>NW_027641095.1:0-10000000 GCF_949752795.1 Hyperoodon ampullatus
GGTTTTTAAATTATTTGCGGATGGCCCTTTTGACCGGAGGTAAGTGACACTTCTATGTAGTGTGGATTTGCATTGCCTGCTTGCTTGCTTGGCCAAAAAGGGCGAATGCATTTTCTCCTGAATATATTCAGGAGAAAACGCATCAGCACTTTTTGGCCAAGTGCATCATTGTCGAGGTTGTGCACCTCTTCCTGTGCTTTAAAGTCGATTCCAATGTACCTCTTTAAATCTGTTTCCTACATTTCTGGCTCTCTTTCAAGTCTGCCTCGTTGCCTTCCCTCAACATATTTTTGGACGATAGTTGTCCTTTATTACACTAACAGTTTGTGAATTGCTGTGCCCCTGAGATCCATTTGTCAACTCGTTTTTTGTGAGCTGACCGCAAGTGCAAAATTGTGCTTCAGGATCTATACTGGTGCCCAGCGGGTGGCTGAGACTTTGGTTAATTCTTCTTCCTGCCGGGAAATTAGAGTGACATGTGCCCGTCCAGACGCCTAACAGCTACTCTCTCATTAGTTCTCCCTCTTCACTTTCATGCTCGGCAAATTGGCAACCTGTGCGAACCAGGAGGTTAAAGGGGCTGTCTCTCCAAGTTGGGAGATTGATAGTAATCATGTTGGAATGTCAAACCGGAGCTCCAGGTGATGGACAATTAGTTGAGTTTTAGAAACCTTTCGTATTCACAGTGTGTCCACTCTCTAGGTTTCCCATACATGTTATAGCTGGAGTAATATTCCCTTCAACCTGGAGATTTGTGTCCCTTGGAATGTGTGCCACATATTATTGCTTTAAATGGTCTGCATTTGCTCACCGAATCTCACCAATCCTCTCAGTCCCAAGTGTGCAGCCTTATGCCACATCCAGCTGTCCTTGTAGATAGGGTCATTCCAGGTTTCCTCAGAGCCCCTGAAGGAATTGTAAAGAATATCCCTGTTTTTTTGTTTTGTTTTTGTAATTCCTTTTTATAGTCGGTTTGAGCTGATTCTCACTGCCATGTTTATGCCAGTTAGGACACACTTGAATCCCTTACGGAGACATATAAATACATAGGTTTTAAGATTCTTACTAGTCAGATATATTCCTCTGCGGGAAATATGGGGTTTTGAGTCCCTTTCACTGAGGAAGGTGTAGGTCTTGTCTATTCTGTAGTTGGATTTTGGAACGGTACTTGTACTAATATCAAACTCTGGTTTTATGCATCACCCCACCTCTCCTTCCCCCTTAAGCCGGCATAAGTGTGTTTTCTAAATGTGAGACTCTGTTCTCTTTCCTAACTCAGTTCATGTGTAGCCATGTTAACAGGACCTTCATAAGTGATATTTTATGATAAGTTTCTTTTTCTCTGTGACTTATTTCACCTAGAATCATCGTACCTGAAACCACTCCTTTTGCTGCTTCTGGCCTTATGACATTGATTTCATGGCTGAGGGATATTCCATCGTACGTAAGTACCACAATTTCTTGAGCCATTTTTGTCTTTGCTGGGATATTTAAGGTGTACTCTAGTTGACGTTATGTAAGCAGTGCAGACCTAAATTTTGGGGTGGCTCTGTCTTATTGATTTTCAGGATTCCCGAGGTATATTCCCTAGACTGGAAATACCCTTGGCTCTGTAGCTCTGTTGTTTACTTGTTTTAGGGAACACAATGCACTCCTCCAGAGAGGCAGTTGGCAATTTACATCCTGCCCATCAGCGTAACTAAGCTCCCTTTTCTCCAGGGCCTGTCTTGCCTTTCTGGCTTTTACACATTTTGCGGATGTCCCTTTTGACCGGTAGGAAGTGATACTTCTTTGTAGTGCAGAATTGCATTGCCCGCTTGTTTGCTTGGCCAAAATGTTCATATGCGTTTTCTCCTGTATATATTCTGGAGAAAACACATACGCCTTTTTTGGCCCAGTGCATCATTGTCGAAGTTGTGCCCCTCTTCCTGTGCTTTAAAGGCGATTCCAATGTACCTCTTGAAATCTGTTTCCTGCTATTCTTTCTCGCTTTAAAGTCCACCTCGTTGCCTTCCCTCAATCGATTTTTGGACGATATTTTTCCTTTATTACTCTGCCAGTTTGTGAATTGCTGTGCCCCTGAGCTCCATTTTTCAACTCGTTTTTTGTGAGTTGACCGCAAGTCCAAAATTTTGGTTCAGGAACTATACTGGTTCCCGGCGCGTGGCTGAGACTTTGGTTAATTCTTCTTCCTGCAAGGAAATTAGAGTGACATGTGCCCGTCCAAATGCCTAACAGCTACTCTCTCATTGGTTCTCCCTCTTCCCTTTCATCCTCTGCCAAATTGGCAACCTGTGCGAACCAGGAGGTTAAAGGTGCTGTCTCTCAAATTTGGGAGATTGATAGTAAAGCAGTTGGAAAGTAAAACTGGAGCACCAGGAGAGGGACTATTAGTTGAGTTTTAGAAACCTTTCATATTCACAGGGTGTCCATTCTCTAGGTTTCCCGTACATGTTATAGCTGTAGTAATATTGCCTTCAACCTTGAGAGTTGGTTCCCTTGGAATGTGTGACACGCATTATTGCGTTAAATGGTCTGCATTTGCTCACTGAATCTCACCAATCCTCTCAGACCCACGTGTCCAGCCTTATGCCACATCCAGCTGTCGTTGTAGATAGGGTCATTCTACGTTTCATCAGAGACCCTGAAGGAATAGTGAAGAATTTCCCTGTTTTTTTGTTTTGTTTTTGAAATTCCTTTTTATAGTGGGTGTGAGCTGATTCTCACTGCCATGTTTATGCCAGTCTAGACACACTTGGTTCCCTTACAGAGACATATCATTACATAGGTTTTAATATTCTTACTAGTCAGATATATTTCTCTGTGGGAAATATGGGGTTTTGAGTCCCTTTCAGTGAGGAAAGGGTAGGTCTTGTATATTCCGTATTGGGTTTTTTGTTCGGTACCTGTACTAATAACAAACTCTGGTTTTATGCATCACCAAACCTCTCCTTTACACTTAGCAGGCATAATAGTGTTTTCTAAATGTGAGAAGCTGTTCTCTTTCCTAACTCATTTCATGTATAGCCATGTTTACAGGACCTTCATAAGTGATATCTTATGATAAGTTTCTATTTCTCTATGACTTATTTCACGTAGAATCTTCGTACCTAAATCCACTCATTTTGCTGCTAATGGCCTTATGACATTGATTTCATGACGGAGGGATATTCCACCGTACGTAGTTACGACAATTACTTGAACCATTTTTGTCTTTCCTAGGATATTTTACGTGTACCCAAGTTGAGGTTCTTGTAAGCAGTGCAGCCCTACATTTTGGGTTGGCTCTGTCTTATTGACTTTCACGTTTCCTAAGGTATATTCCCTAGACTGGAAGTGCCCTTGTCTCTGTAGCTCTGTTGTTTTCTTGTTTAGGGCACACAATGCACACCTCCAGTCAGGCAGTTGGCAATTTACATCCTGCCCATCATCATAACTAGGTTCCCTGTTCTCCAGGGCCTGTCTTGCATTTCTGGTTTTTACACATTTTGTGGATGTCCCTTTTGACCGGTGGGAAGTGATACTGCTTTGTAGTGCAGATTTGCATTGCCCGCTTGCTTGCTTGGCCAAAAAGGGCGTATGCGTTTTCTCCTTAATATATTCAGGAGAAAACCCATATTCACTTTTTGGCCCATTGCATCATTGTCGAATTTGTGCCCCTCTTCCTGTGCTTTAAAGGCGACTCCAATGTACCTTTTGAAATCTGTTTCCTGCTATTCTGGCTCGCTTTCAAGTCCCCCTTGTTGCCTTCCCTCAACAGATTTTTGGACGATAGTTTTCTTTTATTACTCTGCCTGTTTGTGAATTGCTGTGCCCCTGAGCTCCATTTTTCAACTCGTTTTTTGTGAGCTGACCGCAAGTCCAAAATTTTGGTTCAGGACCTATAATGGTTCCTGGCAGGTGGCTGAGACTTTGGCTAAAACTTCTTCCTGCCAGGCAATTAGAGTGACTAATGCCGGTCCAAATACCTAACAGCTACTCTCTCATTGGTTGTCCATCTTCCCTTTCATCCTCCGCCAAATTGGCACCATGTGAAAACCAGGATGGTAAAGGGGGGCTGTCTCTCTAAGTTGGGAGATTGATAGTAACGCATTTTGAAATTCAATTTGGAGCACCAGGAAAGGGACTATTAGTTCAGTTTTAGAAACCTTTCATATTCACAGTGTGTCCATTCTCCAGGTTTCCCGTACATGTTATAGATGTAGTAATATTCCCTTCAACCTGGAGAGTTGGGACCCTTGGAATGTGTGCCATGCATTATTGCTTTAAATGGTCTGCATTTGCTCACCCAATCTAACCAATCCTCTCAGTCCCAAGTGTCCAGCCTTATGCCACATCCAGCTGTCATTGTAGATAGTGTCATTCCAGGTTTCATCAGAGCCCCTGAAGGAATTTTAAAGAATTTCCCTGTTTTTTTGTTTTGTTATTGAAATACCTCCTTAGTGGGTTTGAGCTTATTCTCACTGCCATGTTTATGCCAGTCTAGACACACTTGATTCCCTTATGGAGACATATCAATACGTAGGTGTTAAGATTCTTACTAGTCAGATATATTCCTCTGCAGGAAATATGGGGTTTTGAGTCCCGTTCACTGAGGAAAGTTTAGGTGTTGTCTCTTCTGTATTTGGATTTTGGAACGGTACCTGTGCTAATATCAAACTCTGGTTTTGTTCATCTCCCCACCTCTCCTTTCCCCTTAAGCAGTCATAAGTAAGTTTTCTAAATGTGAGACTCTGTTCTCTTTCCTAATTCTGTTCATGTGTAGCCATGTTTACATTTCCTTCATAAGTGATATCTTATGTCAGAATGCTCCATGGCTCTTGTCATCATAATGCTCCATGATGCTCGTCATCACAATTATCCATGGCCTTCTCATCACAATGCTCCACCGTCTTGACATCACATTGCTCCATGCCCTGGTCATCACAATGCTCCATGTCTCTTGTCATCACAATTCTCCACCTCTTTGTCATCGCAATTCTCGATGACACTTCTCATCACAATGTTAAATGCTTTTGTCATCACAATTCTCCATGCACTTGTCATCGCAATGCTCCCTGACCCATGTCATAGCAAGCTCCATATGCTTGTCATCACAATGCTTCATGACATTGTTATAAAAATTCTCAATGTTCCTTGTCATCAAATTGCTGCATGCCAATATCATCACAATGCTCCATGACACTTGTCATCACAATGCTTCAAGCCCTTGTAATCACAATGCTCCATGCGCTTATCATCAAAATGCTCCATGACCTCTGTCATCACAATGTTCCCTGACACCTGTCATCCCAATGCTCCATGCCCCTTGTAAGTACAGTGCTCCATGATGCTCATCATCACAATTACCCAAGGTCTTCTCATCACAATGCTTCAGGGATTTACCATCAAAATTCTCCATGCCCCTGTCATCACAATGCTCCATGCCCTTGACATCCCAGTGCTCCATGACCGCTGTCATCACAATGCTCCGTGACTCCATTCATCACAATGCTTCATGATCTTTGTGATCACAATGGTCAGTGCCCTCGTCATCACAAGGCTCTGTGACCTGTCACCACAATGCTCCATGAACTTTTCATCACAATGCTCCATGACCCTTGTCATCACAATGCTCCATGCCTTTCTCAGCACAATACGCAAAGACACTTGTCATTACAATGCTCCATGCGCTTGTCAACACAATGCTCCACCAGCTTGTCATCACAATGCTCCCTGCACTTCTCATCAAAATGCTCTGTCACCACTGATATCACACTGTTCCAAAACTAGTCATCACAATACTCCCTCACCCTTCTCATCACAATGTTCCATGACCCCTGTCATCACAATACTACATGCACTTATCATCACAGTGCTCCATGACCCCTGACCTCAAAATGCTCCATGACACATGTCATCAAAATGCTCCATAACATTTGTCATCACAAAGTTCAATGACCATTGGCATCACAGTGCTCCATGTCATTGTCATCACAATGCTCTAGGAACCTTCTCATCACATTGCTCCATGCCCTTGTCATCACAAATGTCCATGACGCTTGTCATCACAATGTTCGATGCCCTTCTCATAACAATGCTCCATGCCCTTGTCATTACAGTCCTCCATGAACCCAGTACCACAATGTTCCAGGCCCTTGTCATCACAGTGCTCCAGTCCCACTCTCATCACAATAATCCATGAAACGTTTCAGACCAATGCCCCATGGCCTTGTCATCACAATGCTCTATTACCCCTGTTATAACAATGCTCCATGATCCCAGTCATCACAATGTTCCACAGCCTTGTCATCACAAGGCTCCATGACCCTTGTCATCACAAGGCTCCATACACATGAAATCACAATGCTCCATGTCCTTGTCATCACAGTGCTCCATGACCCTTGTCATCAAAATGTAACATGCATTTGTCATACAATGCTCAATACACTTGTCATCACAATGCTCCCTGACACTTGTCGTCAGAATGCCCCTTGAACACTCTCATGAAAAGGCTCCATGCCTTTTTCATCACAATGCTCCATGCCCTTTTAATCACAATGCTCCATGCCATTGTCATCACATTACTCCACAAGCTTGTCATCAGAATGCTCCATGACCCTTGTCATCACAATGCTCCATGACCCCTGTCATCACAATGCTCCACGCCATTGTCATCACAATGGACCATGACACATGTCATCACAATGCTCCCGGACCCCTGTCTTCACAATTCTGCATGACCTTGTCATCACAATGCTCCATTCCCTTGTCATCACAGCGCGCCATGTGCACTGTCATCACAATAATCCATGAAACTTGTCAGACCAATGCTCCATGCCCCTGTCATCACAATGCTCCACACACTTGTCATGACAATGCTCCATGACCCCAGTCATCACAATGCTCCGTGACTCCCGTCATCACAATGTTTCATGACTCTTGTCATCACAATGGTCCATGCCCCTGTCATCACAAGGCTCTGTGACATTTGTCACCACAATGCTCCATGAACTTTTCATAATAGTGGTCTGTGACACTTGTCATCACAATGCTCCATGCCTTTCTCAGCAGAATGCACCATGACAATTGTCATTACAGTGCTCCATGCCCGTCTCAGCACAGTGCTCCATGACCCTTGTCATCACAATGCTCCAAGCCCTTGTCATCATAATGCTCCATTACCTTTGTCATCACAAACCTCCATGACAATTGGCATCACAATGCTCCAAGGCATTATCATCACAATGGGCCATGACATATGTCTTCACAATGTTCCCAGACACCTGTCTTCACAATACTGCATGACCTTTTCATCACAATGCTCCATGCCCTTGTCATCACAATGCACCATTCCCAATGTCATTGCAATAATGCATGAAACTTGTAAGACCAATGCTTCATGCCCCTGTCATCACAATGCTCCATGCCCTTGTCATCACAATGCTTCATGAGCTGTCATCACAATGCTCCGTGACTCCTGTCATCTCAATGCTTCATGACCTTTCTCATCACAATGGTCCATGCCCTCGTCAACACAAGTGTCTGTGACTTTTGTCACCACAATGCTCCATGAACTTTTCATCACAATGCTCTCTGACCCTTGTCATCACAATGCTCTATGCGTTTCTCAGCACAATGCTCTATGACTCTTGTCATCACAATGCTCCATGAGCTTCTCAGCACAATGCTCCATGACCCGTGTCATCACAATGTGCCATGTGCTTGTCATCACAATGCTCTACATCCTTGTCATCAAAATGCTGCATAAACCTTGTCATCACAGTGCTCCATGCACTTCTCATCAAAATGCTCTCTCACCACTGATATCACAATGTTCCATCACTAGTCATCCCAATACTCCATCACCCCTGTCATCACAATGTTCCATGGCCCCTGTCATCAAAATGCTACATGCACTTATCATCACAATATTTGATGACCCCTGACATCACAATGTTCCATAACCCCTGTCATCAAAATGCTCCATGACCCTTTTCATCACACTGCTACATGACCCCTGACATCACAGTATTCTATAACCCCTGTAATCAAAATGTTCCATGACACTTTTCATCAAATTGCTCCATGACCCTGTCATCACAATGCTCCCTGCCCTTCCCTTCACAAAGCACCATGCCCTTGTCATCAAACTGCTCCATGACATTTGTCATCACAAAGCTCCATAACCCTTGGCATCACAATGCCATTGTCATCACAATGCTCCATGAACCCTCTCATCAAATTGCTCCATGCACTTGTCATCACAAAGCTCCATGACACTTGTGATACCAATGCTCGATGCCCATCTCATCACAATACTCCATGCCCACTCTCATCACAATAATCCATGAAACTTTTCAGACCAATGTGGATGCCCTTGTCATCACAATGCTCCGTTACCCCTGTCATAACAATGCTCCATGAAACCTGCCATCACAAGGTTCCACGGCCTTGTCATCACAAGACTCCATGACCCTTGTCATCACAATGCTCCAAGACCTTGTAATCACAATGCTCCATGCACTTGTCATCACAAAACTCCATGACACATGTCATCAGAATGCTCCATTGCATTCTCATCACAATGTTCCATGCCCTTGTAATCACATTGCTTCAAAACCCCTGTAATCTCAATGCTCCATGCACCTTTTCATCAGAATGCTCCATGACACTTTTCATCAAAATGCTCCATGACCCCTGACATCGCAATGTTCCATAACCACTGTCATCAAAATGTTCCATCACACTTTTCATCAATTTGCTCCATGACCCTGTCATCACAATGCTCCCTGCCCTTCTCATCAAAATGCACCACGACCTTGTCATCAAAATGCTCCATGACCTTTGTCATCAAAAAGCTCCATGACCCTTTGCATCACAATGCTCCATGCCATTTCATCACAATGCTACATGAAACCTCTCATCATATGGCTCCATGCCCTTGTCACCACAATGCTCCATGACACTTGTCATCACAATGCTCGATACTCTTCTCATGACAATGCTCCATGCCCTTGTCATTACAATCCTCCATGACACATGTATCACAGTGTTCCATGCCCTAGTCATCACAATGCTCCATGCCGAATCTCATCACAATAATCCATGAAATTTTCAGACTAATGTCCCATGCCCTTGTCATCACAATGCTCCATTACACCTGTCACAACAATGCTCCATGACCCCTGCCATCACAATGTTCCACCGCCTTGGCATCCAAGGCTCCATGACCCTTGTCATCACAATGCTCCAAGACCCCTGTAATCACAATTTTCCATGCCCTTGTCGCCACAAAGATTCATGGCGCATGTCATCAGAATGCTCCGAGGCCTTCTCAACACAATGCTCCATGCCCTTGTCATCACAATGCTCCCAGATGCCTCTAATCACAATGCTCCATGCCCCTTGTCATTACAGTGCTCCATGACGCTCGTCATCATAATTTTCCGTGATCTTCTCATCACAATGCTCCACGGTCTTGCCATCACAATGCTCCATGCCCTGGTCATCAGAAGGCTCCATGTCCCATGTCATCACAATTCTCCAAGTCCTTGTCATCACAATGCTCCTTGACACTTCTTATAACAATGTTACATGATATTTTCATCACAATTCTCCATGCACTTGTCATCGCAATGCTCTATGATCCCTGTAATCACAATGCTCCATGTCCTTCTCATAACAAAGCTCCATGACGCATGTCATCAGAATGCTCCATTGCCTCCTCATCACAATACTCCATGCCCTTGTCATAACAATGTTCCATAACCCCTCTTATCAAAATGTTCCATGACACTTTTCATCAATTTGCTCTAGGGCACTCTAATCACAATGCTCCCTGACCTTCTCATCACAATGCACAACGACCTTGTCATCAAAATGCTCCATGACCTTTGTCATCACAATGCACCACGCGTTTGTCATCAAAATGCCCCAAGACCTTTGTCATCACAAAGCTCCATTACCCCTGTCATAACAATGATCCATGTCCCCTGCCATCACAAGGTTCCACGGCCTTGTCATCACAAGCCTCCATGACCCTTGTCATCACAATGCTCCAAGACCCCTGTAATCACAAAGATCCATGCCCTTGTCATCACAAAGCTCCATGACGCATGTCATCAGAATGCTCCATGGCCTTCTCATCACCATGCTCCATGCCCTTGTCATCACAATGTTCCAACAGCCCTGTAATCACAATGCTCCATGCCCCTTTTCATCTCAATGCTCCATGAACCCTGTCATCACAATGCACCGTGCCCATCACCATAATATTTCATGCTATTTTCATCACAATGAAATCAAAACCCTCAATGACAACTGTCATCACAATGCACCAAACCATTCTTATCACAATGTTCCATAACAACTTGTCATCACAATGCCCCATGAAGCTGGTCATCACAATTATCCATGGACTTCTTATCACAATGCTTCATGATCTTTGTCATCACAATGCTCAATACACTTATCATCACAATGCTCCCTGACAGTTGTCATCAGTATGCTCCTTGAACCTTGTCATGACAAGGCTCCATGCATTTTTCATCACAATGATCCATTTCCTTTACATCACAATGCTCCAAGACCCCTGTAATCACAATGCTCCATGTCCTTGCCATCACAAAGCTCCATGACGCATGTCATTAGAATGCTCCATTGCTTTCTCATCACAATACTCCATGCCCTTGTCATCACAATGCTTCAAAACCCCTGCAATCTCAATGATCCATGCACCATTTCATCAGTATGCTCCATGACCCTTGTCATCACAAGGCTCCATGGCCCTCTCATCACAATGCTCCAGGACCTTCTCATCACATTGCTCCATTCCCTTCTCATGACAGTGCTCCATGACCCCTGTCATCACAGTACTCCATGAATAATTTCAGCCAAATGATCCATGACCTTCTCATCACAAAGCTCCATGACCCATGTCATCACAATGCTACATGACCACAGTCATCAAAATGATCCATGCCACTTGTCATCAGAATGTTCCATATGCTTGTCATCCCAATGCTCCATGACCCCTGTAATCAAAATGCTCCTTGACGCTTGTCGTCACAGAGCTCCATGACACTTGTCATCACAATTCTCCATGCCTTTGTCAGCAAAATGCTACATGACCTTGTCATCACAATGCTCCATGCAATTGTCATCACAATTCTCCTTTACCAGTGTCATCACAATCCTCCGTGACCCTTGGGTTCACATAGTTTCATGCCCTTGTCATCACAATGCTCCGTGATTCTTGAAATCAAAATGATCCATAACCTGTGTCATCACAATGCTCCAAACCCTTGTGATCACAATGTTCCATAACAATTGTCATCACAACGCTCCATGATGCCTGTCATCACAATACTCCATGCCCTTGTCATCAAAATGCTCCATGAACTTTGTCATTACAATGCTCAATACACTTGTCATCACAATGCTCCCTGACACTTTTCGTCAGAATGCTCCTTGAACCCTGTCAAGAAAAGGTTCCATGCATTTTTCATCACAATGCCCCATGCCCTTTTCCTCACAATGCTCCATGCCATTGTCATCACAATACTCCACAAGCTTGTCATCAGAATGCTCCATGACCCTTGTCATCACAATGCTCCATGATCCCTGTCATCACAATGCTCCTTGCCCCTTGTCATTACAGTGCTCCATGACGCTCGTCATCAAAATTATCCATGGTCTTCTCATCACAATGCTCCACGGTCTTGCCATCACGATGCTCCAAGACACTTCTCATCACAATGTTACATGCTCTTGTCATCACAGTTCTCCATGCACTTGTCATCGCAATGCTCCATGACCCCTGTCATAGCAAGCTCCATGTGCTTTTCATCACAATGCTTCAGGAACTTGTCATCAAAATTCTCAATTGCCCTTATCATCACAATCCTCCATTCCCTTTTCATCAAATTGCACCATGATGCTTGTCATCACAATGCTCCAAACTCCTGTCATAACAATGCTCCATTAACTTTGTCATCACATTCCTCCATGACACATGGCATCACAATACTCCATGCCATTGTCATCACAATGGACCATGACATATGTCATCACATGCCGCCAGAACCCTGTCTTCACAGTACTCCATGAGCTTCTCATCACAATGCTCAATGCTCTTCTCATCAGAATTCGCCTTGCCCACTGTCATCAAAATAAACAATGAAACTTGTCAGACCAATGCACCATGCCCCTGTCATCAGAATGCTCCATACACTTGTCATCACAATGTTCCGTGACTCCAGTCATCACAATGCTTCATGACCTTTGTCATCACGATGGTACTTAACCTCGTCATCACAAGGCTCTGTGACTATTGTCAACACAATGCTCCATGAACTTTTCATCACAATGCTCTGTGACCGTTGTCATCACAAGGTTCCATGAATTTGTCAGCACAATGCTCCATGACCCTTGTCATCACAATGCTCCATGCGCTTCTCAGCACAATGCTCCATGACCCATGTCATCAAAATGCGCCATGCAATTGTCAACACAATGCTCCACAGCCTTGTCATCACAATGCTCCTTAAACATTGTCATCACAATGCTCCATAAACCTTGTCATCACAATGCTCCATGCATTTCTCATCAAAATGCTTTCTCACCACTGATATCACAATGTTCCATCAGTAGTCATCACAATACTCCCTCACCACAGTCATCACAATTTTCCAGGACCTCTGTCATCACAATGCCACATGCCATATCATCACAATGCTCCATGACCCCTGACATCAAAATGTTCCATATCCTCTGTCATCAGAATGCTCCATCACCCTTTTCATCACAATGCTCCAAGACCCCTGACATCACAATGTTCCATAACCACTGTCATCAAAATGTTCCATGACCCTTTTCATCAAATTGCTCCCTGACCCTGTCATCACAATGCTCCATGTCCATCATCATAATGCTTCATGCTATTGTCATCACAATGAAATCAATATGCTCCATGACCTCTGTCATCAAAATGCACAAAACCCTTGTGATCAAATGTTCCATGACCATTGTCATCACAATGCAACATGACGCTCATCATCACAATTATCCATGGTCTTCTCATCACAGTGCTCCATGACCTTTGTCATCACAATGCTCAATACACTTGTCATCACAATGCTCCCTGACACTTGTCATCAGTATGCTCCTTGAACCCTGTCATGACAAGGCTCCATGCCTTTTTCATCACAATTATCCACACCATTTCATCACAATGCTCCAAGACCCCTGTAATAACAATGCTCCATGACCTTTAATCACAAAGCTCCATGATGCATGTCATCAGAATGCTCCATGGCCTTCTCATCACATTGCTCCATGTCCTTGTCATCACAGTGCTCCAAGACCCCTGTCATCTCAATGTTCTGTGACTTCAGTCATCACAAGGCTTCATGACATTTGTCATCACAATGGTCCATGTCCTCGTCACACAGGGCTCTGTGACCCTTCTCACCACAATGCTCCATGAACTTTTCATCACAATGCTCTGTGATCCTTGTCATCACCATGCTCCATGCCTTTGTCAGCACAATGCTCCATGACCGTTGTCATCACAATGCTCCATGCGCTTGTGAGCACAATGCTCCACAACCCATGTCATCACAAAGCGTCATGCACTTGTCATCACAGTGCTCCACATCCTTGTCATTACAGTGCTCCAAAAACCTTGTCATCACAATGCTCCATGCACTTCTCATTAAAATGCTCTCTCCCCCCTGTCATCACAATGTTCCATGATCCGTGTCATGACAATGCTACATGACCTTATCATCACAATGCTCCACGAACCCTGACATCACAATGTCCCATAACCCCTGTCATCAAAATGCTCCATGACCCTTTTCATCACAATTCTCCATGACCCCTGACATCACAATGTTCCATAACCACTGTCATCAAAATATTCCATGATACTTTTCATCAAATTGCTCCATGACCCTGTCATCAAAATGCTCCCTGCCCTTCTCATCACAATGCACCACGACCTTCTCATCAAAATGCTCCATGAACTTTGTCACCACAAACTCCATGACCCTTGGCATCACAGTGCTCCATGCCATTTTCATCACAATGTTTCATGACCCCTCTAATCACAATGCTCCATGCACATTTTCATCAGAATGCTCCATGAGACTTGTCATCACAAGGCTCCATGTTTTTTTCATCACAATGCCCCAGGACCTTGTCATCACAGAGCCCCATTACCCTGTCATCACAATACTCCATGAACATTTTCAGCCCAATGCTCCATGACCTTCTTATCACAATGCTCCATGACCCTGTCATAACAATGCTCCATGACCACTGTCATCACAGAGATCCATGACCCCTGACAACACAATGATATGCGAATCTTGTATTCAAAATGCTCCATGACCCTTGTCATCACAATGCTCCATTCCCTTGTCATCACAATGCTCCATGAAGCCTCTCATCACATTGCCCCATGCCCTTGTCATTACAAACCTCCATGATCCATGTATCACAGGGTTCCATGCCCTTGTCATCACAATGCTCTCTGCCCACTCTCATCACAGTAATCCATGAAAGTTTTCATTCCAATGCTCGATGCCCTTTTCATCACAATCCTACATTGCCCATGTCATAACTATGCTCCATGAACCCTTCCATCACAATGTTCTACGGTCTTGTCATCACAAGGATCCAATACCCCTGTAATCACAATGCTCCATGCCCCTTTTCATCAGAATGCTCCATGAGAATTGTCACCAAAAGGCTCCATGGTCCTCTCATCACAATAATACAGTATCTTGTCATCACACTGGTCCATGCCCACTTCATCAAAATGCTCTGTGAAATTTGTCATCACAATGCTCTATGAAAATTTCATCACAATGCTCTTTTGCCCATGTCTTCACTATGCTCCATGCCTTTGTCAGCACAATGCTCCTTGACGCTTGTCATCACAATGCTCGATACACTTCTCATCACAATGCTCCATGACCTTGTCATTACAATCCTCCATGACACATGTATCAAGTGTTCCGTGCACTAGTCATCACAATGCTCCATGCCGAATCTCATCACAATAATCCATGAAATTTTCAGACTAATGTCCCATGCCCTTGTCATCACATGCTCCATTACCCCTGTCATAACAATGCTCCATGACCCCTGCCATCACAATGTTCCACGGCCTTGTCATCCAACGCTCCATGACCCTTGTCATTACAGTTCTCCAAGACCCCTGTAATCACAATGCTCCATGCCTTTTTCGTCACAAAGATTCATGACACATGTCATCAGAATGCTCCGTGGCCTTCTCATCACAATGCACCATGACCTTGTCATCACAATGCTCCAAGACCCCTTTAATCACAATGCTCCATGCCCCTTGTCATTACAGTGCTCCATCACACTCGTCATCACAATTATCCGTGATCTTCTCATCACAATGCTCCACGGTCTTGCCATCACAATGCTCCATGCACTGGTCATCACAATGCTCCATGTCCCATGTCATCACAATTCTCCACGTCCTTGTCATCACAATTCTCCACGACACTTCTTATCACAATGTTACATGATCTTTTCATCACAATTCTCCATGCACTTGTCATCGCAATGCTCTATTACCCCTGTCATAGCAAGCTCCATGCGCTTGTCATCACAATGCTTCAGGACGTTTTCATCAAAATTCTCAATGGCACTTGTCATCGCAATGCTCCATGATCCTTGTCATCACAACGTCCCAAGCCCTTGTCATCAAAATGCTCCATTACCTTTGTCATCACAATCCTCCATGAAACTTGGTATCACAATGCACCATGCCATTGTCATCACAATGCTCCGTGACTCCAGTCATCGCAATGCTTCATGACCTTTGTCACCACAATGCTCCATGCCCTTTTCATCACAATGCTCCATGCCCACTGTTATCACAATATTCCATGAAACTTGTCAGACCAATGATCCATACACTCTTCACACAAGGCTCTGTAATCTTTGTCACCACAATGCTCCATGAACTTTTCATCACAATGCTCTTTGTCCCTAGTCATCACAATGCTCCATGAACCCTGACATCACAATGTTCCATAACCCCTGTCATCAAAATATTCCATGACCCTTTTCATCAAATTGCTCCATGACTCTGTCATCACAATGCTCTCTGCCCTACTCATCACAATGCACCACGCCATTGTCATCAAAATGCCCCATGACCTTTGTCATCACAAAGCTCCATTACCCCTGTCATAACAATGATCCATGACCCCTGCCATCAAAAGGTTCTGCGGCCTTTTCATCACAAGCCTCCATGACCCTTGTCATCACAATGCTCCAAGACCCCTGTAATCACAATGCTCCATGCCCTTGTCATCACAATGCTCCAACAGCCCTGTACTCACAATGCTCCATGCCCCTTTTCATCTCAATGCTCCATGAACCCTGTCATCAAAATGCACCGGGTCCATCACCATAATATTTCATGCTGTTGTCATCAAAATGAAATCAAACTGCTCAATGACCTCTGTCATCACATTGCAACAACCCCTTCTGATCACAATATTCCATAACACTTGTCATCACAATGCCCCATGAGGCTGGTCATCACAATTATCCATGGACTTCTCATCACAATGCTCCATGATCTTTGTCATCACAATGCTCAATACACTTATCATCACAATGCTCCATGACTGTTGTCATCAGTATGCTCCTTGAAACCTGTCATGACAAGGCTCCATGCATTTTTCATCACAATGATCCATTCCCTTTTCATCACAATGCTCCAAGACCCCTGCAATCACAATGCTCCATGTACTTGTCATCACAAAGCTCCATGACGCATGTCATCAGAATGCTCCATTGCCTTCTCATCACAATACTCCATCCATTGTCATCAAAATGCTTCAAAACCCCTGTAATCACAATGCTCCATGAACCTTTTCATCAGAATGCTCCATGACCCTTTTCATCAAAATTCTCCATTACCCTTCACATCACAATGTTCCATAACCCCGGTAATCAAAATGTTCCATGACACATTTCATCAATTTGCTCCATGACCCTGTCATCACAATGCTCCCTGCCCTTCTCATCACAGTGCACCACCACCTTGTCATCAAAATGCTCCATGACGTTTGTCATCACAAAGCTCCATGACCCTTGGCATCACAATGCTCCATGCCATTTCATCACAATGCTACATGAAACTTCTCATCACATTGCTCCATGCCCTTGTCAGCACAATGCTCCATGACGCTTGTCATCACAATGCTCGATACTCTTCTCATCACAATGTTCCATGCCCTTGTCATTACAATCCCCCATGACACATGTATCACAGTGCTCCGTGCCCTAGTCATGACAATGCTCCATGCCGAATCTCATCACAATAATCCATGAAATTTTCAGACCAATGTTCCATGCTCTTGTCATCACAATGCTCCTTTACCCCTGTCATAGAAATGCTCCATGACCCCTGCCATCAAAATGTTCCACGGCCTTGTCATCCAAGGCTCCATGACCCTTGTCATCACAGTGCTCCAATACCCATGTAATCACAATGCTCCATGCCCTTGTCGTCACAAAGATTCATGACGCATGTCATCAGAATGCTCCGTGGGCTTCTCATCACAATGCTCCATGCCCTTGTCATCACAATGCTCCAAGAACCCTGTAATCACAATGCTCCATGCCCCTTGTCATTACAGTGCTCCATGACGCTCGTCATCACAATTATCCGTGATCTTCTCATCACAATGCTCCACGGTCTTGCCATTAAAATGCTCCATGCCCCGGTCATCACAATGCTCCATGTCCCATGTCATCATAATTCTCCACGTCCTTGTCATCACAATGCTCCATGACACTTCTTATCACAATGTTACATGATATTTTCATCACAATTCTCCATGCACTTGTCATCACAATGCTCTATGACCCCTGTCATAGCAAGCTCCATGCGCTTGTCATCACAATGCTTCACGACGTTGTCATCAAAATTCTCAAAGGCACTTGTCATCGCAATGCTCCATGACCCTTGTCATCACAAAGTCCAAAGCCCTTGTCATCAAAATGCTCCATTACATTTGTCATCACAATCCTCCATGACACTTGGTATCACAATGGTCCATGCCATTGCCATCACAATGCTCCGTGACTCCAGTCATCACAATGCTTCATGACCTTTGTCACCACAATGCTCCGTGCCCTTGTCATCACAATGCTCCATTCCCACTGTCATCACAATATTCCATGAAACTTGTCAGACCAATGATCCATGCCCTCTTCACACAAGGCTCTGTAATCTTTGTCACCACAATGCACCATGAACTTTTCATCACAATGCTCTTTTTCCCTAGTCATCACAATGCTCCATGCCTTTGTCAGCACAATGCTCCATGACACTTGTCATCAAAATGCTCCATGCGTTTGTCAGCACAATGCACCTTGACCTATGTCATCACAATGTGCCATGCGCTTGTCATCACAATGCTCCACATCCTTTTCATCGCTTTGCTCCATAATACTTGTCATCACAATCCTCCATGCACTTCTCATCAAAATGCTCTCTCAACACATATAACACAATGTTCCATCACTAGTCATCACAATACTCCCTCTTCCCTGTCATCACAATGTTCCATGACCCCTGTCATCACAGTGGTACAGGCCCTTATCATCACAATGCTCCAAGACCCCTGACATCACAATGTTCCATATCCCCTGTCACAAAATGCTCCATGAACCATTTCATCACAATGCTTCATGACCCCTGACATCACAATGTTCCATAACCCCTGTCATCAAAATATTCCATGACACTTTTCATCAAATTGCTCCATGACGCTGTCATCACAATGCTCCCTGCCCTTCTCATCACAATGCACCACGCCCTTGTCATCAAAATGCCCCATGACCTTTGTCATCACAAAGTTCCATTATCCCAGTCATAACAATAATCCATGACCCCTGCCATCACAAGGTTCCACAGCCTTGTAATCACAAGCCTCGATGACCCTTTCATCACAATGCACCAAGACCACTGTAATCACAATACTCCATGCCCTTGTCATCACAAAGCTCCATTACGCATCTCATCTGAATGCTCCATGGCCTTCTCATCACAATGCTCCATGCCCTTGTCATCACAATGCTCCAACAGGCCTATAATCACAATGCTCCATGCCCCTTTTCATCTCAATGCTCCATGAACCCTGTCATCACAATGCACCGTGCCCATCACCATAATATTTCATGCTATTGTCATCAAAATGAAATCAAAATGCTCAATGACCTCTGTCATCACAATGCACCAAACCCTTCTGATCACAATGTTCCATAACACTTGTCATCACAATGCCCTATGACGCTGGTCATCACAATTATCAATGGACTTCTCATCACAATGCTCCATGATCTTTGTCATCACAATGCTCAAAACACTTATCATCACAATTCTCCCTGACAGTTGTCATCAGTATGCTCCTTGAACACTGTCATGGCAAGGCTCTATGCATTTTTCATCACAATGATCCATTCCCTTTTCATCACGATTCTCCAAGACACCTGTAATCACAATGCTCCCTGTCCTTGTCATCACAAAGCTCCATGACGCATGTCATCAGAATGCTCCATTGCCTTCTCTTCACAATACTCCATGCCCTTGTCATCACAATGCTTCAAAACCCCTGTAATCACAATGCTCCATGAACCTTATCATCAGAATGCTCCATGACCCTTTTCATCAAAATGCTCTATTACCACTCACATCACAATGTTCCATAACCCCTGTTATCAAAATGTTCCATGACACTTTTCATCAATTTGCTCCATGACCCTGTCATCACAATGCTCCCTGCCCTTCTCATCACAATGCACCACGACCTTGTCATCAAAATGCTCCATGACTTTGTCATCACAATGCTCCATGACACTTGGCATCACAATGCTCCATGCCATTTCATCACAATGCTACATGAAACCTCTCTTCACATTGCTCCATGCCCTTGTCAGCACAATGCTCCATGACGCTTGTCATCACAATGCTAGATACTCTTCTCATCACAATGCTCCATGACCTTGTCATTACAATCCTCCATGAGACATGTATCACAGTGTTCCGTGCCCTAGTCATCACAGTGTTCCATGCCGAATCTCATCTCAATAATCCATGAAATTTTGAGACCAATGTTCCATGCCCTTGTCATCACAATGCTCCATTACCCCTGTCATAACAATGCTCCAAGACACATGCCATCACAGTGTTCCACGGCCTTGTCATTCAAGGCTCCATGACCCTTGTCATCACAGTGCTCCAAGACCTCTGTAATCACAATGCTCCATGCCCTTGCTGTCACAATGATTCATGACGCATGTCATCAGAATGCTCCATGGCCTTCTCATCACATTGCTCCATTCCCTTGTCATCACAGTGCTCCAAGACCCCTGTAATCACAATTCTACATGGCCTTGTCATTACAGTGATCCATGACGCTCGTCATCACAGTTATCCGTGATCTTCTCATCACAATGCTCCACGGTCTTGCCATCACAATGCTCCACGTCCTTGTCATCACAATGCTCCGTGACACTTCTTATCACAATGTTACATGATCTTGTCATCACAATTCTCCTTGCACTTGTCATCGCAATGCTCTATGACCCTGTCATAGCAAGCTCCATGCGCTTGTCATCACAATGCTTCATGACGTTGTCATCAAAATTCTCAATGGCACTTGTCATCACAATGCTCCATGCCCTTGTCATCACAATGCTCCATGACGCTTGTCATCACAATGTCCCAAGCCCTTGTCATCAAAATGCTCCATTACCTTTGTCATCACAATGCTCCATGACACTTGGTATCACAATGCTCCATGCCATTTTCATCACAATTGACAATGACATATGTCATCACAATGATCCCTGACACCTCTCTTCACAATACTCCATGACCTTGTCATCACAATGTTCCATGCCCTTGTCATCACAATGTGCCATGCCCATTGTCATCACAAGAATCCATGAATCTTGTCAGACTAATGTTCCATGCCGCTGTCATCGCAATGCTCCATGTCCTTGTCATCACAAAGCTCCATGACGCATGTCATCAGAATGCTCCTTTGCCTTTTCATCAAAATGCTCCTTGCCCTTGTCATCACAATTTTTCAAAACTCCTTTAATCACAATGCTCCATGCACCTTTTCATCAGAATGCTCCATGACCCTTTTCATCAAAATGCTCCATGTCCCATAACATCACAATGTTCCATAACCCCTGTCATCAAAATGTTCCATGACACTTTTCATGAATTTGTTCCATGACCCTGTCATCACAATGCTCCCTGCACTTCTCATCAAAATGCACCACGACCTTGTCATCAAAATGCTCCATGACCTTTGTCATCACAAAGCTCCATGACCCTTGGCATCACAATGCTCCATGACATTTCATCACAATGCTACATGAAACCTCTCATCATATTGCTCCATGCCCTTGTCACCACAATGCTCCATTACCCCTGTCATGACAATGCTCCATGACCCCTGCCATCACAATGTTCCACGGCCGTGTCATCCAAGGCTCCATGACCCTTGTCTTCACAGTGCTCCAAGACCACTGTAATCACAATGCTCCATGCCCTTGTCATCACAATGCTCCAAGACCCCTGTAATCACAATGCCCCATGCCCCTTGTCATTACAGTGCTCCATGACGCTCGTCATCACAATTATCCGTGATCTTCTCATCACAATGCTCCACGGTCTTGCCATCACAATGCTCCATGCCCTGGTCATCACAGTGCTCCATGTCTCATGTCATCACAATTCTCCACGTCCTTGTCATCACAATGCTCCTTGACACTACTTATCACAATGTTACATGATCTTTTCATTAAAATTCTCCAGGCACTTGTCATCGCAATGCTCTATGACCCCTGTCATAGCAGGCTGCATGCGCTTGTCATGACAATGCTTCACGACGTTGTCATCACAATTCTCCATGCCCTTGTCATCACAATGCTCCATGACCCTTGTCATCACAATGTTCCAAGCCCTTGTCATCACAATGCTCCATGACGCTTCTCATCACAATGTCCCAAGCCCTTGTCATCAAAATGCTCCATTACCTTTGTCATCACAATCGTCCATGACACTTGGTATCACAATGCTCCATGCCATTGTCATCTCAATGGACAATGACATGTCATCACAGTGCTCCCTGACACCTATCTTCACAATACTCCATGCCCTTGTCATCACAATGGTCCAAGACACCTCTAATCACAATGCTCCATGCCCCTTTTCATTTCAATGCTCCATGAACCGTGTCATCACAATGCACCAAGCTCATCATCATAATGCTTCATGCTATTGTCATCAAAATGAAATCAATATGCTCCAGGACCTCTGTCATCACAATGCTCCAAACACTTGTGATCACAATGTTCCATAACACTTGTCATCACAACGCTCGATGCACTTCTCATCACAATGCTCCATGACCTTGTCATTACATTCCTGCATGATCTATGTATCACAGTGTTCCATTCCCTTTTCATTACAATGCTCCATGCCCTTGTCATCACAATGTTCCATGACCCGTGTCATCACGGTGCTCCAAACCCTTGTCATCAAAATGCTCCATTACCTTTGTCATCACAATCCTCCATGACTCTTGGCATCACAATGCTTCATGCCATTGTCATCACAATGGACCATGACATATGTCATCACTATGTTCCCTGACACCTGTCTTCACAATATTCCATGACCTTGTCATCCCAATGCTCCATGCCCTTGTCATCACAATGAGCCATGCCCACTGTCATCACAGTAATCCATGAAACTTGTCAGACCAATGTTCCATGGCCCTGTCATCACAGTGCTCTATGCCCTTGTCATCACAATGCTCCATGAACCCTGTCATCACAATGCTCCGTGACTCCAGTCATCACAATCCTTTATGATATTTGTCATCACAATGTTCCATGCCCACGTCACACAAGGCTCTGTGACCTTTGTCACCACAATGCTCCATGTTCTTGTCATCACAATGTGTCATGCCTACTGTCATCACAATGATCTATGAAACTTGTCAGACCAAAGTTCCATGCCCCTGTCATCACAATGCTCGATGCCTTTGTCATCACAATGCTCCATAACCCCGTCATAACAATGCTCCATGATCCCTGCCATCACAGTGTTCCACGGCCTTGTCATCCAAGGCTCCATGACCCTTGTCATAACAATGCTCCAAGACCCATCTAATCACAATGCTCCATGCCCGTGTCACCACAAAGATCTATGAAGCATGTAATCAGAATGCTCCATGGCCTTCTCATCACAATGCTCCATGCCCTTGTCATCACAATGCTCCAAGATCCCTGTAATCACAGTGCTCCATGCCCCTTTTTATCTCAATGCTCCATGAACCCTGTCATCACAATGCACCATGCACATCATCAAAATGTTTCATGCTATTGCCATCACAATGAAATCAAAATGCTCCATGACATCTGTCATCACAATGCTACAAACCCTTGTGATCACAATGTTCCATAATACTTGTCATCACAATGCCCCATGACGCTCGTCATCACAATTATGAATGGTTTAATCATCACAATGCTCCGTGACCTTTGTCACCACAATCCTCAATACACTTATCACCACAATGCTCCCTGACACTTGTCATCAGTATGCTCCAAGAACCCTGTCATGAAAAGGCTCCATGCCTTTTTCATCACAATGATCCTTTCCCTTTTCATCACAATGCTGCAAGAACCCTGTAATCACAATGCTCCCTGCCCTTGTCATCTCAAAGCTCCATGATACATGTCATCTGAATGCTCCATGGCCTTCTCATCACAATTCTCCATGCCCTTGGCATCAAAATGCTCCAAGTACACTGTCATCACAATGCTCCGTGACTACAGTCATCACAGTGCTTCATGACATTTGTCATCACAATGTTGCATGACCTCGTAACACAAGGCTTTGTGACCTTTGTCACCACAATGCGCCATGAACTATTCATCACAGTGCTCTGTGACCCTTGTCATCTAAAAGTTCCATGCCATTGTCAACACAATGCTCCATGACCGTTGTCAGCACAATGCTCGATGCGCGTGTAAGCACAATGCTCCATAACCCATGTCATCACAATGCTCCCTGCACTTCTCATCACAATGCACCACGCACTTGTTATCAAAATGCTCCATGACCTTTGTCATAACAAAGATCCATGACACTTGGCATCACAATGCTCCATTCCATTGTCATCACAATGCTCCATGAACACTCTCATCACATTGCTCCATGCACTTGTCATCACAAATCCCCATGAGGCTTGTCATCACAACGCTAGATGCCCTTCTCATCACAATGCTACATGTCCTTGTCATTACAATCCTGCATGATCTATGTATCACCGTGTTCTGTGCCCTTGTCATAACAATGCTCCATGACTCCTGCCATCACAAAGTTCCACGGCCTTGTCATCACAAGCCTCCATGAACCTTGTCATCACAATGCTCCAAGACCCCTCTACTCAAATGCTCCATGCCCTTGTCATGACAAAGCTCCATGACGCAAGTCATCAGAATCCTCCATGGCCTTCTCATCACAATGCTCCTTGCCCTTGTCATCACAATGCTCCAAGACCACTGTAATCACAGTGCTCCATGCCCCTTTTCATCTCAATGCTCCATGAACACTGTCATCAAAATGCACCATGCCCATCACCATAATATTTCACGCTATTGTCATCACAATGAAATCAAAATGCTCAATGACCTCTGTCATCACAATGGTCCAAACCCTTCTGATCACAATGTTCCATAACTCTTGTCATCACAATGCCCCATGAGGCTGCTCATCACAATTATCAATGGTCTTCTCATCACAATTCTGCTTGATCTTTGTCATCACAATGCTCAATACACTTATCATCACAATGCTCCCTGACACTTCTCATCAGTATGCTCCTTGAACCCTGTCCTGACAAGGCTCCATGCAATTTTCATCACAATGATCCATGCCCTTTTCATCACAATGCTCCAAGACTCCTGCAATCACAATGCTCCATGTCCTTGTCATCACAAAGCTCAATGACGCATGTCATCAGAATGCTCCATGGCCTTCGCATCACAATGCTACAAAACCCCTGTAATCACAATGCTCCATTCACCTTTTCATCAGAATGCTCCATGACACTTGTCATCACAAGGCTCCATGGTCCTCTCATCACAATGCTCCAGGACCTTGTCATCACAGTGCTCCATTCCCTTGTCATCACAATGCGCCATGACCCCTGTCATCTCAATACTACATGTACATTTTCAGCGCAATGCTCAATGACCGTCTCATTACAATGCTCCATGACCCATGTCTTCACAATGCTCCATGACCACAGTCATCAAAATGCTCCATGACACCTGTCATCACAATGGTCCATGCCTTCGTCATCAAAAGGCTCTGTGACATTTGTCACCACAATTCTCCATGAAATTTTCATCACAATGTTCTCTTACTCATGTCATAACTATGCTCCATGCCTTTGTCAGCACAGTGCTCCATGACACTTGTCATCACAATGCTCCATGCACTTGTCCGCAAAATGCCGCATGACCTGTGTCATCACAATGCGGCATGTGCTTGTCATCACAATGTTCCACAACCTTGTCATCACAGTGCTCCATAAACCTTGTTGTCACAATGCTCCATGCACTTCCCATCAAAATGCTCTCCCATCACTGATATCATAATGTTCCATCACTTGTCATCACAATACTCCCTCACCCCTGTCATCACAATGTTCCATGACCCCTGTCATCACAATGCTCAATGACCCTTTTCATCACAATGCTCCCTGACCCCTGACATCACAATGTTCCATAACCCCTGTCATCAAAATGTCCCATAACACTTTTCATCAAATTGCTCCATGACTCTTTCATCACAATGCTCACTGCCGTTCTCATCACAGTGCACCACGCCCTTGTCATCAAAACCCTCCATGACCTTTGTCATCACAAATCTCCGTGACCCTTGGCATCACAATGCTCCATGCCATTGTCATCAAAATGCTCCATGAACCCTCTCATCACATTGTTATATGTCTTTGTCATAACAGGCTCCATGATGCTTTTCATCACAATGCTCGATGCTCTTCTTAACACAAAGCTCCAATGCTTGTCATTACAATCCTCCATGACCCATGTATCACAGTGTTCCGTGCCCTTGTCATCACAATGCTCCATGCCCCCTCTCATCACAATAATCCATGAAAATTTTCAGACCAATGCTCCATGCCCTTGTCATGAAAATGCTCCATTACCCCTGTTATAACAATGCTCCATAAAAACTGCCATTACAATGTTCCACGGCCTTCTCATCACAAGGCTCCATGACCCTTTTCATCACAATGCTCCAAGACACCTGTAATCACAATGCTCCATGCCTTTGTCATCACAAAGCTCCATGACGCATGTCATCAAAATGTGCCTTCGCCTTCTCATCACAATGCTCCATGACCTGGTCATCGCAATGCTCCAAGACCTCTGTGATCACAATGCTCCATGCCCCTTTTCATCTCAATGCTCCATGAACCCTGTCATCACAGTGCACCATGCCCATCACCATAATGCTTCATGCTATTGTCATCACAATGAAATCAAAATGCTCCATGACCTCTGTCATCACAATGCTCTAAACCCTTGTGATCACAATGTTCCATAACACTTGTCATCACAACGCCCCATGACGCTCATTATCACAATTATCCATGGTATTTTATTCACAATACTCCATGACCTTTTTCATCACAATGCTCAATAAACTTGTCATCACAATGCTCCCTGACAATGGTCGTCAATATGCTCCTTGAAACCTGTCATGACAAGGCTCCATGCATTTTTCATCACAATAATCCCTGCACTTTTCATCACAATACTCCAAGACCCCTGTAATCACAATGCTCCATGCCTTTGTCATCAGAATGCTTAATGAAGCATGTCTTCAAAATGCTCCATTGCCTTCTCATCAACATGCTCCATGCCCTTTTCATCACAATGCTCCATTCCCTTGTCATCAAAATGCTCCATGACCCGTGTCGTCACAATACTCCATAAATTTTTACAGCCCAATGCTCCATGACGTTCACTTCACAATGCCCCATTAACCCAGTCATCACTATGCTCCATGACCACTGTCATCAGAACGATCCATGACCCCTGACAACACAATGATCCTGGACTCTTGTCATCAAAATGCTCCATGACACTTTTCATCACAATGATCCATTGCCTTGTCATCACAATGCTCCATAACCCTTGTCATCACAAGGCTCCAAGCCCTTGTCATCACAATGCTCCATTATATTTGTCATCACATTTCTCCATGACACTTGGCATCACAGTGCTCCATGCCATTGACATCACAATGGATCATGACATATGTCACCACAATGGTCCCTGACACCTGTCTTCACAATAATCTATGACCTTGTCATAACAATGCTTCATGCCCTTTTTATCACAATGCACCATGCCCACTGTCATCACAATAATCCAAGAAATTTATCAGACCAATGCCCCATGAACCCTGTCATCCCAATGCTCCATGACCCCTGTAATCAGAATGCTCCATGACACTTTTCATCACAGAGCTCCGTGACCCTTGTCATCACAATGCTCCATGACCCCTGCCATCACAATACTCCATGAATATTTTCAGCCCAATGCTCCATGATCTTCTCATCACAATGCTCCAAGATCCCTTTAATCAAAATGCTCCTTGCCCCTTTTCATCTCAATGTTCCATGAACCCTGTCATCACAATGATCCATGCCCATCATCATAATGCTTCATGCTATTTTCATCACAATGAAATCAAAATGCTCCATGACCTCTGTAATCACAATGTTCCAAACCCTTGTGATCACAATGTTCCATAACAGTTGTCATCACAACGCCACATTACGCTCGTCATCACAATTATCAATGGTCTTCTCATCACAATGCTCCATGACATTTGTCATCACAATGCTCCATGAGCTTGTCAGCACACTGCTCCATGACTGATGTCATCACAAGGTGCCATGCGCTTGTCAACACAATGCTTCTCATCTTTGTCATCACAATGCACTATAAAACTTGTCATCACAATACTCCATGCACTTCTCAAGAAAATGTTCTCTCACCACTGATATCACAATGTTCCATCACTAATCATCACAATACTCCCTAACCCCTTTCATCACAATGTTCCATGACCCCAGTCATCACAATGCTACATGCCCTGATCGTCACAATGTACCACTCCCTTGTCATCAAAATGCTACATGACCTTTGTCATCACAAAGCTCCATGACCCTTGGCATCACAATGCTCCATGCCATTGTCATCACAATGCTCCATGAAGCCTCTCATCATATTGCTCCATGCCCTTGTCATCACAAATCTCCAAGACACTTGTCATCACAATGCTCGATGCCCTTCTCATCACAATGCTCCATGCCCTTGTCATTACAATCCTCCATGACCCATGTATCTAAGTGTACCTTGCCCTTGTCATCATAATGCTCCATGCACACTCTCATCACAATAATCCATGAAACTTTTCAGACCAATGCTCCATGCCCTTGTCATCACAATGCTCCATTACTCTTGTCATAACAATGCTCCATGACCCCTGCCTTCACAAGGTTCCACGGCCTTGTCATCACAAGACTCCATGACACTTGTCATCACAATTCTCCAAGACCCTGTAATCACAATGCTCCATGCCCTTGTCATCACAAAGCTCCATGACGCATGTCATCAGAATGCTTCATGGCCTTCTCATTCACAATGCACCATGCCCTTGTCATCACAATGCTCCATGCCCCTTGTCATCACAATGCTCCATGACCACAGTCATCACAACGATCCATCACCCCTGACAACACAATGATCCGGGAATCTTGTCATCAAAATGCTCCATGACCCTTGTCATCACCATGATCCATGCCCTTGTTATCCCAATGCTCCATGACCCCTGTAATCACAATGTTCAGTGACGCTTGTCATCACAGTGCTCCATGACCCTTGTCATCAAAATGTTCCATGCATTTGTCAGCAAAATGCTTCATGAACTTGTCATCACAATGCTCCATTCCCATTGTCATCAAAATCCTCGATGAAACTTGGGTTCACATTGCTTGATGCCCTTGTCATCACAATGCGCCATGGTCCTTGAAATGAAAATGATCCATGACCTCTGTCATCACAATGCTCCATGCCCAATGTCATAGCAATAATCCATGAAACTTGTCAGACCAATGCTCAATGCCCCTGTCATCACAATGCTCCATGCCCTTGTAATCACAATGCTCCATTACCCCTCACATCATAATGTTCCTTGACTCCAGTCATCACAATGCTTTATGACCTTTGTCAACACAATGGTACATCCCCTCGTCATCACAATGCTCTGTAACACTTGTCATCACAATGCTCCATGCTTTTGTCAGCACAATGCTCCATGACCCTTGTCATCACAATGCTCCATGTGCTTCTCAACACAATGCTCCGAGACACATGTCATCACAATGAGCCATGCACTTGTCATCACAATGCTCCACAACCTTGTCATCAAAATGCTCCATAAATATTTTTATCACAATGCTCCAAGCACTTCTCATCTAAATGCTCTCTCACCACTGATATCACAATGTTCCATCACTAGTCATCACAATACTCCATCACCCCTGTCATCACAATGTTTCATGACCCCTGTCATCAAAATGCTACATGCCCTTATCATCACAATGCTCGATGACCACTGACATCACAATGTTCCATGACCCCTGTCATCAAAATGTTCCCTGACCCTTTTCATCAAATTGCTCCATGACCCTGTCATCACAATGCTCCCTGCCCTTCTCATCACAATGCACCACGCACTTGTCATCAAAATGCTCCATGACCTTTGTCATCACAAAGCTCCATGATCCTTCGCATCACAGTACTCCATGCCATTGTCATCACAATGCTCCATGAATACTCTCATCACATTGCTCCTTGCTCTTGTCATCACAGTGCTCAATGGCCTTTTCATCACAATGCTCCATGCAATTGTCATCATAATACTCCACAAGCTTGTCGTCCGAATGCTCCATGAACCTTGTCATCACAATGCTCCATGACCCCTGTCATCACAATGATCCATGACACCAGTTATCACAATGCTCCATGCCCCTTGTCACTACAGTGCTCCATGACGCCCGTCATCACTATTATCCATGGTCTACACATCACAATGCTCCCCAGTCTTGCCATCACAATGCTCCATGCCCTGGTCATCAGTATTCTCCACGTCCTTGTCATCACAATGCATTTGACACATCTCATCACAATTTTACATGCTCTTTTCATCAAAATTCTCAATGCCCTTGTCATTGCAACGCTCCATGAACCCTTTCATAGCAAGCTTCATGCGCTTGTCATCACAATGCTTCACGAATTTGTCATCAAAATTGTCAATGGCCCTTGTTATCACAAAGCTCCAAACCATTGTCATCACAATGCTCCATTACCTTTGTCATCACAATCCTCCATAACACTTGGCATCACAATGCTCCATACCATTGTCATCACAATTGTCCATGACATAGGTCATCACAATGCTCCCTGACACCAGTCTTCACAATTCTGCATGACGTTGTCATCACCATGCTCCATGCCCTTGTCATCACAAGGAGCCATGCCCATTGCCATCACAATGATCCATAAAACTTGTCAGTCCAAAGCTCCATGCCCCTGTCATCACAATGCTCCATGCCATTGTCATCACAATGATCCATAACTCCAGTCATCAAAATGCTTCATGACCTCGGTCATCACAATGGTCCATGCCATCGTCATCACAAGGCTCTATGACATTTGTCACCACAATGCTCCATGAACTTTTCATCACAATGCTTTGTGACACTTGTCATCACAATGCTCCATGCCTTTCTCAGCACAATGCTCCATGAACCTTGTCATCACAATGCTCCATGCCCTTGTCAGCACAGTGCTCCATGACCTTTGTCATCAAAATGCTCCAAGCCCTTGTCATCACAATGCTCCATTACCTTTGTCATCACAATCCTCCATGACACTTGGAATCACAATGCTCCATGCCATTGTCATCACAATGCTCCAAGACAACTGTAATCAAATTGCTCCTTGCCACTTTTCATCTCAATGCTCCATGAACTCTGTAATCACAATGAACCATCCCCATCATCATAATGCTTAATGCTATTGTCATCACAGTGAAATCAGAATGCTCCATAACCTCTGTCAACACAATGCTCCAAACCCTTGTGATCACAATGTTCCATAACACTTGTCATCAAAACGCCCCATGATGCTCATCATCACAATTATCCATGGTCTTCTCATCACAATGCTCCATGACATTTATCATCACAATGCTCAATACACTTGTCATTATAATGCTCCCTGACACTTGTCGTAAGTATGCTCCTTGAACCCTGTCATGACAAGGCTCCATGCCCTTTGCATCACAATCACCCATGCCATTTTCATCACAATGCTCCAAGACTCATGTAATCACAATGCTCCACACCCTTTTTCATCAGAATGCTCCATGACACTTGTCATCACAAGGCTTCATGGTCTTCTCCTCACAATGCTCCAGGACCTTGTCATCACAATGCTCCATTCCATTGTTATCGCAATGCTTCTTGACCACTGCCATCACAATACTCAATGAATATTGTCATCCCAATGCTCCATGAACTTCTCATCACAGTGCTCCATGACCCCTATCATCACAATGCTCCATGCCCCTTGTCATTACAGTGCTGCATAACGATCGACATCACAATTATCCATGGTCTTCTCATCACAGTGCTCCACGGTCTTGCCATCACAATGCTCCATGACACTTCTCATCACAATGTTACATGATCTTGTCATCACAATTCTCCATGCACTTGTCATCACAATGCTACATGAACCCTGTCATAGCAAGCTCCAAGTGCTTTTCATCACAGTGCTTCACGACATTGTCATCAAAATTCTCAATGGCCGTTGTCATCACAGTGCTCCATGCCCTTGTCATCACAGTGCTCCATGACCATTGTCATCAAAAAGCTCCAAGCCCTTGTCATCACAATGCTCCATTACCTTTGTCATCACAATCCTCCATGACACTTGGCTTCACAATGCTCCATGCCATTGTCATCACAATGCACCAAGACATATGTCATCACAATGCTCCCTGACACCTGTCTGCACAGTACTCCATGACCTTCTCATAACAATGCTGCATGCCCTTGTCATCACAATGCGCCATGCCCACTGTCATCTCAATAATCCATGAAACTTGTCAGACCAATGCTCCATGCCCCTGTCATCACAATGCTCCATGCCCTTGTCATCACAATGCTCCGTGATTCCAGTCATCACAATGCTTCATGACCTTTGGCATCAAAATGGTCCATGCCCTCGTCATCACAGGGCTCTGTGAAATTTGTCACCATAATGCTCCATGAACTTTTCATTCACAATGATCTGTGACCCTTGCCATCACAATGCTCCATGCCTTTGTCAGCAGAGTGCTCCATGACCCTTGTTATCACAATGCTCCATGCGCTTGTTATCAAAATTTTCCACAAACTTGTCATCAGAATGCTCCATAAAACTTGTCATCACAATGCTCCATGTACTTCTCATCAAAATGCTCTCTCACCACTGATATCAAAATGTTCCATCACTAGTCATCAGAATACTCCCTCACCCCTGTCAAGACAATGTTCCACGGCCTTGTCATCACAAGGCTTCATGACCCTTGTCAACACAATGCTCCAAGACCCCTGTAATCACAATGCTCCATGCTATTGTCATCACAATCTCAATGACGCATGTCATCAATCTGCTCCATGGCCTTCTCATCACAATGCTCCATGCCCTTGTCATCACAATGCTCCAAGACAACTGTAATCAAAATGCTCCATGCCACTTTTCATCTCAATGCTCCATGAACTCTGTAATCACAATGAACCATGCCCATCATCATCGAGACTTATCAATACATAGGTTTTAAGATTCTTACTAGTCAGATATATTCCTCTGTGAGAAATATGGGGTTTTGAGTCCATTTCACTGAGGAAAGTGTAGGTCTTGTCTATTCCGTATTTGGTTTTTGGAACGGTACGTGTACCAGTATCACACTCTGGTTTTATGCATCACCCCACCTCTCCTTCCCCGTTAAGCAGGCATAAGAGTGTTTTCTAAATGTGAGACTCTGTTCTCTTTCCTAACTCAGTTCATGTGTAGGCATGTTTACAGAACCTTCATAAGTGATATCTTATGATAAGTTTCTTTTTCTCTGTGCCTTATTTCACTTAGAATCATCGTACCTGAATCCACTCATTTTGCTGCTACTGGCCTTATAACATTGATTTCATGGCTGAGGGATATTCCATTGTACGTAAGTAACACAATTTCTTGAACCATTTTTGTCTTTCCTAGGATATTTAAGGTGTACCCAATTTGAGGTTCTTGTAAGCAGTGGAGCACTAAATTTTGTGCTGGCTCTGTCTTATTGATTTTCAGTATTCCCAAGGTATATTCCCTAGACTGGAAGTGCCCTTGGCTCTGTTGTTCTGTTGTTTCCTTGTTTTAGGGAACACAATGCACTCCTCCAGAGAGGCAGTTGGCAATTTACATCCTGCCCATCAGCATAACTAGGCTCCCTGTTCAACAGGGCCTGTCTTGCCTTTCTGGTTTTTACACATTGTGCGGATGTCCCTTTTGACCGGTGGGAAGTGATACTTCATTGTAGTTCAGATTTGCGTTGCCCACTTGCTTGCTTGGACAAAAAGGACGTATGTGTTTTCTCCTTAATATATTCAGGAGAAAACGCATACGCCCTTTTTGGCCACGTGCATCATGGTCGAAGTTGTGCCCCTCTTCCTGTGCTTTAAAGGTGATTACAATGTACCTCTTGAAATATGTTTCCTGCTATTCTGGCTCGCTTTCAAGTCCACCTCGTTGCGTTCCCTCAACAGATTTTTGGACGATTGTTGTCCTTTACTTCTCTGACAGTTTGTGCATTGCTGTGCCCCTAAGCTCCATTTTTCAACTCGTTTTTTGTGAGTTGACCGCAAGTCCAAATTTTGGTTCAAGACCTATACTGGTTCCCGGCGGGTGGCTGAGACTTTGGTTAATTCTTCTTCCTTCCGGGAAATTAGAGTGACATGTTCCCGTCCAAATGCCTAACAGCTACTCTCTCATTGGTTCTCCCTCTTCCCTTTAATCCTCTGCCAAATTGGCAACGTGTGCGAACCAGGAGGTTAAAGGGGCTGTCTTTCCAAGTTGGGAGATTGGTAGTAAATCTGTTGGAAAGTAAAACTGGAGCACCAGGAGAGGGATTATTAGTTGAGTTTTAGAAATCTTTCATATTCACAGTGTGTCCATTCTCTAGGGTTCCCGTACATGTTATTGCTGTAATAATATTCCCTTCAACCAGGAGAATTGGGACCTTTGGAATGTGGGCCACTCGTTATTGCTTTAAAGGGTCTGCATTTGCTCACCTAATCTCACCAATCCTCTCAGTCCCAAGTGTCCAGCATTTTGCCACATCCAGCTGTCGTTGTAGATAGGGTCATTCCAGGTTTCATCAGAGCCCCTGAAGGAACTGTAAAGAATTTCCCTGTTTTTTGGTTTTGTTTTTGAAATTCCTTTTTATAGTGGGTTTGAACTGATTCTCACTGCCATGTTTATGCCAGTCTAGACAAACTTGATTCCCTTACGGAGACATATCTAATACATAGGTTTTAAGATTCTTACAAGTCAGATATATTCCTCTGCGGGAAATATGGCGTTTTGAGTCCCTTTCACTGAGGAAAGTGTAGGTCTTTTCTATTCCGTGGTTGGTTTTTGGAACGGTGCATGTACTAATATCAAACTCTGGTTTTATGCATCACCCTACCTCTCCTTCCCCGTTAAGCAGGCATAAGAGTGTTTTCTAAATGTGAGACTCTGTTCTCTTTCCTAACTCAGTTCATGTGTAGCCATGTTTACAGGACCTTCATAAGTGATATCTTATGATAAGTTTCTTTTTCTCTGTAACTTATTTCACTTAGAATCATCGTAAATGAATCCACTCATTTTGAAACTACTCGCCTTATGACATTGATTTCATGGCTGACTGATATTCCATCGTGCATAAGTCACACAATTTCTTGAACCATTTTTGTCTTTCCTGGGATATTTAAGGTGTACCCAAGTTGAGGTTCTTGTAAGCAGTGCAGCCCTAAATTTTGGAGTGGCTCTGTCTTATTGATTTTCAGTTTTCCCAGGGTATATTCCATATACTGTAATGGCCCTTGGCTTTGTAGCTCTGTTGTTTACTTGTTTTAGGGAACACAATGCACTCCTCCAGAGAGGCAGTTGGCAATTTACATCCTTTCCTTCAGCATAACTAGGCTCCCTGTTTTCCAGGGCCTATCTTGCCTTTCTGGTTTTTACACATTATGGGGATGTCCGTTTTCACCGGTGGGATGTGATACTTCATTGTAGTGCAGATTTGCATTGCCCCCTTTCTTGCTTGGCCAAAAATGGCATATGTGTTTTCTCCTGAATATATTCAGGAGAAAACGCATACGCCCTTTTGGGCCAAGTGCATCATTGTCGAAGTTGTGCCCCTCTTCCTCTGCTTTAAATGCGATTCCAATGTACCTCTTGAAATCTGTTTCCTGCTATTCTGTCTCACTTTCAAGTCCGCCTCGTTGCCTTCCCTCAAAAGATTTTTGGACGATTGTTGTCCTTTATTTCTCTGACAGTTTGTGCATTGTTGTGCCCCTAAGATCCATTTTTCAACTCGTTTTTTGTGAGCTGACCGCAAGTCCAAAATTTTGGTTCAGGACCTATACTGGTTCCCGGCGGGTGACTGAGAATTTGGTTAATTCTTCTTCCTTCCACGAAATTACAGTGACATGTGCCCGTCCAAATGCCTAACAGCTACTATCTCATTGGTTCTCCCTCTTCCCTTTCATCCTCTGCCAAATTGGCAACGTGTGCGAACCAGGATGTTAAAGGTTCTGTCTTTCCAAGTTCGGAGATTGATAGTAAAGGAGTTGGAATGTCAAACAGGGGCACCACGAGAGGTATTATTAGCTGAGTTTTAGAAACCTTTCGTATTCACAGTGTGTCCATTCTCTAGGTTTCCGGTACATGTTATAGCTGTAGTAATATTCCCTTCAACCTGGAGAGTTGGGACCCTTGGAATGTGTGCCACATATTATTGCTTTAAATGGTCTGCATTTGCTCACCCAATCTCACCAATCCTTTCAGTCCCAAGTGTCCAGCCTTATTCCCCATCCAGCTGTCATTGTAGATAGGGTCATTCCAGGTTTCATCAGAGCCCCTGAAGGAATTGTTAAGAATTTCTCTGTTTTTTTGTTTTGTTTTTGAAATTCCTTTTTATAGTGTGTTGGAGCTGATTCTCACTGCCATGTTTATGGCAGTCATAAAACACTTCATTCCCTTATGGAGACATATCAATACATAGGTTTTAAGTTTCTTACTAGTCAGATATATACCTCTGCGGGAAATATGGGGTTTTGAGTCCCTTTCAATGAGGAAAGTGTAGGTCTTTTCTCTTCCGTGGTTGGTTTTTGGAACGGTACATGTACTAATATCAAACTCTGGTATTATGCATCACCCCACCTCTCATTCACCTTTAAGCAGGCGTAAGAGTGTTTTTTAAATGTGAGACTCTGTTCTGTTTCCTAACTCAGTTCATGTGTAGCCATGATAACAGGACCTTCATAAGTGATATCTTATGATAAGTTTCTTTTTCTCTGTGACGTATTTCACTTAGAATCATCGTACCGGAATCCACTCATTTTGCTGCTACTGGCCTTATGACATTTATTTCATGGCTGACTGATATTCCATCGTATGTAAGTAACACAATTTCTTGAACCATTTTTGTCTTTCCTGGGATATTTAAGGTGTACCCAAGTTGAGGTTCTTGTTAGCAGTGCAGCCATAAATTTTGCGGTGGCTCTGTCTTCTTGGTTTTCAGTTTTCCCAAGGTATACTCCCTAGACTGGTAGTGCCCTTGGCTCTGTAGCTCTGTTGTTTCCTTGTTTTAGGGAACACAGTGCACTCCTCCAGAGAGGCAGTTGGCAATTTACATCCTGTCCATCAGCATAACTAGGCTCCCTGTTCTCAATGGCCTATCTTCCCTTTCTGGATTTTACACCTTTTGCGGATGTCCCATTTGACCGGTGGGAAGTGATCCTTCATTGTAGTGCAGATTTGCATTGCCCACTTGCTTGCTTGGCCAAAAAGAACGTATGCGTTTTCTCCTGAATATATTCAGGAGAAAACACACACGGCATTTCTGGCCAAATGCATCATTGTTGAAGTTGTTCCCCTCTTCCTGTGCTTTAAAGGCGATTCCAATATACCTCTTGAAATCTGTTTTCTGCTATTCTGGCTTGCTTTCAAGTCCGCCTTGTTGCCTTCCCTCAACAGATTTTTGGACGATTGTTGTCCTTTATTTCTCTGAAAGTTTGTGCATTGTTGTTACCCTATGATCCATTTTTCAACTCGTTTTTTGTGAGCTGACCGCAAGTCCAAAATTTTGGTTCAGGACCTATACTGGTTCCTGGCGCGTGGCTGAAACTTTGGTTAATTCTTCTTCCTTCCGGGAAATTAGAGTGACATGTGCCCGTCAAAATGTCTAACAGCTACTCTCTCATTGGTTCTCCCTCTTCCCTTTCATCCTCTGCTAAATTGGCAACCTGTGCGCACCAGGAGGTTAAAGGGGCTGTCTTTCCAAGTTGGGAGATTGATAGTAAAGGAGTTGGAAAGTCAAACCAGAGCACCAGGAGAGGGACTATTAGTTGAGTTTTAGAAACCTTTCATATTCACAGTGTGTCCATTCTCTACGTTTCCCGTAGAAGTTATAGCTGTAGTAATATTCCCTTCAACCTGGAGAGTTGGGGCCCTTGGAATGTGTGCCACACATTATTGCTTTAAATGGTCTTCATTTGCTGACCGAATCTCACCAATCCTCTCAGTCCCAAGTGTCCAGCCTTATGCCACATCCAGCTGTCATTGTAGATAGGGTCATTCCAGGTTTCATCAGAGCCCCTGAAGTAATTGTAAAGAATTTCTCTGTTTTTTTGTTTTGTTTTTGAAATTCCTTTTTATATTGGGTTTGAGCTGATTCTCACTGCCATGTTTATGGCAGTCAAGACAAACTTGTTTCCCTTACGGAGACATATCTATACATAGGTTTTATGATTCTTATCAGTCGGATATATTCCTCTGCGGGAAATATGGCGTTTTGAGTCCCTTTCACTGAGGAAAGTGTAGGTCTTGTCTATTCCGTATTTGGTTTTTGGAACGGTACCTGTACTAATATCAAACTCTGGTTTTATGCATCACCCAACCTCTCTTTCCCCTTGAGCAGGCATAAGAGTTTTTTTCTAAATGTGAGACTCTGTTCTCTTTCCTAACTCAGTTCATGTGTAGCCATGTTTACAGGACCTTCATAAGTGATATCTTATGATAAGTTTCTTTTTCTCTGTGACTTATTTCACTTAGAATCATCGTACCTGAATACACTCATTTTGCTGCTACTGGCCTTATAACATTGATTTCATGGCTGAGGGATATTCCATCGTACGTAAGTAAAACAATTTCTTGAACCATTTTTATCTTTCCTAAGATATTTAAGTTGTACACAAGTTGAGGTTCTTGTAAGCAGTGTAGCCATGTATACATTTCCTTCATAAGTGATATCTTATGTCAAAATGCTCCATGGCTCTTGTCATCATAATGCTCTGTGATGTTCTTTATCACAGTTATCCATGGTCTTCTCATCACAATGCTCCACTGTCTTGCCATCACATTGCTCCATGCCCTGATCATCACAATGCTCCTTTACCTTTGTCTTCACAATCGTCCATGACACGTGTCATCACAATGCTCCATGTTATTGGCATCACAATGGACCATGACATATGTCATCACAATGCTCCCTGACACCAGTCTTCACTATAGTCCATGACGTTGTCATCACAGTGTTCCATGCTCTTTTCATCACAATGCACCATGCCCACTGTCATCACAATAATCCATGAAATTTGTGAGACCAATGCTCCATGCCCCTGTCATCACAATGCTCCGTGACTCCATTCATCACTATGCTTCATGATATTTGTCATCACAATGGTCAATGCCCTCGTCATCACAAGGCTCTGTGACCTGTGTAACCACAATGCACCATGAACTTTTCATCACAATGCTCCATGCCTTTCTCAGCACAACACTCAATGACACTTGTCATCACAATGCTCCATGCGCTTGTCAGCAAAATGCTCCACCAGCTTGTCATCACTATGCTCCATGCACTTCTCATCAAAATGCTGTGTCACCACTGATATCACAATGTTCCATCACTAGTCATCACAATACGACCTCATCCTTGTCATCACAATGTTCCATGTCCGCTGTCATCACAATACTACATGCCATTATCATCACAGTGATCCATGACCCCTGACATCACAATTCTCCATAACCCATGTCATCAAAATGCTCCATGACCTTTTTCGTCACAGTGCTCCATGACCCCTTACCTCACCATGCTCCATAACCAATGTCATCAAAATGCTCCATGACCTTTGTCATCACAAATCTCCATGACGCTTGTCATCACAATGCTCGATGCCCTTCTCATAACAATGCTCCATGCCCTTGTCATTACAGTCCTCCATGAACCCTGTACCACAGTGTTCTGGGCCCTTGTCATCACAATGCGCCAGGCCCACTCTCATCACAATAATCCATGAAACATTTCAGACCAATGCCCCATGGCCTTGTCATCACAATGCTCCATTACCACTGTCATAACAATGCTCCATGACCCCTGTCATCACAATGCACAGTGCCCATCACCATAATATTTCATGCTATTGTCATCACAATGAAATCAAAATGCTCAATGACCTCTGTCATCAAAATGCACCAAACCCTTCTGATCACAGTGTTCCATAACACTTGTCATCACAATGCCCCATGAGGCTGGTCATCACAATTATCCATGGTCTTCTCATCACAATGCTCCATGATCTTTGTCATCAAAATGCTCAATACACTTATCATCTCAATGTTCCCTGACAGTTGTCATCAGTATGCTCCTTGAACCCTGTCATGACAAGGCTCCATTCATTTTTAATCACAATGATCCATTCCCTTTTCATCACAATGCTCCAAGACCCCTGTCATCAAAATGCACCATGTCCTTGTCATCACAAAGCTCCATGACGCATGTCATCAGAATGCTCCATTGCTTCTCATCACAATGCTCCATGCCCTTGTCATCACAATTCTTCCAAACTCCTGTAATCACAATGCTCCATGCACCTTTTCATCAGAATGCTCCATGACCCTTTTCATCAAAATGCTCCATTAACCCTGACATCACAATGTTCCATAACCCCTGTCATCAAAATGTTCCATGACACTTTTCATTAATTTGCTCAATGAGCCTGTCATCACAATGCTCCCTGCCCTTCTCATCACAATGCACCACGACCTTGTCATCAAAATGCTCCATGACTTTTGTCATCACAAAGCTCCATGACCCTTGGCATCACAATGCTCCATGCCATTTCATCACAATGCTCCATGAAACCTCCCATCACATTGCTCCATGCCCTTGTCACCACAATGCTCCATGACGCTTGTCATCGCAATGCTCAATACACTTCTCATCACAATGCTCCATGACCTTGTCATTACAATCCTCTATGACACATGTATCACAGTGTTCCGTGCCCTAGTCATCACAATGCTCCATTACCCCTGTCATAATAATGCTCCATGACCCCTGCCATCACAATGTTCCACGGCCTTGTCATCCAAGTCTCCATGACCCCTGTCATCAAAATACTCCATGAACATTTTCAGCCCAATGATCCATGACATTCTCATCACAATGCTCATGGACCCTTGTCATCACATCGCTCCATGACCCCTCTCATCACAATGATCCATGACACCTGTCATCACAATGCTCCATGCCCTTTGTCATTACAGTGAACCATGATGCTCTTCATCATAATTATCCATGGTATTTTCATCACAATGCTCCACGGTCTTGCCATCACAATTCTCCATGCCCTGTTCATCACAATGTTCCATGTCCCATGTCATTACAATTCTCCAAATCCTTGTCATCACAATGCACCAGGACACTACTCCTCACAATGTTATATGATCTTTTCATCACAATTCTCCATGCATTTGTCATCGCAATGCTCTATGACCCCTGTCATAGCAAGCTCCATGCGTTTGTCATCACAATGCTTCATTACATTGTCATCAAAATTCTCAATGGCCCTTGTCATCACAATGCTCCATGCCCTGTCATCACAATGCCCCTTGACCCTTGACATCACAATGTTCCAAGCCCTTGTCATCAAAATGCTCCATTACCATTGTCATCACAATCCTCCATGACACTTGGTATCACAATGCTCCATGCCATTGTCATCACAAAGGACAATGACGTATGTCATCACAATGCTCCCTGACACCTGTCTTCACAATACTCCATGAGCTTGTTATCACAATGTTCCATGCACTTGTCATCACAATGTTCCATGTCCACTGTCATCACAAAAATCCATGAAACTTGTCAGCCCAATGTTCCATGACCCTGTCATCACAAAGTTCCATGCCCTTGTCATCACAATGCTCTATGACCACTGTCATCACAATGCTCCATGACTCCAGTCATCACAATGCTTCATGACACTTGTCATCACAGTGGTCCATGCCCTCGTCACACAAGGCTCTGTGACCTTTGTCACCACAATGCTCCATGACCTTGTCATCACAATGCTCCATGCCCACTGTCATCACAATAATCCATAAAACTTTTCAGCCCAATGTTGAATGCCCCTGTCATCACATTGCTCCATGCCCCTTTCATCACAATGCTCCAAACCCTTGTGATCACAATGCTCCATAACATTGTCATCACAACGCCCCATGACGCTCGTTATCACAATTATCCATGCACTTCTCATCACAATGTTCCATGACCTTTTTCATCTCAATGTTCAATACACTTGTCATCACAATGCTCCCTGACACTTGTCGTCAGTATGCTCCTTGAACCCTGTCATGACAAGGCTCCATGCCTTTTCATCACAATGATCCATGTCCTTTTCTTCACAATGCTCTAAGACCCCTGTGATCACAATGCTGCATGCACCTTTTCATCAGAATTCTCCATGAGACTTCTCATCACAAGGCTCAGTGGGCTTCTCATCACAATGCTCCAGGCCCTTCTCATTAAAATGCTCCAGGACCTTGTCATCACAATGTTCCATTCTCTTGTCAACACAATGCTCCATGAACACTGCCATCACAAAACTCCATGAACATTTTCAGCCCAATGATCTATGACCTTCTCATCACAATGTTCCATGACCACTGTCATCACAACGCTCCATGGCCACTGACAACACAATGATCCTGGACTCTTTTCATCAAACTGCTCCATGACCCTTGTCATCACAATGATCCATTCCCTTGCCATCTCAATGCTCCATGACACCTGTAATCACAATGCTCCGTGACGCTTTTCATCACAGTGCTCCATTACACTTGTCATCAAAATGCTCCATGCATTTGTCAGCAAAATGCTACATGACCTTGTCATCACAATGCTCCATGCGCTTGTCATCAAAATACTCTATTCCCATTGTCATCAAAATCCTCCATGAACCTTGGGTGCACATTGCTTCATGCCATGTCTTGACAATGCTCCATGCTACTTGAAATGAAAATGATCCATGACCTCTGTCATCACAATGCTCCAAACCCTTGTGATCACAATGTTCCATAACACTTGTCATCACAACGCTCCATGATGCCTGTCATCATAGTGCTCCATGACCATTGTCATCACAATGCTCAATACACTTGTCATGACAATGCTCCCTGACACTTGACGTCAGAATGCTCCTTGAAACCTGTCATGAAAAGGTTCCATGCCTTTTTCATCACAATGCACCATGCCTTTTTCATCACAATGCTCCATGATATTGTCAACACAATACTCCAAAAACTTGTCAAGAGAATGCTCCATGACCCTTGTTTTCACAATGATGCATGACACTTGTCATCACTATTCTCCATGCCCCGTGTCATTACAGTGCTCGATGACACTCGTAATCAAAATGCTCCATGGTCTTGCCATCACAATGCTCCACGGACATGCCATCACAATGCTCCATTCCCTGGACATCACAATGATCCATGTCCCTTGTCATCACAATGTTCCATGACACTTCTGATCACCATGATACATGCTCTTGTCATCACAATCCTCCATGACACTTGGCATCACAATGCTCCATGCCATTGTCATCACATTGGACCATGACATATGCCATCACAATGCTCCCTGGCACCTGTCTTCACAATAAGCCATGAACATGTCATAACAACGCTCCAGGCCCTTGTCATCACAATGCTCCATGACCCATGTCATCATAATGGGCCATGCGCTTGTCATCACAATGCTCCACAACTTTGTCATCACAATGCTCCATAAAACTTGTCATAACAATGCTCCATGCACTTCTCATCAAAATTCTCTCTCACCACTAATATCACAATGTTCCATCACTAGTCATCACAGTACTCCATCACCACTGTCATCACAATGTTCCATGACCCCAGTAATCACAATGCTCCATGTCCTTGTCATCACAAAGCTCCATGATGTATTTCATCAGAATGCTCCATGGCCTTCTCATCACAATGCTCCATGACCTTGCCATTACAATGCTCCATTACCACTGTCATCACAATGCTCCATGACCACTGACGTAACAGAGCTCCATGACCCCTGACAACACAATGATCCAGGACTCTTGTCATCAAAATGCTCCACGACACTTGAAATCACAGTGATCCATGCGCTTGTCATCCCAATGCTCCATGACCCCTGCAATCAGAATGCTCCGTGACGCTTGTCATCTCAGTGCTCCATGACCCTTGGCATCACAATGCTCCATGCCATTGTCATCACAATGCTCCCTGAAACCTATCATTACATTTCTCCATTCCCTTGTCATCACAAAGCTCCATAACACTTGTCATCACAATGCTCGATGCCCTTCTCATAACAATGCTCCATTACCATTGTCATCACAATGCTCAATACACTTGTCATCACAATGCTCCCTGACACTTGTCGTCAGAATGCTCCATGAACACTGTCATGAAAAGGCTCCATGCCTTTTTCATCACAATGCTCCATGCCCATTTCCTCACAATGCTCCATGCCATTGTCATCACATTACTCCTCAAGCTTGTCATCAGAATGGTCCATGACCCTTGTCATCACAATGATCCATGACACCTGTCATCACAATGCTCCATGCCCCTCGTCATTACAGTGCTCCATGATGCTCATCATCACAATTATCCATGGTCTTCTCATCACAATGCTCCACGGTATTGCCATCACAATGCTCCATGCCCTGGTCATCACAATTCTACATGTCCTTGTCATCACAGTGCTCCATGACACTTCTCATCAAAATGTTACATGCTCTTGTCAATACAATTCTCCAAGCACTTGTCATCGCAATGCTCCATGACCCCTGCCATCACAATGTTCCCCGAACTTTTCATCCAAGGCTCCATGACCCTTGTCATCACAATGCTCCAAGACCCTTGTAATCACAATGTTCCATGCCTTTGTCATCACAAATATCCATGACGCATGTCATCAGAATACTCCATGCCCTTGTCATCACAATGGTCCAAGACCCCTCTAATCACAATGCTCCATGCCCCTTTTCATCTCAGTGCTCCATGACCCCTGCCATCACAATGCTCTTTGACTCCAGTCATCAAAATGATTCATGACCTTTCTCATCACAATGGTCCATGCCCCTGTCACACAAGGCTCTGTGACCTTTTTCACCACAATGTTCCATGAACTTTTCATCACAGTGCTTTGTGACCCTTGTCATCACAATGCACCATGCCTTGGTCAGCACAATGATCCATGACACATGTCATCACAATGCTCCATGCGCTTTTCAGCACAATGATCCATGACACCTGTCATCACAATGCTCCATGCGCTTTTCAGCACAATGCTCCTTGACCCGTGTCATCACAATGCGCCATGCGCTTGTCATCACAATGCTCCACATCCTAGTCATCACAATGCTCCATAAAACTTGTAATCACAATGCTCAATGCACTGCTCATCAAAATGCTCTCTCACCATTGATTTCACAATGTTCCATCACTATTCATCACAATACTCCCTCAACCCTGTCATCACAATGTTCCATAACCCCAGTCATCACAATGCTACATGCCCTTATAGGCACAATGTACCAATCACTTGTCATCAAAATGCTCCATGACCACTGTCATCACAACGCTCCATGACCCGTGACAACACAATGATCCGGGACACTTGTCATCTGAATGCTCCATTACCCTTGTCATCAAAATGATCCATGCCTTGCCATCCCAATGCTCCATGACCCCTGTAATCACCATGCTCCGTGACGCTTGTCATCACAGTGCTCCATGACCCTTGTCATCAAAATGTTCCGTGCATTTGTCAGCAAAATGCTACATGACCTTGTCATCACAATGCTCCATGTGCTTGTCATCACAGTACTCCATTCCGATTGTCATCGAAATCCTCGATGAAACTTTGGTTCACATCGCTTCATGCCCTTGTCATCACAATGCTCCATGGTCGTTGAAATGAAAATGTTCCATGCCCTCTCTCATCACAATGCTCCAAACCCTTGTGATCACAATGTTCCATAACCCTTGTCATCACAACGCTCCATGATGCCTGTCATCACAATGCTGCATGAACTTTGTCATCACAATGCTCAATACACTTGTCATCACAATGCTCCCTGACACTTGTCGTCAGAATGCTCCTTGAAACCTGTCATGAAAAGATTCCATGCCTTTTTCATCACAATGCTCCATGCCCTTTTCATCACAATGCTCCATGTAGGTGTCATCACAATACTCCACAAGCTGGTCATAAGAAGGCTCCATGACCCCTCTCATCAAAATGATCCATGACGCCTGTCATCACAATGCTCCATTCCCCTTGTCATTACAGTGCTCCATGACGCTCGTCATCACAATTACCCATGATCTTCTCATCACAATGTTCCACGGTCTTGCCATCACAACGCTGAATGCCCTGGTCATCACAATGCTCCATGTCCGTTGTCATCAAAATTCTCCACGTCCCTCTCATCACAATGCGCCATGACACTTCTCACCACAATGTTACATGCTCTTGTCATCACAATTATCCATGCACTTGTCATCGAAATGCTCCATGACCCCTGTCATAGCAATCTCCATGTGCTTGTCATCGCAATGCTTCACGACGTTGTCAGCAAAATTCTCAATGGCCGTTGTCATCACGATGCTCCATGCCCTTGTCTTCACAATGTTCCATGACACTTCTCATCACAATGCTCCAAGCCCTTGTCATCACAATGCTCCATTACATTTGTCATCACAATCCTCCATGACACTTGGCATCCCAATGCCTCCATGCCATTGTCATCAAAATGCACCTTGACATATGTCATCACAATGCTCCCTGACACCTGTCTTCACAATAATCCATGACCTTGTCATCACAATGCTCCATTCCCTTGTCATCACAAGGCGCCATGCCCACTGTCATCACAATAATCCATGAAACTTGTCAGACCAATGTTCCATGCCCCTGTCATCACAATGCTCCATGACCCTTGACAACACAATGATCCGGGACTCTTGTCATGAAAATGCTCCATGACCATTGCCATCACAATACTCCATGCCCTTGCTATCCCAATGCTACAAGACACCTGTAATCACAATGCTCCATGCCCCTTTTCATCTCAATGCTCCTTGAACCCTCTCATCACAATGCACCATGCCCATCACCATAATATTTCATGCTATTGTCATCACAATGAAATCAAAATGCTCCATGACCTCTGTCATCACAATGCACCAAACCCTTCTGATCATAATGTTCCATAACACTTGTCATCACAATGCCCCATAACGCTCGTCATCACAATTATCCATGGCCTTCTCATCACAATGCTCCATGAACTTCGTCATCACAATGCTCAATACACATGTCATCACAATGCTCCCTGACTCTTTCCATCAGTATGCTTCTTGAACCCTGTCATGACAAGGCTCCATGCATTTTTCATCACAATGATCCAGAGCCTTTTCATCATAATGCTCCAAGACCCCTGTAATCACAATGCTCTTTGCCCTGGTCATCACAAAGCTCCATGACGCATGTCATCAGAATGCTCCTTGGCCTTCTCTCACAATTCTCCATGCCCTTGTAATCACAATGCTCCAAGACACATGTAATCACAATGCTCCATGCCCCTTTTCATCAGAATGCTCCATGAGACTTGTCATCACAAGGCTCCATGATCTTCTCATCACAATGCTCCATGAAGCCTCTCATCACATGGCTCCATGCCCTTGTCATAACAAAGGTCCATGATTCTTGTTACAATGCTCGATGCCCTTCTCATCACAATGCTCCATGCCCTTGTCGTTACAATCCTCAATGACACATGTATCACAGTGTTCCGTGCCCTTGTCATCACAATGTTCCAGACCCACTCTCACCACAATGCTCCATGACACTTCTCATCAAAATGTTACATGCTCTTGTCATCACAATTCTCCATACATCTGTCATCGCAATGCCCCAAGACACCTGTCATAGCAAGCTCCATGCCTTTGTCATCAAAATGCTTCATACCTTGTCATCAAAATTCCCAATGTCCGTTGTCATCACAATGCTCCAAGCCCCTGTCATCACAATGCTCCATGACACTTCTCATCACAATGCTCAATACACTTATCATCACAATGCTCCCTGACAGTTGTCATCAGTATGCTCCTTGAACCCTGTCATGACAAGGCTCCTTGCATTTTTCATCACAATGATCCATTCCCTTTTCATCACAATGCTCCAAGACCCCTGTAATCACAATGTTCCATGTCCTTGTCATCACAAAGCTCCATGACGCATGTCATCAGAATGCTCCATTGCCTTCTCATCACAATGCTCCATGCCCTTGTCATCACATTGCTTCAAAACCCCTGTAATCTCAATGCTCCATGCACTTTTTCATCAGAATGCTCCATACCCTTGTCATCACAATGCTCCATGACCCTTGTCATCGCAATGTTCCAAGCCCTTGTCATCAAAATGCTCCATTACCTTTGTCATCACAATCCTCCATGACACTTGGTATCACAATGCTCCATGCCATTGTCATCACAATGGACAATGACATATGTCATCACAATGCTCCCTGACACCTGTCTTCACAATACTCCATGACCTTGTCATCACAATGTTCCATGCCCTTGTCATCACAATGAACCATGCCCACTGTCATCACAATAATCCATGAAAGATGTCAGAGCAATGTTCCATGCCACTGTCATCTCAATGCTCCATGCCCTTGTCATCACAATGCTCCGTGACCCCTGTCATCACAATGCTCCGTGACTCCAGTCATCACAATGCTTCATGACATTTGTCCTCACAATGGTCCATGCCCTCGTCACACAACGCTCTGTTACCTTTGTCACCACAATGCTCCATGCCTTTTCACCTCAGTGCTCCATGCCCACTGTCATCACAATAATCCATGAAACTTGTCAGACCAATGTTCCATGCCCCTGTCATCACATTGCTCCATGCCCTTGTCATCACAATGCTTCATGACCCCTGTCATCACAATGCTCCCTGACTCCATTCATCACAATGATTCATGACTTTTCTCATCACAATGGTCGATGCCCTCATCACACAAGGCTCTGTGATCTTTGTCACCACAATGCTCCATGAAATTTTCATCACAATGCTCTGTGTCACTTGTCATCACAATGCTCCATGCCTTTGTCAGCACAATGCACCATGACACTTGTCATCAAAATGCTCGATGCACTTGTCAGCACAATGCTCCATGACACAGGTCATCACAATGTGCAATGCTCATTTCCTCACAGTGCTCCAAATCCTTTTCATCGCTATGCTCCATAAAACTTGTCATCACAATGCTCCATGCATTTCTCAGGAAAATGCTCTCTCACCACATATATCAAAATGTTCCATCACTAGTCATCACGATACTCGCTCACCCCTGTCATCACAATGTACCATGACCACTGTCATCACAGTGCTCCATGCCCTTATCATCACAATGCTCCATGACCCCTGACATCACAATGTTCCATAACCCCTGTCACAAAATGCTCCATGACCCAATTCTTCACAATGCTTCATGACCCCTGACATCACAATGTTCCATAACCACTTTCATCAAATATTCCATGACACTTTTATTCAAATTGCTCAATGACCCTGTGATCAGAATGCTCCCTGCCCTTCTCATCACAATGCACCACGCACTTGTCATCAAAATGCCCCATGACATTTGTCATCACAAAGATCCATGACCCTTGGCATCACAATGCTCCATGCCATTGTCATCACAATGTTCAATGAAATCTCTCATCACATTGCTCCATGCCCTTGTCATCACAATGCTCCATTACACCTGTCATAACAATGCTCCATGAACCCTGCCATCACAATCTTCCACGGCCTTGTCATCACAGGGCTCCATGACCCTTGTCATAACAATGCTCCAAGACCTCTGTAATCACAATTCTCCATTCCACTTTTCATCTCAATGCTCCATGAACACTGTCATCACAATGCACCATGCTCATCATCATAATGATTCATGCTATTGTCATCACAATGAAATCCAAATGTTCCATGTCCTCTGTCATCACAATGCTCCAAACCCTTCTGATCACAGTGTTCCATAACACTTGTCATCACATTCCCCATGAAGCTCGTCATCACAATTATGCAATGTCTTCTCATCACAATGCTCCATGACTTTTGTCACCACAATGCTCAATACACTTGGCATCACAATGCTCACTGACACTTGTCATCAGTATGCTCATTGAACACTGTCATGACAAGGCTCCATGCCTTTTTCATCACAGTGATCCATTCCCTTTTCATGACAATGCTCCAAGACCGCTGTTAGCACAATGCTCCGTGACTCCAGTCATCACAATTCTTCATGACATTTTTCATCACAATGGTCCATGACCTCGTCACACAAAGCTCTGTGACCTTTGTCACCACAATGCTCCATGAAATTTTTATCACAATGCTCTTTGACACTTGTCATCACAAAGCTCCATGCCTTTGTCAGCACAATGCTCCATGACCCTTGTCATCACAATGCTCGATGCGCGTGTCAGCACAATGCTCCATAACCCATGTCATCACAATGCACCATGCACTTGTCATCACAATGCTCCACATCCTTGTCATCAAAATGCTCCATAAACCTTGTCATCACAATGCTCTATGCACTTCTCCTCAAAATGCATTCTCACAACTGATATCACAATGTTCCATCACTAGTCATCACAATACTCCCTCACCCCTGTCATCACAATATTCCATGACCCCTGTAATCACAATTCTCCATGCCCTTCTCATCACAAAGCTCCATGACGCATGTCATCAGAATGCTCCATGGCTTTCTCATCACAATGCTCCCTGCCCTTGTCATCACAATGCTCCAACACCCCTGTAATCACAATGCTCCATGCCCCTTTTCATCTCAATGTTCCATGTACCCTGTCATCACAAGGCACCGTGCCCATCACCATAATATTTCATGCTATTGTCATCACAATGAAATCAAAATGCTCCATGACCTCTGTCATCACAATGCACCAAACCCTTCTGATCATAATGTTCCATAACACTTGTCATCACAATGCCCCATGACGCTGGTCATCACAGTTATCCATGGTCTTCTCATCACAATGCTCCATTATCTTTGTCATCACAATGCTCAATACACTTATCATCACAATGCTCCCTGACAGTTGTTATCAGTATGCTCCTTGGACCCTGTCATGACCAGGCTCCATGCATTTTTCATCACAATGATCCATTCCCTTTTCATCACAATGCTCCAAGACCCCTGTAATCACAATGCTCCATGCCCTTGTCATCACAAATCTCCATGACGCATGTCATCAGAATGCTCCATTGCTTTCTCATCACAATGCTCCATGCCCTTGTCATCACATTGCTTCAAAACCCCTGTATTCTCAATGCTCCATGCAACTTTTCATCAGAATGCTCCATGCTCTTGTCATCACAATGCTCCATGACCCTTGTCATCACAATGTTCCAAGCCCTTGTCATCAAAATGCTCCATTACTTTGTCATCACAATTCTCCATGACACTTGGTATCACAATGCTCCATGCCATTTTCATCACAATGGACTATGACAAATATCATCACAATGCTCCCTGACACCTGTCTTCACAATACTTCATGACGTTGTCATCACAATGTTCCATGCCCTTGTCATCACAATGCGCCATGCCCACTGTCATCACAATAATCCATGAAACATCTCAGACCAATGTTCCATGCCCCTGTCATCACAATGCTTCATGCCCTTGTCATCACAAAGCTCCATGACCCCTGTCATCACAATGCTCAGTGACTCAATTCATCACAATACTTCATGACGTTTGTCCTCACAATGGTCCATGTCCTCGTCACACAAGGCTCTGTGATCCTTGTCACCAAAACGCTCCATGAAATATTCATCACAATGCTCTTTTTCCCTTGTCATTACAATACTCCATGCCTTTGTCAGCACAATGCTCCATGACACTTGCCATCAAAATGATCCATGCGCTCGTGAGCACAATGCTCCATGACACATGTAATCACAATGTGCCATGCTCTTTTCATCACAATGCTCCACATCCTTTTCATCGCTATGCTCCATAAAACTTGTCATCACAATGCTCCATGCACTTCTCATCTAAATGCTCTGTCACCACATATATCACAATGTTCCATAACTAGTCATCACAATACTCGCTCAACCCTGTCATCACAATGTTCCATGACCACTGTCATCACAGTGCTACATTCTCTTATCATCACAATGCTCCATGACCACTGACATCACAATGTTCCATAACCCCTGTCACAAAATGCTCCATGACTCATTTCATCACAATGCTTCATGACCCCTGACATCACAATGTTCCTTAACCACTGTCATCAAAATATTCCTTGACCCTTTTATACAAATTGCTCCATAAACCTGTCATCACAATGCTCCCTGACCTTCTAATCAAAATGCACCACACCCTTGTCATCAAAATGCCCCATGACATTTGTCATCACAAAGCTCCATGACACTTGGCATCACAATGCTCCAGGCCATTGTCATCACAATGCTCAATGAAATCTCTCATCACATTGCTCCATGCCCTTGTCATCACAATGCTCCATTACACCTGTCATAACAATGCTCCATGACCCCTGCCATCACAATGTTCCACGGCCTTGTCATCACAAGACTCCATGACCCTTATCATCACAATGCTCCAAGACCTCTGTAATCACAATTCTCCATGCCACTTTACATCTCAATGCTCCATGAACACTGTCATCACAATGCACCATTCCCATCATCATAATGATTCATGCTATTGTCATCACAATGAAATCAAAATGCTCCATGTCCTCTGTCATCACAATGCTCCAAACCCTTCTGACAATGTTCCCTAACACTTGTCGTCACATGCCCCATGACTCTCGTCATCACAATTATGCAAGGTCTTCTCATCACAATGCTCCATGACCTTTGTCACCACAATGCTCAATACACTTGGCATCACAATGCTCGCTGACACTTGTCATCAGTATGCTCCTTGAACACTGTCATGACAAGGCTCCATGCCTTTTTCATCACAATGACCCATTCCCTTTTCATCACAATGCTCCAAGATCCCCGTTATCACAATGCTCCGTAACTCCAGTCATCGCAATGCTTCTTCACATTTGTCATCACAATGGGCCGTGACCTCGTCACACAAAGCTCTATGACCTTTGTCACCACAATGCTCCATGAAATTTTTATCACAATTCTCTGTGACCCTTGTCATCACAAACATCCATGCCTTTGTCAGCACAATGCTCCATGACCCTTTTCATCACAATGCTCGATGCGCGTGTCAGCACAATGCTCCATAACCCATGCCATCAAAATGCACCATGCACTTGTCATCACAATGCTCCACATCCTTGTCATCAAAATGCTCCATAAACCTTGTCATCACAATGCTCCATGCACTTCTCCTCAAAATGCCTTCTCACCACTGATATCACAATGTTCCATCACTAGTCATCACAATACTCCCTCACCCCTGTCATCACAATATTCCATCACCCCTGTAATCACAGTTCTCCATGCCCTTGTCATCACAAAGCTCCATGACGCATGTCATCAGAATGCTCCATGGCCTTCTCATCACAATGCTCCATGCCCTTGTCATCACAATGCTCCAACACCCCTGTAATCACAATGCTCCATGCCCCTTTTCATCTCAATGCTCCATGAACCCTGTCATCACAATGCACCATGCCCATCACCATAATATTTCATGCTATTGTCATCACAATGAAATCAAAATGCTCAATGACATCTGTCATCACAATGCACCAAACCCTTCTGATCACAATGTTCCATAACACTTGTCATCACAATGCCCCATGACGCTGGTCATCACAATTATCCATGGACTTCTCATCACAGTGCTCCATGATCTTTGTCATCACAATGCTCAATACACTTATCATCACAATGCTCCCTGACAGTTGTCATCAGTATGCTCCTTGAACCCTGTCATGACAAGGCTCCATGCATTTTTCATCACAATGATCCATTCCCTTTTCATCACAATGCTCCAAGACCCCTGTAATCACAATGCCCCATGTCCTTGTCATCACAACGCTCCATGACATATGTCATCAGAATGATCCATTGCCTTCTCATCACAATGCTCCATGCCCTTGTAATCAAATTGCTTCAAAACCCCTGTAATCTCAAAACTCCATGCACCTTTTCATCAGAATGCTCCATGCCCTTGTCATCACAATGCTCCATGACCCTTGTCATCGCAATATTCTAAGCCCTTGTCCTCAAAATGCTCCATTACCTTTGTCATCACAATCCTCCATGACACTTGGTATCACAATGCTCCATGCCATTGTCATCACAATGGACAATGACATATGTCATCACAATGCCCCCTGACACCTGTCTTCCCAATAATCCATGACCTTGTCATCACAATGTTCCATGCCCTTGTCATCACAAAGTGCCATGCCCACTGTCATCACAATAATCCATGAAACATGTCAGACCAAGGTTCCATGCCCCTGTCATCACATTGCTCCATGCCCTTGTCATCACAATGCTCCATGACGCTTGTCATCACAATGCTTGATACTCTTCTCATCACAATGCTCCATGCCCTTGTCATTACAATCCTCCATGACACATGTATCACAGTGTTCCGTGCCCTAGTCATCACAATGTTCCATGCTGAATCTCATCACAATAATCCATGAAATTTTCAGACCAATGTTCCATGCCCTTGTCATCACAATACTCCATTACCCCTGTCATAACAATGCTCCATGAACCCTGCCATCACAATGTTCCACCGCCTTGGCATCCAAGTCTCCATGACCCTTGTCATCACGATGCTCCAAGACCCCTGTAATCACAATGCTCCATGCCCTTGTCATCACAAAGATCCATGACACATGTCATCAGAATGCTCCATGGCCTTCTCATCACAATGCTCCATGCCCTTGTCATCACAATGCTCCAAGAACCCTGTAATCACAATGCTCCATGCCCCTATTCATCAGAATGCTCCATGAGACTTGTCATCACAAGGCTCCATGGTCTTCTCATCACACTGCTCCAGGACCTTGTGATCACAATGCTCCATTCCCTTGTCATCACAATGCTCCTTGACCACTGTCATCACAATACTCCATGAACGTTTTCAGGCCAATGATCCATGACCTTCTCATCACAATGCTCCATGACACTTGTCATCACTATGCTACAAGAACCCTGTAATCACAATACTCCATGTCCTTGTCATCACAAAGCTCCATGACGCATGTCATCAGAATGCTCCATTGCCTTCTCATCACAATGCTCCATGCCCTTGTAATCACATTGCTTCAAAACCCCTGTAATCTCAATGCTCCATGCACATTTTCTTCACAATGCTCCATGCCCTTGTCATCACAATGCTCCATGACCCTTGTCATCGGAATATCCCAAGCCCTTGTCATCAAAATGCTCCATTACATTTGTCATCACAATCCTCAACGACACTTGGTATCACAATGATCCATGCCATTGTCATCACAATGGACAATGACATATGTCATCACAATGCTCCCTGACACCTGTCTTCACAATACTCCATGACATTGTCATCACAATGTTCCATGCCCTTGTCATCGCAATGCGCCATGCCAACTGTCATCACAATAATCCATGAAACATGTCAGACCAATGCTCGATCCCCCTGTCATCACAATGCTCAATGCCCTTGTCATCTCAATGCTCCACGCCCACTGTCATCACAATAATCCATGAAACTTGTCAGACCAATGTTCCATGCCCCTGTCATCACATTGATCCATGCCCTTGCCATCACAATGCTCCATGACCCCTGTCATCACAGTGCTCCGTTACTCCAGTCATCACAAAGCTTCATGACCTTTCTCATCTCAATGGTCCATGCCCTCATCACACAAGGCTCTGTGATCTTTGTCACCACAATGCTCCAGGAAATTTTCATCACAATGCTCTGTGTCCCTTGTCATCACAATGCTCCATGCCTTTGTCAGCACAATGCTCCATGACACTTGTCATCAGAATGCTCCATGCGCTTGTCAGCACAATGCTCCATGACACATGTCATCACAATGTGCCATGCTCTTTTCATCACAATGCTCCACATCCTTTTCATCTCTATGCTCCATAAAACTTGTCATCACAATGCTCCATGCACTTCTCATCAAAATGCTCTCTCACCACATATATCACAATGTTCCATCACTAGTCATCACAATACTCGCTCACCCCTGTCATCACAATGTTCCATGACCACTGTCATCACAATGCTCCATGCCCTTGTAATCAAATTGCTTCAAAACCCCTGTAATCTCAAAACTCCATGCACCTTTTCATCAGAATGCTCCATGCCCTTGTCATCACAATGCTCCATGACCCTTGTCATCGCAATATTCTAAGCCCTTGTCCTCAAAATGCTCCATTACCTTTGTCATCACAATCCTCCATGACACTTGGTATCACAATGCTCCATGCCATTGTCATCACAATGGACAATGACATATGTCATCACAATGCCCCCTGACACCTGTCTTCCCAATAATCCATGACCTTGTCATCACAATGTTCCATGCCCTTGTCATTACAAAGTGCCATGCCCACTGTCATCACAATAATCCATGAAACATGTCAGACCAAGGTTCCATGCCCCTATCATCACATTGCTCCATGCCCTTGTCATCACAATGCTCCATGACGCTTGTCATCACAATGCTTGATACTCTTCTCATCACAATGCTCCATGCCCTTGTCATTACAATCCTCCATGACACATGTATCACAGTGTTCCGTGCCCTAGTCATCACAATGTTCCATGCTGAATCTCATCACAATAATCCATGAAATTTTCAGACCAATGTTCCATGCCCTTGTCATCACAATACTCCATTACCCCTGTCATAACAATGCTCCATGATCCCTGCCATCACAATGTTCCACCGCCTTGGCATCCAAGTCTCCATGACCCTTGTCATCACAATGCTCCAAGACCCCTGTAATCACAATGCTCCATGCCCTTGTCATCAAAAAGATCCATGACACGTCATCATAATGCTCCATGGTCTTCTCATCACAATGCTCCATGCCCTTGTCATCACAATGCTCCAAGACCCCTGTAATCACAATGCTCCATGCCCCTATTCATCAGAATGCTCCATGAGACTTGTCATCAAAAGGCTCCATGGTCTTCTCATCACACTGCTCCAGGACCTTGTTATCACAATGCTCCATTCCCTTGTAATCACAATGCTGCTTGACCACTGTCATCACAATACTCCATGAATATATTCAGGCCAATGCTCCATTACCTTCTCATCACTATGCTCAATGACCCTTGTCATCACAATGCTCCATGACCCCTCTCATCACAATGCTCCATGACACCTGTCATCACAATGCACCATGCCCCTTGTCATTACAGTGATCCATGACGCTCTTCATCATAATTATCAATGGTCTTTTCTTCACAATGCTCAACGGTCTTGCTATCACAATTCTCCATGCCCTGTTCATCACAATGCTCCATGTCCTATGTCATTACAATTCTCCAAGTCCTTGTCATCACAATGCTTCGTGACACTTCTCATCACAATTTTACATGATCTTGTCATCACATTTCTCCATGCACTAGTCATCGCAATGCTCTGTGACCCCTGTCATAGCAAGCTCCATGCACTTGTCATCACAATGCTTCACGAAGTTGTCATCAAAATACTCAATGGCCCTTGTCATCACAATGCTCCATGCCCTTGTCATCACAATGCTCCATGACCCTTGTCATCACAATGTTCCAAGCACTTGTCCTCAAAATGCTCCATTACCTTTGTCATCACAATCCTCCATGACACTTGGTATCACAATGCTCCACGCCATTGTCATCACAATGGACAATGACATATGTCATCACAATGCTGCCTGACACATGTCTTCACAATACTCCATGGCCTTCTCATCACCATGCTCCATGCCATTTTCATCACAATGCTCCTTTCCCTTGTCATCAAATTGCCCCATGACACCTGTCATCCCAATACTCCTTGAATATTTTCAGCCCAATGCTCCATGACCTTCTCATCACATTGCCCCATGAATACTGTAATCAAAATCCTCCATCACCACTGTCATCACAATGCTCCTTGACTCCAGTCATCACAATGCTTCATGACTTTTGTCATCAGAATGTTCCATGCCCTTGTCACACAAGGCTCTGTGTCATTTGTCACCACAATGCTCCATGAAGATTTCACCAAAATGCTCTGTGACCCTTGTCATCACAATGCACCATGCATTTGTCAGCACAATGATCCATGACACTTGTCATCACAATGCTCCATGCGCTTGTCATCACAATGCTCCTTGACCCATGGCATCACAATGTACCATGCGCTTGTCATCACAAAGCTCCACATCATAGTCATCACTATGCTCCATAAACCTTGACATCACAATGTTCCATGCACTTCTCATCAAAATGCCCTCTCACCACTGGTATCACAATATTCCATCACTAGTCTTCACAATATTCCCTCACCGCTGTCATCACAATGTTCCATGACCCCTATCATCACAATGCTACATGCACTTATCATCAAAATGCTCCATGACCCCTGCCATCACAATGTTCCATAACCCCTGTCATCAAAATGCTACATTACCCATTTCATCTCAATGCTCCATGACCCGTGTCATCACAATTTTCCATAACCACTCTCATCAAAATATTCCATGACCTTTTTCATCAAATTGCTCCATAAACCTATTATCACAATGCTCGCTGCACTTCTCATCACAGTGCACCACGACCTCGTCATCAAAATGCTCCATGACCTTTGTCATCACAAAGCTCCATGACCCTTGGCATCACAATGCTCCATGACATAGTCATCACAGTGTTCCATGAAGCCTCTCATCACATTGCTCCATGCCCTTGTCATCACAAAGCTCCATGACGCTTGTGATCCCAATGCTCGATGCCTTTCTCATCACAATGTTCCATGCCCTTGTCATTACAATCCTCCATGACCCATGTATCAAAGTGTTCTGTGCCCTTGTCATTACCATCCTCCATGACCCATGTATCAAAGTGTTCTGTGCCCTTGTCATCACAAGGCTCCATTACCCCTGTAATAACAATGCTCCATGACCCCTGCCATCACAATGTTCCACGGCCTTGTCATCACAAGACTCCATGAGACTTGTCATCACAATGTTCCAACACACTGTAATCACAATTCTCCATACACTTGTCATCACAAAGCTCCATGACGCATGTCATCAGAATGCTCCATGGCCTTCTCATTTACGATGCTCCATGCCCTCATCATCACAATGCTCCAAGACCCCTGTAATCACAATGCTTCATGTCCCTTTTCATCTCAATGCTCTATGAACCGTGTCATTCACAATGCACCATGCCCATCATCATAATGCTTCATGCAACTGTCATCAAAATGAAATCAAAACACTCCACGACCTCTGTGATCACAATGCTCCAAACCCTTGTGATCACAATGTTCCATAACACTTGTCATCACAACGCCCCATGACGCTCATCATCACAATTATCCATGGTCTTCTATTCACATACTCCATGACCTTTTTCATCACAATGCTCCCTGACACTTGTCGTCAGTATGCTCCTTGAACCCTGTCATGACAAGGCTCCATGCCATTTTAATCACAATGATCCATGCCCTTTTCCTCACAATGCTCCAAGACCCCTGTAATCACAATACTCCATGCCCTTGTCATCCCAAAGCTTCATGACACATGACTTCAGAATTCTCCATGGCCTTCTCATCACCATGCTCCTTGCCCTTTTCATCACAATGCTCCATTCCCTTGTCATCAAAATGCCACATGAGCCCTGTCATCACAATACTCGATGAACATTTTCAGCCCAATGCTCCATGACCTTCTCATCACAATGCCCCATGAACCCTGTCATCACAATGCTCCATGACCACTTTCATCCCAATGCTCCGTGACTCCAGTCATCAAAATGCTTCATGACCTTTGTCATCACAATGGTCCATGCCCTTGTCACACAAGGCTCTGGGACTTTGTCACCACAATGCTCCCTGAAATATTCATCACAATGCTCTCTGACCCTTGTCATCAAAATGAACCATGCCTTTGTCAGCACAATGGTCCATGACACTTGTCATCACAATGCTCCATGCGCTTTCCAGCACAATTCTTTTTGACCCATGTCATCCCAATGCTCCATGACCCCTGTCATCACAATGCTCCATGACACCTGTCATCACAATGCTCCATGCCCCTTGTCATTACAGTGCTCCATGACTCTTGTCATCATAATTATCCATGGCCTTCTCAACACACTGCTCCACGGAATTGCCATCACTATGCTCCATGCCCTGGTCATCACAATGCTCCATGTACCTTGTCATCACAATTCTCCACGTCCTTGTCATCACAATACTCCATGACACTTCTCATCACAATGTTACGTGTTCTTGTCATCACAGTTCTCCATGCACTTTTCATAGCAATGCTCCATGTCCCCTGTCATAGCAAGCTCCGTGCGCTTGTCATCACAATGCTTCACGACGTTTGCATCAAAATTCTCCATGGCCCTTGTCAACACAATGCTCCATGTCCTTGTCATCACAATGCTCCATGACTCTTTTCTTCACAATTCTAAAAGAAATTGTCATCACAATGCTCCATTACCTTTGTCATCACAATCCTCCATGACACTTGGCATCACAAGGCTCCATTACATTTGTAATCACAATCCCACATGACACTTGGCATCACAATGCTCCATGCCATTGTCATCACAATGCACCATGACATATGTCATCACAGTGCTCCTTGACACCTGTCTTCACAATACTACATGACCTTGTCATAACTATGTTCCATGCCCTTGTCATCACAATGTGCCCTGTCCACTCTCATAGCAATAATTCATGAAAATTGTCAGACCAATGCTCCATGCCCCTGTCATCACAATGCTCCATGCCCTTGTAATCACAATTCTCCATGACCCCTCACATCATAATGCTCCGTGACTCCAGCCATCACAATGCTTTATGAACTTTTTCATCACAATGGTTAATTCCCTCGTCATCACAATGCTCTGTAACACTTGTCATCACAATGCTCCATGCCATTGTCAGCACAATGCTCCTTGACCCTTGTCATCACAATGCTCCATGCGCTTGTCAGCACAATGCTCCAAGACACATGTCATCACAATGTGCCATGCACTTGTCATCACAATGCTCCACAACCTTGTCATCACCATTTTCCATAAACCTTGTCATCACAATGCTCCATGCACTTCTCATCTAAATGCTCTCTCACCACTGATATCACAATGTTCCATCACCAGTCATCACAATACTCCCTCAACACTGTCATCACAATGTTCCATGACCCCTGTCATCAAAATGCTACATGCCCTTATCATCACAATGCTCCATGACCACTGACATCACAATGTTCCATAACCCCTGTCATCAAAATATTCCCTGACCATTTCCATCAAATTGTTCCATGAACCTGTCATCAGAATGCTCCCTGCCCTACTCATCACAATGCACCACGCCCTTGTCATCAAAATGCTCCATTACATTTGTCATCACAAAGCTCCATGACCCTTGGCATCACAATGCTCCATTCCATTGTCATCACAATGCTCCATGAAACATCTCATCACATTACTCCATGCACTTGTCATCCAAATCTCCATGACGCTTGTCATCACAATGCTCGATGTCTTTCTCATCACAAGGATCCATGCCTTGTCATTACAATCCTCCATGACCCATGTATCACCGTGTTCCCTGCCCTTGTCATCACAATTCTCCATGCCCACACTCATCACAATAATACATGAAACTTTTCAAACCAATGCTCCATGCCCTTGTCATCACAATGCTCCATTACACCTGTCATAACAATGCTCCATTACCCCTGCCATCACAATGTTCCACGGCGTTGTCATCACAAGGCTCCATGAACATTGTCATCACAATGCTCCAAGACCCCTGTAATCACAATGCTTCATACGCCATTTCATCACAATTCTCCATGAACACTGTCATCAAAATGCACCATGCCAATCATCATAATGCTTCATGCTATTGTCATCACAAAGAAATAAAAATGCTCCATGACATCTGTCATCACAATGCTCCAAACCCTTCTGATCACAATGTTCCATAACACTTGTCATCACAATGCGCCATGACGCTCATCATCACAATTATCCATGGTCTCCTCATCAAAATGCTCCATGACCTTTGTCAACACAATGCTCAATACACTTGTCATCACAATGCTCCCTGACACTTGTCTTCAGTATGCAACTTGAAACCTGTCATGACAAGGCTCTTTGCCTTTTCCTCACAATGATCCATGCACTTTTCATCACAATGCTCCAAGACCCCTGTAATCACAATGCTTCATGTGCTTGTCATCACAAATCTCCAGGACGCATGTCATCAGAATGCTCCATTGCATTGTCATCACCATGCTCCATGCCGTTGTCATCACAATGCTCCAAGACCCCTCTAATCACAATGCTCCATGCCCTTTTCATCACAATGCTCCATGAACTCTGTCATCACAATGAACCATGCCCATCATCATAATGCTTCATGCTATTGTCATCACAATGAAATCAAAATGCACCATAACCTCTGTCATCACAATGCTCCAAACCATTGTGTTCACAATGTTCCATAACTCTTGTCATCACAACTCCCCATGACGCTCATCATCACAATTATCCATGGTCTTCTCATCACAATGCTCCATGACCTTTGTCATCAAAATGCTCAATACACTTGTCATCACAATGTTCGCTGACACTTTTCGTTAGTATGCTCCTTGAACCCTCTCATGACAAGGCTCCATGCTCTTTCATGACAATCATCCATGCCCTATTCTTCACAATGCTCCAAGACCCATGTAATCACAAAGCTCCGTGCCCCTTTTCATCAGAATGCTCCATGATACTTGTCATCACAAGGCTCCATGGTCTTCTCCTCACAATGCTCCAGGACCTTGTCATCACAATGCTCCATTCCATTGTCATCACAATGCTCCATGACCCATGCCATCACAATACTCAATGAATACTGTCAGTCCAATGCTCCATGAACTTCTGATCACAATGCTCCATGACCCCTGTCATCACAATGCTCCATGACCCCTGTCATCACAACGCTCCATGACACCAGACAACACAATGATCCGGGACACTTGTCATCAAAATGCTCCATGACACTTGTCATCACAATGATCCATGCCCTTGCCATCACAATGCTCCATGAGCCCTGTCATCACAATGCTCCATGACTCCAGTCATCACAACGCTCCATGACACCAGACAACACAATGATCCGGGACTCTTGTCATCAAAATTCTCCATAACCCTTGTCATCACAATGATCCATGCCCTTGTCATCCCAATGCTCCATGACCCCTGTCATCACAATGCTCCATGACACCTGTCATCACAATGCTCCATGCCCCTTGTCATTACAGTGCTCCATGACTCTCGTCATCATAATTATCCATGGCCTTCTCAACACAGTGCTCCACGGAATTGCCATCACTATGCTCCATGCCCTGGTCATCACAATGCTCCATGTACCTTGTCATCACAATTCTCCACGTCCTTGTCATCACAATACTCCATGACACTTCTCATCACAATGTTACGTGTTCTTGTCATCACAGTTCTCCATGCACTTTTCATAGCAATGCTCCATGTCCCCTGTCATAGCAAGCTCCGTGCGCTTGTCATCACAGAGCTCCATGCCTTTGTCAGCACAATGCTCCATGACCCTTGTCATTACAATGCTCGATGCGTGTGTCAGCACAATGCGCCATAACCAATGTCATCACAATGCACCATGCACTTGTCATCACAATGCTCCACATCCTTGTCATCAAAATGCTCCATAAACCTTGTCATCACAATGCTCCATGCACTTCTCCTCAAAATGCCTTCTCACCACTGATATCACAATGTTCCATCACTAGTCATCACAATACTCCCTCACCCGTGTCATCACAATATTCCATGACCCCTGTAATCACAATTCTCCATGCCCTTGTCATCACAAAGCTCCATGACGCATGTCATCAGAATGCTCCATGGCCTTCTCATCACAATGCTCCATGCCCTTGTCATCACAATGCTCCAACAACCCTGTAATCACAGTGCTCCATGCCCCTTTCCATCTCAATGCTCCATGAACCCTGTCATCAAAATGCACCGTGCCCATCACCATAATATTTCATGCTATTGTCATCACAATGAAATCAAAATGCTCAATGACTTCTGTCATCACAATGCACCATACCCTTCTGATCACAATGTTCCATAACACTTGTCATCACAATGCCCCATGACGCTGGTCATCACAATTATCCATGGTCTTCTCACAATGCTCCATGATCTTTGTCATCACAATGCTCAATGCACTTATCATCACAATGCTCCCTGACAGTTGTCATCAGTATGCTCCTTGAAACCTGTCATGACAAGGCTCCATGCAGTTTTCATCACAATGATCCATTCCCTTTTCATCACAATGCTCCAAGACCCCTGTAATCACAATGCTCCATGTCCTTGTCATCACAAAGCTCCATGACGCATGTCATCAGAATGCCCCATTGCCTTCTCATCACAATGCTCCATGCCCTTCTAATCACATTGCTTCATAACCCCTGTAATCCCAATGCTCCATGCACCTTTTCATCAGAATGCTCCATGCCCTTGTCATCACAATGCTCCATGAGCCTTGTCATCGCAATGTTCCAAGCCCTTGTCATCAAAATGCTCCAAAACATTTGTCATCACAATCCTCCATGACACTTGGTATCACAATGCTCCATGCCATTGTCATCACAATGGACAATGATATATGTAATCACAATGCTCCCTGACACCTGTCATCAAAATACTCCATGAGCTTGTCATCACAATGTTCCATGCCCTTGTCATCACAATGCACCATGCCCACTGTCATCACAATAATCCATGAAACATGTCAGACCAATGTTCCATGACCCTGTCATCACAATGCTCTATGCCCTTGACATAACAATGCTCAATGACCCCTGTCATCACAATGCTACGTGACTCCAGTCGTCACAATGCTTCATGACCTTTTTCCTCACAATGGTCCATGCCCTCGTCACACAAGGCTCTGTGACCTTTGTCACCACAATGCTCCATGACCTTGTCATCTCAATGCTCCATGCACACTGTCATCACAATAATCCATGAAACTTGTCAGACCAATGTTCCATGCCCCTGTCATCACATTGCTCCATGCCCTTGTCATCACAATGCTCCATGACCCATGTCATAACAATGCACCGTGACTCCAGTCATCACAATGATTCATGACCTTTCTCATCACAATGGTCCATGCCCTCGTCACACAAGGCTCTGTGATCTTTGTCACCACAATGCTCCATGAAATTTTCATCACAATGCTCTGTGTCCCTTGTCATCACAGTGCTCCATGCCCTTGTCATCTCAATGCTCCATGACCACTGTCATCACAATAATCCATAAACTTCTCAGAACAATGTTCCATGCCCCTGTCATCACATTGCTCAATGCCCTTGTCATCACAATGCTCCATGACCCCTGTTATCAATATGCTCCGAGACTCCAGTCATCACAATGATTCTTGACCTTTCTCATCACAATGGTCCATGCCACATCACACAAGGCTCTGTGATCATTGTCACCACAGTGCTCCATGAAATTTTCATCACAATGCTCTGTGACCCTTGTCATCACAATGCTCCATGCCTTTGTCAGCACAATGCTCCATGACACTTGTCATCAAAATGCTCCATGCGCTTGTCAGCACAATGCTCCATGACACATGTCATCACAATGTGCCATGCTCTTCATCACAATGCTCCACATCCTTTTCATCGCTATGCTCCATAAAACTTGTCATCACAATGCTCCATGCCCTTCTCATCAAAATGCTCTCTCACCACATATATCACAATGTTCCATCTCTAGTCATCACAATACTCGCTCACCCCTGTCATCACAATGTTCCATGACTACTGTCATCACAGTGCTACATGCCCTTATCATCACAAAGCTCCATGACCCCTGACATCACAATGTTCCATAACCCCTGTCACAAAATGCTCCATGACCCATTTCTTCACAATGCTTCATGACCCCTGACATCACAATGTTCCATAACCCCTGTCATCAAAATATTCCATGACACTTTTATTCAAATTGCTCCATGACCCTGTCATCACAATGCTCCCTGCCCTTCTCATCATAATGCACCACCCCCTTTTCATCAAAATGCCCCATGACATTTGTCATCACAAAGCTCCATGACCCTTGGCATCACAATGCTCCAGGTCATTGTCATCACAATGCTCAATGAAATCTCTCATCACATTGCTCCATGCCCTTGTCATCACAATGCTCCATTACACCTGTCATAACAATGCTCCATGACCCCTGCCATCACAATGTTCCACGGCCTGGTCATCACAAGGCTCCATGACTCTTGTCATCACAATGCTCCAAGAACTCTGTAATCACAATTCTCCATGCCACTTTTCATCTCAATGCTCCATGAACACTGTCATCACAATGCACCATGCCCATCTTCATAATTATTTATGCTATTGTCATCACAATGAAATCAAAATGCTCCATGTCCTCTGTCATCACAATGCTCCAAAAACTTCTGAATACACTGTTCCATAACACTTGTCATCACATGCCCCATGACTCTCGTCATCACAATTATGCAAGGTCTTCTCATCACAATGCTCCATGACCTTTGTCACCACAATGCTCAATACATTTGGCATCACAATGCTCGCTGACACTTGTCATCAGTATGCTCCTTGAACACTATCATGACCAGGCCCCATGCCTTTTTCATCACAATGATCCATTCCCTTTTCATCACAATGCTCCAAGACCCCTGTTATCACAATGCTCCGTGACTCCAGTCATCACAATGCTTCATGACATTTGTCAGCACAATGCTCCATGACACATGTCATCACAATGTGCCATGCTCTTTTCATCACAATGCTCCACATCCTTTTCATCCCTATGCTCCATAAAACTTGTCATCACAATGCTCCATGCACTTCTCATCAAAATGCTCTCTCACCACATATATCACAATGTTCCAACCCTAGTCATCACAATACTCGCTCACCCCTGTCATCACAATGTTCCATGACCACTGTCATCACAGTGCTACATGCTCTTATCATCACAATGCTCCATGACCCCTGACATCACAATGTTCCATAACCCCTGTCATCAAAATGTTCCATGACACTTTTCATCAATTTGCTCCATGACCCTGTCATCACAATGCTCCCTGAACTTCTCATCACAATGCACCACGTCCTTGTCATCAGAATTGTCCATGACCTTTGTCATCACAAAGCTCCATGACCCTTGGCATCACAATGCTCCATGCCATTTCATCACAATGCTACACGAAAGCTCTCATCACATTGCTCCATGCCCTTGTCAGCACAATGCTCCATGACGCTTGTCATCACAATGCTCAATACACTTCTCATCACAATGCTCCATGCCCTTGTCATTACAATCCTCCATGACACATGTATCACAGTGTTCCGTGCCCTAGTCACCACAATGTTCCATGCCGAATCTCATCAAAATAATCCATGAAATTTTCAGACAAATGTTCAATGCCCTTGTCATCACAATGCTCCATTAACCCTGTCATAACAATGCTCCATGACCCCTGCCATCACAATGTTCCACCGCCTTGTCATCCAAGGCTCCATGACCCTTGTCATCACGATGCTCCAAGACCCCTGTAATCACAATGCTCCATGCCCTTGTCATCACAAAGATCCATGACACATGTCATCAGAATGCTCCATGGCCTTCTCATCACAATGCTCCATGCCCTTGTCATCACAATGCTCTAAGAACCCTGTAATCACAATGCTCCATGCCCCTATTCATCAGAATGCTCCATGAGACTTGTCATCACAAGGCTCCATGGTCTTCTCATCACACTGCTCCAGGACCTTGTGATCACAATGCTCCATTCCCTTGTCATCACAATGCTCCTTGACCACTGTCATCACAATACTCCATGAACGTTTTCAGGCCAATGATCCATGACCTTCTCATCACAATGCTCCATGACACTTGTCATCACTATGCTACAAGAACCCTGTAATCACAATACTCCATGTCCTTGTCATCACAAAGCTCCATGACGCATGTCATCAGAATGCTCCATTGCCTTCTCATCACAATGCTCCATGCCCTTGTAATCACATTGCTTCAAAACCCCTGTAATCTCAATGCTCCATGCACATTTTCTTCACAATGCTCCATGCCCTTGTCATCACAATGCTCCATGACCCTTGTCATCGGAATATCCCAAGCCCTTGTCATCAAAATGCTCCATTACATTTGTCATCACAATCCTCAACGACACTTGGTATCACAATGATCCATGCCATTGTCATCACAATGGACAATGACATATGTCATCACAATGCTCCCTGACACCTGTCTTCACAATACTCCATGACATTGTCATCACAATGTTCCATGCCCTTGTCATCGCAATGCGCCATGCCAACTGTCATCACAATAATCCATGAAACATGTCAGACCAATGCTCGATCCCCCTGTCATCACAATGCTCAATGCCCTTGTCATCTCAATGCTCCACGCCCACTGTCATCACAATAATCCATGAAACTTGTCAGACCAATGTTCCATGCCCCTGTCATCACATTGATCCATGCCCTTGCCATCACAATGCTCCATGACCCCTGTCATCACAGTGCTCCGTTACTCCAGTCATCACAAAGCTTCATGACCTTTCTCATCTCAATGGTCCATGCCCTCATCACACAAGGCTCTGTGATCTTTGTCACCACAATGCTCCAGGAAATTTTCATCACAATGCTCTGTGTCCCTTGTCATCACAATGCTCCATGCCTTTGTCAGCACAATGCTCCATGACACTTGTCATCAGAATGCTCCATGCGCTTGTCAGCACAATGCTCCATGACACATGTCATCACAATGTGCCATGCTCTTTTCATCACAATGCTCCACATCCTTTTCATCTCTATGCTCCATAAAACTTGTCATCACAATGCTCCATGCACTTCTCATCAAAATGCTCTCTAACCACATATATCACAATGTTCCATCACTAGTCATCACAATACTCGCTCACCCCTGTCATCACAATGTTCCATGACCACTGTCATCACAATGCTCCATGCCCTTGTAATCACAATTCTCCATGACCCCTCACATCATAATGCTCCGTGACTCCAGCCATCACAATGCTTTATGAACTTTTTCATCACAATGGTTAATTCCCTCGTCATCACAATGCTCTGTAACACTTGTCATCACAATGCTCCATGCCATTGTCAGCACAATGCTCCTTGACCCTTGTCATCACAATGCTCCATGCGCTTGTCAGCACAATGCTCCAAGACACATGTCATCACAATGTGCCATGCACTTGTCATCACAATGCTCCACAACCTTGTCATCACCATTTTCCATAAACCTTGTCATCACAATGCTCCATGCACTTCTCATCTAAATGCTCTCTCACCACTGATATCACAATGTTCCATCACCAGTCATCACAATACTCCCTCAACACTGTCATCACAATGTTCCATGACCCCTGTCATCAAAATGCTACATGCCCTTATCATCACAATGCTCCATGACCACTGACATCACAATGTTCCATAACCCCTGTCATCAAAATATTCCCTGACCATTTCCATCAAATTGTTCCATGAACCTGTCATCAGAATGCTCCCTGCCCTACTCATCACAATGCACCACGCCCTTGTCATCAAAATGCTCCATTACATTTGTCATCACAAAGCTCCATGACCCTTGGCATCACAATGCTCCATTCCATTGTCATCACAATGCTCCATGAAACATCTCATCACATTACTCCATGCACTTGTCATCCAAATCTCCATGACGCTTGTCATCACAATGCTCGATGTCTTTCTCATCACAAGGATCCATGCCTTGTCATTACAATCCTCCATGACCCATGTATCACCGTGTTCCCTGCCCTTGTCATCACAATTCTCCATGCCCACACTCATCACAATAATACATGAAACTTTTCAAACCAATGCTCCATGCCCTTGTCATCACAATGCTCCATTACACCTGTCATAACAATGCTCCATTACCCCTGCCATCACAATGTTCCACGGCATTGTCATCACAAGGCTCCATGAACATTGTCATCACAATGCTCCAAGACCCCTGTAATCACAATACTTCATACGCCATTTCATCACAATTCTCCATGAACACTGTCATCAAAATGCACCATGCCAATCATCATAATGCTTCATGCTATTGTCATCACAAAGAAATAAAAATGCTCCATGACATCTGTCATCACAATGCTCCAAACCCTTCTGATCACAATATTCCATAACACTTGTCATCACAATGCGCCATGACGCTCATCATCACAATTATCCATGGTCTCCTCATCAAAATGCTCCATGACCTTTGTCAACACAATGCTCAATACACTTGTCATCACAATGCTCCCTGACACTTGTCTTCAGTATGCAACTTGAAACCTGTCATGACAAGGCTCTTTGCCTTTTCCTCACAATGATCCATGCACTTTTCATCACAATGCTCCAAGACCCCTGTAATCACAATGCTTCATGTGCTTGTCATCACAAATCTCCAGGACGCATGTCATCAGAATGCTCCATTGCATTGTCATCACCATGCTCCATGCCGTTGTCATCACAATGCTCCAAGACCCCTCTAATCACAATGCTCCATGCCCTTTTCATCACAATGCTCCATGAACTCTGTCATCACAATGAACCATGCCCATCATCATAATGCTTCATGCTATTGTCATCACAATGAAATCAAAATGCACCATAACCTCTGTCATCACAATGCTCCAAACCATTGTGTTCACAATGTTCCATAACTCTTGTCATCACAACTCCCCATGACGCTCATCATCACAATTATCCATGGTCTTCTCATCACAATGCTCCATGACCTTTGTCATCAAAATGCTCAATACACTTGTCATCACAATGTTCGCTGACACTTTTCGTTAGTATGCTCCTTGAACCCTCTCATGACAAGGCTCCATGCTCTTTCATGACAATCATCCATGCCCTATTCTTCACAATGCTCCAAGACCCATGTAATCACAAAGCTCCGTGCCCCTTTTCATCAGAATGCTCCATGATACTTGTCATCACAAGGCTCCATGGTCTTCTCCTCACAATGCTCCAGGACCTTGTCATCACAATGCTCCATTCCATTGTCATCACAATGCTCCATGACCCATGCCATCACAATACTCAATGAATACTGTCAGTCCAATGCTCCATGAACTTCTGATCACAATGCTCCATGACCCCTGTCATCACAATGCTCCATGACCCCTGTCATCACAACGCTCCATGACACCAGACAACACAATGATCCGGGACACTTGTCATCAAAATGCTCCATGACACTTGTCATCACAATGATCCATGCCCTTGCCATCACAATGCTCCATGAGCCCTGTCATCACAATGCTCCATGACTCCAGTCATCACAACGCTCCATGACACCAGACAACACAATGATCCGGGACTCTTGTCATCAAAATTCTCCATAACCCTTGTCATCACAATGATCCATGCCCTTGTCATCCCAATGCTCCATGACCCCTGTCATCACAATGCTCCATGACACCTGTCATCACAATGCTCCATGCCCCTTGTCATTACAGTGCTCCATGACTCTCGTCATCATAATTATCCATGGCCTTCTCAACACAGTGCTCCACGGAATTGCCATCACTATGCTCCATGCCCTGGTCATCACAATGCTCCATGTACCTTGTCATCACAATTCTCCACGTCCTTGTCATCACAATACTCCATGACACTTCTCATCACAATGTTACGTGTTCTTGTCATCACAGTTCTCCATGCACTTTTCATAGCAATGCTCCATGTCCCCTGTCATAGCAAGCTCCGTGCGCTTGTCATCACAGAGCTCCATGCCTTTGTCAGCACAATGCTCCATGACCCTTGTCATTACAATGCTCGATGCGTGTGTCAGCACAATGCGCCATAACCAATGTCATCACAATGCACCATGCACTTGTCATCACAATGCTCCACATCCTTGTCATCAAAATGCTCCATAAACCTTGTCATCACAATGCTCCATGCACTTCTCCTCAAAATGCCTTCTCACCACTGATATCACAATGTTCCATCACTAGTCATCACAATACTCCCTCACCCGTGTCATCACAATATTCCATGACCCCTGTAATCACAATTCTCCATGCCCTTGTCATCACAAAGCTCCATGACGCATGTCATCAGAATGCTCCATGGCCTTCTCATCACAATGCTCCATGCCCTTGTCATCACAATGCTCCAACAACCCTGTAATCACAGTGCTCCATGCCCCTTTCCATCTCAATGCTCCATGAACCCTGTCATCAAAATGCACCGTGCCCATCACCATAATATTTCATGCTATTGTCATCACAATGAAATCAAAATGCTCAATGACTTCTGTCATCACAATGCACCATACCCTTCTGATCACAATGTTCCATAACACTTGTCATCACAATGCCCCATGACGCTGGTCATCACAATTATCCATGGTCTTCTCACAATGCTCCATGATCTTTGTCATCACAATGCTCAATACACTTATCATCACAAGCTCCCTGACAGTTGTCATCAGTATGCTCCTTGAAACCTGTCATGACAAGGCTCCATGCAGTTTTCATCACAATGATCCATTCCCTTTTCATCACAATGCTCCAAGACCCCTGTAATCACAATGCTCCATGTCCTTGTCATCACAAAGCTCCATGACGCATGTCATCAGAATGCCCCATTGCCTTCTCATCACAATGCTCCATGCCCTTCTAATCACATTGCTTCAAAACCCCTGTAATCCCAATGCTCCATGCACCTTTTCATCAGAATGCTCCATGCCCTTGTCATCACAATGCTCCATGAGCCTTGTCATCGCAATGTTCCAAGCCCTTGTCATCAAAATGCTCCAAAACATTTGTCATCACAATCCTCCATGACACTTGGTATCACAATGCTCCATGTCATTGTCATCACAATGGACAATGATATATGTAATCACAATGCTCCCTGACACCTGTCATCAAAATACTCCATGAGCTTGTCATCACAATGTTCCATGCCCTTGTCATCACAATGCACCATGCCCACTGTCATCACAATAATCCATGAAACATGTCAGACCAATGTTCCATGTCCCTGTCATCACAATGCTCCATGCCCTTGACATAACAATGCTCAATGACCCCTGTCATCACAATGCTACGTGACTCCAGTCGTCACAATGCTTCATGACCTTTTTCCTCACAATGGTCCATGCCCTCGTCACACAAGGCTCTGTGACCTTTGTCACCACAATGCTCCATGACCTTGTCATCTCAATGCTCCATGCACACTGTCATCACAATAATCCATGAAACTTGTCAGACCAATGTTCCATGCCCCTGTCATCACATTGCTCCATGCCCTTGTCATCACAATGCTCCATGACCCATGTCATCACAATGCACCGTGACTCCAGTCATCACAATGATTCATGACCTTTCTCATCACAATGGTCCATGCCCTCGTCACACAAGGCTCTGTGATCTGTCACCACAATGCTCCATGAAATTTTCATCACAATGCTCTGTGTCCCTTGTCATCACAGTGCTCCATGCCCTTGTCATCTCAATGCTCCATGACCACTGTCATCACAATAATCCATAAACTTCTCAGAACAATGTTCCATGCCCCTGTCATCACATTGCTCAATGCCCTTGTCATCACAATGCTCCATGACCCCTGTTATCAATATGCTCCGAGACTCCAGTCATCACAATGATTCTTGACCTTTCTCATCACAATGGTCCATGCCCACGTCACCCAAGGCTCTGTGATCATTGTCACCACAATGCTCCATGAAATTTTCATCACAATGCTCTGTGACCCTTGTCATCACAATGCTCCATGCCTTTGTCAGCAGAATGCTCCATGACACTTGTCATCAAAATGCTCCATGCGCTTGTCAGCACAATGCTCCATGACACATGTCATCACAATGTGCCATGCTCTTCATCACAATGCTCCACATCCTTTTCATCGCTATGCTCCATAAAACTTGTCATCACAATGCTCCATGCCCTTCTCATCAAAATGCTCTCTCACCACATATATCACAATGTTCCATCTCTAGTCATCACAATACTCGCTCACCCCTGTCATCACAATGTTCCATGACTACTGTCATCACAGTGCTACATGCCCTTATATCACAAAGCTCCATGACCCCTGACATCACAATGTTCCATAACCCCTGTCACAAAATGCTCCATGACCCATTTCTTCACAATGCTTCATGACCCCTGACATCACAATGTTCCATAACCCCTGTCATCAAAATATTCCATGACACTTTTATTCAAATTGCTCCATGACCCTGTCATCACAATGCTCCCTGCCCTTCTCATCATAATGCACCACCCCCTTTTCATCAAAATGCCCCATGACATTTGTCATCACAAAGCTCCATGACCCTTGGCATCACAATGCTCCAGGTCATTGTCATCACAATGCTCAATGAAATCTCTCATCACATTGCTCCATGCCCTTGTCATCACAATGCTCCATTACACCTGTCATAACAATGCTCCATGACCCCTGCCATCACAATGTTCCACGGCCTGGTCATCACAAGGCTCCATGACTCTTGTCATCACAATGCTCCAAGAACTCTGTAATCACAATTCTCCATGCCACTTTTCATCTCAATGCTCCATGAACACTGTCATCACAATGCACCATGCCCATCTTCATAATTATTTATGCTATTGTCATCACAATGAAATCAAAATGCTCCATGTCCTCTGTCATCACAATGCTCCAAAAACTTCTGAATACACTGTTCCATAACACTTGTCATCACATGCCCCATGACTCTCGTCATCACAATTATGCAAGGTCTTCTCATCACAATGCTCCATGACCTTTGTCACCACAATGCTCAATACATTTGGCATCACAATGCTCGCTGACACTTGTCATCAGTATGCTCCTTGAACACTATCATGACCAGGCCCCATGCCTTTTTCATCACAATGATCCATTCCCTTTTCATCACAATGCTCCAAGACCCCTGTTATCACAATGCTCCGTGACTCCAGTCATCACAATGCTTCATGACATTTGTCAGCACAATGCTCCATGACACATGTCATCACAATGTGCCATGCTCTTTTCATCACAATGCTCCACATCCTTTTCATCCCTATGCTCCATAAAACTTGTCATCACAATGCTCCATGCACTTCTCATCAAAATGCTCTCTCACCACATATATCACAATGTTCCAACCCTAGTCATCACAATACTCGCTCACCCCTGTCATCACAATGTTCCATGACCACTGTCATCACAGTGCTACATGCTCTTATCATCACAATGCTCCATGACCCCTGACATCACAATGTTCCACATCCCCTGTCATCAAAATGTTCCATGACACTTTTCATCAATTTGCTCCATGACCCTGTCATCACAATGCTCCCTGAACTTCTCATCACAATGCACCACGTCCTTGTCATCAGAATTGTCCATGACCTTTGTCATCACAAAGCTCCATGACCCTTGGCATCACAATGCTCCATGCCATTTAATCACAATGCTACATGAAAGCTCTCATCACATTGCTCCATGCCCTTGTCAGCACAATGCTCCATGACGCTTGTCATCACAATGCTCAATACACTTCTCATCACAATGCTCCATGCCCTTGTCATTACAATCCTCCATGACACATGTATCACAGTGTTCCGTGCCCTAGTCACCACAATGTTCCATGCCGAATCTCATCAAAATAATCCATGAAATTTTCAGACAAATGTTCAATGCCCTTGTCATCACAATGCTCCATTAACCCTGTCATAACAATGCTCCATGACCCCTGCCATCACAATGTTCCACCGCCTTGTCATCCAAGGCTCCATGACCCTTGTCATCACGATGCTCCAAGACCCCTGTAATCACAATGCTCCATGCCCTTGTCATCACAAAGATCCATGACACATGTCATCAGAATGCTCCATGGCCTTCTCATCACAATGCTCCATGCCCTTGTCATCACAATGCTCCAAGAACCCTGTAATCACAATGCTCCATGCCCCTATTCATCAGAATGCTCCATGAGACTTGTCATCACAAGGCTCCATGGTCTTCTCATCACACTGCTCCAGGACCTTGTGATCACAATGCTCCATTCCCTTGTCATCACAATGCTCCTTGACCACTGTCATCACAATACTCCATGAACGTTTTCAGGCCAATGATCCATGACCTTCTCATCACAATGCTCCATGACACTTGTCATCACTATGCTACAAGAACCCTGTAATCACAATACTCCATGTCCTTGTCATCACAAAGCTCCATGGCGCATGTCATCAGAATGCTCCATTGCCTTCTCATCACAATGCTCCATGCCCTTGTAATCACATTGCTTCAAAACCCCTGTAATCTCAATGCTCCTTGCATATTTTCTTCACAATGCTGCATGCCCTTGTCATCACAATGCTCCATGACCCTTGTCATCGGAATATCCCAAGCCCTTGTCATCAAAATGCTCCATTACATTTGTCATCACAATCCTCAACGACACTTGGTATCACAATGATCCATGCCATTGTCATCACAATGGACAATGACATATGTCATCACAATGCTCCCTGACACCTGTCTTCACAATACTCCATGACATTGTCATCACAATGTTCCATGCCCTTGTCATCGCAATGCGCCATGCCAACTGTCATCACAATAATCCATGAAACATGTCAGACCAATGCTCGATCCCCCTGTCATCACAATGCTCAATGCCCTTGTCATCTCAATGCTCCACGCCCACTGTCATCACAATAATCCATGAAACTTGTCAGACCAATGTTCCATGCCCCTGTCATCACATTGATCCATGCCCTTGCCATCACAATGCTCCATGACCCCTGTCATCACAGTGCTCCGTTACTCCAGTCATCACAAAGCTTCATGACCTTTCTCATCTCAATGGTCCATGCCCTCATCACACAAGGCTCTGTGATCTTTGTCACCACAATGCTCCAGGAAATTTTCATCACAATGCTCTGTGTCCCTTGTCATCACAATGCTCCATGCCTTTGTCAGCACAATGCTCCATGACACTTGTCATCAGAATGCTCCATGCGCTTGTCAGCACAATGCTCCATGACACATGTCATCACAATGTGCCATGCTCTTTTAATCACAATGCTCCACATCCTTTTCATCTCTATGCTCCATAAAACTTGTCATCACAATGCTCCATGCACTTCTCATCAAAATGCTCTCTCACCACATATATCACAATGTTCCATCACTAGTCATCACAATACTCGCTCACCCCTGTCATCACAATGTTCCATGACCACTGTCATCACAGTGCTACATGCCCTTATCATCACAAAGCTCCATGACCCCTGACATCACAATGTTCCATAACCCCTGTCACAAAATGCTCCATGACCCATTTCTTCACAATGCTTCATGACCCCTGACATCACAATGTTCCATAACCCCTGTCATCAAAATATTCCATGACACTTTTATTCAAATTGCTCCATGACCCTGTCATCACAATGCTCCCTGCCCTTCTCATCATAATGCATCACGCCCTTGTCATCAAAATGCCCCATGACATTTGTCATCACAAAGCTCCATGACACTTGGCATCACAATGCTCCAGGTAATTGTCATCACAATGCTCAATGAAATCTCTCATCACATTGCTCCATGCCCTTGTTATCACAATGCTGCATTACACCTGTCATAACAATGCTCCATGACCCCTGCCATCACAATGTTCCACGGCGTTGTCATCACAAGGCTCCATGACCCTTGTCATCACAATGCTCCAAGACCTCTGTAATCACAATTCTCCATGCCACTTTTCATCTCAATGCTCCATGAACACTGTCATCACAATACACCATGCCCATCATCATAATGATTCATGCTATTGTCATAACAATGAAATCAAAATGCTCCATGTCCTCTGTCATCACAATGCTCCAAACCCTTCTGATCACAATGTTCCATAACACTTGTCAACACATGCCCCATGACGCTCGTCATCACAATTATGCAAGGTCTTCTCATGACAATGCTCCATGACCTTTGTCACCACAATGCTCAATACACTTGTCATCACAATGCTCGCTGACACTTGTCATCAGTATGCTCCTTAAACAGTGTCATGACAAGGCTCCATGCCTTTTTCATCACAATGATCCATTCCCTTTTCATCACAATGCTCCAAGACCCCTGTTATCACAATGCTATGTGACTCCAGTATTCACAACACTTCTTGACATTTGTCATCACAATGGTCCATGACCTGGTCACACAAAGATCTGTGACATTTGTCACCACAATGCTCCATGAAATTTTTATCACAATGCTCTGTGACCCTTGTCATCACAAAGCTCCATGCCTTTGTCAGCAAAATGCTCCATCACCCTTGTCATCACAATGCTCGATGCGCGTGTCAGCACAGTGCTCCATAACCCATGTCATCACAATGCACCATGCACTTGTCATCACAATGCTCCATAAACCTTGTCATCAAAATGCTCCATAAACCTTGTCATCACAATGCTCCATGACCCCTGTCATCACAATGCTCCATGCTCCTTTCATCAAAATGCTCCATGCCATTGCCATCACAATACTCCACAATCTTGTCATCAGAATGCTCCATGACCCTTGTCATGACAATGCTCAATGACCCCTGTCATCACAATGGTCCATGACCCCTGTCATCACAATGCTCCATGCCCCTTGTCATTACAGAGCTCCATGACGCCCGTCATCAAAATTACCCATGGTCTTCTCATCACAATGCTCCCCGGTCTTGCCATCACAATGCTCCATGCCATGGTTATCAGTATTCTCCACATCCTTGTCATCACAATGCTCCATGACACATCTCATCACAATGTTACGTGCACTTTTCATCACAATTATCCATGCACTTATCATCGCAATGCTCCATGACCCCTGTCATAGCAAGCTCCATGCGCTTGTCATCACAATGCTTCACGACCTTGTCATCAAAATTCTCAATGGCCCTTGTCATCACAATGCTCCAAGCCCTTGTCATCACAATGCAACATTACCTTTGTCATCACAATCCTCCATGACACTTGGCATCACAATGCTCCTTGCCATTGTCATCACAATGGACCATGACATATGTCATCACAATGCTCCCTGACCCCTGTCTTCACAATTCTACATGACCTTGGCATCACAATGCTCCATGCCCTTGTCATCACAGTGTGCCATGCTCACTGTATTCACAATAATCCATGAAACTTGTCAGACCAATGATCCATGCCCCTGTCATCACAATGCTCCACGCACTTGTCATCACAATGCACCATGACCCCTGTCATCACAATGCTCCGTGACTCCAGTCATCACAATGATTCATGACCTTTGTCATCACAATGGTCCATAGCCTCGTCATCACAAGGCTCTGTGACATTTGTCACCACAAAGCTCCATAACCATTGGCATCACAATGCTCCATGAACCCTATCATCACATTGCTCCATGCACTTGTCATCACAAAGCTCCATGACGCTTGTGATACCAATGCTCAATGCACTTCTCATCACAATGTTCCATGCCCTTGTCATTACAATCCTCCATTTCCCATGTAACACAGTGTTCCGTGATGTTGTCATCACAATGCTCCATGCCCACTCTCATCACAATAATCCATGAAACTTTTCATAGCAATTCTGATGCCCTTGTCATCACAATGCTCCATTACCCCTGTCATAACAATGCTCCATGACCCCTGCGATCACAATGTTCCACGGCCTTGTCATCACAAGGCTCCATGACCCTTGTCATCACAATGCACCAAGACCTCTTTAATCACAATTCTCCATGCCCCTTTTCTTCTCAATGCTCCATGAACACTGTCATCACAATGCACCATGCCCATCATCATAATGATTCATGCTACTGTCATCACAATGAAATCAAAGTGCTCCATGTCCTCTGTCATCACAATGCTCCAAACCCTTCCGATCACAATGTTCCATGACACTTGTCATCACAATGCTCCATGAGATTGTCAGCACAATGCTCCATGACCGATGTGATCGCAATGTGCCATGCTATTTTCATCACAATGCTCCACATCCTTGTCATCACAATGCTGCATAAACCTTGTCATCACAGTGCTCCATGCACTTCTCCTCAAAATGCTCTCTCACCACTGATATCACAGTGTCCCATCACTAGTCATCCCAATACTCCATCACCCCTGTCATCACAATGTTCCATGACCCCTGTCATCAAAATGCTACATGCACTTATCATCACAATATTTGATGACCCCTGACATCACAATGTTCCATAAACCCTGTCATCAAAATGCTCCATTACCCTTTTCATCACACTGCTACATGACCCCTGACATCACAGTATTCTATAACCCCTGTAATCAAAATGTTCCATGACACTTTTCATCAAATTGCTCCATGACCCTGTCATCACAGTGCTCCCTGCCCTTCCCTTCACAATGCACCATGCCCTTGTCATCAAACTGCTCCATGACATTTGTCATCACAAAGCTCCATAACCCTTGGCATCACAATGCCATTGTTATCATAATGCTCCATGAACACTCTCAACAAATTGCTCCATGCACTTGTTATCACAAAGCTCCATGACGCATGTCATCAGAATGCTCCATGGCCTTCTTATTCACAATGCTCCATGCCCTTGTCATCACAATGCTCCAAGACACCTTTAATCACAGTGCTCCATGCCCCTTTTCATCTCAATGCTCCATGAACCCTGTCATCACAATGCACCATGCCCATCATCATAATGCTTCTTGCTATTGTTATCACAATGAAATCAAAATGCTCCATGACCTCTGTCACCACAGTGCTCCAAACCCTTGTGATCATAATGTTCCATAACACTTGTCATCACAATGCACCATGATGCTTCTCACCACAGTTATCCTGGTTTTCTCATCACACTGCTCCATGAACTTTGTTATCAGAATGCTCAATACACTTGTCATCACAATGCTCCCTGACACTTGTCATCAGTATGCTCCTTGAACCCTGTCATGACAAGGCTCCATGCCTTTTTCATCACGATGTTCCATGCCCTTTTCATCACAATGCTCCATGCCAATGTCATCACAATACTCCACAAGCTTATCATCACAATGCTCCATGAAACTTGTCATCTCAATGCTCCATGACCCCTGTCATCACAATGTTCCATGACCCCTGTCAACACAATGCTCCATGACACCTGTCTTCAGAATGCTCCATGACCCTAGTCATTACAGTGCTCCATGATGCTTGTCATCACAGTTTGTCATGGTCTTCTCATCACAGTGCTCCACGGTCTTGCCATCACAATGCTCCATTCCCTGGTAATACCAATGCTCCATGTCCCTTGTCATCACAATTCTCCATGTCCTTGTCATCACAATGCTCCATGACACTTCTCATCACAATGTTACATGATCTTGTCATCAAAATTCTCCATGAACTTGTCTTCGCAATGCCCCATGACCCCTGTCATAGCAAGCTCCATGCCTTTGTCATCAAAATGCTTCATGACCTTGTCATAAAAATTCTCAATGTCCGTTGTCATCACAATGCTCCATGCCCTTGTCATCACAATGTTCCATGACCCTTGTTATCACAATGCTCCAAGCCATTGTCATCACAATCCTCCATTACATTTGTCATCACAATCCTCCATTACACATGGCATCACAATGCTCCATGCCATTGTCATCTCAATGGATCATGACATATGTCATCACAATGCTCCCTGTCACCTGTCTTCAGAGTATTCCATGACCTTGTCATCACAGTGCTCCATGCCCTTGTCATCACATTGCACCATGCCCACTGTCATCACAATAATCCATGAAACTTGTCAGTCCAATGTTCCATGCCACTGTCATCACAATGCTATATGCCCTTGTCATCACAAAGCTGCATGACACATGTCATCAGAATGCTCCATTGCATTCTCATCACAATGGTCCATTCCCTTGTCATCACAATGCTCCTAGACCACTTTAATCATAATGCTCCATGCCCCTTTTCATCTCAATGCTCCATGAACCCTGTAATCACAATGCTCCAAACCCTTGTGATCACAATGTTCCATAACACTTGTCATCACAACGCCCCATGACACTCGTCATCACAATTTTCCATGGTTTTCTCATCACGATGCTCCATGAACTTTGTCATCACAATGCTCAATACACTTGTCATCACAATGCTCCCTGACACTTGTCGTCAATATGCTCCTGGAACCCTGTCATGACAAGGCTCCATGGATTTTTCATCATAATGATCCATGCCCTTTTCATCACCATGCTCCAAGACCCCTGAAATCACAATGCTGCATGCTCTTGTCATCACAATGCTCCAAGACACCTGTAATCACAAGGCTCCATGCCCTTTTCATCTCAATGCTCCATGAACAGTGTCATCACAATGCACCCTGCCCATCTTCATAATGCTTCATGCTATTGACATCACAATGAAATCATAATGCTCCATGTTCTTTGTCATCACAATGCTGCAAACCCTTGTGATCACAATGTTCCATAACACTTGTCATCACAACTCCCCATGACGCTCGTCTTCACAATTATCCATTGTCTTCTCATCAAAATGCTCCATGACCTTTGTCATCACAATGCTCAATACCCTTGTCATCACTATTCTCCATGACACTTGTCGTCAGTATGCTCCTTGAACCCTGTCATGACAATGCTCCATGCCTTTTTCATCGCAATGACCCATGCCCTTTTCTTCACAGTGCTCCTAGACCCCTGTAATCACAATGTTCAATGCCCTTGTCATCACAAAGCTCCATGATGCATGTCATGAGAACGCTCCATGTTTTTCTCAGCAGAATGCTCCATGCCCATGTCATCACAATGCTCCGTGACCCCTGTCATCACAATACTCCATGAACATTTTCAGCCCAAAGCTTCATGAATTTCTCATCTCAAATCTCCAGAACCCTTGTCATCACAATGCTCCATGACCACTGTCATCACAACGCTCCATGAACCCTGACAACACAATGATCCGGGACTCTTGTCATTAAAATTCTCCATAATCCTTGTCATCACAATGATCCATGCCCTTGTCATCCCAATGCTCCATGACCCCTGTAATCACAATGCTCCGTGACACTTGTCATCACAGTGTTCAATGACCCTTGTCATCACAATGCTCCATGCATTTTTCAGCAAAATGCTACATGACCTTGTCATCACAATCCTCCATGACCCTTGGGATCACATTGCTTTATGCCCTTGTCATCTCTGTCTTTCTTTTCTGGTTTTTACAGATTTTCGGAAGTCCCTTTTTACCGGTTGGAATTGACAATTCTTTGTAGTGCGGATTTGCATTGTGCACTTACTTGATTGGCCAAAAAGAGCGTATGTGTTTTCTCCTGAATATATTCAGCAGAAAATGCATACGCTCTTTTTGGCCAAGTGCATCATTGTCGAAGTTGTTACGCTTTTCCTGTGCTTCAAAGGCGATTCCAATTTACCTCGTGAAATATGTTTTGTGCAATTCTGCCTCATTTTCAAGTCCACATCGTTGCCTTCCCTCCACTGATTTTTGGAAGTGAGTTGTCCTTTATAACTCTGCAGGTTTGTGAATTGATCTGCCCCAAACTCCAATTTTGAACTCGCGTTTTTGTGAGCTGACCGCAAATCCACAATTTTGCTTCAGGACATATACTTGTTCCGGGGGTGCAGGCTGACGCTTTGGTTAATTCTTCTTCCAGACGGGAAATTAGACTGACATATGTCCGTCCAAATGCCTCCAGCTACTCTCTGATTGGTTCTCCCTCTTCCCTTTCATCCTCTGCACAATTTGCAAACTGTGCAAAGCAGGAGGTTATAGGGGCTGACTCTCCAAGGTGGGAAATTGATAGTAAAGCAGTTGGATTGCCAAACTGGAGCACAAGGAGAGGAAAAATTAGGAGCCTTTTACAAATCTTATGCCATCACAGGGTGTCCATTATCTAGGTTTCCCATACATGTTATAACTGTAGTTATATTCACTTCTACCTGGAGAGTTGGGACCCATGGAATGGGTGGCATGCAATACTGCTTTAAAGGGTCTGCATTTTCTCACCCAATCTCACCAGTCCTCTCATTCCCAAGTGTCCAGCCTTATGTCTCATCTAGCTGTCTTTGCAGATAGGGTCTTTCCAGGTTTCATCAGAACCCCTGAATGCATTGTGTAAGAATTTCACTGTTTTTTTTTGTTTGTTTGTTTTGTTTTCTTTTTGAAATTCATTTTTATAATGGGTTTCAGCTGATTTTCACCGACGTGTTTATGCCGGTCTAGAAACACTTGATTCCCTTATGGAGACATATCAATATATAGGTTTTAAGATTCTTACTAGTCAGATATATTCCTCTGCGGGGAATAGGTGTGTTGAGTCCCGTTCACTGAGGAAGGTGTAGGTTTTGTCTATTCTGTATTTGGTTTATGGAATGGTACCTGTGCTAATATCAAACTCTGGCTTTATGAATCAGCCCACCTATCCTTCCCGCTTAAGCGGGCATAAGAGTGTTTTCTCAATGTGAGACTCTGTTCTCTTTCCTAACTCAGTTCATGTGTAGCCATGTTTACAGGACCTTCCTAAGTGATATCTTATGATAAGTTTCTTTTTCTCTGTGACTTATTTCACTTAGAATCATCGTACCTTAATCCACTCATTATGCTGCTACTGGCCTTATGACATTGATTTTATGTCTGAGTGATATTCTTTTGAACAAAATTACCACAAGTTCTTTACGCAATTTTCTCTTTCCTGGAATATTTAAGGTATACTGAAGTTGAGGTTCTTGTTTGAAGAGCAGCCTAAAACTTTGGGGTGCCTGTGTCTTGTTGATATTTAGTCTTCCCAAGTTATAGACCCATGATTGGAAGTGCCCTATGCTCGGTAGCTTTGTATTTAAATGTTTTAGGAAACAGCATACACTTCTTCAGAGTGGCTCTTGGATATTTATACCCCACCCATCAGCGTGAGTAGCTCCCTGTTCTCCATGGCCTCTCCTGCATTTCTGGTTTGTACACATTTTTTGGATGGCCTTTCTCAGCGGTGGAAATTGAGACTTCTTTGTTGTGCGGATTTGCATTTCCTGTTTGCTTGCTTGGCCAAAAACTCTGTATGTGTTTTTTTCCTGAAGATATTAACGAAAAAACGCATACACCGTTTTGCCCAACTGCATCATTTTAGAAATTCTCCTGCTTTTCATATGCTTTAAATGTGAGTCCAATCTACCTTTTGAAATCTGTTTCCTGCAATTCTGCCTCTCATTCAGATCCTCTTCGTTGCCGTACCTGAATATATTTTTGGACGTTGGTTATCATTTTTATCTTTGCAGGTCTTTGAATTATCTGCTCCTGAGCTCCATTTTACAACTCGCATTTTTTGTGAGCTGGCCGCCAAACCATTGTATTGCTTCTGGCCCTATTCTGGATCTGGGGAGGCAGGCTGAGCCTTTGGTTAATTCTTCTTCCTAATGGTTAATTAGAGTGACATGTGCCTGTCAAAACTCGTACAGCTAGTCTCTCATTGGTTCCCCCTCTTCCCGTTTATCCTCTGCACAAATTGCAAACTGTGTGAAACAGGAGGTTAAAGGTGCTGATTCTCCAAGTGGGGAGATTGTTAGTAATTTGGCTGGAATGGTGAACCCCAGCACCAGGAGACCAAAAATGAGGTGCATTTTCGACACCTTTCCTGATCACACGGTGTACATTCGTCTCGGTTTCCCAGGCATGTTTTCGCTGTCGGAAGATTCCCTTGAACCTGCAGATTTGGGACCCATAGAATGGGTACCAGGCAGTATTACATTAAAAGGTCTGCCTTTACTCACCCAGCCTCTCTAACATCTCTTAGCGTGCATAGCTTCCAGCCTTATATATCATACTGCTGTGGGTCTACCTGTGTTCAATCCATGTTACATCGTAGCCCTTCAACAAAAGTTGTAAGAATTTTTGTCTGTCTCACTGTTTTTATACATATTTTTAAATTTATTTTTATATTGGTTACAGCTGATTTTCAAAGCTCTGTTTTTTGCTGCTGTACATCCACTTGATTCATGTACTGTGAGACAACAATAAATTCTTTTTCAGATGCTTACCAGTCATATGTATTGTTTTCCAATGACTTGAGTGGGCTGAGTGCAGTTCTTTGAGGTACCGTGTAGGCCTTGTCAGTTATTCAATTTGGTACTTGGAATGGTATCTTTGCTAATTTCAACCTCCTGGATAATACCTCACCCTTCCCCACCTTTCCCATTTAGCAGACTTATGTCTATTTTCTACATATTTGACTATGTTTATGTTTTGTAATTTATTTCATGTGTAGCCATTTTTGATTCCACCTTTAAGTGACATCTTATGATATGTGTCTTTTTCTTTCTGACATACGTCACTTAGTATGATCGTATGTATCTCCTCCAGAGTTGTTACAACTGGCCTTATTTCATTGATTTCTGGATGAGTAATATTCCACTCTACATAAGTACCCCATCTCTTTTAAACATTTTATCCTTCCAGGGACATTTATTTTATATCCAAGTTGAGGCCCTTTTTAACAGAGAGTTGGTAAACGTTGGGGTGCCTGTTTTCTGTCGATTTTTGTTTTTCCCAAGGTATACGCCCATGAGTGCAAGTGCCCTATGCTCTGTAGCTCATTTTTTCGATGTTTTAGCAAACACAATACACTTCTCCAGAGTGGCTGTTGGCAAATTACATTTCCACTATCAGCCTCACAGGGCTCCCTTTTCTCCTCACCCTGTCCTGCATTTCGGCTGTTTACACTTTATGTGGATGGCCCTTCTGACTGATGTGAAGTGATACATTTTGTAGTATTGATTTCCAGTGCCAACCTATTTGGTTGGATAAAAAGTGAGTATGGCCTTTACTTGAATATATTCACAAAAAATGCATACGCCCTTTTTGGCCATCTGCATCATTGGCGATGTTCAGCCCCTTTTCTTGTGCTTTAATGGGGAGTCCTTTCTACCTCTTCAAATCTGTTTCCTGCCATTCTCCCTTGCTTACAAGTCCTTTTCTGTGACTTACCTCAAGACATTTTTTGAAGATAGATATTTTCAACTCTGAAGTTTCATGAATTTTAGTGCCCCTGAGTTCCATTTTTTAACTTGTGTTTTTGGAAACTGGACACAAAACAGCGGGATTTCCTCTAGCCCTATTCTGTTTCAGTGGGCAATTCTAGCCTTTGTTGAATTTGCCTTCCGGATTGGAAATTAGAGTGGCATGTGCCTGTCTGAACAACTAAGACTTGTCTCTAAATTTTTCTCATCCTTCCGCTTCATCCTCTGGACAAATTCCAAACTGTGTGCAACAGGATGTGGACGGTGCTGATATCTCCAAGTGAGGAGATTGTTAGGAAAGATGCTGGAGGGGTGAACCCGAGCACCAGGCGATGAGGAGATGAGGTGCCTTTTCCAAACTGTTTCCGATCAAACTGTGTACCATCCTCTAGGTGTGACAGGCATGTTTTAGCCGTAGGAAGTGTCCCGTGCATATAAGGGGAACACCAGTTTTTTTTTTCCAAATTAGTGCCTCCCCGAACCCCAAACTGGGGAATATTTAAGCTACGGCTACACATATGTCCATTAAGGGCCTTGGAACAGAGGCAGAGTCCAAACATTAGATGATTGAAATCTTCGTGATCAGAAGTGCTCACCATCGGCCTTGCTTAGGTTACATTTTATCTGTCATTGATAGATGATGTCAATAAAAATATCTCTTCTTTTTCAGATTATTTCCCCTTATAGGTTACTGCAAAATATTCATTGTAGTTCCCTGTGCTATACAGTAGTTCCTTGTTGATGATCTGTTTTATACATAGCAGTGTGTATGTGTTAATCCAAAACTGTTAATTTATCCCTTCTCCTACCTTTCCCCTTTGGTAATAATAAATTATAAGACTTTATACTTCTCAGAAATGGGGAAGCTGAAAGAGAGGTATCATTTTCAATGGAAAAATATTCAAAACAAGATTGAAGCTTCAGCCAAGAGTATTCGATGTACATCCTTGGGAATAAATCACTTCATTTCTCTTATGTTGACCTGACAAATAAGACAGACGTCTTCACTGAACTTGCTTATAATAAAGTGATGGAAATATTAAATGTAAGTCTTAGAAACATCTTATTTTACCCGAGCCTTATACACTGCTCTATGTTAACTACAGTTTGGCTCACACATCTGTTCATTGAAGTTACAATGTTCTCAATTTCTGTTACTGATCCTCCAGAGTGGACCCCAACAGGAGTCCCCGTGCCCAGTGTCATTGGAGCCAACAGATCAAGACTGAGTTTGGTTCAGAAGCAAAGGAAACTTTATATTTTGAAAACAGAATGGAGAGGTGAGAGCGTGCACTACCCCGTGGGCTGTGGGCTGGGCTGCTGTGTAGGGGTCCCTGCAGCGTCATCGGGAGGGAGGGGATGGAGCTCTCGAGGGCTGGTTTGGCTGCAGCTCAGGCTCTATGTAGCGGAGTCTGCATGGAACCCCCCTAGCTGAGGTGTCGACCCAGCCATTCTGCACTAGGAAATCGGGTCTGAAGTGCCGGGTGTTGGGCCTCTGCATGTGGAACCCTAGGAGCATGGGAAATTAGACAAAGCACAAAGGAAAAACAGGTTAGGCTTTATTTTATTGCCCAGATTCTCTTTTTATCTCCCAGGAATTTTTAATGAACGTTGCCGGAGATGAACACCTCCTCTGCTTTTTGTCCCGTTCTTCATTCTTGGGGTGCTGAGGGTGCAGACCCCTCTTTTGTAACTGCTTCATGCTGAGGTGGGAGCCCTCATACACTGGGGAGGGGCAAAACTTCTCCCCAGCAGCCTCCAGGTGTGGTTGATTGTCCCAAGGCCTCCTGCCTCACTGCTCGTCCACCTGAGCACCTGCATTGGAAGTGTTATAGATTCGATTGACCTTTAAGGGTCCAGGAAAGAGATGCACAGTGATGCTGCGGTGGCAGGTTTCACCCCACCCCACATTTGTTCGGCGACCTTAGGCTGACGGTTTTTGCCAGCCTAGATGCTCTGACCAGTAGTCTGTGCTTTCTTTAATTAGGTCCCTGAATTAATGTACAAACAGCACCATGTGTCAGAGCCCTGCCCGCTCAACTCCCAGACAGTCCAGGGTTGGTGGTGATCCAGGACCATGACGTCCACTGAGTCAACGGCCTTTTGAAGTAGCCAGCAGTCCAGCCGGTCATATTGGCCACCATCACCGCGTTGTCTGTAGGGTTTTCTATAGTGAAAGCATGATATACATTTCCTCCGCCAAGCTTGTTAGCACCTATCTGGGTGCAGTAAGTTCTGCAAGCAGTAGTCTGCTCTTTCGGGGTACAGACTTGTTTTCTGAGAGAAACTCCAGGTCAAGTGATGGTCACACATGTCTTCTTGGGGGCCCATTGCCCATGTTTGTCTCTCTGGAGTTTGGAGTTGGAGGGCCTCCTCACTCGAGGTCAGTGTGTCCACAGAGCGACCCCTGCAACTTCAGGGCATGATGGGTGGTTAGGACCACCACATGGGGTCCTTTTCCCTTAGGAGGGAGCTGGCCTTGTGGGCTGCAGATTTCCACCTTTTTAGATACCCCAGTATCCTGGCCTGATGGGGCGGTGAGCAAAGCCCTTGGTGACCATAGTTTGTCATACCTGAAGGGCATTCTTGTGTTGCTCCATTTCAAGTGGTCCCAGTTTTTGCACTAAGGCTCCAAGGGTGATTAACCTTTGACCGGGTATGTAAAGGTCAAAGGGTTTAGCTAAATTAGGGAGTTCCTGGGCCTGGGCCTGAATTGACTGCTCTTTCCATTCCTGAAAGGCTGTTTCTGTATTCTATCCTAAATGATCATCATCTTTTCATGTCAGTGTTTCATGTAGAGGCCCAGCTATTAGACTGTAGTTATGGATCCAGATGCAGAAAACCTTGGCCTCCCCAGGAACCCCTAAGCTGTCTTCTAGTTTTAGAAGAGGTAAGGCTGCAAATGGCTTCTTCCCTATCCTGGGATGCGTTTCTCCTAATATCTGTGAGAATGAAGCCCAGGCATGTCACCTTAGCCTGGGATATTTGAGCCTTTTTCTTGGACACCTTGTATCCTTTCTTGGCTAGGTAGTTCAGAGGCGTCTTTAGTAGACCTGACGATCAGAATGTCATCTGCATATTGAAGGAGGGTTCCCTTTTACAGAGGTAGAACTTTTAGGTCTTTAGAGGTCATTTCCCCAATGATGGTGTGGGGATTTTTGAACCATTGGTGCAGGATGGCCCAGCATTATTGCTTTTGTTGCATGTTGTCTCCTGACACTCACAAGCCAAAAATTCTTGTGACTCTGAGATGATTGGAATACAGAAGAAGGCATCATTGAAGTCTAATACAGAATGCCATGGCCTGGTGGATGTTAGAATGACCAGCAGGGTGTAGGAAATAGGAGCTACTGGATGTATATCCTCGGTGGCTTCACTGACTGTCCTGATATGCTTTACCAGGTCTCCAGCAGCCCATGGGGCTCTCGTGGTCAGGCCAATCCCAGGATATGGAGCTCACCTGGGCTGCACACCCCACACCACAACCCACGGGCCTCTTGTGGTCAACTCTCTCCCAGAGTATGGAGCTCATCTGTGCAGCTACACAGCAGCCCATGGGGCTCTCATAGTCAGGCCCTTACCAGGATACCGAGCTCCCCTGGGCAGGTACCCCAGCCGGGCTGAACCCACAGGAACCGTGCACATAGCCCATCTTGCAGAGAACACCCAGCTCACCTGTCGATCACAGCTGACACAGAACACCTCAGAGCAGGACTTGAACTAACAAACAACAGCTCTGACTGTTCTGTGTCCCTGGGTATCACTCTGTGTGGCCCCTCTCTGCCTGCTCTTCCAGACACTTCCACTGCAGCCAGGGCACCAGGCCTCTGGCTCCACCCACCATCACTCCTCTCCCTGACTCCTTGGTTCCTCTCATTAGGATAGGGTCTTCTTGAAGTTGTTTTCCACTCATGGACCAGATAAAATGATAAGAAAACAAGCCGCAGCTGCAGCCCCTTGTCTATCCTGACTCTCAAGAGCCCACACCTGTTCCTTGGGCCAGGCCCCGTTTAGCAAGGTTCATTTTCTGCAACTGTGAGCCCCTGAGTGGTGAGGATTGGCTGATTTGGGCAGCCTGACACTGCCTACCAGCCCTCCCCAGGTGTGCCTGGGTTGAGGTCAATATAAAGACCTCTCCAGTCAGCAAGAGCTCCTGTAGCTGTGCCTGACGCCATATTCTCTGCCCCGTCAGCAGTGTCGGGGCTGGGGTGGTGGGAGGGAGTGAGGGGCCGTGGCTTTGTGGGTGGCCCAGTGTGAGTGGGGCTCTGCTGGACTTTCTGCAGGAGTTGCCAGGCTGCCACCTGCTAAAGAAGAGGATGTGTCACCCATACCTGCCGCTGGAATTTCTCCCCAGCAGAGGTGAGGAAGTAAAAAAGCAGTGGGGGCCCTGGCAGGAGGGGTATCTCAGGCAGGGAAATTGAAAGCTTCCAGAAGAGCATCTGGGGCCAGGACCATCCTGGCTGGCCTACAGGCACCAAGTCGTCCTGCGTGCAGTGGCTGGTGTGATACACAGCCCTTCCTCTAGGCTTGCAAGTTCTTGTACATATTCAGGTGTTTTACCTGGAAAGGGTGGGAAGAGTTCAGCTGCAGCAGGACTGGGGCTAAGCTCACATTTACTTACAGACGGCTCGACACAGTCCCCCAGTTTTGTTATGAGGATGCTCCTTGTGGGGGGGATCGCTGCTGACTCCATGGGAGATTATTTCCCACCTCTGACCAAATTAAGAATTTTTTACCACTGGAGCAACTGCCCTTATACGATTTTCCTCTGTATAAATGGTGGTTTCTGTTTTTTTTTTTCCTTTTTTCTTTGGGTTCAAGGTAGATTTTATTTATTCCTCTTTTTTTAATTTAGAGATATAAACATAGAAATAATGCATTAATATAAAGACGTCTATATGAAGGGAAAATGTTTTTTTCTGTTTTATTTTATTAAATGTTATTTATTTATTTTTAATTTTTTTTAAATTTATTTATTTCTTTTATACGGCACGTTCTTATTGGATATCTATTTTATACATATAAGTGTGCACATGTGAATCCCAGTCTCACATTTCATCCAACCACCACCCTCACATGACGTTCCCCTCTTGGTGTCATATGTTTGTTCTCTACATCTGTGTCTCTATCTCTGCCCTGCAAACCGGTTCATCTGTACCATTTTTCTAGGTTTCACATATATGCATTAATGTACAATATTTGTTTTTCTCTTTCTGACTTACTTCACTCTGTATGACAGTCTCTAGATCCATCAAGGTCTCTACAAATGACCTAATTTCATTCCTATGTATGGCTGAGTAATATTCCATTGTGTGTATGTACCACATCTTTATCCATTCGTCTGTCTGTGGGCACTTAGGTTGCTTTCATTACCTGGCTATTGTAAATAGTGCTGCAATGAACATTATGGTGAATGTGTCTTTTTGATTTATGGTTTTCTCTGGGTATATGTCCAGTAGTGGGATTGCTGGATTATATGGTAATTCTATTTTTAGTTTTTTAAGGAACCTCCATACTGTTCTCCATAGAGACTGTATCGATTTACATTCCCAACAATAGTGGAAGAAGGTTCCTTTTCTCCACACCCTCTCCAGCATTTGTTGTTTGTAGATTTTCTGATGATGCCCATTCTAACAGGTGTGACGTGATACCTCATTGTAGTTTCGATTTCCATTTCTCTAATAATTAGTGATGTGGAGCAGATTTTCATGTGCGTCTTGGCCATCTCTATGTCTTCTTGGAAGAAATGTCTATTTAGATATTCTTCCATTTTTGTATTGGGTTGTTTGTTTTATTAATATTGAGCTGCATGAGCTGTTTATATATATTGGAGATTAAGCATTTGTCCATTGATTCGTTTGCAAATATTTTCTGCCATTCTGAGGGTTGTCTTTTCGTCTTGTTTGTAGTTTCCTTTGCTTTGCAAAAGCTTTTACGTTTCACTACGTCCCATCTGTTTCATTTCTTTTTTTTATTTCATTACTATAGGAGGTGGATCAAAAAAGATCTTGCTGTGATTTACGTCAGAGTATTCTTCATAAGTTTTCCTCTCAGAGTTTTATACTGTCCAGTCTTACATTAAGGTCTCTAATCCATTTTGAATATATTTTTATGTATGGTGTTGGGGAGTGTTCTAATTTCATTCTTTTACATGTAGCTGTCCATATTTCCCAGCACCACTGATTGAAGAGACTCTCATTTCTCCATTGTAAAGTCTTGCCTCCTTTGTCATAGATTAGTTGAGCATAGGTGTGTAGGTTTATCCCTGGGCTTTCTTTTTTTTTTTTTTCCTTTTAAACGTTTATTGGAGTATAATTGCTTTACAATGGAGTGTAAGTTTCTGCTGTCTAACAAAGTGAATCAGCTATACATATACAAATATCACCAGATCCACTCCCTCTTGCATCTCCCTCCCACACTCCATATCCCACCCCTTTAGGTGGTCACAAAGCACCGAGCTCATCTCCCTGTTCTATGAGGCTGCTTCCCAGTAGCTATCGGTATTACATTTGGTAATGTATTTATGTCCATGCCACTCTCTCACTTCTTCCCATCTTACGCATCCCCCTTCTGTTGTCCTGAAATCCTTTCTCTATGTCTGTGTCCTTAATCCTGTCCTGCCACTAGGTTCTTCAAAACTTTTTTTTCTTCGTTAGATTCCATATATCTCTGTTAACATATAGTATTTGTTTTTCTCTTTCTGACTTACTTCACTGTGTAGGACAGATTCTAAGTCCATCCACCTCAGTACAAATAACTCAGTTTTGCTTCTTTTTATGGCTGAGTAATATTCCATTGTATATATATGCCAGATCTTCTTTATCCATTCATCTGTCGATGGACACTTAGGTTGCTTCCATGTCCTGGCTATTGTAAATAGAGCTGCAATGAACATTTTTGTACATAAATCTTTTTGAATTATGGTTTTCGCAAGGCAAATGCCCAGTAGTTGGATTGTTGTGTTGTATGGTACTTCTATTGTTAGTTATTTAAAGGAACCTCCTTACTGTTCTCCCTAGTGGCCATATCAATTTACATTCCCACCCACAGTGCAAGTGTGTTCCCTTTTCTCCAATAAAGGCCTCTCCAGCATTTATTGTTTTGTAGATTTTTTTGATGATTGCCACTCTGACTTCTGTGAGGTGATACCTCACGGTAGTTTTGATTTGCATTTCTCTAATGATTAGTGATGTTCAGCATCCTTTCTTGTGTTTCTTGGCAATCTGTATATCTTCTTTGGAGAAATGTCTATTTAAGTCTTCTGCCCGTTTTTGGATTGGGTTGTTTGTTTTTGTGATATTGAGCTACATGAGGTGCTTGTAAAGTTTGGAGATTAATCCTTTGTCAATTGCTTCATTTGAAAATATTTTCTCCCATTCTGAGGGTTGTTTTTGCATCTTGTTTATGTTTTCTTGTACTGTGTAAAAGCTTTTAAGTTTCATTGGGTCCCATTTGTTGATTTCTGTTTTTATTTCCATTTCTCTAGGAGGTGGGTCAAAAAGTATCTTCTTGTGATTTATGTCATAGAGTGTTCTGCCTATGGTTTGTTCTAAGTGTTTTATAGTGTCTGGTCTTATATTTAGATCTCTAATCAATTTAGAGTTTATTTTTGTGTATGGTGTTATGGAGTGTCCTAATTTCATTCTTTTATGTGTAGGGGTCCAGTTTTCCCAGCACCAATTACTGAAGAGTTTGTCATTTCTCCATTGTATATCCTTAGCTCCTTTGTCATAGATGAGAGAGCCATAGGTATGTAGGTTTATCTCTGGGCTTTCTGTCCTGTTCCATTGATCTGTGTTTATGCCAATCTACATACACTTGATTCCATTATGGAGACATATAAATACATAGGTTTCAAGATTTTTACCAGTCAGATATATTCTTCTTCAGTGAATAGGGTGTTTTGTGTCCAGTTCAGTGAGAAAGGAGTAGGTCTTGTCTATTACATATTTGGTATATGGTATGGTATCTCTGCTAATTTCAAAGTCTGCTTTTACACATCACCCCACGTCAACTTTCCCCTTAAGGAGGCATAAGTGTGTTTTTCTAAATGTGTAACTCTGTTCTCTTTTGAAATTGAGTTCATGTGTAGTCATGTTTACATTCCCTCTATAAGTGATATATTACAATGAGTTTCTTTTTCTTTGTGGCTCATTTCACTTAGCAGCATCATACCAAAAGCCACTCATTATGCTGCTATAGGCCTTATGACATTGATTTTATGTCTGAGTGACATTCCATTGTATACAAGTACCACAACATCTTTATCCATTTTTTTTCCTTTCCTGGGATATTTAAAGTGTACCAAAGTCGAGGTTCTTGTAAACAGAGCAGCCCTAAATTTTGGGCTGGCTGTGTGTTGTGGATTTTTAGTTTTCCCAAAATACACGCCCATGAGTGGAAGTGTGCTATGCTCTGTACCTCTGTTTTAGAAAACAACATACAGTTCTCCAGAGAGGCTGTTGGCAATTTACATCCTGTCCATCGGCATAACCAGGCTCCCTTTTCTCCATGGCCTGTCCTGCATTTGTGGTTTTTACACTATTTGCAGATGGCCCTTTTGACCGGTGGTAAGTGACACTTCTATGTAGTGTGGATTTGCAATGCCTGATGGCTTGCTTGGCCAAAAAGGGCGTATGCATTTTTTTCCCGAATATATTCAAGAAAATACACATACTCCCTTTTCGGCCAAGGGCAACATTGTCGAAGTTCTGTCGCTTTTCATGTGCTTTAAAGACGACTCCAATCTACCTCTTGAAATCTGTTTCCTTCAATTCTGCCTTGCTTTCAAATCCTCTTCACTGCCTTACCTCAATATATTTCTGGATGATAGTTGTCCTTTATAACTCTGCAAGTTTGTGAATTGCTGTGCCCCTGATTTCCATTTTTCAACTCACTTATTTGTGAGCTGGCTGCAATACCGCAGGATGGCTTTAGGCCCTAGTCTGTTTCCGGGGTTGCAGGCTGAGCCTTTGTTTAATTCTTCTTCCTGATGGGAAACTAGAGTGACATGTGCCCATCCAAACACCTACAGCTAATCTCTCATTTGTCTCCCCTCTTCCTGTTCATCCTCTGCACAATTTGCAAACTGTGCATAACAGGAGGGTAAAGGCACTGACACTCAAAGTGGGGAGATTTTCAGTATTGCAGATGGAATGGCTAAGCCAAAGACGAGGAAAGGAAAAATGTGGTACATTTTAGAAAACTTTCCCGATTACACAGTGTACCATCCAACGGGTTTCCCATGCATGTTTTAACTGTAGGTAGATTCCCTTAAACCTGGAGAGTTGGGGCCACTAGAATGGGTAGCACAGAGTATTGCTCTAAGGGGTGTTCTTTTGCTCACACAACCTCAGCAATCTTGTCAGCCCCAAGTGTCCAGTCCTATGTCTCCTCCAGCTGTGGGTGTAAAGGTGGTCAATCCAGGTTTCATCACAGGCCCTGAAAGTAAGTTTTAAGGCTTTCTCGCTCTTTTACTGTTTTTGCATTTTGCTTTTGAAATTTATTTTTATAAGGGTGTTTAGCTGAAGTACAGTGCTGTGCATTCCGTTATACACACGCATGATTCCTTTATGGAGACATGAGAATACATATGTTTTAGAATAACTAAAAGTCAGATATATTCTTCTGCAATGAATAGGGGTTGTTGAGTCCAGTTCATTGTGCCGGGAGTAGGTGCTGTCTATTACATACTTGGTTTATGGAACGGTATCTGTGCTAATTTAGGACTCTGGATTTATGCATCACCCCACCTCTCCTTCCCCCTTAAGCAGGCATAAGAGTGTTTTCTAAATGTGAGACTCTGTTCTCTTTCCTAACTCAGTTCATGTGTAGCCATGTTTACAGGACCTTCATAAGTCATATCTTATGATAAGTCTCTTTTTCTCTGTGACTTATTTCACTTAGAATCATCGTACCTGAATCCACTCATTTTGTTGCTACTGGCCTTATGACATTGATTTCATTGCTGAAGGATATTACATCGTAAGTAAATACTACAATTTCTTGAACCATTTTTGACTTTCCTGGGATATTTCAGGTGTACCCTAGTTGAGGTTCTTGTAAGCAGTGCAGCCCTAAATTTTGGGGTGGCTCTGTCTTATTGATTTTCAGTTTTCCCAAGGTATATTCCCTAGAATGGAAGTGCCCTTGGCTCTGTAGCTCTGTTGTTTAATTGTTTTAGGGAACACAATGCACTCCTCCAGAGAGGAGGTTGGCAATTTACATCCAGCCCATCAGCATAACTAGGCTCCCTGTTCTCCATGGCCTGTCTTGCCTTTCTGGTTTTTACACATTTTGCAGAAGTCCCTTTTGACCGGTAGGAAGAGATACTTCTTTGTAGTGCAGATTTGTTTTGCCCGCTTGCTTGCTTGGCCATAAAGGTCGTATGCATTTTCTCCTGAAAATATTCAGGAGAAAACACAAAAGCCATTTTTTGCCACGTGCATCAGTGTCGAAATTGTGCTCCTCTTCCAGTGCTTTAAAGGCGATTCCAACATACCTCTTGAAATCTGTTTCCTGCTATTCTGGCTCGCTTTCAAGTCCGCCTAGTTGCCTTCCCTCAAGAGATTTTTGGACGATAGTTGTCCTTTATTACTCTGCCAGTTTGTGAATTCCTCTGCCCCTGAGCTCCATTTTTCAACTCGTTTTTTGTGAGCTGTACTCAAGTCCAAAATTTTGGTTCAGGACCTATACTGGTCCCCGGCGGATGGCTGTATCTTTGATTAATTCTTCTTCCTGCCGGGAAATTAGAGAGACATGTTCCCGTCTAAATGCCTAAAAGCTACTCTCTCATTGGTTCTCACTCTTCCCTTTCATCTTCTGCCAAATTGGCAACCTGTGCGACCCAGGAGTTTAAAGGGGCTGTCTCTCCAAGTTGGGAGATTGATAGTAAAGCAGTTGGATAGTCAAACTGGAGCACCAGGAGAGGGACTATTAGTTGAGTTTTGGAAACATTTCATATTCACAGTGATTCCATTCTCTAGGTTTCCCGTACATGTTATCGCTGTAGTAATATTCCGTTCAACCTGGAAAGTTGGGACCCTTGGAATGTGTGCCACGCATTATTGCTTTAAATGGTCTGCATTTGCTAACCAAATCTCACTAGTCCTCTCAGTCCCAAGTGTCCTGCCTTATGCCACAGCCAACTGTCGTTGTAAATATGGTCATTCCAGCTTTCATCAGAGCCCCTGAAGGAATTGTAAAGAATTTCCCTGTTTTTTTGTTTTGTTTTTGAAATTCTTTTTATAGTGGGTTTGAGCTGATTCTCACTGCCATGTTTATGCCACTCTAGACACACTTGATTCCCTCACGGAGACATATCAATACATAGGTTTTAAGATTCTTACTAGTCAGATATATTCCTCTGCGGGACATATGGGGTTTTGAGTCCCTTTCACTGAGGAAAGTGTAGGTCTTGAATATTCCGTAGTTGGTTTTTGGAAGGGTAGCTGTACTAATATCAAACTCTTGTTTTATGCATCACCCCACCTCTCCTTCCCCCTTAAGCAGGCATAAGAGTGTTTTCTAAATGTGAGACTCTGTTCTCTTTCCTAACTCAGTTCATGTGTAGCCATGTTTACAGGACCTTCATAAGTGATATCTTATGATAAGTTTCTTTTTCTCTGTGACTTATTTTACTTAGAATCATCGTACCTGAATCCACTCATTTTGCTGTTACTGGCCTTATGACATTGATTTCATCGCTGAGGGATATTCCATCGTACGTAAGTACCACAATTTCCTGAACCATTTTTGTCTTTCCAGGGATATTTCAGGTGAACCCAACTTGAGGTTCCTGTAAGCAGTGCAGCCCTAAATTTTGAGGTGGCTCTGTCTTATTGATTTTCAGTTTTCTCAAGGTATATTCCCTAGACTGGAAGTGCCCTTGGCTCTGTAGCTCTGTTGTTTACTTGTTTTAGGGAACGCAATGCACTCCTCCAGAGAGGCTGTTGGCAATTTACATCCTGCCCATCAGCATAACTAGGCTCCCTCTTCTCCAGGGCCTGTCTTGCCTTTCTGGTTTTTACATATTTTGCGGATGTCCCTTTTGTCTGGTTGTAAGTGATACTGCTTTGTAGTGCAGATTTGCATTGTCTAATTGCTTGCTTGGCCAAAAAGGCGTATGCGTTTTCTCCTGAATATATTCAGGAGAAAACACATATGCCCTTTTTGGCCAAGTGCATCATTTTCGAAGTTGTGCCCCTCTTCCTGTGCTTTAAAGGCTATTCCAATGTACCTCTTGAAATCTGATTCGTGCTATTCTGGCTCCCTTTCAAGTCCACTCCGTTGCCTTCCCTCAACAGATTTTTGGATGATTGTTGTCCATTATTACTCTGCCAGTTTGTGAATTGCTGTTCCCCTGAGCTCCATTTATAAATTCGTTTTTTGTGAGCTGACCGCAAGGCCAAAATTTTGGTTCAGGACCTATACTGGTTCCCGGTGGGTGGCTGAGACTTAGATTAATTCTTATTCCTGCCGGGAAATAAGAGTGACATGTGCCCGTCCAAATGCCTAACAGCTACTCTCTCATTGGTTCTCCATCTTACCTTTCATTCTCTGCCAATTGGCAACATGTGAGAACCAGGAGATTAAAGGGGCTGTCTCTCCAAGTTGAGAGATTGATAGTAAAGCAGTTGGAAATTCAAACCGGAGCACCAGGAGAGGGACAATTAGCTGAGTTCTAAAAACCTTTTGTATTCACAGTGTGTCCATTCTCCAGCTTTCCTGTACATGTTATAGCTGTGGTAGTATTGCCTTCAAACTGGAGAGTTGGGACCATTGAAATGTGTGCCACGCATTATTGCTTTAAATGGTCTGCATTTGCTCACCCATACTCACCAATCCTCTCAGCCCCAAGTGTCCAGACTTATGCCACATCCAGCTGTCATTGTAGATACGGTCATTATAGATTCCATCAGAGCCCCTGAAGGAATTGTAAAGAATTTCCCTGTTTTTTTGTTTTGTTTTTGAAATTCCTTTTTATAGTGGCTTTGAGCTGATTCTCACTGCCATGTTTCTGCCAGTCTAGACACACTTGATTCCCTGATGGAGACATATCAATACATAGCTTTTAAGATTCTTACTAGACAAATATATTCCTCTGCGGGAAATATGGGGTTTTGCGTCCTTTTCACTGAGGAAGGTGTAGGGATTGACTCTTCCGTAGTTGGTTTTTGGAACGGTACCTGTACTAATATCAAACTCTGGTTTTATGCATCACGCTACCTCTCCTTCCCCCTTAAGCAGGCATAAGAGTGTTTTCTAAATGTGAGCCTCTGTTGTCTTACCTAACTCAGTACATGTGTAGCCATGTTTACAGGACCTTCATAAGTGATATCTTATGATAAGATTCTTTTTCTCTGTGACTTAATTCACTTAGAATCATCGTACCTGAATCCACCCATTTTGCTGCTACTGGCCTTATGACATTGATTTCATGGCTGAGGGATATTCCATCGTATGTAAGTACCACAATTTCTTGAACCATTTTTGTCTTTCCTGGGATATTTCAGGTGTACCCAAGTTGAGGTTCTTGTAAGCAGTACAGTCCTAAATTTTGAGGTGGCTCTATCTTATTGATTTTCAGTTTTCCCAAGGTATATTCCCTAGACTGGAAGTGCCCGTGTCTCTGTAGCTCTGTTGTTTACTTCTTTTAGGGAACACAATGCACTCCTCCAGGGAGGCAGTTGGCAATTTACATTCCTCCCATCAGCATAACTAGGCTCCCTCTTCTCCAGGGCCTGTCTTGCTTTTCTGATTTTTACATATTTTGTGGATGTCCCTTTTGTCTGGTGGGAAGTGATACTGCTTTGTAGTGCAGATTTGCATTGCCCGCTTGCTTGCTTGGCCAAAAAGGGCTTATGCATTTTCTCCTGAATATATTCAGGAGAAAACGCATACGCCCTGTTTGGCCAAATGCATCATTGTTGATGTTGTGCCCCTCTTCCTGTGCTTTAAAGGTGATTCCAATGTACCTCTTGAAATCTGTTTCCTGCTATTCTGGCCTGCTTTCAAGTCCGCCTCGTTGCATTCCCTCAACAGATTTTTGGACGATAGTTTTCCTTTATTACTCTGCCCGTTTGTGAATTGCTGTGCCCCTGAGCTCCATTTTTCAACTCGTTTTTCGTGATCTGACCGCAAGTCCAAAATTTTTGTTCCGGACCTATACTGGTTCCCGGCGGGTGGCTGAGACTTTGATTAATTCTTATTCCTGCCGGGAAATTAGAGTGACATGTGCCCGTCCAACTGTCTAACAGCTACTCTCTCATTGGTTCTCCATCTTTCCTTTCGTCCTCTGCAAATTGGGAACATGTGAGAACCAGGAGGTTAAAGGGGCTGTCTCTCCAAGTTGGGAGATTGATAGTAAAGCATTTGGAAATTGAAACCGGAGCACCAGGAGAGGGACTATTAGTTGAGTTTTAAAAAGCTTTTGTATTGACTGTGTGTCCATTGTCTAGGTTTCCCGCACATATTATAGCTGTAGTAATATTCCCTTCAACCTGGAGAGTTGGAACCCTTGGAATGTGTGCCACACATTATTTCTTTAAATGGTGTGCATTTTCTCACCGAATCTCACCAATTCTCTCAGTCCCAAGTGTCCTGCTTTATGCCACATCCAGCTGTCGTTGTAGATACGGTCATTCCAGGTTTCATCAGAGCCCCTGAAGTAATTGTAAAGAATTTCCCTGTTTTTTGTTTTGTTTTTGAAATTCCTTTTTATAGTGGGTTAGAGCTGATTCTCACTGACATGATTGTGCCAGTCTAGACACACTTGATTCCCTGATGGAGACATATCAATACATAGGTTTTAAGATTCTTACTAGTCAAATATATTCCTCTGCGGGAAATATGGTGTTTGAGTCCCTTTCACTGAGGAAGGTTTAGGGCTTGTCTCTTCCGTAGTTGGTTTTTGGAACGGTACCTGTACTAGTATCAAACTCTGGTTTTATGCATCACGCCACCTCTCCTTCCCCCTTAAGCAGGCATAAGAGTGTTTTCTAAATGTGAGACTCTGTTCTCTTTCCTAACTCAGTTCATGTGTAGCCATGTTTAGAGCACCTTCATAAGTGATATCTTATGATAAGATTCTTTTTCTCTGTGACTTATTTTACATAGAATCATCGTACCTGTATCCACTCATTTTGCTGTTACTGGGCTTATGACATTGATTTCATCGCTGAGGGATATTCCATTGTACGTAATTAACACAATTTCTTGAACCATTTTTGTCTTTCCTGGGATATTTCAGGTGTACGCAAGTTGAGGTTCTTGTAAGCAGTGCAGCCCTAAATTTTGGGCTGGCTCTGTCTTATTGATTTTCAGTTTTCCCAAGGTATATTCCCTAGACTAGAAGTGCCCTTTGCTCTGTAGCTCTGCTGTTTACTTGTTTGAGGGAACACAATGCACTCATCCAGAGAGATAGATGGCAATTTACATCCTGCCCATCAGCATAACAAGGTTCCCTGTTCTCCAGGGCCTGTCTTGTCTTTCTGGTTTTTACACATTTTGCGGATGTCACTTTGGACCGGTGGGAAGTGATACTTCTTTTTAGTGCAGATTGGCATTGCCCGCTTGCTTGCTTGGCCATACAGGGTGTATGCGTTTTCTCCTGAATATATTCAGGAGAAAACGCATACGCCCTGTTTGGCCAAGTGCATCATTGTCGAAGTTGTGCCCCTCTTCCTGTGCTTTAAATGCGATTCCAATGTACCTCTTGAAATCTGTTTCCTGCTATTCTGGCTCGCTTTCAATTCCGCCTCGTTGCATTACCTCAACAGATTTTTGGACGATAGTTTTCCTTTATTACTCTGCCCGTTTGTTAATAGCTGTGCCCCTGAGCTCCATTTTTCAACTCGTTTTTTTGTGAGCTGACCACAAGTCCAAAATTTTGGTTCAGGACCTATAGTGGTTCCCGGCGGGTGGCTGAGACTTTGATAAATTCTTCTTCCTGCCGGGAAATTAGAGTGACATGTGCCCGTCCAAATGTGTAACAGCTACTCTGTCATTGATTCTCCCTCTTAACTTTCATCCTCTGCCAATTGGCAACATGTGAGAACCAGGAGTTTAAAGGGGCTGTCTCTCCAAGTTGGGAGATTGATAGTAAAGCAGTTTGAAATTCAAACCGGAGCACCAGGAGAGGGACAATTAGTTGAGTTTTAAAAACCTTTGGTATTCACAGTGTGTCCATTCTCTAGTTTTCACGAATATGTTATAGCTGTAGTAGTATTCCCTTCAACCTGGAGAGTTGGGACCATTGGAATGTGTGCCACGCATTATTGCTTTAAATGGTCTGCATGTGCTCACCGAATCTCACCATCCTCTCAGTCCCATATGTCCTGCCTTATGCCACATCCAGCTGTCTTTGTAGATAGGGTCATTCCAGGTTTCATCAGAGCCCCTGAAGGAATTGTAAACAATTTCCCTGTTTGAGCTGATTCTCACTGCCATGTTTATGCTAGTCTAGACACAGTTGATTCCCTTACACAGATATATCAATACATAGGTTTTAATATTTTTACTATTCAGATATATTCCTCTGCGGGATATATGGGGTTTTGAGTCCCTTTCACTTAGGAAGTTGTAGGTCTTTTCTACTCCATAGTTGGTTTTTGTAACGGTACATGTACTAATATCAAACTCTGGTTTTATGCATCACGCCACCTCTCCTTCCCCCTTAAGCAGGCATAAGAGTTTTTCTCCATGTGAGCATCTGTTGTCTTTCCTAACTCACGTCATGTGTAGCCATGTTTACAGGACCTTCATAAGTGATATCTTATGATAAGTTTCTTTTTCTCTGTGACTTATTTCACTTAAAATCATCGTACCTGAATCCATTCATTTTGCTGCTACTGGCCTTATGATATTGATTTCATGGCTGAGGGATATTCCATCATACATAAATACCACAATTTCTTGAACCATTTTTGTCTTTCCTGGGATATTTCAGGTGTACCCAAGTTGAGGTTCTTGTAAGCAGTGCAGCTCTAAATGGTGGGGTGGCTCTGTCTTATTGATTTTCAGTTTTCCAAGGCATATTCCTTAGACTGGAATTGCCCTTGGCTCTGTAGCTCTGTTGTTTAATTGTTTTAGGGAACACAATGCACTCCTCCAGAGAGGCAGTTGGCAATTTACATCCTGCCCATCAGCATAACTAGGCTCCCAGTTCTCCAGTGCCTTTCTTTCCTTTCTGGTGTTTACGCATTTTGTAGATGTCCCTTTTGACTGGTGGGAAGTGATACTTGTTTGTAGTGCAGATTTGCATTGCCCGCTTCCTTGCTTGGTCAAAAAGGACGTATGCTTTTTCTCCTGAATATATTCAGGAGAAAACGCATACGTCCTTTTTGGCCAAGTACATCATTGTCGAATTTGTTCCCCTCTTCCTTTGCTTTAAAGGCAATTCCAATGTACCTCTTGAAATCTGATTCCTGCTATTCTGGCTCTCTTTCAAGTCTGCCCCTTTGCCTTCTCTCAACAGATTTTTGGACGGTTGTTGTCCTTTATTACTCTGCCATTTTGTGAATTGCTGTGCCCTGAGTTCCATTATTCAACTCGTTTTTGTGAGCTGACGTCAAGTCCAAAATTTTGGTTCAGGACCTATACTGGTTCCCGGTGGGTGGCTGAGACTTTGGTTAATTCTTCTTCCTGCCAGGATATTAGAGTGACATGTGCCCGTCCAATTGCCTAACAGCTACTCTCTCATTGGTTCTCCCTCTTCCCTTTCATCCTCTTCCAAATTGGCAACCTGTGCGAACCAGGAGTTTAAAGGGGCTGTCTCTCCAAGTTGGGAAATTGATAGTAAAGCAGTTGGAAACTCAAACCGGAGCACCAAGATAGGGACTATTCGTTGAGTTTTAGAATCCTTTCGTATTCACAGTGTGTGCATTCTCTACGTTTCCCATACATGTTATAACTGTAGTGATATTCTCTTTTACCTGGCGAGTTGGGACCCATGTAATTGGTGGCATGCATTATTGCTTTAAACGGTCTGCATTTTCTCGTTCAATCTCACCAATCCTCTCAGTCAAAAGTGTCCAGCCTTATGTCTCATCCAGCTGTCGTTTTAGATAGGGTCATTCCTGGTTTCATCAGAATACCTGAAGGAATTGTGTTAGGATTTCACTGTCTTTTTTGTTTTGTTTTTGAAAATCATTTATATAATGAGGTTGAGCTGATTTTCACTGACGTGTTTATGCCGGTCTAGACACACTTGATTCCCTTACAGATACATATCAATACATAGGTATTAAGATTCTTACTAGTCAGATATATTCCTCTGCGGGAATAGGGCTATTGAGTCCCGTTCACTGAGGCAGGAGTAGCTCTTGTCTATTCTGTATTTGGATTATGCAACGGTACCTGTGCTAATATCAAAGTCTGGTTTTGTGCATCTCCCCACCTCTCCTTTCCCCTTAAGCAGGCATAAGTATGATTTCTTAATGTGAGACTCTGTTCTCTTTCCTAATTCAGTTCATGTGTAGCCATGTTTACATTTCCTTCATAAGTGATATCTCATGTCAGAATGTTCCACGGCTCTTGTCATCATAATGTTCCATGATGCTCGTCATCACAATTATCCATAGCCTTCTCATCACAATGCTCCACCGTCTTGCCATCACATTGCTCCATGTCCTGGTCATCCCAATGCTCCATGTCCCTTGTCATCACAATTCTCCACCTCTTTGTCATCACAATGCTCCCTGACACTTCTCATCACAAAGTTACATGCTCTTGTAATCACAATTCTCCATGCAATTGTCATCGCAATGCTCCCTGACCCATGTCATAGCAAGCTCCATATGCTTGTCATCACAATGCTTCATACATTGTTATAAAAATTCTCAATGTCCCTTGTCATGACAGTGCTCCATGCCAATGTCATCACAATGCTCCATGCCACTTGTCATCACAATGCTCCAGGCCCTTGTCATCACAATGCTCCAGGCCCTTGTCATCACAATGGTCCATGACCTCTGTCATCAAAATGTTCCCTGACACCTGTCATCACAATGCTCCATGCCCCTTGTCAGTACAGTGCTCCATGATGCTCGTCATCACAATTACCCAATGTCTTCTCATCACAATGCTTCAGGGTTTTACCAGCACAGTGCTCCATGCCCTGGTCATCTCAATTCTCCATGACCCATGTCATCACAATTCTCCACATCCTTGTCATCACAATGCTCCTTGACACTTCTCCTCACAATGTGATATGCTCTTGTCATCACAATTCTGCATGCACTTGTCATCACAATGCTCCAGGACCCCTGTCATAGCAAGCTCCATGCACTGGTCATCACAATGTTTCAAGACCTGGTCATTAAAATTCTCTATGGCCCTTGTCATCACAATGATCCATGATCTTGTCATCACAATGCTCCTTTACCTTTGTCATCACAATCCTCCATGACACTTGGCATCACAATGCTCCATGTCATTGGCATCTCAATGGAACATGACATATGTCATCACAATGCTCCCTGACACCTGTCTTAACAATAATCCATGATGTTTTCATCACAATGCTCCATGCCATTGTCATCACAATGCTCTATGACACTTGTCATCACAATGCTCCAAGTCCGTGTCATCACAATGCTCCATGCCCTTGTCATCACAATGCTCCATGACCTCTGTCATCACAATGTTCCCTGACACCTGTCATCACATTGCTCCATGCCACTTGTCAGTACAGTGCTCCATGATGTTCATCATCACAATTACCCAAGGTCTTCTCATCACAATGCTTCAGGAATTTACCATCAAAATGCTCCATGCCCCTGTCATCACAGTGCTCCATGCCCTTGACATCCCAATGCTCTATGACCGCTGTCATCACAATGCTCCGTGACTCCATTCATCACAATGCTTCATGATCTTTGTCATCACAGTGGTCAATTCCCTCATCATCACAAGGCTCTGTGACCTCTGTCAACACAATGCTCCATGAACTTTGCATCACAATGCTCCATGACCCTTGTCATCACAATGCTTCATGCCTTTCTCAGCACAATACGCAAAGACACTTGTCATCACAATGCTCCATGCGCTTGTCAACACAATGCTCCACCAGCTTGTCATCACAATGCTCCATGCACTTCTCATCAAAATGCTCTGTCACCACTGACATCACAATGTTCCATAACTAGTCATCACAATAGTCCCTCACCCTTCTCATCACAATGTTCCATGACCACTGTCATCACAATACTACATGCCCTTATCATCACAGTACTCCATGACCCCTGACCTCACAATGCTCCATAACACATGTCATCAAAATGCTCCATAACTTTTGTCATCATAAAGCTCAATGACCCTTGGCATCACAGTGCTCCATGTCATTGTCATCACAATGCTCCAGGAACCTTCTCATCACATTGCTCGATGACCTTGTCATCACAAATGTCCATGACGCTTGTCATCACAATGCTTGATGCCCTTCTCATAACAATGCCCCATGCCCTTGTCATTACAGTCCCCCATGAACCCTGTACCACAGTGTTTCAGGCCCCTGTCATCACAATGCTCCAGGCCCACTCTCTTCACAATAATCCATGAAACTTTTCAGACCAATGCCCCATGGCCTTGTCATCACAATGCTCCATTACCCCTGTCATAACAATGCTCCATTATCCCAGTCATCACAATGTTCCACAGCCTTGTCAACACAAGGCTCCATGATCTTTGTCATCAGAAGGCTCCATACACATGAAATCACAATGCTCCATGCCCTTGTCATCACAAAGCTCCATGATGCATGTCTTCAGAATGCTCCATGGCCTTCTCATCACAATGCACCATTCCCTTGTCATCAGAATGCTCCATGACCCCTGTAATCACAATGCTCCATGCCCATTTTCATTAGAATGTTCCATGAGAATGTCATCACAAGGCTCCATGGTTTCCTCATCACAATGCTCCACGACCTTGTTATCACAATGCTCATTTCTCTTGTCATCACAATGCTCCATGATTCCTGTCATCACAATAGTCCATGAATATTTTCAGACCAGTGTTCCATGACATTCTCATCGCAATGCTCCTTGACACCTGTCATCACAATGCTCCATGACCAATGTCATCACAACCCTCCATGAGCCCTGACAACACAATGATCCGGGACTCTTGTCATCAAAATGCTCCATGACACTTGTCATCACAATGCTCCATGCCTTTGTCATCAAAATGTTCCATGGCCTTGTCATCACAATGCTCCATGCCCTTCTCATCACAATGCACCACAACCTTGTCATCAAAATGCTCCATGACCTTTGTCATCACAAAGCTCCATGACCCCTGTCATCACAATGCTCTAAACCTTTGTGATCACAATGTTCCATAACATTTGTCATCACAACGCTCCATGATGCCTGTCATCACAATACACCATGCCCTTGTCATCACAATGCTCCAAGCCTATGTCATCACAATGATCTATTACCTTTGTCATCACAATCCTCCATGACACTTGGCATCACAATGCTCCATGCCATTGTCATCACAATGGACCATGACATATATCATCACAATGCTCCCTGACACCGGTCTTCACAATTCTCTATGACCTTGTCATCACAATGCTCCATGCCCTGGTCATCACAGTGCACCATGCCCACTGTCATCACAATAACCCTTGAAGCTTGTCAGACCAATGCTCCATGCACCTGTCATCACAATGCTCCATGCCCTTTTCATCACAATGCTCCAAGAACCCTGTAATCACAATGCTCTATGCCCCTTTTCATCAGAATGCTCCATGAGACTTTTCATCACAAGGGTCCCTGGTCTTATCATCACAATGCTCCAGAACCTTGTCATCACAATTCTCCATTACCTTGTCATCACAATGTTCTATGACACCTGTCATCTCAATACTCCATGAACATTTTCAGCCCAATGCTCCATGACCTTCTCATCACAATGTTTCATGATCCATGTCATCACAATGCTCCATGACCACTGGCATCAAAATGCTCCATGATCATTGTCATCACAATGATCCATGCCCTTGTCATCCCAGTGTTCCATGGCCCCTGTAATCACAATGCTCTGTGACGCTTGTCATCACATTGGTCCGTGACACTTGTCATCACAATGCTCCATGACTTTGTCAGCAAAATGCTATATTACCTTGTCATCACAATGCTCCATGCGGTTGTCATAATAATTCTCCATTACCATTGTCATCAAAATCCTCCATGAACGTTGGGATCACATTGCTTCATGCCCTTGTCATCAAAATGCTCCATGATCCTTGAAATCAAAATGTTCCATGACCTCTATCATCCCAATGCTCCAAACACTTGTGATCACAATGTTCTATAACACTTGTCATCACAACACACTTTGATGCCTGTCATCACAATTATCCATGGACTTCTCATGACAATGCTCCATGACATTTGTCATCACAATGCTCAATACACTTGTCATCACAATGCTCCCTGTCACTTCTCATCAGAATGCTCCTTGAACCGTGTCATGAAAAAGCTCCATGCCCCTTTCATCACAATGCTCGATGACATTGTCATCACAATACTTCACAAGCTTGTCATCAGTATCCTCCATGACCCTTGTCATCACAATGCTCCATGACCCCTGTCATCACAATGCTCCATGCCCCTTGTCATTACAGTGCTCCATGATGCTCGTCATCACAATTATCCATGGTTTTCTCATCACAATGCTCCACCGTCTTGCCATCACAATGCTCCATGTGCCTTGTCATTACAAAACTCCACGTCCTTGTCATCGCAATGATCCTTAACACTTCTCATAACAATGTAACTTGATCTTGTCTTCACAATTCTCCATGCATTTGTCATCGCAATGCTCTATGACCACAGTCATAGCAAGCTCCATGGGCTTTTCATCACAATGCTTCACGATGTTTTAATCAAAATTCTCAATGGCCCTTGTCATCACAATGCTCCAATCCCTTGCCATCACAATGCTCCATGTCCATTGTCATCACAAAGTTCCAAGTCATTGTCATCAAAATGCTCCATTACCTTTGTCATCACAATCCTCCATGACACTTGGTATCACAATGCTGCATGCCATTGTCATCACAATGGACAATGACATATGTCATCACAATGCTCCCTGACACCTGTTTTCAAAATACTCCATGACCTTGTCATCACAATGTTCCATGCCCTTGTCATCACAATGCACCATGACCTCAGTCATCACAGTGCTCCGTGACTCCAGTTATCACAGTGCTTCATGACATTTGTCATCACAATGGTGCATGACCTCATCACACAATGCTCTGTGACCTTTGTCATCACAATGCTGCATGCCATTTTCATCACAATGCTCCAAGCTCACTGTCATCACAATAATCCATGAAACTTGTCAGACCAATGTTCCATGACCCTGTCATCACATTGCTCCTTGCCATTGTCATCACAATGCTCCATGCACTTCTCATCAAAATGCCCTCTCACCACATATATCACAATGTTCCATCACTAGTCAACACCATACTCCCTCACCCCTGTCATCACAGTTTTCCATGACCCCTGTCATCACAGTGCTACATGCCCTTATCTTCACAATGCACCATGACCACTGACATCACAATGTTCCATAAACCCTGTCAGAAAATGCTCCATGACCCATTTCATCACAATGCTTCATGGCCCCTGACATTACAATGTTCCATAACCCCTGTCATCAAAATATTCCATGACCCTTTTCATCAAATTTCTCCATGACCCTATCATCACAATGCTCCCTGCCCCTCTCATCTCAATGCACCACGCCCTTGTCACCTAATGTCCCATGACTTTGTCATCACAAAGCTCCAAGACACTTTGCATCGCAATGCTCCATGCCATTGTCATCACAATGATCAATGAAATCTCTCATCACATTGCTCCATGCCCTTGTCATCACAATGCTCCATTTCACCTGTCAAACAATGCTCTAGGAGCCCTGCCATCACAATGTTCCACGGCCTTGTCATCACAAGGCTCCAGGACCCTTGTCATCACAATGCTCCATGACCCCAGTAATCACAATGCTCCATGCCCTTGTCATCACAAAGATCCATGACGCATGTCATCAGAATGCTCCATGGCCTTCTCATAACAATGCTCCATGCCCTTGTCATCACAATGCTTCAACACCCCTGTAATCACAATGCTCCATGCACCTTTTCATCTCAATGCTCCATGAACCCTGTCATCACAATGCACCATGCCCATCATCATAATGCTTCATGCTATTGTCATCACAATGAAATCAAAATGCTCAATGACCTCTGTCATCACAATGCACCAAACCCTTCTGATCACAATGTTCCATAACACTTGTCATCACAATGCCACATGACGCTGGTCATCACAATTATCCATGGTCTTCTAATCACAATGCTCCATGATCTTTGTCATCACAATGCTCAATACACTTATCATCACAATGCTCCCTGACAATTGTCATCAGTATGCTCCTTGAAGCCTGTCATGACAAGGCTCCATGCATTTTTCATCACAATGATCCATTCCCTTTTCATCACAATGCTCCAAGACCCCTGTAATCACAATGCTCCATGTCCTTGTCATCACAAAGCTCCATGATGCATGCCATCAGAATGCTCCATTGCCTTCTCATCACAATGCTCCATGCCCTTGTAATCACATTGCTTCAAAATCCCTGTAATCTCAATGCTCCATGCACCTTTTCATCAGAATACTCCATGCACCTTTTCATCAGAATGCTCCATGCCCTTGTCATCACAATGCCCCATGCCCCTTGTCATCAAAATGCTCCATGACTTTGTCATCACAAAGCTCCATGACCCTTGGCATCACAATGCTCCATTTCATGTCATCACAATGTTACATGAAACCTCTCATCACATTGCTCCATGCCCTTGTCACCACAATGCTCCATGACGCTTGTCATCACAATGCTCCATGCCCTTGTCATTACAATCCTCCATGACACATGTATCACAGTGTTCCGTGCCCTAGTCATCACAATGTTCCATGCCGAATCTCATCACAATAATCCATGAAATTTTCAGACCAATGTTCCATGCCCTTGTCATCACAATGCTCCATTACCCCTGTCATAAAAATGCTCCATGACCACTGCCATCACAATGTTCCACCGCCTTGGCATCCAAGGCTCCATGACCCTTGTAATCACAATGCTCCAAGACCACTGTAATCACAATGCTCCATGCCCTTGTCATCACAAAGATCCATGACACATGTCATTAGAATGCTACATGGCCTTCTCATCACAATGCTCCATGCCCTTGTCATCACAATGCTCCAAGACCCCTGTAATCACAATGCTCCATGCCCCTATTCATCAGAATGCTCCATGAGACTTGTCATCACAAAGCTCCATGGTCTTCTCATCACACTGCTCCAGGAACTTGTCATCACAATGCTCCATTCCCTACTCTTCACAATGCTCCTGGACCACTGTCATCACAATACTCCATGGACATTTTCAGGCCAATGCTACATGACCTTCTCATCAGAATGCTCCATGACACTTGTCATCACAATGCTCCATGACCCCTCTCATCACAATGCTCCATGGCACCTGTCATCACAATGCTCTATGCTCCTTGTCATTACAGTGATCCATTGCGATCTTCATCATTATTATCCATGGTGTTTTCATCACAATGCTCCACGGTCTTGCTATCACAATTCTCCATGCCCTGTTCATCACAATGCTCCATGTCCCATGTCATTACAATTCTCAACGTCCTTGTCATCACAATGCTTCCTGACACTTCTCATCACAAAGTTACATGATCTTGTCATCACAATTCTCCACGCACTTTTCTTCACAATGCTCTATGACCCCTGTCATATCAAGCTCCATGTGCTTGTCATCACAATGCTTCAAGATGTTGTCATCAAAATTCTCAATGGCCCTTGTCATCACAATGCTCCATGCCCTTGTCATCAAATGCTCCATGACCCTTGTCATCACAATGTTCCAAGCCCTTGTCATCAAAATGCTCCATTACCTTTGTCATCACAATCCTCCATGACACATGGTATCACAGTGCTCCATGCCATTGTCATCACAATGGACAATGACATATGTCATCACAATGCTCCCTGACACCTGTCTTCAAAATACTCCATGACCTTGTCATCACAATGTTCCATGCCCTTGACATCACAATGCGCCATGCCCACTCTCATCACAATAATCCATAAATCTTGTCAGAGCAATGCTCCATGACCCCTGTAATCTCAATGCTCCGTGACTCCAGTCATCACAAAGCTTCATGACCTTTGTCATCACAGTGGTCCATGCCCTCTTCACACAAGGCTCTGTGATCTTTTTCACCACAATGCTCCATGAATATTTCATCACAATGCTCTGTTTCCCTTGTCATCAAAATGCTCAATGCCTGTGTCACCACAATGCTCCATGCGCTTGCCATCACAATGCTCCATGCCCACTGTCATCACAATAATCCATGAAATTTCTCAGACCAATGTTCCATGCCCGTGTCATAACATTGCTCCATGACCTTGTCATCAAAATGCTCCATGACCACTTTCATCACAATGCTCCGTGACTCCAGTCATCACAGTGCTTCATGACCTATGTCATCACAATGGTCCATACCCTCGTCACACAAGGCTCTGTGATCTTTTTCACCACAATGCTCCATGAATATTTCATCACAGTGTTCTGTGTCCCTTGCCATCAAAATGTTCCATGCCTTTGTCAGCACAATGCTCCATGACACTTGACATCAAAATGCTCCATGGGCTTGTCAGCACAATGCTCCATGACCCATGTCATCAAAATGTTCCATAACCCTTGTCTCAAAATGCTCCATGACCCATTTCATCACAATGCTTCATGACCCCTGACATCACAATGTTCCATAACCCCTGTCATCGAAATATTCCATGACACTTTTCATCCAATTGCTCCACCCTGTCATTACAATGCTCCCTGTTCTTCTCATCTCAATGCACCATGCCCTTGTCGTAAAAATGCCCCATGACCTTTGTCATCACAAAGCACAAGGACAATTGGCATCACAATACTCCATGACATTGTCATCACAGTGCTCATAGAAATCTCTCATCACATTGCTCCATGCGCTTGTCATCACAATGCTCCATTACACCTGTCATAACAATGCTCCATGCCCCCTGCCATCAAAATGTTTCTCGGCCTTGTCATCACAAGGCTTCATAACCCTTGTCATCACAATGCACCAAGACCTCTGTAATCACAATTCCCCATGCCCCTTTTCATTTCAATGCTCCCTGAACACTTTCATCACAATGAACCAGGCCCATCATCATAATGATTCATGCTATTGTCATCACAATGAAATTAAAATGCTCCATGAACTCTGTCATCACAATGCTCCAAACCCTTCTGATCACAACGTTCCATAACACTTGTCATACCAATACCCCATGAAGCTCGTCCTCACAATTATGCAAGGTCTTCTCATCACAATGCTCCATGACCTTTGTCACCACAATACTCAATACAATTTTTATCACAATGCTCCCTGACAGTTGTCATCAGTATGCTCCTTGAACACTGTCATGACAAGGATCCATGCCTATTTCATCACAATGATCCATTCCTTTTTAATGACAATGCAACAAGACCACTGTTATCACAAGGCTCTGTGACTTCAGTCATCACACTGCTTCATGACATTTGTCATCACATTGGTCCATGACCTCGTCACACAAAGCTCTGTGACCTTTGTCACCACAATGCTCCATGAAATTTTTATCACAATGCTCTGTGACCCTTGTCATCACAAAGCTCCATGCCTTTGTCAGCACAATGCTCCATGACCCTTGTCATCACAATGCTCGATGCACATGTCAGCACAATGCTCCATAACCCATGTCATCACAATGCACCATGCACTTGTCATCACAATGCACCACATCCTTGTCATCAAAATGCTCCATAAATCTGGTCATCAAAATGCTCCATGCACTTCTCCTCAAAATGCCTTCTCACCACTTATATGACAATGTTCCATCACTAGTCATCACAATACTCGCTCTCCCCTGTCATCACAATGTTCCATGACCACTGTCATCACAGTGCTACATGGCTTTATCATCACAATGCTCCATGACCCCTGACATCACAATATTCTATAACACCTGTCATCAAAATATTCCATGACACTTTTATTCAAATTGCTCCATGACCCTGTCATCACAATGCTCCCTGCCCTTCTCATCACAATGTACTACGCCTTTGTCATCAAAATGCCCCATGACATTTTTCATCACAAAGCTTCATTACCCTTGGCATCACAATGCTCCATGCCCTTGTCATCACAATGCTCCATTACACCTGTCATAACAATGCTCAATGAACCCTGCCATCACAGTGTTCCACGGACTTGTCATCCGAAGGCTCCATGACCCTTGTCATAACAATGCACCAAGACCTCTGTAATCACAATTCTCCATGCCACTTTTCATCTCAATGCTCCATGAACACTGTCATCACAATGCACCGTGCCCATCACCATAATATTTCATGCTATTGTCATCACAATGAAATCAAAATGCTCAATGACCTCTGTCATCACAATGCACCAAACCCTTCTGATCACAGTGTTCCATAACACTTGTCATCACAATGCCCATGACGCTGGTCATCACAATTATCCATGGTCTTCTCATCACAATGCTCCATGATCTTTGTCATCACAATGCTCAATACACTTATCATCACAATGCTCCCTGACAGTTGTCATCAGTATGCTCCTTGAACCCAGTCATGACAAGGCTCCATGCATTTTTCATCACAATGATCCATTCACTTTTCATTACAATGCTCCAAGACCCCTGTAATCACAATGCTCCATGTCCTTTTCATCACAAAGCTCCATGACGAATGTCATCAGAATGCTCCATTGCCTTCTCATCACAATGCTCCATGCCCTTGTAATCACATTGCTTCAAAACCCCTGTAATCTCAATGATCCATGCACGTTTTCATCAGAATGCTCCATGCCCTTGTCATCACAATGCTCCAGGACCCTTGTCATCGCAATGTTCCAAGCACTTGTCATCAAAATGCTCCATTCCTTTTGTTATCAAAATCCTCCATGACACTTGGTATCACAATGCTCCATGTCATTGTTCTCACAATGCTCCATGACCCCTGTCATCACAATGCTCCGTGCCTCCAGTCATCACAATGCTTCATGACCTTTGTCCTCACAATGCTCCATGCCCTCCTCACACAAGGCTCTGTGACCTTTGTCACCACAATGCTCCATACCCTTGTCATCTCCATGCTCCATGCCCACTGTCATCACAATAATCCATGAAACTTGTCAGGCCAATGTTCCACGCCACTGTCATCCTATTGCTCCAAGCCCTTGGCATCACAATGCTCCATGACCCCTGTAATAACAGTGCTCCGTGACTGCAGCCTTCACAATGATTCATGAACTTTCTCATCACAGTGGTCCATGCCCTCGTCACACAAGGCTCTGTGATCTTTTTCACCACAATGCTCCATGAATTTTTCATCACAATGCTCTGTGTCCCTTGTCATCACAATGCTCCATTCCTTTGTCAGCACAATGCTCCATGACACTTGTCATTAAAATGCTCCATGTGCTTGTCAGCACAATGCTCCATGACATATGTCATCACAATGTGCCATGCCCTTTTCATCACAATGCTCCATGACCCCTGACATCACAATGTTCCATAACCCCTGTCACAAAATGCTCCATGACCCATTTCATCAGAATGCTTCATGACCCCTGACATCACAATGTTCCATAACCCCTGTCCTCAAAATATTCCATGACACTTTTATTCAAATTACTCCATGACCCTGTCATCACAATGCTCCCTGCCCTTTTAATCACAGTTCAGCACGCCCTTGTCATTAAAATGCCCCATGAGATTTGTCATCTCAAATCTCCATGACACTTGGCATCACAATGCTCCATGCCATTGTCATCACAATGCTCAATGAAATTTCTCATCACATTGCTCCATGCCCTTGTCATCACAATGCTCCATTACACCTGTCACAAGAATGCTCCATGACCCCTGCCATCACAATATTCCACGGCCTTTGTCATCACAAGGCTCCATGACCCTTGTCATCACAGTGCACCAAGACCTCTGTAATCACAATTCTCCATGCCACTTTTCATCTCAATGCTCCATGAACACTGTCATCGCAATGCACCATGCCCATCATCATAATGATTCATGCTATTGTAATCACAATGAAATCAAAATGCTCCATGTCCTCTGTCATCACAATGCTCCAAACAGTTCTGTTAACAATGTTCCATAACACTTGTCATCACATGACCCATGACGCTCCTCATCACAACTTTGCAAGGTCTTCTCATCACAATGCTCCAGGACCTTTGTCACCACAATGCTCAATACAATTGGCATCACAATGCTCGCTGACACTTGTCATCAGTATGGTCCATGAACACTCTCATGACAAGGCTCCATGCATTTTCATCACAATGTTCCATTCCCTTTTCATCACAATGTTCCAAGACCCCTGTTGTCACAATTCTCCGTGACTCCAGTCATCACAATGCTTCATGACATTTGTCATCACAGTGGTCCATGACCTCGTCACACAAAGCTCTGTGACTTTTGTCACCACAATGCTCCATGAAATTTTTATCACAATGCTCTGTGACCCTTGTCATCACAAAGCTCCATGCCTTTGTCAGCACAATGCTCCATGACCCTTGTCGTCACAATGCTCGATGCGCGTGTCAGCACAATGCTCCATAACCCATATCATCACAATGCACCATGCACTTCTCATCATAATGCTCCACATCCTTGTCATCAAAATGCTCCATAAACATTGTCATCACAATGCTCCATGAACTTCTCCTCAAAATGCCTTCTCACCACTTATATCACAATGTTCCATCACTAGTCATCACAATACTCCCTCACCCCTGTCATCACAATATTCCATGACCCCTGTAATCACAATTCTCCATGCCCTTGTCATCACAAAGCTCCATGACGCAGGTCATCAGAATGCTCCATGGCCTTCTCATCACAATGCTCCATGCCCTTGTCATCACAATGCTCCAACACCCCTGTAATCACAATGCTCCATGCCCCTTTTCATCTCAATGCTCCATGAACCCTGTCATCACAAGGCACCATGCCCATCACCATAATATTTCATGCTATTGTCATCACAATGAAATCAAAATGCTCAATGACCTCTGTCATCACAATGCACCAAACCCTTCTGACCACAATGTTCCATAACAGTTGTCATCACAATGCCCCATGACGCTGGTCATCACAATTATGCATGGTCTTCTCATCACAATGCTCCATGATCTTTGTCATCACAATGCTCAATACACTTATCATCACAATGCTCCCTGACAGTTGTCATCAGTATGCTCCTTGAACCCTGTCATGACAAGGCTCCATGCATTTTTCATCACAATGATCCATTCCCCTTTCATCACAATGCTCCAAGACCACTGTAATCACAATGCTCCATGTCCTTGTCATCACAAATCTCCATGACACATGTCATCAGAATGCTCTCTTGCCTTCTCTTCACAATGCTCCATGCCATTGTAATCACATTGCTTCAAAACCCCTGTAATCTCAATGCTCCATGCACCTTTTCATCAGAATGCTCCATGCCCTTGTCATCAAAATGCTCCATGACCCTTGTCATCACAATGTTCCAAGCCCTTTTGATCAAAATGCTCCATTACCTTTGTCATCTCAATACTCCATGACACTTGGTATCACAATGCTCCATGCCATTGTCATCACAATGGACAATGACATATGTCATCACAATGCTCCCTGACACCTGTCTTCACAATATTCCATGACCTTGTCATCACAATGCGCCATGCCCACTGTCATTACAATAATCCATGAAACATGTCAGACCAATGTTCCATGCTCTTATCATCACAATGCTCTATGAAGCCTCTCATCACATTGCTCCACGCCATTGTCATTACAGTCCTCCATGATCCATGTATCACAGTGTTCCGTGCCCTTGTCATCACAATGCTCTATGCCCACTCTCATCACAATAATCCATGAAACTTTTCAGACCAATGTTCGATGCCTTTGTCATCACAATGCTCCATTGCCCATGTCATAACCATGCTCCATGAACCATGCCATCACAATATTCTACGGCTTGTCATCACAAGGATCCAATACACCTGTAATCACAATGCTCCATGCCCCTTTTCATCAGAATGCTCCATGAGAATTGTCACCACAAGGCTCCATGGTCCTCTCATCACAATGCTCCAGTACCTTGTTATCACACTGGTCCATGCCCACTTCAACAAAAGGCTCTGTGAAATTTGTCACCACAATGCTCCATGAAATTTTCATCACGATGCTCTTTTACCCATGTCTTCACCATGCTCCATGCCTTTGTCAGCACAATGCTCCCTGACGCTTGTCAACACAATGCTCGATACACTTTTCATCACAATGCTCCATGCCCTTGCCATTACAATCCTCCATGACACATGTATCAAGTGTTCCGTGCCCTAGTCATCTCAATGCTCCATGCCGAATCTCATCACAATAATCCATGAAATTTTCAGACCAACGTTCCATGCCCTTGTCATCACAATGCTCCATTACCCCTGTCATAACAATGCTCCATGACCCCTGGCATCACAATGTTCCACGGCCTTGTCATCCAAAGCCGCATGACCCTTGTCATCACAGTGCTCCAAGAACTCTGTAATCACAATGCTCCATGCCCTTGTCATCACAATGATTCATGACGCATGTCATCAGAATGCTCCAAGGCATTCTCATGAAAATGCTCCATGCCCTTGTCATCACAATGCTACAGGAACCCTGTAATCAAAATGTTCCATGTCCCTTGTCATTACAGAGCTCCATGACGCTCGTCATCACAATTATCCGTGATCTTCTCATCACAATGCTCCACGGTCTTGCCATCACAATGCCCCATGCCCTGGTCATCACAATGCTCCATGTCCCATGTCATCAAAATTCTCCACGTCCTTGTCATCACAATGCTCCATGACACTTCTTATCACAATGTTACATGATCTTGTCATCACAATTCTCCATGCACTTGTCATCGCAATGCTCTATGACCCCTGTCATAGCAAGCTCCATGTGCTTGTCATCACAATGCTTCACGACGTTGTCAACAAAATTTTCAATGGTCCTTGTCATCACAATGGTCCATGCACATGTCATCACAATGCTCCATGACACTTGTCATCAAAATGCTCCATGCGCTTGTCAGCACAATGCTCCATGACACATGTCATCACAATGTGCCATGCTCTTTTCATCACAATGCTCCACATCCTTTTCATCGCTATGCTCCTTAAAACTTGTCATCACAATGCTCCATGCACTTCTTATCAAAATGCTCTCTCACCACATATATCACAATGTTCCATCACTAATCATCACAATACTCGCTCACCCCTGTCATGACAATGTTCCATGACCACTGTCATCACAGTGCTACATGCACTTGTCATCACAGTGCTCCATGACCCCTGTCATCACAATGCTCCGTGACTCCAGTCATCACAATGCTTCATTACCTTTATCATCACCATGGTCCATGCCCTCGTCACACAAGGCTCTGTGACTTTTGTCACCACAATGCTCCATGTCCTGGTCATCACAAAGCTCCATGACGCATGTCATCAGAATGCTCCATTGCCTTCTCATCACAATGCTCCTGACCTTGTCATCACAATGCTTCAAAACCCCTCTAATCACAATGCTCCATGCACCTTTTCATCTGAATGCTCAATGACCCTTTTCATCAAAATGCTCCATGAAACCTGACATCACAATGTTCCATAACTCCTGTAATCAAAATGTTCCATGACACTTTTCATCAATTTGCTCCATGACCCTGTCACCACAATGTTCCACGGCCTTGTCATCCAAGGCTCCATGACCCTTGTCATCACAGTGCTCCAAGAACACTGTAATCACTATGCTCCATGCCCTGGTCATCACAAAGATTCATGACACATGTCATCAGAATGCTCCGTGGCCTTCTCTTCAAAATGCTCCATGCCCTTGTCATCACAATGCTCCAAGACCCCTGTAATCACAATGCTCCATGCCCCTTGTCATCACAGTGTTCCATGACGCTTGTCATCACAATTATCCATGATCTTCTCATCACAATGCTCCACGGTCTTGCCATCACAATGCTCCATGCCCTGGTCATCACAATGCTCCATGTCCCGTGTCATCACAATTCTCCACGTCCTTGTCATCACAATGCTCCATGACACTTGTCATCACAATGCTCTCTGTCCCTTGTCATCACAATGCTCCATGCCTTTGTCAGCACAATGCTCCATGACACTTGTCATCAAAATGCTCCATGCTCTTCTCAGTACAATGCTCCATAACCCATGTCATTACAATGTGCTATGCGCTTGTCAACACAATGCTCCACATCTTTTTCAATGCTATGCTCCATAAAACTTGTCATCACAATGCTCCATGCACTGCTCATCAAAATGCTCTCTCACCACATATATCACAATGTTCAATCACTAGTCATCACAATACTCCCTCACCCATGTCATCACAATGTTCCATGACCCCTGTCATCACAGTGCTACATGCCTTTATCATCACAATGCTCCATGACCCCTGACATCACAATGTTCCATAACCCCTGTCACAAAATGCTCCATGAGCTATTTCATCACAATGCTTCATGACCCCTGACATCACAATGTTCCATAACCCCTGTCATCAAAATGTTACATGAAACTTTTCATCAGATTGCTCCATGACGCTATCATCACAATGCTCCCTGCCCTTCTCATCACAATGCACCACGCCCTTGTCATCAAAATGCCCCATGGCTTTGTCATCACAAAACTCCATTATCCCTGTCATAACAATGATCCATGACTCCTGCCATCACAAGGTTCCACGGCCTTGTCATCAAAAGCCTCCATGACCCTTGTCATCACAATGCTACAAGACCCCTGTAATCACAATGCTGCATGCCCTTGTCATCACAATGCTCCAACAGCCCTGTAATCACAATGCTCCATGCCCCTTTTTTTCTGAATGCTCCATGAACCCTGTCATCAAAATTCACCGTGTCCTTCACCATAATATTTCATGCTATTGTCATCACAATGAAATCAAACTCCTTAATGACCTCTGTCATCACAATGCACCAAACCCTTCTGATCACAATGTTCCATAACACTTGTCATCACAATGCCCCATCAGGCTGGTCATCACAATTATCCATGGACTTCTCATCACAATGCTCCATGATCTTTCTCATCACAATGCTCAATACACTTATCATCACAATGCTCGCTGACACTTCTCATCAGTATGCTCCTTGAACACTGTCATGACAAGGCTCCATGCATTTTTCATCACAATGATCCATTCCCTTTTCATCACAATGCTCCAAGACCCCTGGAATCATAATGCTCCTTGTACTTCTCATCATAAAGCTCCATGATGCATGTCATCAGAATGCTCCATTGCCTTCTCATCACAATACTCCATGCCCTTGCCATCACAATGCTTCAAAATCCCTGTAATCACAATGCTCCATGCACCTTTTCATCAGAATGCTCCATGACCCTTTTCATCAAAATGCTCCATGACCCCTGACATCACAATGTTCCATAAGCCCTGTCATCAAAATGATCCATGACACTTTTCATCAATTTGCTCCATGACCCTGTCATCACAATGCTCCCTGCCCTTCTCATCACAATTCACCACGACCTTGTCATCAAAATGCTCCATGACCTTTGTCATCACAAAGCTCCATGACCCTTGGCATCACAATGCTCCATGCCATTTCATCACAATGCTACATGAAACCTCTCATCACATTGCTCCATTCCCTTGTCAGCACAATGCTCCATGACCCTTGTCATCACAATGCTCGATGCACATGTCAGCACAATGCTCCATAACCCATGTCATCACAATGCACCATGCACTTGTCATCACAATGCACCACATCCTTGTCATCAAAATGCTCCATAAATCTGGTCATCAAAATGCTCCATGCACTTCTCCTCAAAATGCCTTCTCACCACTTATATGACAATGTTCCATCACTAGTCATCACAATACTCGCTCTCCCCTGTCATCACAATGTTCCATGACCACTGTCATCACAGTGCTACATGGCTTTATCATCACAATGCTCCATGACCCCTGACATCACAATATTCTATAACACCTGTCATCAAAATATTCCATGACACTTTTATTCAAATTGCTCCATGACCCTGTCATCACAATGCTCCCTGCCCTTCTCATCACAATGTACTACGCCTTTGTCATCAAAATGCCCCATGACATTTTTCATCACAAAGCTTCATTACCCTTGGCATCACAATGCTCCATGCCCTTGTCATCACAATGCTCCATTACACCTGTCATAACAATGCTCAATGAACCCTGCCATCACAGTGTTCCACGGACTTGTCATCCGAAGGCTCCATGACCCTTGTCATAACAATGCACCAAGACCTCTGTAATCACAATTCTCCATGCCACTTTTCATCTCAATGCTCCATGAACACTGTCATCACAATGCACCGTGCCCATCACCATAATATTTCATGCTATTGTCATCACAATGAAATCAAAATGCTCAATGACCTCTGTCATCACAATGCACCAAACCCTTCTGATCACAGTGTTCCATAACACTTGTCATCACAATGCCCATGACGCTGGTCATCACAATTATCCATGGTCTTCTCATCACAATGCTCCATGATCTTTGTCATCACAATGCTCAATACACTTATCATCACAATGCTCCCTGACAGTTGTCATCAGTATGCTCCTTGAACCCAGTCATGACAAGGCTCCATGCATTTTTCATCACAATGATCCATTCACTTTTCATTACAATGCTCCAAGACCCCTGTAATCACAATGCTCCATGTCCTTTTCATCACAAAGCTCCATGACGAATGTCATCAGAATGCTCCATTGCCTTCTCATCACAATGCTCCATGCCCTTGTAATCACATTGCTTCAAAACCCCTGTAATCTCAATGATCCATGCACGTTTTCATCAGAATGCTCCATGCCCTTGTCATCACAATGCTCCAGGACCCTTGTCATCGCAATGTTCCAAGCACTTGTCATCAAAATGCTCCATTCCTTTTGTTATCAAAATCCTCCATGACACTTGGTATCACAATGCTCCATGTCATTGTTCTCACAATGCTCCATGACCCCTGTCATCACAATGCTCCGTGCCTCCAGTCATCACAATGCTTCATGACCTTTGTCCTCACAATGCTCCATGCCCTCCTCACACAAGGCTCTGTGACCTTTGTCACCACAATGCTCCATACCCTTGTCATCTCCATGCTCCATGCCCACTGTCATCACAATAATCCATGAAACTTGTCAGGCCAATGTTCCACGCCACTGTCATCCTATTGCTCCAAGCCCTTGGCATCACAATGCTCCATGACCCCTGTAATAACAGTGCTCCGTGACTGCAGCCTTCACAATGATTCATGAACTTTCTCATCACAGTGGTCCATGCCCTCGTCACACAAGGCTCTGTGATCTTTTTCACCACAATGCTCCATGAATTTTTCATCACAATGCTCTGTGTCCCTTGTCATCACAATGCTCCATTCCTTTGTCAGCACAATGCTCCATGACACTTGTCATTAAAATGCTCCATGTGCTTGTCAGCACAATGCTCCATGACATATATCATCACAATGTGCCATGCCCTTTTCATCACAATGCTCCATGACCCCTGACATCACAATGTTCCATAACCCCTGTCACAAAATGCTCCATGACCCATTTCATCAGAATGCTTCATGACCCCTGACATCACAATGTTCCATAACCCCTGTCCTCAAAATATTCCATGACACTTTTATTCAAATTGCTCCATGACCCTGTCATCACAATGCTCCCTGCCCTTTTAATCACAGTTCAGCACGCCCTTGTCATTAAAATGCCCCATGAGATTTGTCATCTCAAATCTCCATGACACTTGGCATCACAATGCTCCATGCCATTGTCATCACAATGCTCAATGAAATTTCTCATCACATTGCTCCATGCCCTTGTCATCACAATGCTCCATTACACCTGTCACAAGAATGCTCCATGACCCCTGCCATCACAATATTCCACGGCCTTTGTCATCACAAGGCTCCATGACCCTTGTCATCACAGTGCACCAAGACCTCTGTAATCACAATTCTCCATGCCACTTTTCATCTCAATGCTCCATGAACACTGTCATCGCAATGCACCATGCCCATCATCATAATGATTCATGCTATTGTAATCACAATGAAATCAAAATGCTCCATGTCCTCTGTCATCACAATGCTCCAAACAGTTCTGTTAACAATGTTCCATAACACTTGTCATCACATGACCCATGACGCTCCTCATCACAACTTTGCAAGGTCTTCTCATCACAATGCTCCAGGACCTTTGTCACCACAATGCTCAATACAATTGGCATCACAATGCTCGCTGACACTTGTCATCAGTATGGTCCATGAACACTCTCATGACAAGGCTCCATGCATTTTCATCACAATGTTCCATTCCCTTTTCATCACAATGTTCCAAGACCCCTGTTGTCACAATTCTCCGTGACTCCAGTCATCACAATGCTTCATGACATTTGTCATCACAGTGGTCCATGACCTCGTCACACAAAGCTCTGTGACTTTTGTCACCACAATGCTCCATGAAATTTTTATCACAATGCTCTGTGACCCTTGTCATCACAAAGCTCCATGCCTTTGTCAGCACAATGCTCCATGACCCTTGTCGTCACAATGCTCGATGCGCGTGTCAGCACAATGCTCCATAACCCATATCATCACAATGCACCATGCACTTCTCATCATAATGCTCCACATCCTTGTCATCAAAATGCTCCATAAACATTGTCATCACAATGCTCCATGAACTTCTCCTCAAAATGCCTTCTCACCACTTATATCACAATGTTCCATCACTAGTCATCACAATACTCCCTCACCCCTGTCATCACAATATTCCATGACCCCTGTAATCACAATTCTCCATGCCCTTGTCATCACAAAGCTCCATGACGCAGGTCATCAGAATGCTCCATGGCCTTCTCATCACAATGCTCCATGCCCTTGTCATCACAATGCTCCAACACCCCTGTAATCACAATGCTCCATGCCCCTTTTCATCTCAATGCTCCATGAACCCTGTCATCACAAGGCACCATGCCCATCACCATAATATTTCATGCTATTGTCATCACAATGAAATCAAAATGCTCAATGACCTCTGTCATCACAATGCACCAAACCCTTCTGACCACAATGTTCCATAACAGTTGTCATCACAATGCCCCATGACGCTGGTCATCACAATTATGCATGGTCTTCTCATCACAATGCTCCATGATCTTTGTCATCACAATGCTCAATACACTTATCATCACAATGCTCCCTGACAGTTGTCATCAGTATGCTCCTTGAACCCTGTCATGACAAGGCTCCATGCATTTTTCATCACAATGATCCATTCCCCTTTCATCACAATGCTCCAAGACCACTGTAATCACAATGCTCCATGTCCTTGTCATCACAAATCTCCATGACACATGTCATCAGAATGCTCTCTTGCCTTCTCTTCACAATGCTCCATGCCATTGTAATCACATTGCTTCAAAACCCCTGTAATCTCAATGCTCCATGCACCTTTTCATCAGAATGCTCCATGCCCTTGTCATCAAAATGCTCCATGACCCTTGTCATCACAATGTTCCAAGCCCTTTTGATCAAAATGCTCCATTACCTTTGTCATCTCAATACTCCATGACACTTGGTATCACAATGCTCCATGCCATTGTCATCACAATGGACAATGACATATGTCATCACAATGCTCCCTGACACCTGTCTTCACAATATTCCATGACCTTGTCATCACAATGCGCCATGCCCACTGTCATTACAATAATCCATGAAACATGTCAGACCAATGTTCCATGCTCTTATCATCACAATGCTCTATGAAGCCTCTCATCACATTGCTCCACGCCATTGTCATTACAGTCCTCCATGATCCATGTATCACAGTGTTCCGTGCCCTTGTCATCACAATGCTCTATGCCCACTCTCATCACAATAATCCATGAAACTTTTCAGACCAATGTTCGATGCCTTTGTCATCACAATGCTCCATTGCCCATGTCATAACCATGCTCCATGAACCATGCCATCACAATATTCTACGGCTTGTCATCACAAGGATCCAATACACCTGTAATCACAATGCTCCATGCCCCTTTTCATCAGAATGCTCCATGAGAATTGTCACCACAAGGCTCCATGGTCCTCTCATCACAATGCTCCAGTACCTTGTTATCACACTGGTCCATGCCCACTTCAACAAAAGGCTCTGTGAAATTTGTCACCACAATGCTCCATGAAATTTTCATCACGATGCTCTTTTACCCATGTCTTCACCATGCTCCATGCCTTTGTCAGCACAATGCTCCCTGACGCTTGTCAACACAATGCTCGATACACTTTTCATCACAATGCTCCATGCCCTTGCCATTACAATCCTCCATGACACATGTATCAAGTGTTCCGTGCCCTAGTCATCTCAATGCTCCATGCCGAATCTCATCACAATAATCCATGAAATTTTCAGACCAACGTTCCATGCCCTTGTCATCACAATGCTCCATTACCCCTGTCATAACAATGCTCCATGACCCCTGGCATCACAATGTTCCACGGCCTTGTCATCCAAAGCCGCATGACCCTTGTCATCACAGTGCTCCAAGAACTCTGTAATCACAATGCTCCATGCCCTTGTCATCACAATGATTCATGACGCATGTCATCAGAATGCTCCAAGGCATTCTCATGAAAATGCTCCATGCCCTTGTCATCACAATGCTACAGGAACCCTGTAATCAAAATGTTCCATGTCCCTTGTCATTACAGAGCTCCATGACGCTCGTCATCACAATTATCCGTGATCTTCTCATCACAATGCTCCACGGTCTTGCCATCACAATGCCCCATGCCCTGGTCATCACAATGCTCCATGTCCCATGTCATCAAAATTCTCCACGTCCTTGTCATCACAATGCTCCATGACACTTCTTATCACAATGTTACATGATCTTGTCATCACAATTCTCCATGCACTTGTCATCGCAATGCTCTATGACCCCTGTCATAGCAAGCTCCATGTGCTTGTCATCACAATGCTTCACGACGTTGTCAACAAAATTTTCAATGGTCCTTGTCATCACAATGGTCCATGCACATGTCATCACAATGCTCCATGACACTTGTCATCAAAATGCTCCATGCGCTTGTCAGCACAATGCTCCATGACACATGTCATCACAATGTGCCATGCTCTTTTCATCACAATGCTCCACATCCTTTTCATCGCTATGCTCCTTAAAACTTGTCATCACAATGCTCCATGCACTTCTTATCAAAATGCTCTCTCACCACATATATCACAATGTTCCATCACTAATCATCACAATACTCGCTCACCCCTGTCATGACAATGTTCCATGACCACTGTCATCACAGTGCTACATGCACTTGTCATCACAGTGCTCCATGACCCCTGTCATCACAATGCTCCGTGACTCCAGTCATCACAATGCTTCATTACCTTTATCATCACCATGGTCCATGCCCTCGTCACACAAGGCTCTGTGACTTTTGTCACCACAATGCTCCATGTCCTGGTCATCACAAAGCTCCATGACGCATGTCATCAGAATGCTCCATTGCCTTCTCATCACAATGCTCCTGACCTTGTCATCACAATGCTTCAAAACCCCTCTAATCACAATGCTCCATGCACCTTTTCATCTGAATGCTCAATGACCCTTTTCATCAAAATGCTCCATGAAACCTGACATCACAATGTTCCATAACTCCTGTAATCAAAATGTTCCATGACACTTTTCATCAATTTGCTCCATGACCCTGTCACCACAATGTTCCACGGCCTTGTCATCCAAGGCTCCATGACCCTTGTCATCACAGTGCTCCAAGAACACTGTAATCACTATGCTCCATGCCCTGGTCATCACAAAGATTCATGACACATGTCATCAGAATGCTCCGTGGCCTTCTCTTCAAAATGCTCCATGCCCTTGTCATCACAATGCTCCAAGACCCCTGTAATCACAATGCTCCATGCCCCTTGTCATCACAGTGTTCCATGACGCTTGTCATCACAATTATCCATGATCTTCTCATCACAATGCTCCACGGTCTTGCCATCACAATGCTCCATGCCCTGGTCATCACAATGCTCCATGTCCCGTGTCATCACAATTCTCCACGTCCTTGTCATCACAATGCTCCATGACACTTGTCATCACAATGCTCTCTGTCCCTTGTCATCACAATGCTCCATGCCTTTGTCAGCACAATGCTCCATGACACTTGTCATCAAAATGCTCCATGCTCTTCTCAGTACAATGCTCCATAACCCATGTCATTACAATGTGCTATGCGCTTGTCAACACAATGCTCCACATCTTTTTCAATGCTATGCTCCATAAAACTTGTCATCACAATGCTCCATGCACTGCTCATCAAAATGCTCTCTCACCACATATATCACAATGTTCAATCACTAGTCATCACAATACTCCCTCACCCATGTCATCACAATGTTCCATGACCCCTGTCATCACAGTGCTACATGCCTTTATCATCACAATGCTCCATGACCCCTGACATCACAATGTTCCATAACCCCTGTCACAAAATGCTCCATGAGCTATTTCATCACAATGCTTCATGACCCCTGACATCACAATGTTCCATAACCCCTGTCATCAAAATGTTACATGAAACTTTTCATCAGATTGCTCCATGACGCTATCATCACAATGCTCCCTGCCCTTCTCATCACAATGCACCACGCCCTTGTCATCAAAATGCCCCATGGCTTTGTCATCACAAAACTCCATTATCCCTGTCATAACAATGATCCATGACTCCTGCCATCACAAGGTTCCACGGCCTTGTCATCAAAAGCCTCCATGACCCTTGTCATCACAATGCTACAAGACCCCTGTAATCACAATGCTGCATGCCCTTGTCATCACAATGCTCCAACAGCCCTGTAATCACAATGCTCCATGCCCCTTTTTTTCTGAATGCTCCATGAACCCTGTCATCAAAATTCACCGTGTCCTTCACCATAATATTTCATGCTATTGTCATCACAATGAAATCAAACTCCTCAATGACCTCTGTCATCACAATGCACCAAACCCTTCTGATCACAATGTTCCATAACACTTGTCATCACAATGCCCCATCAGGCTGGTCATCACAATTATCCATGGACTTCTCATCACAATGCTCCATGATCTTTCTCATCACAATGCTCAATACACTTATCATCACAATGCTCGCTGACACTTCTCATCAGTATGCTCCTTGAACACTGTCATGACAAGGCTCCATGCATTTTTCATCACAATGATCCATTCCCTTTTCATCACAATGCTCCAAGACCCCTGGAATCATAATGCTCCTTGTACTTCTCATCATAAAGCTCCATGATGCATGTCATCAGAATGCTCCATTGCCTTCTCATCACAATACTCCATGCCCTTGCCATCACAATGCTTCAAAATCCCTGTAATCACAATGCTCCATGCACCTTTTCATCAGAATGCTCCATGACCCTTTTCATCAAAATGCTCCATGACCCCTGACATCACAATGTTCCATAAGCCCTGTCATCAAAATGATCCATGACACTTTTCATCAATTTGCTCCATGACCCTGTCATCACAATGCTCCCTGCCCTTCTCATCACAATTCACCACGACCTTGTCATCAAAATGCTCCATGACCTTTGTCATCACAAAGCTCCATGACCCTTGGCATCACAATGCTCCATGCCATTTCATCACAATGCTACATGAAACCTCTCATCACATTGCTCCATTCCCTTGTCAGCACAATGCTCCATGACCCTTGTCATCACAATGCTCGATGCCCTTCTCCTCACAATGCTCCATGCTCTTGTCATTACAATCCTCCATGACCCATGTATCACAGTGTTCCGTGCCCTTGTCATCACACTGCTCCATGCTCACTCTCATCACAATAATCCATGAAGCTTTTCAGACCAATGCTCCATGCCCTTGTCATCAAAATGCTCCATTAACCCTGTTATAACAATGCTCCATGACACCTGCCATTACAATATTCCACGGCCTTGTCATCACAAGGCTCCATAACCCTTGTCATTACAATGCTCCATGTCCTTGTCATCAAAAAGCTCCATGACGCATGTCATCAGAATGTTCCATGGCCTTCTCATTCACGATGATCCATGCCCTTGTCATCATAATTCTCCTAGACCTCTGTAATCACAATGCTCAATGCCCCTTTTCATCTCAAATCTCCATGAACCGTGTCATCACAATGCACCATACCCATCATCATAATGCTTCATGCTATTGTCATCAAAATGAAATCAAAATGCTCCATGACCTCTGTCATCACAATGCTCCAAACATTTGTGATCACAATGTTCCATAACACTTGTCATAACAACGCCCCATGATGCTCATCATCACAATTATCCATGGCCTTCTATTCTGAATACTCCATGAACTTTGTCATCACAATGCTCAATGCACTTGTCATCACAATGCTCGCTGACAGTTGTCATCAGTATGCTCCTTGAACACTGTCATGACAAGGCTCCATGAATTTTGGATCACAATGATCCATGTCCTTTTCATCACAATGCCCTGTGACCCTTGTCATCACAATGCACCATGCTTTGTCAGCACAATGCTCCATGACACTTGTCATCACAATGCACCATGCGCTTGTCATCACAATGCTCCACATCCTTGTCATCACAATGCTCCATAAAACTTGTCATCACAATGCTCCATGCACTTCTCATCAAAATGCTCTCTCACCACTGATATCACAATGTTCCATCACTAGTCTTCACAATACTCCCTCACCCCTGTCATCACAATGTTCCATGACCCCTATCATCACTATGCTACATGCACTTATCATCAAAATGCTCCATGACCAATGACATCACAATGCTCCATAATCCCTGTCATCAAAATGCTCCATTACCATTTTCATCACAATGCTCCATGACACCTGACATCACAATTTTCCATAACCACTCTCATCAAAATATTCCATGAATTTTTCACCAAATTGCTCCATGACCCTGTTAGCACAATGTTCCCTGCCCTTCTCCTCAAAATGCACCACGACCTTGTCATCAAAATGCTCCATGACTTTGTCATCACAAAACTCCATGACACTTGGCATCACAATGCTCGATGCCATTGTCATCACAATGCTCCATGAAGCCTCTCATCACATTGCTCCATGCCCTTGTCATCACAAACCTCCATGTCGCTTGTCATCACAAAGCTCGATGCCCTTCTCATCACAATGCTCCATGTGCTTTTCATTACAATCCTCCATGACCCATGTATCAAAGTGTTCTGTGCCCTTGTCATCACAATGCTCCATGCCCACTCTCATCACAATAATCGATAAAACATTTCAGAACAATGCTCCATGCCCTTTTCATCACAATGCTCCATTACCCCTGTCATAACAATGCTCCATGACACCTGCCTTCAAAAGTTTCCACGGCCTTGTCATCACAAGACTCCATGACACTTGTCATCACAATGCTCCAAACACTGTAATCACAATTCTGCATACACTTGTCATCACAAAGCTCCATGACACATGTCATCAGAATGCTCCATGGCCTTCTCATTCAAGATGCTCCATGCCCTTGTCATCACAATGGTCCAAAACACCTGTAATCACAATGCTCCATGCCCCTATTCATCTCAATGCTCCATGAACCGTGTCATCACAATGCACCATGCACATCATTATAATGCTTCATGCTATTGTCATCAAAATGAAATCAATATGCTCCATGACCTCTGTCATCACAATGCTCCAAACACTTGTGATCACAATGTTCCATAACACTTGTCATCACAACGCCCAATGACGCTCATCATCACAGTTATCCATGGGCTTCTATTCACAGGACTCCATTACCTTTGTCATCACAATGCTCAATACACTTGTCATCACAATGCTCCCTGACACTTGTCGTCAGTATGCTCCTTGAACCCTGTCATGACAAAGCTCCATGCATTTTTCAACACAATGACCCATGCCCTTTTCCTCACAATGCTCCAAGACGCCTGGAATCACAATGCTCCATGCCATTGTCATCACAAAGCTTCATGACTCATGTCTTCGGAATGCTCCATGGCCTTCTCATCACCATGCTCCATGCCCTTTTAATCACAATGCTCCATTCCCATGTCATCAAAATGCCCCATGACCCCTGTCATCACAATACTCCATGAACATTTTCAGCCCAATGCTCCATTACCATCTAATCACAATGCCCCATGAACCCAGTCATCACAATGCTCCATGACCCCTGTCATCACAATGCTCCATGACTCCAGTCATCACAAAGCTTCATGACGTTTGTCATCTCAATTGTCCATGCCATTGTCACACAAGGCTCTGTGACCTTTGTCACCACAATGCTCCATGAACTTTTCATCACAATACTCTGTGACTCTGGTCATCAAAATGCACCATGCTTTTGTCAGCACTGTGCTCCATGACCCATGTCATCACAATGAGCCATGCGCTTGTCATCAAAAATCTCCATGAGGCTTGTCATCACAACGATCAATGCACTTCTCATCACAATGCTCCATGCCCTTGTCATTATAATCCTGCATGATCTATGTATCACAGTGTTCCGTGCCGTTGTCATCACAATGCTCCATGCCCTTGTCATCACAATGCTCCATGACCCTTGTCATCACGATGCTCCAAACCCTTGTCATCAAAATGCTCCATTACCTTTGTCATCACTATCCTCCATGACACTTGGCATCACAATGCTCCATGCCATTGTCATCACAATGGAACATGACATATGTCATCACAATGCTCCCAGTCACCTGTCTTCACAATAATCCATGACCTTGTCATCACAATGCTCCATGCCCATGTCATCACAATGAGCCATGCCCACTGTCATCACAATAATCCATGTAACTTGTCAGACCAATGTTCCATGTCCCTGTCATCACAATGCTCCATGCACTTGTCATCACAATGCTCCATGACCCCTGTCATCACAATGCTCCGTGACTCCAGTCATCACAATGCTTTATGACATTTGTCATCACAATGGTCCATGCCCTCGTCACACAAGGCTCTGTGACCTTTGTCACCACAATGCTCCATGCTCTTGTCATCACAATGTGCCATGCCCCTGTCATCACAATGCTCCATGCCCTTGTCATCACAATGCTCCATGACCCTTGTCATCACGATGCTCTAAGCCCTTGTCATCAAAATGCTCCATTACGTTTGTCATCACAATCCTCCATGACACTTGGCATCACAATGCTCCATGCAATTGTCATCGCAATGGACCATGACATATTTCATCAAAATGCTCCCTGACACCTGTCTTCACAATACTCCTTGACCTTGTCATCACAATGCTACATGCCCTTGTCATCACAATGTGTCATGCCCACTGTCATCACAATAATCCATGAAACTTGTCAGACCAAGGTTCCATGCACCTGTCATCAAAATGCTCCATGCCTTTGTCATCACAATGCTCCATGACCCCTGTCATAACAATGCTCCATGATCCCTGCCATCACAATGTTCCACGGCCTTGTTATCCAAGGCTCCATGACCCTTGTCATCACAATGCTCCAAGACCACTCTAATCACAATGCTCCATGGCCTTGTCATCACAAAGCTCCATGATGCAAGTCATCAGAAGGCTCCATGGCCTTCTCATCACAATGCTCCATGCCCTTGTCATCGCAATGCTCCAAGACCCCTGTAATCACAGTGCTCCATGCCCCTTTTCATCTCAATGCTCCATGAACTCTGTCATCACAATTAACCATGCCCATCACCATAATATTTCATGCTGTTGTCATCACAATGAAATCAGAATGCTCAATGACCTCTGTCATCACAATGCTCCAAACCCTTTTGATCACAATTTTCCATAACTCTTGTCATCACAATGCCCCATGAGGCTGGTCATCACAACTATCAGTGGTCTTCTCATCACAAAGCTCCATGATCTTTGTCATCACAATGCTCAATACACTTATCTTCACAATGCTCCTTGAAACTTCTCATCAGTATGCTACTTGAACCCTGTCATGACAAGGCTCCATGCAATTTTCATCACAATGATCCATGTCCTTGTCATCACAAAGCTCCATGATGCATGTCATCAGAATGCTCCATGGCATCACATCACACTGCTCCATGCCCTTGTCATCACAATGCTACAAAACCCGTGTAATCGCAATGCTCCATGCAGCTTTTCATCAGAATGCTCCATGACACTTGTCATCACAAGGCTCCACGGTCCTCTCATCACAATGCTCCAGGACCTTGTCATCACAGTGCTCCATTCCCTTGTCATCACAATGCTCCAAGAACCCTGTCATCACAATATTCTATGTATATTTTCAGCCCAATGCTCAATGACCATCTCATTACAATGCTCCATGACCCATGTCATCACAATGCTTCATGACCACAGTCATCAAAATGCTCCATGACCCCTGTCATCACAATGGTCCATGCCCTCGTCATCAAAACGCTCTGTGACATTTGTCACCACAATGCTACGTGAAATTTTCATGACAATGTTCTCTTATTCATGTCATCACTATGCTCCATGCCTTTGTCAGCACAATGCTCCATGACCCTTTTCATCACAATGCTCCATGTGCTTGTCCGCACAATGCCCCATGACCTGTATCATCACAATGCGACATGCGATTGTCATCACAATGCTCCACAAACTTGTCATCACAGTGCTCCATAAACCTTGTCGTCACATTGCTCCATGCTCTTCCCATCAAAATGCTCTCCCATCACTGATATCATAATGATCCATCACTAGTCATTACAATACCCCCTCACCCCTGTCATCACAATGTTCCATGACCCCTGTCATCACAATGCTCAATGACACTTTTCATCACAATGCTCCCTGACCCCTGACATCACAATGTTCCATAACCCCTGTCATCAAAATGTCCCATTACACTTTTCATCAAATTGCTCCATGACCCTTTCATCACAATGCTCACTGCCCTTCTCATCACAGTGCACCACGCCCTTGTCATCAAAACCCACAGTGATCTTTGTCATTACAAAGCTCCGTGACCCTTGGCATCACAATGCTCCATGCCATTGTCATCAAAATGCTCCATAGACCCTCTCAACACATTGTTACCTGTCCTTGTCATCACAGGCTCCATGATGCTTTTCATCACAATGCTCGATGCTCTTCTTAACACAAAGCTCCAAGGCTTGTCATTACAATCTTCCATGACCCATGTATCACAGTGTTCCGTGCCCTTGTCATCACAATGCTCCCTGACAATGGTCGTGAATATGCTCCTTGAAACCTATCATGACAAGGCTCCATGCATTTTTCATCACAATGATCCATGCACTTTTCATTCACAATACTCCAAGACTCCTGTAATCACAATGCTCCATGCCCTTGTCATCACAAAGCTTCATGAAGCATGTCTTCAAAATGCTCCATGGCCTTCTCATCACCATGCTCCATGCCCTTTTCATCACAATTCTCCACTCCCTTGTCATCAAAATGCTCCATGACCCCTGTCATCACAATACTCCATGAATATTCACAGCCCAATGCTCCATGACCTTCACTTCACAATGCCCCATGAACCCTGTCATCACTATGCTCCATGACCACTGTCATCACAACGATCCATGACCCCTGACAACACAATGATCCTGGACTCTTGTCATCAAAATGCTCCATGACCATTTTCATCACAATGATCCATTCCCTTGTCATCACAATGCTCCATAACCCTTGTCATCACAAGGCTCCAAGCCCTTGTCATCACAATGCTCCATTATATTTGTCATCACATTTCTCCATGACACTTGGCATCACAATGCTCCATGCCATTGTCATCACAATGGACCATTACATATGTCACCACAATGCTCCCTGACAACTGTCTTCACAATAATCTACGACCTTGTCATCACAATGCTCCATGCCCCTGTCATCACAATGTTCCATGCCCTTGTCATCACAATGATCCATTCCCTTGTTATCACAATGCTCCATGACCCCTGTAATCACAATGTTCAGTGACGCTTGTCATCACAGTGCTCCATGACCCTTGTCATCAAAATGTTCCATGCATTTGTCAGCAAAATGCTTCATGAACTTGTCATCACAATGCTCCATTCCCATTGTCATCAAAATCCTCGATGAAACTTGGGTTCACATTTCTTGATGCCCTTGTCATCACAATGCGCCATGGTCCTTGAAATGAAAATGATCCATGACCTCTGTCATCACAGTGCTCCATGCCCACTGTCATAGCAATAATCCATGAAGTTTGACAGAACAATGCTTCATGCCGCTGTCATCACAATGCTCCATGCCCTTTTAATCACAATGCTCCATTACCCCTCACATCATAATGTTCCTTGACTCCAGTCATCACAATGCTTTATGACCTTTGTCATCACAATGGTCCATTCCCTCGTCATCACAATGCTCTGTAACACTTGTCATCACAATGCTCCATGCCTTTGTCAGCACAATGCTCCATGACCCTTGTCATCACAATGCTCCATGTGCTTCTCAGCACAATGCTCCAAGACACATGTCATCACAATGTGCCATGCACTTGTCATCACAATGCTCCACAACCTTGTCATCACAATGCTCCATAAACCTTTTTATCACAATGCTCCATGCACTTCTCATCTAAATGCTCTCTCACCACTGATATCACAATGTTCCATCACTAGTCATCACAATACTCCCTCACCCCTGTCATCACAATGTTCCATGACCCCTGTCATCAAAATGCTACATGCCCTTATCATCACAATGCTCCATGACCACTGACATCACAATGTTCCATGACCCCTGTCATCAAAATGTTCCCTGACCCTTTTCATCAAATTGCTCCATGACCCTGTCATCACAATGCTCCCTGCCCTTCTCATCACAATGAACCACGCACTTGTCATCAAAATGCTCCATGACCTTTGTCATCACAAAGCTCCATGACCCTTGGCATCACAATACTCCATGCCATTGTCATCACAATGCTCCATGAACGCTCTCATCACATTGCTCCCTGCCCTTGTCATCACAATGCTCAATGGTCTTTTCATCACAATGCTCCATGCAATTGTCATCATCATACTCCTCAAGCTTGTCGTCCGAATGCTCCATGAACCTTGTCATCACAATGCTCCATGACCCCTGTCATCACAATGCTCCATGACACCAGTTTTCACAATGCTCCATGCCCCTTGTCACTACAGTGCTCCATGATGCCCGTCATCACAATTATCCATAGTCTACTCATCACAATGCTCCCCGGTTTTGCCATCACAATGCTCCATGCCCTGGTCATCAGTATTCTCCACGTCCTTGTCATCACAATGCTCTTTGACACATCTCATCACAATTTTACATGCTCTTTTCATCAAAATTCTCCATGCACTTGTCATCGCAATGCTCCATGACCCCTGTCATAGCAAGCTTCATGTGCATGTCATCACAATGCTTCACGAACTTGTCATCAAAATTATCAATGACCCTTGTCATCACAATGCTCCAAGCCCTTGTCATCACAATGCTCCATTACCTTTGTCATCACAGTCCTCCATGACACTTGGCATCACAATGCTCCATGCCATTGTCATCACAATTGTCCATGACATAGGTCATCACAATGCTCCCTGACACCTGTCTTCACAATTCTGCATGACGTTGTCAACACAATGCTCAATGCCCTTGTCATCACAAGGAGCCATGCCCATTGCCATCACAATAATCCATGAAACATGTCAGACCAATGTTCCATGCCCCTGTCATCACAATGCTCCATGCCATTGTCATCACAATGATCCGTGACTCCAGTCATCAAAATGCTTCATGACCTTGGTCATCACAATGGTCCTTGCCCTCGTCATCACAAGGCTCTGTGACATTTGTCACCACAATGCTCCATGAAATTTTCATCAAAATGCTTTGTGACACTTGTCATCACAATGCTCCATGCCTTTCTCAGCACAATGCTCCATGAACCTTGTCATCACAATGCTCCATGCCCTTGTCAGCACAGTGTTCCATGACCTTTGTCATCACAATGCTCCATTACATTTGTCATCACAATACTCCATGACACTTGGCATCACAATGCTCATGCCATTGTCATCACAATGGGCCATGACTTATGTGTTCACAATGCTCCCTGACACCTGTCTTCACAAAAGTGCATGACCTTGTCATCAGAATGCTCCGTGCCCTTGTCATCACAATGCGCCATTCCCACTGTCATCACAATAATCCATGAAACTTGTCAAACCAATGCTCCATGACCCTGTCATCACAATGCTCCATGCCCTTGTCATCACAATGCTCCATGACCCCTGTCATCACAATGCTCTGTGACTCCAGTCATCACAATGCTTCATGGCGTTTCTCATTAAAATGGTCCATTCCCTCGTCATCACAAGTCTCTGTGACCTTTGTCAGCACAATGCTCCATGAGCTTTTTATCACAATGATATGTGACCCTTGTCATCACAATGCTCTATGCCTTTCTCAGCACAATACTCCATGACCCATGTCATCACAACGTGCCATGTGCTTGTCATCACAATGCTCCACATCCTTTTCATCAAAATGCTGCTTAAACATTGTCATTACATTGCTCCATGCACTTCTCATCAAAATGCTCTCTCACCACTGATATCACAATGTTCCATCACTATTCATTCCAATACTCCATCACCCCTGTCATCACAATGTTCCATGACCCCTGTCATTAAAATGCTACATGCACTTATCATCACAATGTTCGATGACCCCTGACATCACAATATTCCATAACCCCTGTCATCAAAATGCTCCATGACACTTTTCATCACAAAGCTACATGATCCCTGATATCACAATATTCCATAACCACTGTAATCAAAATGTTCCATGACCCTTTTCACCAAATTGCTCAATGACCCTGTGATCACAATGCTCCCTGCCCTTCTCATCACAATGCACGTCACACTTGTCATCAGAATGCTCCATGACATTTGTCATCACAAAGCTCCATATCCCTTGGCATCACAATGCTCCATGCCATTGTCATCACAATGCTCCATGAACCCTCTCATCACATTGCTCCATGCCCTTGTCATCACAGAGCTCCATGACACTTGTCATCACAATGCTCGATGCATTACTCATCACAATGCTCCATGCCCTTGTCATTACAATCCTCCATGACCCATGTATCACAGTGTTGCGTGAACTTGTCATCACAATGTTCCATTCCCCCTGTAATAACAATGCTCCATGACACCTGCCATCACAAGGATCCACAGCCTTATCATCACAAGACTCCATGACCCTTTTCGTCACAATGCTCCAAGAACCTGTAATCACAATGCTCCTTGCAATTGTCATCAGAAAGCTCCATGACGCATGTCATCAGAATGCTCCATGGATTTCTCATTCAATATGCTCCATGCCCTTTTCATCACAATGCTCCAAGACCCCTGTAATCACAATGCTCCATGCCCCTTTTAATCTCAATGCTCCATGAACCCTGTCATCCCATGCACCATGCCCATCATCATAATGCTTCATGCTATTGTCATCACAATGAAATCAATATGCTCCATGACTTCTGTCATCACAATGCTCCAAACACTTGAGATCACAATGTTCCATAACACTTGTCATCACAATGCCCCATGACGCTCCTCCTCACAGTTAACCATGGTCTTCTCATCAAAATGCTCCATGAACTTTGTCATCACATTGCTCAATACACTTGTCATCACAATGCTCCCTGACATTTGTCGAGAGTATGCTCCTTGAACCCTGCCATGACAAGGCTCCATGCCTTTTTAATCACAATGATCCATGCCCTTTTCATCACAATGCTCAAAGTCCCCTGTAATCACAATGCTCCATTCCTCTTTTCATCACAAACATCCATGAAACATGTCATCAGAATGCTCCATGGCCTTCTCATCACAATGCTCCATGCCCTTGTTATCACAGTGCTCCAAGACCCCTGTCATCACAGTACTCCATGAATATTTTCAGCCCAATGCTCCATGATCTTCTCATCACAATGCTCCATGATCCCTGTCATCACAACGCTCCGTGCTCCTTGAAATCAAAATGATCCATGACCTCTGTCATCACAATGCTCCAAACCCTTGTGATCACATTGTTCCACAACACTTGTCATCACAATGCTCCGTGATTCCAGTCATCACAATGCTTCATGACCTTTGGCATCAAAATGGTACATTCCCTCGTCATCACAGGGCTCTGGGAAATTTGTCACCATAATACTCCATGAACTTTTCATTCACAATGCTCTGTGACCCTTGCCATCACAATGCTCCATGCCTTTGTCAGCAGAGTGCTCCATGGCCCTTGTTATCACAATGCTCCATGCGCTTGTCATCACAATACTCCATTCCCATTGTCATCAAAACCCTCCATGAACCTTGGGTTCACAATGCTTCATGCCCTTGTCATCACAATGTTCCATGCACCTTGAAATGAAAATAATACATGACTTCTGTCTTCACAATGCTCAAAATCCTTGTGATCACAATGTTCCATAACATTTGTCATCACAACGCTCCATGATGCCTGTCATCACAATGCTCCATGATCTTTGTCATCACAATGCTCCATGCCCTTTTCATCACAATGCTCCATGCCATTGTCATCACATTACTCCACAAGCTTGTCATCAGAATGGTCCATGACCCTTGTCATCACAATGATCCATGACACCTGTCATCACAATGCTCTATGCCCCTTGTCATTACAGTGCTCCATGACGCTCATCATCACAATTACCAATGGTCTTCTCATCACAGTGCTCCACGGTCTTTCCATCACAATGCTCCATGCCCTGGTCATCACAATTCTACATGTCCTTATCATCAAAATGCTCCATGACACTTCTCATCACAATGTTACATGATGTTGTCAATACAATTCTCCATGCACTTGTACATCACAATGCTCCATGAGCCCTGTCATAGCAAGCTCGGTGCACTTTTCATCACAATGCTTCACGACCTTCTCATCAAAATTCTCAATGGCCCTTCTCCTCACAACGCTCCAAGATCTTGTCATCACAGTGCTCCATGAGCCTTGTCATCACGATGCTCCAAGCCCTTGTCATCACAATGGTCCATTACTTTGTCATCACAATCCTCCATGACAATTGGCATCACAATGCTCCATGCCATTGTCATCATAATGGACCATGACATATGTCATCACAATGCACCTTGACACCTGTCTTCACAATACTCCTTGACCTTGTCATCACAATGCTCCATGCCCCTGTCATCACAATGCGCCATGCCCACTGTCATCACAATAATCCATAAAAATTGTCAGAGCAATGCTCTATGCCCCTATCATCACAATGCTCCATGCCCTTGTCATCACAATGCTCCGTGACTCCAGCATCCACAATACTTCATGACTTTGTCATCAAAATGGTCCATGCCCGCATCATCACAATGTTCCGTGACCTTTGTCATCACAATGCTACATGCAATTATCATCACAATGCTCCATGACGCCTTATATCACAATGTTCCCTAACCCCAGCATCAAAAAGCTCCATGACCCTTTTCATCACAAAGCTCCATGACCCCTGACATCACAATGTTCCATATTCCCTGTAATCAAAATGTTCCATGACAGTTTTCATCAAATTGCTCTATGACCCTGTCATCACAATTCACCCTGCCCTTCTCATCACAATGCACAACGCCCTTGTAATCAAAATGCTCCATGACCTTTGTCATCAAAAAGCTCCATGACCCTTGGCATCACAATGCTCCATGCCATTGTTGTCACAATGCACCATGAACCCTTTCATCATATTGCTTCATGCCCTTGACATCACAAAGCTCCATGACGCTTTTCATCACAATGCTCGATGTCCTTCTATTCACAATGTTCCATGCTCTTGTCATTACAATCCTCCATGACCCATGTATCACAGTGTTCCTTGGCCTTGTCATCACAATGCTCCAAGACCCCTGTAATCACAATGCTCCATTCCCTGGTCATCACAAAGCTTCATGACGCATATCATAAGTATGCTCCATGGCCTTCTCATCACAGTGCTCCATGCCCTGGTCATCACAATGCTCGAAGACTCCTGTAATCAAAATGCTCCATGCCCCATTTCATCAGAATGCTCCATGAGACTTGTCATCACAAGGCTCCATGGACTTCTCATCACAATGCTCCAGGACCTTGTCATCACGATGCTCCATTCCCTTGTCATCACAATACTCCATGAACATTTTCAGCCAATGCTACATGATCTTCTCATCACACTGCTCCATGAGCCCTGTCATCACAATGCTCCATGGCCACTGTCATCAAAATGCTCTATGATCCCTTACAACACAATAATCCGGGACTGTTGTCATCACAATGCTCCATGATCATTGTCATCACAATGCTCAATACACTTGTCATCACAATGCTCCCTGACACTTGTTGTCAGAATGCTCCTTGAAACCTGTCATTAAAAGGCTCCATGCATTTTTCATCACAATGATCCATGCCCTTTTCATCACAATGATCCATGCCATTTTCATCACAGTACTCCACAAGCTTATCATCAGAATGCTCCATGACCCTTGTCATCAAAATGCTCCATGACCCGTCTTCACAATGTTCCATGACCCATGTCATCACAATGCTCCATGACGCCTGTCATCAGAATGCTCCATGCCCCTTGTCATTACAGTGCTCCATGACGCTCGTCATCACAGATATCCATGGTCTTCTCATCACAGTGCTCCACGGTCTTGCCATCACAATGTTCCATTCCCTGGTCATAACAATGCTCCATGTCCCTTTTCATCACAATTCTCCAAGTCCATGTCATCACAATGCTCCATGACACTTCTCATCACAATGTTACATGCTCTTGTCATCACAATTCTCCATGCACCTGTCATCACAATGCCCCATGACACCTGTCATAGCAAGCTCCATGCCTTTGTCATCAAAATGCTTCATATATTTTCATCAAAATTCTCAGTGTCCGTTGTCATCACAGTGCTCCATGCCCTTGTAATCACAATGCTCCATGTCCCTTGTGATCACAATGCTCCAAGCCGCTGTCATCACAATGCTCCATTACATTTGTCATCAAAATCCTCCATGACACTTGGCATCACAATGCTCCATGACATTGTCATCTCCATGGACCATGACATATGTCATCACAACGCTCCCTGTCACCTGTCTTCACAATATTCCATGACCTTGAAATCACAATGCTCCATGCCCTTGTCATCAAAATGCACCATGTCCAACATCATCACAATAATCCATGAAACTTGTTAGACCAATTTTGAATGCCACTGTCATCACAATGCTCCATGCCCTTGTCATCACAAAGCTCCATGACGCATGTCATCAGAATGCTCCATTGCCTTCTCATCACAATGCTCAATGCCCTTGTCATCACAGTGCTCCAAGACCACTTTAATCACAATGCTATATGCCCCTTTTCATCTCAATGCTCCATGAACACTGTCATCACAATGCACCATGCCCATCATCATAATGCTTCATGCTATTGTCATCACAATGAAATCAAAATGCTCCATGACCTCTGTCATCACAATGTTCCAAACCCTTGTGATCACAATGTTCCATAACACTTGTAATCACAACGCCCCATGACGCTCGTCATCACAATTATCCATGGTTTTCTCATCACAATGCTCCATGACCTTTGTCATCACAATGCTCAATACACTTGTCATCACAATGCTCCCTGACACTTGTCATCAGTATGCTCCTTGAACCCTGTCATGACAAGGCTCCATGCCTTTTCCATCACAATGATCCATGCCCTTTTCATCACAATGCTCCAAGACCCCTGTAATCAAAATGCTCCATGCCCTTGTCATCACAAAGCTCCATGACGCAAGTCATCAGAACTCTCCATGGTCTTCTCATCCCAATGTTCCATGCCCTTGTCATCACAATGCTCCAAGACCCCTGTAATCACAATTCTCCATGAAGTTTTCATAAGAATGCTCCATGAGACTTGTCATCACAAGGCTCCATGGTCTTCTCATTACAATGCTCCAGGACCTAGTCATCACAATGCTCCATGACCCATGTCCTCACAATACTCCATGAACATTTTCAGCCCAAAGCTCCATGACCTTCTCCTCTCACTTCTCCATGACCCTTGTCATCACAACCCTCCATGACCCCTGACAACACAGTGATCCGGGACTCTTGTCATCAAAATACTCCATAACCCTTGTCATCACAGTGATCCATGCCCTTGTCATCCCAATTCTCCATGACCCCTGTAATCACAATGCTCCGTGACACTTGTCATCACAGTGCTCCGTGACCCTTGTCATCACAATGCTCCATGCCTTTGTCAGCAAAATGCTACATGACCTTGTCATCACAGTCCTCCATGACCCTTGGGATCACATTGCAACATGCTCTTGTTATCTCTGTCTTTATTTTCTGGTTTTTCCAGATTTTCGGATGTCCATTTTGAGTGGTGGGAAGTGACAATTCTTTGTAGTGTGGATTTGCATGCGGGCTTGCTTGATTGGCCAAAAAGGGCGTATGCATTTTTTCCTGAATATATTCAGCAGAAAATGCATACACCCTTTTTGGCCAAGTGCATCATTGTCGAAGTTGTTATGCTTTTCCTGTGCTTTAAAATCGATTCCAATTTACCACTTGAAATATGTTTTGTGCAATTCTGCCTCATTTTCAAGTCTGCTTCGTTGCCTTCCCTCAACAGATTTTTGGAAGAGAGTTGTCCTTTATAACTCTGCAGGTTTGTGAATTGCTGTGCCCCTGAGCTCCAATTTTCAACTCATGTTTTTGTGAGCTGACAGGAAATCCACAACTTTGCTACAAGACCTATACTGGTTCTGGGGGTGCAGGCTGACGCTTTGGTTAATTCTTCCTTCCAGAGGGGAAATTAGAGTGACATGTGTCCGTCCAAATGCCTACAGCTACTCTCTGATTGGTTCTCCCTCTTCCCTTTCATCCACTGCACAATTTGCAAACTGTGCAAAGCAGGAGCTTATAGGGGCTGAGTCTCCAAGTTGGGAGATTGATAGTAAAGCAGTTGGAATGCCAAACTGGAGCACAAGGAGAGGAAAAAATTAGGGGCCTTTTAGAAATCTTTTGCCATCACAGGGTGTCCATTCTCTAGGTTTCCCATACATGTTATAACTGTAGTGATATTCCCTTCTACCTGGAGAGTTGGGACCCATGGAATGGGTGGCATGCATTACTGCTTTAAAGGGTCTGCATTTTCTCACCCAATCTCACCAGTCCTCTCAGCCCCAAGTGTCCAGCCTTATGTCTCATCTAGCTGTCTTTGCAGATAGGGTCATTCCAGGTTTCATCAGAACCCCTGAAGGAATTGTGTAAGAATTTCGCTGTTTTTTTTGTCTTGTTTTTGAAATTCATTTTTATAATGGGGTTGAGCTGATTTTCACCGACATGTTTATGCCGGTCTAGACACACTTGATTCCCTTATGGAGACATACCAATATATAGGTTTTAAGTTTCTTACTAGTCAGATATATTCCTGTGCTGGGAATTGCGGTTTTGAGTCCCGTTCACTGAGGAAGGTGTAGGTTTTGTCTATTCTGTATTTGCTTCATGGAATGCTACATGTGCTAATATCACACTCTGGTTTTATGCATCACCCCACCTCTCCTTCCCCCTTAAGCACGCATAAGAGTGTTTCCTCAATGTGAGACTCTGTTCTCTTTCCTCAGTTCATGTGTAGCCATGTTTGCAGGACCTTCATAAGTGATATCTTATGATAAGTTTCTTTTTCTGTGTGACTTATTTCACTTAGAATCAGCGTACCTAAATCCACTCATTATGCTGCTACTGGCCTTATGACATTGTTTTCATGTCTGAGTGATATTCCATTGTACAAAATTACCACAAGTTCTTTACGCAAATTTCTCTTTCCTGGAATATTTAAGTTGTACCGAAGTTGAGGTTCTTGTATGCAGAGCAGCCCTAAACTTTGGGGTGCCTGTGTCTTGTTGATATTTAGTCTTCCCAAGTTATATGCCCATGAGTGGAAGTGCCCTATGCTCGGTAGCTTTGTATTTTAGATGTTTTAGGAAACAGCATACACTTCTTCAGAGTGGCTCTTGGATATTTATATCCCACCCATCAGCGTGACCTGCTCCCTGTTCTCCATGGCCTCTCCTGCATTTCTGGTTTGTACACATTTTTTGGATGGCCTTTCTGAGCAGTGGAAATTGAGACTTCTTTGTTTTGCAGATTTGCATTTCCCGCTTGCTTGGTTGGCCAAATATTCTGTATGTGTTTTTTTCCTGAAGTTATTCATGAAAAAAACGCATACACCGTTTTGCCCAACTACATCATTTTAGAAATTCTGCTGCTTTTCATATGCTTTAAATGTGACTCCAATCTACCTTTTGAAATCTGTTTCCTGGAATTCTGCCTCTCATTCAGATCCTCTTCGTTGCCTTACCTGAATATGTTTTTGGACGTTGGTTATCATTTTTATCTTTGCAGGTCTTTGAATTGTCTGCTACTGAGCTCCATTTTGCAACTCGCTTTTTTTTGTGAGCTGGCCGCCAAACCATTGTATTGCTTCCGGCCCTATTCTAGTTCTGGGGAGGCAGGCTGCGCCTTTGGTTAATTTTTCTTCCTAATGGGAAATTAGAGTGACATGGGCCTGTCAAAACTCCTACAGCTAGTCTCTCATTGGTTCCCCCTCTTCCCGTTTATTCTCTGCACAAATTGCAAACTGTGTGAAACAGGAGGTTTAAGGTGCTGATTCTCCAAGTGGGGAGATTGTTAGTAATTTGGCTGGAATGGCGAACCCCAGCACCAGGAGATCAAAAATGAGGTGCATTTTAGACCCCTTTCCTGATCACACGGTGTACATTCGTCTCAGTCTCCCAGGCATGTTTTTGCTGTCAGAAGATTCCCTTGAACCTGCAGATTTGGGACCCATGGAATGGGAATCAGGCAGTATTTCTTTTAAAGGTCTGCATTTCCTCACCCAGCCTCTCTAACATCTCTTAGCGTGCATAGCTTCCTGCCTTATATATCATACTGCTGTGGGTCTACATGTGTTCAATCCATGTTACATCATAGTCCTTCAACAAAAGTTGTAAGAAATTTTGTCTGTCTCACTGTTTTTCTAAATATTTTTAAATTTATTTTTATATTGGTTACAGCTGATTTTCAAAGCTCTGTTTTTTGCTGCTGTACATCCACTTGATTCATGTACTGTGAGAGAACAATAAATTCTTTTTCAGATTCTTACCAGTCAAATATATTATTTTCCAGTGACTTGAGTGGGCTGAGTGCAGTTCTTTGAGGTACCGTGTAGGCCTTGTCAGTTATTCAATATGGTACTTGGAATGGTATCTTTGCTAATTTCAACCTCCTGAATAATTCCTCACCCTTCCTCACCTTTCCCATTTAGCAGCCTTATGTCTATTTTCTACATATTTGACTATGTTTCTGTTTTGTAATTTATTTCATGTGTAGCCATTTTTGATTCCACCTTTAAGTGACATCTTATGATATGTGTCTTTTTCCTTCTGACATACGTCACTTAGAATGATCGTATGTAACTCCTCCAGAGTTGTTACAACTGGCCTTATTTCATTGATTTCTGGAAGAGTAATATTCCGCTCTACATAAGTAACCCATCTCTTTTATCCATTTTATCCTTCCAGGGACATTTAGGTTATATCCAAGTTGAGGCCCTTTTTAACAGAGAGGTGGTAAACGTTGGGGTGCCTGTTTTCTGTCAATTTTTGTTTTTCCCAAGGTATACGCCCATGAGTGCAAGTGCCCTATGCTCTGTAGCTCATTTTTTAGATGTTTTAGCAAACACAATACACTTCTCCAGAGTGGCCATTGGCAAATTACATTTCCACTATCAGCCTCACAGGGCTCCCTTTTCTCCTCACCCTGTCCTGCATTTTGTGTGTTTACATTTTATGTGGATGGCCCTTCTGACTGATGTGAAGTGATACATTTTGTAGTATTGATTTCCAGTGCCCACCTGTTTGGTTGGATAAAATGTGTGTATGGCCTTTACTTGAATATATTCAGAAAAAATGCATACGCCCTTTTTGGCCAACTGCATCATTGGCGATGTTCAGCCCCTTTTCTTGTGCTTTAATGGGGAGTCCTTTCTACCTCTTCAAATCTGTTTCCTGCCACTCTCCCTTGCTTACAAGTCCTTTTCTGTGACTTACCTCAAGACATTTTTTGACGATAGATATTTTCAACTCTGCAGTTTCATGAATTTTAGTGCCCCTGAGTTCCATATTTCAACTTGTGTTTTTGGAAAATGGACACAAAACAGTGGGATTTCCTCTAGTCCTATTCTGTTTCCATGGGCAATTCTAGCCTTTGATGAATTTGTCTTCTGGATTGGAAATTAGAGTGGCATGTGCCTGTCCAAACACCTAGGACTTGTCTCTAAATTTTTCTCATCCTTCCGCTTCATCCTCTGGACAAATTCCAAACTGTGTGCAACAGGATGTTGATGGTGCTGATATCCCCAAGTGAGGAGATTGTTAGGAAAGATGCTGGAGGGGTGAACCCGAGCACCAGGTGATGAGGAGATGAGGTGCCTTTTCCAAACTGTTTCTGATCAAACGGTGTACCATCCTCTATGTGTGACAGGCATGTTTGAGCCGCAGGAATGGTCCCGTGCATGTAAGGAGAACACCAGGGATTTTTCCAAATCAGTGCCTCCCCGAACCCCAAACTGGGGAATTTTTAAGCTACGGCTACACATATGTCCATTAAGGGCCTTGGGAAATAGGCAGAGTCCAAACTTTAGATGATTGAAATCTTCAGAGTCAGAAGTGCTCACCATCGGCCTTGCTTAGGTTACATTTTATCTGTCATTGATAGATGATGTCAATAAAAATATCTATTCTTTTTCAGATTATTTCCCCTTATAGGTTATTGCAAAATATTCAGTGTAGTTCCCTGTGCTATACAGTAGTTCCTTGTTGATGATCTGTTTTGTACATAGCAGTGTGTATGTGTTAATCCCAAACTGTTAATTTATCCCTTCTCCTACCTTTCCCCTTTGCTAATAATAAATTATAAGATTTTATACTTCTCAGAAATGGGGAAGCTGAAAGAGAGGTATCATTTTCAATGGAAAAGCATTCAAAACAAGATTGAAGCTTCAGCCAAGAATATTCGATGTACATCCTTGGGAATAAATCACTTCATTTCTCTAATGTTGACCTGACAAATAAGACAGACATCTTCACTGAACTTGCTTATAATAAAGTGATGGAAATATTAAATGTAAGTCTTAGAAACATCTTATTTTACCCGAGCCTTATACACTGCTCTATGTTGACTACAGTTTGGCTCACACATCTGTTCATTGAAGTTACAATGTTCTCAATTTCTGTTACTGATCCTCCAGAGTGGACCCCAACAGGAGTCCCTGTGCCCAGTGTCATTGGAGCCAACAGATCAAGACTGAGTTTGGTTCAGAAGCAAAGGAAACTTTATATTTTGAAAACAGAATGGAGAGGTGAGAGCGTGCACTCCCCCGTGGGCTGTGGCCTGGGCTGCTGTGTAGGGATCCCGGCAGCATCAGCAGGAGGGAGGGGATGGAGCTCTCGAAGGCTGGGTTGGCTGCAGCTCAGGCTGTATGTCGCAGAGTCTGCATGGGACCCCGCTAGCTGAGGTGTCGACCCAGCCATTCTGCACTAGGAAAACGGGTCTGAATTGCCGGGTGTGGGACCTCTGCATGTGGAACCCTAGGAGCACGTGACATTAGACAAAGCACAAAGGAAAAACAGGTTAGACTTTATTTTATTGCCCAGATTCTCTTTTTATCTCCCAGGAATTTTTAATGAACGTTGCCGGAGACGAACACCTCCTCTGCTTTTTGTCCCGTTCCTCATTCTTGGGGTGCTGAGGGTGCAGACCCCTCTTTTGTAACTGCTTCATGCTGAGGTGGGAGCCCTCATACACGGGCGGAGGGCCAAAACTTCTCCCCAGCAGCCTCCAGGTGACGTTGATTGTGCCCAGGACTCCTGCCTCACTGGTCTTCCACCTAAGCACCAGCATTGGAAGTGTTAGAGATTCTAATGACCTTTAAGTGTCCAGGAAAGAAATGCACAGTGATGCTGTGGTGGCAGGTTTCACCCCACCCCACATTTGTTCAGCGACCTTAGGCTGACGGTTTTTGCCAGCCTAGATGCACTGTCCAGTAGTCTGTGCTTTCTTTAATTAGGTCCCTGAATTAATGTACAAACAGCACCATGTGTCAGAGCCCTGCCCGCTCAACTCCGAGACAGTCCAGGTTCGGTGGTGATCCAGGACCATGACGTCCACTGAGTCACCGGCCTTTTGAAGTAGCCAGCAGTCCAGCTGGTCATATTGGCCACCATTACCGCGGTGTCTGTAGTGTTTTCTATGGTGAAATCGTGATATACGTTTCCTCCGCCAAGCTTGTTAGCTCCCGTCTGGGTGCAGTAAGTCCTCCAAGCAGTAGTCTGCTCTTTTGGGGTACAGACTTGTTTTCTGAGAGAAACTCCAGGTCAAGTGATCGTCACACGTGTCTTCTTGGGGGCCCATTGCCCCAGTTTGTCTCTCTGGAGGTTGGAGTTGGAGGGCCTCCTCACTCGAGGTCTGTGTGTCCACAGAGCGACCCCTGGAACTACAGGGCATGATGGGTGGTTAGGATCACCACGTGGGGTCCTTTTCCCTTAGGAGGGAGCTGGCCTTGTGGGCTGCTGATTTCCAGCTTTTTAGATACCCCAGTATCCTGGCCTGATGGGGCAGGGGGCAAAGCCCTTGGTGACCATAGTTTATCATACTTGAAGGGCATTCTTGTGTTGCCCCATTTCAAGTGGTCCCAGTTTTTGCACTAAGGCTCCAAGGGCGTTTAACCTTTGACCGGGTATGTAAAAGTGAAAGGGTTTAGGTAAATTAGGGAGTTCCTGGGCAAGGGTCTGAATAGACTGCTCTTTCCATTCTTGAAAGGCTGCTTCTGGATTCTATTCAAAAGGATCATCATCTTTTCGTGTCAGTGTTTCATGTACAGGCTCAGCTATTAAACTGTAGTTAGGGATCCAGATGCAGAAAACCTTGGCCTCCCCAGGAACCCCTAAGCTGTCTTCTAGTTTTAGAAGAGGTAAGGCTGCAAATGGCTTCTTCCCTATCCTGGGATGCGTTTCTCCTAATATCTGTGAGAATGAAGCCCAGGCATGTCACCTTAGCCTGGGATATTTGAGCCTTTTTCTTGGACACCTTCTATCCTTCCTTGGCTAGGTAGTTCAGAGGCGTCTTTAGTAGGCCTGGCGATCAGAATGTCATCTGCATATTGAAGGAGGGTTCCCTTTTACAGAGGTAGAACTTTTAGGTCTTTAGAGGACATTTCCCCAATGATGGTGTGGGGATTTTTGAACCATTGGGGCAGGACGGCCCAGCATTATTGCTTTTGTTGCATGTTGTGTCCTGCCACTCACAAGCCAAAAATTCTTGTGACTCTGGGATGAATGGAATACAGAAGAAGGCATCATTGAAGTCTAATACAGAATGCCATGGCCTGGTGGATGTTAGAATGACCAGCAGGGTGTAGGAAATAGGAGCTACTGGATGTATATCCTCGGTGGCTTCACTGACTGTCCTGATATGCTTTACCAGGTCTCCAGCAGCCAATGGGGCTCTCGTGGTCAGGCCAATCCCAGGATATGGAGCTCACCTGGGCTGCACACCCCACCGCACAGCCCAAGGGGCTCTCGTGGTCAAGTCCCTCCCAGGATATGGAGCTCACCTGTGCAGCTACCCAGCAGCCCATGGGGCTCTCATAGTCAGGCCCTTACCAGGATACGGACCTCCCCTGGGCATATACCCCAGCAGGGCTGGACACACAGGAACCGTGCACATAGCCCACCTTGCAGAGAACCCCCAGCTCACCTGTCGCTCACAGCTGACACAGAACACCTCAGAGCAGGACTTGGACTAACAAACAGCAGCTCTGACAGGTCTGTGACCCTGGGTATCACTCTGTGTGGCCTCTCTCTGCCTGGTCTTCCAGACACTTCAACTGCAGCCACGGCAACAAGCCTCTGTCTCCACCCACCATCACTCATCTCCCTGACTCCTGGGTTCCTCTCGTTAGGATAGGGTCTTCTTGAAGTTTTTTCCACTCATGGACCACATAAAATGATAAGTAAATAAGCCGCAGCTGCAGCCCCTTGTCTATCCTGACTCTCAAGAGCCCACACCTGTTCCTTGGGCCTGGCCCGTTTAGCAAGGCTCATTTTCTGCAACTGTGATCCCCGGAGGGGTGAGGATTGGCTGATTTGGGCAGCCTGACACCGCCTGCAGGCCCTCCCCAGGTGTGCCTGGGTTGAGGTCAATATAAACGCCTCTCCAATCTGCAAGAGCTCCTGTAGCGGTGCCTGACGCCATATTCTCTGCCCCGTCAGCAGTGTCGGGGCTGGGGTGGTGGGATGGAGTGAAGGTCCGTGGCTTTGTGGGTGGCCCAGTGTGAGTGGGGCTCTGCTGGACTTTCTGCAGGAGTTGCCAGGCTGCCACCTGCTAAAGAAGAGGATGTTTCACCCATACCTGCCCCTGGAATTTCTCCCCAGGCAGAGGTGAGGAAGTAAAAAAAGCAGTGGGGGCCTTGGCAGGAGGGTTATCTCAGGCAGGGAAATGGAAAGCTTCCAGAAGAGCATCTGGGGCCAGGACCATCATGGCTGGCCTGCTGGCACCAAGTCGGCCTGCATGCTGTCGCTGCTGTGGCTCCACAGCCTTTCCTCTAGGCTTGCAAGTTCTTGTATATATTCAGGAGTTTTACCTGGAAAGGGTGGGAAGATTTCAGCTGCAGCAGGACTGGGGCTCAGCTCACATTTACTCACAGACGCCTCGACGTAGTCCCCCAGCTTTTCAATGAGGATGCTCCTTGTGGGGCGGAGCGCTGCTGACTGCATGGGAGATGATTTCCCACTTCTGACCAACTTAAGAATTTTTTACCACTGGAGCAAGTGCCCTGATACGATTTTCCTCTGTAAAACTGGTGGGTTCAGTTTTTTGTTTTTTTTTTTTTTTCCTTTTTTCTTTTTGGTTCAAGGTAGGTTTTATTTATTCCTCTTTTTTTTTAATTTAGAGATATAAACATGGAAATAATGCATTAATATAAAGACGTCTATATGAAGGGAAAAACTATTTTTCTGTTTTATTTTATTAAATGTTATTTATTTATTTTTAATTTTTTAAAATTTATTTATTTCTTTTATACAGCAGGTTCTTATTGGATATCTATTTTATACATATAAGTGTGCACATGTGAATCCAGTCTCCCAATTCATCCCACCACCACCCTCACATGGCGTTCCCCTCTTGGTGTCCATATGTTTGTTCTCTACATCTTTGTCTCTATCTCTGCCCTGCCAACCGGTTCATCTGTACCAATTTTCTAGGTTCCACATATATGCATTAATATACAATATTTGTTTTTCTCTTTCTGACTTACTTCACTCTGTATGACAGTCTCTAGATACATCAAGGTCTCTACAAATGACCCAATTTCATTCCTATGTATGGCTGAGTAATATTCCATTGTATACATGTACCACATCTTTATCCATTCGTCTGTCTGTGGGCACTTAGGTTGCTTTCATTACCTGGCTATTGTAAATAGTGCTGCAATGAACATTGTGGTGAATGTGTCCTTTTGATTTATGCTTTTTTCTGGGTATATGCCCAGTAGTGGGATTGCTGGATTATATGGTAATTCTATTTTTAGTTTTTTAAGGATCCTCCATTCCATTCTCCATAGAGACTGTATCGATTTACATTCCCAACAATAGTGGAAGAAGGTTCCTTTTCTCCACACCCTCTCCAGCATTTGTTGTTTGTAGATTTTCTGATGATTCCCATTCTAACAGGTGTGACGTGACACCTCATTGTAGTTTTGATTTCCATTTCTCTAATAATTAGTGATGTTGAGCAGATTTTCATGTGCGTCTTGGCCATCTCTATGTCTTCTTGGAAGAAATCTGTATTTAGATCTGCTTCCTTTTTGTATTGGGTTTTTTGTCTTATTAATGTTGACCTGCATGAGCTGTTTATATATATTGGAGAATAATCATTTGTCCATTGATTCGTTTGCAAATATATTCTGCCATTCTGAGGGTTGTCTTTTTGTCTTGTTTGTAGTTTCCTTTGCTTTGCAAAAGCTTTTACATTTCATTAGGTCCCATCTGTTTAGCTTCTTTTTTTTATTTCATTACTATAGGAGGTGGATCAAAAAAGATCTTGCTGTGATTTACGTCAGAGTATTCTTCATAAGTTTTCCTCTCAGAGTTTTATACTCTCCGGTCTTACATTAAGGTCTCTAATCGATTTTGAATATATTTATATGTATGGTGTTGGGGAGTGTTCTAATTTCATTTTTTACATGTAGCTTTCCATATTTCCCAGCACCACTGATTGAAGAGACTGTCTTATCTCCATTGTATAGTCTTGCCTCCTTTGTCATAGATTAGTTGACCATAGGTGTGTAGGTTTATCCCTGGGCTTTAGTTTTTTTTTTTTTTTTTCCTTTTACACGTTTATAGGAGTATAATTGCTTTACAATGCAGTGTTAGTTTCTGCTGTATAACAAAGTGAATCAGCTATACATATACAGATATCACCAGATCCCCTCCCTCTTGCATCTCCCTCCCACACTCCGTATCCCACCTCTTTATGTGGTCACAAAGCACCGAGCTGATCTCCCTGTTCTATGTGGCTGCTTCCCAGTAGCTATTAGTGTTACATGTGGTAATGTATTTATGTCCATGTCACTCTCTCACTTCGTCCCATCTTACCCATACCCTTTCCGGTGTCCTCAAGACATTTCTCTACATCTGTGTCCTTAATCCTGTCCTGCCACTAGGTTCTTCATAATCTTTTTTTTTTTTTTTCTTCATTAGATTCCGTATATCTCTGTTAACATACAGTATTTGTTTTTCCCTTTCTGACTTACTTCACTGTGTAGGACAGATTCTAATCCATCCACCTCAGTACAAATAACTCAGTTTTGCTTCTTTTTATGGCCGAGTAATATTCCATTGTATATATGTGCCAGATCTTCTTTATCCATTCATCTGTCGATGGACACTTAGGTTGCTTCCATGTCCTGGGTATTGTAAATAGAGCTGCAATGAATATTTTTGTACATATCTCTTTTTGAATTATGGTTTTCGTAAGGCAAATGCCCAGTAGTTGGATTGTTGTGTCATATGGTACTTTTATTGTTAGTTATTTAAAGGAACCTCCGTACTGTTCTCCCTAGTGCCCATATCAATTTACATTCCCACCCAAAGTACAAGTGTGTTCCCTTTTGTCCAATAAAGGCCTCTCCATCATTTATTGTTTTGTAGATTTTTTTGATGATTGCCACTCTGACTGCTGTGAGGTGATACCTCACGGTAGTTTTGATTTGCTTTTCTCTAATGATTAGTGATGTTCAGCATCCTTTCATGTCATTCTTGGTAATCTGTATATCTTCTTTGGAGAAATGTCTATTTAGGTCTTCTGCACATTTTTGGATTGGGTTGTTTGTTTTTGTGATATTGAGCTACATGAGGTGCTTGTAAAATTTGGAGATTAATCCTTTATCAATTGCTTCATTTGAAAATATTTTCTCCCATTCTGAGGGTTGTTTTTGCATCTTGTTTATGTTTTCTTGTACTGTGTAAAAGCTTTTAAGTTTCATTAGGTCCCATTTGTTGATTTCTGTTTTTATTTCCATTTCTCTAGGAGGTGGGTCAAAAAGGATCTTGCTGTGATTTATGTCATAGAGTGTTCTGCCTATGGTTTCCTCTAAGTGTTTTAGAGTGTCTGGTCTTATATTTAGATCTCTAATCAAATTAGAGTTTATTTTTGTGTATCGTGTTATGGAGTGTTCTAATTTCATTTTTTTATGTGTAGGGGTCCAGTTTTCCCAGCACCAATTACTGAAGAGACTGTCTTTTCTCCATTGTATATCCTTAGCTCCTTTGTCATAGATGAGATAGCCATAGGTATGTAGGTTTATCTCTGAGCTTTCTGTCCTGTTCCATTGATCTGTGTTTATGCCAATCTACATACACTTGATTCCATTATGGAGACATATAAATACATAGGTGTCAAGATTATTACCAGTCAGATATATTCCTCTTCAGTGAATAGGGTGTTTTGTGTCCAGTTCATTGAGAAAGGAGTAGGTCTTGTCTATTACATATTTGGTATATGGAATGGTATCTGTGCTAATTTCAAACTCTGCTTTTACACATCACCCGACGTCACCTTTCCCCTTAAGGAGGCATAAGTGTGTTTTCTAAATGTGTAACTCTGTTTTCTTTTGAAATTCAGTTCATGTGTAGCCATGTTTACATTCCCTCTATAAGTGATATATTACAATAAGTTTCTTTTTCTTTGTGGCTCATTTCCCTTAGCATCATCATACCTAAAGCCACTCATTATGCTGCTATTGTCCTTATGACATTGATTTTATGTCTGAGTGACATTCCATTGTATATAAGTACCACAACATCTTTATCCATTATTTTCCCTTTCCTGGGATATTTAAAGTGTACCAAAGTCGAGGTTCTTGTAAACAGAGCAGCCCTAAACTTTGGACTGGCTGTGTTTTGTGGATTTTTAATTTTCCCAAAATGCACGCCCATGAGTGGAAGTGTCCTATGCTCTGTAGCTCTGTTTTAGAAAACAACATACAGTTCTCCAGAGAGGCTGTTGGCAATTTACATCCTGTCCATCGGCGTAACCAGGCTCCCCTTTCTCCATGGCCTGTCCTGTATTTGTGGTTTTTACACTATTTGCGGATGGCCCTTTTGACCAGAGGTAAGTGACATTTCTATGTAGGGTGGATTTGCAATGCCTGATGGCTTGCTTGGCCAAAAAGGGCATATGCATTTTTTTCCCGATATATTCAAGAAAATACACATACTCCCTTTTCGGCCAAGGGCAACATTGTCGAAGTTCCGTCGCTTTTCATGTGCTTTAATGACGACTCCAATCTACCTCTTGAAATCTGTTTCCTTCAATTCTGCCTTGCTTTCAAATCCTCTTCACTGCCTTACCGCAATATATTTCTGGATGATAGTTGTCGTTTATAACTCTGCAAGTTTGTGAATTGCTGTGCCCCTGATTTCCATTTTTCAACTTGCTTATTTGTGAGCTGGCTGCAATACCGCAGGATGGCTTTAGGCCCTAGTCTGGTTCCGGGGTTGCAGGCTGAGCCTGAGTTTAATTCTTCTTCGTGATGGGTAACTAGAGTGACATGTGCCCATCCAAACACCTACAACTAATATCTCATTTGTTTCCCCTCTTCCTGTTCATCCTCTGCACAATTTGCAAACTGTGCATAACAGGAGGGTAAAGGCGCTGACACTCCAAGTGGGGAGATTTTTAGTAATGCAGATGGAATGGCGAAGCCGAGCACGAGGAACGGAAAAATGAGGTACCTTTTAGAAAACTTTCCGGATTACACAGTGTACCATCCACTGGGTTCCCCAAGCATGTCTTAACTGTAGGAAGATTCCCTTAAACCTGGAGAGTTTGGGCCACTAGAATGGGTAGCACGCAGTATTGCTCTAAGTGGTGTTCTTTTGCTCACACAACCTCAGCAATCTTGTCAGACCCAAGTGTCCAGTCTTATGTCTCATCCAGCTGTGGATGTAAAGGTGGTCAATCCAGGTTGCATCACAGGCCCTGAACGTAATTTTTAAGACTTTCTCCCTGTTTCGCTGTTTTTCCATTTTGCTTTTGAAATTTATTTTTATAAGGGGGTTTAGCTGAATTTCAGTGCTGTGTTCATGTCATTATACACACACATGATTCATTTATGGAGACATGAGAATACATATGTGTTAAAATTCTTACTAGTCAGATATATTCCTCTTCAATGAATAGGGGTTGTTGAGTCCAGTTCATTTTGCTGGGAGTAGGTGCTGTCTATTACATACTTGGTTTATGGAACGATATCTGTGCTAATTAAGGACTGTGGATTTATGCATCACCCCAACTCGCCTTTCCCCTTAATCAGGAAGAAGTTTGTTTTCTAAATGTGTGACTCTGTTGTGTTTGTAAATCAGTTCATGTGTAGCCATGTGTACATTCCCGCTATGAGTGATATCTTATGATAAGTTTCATTGTTCTGTTGTCTTTCCTAACTCAGATCATGTGTAGCCATATTTACAGGACCTTCATAAGTGATATCTTCTGATAAGTTTCTTTTTCTCTGTGACTTATTTCACTTAGAATCATCATACCTGAATCCACTCATTATTCTGCTACTGGCCTTATGACATTGATTTCATGGCTGAGTGATATTCCATCGTACGTAAGTACCACAATTTCTTGAAGCACTTTTGTCTTTCCTGGGATATTTAAGTTGTACCCAAGTTGAGGTTCTTGTAAGCAGTGAAGCCCTAAATTTCGGGGTGGCTCTGACTTATTGATTTTCAGTTTTCTCAAGGTATCTTCACTAGACTGGAAGTGCCCTTGGCTCTGTAGCAATGTTGTTTACTTGTTTTAGGGAACACAATGCACTCCTCCAGAGAGGCAGTTGGCAATTTACATACTGCCCTTCAGCATAACTAGGCTCCCTGTTCTCCAGCGCCTGTCTTGCCTATGTCGTTTTTACACATTTTGTGATGTCCCTTTTGACCTTTGGGAAGTGATACTTCTTTGTAGTGCAGATTTGCCTTGCCTCCTTAGTTGCTTGGCCAAAATGGGCATAAGCGTTTTCTCCTAAATATATTCAGGAGAAAACGCATATGCTCTTTTTGGCCAAGTGAATCATTGTCGAAATTGTGCCCCTCTTCCTGTGCTTTAAAGGCGATTCCAATGTACCTCTTGAAATCTGTTTCCTGCTATTCTGGCTCGCTTTCAAGTCCGCCTCGTTGCCTTCCCTCAACAGATTTTTGGACGATAGTTATCCTTAATTTCTCTGCCAGTTTGTGAATTGCTGTGCCCCTGAGCTCCATTTTTCAACTCGTTTTTTGTGAGCTGACCGCAAGTCCAAAATTTTGCTTCAGGATCTATACTGGTTCCCGGCAGGTTGCTGAGACTTTGGTTAATACTTCTTCCTGCCGGGAAATTAGAGTGACATGTGCCCGTCCAAATGCCTAACAGCTACTCTCTCATTGGTTCTACCTCTTCCCTTTCATCCTCTACCAAATTGGCAACCTGTGCGAACCAGGAGTTTAAAGGGGCTGTCTCTCCAAGTTGGGAGATTGATAATAAAGCAGTTGGAAAGTCAAACCGGATCACCAGGAGAGGGACGATTAGTTGAGTTTTAGAAATCTTTCGTATTCACAGTGTGTCCATTCTCTAGGTTTCCCGTACATGTTATAGCTGTAGTAATATTCCCTTCAACCTGGAGAGTTGGGACCCTTGGAATGTGTGCCACGCATTATTGCTTTAAATGGTCTGCATTTGCTCACCGAATCTCACAAATCCTCTCAGTCCCACGTGTCCAGACTTAAGCCACATCCAGCTGTCGTTGTAGATAGGGTCATTCCAGGTTTCATCAGAGACCCTGAAGGAATTGTAAAGAGTTTCCCTGTTTTTTTGTTTTGTTCTTGAAATTCCTTTTTATAGTGGGTTTGAGATGATTTTCACTGCCATGTTTATGCCAGTCTAGACACACTTGATTCCCTTACGGAGACATATCAATACATATGTTTTAAGATTCTTACTAGTCAGATATATTCCTCTGCGGATAATACGGGTGTTGAGTGCCGTTCACTAAGGAAGGAGTAGGTCTTGTCTATTCTGTATTTGGATTATGGAATGGTACCTGTGCTGTTATCAAACTCTGGTTTTATGCATCTCCCCACCTCTCCTTTCCCCTTAAGCAGGCATAAGTATATTTTCTCTATGTGAGACTCTGTTCTCTTTACTAATTCAGTTCATGTGTACCCATTTTTGCATTTCCTTCATAAGTGATATCTTATGTCAGAATGCTCCATGGCTCTTGTCATCATAATGCTCCATGATGCTTGTCACCACGATTATCCATGGCCTTCTCATCACAATACTCCACGGTCTTGCCATCACATTGCTCCATGCCCTGGTCATCACAGTGCTCCATGTCCCTTGTCATCACAATTATCCACCTCTTTGTCATCACAATGTTCCATGACACTTCTCATCACCATGTTACATGCTCTTGTCATCACAATTCTCCATGCATTTCTCATCGCAATGCTCCCTGGACCCTGTCATAGCAAGCTCCATATCCTTGTCATCACAATGCTTCATGATATTGTTATAAAAATTCTCAATATCCGTTGTCATCACAATGCTCCCTGCCATTGTCATCACAATGCTTCATGACACTTGTCATCACAATGCTCCAAGCTCTTGTCATCAAAATGCTCCATGCCCTTTTCATCACAATGCTACATGACCCATGTCATCACAATGTTCCTTGACACCTGTCATCACAACGCTCCTTGCCCGTTGTCAGTACAGTGCACCATGATGCTCGTCATCACAATTACCCAAGGTCTTCTCATCACAGTGCTTCACGGTTTTACCATCACAGTGTTCCATGCCCTGGTCATCTCAGTGCTCCATGTCCCTTGTCATCACAATTCTCCACGTCCTTGTCATCACAATGCTTCTTGACACTTCTCATCACAATGATATATGCTCTTCTCATCACAATTCTGCATGCACTTGTCATCACAATGCTCCATGACCCCTGTCATAACAAGCTCCATGTGCTTGTCATCACGATGTTTCAAGACCTGGTCATTAAAATTCTCAATGGCCCTTGTCATCACAATGATCCATGCCCTTGTCATCACAATGTTCCTTTACCTTTGTCATCACAATCCTCCATGACACTTGGCATCACAATGCTCCATGGCATTGACATCACAATGGACCATGACATATGTCATCAAAATGCTCCCTGACACCTGACTTCACAATAATCCATGACGTTGTCATCACAATGTTCCATGCTCTTGTCATCACAATGCACCATTCCCACTGTCATCACAATAATCCATGAAACTTGTCAGACCAATGCTCCATGCCCCTGTCATCACAATGCTCCATGCCCTTGACATCCCAATGCTCCATGAACCCTGTCATCACAAGGCTCCGTGACTCCATTCATCACAATGCTTCATGATCTTTGTCATCACAATGGTCAATGCCCTCGTCATCACAAGTCTCTTTGACTTATGTCACCACAATGCTCCATGAACTTTTCATCACAATGTTCCGTGACTCTTGTCATCACAATGCTCCATGCCTTTCTCAGCACAATACTCAATGAGACTTGTCATCACAGTGCTCCATGCGCTTGTCAACACAATGCTCCACCAGCTTGTCATCACAATGCTCCACGCACTTCTCATCAGAATGCTCTGTCAACACTGATATCACAATGTTCCATCAGTAGTCATCACAATACTCCATCACCCTTGTCATCACAATGTTCCATGACCCCTGTCATCACAATACTACATGCCCTTATCATCACAGTGCTCCATGACGACTGACATCACAGTGCTCCATAACCCATGTCATCAAAATGCTCCATGACCCTTTTCATCACAAAGTTCCATGACCCCTGACCTCACAATGCTCCATAACACACGTCATCATAATGCTCCATGACCTTTGCCATCAACAAACTCCATGACCCTTGGCATCACAATGCTCCATGTCATTGTCATCACAATGCTCCCTGAACTTTCTCGTCACATTGCTCCATGCCCTTGTGATCACAAATCTCCATGACGCTTGTCATCAAAATGCTCGATGCCCTTCTCATAACATTGCTCCATGCCCTTGTCATTACAGTTCTCCATGAACCCTGTACCACAGTATTCCGGGCCCTTGTCATCACAATGCTCCATGCCCACTCTCATAACAATAATCCATGAAACTTTTCTGACCAATTCTACATGGCCTTCTCATCACAATGCTCCATTACCCCTGTCATAACAATGCTCCATGACCCTTGTCATCACAAGGCTCCAAGACCCATGTACTAACAGTGCTCCATGCCCTTGTCATCACAAAGATCAATGATGGATGTCATCAGAATGCTCCATGGCTTTCTAATCGCAATGCTCCTTTCCCTTGTCATCAGAATGCTCCAAGACCGCTGTAATCACAATGCTCCATGCCCATTTACATCAGAATGCTCCAGGACCTTGTCATCACAATGCTCCATGACTGCTGTCATCACAGTACTCCATGAACATTTTCAGCCCAGTGTTCCATGACATTCTCATCACAATGCTCCATGACCACTGTCATCACAGTGCTCCATGACCCCTGACAAAACAGTGATCCGGGACTCTTGTCATCAAAATGCTCCATGACACTTGTCATCACAATGATCCTGCCCTTGTCATCCCAATGCTCCATGAACCCGTAATCACAATGCTCCGTGACGCATGTCATCACAGTGCTCCATGACACTTGTCATCACATTGCTCCATGCCTTTGTCATGAAAATGCTCCATGACCTTGTCATCACAATGCTCCATGCCCTTCTCATCACAATGCACCACGACCCTGTCATCAAAATGCTCCATGACCTTTGTCATCACAAAGCTCCATGACCATTGGCATCACAATGCTCCATGCTCCTTTAAATCAAAATGATCCATGACCCCTGTCATCACAATGCTCCAAACCCTTGTGATCACAATGTTCCATAATTCTTGTCATCACAGCGCTCAATGATGTCTGTCATCACAATACACCATGCCCTTCTCATCACAATGCTCCATGACCTTTGTCATCACAATTCTCAATACACTTGTCATCACAGTGCTCCCTAACACTTGTCGTCAGAATGCTCCTTGAACCCTGTCATGAAAAGGCTCCATGCCTTTTTCATCACAATGCTCCATGCCCTGTTCATCACAATGATCCATGCCATTGTCATCACAATACTCCACAAGCTTGTCATGATTATGTTGCATGACCCTTGACATCCCAGTGCTCCATGACCCCTGTCATCACAAGGCTCCGTGACTCCATTCATCACAATGCTTCATGATCTTTGTCATCACAATGGTCAATGCCCTCGTCATCACAAGTCTCTTTGACCTATGTCACCACAATGCTCCGTGACCCTTGTCATCACAATGCTCCATGCCTTTCTCAGCACAATACTCAATGAGACTTGTCATCACAATGCTCCATGTGCTTGTCAACAAAATGCTCCACTAACTTGTCATCACACTGCTCCATGCACTTCTCATCAAAATGCTCTGTCACCACTGATATCACAATGTTCCATCAGTAGTCATCACAATACTCCCTCACCCTTGTCATCACAATGTTCCATGACTCCTGTCATCACAATACTACATGCACTTATCATCACAGTGCTCCATGACCCCTGACATCACAGTGCTCCATAACCCATGTCATCAAAATGCTCCATGATCGTTTTCATCACAATGCTACATGACCCGTGACCTCACAATGCTCCCTAACACTTGTCGTCAGAATGCTCCGTGAACCCTGTCATGAAAAGGCTCCATGCCTTTTTCATCACAATGCTCCATGCCCTTTTCATCACAATGCTCCATGCCATTGTCATCACAATACTCCACAAGCTTGTCATCAGAATGCTCCATGACCCTTGTCATTACAATGCTCCATGACCGCTGTCATCAGAATTCTCTATAACACCTGCCATCACATTGCTCCATGCCCCTTGTCATTACAGTTCTCCATGACACTCGTCATCACAATTATCCATGGTCTTCTCATCACAATGCTCCACGGTCTTGCCATCACAATGCTGCATGCCCTGGTCATCACAATGCTCCATGTCTTTGGTGATCACAGTTCTCCACGTCCTTGGAATCACTATGCTCCATGACACTTCTCCTCACAGTGTTAAATGCATTGTCATCACAATTCTCTATGCACTTTTCATCACAATGCTCCATGACCCCTGTCATAGCCAGCTCCATGCGATTGTCATCACAATGCTTCATGAAATGTCATCAAAATTATCAATGGCCCTTGTTATCACAATGCTCCATGACCTTGTCAACACAGTGCTCCAAGCCCTTGTCATCACAATGCTTCATTACCTTTGTCATCACAATCCTCCATGACACTTGGTATCACAATGCTCCATGGCATTGTCATCACAAGGGACCATGACATATGTCATCACAATGCTCCCTGACACCGGTCTTCACAATAATACATGACCTTGTCATCACAATGATCCATGCCCTTGTCATAACAATGCACCAGGCCCACTGTCATCACAATAATCCATGAAACTTGTCAGACCAAAGCTCCATGCCCTTGTCATCACAATGCTCCATGCCCTTTTCATCACAATGCTCCAAGAACCCTGTAATCACAATGCTCTATGCCCCTTTTCATCAGAATGCTCCATGAGAATTGTCATCACAAGGCTCCATGCTCTTCTCATCATAATGCACCAGGACCATGCCATCACAATGCTCAATTCCCTTGTCATCACAATGTTCTATGACACCTGTAATCACAATACTCCATGAACATTTTCAGCCCAGTGTTCCATGACTTTCTCATAACAGTGCTTCATGACCCATGTCATCAAAATGCTCCATGACCACTGTCATCAAAATGCTCCATGACCATTGTCATCACATTGATCCATGCCCTTGTCATCCCAGTGGTCCATGGCCCCTGTAATAACAATGCTCTGTGACGCTACTCATCACATTGCTACGTGATCCTTGTAATCACAATGCTCGATGCTTTGTCAGCAAAATGCTATATGACATTGTCATCACAATGCTCCATGCGTTTGTCATCATAATTCTCCATTACCATTGTCATCAAAATCCTCCATGAATCTTGGGATCACATTGCTTCAAGCCCTTGTCATCAAAATGCTCCATGTTCCTTGAAATCAAAATGATCCATGATCTCTGTCATCACAAAGCTCCAAACACTTGTGATCACAAAGTTCCATAACACTTGTCATCACAACACACTTTGATGCCTATCATCACAATTATCCACGGACTTCTCATGACAATGCTCCATGAACTTTGTCATCACAATGCTCAATACACTTATCATCACAATGCTCCCTGTCATTTTTCGTCAGAATGCTCCTTGAACCGTGTCATGAAAAGGCTCCATGCACTTTTCATCACAATGCTCATTGCCATTTTCATCACAACACTTCACAAGCTTGTCATCAGTAACCTCCATGACCCATGTCATCACAATGCTACATGACCCTTGTCATCGCAATGTTCCAAGGCTTTGTCATCAAAACTCTCCATTACCTTTGTCATCACAATCCTCCATGACACTTGGTATCACAATGTGCCATACCATTGTCATCACAATGGACAATGACATATGTCAACACAATGCTCCCTGACACCTGTCTTCAAAATACTCCATTACCTTGTCATCAAAATGTTCCCTGCCCTTTTCATCAAAATGTGCCATGCCCACTGTCATCACACTAATCCATGAAACATGTCGGACCAATGTTCCATGCCCCTGTCATCACAAGGCTCCATGCCCTTGTCATCAAAATGCTCCATGACCCCTGTCATCACAATGCTCCTGGACTCCAGTCATCACAATGCTACAAAACCTTTGTCCTCACAATGTTCCATGCCCTCGTCATACAAGGCTCTGTGACCTTTGTCACCACAATGCTCCATGCCCTTGTCATCTCAATGTGCCATGCACACTGTCATCACAATAATCCATGAAACATGTCAGACCAATGTTCAATGCCCCTGTCATCACAATGCTCCATGCCCTTGTCATCACAATGCGCCATGACTCCTGTCATCACAATATTTCATGACCTTTGTCCTCACAATGGTCCATGCCCTCGTCACAAAAGGCTCTGTGACTTTTGTCACCACAGTGCTCCATGCCCTTGTCATCTCAGTGCTCCATGCTCACTGTCATCACAATAATCCATGAAACTTTTCAGACCAATGTTCCATGACCCTGTCATCACATTGCTCCATGCCCTTGTCATCACAATGCTCCATGACCCCTGTCATCACAATGCTCTGTGATTCCAGTCATCACAATGATTCATGACCTTTCTCATCATAATGGTCCATGCCCTCGTCACACAAGGTTCTGTGATCTTTGTCACCACAATGCTCCATGAAATTTTCATCACAATGCTCTGTGTCCCTTGTCATCACAATGCTCCATGCCTTTGTCAGCACAATGCTCCATGACACTTGTCATCACGATGTGCCATGCTCTTTTCATCACAATGCTCCACATCCTTTTCATCGCTATGTTCCATAAAACTTGTAATCACAATGCTCCATGCACTTCTCATCAAAATGCTCTCTCACCACATATATCACAATGCTCCATCACTAGTCATCACAATACTCGCTCACCCCTGTCATCACAATGTTCCATGACCACTGTCATCACAGTGCTACATGCCCTTATCATCACAATGCTCCATGACCCCTGACATCACAATGTTCCAGAACCCCTGTCACAAAATGCTCCATGACCCATTTCATCACAATGCTTCATGACCCATGACATCACAAAATTCCATAACCCCTGTCATGAAAATATTCCATGACCCTTTTATTCAAATTGCTCCATGACCCTGTCATCACAATGCTCCCTGCCCTTCTCATCACAATGCACCACGCCCTTGTCATCAAAATGCCCCATGACATTTGTCATCACAAAGCTCCATGACCCTTGGCATCACAATGCTCCATGCCATTGTCATCACAATGCTCAATGAAATCTCTCATCACATTGCTCCATGCCCTTGTCATCACAATGCTCCATTACACCTGTCATAACAATGCTCCATGTCCCCTGCCATCACAATGTTCCACGGCATTGTCATCACAAGGCTCCATGACCCTTGTCATAACAATGCTCCAAGACCTCTGTAATCACAATTCTCCATGCCACTTTTCATCTCAATGCTCCATGAACACTGTCATCACAATGCACTATGCCCATCATCATAATGATTCATGCTATTGTCATCACAATGAAATCAAAATGTGCCATGTCCTCTGTCATCACAATGCTCCAAACCCTTCTGATCACAATGTTCCATAACACTTGTCATCACATGCCTCATGACGCTCGTCATCACAATTATGCAAGGTCTTCTCATCACAATGCTCAATGACCTTTGTCACTACAATGCTCAATACACTTGGCATCACAATGCTCGCTGACACTTGTCATCAGTATGCTCCTTGAACACTGTCATGACAAGGCTCCCTGCATTTTTCATCACAATGATCCATGCCCTTTTCATCACAATGCTCCAAGACCCCTGTAATCACAATGCTCCATGACTCCAGTCATCACAATGCTTCATGACCTTTGTCCTCACAATGGTCCATGCCCTCGTCACACAAGGCTCTGTGACCTTTGTCACCACAATGCTCCATGCCCTTGTCATCTCAATGCTCCATTCCCACTGTCATCACAATAATCCATGAAACTTGTCAGACCAATGTTCCATGACATTGTCATCACATTGCTCCATGCCCTTGTCCTCACAATGCTCCATGACCCTTGTCATCACAATGCTCGATGAGCGTGTCAGCATAATGCTCCATAAGCCATGTCATCACAATGCACTATGCGCTTGTTATCACAATACTCCACATCCTTGTCATTAAATTGTTCCATAAACCTTGTCATCACAATGCTCCATACAGTTCTCCTCATAATATCTTATCACCACTGATATCACAATGCTCCATCACTAGTCATCACAATACTCACTCACCCCTGTCATCACAATATTCCATGACCCCTGTAATCACAATTCTCCATGCCCTTTTCATCACAAAGCTCCATGACGTATGTCATCAGAATGCTCCATGGCCTTCTCATCACAATGCTCCATGCCCTTGTCATCACAATGCAACAACACCCATGTAATCACAATGCTCCATGCCCCTTTTCATTTCAATGCTCCATGAATCCTGTCATCACAATGCACCGTGCCCATCACCATAATATTTCATGCTATTGTCATCACAATGAAATCAAAATGCTCAATGACCTCTGTCATCACAATGCACCAAACCCTTCTGATCACAATGTTCCATAACACTTGTCATCACAATGCCCCATGACACTGGTCATCACAATTATCCATGGTCTTCTCATCACAGTGCTCCATGATCTTTGTCATCACAATGCTCAATACACTTATCATCACAATGCTCCCTGACAGTTGTCATCAGTATGCTCCTTCTAACCCTGTCATGACAAGTCTCCATGCTTTTTTCATCACAATGATCCATTCCCATTTCATCACAATGCTCCAAATCCCCTGTAATCACAATGCTCCATGTCCTTGTCATCACAAACTCCATGAGGCATGTCATCATAATGCAGCATTGCCTTCTCATCACAATGCTCCATGCCCATGTAATCACATTGCTTCAAAACCCCTGTAATCTCAATGCTCCATGCAACTTTTCATCAGAATGCTCCATGCCCTTTTCATCACAATGCTCCATGACCCTTGTCATCGCAATGTTCCAAGCCCTTGTCATCAAAATGCTCCATTACCTTTGTCATCACAATCTTCCATGACACTAGGTATCACTATGCTCCATGCCATTGTTATCACAATGGACAATGACATATGTCATCACAATGCACCCTGACACCTGTCTTCACAATACTCCATGCCATTGTCATCACAATGTTCCATGCCCTTGTCATCAAAATGCGCCATCCCCACTGTCATCACAATAATCCATGAAACATGTCAGACCAATGTTCCATGGCCTTGTCATCACAATGCTCCATGCCCTTGTCATCACAATGCTCCATGACCCCAGTCATCACAATGCTTCATGACTTTTGTCCTCACAATGGTCTATGCCCTCGGCACACAAGGCTATGTGACCTTTGTCACCACAATGCTCCATGCCCTTGTCATCTCAATGCTCCCTGCCCACTGTCATCACAATAATCCATGAAACTTGCCAGACCAATGCTCCATGACCCTGTCATCACAATGCTCCCTGCCCTTCTCATCACAATGCACCACTCCCTTGTCATCAAAATGCCCCATGACATTTGTCATCACAATGCTCCATGACCCTTGGCATCACAGTGCTCCATGCCATTGTCATCACAATGCTCAATGAAACTCTCATCACATTGCTCCATCCGCTTGTCATCACAATGCTACATTACACCTGTAATAACATTGCTCCATGACCCCTGCCATCACAATGTTCCACGGCCTTGTCATCAAAAGGCTCCATGACCCTTGTCATCACAATGCTCCAAGACCTCTGTAATCACAATTCTCCATGCCACTTTTCATTTAAATGCTCCATGAACACTGTCATCACAATGCACCATGACCATCATCATAATGATTCATGCTATTGTCATCACAATGAAATCAAAATACACCATGTCCTTTGTCATCACAATGCTCCAAACCCTTCTGATCACAATGTTCCATAACACTTGTCATCACATGCCCCATGACGCTCGTCATCACAATAATGCAAGGTCTTCTCATAACAATTCTCCATGACCTTTGTCACCACAATGCTCAATACACTTGGTATCACAATGCTCGCTGACACTTGTCATCACTATGCTCCATGGCCCATGTCTTCACATTGCTCCATGCCCTTGTCATCACAATGCTCCATGACCCCTGTCCTCATAATGCTCCGTGACTCCAGTCATCACAATTATTCATGACCTTTCTAATCACAGTGGTCCATGCCCTCATCACACAAGGCTCTGTGATCTTTGTCACCACAATACTCCATAAAATTTTCATCACAATGCTCTGTCTCCCTTGTCATCACAATGCTCCATGCCTTTGTCAGCACAATGCACCATGACACTTGTCATCAAAATGCTCCATGCGCTTGTCAGCACAATGCTCCATGACACATGTCATCACAATGTGCCATGCTCATTTCATCACAATGCTCCACATCCTTTTCATCGTTATGCTCCATAAAACTTGTCATCACAATGCTCCATGCACTTCTCATCCAAATGCTCTCTCACCACATATATCACAATGTTCCATCACTAGTCATCACAATACTCGCTCACCCCTGTCATCACAATGTTCCATGACCACTGTCATCACAGTGCTACATGCCCTTATCATCACAATGCTCCATGACCCCTGACATCACAATGTTCCATAACCCCTGTCACAAAATGCCCCATGACCCATTTCATCACAATGCTTCATGACCCCTGACTTCGCAATGTTCCATAACCCGTGTCATCAAAATAATCCATGACACTTTTATTCAAATTGCTCCATGACACTGTCATCACAATGCTCCCTGCCCTTCTCATCACAATGTACCACGCCCTTGTCATCAAAATGCCCCAAGACTTTTGTCATCACAAAGCTCCATGACACTTGGCTTCACAATGCTCCATGCCATTGTCATCACAGTGCTCAGTGAAATCTCTCATCACATTGCTCCATGCCCTTGTCATCACAATGCTCCATAACACCTGTCATAACAATGCTCCATGACCCCTGCCATCACAATGTTCCACGGCCTTGTCATCACAAGGCTCCATGACATTTTTCATCACAATGCTCCACATCCTTTTCATCGCTATGCTCCATAAAATTTCTCATCACAATGCTCCATTCACTTCTCATCAAAATGCTCTCTCACCACATATATCACAATGTTCCATCACTAGTCATCACAATACTCGCTCACCCCTGTCATCACAATGTTCCATGACCACTGTCATCACAGTGCTACATGCCCTTATCATCATAATGCTCCATGACCCCTGACATCACAATGTTCCATAACCCCTGTCAAAAGATGCCCCATGACCCATTTCATCACAATGCTTCATGACCCCTGACATCGCAATGTTCCATAACGCCTGTCATCAAAATATTCCATGACCCTTTTATTCTAATTGCTCCATGACCTTTGGCATCACAATGCTCCATGCCATTGTCATCACAATGGACCATGACATATGTCATCACAATGCTCCCTGACACATGTCTTCACAATATTCCATGACCTTGTCATCACAATGCTTCATGCCCTTATCATCACAATGCTCCATGCCCACTCTCATCACAATAATCCATAAATCTTGTCATCACAATGCTCCATGGCCCCTGTCATCACAATGCACCGTGACTCCTGTCATCACAATGCTTCATGACCTTTGTCATCACAGTGGTCCATGCCCTCTTCAAACAAGGATCTGTGATCTTTTTCACCACAGTGCTCCATGAATATTTCATCACAATGCTCTGTGTCACTTGTCTTTAAAATGCTCCATGCCTTTGTCACCACAATGCTCCATGCCATAGTCATCACAATGCTCCATGCCCACTGTCATCACAATAATCCAAGAATCTTGTCAGACCAATGTTCCATGCCCCTGTCTTCACATTGCTCCATGCCATTTTCATCACAATGCTCCATGAACCCTTTCATCACAATGCTCCTTGACTCCAGTCATCACAGTGCTTCATGACCTATCTCATCACTATGGTCCACGCCCTCGTCACACAAAGCTCTGTTGTCTTTTTCACCACAATGCTCCATTAATATTTCATCAGAATGCTCTGTGTCACTTGTTATCAAAATGCTCAATGCTTTGTCAGCACAATGCTCCATGACACTTTTCATCAAAATGCTCCATGCGCTTGTCAGCACAATGCTACATGACCCATGTCATCACGATGCACCATGCACTTGTCATCACTATACTCCACATCCTTATCATTGGTATGCTCCATAACACTTTTCATCACAATGCTCCATGCACTTCTCATCAAAAAGCTCTCTCACCACATATATCACAATGTTGCATCACTAGTCATCACAATACTCCTTCACCCTGTCAACAGAGTGTTCCATGACCACTGTCATCACAGTGCTACATGCCCTTATCATCACAATGCTCCATGACCCCTGACATCACAATGTTCCATAACCCCTGTCACAAAATGCTCCATGACCCATTTCATCAAATTGTTCCATGACCCTGTCATCACAATGCTCCCTGTCCTTCTCATCTCAATGCACCATGCCCTTGTCGTCAAAATGTCCCATGACCTTTGTCATCACAAAGCTCCATGACACTTGACATCACAATGCTCCATGCCATTGTCATCACAATGCTCAATGAAATCTCTCATCACATTGCTCCATGCCCTTGTCATCACAATGCTCCATTACAACTGTCATAACAATGCTCCATGAACCCTGCCATTACAATGTTCCAAGGCATTGTCACCACAAAGCTCCATGGCCCTTGTCATCACAATGAACCAAGACCTCTGTAATCACAATTCTCCATGCCCCTTTTCATCTCAATGCTCCATGAACCCTGTCATCACAGTGCACCTTGCCCATCACCATAATGATTCATGCTATTGTCATCACAATGAAATTAAAATGCTCCATGACCTCTGTCATCACAATTCTCCAAACCCTTCTGATCACAATGTTCCATAACAATTGTCATCACAATACCCCATGACGCTCATCATTACAATTTTGCAAGGTCTTCTCATCACTATGCTCCATGACCTTTGTCACCAAAATGATCAATACACTTGTCATCACAGTGCTCCCTGACACTTGTCATCAGTTTGCTCCTTGAACACTGGCATGACAAGGATCCATGCCTATTTCATCACAATGATCCATTCCCTTTTCATGACAATGCTCCAAGATCACTTTTATCACAGTGCTCACTGACTTCAGTCATCACAATTCTTCATGACATTTGTCATCACAATGGTCCATGACCTCGTCACACAAAGCTCTGTGACATTTGTCACCCCAATGCGCCATGAACTTTTAATCACAATACTCTGTGATCCAAGTCATCACAAAGATTCATGCCTTTGTCAGCACAATGCTCCACAACCCATGTCACCGCAATGCTCCATGAAATTTTTATCACAATGCTCTGTGACCCTTGTCATAACAAATCTCCATGCATTTGTCAGCACAATGCTCCATGACCATTGTCATCACAATGCTCGATGTGCGTATCAGCACAATGCTCCATAACCCATGTCATCACAAAGTGCCATGCACTTGTCATCTCAATGCTCCACATCCTTGTCCTCAAAATGCTCCATAAACCTTGATATCACAATGCTCCTAGCACTTCTCCTCAAAATGCTCTCTCACCACTGATATCACAATGTTCCATCATTAATCATCACAATACACCCTCACCCCTGTCACCAGAATGTTCCATGACCCCTGTCATCACAATGCCACATGCCCTTATCATCACAATGCTCCATTACACCTGACATAACAATGTCCCATAACCCCTGTAATAAAAATGCTCAATGACCCTTTCATCACAAAGCTCCATGACCCCTGGTATCACAATGTTCTATAACACATGTCATCAAAATATTCTATGACACTTTTCATCAAACTGCTCCATGATCCTGTCATCACAATGCTCCCTGCCTTTTCATCACAATGCACCACGCCCTTTTCATCAAAATGCTCCATGACTTTTGTCATCACAAAGGTCCATGACCCTTAGCATCAAAATGCTCCATTCCATTGTCATCACAATGCTGTATGAACGCTCTCATCACATTGTTCCATGGACTTGTCATCCCAAATTTCCATGACGCTTGTAATCACAATGCTCGATACCCTTCTCATTACAATGCTCGATGCCTTTGTCATTACAATCCTGCATGATCTATGTTCACAGTGTTCCGTGCCCTTGTCATCACTATGCTCCATGCCCACTCTCATCACAATAATCCATGAAAATTTTCAGACCAATGCCCCATGCACTTGTCATCCCAATGCTCCATTACCCCTGTCATAACAATGCTCCATGACCCCTGCCATCACAAGGTTCCACGTCCTTGTCATCACAAGCCTCGATGTACCTTGTCATCAAAATGCTCTAAGACACCTGTAATCACAATGCTCCATGCCCTTGTCATCACAAAGCTCCATGACGCATGTCATCAGAATGCTCCATGGACTTCTCATCACAATGCTCCATGCCCTTGTCATCACAATGCTCCAACACCCCTGTAATCACAATGCTCCATGCCCCTTTTCATCTCAATGCTCCATGAACCCTGTCATCACAATGCACCGTGCCCATCACCATAATATTTCATGCTATTGTCATCACAATGAAATCAAAATGCTCAATGACCTCTGTCATCACAATTCACCAAACCCTTCTGATCACAATGTTCCATAACACTTGTCATCACAATGCCCCATGACGCTGATCATCACAATGATCCATGCCCTTTTCATCACAATGCTCCAAGACCCCTGTAATCACAATGCTCCATGTCTTTGTCATCACAAACCTCCATGACACATGTCATCAGAATGCTCCATTGCCTTCTAATCACAATGCTCCTTGCCCTTGTCATCACAATGTTTCAAAACCCCTGTAATCTCAATGCTCCATGCACCTTTTCATCAGAATGCTCCATGACACTTTTCATCAAAATGCTCCATGACCCCTGACATCAAAATGTTCCATTACCTTTGTCATCACAATCCTCCATGACACTTGGTATCACAATGCTCCATGCCATTGTCATCACAATGGACCATGACATATGTCATCATAATGCTCCCTGACACCTGTCTTCACAATATTCCATGACTTTGTCATCACAATGTTCCATACCCTTGTCATCACAATGCACCATGCCCACTCTCATCACAATAATCCAGGAAACTTGTCAGTCAAATATTCCATGCCACTGTCATCACAATGCTCCATGCCCTTGTCATCACAATGCTCCATTACCCCTGTCATCACAATGCTCCGTGACTCCAGTCATCACAATGCTTCATGACCTTTGTCATCACAATGGTTCATGCCCTCGTCACACAAGGCTCTGTGACCTTTGTCAACACAATGCTCCATGCCCTTGTCATCACAATGATCCATGCTCCCTGTCATCACAATAATCCATGAAACTTGTCAGACCAATGGTCCATGCCCTCATCACACAAGGCTCTGTGATCTTTGTCACCACAATGCTCCATGAACTTTTCATCACAATGCTCTGTGTCCCTTGTCATCAAAATGCTCCATGCGCTTTTCAAGCACAATGCTCCATGACCCCTGTCATCACAATGCTCAGTGACTCCAGTCATCACAATGCTTCATGACCTATCTCATCACTATGGTCCATGCCCTCGTCACACAAGGCTCTGTGATCTTTTTCACCACAATGCTCCATGAATAATTCATCACAATGCTCTTTGTACCTTGTCATCAAAATGCTCCATGCCTTTGTCAGCACAATGCTCCATGACACTTGTCATCAAAATGCTCCATGCGCTTGTCAGCACAATGCTCTATGACACATGTCATGACAATGCGCCATGCACTTGTCATCACAATACTCCATATCCTTATCATTGCTATGCTCCATAACACTTGTCATCACAATGCTCCATGCACTTCTCATCAAAATGCTCTCTCACCACATATATCACAATGTTTCATCACTAGTCATCACAATACTCCCTCACCCCTGTCACCACAGTGTTCCGTGACCCCTGTCATCACACTGCTACATGCCCTTATCATAACAATGCTCCATGATCCCTGACATCACAATGTTCCATAACCCCTGTCAACAAAATATTCCATGACACTTTTCATCAAATTGCTCCAAGACACTGTCCTCACAATGCTCCCTGTCCTTCTCATCTCAATGCTCCAAGCCCTTGTCGTCAAAATGCCCCATGACTTTGTCATCACAAAGCTCCCTGACCCTTGGCATCACAATGCTCCATGCCACTGTCATCACAATGCTCAATGAAATATCTCATCACATTGCTCCATGCCCTTGTCATCACAATGCTCCATTACACCTGTCATAACAATGCTCCATAACCCCTGCCATCACAATGTTCCACGGCTTTGTCATCACAAGGCTCCATGACCCTTGTCATCACAGTGCACCAAGACCTCTGTAATCACAATTCCCCATGCCCCTTTTCATCTCAATGCTCCATGAACCCTGTCATCACAATTCACCATGCCCATCATCATAATGATTCATGCTATTGTCATCACAATGAAATTAAAATGCTCCATGACCTTTGTCATCACAATGCTACAAACCCTTCTGATCACAATGTCCCATAACACTTGTCATCAAAATACCCCATGACGCTCGTCATCACAATTATGCAAGGTCTTCTCATCACAATTCTCCATGACCTTTGTCACCACAATGCACAATACAGTTGTCATCACAATGCTCTGTGACACTTGTCATCAGTATGCTCCTTGAACACTGTCATGACAAGGATCCATGCCTATTTCATCACAATGATCCATTCCCTTTTCATGACAATGCTCCAAGACCACTGTTATCACAGTGCTCTGTGACTTCAGTCATCACAGTCCTTCATGATATTTGTCATCACAATGGTCCATGACCTCGTCACGCAAAGCTCTGTGACCTTTGTCACCACATGGCCCCATGAACTTTTAATCACAATGCTCTGTGATCCTTGTCATCACAAAGCTCCATGCCTTTGTCAGCACAATGCTCCATGACCCTTGTCATCACAATGCTCAATGGGTGTGTCAGCACAATGCTCCATAACCCATGTCATCACAATGCGCCATGCACTTGTCATCACAATGCTCCACATCCTTGTCATCAAAATGCTCCATAAACCTTGTCATCACAATGCTCCATTCACTTCTCCTCAAAATTCTCTCTCACCCCTGTCATCACAATGTTCCATGACCGCTGTCATCACAATGCTACATGCACTTATCATCACAATGCTCCATGACACCTGACATCACAATGTTCCATAACCCCTGTAATCAAAAAGCTCCATGACCCTTTTCATCACAAACCTCCATGACCACTCACATCACAATGTTCTATATCCTCTGTCATCAAAATATTCCATGACCATTTTCATTAAATTTTTCCATGACCCTGTCATCACAATGCTCCCTGCCCTTGTCATCACAATGCACCACGCCCTTGTCATCAAAATGCTCCATGACCTTTGTCATCACAAAGGTCCATGACCCTTGGCATCACAATGCTCCATTCCATTGTCATCACAATGATCCATGAACCCTCTCATCACATTGCTCCATGCACTTGTCATCCAAATCTCCATGACGCTTGTAATCACAATGCTCGATGCACTTCTCATCACAATGCTCCATGCCCTTGTCCTTACAATCCTGCATGATCGATGTATCACAGTGTTCCGTGCCCTTGTCATCACAATGATCCATGCCCACACTCATCACAAAAATCCATGAAAATTTTCAGACCAATGCCCCATTCCCTTGTCATCACAAGCCTCTATGACCCTTGGTATCAAAATGCTGCAAGACCCCTGTAATCACAATGCTCCATGCCCTTGTCATCACAAAGCTCCATGATGCATGTCATCAGAATGTTCCATGGCCTTCTCATCACAATGGTCCATGCCCTTGTAATCACAATGTTCCAACACCACTGTAATTACAAAGCTCCATGCTCCTTTTCATCTCAATGCTCCATGAACCCTGTCATCACAATGAACCGTGCCCATCACCATAATATTTCATGCTATTGTCATCACAATAAAATCAAAATGCTCAATGACCACAGTCATCCCAATGCACCAAACCCTTCTGATCAAAATGTTCAATAACACTTCTCATCAGAATGCCCCATGACGCTGGTCATCACAATGATCCATGCCCTTTTCATCACAATGTTCCGTGACTCCAGTCATCACAATGCTTCATGACCTTAGTCATCACAGTAGTCCATGCCCGCATCATCACAATGCTCTGTGACCCTTGTCATCGCAATGCTCCTTGCCTTTGTCAGCACAATACTCCATGACCCTTGTCAAAACAATGTGCCGCATGCTTTTCATCACAATAGTCCACAACCTTGTTATCACAATGCTCCATAAACATTGTCATAACAATGCTCCATGCACTTCTCATCAAAATGCTCTCTCACCACTTATATCACAATGTTCCATCACTAGTCATCACAATACTCGCTCACCCCTGTCATCACAATGTTCCAGGACCCCGTCATCACCATGCTTCATGCACTTATCATCACAATGCGCCATGACGCCTGATATCACAATGTGCCATAACACACGTCATCAAAATGTTCCATGGCCCTTTCATTAAATTGCTCCTTGACCCTGTCATCACAATGCTCCCTGCCCTTCTCATCACAATGCACAATGCCCTTGTCATCAAAATACTCCATGACATTTGTCATCTCAAAGCTCGATGAGCCTTGGCATCACAATGCTCCATGTCATTGTCATCACAGTGCTCCATGAACCCTCTCATCACATTGATCCATGCCCTTGTCATCACAAAGCTCCATGACGCTTGTCATCACAATGCTCGATGCCTTTCTCATCACAATGCTCCAAGCCCTTTTCATTACAATCGTCCATGACCAATGTATCACAGTGTTCCGTGACCTTGTCATCACAATTCTCCATGCCCACTCTCATCACAATAATCCATGAAACATTTCAGACCAATGCTCAATACCCTTCTCATCACAAAGATCCATTACCCCTGTCATAGCAATGCTCCATGACCCCTGCCATCACAATGTTCTACAGACATGTCATCACAATTCTCCATGACACTTGTCATCACAATGCTCCAAGACCCTGTAGTCACAATGCTCCATGCTCTTGTCATCACAAAGCTCAATGACACATGTCATCAGAATGCTCCATGGCCTTCTCATCGCATTGCTCCATGTCCTTTTCTTCACAATGCTCCAAGAACCCTATAATCACAATACTCCAAGAACCCTGTAATCACAATGCATCATGCCCATCATCATAATTCTTCACGCCATTGTCATCACAATGCACCATGACATATGTCATCACAATGCTCCCTGACACCTGTCTTCACAGTACTACATGACCTTGTCATAACAATGTTCCATTCCTTTGTTATCACAATGTGCCATGCCCAACTTCATAGCAAAAATCCATTAAACTTTTCGGACCAATTCTCCATACCCCTGTCATCACAATGCTCCATGCCCTTGTAATCACAATGCTCCATGAAACCTCACATCATAATGCTCCGTGAATCCAGTCATAACAATGCTTTATGACCATTGTCAACACAATGGTCCATTCAATCGTCATCACAATGCTCTGTAACAATTGTAATCACAATGCTCCATGCCTTTGTCAGCACAGTGCTCCATGACCTTGTCATCACAATGCTCCATGCGCTTGTCACCACAACGCTCCAGGACACATGTCATCACAATATGCCATGCACTTCTCATCACAATGCTCCACAAACTTGTCATCACAATGCTCCATAAACCTTGTCCTCAAAATGCTCCATGCACTTCTCATCTAAATGCTCTCTCACCACTGATATCACAATGTTCCATCACTAGTCATCACAATACACCCTCAACACTTTCATCACAATGTTCCATGACCACTGTCATCAAAATGCTACATGCCCTTATCATCACAATGCTCCATGACACTGACATCACAATGTTCCATAACACCTGTCATCAAAATGTTCCCGGACACTTTTCAACAAATTGCTCCATGACCCTGTCATCACAATGCTCCCTGCCCTTCTCATCACAATGCACAAAGCTCTTGTCATCAAAATGCTCCATGACTTTGTCATCACAAAGCTCCATGACCCTTGGCATCACAATGCTCCATGCCATTGTCATCACAATGCTCCATGAAACCTATCATCACATTGCTCCTTGCCCTTGTTATCACAAAGCTCTATGACAATTGTCATCACAATACTCAATGCCTTTCTCATCACAATGATCCATGCCCTTGTCATTACAATCCTCCATGACCCATGAATCACCGTGTTCTGTAACCTTGTCATCACAATGCTGCATGCCCACTCTCATCACAATAATCCATGAAACATTTCAAACCAAAGCTCCATTCCCTTGTCATCACAATGCTCCATTACACCTGTCATAACAATGCTCCATGACCCCTGCCATCACAATATTGCATGGCGTTGTCATAACAAGGCTCCATGACCCTTGTCATAACAATGATCCATGACCCCTGTAATTACAAGGCTCCATGCCCCTTTTCACCTCAATTCTCCATGAACACTGTCATCACAATGCACCATGCCCATCATCATAAAGCTTCATGCTATTGTCATCACAATGAAATCAAAATGCTCCATGACCTCTGTCATCACAATGCACCAAACCATTGTGATCACAATGTTCCATAACACTTGTCATCACAATGCCCCATGACGCTCCTCATCACAATTATCAATGGTCTTCACACCACAATGCTCCATGACCTTTGTAATCACAATGCTCCTTGACATTTGTCATCAGTATGCACCTTGAACCCTGTCATGACAAGGCTCCATGCCTTTTTCATCACAGTGATCCATAGACTTTTCATCACAATGCTCCATGACCCTTGTCATCGCAATGTCCCAAGCCCTTGTCATCAAAATGCTCCATTACCTTTATCATCACAATCCTCCATGACACTTGGTATCACAATACTCCATGCCATTGTCATCACAATGGACAATGACATATGTTATCACAATGCTCCCTGACACCTGTCTTCACAACACTCCATGACCTTGTCATCACAATGTTCCATGCCCTTGTCATCACAATGCACCATGCCCACTGTCATCACAATAATCCATGAAATATATCAGACCAATGTTCCATGCCCCTGTCATTACAGTGCTCCATTCCCTTGTTATCACAATGTTCCATGACACCTCTCATCACAATGCTCGTGACTCCACTCATCACTATGCTTCATGACATTTGTACTCACAATGGTCCATGCCCTCGTCACACAAGGCTCTGTGACCTTTGTCACCACAATGCTCCATGCCCTTGTCATCTCAATGCTCCATGCCCACTGTCATCACAATAATCCATGAAACTTGTCAGACAAATGTTCCATGCCCCTTTCATCACATTGCTCCATGCCCTTGTCGTCACAATGCTCCATGACTCCTGACATCACAATGTTCCATAACCCCTGTCACAAAATTCTCCATGACCCATTTCATCAAAATGCTTCATTACCCTTGACATCACAATGTTCCATAACCCCTGTTATCAAAATATTCCATGACATTTTTATTCAAATTGCTCCATGACCCGGTCATCACATTGCTCCCTGCCCTTCTCATCACAATGCACCACGCCCTTGTCATCAAAATGCCCCATGACATTTGTCATCACAAAGCTCCATGACCCTTGGCATCACAATGATCCATGCCATTGTCATCACAACGCTCAATGAAATTTCTCATTATATTAATCCAGGCCCTTGTCATCACAATGCTCCATTACACCTGTCATAACAACGCTCCATGACCCCTGCCATCACAATGTTCCACTGACTTGCCATCACAAGGCTCCATAACCCTTGTCATCACCATGCTCCAAGACCTCTGTAATCACAATTCTCCATGCCACTTTTCATCTCAATGCTCCATGAACACTGTCATCACAATGCACCATGCCCATCATCATAATGATTCATGCTATTGTTATCACAATGAAATCAAAATGCTCCATGTCCTCTGTCATCACAATGCTCCAAACCCTTCTGATCACAGTGTTCCATAACACGTGTCATCACATGCCCCATGACGCTCGTCATCACAATTATGCAAGGTCTTCTCATCACAATGCTCCATGACCTTTGTCACCACAGTGCTCAATACACTTGGCATCACAATGCTCGCTGACACTTGTCATCAGTATGCTCCTTGAACACTGTCATGACAAGGCTCCATGCCTTTTTCATCACAATGATGCATTCCCTTTTCATCACAATGCTCCAAGACCCCTGTTATCACAATGTTCCGTGACTCCAGTCATCACAATGCTTCATGATATTTGTCATCACTATGGTCCATGACTTCGTCACACAAAGCTCTGTGACCTTTGGCACCACAATGCTCCATGAAATTTTTATCACAATGCTCTGTGACCCTTGTCATCACAAAGCTCCATGCCTTTGTCAGCACAATGCTCCATGACCCTTGTCATCACAATGCTCGATGGGCATGTCAGCACAATGCTCAATAACCTATGTCATCACAATGCACCATGCACTTGTCATCACAATGCTCCACATCCTTGTCATCAAAATGCTCCATAAAATTTGTCATCACAATGATCCATGCACTTCTCCTCAAAATGCCTTATCACTACTGATATCACAATGTTCCATCACTAGTCATCACAATACTCCCTCACCCCTGTCCTCACAATATTCCATGACACCTGTAATCACAATTCTCCATGCCCTTGTCATCACAAAGCTCCATGACGCATGTCATCAGAATGCTCCATGGCCTTCTCATCACAATGCTGCATGCCCTTGTCATCACAATGCTCCAACACCCCTGTAATCACAATGCTCCATGCCCCTTTTCATCTCAATTCTCCATGAACCCTGTCATCACAATTCACCGTTCCCATCACAACAATATTTCATGCTATTGTCATGACAGCGAAATCAAAATGCTCAATGACCTCTGTCATCACAATGCACCAAACCCTTCTGATCACAATGTTCCATAACACTTGTCATCACAATGCCCCATGACGCTGGTCATCACAATTATCCATGGTCTTCTCATCACAATGCTGCATGCCCTTGTCATCACAATGCTCCAAGACCCCTGTAATCACAATGATCCATGCCCCTATTCATCAGACTGCTCCATTAGACTTGTCATCACAAGGCTCCATGGTCTTCTCATCACACTGCTCCAGGACTTTGTCATCAAAATGCTCCATTCCTTGTCATCACAATGCTCCTTGACAACTGTAATCACAATACTCCATGAACATTTTCAGGCCAATGCTCCATGACCTTCTCATCACAATGCTCCATTACCCTTGTCATCACAATGCTCCATGACCCCTCTCATCACAATGCTCCATGACACCTGTCATCAAAATGCTCCATGCCCCATCTCATTACAGTGATCCATGACGCTCGTCATCATAATTATCCATGGACTTTTCATCACAATGCTCCACGGTCTTGCTATCACAATTCTCCATGCACTGTTCATCACAGTGCTCCATGTCCCAAGTCATTACAATTCTCCACGTCCTTGTCATCACAATGCTTCGTGACACTTCTCATCACAATGTTACATGATCTTGTCATCACAATCCTCCATGCACTTGTCATCGCAATGCTTCACGAAGTTGTCATCAAAATTCTCAATGCCCTTTGTCATCACAATGCTCCATGCCCTTGTCATCACAATGCTCCATGACCCTTGTCATCACAGTGTTCCAAGCCCTTGTCATCAAAATGCTCCATTATCTTTGTCATCTCAATCCTCCATGACACTAAGTATCACAATGTTCCATTCCATTGTCATTACAAAGGACAATGACATATGTCATCACAATGCTCCCTGAAACCTGTCTTCACAATACTCCATGACCTTGTCATCACAATGTTCCGTTCCCTTGTCATCACAATGCGCCATGCCCTCTCTCATCACAATAATCCATAATCCTGTCAGAGTAATGCTCCATGACCCCTGTCATCACAATGCTCCGTGACTCCAGTCATCACAATGTTTCATGACCTTTGTCATCACAGTGGTCCATGTCCTCTTCAAACAAGGCTCTGTGATCTTTTACACCACAATGCTCCATGAATATTTCACCACAATGCTCTCTGACCCTTGTCATCAAAATGCTCCATGCCTTTGTCACCACAATGCTACATGCCCTTGTCATCACAATGCTCCATGCCCACTGTCATCACAATAATCCATGAAACTAGTCAGACCAATGTTCCATGCCCCTGACATCACATTGCTCCATGCCCTTGTCATCACAATGCTCCATGACCACTTTCATCACAATGCTCCGTGACCCCAGTCATCACAATGCTTCATGACCTTTGTCCTCACAATGGTCCATGCCCTCGTCACACAAGGCTCTGTGACCTTTGTCACCACAATGCTCCATGCCCTTGTCTTCTCAATGCTCCATGCCCACTGTCATCACAGTAATCCATGAAACATGTCAGACCAATGGTCCATGCCCCTGTCATCACAATGCTCCATGCCTTTGTCAGCACAATGGTCCATGACACTTGTCATCAAAATGCTCCATGCGCTTGTCAGCACAATGCTCCATGACCCATGTCATCACAATGCACCATGCACTTGTCATCACAATACTCCACATCCTTATCATTGCTATGCTCCATAACACTTGTCATTACAATGCTCCATGCACTTCTCATCAAAATGCTCTCTCACCACATATATCACAATGTTCCATCACTAGTCATCACAATACTCCCTCACCACTGTCATCACAGTGTTCCATAACCACTGTCATCACAGTGCTACATGCCCTTATCATCACATTGCTCCATGACCACTGACATCACAATGTTCCATAACCACTGTCACAAAATGCTCCATGACCCATTTCATCACAATGCTTCATGACCCCTGACATCACAATGTTCCGTAACACCTGTCATCAAAATATTCCTTGACCCTTTTCATCAAATTGCTCCATGATCCTGTCATCACAATGCTCCCTGTCCTTCTCATTTCAATGCACCATGCCCTTGTCGTCAAAATGCCCCATGACCTTTGTCATCACAAAGGTCCATGACACTTGGCATCAGAATGCGCCATGCCATTCTCATCACAATGCTCAATGAAATCTCTCATCACATTGCTCCATGCCCTTGTCATCACAATGCTCCATTACACCTGTCATAACAATGCTCCATGACCCCGGCTATCACAATGTTCCACGGCCGTGTCATCAGATGGCTCCATGACCCTTGTCATCACAATGCACCAAGACCTCTGTAATCACAATTCTCCAGCCCCTTTTCATCTCAATGCTCCATGAACCCTGTCAACACAATGCACCATGCCAATCACCATAATGATTCATGCTATTGTCATCACCATGAAATTAAAATGCTCCATGACCTCTGTCATCACAATGCTCCAAACCCTTCTGATCACAATGTTCCATAACACTTGTCATCAAATGCCCCATGACGCTCGTCATCAAAATTATGCAAAGTGTTCTCATCACAATGCTCCTTGACATTTGTCACCACAATGCACAATACACTTGGCATCACAATTCTCACTGACACTTGGCATCAGTATGGTCCTTGAACACTGTCATGACAAGGCTCCATGCCTTTTTCATCACAATGCTCCATGCCCTTGTCATCACAATGCTCCATGACCACTGTCATCACAATAATCCATGAAAGTTCTCAGACCAATGTTCCATGCCCCTGTCTTCACATTGCTCCTTGCCCTTGTCATCACAATGCTCCAAGACCTCTGTAATCACAATTCTCCATGCCACTTTTCATCTCAATGCTCCATGAAACCTGTCATCACAATGCACCACGCCCTTGTCATCAAAATGCCCCATGACATTTGTCATCACAAAGCTCCATGACCCTTGGCATCACAAAGGTCCATGCCATTGTCATCACAATGCTAAATGAAATCTCTCATCACATTGCTCCATGCTCTTGTCATCACAATGCTCCATGAACCCTGTCATCACAATGCACCATGCCCATCACCATAATATTTCATGCTATTGTCATCACAATGAAATCAAAATGCTCAATGACCTCTGTCATCACAATGCACCAAACCCTTCTGATCACAATGTTCCATAACACTTGTCATCACAATGCCCCATGACGCTGGTCATCACAATTATCCATGGTCTTCTCATCACAATGCTCCATGATCTTTGTCATCACAATGCTCAATACACTTATCAGCACAATGCTCCCTGACAGTTGTCATCAGTATGCTCCTTGAACCCTGTCATGACAAGGCTCCAAGCAAATTTCATCACAATGATCCATTCCCTTTTCATCACAATGCTCCAAGACCCCTGTAATCACAATGCTCCATGTCCTTGTCATCACAAAACTCCATGACGCATGTCATCAGAATGCTCCATTGCCTTCTCATCACAATGCTTCATGCCCTTGTCATCACATTGCTTCAAAACCCCTGTAATCTCAATGCTCCATGCACCTTTTCATCAGAATGCTCCATGCCCTTTTCATCACAATGCTCCATGACCCTTGTCATCGCAATGTTGCAAGCCCTGGTCATCAAAATGCTCCATTACCTTTGTCATTACAATCCTCCATGACACTTGGTATCACTATGCTCCATGCCATTGTCATCACAATGGACAATGACATATGTCATCACAATGCTCCCTGACACCTGTCTTCACAATACTCCATGACCTTGTCATCACAATGTTCCATGCCCTTGTCATCACAATGCGCCATGCCCACTGTCATCACAATAATCCAGGAAACATGTCAGACCAATGTTCCATGCCCCTGTCATCACAATGCTCCATGACCCCTGTCATCACAATGCTCCGTGACTCCAGTCATCACAATGTTTCATGACCTTTCTCCTCACAGTGGTCCATGCCCTCGTCACACAAGGCTCTGTGACCTTTGTCAACACAATGTTCCATGCCCTTGTCATCTCAATGCTCCATGCCGACTGTCATCACAACAATCCATGAAACTTGCCAGACCAATGTTCCATGCCCCTGTCATCACATTGCTCCATGCCCTTGTCATCAAAATGACCATGACCCCTGTCATCACAATGCTCCGTGACTCCAGTCATCACAATGATTCATGACCTTTCTCATCACAATGGTCCATTCCATCGTCACACAAGGCTCTGTGATGTTTGTCACCACAATGCTCCATGAAATTTTCATCACAATGCTCTGTGTCCCTTGTCAGCACAATGCTCCATGACAATTGTCATCAAAATGCTCCATGAACTTTGTCATCACAATGCTCAATACACTTGTCATCACAAAGCTCCCAGACACTTTTCGTCAGAATGCTCCTTGAACTCTTTCATGAAAAGGCTCCATGACTTTTTCATCACAATGCTCCATGCCCTTTTCCTCACTATGCTCCATGCCATTGTCATCACAATACTCCACAAGCTTGTCATCAGATTGCTCCATTACGCTTGTCATCACAATGCTCCATGATCCCTGTCATCACAATGCCCCATGACACCTGTCATCACAATGCTCCATGCCCCTTGTCATTACAGTGCTCCATGACGCTCGTCATCAAAATTATCCATGTTTTCTCATCACAATGCTCCACGGTCTTACCATCACAATGCTCCTTGACACTTCTCATCACAATGTTATATGCTCTTGTCATCACAGTTCTCCATGCACTTGTCATCGCAATGCTCCATGACCCCTGTCATAGCAAGCTCCATATGCTTTTCATCACAATGCTTCAGGAACTTGTCATAAAAATTCTCAATGGCCCTTGTCATCACAAACCTCCATGCCCTTGTCATCAAAATGCTCCATGACCATTGTCATCACAATGCTCCAAACCCCTGTCATCACAATGCTCCATTAACTTTGTCATCACATTCCTCCATGACACTAGCCATCACAATACTCCATGCCATTGTCATCACAATGGACCATGACATATGTCATCACATGCCCCCAGACCCCTGTCTTCACAGTACTCCATGACCTTCTCATCACAATGCTCCATGCTCTTCTCATCAGAATGTGCCTTGCCCACTGTCATCACAATAAAAAATGAAACTTGTCAGACCAATGCACTATGCCCCTGTCATCAGAATGCTCCATACCCTTGTCATCACAATGTTCCGTGACTCCAGTCATCACAATGCTTCATGACCTTTGTCATCACAATGGAACTTAACCTCGTCATCACAAGGCTCTGTGACCATTGTCACCACAATGCTCCATGAACTTTTCATCACAATTCTCTGTGACCGTTGTCATCACAAAGTTCCATGAATTTGTCAGCACAATGCTCCATGACCCTTGTCATCACAATGCTCCATGCGCTTCTCAGCACAATGCTCCATGACCCATGTCATCAAAATGCGCCATGCAATTGTCAACACAATGCTCCACAGCCTTGTCATCACAATGCTCCATAAACCTTGTCATCACAATGCTCCATGCACTTCTCATTAAAATGCTTTCTCACCACTGATATCACAATGCTCCATCAGAAGTCATCACAATACTCCCTCACCACTGTCATCACAATTTTCCATGACCTCTGTCATGACAATGCCACATGCCATATCATCACAATGCTCCATGACCCCTGACATCAAAATGTTCCATATCCTCTGTCATCAGAATGCTCCATCACCCTTTTCATCACAATGCTCCAAGACCCCTGACATCACAATGTTCCATAACCACTGTCATCAAAATGTTCCATCACCCTTTTCATCAAATTGCTCCATGACCCTGTCATCACAATGCACCATGTCCATCATCATAATGCTTCATGCTATTGTCATCACAATGAAATCAATATGCTCCATGACCTCTGTCATCAAAATGCTCCAAACCCTTGTGATCACAATGTTCCATAACCATTGTCATCAGAATGCAACATGACGCTCATCATCACAATTATCCATCGTCTTCTCATCTCAGTGCTCCATGACCTTTGTCATCACAACGCTCAATACACTTGTCATCACAATGCTCCCTGACACTTGTCATCAGTATGCTCCTTAAACCCTGTCATGACAAGGCTCCATGCCTTTTTCATCACAATGATCCATACCATTTTCATCACAATGCTCCAAGACTCCTGTAATCACAATGCTCCATGACTTTAATCACAAAGCTCCATGATGAATGTCATCAGAATGCTCCATGGCCTTCTCATCACATTGCTCCATGTCCTTGTCATCACAGTGCTCCAAGACCCCTGTCATCTCAATGTTCTGTGACTCCAGTAATCACAAGGCTTCATGACATTTGTCATCACAATGGTCCATGTCCTCGTCACACAGGGCTCTGTGACCTTTCTCACCACAATGCTCCATGAAATTTTCATCACAGTGCTCTGTGATCTTTGTCATCACCATGCTCCATGCCTTTGTCAGCACAATGCTCCATGCGCTTGTGAGCACAATGCTCCACAACCCATGTCATCACAATGCGCCATGCACTTGTCATCACAATGCTCCACATCCTTGTCATTACAGTGCTCCAAAAACCTTGTCATCACAATGCTCCATGCACTTCTCATTAAAATGCTCTCTCCCCCTGTCATCACAATGTTCCATGATCCGTGTCATGACAATGCTAAATGACCTTATCATCACAATGCTCCATGAACTCTGACATCACAATGTTCCATAATCCCTGTCATCAAAATGCTCCATGACCCTTTTCATCACAATCCTCCATGACACCTGACATCACAATGTTCCATAACCACTGTCATCAAAATATTCCATGATACATTTCATCAAATTGCTCCATGACACTGTCGTCAAAATGCTCCCTGCCCTTCTCAACACAATGCACCACGACCTTGTCATCAAAATGCTCCATGAACTTTGTCATCACAAACTCCATGACCCTTGGCATCACAAGGCTCCATGCCATTTTCATCACAATGTTTCATGATCCCTGTAATCACAATGCTCCATGCACATTTTCATCAGAATGCTCCATGAGACTTGTCATCACAAGGCTCCATGGTTTTCTCATCACAATGCCCCAGGACCTTGTCATCACAGTGCCCCATTACCCTGTCATCACAATACTCCATGAACATTTTCAGCCCAATGCTCCATGACCTTCTTTTCACAATGCTCCATGACCCTGTCATCACAGTGCTCCATGACCACTGTCATCACAGAGCTCCATGACCCCTGAGAACACAATGATATGGGAATCTTGTATTCAAAATGCTCCATGACCCTTGTCATCACAATGCTCCATGCCCTTGTCATCACAATGCTCCGTGAAGCCTCTCATCACATTGCTCCATGCACTTGTCATTACAAACCTCCATGATCCATGTATCACAGTGTTCCGTGCCTTTGTCATTACAATGCTCTATGCCCACTCTCATCACAGTAATCCATAAAAGTTTTCAGACCAATGCTCGATGCCCTTGTCATCACAATCCTCCATTGCCCATGTCATAACCATGCTCCTTGAACCCTGCCATCACAATGTTCTACGGTCTTGTCATCACAAGGATCCAATACCCCTGTAATCATAATGCTCCATGCCCCATTTCATCAGAATGGTCCATGAGAATTGTAACCAAAAGGCTCCATGGTCCTCTCATCACAATGCTCCAGTACCTTATCATCACACTGGTCCATGCCCACTTCATCAAAAGGCTCTGTGAAATTTGTCACCACAATGCTCCATGAAAATTTCATCACAATGCTCTTTTACCCATGTCTTCACTATGCTCCATGCCTTTGTCAGCACAATGCTCCATGACGCTTGTCATCACAATGCTCGATACTCTTCTCATCACAATGCTCCATGCCCTTGTCATTACAATCCTCCATGACACATGTATCAAGTGTTCCGTGCACTAGTCATCACAATGCTCCATGCCGAATCTCATCACAATAATCCATGAAAATTTCAGACCAATGTTCCATGCACTTGTCATCACAATGCTCCATTACCCCTGTCATAACAATGCTCCATGACCCCTGCCATCACAATGTTCCACGGCCTTGTCATCCAAAGCTCCATGACCCTTGTCATCATAGTGCTGCAAGACCTCTGTAATCACAATGCTCCATGCCCTTGTCGTCACAATGATTCATGACGCATGTCATCAGAATGCTCCATGGCCTTCGCATGAAAATGCTCCATTCCCTTGTCATCATAATGCTCCAGGAACCCTGGATTCACAATGCTCCATGCCCCTTGTTATTACAGTGCTCCATGATGCTCGTCATCACAATTATCCGTGATCTTCTCATCACAATGCTCCACGGTCATGCCATCACAATGCTCCATGCCCTGGTAATCACAATGCTCCATGTCCCATGTCATCACAATTCTCCACGTCCTTGTCATCACAATGCTCCATGACACTTCTTATCACAATGTTACATGATCTTGTCATCACAATTCTCCATGCACTTGTCATCGTAATGCTCTATGATCCCTGTCATAGCAAGCTCAATGAGCTTGTCATCACAATGCTTCACTACATTGTCATCAAAATTCTCAATGGCCTTTGTCATCACAATGCTCCATGCCCTTGTCATCACAATGCTCCATGACCCTTGTCATCACAATGTTCCAAGCCCTTGTCATCAAAATGCTCCATTACCTTTGTCATCACAATCCTCCATGACACTTGGTATCACAATGCTCCATGCCATTGTCACCACAATGGACAATGATATATGTCATCACAATGCTCCCTGACACCTGTCTTCACAATACTCCATAACCTTGTCATCACTATGTTCCATGCCCTTGTCATCACAATGCACCATGCCCACTGTCATCACAATAATCCATGAAACATGTCAGACCAATGTTCCATGCCCCTGTCATCTCAATGCTCCATGACCTTGTCATCACAATGCTCCATGACACCGGTCATCACAATGCTTCATGCCTTTTGTCATCACAATGTTCCATCCCCTCGTCATACAAGGCTCTGTGACCTTGGTCACCACAATGCTCCATGTCATTGTCATCACAAAGCTCCATGATGCATGTCATCAGAATGCTCCATTGACTTCTCATCAAAATGCTCATTGCCCTTGTCATCACAATGCTTCAAAACCCCTGTATTCACAATGCTCCATGAAACTTTTCATCAGAGTGCTCCATGACCCTTTTCATCAAAATGTTCCATGACCCCTGACATCACAATGTTCCATAAACCCTGTAATCAAAATGCTCCATGACACATTTCATCAATTTGTTCCATGACCCTGTTATCACAATGCTCCCTGCCCTTCTCATCAAAATGCACCACAACCTTGTCATCAAAATGCTCCATGACTTTTGTCATCACAAAGGTCCATGACCCTTGGCATCACAATTCTCCATGCCATTTCATCACAATGCTACATGTAACCTCTCATCACATTCCTCCATGCCCTTGTCAGCACAATGCTCGATTCACTTCTCATCACAGTGCTCCAAGCCCTTGTCATTACAATCCCCCCTGACACATGTATCACAGTGTTCCGTGCCCTAGTCTTCACAGTGCTCAATGCCGAATCTCATCACAATAATCCATGAAATTTTCAGACTAATATTCCATGTCCTTGTCATCACAATGCTCCATTACCCGTGTCATGACAATGCTTCATGACCCGTGCCATCACAATGTTCCACGGCCTTGTCATCCAAGGCTCCATGACCCTTGTCATCACAGTGCTCCAAGACCACAGTAATCACAATGCTCCATGCCCTTGTCATCACAATGCTCCAAGACCCCTGTAATCACAATGCTCCATGCCCCTTGTCATTACAGTGCTCCATGACGCTCGTCATCACAATTATCCGTTATCTTCTCATCACAATGCTCCACGGTCTTGCCATCACAATGCTCCATGCCCTGGTCATCACAATGCTCCATGTAACATGTCATCACAATTCTCCATGTATTTATCATCACAATGCTCGTTGACACTTCTTATCACAATGTTACATGATCTTGTCATCACAATTCTCCATGCACTTGTCATCGCAATGCTCTATGACACCTGTCATAGCAAGCTCCATGTGCTTGTCATCACAATGCTTCACGACGTTGTCATCAAAATTCTCAATGGTCATTGTCATCACAATGCTCCACGCCCTTGTCATCACAATGCTCCATGATGCTTGTAATCACAGTGTCCCTAGCCCTTGTCATCAAAATGCTCCATTACCTTTGTCATCACAATCCTCCATGACACTTGGTATTACAATGCTCCATGCCATTGTCATCACAATGGACAATGACATTTCATCAAAGTGCTCCCTGACACCTGTCTTCACAATACTCCATGAGCTTGTCATCACAATGTTACATGCCCTTGTCATCACAATGCGCCATGCCCACAGTCATCACAATAATCCATGAAACTTGTCAGACCAATGATCCATGCCCCTGTCATCACAATGCTTCATGCCCTTGTCATCACAAAGCTCCATGAAGCATGTCATCAGAATGCTCCATGGGCTTCTCATTCACGATGCTCCATGCCGTTGTAATCACAATTCTCCTAGACACCTGTAATCACAATGCTCCATTTCCCTTTTCATCTCAATGCTCCATGACCCTGTCATCACAATGCTCCCTGCACTTCTCATTACAATGCACCATGACCTTGTCATCAAAATGCTCCATGACCTTTATCATCACAAAACTTCATGACCCTTGGCAACACAATGCTCCATGCCATTTCATCACAATGCTACATGAAACCTCTCATCACACTGCTCCATGCCCTTGTCAGCACAATGCTGCATGAAGCTTGTCATCACAATGCTCGATACTCTTCTCATCACAATTCTCTATGCCCTTTTATTACAATCCTTCATGACACATGTATCACAGTGTTCCTTGCCCTAGTCATCACAATGCTCCATGCCGAATCTCATCACAATAATCAATGAAATTTTCAGACCAATGTTCCATGCCCTTGTCATCACAATGCTCCATTACACCTGTCATCACAATGCTCCATTACCCCTGTCATTACAATGCTCCATGACCCCTGCCATCTCAATGTTCCACGGCCTTTTCATCCAAGGCTCCATGACCCTTGTCATCACAATGCTCCAAGACCCCTGTAATCACAATGCTCCATGCCTTTGTCGTCACAGAGATGCATGACACATGTCATCAGAATGCTCCATGGCCTTCTCATCACAATGCTCCATGCCCTTGTCGTCACAATGCTCCAAGACCCCTGTAATCACAATGCTCCATGCCCCTATTCTTCAGAATGCTCCATGAGACTTGTCATCACAATGCTCCATGGTCTTCTCATCACACTGCTCCAGGACCTTTTCATCACAATGCTCCATTCCCTTGTCATCACAATGCTCCTTGAACACTGTCATCACAATACTCCATGGACATTTTCAGCCCAATGCTCCATGAACTTCTCATCACAATGCTCCATGACCCTTGTCATCACAATGCTCCATGAAGCCTCTCATCACAATTCTCCATGACACCTGTCATCACAATGCTCCATGCCCCTTGTCATTACAGTGATCCATGACGCTCTTCATAATAATTATCCAAGGTCTTTTCATCAAAATGCTCCACGGTCTTGCCATCACAATTCTCCATGCCCTGTTCATAAAAATGATCCCTGTCCCATGTCATTACAATTCTCCATGTATTTGACATCACAATGCTCCGTTACACTTCTCATCACAATGTTACATGATATTGTCAACACAATTCTCCATGCACTTGTCATCGCAATGCTCTATGACCCCTGTCATAGCAAGCTCCATGTGCTTGTCATCACAATGCTTCACGACGTTGTCATCAAAATTCTCAATGGCCCTTGTCATTACAATGCTCCCTGCCCTTGTCATCACAATGCTCCATGACCCTTGTCATCACAATGTCCCAAGCACTTGTCATCAAAATGCTCCATTACCTTTGTTATAACAATCCTCCATGACACTTGGTTTCAGAATGCTCCATGCCATTGTCATCACAACGGACAATGACATATGTCATCACAATGCTCCCTGACACCTGTCTTCACAATACTCCATGACCTAGTCATCACAATGTTCCATGCCCTTGTCATCACAGTGCACCATGCCCAATGTCAACACAAGAATCCATGAAACATTTCCGACCAATGTTCCATGACACTTTCATCACAATTCTCAATGCCCTTGTCATCACAATGCTCCATGACCCCAGTCATCACAATGCTTCATGACCTTTGTCATCACAATGGTCCATGCCCTCGTCACACAAGGCTCTGTGACCTTTGTCTCCACAATGCTCCATGTCCTTGTCATCACAAAGCTCCATGATGCATGTCATCAGAATGCTCCATTGCCTTCTCATCAAAATGCTCCTTGCCCATGTCATCACAGTTTTTCAAAACCCCTGTAATCACAATGCTTCATGCACCTTTTCATCAGAATGCTCCATGACACTTTTCATCAAAATGCTCCATGACCCCTGATATCACAATGTTCCATAACCCCTGTCATAAAAATGTTCCATGACAATTTTAATCAATTTGTTCCATGACCCTGTCATCACAATGCTCCCTGCCTTTCTCATCAAAATGCACCACGACCTTGTCATCAAAATGCTCCATGACATTTGTCATCACAAAGCTCCATGACCCTTGGCATCACAATGCTCCATGCCATTTCATCACAATGGACAATGACATATGTCATCACAATGCTCCCTGACACCTGTCTTCACAATACTCCATGACCTTGTCATCACAATGTTCCATGCCCTTGTTATCACAATGCGCCATGACCGCTCTCATCAAAATAATCCATAATCTTGTCAGAGCAATGCTCCATGACCCTTGTCATCACAATGCTCCGTGACTCCAGTCATTACAATGTTTCATGACCTTTGTCATCATAGTGGTCCATGTCCTCTTCAAACAAGGCTCTGTGATCTTTTACACCACAATGCTCCATGAATATTTCATCACAATGCTCTGTGTCCCTTGTCATCAAAATGCTCCATGCCTTTGTCACCACAATGCTCCATGCCCTTGTCATCACAATGCTCCATGCCCTTGGCATCACAATGCTCCATGACCACTTTCATCACAATGCTCCGTGACTCCAGTCATCACAATGCTTCATGACCTTTGTCCTCACAATTGTCCATGCCCTCGTCACACAAGGCTCTGTGACCTTTGTCACCACAATGCTCCATGCCCTTGTCATCTCAAAGTTCCATGCCGACTGTCATCACACTAATCCATGAAACTTGTCAGACGAATGATCCATGCCCTTGTCATCTCAATGCTCCATGCCCACTGTCATCACATTAATCCATGAAAATTGTCAGACCAATGTTCCATGCCCCTGTCATCACGTTGCTCCATGCCCTTGTCATCACAATGCTCCATGACCCCTGTCATCACAATGCACCGTGACTAAAGTCATCACAAAGATTCATTAACTTTGTCCTCACAATGGTCCATGCCCTCGTCACCCAAGGCTCTGTGATCTTTGTCACCACAATGCTCCATGAACTTTTCATCACAATGCTCTGTGTCCCTTGTCATCCCAATGCTCTATGCCTTTGTCAGCACAATGCTCCATGACACATTTCATCAAAATGCTCCATGTGCTTGTCAGCACAATGTTCCATGACCCATGTCATCACATTGCACCATGCGCTTTTCATCACAATGCTCCACATCCTTTTCATCGCTATTCTCCATAAAACTTGTCATCACAATGCTCCTTGCACTTCTCATTAAATGCTCTCTCACCACATATATCACAATGTTCCATAACTAGTCATCACAATACTCTCTCACACCTGTCATCACAATGTTCCATGACCACCGTCATCACAGTGCTCCATGCCCTTATCATCACAATGCTCCATGACCACTGACATCACAATGTTCCATAACCCCTGTCACAAAATGTTCCGTGACCCATTTCATCACAATGCTTCAGGACCCCTGACATCACAATGTTCCATAACCCCTATGATCAAAATATTCCTTGACACTTTTCATCAGATTGCTCCATGATGCTGTCACCACAATGTGCCCTGCCCGTCTCATCACAGTGCACCATGCACTTGTCATCAAAATGCCCCATGACCTTTATCATCACAAAGCTCCATTACCCCTGGCATAACAGTGCTACATGACCCCTGCCATCACAAGTTTCCACGGCCTTGTCATCACAAGCCTCCATGTCCCTTGTCATCACAATGCTCCAAGACCCCTCTAATCACAATGCTCCATGCCCTTGTCATCACAAAGCTCCATGACGCATGTCATCAGAATGATCCAAGGCCTTCTCATCACAATGCCCCATGCCCTTGGCATCACAATGCTCCAACACCCCTGTAATCACAATGCTCCATGCCCCTTTTCAACTCAATGATCCATGAACCCTGTCATCACAATGCACCGTGCCCATCGCCATAATATTTCATGCTATTGTCATCACAATGAAATCAAAATGCTCAATGACCTCTGTCATCACAATGCACCAAACCCTTGTGATCACAATGTTCCATAACCCTTGTCATCACAATGCCCCATGACGATGGTCATCACAATTATCCATGGACTTCTCATCACAATGCTCCATGATCTTTGTCATCACAATGCTCAATACACTTATCATCACAATGCTCCCTGACAGTTGTCATCAGTATGCTCCTTGAACCCTGTCATGACAAGGCTCCATGCATTTTTCATCACAATGATCCATTCCCTTTTCATCAAAATGCTCCATGACCCCTGACATCACAATGTTTCATAACCACTGTAATCAAAATGTTCCATGACACTTTTCATCAATTTGCTCCATGACCCTGTCATCACAATGCTCCCTGCCCTTCTCATCACAATGCACCACAACCTTTTCATCAAAATGCTCCATGACATTCGTCATAACAAAGCTCCATGACACTTGGCATCACAATGCTCCATGCCATTTCATCACAATGCTACATGAAACCTCTCATCACATTGCTCCATGCCCTTGTCAGCACAATGCTCCATGACGCTTGTCATCACAATGCTCGATACTCTTCTCATCACAATGATCCATGCCCTTGTCATTACAATCCCCCCTGAACACATGTATCACAGTGTTCCGTGCCCTAGTCATCACAATGCTCCATGCCGAATCTCATCACAATAATCCATGAAATTCTCAGACTAATGTTCCATGCCCTTGTCATCACAATGCTCCATTACCCATGTCATGACAATGCTCCATGACCCCTGCCATCACAATGTTCCACGGCCTTGTCATCCAAGGGTCCATGACCCTTGTCATCACAGTGCTCCAAGACCTCTGTAATCACAATGCTCCATGCCCTTGTCGTCACAATGATTCATGACACATGTCTTCAGAATGCTCCGTGGCCTTCTGATCACAATGCTCCATTCCCTTTTCATCACAGTGATCCAAGACCCCTGTAATCACAATGCTCCATGCCCCTTGTCATTACAGGGCTCCATGACGCTCGTCATCAGAATTATCCGTGATTTTCTCATCACAATGCTCCACGGTCTTGCCATCACAATGCTCCATGCCCTGGTCAACACAATGCTCCATGTCCCATGACATCACAATTCTCCACGTCCTTGTCATCACAATGCTTCATCACACTTCTTATCACAATGTTACATGATCTTGTCATCACGAATCTCCATGCACTTTTCATCGCAGTGCTCTATGACCCCTGTCATAGCAAGCTCAATGCGCTTGTCATCACAGTGCTTCACCACGTTGTCATCAAAATGCTCAATGGCCCTTGTCATTACAATGCTCCCTGCCCTTGTCATCACAATGCTCCATGACCCTTGTCATCACAATGTCCCAAGCACTTGTCATCAAAATGCTCCATTACCTTTGTTATAACAATCCTCCATGACACTTGGTTTCAGAATGCTCCATGCCATTGTCATCACAACGGACAATGACATATGTCATCACAATGCTCCCTGACACCTCTCTTCACAATACTCCATGACCTAGTCATCACAATGTTCCATGCCCTTGTCATCATAGTTCGTCATTCCCAATGTCAACACAAGAATCCATGAAACTTTTCCGACCAATGTTCCATGACCCTTTCATCACAATTGCAATGCCCTTGTCATCACAATGCTCCATGACCCCAGTCATCACAATGCTTCATGACCTTTGTCATCACAATGGTCCATGCCCTCGTCACACAAGGCTCTGTGACCTTTGTCTCCACAATGCTCCATGTCCTTGTCATCACAAAGCTCCATGATGCATGTCATCAGAATGCTCCATTGCCTTCTCATCAAAATGCTCCTTGCCCATGTCATCACAGTTTTTCAAAACCCCTGTAATCACAATGCTTCATGCACCTTTTCATCAGAATGCTCCATGACACTTTTCATCAAAATGCTCCATGACCCCTGATATCACAATGTTCCATAACCCCTGTCATAAAAATGTTCCATGACAATATTAATCAGTTTGTTCCATGACCCTGTCATCACAGTGCTCCCTGCCTTTCTCATCAAAATGCACTACGACCTTGTCATCAAAATGCTTCATGACCTTTGTCATCACAAAGCTCCATAACCCTTGGCATCACAATGCTCCATGCCATTTCATCACAATGGACAATGACATATGTCATCACAATGCTCCCTGACACCTGTCTTCACAATACTCCATGACCTTGTCATCACAATGTTCCATGCCCTTGTCATCACAATGCACCATGCCCGCAATCATCAAAATAATCCATAATCTTGTCAGAGCAATGCTCCATGACCCTTGTCATCACAATGCTCCGTGACTCCAGTCATTACAATGTTTCATGACCTTTGTCTTCATAGTGGTCCATGTCCTCTTCAAACAAGGCTCTGTGATCTTTTACATCACAATGCTCCATGAATATTTCATCACAATGCTCTGTGTCCCTTGTCATCAAAATGCTCCATGCCTTTGCCACCACAATGCTCCATGCCCTTGTCATCACAATGCTCCATGCCCTTGGCATCACAATGCTCCATGACCACTTTCATCACAATGCTCCGTGACTCCAGTCATCACAATGCTTCATGACCTTTGTCCTCACAATGGTCCATGCCCTCGTCACACAAGGCTCTGTGACATTTGTCACCACAATGCTCCATGCCCTTGTCATCTCAATGATCCATGCCCACTGTCATCACAATAATCCATGAAACTTGTCAGACCAATGTTCCATGCCCCTGTCATCACATTGCTCCATGCCCTTGTCATCACAATGCTCCATTACACCTGTCATCACAATGCACCGTGACTCCAGTCATCACAAAGATTCATTAACTTTATCCTCACAATGGTCCATGCCCTCGTCACACAAGGCTCTGTGATCTTTGTCATCACAATGCTCAATACACTTATCATCACAATGCTCCCTGACAGTTGTCATCAGTATGCTCCTTGAACCCTGTCATGACAAGGCTCCATGCATTTTTCATCACAATGATCTATTCCCTTTTCATCACAATGCTCCAAGACTCCTGTAATCACAATGCTCCATGTCCTTGTCATCACAAAGCTCCATGACGCATGTCATCAGAATGCTCCATTGCCTTCTCATCACAATGCTCCATGCCCATGTCATCACATTGCTTGAAAACCCCTGTAATCTCAATGCTCCATGCACCTTTTCATCAGAATGCTCCAAGACCCTTTTCATCAAAATGCTCCATTACCCCTGACATCACAATGTTCCATAACCCCTGTCATCAAAATGTTCCATGACACTTTTCTTCAATTTGCTCCATGACCCTGTCATCACAATGCTCCCTGCCCTTCTCATCACAATGCACCACGACCTTGTCATCAAAATGCTCCATGACCTTTGTCATCACAAAGCGCCATGACCCTTGGCATCACAATGCTCCATGCCATTTCATCACAATTCTACATGAAACCTCTCATTATATTACTCCATGCCCTTGTCACCACAATGCTCCATGACACTTGTCATCAGAATGCTCGATACTCTTCTCATCACAATGCTCCATGCCCTTGTCATTACAATCCTCCATGACACATGTATCACAGTGTTCTGTGCCCTAGTCATCACAATGTTCCATGCCGAATCTCATCACAATAATCCATGAAATTTTCAGACCAATATTCCATGCCCTTGTCATCACAGTGCTCCATTACCCCTGTCATAACAATGCTCCATGACCCCTGCCATCACAATGTTCCACCGCCTTTGCATCCAAGGCTCCATGACCCTTGTCATCACAATGCTCCAAGACCCCTGTAATCACAATGCTCCATGCCCCTGTAACCACAAAGATCCATGACACATGTCATCAGAATGCTCCATGGCCTCTCATCACTATGCTAAATGACCTTGTCATCACAATGCTCCAAGACCCCTGTAATCAAAATGCTCCATGCCCCTATTCATCAGAATGCTCCATTAGACTTGTCATCACAAGGCTCCATGGTCTTCTCATCACACTGCTCCAGGACCTTGTCATCAAAATGCTCCATTCCCTTGTCATCACATTGCTCCTTGACCACTGTAATCACAATACTCCATGAACATTTTCAGGCCAATGCTCCATGACCGTCTCATCACAATGCTCCATTACCCTTGTCATCACAATGCTCCATGACCCCTCTCATCACAATGCTCCATGACACCTGTCATCACAATGCTCCATGCCACTTGTCATTACAGTGACGCATGACGCTCTTCATCATAATTATACATGGGCTTTTCATCACAATGTTCCACGGTCTTGCTATCACAATTCTCCATGCCCTGTTCATCACAGTGCTCCATGTCCCAAGTCATTACAATTCTCCAAGTCCTTGTCATCACAATGCTTCGTGACACTTCTCATCACAATGTTACATGATATTGTCATCACAATTCTCCATGCACTTGTCATCACAATGCTCTATGACCACTGTCATAGCAAGCTCCATGTGCTTGTCATCACAATGGTTCACGACGTTGTCATCAAAATTCTCAATGGACTTTGTCATCACAATTTTCCATGCCCTTGTCATCAAAATGCTCACATGACCTTTGTCATCACAATCCTCCATGACACTGGGTATCACAATGCTCCATGCCATTGTCATCACAATGGACAATGACATATGTCATCACAATGCTCCCTGACACCTGTCTTCACAATACTCCATGACCTTGTCATCACAATGTTCCATGACCTTGTCATCACAATGTGCCATGCCCACTCTCATCACAATAATCCATAATCTTGTCAGAGGAATGCTCCAAAACCCCTGTCATCACAGTGCTCCGTGACTCCAGTCATCACAATGCTCCATGACCCCTTTCATCAAAATGCTCCGTGACTCCAGTCATCACAATGCTTCATGACCTATCTCATCACTATGGTCCATGCCCTCGTCACACAAGGCACTGTGATATTTTTTCACCACAATGCTCCATGAATATTTCATCACAATGCTCTGTGTCCCTTGTCATCAAAATGCTCCGTGCCTTTGTCAGCACAGTGCTCCATGACACTTGTCATCAAAATGCTCCATGCGCTTGTCAGCACAATGCTCCATGACCCATGTCATCACAATGTGCCATGCGCTTGTCATCACAATACTCCACATCCTTATCATTGCTATGCTCCATAACACTGGTAATCACAATGCTCCATCCACTTCTCATCAAAATGCTCTCTCACCACTTATATCACAATGTTACATCACTAGTCATCACAATACTCCCTCACCCCTGTCATCACAATGTTCCATAACCCCTGTAATCAAAAAGCTCCATGACACTTTTCATCACAAAGCTCCATGACCACTGACATCACAATGTTCTATAACCACTGTCATCAAAATATTCCATGACACTTTTCATCAAATTGCTCCATGACCCTGTCATCACAATGCTCCCTGCCCTTCTCATCACAATGCACCACGCCCTTGTCATCAAAATGTTCCATGACCTTCGTCATCACAAATGTGCATGACCCTTGGCATCACAATGCTCCATTCCATTGTCATCCCAATGCTCCATGAACCCTCTCATCACATTGCTCCATGCACTAGTCATTACAAGCCTGCATGATCTATGTATCACAGTGTTCCGTGCCCTTGTCATCACAATGCTCCATGCCCACTCTCATCACAATAATCCATGAAAATTTTCAGACCAATGCCCCATTCCCTTGTCATCACAAAGCTCCATTACGCCTGTCATAAAAATGCTCCATGACCACTTCCATCACAAGGTTCCACGGCCTTGTCATCACAAGCCTCGATGACCCTTGTCATCAAAATGCTCCAAGACCCCTGTAATCACAATGCTCCATGCCCTGGTCATCACAAAGATCCATGACGCATGTCATCAGAATGCTCCATGGCCTTCTCATCACAATGCTCCATGCCCCTGTAATCACAATGTTCCAACACACCTGTAATGACAATTCTCCATGCCCCTTTTCATCTCAATGCTCCATGAACCCTGTCATCCCACTGCACCGTGCCCATCACCATAATATTTCATGCTATTTTCATCACTATGAAATCAAAATTCTCAATGACCTCAGTCATCACAATTCACCAAAACCTTCTGATCAAAATGTTCCATAACACTTGTCATCACAATGCCCCATGACGCTGGTCATCACAATGATCCATGCCGTTTTCATCACAATGATCCAAAACCCCTGTAATCACAATGCTCCATGTCCTTGTCATCACAAAGCTCCATGACGCATTTCGTCAGAATGCTCCATTGCCTTCTCATCACAATATTCCATGCCCTTGTCATCACAATGCTTCAAAACCCCTGTAATCAAAATGCTCCATGCACCATTTCACCAGAATTCTCCATGACCCTTTTCATCAAAAGGCTCCATGACCCCTGACATCACAAAGTTTCATAACCACTGTCATCAAAATGTTCCATGACACTTTTCATCAATTTGCTCCATGACCCTGTCATCACAGTGCTCCCTGCCTTGCTCATCAAAATGCACCACAACCTTGTCATCAAAATGCTCCATGACTTTGTCATCCCAAAACTCCATGACGCTTCGCATCACAATGCTCCATGCCATTTCATCACAATGCTACATGAAACATCTCATCATATTGCTCCATGCCCTTGTCAGCACAATGCTCCATGACACTTGTCACACCAATCCTCGATACTCTTCTCATCACAATGCTCCATGCCATTGTCATTACAATCCTCCATGACACATGTATCACAGTGTTGCGTGCCCTAGTCATCACAATGCTCAATGCCGAATCTCATTACAATAATCCATGAAATTTTCAGACCAATGTTCCATGCCCTTGTCATCACAATCCTCCATTACCCCTGTCATAACAATGCTCCATGACCCGAGCCAACACAATGTTCCACGGCCTTGTCATCCAAGGCTCCATTGCCCTTGTCATCACAATGCTCCAAGACCCCTGTAATCACAATGCTCCATGCCCTTGTCGTCACAAAGATCCATGACACATGGCATCAGAATGCTCCATGTACTTCTCATCACAATGCTCCATGCCCTTGTAATCACAATTCTCCAAGACCCCTGTAATCACAGTGCTCCATGCCCTTGTCATCACGAAGCTCAATGACTTATGTCATCAGAATGCTCTATAGTCTTCTCATCAGAATGCTCCATGCCCTTGTCATCACAGTGCTCCAAGACCGCTGTATTCACAATGCTCCATGCCCCTTTTCATCTCAATGCTCCATGAACCCTGTCATCAAAATGCACCATGCCCATCATCATAATGCTTCATGCTATTGTCATCACAATGAAATCAAAATGCTCCATGACCTCTGTCATCACAATGCTCCAAACCCTTGTGATCACAATGTTCCATAACACTTGTCATCACAATTCCCCATGATGCTCCTCATCACAATTATCCATGGTCTTCTCATTACAATGCTCCATGATCTTTGTCATCACAATGCTTCATGACCATTGTCATCACAATGCTCAATACACTTGTCATCTCAATGCTCCCTGCCACTTGTCATCAGTATGCTTCTTGAACCCTGTCATGACAAGGCTCCTTGCCTTTTTCATCACAATGATCCATGTACTTTTCATCACAATGTTCCAAGACCCCAGTAATCACAATGCTCCTTGCCCTGCTCATCACAAAGCTCCATGACCCATATCATCAGAATGCTCCATGGCCTTCTCATCACCATGCTCGATGCCCTTGTCATCACACTGCTCCCTGACACTTGTCTTCAGAATGCTCCTTGAACCCTGTCATGAAAAGGCTCCATGCCTTTTTCATCACAATGCTCCATGTCCTTTCATCACTATGCTCCATGCCATTGTCATCACAATACTCCACAAGCTTGTCATCAGAATGCTCCATGACCCATGTCATCACAATGCTCCATGACCCCTGTCATCACAATGCTCCATGAACCCTGTAATCACAATGCTCCATGCCTCTTGTCATTACAGTTCTCCATGACGCTCGTCATCACAATTATCCATGGTCTTCTCATCACAATGCTGCACGGTTTTTCCATCACAATGCTCCCTGCCCTGGTCCTCACAATGCTCCATGACCCTTTTCATCACAATTCTCCAAGCAATTGTCATACAATGCTCCATTTCATTTGTCATCACAATCCTCCATGACACTTGGCATCACAATACTCCACGCCATAGTCATCACAATGCACCATGACATGTGTCATCACAATGCTCCCTGACACCTGTCTTCACAATACTACATGACCTTGTCATAAAAAGGTTCCATGCCCTTGTCATCACAATGTGCCATGCCCACCCTCATACCAATAATCCATGAAACTTGTCAGACCAATTCTCCATGCCCCTGTCATCACAATGCTCCATGCCCTTGTAATCACAATGCTCCATGGCCCCTCACATCATAATGCTCCGTGACTCCAGTCATCACAATGCTTTTTGAACATTGTCATCACAATGGTCCATTCCCTCGTCATGATAATGCTCTGTAAAACTTGTCATCACAATGCTCCATGCCTTTGTCAGCACAATGCTCCATGACCGTTGTCATCACAATTCTCCATGCCCCGTGTCATTACAGTGCTCGATGACACTCGTCATCAAAATGCTCCATGGTCTTGCCATCACAGTGCTCCATGACCTGGACATCACAATGCTCCATGTCCCTTTTCATCACAATGCTCCATGCGCTTCTCAGCACAATGCTCCATGACCCATGACATCACAATGCGCCATGAACTTTTCATCACAATGCTCTACATCCTTTTCATCGCTATGCTCCATAAAACTTGTCATCACAGTGCTCCATGCACTTCTCATCAAAATGCTCTCTCCCCACTGATATCACAGTGTTCCATCACTAGTCATCACAATACTCCCTCACCCCTGTCATCACAATGTTCCATGACCACTGTAATCACAATGTTCCATGCCCTTGTCATCACTAAGCTCCATGATGCATGTCATCAAAATGCTCCATGGACTTCTCACACAAAGCTCCATTCCCTTGCCATCACAATGCTCCATTAAACCTGTCATCACAATGCTCCATGAGCACTGTCATCACAGCACTCCCTGACCCCAGACAACACAATGATCTGGGACCCTTGTAATCAAAATGCTCCAAGACACTTGTCATCACAGTGATCCATGCGCTTGTCATCCCAATGCTCCATGACACCTGTAATCCGAATGCTCCGTGTCGCTTGTCATCCCAGTGCTCCATGACCCTTGGCATCACAATGTTCCATGCCATTGTCTTCTCCATGCTCCATGAACCCTCTCATCACATTGCTCCATGCCCTTGTCATCACAAAGCTCCATGACGCTTGTCATCACAATGCTCGATGCTCTTCTCATCACAGTGCTCCATGCCCTTGTCATTACAATCCTCCATGATCCATGTATCACTGTGTTCCTTGCCCTTGACATCACAATGCTCCATGCCCACACTCATCACAATAATCCATGAAACTTTTCACACAAATGCTCCATGCCCTTGTCATCAAAAGGCTCCATTACCCATGTCAAAATAATGCTCCATGACCCCTGCCAGTACAGTGTTCCATGGCCTCGTCATCACAAGGCTCCATGACCCTTGTCATCACAATTCTCCAAGACCCCTGTAATCACAGTGCTCCATGCCCTTGTCATCACGAAGCTCAATGACTTATGTCATCAGAATGCTCCATAGCCTTCTCATCAGAATGCTCCATGCCCTTGTCATCACAGTGCTCCAAGACCGCTGTATTCACAATGCTCCATGCCCCTTTTCATCTCAATGCTCAATGAACTCTGTCATTCCAATGCACCATGCCCATCATCATAATGTTTAATGCTATTGTCATCACAATGAAATCAAAATGCTCCATGACCTCTGTCATCACAATGCTCCAAACCCTTGTGATCACAATGTTCCATAACACTTGTCATCACAATTCCCCATGATGCTCCTCATCACAATTATCCATGGTCTTCTCATCACAATGCTCCATGACCTTTGTCATCACAATGCTCAATACACTTGTCATCTCAATGCTCCCTGCCACTTGTCGTCAGTATGCATCTTGAACCCTGTCATGAGAAGGCTCCATGCCTTTCTCATCACAATGATCCATTCGCTTTTCAACACAATGTTCCAAGACCCCAGTAATCACAATGCTCCTTGCCCTTCTCATCACAAAGCTCCATGACCCATATCTTCAGAATACTCCATGGCATTCTCATCACCATGCTCGATGCCCTTGTCATCACACTGCTCCCTGACACTTGTCTTCAGAATGCTCCTTGAACCCTGTCATGAAAAGGCTCCATGCCTTTTTCATCACAATGCTCCATGACCTTTCATCACTATGCTCCATGCCATTGTCATCACAATACTCCAAAAGCTTGTCATCAGAATGCTCCATGACCCATGTCATCACAATGCTCCATGACCCCTGTCATCACAATGCTCCATGACCCCTGTAATCACAATGCTCCATGCCTCTTGTCATTACAGTGCTCCATGACGCTCGTCATCACAATTATCCATGGTCATCTCATCACAATGTTGCACGGTCTTTCCATCACAATGCTCCCTGCCCTGGTCCTCACAATGCTCCATGACCCTTTTCATCACAATTCTCCAAGCAATTGTCATACAATGCTCCATTACATTTGTCATCACAATCCTCCATGACACTTGTCATCACAATGCTCCATTACATTTGTCATCACAAACCTCCATGACTCTTGGCATCACAATGCTCCACGCCATTGTCATCACAATGCACCATGACATGTGTCATCACAATGCTCTCTGACACCTGTCTTCACAATACTACATGACCTTGTCATAAAAAGGTTCCATGCCCTTGTCATCACAATGTGCCATGCCCACCCTCATACCAATAATCCATGAAACTTTTCAGACCAATTCTCCATGCCCCTGTCATCACAATGCTCATGCCCTTGTAATCACAATGCTCCATGACCCCTCACATCATAATGCTCCATGACTCCAGTCATCACAATGCTTTATGACCTTTGTCATCACAATGGTCCATTCCCTCGTCATGACAATGCTCTGTGAAACTTGTCATCACAATGCTCCATGCCTTTGTCAGCACAATGCTCCATGACCCTTGTCATCACAATCCTACATGCGCTTCTCAGCACAATGCTCCAAGACACATGTCATCACAACGTGCCATGCACTTGTTATGACAATGCTCCACAAACTTGTCATCACAAAGCTCCATAAAACTTGTGATCACAATGCTCCATGCACTTCTCATCTAAATGCTCTCTCACCACTGATATCACAATGTTCCATCACTAGTCATCACAATACTCCCTCACCGCTGTCATCACAATGTCCCATGACCCCTGTCATCAAAATGCTACATGCCCTTATCATCACAATGCTCCATGACCACTGACATCACAATATTCCATAACCCCTGTCATCAAAATGTTCCCTGACCGAGTCCGGGAAAACTCTGGAGCTGCCGAAGAGGCAAGAGACTTTTTCTACCCTCTTGGTTTCCTGGTGCGCGAGGAGAGGGGATTAAGAGCGCTGCTTAACGGGGCTCCACAGACGGGCGCGAGTCACGACTGAAAGCGCGGAACCCAGTGACGGATGTGGGAGGCTGGGGCTGCTGCTGCCGCCGCCAAGAAGACTGTGTGCGAGCGCAGGTCACTGTCCACACTGCCCTTCCGGGAGCCTGTGCAGCCCGCCACTGCCAGGGCCCCGGGATCCAGGGGCGGCTTCCCTGGGAGAACGCACGGCACGCCTCGGGCTGGTGCAACATCACGCCGACCTCTGCTGCTGCAGGCTCGCCCCGCACTCCGTGCCCCTCCCTCCCGCCAGGCCTGAGTGAGCCAGAGTCCCCGAAGAGGCTGCTCCTTTAACCCTGTCTTGTCTGAGCGAAGAACAGACGCCCTCCGGCGACCTACACTCAGAGGCGGGGCCAAATCCAAAGCTGAGACCCCGGAGCTGTGAGAACAAAGAAGAGAAAGGGAAACCTCTCCCAGCAGCCTCAGAAGCAGCGGATTAAAGCTCCACAATCAACTTGATGTACCCTGCATCTGTGGAATACATGAATAGACAACAAATCATCCCAAATTGAGGAGCCAGGAGTCAGTGCTGTGCCTCTGAGGTGGGAGAGCCAACTTCAGGACACTGGTCCACAAGACACCTCTCAGCTCCACATAATATCAAACGGCGAAAATCTTCCAGAGATCTCCATCTCAACACCAGCACCCAGCTTCACTCAACGACCAGCAAGCTACAGTGCTGGACACCCTATGCCAAAGAACTAGCAAGACAGGAACACAACACCACCCATTAGCAGAGAGGTGGCCTAAAATCATAAAAAGTCCGCAGACACCCCAAAACACACCACCAGACGTGGACCTGCCCACCAGAAAGACAAGATCCAGCCTCATCCACCAGAACACAGGCACTACTCCCCTCCAACAGGAAGCTTACACAACCCACTAAACCAACCTTAGCCACTGGGGACAGACACCAAAAACAACGGGAACTACGAACCTGCAGCCTGCAAAAAGGAGACCCCAAACACAGTAACATAAGCAAAATGAGAAGACAGAAAAACACACAGCAGGAGAAGGAGCAAGATAAAAACCCACCAGACCTAACAAATGAAGAGGTAATAGGCAGTCTACCTGAAAAAGAATTCAGAATAATGATGGTAAAGATGATCCAAGATTCTATTTCCCAGATCCAAAATCTTGGAAATATAATAGACAAAATGCAAGAAACAGTTAACAAGGACCTAGAAGAACTAAAGATGAATCAAGCATCGATTAAAAACACAATAAATGAAATGAAAAATACTCTAGATGGGATCAATAGCAGAATAACTGAGGCAGAAGAACGGATAAGTGAGGTGGAAGATAAAATAGTGGAAATAACTAATGCAGAGCAAAATAAAGAAAAAAGAATGAAAAGAACAGAGGACAGTCTCAGAGACCTCTGGGACAACATTAAACGCACCAACATTCGAATTATAGGGGTTCCAGAAGAAGAAGAGAAAAAGAAAGGGACTGAGAAAATATTTGAAGTGATTATAGTTGAAAACTTCCCTAATATGGGAAAGGAAATAGTTAATCAAGTCCAGGAGGCACAGAGAGTCCCATACAGAATAAATCCAAGGAGAAATACGCCAAGACACATATTAATCAAACTGTCAAAAATTAAACACAAAGAAATCATATTAAAAGCAGCAGGGCAAAAACAACAAATAACACACAAGGGAATCCCCATCAGGATAACAGCTGATCTCTCAGCAGAAACTCTACAAGCCAGAAGGGAGTGGCAGGACATAATTAAAGTGATGAAGGAGAAAAACCTGCAACCAAGACTACTCTACCCAGCAAGGATCTCATTCAGATTTGAAGGAGAAATTAAAATGTTTACAGACAAGCAAAAGCTGAGAGAGTTCAGCACCACCAAACAAGCTTTACAACAAATGCTAAAGGAACTTCTCTAGGCAAGAAACACAACAGAAGGAAAAGACCTACTAATAACGAACCCAAAACAATTAAGAAAATGGGAATAGGAACATACATATCGATAACTACCTTAAATGTATATGGACTAAACGCTCCCACCAAAAGACACAGATTGGCTGAATGGATACAAAAACAAGACCCATATATATGCTGTCTACAAGAGACCCACTTCAGACCTAGAGACACATACAGATTGAAAGTAAGGGGATGGAAAAAGATATTCCATGCAAATGGAAACCAAAAGAAAGCTGGAATAGCAATTCTCATATCAGACAAAATAGACTTTAAAATAAAGACTACTAGAAGAGACAAAGAAGGACACTACATAATAATCAAGGGATCGATCCAAGAAGAAGATATAACAATTGTAAATATTAATGCACCCAACATAGGAGCACCTCAATACATAAGGCAAACACTAACAGCCATAAAAGGAGAAATTGACAGTAACACAATCATAGTAGGGGACTTTAACACCCCACTTTCACCAATGGACAGATCATCCAAAATGAAAATAAATAAGGAAACACAAGCTTTAAATGATACATTAAACAAGATGGACTTAATTGATATTTATAGGACATTCCATCCAAAAACAACAGAATACACATTTTTCTCAAGTGCTCATGAAACATTCTCCAGGATAGATCATATCTTGGGTCACAAATCAAGCCTTGGTAAATTTAAGAAAATTGAAATTGTATCAAGTATCTTTTCGGACCACAATGCTATGAGACTAGATATCAATTACAGGAAAAGAGCTATAAAAAATACAAACACATGGAGGCTAAACAATACATTACTTAATAACGAAGTGATCACTGAAGAAATCAAAGAGGAAATTAAAAAATACCTAGAAACAAATGACAATGGAGACACGACGACCCAAAACCTATGGGATGCAGCAAAAGCAGTTCTAAGAGGGAAGTTTATAGCAATACAATCCCACCTTAAGAAACAGGAAATATCTCGACTAAACAACCTAACCTTGCACCTAAAGCAATTAGAGAAAGAAGAACAAAAACATCCTAAAGTTAGCAGAAGGAAAGAAATCATAAAAATCAGATCAGAAATAAATGAAAAAGAAATGAAGGAAACAATAGCAAAGATCAATAAAACTAAAAGCTGGTTCTTTGAGAAGATAAACAAAATTGATAAACCATTAGCCAGACTCATCAAGAAAAAAAGGTAGAAGACTCAAATCAATAGAATTAGAAATGAAGAAGGAGAAGTAACAACTGACACTGCAGAAATACAAAAGATCATGAGAGATTACTATAAGCAACTCTATGCCAATAAAATGGACAACCTGGAAGAAATGGACAAATTCTTAGAAATGCACAACCTGCCAAGACTGAATCAGGAAGAAATAGAACATATGAACAGACCAATCACAAGCACTGAAATTGAAACTGTGATAAAAAATCTTCCAACAAACAAAAGCCCAGGACCAGATGGCTTCACAGGCGAATTCTATCAAGCATTTAGAGAAGAGCTAACACCTATCCTTCTCAAACTCTTCCAAAATATAGCAGAGGGAGGAACACTCCCAAACTCATTCTACGAGGCCACCATCACCTTGATACCAAAACCAGACAAGGATGTCACAAAGAAAGAAAACTACAGGCCAATATCACTGATGAGCATAGATGCAAAAATCCTCAACAAAATACTAGCAAACAGAATCCAACAGCACATTAAAAGGATCATACACCATGATCAAGTGGGGTTTATCCCAGGAATGCAAGGATTCTTCAATATACGCAAATCAATCAACGTGATACACCATATTAACAACTTGAAGGAGAAAAACCTTATGATCATCTCAATAGATGCAGAGAAAGCTTTCGTCAAAATTCAACACCCATTTATGATAAAAACCCTGCAGAAAGTAGGCATAGAGGGAACTTTCCTCAACATAATAAAGGCCATATATGACAAACCCACAGCCAGCATCGTCCTCAATGGTGAAAAACTGAAAGCATTTCCACTAAGATCAGGAACAAGACAAGGTTGCCCACTCTCACCACTCTTATTCAACATAGTTTTGGAAGTTTTAGCCACAGCAATCAGAGAATAAAAGGAAAAAAAAGGAATCCAAATCGGAAAAGAAGAAGTAAAGCTGTCACTGTTTGCAGATGACATGATACTATACATAGAGAATCCTAAAGATGCTACCAGAAAACTAGTAGAGCTAATCAATGAATTTGGTAAAGTTGCAGGATACAAAATTAATGCACAGAAATCTGTGGCATTCCTATATACTAATGATGAAAAATCTGAAAGTGAAATCAAGGAAACACTCCCATTTACCATTGCAACAAAAAGAATAAAATATCTAGGAATAAACCTACCTAAGGAGACAAAAGACCTGTATGCAGAAAATTATAAGACACTGATGAAAGAAATTAAAGAGGATACAAATAGATGGAGAGATGTACCATGTTCTTGGATTGGAAGAATCAATATTGTGAAAATGACTCTACTACCCAAAGCAATCTACAGATTCAATGCAATCCCTATCAAACTACCACTGGCATTTTTCACAGAACTAGAACAAAAAATTTCACAATTTGTATGGAAACACAAAAGACCCCGAATAGCCAAAGCAATCTTGAGAACGAAAAATGGAGCTGGAGGAATCAGGCTCCTTTACTTCAGACTATACTACAAAGCTGCACTAATCAAGACAGTATGGTACTGGCACAAAAACAGAAAGATAGATCAATGGAACAGGATAGAAAGCCCAGAGATAAACCCACGGACATATGGTCACCTTATCTTTGATAAAGGAGGCAGAAATGTACAGTGGAGAAAGGACAGTCTCTTCAATAAGTGGTGTTGGGAAAACTGGACAGGGACATGTAAAAGTATGAGATTAGATCACTCCCTAACACCATACACAAAAATAAGCTCAAAATGGATTAAAGACCTAAATGTAAGGCCAGACACTATCAATCTCTTAGAGGAAAACATAGGCAGAACACTCTATGACATAAATCACAGCAAGATCCTTTTGGACCCACCTCCTAGAGAAATGGAAATAAAGACAAAAATAAACACATGGGACCTAATGAAACTTAAAAGCTTTGGCACAGCAAAGGAAACCATAAACAAGACCAAAAGACAACCCTCAGAATGGGAGAAAATGTTTGCAAATGAAGCAACTGACAAAGGATTAATCTCCAAAATTTATAAGCAGCTCATGCAGCTCAATAACAAAAAAACAAACAACCCAATCCAAAAATGGGCAGAAGACCTAAATAGACATTTCTCCACAGAAGATATACAGACTGCCAAAAAACACATGAAAGGATGCTCAACATCTTTACTCATTAGAGAAATGCAAATCAAAACTACAATGAGATATCATCTCACACCAGTCAGAATGGCCATCATCAAAAAATCTAGAAACAATAAATGCTGGAGAGGGTGTGGAAAAAAGGGAACACTCTTGCACTGCTGGTGGGAATGTGAATTGGTACAGCCACTATGGAGAACGGTATGGAGGTTCCTTAAAAAACTACAAATAGAACTACCATATGACCCAGCAATCCCACTACTGGGCATATACCCTGAGAAAACCATAATTCAAAAAGAGACATGTACCAAAATGTTCATAGCAGCCCTATTTACAAAAGCCCGGAGATGGAAACAACCTAAGTGTCCATCATCGGATGAATGGGTAAAGAAGATGTGGCACATATATACAATGGAATATTACTCAGCCATAAAAAGAAATGAAATTGAACTATTTGTAATGAGGTGGATGGACCTAGAGTCTGTCATACAGAGTGAAGTAAGTCAGAAAGAGAAAGACAAATACTGTATGCTGACACATATATATGGAATTTAAGAAAAAAAAGGTCATGAAAAACATAGGGGTAAGACAGGAATAAAGACACAGACCTACTAGAGAATGGACTTGAGGATATGGGGAGGGGGAAGGGTAAGCTGTGACAAAGTGAAAGAGCGGCATGGACATATATACACTACCAAACGTAAGGTAGATAGCTAGTGGGAAGCAGCCGCATAGCACAGGGAGATCACCTCAGTGCTTTGTGACCGCCTGGAGGTGTGGGATAGGGAGGGTGGGAGGGAGACGCAAAAGGGAGGGGATATGGGAACATATGTATACATATAACTGATTAAATTTGTGATAAAGCAAAAAATAAAAAAAATTAAAAAAAAAAAAAATGTTCCCTGACCCTTTTCATCAAATTGTTCCATGACCCTTTCATCACAATGCTCCCTGCCCTAGTCATCACAATGCACCACACTCTTATCATCAAAATGCTCCATGACCTTTGTCATCACCAAGCTCCATGACCCTTGGCATCACAATGCTCCATGCCATTGTCATCACAGTGCTCCATGAACACTCTCATCACATTCCTCCTTGCCCTTGTCATCACAAAGCTCCATGACGCTTGTCATCACAATGCTCGATGCCTTTCTCAACACAATGCTCCATGCCTTGTCATTACAATCCTCAATGACACATGTATCACCGTGTTCCCTGCCCTTGTCATCACAGTGCTCCATGCCCACTGTCATCACAATAATCCATGAAAGATTTCAAACCAATGCTCCATGCCCTTGTCATCACAATGCTCCATTAGCCCTGTCATAACAATGCTCCATGACCCCTGCCATCACAATATTCCACAGCATTGTCATCACAAGGCTCCATGTACCTTGTCATAACAATGCTCCAAGACCCCTGTAATCACAATGCTCCATGCCCCTTTTCATCTCAATTCTCCATGAACACTGTTATCACAATGCACCATGCCCATCATCATAATGCTTCATGCTATTGTCATCACAATGAAATCAAAATGTCCCATGACCTTTGTCATCACAATGCTCCAAAGCCTTCTGATCACAGTGTTCCATAACACTTGTCATCACAATGCCCCATGACGCTCCTCATCACAATTATCCATGGTCTTCTCATCACAATGCTCCATGACCTTTGTCAACACAATTTTCAATACACTTGTCATCACAATGCTCCCTGACACTGGTCTTCAGTATGCTCCTTGAAATCTGTCATGACAGGGTTGCATGCCATTTCCTCACAATGATCCATGCACTTTTCATTACAATGCTCCAAGGCCCCTGTAATCACAATGCTCCATGCGCTTGTCATCACAAAGCTCCATGACGCATGTCATCAGAATGCTCCAAGGCATTGTCAGCAAAATGCTACATGACGTTGTCATCACCGTGCTCCATGCCCTTGTCATCACAGTGCTCCACGAAACCTGTAATCACAATGCTCCATGCCCCTTTTCATCAGATTGCTCCATGAGACTTGTCATCACAATTCTCCATGGTCTTCTCATCACAATGCTTCATGACACCTCTCATCACAATGCTCCATGACCACTGTCACCACAACGCGCCATGACCCCTGACAATACAGTGATCCGGGACTCTTGTCATCAAAAATCTCCATGACCCTTTTCATCTCAATGATCTATATGCTTGCCTTCCCAATGCTCCATGACCCCTGTTATCACAATGCTCCATGATGCTTCTAATCCCAGTGCTCCATGACCATTGTCATCACAATGCTCCATGCCTTTGTCAGTAAAATGCTACATGACCTTGTCATCACAATGCTCCATGCACTTGTCATCACAATCCTCCATTACCACTGTCATCACAATCCTCCATGAACCTTGGGTTCACATTGATTCATGCCATTGTCATCACATTTCTCATGCTCCTTGAAATCAAAATGATCCATGACCTCTGTCATCACAAGGCTCCAAACACCTGTGAACACAATGTTCCATAACACTTGTCATCACAATGCTCCATGATGTCTGATATCACAATACTCCATGCCTTGTCATCACAATGCTCCATGATCATTGTCATGACAATTCTCAATACACTTTTCATCACAATGCTTCCTGACACTTGTCGTCAGAATGCTCCTTGAAACCTTTCATGAAAAGACTCCATGCTATTTTCATCACAATGCTCCATGCCCTTTTCATCACAATGCTCCATGCCATTGTCATCACAATACTCCACAAGCTTGTCATCAGAATGCTCCATGACCCTTGTCATCACAGTGCTCCATGACCCCTGTTATCACAATGCTCCATGACACCTGTCATCACAATGCTCCTTGCGCCTTTTTATTACAGTGCTCCATGACGCTCGTCATCACAATTATCATTGGTCTTCTCATCAAAGTGATCCACGGACTTGCCATCACAATGATCCATGACACTTCTCATCACAATGCTCCATGACCGATGTCATCACAAGGCACCATGCGCTTGTCATCACAATGCTCCACATCCTTGTCCTCACAATGCTCCATAAAACTTGTCATAACAATGCTCCATGCACTTCTCATGAAAATGGTCTCTCACCACTGATATCTCAATGTTCCATCACTAGTCATCACAATACTCCCTCAGGCATGCCATCACAATGTTCCATGACCCCAGTCATCACAATGATCCATGCACTTTTCATCACAATGCTCCATGACATTGTCATCACAATACTCCACAAGCTTGTCATCAGAATGCTCCATGACCCTTGTCATGACAATGCTCCATGACCCCTGTCATCACAATGCTCCATGACCCCTGTCATCACAATGCTCCATGCCCCTTGTCATTACAGAGCTCCATGACGCCCATCATCACAATTAACCATGGTCTTCTCATCACAATGATCCCCGGTCTTGCCATCACAATGCTCCATGCCCTGGTTATCAGTATTCTCCACGTCCTTGTCATCACAGTGCTCCATGACACATCTCATCAAAATGTTCCGTGCACTTTTCATCACAATTATCCATGCACTTGTCATCGCAATGCTCCATGACCCCTGTCATATCAAGCTCCATGCGCTTGTCATCACAATGCTTCACGACCTTGTCATCAAAATTCTCAATGGCCCTTGTCATCACAATGCTCCAAGCCCTTGTCATCACAATGCAACATTACCTTTGTCATCACAATCCTCCATGACACTTGGCATCACAATGCTCCTTGCCATTGTCATCACAATGGACCATGACATATGTCATCACAATGCTCCCTGACCCCTGTCTTCACAATTCTACATGACCTTGGCATCACAATGCTCCATGCCCTTGTCATCACAGTGCGCCATGCGCACTGTCATCACAATAATCCATGAAACCTGTCAGACCAATGCTCCATGCCCCTGTCATCACAATGCTCCATGCACTTGTCATCACAATGCACCATGACCCCTGTCATCACAATGCTCCATGACTCCAGTCATCACAATGATTCATGACCTTTGTCATCACTATGGTCCATAGCCTTGTCATCACAAGGCTCTGTGACATTTGTCACCACAAAGCACCATAAACATTTGCATCACAGTGCTCCATGCCATTGTCATCACAATGCTCCATGAACCCTCTCATCAAATTGCTCCATGCACTTGTCATCACAAAGCTCCATGACGCTTGTGATACCAATGCTCGATGCACTTCTCATCACAATGTTCCATGCCCTTGTCATTACAATCCTCCATGACCCATATAACACAGTGTTCCATGACCTTGTCATCACAATGCTCCATGCCCACTCTCATCACAATAATCCATGAAACTTTTCATACCAATTCTGATGCCCTTGTCAGCACAATGCTCCACTACCCGGTCATAACAATGCTCCATGACACCTGACATCACAAGGTTTCACGGCCTTGTCAATACAAGTCTCCATGACTGTTGTCATCACCGTGCACCAAGACCCTGTAATCACAATGCTCAATGCACTTGTCATCACAAAGCTCCATGGCGCATGTCATCAGAATGCTCCATGGCCTTCTCATTCACAATGCTCCATGCCATTGTCATCACAATGCTCCAATACACATTTAATCACAATGCCCCATGCCCCTTTTCATCTCAATGCTCCATGAACCCTGTCATCAAAATGCACCATGCCCATTATCATAATGCTTCATGCTATTGTCATCACAATGAAATCAAAATGCTCCATGACCTCTGTCATCACAATGCTCCAAACCCTTGTGATCACAATGTTCCATAACACTTGTCATCACAATTCCCCATGATGCTCCTCATCACAATTATCCATGGTCTTCTCATCACAATGCTCCATGACCTTTGTCATCACAATGCTCAATACACTTGTCATCTCAATGCTCCCTGCCACTTGTCGTCAGTATGCTTCTTGAACCCTGTCATGACAAGGCTCCATGCCTTTTTCATCACAATGATCCATGCGCTTTTCATCACAATGTTCCAAGACCCTAGTAATCACAATGCTCCTTGCCCATCTCATCACAAAGCTCCATGCCCCATATCATCAGAATGCTCCATGGCCTTCTCATCACCATGCTCGATGCCCTTGTCATCACACTGCTCCCTGACAGTTGTCTTCAGAATGCTCCTTGAACCCTGTCATGAAAAGGCTCCATGCCTTTTTCATCACAATGCTCCATGACCTTTCATCACTATGCTCCATGCCATTGTCATCACAATACTCCACAAGCTTGTCATCAGAATGCTCCATGACCCATGTCATCACAATGCTCCATGACCCCTGTCATCACAATGCTCCTTGACCCCTGTAATCACAATGCTCCATGCCTCTTGTCATTACAGTGCTCCATGACGCTCGTCATCACAATTATCCATGGTCTTCTCATCACAATGCTGCACGGTCTTTCCATCACAATGCCCCCTGCCCTGGTCCTCACAATGCTCCATGACCCTTTTCATCACAATTCTCCAAGCAATTGTCATACAATGCTCCATTACATTTGTCATCACAATCCTCCATGACACTTGGCATCACAATGCTCCATTACATTTGTCATCACAATCCTCCATGACACTTGGCATCACAATGCTCCACGCCATTTTCATCACAATGCACCATGACATGTGTCATCACAATGCTCCCTGACACCTGTCTTCACAATACTACATGACCTTGTCATAAAAAGTTTCCATGCCCTTGTCATCACAATGTGCCATGCCCACCCTCATACCAATAATCCATGAAACTTGTCAGACCAATTCTCCATGCCCCTGTCATCACAATGCTCCATGCCCTTGTAATCACAATGCTCCATGACCCCTCACATCATAATGCTCCGTGACTCCAGTCTTCACAACCTTTATGACCTTTGTCATCACAATGGTCCATTCCCTCGTCCTGACAATGCTCTGCAAAACTTGTCATCACAATGCTCCATGCCTTTGTCAGCACAATGCTCCATGACCCTTGTCATCACAATCCTACATGCGCTTCTCAGCACAATGCTCCAAGACACATGTCATCACAATGTTCCATGCACTTGTCATGACAATGCTCCACAACCTTGTCATCACAATGCTCCATGCACTTCTCATCTAAATGCTCTCTCACCACTGATATCACAATGTTCCATCATTAGTCATTACAATACTCCCTCACCCCTGTCATCACAATGTTCCATGACCCCTGTCATCAAAATGCTACATGCCCTCATCATCACAATGCTCCATGACCACTGACATCACAATGTTCCATAACCCCTGTCATCAAAATGTTCCCTGACCCTTTTCATCAAATTGTTCCATGACCCTTTCATCACAATGCTCCCTGCCCTATTCATCACAATGCACCACACTCTTATCATCAAAATGCTCCATGACCTTTGTCATCACCAAGCTCCATGACCCTTGGCATCACAATGCTCCATGCCATTGTCATCACAGTTCTCCATGAACACTCTCATCACATTCCTCCTTGACCTTGTCATCACAAAGCTCCATGACGCTTGTCATCACAATGCTCGATGCCTTTCTCAACACAATGCTCCATGCCTTGTCATTACAATCCTCAATGACCCATGTATCACCGTGTTCCCTGCCCTTGTCATCACAATACTCCATGCCCACTGTCATCACAATAATCCATGAAACATTTCAAACCAATGCTCCATGCCCTTGTCATCACAATGCTCCATTAGCCCTGTCATAACAATGCTCCATGACCCCTGCCATCACAATAATCCACAGCATTGTCATCACAAGGCTCCATGTACCTTGTCATCACAATGCTCCAAGACCCCTGTAATCACAATGCTCCATGCCCCTTTTCATCTCAATTCTCCATGAACACTGTCATCACAATGCACCATGCCCATCATCATAATGCTTCATGCTATTTTCATCACAAAAAAATCAAAATGCTCCATGACCTCTGTCATCACAATGCTCCAAACCCTTGTGATCACAATGTTCCATAACACTTGTCATCATAACGCCCCATGACGCTCATCATCACAATTATCCTTGGTCTTCTCATCACAATGCTCCATAACATTTGTCATCAAAATGCTCAATACAATTGTCATCACAATACTCCCTGACACTGGTCTTCAGTATGCTCCTTGAAACCTGTCATGACAGGGTTGCATGCCATTTCCTCACAATGATCCATGCACTTTTCATTACAATGCTCCAAGGCCCCGGTAATCACAATGGTCCATGCGCTTGTCATCACAAAGCTCCATGACGCATGTCATCAGAATGCTCCTTGGACATCTCTCACAATGCTCCATGCCCTTGTAATCACAATGCTCCAAGACCCCTGTAATCACAATGCTCCATGCCCCTTTTCATCAGAATGCTCCATGAGACTTCTCATCACAAGGCTCCATGGTCTTCTCATCAGAGTCCTCCAGGACCTTGTCATCTCAATGCTCCATGACCCCTTTCATCAGAATACTCCATGAACATTTTCAGCTCAATGCTCCATGATCTTCTCTTCACAATGCTCCATGACCCCTGTCATCAGAATGCTCCATGCTCCTTGATATCAATATGATCCATGACCTCTGTCATCACAGTGCTCCAAACCTTTGTGATCACATTGTTCCATAACACTTGTCATCACAACGCTTCATGATGCCTGTCATCACAATACTCCTTGCCCTTGTCATCACAATGCTCCATGACCTTCGTCATCACAATGCTCAACACACTTGTTATCACAATGCTCCCTGACACTTGTCATCAGAATGCTTCTCGAACACTGTCATGAAGAGGCTCTATGCCATTTTCATCACAATGCTCCATGCCCTTCTCATCACAATGCTCCATGCAATTGTCATCACAATACTCCACAAGCTTGTCATGAGAATGCTCCATGACACTTGTCATCACAATGCTCCATGACCCCTGTCATCACAATGCTCCATGACACCTGTCATCACAATGCTCCAGGCCCCTTGTCATTACAGTTCTCCATGACGCTCGTCATCACAATTATCCATGGTCTTCTCATCACAATGCTCCACTGTCTTGCCATCACAATGCTCCATGACACTTCAAATCACAATGTTACATGCTCTTGTAATCACATTCTCCATGCACTTGTCATCACAATGCTCCATGACCCCTGTCATAGCAAGCTCCATGTGCTTTTCATCACAGTGCTTCATGAACTTGTCATCAAAATTCTCAAAAGCCCTTGTCATCACAATGCTCCATGCCCTTTTCATCACAATGCTCCATGACCATTGTCATCACAATGCTCCATTACCTTTGTCATCACAATCCTCCATGACACTTGTCATCACAATGCTCCATGCCGTTGTCATCACAATGCACCATGACATAGGTCATCACAATGCTCCCTGATACCTGACTTCACAATACTCCATGACCTTTCCTTCATAGTGCTCCATGCCCTTGTCATCACAATGTGCAATGCCCACTGTCATCACAATAATCCATGAAATTTTTCAGACCGATGTTCCATGCCCCTGTCATCACAATGCTCCTTGCACTTGTCATCACAATGCTTCATGACACCTGTCATCACAATGCTCCGTGACTCCAGTCATCACAATGCTTCAAGACTTTGTCATCACAATGGTCCATGCCCTCATCATCACAAGTCTCTGTGACCTTTGTCACCACAATGCTCCATGAACTTTTCATCACAATGCTCGGTGACCCTTGGCATCACAATGCTCCATGCCTTTGTCAGCACAATGTTCCGTGACACTTGTCATCACAATGCGCCATGAGATTTTCAGCACAATGCTCCATGACCGATGTGATCACAATGGGCCATGCGGTTGTCATCACAATGCTCCACATCCTTGTCATCACAATGCTCCATAAACATTGTCATCACAATGCTCCATGCACTTCTCATGAAAATGCTCTCTCACCACTGATATCACAATGATCCATCACTAGTCATCACAATACTCCCTCACCCCTCTCATCACAATGTTCCATGACCCCTATCATCACAATGCTACATGCCGTTATCATCACAATGCACCACACCCTTGTCATCAAAATGCTCCATGACCTTTGTCATCACAAAGCTCGATGACTCTCGGCATCACAATAATCCATGCCCTTGTCATCACAATGCTCCATGACGCTTGTCATCACAATGCTCGATGCCCTTCTCATCACAATGCTCCATGACATTGTCATTACAATCCTCCATGACCCATGTATCACAGTGTTCCGTGTCCTTGTCATCACAATGCTCCATGCCCAATCTCATCACAATAATCCAAGAAAATTTTCAGACAAATGCTCCATGCCCTTGTCATCACAAAGCTCCATGACGCATGTCATCAGAATGCTCCAAGGCCTTCTCCTTCACAATGTTCAATGCCCTTGCCATCACAATGCTCCAAGACACATGTAATCACAAAGCTCCATGTCCCTTTTCATCTCAATGTTCCATGAACGCTGTCATCACAATGCACCATGCCAATCATCATAATGCTTCATGCTATTGTCATCACAATGAAATCAAAATGCTCCGTGACCTCTGTCATCACAATGCTCCAAACCCATGTGATCACAATGCTCCATAACACTTGTCATCACAACGCCCGATGAGGCTCGTCATCACAATTATCCATGCACTTCTCATCACAATGTTCCATGACCTTTGTCATCACTCTGCTCAATACACTTGTCATCACAATGCTCCCTGACACTTGTCGCCACTATGATCCTGGAACCCTGTCATGACAAGGCTCCATGCCTTTTTCCTCACAATGGTCCATGCCCCTTTTCATCAGAATGCTCCATGAGACTCGTCAATACAAGGCTCCAATGTTTTCTCATCACAATGCTTCAGTACCTACTCAACACAATGCTCCATTCCCTTGTCATCACAATGCTCCATGACACCCGCCTTCACAATAACTCCATGAACATTTTTAGCCCAATGCTCTATGACCTTCTCATAACAATGCTCCATGAACCCTGTCATCACAATGCTCCATTACCACTGTCATTACAATGCTCCATGACCCCTGACAGCACAATGATCCGGGACTCTTGTCATCAAAATGCTCCATGACACTTGTCATCACGATGATCCATTCCCTTGCCATCCCAATGCTCCATGACCCCTGTAATCACAATGCTCCATGACGCTTGTCATCACAGTGCTCCATGACACTTGTCATCAAAATGCTCCATGCCTTTGTCAGCAAAATGCTTCATGACATTGTCATCACAATGCTCCATGCACTTGTCATCACAATACTCCATTCCCATTGTCATCAAAGTCCTCGGTGAACCTTGGGTTCACATTTCTTCACGCCCTTGTCATTACAATGCTCCATGCTCCTTGAAATGAAAATGATCCATGACCTCTGTCATCATAATGCTACAAACCCTTGTGATCACAATGTTCCTTAACACTTGTCATCACAATGCTCCATGATGCCTGTCATTACAATGCTGCATGAACTTTGTCATCACAATGCTAAATACACTTGTCAACACAACGCTCCCTGACACTTGTCGTCAAAATGCTCCTTGAACCCTGTAATGAAAAGGCTCCATGCCTTTTCATCACAATGCTCCATGCCCTTTTCATCACAATGCTCCAAGACTCCTGTAATCACAATGCTCCATGCCCTTGTCTTCACAATGCTCCGTGACGCATGTCATCAGAATGCTCCTTGGACATCTCTCACAATGCTCCATGCCCTTGTAATCACAATGCTCCAAGACCCCTGTAATCAAAATGTTCCATGCCCCTTTTCATCAGAATGCTCCATGAGACTTCTCATCACAGGGCTCCATGGTCTTCTCATCAGAGTGCTCCAGGGATTTGTCATCACAATGCTCCATGACCCCTTTCATCAGAATACTCCATGTACATTTTCAGCTCAGTGCTCCATGATCTTCTCATCACAATGCTCCATGACCCCTGTCATCACAATGCTCCATGCTCCTTGATATCAAAATGATCCATGACCTCTGTCATCACAGTGCTCCAAACCCTTGTGATCACATTGTTCCATAACACTTGTCATCACAACGCTCCATGATGCCTGTCATCACAATACTCCATGCCCTTGTCATCACAATGCTCCATGACCTTTGTCATCACAATGCTCAATACACTTGTCATCACAATGCTCCCTGACACTTGTCGTTAGAATGCTTCTCGAAACCTGTCATGAAAAGGCTCTATGCCTTTTTCATCACAATGCTCCATGCCCTTTTCATCACAATGCTCCATGCCATTGTCATCACAATACTCCACAAGCTTGTCATCAGAATGCTCCATGACCCCTCTCATCACAATGCTCCATGACACCTGTCATCACAATGCTCCATAACCCTTGTCATCGCAATGTTCCAAGCCCTTGTCATCGAAATTCTCCATTACCTTTGTCATCACAATCCTCCATGACACTTGGTATCACAATGCTCCATGCCATTTTCATCACAATGGACAATGACATATGTCATAACATGCCCCATGACGCTCGTCATCACAATTACGCAAGGTCTTCTCATCACAATGCTCCATGAACTTTGTCACCACAATGCTCAATACACTTAGCATCACAATGCTCGCTGACACTTGTCATCAGTTTGCTCCTTGAACAATGTCATGACAAGGCCCATGCCTTTTTCAACACAATGATCCATTCCCTTTTCATCACAATGCTCCAAGACTCCTGTTAACACAATGCTCCGTGACTCCAGTCATCACAAGGCTTCATGACATTTGTCATCACAATGGTCCATGACCTCGTCACACAAAGCTCTGTGACCATTGTCACCACAATGCTCCATGAAATTTTTATCACAATGCTCTGTGACCCTTGTCATCACAAAGCTCCATGCCTTTGTCAGCACAATGCTCCATGTCCCTTGTCATCACAATGCTCGATGCGCATGTCAGCACAGTGCTCCATAACCCATGTCATCACAATGCATCATGCACTTGTCATCACAATGCTCCACATCCTTGTCATCAAAATGCTCCATAAACTTTGTCATCACAATGCTCCATGCACTTCTCCTCAAAATGCCTTCTCACCACTGATATCACAATGTTCCATCACTAGTCATCACAATACTCCCTCACCTCTATCATCACAATATTCCATGACCCCTGTAATCACAATTCTCCATGCCCTTGTCATCACAAAGCTCCATTACGCATGTCATCAGAATGCTCCATGGCCTTCTCATCACAATGCTCCATCCCCTTGTCATCACAATGCTCCAACACCCATGTAATCACAATGCCCCATGTCCCATTTCATCTCAATGTTCCATTAAACCTGTCATCACAATGCACCGTGCCCATCACCATAATATTTCATGCTATTGTCATCACAATGAAATCAAAATGCTCAATGACCTGTGTCATCACAATGCACCAAAACCTTCTGAACACAACGTTCCATAACACTTGTCATCACAATGCCCCATGAGGCTGGTCATCACAATTATCCATGGTCTTCTCATCACAATGCTCCATGATATTTGTCATCACAATGCTCAATACACTTATCATCACAATGCTGCCTGACAGTTGTCATCAGTATGCTCCTTGAAACCTGTCATGACAAGGCTCCATGCATTTTTCATCACAATGATCCATTCCCATTTCATCACAATGCTCCAAGACCCCTGTAATCACAATGCTCCATGTCCTGGTCATCACAAAGCTCCATGACACATGTCATCAGAATCCTCCATTGCCTTCTCATCACAATGCTCCATGCCCTTGTAATCACATTGCTTCAAAATCCCTGTAATCTCAATATTCCATGCATCTTTTCATCAGAATGCTCCATGCCCTTGTCATCACAATGCTCCTTGTCCCTTGTCATCGCAATGTTCCAAGCCCTTCTCATTAAAATTCTCCATTACCTTTGTCATCAAAATCCTCCATGAAAAGTGGTATCACAGTGCTCAATGCCATTCTCATCACAATGGACAATGACATATGTCATCACAATGCTCCCTGACACCTGTCTTCACAATACTCCATGACCTTGTCATCACAATGTTCCATGCCCTTCTCATCACAATGCGCCATGTCCACTGTCATCACAATAATCCATGAAACATGTCAGACCAATGTTCCATGCCCCTGTCATCACAATGCTCCATGCCCTAGTCATCACAGCGCTCCATCAACCCTGTCATCACAATGATCCGTTACTCCAGTCATCACAATGCTTCATGACCTTTGTCCTCACAATGGTCCATGCCCTCGTCACACAAGGCTCTGTGAACTTTGTCACCACAATGCTACATGCCCTTGTCATCTCAATGCTCCTTGCCCACTGTCATCACAATAATCCATGAAACAGGTCAAACCAATGTTCCATGCCCCTGTCATCACATTGCTCCATGCCCTTGTCATCACAATGCTCCATGACCCCTGTCATCACAATGCTCTGTTACTCCAGTCATTACAATGATTCATGACCTTTGTCCTCACAATGGACCATGTCCTCGTCACACAAGGCTCTGTGATTTTGTCACCACAATGCTCCATGAAATTTTCATCACAATGCTCTGTGTCCCTTGTCCTCACAATGCTCCATGCCTTTGTCAGCACAATGCTCCATGACACTTGTCATCAAAATGCTCCATGCGCTTGTCAGCACAATGCTCCATGACACATGTCGTCACCTTGTGCCATGCTCATTTCATCACAATGCTCCACATCCTTTTCATCACTATGCTCCATGAAACTTGTCATCACAATGCTCCTTGCACTTTTCATCAAAATGCTCTCTCAGCACATATATCACAATGTTCCTACACTAGTCATCACAATACTCGCTCACCCCTGTCATCACAATGTTCCATGACAACTGTCATCACAGTGCTACATGCCCTTATCATCACAATGCTCCATGACCCCTGAAATCAACATTTTCCATAACCCCTGTCACAAAATGCTCCATGACCCATTTCTTCAAAATGCTTCATGACCCCTGACATCACAATGTTCCATAACCCCTGTCATCAAAATATTCCATGACCCTTTTATTCAAATTGCTCCATGACCCTGTCATCACAATGCTCCCTGCCCTTCTCATCACAATGCACCACGCCCTTCTCATCAAAATGCCCCATGACATTTGTCATCACAGAGCTCCATGACCCTTGGCATCACAATGCTCCATGCCATTGTCATCACAAAGCTCAATGAAATCTCTCATCACATTGTTCCATGTCCTTGTCATCACAAGGCTCCATTACACCTGTCATAACAATGCTCAATGACCCCTGCCATCACAATATTCCACGGCCTTGGCATCACAGTGCTCCATGACACTTGTCATCACCATGCTCCAAGAACTCTGTAATCACAACTCTCCATGCCACTTTTCATCTCAATGCTCCATGAACACTGTCATCACAGTGCACCATGCCCATCATCATAAGGATTCATGCTATTGTCATCACAATGAAATCAAAATGCTCCATGTCCTCTGACATCACAATGCTCCAAACCCTTCTGATCACAGTGTTCCATAACACTTTTCATCACATGCCCCATGACGCTCGTCATCACAATTATGCAAGGTCTTCTCATCACAATGCTCCATGACCTTTGTCACCACAATGCTGAAGACACTTGGCATCACAATGCTCGTTGACACTTGTCATCAGTATGCTCCTTGAACACTGTCATGACAAGACTCCATGCCTTTTTCATCACAATGATCCATTCCCTTTTCATCACAATGCTCCAAGGCCCCTGTTATCACAATGCTCTGTGACTCCAGTCATCACAATGCTTCATGATATTTGTCATCACAATGGTCCATGACTTCGTCACACAAAGCTCTGTGATCTTTGTCACCACAATGCTCCATGAAATTTTTATCACAATGCTCTGTGTCCCTTGTCATCAAAAAGTTCCATGCCTTTGTCAGCACAATGCTCCATGACCCTTGTCATCACAATGCTCGATGTGCGTGTCAGCACAATGCTCCATAACCCATGTCATCACAATGCACCGTGCCTTTGTCGTCAGTATTCTCCACATCCTTGTCGTCAGAATGCTCCATAAACCTTATCATCACAATGCTCCATGCACTTCTCCTCAAAATGCCTTCTCACCACTGATATCTCAATGTTCGAGCACTAGTCATCACAATACTCCCTCACCCCTGTCATCACAATATTCCATGACCCCTGTAATCAAAATTATCCATGCCCTTCTCATCACAAAGCTCCATGACCCATGTCATCAGAATGCTCCATGGCCTTCTCATCACAGTGCTCCATGCCCTTGTCATCACAATGTTCCATCACCCCTGTAATCACAATGCTCCATGCCCATTTTCATCTCAATGCTCCATGAAACCTGTCATCACAATGCATCGTGCCCATCACCATAATATTTCATGCTATTTTCATCACAATGAAATCAAAATTCTCAATGATCTGTGTCATCTCAACGCACCAAACCCTTCTGATCACAATGTTCCATAACACTTGTCATCACAATGCCCCATGACGCTGGTCATCACAATTATCCATGGTCTTCTCATCACAATGCTCCATGATCTTTGTGATCACAATGCTCAATACACTTATCATCACAATGCTCCCTGACAGTTGTCATCAGTATGCTCCTTGAACCCTGTCATGACATGGCTCCATGCATTTTTCATCACAATGATCCTTTCCCTTTTCATCAAAATGCTCCAAGACACCTGTAATCACAATGCTCCATGTCCTTGTCATCACAAAGCTCCATGACGCATGTCATCAGAATGCTCCATTGCCTTCTCATCACAATGCTCCATGCCCTTGTAATCACATTGCTTCAAAACACCTGTAATCTCAATGTCCCATGCAGCTTTTCATCAGAATGCTCAATGCCCTTGTCATCCCAATGCTCCATGACCCTTGTCATCGCAATGTTCCAAGCCCTAATCATCAAAATGCTCCATTATCTTTGTCATCACAATCCTCCATGACACTTGGTATCACAATGCTCCATGCCATTGTCATCACAATGGACAATGACATATGTCATCACTATGCTCCCTGACAACTCTCTTAACAATACTCCATGACCTTGTCATCACAATGTTCCATGCCCTTGTCATCACAATGCTCCATGCCCTTGTCATCACAATGCTCCATCACCCCTGTAATCTCAATGCTCCATGCCCATTTTCATCTCAATGCTCCATGAAACCTGTCATGACAGTGCATCGTGCCCATCACCATAATATTTCATGCTATTTTCATCACAATGAAATCAAAATTCTCAATGACCTGTGTCATCTCAACGCACCAAACCCTTCTGATCACAATGTTCCATAACACTTGTCATCACAATGCCCCATGACGCTGGTCATCACAATTATCCATGGTCTTCTCATCACAATGCTCCATGATCTTTGTGATCACAATGCTCAATACACTTATCATCACAATGCTCCCTGACAGTTGTCATCAGTATGCTCCTTGAACCCTGTCATGACATGGCTCCATGCATTTTTCATCACAATGATCCTTTCCCTTTTCATCAAAATGCTCAAAGACACCTGTAATCACAATGCTCCATGTCCTTGTCATCACAAAGCTCCATGACGCATGTCATCAGAATGCTCCATTGCCTTCTCATCACAATGCTCCATGCCCTTGTAATCACATTGCTTCAAAACACCTGTAATCTCAATGTCCCATGCAGCTTTTCATCAGAATGCTCAATGCCCTTGTCATCCCAATGCTCCATGACCCTTGTCATCGCAATGTTCCAAGCCCTAATCATCAAAATGCTCCATTATCTTTGTCATCACAATCCTCCATGACACTTGGTATCACAATGCTCCATGCCATTGTCATCACAATGGACAATGACATATGTCATCACTATGCTCCCTGACAACTCTCTTCACAATACTCCATGACCTTGTCATCACAATGTTCCATGCCCTTGTCATCACAATGCGCCATGCCCACTGGCATCACAATAATCCATGAAACATGTCAGACCAATGTTCCATGCCCCTGTCATCACAATGCTCCATGTCCCCTGTCGTCACAATGCTCCCTGACTCCAGTCATCACAATGCTTCATGACCTTTGTCCTCACAATGGTCCATGCCCTCGTCACACAAGGCTCTGTGACCTTTGTCACGACAATGCTCCATGCCCTTGTCATCTCAATGCTCCTTGCCCACTGTCATCACAATAATCCATGAAACTTGTCAGACCAATGTTCCATGCCCCTGTCCTCACATTGCTCCATGACCCGTGTCATCACAATGCTCCGTGACTCCAGTCATCACAATGCTTCATGACATTTGTCATCACAATGGTCCATGACCTCGTCACACAAAGCTCTGTGATCTTTGTCACCACAATGCTCCATGAAATTTTTATCACAGTGTTCTGTGACCCTTGTCATCACAGAGCTCCATGCCTTTGTCAGCACAATGCTCCATTTCCCTTGTCATCACAATGCTCGATGCGTGTGTCAGCACAATGCACCATAACCCATGTCATCACAATGAACCATGCACTTGTCATCACAATGCTCCACATCCTTGTCATCAAAATGCTCCATAAAACTTGTCATCACAATGCTCCATGCACTTCTCCTCAAAATGCCTTCTCACCACTGATATCACAATGTTCCATCACTAGTCATCACAATACTCCCTCACCCGTGTCATCACAATATTCCATGACCCCTGTAATCACAATTCTCCATGCCCTTGTCATCCCAAAGCTCTATGACGCATGTCATCAGAATGCTCCACGGCCTTCTCATCACAATGCTCCATGCGCTTGTCATCACAATGCTCCAACACCCCTGTAATCACAGTGCTCCATGCCCCTTTTCATCTCAATGCTCCATGAACCCTGTCATCACAATGCACCGTGCCCATCACCATAATATTTCATGCTATTGTCATCACAATGAAATCAAAATGCTCAATGACTTCTGTCATCACAATGCACCAAACCCTTCTGATCACAATGTTCCATAACACTTGTCATCACTATGCCCCATGACGCTGGTCATCAAAATTATCCATGGTCTTCTCATCACAATGCTCCATGATCTTTGTCATCACAATGCTCAATACACTTATCATCACAATGCTCCCTGACAGTTGTCATCAGTATGCTCCTTGAAACCTGTCATGACAAGGCTCCATGCAGTTTTCATCACAATGATCCATTCCCTTTTCATCACAATGGTCCAAGACCCCTGTAATCACAATGCTCCATGTCCTTGTCATCCCAAAGCTCCATGACGCATGTCATCAGAATGCTCCATTGCCTTCTCATCACAATGCTCCATGCCCTTCTAATCACATTGCTTCAAAACCCCTGTAATCCCAATGCTCCATGCACCTTTTCATCAGAATGCTCCATGCCCTTGTCATCACAATGCTCCATGAGCCTTGTCATCGCAATGTTCCAAGCCCTTGTCTTCAAAATGCTCGATTACATTTGTCATCACAATCCTCCATGACACTTGGTATCACAATGCTCCATGCCATTGTCATCACAATGGACAATGATATATGTAATCACAGTGCTCCCTGACACCTGTCCTCACAATACTCCATGACCTTGTCATCACAATGTTCCATGCCCTTGTCATCACAATGCACCATGCCCACTGTCATCACAATAATCCATGAAACATGTCAGACCAATGTTCCATGCCACTGTCATCACAATGCTCCATGCCCTTGACATATCAATGCTCCATGACCCCTGTCATCACAATGCTACGTGACTCCAGTCGTCACAATGCTTCATGACCTTTTTCCTCACAATGGTCCATGCCCTCCTCACACAAGACTCTGTGACCATTGTCACCACAATGCTCCATGCCCTTGTCATGTCAATGCTCCATGCACAATGTCATCACAATAATCCATGAAACTTGTCAGACCAATGTTCCATGCCTCTGTCATCACATTGCTCCATGCCCTTGTCATCACAATGCTCCATGACCCCTCTCATCACAGTGCACCGTGACTCCAGTCATCACAATGATTCATGACCTTTCTCATCACAGTGGTCCATGCCCTCGTCACACAAGGCTCTGTGATCTTTGTCACCACAATGCTCCATGAAATTTTCATCACAATGCTCGGTGTCCCTTGTCATCACAATGCTCTATGCCCTTGTCATCTCAATGCTCCATGACCACTGTCATCACAATAATCCATAAACTTGTCAGACCAATGTTCAATGCCCCTGTCATCACATTGCTCAATGCCCTTGTCATCACAATGCTCCATGACCCCTGTTATCAATATGCTCCGAGACACCAGTCATCACAATGATTCTTGACCTTTCTCATCACAATGGTCCATGCCCATGTCACACAAGGCTCTGTGATCTTTGTCAGCACAATGCTCCATGAAATTTTCATCACAATGCTCTGTGTCCCTTGTCATCACAATGCTCCATGCCTTTGTCAGCACAATGCTCCATGACACTTGTCATCAAAATGCTCCATGCACTTGTCAGCACAATGCTCCATGACACATGTCATCACAATGTGCCATGCTCTTCATCACAATGCTCCACATCCTTTTCATCGCTATGCTCCATAAAACTTGTCATCACAATGCTCCATGCCCTTCTCATCAAAATGCTCTCTCACCACATATATCACAATGTTCCATCTCTAGTCATCACAATACTCGCTCACCCCTGTCATCACAATGTTCCATGACGACTGTCATCACAGTGCTACATGCCCTTATCATCACAAAGCTCCATGACGCCTGCCATCACAATGTTCCATAACGCCTGTCACAAAATGCTCCATGACCAATTTCTTCACAATGCTTCATGACCCCTGACATCACAATGTTCCATAACCCCTGTCATTAAAATATTCCATGACACTTTTATTCAAATTGCTCCATGACCCTGTCATCACAATGCTCACTGCCCTTCTCATCATAATGCACCACGCCCTTGTCATCAAAATGCCCCATGACATTTGTCATCACAAAGCTCCATGATCCTTGGCATCACAATGCTCCAGGTCATTGTCACCACAATGCTCAATGCACTTGGCATCACAATGCTCCCTGCCTTTGTCAGCACAATGCTCCATGACACTTGTCATCAAAATGCTCCATGCGCTTGTCAGCACAATGCTACATGACACATGTCATCAGAATGTGCCATGCTCTTTTCATCACAATGCTCCACATCCTTTTCATCTCTATGCTCCATAAAACTTGTCATCACAATGCTCCATGCACTTCTCATCAAAATGCTCTCTCAGCACATATATTACAATGTTCCATCACTAGTCATCACAATACTCGCTCACCCCTGTCATCACAATGTTCCATGACCACTGTTATCACAGTGCTACATGCCCTTATCATCACAATGCTCCATGACCCCTTACATCACAATGTTCCATAACCCCTGTCATCAAAATGTTCCAGGATACTTTTCATCAATTTTCTCCATGAACCTGTCATCACAATGCTACCTGCACTTCTCATCACAGTGCACCACGATCTTGTCATCAAAATGCTCCTTGACCTTTGTCATCACAAAGCTCCATGACCCTTGGCATCACAGTGCTCCATGGCATTTCATCACAATGCTAGATGAGAGCTCTCATCACATTGCTCCATGCCCTTGTCACCACAATGCTCCATGACACTTGTCATCACAATGCTCGATACTCTTCTCATCACAATGCTCTATGCCCTTGTCATTACAATCCTCCATGACACATGTATCACAGTGTTCCGTGCCCTAGTCATCACAAGGTTCCATGCCGAATCTCATCACAATAATCCATGAAATTTTCAGACCAATGTACCATGCCCTTGTCATCACAATGCTCCATTACCCTTGTCATAACAATGCTCCATGACCCCTGCCATCAAATGTTCCAACCCCTTGGCATCCAAGGCTCCATGACACTTGTCATCACAATGCCCCAAGACCCCTGTAATCACAATGCTCCATGCCCTTGTCATCACAAAGATCCATGACACATGTCATCAGAATGCTCCATGGCCTTCTCATCACAATGCTCCATGCCCTTGTCATCACAATGCTCCAAAACCCCTGTAATCACAATGCTCCATGCCCCTATTCTTCAGAATGTTCCATGAGACTTTTCATCACAAGCCTCCGTGGACTTCTCATCAAACGGCTCCAGGACCTTGTCATCACAATGCTCCATTCCCTTGTCATCACAATGCTCCTTGACCACTGTCATCACAATACTCCATAAATATTTTCAGGCCATTGCTCCAAGACATACTCATCACAATACACCATGACACTTGTCATCACAATGCTCCATGCCCTTGTCATCAAATGCTCCATGACCCTTGTCATCCCAATGTTCCAAGCCCATGTCATCAAAATGCTCCATTACATTTGTCATCACAATCCTCCATGACACTTGGTATCACAATGCTCCATGCCATTGGCATCACAATGGACCATGACATATGTCATCACAATGCTCCCTGACACCTGTCTTCACAATACTCCATGACCTTGTCATCACAATGTTCCATGCCCTCGTCATCACAATGTGCCATGCCCACTGTCATCACAATAATCCATGAAACATGTCAGACCAATGTTCCATGCCACTGTCATCACATTGCTCCATGCCCTTGTCATCACAATGCTCCATGACACCTGTCATCACAGTGCTCCCTGACTCCAGTCATCACAATGATTCATGACCTTTGTCCTCACAATGGTCCATGCCCTCATCACACAAGGCTCTGTGATCCTTGTCACCACAACGCTCCATGAAATTTTCATCACAATGCTCTGTTTCCCTTGTCATCACAATGCTCCATGCCTTTGTCAGCACAATGCTCCATGACACTTGTCATCAAAATGCTCCATGCGCTTGTCAGCACAATGCTCAATGACACATGTCATCACAATGTGCCATGCTCTTCATCACAATGCTCCACATCCTTTTCATCGCTATGCTCCATAAAACTTGTCATCACAATGCTCCATGCCCTTCTCATCAAAATGCTCTCTCACCACATATATCACAATGTTCCATCTCTAGTCATCACAACACTCGCTCACCCCTGTCATCACAATGTTCCATGACGACTGTCATCACAGTGCTACATGGCCTTATCATCACAAAGCTCCATGACCCCTGACATCACAATGTTCCATAACCCCTGTCACAAAATGCTCCATGACCCATTTCTTCACAATGCTTCATGACCCCTGACATCACAATGTTCCATAACCCCTGTCATCAAAATATTCCATGACACTTTTATTCAAATTGCTCCATGACCCTGTCATCACAATGCTCCCTGCCCTTCTCATCATAATGCACCACGCCCTTGTCATCAAAATGCCCCATGACATTTGTCATCACAAAGCTCCATGACACTTGGCATCACAATGCTCCAGGTAATTGTCATCACAATGCTCAATGAAATCTCTCATCACATTGCTCCATGCCCTTGTCATCACAATGCTCCATTACACCTGTCATAACAATGCTCCATGACCCCTGCCATCACAATGTTCCACGGACTTGTCATCACAAGGATCCATGACCCTTGTCATCACAATGCTCCAAGACCTCTGTAGTCACAATTCTCCATGCCACTTTTCATCTCAATGCTCCATGAACACTGTCATCACAATACACCATGCCCATCATCATAATGATTCATGCTATTGTCATCACAATGAAATCAAAATGCTCCATGTCCTCTGTCATCACAATGCTCCAAACCCTTATGATCACAATGTTTCATAACACTTGTCATCACATGCCCCATGACTCTCGTCATCACAATTATGCAAGGTCTTCTCATCACAATGCTCCATGACCTTTGTCACCACAATGCTCAATACACTTGGCATCACAATACTCGCTGACACTTGTCATCATTATGCTCCTTAAACAGTGTCACGACAAGGCTCCATGACTTTTTCATCACAATGATCCATTCCCTTTTCATCACAATGCTCCAAGACCCCTGTTATCACAATGTTCCGTGAGTCCAGTATTCACAACGCTTCATGACATTTGTCATCACAATGGTCCATGACCTGGTCACACAAAGCTCTGTGACATTTGTCACCACAATGCTCTATGAAATTTTTATCACAATGCTCTGTGACCCTTGTCATCACAAAGCTCCATGCCTTTGTCAGCAAAATGCTCCATGACCCTTGTCATCACAATGCTCGATTAACGTGTCAGCACAATGCTCCATAACCCATGTCATCACAATGCACCATGCACTTGTCATCACAATGCTCCATAAATCTTGTCATTAAAATTCTCCATAAACATTGTCATCACAATGCTCCATGCACTTCTCCTCAAAATGCATTCTCACAACTGATATCACAATGTTCCATCACTAGTCATCACAATACTCCCTCACCCCTGTCATCACAATATTCCATGACCCCTGTAATCACAGTTCTCCATGCCCTTGTCATCACAAAGCTCCATGACGCATGTCATCAGAATGCTCCATGGCCTTCTCATCACAATGCTCCATGCCCTTGTCATCACAATGCTCCAACACACCTGTAATCACAAGGCTCCATGCCCCTTTTCATCTCAATGCTCCATGAACCCTGTCATCACAATGCACCGTGCCCACCACCGTAATGTTTCATGCTATTGTCATCACAATGAAATCAAAAGGCTCAATGACCTCTGTCATCACAATGCACCAAACCCTTCTGATCACAATGTTCCATAACACTTGTCATCACAATGCCCCATGACGCTGGTCATCATAATTATCCATGGTCTTCTCATCACAATGCTCCATGACCTTTGTCATCACAATGCTCAATACACTTATCATCACAATGCTCCCTGACAGTTGTCATCAGTATGCTCCTTGAACCCTGTCATGACAGGGCTCCATGCATTTTTCATCACAATGATCCATTCCCTTTTCATCACAATGCTCCAAGACTCCTGTAATCACAGTGCTCCATGTCCTTGTCATCACAAAGCTCCATGACACATGTATAAAAATGCTACATTGCTTTCTCATCACAATGCTCCATGCCCTTGTAATCACATTGCTTCAAAACCCCTGTAATCTCAATGTTCCATGCACCTTTTCATCAGAATGCTCCATGCCCTTGTCATCACAATGGTCCATGACCCTTGCCATTGCAATGTTCCAAGCCCTTGTCATGAAAATGCTCCATTACCTTTGTCATCACAATCCTCCATGACACTTGGTATCACAATGCTCCATGCCATTGTCATCACAATGGACAATGACATATGTCATCACAATGCTCCCTGACACCTGTCTTCACAATATTCCATGACTTTGTCATCACAATGTTCCATGCCCTTGTCATTACAATGTGCCATGCCCACTGTCATCACAATAATCCATGAAACATGTCAGACCAAAGTTCCATGCCCCTGTCCTCACAATGCTCCATGCCCTTGTCATCAAAATGCTCCATGACCCCTGTCATCTCAATGCTCCGTGACTCCATTCATCACAATGCTTCATGACATTTTCCTCACGATGGTCCATGCCCTCGTCACACAAGGCTCTGTGACCTTTGTAACCACAATGCTCCATGAAATTTTCATCACAATGCTCTGTGTTCCTTGTCATCACAATGCTCCATGCCTTTGTCATTACAATGCTCCATGACATTTGTCATCAAAATGCTCCATGCGCTTGTCAGCACAATGCTCCATGACCCATGTCATCACAATGCTCCATGCGCTTTTCAGCACAATGCTCGATGACCCATGTCATCACAATGCACCATGCACTTGTCATCACAATGCTCCAAGACTTCTGTAATCACAATTCTCCATGCCACTTTTCATCTCAATGCTCCATGAACACTGTCATCACAATGCACCATGCCCATCATCATAATGATTCATGCTATTGTCATCACAATGAAATCAAAATGTTCCATGTCCTCTGTCATCACAATGCTCCAAACCCTTCTGATCACAATGTTCCATAACACTTGTCATCACAACACCCCATGACGCTCGTCATCACAATTATGCAAGGTGTTCTCATCACAGTGCTCCATGACCTTTGACACCACAATGCTCAATACACATGGCAGCACAATTCTCGCTGACACTTGTCATCAGTATGCTCATTGAACACTGTCATGACAAGGCTCCATGAATTTTTCATCACAATGATCCATTCACTTTTCATCACAATGCTCCAAGACCCCTGTTATCACAATGCCCTGTGACTCCAGTCATCACAATGCTTCATGACATTTGTCATCACAATAGTCCATGACCTGGTCACACAAAGCTCTGTGACCTTTGTCACCACAATGCTCCATGAAAATTTTATCACAATGCTCTGTGACCTTTGTCATCACAAAGCTCCATGCCTTTGTCAGCACAATGCTCCATGACCCTTGTCATCACAATTCTCGATGCGCGTGTCAGCACAATGCTCCATAACACATGTCATCACAATGCTCCACATTCTTGTCATCAAAATGCTCCATAAACCTTGTCATCACAATGCTCCATGCACTTCTCCTCAAAATACATTCTCACCACTGATATCACAATGTTCCATCACAAGTCATCACAATACTCCCTCAACCCTGTCATCACAATATTCCATCACCACTGTAATCACAATTCTCCATGCCCTTGTCATCACAAAGCTCCATGACACATGTCATCAGAATGCTCCCTGGCCTTCTCATCACAATGCTCCATGCCCTTGTCATCACAATGTTCCAACACCCCTGTAATCACAATGCTCCATGCCCCTTTTCATCTCAATGCTCCATGAACCCTGTCATCACAATGCACCGTGCACATCACCATAATATTTCATGCAATTGTCATCACAATGAAATCAAAATGCTCAATGACCTCTCTCATCACAATGCACCAAACCCTTCTGATCATAATGTTCCATAACACTTGTCATCACAATGCCCCATGACGCTGGTCATCACAATTATCCATGCTCTTGTCATCACAATGCTCCATGATCTTTGTCATCACAATGCTCAATACACTTATCATCACAATACTTCATGACATTTGTCATCAGTATGCTCCTTGAAACTTGACATGACAAGGCTCCAGGCATTTTTCATCACAAAGATCCATTCCCTTTTCATCACAATGCTCTGTGTCCCTTGTCATCACAGTGCTCCATGCCTTTGTCAGCACAAGGCTCCATGACACTTGTCATCAAAATGCTCCATGTGCGTGTCATCACAATGCTCCATGACACATATCTTCAAAATGTGCCATGCTCTTTTCATCACAATGCTCCACATCCTTTTCATCGCTATGCTCCATAAAACTTGTCATCACAATGCTCAAAGCACTTCTCATCAAAATGATCTCTCAACACATATATCACAATTTTCCATCACTAGTCATCACAATACTCGCTCAACCCTGTCATCACAATGTTCCATAACCCCTGTCACAAAATGCTCCATGACCCATTTCATCACAATGCTTCATGACCGCTGACATCACAATGTTCCAAAACCCCTGTCATCAAAATAATCCATGACAATTTTTTTCAAATTGCTCCATGACCTTGTCATCACAATGCTCCCTGCACTTCTCATCACAATGCACCACGCACATGTCATCAAAATGCCCCATGACATTTGTCATCACAAAGCTCCATGACCCTTGGCATCACAATGCTCCATGCCATTCTCATCACAATGCTCAATGAAATCTCTCATCACATTGCTCCATGCCCTTGTCATCACAATGCTCCATTACACCTGTCATAACCATGCTCCATGACACCTGCCATCACAGTGTTCCACGGCCTTGTCATCACAAGGCTCCATGACCCTTGTCATCACAATGCTCCAAGACTTATGTAATCACAATTCTCCATGCCACTTTTCATCTCAATGCTCCATGAACACTGTCATCACAATGCACCATGCCCATCATCATAATGATTCATGCTCTTGTCATCACAATGAAATCAAAATGCTCCATGTCCTCTGTCATCACAATGCTCCAAACCGTTCTGATCACAATGTCCCATAACACTTGTCATCACATTGCCCCATGACGCTCGTCATCACAATTATGCAAGGTCTTCTCATCACAGTGCTCCATGACCTTTGTCACCACAATGTTCAATACACTTGGCATCACAATGCTCGCTGACAGTTGTCATCAGTATGCTCCTTGAACCCTGTCATGACAAGGCTCCATGCCTTTTTCATCACAATGATCCATTCCCTTTTCATCACAATGCTCCAAGACCCCTGTTATCACAATGCTCCGTGACTCCAGTCATCACAATGCTTCATGACATTTGTCATCACAATGGTCCATGACCTGGTCATACAAAGCTCTGTCATCTTTGTCACCACAATGCTCCATGAAATTTTTATCACAATGCTCTGTGACCCTTGTCATCACAAATCTCCATGCATTTGTCAGCACAATGCTCCATGACCCTTGTCATCACAATGCTTGATGTGCGTGTCAGCACAATACTCCATATCCCATGTCATCACAATGCACCATGCACTTGTCATCACAATGCTCCACATCCTTGTCATCAAAATGCTCCATAAACCTTGTCATCACAATGCTCCATGCACTTCTCCTCAAAAGGCTTTCTCACCACTGATATCACAATGTTCAATCACTAGTCATCACAATACTCCCTCTCCCCTGTCATCACAATATTCCATGACCCCTGTAATCACAATTCTCCATGTCCTTGTCATCACAAAGCTCCATGGCGCATGTCATCAGAATGCTCCATGGCCTTCTCATCACCATGCTCCATGCCCTTGTCATCACAATGCTCCAACACCCCTGTAATCACAATGCTCCATGCCTCTTTTCATCTAAAAGCTCCATGAACCCTGTCATCTCAAAGCACCGTGCCCATCCCCATAATATTTCATGCTATTGTCATCACAATGAAATCAAAATGCTCAATGACCTCTGTCATCACAGTGAACCAAACCCTTCTGATCACAATGTTCCATAACACTTGTCATCACAATGCCCCATGACCCTGGTCATCACAATTTTCCATGCTCTTCTCATCACAATGCTCCATGATATTTGTCATCACAATGCTCAATACACTTATCATCACAATGCTCCATGATATTTGTCATCACAATGCTCAATACACTTATCATCACAATGCTCCATGACAGTAGTCATCAGTATGCTCCTTGAACCCTGTCATGACAAGGCTCCAAGCATTTTTCAGCACAATGATCCATTCCCTTTTCATCATAATGCTCTGTGTCCCTTGTCATCACAATGCTCCATGCCTTTGTCAGCACAATGCTCCATGACACTTGTCATCAAAATGCTCCATGCACTTGTCAGCACAATGCTCCATGACACATGTCATCAAAATGTGCCATGCACTTTTCCTCACAATTCTCCACATCCTTTTCATCCCTAAGCTCCATAAAACTTGTCATCACAATGCTCAATGCACTTCTCATCAAAATGCTCTCTCACCACATATATCACAATGTTCCATCACTAGTCATCACAATACTCGCTCAACCCTGTCATCACAATGTTCCATGACCACTGTCATCACAGTGCTATATACCCTTATCATCACAATGCTCCATGACCCCTGACATCACAATGTTGCATAACCCCTGTCACAAAATGCTCCATGACCCATTTCATCACAATGCTTCATGACCCCTGACATCTGAATGTTCCATAACCCCTGTCATCAAAATATTCCATGACCCTTTTATTCAAATTGCTCCATGACCCTGTCATCACAATGCTCCCTGCCCTTCTCATCACAATGCACCACGCCCTTGTCATCAAAATGCCCCATGACATTTGTCATCACAAAGCTCCATGACCCTTGGCATCACAATGCTCCATGCCATTGTCATCACAGTGCTCAATGAAATCTCTCATCCCATTGCTCCATGCCCTTGTCATCACAAAGATCCATTGCCCCTGTCATAACAATAATCCATGACCCCTGCCATCACAATGTTCCACGGCCTTGTCATCACAAGCCTCGATGACCCTTGTCCATTGTGATTACACAATGCAACATTACCTTTGTCATCACAATCCTCCATGACACTTGGCATCACAATGCTCCTTGCCATTGTCATCACAATGGACAATGACATATGTCATCACAATGCTCCCTGACCCCTGTCTTCACAATTCTACATGACCTTGGCATCACAATGATCCATGCCCATGTCATCACAGTGCGCCATGCGCACTGTCATCACAATAATCCATGAAACGTGTCAGACCAATGCTCCATGCCCCTGTCATCACAATGCTCAACGCACTTGTCATCACAATGCACCATGACCCCTGTCATCACAATGCTCCGTGACTCCAGTCATCACAATGATTCATGACCTTTGTCATCACTATGGTCCATAGCCTCGTCATCACAAGGCTCTGTGACATTTGTCACCACAAAGCTCAATAAACATTGGCATCACAGTGCTCCATGCCATTGTCATCACAATGCTTCATGAACACTCTCATCAAATTGCTCCATGCACTTGTCATCACAAAGCTCCATGACGCTTGTGATACCAATGCTCGATGCACTTCTCATCAAAATGTTCCATGCCCTTGTCATTACAATTCTCCATGACCCATATAACACAGTGTTGCGTGACCTTGTCATCACAATGCTCCATGCCCACTCTCATCACAATAATCCATGAAACTTTTCATACCAATTCTGATGCCCTTGTCAGCACAATGCTCCACTACCCTGTCATAACAATGCTCCATGACACCTGATATCACAAGGTTTCACGGCCTTGTCAATACAAGTCTCCATGACTGTTGTCATCAACGTGCACCAAGACCCTGTAATCACAATGCTCAATGCACTTGTCATCACAAAGCTCCATGGCACATGTCATCAGAATGCTCCATGGCCTTCTCATTCACAATGCTCCATGCCCTTGTCATCACAATGCTCCAATACACATTTAATCACAAAGCTCCATGCCCCTTTTCATCTCAATGCTCCATGAACCCTGTCATCACAATGCACCATGCCCATCATCATAATGCTTCATGCTATTGTCATCACAATGAAATCAAAATCCTCCATGACCTCTGTCATCACAATGCTCCAAACCCTTGTGATCACAATGTTCCATAACACTTGTCATCACAATTCCCCATGATGCTCCTCATCACAATTATCCATGGTCTTCTCATCACAATGCTCCATGACCTTTGTCATCACAATGCTCAATACACTTGTCATCTCAATGCTCCCTGCCACTTGTCGTCAGTATGCTTCTTGAACCCTGTCATGACAAGACTCCATGCCTTTTTCATCACAATGATCCATGCGCTTTTCATCACAATGTTCCAAGACCCTAGTAATCACAATGCTCCTTGCCCATCTCATCACAAAGCTCCATGCCCCATATCATCAGAATGCTCCATGGCCTTCTCATCACCATGCTCGATGCCCTTGTCATCACACTGCTCCCTGACACTAGTCTTCAGAATGCTCCTTGAACCCTGTCATGAAAAGGCTCCATGCCTTTTTCATCACAATGCTCCATGACCTTTCATCACTATGCTCCATGCCATTGTCATCACAATACTCCACAAGCTTGTCATCAGAATGCTCCATGACCCATGTCATCACAATGCTCCATGACACCTGTCAACACAATGCTCCATGACCCCTGTAATCACAATGCTCCATGCCTCTTGTCATTACAGTGCTCCATGACGCTCGTCATCACAATTATCCATGGTCTTCTCATCACAATGCTGCACGGTCTTTCCATCACAATGCCCCCTGCCCTGGTCCTCACAATGCTCCATGACCCTTTTCATCACAATTCTCCAAGCAATTGTCATACAATGCTCCATTACATTTGTCATCACAATCCTCCATGACACTTGGCATCACAATGCTCCATTACATTTGTCATCACAATCCTCCATGACACTTGGCATCACAATGCTCCACGCCATTGTCATCACAATGCACCATGACATGTGTCATCACAATGCTCCCTGACACCTGTCTTCACAATAATACATGACCTTGTCATAAAAAGGTTCCATGCCCTTGTCATCACAATGTGCCTTGCCCACCCTCATACCAATAATCCATGAAACTTGTCAGACCAATTCTCCATGCCCCTGTCATCACAATGTTCCATGCCCTTGTAATCACAATGCTCCATGACCCCTCACATCATAACGCTCCGTGACTCCAGTCATCACAATGCTTTATGACCTTTGTCATCACAATGGTCCATTCCCTCGTCATGACAATGCTCTGTAAAACTTGTCATCACAATTCTCCATGCCTTTGTCAGCACAATGCTCCATGACCCTTGTCATCACAATCCTACATGCGCTTATCAGCACAATGCTCCAAGACACATGTCATCACAATGTGCCATGCACTTCTCCACAACCTTGTCATCACCAAGCTCCATAAAACTTGTCATCACAATGCTCCATGCACTTCTCATCTAAATGCCCTCTCACCACTGATATCACAATGTTCCATCACTAGTCATCACAATACTCCCTCACCCCTGTCATCACAATGTTCCATGACCCCTGTCATCAAAATGCTACATGCCCTTATCATCACAATGCTCCATGACCACTGACATCACAATGTTCCATAACCCCTGTCATCAAAATGTTCCCTGACCCTTTTCATCAAATTGTTCCATGACCCTTTCATCACAATGCTCCCTGCCCTACTCATCACAATGCACCACACTCTTGTCATTAAAATGCTCCATGACCTTTGTCATCACCAAGCTCCATGACCCTTGACATCACAATGCTCCATGCCATTGTCATCACAGTGCTCCATGAACACTCTTATCACATTCCTCCTTGCCCTTGTTTTCACAAAGCTCCATGACGCTTGTCATCACAATGCTCGATGCCTTTCTCAACACAATGCTCCATGCCTTGTCATTACAATCCTCAATGACCCATGTATCACCGTGTTCCCTGCCCTTGTCATCACAATGCTCCATGCCCACTGTCATCACAATAATCCATGAAATATTTCAAACCAATGCTCCATGCCCTTGTCATCACAATGCTCCACTAGCCCTGTCATAACAATGCTCCATGACCCCTGCCATCACAATATTCCACAGCATTGTCATCACAAGGCTCCATGTACCTTGTCATCACAATGCTCCAAGACCCCTGTAATCACAATGCTCCATGCCCCTTTTCATCTCAATTCTCCATGAACACTGTCATCACAATGCACCATGCCCATCATCATAATGCTTCATGCTATTGTCATCACAATGAAATCAAAATGTCCCATGACCTTTGTCATCACAATGCTCCAATCCCTTCTGATCACAGTGTTCCATAACACTTGTCATCACAATGCCCCATGACTCTCCTCATCACAATTATCCATGGTCTTCTCATCACAATGCTCCATGACCTTTGTCAACACAATGTTCAATACACTTGTCATCACAATGCTCCCTGACACTTGTCTTCAGTATGCTCCTTGAAACCTGTCATGACAGGGTTGCATGCCATTTCCTCACAATGATCCATGCACTTTTCATTACAATGCTCCAAGGCCCCTGTAATCACAATGCTCCATGCGCTTGTCATCACAAAGCTCCATGACACATGTCATCAGAATGCTCCAAGGCAGTGTCAGCAAAATGCTACATGACCTTGTCATCACCATGCTCCATGCCCTTGACATCACAGTGCTCCACGAAACCTGTAATCACAATGCTCCATGCTCCTTTTCATCAGATTGCTCCATGAGACTTGTCAGCACAATGCTCCATGGTCTTCTCATCACAATGCTTCATGACACCTGTCATCATAATGCTCCATGACCACTGTCACCACAACGCGCCATGACCCCTGACAATACAGTGATCCAGGACTCTTGTCATCAAAAATCTCCATGACCCTTTTCATCTCAATGATCTATACGCTTGCCTTCCCAATGCTCCATGACCCCTGTTATCACAATACTCCATGATGCTTCTAATCCCAGTGCTCCATGACCATTGTCATCACAATGCTCCATGCCTTTGTCAGCAAAATGCTACATGACCTTGTCATCACAATGCTCCATGCACTTGTCATCACAATCCTCCATTACCACTGTCATCACAATCCTCCATGAACCTTGGGTTCACATTGATTCATGCCATTGTCATCACATTTCTCATGCTCCTTGAAATCAAAATGATCCATGACCTCTGTCATCACAATGCTCCAAACACCTGTGAACACAATGTTCCATAACACTTGTCATCACAATGCTCCATGATGTCTGATATCACAATAATCCATGCCTTGTCATCACAATGCTCCATGATCATTGTCATGACAATTCTCAATACACTTGTCATCACAATGCTTCCTGACACTTGTCGTCAGAATGCTCCTTGAAACCTTTCATGAAAAGACTCCATGCTTTTTTCATCACAATGCTCCATGCCCTTTTCATCACAATGCTCCATGCCGTTGTCATCACAATACTCCACAAGCTTGTCATCAGAATGCTCCATGACCCTTGTCATCACAGTGCTCCATGACCCCTGTTATCACAATGCTCCATGACACCTGTCATCACAATGCTCCTTGCGCCTTTTTATTACAGTGCTCCATGACGCTCGTCATCACAATTATCATTGGTCTTCTCATCAAAGTGATCCACGGACTTGCCATCACAATGATCCATGACACTTCTCATCACAATGCTCCATGACCGATGTCATCACAAGGCACCATGCGCTTGTCATCACAATGCTCCACATCCTTGTCCTCACAATGCTCCATAAAACTTGTCATAACAATGCTCCATGCACTTCTCATGAAAATGGTCTCTCACCACTGATATCACAATGTTCCATCACTAGTCATCACAATACTCCCTCAGGCATGCCATCACAATGTTCCATGACCCGTCATCACAATGATCCATGCACTTTTCATCACAATGCTCCATGCCATTGTCATCACAATACTCCACAAGCTTGTCATCAGAATGCTCCATGACCCTTGTCATGACAATGCTCCATGACCCCTGTCATCACAATGCTCCATGACCCCTGTCATCACAATGCTCCATGCCCCTTGTCATTACAGAGCTCCATGACGCCCGTCATCACAATTATCCATGGTCTTCTCACCACAGTGCTCCCCGGTCTTGCCATCACAATGCTCCATGCCCTGGTTATCAGTATTCTCCACGTCCTTGTCATCACAATGCTCCATGACACATCTCATCACAATGTTCCGTGCACTTTTCATCACAATTATCCATGCACTTGTCATCGCAATGCTCCATGACCCCTGTCATAGCAAGCTCCATGCGCTTGTCATCACAATGCTTCACGACCTTGTCATCAAAATTCTCAATGGCCCATGTCATCACAATGCGCCAAGCCCTTGTCATCACAATGCAACATTACCTTTGTCATCACAATCCTCCATGACACTTGGCATCACAATGCTCCTTGCCATTGTCATCACAATGGACCATGACATATGTCATCACAATGCTCCCTGACCCCTGTCTTCACAATTCTACATGACCTTGTCATCACAATGGTCCATGCCCTTGTCATCACAGTGCGCCATGCGCACTGTCATCACAATAATCCATGAAACTTGACAGACCAATGCTCCATGCCCCTGTCATCACAATGCTCCACGCACTTGTCATCACAATGCACCATGACCCCTGTCATCACAATGCTCCGTGACACCAGTCATCACAATGATTCATGACCTTTGTCATCACAATGGTCCCTAGCCTCGTCATCACAAGGCTCTGTGACATTTGTCACCACAAAGCTCCATAAACATTGGCATCACAATGCTCCATGCCATTGTCATCAAAATGCTCCATGAACCATCTCATCAAATTGCTCCATGCACTTGTCATCACAGTGCTCCATGACGCTTGTCATCACAATGCTCGATTCCCTTCTCATCACAATGCTCCATGACCTTGTCATTACAATCCTCCATGACCCATGTATCACAGTGTTCCGTGTCCTTGTCATCACAATGCTCCATGACCACTCTCATCACAATAATCCATGAAAATTTTCAGACAAATGCTCCATGCCCTTGTCATCACAAAGCTCCATGACGCATGTCATCAGAATGCTCCATGGCCTTCTCATTCACAATGCTCCATTCCCTTGTCATCACAATGCTCCAAGACACCTGTAATCACAATGCTCCATGTCCCTTTTCATCTCAATGCTCCATGAACCCTGTCATCAAAATGCACCATGCCCATCATCATAATGCTTCATGCTATTGTCATCACAATGAAATCAAAATGCTCCATGACCTCTGTCATCACAATGCTCCAAACCCTTGTGATCACAATGTTCCATAACACTTGTCATCACAACGCCCCATGACGCTCGTCATCACAATTATCCATGGTCTTCTCATCACAATGCTCCATAACATTTGTCATCACAATGCTCAGTACACTTGTCATCACAATGCTCCCTGACTCTTGACATCAGTATGCTCCTTGAACCCTGTCATGACAAGGCTCCATGCCTTTTTCATCACAATGCTCCATGCCCTTGTAATCACAATGCTCCAAGACCCCTGTAATCACAATGCTCCATGCCCCTTTTCATCAGAATGCTCCATGAGACTTCTCATCACAAGGCTCCATGGTCTTCTCCTCAGAGTTCTCCAGGACCTTGTCATCACAATGCTCCATGACCCCTTTCATCAGAATACTCCATGAAGATTTTCAGCTCAGTACTCCATGATCTTATCATCACAATGCTCCATGACCCCTGTCATCAAAATGCTCCACTCTCCTTGATATCAAAATGATCCATGACCTCTGTCATCACAGTGCTCCAAATCCTTGTGATCACATTGTTCCATAACACTTGTCATAACAACGCTCCATGATGCCTGTCATCACAATACTCCATGCCCTTGTCATCACAATGCTCCATGACCATTGTCATCACAATGCTCAACACACTTGTCATCAAAATGCTCCCTGACACTTGACGTCAGAAAGCTCCTTGATCCCTGTCATGAAAAGGTTCCATGCCTTTTTCATCACAATGCTCCATGCCTTTTTCATCACAATGCTCCATGCCATTGTCATCACAATACTCCACAAGCTTGTCATCAGAATGCTCCATGACCCTTTTCATCACAATTCTCCATGCCCCGTGTCATTACAGTGCTCGATGACACTCGTCATCAAAATGCTCCATGGTCATGCGATTACAATGCTCCACGGTCTTGCCATCACAATGCTCTATGACCTGGACCTCACAATGCTCCATGTCCCTTTTCATCACAATGCTCCATGCGCTTCTCAGCACAATGCTCCATGACCCATGACATCACAATGCGCCATGAACTTTTCATCACAATGCTCTACATCCTTTTCATCGCTATGCTCCATAAAACTTGTCATCACAGTGCTCCATGCACTTCTCATAAAAATGCTCTCTCACCACTGATATCACAGTGTTCCATCACTAGTCATCACAATACTCCCTCACCCCTGTCATCATAATGTTCCATGACCACTGTAATCACAATGCTCCATGCCCTTGTCATCACAAAGCTCCATGATGCATGTCATCAAAATGCTCCATGGACTTCTCATCACAATGCTCCATGCCCTTGCCATCACAATGCTCCATTACACCTGTCATCACAATGCTCCATTACCACTGTCATCACAGCGCTCCCTGACCCCAGACAACACAATGATCTGGGACTCTTGTCATCAAAATGCTCCAAGACACATGTCATCACAATGATCCATGCGCTTGTCATCCCAATGCTCCATGACACCTGTAATCCGAATGCTCCGTGACGCTTGTCATCCCAGTGCTCCATGACCCTTGTCATCACAATGCTCCATGAACCCTCTCATCACATTGCTCCATGCCCTTGTCATCACAAAGCTCCATGACGCTTGTCATCACAATGCTCGATGCTCTTCTCATCACAGTGCTCCATGCCCTTGTCATTACAATCCTCCATGATCCGTGTATCACTGTGTTCCTTGCCCTTGACATCACAGTGCTCCATGCCCACAGTCATCACAATAATCCATGAAGCTTTTCACACAAATGCTCCATGCCCTTGTCATCAAAAGGCTCCATTACCCGTGTCAAAACAATGCTCCATGACCCCTGCCATCACAATGTTCCATGGCCTCATCATCACAAGGCTCCATGACCCTTGTCATCACAATTCTCCAAGACCCCTGTAATCACAGTGCTCCATGCCCTTGTCATCACGAAGCTCAATGACTTATGTCATCAGAATGCTCCATGGCCTTCTCATCAGAATGCTCCATGCCCTTGTCATCACAGTGCTCCAAGACCGCTGTATTCACAATGCTCCATGCCCCTTTTCATCTCAATGCTCAATGTACTCTGTCATTCCAGTGCACCATGCCCATCATCATAATGCTTAATGCTATTGTCATCACAATGAAATCAAAATGCTCCATGACCTCTGTCATCAAAATGCGCCAAACCATTGTGATCACAATGTTCCATAACACTTGTCATCACAATTCCCCATGATGCTCCTCATCACTATTATCCATGGTCTTCTCATCACAGTGCTCCATGACCTTTGTCATCACAATGCTCAATACACTTGTCATCTCAATGCTCCCTGCCACTTATCGTCAGTATGCTTCTTGAACCCTGTCATGACAAGACTCCATGTCTTTTTCATCACAGTGATCCATGCGCTTTTCATCACAATGTTCCAAGACCCCAGTAATCACAATGCTCCTTGCCCTTCTCATCACAAAGCTCCATGACCATATCATCAGAATGCTCCATGGCCTTCTCATCACCATGCTCGATGCCCTTGTCATCACACTGCTCCCTGACACTTGTCTTCAGAATGCTCCTTGAACCCTGTCATGAAAAGGCTCCATGCCTTTTTCCTCACAATGCTCCATGACCTTTCATCACTATGCTCCATGCCATTGTCATCACAATACTCCACAAGCTTGTCATCAGAATGCTCCTTGACCCATGTCATCACAATGCTCCATGACCCCTCTCATCGCAATGCTCCATGACCCCTGTAATCACAATGCTCCATGCCTCTTGTCATTACAGTGCTCCATGACGCTCGTCATCACAATTATCCATTGTCTTCTCATCACAATGCTGCACGGTCTTTCAATCACAATGCTCCCTGCCCTGGTCCTCACAATGCTCCATGACCCTTTTCATCACAATTCTCCAAGCAATTGTCATACAATGCTCCATTACATTTGTCATCACAATCCTCCATGACACTTGGCATCACAATGCTCCACGCCATTGTCATCACAATGCACCATGACATGTGTAATCACAATGCTCCCTGACACCTGTCTTCACAATACTACATGACCCTGTCATAAAAAGGTTCCATGACCTTGTCATCACAATGTGCCTTGCCCACCCTCATACCAATAATCCATGAAACTTGTCAGACCAATTCTCCATGCCCTTGTCATCACAATGCTCCATGCCCTTGCAATCACAATTCTCCATGACCCCTCACATCATAACGCTCCATGACTCCAGTCATCACAATGCTTTATGACCTTTGTCATCACAATGGTCCATTCCCTCGTCATGACAATGCTCTGTAAAACTTGTCATCACAATGCTCCATGCCTTTGTCAGCACAATGCTCCATGACCCTTGTCATCACAATCCTACATGCGCTTCTCAGCACAGTGCTCCAAGACACATGTCATCACAATGTGCCATGCACTTGTCATGACAATGCTCCACAACCTTGTCATCACCAAGCTCCATAAACTTGTCATCACAATGCTCCTTGCACTTCTCATCTAAATGCCCTCTCACCACTGATATCACAATGTTCCATCACTAGTCATCACAATACTCCCTCACCCCTGTCATCACAATGTTCCATGACCCCTGTCATCAAAATGCTACATGCCCTTATCATCACAATGCTCCATGACCACTGACATCACAATGTTCCATAACCCCTGTCATCAAAATGTTCCCTGACCCTTTTCATCAAATTGTTCCATGACCCTTTCATCACAATGCTCCCTGCCCTACTCATCACAATGCACCACACTCTTGTCATCAAATGCTCCATGACCTTTGTCATCACCAAACTTCATGACCCTTGGCATCACAATGCTCCATGCCATTGTCATCACAGTGCTCCATGAACACTCTCATCACATTCCTCCTTGCCCTTGTCATCACAAAGCTCCATGACGCTTGTCATCACAATGCTCTATGCCTTTCTCAACACAATGCTCCATGCCTTGTCATTACAATCCTCAATGACCCATGTATCACCGTGTTCCCTGCCCTTGTCATCACAATGCTCCATGCCCACTGTCATCACAATAATCCATGAAAGATTTCAAACCAATGCTCCATGCCCTTGTCATCACAATGCTCCATTAGCCCTGTCATAACAATGCTCCATGACCCCTGCTATCACAATATTCCACAGCATTGTCATCACAAGGCTCCATGTACATTGTCATCACAATGCTCCAAGACCCCTGTAATCACAATGCTCCATGCCCCATTTCATCTCAATTCTCCATGAACACTGTAATCACAATGCACCATGCCCATCATCATAATGCTTCATGCTATTGTCATCACAATGAAATCAAAATGTTCCATGACCTTTGTCATCAAAATGCTCCAAACCCTTCTGATCACAGTGTTCCATAACACTTGTCATCACAATGCCCCATGACGCTCCTCATCACAATTATCCATGGTCTTCTCATCACAATGCTCCATGACCTTTGTCAACACAATGTTCAATACACTTGTCATCACAATGCTCCCTGACACTGGTCTTCAGTATGCTCCTTGAAACCTGTCATGACAGGGTTGCATGCCATTTCCTCACAATGATCCATGCACTTTTCATTACAATGCTCCAAGGCCCCTGTAATCACAATGCTCCATGCGCTTGTCATCACAAATCTCCATGACGCATGTCATCAGAATGCTCCAAGGCATTGTCAGCAAAATGCTACATGACCTTGTCCTCACCATGCTCCATGCCCTTGTCATCACAGTGCTCCACGAAACCTGTAATCACAATGCTCCATGCCCCTTTTCATCAGATTGCTCCATGAGACTTGTCATCACAATGCTCCATGGTCTTCTCATCACAATGCTTCATGACACCTGTCATCACAATGCTCCATTTCCACTGTCACCACAACGCGCCATGACCCCTGACAATACAGTGATCTGGGACTCTTGTCATCAAAAATCTCCATGACACTTTTCATCTCAATGATCTATACGCTTGCCTTCCCAATGCTCCATGACCCCTGTTATCACAATGCTCCATGATGCTTCTAATCCCAGTGCTCCATGACCATTGTCATCACAATGCTCCATGCCTTTGTCAGCAAAATGCTACATGACCTTGTCATCACAATGCTCCATGCACTTGTCATCACAATCCTCCATTACCACTGTCATCACAATCCTCCATGAACCTTGGGTTCACATTGATTCATGCCATTGTCATCACATTTCTCATGCTCCTTGAAATCAAAATGATCCATGACCTCTGTCATCACAATGCTCCAATCACCTGTGAACACAATGTTCCATAACACTTGTCATCACAATGCTCCATGATGTCTGATATCACAATAATCCATGCCTTGTCATCACAATGCTCCATGATTATTGTCATGACAATTCTCAATACACTTGTCATCACAATGCTTCCTGACACTTGTCGTCAGAATGCTCCTTGAAACCTTTCATTAAAAGACTCCATGCTTTTTTCATCACAATGCTCCATGCCCTTTTCATCACAATGCTCCATGCCATTGTCATCACAATACTCCACAAGCTTGTCACCAGAATGCTCCATGACCCTTGTCATCACAGTGCTCCATGACCCCTGTTATCACAATGCTCCATGACACCTGTCATCACAATGCTCCTTTTGCCTTGTCATTACAGTGCTCCATGACGCTCGTCATCACAATTATCATTGGTCTTCTCATCAAAGTGATCCACGGACTTGCCATCACAATGATCCATGACACTTCTCATCACAATGCTCCATGACCGATGTCATCACAAGGCACCATGCGCTTGTCATCACAATGCTCCACATCCTTGTCATCACAATGCTCCATAAAACTTGTCATAACAATGCTCCATGCACTTCTCATGAAAATGGTCTCTCACCACTGATATCACAATGTTCCATCACTAGTCATCACAATACTCCCTCAGGCATGCCATCACAATGTTCCATGACCCCAGTCATCACAATGTTCCATGCACTTTTCATCACAATGCTCCATGCCATTTTCATCACAATACTCCACAAGCTTGTCATCAGAATGCTCCATGACCCTTGTCATGACAATGCTCCATGACCCCTGTCATCACAATGCTCCATGACCCCTGTCATCACAATGCTCCATGCCCCTTGTCATTACAGAGCTCCATGAAGCCCGTCATCACAATTATCCATGGTCTTCTCATCACAATGCTCCCCGGTCATGCCATCACAATGCTCCATGCCCTGGTTATCAGTATTCTCCACGTCCTTGTCATCACAATGTTCCATGACACATCTCATCACAATGTTCCGAGCACTTTTCATCACAATTATCCATGCACTTGTCATCGCAATGCTCCATGACCCCTGTCATAGCAAGCTCCATGCGCTTGTCATCACAATGCTTCACGACCTTGTCATCAAAATTCTCAATGGCCCATGTCATCACAATGCTCCAAGCCCTTGTCATCACAATGCAACATTACCTTTGTCATCACAATCCTCCATGACACATGGCATCACAATGCTCCTTGCCATTGTCATCACAATGGTCCATCACATATGTCATCAGAATGCTCCCTGACCCCTGTCTTCACAATTCTACATGACCTTGGCATCACAATGATCCATGCCCTTGTCATCACAGTGCGCCTTGCACACTGTCATCACAATAATCCATGAAACCTGTCAGACCAATGCTCCATGCCCCTGTCATCACAATGCTCCACGCACTTGTCATCACAATGCACCATGACCCCTGTCATCACAATGCTCCGTGACTCCAGTCATCACAATGATTCATGACCTTTGTCATCACAATGGTCCATAGCCTCGTCATCACAAGGTTCTGTGACATTTGTCACCACAAAGCTCCATAAACATTGGCATCACAATGCTCCATGCCATTGTCATCACAATGCTCCATGAACCCACTCATCAAATTGCTCCATGAACTTGTCATCACAGAGCTCCATGACGCTTGTGATACCAATGCTCGATGCACTTCTCATCACAATGTTCCATGCCCTTGTCATTACAATCCTCCATGACCCATGTAACACAGTGTTCCGTGACCTTGTCATCACAATGCTCCATGCCCACTCTCATCACAATAATCCATGAAACTTTTCATACCAATTCTGATGCCCTTGTCAACACAATGCTCCACAACCCTGTCATATCAATGCTCCATGACACCTGACATCACAAGGTTTCACGGCCTTGTCAATACAAGTCTCCATGACCGTTGTCATCACCGTGCACCAAGACCCTGTAATCACAATGCTCAATGCACTTGTCATCACAAAGCTCCATGGCGCATGTCATCAGAATGCTCCATGGCCTTCTCATTCACAATGCTCCATGCCCTTGTCATCACAATGCTGCAATACACATTTAATCACAATGCTCCATGCCCCTTTTCATCTCAATGCTCCATGAACCCTGTCATCACAATGCACCATGTCCATCATCATAATGCTTCATGCTATTGTCATCACAATGAAATCAAAATGCTCCATGACCTCTGTCATCACAATGCTCCAAACCCTTGTGATCACAATGTTCCATAACACTTGTCATCACAATTCCCCATGATGCTCCTCATCACAATTATCCATGGTCTTCTCATCACAATGCTCCATGACCTTTTTCATCACAATGCTCAATACACTTGTCATCTCAATGTTCCCTGCCACTTGTCGTCAGTATGCTTCTTGAACCCTGTCATGACAAGGCTCCATGCCTTTTTCATCACAATGATCCATGCGCTTTTCATCACAATGTTCCAAGACCACAGTAATCACAATGCTCCTTGCCCTTCTCATCACAAAACTCCATGCCCCACATCATCAGAATGCTCCATGACCTTCTCATCACCATGCTCGTTGCCCTTGTCATCACACTGCTCCCTGCCACTTGTCTTCAGAATGCTCCTTGAAACCTGTCATGACAAGGCTCCATGCCTTTTTCATCACAGTGCTCCATGCCATTGTCATCACAATACTCCACAAGCTTGTCATCAAATGTTCCATGACACTTGTCATCACAATGCTCCATGAAACCTGTCATCACAATGCTCCACGCCCCTTGTCATTACAGTTCTCCATGACGCTCGTCATCACAAATATCCATGGTCATCTCATCACAATGCTCCACGGTCTTGCCATCACAATGCTCCATGACACTTCTCATCTCAATGTTACATGCTCTTGTCATCACAATTCTCCATTAACTTGTCATTGCAATGCTCCATGACACCTGTCATAGCAAGCTCCATATGCTTGTCATCACAATGCCTCCCGACCCTGTCATCCAAATTCTCAATGGCCCTTGTCATCACAATGCTCCATGCCCTTGTCATCACAATGCTCATTGACCATTGTCATCACAGTGCTCCAAGCCCTTGTCATCACAATGCTCCCTTACCTTTGTCATCAAAATCCTCCATGACACTTGGCTTCACAATGCTCCATGCCATTGTCATCACAATGCACCATGATATATGTCATCACAATGCTCCCTGACACCTGTCTTCACAATACTCCATGACCTGGTCATAACAATCCTCCATGCGTTAGTCATCACAATGTGCTATTCCCACTATCATCACAATAATCCATGAAGCTTGTCAGACCAATGCTCCATGCCCCTATCATCACAATGCTCCATGCCCTTGTCATGACAATGCTCCATGACTCCAGTCATCACAGTGCTTCATGACCTTTTTCATCACAGTGGTCCATGCACTCGTCATCACAGGCTCTGTGAACTTTGTCTCCATAATTCTCCCTGAACTTTTCATCACTATGCTACTTGCCATTGTCATTACAGTGGACAATGACATATGTCATCACAATGCTCCCGGACTCCTGTCTTCACAATTATGCATGACCTTGTCATCACAATGCTCCATGCCCTTGTCATCACAGTGCGCCATGTGCACTGTCATCACATTAATCCATGAAACTTTTCAGACCAATGCTCCATGCCCCTGTCTTCACAATGCTCCACGCAATTGTCATGACAATGCTCCATGACCCCAGTCATCACAATGCTCCGTGACTCCAGTCATCACAATGCTTCATGACTTTTGTTATCACAATGGTCCATGCCCCCATCATCACAAGGCTCTGTGACATTTGTCACCACAATGCTCCATGAACTTTTCATGATAGTGGTCTGTGACCATTGTCATTACAATGCTCCAAGCCTTTCTCAGCAGAATGCACCAAGACCATTGTCATCAGAGTGCTCCATGCCCGTCTCAGCACAGTGCTCCATGACCCTTGTCATCACAATGCTCCAATCCCTTGTCATCACAATGCTCCTTTACGTTTGTCATCACAAACCTCCATGACAATTGGCATCACAATTCTCCATGGCATTGTCATCACAATGGGCCATGACTTATGTCTTCACAATGCTCCCAGACACCTGTTTTCACAATATTGCATGACCTTGTCATCACAATGCCCCATGCCCTTGTCATCACAATGCGCCATTCCCAAAGTCATCGCAATAATGCATGAAAATTGTAAGACCAATGCTCCACGCCCCTGCAATCACAATGCTCCATGCCCTTGTCATCACAATGCTTCATGAGCCGTCATCACAATGCTCCATGACTCCAGTCATCACAATGCTTCATGACCTTTGTCCTCACAATGGTCCATGCCCTCGTCACACAAGGCTCTGTGACCTTTGTCACCACAATGCTCCATGAATTTTTCATCACAATGCTCTGTGACCCTTGTCATCACAATGCTCCCTGCCTTTCTCATCACAATGCACCACACCCTTGTCATCAAAACGCCCCATGACATTTGTCATCACAAAGCTCCATGACCCTTGGCATCACAATGCTCAATACCATTGTCATCACAATGCTCAATGAAATCTCTCATCACATTGCTCCATGCCCTTGTCATCAAAATGCTCCCTTACACCAGTCATAACAATGCTCCATGAACCCTGCCATCACAATGCACTATTACACCTGTCATAACAATGCTCCATGACAACTGCCATCACAATGTTCCACGGCCTTGTCATCACAAGGCTCCATGACCCTTGTCATCACAATGCTCCAAGACCTCTGTAATCACAATTCTCCATGCCACTTTTCATCTCAATGCTCCATGAACACTGTCATCACAATGCACCATGCCCATCATCATAATGAATCATGCTATTGTCATCACAATGAAATCAAAATGCTCCATCTCCTCTGTCATCACAATGCTCCAAACCCTTCTGATCACAATGTTCCATAACACTTGTCATCACATACCCCATGACACTAGTCATCACAATTATGCAAGGTCTTCTCATCACAATGCTCCATGAACGTTGTAACCACAATGCTTAATACACTTCGCATCACAATGCTCGCTGACACTTGTCATCAGTATGATCCTTGAACCCTGTCATGACAAGGCTCCATGCATTTTTCATCACAATGATCCATTCCCCTTTCCTCACAATGCTCCAAGACCCCTGTTTTCACAATGCTCCGTGACTCCAGTCATCACAATACTTCATGACATTTGTCATCACAATGGTCCATGACTTCGTCACACAAAGCTGTGTGACCTTTGTCACCACAATGCTCCATGAAATTTTTATCACAATGCTCTGTGACCCTTGTCATCACAAAGCTCCATGCCTTTCTCAGCACAATGCTCCATGACCCTTGTCATCACAATGCTCGATGCGCGTGTCAGCACAATGCTCCATAACCCATGTCATCACAATGCACCATGCACTTGTCATCACAATGCTCCACATCCTTGTCATCAAAATGCTCCATAAACCTTTTCATCACAATGCTCCATGCACTTCTCCTCAAAATGCCTTCTCACCACTGATATCACAATGTTCCATCACTAGTCATCACAATACTCCCTCACCCCTGTCATCACAATATTCCATGACCCCTCTAATCACAATTCTCCATGCCCTTGTCATCACAAAGATCCATGACGCATGTCATCAGAATGCTCCATGGCCTTCTCATCACAATGCTCCATGCCTTTGTCATCACAATGCTCCAACACCCCTGTAATCACAATGCTCCATGCCCCTTTTCATCTCAATGCTCCATGAACCCTGTCATCACAATGCACCGTGCCCATCACCATAATATTTCATGCTATTGTCATCACAATGAAATCAAAATGCTCAATGACCTCTGTCATCACAATGCACCAAACCCTTCTGATCACAATGTTCCATAACACTTGTCATCACAATGCCCCATGACGCTGGTCATCACAATTATCCATGGTCTTCTCATCACAATGCTCCATGATCTTTGTCATCACAATGCTCAATACACTTATCATCACAATGCTCCCTGACAGTTGTCATCAGTATGCTCCTTGAACCCTGTCATGACAAGGCTCCATGCATTTTTCATCACAATGATCCATTCCTTTTTCATCACAATGCTCCAAGACCCCTGTAATCACAATGCTCCATGTCCTTGTCATCACAAAGCTCCATGACGCATGTCATCAGAATGCTCCATTGCCTTCTCATCACAATGCTCCATGCCCTTGTAATCACATTGCTTCAAAACCCTGTAATCTCAATGCTCCATGCACCTTTTCATCAGAATGCTCCATGCCCTTGTCATCAAAATGCTCCATGACCCTTGTCATCGCAATGTTCCAAGCCCTTGTCATCCAAATGCTGCATTACCTTTGTCATCACAATCCTCCATGACACTTGGTATCACAATGCTCCATGCCATTGTCATCACAATGGACAATGACATATGCCATCACAATGCTCCCTGACACGTCTTCACAATATTCCATGAACTTGTCATCACAATGTTCCATGCCCTTGTCACCACATGTGCCATGCCCACTGTCATCACAATAATACATGAAACATGTCAGACCAATATTCCATGCCCCTGTCATCAAAATGCTCCATGCCCTTGTCATCACAATGCTCCATGACCCCTGTCATCACAATGCTCCGTGACTCCTTTCATCACAATGCTTTATGACCTTTGTCCTCACAATGGTCCATGCCCTCGTCACACAGGGCTCTGTGACCTTTGTCACCACAATGCTCCATTCCCTTGTCATCTCAATGCTCCATGCCCACTGTCATCACAATATTCCATGAAACTTGTCAGACCAATGTTCATTGCCCCTGTCATCACATTGCTCCATTCCCTTGTCATCACAATGCTCCATGACCCATGTCTTCACAATGCTCCGTGACTCCAGCCATCACAATGATTCATGACCTTTCTCATCACAATGGTCCATGCCCACTGTCATCACAATAATCCATTAAACTTGTCAGACCAATGTCCCATGCCCCTGTCATCACATTGCTCCATGTCCTTGTCATCACAATGTTTCATGACACCTGTCATCACAATGCTCCGTGACTCCAGTCATCACAGTGCTTCATGACCTTTCTCATCACAGTGGTCCATGCCCTCGTCACGCAAGGCTCTGTGATCTTTGTAACCACAACGCTCCATGAAATTTTCATCACTATGCTCTGTGTCCCTTGTCATCACAATGCTCCATGCCCTTGTCATCACAATGCTCCATTACACCTGTCATAACAATGCTCCATGAATCTTGCCATCACAATGTTCCACGGCCATGTCACCACAAGGCTCCATGACCCTTGTCATCACAATGCTCCAAGACCTCTGTAATCACAATTCTCCATGCCACTTTTCATCTCAATGCTCCTTGAACACTGTCATAACAATGCACCATGCCCATCATCATAATGATTCATGCTCTTGTCATCACAATGAAATCAAAATGCTCCATGTCCTCTGTCATCACAATGCTCCAAACCCTTCTGATCACAATGTTCCATAACACTTGTCATCACATGCCCCATGACGCTCGTCATCACAATTATGTAAGGTCTTCTCATCACAATGCTCCATGACGTTTGTCACCACAATGCTCAATAAACTTGGCATCACAATGCTCGCTGACACTTGTCATCAGTATGCTCCTTGAACACTGTCACGACAAGGCTCCATGCCTTTTTCATCACAATGATCCATTCCCTTTTCATGACAATGCTACAAGACCCCTGTTATCACAATGCTCCGTGACTCCATTCATCACAATGCTTCATGACATATGTCTTCACAATGGTCCATGACCTCATCACGCAAAGCTCTGTGACCTTTGTCACCACAATGCTCCATGAAATATTTATAACAATGCTCTGTGACCCTTGTCATCACAAAGTTCCATGCCTTTGTCAGCACAATGCTCCATGACCCTTGTCATCACAATGCTCTATGCGCGTGTCAGCACAATGCTCCATAACCCATGTCATCACAATGGTTCATGCACTTGTCCTCACAATGCTCCACATCCTTGTCATCAAAATTCTCCATAAACATTGTCATCACAATGCTCCATGCACTTCTCCTCAAAATGCCTTCTCACCAATGATATCACAATGTTCCATCACTAGTCATCACAATACTCCCTCAACCCTGTCATCACAATATTACATGACACCTGTAATCACAATTCTCCATGCCCTTGTCATCCAAAGCTCCATGACGCATGCCATCAGAATGCTCCATGGCCTTCTCATCACAATGCCTCATGCCCTTGTCATCACAATGCTCCAAAACCCCTGTAATCTCAATGCTCCCTGCAACTTTTCATCAGAATGCTCCATGCCCTTGTCATCACAATGCTCCAAGACACCTCTAATCAGAATGATCCATGCCCCTTTTCATCAGAATGCTCCATGAGACTTGTCCTCACAAGGCTCCATGGTCTTCTTATCACAATGCTCCAGTACCTTGTCATCACAATGCTCCATGACCCCTCTCATCACAATATTCCATGAACATTTTCAGCCCAATGCTCCATGACCTTCTCCTCTTAGTGCTCCGTGACCACTCTCAGCACAATGCTCCAGGACCACTGTCATCACAACGCTCCATGAACCCTGACAACACAATGATCCGGGACTCTTGTGATCAAAATGCTCCATGACCCTTGTCATCACAATGATCCATGCCCTTGTCATCCCAATGCTCGATGACCACTCTAATCACAATGCTCCTTGAGGCTTGTCATCACAGTGCTCCATGAACCTTGTCATCACAATGCTCCATGCCTTTGTCAGCAAATGCTACATAATCTTTTCATCACAATGCTCCATGCACTTGTCATCACCATCCTCCATGACCCTTGGGATCACATTGCTTCATGCTCTTGTCATCTCTCTCTTGCCTTTGTGGTTTTTACAGATTTTCGGATATCCCTTTTTACCGGTGGGAAGTGACAATTCTTTGTAGTGTGGATTTGCATTGTGCGCTTGCTTGATTGGCCAAAAAGGGCGTATGCGTTTTCTCCTGAATATATTCAGGAGAAAAGTCATACGCCCTTTTTGGCCAAGTGCATCATTGTCGAAGTTGTGATGCTTTTCTTGAGCTTTAAAGGCGATTCTAATTTACCTCTTGAAATATGTTTTGTGCAATTCTGTCTCATTTTCAAGTCCACTTCTTTGCCTTTCCTCAACAGATTTTTGGAATTGAGTAGTTGTTTATAACTGCAGGTTTGTGAATTTCTGTGCCCCTGAGCTCCAATTTTGAAATCCCATTTTTGTGAGCTGACCGCAAATCCACAATATTGCTTCAGGACCTATACTGGTTCCAGGGGTGGCTATACTGGTTCCCTGCTGTTCTCTGAGGCTTTGGTTAATTCTTCTTCCTGAACGGGAAATTAGAGTGACATGTGCCCGTCCAAATGCCTTCATCTACTCTCTGATTGGTCCTCCCTCTTCCCTTTCATCCTCCGCACAATTAGCAAACTGTGCGAAACAGGAGGTTATAGCGATTGAATATCCAAAGTTGGGAGATTGATAGTAAAAGTTGGAATGCCAAACTGGAGCACAAGGAGAGGAAAAATTAGGAGACTTTTAGAAACCTTTCGCCAAAACAGTGTGTTCATTCTCTAGGTTTCCCATACATGTTATAACTGTAGTGATATTCCCTTCTACCTGGAGATTTGGGACACATGGAATGGTGACATGCATTACTACTTTAAAGAGTGTGCATTTTCTCTTCCAATCTCACCAGTCCTCTCATTCCCTGGTGTCCAGCCTTATGTCTCATACAGCTGTCTTTGCAGATAGGGTCATTCCAGGTTTCATCAGAACCCCTGAAGGAATTGTGTAAGAATTTCGCTGTTATTTTGTTTTGTTTTTGAAATTCATTTTTATAATGGGGTTGAACTGATTTTCACGGACGTGTTTATGCCGGTCTAGACACAATTGATTCCCTTACAGAGACATATCAATACATAGGTTTTAAGATTTTTACTAGTCAGATATATTCCTCTGTGTGGAATAGGGGTGTTGAGTCCCGTTCACTGAGGAAAGTGTAGGTCTTGTCTATTCTGTATTTGTTTTATGGAATGGTACCTGTGTTAATATCAAACTCTGGTTTTATGCATCACCCCACCTCTACTTTCCCCTTAAGCAGGCATAAGAGTGTTTTCTAAATGTGAGACTCTGTTCTCTTTCCTAATTCAGTTCATGTGTTGTGATGTTGACATTACTTCTATAAGTGATATCTTATATTAGATTCTTTTTCTGTGTGACTTATTTCACTTAGAATCATCGTACCTTAATCCACTCATTATGCTGATACTGGCCTTATGGCATTGATATCACGTCTGAGTGATATTCCGTTGTACAAAATTACCACAAGTTCTTTATGCATTTCTCTTTATCGTGGGATATTTTAGGTGTACCGAAGTGGAGGTTCTTGTATGCAGAGCAGCCCTAAATTTTGGGGTGCCTATGTCTTGTTGATATTTAGTCTTCCCAAGTCATATGCCCATGAGTTGAATTCCCCTTTGCTCGGGGGCTTTGTATTTTAGATGTTTTAGGAAACAGCATACACTTCTTCAGAGTGGCTCTTGGATATTTATACGCCACCCATCAGTGTGACGAGGCTGCCTGTTCTACATGGCCTCTCCTGCATTTCTGGTTTGTACACATTTTTTGGATGGCCTTTCTGAGCAGTGGAAATTGAGACTTCTTTGTTGTGCAGATTTGCATTTCCCGCTTGCTTGGTTGGCCAAAAACTCTGTATGTGTTTTTTCCTGAAGATATTCACGAAAAAAACGCATACACCCTTTTGCCCAACTGCATCATTTTAGAAATTCTGCTGCTTTTCATATTCTTTAACTGTGAGTACAATCTGCCTTTTGAAATCTGTTTCCTGCAATTCTGCCTCTCATTCAGATCCTCTTCGTTGCCTTACCTGAATATATTTTTGCACGTTGGTTATCATTTATATCTTTGCAGGTCTGTGAATTGTCTGCTCCTGAGCGCCATTTTTCAACTCGCATTTTTTGTGAGCTGGCCGCCAAACCATTGTATTGCTTCCGGCCCTATTCTGGTTCTGGGGAGGCAGGCTGAGCCTTTGGTTAATTCTTCTTCCTAATGGGAAATTAGAGTGACATGTGCCTGTCAAAACTCCTACAGCTAATCACTCATTGTTTCCCCCTCTTCCCGTTTATCCTCTGCAGAAATTGCAAACTGTGTGAAACAGGAGGTTAAAGGTGCTGATTCTCCAAGTGGGGAGATTGTTAGTAATGTGGCTGGAATGGCGAACACCAGCATCAGGAGATCAAAATTGAGGTGCATTTTAGACACCTTTCCTGAGCACACGGTGTACGTTCATCTTGGTTTTCCAGGCATGTTTTCGCTGTCAGAAGATTCCCTTGAACCTGCAGATTTGGGACCCATGGAATGGGAATCAGGCAGTATTTCTTTTAAAGTTCTGCATTTCCTCACCCAGCCTCTCTAACATGTCTTAGCGTGCATAGCTTCCAGCCTTATATATCATCCTGCTGTGGGTCTACATGTGTTCAATCCATGTTACATCATAGCCCTTCAACAAAAGTTGTAAGAATTTTTGTCTGTCTCACTGTTTTTCTAAATATTTTTAAATTTATTTTTATATTGGTTTCAGCTGATTTTCAAAGCTCTTTTTTTTGCTGCTGTACATCCACTTGATTCATGTACTGTGAGACAACAATAAATTCTTTTTCAGATGCTTACCAGTCATATGTATTATTTTCCAGTGACTTGTGTGTGCTGAGTGCAGTTCTTTGAGGTACCGTGTAGGCCTTGTCAGTTATTCAATTTGGTACTTGGAATGGTATCTTTGCTAATTTCAACCTCCTGGATAATACCTCACCCTTCCCCACCTTTCCCATTTAGCAGCCTTATGTCTATTTTCTACATATTTGACTATGTTTCTGTTTTGTAATTTATTTCATGTGTAGCCATTTTTGATTCCACCTTTAAGTGACATCTTATGATATGTGTCTTTTTCTTTCTGACATACGTCACTTAGAATGATCGTATGTATCTCCTCCAGAGTTGTTACAACTGGCCTTATTTCATTGATTTCTGGATGAGTAATATTCCACTCTACATAAGTACCCCAACTCTTTTATCCATTTTACCCTTCCAGGGACATTTATTTTATATCCAAGCTGAGGCCCTTTTTAACAGAGAGGTGGTAAACGTTGGGGTGCCAGTTTTCTGTCGATTTTTGTTTTTGCCAAGGTATACGCCCATGAGTGCAAGTGCCCTATGCTCTGTAGCTCATTTTTTAGATGTTTTAGCAAACACAATACACTTCTCCAGAGTGGCCATTGGCAAATTACATTTCCACTATCAGCCTCACTGGGCTCCCTTTTCTCCTCACCCGGTCCTGCATTTCGGGTGTTTACACTTTATGTGGATGGCCCTTCTGACTGATGTGAAGTGATACATTTTGTAGTAGTGATTTCCAGTGCCCACCTGTTTGGTTGGATAAAAAGTGTGTATGGCCTATACTTGAATATATTCAGAAAAAATGCATACGCCCTTTTTGGCCAACTGCATCATTGGCGATGTTCAGCCCCTTTTCTTTTGCTTTAATGGGGAGTCCTTTCCACCTCTTCAAATCTGTTTCCTGCCACTCTCCCTTGCTTACAAGTCCTTTTCTGTGACTTACCTCAAGACATTTTTTGACGATAGATATTTTCAACTCTGCAGTTTCATGAGTTTTAGTGCCCCTGAGTTCCATTTTCAACTTGTGTTTTTGGAAACTGGACACAAAACAGCGGGATTTCCTCTAGCCCTACTCTGTTTCCGTGGGCAATTCTAGCCTTTGATGAATTTGTCTTCCGGATTGGAAATTAGAGTGGCATGTGCCTGTCCGAACACCTAGGACTTGTCTCTGAATTTTTTTCATCCTTCCGCTTCATCCTCTGGACAAATTCCAATCTGTGTGCAACAGGATGTGGACGGTGCTGATATCCCCAAGTGAGGAGATTGTTAGGAAAGATGCTGGAGGGGTGAACCCGAGCACCAGGTGATGAGGAGATGAGGTGCCTTTTCCAAACTGTTTCCGATCAAAAGGTGTACCATCCTCTAGGTGTGACAGGAATGTTTTAGCCTTAGGAATGGTCCCGTGCATATAAGGAGAACACAAGGGATTTTTCCAAATCAGTGCCTCCCTGAACCCCAAACTGGGGAATTTTTAAGCTACGGCTACATATATGTCCATTAAGGGCCTTGGGAAATAGGCAGAGACCAAACTTTAGATGATTGAAATCTTCAGAGTCAGAAGTGTTCACCATCGGCCTTGCTTAGGTTACATTTTATCTGTCATTGATAGATGATGTCAATAAAAATATCTATTCTTTTTCAGATTATTTCCCCTTATAGGTTATTGCAAAATATTCAGTGTAGTTCCCTGTGCTATACAGTAGTTCCTTGTTGATGATCTGTTTTATACATAGCAGTGTGTATGTGTTAATCCCAAACTGTTAATTTATGCCTTCTCCTACTTTTCCACTTTGGTAATAATAAATTATAAGATTTTATACTTCTAAGAAATGGGGAAGCTGAAAGAGAGGTATCATTTTCAATGGAAAAGTATTCAAAACAAGATTAAATCTTCAGCCAAGTTTATCCGATGTATATCCTTGGGAATAAATCACTTCATTTCTCTAATGTTTACCTGACAAATAAGACAGACGTCTTCACTAAACTTGCTTATAATAAAGTGATGGAAATATCAGATATAAGTCTTAGAAACATCTTATTTTACCCGAGCCTTATACACTGCTCTAGGATGACTACAGTTTGGCTCACACATCTGTTCATTGAAGTTACAATGTTCTCAATTTCTGTTACTGATCCTCCACAGTGGACCCCAACAGGAGTCCCCATGCCAAGTGTCATTAGAGCCAACAGATCAAGACTGAGTTTGGTTCAGAAGCAAAGGAAACTTTATATTTTGAAAACAGAATGGAGAGGTGAGAGCGTTCACTCCCCCGTGGGCTGTGGGCTGGGCTGCCGTGTAGGGATCCCGGCAGCGTCAGCAGGAGGGAGGGGATGGAGCTCTCGAGGCCTGGGTTGGCTGCTGCTCTGGCTCTATGTCGCAGAGTCTGCATGGGACCCCGCTAGCTGATGTGTCGACCCAGCCATTCTGCACTATGAAATCGGGTCTGAAGTGCCGGGTGTGGGACCTCTGCATGTGGAACCCTAGGAGCACGTGAAATTAGACAAAGCACAAAGGAAAAACAGGTTAGACTTTATTTTATTGCCCAGATTCTCTTTTTATCTCCCAGGTATTTTTAATGAATGTTGCTGGAGACGAACACCTCCTCTGCTTTTTGTCCCGTTCCTCATTCTTAGGATGCTGAGGGTGAAGACCCCTCTTTTGTAACTGCTTCATGCTGAGGTGGGAGCCCTCATACACGGGGGGAGGGGCAAAACTTCTCCCCAGGAGCCTCCATGTGAGTTTGATTGTCCCAAGGACTACTGCCCCACTGCTCGTCCACCTGAGCACCAGCATTGGAAGTGTTATAGATTCTAATAACCTTTAAGGGTCCAGGAAAGAGATGCACAGAGATGCTGCTGTGGCAGGTTTCACCCCACCCCACATTTGTTCGGTGACGTTAGGCTGACGAATTTGCCAGCCTAGATGCTCTGACCAGTAGTCTGTGCTTTCTTTAATTAGCTCCCTGAATTAATGTACAAAGAGCACCATGTTTCAGAGCCCTGCCCGCTCAACTCCCAGAAAATACAGGGTCGGTGGTGATCCAGGACCATGACGTCCACTGAGTCAATGGCCTTTTGAAGTAGCCAGCAGTCCAGGCAGTCATATTGGCCACCATCACAGCGGTGTCTGTAGGTGAAATCATGATATACTTTTCCTCCGACAAGCATGTTAGCTCCCGTCTGGGTGCAGTAAGACCTGCAAGCAGTAGTCTGCTCATTCGGTGCACAGACTTGTTTTCTGAGAGAAACTCCAGGTCAAGTGATGGTCACACGAGTCATCTTGGGGGCCCATTGCCCCCGTTTGTCTCTCTGGAGGTTGGAGTTGGAGGGCCTCCTCACACGAGGTCAGTGTGTCCGCACAGCGACCCCTGCAACTTCAGGGCATGATGGGCGGTTAGGATCACCACGTGGGTTCCTTTTCCCTTAGGAGGGAGCTGGCCTTGCGGGCTGCTGATTTCCAGCTTTTTAGATACCCCAGTATCATGGCCTGATGGGGCAGGGGGCAAAGCCCTTGGTGAACATAGTTTATCATAACTGAAGGGCATTCTTGTGTTGCTCCATTTCAAGTGGTCCTAGTGTTTGTACTAAGGCTCCAAGTGTGATTAACCTTGACCGGGTATGTAAAGGTCAAAGGGTTTAGCTAAATTAGGGAGTTCCTGGGCAAGGGCCTGAATTGACTGCTCTTTCCATTCATGAAAATCTGCTTCTGGATTCTATTGAAAAGGATCATCATCATTTCATGTCAGAGTTTCATGTAGAGGCCCAGGTATTAGACTGTTGTTAGGGGTCCAGATGCAGAAAACCTTGGCCTCCCCAGGAACCCCTAAGCTGTCTTCTAGTTTTAGAAGAGGTAAGGCTGCAAATGGCTTCTTCCCTATCCTGGGATGCGTTTCTCTGAATATCTGTGAGAATGAAGCCCAGGCATGTCACCTTAGCCTGGGATATTTGAGCCTTTTCCTTGGACACCTTCTATCCTTTCTTGGCTAGGTAGTTCAGAGGCGTCTTTAGTAGGCCTGGCGATCAGAATGTCATCTGCATATTGAAGGAGGGTTCCCTTTTACAGAGGTAGAACTTTGAGGTCTTTAGAGGACATTTCCCCAATGATGGTGTGGGGATTTTTGAACTATTGGGGCAGGACGGCCCAGCATTATTGCTTTTGCTGCATGTTGTGTCCTGCCACTCACAAGCCAAAAGTTCTTGTGACTCTGAGATGAATGGAATACAGAAGAAGGCATCATTGAAGTCTAATACTGAATGCCATGCCCTGGTGGATGTTAGAATGACCAGCAGGGTGTAGGAAATAGGAGCTAGTTGATGTATATCCTCGGTGGCTTCACTGACTGTCTTGATATCCTTTACCAGGTTTCCAGCAGCCCATGGGGCTCTCGTGGTCAGGCCAATACCAGGATATGGAGCTCACCTGGGCTGTGCCGCCCACCCCACAGCCCACGGGGCTCTCGTGGTCGTCCCTCCCAGGGTATGGAGCTCACCTGTGCAGCTACTCAGCAGCCCATGGGGCTCTCCTAGTCAGGCCCTTCCGAGGTTACAGAGCTCCCCTGTGCCTGTACACCAGCAGGTCTGGACATATAGGAACTGTGCACATAGCCCACCTTGCAGAGAACCCCCAGGTCACCCCTCGCTCACAGCTGACACAGAACACCTCAGAGCAGGACTTGAACTAACAAACAGCAGCTCTAACAGGTCTGTGACCCTGTGTATCAGTCTGTGCAGCCTCTCTCTGCCTGGACTTCCAGACACTTCCACTGCAGCCAGGGCACCAGGCCTCTGTCTCCAACCACCATCACTCCTCTCCCTGACTCCTGGGTTCCTCTCATTAGGATAGGGTCTTCTTGAAGTTGTTTTCCACTCATAGAACAGATAAAATGATAAGAAAAAAAGCCGCAGCTGCAGCCCCTTGTCTATCCTGACTCTCAGGAGCCCACACCTGTTCCTTGGGTTTGGCCCGTTTAGCAAGTTTCATTTTCTGCAACTGTCAGCCCCTGAAGGGTGAGGATTGGCTGATTTGGGCAGCCTGACACTGCCTGCCAGCACTCCCCAGGTGTGCCTGGGTTGAGGTCAATATAAACACCTCTCCAGTCAGGAAGTGCCCCTGTTGCTGTGCCTGGCACCATATTCTCTGCCCCGTCAGCAGTGCTGGGGCTGGGGTCGTGGGAGGGAGTGAGGGGCCGTGGCTTTGTGGGTGGCCCAGTATGAGGGGGGCTCTGATGGATATTCTTCAGGAGTTGCCAGGCTGCCACCTGCTAAAGAAGAGGATGTGTCACCCATACCTGCTGCTGGAATTTCTCCCCAGGCAGACGTGAGGAAGTAAAAAAGCAGTGGGGGCCATGGCAGGAGGGGTATCTCAGGCAGGGAAATGGAAAGCTTCCAGAAGAGCATCTGGAGCCAGGACAATCCTGGCTGGCCTGCAGGCACCAAGTCAGCCTGCGTGCTGTCGCTTGTGTGACTCCGCAGCCCTTCCTCTAGGCTTGCAAGTTCTTGTACATATTCAGGTGTTTTACCTGGAAAGGGTGGGAAGAGTTCAGCTGCAGCAGGACTGGGGCTCAGCTCACATTTACTCACAGACACCTCGACACAGTCCCACAGCTTTGCAATGAGGATGCTCCTTGTGGGGGGGAGCGCTGCTGACTGCATGGGAGACGATTTCCCACCTCTGACCAACTTAAGAATTTTTACCACTGGAACAAGTGCCCTGATACAATTTTCCTCTTTATAACTGGTAGGTTCTGTTTTTTTTTTTTTTTTTTTCCTTTTTGGTTCAAGTAGATTTTATTTATTCCTCTTTTTTTTTTAATTTACAGATATAAACATGGAAATAATGCATTAATATAAAGAGGTCTATATGAAGGGAAAAACATTTTTTCTGTTTTTTTATTAAATGTTATTTATTTATTTTTAATTTTTAAATATTTATTTATTTCTTTTATACAGCAGGTTCTTATTGGATATCTATTTTATACATATAAGTGTGAACATGTAAATCCCAGTCTCCCAATTCATCCCACAACCACCCTCACATGGCATTCCCCCCTTGGTGTCCATATGTTTGTTCTCTACATCTGTGTCTCTATCTCTGCCCTGCAAAACGGTTCATCTGTACCAATTGTCTAGGTTCCACATATATGCATTAATATACAATATTTGTTTTTCTCTTTCTGACTTACTTCACTCTGTATGACAGTCTCTAGATCCATCAAGGTCTCTACAAATGACCCAATTTCATTCCTATGTATGGATGAGTAATATTCCATTGTATATATGTACCACATCTTTATCCATTCATCTGTCTGTAGGCACTTAGGTTGCTTTCATTACCTGGCTATTGTAAATAGTGCTGCAATGAACATTGTGGTGAATTGTCTTTTTGATTTATGGTTTTCTCTGGGTATATGCCCATTAGTGGGATTGCTGGATTATATGGTAATTCTATTTTTAGTTTTTAAAGGAACCTCCATACTGTTCTCCATAGAGATTGTATTGATTTACATTCCCAACAATAGTGGAAGAAGGTTCCATTTCTCCACACCCCCTCCAGCATTTGTTGTTTGTAGATTTTCTGATGATGCCCATTCTAACAGGTGTGACGTGATACCTCATTGTAGTTTCAATTTCCATTTCTCTAATAATTAGAGATGTTGAGCAGATTTTCATGTGTGTCTTGGCCATCTCTATGTCTTCTTGGATTAAATGTTTATTTTGATCTTCTTCCATTTTTGTATTGGGTTGATTGTTTTATTAATATTGAGCTGCATGATCTGTTTATATATATTGGAGATTAAGCATTTGTCCATTGATTCGTTTGCAAATATTTTCTGCCATTCTGAGGGTTGTCTTTTCGTCTTGTTTGTAGTTTTCTTTGCTTTGCAAAAGCTTTTACCTTTCATTAGGTCTCAGCTGTTTAGTATTCTTTTTTATCTCATTAGTATAGGAGGTGGATCAAAAAAGATCTTGCTGTGATTTACGTCAGAGTATTCTTCGTAAGTTTTCCTCTCAGAGTTTTATAATGTCCAGTCTTACATTAAGGTCTCTAATCCATTTTGAATATATTTTTATGGATGGTATTGGGGAGTGTTCTAATTTCATTCTTTTACCTGTAGCTGTCCATATTTCCCAGCACCACTGATTGAAGAGACTGTCTTATCTCCATTGTATAGTCTTGACTCCTTTGTCTTAGATTAGTTGACCATAGGTGTGTAGGTTTATCCCTGGGCTTTCTTTTTTTTTTCCTTTTACACCTTCATTGGAGTATAATTGTTTTAAAATGGAGTGTTTGTTTCTGCTGTATAACAAAGTGAATCAGCTATACATATACAAATGTCACCAGATCCCCTCCCTCTTGCATCTCCCTCCCACACTCCATATCCCACCCCTTTAGGTGGTCACAAAGCACCGAGCTGATCTCCCTCTTCTATGTGGCAGCATCCCAGTAGCTATCAGTGTTACATTTGGTAATGTATTTATGTCCATGCCACTCTCTCACTTCGTCCCAGCTTAACCATCCCCCTTCCTGTGTCCTCAAGTCCTTTCTCTACTTCTGTGTCCTTAATCCTGTCCTGCCACTAAGTTCTTCAAAATCTTTTTTTTTCCTTCATTAGATTCCGTATTACTCTGTTAACATACAGTATTTGTTTTTCCCTTTCTGACTTACTTCACTGTGTAGGACAGATTCTAATTCCATCCACCTCAGTACAAATAAGTCAGTTTGCTTCTTTTTATGGCTGAGTAATATTCCATTGTATATATGTGCCAGATCTTCTTTATCCATTCATCTGTCGATGGACACTTAGGTTGCTTCCATGTCCTGGCTATTGTAAATAGAGCTGAAATGAAGATTTTTGTACATAACTCTTTTTGAATTATGGTGTTCGCAAGGCAAATGCCCAGTAGTTGGATTGTTGTGTCGTTTGGTTCTTCTATTGTTAGTTATTTAAAGGAACCTCCGTACTGTTCTCCCTAGTGCCCATATCAATTTACATTCCCACCCACAGTGCAAGTGTGTTCCCTTTTCTCCAATAAATGCCTCTCCAGCATTTATTTTTTTGTAGATATTTTTGATGATTGCCACTCTGACTGCTGTGAGGTGATACCTCACAGTAGTTTTGATTTGCATTTCTCTAATGATTAGTGATGTTCAGCATCCTTTCCTGTGTTTCTTGGTAATCTGTATATCTTCTTTGGAGAAATGTCTATTTAGGTCTTCTGCCCGTTTTTGAATTGGGTTGTTTGTTTGTGTGATATTGAGCTACATGTGGTGCTTGTAAAGTTTGGAGATTAATCCTTTGTCAATTGCTTCATTTGAAAATATATTCTCCCATTCTGAGTGTTGTTTTTGCATCTTGTTTATGTTTTCCTGTACTGTGTAAAAGCTTTTAAGTTTCATTAGGTCCCATTTGTTGATTTCTGTTTTTATTTCCATTTCTCTAGGAGGTGGGTCAAAAAGGATCTTGCTGTGATTTATGTCATAGAGTGTTCTGCCTATGGTTTCCTCTAAGGGTTTTATAGTGTCTGGTCTTATATTTAGATCTCTAATCAATTTAGAGTTTATTTTTGTGTATGGTGTTATGGAGTGTTCTAATTTCATTCTTTTATGTGTAGGGGTCCAGTTTTCCCAGCACCAATTACTTAAGAGACTGTCTTTTCTCCATTGTATATCCTTAGCTCCTTTGTCATAGATGAGATAGCCATAGGTATGTAGGTTTATCTCTGGGCTTTCTGTCCTGTTCCATTGATCTGTGTTTATGCCAATCTACATACACTTGATTCCATTATGGAGACATATAAATACATAGGTTTCAAGATTATTAGCAGTCAGATATATTCCTCTTCAATGAATAGGTGTTTTGTGTCCAGTTCATTGAGAAAAGAGTAGGTCTTGTCTATTAGATATTTGGTATATGGAATGGTATCTGTGCTAATTTCAAACTCTGGTTTTACACATCACCCCACGTCACCTTTCCCCTTAAGGTGGCATAAGTGTGTTTTCTAAATGTGTAACTCTGTTCTCTTTTGAAATTCAGTTCATGTGTGGCCATGTTTACATTCCCTCTATAAGTGATATATTACAATAAGTTTCTTTTTCTTTGTGGCTCATTTCAATTAGCATCATCGTACCTAAAGCCACTCATTATGCTGCTATTGGCCTTATGACATTGATTTTATGTCTGAGTGACATTCCATTGTATATAAGTACCACAACATATTTATCCATTATTTTTTTCCTTTCCTGGGATATTTAAAGTGTACTGAAGTTGAGGTTCTTGTAAACAGAGCAGCCCTAAACTTTGGGGTGGCTGTGTGTTGTGGATTTTTAGTTTTCCCAAAATACACGCCCTTGAGTGGAAGTGTGCTATGCTCTGTACCTCTGTTTTAGAAAACAACATACAGTTCTCCAGAGAGGCTGTTGACAATTTACATCCTGCCCATCGTCGTAACCAGGCTCCCTTTTCTCCATGGCCTGTCCTGTATTTGTTGTTTTTACACTATTTGCGGATGGCCCTTTTGACCGGAGGTAAGTGACACTTCTATGTAGTGTGGATTTGCAATGCCTGATGGCTTGCTTGTCCAAAAAGGGTGTATGCATTTTTTCCCGAATATATTCAAGAAAATACACATACTCCCTTTTTGGCCAAGGACAACATTGTTGAAGTTCTGTCACTTTTCTTGTGCTTTAAAGACGACTCCAATCTACCTCTTGAAATCTGTTTCCTTCAATTATGCCTTGCATTCAAATCCTCTTCACTGCCTTACCACAATATATTTCTGGATGATAGTTGTCCCTTATAACACTGCAAGTTTGTGAATTGCTGTGCCCCTGAATTCCATTTTTCAAATCGCCTATTTGTGAGCTGTCTGCAATACCGCAGGATAGCTTTAGGCCCTAGTCTGGTTCCGGGGCTGCAGGCTGAGCCTTTGGTTAATTCTTCTTCCTGATGTGAAACTAGAGAGACATGTGCCCATCCAAACACCTACAGCTAATCTCTCATTTGTTTCCCCTCTTCCTGATCATCCTCTGCACAATTTGCAAACTGTGCATAACAGGAGGGTAAATCCGCTGACACTCCAAGTGGGGAGATTTTCAGTAATGCGGATGGAATGGCGAAGCCGAGCACGACGAAAGGAAAAATGAGGTACCTTTTAGAAAACTTTCCCTATTACCCAGTGTACCATCAACTGGGTTCCCCATGCATGTTTTAACTGTAGGAAGATTCCCTTAAACCTCTAGAGTTGGGACCACTAGAATGGGTAGCACACAGTATTGCTGTAAGTGGTGTTCTTTTGCTCACACAACCTCAGCAATCTTGTCAGCTCCAAGTGTCCAGTCTTATGTCTCATCCAGCTGTGGGTGTAAAGGTGGTCAATCCAGGGTGCATCACAGGCCCTGAACGTAATTTTTAAGAATTTCTCTCTGTTTCGCTGTTTTTGCATTTTGCTTTTGAAATTTATTTTTATAAGGGGGTTTAGCTGAATTTCAGTGCAGTGTTCATGCCGTTATACACACACATGATCCCTTTATGGAGACATGAGAATACATATGTTTTAAAATTCTTAAAGTCAGATATATTCCTCTGCAATGAATAGGGGGTGTTGAGTCCAGTTCATTGTGCTGGGAGTAGGTGTTGTCTATTACATACTTGGTTTATGTAACGGTATCTGTGCTAATTCAAAACTGAGGTTTTATGCATTACCCCACCTCGCTTGTCCCCATAAGAAGGTAGAAGATTGTTTTCTAAATGTGTGACTCTGTTGTGTTTGTAATTCAGTTCATGTGTAGCCATGTGTACATTCCCGCTATGAGTCATATCTTATGATATGATTCGTTACTCTTTTCTCTTTCCTAACTAAGTTCATGAGTAGCCATCTTTACAGGACTTCATAAGTGATATCTTATGATAACTTTCTTTTTCTCTGTGACTTATTTCACTTAGAATCATCGTACCTGGTCCACTCATTTTGCTGCTACTGGCCTTATGACATTGATTTCATGGGTGAGGTATATTCCATCATACGTAAGTATCACAATTTCTTGAACCATTTTTGTCTTTCCTGAGATATATAAAGTGTACCCAAGTTGAGGTTCCTGTAAGCAGAGAAGCCTTAAATTTTGGGATGGCTCTGTCTTATTGATTTTCATTTCTCCCAAGATATATTCCATAGACTGGAAGTGCCCTCGGCTCTGTAGCTCTGTCTTTTACTTGTTTTAGTGAACACAGTGCACTCCTCCAGAGAGGCAGTTCGCAATTTACATCCTGCCCATCAGCATAACTAGGCTCCCTGTTCTCCAGGGAATGTCTTGCCTTTCTGGTTTTTACACAATTTGCGATGTCCGTTTTGACTGGTGGGTAGTGATACTTCTTTGTAGTGCAGATTTGCATTGCACACTTGCTTGCTTGGCCATAAAGGGTGTATGCGTTTTCTCCTGAATATATTCAGGAGAAAATGCATATGCCCTTTATGGCCAAGTGCATAATTGTCAAAGTTGTGCCCCTCTTCCTGTGCTTTAAAGGCGATTCCAATGTACCTCTTGAAATCTGTTTCCAGCAATTCTGGTTCGCTTTCAAGTATGCCTCGTTGCCTTCCCTCAACAGATTTTTGGACGATAGTTGTCCTTTATTACTCTGCCAGTTTGTGAATTGTTGTGCCCCTGAGTTCCATTTTTCAACTCGTTTTTTGTGAGCTGACCGCAAGTCCAAAATTTTGGTTCAGGACCTATACTGTTTCCAGGTGGGTGGCTGAGACATTGGTTAATTCTTCTTCCTGCCGGGAAATTAGAGTGTCATGTGCCCGTCCAAATGCCTAACAGCTACTCTCTCATTGGTTCTCCCTCTTCCCTTTCATCCTCTGCCAAATGGGCAACCTGTGATATCCAGGAGTTTAAAGGGTCTGTCTCCCCAAGTTGGGAGATTGATAGTAAAGCAGTTGGAAATTCAAACCGGAGCACCTGGAGAGGGACTATTTGTTGAGTTTCAGAACCCTTTCGTATTCACAGTGTGTCCATTCTCTAGGTTTCCTGTACATGTTATAGCTGTAGTAATAATCCCTTCAACCTGGAGAGTTGGGACCATTGCAATGTGTGCCACGCATTATTGATTTAAATGGTCTGCATTTGCTCACCGAATCTCACCCATCCTCTCAGTCCCAAGTGTCCAACCTTATGCCACATACAGCTGTCGTTGTAGATAGGGTCATTCCAGGTTTCATCAGAGCCCCTGAAGGAATTGTCAAGAATTTCCCTGTTTTTTTGTTTTGTTTTTGAAATTCCTTTTTATACTGGGTTTGAGCTGATTCTCACTTCCATGTTTATGCCAGTCTAGACACACTTGATTCCCTTATGGTGACATATCAATACATAGGTTTGAAGATTCTTACTATTCTGATATATTCCTCAGCGGGAAATATTTGGTTTTGAGTCCCTTTTACTGAGGATGGTGTCGGTCTTGTCTATTCCATATTTGGTTTTTTGAACGGTACCTGTACTAATATCAATCTCTGGTTTTATGCATCACCCCACCTATCCTTCCCCCTTAAGCAGGCGTAAGAGTGTTTTCTAAATGTGAGACTCTGTTCTCTTTCCTAACTCAGTTCATGTGTAACCATGTTTACAGGACCTTCATAAGTGATATCTTATGATATGTTTCTATTTCTCTGTGACTTATTTCACTTAGAATCATCGTACCTGAATCCACTCCTTTTGCTGCTACTGGCCTCATCACATTGATTTCATGGCTGAGGGATATTCCATCGTACGTAAGTACCACAATTTCTTGAACCATTTTTGTCTTTCCTGGGATATTTCAGGAGTACCCAAGTTGAGGTTCTTGTAAGCAGTGCAGCCCTAAATTTTGGGGTGGCTCTGTCTTATTGATTTTCAGTTATCCCATGGTATATTCCCTAGACTGGAAGTGCACTTGGCTCTGTAGCTCTGTTGTTTACTTGTTTGAGGGAACACAATGCACTCCTCCAGAGAGGCAGTTGGCAATTTGCATCCTGCCCATCAGCATAACTAGGCTCCCTGTTCTCCAGGGCCTGTGTTGCCTTTCTAGTTTTTACACATTTTGCGGATGTCCCTTTTGTCCGGTGGGAAGTGATACTGCTTTGTAGTGCAGATTTGCATTGCCCGCTTGCTTGCTCGGCCAAAAAGGGCGTATGCGTTTTCTCCTGAATATATTCAGGAGATAACACATACGCCCTTTTTGGCCCATTGCATCATTGTCGAAGTTGTGCCCCTCTTCCTGTGCTTTAAAGGCGATTCCAATGTACCTCTTGAAATCTGTTTCCTGCTATTCTGGCTCGCTTTCAAGTCCACCTCGTTGCCTTCCCTCAACAGATTTTTTGACGATAGTTGTCCTTTATTACTCTGCCAGTTTGTGAATTGCTGTGCCCCTGAGCTCCATTTTTCAACTCGTTTTTGTGAGCTGACCGCAAGTCCAAAATTTTGGTTCAGGCCCTATCCTGGGCCACGCGGGTGGCTGAGACATTGATTAATTCTTCTTCCTGCCGGGAAATTAGAGTGACATGTGCCAGTCCGACTGCGTAACAGCTACTCTCTCATTGGTTCTCCATCTTACCTTTCATCCTCTGCCAATTGGCAACATGTGAGAACCAGGAGGTTAAAGGGTCCGTCTCTCCAAGTTGGGAGAATGATAGTTAAGCAGTTGGAAAATCAGACAGGAGCACCAGGAGAGTGAATATTAGTTGAGTTTTAGAAACCTTTCGTATTCACAGTGTGTCCATTCTCTAGGTTTCCTGTACATGTTACAGCTGTAGTAATATTCCCTTCAACCTGGAGAGTTGGGACCATTGGAATGTGTGCCACGCATTATTGCTTTTAATGGTCTGCATTTGCTCACCGAATCTCACCAATCCTCTCAGTCCCAAGTGCCCTGCCTTATGTCACATCCAGCTGTCGTTGTAGAAAGGGTCATTCCAGGTTTCATCAGAGCCCCTGAAGGAATTGTAAAGAATTTCCCTGTTTTTTTGTTTTGTTATTGAAATTCCTTTTTATACTGGGTTTGAGCTGATTCTCGCTGCCATGATTCTGCCAGTGTAGACACACTTGATTCCCTGATGGAGACATATCAATACATAGGTTTTAATATTCTTACTAGTCAGATATATTCCTCTGCGGGAAATATGGGGTTTTGTGTCCCTTTCACTGAGGAAGGTGTAGGGCTTGTCTCTTCCGTAGTTGGTTTTTGGAACGGTACGTGTACTAATATCAAACTCTGGTTTTCTGCATCACCCCACCTCTCCTTCCCCCTTAAGCAGGCATAAGAGTGTTTTCTAACTGTGAAACTCTCTTCTCTTTCCTAACTCAGTTCATGTGTAGCCATGTTTACAGCACCTTCATAAGTGATTTCTTATGATAAGTTTCTTTTTCTCTGTGACTTATTTCACTTAGAATCATCGTACCTGAATCCACTCATTTTGCTGCTACTGTCCCTATGACATTGATTTCATGGCTAGGGATATTCCATCGTATGTAAGTAACACAATTACTTGAACCATTTTTGTCTTTCCTGGGATATTTCAGGTGTACCCAAGTTGAGGTTCTTGTAAGCAGTGCAGCCCTAAATTTTGGGGTGGCTCTGTCTTATTGATTTTCAGTTTTCCCAATGGATATTCCCTAGACTGGAAGTGCCCTTTGCTCTGTAGCTCTGTTGTTTACTTCTTTTAGGGAACACAGTGCACTCCTCCAGAGGGGTAGTTGGCAATTTACATCCTGCCCATCAGCATATCTAGGTTCCCTGTTCTCCAGGGCCTGTCTTGCCTTTCTGGTTTTTACACATTTTCGGATGTCCCTTTTGACTGGTTGGAAGTGATACTGCTTTGTACTGTAGATTTGCATTGCCCGCTTACTTGCTTGGACTAAAAGGGCATATTCATTTTCTCCTGAATATATTCAGGAGAAAACGCATACGCCCTTTTTGGCCAAGTGCATCATTGTAGAAGTTGTGCCCCTCTTCCTGTGCTTTAAAGGTGATTCCAATGTACCTCTTGAAATCTGATTCCTGCTATTCTGGCTCCATTTCAAGTCTGCCCCTTAGGCTTCCCTCAACAGATTTTTGGACGATTGTTGTCCTTTATTACTCTGCCATTTTGTGAATTGCTGTGCCCTGAGCTTCATTTTTCAACTCGTTTTTTGTGAGCTGAGGTCAAGTCCAAAATTTTGGTTCAGGACCTATACTGGTTCCCGGTGTGTGGCTGAGACTTTGGTTAATTCTTCTTCTTGCCGGGAAATTAGAGTCACATGTGGCCGTCCAAATGCCTAACAGCTACTCTCTCATTGGTTCTCCCTCTTCCCTTTCATCCTCTGCAAAATTGGCAACCTGTGCGAACCAGGAGGGTAAAGGTGCTGTCTCTCCAAGTTGGGATATTGATAGTAAAGCAGTAGGAAAGTCAAACCGGAGCACCAGGAGAGGGACTATTAGTTGAGTTTTAGAATCCTTTCCTATTCACAGTGTGTGCATTCTCTACGTTTCCCATACATGTTATAACTGTAGTGATATTCCCTTTTACCTGGCGAGTTGGGACCCATGGAATTGGTGGCATGAATTATTGCTTTAAACAGTCTGCATTTTCTCGTCCAATCTCACCATTCCTCTCAGTCCCAAGTGTCCAGCCTTATGTCTCATCCAGCTGTCATTTTAGATAGGGTCATTCCAGGTTTCATCAGAACACCGGAAGTAATTGTGTTAGAATTTCGCTGTTTTATTGTTATGTTTTTTAAAATTAATTTATATAATGAGGTTGAGCTGATTTTCACTGACGTGTTTATGCCGGTCTAGACACAGTTGATTCCCTTACGGAGACATATCAATATATAGGTTTTAAGATTCTTACTAGTCAGATATATTCCTCTGCGGGAATAGGGCTGTTGAGTCCCGTTCACTGAGGTAGGAGTAGCTCTTGTCTATTCTGTATTTGGATTATGCAAAGGTACATGTGCTAATATCAAACTCTGGTTTTGTGCATCTCCAAACCTCTCCTTTCCCCTTAAGCAGGCATAAGTATGTTTTCTAAATGTGAGACTCTGTTCTCTTTCCTAATTCAGTTCATGTGTAGCCATGTTTACATTTCCTTCATAAGTGATATTTTATGTCAGAATGCTCCACGGCTCTTGTCATCATAATGCTCCATGATGCTCGTCATCACAATTATCCATGGCCTTCTCATCACAATGCTCCACCGTCTTGCCATCACATTACTCCATGCCCTGGTCATCACAATGCTCCATGTCCGTTGTCATCAGAATTCTCCACCTCTTTGTCATCACAATGTTCGATGACACTTCTCATCACAATGTTACATGCTCTTTTCATCACAATTTTCCATTGACTTGTCATCGCAATGCTCCCTGACCCATATCATAGCAAGCTCCATATGCTTGTCATCACAATGCTTCATGACATTGTTATAAAAATTCTCAATGTCCCTTGTTATGACAGTGCTCCATGCCAATGTCATCACAATGCTCCATGACACTTGTCATCACAATGCTCCAGGCCCTTGTCATCACAATGCTCCAGGCCCTTGTCATCAAAATGCTCCATGACCTCTGTCATCACAATGTTCCCTGACACCTGTCATCACAATGCTCCATGCCCCTTGTCAGTACAGTTCTCCATGATGCTCGTCATCACAATTACCCAAGGTCTTCTCATCACAATGCTTCTGGGTTTTACCATCACAATGCTCCATGCCCTGGTCATCTCAATGCTCCATGACCCTTGTCATCACAATTCTCCTCATCCTTGTCATCACAATGCTCCTTGACACTTCTCCTCACAGTGTTATATGCTCTTGTCATCACAATTCTGCATGCACTTGTCATCACAATGCTCCAGCACCCCTGTCATAACAAGCTCAATGCGCTTGTCATCACAATGTTTCAAGACCTTGTCATTAAAATTCTCTATGGCCCTTGTCATCACAATGATCCATGCCCTTGTCATCACAATGGTCCTTTACCTTTGTCATCACAATCCTCCATGACACTTGGCATCACAATGCTCCATGTCATTGGCATCACAATGGAACATGACATATGTCATCACAATGCTCCCTGACACCTGTCGTAACAATAATCCATGAGGTTGTCATCACAATGCTCCATGCCATTGTCATCACAATGCTCCATGACACTTGTCATCACAATGCTCCAAGCCCTTGTCACCACAATGCTCCATGACCTCTGTCATCACTATGTTCCCTGACACCTGTCATCACAATGCTCCATTCCCTTGTCATCAGAATGCTCCACGACCCCTGTAATCACAATGCTCCATACCAATTTTCATTAGAATGCTCCATGAGAATATCATCACAAGGCTCCATGGATTTCTCATCACAATGCTCCAGGACCTTGTCATCACAATGCTCCTTTCTCTTCTCATCACAATGCTCCATGACTCCTGTCATCACAATACTCCATGAACATTTTCAACCCAGTGTTCCATGATATTCTCATCACAATGCGCCATGACACCTGTCATCACAATGCTCCATGACCAATGTCATCACAACTTTCCATGACCCCTGAGAACAGAATGATCCGGGACTCTTGTCATCAAAATGCTCCATGACACTTGTCATCACAATGATCCATGCCCTTGTCATCCCAAAGCTCCATGACCCCGTAATCACAATGCTCCGTGACGCTTGTCATCACAGTGCTCCATGACATTTGTCATCACAATGCTCCATGCCTTTGTCATCAAAATGCTCCATGACCTTGTCATCACAATGCTCCATGCCCTTCTCATCACAATGCACCACCACACTGTCATCAAAATGCTCCATGACCTTTGTCATCACAAAGCTCCATGACCATTGGCATCACAATGCTCCATGCTCCTTTAAATCAAAATGGTCCATGACAACTGTCATCACAATGCTCCAAACTTTTGTGATCACAGTGTTCCATAACTCTTGTCATCACAACGCTCCATGATACCTGTCATAACAATACACCATGCCCTTGTCATCACAATGCACCATGACCTTTGTCATCACAATTCTCAATACACATGTCATCACAATGCTCCCTAACCCTTGTCTTCAGAATGCTCCTTGAACCCTGTCATGAAAAGGCTCCTTGCGTTTTTCATCACAATGCTCCATTCCCTTTTCATCACAATGTTCCATGCCATTGTCGTCACAATACTCCACAAGCTTGTCATCAGAATGCTCCATGACCCTTGCCATCACAATGCTCCATGACCTCTGTCAACACAATTCTCCATAACACCTGTCCTCACAATGCTCCATGCCCCTTGTCATTACAGTGCTCCATGACACTCATCTTCACAATTATCCATGGTCTTCTCATCACAATGCTCCACGGTCTTGCCATCACAATGCTGCATGCCCTGGTCATCACAATGCTCCATGACTTTGGTGATCAAAATTCTCCACGTCCTTGGCATCACTACGATCCATGACACTTCTACTCACAGTGTTATATGCTTTGTCATCACAATTCTCTATGAACTATTAATCGCAATGCTCCATGACCCCTGTCATAGCAAGCTCCATGTGGTTGTCATCACAATGCTTCATGAATTGTCATCAAAATTATCAATGGCCCTTGTCATCACAATGGTCCATGTCCTCGTCATCACAATGCTCCAAGCCTATGTCATCACAATGCTCCATTACCTTTGTCATCACAATCCTCCATGACACTTGGCATCACAATCCTCCATTTCATTGTCATCACAATGGACCATGACATATATCATCACAATGCTCCCTGACACCGGTCTTCACAATTCTCCATGACCTTGTCATCACAATGCTCCATGCCTTTGTCATCACAATGCACCATGTCCACTGTCATCACAATAATCCATGAAACTTGTCAGACCAATGCTCCATGGCCCTGTCATCACAATGCTCTATGCCATTTTCATCATGATGCTCCAAGAACCCTGTAATCATAATGCTCTATGCCCCTTTTCATCAGAATGCTCCATGAGACTTTTCATCACAAGGGTCCATGGTCTTCTCATCACAATGCTCCAGGACCTTGTCATCACAATTCTCCTTTCCCTTGTCATCACAATATTCTATGACACCTGTCATTTCAATACTCCATGAACATTTTCAGCCCAATGCACCATGACTTTCTCATCACAATGTTTCATGACCCATGTCATCACAATGCTCCATGACCACTGGCATCAAAATGCTCCATGATCATTGTCATCACAATGATCCATGCCCTTGTCATCCCAGTGTTCCATGGCCCCTGTAATCACAATGCTCTGTGACGCTTGTCATCATATTGCTCCGTGACCCTTATCATCACAATGCTCCATGCCTTTGTCAGCAAAATGCTGCATTACCTTGTCATCACAATGCTCCATGCGCTTGTCATCATAATTCTCCATGAACCTTGGGATAACAGTGCTTCATGCCCTTGTCATCAAAATGCTCCATTCTCCTTGAAATCAAAATGATCCATTACCTCTGTCATCACAATGCTCCAAACACTTGTGATCACAATGTTCCATAACACTTGTCATCACAATACACTTTGATGCCTGTCATCACAATTATCCATGGACTTCTCATGACAATGCTCTATGACATTTGTCATCACAATGCTCAATACACTTGTCATCACAGTGCTCCCTGTCACTTCTCATCAGAATGCTCCTTGAACCGTGTCATGAAAAGGCTCCATGCCCCATTCATCACAATGCTCGATGCGATTGTCATCACAATACTTCACAAGCTTGTCATCAGTATCCTCCATGACCCTTGTCATCACAATGCTCCAAGACCCCTGTCATCACAATGCTCCATGCCCCTTGTCATTACAGTGCTCCATGATGCTCGTCATCACAATTATCCATGGTCTTCTCATCACAATGCTCCACGGTCTTGCCATCACATTGCTCCATGTGCCTTGTCATTACAATACTCCACGTCCTTGTCATCACAATGATCCTTAACACTTCTCATAACAATGTTACATGATCTTGTCATCACAATTCTCCATGCACTTGTCATCGCAATGCTCTATGACCACAGTCATAGCAAGCTCCATGTGCTTTTCATCACAAAGCTTCACGACGTTGTCATCAAAATTCTCAATGGCCCTTGTCATCACAATGCTCCATGCCCTTGTCATCACAAGGCTCCATGGTCTTCTCCTCACAATGCTCCAGGACCTTGTCATCACAATGCTCCATTCCATTGTCATCACAATGCTCCATGACCCATGCCATCACAATACTCAATGAATACTGTCAGTCCAATGCTCCATGAACTTCTGATCACAATGCTCCATGACACCTGTCATCACAATGCTGCATGACCCCTGTCATCACAACGCTCCATGACACCAGACAACACAATGATCCGGGACACTTGTCATCAAAATGCTCCATGACACTTGTCATTAAAATGATCCATGCCCTTGCCATCACAATGATCCATGATCCCTGTCATCACAATGCTCCATGACTCCAGTCTTCACAATGCTTCATGACCTTTGTCATCACAATGGTCCATGCCCTCGTTTTCGCAAGGCTCTGTGATATTTGTCACCACAATGCTCCATGAAATTTTCATCATAATGGTCTGTGACCGTTGTCATCACAATGCTCCAAGCCTTTCTCAGTACAGTGCTCCATGACCATTGTCATCACAATGCTCCATGCCATTGTCAGCACAGTGCGCTATGAACCTTGTCATCACAAGGCTCCAAGCCCTTATCATCACAATGCTCCATTACATTTGTTATCACAAACCTCCATGACACTTGGCATCACAGCGCTCCATGGCATTGTCATCACAATGGGCCATGAATTATGTCTTCAAAATGCTCCCAGACACCTGTCTTCAAATACTGCATGACCTTGTCATCACAATGCTCCATGCCATTGTCATCAAAATGGACAATGACATATGTCATCACAATGCTCCCTGACACCTGTCTTCACAATACTCCATGACATTGTCATCACAAGGATCCATGACCCTGGTCATCACAATGAACCATGCCCATCATCAAAATGCTTCATGCTATTGTCAACACAGTGAAATCAAAATGCTCCATGACCTGTGTCATCACAATGCTCCAAACACTTGTGATCACGATATTCCATAACACTTGTCATCACAGTGCCCCATGATGCTCGTCATCACAATTATCCATGGTCTTCTCATCACAATGCTCCATGACTTTTGTCATCACAATGCTCAATACTCAGGTCATCATAATGGTCCCTGACACTTGTCATCAGTATGCTCCTTGAACCCTGTCATGACAAGGCTCCATGCCTTTTTCATCACAATGATCCACGCCCTTTTCATCACAATGCTCCAAGTCCCCGGTATTCACATGGCTCCATGCCCTTGTCTTCACAAATCTCCATGATGAATGTCATTGGAATGCTCCATGCCCTTGTCATCACAATGATCCATGCCCCTGTCATCACAATGCTCCATGCCCCTGTCAATACAATGCTCCATGTCCCCTGTCATCACAGTGCTCCGTGACTCCAGTCATCACAGTGATTCATGACCTTTCTCATAACAATGGTCAATGCCCTCGTCACACAAGGCTCTGTGACCTTTGTCACCACAATGCTCCATGCCCTTTTCATCTCAATGCTCAATGCCCACTTTCATCACAATAATCCATGAAACTTGTCAGACCAATGTTCCATGCCCCTGTCATCACATTGCTCCATGCACCTGTCATCACAATGCTCCATGTCCCCTGTCATTACAGTGCTCCGTGACTCCAGTCATCACAGTGATTCATGACCTTTCTCATCACAATGGTCAATGCCCTCGTCACACAAGGCTCTGTGATCTTTGTCACCACAATGCTCCATGAAATTTTCATCACAATGCTCTGTGTCCCTTGTCCTCACAATGCTCCATGCCCTTGTCATCACAGTGCTCCATGACCCTTGATATCACAGTGCTCCAAGCCGTTGTCAACACAATGCTCTATTACATTGTCATCAAAATACTCCATGACACCTGGCATCCCAATGGCCAAAGCCATTGTCATCACAATGGGCCATGACATATGTCATCACAATGCTCCCTGACACCTCTCTTCACAATACTCTATGACCTTGTAATCACAATGCTCCATGCCCTTGTCATCACAATGCGCCATGCCCACTCTCATCACAATAGTCCATAAATCTTGTCAGAGCAATGCTCTGTAAACTTCTCATCACAATGCTCCATGCCCTTGTCATCACAATGCTCCATGACCCTGTCATCACAATGCTCCGTGACTCATCATAACAGTGATTCATGATCTTTGTCATCACAATGGTCCATACCCTCGTCATCACAACTCTCTGTGACTTTGTCACCAAAATGCTCCATGAACTTTTCATCACAATGCTCTCTGACACTGGTCATCACCATATTCTATGCCTTCCTCAGCACAATGCTCCCTAACCCTTGTCATAAGAGTGCTCCATGTGCTTCTCAGCACATTGCTCCATGACCCATGTTATCACAATGCGCCATGCACTTGTCATCAAAATGTAACAAAGTTGAGGTACTTGTAAGCAGTGTAGCCCTATATTTTGGGGTGGCTCTGTCTTATTGATTTTCAGTTTTCCCTAGGTATATTCCCTAGACTGGAAGTGCCCTTGGCTCTGTAGCTCTGTTGTTTACTTGTTTTAGGGAACACAATGCACTCCTCCAGAGAGGTAGTTGGCAATTTACATCCTGCCCATCAGCATAACTAGGCTCCCTGTTCTCCAGGGCCTGTCTTGCCTTTCTGGTTTTACACATTTTGTGGATGTCCCTGTTCACCTGTGGGAAATGATACTTCTTAGTAGTGCAGATTTGCATTGCCCGCTTTGTTGCTTGGCCAAATGGGCCTATGTGTTTTATCCTGAATATATTCATGAGAAAACACATATGCACTTTTTGGCCAAGTGCATCATTGTCGAAGTTGTGCCCCTCTTCCTGTGCTTTAAAGGCTATTCCAATGTACCTCTTGAAATGTGTTTCCTGCTATTCTGCCTTGTTTTCAAGTCCGCCTCATTGTCTTCCCTCAACAGATTATTGGACGATAGTTGTCCTTTATTACTCTAACAGTTTTGGATATGCTGTGCCCTGGAGCTCCATTGTTCAACTCGTTTTTTGTGAGCAGACCGCAAATCCACAATTCTGGTTCAGGACATATACTGGTTCCTGGCGGGTGGCTGAGACTTTGGTTAATTTTTCTTCCTTAACGGAATTTAGAGTGACAAATGCCGGTCCAAATGCCTAACAGCTACTCTCTCATTGGTTCTCCCTCTTCCCTTTCATCCTCTGCCAAATTGGCAACTTCTGCGAACCAGGAGGTTAAAGGGGCTGTCTCTGCAAGTTGGGAGATTGATAGTAGAGCAGTTGGAAATTCAAACCGGAGCACCAGGAGAGGTACTATTAGTTGAGTTTTAGAAACCTTTCGTATTCACAGTGTGGCCATTCTCTATGTTTCCCTTACATGTTATAGCTGTAGTAATATTCCCTTGAACCTGGAGAGTTGGGACCCTTGGAATGTGTGCCACTCATTATTGCTTTAAATGGTCTGCATTTTCTCACTGAATCTCACCAATCCGCTCAGTCCCAAGTATCCAGGCTTATGCCACATCCAGCTGTCCTTGTACACAGGGCCATTCCAGGTTTCAAGAGCCCCTGTAGTAATTGTAAAGAATTTCCCTGTTTTTTTGTTTTGTTTTTGAAATTCCTTTTTATAGTGGGTTTGAGCTGATTCTCACTGCCATGTTTATGCCACTCTAGACCCACATGATTCCCTTATGGAGACATATCAATACATAGGTTTTAAGATTCTTACTAGTCAGATATATTACTCTGCGGGAAATATGGGGTTTTGTGTCCCTTTCACTGAGGAAGGTGTAGGTCTTGTCTATTCCATATTTGGTTTTTTGAACGGTAGGTGTACTAATATCACACTCTGGTTTTATGCATCAACCAACCTCTCCTTCCCCCTTAAGCAGGCATAAGAATGTTTTCTTAAATGTGAGACTCTGTTCTCTTTCCTAACTCAGTTGATGTGTAACCATGTTTACAGGATCTTCATAAGTGATATCTTATGATAAGTTTCTTTTTCACTGTGACTTATTTCACTTAGAATCATCGTACCTGAATCCACTCATTTTGCTGCTACTGGCCTTATGACATTGATTTCATGGCTGAGGGATATTCCATCGTACGTAATTACCACAATTTCTTCAACGACTTTTGCCTTTCCTGGGATATTTAATGTGTACCCATGTTGAGATTCTTATAAGCAGTGCAGCCCTAAATTTTGGGGTGGCCCTGTCTTATTGATTTTCAGTTTTCCCAAGGTATATTGCCTAGAAATGAAGTGCCCTTGGATCTGTAGCTCTGTTGTTTACTTGTTTTAGGGAACACAATGCACTCCTCCAGAGAGGCAGTTGGCAATTTACATCCCGCCCTTCAGCATAACTAGGCTCCCTGTTCTCCAGGGCTTGTCTTGCCTTTCTGGGTTTTACACATTTTGTGGATGTCCCTGTTCACCTCTGGGAAATGATGCTTTTTGTAGTGTAGATTTGCATTGCCCGCTTGGTTGCTTGGCCTAATGGGCATATGCGTTTTCTCCTGAATATATTCAGGAGTATACGCATATACACTTTTTGCCAAGTGCATCATTTTCGAAGTTGTGGCCCTCTTCCTGTGCTTTACAGGCGATTCCAATGTACATCTGGAAATCTGTTTCCTGCTATTCTGCCTCGCTTTCAAGTGTGCCTCGTTGCCTTCCCTCAACAGAATTTTGGATGACAGTTGTCCTTTATTAATCTGCCAGTTTGTGAATTGCTGTGTCCCTGAGCTCCATTTTTCAACTCGTTTTTTGTGAGCTGACCGCAAATCCACAATTTTGGTTCAGGACCTATACTGGTTCCCGGCGGGTGGCTGAGACTTTGATTAATTCTTCTTCCTGCCGGGAAATTAGAGTGACATGTGCCCATCCAAATGCCGAACAGCTGCTCTGTCATAGGTTCTCCCTCTTCCCTTTCATCCTCTGCCAAATTGGCAACCTGTGCGAACCAGGAGTTTAAAGGGGCTGTCTCTCCAATTTGTAAGATTGATAGTAAAGCAGTTGGAAAGTCGAACCGGAGCATCAGGAGAGGGACTATTAATTGAGTTTTAGAAACCTTTTGTATTCACCGTGTGTCCATTCTCTAGGTTTCCCGTACATGTTATATCTGTAGTAATATTCCCTTCAACCTGGAGAGTTGGGACCCATGGAATGTGTGCCACGCATTATTGCTTTAAAGGTTCTGCATTTGCTCACCCAAGCGCACCAATTATCTCAGTCCCAAGTGTCAAACCTTATGACACATCGACCTGTACTTGTAGATATGGTCATTCCAGGTTTCATTGGAGTCCCTGAAGGAAATGTAAAGAATTTCCCTGTTTTTTTTGTTTTATTTTTGAAATTCATTTTTATGGTGGTTTTCAGCTGATTCTCACTGCCATATTTATGACAGTCTAGACACACTTGACTCCCTTATGTAGACATATCAATACATAGGTTTTAAGATTCTTACTAGTCAGATATATTCCTCTGCGGGAAATATGGGGTTTTGTGTCCCTTTCACTGAGCTAAGTGTAGGTCTTTTCTATTCCGTATTTGGTTTTTGGAACGGTTCCTGTACTAATGTCAAACTCTGGTTTTATGCATCACCCCACCTCTCCTTCCCCCTTAAGCAGGCATAAGAGTGTTTTCTAAATGTGAGACTCTGTTTTCTTTCCTAACTCAGTTCATGTGTATCCCTGTTTACAGGAACGTCATAAGTGATATCTTATGATAAATTTCTTTTTCTCTGTGACTTATTTCACTTAGAATCATCATACCTGAATCCACTCATTGTGCTGCTACTGGACTTATTACATTGATATTATGGCTGAGGGATATTCCGTCGTACGTTAGTAACACAATTTCTTGAACCATTTTTGTCTTTCCTGCGATATTTAAGGTGTACCCAAGTTGAGGTTCTTGTAAGCAGTGCAGCCCTAAATTATGGAGTGGCTCTGTCTTACTGATTTGCAGTTTTCCCAAGGTATATTCCCTAGACTGGAAGGGCCCTTGGCTCCGTAGCTCTGTTGTTTACTTGTTTTAGGGAACACAATGCACTCCTCCAGAGAGGCAGTTGGCAATTTACATCCTGCCCATCAGCATAACTATGCTCCTTGTTCTCCAGGGCCTGTCTTGCTTTTCTGGTTTTTACACATTTTGCGGATGTCCCTTTTGACCGATGCAAGTGATACTTCTCTGTAGTGCAGATTTGCATTGCCCGGTTGCTTGCTTGGCCAAAAAGGGCGTATGCATTTTCTCCTGAATATATTCAGGAGAAAACACATAGGCCCTTTTTGCCCACGTGCATCATTTTCGAAGTTGTCTCCCTCTTCCTGTGCTTTAAAGGCGATTCCAATGTACCTCTTGAAATCACTTTCCTGCTATTCTAGCTTGTTTTCAAGTCTGCCTCGTTGCCTTCCCTCAACAGATTTTTGGCCTATATTTGTCCTTTATTACTCTGCCAGTTTGTGAATTGCTGTGCCCCTGAGCTCCATTTTTCAACTAGTTTTTGTGAGCTGACGGCAAGTGCAAAATTTTGGTTCAGGACCTATACTGGTTCCCGGCGGCTGGCTGAGTCTTTGGTTAATACTTTTTCCATCCGGGAAACTAGAGCGACATGTGTCCGTCAAAATGCCTAACAGCTACTCTCTCATTGTTCCTCCCTCTTTCGTTTCATCCTTTGCAAAATTGGCTATCTCTGCGAAACAGGACGTTAAAGGGGCTGTCTCTCCAATTTGGGAGATTGATAGTAAAGCAGTTGGAAATTCAAATCAGAGAACCAGCAGAGGGATTATTAGTTGAGATTTAGAAACCTTTCATATTCACAGTGTGTCCATTCTCTAGGTTTCCCATACATGTTATAGCTGTAGTAATATTCCCTTCAACCTGGAGAGTTGGGAACCTTGGAATGTGTGCCACACATTATTGCTTAAAATGGTCTGCATTTGCTCACCGAATCTCACCAATCCTCTCAGTCCCAAGTGTCCAGCCTTATTCCACATCCAGCTGTCATTGTAGAGAGAGTTATTCCAGGATTCATCAGAGCCCCTGAAGGAATTGTAATCAATTTCCTCGTTTTTTTGTTTTGTTTTTGAAATTCCTTTTTATAGTGGGTTTGAGCTGATTCTCACTGACATGTTTATTCCACTCTAGACACATTTGATTCCCTTACAGTGACATATTGATACATAGGTTTTAAGATTCTTACTTGTCAGATATATTCCTCTGCAGGAAATATGGGATTTTGAGTCCCTTTCACTGAGGAAGGTGAAGGTCTTGTCTATTCCTTATTTGGTTTTGGGAACGGTACCTGTACGAATATCAAACTCCGGTTTTATGCATCACCCCACCTCTACTTCACCCTTAAGCAGGCATAAGAATATTTTCTAAATGTGAGACTCTGTTCTCTTTCCTAACTCAGTTGATATGTAGCCATGTTTACAGGACCTTCATAAGTGATATCTTATGATAAGTTACTTCTTCACTGTGACGTATTTCACTTAGAGTCATCTTACCTGAATCCACTCATTTTGCTGCTACTGGACTTATGACATTGATTTCATGGATGAGGGGTATTCTGCTGTACGTAACTACCACAATTTCTTCAACCACTTTTGTCTTTCCTGGGATAATTAAGGTGTACCCAAGTTGAGATTCTTGTAAGCAGTGCAGCCCTAAATTTTGGGGTGGCTCTGTCTTATTGATTTTCAGTTTTCCCAAGGTATATTTCCTAGAAAGGAATTGCCCTTGGCTCTGTAGCTCTGTTTTTTACTTGTTTTAGGGAACACAATGCACTTCTCCAGAGAGGCAGTTGGCAATCTACATCCCGCCCGTCAGCATAACTAGGCTCCCTGTTCTCCAGGGCCTGTCTTGCCTTTCTGGTTTTTACACATTTTGTGGATGTTCCTGTTCACCTGCGGGAAATGATGCTTCTTTGTAGTGCAGATTTGCATTGCCCGCTTTGTTGCTTGGCCAAATGGGCCTATGCGTTTTCTCCTTAATATATTCAGGAGAAAACGCATATGCACTTTTTGGCCAAGTGCATCATTGTACAAGTTGTGCCCCTCTTCCTGTGCTTTAAAGGCAATTCCAATGTACCTCTTGAAATCTGTTTCCTGCTATTCTGGCTTGCTTTCAAGTCTGCCTCGTTGCCTTCCCTCAACAGATTTTTTGTCGATAGTTGTCCTTTATTACTCTGCCAGTTTGTGAATTGTTGTGCCCCTGACCTCCATTTATCAACTTGTTTTTTGTGAGCTGACCGCAAGTCAAAAATTTTGGTTCAGGACCTATACTGGTTCCTGGCAGGTTGCTGAGACATTAGTTAATTCTTCTTCCTGCCGGGAAATTAGAGTGACATGTGCCCGTCCAAATGCCTAACAGCTACTCTCTCATTTGTTCTCCCTCTTCCCTTTCATCCTCTGCCAAATTGGCAACTTCTGCGAACCAGGATGTTAAAGGGGCTGTCTCTCCAATTAGGGAGATTGATAGTAAAGCAGTTGGAAAGTCAAACCGGAGCACCAGGAGAGGGACTATTAGTTGAGTTTTAGAAACATTTCATATTCACAGTGTGTCCATTCTCCAGGTTTCCCGTATATGTTATAGCTGTAGTAATATTCCCTTCAACCTGGAGAGTTGGGACCCTTGGAATGTGTGCCACTCATTATTGCTTTAAATGGTCTGCATTTGCTCACTGAATCTCACCAAACCTCTCAGTCACAAGTGTCCAGGATAATGCCATATCCAGCTGTCCTTGTACACAGGGCCATTCCTGGTTTCATCAGAGCCTCTGTAGGAATTATATAGAATTTCCCCGTTTTTTTCTTTTGTTTTTGAAATTCCTTTTTATAGTGGGTTTGAGCTGATTCTCACTGCCATGTTTTTGCAAGTCTAGACCCACTTGATTCCCTTATGGAGACTTATCAATACATAGGTTTTAAGATTCTTATCAGTCAGATATATTCGTCTGCGGGAAATATGGGGTTTTGAGTCCCTTTCACTGTGGAAGGTGTAGGTCTTGTCTATTGCATATTTGGTTTTGGAACGGTAGCTGTATGAATATGAAACTCTGGTTTTATTCATCACACCTCCTCTCCTTTCCCCTTAAGCAGGCACAAGAGTGTTTTCTAAATGTGAGACTCTGTTCTCTTTCCTAACTCAGTTCATGTGTAGCCATGTTTACAGGACCCTCATAAGTGATATCTTATGAAAAGTTTCTTTTTCTGTGTGACTTATTTCACTTAGAATCATCGTACCTGAATCCACTCATTTTGCTGCTACTGGCCTTATGACATTGATTTCATGGCTGAGGTATATTCCGTCTTACGTAAGTACCACAATTTCTTGAACCAATTTTGTCTTTCCTGGGATATTTCAGGTGTACCCAAGTTGAGTTTCTTGTAAGCAGTGCAGCCCTAAATTTTGGGGTGGCTCTGTCTTATTGATTTTCAGTTTTCCCACGGTATATTCCCTAGAAAGGAATTGCCCTTGGCTCTGTAGCTCTGTTTTTTACTTGTTTTAGGGCACACAATGCACTTCTCCAGAGAGGCAGTTGGCAATTTACATCCCGCCCGTCTGCATAACTAGGCTCCCTGTTCTCCAGGGCCTGTCTTGCCTTTCTGGTTTTTACACATTTTGTGGATGTCCCTGTTCACCAGCGGGAAATGATGCTTCTTTGTAGTGCAGATTTGCATTGCCCGCTTTGTTGCTTGGCCAAATGGGACTATGCGTTTTCTCCTTAATATATTCAGGAGAAAACGCATATGCACTTTTTGGCCAAGTGCATCATTGTCGAAATTGTTCCCCTCTTCCTGTGCTTTAAAGGCAATTCCAATGTACCTCTTGAAATCTGTTTCCTGCTATTCTGGCTTGCTTTCAAGTCTGCCTCGTTCCCTTCCCTCAACAGATTTTTTGTCGATAGTTGTCCTTTATTACTCTGCCAGTTTGTGAATTGTTGTGCCCCTGACCTCCATTTTTCAACTTGTTTTTTGTGAGCTGACCGCAAGTCAAAAATTTTGGTTCAGGACCTATACTGGTTCCTGGCAGGTTGCTGAGCCATTGGTTAATTCTTCTTCCTGCCGGGAAATTAGAGTGACATTTGCCCGTCCAAATGCCTAACAGCTACTCTCTCATTTGTTCTCCCTCTTCCCTTTCATCCTCTGCCAAATTGGCAACTTCTGCGAACCAGGATGTTAAAGGGGCTGTCTCTCCAATTTGGGAGATTGATAGTAAAGCAGTTGGAAAGTCAAACCGGAGTACCAGGAGAGGGACTATTAGTTGAGTTTTAGAAACATTTCATATTCACAGTGTGTCCATTCTCCAGGTTTCCCGTACATGTTATAGCTGTAGTAATATTCCCTTCAACCTGGAGAGTTGGGACCCTTGGAATGTGTGCCACGCATTATTGCTTTAAATGGTCTGCATTTGCTCACTGAATCTCACCAAACCTCTCAGTCACAAGTGTCCAGGATAATGCCATATCCAGCTGTCCTTGTACACAGGGCCATTCCTGGTTTCATCAGAGCCTCTGTAGGAATTATATAGAATATCCCCGTTTTTTTCTTTTGTTTTTGAAATTCCTTTTTATAGTGGGTTTGAGCTGATTCTCACTGCCATGTTTATGCAAGTCTAGACCCACTTGATACCGTTATGGAGACATATCAATACATAGGTTTTAAGATTCTTACCAGTCAGATATATTCCTATGCAGGAAATATGGGGTTTTGAGTCCCTTTCACTGTGGAAAGTGTAGGTCTTGTCTATTCCGTACTTGGTTTTTGGAATGGTACCTGTACTAATATCAAACTCTGGTTTTATGCATCACCCCACCTTTCCTTCATCCTTAAGCAGGCACAAGAGTGTTTTCTAAATGAGAGACTATGTTCTTTTTCCTAACTCAGTTCATGTGTATCCAGCCATGTTTACAGGACCTTCATAAGTGATATCTTATGATAAGTTTCTTTTTCTCTGTGACTTATTTCACTTAGAATCATCGTACCTGAATCCACTCATTTTGCTGCTACTGGCCTTATGACATTGATTTCATGGCTGAGGGATATTCCATCTTACGTAAGTAACACAATTTCTTGAACCATTTTTGTCTTTCCTGGGATATTTAAGGTTTTACTCAAGTTGAGGTTCTTGTAAGCAGTGCAGCCTTAAATTTTGGGGTGGCACTGTCTTATTGATTTTCAGTTTTCCCAAGGTATATTCCCTAGACTGGAAGTACCCTTGGCTTTGTAGCTCTGTTGTTAACTTGTTAAAGGGAACACAATGCACTCCTCCAGAGAGGCAGTTGGCCACTTACATCCTGCCCATCAGCAAAACTAGGCTCCCTGTTCTCCAGGGCCTGTCTTGCCTTTCTGGTTTTTACACATTTTACGGATGTCCCATTTCACCGGTTGGAAGTGATACTTCTTTGTAGTGCAGATTTGCATTGCCCGCTTTCTTGCTTGGCCAAAAAGGGCGTATGCGTTTTCTCCTGAATATATTCAGGAGAAAATGCATACGCCCTTTTTGGCCAAGTGCATCATTGTCGAAGTTGTGCCCCTCTTCATCTGTCTTAAATGTGATTGCAATGTACCTCTTGAAATCTGTTTCCTACTATTCTGGCTCGCTTTCAAGTCCACCTCGTTGCCTTCCCTCAACAGATTTTTGGAAGATTGTTGTCCTTTATTAATCTGCCCGTTTGTGAATTGCTGTGCCCCTGAGCTCCATTTTTCAACTCGTTTTTTGTGAGCTAAGCACAAGTCCCAAATGTTGGTTCAGGACCTATACTGGTTCCCGGCAGTTGGCTGAGACTTTGGTTAATTCTTCTTCATGCCGGGAAATTAGAGTGACATGTGCCCATCCAAATGCCTAACAGCTACTCTCTCATTGGTACTCCCTCTTCCCTTTCATCCTTTGCCAATTTGGCAACCTGTGCGAACCAGGAGGTTAAAGGGGCTGTCTCTCCAAGTTGGGTGATTGATAGTAAAGCAGTTGGAAAGTGAAACCGGAGCTCGAGGAGAGGGACTATTAGTTGAGTTTTAGAAACCTTTCGTATTCACAGTGTGTCCATTCTCTAGGTTTCCCGTACATGTTATAGTTGTAATAATATTCCCTTCTATCTGGAGAGTTGGGACCCAAGGAATGGGTGCCACGCATTATTGCTTTAAAGGGTCTGCATTTGCTCACCCAATCTGACCAATCCTCTCAGTCCCAAGTGTCCAGCCTTATGCCAAATCCAGCTGTCGTTGTAGATAGGGTCATTCCAGGTTTCATCAGAGCCCCTGAAGGAATTGTAAAGAATTTCCCTGTTTTTTTTGTTTTGTTTTTAAATTCCTTTTTATCGTGGGTTTCAGCTGATTTTCAGTGCCATTTTTATGCCAGTCAAAACACACTTGATTCCCTTACGGGGACATATCAATACATAGGTTTTAAGATTCTTACTAGTCAGATATATTCCTCTGCAGAGAATAGGGATGTTGAGTCCCGTTCACTGAGGAAGGAGTAGGTCTTGTCTATTCTGTATTTTGATTATGGAATGGTACATGTGCTAATATCAAACTCTGGTTTTATGCATCTCCCCACCTCTCCTTTCCCCGTAAGCAGGCATAAGAATGTTTTCTATATGTGAGACTCTGTTCTCTTTACTAATTCAGTTCATGTGTACCCATGTTTACATTTCCTTCATAAGTGATATCTTATGTCAGAATACTCCATGACTCTAGTCATCATAATGCTCCATGATGTTTGTCACCACGATTATCCATGGTCTTCTCATCACAATGCTCCACGGTCTTGCCATCACATTGCTCCATGTCCCTTGTCATCACAATTCTCCACCTCTTTGTCATCACAATATTCCATGACATTTCTCATCACAATGTTACATCCTCTTGTCATCACAATTCTCCATGCACTTGTCATCGCAATGCTCCCTGAACCCTGTCATAGCAAGCTCCATATGCTTGTCATCACATTGCTTCATGACATTGTTATAAAAATTCTCAATGTCCCTTGATATCACAATGCTCCCTGCCATTGTCACCACAATTCTCCATGACACTTGTCATCACAATGCTCCAAGCGCATGTCATCACAATGCGCCATGACCATTGTCATCACAATGCTCCAAGACCTCTGTAATCACAATTCGCCATGCCACTTTTCATCTCAATGCTCCATGCACAGTGTCATCACAATACACCCTGCCCATCATCATAATGATTCATACTATTGTCATCACAATGAAATCAAAATGCTCCATGTCCTCTGTCATCACAATGCTCCAAACCTTTCTGATCACAATGTTCCATAACACTTGTCATCACATGCCCCATGACGCTCGTCATCATAATTATGCAAGGTCTTCTCATCACATTGCTCCATGACCTTTGTCACGACAATGCTCAATACACTTGGCATCGCAATGCTCGCTGACACTTGTCATCAGTATGCTCCTTGAACACAGTCCTGACAAGGCTCCATGCATTTTTCATCACAATGATCCATTCCCTTTTCATCAAAATGCTCCAAGACCCCTGTTATCACAATGCTCCGTGACTGCAGTCATCACAGTGCTTCATGACACTTATCATCAAAATAGTCCATGACCGTGTCACACAAAGCTCTGTGACCTTTGTCACCACAATGCTCCATGAAATTTTTATCACAATGCTCTGTGACCCTTGTGATCACAAAGCTCCATGCCTTTGTCAGTACAATGCTCCATGACCTTTTTCATCACAATGCTCGATGTGCGTGTCAGCACAATGCTCTTTAACCCATGTCATCACAATGCACCATGCACTTGTCATCACAATGCTCCACATCCTTGTCATCAAAATGCTCCATAAACCTTGTCATCACAATGCTCCATGCACTTCACCTCAAAATGCCTTCTCACCACTGATATCACAATGTTCCATCACTAGTCATCACAATACTCCCTCACCCCTGTCATCACAATATTCCATGACCCCTGTAATCACAATTCTCCATGCCCTTGTCATCACAAATCTACATGACGCATGTCATCAGAATGCTCCATGGACTTCTCATCACAATGCTCCATGCCCTTGTTATCACAATGCTCCAACACCCCAGTAATCACAATGCTCCATGCCTCTTTTCATCTCAATGCTCCATGAACCCTGTCATCACAATGCACCGTGCCCATCACCATAATATTTCATGCTATTGTCATCACAATGAAATCAAAATGCTCAATGACCTCTGTCATCACAATGCACCATACCCTTCTGATCACAATATTCCATAACACTTGTCATCACAATGCCCCATGACGCTGGTCATAACAATTATCCATAGTCTTCTCATCACAATGCTCCATGATCTTTGTCATCACAATGCTCAATACACTTATCATCACAATGCTCCCTGACAGTTGTCATCACTATGCTCCTTGAACCCTGACATGACAAGGCTCCATGCATTTTTCATCACAATGACACATTCCCTTTTCATCACAATGGTCCAAGCCCTCTGTAATCACAATGCTCCATGTCCTTGTCATCACAAAGCTCCATGACACATGTCAACAAAATGCTCCATAGCCTTCTCATCACAATGCTCCATGCCCTTGTAATCACATTGCTTCAAACCCCTGTAATCTCAATGCTCCATGCACCTTTTCATCAGAATGCTCCATGCCACTGTCATCACAATGCTCCATGACCATTGTCATCGCAATGTTCCAAGCCCTTGTCATCAAAATGCTCCATTACCTTTGTCATCACAATCCTCCATGAAACTTGGTATCACAATGCTCCATGCCATTGTCATCACAATGGACAATGACATATGTCATCACAATGCTCCCTGACACCTGTCTTCAAAATACTCCATGACCTTGTCATCACAATGTTCCATGCCCTTGTCATCACAATGCGCCATGCCCACTGTCATCACAATAACCCATGAAACATGTTAGACCAGTGTTTCATGGCCCTGTCATCACAATGCTCCTTGCCCTTGTCATCACAATGCTTCATGACCCCTGTCATCCCAATGCTCCGTGACTCCAGTCATCAAAATGCTTCATGACCTTTGTCCTCACAATGGTCCATGCCCTCGTCACACAAGGCTCTGTGACCTTTGTCACCACAATGCTCCATGCCCTTGTCATCTCAATGCTCCCTGCCCACTGTCTACACAGTAATCCATGAAACTTGTCAGACCAATGTTCCATGCCCCTGTCATCACATTGCTCCAGGCCCTTTTCATCACAATGCTCCATGACCCCTGTCATCACAATGCTCCGTGACTCCAGTAATCACAATGAGTCATGAGCTTTCTCATCACAATTGTCCATGCCCTCATCACACAAGACTCTGTGATCTTTGTCAACACAATGCTCCATGAAATTTTTATCACAATGCTCTGTGTCCGTTGTCATCACAATGCTCCAAACCCTTCTGATTCACAGTGCTCCATAACACTTGTCATCAAAATGCTCCATGCGCTTCTCAGCACAATGCTCCATGACACATGTCATCACAATGTGCCATTCTCTTTTCATCACAATGCTCCACATCCTTTTCATCGCTATGCTCCATAAAACTTGTCATCACAATGCTCCATGCACTTCTCATCAAAATGCTCTCTCACCACATATATCACAATGTTCCATCACTAGTCATCACAGTACTCGCTCACCCCTGTCATCACAATGTTCCATGACCACTGTCATCACAGTGCTACATGCCCTTATCATCACAATGCTCCATGAATCCTGACTTCACAATGTTCCATAACCCCTGTCACAAAATGGTCCATGACTCATTTCATCACAATGCTTCATGACCCCTGACATCACAATGTTCCATAACCCGTCATCAAAATATTCCATGACACTTTTATTCAAATTGCGCCATGAACCTGTGATCACAATGCTCCGTGCCCTTCTCATCACAATGCACCAAGCCCTTGTCATCAAAATGCCCCATGATATTTGTCATCACAAAGCTCCTTGACCCTTGGCATCACAAGGCTCCATGCCATTGTCATCACAATGCTCAATGAAATCTCTCATCACATTGCTCCATGCCCTTGTCATCACAGTTCTCCATTACACCTTTCATAACAATGCTCCATGACCCCTGCCATCACAATGTTCCACGGCCTTGTCATCACAAGGCTCCATGACCCTTGTCATCACAGTGCTCCAAGACACCTGTAATCACAATTCTCCATGCCACTTTTCATCTCAATGCTCCATGAACCCTGTCATCACAATGCACCGTGCCCATCATCATAATGATTCATGCTATTGTCATCACAATGAAATCAAAATGCTCCATGTCCTCTGTCATCACAATGATCCAAACCCTTCTGATTCACAATGTTCCATAACACTTGTCATCACAGTGCCCCATGACGCTGGTCATCACAATTATCCATGGTCTTCTCATCACAATGCTCCATGATCTTTGTCATCACAATCCTCAATACACTTATCATCACAATGCTGCCTGACAGTTGTCATCAGTATGCTCCTTGAAGCCTGTCATGACAAGGCTCCATGCATTTTTCATCACAATGATCCATTCCCTTTTCATCACAATGCTCCAAGCCCTCTGTAATCACAATGCTCCATGTCCTTGTCATCACAAAGCTCCATGACGCATGTCATTAGAATGCTCATTTGCCTTCTCATCACAATGCTCCATGCCCTTGTAATCACATTGCTTCAAAACCCCTGTAATCCCAATGCTACATGCACCTTTTCATCAGAATGGTCAATGCCCTTGTCATCACAATGATCCATGACCATTTTCATCGCAATGTTCCAAGCCCTTGTCATCAAAATGCTCTATTACCTTTGTCATCACAATCCTCCATGACACTTGGTATCACAATGCACCATGCCATTGTCATCACAATGGACAATGACATATGTCATCACAATGCTCCCTGACACCTGTCTTCACAATAATCCATGACCTTGTCATCACAATGTTCCATGCCCTTGTCATCACAATGTGCCATGCACTCTGTCATCACAATAATCCATGAAACATGTCAGACCAATGTTCCATGCCCCTCTCATCACAATGCTCCATGCCCTTGTCATCACAATGCTCCATGACTCCAGTCATCACAATGCTTCATGACCTTTGTCACCACAATGCTCCATGCCCACTCTCATCACAATAATCCATGAAAATTGTCAGACCAATGTTCCATGCCCCTGTCATCACAAAGCTCCATGTCCCATGTCATCACAGTGCTTTGTCACCACAATGCCCAATACACTTGGCATCACAATGCTCGCTGACACATGTCATCAGTATGCTCCTTGAAACCTGTCATGACAAGGCTCGATGCCTTTTTCTTCACAATGATCCATTCCCTTTTCATCACAATGCTCCAAGACCCCTGTTATCACAATGCTCCGTGACTCCAGTCATCACAATGCTTCATGACATTTGTCATCACAGTGGTCCATGAACTCATGACAAAAAGCTCTGGGACATTTGTCACCACAATGCTCCATGAAATTTTTATCACAATGCTTTTTGACCCTTGTCATCACAAAGCTCCATGCCTTTGTCAGCACAATGCTCCATGACCCTTGTCATCACAGTGCTCCATAACCCATGTCATCATAATGCACCATGCACTAGTCATCACAATACTCTACATCCTTGTCATCAAAATGCTCCATAAACCTTGTCATCACAATGCTCCATAAACCTTGTCAACACAATGCTCCATGCAGTTCTCCTCAAAATGCTTTCTCACCACTGATATCAAAATGTTCAATCACTAGTCATCACAATACTCCCTCACCCCTGTCATCACAATATTCCATGACCCCTTTAATCACAATTCTCCATGCACTTGTCATCACAAAGCTCCATGACGCATGTCATCAGAATGCTCCATGGCCTTCTCATCACAATGCTCCATGCCCTTGTCATCACAATGCTCCAACACCCCTGTAATCACAATGCTCCATGCCCGTTTTCATCTCAATGCTCCATGAAACTTGTCAACACAGTGCACCGTGCCCATCACCATAATATTTCATGCTATTGTCATGACTATGAAATCAAAATGCTCAATGACCTCTGTCATCACAATGCACCAAACCATTCTGATCACAATGTTCCATAACACTTGTCATCACAATGCCCCATGACGCTGGCCATCACAATTATCCATGGTCTTCTCATCACAATGCTCCATGATCTTTGTCACCACAATGCTCAATGAAATCTCTCATCACATTGCTCCATGCCCTTATCATCACAATGATCCATTACACCTGTCATAACAATGCTCCATGACCCCTGCCATCACAATGTTCCACGGCCTTATCGTCACAAGGCACCATGACCCTTGTCATCACAATGCTCCAAGACATATGTAATCACAATTCTCCATGCCACTTTTCATCTCAATGCTCCATGAACACTGTCGTCACAGTGCACCATGCCCATCATCATAATGATTCATGCTATTGTCATCACAATAAAATCAAAATGCTCCATGTCTTCTGTCATCACAATGCTCCAAACCCTTCTGATCACAATGTTCCATAACACTTGTCATCACATGCCCCATGACGCTCGTCATCACAATTATGCAAGGTCTTCTCATCAAAATGCTCCATGACCTTTGTCACCACAATTCTCAATACACTTGGCATCACAATGCTCGCTGACACTTGTCATCAGTATGCTCCTTGAACACAGTCCTGACAAGGCTCCATGCCTTTTTCATCACAATGATCCATTCCCTTTTCATCACAATGCTCCAAGACCCCTGTTATCACAGTGCTCCGTGACTCCAGTCATCACAATGCTTCATGACATTTGTCATCACAATGGTCCATGACCTCGTCACACAAAGCTCTGTGACCTTTGTCACCACAATGCTCCATGAAATTTTTATCACAATGCTTTTTGACCCCTGTCATCACAAAGCTCCATGCCTTTGTCAGCACAATGCTCCATGACACTTGTCATCCAAATGCTCCATTAACCGTGACATCACAATGTTCCATAACACCTGTTATCAAAATGTTCCATGACACTTTTCATCAATTTGCTCCATCACCCTGTCATCACAATGCTCCCTGCCGTTCTCATTACAATGCACCACAACCTTGTCATCAAAATGCTCCATGACCTTTGTCATCACAAAGCACCATGACCCTTGGCATCACAATGCTCCATGCCATTTCATCACAATGCTACATGAAACCTCTCATCACATTGCTCCATGCACATGTCACCACAATTCTCCATGATGCTTGTCATCACAATCCTCGATACTCTTCTCATCTTAATGCTCCATGCCCTTGTCATTACAGTCCTCCTTGACACATGTATCACAGTGTTCCGTGCCCTAGTCATCACAGTGTTCCATGCCGAATCTCATCACAATAATCCATGAAATTTTCATACCAATGTTCCATGCCCTTGTCATCACAATGCTCTATTACCCCTGTCATAATAATGCTCTATGACCCCTGCCATCACAATGTTCCACCGCCTTGGCATCCAAGGCTCCATGACACTTGTCATCACAATGCTCCAAGACCCCTGTAATCACAATGCTCCATTCCCTTGTCATCACAAAGATCCATGACACAAATCATCAGAATGCTCCATGGCCTTCTCATCACAATGCTCCATGCCCTTGTCATCACAATGCTCCAAGACCCCTGTAATCACACCGCTCCATGCCCCTATTCATCAGAATGCTCCATGAGACTTGTCATCACAAGGCTCCATGGTTTTCTCATCACACTTCTCCAGGACCTTGTCATCACAATGCTCCATTCCCTTGTCATCACAATGCTCCATGACCCCTCTCATCACAATGCTCCATGACATCTGTCATCACAATGCTACATGACATCTGTCATCACAATGCTCATGCCCCTTGTCATAAAAGAGATCCATGACACTCTTCATCATAATTGTCCATGGTGTTTTCATCATAATGCTCCACGGTATTCGTATCACCATTCTCCATGACCTGTTCATCACAATGCTCCATGTCCCATGTCATTACAATTCTCCACGTCCTTGTCATCACAATGCTTCGTGACACTTCTCATCACAATGTTACATGATCTTGTTATCACAATTCTCCATGCACTTGTCATCGCAATACTCTATGACCCCTGTCATAGCAAGCTCCATGAGCTCGTCATCACAATGCTTCACGACGTTGTCATCAAAATTCCCAATGGCCCTTGTCATCACAATGCTCCATGCCCTTGTCATCACAATGCTCCATGACCCTTGTCATCACAATGTTCCAAGCCCTTGTCATCAAAATGCTCCATTACCTTTGTCATAACAATCCTCCATGACACTTGGTATCACAATGATCCATGCCATTGTCATCACAATGGACAATGACATATGTCATCACAATGCCCCCTGACACCTGTCTTCACAATACTCCATGACCTTGTCATCTCAGTGTTCCACGACCTTGTCATCACAATGCGCCATGCCCACTCTCATCACAATAATCCATAAATCTTTTCAGAGCAATGCTCCATGAGCCGTGTCATCACAGTGCTCTGTGACACCAGTCATCACAATGCTTCATGACCTTTGTCATCACAATGGTCCATCCCCTCTTCACACAAGGCTCTGTGATCTTTTTCACCACAATGCTCCATGAATATTTCAGCACAATGCTCTGTGTCCCTTGTCATCAAAATGCTCCATGCCTTTGTCACCACAATGCTCCATGCCCTTGTCATCACAATGCTCGAGGCCCATTGTCATCACAATAATCCATGAAACTTGTCAGACCAATGATCCATGCCCCTGTCATCACATTGCTCCATGCTCTTGTCATCACAATGCTCCATGGCCGCTTTCATCACAGTGCTCCGTGACTCCAGTCATCACAATGCTTCATGACCTATCTCTTCACAATGGTCCATGCCCTCGTCACAAAAGGCTCTGTGACCTTTTTCACCACAATGCTCCATGAATATTTCATCACAATGCTCTGTGTCCCTTGTCATCAAAATGCTCCATGCCTTTTTCAGCACCATGCTCCATGACACATGTCATCAAAATGCTCCATGCGCTTGTCAGCACAATGCTCCATGACCCATGTCATGAAAATGTGCCATGCGCTTGTCATCACAATACTCCACATCCTTATCATTTCTATGCTCCATAACACTGGTCATCACAATGCTCCATGCACTTCTCATCAAAATGCTCTCTGACCACATATATCACAATGTTACATCACTAGTCATCACAATACTCCCTCACCCCTGTCATCACAGTGTCCCATGACCCCTGTCATCACAGTGCTACATGCCCTTATCATCACAATGCTCCATGAACACTGTCATCACCATGTTCCATAACCCCTGTCACAAAATGCTCCATGACCCATTTCATCACAATGCTTCATGACCCATGACATCACAATGTTCCATAACCCCTGTCATCAAAATATTCCATGACCCTTTTCATCAAATTGCTCCATCACCCTGTCATCACAATGCTCCCTGCCCTTCTCATCGCAATGCACCATGCCCTTGTCATCAAAATGCCCCATGACATTTGTCATCACAATGCTCCATGACACTTGGCATCACAATGCTCCATGCCATTGTCATCACAGTGCTCAATGAAATCTCTCATCACATTGCTCCATGCCCTTGTCATCCCAATGCTCCTTTACACCTGTCATAACTATGCTCCATGACCCCTGCATTCACAATGTTCCACGGCCTTGTCATCACAAGGCTCCATGACCCTTGTCATCACAATGCACCAAGGCCTCTGTAATCACAATTCTCCATGCCCCATTTCATCTCAATGCTCCATAACCCATGTCATCACAATGCACCATGCACTTGTCATCACAGTTCTCCACATCCTTGTCATCAAAATGCTCCATAAACCTTGTCATCACACTACTCCATGCACTTCTCTTCAAAATGCTATCTCACCACTGATATCACAATGTTCCATCACTAGTGATCACAATACTCCCTCACCACTGTCATCAAAATATTCCATGACCCCTGTAATCAAAATTCTCCATGCCCTTGTCATCAGAAAGCTCCATGACGCATGTCATCAGAATGCTCCATCGCCTTCTCATCAAAATGCTCCATGCCCTTGTCATCACAATGCTCCAACACCCCTGTAATCAAATGCTCCATGCCCCTTTTCATCTCAATGCTCCATGAACCCTGTCATCAAAATGCACCGTGCCCATCACCATAATATTTCATGCTATTGTCATGACAATGAAATCAAAATGCTCAATGACCTCTGTCATCACAATGCACCAAACCCTTCTGATCACAATGTTCCATAACACTTGTCATCACATGCCCCATGACGCTCGTCATCACAATTATGCAAGGTCTTCTCATCAAAATGCTGCATGACCTTTGTCACCACAATGCTCAATACACTTGGCATCACAATGCTCGCTGACACTTGTCGTCAGTATGCTCCTTGAACACTGTCATGACAAGCCTCCATGCCTTTTTATCACAATGATCCATTCCCTTTTCATCACAATGCTCCAAGACCCCTCTTATCACAATGCTCCATGACTCCAGTCATCACAATGCTTCATGACACTTGTCATCACAATGGTCCATGACCTTGTCACACAAAGCTCTGTGACCTTTGTCACCACAATGCTCCATGAAATTTTTATCACAATGCTTTTTGACCCTTGTCATCACAAAGCTCCATGCCTTTGTTAGCACAATGCTCCATGACACTTGTCATCAAAATGCTCCATTAACCCTGACATCACAATGTTCCATAACAACTGTTATCAAAATGTTCCATGACACTTTTCATCAATTTGCTCCATCACCCTGTCATCACAATGCTCCCTGCCCTTCTCATCACAATGCACCACGACTTTCTCATCAAAATGCTCCATGACCTTTGTCATCACAAAGATCCATGACCCTTGGCATCACAATGCTCCATGCCATTTCATCACAGTGCTACATGAAACCTCTCATCACATTGCTCCATGCCCTTGTCACCACAGTGCTCCATGATGCTTGTCATCACAATCCTCGATACGCTTCTCATCACTATGCTCCATGCCCTTGTCATTACAATCCTCCATGACACATGTATCACAGTGTTCCGTGCCCTAGTCATCACAATGTTCCATGCCGATTCTCATCACAATAATCCATGAAATTTTCATACCAATGTTCCATGCCTTTGTCATCACAATGCTCCAAGACCCCTGTAATCACAACGCTCCATGCCCCTATACATCAGAAAGCTCCATGAGACTTGTCATCCCAAGGCTCCATGGTTTTCTCATCACACTGCTCCAGGACCTTGTCATCACAATGCTCCATTCCCTTGTCATCACAATGCTCCATGACCCCTCTCATCACAATGCTCCATGACACCTGTCATAACAATGCTCCATGCCCCTTGTCATTAAAGAGATCCATGACGCTCTTCATCATAATTATCCATGGTCTTTTCATCATAATGCTCCACGGTCTTGGTATCACAATTCTCCATGCCCTGTTCATCAAAATGCTCCATGTCCCATGTCATTACAATTCTCCATGCCCTTGTCATCACAATGCTTCGTGACACTTCTCATCACAATGTTAAATGATCTTGTCATCACAATTCTCCATGCACTTCTCATCGCAATGCTCTATGACCCCTGTCATAGCAAGCTCCATGAGCTTGTCATCGCAATGCTTCACGACGTTGTCATCAAAATTCCCAATTGCCCTTGTCATCACAATGCTCCATGTCTTTGTCATCACAATGCTCCATGAGCCTTGTCATCACAATGTTCCAAGCCCTTGTCATCAAAGTGCTCCATTACCATTGTCATCACAATCCTCCATGACACTTGGTATCACAATGCTCCATACCAATGTCATCACAATGGACACTGACATATGTCATCACAATGCTCCCTGACACCTGTCTTCAAAATACACCATGACCTTGTCATCACAATGTACCACGACCTTGTCATCACAATGCTCCATGCCCACTCTCATCACAATAATCCTTAAATCTTGTCAGAGCAATGCTCCATGAGCCGTGTCATCACAGTGCTCTGTGACACCAGTCATCACAATGCTTAATGACCTTTGTCATCACAGTGGTCCATCCCCTCTTCACACAAGGCACTGTGATATTTTTCACCACAATGCTCCATGAATATTTCATCACAATGCTCTGTGTCCCTTGTCATCAAAATGCTCCATGCCTTTGTCAGCACAATGCTCCATGATACATGTCATCAAAATGCTCCATGTGCTTGTCATCACAATGCTCCATGACCCATGTCATGAAAATGTGCCATGCGCTTGTCATCACAATACTCCACATCCTTATCATTGCTGTGCTCCATAACACTGGTCATCACAATACTCCATGCACTTCTCATCAAAATGCTCTCTGACCACATATATCAAAATGTTACATCACTAGTCATCACAATACTCCCTCACCCCTGTCATCACAGTGTCCCATGACCCCTGTCATCACAGTGCTACATGCCCTTATCATCACAATGCTCCATGAACCCTGTCATCACATTGCTACATGCCCTTATCATCACAATGCTCCATGACCCATGAAACCACAGTGTTCCCTAACCCCTGTCACAAAATGCTCCATGACCCATTTCATCACAATGCTTCATGACCCCTGACATCACAATGTTCCATAACCACTGTCATCAAAATATTCCACGACCCTTTTCATCAAATTTCTCCATGACCGTGTCATCACAATGCTCCCTGTCCTTCTCTTTCACAATGCACAATGCCCTTGTCATCAAAATGCCCCATGACATTTGTCATCACATTGCTCCATGACACTTGGTATCACAATGCTCCCTGCCATTGTCATCACAATGGACAATGACATATGTCATCACAATGCTCCCTGACAAGTGTCTTCACAATAATCCATGACCTTTGCATCACAATGTTCCATGCGCTTGTCATCACAATTCGCCATGCCCACTCTCATCAAAATAATCCATAAATGTTGTAAGAGCAATGCTCCATGACCCCTGCCATCACAATGCTCCGTGACTCCATTCATCACAATGCTTCATGACCTTTGTCATCACAATTGTCCTTGACCACGTCACACAAAGTTCTGTGACATTTGTCACCACAATGCTCCATGAATATTTTATCACAATGCTCCATGACCCTTGTCATCACAATGCTTGATTCACGTGTCAGCACAATGTTCCATAACCCATGTCATCACAATGCACCATGCACTTGTCATGACAATGCTCCACATCCTTGTCATCAAAATGCTCCATAAACCTTGTCATCACAATGCTCCATGCACTTCTCCTCAAAATGCCTTCTCACCACTGATATCACAATGTTCCAACACTAGTCATCACAATACTCCCTCACCCCTGTCATCACAATATTCCATGACCCCTGTAATCACAATTCTCCATGCACTTGTCATCACAAAGCTCCATGACGCATCTCATCAGAATGCTCCATGGCCTTCTCATCACAATGCTCCATGCCCTTGTCATCACAATGCTCCAACACCCCTGTAATCACAATGCTCCATGCCCCTTTTCATCTCAATGCTCCATGAACCCTGTCATCACAATGCACTGTGCCCATCACCATAATATTTCATGCTATTGTCATCACAATGAAATCAAAATGCTCAATGACCTCTGTCATCACAATGCACCAAATCCTTCTAGTCACAATGTTCCATAACACTTGTTATCACAATGCCCCATGACGCTGTTCATCACAATTATCCATGGTCTTCTCATCACAATGCTCCATGATCTTTGTCATCACAATGCTCAATACACTAATCATCACAATTCTCCCTGACAGTTTTCATCAGTATGCTCCTTGAACCCTGTCATGACAAGACTCCTTGCATTTTTCATCACAATGATCCATTCCTTTTTCATCACAATGCTCCAAGACCCCTGTAATCACAATGCTCCATGTCCTTGTCATCACAAAGCTCCATGATGCATGTCATCAAAATGCTCCATTGCCTTCTCATCACAATGCTCCATGCCCTTGTAATCGCATTGCTTCAAAACCCCTGTAATCTCAATGCTCCATGCACATTTTCATCAGAATGCTCCATGACTTTGTCATCACAATGCTCTATGACCCTTGTCATCGCAATGTTCCAAGCCCTTGTAATCAAAATGCTCCATTACCTTTGTCATCACAATCGTCATGACACTTGGTATCTCAATTCTCCATGCCATTGTCATCACAATGGACAGTGACATATGTCATCACAATGCTCCCTGACACCTGTCTTTAGAATACTCCATGACCTTGTCATCACAATGTTCCAAGACCCCTGTCATCACAATTCTCTGTGACTCCAGTCATCACAATGCTTCATGACATTTCTCCTCACAATGATCGATGCCCTCGTCACACAAGGCTCTGTGACGTTTGTCACCACAATGCTCCATGCCCTTGTCATCTCAATGCTCCATGCCCACTGTCATCAAAATTATCCATGAATCTTGTCAGACCAATGTTCCATGCCCCTGTCATCACATTGCTCCATGCCCTTGTCATCACAATGCTCCATGACCCCTGTCATCACAATGCTCCGTGACTCCAGTCATCACAATTATTCATGACCTTTCTGATCACAATGGTCCATGCCCTCATCAAACAAGGCTGTGTGATTTGGTCACCACAATGCTCCATGAAATTTTCATCACAATGCTCTGTGTCCCTTGTCATCACAATGTTCCATGCCTTTGTCAGCACAATGCTCCATGACACTTGTCATCAAAATACTCCATGCACATGTCAGCACAATGCTCCATGAGACATGTCATCACAATGTGCCATGCCCTTTTCATCACAATGCTCCACATCCTTTTCATCGCTATGCTCCATAAAACTTGTCATCACAATGCTCCATGCACTTCTCCTCAAAATGCCTTCTCACCACTGATATCACAATGTTCCATCACTAGTCATCACAATACTCCCTCACCCGTCATCACAATATTCCATGACCCCTGTAATCACAATTCTCCATGCCCTTGTCATCACAAAGCTCCATGACGCATGTCATCAGAATGCTCCATGGTCTTCTCATCACAATGCTCCATGCCCTTGTCATCAAATGCTCCATCACCCCTGTAATCACAATGCTCCATGCCCCTTTTCATCTCAATGCTCCATGAACACTGTCATCACAATGCACCATGCCCATTACCATAATATTTCATGCTATTGTCATCAGAGTGAAATCAAAATGCTCAATGACCTCTGTCATCACAATGCACCAAACCCTTCTGGGCACACTGTTCCATAACACTTGTCATCACAATGCCCCTTGACGCTGGTCATCACAGTTTTCCATGGTCTTCTCATCACAATGCTCCATGATCTTTGTCATCACAATGCTCAATACACTTATCATCACAATGCTCCCTGACAGTTGTCATCAGTATGCTCCTTGAACCCTGTCATGACAAGGCTCCATGCATTTTTCATCACAATGATCCATTCCCTTTTCATCACAATGCTCCAAGAACCCTGTAATCACAATGCTCCATGTCCTTGTCATCACAAACCTCCATGACGCATGTCATCAGAATGCTCCATTGCCTTCTCATCACAATGCTCCATGCCCTTGTCATCACATTGCTTCAAAACCCCTGTAATCTCAATGCTCCATGCACCTTTTCATCAGAATGCTCCATGCCCTTGTCATCACAATACTCCATGACCCTTGTCATCGCAATGTTCCAAGCCCTTGTCATCAAAATGCTCCATTACCTTTGTCATCACAATCCTCCATGACACTTGGTATCACAATGCTCCATGCCATTGTCATCAAAATGGACAATGACATATGTCATCACAATGCACCCTGACACCTGTCTTCACAATACTCCATGACCTTGTCATCACAATGTTCCATGCCCTTGTCATCACAATGCGCCATGCCCACTGTCATCACAATAATCCATGAAATATGTCAGACCAATGTTTCATGCCCCTGTCATCACAATCCTCCATGCCCTTGTCATCACAATGCTCCATGAACCCTGTCATCACAATGCTCCCTGACTCCATTCATTACAATGCTTCATGACATTTCTCCTAACAATGGTCCATGCCCTCGTCACACAAGGCTCTGTGACCTTGGTCACCACAATGCTCCATGCCCTTGTCATCTCAATGCTCCATGCCCACTCTCATCACAATGATCCATGAAACATGACAGACCAATGATCCCTGCCCCTGTAATCACATTGCTCCATGCCTTTGTCATCACAATGCTCCATGACCCCTGTCATCACAATGCTCCGTGTCTCCAGTCATCACAATGATTCATGACCTTTCTTATCACAATGGTCCATGCCCTCGTCACACAAGTCTCTGTGACATTTGTCACCACAATGCTCCATGAAATTTTCATCACAATGTTCTGTGTCCCTTGTCATCACAATGCTCCATGACACATGTCATCACGATGTGCCATGCTCTTTTCATCACAATGCTGCACATCCTTTTCATCGCTATGCTCCATAAAACTTGTCATCACAATGCTCCATGCACTTCTCATCAAAATGCTCTCTCACCACATATATCACAATGTTCCATCACTAGTCATCACAACACTCGCTCACCCCTGTCATCACAATGTTCCATGACCACTGTCATCACAGTGCTACATATCCTTATCATCACAATGCTCCATGACCCCTGACATCACAATGTTCCATAACCCCTGTCACAAAATGCTCAATGACCCATTTCATCACAATGCTTCATGACCCCTGACATCACAATGTTCCATAACCCCTGTCATCAAAATATTCCATGACACTTTTATTCAAATTGCTCCATGACCCTCTCATCACAATGCTCCCAGCCCTTCTCATCACAATGCACCACGCCCTTGTCATCACAATGCTCAATGAAATCTCTCATCACATTTCTCCATGCCCTTGTCATCACAATTCTCCATTACACCTGTCATAACAATGCTCCATGAACCCTGCCATCACAATGCTCCATTACACCTGTCATAACAATGCTCCATGACAACTGCCATCACAATGTTCCACGGCCTTGTCATCACAAGGCTCCATGACCCTTGTCATCACAATGCTCCAAGACCTCTGTAATCACAATTCTCCATGCCACTTTTCATCTCAATGCTCCATGAACACTGTCATCACAATGCACCATGCCCATCATCATAATGATTCATGCTATTGTCATCACAATGAAATCAAAATGCTCCATGTCCTCTGTCATCAAAATGCTCCAAACCCATTTGATCACAATGCTCCATAACACTTGTCATCACATGCCCCATGACGCTCGTCATCACAATTATGCAGGGTCTTCTCATTACAGTGTTCCATGACCTTTGTCACCACAATGCTCAATACACTTGGCATCACAATGCTCGCTGACACTTGTCATCAGTATTCTCCTTGAACACTGTCATGACAAGGCTCCATGCCTTTTTCATCACAATGATCCATTCCCTATTCATCACAATGCTCCAAGACCACTGTTATCACAATGTTCCGTGACTCCGGTCATCACAATGCTTCATGACATTTGTCATCACAATGGTCCATGACTTGGTCACACAAAACTCTGTGACCTTTGTCACCACAGTGCTCCATGAAATTTTTATCACAATGCTCTGTGACCATTGTCATCACAAAGCTCCATGCCTTTGTCAGCACAATGCTCCATGACCCTTGTCATCACAACGCTCGATGCGCGTGTCAGCACTATGCTCCATAACCCATTTCATCACAATGCACCGTGCACTTGTCATCACAATGCTCCACATCCTTGTCATCAAAATGCGCCATAAACCTTGTCATCACAATGCTCCATGCACTTCTCCTCAAAATGCCTTCTCACCACTGATATCGCTATGTTCCATCACTAGTCATCACAATACTCCCTCACCTCTGTCATCACAATATTCCATGACCCCTGTAATCACAATTCTCCATGCCATTGTCATCACAAAGCTCCATGACGCATGTCATCAGAATGCTCCATGGTCTTCTCATCTCAATGCTCCATGCCCTTGGCATCACAATGCTCCAACACCCCTGTAATCACAATGCCCCATGCCCCTTTTCATCTCAATGCTCCATGAAACATGTCATCACAATGCACCGTGCCCATCACCATAATATTTCATGCTATTGTCATCACAGTGAAATCAAAATGCTCAATGACCTCTGTCATCACAATGCACCAAACCCTTCTGATCACAATGTTCCATAACACTTGTCATCACAATTCCCCATGACGCTGGTCATCACTATTATCCATGGTCTCCTCATCACAATGCTCCATGATCTTTGTCATCACAATGCTCCATGCCCTTGTCATCACAATGCTCCATGACCCTTGTCATCGCAATGTTCCAAGACTTTGTCATCAAAATTCTCTATTAACTTTGTCATCACAATGCTCCATGACCCTTCTCATCGCAATGCTCCAAGACTTTGTCATCAAAATTCTCTATTACCTTTGTCATCACAATCCTCCATGACACTTGGTATCACAATGCTCCATGCCATTGTCATCCCAATGTACAATGACATATGTCATCACAATGCACCCTGACAACTGTCTTCACAATACTGCATGACCTTGTCATCACAATGTCCCATGCCCTTGTCATCACTATGCGCCATGCCCACTGTCTTCACAATAATCCTTGAAACATGTCAGACCAATGATCCATGCCCCTGTCATCACAATGCTCCATGACTCCTGTCATCACAATGGTCCGTGACTCCAGTCATCACAATGCTTCATGACCTTGCTCCTCACAATGGTCCATGCCCTCGTCACACAAGGCTCTGTGACCTTGGTCACCACAATTCTCCATGCCCTTGTCATCTCAATGCTCCATGCCCACTCTCATCACAGTAATCCATGAAATTTGTCAGACCAATGATCCATGCCCCTGTCATCACATTGCTCCATGCCATTGTCATCACAATGCTCCATGCCTTTGTCAGCACAATGCTCCATGACACTTGTCATCAATATGCTCCATGCGCTTGTCAGCACAATGCTCCATGCCCTTGTCATCACATTGCTTCAAAACCCCTGTAATCTCAATGCTCCATGCACCTTTTCATCAGAATGCTCCATGCCCTTGTCATCACAATACTCCATGACCCTTGTCATCGCAATGTTCCAAGCCCTTGTCATCAAAATGCTCCATTACCTTTGTCATCACAATCCTCCATGACACTTGGTATCACAATGCTCCATGCCATTGTCATCAAAATGGACAATGACATATGTCATCACAATGCACCCTGACACCTGTCTTCACAATACTCCATGACCTTGTCATCACAATGTTCCATGCCCTTGTCATCACAATGCGCCATGCCCACTGTCATCACAATAATCCATGAAATATGTCAGACCAATGTTTCATGCCCCTGTCATCACAATCCTCCATGCCCTTGTCATCACAATGCTCCATGAACCCTGTCATCACAATGCTCCCTGACTCCATTCATTACAATGCTTCATGACATTTCTCCTAACAATGGTCCATGCCCTCGTCACACAAGGCTCTGTGACCTTGGTCACCACAATGCTCCATGCCCTTGTCATCTCAATGCTCCATGCCCACTCTCATCACAATGATCCATGAAACATGACAGACCAATGATCCCTGCCCCTGTAATCACATTGCTCCATGCCTTTGTCATCACAATGCTCCATGACCCCTGTCATCACAATGCTCCGTGTCTCCAGTCATCACAATGATTCATGACCTTTCTTATCACAATGGTCCATGCCCTCGTCACACAAGTCTCTGTGACATTTGTCACCACAATGCTCCATGAAATTTTCATCACAATGTTCTGTGTCCCTTGTCATCACAATGCTCCATGACACATGTCATCACAATGTGCCATGCTCTTTTCATCACAATGCTGCACATCCTTTTCATCGCTATGCTCCATAAAACTTGTCATCACAATGCTCCATGCACTTCTCATCAAAATGCTCTCTCACCACATATATCACAATGTTCCATCACTAGTCATCACAACACTCGCTCACCCCTGTCATCACAATGTTCCATGACCACTGTCATCACAGTGCTACATATCCTTATCATCACAATGCTCCATGACCCCTGACATCACAATGTTCCATAACCCCTGTCACAAAATGCTCAATGACCCATTTCATCACAATGCTTCATGACCCCTGACATCACAATGTTCCATAACCCCTGTCATCAAAATATTCCATGACACTTTTATTCAAATTGCTCCATGACCCTCTCATCACAATGCTCCCAGCCCTTCTCATCACAATGCACCACGCCCTTGTCATCACAATGCTCAATGAAATCTCTCATCACATTTCTCCATGCCCTTGTCATCACAATTCTCCATTACACCTGTCATAACAATGCTCCATGAACCCTGCCATCACAATGCTCCATTACACCTGTCATAACAATGCTCCATGACAACTGCCATCACAATGTTCCACGGCCTTGTCATCACAAGGCTCCATGACCCTTGTCATCACAATGCTCCAAGACCTCTGTAATCACAATTCTCCATGCCACTTTTCATCTCAATGCTCCATGAACACTGTCATCACAATGCACCATGCCCATCATCATAATGATTCATGCTATTGTCATCACAATGAAATCAAAATGCTCCATGTCCTCTGTCATCAAAATGCTCCAAACCCATTTGATCACAATGCTCCATAACACTTGTCATCACATGCCCCATGACGCTCGTCATCACAATTATGCAGGGTCTTCTCATTACAGTGTTCCATGACCTTTGTCACCACAATGCTCAATACACTTGGCATCACAATGCTCGCTGACACTTGTCATCAGTATTCTCCTTGAACACTGTCATGACAAGGCTCCATGCCTTTTTCATCACAATGATCCATTCCCTATTCATCACAATGCTCCAAGACCACTGTTATCACAATGTTCCGTGACTCCGGTCATCACAATGCTTCATGACATTTGTCATCACAATGGTCCATGACTTGGTCACACAAAACTCTGTGACCTTTGTCACCACAGTGCTCCATGAAATTTTTATCACAATGCTCTGTGACCATTGTCATCACAAAGCTCCATGCCTTTGTCAGCACAATGCTCCATGACCCTTGTCATCACAACGCTCGATGCGCGTGTCAGCACTATGCTCCATAACCCATTTCATCACAATGCACCGTGCACTTGTCATCACAATGCTCCACATCCTTGTCATCAAAATGCGCCATAAACCTTGTCATCACAATGCTCCATGCACTTCTCCTCAAAATGCCTTCTCACCACTGATATCGCTATGTTCCATCACTAGTCATCACAATACTCCCTCACCTCTGTCATCACAATATTCCATGACCCCTGTAATCACAATTCTCCATGCCATTGTCATCACAAAGCTCCATGACGCATGTCATCAGAATGCTCCATGGTCTTCTCATCTCAATGCTCCATGCCCTTGGCATCACAATGCTCCAACACCCCTGTAATCACAATGCCCCATGCCCCTTTTCATCTCAATGCTCCATGAAACATGTCATCACAATGCACCGTGCCCATCACCATAATATTTCATGCTATTGTCATCACAGTGAAATCAAAATGCTCAATGACCTCTGTCATCACAATGCACCAAACCCTTCTGATCACAATGTTCCATAACACTTGTCATCACAATTCCCCATGACGCTGGTCATCACTATTATCCATGGTCTCCTCATCACAATGCTCCATGATCTTTGTCATCACAATGCTCCATGCCCTTGTCATCACAATGCTCCATGACCCTTGTCATCGCAATGTTCCAAGACTTTGTCATCAAAATTCTCTATTAACTTTGTCATCACAATGCTCCATGACCCTTCTCATCGCAATGCTCCAAGACTTTGTCATCAAAATTCTCTATTACCTTTGTCATCACAATCCTCCATGACACTTGGTATCACAATGCTCCATGCCATTGTCATCCCAATGTACAATGACATATGTCATCACAATGCACCCTGACAACTGTCTTCACAATACTGCATGACCTTGTCATCACAATGTCCCATGCCCTTGTCATCACTATGCGCCATGCCCACTGTCTTCACAATAATCCTTGAAACATGTCAGACCAATGATCCATGCCCCTGTCATCACAATGCTCCATGACTCCTGTCATCACAATGGTCCGTGACTCCAGTCATCACAATGCTTCATGACCTTGCTCCTCACAATGGTCCATGCCCTCGTCACACAAGGCTCTGTGACCTTGGTCACCACAATTCTCCATGCCCTTGTCATCTCAATGCTCCATGCCCACTCTCATCACAGTAATCCATGAAATTTGTCAGACCAATGATCCATGCCCCTGTCATCACATTGCTCCATGCCATTGTCATCACAATGCTCCATGCCTTTGTCAGCACAATGCTCCATGACACTTGTCATCAATATGCTCCATGCGCTTGTCAGCACAATGCTCCATGACACATGTCATCACAATGTGCCATGCTCTTTTCATCACAATGCTCCACATCCTTTTCATCGCTATGCTCCATAAAACTTGTCATCACAATGCTCCATGCACTTCTCATCAAAATGCTCTCTCACCACATATATCACAATGTTCCATCACTAGTCATCACAACACTCGCTCACCCCTGTCATCACAATGTTCCATGACCACTGTCATCACAGTGCTACATATCCTTATCATCACAATGCTCCATGACCCCTGACATCACAATGTTCCATAACCCCTGTCACAAAATGCTCAATGACCCATTTCATCACAATGCTTCATGACCCCTGACATCACAATGTTCCATAACCCCTGTCATCAAAATATTCCATGACACTTTTATTCAAATTGCTCCATGACCCTCTCATCACAATGCTCCCAGCCCTTCTCATCACAATGCACCACGCCCTTGTCATCACAATGCTCAATGAAATCTCTCATCACATTTCTCCATGCCCTTGTCATCACAATTCTCCATTACACCTGTCATAACAATGCTCCATGAACCCTGCCATCACAATGCTCCATTACACCTGTCATAACAATGCTCCATGACAACTGCCATCACAATGTTCCACGGCCTTGTCATCACAAGGCTCCATGACCCTTGTCATCACAATGCTCCAAGACCTCTGTAATCACAATTCTCCATGCCACTTTTCATCTCAATGCTCCATGAACACTGTCATCACAATGCACCATGCCCATCATCATAATGATTCATGCTATTGTCATCACAATGAAATCAAAATGCTCCATGTCCTCTGTCATCAAAATGCTCCAAACCCATTTGATCACAATGCTCCATAACACTTGTCATCACATGCCCCATGACGCTCGTCATCACAATTATGCAGGGTCTTCTCATTACAGTGTTCCATGACCTTTGTCACCACAATGCTCAATACACTTGGCATCACAATGCTCGCTGACACTTGTCATCAGTATTCTCCTTGAACACTGTCATGACAAGGCTCCATGCCTTTTTCATCACAATGATCCATTCCCTATTCATCACAATGCTCCAAGACCACTGTTATCACAATGTTCCGTGACTCCGGTCATCACAATGCTTCATGACATTTGTCATCACAATGGTCCATGACTTGGTCACACAAAACTCTGTGACCTTTGTCACCACAGTGCTCCATGAAATTTTTATCACAATGCTCTGTGACCATTGTCATCACAAAGCTCCATGCCTTTGTCAGCACAATGCTCCATGACCCTTGTCATCACAACGCTCGATGCGCGTGTCAGCACTATGCTCCATAACCCATTTCATCACAATGCACCGTGCACTTGTCATCACAATGCTCCACATCCTTGTCATCAAAATGCGCCATAAACCTTGTCATCACAATGCTCCATGCACTTCTCCTCAAAATGCCTTCTCACCACTGATATCACTATGTTCCATCACTAGTCATCACAATACTCCCTCACCTCTGTCATCACAATATTCCATGACCCCTGTAATCACAATTCTCCATGCCCTTGTCATCACAAAGCTCCATGACGCATGTCATCAGAATGCTCCATGGTCTTCTCATCACAATGCTCCATGCCCTTGTCATCAAATGCTCCATCACCCCTGTAATCACAATGCTCCATGCCCCTTTTCATCTCAATGCTCCATGAACACTGTCATCACAATGCACCATGCCCATTACCATAATATTTCATGCTATTGTCATCAGAGTGAAATCAAAATGCTCAATGACCTCTGTCATCACAATGCACCAAACCCTTCTGGGCACACTGTTCCATAACACTTGTCATCACAATGCCCCTTGACGCTGGTCATCACAGTTTTCCATGGTCTTCTCATCACAATGCTCCATGATCTTTGTCATCACAATGCTCAATACACTTATCATCACAATGCTCCCTGACAGTTGTCATCAGTATGCTCCTTGAACCCTGTCATGACAAGGCTCCATGCATTTTTCATCACAATGATCCATTCCCTTTTCATCACAATGCTCCAAGAACCCTGTAATCACAATGCTCCATGTCCTTGTCATCACAAACCTCCATGACGCATGTCATCAGAATGCTCCATTGCCTTCTCATCACAATGCTCCATGCCCTTGTCATCACATTGCTTCAAAACCCCTGTAATCTCAATGCTCCATGCACCTTTTCATCAGAATGCTCCATGCCCTTGTCATCACAATACTCCATGACCCTTGTCATCGCAATGTTCCAAGCCCTTGTCATCAAAATGCTCCATTACCTTTGTCATCACAATCCTCCATGACACTTGGTATCACAATGCTCCATGCCATTGTCATCAAAATGGACAATGACATATGTCATCACAATGCACCCTGACACCTGTCTTCACAATACTCCATGACCTTGTCATCACAATGTTCCATGCCCTTGTCATCACAATGCGCCATGCCCACTGTCATCACAATAATCCATGAAATATGTCAGACCAATGTTTCATGCCCCTGTCATCACAATCCTCCATGCCCTTGTCATCACAATGCTCCATGAACCCTGTCATCACAATGCTCCCTGACTCCATTCATTACAATGCTTCATGACATTTCTCCTAACAATGGTCCATGCCCTCGTCACACAAGGCTCTGTGACCTTGGTCACCACAATGCTCCATGCCCTTGTCATCTCAATGCTCCATGCCCACTCTCATCACAATGATCCATGAAACATGACAGACCAATGATCCCTGCCCCTGTAATCACATTGCTCCATGCCTTTGTCATCACAATGCTCCATGACCCCTGTCATCACAATGCTCCGTGTCTCCAGTCATCACAATGATTCATGACCTTTCTTATCACAATGGTCCATGCCCTCGTCACACAAGTCTCTGTGACATTTGTCACCACAATGCTCCATGAAATTTTCATCACAATGTTCTGTGTCCCTTGTCATCACAATGCTCCATGACACATGTCATCACGATGTGCCATGCTCTTTTCATCACAATGCTGCACATCCTTTTCATCGCTATGCTCCATAAAACTTGTCATCACAATGCTCCATGCACTTCTCATCAAAATGCTCTCTCACCACATATATCACAATGTTCCATCACTAGTCATCACAACACTCGCTCACCCCTGTCATCACAATGTTCCATGACCACTGTCATCACAGTGCTACATATCCTTATCATCACAATGCTCCATGACCCCTGACATCACAATGTTCCATAACCCCTGTCACAAAATGCTCAATGACCCATTTCATCACAATGCTTCATGACCCCTGACATCACAATGTTCCATAACCCCTGTCATCAAAATATTCCATGACACTTTTATTCAAATTGCTCCATGACCCTCTCATCACAATGCTCCCAGCCCTTCTCATCACAATGCACCACGCCCTTGTCATCACAATGCTCAATGAAATCTCTCATCACATTTCTCCATGCCCTTGTCATCACAATTCTCCATTACACCTGTCATAACAATGCTCCATGAACCCTGCCATCACAATGCTCCATTACACCTGTCATAACAATGCTCCATGACAACTGCCATCACAATGTTCCACGGCCTTGTCATCACAAGGCTCCATGACCCTTGTCATCACAATGCTCCAAGACCTCTGTAATCACAATTCTCCATGCCACTTTTCATCTCAATGCTCCATGAACACTGTCATCACAATGCACCATGCCCATCATCATAATGATTCATGCTATTGTCATCACAATGAAATCAAAATGCTCCATGTCCTCTGTCATCAAAATGCTCCAAACCCATTTGATCACAATGCTCCATAACACTTGTCATCACATGCCCCATGACGCTCGTCATCACAATTATGCAGGGTCTTCTCATTACAGTGTTCCATGACCTTTGTCACCACAATGCTCAATACACTTGGCATCACAATGCTCGCTGACACTTGTCATCAGTATTCTCCTTGAACACTGTCATGACAAGGCTCCATGCCTTTTTCATCACAATGATCCATTCCCTATTCATCACAATGCTCCAAGACCACTGTTATCACAATGTTCCGTGACTCCGGTCATCACAATGCTTCATGACATTTGTCATCACAATGGTCCATGACTTGGTCACACAAAACTCTGTGACCTTTGTCACCACAGTGCTCCATGAAATTTTTATCACAATGCTCTGTGACCATTGTCATCACAAAGCTCCATGCCTTTGTCAGCACAATGCTCCATGACCCTTGTCATCACAACGCTCGATGCGCGTGTCAGCACTATGCTCCATAACCCATTTCATCACAATGCACCGTGCACTTGTCATCACAATGCTCCACATCCTTGTCATCAAAATGCGCCATAAACCTTGTCATCACAATGCTCCATGCACTTCTCCTCAAAATGCCTTCTCACCACTGATATCGCTATGTTCCATCACTAGTCATCACAATACTCCCTCACCTCTGTCATCACAATATTCCATGACCCCTGTAATCACAATTCTCCATGCCATTGTCATCACAAAGCTCCATGACGCATGTCATCAGAATGCTCCATGGTCTTCTCATCTCAATGCTCCATGCCCTTGGCATCACAATGCTCCAACACCCCTGTAATCACAATGCCCCATGCCCCTTTTCATCTCAATGCTCCATGAAACATGTCATCACAATGCACCGTGCCCATCACCATAATATTTCATGCTATTGTCATCACAGTGAAATCAAAATGCTCAATGACCTCTGTCATCACAATGCACCAAACCCTTCTGATCACAATGTTCCATAACACTTGTCATCACAATTCCCCATGACGCTGGTCATCACTATTATCCATGGTCTCCTCATCACAATGCTCCATGATCTTTGTCATCACAATGCTCCATGCCCTTGTCATCACAATGCTCCATGACCCTTGTCATCGCAATGTTCCAAGACTTTGTCATCAAAATTCTCTATTAACTTTGTCATCACAATGCTCCATGACCCTTCTCATCGCAATGCTCCAAGACTTTGTCATCAAAATTCTCTATTACCTTTGTCATCACAATCCTCCATGACACTTGGTATCACAATGCTCCATGCCATTGTCATCCCAATGTACAATGACATATGTCATCACAATGCACCCTGACAACTGTCTTCACAATACTGCATGACCTTGTCATCACAATGTCCCATGCCCTTGTCATCACTATGCGCCATGCCCACTGTCTTCACAATAATCCTTGAAACATGTCAGACCAATGATCCATGCCCCTGTCATCACAATGCTCCATGACTCCTGTCATCACAATGGTCCGTGACTCCAGTCATCACAATGCTTCATGACCTTGCTCCTCACAATGGTCCATGCCCTCGTCACACAAGGCTCTGTGACCTTGGTCACCACAATTCTCCATGCCCTTGTCATCTCAATGCTCCATGCCCACTCTCATCACAGTAATCCATGAAATTTGTCAGACCAATGATCCATGCCCCTGTCATCACATTGCTCCATGCCATTGTCATCACAATGCTCCATGCCTTTGTCAGCACAATGCTCCATGACACTTGTCATCAATATGCTCCATGCGCTTGTCAGCACAATGCTCCATGACACATGTCATCACAATGTGCCATGCTCTTTTCATCACAATGCTCCACATCCTTTTCATCGCTATGCTCCATAAAACTTGTCATCACAATGCTCCATGCACTTCTCATCAAAATGCTCTCTCACCACATATATCACAATGTTCCATCACTAGTCATCACAACACTCGCTCACCCCTGTCATCACAATGTTCCATGACCACTGTCATCACAGTGCTACATATCCTTATCATCACAATGCTCCATGACCCCTGACATCACAATGTTCCATAACCCCTGTCACAAAATGCTCAATGACCCATTTCATCACAATGCTTCATGACCCCTGACATCACAATGTTCCATAACCCCTGTCATCAAAATATTCCATGACACTTTTATTCAAATTGCTCCATGACCCTCTCATCACAATGCTCCCAGCCCTTCTCATCACAATGCACCACGCCCTTGTCATCACAATGCTCAATGAAATCTCTCATCACATTTCTCCATGCCCTTGTCATCACAATTCTCCATTACACCTGTCATAACAATGCTCCATGAACCCTGCCATCACAATGCTCCATTACACCTGTCATAACAATGCTCCATGACAACTGCCATCACAATGTTCCACGGCCTTGTCATCACAAGGCTCCATGACCCTTGTCATCACAATGCTCCAAGACCTCTGTAATCACAATTCTCCATGCCACTTTTCATCTCAATGCTCCATGAACACTGTCATCACAATGCACCATGCCCATCATCATAATGATTCATGCTATTGTCATCACAATGAAATCAAAATGCTCCATGTCCTCTGTCATCAAAATGCTCCAAACCCATTTGATCACAATGCTCCATAACACTTGTCATCACATGCCCCATGACGCTCGTCATCACAATTATGCAGGGTCTTCTCATTACAGTGTTCCATGACCTTTGTCACCACAATGCTCAATACACTTGGCATCACAATGCTCGCTGACACTTGTCATCAGTATTCTCCTTGAACACTGTCATGACAAGGCTCCATGCCTTTTTCATCACAATGATCCATTCCCTATTCATCACAATGCTCCAAGACCACTGTTATCACAATGTTCCGTGACTCCGGTCATCACAATGCTTCATGACATTTGTCATCACAATGGTCCATGACTTGGTCACACAAAACTCTGTGACCTTTGTCACCACAGTGCTCCATGAAATTTTTATCACAATGCTCTGTGACCATTGTCATCACAAAGCTCCATGCCTTTGTCAGCACAATGCTCCATGACCCTTGTCATCACAACGCTCGATGCGCGTGTCAGCACTATGCTCCATAACCCATTTCATCACAATGCACCGTGCACTTGTCATCACAATGCTCCACATCCTTGTCATCAAAATGCGCCATAAACCTTGTCATCACAATGCTCCATGCACTTCTCCTCAAAATGCCTTCTCACCACTGATATCACTATGTTCCATCACTAGTCATCACAATACTCCCTCACCTCTGTCATCACAATATTCCATGACCCCTGTAATCACAATTCTCCATGCCCTTGTCATCACAAAGCTCCATGACGCATGTCATCAGAATGCTCCATGGTCTTCTCATCACAATGCTCCATGCCCTTGTCATCAAATGCTCCATCACCCCTGTAATCACAATGCTCCATGCCCCTTTTCATCTCAATGCTCCATGAACACTGTCATCACAATGCACCATGCCCATTACCATAATATTTCATGCTATTGTCATCAGAGTGAAATCAAAATGCTCAATGACCTCTGTCATCACAATGCACCAAACCCTTCTGGGCACACTGTTCCATAACACTTGTCATCACAATGCCCCTTGACGCTGGTCATCACAGTTTTCCATGGTCTTCTCATCACAATGCTCCATGATCTTTGTCATCACAATGCTCAATACACTTATCATCACAATGCTCCCTGACAGTTGTCATCAGTATGCTCCTTGAACCCTGTCATGACAAGGCTCCATGCATTTTTCATCACAATGATCCATTCCCTTTTCATCACAATGCTCCAAGAACCCTGTAATCACAATGCTCCATGTCCTTGTCATCACAAACCTCCATGACGCATGTCATCAGAATGCTCCATTGCCTTCTCATCACAATGCTCCATGCCCTTGTCATCACATTGCTTCAAAACCCCTGTAATCTCAATGCTCCATGCACCTTTTCATCAGAATGCTCCATGCCCTTGTCATCACAATACTCCATGACCCTTGTCATCGCAATGTTCCAAGCCCTTGTCATCAAAATGCTCCATTACCTTTGTCATCACAATCCTCCATGACACTTGGTATCACAATGCTCCATGCCATTGTCATCAAAATGGACAATGACATATGTCATCACAATGCACCCTGACACCTGTCTTCACAATACTCCATGACCTTGTCATCACAATGTTCCATGCCCTTGTCATCACAATGCGCCATGCCCACTGTCATCACAATAATCCATGAAATATGTCAGACCAATGTTTCATGCCCCTGTCATCACAATCCTCCATGCCCTTGTCATCACAATGCTCCATGAACCCTGTCATCACAATGCTCCCTGACTCCATTCATTACAATGCTTCATGACATTTCTCCTAACAATGGTCCATGCCCTCGTCACACAAGGCTCTGTGACCTTGGTCACCACAATGCTCCATGCCCTTGTCATCTCAATGCTCCATGCCCACTCTCATCACAATGATCCATGAAACATGACAGACCAATGATCCCTGCCCCTGTAATCACATTGCTCCATGCCTTTGTCATCACAATGCTCCATGACCCCTGTCATCACAATGCTCCGTGTCTCCAGTCATCACAATGATTCATGACCTTTCTTATCACAATGGTCCATGCCCTCGTCACACAAGTCTCTGTGACATTTGTCACCACAATGCTCCATGAAATTTTCATCACAATGTTCTGTGTCCCTTGTCATCACAATGCTCCATGACACATGTCATCACGATGTGCCATGCTCTTTTCATCACAATGCTGCACATCCTTTTCATCGCTATGCTCCATAAAACTTGTCATCACAATGCTCCATGCACTTCTCATCAAAATGCTCTCTCACCACATATATCACAATGTTCCATCACTAGTCATCACAACACTCGCTCACCCCTGTCATCACAATGTTCCATGACCACTGTCATCACAGTGCTACATATCCTTATCATCACAATGCTCCATGACCCCTGACATCACAATGTTCCATAACCCCTGTCACAAAATGCTCAATGACCCATTTCATCACAATGCTTCATGACCCCTGACATCACAATGTTCCATAACCCCTGTCATCAAAATATTCCATGACACTTTTATTCAAATTGCTCCATGACCCTCTCATCACAATGCTCCCAGCCCTTCTCATCACAATGCACCACGCCCTTGTCATCACAATGCTCAATGAAATCTCTCATCACATTTCTCCATGCCCTTGTCATCACAATTCTCCATTACACCTGTCATAACAATGCTCCATGAACCCTGCCATCACAATGCTCCATTACACCTGTCATAACAATGCTCCATGACAACTGCCATCACAATGTTCCACGGCCTTGTCATCACAAGGCTCCATGACCCTTGTCATCACAATGCTCCAAGACCTCTGTAATCACAATTCTCCATGCCACTTTTCATCTCAATGCTCCATGAACACTGTCATCACAATGCACCATGCCCATCATCATAATGATTCATGCTATTGTCATCACAATGAAATCAAAATGCTCCATGTCCTCTGTCATCAAAATGCTCCAAACCCATTTGATCACAATGCTCCATAACACTTGTCATCACATGCCCCATGACGCTCGTCATCACAATTATGCAGGGTCTTCTCATTACAGTGTTCCATGACCTTTGTCACCACAATGCTCAATACACTTGGCATCACAATGCTCGCTGACACTTGTCATCAGTATTCTCCTTGAACACTGTCATGACAAGGCTCCATGCCTTTTTCATCACAATGATCCATTCCCTATTCATCACAATGCTCCAAGACCACTGTTATCACAATGTTCCGTGACTCCGGTCATCACAATGCTTCATGACATTTGTCATCACAATGGTCCATGACTTGGTCACACAAAACTCTGTGACCTTTGTCACCACAGTGCTCCATGAAATTTTTATCACAATGCTCTGTGACCATTGTCATCACAAAGCTCCATGCCTTTGTCAGCACAATGCTCCATGACCCTTGTCATCACAACGCTCGATGCGCGTGTCAGCACTATGCTCCATAACCCATTTCATCACAATGCACCGTGCACTTGTCATCACAATGCTCCACATCCTTGTCATCAAAATGCGCCATAAACCTTGTCATCACAATGCTCCATGCACTTCTCCTCAAAATGCCTTCTCACCACTGATATCACTATGTTCCATCACTAGTCATCACAATACTCCCTCACCTCTGTCATCACAATATTCCATGACCCCTGTAATCACAATTCTCCATGCCATTGTCATCACAAAGCTCCATGACGCATGTCATCAGAATGCTCCATGGTCTTCTCATCTCAATGCTCCATGCCCTTGGCATCACAATGCTCCAACACCCCTGTAATCACAATGCCCCATGCCCCTTTTCATCTCAATGCTCCATGAAACATGTCATCACAATGCACCGTGCCCATCACCATAATATTTCATGCTATTGTCATCACAGTGAAATCAAAATGCTCAATGACCTCTGTCATCACAATGCACCAAACCCTTCTGATCACAATGTTCCATAACACTTGTCATCACAATTCCCCATGATGCTGGTCATCACTATTATCCATGGTCTTCTCATCACAATGCTCCATGATCTTTGTCATCACAATGCTCCATGCCCTTGTCATCACAATGCTCCATGACCCTTGTCATCGCAATGTTCCAAGACTTTGTCATCAAAATTCTCTATTAACTTTGTCATCACAATGCTCCATGATCCTTCTCATCGCAATGTTCCAAGACTTTGTCATCAAAATTCTCTATTACCTTTGTCATCACAATCCTCCATGACACTTGGTATCACAATGCTCCATGCCATTGTCATCCCAATGTACAATGACATATGTCATCACAATGCACCCTGACAACTGTCTTCACAATACTGCATGACCTTGTCATCACAATGTCCCATGCCCTTGTCTTCACTATGCGCCATGCCCACTGTCTTCACAATAATCCTTGAAACATGTCAGACCAATGATCCATGCCCCTGTCATCACAATGCTCCATGACTCCTGTCATCACAATGGTCCGTGACTCCAGTCATCACAATGCTTCATGACCTTGCTCCTCACAATGGTCCATGCCCTCGTCACACAAGGCTCTGTGACCTTGGTCACCACAATTCTCCATGCCCTTGTCATCTCAATGCTCCATGCCCACTCTCATCACAGTAATCCATGAAATTTGTCAGACCAATGATCCATGCCCCTGTCATCACATTGCTCCATGCCATTGTCATCACAATGCTCCATGCCTTTGTCAGCACAATGCTCCATGACACTTGTCATCAATATGCTCCATGCGCTTGTCAGCACAATGCTCCATGACACATGTCATCACAATGTGCCATGCTCTTTTCATCACAATGCTCCACATCCTTTTCATCGCTATGCTCCATAAAACTTGTCATCACAATGCTCCATGCACTTCTCACCAAAATGGTCTCTCACCTCATATATAACAATGTTCCATCACTAGTCATCACAATACTCGCTCACCCATGTCTTCACAATGTTCCATGACCACTGTCATCACAGTGCTAAATGCCCTTATCATCACAAAGCTCCATGACCCCTGACATCACAATGTTCCATAACCCCTGCCCCAAAATGCTCCATGACCCATTTCATCACAATGCTTCATGACCCCTGACATCACAATGTTCCATAAATCATGTCATCAAAATATTCCATGACAATTTTATTTAAATTGCTCCATGACCCTGTCATCACAATGCTCCCTGCCCTTCTCATCACAATGCACCACGCACTTGTCATCAAAATGCCCCATGACGTTTGTCATCACAAAGCTCCATGACCCTTGGCATCACAATGCTCCATGCCATTGTCATCACAATGCTCAATGAAAACTCTCATCACATTTCTCCATGCCCTTGTCATCACAATGCTCCATTACACCTGTCATAAAAATGCTCCATGACCCCTGCCATCACAATGTTCCACGGCCTTGTCATCACAAGGCTCCATGACATTTTTCATCACAATGCTCCAAGACGTCTGTAATCACAATTCTCCATGCCAATTTTCATCTCAATGCTCCAAGAATACTGTCATCACAATGCACCATGTCCATCATCATAATGCTTCATGCTGTTTTCATCAAAATGAAATCAAAATGCTCCATGTCCTCTGTCATCACAATGCTCCAAACCCTTCTGATCACAATGTTCCATAACACTTGTCATCACATGCCCCATAACGCTCGTCACCACAATTATGCAGGGTCTTCTCATCACAGTGCTCCATGACCTTTGTCACCACAATGCTCAATACACTTGGCATCACAATGCTCGCTGACACTTGTCATCAGTATGCTCCTTGAACGCTGTCATGACAAGGCTCCATGCCTTTTTCATCACAATGATCCATTCCCTTTTCATCACAATGCTCCCAGACCCCTGTTATCACAATGCTCCGTGACTCCGGTCATCACAATGCTTCATGACATTTGTCATCACAATGGTCCATGACCTGGTCACACAAAGCTCTGTGACCTTTGTCACCACAATGCTCCATGAAATTTTTATCACAATGCTCTGTGACCCTTGTCATCACAAAGTTCCATGCCTTTGTCAGCACAATGCAACATGCCCTTGTCATCACATTTCTTCAAAACCCCTGTAATCTCAATGCTCCATGCACCTTTTCATCAGAATGCTCCATGTCCTTGTCATCACAATGCTCCATGACCCTTGTCATCGTAATGTTCCAAGCCCTTTTCATCAAAATACTCCATAAACCTTGTCATCACAATTCTCCATGCACTTCTCCTCAAAATGCCTTCTCACCACTGATATCACAATGTTCCATCACTAGTCTTCACAATACTCCCTCAACCCTGTCATCACAATATTCCATGACCCCTATCATCACTATGCTACATGCACTTATCATCAAAATGCTCCATGACCAATGACATCAAAATGCTCCATAATCCCTGTCATCAAAATACTACATTAACATTTTCAGCACAATGCTCCATGACCCCTGACATCACAATTTTCCATATCTACTCTCATCAAAATATTCTATGACATTTTCACCAAATTGCTCCATGACCCTGTCATCACAATGCTCCCTGCCCTTCTCCTCACAATGCACCACGCCCTTGTCATCAAAACCCTCCATGACCTTTGTCATCACAAAAATCCGTGACACTTGGCTCACAATGCTCCATGCCATGGTCATCAAAATGCTCCATGAACCCTCTCATCACATTGTTACATGTCCTTGTCATCACAGGCTCCATGATGCTTTTCATCACATGCTCGATGCTCTTCTTAACACAAAGCTCCTAGGCTTGTCATTACAATCCTCCATGACCCATGTATCACAGTGTTCTGTGCCCTTGTCATCACAATGCTCCATGCCCCATCTCATCACAATAATCCATGAAAATTTTCAGACCAATGCTCCATGCCCTTGTCATGATAATGCTCCATTACCCCTGTTAAAACAATGCTCCATAAAAACTGCCATTACAATGTTCCACGGCCTTCTCATCACATGGCTCCATAACCCACGTCATCACAACGCGCCATGTTCTTGTCATCACAATGCTCCACATCCTTTTCATCACAATGCTGCTTAAACCTTGTCATTACAGTGCTCCATGCACTTCTCATCAAAATGCTCTCTCACCACTGATATCACAATGTTCCATCACTATTCATTCCAATACTCCATCACCCCTGTCATCACAATGTTCCATGACCCCTGTCATTAAAATGCTACATGCACTTATCATCACAATTTTTGATGACTCCTGACATCACAATATTCCATAACCCCTGTCATCAAAATGCTCCATGACACTTTTCATCACAAAGCTCCATGACCCCTGACATCACAATATTCCATAACCACTGTAATCAAAATATTCCATGACCCTTTTCACCAAATTACTCAATGACCCTGTGATCACAATGCTCCCTGCCCTTCTCATCACAATGCACGTCACACTTGTCATCAGAATGCTCCATGACATTTGTCATCACAAAGCTCCATAACCCTGGGCATCACAATGCTCCATGCCATTTTCATCACAATGCTCCATGAACCCTCTCATCACATTGCTCCATGCCGTTGTCATCACAAAGCTCCATGACGCTTGTCATCACAATGCTCCATGCCCACTCTCATCACAATAATCTATGAAACATTTCACACCAATGCTCCATGCCCTTGTCATCACAATGCTCCATTGCCCCTGTCATAAAAATGCTCCATGACACCTGCCATCACAAGGATCCACAGCCTTGTCATCACAAGATTCCATGACCCTTTTCATCACAATGCTCCAAGACCCTGTAATCACAATGCTCCATGCAATTGTCATCAGAAAGCTCCATGATGCATGTCATCAGAATGCTCCGTGAATTTCTCATTCACTATGCTCCATGCCCTTGTCATCACTATGCTCCAAGACCCATGTAATCACAATGCTCAATGCCCCTTTTAATCTCAATGCTCCAAGAACCCTGTCATCCCATGCACCATGCCCATCATCTTAATGATTCATGCTATTGTCATCACAATGAAATCAATATGCTCCATGACTTCTGTCATCACAATGCTTCAAACACTTGTGATCAGAATGTTCCATAACACTTGTCATCACAATGCCCCATGACGCTCCTCATCACAGTTAACCATGGTCTTCTCATCACAATGCTCCATGAATTTTGTCATCACAATGTTAATACAATTATCATCACAATGCTCCCTGACATTTGTCGAGAGTATGCTCCTTGAACCCTGCCCTGACAAGGCTCCATGCCTTTTTCATCACAATGATCAATGCCCTTTTCATCACAATGCTCAAAGACCCCTGTAATCACAATGCTCCATTCCCCTTTTCATCACAAACATCCATGACACATGTCATCAGAATGCTCCATGGCCTTCTCATCACAATGCTCCATGCCCTTTTTATCACAGTGCTCCAAGACCCCTGTCATCACAATACTCCATGAATATTTTCAGCCCAATGCTCCATGAACTTCTCATCACAATGCTCCATGATCCCTGTCATCACAATGCTCCGTGCTCCTTGAAATCAAAATGATCAATGACCTCTGTCATCACAATACTCCAAACCCTTGTGATCACATTGTTCCACAACACTTGTCATCACAACGCTCCATGATGCCTGTCATCACAGTACTCCATGCCCGTGTCATCCCAATGCTCTATGACCTTTGTTATCACAATGCTCAATACACTTGTCATCACAATGCTCCCTGACACTTGTCGTCCGAATGCTCCTTGAACGCTGTCATGAAAAGCCTCCATGCCTTTTACATCACAATGCTCCATGCCCTTTTCATCACAATGCTCCATGACATTGTCATCACATTACTCCACAAGCTTGTCATCAGAATGCTCCTCGACCCTTGTCATCACAATGCTCCATGACCCCTGTCATCAAAATGCTCCATGATCCCTGTCATCACAATGCTCCATGCCCCTTGTCATTACAGTGCTGCATGAGGCTCGACATCACAATTATCCATGGTCTTCTCATCACAGTGCTCCACGGTCTTGCTATCACAATGCTCCATGACACTTCTCATCACAATGTTACATGATCTTCTCATCACAATTCTCCATGCACTTGTCATCGCAATGCTCGATGACCCCTTTCATAGAAAGCTCCAAGTGCTTTTCATCACAGTGCTTCACGACATTTTCATCAAAATTCTCAATGGCCGTTGTCATCACAGTGCTCCATGCCCTTGTCATCACAGTGCTCCATGACCATTGTCATCAAAGAGCTCCAAGCTCTTGTCATCACAATGCTCCATTACCTTTGTCATCACAATCCTCCATGACACTTGGCTTCACAATGCTCCACGCCATTGTCATCACAATGCACCAAGACATATGTCATCACAATGCTCCCTGACACCTGTCTGCACAGTACTCCATGACCTTCTCATAACAATGCTGCATGACCTTTTCATCACAATGCGCCATGCCCACTGTCATTTCAATAATCCATGAAACTTGTCAGACCAATGCTCCATGCCCCCATCATCACAATGCTCCATGCCCTTGTCATCACAAAGCTCCGTGATTCCAGTCATCACAATTCTTCATGACCTTTGGCATCAAAATGGTCCATGCCCTCGTCATCACAGGGCTCTGTGAAATTTGTCACCATAATGCTCCATAAACTTTTCATTCACAATGCTCTGTGACCCTTGCCATCACAATGCTCCATGCCTTTGTCAGCAGAGTGCTCCATTACCCTTGTTATCACAATGCTCCATGCGCTTGTTATCAAAATTTTCCACAAACTTGTCATCAGAATGCTCCATAAAACTTGTCATCACAATGCTCCATGTACTTCTCATCAAAATGCTCTCTCACCACTGATATCAAAATGTTCCATCACTAGTCATCACAATACTCCCTCACCCCTGTCATGACAATCTTCCACGGCCTTGTCATCACAAGGCTCCATGACCCTTGTCATCACAATGCTCCAAGACCCCTGTAATCACAATGCTCCATGCTATTGTCATCACAAAGCTCCATGACGCATGTCATCAATCTGCTCCATGGCCTTCTCATTACAGTGCTCCATGCCCTTGTCATCACAATGCTCCAAGACAACTTTAATCAAAATGCTCCATGCCACTTTTCATCTCAATGCTCCATGAACTCTGTAATCACAATGAACCATGCACATCATCATAATGCTTCATGCTATTGTCATCACAATGAAATCAGAATGCTCCATAACCTCTGTCAACACAATGCTCCAAACCCTTGTAATCACAATGTTCCATAACACTTGTCATCACAACGCCCCATGATGCTCATCATCACAATTATCCATGGTCTTCTCATCACAATGCTCCATGACCTTTGTCATCACAGTGCTCAATACACTTGTCATTACAATGCTCCCTGACACTTGTCGTCAGTATGCTCCTTGAACCCTGTCATGACAAGGCTCCATGCCTTTTGCATCACAATCACCCATGCCATTTTCATCACAATGCCCCAAGACCCATGTAATCACAATGCTCCACACCCCTTTTCATCAGAATGCTCCATGACACTTGTCATCACAAGGCTCCATGGTCTTCTCCTCACAATGCTCCAGGACCTTGTCATCACAATGCTCCATTCCATTGTCATCGCAATGCTCCATGACCACTGCCATCACAATACTCAATGAATATTGTCAGCCCAATGCTCCATGAACTTGTCATCACAGTGCTCCATGACCCCTGTCATCACAATGCACCATGCCTCTTGTCATTACAGTGCTGCATGACGCTCAACATCACAATTATCCATGGTCTTCTCATCACTGTGCTCCACGGTCTTGCCATCACAATGCTCCATGACACTTCTCCTCAAAATGTTCCAGGACCTTGTCATCACAATGCTCCATGACCACTGTCATCACAGTGCTCCATGACAACGGACAACACAATGATCCAGGACTCTTGTCATCAAAATGCTCCATGACCCTTGTCATCACAATGATCAATGCCCTTGCCATCCCAATGCTCCGTGACCTCTGTAATCACAATGCTCCATGAAGATTGTCATCACAGTGTTCCATGAACCTTGTCATTAAAATGCTCCATGCATTTGTCAGAAAATGCTACATGACCTTGTCATCACAATGCTCCATGTGCTTGTCATCACAATACTCCATTCCCATTGTCATCAAAACCATCCATGAATCTTGGGTTCACAGTGCTTCATGCTCTTGTCATCACAATGCTCCATGCACCTTGAAATGAAAATGATACATGACTTCTGTCATCACAATGCTCAAAACCCTTGTGATCACAATGTTCCATAACATTTGTCATCACAACGCTCCATGATGCCTGTCATCACAATGCTCCATGACCTTTGTCATCACAATGCTCAATACACTTGTCATCACAATGCTCCCAGACACTTGTTGTCAGAATGCTCCTTGAACCCTGTCATGAAAAGGCTCCAAGCATTTTTCATCACAATGCTCCATGCCCTTTTCCTCACAATGCTCCATGCCATTGTCATCACATTACTCCACAAGTTTGTCATCAGAATGGTCCATGACACTTGTCATCACAATGATCCATGACACCTGTCATCACAATGCTCTATGCCCCTTGTCATTACAGTGCTCCATGACGCTCATCATCACAATTATCCATGGTCTTCTCATCACAGTGCTCCACGGTCTTTCCATCACAATGCTCCATGCACTGGTCATTACAATTCTACATGTCGTTATCATCAAAATGCTCCATGACACTTCTCATCACAATGTTACATGCTCTTGTCAATACAATTCTCCATGCACTTGTCATCGCAATGCTCCATGACCCCTGTCATAGCAAGCTCGGTGTGCTTTTCATCACAATGCTTCACGAACTTCTCATCAAAATTCTCAATAGCCCTTCTCCTCAAAATGCTCCAAGATCTTGTCATCACAGTGCTCCATGACCCTTGTCATCACGATGCTCCAAGCCATTGTCATCAAAATGCTCCATTACTTTGTCATCACAATCTTCCATGACACTTGGTATCACAATGCTCCATGACATTGTCATCTCAATGGACCATGACATATGTCATCACAACACTCCCTGTCACCTGTCTTCACAATATTCCATGACCTTGAAATCACAATGCTCCATGCCCTTGTTATCAAAATGCACCATGTCCACCGTCATCACAATAATCCATGAAACTTGTTAGACCAATTTTGAATGCCACTGTCATCACAATGTTCCATGCCTTTGTCATCACAAAGCTCCATGACGCATGTCATCAGAATGCTCCATTGCCTTCTCATCACAATGCTCCATGCCCTTGTCATCACAGTGCTCCAAGACAACTTTAATCACAATGTTCCATGCCCCTTTTCATCTCAATGCTCCATGAACCCTGTCATCACAATGCACCATGCCCATCATCATAATGCTTCATGCTATTGTCATCACAATGAAATCAAAATGCTCCATGACCTCTGTCATCACAATGTTCCAAACCCTTCTGATCACAATGTTCCATAACACTTGTCATCACAACGCCCCATGACGCTCATCATCACAATTATCCATGGTATTCTCATCACAATGCTCCATGACCTTTGTCATCACAATGCTCAATACACTTGTCATCACAATGCTCCCTGACACTTGTCATCAGTATGCTCCTTGAACCCTGTCATGACAAGGCTCCTTGCCTTTTCCATCACAATGATCCATGCCCTTTTCATCACAATGCTCCAAGACCCCTGTAATCACAATGCCCCATGCCCTTGTCATCACAAAGCTCCATGACGCATGTCATCAGAACGCTCCATGGTCTTCTCATCCAAATGCTCCATGCCCTTGTCATCACAATGCTCCAAGTCCCCTGTAATCACAATTCTCCATGCCCATTTTCATCAGAATGCTTCATGAGACTTGTCATCACAAGGCTCCATGGTCTTCTCTTTACAATGCTCCAGGACGTTGTCATCACAATGCTCCATGACCCATGTCATCACAATACTCCATGAACATTTTCAGCCCAAAGCTCCATGACCTTCTCATCTCACTTCTACATGACACTTGTCATCACAATGCTCCATGACCACTGTCATCACAACCCTCTGTGACCACTGACAGCACAGTGATCCGGGACTCTTTTCATCAAAATGCTCCATAACCCTTGTCATCACAATGATCCATGCCCTTGTCATCCCAATGCCCCATGACCCCTGTAATCACAATGCTCCGTGATGCTTGTCATCACAGTGCTCCGTGGCCCTTGTCATCACAATGCTCCATGCCTTTGTCAGGAAAATGCTCCATGACCTTGTCATCACAGTCCTCCATGACCCTTGGGATCACATTGCAACATGCTCTTGTTATCTCTGTCTTTATTTTCTGGTTTTTACAGATTTTTGGATGTCCCTTTTGACCGGTGGGAAGTGACAATTCTTTGTAGAGTGGATTTGCATTTCGGGCTTGTTTGATTGGCCAAAAAGGGCATATTCATTTTCTCCTGGATATATTCAGCAGAAAATGCATACGCCCTTTTTGGCCAAGTGCATCATTGTCGAAGTTGTTACGCTTTTCCTGTGCTTTAATGGCGATTCCAATTTACCACTTGAAATATGTTTTGTGCAATTCTGCCTCCTTTTCAAGTCTGCTTCGTTGCCTTCCCTCAACAGATTTTTGGAAGAGAGTTGTCCTTTATAACTCTGCAGGTTTGTGAATTGCTGTGCCCCTGAGCTCCAATTGTCAACTCGTGTTTTTGTGAGCTGACCGCAAATCCACAATTTTTCTACAGGACCTATAATGGTTCCGGGGGTTCAGGCTGACGCTTTGGATAATTCTTCCTTCCAGACGGGAAATTAGAGTGACATGTGTCCGTCCAAATGCCTACAGCTACTCTCTGATTGGTTCTCCCTCTTCCCTTTCATCCACTGCACAATTTGCCAACTGTGTGAAGCAGGAGCTTATAGGGGCTGACTCTCCAATTTGGGAGATTGATAGTAAAGCAGTTGGAATGCCAAACTGGAGCACAAGGAGGGGAAAAATTACGAGCATTTTAGAAATCTTTTGCCATCACAGGGTGTCCATTCTCTAGGTTTCCCATACATGTTATAACTGTAGTGATATTCCCTTCTACCTGGAGAGATGGGACCCATGGAATGGGTGGCATGCATTACTGCTTTAAAGGGTCTGCATTTTCTCACCCAATCTCACCAGTCCTCTCAGCCCCAAGTGTCCAGCCTTATGTCTCATCTAGCTGTCTTTGCAGATGGGGTCATTCCAGGTTTCATCAGATCCCCTGAAGGAATTGTGTAAGAATTTCACTGTTTTTTTTTGTTTTGTTTTTGAAATTCATTTTTATAATGGGGTTGAGCTGATTTTCACCGACATGTTTATGCCATTCTAGACACACTTGATTCCCTTATGGAGACATATCAATATATAGGTTTTAAGTTTCTTACTAGTCAGATATATTCCTGTGCTGGGAATTGGGGTTTTGAGTACCGTTCACTGAAGAAGGTGTAGGTTTTGTCTATTCTGTATTTGCTTCATGGAATGGTACATGTGCTAATATCAAACTCTGGTTTTATGCATCACCCCAACTCTCCTTCCCCCTTAAGCAGGCATAAGAGTGTTTTCTCAATGTGAGACTCTGTTCTCTTTCCTCAGGTCATGTGTAGCCATGTTTGCAGGACCTTCATAAGTGATATCTTATGATAAGTTTCTTTTTCTGTGTAACTTATTTCACTTAGAATCATCGTACCTAAATCCACTCATTTTGCTGCTACTGGCCTTATGACATTGATTTCATGTCTGAGTGATATTCATTTGTACAAAATTACCACAAGTTCTTTACGTAATTTTCTCTTTCCTGGAATATTTAAGTTGTACTGATGTTGAGGTTCTTGTATGCAGAGCAGCCCTAAACTTTGGGGTGCCTGTGTCTTGTTGATATTTAGTCTTCCCAAGTTATATGCCCATGAGTGGAAGTGCTCTATGCTCGGTAGCTTTGTATTTTAGATGTTTTAGGAAACAGCATACACTTCTTCAGAGTGTGTCTTGGATATTTATACCACACACATCAGCGTGAATAGCTCCCTGTTCTCCATGGCCTCTCCTGCATTTCTGGTTTGTACATATTTTTTGGATGGCCTTTCTGAGCAGTGGAAATTGAGACTTCTTTGTTGTGCAGATTTGTATTGCCCGCTTGCTTGGTTGGCCAAAAACTCTGTATGTGTTTTTTTCTTGAAGTTATTCATGAAAAAAACGCATACACCCTTTTGCCCAACTACATCATTTTAGAAATTCTTCTGCTTTTCATATGCTTTAAATGTGAGTCCAATCTCCCTTTTGAAATCTGTTTCCTGAAATGCTGCCTCTCATTCAGATCCTCTTCGTTGCCTTACCTGAACATATTTTTGGACGTTGGTTATCATTTTTATCTTTGCAGGTCTTTTAATTGTCTGCTCCTGAGCTCCATTTTGCAACTCACATTTTTTGTGAGCTGGCCACCAAACCATTTTATTGCTTCCGGCCCTATTCTGGTTCTGGGGAGGCAGGCTGAGCCTTTGGTTAATTTTTCTTCCTAATGGTAAATTAGAGTGACATGTGCCTGTCAAAACTCCTACAGCTAGTCTCTCATTGTTTCCCCATCTTCCCGTTTATCCTCTGCACAAATTGCCAACTGTGTGAAAGAGGAGGTTAATGGTGCTGATTCTCCAAGTGGGGAGATTGATAGTAATTTGGCTGGAATGGCGAACCCCAGCACCAGGAGATCAAAAATGAGGTGCATTTTAGACCCCTTTCCTGATCACACGGTGTACATTCGTCTCGGTCTCCCAGGCATGTTTTCGCTGCCGGAAGATTCCCTTGAACCTGCAGATTTGGGACCCATGGAATGGGAATCAGGCAGTATTTCTTTTAAAGGTCTGCATTTCCTCACCCAGCCTCTCTAACATCTCTTAGCGTGCATAGCTTCCTGCCTTATATATCATCCTGCTGTGGGTCTACATGTGTTCAATCCATGTTACATCATAGCCCTTCAACAAAAGTTGTAAGAATTTTTGTCTGTCTCACTGTTTTCTAAATATATTTAATTTATTTTTATATTGGTTACAGCTGATTTTCAAAGCTCTGTTTTTTGCTGCTGTGCATCCACTTGATTCATGTACTGTGAGACAACAATAAATTCTTTTTCAGATGCTTACCATTCATATGTATTACTTTCCAGTGACTTGAGTGGGCTGAGTGCAGTTCTTTGAGGTACCGTGTAGGCCTTGTCAGTTATTCATTTTGGTACTTGGAATGGTATCCTTGCTAATTTCAACCTCCTGGATAATACCTCACCCTTCCTCAAATTTCCATTTAGCAGCCTTATGTCTATTTTCTACATATTTGCCTATGTTTCTGTTTTGTAATTTATTTCATGTGTAGCCGTTTTTGCTTCCACCTTTAAGTGACATCTTATGATATGTGTCTTTTTCTTTCTGACATACGTCACTTAGAATGGTCGTATGTAAATCCTCCAGAGTTGTTACAACTGGCCTTATTTCATTGATTTCTGGATGAGTAATATTCCACTCTACATAAGTAAACCATCTACATAAGCAGCCCTAAATTTTGGGGTGGCTCTATCTTATTGACTTTCAGTTTTCCCAAGGTATATTCCATAGACTGGAAGTGCCCTTGGCTCTGTAGCTCTGTTGTTTCCTTGTTTTAGGGAACACAATGCACTCCTCCAGAGAGGCAGTTTGCAATTTACATCCTTTCCATCAGCATAACTAGGCTCCCTGTTCTCCAGGGCCTATCTTGCCTTTCTGGTTTTTACACATTTTGCGGATGTCCCTTTTTACCGGTGGGATGTGATACTTCATTGTAGTGCAGATTTGCATTGCCCGCTATGTTGCTTGGCCAAAAAGCGTGTATGTGTTTTCTCCTGAATATATTCTGGAGAAAACTCATACGCCCTTTTGGGCCAAGTGCATCATTGTCTATGTAGTGCCCCTATTCCTGTGCTTTAAAGGCGATTCCAATGTACATCTTGAAATCTGTTTCTTGCTATTCTGGCTCGCTTTCAAGTCCGCATCATTGCCTTCCCTCAACAGATTTTTGGACGATTGTTGTCCTTTATTTCTCTTACAGTTTGTGCATTGTTGTGCCCCTAAGCTCCATTTTTCAACTCGTTTTATGTGAGCTGATCCCAAGTCCAAAATTTTGGTTCAGGACCTATACTGGTTCCCCGCGCGTGGCTGAGACTTTGGTTATTTCTCCTTCCTTCCGGGAAATTAGAGTGACATGTGCCCGTCCAAATGCCTAACAGCTACTCTCTCATTGGTTCTCCTTCTTCCCTTTCATCCTCTGCCAAATTGGCAACATGTGCGAACCAGGAGGTTAAAGGGGCTGTCTTTCCAAGTTGGGAGATTGATAGTAAAGCAGTTGGAAATTCAAACTGGAGCACCAGGAGAGGGATTATTAGTTGAGTTTTAGAAACATTTCATATTCTCATTGTGTCCATTCTCTAGATTTCCAGTACATGTTATAGCTGTAGTAATATTCCCTTCAACCTGGAGAGTTGGGACCATTGGAATGTGTTCCACATATTATTGCTTTAAATGGTCTGCATTTGCTCATCGAATGTCACCAATCGTCTCAGTGCCAAGTGTCCAGGCTTATGCCACATCCAGCTGTGGTTGTAGATAGGGTCATTCCAGGTTTCATTGGAGCCCCTGAAGGAATTGTAAAGAATTTCCCTGTTTTTTTGTTTTGTTTTTGAAATTCCTTTTTATAGGGGGTTTGAGCTGATTTTCACTGCCATGTTTATGGCAGTCAAGACTCACTTCATACCCTTATGGAGACATATCAATAAATAGGTTTTAAGTTTCTTACTAGTCAGATATATACCTCTGCGGGAAATATGGGGTTTTGAGTCCATTTCACTGAGGAAAGTGTAGGTCTTGTCTATTCCGTAGTTGGTTTTTGGAACGGTACCTGTACTAATATCAAACTGTGCTTTTATGCATCACCCCACCTCTCCTTCCCCCTTAAGCAGGCATAAGAATTTTTTCTAAATGTGAGACTCTGTTCTCTTTCGTAACTCAGTTCATGTGTAGCCATGTTTACAGGACCTTCATAAGTGATATCTTATGATAACTTTTTTTTTCTCTGTGACTTATTTCACTTAGAATCATCGTACCTGAATCCACTCATTTTGAAGCTACTGGCCTTATGACATTGATTTCATGGCTGACTGATATTCCATCGTACGTAAGTAACACAATTTCTTGAAACATTTTTGTCTTTCCTGGGAAATTTAAGGTGTGCCCAAGTTGAGGTTCTTGTAAGCAGTGTAGCCCTAAATTTTGGGGTGGCTCTGTCTTATTGATTTTCAGTTTTCCCAAGGTATATCCCCTAGACTGGAAGTGCCCTTGGCTCTGTAGCTCTGTTGTTTCCTTGTTTTAGGGAACACAATGCACTCCTTCAGAGAGGCAGTTTGCAGTTTACATCCTTTCCATCAGCATAACTAGGCTCCCTGTTCTCCAGGGCCTATCTTGCCTTTCTGGTTTTTACACATTTTGCGGATGTCCCTTTTTACCGGTGGTATGTGATACTTCATTGTAGTGCAGATTTGCCTTGGCCGCTTGCTTGCTTGGCCATAAAGCGCGTGTGCGTTTTCTCTTGAATATATTCAGGAGAAAACACATACGCACTTGTGGGCAAAGTGCATCATTGTCGAAATTGTGCCCCTCTTCCTGTGCTTTAAAGGCGATTCCAATGTACCTCGTGAAATCTGTTTCCTGCTATTCTGGCTCGCTTTCAAGTCTGCCTCGTTGCCTTCCGTCAACAGATTTATGGACGATTGTTGTCCTTTATTACTCTGCAAGTGTGTGCATTGCTGTGCCCCTGAGCTCAATTTTTCAACTTGTTTTTTGTGAGCTGACCGCAAGTCCAAAATTTTGGTTCAGGACCTATACTATTTCCCGGCGGGTGTCTGAGACTTTGGTTAATTCTTCTTTCTGCCGGGAAATTAGAATGACATGTGCCCGTCCAAATGACTAACAGCTACTATCTCATTGGTTCTCCCTCTTCCCTTTCATCCTCTCCCAAATTGGCCACCTGTGAGAACCATGATCTTAAAGGGGCTGTCTCTCCAAGTTGGGAGATTGATACTAAAGCAGTTGTAAAGTCAAACCGGAGCACCAGGAGAGGGATTATTAGTTGAGTTTTAGAAACCTTTCGTATTCACAGTGTGTTCATTCTCTAGGTTTCCCGTACATGTTATAGCTGTAGTAATATTCCCTTCATCCTGGAGAGTGGGCACCCTTCGAATGTGTGCCACACATTATTCCTTTAAAGGGTCTAATTGCTCACTGAATCTCACCAATCCTCTCAGTCCCAAGTGTCTAACCTTATGCCACATCCAGCTGTCGTTGTGGATAGGGTCATTCCAGGTTTCATCAGAGCCGCTGAAGGAATTGTAAAGAATTTCCCTGTTTTTTTGTTTTGTTTTTGAAATTCCTTTTTATAGTGGGTTTGAACTGATTCTCACTGCCATGTTTATGCCAGTCTAGACACACTTGATTCCCTTACGAGACATAACAATGCATAGGTTTTAAGATTCTTACCAGGCAGATATATTCCTCTGCGTGAAATATGGGGTTTTGAGTCCCTTTCACTGATGAAAGTGTAGGTATTCTCTATTCCGTATTTGGTTTTTGGAACGGTACCTGTACTACTATCAAACTCTGGTTTTGTGCACCACCTAACATCACCTTCCCCCTTAAGCTGGCATAAGAGTGTTTTCTAAATGTGAGACTCTGTTCTCATTCGTAACTCAGTTCATGTGTAGCCATGTTTACAGGACGTAAATAAGTCATATCTTATGATAAGGTTCTTTTTCTCTGTCACTTATTTCATTAGAATCATCATACCTGAATCCACTCATTTTGCTGCTACTGGCGTTATGATATTGATTTCATGGCTGAGGGATATTCCATCATACGTAAGTAACACAATTTCTTGAACTATTTTTGTCTTTCCTGGGATATTTAAGGTGTACCCAAGTTGAGGTTCTTGTAAGAATTGCAGCCCTAAATTTTGGGGTGGATCTGTCTTCTTGATTTTCAGTTTTCCCAAGGTATATTCCCTAGACTGGAAGTGCACTTGGCTCTGTAGCTCTGTTGTTTACTTGTTTTAGGGAAAACAATGCCTTCCTCCAGAGAGGCAGTTGGCAATTTACATCCCGCCCATCAGCATAACTTGGCTCCCTGTTCTCCATGGCCTGTCTTGCCTTTCTGTTTTTTACACATTTTGCGGATGTCCCTTTTGATCGGTGGGAAGTGATACTTCTTTGTAGTGCAGATGTGCATTGCCCACTTGCTTGATTGGCCAAAAACGGCGTATGTGTTTTCTCCTGAATATATTCAGGTGAAAACGCATACGCCGTTTTTGGCCAAGTGCATCATTGTCGAAATTGTTCCCCACTTCCTGTGCTTTAAAGGCAATTCCAATGTACCTCTTGAAATCTGTTTCTTGCTATTCTGGCTCGCTTTCAATTCCGCCTCGTTGCCTTCTCTCAACAGATTTTTGGACGATAGTTGTCCTTTATTACTATGCCAGTTTGTGAATTACTGTGCCCCTGAGCTCCATTTTTCAACTCGTTTTTTGTGAGCTGACCACAAGTCCAAAATTATGGTTCAGTTCCTATACTGGTTCCTGGCGGGAGGCTGAGACTTTGGTTAATTCTTCTTCATTCCGGGAAATTAGAGTGACATGTGCCCATCCAAATGCCTAACAGTTATGCTCTCATTGGTTCTCCCTCTTCCCTTTCATCCTCTGCCAAATTGGCAACCTGTGCGAACCAGGATGTTAAAGAGGCTGTCTCTCCAAGTTGGGAGATTGATAGTAAAGCAGTTGGAAATTCAAACCGGAGCACCAGGAGAGGGACTCGTAGTTGAGTTTTAGAAACCTTTCTTATTCACAGTGTGTCCATTCTCTAGGTTTTTCGTACATGTTATATCTGTAGTAATATTGCCTTCAACCTTGAGAGTTGGGACCCCTGGAATGTGTGCCATGCATTATTGCTTTAAATGGTCTGCATTTGCTCTTTGAATCTCGCAAATCCTCTAATTCCAAAATGTCCAGCCTTATGCCACATCCAGCTGTCGGTGTAGATAGGGTCATTCCTGGTTTCATTAGAGCCCCTGAAGGAATTGTAAAGAATTTCCCTGTTTATGTGTTTTGTTTTGAAATTCCTCTTTATAGTGGGTTTGAGCTGATTCTCACTGCCATGTTTATGCCAGTCTAGACACACTTGATTCCCTTACAGAGACATACCAATAGATAGGGTTTAAGATTCTTACTAGTCAGATATATTCCTCTGCAGGAAATATGGGGTTTTGAGTCCCTTCACTGAGGAAGGTGTAGGTATTGTCTATTTCATATTTGATTTTTGGAACGGTACCTGTACTACTATCAAACTCTGGTTTTATGCATCACCCCACCTCTCCTTCCCCCTTAAGCAGGCATAAGAGTGTTTTCTATATGTGAGACTCAGTTCTCTTTCCTAACTCAGTTCATGTGTAGCCATGTTTACAGGAACTTCATAAGTGATATCTTATGATAAGTTGCTTTTTCTCTGTGACTTATTTCACTTAGAATCATCGTACCTGAATCCAAACATTTTGTTGCTACTGGCCTTATCACATTGATTTCATGGCTGAAGGATATTCCATCGTATGTAAGTAACACAATCTCTTGAACCATTTTTGTCTTTCCTGTGATATTTGAGGTGTACCCAAATTGAGGTTCTTGTAAGCAGTGCAGCCCTAAATTTTGGAGTGGCTCTGTCTTATTGATTTTCTGTATTCCCAAGGAATATTCCCTAGACTGGAAGTGCCCTTGGCTCTGTAGCTCTGTTGTTTATTTGTTTGAGGGAACACAACACACTCCTCCAGAGAGGCAGTTGGCAATTTACATCCTGACCACCATCATAACTATGCTCCCTGTTCTCCAGGGCCTGTCTTGCCTTTCTGGTTTTTACACATTTTACGGATGTCCCTTTTGACCTGTGGGAAGTGATACTTCTTTGTAATGCAGAGTTGCATTGCCCGCTTGCTTGCTTGGCCATAAAGGGCGTATGTGTTTTCTCCTGAACATATTCAGGAGAAAAGGCATACGCCCTTTATGGCCAAGTGCATCAGTGTCGAAGATGTGCCCCTCTTCCTGTGCTTTAAAGGCGATTCCAATGTACCTCTTGAAATCTGCTTCCTGCTATTCTGGCCCGCTTTCAAGTCCGCCTCATTGCCTTCCCTCAACAGATTTTTGGACGATAGTTGTCCATTATTACTCTGCCAGTTTGTGAATTGCTGTGCCCCTGAGCTCCATTTTTCAACTCGTTTTTTCTGAGCTGACCGCAAGTCCAAAATTTTGGTTCAGGACCTATGCTGGTTCCTGGTGGGTGGCTGAGATTTTGGTTAATTCTTCTTCCTGCCGGGAAATTAGAGTGACATGTGCCCATCCAAATGCCTAACAGCTACTCTCTCATTGGTTCTCCCTCTTCCCTTTCATCCTCTGCCAAATTGGCAACCTGTGCGAACCCGGAGGTTAAAGGGGCTGTCTCTCCAAGTTGGGAGATTGATAGTAAATCAGTTGGAAATTCAAACCAGAGCACCAGGAGAGGGACTATTAGTTGAGTTTCAGAAAGCTTTCATATTCACAGTGTGTCCATTCTCTAGGTTTCCCGTACTTGTTATAGCAGTAGTAATATTCCCTTCAACCTGGAGAGTTTGGAGCCTTGGAATGTGTGCCACGCATTATTGCTTTAAATGGTCTGCATTTGCTCAACGAAGCTCACCAATCCTCTCAGTCCCAAGTGTCCAGCCTTATGCCACATCCAGCTGTCGTTGTAGATATGGTCATTCAAAGTTTCATCAGAGCCCCGGAAGGAATTGTAAAGAATTTTCCTGTTTTATTGTTTTGTTTTTGAAATTCTTTATTATAGTGGGTTTGAGCTGATTCTCACTGCCATATTTATGCCAGTCTAGACACCCTTGATTCCCTTATGGAGACATATCAATACATAGGTTTTAAGATTCTTACTAGTCAGATATATTCCTCTGTGGGAAATATGGGGTTTTGTGTCCCTTTCACTGAGGAAAGTGATGGTCTTGTGTATTCCGTATTTGGTTTTTGGAACGGTATTTGTGCTAATATCAAACTCTGATTTTATGCATCACCCAACCTCTCTTTCCCCCTTAAGCAGGCATAAGAGTTATTTCTAAATGTGAGACTCTGTTCTCTTTCCTAACTCATTTCATGTGTAGCCATGTTTACAGGACCTTCATAAGTGATATATTATGATAAGGTACTTTTTCTCTGTGACTTATTTCACTTAGAATCATCGTACCTGAATCCACTCATTTTGCTGCTACTGGCCTTATGACATTGATTTCATGGCAGGCGGATATTCCATCGTCCGTAAGTAATACAATTTCTTAAACCATTTTTGTCTTTCTGGCATATTTAAGGTGTACCCAAGTTGAGGTTCTTGTAAGCAGTTCAGCCCTAATTTTGGGGTGGCTCTGTCTTATTGAATTTCAGTTTTCCCAAGGTATATTCCCTGGACTGGAAGTGCCCTTGGCTCTGTACCTCTGTGGTTTACCTGTTTTAGGGAGCACAATGCACTCCTCCAGAGAGGCTGTTGGAAATTTACATCCTGCCCATCAGCATAATGAGGCTCCCTGTTCTCCAGGGCCTTTCTTGCCTTTCTTGTTTTTCCACATTTTGCGGATGTCACTTTTGAATGGTGGGAAGTGATACTTCTTTGCAGTGCCGAATTGCATATCCTGCTTGCTTGCTTGGCCAAACAGGGCGTATGCGTTTCCTCCTGAATATATTCAGGAGAAAACACATACGCCCTGTTTGGCTAAGTGCAGCATTGTCGAAGTTGTGCCCCTCTTCCTGTGCTTTAAATGCGATTCCAATGTACCTCTTGAAATCTGTTTCCTGCTATTCTGGCTCGCTTTCAAGTCTGCCTCGTTGCCTTCCCTCAACAGATTTTTGGACGATAGTTGTCCTTTATTACTCTGCCAGTTTGTGAATTGCTGTGCCCCTGAGCTCCATTTTCCAACTCTTTTTTTGTGAGCTGACCACAAGTCCAAAATTGTGGTTTAGGACCTATACTGGTTGCCGGCGGCTGGTGAGACTTTGGTTAATTCTTCTTCCTGCCGGGAAATTAGAGTGACATGTGCCCGTCCAAATGCCTAACAGCTACTCTCTCATTGGTTCTCCCTCTTCCCTTTCATCCTCTGCCAAATTGGCAACCTGTGTGAACCAGGAGGTTAAAGGGGCTGTCTCTCCAATTTGGGAGATTTATAGTAAAGAAGTTCGAATGTCATACTGGAGCACCAGGAGAGGGACTATTAGTTGAGTTTTAGAATCCTTTAGAATTCACAGTGTGTACTTTCTCTACGTTTCCCATACATGTTATAACTGTAGTGATATTCCCTTCTACCTAGAGAGTTGGGACCCATGGAATTGGTGGAATGCATTATTGCTTTAAAGCGTCTGCATTTTCTCACCCAATTTCACCAATCCTCTCAGTCCCAAGTGACCAGCCTTATGTCTCATCCTGCTGTCGTTTTGGATAGGGTCATTACAGGTTTTATCATACCACCTGAAGGAATTGTGTTAGAATTTCGCTGTTTTTTTTTTGTTTGTTTTGTTTTTGAAATTCATTTTTATAATGATGTTGAGCTGATTTTCACTGACGTGTTTATGCCGGTCTAGACAGACTTGATTCCCTTACGGAGACATATCGATACATAGGTTTTAAGATTCTTACTAATCAGGGGCTTCCCTGGTGGTGCAGTGGTTGAGAGTCCGCCTGCCGCTGCAGGGGACACGGGTTCGTGCCCCGGTCTGGGAGGATCCCACATGCCGCGGAGCGGCCTGGCCCATGATCCATGGTCATTGAGCCTGCGTGTCCGGAGCCTGTTCTCCGCAACCGGAGAGGCCACAACAGTGAGAGGCCCACATACCGCAAAAAAAAAAAAAAAAAAAAAAAAGATTCTTACTAATCAGATATATTCCTCTGCGGGGAATAAGGGTGTTGAGTCCCGTTAACTGAGGAAAGTGTAGGTCTTGTCTATTCTGTATTTGGATTATTGAACGGTACCTGTGCTAATATCGAACTCTGGATTTGTGCATCTTCCCACCTTTCTTTCCCCTAAGCAGCCATAAGTATGTTTTCTAAATGTGAGACTCAGTTCTCTTTCGTAATTCAGTTCATGTTTAGCCATGTTTACATTTTCTTCATAAGTGATATCTTATGTCAGAAGGCTCCATGGCTCTTTTCATCATAAAGCTCCATGATGCTCGTGATCACAATTATCCATGGTCTTCTCATCACAATGCTCCACGGTCTTGCCGTCGCATTGCTCCATGTCCTGATCATCACAATGCTCCTTTACCTTTGTCATCACAATCCTCCATGACACTTGGCATCACAATGCTCCATGTCATTGGCATCACAATGGACCGTGACATATGTCATCACATTGTTCCCTGACACCTGTCTTCACAATAATCCATGACGTTGTCATCACAATGTTCCATGCTCTTTTCATCACAATGCACCATGCCCACTGTCATCACAATAATCCATGAAATTTGTGAGACCAATGCTCCATGCCCCTGTCATCAAAATGCTGCATGCTCTTGACATCCCAATGCTCCATGACCCCTGTCATCACAATGCTCCGTGACTCCATTCACCACAATGCTTCATGATCTTTGTCATCACAATGGTCAATGCCCTCGTCATCACAAGGCTCTGTGACCTGTGTCACCACAATGCTCCATGAAGTTTTCATCACAATGCTCCATGACCCTTGTCATCACAATGTTCCATGCCTTTCTCAGCACAATCCTCAATGACCCTTGTCATCACAATGCTCCATGCGCTTTTCAGGAAAATGCTCCACCAGCTTGTCATCACAATGCTGCATGCACTTCTCATCAAAATGATCCGTCACCACTGATATCACAATGTTCCATCACTAGTCATAACAATACTCCCTCACCCTTGTCATCACAATTTTCCCTGACCTCTGTCATCACAATACTACATGCCCTTATCATCACAGTGCTCCATGACCACTGACATCACAATGCTCCATGACACATGTCATCAAAATGCTCCATGACATTTGTCATCACAAAGCTCCGTGACCATTGGCATCATAATGCTCCATTCCAATGTCATCAGAATGATTCATGAAGCCTCTCATCACATTGCTCCATGCACTTGTCATCCCAAATCACCATGACTCTTGTAATCACAATGCTCGATGTCCTTCTCAAAACAATGCTACATGCCCTTGTCATTACAATCCTGCATGATCTATGTATCACAGTGTTCTGTGCCCTTGTCATCACAATGCTCCATGCCCACTCTCATAAAAATAATCCATGAAACTTTTCAGACCAATGCCCCATACCCTTGTCATCACAATGCTCAATTACACCTGCCATAAAAATGCTCCATGACCTCTGCTATCACAGTGTTCCACGGCATTGTCATCACAAGCCTCCGTGACCCTTGTCATCACAATGCTCCAAGACCCCTGTAATCACAATGCTCCATGCCACTTTTCTTCCCAATGCTTCATGAACCATGTCATCACAATGCACCGTGCCCATCACCATAATATTTCATGCTATTGTCATCACAAGGAAATCAAAATGCTCAATGACCTCTGTCATCACAATGCTCCAAACCCTTCTGATCACAATGTTCCATAACACTTGTCATCACAATGCTCCATGACACTTTGCATCACAATACACCATGCAATTGTCATCGCAATGGACCATGACATATGTCATCACAATGCTCCCTGACATCTGTCTTCACAATACTCCATGACCTTGTCATCACAATGCTCCATGCCCTTGTCATCACAATGAGCCATGCCCACTGTCATCACAATAATCCATGAAAATTGTCAGACCAATGATCCATGCCCCTGTCACCACAATGCTCCGTGACTCTAGTCATCACAATGCTATATGACATTTTAAATCACAATGTTCCATGCTCTCTTCACACAAGGCTCTGTGACCTTTGTCACCACAGTGCTCCATGCCCTTGTCATCACAATGTGCCATGCCCACTGTCATCAAAATAATCCATGAAACTTGTCAGACCAATGTTCCATGCCCCTTTTATCACAATGCTCCATGCCCTTGTCATCACAATGCTACCTGACCCATGTCATCACAATGCTCCGTGACTCCAATCATCACAATGCTTCATGACCATTGTCATCACAATGGTCCATGCCCTCGTCACACAAGGCTCTGTGACATTTGTCATCACAATGCTCCATGCTCTTGTCATCACAATGCTCCATAACCCTTGTCATCACGATGTTCTAAGCCCTTGTCATCAAAATGCTCCATTACATTTGTCATCACTATCCTCCATGACACTTGGCATCACAACACTCCATGCCAATGTCATCGCAATGGACAATGACATATGTCATAAAAATGCTCCCTGACACCTGTCTTCACAATAATCCATTACCTTGTCATCACAATGCTCCATGCCCTTGTCATCACATTGCGTCATGCACACTGTCATCACAATAATCCATGAAACATGTCACACCAATGTTCCATGCCCCTGTCATCACAGTGCTCCATGCCCTTGTCATCACAGTGCTCCGTGCCTCCAGTCATCACAATGATTCATGACCTTTGTCATCACAATGGTCCATGCCCTCGTCACACAAGGTTCTGTGACCTTTGTCACCACAATGCTCCATGAACTTTTCATCATAAAACCCTATGAGCCTTGTCATCACAATGCTACATGCCTTTGTCAGCACAATGCTCCATGACGCTTGTCATCACGATGCTCCATGCGCTTGTCAGCACAATGCTCCATGACCCATGTCATAACAATTCGCCATGCGCTTGTCATCAAAATGCTCCACATCCTTTTCATCGCTATGCTCCATAAAACGTGTCATCACAATTCTCCATGCACTTCTCATCTAAATGCTCTCTCACCACATATATCACAATGTTCCATCACTAGTCATGAAAATACTCCCTCACATCGTCATCAACATGTTCCATGAACCCTGTCATCAAAATGCTACATGCGATATCATCACAATGCTACATGCCCATATATTCACAATGCTCCATGAACCCTGACATCACAATGTTCCATAACCCCTGTCACAAAATGCTCCATGACACTTTTTATCACAATGCTCCATGACCCCTGACATCACAATGTTCCATAAACCCTGTCATGAAAATGTTCCATGATACATTTCATCACATTGCTCCATGACTGTCATCACAATGCTCCATGAACTATTCATTACAATGCTCTGTGACCCTTGTCATCACAAAGCTCCATGCAATTTTCAGCACAATGCCCCATGACATTTGTCATCACAATGCTCGATGCACATGTAAGCACAATGCTCCATAACCCATGTCATCACAATGCTCCCTGCACTTCTCATCACAATGCACTACGCACTTGTCATCAAAATGCTCCATGACCTTTGTCATCACAAAGCTCCATGACCCTTGGCATCACAATGCTCCATTCCATTGTCATAACAATGCTCCATGAACCCTCTCATCACATTGCTCCATGCAATGGTCATCACAAATCGCCATGAGGCTTGTCATCACAATGCTCGATGCACTTCTCCTCATAATGCTCCATGCCCTTGTCATCACAAAGCTCCATGACGCATGTCATCAGAATGCTCCATGCCATTGTCATCAAAATACTTCACAAGCTTGTCATCAGAGTGCTGCATGACACTTGTCATCACAATTCTCCATGCACTTGTCAGTACAATGCTCCCTGACCCTTGTCATCACAATGCTCCAAGCGATTGTCATCACAATGCTTCATTACCTTTGTCATCAAAATCCTCCATGACACTTGTCATCAAAATGCTCCATGCCCTTGTTATCACAATGCTCCAGGACCCCTGTCATCACAATGCTCCGTGACTCCAGTCATCTCAATGCTTCATGACCTTTGTCGCCACAATGGTACATGCCATCGTCATCACCAATCTCTGTGACATTTTTCACCACAATGCTCCATGAACTTTTCATCAAAATGCTATTTGACCCTTGTCATCACAATGCTCTATGCCTTTCTCAGCACAATGCTCCATGACCCATGTCATCACAATGTGCCATGCAGTTGTCATCACAGTGCTCCACAATCTTTTCATCACAGTGCTCCATAAACCTTGTCATCACAATGCTCCATGCACTTCTCATCAAAATGATCTCTCACCACTGATATCACAATGTTCCATCACTATTCATCACAATACTCCCTCACCCCTGTCATCACAATGTTCCATGACTCCTGTCATCACAATGCTACATGCACTTATCATCACAATGTTCGATGACCCCTGACATCACAATGTTCCATAACCACTGTCATCAAAATGCTCCATGACCCTTTTCATCAAAATGCTCCAGGACCGCTGACATCACAACGATCCATAACCACATTCATCAAAATGTTCCATGACAATTTTCATCAAATTTCTCCATGACCCTGTCATCACTATGCTCCCCGCCCTTCACAACAGAGTGCACCACACACTTGTCATCAAAATGCTCCATGACCTTTTTCATCACAAAGATCCATGACCCTTGGTATCACAATGCTGCATGCCATTGTCATCACAATGCTCCATGAACCCTCTCATCACATTGCTCCATTCCCTTGTCATCACAAAGCTCCATGACACTTTTCCTCACAATGCTCGATGTCATTCTTATCACAATGCTCCATGCGCTTGTCATAACAATCCTGCATGACCCTTGTATCTCAGTATTCCGTGCACTTGTCATCACAATGCTCCTTCCCCCTCTCATCACAATAATCCATGAAATTTTTCAGATGAATGCTCCATGCCCTTGTCATCACAATGCTCCATTACCCCTGTCATAACAATGCTCCATGACCCCTGCCATCACAATGTTCCACAGAATTGTCATCACAAGGCTCCATGACCCTTGTCATCACAATGCTCCACGGCCCCTGTAATCACAATGCTCCATGCCCTTGTCATCACAATGCTCCAAGACTGCTATTATCACAATGCTCCATGTCCCTTTTCATCTCACTGCTCCATGAACCCTTTCATCAAAATGCACCATGCCCATCATCTAAATGCTTCATGCTCTTGTCATAACAATGACATCAAAATGCTCTATGACCTCTGTCATCACAATGCTCCCAATCCTTCTGATCAAAATGTTCCATAACACTTATCATTACAACGCCCCATGACGCTCGTCATCACAATTATCCATGGTCTTCTCATCACAATGCTCCATGACCTTTGTCATCACAATGCTCAATACCCTTGTCATCACAATGCTCCCTGACACTTGTCGTCAGTATGCTCCTTGAACCCTGTCATGACAAGGCTCCATGCCTTTTTCATCACAATGATCCATGCCCTTTTCATCACAGTGCTCCAAGACCCCTGTAATCACAATGCTCCATACCCTTGTCATCACAGTGCTCCGTGATGCATGTCATCAGAACGCTCCATGTCCTTCTCATCCCAATGCTCCATGCGCTTCTCATCACAATGCTCGAGGACCACTGTCATCACAACGCTCCATGAACCCTGACAACACAATGATCCGGGACTCTTGTGATCAAAATGCTCCATGACCCTTGTCATCACAATGATCCATGCCCTTGTCATCCCAATGCTCCATGACCACTCTAATCACAATGCTCCTTGAGGCTTGTCATCACAGTGCTCCATGAACCTTGTCATCACAATGCTCCATGCCTTTGTCAGCAAATGCTACATAATCTTGTCATCACAATGCTCCATGCACTTGTCATCACAATCCTCCATGACCCTTGGGATCATATTGCTTCATGCCCTTGTCATCTCTCTCTTGCCTTTTTGGTTTTTACAGATTTTCAGATATCCCTTTTTACCGGTTGGAAGTGACAATTCTTTGTAGTGTGGATTTGCATTGTGCGCTTGCTTGATTGGCCAAAAAGGGCGTATGCGTTTTCTCCTGAATATATTCAGGAGAAAATTCATACGCCCTTTTTGGCCAAGTGCATCATTGTCGAAGTTGTGATGCTTTTCCTGAGCTTTAAAGGCGATTCTAATTTACCTCTTGAAATATGTTTTGTGCAATTCTGCCTCATTTTCAAGTCCACTTCTTTGCCTTTCCTCAACAGATTTTTGGAATTGAGTAGTTCTTTATAACTGCAGGTTTGTGAATTTCTGTGCCCCTGAGCTCCAATTTTGAAATCCCATTTTTGTGAGCTGACCGCAAATCCACAATATTGCTTCAGGACCTATACTGGTTCCAGGGGTGGCTATACTGGTTCCCTGCTGTTGGCTGAGGCTTTGGTTAATTCTTCTTCCTGAATGGGAAATTAGAGTGACATGTGCCCGTCCAAATGCCTTCATCTACTCTCTGATTGGTTCTCCCTCTTCCCTTTCATCCTCTGCACAATTAGCAAACTGCGCGAACCAGGAGGTTATAGTGGTTGACTCTCCAAAGTTGTGAGATTGATAGTAAAGCAGTTGGAATGCCAAATTGGAGCACAAGGAGAGGAAAAATTAGGAGACTTTTAGAAACCTTTCGCCAAAACAGTGTGTTCATTCTCTAGGTTTCCCATACATGTTATAACTGTAGTGATATTCCCTTCTACCTGGAGATTTGGGACCCATGGAATGGTGGCATGCATTACTACTTTAAAGGGTCTGCATTTTCTCTCCCAATCTCACCAGTCCTCTCATTCCCCGGTGTCCAGCCTTATGTCTCATCCAGCTGTCTTTGCAGATAGGGTCATTCCAGGTTTCATCAGAACCCCTGAAAGAATTGTGTAAGAATTTCGCTGTTATTTTGTTTTGTTTTTGAAATTCATTTTTATAATGGGGTTGAACTGATTTTCACGGACGTGTTTATGCCGTCTAGACACAATTGATTCCCTTACAGAGACATATCAATACATAGGTTTTAAGATTTTTTACTAGTCAGATATATTCCTCTGCGTGGAATAAGGGTGTTGAGTCCCGTTCACTGAGGAAAGTGTAGGTCTTGTCTATTCTGTATTTGGTATATGGAATGGTACCTGTGCTAACATCAAACTCTGGTTTTATGCATCACCCCACCTCTACTTTCCCCTTAAGCAGGCATAAGAGTGTTTTCTAAATGTGAGACTCTGTTCTCTTTCCTAATTCAGTTCATGTGTTTTGATGTTGACATTACCTCTATAAGTGATATCTTATGATTAGATTCTTTTTCTGTGTGACTTATTGCACTTAGAATCATCGTACCTTAATCCACTCATTATGCTGCTACTGGACTTATGGCATTGATATCACGTCTGAGTGATTTTCCATTGTACAAAATTACCAAAAGTTCTTTATGCATTTCTCTTTTTCCTGGCATATTTTATGTGTACCGAAGTGGAGGTTCTTGTATGCAGAGCAGCCCTAAATTTTGGGGAGCCTGTGTCTTGTTGCTATTTAGTCTTCCCAAGTCATATGCCCATGAGTTGAAGTCCCCTTTGCTCGGGGGCTATGTATTTTAGATGTTTTAGGAAACAGCATACACTTCTTCAGAGTGGCTCTTGGATATTTATACCCCACCCATCAGCATGACCAGGCTCCGTGTTCTCCATGGCCTCTCCTGCATTTCTGGTTTGTACACATTTTTTGGATGGCCTTTCTGAGCAGTGGAAATTGAGACTTCTTTGTTGAGCGGACTTGCATTTCTCGCTTGCTTGCTTGGCCAAAAACTCTGTATGTGTTTTTTTTCTGAAGATATTCACGAAAAAAACGCATACACCCTTTGCCCAACTGCATCATTTTAGAAATTCTGCTGCTTTTCATATGCTTTAACTGTGAGTACTATCTACCTTTTGAAATCTGTTTCTTGCAATTCTGCCGCTCATTCAGATCCTCTTCGTTGCCTTACCTGAATATATTTTTGGATGTTGGTTATCATTTATAACTTTGCAGGTCTTTGAATTGTCTGCTCCTGAGCTCCATTTTTCAACTCGCATTTTTTGTCAGCTGGCCGCCAAACCATTGTATTGCTTCCGGCCCTATTCTGGTTCTGGGGAGGCAGACTGAGCCTTTGGTTAATTCTTATTCCTAATGGTAAATTAGAGTGACATGTGCCTGTCAAAACTCGTACAGCTAGTCTCTCATTGGTTCCCCCTCTTCCCGTTTATCCTCTGCACAAATTGCAAACTGTGTGAAACAGGAGGTTAAAGGTGCTGATTCTCCAAGTGGGGATTTAGTTAGTAATGTGGCAGGAATGGCGAACCCCAGCACCAGGAGATCAAAAATGAGGTGCATTTTCGACACCTTTCCTGATCACACGGTGTACCTTCATCTTGGTTTTCCAGGCATGTTTTCGCTGTCAGAAGATTCCCTTGAACCTGCAGATTTGGGACCCATGGAATGGGTACCAGGCAGTATTACTTTAAAAGGTCTGCATTTCCTCACCCAGCCTCTTTAACATGTCTTAGCGTGCATAGCTTCCAGCCTTATATATCATCCTGCTGTGGGTCTACATGTGTTCAATCCATGTTACATCGTAGCCCTTCAACAAAAGTTGTAAGAATTTTTGTCTCTCTCACTTTTTATACATGTTTTTAAATTTAGTTTTATATTCGTTACAGCTGATTTTCAAAGCTCTGTTTTTTGCTGCTGTGCATCCACTTGATTCATGTTCTGTGAGACAACAATAAATTCTTTTTCAGATGCTTACCATTCATATGTATTATTTTCCAGTGACTTGAGTGGGCTGAGTGCAGTTCTTTGAGGTACCGTGTAGGCCTTGTCAGTTATTCAATATGGTACTTGGAATGGTATCTTTGCTAATTTCAACCTCCTGGATAATACCTCACCCTTCCCCACCTTTCCCATTTAGCAGCCTTATGTCTATTTTCTACATATTTGACTATGTTTCTGTTTTGTAATTTATTTCATGTGTAGCCATTTTTGATTCCACCTTTAAGTGACATCTTATGATATGTGTCTTTTTCTTTCTGACATACGTCACTTAGAATGATCGTATGTATCTCCTCCAGAGTTGTTACAACTGCCCTTATTTCATTGATTTCTGGATGAGTAATATTCCACTCTACATAAGTACCCCATCTCTTTTATCCATTTTATCCTTCCAGGGACATTTAGGTTATATCCAAGTTGAGGCCCTTTTTAACAGAGAGGTGATAAACGTTGGGGTGCCTGTTTTCTTTTGATTTTTGTTTTTCCCAAGGTATACACCCATGAGTGCAAGTGCCCTATGCTCTGTAGCTCATTTTTTACATGTTTTAGCAAACACAATACATTTCTCCAGAGTGGCCATTGGCAAGTTACATTTCCACTATCAGCCTCACAGGGCTCCCTTTTCTCCTCACCCTGTCCTGCATTTCGGGTGTTTAGACTTTATGTGGATGGCCCTTCGACTGATGTGAAGTGATATATTTTGTAGTATTGATTTCCAGTGCCCACCTGTTTGGTTGGATAAAAAGTGTGTATGGCCTTTACTTGAATATATTCAGAAAAAATGCATATGCCCTTTTTGGCCAACTGCATCATTGGCGATGTTCAGCCCCTTTTCTTGTGCTTTAATGGGGAGTCCTTTCTACCTCTTCAAATCTGTTTCCTGCCACTCACCCTTGCTTACAAGTCCTTTTCTGTGACTTACCTCAAGACATTTTTTGACGATAGATATTTTCAACTCTGCAGTTTCATGAATTTTAGTGCCCCTGAGTTCCATTTTTCAACTTGTGTTTTTGGAAACTGGACACAAAACAGCGGGATTTCCTCTAGCCCTATTCTGTTTCCGTGGGCAATTCTAGCCTTTGATGAATTTGTCATCCGGATTGGAAATTAGAGTGGCATGTGCCTGTCCGAACACCTAGGATTTGTCTCTAAATTTTTCGCATCCTTCCACTTCATCCTCTGGACAAATTCCAAACTGTGTTCAACAGGAGGTTGACGTTGCTGATATCCCCAAGTGAGGAGATTGTTAGGAGAGATGCTGGAGGGGTAAACCCGAGCACCAGGCGATGAGGGTATGAGGTGCCTTTTCCAAACTGTTTCCGATCTAACGGTGTACCATCCTCTAGGTGTGACAGGCATGTTTTAGCCGTAGGAATGGTCCCGTGCATGTAAGGAGAACACCAGGGAGTTTTCCAAATCAGTGCCTCCCTGACCACCAAACTGGGGAATTTTTAAGCTATGGCTACATATATGTCCATTAAGGGCCTTGGGAAATAGACAGAGTCCAAACTTTAGATGATTGAAATCTTCAGAGTCAGAAGTGCTCACCATCGGCCTTGCTTAGGTTACATTTTATCTGTCATTGATAGATGATGTCAATAAAAATATCTATTCTTTTTCAGATTATTTCCCCTTATAGGTTATTGCAAAATATTCAGTGTAGTTCCCTGTGCTATACAGTAGTTCCTTGTTGATGATCTGTTTTATACATAGCAGTGTGTATGTGTTAATCCCAAACTGTTAATTTATCCCTTCTCCTACCTTTCCCCTTTGGTAATAATAAATTATAAGATTTTATACTACTCAGAAATGGGGAAGCTGAAAGCGAGGTATCATTTTCAATGGAAAAGCATTCAAAACAAGATTAAAGCTTCAGCCAAGATTATTCGATGTACATCCTTGGGAATAAATCACTTCATTTCTCTAATGTTGACCTGACAAATAAGACAGACGTCTTCACTAAACTTGCTTATAATAAAGTGATGGAAATATCAGATGTAAGTCTTAGAAACATCTTATTTTACCCGAGCCTTATACACTGCTCTAGGTTGACTACAGTTTGGCTCACACATCTGTTCATTGAAGTTACAATGTTCTCAATTTCTGTTACTGATCCTCCAGAGTGGACCCCAACAGGAGTCCCCGTGCCCAGTGTCATTGGAGCCAACAGATCAAGACTGAGTTTGCTTCAGAAGAAAAGGAAACTTTATATTTTGAAAACAGAATGGAGAGGTGAGACCGTGCACTCCCCCGTGGGCTGTGGGCTGGGCTGCTGTGTAGGGGTCCCAGCAGCGTCAGCGGGAGGGAGGGGATGGAGCTCTCGAGGGCTGGGTTGGCTGCAGCTCAGGCTCTATTTCGCAGAGTCTGCATGGGACCCCGCTAGCTGAGGTGTCGACCCAGCCATTCTGCACTAGAAAATCGGGTCTGAAGTGCCGGGTGTGGGAACTCTGCATGCGGAACCCCAGGAGCACATGAACTTAGACAAAGCACAAAGGAAAAACAGGTTAGACTTTATTTTATTGCCCAGATTCTCTTTTTATCTCGCAGGAATTTTTAATGAACATTGCCGGAGACGAACACCTCCTCTGCTTTTTGTCCCGTTCCTCATTCTTGGGGTGCTGAGGGTGCAGACACCTCTTTTGTAACTGCTTCATGCTGAGGTGGGAGACGTCATACACGGGGGGAGGGGCAAAACTTCTCCCCAGCAGCCTCCAGGTGAGGTTGATTGTCCCAAGGCCTCCTGCCTCACTGCTCGTCCACCTGAGCACCAGCATTGGAAGTGTTATAGATTCTAATGACCTTTAATGGTCCTGGAAAGAGATGCACAGAGATGCTGCTGTGGCAGGTTTCACCCCACCCCACATTTGTTCGGTGAACTTAGGCTGACGGATTTGCCAGCCTAGATGCTCTGACCAGTAGTCTGTGCTTTCTTTAATTAGGTCCCTGAATTAATGTACAAACAGCACCATGTGTCAAAGCCCTGCCCGCTCAACTCCCAGACAGTCCAGGGTCGGTGGTGATCCAGGACCATGACGTCCACTGAGTTAACAGCCTTTTGAAGTAGCCAGCAGTCCAGCCGGTCATATTGGCCACCATCACCGCGCTGTCTGTAGGGTTTTCTATGGTGAAATTGTGATATACGTTTCCTCCGCCAAGCTTGTTAGCTCCCGTCTGGGTGCAGTAAGTCCTGCAAGCAGTAGTCTGCTCTTTCCGGGCACAGACTTGTTTTCTGAGAGAAACTCCAGGTCAAGTGATGGTCACACGTGTCTTCTTGGTGGCCCATTGCCCCCGTTTGTCTCTCTGGAGGATGGAGTTGGAGGGCCTCCTCACTCGAGTTCAGTGTGTCCGCAGCGCGACCCCTGCAACTTCAGGGCATGATGGGTGGTTAGGATCACCACGTGGGGTCCTTTTCCCTTACGAGGGAGCTGGCTTTGCGGGCTGCTGATTTCCAGCTTTTTAGATACCCCAGTATCCTGGCCTGATGGGGCAGTGGGCAAGGCCCTTGGTGACCATAGTTTATCATACCTGAAGGGCATTCTTGTGTTGCTCCATTTCAAGTGGTCCCAGTTTTTGCACTAAGGCTCCAAGGGCGTTTAACCTTTGACCGGGTATGTAAAGGTCAAAGGGTTTAGCTAAATTAGGGACTTCCTGGGCAAGGGTCTGAATTGACTGCTCTTTCCATTCTTGAATGGCTGCTTCTGGATTCTATTCAAAAGAATCATCATCATTTCGTGTCAGTGTTTCATGTAGAGGCCCAGCTATTAGGCTGTAGTTAGGGATCCAGATGCATAAAACCTTGGCCTCCCCAGGAACCCCTAAGCTGTCTTCTAGTTTTAGAAGAGGTAAGGCTGCAAATGGCTTCTTCCCTATCCTGGGATGCGTTTCTCCGAATATCTGTGAGAATGAATCCCAGGCATGTCGCCTTAGCCTGGGATAATTGAGCCTTTTCCTTGGACACCTTTTATCCTTTCTTGGCTAGGTAGTTCAGAGGCGTCTTTAGTAGGCCTGGCGATCAGAATGTCATATGCATATTGAAGGAGGGTTCCCTTTTACATAGGTAGAACTTTTAGGTCTTTAGAGGGCATTTCCCCAATGATGGTGTGGGGATTTTTGAACCATTGGGGCAGGACGGCCCAGCATTATTGCTTTTGTTGCATGTTGTGTCCTGCCACTCACAAGCCAAAAGTTCTTGTGACTCTGAGATGAATGGAATAAAGAAGAAGGCATCATTGAAGTCTAATACAGAATGCCATGGCCTGGTGGATGGTAGAATGACCAGCAGGGTGTAGGAAATAGGAGCTACTGGATGTATATCCTCGGTGGCTTCACTGACTGTCCTGATATACTTTACCAGTTCTCCAGCAGCCCATGGGGCTCTCGTGGTCAGGCCAATCCCAGGATATGGAGCTCACCTGGGCTGCGCCGCCCACCCCACAGCCCACGGGGCTCTCGTGGTCAAGTCCCTCCTAGGGTATGGAGCTCACCTGTGCAGCTACCCAGAAGCCCATGGTGCTCTCCTAGTCAGGCCCTTCCCAGGATACAGAGCTCCCCTGGGCCGGTACCCCAGCAGGGATGGAAACACAGGAACTGTGCACATAGCCCACCTTGCAGAGAACCCCCAGCTCACCTGTCGCTCACAGCTGTCACAGAACACCTCAGAGCAGGACTTGAACTAACAAACAGCATCTCTCAGAGGTCTGTGACCCTGGGTATCACTCTGTGCAGCCTCTCTCTGCCTGGTATTCCAGACACTTCCACTGCAGCCAGGGCACCAGGCCTCTGTCTCCAACCACCATCACTCCTCTCCCTGGCTCCTGGGTTCCTCTCATTAGGATAGGGTCTTCTTGAAGTTGTTTTCCACTCATAGAACAGATAAAATGATAAGAAAACAAGCTGCAGCTGCAGCCCCTTGTCTATCCTGACTCTCAGGAGCCCACACCTGTTCCTTGGGCCTGGCCTGTTTATCAAGGTTCATTTTCTGCAACTGTGAGCCCCTGAGGGCTGAGGATTGGCTGATTTGGGCAGCCTGACACTGCCTGCCCGCCCTCCCTAGGTGTGCCTGGGTTGAGGTCAATATAAATAAGTCTCCAGTCAGCAAGAGACCCTGTTGCTGTGCCTGGCGCCATATTCTCTGCCCCGTCAGCAGTGCCGGGCCTGGGGTGGTGGGAGGTAGAGGGGCCGTGGCTTTGTGGGTGGCCCAGTTTGAGGGGGGCTCTGATGGACTTTATGCAGGAGTTGCCAGGCTGCCACCTGCTAAAGAAGAGGATGTGTCACCCATACCTGCCGCTGGAATTTCTCCCCAGGCAGAGGTGAGGAAGTAAAAAAGCAGTGGGGTACGTGGAGGAGGGGTATCTCATGCAGGGAAATGGAAAGCTTCCAGAAGAGCATCTGGGGCCAGGACCATCCTGGCTGGCCTGCAGGCACCAAGTCGGCCTATGTGCTGTCGCTTGTGTGACTCCACAGCCCTTCCTCTAGGCTTGCAAGTTCTTGTACATTTTCAGGTGTTTTACCTGGAAAGGGTGGGAAGAGTTCAGCTGCAGCAGGACTGGGGCTCAGCTCACATTTACTCACAGACGCCTCGACACAGTCCCCCAGCTTTGCAATGAGGATGCTCCTTGTGGGTGGGAGCGCTGGTGACTGCCTGGGAGACGATTTCCCACCTCTGACCAACTTAAGAATTTTTACCACTGGAGCAAGTGCCCTGATACAATTGTCCTCTGTATAACTGGTAGGCTCTGTTTTTTTTTTTTTTCTTTCTTTTTTTCTTTTTGGTTCAAGGTAGATTTTATTTATTCCTCTTTTTTTTTAATTTACAAATATAAACATGGAAATAATGCATTAATATAAAGAGGTCTATATGAAGGGAAATAATTTTTTTCTGTTTTTTTAATTAAATGTTATTTATTTATTTTTATTTTTTTTAAAATTTATTTCTTTCTTTTATACAGCAGGTTCTTATTGGATATCTATTTTATACATATAAGTGTGCACATGTGAATCCCAGTCTCCCAATTCATCCCACAACCACCCTCACATGGCATTCCCCCCTTGGTGTACATATGTTTGGTCTCTACATCTGTGTCTCTATCTCTGCCCTGCAAACCGGTTCACCTGTACCATTTTTCTAGGTTCCACATATATGCATTAATATACAATATTTGTTTTTCTCTTTTTGACTTACTTCACTCTGTATGACAGTCTCTAGATCCATCAAGGTCTCTACAAATGACCTAATTTCATTCCTATGTATGGCTGAGTGATATTCCATTGTATATATGTACCACATCTTTATCCATTCGTCTGTCTGTGGGCACTTAGGTTGCTTTCATTACCTGGCTATTGTAAATAGTGCTGCAATGAATATTATGGTGAATGTGTCTTTTTGATTTATGGTTTTCTCTGGGTTTATGCGCAGTAGTGGGATTGCTGGATTATATGGTAATTCTATTTTTAATTTTTAAAGGAACCTCCATACTGTTCTCCATAGAGACTGTATTGATTTACATTCCCAACAATAGTGGAAGAAGGTTCCTTATCTCCACACCCTCTCCAGCATTTGTTGTTTGTAGATTTTCTGATGATGCCCATTCTAACAGGTGTGACGTGATACCTCATTGTAGTTTCGATTTCCATTTCTCTAATAATTAGAGATGTTGAGCAGATTTTCATGTGTGTCTTGGCCATCTCTATGTCTTCTTGGAATAAATGTCTATGTAGATCTTCTTCCATTTTTGTATTGGGTTGTTTGTTTTATTAATATTGAGCTGCATGAGATGTTTATATATATTGGAGATTAAGCAATTGTCCATTGATTCGTTTGCAAATATTTTCTGCCATTCTGAGGGTTGTCTTTTCGTCTTGTTTGTAGTTTCCTTTGCTTTGCAAAAGCTTTTACGTTTCATTAGGTCCCAGCTGTTTAGTTTTCTTTTTTATTTCATTAGTATAGGATGTGGATCAAAAAAGATCTTGCTGTGATTTACGTCAGAGTATTCTTCATAAGTTTTCCTCTCAGAGTTTTATACTGTCCAGTCTTACATTAAGGTCTCTAATCCATTTTGAATATATTTTTATGGATGGTGTTGGGGAGTGTTCTAATTTCATTCTTTTACATGTAGCTGTCCATATTTCCCAGCACCACTGATTGAAGAGACTGTCTTATCTCCATTGTATAGTCTTGCCTCCTTTGTCATAGATTAGTTGACCATAGGTGTGTAGGTTTATCCCTGGGCTTTCTTTTTTTTTTTCCTTTTACACGTTTATTGGAGTATAATTGCTTTACAATGGAGTGTTTGTTTCTGCTGTATAACAAAGTGAATAAGCTATACATATACAAATGTCACCAGATCCCCTCCCTCTTGCATCTCCCTCCCACACTCCATATCCCACCCCTTTAGGTGGTCACAAAGCACCGAGCTGATCTCCCTCTTCTATGTGGCAGCATCCCAGTAGCTATCAGTGTTACATTTGGTAATGTATTTATGTCCATGCCACTCTCTCACTTCGTCCCAGCCTACCCATCCCCCTTCCGGTGTCCACAAGTCCTTTCTCTACTTCTGTGTCCTTAATCCTGTCCTGCCACTAAGTTCTTCAAAATCTTTTTTTTTTCTTCATTAGATTCCATATATCTCTGTTAACATACAGTATTTGTTTTTCCCTTTCTGACTTACTTCACTGTGTAGGACAGATTCTAAGTCCATCCACCTCAGTACAAATAAGTCAGTTTTGCTTCTTTTTATGGCTGAGTAATATTCCATTGTATATATGTGCCAGATCTTCTTTATCCATTCATCTGTCGATGGACACTTAGGTTGCTTCCATGTCCTGGCTATTGTAAATAGAGCTAAAATGAAAATTTTTGTACATAACTCTTTTTGAATTATGGTTTTCGCAAGGCAAATGCACAGTAGTTGGATTGTTGTGTCCTTTGGTACTTCTATTGTTAGTTAATTAAAGGAACCTTTGTACTGTTCTCCCTTGTGCCCAGATCAATTTACATTCCCACCCACAGTGCAAGTGTGTTCCCTTTTCTACAATAAAGGCCTCTCCAGCATTTATTGTTTTGTAGATGTTTTTTGATGATTGCCACTCTGACTGCTGTGAGGTGATACCTCACAGTAGTTTTGATTTGCATTTCTCTAATGATTAGTGATGTTCAGCATCCTTTCATGTCTTTCTTGGCAATCTGTATATCTTCTTTGGAGAAATGTCTATTTAGGTCTTCTGCCCGTTTTTGAATTGGGTTGTTTGTTTTTGTGATATTGAGCTACATGAGGTGCTTGTAAAGTTTGGAGATTAATCCTTTGTCAATTGCTTCATTTGAAAATATTTTCTCCCATTCTGAGGGTTGTTTTTGCATCTTGTTTATGTTTTCCTGTACTGTGTAAAAGCTTTTAAGTTTCATTAGGTCCCATTTGTTGATTTCTGTTTTTATTTCCATTTGTCTATGAGGTGGGTCAGAAAGGATCTTGCTGTGATTTATGTCATAGAGTGTTCTGCCTATGGTTTCCTCTAAGTGTTTTATAGTGTCTGGTCTTATATTTAGATCTCTAATCAATTTAGAGTTTATTTTTGTGTATGGTGTTATGGAGTGTCCTAATTTCATTCTTTTATGTGTAGGGTTCCAGTTTTCCCAGCAGCAATTACTGAAGAGACTGTCTTTTCTCCATTGTATCTCCTTAGTTCCTTTTTCATAGATGAGATAGCCATAGGTATGTAGGTTTATCTCTGAGCTTTATGTCCTGTTCCATTGATCTGTGTTTATGCCAATCTACGTACACTTGATTCCATTATGGAGACATATAAATTCATAGGTTTCAAGATTATTAGCAGTCAGACATATTCCTCTTCAGTGAATAGGGTGTTTTGAGTCCAGTTCATTGAGAAAGGAGTAGGTCTCGTCTATTAGATATTTGGTATATGGAATGGTATCTGTGCTAATTTCAAACTCTGGTTTTACGCATAACCCCACATCACCTTTCCCCTTAAGGAGGCATAAGTGTGTTTTCTAAATGTGTAACTCTGTTCTCTTTTGAAATTCAGTTCATGTGTATCCATGTTTACATTCCCTCTAGAAGTGATATATTACAATAAGTTTCTTTTTCTTTGTGGCTCATTTCACCTAGCATCATCGTACCTAAAGCCACTCATTATGCTGCTATTTGCCTTATGACATTGATTTTATGTCTGAGTGACATTCCATTGTATATAAGTACCACAACATCTTTATCCATTATTTTTTTTCCTTTCCTGGTGTATTTAAACTGTACCAAAGTTGAGGTTCTTGTAAACATAGCAGCCATAAATTTTGGGGTGGCTGTGTGTTGTGGATTTTTAGTTTTCCCAAAATACATGCCCTTGAGTGGAAGTGTGCTATGCTCTGTACCTCTGTTTTAGAAAACAACATACAGTTCTCCAGAGAGGCTGTTGACAATTTACATTCTGTCCATCCGCGTAACCAGGCTCCCTTTTCTCCATGGCCTCTCTTGTATTTGTGGTATTTACACTATTTGCGGATGGCCCTTTTGACCGGAGGTAAGTGACACTTCTATGTAGTGTGGATTTGAAATGCCTGATGGCTTGCTTGGCCAAAAAGGGCATATGCATTTTTTTCCTGAATATATTAAATAAAATACACATACTCCCTTTTTGGCCAAGGACATCATTGTCGAAGTTCTGTCACTTTCCATGTGCTTTTAAGATGACTCCAATCCACCTCTTGAAATCTGTTTCCTTAAATTCTGCCTTGCATTCAAATCCTCTTCACTGCCTTACCTCAATATATTTCTGGATGATAGTTGTCCCTTATAACTCTGCAAGTTTGTGATTTGCTGTGCCTTGATTTCCATTTTTCAAATCGCCTATTTGTGAGCTGGCTGCAATACTGCAGGATGGCTTTAGGCCCTAGTCTGGTTCCTGGGCTGCAGGCTGAGCCTTTGGTTAATTATTCTTCCTGAGGTGAAACTAGAGAGACATGTGTCCATGCAAACACCTACAGCTAATCTCTCATTTGTTTCCCCTCTTCCTGTTCATCCTCTGCACAATTTGCAAACTGTGCATAACAGGAGGGTAAAGCCGCTGACACTCCAAGTGGGGAGATTTTCAGTAATGCAGATGGAATGGCGAAGCCCAGCATGATGAAAGGAAAAATGAGGTAGCTTTTAGAAAACTTTCCCGATTACACAGTGTACCAACCACTGTGTTTCCCATGCATTTTTAACTGTAGGAAGATTCCCTTAATCCTGGAGAGTTGGGACCACTAGAATGGGTAGCACAAACTATTGCTCTAAGTGGTGTTCTTTTGCTCACACAACCTCAGCAATCTTGTCAGCTCCAAGTGTTCAGTCTTATGTCTCATCCAGAGGTGGGTGTAAAGTTGGTCAATCCACGTTGCATCACAGGCCCTGAACGTAATTTGTAAGAATTTCTCTCTGTTTCGCTGTTTTTGCATTTTGCTTTTGAAATTTATTTTTATACGGGGGGTTTAGCTGTATTTCAGTGCAGTGTTCATGCCGTTATACACACACATGATTCCTTTATGGAGACATGAGAATACATATGTTTTAAAATTCTTAAAGTCAGATATATTCCTCTGCAATGAATAGGGGGTGTTGAGTCCAGTTCATTGTGCTGGGGGTAGGTGTTGTCTACTACATACTTGGTTTATGTATCGGTATCTGTGCTAATTTAAAACTGTGGTTTTATGCATTACCCCACCTCGCATTTCCCCTTAAGCAGGTAGAAGATTGTTTTCTAAATGTGTGACTCTGTTGTGTTTGTAATTCAGTTCATGTGTAGCCATGTGTAGATTCCCGCTATGAGTCATAACTTATGATAAGATTCGATACTCTGTACTCTTTCCTAACTCAGTTCATGTGTAGCCATGTTTACAGGACCGTCATAAGTGATATCTTATGATAAGTTTCTTTTTCTCTGTGACTTATTTCACTTAGAATCATCGTACCTAAAGCCACTCATTTTGCTGCTACTGCCCTTATGACATTGATTTCATGGCTGAGGGATATTCCATCTTACGTAAGTAACACAATTTCTTGAACCATTTTTGTCTTTCCTGGGATATTTAATGTCTTCCCAAGTTGAGGTTCTTGTAAGCAGTGCAGCCCTAAATTTTGGGGTGGCTCTGTCTTATTGATTTTCAATTTTCCCAAGGTATATTCCCTAGACTGGAAGTGCCCTTGGCTCTGTAGCTCTGTTGTTTACTTGTTTTAGGGAACACAGTGCACTCCTCCAGAGAGGCAGTTGGCAATTTACATCCTGCCCATCAGCATAAGTAGGCTCACTGTTCTCCAGGCCCTGTCTTGCCTTTCTGGTTTTTACACATTTTGCGGATGTCCCTGTTGACCGGTGGGAACTGATACTTCTTTGTAGTGCAGATTTGCATTGCCCACTTGCTTGCTTGGCCAAAAAGGGCGTATGGGTTTTCTCCTGAATATATTCAGGAGAAAACGCATATGCCCTTTTTTAGCCAAGTGCATCACAGTCGAAGTTGTGCCCCTCATCCTGTGCTTTAAAGGTGATTCAAATGTACCTATTGAAATCTGTTTCCTGCATTTCTGGCTCGCTTGTAAGTCCACCTCGTTGCCTTCCCTCAACAGATATTTGGACGAGAGTTGTCCATTATTACTCTGCCAGTTTGTGAGTTGCTGTGCCCCTGAGCTCCATTTTTCAACTCGTTTTTTGTGAGCTGATCGCAAGTCCAAAATTTTGGTGCAGGACCTATAATGGTTCCCGGAGGGTGGCTGAGACTTTGGTTAATTCTCCTTCCTGCCGGGAAATTAGAGTGACATGTGCCCGTCCAACTGCCTAAAGGCTACTCTCTCATTGGTTCTCCTTCTTCACTTTCATCCTCTGCCAAATTGGCAATCTGTGCGAACCAGGAGGTTTGAGGGGCTCTCTCTCCAATTTGGGAGACTGATAGTAAAGCAATTGGAATGTCTAACCGGAGAACCAGGAGAGGGAATATTAGTTGAGTTTTAGAAACCTTTCGTATTCACAGTGTGTCCATTCTCTAGGTTTCCTGTACAAGTTATACCTCTAGTAATATTCCCTTAAACCTGGAGAGTTGGGACCCTTGGAATGTGTTCCACGCATTATTGCTTTGAATTTTCTGCATTTGCTCACCCAATCTCACCAATCCTCTCATTCCCAAGTGTCCAGCCTTATGACACATCCAGCTGTCATTGTAGATAGGGTCATTCCAGGTTTCATCAGAGCCCCTGTAGGAATTGTAAAGAATTTCCCTTTTTTTTTTTGTTTTTGAAATTCCTTTTTATAGTGGGTTTCAGCTGATTCTTACTGCCATGTTTATGCTCGTCTGGACACACTTGATTCCCTTACGGAGTCTTATTTATACATTGGTTTTAAGATTCTTACTAGTCAGATATATTCCTCTGTGGGAAATATGGGTTTTTGAGTCCCTTTCACTGAGAAAGGTGTAGGTCTTGTCTATTCTGTAGTTGGTTTTTGGAACGGTACTTGTACTAATATCAAACTCTGGTTTTATGCATCACCCCACCTCTCCTTCCCCCTTAAGAAGGCATAAGAGTGTTTTCTAAATGTGAGACTCTGTTCTCTTTCCTAACTCTGTTCATGTGTATCCAGCCATGTTTACAGGACCTTCATAAGTGTTATCTTATGATAAGTTCCTTTTTCTCTGTGACTTATTTCACTTAGAATCATCGTACCTGAATCCACTCATTTTGCTGCTACTTTCCTTATGACATTGATTTCATGGCTGAGGGATATTCCATCTTACGTAAGTAACACAATATCTTGAAACATTTTTGTCTTTCCTGGGATATTTTAGGTGGACCCAAGTTGAGGTTCTTGTAAGCAGAGCAGCCCTAAATTTTGGGGTGGCTCTGTCTTATTGATTTTCAGTTTTCCCAAGGTATATTCCCTAGACTGGAAGTGCCCTTGGCTCTGTAGCTCTGTTGTTTACTTGCTTTAGGGAACACAATGCACTCCTCCAGAGAGGCAGTTGGCAATTTACATCCTGCCCTTCAGCATAAGTAGGCTCCCTGTTCTCAATGGCCTGTCTTGCCTTTCTGATTTTTTACACATGTTGCGGATGTCCCTTTTGACCGTTGGGTAGTGATACTTCTTTGTAGTGCAGATTTGCATTGCCCGCTTGCTTGCATGGCCAAAAAGGGCGTATGCGTTTTCTCCTGAATATATTCAGGAGAAAACACAGTCGCCCTTTTTGGCCAAGTGCATCATTGTCGAAGTTGTGCCCCTCTTCCTGTGCTTTAAAGGTGATTCCAATGTACCTCTTGAAATCTGTTTGCTGCTATTCTGGCTCACTTTCCAGTCCGCCTCGTTGCCTTCCCTCAACAGATTTTTGGACGATAGTTGTTCATTATTACTCTGCCAGTTTGTGAATAGCTGTGCCCCTGAGATCCATTTTTTAAATCTTTTTTTGTGAGCTGACTGCAAGTCCAAAATTTTGGTTCAGAAACTATATTGGTTCCCGGAGGGTGGCTGAGACTTTGGTTAATTCTCCTTCCTGCCGGGAAATTAGAGTGACATGTGCCCGTCCAAATGCCTAACAGCTACTCTCTCATTGGTTCTCCCTCTTCCCTTACATCCTCTGCCAAATTGGCAACCTGTGCGAACCAGGAGGTTAAAGGGGCTGTCTCTCCAATTTGGGACATTGATAGTAAAGCAGTTGGAAAGTCAAACCGGAGCACCAGGAGAGGGACAATTAGTTGAGATTTAGAAACCTTTCGTATTCACAGTGTGTCCATTCTCTAGGTTTCCCGTACATGTTTTATATGTAGTAATATTCCCTTCAACCAGGAGAGTTGGGACCCTTGGAATGTGTGCCACGCATTATTGCTTTAAATGGTCTACATTTGCTCACCGAATCTCTCCAATCCTCTCAGTCCCAAGTGTCCAGCCTTATGCCACATCCAGCTGTCGTTGTAGATAGGTTCATTCCAGGTTTCATCAGAGCCCCTGTAGGAATTGTAAAGAATTTCCCTGTTTTTTGTGTTGTTTTTGAAATTCCATTTTATAGTGGGTTTGAGCTGATTCTCACTGCCATGTTTATGGCAGTCTAGACACACTTGATTCCCTTACAGAGACATAACAATACATAGGTATTAAGATTCTCACTAGTCAGATATATTCCTCGACGGGAAATATTGGGTTTTGAGTCCCTTTCACTGTGGAAGGTGTAGGTCTTGTCTATTCCGTATTTGGTTTTTGGACCGGTACCTTTACTAATATGAAACTCTGGTAATATGTGTCACCCGACCACTCCTTCCCCCTTAAGCAGGCATAAGAGTGTTTTCTAACTGTGAGACTCTGTTCTCTTTCCTAACTCAGTTCATGTGTAGCCATGTTTACAGGACCTTCATAAGTGATATCTTATGATAAGTTTCTTTTTCTCTGTGACTTAATTCACTTAGAATCATCGTACCTGAATCCACTCATTTTGCTGCTACAGGCCTTATGACATTGACTTCATGGCTGAGGGATATTCCATCTTACGTAAGTAACACAATTTCTTGAACCATTTTTGTCTTTCCTGGGATATTTCAGGTGTCCCCAAGTTGAGGTTCTTGTAAGCAGTGCAGCCCTAAATTTTGGGGTGGCTCTGTATTATTGATTTTCAGTGTTCCCAAGTTATATTCCCTAGACTGGAAGTCCCCTTTGCTCTGGAGCTCTGTTGATTACTTGTTTTAGGGAACACAATGCACTCTTCCAGAGAGGCAGTTGTCAATTTACATCATGCCCATCAGCTTAACTAGGCTCCCTCTTCTCCAGGGCCTCTCTTGCCTTTTAGGTTTTACACATTTTGCGGATGTCCTTTTGACCGGTGGGAAGTGACACTTCTTTGTAGTGCAGATTTGCATTGCCCGCTTGCTTGCTTGGCCAAAAAGGGCGTATGGGTTTTCTCCTGAATATATTCAGGAGAAAACGCATACGCCCTTTTTTGCCAAGTGCATCATTGTCAAAGTTGTTCCCCTCTTCCTGTGCTTTAAATGCAATTCCAATGTACCTGTTGAAATCAGTTTCTTGCTATTCTGGCTCGCTTTCAAGGTCGCCACGGTGCCTTCCCTGAATAGATTTTTGGACGATAGTTGTCCTTTATTACTCTGCCAGTTTGTGAATTGCAATGCACCTGAGATCCATTTTTTATCTCGTTTTTTGTGAGCTGACCGCAAGTCCCAAACGTTGGTTCAGGACCAATACTGGTTCCCGGCGTGTGCCTTAGCCTTTGGTTAATTCTTCTTCCTGCCGGGAAATTAGTGTGACTTGTGCCCGTCCAAATGCCTAACAGCTACTCTCTCATTGGTTCTCCCTCTTCCCTTTCATCCTCTGCCAAATTAGCAACCTGTGCGAACAAGGATGATAAAGGGGCTTCCTCTGCAATTTGGGAGATTGATAGTAAAGCAGTTGGAAATTCAAACCGGAGCACCAGAAGAGGGACTATTAGTTGAGTTTTAGAAACATTTCGTATTCACATTGTGTCCATTCTTCAGGTTTCCCGTACATGTTATACCTGTAGTAATATTCCGTTCAACCTGGAGAGTTGGGTCCTTGGAATGTGTGCCACGCATTATTGCTTTAAATGGTCTACATTTTCTCACCGAATCTTTCCAATCCTCTCAGTCCCAAGTGTCCAGCCTTATGCCCCATCCAGCTGTCGTTGTAGAGAGGGTCATTCCACGTTTCATCAGAGCCCCTGTAGGAATTGTAAAGAATTTCCCTGTTTTTTGTTTTGTTTTTGAAATTCCTTTTTATAGTGGGTATGAGCTGATTCTCACTGCCATGTTTATGCCAGTCTAGACGCACTTGATTCCCTTACAGAGACATATCAATACATAGGTTTTAAGATTCTTACTAGTCGGATATATTCCTCAGCGGGAAATATTGGGTTTTGAGTCCCTTTCACTGAGGAAGGTGTAGATGTTGTCTATTCCGTATTTGGTTTTTGGACCGGTACATGTACTAATATGAAACTCTGGTTTTATGCATCACCCCACCTCTCCTTCCCCCTTAAGCAGGCATAAGGGTGTTTTCTTACTGTGAGACTCTGTTCTCTTTCCTAACTCAGTTCATGTGTATCCATGTATACAGGACCTTCATAAGTGATATCTTATGATAAGTTTCTTTTTCTCTGTGACTTATTTCACTTAGAATCATCGTACCTATATCCTCTCATTTTGCTGCTACTGGCCTTATGACATTGATTTCATGGCTGAGGGATATTCCATCGTACGTAAGTAACACAATTTCTTGAACCATTTTTGTCTTTACTGGGATACTTAATGTGTACCCAAGTTGAGGTTCTTGTAAGCAGTGCAGCCCTAAATTTTGGGGTGGATCTGTTTTATTGATTTTCAGTTTTCCCAAGGTATATTCCCTAGACTGGAAGTGCCCTTGGCTCTGTACCTCTGTTGTTTACTTGTTTTAGGGAACACAATGCACTCCTCCGGAGAGGCAGTTGGCAAATTACATCCTGCCAATCAGCATAATTAGGCTCCCTGTTCTCCAGGGCCTGTCTTGCCTTTCTGGTTTTTATACATTTTGTGGATGACCCTTTGACCGGTGGGAATTGACACTTCTTTGTAGTGCAGATTTGCATTGCCCGCTTGCTTGCTTGGCCAAAAAGCGCGTATGCGTTTTCTCCTGAATATATTCAGGAGAAAATGCATACGCCCTTTTTGGCCAAGTGCATCATTGTCGATGTTGTGCCCCTCTTCATGTGCTTTAAAGGCGATTCCAAAGTACCTGTTGAAATCTGTTTCCTGCTATTCTGGCTCCCTTTCATGTCCGCCTCGTTTCCTTCCCTCAACAGATTTTTGGACGATAGTTTTCCTTTATTACTCTGCCAGTATATGAATTGCTGTGCCACTGAGCTCCATTATTCAACTCGTTTTTTTGTGAGCTGACCGCAAGTCCAAAATTTTGGTTCTGGGCCTATACTGGTTTCCGCTGGGTGGCTGAGACTTTGGTTAATTCTTCTTCCTGCCGGGAAATAGGAGTGACATGTGCCCGTCCAAATGCCTAAGAGCTACTCTCTCATTGGTTCTCCCTCTTCCCTTTCATCCTCTGCCAAATTGGCAACCAGAGTGAAACAGGAGTTTAAAGGGGCTGTCTCTCCAAGTTGCTAGATTGATAGTATACCAGTTGGAAATTCAATCTGGAGCACCAGGAGAGGGACTATTAGTTGAGTTTTAGAAACATTTCGTATTCACAGTGTGTCCATTCTTTAGGTTTCCCGTACATGTTATAGCTGTAGTAATATTTCTTTCAACCTGGAGAGTTGGGAACCTAGGAATGTGTGCCACACATTATTACTTTAAATGGTCTGCATTTGGTCACCGAATCTCACCAATCCTCTCAGTCCCAAGTGTTCAGCCTAATGCTACATGCAGCTGTCGTTGTAGATAGTGTCATTCCAGGTTTCATCAGAGCCCCTGAAGGAATGCTAAAGAATTTCCCTGTTTTTTTGTTTTGTTTTTAAATTCCTTTTTATAGTGGGTTTCAGCTGATTTTCACTGCCATGTTTATGCCAGTCTAGACACAGTTGATTCCCTTAAGGAGACATATCAATACATAGTTTTTAAGATTCTTACTAGTCAGATATATTCCTCTGCAGAGAATAGGGGTGTTGAGTCCCGTTCACTGAGGAAGGAGTAGGTCTTGTCTATTCTGTATTTGGATCATGGAATGGTACCTGTGCTAATATCAAACTCTGGTGTTATGCATCAACCCACCTCTCCTTTCCCCGTAAGCAGGCATACGTATGTTTTCTATATGTGAGACTCTGTTCTCTTTACTAATTCAGTTCTTGTGTACCCATGTTTACATTTCCTTCATAAGTGATATCTTATGTCAGAATGCTCCATGGCTCTTGTCATCATAATGCTCCATGATGCTTGTCACCACGATTATCCTTGGTCTTCTCATCACAATGCTCCACGGTCTTGCCATCACATTGTTCCATATTCCTTGTCATCACAATTCTCCTCCTCTTTGTCATCACAACATTCCATGACATTTCTCATCACAATGTTACATGCTCTTTTCATCACAATTCTCCGTGCACTTGTCATCGCATTGCTCCCTGAACCCTGTCATAGCAAGCTCCATATGCTTGTCATCATAATGCTTCATGACATTGTTATAAAAATTATTAATGACCCTTGACATCACAATGCTCCCTGCCATTCTCATTACAATTCTCCATGACACTTGTCATCACAATGCTCCAAGCCTTTGTCATCACAATGCTCCATGACCCTTGTCAACTCAAAGCTCCATGCCTTTGTCAGCACAGTGCTCCATGACCCTTGTCATCACAATGCTCGATGCGCGTGTCAGCACAATGCTCCATAACCAATGTCATCACAATGCACCATGCACTTGTCATCACAATGCTCAATACACTTGGCATAACAATGCTCGCTGACACTTGTTATCAGTATGCTCCTTGAACACTGTCATGACAAGATCCATGCCTTTTTCATTACAATGATCCATGCCCTTTTCATCACAATGCTCCAAGACCACTGTTATCACAATGCGCCGTGATTCCAGTCATCACAGTGCTTCATGATATTTGTCATAACAATGGTCCATGACCTGGTCACAGAAAGATCTGTGACATTTGTCACCACAATGCTCCATGAAATTTTTATCACAATGCTCTGTGACCCTTGTCAACACAAAGCTCCATTCCTTTGTCAGCACAATGCTCCATAACCCATGTCATCACAATGCACCATGCATTTGTAATCACAATGCTCCACATCCTTGTCATCAAAATGCTCCATAAACCTTGTCATCACAATGCTCCATGCACTTCTCCTCAAAATGCTTTCTCACCACTGATATCACAATGTTCCATCACTAGTCATCACAATAATCTTTCACCCCTGTCATCACAATATTCCAAGACCTATGAAATCACAATTCTCCATGCCCTTGTCATCACAAAGCTCCATGACGCATGTCATCAGAATACTCGATGGCCTTCTCATCACAATGCTCCATGCCCTTGTCATCACAATGCTCCAACACCCCTGTAATCACAATGCTCCATGCCCCTTTTCATCTCAATGCTCCATGAACCCTGTCATCACAATGCACCGTGCCCATCACCATAATATTTCATGCTATTGTCATCACAATGAAATCAAAATGCTCCATGACCTCTGTCATCTCTATGCACCAAACCCTTCTGATCACAATGTTCCATAACACTTGTCATCACAATGAAATCAAAATGCTCCATGACCTCTGTCATCACAATGCACCAAACCCTTCTGATCACAATGTTCCATAACACTTGTCATCACAATGCCCCATGACGCTGGTCATCACAATTATCCATAGTCTTCTCATCACAATGCTCCATGATCTTTGTCATCACAATGCTCAATACACTTATCATCACAATGCTCCCTGACAGTTGTCATCAGTATGCTCCTTGAACCCTGTCATGACAAGGCTCCATGCATTTTTCATCACAATGATCCATTCCCTTTTCATCACAATGCTCCAAGACCCCTGTAATCACAATGCTCCATGTACTTGTCATCACAAAGCTCCATGACGCATGTCATCAGAATGCTCCATTGCCTTCTCATCACAATGCTCCATGCCCTTGTAATCACATTGCTTCAAAACCCCTGTAATCTCAATGCTCCATGCACCTTTTCATCAGAATGCTCCATGCCATTTTCATCACAATGCTCCATGACCCTTGTCATCGCAATGTTCCAAGCCCTTGTCATCAAAATGCTCCATTACCTTTGTCATCACAATCCTCCATGACACTTGGTATCACAATGCTCCATGCCATAGTCATCACAATGGACTATGACATATGTCATCACAATGCTCCCTGACACCTGTCTTCACAATATTCCATGACCTTGTCATCACAATGTTCCATGCCATTGTCATCACAATGCGCCATGCCCACTGTCATCACAATAATCCATGAAACATGTCAGACCAATGTTCCATGCCCCTGTCATAACAATGCTCCATGCCTTTGTCATCACAATGCTCATGAACCCGGTCATCACAATGCTCCGTGACTCCAGTCATCACAATGTTTCATGACCTTTGTCCTCAATATGGTCCATGCCCTCGTAACACAAGGCTCTGTGATCTTTGTCACCGCAATGCACCATGAAATTTTCAACACAAGGCTCTGTGTCCCTTGTCATCATAATGCTCCATGCCTTTGTCTGCACAATGCTCCATGACACTTGTCATCGAAATGCTCCATGCGCTTGTCAGCACAATGCTTCATGACACATGTCATCACAATGTGCCATGCTCTTTTCATCACAGTGCTCCACATCCTTTTCATCGCTATGTTCCATAAAACTTGTCATCACAATGCTTCATGCACTTCTCATGAAAATGGTCTCTCACCACATATATCACAATGTTCCATCACTAGTCATCACAATACTCACTCACTCCTGTCATCACAATGTTCCATGACCACTGTCATCACAGTGCTACATGCCCTTATCATCATAATGACCCATGACCCATGACATCACAATGTTCCATAACCCCTGTCATACAATGCTCCATGAGCCATTTCATCACCATGCTTCATGACCACTGACATCACAATGTTCCATAACACATGTCTTCAAAATATTCCATGACATTTTTATTCAAATTGCTCCATGACCCTGTCATCAGAATGCACCCTGCCCTTATAACAATGCACCACGCCCATGTCATCAAAATGACCCTTGACATTTGTCATCACAAAGCTCGAAGACACTTGGCATCACAGTGCTCCATGCCATTGTCATCACAATGTTCAATGAAATCTCTCATCACATTGCTCCATGTCCTTGTCATCACAATGCTCCATTACACCTGTCATAACAAAGCTCCATGACCCCTGCCATCACAATGTTCCACGGCTTTGTCATCACAAGGCTCCATGTCCCTTGTTATCACAATGCTCCAAGACCTCTGTAATTACAATTCTTCATGCCACTCTCCCTCTCAATGCTCCATGAACACTGTCATCACAATGCACCATGCCCATCATCATAATGATTCATGCTATTCTCATCACAATGAAATCAAAATGCTGCATGTCCTCTGTCATCACAATGCTCCAAACCCTTCTGATCACAATGTTCCATAACACTTGTCATCACATGCCCCATGACGCTCGTCATCACAATTATGCAAGGTCTTCTCATCACAATGCTCCATGACCTTTGTCACCACAATGCTCAATACACTTGGCATCACAATGCTCGCTGACACTTGTCATCAGTATGCTCCTTGAACACTGTCATGACAAGGCTCGATGCCATTTTCATCACAATGATCCATTCCCTTTTCATCACAATGCTGCAAGAGCCCTGTTATCACAATGCTCCTTGACTCCATTCATCACAATGCTTCATGACATTTTTCATCACAATGGTCCATGACCTCGTACCACAAATCTCTGTGACATTTGTCACCACAATGCTCCATGAAATTTTTATCACAATGCTCTGTGACCCTTGTCATCACAAAGCTCCATGCCTTTGTCAGCACAATGCTCCATGACCCTTGTCATCACAATGCTCGATGCGCGTGTCATCACAATGCTCCATAACCCATGTCATCACAATGCACCATGCACTTGTCATCACAATGCTCCACATCCTTGTCATCAAAATGCTCCATAAACCTTGTCATCACAATGCTCCATGCAGTTCTCCTCAAAATGCCTTCTCACCACTGATATCACAATGTTCCATCACTAGTCATCACAATACTCGCTCACCCCTGTCATCACAATATTCCATGACCCCTGTAATCACAATGCTCCATGTGCTTGTCATCACAAAGCCCCCTGAAACATGTCATCAGAATGCTCCATTGCCTTCTCATCACAATGCTCCATGCCCTTGTAATCTCATTGCTTCAAAACCCCTGTAATCTCAATGCTCCATGCACCTTTTCATCAAAATGCTCCATGCCCTTGTCATCACAATGCTCCATTACATTTGTCATCACAATCCTCCATGACACTTGGTATCACAATGTTCCATGCCTTTGTCATCACAATGCGCCATGCCCACTGTCATCACAATAATCCATGAAACATATCAGACCAATGTTCCATGGCCCTGTCATCACAATACTCCATGTCCTTGTCATTACAATGCTCCATGACACCTGTCATCACAATGTTCCGTGACTCCAGTCATCACAATGCTTCAACTGTTGTCCAAACAATGGTCCATGCCCTCGTCACACAAAGCTCTGTGACCTTTGTCACCACAATGCTCCATGACCACTGTCATCACAATAATCCATGAAACTTGTCAGACCAATGTTCCATGGCCCTTTCATCACAATACTCCATGTCCTTGTCATCACAATGCTCCATGACCTATGTCATCACAGTGCAACTTGACTCAAGTCATCACAATGATTCATGACCTTTCTCATCACAATGGTCCATGCCCTCGTCACACAAGGCTCTGTGATCTTTGTCACCACAATGCTCCATGAAATTTTCATCACAATGCTCTGTGTCCCTTGTCATCACAAAGCTCCATGCCTTTGTCAGCACAATGCTCCATGACACATGTCATCACAATGTGCCATGCTCTTTTCATCAAAATGCTCCACATCCTTTTCATCGCTATGCTCCATAAAACTTGTCATCAAAATGCTCCATGCACTTCTCATCAAAATGCTCTCTCAACACATATATCACAATGTTCCATCACTAGTCATCACAATACTCCCTCACCCCTGTCATCACAATGTTCCATGACCACTGTCATCACAGTGCTACATGCACTTATCATCAAAATGCTCCATGACCCCTGACAGCACAACGTTCCATGGCCTTGTCATCTCAAGGCTCCATGACCATTGTCATCACAATGCTCCAAGACCTCTGTAATCACAATTCTCCATGCCACTTTTCATCTCAATGCTCCATGATCACTGTCATCACAATGCACCATGCCCATCATCATAATGATTCATGCTATTGTCATCACAATGAAATCAAAATCTCCATGTCCTCTATCGTCACAATGCTCCAAACCCTTCAGATCACAATATTCCATAGCACTTGTCATCACATGCCCCATGAGGCACGTCATCACAATTATGCAAGGTCTTCTCATCACAATGCACCACGTCCTTTTCATCAAAATGCCCCATGACATTTGTCATCACAAAGCTACATGACCCTTGGCACCACAATGCTCCATGCCATTGTCATCACAATGCACAATGAAATCTCTCATCACATTGCTCCATGCCCTTGTCATCACAATGATCCATGCCCACTCTCATCACAATAATCCATGAAACATGTCAGACCAATGTTCCATGCCCCTGTCATCACAATGCTCCATGCCCTTGTCATCACAATGCTCCATGACCCCCGTCATCACAATGCTCCGTGACTCCAGTCATCAGAATTCTTCATGACCTTTGTCCTCACAATGGTCCATGCCCTCGTCACAACAGGCTCTGTGACCTTTGTCACCACAATGTTCCATGCCCTTGTCATCTCAATGCTCCATGCCCACTGTCATCACAATAAACCAGGAAACATGTCAGACCAATGTTCCATGCCCCTGTCATCACATTGCTCCATGCCCTTGTCAACACAATGCTCCATGACCCCTGTCATCACAGTGTTCCGTGACTCCAGTCATCACAATGATTCATGACCATTATCCTCACAATGGTCCATGCCCTCGTCACACAAGGCTCTGTTATCCTTGTCACCACAACGCTCCATGAAATTTTCATCACAATTCTCAGTGTCCCTTGTCATCACAATGCTCGATGCCTTTGTCAGCACAATGCTCCATGACACTTGTCATCAAAATTCTCCATGCCCTTGTCAGCACAATGCTCCATGACCCATGTCAGCACAATGTGCCATGCTCTTTTCATCACAATGCTCCACATCCTTTTCATCGCTATGCTCCATAAAACTTGTCATCACAATGCTCCATGCCCTTCTCATCAAAATGCTCTCTCACCACATGTATCACAATGTTCCATCACTAGTCATCACAATACTCGCTCACCACTGTCATCACAATGTTCCATGACCACTCTCATCACAGTGCTACATGCCATTATCATCACAATGCTCCATGACCCCTGACATCACAATGTTCCATAACCCCTTTCACAAAATGCTCCATGACCCATTTCATCACAAAGCTTCATGACCCCTGACATCACAATGTTCCATAACCACTGTCATCAAAATATTCCATGACCCTTTTATTCAAATTGCTCCATGACACTGTCATCACAATGCTCCCTGCCCTTCTCATCACAATGCACCACGCCCTTGTCATCAAAATGCCCCATGACATTTGTCATCACAAAGCTCCATGACCCTTGGAATCACAATGCTCCATGCCATTGTCATCACAATGCTCAATGAAATCTCTCATCACATTGCTCCATGCCCTTGTCATCACAATGCTCCATTACACTTGTCATAACAATGCTCCATGACCCCTGCCATCACAATGTTCCACGGCCTTGTCATCACAAGGCTCCATGACCCTTGTCATCACAATGCTCCAAGACCTCTGTAATCACAATTCTCCATGCCAGTTTTCATCTCATTGCTCCATGAACACTGTCATCACAATGCACCATGCCCATCATCATAATGATTCATGTTATTGTCATCATAATGAAATCAAAATGCTCAATGACCTCTGTCATCACAATGCACCAAACCCTTCTGATCACAATGTTCCATAACACTTGTCATCACAATGCCCCATGACACTGGTCATCACAATTATCCATGGTCTTCTCATCACAATGTTCCATGATCTTTGTCATCACAATGCTCAATACACTTATCATCACAATGCTCCCTGACAGTTGTCATCACTATGCTCCTTGAACACTGTCATGACAAGGTTCCATGCATTTTTCATCACAATGATCCTTTCCCTTTTCATCACAATGATCCAAGACTCCTGTAATCACAATGCTCCATGTCCTTGTCATCACAATGCTCCATGACGCATGTCATCAGAATGCTCCATTGCCTTCTCATCACAATGCTCCATTCCCTTGTAATCACATTGCTTCAAAACCACTGTAATCTCAATGCTCCAAGCACCTTTTTGTCAGAATGCTTCATGAACTTTTTCATCAAAATGCTCCATTAACCCTGACATCACAATGTTCCATAACCCCTGTCATCAAAATGTTCCATCACACTTTTCATCAATTTGCTCCATGACCCTGTCATCACAATGCTCCCTGCCCTTCTCATCACAATGCACCACGACCTTGTCATCAAAATGTTTCATGACGTTTGTCATCATAATGCTCCATGACCCTCGGCATCACAATGCTCCATGCCATTTCATCACAATGCTACATGAAACCTCTCATCATATTGCTCCATGCACTTGTCACCACAATGCTCCATGACGCTTGTCATCACAATGCTCGATACTCTTCTCATCACAATGCTCCATGCCCTTGTCATTACAATCCTCCATAACACATGTATCACAGTGTTCCGTGCCCTAGTCATCACAATGTTCCATGCAGAATCTCATCACAATAATCCATGAAATTTTCAGACCTGTGTTCCACGCCCGTGTCATCACAGTGCTCCATGCCCACTGTCATCACAATAATCCATGAAACTTCTCAGACCAATGTTCCATGCCCCTGTCATCATATTGCTCCATGCCCTTGTCATCACAATGCTCCATGACCCCTTTCATAACAATGCTCCGTGACTCCAGTCATCACAATGATTCATGACCTATCTCATCACAATGGTCCATGCACTCGTCACACATTTCCCTGTGATCTTTTTCACCACAATGCTCCATGAATATTTCATCACAATGCTCTGTGTCCCTATTCATCAAAATGCTCCATGCCTTTGTCAGCACAATGCTCCCTGACACCTGTCATCAAAATGCTCCATGCGCTTCTCAGCACAATGCTCCATGACCCATTTCGTCAAAACGTGCCATGCTCTTGTCATCACAATACTCCACATCCTTATCCTTGCTATGCTCCAAAACACTTGTCATCACAATGCTCCATGCACTTCTCATCAAAATGCTCTCTGACCACATATATCACAATGTTACATCACTAGTCATCACAATACTCCCTCACCCCAGTCATCACAGTGTTCCATGAACCCTTTCATCACAGTGCTACATGCCCTTATCATCACAATGCTCCATGACACCTGTCATCACAATGCTCCCTGTCCTTCTCTTCAGAATGCACCATGCCCTTGTCGTCAAAATGCCCCATGACCTTTGTCATCACAAAGCTCCATGACACTTGGCATCACAATGCTCCATGGCATTGTCATCACAATGCTCAATAAAAGATCTCATCACATTGCTCCATGCCCTTGTCATCACAAGGCTCCATTACACCTGTCTTAACAATGCTCCATGACCTTCTCATCACAATGTTCCATGCCCTTGTCATCACAATGTGCCATGCCCACTCTCATCACAATAATCCATATATCATGTCAGAGCAATGCTCCATGACCCCTGTCATCACAATGCTCCGTGACTCCAGTCATCACAATTCTTCATGAGCTTTGTCATCACAATGGTCCATGCCCTCGTCACACAAGGCTCTGTGATCTTTGTCACCACAATGCTCCATGAAATTTTCATCACAATGCTCTGTGTCCCTTGTCATCACAATGTTCCATGCCTTTGTCAGCACAATGCTCCATGACACTTGTCATCAAAATGCTCCATGTGCTTGTGAGCACAATGCTCCATGACACATGTCATCACAATAGGCCATGCTTTTTTCATCACAATGCTCCACATCCTTTTCATCGCTATGCTCCATAAAACTTGTCATCAAAATGCTCCATGCACTTCTCATCAAAATGCTCTCTCAGCACATATATCACAATGTTCCATCACTAGTCACTACAGTACTCGCTCACCCCTGTCATCACAATGTTCCATGACCACTGTCATCACAGTGCTACATGCCCTTATCATCACAATGCTCCATGCCCACTGACATCACAATGTTCCATAACCCTTGTCACAAAATGCTCCATGACCCATTTCATCACAATGCTTCATGACCCCTGACATCACAATGTTCCATAACCCCTGTCATCAAAATATTCCATGACCCTTTTCATCAAATTGCTCCATAACCCTGTCATCACAATGCTCCCTGCCCTTCTCATCACAATGCACCACGCCCTTGCTATCAAAATGCCCCATGACATTTGTCATCACAAAGCTCCATGACACTTTGCATCACAATGCTCCATGCCATTTTCATCACAATGCTCAATGAAAACTCTCATCAAATTGTTCCATGCCCTTGTCATCACAATTCTCCATTACACCTCTCATAACAATGCTCCATGACCCCTGCCATCACAATGTTGCCAGGCCTTGTCATCACAAGGCTCCAACACCCTTGTCATCACAATGCTCCAATACCTCTGTAATCACAATTCTCCATGCCACTTTTCATCTCAATGCTCCATGAACACTGTTATCACAATGCACCATGCCCATCATCATAATGATTCATGCTATTGTCATCACAATGAAATCAAAATGCTCCATGTCCTCTGTCATCACAATGCTCCAAACCCTTCTGATCACAATGTTCCCTAACACTTGTCATCACATGCCCCATGACGCTCGTCATCACAATTATGCAAGGTCTTCTCATCACAATGCTCCATGACCTTTGTCACCACAAAGCTCAATACACTTGGCATCACAATGCTCGCTGACACTTGTCATCAGTATGCTCCTTGAACACTGTCATGACAAGGCTCCATGCCTTTTTCATCACAATGATCCATTCCCTTTTCATCACAATGCTCCAAGACCCCTGTTATCACAATGCTCCGTGACTCCAGTCATCACAATGCTTCATGATATTTGTCATCACAATGGTCCATGACCTCGTCACACAAAGCTCTGTGATGTTTGTCACCACAATGCTCCATGAAATTTTTATCACAATGCTCTCTGACCCTTGTCATCACAAAGCTCCATGCCTTTGTCAGCACAATGCTCCATAACCCTTTTCATCACAATGGTCGATGCACGTGTCAGCACAATGATCCATAATCCATGTCATCACAATGCACCATGCACTTGTCATCACAATGCTCCACATCCTTGTCATCAAAATGCTCCATAAACCTTTTCATCACAATGCTCCATGCACTTCTCCTCAAAATGCCTTCTCACCACTGATATCACAATGTTCCATCACTAGTCATCACAATACTCCCTCACCCCTGTCATCACAATATTCCATGACCCCTGTAATCACAATTCTCCATGCACTTGTCATCACAAAGCTCCATTACGCATGTCATCAGAGTGGTCCATGGCCTTCTCATCACAATGCTCCATGCCCTTGTCATCACAATGCTCCAACACCACTGTAATCAAAATGCTCCATGCCCCTTTTCATCTCAATGCTCCATGAATCCTGTCATCACAATGCACCGTGCCCATCACCATAGTATTTCATGCTATTGTCATCACAATGAAATCAAAATGCTCAATGACCTCTGTCATCACAATGCACCAAACCCTTCTGATCACAATGTTCCATAACACTTGTCATCACAAGGCCCCATGACGCTGGTCATCACAATTATCCATGTTCTTCTCATCACAATGCTCCATGCCATTGTCATCACAATGCTCAATGAAATCTCTCATCACATTGCTCCATGCCCTTGTCATCACAATGCTCCATTACACCTGTCATAACAATGCTCCATGACCCTTGCCATCACAATGTTGCACTGCCTTGTCATCACAATGCTCCATGACCCTTGTCATCACAATGCTCCAAGACCTCTGTAATCACAATTCTCCATGCCACTTTTCATCTCAATGCTCCATGAACACTGTCATCACAATGCACCGTGCCCATCATCATAATGATTCATGCTATTGTCATCACAATAAAATCAAAATGCTCCATCTCCTCTGTCATCACAATTCTCCAAACCTATCTGATCACAATGTTCCATAACACTTGTCATCACAATGCCCCATGACGCTGGTCATCACAATTATCCATGTTCTTCTCATCACAATGCTCCATGAACTTTGTCATCACAATGCTCAATACACTTATCATCACAATGCTCCCTGACAGTTGTCATCAGTATGCTCCTTGAACCCTGTCATGACAAGGCTCCATGCATTTTTCATCACAATGATCCATTCTGTTTTCATCACAATGCTCCAAGACCCCTGTAATCACAATGCTCCATGTCCTTGTCATCACAAAGCTCGATGACGCATGTCATCCGAATGCTCCATTGCCTTCTCATCACAATGCTCCATGCCCTTGTAATCACATTGCTTCAAAACTCCTGTAATCTCAATGCTCCATGCACCTTTTCATCAGAATGCTCCATGCCCTTGTCATCACAATGCTCCATGACCCATGTCATCGCAAAGTTCCAAGCCCTTGTCATCAAAATGCTCCATTACCTTTGTCATCACAATCCTCCATGACACTTGGTATCACAATGCTCCATGCCATTGTCATCACAATGGACAATGATATATGTCATCACAATGCTCCCTGACTACTGTCTTCACAATACTCCATGACCTTGTCATCACAAAGATCCATGCCCTTGTCATCACAATGTGCCATGCCCACTGTCATCACAATAATCCATGAAACATGTCAGACCAATGTTCCATGCCCCTGTCATCACAATGTTCCCTACCGTTGTCATCACAATGCTCCATGACCCCTGTCATCACAATGCTCCGTGACTCCACTCATCACAATGCTTCATGACTTTTGTCCTCACAATGGTCCATGCCCTCGTCACACAAGGCTCTGTGATCCTTGTCACCACAATGCTCCAGGAAATTTTAATCACAATGCTCTGTGTCCCTTTTCATCACAGTGCTCCATGCCTTTGTCAGCACAATGCTCCATGACACTTGTCATCACAATGTGCCATGCTCTTTTCATCACAATGCTCCACATCCTTTTCATCGCTATGCTCCATAAAACTTGTCATTACAATGCTCCATGCACTTCTCATCAAAATGCTCTCTCAACACATATATCACAATGTTCCATCACTAGTCATCACCATAGTCCCTCACACCTGTCATCACAATGTTCCATGACCACTGTCATCACAGTGCTACATGCCCTTATCATCACAATGCTCCATGACCACTGACATCACAATGTTCCATAACCCCTGTCACAAAATGCTCCATGACCCATTTCATCAAAATGCTTCATGACCCCTGACATCACAATGTTCCATAACCCCTGTCATCAAAATATTCCATGACACTTTTATTCAAATTGCTCCATAACCCTGTCATCACAATGCTCCCTGCCCTTCTCATCACAATGCACCACGCCCTTGTCATCAAAATGCCCCATGACATTTGTCATCACAAAGCTCCATGACCCTTGGCATCACAATGCTCCATGCCATTGTCATCACAATGCTCAATGAAATCTCTCATCACATTGCTCCATGCCCTTGTCATCACAATGCTCCATTACACCTGTCATAACAATGCTCCATGACCCCTGCCATCACAATGTTGCCAGGCCTTGTCATCACAAGGCTCCAACACCCTTGTCATCACAATGCTCCAATACCTCTGTAATCACAATTCTCCATGCCACTTTTCATCTCAATGCTCCATGAACACTGTCATCACAATGCACCATGCCCATCATCATAATGATTCATGCTATTGTCATCACAATGAAATCAAAATGCTCCATGTCCTCTGTCATCACAATGCTCCAAACCCTTCTGATCACAATGTTCCATATCACTTGTCATCACATGCCCCATGACGCTCGTCATCACAATTATGCAAGGTCTTCTCATCACAATGCTCCATGACCTTTGTCACCACAATGCTCAATACACTTGGCATCACAATGCTCGCTGACATTTGTCATCAGTATTCTCCTTGAACGCAGTCATGACAAGGCTCCATGTCTTTTTCATCACAATGATCCATTCCCTTTTCATCTCAATGCTCCAAGACCCCTGTTATAACAATGCTCCGTGACTCCAGTCATCACAATGCTTCATGACACTTGTCATCACAATGGTCCATGAACTCGTCACACAAAGCTCTGTGACCTTTGTCACCACAATTCTCCATGAAACATTTATCACAATGCTCTGTGACCCTTGTCATCAAAAAACTCCATGCCTTTGTCAGCACAATGCTCCATGACCCTTGTCATCACAATGCTCGATGCGAGTTTCAGCACAGTGCTCCATAACCCATGTCATCACAATGCACCATGCACTTGTCATCACAGTGCTCCACCTCCTTGTCATCAAAATGCTCCATAAACCTTGTCATCATAATGCTCCATGCACTTCTCCTCAAAATGCCTTCTCACCACTGATATCAAAATGTTCCATCACTAGTCATCACAATGCTCCCTCACCCCTGTCATCACAATATTCCATGACCCCTGTAATCACAATTCTCCATGCCCTTGTCATCACAAAGCTCCATGACACATGTCATCAGAATGCTCCATGGACTTCTCATCACAATGCCTCATGCCCTTGTCATCACAATGCTCCAACACCCATGTAAACACAATGCTCCATGCCCCTTTTCATCTCAATGCTCCATGAATCCTGTCATCACAATGCACCGTGCCCATCACCATAATATTTCATGCTATTGTCATCACAATGAAATCAAAATGCTCAATGACCTCTGTCATCACAATGCACCAAACCCTTCTGATCACAATGTTCCAAAACACTTGTCATCACAATGCCCCATGACGGTGGTCATCACAATTATCCATGGTCTTCTCATCATAATTCTCCATGATCTTTGTCATCACAATGCTCAATACACTTATCATCACAATGCTCCCTGACAGTTGTCATCAGTATGCTCCTTGAACCCTGTCATGACAAGGCTCCATGCATTTTTCATCACAATGATCCATTCCCTTTTCTTCACAATGCTCCAAGACCCCTGTAATCACAATGCTCCATGTCCTTGTCATCAAAACGTTCCATGACCACTGTCATCACAGTGCCACATGCCCTTATCATCACAATGCTCAATGACCCCTGACATCACAATGTTCCATAACACCTTTCATCAAAATATTCCATGACACTTTTATTCAAATTGCTCCATCACCCTGTCATCACAATGCTCCCTGCCCTTCTCATCACAATGCACCATGCCCTTGTCATCAAAATGACCCATGACATTTGTCATCACAAAGCTCCATGACCCTTGGCATCACAATGCTCCATGCCATTGTCATCACAATGCTCAATGAAATCTCTCATCACATTGCTCCATGCCCTTGTCATCTCAATGCTCCATGCCCACTGTCATCACAATAATCCATGAAACTTGTCAGACCAATGTTCCATGCCCCTGTCATCATATTGCAACATGCCATTGTCATCAAAATGCTCCATGACCCATGTCATCACAGTGCTACGTGACTCCAGTCATCACAATGATTCATGACCTTTCTCATCACAATGGTCCACGCACTTGTCACAAAAGGCTCTGTGATCTTTGTCACCACAATCCTCCATGAAATTTTAATCACAATGCTCTGTGTCCCTTGTCATCACAGTGCTCCATGCCTTTGTCAGCACAATGCTCCATGACACTTGTCATTAAAATGCTCCCTGCGCTTGTCAGCACAATGCTCCATGACACATGTCATCACAATGTGCCATACTCTTTTCATCACAATGCTCCACATCCTTTTCATCGCTATGCTCCATAAAACATGTCATTACAATGCTCCATGCACTTCTCATCAAAATGCTCTCTCAACACATATATCACAATGTTCCATCACTAGTCATCACAATACTCCCTCACCCCTGTCATCACTATGTTCCATGACCACTGTCATCACAGTGCCACATGCCCTTATCATCACAATGCTCAATGACCCCTGACATCACAATGTTCCATAACACCTGTCATCAAAATATTCCATGACACTTTTATTCAAATTGCTCCATCACCCTGTCATCACAATGCTCCCTGCCCTTCTCATCACAATGCACCATGTGCTTGTCATCAAAATGCCCCATGACATTTGTCATCACAAAGCTCCATGACCCTTGGCATCACAATGCTCCATGCCCTTGTCATCACAATGCTCCATTACACCTGTCATAACAATGTTCCAGGACCCCTGCCATCACAATGTTGCACGGCCTTGTCATCACAAGGCTCCATGACCCTTGTCATCACAATGCTCCAAGACCTCTGTAATCACAATTCTCCATGCCACTTTTCATCTCTATGCTCCATGAACACTGTCATCACAATGCACCATGCCCATCATCACAATGATTCATGCTATTGTCGTCACAATGAAATCAAAATGCTCCATGTCCTCTGTCATCACAATGCTCCAAACCCTTCTGATCACAATGTTCCATAACACTTGTCATCACATGCCCCATGACGCTCGTCATCACAATTATGCAAGGTCTTCTCATCACAATGCTCCATGACCTTTGTCACTACAATGCTCAATACACTTGGCATCACAATGCTCGCTGACACTTGTCATCAGTATGATCCTTGAACCCTGTCATGACAAGGCTCCATGCATTTTTCATCACAATGATCCATTCCCTTTTCATCACAATGCTCCAAGACCCCTGTTATCACAATGCTCCGTGACTCCAGTCATCACAATTCTTCATGACACTTTTCATCACAATGGTCCATGACCTCGTCACACAAAGCTCTGTGACCTTTGTCACCACAATGCTCCATGAAATTTTTATCACAATGCTCTGTGACCTTTGTCATCACAAAGCTACATGCCTATATAAGCACAAGGCTCCATGAACCTTGTCATCACAATGCTCGATGCGCGTGTCATCACAATGCTCCATAACCCATGTCATCACAATTCACCATTCACTTGTCATCACAATGCTCCACATCCTTGTCATCAAAATGCTCCATAAACCTTGTCATCACAATGCTCCATGCACTTTTCCTCAAAATGCCTTCTCACCACTGATATCACAATGTTCCATCACTAGTCATCACAATACTCCCTCACCCCTGTCATCACAATATTCCATGACCCCTGTAATCACAATTCTCCATGCCCTTGTCATCACAAAACTCCATGACACATGTCATCAGAATGCTCCATGGACTTCTCATCACAATGCTCCATGCCCTTGTCATCACAATGCTCCAACACCCATGTAATCACAATGCTCCATGCCCCTTTTCATCTCAATGCTCCATGAATCCTGTCATCACAATGCACCGTGCCCATCACCATAATATTTCATGCTATTGTCATTAAAATGAAATCAAAATGCTCAATGACCTCTGTCATCACAATGCACCAAACCCTTCTGATCACAATGTTCCATAACACTTGTCATCACAATGCCCCTTGACGCTGGTCATCACAGTTATCCATGGTCTTCTCATCACAATGCTCCATGATCTTTGTCATCACAATGCTCAATACACTTATCATCACAATGCTCCCTGACAGTTGTCATCAGTATGCTCCTTGAACCCTGTCATGACAAGGTTCCATGCATTTTTCATCACAATGATCCATTCCTTTTTCATCACAATGCTCCAAGACCCCTGTAATTACAATGCTCCATGTCATTGTCATCACAAAGCTCCATGACGCATGTCATCAGAATGCTACATTGCCTTCTCATCACAATGCTCCATGCCCTTGTAATCACATTGCTTCAAAACCCCTGTAATCTCAATGCTCCATGCAACTTTTCATCGGAATGCTCCATGACCCTTGTCATTGCAATGTTCCAAGCCTTTGTCATCAAAATGCTCCATTACCTTTGTCATCACAATCCTCCATGACACTTGTTATCACAATGCTCCATGCCATTGTCATCACAATGGACAATGACATATGTCATCACAATGCTCCCTGACACCTGTCTTCACAATACTCCATGACCCTGACATCACAATGTTCCATGCCCTTGTCATCACAATGGGCCATGCCCACTGTCATCACAATAATCCATGAAACATGTCAGACCAATGTTCCATGCCCCTGTCATCACAATGATCCATGTCCTTGTCATCACAATGCTCCATGACCCCTGTCATCACAATGCTCCGTGACTCCAGTCATCACAATGCTTCTTGACCTTTGTCCTCACAATGGTCCATGCCCTCGTCACACAAGGCTCTGTGACCTTTGTCTCCACAATGCTCCATGCCCTTGTCATCTCAATGCTCCATGCCCACTGTCATCACAATAATTCATGAAACTTGTCAGACCAATGTTCCATGCCCCTGTCATCATATTGCTCCATGCCGTTGTCATTAAAATGCTCCATGACCCATGGCATCACAGTGCTCTGTGACTCCAGTCATCACAATGATTCATGACCTTTCTCATCACAATGGTCCATGCCCTCGTCACAGAAGGCTCTGTGATCTTTGTCACCACAATGCTCCATGGAATTTTCATCACAATGCTCTGTGTCCCTTGTCATCACAGTGCTCCATGCCTTTGTCAGCACAATGCTCCATGACACTTGTCATCAAAATGCTCCCTGCGCTTGTCAGCACAATGCTCCATGACACATGTCATCACAATGTGCCATGCTCTTTTCATCACAATGCTCCACATCCTTTTCATCGCTATGCTCCATAAAACTTGTCATTACAATGCTCCATGTACTTCTCATCAAAATGCTCTCTCAACACATATATCACAATGTTCCATCACTAGTCATCACAGTACTCCCTCACCCCTGTCATCACAATGTTCCATGACCACTGTCATCACAGTGCTACATGCCCTTATCATCACAATGCTCCATGACCCCTGACATCACAATGTTCCATAACCCCTGTCACAAAATGCTCCATGACCCATTTCATCACAATGCTTCATGACTCCTGACATCACAATGTTCCATAACACCTGTCATCAAAATATTCCATGACACGTTTATTCATATTGTTCCATGACCCTGTCATCACAATGCTCCCTGCCCTTCTCATCACAATTCACTACGCCCTTTTCATCAAAATGCCCCATGACATTTGTCATCACAAATCTCCATGACCCTTGGCATCACAATGCTCCATGCCATTGTCATCACAATGCTCAATGAAATCTCTCATCACATTGCTCCATGCCCTTGTCATCACAATGCTCCATTACACCTGTCATAACAATGCTCCATGACCCCTGCCATCACAATGTTGCACGGCCTTGTCATCACAAGGCTCCATGACCCTTGTCATCACAATGCTCCAAGACCTCTGTAATCACAATTCTCCATGCCACTTTTCATCTCAATTCTCCATGAACACTGTCATCACAATGCTCCATGACGCTTGTCATCACAATGCTCGATGCGCGTGTCAGCACAATGCTCCATAACCCATGTCATCACAATGCACCATGCACTTGTCATCACAATGCTCCACATCCTTGTCATCAAAATGCTCCATAAACCTTGTCATCACAATGCTCCATGCACTTCTCCTCAAAATGCCTTCTCACCACTGATATCACAATGTTCCATCACTAGTCATCACAATACTCCCTCACCCCTGTCATCACAATATTCCATGACCCCTGTAATCACAATTCTCCATGCCCTTGTCATCACAAAGCTCCATGACGCATGTCATCAGAAGGCTCCATGGACTTCTCATCCCAATGCTCCATGCCCTTGTCATCACAATGCTCCAACACCCCTGTAATCACAATGCTCCATGCCCCTTTTCATCTCAATGCTCCATGAACCCTGTCATCACAATGCACCGTGCCCATCACCATAATATTTCATGCTATTGTCATCACAATGAAATCAAAATGCTCAATGACCTCTGTCATCACAATGCACCAAACCCTTCTGATCAAAATGTTCCATAACACTTGTCATCACAATGCCCCATGACGCTGGTCATCACAATTATCCATGGTCTTCTCATCACAATGCTCTATGATCTTTGTCATCACAATGCTCAATACACTTATCATCACAATGCTCCCTGACAGTTGTCATCAGTATGCTCCTTGAACCCTGTCATGACAAGGCTCCATGCATTTTTCATCACAATGATCCATTCCCTTTTCATCAGAATGATCCAAGACCCCTGTAATCACAATGCTCCATGTCCTTGTCATCACAAATCTCCATGACGCATGTCATCAGAATGCTCCATTGCCTTCTCATCAAATTGCTCCATGCCCTTGTAATCACATTGCTTTAAAACCTTTGTAATCTCAATGCTCCAAGCACCTTTTCGTCAGAATGCTCCATGACGCTTTTCATCAAAATGCTCCATTACCCCGACATCTCAAGGTTCCATATCCACTGTCATCAAAATGTTCCATGACACTTTTCATCAATTTGCTCTATGACCCTGTCATGACAATGCTCCCTGCTCTTCTCATCACAGTGCACCGCAAACTTGTCATCAAAATGTTCCAAGACGTTTGTCATCACAAAGCTCCATGACCCTTGGCATCACAATGCTCCATGCCTTTTCATCACAATGCTACATGGAACCTCTCATCACATTGCTCCATGCCCTTGTCATCACAGTGCTCGATACTCTTCTCATCACAATGCTCCATGCACTTGTCATTACAATTCTCCATGACACATGTCATCAGAATGCTCCATGGCCTTCTCCTCACAATGCTCCATGCCCTTGTCATCACAATGCTCCAAGAACCTATTCATCAGAATGCTCCATGAGACTTGTCATCACAAGGCTCCATGGTCTTCTCATCACACTTCTCCAGGACAATGTCATCACAATATTCCATTCCCTTGTCATCACAATGCTCCATGACCCTTCTCATCACAATGCTCCATGACACCTGTCATCACAATGCCCCATGCCCCTTGGCATTACAGAGGTCCATGACACTCTTCATCATAATTTTCCACGGTCTTTTCATCACAATGCTCCACGGTCTTGGTATCACAATTCCCCATGCCCTGTTCATCACAATGCTCCATGTCCCATGTCATTACAATTCTCCACGTCCTTGTCATCACAATGCTTCATGACACTTCTCATCACAATGTTACATGATCTTGTCATCACAATTCTCCTTGCACTTGTCATCGCAATGCTCTATGACCCATGTCATAGCAAGCTCCATGCGCTTGTCATCACAATGCTTCACGACGTTGTCATCAAAATTCTCATTGGCCCTTGTCATCACAATGCTCCATGTACTTGTCATCACAAAGCTCCATGACGCATGTCATCAGAATGCTCCATTGCCTTCTCAACACAATACTCCGTGCCCTTGTCATCACAGTGCTTCAAAACCCCTGTAATCACAATGCCCCATGCCCCTTTTCATCTCAATGCTCCATTAACCCTGTCATCACAATGCACCGTGCCCATCACCATAATATTTCATGCTATTGTCATCACAATGAAATCAAAATGCTCAATGACCTCTGTCATCACAATGCACCAAACCCTTCTGATCACAATGTTCCATAACACTTGTCATCACAATGCCACATGATGCTGGTCATCACAATTATCCATGGTCTTCTCATCACAATGCTCCATGATCTTTGTCATCACAATGCTCAATACATTTATCATCACAATGCTCCCTGACTGTTGTCATCAGTATGCTCCTTGAACCCTAACATGACAAGGCTCCATGCATTTTTCATCACAATGATCCATTCCCTTTTCATCACAATGCTCCAAGACCCCTGTAATCCCAATGCTCCATGCCATTGTCATCACAAAGCTTCAAGACACATGTCTTCAGAATGATCCATGGCCTTCTCATCACCATGCTCCATGCCCTTTTCATCACAATGCTCCATTCCCATGTCATCAATATACCCCATGACCCCTGTCATCACAATACTCCATGAACATTTTCATCCCAATGCTCCATGACCTTCTCATCACAATGCCCCATGAACCCTGTCATCACAATGTTCCATGACCCCTCTCATCACAATGCACCGTGACTCCAGTCATCACAATGCTTCATGACCTTTGTCATCTCAATGGTCCATGTCATTGACACACAAGGCTCTGTGACCTTTGTCACCACAATGCTCCATGAACTTTTCATCACAATACTCTGTGAACCTTGTCATCAAAATGCACCATGCCTTTGTCAGCACAGTGCTCCATGACCCATGTCATCACAATGTGCCATGCACTTCTCATCACAAATCTCCATGAGGCTTTTCATCACAACGCTCGATGCACTTCTCATCACAATGCTCCATGACCTTGTCATTACAATCCTGCATGATCTATGTATCACAGTGTTCCGTGCCCTTTTCATTACAATCCTCCATGCCCTTGTCATCACAATGCTCCATGACCTTTGTCATCACGGTACCCAAACCCTTGTTATCAAAATGCTCCATTACCTTTGTCATCACAATCCACCATGACCCTTGGCATCACAATGCTCCATGCCATTGTCATCACAATGGACCATGACATATGTCATCACTATGCTCCCTGACACCTGTCTTCACAATACTCCATGACCTTGTCATCACAATGCTCCATGCCCTTGTCATCACAATGAGCCATGCCCATTGTCATCACAATACTCCATGAAACTTTTCAGACCAAAGTTCCATTGCCCTGTCATCACAGTTCTCTATGCCCTCCTTATCACAATGCTCCATGAACCCTGTCATCACAATGCTCCGTGACTCCAGTCATCACAATGCTTTATGACATTTGTCATCACAATGTTCCATGCCCACGTCACACAAGGCTCTGTGACCTTTGTCACCACAATGCTCCATGCTCTTGTCATCACAATGTGCCATGCCCACTGTCATCAAAATAATCCATGAAACTTGTCAAAACAATGTTCCATGCCCCTGTCATCACAGTGCTCCATGCCCTTGTCATCACAATGCTCCAAGACCCTTGTCATCACGATGCTCTAAACCCTTGTCATCAAAATGCTCCATTACGTTTGTCATCACAATCCTCCATGACACTTGGCATCACAATGCTCCATGCAATTGCCATCGCAATGGACCATGACATATTTCATCAAAATGCTCCCTGACACCTGTCTTCACAATAATCCCTGACCTTGTCATCACAATGCTCCATGCCTTTGTCATCACAATGCGTCATGCCCACTCTCATCACAATAGTCCATGAAACTTGTCAGACCAAAGTTCCATGCCCCTGTCATCACAATGCTCCATGCCTTTGTCATCACAATGCTCCATAACCCCTGTCATAACAATGCTCCATGATCCCTGCCATCACAATGTTCCACGGCCTTGTCATCCAAGGCTCCATGACCCTTGTCATAACAATGCTCCAAAAACCCTGTAATCACAAGGCTCCATGCCCTTGTCATCACAAAGATCCATGACACATGTCATCAGAATGCTCCATGGCCTTCTCATCACAATGCTCCATTCCCTTGTCCTCACAATGCTCCAAGACCCCTGTAATCACAGTGCTCCATTCCCCTTTTTATCTCAATGCCCATGATCCCTGTCATCACAATGCACCAGGCACATCATCATAATGCTTCATGCTACTGTCATCACAATGAAATCAAAACGCTCCATGACATCTGTCATCACAATGCTAAAAACCCTTGTGATCACAATGTTCCATAACACTTGTCATCACAATGTCCCATGACGCTACTCATCACAATTATGAATGGTTTAATCATCACAATGCTCCATGACCTTTGTCACCACAATCCTCAATACACTTATCACCACAATGCTCCCTGACACTTGTCATCAGTATGCTCCATGAACACTGTCTTGAAAAGGCTCCATGCCTCTTTCATCACAATGATCCTTTCCCTTTTCATCACAATGCTCCAAGACCCCTGTAATCACAATGCTCCCTGCCCTTGTCATCACAAAACTCCATGACACATGTCATCTGAATGCTCCATGGCATTCTCATCACAATGCTCCATGCCCTTGGCATCACAATGCTCCAGGTACACTGTCATCACAATGCTCCGTGACTACAGTCATCACAGTGCTTCATGACATTTGTCATCACAATGTTCCATGACCTCGTCACACAAGGCTTTGTGACCTTTGTCACCACAATGCTCCATGAACTATTCATCACAGTGCTCTGTGACACTTGTTATCACAAAGCTCCATGCCATTGTCAGCATAATGCTCCATGACCCTTGTCATCACAATGCTCGATGCACGTGTAAGCACAATGCTCCATAACCCATGTCATCACAATGCTCCCTGCACTTCTCATCACAATGCACCATGCACTTGTTATCAAAATGCTCCATGACCTTTTTCATCACAAAGTTCCATGACACTTGGCATCACAATGCTCCATTCCATTGTCATCACTATGCTCCATGAACACTCTCATCACATTGCTCCATGCATTTGTCATCACAAATCTCCATGTGGCTGGTCATCACAACGCTCGATGCCCTTCTCATCACAATGCTACATGTCCTTGTCATTACAATCCTGCATGATCTATGTATCACCGTGTTCCGTGCCCTTATCATAACAATGCTCCATGACCCCTGCCATCACAAAGTTCCACGGCCTTGTCATCACAAGCCTCCATGAACCTTGTCATCACAATGCTCCAAGACCCCTCTAATCAAATGCTCCATGCCCTTGTCATCACAAAGCTCCATGACGCAAGTCATCAGAATGCTCCATGGCCTTCTCATCACAATGCTCCATGCCCTTGTCATCACAATGCTCCAAGACCACTGTAATCACAGTGCTCCATGCCCCTTTTCATCTCAATGCTCCATGAACCCTGTCATCACAATGCACCGTGTCCATCACCATAATATTTCATGCTATTGTCATCACAATGAAATCAAAATGCTCAATGACCTCTGTCATCACAATGCTCCAAACCCTTGTGATCACAATGTTCCATAACTCTTGTCATCACAATGCCCATGAGGCTGGTCATCACAATTATCAATGGTCTTCTCATCACAATGCTCCTTGATCTTTGTCATCACAATGCTCAATACACTTGTCATCACAATGCTCCCTGACACTTCTCATCAGTATGCTCCTTGAACCCTGTCATGACAAGGCTCCATGCAATTTTCATCACAATGATCCATGCCCTTTTCATCACAATGCTCCAAGACTCCTGTAATCACAATGCTCCATGTCCTTGTCATCACAAAGCTCCATGACGCATGTCATCAGTATGCTCCATGGCCTTCGCATCACAATGCTCCATGCCCTTGTCATCACAATGCTACAAAACCCCTGTAATCACAATGCTGCATTCACCTTTTCATCAGAATGCTCCATGACACTTGTCATCACAAGGCTCCATGGTCCTCTCATCACAATGCTCCAGGACCTTGTCATCACAGTGCTCCATTCCCTTGTCATCACAATGCTCCATGACCCCCATCATCACAATACTACATGTACATTTTCAGCCCAATGCTCAATGACCGTCTCATTACAATGCTCCATGACCCATGTCTTCACAATGCTCCATGACCACAGTCATCAAAATGCTCCATGACCCCTGTCATCACAATGGTCCATGCTCTCGTCATCAAAAGGCTCTGTGACATTTGTCACCACAATTCTCCATGAAATTTTCATCACAATGTTATCTTACTCATGTCATAACTATGCTAAATGCCTTTGTCAGCACAATGCTCCATGCGCTTTTCTGCAAAATGCCCCATGACCTGTGTGATCACAATGCGACATGTGCTTGTCATCACAATGCTCCACAACCTTGTCATCACAGTTCTCGATAAACCTTGTTGTCAAAATGCTCCATGCACTTCCCATCAAAATGCTTTCCCATCACTGATATCATAATGTTCCATCACTTGTCATCACAATACTCCCACACACCTGTCATCACAATGTTCCATGACCCCTGTCATCACAATGCTCCATGACCCTTTTCATCACAATGCTCCCTGACCCCTGACATCACAATGTTCCATAACCCCTGTCATCAAAATTTCCCATGACAATTTTCATCAAATTGCTCCATGACCCTTTCATCACAATGCTCACTGCCCTTCTCATCACAGTACACCACGCCCTTGTCATCAAAACCCTCCATGACCTTTGTCATCACAAAGCTCCGTGACCCTTGGCATCACAATGATCCATGCCATTGTCATCAAAATGCTCCATGAACCCTCTCATCACATTGTTACATGTCCTTGTCATCACAGGCTCCATGATGCTTTTCATCACAATGCTCGATGCTCTTCTTAACACAAAGCTCCAAGGCTTGTCATTACAATCCTCCATGACCCATGTATCACAGTGTTCCGTGCCCTTGTCATCACAATGCTCCATGCCCCCTCTCATCACAATAATCCATGAAAATTTTCAGACCAATGCTCCATGCCCTTGTCATGAAAATGCTCCATTACCCCTGTTATAACAATGCTCTATAAAAACTGCCATTACAATGTTCCACGGCCTTCTCATCACAAGGCTCCATGACCCTTGTCATCACAATGCTCCAAGACACCTGTAATCACAATGCTCCATGCCTTTGTCATCACAAAGCTCCATTACGCATGTCATCAGAATGTGCCTTCGCCTTCTCATCACAATGCTCCATGAACTGGTCATCGCAATGCTCCAAGACCCCTGTAATCACAATGCTCCATGCCCCTTTTCATCTCAATGCTCCATGAACCCTGTCATCACAGTGCACCATGCCCAACATTATAGTGCTTCATGCTATTGTCATCACAATGAAATCAAAATGCTCCATGACCTCTGTCATCACAATGCTCTAAACCCTTGTGATCACAATGTTCCATAACACTTGTCATCACAACGCCCCATGACGCTCATCATCACAATTATCCATGGTATTTTATTCACAATACTCCATGACTTTGGCATCACAATGCTCAATAAACTTGTATTAACAATGCTCCCTGACAATGGTCGTCAATATGCTCCTTGAAACTCGTCATGACAAGGCTCCATGCATTTTTCATCACAATAATGCATGCACATTTCATCACAATGCTCCAAGACACATGTAATCACAATGGTCCACACCCCTTTTCATCCGAACGCTCCATGACACTTGTCATCACAAGTCTCCATGGTCTTCTCCTCACAATGATCCAGGACCTTGTCATCACAATGCTCCATTCCATTGTCATCGCAATGATCCATGACCACTGCCATCACAATACTCAATGAATATTTTCATCCCAATGCTCCATGAACTTCTCATCACAGTGATACATGACCCCTGTCATCACAATGCTCCATGCCCCTTGTCATTACAGTGCTGCATGACGCTCGACATCACAATTATCCATGGTCTTCTCATCACAGTGCTCCACGGTCTTGCCATCACAATGCTCCATGACACTTCTCATCACAATGTTACATGATCTTGTCATCACAATTCTCCATGCACTTGTCATCGCAATGCTCAATGAACCCTGTCATAGCAAGCTCCAAGTGCTTTTCATCACAGTCCTTCACGACATTGTCATCAAAATTCTCAATGGCCGTTGTCATCACAGTGCTCCATGTCATTGTCATCACAGTGCTCCATGACCTTTGGCATCTAAATGGTCCATGCCCTCGTCATCAAAAGGCTCTGTGAAATTTTTCACCATAATGCTCCATGAACTTCTCATTCACAATGCTCTGTGACCCTTGCCATCACAATGCTCCATGCCTTTGTCAGCAGAGTGCTCCATGACCCTTGTTATCACAATTCTCCATGCGCTTGTTATCAAAATTTTCCACAAACTTGTCATCAGAATGCTCCATAAAACTTGTCATCACAATGCTCCATGTACTTCGCATCAAAATGCTCTCTCTCCACTGATATCAAAATGTTCCATCACTATTCATCACAATACTCCCTCACCACTGTCATGACAATGTTCCACGGCCTTGTCATCACAAGGCTCCATGACCCTTGTCATCACAATGCTCCAAGACCCCTGTAATCACAATGCTCCATGCTATTGTCATCACAAAGCTCCCTGACGCATGTCATCAATCTGCTCCATGGCCTTCTCATCACAATGCTCCAAGACAACTGTAATCAAAATGCTCCATGCCACTTTTCATCTCAATGCTGCATGAACTCTCTAATCACAATGAAGCATGCCCATCATCATAATGCTTCATGCTATTGTCATCACAATGAAATCAGAATGCTCCATAACCTCTGTCAACACAATGCTCCAAACCCTTGTGATCACAGTGTTCCATAACACTTGTCATCACAACGCCCCATGATGCTCATCATCACAATTATCCATGGTCTTCTCATCACAATGCTCCATGACCTTTGTCATCACAATGCTCAATACACTTGTCATTACAATGCTCCCTGACACTTGTCATCAGTATGCTCCTTGAACCCTGTCATGACAAGGCTCCATGCCTTTTGCATCACAATCATCCATGCCATTTTCTTCACAATGCTCCAAGACCCATGTAATCACAATGCTCCACACCCCTTTTCATCAGAATGCTCCATGACACTTGTCATCACAAGGCTCCATGACCACTGTCATCACAGTGCTCCATGACACCGGACAACACAATGATCCAGGACTCTTGTCATCAAAATGCTCCATGACCCTTCTCATCACAATGATCAATGCCCTTGCCATCCAAATGCTCCGTGACCGCTGTAATCACAATGCTCCCTGACGCTTGTCATCACAGTGTTCCATGACCTTTGTCATCAAAATGTTCCTTGCATTGGTCAGCAAAATGCTACATGACCTTGTCATCACAATGCTCCATGCGCTTGTCATCACAATACTCCATTCCCATTGTCATCAAAACCTTCCATGAATCTTGGGTTCACAATGCTTCATGCCCTTGTCATCACAATGCTCCATGCACCTTGAAATGAAAATGATACATGACTTCTGTCATCACAATGCTCAAAACCCTTGTGATCACAATGTTCCATAACATTTGTCATCACAACGCTCCATGATGCCTGTCATCACAATGCTCCATGACCTTTGTCATCACAATGCTCAATACACTTGTCATCACAATGCTCCCTGACACTTGTCGTCAGAATGCTCCTTGAACCCTGTCATGGAAAGGCTCCAAGCATTTTTCATCACAATGCTCCATTCCCTATTCCTCACAATGCTCCATGCCATTGTCATCACAGTACTCCACAATCTTCTCATCAAAATGGTCCATGACACTTGTCATCACAATGATCCATGACACCTGTCATCACAATGCTCTATGCCCCTTGTCATTACAGTGCTCCATGACGCTCATCATCACAATTATCCATGGTCTTCTCATCACAGTGCTCCACGGTCTTTCCATCACAATGCTCCATGCACTGGTCATCAAAATTCTACATGTCCTTATCATCAAAATGCTCCATGAAACTTCTCATCACAATGTTACATGCTCTTATCATCACAATTCTCCATGCAATTGTCATCACAATGCTCTATGACCCCTATCACAGCAAGCTCTATGCCCTTGTCATCACAATGTTCCATGCACCTTGAAATGAAAATGATACATGACTTCTGTCATCACAATGCTCAAAAACCTTGTGATCACAAGGTTCCATAACATTTGTCATCACAACGCTCCATGATGCCTGTCATCACAATGGTCCATGACCTTTGTCATCACAATGCTCAATACAATTGTCATCACAATGCTCCCTGACACTTGTTGTCAGAATGCTCCTTGAACCCTGTCATGAAAAGGCTCCAAGCATTTTTCATCACAATGCTCCATGCCCTTTTCCTCACAATGCTCCATGCCATTGTCATTACATTACTCCACAAGCTTCTCATCAGAATGGTCCATGACACTTGTCATCACAATGATCCATGACACCTGTCATCATAATGCTCTATGCCCCTTGTCATTACAGTGCTCCATGAAGCTCATCATCACAATTATCCATGGTCTTCTCATCACAGTGCTCCACGGTCTTTCCATCACAATGCTCCATGCACTGGTCATCAAAATTCTACATGTCCTTATCATCAAAATGCTCCATGACACTTCTCATCACAATGTTACATGCTCTTGTCAATACAATTATCCATGCACTTGTCATCGCAATGCTCCATGACCCCTGTCATAGCAAGCTCGGTGCACTTTTCATCAAAATGCTTCACGACCTTCTCATCAAAATTCTCAAAGGCCCTTCTCCTCACAATGCTCCAAGATCTTGTCATCACAGTGCTCCATGACCTTTGTCATCACGATGCTCCAAGCCCTTGTCATCACAATGCTCCATTACTTTGTCATCACAATCCTCCATGACACTTGGTATCACAATGCTCTATGACATTGTCATCTCAATGCACAATGACATATGTCATCACAACACTACCTGTCACCTGTCTTCACAATATTCCATGACCTCGAAATCACAATGCTCCATGCCCTTGTCATCAAAATGCACGATGTCCACCGTCATCACAATAATCAATGAAACTTGTTAGACCAATTTTGAATGCCACTGTCATCACAATGCTCCATGACTTGTCATCACAAAGCTCCATGACGCAAGTCATCAGAATGCTCCATGGCCTTCTCATCACAATGATCCATGCCCTTGTCATCACATTGCTCCAAGACAACTTTAATCACTATGCTCCATGCCCCTTTTCATCTCAATGCTCCATGAACCCTGTCATCACAATGCACCATGCCCATCATCATAATGCTTCATGCTATTGTCATCACAATGAAATAAAAATGCTCCATGACCTCTGTCATCACAATGTTCCAAACCCTTGTGATCACAATGTTCCATAACACTTGTCATTACAACGCCCCATGACGCTCGTCATCACAATTATCCATGGTATTCTCATCACAATGCTCCATGACCTTTGTCATCACAGTGCTCAATACACTTGTCATCACAATGCTCCATGACACTTGTCATCAGTATGCTCCTTGAACCCTGTCATGACAAGGCTCCATGCCTTTTCCATCACAATGATCCATGCCCTTTTCATCACAATGCTCCAAGACCCCTGTAATCACAATGCCCCATGCCCTTGTCATCACAAAGCTCCATGACGCATGTCATCAGAATGCTCCATGGTCTTCTCATCCAAATGCTCCATTCCCTTGTCATCACAATGCTCCAGGACTCCTGTAATCACAATACTCCATGCACATTTTCATCAGAATGCTCCATGATACTTGTTATCACAAGGCTCCATGGTCTTCTCTTTACAATGCTCCAGGACCTTGTCATCACAATGCTCCATGACCCATGCCATCACAATACTCCATGAACATTTTCAGCCCAAAGCTCCATGACCTTCTCTTCTCCCTTCTACATGACCCTTGTCATCACAATGCTCCATGACCACTGTCATCACAACCCTCCATGACCCCTGACAACACAGTGATCCGGCACTCTTGTCATCAAAATGCTCCATAACCCTTGTCATCAAAATGATCCATGCCCTTGTCATCCCAATGCTCCATGACCCATGTAATCACAATGCTCCGTGACGCTTGTCATCACAGTGCTCCGTGACCCTTGTCATCACAATGCTCCATGCCTTTGTCAGCAAAATGCTCCATGACCTTGTCATCACAGTCCTCCATGACCCTTGGGATCACATTGCAACATGCTCTTGTTATCTCTGTCTTTATTTTCTGGTTTTTACAGATTTTCGGATGTCCCTTTTGACCGGTGGGAAGTGACAATTCTTTGTAGTGTGGATTTGCATTGAGGGCTTGCTTGATTGGCCAAAAAGGGCGTATTCATTTTCTCCTGGATATATTCAGTAGAAAATGCATACGCCCTTTTTGGCCAAGTGCATCATTGTCGAAGTTGTTACGCTTTTCCTGTGCTTTAAAGACGATTCCAATTTACCACTTGAAATATGTTTTGTGCAATTCTGCCTCATTTTCAAGTCTGCTTCGTTGCCTTCCCTCAACAGATTTTTGGAAGAGAGTTGTCCTTTATAACTCTGCCGGGTTATGAATTGCTGTGCCCCTCAGCTCCAATTTTCAACTCGAGTTTTTGTGAGCTGACCGCAAATCCACAAATTTGCTACAGGACCTAAACTGGTTCCGGGGGTACAGGATGACGCTTTGGATAATTCTTCCTTCCAGTCGGGAAAATAGAGTGACATGTGTCCGTCCAAATGCCTACAGCTACTCTCTGATTGGTTCTCCCTCTTCCCTTTCATCCACTGCACAATTTGCAAACTGTGCGAAGCAGGACCTTATAGGGGCTGACTCTCCAAGTTGGGAGATTGATAGTAAAGCAGTTGGAATGCCAAACTGGAGCACAAGGAGGGGAAAAATTAGGAGCCTTTTAGAAATCATTTGCCATCACAGGGTGTCCATTCTCTAGGTTTCCATACATGTTATAACTGTAGTGATATTCCCTTCTACCTGGAGAGTTGGGACCCATGGAATGGGTGGCATGCATTACTGCTTCAAAGGGTCTGCATTTTCTCACCCAATCTCAACAGTCCTCTCAGCCCCAAGTGTCCAGCCTTATGTCTCATCTAGCTCTCTTTGCAGATGGGTTCATTCCAGGTTTCATCAGATGCCCTGAAGGAATTGTGTAAGAATTTCACTGTTTTTGTTATGTTTTGTTTTTGAAATTCATTTTTATAATGGGGTTGAGCTGATTTTCACCGACATGTTTATGCCTGTCTAGACACACTTGATTCCCTTATGGAGACATATCAATATATAGGTTTTAAGTTTCTTACTAGTCAGATATATTCCTGTGCTGGGAATTGGGGATTTGAGTCCCGTTCACTGAGGAAGGTGTAGGTTTTGTCTATTCTGTATTTGCTTCATGGAATGGTACATGTGCTAATATCAAACTCTGGTTTTATGCATCACCCCAACTCTCCTTCCCCCTTAAGCAGGCATAAGAGTGTTTTCTCAATGTGAGACTCTGTTCTCTTTCCTCAGTTCATGTGTAGCCATGTTTACAGGACCTTCATAAGTGATATCTTTTGATAAGTTTCTTTTTCTGTGTGACTTATTTCACTTAGAATCGTCGTACCTAAATCCACTCATTATGCTGCTACTGGCCTTATGACATTGATTTCATGTCTGAGTGATATTCAATTGTACAAAATTACCACAAGTTCTTTACGCAATTTTCTCTTTGCTGGAATATTTAAGTTGTACTGATGTTGAGGTTCTTGTATGCAGAGCAGCCATAAATTTTGGGGTGCCTGTGTCTTGTGGATATTTAGTCTTCCCAAGTTATATGCCCATGAGTGGAAGTGCCCTATGCTTGGTAGCTTTGTATTTTAGATGTTTTAGGAAACAGCATACACTTCTTCAGAGTGACTCTTGGTTATTTATACCCCACCCATCAGTGTGACTAGCTCCCTGTTCTCCATGGCCTCTCCTGCATTTCTGGTTTGTACACATTTTTTGGATGGCCTTTCTAAGCAGTGGAAATTGAGACTTCTTTGTTGTGCAGATTTGCATTTCCTGCTTGCTTGGTTGGCCAAAAAATCTGTATGTGTTTTTTTCCTGAAGTTATTCATGAAAAAAACGCAAACACCCTTTTGCCCAACTACATCATTTTAGAAATTCTGCCGCTTTTCATATGCTTTAAATGTGAGTCCAATCTCCCTTTTGAAATCTGTTTCCTGCAATTCTGCCTCTCATTCAGATCCTCTTCGTTGCCTTACCTGAATATATTTTTGGACGTTGGTTATCATTTTTATCTTTGCAGGTCTTTTAATTGTCTGCTTCTGAGCTCCAGTTTGCAACTCGCTTTTTTTGTGAGCTGGCCGCCAAACCATTGTATTGCTTCCGGCCCTATTCTGTTTCTGGGGAGGCAGGCTGAACCTTTGGTTAATTCTTCTTCCTAATTGGAAATTAGAGTGACATGTGCCTGTCAAAACTCCTACAGCTAGTCTCTCATTGGTTCCCCTCTTCCCGTTTATCCTCTGCACAAATTGCAGACTGTGTGAAACAGGAGGATAAAGGTGCTGATTCTCCAAGTGGGGAGATTGTTAGTAATTTGGCTGGAATGGCGAACCCCAGCACCAGGAGATCAAAAATGAGGTGCATTTTAGACCCCTTTCTTGATCACACGGTGTACATTCGTCTCGGTCTCCCAATCATGTTTTCTCTGTCAGAAGATTCCCTTGAACCTGCAGATTTGGGACCCATGGAATGGGAATCAGGCAGTATTTCTTTTAAAGTTCTGCATTTCCTCACCCAGCCTCTCTAACATCTCTTAGTGTGCAAAGCTTCCAGCCTTATATATCATCCTGCTGCGGGTCTACATGTGTTCAATCCATGTTACATCATAGCCCTTCAACAAAAGTTGTAAGAATTTTTGTCTGTCTCACTGTTTTTCTAAATATTTTTAAATTTATTTTTATATTGGTTACAGCTGATTTTAAAGCTCTGTTTTTTGCTGCTGTACATCCACTTGATTCATGTACTGTGAGACAACAATAAATTCTTTTTCAGATGCTTACCATTGATATGTATTATTTTCCAGTGACTTGAGTGGGCTGAGTGCAGTTCTTTGAGGTACGGTGTAGGCCTTGTCAGTTATTGAATTTGGTACTTGGAATGGTATCTTTGCTAATTTCAACCTCCTGGATGATACCTCACCCTTCCTCACCTTTCCATTTAGCAGCCTTATGTCTATTTTCTACATATTTGTCTATGTTTCTATTTTCTAATTTATTTCATGTGTAGCCATTTTTGATTCCACCTTTAAGTGACATCTTATGATATGTGTCTTTTTCTTTCTGACATACGTCACTTAGAATGGTCGTATGTAAATCCTCCAGAGTTGTTACAACTGGCCTTATTTCATTGATTTCTGGATGAGTAATATTCCCCTCTACATAAGTAAACCATCTACATAAGCAGCACTAAAATTTGGTGTGGCTCTATCTTATTGATTTTCAGTCTTCCCAAGGTATATTCCCTAGACTGGAAGTGCCCTTGGCTCTGTAGCTCTGTTGTTTCCTTGTTTTAGGGAACACAATGCACTCCTCCAGAGAGGCAGTTGGCAATTTACATCCTGTCCTTCAGCATAACTAGGCTCCCTGTTCTCCAGGGCCTATCTTGCCTTTCTGGTTTTTACACATTTTCGGATGGCCCATTTGACCGGTATGAAGTGATACTTCATTGTAGTGCAGATTTGCATTGCCCGCTTGCTTGCTTGGCCAAAAAGCACATATGCGTTTTCTCCTGAATATATTCAGGTGAAAAGGCATACGCCCTTTTTGGCCAAGTGCATCATTGTCGAAGTTGTACCCCTATTCCTATGCTTTAAATGTGATTCTAATGTACCTCTTGAAATCTGATTCCTGCTATTCTGGCTCGCTTTCAAGTCTGCCTCGTTGCCTTCCCTCAACAGATTTTCGGACGATTGTTGTCCTTTACTACTCTGCCAGTTTGTGCATTGCTGTGCCCCTGAGTTCCATTTTTCAACTCGTTTTTTGTGAGCTGACCGCAAGACCAAAATTTTGGTGCACGACCTATACTGGTTCCTGGCGGGTGTCTGAGACTTTGGTTAATTCTTCTTCCTGCTGGGAAATTAGAATGACATGAGCCCGTCAAAATGCCTAACAGCTACTCTCTCATTGGTTCTCCCTCTTCCCTTTCATCCTCTACAAAATTGGCCACCTGTGAGAACCAGGAGGTTAAAGGGGCTGTCTCTCCAAGTTGGGAGATTGAGAGTAAAGCAGTTGGAAAGTCAACCTCGAGCACCAGGGGAGGGAATATTAGTTGAGTTTTCGAAACCTTTCGTATTCACAGTGTGTCCATTTTCTAGGTTTCCAGTACATGTTATAGCTGTAGTAATATTCCCTTCAACCTGGAGAGTTGGGACCCTTGGAATGTGTGCCACGCATTATTGCATTAAAGGGTCCGCATTTGCTCACCAAATCTCACCAATCATCTCAGTCCCAAGTGTACAGCCTTTTGCCACATCCAGCTGTCATTGTAGATAGGGACATTCCAGGTTTCATCAGAGCCCCTGAAGGAATTGTAAAGAATTTCCCTGTTTTTTTGTTTTGTTTTTGAAATTCTTTTTTATAGTGGGTTTGAACGGATTCTCACTGCCATGTTTATGCCAGTCTAGACAAACTTGATTCCCTTAAGGAGACATATCAATACATAGATTTTAAGATTCTTACCAGTCAGATATATTCCTCTGCGGGAAATATGGCGTTTTGAGTCCCTTTCACTGAGAAAAGTGTAGGTCTTGTCTATTCCGTATTTGGTTTTTGGAACGGTATCTGTACTAATATCTAACTCTGGTTTCATGCATCACTCCACCTCTCCTTGCACCTTAAGCAGGCACAAGAGTGTTTTCTAAATGTGAGGCTCTGTTCTCTTTCCTAACTCAGTTCATGTTTAGCCATGTTTAGAGGACCTTCATAAGTGATATCTTATGATAAATTTATTTTTCTCTGTGACTTATTTCACATAGAATCATCGTACCTGAATCCAATCATTTTGCTGCTACTGGCCTTATAACATTGATTTCATGGCTGAGGGATATTCCATCGTATGTAAGTAACACAATTTCTTGAACCATTTTTGTCTTTCCTTGAATATTTAAGGTGTACCCAAGTTGAGGTTCTTGTAAGCAGTGCAGCACTGAATTTTGCGGTGGCTCTTTCTTATTGATTTTCAGTATTCCCAAGGTTTATTCCCTAGAATGGAAGTGCCCTTGGCTCTGTTGCTCTGTTGTTTCCTTGTTTTAGGGAACACAATGCACTCCTCCAGAGAGGCAGTTGGCAATTTATATCCTGCTCATCAGCATAACTAGGCTCCTTGTTTTCCAGGGCCTGTCTTGCCTTTCTGGTTTTTACACATTTTGCGGATGTCCCTTTTGACCGTTGGGAAGTGATACTTCATTGTAGTTCAGATTTGCGTTGCCCAATTGCTTGCTTGGCCAAAAAGGACTTATGCGTTTTCTCCTTAATATATTCCGGAGAAAACACATACGCCTTTTCTGGCCAAGTTCATCATTGTCGAAGTTCTGCCCCTCTTCCTGTGCTTTAAAGGTGAATCCTATGTACCTCTTGAAATCTGTTTCCTGCTATTCTGGCTCGCTTTCCAGTCTGCCTCGTTGCCTTCCTTCAATAGATTTTTGGACGATTGTTGTCCTTTACTTCTCTGACAGTTTGTGAATTGCTGTGCCCTTAAGCTCCATTTTTCAACTCGTTCTTTGTGAGCTGACCGCAAGTCCAAATTTTGGTTCAAGACCTATACTGGTTCCCAGCGGTTGTCTGAGACTTTGGTTAATTCTTCTTCCTGCCGGAAACTTAGAATGAAATGTGCCGGTCCAAATGCCTAACAGGTAATCTCTCATTGGTTCTCCCTCTTCCCTTTCATCCTCTACAAACTTGGCCACCTGTGAGAACCAGGAGGTTAAGGGGGCTGTCTCTCCAAGTTGGGAGATTGATCGTAAAGCAGTTGGAAAATCAAACCAGAGCACCTGGAGAGGGATAATTAGTTGAGTTTTAGAAACCTTTCGTATTCACAGTGTGTCCATTCTCTAGGTTTCCCGTACATGTTATATCTGTAGTAATATTACCTTCAACCTGGAGAGTTGGGAACCTTGGAATGTGTGCAACACATTATTGCTATAAAGAGTCTGCATTTCCTCACCGAGTCTCACCAATCCTCTCAGTCCCAAGAGTCCAGACTTCTGCCATATCCAGTTGTCGTTGTAGATAGGGTCATTCCAGGTTTCATCAGAGCCGCTGAAGGAATTGTAAAGAATTTCCCTGTTTTTTTGTTTTGTTTTTGAAATTCCTTTTTATAGTGGGTTTGAACTGATTCTCACTGCCATGTTTATGCCAGTCTAGACACACTTGATTCCCTTATGGAGACATATCAATACATAGATTTTAAGATTCTTACCAGTCAGATATATTCCTCTGCGGGAAATACGGCGTTTTGAGTCCCTTTCACTGAGGAAAGTGTAGGTCTTGTCTATTCCGTATTTAGTTTTTGGAACGGTACCTGTACTAATATCAAACTCTGGTTTTATGCATCACCTCACCTCTCCTTCCCCCTTAAGCAGGCACAAGAGTGTTTTCTAAATGTGAGGCTCTGTTCTCCTTCCTAACTCAGTTCATGTGTAGCCATGTTTACAGGACCTTCATAAGTGATATCTTATGATAAATTTATTTTTCTCTGTGACTTATTTCACTTAGAATCATCGTACCTGAATCCACTCATTTTGCTGCTACTGGCCTTATGACATTGATTTCGTGGCTGAGGGATATTACATCGTAGGTAAATACCACAATTTTTTGAACCATTTTTGTCTTTCCTGGGATATTTAAGGTGTACCCAAGTTGATGTTCTTGTAAGCAGTGCAGCCCTAAATTTTGGGGTGGCTCTGTCTTATTGGTTTTCAATTTTCCCAAGGTATATTCCCTAGACTGGAAGTGCCCTTGGCTCTGTAGCTCTGTTGCTTACTTGTTTTTGGGAACACAATGCACTCCTCCAGAGAGGCACTTGGCAATTTACATCCTGCCCACCAGCATAAGTAGGCTCCCTGTTCTCCAGGGCCTGTCTTGCCTTTCTGGTTTTTACACATTTTGTGGATGTCCCTTTTGACTGGTGGGAAGTGACACATCATTGAAGTGTAGATTTGTATTGCCCGCTTGCTTGCTTGTACAAAAATGGCGGATGCGTTTTCTCCTGAATATATTCAGGGGAAAACCTATACGCCCTTTCTGGCCAAGTGCATCATTGTCGAAGTTGTGCCCCTCTTCCTGTGCTTTAAAGGGGATTCCAATGTACCTCTTCAAATCTGTTTCCTGCTATTCTGTCTCGCTTTGAAGTCCGCCTCGTTGCCTTCCCTCAACAGATTTTTTGACGATTTTTGTCCTTTATTTCTCTGACAGTTTGTGCTTTGCTGTGCCCCTTAACTCCATTTTTCAACTCGTTTTTTGTGAGTTGACCGCAAGTCCAAAATTTTGGTTCAGGACCTATACTGGTTCCCGGCGGGTGGCTGAGACTTTGGTTAATTCTTCTTCCTGCCGGGAAATTAGAGTGACATGTGCCCATCCAAATGCCTAACAGCTACTCTCTCATTGGTTCTCCCTCTTCCCTTTCATTCTCTGCCAAATTGGCAACATGTGCGATCCAGGAGGTTAAAGGGGCTGTCTTTCCAAGTTGGGAGATTGATAGTAAAGCAGTTGGAAAATCAAACCGGAGCACCAGGAGAGGGGCTATTAGTTGAGTTTTAGAAACCTTTCATATTCACAGTGTGTCCATTCTCTATGTTTCCCGTACATGTTATAGCTGTAGTAATATTCCCTTCAACCTGGAGAGTTGGGAGCATTGGAATGTGGGCCACACGTTATTGCATTAAATGGTATTCATTTGCTCACGGAATCTCACCAATCCTCTCAGTCCCAAGTGTCCAGCCTTATGCCACATCCAGCTGTCGTTGTAGATAGGGTCATTCCAGGTTTCATCAGAGCCCCTGAAGGAATTGTAAAGAATTTCCCAGTTTTTTTGTTTTGTATTTGAAATTCCTTTTTATAGTGGGTTTGAGCTGATTCTCACTGCCATGTTTTTGGCAGTCAAGACACACTTCATTCCCTTATGGAGACATATCAATACATAGGTTTTAATATTCTTACTACTCTGATATATTCCTCTGCGGGGAATATGGGTGTTCAGTCCCGTTCACTGAGGAAGGAGTAGGTCTTGTCTATTCTGTATTTGGATTATGGAACTGTACCTGTGCTAATATCAAACTCTCGTTTTGTACATCTCCCCACCTCTCTTTCCCCTTAAGCAGGCATAAGTATGTTTTCTAAATGTGAGACAATGTTCTCTTTCCTAATTCAGTTCATATGTAGCCATGTTTTCATTTTCTTCATAAGTGATATCTTATGTCAGAATGCTCCATGGCTCTTGTCATCATAATGCTCTATGATGCTCGTCATCACAATTATCCATCGTCTTCTCATCACAATGCTCCACAGTCTTGCCATCACATTGCTCCATGTCCTGATCATCACAATGCTCCTTTACCTTTGTCATCACAATTGTCCATGACATGTGTCATAACAATGCTCCATGTCATTGGCATCACGATGGACCATGACATATGTCATCACAATGCTCCCTGACACCTGTCTTCACTATAATCCATGACGTTGTCATCACAATGTTCCATGCTCTTGTCATCACAATGCACCATGCCCACTCTCATCACAATAATCCATGAAACTTGTCAGACCAATGCTCCATGCCCCTGTCATCACAATGCTCCATGCACTTGACATCCCAATGCTCCATGACCCTTGTCATCACAATGTTCCATGACTCCATTCATCACAATGCTTCATGATCTTTGTCATCTCAATGGTCAATGCCCTCGTCATCACAAGGCTCTGTGACCTGTGTCACCAAAATGCACCATGAATATTTCATCACAGTGCTTCATGCCTTTCTCAGCACAATACTCAATGAAACTTGTCATCACAATGCTCCATGCGCTTCTCATCAAAATGGTCTGTCACCACTGATATCACAATGTTCCATCACTAGTCATCACAATACGGCCTCACCCTTGCCATCACAATGTTCCATGGCCGCTGTCATCACAATAGAACATGCACTTATCATCACAGTGCTCCATGACCCCTGACATCACAATTCTCCATAACCCATGTCATCAAAATGCTCCATGACATTTTTCGTCACAATGCTCCATGACCCCTTACCTCACCATGCTCCATAACCCATGTCATCAAAATGCTCCATGACCTTTGTCATCACAAATCTCCATGACACTTGTCATCACAATGCTCGATGCCCTTCTCATAACAATGCTCCATGCCCTTGTCCTTACAGTCCTCCATGAACCCTGTACCACAGTGTTCTGGGCCCTTGTCATCACAATGCGCCAGGCCCACTCTCATCACAATAATCCATGAAACTTTTCAGACCAGTGCCCCATGGCCTTGTCATCACAATGCTCCATTACACCTGTCATAACAATGCTCCATGAACCCTGTCATCACAATGCACCGTGCCCATCACCATAATATTTCATGCTATTGTCATCACAATGAAATCAAAATGCTCAATGACCTCTGTCATCAAAACGCTCCAAACTGTTCTGATCACAGTGTTCCATAACACTTGTCATCACAATGCCCCATGAGGCTGGTCATCACAATTATCCATGGTTTTCTCATCACAATGCTCCATGATCTTTGTCATCACAATGCTCAATACACTTATCATCACAATGCTCCCTGACAGTTGTCATCAGTATGCTCCTAGAACCCTGTCATGACAAGGCTCCATGCATTTTTCATCACAATGATCCATTCCCATTTCACCACAATGCTCTAAGACCCCTGTAATCACAATGCACCATGTCCTTGTCATCACAAAGCTCCATGACGCATGTCATCAGAATGCTCCATTGCTTCTCATCACAATGCTCCATGCCCTTGTCATCACAATTCTTCCAAACCCCTGTAATCTCAATGCTCCATGCACCTTTTCATCAGAATGCTCCATGACCCTTTTCATCAAAATGCTACATAACCCCTGACATCACAATGTTCCATAACACCTGCAATCAAAATGTTCCATGACACTTCATCAATTTGCTCCATGACCCTATCATCACAATGCTCCCTGCCCTTCTCATCACAATGCACCACGACCTTGTCATCAAAATTCTCCATGACTTTTGTCATCGCAAAACTCCATGACCCTTGGTATCACAATGCTCCATGCCATTTCATCACAATGCTCCATGAAACCTCCCATCACATTGCTCCATGCCCTTGTCACCACAATGCTCCATGACGCTTGTCATCACCATGCTCTATACACTTCTCATCACAATTCTCCATGACCTTGTCATTACAATCCTCTATGACACATGTATCACAGTGTTCCGTGCCCTAGTCATCACAATGCTCCATTACCGCTGTCATAGAAATGCTCCATGACCCCTGCCGTCACAATGTTCCACGGCCTTGTCATCAAAGTCTCCATGACCCCTGTCATCACAATTCTCAAAGAACATTTTCAGCCTAATGCTCCATGACCTTCTCATCACAATGCTCATTGACCCTTGTCATCACAATGCTCCATGACCCCTCTCATCACAATGCTCCATGACACCTGTCATCACAATGCTCCATGCCCTTTGTCATAACAGTGATCCATGACACTCTTCATCATAATTATCCATGGTCTTTTCATCACAATGCTCCACGGTCTTGCCATCACAATTATCCATGCCCTGTTCATCACAATGCTCTATGTCCCATGTCATTACAATTCTCCAAATCCTTGTCATCACAATGCACCATGACACTTCTCATCACAATGTTATATGATCTTTTCATCACAATTCTCCATGCATTTGTCATCGCAATGCTCTATGACCCCTGTCATAGCAAGCTCCATGCGTTTTTCATCACAATGCTTCATTACATTGTCATCAAATTTCTCAATGGCCCTTGTCATCACAATGCTCCATGCCCTTGTCATCACAATGCTCCTTGATCCTTGACATCACAATGTTCCAAGCCCTTGTCATCAAAATGCTCCATTACCTTTGTCATCACAATCCTCCATGACACTTGGTATCACAATGCTCCATGCCATTGTCATCACAATGGACAATGACATATGTCATCACAATGCTCCCTGACACCTGTCTTCACAATACTCCATGAGCTTGTTATCACAATGTTCCATGCACTTGTCATCACAATGCGCCATGCCCACTGTCATCACAGTAATCCATGAAACTTGTCAGACCAATGTTCCATGACCCTGTCATCACAAAGTTCCATGCCCTTGTCATCACAATGCTCCATGACCCCTGTCATCACAATGCTCCATGACTCCAGTCATCACAATGCTTCATGACCCTTGTCATCACAGTGGTCCATGCCCTCGTCACACAAGGCTCTGTGACCTTTGTCACCACAATGCTCCATGCCCTTGTCATCACAATGCTCCAAGTCCACTGTCATCACAATAATCCATGAAACCTTTCAGCCCAATGTTCCTTGCCCCTGTCATCACATTGCTGCATGCCCCTGTCATCACAATACTCCCCAACCTTGTCATCACAATGCTCTGTGACTCCAGTCATCACAATTCTTCATGACCTTTGTCATCACAATCGTCTATGCCCTCATCATCATAAGGCTCTGTGAACTTTTTCACCACAATGCTCCATGAACTTTTCATCCCAATGCTCTGTGAGCCATGTCATCACAATTCTCCATGCCTTTGTCAGCACAATGCTCCATGTCATTTGTCCTCACAATGCTCCATGCCCTTGTCAGCACAATGCTCCATTACCCATGTCAACACAGTGTGCCATACGCTTGTCATCATAGTGCTCCCCAACCTTGTCATCAAAATGCTCCGTAAAACTTGTCATCACAAAGCTCCATGCACTTCACATCAAAATGCTGTCTCACCACTAATATCACAATTTTCCATCACTAGTCATCACAATATTCCCTCTCTCCTGTCATCACAATGTTTCACGGCATTGTCATCACAAGGCTCCATGACCCAAGTAATCACAATGCTCCATGCCAATATTCATCTCAATGCTCCATGAACCTTGTCATCACAACGAACCATGCCCATCAGCATAATGCTTCACGCTACTGTCATCACAATGAAATCAAAATGCTCCATGACCTCTGTCATCACAATGCTCCAAACCCTTGTGATCACAATGCTCCATAACACTTGTCATCATAATGCCCCATGACGCTCGTCATCACAATTATCCATGCACTTCTCATCACAATGTACCATGACCTTTGTCATCACAATGTTCAATACACTTGGCATCACAATGCTCCCTGACACTTGTCATCAGTATGCTCCTTTAACACTGTCATGACAAGGCTCCATGCCTTTTTCATCACAATGATCCATTCCCTTGCCATCCCAATTCTCCATGACACCTGTAATCACAATCTCCGTGACGCCTGTCATCACAGTGCTCCATTACCCTTGTCATCAAAATGCTCCATGCATTTGTCAGCAAAATGCTACATGCCCTTTTCATCACAATGCTCCATGCACTTGTCATCAAAATACTCTATTCCCATTGTCATCAAAATCCTCCATGAACCTTGGGTTCACATTGCTTCATGCCATGTCATGACAATGCTCCATGTTACTTGAAATGAAAATGATCCATGACCTCTGTCATCACAATGCTCCAAACCCTTGTGATCACAATGTTCCATAACACTTGTCATCACAACCCTCCATGTTGCCTGTCATCACAATGCTCCATGACCATTGTCATCACAATGCTCAATACACTTGTCATGACAATGCTCCCTGACACTTGACCTCAGAATGCTCCTTGAAACCTGTCATGAAAAGGTTCCATGCCTTTTTCATGACAATGCACCATGCCTTTTTCATCACAATGCTCCATGCTATTGTCATCACAATACTCCAGAAAATTGTCATCAGAATGCTCCATGACCCTTGTTATCACAATGATCCATGACACATGTCATCACTATTCTCCATGCCCCGTGTCATTACAGTGCTCGATGACACTCATCATCAAAATGCTCCATGGTCTTGCCATCACAATGCTCCACGGACTTGCCATCACAATGCTCCATGCCCTGGACATCACAATGCTCCATGTCCCTTGTCATCACCATGTTCCATGACACTTCTGATCACCATGTTACATGCTCTTGTCATCACAATCCTCCATGACACTTGGCATCACAATGCTCCATGCCATTGTCATCACAATGGACCATGACATATGCCATCACAATGCTCCCTGACACCTGTCTTCACAATAAGCCATGAACATGCCATAACAATGCTCCATGCCCTTGTCATCACAATGCTCCATGCCGTTGTCGTCACAATGCACCATGAACCCTGTCATCACGATGCTCCATGACTGCAGTCATCACAATGTTTCATGACCTTTGTCATCACAATGGTCCATGCCCTCGTCATCACAAGTCTCTGTGACCTTTGTCACCACAATGCTCCATGAACTTTTCATCACAATGCTCCGTGACCCTTGTCATCACAATGCTCCTTGCCTTTGTCAGAAGAGTGCTCCATGACCCTTGTCATCACAATGCTCCATGCGCTTCTCAGAACAATGCTCCATGACCTATGTCATCATAATGTGCAATGCGCTTGTCATCACAATGCTCCACAACTTTGTCATCACATTGCTCTATGCACTTCTCATCAAAATGCTCTCTCACCACTAATATCACAATGTTCCATCACTAGTCATCACAATACTCCATCACCACTGTCATCACAATCTTCCATGACCCCAGTAATCACAATGCTCCATGGCCTTGTCATCACAAAGCTCCATGATTCATGTCATCAAAATGCTCCATGGCCTTCTCATCACAATGCTCTATGACCTTGCCATTACAATGCTCCATTACCACTGTCATCACAATGCTCCATGACCACTGACGTCACAGCGCTCAATGACACCTGACAACACAATGATCCGGGACTCTCGTCATCAAAATGCTCCATGACAGTTGAAATCACAATGATCCATGCGCTTGTCATTCCAATGCTCCATGACCCCTGTAATCAGAATGCTCCGTGACGCTTGTCATCTCAGTGCTCCATGACCCTTGGCATCACAATGCTCCATGCCATTGTCATCACAATGCTCCATGAAACCTATCATCACATTGCTCCATTCCCTTGTCATCACAAAGCTCCATAACACTTGCCATCACAATGCTCGATGCCCTTCTCATCGCAATGCTCCATTACCATTGTCATCACAATGCTCAATACACTTGTCATGACAATGCTCCCTGACACTTGTCGTCAGAATGCTCCTTGAACACTGTCATGAAAAGGGTCCATGCCATTTTCATCACAATGCTCCATGCCCATTTCATCACAATGCTGCATGCCATTGTCATCACATTTCTCCACAAGCTTGTCATGAGAATGATCCATGACCCTTGTCATCACAATGATCCATGATACCTGTCATCACAATGCTCCATGCACCTTGTCATTACAGTGCTGCATGACGCTCATCATCAGAATTATCCATGGTCTTCTCATCACAATGCTCCACGGTCTTGCCATCACAATGCACCATGCCCTGGTCATCACAATTCTACATGTCCTTGTCATCACAGTGCTCCATGACACTTCTCATCAAAATGTTACATGCTCTTGTCAATACAATTCTCCATGCACTTGTCATCGCAATGCTCCATGACCCTTGTCATAACAATGCTCCATGACCCCTGCCGTCACAATGTTCCCCGGCCTTTTCATCCAAGGCTCCATGACCCTTGTCATCACAATGCTCCAAGACCCCTGTAATCACAATGTTCCATGCCTTTGTCATCACAAAGATCCATGACGCATGTCATCAGAATACTCCATGGCCTTCTCATCACAATGCTCTATGCCCTTGTCATCACAATGGTCCAAGACCCCTGTAATCACAATGCTTCATGCCCCTTTTCATCTCAATGCTCCATGACCCCTGTCATCACAATGCTCTGTGACTCCAGTCATCAAAATGATTCATGACCTTTCTCATCATAATGGTCCATGCCCCTGTCACACAAGGCTCTGTGACCTTAGTCAACACAATGCTCCATGAACTTTTCATCACAGTGCTCTGTGACCCTTGTCATCACAATGCACCATGCCTTTGTCAGCACAATGATCCATGACACATGTCATCACAATGCTCCATGCGCTTTTCAGCACAATGCTCCTTGACCCTTGTCATCACAATGCACCATGCACTTGTCATCACAATGCTCCACATCCTAGTCATCACAATGCTCCATAAAACTTGTAATCACAATGCTCAATGCACTTCTCATCAAAATGCTCTCTCACCATTGATTTCACAATGTTCCATCACTATTCCTCACAATACTCCCTCAAACCTGTCATCACAATGTTCCATAACCCCAGTCATCACAATGCTACATGCCCTTATCGTCACAATGTACCAATCCCTTGTCATCAAAATGCTCCATGACCACTGTCATCACAACGCTCCATGACCCGTGACAATACAATGATCCGGGACACTTGTCATCTGAATGCTCCATTACCCTTGTCATCGAAATGATCCATGCCCTTGCCATCCCAATGCTCCATGACCCTTGTAATCACCGTGCTCCGTGACGCTTGTCATCACAGTGCTCCATGACCCTTGTCATCAAAATGTTCCGTGCATTTGTCAGCAAAACGCTACATGACCTTGTCATCACAATGCTCCATGTGCTTGTCATAACAGTACTCCATTACGATTGTCATCAAAATCCTCGATGAAACTTGGGTTCACATTGCTTCATGCCCTTGTCATCACAATGCTTCATGGTCGTTGAAATGAAAATGTTCCATGCCCTCTCTCATCACAATGCTCCAAACCCTTGTGATCACAATGTTCCATAACCCTTGTCATCACAACGCTCCATGATGCCTGTCATCACAATGCTGCATGAACATTGTCATCACAATGCTCAATACACTTGTCATCACAATGCTCCCTGACAATTGTCGTCAGAATGCTCCTTGAAACCTGTCATGAAAAGACTCCATGCCTTTTTCATCACAATGTTCCATGCCCTTTTCATCACAATGCTCCATGCCAGTGTCATCACAATACTCCACAAGCTGGTCATAAGAAGGCTCCATGACACCTCTCATCAAAATGATCCATGACACCTGTCATCACAATGCTCCATTCCCCTTGTCATTACAGTGCTCCATGACGCTCGTCATCACAATTACCCATGATCTTCTCATCACAATGTTCCACGGTCTTGCCATCACAACGCTGATTGCCCTGGTCATTACAATGCTCCATGTGCCTTGTCATCACAATTCTCCACGTCCCTCTCATCACAATGCGCCATGACACTTCTCATCACAATGTTATATGCTCTTGTCATCACAATTATCCATGCACTTGTCATCGCAATACTCCATGACCCCTGTCATAGCAAGCTCCATGTGCTTGTCATCGCAATGCTTCACAACGTCATCAAAATTCTCAATGGCCGTTGTCATCACAATGCTCCATGCCCTTGTCATCACAATGCTCCATGACACTTCTCATCACAATGCTCCAAGCCCTTGTCATCACAATGCTCCATTACATTTGTCATCACAATCCTCCATGACACTTGGTATCAAAATGCTCCATGCCATTGTCATCACAATGCACCTTGACATATGTCATCACAATGCTCCCTGACACCTTTCTTCACAATAATCCATGACCTTGTCACCACAATGATCCATTCCCTTGTCATCACAAGGCGCCATGCCCACTGTCATCACAATAATCCATGAAACTTGTCAGACCAATGTTCCATGCCCCTGTCATCACAATGCTCCATGACCCTTGACAACACAATGATCCGGGACTCTAGTCATGAAAATGCTCCATGACCATTGCCATCACAATACTCCATGCCCTTGCCATCACAATGCTACAAGACACCTGTAATCACAATGCTCCATGGCCCTTTTCATCTCAATGCTCCATGAACCCTCTCATCACAATGCACCATGCCCATCATCATAATGCTTCATGCTATTGTCATCACAATGAAATCAAAATGCTACATGACATCTGTCATCACAATGCTCTAAACCCTTGTGATCACAATGTTCCATAACACTTGTCATCACAATGCCCCATAATGCTCATCATCACAATTATCCATGGTCTTCTCATCACAATGCTCAATACACTTGTCATCACAATGCTCCCTGACTCTTGCCATCAGTAAGCTCCTTGAACCCTGTCATGACAAGGCTCCATGCCTTTTTCATCACAATGATCCCGAGCATTTTCATCATAATGCTCCAAGACCCCTGTAATCACAATGCTCTTTGCCCTGGTCATCACAAAGCTCCATGACGCATGTCATCAGAATGCTCCTTGGCCTTCTCTCACAATTCTCCATGCCCTTGTAATCACAATGCTCCAAGACCCATGTAATCACAATGCTCCATGCCCCTTTTCATCAGAATGCTCCATGAGACTTGTCATCACAAGGCTCCATGGTCTTCTCATCACAATGCTCCATGAAGCCTCTCATCACATTGCTCCATGCCCTTGCCATAACAAAGGTCCATGACGCTTGGTACAATGCTTGATGCCCTTCTCATCACAATGCTCCATGACACTTCTCATCAAAATGTTACATGCTCTTGTCATCACAATTCTCCATACATCTGTGATCGCTATGCCCCATGACACCTGTCATAGCAAGCTCCATGCCTTTGTCATCAAAATGCTTCATACCTTTTCATCAAAATTCCCAATGTCCGTTGTCATCACAATGCTCCATGCCCCTGTCATCACAATGCTCCATGACACTTATCATCACAATACTCCAAGCCCTTGTCATCACAATGCTCCATTACCTTTGTCATCACAATCCTCCATGACACTTGGCATCACAATGCTCCATGCCATTGTCATCTCAATGGACAATGACATATGTCATCACAACGCTCCCTGTCACCTGTCTTCACAATAATCTATTACCTTGTAATCACAATGCTCCATGCCCTTGTCATCACAATGTGCCATGCCCACTGTCATCACAATAATCCATGAAACTTGTTAGACCGATTTTCCATGCCACTGTCATCACAATGCTCCATGTCCTTGTCATCACAAAGCTCCATGACGTATGTCATCAGAATGCTCCATTGCCTTCTCATCACAATGCTCCATGCCCTTGTCATCACAGTGCTCCAAGACAAATTTAATCACAATGCTCCATGCCCCTTTTCATCTCAATGCTCCATGAACCCTGTAATCACAATGGACCATGCCCATCATCATAATGCTTCTTGCTATTGTCATCACAATGAAATCAAAGTGCTCCATGACCTCCGTCATCACAATGCTCCAAACCGTTGTTATCACAAAGTTCCATAACACTTGTCAACACAACGCCCCATGACGCTCGTCATCACAATTATACAGGGGTTTCTCATCACAATGCTCCATGACCTTTGTCATCACAATGCTCAATACACTTGTCATCACAATGCTCCCTGACACATGTCGTCAGTATGCTCCTTGAACCCTGTCATGACAAGGCTCCATGCCTTTTCCATCACAATGATTCATGCCCTTTTCATCACAATGCTCCAAGACCCCTGTAATCACAATGCTCCATGCCCTTGTCATCACAAATCTCCATGATGCATGTCATCAGAACGCTCTATGGTCTTCTCATCCAAATGCTCCATGCCCTTGTCATCCCAATGCTCCAAGACCCTTGTAATCACAATGCTCCTTGCCCCTTTTCATCAGAATGCTCCATGAGACTTCTCATCACAAGGCTCCATGGTCTTCTCATCACAGTGCTCCAGGACCTTGTCATCACAGTGCTCCATGACCCCTGTCTGCACAATACTCCATGAATATTTTCAGCCCAAAGATCCATGACCTTCTCATCTCACTTCTCCATGACCCTTGTTATCACAATGCTCCATGACCACTGTCATCACAACCCTCCATGACCCCTGACAACACAGTGATCCGGGACTCTTGACATCAAAATGCTCCATAACCCTTGTCATCACAATGATCCATGCCCTTTTCATCCCAATGCTCCATGATCCATGTAATCACAATGCTCCGTGACGATTGTCATCACAGTGCTCCGTGACCCTTGTCATCACAATTCTCCATGCCTTTGTCAGCACAATGCTACATGGCCTTGTCCTCACAATCCTCCATGACCCCTGGGATCACATTGCAACATGCTCTTGTCATCTCTGTCTTTATTTTCTGGTTTTTACAGATTTCCAGATGTCCCTTTTGACCGGTGGGAAGTGACAATTCTTTGCAGTGTGGATTTGTATTGCGGGGATGCTTGATTGGCCAGAAAGGGCGTATGCCTTTTCTCCTGAATATATTCAGCAGAAAATGCATACGCCCTTTTTGGCCAAGTGCATCATTGTCGAAGTTGTTACGCTTTTCCTGTGCTTTAAAGGTGATTCCAGTTTAACTCTTGAAATATGTTTTCTGCAATTCGGCCTCATTTTCAAGTCTGCTTCGTTGCCTTCCCTCAACAGATTTTTGGAAGAGAGTTGTCCTTTATAACTCTGCAGGTTTGTGAATTGCTGTGCCCCAGAGCTCCAATTTTCAACTCGTGTTTTTGTGAGCTGACCGCAAATCTACAATTTTGCTACAGTACCTATACTGGTTCCGGGGCTGCAGGCTGACGCTTTGGTTAATTCTTCCTTCCGGACGGGAAATTAGAGTGACATGTGTCCGTCCAAATGCCTACAGCTACTCTCTGATTGGTTCTCCCTCTTTCCTTTCATCCACTGCAAAATTTGCAAACTGTGTGAACCAGTAGCTTATAGGGGCTGACTCTCCAGGTTGGGAGATTGATAGTAAAGCAGTTGGAATGCCAAACTGGAGCACAAGGAGAGGAAAAATTAGGAGCCTTTTAGAAATCTTTTGCCATCACAGGGTGTCCATTCTCTAGGTTTCCCATACATGTTATAACTGTATTGATATTCCCTTCTACCTGGAGAGTTGGGACCCATGGAATTGGTGGCATTCATAACTGCTTTAAAGGATCTGCATTTTCTCACCCAATCTCACAAGTCCTCTCAGCCCCAAGTGTCCAGCCTTATGTCTCATCTAGCCGTCTTTGCAGATAGGGTGGTTCCAGGTTTCATCAGAACCCCTGAAGGAATTGTGTAAGAACTTCACTGTTTTTTTTTGGTTTTGTTTTTGAAATTCATTTTTATAATGGGGTTGAGCTTATTTTCACCGACGTGTTTATGCCTGTATAGACACAATTGATTCCCTTATGGAGACATATCAATATATAGGTTTTAAGATTCTTACTAGTCAGATATATTCCTCTGTGTGGAATAGAGGTGTTGAGTCCCGTTCACAGAGGAAGGTGTAGGATTTGTCTATTCTGTATTTGCTTCATGGAATGGTACCAGTGCTAATATCAAAGTCTGGTTTTATGCATCACCCCACCTCTCCTTTCCCCTTAAGCAGGCGTAAGAGTGTTTTCTCATAATGAGACTCTGTTCTCTTTCCTAACTCAGTTCATGTGTAGTCATGTTTACAGGACCTTCATAAGTGATATCTTATGATAAGTTTCTTTTTTTGTGTGACTTATTTCACTTAGAATCATCGTACCTAAATCCACTCATTATGCTGCTACTGGCCTTATGACATGGATTTCATGTCTGAGTGATATTCCGTTGTACAAAATTACCACAAGTTCTTTACTCAATTTTCTCTTTCCTGGAATACTTAAGTTGTACTGAAGTTGAGGTTCTTGTTTGCAGAGCAGCCTTAAATTTTGGGGTGCCTGTGTCTTATTGATATTTAGTCTACCCAAGTTATATGCCCATGAGTGGAAGTGCCCTATGCTCGGTAGCTTTGTATCTTAGATGTTTTAGGAAACAGCATACACTTCTTCAGAGTGGGTCTTGGATATTTATACCACACCCATCAGCGTGACTAGCTCCCTGTTCTCCATGGCCTCCCCTGCATTTCTGGTTTGTACACATTTTTTGGATGGCCTTTCTGAGCAGTGGAAATTGAGACTTCTTTGTTGTGCGGATTTGCATTTCCTGCTTGCTTGGTTGGCCAAAAACTCTGTATGTGTTTTTTTCCTGAAGATATTCACGAAAAAAACGCATACACCCTTTTGCCCAACTGCATCATTTTAGAAATTCTGCTGCTTTTCATATGCTTTAAATGTGAGTCAAATCTACCTTTTGAAATCTGTTTCCTGCAATTCTGCCTCTCAATCAGATCCTCTTCGTTGCCTTACCTGAATATATTTTTGGACGTTGGTTATCATTTTTATCTTTGCAGGTTTGAATTGTTTGCTCCTGAGCCCCATTTTGCAACTCGCATTTTTTGTGAGCTGGCCGCGAAACCATTGTATTGCTTCCGGCCCTATTCTGGTTCTGGGGAGGCAAGCTGAGCCTTTGGTTAATTCTTCTTCCTAATGGGAAATTAGAGTGACATGTGCCTGTCAAAACTCCTACAGCTAGTCTCTCATTGGTTCCTCCTCTTCCCGTTTATCCTCTGCAAAAATTGCAAACTGTGTGAAACAGGAGGTTAAAGGTGCTGATTCTCCAAGTGGGGAGATTGTTAGTAATTTGGCTGGAATGGCGAACCCCAGCACCAGGAGATCAAAAATGAGGTGTATTTTAGACACCTTTCCTGGTCACACGGTGTATATTCGTCTCAGTTTTCCAGGCATGTTTTCGCTGTCGGAAGATTCCCTTGAACCTGCAGATTTGGGACCCATGGAATGGGAATCAGGCAGTATTACTTTAAAAGGTCTGCCTTTACTCACCCAGCCTCTCTAACATCTCTTAGCATGCATAGCTTCCTGCCTTATATATCATCCTGCTGTGGGTCTACATGTGTTCAATCCATGTTACATCGTAGCCCATCAACAAAAGTTGTAAGAAGTTTTGTCTGTCTCACTGTTTTTATAAATATTTTTAAATTTATTTTTATATTGGTTACAGCTGATTTTCAAAGCTCTGTTTTTTGCTGCTGTACATCCACTTGATTCATGTACTGTGAGACAACAATGAATTCTTTTTCAGATGCTTACCAGTCATATATATTATTTTCCAGTGACTTGAGTGCGCTGAGTGCAGTTCTTTGAGGTACCATGTAGGCCTTGTCAGTTATTCAATTTGGTACTTGGAATGGTGTCTTTGCTAATTTCAACCTCCTGGATAATACCTCACCCTTCCCCACCTTTTCCATTTAGCAGCCTTATGTCTATTTTCTACATATTTGACTATGTTTCTGTTTTGTAATTTATTTCATGTGTAGCCATTTTTGATTCCACCTTTAAGTGACATATTTTGATATGTGTCTTTTTCTTTCTGTCATATGTCACTTAGAATGATCGTATGTAACTCCTCCAGAGTTGTTACAACTGGCCTTATTTCATTGATTTCTGGATGAGTAATATTCCACTCTACATAAGTACCCCAACTCTTTTATCCATTTTATCCTTCCAGGGACATTTAGGTTATATCCAAGTTGAGGCCCTTTTTAACAGAGAGGTGGAAAACGTTGGGGTGCCTGTTTTCTGTCGATTTTTGTTTTTCCCAAGGTATACGCCCATGAGTGCAAGTGCCCTATGCTCTGTAGCTCATTTTTTAGATGTTTTAGCAAACACAATACACTTCTCCAGAGTGGCCGTTGGCAAATTACATTAGCAATATCAGCCTCACAGGGCTCCCTTTTCTCCTCACCCTGTCCTACATTTCTGGTGTTTACACTTTATGTGGATGGCCCTTCTGACTGAAGTGAAGTGATACATTTTGTAGTATAGATTTCCAGTGCCCACCTGTTTGGTTGGATAAAATGTGTGTATGGCCTTTACTTGAATATATTCAGAAGAAAATGCATACGCCCTTTTTGGCCAACTGCATCATTGGCGATGTTCAGCCCCTTTTCTTGTGCTTTAATGGGGAGTCCTTTTTACCTCCTCAAATCTGTTTCCTGCCACTCTCCCTTGCTTACAAGTCCTGTTCTGTGACTTACCTCAAGACATTTTTTGACTATAGATATTTTCAACTCTGCAGTTTCATGAATTTTAGTGCCCCTGAGTTCCATTTTTCAACTTGTGTTTTTGGAAACTGGACACAAAACAGCGGGATTTCCTCTAGCCCTATTCTGTTTCCGTGGGCAATTCTAGCCTTTGATGAATTTGTCTTCTGGATTGGAAATTAGAGTGGCATGTGCCTGTCTGAACACCTAGGACATGTCTCTAATTTTTTCTCATCCTTCCGCTTCATCCTCCAGAGAAATTCCAAACTGTGTGCAACAGGATGTTGACGGTGCTGATATCTTCAAGTGAGGAGATTGCTAGGAAAGATGCTGGAGGGGTGAACCCGAGCACCAGGCGAAGAGGAGATGAGTTGCCTTTTCCAAACTGTTTCCGATCAAACGGTGTACCATCCTCTAGGTGTGACAGGCATGTTTTAGCCATAGGAAGGGTCCCGTGCATGTACGGAGAACACCAGGAATTTTTCCAAATCAGTGCCTCCCAGAACCCCAAACTGGGGAATTTTTAAGCTACGGCTACACATATGTCCATTAAGGGCCTTGGGAAATAGGCAGAGTCCAAACTTTAGATGATTGAAATCTTCAGGATCAGAAGTGCTCACCATCGGCCTTGCTTAGTTTACATTTTATCTGTCATTGATAGATGATGTCAATAAAAATATCTATTCTTTTTCAGATTATTTCCCCTTATAGGTTATTGCAAAATATTCAGTGTAGTTCCCTGTGCTATACAGTAGTTCCTTGTTGATGATCTGTTTTATACATAGCAGTGTGTATGTGTTAATCCCAAACTGTTAATTTATCCCTTCTCTTACCTTTCCCCTTTGGTAATAATAAATTATAAGATTTTATACTTCTCAGAAATGGGGAAGCTGAAAGAGATGTATCATTCTCAATGGAAAAGCATTCAAAACAAGATTGAAGCTTCAGCCAAGAGTATTCGATGTACATCCTTGGGAATAAATCACTTCATTTTTCTAATGTTGACCTGACAAATAAGACAGACGTCTTCACTGAACTTGCTTATAATAAAGTGATGGAAATATCAAATGTAAGTCTTAGAAACATCTTATTTTACCCGAGCCTTATACACTGCTCTATGTTAACTACAGTTTGGCTCACACATCTGTTCATTGAAGTTACAATGTTCTCAATTACTGTTACTGATCCTCCAGAGTGGACCCCAACAGGAGTCCCCGTGCCCAGTGTCATTGGAGCCAACAGATCAAGACTGAATTTGGTTCAGAAGCAAAGGAAACTTTATATTTTGAAAACAAAATGGGGAGGTGAGAGCATGCACTCCCCCGTGGGCTGTGGGCTGGGCTGCTGTGTAGGTATCCCGGCAGCGTCAGCTGGAGGGAGGGGATGGAGCTCTCGAAGGCTGGGTTGGCTGCAGCTCAGGCTCTATGTCGCGGAGTCTGCATGGGACCCCACTAGCTGAGGTGTCGGCCCAGCCATTCTGCACTAGGAAATCGGGTCTGAAGTGCCGGGTGTGGGACCTCTGCATGTGGAACCCTAGGAGCACGTGACATTAGACAAAGCACAAAGGAAAAACAGGTTAGACTTTATTTTATTTCCCAGATTCTCTTTTTATCTCCCAGGAATTTTTAATGAACGTTGCCGGTGATGAACACCTCCTCTGCTTTTTGTCCCATTCCTCACTCTTGGGGTGCTGAGGGTGCAGACCCTTCTTTTGTAACTGCTTCATGCTGAGGTGGGAGCCCTCATACACGCGGGGAGCGGTAAAACTTCTGCCTAGCAGCCTCCAGGTGAGGTTGGTTGTCCCAAGGTTTCCTGCCTCACTGCTCGTCCACCTGAGCACCAGCATTGGAAGTGTTATAGATTCTAATGACCTTTAAGGGTCCAGGAAAGACATGCACAGAGATGCTGCGGTGGCAGGTTTCAACCCACCCCACATTTGTTCAGCGACCTTAGACTGACGGGTTTTGCCAGCCTAGATGCTCTGACCAGTAGTCTGTGCTTTCTTTAATTTGGTCCCTGAATTAATGCATAATCAGCACCATGTGTCAAAGCCCTGCCCGCTCAACTCCAAGACAGTCCAGGGTCAGTGGTGATCCAGGACCATGACGTCCACTGAGTCAACGGCCTTTTGAAGTAGCCAGCAGTCCAGCCGGTCATATTGGCCACCATCACGGTGGTTTCTGTAGGGTTTTCTATGGTGAAAGCGTGATATACGTTTCCCCCGACAAGCTTATTAGCTCTCGTCTGGGTGCAGTAAATCCTGCAAGCAGTAGTCTGCTCTTTTGGGGCACAGACTTGTTTTCTGAGAGAAACTCCAGGTCAAGTGATGGTCACACGAGTCATTTTGGGGGCCCATTGCCCCCATTAGTCTCTCTGGAGGTTGGAGTTGGAGGGCCTCCTCACTCGAGGTCAGTGTGTCCACAGAGCGACCCCTGCAACTTCAGGGCATGATGGGTGGTTAGGATCACCACGTGGGGTTCTTTTCCCTTAGGAGGGAGCTGGCCTTGCGGGCTGCTGATTTCCACCTTTTTAGATACCACAGTATCCTGGCCTGATTGGGCGGTGGGCAAAGCCCTTGGTGACCATAGTTTATCATACCCGAAGGGCATTCTTGTGTTGCTCCATTTCAAGTGGTCCCAGTTTTTGCACTAAGGCTCCAAGGGCGATAAACCTTTGACTCGGTATGTAAAGGTCAAAGGGTTTAGCTAAATTAGGGAGTTCCTGGGCAAGGGCCTGAATTGACTGCTCTTTCCATTCTTGAAAGGCTGCTTCTGGATTCTATTCAAAAGGATCATCATCTTTTCGTGTCAGTGTTTCATGTAGAGGCCCAGCTATTAGACTGTAGTTAGGGATCCAGATGCAGAAAACCTTGGCCTCCCCAGGAACCCCTAAGCTGTCTTCTAGTTTTAGAAGAGGTAAGGATGCAAATGGCTTCTTCCCTATCCTGGGAAGCATTTCTCCGAATATCTGTGAGAATGAAGCCCAGGCATATCACCTTAGCCTGGGATATTTGAGCCTTTTTCTTGGACACCTTCTATCCTTTCTTGGATAGGTAGTCCAGAGGCATCTTTAGTAGGCCTGGCAATCAGAATGTCATCTGCATATTGAAGGAGGGTTCCCTTTTACAGAGGTAGAACTTTTAGGTCTTTAGAGGACATTTCCCCAATGATGGTGTGGGGATTTTAGAACCATTGGGGCAGGACGGCCCAGCATTATTGCTTTTGTTGCATGTTGTGTCCTGCCACTCACAAGCCAAAAATTCTTGTGACTCTGAGATGAGTGGAATACAGAAGAAGGCATCATTGAAGTCTAATACAGAATGCCATGGCCTGGTGGATGGTAGACTGACCAGCAGGGTGTAGGAAATAGGAGCTACTTGATGTATATCCTCGGTGGCTTCACTGACTGTCCTGATATACTATACCAGGTCTCTAGCAGCCATGGGGCTCTCGTGGTCAGTCCAATCCCAGGATATGGAGCTCACCTGGGCTGCACCTCCACACCCACAGCCCACGGGGATCTCGTGGTCAAGTCCCTCCCAGGGTATGGAGCTCACCTCTGCAGCTACACAGCAGCCCATGGGGCTCTCATAGTCAGGCCCTTCCCAGGATATGGAGCTCCCCTGGGCAGGTACCCCAGAAGGGCTGGACACACAGGAACCGTGCACATAGCCCAACTTGCAGAGAACCCCCAGCTCACCTGTCGCTCAGAGCTGACACAGAACACTTCAGAGCAGGACTTGAACTAACAAATAGCAGCTCTGACAGGTCTGTGACCCCAGGTATCACTGTGTGTGGCCTCTCTCTGTCTGCTCTTCCAGACACTTCCACTGCAGCCAGGGCACCAGGCCGCTATCTCCACCCACCATCACTCCTTTCCCTGACTCCTGGGTTCCTCTCATTAGGATAGGGTCTTCTTGAAGTTGTTTTCCACTCATGGACCAGATAAAATGATAAGAAAACAAGCCGCAGCTGCAGCCCCTTGTCTATCCTGACTCTCAAGAGCCCACACCTGTTCCTTGGGCCTGGCCCGTTTAGCAAGGTTCATTTTCTGCAACTGTGAGCCCCTGAGGGGTGAGGATTGGCTGATTTGGGCAGCCTGACACTGCCTGCCAGCCCTCCCCAGGTGTGACTGGGTTGAGATCAATATAAGCACCTCTCCAGTCAGCAAGAGCTCCTGTAGCTGTGCCTGACGCCATATTCTCTGCCCCGTCAGCAGTGTCGGGGATGGGGTGGTGGGAGGGAGTGAGGGGCCGTGGCTTTGTGCGTGGCCCAGTGTGAGAGGGGCTCTGCTGGACTTTCTGCAGGAGTTGCCATGCTGCCACCTGCTAAAGAAGAGGATGTGTCATCCATACCTGTCGCTGGAATTTCTCCCCAGGCAAAGGTGAGGAAGTAAAAAAGCAGTGGGGGCCGTGGCAGGAGGGGTATCTCAGGCAGGGAAATGGAAAGCTTCCAGAAGAGCATCTGGTGCCAGGACCATCCTGGCTTGCCTGCTGGCACCAAGTCGGCCTGCATGCTGTCGCTGGTGTGGCTCCACAGCCCTTCCTCTAGGCTTGCAAGTTCTTGTACATATTCAGGTGTTTTACCTGGAAAGAGTGGGAAGATTTCAGATGCAGCAGGACTGGGGTACAGCTCACATTTACTCACAGATGCCTCGACATAGTCCCCCAGCTTTGCAATGAGGATGCTTCTTGTGGGGGGGAGTGCTGCTGACTGCATGGGAGATTATTTCCCACTTCTGACCAACTTAAGAATTTTTTACCACTGGAACAAGTGCCCTGATACGATTTTCCTCTGTATAACAGGTGGGTTCTGTTTTTTTTTTTTTTTTTTCCTTTTTTCTTTTTGGTTCAAGGTAGGTTTTATTTATTCCTCTTTTTTTTTTAATTTAGAGATATAAACATGGAAATAATGAATTTATATAAAGACATCTATATGAAGGGAAAAACTTTTTTTCTGTTTTATTTTATTAAATATTATTTATTTATTTTTAATTTTTTAAAATTTATTTATTTCTTTTATACAGCTGGTTCTTAATGGATATCTGTGTTGTTACATATAAGTGTGCACATGTGAATCCCAGTCTCCTAATTCATCCCACCACCACCCTCCCATGGTGTTCCCCTCTTGGTGTCCATATGTTTGTTCTCTACATCTGTGTCTCTATCTCTGCCCTGCAAACCGGTTAATCTGTACCATTTTTCTAGGTTCCACATATATGCATTAATATACAATATTTTTTTTTCTCTTTCTGACTTACTTCACTCTGTATGACAGTCTCTAGATCCATCAAGGTCTCTACAAATGACCCAATTTCATTCCTATGTATGGCTGAGTGATATTCCATTGTATATATGTACCACATCTTTATCCACTCGTCTGTCTGTGGGCACTTAGGTTGCTTTCATTACCTGGCTACTGTAAATAGTGCTGCAATGAACATTGTGGGGAATGTGTCTTTTTGATTTATGGTTTTCTCTCGGTATATGCCCAGTAGTGGGTTTGCTGGATTATATGGTAATTCTATTTTTAGTTTTTTAAGGAAACTTCATTCTGTTCTCCATAGAGACTGTATCGATTTACATTCCCAACAATAGTGGAAGAAGGTTCCTTTTCTCCACACCCTCTCCAGCATTTGTTGTTTGTAGATTTTCTGATGATGCCCATTCTAACAGGTGTGACGTGATACCTCATTGTAGTTTCGATTTCCATTTCTCTAATAATTAGTGATGTTGAGCAGATTTTCATATGCGTCTTGGCCATCTCTATGTCTTCTTGGAAGAAATGTCTATTTAGATCTGCTTCCATTTTCGTATTGGGTTTTTTGTCTTATTAATGTTGAGCTGCATGAGCTGTTTATATATATTGGAGATTAATCATTTGTCCATTGATTCGTTTGCAAATATATTCTGCCATTCTGAGGGTTGTCTTTTCGTCTTGTTTGCAGTTTCCTTTGCTTTGCAAAAGCTTTTACGTTTCATTAGGTCCCATCTGTTTAGCTTCTTTCTTTTTTATTTCATTACTATAGGAGATGGATCAAAAAAAGATCTTGCTCTGATTTACGTCAGAGTATTCTTCGTAAGTTTTCCTCTCAGAGTTTTATACTGTCCGGTCTTACATTAAGGTCTCTAATCCATTTTGAATATATTTTTATATATGGTGCTGGGGAGTGTTCTAATTTCATTCTTTTACATATAGCTTTCCATAATTCCCAGCACCACTGACTGAAGAAACTCTCTTTTCTCCATTGTAAAGTCTTGCCTCCTTTGTCATAGATTAGTTGAGCATAGGTGTGTAGGTTTATCCCTGGGCTTTCTTTCTTTTTTTTTCCTTTTCCACCTTTATTTGAGTATAATTGCTTTACAATTGAGTGTTAGTTTCTGCTGTATAACAAAGTGAATCAGCTATACATATACAGATATCACCAGATCCCCTCCCTCTTGCATCTCCTTCCCACACTCCATATCCCACCCCTTTAGGTGGTCACAAAGCACCGAGCTGTCCTCCCTGTTCTATGTGGCTGCTTCCCAGTAGCTATCAGTATTACATGTGGTAATGTATTTATGTCCATGCCACTCTCTCACTTTGTCCCATCTTACCCATACCCCTTCCGGTGTCCTAAAGTCCTTTCCCTATGTCTGTGTCCTTAATCCTGTCCTGCCACTAGGGTCTTCAAAATCTTTTTTTTTTCCTCATTAGATTCCGTATATCTCTGTTAACATACAGTATTTGTTTTTCCCTTTCTGACTTACTTCACTGTGTAGGACAGATTCTAAGTCCATCCACCTCAGTGCAAATAACTCAGTTTTGCTTCTTTTTATGGCTGAGTGATATTCCATTGTATATATGTGCCATATCTTCCTTATCCATTCATCTGTCCATGGACACTTAGCTTGCTTCCATGTCCTGGCTATTGTAAATAGAGGTGCAATGAACATTTTTGTACATAACTCTTTTTGAATTATGGTTTTCGCAAGGCAAATGCCCAGTAGTTGGATTGTTGTGTCGTATGGTACTTCTATTGTTAGTTATTTAAAGGAACCTCCGTACTGTTCTCCCTAGTGCCCATATCAATTTACCTTCCTACCCACAGTGCAAGTGTGTTCCCTTTTCTCCAATAAATGCCGCTCCAGCGTTTATTGTTTTGTAGATTTTTTTGATGATTGCCACTCTGACTGCTGTGAGGTGATACCTCACGGTAGTTTGGATTTGCATTTCTCTAATGATTAGTGATGTTCAGCATTCTTTCATGTGTTTCTTGTTAATCTGTATATCTTCTTTGGAGAAATGTCTATTTAGGTCTTCTGCCCGTTTTTGGATTGGGTTGTTTGTTTTTGTGATATTGAGCTACATGAGGTGCTTGTAAAGTTTGGAGATTAATCCTTTGTCAATTGCTTCATTTGAAAATATTTTCTCCCATTCTGAGGGTTGTTTTTGCATCTTGTTTATGTTTTCCTGTACTGTGTAAAAGCTTTTAAGTTTCATTAGGTCCCATTTGTTGATTTCTGTTTTTATTTCCATTTCTCTAGGAGGTGGGTCAAAAAGGATCTTGTTGTGATTTATGTCATACTGTGTTCTGCCAATGGTTTCCTCTAAGTGTTTTATAGTGAATGGTCTTATATTTAGATCTCTGATCAATTTAGAGTTTATTTTTGTGTATGGTGTTATGGAGTGTTCTAATTTCATTCTTTTATGTGTAGGGGTCCAGTTTTCCCAGCACCAATTACTGAAGAGACTGTCTTTTCTCCATTGTATATCCTTAGCTCCTTTGTCATAGATGAGATAGGCATAGGTATGTAGGTTTATCTCTGCACTTTCTGTCCTGTTCCATTGATCTGTGCTTATGCCAATCTGCATACACTTGATTCCATTATGGAGACATATAAATATATAGGTTTCAAGATTATTACCAGTCAGATATATTCCTCTTCAGTGAGTAGTTTGTTCTCTGTCCAGTTCATTGAGAAAGGAGTAGGTCTTGTCTATTACATATTTGGTATATGTAATGGTATCTGTGCTAATTTCAAACCCTGCTTTTATACATCAACCCACATCACCTTTCCCCTTAAGGAGGCATAAGTGTGTTTTCTAAATGTGTAACTCTGTTCTCTTTTGAAATTCAGTTCATGTGTAGCCATGTTTACATTCCCTCTATAAGTGATATATTACAATAAGTTTCTATTTCTTTGTGGCTCACTTCAATTAGCATCATCGTACCTAAAGCCACTCATTATGCTGCTATTGGCCTTATGACATTGATTTTATGTCTGAGTGACATTCCATTGTATATAAGTACCACAACATATTTATCCATTTTTTTTCCCTTTCCTGGGATATTTAAAGTGTACTGAAGTCGAGGTTCTTGTAAACAGAGCAGCCCTAAACTTTGGGCTGGCTGTGTGTTGTGGATTTTTAGTTATCCCAAAATACACGCCCATGAGTGGAAGTGTGCTATGCTCTGTAGCTCTGTTTTAGAAAACAACACACAGTTCTCCAGAGAGGCTGTTGGCAATTTACATCCTGTCCATCGGCATAACCTGGCTCCATTTTCTCCATGGCCTGTCCTGTATTTGTGGTTTTTACACTATTTGCGGATGGCCCTTTTGACCGGAGGTAAGTGACACTTCTGTGTAGTGTGGATTTGCAATGCCTGATGGCTTGCTTGGCCAAAAAGGGCATATGCATTTTTTCCCGAATATATTCAAGAAAATCCACATACTCCCTTTTCGGCCAAGGGCAACATTGTCGAAGATCTGTCACTTTTCATGAGCTTTAAAGATGACTCCAATCTACGTCTTGAAATCTGTTTCCTTAAATTCTGCCTTGCATTCAAATCCTCTTCACTGCCTTACCTCAATATATTTCTGGATGATAGTTGTCCTTTATAACTCTGCAAGTTTGTGAATTGCTGTGCCCCTGCTTTCCATTTTTCAACTCGCTTATTTGTGAGCTGGCTGCAACACCGCAGGATGGCTTTAGGCCCTAGTCTGGTTCCGCGGTTTCAGGCTGAGCCTGTTTTTAATTATTTTTCCTGATGGGAAACTAGAGAGATATGTGCCCATCCAAACACCTACAGCTAATGTCTCATTTGTTTCCCCTCTTCCTGTTCATCCTCTGCACAATTTGCAAACTGTGCACAACAGGAGGGTAAAGGCAGTGACACTCTAAGTGGGGAGATTTTCTGTAATGTAGATGGAATCACGAAGCCGAGCACGAGGAAAGGAAAAATGAGGTACCTTTTAGAAAACTTTCCCGATTACACAGTGTACCATCCACTGGGTTTCCCATGCATGTTTTAACTGTAGGAAGATTCCCTTAAACATGGAGAGTTGAGGCCACTAGAATGGGTAGCACACAGTATTGCTCTAAGTGGTGTTCTTTTGCTCACACAACCTCAGCAATCTTGTGAGACCCAAGTGTCCAGTCTTATATCTCATCCAGTTGTGGGTGTAAAGGTGGTCAATCCAGGTTGCATTACAGGCCCTGAACGTAATTTTTAAGACGTTCTCTCTGTTTCGCTGTTTTTGCATATTGCTTTTGAAATTTATTTTTATAAGGGTGTTTAGCTGAATTTCAGTGCTGTGTTCATGCCATTATACACACACATGATTCCTTTATCGAGACATGAGAATACATATGTTTAAAAATTGTTACTAGTCAGATATATTCCACTGCAATGAATAGGGGGTGTTGAGTCCAGTTCATTGTGCTGGGAGTAGGTGCTGTCTATTACATACTTGATTTATGGAACGGTATCTGTGCTAATTTTGGACTGTAGATTTATGTATCACCCCACCTCGCCTTTCCCCTTAATCAGGCAGAAGTTTGTTTTCTAAATGTGTGACTCTGTTGTGTTTGTAATTCAGTTCATGTGTAGCCATGGGTACATTCCCACTATAAATGATAGCTTATGATAAGATTCATTATTCTCTTCTCTTTCCCAACTGACTTCATGTGTAGCCACGTTTCCAGGACTTTCATAAGTGATATCTTATGATAAGTTTCTTTTTCTGTGTGGCTTATTTCACTTAGAATCATCGTACCTGAATCCACTTATTTTGCTGCTACTGGCCTTATGACATTGATTTCATGGCTGAGGGATATTCCATCGTACGTAAGTACCACAATTTCTTGAATCATTTTTGTCTTTCCTGGGATATTTAAGGTGTACCCAAGTTGAGGTTCTGGTAAGCAGTGCAGCCCTAAATTTTGAGGTGGCTCTGTCTTATTGATATTCAGTTTTCCCAAGGTATATTCCCTAGACTGGAAGTGCCCTTGGCTCTGTTGCTCTGTTGTTTACTTGTTTTATGGAACACAATGCACTCCTCCAGAGAGGAAGTTGGCAATTTACATCCAGCCCATCAGCATAACTAGGCTCCCTGTTCTCCAGGGCCAGTCTTGCCTTTCTGGTTTTTACACATTTTGCAGATGTCCCTTTTGACTGGTGGGAAGTGATACTTCTTTGTAGTGCAGATTTGCATTGCCCGCTTGCTTGGCCAGAAAGGGTGTATGCGCTTTCTCCTGTATATATTCAGGAGAAAACTCATACGCCCTTTTTGGCCAAGTGCATCATGGTCGAAGTTGTGCCCCTCTTCCTGTGCTTTAAAGGAGATTCCAATGTACCTCTTGAAATCTGTTTCCTGCTATTCTGTCTCGCTTTCAAGTCCACCTCGTTGCCTTCCCTCAACAGATTTTTGGGCGATAGTTGTCCTTTATTACTCTGCCAGTTTGTGAATTATTGTGCCCCTGAGCTCGATTTATCAACTCGTTTTTTGTGAGCTGACCGCAAGTCCAAAATTTTGGTTCAGGACCTATACTCTTTCCCAGCGGGTGGCTGAGACTTTTGTTAATTCTTCTTCCTGCCCGGAAATTAGAGTGACATGTGCCCGTCCAAATGCCTAACAGCTACTCTCTCATTGGTTCTCCCTCTTCCCTTACATCCTCTGCCAATTTGGCAACCTGTGCGAACCAGGAGTTTAAAGGGGCTGTCTCTCCAAGTTAGAACGTTGATAGTAAAGCAGTTGGAAAGTCAAACCGGAGCACCAGGAGCGGGACTATTAGTTGAGTTTTAGAAACCTTTCGTATTCACAGTGTGTCCATTCTCTAGGTTTCCCGTACATGTTATAGCTGAAGTAATATTCCCTTCAGCCTGGAGAGTTTGGACCCTTGGAACGTGTGCCACACATTATTGCTTTAAAGGGTCTGCATTCGCTCACCGAATCTCAACAATCCTCTCAGTCCCAAGTGTCCAGCCTTATGACACATCCAGCTGTCATTGTAGATAAGGTAATTCCAGGTTTCATCAGAGCCCCTGTAGGAATTGTAAAGAATTTCCCTGTTTTTTGTTTTGTTTTTGAAATTCCTTTTCATAGTGCATTTGAGCTGATTCTCAGTGCCATATTTATGCCAGTCTAGACACACTTGATTCTCTTACAGAGACATATCAATACATTGGTTTTAAGATTCTTTCCACTCATATATATTCCTCTGTGGGAAATATGGGGTTTTGAGTCCCTTTCACTGAGGAAAGTGTTGGTCTTGTGTATTCTGTAGTTGGTTTCTGGAATGGTACATGTACTAATATCAAACTCTTGTTTTGTGCATCACCCCACCTTTCCTTCACCCTTAAGCAGGCACAAGAGTGTATTCTAAATGTGAGACTCTGTTCTCTTACCTAACTCAGTTTATGTGTATCCAGCCATGTTTACAGGACCTTCATAAGTGGTATATTATGATAAGTTTCTTTTTCTCTGTGACTTATTTCACTTAGAATCATCGTACCTGAATCCACTCATTTTGCAGCTACTGGCCTTATGACATTGATTTCATGGCTGAGGGATATTCCATCTTACGTAAGTAACACAATTTCTTGAACCATTTTTGTCTTTCCTGGGATATTTAAGGTTTTACCCAAGTTGAGGTTTTTGTAAGCAGTGCAGCCCTAAATTTTGGGGTGGCTCTGTCTTATTGATTTTCAATTTCCCCAAGGTATATTCGCTAGACTGGAAGTGCCCTTGGATATGTAACTCTGTTGATAACTTGTTTTAGGGAACACAGTGCACTCCTCCAGAGAGGCAGTTGGCAATTTACATCCTGCCCATCAGCATAACTAGGCTCCCTGTTCTCCAGGGCCTGACTTGCCTTTCTGGTTCTTACACATTTTACGGATATCCAATTTCAAAAGTTGGAAGTGATACTTCTTTGTAGTGCAGATTTGCATTGCCCGCTTGCTTGCTTTGCCAAAAAGGGCGTATGCATTTTCTCCTGAACATATTCAGGAGAAAATGCATACGCCCTTTTTGGCCAAGTGCATCATTGTCGAAATTGTGCCCCTCTTCCTGTGTCTTAATGGTGATTCCAATGAACCTCTTGAATTCTGTTTCCTACTATTCTGGCTCGCTTTCAAGTCCACCTCGTTGCCTTCCCTCAACAGATTTGTGGAAGATTGTTGTCCTTTATTACTCTGCCAGTTTGTGAAATGCTGTGTCCCTGAACTCCATTTTTCAACTCGTTTTTTGTGAGCTGACCGCAAGTCCCAAATGTTGGTTCAGAACCTATACTGGTGCCCGGCAGTTGGCTGAGACTTTGGTTAATTCTTGCTCGTGCCGGGAAATTAGAGTGACATGTGCCCGTCCAAATGCCTAACAGCTACTCTCTCATTGGTACTCCCACTTCCCTTTCATCCTTTGCCAATTTGGCAACTTGTGCGAACCAGGAGGTTAAAGGGGCTGTCTCCCCAAGTTGGGAGATTGATAGTAAAGCAGTTGGAAAGTGAAACCGGAGCACGAGGAGAGGGACTATTAGTTGAGTTTTAGAAACCTTTCGTATTCACTGTGTGTTCATTCTCTAGGTTTCCCATACATGTTATAGCTATAGTAATATTCCCTTCTGTCTTCAGAGTTGGGACCCAAGGAATGGGTGCCACACATTATTGCTTTAAAGGGTCTGCATTTGCTCACCCAATATGACAAATCCTCTCAGTCCCAAGTGAGCAGCCTTATGCCACATCCAGCGGTCTTTGTAGATAGGGTCATTCCAGGTTTCATCAGAGCCCCTGAAGGAATTGTAAAGAATTTCCCCGTTTTTTTGTTTTGTTTTTAAATTCCTTTCTATCTTGGTTTCAGCTGATTTTCACTGCCATGTTTATGCCAGTCTAGACACACTTGAATCCCTTACGGAGACATATCAATACATAGGTTTTAAGATTCTTACTAGTCTGATATATTCCTCTGCAGAGAATAGGGGTGTTGAGTCCCGTTCACTGAAGAAGGTGTAGGTCTTGTCTATTCTGTATTTGTATTATGGAATGGTACCTGTGCTAATATCAAACTCTGGATTTATGTATCAACCCACCTCTCCGTTCCCCGTAAGCAGGCATAAGAATGTTTTCTATATGTGAGACTCTGTTCTCTTTACTAATTCAGTTCATGTGTACCCATGTTTACATTTCCTTCATAAGTGATATCTTATGTCAGAATGCTCCATGGCTCTTGTCATCATAATGCTCCATGATGCTTGTCACCATGATTATCCATGGTCTACTCATCACAATGCTCCACGGTCTTGACATCACATTGCTCCATGTCCCTTGTCATCACAATTCTCCACCTCTTTGTCATCACAATATTCCATGACATTTCTCATCACAATGTTACATGCTCTTGTCATCAAAATTCTCCGTGCACTTGTCATTGCAATGCTCCCTGAACCCTGTCATAGCAAGCTCCAGATGCTTGTCATCACAATGCTTCATGACATTGTTATAAAAATTCTTAATGTCTCTTGACATCACAATGCTCCCTGCCATTGTCATCACAATTCTCCATGACACTTGTCATCACAATGCTCCAAGCCCTTGTCATCACAATGCTCCATTACACCAGTCATAACAATGCTCCATGACCCCTGCCATCACAATGTTCCACGGCCTTGTCATCACAAGGCTCCATGACCCTTGTCATCACAATGCTCCAAGACCTCTGTAATCACAATTCTCCATGCCACTTTTCATCTCGATGCTCCATGAACACTGTCATCACAATGCACCATGCCCATCATCATAATGATTCATGCTATTGTCATCACAATGAAATCAAAATGCTCCATGTCCTCTGTCATCACAATGCTCCAAACCCTTCTGATCACAATGTTCCATAACACATGTCATCACATGCCCCCTGATGCTCGTCATCACATTTATGCAATGTCTTCTCATCACAATGTTCCATGACCTTTGTCATCAGAATGCTCAATACACTTGTCATCACAATGCTCGCTGACACTTGTCATCAGTATGCTCCTTGAACACTGTCCTGACAAGGCTCCATGCCTTTTTCATCACAATGATCCATTCCCTTTTCATCACAATGCTCCAAGACCCCTGTTATCTCAATGCTCCATGACCCAAGACATCACAGTGCTTCATGACACTTATCATTAAAATGGTGCAAACGTCGTCACACAAAGCTCTGTGACCTTTTTCACCCCAATGCTCCATGAAATATTTATCACAATGCTCTCTGACCCTTGTCATCACAAAGCTCCATGCCTTTGTCAGCACAATGCTCCATGACCATCGTCATCACAATGCTCCATGCGTGTGTCAGCACAATGCTCCATAGCCTATGTCATCACAATGCACCATGCACTTGTCATCACAATGCTCCACATCCTTGTCATCAAAATGCTCCATAAACCTTGTCATCACAGTGCTCCATGCACTTCTCCTCAAAATGCCTTCTCACCACTGATATCACAATGTTCCATCACTAGTCATCACAATACTCCCTCACCCCTGTCATCACAATATTCCATGACCACTGTAATCACAATTCTCCATGCGTTTGTCATCACAAAGCTGCATGACGCATGTCATCAGAATGCTACTTGGCCTTCTCATCACAATGCTCCATGCCATTGTCATCACAATGCTCCAAGACCTCTGTAATCACAATGCTCCATGCCTCTTTTCATCTCAATGCTCCATGAATCCTGTCATCACAATGCACCGTGCCCATCACCATAATATTTCATGCTATTGTCATCACAATGAAATCAAAATGCTCAATGACCTCTGTCATCACAATGCACCAAACCCTTCTGATCACAATGTTCCATAACACTTGTCATCACAATGCCCTATGACGCTGGTCATCACAGTTATCCATGGTCTTCTCATCATAATGCTCCATGATCTTTGTCATCACAATGCTCAATACACTTATCATCACAATGCTCCCTGACAGTTGTCATCAGTATGCTCCTTGAACCCTGTCATGACAAGGCTCCATGCATTTTTCATCACAATGATCCATTCCGTTTTCATCACAATGCTCCAAGACCGCTGAAATCACAATCCTCCATGTCCTTATCATCACAAATATCCATGACGCATGTCATCAGAATGCTCCATTGCCTTCTCATCACAATGCTCCATGCCCTTGTAATCACATTGCTTCAAAACCCCTGTAATCTCAATGCTACATGCACCTTTTCATCAGAATGCTCCATGCCCTTGTCATCACAATGCTCCATGACCCCTGTTATCACAATGCACCATGACTCAAGTCATTACAATGCTTCATGACCTTTGTCATCAGAGTGGTCCATAACCTCTTCACACAAGGCTCTGTGATCTTTTTCACCACAATGATCCATAAATATTTCATCACAATGCTCTGTGTCCCTTGTAATCAAAATGCTCCATGCCTTTGTCACCACAATGCTCCATGCCCTTGTCATCACAATGCTCCATGCCCCCTCTCATCACAATAATCCATGAAACTTGTCAGACCAATGTTCCATGCCCCTGTCATCACATTGCTCCATTCCCTTGTCATCACAAGGCTCCATGACCCCTTTCATCACAATGCTCCGTGACTCCAGTTATCACAATGCTTCATGACCTATCTCATCACTATGGTCCATGCCCTCGTCACACCAGGCTCTGTGATCTTTTTCACCACAATGCTCCATGAATATTTCATCACAATGCTCTGTGTCCCTTGTCATCAAAATGTTCCATGCCTTTTTCAGCACAATGCTCCATGACACTTGTCATCAAAATGCTCCATGCGCTTGTCAGCACTATGCTCCATGACACGTCATCAAAATGTGCCATGCGCTTGTCAACACAATACTCCACATCCTTATCATTGCTATGCTCCATAACACTTGTCATGGCAATGCTCCATGCACTTCTCATCAAAATCCTCTCTCACCACATATATCACAATGTTACATCACTAGTCATCACAATACTCCCTCACCACTGTCATCACAGTGGTCCATGACCCCTGTCATCACAGTGCTACATGCCCTTATCATCACAATGCTCCATGACCCCTGACATCACAATGTTCCATAACCCCTGTCACAAAATGCTCCATGACCCATTTCATCACAATGCTTCATGACCCCTGACATCACAATGTTCCATAACCCCTGTCATCAAAATATTCCATGACACTTTTATTCAAATTGCTCCATGACCCTGTCATCACAATGCGCCCTGCCCTTCTCATCACAATGCAACACGCCCTTGTCAACAAAATGCCCCATGACATTTGTCATCACAAAGCTCCATGACCCTTGGCATCACAATGCTCCATGCCATTGTCATCACAATGCTCAATGAAATCTCTCATCACATTGCTCCATGCTCTTGTCATCACAATGCTCCATTAACTCTGTCATCACAATGCACCATGTTCATCAACATAATATTTCATGCTATTTTCATCACAATGAAATGAAAATGCTCAATGACCTCTGTCATCACAATGCACCAAACCCTTCTGATCACAATGTTCCATAACACTTGTCATCACAATGCCCCATGACGCTGGTCATCACAATTATCCATGGTCTTCTCATTAGAATGCTCCATGATCTTTGTCATCGCAATGCTCAATACACTTATCATCACAATGCTCCCTGACAGTTGTCATCAGTATGCTTCTTGAACTCTGTCATGACAAGGCTCCATGCATTTTTCTTCACAATGATCCATTCCCTTATCATCACAATGCTCCAAGACCCATGTAATCACAATGCTCCATGTCCTTGTCATCACAAATCTCCATGACGCATGTCATCAGAATGCTCCATTGCCTTCTCATCACAATGCTCCATGCCCTTGTAAACACATTGCTTCAAAACCCCTGTAATCTCAATGCTCCATGCACCTTTTCATCAGAATGCTCCACGCCTCTGTCATCACAATGCCCCATGACCGTTGTCATCGCAATGTTCCAAGCCCTTGTCATCAAAATGCTCCATTACCTTTGTCATCACAATCCTCCATGACACTTTGTATCACAATGCTCCATGCCATTGTCATCACAATGGACAACGACATACGTCATCACAATGCTCCCTGACACCTGTCTTCACAATACTCCATGACCTTGTCATCACAATGTTCCATGCCCTTGTCATCACAATGCGCCATGCCCACTGTCATCACAATAATCCATGAAACATGTCAGACAAATGTTCCATGCCCCTGTCATCACAATGCTCCATGCCCTTGTCATCACAATGCTCCATTTCCCCTGTCATCACAATGCTCAGTGACTCCAGTCATCACAATGCTTCATGACCTTTGTCCTCACAATGGTCCATGTCCTCGTCTCACAAGGCTCTGTGACCTTTGTCACCAAAATGCTCCATGCACTTGTCATCTCAATTCTCTATGACCACTGTCATCACAATAATCCATGAAACTTGTCAGACCAATGTTCCATGTCCCTGTCATCACAATGCTCCATGCCCTTGTCATCACAATGCTCCATGACCCCTGTCATCACAATGCTTCATGACCTTTGTCATCAGAGTGGTCCATAACCTCTTCACACAAGGATCTGTGATCTTTTTCACCACAATGCTCCATGAATATTTCATCACAGTGCTCTGTGTCCCTTGTCATCAAAATGCTCCATGCCTTTGTCACCACAATGCTCCATGCCCTTGTCAACACAATGCTCCATGCCCACTATCATCACAGTAATCCATGAAACTTGTCAGACCAATGTTCCATGCCCCTGTCATCACATTGCTCCATTCCCTTGTCATCACAAGGCTCCATGACCTCTTTCATCACAATGCTCCGTGACTCCAGTCATCACAATGCTTCATGTCCTATCTCATCACTATGGTCCATGCTCTCGTCACACAAGGCTCTGTGATCTTTTTCACCACAATGCTCCATGAATATTTCATCACAGTGCTCTGTGTCCCTTGTCATCAAAATGTTCCATGCCTTTTTCAGCACAATGCTCCATGACACTTGTCATCAAAATGCTCCATGCGCTTGTCAGCACAATGCTCCATGACCAATGTCATCAAAATGCGCCATGCACTTGTCATCACAATACTCCACATCCTTATCATTGCTATGCTCCATAACACTTGTCATCACAATGCTCCATGCACTTCTCATCAAAATGCTTTCTCACCACATATATCACAATGTTACATCACTAGTCATCACAATACTCCCTCATCCCTTTCATCACAGTGGTCCATGAACCCTGTCATCACAGTGCTACATGCCCTTATCACCACAATGCTCCATGACCCCTGACAACACAATGTTCCACATCCCCTGTCACAAAATGCTCCATGACCCATTTCATCACAATGCTTCATGACCCATGACATCCCAATGTTCCATAACCACTGTCATCAAAATATTCCATGACACTTTTAATCAAATTACACCATGACCCTGTCATCACAATGCGCCCTGCCCTTCTCATCACAATGCACCACGCCCTTGTCATCAAAATGCCCCATGACATTTGTCATCACAAAGCTCCATGACCATTGGCATCACAATGCTCCATGCCATTGTCATCACAATGCTCAATGAAATCTCTCATCACATTGCTCCATGCTCTTGTCATCACAATGCTCCATGAACTCTGTCATCAAAATGCACCATGCCCATCACCATAATATTTCATGCTATTGTCATCAAAATGAAATGAAAATGCTCAATGACCTCTGTCATCACAATGCACCAAAACCTTCTGATCACAATGTTCCATAACACTTGTTATCACAAAGCCCCATGACGCTGGTCATCACAATTATCCATGGTCTTCTCATTAAAATGCTCCATGATCTTTGTCATCACAATGCTCAATACACTTATCATCACAATGCTCCCTGACACTTGTCATCAGTATGCTTCTTGAACCCTGTCATGACAAGGCTCCATGCGTTTTTCATCACAATAATCCATTCACTTTTCATCACAATGCTCCAAGACCCCTGTAATCACAATGCTCCATGTACTTGTCATCACAAAGCTCCATGATGCATGTCATCAGAATGCTGCATTTCCTTCTCATCACAATGCTCCATGCCCTTGTAATCATATTGATTCAAAACCACTGTAATCTCCATGCTCCATGCAATTGTCATCACAATGCTCAATGAAATCTCTCATCACATTGCTCCATGCCCTTGTCATCACAATGCTCCATTACACCTGTCATAACAATGCTCCATGACCCCTGCCATCACAATGTTCCACGGCCTTGTCATCACAAGGCTCCATGATCCTTGTCATCACAATGCTCCAAGACCTCTGTAATCACAATTCTCCATGTCACTTTTCTTCTCAATGCTCCATGAACACTGTCATCACAATGCACCATGCCCATCATCATAATGATTCATGCTATTGTCATCACAATGAAATCAAAATGTTCCATGTCCTCTGTCATCACAATGCTCCAAACCCTTCTGATCACAATGTTCCATAACACTTGTCATCACATGCCCCATGACGCTCGTCATAAGAATTATGCAAAGTCTTCTCATCACAATGCTCCATAAACTTTGTCACCACAATGCTCAATACACTTGGCATCACAATGCTCGCTGACACTTGTCATTAGTATGCTCCTTGAACACGGTCATGACAAGAGCCCATGCCTTTTTCATCACAATGATCCATTCCCTTTTCATCACAATGCTCCAAGACCCCTGTTATCACAATGCTCAGTGACTCCAGTCATCTCAATGCTTCATGACATTTGTCATCACAGTGGTCCATGACCTCGTCACACAAAGCTCTGTGACCTTTGTCACCACAATGCTCCATGAAATTTTTATCACAATGCTCTGTGACCCTTGTCATCACAAAGCCCCATGCCTTTGTCAGCACAATGCTCCATGACCCTTGTCATATCAATGCTCAATGAGCGTGTCAGCACAATGCTCCATAACCCATGTCATCACAATGTACCATGCACTTGTCATCACAATGCTCCACATCCTTGTCATCAAAATGCTCCATAAACCTTGTCATCACAATGCTCCATGCACTTCTCCTCAAAATGCTTTCTCACCACTGATATCACAGTGTTCCATCACTAGTAATCACAATACTCGCTCACCACTGTAACCACAATATTCCATGACCCCTGTAATCACAATTCTCCATGCCCTTGTCATCACAAAGCTCCATGACGCATGTCATCAGAATGCTCAATGACCTTCTCATCACAATGCTCCATGCCCTTGTCATTACAATCCTCCATGACCCATGTAACACAGTGTTGTGTGACCTTGTCATCACAATGCGCCATGCCTACTCTCATCACAATAATTCATGAAACTTTCCAGACCAATGCTCCATTCAATTGTAATCACAATGCTCCATTACTCCGGTCATGACAATGCTCCATTACCCCTGCCATCAAAATGATCCACGGCCTTGTCATCACAAGGCTCCATAACCCTTGTCATCACAATGATCCATGACCCATGTAATCACAATGCTCCATGCCTTTGTCATCACAAAGCTCCATGACGCATGTCATCAGAATGCTCCATGGCTTTCTCATTACAATGCTCCATACCCTTGCCATCACAATACTCCATTACCCCAGTCATAACAATGCTCCATGACCACTGTCATCACGATGTTCCACGGCCTTGTCATCACAAGGATCCATGGCTCTTGTCATCACAATGCACCATGCCCATCATCATAATGCTTCATGCTATTGTCAACACAATGAAATCAAAATGCTCCATGATCTGTGTCATCACAATGCTCCAAACACTTGTGATCACGATATTCCATAACACTTGTCATCACAATGCCCAATGATGCTCGTCATCACAATTATCCATGGTCTTCTCATCACAATGCTCCATGACCTTTGTCCTCACAATGCTCAATACTCATGTCATCATAATGGTCCCTGACACTTGTCGTCAGTATGCTCCTTGAACCCTGTTATGACTAGGCTCCATGCCTTTTTCATCACAATGATCCATGCCCTTTTCATCACAATGCTCCAAGTCCGCGGTGTTCACAATGCACCATGCCCTTGTCTTCACAAAACTCCATGATGAATGTCATCGGAATGCTCCATGGCCTTCTCATGACAATGCTCCATGCCCTTGTCATCACAATGCTCCAAGACCCCTGTAATCACAATGCTCCATGCCCCTTTTCATCAGAATGCTCCATTAGACTTGTCATCACAAGGCTCTATGGTCTTCTCATCACAATGCTCCATTACATTTGTCATCACAATCCTCCATGACACTTGGCATCACAATGCTCCATGCCATTGTCATCACAATGTACCATGACATATGTCATCACAATGTTCCCTGACACCTGTCTTCATAATATTACATGACCTTGTCATAAAAATGCTCCCTGACACTTGACATCAGTATGCTCCTTGAAGCCTGTCATGACAAGGCTCCATGCCTTTTCCTCACAGTGATCCATGGACTTTTCATCACAATGCACCAAGCCCCCTGCAATCAAAATGCTCCATGCACTTGTCATCACAAAGCTCCATGACACATGTCATCAGAATGCTCCTGGCATTGTCATCACCATGCTCCATGCCCTTGTCATCCCAATGCTCCAAGACCCCTGTAATCACAATGCTCCATGCTCTTTTTCATCAGAATGTTCCATGAGACTTGTCATCACAATGCTCCATTCCCTTGTCATCACAATGCTCCAAGACCCCTGCCACCACAATACTCAATGAATATTGTCAACCCAATGCTCCATGAATTTCTCATCACAATGCTCCATGACCCCTGGCATCACAGTGTTCCATGATCACTGTCATCACAACGCTCCATGACACCAGACAACACAATGATGCGGGACTCTTGTCATCAAAATGCTCCATGACCCTTGTCATCACAATGATCCATGTCTTTGCCATCCCAATGCTCCATGACCCCTGTAAAAACAATGCTCCATGACGCTTGTCATCACAATGCTCCATGACCCTTGTCATCAAAATGCTCCATGCCTTTGTCAGCAAAATGCTCCATGACAGGTTTCATCGCAATGCTCCATGCCCCTGTCAGCATAGTGCTCCGTGACCCTTGTCATCACAATGCTCCAAGCCCTTGTCATCACAAACCTCTGTGACAATTGGCATCACAATACTCCATGGCATTGTCATCACAATGGGCCACGACTTATGTCTTCACAATGCTCCCAGACACCTGTCTTCACAATACTGCATTACCTTGTCATCACCATGCTCCATGCCCTTGTCATCACAATGCACCATTCCCACGGTCATTGGAGTAATTCATGAAACTTGTAAGACCAATGTTCCATGTCCCATCTTCACAATCCTCCATGCACTTGTCTTCACAATGCTCCATGACCCGTCATCACAATGCTCCATTACCCCTTTCATCACAATGCTCCATGCTCCTTGAAATCAAAATGATCCATGACCTCTGTCATCACAATGCTCCAAACCCTTGTGATCACATTGTTCCACAACACTTGTCATCACAATGCTCCATGATGCCTGTCATCACAATACTCCATGCCCGTGTCATCACAATGCTCCATGAGCTTTGTCATCACAATGTTCAATACACTTGTCATCACAATGCTCCCTGACACTTGTCGTCAGAATGCTCCTTGAACCCTGTCATGAAAAGGCACCATGCCTTTTTCATCCCAATGCTCCATGCCCTGTTCATCACAATGATCCATGCCATTGTCATCACAATACTCCACAAGCTTGTCATCATTATGTTGCATGACCCTTGTCATCACAATGCTCCATGACCCCTGTCATCACAATGCTCTGTGACTCCTGTCATCACAATGCTTCATGACCTTTGTCATCACAATGGTCCATGCCCTCGTCATCACAAGGCTCTGTGACGTTTGTCACCACAATGCTCCATGAACTTTTCATCATAATGGTCTGTGAACGTTGTCATCACAATGCTCCATGCCTTTCTCAGCACAGTGCTCCATGACCCTTGTCATCACAATGCTCCATGCGCTTGTCATCAAAATGCTCCATTACCTTTGTCATCACAATCCTCCATGACACTTGGCATCACAATGCTCCATGGCATTGTCATCACAAAGGGACATGACATATGTCTTCACAATGCTCCCAGACACCTGTCTTCACAATAATGCATGAGCTTATCATCACAATGCTCCATGCACTTTTCATCACAATGTGCGATTCCCACTGTCATCGCAATAATCCATCATACTTGTAAGACCAATGTTCCATGCCCCTCTCATCACAATGCTGAATGCCCTTGTCATCACAATGCTCCATGACACGTCATCACAATGCTCCGTGACTCCTGTCATCACAATGCTTCATGACCTTTCTCATCACAATCGTCCATGCCCTCGTCATCACAAGACTCTGTGACCTTTGTCACCACAATGCTCCAAGAACTTTTCATCACAATGCTCTGGGACCTTTGTCATCACAATGCACTATGCGTTTCTCAGCACAATGCTCCATGACCCTTGTCATCACAATGCTCCATGCGGTTGTCATCAAAATGCTCCATGATCTTTGTCATCACCAAGCTCCATGACCCTTGTCATCAGAATGATCCATGCCATTGTCATCAAAATGCTTCCTGAAGCCTCTCATCACATTGCTTCCATGTCCTTATCATCACAAAACTCCACGATGATTGTCATCAAAATACACGATTCCCTTCTCATCACAATGTTCCATGCCCTTGTCAATACAATTCTCCATGACCCATGTATCACAGTGTTCCTTTCCCTTGTCATCATAATGCTCCATGCCCACTCTCATCACAATAATCCATGAAAAGTTTCAGACCAATGCTCCATAAACTTGTAATCACAATGCTCCATTACCCCTGTCATGACAATGCTCCATAACCCCTGCCATCAAAATGTTCCACGGCCTTGTCATCACAAGGCTCCATAACCCTTGTCATTACAATGATCCAAGACCCCTGTAATCACAATGCTCCTTGCCTTTGTCATCACACAGCTCAATGATGCATGTCATCAGAATGCTCCATGGCTTTCTCATCACAATTCTCCATACCCTTGCCATCACAATATTCCATTACCCCTGTCATAACAATGCTCCATGACCACTGTCATAATGATGTTCCACGACCTTGTCATCACAATGCTCCATGAACCCTGTCATCACAATGCTCGGTGACTCCAGTCATCACAGTGCTTCATGAACTTTGTCATCACAATGGTCCATGCCCTCATCATCACAATTCTCTGTGACCTTTGTCACCACAATGCTCCATGAACTTTTCATCACAATGCTCTCTGACCATTGTCATCACAATGCTCTATGCCTTTCTCAGCACAATGCTCCATGACCCTTGTCATCACAATGCTCCATGTGCTTCTCAGCACATTGCTCCATGACCAATGTTATCAAAATGTGCCATGCGCGTGTCATCACTGTGCTCCACAACATTGTCATCACAATGCTCCATAAACCTTGTCATCAATATGCTCCAGGCACTTCTCAACAAAATGCTCTCTCACAACTGATATCACTATGTTCCATCACAAGTCATCACAATACTCCATCACCCCTGTCATCACAATGTTCCATGACCCCTGTCATCACATTGCTACATGCACTTATCATCACAATGTTCGATGACTCCTGACATCACAATGTTCCATAACCCCTGTCATCAAAATCTTCCATGACCTTTTTCATCACATTTCTCCATGACCCTGTCATCACTATGCTCCCATCCCTTCACAACCCAATGCACCACGAACTTGTCATCAAAATGCTCCATGACATTTGTCATCACACATCTCCATGACAATTGGCATCACAATGCTCCATGTCATTGTGATCACAATGCTCCATGAACCCTCTCATCACATTGTTCCATGCCCTTGTCGTCACAAAGCTCCATGACGCTTGCCATCACAATGCTCGATGCCCTTCCCATCACAATTCTTCATGTCCTTGTCATTATAATCCTCCATGACCCATGTATCACAGTGTTCCTTGCTCTTGTCATCAGAATGCTCCATGCCCACTCTCATCACAATAATCCATGAAACTTTTCAGACCAATGCTCCATGCCCTAGTCATCACAGTGCTCCATTACACCTGTCATAACAATGCTCCATGACCCCTGCTATCACAATTATCCACTGCCTTTTAATCACAAGACTCCATGACTCTTGTCATCACAATGCTCCAAGACCCCTGTAATCACAATGCTCCATGCAATTGTCATCACAAAGCTCCTTGGCGCATGTCATCAGAATGCTCCATGGCATTCTCATCACAATGTTCCATGCCCTTGTCATCACAATGCTCCAAGACCCCTTTATTCACAATGCTCCATGCCCTTGTCATCAAAAAGCTCCATGACGCATGTCATCAGAATGCTCCTTGGCCTTCTCATCACAATGCTTCATGCCCTTGTCATCACAATGTTCCAGGATCCCTGTAAACACAATGTTCCACGCCTCTTTTCATCAGTATGGTCCATGAGACTTGTCATCACAAGGCTCCATGGTCTTTTCAACACAATGCTCCAGGAGTTTGTCATCACAATGCTTCACGTCCTTCTCATCAAGATTCTAAATGGCCCTTTTGATCATAATGTTCCAAGCCCTAATCATCACAATGCCCCATTATCTTTGTCATCACATTCCTCCATGACACTTGGCATCACAATGCCCCACGCCATTGTCATCGCAATGGAACATGACATATGTCATCACAATGCTCCCTGACACCTGTCTTCACAATACTCCATGATCTTTTCATCACAATGCTCCATGCCCTTGTCACCACAATCCGCCATGCCGAATGTCATCACAATAATCCATTAAACTTGTCAGACCAATGCTCCATGCCCTTGTCATCACAATGCTCCATGCCCTTGTCATCACAATTCTCCATGACCCCACACATCATAATTCTCCGTGAATCCAGTCATCACAATGCTTTATGACCTTTGTCATCACAATGGTCCATTCCCTCATCATCACAGTTCTCTGTAACACGTTTCATCACAATACTCCATGCCTTTGTCAGCATAATGCTCCATGACCCTTGTCATCACAATGATCCTTGCGCTTGTCAGCACAATGCTCCACAACCTTATCATCACAACGCTCCATAAAATTTTTCATCACAATGCTCCTTGCACTTCTCATCTAAATGCTCTCTCACCACTGATATCACAATGTTCCATTACTACTCATCACAATACTCCCTCACAACTTTCATCACAATGTTCCATGACCCCTATCATCAAAATGCTACATGCCATTATCATCATAATGCTGCAGGACCACTGACATCACAATGTTCCATAACCCTGTCATGAAAATGTTCCCTGACGATTTTCATCAAATTGCTCCATGACCCTGTCATCACAATGCTCCCTGACCTTCTCATCAAAATGCACAACGCTCTTGTCATCAAAATGCTCCATGACCTTTGTCATCACAAACTCCATGACCCTTGTCATCACAATGCTCCATGCCATTGTCATCACAATGCTCCATGAACACTATCATCACCTTGTTCCTTGTTCTTGTCATCACAAAACTCCATGATGCTTGTCATCACAATACTCGATGCCTTTCTCATCACAATGATCCATGCCCTTGTCATTACAATCCTCCATGACCCATGTATCACCGTCGTTCTCTGCCCTTGTCATCACAATGCTCCATGCCCACTCTCATCACAATAATCCATGAAACTTTTCAAACCAATACTCCATGCCCTTGTCATCACAATTCTCCATTACCCTATGTCATAACAATGCTCCATGACCCCTGCCATCACAATGTTCCACGGTGTTGTCATCACAAGGCTCCATGACCCTTGTTATAACAATGCTCCAAGACCCCTGTAATCACAATGCTCCATGCCCCTTTTCATCAGAATGCTCCATGAAACTTGTCATGACAATGCTCCATGGTCTTCTCATCACAATGCTCCAGGACATTGTCATCCCAATGCTCCATTCCCTTGTTATCACAATGCTCCATGACCACTGTCATCACAGCGCTCCATTACACCAGACAACACAATGATTTGGGAATCTTGTCATCGAAATGCTCCATGACACTTTTCATCACAATGATCCATTCCCTTGCCATTCCAATGCTCCATGACCCCTGTAATCACAATGCTCCATGACTCTTGTCATCACAATGCTCCATGACACTTTTCATCAAAATGCTCCATGCATTTGTCAGCAAAATGCTACATGACCTTGTCATCACAATGCTCCATGCGCCTGTAATCACAATACTCCATTCCCATTGTCATCAAAATCCTCCATGAACCTTGGGTTCACATTGCTTCATGCCCTTGTCATCACAATGATCCATGCTCCTTGAAATGAAAATGATACATGACTTCTGACATCACAATGCTCCAAAGCCTTGTGATCACAATGTTCATAACACTTGTCATCATAATGCTCCATGATGCTTGTCATCACAATGCTCCATGAAATTTGTCATCACAATGCTCAATACACTTGTCATCACAATGCTCCCTGAGACTTGTCATCAGAATTCTCCTTGAACACTGTCCTGAAAAGACTCCATGCCTTTTTCATCACAATGCTCCATGCCCTTTTCATCAAAATGCTCCATGCCATTGTCATCACATTACTCCACAAGCTTGTCATCAGAATGGTCCATGAAACTTGTCATCACAATGATCCATGACACCTGTCATCACAATGCTCCATTCCCCTTGTCATTACAGTGCTCCATGACGATCCTCATCACAATTATCCGTGGCCTTCTCATGACAATGCTCCACGGTCTTGTCATCCCAGTGCTCCATGCCCTGGTCATCACAATTCTACATGTCCTTTTCATCACAATGCTCCATGACACTTCTCATCAAAATGTTACATGCTCTTGTCAATACAATTCTCCATGCACTGGTCATCGCAATGCTCCATGACCCCTGTCATAGCAAGTTCCATGCGCTTGTCATCACAATGCTTCACGACTTTGTCATCAAAATTCTCAAAGGCCCATGTCATCACAATGCTCCATGATGTTGTGATCACAATGCTTCATGAACTTGTCATCACGAAGCCCAAGCCCTTGTCATCACAATGCTCCATTACCTTTGTCATCACAATCCTCCATGACACTTGGCATTCCAATGCCCCATGCCATTCTCATCACAATGGACCATGACTTATGTCATCCCAATACACTCTGACACCTGTCTTCACAATACTGTATGACCTTGTCATCACAATGCTCCATGCCCTTGTAATCACAATGTGCCATGCCCACTCTCATCACAATAATCCATAAAACTTGTCAGAGCAATGCTCTATGCCCATGTCATCACAATGCTCCATTCCCGTGTCATCACAATGCTCCGTGACTCCAGTCATCACAGTGCTTTATGAACTTTTTCATCACAATGGTCCATGCTTTCATCATCACAACTCTCTGTGACTTTGTCACCACAATGCTCCATGAACTTTTCATAACAATGCTCTCTGAACCTTGTCATCAAAATGCTCTATGCCTTTCTCAGCACAGTGCTCCATCCCCGTTTTCATCACAATGCTCCATGTGCTTGTCAGCACATTGCTCCATGAACCATTTTATCACAATGTGCCATGCGCTTGTCATCACAATGCTCCACAACCTTGTCATCACAATGCTCCATAAACCCTTGTCATAACAATGCTCCATGCACTTCTCAACAAAATAATTTCTCACAACTGATATCACTATTTTCCATCACTAGTCATCACATTACTTCCTCACCCCTGTAATCACAATTTTCCATGACCCCTGACATCCCTATGTTCCATAACCCCTGTCATCAAAATGCTCCATGACCCTTTTCAGCAAAATACTCCATGACCCCTGATATCACAATGTTCCATAACCCATATCATCAAAATCTTCCATTATGCTTTTCATCAAATTGCTCCTCGACTCTGTCATCACAATGCTCCCTTCCCTTCACAACACAATGCACCACGCCCTTGTCATCAAAATGCTCCTTGACATTTGTCGTCACATACCTCCATGACCCTTGGCATCACAATGCTCCATGTCATTGTCATCAAGATGCTCCATGAACCCTCTGATCACATTGTTCCATGCTCTTGTCATCACAAAGCTCCATGACATTTGTCATCACAATGCTCGATGCCCTTTTCATCACAATGCTCCATGCCCTTGTCATTACAATCCTCCATGACCCATTTATCACAGTGTTCCGTGCCCTTGTCATCACAATGCCCCATGCCCACACTCATCACAATAATCCATGAAATTTTCAGACCAATGCTCCATGCCCTGGTCATCACAATGCTCCATGACGCCTGATATCACAATGTTCCATAACCCCTGGCATCAAAATGCTTCATGACCCAATTCATCAGAAAGCTCCATGACCCATGACATCACAATGTTCCATATCCCCTGTCATCAAAATGATCCATGACACTTTTCATCAAATTGTTCCATGACCCTGTCATCACAATGTTCCCTGCCCTTCTCATTACAATGCACAACGCCATTGTCATCAAAATGCTCCATGACCTTTGTCATCACAAAGGTCCATGACTCTCGTCATCACAATATTCCATGGTCTTCTCATAACAATGCTCCATGACCTTTGTCATCACAATGCTCAATACACTCGTCATCACAATGCTCCCTGACACTTGTCATCAGTATGCTCCTTGAACCCTCTCATGACAACGCTCCATGCCTTTTTCATCACAATTATCCATGTCCTTTTCATCATAGTGCTCCATGCCATTGTCATCACAATACTCCACAAGCTTATCATCAGAATGCTCCGTGACCCTTGTCATCACAATGCTCCATGACCACTGTCATCAAAATGTTCCATGACCCCTGTCATCACAATGCTCCATGACAACTGTCATCAGAATGCTCCATTCCCCTTGTCAATACAGTGCTCGATGAGGCTCGTCATCAGTTATTCATGGCCTTCTCATCAAAGTGCTCCACGGTCTTGCTATCACAATGCTCCATTCCCTGGTAATCACAATGCTCCATTCCCTGGTAATAACAATGCTCCATGTCCCTTGTCATCAGAATTCTCCACGTCCTTGTCATCAAAATGCTCCATGACACTTCTCATCACAATGTTACATGCACTTGTCATCAAAATTTTCCATGAAATTGTCATCTCAATGCCATATGACCCATGTCATAGCAAGCTCCATGCCTTTGTCATCAAAATTCTTCACGACATTGTCATCAAAATTCTCAATGTCCGTTGTCCTCACAATGCTCCATGACCCGTGATATCAGAGTGCTCCAAGCCATTGTCAACACAATGCTCCATTACCATTGTCATCACAATACTCCATGACACCTGGCATCACAATGCCCCATGCCATTATCATCACAATGTGCCATGACATATGTCATCACAATGCTCCCTGACACCTCTCTTCACAATACTCTATGACCTTGTCATCACAATGCTCCATGCCCTTGTCATCACAATGCGCCATGCCCACTCTCATCACAATAGTCCATAAATCTTGTCAGAGAAATGTTCTATAACCCTGTCATCACAATGCTCCATGCCCTTGTCATCACAATGCTCCATGACCCTGTCATCACAATGCTCCCTGACTCGTCATAACAATGATTCATGACCTTTGTCATCACAATGGTCCATACCCTCGTCATCACAAGTCTCTGTGACTTTGTCACCACAATTCTCCATGTACTTTACATCACAATGCTCTCTGACACTGGTCATCACCATATTTTATGCCTTCCTCAGCACAATGCTCCCTGACCCTTGTCATAAGAGTGCTCCATGTGCTTGTCAGCACATTGCTCCATGACCCATGTTATCACAATGCGCCATGCACTTGTCATCAAAATGTAACCAAGTTGAGGTTCTTGTAAGCAGTGCAGCCCTAAATTTTGGGGTGGCTCTGTCTTTTTGATTTTCAGTTTTCCCAAGGTATATTCCCTAGACTGGAAGTGCACTTGGCTCTGTAGCTCTGTTGTTTAATTGTTTTAGGCAACATATTGCACTCCTCCAGAGAGGCGGTTCGAAATTTACATCCTGCCCATCAGCATAACTAGGATCCCTGTTCTCCAGGGCGTGTCTTGCCTTTCTGGTTTTTGCACATTTTGCGGATGTCCCTTTTGACCGCTGGGAAGTGATAATTCTGTGTACTGAAGAATCGCATTGCCCGCTAGCTTGCTTGGCCAAAAAGGGTGTATGCGTTTCCTCCTGAATATATTCAGGAGGAAACGCATACGCCCTTTTTGGGCAAGTGCATCATTGTCGAAATTGTGCCTCTCTTCCTGTGCTTTAAAGGCGATTCCAATGTACCTCTTGAAATCTGTTTCCTAATATTCTGGCTCACTTTCAAGTCCACCTTGTTGCCTTCCCTCAACAGATTTTTGGACGATCATTGCCCTTTATTACTCTGCCAGTTTGTGAATTACCGTGCCCATGAGCTCCATTTTTCAAGTCGTTATTTGTGAGCTGACCACAAGTCCAAAATTTTGGTTCAGGACCTATACTGATTCCCGGGGTGTGGCTGAGACCTTGGTTAATTCTTCTTTCTGCCGGGAAATTAGAGTGACATGCCTAACAGCTACGCTGTCATTGGTTCTCCATCTTTCCTTTCAGCCTCTGCCTAATTTGCAACCTGTGAGAACCAGGAGGTTAAGGGGCTGTATCAACAAGTTGGGAGATTGATAGTAAAGCAGTTGGAAAGTCAAACCGAAGCACCAGGAGAGGGACTATTAGTTGAGTTTTAGAAACCTTTTGTATTCACAGTGTGTCCGTTCTCTTGGTTTCCCATACATGTTATAGCTGTAGTAATATTCCCTTCAACCTAGAGAGTTGGGACCCTTGGTATGTGTGCCACGCATTATTGCTTTAAATGGTCTGCATTTGCTGACCCAATCTCACCAATGCTCTCAGTCCCAAGTGTCCAGCCTTATGCCACATCCAGCTGTCGTTGTAGATAGGGTCATTCCAGGTTTCATCTGAGCCCCTGAAGGAATTGTAAAGAATTTCCCTATTTTTTTGTTTGGCTTTTGAAATTCCTTTTTATAGTGGGTTTGAGCTGATTCTCACTGCCATGTTTATGCCTGTCTAGACACACTTGATTCCCTTACGGAGACATATCAATACATAGGTGTTAAGATTCTTACTAGTCAGATATATTCCTCTGCGGGAAATATGGGGTTTTAAGTCTCTTTCACTGAGGAAGGTGTAAGACTTGTATAATCCGTAGTTGGTTTTTGGAACGGTACCTGTACTAATATCAAACTCTGGTTTTATGCATCACCCAACCTCTCCTTCCCCCTTAAGGAGGCATAAGAGTGTTTTCTAAATATGAGACTCTGTTCTTTTTCCTAATTCAGTTCATGTGTAGCCATGTTTACAGGACCTTCATAAGTGATATCTTATGATAAGTTACTTTTTCTCTGTGACTTATTTCAAGTAGAATCATCATACATGAATCCACTCATTTTGCTGCTACTGGCCTTATGACATTGATTTCATGGATGAGGGATATACCATCCTACGAATGTAACACAATTACTTAAACCATTTTTGTCTTTCCTGGGATATTTAAGGTGTACCCAAGTTCTGGTTCTTGTAAGCAGTGCAGCCCTAAATTTTGTGGTGGCTCTGTCTTTTTGATTTTCAGTTTTACCATGGCATATTCCCTAGACTGGAAGTGCCCTTGGCTCTGTAGCTCTGTTATTTACTTGTTTTAGGGAACACAATGCACTCCTCCGGAGAGGCAGTTGTCAATTTACATCCAGCCCATCAGCATAACTAGGCTCCCTGTTCTCCAGGGCCTGTCTTGCCTTTCTGGTTTTTACACATTTTGCGGATGTCCCTTTTTACCAATGGGAAGTGATACTTCTTTGTAGTGCAGATTTGCATTGCCCACTTGCTTGCTTGGGCAAAAATGCCATTTGCGTTTTCTCCTGAATATATTCAGGAGAAAATGCATACGCCCTTCTTGGCCAAGTGCATCATTGTCGAAGTTGTGCCCCTCTTTCTGTGCTTTAAAGGTGATTCCAATGTACCTTTTGAAATATGTTTCCTGCTATTCTGGCTCGCTTTTAAGTCCGCCTCGTTGCCTTCCCTCAACAAATTTTTAGATGATAGTTGTCCTTTATTACTCTGCCAGTTTGTGAATTGCTATGCCTCTGAGCTCCATTTTTCAACTCGTTTTTTGTGAGCTGACCACAAGTCCAAAATTTTGGTTCAGGACCTATACTGGTTCTCGGCGGGTGGATGAGACTTTGTTTAATTATTCTTCCTGCCGGGAAACCAGAGTGACATATGCCCTTCCAAATGCCTAACAGCTACTCTCTCAATGGTTCTCTCTTTTTCCTTTTATCCTCTGCCAAATTGGCAACCTCTGCGAACCAGGAGGTAAAAGTGGCTGTCTCACCAAGTTAGGAGATTGATACTAAAGCAGTTGAAAATTCAAACCGGAGCACCAGGAGAGGGACTATTAGTTGAGTTTTAGAAACCTTTCGTTTTCACAGTGTGTCCATTCTCTATGTTTCCCGTACATGTTATAGCTGTAGTAATATTCCCTTCAAACTGGAGAGTTGGGACCTTTGGAATGTGTGCCACACATTATTGCTTTAAATGGTCTGCATTTGGTGACCCAATCTCACCAATCCTCTCAGTCCCAAGTGTCCAGCCTTATGCCACATCCAGCCTTCATTGTAGATAGGGTCATTCCAGGTTTCATCAGAGCCCCTGAAGAAATGTAAAGAATTTCCCTGATTTTCTGTTTTGTTTTTGAAATTCCTTTTTATAGTGGGTTTGAGCTGATTCTCACTGCCATGTTTATGCCAGTGTAGACACACTTGATTCCCTTATGGAGACATATCAATACAAAGGTTTTAAGATTCTTACTAGTCAGATATATTCCTCTGCAGGAATATGGGGTTTTGAATCCTTCCACTGACGAAAGTGTAGGTCTTGTCTATTCCGTAGTTGGTTTTAGGAACGGTATCTGTACTAATATCAAACTCTGGTTTTATGCATCACCCCACCTCTCCTTCCCCCTTAAGCAGGCAGAAGAGTGTTTTCTAAATGTGAGACTCTGTTCTCTTCCCTAACTCAATTCATGTGTAGCCATGTGTGCGGGATAGTCATAAGTGATATCTTATGAAAAGTTTATTTTTCTGTGTGACTTATTTCACTTAGAATCATCATACCTGAATCTACTCATTTTGCGGCTCCCGCCCTTATGACATGGATTTCATGGCTGAGAGATATTCCATCATACGTAAGTAACACAATTTCTTGAAACATTTTTATCTTTCCTGGGATATTTAAGGTGTACCCAAGTTGAAGTTTTTGTAAGCAGTGCAGCACTAAATTTTGGGGTCGCTCGGTCTTATTGATTTTCACTTTTCCCAAGGTATATTCCCTACACTGGAAGTGCCCTTGGCTCTGTAGCTCTGTTGTTTACCTATTATAGGGAAGACAGTGCACTCCTCCAGAGAGGAAGTTGGTAGTTTACATACCAGCCATCAGCATAACAATGCTTCCTGTTCTCCAGAGCCTGTCTTGCCTTTCTGGTTTTTACACATTTTGTGGATGTCCCTTTCGATCAGTGGGAAGTGATACTTCTTTGTAGTGCAGATTTGCATTGCCCGCTTGCTTGCCTGGCCAAAAAGTGTGTATGCGTTTTCTCCTGAATATATTCAGGAGAAAATGCATACACTCTTTTTGGCCAAGTGCATCATTGTCGAAGTTGTGCCCCTCTTCCTGTGCTTTAAAGGCGATTCCAATGTACCTCTTGATATCTGTTTCCTGCTATTCTACCTTGATTTCAAGTCCGCCTCATTGATTTCCCTCAAGAGATTTTTGGACGATAGTTCTCCTTTATTAATCTGCCAGGTTGTGAATTGCTGTGCACCGGAGCTTGATTTTTCAACACGTTTTATGTGAGCTGACCGCAAATCCACAATTTTGCTTCAGGACCTATACTGTTTCCCAGCGGGTGGCTGAGACTTAGGTTAATTATTCTTCCTGCCGGGAAATTAGAGTGACATGTGCCCTTCCAAATACCTAAGAACTACTCTCTCATTTGTTCTCCCTCTTCCCTTTCATCCTCTGCCAGATTGGCAACCTGTGCGAACCAGGAGGTTAAATGGGCTGTCTCTCCAAGTTGGGAGATTGATAGTAAAGCAGTTGGAAATTCAAACCAGAGCACCAGGAGAGGGACTATTAGTTGAGTTTTAGAAACCTTTTGTATTCACATTGTGTCCATTCTCTAGGTTTCCCGTACATGATATAGCTAGGTAATATTCCCTTCAACCTGGAGAGTTGGGACCCTTGCAATGTGTGCCACGCATTATTGCTTTAAATGGTCTGCATTTGCTCACCGAATCTCAACAATCATCTCAGTTCCATGTGTCCAGCCTTATGCCACATCCAGCTGTCGTTGTAGATATGGTCATTCCAGGTTTCATCAGAGCCCTTGAAGGAATTGTAAACAATTTCCCTGTTTTTTGTTTTGTTTTGTTTTGAAATTCCTTTTTGTAGTTGGTTTGAGGTGATCCTCACTGCCATGTTTATGACAGTCTAGACACCCTGGATTCCCTTACGGAGACATATCAATACATAGGTTTTAAGATTCTTAATAGTCAGATATATTCCTCTGCGGGAAATATGGGATTTAGAGTCCCTTTCACTTAGGAAGGTGTAGGTCTTGTCTATTCCTTATTTCGTTTTAGGAACGGTACCTGTACTAATATCACACTCTGGTTTTATGCATCACCCCACCTCTCTTTCCCCCTTAAGCAGGCATAAGAATGTTTTCTAAATGTGAGACTCTGTTCTCTTTCCTATCTCAGTGAATGAGTAGACATGTTTACGGGACTTTCAAAAGTGATATCTTATGATAAGTTTATTTTTCTCTGTGACTTATTTCACTTAGAATCATCGTACCTGAATCCACTCATTTTGCTGCTACTGGCCTTATGACTTTAATTTCATGGCTGAGGGATATTCCGTCGTATGTAACTACCACAATTTCTTCAACCACTTTTCTCTTTCCTGGTATATTTAAGGTGTACCCAAGTTAAGATTCTTGTAAGCAGTGCAGCCCTATATTTTGTGGTGGCTCTGTCTTGTTGATTTTCAGTTTTCCCAAGGTATATTCCCGAGACTGGAAGTGCCCTTGGCTCTGTAGCTCTGGTGTTTACTTGTTTTAGGGAACACAATGCACTCCTCCAGAGAGGCAGTAGGCAATTTACATCCGGCCCATCAGCATAAATAGGCTCCCTGTTCTTCAGGGCCTGTCTTGCCTTTCTGGTTTTTACACATTTTGCAGATGTCCCTTTTGACCGGTGGGAAGTGATACTTCTTTGTACTGCAGATTTGCATTGCCTCCTTGCTTGCTTGGCCTAAAAGGGCGTATGCTTTTTCTCCTGAATATATTCAGGAGAAAACGCATACGCCCTTTTTGGCCAAGTGCATCATTGTCGATGTTGTGCCCCTCTTCCTGTGCTTTAAAGACGATTCCAAAGTACCTCTTGAAATCTGTTTCCTGCTATTCTGCCTTGTTTTCAATTCCGCCTCATTGTCTTCCCTCAACAGATTTTTGGACGATAGTTGTCCTTTATTACTCTGCCAGTTTTTGAAATGCTGTGCCTCGGAGTTCCATTGTTCAACTCGTTTTTTGTGAGCAGACCGCAAATCCACAATTCTGGTTCAGGACATATACTGGTTCTTGGCGGGTGGCTTAGACTTTGGTTAATTTCTCTTCCTTAACAGAATTTAGAGTGACAAATGCCGGTCCAAATGCCTAAGAGCTACTCTCTCACTGGTTCTCCCTCTTCCCTTTCATCCTCTGCCAAATTGGCATCTTCTGCGAACCAGGAGGTTAAAGGGGCTGTCTCTGCAAGTTGGGAGATTGATAGTAAAGCAGTTGGAAATTCAAACCGGAGCACCAGGAGAGGTACTATTAGTTGAGTTTTAGAAACCATTCGTATTCACAGTGTGTCCATAATCTATGTTTCCCGTACATGTTATAGCTGTAGTAATATTCTCTTCATCCTGGAGAGTTGAGACCATTGGAATGTGTGTCACTCATTATTGCTTTAAATGGTCTGCATTTGCTCACTGAATCTCACCAAACCGCTCAGTCCCAAGTGTTCAGGCTTATGCCACATCCAGCTGTCCTTGTACACAGGGCCATTCCAGTTATCATCAGAGCCTCTGTAGGAATTATAAAGAATTTCCCCGTTTTTTTCTTTTGTTTTTGAAATTCCTTTTTATAGTGGGTTTGAGCTGATTCAAACTGCCATGTTTATGCCAGTCTGGACCCACTTGATTCCCTTACGGAGACATATCGATACATAGGTTTTAAGATTCTTACTAGTCAGATATATTCCTCTGCGGGAAATATGGGGTTTTGAGTCCCTTTCACTGTGGAAGGTGTAGGTCTTGTCTATTCTATATTTGGTTTTTGGAACGGTAGCTGTATGAATATCAAACTCTGATTTTATTCATCACACCTCCTCTCCTTTCCCTTAAGCAGGCATAAGAGTGTTTTCTAAATGTGAGACTCTCTTCTCTTTCCTAACTCAGTTCATATGTAGCCATGTTTACAGGAACCACACAAGTGATATCTTATGAAAAGTTTCTTTTTCTGTGTGACTTGTTTCACTTAGAATCATCGTACCTGCATTCACTCATTTTGCTGCTACTGGCCTTATGACATTGATTTCATGCCTGAGGGATATTCCGTCGTACGTAAGTACCACAATTTCTTGAACCAATTTTGTCTTTCCTGGGATATTTAAGGTGTACCCAAGTTGAGGTTCTTGTAAGCAGTGCAGCCCTAAATTTTGGGGTGGCTCTGTCTTATTGATTTTCAGTTTTCCCAAGGTATATTCCCTAGACTGGAAGTGCCCTTGTCTCTGTAGCTCTGTTGTTTACTTGTTTTAGGGAACACATTGCACTCCACCAGTGTGGCGGTTGGCAATTCATATGCTGCCCATCAGCATAACTAGGCTCCTCTTCTCCAGGACCTGTCTTGCCTTTCTGGTTTTTACACATTTTTCGGATGTCCCTTTTGACCGCTGGGAAGAGATACTTCTTTGTACTGCAGAATTGTATTGCCTGCTTGCTTGTTTGGCCAAAAAGGGCATATGCGTTTTCTCCTGAATATATTCTGGAGGAAACACATACGCCCTTTTTGGGCAACTGCATCATTGTCGAAATTGTGCCCCTCTTCCTGTGCTTTAAATGCGATTCCAATGTACCTTATAAAACCTGTTTCCTGATATTCTGGCTCACTTTCAAGTCCACCTCGTTGCCTTGCCTCAACAGATTTTTGGACGATAGCTGCCCTTTATTACTCTGCCAGTTTGTGAATTGCCGTGCCCCTGAGCTCCATTTATCAAGTTGTTTTTTGTGAGCTGACCGCATGTCCAAAATTTTGGTTCAGGATATATACTGGTTCCCGGCGGGTGGCTGAGACTTTGGATAATTCTTCTTTCTGGCGGGAAATTAGAGTGACATGTGCCCATCCAAATGCCTAACAGCTACTCTCTCATTGGTTCTCCATCTTTCCTTTCATACTCTGCCTAATTTGCAACCTGTGAGAACCAGGAGTTTAAAGGGGCTGTCTCTCCAATTTGGGAGATTGATAGTAAAGCAGTTGGAAATTCAAACCGAAGCACCAGGAGAAGGAGTATTAGTTGAGTTTTAGAAACCTTTCGTATTCACAGTGTGTCCATTCTCTTGGTTTCCCATACATGTTATAGCTGTAGTAATATTCCCTTCAACCTGGAGAGTTGGGATCCTTGGAATGTGTGTCACGCATTATTGCTTTAAATGGTCTGCATTAGTTCACCGAATCTCACCAATCCTCTCCGTACCAAGTGTCCAGCCTTAAGCCACATCCAGCCGTCGTTGTAGATAGGGTCATTCCAGGTTTCATCAGAGACCCTGAAGGAATTGTAAAGAATTTCCCTTTTTTTTTTTGTTTTTGAAATTCCTTGTTATAGTGGGTTTGAGCTGATTCTCACTGCCATGTTGATACTAGTGTAGACACAATTGATTCCCTTACGGAGACCTATGAATACATAGGTTTTAAGATTCTTACTTGTCAGATATATTCCTCTGCGGGTAATACGGGGTTTTGAGTCCCTTTCACTGAGGAAGGTGTAAGTCTTGTCTATTCCATAGTTGATTTTTGGAACGGTACCTGTACTAATATCAAACTCTGGTTTTATGCATCACCCCACCTCTCCTTCCCCCATAAGCAGGCATAAGAGTGTTTTCTCAATGTGAGACTCTGATCTCTTTGGTAACTCAGTTCATGTGTAGCCATGTTTACAGGACATTCATAAGTGATATCTTATGATAAGTTTCTTTTTCTCTGTGACTTATTTCACTTAGAATCATCGTACCTGAATCCACTCATTTTGATGCTACTGGCCTTATGACATTGATTTCATGGCTGGGGGATATTCCATCATACGTAAGTACCACAATTTCTTGAACCAATTTTGTCTTTCCTGGGATATTTAAGGTGTACCCAAGTTGAGGTTCTCGGAAGCAGTGCAGCCCTCAATTTTGTGTTTGCTCTGTCTTATTGATTTTCAGTTTTCACAAGGTATCTTCCCTAGACTGGAAGCGCCCTTGGCTCTGTAGCTCTGTTGTTTACTTGTTTTAGGAAACACAATGCACTCCTCCAGAGAGGCAGTTGGCAATTTACGTCCTGCCCATCAGCATAACTAGGCTCCCTGTTCTTCAGGGCCTTTCTTGCCATTCTGGTTTTTACACATTTTGCGGATGTCCCTTTTTACTGGTGGGAAGTGATACTTCTTTGTAGTGCAGATTTGCATTGCCTGCTTGCTTGCTTGGCCAAAAAGGGCGTATGCATTTTCTCCTGAATATATTCAGGAGAAAATGCATACGCCCTTTTAGGCCAAGTGCATCATGGTTGATGTTGTGCCCCTCTTCCTGTTCTTTAAAGGTGATTCCAATGTACCTCTTGAAATCTGTTTCCTGCTATTCGGGATCGCATTCAAGTCCACCTCGTTGCCTTCCCTCAACAGATTTTTGGACGATAGTTGTCCTTTATTACTCTGCCAGTTTGTGAATTGCTCTGCCCCTGAGCTCCATTTTTCAACTCGTTTTTTGTGAGCAGACGGCAGGTCCAAAATTTTGGTTCAGGAACTCTACTGTTTCCCGCCGTGTGGCTGAGACTTTGGCTAATTCTTCTACCTGCCTGGAAATTAGAGTGACATGTGCCCGTCCAAATGCCTAACAGCTACTCTCTCATTGGTTCTCCCTCTTCCCTTTCATCCTCTGCCAATTTGGCAACCTGTGCGAACCAGGAGGTTAAAGGGGCTGTCTCTCCAAGTTGGGACATTGATAGTAAAGCAGTTGGAAAGTCAAACCGGAGCAGCAGGAGAGGGACTCTTAGTTGAGTTTTAGAAACCTTTCGTATTCACAGTGTGTCCATTCTCTAGGTTTCCCATACATGTTATAGCTGTAGTAATATTCCCCTCAAACTGGAGAGTTGGGGCCCTTGGAATGTGTGCCACGCATTATTGCTTTAAATGGTCTGCATTTGCTCACAGAATCTCACCAATCCTCTCAGTCCCAAGTGTCCACCCTTATGACACATCCAGCTGTCATTGTAGATAGGGTCATTCCATGTTTCATCAGAGACCCTGAAGGAATTGTAAGGAATTTCCCTGATTTTTTGTTTTGTTTGTGAAATTTCTTTTTATTGTGGGTTTGAGCAGATTCTCAATGCCATGTTTATGCGAGTCTAGACACTCTTGTATCCCTTACGGAGACATATCAATACATAGGTTTTAAGATTCTTTCTAGTCAGATATATTCCTCTGTGGGTAATATGGGGTTTTGAGTCCCTTTCACTGAGGAAGGTGTAGGTCTTGTCTTTTCCATATTGGTTTTTGGAACGGTACCTTTAGTAATATCACACTGTGGTTTTATGCATCACCTCACCTCTCCTTCCCCTTAAGCAGCCATAAGAGTATTTTCTAAATGTGAGACTATGTTCTCTTTCCTAACTCAGTTCATGTGTATCCATGTTTACAGGACCTTCATAAGTGATATCTTATGATAAGTTTCTTCTTCTCTGTGACTTATTTCACTTAGAATCATCGTACCTGAATCCACTCATTTTGCTGCTACTTTCCTTATGACATTGATTTCATGGCTGAGGGATATACCTTTGTACGTAAGTAACACAATATCTTGAACCATTTTTGGCTTTCCTGGGATATTTAAGGTGTACCCAAGTTGAGGTTCTTGTAAGCAGTGCAGCCCTCAATTTTGTGTTTGCTCGGTCTTATTGATATTCAGTTTTCCCAAGGTATCTTCCCTAGACTGGAAGTGACCTTGGCTCTGTAGCTCTGTTGATTACTTGTTTTAGGGAACATAATGCACTCCTCCAGAGAGGCTGTTGTCTATTTACATCCTGCCCATCAGCATAACTAGGCTCCCTGTTCTCGAGCGCCTTTCTTGCCATTCTAGTTTTTACACATATTGCGGATGTCCCTTATGACCGGTGGGAAGTGATACTTCTTTGTAGTGCAGATTTGCATTGCCCGCTTGCTTGCTTGGCCAAAAGGGGCGTATGTGTTTTCTCCTGAATATATTCAGGAGAAAATGCATGCACCCTTTTTGGCCAAGTGCATCATTGTCGAAGTTGTGCCCCTCTTCCTGTGCTTTAATGGTGATTGCAATGTACCTCTTGAAATCTGTTTCCTGCTATTCTGGCTCGCATTCAAGTCCGCCTCGTTGCCTTCCCTCAACAGATTTTTGGACGATAGTTGTCCTTTATTACTCTGCCAGTTTGTGAATTGCTGTGCCCCTGAGCTCCATTTTTCAACTCGTTTTTTGTGAGCTGACGGCAGGTCCAAAACTTTGGTTCAGGAACTCTACTGGTTCCCGGAGGGTGGCTGAGACTTTGGCTAATTCTTCTACCTGCTGGGAAATTAGACTGACATGTGCCCGTCCAAATGCCTAACAGCTACTCTCTCATTGGTTCTCCCTCTTCCCTTTCATCCTCTGCCAAATTGGCAAGCTGTGCGAACCAGGAGGTTAAAGGGCCTGTCTCTCCAATTTGGGACATTGATAGTAAAGCAGTTGGAAAGTCAAACCAGAGCACCAGGAGAGGGACTATTAGTTGAGTTTTAGAAACCTTTCGTGTTCACAGTGTGTCCATTCTCTAGGTTTCCCATACATGTTATAGCTGTAGTAATATTCCCTTCAACCTGGAGAGTTGGGACCCTTGGAATGTGTGCCACGCATTATTGCTTTAAATGGTCTGCATTTGCTCACCGAATCTCACCAATCCTCTCAGTCCCAAGTGTCCAGCCTTATGCCACATCCAGGTGTCGTTGTAGATAGTGTCATTCCAGGTTTCATCAGAGACCCTGAAGGAATTGTAAAAAATTTCCCTGTTTTTTTGTTTTGTTTTTGAAATTCCTTATTATAGTGGGTTTGAGCTGATCCTCACTGGCATGTTGATACCAGTGTAGACACACTTGATTCCCTTACGTAGACATATCAATACATAGGTTTTAAGATTCTTACTATTCAGATATATTCCTCTGCTTGAAATATGGGGTTTTGAGTCCCTTTCACTGAGGAAGGTCTAGGTCTTGTCTTTTCTGTAGTTGGTTTTTGGAACAGTACCTGTACTAATATCACTCTCTGGTTTTATTCATCACCCCACCTCTCCTTCCCCCTTAAGCAGGCATAAGAGTGTTTTCTAAATGTGAGACTCTGTTCTCTTTCGTAACTCAGTTCATGTGTAGCCATGTTTACAGGGCCTTCATAAGTGATATCTTATGATAAGTTTCTTCTTCTCTGTGACTTATTTCACTTAGAATCATCGTATCTGAATCTACTCATTTTGCTGCTTCTGGCCTTATGACATTGATTTCATGGGTGAGGGGTATTTCATTGTATGTAAGTAACACAATTTCTTGAACCATTTTTGTCTTTCCTGGGATATTTAAGGTGTACCCAAGTTGAATTTCTTGGAAGCAGTGCAGCCCTCAATTTTGTGTTTGCTCTGTCTTATTGATTTTCAGTTTTCACAAGGTATCTTCCCTAGACTGCAAGCACTCTTGGCTCTGTAGCTCTGTTGTTTACTTGTTTTAGTGAACACAATGCACTCCTCCAGAGAGGCAGTTGGCAATTTACATCCTGTCCATCAGCATAACTAGGCTCCCTGTTCTTCAGGGCCTTTCTAGCCATTCTGGTTTTTACACATTTTGCGAATGTCCCTTTTTACCGGTGGGAAGTGATACTTCTTTGTAGTGCAGATTTGCATTGCCTGCTTGCTTGCTTGGCCAAAAAGGGCGAATGCATTTTCTCCTGAATATATTCAGGAGAAAATGCATTCGCCCTTTTTGGCCAAGTGCATCATTGTCGAAGTTGTGCCCCTCTTCCTGTGCTTTAAAGGTGATTCCAATGTACTTCTTGAAATCTGTTTCCTGCTATTCTGGCTCGCATTCATGTCCGCCTCGATGCCTTCCCTCAACAGATTTTTGGACGATAGTGGTCCTTTATTACTCTGCCAGTTTGTGAATTGCTCTGCCCCTGAGCTCCATTTTTCAACTCGTTTTTTCTGAGCTGACGGCAGGTCCAAAACTTTGGTTTAGGAACTCTACTGGTTCCCGTCGGGTTGCTGAGCCTTTGGCTAATTCTTCTAACTGCCGGGAAATTAGAGTGACATGTGCCCGTCCAAATGCCTAACAGCTACTCTCTCATTGGTTCTCCCTCTTCCCTTTCATCCTCTGCCAAATTGGCAACCTGTGCGAACCAGGAGGTAAAAGGGGCTGTCTCTCCAAGTTGCGACATTGATAGTAAAGCAGTTGGAAAGTCAATCCGGAGCACCAGGAGAGGGACTATTAGTTGAGTTTTAGAAACCTTTCATATTCACAGGGTGTCCATTCTCTAGGTTTCCCATACATGTTATAGCTGTAGTAATATTCCCTTCAACCTGGAGAGTTGGGACCCTTGGAATGTGTGCCACGCATTATTGTTTTAAATGGTCTGCATTTGCTCACCGAATATCACCAATCCTCTCAGTCCCAAGTGTCCACCCTTATGACACATCCAGCTGTCGTTGTAGATAGGGTCATTCCATGTTTCATCAGAGACCCTGAATTAATTGTAAAGAATTTCCCTGATTTTTTGTTTTGTTTGTGAAATTCCTTTTTATTGTGGGTTTGAGCTGATTCTCACTGCCATGTTTATGCGAGTCTAGACACACATGATTCCCTTATGGAGACATATCAATACATAGGTTTTAAGATTCTTTCTAGTCAGATATATTCCTCTGTGGGAAATATGGGATTTTGAGTCCCTTTCACTGAGGAAGGTGTAGGTCTTGTCTTTTCCATATTGGTTTTTGGAATGGTCCCTATACTAATATCACACTCTGGTTTTATGCATCACCCTACCACTCCTTCCCCCTTAAGCAGGCATAAGAGTGTTTTCTAAATGTGAGACTCTGTTCTCTTTCGTAACTCAGTTCATGTGTATCCATGTATACAAGACGTTCATAAGTGATATCTTATGATAAGTTTCTTCTTCTCTGTGACTTATTTCACTTAGAATCATCGTACCTAAATCCACTCATTTTGCTGCTACTGGCCTTATGATATTGATTTCATGGCTGACGGGTATTCCATTGTACTTAAGTAACACAATTTCTTGAACCATTTTTGTCTTTCCTCGGATATTTAAGGTGTACCCAAGTTGAGGTTCTTGTAAGCAGTGCAGCCCTAAATTTTGGCGTGGCTCTGTCTTATTGATTTTCAGTTTTCCCAAGGTATATTCCCTAGACTGGAAGTGCCCTTGGCTCTGTAGCTCTGTTGTTTTCTTGTTTTAGGGAACACAGTGCATTCCTACAGAGAGGCAGTTGTCAATTTACATCCTGCCCATCAGCATAACTAGGCTCCCTGTTCTCGAGGGCCTGTCTTGCCTTTCTGTTTTTTTACACATTTTGTAGCTGTCCCTTTTCACTGGTGGGAAGTGATACTTCTTTGTAGTGCAGATTTGCATTGCCCGCTTGCTTGCTTGGCCAAAAAGGGCATATGCGTTTTCTCCTGAATATATTCAGGAGAAAACGCATATGCCCTTTTCAACCAAGTGCATCACTGTCGAAGTTGTGCCCCTCTTCCTGTGCTTTAAATGTGATTCCAATGTACCTCTTGAAATCTGTTTCCTGCTATTCTGACTCGCTTTCAAGTCCGCCTCATTGCCTTTCCTCAACAGATTTTTGGATGATAGTTGTCCATTATTACTGTGCCAGTTTGTGAATTGCTGTGCCCCTGAGCTCCATTTTTCAACTCGTTTTTTGTGAGCTCACCGCAAGCCCAAAATTTTGGTTCAGGACCTATATTCATTCCCGGAGGGTGGCTGAGACTTTGGTTAATTCTCCTTCCTGCCTGGAAATTAGAGTGACATGTGCCCGTCCAAATGCCTAACAGCTACTCTCTCATTGGTTCTCCCTCTTCCCTTACATCCTCTGCTAAATTGGGAACCTGTGCGAACCAGGAGGTTAAAGGGGCCGTCTCTCCAAGTTGGGAGATTGATAGTAAAGCAGTTGGAAAGTCAAACCAGAGCACCAGGAGAGGGACTATTAGTTGAGTTTTAGAAACCTTTCGTATTCACTGTGTGTCCATTCTCTAGGCCTCCCGTACATGTTATAGCTGTAGTAATATTCCCTTCAACCTGGAGAGCTGGGACCCTCGCAATGTGTGCCACGCATTATTGCTTTAAATGGTCTGCATTGGCTCACCGAATCTCATCAATCCTCTCAGTCCAAGTGTCCAGCCTTATGCCACATCCAGCTGTCGTTGTAGATAGGGTCATTCCAGGTTTCATCAGAGCCCCTGTAGGAATTGTAAAGAATTTCCCTGTTTTTTGTTTTGTTTTTGAAATTTATTTTTATATTGGGTTTCAGCTGATTCTCAGTGCCATGTTTATGCCAGTCTAGACACACTTGATTCCCTTACAGAGACATATCAATAGATTGGTTTTAAGATACTTACTAGTCAGATATATTCCTCTGTGGGAAATATGGGGTTTTGAGTCCCTTTCACTGAGGAAAGTGTACGTCTGGTCTACTCCATAGTTGGTTTTTGGAACGGTACCTGTACTAATATCAAACTCTGGTTTTATGCATCACCCCACCTTTCCTTCAACCTTAAGCAGGCTCAAGTGTGTTTTCTAAATGTGAGACTCTGTTCTTTTTCCTAACTCAGTCCATGTGTATCCAGCCATCTTTACAGTACCTTCATTAGTGATATCTTATAAGTTTCTTTTTCTCTGTGACTTATTTCACTTAGAATCATCGTACCTGAATCCACTCATCTTGCTGCTACTGGCCTTATGACATTTATTTCATCGCTGAGGTATATTCCATCTTACGTAAGTAACACAATTTATTGAACCAGTTTTGTCTTTCCTGGGATATTTAAGGTGTACCCAAGTTGAGGTTCTTGTAAGCAGTGCAGCCCTAAATTTTGGGGTGGCTCTGTCTTTTTGATTTTCAGTTTTCCCAAAGTATATTCCCTAGACTGGAAGTGTTCTTGGTCTGTAGCTCTGTTTTTAACTTGTTTTAGGGAACACAATGCACTCCTCCAGAGAGGCAGTTGGCAATTTACATCCTGCCCATCAGCATAACTAGGTTCCCTGGTCTCCAGTGCCTGTCTTTCCTTTCTGGATTTTGTCCATTTTGTGGATGTCCTTTTTGACCGGTGGGAAGTGACACTACTTTGTAGTGCAGATTTGCATTGTCTGCTTGCTTGCTTGGACAAAAAGGGCGTATGCGTTTTCTCCTGAATATATTCAGGAGAAAACGCATACACCCTTTTTGGCCAAGTGCCTCATTGTCGAAGTAGTGCCCCTCTTCCTGTGCTTTAAACGCAATTCCAATATACATCTTGAAATCTGTTTCCTGCTATTCTGGCTCTCTTTCAAGTCCGCCTCGTTGCCTTCCCTCACCAGATTTTTGGACGATAGTCGTCCTTTATAACTCTGCCAGTTTGTGAATTGCTATGAACCTGAGATCCATTTTTCAACTCGTTTTTTTGAGCAGACCGCAAGTCCAAAACTTTGGTTCAGGACCTATACTGGTTCCCGGCGGGTGGCTGAGACTTTGGTTAATTCTTCTTCCTGCCGGGAAATTAGAGTGACATGTGCCCGTCCAAATGCCTAACAGCTACTCTCTCATTGGTTCTCCCTCTTCCCTTTCTTCCTCTGCCAAATTAGCAACCTGTGCGAACCAGGAGGATAAAGCGGCTGTCTCTGCAATTTGGGAGATTGATAGTAAAGCAGTTGGAATTTCAAACCGGAGCACAAGGAGAGGGACTATTAGTTGAGTTTTAGAAACCTTTCGTATTCACAGTGTGTCCATTCTCTTGGGTTCCCGTACATGTTATAGCTGTAGTAATATTCCCTTCAACCTGGAGATTTGGGACCCTTGGAATGTGTGCCACGCATTATTGCTTTAAATTGTCTGCATTTGCTCACCAAATCTCACCAATCCTCTCAGTCCCAAGTGTCCAGCCTTATGCCACATCCAGCTGACGTTTTAGATAGGGTCATTCCAGATTTCATCAGAGCCCCTGAAGGAATTGTAAAAATTTCCCTGTTTTTTTGTTTTGTTTTCAAAATTAATTTTATAGTGGGTTTGAGCTGATTCTTACTGCCATGTTTATGCTAGTCTAGACACACTTGATTCCCTTATGGTGACATATCAATAGATTGGTTTTAAGATTCTTACTAGTCAGATATATTCCTCTGAGGGAAATATTGGGTTTAGAGTCCCTTTCACTGAGCAAGGTGTAGGTCTTGTCTATTCCGTAGTTGGTTTTTGGAACGGTACCTGCACTAATATCAAACTCTGGTTTTATGCATCACCCCACATCTCCTTTCCCCTTAAGATGGCACAAGAGTGTTTTTTAAATGTGAGACTCTGTTCTCTTTCCTAACTCAGTTCTTGTATAGCCATGTTTACAGGACCTTCAAAAGTGATATCTTATGATAAGTTTCTTTTTCTCTATGACTTATTTCACTTAGAATCATCATACCTGAATCCACTCATTTTGCTACTACTGGCCTTATGACATTGATTTCATGGCTGAGGGATATTCCATCATACGTAAGTAACACAATTTCTTGAACCATTTTTGTCTTTCCTGGGATAGTTAATGTGTACCCAAGTGGAGGTTCTTGTAAGCACTGCAGCCCTAAATTTTGGTGTGGCTATGTCTTATTGATTTTCAGTTTTCCCAAGGTATATTCCCTAGACTGGAAATGCCCTTGGCTCTGGAGCTTTGTAGACTACTTGTTTTAGGCAACACAATATACTCCTCCAGAGAGTCAGTTGGGAAATTACATCCTGCCCATCAGCATAATTAGGCTCCCTGTTTTCCAGGGCCTGTCTTGACTTTATGGTTTTTATACATTTTGTGGATGACCCTTTGACCGGTGGGAAATGACACTTCTTTGTAGTGCAGATTTGCATTGCCCGCTTGCTTGCTTGGCTAAAAGGGCGTATGCGTTTTCTCCTGAATATATTCAGGAGAAAACGCATACGCCCTTTTTGGCCAAGTGCATCATTGTCAAAGTTGTGCCCCTCTTCCTGTGTCTCAAAGGTAATTCCAATGTACCTCTTGAAAACATTCCTACTATTCTGGCTCACATTCAAGTCCACCTCGTTGCCTTCCCTCAACAGATTTTTGGAAGATTATTGTCCTTTATTACTCTGCCAGTTTGTGAATTGCTATGCCCCTGAGCTCCATTTTTCAACTCGTTTTTTGTGAGCTGACCGCAAGTCCCAAATGTTGGTTCAGGAACTATACTGGTTCCCGGCGGTTGGCTGAGACTTTGGTTTATTCTTCTTTGTGCCGGGAAATTAGAGTGACATGTGCCCGTCCAAATGCCTAACAGCTACTCTCTCATTGGTACTCCCTCTTCCCTTTCATCCTTTGCCAATTTGCCAACCTGTGCGAACCAGGAGGTTAAAGGGGCTGTCTCTCCAAGTTGGGAGATTGATAGTAAAGCAGTTGGAAAGTCAAACCGGAGCACGAGGAGAGGGACTATTAGTTGAGTTTTAGAAACATTTCGTATTCACAGTGGGTCCATTCTCTAGGTTTTCCGTACATGTTATATCTGTAGTAATATTCCCTTTTATTGGGTGATTTGGGACCCAAGGAATGGGTGCCACACATTATTGCTTTAAAGGATCTGCATTTGCTCCCCCAATCTGACCAATCCTCTCAGTCCCAAGTGTCCAGCCTTATGCCACATCCAGCTGTCGTTGTAGATATGGTCATTCCAGGTTTCATCAGAGCCCCTGAAGGAATTGTAAAGAATTTCCCTGTTTTTTTGTTTTGTTTTTAAATTCCTTTTTATCATGTGTTTCAGCTTATTTTCACTGCCATGTTTATGCCAGTCTAGACACACTTGATACCCTTACGGAGACATATCTATACATAGATTTTAAGATTCTTACTAGTCAGATATATTCCTCTGCAGAGAATAGGGGTGTTGAGTCCCGTTCACTGAGGAAGGAGTTGGTCTTGTCTATTCTGTATTTTGATTATGGAATGGTAACTGTGCTAATGTCAAACTCTGGTTTTATGCATCTCCCCACATCTCCTTTCCCCGTAAGCAGGCATAAGTATGTTTTCTATATGTGAGACCCTGTTCTCTTTACTAATTCAGTTCCTGTGTACCCATGTTTACATTTCCTTCATAAATGATATCTTATGTCAGAATGCTCCATGGCTCTTGTCATCATAATGCTCAATGATGCTTGTCACCACGATTATCCATGGTCTTCTCATCACAATGCTCCACGGTCTTGCCATCACATTGCTCCATGTCCCTTGTCATCAGAATTCTCCACCTTTTGTCACCATAATATTCCATGATATTTCTCATCAAAATGTTACATGCTCTTGTCATCACAATTCTCCGTGCATTTGTCATCGCAATGCTCCCTGAAACCTGTCATAGCAAGCTCCATATGCTTGTCATCACAATGCTTCATGACATTGTTATAAAAATTCTCAATGTCCCTTGACATCACAATGCTCCCTGCCATTGTCATCACAATTCTCCATGACACTTGTCATCACAATGATCCAAGCCATTGTCATCACAAAGCTCCATGACCCTTGTCATCACAATGCTCCAAGACCTCTGTAATCACAATTCTCCATGCCACTTTTCATCTCAATGCTCCATGAACACTGTCATCACAATGCACCATGCCCATCATCATAATGATTCATGCTATTGTCATCACAATGAAATCAAAATGCTCCATATCCTCTGTCATCACAATGCTCCAAACCTTTCTGATCACAATGTTCAATAACACTTGTCATCACATGCCCCATGACGCTCGTCATCACAATTATGCAAGGTCTTCTCATCACAATGCTCCATGACATTTGTCACCACAATGCTCAATACACTTGGCATCACTATACTCGCTGACACTTGTCATCAGTATGCTCCTTGAACACTGTCATGACAAGGATCCCTGCCTTTTTCATCACAATGATCCATTCTCTTTTCATCAAAATGATCCAAGATCCCTGTTATCACAATGCTCCGTGACTCCAGTCATCACAGTGCTTCATGACACTTATCATCAAAATGGTCCATGACCTCGTCACACAAAGCTCTGTGACCTTTGTCACCACAATGCTCCATGAAATTTTTATCACCATGCTCTGTGACCCTTGTCATCACAAAGCTCCATGCCTTTGTCAGCACAATGCTCCATGACCCTTGTCATCACAATGCTCGATGTGCGTGTCAGCACAATTCTCCATAACCCATGTCATCACAGTGCACCATGCACTTGTCATCACAATGCTCCACATCATTGTCATCAAAATGCTCAATAAACCTTGTCATCACAAAGCTCCATGCACTTCTCCTCAAAATGCCTTCTCACCACTGATATCACAATGTTCCATCACTAGTCATCACAATACTCCCTCACCCCTGTCATCACAATATTCCATGACCCCTGTAATCACAATTCTCCATGCCCTTGTCATCACAAAGCTGCATGACGCATGTCATCAGAATGCTCCATTGCCTTCTCATCACAATGCTCCATGCCCTTGTAATCACATTGCTTCAAACCCCTGTAATCTCAATGCTCCATGCACCTTTTCATCAGAATGCTCCATGGCCTTGTCAACACAATGCTCCATAACCCTTGTCATCGCAATGTTCCAAGCCCTTGTCATCAAAATGCTCCATTACCTTTGTCATCACAATCCTACATGACACTTGGTATCACAATGCTCCATGCCATTGTCATCACAATGGAAAATGACATATGTCATCACAATGCTCCCTGACACCTCTCTTCACAATATTCCATGACATTGTCATCACAGTGTTCCATGTCCTTGTCATCACAATGCGCCATGCCCACTGTCATCACAATTATCCATGAAACATGTCAGACCAATGTTCGATGCCCCTGTCATCACAATGCTCCATGCCTTTGTCATCACAATGGTCCAGGCCCACGTCACACAAGACTCTGTGACCTTTGTCACCACAATGCTCCATGAAATTTTCATCACAATGCTCTGTGTCCCTTGTCATCAAAATGCTCCTTGCCTTTGTCAGCACAATGCTCCATGACACGTGTCATCAAAATGCTCCATGCGTTTGTCAGCTCAATGCTCCATGACACATGTCATCACAATGTGCCATGGTCTTTTCATCACAATGCTCCACATCCTTTTCATCGCTATGCTCCATAAAACTTGTCATCACAATGCTCCATGCACTTCTCATCAAAATGCTCTCTCAGCACATATATCACAATGTTCCATCACTAGTCATCACAATACTCCCTCAACACTGTCATCACAATGTTCCATGAACCCTGTCATCACATTGTTACATGCCCTTATCATCACAATGCTCCATGACCCCTGACATCACAATGTTCCATAACCCCTGTCACAAAATGCTCCATGACCCTTTTCATCACAATGCTTCATGACCCCTGACATCACAATGTTCCATAACACCTGTCATCAAAATATTCCATGACCCTTTTATTCAAATTGCTCCATGACCCAGTCATCACAATGCTCCCTGCCCTTCTCATCACAATGCACCACTCCCTTGTCATAAAAATTCCCCATGACATTTGTCATCACAAAGCTCCATGACCCTTGGCATCACAATGCTCCATGCCATTGTCATCACAATGCTCAATGAAATCTCTCATCACATTGCTCCATGCCCTTGTCATCACAATGCTCCATTACACCTGTCATAACAATGCTCCATGACCCCTGCCATCACAATGTTCCACGGCCTTGTCATCACAAGGCTCCATGACCCTTGTCATCACAATGCTCCAAGACCTCTGTAATCACAGTTCTCCATGCCACTCTTCATCTCAATGCTGCATGAACACTGTCGTCACAATGCACCATGCCCATCCTCAAAATGATTCATGCTATTGTCATCACAATGAAATCAAAATGCTCCATGTCCTCTGTCATCACAATGCTCCAAACCCTTCTGATCACAATGTTCCATAACACTTGTCATCACATGCCCCATGACGCTCGTCATCACAATTATGCAAGGTCTTCTCATCACAATACTCCATGACATTTTTCACCACAATGCTCAATACACTTGGCACCACAATGCTCGCTGACACTTGTCATCAGTATGCTCCTTGAACACTGTCATGACAAGGCTCCATGCCTTTTTCATCACAATGATCCATTCCCATTTCATCACAATGCTCCAAGACCCCCGTTATCACAATGCTCTGTGACTCCAGTCATCACAATGCTTCATGACATTTGTCATCACAATGGTCCATGACCTCGTCACACAAAGCTCTGTGACTCCATTCATCACAGTGCTTCATGACATTTGTCATCACAATGGTCCATGACCTCGTCACACAAAGCTCTGTGACCTTTGTCAGCACAATGTTCCATGAAATATTTATGAAAATGCTCTGTGACCAATGTCATCACAAAGCTCCATGCCTTTGTCAGCACAATGCTGCATGACCCTTGTCATCACAATGCTCGATGTGCGTGTCAGCACAATGCTCCATAACCCATGTCATCAGAATGCACCATGCACTTGTCATCACAATGCTCCATAAACCTTTTCATCACAATGCTCCATGCACTTCTCCTCAAAATGCCTTCTCACCAATGATATCACAATGTTCCATCACTAGTCATCACAATACTCCCTCACCCCTGTCTTCACAATATTCCATGACCCCTGTAATCACAATTCGCCATGCCCTTGTCATCACAGAGCTCCAAGACGCATGTCATCAGAATGCTCCATGGCCTTCTCATCACAATGCTCCATGCGTTTGTCAGCACAATGCTCCATGACACTTGTCATCAAAATGCTCCATGCGCTTGTCAGCACAATGCTCCATGACACGTCATCACAATGTGCCAAGCTCTTTTCATCACAATGTTCCACATCCTTTTCATCGCTATGCTCCATAAAACTTGTCATCATAATGCTTCATGCACTTCTCATCAAAATGCTCTCTCACCACATATATCACAATGTTCCATCAGTAATCATAACAATACTCACTTACCCCTGTCATCACAATGTTCCATGACCACTGTCATCACAGTGCTACATACCCTTATCATCACAATGCTTCATGACCCCTAACATCACAATGTTCCATAAACCCTGTCACAAAATGCTCCATGAACCATTTCATTATAATGCTTCATGACCCCTGACAGCACAATGTTCCCTAACACCTGTAATCAAAATATTACATGACACTTTTATTCAAATTGCTCCATGACCCTGTCATCACAATGCTCCCTGCCCTTCTCATCACAAGTCACCACGCCCTTGTCATCAAATATCCCATGACATTTGTCATCACAAAGCTCCATGACCCTTGGCATCACAATGCTCCATGCCATTGTCATCACAATGCTCAATGAAATCTCTCATCACATTGCTTCCTGTGCTTGTCATCACAATGCTCCATTACACCTGTCATAACAATGTTCCATGACCCCTGCCATCACAATGTTCCACGGCCTTGTCATCACAAGGCTCCATGACCCTTGTCATCACAATGCTCCAAGACCTCTGTAATCACAATTCTCCATGCCACTCTTCATCTCAATGCTCCATGAACACTGTCGTCACAATTCACCATGCCCATCATCATAATGATTCATGCTATTGTCATCACAATGAAATCAAAATGCTCCATGTCCTCTGTCATCACAATGCTCCAAACCCTTCTGATCACAATGTTCCATAACACTTGTCATCACATGCCCCATGACGCTCGTCATCACAATTATGCAAGGTCTTCTCATCACAATACTCCATGACATTTTTCACCACAATGCTCAATACACTTCGCACCACAGTGCTCGCTGACACTTGTCCTCAGTATGCTCCTTGAACACTGTCATGACAAGGCTCCATGCCTTTTTCATCACAATGATCCATTCCCATTTCATCACAATGCTCCAAGACCCCCGTTATCACAATGCTCTGTGACTCCAGTCATCACAATTCTTCATGACATTTGTCATCACAATGGTCCATGACCTCGTCACACAAAGCTCTGTGACTCCAGTCATCACAATGCTTAATGACATTTGTCATCACAATGGTCCATGACCTCATCACACAAAGCTCTGTGACCTTTGTCAGCACAATGCTCCATGAAATATTTATCAAAATGCTCTGTGACCCTTGTCATCACAAAGCTCCATGCCTTTTTCAGCACAATGCTGCATGACCCTTGTCATCACAATGCTCGATGTGCGTGTCAGCACAATGCTCCATAACCCATGTCATCAGAATGCACCATACACTTGTCATCACAATGCTCCATAAACCTTTTCATCACAATGCTCCATGCACTTCTCCGCAAAATGCCTTCTCACCAATGATATCACAATGTTCCATCACTAGTCATCACAATACTCCCTCACCCCTGTCATCACAATATTCCATGACCCCTGTAATCACAATTCGCCATGCCCTTGTCATCACAGAGCTCCAAGACGCATGTCATCAGAATGCTCCATGGCCTTCTCATCACAATGCTCCATGCCTTTGTCAGCACAATGCTCCATGACACTTGTCATCAAAATGCTCCATGCGCTTGTCAGCACAATGCTCCATGACACGTCATCACAATGTGCCAAGCTCTTTTCATCACAATGTTCCACATCCTTTTCATCGCTATGCTCCATAAAACTTGTCATCATAATGCTCCATGCACTTCTCATCAAAATGCTCTCTCACCACATATATCACAATGTTCCATCAGTAATCATAACAATACTCGCTTACCCCTGTCATCACAATGTTCCATGACCACTCTCATCACAGTGCTACATACCCTTATCATCACAATGCTTCATGACCCCTAACATCACAATGTTCCATAACCCCTGTCACAAAATGCTCCATGAACCATTTCATTATAATGCTTCATGACCCCTGAGAGCACAATGTTCCCTAACACCTGTAATCAAAATATTACATGACACTTTTATTCAAATTGCTCCATGACCCTGTCATCACAATGCTCCCTGCCCTTCTCATCACAAGTCACCACGCCCTTGTCATCAAATATCCCATGACATTTGTCATCACAAAGCTCCATGACCCTTGGCATCACAATGCTCCATGCCATTGTCATCACAATGCTCAATGAAATCTCTCATCACATTGCTCCATGTCCTTGTCATCACAATGCTCCATTACACCTGTCATAACAATGTTCCATGACCCCTGCCATCACAATGTTCCACGGTCTTGTCATCACAAGGCTCCATGACCCTTGTCATCACAATGCTCCAAGACCTCTGTAATCACAATTCTCCATGCCACTCTTCATCTCAATGCTCCATGAACACTGTCGTCACAATTCACCATGCCCATCATCATAATGATTCATGCTATTGTCATCACAATGAAATCAAAATGCTCCATGTCCTCTGTCATCACAATGCTCCAAAGCCTTCTGATCACAATGTTCCATAACACTTGTCATCACATGCCCCATGACGCTCGTAATCACAATTATGCAAGGTCTTATCATCACAATACTCCATGACATTTTTCACCACAATGCTCAATACACTTCGCACCACAATGCTCGCTGACACTTGTCCTCAGTATGCTCCTTGAACACTGTCATGACAAGGCTCCATGCCTTTTTCATCACAATGATCCATTCCCTTTTCATCACAATGCTCCAAGACCCCTGTAATCACAATGCTCCATGTCCTTGTCATCACAAAGCTCCATGACGCATGTTATCAGTATGCTCCATTGCTTTCTCATCACAATACTCCATGCCCTTGTCATCTCAATGCTTCAAAACCCCTGTAATCACAATGCTCCATGGACCTTTTCATCAGTATGCTCCATGACCCTTGTCATCACAAGGCTCCATGGCCCTCTCATCACAATGCTCCAGGACCTTCTCATCACATTGCTCCATTCCCTTCTCATCACAATGCTCCATGACCCCTGTCATCACAGTACTCCATGAATATTTTCAGCCCAATGCTCCATGACCTTCTCATCACAAAGCTCCATAACACATGTCATCACAATGCTACATGACCACAGTCATCAAAATGATCCATGCCACTTGTCATCAGAATGTTCCATGTGCTTGTCATCCCAATGCTCCATGACCCCTGTAATCACAATGTTCCTTGACGCTTGTCGTCACAGAGCTCCATGACACTTGTCATCACAATTCTCCATGCCTTTGTCAGCAAAATGTTACATGACCTTGTCATCACAATGCTCCATGGAATTGTCATCACAATTCTCCATTACCAGTGTCATCACAATCCTCCGTGAAACATGGGATCACATTGTTTCATGCCCGTGTCATCACAATGCTCCGTGATTCTTGAAATCAAAATGTTCCATGACCTGTGTCATCACAATGCTCCAAACTCTTGTGATCACAGTGTTCCATAACAGTTGTCATCACAACGCTCCATGATGCCTGTCATCACAATACTCCATGCCCTTGTCATCACAATGCTCCATGAACTTTGTCATCACAATGCTCAATACACTTGTCATCACAATGATCCCTGACACTTTTCGTCAGAATGCTCCTTGAACCCTGTCATGAAAACGCTCCATGCCTTCTTAATCACAATGCTCCATGCCCTTTTCATCACAATGTTCCATGCCATTGTCATCACAATACTGCACAAGGTTGCCATCACAATGCTCCATGACCCATGTCATCACAATGCTCCATGCCCCTTGTCATTACAGTGCTCCATGACGCTCGTCGTCAAAATTATCCATGGTCTTCTCATCACAATGCTCCATGGTCTTGCCATCACAATGCTCCATGACACTTCTCATCACAATGTTACATGCTCTTCTCATCACAGTTCTCCATGCACTTGTCATCGCAATGCTCCATGACCCCTGTAATAGCAAGCTCCATGTGATTTTCATCACAATGCTTCAGGAACTTGTCATCAAACTTCTCAATGGCTCGTGTCATCACAATCCTCCATGCCCTTGTCAACAAAATGCTGCATGACCCTTTTCATCACAATGCTCCAAACCCCTGTCATCACAATGCTCTATTAACTTTGTCATCACATTCCTCCATGACACTTGGCATCACATTACTCCATGCCATTGTCATCAAAATGGACCATGACATATATCATCACAATGACCCCAGACACCTGTCTTCCAAGTACTCCATGACCTTCTCATCATAATGCTCCATGCTCTTCTCATCAGAATGCGCCTTGCCCACTCTCATCACAATAAACCATGAAACTTGTCAGACCAATGCACCATGCCCCTGTCATCAGAATGCTCCATACACTTGTCATCACAAAGTTCCGTGACTCCAGTCATCACAATGCTTCCTGACCTTTGTCATCACAATAGTCCTTGACCTCGTCATCACAAGACTCTGTGACCATTGTCACCACAGTGCTCCATGAACTTTTCATCACAATGCTCTGTGACCGTTGTCGTCACAATGTTCCATGCCTTTCTCATCACAATGCTCCATGTGCTTCTCAGCACAATGCTCCATGACCCATGTCATCAAAATGCGCCATGCAATTGTCATCACAATGCTCCACAGCCTTGCCATCACAATGCTCCTTAAAACTTGTCATCACAATGCTCCATAAACCTTGTCATCACAATGCTCCATGCACTTCTCATCAAAATGCTTTCTCAACACTGATATCACAATGTTCCATCAGTAGTCATCACAATACTCCCTCAACACTGTCATCACAATTTTCCATGACCTCTGTCATCACAATGCCACATGTCATATCATCACAATGCTCCATGACCCCTGACATCAAAATGTTCCATATGCTCTGTCATCAGAATGCTCCATCACCCTTTTCATCACAATGCTCCAAGACCCCTGACATCACAGTGTTCCATAACCACTGTCATCAAAATGTTCCATGACCCTTTTCATCAAATTGCTCCATGACCCTGTCATCACAATGCACAATGTCCATCATCATAATTCTTAATGCTATTGTCATCACAGTGAAATCAATATGCTCCATGACCTCTGTCATCAAAATGCTCCAAACCCTTGTGATCACAATGTTCCATAACCATTGTCATCACAATGCACCATGACGCTCATCATCACAATTATTCATGGTCTTCTCATCACAGACCTCCATGAACTTTGTCATCACAATGCTCAATACACTTGTCATCACAATGCTCCCTGACACTTGTCATCAGTATGCTCCTTGAACCCTGTCATGACAAGGCTCCATGTCTTTTTCATCACAATGATCCATACCATTTACATCACAATGCTCGAAGACCTTTGTAATTACAGTGCTCCATGACCTTTAATCACAAAGATCCATGATGCATGTCATCAGAATGCTCCATGGCCTTCTCATCACAATGCTCCATGTCCATGTCATCACAGTGCTCCAAGACCCCTGTCATCTCAATGCTCTGTTACTCCAGTCATCACAAGGATTCATGACATTTGTCATCACAGTGGTCCATGTCCTCGTCACACAAGGCTCTGTGACATTTCTCACTACAATGCTCCATGCGCTTTTGAGCACAATGCTCCATAACCCATGTAATCACATTGCACCATGCGCTTGTCATCACAATGCTCCACATCCTTGTCATTACAGTGCTCCAAAAACCTTGTCATCACAATGCTCCATGCACTTCTCATCAAAATGCTCTCTCCCCCCTGTCATCACAATGTTCCATGATCCCTGTCATTTCAATGCTGCATGACCTTATCATCACAATGCTCCATGAACCCTGACATCACAATGTTCCATAATCCCTGTCATCAAAACGCTCCATCACCCTTTTCATCACAATGCTCCAAGACCCCTGACATCACAATGTTCCATAACCCCTGTCATCTAAATGTTCCATGATACTTTTAATCAAATTGCTCCATGACCCTGTCATCAAAATACTCCCTGCCCTTCTCATCACAATGCACTACGATCTTGTCAACAAAATGCTCCATGAACTTTGTCATCACAAAGCTCCATGACCCTTGGCATCACAATGCTCCATTCCATTTTCATCACAATGCTTCATGACCCCTGTAATCACAATGCTCCATGCACCTTTTCATCAGAATGCTCCATGAGACTTGTCATCACAAGGCTCCATGGTTTTCTCATTACAATGCCCCTGGACCTTGTCATCACAATGCTCCATTCCCTTCTCATCACAATGCCCCATTACCCCTGTCATCACAATACTCCATGAACATTTTCAGCCCAGTGCTCCATGACCTTCTTATCACAATGCTCCATGACCCTGTCATCACAATGCTCCATGACCACTGTCATCAAAGAGCTCCATGACCCCTGACAACAGGATGATATGGGAATCTTGTCATCAAAATGATCCATGACCCTTGTCATCACAAGGCTCCATGCCCTTGTCATCACAATGCTCCATGAAGCCTGTCATCACATTGCTCCACGCCATTGTCATTACAGTCCTCCATGATCCATGTATCACGGTGTTCCGTACCCTTTTCATCACAATGCTCTATGCCCACTCTCATCACAATAATCCATGAAACTTTTCAGACCAATTCTCGATGCCCTTGTCTTCACAATGCTCCATTGCCCATGTCATAACCATGCTCCATGAACCCTGCCATCACAATATTCTACGGTTTGTCATCACAATGATCCAATACACCTGTAATCACAATGCTCCATGCCCCTTTTCATCAGAATGCTCCATGAGAATTGTCACCACAAGGCTCCATGGTCCTCTCATCACAATGCTCCAGTACCTTGTCATCACACTGGTCCATGCCCACGTCATCAAAAGGCTCTGTGAAATTTGTCACCACAATGCTCCATGAAATTTTCATCACAATGCTCTTTTACCCACGTCATCACTATGCTCCATGTCTTTGTCAGCACAATTCTCCATGACAATTTTCATCACAATGCGCCATGCACTTGTCCGCACAATGCCCCATCCCCTGTGTCATCACAATGCGCCATGTGCTTGTCATCACAATGCTCCACAAACTTGTCATCACAGTGCTCCATAAACCTTGTCATCACAATGCTTCATGCACTTCACATCAAAATGTTCTCCCACCACTGATATAATAATGTTCCATCACTAGTCATCACAATACTCCCTCACCCTGGTCATCACAATGTTCCAGGACCCCTGTCATCAAAATGCTCCTTGACCCTTTTCATCATAATCCTCCATGACCACTAACATCACAATGTTCCAAAACTCCTGTCATCAAAATGTCCCATGACAATTTTCATCAAATTGCTCCATGACCCTTTCATCATAATGATCCCTGCCCTTCTCAACACAGTTCACCACGTGCTTCTCATCAAAATGCTCCATGACCTTTGTCATCACAAAGCTACATGTCCCATGGCATCACAATGCTCCAAGCCATTGTCATCAAAATGCTCCATGAACACTCTCATCACATTATTCCATGCACCTGTCATCACAGGCTCCGTGATGCTTTTCATCACAATGCTCGATGCCCTTGTCATTACAATCCACCATGACCCATGTATCACAGTGTTCCGTGCCCTTGTCATCACAATGCTCCATGCCCCCTATCATCACAATAATCCATGAAGCTTTTCAGACCAATGCTCCATGCCCTTGTCATCAAAATGCTCCATTACCCCTGTTATAACAATGCTCCATGACACCTGCCATTACAATATTCCATGGCCTTGTCATCACAAGGCTCCATAACGCTTGTCATTACAATGCTCCATGTCCTTGTCATCAAAAAGCTCCATGACGCATGTCATCAGAATGCTCCATGGCATTCTCATTCACGATGCTCCATGCCCTTGTCATCACAATTCTCCTAGACCTCTGTAATCACAATGCTCAATGCCCCTTTACATCTCAAATCTCCATGAACCGTGTCATCACAATGCACCATGCCCATCATCATAATGCTTCATGCTATTGTCATCAAAATGAAATCAAAATGCTCCATGATCTCTGTCATCACAATGCTCCAAACCCTTGTGATCACAATGTTCCATAACACTTGTCATAACAACGCCCCATGATGCTCATCATCACAATTATCCATGGCCTTCTATTCAGAATACTCCATGAACTTTGTCATCACAATGCTCAATACACTTGTCATCACAATGCTCGCTGACACTTGTCATCAGTATGCTCCTTGAACCCTGTCATGACAAGGCTCCATGAATTTTGCATCACAATAATCAATGTCCTTTTCATCACAATGCCCTGTGACCCTTGTCATCACAATGCACCATGCCTTTGTCAGCACAATGATCCATGACACTTGTCCTCACAATGCTCCATGTGCTTTTCAGCACAGTGCTCCTTGAAACATGTCATAACAACGCACCATGCGCTTGTCATCACAATGCTCCACATCCTTGTCATCACAATGCTCCATAAACCTTGTCATCAGAATGCTCCATGCACTTCTCATCAAAATGCTCTCTCACCACTGATATCACAATGTTCCATCACTAGTCTTCACAATACTCCCTCACCCATGTCATCACAATGTTCCATGACCCCTATCATCACTATGCTACATGCACTTATCATCAAAATGCTCCATGACCAATGACATCACAATGCTCCATAATCCCTGTCATCAAAATTCTCCATTACCATTTTCATCACAATGCTCCATGACCACTGACATCACAATTTTCCATAACCACTCTCATCAAAATATTCCATGACTTTTTCACCAAATTGCTCCATGACCCTGTTAGCACAATGTTCCCTGCCCTTCTCATCACAACGCACCACGACCTTGTCATCAAAATGCTCCATGACCTTTGTCATCACAAAACTCCATGACACTTGGCATCACAATGCTCCATGCCATTGTCATCACAATGCTCCATGAAGCCTCTCATCACATTGCTCCATGCCCTTGTCATCACAAACCTCCATGTCGCTTGTCATCACAATGATCGATGCCCTTCTCATCACAATGCTCCATGTCCTTGTCATTACAATCCTCCATGACCCATGTATCAAAGTGTTCTGTGCCCTTGTCATCACATTGCTCCATGCCCACTCTCATCACAATAATCGATGAAACATTTCAGAACAATGCTCCATGCACTTTTCATCACTATGCTCCATTACCCCTGTCATAACAATGCTCCATGACACCTGCCTTCACAAGTTTCCACGGCCTTGTCATCACAAGACTCCATGACACTTGTCATCACAATGCTCCAAACACTGTAATCACAATTCTGCATACACTTGTCATCGCAAAGCTCCATGACGCATGTCATCAGAATGCTCCATGGCCTTCTCATTCAAGATGCTCCATGCCCTTGTCATCACAATGGTCCACAACAAATGTAATCATAATGCTCCATGCCCCTTTTCATCTCAATGCTCCATGAACCGTGTCATCACAATGCACCATGCACATCATCATAATGCTTCATGTTATTATCATCAAAATGAAATCAATATGCTCCATGACCTCTGTCATCACAATGCTCCAAACACTTGTGATCACAATGTTGCATAACACTTGCCATCACAACGCCCAATGACGCTCATCATCACAGTTATCCATGGGCTTCTCTTCACAGTACTCCATTACCTTTGTCATCACAATGCTCAATACACTTGTCATCACAATGCTCCCTGACACTTGTCATCAGTGTGCTCTTTGAACCCTGTCATGACAAAGCTCCATGCATTTTTCAACACAATGATCCATGCCCTTTATCTCACAATGCTTCCAGACACCTGGAATCACAATGCTCCATGCCATTGTCATCACAAAGCTTCATGACTCATGTCTTCAGAATGCTCCATGGCCTTCTCATCACCATGCTCCATGCCCTTGTAATCACAATGCTCCATTCCCATGTCATCAAAATGCCCCATGACCCCTGTCATCACAATACTCCATGAACATTTTCAGCCCAATGCTCCATGACCATCTAATCACAATGCCCCATGAACCCTGTCATCACAATGCTCCATGACCCCTGTCATCACAATTCTCCGTGACTCCAGTCATCACAAAGCTTCATTACCTTTGTCATCTCAATGGTCCATGCCATTGTCACACAAGGCTCTGTGACCTTTGTCACCACAATGCTCCATGAAATTTTCATCACAATACTCTGTGACCATTGTCATCAAAATGCACCATGCCTTGTCAGCACAGTGCTCCATGACCCATGTCATCACAATGCGCCATGCACTTGTCATCACAAATCTCCATGAGGCTTGTCATCACAACGATCGATGCACTTCTCATCACAATGCTCCATGCCCTTGTCATTACAATCTTGCATGATCAATGTATCAAAGTGTTCCGTGCGATTGTCATCACAATGCTCCATGCCCTTGTCATCACAATGCTCCATGACCCTTGTCATCACGATGCTCCAAACTCTTGTCATCAAAATGCTCCATTACCTTTGTCATCACTATCCTCCATGACTCTTGGCATCACAATGCTCCATGCCATTGTCATCACAATGGAACATGACATATGTCATCACAATGCTCCCAGGCACCTGTCTTCACAATACTCCACGGCCTTGTTATCCAAGGCTCCATGACCCTTGTCATCACAATGCTCCAAGACCCCTGTAATCACAATGCTCCATGCCCTTGTCATCACAAAGATCCATGATGCAGGTCATCAGAATGCTCCATGGCCTTCTCATCACAATGCTCCATGCCCTTGTCATCACAGTGCTCCAAGACCCCTGTAATCACAGTGCTCCATGCCACTTTTTATCTCAATGCTCCATGAACCCTGTCATCACAATGCACCATGCCCATCATCATAATGCTTCATGCTATTGTCATCACAATGAAATCAATATGCTCCTTGACATCTGTCACCACAATGCTAAAAACCCTTCTGATCACAATGTTCCATAACACTTGTCATCACAATGCCCCATGACGCTCGTCATCACAATTATGAATGGTTTAATCATCACAATGCTCCATGATCTTTGTAACCACAATCCTCAATACACTTATCACCACAATGCTCCCTGACACTTGTCATCAGTATGCTCCATGAACCCTGTCATGAAAAGGCTCCATGCCTATTTCATCACAATGATCCATTCCCTTTTCATCACAATGCTCCAAGACCCCTGTAATCACAATGCTCCCTGCCCTTGTCATCACAAAGCTCCATTACACATGTCATCAGAATGCTCCTTGGCATTCTCATCACAATGCTCCATGCCTTTGGCATCACAAAGCTCCAAGTACACTGTCATCACAATGCTCCGTGACTACAGTCATCACAGTGCTTCATGACATTTGTCATCACAATGATCCATGACCTCGTCACACAAGGCTTTGTGACCTTTGTCACAACAGTGCTCCATGAACTATTGATCACAATGCTCTATGACCCTTGTCATCACAAAGCTCCATGCCATTGTCAGCACAATGCTCCATGACCCTTGTGAGCACAATACTCGATGCACGTGTAAGCACAATGCTCCATAACCCATGTCATCACAATGCTCCCTGCACTTCTCATCACAATGCACCACGCACTTGTTTTCATAATGCTCCATGACCTTTGTCATCACAAATCTCCATGACACTTGGCATCACAATGCTCCATTCCATTGTCCTCACAATGCTCCATGAACCCTCTCATCACATTGCTCCATGCACTTGTCATCACAAATCTCCATGAGGCTTGTCATCACAACGCTCGATGCCCTTCTCAGCACAATGCTACATGTCCTTGTCATCAAAAAGCTCCATGACGCATGTCATCAGAATGCTCCATGGCATTCTCATTCACGATGCTCCATGCCCTTGTCATCACAATTCTCCTAGACCTCTGTAATCACAATGCTCAATGCCCCTTTACATCTCAAATCTCCATGAACCGTGTCATCACAATGCACCATGCCCATCATCATAATGCTTCATGCTATTGTCATCAAAATGAAATCAAAATGCTCCATGATCTCTGTCATCACAATGTTCCAAACCCTTGTGATCACAATGTTCCATAACACTTGTCATAACAACGCCCAATGATGCTCATCATCACAATTATCCATGGCCTTCTATTCAGAATACTCCATGAACTTTGTCATCACAATGCTCAATACACTTGTCATCACAATGCTCGCTGACACTTGTCATCAGTATGCTCCTTGAACCCTGTCATGACAAGGCTCCATGAATTTTGCATCACAATAATCAATGTCCTTTTCATCACAATGTCCTGTGACCCTTGTCATCACAATGCACCATGCCTTTGTCAGCACAATGATCCATGACACTTGTCCTCACAATGCTCCATGTGCTTTTCAGCACAGTGCTCCTTGAAACATGTCATAACAACGCACCATGCGCTTGTCATCACAATGCTCCACATCCTTGTCATCACAATGCTCCATAAACCTTGTCATCAGAATGCTCCATGCACTTCTCATCAAAATGCTCTCTCACCACTGATATCACAATGTTCCATCACTAGTCTTCACAATACTCCCTCACCCATGTCATCACAATGTTCCATGACCCCTATCATCACTATGCTACATGCACTTATCATCAAAATGCTCCATGACCAATGACATCACAATGCTCCATAATCCCTGTCATCAAAATTCTCCATTACCATTTTCATCACAATGCTCCATGACCACTGACATCACAATTTTCCATAACCACTCTCATCAAAATATTCCATGACTTTTTCACCAAATTGCTCCATGACCCTGTTAGCACAATGTTCCCTGCCCATCTCATCACAACGCACCACAACCTTGTCATCAAAATGCTCCATGACCTTTGTCATCACAAAACTCCATGACACTTGGCATCACAATGCTCCATGCCATTGTCATCACAATGCTCCATGAAGCCTCTCATCACATTGCTCCATGCCCTTGTCATCACAAACCTCCATGTCGCTTGTCATCACAATGATCGATGCCCTTCTCATCACAATGCTCCATGTCCTTGTCATTACAATCTTCCATGACCCATGTATCAAAGTGTTCTGTGCCCTTGTCATCACATTGCTCCATGCCCACTCTCATCACAATAATCGATGAAACATTTCAGAACAATGCTCCATGCACTTTTCATCACTATGCTCCATTACCCCTGTCATAACAATGCTCCATGACACCTGCCTTCACAAGTTTCCACGGCCTTGTCATCACAAGACTCCATGACACTTGTCATCACAATGCTCCAAACACTGTAATCACAATTCTGCATACACTTGTCATCGCAAAGCTCCATGACGCATGTCATCAGAATGCTCCATGGCCTTCTCATTCAAGATGCTCCATGCCCTTGTCATCACAATGGTCCACAACAAATGTAATCATAATGCTCCATGCCCCTTTTCATCTCAATGCTCCATGAACCGTGTCATCACAATGCACCATGCACATCATCATAATGCTTCATGCTATTGTCATCAAAATGAAATCAATATGCTCCATGACCTCTGTCATCACAATGCTCCAAACACTTGTGATCACAATGTTGCATAACACTTGCCATCACAACGCCCAATGACGCTCATCATCACAGTTATCCATGGGCTTCTCTTCACAGTACTCCATTACCTTTGTCATCACAATGCTCAATACACTTGTCATCACAATGCTCCCTGACACTTGTCATCAGTGTGCTCTTTGAACCCTGTCATGACAAAGCTCCATGCATTTTTCAACACAATGATCCATGCCCTTTATCTCACAATGCTTCCAGACACCTGGAATCACAATGCTCCATGCCATTGTCATCACAAAGCTTCATGACTCATGTCTTCAGAATGCTCCATGGCCTTCTCATCACCATGCTCCATGCCCTTATAATCACAATGCTCCATTCCCATGTCATCAAAATGCCCCATGACCCCTGTCATCACAATACTCCATGAACATTTTCAGCCCAATGCTCCATGACCATCTAATCACAATGCCCCATGAACCCTGTCATCACAATGCTCCATGACCCCTGTCATCACAATTCTCCGTGACTCCAGTCATCACAAAGCTTCATTACCTTTGTCATCTCAATGGTCCATGCCATTGTCACACAAGGCTCTGTGACCTTTGTCACCACAATGCTCCATGAAATTTTCATCACAATACTCTGTGACCATTGTCATCAAAATGCACCATGCCTTGTCAGCACAGTGCTCCATGACCCATGTCATCACAATGCGCCATGCACTTGTCATCACAAATCTCCATGAGGCTTGTCATCACAACGATCGATGCACTTCTCATCACAATGCTCCATGCCCTTGTCATTACAATCTTGCATGATCAATGTATCAAAGTGTTCCGTGCGATTGTCATCACAATGCTCCATGCCCTTGTCATCACAATGCTCCATGACCCTTGTCATCACGATGCTCCAAACTCTTGTCATCAAAATGCTCCATTACCTTTGTCATCACTATCCTCCATGACTCTTGGCATCACAATGCTCCATGCCATTGTCATCACAATGGAACATGACATATGTCATCACAATGCTCCCAGGCACCTGTCTTCACAATACTCCACGGCCTTGTTATCCAAGGCTCCATGACCCTTGTCATCACAATGCTCCAAGACCCCTGTAATCACAATGCTCCATGCCCTTGTCATCACAAAGATCCATGATGCAGGTCATCAGAATGCTCCATGGCCTTCTCATCACAATGCTCCATGCCCTTGTCATCACAGTGCTCCAAGACCCCTGTAATCACAGTGCTCCATGCCACTTTTTATCTCAATGCTCCATGAACCCTGTCATCACAATGCACCATGCCCATCATCATAATGCTTCATGCTATTGTCATCACAATGAAATCAATATGCTCCTTGACATCTGTCACCACAATGCTAAAAACCCTTCTGATCACAATGTTCCATAACACTTGTCATCACAATGCCCCATGACGCTCGTCATCACAATTATGAATGGTTTAATCATCACAATGCTCCATGATCTTTGTAACCACAATCCTCAATACACTTATCACCACAATGCTCCCTGACACTTGTCATCAGTATGCTCCATGAACCCTGTCATGAAAAGGCTCCATGCCTATTTCATCACAATGATCCATTCCCTTTTCATCACAATGCTCCAAGACCCCTGTAATCACAATGCTCCCTGCCCTTGTCATCACAAAGCTCCATTACACATGTCATCAGAATGCTCCTTGGCATTCTCATCACAATGCTCCATGCCTTTGGCATCACAAAGCTCCAAGTACACTGTCATCACAATGCTCCGTGACTACAGTCATCACAGTGCTTCATGACATTTGTCATCACAATGATCCATGACCTCGTCACACAAGGCTTTGTGACCTTTGTCACAACAGTGCTCCATGAACTATTGATCACAATGCTCTATGACCCTTGTCATCACAAAGCTCCATGCCATTGTCAGCACAATGCTCCATGACCCTTGTGAGCACAATACTCGATGCACGTGTAAGCACAATGCTCCATAACCCATGTCATCACAATGCTCCCTGCACTTCTCATCACAATGCACCACGCACTTGTTTTCATAATGCTCCATGACCTTTGTCATCACAAATCTCCATGACACTTGGCATCACAATGCTCCATTCCATTGTCCTCACAATGCTCCATGAACCCTCTCATCACATTGCTCCATGCACTTGTCATCACAAATCTCCATGAGGCTTGTCATCACAACGCTCGATGCCCTTCTCAGCACAATGCTACATGTCCTTGTCATCAAAAAGCTCCATGACGCATGTCATCAGAATGCTCCATGGCATTCTCATTCACGATGCTCCATGCCCTTGTCATCACAATTCTCCTAGACCTCTGTAATCACAATGCTCAATGCCCCTTTACATCTCAAATCTCCATGAACCGTGTCATCACAATGCACCATGCCCATCATCATAATGCTTCATGCTATTGTCATCAAAATGAAATCAAAATGCTCCATGATCTCTGTCATCACAATGTTCCAAACCCTTGTGATCACAATGTTCCATAACACTTGTCATAACAACGCCCAATGATGCTCATCATCACAATTATCCATGGCCTTCTATTCAGAATACTCCATGAACTTTGTCATCACAATGCTCAATACACTTGTCATCACAATGCTCGCTGACACTTGTCATCAGTATGCTCCTTGAACCCTGTCATGACAAGGCTCCATGAATTTTGCATCACAATAATCAATGTCCTTTTCATCACAATGTCCTGTGACCCTTGTCATCACAATGCACCATGCCTTTGTCAGCACAATGATCCATGACACTTGTCCTCACAATGCTCCATGTGCTTTTCAGCACAGTGCTCCTTGAAACATGTCATAACAACGCACCATGCGCTTGTCATCACAATGCTCCACATCCTTGTCATCACAATGCTCCATAAACCTTGTCATCAGAATGCTCCATGCACTTCTCATCAAAATGCTCTCTCACCACTGATATCACAATGTTCCATCACTAGTCTTCACAATACTCCCTCACCCATGTCATCACAATGTTCCATGACCCCTATCATCACTATGCTACATGCACTTATCATCAAAATGCTCCATGACCAATGACATCACAATGCTCCATAATCCCTGTCATCAAAATTCTCCATTACCATTTTCATCACAATGCTCCATGACCACTGACATCACAATTTTCCATAACCACTCTCATCAAAATATTCCATGACTTTTTCACCAAATTGCTCCATGACCCTGTTAGCACAATGTTCCCTGCCCATCTCATCACAACGCACCACAACCTTGTCATCAAAATGCTCCATGACCTTTGTCATCACAAAACTCCATGACACTTGGCATCACAATGCTCCATGCCATTGTCATCACAATGCTCCATGAAGCCTCTCATCACATTGCTCCATGCCCTTGTCATCACAAACCTCCATGTCGCTTGTCATCACAATGATCGATGCCCTTCTCATCACAATGCTCCATGTCCTTGTCATTACAATCTTCCATGACCCATGTATCAAAGTGTTCTGTGCCCTTGTCATCACATTGCTCCATGCCCACTCTCATCACAATAATCGATGAAACATTTCAGAACAATGCTCCATGCACTTTTCATCACTATGCTCCATTACCCCTGTCATAACAATGCTCCATGACACCTGCCTTCACAAGTTTCCACGGCCTTGTCATCACAAGACTCCATGACACTTGTCATCACAATGCTCCAAACACTGTAATCACAATTCTGCATACACTTGTCATCGCAAAGCTCCATGACGCATGTCATCAGAATGCTCCATGGCCTTCTCATTCAAGATGCTCCATGCCCTTGTCATCACAATGGTCCACAACAAATGTAATCATAATGCTCCATGCCCCTTTTCATCTCAATGCTCCATGAACCGTGTCATCACAATGCACCATGCACATCATCATAATGCTTCATGCTATTGTCATCAAAATGAAATCAATATGCTCCATGACCTCTGTCATCACAATGCTCCAAACACTTGTGATCACAATGTTGCATAACACTTGCCATCACAACGCCCAATGACGCTCATCATCACAGTTATCCATGGGCTTCTCTTCACAGTACTCCATTACCTTTGTCATCACAATGCTCAATACACTTGTCATCACAATGCTCCCTGACACTTGTCATCAGTGTGCTCTTTGAACCCTGTCATGACAAAGCTCCATGCATTTTTCAACACAATGATCCATGCCCTTTATCTCACAATGCTTCCAGACACCTGGAATCACAATGCTCCATGCCATTGTCATCACAAAGCTTCATGACTCATGTCTTCAGAATGCTCCATGGCCTTCTCATCACCATGCTCCATGCCCTTATAATCACAATGCTCCATTCCCATGTCATCAAAATGCCCCATGACCCCTGTCATCACAATACTCCATGAACATTTTCAGCCCAATGCTCCATGACCATCTAATCACAATGCCCCATGAACCCTGTCATCACAATGCTCCATGACCCCTGTCATCACAATTCTCCGTGACTCCAGTCATCACAAAGCTTCATTACCTTTGTCATCTCAATGGTCCATGCCATTGTCACACAAGGCTCTGTGACCTTTGTCACCACAATGCTCCATGAAATTTTCATCACAATACTCTGTGACCATTGTCATCAAAATGCACCATGCCTTGTCAGCACAGTGCTCCATGACCCATGTCATCACAATGCGCCATGCACTTGTCATCACAAATCTCCATGAGGCTTGTCATCACAACGATCGATGCACTTCTCATCACAATGCTCCATGCCCTTGTCATTACAATCTTGCATGATCAATGTATCAAAGTGTTCCGTGCGATTGTCATCACAATGCTCCATGCCCTTGTCATCACAATGCTCCATGACTCTTGTCATCACGATGCTCCAAACTCTTGTCATCAAAATGCTCCATTACCTTTGTCATCACTATCCTCCATGACTCTTGGCATCACAATGCTCCATGCCATTGTCATCACAATGGAACATGACATATGTCATCACAATGCTCCCAGGCACCTGTCTTCACAATACTCCACGGCCTTGTTATCCAAGGCTCCATGACCCTTGTCATCACAATGCTCCAAGACCCCTGTAATCACAATGCTCCATGCCCTTGTCATCACAAAGATCCATGATGCAGGTCATCAGAATGCTCCATGGCCTTCTCATCACAATGCTCCATGCCCTTGTCATCACAGTGCTCCAAGACCCCTGTAATCACAGTGCTCCATGCCCCTTTTTATCTCAATGCTCCATGAACCCTGTCATCACAATGCACCATGCCCATCATCATAATGCTTCATGCTATTGTCATCACAATGAAATCAATATGCTCCTTGACATCTGTCACCACAATGCTAAAAACCCTTCTGATCACAATGTTCCATAACACTTGTCATCACAATGCCCCATGACGCTCGTCATCACAATTATGAATGGTTTAATCATCACAATGCTCCATGATCTTTGTAACCACAATCCTCAATACACTTATCACCACAATGCTCCCTGACACTTGTCATCAGTATGCTCCATGAACCCTGTCATGAAAAGGCTCCATGCCTATTTCATCACAATGATCCATTCCCTTTTCATCACAATGCTCCAAGACCCCTGTAATCACAATGCTCCCTGCCCTTGTCATCACAAAGCTCCATTACACATGTCATCAGAATGCTCCTTGGCATTCTCATCACAATGCTCCATGCCTTTGGCATCACAAAGCTCCAAGTACACTGTCATCACAATGCTCCGTGACTACAGTCATCACAGTGCTTCATGACATTTGTCATCACAATGATCCATGACCTCGTCACACAAGGCTTTGTGACCTTTGTCACAACAGTGCTCCATGAACTATTGATCACAATGCTCTATGACCCTTGTCATCACAAAGCTCCATGCCATTGTCAGCACAATGCTCCATGACCCTTGTGAGCACAATACTCGATGCACGTGTAAGCACAATGCTCCATAACCCATGTCATCACAATGCTCCCTGCACTTCTCATCACAATGCACCACGCACTTGTTTTCATAATGCTCCATGACCTTTGTCATCACAAATCTCCATGACACTTGGCATCACAATGCTCCATTCCATTGTCCTCACAATGCTCCATGAACCCTCTCATCACATTGCTCCATGCACTTGTCATCACAAATCTCCATGAGGCTTGTCATCACAACGCTCGATGCCCTTCTCAGCACAATGCTACATGTCCTTGTCATTACAATCCTGCATGATCTATGTATCACCGTGTTCCGTGCCCTTCTCATAACAATGCTCCATGACCCCTGCCATCACAAGGTTCCACGGCCTTGTCATCACAAGCCTCCATGAACCTTGTCATCACAATGCTCCAAGACCCCTCTAATCACCATGTTCCATGCCCTTGTCATCACAAAGCTCCATGATGCAAGTCATCAGAATGCTCCATGGCCTTCTCTTCACAATGCTCCATGCCCGTGTCATCACAATGCTGCAAGACCCCTGTAATCACAGTGCTCCATGCCCCTTTTCATCTCAATGCTCCATGAACTCTGTCATCACAATGCACCATGCCCATCACCATAATATTTCATGCTGTTTTCATCACAATGAAATCAAAATGCTCAATGACCTCTGTCATCACAATGCTCCAAACCCTTCTGATCACAATGTTCCATAACTCTTGTCATCACAATGCCCCATGAGGCTGGTCATCACAATTATCAGTGGTCTTCTCATCACAATGCTCCATGATCTTTGTCATCACAATGCTGAATACACTTGTCTTCACAATACTCCTTGAAACTTCTCATCAGTATGCTACTTGAACGTTGTCATGACAAGGCTCCATGCAATTTTCATCACAATGATCCATGTCCTTGTCATCACAAAGCTCCATGATGCATGTCATCAGAATGCTCCATGGCCTTCACATCACAATGCTCCATGCCCTTGTCATCACAATGCTACAAAACCCCTGTAATCACAATGCTCCATGCACCTTTTCATCAGAATGCTCCATGACACTTGTCATCACAAGGCTCCATGGTCCTCTCATCACAATGCTCCAGGACCTTGTCATCACAGTGCTCCATTCCCTTGTCATCACAATGCTCCATGACCCCTGTCATCACAATACTCTATGTACATTTTCAGCCCAATGCTCAATGACCGTCTCATTACAATGCTCCATGACCCATGTCATCAAAATGCTCCATGACCACAGTCATCAAAATGCTCCATGACCCCTGTCATCACAATGGTGCATGCCCTCGTCATCAAAAGGCTCTGTGACATTTGTCAACAAAATGCTTCATGAAATTTTCATGACAATGTTCTCTTACTCATGTCATCACTATGCTCCATGCCTTTGTCAGCACAATGCTCCATGACCCTTGTCATCACAATGCTCCATGTGCTTGTCCGCACAATGCCCCATGACCTGTGTCATCACAATGCGACATGCGCTTCTCATCACAATGCTCCACAACCTTGTCATCACTGTGCTCCATAAACCTTGTCGTCACAATGCTCCATCCACTTCCCATCAAAATGCTCTCCCATCACTGATATCATAATGTTCCATCACTAGTCATCGCAATACTCCCTCACCCCTGTCATCACAATATTCCATGACCCCTGTCATCACAATGCTCAATGACACTTTTCCTCACAATGCTCCCTGACCCCTGACATCACAATGTTCCAAAACCCCTGTCATCAAAATGTCCCATGGGACTTTTCATCAAATTGCTCCATGACCCTTTCACCTCAATGCTCACTGCCCTTCTCATCACAGTGCACCACGCCCTTGTCATCAAAACCCTCCATGACCTTTGTCATCACAAAGCTCCGTGACCCTTGGCATCACAATGCTCCATGCCATTGTCATCAAAATGCTCCATGAACCCTCTCAACACATTGTTACCTGTCCTTGTCATCACAGGCTCCATGATGCTTTTCATCACAATGCTCGATGCTCTTTTTAACACAAAGCTCCAAGGCTTGTCATTACAATCCTCCATGACCCATGTATCACAGTGTTCCGTGCCCTTGTCATCACAATGCTCCATGCACCCTCTCATCACAATAATACATGAAAATTTTCAGACCAATGCTCCATTCCCTTGTCATGAAAATGCTCCATTACCACTGTTATAACAATGCTCCATGAAAACTGCCATTACAATGTTCCACGGTCTTCTCATCACAATGCTCCATTCCCCTGTCATCACAATGTGCCATGCCCACTGTCATCACAATAATCCATAAAAATTGTCAGAGCAATGCTCTATGCCCCTGTCATCACAATGCTCCATGCCCTTGTCATCACAATGCTCCATGACCCCTGTCATCACAATGCTCTGTGACTCCAGCAACCACAATACTTCATGACTTTGTCATCAAAATGGTCCATGCCCGCATCATCACAATGTTCCGTTACCTTTGTCATCACAATGCTACATGCAATTATCATCACAATGCTCCATGACGCCTGATATCACAATGTTCCATAACCCCAGCATCAAAAAGCTCCATGACCCTTTTCATCACAAAGCTCCATGACCCCTGACATCACAATGTTCTATATACCCTGTCATCGAAATGTTCCATGACAGTTTTCATCAAATTGCTCTATGACCCTGTCATCACAATGCTCCCTGCCCTTCTCATCACAATGCACAACGCCCTTGTAATCAAAATGCTCCATGACCTTTGTCATCACAAAGCTCCATGACCCTTGGCATCACAATGCTCCATGCCATTGTCATCACAGTGCTCCATGAACCCTTTCATCACATTGCTTCATGCCCTTGTCATCACAAAGCTCCTTGACGCTTGTCATCAAAATGCTCGATGACCTTCTATTCACAATGATCCATGCTCTTGTCATTACAATCCTCCATGACCCATGTATCACAGTGTTCCTTGCCCTTGTCATCACAATGCTCCAAGACCCCTGTAATCACAATGCTCCATGCCCTGGTCATCACAAAGCTTCATGACGCATGTCATAAGTATGCTCCATGGCCTTCTCATCACAATGCTCCATGCCCTGGTCATCACAATGCTCGAAGGCTCCTGTAATCAAAATGCTCCATGCCCCATTTCATCAGAATGCTCCATGAGACTTGTCATCACAAGGCTCCATGGACTTCTCATCACAATGCTCCAGGACCTTGTCATCACGATGCACCATTCCCTAGTCATCACAATACTCCATGAACATTTTCAGCCAATGCTCCATGATCTTCTCATGACACTGCTCCATGACCCCTGTCATCACAATGCTACATGACCACTGTCATCACAATGCTCTATGACCCCTTACAACACAATAATCCGGGACTGTTGTCATCACAATGCTCCATGATCATTGTCATCACAATGCTCAATACACTTGTCATCACAATGCTCCCTGACACTTGTTGTCAGAATGCTCCTTGAAACCTGTCATTAAAAGGCTCCATGCATTTTTCATCACAATGATCCATGCCATTTTCATCACAGTACTCCACAAGCTTATCATCAGAATGCTCCATGATCCTTGTCATCACAATGCTCCATGACCCGTCTTCACATTGTTCCATGACCCATGTCATCACAATGCTCCATGACGCCTGTCATCAGAATGCTCCATGCCCCTTGTCATTACAGTGCTCCATGACACTCGTCATCACAGTTATCCATGGTCTTCTCATCACAGTGCTCCACGGTCTTGCCATCACAATGCTCCATTCCCTGGTCATAACAATGCTCCATGTCCCTTGTCATCACAATTCTCCACGTCTTTGTCATCACAATGCTCCTTGACACTTCTCATCACAATGTTACATGCTCTTGTCATCACAATTCTCCATGCACCTGTCATCGCAATGCCCCATGACACCTGTCATAGCAAGCTCCATGCCTTTGTCATCAAAATGCTTCATACATTTTCATCAAAATTCTCAGTGTCCGTTGTCATCACAGTGCTCCATGCCCTTGTCATCACAATGCTCCATGTCCCTTGTGATCACAATGCTCCAAGCCGCTGTCATCACAATGCTCCATTACCTTTTTCATCACAATCCTCCATGACACTTCGCATCACAATGCTCCATGACATTGTCATCTCCATGGACCATGACATATGTCATCACAACGCTCCCTGTCACCTGTCTTCACAATATTCCATGACATTGAAATCACAATGCTCCATGCCCTTGTCATCACAAAGCTCCATGACGCAAGTCATCAGAACGCTCCATGGTGTTCTCATCCCAATGCTCCAGGACCTTGTCATCACAATGCTCCATGACCCATGTCATCACAATACTCCATGAACATTTTCAGCCCAAAGCTCCATGACCTTCTCATCTCACTTCTCCATGACCCTTGTCATCACAATGCTCCATGACCACTGTCAACACAACCCTCCATGACCCCTGACAACACAGTGATCCGGGACTCTTGTCATCAAAATGCTCCATAACCCTTGTCATCACAGTGATCCAAGCCCTTGTCATCCCAATTCTCCATGACCCCTGTAATCACAATGCTCCGTGACACTTGTCATCACAGTGCCCCGTGACCCTTGTCATCACAATGCTCCATGCCTTTGTCAGCAAAATGCTCCATGACCTTGTCATCACAGTCCTCCATGACCCTTGGGATCACATTGCAACATGCTCTTTTTATCTCTGTCTTTATTTTCTGGTTTTTACAGATTTTCAGATGTCCCTTTTGAGTGGTGGGAAGTGACAATTCTTTGTAGTGTGGAATTGCATTGCGGGCTTGCTTGATTGGCCAAAAAGGGCGTATGCATTTTCTGCTGAATATATTCAGCAGAAAATGCATACGCCCTTTTTGGCCAAGTGCATCATTGTCGAAGTTATTACGCTTTTCCTGTGCTTTAAAGGCGATTCCAATTTACCACTTGAAATATGTTTTGTGCAATTCTGCCTCATTTTCAAGTCTGCTTCGTTGCCTTCCCTCAACAAAGTTTTGGAAGAGAGTTGTCCTTTATAACTCTGCAGGTTTGTGAATTGCTGTGCCCCTGAGCTCCAATTTCCAACTCGTGTTTTTGTGAGCTGACCGCAAATCCACAATTTTGCTACAGGACCTATACTGGTTCCGGGGGTGCAGGCTGACGCTTTGGTTAATACTTCCTTCCAGAGGGGAAATTAGAGTGACATGTGTCCTTCCAAATGCCTACAGCTACTCTCTGATTGGTTCTCCCTCTTCCCTTTCATCCACTGCACAATTTGCAAACTGTGCGAAGCAGGAGCTTATAGGGGCTGACTCTCCAAGTTGGGAGATTGATAGTAAAGCAGTTGGAATGCCAAACTGGAGCACAAGGAGATGAAAAAATTAGGAGCCTTTTAGAAATCTTTTGCCATCACAGGGTGTCCATTCTCTAGGTTTCCCATACATGTTATAACTGTAGTGATATTCCCTTCTACCTGGAGAGTTGGGACCCATGGAATGGGTGGCATGCATTACTGCTTTAAAGGGTCTGCATTTTCTCACCCTATCTCACCAGTCCTCTCAGCCCCAAGTGTCCAGCCTTATGTATCATCTAGCTGTCTTTGCAGATAGGGTAATTCCAGGTTTCATCAGAACCCCTGAAGGAATTGTGTAAGAATTTCGCTGTTTTTTTTGTTTTGATTTTGAAATTCATTTTGATAAAGGGGTTGAGCTGATTTTCACCGACATGTTTATGCCGGTCTAGACACACTTGATTCCCTTATGGAGACATATCAATATATAGGTTTTAAGATTCTTACTAGTAAGATATATTCCTGTGCTGGGAATTGGGGTTTTGAGTCCCGTTCACTGAGGAAGGTGTAGGTTTTGTCTATTCTGTATTTGCTTCATGGAATGCTACATGTGCTAATATCACACTCTGGTTTTATGCATCACCCCACCTCTCCTTCCCCCTTAAGCAGGCATAAGAGTGTTTTCTCAATGTGAGACTCTGTTCTCTTTCCTCAGTTCATGTGTAGCCATGTTTACAGGACCTTCATAAGTGATATCTTATGATAAGTTTCTTTTTTTGTGTGACTTATTTCACTTAGAATCATCGTACCTAAATCCACTCATTATGCTGCTACTGGCCTTATGACATTGATTTCATGTCTGAGTGATATTCCTTTGTACAAAATTACCACAATTTCTTTACACAAATTTCTCTTTCCTGGAATATTTAAGTTCTACCGAAGTTGAGGTTCTTGTATGCAGAGCAGCCCTAAACTTTGGGGTGCCTGTGTCTTGTTGATATTTAGTCTTCCCAAGTGATATGCCCATGAGTGGAAGTGCCCAATGCTCGGTAGCTTTGTATTTTAGATGTTTTAGGAAACAGCATACACTTCTTCAGAGTGGCTCTTTAAAATTTATATCCCACCCATCAGCGTGACTAGCTCCCTGTTCTCCATGGCCTCTCCTGCATTTCTGGTTTGTACACATTTTTTGGATGGCCTTTCTGAGCAGTGGAAATTGAGACTTCTTTGTTGTGCAGATTTGCATTTCCCGCTTGCTTGGTTGGCCAAAAAATCTGTATGTGTTTTTTTCCTGAAGTTATTCATGAAAAAAACGCATACACCCTTTTGCCCAACTACATCATTTTAGAAATTCTTCTGCTTTTCATATGCTTTAAATGTGAGTCCAATCTACCTTTTGAAATCTATTTCCTGCAATTCTGCCTCTCATTCAGATCCTCTTCTTTGCCTTACCTGAATATATTTTTGGACGTTGGTTATCATTTTTATCTTTGCAGGTCTTTGAATTGTCTGCTCCTGAGCTCCATTTTGCAACTCGCTTTTTTTGTGAGCTGGCCACCAAACCATTGTATTGCTTCTGGCCCTATTCTGGTTCTGGGGAGGCAGGCTGAGCCTTTGGTTAATTTTTCTTCCTAATGGGAAATTAGAGTGACATGTGCCTGTCAAAACCCCTACAGCTAGTCTGTCATTGGTTCCCCCTCTTCCCGTTTATCCTCTGCACAAATTGCAAACTGTGTGAAACAGGAGGTTAAAGGTGCTGATTCTCCAAGTGGGGAGATTGTTAGTAATTTGGCTGGAATGGCGAACCCCAGCACCAGGAGATCAAAAATGAGGTGCATTTTAGACCCCTTTCCTGATCACACGGTGTACATTCGTCTCGGTCTCCCAGGCATGTTTTTGCTGTCAGAAGATTCCCTTGAACCTGCAGATTTGGGACCCATGGAATGGGAATCAGGCAGTATTTCTTTTAAAGGTCTGCATTTCCTCACCCAGCCTCTCTAACATCTCTTAGCGTGCATAGCTTCCTGCCTTATATATCATCCTGCTGTGGGTCTACATGTGTTCAATCCATGTTACAACATAGCCCTTCAACAAAAGTTGTAAGAAATTTTGTCTGTCTCACTGTTTTTCTAAATATTTTTAAATTTATTTTTATATTGGTTACAGCTGATTTTCAAAGCTCTGTTTTTTGCTGCTGTACATCCACTTGATTCATGTACTGTGAGACAACAATAAATTCTTTTTCAGATGCTTACCATTCATATGTATTATTTTCCAGTGACTTGAGTGGGCTGAGTGCAGTTCTTTGAGGTACCGTGTAGGCCTTGTCAGTTATTCAATATGGTACTTGGAATGGTATCTTTGCTAATTTCAACCTCCTGGATAATACCTCACCCTTCCCCACCTATCCCATTTAGCAGCCTTATGTCTATTTTCTACATATTTGACTATGTTTCTGTTTTGTAATTTATTTCATTTGTAGCCATTTTTGATTCCACCTTTAAGTGACATCTTATGATATGTGTCTTTTTCTTTCTGACATACGTCACTTAGAATGATCGTATGTAACTCCTCCAGAGTTATTACAACTGGCCTTATTTCATTGATTTCTGGATGAGTAATATTCCACTCTACATAAGTACCCCATCTCTTTTATCCATTTTATCCTTCCAGGGACATTTAGGTTATATCCAAGTTGAGGCTCTTTTTAACAGAGAGGTGGTAAACGTTGGGGTGCCTGTTTTCTGTCGATTTTTGTTTTTCCCAAGGTATACGCCCATGACTGCAAGTGCCCTATGCTCTGTAGCTCATTTTTTAGATGTTTTAGCAAACACAATACACTTCTCCAGAGTGGCCGTTGGCAAATTACATTTCCACTATCAGCCTCACAGGGCTCCCTTTTCTCCTCACCCTGTCCTGCATTTCGTGTGTTTACATTTTATGTGGATGGTCCTTCTGACTGATGTGAAGTGATACATTTTGTAGTATTGATTTCCAGTGCCCACCTGTTTGGTTGGATAAAATGTGTGTATGGCCTTTATTTGAATATATTCAGAAAAAATGCATACGCCCTTTTTGGCCAACTGCATCATTGGCGATGTTCAGCCCCTTTTCTTGAGCTTTAATGGGGAGTCCTTTCTACCTCTTCAAATCTGTTTCCTGCCACTCTCCCTTGCTTACAAGTCCTTTTATGTGACTTACCTCAATACATTTTTGGATGATAGATATTTTCAACTCTGCAGTTTCATGAATTATATTGCCCCTGAGTTCCATATTTCAACTTGTGTTTTTGGAAACTGGACACAAAACAGTGGGATTTCCTCTAGTCCTATTCTGTTTCCATGGGCAATTCTAGCCTTTGATGAATTTGTCTTCCGGATTCGAAATTAGAGTGGCATGTGCCTGTCCAAACACCTAGGACTTGTCTCTAAATTTTTCTCATCCTTCCGCTTCATCCTCTGGACAAATTCCAAACTGTGTGCAACAGGATGTTGACGGTGCTGATATCCCCAAGTGAGGAGATTGTTAGGAAAGATGCTGGATGGGTGAACCCGAGTACCAGGCGATGAGGAGATGAGGTGCCTTTTCCAAACTGTTTCCGATCAAACGGTGTACCATCCTCTAGGTGTGACAGGCATGTTTGAGCTGTAGGAATGGTCCCGTGCATGTAAGGAGAACACCAGGAATTTTTCCAAATCAGTGCCTCCCCGAACCCCAAACTGGGGAATTTTTAAGCTACGGCTACACATATGTCCATTAAGGGCCTTGGGAAATAGGCAGAGTCCAAACTTTAGATGATTGAAATCGTCAGAGTCAGAAGTGCTCACCATCGGCCTTGCTTAGGTTACATTTTATCTGTCATTGATAGATGATGTCAATAAAAATATCTATTCTTTTTCAGATTATTTCCCCTTATATCTTACTGCAAAATATTCAGTGTAGTTCCCTGTGCTATATAATAGTTCCTTGTTGATGATCTGTTTTATACATAGCAGTGTGTGTGTGTTAATCCCAAACTGTTAACTTATCCCTTCTCCTACCTTTCCCCTTTGGTAATAATAAATTATAAGATTTTATACTTCTCAGAAATGGGGAAGCTGAAAGTGAGGTATCATTTTCAATGGAAAAGCATTCAAAACAAGATTGAAGCTTCAGCCAAGAGTATTCGATGTACATCCTTGGGAATAAATCACTTCATTTCTCTAATGTTGACCTGACAAATAAGACAGACGTCTTCACTGAACTTGCTTATAATAAAGTGATGGAAATAATAAATGTAAGTCTTAGAAACATCTTATTTTACCCGAGCCTTATACACTGCTCTAGGTTGACTACAGTTTGGCTCACACATCTGCTCATTGAAGTTACAATGTTCTCAATTTCTGTTACTGATCCTCCAGAGTGGACCCCAACAGGAGTCCCCGTGCCCAGTGTCATTGGAGCCAACAGATCAAGACTGAGTTTGGTTCAGAAGCAAAGGAAACTTTATATTTTGAAAACAGAATGGAGAGGTGAGAGCGTGCACTCCACCGTGGGCTGTGGGCTGGGCTGCCGTGTAGGGATCCCGGCAGCATCAGGAGGAGGGAGGGGATGGAGCTCTCGAAGGCTGGGTTGGCTGCAGCTCAGGCTCTATATCGCAGAGTCTGCATGGGACCCCGCTAGCTGAGGTGTCGACCCAGCCATTCTGCACTAGGAAATTGGGTCTGAAGTGCCGGGTGTGGGACCTCTGCATGCGGAACCCTAGGAGCACGTGAAATTAGACAAAGCACAAAGGAAAAACAGGTTAGACTTTATTTTATTGCCCAGATTCTCTTTTTATCTCCCAGGAATTTTTAATGAATGTTGCCGGAGACGAACACCTCCTCTGTTTTTTTGTCCCGTTCCTCATTCTTGGGGTGCTGAGGGTGCAGACCCCTCTTTTGTAACTGCTTCATGCTGAGGTGGGAGCCCTCATACACGGGGGGAGGGGCAAAACTTCTCGCCAGCAGCCTCCAGGTGAGGTTGATTGTCCCCAGGACTCCTGCCTCACTGGTCTTCCACCTAAGCACCAGCATTGGAAGTGTTTTAGATTCTAATGACCTTTAAGGGTCCAGGAAAGAGATGCACAGTGATACTGCGGTGGCAGGTTTCACCCCACCCCACATTTGTTCAGCGACCTTAGGCTGACGGTTTTTGTCAGCCTAGATGCACTGACCAGTAGTCTGTGCTTTCTTTAATTAGGTCCCTGAATTAATGTACAAACAGCACCATGTGTCAGAGCCCTGCCCACTCAACTCCGAGACAGTCCAGGTTCGGTGGTGATCCAGGACCATGACGTCCACTGAGTCAACGGCTTTTTGAAGTAGCCAGCAGTCCAGCCGGTCATATTGGCCACCATCACCGCGGTGTCTGTAGGGTTTTCTATGGTGAAATCGTGATATACGTTTCCTCCGCCAAGCTTGTTAGCTCCCGTCTGGGTGCAGTAAGTCCTCCAAGCAGTAGTCTGCTCTTTCGGGGTACAGACTTGTTTTCTGAGAGAAACTCCAGGTCAAGTGATGGTCACACGTGTCTTCTTGGGGGCCCATTGCCCCCGTTTGTCTCTCTGGAGGTTGTAGTTGGAGGGCCTCCTCACTCGAGGTCAGTGTGTTCACAGAGCGACCCCTGCAACTTCAGGACATGATGGGTGGTTAGGATCACCACGTGGGTTCCTTTTCCCTTAGGAGGGAGCTGGCCTTGCGGGCTGCTGATTTCCAGCTTTTTAGATAACCCAGTATCCTGGCCTGATGGGGCGGGGGGCAAAGCCCTTGGTGACCATAGTTTATCATACCTGAAGGGCATTCTTGTGTTGCCCCATTTCAAGTGGTCCTAGTTTTTGCACTAAGGCTCCAAGGGCGTTTAACCTTTGACCGGGTATGTAAAGGTCAAAGGATTTAGCTAAATTAGGGAGTTCCTGTGCAAGGGTCTGAATTGACTGCTCTTTCCATTCTTGAAAGTCTGCTTCTGGATTCTATTCAAAAGGATCATCATCTTTTCGTGTCAGTGTTTCATGTAGAGCCCCAGCTATTAGACTGTAGTTAGGGATCCAGATGCAGAAAACCTTGGCCTCCCCAGGAACACCTAAGCTGTCTTCTAGTTTTAGAAGAGGTAAGGCTGCAAATGGCTTCTTCCCTATCCTGGGATGCGTTTCTCCGAATATCTGTGAGAATGAATCCCAGGCATGTCACCTTAGCCTGGGATATTTGAGCCTTTTTCTTGGACACCTTCTATCCTTCCTTGGCTAGGTAGTTCAGAGGCGTCTTTAGTAGACCTGGCGATCAGAATGTCATCTGCATATTGAAGGAGGGTTCCCTTTTACAGAGGTAGAACTTTTAGGTCTTTAGAGGACATTTCCCCAATGATGGTGTGGGGATTTTTGAACCATTGGGGCAGGACGGCCCAGCATTATTGCTTTTGTTGCATGTTGTGTCCTGCCACTCACAAGCCAAAAGTTCTTGTGACTCTGAGATGAGTGGAATACAGAAGAAGGCATCATTGAAGTCTAATACAGAATGCCATGGCCTGGTGGATGTTAGAATGACCAGCAGGGTATAGGAAATAGGAGCTACTGGATGTATATTCTCGTTGGCTTCACTGACTCTCCTGATATACTTTACCAGGTCTCCAGCAGCCATGGGGCTCTCGTGGTCAGGCCAATCCCAGGATATGGAGCTCACCTGGGCTGCACACCCCAGCGCACAGCCCACAGGGCTCTCGTGGTTAAGTCCCTCCCAGGGTATGGAGCTCACCTGTGCAGCTATCCAGCAGCCCATGGGGCTCTCATAGTCAGGCCCTTACCAGGATACGGAGCTCCCATGGGCATGTACCCCAGCAGGGCTGGACACACAGGAACCGTGCACATAGCCCAACTTGCAGAGAACCCCCAGCTCACCTGTCGCTCACAGCTGACACAGAACACCTCAGAGCAGGACTTGAACTAACAAACAGCAGCTCTGACAGGTCTGTGACCCTGGGTATCACTCTGTGTGGCCTCTCTCTGCCTGGTCTTCCAGACACTGCCACTGCAGCCAGGGCAACAGGCCTCTGTCTCCACCCACCATCACTCCTCTCCCTGACTCCTGGGTTCCTCTCGTTAGGATAGGGTCTTCTTGAAGTTGTTTTCCACTCATGGACCACATAAAATGATAAGAAAATAAGCCACAGCTGCAGCCCCTTGTCTATCCTGACTCTCAAGAGCCCACACCTGTTCCTTGGGCCTGTCCCGTTTAGCAAGGCTCATTTTCTGCAACTGTGAGCCCCGGAGGGGTGAGGATTGGCTGATTTGGGCAGCCTGACACCGCCTGCCAGCCCTCCCCACGTGTGCCTGTGTTGAGGTCAATATAAACACCTCTCCAGTCAGCAAGAGCTCCTGTAGCTGTGCCTGAAGCCATATTCTCTGCCCCGTCAGCAGTGTCGGGGCTGGGGTGGTGGGAGGGAGTGAGGGGCCGTGGCTTTGTGGGTGGTCCAGTGTGAGAGGGGCTCTGCTGGACTTTCTGCAGGAGTTGCCAGGCTGCCACCTGCTAAAGAAGAGGATGTGTCACCCATACCTGCCACTGGAATTTCTCCCCAGGCAGAGGTGAGGAAGTAAAAAAGCACTGGGGGCCGTGGCAGGAGGGGTATCTCAGGCAGGGAAATGGAAAGCTTCCAGAAGAGCATCTGGTGCCAGGACCATCCTGGCTGTCCTGCAGGCACGACGTCGGCCTGCATGCTGTCGCTGGTGTGGCTCCACAGCCCTTCCTCTAGGCTTCCAAGTTCTTGTACATATTCAGGTGTTTTACCTGGAAAGGGTGGGAAGATTTCAGCTGCAGCAGGACTGGGGTTCAGCTCACATTTACTCACAGATGCCTCGACATAGTCCCCCAGCTTTTCAATGAGGATGCTCCTTGTGGGGGGGAGCGCTGCTGACTGCATGGGAGATGATTTCCCACTTCTGACCAACTTAAGAATTTTTTACCACTGGAGCAAGTGCCCTGATACGATTTTCCTCTGTATAACTGGTGGGTTCTGTATTTTTTTTTTCCTTTTTTGTTTTTGGTTCAAATTAGGTTTTATTTATTCCTCTTTTTTTTTTAATTTAGAGATATAAACATGGAAATAATGCATTAATATAAAGACGTCTATATGAAGGGAAAATCTTTTTTTTCTGTTTTATTTTATTAAATGTTATTTATTCATTTTTAATTTTTTAAAATTTATTTATTTCTTTTATACAGCAGGTTCTTATTGGATATCTATTTTATACATATAAGTGTGCACATGTGAATCCCAGTCTCCCAATTCATTCCACCACCACCCTCACTTGGCGTTCCCCCCTTGGTGTCCATTTGTTTGTTCTCTACATCTGTGTCTCTATCTCTGCCCTGCAAACCGGTTCATCTGTACCAATTGTCTAGGTTCCACATATATGCATTAATATACAATATTTGTTTTTCTGACTTACTTCACTCTGTATGACAGTCTCTATATCCATCAAGGTCTCTACAAATGACCCAATTTCATTCCTATGTATGGCTGAGTAATATTCCATTGTATATATGTACGACATCTATATCCATTCGTCTGTCTGTGGGCACTTAGGTTGCTTTCATTACCTGGCTATTGTAAATAGTGCTGCAATGAACATTGTGGTGAATGTGTCTTTTTGGTTTATGCTTTTCTCTGGGTATATGCCCAGTAGAGGGATTGCTGGATTATATGGTAATTCTATTTTTAGTTTTTTAAGGAACCTCCATTCTGTTCTCCATAGAGACTGTATCAATTTACATTCCCAACAATAGTGGAAGAAGGTTCCTTTTCTCCACACCCTCTCCAGCATTTGTTGTTTGTAGATTTTCTGATGATGCCCATTCTAACAGGTGTGACGTGATACCTCATTGTAGTTTCGATTTCCATTTCTCTAATAATTAGTGATGTGGAGCAGATTTTCATGTGCGTCTTGGCCATCTCTATGTCTTCTTGGAAGAAATGTCTATTTAGATCTGCTTCCATTTTTGTATTGGGTTTTTTGTCTTATTAATGTTGACCTGCATGAGTTGTTTATATATATTGGAGATTAATCATTTGCCCATTGATTCGTTTGCAAACATATTCTGCCATTCTGAGGGTTGTCTTTTCGTCTTGTTTGTAGTTTCCTTTGCTTTGCAAAAGCTTTTACGTTTCATTAGGTCCCATCTGTTTAGCTTCTTTTTTTTATTTCATTACTATTGGAGGTGGACCAAAAAAGATCTTGCTGTGATTTACGTCAGAGTATTCTTCGTAAGTTTTCCTCTCAGAGTTTTATACTGTCCGGTCTTACATTAAGGTCTCTAATCCATTTTGAATATATTTTTATGTATGGTGTTGGGGAGTGTTCTAATTTCATTTTTTACATGTAGCTTTCCATATTTCCCAGCACCATTGATTGAAGAGACTGTCTTATCTCCATTGTATAGTCTTGCCTCCTTTGTCATAGATTAGTTGACCATAGGTGTGTATGTTTATCCCTGGGCTTTCTTTTTTTTTTTTTTTTTCCTTTTACACGTTTATTGGAGTATCATTGCTTTACAATGGAGTGTTAGTTTCTGCTGTATAACAAAGTGAATCAGCTATACATATACAAATATCACCAGATCCCCTCCCTCTTGCATCTCCCTCCCACCCTCCATATCTCACATCTTTATGTGGTCACAAAGCACCGAGCTGATCTCCCTGTTCTATGTGGCTGCTTCCCAGTAGCTATCTGTGTTACATGTGGTAATGTATTTATGTCCATGCCACTCTCTCACTTCGTCCCAGCTTACCCATACCCATTCCGGTGTCCTCAAGTCCTTTCTCTACATCTGTGTCCTTAATCCTGTCCTGCCACTAGGTTCTTCATAATCTTTTTTTTTTTTTCTTCATTAGATTCCGTATATCTCTGTTAACATACAGTATTTGTTTTTCCCTATTTGATTTACTTCACTGTGTAGGATAGATTCTAATCCATCCACATCAGTACAAATAACTCAGTTTTGCTTCTTTTTATGGCTGAGTAATATTCCATTGTATATATGTGCCATATCTTCTTTATCCATTCATCTGTCGATGGACACTTAGGTTGCTTCCATGTCCTGGGTATTGTAAATAGAGCTGCAATGAATATTTTTGTACATAACTCTTTTTGAATTATGGTTTTCGTAAGGCAAATGCCCAGTAGTTGGATTGTTGTGTCGTATGGTACTTCTATTGTTAGTTATTTAAAGGAACCTCCGTACTGTTCTCCCTAGTGGCCTTATCAATTTATATTCCCACCCTCAGTACAAGTGTGTTCCCTTTTCTCCAATAAAGGCATCTCCATCATTTATTGTTTTGTAGATTTTTTTGATGATTGCCACTCTGACTGCTGTGAGGTGATACCTCACAGTAGTTTTGATTTGCATTTCTCTAATGATTAGTGATGTTCAGCATCCTTTCATGTCTTTCTTGGTAATCTGTATATCTTCTTTGGAGAAATGTCTATTTAGGTCTTCTGCCCGTTTTTGGATTGGGTTGTTTGTTTTTGTGATATTGAGCTACATGAGGTGCTTGTAAAGTTTGGAGATTAATCCTTTATCAATTGCTTCATTTGAAAATATTTTCTCCCATTCTGAGGGTTGTTTTTGCATCTTGTTTATGTTTTCTTGTACTGTGTAAAAGCTTTTAAGTTTCATTAGGTCCCATTTGTTGATTTCTGTTTTTATTTCCATTTCTCTAGGAGGTGGGTCAAAAAGGATCTTGCTGTGATTTATGTCATAGAGTGTTCTGCCTATGGTTTCCTCTAAGTGTTTTATAGTGTCTGGTCTTATATTTAGATCTCTAATCAATTTAGAGTTTATTTTTGTGTATGGTGTTATGGAGTGTTCTAATTTCATTCTTTTATGTGTAGGGGTCCAGTTTTTCCAGCACCAATTACTTAAGAGACTGTCTTTTCTCCATTGTATATCCTTAGCTCCTTTGTCATAGATGAGATAGCCATAGGTATGTAGGTTTATCTCTGGGCTTTCTGTCCTGTTCCATTGAACTGTCTTTATGCCAATCTACATACACTTGATTCCATTATGGATACATATAAATACATAGGTTTCAAGATTATTACCAGTCAGATATATTCCTCTTCAGTGAATAGGGTGTTTTGTGTCCAGTTCATTGAGAAAGGAGTAGGTCTTGTCTATTACATATTTGGTATATGGAATGGTATCTGTGCTAATTTCAAACTCTGCTTTTACACATCACCCCACGTCACCATTCCCCTTAAGGAGGCATAAGTGTGTTTTCTAAATGTGTAACTCTGTTCTCTTTTGAAATTCAGTTCATGTGTATCCATGTTTACATTCACTCTATTAGTGATATATTACAATAAATTTCTTTTTCTTTGTGGCTCATTTCCCTTAGCATCATCATACCTAAAGCCACTCATTATGCTGCTATTGGCCTTATGACATTGATTTTATGTCTGAGTGACATTCCATTGTATATAAGTACCACAACATCTTTATCCATTATTTTCCCTTTCCTGGGATATTTAAAGGGTACCAAAGTCGAGGTTCTTGTAAACAGAGCAGCCCTAAACTTTGGGCTGGCTGTGTTTTGTGGATTTTTAATTTTCCCAAGATACACGCCCATGAGTGGAAGTGTGCTATGCTCTGTAGCTCTGTTTTAGAAAACAACATACAGTTCTTCAGAGAGGCTGTTGGCAATTTACATCCTGTCCATCAGCGTAACCAGGCTCCCTTTTCTCCATGGCCTGTCCTGTATTTGTGGTTTTTACACTATTTGCGGATGGCCCTTTTGACCGGTTGTAAGTGACACTTCTATGTAGGGTGGATTTGCAATGCCTGATGGCTTGCTTGGCCAAAAAGGGCTTATGCATTTTTTTCCCGAATATATTCAAGAAAATACACATACTCCCTTTTCGGCCAAGGGCAACATTGTCGAAGTTCTGTCGCTTTTCATGTGCTTTAAAGACGACTCCAATCTACCTCTTGAAATCTGTTTCCTTCAATTCTGCCTTGCTTTCAAATCCTCTTCACTGCCTTACCTCAATATATTTCTGGATGATAGTTGTCCTTTATAACTCTGCAAGTTTGTGAATTGCTGTGCCCCTGATTTCCATTTTTCAACTTGCTTATTTGTGAGCTGGCTGCAATACAGCAGGATGGCTTTAGGCCCTAGTCTGGTCCCGGGGTTGCAGCCTGAGCCTGTGTTTAATTTTTCTTCCTGATGGGAAACTAGAGTGACATGTGCCCATCCAAACACCTGCAGCTAATCTCTCATTTGTTTCCCCTCTTCCTGTTCATCCTCTGCACAATTTCCAAACTGTGCATAACAGGAGGGTAAAGGCGCTGACACTCCAAGTGGGGAGATTTTTAGTAATGCAGATGGAATGGCGAAGCCGAGCACGAGGAAAGGAAAAATGAGGTACCTTTTAGAAAACTTTCCCGATTACACAGTGTACCATTCACTGGGTTTCCCAAGCATGTCTTAACTGTAGGAAGATTCCCTTAAACCTGGAGAGTTTGGGCCACTAGAATGGGCAGCACACAGTATTGCTCTAAGTGGTGTTCTTTTGCTCACAAAACCTCAGCAATCTTGTCAGACCCAAGTGTCCAGTCTTATGTCTCATCCAGCTGTGGATGTAGAGGTGGTCAATCCAGGTTGCATCACAGGCCCTAAACGTAATTTTTAAGACTTTCTCCCTGTTTCCCTGTTTTTGCATTTTGCTTTTGAAATTTATTTTTATAAGGGGGTTTAGCTGAATTTCAGTGCTGTGTTCATGTCATTATACACACACATTATTCATTTATGGAGACATGAGAATACATATGTTTTAAAATTCTTACTAGTCAGATATATTCCTCTTCAATGAATAGGGGTTGTTGAGTCCAGTTCATTTTGCCGGGAGTAGGTGCTGTCTATTACATACTTGGTTTATGGAACGATATCTGTGCTAATTAAGGACTGTGGACTTATGCATCTCCCCACCTCGCCTTTCCCCATAATCAGGCACAAGTTTGTTTTCTAAATGTGTGACTCTGTTGTGTTTGTAATTCAGTTCATGTGTAGCCATGTGTACATTCCAGCTATGAGTGATATCTTATGATAAGGTTCATTGTTCTGTTGTCTTTCCTAACTCAGTTCATGTGTAGCCATGTTTACAGGACCTTCATAAGTGATATCTTCTGATAAGTTTCTTTTTCTCTGTGACTTATTTCACTTAGAATCATCGTACCTGAATCCACTCATTTTGCTGCTACTGCCCTTATGAGATTGATTTCATGGCTGAGGGATATTCCATCATACGTAAGTACCACAATTTCTTGAAGAATTTTTGTCTTTCCTGGGATATTTAAGGTGTACCCAAGTTGAGGTTCTTGTAAGCAGTGCAGCCCTAAATTTCGGGGTGGCTCTGACTTATTGATTTTCAGTTTTCCCAAGGTATCTTCCCTAGACTGGAAGTGCCCTTGGCTCTGTAGCTCTGTTGTTTACTTGTTTTAGGGAACACAATGCACTCCTCCAGAGAGGCAGTTGGCAATTTACATCCTGCCCTTCAGCATAACTAGGCTCCCTGTTCTCCAGCGCCTGTCTTGCCTTGGTCGTTTTTACACATTTTGCGATGTCCCTTTTGACCTGTGGGAAGTGATACTTCTTTGTAGTGCAGATTTGCATTGCGTGCCTAGTTGCTTGGCCAAAATGGGCATAAGCGTTTTCTCCTGAATATATTCAGGAGAAAACGCATACGCCATTTTTGGCCAAGTGCTTCATTGTCGAAGTTGTGCCCCTCTTCCTGTGCTTTAAAGGCGATTCCAATGAACCTCTTGAAATATGTTTCCTGCTATTCTGGCTCGCTTTCAAGTCCGCCTCGTTGCCTTCCCTCAACAGATTTTTGGACGATAGTTGTCCTTTATTACTTTGCCAGTTTTTGAATTGCTGTGCCCCTGAGCTCCATTTTTCAACTCGTTTTTTGTGAGCTGACCACAAGTCCCAAATGTTGGTTCAGGACCTATACTTGTTCCCTGCGGGTGGCTGAGACTTTGGTTAATCCTTCTTCGTGCCAGGAAATTAGAGTGACATGTGCCCGTCCAAATGCTTAAGAGCTACTCTGTCATTTGTTTTCCCTATTCCCTTTCAACCTCTGCCAAATTGGCAACCTGTGTGAAACAGGTGGATAAAGGGCTGTCTCTCCAAGTTGGGAGATTGATACTAAAGCAGTTGGAAATTCAAACCGGAGCACCAGGAGAGGGACTATTAGTTGAGTTTTAGAAACCTTTCCTATTCACAGTGTGTCAATTCTCTGGGTTTCCCATACATGTTATAGCTGTAGTAATATTCCCTTCAACTTGGAGAGTACGGACACTTGGAATGTGTGCCACACAGTATTGCTTTAAATGGTCTGCATTTGCTCACTGAATCTCACCAATCCTCTCAGTCCCAAGTGTCCAGCCTTATGCCACATCCAGCTATCGTTGTAGATAGGGTCATCCAGGTTTCATCTGAGCCCCTGAAGAAATTGTTAAGAATTTCCCTGTTTTTTTGTTTTGTTTTCGAAATTCCTTTTTATAGTGAGGTTGAGCTGATTCTCATTGCCATGTTTATGCCAGTCTAGACACACTTGATTCCCTTACGGAGACATATCAATACATAGGTTTTAAGATTCTTACTAGTCACAGATACTCCTCGGCAGGAAATATTGTGTTTTGAGTCACTTTCACTGAGGAAGGCCTAGGTCTTGTGCATTCCGTAGTTGGTTTTTGGAACGGTACCTGTACTAATATCAAACTCTGGTTTTATGCAACACCTCACCTCTCCTTCCCCCTTAAGCAGGCATAAGATTGTTTTCTAAATATGAGATTCTGTTCTCTTTCCTAACTCAGTTCATGTGTAGCCCTGTTTACAGGACCTTTATAAGTGATACCTTATGATAAGTTTCTTTTTCTCTGTGACTTATTTCACTTAGAATCATCGTACCTGAATCCACTCATTTTAATGCTACTGGCCTTATGACATTGATTTCATGGCTGAGGGATATTCCATCGTACGTATGTAACACAGTTTCTTGAACCAATTTTGTGTTTCCTGGGATATTTAAGGTGTACCGAAGTTGAGATTCTTGTAAGCAGTGCAGCCCTAAATTTTGGGGTGGCTCTGTCTTATTGATTTTCAGTTTTCCCAAGGTATATTCTCTAGACTGGAAGTGCCCTTGGCTCTGTAGCTCTGTTGTTTACTTGTTTTAGGGAGCACAACGCACTCCTCCTGAGAGGCAGTTGGCAATTTACATCCCACCCATCAGCATAACTAGGCTCCCTGTTCTCCAGGGCAGGTCTTGCCATTCTGGTTTTTACACATTTTGTGGATGTCCCTTTTAACCGGTGGGAAGTGATACTGCTTTGTAGTGCAGATTTGCATTGCCCGCTTGCTTGCTTGGCCAAAATGGGCGTATGCATTTTCTCCTGAATATAATCTGGAGAAAACGCATCCACCCTTATTTGCCAAGTGCATCATTGTCTAAGTTGTGCCCCTCTTCCTGTGCTTTAAAGGCAATTCCAATGTACCTCTTGAAATCTGTTTCCTGCTATTCTGGCTCGCTTTCAAGTCCGCCTCGTTGCCTTCCCTCAACAGATTTTTGGACGATAGTTGTCCTTTATTATTCTGCCTGTTTGTGAATTGCTGTGCCCCTGAGCTCCATTTTTCAACTCGCTTTTTGTGAGCTGACCGCAAGTCCAAAATTTTGGTTCAGGACCTATACTGGTTCCCAACGGGTTGCTGAGACTTTGGTTACTACTTCTTCCTGCCGTGAAATTAGAGTGACATGTGCCCGTCCAAATGCCTAACAGCTACTCTCCCATTGGTTCTCCCTCTTCCCTTACATCCTCTGCCAAATTGGCCACCTGTGCGAACCAGGAGTTTAAAGGGGCTGTCTCTCCAAGTTGGGAAATTGATAATAAAGCAGTTGGAAAGTCAAACCGGATCACCAGGAGAGGGACTATTAGTTGAGTTTTAGAAACCTTTCGTGTTCACAGTATGTCCATTCTCTAGGTTTACCATACAAGTTATAGCTGTAGTAATATTCCCTTCTACCTGGAGAGTTGGGACCCAAGGAATGGGTGCCACACATTATTGCTTTAAATGGTCTGCATTTTGGTCACCAAATCTCACCAATCCTCTCAGTCCCAAGTCTCCAGCCTTATGCCACATCCAGCTGTCGTAGATAGGGTCATTCCAGGTTTCATCAGAGCCCCTGAAGGAATTGTAAAGAATTTCCCTGTTTTTTGGTTTTGTTTTTAAATTCCTTTTTATCATGGGTTTCAGCTGATTTTCACTGTCATGTTTATGCCAGTCTAGACACACTTGATTCCCTTATGGAGACATATCAATACATAGGTTTTAAGATTCTTACCAGTCAGATATATTCCTCTGCGGAGAATAGGGGTGTTGAGTCCCGTTCACTGAGTAAGGAGTAGGTCTTTTCTATTCTGTATTTGGATTATGGAATGGTACCTGTGCTAATATCAAACTCTGGTTTTATGCATCTCCCCACCTCTCCTTTCCCCTTAAGCAGGCATAAGTATGTTTTCTCTAAGTGAGACTCTGTTCTCTTTACTAATTCAGTTCTTGTGTACCCATGTTTACATTTCCTTCATAAGTGATATCTTATGTCAGAATGCTCCTTGGCTCTTGTCATCATAATGCTCCGTGATGCTTGTCACCACGATTATCCATGGCCTTCTCATCACAATACTCCACGGTCTTGCCATCACATTGCTCCATGCCCTGGTCATCACAATGCTCCATGTCCCTTGTCATCACAATTCTCCACCTCTTTGTCATCACAATGTTCCATGACACTTCTCATCACAATGTTACATGCTCTTGTCATCACAATTCTCCATGCACTTGTCATCGCAATGCCCCCTGAACGCTGTCATAGCAAGCTCCATATCCTTGTCATCACAATGCTTCATGACATTGTTATAAAATTTCTCAATGTCCCTTGTCATCAAAATGCTCCCTGCCATTGTCATCACAATGCTTCATGACACTTGTCATCACAATGCTCGAAGCCCTTGTCATCACAATGCTCCATGCCCTTGTCATCACAATGCTACATGACACATGTCATTCACAATGTTCCCTGACACCTGTCATCAAAATGCTCCTTGCCCCTGGTCAGTACAGTGTGCCATGATGCTCGTCATCACAATTACCAAAGGTCTTCTCATCACAATGCTTCACGGTTTTACCATCACAATGCTCCATGCCCTGGTCATCTCAATGCTCCACGGCCCTTGTCATCACAATTCTCCACGTCCTTGTCATCACAGTTCTTCTTGACACTTCTCATCACAATGATATATGCTCTTGTCATCACAATTCTGCATGCACTTGTCATCACAATGCTCCATGACCCCTGTCATAACAAGCTCCATGTGCTTGTCATCACGATGTTTCAAGACCTGGTCATTAAAATTCTCAATGGCCCTTGTGATCATAATGATCCATGCCCTTGTGATCACAATGCTCCTTTAACTTTGTCATCACAATCCTCCATGACCCTTGGCATCACAATGCTCCATGACATTGTCATCACAATGTTCCATGCTCTTGTCATCACAATGCACCATTCCCACTGTCATCACAATAATCCATGAAACTTGTCAGACCAATGCTCCATGCCCCTGTCATCACAATGCTCCATGCCCTTGACATCCCAATGCTCCATGACCCCTGTCATCACATGGCTCCGTGACTCCATTCATCACAATGCTTCCTGATCTTTGTCATCACAATGGTCAGTGCCCTCGTCATCACAAGTCTCTTTGACCTAAGTCACAACAATGCTCCATGAACTTTTCATCACAATGCTCCGTGACCCTTGTCATCACAATGCTCCATGCGCTTGTCAACACAATGCTCCACCAGCTTGTCATCACAATGCTCCATGCACTTCTCATCAAAATGCTCTGTCACCACTGATATCACAATGTTCCATCAGTAGTCATCAAAATACTCCCTCACCCTTGTCATCACAATGTTCCATGACCCCTGTCATCACAATACTACATGCCCTTATGATCACAGTGCTCCATGACCCCTGACATCACAGTGATGCATAACCCATGTCATCAAAATGCTCCATGACACTTTTCATCACAATGCTCCATGACCCCTGACCTCACAATGCTCCATAACACATGCCATCAAAATGCTCCATGACCTTTGTCATCACAAAGCTCCATGACCTTTGGCATCACAATGCTCCATGTCATTGTCATCACAATGCTCCATTACCCCTGTCATAACAATGCTCCATGATCCCTGTCATCACAATGTTCCACAGCCTTGTCATCACAAGGCTCCATGACCCTTGTCATCACAAGGCTCCAAGACTCATGTACTCACAGTGCTCCATGCCCTTGTCATCACAAAGATCCATGATGGATGTCATCAGAATGGTCCATGGCTTTCTCATCGCAATGCTCCTTTCCCTTGTCATCAGAATGCTCCAAGACCCCTGTAATCACAATGCTCCATGCCAATTTACATCAGAATGCTCCATGAGACTTGTCATCACAAGGCTCCATGGTTTTTTCATCACAGTGCTCCAGGACTTGTCATCACAATGCTCCATTCCCTTGTCATCACAATGCTCCATGACTGCTGTCAACACAATACTCCATGAACATTTTCAGCCCAGTGTTCCATGACATCCTCATCACAATGCTCCATGACCCCTGTCATCACAATGCTCCATGACAACTGTCATCACAGTGCTCCATGACCCCTGACAAAACAGTGATCCGGGACTCTTGTCATCAAAATGCTCCATGACACTTGTCATCACAATGATCCTGCCCTTGTCATCCCAATGCTCCATGAACGCATAATCACAGTGTTCCGTGATGCATGTCATCACAGTGCTCCATGACACTTGTCATCACAATGTTCCATGCCTTTGTCATCAAAATGCTCCATGACATTGTCATCACAATGCTCCATGCGCTTCTCATCACAATGCACCACGACTTGTCATCAAAATGCTCCATGACCTTTGTCATCACAAAGCTCCATGACCATTGGCATCGCAATGCTCCATGCTCCTTTAAATCAAAATGATCCATGACCCCTGTCATCATAATGCTCCAAACCCTTGTGATCACAATGTTCCATAATTCTTGTCATCAGAACTCTCAATGATGCCTGTCATCACAATACACCCAGCCCTTGTCATCACAATGCTCCATGACCTTTGTCATCACAATTCTCAATACACTTGTCATCACAATGCTCCCTAACTCATATCGTCAGAATGCTCCTTGAACCCTGTTATGAAAAGGCTCCATGCCTTTTTCATCACAATGCTCCATGCCATTTTCATCACAATGCTCCATGCCACTCTCATCACAATACTCCACAAGCTTGTCATCAGAATGCTCCATGACCCTTGTCATTACAATGCTCCATGACCGCTGTCATCAGAATTCTCTATAACACCTGCCATCACAATGCTCCATGCCCCTTGTCATTACAGTGCTCCATGACACTCGTCATCACAATTATCCATGGTCTTCTCATCACAATGCTCCACTGTCTTGCCATCAAAATGCTGCATGCCCTTGTCATCACAATGCTCCATGTCTTTGGTGATCACAGTTCTCCACGTCCTTGGAATCACTATGCTCCATGACACTTCTCCTCACAGTGTTAAATGCTTTGTCATCACAATTCTCTATGCAATTTTCATTGCAATGCTCCATGACCCCTGTCATTGCCAGCTCCATGTGGTTGTCATCACAATGCTTCATGAATTGTCATCAAAATTATCAATGGCCCTTGTTATCACAATGCTCCATGCCCTTGTCAACACAATGCTCCAAGCCCTTGTCATCACAATGCTCCATTACCTTTGTCATCACAATCCTCCATGACACTTGGTATCACAATGCTCCATGGCATTGTCATCACAAGGGACCATGACATATGTCATCACAATGCTCCCTGACACCGGTGTTCACAAGAATCCATGACCTTGTCATCACAATGATCCATGCCCTTGTCATAACAATGCACCATGCCCACTGACATCACAATAATCCATGAAACTTGTCAGACCAATGCTCCATGCCCCTGTCATCACAATGCTCCATGCCCTTTTCATCACAATGCTCCAAGAACCCTGTAATCACAATGCTCTATGCCCCTTTTCATCAGAATGCTCCATGAGACTTGTCATCACAAGGCTCCATGGTCTTCTCATCACAATACTCCAGCACCATGTCATCACAATGCTTCATTCCCTTGTCATCACAATTTTCTATGACACATGTCATCACAATATTCTATGAACATTTTCAGCCCAATGTTCCGTGACCTTCTCATCACAATGCTTCATGACCCATGTCATCAAAATGCTCCATGACCACTGTCATCAAAATGCTCCATGACCATTGTCATCACATTGATCCATGCCCTTGTTATCTCAGTGATCCATGGCCCCTGTAATCACAATACTCAGTAACGCTTGTCATCACATTGCTCCGTGACCCTTGTCATCACAATGCTCCATGCTTTGTCAGCAAAATGCTACATGACATTGTCATCACAATGCTCCATGCACTTGTCATCATAATTCTCCATTACCATTGTCATCAAAATTCTCCCTGAACCTTGGGATCACATTGCTTCAAGCCCTTGTCATCAAAATGCTCCATGTTCCTTGAAATCAAAATGATCCATGACCCCTGTCATCACAATGCTCCAAACACTTGTGATCACAATGTTCCATAACACTTGTCATCACAACACACTTTGATGCCTGTCATCACAATTATCCATGGACTTCTCATGACAATGCTCCATGAACTTTGTCATCAAAATGCTCAATACACTTATCATCACAATGCTCCCTGTCATTTCTCGTTAGAATGCTCCTTGAACCGTTTCATGAAAAGGCTCCATGCACTTTTCATCACAATGCTCCATGCCATTGTCATCACAACACTTCACAAGCTTGTCATCAATATCCTCCATGACCCTTGTCATCACAATGCTCCATGACCCTTGTCATCACAATGCTCCACGCCCATGTCATTACAGTGCTCCATGACGCTCGTCATCACAATTATCCATGGTTTTCTCATCACAATTCTGCACGGTCTTGCCATCACAATGCTCCATGACACTTCTCATCACAATGTTACATGATCTTGTCATCACAATTTTCCATGCACTTGTCATCGCAATGCTCCATGTCCCGTCAATGCAAGCTCCATGTGCTTTTCATCACAATGTTTCACGACCTTGTCATCCAAATTCTCAATGGCGCTTGTCATCACAATGCTCCATGCCCTTTTCAGCACAATGCTCCATGCCCTTGTCATCACAAAGCTCCATGACACCTGTCATAACAATGCTCCGTGACTCCATTCATCACAGTGCTTCATGACCTTTGTCCTAGAATTGGTCCATGCCCTCGTCACACAAGGCTCTGTGACCTTTGTCACCACAATGCTCCATTCCCTTGTCATCACAATGCTCCATGCCCACTGTCATCACAATAATACATGAAACTTGTCAGACCAATGGTCCATGCCCTCGTCACACAAGGCTCTGTGATTTTTGTCACAACAATGCTCCATTAACTTTTCATCACAATGCTCTGTGTCCCTTGTCATCACAATACTCCATGCCTTTGTCAGCACAATGCTCCATGAAACTTGTCATCAAAATGCTCCATGCACTTTTCAGCACAGTGCTCCATGACCCCTGTCATCACAATGCTCCGTGACTCCAGTCATCACAATGCTCCATGACATTTGTAATCACAGTTGTCCATGCACTCTTCACACAAGGCTCTGTGACCTTTGTCACCACAATGCTCCATGCCCTTGGCATCACAATGCTCCATGCGAACTGTCATCACAATAATCCATGAAACTTGTAAGACCAATGTTCCATGCCCCTGTCATCACACTGCTCCATGCCTTTGTCATCACAATGCTCCATGACCCCTTTCATCACAATGCTCCGTGACTCCAGTCATCACAATGCTTCATGACCTATCTCATCACTATGGTCCATGCCCTCGTCACACAAGTCTCTGTGATCTTTTTCACCACAATGCTCCATGAATATTTCATCACAATGCTCTGTGTCCCTTGTCATCACAATGCTCCATGCCTTTGTCAGCACAATGCTCCATGACACTTGTCATCAAAAGGCTCCATGCACTTGTCAGCACAATGCTCCGTGACCCATGTCATCACAATGTGCTATGCGCTTGTCATCACAATGCTCCACATTATTATCATTGGTATGCTCCATAACACTTGTCATCATAATGCTCCATGCACTTCTCATCAAAATGCTCTCTCACCACATATATCACAATGTTAGATCACTAGTCATCACAATACTCCCTCACCCCTGTCATCACAGTGTTCTATGACCCCTGTCATCACAGTGCTTTATGCCCTTATCATCACAATGCTCCATGAACCCTGACATCACAATGTTCCATAACCCCTGTCACAAAATGCTCCATGACCCATTTCATCACAATGCTTCATGACCCTTGACATCACAATGTTCCATAACCCCTGTCATCAAAATATTCCATGACCCTTTTCATCAAATTGCTCCATGACCCTGTCATCACAATGCTCCCTGTCCTTCTCATCTCAATGCACCATGCCCTTGTCGTCAAAATGCCCCATGACATTTGTCATCACAAAGCTCCATGCCATTGTCATCACAATGCTCAATGAAATATCTCATCACATTGCTCCATGCCCTTGTCATCACAATGCTCCATTACACCTGTCATAACAATGCTCCATGACCCCTGCCATCACAATGTTCCACGGCCTTGTCATCACAAGGCTCCATGACCCTTGTCATCACAATGCTCCAAGACCTCTGTAATCACAATTTTCCATGCCACTTTTCAAATCAATGCTCCATTAACCCTGTCATCACAATGCACCATGCCCATTATCATAAGGATTCATGCTATTGTCATCAAAATGAAATTAAAATGCTCCATGACCTGTGTCATCACAATGCTCCAAACCCTTCGGATCACAATGTTTCATAACACTTGTCATCACAATACCCCATGACGGTCATCATCACAATTATGCAAGGTCGTCTCATCACAATGCTCCATGACGTTTGTCACCACAATGCTCGATACACTTGTCATCACAATGCTCCCTGACACTTGTCATCAGTATGCTCCTTGAACACTGGCATGACAAGGATCCATGACTATTTCATCACAATGATCCATTCCCTTTTCATCACAATGCTCCACGAACCCTGTTATCACAATGATCTGTGACTTCAGTCATCACAATCCTTCATGACATTTGTCATCACAATGGTCCATGACCTCGTCACACAAAGCTCTGTGACCTTTGTCACCACAATGCTCCATGAAATTTTAATCACAATGCTCTCTGATCCTTGTCATCACAAAGCTCCATGCCTTTGTCAGCACAATGCTCCGTGACCCTTGTCTTCAGAATGCGCCATGCACTTGTCATCACAATGCTCCACATCCTTGTCATCAAAATGCTCCATAAATCTTGTCATCACAATGCTCCATGCACTTCTCCTCAAAATGCTCTCTCACCACTGATATCACAATGTTCCATCACTAGTCATCAAAATACTCCCTCACCCCTGTCATTACAATGTTTCATGACCACTGTCATCACAATGCTACATGCTGTTATCATCGCAGTGCTCCATGACACCTGACATCACAATGTTCCATAACCCCTGTTATCAAAATGCTCCATGACACTTTTCATCACAAAGCTCCATGACCACTGACATCACAATGTTCTATAACCACTCTCATCAAAATATTCCATGACCCTTTTCATCAAATTGCTCCATGACCCTGTCATCACAATGCTCCCTGCCCTTCTCATCACAATGCACCACGCCCTTTTCATCAAAATGCTCCATGACCTTTGTCATCACAAAGTTCCATGACCCTTGGCATCACAATGCTCCATTTCATTGTCATCACAATGCTCCATGAACCCTCTCATGACATTGCTCCATGCACTTGTCATTACAATCCTGCATGATCTATGTATCAAAGTGTTCCGTGCCCTTGTCATCACAAAGCTCCATTACACCTCTACTAACAATGCTCCATGACCACTTCCATCACAAGGTTCCATGGCCTTGTCATCACTAGCCTCGATGACCCTTGTCATCAAAATGCTCCAAGACCTCTGAAATCACAATGCTCCATGCCCTTGTCATCACAAAGCTCCATGACGCATGTCATCAGAATGCTCCATGGCCTTCTCATCACAATGCTCCATGCCCCTGTAATCACAATGTTCCAACACCCCTGTAATCACAAAGCTCCATGCCCCTTTTCATATCAATGCTCCATGAACCCTGTCATCACATTGCACCGTGCCCATCACCATAATATTTCATGCTATTTACATCACAGTGAAATTAAAATGCTCAATGACCTCAGTCATCACAATGCACCAAACACTTCTGATCAAAATGTTCCATAACACTTGTCATCACAATGCCCCATGACACTGGTCATCACAATGATCCATGCCCTTTTCATCACAATGCCCCAAGACCCATGTAATCACAATGCTCCATGTCCTTGTCATCACAAAGTTCCATGACGCATGTCATCAGAATGCTCCATTGCCTTCTCATCACAATGCTCCATGCCCTTTTCATTACAATCCTCCATGACCCATGTATCATAGTATTCCGTGCCCTTGTCATCACAATGCTTCAAAACACCTGTAATCACAATGCTCCATGCACCATTTCATCAGAATGCTCCATGACCCTTTTCCTCAAAATGCTCCATGAACCCTGACATCACAATGTTTCATAACCCCTGTCATCACAATGTTCCATGACACTTTTCATCAATTTGCTCCATGACCCTGTAATCACAATGCTCCCTGCCTTTCTCATCACAGTGCACCACAACCATGTCATCAAAATGCTCCATGACCTTTGTCATCACAAAGCTCCATGACACTTGGCATCACAATGCTCCATGCCATTTCATCACAATGTTACATGTAACCTCTCATCACATTGCTCCATGCCCTTGTCAGCACAATGTTCCATGACACTTGTCATCACAATGCTCGATACTCTTCTCATCACAATGCTCCATGCCCTTGTCATTACAATCCTCCATGACACATGTATCACAGTGTTCCATTCCCTAGTCATCACAATGCTCCATGCCGAATCTCATCACAATAATCCATGAAATTTTCAGACCAATGTTCCATGCCCTTGTCATCACAATGCTCCATTACCCCTGTCATAACAATGCTCCATGCCCCCTGCCAACACCATGTTCCACGGCCATGTCATCGAAGGCTCCATGACCCTTGTCATCACAATGCTCCAAGCCCCCTGTAATCACAATGCTCCATGCCCTTGTCATCACAAAGTTCCATGACACATGTCATCAGAATGCTCCATAGACTTCTCATCACAATGCTCCATGCCCTTGTAATCACAATGCTCCAAGACCCCTGTAATCACAATGCTCCATGCCCCTATTCATCAGAATGCTCGATGAGACTTGTCATCACAAGACTCCATGGTTTTCTCATCACACTGCTCCAGGAACTTGTCATCGCAATGCTCCATTCCCTTGTCATCACAATGCTCCTTGACCCCTATCATCAAAATACTCCATGAATATTTTCAGCCCAATGCTCCATGACCTTCCAATCACAATGCTCCATGACCCTTGTCAGCACATTGCTCCATGACCACTCTCATCAGAATGCTCCATGTCCCATGTCATCAAAATTATCCTCGTCTTTGTCATCACAATGCACCATGACACTTCTTATCACAATGTTACATGATCCTGTCATCACAATTCTCCATGCACTTGTCATCGCAATGCTCCATGACCCCTGTCATCACAATGCTCCGTAACTTCAGTCATCACAATGCTTCATGACCTTTGTCATCACAATGGTCCATGCGTTCATCACACATGGCTCTGTGACCTTTGTCACCACAATGCTCCATGCACTTGTCATCACAAAGCTCCATGACGCATGCCATCAGAATGCTCCAGTGCCTTCTCATCACAATGCTCCTTGCCCTTGTCATCATAATGCTTCAAAACCCCTGTAATCACAATGCTCCATGCACCTTTTCATCAGAATGCTTCATGACCCTTTTAATCAAAATGCTCCATGACCACTGACATCACAATGTTCCATAACCCCTGTAATCAAAATGTTCCATGACACTTTTCATCAATTTGCACCATGACCCTGTCATCACAATGCTCCGTGCACTTCTCATCACAATGCACCACGACATTGTCATCAAAATGCTCCATGACCTTTGTCATCACAAAGCTCCATGACCCTTGGCATCACAATGCTCCATGCAATTTCATCACAATGCTACATGAAACACCTCATCCCATTGTTCCATGCCCTTCTCAGCACAATGATCAATGACGCTTGTCATCATAATGCTCGATACTCTTCTCATCACAATGCTCCATGCCCTTTTCATTACAATCTCCCATGACACATGTATCACAGTGTTCCATGCCCTACTCATCACAATGCTCCATGCCGAATCTCATCACAATAATCCATGAAATTTTCAGACTAATGTTCCATGCCCTTGTCATCATAATGCTCCTTTACCCCTGTCATAACAATGCTCCATGACCCCTGCCATCACAATGTTCCACGGCCATGTCATGCAAGGCTCCATGACCCTTGTCATCACAGTGCTCCAAGACCCCTGTAATCACAATTTTCCATGCCCTTGTCATCAAAAATATTCATGACGCATGTTATCAGAATGTTGCAGGGCCTTCTCATCACAAAGCTCCATGCCCTTGTAATCACAATGCTCCAAGACTCCTGTAATCACAGTGCTCCATGCCCCTTGTCATTACAGTGCTCCATTACGCTCGTCATCACAATTATCGGTGATCTTCTCATCACTAAGCTCCACGGTCTTTCCATCACAATGCTCCATGCCCTGGTCATCACAATGCTCCATGTCCCATGTCATCACAATTCACCACGTCCTTGTCATCACAATGCTCCATGACACTTCTTATCACAATATTACATGATCTTTTCATCACAATTATCCATGCACTTGTCATCGCAATGCTCTATGACCCCTGTCATAGCAGGCTCCATGCGCTTGTTATCAAAATGATTCACGACGTTGTCATCAAAATTCTCAATGGCCCTTGTCATCACAATGCTCCATGACACTTTTCATCACAGTATCCAGAGCCCTTCTCATCAAAATGCTCCATTACCTTTGTCATCACAATCCTCCATGACACTTGGTATCACAATGCTCCATGCCATTGTCATCACAATGGACAATGACATATGTCATCACAATGCTCCCTGAAACCTGTCTTCACAGTACTCCATGACCTTGTCATCACAATGTTCCATGCCATTGTCATCACAATGTGCCATACCCACTGTCATCACAATAATCCATGAAACTAGTCAGACCAATGTTCCATGCCCCTGTCATCACAAAGCTCCATGCCCTTGTCATCAAATGCTCCATGACCCCTGTCATCACAAAGCTCCGTGACTTCTGTCATCAGAATGCTTCATGTCATTTGTCATCACAATTGTCCATGCCCTCGTCACACAAGGCTCTGTGACCTTTGTCACCACAATGCTCCATGCCCTTTTCATCACAATGCTCCATGCCCACTGTCATCACAATAATCCATGAAACTTGTCAGACCAATGATCCATGACCTCTTCACACAAGGCTCTGTGATCTTTGTCACCACAATGCTCCATGAACTTTTCATCACAATGCTCTTTGTTCCTTTTCATCACGATGCTTCATGCCTTTGTCAGCACAATGCTCCATGACCCTTGTCATCACAATGCTCCAAGTCCCCTGTAAGTAATCACAATGCTCTATGCATTTGTCATCACAAAGCTCCATGACGCATGTCATCAGAATGCTCCATGGCCTTCTCATCACAGTGCTCCATGCCATTGTCGTCACAGTGCCCCAACACCCCTGTAATCACAATGCTCCATGAATCCTCTCATCACAATGCACCGTGCCCATCACCATAATATTTCATGCTATTGTCATCACAATGAAACCAAACTGCTCAATGACCTCTGTCATCACAATGCACCAAACCCTTCTGATCACAATGTTCCATAACACTTGTCATCACAATGCCCCATGACGCTGGTCATCACAATTATCAATGGTCTTCTCATCACAATGCTCCATGACATTTGTCATGTCAATGCTCAATACACGTATCATCACAATGCTCCCGGCCAATTATCATCAGTATGCTCCTTGAACCCTGTCATGACAAGGCTCCATGCATTTTTCATCACAATGATCCATTCCCTTTTCATCACAATGGTCCAAGACCACTGTAATCACAATATTCCATGTCCTTGTCATCACAAAGCTCCATGACGCATGTCATCAGAATGCTCCATTTCCTTCTCATCACAATGCTCCATGCCCTTGTCATCACATTGATTCAAAACCCCTGTAATCTCAATGCTCCATGCAATTTTAATCAGAATGCTCCATGCCCTTGTAATCACAGTGCTCCATGACACTTTTCATCGCAATGTTCCAAGCACTTGTCATCAAAATGCTCCATTTCCTTTGTCATCACAAAGCTCCATGACACTTGCCATCACAATGCTCCATGCCATGGTCATCACAATGCTCCATGTCCCATGTCATCACAATTCTCCACGTCCTTGTCATCACAATGCTCCATGACACTTCTTATCACAATGTTACATGATCTTGTCATTACAATTCTCCATGCACTTGTCATTGCAATGCTCTATGACCCCTGTCATAGCAAGCTCCTTGCGCTTGTCATCACAATGCTTCAGGAAGTTGTCATCAAAATTCTCAATGGCACTTGTCATCACAATGCTCCATGCACTTGTCATCACAATGCTCCATGACACTTTTCATCACAGTGTCCAGAGCCCTTGTCATCAAAATGCTCCATTACCTTTGTCATCACAATCCTCCATGACACTTCTTATCACAAAGCTCCATGCCATAGTCATCACAATGGACAATGACATATGTCATCACAATGCTCCCTGACACCTGTCTTCACAATACTCCATGACCTTGTCATCACAATGTTCCATGCCCTTGTCATCACTATGTGCCATGCCCACTGTCATCACAATAATCAATGAAACTGGTCAGACCAATGTTCCATGCTGCTGTCATCACAATGCACCATGCCCTTGTCATCACAATGCTCCATGACCCCTGTCATCACAATGCTCCGTGACTTCAGTCATCACAATGCTTCATGACCTTTGTCATCACAATGGTCCATGACCTCGTCACACAAGGCTCTGTGACCTTTGTCACCAGAATGCTCCATGTCCTTGTCATCACAAAGCTCCATGACGCATGTCATCGGAATGCTCCATTGCCTTCTCCTCACAATGCTCCTTGCCCTTGTCATCACAATGCTTCAAAACCCCTGTAATCACAATGCTCCATGCACCTTTTCATCAGAATGCTCCATGACCCTTTTCATCAAAATGCTCCATGATCACTGACATCACAGTGTTCCATAACCCCTGTAATCAAAATGTTCCATGACACTTTTCATCAGTTTGCTCCATGACCCTGTCATCACAATGTTCCCTGACCTTTTCATCACAATGCACCACAAACTTGTCATCAAAATGCTCCATGACCTTTGTCATCACAAAGCTCCATGACCCTTGGCATCACATTTCTCCATGCCCTTGTCAGCACAATGCTCCATGACGCATGTCAGCACAATGATCGATACTCTTCTCATCAAAATGCTCCATGCCCTTGTCATTACAATCCCCCATGACACATGTATCACAGTGTTCCATGCCCTAGTCATCACAGTGCTCCATGCCGAATCTCATCACAATAATCCATGAAATTTTCAGACTAATGTTCCATGCCCTTGTCATCACAATGCTCCATTACACCTGACATAACAATGCTCCATGACACCTGCCGTCAAAATGTTCCACGGCCTTGTCATCCAAGGCTCCATGACCCTTGTCATCACAGTGCTCCAAGACTCCTGTAATCACAATTTTCCATGCCCTTGTCGTCACAAAGATTCATGACGCATGTCATCAGAATGCTCCGAGGCCTTCTTATCACAATGCTCCATGCCCTTGTCATCACAGTGCTCCAAGAACCCTGTAATCACAATGCTCCATGCCCCTTGTCATTACAGTGCTCCATGATGCTCGTCATCATAATTATCCGTGATCTTCTCATCACAATGCTCCACGGTCTTGCCATCACAATGCTCCATGCACTGGTCATCACAACGCTCCATGTCCCATGTCATCACAATTCTCCAAGTCCTTGTCATCACAGTGCTCCTTGTCACTTCTTATCACAATTTTACATGTCATTTTCATCACAATTCTCCATGCACTTGTCATCACAATGCTCTATGACCCCTGTAATCACAATGCTCCATGTCTTTCTCATCACAAAGCTCCAAGACGCATGTCATCAGAATGCTCCATTGACTCCTCATCACAATACCCCATGCCCTTGTCATCACAATGTTCCATTACCCCTGTTATCAAAATGTTCCATGACACTTTTCATCAATTTGCTCCAAGACCCTCTCATCACAATGCTCCCAGACCTTCTCATCACAATGCACAACGACCTTGTCATCACAATACTCCATGCCCTTGTCATCACAATGCTTCAAAACCCCTGCAATCTCAATGATCCATGCACCATTTCATCAGTATGCTCCATGACCCTTGTCATCACAAGGCTCCATGGCCCTCTCATCACAATGATCCAGGACCTTCTCATCATATTGCTCCATTCCATTCTCATGACAATGCTTCATGATCCCTGTCATCACAGTACTCCATGAATATTTTCAGCCAAATGCTCCATGACTTCTCATCAGAAAGCTCCATGACCCATGTCATCACAATGCTACATGACCACAGTCATCAAAATGATCCATGCCACTTGTCATCAGAATGTTCCATGTGCTTGTCATCCCAATGCTCCATGACCCCTGTACTCAAAATTCTCCTTGACGCTTGTCGTCACAGAGCTCCATGACACTTGTCATCACAATTCTCGATGCCTTTGTCAGCAAAATGCTACATGACCTTGTCATCACAATGTTCCATGCAATTGTCATCACAATTCTCCTTTACCAGTGTCATCACAATCCTCCGTGATGCTTGGGATCACATTGTTTCATGCCCTTGTCATCACAATGCTCCGTGATTCTTGAAATCAAAATGATCCTTGACCTGTGTCATCACAATGCTCCAAACTCTTGTGATCACAATGTTCCATAACAATTGTCATCACAACGCTCCATGATGCCTGTCATCACAATAATCCATGCCCTTGTCATCAAAATGCTCCATGGACTTTGTCATCACAATGCTCAATACACTTGTCATCACAATGCACCCTGACACTTTTGGTCAGAATGATCCTTGAACCCTGTCATGTAAAGGCTCCATGCCTTTTCATCACAATGCTCCATGCCCTTTTCCTCACAATGCTCCATGCCATTGTCATCACAATACTCCACAAGCTTGTCATCAGAATGCTCCATGACCCTTGTCATCACAATGCTCCATGATCCCTGTCATCACAATGCTCCATGACACCTGTCATCACAATGCTCCATGCCCCTTGTCATTACAGTGCTCCATGACGCTCGTCATCAAAATTATCCATGGTCTTCTCATCACAATGCTCCATGGTCTTGCCATCACAATGATCCAAGACACTTCTAATCACAATGTTACATGCTCTTGTCATCACAGTTCTCCATGCACTTGTCATCGCAATGCTCCATGACCCCTGTCATAGCAAGCTCCATGTGCTTTTCATCACAATGCTTCAGGAAACTGTCATCAAAATTCTCAATGGCCCTTGTCATCACAATCCTCCATGCCCTTGTCATCAAAATGCTCCATGACCCTTGTAATCACAAGGCTCCAAACCCCTGTCATCACAATGCTCCATTAACTTTGTCATCACATTCCTCCATGACACTTGGTATCACAATACTCCATGCCATTGTCATCACAATGGACCATGACATATGTCATCACAATGCCCCCCGACCACTGTCTTGACAGTACTCCATGACCTTTTCATCACAATGCTCCATGCTCTTCTCATCAGAATGCGCCTTGCCCACTGTCATCACAATAAACAATGAAACTTGTCAGACCAATGCACCATGCCCCTGTCATCAGAATGCTCCATACCCTTGTCATCACAATGTTCCGTGACTCCAGTCATCACAATGCTTCATGACCTTTGTCATCATAAGGGTACTTAACCTCATCATCACAAGGCTCTGTGACCATTTTCACCACAATGCTCCATGAACGTTTCATCGCAATGCTCTGTGACTGTTGTCCTCACAAAGTTCCATGAATTTGTCAGCAAAATGCTCCATGACCCTTGTCTTCACAACGCTCCATGCGCTTCTCAGCACAGTGCTCCATGACCAATGTCATCAAAATGCGCCATTCAATTGTCATCACAAAGCTCCACAGCCTTGTCATCACAATGCTCCATAAAACTTGTCATCACAATGCTCCATAAACCTTGTCATCACAATGCTCCATGAACTTCTCATCAAAATGCTTTATCACCACTGATATCACAATGTTCCATCACTAGTCATCACAATACTCCCTCACCACTGTCATCAAAACTTTCCATGACCTCTGTCATCACAATGCCACATGCCATATCATCACAATGTTCCATGACCCCTGACATCAAAATATTCCATATCATCTGTCATCTAAATGTTCCATGACACTTTTCATCAAATTGCTCCATGACCCTGTCATCACAATGCACCATGTCCGTCATCATAATGCTTCATGCTATTGTCATCACAATGAAATCAATATGCTCCATGACCTCTGTCATCAAAATGCTCCAAAACCTTGTGATCACAATGTTCCATAAACATTGTCATCACAATGCACCATAACCATTGTCATCACAATGCACCATGACGCTCATCATCACAATTATCCATGGTCTTCTCATCACAGTGCTCCATGACCTTTGTCATCACAACGCTCAATACACTTGTCATCACAATGCTCCCTGACACTTGTCATCAGTATGCTCCTTGAACCCTGTCATGACAAGGGTCCATACCATTTTCATCACAATGTTCCAAGACCCCTGTAATCACAATGCTCCATGACATTTAATCACAAAGCTCCATGATGCATGTCATCAGAATGCTCCATGGCCTTCTCATCACAGTGCTCCATGTCCTTTTCATCACAGTGCTCCAAGACCCCTGTCATCTCAATGTTCTGTGACTCCTGTCATCACAAGGCTTCATGACATTTGTCATCACAATCGTCCATGTCCTCGTCACACAGGGCTCTGTGACCTTTCTCACCACAATGCTCCATGAACTTTTCATCACAATGCTCTGTGATCCTAGTCATCACCATGCTCCATGACCCTTGTCATCACAAAGCTCCATGCGCTTGTGAGCACAATGCTCCTTAACCCATGTCATCACAATGTGCCATGCGCTTGTCATCACAATGCTCCACATCCTTATCATTACAGTCCTCCAAAAACCTTGTCATCACAATGCTCCATGCACTTCTCATCAAAATGCTCTCTCCCCCCTGTCATCACAGTGTTCCATGATCCCAGTCATGACAATGCTATATGACATTATCATCACAATGCTCCATGAACACTGACATCACAGTGTTCCATAAACCCTGTCATCAAAATGCTCCATGACCCTTTTCATCACAATGCTCCATGACCCCTGACATCACAGTGTTCCATAAACACTGTCATCAAAATATTCCATGATACTTTTCATCAAATTGCTCCATGACCCTGTCATCAAAATGCTCGCTGCCCATCTCATCACAATGCACCACGACCTTGTCATCAAAATGCTCCATGAACTTTGTCATCACAAACTCCATGACCCTTGGCATCACAATGCTCCATGCCATTTTCATCACAATGCTTCATGACCCCTGTAATCACAATGCTCCATGCACCTTTTCATCAGAATGCTCCATGAGACTTGTCATCACAAGGCTCCATGGTTTTCTCATCACCATGCCCCAGGACCTTGTCATCACAATGCCCCATTACCCTGTCATCACAATACCCCATGAATATTTTCAGCCCAATGCTCCATGACCTTCTTATAACAATGCTCCATGACCCTGTCATCACAATGCTCTATGACCACTGTCATCACAGAGCTCCATGACCCCTGACAACACAATGATATGGGAATCTTGTATTCAAAATGCTCCATGACCCTTGTCATCACAATGCTCCATGCCCTTGTCATCACAATGCTCCATGAAGCCTCTCATCACATTGCTCCATTCCATTGTCATTACAAACCTCCATGATCCATGTATCATAGTGTTCCATACCCTTGTCATCACAATGCTCTATGCCCACTCTCATCACAGTAATCCATGAAAGTTTTCAGACCAATGCTCAATACCCTTGTCATCACAATCCTCCATTGCCCATGTCATAACCATGCTCCATGAACACGGCCATCACAATGTTCTACGGTCTTGTCATCAGAAGGATCCAATACCCCTGTAATCACAATGCTCCATGCCCCTTTTCATCAGAATGCTCCATGAGAATTGTCACCAAAAGGCTCCATGGTCCTCTCATCACAGTGCTCCAGTACCTTGTCATCACACTGGTCCATGCCCACTTTATCAAAAGGCTCTGTGAAATTTGTCACCACAATGCTCCATGAAAATTTCATCACAATGCTCTTTTACCCATGTCTTCAATATGCTCCATGCCTTTGTTAGCACAATGCTCCATGACGCTTGTCATCACAATGCTCGATACTCTTCTCATCACAATGCTCCATGCCCTTGTCATTACAATCCTCCATGACACATGTATCAAGTGTTCCGTGCCCTAGTCATCACAATGCTCCATGCCGAATCTCATCACAATAATGCATGAAATTTTCAGACCAATGTTCCATGCACTTGTCATCACAATGCTCCATTACCACTGTCATAACAATGCTCCATGACCCCTGCCATCACAAAGTTCCACGGCCTCGTCATCCAAAGCTCCATGACCCTTGTCATCATAGTGCTCCAAGACCTCTGTAATCACAATGCTCCATGCCCTTGTCGTCACAATGATTCATGACGCATGTCATCACAATGCTCCATGGCCTTCTCATGAAAATGCTCCATTCCCTTCTCATCACAGTGCTCCAGGAACCCTGGATTCACAATGCTCCATGCCCCTTGTCACTACGGTGCTCCATGACTCTCGTCATCACAATTATCCGTGATCTACTAATCACAATGCTCCACGGTCTTGCCATCACAATGCTCCATGCCCTGGTCATCACAATGCTCCATGTCCAATGTCATTAAAATTCTCCACGTCCTTGTCATCACAATGCTACATGACACTTCTTATTACAATGTTACATGATATTGTGATCACAATTCTCCATGCACTTGTCATCGGAATGCTCTATGATCCCTGTCATAGCAAGCTCCATGAGCTTGTCATCACAATGCTTCAGGACATTGTCATCAAAATTCTCAGTGGCCCTTGTCATCACAATGCTCCAGCCCTTGTAATCACAATGCTCCATCACCCTTTTCATCACAATGTTCCAAGCCCTTGTCATCAAAATGCTCCATTACCTTTGTCATCACAATCCTCCATGACACTTGGTATCACAATGCTCCATGTCATTGTCATAACAATGGACAATGACATATGTCATCACAATGCTCCCTGACACCTATCTTCACAATACTCCATAACCTTGTCATCACAATGTTCCATGCCCTTGTCATCACAAGGCACCATGCCCACTGTCATCACAATAATCCATGAAACATGTCAGACCAAAGTTCCATGGCCCTGTTATCACAATGCTCCATGCCATTGTCATCACAATGCTCCATGACCCCGGTCATCACAATGCTCCGTGACTCCAGTCATCACAATGCTTCATGACCTTTGTCATCACAATGTTCCATGCACTCGTCACACAAGGCTCTGTGACCTTTGTCACCACAATGCTCCATGTCCTTGTCATAACAAAGATCCATGACGCATGTCATCAGAATGCTCCATTGTTTTCTCATCACAATGCTCCTTGCCCTTGTCATCACAATGCATCAAAACCCCTGTAATCACAATGCTCCATGTAGCTTTTCATCAGAATGCTCCATGGCCCTTTTCGTCAAAATGCTCCATGACTCATGACATCACAGTGTTCCATTACCCCTGTCATCAAAATGATCCATGACACTTTTCATCAATTTGCTCCATGACCTTGTCATCACAATGCTCCCTGCCCTTCTCATCACAATGCACCACGACCTTGTCATCAAAATGCTCCATGACCTTTGTCATCACAAAGCTCCATGACCCTTGGCATCACAATGCTCCATGCCATTTCATCACAATGCTACATGAAACTTCTCATCACATTGCTCCATGCCCTTGTCAGCACAATGCTCCATGACGCTTGTAATCACAATGCTCGATACTCTTCTCATCACAATGCTCCATGCCCTTGTCACTACAATCCCCCATGACACAGGTATCACAGTGTTCCGTGCCCTAGTCATCACAATCCTCCTTGCCGAATCTCATCACAATAATCCATGAAATTTTCCGACTAATGTTCCATGTCCTTGTCATCACAATGCTCCATTACCCCTGTCATAACAATGATCCATGACACCTGCCATCACCATGTTCCACCGCCTTGGCATCCACGGCTCCATGACCCTTGTAATCACAATGCTCCAAGACCCCTGTAATCACAATGCTCCATGCCCTTGTCATCACAATGCTCCATTACACCTCTCATAACAATGCTCCATGACCCCTGCCATCACAATGTTCCACGGCCTGGTCATCACAAGGCTCCATGACCCTTGTCATCACAATGCTCCAAAACATCTGTAATCACAATTCTCCATTCCACTTTTCATCTCAATGCTCCATGAACACTGTCATCACAATGCACCATGCCCATCATCATAATGATTCATGCTATTGTCATCACAATGAAATCAAAATGCTACATGACGTCTGTCATCACAATGCTCCAAACCCTTATGATCACAATGTTCCATAACACTTGTCATCACATGCCCCATGACGCTCATCATCACAATTATGCAAGGTCTTCTCATCACAATGATCCATGACCTTTGTCACCACAGTGCTCAATTCACTTGGCATCACAATGCTCGCTGACACTTGTCATCAGTATGCTCCTTGAACACTGTAATGACAAGTCTCCATGCCTTTTTCATCACAATGATACAATCCCTTTTCATCACAATGCTCCAAGACCCCTGTTATCACAACGCTCCGTGACTCCAGTCATCACAATGCTTCATGACATTTGTCATCACTATGGTCCATGACCTCGTCACACAAAGCTCTGTGACCTTTGTCACCACAATGCTCCATGAAATATTTATCACAATGCTCTGTGACCCTTGTCATCACAAAGCTCCATGCCTTTGTCAGCACAATACTCCATGACCCTTGTCATCACAATGTTCCAAGCCCTTGTCATCAAAATGCTCCATTACCTTTGTCATAAAAATCCTCCATGACACTTGGTATCACAATGCTCCATGCCATTGTCATCACAATGGACAATGTCATATGTCATCACAATGCTCCCTAACACCTGTCATCACAATAATCCATGACCTTGTCATCACGATGCTCCATGACCCCTGTCTTCACAATGCTCCGTGACTCCAATCATCACAATGCTTCATGACCTTTGTCCTCACAATGGTCCATGCCCTCCTCACACAAGGCTCGGTGACCTTTGTCAACACAATGCTCCATGCCCTTGTCAGCTCAATGCTCCATGCCCACTCTCATCACAATACTCCATGAAACTTTTCAGACCAATGTTCCATGCCCCTCTCATCACATTGCTCCATGCTCTTGTCATCACAATGCTCCATGACCCCTGTCAGCACAGTGCTCCGTGACTCCAGTCATTACAATGATTCATGACCATTCTCAGCACAATGGTCCACGCCCTAGTCTCACAAGGCTCTGTGATCTGTGTCACCAGAATGCTCCATGAAATTTTCATCACAATGCTCTGTGTCCCTTGTCATCACAATGCTCCATGCCTTTGTCAGCACAATGCTCCATGACACTTGTCATCAGAATGCTCCATGCGCTTGTCAGCACAATGCTCCATGACACATGTCATCACAATGTGCCATGCTCTTTTCATCACAATGCTCCACATCATTTTCATCGCTATGCTCCATAAAACTTGTCATCACAATGCTCCATGAACTTCTCATCAAAATGTTCTCTCACCACATATATCACAATGTTCCATCACTAGTCATCACAATACTCGCTCACCCCTGTCATCACAATGTTCCATGACCACTGTCATCACAGTGCTACATGCCCTTATCATCACAATGCTCCATGACCCCTGACATCACAATGTTCCATAACCCCTGTCATCAAAATGTTCCATGACACTTTTCATCAATTTGCTCCATGACCCTGTCATCACAATGCTCCCTGCACTTTTCATCACAATGCACCACGACCTTGTCATCAAAATGCTCCATGACCTTTGTCATCACAAAGCTCCATGACCCTTCGCATCACAATGCTCCATGCCATTGTCATCACAAAGCTCCATGACGCATATCATCAGAATGCTCCATTGCCTTCTCATCACAATGCTCCATGCCTTGTAATCACATTGCTTCAAAACCACTGTAATCACAATGCTCCATGCACGTTTTCATAACAGTGCTCCATGCCTTGTAATCACTTTGCTTCAAAACCCCTGTAATCTCAATGCTCCAAGCACCTTTTCATCAGAATGCTCCATGACCCTTTCCATCAAAATGCTCCATGACCCGTGGCATCACGATGTTCCATAACCCCTGTCATCAAAATGTTCCATGACACTTTTCATCAGTTTGCTCCATGACCCTGTCATCACAATGCTCCCTGCCCTTCTCATCACAATGCACCACGCCCTTGTCATCAAAATGCTCCATGACCTTTGTCATCACAAAGCTCCATGACCCTTGGCATCACAATGCTCCATGCCATTTCATCACAGTGCTACATGAAAGCTCTCATCACATTGCTCCATGCACTTGTCACCACAATGCTCCATGACGCTTGTCATCACAATGCTCGATACACTTCTCATCACAATGCTCCATGGCCTTGTCATTAAAAACCACCATGACACATGTATCACAGTATTCCGTGCCCTAGTCATCACAATGTTCCATGCTGAATCTCATCACAATAATCCATGAAATTTTCAGACCAATGTTCCATGCCCTTGTCATCACAATGATCCATTACCCCTGTCATAACAATGCTCCATGACCCCTGCCATCACAATGTTCCACCGCCTTGGCATCCAAGGCTCCATGACCCTTGTAATCACAATGCTCCAAGACCCCTGTAATCACAATGCTCCATGCCCTTGTCATCACAAAGATCCATGACACATGTCATCAGAATGCTCCATGGCTTTCTCATCACAATGCTCCATGCCCTTGTCATCACAATACCTCAAGACCCCTGTAATCACAATGCTCCATGCCCCAATTCATCAAAATGCTCCATGAGACTTGTCATCACAAGGCTCCATGGTCTTCTCATCACACTGCTCCAGGACCTTGTCATCACAAGGCTCCGTTCCCTTGTCATCACAATGCTCCTTGACCACGGTCATCACAATACTCCATGAATATTTTCAGGCCAATGCTCCATGACCTTCTCATCACAGTGCTCCATGACCCTTGTCATCACAATGCTCCATGACCCCTCTCATCACAATGCTCCATGACACCTGTCATCACAATGCTCCATGCCCCTTGTCATTACAGTGATCCATGACGCTCTTCATCATAATTATCCATGTTCTTTTCATCACAATGCAGCACGGTCTTCCTATCACAATTCTCCATGCCCTGTTCATCACAATGCTCCATGTCCCATGTCATTACAATTCTCCACGTCCTTGTAATCAAAATGCTTCTTGACACTTCTCATCACAATGTTACATGATCTTCTCATCACAATTCTCCATGCACTTGTCATCGCAATGCTCTATGACCCCCGTCATAGCAAGCTCCATGCGCTTGTCATCACAATGCTTCACGACATTGTCATCAAAATTCTCAATGGCCCTTGTCATCACAATGCTTCATGCCCTTGTCATCACAATGCTCCATGACCCTTGTCATCACAATGTTCCAAGCACTTGTCATCAAAATGCTCCATTACATTTGTCATCACAATCCTCCATGACACTTGGTATCACAATGCTCCATGCCACTGTCATCACAATGGACAATGACATATGTCATCACAATGCTCCCTGACACCTGTCTTCACAATACTCCATGACCTTGTCATCACAATGTTACATGCCCTTGTCATCACAATGCGCCATGCCCACTCTCATCACAATCATCCATAAATCTTGTCACAGCAATGCTCCATGATCCCTGTCATCACAATGCTCCGTTACTCCAGTCATCACAATGCTTCATGACCTTTGTCATCACAATGGTCCATGACCTCGTCACACAAAGCTCTGTGACCTTTGTCACCACAATGCTCCATGAAATTTTTATCACAATGCTCTGTGACCCTTGTCATCACAAAGCTCCATGCCTTTGTCAGCACAATGCTCCATGACCCTTGTCATCACAATGCTCCACATCCTTGTCATCAAAATGCTCCGTAATCTTTGTCATCACAATGCTCCATGCATTTCACCTCAAAATGCCTTCTCACCACTGATATCACAATGCTCCATCACTAGTCATCACAATACTCCCTCACCCCTGTCATCACAATATTCCATGACCCCTGTAATCACAATTCTCCATGCCCTTGTCATCACAAAGCTCCATGATGCATGTCATCAGAATGCTCCATGGCCTTCTCATCACAATGCTCCATGCCCTTGTCATCACAATGCTCCAACACCCCTGTAATCACAATGCTCCATGCTCCTTTTCATCTCAATGCTCCATGAACCCTGTCATCACAATGCACCGTGCCCATCACCATAATATTTCATGCTACTCTCATCACAATGAAATCAAAATGCTCAATGACCTCTGTCATCACAATGCACCAAACCCTTGTGATCACAATGTTCCATAACACTTGTCATCACAATGCCCCATGACGCTGCTCATCACAATTATTCATGGTCTTCTCATCACAATGCTCCATGATATTGGTCATCACAATGCTCAATACACTTATCATCACAATGCTCCCTGACAGTTGTCATCAGTATGCTCCTTGAACCCTGTCATGACAAAGCTCCATGCATTTTTCATCACAATGATCCATTCCCTTTTCATCACAATGCTCCAAGACCCCTGTACTCACAATGCTCCATGTCGTTGTCATCACAAAGCTCCATGACGCATGTCATCAGAATGCTCCATTGCCTTCTCATCACAATGCTCCATGCCTTGTAATCACATTGCTTCAAAACCCCTGTAATCTCAATGCTCCATGCACTTTTTCATCACAATGCTCCATGCCTTGTAATCACATTGCTTCAAAACCCATGAAATCTCAATGCTCCATTCATCTTTTCATCAGAATGCTCCATGACCCTTTTCATCAAAATGCTCCATGACCCCTGACATCACAATGTTCCATAAACCCAGTCATCAAAATGTTCCATGACACTTTTCATCAATTTGCTCCATGACCCTTGTCATCACAATGCTCCCTGCCCTTCTCATCACAATGCACCACGCCCTTGTAATCAAAATGCTCCATGACCTTTGTCATCACAAAGCTCCATGACCCTTGGCATCACAATACTCCATGCCATTTCATCACAATGCTACATGAAACCTCTCATCACATTGCTCCATGCCCTTGTCACCACAATGCTCCATGACGCTTGTCATCACAATGCTCGATACTCTTCTCATCACAATGCTCCATGCCCTTGTCATTACAACCCTCCATGACACATATATCACAGTGTTCCATGCACTGGTCATCACAATGTTCCATGCCGAATCTCATCACAATAATCCATGAAATTTTCAGACCAATGTTCCATGCCCTTGTCATCACAATGCTCCATTACCCCTGTCATAACAATGCTCCAGGACCCCTGCTATCACAATGTTCCACCGCCTTGGCATCCAAGGCTCCATGACCCTTGTCATCACAATGCTCCAAGACCCCTGTAATCACAATGTTCCATGCCGCTATTCATCAAAATGCTCCATGAGACTTGTCATCACAAGGCTCTGTGGTCTTCTCATCACACTGCTCCAGGACATTGTCATCACAATGCTCCATTCCCTTGTCATCACAATGCTCCTTGACCCCTCTCATCACAATGCTCCATGACACCTGTCATCACAATGCTCCATGCCCCTTGTCATTACAGTGATCCATGATGCTCTTCATCATAATTATCCATGGTCTTTTCATCACAATGATCCAGGGTCTTGCTATCACAATTCTCCATGCCCTGTTCATCACAATGCTCCATGTCCCATGTCATTACAATTCTCCACGTCCTTGTCATCACAATGCTTCTTGACACTTCTCATCACAGTGTTACATGATCTTGTCATCACAATTCTTCATGCACTTGTTATTGCAATGCTCTATGACCACTGTCATAGCAAGCTCCATGCGCTTGTCATCACAATGCTTCACGACGTTGTCATCAAAATTCTCAATGGCCCTTGTCATCACAATGCTCCATGCCCTTGTCATCACAATGCTCCATGACACTTTTCATCACAATGTTCCAAGCCCTTGTCATCAAAATGCTACATTACCTTTGTCATTACAATCCTCCATGACACTTGGTATCACAATGCTCCATGCCATTGTCATCACAATGGACAATGACATATGTCATCACAAAGCTCTCTGACACCTGTCTTCACAATAATCCATGACCTTGTCATCACAATGTTCCATGTCCTTGTCATCACAATGCGCCATGCCCACTCTCATCACAATAATCCATAAATCTTGTCAGAGCAATGCTCCATGACCCCTGTCATCACAATGCTCCGTGACTGGAGTCATCACAATGTTTCAGGACCTATCTCATCAAAATGGTCCATGCCCTCGTCACACAAGGCTCTGTGATCTTTTTCACCACAATGCTCCATGAATATTTCATCACAATGCTCTGTGTCCCTTGTCATTCAAATGCTCCATGCCTTTGTCACCACAATGCTCCCCGACACTTTTCATCAAAGTACTCCATGCACTTGTCAGCACAATGCTCCATGACCCATGTCATCAAAATGTGCCATGCACATGTCATCACAATACTCCACATCCTTATCATTGCTATGCTCCATAACACTTGTCATCACAATGCTCCATGCACTTCTCATCAAAATGCTCTCTGACCACATATATCACAATGTTCCATCACTAGTCATCACAATACTCGCTCACCCCTGTCATCACAATGTTCTATGACCCCTGCAATCACAGTGCTACATGCCCTTATCATCACAATGCTCCTTGACCCCTGACATCACAATGTTCCATAACCCCTGTCACAAAATGCTCCATGACCCATTTCATCACAATGCTTCATGACCCCTGACATCAGAATGTTCCATAACCCCTGTCATCAAAATATTTCATGACCCTTTTCATCAAATTGCTCCATGACCCTGTCATCACAATGCTCCCTGTCCTTCTCATCTCAATGCACCATGCCCTTGTCGTCAAAATGCCCCATGACCTTTGTCATCAAAAAGCTCCATGACACTTGGCATCACAATTCTCAATGCCATTGTCATCACAATGCTCAATGAAATCTCTCATCACATTGCTCCATGCCCTTGTCATCACAATGCTCCATTACACCTGTCATAACAATGCTCCATGACCCCTGCCATCAAAATTTTCCACGTACTTGTCATTACAAGGCTCCATGACCCTTGTCATGACAATGCACCAAGACCTCTGTAATCACAATTCTCAATGCCCCTTTTCATCTCAATGCTCCATGAACCCTGTCATCACAATTCACAATGCCAATCATCATAATGATTCATGCTATTGTCATCACAATGAAATAAAAATGCTCCATGTCCTCTGTCATCACAATGCTCCAAACCCTTCTGATCCCAATGTTCCATAACACTTGTCATCACATGCCCCATGACGCTCGTCATCACAATTATGCAAGGTCTTCTCATCACAATGCTCCATGTCCTTTGTCACCACAATTCTCAATACACTTGGAATCACTATGCTCGCTGACACTTGTCATCAGTATGCTCCTTGAACACTGTCATGAAAAGGCTCCATGCCGTTTTCATCACAATGATCCATTCATTTTTCATCACAATGCTCCAAGACCCCTGTTACCACAATGCTCCGTGACTCCAGTCATCACAATGCTTCATGACACTTGTCCTCACAATGGTCCGTGACCTCGTCACACAAAGCTCTGTGACCTTTGTCACCACAATGCTCCATGAAATTTTTATCACAATGCTCTGTGACACTTGTCACCACAAAGTTCCATGCCTTTGTCAGCACAATGCTCCATGACCCTTGTCATCACAATGCTCGATGTGCGTGTCAGCACAATGCTCCATAACCCATGTCATCACAATTCACCATGCACTTGTCATCACAATGCTCCACATCATTGTCATCAAAATGCTCCATAAACCTTGTCATCACAATGCTCCATGCACTTCTCCTCAAAATGCCTTCTCACCACTGATATCACAATGTTCCATCACTAGTCATCACAATACTCCCTCACCCCTGTCATCACAATATTCCATGACGCCTGTAATAACAATTATCCATGCCCTTGTCATCACAAAGCTCCATGACACATGTCATCAGAATGCTCCATGGACTTCTCATCACAATGCTCCATGCCCTTGTCATCACAATGTTCCAAGACCCATGTAATCACAATGCTCCATGCCCCTATTCATCAGAATGCTCCATGAGACTTGTCATCACAAGGCTTCATGGTCTTCTCATCACACTGCTCCAGGACCTTGTCATCACAATGCTCCATTCCCTTCTCATCACAATGCTCCTTGACCATTGTCATCACAATACTCCATGAACATTTTCAGGCCAATGCTCCATGACCTTCTCATCACAATGCTCCATGACCCTTGTCATCACAATGCTCGATGCGTGTGTCAGCACAATGCTCCATAACCAATGTCATCACAATGCGCCATGCACTTGTCATCACAGTGCTCCACATCCTTGTCATTTAAATGCTCCCTAAACTTTGTCATCACAATGCTCCATGCAATTCTCCTCAAAATGCTTTCTCACCACTGATATCACAATGTTCAACCACTAATCATCACAATACTCCCTCAACCCTGTCATCACAATATTCCATGACCCCTGTAATCACAATTCTCCATGCCATTGTCTTCACAAAGCTCCATGACGCATGTCATCAGAATGCTCCATGGCCTTCTCATCACATTGCTCCATGCCCTTGTCATCACAATGCTCCAACACCCCTGTAATCACAATGCTCCATGCCCCTTTTCATCTCAATGCTCCATGAACCCTGTCATCACAATGCACCGTGCCCATCACCATAATATTTCATGCTATTGTCATCACAATGAAATCAAAATGCTCAATGACCTCTGTCATCACAATGCACCAAACCCTTCTGATCACAATGTTCCATAACACTTGTCATCACAATGCCCCATGACGCTGGTCATCACAGTTATCCATGGTCTTCTCATCACAATGCTCCATGATATTGGTCATCACAATGCTCAATACACTTATCATCACAATGCTCCCTGACAGTTGTCATCAGTATGCTCCTTGAACCCTGTCATGACAAGGCTTCATGCATTTTTCATCACAATGATCCATTCCCTTTTCATCACAATGCTCCAAGACCCCTGAAATCACAATGCTCCATGTCCTTGTCATCACAAAGCTCCATGAGGCATGTCATCAGAATGCACCATTGCCTTCTCATCACAATACTCCATGCCTTGTAATCACATTGCTTCAAAACCCCTGTAATCACAATGCTCCATGCACCTTTTCATCACAATGCTCCATGCCTCGTAATCACATTGCTTCAAAACCCCTGTAATCTCAATGCTCCATGCACCTTTTCATCACAATGCTCCATGACCCTTTTCATCAAAATGCTCCATGACCCCTGACATCACAATGTTCCATAACCCCTGTCATCAAAATGTTCCATGACACTTTTCATCAATTTGCTCCATGACACTGTCATAACAATGCTCCCTGCCCTTCTCATCACAATGCACCACAACCTTGTCATCAAAATGCTCCATGACCTTTGTCATCACAAAACTCCATGACCCTTGGCATAACAATGCTCCATGCCATTTCATCACAGTGCTACATGAAAGCTCTCATCACATTGCTCCATGCACTTGTCACCACAATGCTCCATGACGCTTGTCATCACAATGCTCGATACTTTTCTCATAACAACGCCCCATGCCCTTGTCATTACAAACTTCCATGACACATGTATCACAGTATTCCGTGCCCTAGTCATCACAATGTTCCATGCTGAATCTCATCACAATAATCCATGAAATTTTCAGACCAATGTTCAATGCCCTTGTCTTCACAATGCTCCATTACCCCTGTCATCACAATGCTCCATGACCCCTGCCATCACAATGTTCCACCGCCTTGGCATCCAAGGCTCCATGACCATTGTAATCACAATGCTCCAAGACCCCTGTAATCACAATGCTCCTTGCCCTTGTCATCACAAAGATCCATGACACATGTCATCAGAATGTTCCATGGCCTTCTCATCACAATGCTCCATGCCCTTGTCATCACAATGCTCCAAGACCCCTGTAATCACAATGCTCCATGCCCCTATTCATCAGAATGCTCCATGAGACTTGTCATCACAAGGCTCCATGGTCTTCTCATCACACTGCTCCAGGACCTTGTCATCACAATGCTCCATTCCCTTGTCATCACAATGCTCCTTGACCACTGTCATCAAAATACTCCATGTACATTTTCAGGCCAATGCTCCATGACCTTCTAATCACAATGCTCCATGACCCTTGTCATCACAATGCTCCATGACCCCTCTCATCACAATGCTCCATGACACCTGTCATCACAGTGCTCATGCCCCTTGTCATTACAGTGATCCATGACGCTCTTCATCATAATTATCCATGGTCTTTTCATCACAATGCTGCACGGTCTTGCTATCACAATTATCCATGCCCTGTTCATCACAATGCTCCATGTCCCATGTCATTACAATTCTCCACGTCCTTGTCATCACAATGCTTCGTGCCACTTCTCATCACAATGTTACATGATCTTCTCATCACAATTCTCCATGCACTTGTCATCGCAATGCTCTATGACCCCCGTCATAGCAAGCTCCATGCGCTTGTCATCACAATGCTTCACGACGTTGTCATCAAAATTCTCAATGGCCCTTGTAATGACAGTGCTCCATGCCCTTGTCAACACAATGCCCCAAGCCCTTGTCATCACAATGTTCCAAGCACTTGTCATCAAAATGCTGAATTACCTTTGTCATCACAATCCTCCATGACACTTGGTATCACAATGCTCCATGCCATTGTCATCAAAATGGACAATGACATATGTCATCACAATGCTCCCTGACACCTGTCTTCACAATACTCCATGACCTTGTCATCACAATGTTCCATGCCCTTGTCATCACAATGCGCCATGCCCACTCTCATCACAATAATCCATAAATCTTGTCAGAGCAATGCTCCATGATCCCTGTCATCACAATGCTCCGTGACTCCAGTCATCACAATGCTTCATGACTTTTGTCATCACAATGGTCCATGACCTCGTGACACAAAGCTCTGTGACCTTTGTCACCACAATGCTCCATGAAATTTTTATCACAATGCTCTGTGACCCTTGTCATCACAAAGCTCCATGCCTTTGTCAGCACAATGCTCCATGACCCTTGTCATCACAATGCTCGATGCGTGTGTCAGCACAATGCTCCATAACGCATGTCATCACAATGCGCTATGCACTTGTCATCACAGTGCTCCACATCATGTCATCAAAATGCTCCACAAATTTTGTCATCACAATGCTCCATGCACTTCTCCTCAAAATGCTTTCTCACCACTGATATCACAATGTTCCATCACTAGTCATCACAATACTCCCTCACCACTGTCATCACAATATTCCATTACCCCTGTAATCACAATTCTCCATGCCCTTGTCATCACAAAGCTCCATGACGCATGTCATCAGAATGCTCCATGGCCTTCTCATCACATTGCTCCATGCCCTTGTCATCACAATGCTCCAACACCACTGTAATCACAATGCTCCATGCCCCTTTTCATCTCAATGCTCCATGAACCCTGTCATCACAATGCACCGTGCCCATCACCATAATATTTCATGCTATTGTCATCACAATGAAATCAAATTTCTCAATGACCTCTGTCATCACAATGCACCAAACCCTTCTGATCACAATGTTCCATAACACTTGTCATCACAATGCCCCATGACGCTGGCCATCACAGTTATCCATGGTCTTCTCATCACAATGCTCCATGATATTGGTCATCACAATGCTCAATACACTTATCATCACAATGCTCCCTGACAGTTGTCATCAGTATGCTCCTTGAACCCTGTCATGACAAGGCTCCATGCATTTTTCATCACAATGATCCATTCCCTTTTCATCACAATGCTCCAAGACCCCTGTAATCACAATGCTCCATGTCCTTGTCATCACAAAGCTCCATGACGCATGTCATCAGAATGCTCCATTGCCTTCTCATCACAATGCTCCATGCCTTGTAATCACATTGCTTCAAAACCCCTGTAATCACAGTGCTCCATGCAACTTTTCATCACAATGCTCCATGCCTTGTAATCACATTGCTTCAAAACCCCTGTAATCTCAATGCTCCATGCCCTTTTAATCAGAATGCTCCATGACCCTTTTCATCAAAATGCTCCATTACACCTGACATCACAATGTTCCATAACCCCTGTCATCAAAATGTTCCATGACACTTTTCATCAATTTGCTCCATGACCCTGTCATCACAATGCTCCCTGCCCTTCTAATCACAATGCACCACGCCCTTGTCATCAAAATGCTCCATGACCTTTGTCATCACAAAACTCCATTACCCTTGGCATCAAAATACTCCATGCCATTTCATCACAATGCTACATGAAACCTCTCATCACATTGCTCCATGCCCTTTTCACCACAATGCTCCATGACGCTTGTCATCTCGATACTCTTCTCATCACAATGCTCCATGCCCTTGTCATTAGAATCCTCCATGACACATGTATCACAGTGTTCCGTGCCATAGTCATCACAATGTTCCATGCCGAATCTCATCACAATAATCCATGAAATTTTCAGACCAATGTTCCATGCCCTTGTCATCACAATGCTCCATTACCCCTGTCATAACAATGCTCCAGGACCCCTGCCATCACAATGATCCACCGCCTTGGCATCCAAGGCTCCATGACCCTTGTCATCACAATGCTCCAAGACCCCTGTAATCACAATGTTCCATGCCCCTATTCTTCAGAATGCTCCCTGAGAATTGTCATCACAAGGCTCCATGGTCTTCTCAACACACTGCTCCAGGACCTTGTCATCACAATGCTCCATTCCCTTGTCATCACAATGCTCCTTGACCCCTCTCATCACAATGCTCCATGACACCTGTCATCACAATGCTCCATGCCCCTTGTCATTACAGTGATCCATGATGCTCTTCATCATAATTATCCATGGTCTTTTCATCACAATGCTCCATGGTCATGCTATCACAATTCTCCATGCCCTGTTCATCACAATGCTCCATGTCCCATGTCATTACAATTCTCCACATCCTTGTCATCACAATGCTTCGTGACACTTCTCATCAAAATGTTACATGATCTTGTCATCAAAATGCTCCATGCCTTTGTCACCACAATGCTCCCTGACACTTGTCATCAAAATGCTCCATGTGCTTGTCATCACAATACTCCACATCCTTATCATTGCTATGCTCCATAACACTTGTCATCACAATGCTCCATGCACTTCTCATCCAAATGCTCTCTGACAACATATATCACAATGTTACATCACTAGTCATCACAATACTCCCTCACCCCTGTCATCACATTGTTCCATGACCACTGTCATCACAGTGCTACATGCCCTTATCATCACAATGCTCCATTACCCCTGACATCACAATGTTCCATAACCCCTGTCATCAAAATATTCCATGACCCTTTTAATCAAATTGCTCCATGCTCTTGTCATCACAATGTTCCAAGCCCTTGTCATCAAAATGCACCATTACCTTTCTCATCACAATCCTCCATGACACTTGGCATCACAATGCTACATGCCATTGTCATCACAATGCTCAATGAAATCTCTCATCACATTGCTCCATGCCCCTGTCATCAGAATGCTCCATTACACCTGTCATAACAATGCTCCATGACCCCTGCCATCAAAATTTTCCACGTACTTGTCATTACAAGGCTCCATGACCCTTGTCATCACAATGCTCCAAGACCACTGTAATCACAATTCTCAATGCCTCTTTTCATCTCAATGCTCCATGAACCCTGTAATCACAATTCACCATGCCCATCATCATAATGATTCATGCTATTGTCATCACAATGAAATCAAAATGCTCCATGTCCTCTGTCATCACAATGCTCCAAACCCTTCTGATCACAATATTCCATAACACTTGTCATCACATGCCCCATGACGCTCGTCATCACAATTACGCAAGGTCTTCTCATCACAATGCTCCATGACCTTTGTCACCACAATGCTCAATTAACTTGGCATCACAATGCTCGCTGACACTTGTCATCAGTATGCTCCTTGAACACTGTCATGATAAGGCTCCATGCGTTTTTCATCACAATGATCCATTCCCTTTTCATCACAATGCTCCATGACCCCTGACATCACAATGCTCCATAACACACGTCATCATAATGCTCCATGACCTTTGTCATCACAAAGCTCCATGACCCTTGGCATCACAATGTTCCATGTCATTGTCATCACAATGCTCCATGAACATTCTCCTCACATTGCTCCATGCCCTTGTGATCACAAATCTCCATGACGCTTGTCATCAAAATGCTCGATGCCCTTCTCATAACATTGCTCCATGCCCTTGTCATTACAGTTCTCCATGAACCCTGTACCACAGTATTCCGGGCCCTTGTCATCACAATGCTCCATGCCCACTCTCATAACAATAATCCATGAAACTTTTCAGACCAATTCCACATGGCCTTGTCATCACAATGCTCCATTACCCCTGTCATCACAATGCTCCATGATCCCTGTCATCACAATGTTCCACAGCCTTGTCATCACAAGGCTCCAAGACCCATGAACTCACAGTGCTCCATGCCCTTGTCATCACAAAGATCCATGATGGATGTCATCAGAATGCTCCATGGCTTTCTCATCGCAATGCTCCTTTCCCTTGTCATCAGAATGCTCCAAGACCCCTGTAATCACAATGCCGCATGCCCATTTACATCAGAATGCTCCATGAGACTTGTCATCACAAGGCTCCATGGTTTTCTCATCACAATGCTCTGGGACCTTGTCATCACACTGCTCCATTCCCTTGTCATCCCAATGCTCCATGACTGCTGTCATCACAATACTCCATGAACATTTTCAGCCCAATGTTCCATGACATTCTCATCACAATGCTCCATGACCCCTGTCATCACAATGCTCCATGACCACTGTCATCACAGTGCTCCATGACCCCTGACAAAACAGTGATCCGGGACTCTTGTCATCAAAATGCTCCATGACACTTGTCATCACAATGATCCCGCCCTTGTCATCCCAATGCTCCATGAACCCGTAATCACAGTGCTCTGTGATGCATGTCATCACAGTGCTCCATGACACTTGTCATCACAATGCTCCATTCCCTTGTCATCAAAATGCTCCATGACCTTGTCATCACAATGCTCCATGCCCTTCTCATCACAATGCATCACGACCTTGTCATCAAAATGCTCCATGACCTTTGTCATCACAAAGCTCCATGACCATTGGCATCACAATGTTCCATGCTCCTTTAAATCAAAATGATCCATGACCCCTGTCATCACAATGCTCCAAACCCTTGTGATCAAAATGTTCCATAATTCTTGTCATCAGAACCCTCAATGATGCCTGTCATCACAATACACCAAGCCCTTGTCATCACAATGCTCCATGACCTTTGTCATCACAATTCTCAATACACTTGTCATCACAATGCTCCCTAACTCATATCGTCAGAATGCTCCTTGAACCCTGTCATGAAAAGGCTCCATGCCTTTTTCATCACAATGCTCCATGCCATTTTCATCACAATGCTCCATGCCACTCTCATCACAATACTCCACAAGCTTGTCATCAGAATGCTCCACGACACTTGTCATTACAATGCTCCATGACCGCTGTCATCAGAATTCTCTATAACACCTGCCATCACAATGCTCCATGCCCCTTGTCATTACAGTGCTCCATGACACTCATCATCACAATTATCCATGGTCTTCTCATCACAATGCTCCAAGGTCTTGCCATCACAATGCTGCATGCCCTTGTCATCACAATGCTCCATGTCTTTGGTGATCACAGTTCTCCACGTCCTTGGAATCACTATGCTCCATGACACTTCTCCTCACAGTGTTAAATGCATTGCCATCACAATTCTCTATGCAATTTTCATCGCAATGCTCCATGACCCATGTCATAGCCAGCTCCATGTGGTTGTCATCACAATGCTTCATGAATTGTCATCAAAATTATCAATGGCCCTTGTTATCAAAATGCTCCATGCCCTTGTCAACACAATGCTCCAAGCCCTTGTCATCACAATGCTCCATTACCTTTGTCATCACAATCCTCCATGACACTTGGTATCACAATGCTCCATGGCATTGTCATCACAAGGGACCATGACATATGTCATCACAATGCTCCCTGACACCGGTCTTCACAATAAACCATGCCCCTGTCATCACAATGCTCCATGCCCTTTTCATCACAATGCTCCAAGAACCCTGTAATCACAATGCTCTATGCCCCTTTTCATCAGAATGCTCCATGAGACTTGCCATCACAAGGCTCCATGGTCTTCTCATCACAATACTCCAGCACCATGTCATCACAATGCTCCATTCCCTTGTCATCACAATTTTCTATGACACCTGTCATCACAATACTCCATGAACATTTTCAGCCCAATGTTCCATGACCTTCTCATCACAATGCTTCATGATCCATGTCATCAAAATGTTCCTTGACCACTGTCATCAAAATGCTCCATGACCATTGTCATCACATTGATCCATGCCCTTGTCATCCCAGTGGTCCATGGCCCCTGTAATCACAATGCTCTGTGACGCTTGTAATCACATTGCTCCGTGACCCTTGTCATCACAATGCTCCATGCTTTGTCAGCAAAATGCTACATGACATTGTCATCACAATGCTTCATGCGCTTGTCATCATAATTCTCCATTACCATTGTCATCAAAATCCTCCATGAACCTTGGGATCACATTGCTTCAAGCCCTTGTCATCAAAATGCTCCGTGTTCCTTGAAATCAAAATGATCCATGACCTCTGTCATCACAATGCTCCAAACACTTGTGATCACAATGTTCCATAACACTTGTCATCACAACACACTTTGATGCCTGTCATCACAATTATCCATGGACTTCTCATACAATGCTCTAAGACATTTGTCATCACAATGCTCAATACACTTATCATCACAATGCTCCCTGTCATTTCTCGTCAGAATGCTCCTTGAACCGTGTCATGAAAAGGCTCCATGCACTTTTCATCAAAATGCTCCATGCCATTGTCATCACAACACTTCACAAGCTTGTCATCAGTATCCTCCATGAACATTGTCATCTCAGTGCTCCATGACACTTGTCATCACAATGCTCCACGCCCATATCATTACAGTGCTACATGACGCTCGTCATCACAAATATCCATAGTTTTCTCATCACAATGCTCCATGATCTTGCCATCACCATGCTCCATGAGACTTCTCATCACAATGTTACATGATCTTGTCATCACAATTCTCCATGCACTTGTCATCGCAATGCTCCATGACCCGTCATAGCAAGCTCCATGTGCTATTCATCACAATGCTTCACGACCTTGTCATCAAAATTCTCAATGGCGCTTGTCATCACAGTGCTCCATGCACTTGTCCTCACAATGCTCCATGACCATTGTCATCGCAATGTTCCAAGCCCTTGTCATCAAAACGCTCCATTACCTTTGTCATCACAATCCTCCATGACACTTGGTATCACAATGTGCCATGCCCTTGTCATCACAATGCTCCATGGCCCCTGTCATCACAATGCTCCGTGACTCCAGTCATCACAATGCTTCATGACCTTTGTCCTCACAATGGTCCATGCCCTCGTCACACAAGGCTCTGTGACCTTTGTCACCACAATGCTCCATGCCCTTGTCATCTCAATGCTCCAAGCCCACTGTCATCACAATAATCCATGAAACTTGTCAGACGAATGTTCCATGCCCCTGTCATCAAATTGTTCCATGCCCTTGTCATCACAATGCTCCATGACCCCTGTCATCACAATGCTCCGTGACTCCAGTCATCACAATGATTCATGACCTTTCTCATCACAAGGGTCCATGCCCTCGTCACACAAGGCTCTGTGATCTTTGTCACCACAATGCTCCATGAAATTTTCATCACAATGCTCTGTGTCCCTTGTCATCACAATGCCCCATGCCTTTGTCAGCACAATGCTCCATGACACTTGTCATCAAAATGCTCCATGCGCTTGTCAGCACAATGCCCCATGACACATGTCATCACAATGTGCCATGCTCTTTTCATCACAATGCTCCACATCCTTTTCATTGCTATGCTCCATTAAACTTGTTATCACAATGCTCCATGCACTTCTCATCAAAATGCTCTCTCACCACATATATCACAATGTTCCATCACTAGTCATCACAATACTCGCTCACCCCTGTCATCACAATGTTCCATGACCACTGTCATCACAGTGCTACATGCCCTTATCATCACAATGCTCCATGACCCCTGACATCACAATGTTCCATAACCCCTGTCACAAAATGCTCCATGACCCATTTCATCACAAAGCTTCATGACCCCTGACATCACAATGTTCCATAACCACTGTCATCAAAATATTCCATGACACTTTTCATCAAATTGCTCCATGACCCTGTCATCACAATGCTCCCTGCCCTTCTCATCACAATGCACCACGCACTTCTCATCAAAATGCCCCATGACATTTGTCATCACAAACCTCCATGACCCTTGGCATCACAATGCTCCATGCCCTTGTCATCACAATGCTCCATTACACCTGTCATAACAATGCTCCATTACCCCTGCCATCACAATGTTCCACGGAGTTGTCATCACAAGGCTCCATGACCCTTGTCATCACAATGCTCCAAGACCTCTGTAATCACAATTCTCCATGCCACTTTTCATCTCAATGCTCCATGAACACTGTCATCACAATGCACCATGCCCATCATCATAATGATTCATACTATTGTCATTACAATGAAATCAAAATGCTCCATATCCTCTGTCATCACAATGCTCCAAACCCTTCTGATCACAATGTTCCATAACACTTGTCATCACATGCCCCTTGACGCTCGTCATCACAATTATACAAGGTTTTCTCATCACAATGCTCCATGACCTTTGTCACCACAATGCTCAATACACTTGGCATCACAATGCTCGCTGACACTGGTCATCAGTATGCTCATTGAATACTGTCATGACAAGGCTCCATGCCTTTTTCATCACAATGATCCATTCCCTTTTCATCACAATGCTACAAGACCCCTGCTATCACAATGCTCCGTGACTCCAGTCATCACAATACTTCATGACATTTGTCATCACAATGGTCAATGACCAGGTCACACAAAGCTCTGTGACCTTTGTCACCACAATGACTCATGAAATTTTTACAACAATGATCTGTGACCCTTGTCATCACAAAGCTCCATGCCTTTGTCAGCACAATGCTCCATGAGCCTTGTCATCACAATGTTCAACGCGCGTGTCAGCACAATGCTCAATAACCCATGTCATCACAATGCACCATGCACTTGTCATCACAATGCTCCACATCCTTTTCATCAAAACGCTCCATAAACCTTGTCATCACCATTCTCCATGCACTTCTCCTCAAAATGCCTTCTCACCACTCATATCACAATGCTCCATCACTAGTCATCACAATACTCCCTCACCCCTGTCATCACAATATTCCATGACCCCTGTAATCACAATTCTCCATGCCCTTGTCATCACAAAGCTCCATGACGCATGTCATCAGAATGCTCCATGGCCTTCTCATCACAATGCTCCATGCCCTTGTCATCACAATGCTCCAACACCCCTGTAATCACAATGCTCCATGCCCCTTTTCATCTCAATGCTGCATGAACCCTGTCATCACAATGCACCGTGCCCATCACCATAATATTTCATGGTATTGTCATCACAGTTAAATCAAAATTCTCAATGACCTCTGTCATCACAATGCACCAAACCCTTCTGATCACAATGTTCCATAACACTTGTCATCACAATGCCCCATGACGCTGGTCATCACAGTTATCCATGGTCTTCTCATCACAATGCTCCATGATCTTTGTCATCACAGTGCTCAATACACTTATCATCACAATGCTCCCTGACAGTTGTCATCAGTATGCTCCTTGAACCCTGTCATGACAAGGCTCCATGCATTTTTCATCACAATGATCCATTCCTTTTTCATCACAATGCTCCAAGACCCCTGTAATCAAAATGCTCCATGTCCTTGTCATCACAAAGCTCCATGACGCATGTCATCAGAATGCTCCATTGATTTCTCATCACAATGCTCCATGCCCTTGTAATCACATTGCTTCAAAACCCCTGTAATCTCCATGCTCCATGCACGTTTTCATCAGAATGCTCCATGCCCTTGTCATCACAATGCTCCATGACCCTTGTCATCGCAATGTTCCAAGTCCTTGTCATCAAAATGCTCCATTACCTTTGTCATCACAATCCTCCATGACACTTGGTATCACAATGCTCCATGCCATTGTCATCACAATGGACAATGACATATGTCATCACACTGCTCCCTGACACCTGTCTTCACAATATTCCATGACCTTGTCATCACAATGCTCCATGACCCCTGTCATCACAATGCTCCGTGACTCCAGTCATCACAATGATTCATGACCTTTGTCCTCTCAATCGTCCATGCCCTCGTCACACAAGGCACTGTGACCATTGTCACCACAATGCTCCATGCCCTTGTCATCTCAATGCTCCATGCCCACTGTCATCACAATAATCCATGAAACTTGTCAGACCAATGTTCCATTCCCCTGTCATCACATTGCTCCATGCCCTTGTCATCACAATGCTCCATGACCCCTGTCATTACAATGCTCCGTGACTCCAGTCATCACAATGATTCATGACCTTTCTCATCACAATGGTCCATGCACTCGTCACACAAGTCTCTGTGATCTTTGTCACCACAATGCTCCATGAAATTTTCATCACAATGCTCAGTGTCCCTTGTCATCACAATGCTCCATGCCTTTGTCAGCACAATGCTCCATGACACTTGTCAACAAAATGCTCCATGCACTTGTCAGCACAATGCTCCATGACACATGTCATCACAATGTGCCATGCTCTTTTCATCACAATGCTCCACATCCTTTTCATCGCTATGCTCCATAAAACTTGTCATCACAATGCTCCTTGCACTTCTCATCAAAATGCTCTCTCACAACATATATCACAATGTTCCATCACTAGTCGTCACAATACTCGCTCACCCCTGTCATCACAATGTTCCATGACCACAGTCATCACAGTGCTACATGCCCTTATCATCACAATGCCCCATGACCCCTGACATCACAATGTTCCATAACCCCTGTCAAAAAATGCTCCATGACTCATTTCAACACAATGCTTCATGACCCCTGATATCGCAATGTTCCATAAACCCTGTCATCAAACTATAACATGACACTTTTATTCAAATTGCTCCATGACTCTGTCATCACAATGCTCCCTGCACTTCTCATCACAATGCACCACGCTCTTGTCATCAAAATGCCCCATAACATTTGTCATCACAAAGCTCCATGATCCTTGGCATCACAATGCTCCATGCCATTATTATCACAATGCTCAGTGAAATCTCTCAACACATTGCTCAATGCCCTTGTCATCACAATACTCCATTACACCTGTCATAACAATGCTCCATGATCCCTGCCATCTCAATGTTCCACGGCCTTGTCATCACAACGCTCCATGACATTTTTCATCACAATGCTCCATGACCTTGTCATCACAAAGCTCTATGACGCATGTCATTAGAATGCTCCATTTCCTTCTCATCACAATGCTCCATGCCTTGTAATCACATTGCTTCAAAACCCCTGTAATCTCAATGCTCCATGCACCTTTTCATCAGAAAGCTTCATGACCCTTTTCATCAAAATGCTGCATGACCCCTGACATCACAATGTTCCATAACCCCTGTCATCAAAATGTTCCATGACACTTTTCATCAATTGGCTCCATGACCATGTCATCACAATGCTCCCTGCCCTTCTCATCACAATGCACCACGACCTTGTCATCAAAATGTTCCATGACCTTTGTCATCACAAATCTCCATGACCCTTGGCATCACAATACTCCATGCCATTTCATCACAATGCCACATGAGACCTCTCATCACATTGCTCCAAGCCCTTGTCACCACAATGCTCCATGACGCTTGTCATCACAATTCTCGATACTCTTCTCATCACAAGGCTCCATGCCGTTGTCATTACAATTCTCCATGACACATGTATCACAGTGTTCTGTGCCCTAGTCATCACAATGTTCCATGCCGAATCTCATCACAATAATCCATGAAATTTTCAAACCAATGTTCCATGCCCTTGTCATCACAATGCTCCATTACCCCTGTCATAATTATGCTCCATGACCGCTGCCATCACAATGTTCAACCGCCTTGGCATCCAAGGCTCCATGACCCTTGTCATCACAATGCTCCAAGACCCCTGTAATCACAATGCTCCATGCCCTGGTCATCACAAAGATCCATGACTCATGTCATCAGAATGCTCCATGGACTTCTCATCACAATGCTCCATGCCCTTGTCATCACAATGCTCCAAGACCCCTGTAATCACAATGTTCCATTTCCCTATTCATCAGAATGCTCCATGAGACTTGTAATCACAAGGCTCCATGGTCTTCTCATCACACTGCTCCACGACCTTGTCATCACAAAGCTCCATTCCATTGTCATCACAATGCTCCTTGACCACTGTCATCACAATACTCCATGAATATTTTCACGCCAGTGCTCCATGACCTTCTCATCACAATGCTCCATGACACTTGTCATCACAATGCTCCATGACCACTCTCATCACAATGCTCCATGACACCTGTCATCACAATGCTCCTTGCCCCTTGTCATTACGGTGATCCATGACGCTCTTCATCATAATTATCCATAGTCTTTTCATCACAATGCTCCACGGTCTTGCTATCACAATTCTCCATGCCCTGTTCATCACAATCCTCCATGTCCCATGTCATTACAATTCTCCACGTCCTTGTCATCACAATGCTTCGTGACACTTCTCATCACAATTTTACATGATCTTGTCATTACAATTCTCCATGCACTTGTCATCACAATGCTCTATGACCACTGTCATAGAAAGCTCCATGCGCTTGTCATCACAATGCTTCACGACGTTGTCATCACAATTCTCAATGGCCCTTGTCATCACAATGCTCCATGCCCTTGTCATCACAATGCTCCATGACTCTTGTCATCACAAAGTTCTAAGCCCTTGTCATCAAAATGCTCCATTACCTTTGTCATCACAATCCTCCATGACACTTGGTATCACAATGCTCCATGCCATTGTCATCCCAATGGACAATGACATATGTCATCACAATGCTCCCTGACACCTGTCTTCTCAATAATCCATGACCTTGTCATCACAATGTTCCATGCCTTTGTCATCAGAATGCGCCATGCCCACTCTCATCACAATAATCCATAAATCTTGTCATCACAATACTCCATGACCCCTGTCATCACAATGCTCCGTGACTCCAGTCATCACAATGCTTCATGACCTTTGTCATCACAGTGATCCATGCCCTCTTCAAACAAGGCTCTGTGATCTTTTTCATCACAATGCTCCATGAATATTTCATCACAATGCTCTGTGTCCCTTGTCATTAAAATGCTCCATGCCTTTTTCACCACAATGCTCCATGCCCTAATCATCACAATCCTCCATGCCCACTGTCATCACAATAATCCAAAAAACTTGTCAGACCAATGTTTCATGCCCCTGTGTTCACATTGCTCCATGCCATTGTCATCAATATGCTCCATGACCCCTTTCATCACAATGCTCCGTGACTCCAGACATCACAATGCTTCATGACCTTTGTCATCACAGTGATCCATGCCCTCTTCAAACAAGGCTCTGTGATCTTTTTCACCACAATGCTCCTTGAATATTTCATCACAATGCTCTGTTTCACTTGTTATCAAAATGGTCCATGCCTTTGTCAGCACAAAGCTCCATGACACTTGACATCACAATGCTCCATGCCATTGTCATCACAATGCTCAATGAAATCTCTCATCACATTGCTCCATGCCCTTGTCATCACAAAGCTCCATTACAACTCTCATAACAATGCTCCATGAACCCTGCCATCACAATGTTCCATGGCCTTGTCACCACAAGGCGCCATGGCCATTGTCATCACAATGCACCAAGACCTCTGTAATCACAATTCTCCATGCCCCGTTTCATCTCAATGCTCCATGATCCCTGTCATCACAATGCACCATGCCCATCACCATAATGATTCAGGCTATTGTCATCAAAATGAAATTAAAATGCTCCATGACCTCTGTCATCACAATGCTCCAAACCCTTCTGATCACAATGTTCCATAACACTTGTCATCACAAAACCCCATGACGCTCGTCATCACAATTATGCAAGGTCTTCTCATCACAATGCTCCATGACCTTTGTCACCAAAATGCTCAATACACTTGTCATCACAGTGCTCCCTGACAGTTGTCATCAGTATGCTCCTTGAAAACTGTCATGACAAGGATCCATGCCTATTTCATCACAATGATCCATTCCCTTTTCATGACAATGCTCCAAGATCACTTTTATCACATTGCTCACTGACTCCAGTCATCACAATGCTTCATGACATTTGTCATCACAATGGTCCATGACGTCGTCACACAAAGCTCTGTGACCTATGTCACCCCAATGCGCCATGAACTTTTAACCACAATGCTCTGTGATCCTAGTCATCACAAAGCTCCATGCCTTTGTCAGCACAATGCTCCATGACACTTGTCATCACAATGCTTGATGCGCGTGTCAGCACAATGCTCCATGAAATTTTTATCACAATGCTCTCTGACAATTGTCATCACAAAGCTCCATGCCTTTGTCATCACAATGCTCCATGACCCTTGTCATCACAATGCTCGATGCGTGTATCAGCACAATGCTCCATAACCCATGTCATCACAATGCGCCATGCACTTGTCATCACAATGCTCCACATCCTTGTCATCAAAATGCTCCATAAACCTTGTCATCACAATGCTCCATGCACTTCTCCTCAAAATGCTCTCTCACCACTGATATCACGATGTTCCATCACTAGTCATCACAATACACCCTCAACACTGTCACCACAATGTTGCAAGACCCCTGTCATCACAATGCTACATGCCCTTATCATCACAATGCTCCATTACACCTGACATAACAATGTCCCATAACCCCTGCAATAAAAATGCTCCATGACACTTTTCATCACAAAGCTCCATGACCCCTGGTATCACAGTGTTCTATAACCCATGTCATCAAAATATTCCATGACACTTTTCATCAAACTGCTCCATAAGCCTGTCATCACAATGCTCCCTGCCCTTCTCATCACAATGCACCACGCCCTTGTCATCAAAATGCTCCATGACCTTTGTCATCACAAAGGTTCATGACCCTTAGCATCACAATGCTCCATTCCATTGTCATCACAATGCTGCATGAACTCTCTCATCACATTGTTCCATGAACTTGTCATCCCAAATCTCCATGACGCTTGTAATCACAATGCTCGATGCCCTTCACATTACAATGCTCGATGCCTTTGTCATTACAATCCTGCATGATCTATGTATCACAGTGTTCCGTGCCCTTGTCATCACAATGCTCCATGCTAACTCTCATCACAATAATCCATGAAAATTTTCAGACCAATGCCCCATGCCCTTGTCATCACAATGCTCCATTACCCCTGTCATAACAATGCTCCATGAACCCTGCCATCACAGGGTTCCATGGCCTTGTCATCACAAGCCTCGATGAACCTTTAATCAAAATGCTCCAAGACACCTGTAATCACAATGCTCCATGAGGCTGGTCATCACAAAGCTCCATGACACATGTCATCAAAATGCTCCATGGCCTTCTAATCACAATGCTCCATGCCCTTGTCATCACAATGCTCCAACACCCCTGTAATCACAATGCTCCATGCCCCTTTTCATCTCAATGCTCCATGAACCCTGTCATCACAATGCACCGTGCCCATCACCATAATATTTCATGATATTGTCATCAAAATGAAATCAAAATGCTCAATGAGCTCTGTCATCACAATGCACCAAACCCTTCTGATCACAATGTTCCATATCACTTGACATCACAATGCCCCATGACGCTGATCATCACAATGATCCAAGCCCTTTTCATCACAATGGTCCAAGACCCCTGTAATCACAATGCTCCATGTCTTTGTCATGACACACATCCATGACGCATGTCATCAGAATGCTCCATTGCCTTCTCATCACAATGCTCCTTGCCCTTGTCATCACAATGCTTCAAAACCCCTGTAATCACAATGCTCCATGCCCCTTTTCATCAGAATGCTCCATGACCTCTCTCATCACAATGCTCCATGACCCTTGTAATCACAATGTTCCAAGCCCTTGTCATTAAAATGCTCCATTACCTTTGTCATCACAATCTTCCATGACACTTGGTATCACAATGCTCCATGCCGTTGTCATCACAATGGACAATGACATATGCCATCACAATGCTCCCTGACACCTGTCTTCACAATACTCCATGACCTTGTCACCACAATGCTCCATGAATATTTCATCACAATGCTCTGTGTCCCTTGTCATCACCATGCTCCATGCCTTTGTCAGCACAATGCTCCATGACACTTGTCATCAAAATGCTCCATGCTCTTGTCAGCACAATGCTCCATGACCCCTGCCATCACAATGCTCCTTGACTCCAGTCATCACAGTGCTTCATGACCTTTGTCAACACAGTGGTCCATGCCCTCTTCACACAAGGCTCTGTGACCTTTGTCATCCCAGTGCTCCATGCCCACTGTCATCACAGTAATCCATGAAACTTTTCAGAAAAATGTTCCATGCCCCTGTCATCACATTGCTCCATGCCGTTGTCATCACAATGCTCCATGACCCCTGACATCACAATGTTCCATAACCCCTGTTACAAAATGATCCATGACCAATTTCATCACAATGCTTCATGACACCTGACATCACAAAGTTCCATAACGCCTGTCATCAAAATATTCCATGACGCTTTTCATCAAATTGCTCCAGGAATCTGTCATGACAAGGCTCCCGGGTCTTCTCATCACAATGCACCACGCCCTTGTCATTAAAATGCCCAATGACATTTTTCATCACAAAGCTCCATGACTCCTGGCATCACAATGCTCCATGCCATTGTCATCACAATGCTCAATGAAATCTCTCATCACATTGCTCCATGCCTTTGTCATCACAATGCTCCATTACACCTGTCATAACAATGCTCCATGACCCCTGCCATCACAATGTTCCACGGCCTTGTCATCACAAGGCTCCATGACCCTTGTCATCACAATGCTCCAAGACCTCTGTAATCACAATTCTCCATGTCCCTTTACATCTCAATTCTCCATCAACCCTGTCATCACAATGCACCATGCCCATCATCATAATGATTCATGCTATTGTCATCACTATGAAATCAAAACGCTCCATGACCTCTGTCATCACAAAGCTGCAAACACTTCTGATCACAATGTTCCACGACACTTGTCATCACAATGCCCCATGATGCTCGTCATCACAATTATGCAAGGTCTTCTCATCACAATGATCCATGACCTTTGTCAACACAATGCTCAATACACTTGTCATCAAAATGCTCCCTGACACTTGTCATCACTATGCTCCTTAAACACTGTCATGACAAGGCTCCCTGCATTTTTCATCACAATGATGCATTCCCTTTTCTTCACAATGCTCCAAGACCCCTGTTATCACAATGCTCCGTGACTCCAGTCATCACAATGCTTCATGACATTTGTCATCACAATGGTCCATGACCTTGTCACACAAAGCTCTGTGACCTTTGTCACCACAATGCTCCATGAACTTTTTATCACAATGCTCTGTGACCCTTGTCATCACAAAGCTCCATGCCTTTGTCAGCACAATGCTCCATGACTCTTGTCATAACAATGCTCGATGCGCGTGTCAGCACAATGCTCCACAACCAATGTGAACACAATTCGCCATGCACTTGTCATCTCAATGCTCAACATCCTTGTCATCAAAATGCTCCATAAACCTTGTCATCACAATGCTACTTGCACTTATCAAAATGCTCTCTCACCACTGATATCTCAATGTTCCACCACTAGTTATCACAATACTCCTTCAACCCTGTCATCACAATGTTCCATTACCCCTGTCATCACAATGCTACATGCCATTATCATCACAATGCTCCATGACACCTGGCATCACAAAGTTCCATAACCCCTGTAATCAAAATGCTCCATGACCCTTTTCATCACAAAGCTCCATGATCCCTGACATCAGAATGTTCTATAACCCCTGTCATCAAAATATTCCATAACCCTTTTCATCAAATTGCTCCATGACTCTGTCATCACAATGCTCCCTGCCCTTCTCATCACCATGCACCAGGCCCTTGTCATCAAAATGCTACATGACATTTGTCATCACAAAGCTCCATGACCCTTGGCATCACAATGCTCCATTCCATTATCATCACAATGCTCCATGGACCCTCTCATCACATTGCTTCATGCACTTGTCATCCCACATCTCCATGACACTTGTCATCACAATGCTCGATGCCCTTCTCATCACAATGCTCCATGCCATTGTCATTACAATCCTGCATGATCTATGTATCACAGTGTTCCATGCCCTTGTCATCACACTGCTCCATGACCACTCTCTTCACAATAATCCATGAAACTTTTCAGACCATTGCCCCATGTCCTTGTCATCACAACGCTCCATTACCCCTGTCATAACAATGCTCCATGTCCCCTGCCATCACAAGATACCACGGTCTTGTCATCACAAGCCTCCATGACCCTTGTCATCACAATGCTCCAAGACCCCTGTAATCACAAATCTCGATGCCCTTGTCATCACAAAGCTCCATGACTCATGTCATCAGAATGCTCCATGGCCTTCTCCTCACAGTGCTCCATGACCTTGTCATCACAATGTTCCATGCCCTTGTCATCACAATGTGCCATGCCCACTGTCATCAGAATATTCCATGAAACTTGTCAGACAAATGTTCCATGCCACTGTCATCACAATGCTCCATTACACCTGTCATAACAATGCTCCATGACCCCTGCAATCACAATGTTCCACTGCCTTGTCATCACAAGGCTCCATGTCACTTGTCATCACAATGCTCTAAGACCTCTGTAATCACAATTCTCCATGCCCCTTTACATCTCAATTTTCCATCAACCCTGTCATCACAATGCACCATGCCCATCATCATAATGATTCATGCTATTGTCATGACTATGAAATCAAAACGCTCCATGACCTCTGTCATCACAAAGCTGCAAACCCTTCTGATCACAATGTTCCATGACACTTGTCATCACAATGCCCCATGACGCTCGTCATCACAATTATGCGAGGTCTTCTCATCGCAATGCTCCATGACCTTTGTCACCACAGTGCTCAATACACTTGGCATCACAATGCTCCCTGACACTTGTCATCAGTATGCTCCTTGAACCCTCTCATGACAAGGCTCCATGCCTTTTTCATCACAATGATCCATGCCCTTTTCATCACAATGCTCCAAGACCCCTGTAATCACAATGCTCCATGCCCTTGTCATCACAATACTCCAACACCCCTGGAATCACAATGCTCCATGCCCCTTTTCATCTCAATGCTCCATCAACCCTGTCATCACAATGCACCGTGCCCATCACCATAATATTTCATGCTTTTGTCATCACAATGAAATCAAAATGCTCAATGTCGTCTGTCATTACAATGCACCAAATCCTTGTGATCACAATGCTCCATAACACTTGTCATCACAATGCCACATGATGCTGGTCATCAAAATTTTCCATGGTCTTCTCTCACAATGCTCCAAGCCCTTGTCATCAGAATGCTCCATTACATTTGTCATCATAATCCTCCATGACACTTGGCTTCACAATGCTCTATGCCATTGTCATCACAATGCACCATGAGATACGTCATCACAATGCTCCTTGACACCTGTCTTCACCATATTCCATGACCTGTTCATATTATTGCTCCATGCCACTGTCATCACAGTGCGCCATGCCCACTATCATCACAATAATCAATGAAAGTTGTCAGACCAATGTTCCATGCTCCTGTCATCACAATGCTACATGACCTTTGTCCTCACAATGGTCCATAATCTCGTCATCACCGGGCTCTGTGAACTTTGTCACCATAATGCTCCATGAACTTTTCATCACAATGCTCTGTGACCCTTGTCATCACAATGCTCCATGCCTTTGTCAGCAGAGTGCTCCATGACCCTTGTCATCACAATGCTCCATGGGCTTGTCAGAACAATGCTCCATGACCCATGTCATCACAATGTGCCATGCACTTGTCATCACAATGTTCCACAACTTTGTCATCACAAAATTCTATAAACCTTTTCATCACAAAACCCTATGCACTTCACATCAAAATGCTCTTTCATCGCTGATATCAAAATGTTCCATCACTAGTCTTTACAATACTCCTTCACGCCTGTCATGACAATGTTCCACGTCCTTGTCATCACAAGGCTCCATGACCCTTGTCATCACAATGCTCCAAGACCCCTGTAATCACAATGCTGCATGCTCTTGTCATCACATCGTTCCATGACGCTTGTCATCAGACAGCTCCATGGCCTTAGCATCGCAATGCTCCATGCCCTTTTCATCACAATGTTCCAAGACACCTATAATCACAATGCTCCATGCCCCTTTTCATCTCAATGCTCCATGAACTCTGTCATCACAATGAACCTTGCCCATCATCATAATGCTTCATGCTATTGTCATAACAATGAAATCATAATGCTCCATAAACACTGTCATCACAATGCTCCAAACCCTTGTGTTCACAATGTTCCATAACACTTGTCATCACAACTCCCCATGACGCTCGTCTTCACAATTATCCATGGTCTTCTCATCACAATGCTCCATGACCATTCTCATCACAATGCTCAATACACTTGTCATCACAATGCTCCCTGACACTTGTCGTCAGTATGCTCCTTGAACCCTCTTATGACAAGGCTCCATGATTTTTCATCACAATCATCCGTGCCCTATTCATCACAATGCTCCAAGACCCATGTAATCACAATGCTCCATGCCACTTTTCATCAGAATGCTCCATGATACTTGTCATCACAACGCTACATGGTCTTCTCCTCACAATGCTCCAGGACCTTGTCATCACAATGCTCCTTTCCATTGTCAACACAATGCTCCATGAACCCTGCCATCATAATACTCAATGAATATTTTCAGCCCAATGCTCCTTGAAATTCTGATCACAATGCTCCATGACCCCTGTCATCACAATGTTCCATGACCACAGTCATCACAACGCTCCATGACACCAGACAACACAATTATCCGGGACCCTTGTAATCAAAATGCTCCATGACACTTGTCATCAGAATGATCCATGCCCTTGTCATCCCAATGCTTCATGACCCCTGTAATCACAATGCTCCATTACGCATGTCATCACAGTGCTCCATGACACTTGTCATCAAAATGCTCCATGCATTTGTCAGCAAAATTCTACATTACCTTGTCATCACAGTGCTCCATGCCTTTGTCAGCACAATGCTCCATGACAGGTTTCATCGCAATGCTCCATGCCCCTGTCATCATAGTGCTCCGTTACCCTTGTCATCACAATGCTCCAAGCCCTTGTCATCACAATGCTCCATTACCTTTGTCATCACAAACCTCCATGACACTTGGCATCACAATACTCCATTGCATTGTCATCACAATGGGCCAAGACTTATGTCTTCACAATGCTCCCAGACACCTGTCTTCACAATACTGCATTACCTTGTCATCACCATGCTCCATGCCCTTTTCATCACAATGCACCATTCCCACTGTCATTGCAGTAATCCATGAAACTTGTAAGACCAATGTTCCATGCCCCAGTCTTCACAATGCTCCATGCACTTGTCTTCACAATGCTCCATGAACCTTCATCACAGTGCTCCATGACCCCTTTCATCACAATGCTCCATGCTCCTTGAAATCAAAATGATCCATGACCTCTGTCATCACAATTCTCCAAACCCTTGTAATCACATTGTTCCACAACACTTGTCATCACAACACTCCATGATGCCTGTCATCACAATACTCCAGGCCCGTATCATCACAATGCTCCATGAGCTTTGTCATCACAATGTTCAATACACTTGTCATCCCAATGCTCCATGACCCTTGGCATCAGAATGATCCATGCCATTGTCATCACAATTCTTCCTGAATCCTCTCATCACATTGCTTCCATGTCCTTATCATCACAAAGCTCCACGATGATTGTCATCAAAATGCACGACTCCCTTCTCATCACAATGTTCCATGACCTTGTCAATACAATTCTCCATGACCCATGTATCACAGTGTTCCTTTCCCTTGTCATCATAATGCTCCATGCCCACTCTCATCACAATAATCCATGAAAAGTTTCAGACCAATGCTCCATAAACTTGTAATCACAATGCTCCATTACCTCTGTCATGACAATGCTCCATAACCCCTGCCATCAAAATGTTCCACGGCCTTGTCATCACTAGGCTCCATAACCCTAGTCATTACAATGATCCAAGACCCCTGTAATCACAATGCTCCATGCCTTTGTCATCACACAGCTCAATGACGCATGTCATCAGAATGCTCCATGGCTTTCTCATCACAATGCTCCATACACTTGCGATCACAATATTCCATTACCCCTGTCATAACAATGCTCCATGACCACTGACATAATGATGTTACACGGCCTTTTCATCACAATGCTCCATGAACCCTGTCATCACAATGCTCCGTGACTCCAGTCATCACAGTGCTTCATGAACTTTGTCATCAAAATGGTCCATGCCCTCAGCATCACAATTCTCTGTGACCTTTGTCACCACAATGCTCCATGAATTTTTCATCACAATGCTCTCTGACCATTGTCATCACAATGCTCTATTCCTTTCTCAGCACAATGCTCCATGACCCTTGTCATCACAATGCTCCATGTGCTTCTCAGCACATTTCTCCATGACCCATTTTATCAAAATGTGCCATGCGCGTGTCATCACTGTGCTCCACAACATTGTCATCAAAATGCTCCATAAATCTTGTCATCAATATGCTCCAGGCTCTTCTCAACAAAATGCTCTCTCACAACTAATATCACTATGTTCCATCACAAGTCATCACAATACTCCCTCACCCCTGTCATCACAATGTTCCATGACCCCTGTCATCACATTGCTCCATGCACTTATCATCACAATGTTTGATGACCCCTGACATCACAATGTTCCATAACCCCTGTCATCAAAATGCTCCATGACCGTTTTCATCAAAATGCTCCATGACCCCTGACATCACAATGTTCCATAAACCCTGTCATCAAAATCTTCCATGACCCTTTTCATCAAATTGCTCCATGACCCTGTCATCACAATGCTCCCTTCCCTTCACAACACAGTGCACCACGAACTTGTCATCAAAATGCTCCATGACATTTGTCGTCACACATATCCATGACAGTTGGCATCACAATGCTCCATGAACCCTCTAATCACATTGTTCCATGCCCTTGTCATCACAAAGCTCCATGACGCTTGCCATCACAATGCTCGATGCCCTTCTCATCACAATGCTCCATGTCCTTGTCATTATAATCCCCCATGACCCATGTATCACAGTGTTCTGTGCCCTTGTCATCAAAATGCTCCATGCCCACTCTCATCACAATAATCCATGAAACTTTTCAGACCAATGCTCCATGCCCTAGTCATCACAGTGCTCCATTACACCTGTCATAACAATGCTCCATGACCCCTGCTATCACAATGATCGACGGCCTTTTAATCACAAGGCTCCATGACTTTTGTCATCACAATGCTCCAAGACACCTGTAATCACAATGCTCCATGCAATTGTCATCAAAAAGCTCCTTGACGCATGTCATCAGAATGCTCCATGGCCTTCTCATCACAATGCTCCATGCCCTTGTCATCACAATGCTCCAAGACCCCTGTATTCACAATTCTCCATGCCCATGTCATCAAAAAGCTCCAAGACGCATGTCATCAGAATGCTCCTTGGCCTTCTCATCACAATGCTCCATGCCCTTGTCATCACAATGTTCCAAGATCCCTGTAAACACAATGCTCCAAGCCTCTTTTCATCAGTATGGTCCATGAGACTTGTCATCACAAGGCTCCATGGTCTTTTCAACACAATGCTCCAGGACTTTGTTATCACAATGCTTCACGACCTTCTCATCAAGATTCTAAATGGCCCTTGTGATCATAATGTTCCAAGCCCTAATCATCACAAGGTCCCATTATCTTTGTCATCACATTCCTCCATGACACTTGGCATCACAATGCCCCACGCCATTGTCATCCCAATGGAACATGACATATGTCATCACAATGCTCCCTGACACCTGTCTTCACAATACTCCATGACCTTTTCATCACAATGCTCCATGCCCTTGTCACCACAATCCGCCATGCAGAATGTCATCACAATAATCCATGAAACTTGTCAGACCAATGCTCCATGCCCTTGTCATCACAATGCTCCATGCCCTTGTCATCACAATTCTCCATGACCCCGCACATCATAATTCTCCGTGAATCCAGTCATCACAATGCTTTATGACCTTTGTCATCACAATGGTCCATTCCCTCATCATCACAGTTCTCTGTAACACGTTTCATCACAGTGCTCTATGCCTTTGTCAGCATAATGCTCCATGACCCTTGTCATCACAATGATCCATGCGCTTGTCAGCACAGTGCTCCACAACCTTATCATCACAATGCTCCATAAACCTTGTCATCACAATGCTCCTTGCACTTCTCATCTAAATGCTGTCTCACCACTGATATCACAATGTTCCATTACTATTCATCACAATACTCCCTCACCCCTTTCATCACCATGTTCCATGACCCCTATCATCAAAATGCTACATGCCCTTATCATCATAATGCTCCATGACCACTGACAACACAATGTTCCATAACCCTGTCATGAAAATGTTCCCAGACGATTTTCATCATATTGCTCCATGACCCTGTCATCACAATGCTCCCTGCACTTCTCATCACAATGCACAACGCTCTTGTCATCAAAATGCTCCATGACCTTTGTCATCACAAACTCCATGACCCTTGGCATCACAATGCTCCATGCCATTGTCATCACAATGCTCCATGAAAACTATCATCACATTGTTCCTTGATCTTGTCATCACAAAGCTCCATGATGCTTGTCATCAAAATGCTCGATGCCTTTCTCATCACAATGATCCATGCCCTTGTCATTACAATCCTCCATGACCCATGTATCACCGTCGTTCTGTGCCCTTGTCATCACAATGCTCCATGCCCACTCTCATCACAATAATCCATGAAACTTTTCAAACCAATACTCCATGCCCTTGTCATCACAATGCTCCATTACCCCTGTCATAACAATGCTCCATGACCCCTGCCATCACAATGTTCCACGGTGTTGTCATCACAAGGCTCCATGACCCTTGTCATAACAATGCTCCAAGACCCCTGTAATCACAATGCTCCATGCCCCTTTTCATCAGAATGCTCCATGAAACTTGTCATCACAATGCTGCATGGTCTTCTCATCGCAATGCTCCAGGATATTGTCATCCCAATGCTCCATTCCCTTGTCATCACAATTCTCCATGAGCCTTGCCATCACAATACTCAAGGAATATTGTCAGCTCAGTGCTCCATGAAATTCTTATCACAATGCTCCATGACCCCTGTCATCACAATGCTCCATGACCACTGTCATCACAACGCTCCATGACACCAGACAACAAAATGATCTGGGAATCTTGTCATCGAAATGCTCCATTACCCTTGTCATCACAATGATCCATGCCCTTGCCATCCCAATGCTCCATGACCCCTGTAATCACAATGCTCCATGACGCTTGTCATCACAATGCTCCATGACCCTTGTCATCAAAATGCTCCATACATTTTCAGCAAAATGCTACATGTGCTTGTCATCACAATGCTCCATGCGCTTGTCATCAAAATACTCCATTCCCATTGTCATCAAAATCCTCCATGAACCTTGGGTTCACATTGCTTCATGCTCTTGTCATCACAATGATCCATGCTCCTTGAAATGAAAATGATACATGACTTCTGTCATCACAATGCTCCAAAGCCTTGTGATCACAATGTTCATAACACTTGTCATCATAACGCTCCATGATGCCTGTCATCACAATGCTCCATGAAATTTGTCATCACAATGCTCAATACACTTGTCATCACAATGCTCCCTGAGACTTGTCATCAGAATGCTCCTTGAACACTGTCATAAAAAGGCTCCATGCCCTTTTCATCAAAATGCTCCATGCCATTGTCATCACATTACTCCACAAGCTTGTCATCAGAATGGTCCATGACACTTGTCATCACAATGATCCATGACACCTGTCATCACAATGCTCCATGCCCCTTGTCATTACAGTGCTCCATGACGATCCTCATCACAATTATCCATGGTCTTCTCATGACAATGCTCCACGTTCTTGTCATCCCAATGCTCCATGCCCTGGTCATCACAATTCTACATGTCCTTTTCATCACAATGCTCCATGACACTTCTCATCAAAATGTTACATGCTCTTGTCAATACAATTCCCCATTCACTTTTCATCGCAATGCTCCATGACCCCTGTCATAGAAAGCTCCATGCGCTTGTCATCACAATGCTTCACGACCTTTTCATCAAAATTCTCAAAGGCCCTTGTCATCACAATGCTCCATGATGTTGTCATCAGAATGCTTCATGACCTTGTCATCACGAAGCTCCAAGCCCTTGTCATCACAATCCTCCATTACCTTTGTCATCACAATCCTCCATGACACTTGTCATTCCAATGACCCATGCCATTCTCATCACAATGGACCATGACATATGTCATCCCTATACTCCCTGACACCCGTCTTCACAATACTGTATGACCTTGTCATCACAATGCCCCATGCACTTGTAATCACAATGTGCCATGCCCACTGTCATCACAATAATCCATAAAACTTGTCAGAGCAATGCTCTATGCCCATGTCATCACAATGCTCCATTCCCGTGTCATCACAATGCTCCGTGACTCCAGTCATCACAGTGCTTTATGAACTTTGTCATCACAGTGGTCCATGCTTTCATCATCACAAGTCTCTGTGACTTTGTCACCACAATGCTCCATGAACTTTTCATAACAATGCTCTCTGACCCTTGTCATCGAAATGCTCTATGCTTTTCTCAGCACAGTACTCCATCCCCTTTTTCATCACAGTGCTCCATGTGCTTGCCAGCACATTGCTCCATGACCCATGTTATCACAATGTGCCAGGCGCTTGTCATCACAATGCTCCACAACCTTGTCCTCACAATGCTCCATAAACCCTTGTCATCACAATGCTCCATGCACTTCTCAACAAAATGCTCTCTCACAACTGATATCACTATGTTCCATCACTAGTCATCACAATACTTCCTCACCCCTGTCATCACAATGTTCCATGACCCCTGACATCACTATGTTCCATAAACCCTGTCATCAAAATGCTCCATGACCCTTTTCAGCAAAATACTCCATGACCCCTGACATCACAATGTTCCATTACCCATATCATCAAAATCTTCCATGACCGTTTTCATCAAATTGCTGCTCGACTCTGTCATCACAATGCTCCCTTCCCTTCAAAACACAATGCACCATGCCCTTGTCATCAAAATGCTCCATGTCATTTGTTGTCACATATCTCCATGACCCTTGGCATCACAATGCTCCATGCCATTGTCATCACGATGCTCCATGAACACTCTGATCACATTGTTGCATGCCCTTCTCATCACAAAGCTCCATGACATTTGTCATCACAGTGCTCGATGCCCTTCTCATCACAATGCTCCATGCCCTTGTCATTACAATCCTCCATGACCCATGTATCACAGTGTTCCGTGCCCTTGTCATCACAATGCCCCATGCCCACTCTCATCACAATAATCTATGAAATTTTCAGACCAATGCTCCATGCCCTGGTCATCAGAATGCTCCATGACGCCTGATATCACAATGTTCCATAACCCCTGGCATCAAAATGCTCAATGACCCTATTCATCACAAAGCTCCATGACCCCTGACATCACAATGTTCCATATCCCCTGTCATCAAAATGATCCATGACCCTTTTCATCAAATTGTTCCATGACCCTGTCATCACAATGTTCCCTGCCCTTCTCATCACAATGCACAACGCCATTGTAATCAAAATGCTCCATGACCTTTGTCATCACAAAGGTCCATGACTCTCTTCATCAAAATTTTCCATGGTCTTCTCATCACAATGCTCCATGACCTTTGTCATTACCATGCTCAATACCCTGGTCATCACAATGCTCCCTGACACTTGTCATCAGTATGCTCCTTGAACCCTCTCATGACAATGCTCCATGACTTTTTCATCACAATGATCCATGCCCTTTTCATCACAATGTTCCATGACATTGTCATCAATATACTCCATAAGCTTATCATCAGAATGCTCCGTGACCCTTGTCATCAAAATGCTCCATGACCCCTGTCATCACAATGTTCCATGACCCCTGTCATCAGAATGCTCCATGACAACTGTCATCATAATGCTCCATGCCCCTTGTCATTACAGTGCTCCATGAGGCTCGTCATCACAGTTATTCATGACCTTCTCATCACAGTGCTCCACGGTCTTGCTATCACAATGCTCCATTCCCTGGTAATCACAATGCTCCATTCCCTGGTAATAACAATGCTCCATGTCCCTTGTCATCAGAATTCTCCACGTCCTTGTCATCACAATGCTCCATGACACTTCTCATCACAATGTTACATGCACTTGTCATCAAAATTTTCCATGAAATTGTCATCTCAATTCAATATGACACCTGTCATGGCAAACTCCATGCCTTTGTCATCAATATTCTTCACGATATTGTCATCAAAATTCTCAATGCCCGTTGTCATCACAATGCTCCATGCCCTTGACATCACAATGCTCCATGACCCTTGTTATCACAGTGCTCCAAGCCGTTGTCAACACAATGCTCCATTACCTTTGTCATCACAATAATCCATGACACTTGGCATCACAATGCTCCATGCCATTTTCATCACAATGGGCCATGACATATGTCATCACAATGCTCCCTGACACCTCTCTTCACAGTACTCTATGACCTTGACATCACAATGCTCCATGCCCTTGTCATCACAATGCGCCATGCCCACTCTCATCACAATAGTCCATAAATCTTGTCAGAGAAATGCTATATGACCCTGTCATCACAATGCTCCATGCCCTTTTCATCACAATGCTCCATGACCCTGTCATCACAATGCTCCGTGACTCGTCATAACAATGATTCATGACGTTTGTCATCACAATGGTCCATACCCTCGTCATCACAAGTCTCTGTGAGTTTGTCACCACAATGTTCCATGAACTTTTCATCACAATGCTCTCTGACACTGGTCATCACCATATTCTATGCCTTCCTCAGCACAATGCTCTCTGACACTTGTCATAAGAGTGCTCCATGTGATTGTCAGCACATTGCTCCATGACCCATGTTATCACAATGCGCCATGCGCTTGTCATCAATATGTAACCAAGTTGAGGTTATTGTAATCAGTGCAGCCCTAAATTTTTGGGTGGCTATGTCTTATTGATTTTCAGTTTTCCCAAGGTATATTCCCTAGACTGGAAGTGCCCTTGGATCTGTAGCTCTGTTGTTTACTTGTTTTAGGGAACACAATTCACTCCTCCAGAGAGGCAGTTGGCAATTTACATCCTGCCCTTCAGCATAACTAGGCTCCTTGTTCTCCAGGGCCTGTCTTGCGTTTCTAGTTTTTACACATTTTGCGGATGTCCCTTTTGACCAGTGGGAAGTGATACTTCTTTGTAGTGTAGATTTGCATTGCCCGCATGCTCGCTTGGCCAAAAAGGGCGTATGCGTTTTCTCCTGAATATATTCAGGAGAAAAGGCATACGCCCTTTTTGGCGCATTGCATCATTGTCGAAGTTGTGCCCGTCTTCCTGTGCTGTAAAGGGGATTCCAATGTACCTCTTGAAATCTGTTTCCTGCTCTTCTGGGTCGCTTTCAAGTCCGCCTCGTTGCCTTCCCTCAACAGATTTTTGGACGATAGTTTTCCTTTATTACTCGGCCATTTTCTGAATTGCTCTGCCCCAAAGCTCCAGTTTTCACCTCGTTTTTTGTGAGCTGACCGCAAGTCTAAAATTTTGGTTCAGTACATATACTGTTTCCCAGCGGGTGGCTGAGACTTTGGTTAATTCTTCTCCCTGACCGGAAATTACAGTGATATGTGTCCATCCAAATGCCTAACAGCTACTCTCATTGCTTCTCCCTCTTCCCTTTCATCCTCTGCCAAGTTGGCAACCTGTGCGAACCAGGAGGTTAAAGGGGCTGTCTCTCCAAGTTGGGAGATTGATAGTAAAGCAGTTGGACAGTCAAACCAGAACATCCGGAGAGGGACTATTAGTCGAGTTTTAGAAACCTTTCGTATTCACAGTGTGTCCATTCTCTAGTTTTCCCGTACATGTTATAGCTGTAGTAATATTCCCATCAACCTGGAGAGTCGGGACCCATGGAATGGGTTCCACGCATTATTGCTTTAAAGGGTCTGCATTTGCTCACCCAATCTCACCAATCCTCTCAGTCCCAAGTGTCCAGCCTTATGCCACATCCAGGTGTCGTTGTAGATAGGGTCATTCCAGGTTTCATCAGAGCCACTGAAGGAATTGTAAAGAATTTACCTGTTTTTGTTTTTGTTTTTGAATTTCCTTTTTATATTGGGTTTGAGCTGATTCTCACTGCCATGTTGATACCAGTGTAGACACAGTTGAATCCCTTATGGAGACCTATGAATACATAGGTTTTAAGATTCTTACTAATCAGATATATTCCTCCACTGGAAATATGGGGTTTTCAGTCCCTTTCACTGAGGAAGGTGTAGGTCTTGTCTATTCCGTATTTGGTTTTTGGAACGGTACTTGTACTAATATCAAACTCTGGTTTTATGCATCACCCCACCTCTCCTTGCCCCTTAAGCAGGCATAAGAGTGTTTTCTCAATGTGAGACTCTGTTCTCTTTCGTAAGTCAGTTCATGTATAGCCATGTTTACAGGACCTTCATAAGTGATATCTTATGATAAGTTTCTTTTTCTCTGTGACTTATTTCACTTAGAATCATCGTACCTGAATCCACTCATTTTGATGCTACTGGCCTTATGACATTGATTTCATGGCTGAGGGATATTCCATCATACGTAAGAACCACAATTTCTTGAACCATTTCTGTCTTTCCTGGGATATTTAAGGTGTCCCCAAGTTGAAGTTCTTGTAAGCAGTGAAGCCCTAAATTTTGGGATGGCTCTGTCTTATTGATTTTCAGTTTTCCCAAGGCATATTCCCTAGACTGGAAGTGCCCTTGGATCTGTAGCTCTGTTGTTTACTTGTTTTAGGGAACACAATGCACTCCTCCAGAGAGGCAGTTGGCAATTTACATCCTGCCCACCAGAATAAATAGGCTCCCTGTTCTTCAGGGCCTTTCTTGCCTTTCTGGTTTTTACACATTTTGCGGATGTCCCTTTTGACCGGTGGGAAGTGTTACTTCTTTGTAGTGCAGATTTGCATTGCCCGCATGCTTGCTTGGCCACAAAGGGCGTATGCGGTTTCTCCTGAATATATTCAGGAGAAAATGCATACGCCCTTTTTGGCCAAGTGCATCATTGTCGAAGTTGTGCCCCTCTTCCTGTACTTTAAAGGGCATTCCAATATACCTCTTGAAATCTGTTTCCTGCTATTCTGGCTCGCTTTAAATTCCGCCTCGTTGCCTTCCCTCAACAGATTTTTGGACGATAGTTGTCCTTTATTACTCTGCCAGTTTGTGAATTGCTGTGCCCCTGAGCTCCATTTTTCAACTCGTTTTTTGGCAGCTGACGGCAGTCCAAATCTTTGGTTCAGGAACTCTACTGGATCCCGGCGCGTGGCAGAGACTTTGGCTAATTCTTCTACCTGCTGGGAAATTACAGTGATATGTGCCCATCCAAATGCCTAACAGCTACTCTCTCATTGGCTCTCCCTCTTTCCTTTCATCCTCTGCCAAATTGCTAACCTGCGCGAACCAGGATGTTAAAGGGGCTGTCTCTCCAAGTTGGGACATTGATAGTAAAGCAGTTGGTAAGTCAAACCGGAACACCAGGAGACGGACTATTAGTTGAGTTTTAGAAACCTTTCGTATTCACAGTGTGTCCATTCTCTAGGTTTCCCATACATGTTATAGATGTAGTAATAATCCATTCAACATGGAGAGTTGGGACCATTGGAATGTGTGGCACACATTATTGCTTGAAATGGTCTGCATTTGCTCACCGAATCTCACCAATCCTCTCAGTCCCAAGTGTCCATCCTTATGCCAAATCCAGCTGTCTTTGTAGATAGGATCATTCCAGGTTTGATCAGAGCCCCTGAAGGAATTGTAAAGAATTTACCTGTTTTTTTTGTGTTTTTTTTGAAATTCCTTTTTATAGTGGGTTTGAGCTGATTCTCACTGCCCTGTTGATACTAGTGTAGACACCCTTGATTCCCTTACTGAGACCTATGAATACATAGGTTTTAAGATTCTTACTAGTCAGATATATTCCTCTGCGGGAAATATGGGGTTTTGAGTCCGTTTCACTGAGGAAGGTGTAGTTCTTGTCTATTCCGTAGTTGGTTTTTGGAACGGTACCTGTACTAATATCAAACTCTGGTTTTATGCATCACCCCACCTCTCTTTCCTCCTTAAGAGGGCATAAGAGAGTTTTCTCAATGTGAGACTCTGTTCTCTTTTGTAACTCAGTTCATGTGTAGCCATGTTTACAGGACGTTCATAAGTGATATCTTATGATAAGTTTCTTTTTCTCTGTGACTTATTTCACTTAGAATCATCGTACCTGAATCCACTCATTTTGCTGCTACTGGCCTTATGACATTGATTTCATGGCTGAGGGGTATACCATTGTACGTAAGTAACACAATTTCTTGAACCATTTTTGTCTTTCCTGGGATATTTAAGGTGTACCCAAGTTGAGGTTCTTGTAAGCAGTGCAGACCCCAATTTTGTGTTTGCTCTGTCTTATTGATTTTCAGTTTTCCCAAGGTATCTTCCTTAGACTGGAAGTGCCCTTGGCTCTGTAGCTCTGTTGTTTACTTGTTTTAGTGAACACAATGCACTCCTCCAGAGAGGCAGTTGGCAATTTACACCCTGCCCATCAGCATAACTATGCTCCCTGTTCTCCAGGGCCTTTCTTGCCATTCTGGTTTTTACACATTTTGCGGATATCCCTTTTTACCGGTTGGAAGTGATACTTCTTTGTAATGCAGATTTGCATTGCCTGCTTGCTTGCTTGGCCAAAAAGGGCGTATGCGTTTTCTCCTGAATATATTCAGGAGAAAATGCATACGCCCTTTTTGGCCAAGTGCATCATTGTCGAAGTTGTGCCCATCTTCCTGTGCTTTAAAGGTGATTCCAATGTACCTCTTGAAATCTGTTTCCCGCTATTCTGGCTCGCTTTCAAGTCTGCTTCGTTGCCTTCCCTCAACAGATTTTTGGACGATAGTTGTCCTTTATTACTCTGCCAGTTTGTGAATTGCTGTGACCCTGTGCTCCATTTTTCAACTCGTTTTTTATGAGCTGACAGCAGGTCAAAAACTTTGGTTCAGGAACTATACTGGTTCCTGGCGTGTGGCTGAGACTTTGGCTAATACTTCTACCTGCCGGGAAATTAGTGTAACATGTGTCCGTTCAAATGCCTAACAGCTACTCTCTCATTGGTTGTCCCTCTTCCCTTTCATCCTCTGCCAAATTGGCAACCTGTGCGAAGCAGGATGTTAAAGGGGCTTTCTCTCCAAGTTGGGACATTGATAGTAAAGCAGTTGGAAAGTCAAAGTGGAGCACCAGGAGAGGGACTATTAGTTGAGTTTTAGAAACCTTTCGTATTCACAATGTGTCCATTCTCTAGGTTTCACATACATGTTATAGCTGTAGTAATATTCCCTTCAACCTGGAGAGTTGGTAACTTTGGAATGTGTGCTATGAATTATTGCATTAAATGGTCTGCATTTGCTCACCGAATCTCACCAATACTCTCAGTCCCAAGTGTCCAGCCTTATGACACATCCAGCTGTCATTGTTGATACGGTCATTCCATGTTTCATCAGAGCCCCTGAAAGAATTGTAAAGAATTTCCCTGTTTTTTTGTTTTGTTTTTCAAATTCCTTTTTATAGTGGGTTTGAGCTGATTCTCACTGCCATGTTTATGCCAGTCTAGACACACTTGATTCCCTTACGGAGACCTATCAATACATAGGTTTTAAGATTCTTACTAGTCAGTTGTATTCCTCTTCAGTAAATATGAGGTTTTGAGTCCCTTTCACTGAGGAAAGTGTAGGTCTTGTCTTTTCCGTAGTTGGTTTTTGGAACGGTACCTGTACTAATATCACACTCTGGTTTTATGCATCACCCCACCCCTCTTCCCCCTTAAGCAGGCATAAGAGTGTTTTTTAAATGTGAGATTCTGTTCTCTTTCGTAACTCAGTTCATGTGTATCCATGTTTACAGGACCTTCATAAGTGATATCTTATGATAAGTTTCTTCTTCTCTGTGACTTATTTCACTTAGAATCATCGTACCTCAATCAACTCATTTTGCTGCTACTGGCCTTATGACATTGATTTCATGGCTGAGGGGTATACCATTGTACGTAAGTAACAAAATTTCTTGAACCATTTTTGTTTTTCCTGGGATATTTAAGGTGTACCCAAGTTGAGGTTCTTGTAAGCAGTGCAGCCCTCAATTTTGTGTTTGCTCTGTCTTATTGATTTTCAGTTTTCCCAAGGTATCTTCCCTAAACTGGAAGTGCCCTTGGCTCTGTAGCTCTGTTGTTTACTTGTTTTAGGGAAAACAATGCACTCCTCCAGAGAGGCAGTTGTCAATTTACATCCTGCCAATCAGCATAACTATGCTCCCTGTTCTCCAGGGCATTTCTTGCCATTCTGGTTTTTACATATTTTGCGGATGTCCCTTTTTACCTGTGGGAAGTGATACTTTTTTAGTGCAGATTTGCATTGCGCGCTTGCTTGCTTGGCCAAAAAGGGCGTATGCGTTTTCTCCTGAATATATTCAGGAGAAAATGCATACGCCCTTTTTGGCCAAGTGCATCATTGTCGAAGTTGTGCCCCTCTTCCTGTGATTTAAAGGTGATTCCAATGTACATCTTGAAATATGTTTGCTGCTATTCTGGATCACTTTCAAGTCTGCCTCGTTGCCTTCCCTCAAAGATTTTTGGACGATAGTTGTCCTTTATTACTCTGCCAGTTTGTAAATTGCTGTGCCCCTGAGCTCCATTTTTCAACTCGTTTTTTGTGAGCTGATGGCAGGTCCAAAACTTTGGTTCAGGAACTGTACTGGTTCCTGGCGGGTGTCTGAGACTTTGGCTAATTCTTCTACCTGCCGGGAAATTACAGTGACATGTGCTCGTCCAAATGCCTAACAGCTACTCTCTCATTGGTTGTCCCTCTTCCCTTTCATCCTCTGCCAAATTGGCAACCTGTGCGAACCAGGAGGTTAAAGGGGCTGTCTCTCCAAGTTGGGACAATGATAGTAAAGCAGTTGGAAAGTCAAAGTGGAGCACCAGGAGTGGGACTATTAGTTGAGTTTTAGAAACCTTTCGTATTCACAATGTGTCCATTCTCTAGGTTTCACATACATGTTATAGCTTTAGTAATATTCCCTTCAACCTGGAGAGTTGGTAACCTTGGAATGTGTGCCATGAATTATTGCTTTAAATGGTCTGCATTTGCTCAGCGAATCTCACCAATACTCTCAGTCCCAAGTGTCCAGCCTTATGCCACATCCAGCTGTCATTGTAGATACGGTCATTCCAGGTTTCATCCGAGCCCCTGAAGGAATTGTAAAGAATTTCCCTGTTTTTTTTGTTTTGTTTTTCAAATTCATTTTTATAGTGGGTTTGAGCTGATTCTCACTGCCATGTTTATGCCAGTCTAGACACACTTGATTCCCTTACGGAGACATATCAATACATAGGTTTTAAGATTCTTACTAGTCAGATGTATTCCTCTGCAGGAAATATGGGGTTTTGAGTCCCTTTCACTGAGGAAAGTGTAGGTCTTGTCTTTTCCGTAGTTGGTTTTTGGAACGGTACCTGTACTAAGATCACACTCTGGTTTTATGTATCACCCCACCTCTCCTTCCCCCTTAAGCAGGCATAAGAGTGTTTTTTAAATGTGAGATTCTGTTCTCTTTCGTAACTCAGTTCATGTGTATCCATGTTTACAGGACCTTCATAAGTGATATCTTATGATAAGTTTATCTTCTCTGTGACTTATTTCACTTAGAATCATCGTACCTGAATCCACTCATTTTGCGGCTACTGGCCTTATGACATTGATTTCATGGCAGAGGGGTATACCATTGTACGTAAGTAACACAATTTCTTGAACCATTTTTGTCTTTCCTGGGATATTTAAGGTGTACCCAAGTTGAGGTTCTTGTAAGCAGTGCAGCCCTCAATTTTGTGTTTGCTCTGTCATATTGATTTTCAGTTTTCCCAAGGTATCTTCCCTAGACTGGAAGTGCCGTTGGCTCTGTAGCTCTGTTGTTTACTTGTTTTAGGGAAAACAATGCACTCCTCCAGAGAGGAAGTTGTCAAATTACATCCTGCCCATCAGCATAACTATGCTCCTTGTTCTAAAGGGCCTTTCTTGCCATTCTGGTTTTTACATATTTTGCGGATGTCCCTTTTCACCGGTGGGAAGTGATACTTTTTTTAGTGCAGATTTGCATTGCCCGTTTGCTTGCTTGGCCAAAAAGGGCGTATGCGTTTTCTCCTGAATATATTCAGGAGAAAATGCATACGCCCTTTTTGGCCAAGTGCATCATTGTCGAAGTTGTGCCCCTTTTCCTGCGCTGTAAAGGTGATTCCAATGTACCTCTTGAAATCTGTTTCCTGCTCTTCTGGCTCGCTTTCAATTCCGCCTCGTTGCCTTCCCTCAACAGATTTTTGGACGATAGTTGTCCTTTATTACTCTGCCAGTTTGTGAATTGCTGTGCCCCTGAGCTCCATTTTTCAACTCGTTTTTTGTGAGCTGACTGCACGTCCAAACTTTGGTTCATGAACTATACAGGTTCCCGGCGGTTGGCTGAGACTTTGGCTAATTCTTCTACGTGCTGGGAAATTAGAGTAACATGTTCCCGTCCAAATTCCTAACAGCTACTCTCTCATTGGTTCCCCCTCTTCCCTTTCATCCTCTGCCAAATTGGCAACCTGTGCGAACCAGGAGGTTAAAGGGGCTGTCTCTCCAAGTTGGGACATTGATAGTAAAGCAGTTGGAAAGTCAAACCGGAGCACCAGGAGAGGGAATATTAGTTGAGTTTTAGAAACCTTTCATATTCACAGTGTGTCCATTCTCTAGGTTTCTCATACATGTTATAGCTGTAGTAATATTCCCTTCAACCTGGAGAGTTGGGATCCTTGGAATGTGTGCCACACATTATTGCTTTAAATGGTCTGCATTTGCTCACCGAATCTCACCAATCCTCTAAGTCCCAAGTGTCCGGCCTTATGCCACATCCAGTTGTTGTAGATTGGGTCATTCCTTGTTTCATCAGAGCCCCTGAAGGAATTGTAAAGAATTTCCTGTTTTGTTTTTTTTTCAAATTCCTTTTTATAGTGGGTTTGAGCTGATTCTCACTGCCATGTTTATGCCAGTCTAGACACACTTGATTCCCTTACGGAGACAATTCAGTACATAGGTTTTAAGATTCTTACTACTCAGATATATCCTTTGCGGGAAATATGGGGTTTTGAGTCCCTTTCACTGATGAAGGTGCAGGTCTTGTGTTTTCCGTAGTTGCTTTTTGGAACGGTACCTGTACTAATATCACACTCTGGTTGTATGCATCACCCCACCTCTCCTTACCCCTTAAGCAGGCATAAGGGTGTTTTCTAAATGTGAGACTCTGTTCTCTTTCCTAACTCAGTTCATGTGTAGCCATGTTTACAGGACCTTCATAAGTGATATCTTATGATAAGTTTCTTCTTCTCTGTGACTTATTTCACTTAGAATCATCGTACCTGAATCCACTCATTTTGCTGCTACTGGCCTTATGACATTGATTTCGTGTCTAAGGGGTATTCCATTGTACATAAATACCACAATTTCTTGAACCATTTTTGTCTTTCCTGGGATATTTAATGTGTACCCAAGTTGCGGTTCTTGTAAGCAGTGCAGCCCTAAATTTTGGGGTGGCTCTGTCTTATTGATTTTCAGTTTTCCCAAGGTATATTCCCTAGACTGGAAGGGCACTTGCCTCTGTAGCTCTGTTGTTTACTTGTTTGAGGGAACACAATGCACTCCTCCAGAGAGTCAGTTGGCAATTTACATCCTGCCCATCAGCATAACTAGGCTCCCTGTTCTCCAGGGGCTGTCTTGCCTTTCTGGTTTTTACACATTTTTCGGATATCCCTTTTTACCGGTGGGAAGTGATACTTCTTTGTAGTGCAGATTTGCATCGCCCGCTTGCTTGCTTGGCCAAAAACGGCATATGTGTTTTCTCCTGAATATATTCAGGAGAAAATGCATACACCCTTTTTGGCCAAGTGCATCATTGTCGAAGTTGTGCCCCTCTTCCTGTGCTTTAAAGGTGATTCCAATATACATCTTGAAATATGTTTGCTGCAATTCTGGCTCGCTTTCAAGTCTGCCTCGTTGCCTTCCCTCAACAGATTTTTGGACAATAGTTGTCCTTTATTACTCTGCCAGTTTGTGAATTGCTGTGCCCCTGAGCTCCATTTTTCAACTCGTTTTTTTGTGAGCTGATGGCAGGTCCAAAACTTTGGTTCAGGAACTGTACTGGTTCCTGGCGGGTGTCTGAGACTTTGGCTAATTCTTCTACCTGCCTGGAAATTATAGTGACATGTGGTCGTCCAAATGCCTAACAGCTACTCTCTCATTGGTTGTCCCTCTTCCCTTTCATCCTCTGCCAAATTGGCAACCTGTGCGAACCAGGAGGTTAAAGGGGCTGTCTCTCCAAGTTGGGACAATGATAGTAAAGCAGTTGGAAAGTCAAAGTGGAGCACCAGGAGAGGGACTATTAGTTGAGTTTTAGAAACCTTTCGTATTCACAATGTGTCCATTCTCTAGGTTTCACATACATGTTATAGCTGTAGTAATATTCCCTTCAACCTGGAGAGTTGGTAACCTTCGAATGTGTGCCATGAATTATTGCTTTAAATGGTCTGCATTTGCTCATCGAATCTCACCAATACTCTCAGTCCCAAGTGTCCAGCCTTATGCCACATCCAGCTGTCATTGTAGATACGGTCATTCCAGGTTTCATCAGAGCCCCTGAAGGAATTGTAAAGAATTTCCCTGTTTTTTTGTTTTGTTTTTCAAATTCCTTTTTATAGTGGGTTTGAGCTGATTCTCACTGCCATGTTTATGCCAGTCTAGACACACTTGATTCCCTTATGGAGACCTATCAATACATAGGTTTTAAGATTCTTACTAGTCAGATGTATTCCTCTGCAGGAAATATGGTGTTTTGAGTCCCTTTCACTGAGGAAAGTGTAGGTCTTGTCTTTTCCGTAGTTGGTTTTTGGAACGGTACCTGTACTAAGATCACACTCTGGTTTTATGCATCAACCCACCTCTCCTTCCCCCTTAAGCAGGCATAAGAGTGTTTTCTAAATGTGAGACTCTGTTCTCTTTCGTAATTCAGTTCATGTGTAGCCATGTTTACAGGACCTTCATAAGTGATATCTTATGATAAGTGTCTTCTTCTCTGTGACTTATTTCACTTAGAATCATCGTACCTGAATCCACTAATTTTGCTGCTACTGGCCTTATGACATTGATTTCGTGTCTAAGGGGTATTCCATTGTACGTAAGTACCACAATTTTTTGAACCATTTTTGTCTTTCCTGGGATATTTAAGGTGTACCCAAGTTGAGGTTCTTGTAAGCAGTGCAGACCTAAATTTTGGGGTGGCTCTGTCTATTGATTTTCAGTTTTCCCAAGGTATATTCCCTAGACTGGAAGGGTACTTGGCTCTGTAGCTCTGTTGTTTACTTGTTTGAGGGAACACAATGTACTCCTCCATAGAGTCAGTTGGCAATTTACATCCTGCCCATCAGCATAACTAGGCTCCCTGTTCTCCAGGGCCTGTCTTGCCTTTCTGGTTTATACACATTTTTCGGATATCCCTTTTTACCAGTGGGAAGTGATACTTCTTTGTAGTGCAGATTTGCATCGCCCACTTGCTTGCTTGGCCAAAAAGGGCGTATGCGTTTTCTCCTGAATATATTCAGGAGAAAATGCATACGCCCTTTTTGGCCAAGTTCATCATTGTCGAAGTTGTGCCCTTCTTCCTGTGCTTTAAAGGTGATTCCAATGTACATCTTGAAATATGTTTGCTGCTATTCTGGGTCGCTTTCAAGTCTGCCTCGTTGCCTTCCCTCAACAGATTTTTGGACGATAGTTGTCCTTTATTACTCTGCCAGTTTGTGAATTGCTGTGCCCCTGAGCTCCATTTTTCAACTCGTTTTTTGTGAGCTGATGTCAGGTCCAAAACTTTGGTTCAGGAACTGTACTGGTTCCTGGCTGGTGTCTGAGACTTTGGCTAATTCTTCTACATGCCGGGAAATTACAGTGACATATGCTCGTCCAAATGCCTAACAGCTACTCCATCATTGTTTCTCCCTCTTCCCTTTCATCCTCTGCCAAATTGGCAACCTGTGCGAACCAGGAGGTTAAAGGGTCTGTCTCTCCATGTTGGGACATTGATAGTAAAGCAGTTGGAAAGTCAAACCGGAGCACCAGGACAGGGACTATTAGTTGAGTATTAGAAACATTTTGTATGCACAATGTGTCCATTTTCTAAGTTTCACATACACGTTATAGCTGTAGTAATATTCCCTTCAACCTGGAGAGCTGGGGCCCTTGGAATGTGTGCCATGCATTATTGCTTTAAATGGTCTGCATTTGCTCACCGAATCTCACCAATACTCTCAGTCCCAAGTGTCCAGACTTATGGCACAATCAGGTGTCGTTGTATATATGGTCATTACAGGTTTCATCAGAGCCCCTGACGGAATTGTAAAGAATTTCCCTGTTTTTTTGTTTTGTTTTTCAAATTCCTTTTTATAGTGGGTTTGAGCTGATTCTCACTGCCATGTTTATGCCAGTCTAGACACACTTGATTCCCTTACGGAGACAATTCAGTACATAGGTTTTAAGATTCTTACTAGTCAGATGTATTCCTCTGCAGGAAATATTGGGTTTTGAGTCCCTTTCACTGAGGAAAGTGTAGGTCTTTTCTTTTCCGTAGTTGGTTTTTGGAACGGTACGTGTACTAAGATCACACTCTGGTTTTATGCATCACCCCACCTCTCCTTCCCCCTTAAGCAGGCATAAGAGTGTTTTTTAAATGTGAGATTCTGTTCTCTTTCGTAACTCAGTTCATGTGTATCCATGTTTACAGGACCTTCATAAGTGATATCTTATGATAAGTTTCTTCTTCTCTGTGACTTATTTCACTTAGAATCATCGTACCTGAATCCACTCATTTTGCTGCTACTGGCCTTAAGACATTGATTTCATGGCTGAGCGGTATACCATTGTACGTAAGTAACACAATTTCTTGAACCATTTTTGTCTTTCCTGGGATATTTAAGGTGTACCCAAGTTGAAGTTCTTGTAAGCAGTGCAGCCTTAAATTTTGTGTTTGCTCTGTCTTATTGATTTTCAGTTTTCCCAAGGTATATTCCCTAGACTGGAAGGGCACTTGGCTCTGTAGCTCTGTTGTTTACTTGTTTGAGGGAACACAATGCACTCCTCCAGAGAGTCAGTTGGCAATTTACATCCTGCCCATCAACATAACTAGGCTCCCTGTTCTCCAGGGCCTGTCTTGCCTTTCTGGTTTTTACACATTTTTCGTATATCCCTTTTTACCGGTGGGAAGTGATACTTCTTTGTAGTGCAGGTTTGCATCGCCCGCTTTCTTGCTTGGCCAAAAAGGGCGTATGCATTTTCTCCTGAATATATTCAGGAGAAAATGCATACGCCCTTTTTGGCCAAGTGCATCATTGTCGAAGTTGTGCCCCTCTTCCTGTGCTTTAAAGGTGATTCCAATGTACATCTTGAAATATGTTTGCTGCTATTCTGGCTCGCTTTCAAGTCTGCCTCGTTGCCTTCCCTCAACAGATTTTTGGACGATAGTTGTCCTTTATTACTCTGCCAGTTTGTGAATTGCTGTGCCCCTGAGCTCCATTTTTCAACTCGTTTTTTGTGAGCTGATGGCAGGTCCAAAACTTTGGTTCAGGAACTGTACTGGTTCCTGGCGGGTGTCTGAGACTTTGGCTAATTCTTCGACCTTCCGGGAAATTACAGTGACATGTGCTCGTCCAAATGCCTAACAGCTACTCTCTCATTGGTTGTCCCTCTTCCCTTTCATCCTCTGCCAAATTGGCAACCTGTGCGAACCAGGAGGTTAAATGTGCTGTCTCTCCATGTTGGGACATTGATAGTAAAGCAGTTGGAAAATGAAACCGGAGCACCAGGAGAGGGACTATTAGTTGAGTTTTAGAAACCTTTCGTATTCACAATGTGTCCATTCTCTAGGTTTCACATACATGTTATAGCTATAGTAATATTCCCTTCAACCTAGAGAGTTTGTAAGCTTGGAATGTGTGCCATGAATTATTGCTTTAAATGGTCTGCATTTGCTCAGCGAATCTCACCAATACTCTCAGTCCCAAGTGTCCAGCCTTATGCCACATCCAGCTGTCATTGTAGATACGGTCATTCCAGGTTTCATCAGAGCCCCTGAAGGAATTGTAAAGCATTTCCCTGTTTTTTTGTTTTGTTTTTCAAATTCCTTTTTATAGTGGGTTTGAGCTGATTCTCACTGCCATGTTTATGCCAGTCTAGACACACTTGATTCCCTTATGGAGACCTATCAATACATAGGTTTTAAGATTCTTACTAGTCAGATATATTCCTCTGCAGGAAATATGGGGTTTTGAGTCCCTTTCACTGAGGAAAGTGTAGGTCTTGTCTTTTCCGTAGTTGGTTTTTGGAACGGTACCTGTACTAATATCACACTCTGGTTTTATGCATCACCCCACCTCTCCTTCCCCCTTAAGCAGGCATAAGAGTGTTTTTTAAATGTGAGATTCTGTTCTCTTTCGTAACTCAGTTCATGTGTATCCATGTTTACAGGACCTTCATAAGTGATATCTTATGATAAGTTTCTTCTTCTCTGTGACTTATTTCACTTAGAATCATCGTACCTGAATCCACTCATTTTGCGGCTACTGGCCTTATGACATTGATTTCATGGCTGAGGGGTATACCATTGTACGTAAGTAACACAATTTCTTGAACCGTTTTTGTCTTTCCTGGGATATTTAAGGTGTACCCAAGTTGAGGTTCTTGTAAGCAGTGCAGCCCTCAATTTTGTGTTTGCTCTGTCTTATTGATTTTCAGTTTTCCTAAGGTATCTTCCCTAGACTGGAAGTGCTCTTGGCTCTGTAGCTCTGTTGTTTCCTTGTTTTAGGGAAAACAATGCACTCCTCCAGAGAGGCAGTTGGCAATTTACATCGTGCCCATCAGCATAACTATGCTCCCTGTTCTCCAGGGCATTTCTTGCCATTCTGGTTTTTACACATTTTGTGGATGTCCCTTTTTACCGGTGGGAAGTGATACTTTTTTTAGTGCAGATTTGCATTGCCCGCTTGCTTGCTTGGCCAAAAATGGCGTATGCGTTTTCTCCTGAATATATTCAGGAGAAAATGCATACGCACTTTTTGGCCAAGTGCATCATTGTCGAAGTTGTGCCCCTCTTCCTGTGCTTTAAAGGTGATTCCAATGTACATCTTGAAATATGTTTGCTGCTATTCTGGGTCGCTTTCAAGTCTGCCTCGTTGCCTTCCCTCAACAGATTTTTGGACGATAGTTGTCCTTTATTATTCTGCCAGTTTGTGAATTGCTGTGCCCCTGAGCTCCATTTTTCAACTCGTTTTTTGTGAGCTGATGCCAGGTCCAAAACTTTGGTTCAGGAACTGTACTGGTTCCTGGCGGGTGTCTGAGACTTTGGCTAATTCTTCTACCTGCCGGGAAATTACAGTGACATGTGCTCGTCCAAATGCCTAACAGCTACTCTCTCATTGGTTGACCCTCTTCCCTTTCATCCTCTGCCAAATTGGCAACCTGTGTGAACCAGGAGGTTAAAGTGGCTGTCTCTCCAAGTTGGGACAATGATAGTAAAGCAGTTGGAAAGTCAAAGTGGAGCACCAGGAGAGGGACTATTAGTTGAGTTTTAGAAACCTTTCGTATTCACAATGTGTCCATTCTCTATGTTTCCCGTACATGTTATAGCTGTAGTAATATTCCCTTTAACCTGGAGAGTTGGGACCCTTGGAATGTGTTCCACGCATTATAGCTTTAAATGGTCTGCATTTGCTCACCAAATCTCACCAATCCTCTCAGTCCCAAGTGTCCAGCCTTATGCCACATCCAGCTGTCGTTGTAGATAGGGTCATTCCATGTTTCATCAGAGCCCCTGAAGGAATTGTAAAGAATTTCCCTATTTTTTTGTTTTGTTATTGAAATTCCTTTTTATAGTGAGTTTCAGCTGATTCTCACTGCCATGTTTATGCGAGTCTAGACACACTTGATTCCCTTACGGAGACTTATCAGTACATTCGTTTTTTTTTTTTTTTTTTTTTTTTTTTATTAGTTTCTGCTTTACAACAAAGTGAATCAGTCATACATATACATCTGTTCCCACATCCCTTCCCTCATGCATCTCCCTCTATCCCACCCTCCCCATCCCACCCCTCCAGGCAGTCACAAAGCACCCAGCTGATCTCCCTGTGCTCTGCGGCTGCTTCCCACAATCTATCTACCTTACGTTTGGTAGTGTATATATTTCCATGCCTCTCTTTCACTTTGTCACAGCTTACCCTTCCCCCACCCCATATCCTCAAGTCCATTCTCAAGTAGGTCTGTGTCTTTATTTCTGTCTTACCCTTAAGTTCTTCATGACATTTTTTTTTCTTAAATTCCATATATATGTGTCAGCATACAGTATTTGTCTTTCTCTTTCTGACTTACTTCACTCTGTATGACAGACTCTAGGTCCATCCACCTCATTACAAAAAGTTCAATTTCATTTCTTTTTATGGCTGAGTAATATTCCATTGTATATATGTGCCACATCTTCTTTACCCATTCATCCGATGATGGACACTTAGGTTGTTTCCATCTCCGGGCTTTTGTAAATAGGGCTGCTATGAACATTTTGGTGCATGTCTCTTTTTGAATTATGGTTTTCTCAGGGTATATGCCCAGTAGTGGGATTGCTGGGTCATATGGTAGTTCTATTTGTCGTTTTTTAAGGAACCTCCATATTGTTCTCCATAGTGGCTGTACCAATTCACAATCTCACCAGCAGTGTAAGAGGGTTCCCTTTATTCCACACCCTCTCCAGCATTTATTGTTTCTAGATTTTTTGATGATGGCCATTCTGACTGGTGTGAGATGATATCTCATTGTAGTTTTGATTTGCATTTCTCTAATGAGTAAAGATGTTGAGCATCCTTTCATGTGTTTCTTGGCAGTCTGTATATCTTCTGTGGAGAAATGTCTATTTAGGTCTTCTGCCCATTTTTGGATTGGGTTTTCTGTTTTTTTGTTATTGAGCTGCATGAGCTGCTTATAAATTTTGGAGATTAATCCTTTGTCAGTTGCTTCATTTGCAAATATTTTCTCCCATTCTGAGGGTTGTCTTTTGGTCTTGTTTATGGTTTCCTTTGCTGTGCAAAAGCTTTTAAGTTTCATTAGGTCCCATGTGTTTATTTTTGTCTTTATTTCCATTTCTCTAGGAGGTGGGTCCAAAAGGATCTTGCTGTGATTTATGTCATAGAGTGTTCTGCCTATGTTTTCCTCTAAGAGTTTGATAGTGTCTGGCCTTACATTTAGGTCTTTAATCCATTTTGAGCTTATTTTTGTGTACGGTGTTAGGGAGTCATCTAATCTCATACTTTTACATGTCCCTGTCCAGTTTTCCCAGCACCACTTATTGAAGAGGCTGTCCTTCCTCCACTGTACATTCCTGCCTCCTTTATCAAAGATAAGGTGACCATATGTGCGTGGGTTTATCTCTGGGCTTTCTATCCTGTTCCATTGATCTATCTTTCTGTTTTTGTGCCAGTTCCATACTGTCTTGATTACTGCAGCTTTGTAGTATAGTCTGGAGTCAGGGAGCCTGATTCCTCCAGCTCCATTTTTCGTTCTCAAGATTGCTTTGGCTATTCGGGGTCTTTTGTGTTTCCATACAAATTGTGAAATTTTTTGTTCTAGTTCTGTGAAAAATGCCAGTGGTAGTTTGATAGGGATTGCATTGAATCTGTAGATTGCTTTGGGTAGTAGAGTCATTTTCACAATGTTGATTCTTCCAATCCAAGAACATGGTACATCTCTCCATCTATTTGTATCCTCTTTAATTTCTTTCATCAGTGTCTTATAATTTTCTGCATACAGGTCTTTTTTCTCCTTAGGTAGGTTTATTCCTAGATATTTTATTCTTTTTGTTGCAATGGTAAATGTGAGTGTTTCCTTGATTTCACTTTCAGATTTTTCATCATTAGTATATAGGAATGCCAGAGATTTCTGTGCATTAATTTTGTATCCTGCAACTTTACCAAATTCGTTGATTAGCTCTAGTAGTTTTCTGGTAGCATCTTTAGGATTCTCTATGTATAGTATCATGTCATCTGCAAACAGTGACAGCTTTACTTCTTCTTTTCCGATTTGGATTCCTTTTATTTCCTTTTCTTCTCTGATTGCTGTGGCTAAAACTTCCAAAACTATGTTGAATAAGAGTGGTGAGAGTGGGCAACCTTGTCTTGTTCCTGATCATAGTGGAAATGCTTTCAGTTTTTCACCATTGAGGACGATGCTGGCTGTGGGTTTGTCATATATGGCCTTTATTATGTTGAGGAAAGTTCCCTCTATGCCTACTTTCTGCAGGGTTTTTATCATAAATGGGTGTTGAATTTTGTCGAAAGCTTTCTCTCCATCTATTGAGATGATCATATGGTTTTTCTCCTTCAATTTGTTAATATGGTGTATCACGTTGATTGATTTGCCTATATTGAAGAATCCTTGCATTCCTGGAATAAACCACACTTGATCATGGTGTATGATCCTTTTAATGTGCTGTTGGATTCTGTTTGCTAGTATTTTGTTGAGGATTTTTGCATCTATGTTCATCAGTGATATTGGCCTGTAGTTTTCTTTCTTTGTGACATCCTTGTCTGGTTTTGGTATCAGGGTGATGGTGGCCTCGTAGAATGAGTTTGGGACTGTTCCTCCCTCTGCTATATTTTGGAAGAGTTTGAGAAGGATAGGTGTTAGCTCTTCTCTAAATGCTTGATAGAATTCGCCTGTGAAGCCATCTTGTCCTGGGCTTTTGTTTGTTGGAAGATTTTTTATCACAGTTTCAATTTCAGTGCTTGTGATTGGTCTGTTCATATTTTCTATTTCTTCCTGATTCAGTCTTGGCAGGTTGTGCATTTCTAAGAATATGTCCATTTCTTCCAGGTTGTCCATTTTATTTGCATAGAGTTGCTTGTAATAATCTCTCATGATCTTTTGTATTTCTGCAGTGTCAGTTGTTACTTCTCCTTTTTCATTTCTAATTCTATAGATTTGAGTCTTCTCCCTTTTTTTCTTGATGAGTCTGGCTAATGGTTTATCAATTTTGTTTATGTTCTCAAAGAACCAGCTTTTAGTTTGGTTGATCTTTGCTATCGTTTCCTTCATTTCTTTTTCATTTATTTCTGATCTGATCTTTATGATTTCTTTCCTTCTGCTAACTTTGGGATGTTTTTGTTCTTCTTTCTCTAATTGCTTTAGGTGCAAGGTTAGGTTGTTTATTCGAGATGTTTCCTGTTTCTTAAGGTGGGATTGTATTGCTATAAACTTCCCTCTCAGAACTGCTTTTGCTGCATCCCATAGGTTTTGGGTCGTCGTGTCTCCATTGTCATTTGTTTCTAGGTATTTTTTAATTTCCTCTTTGATTTCTTCAGTGATCACTTCGTTATTAAGTAGTGTATTGTTTAGCCTCCATGTGTTTGTATTTTTTACAGCTCTTTTCCTGTAATTGATATCTAGTCTCATAGAATTGTGGTCAGAAAAGATACTTGATACAATTTCAATTTTCTTAAATTTACCAAGGCTTGATTTGTGACCCAAGATATGATCTATCCTGGAGAATGTTCCATGAGCACTTGAGAAAAATGTGTATTCTGTTGTTTTTGGATGGAATGTCCTATAAATATCAATTAAGTCCATCTTGTTTAATGTATCATTTAAAGCTTGTGTTTCCTTATTTATTTTCATTTTGGATGATCTGTCCATTGGTGAAAGTGGGGTGTTACAGTCCCCTACTATGATTGTGTTACTGTCGATTTCTCCTTTTATGGCTGTTAGTATTTACCTTATGTATTGAGGTGCTCCTACGTTTGGTGCATAAATATTTACAATTGTTATATCTTCTTCTTGGATCGATCCCTTGATCATTATGTAGTGTCCTTCTTTGTCTCTTCTAGTAGTCTTTATTTTAAAGTCTATTTTGTCTGATATGAGAATTGCTACCCCAGCTTTCTTTTGGTTTCCATTTGCATGGAATATCTTTTTCCATCCCCTTACTTTCAGTCTGTATGTGTCTCTAGGTCTGAAGTGGGTCTCTTGTAGACAGCATATATATGGGTCTTGTTTTTGTATCCATTCAGCCAATCTGTGTCTTTTGGTGGGAGCATTTAGTCCATTTACATTTAAGGTAATTATCGATATGTATGTTCCTATTCCCATTTTCTTAATTGTTTTGGGTTCGTTATTGTAGGTCTTTTCCTTCTGTTGTGTTTCTTGCCTAAAGAAGTTCCTTTAGCATTTGTTGTAAAGCTGGTTTGGTGGTGCTGAACTCTCTCAGCTTTTGCTTGTCTGTAAACGTTTTAATTTCTCCATCAAATCTGAATGAGATTCTTGCTGGGTAGAGTAATCTTGGTTGCAGGTTTTTCTCCTTCATCACTTTAATTATGTCCTGCCACTCCCTTCTGGCTTGTAGAGATTCTTTTGAGAGATCAGCAGTTATCCTGATGGGGATTCCCTTGTGTGTTATTTGTTGTTTTTGCCTTGCTGCTTTTAATATGATTTCTTTGTGTTTAATTTTTGACAGTTTGATTAATATGTGTCTTGGCGTATTTCTCCTTGGATTTATTCTGTATGGGACTCTCTGTGCCTCCTGGACTTGATTAACTATTTCCTTTCCCATATTAGGGAAGTTTTCAACTATAATCTCTTCAAATATTTTCTCAGTCCCTTTCTTTTTCTCTTCTTCTTCTGGAACCCCTATAATTCGAACGTTGGTGCGTTTAATGTTGTCCCAGAGGTCTCGGAGACTGTCTTCTGTTCTTTTCATTCTTTTTTCTTTATTTTGCTCTGCAGCAGTTATTTCCACTATTTTATCTTCCACCTCACTTATCCGTTCTTCTGCCTCAGTTATTCTGCTATTGATCCCATCTAGAGTATTTTTTATTTCATTTATTGTGTTTTTAATCGATGCTTGATTCATCTTTAGTTCTTCTAGGTCCTTGTTAACTGTTTCTTGCATTTTGTCTATTCTATTTCCAAGATTATGGATCTGGGAAATAGAATCTTGGATCATCTTTACCATCATTATTCTGAATTCTTTTTCAGGTTGACTGCCTATTACCTCTTCATTTGTTAGGTCTGGTGGGTTTTTATCTTGCTCCTTCTCCTGCCGTGTGTTTTTCTGTCTTCTCATTTTGCTTATGTTACTGTGTTTGGGGTCTCCTTTTTGCAGGCTGCAGGTTCGTAGTTCCCGTTGTTTTTGGTGTCTGTCCCCAGTGGCTAATGTTGGTTTAGTGGGTTGTGTAGGCTTCCTGGTGGTGGGGACTAGTGCCTGTGTTCTGGTGGATGAGGCTGGATCTTGTCTTTCTGGTGGGCAGGTCCACGTCTGGTGGTGTGTTTTGGGGTGTCTGCGGACTTTTTATGATTTTAGGCCACCTCTCTGCTAATGGGTGGCGTTGTGTTCCTGTCTTGCTAGTTGTTTGGCATAGGGTGTCCAGCACTGTAGCTTGCTGGTCGTTGAGTGAAGCTGGGTGCTGGTGTTGAGATGGAGATCTCTGGAAGATTTTCGCCGTTCGATATTATGTGGAGCTGGGAGGTCTCTTGTTGACCAGTGTCCTGAAGTTGGCTCTCCCACCTCAGAGGCACAGCACTGACTCCTGGCTCCTCAATTTGGGTTGATTTGTTGTCTATTCATGTATTCCACAGATGCAGAGTACATCAAGTTGATTGTGGAGCTTTAATCCGCTGCTTCTGAGGCTGCTGGGAGAGGTTTCCCTTTCTCTTCTTTGTTCTCACAGCTCCTGGGTCTCAGCTTTGGATTTGGCCCCGCCTCTGCGTGTAGGTCGCCGGAGGGCATCTGTTCTTCGCTCAGACAGGACAGGGTTAAAGGAGCAGCCTCTTCCGGGACTCTGGCTCACTCAGGCCGGGCGGGAGGGTGGGGCACGGAGTGCGGGGCGAGCCTGCAGTGGCAGAGGTCGGCGTGACGTTGCACTAGCCCGAGGCGCGCCGTGCGTTCTCCCAGGGAAGCCGCCCCTGGATCCCGGGACACCGGCAGTGGCAGGCTGAACAGGCTCCCGGAAGGGCGGTGTGGACAGTGACTTGCGCTCGCACACAGGCTTCTTGGCGGTGGCAGCAGCAGCCCCAGCCTCCCAAGCCCGTCTCTGGGCTCCGCGCTTTCAGTCACGACTCGCGCCTGTGTGTGGAGCCCCTTTAAGCAGCGCTCTTAATCCCCTCTCCTCGCGCACCAGGAAACCAAGAGGAAAGAAAAAGTCTCTTGCCTCTTCGGCAGCTCCAGAGATTTCCCGGACTCCCTCCTGGCTAGCTGTGGCACATTAGCCCCCTTCAGGCTGAGTTCTCGCCGCCAGCCCCAGTTCTCTCCCTGTGCTCTGACCGAAGCCCGAGCCTCAGCTTCCACCGCCGCCTGCCCCGGCGGGCGAGCAGAAAAGCCTCTCGGGCTGGTGAGTGCCGCTCGGCACCGCTCCTCTGTGCGGGAATCTCTCCGCTTTGCCCTACTCAGGTATGTGGGGAGTATCTTGCCTTTTGGGAGGTCTGGGGTCTTCTGCCAGCGTTCAGTATGTGTTCTGTAGTAGTTGTTCCACGTGTAGCTGTATTTCTGGTGTATCCATCAGTACATTCGTTTTAAGATTCTTACTAGTCAGATATATTCCTCTGCGGGAAATATGGGTTTCTGAGTCCCTTTCACTGAGGAAGGTGTAGGCCTTGTTCATTCCATAGTTGGTTTTTGGAATGGAACCTGTACTAATATCAAACTCTGGTTTTATGCATCACCCCACCTCTCCTTCCCCCTTAAGCAGGCATAAGAGTGTTTTCTATATGTGAGACTCTGTTCTCTTTCCTAACTCAGTTCATGTGTATCCAGCCATGTTTACAGGACCTTCATCAGTGATATCCTATGATAAGTTTATTTTTCTGTGTTACTTATTTCACTTAGAATCATCCTACCTGAATCCACTCATTTTGGTGCTACTGGCCTTATGACATTGATTTCATGGCTGAGGGATATTCCATCGTACAAAAGTACCACAATGTCTTGAACCATTTTTGTCTTTCCTGGGATATTTAAGGTGTACCCAAGTTGAGGTTCTTGTAAGCAGTGCAGCCCTAAATTTTGGGGTGGCTATGACTTATTGATTTTCAGTTTTCCCAAAGTATATTCCCTAGACTGGAAGTGTACTTGGCTCTGTAGCTCTGTTGTTTACTTGTTTTAAGGAAAACAATGCACTCCTCAAGAGAGGCAGTTGTCAATTTACATCCTGCCCATCAGCATAACTATGCTCCCTGTTCTCCAGGGCCTTTCTTGCCATTCTGGTTTTTACATATTTTGCGGATGTCCCTTCTTACCGGTGGGAAGTGATAATTTTTTTAGTGCAGATTTGCATTGCCCGCTTGCTTGCTTGGCCAAAAAGGGCGTATGCGTTTTCTCCTGAATATATTCAGGAGAAAATGCATACGCCCTTTTTGGCCAAGTGCATCATTGTCGAAGTTGTGCCCCTCTTCCTGTGCTGTAAAGGTGATTCCAATGTACCTCTTGAAATCTGTTTCCTGCTCTTCTGGCTCGCTTTCAAGTCCGCCTCGTTGCCTTCCCTCAACAGATTTTTGGACGATAGTTGTCCTTTATTACTCTGCCATTTTGTGAATTGCTGTGCCCCTGAGCTCCATTTTTCAACTCGTTTTTTGTGAGCTGACGGCAGGTCCAAAACTTTGGTTCAGGTACTGTACTGGTTCCCGGCGGGTGGCTGAAACTTTGGATAATTCTTCTAACTGCTGGGAAATTAGAGTAACATGTGCCCGTCCAAATGCCTAAGAGGTACTCTCTCATTGGTTCTCCCTCTTCCCTTTCATCCTCTGCCAAATTGGCATCCTGTGCGAACCAGGAGGTTAAAGGGGCTGTCTCTCCAAGTTGGGACATTGATAGTAAAGCAGTTGGAAAGTCAAACTGGAACACCAGGAGAGGGAATATTAGTTGAGTTTTAGAAACCTTTCATGTTCACAGTGTGTTCATTCTCTAGGTTTCCCATACATGTTATAGCTGTAGTAATATTCCCTTCAACCTGGAGAGTTGGGATCCTTGGAATGTGTGCCACGCATTATTGCTTTAAATGGTCTGCATTTGCTCACCGAATCTCACCAATCCTCTCAGTCCCAAGTGTCCGGCCTTATGCCACATCCAGGTGTCGTTGTAGATAGGGTCATTCCAGGTTTCATCAGAGCCCCTGAAGGAATTGTAAAGAATTTCCTGTTTTTTTTTTTTGTTTGTTTTTCAAATTCCTTTTTATAGTGGGTTTGAGCTGATTCTCACTGCCATGTTTATGCCAGTCTAGACACACTTGATTCCCTTATGGAGACATATCAATACATAGGTTTTAAGATTCTTACTAGTCAGGTATATTCCTTTGTGGGAGATATGGGGTTTTGAGTCCCTTTCACTGAGGAAGGTGTAAGTCTTGTCTTTTCCGTAGTTGGTTTTTGGAACGGTACCTGTACTAATATCACACTCTGGTTTTATGCATCACCCCACCTCTCCTTCCCCCTTAAGCAGGCATAAGAGTGTTTTCTAAATGTGAGACTCTGTTCTCTTTCGTAATTCAGTTCATGTGTAGCCATGTTTACAGGACCTTCATAAGTGATATCTTATGATAAGTTTCTTCTTCTCTGTGACTTATTTCACTTAGAATCATCGTACCTGAATCTACTCATTCTGCTGCTACTTGCCTTATGACATTGATTTCGTGTCTAAGGGGTATTCCATCGTACGTAAGTACCACAATGTCTTGAACCATTTTTGTCTTTCCTGGGATATTTAAGGTGTACCCAAGTTGAGGTTCTTGTAAGCAGTGCAGCCCTCAATTTTGTGTTTGCTCTGTCTTATTGATTTTCAGTTTTCCCAAGGTATATTCCCTAGACTGGAAGGGCACTTGGCTCTGTAGCTCTGTTGTTTACTTGTTTTAGGGAACACAATGTACTCCTCCAGAGAGTCAGTTGGCAATTTACATCCTGCCCATCAGCATAACTAGGCTCCCTGTTCTCCAGGGCCTGTCTTGCCTTTCTGGTTTTTACACATTTTTCGGATATCCCTTTTTACCGGTGGGAAGTGATACTTCTTTGTAGTGCAGATTTGCATCCCCCGCTTGCTTGCTTGGCCAAAAAGGGCGTATGCGTTTTCTCCTGAATATATTCAGGAGAAAATGCATACGCCCTTTTTGGCCAAGTGCATCATTGTCGAAGTTGTGCCTCTCTTCCTGTGCTTTAAAGGTGATTCCAATGTACATCTTGAAATATGTTTGCTGCTATTCTGGCTCGCTTTCAAGACTGCCTCGTTGCCTTCCCTCAACAGATTTTTGGACGATAGTTGTGCTTTATTACTCTGCCAGTTTGTGAATTGCTGTGCCCCTGAGCTCCATTTTTCAACTCGTTTTTTGTGAGCTGATGGCAGGTCCAAAACTTTGGTTCAGGAACTGTACTGGTTCCTGGCGGGTGTCTGAGACTTTGGCTAATTCTTCTACCTGCCTGGAAATTACAGTGACATATGCTCGTCCAAATGCCTAACAGCTACTCTCTCATTGGTTCTCCCTCTTCCCTTTCATCCTCTGCCAAATTGGCAACCTGTGCGAACCAGGAGGTTAAAGTGGCTGTCTCTCCAAGTTGGGACCATGGTAGTAAAGCAGTTGGAAAGTCAAAGTGGAGCACCAGGAGAGGGACTATTAGTTGAGTTTTAGAAACCTTTCGTATTCACAAAGTGTCCATTCTCTAGGTTTCACACACATGTTATAGCTGTAGTAACATTCCCTTCAACCTGGAGATTTGGTAACCTTGGAATGTGTGTGATGAATTTTTGCTTTAAATGGTCTGCATTTGCTCAGCGAATCTCACCAATACTCTCAGTCCCAAGTGTCCAGCCTTATGCCACATCCCGCTGTCATTGTAGAAACGGTCATTCCAGGTTTCATCAGAGCCCCTGAAGGAATTGAAAAGAATATCCCTGTTTTTTTGTTTTGTTTTCAAATTCCTTTTTATAGTGGGTTTGAGCTGATTCTCACTGCCATGTTTATGCCAGTCTAGACACACTTGATTCCCTTATGGAGACATATCAATACATAGGTTTTAAGATTCTTACTAGTCAGATGTATTCCTCTGCAGGAAATATGGGTTTTGAGTCCCTTTCACTGAGGAAAGTGTAGGTCTTGTCTTTTCCGTAGTTGGTTTTTGGAACGGTACCTGTACTAAGATCACACTCTGGTTTTATGCATCACCCCACCTCTCCATCCCCCTTAAGCAGGCATAAGAGTGTTTTTTAAATGTGAGATTCTGTTCTCTTTCGTAACTCAGTTCATGTGTATCCATGTTTACGGGAACTTCATAAGTGATATCTTATGATAAGTTTCTTCTTCTCTGTGACTTATTTCACTTAGAATCATCGTACCTGAATCCACTCATTTTGCTGCTACTGGCCTTATGACATTGATTTCATGGCTGAGGGGTATACCATTGTACGTAAGTACCACAATGTCTTGAACCATTTTTGTCTTTCCTGGGATATTTAAGGTGTACCCAAGTTGAGGTTCTTGTAAGCAGTGCAGCCCTCAATTTTGTGTTTGCTCTGTCTTATTGATTTTCAGTTTTCCCAAGGTATATTCCCTAGACTGGAAGGGCACTTGGCTCTGTAGCTCTGTTGTTTACTTGTTTGAGGGAACACAATGCACTCCTCCAGAGGGTCAGTTGGCAATTTACATCCTGCCCATCAGCATAACTAGGCTCCCTGTTCTCCAGGGCCTGTCTTGCCTTTCTGGTTTTTACACATTTTTTGGATATCCCTTTTTACCGGTGGGAAGTGATACTTCTTTGTAGTGCAGATTTGCATCGCCCACTTGCTTGCTTGGCCAAAAAGGGCGTATGCGTTTTCTCCTGAATATATTCAGGAGAAAATGCATACGACCTTTTTGGCCAAGTGCATCATTGTCGAAGTTGTGCCTCTCTTCCTGTGCTTTAAAGGTGATTCCAATGTACATCTTGAAATATGTTTGCTGCTCTTCCGGCTCGCTTTCAAGTCCGTCTCGTTGCCTTCCCTCAACAGATTTTTGGACGATAGCTGTCCTTTATTACTCTGCCAGTTTGTGAATTGCTGTGCCCCTGAGCTCCATTTTTCAACTCGTTTTTTGTGAGCTGACGGCAGGTCCAAATCTTTGGTTCAGGAACTGTACTGGGTCCTGGCGGGTGTCTGAGACTTTGGCTAATTCTTCTACCTGCCTGGAAATTACAGTGACATGTGCTCGTCCAAATGCCTAACAGCTACTCTCTCATTGGTTCTCCCTCTTCCCTTTCATCCTCTGCCAAATTGGCAACCTGTGTGAACCAGGAGGTTAAAGGGGCTGTCTCTCCAAGTTGGGACATTGATAGTAAAGCAGTTGGAAAGTCAAACCGGAGCACCAGGAGAGGGAATATTAGTTGAGTTTTAGAAACCTTTCATATTCACAGTGTGTCCATTCTCTAGGTTTCCCATACATGTTATAGCTGTAGTAATATTCCCTTCAACCTGGAGAGTTGGGATCCTTGGAATGTGTGCCACTCATTATTGCTTTAAATGGTCTGCATTTGCTCACCGAATCTCACCAATCCTCTCAGTCCCAAGTGTCCGGCCTTATGCCACATCCAGGTGTCGTTGTAGATAGGGTCATTCCAGGTCTCATCAGAGCCCCTGAAGGAATTGTAAAGAATTTCCTGTTTTTTTTTTTTTTTCAAATTCCTTTTTATAGTGGGTTTGAGCTGATTCTCACTGCCATGTTTATAACAGTCTAGACACACTTGATTCCCTTACGGAGACATATCAATACATAGGTTTTAAGATTCTTACTAGTCAGATATATTCCTCTGCAGAGAATAGTTGTGTTGAGTCCCGTTCACTGAGGAAGGAGTAGGTCTTCTCTATTCTGTATTTGGATTATTGAATGGCACCTGTGCTAATATCACACTCTGGTTTTATGCATTAACCCACCTCTCCTTTCCCCGTAAGCAGGCATAAGTATGTTTTCTATATGTGAGACTCTCTTCTCTTTACTAATTCAGTTCATGTGTACCCATGTTTACATTTCCTTCATAAGTGATATCATATGTGAGAATGCTCCATGACTCTTCTCATCATAATGCTCCTTATGCTTGTCACCATGATTATCCATGGTCTTCTCATCACAATGCTCCACTGTCTTGCCATCACATTGCTCCATGTCCCTTGTCATCACAATTCTCCACCTCTTTGTCATCACAATATTCCATGACTTTTCTCATCACAATGTTACATGCACTTGTCATCACAATTCTCCGTGGACTTGTCATCGCAATGCTCCCTGAACCCTGTCATAGCAAGCTCAATATGCTTGTCATCACAATGCTTCATGACATTGTTATAAAAATTCTTAATGTCCCTTGACATCACAATGCTCCCTGCCATTGTCATCACAATTCTCCATGACACATGTCATCACAATGCTCCAAGCCCTTGTCGTCACAATGCTCCATGACCCATGTCATCACAATGCTCCAAGACCTCTGTAATCACAATTATCCATGCCACTTTTCATCTCAATGCTCCATGAACACTGTCATCACAATGCACCATGCCCATCATCATAATGATTCATGCTATTGTCATCACAATGAAATCAAAATGCTCCATGTCCTCTGTCATCACAATGCTCCAAACCCTTCTGATCACAATGTTCCAAAACACTGGTCATCACATGCCCGATGACGCTCGTCAACACAATTATTCAAGGTCTTCTCATCAAAATGCTCCATGACCTTTGTCACCACAATGCTCAGTACACTTGGCATCACAATGCTCGCTGACACTTGTCATCAGTATGCTCCTTGAACACTGTCCTGACAAGGCTCCATGACTTTTTCATCACAATGATTCATTCCCTTTTCATCACAATGCTCCAAGGCCCCTGTTACCACAATGATCCGTGACACAACACATCACACTGCTTCATGACACTTATCATCAAAATGGTCCATAACGTCGTCAAACAAAGCTCTGTGACATTTGGCACCACAATGCTCCATTAAATTTTTATCACAATGCTCTGTGACCCTTGTCATCACAAAGCTCCATGCCTTTGTCAGCACAATACTCCCTCACACCTGTCATCACAATATTCCATGACACCTGTAATCACAATTCTCCATGCCCTTGTCATCACAAAGCTGCACGACGCATATCATCAGAATGCTCCATGGGCTTCTCATCACAATGCTCCTTGCCCTTGTCATCACAATGCTCCAACACACTTGTAATCACAATGCTCCATGCCTCTTTGCATCTCAATGCACCATGAACACTGTCATCACAATGCACCGTGCCCTTCACCATAATATTTCATGCTATTGTCATCACAATGAAATAAAAATGCTCAATGACCTCTGTCATCACAATGCACCAAACCCTTCTGATCACAATGTCCCATAACACTTGTCATCACAATGCCCCATGACGCTGGTCATCACAATTATCCATGGTCTTCTCATCACAATGCTCCATGATCTTTGTCATCACAATGCTCAATACACTTATCATCACAATGCTCCCTGACAGTTGTCATCAGTATGCTCCTCGAAGCCTGTCATGACAAGGCTCCATGCATTTTTCATCACAATGATCCATTCCCTTTTCATCACAATGCTCCAAGACCCCTGTAATCACAATGCTCCATGTCCTTGTCATCACAAAGCTCCATGACCCCTGTTATCACAATGCTCCGTGACTCCAGTCATCACAATGCTTCATGACCTTTCTACTCACAATTGTCCATGCCCTCGTCACACAAGGCTCTGTGACCTTTGTCACCACAATGCTCCATGCCCTTGTCATCTCAATGCTCCATGCACACTGTCTACACAATAATCCATGAAACTTGTCAGACCAATGTTCCATGCCCCTGTCATCACATGGCTACATGCCCTTGTCTTCACAATGCTCCATGACCCCTGTCATCACAGTGCTCCTTGACTCCAGTCATCACAATGATTCATGACCTTTCTCCTCACAATCGTCCATGCCCTCGTCACACAAGGCTCTGTCATATTTGTCATCACAATGCTCCATGAAATTTTCATCACAATGCTCTGTGACCCTTGTCATCACAATGCTCCATGCCTTTGTCAGCACAATGCTCCATGACACTTGTCATCAAAATGTGCCATGCATTTTTCATCACAATGCTCCACACCTTTTTCATCGCTATGCTCCATAAAATTTGTCATCACAATGTTCCTTGCACTTCTCATTAAAATGGTCTCTCACCACATATATCACAATGTTCCATCACTAGTCATCACATTACTCGCTCACCCCTGTCATCACAATGTTCCATGACCACTGTCATCACAGTGCTACATGCCCTTATCATCACAATGCTCCATGACCCCTGACATCATAATGTTACATAACCCCTGTCACAAAATGCTCCATGACCCATTTCATCACAATGCTTCATGACCCCTGACATCACAATATTCCATAACCACTGTCATCAAAATAATCCATGACACTTTTCATCAAATTGCTCAATGACGCTGTCATCACAATGCTCCCTGCCCTTCTCATCACAATGCACCACGCCCTTGTCATCAAAATGCCCCATGACACTTGTCATCACAAAGCTCCATGACCCTTGGCATCACAATGCTCCATGCCATTGTCATCACAATGCTCAATGAAATCTCTCATCACATTGCTCCATGCCCTTGTCATCACAATGCTCCATTACACCTGTCATAACAATGATCCATGGCCCCTGCTATCACAGTGTTCCACGGCCTTGTCATCACAACGCTCCATGACCCTTGTCATCACAATGCTCCAAGACCTCTGTAATCACATTTCTCCATGCCACTTTTCATCTCAATGCTCCATGAACACTGTCATCACAATGCACCATGCCCAACACCATAATATTTCATGCTATTGTCATCACAATGAAATCAAAATGCTCCATGTCCTCTGTCATCACAATGCTCCAAACCCTTCTGATCACAATGTTCCATAACACTTGTCATCACATGCCCCATGACGCTCGTCATCACAATTATGCAAGGTCTTCTCATCACAATGCTCCATGACCTTTGTCACCACGATCCTCAATACACTTGGCATCACAGTGCTCGCTGACACTTGTCATCAGTATGCTCCTTGAACACTGTCATGACAAGGCTTCATGCCATTTTCATAACAATGATCCATTCCCTTTTCATCACAATGCTCCAAGACCCCTGTTATCACAATGCTCCGTGACTCCAGTCATCACAATGCTTCATGACATTTGTCATCACAATGGTCCATGACCTCGTCACACAAAGCTCTGTGACCTTTGTCACCACAATGCTCCATGAAATTTTTATCACAATGCTCTGTGATCCTTCTCATCACAAAGCTCCATGCCTTTGTCAGCACAATGCTCCATGACCCTTCTCATCACAATGCACGATGCGCTTGTCAGCACAATGCTCCATGACCCATGTCATCTCAATGCAACATGCACTTCTCATCACAATTTTCCACATCCTTGTCATCAAAATTCTCCATAAACCTTGTCATCACAATGCTCCATGCACTTCTCCTCAAAATGCCTTCTCACCACTGATATCACAATGTTCCATCACTAGTCATCACAATACTCCCTCACCCTGTCATCACAATATTCCATGACCCCTGTTATCACAATTCTCCATGCCCTTGTCATCACAAAGCTCCATGACACATGTCATCAGAATGCTCCATGGCCTTCTCATCACAATGCTCCATGCCCTTGTCATCACAATGTTCCAACACCACTGTAATCACAATGTTCCATGCCCCTTTTCATCTCAATGCTCCATGAACCCTGTCACCACAATGCACCGTGCCCATCACCATAATATTTCATGCTATTGTCATCACAATGAAATCAAAATGCTAAATGATCACTGTCATCACAGTGCACCAAGCCCTTCTGATCACAATGTTCCATAACACTTGTCATCACAATGCCCCATGACACTGGTCATCACAATTAACCATGGTCTTCTCATCAAAATGCTCCATGATCTTTGTCATCACAATGCTCAATACAGTTATCATCACAATGCTCCGTGACAGTTGTCATCAGTATGCTCCTTGTACCCTGTCATGAAAAGGCTCCATGCATTTTTCATCACAATGATCCATTCCATTTTCATCGCAATGCTCCAAGACCCCTGTAATCACAATGCTCCATGTCCTTGTCATCACAAAGCTCCATGACGCATGTCATCAGAATGCTCCATTGCTTTCTCATCACAATGCTCCATGCCCTTGTAATCACATTGCTTCAAAACCCCTGTAATCTCAATGCTCCATGCACATTTCCATTGGAATGCACCACGCCCTTGTCATCAAAATGCCCCTTGACATTTGTCATCACAAAGCTCCATAACCCTTGGCATCACAGAGTTCCATGCCATTGTCATCACAATGCTCAATGAAATCTCTCATCACATTGCTCCATGCCCTTGTCATCACAATGCTCCATTACACCTGTCATAACAATACTCCATGACCCCTGCCCTCACAGTGTTCCACGGCCTTGTCATCACAAGGCTCCATGACCCTTGTCATTGCGATGTTCCAAGCCCTTGTCATCAAAATTCTCCATTACCTTTTTCATCTCAATCCTCCATGACACTTGGTATCACAATGCTCCATGCCTATGTCATCACAATGGACAATGACATATGTCATCACAATGCTCCCTGACACCTGTATTCACAATACTCCATGACCTTGTCATCACAATGTTCCATGCTCTTGTCATCACAATGTGCCATACCCACTGTCATCACAATAAACCATGAAATATGTCAGACCAATTTTCCATGCCCTTGTCATCACAATGCTCCATGCCCTTGTCATCACAATGCTCCATGACCCCTGTCATCACAATGCTCCGTCACTCCAGTCATCACAATACTTCATTACCTTTGTCCTCACAATGGTCCATGCCCTCGTCACACAACACTCTGTGACCTTTGTCACCACAATGCTCCATGCCCTTGTCATCTCAATGCTCCATGCCCACAGTCATCACAATAATCCATGAAACTTGTCAGACCAATGTTCCATGCCCCTGTCATCATATTGCTCCTTGCCCCTGTCTTCACAATGCTCCATGACACCTGTCATCACAGTGCTCCGTGAGTCCAGTCATCACAATGATTCATGACCTTTCTCATCACAATGGTCCATGCCCTCGTCACACAAGGCTCTGTGATCTTTGTCACCACAATGCTTCATGAAATTTTCATCACAATGCTCTGTGTCCCTTGTTATCACAATGCTCCATGCCTTTGTCAGCACAATGCTCCATGACACTTGTCATCAAAATGCTCCAAGCGCTTGTCAGCACAATGCTGCCTGACACATGTCATCACAATGTGCCATGCTCTTTTTCTCACAATGCTCCACATACTTTTAATCCCTATGCTCCATAAAACTTGTCATCACAATGCTCCATGCCCTTGTCATCTCAATGCTCCAAGACCCCTGTAATTACAATGCTCCATGCTGCTTTTCATCAGAATGCTCCATGAGACATGGCATCACAAGACGCCATGGTCTTCTCAACACAATTCTCCAGGACCTTGTCATCACAATGCTCCATTCCCTTGTCATCACAATGCTCCATGACCCCTGTCATCACAATACTCCATGCACATTTTCAGCCCAATGATCCATGCCCTTCCCATCACAATGCACCATGAGCACTGTCATCACAATGCTCCATGACCACTGTCATCCCCGCGCTCCATGACCCCTCACAACACAATGATCCGGGAATCTTGTCATCAAAAATCTCCATGACACTTGTCATCACAATGATCCATGCCCTTGTCATCCCAATGCTCCATGACACCTTTAATCTGAATGTTCCGTGATGCTTGTCATCACAATGCTCCATGACCCTTTTCATCATAGTGCTCCTTGACCCCTGTAATCACAATGCTCCATGAAGATTTTCAGCCCAAAGCTCCATGACCTTCTCATCACAATGCTCCAAGACCGCTGTAATCACAATGTTCCATGCCCCTTTTCATCTCCGTGCTCCATGAAACCTGCCATCACAATGAACCATGCCCATCATCATAATGTTTCATGCTATTTTCATTACAATAAAATCAAAATGCTCCATGACCTATGTCATCACAATGTTCCAAACCATTGTGATCACAGTGTTTCATAAAACTTGTCATCACAACGCCCCATGACGCTCGTCATCACAATTATCCATGGTCTTCTCATCACAATGCTCCATGACATTTGTCATCACAATGCTCAATACACTTGTCATCACAATGCTCCCTGACACTTGTCGTCATTATGCTTCATGATCCCTGTCATGACAAGGCTCCATGCCTTTTTCAACACAATGATCCATGCCCTTTTCTTCACAATTTTCCAAGACCCATGTAATCACAATTCTCCATGCCCCTTTTCATCAGAATGCTCCATGAGACTCGTCAATACAAGGCTCCAATGTTTTCTCATCACAATGCTTCAGTACCTACTCAACAAAATGCTCAATTCCCTTGTCATCACAATGCTCCATGACCCCCGCCTTCACAATACTCCATGAACATTTTTAGCCCAATGCTCTATGACCTTCTCATAACAATGCTCCATGAACCCTTTCATCACAATGCTCCATTACCACTGTCATCACAATGCTCCATGACCCCTGACAGCACAATGATTCAGGACTCTTGTCATCAAAATGTTCCATGACACTTGTCATCACGATGATCCATGCCCTTGCCATCCCAATGCTCCATGACCCCTGTAATCACAAAGCTCCATGACGCTTGTCATCACAGTGCTCCATGACACTTGTCATCAAAATGCTCCATGCCTTTGTCAGCAAAATGCTTCATGACATTATCATCACAATGCTCCATGCGCTTGTCCTCACAATACTCCATTCCCATTGTCATCAAAATCCTCGGTGAAACGTGGGTTCACATTTCTTCACGCCCTTGTCATTACAATGCTCCATGCTCCTTGAAATGAAAATGATCCATGACCTCTGTCATCATAATGCTACAAGCCCTAGTGATCACAATGTTCCTTAACACTTGTCATCACAACGCTCCATGATGCCTGTCATTACAATGCTGCATGAACTTTGTCATCACAAAGCTAAATACACTTGTCAACACAATGCTCCCTGACACTTGTCGTCAGAATGCTCCTTGAATCCTGTAATGAAAAGGCTCCATGTATTTTTCATAACAACGCTCCATGCCCTCTTCATCACAATGCTCCATGCCAGTGTCATCACAATACTCCACAAGCTTGTCATCAGAATGCTCCATGACCCCTGTCATCACAATGATCCATGACACCTGTCATCAAAATGCTCCATTTCCCTTGTCATTACAGTGTTCCATGATGCTCGTCATCACAATTATCCATGACCTCCTCATCACAATGCTCCACGGTCTTGCGATCACAATGCTCAATGCCCTGGTCATCACAGTGCTCCATGTCCCTTGTCATCACATTTCTCCACGTCCATGTCATCACAATGCTCAATGACACTTATCGTCACAAAGTTACATGCTATTGTCATCACAATTATACATGCAATTGTCATCACAATGCTCCATGACACCTGTCATGGCAAGTTCCATGTGCTTGTCATCACAATGTTTCACGACGTTGGCATCAAAATTCTCAATGGCCCTAGTCATAACAATGCTCCATGCTCTTGTCATCACAATGCTCCATGACACTTCTCATCAAAATGCTCCAAGCGCTGGTCATCACAATGCTCCATTACCTTTGTCATCACAATCCTCCATGACACTTGTCATCACAATGCTCCATGCCATTGTCATCACAATGCACCATGACATAGGTCATCACAATGCTCCCTGACACCTGACTTCACAGTACTCCATGACCTTTTCTTCACAGTGCTCCATGCCCTTGTCATCACAATGTGCAATGCCCACCGTCATCACAATAATCCATGAAATTTTTCAGACCGATGCTCCATGCCCCTGTCATCACAATGCTCCATGCACTTGTCATCACAATGCTCCATGACACCTGTCATCACAATGCTCCATGACACACGTCATCACAATGCTCCGTGACTCAAGTCATCACAATGCTTCAAGACTTTGTCATCACAATGGTCCATGCCCTCATCATCACAAGTCTCTGTGACCTTTGTCACCACATTGCTCCATGAACTTTTCATCACAATGCTCTGTGACCCTTGGCATCACAATGCTCCATGCCTTTGTCAGCACAATATTCCATGACACTTGTCATCACAATGCTCCATGACCTTGTCACCACAATGCTCCATGACCGATGTGAGCATAATGTGCCATGCGGTTGTCATCACAATGCTCCACATCCTTGTCATCACAATGCTCCATAAACATTGTCATCACAATGCTCCATGCACTTCTCATGAAAATGCTCTCTCACCACTGATATCACAATGTTCCATCACTAATCATCACAATACTCCCTCATCCCTGTCATCACAATGCTCCACGGCCTAGTCATCACAAGGCTCCATGACCCGAGTAATCACAATGCTCCATACCACATTTCATCTCAATGCTCCATGAACCCTGTAATCAAAACGAACCATGCCCTTCATCATAATGCTTCATGCTATTTTCATCACAATGAAATCAAAATGCTCCATGACTTCTGTAATCACAATGCTCCAAGCCCTTGTGATCACAATGCTCCGTAATACTTGTCATCACAATGACACATGAGGCTCGTCATCACAATTATCCATGCATTTCCCATCACAATGTTCCATGAACTTTGTCATCACAATGCTCAATACACTTGTCATCACAATGCTCCCTGACACTTGTCGTCAGTATGCTACTTGAACACTGTCATGACGAGGCTCCATGCCTTTTTCCTCACAATGATCCATGCCCTTTTCATCATAATGCTCCAAGACCACTGTAATCACAATGCTCCATGCCCTGGTCATCACAAAGCTCCATGACGCATGTCATCAGAATGCTCCTTTGACATTTCTCACAATGCTCCATGCCCTTGTAATCACAATGCTCCAAGACCCCTGTAATCACAATGCTCCATGCTCCTTTTCATCAGAATGCTCCATGAGATTTCTCATCACAAGGCTCCATGGCCTTCTCATCTCAATGCTCCAGGACCTTGTCATCACAATGCTCCATGATCCCTTTCATCAGAATACTCCATGAACATTTTCACCTCAGTGCTCCATGATCTTCTGATAACAATGCTCCATGATCCCTGTCATCACAATGCTCCATGTTCCTTGATATCAGAATGATCCATGACCTCTGTCATCACAGTGCTCCAAACTCTTGTGATCATATTGTTCCATAACACTTGTCATCACAACGCTACATTATGCCTGTCATCACAATACTCCATGCCCTTGTCATCACAATGCTCCATGAACTTTGTCATCACAATGCTCAATACACTTGTCATCACAATGTTCCCTGACCCTTGTCATCAGAATGCTTCTAGAACGCAGTCATGAAAAGGCTCTATGCCTTTTGCATCACAATGCTCCATACCCTTTTCATCACAATGCTCCATGCCATTGTCTTCAAAATACTGCACAAGCTTGTCATCAGAAGGCTCCATGACCCTTGTTATCACAATTCTCCATGACCCCTGTCATCAAAATGCTCCATGACACCTGTCATCACAATGCTCCAGGCCCTTCTCATTACAGTTCTCCATGATGCTCGTCATCACAATTATCCATGGTCTTCACATCAAAATGCTCCACCGTCTTGCCATCACAATGCTCCATGACACTTCAAATCACAATGTTACATGCTCTTGTAATCACATACTCCATGCACTTCTCATCGCAATGCTCCATGACACCTGTCATAGCAAGCTCCATGTGCTTTTCAACACAGTGCTTCACGAACTTGTCATCAAAATTCTCAAAAGCCCTTGTCATCACAATGCTCCATGCCCTTTTCATCACAATGCTCCATGACCATTGTCATCACAATGCTCCATTACCTTTGTCATAACAATCCTCCATGACACTTGTCATCACAATGCTCCATGCCGTTGTCATCACAATGAACCATGACATAGGTCACCACAATGCTCCCTGACACCTGACTTCACAATATTCCATGACCTTTTCTTCACAGTGCTCCATGCCCTTGTCAGCACAATGTGCAATGCCCACTGTCATCACAATAATCCATGAAATTTTTCAGACCGATTCTCCATGCCCCTGTCATCACAATGGTCCATGCACTTGTCATCACAATGCTCCATGACACCTGTCATCAAAATGCTCCGTGACTCCAGTCATCACAATGCTTCAAGACTTTGTCATCACAATGGTCCATGCCCTCATCATCACAAGTCTCTGTGACCTTTGTATCCACAATGCTCCATGAACTTTTCATCACAATGCTCTGTGACCCTTGGCATCACAATGCTCCATGCCTTTGTCAGCACAATATTCCATGACACTTGTCATCACAGTGCTCCATGACCTTGTCATCACAATGCTCCATGCCCTTGTCATCTCAATGGCCATGCCGACTGTCATCACAATAATCCAGGAAACTTGTCAGACTTATTCTCCATGCCCCTGTCATCACAATGCTCCATTCCCTTGTCATCACAATGCTCTTTGAATCCAGGCATCACAGTGCTTAATGACCTTTGTCATTACAATAGTCCATGCCCTCGCCATCACAAGGCTCTCGGAAATTTGTCACCAAAATGCTCCATGAACTTTTCATCCCAATGATCTCTGAGCCTTGTCATCACAATGCTCCATGCCTTTGTCAGCACAATGCTCCATGACACTTGACATCAAAATGCTCCATGCGCTTGTCAGTACAATGCTCCATGACCCATGTCATCACAGTGCGCCATGCACTTGTCATCACAGTGCTCCCCAAACTTGTCATCACTATACTCCATAAACATTGTCATCACAAAGCTCCATGCACTTCGAATCAAAATGCTCTCTCCCCACTGATATCACAATTTTATATCACTACTCATCACAATACTCCCTCACCCCTGTCATCACAGTGTTCCACGGCCTAGTCATCACAAGGCTCCAGACCCGAGTAATCACAATGCTCCATACCCCTTTTCATCTCAATGCACCATGAACCCTGTCATCACAACGAACATGCCCATCATCATAATGCTTCATGCTATTGTCATCACAATGAAATCAAAATGCTCCCTTACCTCTGTCATCACAATGCTCCAAACCCTTGTGATCACAATGCTCCATAACAGTTGTCATCACGACGCCCCATGAGGCTCGTCATCACAATTATCCATGCACTCCTCATCAAAATGTTCCATTACCTTTGTCATCACAATGCTCAATACACTTGTCATCACAATGCTCCCTGACACTTGTCGTCAGTATGCTCCTTGAACCCTGTCATGACAAGGCTCCATGCCATTTTCATCACAATGCTCCATGCTCTTTTCATCACAATGCTCCAAGACCCTTGTAATCACAATGATCCATGCCCTGGTCATCACAAAGCTCCATGATGCATGTCATCAGAATGCTCCTTGGACATCTCTCACAATGCTCCATGCCCTTGTAATCACAATGATCCAAGACCCCTGTAATCACAATGCTCCATGCCCATTTTCATCAGAATTCTCCATGAGACTTCTCATCACCAGGCTACATTGTCTTCTCATCACAATGCTCCAGGACCTTGTCATCACAATGTTCCATGACCCCTTTCATCAGAATACCCATGAACATTTTCAGCTTAATGCTCCATGATCTTCTCATCACAATGCTCCATGACCCCTGTCATCACAATGCTCCATGCTCCTTGATATCAAAATGATCCATGACCTCTGTCTTCACAGTGCTCCAAACCCTTGTGATCACATTGTTCCATAACACTTGTCATCACAACGCTCCATGATGCCTGTCATCACAATAATCCATGCCCTTGTCATCACAGTGCTCAACACACTTGTCATCACAGTGCTCCCTGACACTTGTCGTGAGAATGCTTCTCGAACCCTGTCATGAAAAGGCTCTATGCCTTCTTCATCACAATGCTCCATGCACTTTTCATCACAATGCTCCATGCCATTGTCATCACAATACTCCACAAGCTTGTCCTCAGAATGCTCCATGAACCTTGTCATCACAATTCTCCATGAGCCTTGTCATCACAATGATCCATGCCCCTGTCATCACAATGCTCCATGCACTTGTCATCACAATGCTCCATGACACCTGTCATCACAATGCTCTGTGACTGCAGTCATCACAATGCTTCAAGACTTTGTCATCACAATGGTCCATGCCCTCATCATCACAAGTCTCTGTGACCTTTGTCACCACAATGCTCCATGAACTTTTCATCACAATGCTCTGGGACCCTTGGCATCACAATGTTCCATGCCTTTGTCACCACAATGTTCCATGACACTTGTCATCACAATGCTCCATGAGCTTGTCAGCACAATGATCCATGACCGAATTCATCACAATGCACCATGTACTTGTCATCACAATGCTCCACATCCTTGTCATCACAATGCTCCATAAACATTGTCATCACAATGCTCCATGCACTTCTCATCAAAATGCTCTCTCACCACTGATATCACAATGATCCATCACTAGTCATCACAATACTCCCTCACCCCTCTCATCACAATGTTCCATGACCCCTGTCATCACAATGCTACATGACGTTATCATCACAATGCACCACTCCCTTGTCATCAAAATGCTCCATGACCTTTGTCATCACAAAGCTCCATGACTCTCGGCATCACAATACTCCATGCCATTGTCATCACAATGCTTAATGAAGACTCTCATGACATTGCTCCATGCCCTTGTCATCACAATGCTCCATGACGCTAGTCATCACAATGCTCGATGCCCTTCTCATCACAATGCTCCATGACCTTGTCATTACAATCCTCCATGACCCATGTATCACAGTGTTCCGTGTCCCAGTCATCACAGTGCTCCATGCCCAATCTCATCACAATAATCCTAGAAAATTTTCAGACAAATGCTCCATGCCCTTGTCATCACAAAGCTCTATGACGCATGTCATCAGAATGCTCCATGGCCTTCTCATTCACAATGTTCAATGCCCTTGTCATCACAATGCACCAAGCCACATGTAATCACAATGCTCCATGTCCCTTTTCCTCTCAATGATCCATGAACACTGTCATCAGAGTGCACTATGCCCGTCATCATAATGCTTCATGCTATTGTCATCACAATGAAATCAAAATGCTCCGTGACCACTGTCATCACAATGCTCCAAACCCATGTGATCACAATGCTCCATAACACTTGTCATCACAACGCCCCATGAGGCTCGTCATCACAATTATCCATGCACTTCTCATCACAATGTTCCATGACCTTTGTCATCACAATGCTCAATACACTTGTCATCACAATGCTCCCTGACACTTGTCGTCAGTATGCTCCTTGAACCCTGTCATGACAAGGCTCCATGCCTTTTTCATCACAATGATCCATGCCCATTTCATCACAATGCTCTAAGACCCCTGTAATCACAATGATCCATGCCCTGGTCTTCACAAAGCTCCATGACGCATGTCATCAGAATGCTCCTTGGACATCTCTCACAATGCTCCATGCCCTTGTAATCACAATGCTCCAAGACCCCTGTAATCACAATGCTCCATGCCCCTTTTCATCAGAATGCTCCATGAGATTTCTCATCAGAAGGATCCATGGTCTTCTCATCAGAGTGCTCCAGGACTTTGTCATCACAATGCTCCATGACCCCTTTCATCAGAATCCTCCATGAACATTTTCAGCTCAATGCTCCATGATCTTCTCATCACAATGCTCCATGACCCCTGTCATCACAATGCTCCATGCTCCTTGATATCAAAATGATCCATGACCTCTGTCATCACAGTGATCCAAACCCTTGTGATCAAAATGTTCCATAACACTTGTCATCACAACGCTCCATGATGTCTGTCATCACAATACTCCATGCCCTTGTCATCACAATGCTCCATGACGTTTGTCATCACAATGCTCAATACACTTGTCATAACAATGCTCCCTGACACTTGTCGTCAGAATGCTTCTCGAAACCTGTCATGAAAAGGCTCTATGCCCTTTTCATCACAATGCTCCATGCCCTTTTCATCACAATGCTCCATGCCATTGTCATCACAATACTCCACAAGCTGGTTATCAGAATGCTCCATGACCCCTGTCATCACAATTCTCCATGACACCTGTCATCACAATGCTCCAGGCCCCTTGTCATTACAGTTCTCCATGACGCTCGTCATCACAATTATCCATGGTCTTTTCATCACAATGCTTCACCGTCTTGCCATCACAATGCTCCATGACACTTCAAATTACAATGTTACATGCTCTTGTTATCACATTCTCCATGCACTTCTCATCGCAATGCTCCTTGACCACTGTCATAGCAAGCTCCATGTGCTTTTCATCACAGTGCTTCACGAACATGTCATCAAAATTCTCAAAAGCCCTTGTCATCACAATGCTCCATGCCCTTTTCATCTCAATGATCCATGAAACCTGTCATCACAATGCACCATGCCCATCACCATAATGCTTCATGCTATTGTCATCACAATGAAATCAAATGCTCCATGACCCCTGTCATCACAATGCTCCAGGCCCCTTGTCATTACAGTTCTCCATGACACTCGTCATCACAATTATCCATGGTCTTCTCATCACAATGCTCCACCGTCTTGCCATCACAATGGTCCATGACACTTCAAATCACAATGTTACATGCTCTTGTAATCACATTCTCCATGAACTTGTCATGGCAATGCTCCATGACCCTTGTCATAGCAAGCTCCATGTGCTTTTCATCACAGTGCTTCACAAACTTGTCATCAAAATTCTCAAAAGCCCTTGTCATCACAATGATCCACGACCATTGTCATCAAAATGCTCCATTATATTTGTCATCACAATCCTCCATGACACTTGTCATCACAATGCTCCATTCCGTTGTCATCACTATGCACCATGACATAGGTCATCACAATGCTCCCTGACACCTGACTTCACAATACTACATAACCTTTTCTTCACAGTGCTCCATGCCCTTGTCATCACAATGTGCAATGCCCACTGTCATCACAATAATCCATGAAAGTTTTCGGACCGATGCTCCATGCCCCTGTCATCACAATAATCCATGCACTTGTCATCACAATGCTCCATGACATCTGTCATCACAATGCTCCGTGTCTCCAGTCATCACAACGCTTCAAGACTTTGTCATCAGAATGGTCCATGCCCTCATCATCACAAGTCTCTGTGAAGTTTGTCACCACAATGCTCCATGAACATTTCATCACAATGCTCTGTGACCCTTGGCATCACAATGCTTCATGCACTTCTCATGAAAATGCTCTCTCACCACTGATACCACAGTGTTCCATCACTAGTCATCACCATACACTTTCACCCCGGTCATCACAATGTTCCATGACCCCTATCATCACAATGCTACATGCCGTTATCATCACAATGCACCACTCCCTTGTCATCAAAATGCTCCATGACCTTTGTCATCACAATGCTCCATGACCCTTGAAATCACAATGTTCCATGCCATTGTCATCACAATGCTTCATGAAGCCGCTCATCACATTGCTCCATGCCCTTGTCATCGCAAAGCTCCATGACGCTTGTCATCACAATGCTCGATGCCCTTCTCATCACAATGCTCCATGACCTTGTCATTACAATTCTCCATGACCCATGTATCACAGTGTTCCGTGTCCTTTTCATCACAATGCTCCATGCCCACTCTCATCACAATAATCCATGAAAATTTTCAGACAAATGCTCCATGCCCTTGTCATCAAAAAGCTCCATGACGCATGTCATCAGAATGCTCCATGGCCTTCTCATTCACAATGCTCCATTCCCTTGCCATCACAAAGCTCAAGACACCTGTAATCACAATGCTCCATGTCCCTTTTCATCTCAATGATCCATGAACCCTGTGATCAAAATGCACCATGCCCATCATCATAATGCTTCATGCTATTGTCATCACAGTGAAATCAAAATGCTCCATGACCTCTGTCATCACAATGCTCCAAACCTTTGTAATCACAATGTTCCATAACACTTTTCATCACAACGCCCCATGTCGCTCGTCATCACAATTATCCATGGTCTTCTCATCACAATGCTCCATAGCATTTGTCATCACAATGCTCAATACACTTGTCATCACAATGCTCCCTGACTCTTGCCATCAGTATGCTCCTTGAACAATGTCATGACAAGGCTCCATGCCTTTTTCATGACAATGATTCATGCCCTTTTCCTCACAATGCTGCAAAACCCATGTAATCACTATGCTCCTTGCACTGGACATCACAAAGCTCCATGACGCATGTCATCAGAATGCTCCTTGGACATCTCTCACAATGCTCCATGCCGTTGTAATCACAGTGCCCCAAGACCACTGTAATCACAATGCTCCATGCCCCTTTTCATCAGAATGCTCCATGAGACTTCTCATCACAAGGCTCCATGGTGTTCTCATCACAATGCTCCATTCCATTGTCATCACAATACTCCACAAGCTTGTCATCAGAATGCTCCATGACCCTTATCATCACAATTCTCCATTACCCCTGTCATCGCAATGCTGCATAACACCTGTCATCACAATGCTCCAGGCCCCTTGTCATTACAGTTCTCCATGACCCTCGTCATCACAATTATCCATGGTCTTCTCATCACAATGCTCCACCGTCTTGCCATCACAATGTTCCATGACACTTGAAATCACAATGTTACACGCTCTTTTAATCACATTCTCCATGCACTTGTCATCGCAACCCTCCATGACCCCTGTCATAGCAAGCTCCATGTGCTTTTCATCACAGTGCTTCACGAACTTGTCATCAAAATTCTCAAAAGCCCTTGTCATCAGAATGCCCCATGACCCTTGTCTCATAATGCTCCATTACCACTTTCAGCAGAATACTCCATTAACATTTTCAGATGAATGCTCCATGATCTTTTCATCACAATGCTCCAAGACCCCTGTAATCACAATGCTTCATGCCCCTTTTCATCTCCGTTCTCCATGAACCCTGTCATCACAATGAACCGTGCTCATCATCATAATACTTCATGCTATTTTCATTAAAATGAAATCAAAATGCTCCATGACCTCTGTCATCACAATGTTCCAAACCCTTGTGATCACAATATTCCATAAAACTTGTCATCATAATGCCCCATGTCACTCGTCATCACAATTATCCATGGACTTCTCATCATAATGCTCCATGACCTTTGTCATCACAATGCTCAATACACTTGTCATCACAATGCTCCCTGACTCTTGTCGTCATTATGCTCCTTTAACCCTGGCATGACAAGGCCCCATGCCTTTTTCATCACAATGATCCATGCCCTTTTCATCACAATGTTCCAAGACCCATGTAATCACAATTCTCCCTGCCCTTTTTCATCAGAATGCTCCATGAGACTCGTCAATACATGGCTCAAATGTTTTCTCATCACAATGCTTCAGTACCTTCCCATCACAATGCTCCATTCCCTTGTCATCACAATGCTCCATGACCCCTGCCTTCACAATACTCCATGAACATTTTTAGCCCAATGCTCTATGACCTTCTCATAACAATGCTCCATGAACCATGTCATCACAATGCTCCATGACCACTGTCATCACAATGCTCCATGACCCCTGACAACACAATGATCTGGGACACTTGTCATCAAAATTCTCCATGACCCTTGTCATCACGATGATCCATGCCCTTGCCATCCCAATGCTCCATGTCCCCTGTAATCACAATGCTCCATGACGCTTGTCATCACAGTGCTCCATGACACTTGTCATCAAAATGCTCCATGCATTTGTCAGCAAAATGCTTCATGACCTTGTCATCACAATGCTCCATGCGCTTGTCATCACAATCCTCCATTCCCATTGTCATCAATACCCTCGGTGAAACTTGCGTTCACATTGCTTCATGCCCTTGTCATCACAATGCTCCATGGTCCTTGAAATGAATATGATCCATGACCTCTGTCAAAACAATGCTCCAAACCCTTGTGATCACAATGTTCCATAACACTTGTCATCACAACGCTCCATGATGCCTGTCATCACAATGCTTCATGAACTTTGTCCTCACAATGCTCAATACACTTGTCATCACAATGCTCCCTGACACTTGTCGTCAGAATGCTCCTTGAACCCTGTCATGAAAAGGCTCCATGCCTTTTTCATCACAATGCTCCATGCCAGTGTCATCACAATACTCCACAAGCTTTTCATAAGAAGGCTCCATGACCCCTGTCATCAAAATGATCCATGACACCTGTCATCACAATGCTCCATTCCCCTTGTCATTACAGTGCTCCATGAAGGTCGTCATCACAATTACCCATGAACTTCTCATCACAATGGCCACCGTCTTTCCATCACAATGTTCAATGCCCTGGTCAACACAATGATCCAGGTCCCTTGTCATCACAATTCTCCTCGTCCCTGTGATCACAATGCTCCATGATACTTCTCATCACAACGTTACATGCTCTTGTCATCACAATTATCCATGCACTTGTCAACGCAATGCTCCATGACCCCTGCCATAGCAAGCTCCATGTGCTTGTCATCACAATGGTTCACGACGTTGTCATCAAAATTCTCAATGGCCGTGGTCATCACACTGCTCCGTGCCCTTGTCATCACAGTGCTCCATGACCCTGTCATCACAATGCTCCATGACCGTTGTCATCACGATGCTCCAAGCCCTTGTCTTCACAATGCTCCATTAACTTTGTCATCACATTCCTCCTTGACACTTGTCATCACAATGCTGCAAGCCATTGTCATCACAATGCACCATGATATATGTCATCACAATGCTCCCTGACAACTGTCTTCACAATAATCCATGACCTTGTCATCACAAAGCTCCATTCCCCTGTCATCACAGGGCGCCATGCCCAATGTCATCACAATAATCCATGAAACTTGTCAGACCAATGCTCCATGCCCCTGTCATCACAATGCTCCATGACCCCTGTCATCACAATGCTCCGTGACTCCAGTCATCACAATGCTTCATGACTTTTGTCATCACAATGGTCCATGAACATTTCATCACTGTGCTCTGTGACCCTTGGCATCACAATGCTCCATGACTTTATCAGCACAATGCTCCATAACCCTTGCCATCACAATGCTCCGTGAACTTGTCAGCACAATGCTCCATGACACATGTCATCACAAGGCGTCATGTGCTTGTCATCACAATGCTCCACATCCTTGTCATCACAAAGCTCCATAAAACTTGTCATCACAAAGCTCCATAAAACTTGTCATCACAATGCTCCATGCACTTCTCATGAAAATGATCTCTCACCACTGATATCATAATGTTCCATCACTAGTCATCACAATACTCCCTCACACTTGTCATCACAATGTTCCATGACCCCAGTCAACACAATGCTACATGTCCTTATCATCACAATTTACCACTCCCTTGTAATCACAATCCTCCATGACACTTGTCATCACAAAGCTCCTTGCCGTTGTCATCACAATTCACCATGATATAGGTCATCACAGTGCTCCCTGAAACCTGATTTCACAATACTCCATGACCTTTTTTTCACAGTGCTCCATGCCCTTGTCATCACAATATGCAATGCCCACTGTCATCACAATAATCCATGAAATTTTTCAGACCGATGATCCATGCCCCTGTCATCACAATGCTCCATGCACTTGTCATCACAATGCTCCATGACACCTGTCATTACAGTGCTCCGTGACTCCAGTCATCACAATGCTTTAAGACTTTGTCATCAGAATGGTACATGCCCTCATCATCACAAGTCTCTGTGACCTTTGTCACCACAATGCTCCATGAAATTTTCATCACAATGCTCTGTGACCCTTGGCATCACAATGCTCCCTGCTTTTGTCAGCACAATGTTCCATGACACTTGTCATCACAATGCTCCATGAGCTTTGTGGGCACAATGCTCCATGAACGATGTGATAACAATGTGCCATGCGGTTTTCATCACAATGCTCCATAAATATTGTCATCACAGTGCTCCATGCACTTCTCATGATAATGCTCTCTCACCACTGATATCAATATGTTCCATCACTAGTCATCACAATACTCCCTCACCCCTGTCATCAAAATGTTCCATGACCCCTATCATCTTAATGCTACATGCCATTATCATCACAAAGCACCACTCCCTTGCCATCAAAATGCTCCATGACCTTTGTCATCACAAAGCTCCATGACACTTGGCATCACAATGCTCCACGCCATTGTCATCACAATGCTTCATGAAGCCTCTCATCACATTGCTCCATGCCCTTGTCATCACAAAGCTCCATGACACTTGCCATCACAATGCTCGATGCCCTTCTCATCACAATGCTCCATGACGTGTCATTAAAATACTCCATGACCCATGTATCACAGTGTTCCGTGTCCTTGTCATCACAATGCTCCGTGCCCACTCTCATCACAATAATCCATGAAAATTTTCAGACAAATGCTCCATGCCCTTGTCATCACAAAGATCCATGACGCATGTCATCAGAATGCTCCATGGCCTTCTCATTCACAATGCTCCATGCAATTGTCATCACAATGTTCCAAGACACCTGTAATCACAATGCTCCATGTCCCTTTTCATCTCAAAGCTCCATGAAACCTGTTATCACAATGCACCATGCCCATCATCATAATGCTTCATGCTATTGTCATCACAATGAAATCAAAATGCTCCACGACCACTGTCATCACAATGCTCCAAACCCTTGTGATCACAATGTTCCATAACACTTGTCATCACAATGCCCCATGACACTCGTCATCACAATTATCCATGGTCTTCTCATCACAATGCTACATAACATTTGTCATCACAATGCTCAATACACTTGTCATCACAATGCTCCCTGACTCTTGCCATCAGTATGCTCCTTGAACACTGTCATGACAAGGCTCCATGCCTTTATCATCACAATGATCCATGCCCATTTCATCACAATGCTCCAATACCCCTGTAATCACAATGCTCCTTGCCCTGGTCATCACAAAGCTCCATGACACATGTCATCAGAATGCTCCTTGGACATCTCTCACGATGCTCCATGCCCTTGTAATCACAATGATCCAAGACCCCTGTAATCACAATGCTCCATGCCCCTTTTCATCAGAATGCTCCATGAGACTTCTCATCACAAGGCTCCATGGTCTTCTCATCAGAGTGCTCCAGGGCCTGGTCATCACAATACTCCATGACCCCTTTCATCTGAAGACTCTATGAATATTTTCAGCTCAATGCTCCATGATCTTCTCATCACAATGCTCCATGACCCCTGTCATCACAATGCTCCATGCTCCTTGATATCAAAATGATCCATGACCTCTGTCATCACAGTGCTCCAAAACCTTGCAATCACATTTTTCCATAACACTTGTCGTCACAGAACTCGATGATGCCTGTTATCACAATACTCCATGCTCTTGTCATCAAAATGCTCCATGACCTTTGTCATCACAATGCTCAATACACTTGTCATCACAATGTTCCCTGACTCTTGTCGTCAGAATGCTTCTCGATCACGATCATGAAATGGCTCTATGCCTTTTTCATCTCAATGCTCCATGCGCTTTTCATCACAATGCTCCATGCCATTGTCATCACAATACTCCACAAGCTTGTCATCAGAATACCCCATGACCCTTGTCATCACAATGCTCCATGACCCCTGTTATCACAATGCTCCATGACACCTGTCATCGCAATGCTCCATGCCCCTTGTCATTACAGTTCTCCATGACGCTCGTCATCACAATTATCCATGGTGTTCTCATCACAATGCTCCACCGTCTTGCCATCACAATGATCCATGACACTCCAAATCACAATGTTACATGCTCTTGTAATCACATTCTCCATGCACTTGTCATCGCAATGCTCCATGACCCCTGTCATAGCAAGCTCCATGTGATTTTATCACAGTGCTTCACGAACTTGTCATCAAAATTCTCAAAAGCGCTTGTCATCACAATGCTCCATGACCATTGTCATCACAATGCTCCAAGCCCTTGTCATCACAATGCTCCATTACCTTTGTCATCACAATCCTCGATGACACTTGTCATCACAATGCTCCATGCCACTGTCATCACAATGCACCATGAAATAGATCATCACAATGCTCCCTGACACCTGACTTCACAATACTCCATGACTTTTCTTCACAGTGCTCCATGCCCTTGTCATCACAATACGCAATGCCCACTGTTATCACAATAATCCATGAAATTTTTCAGACGGTTGCTCCATGCCCCTGTCATCACAATGCTCAATGCAGTTGTCATCACAATGCTCCATGACCCCTGTCATCACAATGCTCCGTGACTCTAGTCATCACAATGCTTCAAGACTTTGTCATCACAATGGTCCATGCCCTCATCATCACAAGACTCTGTGACCTTTGTCACCACAATGCTCCATTAACTTTTCATCACAATGATCTTTGACCCTTGGCATCACAATGCTCCATGCCTTTGTCATCACAATGCTTCATGAAGCCTCTCATCACATTGCTCCATGCCCTTGTCATCACAAAGCTCCATGACGCTTGTCATCACAATGCTCGATGCCCTTCTCATTACACTGCTCCATGACTTGTCATTACAATCCTCCATGACCCATGTATCACAGTGTTCGGTGTCCTTGTCATCACAATGCTCCATGCCCACTCTCATCACAATAATCCATGAAAATTTTCAGAGAAATGCTCCATGCCCTTGTCATCACAATGCTCTATGACGCATGTCATCAGAATGCTCCATGGCATTCTCATTCACAATGCACCATGCCCTTGTAATCACAGTGCTCCCCAAAGTTGTCATCTCAATGCTCCATAAATATTGTCGTCACAAAGCTCCATGCACTTCGCATCAAAATGCTCTCTCACCACTGATATCACAATTTTCCATCACTAGTCATCACAATACTCACTCACCCCTGTCATCACAATGTTCCAGGGCTTAGTCATCACAAGGCTCCATGACCCGATTAATCACAGTGCTCCATACCCATTTTCATCTCAATGCTCAATGAACCCTGTCATCACAACGAACCATGCCCATCATCATAATGCTTCATGCTATTGTCATCACAATGAAATCAAAATGCTCCATGACCTCTGTCATCACAATGCTCCAAACACTTGTGATCACAATGTTCCATAACACTTGTCATCACAATGCCCCATGACGCTCCTCATCACATTTATCCATGGTCCTCTCAGCACAATGCTCCATGAACTTTGTCATCACAATGCTCTATACACTTGTCATCACAATGCTCACTGACACTTGACGTTAGAATGCTCCTTGATCCCTGTCATGAAAAGGTTCCATGCCTTTTTCATCACAATGCTCTATGCAGTGTTCATCACAATGCTCCATGCCACTGTCATCACAATACTCCACAAGCTTGTCATCAGAATGCTCATTGACCCTTGTCATCACAATGATCCATGACACTTGTCATCACAATTCTCCATGCCCCGTGCCATTACAGAGCTCGATGACACTCGTCATCAAAATGCTCCATGGTCTTGCGATTACAATGCTCCACGGTCTTGCCATCAAAATGCTCCATGACCTGGACATCACAATGCTCCATGTCCCTTGTCATCAGAATGCTCCATGCCCTTGTCATCACAAAGCTCCATGATACATGTCATCAGAATGTTCAATGGCCTTCTCATCACAATTTTCCATGCCCTTGCCATCACAATGCTCCATTACACCTGTCATCACAATGCTCCATGACCACTGTCATCACAGCGCTCCATGACCGCAGACAACACAATGTTCTGGGACTCTTGTCATCAAAATGCTCTATGACACTTGTCATCAAAATGATCCATTCGCTTGTCATCCCAATGCTCCATGACACCTGTAATCAGAATGCTCCGTTACGCTTGTCATCCCAGTGCTCCATGAACCTTGGCATCACAATATTCTATGCCATTGTCATCACAGTGCTCCAAGAAACCTCTCATCACATTGCTCCATGCCCTTGTCATCACAAAGCTCCATGACGCTTGTCATCACAATGCTCGTTGCCCTTCTCATCACAGTGCTCCATGCCCTTGTCATTACAATCCTCCATGATCCATGTATCACTGTGTTCCTTGCTCTTGACATCACAATGCTCCATGCCCACTCTCATCACAATAATCCATGAAAATTTTCAACAAATGCTCCATGCCCTTGTCATCAAAAGGCTCCATTACCCGTGTCATAACAATGCTCCATGACCCCTGCCATCACAATGTTCCACGACCTCGTCATCACAAGGCTCCATGACCTCTGTCATCACAATTCTCCAAGACCCCTATAATCACAATGCTCCATGCCCTTATCATCACGAAGCTCAATGACTTATGTCATCAGAATGCTCTATGGCCTTCTCATCACAATGCTCCATGCGCTTGTCATCACAGTGCTCCAAGACCAATGTATTCACAATGCTCCATGCCCCTTTTCATCTCAATTCTGCATGAACACTGCCATTCCAATGCACCATGCCCAACATCATAATGCTTAATGCTATTGTCATCACAATGATATCAAAATGCTACATTACCTCTGTCATCACAACACTCCAAACCCTTTTGATCACAATGTTCCATAACACTTTTCATCACAATTCCCCATGATGATCCTCATGACAATTATCCATGGTCTTCTAATCACAATGCTCCTTGACCTTTGTCATCACAATGCTCAATATACTTGTCATCTCAATGCCCCCTGCCACTTGTCGTCAGTATGCTTCTTGAAACCTGTCATGAAAAGGATCCATGCCTTTTTCATCAAAGTGATCCATGCGTTTTTCATCATAATGCTCCAAGACCCCAGTAATCACAGTGCTCCATGCCCCTGTCATCACAAAGCTCCATGACCCATATCATCAGAAAGCTCCATGGCCTTCTCAACACCATGCTCCATGCACTTGTCATCACAATGCTCCCTGACACTTGTCCTCAGAATGCTCCATGTACCCTGTCATGAAAAGGCTCCATGCCTTTTTCATCACAATGCTCCATGATCTTTCATCACTATGCTCCATGCCATTGTCATCACAATACTCCACAAGCTTGTCATCAGAAAGCTCCATGACCCATGTCATCACAATGCTCCATGAACCCTGTCATCACAATGCTCCATGACACCTGTCATCACAAAGCTCCATGCCCCTTGTCATTACAGTGCTCCATGATGCTCGTCATCACAATATTCCATGGACTTCTCATCACAATGCTGCACAGTCTTGCCATCACAATGCTCCCTGCCCTGGCCATCACAATGCTCCATGTCCCTTGTTATCACAATTCTCCACGCCCTTGTCATCACAATACTCCATGACAATTCTCATCACAATGTTACATGCTCTTGTCTTCACAATTCTCCATGCACTTTTCATTGCAATGCGCCATGTCCCCTGTCATCGCAAGCTCCGTACGCTTGTCATCACAATGCTTCACGACGTTGGCATCAAAATTCTTAATGGCCCTTGTCATCACAATCCTCCATGACACTTGGCATCACAAGGCTCCATTACATTTGTCATCACAATCCTCCATGACACTTGGCATCACAATGCTCCACGCCATTGTCATCACAATGCACCTTGACATATGTCATCACAGTGCTCCCTGACACCTGTCTTTACAATACTACATGTCCTTGTCATAAAAATGTTCCATGCCCTTGTCATCACAATGTGCCATGCCCACCCTCATAGCAATAATCCATGAAACTTGACAGACCAATTCTCCATGCCCCGGTCATCACAATGCTCCATGCCCTTGTAATCACAATGCTCCATGTCCCCTCACATCATAATGCTCCGTGACTCCATTCATCACAATGCTTTATGACCTTTGTCATGAAAATGTTCCATTCCCTCATCATGACAGAGCTCTGTAACACTTGTCATCACAATGCTCCATGCCTTTGTCAGCACAATGCTCCATGAACCTTGTCATCACAATCCTACATGTGCTTCTCAGCACAATGCTCCAAGACACATGTCATCACAATGTGCCATGCACTTGTCATCACAATGCTCCACAACCTTGTCATCACAATGCTCCATGCACTTCTCATCTAAATGCTCTCTCACCACTGATATCACAATGTTCCATTACTAGTCATCACAATACTCCCTCACCCCTGTCATCACAATGTTCCATAACACCTGTCATCAAAATGCTACATGCCCTTATCATCACAATGCTCCATGACCACTGACATCACTATGTTCCATAACCCCTGTCATCAAAATGTTTCCTGACCCTTTTCATCAAATTGTTCCATGACCCTTTCATCACAATGCTCCCTGCCCTAGTCATCACAATGCACCACACTCTTGTCATCAAAATGCTCCATGAACTTTGTCAACACCAAGCTCCATGACCCTTGTCATCACAGTGCTCCATGCCCTTGTCAGCACAGTGCTCAATGACCCTAGTCATCACAATGCTCAAAGTCCTTGTCATCACAATGCTCCATTACATTTGTCATCACAAACCTCCATGACAATTGGCATCACAATGCTCCATGGCATTGTCATCACAATGGGCCATTACTTATGTCTTCACAATGCTCCCAGACACCTGTCTTCACAATACTGAATGACCTTGTCATCACAATGCTCCATGCCCTTGTCATCACAATGCGCCATTCCCACTCTCATCGCAATAATGCATGAAACTTGTAAGACCAATGCTCCATGCCCCTGTCATCACAATGCTCCTTGCCCTTGTCATCATAATGCTCCATGAGCCGTCATCACAATGCTACGTGACTCCTGTCATCAAAATGCTTCATGACCTTGCTCATCAAAATTGTCCATGCCCTCGTCATCACAAGTCTCTGTGACTTTTGTCACCACAATGCTCCATGAAGTTTTCATCACAATGCTCTGTGACCCTTGTCATCACAATGCTCTATGCGTTTCTCAGCACAATGCTCCATGACTCTTGTCATCACAATGCTCCAAGAGGTTTTTAGCACAATGCTCCATGACCCATGTCATCACAATGCACCATGTGCTTGTCATCACAATGCTCCACATCCTTGTCATCAAAATGCTGCATAAACTTTGTCATCACTGTGCTCCATGCACTTCTCATCAAAATGCTCTCTCACCACTGATATCAGAATGTTCCATCACTACTCATCCCAATACTCCATCACCCCTGTCATCACAATGTTGCATGACACCTGTCATCAAAATGCTACATGCACTTATCATCACAATGTTACATGCTCTTGTCATCACAATTCTCCATGCACTTGTCATCGCAATGCTCCATGACACCTGTCATAGCAAGCTCCATGTGCTTTTCATCACAGTGCTTCACAACCTTGTCATCTAAATTCTCAATGGCCCTTGTCATCACAATGCTCCATGCCCTTGTCATTTCAATGCTCCATGACCATTATCATCACAATGCTCTAAGCCCTTGTCATCTAAATTCTCAAGGGCCCTTGTCATCACAATGCTCCATGCCCTTGTCATCAGAAAGCTCCATGACGCATGTTATCAGAATGCTCCATGGCTTTCCCATCACAATGCTCCATGCACTTGTCATCACAATGCTCCAAGACACCTGTAATCACAATGCTCCATGCCCATTTTCTTCTCAATGCTCCGTGAACCCTGTCATCACAATGCACCATGACCATCATCATACTGCTTCATGCTATTGTCATCACAATGAAATCAAAATGCTCCATGACCTCTGTCATCACAATGCTCCAAACCGTTGTGATCACAATGTTCATTAAACTTGTCATCACAACGCCCCATGACTCCCGTCATCACAATTATCCATGGTCTTCTCATGACAATGCTCCATGACTTTTGTCATCACAATGCTCAATACACTTGTCATCACAATGCTCCCTGACACTTGTCATCAGTATGCTCCTTGAACCTTGTCATGACAAGGCTCCATGACTTTTTCATCACAATGATCCATGCCCTTTTCATCACAATGCTCCATGCCAATGTCATCACAATACTCCACAAGCTTATCTTCAGAATGCTCCATGAAACTTGTCATCACAATGCTCCATGACCCCTGTCATCACATTGTTCCATGACCCCTGTCAACACAATGCTGCATGACACCTGTCTTCAGAATGCTCCATGACACTTGTCATTACAGTGCTCCATGATGCTCGTCATCTCAGTTATTCATGGTCTTCTCATCACAGTGCTCCACGGTCTTGCCATCACAATGCTCCATTCCCTGGTAATAACAATGCTCCATGTCCCTTGTCATCACAATTCTCCATGTCCTTGTCATCACAATGCTCCATGACACTTCTTATCAAAATGTTACATGCTCTTCTCATCACAATTCTCCATGAACTTGTCTTCGCAATGCCCCATGACCCCTGTCATAGCAAGCTCCATGACTTTGTCATCAAAATGCTTCAAAACCTTGTGATAAAAATTCTCAATGTCCGTTGTCATCACAATGCTCTATGCCCTTGTGATCACAATGTTCCATGACACTTGTTATCACAATGCTCCAAGCCGTTGTCATCACAATGCTCCATTACCTTTGTCATCACAATCCTCCATTACACTTGGCATCACAATGCTCCATGCCATTGTCATCTCAATGGACCATGACATATGTCATCACAATGCTCCCTGTCACCTGTCTTCAGAGTATTCCATGCCCTTGTCATCACAATGCGCCATGCCCACTGTCATCACAATAATCCATGAAACTTGTCAGTCCAATGTTCAATGACACTGTCATCACAATGCTATATGCCCTTGTCATCACAAAGCTGCATGACGCATGTCATCAGACTGCTCCATTGCATTCTCATCACAATGGTCCATGTCCTTGTCATCACAATGCTCCTAGACCATTTTAATCACAATGCTCCATGCCACTTTTCATCTCAATGCTCCTTGAACCCTGTCATCACAATGCTCCAAACCCTTGTGATCACAATGTTCCATAACACTTGTCATCACAACGACCCATGACGCTCGTCATCACAATTATCCATGGTTTTCTCATCATGATGCTCCATGACCTTTGTCATCACAATGCTCCCTGACACTTGTCGTCACTATGCTCCATGAACCCTTTCATGACAAGGCTCCATGCATTTTTTGTCACAATGATCCATGCCCTTTTCATCACCATGCTCCAAGACCCCTGAAATCACAATTCTGCATGCCCTTGTCATCAAAAAACTCCAAGACGCATGTCATCAGAATGCTCCATGGCCTTCTCATCACAATGCTCCATGATGCCTGTCATCACAATGCTCAACACACTTGTCATCACAATGCTCCTTGACACTTGACGTCAGAATGCTCCATGATCCCTGTCATGAAAAGGTTCCATGTCTTTTTCATCACAATGCTCCATGCCTTTTTCATCACAATGCTCCATGCCATTGTCATCACAATACTCCACAAGCATGTCATCAGAATGCTCCATGACCCTTGTCATCACAATGATCCATGACACCTATCATCACAATTCTCCATGCCCCGTGTCACTACAGTGCTCGATGACACTCGTCAACAAAATGCTCCATGGTCTTGCGATCACAATGCTCCACGGTCTTGCCATCACAATGCTCCATGCCCTGGACATCACAGTGCTCCCTGTCCCTTGTCATTACAATACTCCATGACACTTCTCATCACCATGTTACATGCTCTTGTCATCACAATCATCCAAGACACATGGAATCACAATGCTCCATGCCATTGTCATCAAAATGGACCATGACATATGTCATTACAATGCTCCCTGACACCTGTCTTCACAATGCTCCATGCCCTTGTCATCACAATGCTACATGCCCTTGTCTGTACAATGTGCCATGCCCTCACTCATCACAATAATCCTTGAAAGTTGTCAGACCAGTTCTCCATGCACCTATCATCACAATGCTCCATGCCATTGTCATCACAAAGCACCGTGAACCCTGTCATCACAATGCTCCATGACTCCAGTCATCACAATGCTTCATGACCCTTGTCATCACAATGGTCCATGCCCTCGTCATCACACGTCCCTGTGATCTTTGTCACCACAGTGCTCCATGAACTTTTCATCACAACGCTCCGTGACCATTGTCATCATAATGCTCCATGCCTTTGTCAGCACAATGCTCCATGACCCTTGTCATCACAATGCTCCATGCGCTTCTCAGCACAATGCTCCATGACATCACAATGAGCCATGCGCTTGTCATCACAATGCTCCACAAACTTGTCATCACAATGCTCCTTAAAACTTGTCATCACAATGCTCCATGCACTTCTCATCAAAATGCTCTCTCACCACTGATATCACAATGTTCCATCACTAGTCATCACAATACTCCCTCACCCTTGTCATCACAATGTTCAATGACCCCTGTCATCAAAATGTTCCCTGCCCTTGTCATCACAATGCTCCTTAAACTTGTCATCACAATGCTCCATGCACTTCTCATCAAAATGCTCTCTTACCAATGATATCACAATGTTCCATCACTAGTCATCACAATACTCCCTCAGCCCTGTCCTCACAATGTTCCATGACCCCTGTCATCAAAATGTTCCATGCCCTTGCCATCAAATGCTCCGTGATGCATGTCATCAGAATGCTACATGCCCTTGCCATCACAATGCTCCATTACCCCTGTCATCACAATGCTCCATGAGCACTGTCATCACAGCGATCCATGACCCTTGACAACACAATGATCCGGGACTCTTGTCATCAAAATGCTCTATGACACTTGTCTTCACAATGATCCATGTGCTTGTCATCCCAATGCTCCATGACCGCTGTAATCAGAATAGTCCGTGATGCTTGTCATCCCAGTGCTCCATGACTCTTGACATCACAATGCTCCATGCCATTGTCATCACAATGCTCCATTAACACTCTCATCACATTGCTCCATGCACTTGTCATCACAAAACTCCCTGACGCTTGTCATCACAATGCTCAATGCCCTTCTCATCACAATAATCCATGAACATTTTCACACCAATGCTCCATGCCCTTGTCATCGAAAGGCTCCATTACCCGTGTCATAACAATGCTCCATGACCCCTGCCATCACAATGATCCACGGCCTCGTCATCACAAGGCTCCATGACCCTTGTCATCACAATTCCTCAAGACCCCTGTAATCACAATGTTCCATGCCCTTCTCATCACGAAGCTCCATGACTTATGTCATCAGAATGCTCCATGGCCTTCTCATCACAATGCTCCATGCCCTTGTCATCACAGTGCTCCAAGACCCCTGTAATCACAATTCTCCATGCCACTTTTCGTCTCAATGCTCCATGAACACTGTCATCACAATGCACCATGCCCATCATCATAATGCTTCATGCTATTGTCATAACAATGAAATCAAAATGCTCAATGACCTCTGTCATCACAATGCACCAAACCCTTCTGATCACAATGTTCCATAACACTTGTCATCACAATGCCCCATGACGCTGGTCATCACAATTATCCATGGTCTTCTCATCACAATGCTCCATGACATTTGTCATCACAATGCTCAATACACTTGTCATCTCAATGCTCCCTGACACTTGTCGTCAGTATCCTCCTTCAACCCTGTCATAACAAGGTTCCATGCATTTTTCATCACAATGATCAATGCGATTTTCATCACAATGCTCCAAGACCATTGTAATCACAATGCTCCATGCCCTTGTCATCACAAAGCTACATGACCGATATCATCAGAATGCTCCATGGCCTTCTCATCAGCATGTTCCATGCCCTTGTCATCACAATGCTCCCAGACACTTGTCTTCAGAATGCTCCTTGAACCCTTTCATGAAAAGGGTCCATGCCTTTTTCATCACAATGCTCCCTGCTTTTTTCATCACTATGCTCCATGCCATTGTCATCACAAAACTCCACAATCGTGTCATCAGAATGCTCCATGACACATGTCATCACAATGCTCCATGACCCCTGTCATCACAATCCGCCATGACACTTAGCATCACAATGCTCCATTACATTTGTCATCACAGTACTCCATGACACTTGGCATCACAATGCTCCACGCCATTGTCATCACAATGCACCATGACATATGTCATCACAGTGCTCCCTGACACCTCTCTTCACAATACTACATGACCTTGTTATAACAATATTCCATTCCCTTGTCATCACATTGTGCCATGCCCACCCTCATAGCAATAATGCATGAAACTTGTCAGACCATTTCTCCATGGCCCTGTCATCACAATGCTCCATGCCCTAGTAATCACAATGCTCCATGACCCCTCACATCATAATGCTCCGTGAATCCAGTCATAACAATGCTTTATGATCTTTGTCATCACAATGGTCCATTCCCTCGTCATGACAATGCTCTGTAACACTTGTCATCACAATGCTCCGTGCCTTTGTCAGCACAATGCTCAATACACTTGTCATCACAAAGCTCCATGATGCCTGTCATGACAATACTCCTTGCCCGTGTCATCACAATGCTCCATGAACTTTGTCATCACAATGCTCAATACACTTGTCATCACAATGCTCCCTGACACTTGTCGTCAGAATGCTCCTTGAACCCTGTCATGAAAAGGATCCATGCCTTTTTCATCACAATGCTCCATGCCCTTTTCATCACAATGCTCCATGCCATTGTCATCACAATACTCCACACGCTTGTCATCAGAATGTTCCATGACCCTTGTCATCACAATGCTCCATGCCCCTTGTCATTACAGTGCTCCATGACGATCGTCATCACAATTATCCATGGTATTCTCATCACAATGCTCCACCATCTTGCCATCACAATGCTCCATGACACTTCTCATCACAATGTTACATGCTCTTGTCATCACCATTCTCCATGCACTTGTCATCGCAATGCTCCATGACACCTGACATAGCAAGCTCCATGTGCTTTTCATCACAGTGCTTCACGACCTTGTCATCAAAATTCTCAACGGCCCTTGTCATAACAATGCTACATGCCGTTGTCATCATAATGCTCCATGACCATTGTCATCACAATGCTCCAAGACCTTATCATCACAATGCTCCATTACTTTTGTCATCAAAATCCTCCATGACACTTGGCTTCACAATGCTCCATGCCATTGTCATCACAATGCACCATGACATATGTCATCACAATGCTCCCTGACACCTGTCTTCACAATACTCCATGAAATTGTCATAAAAATGTTCCATGCCCTTGTCATCACAATGCGCCCTGCCCACTCTCATCACAATAATCCATGAAACATGTCAGACCAATGCTCCACCCCCTGTCATCACAATGCTCCATGCCATTATCATCACAATGCTCGGTGACTCCAGTCATCACAGTGCTTCTTGACCTTTGTCATCACAATGTTCCATGCCCTCGTCATCACAGGACTCTGTGAACTTTGTCACCATAATGCTCCATGAAGTTTTCATCACAATGCTCTGTGACCCTTGTCAACACAGCGCTCCATGCCTTTGTCAGCAGAGTGCTCCATGACCATTTTCATCACAATGCTCCATGCGCTTGTCAGCACAATGCTCCATGACCCATGTCATCACAATGTGCCATGCACTTGTCATCACAATGTTCCACAACTTTGTCATCACAAAGCTCCATAAATCTTGTCATCACAAAGCTCCATGCACTTCTCATCAAAATGCCCTTTCACCATTGATATCAAAATGTTCCATCTATAGTTATCACAATACTCCTTCACCCCTGTCATGACAATATTCCACGGCCTTGTCATCACAAGGCTCCATGATGCATGTCATCATACAGCTCCATGGCCTTATCATCACAAAACTCCATGCCCTTTTCTTCACAATGCTCCAAGACAACTGTAATCACAATGCTCCATGCCCCTTTTCATCTCAATGCTCCATGAACTCTGTCATCACAATGAACCATGCCCATCATCATAATGCTTCATGCTATTGTCATCACAATGACATTAAAATGCTCCATAAGCTCTGTCATCACAATGCTCCAAACCCTTGTGATCACAATGTTCCATAACAATTGTCATCACAACTCCCCATGATGCTCGTCATCACAATTATCCATGGTCTTCTCATCACAATGTTCCACGGTCTTGCCATCACTATGCTCCATGCCCTGGTCATCACAATTGTACATATCCTTGTCATCACAATGCTCCATGACTCTTCTAATCAAAATGATACATGCCTTTGTCAATACAATTCTCCATGCAATTGTCATCGAAATGCTGCATGACCCCTTCATAGGAAGCTCTATGAGCTTGTCATCACAATGCTTCACGACCTTCTCATCAAAATTCTCAATGGCCCTTGTCAACTCAGTGCTCCATGATCTTGTCATCACAATGCTCCATGACCCTTGTCATCACGATGCTCCATTTCCTTTGTCATCACAATCCTCCATGACACTTGGCATCACAATGACCCATGCCATTGTCATCACAATGGACCATGACATATGTCAACACAATACTCCCTGACACCTGTCTTCACAATACTGTATGACTTGTCATCACAATGCTCCATGCCCTTGTCATCACAATGCGCCATGCCCACTGTCATCACAATAATCCATAAAACTTGTCATAGCAATGCTCTATGCCCCTGTCATCACAATGCACCATTCCTTTGTCATCACAATGCTCCATGACCCCTGTCATCACAATGCTCCGTGACTCCAGTCATCACAATTCTTCATGACCTTTGTCATCACAATGGTCCATGCCCTCATCGTCACAAGTCTCTGTGACCTTTGTCACGACAATGCTCCATGAACTTTTCATCACAATGCTCCGTGACCCTTGTCATCACAATGTTCCATGCCTTTCTCAGCACAATGCACCATGACCCATGTCATCACAATGCTACTTGCGCTAGTCAGCACAATTCTCCATAACACATGTCATAACAATGCTGGATGTTCTAGTCAGCACAATGCGCCATGCGCTTGTCATCACAATGCTTCACAACCTTGTCATCACAATGCTCCATAAAATTTGTCATCACAATGCTCGATACACTTCTCATCAAAATGCTCTCTCACCAATGATATCACAATGTTCCATCACTAGTCATTAAAATACTCCCTCACCCTTGACATCACAATGTTCCATGAGCACTGTCATCACAATGATATATGCCCTTATCATCACAATGTTCCATGACCACTGACATCACAATGATCCATAACCCCTGTCAAAAAATGCTCCATGACCCTTTTCATCTCAATGCTCCATGACTCCTGACATCACAATGTTCCATAACCCCTGTCATCAAAATATTCCATGACCCTTTTCATCAAATTGCTCCATGACCCTGTCATCACAATGCTCCCTGCCCTTTTCATCACAATGCACCACGACCTTGTCATCAAAATGCCCCATGACATTTGTCATCACAAATTTCCATGACCCTTGGCATCACAATGCTCCATGTCATTGTCATCACAATGCTCAATGAAATCTCTCATCACATTGCTCCATGCCCTGTCATCACAATGCTCCATTACACCTGTCATAACAATGCTCCATGACCCCTGCCATCACAATGTTCCACGGCCTTGTCATCACAAGGCTCCATGACCCTTGTCATCACAATGCTCCAAGACCTCTGTAATCACAATTCTCCATGCCACATTTCATCTCAATGCTCCATGAACCCTGTCATCACAATGCACCATGCCCATCATCATAATGATTCATGCTATTGTCATCACAATGAAATCAAAATGCTCCATGTCCTCTGTCATCACAATGCTCCAAACCCTTCTATTCACAATGTTCCATAACACTTGTCATCACATGCCCCATGACGCTCGTCATCACAATGATGCAAGGTCTTCTCATCACAATGCTCCATGACTTTTGTCACCACAATGCTCAATACACTTGGCATCACAATACTCGCTGACACTTGTCATAAGTATGCTCCTTGAACACTGTCATGACAAGGTTCCATGACTTTTTCATCACAATGATCCATTCCCTTTTCATCACAATGCTCCAAGACCCCTGTTATCACAATGCTCCGTGACTCCAGTCATCACAATGCTTCATGACACTTGTCACCACAATGGTCCATGACCTCGTCACACAAAGCTCTGTGACCTTTGTCACCACAATGCTCCATGAAATTTTTATCACAATGCTCTTTGACCCTTGTCATCACAAAGCTCCATGCCTTTGTCAGCACAATTCTCCATGACCCTTGTCATCACAATGCTTGATGTGTGTGTCAGGACAATGCTCCATAACCCATGTCATCACAATGCACAATGCAGTTGTCATCACAATGCTCCACATCCTTGTCATCAAAATGCTCCATAAACATTGTCATCACAATGCTCCATGCACTTCTCCTCAAAATGCCTTCTCACCACTGATATCACAATGTTCCATCACTAGTAATCACAGTATTCTCTCAACCCTGTCATCACAATATTCCGTGACCCCTATAATCACAATTCTCCATGCCCTTGTCATCACAAAGCACCATGACGCTTGTCATCCGAATGCTCCATGGCCTTCTCATCACAATGCTCTATGCCCTTGTCATCACAATGCTCCAAAACCCCTGTAATCACAATGCTCCATGCACCTTTTCATCAGAATGCTCCATGACCCTTTTCATCAAAATGCTCCATTACCCCTGACATCACAATGTTCCATAACCCCTGTCATCAAAATGTTCCATGACACTTTTCATCAATTTGCTCCATGACCCTGTCATCACAATGCACCACGACCTTGACATCAAAATGCTTCATGACCTCTGTCATCACAATGCACCACGCCCTTGTCATCAAAATGCCGCATGACCTTTGTCATCACAAAGCTCCGTAACCACTGTCATAACAATGATCCATGACCCCTCCCATCACAAGTTTCCACGGCCATGTCATCACAAGCCTCCCTGACCCTTATCATCACAGTGCTCCAAGACCCCTGTAATCACAATGCTCCATGCCTTTGTCATCACAAAGCTCCATGACGCATGTCATCTGAATGCTCCATGGCCTTATCATCACAATGCTCCATGCCCTTGTCATCACAATGATACAACACCCGTGTAATCACAATGCTCCATGCACCTTTTTATCTCAATGCTCCATGAACCCTTTCATCACAATGCACCGTGTCCATCAACATACTATTTCATGCTATTGTCATCACAATGAAATCAAACTGCTCAATGATCTCTGTCATCACAATGCACCAAATCCTTCTGATCACAATGTTCCATAACACTTGTCATCACAATGCCCCATGAGTCTGGTCATCACAATTATCCATTGACTTCTCATCGCAATGCCCCATGATCTTTGTCATCACAGTGCTCAATTCAGTTATCATCACAATGCTCCCTGACAGTTGTCATCAGTATGCTCTTGAATCCTGTCATGACAAGGCTTCATGCAATTTTCATCACAATGATCCGTTCCCTTTTCATCACAATGCTCCAAGACACCTGCAATCACAATGCTCCATGTACTTGTCATCACAAAGTTCCATGACGCATGTCATCAGAATGCTCCATTGCCTTCTCATCACAATACTCCATGCCCTTGTCATCACAATGCTTCAAAACCCCTTAATCACAATGCTCCATGCACCTTTTCATCAGAATGCTCCATGACCCTTTTCATCAAAATGCTCCATGACCCCTGACATCACAATGTTCCATAACACCTGTCATCAAAATGTTCCATGACACTTTTCATCAGTTTGCTCCATGAACCTGTCATCACAATGCTCCCTGCCCTTCTCATCACAATGAACCACGACCTTGTCATCAAAATGCTCCATGACTTTGACATCACAAATCTCCATGAACCTTGGCATCACAATACCCCATATCATTTTATCACAATGGTTCATGAAACCTCTCATCACATTGCTCCATGCCCTTGTCACCACAATGCTCCATGACGCTTGTCATCACAATGCTCGATACACTTCTTATCACAATGCTCCATGTCCTTGTCATTACAATCCTCCATGACACATGTATCACAGTGTTCCGTGCCCTAGTCATCACAGTGTTCCATGCCGAATCTCATCACAATAATCCATGAAATTTTCAGACCAATGTTCCATGCCCTTGTCATCACAAAGCACCATGACGCTTGTCATCCGAATGCTCCATGGCCTTCTCATCACAATGCTCTATGCCCTTGTCATCACAATGCTCCAAAACCCCTGTAATCACAATGCTCCATGCACCTTTTCATCAGAATGCTCCATGACCCTTTTCATCAAAATGCTCCATGACCCCTGACATCACAATGTTCCATAACACCTGTCATCAAAATGTTCCATGACACTTTTCATCAGTTTGCTCCATGAACCTGTCATCACAATGCTCCCTGCCCTTCTCATCACAATGAACCACGACCTTGTCATCAAAATGCTCCATGACTTTGACATCACAAATCTCCATGAACCTTGGCATCACAATACCCCATATCATTTTATCACAATGGTTCATGAAACCTCTCATCACATTGCTCCATGCCCTTGTCACCACAATGCTCCATGACGCTTGTCATCACAATGCTCGATACACTTCTTATCACAATGCTCCATGTCCTTGTCATTACAATCCTCCATGACACATGTATCACAGTGTTCCGTGCCCTAGTCATCACAGTGTTCCATGCCGAATCTCATCACAATAATCCATGAAATTTTCAGACCAATGTTCCATGCCCTTGTCATCACAATGCTCCATTACCCCTGTCATAACAATGCTCCATGACACCTGCCATCACAATGTTCCTCCGCCTTGGCATTAAAGGCTCCATGACCCTTGTCATCACAATGTTCCAAGCCCTTGTCTTCAAAATGCTCCATGACCTTTGTCACCAAAATGCACAATACACTTGTCATCACAATTCTGCATGACATTTGTCATCACAATGGTCCATGACCTCGTCACACAAAGCTCTGTGACCTTTGTCACCACAATGCGCCATGAACTTTAAATCACAATGCTCTGTGATCCTAGTCATCACAGAGCTCCATGCCTTTGTCAGCACAATGCTCCATGACCATTGTCATCACAATGCTCGATGTGCATGTCAGCACAATGCTCCATAACACATGTCACCACAATGCTCCATGAAATTTGTATCACAATGCTCTGGACCCTTGTCATCACAAAGCTCCATGCCTTTGTCAGGACAATGCTCCATGACCCTTGTCATCACAATGCTCGATGCGCGTATCAGCACAATGCTCCATAAACCATGTCATCACAATGTGCCATGCACTTGTCATCACAATGCTCCACATCTTTGTCATCAAAATGCTCGATAAACCTTGTCATCACAATGCTCCATGCAATTCTCCTCAAAATGCTTTCTCACCACTGATATCACAATGTTCCATCACTAGTCATCACAATACACCCTCACCCCTGTCATCACAATGTTCCATGACGCCTGTCATCACAATGCTACATGCCCTTATCATCACAATGCTCCATTACACCTGACATAACAATGTCCCATAACCCCTTTAATAAAAATGCTCCATGAACATTTTCATCACAAAGCTCCATGACCCCTGGTATCACAATGTTCTATAACCCATGTCATCAAAATATTCCATGACACTTTTCATCAAACTGCTCCATGACCCTGTCATCACAATGCTCCCTGCCCTTCTCATCACAATGCACCACGCACTTGTCATCAAAATGCTCCATGACCTTTGTCATCACAAAGGTCCATGACCCTTAGCATCACAATGCACCATTCCATTGTCATCACAATGCTGCATGAACCCTCTCATCACATTGTTCCATGCACTTGTCATCCCAAATCTCCAAGACGCTTGTAATCACAATGCTCGATGCCCTTCTCATCACAATGCTCCATGCCTTTGTCATTACAATCCTGCATGATGTATATATCACAGTGTTCCGTGCCCTTGTCTTCACAATGCTCCATGCCCACTCTCATCACAATAATCCATGAAAATTTTCAGACTAATTCCCCATGCACTTGTCATCACAATGTTCCATTACACCTGTCATAACAATGCTCCATGACCCCTGCCATCACAAGGTTCCACGGCCTTGTCATCACAAGCCTCGATGAACCTTGTCATCAAAACGCTCGAAGACACCTGTAATCACAATGCTCCATGCCCTTGTCATCACAATGCTCCATGATCTCTGTCATCACAATGCACCCTGCCCATAACCATAATATTTCATGCTGTTGTCATCACAATGAAATCAAAATGCTCAATGACCTCGGTCATCACAATGCACCAAACCCTTCTGATCACAATGTTCCATAACACTTGTCATCACAATGCCCCATGACGCTGATCATCCCAATGATCCATGCCCTTTTCATCACAATGCTCCAAGACCCCTGTAATCACAGTGTTCCATGTCTTTGTCATCAAAAACGTCCATGACGCATGTCATCAGAATGCTCCATTGCCTTCTCATCACAATGCTCCTTGCCCTTGTCATCACAATGCTTCAAAACCCCTGTAATCACAATGCTCTATGCACCTTTTCATCAGAATGCTCCATGACACTTTTCATCAAAATGCTCCATGACCCCTGACATCACAATGTTCCATAACCCCTGTCATCAAAATGTTCCATTACCTTTGTCATCACAATCCTCCATGACACTTGGTATCACAAAGCTCCATGCCATTGTCATCACAATGGACAATGACATATGTCATCACAGTGCTCCCTGCCACCTGTCTTCTCAATATTCCATGACCTTGTCATCACAATGTTCCATGCCATTGTCATCAAAATGCGCCATGCCCACTCTCATCACAATAATCCAGGAAACTCGTCAGACAAATATTCCATGCCACTGTCATCACAATGCTCCATGCCCTTGTCATCACAATGCTCCATCACCCCTGTCATCACAATGCTCCGTGACTCCAGTCATCACAATGTCTCATGACCTTTGTCATCACAATGGTCCATGCCCTTGTCACACAAGGCTCTGTGACTTTGTCACCACAATGCTCCATGCCCTTGTCATCACAATGGTCCATGATCACTGTCTTCACAATAATCCATGAAACTTGTCAGACCAATGGTCCCTGCCCTCGTCACACAAGGCTCTGTGATCTTTGTCACCACAATGCTCCATGAACTTTTCATCACAATGCTGTGTGTCCCTTGTCATCACAATGCTCCATGCATTTGTCAGCACAATGCTCCATGACACATGTCATCAAAATGCTCCTTGCGATTTTCAGCACAATGCTCCATGACCCCTGTCATCACAATGCTCCTTGACTCCAGTCATCACAATGCTTCATGACCTATCTCATCACTATTGTCCATGCCCTCGTCACACAAGGCTCTGTGATCTTTTTCACCACAATGCGTGATGAATATTTCACCACAATGCTCTGTGTACCTTGTCATCAAAATGCTTCATGCCTTTGTCAGCACAATGCTCCATGACACTTGTCATCAAAATGCTCCATGCACTTGTCAGTGCAATGCTCTATGACACATGTCATCACAATGCGCCATGCACTAGTCATCACAATACTCCATATCCTTATCATTGCTATGCTCCATAACACTTGTCATCACAATGATCCATGCACTTCTCATCAAAATGGTCTCTCACCATATATATCACAGTGTTCCATCACTTGTCATCACAATACTCCCTCACCCCTGTCACCACAGTGTTCCATGACACCTGTCTTCACACTGCTACATGCCCTTATCATCACAATGCCCAATGAGCCCTGACATCACAATGTTCCATAACCCCTGTCAACAAAACATTCCATGACCCTTTTCATCCATTGCTCCAAGACCCTGTCATCACAATGCTCCCTGTCCTTCTCATCTCAATGCACCAAGCCCTTGTCGTCAAAATGCCCCATGACATTTGTCATCACAAAGCTCCATGACCCTTGGCATCACAATGTTCCATCTCATTGTCATCACAATGCTCAATGAAATATCTCATCACATTGCTCCATGCCCTTGTCATCACAATGCTCCATTACACCTGTCATAACAATGCTCCATGACCCCTGCCATCACAATGTTCCACGGCCTTGTCATCACAAGGCTCCATGACCCTTGTCATCAAAATGCACCAGGACCTCTGTAATCATAATTCTCCATGCCCCTTTTCATCTCAATGCTCCATGAAACCTGTCATCACAATGCACCATTTCCATCATCATAATGATTCATGCTATTGTCATCACAATGAAATTAAAATGCTCCATGACCTCTGTCATCACAATGCTCCAAACCCTTCTGATCACCATGTCCCATAACACTTGTCATCACAATACCCCATGACGCTCGTCATCACAATTATGAAAGGACTTCTCATCACAATGCTCCATGCACTTTGTCAACACAATGCTCAATACACTTGTCATCACAATGCTCCGTGACACTTGTCATCAGTATGCTCCTTGAACACTGTCATGACAAGGATCCATGCCTATTTCATCACAATGATCCATTCCCTTTTCATGACAATGCTCCAAGACCACAGTTATCACAGTGCTCTGTGACTTCAGTCATCACAGTCCTTCATGACATTTATCATCACAATGGTCCATGACCTCGTCACACAAAGCTCTGTGACCTTTGTCACCACATGGCTCCATGAACTTTTAATCACAATGCTCTGTGATCCTTGTCATCACAAAGCTCCATGCATTTGTCAGCACAATGCTCCATGACCCTTGTCATCACAATGCTCGATGCGTGTGTCAGCACAATGTTCCATAACCCATGTCATCACAATGCGCCATGCACTTGTCATCACAATGCTCCACATCCTTGTCATCAAAATGCTCTATAAAACTTGTCATCACAATGCTCCATGCACTTCTCCTCAAAATGCTCTCTCACCACTGATATCACAATATTCCATCACTAGTCATCACAATACTCCCTCACCCCTGTCATCACAATGTTCCATGAACCCTGTCATCACAATGCTACATGCCCTTATCATCACAATGCTCCATTGGCACCTGACATCACAATATTCCATAACGGCTGTAATCAAAATGCTCCATGATCCTTTTCATCACAAATCTCCATGACCACTGACATCACAATGTTCTGTAACCTCTGTCATCAAAATATTCCATGACCCTTTTCATCAAATTGTTCCATGACCCTGTCATCACAATGCTCCCTGCCCTATTCATCACAATGCACCACGCCCTTGTCATCAAAATGCTCCATGATATTTGTCATCACAAAACTCCATGACCGTTGGCCTCACAATGCTCCAAGCCATTGTCATCACAATGCTTCATGAAGCCTCTCATCACATTGCTCCATGTCCTGGTCATCACAAAGCTCCACGATGCTTGTCATCAAAATGCTCCATGCCCTTCTCAACACAATGCTCCATGCCCTTGTCATTACAATACTCCATGTCATATATCATCACAATAATCCATAAAACTTTTCAGGCCAAAGCTCCATGCCCTTGTAATCACAATGCTCCATTACACCTTCATGACAATGCTCCATTACCACAGCCATCAAAATGATCCACGGCCTTGTCATCACAAGGCTCCATAACCCTTGTCATCAAAATGATCCAAGACCCCTGTAATCACAATTCTCCATGCCTTTGTCATCACAAAACTCCAAGACACATGTCACCAGAATCCTCCATGGCCTCCTCATCACAATGCTCCATACCTTTGCCATCACAATACTCCATTAGCCCAGTCATAACAATGCTCCATGACCCATGACAACACAATGATCGGGGACTCTTGTCATCAAAATGCTCCATGACACTTGTCATCACAATGCTCCATGCCCTTGTCATCCCAATGCTCCATGACCCCAGTAATCAGAATGCTCCGTGACGCTTGTCATCACAGTGCTCCATGACCCTTGTCATCACAATGCTCCATGCCTTTGTTAGCAAAATGCTACATGACCTTGTCATCACAATGCTCCATGTGCTTGTCATCCAAATACTCCATTACCTTTGTCATCACAATCCTCCATGAACCATTGGATCACATTGCTTCATGCCCTTGTCATCACAATGGTCCATTCTACTTGAAATCAAAACGTTCCATAACCCCTGTCATCAAAATGTTCCATGATACTTTTCATCAATTTGCTCCATGACCCTGTCATCACAATGCTCCATGCCCTTCGCATCACAATGCACCACGACCTTGTCATCAAAATGCTTCTTGACCTTTGTCGTCACAAAGCTCCATGACCCTTGGCATCACAATGCTCCATGCCGTTTCATCACAATGCTACATGTAACCTCTCATGAAAAGTCCCCATGCCTTTTTCATCACAATGCTCCATGCTCTTCTCAGCACAATGCTCCATGTCACTTGTCATCACAATGCTCGATACTCTTCTCATCACAATGCTCCATGCCCTTGTCATTACAATCCTCCATGACACATGTATCACAGTGTTCCGTTCCCTAGTCATCACAATGCTCCATGCCGAATCTCATCACAATAAGCCATGAAATTTTCAGACCAATGTTCCATGCCCTTGTCATCACAATGCTCCATTACCCCTGTCAAAACAATGCTCCATGACGCCTGCCATCACAATGTTCCACAGCCTTGGCATCCAAGGCTCCATGACCCTTGTCATCACAATGCTCCAAGACCCCTGTAATCACAATGCTCCATGCCCTTGTCATCACAAAGATCCATGACACATGCCATCAGAATGCTCCATGGCCTTCTCATCACAATGCTCCATGCCCTTGTCATCACAATGCACCAAAACCCCTGTAATCACAATGCTCCATGCCCCTATTCATCAGAATGCTACATGAGACTTGTCATCACAAGGCTCCATGGTCTTCTCATCACACTGCTCCAGGACATTGTCATCACAATGCCCCATTCCGTTGTCATCACAATGCTCCTTGACCACTGTCATCACAATACTCCATGAACATTTTCAGGTCAATGCTCCAGGACCCTCTCATCACAGTGTTCCATTACCCTTGTCATCACAATTCTCCATGACCACTCTCATCACAATGCTCCATGACACCTGTCATCACAATGCTCCATGCACCTTGTCATTACAGTGATCCATGACGCTCTTCATCATAATTATCCATGGTCTTTTCATCACAATGCTCCACGGTCTTGCTATCACAATTCTCCATGCCCTGTTCATCACAATGCTCCATGTTCCATGTCATTACAATTCTCTACGTCCTTGTCATCACAATGCTTCGTGACACTTCTCATCACAATGTTACATGATCTTGTCATCACAATTCTCCATGCACTTGTCATCGCAATGTAACATGACATATGTCATCACAATGCTCCCTGACACCTGTCTTCACAGTACTCCATGACCTTGTCATCACAATGCTCAATACACTTGTCATCACAATGCTCAATACACTTGTCATCACAATGCTCCCTGACACTTGTCGTCAGTATGCTCCTTGAACCCTGACATGACAAGGCTCCATGCATTTTTCATCACAATGATCCATGCCCTTTTCCTCCCAATGCTCCAAGACCCCTGTAATCACAATGCTCCATGCCGTTGTCATCACACAGCTTCATGACGAATGTCTTCAGAATGCTCCATGGCCTTCTCATCACCATGCTCCATGATATTTTCATCAAAATGCTCTATTCCCTTGTCATCAAAATGCCCCATGACCCCTGTCACCATAATACTCCATGAACAATTTCAGCCCAATGCTCTATGACCTTCTCATCACCATGCCCCATGAACCCTGTCATCACAATGCTCCATGACCCACGTCATCACAATGCTCCATGAACCCTGACAACACAATGATCCGGGACTTTTGTCATCAAAATGCTCCATGACCATTGTCATCACAATGATCCATTCCATTGTCATCACAATGCTCCATTACCCTTGTCATCACAATGCTCCAAGCCCTTGTCATTCACAATGCTCCATTACATTTGTCATCACATTTCTCCATGAGACTTGGCATCACAATGCTCAATGCCATTGTCATCACAATGCACCGTGACACATGTCACCACAATGCTCCCTGACACCTTTCTTCACAATAATCTATAACCTTGTCATCACAATGCTCTATGTGCTAGTTATCACAATGTGCCATGCCCTCTGTCATCACAATAATGCATGAAACATGTCAGACCAATGCTCCATGCCCCTTTCATCCAAATGCTCCATGCCCTTGTCATCACAATGCTCCATGACCCCTGTCATCACAATGCTCCGTGACTCCAGTCATCACAATGCTTCGTGACATTTGTCATCACAATGTTCCATGCCACTTTTAATCTCAATGCTGCATGAACCCTGTCATCACGATGCACTATGCCCATCATCATAATGCTTCATGCTATTGTCAACACAGTGAAATCAAAATGTTCCATGACCTCTGACACCAAAATTCCCCATACCCTTGTGATCATAATTTTCCATAACACTTGGCATCACAACGCCCCATTACTCTCGTCAACTCAATTATCCATGGCCTTCTCATCACAATACTCCATGACCTTTGTCATCACAATGCTCAAACACTTGTCGTCTCAATGCTCCCTGACACTTGTCCTCAGTGTGCTCCCTGAACCCTGTCATGACAAGGCTCCATGCATTTTTCATCAGAATGATCCATGCCGTTTTCATCACAATGCTCAAAGACCCCGGTAATCACAATGCTCCATGTGCTTGTCTTCACAAAGCTCCATGACGCATGTCATCAGAATGCTCCATGGCCTTCTCATCACCATGGTCCATGCCCTTGTCATCTCAATGTTCCAAGACCCCTGTAATTACAATGCTCCATGCTGCTTTTCATCAGAATGCTCCATGAGATATGTCATCACAAGACTCCATGGTCTTCTCAACACAATTCTCCAGGACCTTGTCATCACAATGCTCCATTCCCTTGTAATCACAATGCTCCATGACACCTGTCATCACAATACTCCATGAACATTTTCAACCCAATGATCCATGACCTTCTCATCACAATGCACCATGACCCATGTCATCACAATGCTCCATGACCACTGTCATCTCCGCGCTCCATGACCCCTCACAACACAATAATCCGGGAATCTTGACATCAAAAATCTCCATGACACTTGTCATCACAATGATCCATGCCCTTGTCATCCCAATGCTCCATGACACCTTTAATCAGAATGTTCCGTTACGCTTGTCATCACAATGCTCCATGACCCTTGTCATCATAGTGCTCCATGACCCCTGTAATCCCAATGCTCCATGAACATTTTCAGCCCAATGCTCCATGACCTTCTCATCACAATCCTCCAAGACCCCTGTAATCACAATGCTCCATGCCCCTTTTCATCTCCGTGCTCCATGAACCCTGTCATCACAATAAGCCATGCCCATCATCATAATGTTTCATGCTATTTTCATTACAATGAAATCAAAATGCTCCATGACCTATGTCATCACAAAGTTCCCAACCCTTGTGATCACAGTGTTTCATACAACTTGTCATCACAAGGCCCCATGTTGCTCGTCATCACAATTATCCATGGTCTTCTCATCACAATGCTCCATGACCTTTGTCATCACAATGCTCAATACACTTGTCATCACAATGCTCCCTGACACTTGTCGTCATTATGCTCCTTGACCCCTGGCATAACAAGGCTCCATGCCTTTTTCAACACAATGATCCATGCCCTTTTCTTCACAATGTTCCAAGACCCATGTAATCACAATTCTCCATGCCCCTTTTCATCAGAATGCTCCATGAGACTCGTCAATACAAGGCTCCAATGTTTTCTCATCACAATACTTCAGTACCTACTCACCACAATGCTCCATTCCCTTGTCATCACAATGCTCCATGACCCCCGCCTTCACAATACTTCATGAACATTTTTAGCCCAATGCTCTATGACCTTCTCATAACAATGCTCCATGAACCCTGTCATCACAGTGCTCCATTACCACTGTCATCACAATGCTCCATGACCCCTGACAACACAATGATCCGGGACTCTTGTCATCAAAATACTCCATGACACTTGTCATCAATATGCTCCATGCCTTTGTCAGCAAAATGCTTCATGACATTGTCATCACAATGCTCCATGCGCTTGTCATCACAATACTCCATTCCCATTGTCATCAAAATCCTCGGTGAACCTTGAGTTCACATTTCTTCATGCCCTTCTCATTACAATGCTCCATGCTCCTTGAAATCAAAATGATCCACGACCTCTGTCATCAAAATGCTACAAACCCTTGTGATCACAATGTTCCATAACACTTGTCATCACAATGCTCCATAATGCCTGTCATTACAATGCTGCATGAACTTTGTCATCACAATGCTAAATACACTTGTCAACACAATGCTCCCTGACACTTATCGTCAGAATGCTCCTTGAACCCTGTAATGAAAAGGTTCCATTCTTTTTCATAACAATTCTCCATGCCCTTTTCATCACAATGCTCCATGACAGTGTCATCACAATACTCCGCAAGCTTGTCATCAGAATGCTCCATGACCCCTGTCATCACAATGATCCATTACACCTGTCATCAAAATGCTCCATTTCCCTTGTCATTACAGTGCTCCATGACGCTCGTCATCACAATTATCCATGATCTTCTCATCACAATACTCCACGGTCTTGCGATCACAATGCTCAATGCCCTGGTCATCACAGTGCTCCATGTCCCTTGTCATCACATTTCTCCACGTCCATGTCATCACAATGCTCCATGACACCTGTCATAGCAAGCTCCATGTGCTTTTCATCACAGTGCTTCACGAATTTGTCATCAAAATTCTCAAAAGCCCTTGTCATCACAATGCTCCATGCCCTTTTCATCACAATGCTCCAAGACCCCTGTAATCACAATGATCCATGCCCCTTTTCATCAGAATGCTCCATGAGAATTCTCATCACAAGGCTCCATGGTCTTCTCATCACAATGCTCCAGGACCTTGTCATCACAATGCTCCATGACCCCTTTCATCAGAATACTCCATGAACATTTTCAGCTCAATGCTCCATGATCTTCTCATCACAATGCTCCATGACCCCTGTCATCACTATGCTCCATGCTCCTTGATATCAAAATGATTCATGACCACTGTCATCACAGTGCTCCAAACCCTTGTGATCACATTGTTCCATAACACTTGTCATCACAATGCTCCATGATGCCTGTCATCACAATACTCCATGCCTTTGTCATCACAGTGCTCCATGACCTTTGTCATCACAATGCTCAATACAATTGTCATCACAATGCTCCCTGACACTTGTTGTCAGAATGCTTCTCGAACCCTGTCATGAAGAGCCTGTATGCCTTTTTCATCACAATGCTCCATGCCCTTTTCATCACAATGCTCCACGCCATTGTCATCACAATACTCCACAAGCTTGTCATCAGAATGCTCCATGACACTTGTCATCACAATTCTCCATGACCCCTGTCATCACAATGCTCCAGGCCCCTTGTCATTACAGTTCTCCATGACGCTCGTCATCACAATTATCCATGGTCTTCTCATCACAGTGCTCCACCGTCTTGCCATCACAATGCTCCATGACACTTCAAATCACAATGTTACATGCTCTTGTAATCACATTCTCCATGAACTTGTCATCGCAATGCTCCATGATCCCTGTCATAGCAAACTCCATGTGCTTTTCATCACAGTGCTTCATGAACTTGTCATCAAAATTCTCAAAAGCCCTTGTCATCACAATGCTCCATGCACTTTTCACCACAATGATCCATGACCATTGTCATCAAAATGCTCCATTACATTTGTCATCACAATCATCCATGACACTTGTCATCACAATGCTCCATGCCGTTGTCATCACAATGCACCATGACATAGGTCATCACAATGTTCCCTGACACCTGACTTCACAATACTCCATAACCTTTTCTTCACAGTGTTCCATGCCCTTGTCATCACAATGTGCAATGCCCACTGTCATCACAATAATCCATGAAATTTTTCAGACCAATGCTCCATGCCCCTGTCATCACAATGATCCATGCACTTGTCATCACAATGCTCCATGACACCTGTCATCACAATGCTTCGTGTCTCCAGTCATCACAGTGCTTCAAGACTTTGTCATCAGAATGGTCCATGCCCTCATCATCACAAGTCTCTGTGACCTTTGTCACCACAATGCTCCATGAATATTTCATCACAATGCTCTGTGACACTTGGCATCACAATGCTCCTTGCACTTCTCATGAAAATGCTCTCTCACCACTGATATCACAATGTTCCATCACTAGTCATCACCATACTCCTTCACCCCTGTCATCACAATGTTCCATGACCCCTATCATCACAATGCTACATGCCGTTATCATCACAATGCACCAACCCCTTGTCATCAAAAGGCTCCATGACCTTTGTCATCACAAAGCGCCATGACCCTTGGTATCACATTCCTCCATGCCCTTGTCATCGCAAAGCTTCATGACGCTTGTCATCACAATGCTTGATGACCTTCTCATCACAATGCTCCATGACCTTGTCATTACAATCCTCCATGACCCATGTATCACAGTGTTCCGTGTCCTTTTCATCACAATGCTCCATGCCCACTCTCATCACAATAATCCATGAAAATTTTCAGACAAATGCTCCATGCCCTTGTCATCACAAAACTCTATGATGCGTGTCATCAGAATGCTCCATGGCCTTCTCATTCACAATGCTCCATGCCCTTGCCATCACAATGCTCCAAGACACCTGTAATCACAATGCTCCATGTCCCTTTTCATCTCAATGATCCATGAACCCTGTCATCACACTGCACCATGCCCATCATCATAATGCTTCATGCTATTGTCATCACAGTGGAATCAAAATGCTCCATGACCTCTGTCATCACAATACTCCAAGACCCCTGTAATCACAATGCTCCATGCCCCTTTTCATCAGAATGCTCCATGAGACTTCTCATCACAAGGCTCCACGGTCTTCTCATCAGAGTGCTCCAGGACCTTGTCATCACAGTGATCCATGACCCCTTTCATCCGAATACTCCATGAACATTTTCAGCTCAATGCTCCATGATCTTCTCATTACAATGCTCCATGACCCCTGTCATCACAATGCTCAATGCTCCTTGATATCAAAATGATCCATGACCTCTGTCATCACAGTGCTCCAAACCCTTGTGATCACATTGTTCCATAACACTTTTCATCACAACGCTCCATGATGCCTGTCATCACAATACTCCATGCCCTTGTCATCACAATGCTCCATGCCCTTTTCATCACAATGCTCCATGACCATTGTCATCACAATGCTCCAAGCCCTTGTCATCACAAAGCTCCATTACCTTTGTCGGCACAATCCTCCATGACAATTGGCATCACAATTCTCCATGCCATTGTCATCACAATGGAACATGACATATGCCATCACAATGAACCCTGGCACCTGTCTTGACAATACTCCATGACCTTGTCATCACTATGCTCCATGCCCTTGTCATCACAATGCGCCATGCCGACTGTCATCACAATAATCCATGAAACTTGCCAGATCAATGTTCCATGCCACTGTCATCACAATGCTCCATTCCCTTGTCATCACAATGCTCTGTGACTCCAGTCATCACAATACTTCATGACATTTTTCATCACAATGATCCATGCCCTCGTCATCACAAGGCTCTTTGAACTTTGTCACCACAATTCTCCATGATCTTTTAATCCCAATGCTCTCTGAGCCTTGTCATAACAACGCTCCATGCATTTGTCAGCACAATGCTCCATGACCCTTGTTATCACAATGCTCCATGACCGTTGTCATCACGATGCTCCAAGCCCTTGTCTTCACAATGCTCCATTACCTTTGTCATCACATTCCTCCATGACACTTGTCATCACAATGCTGCAAGCCATTGTCATCACAATGCACCATGATACATGTCATCACAATGCTCCCTGACACCTGTCTTCACAAAAATCCATGACCTTGTCATCACAAAGCTCCATTCCCTTGTCATCACAAGGCGCCATTCCCAATGTCATCGCAATAATTCATGAAACTTGTCAGACCAATGCTCCATGCCCCTGTCATCACAATGCTCCATGCCCTTGTCATCACAATGCTCCATGACCCCTGTCATCACCATGCTCCGTGACTCCAGTCATCACAATGCTTCATGACCTTTGTCATCACAATGGTCCATGAACTTTTCATCACTATGCTCTGTGACCCTTGGCATCACAATGCTCCATGAGCTTGTCAGCACAATGCTCCATGCACTTCTCATGAAAATGATCTCTCACAACTGATATCACAATGTTCCATCACTAGTCATCACAATACTCGCTCACACTTGTCATCACAACGCTCCATGATGCCTGTCATCAAAATACTCCGTGCCCTTGTCATCACAATGCTCCATGAGCTTGTCAGCACAATGCTCCATGCACTTCTCATGAAAATGCTCTCTCACCACTGATATCACAATGTTCCATCACTAGTCATCACCATACTCCTTCACCCCTGTCATCACAATGTTCCATGAACCCTATCATCACAATGCTACATGCCGTTATCATCACAATGCACCACCCCCTTGTCATCAAAAGGCTCCATGACCTTTGTCATCACAAAGCGCCATGACCCTTGGTATCATATTGCTCCATGCCCTTGTCATCGCAAAGCTCCATGACGCTTGTCACCACAATGCTCTATGACCTTCTCATCACAATGCTCCATGACCTTGTCATTACAATCCTCCATGACCCATGTACCACAGTGTTCCGTGTCCTTTTCATCACAATGCTCCATGCCCACTCTCATCACAATAATCCATGAAAATTTTCAGACAAATGCTCCATGCACTTGTCATCACAAAGCTCCATGACGCATGTCATCAAAATGCTCCATGGCCTTCTCATTCACAATGCTCCATGGCCTTGCCATCACAATGCTCCAAGACACCTGTAATCACAATGCTCCATGTCCCTTTTCATCTCAATGATCCATGAACCCTGTCATCACACTGCACCATGCCCATCATCATAATGCTTCATGCTATTGTCATCACAGTGGAATCAAAATGCTCCATGACCTCTGTCATCACAATGCTCCAAACCCTTGTGATCACAATGCTCCATAACACTTGTCATCACAATGCCACATGACGCTCGGCTTCACAATTATCCATGGTCTTCTCATCACAATGTTCCATGACCTTTGTCATCACAATGCTCAATACACTTGTCATCAAAATGCTCCCTGACTCTTGCCATCAGTATGCTCCTTGAACACTGTCATGACAAGGCTCCATGCCTTTTTCATTACAATGATCCATGCCTTTTTCATCACAATGCTCCAAGACCCCTGTAATCACAATGCTCCTAGCCCTGGTCATCACAAAGCTCCATGACACATGTCATCAGAATGCTCTTTGGACATCTCTCACAATGCTCCATGCCCTTGTAATCACAATACTCCAAGACCCCTGTAATCACAATGCTCCATGCCCCTTTTCATCAGAATGCTCCATGAGACTTCTCATCACAAGGCTCCACAGTCTTCTCATCAGAGTGCTCCAGGACCTTGTCATCACAGTGCTCCATGACCCATTTCATCAGAATACTCCATGAACATTTTCAGCTCAATGCTCCATGATCTTCTCATTACAATGCTCCATGACCCCTGTCATCACAATGCTCCATGCTCCTTGATATCAAAATGATCCATGACCTCTGTCATCACAGTGCTCCAAACCCTTGTGATCACATTGTTCCATAACACTTTTCATCACAACGCTCCATGATGCCTGTCATCACAATACTCCATGCCCTTGTCATCACAATGCTCCATGCCCTTTTCATCACAATGCTCCATGACCATTGTCATCACAATGCTCCAAGCCCTTGTCATCACAATGCTCCATTACCTTTGTCGGCACAATCCTCCATGACAATTCGCATCACAATTCTCCATGCCATTGTCATCACAATGGAACATGACATATGCCATCACAATGAACCCTGGAACCTGTCTTCACAATACTCCATGACCTTGTCATCACTATGCTCCATGCCCTTGTCATCACAATGCGCCATGCCGACTGTCATCACAATAATCCATGAAACTTGCCAGACCAATGTTCCATGCCGCTGTCATCACAATGCTCCATTCCCTTGTCATCACAATGCTCTGTGACTCCAGTCATCACAATACTTCATGACATTTTTCATCACAATGATCCATGCCCTCGTCATCACAAGGCTCTGTGAAATTTGTCACCACAATTCTCCATGATCTTTTCATCCCAATGCTCTCTGAGCCTTGTCATAACAACGCTCCATGCCTTTGTCAGCACAATGCTCCATGACCCTTGTTATCACAATGCTCCATGCGCTTGTCAGAACAATGCTCCATGACCCATGTCATCACAGTGTGCCATGCACTTGTCATCACAATGCTCCCCAAACTTGTCATCACAATGCTCCATAAACATTGTCATCACAAAGCTCCATGCACTTCGAATCAAAATGCTCTCTCACCACTGATATCTCAATTTTCCTTCACTAGTCATCACAATACTCCCTCATCCCTGTCATTACAATGTTACACGGCCTTGTCATCACAAGGCTCCATGACCCGAGTAATCACAATGCTCCATACCCCTTTTCATCTCAATGCTCCATGAACCCTGTCATCACAACGAACCATGCCCATCATCATAATGCTTCATGTTATTGTCATCACAATGAAATCAAAATGCTCCATGACCTCTGTGATCACAATGCTCCATAACACCTGCCATCACTACGCCCCATGAGGCTCGTCATCACAATTATCCATGCACTTCTCATCACAATGTTCCATGACCTTTGTCATCACAATGCTCAATACACTTGTCATCACAATGCTCCCTGACACTTGTCGTCAGTATGCTCCTTGAACCCTGTCATGACAAGGCTCCATGCCTTTTTCATGATAATGATCCATGCCTTTTTCATCACAATGCTCCAAGACCCCTGTAATCACAATGCTCCATGCCATGGTCATCACAAAGCTCCATGACGAATGTCATCAGAATGCTCCTTAGACATCTCTCACAATGCTCCATGCCCTTTTCATCACAATGCTCCAAGACCCCTGTAATCACAATGCACCATTCCACTTTTCATCAGAATGCTCCATGACACTTCTCATCTCAAGGCTCCATGGTCTTCTCATCACAATGCTCCAGGACCTTGTCATCACAATGCTCCATGACCCCTTTCATCAGAATACTCCATGAACATTTTCAGCTCAATGCTCCATGATCTTCTCATCACAATGCTCCATGACCCCTGTCATCACTGTGCTCCATGCTCCTTGACATCAAAATGATCCATGACCTCTGTCATCACAGTGCTCCAAACCATTGTGATCACATTGTTCCATAACACTTGTCATCACAATGCTCCATGATGCCTGTCATCACAATACTCCATGCCCTTGTCATCACAATGCTCCATGACCTTTGTCATCACAATGCTCAATACACTTGTCATCACAATGCTCCCTGACACTTGTCGTCAGAATGCTTCTCGAACCCTGTCATGAAGAGGCTGTATGCCTTTTTCATCACAGTGCTCCATGCTCTTTTCATCACAATGCTCCACGCCATTGTCATCACAATTCTCCACAAGCTTGTCATCAGAATGCTCCATGACACTTGTCATCACAATTCTCCATGACCCCTGTCATCACAATGCTCCAGGCCCCTTGTCATTACAGTTCTCCATAACGCTCGTCATCACAATTATCCATGGTCTTCTCATCACAATGCTCCACCGTCTTGCCATCACAATGCTCAATGCCCTGGTCATCATAATGCTCCAGGTCCCTTGTCATCACAATTCTCTTCGTCCATGTGATCACAATGCTCCATGATACTTCTCATCACAATGTTACATGCTCTTGTCATCACAATTATCCATGCACTTGTCATCGCAATGCTCCATGAACCCTGTCATTCAAAGCTCCATGTGCTTGTCATCACAATGCTTCACGACGTTGTCATCAAAATTCTCAATTGCCATTGTCATCACAATGCTCGTGCCCTAGTCATCACAATGTTCCATGCCCTTGTCATCACAATGCTCCATGACCGTTGTCATCACGATGCTCCAAGCCCTTGTCTTCACAATGCTCCATTACCTTTGTCATCACATTCCTCCATGACACTTGTCATCACAATGCTGCAAGCCATTGTCATCACAATGCACCAAGATACATGTCATCACAATGCTCCCTGACACCTGTCTTCACAAAAATCCATGACCTTGTCATCACAAAGCTCCATTCCCTTGTCATCACAAGGCGCCATTCCCAATGTCATCACAATAATCCATGAAACTTGTCAGACCAATGCTCCATGCCCCTGTCATCACAATGCTCCATGCCCTTGTCATCACAATGCTCCATGACCCCTGTCATCACAATGCTCCGTGACTCCAGTCATCACAATGCTTCATGACCTTTGTCATCACAGTGGTCCATGAACTTTTCATCACTATGCTCTGTGACCCTTGGCATCACAATGCTCCATGACTTTGTCAGCACAATGCTCCATGACCCTTGTCATCACAATGCTCCATGAGCTTGTCAGCACAATGCTCCATGCACTTCTCATGAAAATGATCTCTCACAACTGATATCACAATGTTCCATCACTAGTCATCACAATACTCGCTCACACTTGTCATCACAACGCTCCATGATGCCTGTCATCAAAATACTCCGTGCCCTTGTCATCACAATGGTCCATGAGCTTGTCAGCACAATGCTCCATGCACTTCTCATGAAAATGCTCTCTCACCACTGATATCACAATGTTCCATCACTAGTCATCACCATACTCCTTCACCCCTGTCATCACAATGTTCCATGAACCCTATCATCACAATGCTACATGCCGTTATCATCACAATGCACCACCCCCTTGTCATCAAAAGGCTCCATGACCTTTGTCATCACAAAGCGCCATGACCCTTGGTATCATATTGCTCCATGCCCTTGTCATCGCAAAGCTCCATGACGCTTGTCACCACAATGCTCTATGACCTTCTCATCACAATGCTCCATGACCTTGTCATTACAATCCTCCATGACCCATGTACCACAGTGTTCCGTGTCCTTTTCATCACAATGCTCCATGCCCACTCTCATCACAATAATCCATGAAAATTTTCAGACAAATGCTCCATGCACTTGTCATCACAAAGCTCCATGACGCATGTCATCAAAATGCTCCATGGCCTTCTCATTCACAATGCTCCATGGCCTTGCCATCACAATGCTCCAAGACACCTGTAATCACAATGCTCCATGTCCCTTTTCATCTCAATGATCCATGAACCCTGTCATCACACTGCACCATGCCCATCATCATAATGCTTCATGCTATTGTCATCACAGTGGAATCAAAATGCTCCATGACCTCTGTCATCACAATGCTCCAAACCCTTGTGATCACAATGCTCCATAACACTTGTCATCACAATGCCACATGACGCTCGGCTTCACAATTATCCATGGTCTTCTCATCACAATGTTCCATGACCTTTGTCATCACAATGCTCAATACACTTGTCATCAAAATGCTCCCTGACTCTTGCCATCAGTATGCTCCTTGAACACTGTCATGACAAGGCTCCATGCCTTTTTCATTACAATGATCCATGCCTTTTTCATCACAATGCTCCAAGACCCCTGTAATCACAATGCTCCTAGCCCTGGTCATCACAAAGCTCCATGACACATGTCATCAGAATGCTCTTTGGACATCTCTCACAATGCTCCATGCCCTTGTAATCACAATACTCCAAGACCCCTGTAATCACAATGCTCCATGCCCCTTTTCATCAGAATGCTCCATGAGACTTCTCATCACAAGGCTCCACAGTCTTCTCATCAGAGTGCTCCAGGACCTTGTCATCACAGTGCTCCATGACCCATTTCATCAGAATACTCCATGAACATTTTCAGCTCAATGCTCCATGATCTTCTCATTACAATGCTCCATGACCCCTGTCATCACAATGCTCCATGCTCCTTGATATCAAAATGATCCATGACCTCTGTCATCACAGTGCTCCAAACCCTTGTGATCACATTGTTCCATAACACTTTTCATCACAACGCTCCATGATGCCTGTCATCACAATACTCCATGCCCTTGTCATCACAATGCTCCATGCCCTTTTCATCACAATGCTCCATGACCATTGTCATCACAATGCTCCAAGCCCTTGTCATCACAATGCTCCATTACCTTTGTCGGCACAATCCTCCATGACAATTCGCATCACAATTCTCCATGCCATTGTCATCACAATGGAACATGACATATGCCATCACAATGAACCCTGGAACCTGTCTTCACAATACTCCATGACCTTGTCATCACTATGCTCCATGCCCTTGTCATCACAATGCGCCATGCCGACTGTCATCACAATAATCCATGAAACTTGCCAGACCAATGTTCCATGCCGCTGTCATCACAATGCTCCATTCCCTTGTCATCACAATGCTCTGTGACTCCAGTCATCACAATACTTCATGACATTTTTCATCACAATGATCCATGCCCTCGTCATCACAAGGCTCTGTGAAATTTGTCACCACAATTCTCCATGATCTTTTCATCCCAATGCTCTCTGAGCCTTGTCATAACAACGCTCCATGCCTTTGTCAGCACAATGCTCCATGACCCTTGTTATCACAATGCTCCATGCGCTTGTCAGAACAATGCTCCATGACCCATGTCATCACAGTGTGCCATGCACTTGTCATCACAATGCTCCCCAAACTTGTCATCACAATGCTCCATAAACATTGTCATCACAAAGCTCCATGCACTTCGAATCAAAATGCTCTCTCACCACTGATATCTCAATTTTCCTTCACTAGTCATCACAATACTCCCTCATCCCTGTCATTACAATGTTACACGGCCTTGTCATCACAAGGCTCCATGACCCGAGTAATCACAATGCTCCATACCCCTTTTCATCTCAATGCTCCATGAACCCTGTCATCACAACGAACCATGCCCATCATCATAATGCTTCATGTTATTGTCATCACAATGAAATCAAAATGCTCCATGACCTCTGTGATCACAATGCTCCATAACACCTGCCATCACTACGCCCCATGAGGCTCGTCATCACAATTATCCATGCACTTCTCATCACAATGTTCCATGACCTTTGTCATCACAATGCTCAATACACTTGTCATCACAATGCTCCCTGACACTTGTCGTCAGTATGCTCCTTGAACCCTGTCATGACAAGGCTCCATGCCTTTTTCATGATAATGATCCATGCCTTTTTCATCACAATGCTCCAAGACCCCTGTAATCACAATGCTCCATGCCATGGTCATCACAAAGCTCCATGACGAATGTCATCAGAATGCTCCTTAGACATCTCTCACAATGCTCCATGCCCTTTTCATCACAATGCTCCAAGACCCCTGTAATCACAATGCACCATTCCACTTTTCATCAGAATGCTCCATGACACTTCTCATCTCAAGGCTCCATGGTCTTCTCATCACAATGCTCCAGGACCTTGTCATCACAATGCTCCATGACCCCTTTCATCAGAATACTCCATGAACATTTTCAGCTCAATGCTCCATGATCTTCTCATCACAATGCTCCATGACCCCTGTCATCACTGTGCTCCATGCTCCTTGACATCAAAATGATCCATGACCTCTGTCATCACAGTGCTCCAAACCATTGTGATCACATTGTTCCATAACACTTGTCATCACAATGCTCCATGATGCCTGTCATCACAATACTCCATGCCCTTGTCATCACAATGCTCCATGACCTTTGTCATCACAATGCTCAATACACTTGTCATCACAATGCTCCCTGACACTTGTCGTCAGAATGCTTCTCGAACCCTGTCATGAAGAGGCTGTATGCCTTTTTCATCACAGTGCTCCATGCTCTTTTCATCACAATGCTCCACGCCATTGTCATCACAATTCTCCACAAGCTTGTCATCAGAATGCTCCATGACACTTGTCATCACAATTCTCCATGACCCCTGTCATCACAATGCTCCAGGCCCCTTGTCATTACAGTTCTCCATAACGCTCGTCATCACAATTATCCATGGTCTTCTCATCACAATGCTCCACCGTCTTGCCATCACAATGCTCAATGCCCTGGTCATCATAATGCTCCAGGTCCCTTGTCATCACAATTCTCTTCGTCCATGTGATCACAATGCTCCATGATACTTCTCATCACAATGTTACATGCTCTTGTCATCACAATTATCCATGCACTTGTCATCGCAATGCTCCATGAACCCTGTCATTCAAAGCTCCATGTGCTTGTCATCACAATGCTTCACGACGTTGTCATCAAAATTCTCAATTGCCATTGTCATCACAATGCTCGTGCCCTAGTCATCACAATGTTCCATGCCCTTGTCATCACAATGCTCCATGACCGTTGTCATCACGATGCTCCAAGCCCTTGTCTTCACAATGCTCCATTACCTTTGTCATCACATTCCTCCATGACACTTGTCATCACAATGCTGCAAGCCATTGTCATCACAATGCACCAAGATACATGTCATCACAATGCTCCCTGACACCTGTCTTCACAAAAATCCATGACCTTGTCATCACAAAGCTCCATTCCCTTGTCATCACAAGGCGCCATTCCCAATGTCATCACAATAATCCATGAAACTTGTCAGACCAATGCTCCATGCCCCTGTCATCACAATGCTCCATGCCCTTGTCATCACAATGCTCCATGACCCCTGTCATCACAATGCTCCGTGACTCCAGTCATCACAATGCTTCATGACCTTTGTCATCACAGTGGTCCATGAACTTTTCATCACTATGCTCTGTGACCCTTGGCATCACAATGCTCCATGACTTTGTCAGCACAATGCTCCATGACCCTTGTCATCACAATGCTCCATGAGCTTGTCAGCACAATGCTCCATGCACTTCTCATGAAAATGATCTCTCACAACTGATATCACAATGTTCCATCACTAGTCATCACAATACTCGCTCACACTTGTCATCACAACGCTCCATGATGCCTGTCATCAAAATACTCCGTGCCCTTGTCATCACAATGGTCCATGAGCTTGTCAGCACAATGCTCCATGCACTTCTCATGAAAATGCTCTCTCACCACTGATATCACAATGTTCCATCATTAGTCATCACCATAATCCTTCACCCCTGTCATCACAATGTTCCATGAACCCTATCATCACAATGCTACATGCCGTTATCATCACAATGCACCACCCCCTTGTCATCAAAAGGCTCCATGACCTTTGTCATCACAAAGCGCCATGACCCTTGGTATCACATTGCTCCATGCCCTTGTCATCGCAAAGCTCCATGACGCTTGTCATCACAATGCTCAATGACCTTCTCATCACAATGCTCCATGACCTTGTCATTACAATCCTCCATGACCCATGTATCACAGTGTTCCGTGTCCTTTTCATCACAATGCTCCATGCCCACTCTCATCACAATAATCCATGAAAATTTTCAGACAAATGCTCCATGCCCTTGTCATCACAAAGCTCCATGACGCATGTCATCAAAATGCTCCATGGCCTTCTCATTCACAATGCTCCATGGCCTTGCCATCACAATGCTCCAAGACACCTGTAATCACAATGCTCCATGTCCCTTTTCATCTCAATGATCCATGAACCCTGTCATCACACTGCACCATGCCCATCATCATAATGCTTCATGCTATTGTCATCACAGTGGAATCAAAATGCTCCATGACCTCTGTCATCACAATGCTCCAAACCCTTGTGATCACAATGCTCCATAACACTTGTCATCACAATGCCCCATGACGCTCGGCTTCACAATTATCCATGGTCTTCTCATCACAATGTTCCATGACCTTTGTCATCACAATGCTCAATACACTTGTCATCAAAATGCTCCCTGACTCTTGCCATCAGTATGCTCCTTGAACACTGTCATGACAAGGCTCCATGCCTTTTTCATTACAATGATCCATGCCTTTTTCATCACAATGCTCCAAGACCCCTGTAATCACAATGCTCCTAGCCCTGGTCATCACAAAGCTCCATGACACATGTCATCAGAATGCTCCTTGGACATCTCTCACAATGCTCCATGCCCTTGTAATCACAATACTCCAAGACCCCTGTAATCACAATGCTCCATGCCCCTTTTCATCAGAATGCTCCATGAGACTTCTCATCACAAGGCTCCACGGTCTTCTCATCATAGTGCTCCAGGACCTTTTCATCACAGTGTTCCATGACCCTTTTCATCAGAATACTCCATGAATATTTTCAGCTCAATGCTCCATGATCTTCTCATTACAATGCTCCATGACCCCTGTCATCACAATGCTCCATACTCCTTGATATCAAAATGATCCATGACCTCTGTCTTCACTGTGCTCCAAACCATTGTGATCACATTGTTCCATAACACTTTTCATCACAACGCTCCATGATGCCTGTCATCACAATACTCCATGCCCTTGTCATCACAATGCTCCATGCCCTTTTCATCACAATGCTCCATGACCATTGTCATCACAATGCTCCAAGCCCTTGTCATCACAATGCTCCATTACCTTTGTCGGCACAATCCTCCATGACAATTGGCATCACAATTCTCCATGCCATTGTCATCACAATGGAACATGACATATGCCATCACAATGAACCCTGGCACCTGTCTTCACAATACTCCATGACCTTGTCATCACTATGCTCCATGCCCTTGTCATCACAATGCGCCATGCCGACTGTCATCACAATAATCCATGAAACTTGCCAGACCAATGTTCCATGCCGCTGTCATCACAATGCTCCATTCCCTTGTCATCACAATGCTCTGTGACTCCAGTCATCACAATACTTCATGACATTTTTCATCACAATGATCCATGCCCTCGTCATCACAAGGCTCTGTGAAATTTGTCACCACAATTCTCCATGATCTTTTCATCCCAATGCTCTCTGAGCCTTGTCATAACAACGCTCCATGCCTTTGTCAGCACAATGCTCCATGACCCTTGTTATCACAATGCTCCATGCGCTTGTCAGAACAATGCTCCATGACCCATGTCATCACAGTGTGCCATGCACTTGTCATCACAATGCTCCCCAAACTTGTCATCACAATGCTCCATAAACATTGTCATCACAAAGCTCCATGCACTTCGAATCAAAATGCTCTCTCACCACTGATATCTCAATTTTCCTTCACTAGTCATCACAATACTCCCTCATCCCTGTCATTACAATGTTACACGGCCTTGTCATCACAAGGCTCCATGACCCGAGTAATCACAATGCTCCATGAACCCTGTCATCACAACGAACCATGCCCATCATCATAATGCTTCATGTTATTGTCATCACAATGAAATCAAAATGCTCCATGACCTCTGTCATCACAATGCTCCCAACCCTTGTGATCACAATGCTCCATAACACCTGTCATCACTACGCCCCATGAGGCTCGTCATCACAATTATCCATGCACTTCTCAACACAATGTTCCATGGCCTTTGTCATCACAATGCTCAATACACTTGTCATCACAATGCTCCCTGACACTTGTCGTCAGTATGCTCCTTGAACCCAGTCATGACAAGGCTCCATGCCTTTTTCATGATAATGATCCATGCATTTTTCATCACAATGCTCCAAGACCCCTGTAATCACAATGCTCCATGCCATGGTCATCACAAAGCTCCATTACGAATGTCATCAGAATGCTCCTTAGACATCTCTCACAATGCTCCATGCCCTTTTCATCACAATGCTCCAAGACCCCTGTAATCACAATGCACCATTCCACTTTTCATCAGAATGCTCCATGACACTTCTCATCTCAAGGCTCCATGGTCTTCTCATCACAATGCTCCAGGACCTTGTCATCACAATGCTCCATGACCCCTTTCATCAGAATACTCCATGAACATTTTCAGCTCAATGCTCCATGATCTTCTCATCACAATGCTCCATGACCCCTGTCATCACTATGCTCCATGCTCCTTGACATCAAAATGATCCATGACCTCTGTCATCACAGTGCTCCAAACCATTGTGATCACATTGTTCCATAACACTTGTCATCACAATGCTCCATGATGCCTGTCATCACAATACTCCATGCCCTTGTCATCACAATGCTCCATGACCTTTGTCATCACAATGCTCAATACACTTGTCATCACAATGCTCCCTGACACTTGTCGTCAGAATGCTTCTCGAACCCTGTCATGAAGAGGCTGTATGCCTTTTTCATCACAGTGCTCCATGCTCTTTTCATCACAATGCTCCACGCCATTGTCATCACAATTCTCCACAAGCTTGTCATCAGAATGCTCCATGACACTTGTCATCACAATTCTCCATGACCCCTGTCATCACAATGCTCCAGGCCCCTTGTCATTACAGTTCTCCATAACGCTCGTCATCACAATTATCCATGGTCTTCTCATCACAATGCTCCACCGTCTTGCCATCACAATGCTCAATGCCTTGGTCATCATAATGCTCCAGGTCCCTTGTCATCACAATTCTCTTCATCCATGTGATCACAATGCTCCATGATACTTCTCATCACAATGTTACATGCTCTTGTCATCACAATTATCCATGCACTTGTCATCGCAATGCTCCATGAACCCTGTCATTCAAAGCTCCATGTGCTTGTCATCACAATGCTTCACGACGCTGTCATCAAAATTCTCAATGGCCGTTGTCATCACAATGCTCGTGCCCTTGTCATCACAATGTTCCATGCCCTTGTCATCACAATGCTCCATGACCGTTGTCATCACGATGCTCCAAGCCCTTGTCTTCACAATGCTCCATTACCTTTGTCATCACATTCCTCCATGACACTTGTCATCACAATGCTGCAAGCCATTGTCATCATAATGCACCATGATACATGTCATCACAATGCTCCCTGACACCTGTCTTCACAAAAATCCATGACCTTGTCATCACAAAGCTCCATTCCCTTGTCATCACAAGGCACCATTCCCAATGTCATCACAATAATCCATGAAACTTGTCAGACCAATGCTCCATGCCCCTGTCATCACAATGCTCCATGCCCTTGTCATCACAATGCAAACATGACCCCTGTCATCACAATGCTCCGTGACTCCAGTCATCACAATGCTTCCTGACCTTTGTCATCACAATGGTCCATGAACTTTTCATCACTATGCTCTGTGACCCTTGGCATCACAATGCTCCATGACTTTGTCAGCACAATGCTCCATGACCCTTGTCATCACAATGCTCCATGAGCTTGTCAGCACAATGCTCCATGCACTTCTCATGAAAATGATCTCTCACAACTGATATCACAATGTTCCATCACTAGTCATCACAATACTCGCTCACACTTGTCATCACAACGCTCCATGATGCCTGTCATCACAATACTCCGTGCCCTTGTCATCACAATGCTCCATGAGCTTGTCAGCACAATGCTCCATGCACTTCTCATGAAAATGCTCTCTCACCACTGATATCACAATGTTCCATCACTAGTCATCACCATACTGCTTCACCCCTGTCATCACAATTTTCCATGAACCCTATCATCACAATGCTACATGCCGTTATCATCACAATGCACCACCCCCTTGTCATCAAAAGGCTCCATGACCTTTGTCATCAAAAAGCGCCATGACCCTTGGTATCACATTGCTCCATGCCCTTGTCATCGCAAAGCTCCATGACGCTTGTCATCACAATGCTCGATGACCTTCTCATCACAATGCTCCATGACCTTGTCATTACAATCCCCCATGACCCATGTACCACAGTGTTCCGTGTCCTTTTCATCACAATGCTCCATGCCCACTCTCATCACAATAATTCATGAAAATTTTCAAACAAATGCTCCATGCCCTTGTCATCACAAAGCTCCATGACGCATGTCATCAGAATGCTCCATGGCCTTCTCATTCACAATGCTCCATGCCCTTGCCATCACAATGCTCCAAGACACCTGTAATCACAATGCTCCATGTCCCTTTTCATCAAAATGATCCATGAAACCTGTCATCACACTGCACCATGCCCATCATCATAATGCTTCATGCTATTGTCATCACAGTGGAATCAAAATGCTCCATGACCTCTGTCATCACAATGCTCCAAACCCTTGTCATCACAATGCTCCATAACACTTGTCATCACAACGCCCCATGACGCTCGGCTTCACAATTATCCATGGTCTTCTCATCACAATGTTCCATGACCTTTGTCATCACAATGCTCAGTACACTTGTCGTCACAATGCTCCCTGACTCTTGCCATCAGTATGCTCCTTGAACACTGTCATGACAAGGCTCCATGCCTTTTTCATTACAATGATCCATGCCTTTTTCATCACAATGCTCCAAGACCCCTGTAATCACAATGCTCCTTGCCCTGGTCATCACAAAGCTCCATGACACATGTCATCAGAATGCTCCTTGGACATCTCTCACAATGCTCCATGCCCTTGTAATCACAATACTCCAAGACCCCTGTAATCACAACGCTCCATGCCCCTTTTCATCAGAATGCTCCATGAGACTTCTCATCACAAGGCTCCACGGTCTTCTCATCAGAGTGCTCCAGGACCTTGTCATCACAGTGCTCCATGACCCATTTCATCAGAATACTCCATGAACATTTTCAGCTCAATGCTCCATGATCTTCTCATTACAATGCTCCATGACCCCTGTCATCACAATGCTCCATGCTCCTTGATATCAAAATGATCCATGACCTCTGTCATCACAGTGCTCCAAACCCTTGTGATCACATTGTTCCATAACACTTTTCATCACAACGCTCCATGTTGCCTGTCATCACAATACTCCATGCCCTTGTCATCACAATGCTCCATGCCCTTTTCATCACAATGCTCCATGACCATTGTCATCACAATGCTCCATGCCCTAGTCATCACAATGCTCCATTACCTTTGTCGGCACAATCCTCCATGACAATTGGCATCGCAATTCTCCATGCCATTGTCATCACAATGGAACATGACATATGCCATCACAATGAACCCTGGAACCTGTCTTCACAATACTCCATGACCTTGTCATCACTATGCTCCATGCCCTTGTCATCACAATGCGCCATGCCGACTGTCATCACAATAATCCATGAAACTTGCCAGGCCGTTGTTCCATGCCGCTGTCATCACAATGCTCCATTCCCTTGTCATCACAATGCTCTGTGACTCCAGTCATCACAATACTTCATGACATTTTTCATCACAATGATCCATGCCCTCGTCATCACAAGGCTCTGTGAACTTTGTCACCACAATTCTCCATGATCTTTTCATCCCAATGCTCTCTGAGCCTTGTCATACCAACGCTCCATGCCTTTGTCAGCACAATGCTCCATGACCCTTGTTATCACAATGCTCCATGCGCTTGTCAGAACAATGCTCCATGACCCATGTCATCACAGTGTGCCATGCACTTGTCGTCACAATGCTCCCCAAGCTTGTCATCACAATGCTCCATAAACATTGTGATCACAAAGCTCCATGCACTTCGAATCAAAATGCTCTCTCACCACTGATATCTCAATTTTCCATCACTAGTCATCACAATACTCCCTCATCCCTGTCATTACAATGTTACACGGCCTTGTCATCACAAGGCTCCATGACCCTTGTTATCACAATGCTCCATGTGCTTGTCAGAACAATGCTCCATGACCCATGTCATCACAGTGTGCCATGCACTTGTCATCACAATGCTCCCCAAACTTGTCATCACAATGCTCCATAAACATTGTCATCACAAAGCTCCATGCACTTCGAATCAAAATGCTCTCTCACCACTGATATCTCAATTTTCCATCACTAGTCATCACAATACTCCCTCATCCCTGTCATTACAATGTTACACGGCCTTGTCATCACAAGGCTCCATGACCCGAGTAATCACAATGCTCCATACCCCTTTTCATCTCAATGCTCCATGAACCCTGTCATCACAACGAACCATGCCCATCATCATAATGCTTCATGTTATTGTCATCACAATGAAATCAAAATGCTCCATGACCTCTGTCATCACAATGCTCCCAACCCTTGTGATCACAATGCTCCATAACACCTGCCATCACTACGCCCCATGAGGCTCATCATCACAATTATCCATGCACTTCTCATCACAATGTTCCATGACCTTTGTCATCACAATGCTCAATACACTTGTCATCACAATGCTCCCTGACACTTGTCGTCAGTATGCTCCTTGAACCCTGTCATGACAAGGCTCCATGCCTTTTTCATGATAATGATCCATGCATTTTTCATCACAATGCTCCAAGACCCCTGTAATCACAATGCTCCATGCCATGGTCATCACAAAGCTCCATGACGAATGTCATCAGAATGCTCCTTAGACATCTCTCACAATGCTCCATGCCCTTTTCATCACAATGCTCCAAGACCCCTGTAATCACAATGCACCATTCCGCTTTTCATCAGAATGCTCCATGACACTTCTCATCTCAAGGCTCCATGGTCTTCTCATCACAATGCTCCAGGACCTTGTCATCACAATCCTCCATGACCCCTTTCATCAGAATACTCCATGAACATTTTCAGCTCAATGCTCAATGATCTTCTCATCACAATGCTCCATGACCCCTGTCATCACTGTGCTCCATGCTCCTTGACATCAAAATGATCCATGACCTCTGTCATCACAGTGCTCCAAACCATTGTGATCACATTGTTCCATAACACTTGTCATCACAATGCTCCATGATGCCTGTCATCACAATACTCCATGCCCTTGTCATCACAATGCTCCATGACCTTTGTCATCACAATGCTCAATACACTTGTCATCACAATGCTCCCTGACACTTGTCGTCAGAATGCTTCTCGAACCCTGTCATGAAGGTGCTGTAGGCCTTTTTCATCACAGTGCTCCATGCTCTTTTCATCACAATGCTCCACGCCACTGTCATCACAATTCTCCACAAGCTTGTCATCAGAATGCTCCATGACACTTGTCATCACAATTCTCCATGACCCCTGTCATCACAATGCTCCAGGCCCCTTGTCATTACAGTTCTCCATAACGCTCGTCATCACAATTATCCATGGTCTTCTCATCACAATGCTCCACCGTCTTGCCATCACAATGCTCAATGCCTTGGTCATCATAATGCTCCAGGTCCCTTGTCATCACAATTCTCTTCATCCATGTGATCACAATGCTCCATGATACTTCTCATCACAATGTTACATGCTCTTGTCATCACAATTATCCATGCACTTGTCATCGCAATGCTCCATGAACCCTGTCATTCAAAGCTCCATGTGCTTGTCATCACAATGCTTCACGACGCTGTCATCAAAATTCTCAATGGCCGTTGTCATCACAATGCTCGTGCCCTTGTCATCACAATGTTCCATGCCCTTGTCATCACAATGCTCCATGACCGTTGTCATCACGATGCTCCAAGCCCTTGTCTTCACAATGCTCCATTACCTTTGTCATCACATTCCTCCATGACACTTGTCATCACAATGCTGCAAGCCATTGTCATCATAATGCACCATGATACATGTCATCACAATGCTCCCTGACACCTGTCTTCACAAAAATCCATGACCTTGTCATCACAAAGCTCCATTCCCTTGTCATCACAAGGCACCATTCCCAATGTCATCACAATAATCCATGAAACTTGTCAGACCAATGCTCCATGCCCCTGTCATCACAATGCTCCATGCCCTTGTCATCACAATGCAAACATGACCCCTGTCATCACAATGCTCCGTGACTCCAGTCATCACAATGCTTCCTGACCTTTGTCATCACAATGGTCCATGAACTTTTCATCACTATGCTCTGTGACCCTTGGCATCACAATGCTCCATGACTTTGTCAGCACAATGCTCCATGCACTTCTCATGAAAATGATCTCTCACAACTGATATCACAATGTTCCATCACTAGTCATCACAATACTCGCTCACACTTGTCATCACAACGCTCCATGATGCCTGTCATCACAATACTCCGTGCCCTTGTCATCACAATGCTCCATGAGCTTGTCAGCACAATGCTCCATGCACTTCTCATGAAAATGCTCTCTCACCACTGATATCACAATGTTCCATCACTAGTCATCACCATACTGCTTCACCCCTGTCATCACAATTTTCCATGAACCCTATCATCACAATGCTACATGCCGTTATCATCACAATGCACCACCCCCTTGTCATCAAAAGGCTCCATGACCTTTGTCATCAAAAAGCGCCATGACCCTTGGTATCACATTGCTCCATGCCCTTGTCATCGCAAAGCTCCATGACGCTTGTCATCACAATGCTCGATGACCTTCTCATCACAATGCTCCATGACCTTGTCATTACAATCCCCCATGACCCATGTACCACAGTGTTCCGTGTCCTTTTCATCACAATGCTCCATGCCCACTCTCATCACAATAATTCATGAAAATTTTCAAACAAATGCTCCATGCCCTTGTCATCACAAAGCTCCATGACGCATGTCATCAGAATGCTCCATGGCCTTCTCATTCACAATGCTCCATGCCCTTGCCATCACAATGCTCCAAGACACCTGTAATCACAATGCTCCATGTCCCTTTTCATCAAAATGATCCATGAAACCTGTCATCACACTGCACCATGCCCATCATCATAATGCTTCATGCTATTGTCATCACAGTGGAATCAAAATGCTCCATGACCTCTGTCATCACAATGCTCCAAACCCTTGTCATCACAATGCTCCATAACACTTGTCATCACAACGCCCCATGACGCTCGGCTTCACAATTATCCATGGTCTTCTCATCACAATGTTCCATGACCTTTGTCATCACAATGCTCAGTACACTTGTCATCACAATGCTCCCTGACTCTTGCCATCAGTATGCTCCTTGAACACTGTCATGACAAGGCTCCATGCCTTTTTCATTACAATGATCCATGCCTTTTTCATCACAATGCTCCAAGACCCCTGTAATCACAATGCTCCTTGCCCTGGTCATCACAAAGCTCCATGACACATGTCATCAGAATGCTCCTTGGACATCTCTCACAATGCTCCATGCCCTTGTAATCACAATACTCCAAGACCCCTGTAATCACAATGCTCCATGCCCCTTTTCATCAGAATGCTCCATGAGACTTCTCATCACAAGGCTCCACGGTCTTCTCATCAGAGTGCTCCAGGACCTTGTCATCACAGTGCTCCATGACCCATTTCATCAGAATACTCCATGAACATTTTCAGCTCAATGCTCCATGATCTTCTCATTACAATGCTCCATGACCCCTGTCATCACAATGCTCCATGCTCCTTGATATCAAAATGATCCATGACCTCTGTCATCACAGTGCTCCAAACCCTTGTGATCACATTGTTCCATAACACTTTTCATCACAACGCTCCATGATGCCTGTCATCACAATACTCCATGCCCTTGTCATCACAATGCTCCATGCCCTTTTCATCACAATGCTCCATGACCATTGTCATCACAATGCTCCATGCCCTAGTCATCACAATGCTCCATTACCTTTGTCGGCACAATCCTCCATGACAATTGGCATCGCAATTCTCCATGCCATTGTCATCACAATGGAACATGACATATGCCATCACAATGAACCCTGGAACCTGTCTTCACAATACTCCATGACCTTGTCATCACTATGCTCCATGCCCTTGTCATCACAATGCGCCATGCCGACTGTCATCACAATAATCCATGAAACTTGCCAGGCCGTTGTTCCATGCCGCTGTCATCACAATGCTCCATTCCCTTGTCATCACAATGCTCTGTGACTCCAGTCATCACAATACTTCATGACATTTTTCATCACAATGATCCATGCCCTCGTCATCACAAGGCTCTGTGAACTTTGTCACCACAATTCTCCATGATCTTTTCATCCCAATGCTCTCTGAGCCTTGTCATACCAACGCTCCATGCCTTTGTCAGCACAATGCTCCATGACCCTTGTTATCACAATGCTCCATGCGCTTGTCAGAACAATGCTCCATGACCCATGTCATCACAGTGTGCCATGCACTTGTCGTCACAATGCTCCCCAAGCTTGTCATCACAATGCTCCATAAACATTGTGATCACAAAGCTCCATGCACTTCGAATCAAAATGCTCTCTCACCACTGATATCTCAATTTTCCATCACTAGTCATCACAATACTCCCTCATCCCTGTCATTACAATGTTACATGGCCTTGTCATCACAATGCTCCATGACCCTTGTTATCACAATGCTCCATGCGCTTGTCAGAACAATGCTCCATGACCCATGTCATCACAGTGTGCCATGCACTTGTCATCACAATGCTCCCCAAACTTGTCATCACAATGCTCCATAAACATTGTCATCACAAAGCTCCATGCACTTCGAATCAAAATGCTCTCTCACCACTGATATCTCAATTTTCCATCACTAGTCATCACAATACTCCCTCATCCCTGTCATTACAATGTTACACGGCCTTGTCATCACAAGGCTCCATGACCCGAGTAATCACAATGCTCCATACCCCTTTTCATCTCAATGCTCCATGAACCCTGTCATCACAACGAACCATGCCCATCATCATAATGCTTCATGTTATTGTCATCACAATGAAATCAAAATGCTCCATGACCTCTGTCATCACAATGCTCCCAACCCTTGTGATCACAATGCTCCATAACACCTGCCATCACTACGCCCCATGAGGCTCATCATCACAATTATCCATGCACTTCTCATCACAATGTTCCATGACCTTTGTCATCACAATGCTCAATACACTTGTCATCACAATGCTCCCTGACACTTGTCGTCAGTATGCTCCTTGAACCCTGTCATGACAAGGCTCCATGCCTTTTTCATGATAATGATCCATGCATTTTTCATCACAATGCTCCAAGACCCCTGTAATCACAATGCTCCATGCCATGGTCATCACAAAGCTCCATGACGAATGTCATCAGAATGCTCCTTAGACATCTCTCACAATGCTCCATGCCCTTTTCATCACAATGCTCCAAGACCCCTGTAATCACAATGCACCATTCCGCTTTTCATCAGAATGCTCCATGACACTTCTCATCTCAAGGCTCCATGGTCTTCTCATCACAATGCTCCAGGACCTTGTCATCACAATCCTCCATGACCCCTTTCATCAGAATACTCCATGAACATTTTCAGCTCAATGCTAAATGATCTTCTCATCACAATGCTCCATGACCCCTGTCATCACTGTGCTCCATGCTCCTTGACATCAAAATGATCCATGACCTCTGTCATCACAGTGCTCCAAACCATTGTGATCACATTGTTCCATAACACTTGTCATCACAATGCTCCATGATGCCTGTCATCACAATACTCCATGCCCTTGTCATCACAATGCTCCATGACCTTTGTCATCACAATGCTCAATACACTTGTCATCACAATGCTCCCTGACACTTGTCGTCAGAATGCTTCTCGAACCCTGTCATGAAGAGGCTGTAGGCCTTTTTCATCACAGTGCTCCATGCTCTTTTCTTCACAATACTCGACGCCATTGTCATCACAATTCTCCACAAGCTTGTCATCAGAATGCTCCATGACACTTGTCATCACAATTCTCCATGACCATTGTCATCACGATGCTCCAAGCCCTTGTCTGCACAATGCTCCATTACCTTTGTCATCACATTCCTCCATGACACTTGTCATCACAATGCTGCAAGCCATTGTCATCACAATGCACCAAGATACATGTCATCACAATGCTCCCTGACACCTGTCTTCACAAAAATCCATGACCTTGTCATCACAAAGCTCCATTCCCTTGTCATCACAAGGCGCCATTCCCAATGTCATCACAATAATCCATGAAACTTGTCAGACCAATGCTCCATGCCCCTGTCATCACAATGCTCCATGCCCTTGTCATCACAATGCTCCATGACCCCTGTCATCACAATCCTCCGTGACTCCAGTCATCACAATGCTTCATGACCTTTGTCATCACAATGGTCCATGAACTTTTCATCACTATGCTCTGTGACCCTTGGCATCACAATGATCCATGACTTTGTCAGCACAATGCTCCATGACCCTTGTCATCACAATGCTCCATGAGCTTGTCAGCACAATGCTCCATGCACTTCTCATGAAAATGATCTCTCACAACTGATATCACAATGTTCCATCACTAGTCATCACAATACTCGCTCACACATTTCATCACAACGCTACATGATGCCTGTCATCACAATACTCCGTGCCCTTGTCATTACAATGCTCCATGAGCTTGTCAGCACAATGCTCCATGCACTTCTCATGAAAATGCTCTCTCACCACTGATATCACAATGTTCCATCACTAGTCATCACCATACTCCTTCACCCCTGTCATCACAATGTTCCATGACCCCTATCATCACAATGCTACATGCCGTTATCATCACAATGCACCACCCCCTTGTCATCAAAAGGCTCCATGACCTTTGTCATCACAAAGCGCCATGACCCTTGGTATCACATTGCTCCATGCCCTTGTCATCGCAAAGCTCCATGACGCTTGTCATCACAATGCTCGATGACCTTCTCATCACAATGCTCCATGACCTTGTCATTACAATCCTCCATGACCCATGTATCACATGTTCCGTGTCCTTTTCATCACAATGCTCCATGCCCACTCTCATCACAATAATCCATGAAAATTTTCAGACAAATGCTCCATGCCCTTGTCATCACAAAGCTCCATGACGCATGTCATCAGAATGCTCCATGGCCTTCTCATACACAATGCTCCATGTCCTTGCCATCACAATGCTCCAAGACACCTGTAATCACAATGCTCCATGTCCCTTTTCATCTCAATGATCCATGAACCCTGTCATCACACTGCACCATGCCCATCATCATAATGCTTCATGCTATTGTCATCACAGTGGAATCAAAATGCTCCATGACCTCTGTCATCACAATGCTCCAAACCCTTGTGATCACAATGTTCCATAACACTTGTCATCATAACGCCCAATGACGCTCGGCTTCACAATTATCCATGGTCTTCTCATCACAATTTTCCATGACCTTTGTCATCACAATGCTCAATACACTTGTCATCACAATGCTCCCTGACTCTTGCCATCAGTATGCTCCTTGAACACTGTCATGACAAGGCTCCATGCCTTTTTCATTACAATGATCCATGCCTTTTTCATCACAATGCTCCAAGACCCCTGTAATCACAATGCTCCTTGCCCTGGTCATCACAAAGCTCCATGACACATGTCATCAGAATGCTCCTTGGACATCTCTCACAATGCTCCATGCCCTTGTAATCACAATACTCCAAGACCCCTGTAATCACAATGCTCCATGCCCCTTTTCATCAGAATGCTCCATGAGACTTCTCATCACAAGGCTCCACGGTCTTCTCATCAGAGTGCTCCAGGACCTTGTCATCACAGTGCTCCATGACCCATTTCATCAGAATACTCCATGAACATTTTCAGCTCAATGCTCCATGATCTTCTCATTACAATGCTCCATGACCCCTGTCATCACAATGCTCCATGCTCCTTGATATCAAAATGATCCATGACCTCTGTCATCACAGTGCTCCAAACCCTTGTGATCACATTGTTCCATAACACTTTTCATCACAACGCTCCATGATGCCTGTCATCACAATACTCCATGCCCTTGTCATCACAATGCTCCATGCCCTTTTCATCACAATGCTCCATGACCATTGTCATCACAATGCTCCATGCCCTAGTCATCACAATGCTCCATTACCTTTGTCGGCACAATCCTCCATGACAATTGGCATCGCAATTCTCCATGCCATTGTCATCACAATGGAACATGACATATGCCATCACAATGAACCCTGGAACCTGTCTTCACAATACTCCATGACCTTGTCATCACTATGCTCCATGCCCTTGTCATCACAATGCGCCATGCCGACTGTCATCACAATAATCCATGAAACTTGCCAGGCCGTTGTTCCATGCCGCTGTCATCACAATGCTCCATTCCCTTGTCATCACAATGCTCTGTGACTCCAGTCATCACAATACTTCATGACATTTTTCATCACAATGATCCATGCCCTCGTCATCACAAGGCTCTGTGAACTTTGTCACCACAATTCTCCATGATCTTTTCATCCCAATGCTCTCTGAGCCTTGTCATACCAACGCTCCATGCCTTTGTCAGCACAATGCTCCATGACCCTTGTTATCACAATGCTCCATGCGCTTGTCAGAACAATGCTCCATGACCCATGTCATCACAGTGTGCAATGCACTTGTCGTCACAATGCTCCCCAAGCTTGTCATCACAATGCTCCATAAACATTGTGATCACAAAGCTCCATGCACTTCGAATCAAAATGCTCTCTCACCACTGATATCTCAATTTTCCATCACTAGTCATCACAATACTCCCTCATCCCTGTCATTACAATGTTACACGGCCTTGTCATCACAATGCTCCATGACCCTTGTTATCACAATGCTCCATGCGCTTGTCAGAACAATGCTCCATGACCCATGTCATCACAGTGTGCCATGCACTTGTCATCACAATGCTCCCCAAACTTGTCATCACAATGCTCCATAAACATTGTCATCACAAAGCTCCATGCACTTCGAATCAAAATGCTCTCTCACCACTGATATCTCAATTTTCCTTCACTAGTCATCACAATACTCCCTCATCCCTGTCATTACAATGTTACACGGCCTTGTCATCACAAGGCTCCATGACCCGAGTAATCACAATGCTCCATACCCCTTTTCATCTCAATGCTCCATGAACCCTGTCATCACAACGAACCATGCCCATCATCATAATGCTTCATGTTATTGTCATCACAATGAAATCAAAATGCTCCATGACCTCTGTCATCACAATGCTCCCAACCCTTGTGATCACAATGCTCCATAACACCTGCCATCACTACGCCCCATGAGGCTCGTCATCACAATTATCCATGCACTTCTCATCACAATGTTCCATGACCTTTGTCATCACAATGCTCAATACACTTGTCATCACAATGCTCCCTGACACTTGTCGTCAGTATGCTCCTTGAACCCTGTCATGACAAGGCTCCATGCCTTTTTCATGATAATGATCCATGCCTTTTTCATCACAATGCTCCAAGACCCCTGTAATCACAATGCTCCATGCCATGGTCATCACAAAGCTCCATGACGAATGTCATCAGAATGCTCCTTAGACATCTCTCACAATGCTCCATGCCCTTTTCATCACAATGCTCCAAGACCCCTGTAATCACAATGCACCATTCCACTTTTCATCAGAATGCTCCATGACACTTCTCATCTCAAGGCTCCATGGTCTTCTCATCACAATGCTCCAGGACCTTGTCATCACAATGCTCCATGACCCCTTTAATCAGAATACTCCATGAACATTTTCAGCTCAATGCTCCATGGTCTTCTCATCACAATGCTCCATGACCCCTGTCATCACTATGCTCCATGCTCCTTGACATCAAAATGATCCATGACCTCTGTCATCACAGTGCTCCAAACCATTGTGATCACATTGTTACATAACACTTGTCATCACAATGCTCCATGACCTTTGTCATCACAATGCTCAATACACTGGTCATCACAGTGCTCCCTGACACTTGTCGTCAGAATGCTTCTCGAACCCTGTCATGAAGAGGCTGTATGCCTTTTTCATCACAGTGCTCCATGCTGTTTTCATCACAATGCTCCACGCCATTGTCATCACAATTCTCCACAAGCTTGTCATCAGAATGCTCCATGACACTTGTCATCACAATTCTCCATGACCCCTGTCATCACAATGCTCCAGGCCCCTTGTCATTACAGTTCTCCATAACGCTCGTCATCACAATTATCCATGGTCTTCTCATCACAATGCTCCACCGTCTTGCCATCACAATGCTCAATGCCCTGGTCATCATAATGCTCCAGGTCCCTTGTCATCACAATTCTCTTCGTCCATGTGATCACAATGCTCCATGATACTTCTCATCACAATGTTACATGCTCTTGTCATCACAATTATCCATGCACTTGTCATCGCAATGCTCCATGAACCCTGTCATTCAAAGCTCCATGTGCTTGTCATCACAATGCTTCACGACGTTGTCATCAAAATTCTCAATGGCCGTTGTCATCACAATGCTCGTGCCCTTGTCATCACAATGTTCCATGCCCTTGTCATCACAATGCTCCATGACCGTTGTCATCACGATGCTCCAAGCCCTTGTCTTCACAATGCTCCATTACCTTTGTCATCACATTCCTCCATGACACTTGTCATCACAGTGCTGCAAGCCATTGTCATCACAATGCACCATGATACATTTCATCACAATGCTCCCTGACACCTGTCTTCACAAAAATCCATGACCTTGTCATCACAAAGCTCCATTCCCTTGTCATCACAAGGCGCCATTCCCAATGTCATCACAATAATCCATGAAACTTGTCAGACCAATGCTCCATGCCCCTGTCATCACAATGCTCCATGCCCTTGTCATCACAATGCTCCATGACCCCTGTTATCACAATGCTCCGTGACTCCAGTCATCACAATGCTTCCTGACCTTTGTCATCACAATGGTCCATGAACTTTTCATCACTATGCTCTGTGACCCTTGGCATCACAATGCTCCATGACTTGTCAGCACAATGCTCCATGACCCTTGTCATCACAATGCTCCATGAGCTTGTCAGCACAATGCTCCATGCACGTCTCATGAAAATGCTCTCTCACCACTGATATCACAATGTTCCATCACTAGTCATCACCATACTCCTTCAGCCCTGTCATCACAATGTTCCATGACCCCTATCATCACAATGCTACATGCCGTTATCATCACAATGCACCACTCCCTTGTCATCAAAAGGCTCCATGACCTTTGTCATCACAAAGCGCCATGACCCTTGGAATCACATTGCTCCATGCCCTTGTCATCGCAAAGCTCCATGACGCTTGTCATCACAATGCTCGATGACTTTCTCATCACAATGCTCCATGACCTTGTCATTACAATCCTCCATGACCCATGTATCACAGTGTTCCGTGTCCTTTTCATCACAATGCTCCATGCCCACTCTCATCACAATAATCCATGAAAATTTTCAGACAAATGCTCCATGCCCTTGTCATCACAAAGCTCCATGACGCATGTCATCAGAATGCTCCATGGCCTTCTCATTCACAATGCTCCATGCCCTTGCCATCACAATGCTCCAAGACACCTGTAATCACAATGCTCCATGTCCCTTTTCATCTCAATGATCCATGAACCCTGTCATCACACTGCACCATGCCCATCATCATAATGTTTCATGCTATTGTCATCACAGTGGAATCAAAATGCTCCATGACCTCTGTCATCACAATGCTCCAAACCCTTGTGATCACAATGCTCCATAACACTTGTCATCACAACGCCCCATGACGCTCGGCTTCACAATTATCCATGGTCTTCTCATCACAATGTTCCATGACCTTTGTCATCACAATGCTCAGTACACTTGTCATCACAATGCTCCCTGACTCTTGCCATCAGTATGCTCCTTGAACACTGTCATGACAAGGATCCATGCCTTTTTCATTACAATGATCCATGCCTTTTTCATCACAATGCTCCAAGACCCCTGTAATCACAATGCTCCTTGCCCTGGTCATCACAAAGCTCCATGACACATGTCATCAGAATGCTCCTTGGACATCTCTCACAATGCTCCATGCCCTTGTAATCACAATACTCCAAGACCCCTGTAATCACAATGCTCCATGCCCCTTTTCATCAGAATGCTCCATGAGACTTCTCATCACAAGGCTCCACGGTCTTCTCATCAGAGTGCTCCAGGACCTTGTCATCACAGTGCTCCATGACCCATTTCATCAGAATACTCCATGAACATTTTCAGCTCAATGCTCCATGATCTTCTCATTACAATGCTCCATGACCCCTGTCATCACAATGCTCCATGCTCCTTGATATCAAAATGATCCATGACCTCTGTCATCACAGTGCTCCAAACCCTTGTGATCACATTGTTCCATAACACTTTTCATCACAACGCTCCATGATGCCTGTCATCACAATACTCCATGCCCTTGTCATCACAATGCTCCATGCCCTTATCATCACAATGCTCCATGACCATTGTCATCACAATGCTCCAAGCCCTTGTCATCACAATGCTCCATTACCTTTGTCGGCAGAATCCTCCATGACAATTGGAATCACAATTCTCCATGCCATTGTCATCACAATGGAACATGACATATGCCATCACAATGAACCCTGGCACCTGTCTTCACAATACTCCATGACCTTGTCATCACTATGCTCCATGCCCTTGTCATCACAATGCGCCATGCCGACTGTCATCACAATAATCCATGAAACTTGCCAGACCAATGTTCCATGCCGCTGTCATCACAATGCTCCATTCCCTTGTCATCACAATGCTCTGTGACTCCAGTCATCACAATACTTCATGACATTTTTCATCACAATGATCCATGCCCTCGTCATCACAAGGCTCTGTGAACTTTGTTACCACAATTCTCCATGATCTCTTCATCCCAATGCTCTCTGAGCCTTGTCATAACAACGCTCCATGCTTTTGTCAGCACAATGCTCCATGACCCTTGTCATCACAATGCTCCATGAGCTTGTCAGCACAATGCTCCATGCACTTCTCATGAAAATGATCTCTCACAACTGATATCACAATGTTCCATCACTAGTCATCACAATACTCGCTCACACTTGTCATCGCAACGCTCCATGATGCCTGTCATCACAATACTCCGTGCCCTTGTCATCACAATGCTCCATGAGCTTCTCAGCACAACGCTCCATGCACGTCTCATGAAAATGCTCTCTCACCACTGATATCACAATGTTCCATCACTAGTCATCACCATACTCCTTCAGCCCTGTCATCACAATTTTCCATGACCCCTATCATCACAATGCTACATGCCGTTATCATCACAATGCACCACCCCCTTGTCATCAAAAGGCTCCATGACCTTTGTCATCACAAAGCGCCATGACCCTTGGTATCACATTGCTCCATGCCCTTGTCATCGCAAAGCTCCATGATGCTTGTCATCACAATGCTCGATGACCTTCTCATCACAATGCTCCATGACCTTGTCATTACAATCCTCCATGAAACATGTATCACAGTGTTCCATGTCCTTTTCATCACAATGCTCCATGCCCACTCTCATCACAATAATCCATGAAAATTTTCAGACAAATGCTCCATGCCCTTGTCATCACAAAGCTCCATGACGCATGTCATCAGAATGCTCTATGACATTCTCATTCACAATGCTCCATGCCCTTGCCATCACAATGCTCCAAGACACCTGTAATCACAATGCTCCATGTCCCTTTTCATCTCAATGATCCATGAACCCTGTCATCACACTGCACCATGCCCATCATCATAATGCTTCATGCTATTGTCATCACAGTGGAATCAAAATGCTCCATGACCTCTGTCATCACAATGCTCCAAACCCTTGTGATCACAATGCTCCATAACACTTGTCATCACAATGCCCCATGACGCTCGGCTTCACAATTATCCATGGTCTTCTCATCACAATATTCCATGACCTTTGTCATCACAATGCTCAGTACACTTGTCATCACAATGCTCCCTGACTCTTGCCATCAGTATGCTCCTTGAACACTGTCATGACAAGGCTCCATGCCTTTTTCATTACAATGATCCATGTCTTTTTCATCACAATGCTCCAAGACCCCTGTAATCACAATGCTCCTTGCCCTGGTCATCACAAAGCTCCATGACACATGTCATCAGAATGCTCCTTGGACATCTCTCACAATGCTCCATGCACTTGTAATCACAATACTCCAAGACACCTGTAATCACAATGCTCCATGCCCCTTTTCATCAGAATGCTCCATGAGACTTCTCATCACAAGGCTCCACGGTCTTCTCATCAGAGTGCTCCAGGACCTTGTCATCACAGTGCTCCATGACCCATTTCATCAGAATACTCCATGAACATTTTCAGCTCAATGCTCCATGATCTTCTCATTACAATGCTCCATGACCCCTGTCATCACAATGCTCCATGCTCCTTGATATCAAAATGATCCATGACCTCTGTCATCACAGTGCTCCAAACCCTTGTGATCACATTGTTCCATAACACTTTCCATCACAACGCTCCATGATGCCTGTCATCACAATACTCCATGCCCTTGTCATCACAATGCTCCATGCCCTTTTCATCACAATGCTCCATGACCATTGTCATCACAATGCTCCATGCCCTTGTCATCACAATGCTCCATTACCTTTGTCGGCAGAATCCTCCATGACAATTGAAATCACAATTCTCCATGCCATTGTCATCACAATGGAACATGACATATGCCATCACAATGAACCCTGGCACCTGTCTTCACAATACTCCATGACCTTGTCATCACTATGCTCCATGCCCTTGTCATCACAATGCGCCATGCCGACTGTCATCACAATAATCCATGAAACTTTCAAGACCAATGTTCCATGCCGCTGTCATCACAATGCTCCATTCCCTTGTCATCACAATGCTCTGTGACTCCAGTCATCACAATACTTCATGACATTTTTCATCACAATGATCCATGCCCTCGTCATCACAAGGCTCTGTGAACTTTGTTACCACAATTCTCCATGATCTCTTCATCCCAATGCTCTCTGAGCCTTGTCATAACAACGCTCCATGCTTTTGTCAGCACAATGCTCCATGACCCTTGTCATCACAATGCTCCATGAGCTTGTCAGCACAATGCTCCATGCACTTCTCATGAAAATGATCTCTCACAACTGATATCACAATGTTCCATCACTAGTCATCACAATACTCGCTCACACTTGTCATCGCAACGCTCCATGATGCCTGTCATCACAATACTCCGTGCCCTTGTCATCACAATGCTCCATGAGCTTCTCAGCACAACGCTCCATGCACGTCTCATGAAAATGCTCTCTCACCACTGATATCACAATGTTCCATCACTAGTCATCACCATACTCCTTCAGCCCTGTCATCACAATTTTCCATGACCCCTATCATCACAATGCTACATGCCGTTATCATCACAATGCACCACCCCCTTGTCATCAAAAGGCTCCATGACCTTTGTCATCACAAAGCGCCATGACCCTTGGTATCACATTGCTCCATGCCCTTGTCATCGCAAAGCTCCATGATGCTTGTCATCACAATGCTCGATGACCTTCTCATCACAATGCTCCATGACCTTGTCATTACAATCCTCCATGAAACATGTATCACAGTGTTCCATGTCCTTTTCATCACAATGCTCCATGCCCACTCTCATCACAATAATCCATGAAAATTTTCAGACAAATGCTCCATGCCCTTGTCATCACAAAGCTCCATGACGCATGTCATCAGAATGCTCCATGACCTTCTCATTCACAATGCTCCATGCCCTTGCCATCACAATGCTCCAAGACACCTGTAATCACAATGCTCCATGTCCCTTTTCATCTCAATGATCCATGAACCCTGTCATCACACTGCACCATGCCCATCATCATAATGCTTCATGCTATTGTCATCACAGTGGAATCAAAATGCTCCATGACCTCTGTCATCACAATGCTCCAAACCCTTGTGATCACCATGCTCCATAACACTTGTCATCACAATGCCCCATGACGCTCGGCTTCACAATTATCCATGGTCTTCTCATCACAATATTCCATGACCTTTGTCATCACAATGCTCAGTACACTTGTCATCACAATGCTCCCTGACTCTTGCCATCAGTATGCTCCTTGAACACTGTCATGACAAGGCTCCATGCCTTTTTCATTACAATGATCCATGTCTTTTTCATCACAATGCTCCAAGACCCCTGTAATCACAATGCTCCTTGCCCTGGTCATCACAAAGCTCCATGACACATGTCATCAGAATGCTCCTTGGACATCTCTCACAATGCTCCATGCACTTGTAATCACAATACTCCAAGACCCCTGTAATCACAATGCTCCATGCCCCTTTTCATCAGAATGCTCCATGAGACTTCTCATCACAAGGCTCCACGGTCTTCTCATCAGAGTGCTCCAGGACCTTGTCATCACAGTGCTCCATGACCCATTTCATCAGAATACTCCATGAACATTTTCAGCTCAATGCTCCATGATCTTCTCATTACAATGCTCCATGACCCCTGTCATCACAATGCTCCATGCTCCTTGATATCAAAATGATCCATGACCTCTGTCATCACAGTGCTCCAAACCCTTGTGATCACATTGTTCCATAACACTTTCCATCACAACGCTCCATGATGCCTGTCATCACAATACTCCATGCCCTTGTCATCACAATGCTCCATGCCCTTTTCATCACAATGCTCCATGACCATTGTCATCACAATGCTCCATGCCCTTGTCATCACAATGCTCCATTACCTTTGTCGGCAGAATCCTCCATGACAATTGAAATCACAATTCTCCATGCCATTGTCATCACAATGGAACATGACATATGCCATCACAATGAACCCTGGCACCTGTCTTCACAATACTCCATGACCTTGTCATCACTATGCTCCATGCCCTTGTCATCACAATGCGCCATGCCGACTGTCATCACAATAATCCATGAAACTTTCAAGACCAATGTTCCATGCCGCTGTCATCACAATGCTCCATTCCCTTGTCATCACAATGCTCTGTGACTCCAGTCATCACAATACTTCATGACATTTTTCATCACAATGATCCATGCCCTCGTCATCACAAGGCTCTGTGAACTTTGTTACCACAATTCTCCATGATCTCTTCATCCCAATGCTCTCTGAGCCTTGTCATAACAACGCTCCATGCTTTTGTCAGCACAATGCTCCATGACCCTTGTCATCACAATGCTCCATGAGCTTGTCAGCACAATGCTCCATGCACTTCTCATGAAAATGATCTCTCACAACTGATATCACAATGTTCCATCACTAGTCATCACAATACTCGCTCACACTTGTCATCGCAACGCTCCATGATGCCTGTCATCACAATACTCCGTGCCCTTGTCATCACAATGCTCCATGAGCTTCTCAGCACAACGCTCCATGCACGTCTCATGAAAATGCTCTCTCACCACTGATATCACAATGTTCCATCACTAGTCATCACCATACTCCTTCAGCCCTGTCATCACAATTTTCCATGACCCCTATCATCACAATGCTACATGCCGTTATCATCACAATGCACCACCCCCTTGTCATCAAAAGGCTCCATGACCTTTGTCATCACAAAGCGCCATGACCCTTGGTATCACATTGCTCCATGCCCTTGTCATCGCAAAGCTCCATGATGCTTGTCATCACAATGCTCGATGACCTTCTCATCACAATGCTCCATGACCTTGTCATTACAATCCTCCATGAAACATGTATCACAGTGTTCCATGTCCTTTTCATCACAATGCTCCATGCCCACTCTCATCACAATAATCCATGAAAATTTTCAGACAAATGCTCCATGCCCTTGTCATCACAAAGCTCCATGACGCATGTCATCAGAATGCTCCATGACCTTCTCATTCACAATGCTCCATGCCCTTGCCATCACAATGCTCCAAGACACCTGTAATCACAATGCTCCATGTCCCTTTTCATCTCAATGATCCATGAACCCTGTCATCACACTGCACCATGCCCATCATCATAATGCTTCATGCTATTGTCATCACAGTGGAATCAAAATGCTCCATGACCTCTGTCATCACAATGCTCCAAACCCTTGTGATCACCATGCTCCATAACACTTGTCATCACAATGCCCCATGACGCTCGGCTTCACAATTATCCATGGTCTTCTCATCACAATATTCCATGACCTTTGTCATCACAATGCTCAGTACACTTGTCATCACAATGCTCCCTGACTCTTGCCATCAGTATGCTCCTTGAACACTGTCATGACAAGGCTCCATGCCTTTTTCATTACAATGATCCATGCCTTTTTCATCACAATGCTCCAAGACCCCTGTAATCACAATGCTCCTTGCCCTGGTCATCACAAAGCTCCATGACACATGTCATCAGAATGCTCCTTGGACATCTCTCACAATGCTCCATGCACTTGTAATCACAATACTCCAAGACCCCTGTAATCACAATGCTCCATGCCCCTTTTCATCAGAATGCTCCATGAGACTTCTCATCACAAGGCTCCACGGTCTTCTCATCAGAGTGCTCCAGGACCTTGTCATCACAGTGCTCCATGACCCATTTCATCAGAATACTCCATGAACATTTTCAGCTCAATGCTCCATGATCTTCTCATTACAATGCTCCATGACCCCTGTCATCACAATGCTCCATGCTCCTTGATATCAAAATGATCCATGACATCTGTCATCACAGTGCTCCAAACCCTTGTGATCACATTGTTCCATAACACTTTTCATCACAACGCTCCATGATGCCTGTCATCACAATACTCCATGCCCTTGTCATCACAATGCTCCATGCCCTTTTCATCACAATGCTCCATGACCATTGTCATCACAATGCTCCATGCCCTAGTCATCACAATGCTCCATTACCTTTGTCGGCAGAATCCTCCATGACAATTGGCATCGCAATTCTCCATGCCATTGTCATCACAATGGAACATGACATATGCCATCACAATGAACCCTGGAACCTGTCTTCACAATACTCCATGACCTTGTCATCACTATGCTCCATGCCCTTGTCATCACAATGCGCCATGCCGACTGTCATCACAATAATCCATGAAACTTGCCAGACCGTTGTTCCATGCCGCTGTCATCACAATGCTCCATTCCCTTGTCATCACAATGCTCTGTGACTCCAGTCATCACAATACTTCATGACATTTTTCATCACAATGATCCATGCCCTCGTCATCACAAGGCTCTGTGAACTTTGTCACAACAATTCTCCATGATCTTTTCATCCCAATGCTCTCTGAGCCTTGTCATACCAACGCTCCATGCCTTTGTCAGCACAATGCTCCATGACCCTTGTTATCACAATGCTCCATGCGCTTGTCAGAACAATGCTCCATGACCCATGTCATCACAGTGTGCCATGCACTTGTCGTCACAATGCTCCCCAAGCTTGTCATCACAATGCTCCATAAACATTGTGATCACAAAGCTCCATGCACTTCGAATCAAAATGCTCTCTCACCACTGATATCTCAATTTTCCATCACTAGTCATCACAATACTCCCTCATCCCTGTCATTACAATGTTACACGGCCTTGTCATCACAATGCTCCATGACCCTTGTTATCACAATGCTCCATGCGCTTGTCAGAACAATGCTCCATGACCCATGTCATCACAGTGTGCCATGCAGTTGTCGTCACAATGCTCCCCAAACTTGTCATCACAATGTTCCATAAACATTGTCATCACAAAGCTCCATGCACTTCGAATCAAAATGCTCTCTCACCTCTGATATCTCAATTTTCCATCACTAGTCATCACAATACTCCCTCATCCCTGTCATTACAATGTTACACGGCCTTGTCATCACAAGGCTCCATGACCGGAGTAATCACAATGCTCCATACCCCTTTTCATCTCAATGCTCCATGAACCCTGTCATCACAACGAACCATGCCCATCATCATAATGCTTCATGTTATTGTCATCACAATGAAATCAAAATGCTCCATGACCTCTGTCATCACAATGCTCCATAACACCTGTCATCACTACGCCCCATGAGGCTCGTCATCACAATTATCCATGCACTTCTCATCACAATGTTCCATGACCTTTGTCATCACAATGCTCAATACACTTGTCATCACAATGCTCCCTGACACTTGTCGTCAGTATGCTCCTTGAACCCTGTCATGACAAGGCTCCATGCCTTTTTCATGATAATGATCCATGCATTTTTCATCACAATGCTCCAAGACCCCTGTAATCAAAATGCTCCATGCCATGGTCATCACAAAGCTCCATGACGAATGTCATCAGAATGCTCCTTAGACATCTCTCACAATGCTCCATGCCCTTTTCATCACAATGCTCCAAGACCCCTGTAATCACAATGCACCATTCCACTTTTCATCAGAATGCTCCATGACACTTCTCATCTCAAGGCTCCATGGTCTTCTCATCACAATGCTCCAGGACCTTGTCATCACAATGCTCCATGACCCCTTTCATCAGAATACTCCATGAACATTTTCAGCTCAATGCTCCATGATCTTCTCATCACAATGCTCCATGACCCCTGTCATCACTGTGCTCCATGCTCCTTGACATCAAAATGATCCATGACCTCTGTCATCACAGTGCTCCAAACCATTGTGATCACATTTTTCCATAACACTTGTCATCACAATGCTCCATGATGCCTGTCATCACAATACTCCATGCCCTTGTCATCACAATGCTCCATGACCTTTGTCATCACAATGCTCAATACACTTGTCATCACAATGCTCCCTGACACTTGTCATCAGAATGCTTCTCGAACCCTGTCATGAAGAGGCTGTATGCCTTTTTCATCACAGTGCTCCATGCTCTTTTCATCACAATGCTCCACGCCATTGTCATCACAATTCTCCACAAGCTTGTCATCAGAATGCTCCATGACACTTGTCATCACAATTCTCCATGACCCCTGTCATCACAATGCTCCAGGCCCCTTGTCATTACAGTTCTCCATAACGCTCGTCATCACAATTATCCATGGTCTTCTCATCACAATGCTCCACCGTCTTGCCATCACAATGCTCAATGCCCTGGTCATCATAATGCTCCAGGTAGCTTGTCATCACAATTCTCTTCGTCCATGTGATCACAATGCTCCATGATACTTCTCATCACAATGTTACATGCTCTTGTCATCACAATTATCCATGCACTTGTCATCGCAATGCTCCATGAACCCTGTCATTCAAAGCTCCATGTGCTTGTCATCACAATGCTTCACGACGTTGTCATCAAAATTCTCAATGGCCGTTGTCATCACAATGCTCGTGCCCTTGTCATCACAATGTTCCATGCCCTTGTCATCACAATGCTCCATGACCGTTGTCATCACGATGCTCCAAGCCCTTGTCTTCACAATGCTCCATTACCTTTGTCATCACATTCCTCCATGACACTTGTCATCACAATGCTGCAAGCCATTGTCATCACAATGCACCATGATACATGTCATCACAATGCTCCCTGACACCTGTCTTCACAAAAATCCATGACCTTGTCATCAAAAAGCTCCATTCCCTTGTCATCACAAGGCGCCATTCCCAATGTCATCACAATAATCCATGAAACTTGTCAGACCAATGCTCCATGCCCCTGTCATCACAATGCTCCATGCCCTTGTCATCACAATGCTCCATGACCCCTGTCATCACAATGCTCCGTGACTCCAGTCATCACAGTGCTTTATGACATTTGTCATCACAATGGTCCATGAACTTTTCATCACTATGCTCTGTGACCCTTGTCATCACAATGCTCCATGACTTTGTCAGCACAATGCTCCATGACCCTTGTCATCACAATGCTCCATGAGCTTGTCAGCACAATGCTCCATGCACTTCTCATGAAAATGATCTCTCACAACTGATATCACAATGTTCCATCACTAGTCATCACAATACTCGCTCACACTTGTCATCACAAGGCTCCATGATGCCTGTCATCACAATAATCCGTGCCCTTGTCATCACAATGCTCCATGAGCTTGTCAGCACAATGCTCCATGCACTTCTCATGAAAATGCTGTCTCACCACTGATATCACAATGTTCCATCACTAGTCATCACCATACTCCTTCACCCCTGTCATCACAATGTTCCATGACCCCTATCATCACAATGCTACATGCCGTTATCATCACAATGCACCACCCCCTTGTCATCAAAAGGCTCCATGACGCCTGTCATCACAATGCTCGATGACCTTCTCATCACAATGCTCCATGACCTTGTCATTACAATCCTCCATGACCCATGTACCACAGTGTTCCGTGTCCTTTTCATCACAATGCTCCATGCCCACTCTCATCACAATAATCCATGAAAATTTTCAGACAAATGCTCCATGCCCTTGTCATCACAATGCTCCAAGACACCTGTAATCACAATGCTCCATGTCCCTTTTCATCTCAATGATCCATGAACACTGTCATCACAATGCACCATGCCCATCATCATAATGCTTCATGCTATTGTCATCACAGTGGAATCAAAATGCTCCATGACCTCTGTCATCACAATGCTCCAAACCCTTGTGATCACAATGCTCCATAACACTTGTCATCACAACGCCCCATGACGCTCGGCTTCACAATTATCCATGGTCTTCTCATCACAATGTTCCATGACCTTTGTCATCACAATGCTCAGTACACTTGTCATCACAATGCTCCCTGACTCTTGCCATCAGTATGCTCCTTGAACACTGTCATGACAAGGCTCCATGCCTTTTTCATTACAATGATCCATGCCTTTTTCATCACAATGCTCCAAGACCCCTGTAATCACAATGCTCCTTGCCCTGGTCATCACAAAGCTCCATGACACATGTCATCAGAATGCTCCTTGGACATCTCTCACAATGCTCCATGCCCTTGTAATCACAATACTCCAAGACCCCTGTAATCACAATGCTCCATGCCCCTTTTCATCAGAATGCTCCATGAGACTTCTCATCACAAGGCTCCACGGTCTTCTCATCAGAGTGCTCCAGGACCTTGTCATCACAGTGCTCCATGACCCATTTCATCAGAATACTCCATGAACATTTTCAGCTCAATGCTCCATGATCTTCTCATTACAATGCTCCATGACCCCTGTCATCACAATGCTCCATGCTCCTTGATATCAAAATGATCCATGACCTCTGTCATCACAGTGCTCCAAACCCTTGTGATCACATTGTTCCATAACACTTTTCATCACAACGCTCCATGATGCCTGTCATCACAATACTCCATGCCCTTGTCATCACAATGCTCCATGCCCTTTTCATCACAATGCTCCATGACCATTGTCATCACAATGCTCCATGCCCTTGTCATCACAATGCTCCATTACCTTTGTCGGCACAATCCTCCATGACAATTGGCATCACAATTCTCCATACGATTGTCATCACAATGGAACATGACATATGCCATCACAATGAACCCTGGCACCTGTCTTCACAATACTCCATGACCTTGTCATCACTATGCTCCATGCCCTTGTCATCACAATGCGCCATGCCGACTGTCATCACAATAATCCATGAAACTTGCCAGACCAATGTTCCATGCCGCTGTCATCACAATGCTCCATTCCCTTGTCATCACAATGCTCTGTGACTCCAGTCATCACAATACTTCATGACATTTTTCATCACAATGATCCATGCCCTCGTCATCACAAGGCTCTGTGAACTTTGTCACCACAATTCTCCATGATCTTTTCATCCCAATGCTCTCTGAGCCTTGTCATAACAACGCTCCATGCCTTTGTCAGCACAATGCTCCATGACCCTTGTTATCACAATGGTCCATGCGCTTGTCAGAACAATGCTCCATGACCCATGTCATCACAGTGTGCCATGCAGCTGTCGTCACAATGCTCCCCAAACTTGGCATCACAATGCTCCATAAACATTGTCATCACAAAGCTCCATGCACTTCGAATCAAAATGCTCTCTCACCACTGATATCTCAATTTTCCATCACTAGTCATCACAATACTCCCTCATCCCTGTCATTACAATGTTACACCGCCTTGTCATCACAAGGCTCCATGACCCGAGTAATCACAATGCTCCATACCCCTTTTCATCTCAATGCTCCATGAACCCTGTCATCACAACGAACCATGCCCATCATCATAATGCTTCATGTTATTGTCATCACAATGAAATCAAAATGCTCCACGACCTCTGTCATCACAATGCTCCCTACCCTTGTGATCACAATGCTCCATAACACCTGTCATCACTACGCCCCATGAGGCTCGTCATCACAATTATCCATGCACTTCTCATCACAATGTTCCATGACCTTTGTCATCACAATGCTCAATACACTTGTCATCACAATGCTCCCTGACACTTGTCGTCAGTATGCTCCTTGAACCCTGTCATGACAAGGCTCCATGCCTTTTTCATGATAATGATCCATGCATTTTTCATCACAATGCTCCAAGACCCCTGTAATCACAATGCTCCATGCCATGGTCATCACAAAGCTCCATGACGAATGTCATCAGAATGCTCCTTAGACATCTCTCACAATGCTCCATGCCCTTTTCATCACAATGCTCCAAGACCCCTGTAATCACAATGCACCATTCCACTTTTCATCAGAATGCTCCATGACACTTCTCATCTCAAGGCTCCATGGTCTTCTCATCACAATGCTCCAGGACCTTGTCATCACAATGCTCCATGACCCCTTTCATCAGAATACTCCATGAACATTTTCAGATCAATGCTCCATGATCTTCTCATCACAATGCTCCATGACCCCTGTTATCACTATGCTCCATGCTCCTTGACATCAAAATGATCCATGACCTCTGTCATCACAGTGCTCCAAACCATTGTGATCACATTGTTCCATAACACTTGTCATCACAATGCTCCATGATGCCTGTCATCACAATACTCCATGCCCTTGTCATCACAATGCTCCATGACCTTTTCCATCACAATGCTCAATACACTTGTCATCACAATGCTCCCTGACACTTGTCGTCAGAATGCTTCTCTAACACTGTCATGAAGAGGCTGTATGCCTTTTTCATCACAGTGCTCCATGCTCTTTTCATCACAATGCTCCACGCCATTGTCATCACAATTCTCCACAAGCTTGTCATCAGAATGCTCCATGACACTTGTCATCACAATTCTCCATGACCCCTGTCATCACAATGCTCCAGGCCCCTTGTCATTTCAGTTCTCCATAACGCTCTTCATCACAATTATCCATGGTCTTCTCATCACAATGCTCCACCGTCTTGCCATCACAATGCTCAATGCCCTGGTCATCATAATGCTCCAGGTCCCTTGTCATCACAATTCTCTTCGTCCATGTGATCACAATGCTCCATGATACTTCTCATCACAATGTTACATGCTCTTGTCATCACAATTATCCATGCACTTGTCATCGCAATGCTCCATGAACCCTGTCATTCAAAGCTCCATGTGCTTGTCATCACAATGCTTCACGACGTTGTCATCAAAATTCTCAATGGCCATTGTCATCACAATGCTCGTGCCCTTGTCATCACAATGTTCCATGCCCTTGTCATCACAATGCTCCATGACCGTTGTCATCACGATGCTCCAAGCCCTTGTCTTCACAATGCTCCATTACCTTTGTCATCACATTCCTCCATGACACTTGTCATCACAATGCTGCAAGCCATTGTCATCACAATGCACCATGATACATGTCATCACAATGCTCCCTGACACCTGTCTTCACAAAAATCCATGACCTTGTCATCAAAAAGCTCCATTCCCTTGTCATCACAAGGCGCCATTCCCAATGTCATCACAATAATCCATGAAACTTGTCAGACCAATGCTCCATGCCCCTGTCATCACAATGCTCCATGCCCTTGTCATCACAATGCTCCATGACCCCTGTCATCACAATGCTCCGTGACACCAGTCATCACAATGCTTCATGACCTTTGTCATCACAATGGTCCATGAACTTTTCATCAGTATGCTCTGTGACCCTTGGCATCACAATGCTCCATGACTTTGTCAGCACAATGCTCCATGACCCTTGTCATCACAATGCTCCATGAGCTTGTCAGCACAATGCTCCATGCACTTCTCATGAAAATGATCTCTCACAACTGATATCACAATGTTCCATCACTAGTCATCACAATACTCGCACACACTTGTCATCACAACGCTCCATGATGCCTGTCATCACAATACTCCGTGCCCTTGTCATCACAATACTCCATGACCTTTGTCATCACAATGCTCAATACACTTGTCATCACAATGTTCCCTGACACTTGTCGTCAGAATGCTTCTCGAAACTTGTCATGAAAAGGCTCTATGCCTTTTTCATCACAATGCTCCATGCCCTATTCATCACAATGATCCATGCCATTGTCATCACAATACTCCACAAGCTTGTCATCAGAATGCTCCATGACCCTTGTCATCACAATGCTCCATGACAACTGTCATCACAATGCTCCATGACACCTGTCATCACAATGCTCCATACCCCTTGTCATTACAGTTCTCCATGACTCTCGTCATCACAATTACCATGGTCTTCTCATCACAATGCTCCACCGTCTTGCCATCACAATGCTCCATGACACTTCAAATCACAATGTTACATGCTCTTGTAATCACTTTCTCCATGCACTTGTCATCACAATTCTCCATGACACCTGTCATATCAAGCTCCTTGTGCTTTTCATCACAGTGCTTCACGAACTTGTCATCAAAATTCTCAAAAGCACTTGTCATCACAATGCTCCATGACCATTGTCATCACAATGCAACAAGCCCTTGTCATAACAATGCTCCATTACCTTTGTCATCACAATTCTCCATGACACTTGTCATCACAATGCTCCATGCCATTATCATCACAATGCACCATGACATAGGTCATCACAATGCTCCCTGACACCTGACTTCACAATACTCCATGACCTTTTCTTCACAGTGATCCATGCCCTTGTCATCACAATATGCAATGCCCACTGTCATCACAATAATCCATAAAATTTTTCAGACCGATGCTCCATGCCCCTGTCATCACAATGATCCATGCACTTGTAATCACAATGCTCCATGACACCTGTCATCACAATGCTCCGTGACTCCAGTCATCACAATGCTTCAAGAATTTGTCATCACAATGGTCCGTGCCCTCATCATCACAAGTCTCTGTGACTTTTGTCACCACAATGCTCCATGAACTTTTCATCACAATGTTCTGTGACCCTTGGCATCACAATGCTCCATGCCATTGTCATCAGAATGCTTCATGAAGCCTCTCATCACATTGCTCCATGCCCTTGTCATCACAAAGCTCCATGACGCTTGTCATCAGAATGCTCAATGCACTTCTCATCACAATGCTCCATGACCTTGTCATTACAATCCTCCATGACCCATGTATCACAGTGTTCCGTGTCCTTGTCATCACAATGCTCCATGCCCACTCTCATCACAATAATCCATGAAAATTTTCAGACAAATGCTCCATGCCTTGTCATCACAAAGCTCTATGATGCATGTCATCAGAATTCTCCATGGCCTTCTCATTCACAATGCTCCATGCCCTTGTCATCACAGTGCTCCCCAAAATTGTCAACTCAATGCTCCATAAATATTGTCATCACAAAGCTCCATGCATTTCGCCTCAAAATGCTCTCTCATCACTGATATCACAATTTTCCATCACTAGTCATCACAATACTCCCTCAACCGTGTCATTACAAAGTTCCAGGGCTTTGTCATCACAAGGCACCATGACCCGAGTAATCACAGTGCTCCATACCGCTTTTCATCTCAATGCTCCATGAACCCTGTCATAACAACGAACCATGCCCATCATCATAATGCTTCATGCTATTGTCATCACAATGAAATCAAAATGCTCCATGACCAGTTTCATCACAATGCTCCAAACACATGTGATCACAGTGTTCCATAACACTTGTCATCACAATGCCCCATGACGCTCCTCATCACAGTTATCCATGGTCCTCTCAGCACAATGCTCCATGAACTTTGTCATCACAATGCTCAATACACTTGTCATCACAATGCTCCCTGACACTTGACATCAGAATGCTCCTCGATCCCTTTCATGAAAAGGTTCAATGCCTTTTTCATCACAATGCTCCATGCCTTTTTCATCACAATGCTACATGCCATTGTCATCACAATACTCCACAAGCTTGTCATCAGAATGCTCCATGCCCTTGTCATCAAAATGCTCCATTACCCGTGTCATAACAATGCTCCATGACCCCTGCCATCACAATGTTCCACGGCATCACCATCACAAGGCTCCCTGACCCTTGTCATCACAATTCTCCAAGACCCCTGTAATCACAATGCTCCAAGCCCTTGTCATCACGAAGCTCAATGACTTATACATCAGAATGCTCCATGGCCTTCTCATCACAATGCTCCATGCCCTTGTCATCACAGTGCTCCAAGACCCCTGTATTCACAATTCTCCATACCCCTTTTCATCTCAATTCTCCATGAACACTGCCATTCCAATGCACCATGCCCAACATCATAATGCTTAATGCTATTGTCATCACAATGAAATCAAAATGCTACATGACCTCTGTCATCACAATGCTCCAAACCCTTGTGATCACAATGTTCCATAACACTTGTCATCACAATTCCCCATGATGCTCCTCATGACAGTTATCCATGGTCTTCTCATCAGAATGCTCCGTGACCTTTGTCATCACAATGCTCAACACACTTGTCATCTCAATGCTCCCTGCCACTTGTCGTCAGTATGCTTCTTGAACCCTTTCATGACAAGGCTCTATGCCTTTTTCATCAAAATGATCCATGCGCTTTTCATCACTATTCTCCAAGGCCCCAGTAATCACAGTGCTCCATGCCCCTGTCATCACAAGGCTCCATGACCCATATCATCAGAATGCTCCATGGCCTTCTCAACACCATGCTCCATGCACTTGGCATCACACTGCTCCCTGACACTTGTCTTCAGAATGCTCCATGAACACTGTCATGAAAAGGCTCCATGCCTTTTTCATCACAATGCTCCATGACATTTCATCACTATGCTCCATGCCATTGTCATCACAATACTCCACAAGCTTGTCATCAGAATGTTCCATGACACTTGTCATCACAATGCTCCATGACCCCTGTCATCACAATGCTCCATGACACCTGTCATCACAATGTTCCATGTCCCTTGTCATTACAGTGCTCCATGATGATCGTCATCACAATTATCCATGGTCTTCTCATCACAATGCTGCACAGTCTTGCCATCACAATGCCCCCTGCCCTGGCCATCACAATGCTCCATATCCCTTGTTATCACAATTCTCCACGTCCTTGTCATCACAATACTCCATGACACTTATCATCAAAATTTTACATGCTCTTGTCTTCAAAATTCTCCATGCACTTTTCATTACAATGCTCCATGTCCCCTGTCATAGCAAGCTCCGTGCGCTTGTCATCACAATGCTTCACGACATTGGCATCAAAATTCTTAATGGCCCTTTTCATCACAATCCTCCATGACACTTGGCATCACAATGCTCCACGCCATTGTCATCAAAATGCACCATGACATATGTCATCACAGTACTCCCTGACACCTGTCTTCACAATACTACATGACCTTGTCATAAAAATGTCCCATGCCCTTGTCATCACAATGTGCCATGCCCACCCTCATTGCAATAATCCATGAAACTTGTCAGACCAATTCTCAATGCCACGGTCATCACAATGCTCCATGCCCCTGTAATCACAATGCTCCATGACCCCTCAGATCATAATGCTCCGGGACTCCAGTCATCACAATGCTTCATGACCTTTGTCCTCACAAAGGTCCATACCCTCGTCACACAAGGCTCTTTGATATTTGTCACCACAATGCTCCATGAAATTTTCATCACAATGCTCTGTGTCCCTTGTCATCACAATGCTCCATGCCTTTGTCAGCACAATGCTCCATGAACCTTGTCATCACAATCCTACATGTGCTTCTCAGCACAATGCTCCAAGACACATGTCATCACAATGTGCCATGCACTTGTCATGACAATGCTCCACAACCTTGTCATCACAATGCTCCATAAAAGTTGTCATCAAAATGTTCCATGAACTTGTCATCTAAATGCTCTCTCACCACTGATATCACAATGTTCCATCACTAGTCATCACAATACTCCCTCACCCCTGTCATCACAATGTTCCATAACCCCTGTCATCCAAATGCTACATGCCCTTATCACCACAATGCTCCATGACCACTGACATCACAATGTTCCATAACCGCTCTCATCAAAATGTTCCCTGACCCTTTTCATCAAATTGTTCCACGACCCTTTCATCACAATGCTCCCTGCCCTACTCATCACAATGCACCACACCCTTGTCATCAAAATGCTCCATGACCTTTGTCAACACCAAGCTCCATGACCCTTGTCATCACAATGCTCCATGCCCTTGTCAGCACAGTGCTCCATGAACCTTGTCATCACAAGGCTCCAAGTCCTTGTCATCACAATGCTCCGTTACATTTGTCATCACAAACCTCCATGACAATTGGCATCACAATGCTCCATGGCATTGTCATCACAATGGGCCATGACTTATGTCTTCACAATGCTCCCAGACACCTGTCTTCACAATACTGCATGACCTTGTCATCACAATGCTCCTTGCCCTTGTCATTACAATGCTACATGAGCCATCATCACAATGCTCCGTGACTCCTGTCATCACAATGCTTCATGACCATACTCATCACAATTGTCCATGCCCTCGTCATCACAAGTCTCTGTGACTTTTGTCACCACAATGCTCCATGAACTTTTCATCACAATGCTCTGTGACCCTTGTCATCACAATGCTCTACGCGTTTCTCAGCACAATGCTCCATGACTCTTGTCATCACAATGCTCCATGAGCTTTTTAGCACAATGCTCCATGACCCATGTCATCACAATGCACCATGTGCTTGTCATCACAATGCTCCACATCCTTGTCATCACAATGCTGCATAAACTTTGTCATCACAGTGCTCCATGCTCTTCTCAACAAAATGCTCTCTCACCACTGATATCACAATGTTCCATCACTAGTCATCCCAATACTCCATCACCCCTGTCATCACAATGTTGCATGACACCTGTCATCAAAATGCTACATGCACTTATCATCACAAAGTTACATGCTCTTGTCATCACAATTCTCCATGCACTTGTCATCGCAATGCTCCATGACACCTGTCATAGAAAGCTCCATGTGCTTTTCATCACAGTGCTTCACAACCTTGTCATCTAAATTCTCAATGGCCCTTGTCATCACAATGCTCCATGCCCTTGTCATTTCAAAGCTCCATGACCATTGTCATCACAATGCTCCAAGCCCTTGTTATCACAATGCTCCAAGACACCTGTAATCACAATGCTCCATGCCCTTGTCATCAGAAAGCTCCATGACACATGTCATCAGAAAGCTCCATGGCTTTCCCATCACAATGCTCCATGCACTTGTCATCAGAATGCTCCAAGACACCTGTAATCACAATGCTCCATGGCCCTTTTCTTCTCAATGCGCCGTGAACCCTGTCATCACAATGCACCATGCACATCATCATACTGCTTCAAGCTATTGTCATCACAATGAAATCAAAATGCTCCATGACCTCTGTCATCACAATGCTCCAAACCTTTGTGATCACAATGTTCATAAAACTTGTCATCACAACGCCCCATGACTCCCGTCATCACAATTATCCATGGTCTTCTCATCACAATGCTCCATGACTTTGTCATCACAATGCTCGATACACTTTTCATCACAATGCTCCCTGACACTTGTCATCAGTATGCTCCTTGAACCTTGTCATGACAAGGCTCCATGCCTTTTTCATCACAATGATCCATGCCCTTTTCATCACAATGCTCCATGCCAATGTCATGACAATATTCCACAAGCTTATCATCAGAATACTCCATGAACCTTACCATCACAATGCTCCATGACCCCTGTCATCACATTGTTCCATGACCCCTGTCAACACAATGCTCCATGACACCGGTCTTCAGAATGCTCCATGACCCTTGTCATTACAGTGCTCCATGATGCTCGTCATCACAGTTATTCATGGTCTTCTCATCACAGTGCTCCACGGTCTTGCCATCACAATGCTCCATTCCCTGTTAATAACAATGCTCCATGTCCCTTTTCATCACAATTCTCCCTGTCCTTGTCATCAAAATGCTCCATGACACTTCTCATCACAAAGTTACATGCTCTTCTCTTCACAATTCTCCATGAATTTGTCTTCGCAATGCCCCATGACCCCTGTCATAGCAAGCTCCATGCCTTTGTCATCAAAATGCTTCAAAACCTTGTCATAAAAATTCTCAGTGTCCGTTGTCATCACAATGCTCCATGCCCTTGTCATCACAATGTTCCATGACCCTTGTTATCACAATGCTCCAAGCCGTTGTCATCACAATGCTCCATTACCTTTGTCATCACAATCCTCCATTACACTTGGCATCACAATGCTCCATGCCATTGTCATCTCAATGGACCATGACATATGTCATCACAATGCTCCCTGTCACCTGTCTTCAGAGTATTCCATCACCTTGTCGTCACAATGCTCCATGCCCTTGTCATCACAATGCACCATGCCCACTGTCATCACAATAATCCTTGAAACTTGTCAGTCCAATGTTCCATGCCACTGTCATCACAATGCTATATGCCCTTGTCATCACAAAGCTGCATGACGCATGTCATCAGAATGCTCCATTGCATTCTCATCACAATGGTCCATGCCCTTGTCATCCAAATGCTCCTAGACCACTTTAATCACAATGTCCCATGCCCCTTTTCATCTCAATGCTCCATGAACCCTATCATCAAAATGCTCCAAACCCTTGTGATCACAATGTTCCATAACACTTGTCATCACAACGCCCCATGACGCTCGTCATCACAATTATCCATGGTTTTCTCATCACGATGCTCCATGACCTTTGTCATCACAATGCTCAATACACTTGTCATCACAGTGCTCCCTGATACTTGTCATCACTATGCTCCTTTAACCCTGTCATGACAAGGCTCCATGCATTTTCCGTCACAATGATCCATGCCCTTTTCATCCCCATGCTCCAAGACCCCTGAAATCACAATGCTGCATGCCCTTGTCATCACAAAGCTCCATGACGCATGTCATCAGAATGCTCCATGGCCTTCTCATCACAATGCTCCATGATGCCTGTCATCACAATGCTCCATGAGCATTGTTATCACAATGCTCAATACACTTTTCATCACAATGTTCCCTGACACTTGACGTCAGAATGCTCCTTAATCCCTGTCATGAAAAGGTTCCATGTCTTTTTCATCACAATGCTCCATGCCATTGTCATCACAATACTCCACAAGCTTGTCATCAGAATGCTCCATGACCCTTGTCATCACAATAATGCATGACACCTATCATCACAATACTCCATGCCCCGTATCACTACAGTGCTCGATGACACTCATCAACAAAATGCTCCATGGTCTTGCGATCACAATGCTCCACGGTCTTGCCATCACAATGCTCCATGCCCTGGACATCACAATGCTCCCTGTCCCTTGTCATCACAATGCTCCATGATACTTCTCATCACCATGTTACATGCTCTTGTCATCACAATCCTCCAGTACACATGGCATCACAATGCTCCATGCCATTGTCATCAAAATGGACCATGACATATGTCTTTACAATGCTCCCTGACACCTGTCTTCACAATATTCTATTACCTTGTCATCACAATGCTCCTTGCCCTTGTCATCACAATGCTCCATGCCCTTGTCTTCACAATGCGCCATGCCTTCACTCATCACAGTAATCCTTGAAAGTTGTCAGACCCGTTCTCCATGCACCTATCATCACAATGCTCCATGCCATTGTCATCACAATGCACCATGAACCCTGTCATCACAATGCTCCATGACTCCAGTCATCACAATGATTCATGACCTTTGTCATCACAATGGTCCATGCCCTCGTTATCACACGTCTCTGTGACCTGTGTCACCACAATGCTCCATGAACTTTTCATCACAATGCTCCGTGACCCTTGTCATCATAATGCTCCATGCCTTTCTGTGCACAATGCTCCATGACCCATGTCATCACAATGAGCCATGTGCTTGTCATCACAATGCGCCATGCCCACTATCATCACAATAATCCATGAAACTTGTCAGACCAATGCTCCATCCCACTGTCATCATAATGCTCCATGCCCTTGTCATCACAATGCTCGGTGACTCCAGTCATCACAATGCTTCATGACCTTTGTAATCACAATGGTCCATGCCCTCGTCATCACAGGACTCTGAGAACATTGTCACCATAATGCTCCATGAAGTTTTCATCACAATGCTCTGTGACCCTTGTCAACACAACTCTCCATGCCTTTGTCAGCAGAGTGCTCCATGACCCTTTTCATCACAATGCTCCATGCGCTTGTCAGCACAATGCTCCATGACCCATGTCATCACAATGTGCCATGCACTTGTCATCACAATGTGCCATGCACTTTTCATCACAATGTTCCACAACTTTGTCATCACAATGCTCCATAAACCTTGTCATCACAAAGCTCCATGCACTTCTCATCAAAATGCTCTGTTACCACTGATATCAAAATTTTCCATCTCTAGTCATCACAATACTTCTTCACCCCTGTCATGACAATATTCCATGGCCTTGTCATCACAAGGCTCCATGATGCATGTCATCAGACAGCTCCATGGCCTTATCATCACAAAGCTCCATGCCATTTTCTTCACAATGCTCCAAGACAACTGTAATCACAATGCTTCATGCCCCTTTTCATCTCAATTCTCCATGCACTCTGTCATTACAATGAACCATGCCCATCATCATAATGCTTCATGCTATTGTCATCACAATGAAATTAAAATGCTCCATAAGCTCTGTCATCATTATGCTCCAAACCCTTGTGATCACAATGTTCCATAACACTTGTCATCACAACTACCTATGATGCTCGTCATCACAATTATCCATGGTCTTCTCATCACAATGCTCCATGACCTTTCTCATCACAATGCTCAATACACTTATCATCACAATGCTCCCTGACACTTGTCGTCAGTATGCTCCTTGAACCCTCTCATGACAAGGCTCCATGCTTTTTCATCACAATCACCCATGCCCTGTTCATCACAATTCTCCAAGACCCCTGTAATAACAATGCTCCATGCCCCTTTTCATCAGAATGCTCCATGATACTTGTCATCACAAGGCTCCATGGTCTTCTCCTCACTGTGCTCCAGGACATTGTCATCACAATGCTCCATTCCATTGTCATCACAATGCTCCATTACACCTGCAATCACAATACTCAATGAATATTGTCAGCTCAATACTCCATGAACTTCTCTTCACAATGCTCCATGATCCGTGTCATCACAGTGCTCCATGACCACTGTCATCACAGCGCTCCATGACACCACACAACACAATGATCCGGGACTCTTGTCATCAAAATGCTCCATGACACTTGTCATCACAATGATCCATGCCCTTGCCATCCCAATGCTCATGACCCCTGTAATCACAATGCTCCATGACGCTTGTCATCAGAGTGCTCCCTGACACTTGTCATCAAAATGCTACATGACCTTGTCATCACATGCTCCATGCGCTTGTCATCACAATACTCCATTCTCATTGTCATAAAAATCCTCCATGAACCTTGGGTTCACATTGCTACATGCCCTTGTCATCATAATGCTCCATGCTCCTTGAAATGAAAATGATACATGACTTCTGTCATCACAATGCTCCAAATCCTTGTGATCACAATGTTCCATAACACTTGTCATCACAATGCTCCATGATGCCTGTCATCACAATGCTCCATGACCTTTGTCATCACAATGCTCAATACACTTGCCATCACAATGCTCCCTGACACTTGTCGTCAGAATGCTCCTTGAACACTTTCATGAAAACGCTCCATGCCTTTTTCATCAAAATGCTCTATGGCCTGTTCATCACAATGCTCCATGCCATTGTCATCACATTACTCCCCAAGCTTGTCATCAGAATGCTCCATGACCCTTTTCATCACAATGCTCCGTGACTCCAGTCATCACAATTCTTCATGACCTTTGTCCTCACAATGGTCCATGCCCTCATCATCACATGACTCTGTGACATTTGTCACCACAATGCTCCATGAACTTTTCATCACAATGCTCCGTGACCCTTGTCATCACAATGTTCCATGCCTTTCTCAGCACAATGCACCATGACCCATGTCATCACAATGCTCCTTGTGCTAGTCAGCACAATGCTCCATAACACATGTCATAACAATGCTGGATGTTCTAGTCAGCACAATGCTCCATGACATATGTCATCACAATGCTCCATAAAACTTGTCATCACAATGCTCCATACACTTCTCATCAAAATGCTCTCTCACCAATGATATCACAATGTGCCATCACTAGTCATTAAAATACTCCCTCACCCCTGTCATCACAATGATCCATGAACCCTGTCATCACAATACTATATGCCCTTATCATCACAATGTTCCATTACCCCTAACATCACAATGTTCCATAACACCTGTCATCAAAATGCTCCATGACCCTTTTCATCACAATGCTCCATGACCACTGACATCACAATGTTCCATAACCCCTGTCATCAAAATATTCGATGACCCTTTTCATCAAATTGCTCCATGACCCTGTCATCACAATGCACCCTGCCCTTCTCATCACAATGCACCACACCCTTGTCATCAAAATGCTCCATGATATTTGTCATCACAAAGATCCATGACTGTTGGCATCACAATGCTCCATGCCTTTGTCATCACAATGCTTCATGAAGCCTCTCATCACATTGCTCCATGTCCTGGTCATCACAAAGTTCCACGATGTTTGTCATCAAAATGCTCCATGCCCTTCTCAACACCATGCTCCATGCCCTTGTCATTACAATACTCCATGACCCATGTATCACAGTGTTCCATGCCCTTGTCATCACAATGCGCCATGCCCTATCTCATCACAATAATCCATAAATCTTTTCAGACCAAAGCTCCATGCCCTTGTAATCACAATGCTCCTTTACACCTTCATGACAAAGCTCCATTACCCCAGCCATCAAAATGATCCACGGCCTTGTCATCACAAGGCTCCATAACCCTTGTCATCAAAATGAACCAAGACCCCTGTAATCACAATTCTCCATGCCTTTGTCATCACAAAACTCCATGACACATGTCACCAGAATGCTCCATGGCCTTCTCATCACAATGCTCCATACCCTTGCCATCACAATACTCCATTAGGCCTGTCATAACAATGCTCCATGACCCATGACAACACAATGATCCAGGACTCTTTTCATCAAAATGCTCCATGACACTTGTCATCACAATGCTCCATGCCCTTGTCATCCCAATGCTCCATGACCCCAGTAATCTTAATGCTCCGTGACGCTTGTCATCACAGTGCTCCATGACCCTTGTCATCACAATGCTCCATGCATTTGTTAGCAAAATGCTACATGACCTTGTCATCACAATGGCCCATGTGCTTGTCATCAAAATACTCCATTACCTTTGTCATCACAATCCTCCATGAACCTTGGGATCACATTGCTTCATGCCCTTGTCATCACAATGGTCCTTTCTACTTGAAATCAAAATGATCTATGACTTCTGTCATCACAATGCTCCAAGCCCTTGTGATCACAATGTTCCATAACACTTGTCATCACAACGCTCCATTATGCCTGTCATCACAATACTCCATGCCCTTGTCATCACAATGCTCCCTGACTTTTGTCATCACAATGCTCAATACACTTGTCATCACAATGCTCCCTGACACTTGTCATCAGAATGCTCATTGAACCCTGTCATGAAAAGTCTCCATGACTTTTTCATCACAATGCTCCATGCCCTTGTCATCAAAAAGCTCCATGACGCTTGTCATCACAATGCTCGATGCCCTTGTCATCACAATGCTCCAGGCCCTTGTCATTACAATCCTCCATGACCCATGTATCACAGTGTTCCTTGCCCTTGTCATCACAATGCTCCATGCCCACTCTCATCGCAATAATCCATGGAAATTTTAAGACCAATTCTCCATGCCCTTGTCATCACAATGCTCCATTAGACTTGTCATAACAATGCTCCATGAACCCTGCCATCACAATATTGCACGGCCTTGTCATCAAAAGGATCCATGACCCTTGTCATCACAATGCTCCCAGACCCCTGTAATCACAATGCTCCATGCCCTTCTCATCACAAAGCTCCATGACCCATGTCATCACAATGCTCCACGGCCTTCTCATCACAATGCTCCATGCCCTTGTCATCACAATGCTCCAAAGACACTGTATTCACAATGCTCCATACCCTTGTCACCACAAAGCTCCATGACGCATGTCAGCAGATGCTCCTTGGCCTTCTCATCACAATGCTCCATGCCCTTGTCATCACAATGTTCCAAGACCCCTGTAATCACAATGCTCCATGCCCCTTTTCATCAGTATGCTCCATGAGACTTGTCCTCACAAGGCTCCATGGTTTTCTCATCACAATGCTCCAGGACCTTGTCATCACAATGTCTCATGACCTTCTCATCAAAATTCTCAATGTCCCTTGTCATCATAATATTGCAAGCCCTAATCATCATAATGCCCCATTATCTTTCTCAACACAATCCTCCATGACACCTGGCATCACAATGCCCAATGCCATTGTCACCGCAATGGACCATGACATATGTCATCCCATGCTCCCTGATACCTGTCTTCACAATACTCTGTGACCTTGTCATCACAATGCTCCATGCCCTTGTCATCACAATCCGCCATGCCCACTGTCATCACAATAATCCATGAAACTTGTCAGACCAATGATCCATGCCCCTGTAATCACAATGCTCCATGCCCCTTTCATCACAATGCTCCGTGACTCCAGTCATCACAATGCTTCATTACCTTAGTCATCACAATAGTCCATGCCCATGTCATCACAATGCTCCATGACCCTTGTCATCTCAATGCTCCTTGCCTTTGTCAGCACAATACTCCAGGACCCTTGTCATCACAATGTGCCACATGCTTTTCATCACAATAGTCCACAACCTTGTTATCACAATGCTCCATATACATTGTCATCACAATGCTCCATGCATTTCTCATCAAAATGCTCTCTCACCACATATATCACAATGTTCCATCACTAGTCATCACAATACTCGCTCACCCCTATCATCACAATGTTCCAAGACACCGTCATCACAATGCTACATGCACTTATCATCACAATGTGCCATGACACATGATATCACAAAGTGCCAAAACACCTGTCATCAAAATGTTCCATGACCCTTTTCATCAAATTGCTCCATGACCCTCTCATCACAATGCTGCCTGCCCTTCTCATCACAATGCACAACGCCCTTGTCATCAAAATGCTCCATGACATTTGTCATCTCAAAGCTCGATGAGCCTTGGCATCACAATGCTCCATGTCATTGTCAACACAATGCTCCATGAACACTCTCATCACATTGATCCATGCCCTTGTCATCACAAAGCTCCATGACGCTTGTCATCACAATGCTCGATGCTTTTCTCATCACAGTGCTCCAAGCTCTTGTCATTACAATCCTCCATGACCAATGTATCACAGTGTTCCATGACCTTGTCATCACAATTCTCCATGCCCACTCTCATCATAATAATCCATGAAACTTTTCAGACCAATGCTCATTGCCCTTCTCATCACAAAGCTCAATTAGCCCTGTCATAGCAATGCTCCATGACCCCTGCCATCACAATGCTCTACATTCGTGTCATCACAATGCTCCATGACACTTGTCATCACAATGCTCCAAGACCCTGTAGTCACAAGCTCCATGTCCTTGTCATCACAAAGCACAATGACACATGTCATCAGAATGCTCCATGGCCTTCTCATCACATTGCTCCATGCCCTTGTCATCACAATGCTCCAAGACCCCTGTAATCACAATGCTCCATGCCCCTTATCATCTCAATGCTCCATGAACCCTGTCATCACAATGCATCATGCCCATCATCATAATTCGTCACGCCATTGTCATCACGATGCACCATGACATATGCCATCACAATGCTCCCTGACACTTGTCTTCACAATACTACATGATCTTGTCATAACAATGTTCCATTCCCTTGTCATCACAATGCGCCATGCCCACCCTTATAGCAATAATACATGAAACTTGTCAGACCAGTTCTCCATGCCCCTGTCATCACAATGCTCCATGCCCTTGTAATCACAATGCTCCATGACCCCTCACATCATAATGCTCCGTGAATCCAGTCATCACAATGCTTTATGACCTTTGTCATCACAATAGTCCATTCCCCCGTCATCACAGTGCTCTGTAACACTTTTCATCACAATGCTGCATGCCTTTGTCAGCCCAATGCTCCATGACCTTGTCATCACAATGCTCCATGCGCTTGTCATCACAATGCTCCAAGACTCATGTCATCACAAAATGCCATGCACTTGTCATCACAATGCTCCATAAAACTTGTCATCACAATGCTCCATGCACTTCTCATCTAAATGCTTTCTCACCACTGATATCACAATGTTCTATCACTAGTCATCACAATACTCCCTCACCCCTTTCATCACAATTTTCCATGACCCATGTCATCGAAATGCTACATGCCCTTATCATCACAAAGCTCCATGACCACTGACATCACAGTGTTCCATAACCCCTGTCATCAAAATGTTCCCCGACACGTTTCATCAAATTGCTCCATGACCCTGTCATCACAATGCTTCCTGCCCTTCTCATCACAATGCACAACGCCCTTGTCATCAAAATGGTCAATGACTTTTGTCATCACAAAGCTCCATGACCCTTGGCAACACAGTGCTCCATGGCATTGTCATCACAATGCTCCATGAAACCTATCATCACATTGCTCCTTGCCCTTGTCATCACAAAGCTCCATGACACTTGTCATCACAATGCTCAATGTCTTTCTCATCACAATGGTCCATGCCCTTGTCATTACAATCCTCCATAACCCATGAATCACCGTGTTCTGTGACCTTGTCATCACAATGCTCCATGCCCACTCTCATCACAATAATCCATGAAACATTTCAAACCAATGCTCAATGCCCTTGTCATCACAATGCTCCATTACACCTGTCATAACAATGCTCCATGACCCCTGCCATCACAATATTCCATGGCGTTGTCATCACAAGGCTCCATGACCCTTGTCATAGCAATGCTCCATGACCACTGTAATCACAAGGCTCCATGCCCCTTTTCATCTCAATTCTCCATGAACACTGTCATTACAATGCACCATGCCCATCATCATAAAGCTTCATGCTATTGTCATCACAATGAAATCCAAATGCTCCATGACCTCTGTCATCACAATGCTCCAAACCCTTGTGATCACAATGTTCCATAACACTTGTCATCACAATGCCCCATGACGCTCCTCATCACAATTATCCATGGTCTTCACATCACAATGCTCCATGACCTTTGTCATCACAGTGCTCCTGGACACTTGTCATCAATATGCTCCTTGAACCCTGTCATGACAAGGCTCCATGCCTTTTTCATCACAAAGATCCATGGACTTTTCATCACAATGCTCCAAGACCCCTGTAATAACAATTCTCCATGCCCTTGTCATCACAAAGCTTCATGACGCATGTCATCAGAATGCTCCATGGCTTTCTCATCTCAATGCTCCATGCCCTTGTCAACACAATGCTCCAAGGCTCCTGTAATCACAATGTTCCATGCACCTTTTCATCAGAATGCTCCATGAGACTTGTCATCACAAGTCTCTATGGTCTCCTCATCACAATGCTCCATTCCGTTTTTCATCACAATCCTCCATGATACTTGGCATCACAATGCTCCATGCCGTTGTCATCACAATGCACCACGACATATGTCATCACAATGCTCCCTGACACCTGTCTTCACAATACTCTATGACCTTGTCATAACAATGCTCCATGCCGTTTACATCACAATACACCATGCCCTTGTAATCACAATGCTCCATGACCCCTCACATCATAATGCTCCATGAATCCAGTCATCACAATGCTTTATGACCTTTTTCATGAAAATGGTCCATTCCCTCGTCATCACAATGCTCCATGCGCTTGTCAGCACAATGCTCCAAGACACAGGTCATCACAATATGCCATGCACTTGTCTTCACAATGCTCCACAACCTTGTCATCACATTGCTCCATAATCCTTCTCATCACAATGCTCCATGATCTTCTCATCACAATGCCCAAGGACTTTGTCATCACAATGCTCCATTCCCTTGTCATCACAATGCTCATTGACACCCACCATAACAATACTCAATGAATATTGTCAGCCCAATACTGCATGAACTTCTCATCACAATGCTCGATGACCCCTGGAATCAAAATGCTCCATGACCAATGTCATCACAACGCTCCATGACACCAGACAACACAATGATCCGGGACTCTTGTCATGAAAATTCTCCATGACCCTTGTCATCACAATGATCCATGTCTTTGCCATCCCAAAGCTCCATGACCCCTGTAAACCCAATGATCCATGACGCTTGTCATCACAATGCTACATGCATTTGTCAGCTAAATGCTACATGACCTTGTCATCACAATGCTCCATGCGCTTGTCATCACAATACTCCGTTCCCATTGTCATCAAAATCCTCCATGAACCTTGGGTTCACATTGCTTCATGCCCTTGTCATCACAATGCTCTATGCTCCTTGAAATGAAAATGATACATGACTTCTGTCATCACAATGCTCCAAATCCTCGTGATCACAATGTTCCATAATACTTGTCATCACAATGCTCCATGATGCTTATCATCACAATGCTCCATGACTTTTGTCATCACAATTCTCAATACACATGTCATCACAATGCTCCCTGACACTTGTCGTCAGAATGCTGCTGGAGCACTGTCATGAAAAGGCTCCATGCCTTTTTCATCACAAAGATCCATGCCGTTTTCATCACAATGCTCCAAGACCCCTGTAATCACAATGCTCCATGCCCTGGTCATCACATTGCTTCATGACGCATGTAATCAGAATGCTCCATGGCCTTCTCATCACAATGTTCCATGCCCTTGTCATCACAATGCTCCAAGGCTCCTTTAATCACAATGCTCCATGTCCCATTTCATCAGAATGCTCCATGAGATTGTCATCACAAAGCTCCATAGTCTTCTCATCACAATGCTCCAGGATCTTGTCATCACGATGCTCCATTCCCTTGTCATCACAATGCTCCTTGACCCCGACATCACAATACTCCATGAACATTTTCAGCCCAATGCTCCATGAACTTCTCATCACAATGCTCCATAACCCCTGTCATCACAATGCTCCATGACCACTGTCATCACAATGCTCCATGACCCCTTACAACACAATAATCCGGGACTTTTATCATCAAAATGCTCCCTGACCCTTGTCATCACAATGATCCGTGCCCTTGCCATCTTAATTCTCCATGACCGCTGTAATCACAATGCTCCGTGATGCTTGTCTTCACAGTGCTCCATGAAACTTGTCATCACGATGCTCCATGCCTTTGTCAGCAAAATGCTAAATGACATTGTCATCACAATGCCCCATGCGCTTGTCATCAAAATCCTCCATGAAACTTTGGATCACATTGCTTCATGCCCTTGTCATCACAATGCTCCATGCTCCTTGAAATCAAAATGATCCATGACCTGTCATCACAATGCTCCAAAACCTTGTGATCACAATGTTCCATAACCCTTGACATCACAATGATCCATGATGCCTGTCAACACAATACTCCATGCCATTGTCATCACAATGCTCCATGACCATCGTCATCACAGTGCTCAATACACTTGTCATCACAATGCTCACTGACACTTGTTGTCAGAATGCTCCCTGAAACCTCTCATGAAAAGGCTCCATGCATTTTTCATCACAATGATTCATGTCATTTTCATCACAATGCTCCATGCAATTGTCATCACAATAATCCACAAGCTTATCATCAGAATGCTCCATGCCCTTGTCATCAAAATAATCCATGCCCACTGTCATCACAATAATCCATGAAAATTGTTAGACCAATTTTCTATGCCACTGTCATCACAATGCTCCATTCCCTTGTCATCACAAAGCTCCATTACGCATGTCATCAGAATGCTACATTGCCTTCTCATCACAATGCTCCATGCCATTGTCATCACAATGCTCCAAGACCAATTTAATCACAATTCTCCATGCCCCTTTACATCTCAATGCTCCATGAACCCTGTAATCACAATGCACCATGCTCATCATCATAATGCTTCATGCTATGGTCATCATAATGAAATCAAAATGCTCCATGAACTCTGTCATCACAATGCTCCAATCCCTTATGATCACAATGTTCCATAACACTTGTCCTCACAACGCCCCATAATGCTCGTCATCACATTTATCCATGGTTTTCTCATCACAAAGCTCCATTACGCATGTCATCAGAATGCTACATTGCCTTCTCATCACAATGCTCCATGCCCTTGTCATCACAATGCTCCAAGACCAATTTAATCACAATTCTCCATGCCACTTTTCATCTCAATGCTCCATGAACCCTGTAATCACAATGCACCATGCTCATCATCATAATGCTTCAAGCTATGGTCACCATAATGAAATCAACATGCTCCATGAACTCTGTCATCACAATGCTCCAATCCCTTATGATCACAATGTTCCATAACACTTGTCCTCACAACGCCCCATGATGCTCGCCATCACAATTATCCATTGTTTTCTCATCACAATGCTCCATGACCTTTGTCATCACAATGCTCAATTTACTTGTCATCACAATGCTCCCTGACACTTGTCGTCAGTATGCTCCTTGAACCCTGTCATAACAAGGCTCCATGCCTTTTCCATCACAATGATCCATGCCCTTTTCATCACAGTGTTCCAAGACCCCTGTAATCACAATGCTCCATGCCCTTTTCATCACAATGCTCCATGACCCCTGTAATCACAATGCTCCATGCCCTTTTCATCACAATGCTCCATGACACTTGGCATCACAATGCTCCATGCCATTGTCATCACAATGGACCACCACATATGTCATCACAGTGCTCCCTGACACCTGTCTTCACAATACTGTATCACCTTGTTATCACAATGCTCCATGCCCTTGTCATCACAAAGTGCCATGCCCACTGTCATCACAATAATCCATAAAATTTGTCAGATCTATGCTCTATGGCCCTGTCATCACAATGCTCCATTCCCTTTTCATCACAATGCTCCATGACCCCGTCATCACAGTCCTCCTTGACTCCAGTCATAACAATGATTCATGACCTTTGTCATCACAATGTTCCATGCACTCTTCATCACAAGTCGCTGTGACCTTTGTCACCACAATGCTCCATGAACTTTTGATCACAATGCTCCGTGACCCTTGTCATCACAATCCTCCATGCCTTCCTCAGCACAATGCTCCATGATCATTGTCATCACAATGCTCCATGTGCTAATCAGCACAATGCTCCATAACACATGTCATAACAATGTGTCATGCACTTGTCATCACAATGCTCCACAACCTTGTCATCAAAACGCTCCTTAAACATTGTCATCACAATGCTCCATACACTTCTCATCAAAATGCTCTCTCACCACTGATATCAAAATGTTCCATTACTAGTCATCACAATAGTCCCTCACCACTGTCATCACAATGTTCCATGACCCCTGTCATCACAATGGTACATGCCCTTATCATCACAATGTTCAATGACCCCTGACATCACAATGTTCCATAACACCTGTCATCAAAATTCTCCATGACCCATTTCATCAAAATGCTCCATGAACCCTGACATCACAATGTTCCATAACCCCTGTCATCAAAATGTTCGATGACACTTTTCATCAAATTGCTTCATGACCCTGTCATCACAATGCATGCTGCCCTTCTAATCACAATGCACAATGCACTTGTCATCAAAGTGCTCCATGACCTTTGGCATCACAAAGCTCCATGACCCTTTGCATCACAATGTTCCATGCCATTGTCATCACAATGCTTCATGAAGCCTCTCATCACATTGTTCCATGTCCTGGTCATCACAAAGCTCCAAGACGCTTGTTATCAAAATGCTTGATGCCCTTCTCATCACAATGCTCCATGCCCTTGTCATTACAATCCTTCATGACCCATGTATCAGAGTGTTCCATGACCTGTCATCACAATGCTCCAAACACTTGTGATCACAATGTTCCATAACACTTGACATCACAATGCTCCATGAGGCCTGTCATCACAATACAACATGCCCTGTCATCACAATGTTCCATGACTATTTTCATCACAATGCTCAATACACTTGTCATCACAATGCTCCCTGACACTTGTTGTCAGAATGCTCCTTTAAATCTGTCATGAAAAGGCTCCATGCATTTTTCATCACAATGATCCATTCCCTTTTCATCACAATGCTCCATGCCATTGTCATCACAATACTCCACAAGCTTATCATCAGAATGCTCCATGACCACTGTCATCACAATGTTCAATGACCTCTGTCATCACAATGCTCCATGACGCATGTCATCAGAATGCTCCATGCCCCTTGTCATTAGAGTGCTCCATGATGCTCGTAATCACAGTTATCCATTTTTCTTCTCATCACAGTGCTCCATGGTCTTTCGATCACAATGCTCCATTCCCTGGTCATAACAATGCTCCATGTCCCTTTTCATCACAATTCTCCACGTTCCTGTCATCACAATGCTCCATGACACTTCTCATCTCAATTTTACATGCTCTTGTCATCACAATTCTCCATGCACCTGTCATCGAAATGTCACTTGACACCTGTCATAGCAAGATCCATGGCTTTGTCATCAAAATGCTTCATACCTTGTCATCAAAATGCTCAATGCCCGTTTTCATCACAATGCTCCATGACCCTTGTTATCACAATGCTCCAAGCCCTTGTCATCACAATGCTCCATTACCTTTGACATCACAATCCTCCATGACACTTGGCGTCACAATGCTCCATGCCCTTGTCATCACAATTCGCCATGCCCACTGTCATCACAATAATCCATAAATCTTGTTACACCAATTTTCCATGCCACTGTCTTCACAATGCTCCATGCCCTTGTCAACACAAAACTACATGACGCATGTCATCAGAATGCTCCATTGCCTTCTCATCACAATGCTCCATGCCTTTGTCATCATAATGCTCAAAGACCACTTTAATCACAATGCTACTTGCCAATTTTCATCTCAATTCTCCATGAACCCTGTCATCACAATGCACCATGCCCATTATCATAATGCTTCATGCTATTGTCACCACAATGAAATCAAAATGTTCCAGGACCTCTGTCATCAATATGCTCCAAACTCTGGTGATCACAAGGTTCCATAATACTTTCATCACAACGCCCCGTAATGCTCGTCATCACAATTATCCATGGTTTTCTCATCACAATGCTCCATGAAATTTGTCATCACAATGCTCAATACACTTGTCATCACAATGCTCCTTGACCACTGTCATCACAATACTCCATGAATATTTTCAGCCCAATGCTCCATGACCTTCTCATCACAATGCTCCATGACTCTTGTCATCACAATGCTCCATTACTCCTCTCATAACAATGCTCCATGACTCTTGTAATCACAATGTTCCAATCCCTTGTCATCAAAATGCTCATTACCTTTGTCATCACAATCTTCCATGACACTTGGTATCACAATGCTCCATGCCATTGTCATCACAATGGACAATGACATATGTCATCACAATGCTCCCTGACACCTGTCTTCACAATACTCCATAACCTTGTCATCACAAGTTTCCATGCCCCTGTCATCACAATGCGCCATGCCCACTGTCATCAGAATAATCCAGGAGCCTTGTCAGACAAATGTTCCATGCCACTGTCATCACAATGCTCCATGCCCATGTGTTCACAATGCTCCATTACCCATGTCATTAAAATGCTCCTTGCCTCCAGTCATCACAATGCTTCATGACTTTTGTCATCACAATGCTCCATGCCCACTGTCATCACAATAATCCATGAAACTTGTCAGACCAATTGTGCATGCCCCCGTCACACAAGGCTCTGTGATCTTTGTCACCACAATGCTCCATGAATATTTTATCACAATGCTCTGTGTCCCTTGTCATCACCATGCTCCATGCCTTTGTCAGCACAATGCTCCATGACAGTTGTCATTAAAATGCTCCATGCGCTTGTCAGCACAATGCTCCATGACCCCTGCCATCACAATGCGCCGTGACTCCAGTCATCACAGTGCTTCATGACATTTGTCAACACAGTGGTCCATGCCCTCTTCACACAAGGCTCTGTGACCTTTGTTATCACAATGCTCCATGCCCACTGTCATCACAATAATCCATGAAACTTGTCAGACAAATGTTCCATGCCCCTGTCATCACATTGCTCCGTGCCCTTGTCATCACAATGCTCCATGACCCTGACATCAAAATGTTCCCTAACACCTGTCACAAAATGCTCCATGACCAATTTCTTCACAATGCTTCATGACCCCTGACATCACAATGTTCCATAACGCCTGTCATCAAAATATTCCATGACGCTTTTCATCAAATTGCTCCATGACCCTGTCATGACAATGCTCCCTGCCATTCTCATCACAATGCACCACGCCCTTGTCATTAAAATGCCCAATGACATTTTTCATCACAAAGCTCCATGAACCCTGGCATCACAATGCTCCATGCCATTGTCATGACAATGCTCAATGAAATCTCTCATCACATTGCTCCATGCCCTTGTCATCACAATGCTCCACTACACCTGTCATAACAATGCTCCATGACCCCTGCCATCACAATGTTCCACGGCCTTGTCATCACAAGGCTCCATGACCCTTGTCATCACAATGCTCCAAGACCTCTCTAATCACAACTCTCCATGCCCCTTTACATCTCAATTCTCCATCAACCCTGTAATCAAAATTCACCATGCCCATCATCATAATGATTCATGCTATTGTCATCACTATGAAATCAAAATGCTCCATGACCTCTGTCATCAAAAAGCTGCTAACCCTTCTGATCACAATGTTCCATGACACTTCTCATCACAATGCTCCATGACGCTCGTCATCACAATTATGCAAGGTCTTCTCATCACAATGCTCCATGACGTTTGTCAAAACAATGCTCAATACACTTGTCATCACAATGCTCCCTGACACTTTTCAGAACTATGCTCCTTGAACACTGTCATGACAAGGCTCCCTGCATTTTTCATCACAATGATGCATTCCCTTTTCTTCACAATGCTCCAAGACCCCTGTTATCACAGTGCTCCGTGACTCCAGTCATCACAATGCTTCATGACATTTGTCATCACAATGGTCCATGACCTCGTCAAACAAAGCTCTGTGACCTTTGTCACCACAATGCTCCATGAACTTTTTATCACAATGCTCTGTGACCCTTGTCATCACAAAGCTCCATGCCTTTGTCAGCACAATGCTCCATGACTCTTGTCATCACAATGCTCGATGCGCGTGTCAGCACAATGCTCCACAACCAATGTCATCACAAATCACCATTCACTTGTCATCACAATGCTCAACATACTTGTCATCAAAATGCTCCATAAAACTTGTCATCACAATGCTCCATGCATTTATCAAAATGCTCTTTCACCACTGATATCTCAATGTTCCACCACTAGTCATCACAATACTCCTTCAACCCTGTCATCACAATGTTCCATTACCCCTGTCATCACAACGCTACATGCCATTATCATCACAATGCTCCATGACACCTGACATCACAAAGTTCCATAACCCCTGTAATCACAATGCTCCATGACCCTTTTCATCACAAAGCTCCATGATCCCTGACATCAGAATGTTCTATAACCCCTGTCATCAAAATGTTCCATGACCCTTTTCATCAAATTGCTCCATGACCCTGTCATGACAATGCTCCCTGCCCTTCTCATCACAATGCACCACGCCCTTGTCATTAAAATGCCCAATGACATTTTAAATCACAAAGCTCCTTGACCACTGGCATCACAATGCTCCATGCCATTGTCATCACAATGCTCAATGAAATCTCTCATCACATTGCTCCATGCCCTTGTCATCACAATGCTCCATTACACCTGTCATAACAATGCTCCATGACCCGTACCATCACAATGTTCCACGGCCTTGTCATCACAAGGCTCCATGACACTTGTCATCACAATGCTCCAAGACCACTGTAATCACAATTCTCCATGCCCCTTTACATCTCAATTCTCCATCAACCCTGTCATCACAATGCACCATGCTCATCATCATAATGATTCATGCTCTTGTCATCACTGTGAAATCAAAATGCTCCATGACCTCTGTAAACACAAAGCTGCAAACCCTTCTGATCACAATGTTCCATGACACTTGTCATCACAATGCCCCATGACGCTCGTCATCACAATTATGCAAGGTCTTCTCATCACAATGCTCCATGACGTTTGTCAACACAATGCTCAATACACTTCTCATCACTATGCTCCTTGAACACTGTCATGACAAGGCTCCCTGCATTTTTCATCACAATGTTGCATTCCCTTTTCTTCACAATGCTCCAAGACCCCTGTTATCACAATGCTCCGTGACACCAGTCATCACAATGCTTCATGACATTTGTCATCACAATGGTCCATGACCTCGTCAAACAAAGCTCTGTGACCTTTGTCACCACAATGCTCCATGAACTTTTTATCACAATGCTCTGTGACCCTTGTCATCACAAAGCTCCATGCCTTTGTCAGCACAATGCTCCATGACTCTTGTCATCACAATGCTCGATGCGCGTGTCAGCACAATGCTCCACAACCAATGTCATCACAATTCACCATGCACTTGTCATTACAATGCTCAACATCCTTGTCATCAAAATGCTCCATAAACCTTGTCATCACAATGCTCTTTGCACTTATCAAAATGCTCTCTCACCACTGATATCTCAATGTTCCACCACTAGTCATCACAATACTCCTTCAACCCTGTCATCACAATGTTCCATTACCCCTGTCATCACAATGCTACATGCCATTATCATCATAATGCTCCATGACACCTGTCATCACAAAGTTCCATAACCCCTGTAATCAAAATGCTCCATGACCCTTTTCATCACAAAGCTCCATGATCCCTGACATCAGAATGTTCTATAACTCCTGTCATCAAAATGTTCCATGACCCATTTCATAAAATTGCTCCATGACCCTGTCATCACAATGCTCCCTGCCCTTCTCATCACAATGCACCATGCCCTTGTCATCAAAATGCTACCTGACATTTGTCATCAGAAAGCTCCATGACCCTTGGCATCACAATGCTCCATTCCATTATCATCACAATGCTCCATGGAACCTCTCATCACATTGCTCCATGCACTTGTCATCCCAAATCTCCATGACACTTGTCATCACAATGCTCGATGCCCTTCTCTTCACAATGCTCCATGCCATTGTCATTACAATCCTGCATGATCTATGTATCACAGTGTTCCATGCCCTTGTCATCACACTGCTCCATTCCCACTCTCTTCACAATAATCCATGAAATATTTCAGACCATTGTCCCATGTCCTTGTCATCACAATGCTCCATTACCCCTGTCATAACAATGCTCCATGTCCCCTGCCATCACAAGATTCCACGGTCTTGTCATCACAAGCCTCCATGACCCTTGTCATCACAATGCTCCAAGACCCCTGTAATCACAAATCTCGATGCCCTTGTAATCACAAAGCTCCATGACTCATGTCATCAGAATGCTCCATGGCCTTCTCCTCACAGTGCTCCATGCCCTTTTCATCACAATGCTCTAACACCCCTGGAATCACAATGCTCCATGCCCCTTTTCATCTCAATGCTCCATCAACCCTGTCATCACAATGCACCGTGCCCATCATCATAATATTTCATGCTTTTGTCATCACAATGAAATCAAAATGCTCAATGTCGTCTCTCATTACAATGCACCAAATCCTTGTGATCACAATGCTCCATAACCCTTGTCATCACAATGCCCCATGACGCTGGTCATCACATTTATACATGGTCTTCTCTCACAATGCTCCAAGCCCTTGTCATCAGAATGCTCCATTACATTTGTCATCACAATCCTCCATGACACTTGGCTTCACAATGCTCCATGCCATTGTCATCACAATGCACCATGACATATGTCATCACTATGCTCCCTGACACCTGTCTTCACCATATTCCATGACCTGGTCATATTAATGCTCCATGCCACTGTCATCACAGTGCGCCATGCCCACTATCATCACAATAATCAATGAAAGTTGTCAGACCAATGCTCCATGCTCCTGTCATCACAATGCTCCATGCCCTTGTCATCACAATGGTCCGTGTCTCCAGTCATCACAATGCTACATGACCTTTGTATTCACAATGGTCCATAACCTCGTCATCACAGGGCTCTGTCAACTTTGTCACCATAATGCTCCATGAACTTTTCATCACAATGCTCTGTGACCCTTGTCATCACAATGCTCCATGCCTTTGTCAGCAGAGTGCTCCATGACCCTTGTCATCACAATGCTCCATGGGCTTGTCAGAACAATGCTCCATGACCCATGTCATCACAATGTGCCATGCACTTGTCATCACAATGTTCCACAACTTTGTTATCACAATACTCTATAAACCTTGTCATCACAAAACTCCATGCACTTCACATCAAAATTCTCTTTCACCGCTGATATCAAAATGTTCCATCACTTGTCATTACAATACTCCTTCACCCCTGTCATGACAATGTTCCACGTCCTTGTCATCACAAGGCTCCATGAACCTTGTCATCACAATGCTCCAAGAACCCTGTAATCACAATGCTGCATGCTCTTGTCATCACATAGCTCCATGACGCTTGTCATCAGACAGCTCCATGGCCTTAGCATCACAATGCTCCATGCCCTTTTCATCACAATGCTCCAAGACACCTGTAATCACAATGCTCCATGCCCCTTTTCATCTCAATGCTCCATGAACTCTGTCATCACAATGAACCTTGCCCATCATCATAATGCTTCATGCTATTGTCATAACAATGAAATCAAAATGCTCCATAAACACTGTCATCACAATGCTCCAAACCCTTGTGTTCACAATGTTCCATAACACTTGTCATCACAACTCCCCATGATGCTCGTCTTCACAATCATCCATGGTCTTCTCATCACAATGCTCCATGACCTTTCTCATCACAATGCTCAATACACTTGTCATCACAATGCTCCCAGACACTTGTCATCAGTATGCTCCATGAAACCTCTCATGACAAGGCTCCATGCTTTTTCATAACAATCATCCATTACCTATTCATCACAATGCTCCAAGACCCATGTAATCACAATTCTCCATGCAACTTTTCATCAGAATGCTCCATGATACTTGTCATCACAAGGCTACATGGTCTTCTCCTCACAGTGCTCCAGGACCTTGTCATCACAATGCTCCTTTCCATTGTCACCACAATGCTCCATGACCCCTGCCATCATAATACTCAATGAATATTTTCAGCACAATGCTCCATGAAATTCTGATCAAAATGCTCCATGACCACTGTCATCACAACGCTCCATGACACCAGACAACACAATTATCCGAGACCCTTGTAATCAAAATGCTCCATGACACTTGTCATCAGAATGATCCATGCCCTTGTCATCCCAATGCTTCATGACCCCTGTAATCACAATGCTCCATGACGCATGTCATCACAGTGCTCCATGACACTTGTCATCAAAATGCTCCATGCATTTTTCAGCAAAATTCTACATTACCTTGTAATCACAATGCTCCATGCCTTTGTCAGCACAATGCTCCATGACAGGTTTCATCGCAATGCTCCATGCCCCTGTCAGCATAGTGCTTCGTGACCCTTGTCATCACAATGCTCCAAGCCCTTGTCATCACAATGCTCCATTACCTTTGTCATCACAAACCTCCATGACACTTGGCATCACAATACTCCATGGCATTGTCATCACAATGGGCCACGACTTATGTCTTCACAATGCTCCCAGACACCTGTCTTCACAATACTGCATTATCTTGTCATCACCATGCTCCATGCCCTTGTCATCACAATGCATCATTCCCACTGTCATTGCAGTAATCCATGAAACTTGTAAGACCAATGTTCCATGCCCCTGTCTTCACAATGCTCCATGCACTTGTCTTCACAATGCTCCATGACCCATCATCACAATGCTCCATGACCCCTTTCATCACAATGCTCCATGCTCCTTGAAATCAAAATGATCATGACCTCTGTCATCACAATGCTCCAAACCCTTGTAATCACATTGTTCCACAACACTTGTCATCACAACACTCCATGATGCCTGTCATCACAATACTCCATGCCCGTGTCATCACAATGCTCCACGAGCTTTGTCATCACAATGTTCAATACACTTGTCATCACAATGCTCCCTGACACTTGTCGTCAGAATGCTCCTTGAACCCTGTCATGAAAAGGCACCATGCCTTTTTCATCACAATGCTCCATGCCCTTTTCATCACAATGATCCATGCCACTGTCATCACAATACTCCACAAGCTTGTCATCATTATGTTGCATGACCCTTGTCATCACAATGCTCCATGACCCCTGTCATCACAATGCTCCATGACTCCAGTCATCCCAATGCTTCATGACCTTTGTCATCACAATGGTCCATGCCCTCGTCATCACAAGGCTCTGTGACATTTGTCACCACAATGCTCCATGAACTTTTCATCATAATGGTCTGTGACCATTGTCATCACAATGCTCCATTCCTTTCTCAGCACAATGCTCCATGACCCTTGTCATCACAGTGCTCCATGCCCTTGTCAGCACAGGGCTCTATGACCCTTGTCATCACAATGCTCCATGCGCTTGTCATCAAAATGCTCCATTAGCTTTGTCATCACAATCCTCCATGACATTTGGCATCACAATGCTCCATGGCATTGTCATCACAATGGGCCATGATATATGTCTTCACAATGCTCCCAGACACCTGTCTTCACAATAATGCATGAGCTTCTCATCACAATGCTCCATGCCCTTTTCATCACAATGTTCCATTCACAGTGTCATCGAAATAATCCATGAAACTTGTAAGACCAATGTTCAATGCCCCTATCATCACAATGCTGCATGCCCTTGTCATCACAATGCTCCATGACATGTCATCACAATGCTCCGTGACTCCTGTCATCACAATGCTTCATGACCTTTCTCATCACAATGGTCCATGCCCTCATCATCACAAGTCTCTGTGACCTTTGTCACCACAATGCTCCATGAAATTTTCATCACAATGCTCTGTGACGTTTGTCATCACAATGCACTATATGTTTCTCAGCACAGTGCTCCATGACACTTGTCATCACAAAGCTCCATGCGCTTGTCATCAAAATGCTCCATGATCTTTGTCATCACCAAGCTCCATGACCCGTGGCATCACAATGCTCCATGTGCTTGTCATCAAAATGCTCCATGATCTTTGTCATCACCAAGCTCCATGACCCTTGGCATCAGAATGATTCATGCCATTGTCATCACAATGCTTGCTGAAGCCTCTCATCACATTGCTTCCATGTCCTTATCATCAAAAAGCTCCACGATGATTGTCATCAAAATGCACGATTCCCTTCTCATCACAATGTTCCATGCCCTTGTCAATACAATTCTCCATGACCCATGTATCACAGTGTTCCTTTCCCTTGTCATCATAATGCTCCATGCCCACTCTCATCACAATAATCCATGAAAAGTTTCAGACCAATGCTCCATAAACTTGTAATCACAATGCTCCATTACACCTGTCATGACAATGCTCCATAACCACTGCCATCAAAATGTTCCACGGCCTTGTCATGACAAGTCTCCATAACCCTTGTCATTACAATGATCCAAGACCCCTGTAAACACAATGCTCCATGCCTTTGTCATCACACAGCTCAATGACGCATGTCATCAGAATGCTCCATGGCTTTCTCATCATAATGCTCCATACCCTTGCCATCACAATATTCCATTACCCCTGTCATAACAATGCTCCATGACCACTGTCATAATGATGTTCCATGGCCTTGTCATCACAATGCTCCATGAACCCTGTCATCACAATGCTCCGTGACTCCAGTCATCACAGTGCTTCATGAACTTTGTCATCACAATGGTCCATGCCCTCATCATCACAATTCTCTGTGACCTTTGTCACCACAATGCTCCATGAACTTTTCATCACAATGCTCTCTGACCATTTTTCATCACAATGCTCTATGCCTTTCTCTGCACAATGCTCCATGACCCTTGTCATCACAATGCTCCATGTGCTTCTCAGCACATTGCTCCATGACCCATGTTATCAAAATGTGCCATGCGCGTGTCATCACTGTGCTCCACAACATTGTCATCACAATGCTCCATAAACCTTGTCATCAATATGCTCCAGGCACTTCTCAACAAAATGCTCTCTCACAACTGATATCACTATGTTCCATCAAAAGTCATCACAATACTCCCTCACCCGTCATCACAGTGTTCCATGATCCCTGTCATCACATGGCTACATGAACTTATCATCACAATGTTTGATGACCCCTGACATCACAATGTTCCATAACCCCTGTCATCAAAATGTTCCATGACCATTTTCATCAAAATGCTCCATGACCCCTGATATCACAATGTTCCATAACCCCTGTCATCAAAATCTTCCATGACCCTTTTCATCAAATTGCTCCATGACCCTGTCATCACAATGCTCCCTTCCCTTCACAACACAGGGCACCAAGAACTTGTCATCAAAATGCTCCATGACATTTGTCGTCACACATCTCCATGACAAATGGCATCACAATGCTCCATGTCATTGTCATCACAATGCTCGATGAACCCTCTCATCACATTGTTCCATGCCCTTGTCATCACAAAGCTCCATGACACTTGCCATCACAATGCTCGATGCCCTTCTCATCACAATGCTCCATGTCCTTGTCATTATAATCCCCCATGACCCATGTATCACAGTGTTCTGTGCCCTTGTCATCAAAATGCTCCATGCCCACTCTCATCACAATAATCCATGAAACTTTTCAGACCAATGCTCCATGCCCTAGTCATCACAGTGATCCATTACACCTGTCATAACAATGCTCCATTACCCCTGCTATCACAATGATCTACGGACTTTGAATCACAAGGTTCCATGACTCTTGACATCACAATGCTCCAAGACCCCTGTAATCACAATGCTCCATGCAATTGTCATCACAAAGCTCCTTGACGCATGTCATCAGAATGCTCCATGGCCTTCTCATCACAATGCTCCATGCCCTTGTCATCACAATGCTCCAAGACCCCTGTATACACAATGCTCCATGCCCTTGTCATCAAAAAGCTCCATGACGCATGTCATCAGAATACTCCTTGGCCTTCTCATCACAATGCTCCATGCCCTTGTCATCACAATGTTCCAAGATCCCTGTAAACACAATGCTCCATGCCTCTTTTCATCAGTATGGTCCATGAGACTTGTCATCACAAGGCTCTATGGTCTTTTCAACACAATGCTCCAGGACTTTGTCATCACAATGCTTCACGACCTTCTCATCAAGATTCTAAATGGCCCTTGTGATCATAATGTTCCAAGCCCTAATCATCACAATGCCCCATTATCTTTGTAATCACATTCCTCCATGACACTTGGCATCACAATGCTCCACGCCATTGTCATCGCAATGGAACATGACATATGTCATCACAATGCTCCCTGACACATGTCTTCACAATACTACATGACCTTTTCATCACAATGCTCCATGCCCTTGTCACCACAATCCGCCATGCCGAATGTCATCACAATAATCCATGAAACTTGTCAGACCAATGCTCCATGCACTTGTCATCACAATGCTCCATGCCCTTGTCATCACAATTCTCCATGACCCCGCACATCATAATTCTCCGTGAATCCAGTCATCACAATGCTTTATGACCTTTGTCATCACAATGGTCCATTCCCTTATCATCACAGTTCTCTGTAACACGTTTCATCACAATGCTCCATGCCTTTGTCAGCATAATGCTCCATGACCCTTGTCATCACAATGATCCATGCGCTTGTCAGCACAGTGCTCCACAACCTTATCATCACAATGCTCCATAAACCTTGTCATCACAATGCTCCTTGCACTTCTCATCTAAATGCTCTCTCACCACTGATATCACAATGTTCCATTACTATTCATCACAATACTCCCTCACCCCTTTCATCACAATGTTCCATGACCCCTATCATCAAAATGCTACAAGCCCTTATCATCATAATACTCCATGACCACTGACAACACAATGTTCCATAACCCTGTTATGAAAATGTTCCCTGACGATTTTCATCAAATTGCTCCATGACCCTGTCATCACAATGCTCCCTGCACTTCTCATCACAATGCACAACGCTCTTGTCAACAAAGTGCTCTATGACTTTTGTCATCACAAACTCCATGACCCTTGGCATCACAATGCTCCATGCCATTGTCATCACAATACTCCATGAAACCTATCATCACATTGTTCCTTGCTCTTGTCATCACAAAGCTCCATGATGCTTGTCATCACGATGCTCGATGCCTTTCTCATCACAATGATCCATGCCTTTGTCATTACAATCCTCCATGACCCATGTATCACCGTCGTTCTGTGCCCTGGTCATCACAATGCTCCATGCCCACTCTTATCACAATAATCCATGAAACTTTTCAAACCAATACTCCATGCCCTTGTCATCACAATGCTCCATTACCCCTGTCATAACAATGCTCCATGACCCCTGCAATCACAATGTTCCACGGTGTTGTCATCACAAGGCTCCATGACCCTTGTCATAACAATGCTCCAAGACCCCTCTAATCACAATGCTCCATGCCCCTTTTCATCAGAATGCTCCATGAAACTTGTCATCACAATGCTCCATGGTCTTCTCATCACAATGCTCCAGGATATTGTCATCCCAATGCTCCATTCCCTTGTCATCACAATGCTCCATGAGCCCTGCCATCACAATACTCAAGGAATATTGTCAGCTCAGTGCTCCATGAAATTCTCATCACAATGCTCCATGACCCCTGTCATCACAATGCTCCATGAGCACTGTCATCACAACACTCCATGACACCAGACAACACAATGATCTGGGAAACTTGTCATCGAAATGCTCCATGACCCTTGTCATCACAATGATCCATGCCCTTGCCATCCCAATGCTCCATGACCCCTGTAATCACAATGCTCCATGACGCTTGTCATCACAATGCTCCATGACACTTGTCATCAAAATGCTCCATACATTTGTCAGCAAAATGCTACATGACCTTGTCATCACAATGCTCCATGCGCTTGTCATCACAATATTCCATTCCCATTGTCATCAAAATCCTCCATGAAAATTGGGTTCACATTGCTTCATGCCCTTGTCAACACAATGATCCATGTTCCTTGAAATGAAAATGATACATGACTTCTGTCATCACAATGCTCCAAAGCCTTGTGATCACAATGTTCATAACACTTGTCATCATAACGCTCCATGATGCCTGTCATCACAATGCTCCATGAAATTTGTCATCACAATGCTCAATACACTTGTCATCACAATGCTCCCTGACACTTGCCAACAGAATGCTCCTTGAACACTGTCATAAAAAGGCTCCATGCCTTTTTCATCACAATGCTCCATGCCCTTTTCATCCAAATGCTCCATGCCATTGTCATCACATTACTCCACAAGCTTGTCATCAGAATGGTCCATGAAACTTGTCATCACAATGATCCATGACACCTGTCATCACAATGCTCCATGCCCCTGGTCATTACAGTGCTCCATGACGATCCTCATCACAATTATCCGTGGTCTTCTCATGAAAATGCTCCACGGTCTTGTCATCCCAATGCTCCATGCCCTGGTCATCACAATTCTACATGTCCTTTTCATCACAATGCTCCATGACACTTCTCATCAAAATGTTACATGCTCTTGTCAATACAATTCTCCATGCACTTTTCATCGCAATGCTCCATGACCCCTGTCATAGAAACCTCCATGCGCTTGTCATCACAATGCTAAACGACCTTGTCATCAAAATTCTCAAAGGCCCTTGTCATCACAATGCTCCATGATGTTGTCATCACAATGCTTCATGACCTTGTCATCACGAAGCTCCAAGCCCTTGTCATCACAATGCTCCATTACCTTTGTCATCAGAATCCTCCATGACACTTGGCATTCCAATGTCCCATGCCATTCTCATCACAATGGACCATGACATATGTCATCCCAATACTCCCTGACACCCGTCTTCACAATACTGTATGACCTTGTCATCACAATGCTCCATGCCCTTGTAATCACAATGTGCCATGCCCATTGTCATCACAATAATCCATAAAACTTTTCAGAGCAATGCTCTATGCCCATGTCATCACAATGCTCCATTCCCGTGTCATCACAATGCTCGGCGATTCCAGTCATCACAGTGCTTTATGAACTTTGTCATCACAATGGCACATGCTTTCATCATCACAAGTCTCTGTGACTTTGTCACCACAATGCTCCATGAACTTTTCATAACAATGCTCTCTGACCCTTGTCATCAAAATGCTCTATGCCTTTCTCAGCACAGTACTCCACCCCCCTTTTCATCACAGTGCTCCATGTGCTTGTCAGCACATTGCTCCATGACCCATGTTATCACAATGTGCCATGCGCTTGTCATCACAATGCTCCACAACCTTGTCATCACAATGCTCCATAAACCCTTGTCATCACAATGCTCCATGCACTTCTCAACAAAATGTTCTCTCACAACTGATATGACTATGTTCCATCACTAGTCATCACAATACTTCCTCACCCCTGTCATCACAATGTTCCATGACCCCTGACATCACTATGTTCCATATCCCCTGTCATCAAAATGCTCCATGACCCTTTTCAGCAAAATGCTCCATGAATCCTGACATCACAATGTTCCATTACCCATATCATCAAAATCTTCCATGACCCTTTTCATCAAATTGCTGCTCGACTCTGTCATCACAATGCTCCCTTCCCTTCAAAACAAAATGCACCACGCCCTTGTCATCAAAATGCTCCATGACATTTGTCGTCACATATCTCCATGACCCTTGGCATCACAATGCTCCATGCCATTGTCATCACAATGCTTGATGCCCTTCTCATCACAATGCTCCATGCCCTTGTCATTACAATCCTCCATGACCCATGTATCACAGTGTTCCGTGCCCTTGTCATCACAATGCCCCATGCCCACTCTCATCACAATAATCTATGAAATTTTCAGACCAATGCTCCATGCCCTTGTCATCACAATGCTCCATGACGCCTGATATCACAATGTTCCACAACCCCTGGCATCAAAATGCTCCATGACCCAATTCATCACAAAACTCCATGACCCCTGACATCACAATGTTCCATATCCCCTGTCATCAAAATGCTCCATGACCCTTTTCATCAAATTGTTCCATGACCATGTCATCACAATGTTCCCAGCCCTTCTCATCACAATGCACAACACCATTGTCATCAAAATGCTCCATGACCTTTTCATCACAAAGGTCCATGACTCTCTTCATCAAAATTTTCCATGGACTTCTCATCACAATGCTCCATGACCTTTGTCATCACAATGCTCAATACACTGGTCATCACAATGCTCCCTGACACTTGTCATCAGTATGCTCCTTGAACCCTCTCATGACAACGCTCCATGCCATTTTCATCACAATGATCCATGCCCTTTTCATCACAATGCTCCATGCCATTGTCATCACTATACTCCACAAGCTTATCATCAGAATGCTCCGTGACCCTTGTCATCACAATGCTCCATGACCCCTGTCATCACAATGTTCCATGACCACTGTCATCACAATGCTCCATGACAACTGTCATCAGAATGCTCCATGTCCCTTGTCATTACAGTGCTCCATTATGCTCGTCATCACAGTTATTCATGGCCTTCTCATCACAGTGCTCCATGGTCTTGCTATCACAATGCTCCATTCCCTGGTAATCACAATGCTCCATGTCCCTTGTCATCTGAATTCTCCACGTTCTTGTCATCACAATGCTCCATGACACTTCTCAACACAATGTTACATGCACTTGTCATCAAAATTTTCCATGAAATTGTCATCTAAATGCCATATGACCCCTGTCATAGCAAGCTCCATGACTTTGTCATCAAAATTCTTCACGAAATTGTCATCAAAATTCTAAATGTCCGTTGTCATCACAATGCTCCATGCCCTTGTCATCACAATGCTCCATGACCCTTGTTATCACAATGCTCCAAGCTGTTGTCAACACAATGCTCCATTACCTTTGTCATCACAATACTCCATGACACCTGGCATCACAATGCCCCATGCCATTGTCATCACAATGGGCCATGACATATGTCATCACAATGCTCCCTGACAACTCTCTTCACAATAATCTATGACCTTGTCATCACAATGCTCCATGCCCTTGTCATCACAATGCGCCATGCCCACTCTCATCACAATAGTCCATAAATCTTGTCAGAGAAATGCTCTATGAACCTGTCATCACAATGCTCCATGCGCTTGTCATCACAATGCTCCATGACCCTGTCATCACAATGCTCCGTGCCTCATCATAACAATGATTCATGACGTTTGTCATCACAATGGTCCATACCCTGGTCATCACAAGTCTCTGTGATTTTGTCACCACAATGCTCCATGAAGTTCTCATCACAATGCCATCTGACACTGGTCATCACCATATTCTATGCCTACCTCAGCACAATGCTCCCTGACCCTTGTCATAAGAGTGCTCCATGTGCTTGTCAGCACATTGCTCCATGACCCATGTTATCATAATGCGACATGCGCTTGTCATCAATATGTAACCAAGTTGAGCTTATTGTAATCAGTGCAGCCCAAAATTTTTGGGTGGCTATGTCTTATTGATTTTCAGTTTTCCCAAGGTATATTCCCTAAACTGGAAGTGCCCTTGGATCTGTAGCTGTGTTGTTTACTTGTTTTAGGGAACACAATTCACTCCTCCAGAGAGGCAGTTGGCAATTTACATCCTGCCCATCAGCATAACTAGGCTCCTTGTTCTCCAGGGCCTGTCTTGCCTTTCTAGTTTTTACACATTTTGCGGATGTCCCTTTTGACCGGTGGGAAGAGATACTCCTTTGTAGTGCAGATTTGCATTGCCCGCTTGCTCCCTTGGCCAAAAAGGGCGTATGCATTTTCTACTGAATATATTCAGGAGAAAACGCATACGCCCTTTTAGGCCAAGTGCATCATTGTCGAAGTTGTGCACCTCTTCCTGTGCTTTAAAGGTGATTCCAATGTACCTCTTGAAATCTGTTTCCTGCTATTCTGGCTCGCTTTCAAGTCCGCCTCGTTTCCTTCCCTCAACAGATTTTTGACGATAGTTGTCCTTTATTACTCTGCCAGTTTGTGAATTGCTGTGCCCCTGAGCTCCATTTTTCAACTCGTTTTTTGTGAGCTGACGGCAGGTCCAAAACTTTGGTTCAGGAACTATACTGGTTCACGGGGGTGCCTGAGACATTGGCTAATTCTTCTACCTGCCGGGAAATTAGAGTAACATGTGCCCGTCCAAATGCCTAACAGCTACTCTCTCATTGGTTGTCCTTCTTCCCTTTCATCCTCTGCCAAACTGGCAACCTGTGCGAACAAGGAGCTTAAAGGGGCTGTCTCTCCAAGTTGGGACATTGATAGTAAAGAAGTTGGAAAGTCAAACCGGAGCACCAGGAGAGGGACTATTAGTTGAGTTATAGAAACCTTTCGTATTCACAATGTGTCCATTCTCTAGGTTTCACATACATGTTATAGCTGTAGTAATATTCTCTACAACCTGGAGAGTTGGTAAACTTGGAATGTGTGCCATGAATTATTGCTTTAAATGGTCTGCATTTGCTCACCGAATCTCACCAATACTCTCAGTCCCAAGTGTCCAGCCTAATGCCACATCCAGCTGTCATTGTAGATACTGTCATTCCAGGTTTCATCAGAGCCCCTGAAGGAATTGTAAAGAAATTCCCTGTATTTTTGTTTTGTTTTTCAAATTCCTTTTTATAGTCGGTTTGAGCTGATTCTCTCTGCCATGTTTATGCCAGACTAGGCACACTTGATTCCCTTATGGAGACATATCAATACATAGGTTTTAAGATTCTTACTAGTCAGATGTATTCCTCTGCAGGAAATATGGGGTTTTGAGTCCCTTTCACTGAGGAAAGTGTAGGTCTTGTATTTTCCGTAGTTGGTTTTTGGAACGGTACCTGTACTAATATCACTCTCTGGTTTTATGCATCACCCCACCTCTCCTTCCCCCTTAAGCAGGCATAAGAGTGTTTTTTAAATGTGAGATTCTGTATTCTTTCATAACTCAGTTCATGTGTATCCATGTTTACAATACCTTCATAAGTGATATCTTATGCTAAGTTTCTTCTTCTCTGTGACTTATTTCACTTAGAATCATCGTACCTGAATCCACTCATTTTGCTGCTACTGGCCTTATGACATTGATTTCATGGCTGAGGGGTATTCCATTGTACGTAAGTAACACAATTTCTTGAACCATTTTTGTCTTTCCTGGGATATTTAAGGTGTACCCAAGTGGGGGTTCTTGTAAGCAGTGCAGCCCTCAATTTTGTGTTTGCTCTGTCTTATTGATTTTCAGTTTTCCCAAGGTATCTTCCCTAGACTGGAAGTGCCCATGGCTCTGTAGCTCTGTTGTTTACTTGTTTTAGGGAACACAATGCACTCCTCCAGAGAGGCAGTTGGCAATTTACATCCTGCCCATCAGCATAACTATGCCCCCTGTTCTCCAGGGCCATTCTTGCCATTCTGGTTTTTACATATTTTGCGGATGTCCCTTTTTACCGGTGGGAAGTGATACTTTTTTTAGTGCAGATTTGCATTGCCCGCTTGCTTGCTTGGCCAAAAAGGGTGTATGTGTTTTCTCCTGAATATATTCAGGAGAAAATGCATACGCCCTTTTTGGCCAAGTGTATCATTGTCGAAGTTGTGCCCCTCTTCCTGTGCTTTAAAGGTGATTCCAATGTACCTCTTGAAATCTGTTTTCTGCAATTCTGGCTTGCTTTCAAGTCCGCCTCGTTGCCTTCCCTCAATAGATTTTTGGACGATAGTTGTCCTTTATTACTCTGCCAGTTTGTGAATTGCTGTGCCCCTGAGCTCCATTTTTCAACTCGTTTTTTGTGAGCTGACGGCAGGTCCAAAACTTTGGTTCAGGAACTATACTGGTTCCCGGCGGGTGCCTGAGACTTTGGCTAATTCTCCTACATGCCGGGAAATTAGAATGACATGTGCCCGTCCAAATGCCTAACAGCTATTCTCTCATCGGTTCTCCCTCTTCCCTTTCATCCTCTGCCAAACTGGCAACCTGTGCCAACCAGTAGGTTAAAGGGGCTGTCTCTCCAAGTTGGGACATTGATAGTAAAGCAGTTGGAAAGTCAAAGCAGAGCACCAGGAGAGGGACTATTAGTTGAGTTTTAGAAACAATTTGTATTCACAATGTGTCCATTTTCTACGTTTCACATACACGTTATAGCTGTAGTAATATTCCCTTCAACCTGGAGAGCTGGGACCCTTGGAATGTGTGCCATGCATTATTGCTTTAAATGGTCTGCCTTTGCTCACCGAATCTCACCAATACTCTCAGTCCCAAGTGTCCAGCCTTATGCCACATCCAGGTGTCGTTGTATATAGGGTCATTCCAGGTTTCATCAGAGCCCCTGAAGGAATTTTAAAGAATTTCCCTGTTTTTGTGTTTTGTTTTTGAAATTCCTTTTTATAGTGGGTTTGAGCTGATTCTCACTACCATATATATGCCAGTCTAGACACACTTGATTCCATTATGGAGACCTATCAATACATATGTTTTAAGATTCCTACTAGTCAGATATATTCCTCTGCAGAAAATATGGTGTTTTGAGTCCCGTTCACTGAGGAAGGAGTAGGTCTTGTCTATTCTGTATTTGGATTATGGAATGGTACTTGTGCTAATATCAAACTCTGGTTTTATGTATCAACCCACCTCTCCTTTCCCCGTAAGCAGGCATTAGTATGTTTTCTATATTTGAGACACTGTTCTCTTTAATAATTCATTTCATGTGTACCCATGTTTACATACACATTCATAAGTGATATCTTATGTTAGAATGCTCCATGGCTCTTGTCATCATAATGCTCCATGATGATTGTCACAATGAATATCCATGATCTTCTCATCACAATGCTCCACGGTCTTGCCATCACATTGCTCCATGTCCCTTGTCATCACAATTCTCCACCACTTTTTCATCACAATATTCCATGACATTTCTCATCACAATGTTACATGCTCTTGTCATCACAATTCTCCGTGCACTTGTCATCGCAATTCTCCCTGAACCCTGTCATAGCAAGCTCCGTATGCTTGTCCTCACAATGCTTCATGACATTGTTATAAAAATTCTTAATGTCCCATGACATCACAATGCTCCCTGCCACTGTCATCACAATTCTCCATGACCCTTGTCATCACAATGCTCCAAGACCTCTCTAATCACAATTCTCCATGCCACTTTTCATCTCAATGCTCCATGAACACTGTCATCACAATGCACCATGCCCATCATCATAATGATTCATGCTATTGTCATCACAATGAAAGCAAAATGCCCCATGTCCTCTGTCATCACAATGCTCCAAACCTTTCTGATCACAATGTTCCATAACACTTGTCATCACATGCCCCATGACGCTCGTCATCACAATTATGCAAGGTCTTCTCATCACAATGCTCCATGACCTTTGTCACCACAATGCTCAATACACTTGGCATCACAATGCTCGCTGACACTTGTCATCAGTATGCTCCTTGAACACTGTCCTGACAAGGCTCCATGCCTTTTTCATCACAAAGATTCATTCCCTTTTCATCACAAAGCTCCATGCCCTTGTCATCGCAATGCTCCATGGCCCCTGTCATCACAATGCTCCGTGAGTCCAGTCATCAAAATACTTCATGACCTTTGTCCTCAAAATGGTCCATGCCCTCGTCACACAAGTCTCTGTGACCTTTGTCAACACAATGATCCATGCCCTTGTCATCTCAATGTTCCATGTCCAGTGTCATCACAATAATCCATGAAACATTTCAGGAAAATGTTCCATGCCCCTGTCATCATATTGCTCCATGCCCTTGTCATCACAATGCTCCCTGAACCCTGTCATCACAGTGCTCCATGACTCCAATCATCACAGTGATTCATGACCATTCTCATAACAATGGTCCATGCCCTCGTCACACACGTCTCTGTGATCTTTGTCACCACAATGCTCCATGAAATTTTCATCACAATGCTCAGTGTCCCTTGTCATCACCATGCTCCATGTGCTTGTCAGCACAATGCTCCATGACACATGTCATCACAATGTGCCATGCTCTTTTCATCACAATGCTCCACATCCTTTTCTTCGCTATGCTCCCAAAACTTGTCATCACAATGCTCCATGCACTTCTCATCAAAATGCTCTCTCAACACATATATCACAATGTTCCATCACTAGTCATCACAATACTCCCTCACCCCTGTCATCACAATGTTCCATGACCACTGTCATCACAGTGCTACATGCCCTTATCATCACAATGCTCCACGACCCTTGACATCACAATGTCCCATAATCACTGTCACAAAATGTTTCATGACCCATTTCATCACAATGCTTCTTGACCCCTGACATCACAATGTTCCATAACCCCTCTCATCAAAATATTCCATGACCATTTTATTCAAATTGCTCCATGACCCTGTTATCACAATGCTCCCTGCCCTTCTCATCACAATGCACCACGCCCTTGAAATCACAATGCTCCAAGACCTCTGTAATCACAATTCTCCATGCCACTTTTCATCTCAATGCTCCATGAACACTGTCATCACAATGCACCATGCCCAACACCATAATATTTCATGCTATTGTCATCACCATGAAATCACAATGCTCCATGAACTTTGTCACCACAATGCTCAATACACTTGGCATCACAATGCTCGCTGGCACTTGTCATCAGTATGCCCCTTGAACACTGTCATGACAAGGCTCCATGACTTTTTCATCACAATGATCCATTCCCTTTTCGTCACAATGATCCAAGACGCCTGTTATCACAATGCTCCATAATTCCAGTCATCACAATGCTTCATGACACTTGTCATCACATTGGCCCATGACCTCGTCACACAAAGCTCTGTGACCTTTGTCACCACAATGCTCCATGAAATTTTTATCACAATGTTCTGTGACCCTTGTCATCACAAAGCTCCATGCCTTTGTCAGCACAATGCTCCATTACCCTAGTCATCACAATGCTCGATGCGTGTGTCAGCACAATGCTCCATAACCCATGTCATCACAATGCACCATGCACTTGTCATCACAATGCTCCACATCCTTGTCATCAAAATGCTCCATAAAACTTGTCATCACAATGATCCATGCACTTCTCCTCAAAATGCCTTCTCACCACTGATATCACAATGTTGCATCACTAGTCATCACAATACTCCCTCACCCCTGTCATCACAATATTCCATGACCCCTGTTATCACAATTCTCCATGCCCTTGTCCTCACAAAGCTCCATGACGCATGTCATCAGAATGCTCCATGGCCTTCTCATCACAATGCTCCATGCCCTTGTCATCACAATGCTCCAACACCCCTGTAATAACAATGTTCCATGCCCCTTTTCATCTCAATGCTCCATGAACCCTGTCATCACAATGCACCGTGCCCATCACCATAATATTTCATGCTATTGTCATCACAATGAAATCAAAATGCTCCATGACCTCTGTCATCACAATGCACCAAACCCTTCTGATCACAGTGTTCCATAACCCTTGTTATCACAATGCCCCATGACGCTGGTCATCACAATTATCCATGGTCTTCTCATCATAATGCTCCATGATCTTTGTCATCACAATGCTCAATACACTTATCATCACAATGCTCCCTGACAGTTGTCATCAGTATGGTCCTTGAACCCTGTCATGACAAGGCTCCATGCATTTTTCATCACAATGATCCATTCCCTTTTCATCACAATGCTCCAAGACCCCTGTAATCACAATGCTCCATGTCCTTGTCATCACAAAGCTCCATGACGCATGTCATCAGAATGCTCCATTGCCTTCTCATCACAAGGCTCCATGCCCTTTTCATCACATTGCTTCAAAACCCCTGTAATCTCAATGCTCCATGCACTTTTCATCAGAATGCTCCATGCCCTTGTCATCACAATGCTCCATGACCTTTGTCATAGCAATGTTCCAAGCCCTTGTCATCAAAATGCTCCATTACCTTTGTCATCACAATCCTCCATGACACTTGGTATCACAATGCTGCATGCCCTTGTCATCACAATGCTCCATGACCACTGTCATCACAATGCTCCAAGCCCTTGTCATCACAGTGCTCCATGACCACTGTTATCACAATGCTCCATGCCCTTGTCATCACAATACTCCATGAGCCCCGTAATCACAATGCTCCGTGACTCCAGTCATCACAATACTTCATGACCGTTGTCCTCACAATGGTCCATGCCCTCGTCACAAAAGGCTCTGTGACATTTCTCAGCACAATGTTCCATGCCCTTGTCATCTCAATGCTCCCTGCCCACTGTCATCACAATAATCCATGAAACAAGTCAGGCCAATTTTCCATGCCCCTGTCATCACATTGCTCCATGCCCTTGTCATCACAATGCTCCATGACCACTGTCATCACAATGCTGCGTGACTCCAGTCATCACACTGATTCATGACCTTTGTCCTCACAATGGTCCATGCCCTCGTCACACAAGGCTCTGTAATCCTTGTCACCACAACGCTCCATGAAATTTTCATCACAATGCTCTGTGTCCCTTGTCATCACAATGCTCCATGCCTTTGTCAGCACAATGCTCCATGACACTTGTCATCAAAATTCTCCATGCCCTTGTCAGCACAATGCTCCATGACACATGTCATCACAATGTGCCATGCTGTTTTCATCACAATGCTCCACATCCTTTTCATCGCTATGCTCCATAATACTTGTCATCACAATGCTCCATGCACTTCTCATCAAAATGCTCTCTCACCACATATATCACAATGTTCCATCACTAGTCATCACAATACTCGCTCACCCTTGTCATCACAATGTTCCATGACCACTGTCATCACAGTGCTACATGCCCTTATCATCACAATGCTCCATGACCCCTGACATCACAATGTTCCATAACCCCTGTCTCAAAATGCTCCATGACCCATTTCATCACAATGCTTCATGACCCCTGACATCCCAATGTTCCATAACCCCTGTCATCAAAATATTCCATGGCACTTTTATTCAAATTGCTCCATGACCCTGTCATCACAATGCTCCCTGCCATTATCATGACAATGCACCACGCCCTTGTCATCAAAATGCCCCATGACATTTGTCATCACAAAGCTCCATGACCCTTGGCATCACAATGCTCCATGCCATTGTCATCACAATGCTACATGAAATCTCTCATCACATTGCTCCATGCCCTTGTCATCACAATGTTCCATTACACCCGTCATAACAATGCTCCATGACCCCTGCCATCACAATGTTCCACGGCCTTGTCATCACAAGGCTCCATGACCCTTGTCATCACAATGCTCCAAGACCTCTCTAATCACAATTCTCCATGCCACTTTTCATCTCAATGCTCCATGAACACTGTCATCACAATGCACCATGCCCATCATCATAATGATTCATGCTCTTGTCATCACAATGAAATCAAAATGCTCCATGTCCTCTGTCATCACAATGCTCCAAACCCTTCTGATCACAATGTCCCATAACACTTGTAATCACATGCCCCATGACGCTCGTCATCACAATTATGCAATGTCTTCTCATCACAGTGCTCCATGACCTTTGTCACCACAATGCTCAATACACTTGGCATCACAATGCTCGCTGACACTTGTCATCAGTATGCTTCTTGAACACTGTCATGACAAGGCTCCATGCCTTTTTCATCACAAAGTTCCATTCCCTTTTCATCACAATGCCCCAAGGCACCTGTTATCACAATGCTCTGTGACTCCAGTCATCACAATGCTTCATGACACTTGTCATCACAATGGTCCATGACCTCGTCACACAAAGCTCTCTGACCCTTGTCATCACAAAGCTCCATGCCTTTGTCAGCACAATGCTCCATGACCCTTGTCATCATAATGCTCGATGCACGTGTCAGCACAATTCTCCATAACCCATGTAATCACAATGCACCATGCACTTGTCATCACATTGCTCCACATCCTTGTCATCAAAATGCTCCATAAACCTTGTCATCACCATGCTCCATGCACTTCTCCTCAAAATGCTTTCTCACCACTGATATCACAATGTTCCATCACTAGTCATCACAATACTCCCTCACCCCTGTCATCACAATATTCCATGACCCCTGTAATCACAATTCTCCATGCCCTTGTCACCACAAAGCTCCATGACGCATGTCATCAGAATGCTCCATGGCCTTCTCATCACTATGCTCCATGCCCTTGTCATCACAATGCTCCAACACCCCTGAAATCACAATGCTCCATGCCCCTTTTCATCTCAATGCTCCATGAACACTGCCATCACAATGCACCGTGCCCATCACCATAATATTTCTGGCTATTGTCATTACAATGAAATCAAAATGCTCAATGACCTCTGTCATCACAGTGCACCAAACCCTTCTGATCACAATGTTCCATAACACTTGTCATCACAATGCCCCATGACGCTGGTCATCATCATTATCCATGGTATTCTCATCACAATGCTCCATGATCTTTGTCATCACAATGCTCAATACACTTATCATCACAATGCTCCCTGACAGTTGTCATCAGTATGGTCCTTGAACCCTGACATGACAAGGCTCCATGCATTTTTCATCACAATGATCCATTCCCTTTTCATCACAATGCTCCAAGACCCCTGTAATCACAATGCTCCATGTCCTTGTCATCACAAAGCTCCATGACGCATGTCATCAGAATGCTCCATTGCCTTCTCATCACAATGCTCCATGCCCTTGTAATCACATTGCTTCAAAACCCCTGTAATCACAATGCGCCATGCACCTTTTCATCAGAATGCTCCATGACCCTTTTCATCAAAATGCTCCATTACCCCTGACATCACAATGTTCCATAACCACTGTCATCAAATTGTTCCATGACACTTTCCATCAATTTGCTCCATGACACTGTCATCACAATTCTTGCTGCTCTTCTCATCACAATGCACCACGACCTTGTCATCAAAATACTCCATGACGTTTGTCATAACAAAGCTCCATGACCCTTGGCATCACAATGCTCCATGCAATTTCATCACAATGCTACATGAAACCTCTCATCACATTGCTCCATGCCATTGTCACCACAATGCTCCATGACGCTTGTCATCACAGTGCTCGATACTCTTCTCATCACAATGCTCCATGCCCTTGTCACCACAATGCTCCATAACACATGTATCACAGTGTTCCGTGCCCTAGTCATCACAGTGTTCCATGCCGAATCTCATCACAATAATCCATGAAATTTTCAGACAAATGTTCCATGCTCTTGTCATCACAATGCTCCATTACCCCTATCATAACAATGCTCCATGACCCCTGCCATCACAATGTTCCACCGCCTTGGCATCCAAGGCTCCATGACCCTTGTCATCACAATGCTCCAAGACCCCTGTATTCACAATGCTCCATGCCTCTGTCATCACAAAGATACATGACACATGTCATCAGAATGCTCCATGGCCTTCTCATCACAATGCTCCATGCCCTTGTCATCACAATGCTCCAAGACCCCTGTAATCACAATGCTCCATGCCCCTATTCATCAGAATGCTCCATGAGACTTGTCATCACAAGGCTCCATGGTCTTCTCATCACACTGTTCCAGGACCTTGTCATCACTATGTTCCATTCCCTTGTCATCACAATGCTCCTTGACCACTATCATCAAAATACTCCAGGGATATTTTCAGGCCAATGCTCCATGACCTTCTCATCACAGTGCTCCATGACCCTTGTCATCACAGTGCTCCATGAACCCTCTCATCACAATGCTCCATGGCACCTGTCATCACAATGCTGCATGCCCCTTGTCATTACAGTGATCCATGACGCTCTTCATCATAATTATCCATGGTCTTTTCATCACAATGCTGCACGGTCTTGCTATCACAATTCTGCATGCCCTGTTCATCACAATGCTCCATGTCCCATGTCATTACAATTCTCCACGTCCTTGTCATCACAATGCTTCGTGACACTTCTCATCACAATGTTATATGATCTTGTCATCACAATTCTCCATGCACTTGTTATCGCAATGCTCTATGACCCCCGTCGTAGAAAGTTCCATGCACTTGTCATCACAATGCTTCACGACGTTGTCATCAAATTTCTTAATGGCCCTTGTCATCACAATGCTCCATGCCCTTGTCATCACAATGCTCCATGACCCTTGTCATCACAAAGTTCCAAGCCCTTGTCATCAAAAAGCTCCATTACATTTGTCATCACATTCCTCCATGACACTTAGTATCACAGTGCTCCATGCCATTGTCATCACAATGGACAATGACATATGTCATCACAATGCTCCCTGACACCTGTCTTCACAATAATCGATGACCTTGTCATCACAATTTTCCATGCCCCTGTCATCACAATGCCCCATGCCCACTCTCATCACAATAATCCATAAATCTTGTCAGAGCAATGCTCCATGACCCCTGTCATCACAATGCTCCGTGACTCCAGTCATCACGATGCTTCATGACCTTTGTCATCACAGTGGTGCATGCCCTCTTCACACAAAGCTCTGTGATCTTTTTCACCACAATGCTCCATGAATATTTCATCACAATGCTCTGTTTCACTTGTCATCAAAATCCTCCATTCCTTTGTCACCACAATGCTCCATGCCCTTGTCATCACAATGCTCCATGCCCACTGTCATCACAATAATCCATGAAACTTGTCAGACCAATGTTCCATGCCCCTGTCATCACATTGTTCCATGACCTTGTCATCACAATGCTCCATGACCCCTTTCATCACAATGCTCCGTGACTCCAGTCATCACAATGCTTCATGACCTATCTCATCACAATGGTCCATGCCCTCGTCACACAAGGCTCTGTGATCTTTTTCACCACAATGCTCCATTAATATTTCATCACAATGCTCTGTGTCCCTTGTCATCAAAATGCTCCATGCCTCTGTCAGCACAATGCTCCCTGACACTTGTCATCAAAATGCTCCATGCGCTTGTAAGCACAATGCTCCATGAACCATGTCAGCAAAATGCGCCATGCAATTGTCATCACAATACTCCACATCCTTATCATTCTATGTTCCTTAACACTTGTCATTACAATGCTCCATGCACTTCTCATCAAATAGCTCTCTCACCACATATATCAAAATGTTACATCACTAGTCATCACAATACTCCCTCACCCATGTCATCACAGTGTTCCATAACCCCTGTCATCACAGTGCTACATGCCCTTATCATCACAATGCTCCATGACCAGGGACAGCACAATGTTCCATAACCCCTGTTTCAAAATGCTCCATGACCCATTTCATCACAATGCTTCATGACCCCTGACATCACAATGTTCCATAACCCCTGTCATCAATATATTCCATGACCCTTTTCATCAAATTGCTCCATGACCCTGTCATCACAATGCTCCCTGTCCTTCACATCTCAATGCAGCATGCCCTTGTCGTCAAAATGCCCCATGACCTTTGTCATCACAATGCTCCATGACACTTGGCATCACAATGCTCCATGCCATTGTCATCACAATGCTCAATGAAATCTCTCATCACATTGCTCCATGCCTTTGTCATAACAATGCTCCATGAACCCTGCCATCAAAATGTTCCACGGCCTTGTCTACACAAGGCTCCATGACCCTTGTCAACACAATGCACCGAGACATTTTTAATCACAATTCTCCATGCCACTTTTCATCTCAATGCTCCATGAATCCTGTCACAATGCACCATGCCCATCATCATAATGATTCATGCTATTGTCATCACAATGAAACCAAAATGCTCCATGTCCTCTGTAATCACAATGCTCCAAACCCTTCTGATCACAATGTTCCATAACACTTGTCATCACATGCCCCATGACGCTCGTCATCACAATTATGCAAGGTCTTCTCATCACAATGCTCCATGACCTTTGTCACCACAATGCTCAATACACATGGCATCACAATGCTCGCTGACACTTGTCATCAGTATGCTCCTTGAACACTGTCATGACAAGGCTCCATGCCTTTTTCATCACAATGATCCATTCGCTTTTCATCACAATGCTCCAAGACCCCAGTTATCACAATGCTCCGTGACTCCAGTCATCACAATGCTTCATGACATTTGTCCTCACAATGGTCCATGACCTCGTCACACAAAGCTCTGTGACCTTTGTCACCACAATGCTCCATGAAATTTTTATCACAATGCTCTGTGAACCTTGTCATCACAAAGCTCCTTGCCTTTGTCAGCACAATGCTCCATAACCCATGTCATCACAATTCACCATGCACTTGTCATCACAATGCTCCACATCCTTGTCATCAAAATGCTCCATAAAGCTTGTCATCACAATGTTCCATGCACTTCTCCACAAAATGCTTTCTCAACACTGATATCAAAATGTTCCATCACTAGTCATCACAATACTCCCTCACCCCTGTCATCACAATATTCCATGACCCCTGTAATCACTATTCTCGATGCACTTGTCATCACAATGCTCCATTACACCTGTCATAACAATGCTCCATTACCCCTACCATCACAATGTTCCACGGCCTTGTCTTCACAATGCTCCATGCCCTTGTCATCACAATGCTCCAACACCCCTGTAATCACAATGCTTCATGCCCCTTTTCATCTCAATGCTCCATGAACCCTGTCATCAAAATGCACCGTGCCCATCACCATAATGGCTCAAGCTATTGTAATCAAAATGAAATCAAAATGCTCAATGAACTCTGTCATCACAATGCACCAAATCCTTCAGATCACAATGTTCCATAACTCTTCTCATCACAATGCCCCATGACGATGGTCATCACAATTATCCATGGTCTTCTCATCACAATGCTCCATGTTCTTTGTCATCACAATGCTCAATACACTTATCATCACAATGCTCCCTGACAGTTGTCATCAGTATGCTCCTTGAAACCTGTCATGACAAGGCTCCATGCATTTTTCATCACAATGACCCATTCCCTATTCATCACAATGCTCCAAGACCCATGTAATCACAATGCTCCATGTCCTTGTCATCACAAAGCTCCATTACAATTGTCATCAGAATGCTCCATTGCCTTCTCATCACAATGCTCCATGCCCTTGTAATCACATTGCTTCAAAACCACTGTAATCTCAATGCTCCATGCACATTTTCATCAGAATGCTCCATGGCCTTGTCACCACAATGCTCCATGACCCTTGTCATCGCAATGTTCCAAGCCCTTGTCATCAAAATGCTCCATTACCTTTGTCATCACAATCCTCCATGACACTTGGTATCACAATGCTCCATGCCATTGTCATCACAATGGACAATGACATATGTCATCACAATGCTCCCTGACACCTGTCTTCACAATACTCCATGACCTTGTCATCACAATGTTCCATGCCCACTGTCATCACAATAATCCATGAAACATGTCAGACCAATGTTCAGTGCCCCTGTCATCACATTGCTCCATTACCTTGTCATTACAATGCTCCTTGACCACTGTCATCACAATACTCCATGAACATTTTCAGGCAAATGATCCATGACCTTCTTATCACAATGCTCCAAGACGCTTGTCATGAAAATGCTCCATGACCCCTCTCATCACAATGCTCCATGACACCTGTCATCAGAATGCTCCATGCCCCTTATCATTACAGTGATCCATGACAGTATCCTTCATAATTATCCATGGTTTTTTCATCACAATGCTCCACGGTCTTGCTATCACAATTCTCCATGCCCTGTTCATCACAATGCTCCATGTCCCATGTCATTACAATTCTCCACGTCCTTGACATCACAATGTTTCGTGACACTTCTACATGATATTGTCATCACAATTCTCCATGCATTTGTCATCGCAATGCTCTATGACCCCTGTCATAGCAAGCTCCATTCGCTTGTCATCACAATGCTCCACGACATTGTCATCAAAATTCTAAATGGCCATTTTTATCACAATGCTCTGTGACCCTTGTCATCACAAAGCTCCATGCTTTTGTCAGCACAATGCTCCATGACCCTTGTCATCACAATGCTCGATGCACGTGTCAGCACAATGCTCCATAACCCTCGTCATCACAATGCACCATGCCCTTGTCATCACAATGCTCCTCATCCTTGTCATCAAAATGCTCCATAAACCTTGTCATCACAATGCTCCATGCACTTCTCCTCAAAATGCTTTCTCACCACTGATATCACAATGTTCCATCACTAGTCATCACAATACTCCCTCACCCCTGTCATCACACTACTCCATGACCCCTGTAATCACAATTCTCCGTGCCCTTGTCATCACAAAGCTCCATGACGCATGTCATCAGAATGCTCCATGGCTTTCTCATCACAATGCTCCATGCCCTTGTCATCACAATGCTCCAACACAACTGTAATCACAATGCTCCATGCCCCTTTTCATCTCAATGCTCCATGAACCCTGTCATCACAATGCACCGTGCCCATCACCATAATATTGCATGCCATTGTCATCACAATGAAATCAAAATGCTCAATGACCTCTGTCATCACAATGCACCAAACTCTTCTGATCACAATGTTCCATAACACTTGTCATCACAATGCCCCATGACGCTGGTCATCACAATTATCCATGGTCTTCTCATCACAATGCTCCATGATCTTTGTCATAACAATGCTCAATACACATATCATCAAAATGCTCCCTGACAGTTGTCATCTGTATGCTCCTTGAAACCTGTCATGACAAGGCTCCATGCATTTTTCATCACAGTGATCCATTCCATTTTCATCACAATGCTCAAAGACCCCTGTAATCACAATGCTCCATGTCCTTGACATCACAAAGCTCCATGACGGATGTCATCCGAATGCTCCATTGCCTTCTCATCACAATGCTCAATGCCCTTGTGATCACATTGCTTCAAAACCCCTGTTATCTCAATGCTCCATGCACATTTTCATCAGAATGCTCCATGGCCTTGTCATCACAATGCTCCATGACACTTGTCATCGCAATGTTCCAAGCCCTTGTCATCAAAATGCTGCATTACCTTTGTCATCACAATCCTCCATGACACTTGGTATCACAATGCTCCATGCCATTGTCATCACAATGGACAATGACATATGTCATCACAATGCTCCCTGACACCTGTCTTCACAATATTCCATGACCTTGTCATCACAATATTCCATGCCCTTCTCATCACAATGCGCCATGCCCACTGTCATCACAATAATCCATGAAACATGTCAGACCAATGTTCCATGCCCCTGTTATCACAATGCTCCATGCCCTTGTCATCACAGTGCTCCATGACCCATGTCATCACAATGCTCCGTGACTCCAATCATCACAATGCTTCATGACTTTGTCCTCAAAATGGTCCATGCCCTCGTCACACAAGGCTCTGTGACCTTTCTCACCACAGTGCTCCATGCCCTTGTCATCTAAATGCTCCTTGCCCACTGTCATCACAATAATCCATGAATCTTGTCAGACCAATGTTGCTTGCCCCTGTCATAACAATGCTCCATGCCCTTGTCATCACAATGCTCCATGACCCCTGTCATCACAATGCTCCGTAACACCAGTCATCACAATGATTCATGACCTTTCTCATCACAGTGGTCCTTGCCCTCGTCACACAAGGCTCTGTGATCTTTGTCACCACAATGCTCCATGAAATTTTCATCACAATGCTCTGTGGCCCTTGTCATCAAAATGCTCCATGCCTTTGTCAGCACAATGCTCCATGACACATGTCATCACAATGTGCCATGCTCTTTTCATCACAATGCTCCACATCCTTTTCATCGCTATGCTCCTTAAAACTTGTCTTCACAATGCTCCATGCTTTTCTCATCAAAATGCTCTCTCGCCACATATATCACAATGTTCCATCACTAGTCATCACAATACTCGCTCACCCCTGTCATCACAATGTTCCATGACCACTGTCATCACAGTGCTAAATGCCCTTATCATCACAATGCTCCATGACCCCTGACATCACAATGCTCCATGCCCTTGTAATCACATTGCTTCAAAACCCCTGTAATCTCAATGCTCCATGCACATTTTCATCAGAATGCTTCATGACCCTTTTCATCAAAATGCTCCATGACCCCTGGCATCACAATGTTCCATAACCCCTGTCATCAAAATGTTCCATGACACTTTTCATCAATTTGCTCCATGACCCTGCCATCACAATGCTCCCTGCCCTTCTCATCACAATGCACCACGAGCTTGTCATCAAAATGCTCCATGACGTTTGTCATCACAAAGCTCCATGACCCTTGGCATCACAATAATCCATGCCATTTCATCACAATGCTACATGAATCCTCTCATCACATTGCTCCATGCCCTTGTCACCACAATGCTCCATGACGCTTGTCATCACAATGCTTGATACACTTCTCATCACAATGCTCCATGCCTTTGTCATTACAATCCTCCATGACACATATATCACAGTGTTCCGTGCCCTAGTCATCACAATGTACAATGCCCAATCTCATCACAATAAGCCATGAAATTTTCAGACCAATGTTCCATGCCCTTTTCATCACAATGCTCCATTACCCCTGTCATAACAATGGTCCATGACCCCTGCCATCACAATGTTCCACCACCTTGGCATCCAAGGTTCCATGACCCTTGTCATCACAATGTTCCAAGCCCTTGTCTTCCAAATGCTCCATTACCTTTGTCATCACAATCCTCCATGACACTTGGTATCACAATGCTCCATGCCATTGTCATCACATTTGACAATGACATATGTCATCACAATGCTCCCTGACACCTGCCTTCACAATACTCCATGACCTTGTCATCACAATGTTCCATGCCCACTGTCATCAAAATAATCCATGAAACATGTCAGAGCAATGTTCCATGCCCCTGTCATCATATTGCTCCATGCCCTTGTCATCACAATGCTCCATGACCCCTGTCATCACAGTGCTCCGTTACTCCAGTCATCACAATGATTCGTGACCTTTCTCATCACAATGGTCCATGCCCTCGTCACACAAGGTTCTGTGATCTTTGTCACCACAATGCTCCATGAAATTTTCATCACAATGCTCTGTGTCTCTTGTCATCACAATGCTCCATGCCTTTGTCAGCACAATGCTCCATGACACTTGTCATCAAAATGCTCCATGCGCTTGTCAGCACAATGCTCCATGACACATGTCATCACGATGTGCCATGCTCTTTTCATCACAATGCTCCACATCCTTTTCATCGCTATGCTCCATAAAACTTGTCATCACAATGCTCCATGCACTGCTCATCAAAATGCTCTCTCAACACATATATCACAATGTTCCATCACTAGTCATCACAAAACTCCCTCACCTCTGTCATCACAATGTTCCATGACCACTGTCATCACAGTGCTACATGCCCTTATCATCAAAATGCTCCATGACCCATGACATCACAATGCTCCATGTCCTTGTCATCACAAAGCTCCATGACACATGTCATCAGAATGCTCCATTGCCTTCTCATCACAATGCTCCATGCCCTTGTAATCACATTGCTTCAAAACTCCTGTAATCTCAATGCTCCTTGCACCTTTTCATCAGAATGCTCCCTGACCCTTTTCATCAAAATGCTCCATTACCCCTGACATCACAATATTCCATAACCCCTGTCATCAAAATGTTCCATTTCACTTTTCATCAGTTTGCTCCATGACCCTGTCATCCCAATGCTCCCTGCCCTTCTCATCACAATGCACCACGAACTTGTCATCAAAATGTTCCATGATGTTTGTCATCACAAAGCTCCATGACCCTTGGCATCACAATATTCAATGCTATTTCATCACAATGCTACATGAAACCTCTCATCACATTGCTCCATGCCCTTGTCACCACAATGCTCCATGACGCTTGTCATCACAATGCTGGATAAACTTCTCATCACAATGCTCCCTGCCCTTGTCATTACAATCCTCCATTAGACATATATCACAGTGTTCCGTGCCCTAGTCATCACAATATTCCATGCCGAATCTCATCACAATAATCCATGAAAGTTTCAGACCAATGTTCCATGCCCTTGTCATCACAATGCTCCTTTACAACTGTCATAACAATGCTCATTGAACCCTGAAATCACAATGTTCCACCGCCTTGGCATCCAAGTCTCCATGACCCTTGTCATCACAATGCTCCAAGACCCCTGTAATCACAATGCTCTATGCTCTTGTCATCACAAAGATCCATGACACATGTCATCAGATTGCTCCATGGCCTTCTTATCACAATGCTCCATGCCCTTGTCATCACAATGCTCCAAGACCCCTGTAATCACAATGCTCCATGCCCCTATTCATCAGAATGCTCCATGAGACTTGTCATCACAAGGCTCCATGGTCTTCTCATCACACTGCTCCAGGACCTTGTCATCACAATGCTCCATTTCCTTGTCATCACAATTCTCCTTGACCACTGTCATCACAATACTCCATGAATATTTTCAGGCAAATGCTCCATGAACTTCTCATCACAATGCTCCATGACACTTGTCATCACAATGCTCCATGACCCTTCTCATCACAATGCACCATGACACCTGTCATCACAATGCTCCATGCCCCTTGTCATTACAGTTATCCATGATGCTCTTCATCATAATTATCCATGGTCTTTTCATTACAATGCTCCACGGTCTTGCTATCACAATTCCCCATGCCCTGTTCATCACAATGCTCCATGTCCCATGTCATTACAATTCTCCACGTCCTTGTCATCACAATGCTTCGTGACACTTCTACATGATATTGTCATCACTATTCTCCATGCATTTGTCATCGCAATGATCTATGACCCCTGTCATAGCAAGCTCCATGCGCTTGTCATCACAATGCTCCATGACCTTGTCATCACAGTGTTCCAAGCACTTGTCATCAAAATGCTCCATTACCTTTGTCATCAAAATCCTCCATGACACTTGGTATCACAATGATCCATGCCATTGTCATCACAGTAGACAATGACATGTGTCATCACAATGCTCCCTGACACCTGTCTTCACAATACTCCATAACCTTTTCATCACAATGTTCCATGCCCTTGTCATCACAATGAGCCCTGCCCACTCTCATCACAATAATCCATAAATCTTGTCAGAGCAATGTTCCATGTTCCCTGTCCTCACAGTGCTCCGTGACTTCAGTCATCACAACGATTCATGACCTTTCTCATCATTATAGTCCTTGACCTCATCACACAAAGCTCTGTGACATTTGTCAACCCAATGCTCCATGAAATTTTTATCACAATGCTCTGTGACCCTTGTCATCACAAAGCTCCATGCCTTTGTCAGCACAATGCTCCATGACCCTTGTCATAACAATGCTCGATGCACGTGTCAGCACAATGCTCCATAACCCACGTCATCACAATGTGCCATGCACTTGTCATCACAATGCTCCTCATCCTTGTCTTCAAAATGCTCCATAAACTCTGTCATCACAATGCTCCATGCACTTCTCCTCAAAATGCCTTCTCACCACGGATATCACAATATTCCATCACTAGTCATCACAATACTCCCTCACCCATCTCATCACACTATTCCATGACCCCTGTAATCACATTTCTCCATGCCCTTGTCATCAAAATCTCCATGACGCATGTCATCAGAATGCTCCATGGCCTTCTCATCACAATGCTCCATGGCCTTCTCATCACAATGCTCCAACACCCCTGTGATCACAATGCTCCATGCCCCTTTTCATCTCAAAGCACCATGAACCCTGTCATCACAATGCACCGTGCCCATCACCATAATATTGCATGCTATTGTCATCACAATGAAATCAAAATGCTCTATGACCTCTGTCATCACAATGCACCAAAGCCTTCTGATCACAAAATTCCAGAACACTTGTCATCACAATGCCCCATGACGCTGGTCATCACAATTATCCATGGTCTTCTCATCACAATGCTCCATGATCTTTGTCATCACAATGCTCATTACACTTATCATCACAATGCTCCCTGACATTTGTCTTCAGTATGCTCCTTGAAACCTGTCATGACAAGGCTCCATGCATTTTTCATCACAATGATCCATTCCATTTTCATCACAATGCTCCAAGACCCCTGTAATCACAATGCTCCATGTCCTTGACATCACAAAGCTCCATGACGCATGTCATCAGAATGCTCCATTGCATTCTCATCACAATGCTCCATGCCCTTGTCATCACATTGCTTCAAAACCCCTGTAATCTCAATGCTCCATGCACCTTTTCATCAGAATGCTCCATGCCCTTGTCATCGCAATGTTCTAAGCCCTTGTCATCAAAATGCTCCATTACCTTTGTCATCACAATCCTCCATGACACTTGGTATCACAATGCTCCATGCCATTGTCATCACAATGGACAATGAAATATGTCATCACAATGCTCCCTGACACCTGTCTTCACAATATTCCATGACCTTGTCATCACAATGTTCCATGCCCTTGTCATCACAATGCGCCATGCCCACTGTCATCACAATAATCCATGAAACATGTCAGACCAATGTTCCATGCCCCTATCATCACAATGCTCCATGCCCTTTTCATCACAATGTTCCATGACCCCTGTGATCACAATGCTCCGTGACTCCAGTCATCACAATGCTTCATGACATTGTCCTCACAATGGTCCATGCCCTCGTCACACAAGGCTCTGTGACCTTTCTCAGCACAAGCACAGTGCTCCATGTCCTTATCATCTCAATGCTCCATGTCTACTGTCATCACAATAATCCATGAAACTTGTCAGACCAATGTTCCGTTCCCCTGTCATCACATTGCTCCATGCCCTTGTCATCACAATGCTCCATGACACCTGTCATCACAATGCTCCGTCACTCCAGTCTTCACAATGATTCATGAGCTTTCTCATCACAATGGTCCAGGCCCTCGTCACACAATGCTCTGTGATCTTTGTCACCACAATGCTCCATGAAATTTTCATCACAATGCTCTGTGGCCCTTGTCATCAAAATGCTCCATGCCTTTGTCAGCACAATGCTCCATGACACATGTCATCACAATGTCCCATGCTCTTTTCATCACTATGCTCCACATCATTTTCATCGCTATGCTCCATAAAACTTGTCTTCACAATGCTCCATGCACTTTTCATCAAAATGCTCTCTCACCACATATATCACAATGTTCCATCACTAGTCATCACAATACTCGCTCACCCCTGTCATCACAATGTTCCATGACCACTGTCATCACAGTGCTACATGCCCTTCTCATCACAATGCACCACGACCTTGTCATCAAAATGCTCCATGACGTTTGTCATCACAAAGCTCCATGACACTTGGCAACACAATACTCCATGCCATTTCATCACAATGCTACATGAAACCTCTCATCACATTGCTCCATGCCCTTGTCTCCACAATGCTCCATGACGCTTGTCATCACAATGCTCGATACACTTCTCATCACAATGCTCCATGCCTTTGTCATTACAATCCTCCATGATACATATATCACAGTGTTCCGTGCCCTAGTCATCACAGTGTTCCATGGCGAATCTCATCACAATAATCCATGAAATTTTCAGACCAATGTTCCATGCCCTTGTCATCACAATGCTCCATTACCCCTGTCATAACAATGCTCCATGACCCCTGCCATCACAATGATCCACCGCCTTGGCATCCAAGGCTCCATGACCCTTGTCATCGCAATGTTCCAAGCCCTTGTCATCAAAATGCTCCATTACCTTTGTCATCACAATCCTCCATGACACTTGGTATCACAATGCTCCATGCCATTGTCATCACAATGGACAATGACATATGTCATCACAATGCTCCCTGACACCTGTCTTCACAATATTCCATGACCTTGTCATCACAATGTTCCATGCCCTTGTCATCACAATGCGCCATGCCCACTGTCATCACAATAATCCATGAAACATGTCAGACCAATGTTCCATGCCCCTGTCATCACAATGCTCCATGCCCTTGTCATCACAATGCTCCATGACCCCTGTCATCACAATGCTCCGTGACTCCAGTCATCACAATGCTTCATGACTTTGTCCTCACAATGGTCCATGCCCTCGTCACACAAGGCTCTGTGACCTTTCTCAGCACAGTGCTCCATGCCCTTATCATCTCAATGCTCCATGTCTACTCTCATCACAATAATCCATGAAACTTGTCAGACCAATGTTCCATGCCCCTGTCATCACATTGCTCCATGCCCTTGTCATCACAATGCTCCATGACACCTGTCATCACAATGCTCCGTGACTCCAGTCATCACAATGATTCATGAGCTTTCTCATCACAATGGTCCAGGCCCTCGTCACACAAGGCTCTGTGATCTTTGTCACCACAATGCTCCATGAAATATTCATCACAATGCTCTGTGGCCATTGTCCTCAAAATGCTCCATGCCTTTGTCAGCACAATGCTCCATGACACATGTCATCACAATGTCCCATGCTCTTTTCATCACTATGCTCCACATCATTTTCATCGCTATGCTCCATAAAACTTGTCTTCACAATGCTCCATGCACTTTTCATCAAAATGCTCTCTCACCACATATATCACAATGTTCCATCACTAGTCATCACAATACTCGCTCACCCCTGTCATCACAATGTTCCATGACCACTGTCATCACAGTGCTACATGCACTTCTCATCACAATGCACCACGACCTTGTCATCAAAATGCTCCATGACGTTTGTCATCACAAAGCTCCTTGACTCTTGGCAACACAATACTCCATGCCATTTCATCACAATGCTACATGAAACCTCTCATCACATTGCTCCATGCCCTTGTCTCCACAATGCTCCATGACGCTTGTCATCACAATGCTCGATACACTTCTCATCACAATGCTCCATGCCTTTGTCATTACAATCCTCCATGATACATATATCACAGTGTTCCGTGCCCTAGTCATCACAATGTTCCATGGCGAATCTCATCACAATAATCCATGAAATTTTCAGACCAATGTTCCATGCCCTTGTCATCACAATGCTCCATTACCCCTGTCATAACAATGCTCCATGACCCCTGCCATCACAATGATCCACCGCCTTGGCATCCAAGGCTCCATGACCCTTGTCATCACAATGTTCCAAGCCCTTGTCTTCCAAATGCTACATTACCTTTGTCATCACAATCCTCCATGACACTTGGTATCACAATGCTCCATGCCATTGTCATCACAATGGACAATGACATATGTCATCACAATGCTCCCTGACACCTGTCTTCACAATACTCCATGACCTTGTCATCACAATGTTCCATGACCACTGTCATCAAAATAATCCATGAAACATATCAGAGCAATGTTCCATGCCCCTGTAATCATATTGCTCCATGCCCTTGTCATCACAATGCTCCATGACGCCTGTCATCACAGTGCTCCGTGACTCCAGTCATCACAATGATTCATGACCTTTCTCATCACAATGGTACATGCCCTCGTCACACAAGGTTCTGTGATCTTTGTCACCACAATGCTCCATGAAATTTTCATCACAATGCTCTGTGTCCCTTGTCATCACAATGCTCCATGCCTTTGTGAGCACAATGCTCCATGACACTTGTCTTCAAAATGCTCCATGCGCTTGTCAGCACAATGCTCCATGACACATGTCATCACAATGTGCCATGCTCTTTTCATCACAATGCTCCACATCCTTTTCATCGCTATGCTACATAAAACTTGTCATCACAATGCTCCATGCACTGCTCATAAAAATGCTCTCTCAACACATATATCACAATGTTCCATCACTAGTCATCACAATACTCCCTCACCTCTGTCATCACAATGTTCCATGACCACTGTCATCACTGTGCTACATGCCCTTATCATCACAATGCTCCATGACCCCTGACATCACAATGTTCCATAACCCCTGTCATCAAAATATTCCATGACACTTTTATTCACATTGCTCCATGACCCTGTCATCACAATGCTCCCTGCCCTTCTCATCACAATGCACCACGCCCTTGTCATCAAAATGCCCCATGACATTTGTCATCACAAAGGTCCATGACCTTTGGCATCACAATGCTCCATGCCATTGTCATCACAATGCTCAATGAAATCTCTCATCACATTGCTCCATGCCCTTGTCATCACAATGCGCAATGACGCATGTCATCAGAATGTTCCATTGCCTTCTCATCAAAATGCTCCATGCCCTAGTAATCACATTGATTCAAAACCCCTGTAATCTCAATGCTCCATGCACCTTGTCATCACAATGCTCTATGACCCTTGTCATCGCAATGTTCCAAGCCCTTGTCATCAAAATGCTCCATTACCTTTGTCATCACAATCCTCCATGACACTTGGTATCACAATGCATCATGCCATTGTCATGACAATGGACAATGACATATGTCATCACAATGCTCCCTGACGCCTGTCTTCACAATATTCCATGACCTTGTCATCACAATGTTCCATGCCCTTGTCATCACAATGAGCCATGCCCATTGTCATCACAGTAATCCATGAAACATGTCAGACCATTGTTCCATGCCCCTGTCATCACAATGCTCCATGCCCTTGTCATCACAATGCTCCATGACCCCTGTCATCACAATGCTCCGTGACTCCAGTCATCACAGTGATTCATGACCTTTTTCCTCACAATGGTCCATGCCTTCGTCACACAAGGCTCTGTGACCTTTGTCACCACAATTCTCCATGCCCTTGTCATCTCAATGCTCCATGCCCACTGTCATCAAAATAATCCATTGAACTTGTCAGACCAATGTTCCATACCCCTGTCATCACATTGCTCCAAGCCCTTGTCATCACAATGCTCCATGACCCCTGTCATCACAGTTCTCCGAGATACCTGTCATCACAGTGATTCATGACCTTTCTCATCACAATGATCCATGCTCTCGTCACACAAGGCTCTGTGATCTTTGTCACCACAATGCCCCATGAAATTTTCATCACAATGCTCTGTGTCCCTTGTCATCATAATGCTCCATGCCTTTGTCAGCACAATGCTCCATGACACTTGTCATCAAAATGCTCCATGTCCTTCTCAGCACAATGCTCCATGACACATGTCCTCACAATGTGCCGTGCTCTTTTCATCACAATGCTCCACATCCTTTTCATCGCTATGCTCCATAAAACTTGTCATCACAATGCTCCATTCACTTCTCATCAAAATGCTCTCTCTCCACATATATCACAGTGTTCCATCAATAGTCATCACAATACTCGCTCACCCCTGTCATCACAATGTTCCATGACCACTGTCATCACAGTGCTACATGCCCTTATCATCACAATGCTCGATGACACCTGACATCACAATGTTCCATAACCCCTGTCATCAAAATGTTCCATGACACTTTTCATCAATTTGCTCCATGACCCTGTCATCACAATGCTCCCTGCCCTTCTCATCACAATGCACCACAAACTTGTCATCAAAATGCTCCATGACCTTTGTCATCACAAAGCTCCATGACCCTTGGCATCACAATGCTCCATGCAATTTCATCACAATGCTACTTGAAACCTCTCATCACATTGCTCCATGCACTTGTCACCTCAATGCTCCCTGATGCTTGTCATCACAATGCTCGATACTCTTCTCATCACAATGCTCCATGCCCTTGTCATTACAATCCTCCATGACACATGTATCACAGTGTTCTGTGCCCTAGTCATGACAATGCTCCATGCTGAATCTCATCAGAATAATCCATGAAATTTTCAGACCAATGTTCCATGCCCTTGTCAGCACAATGCTCCATGACACATGTCATCACAATGTGCCATGCTCTTTTCATCACAATGCTCCACATCCTTTTCATCGCTATGCTCCATAAAACTTGTCTTCACAATGCTCCATGCACTTCTCATCAAAATGCTCTCTCACCACATATATCACAATGTTCCATCACTAGTCATCACAATACTCTCTCACCCCTGTCATCACAATGTTCCATTACCACTGTCATCACAGTGCTACATGCCCTTATCATCACAATGCTCCATGACCCCTGACATCACAATGCTCCATGTCCTTGTCATCACAAAGCTCCATGACACATGTCATCAGAATGCTCCATTGCCTTCTCATCACAGTGCTCCATGCCCTTGTAATCACATTGCTTCAAAACCCCTGTAATCTCAATGCTCCATGCACCTTTTCATCAGAATGCTCCATGACCCTTTTCATCAAAATGCTCCATGACCCCTGACATCACAATGTTCCATAACCCCTGTCATCAAAATGTTCCATGACACTTTTCATCAATTTGCTCCATGACCCTGTCATCCCAATACTCCCTGCCCTTCTCATCACAATGCACCACGGACTTCTCATCAAAATGCTCCATGACATTTGTCATCACAAAGCTCCATGACCCTTGACATCACAATACTCCATGCCATTTCATCACAATGCTACATGAAACCTCTCATCCCATTGCTCCATGCCTTGTCACCACAATGCTCCATGACGCTTGTCATCACAATGCTCGATACACTTCTCATCACAATGCTCCATGCCCTTGTCATTACAATCCTCCATGACACATATATCACAGTGTTCCGTGCCCTAGTCATCACAATGTTCCATGCCGAATCTCATCACAATAATCCATGAAATTTTCAGACCAATGTTCCATGCCCTTGTCATCACAAGGCTCCATTACCCCTTTCATAACAATGCTCCATGACGCCTGCCATCACAATGTTCAACCGCCTTGGCATCCAAGGCTCCATGACCCTTGTCATCACAATGTTCCAAGCCCTTGTCTTCCAAATGCTCCATTACCTTTGTCATCACAATCTTCCATGACACTTGGTATCACAATGATCCATGCCATTGTCATCACAATGGACAATGACATATGTCATCACAATGCTCCCTGACACCTGCCTTCACAATACTCAATGGCCTTGTCATCACAATTTTCCATGCCCACTGTCATCAAGATAATCCATGAAACATGTCAGAGCAATGTTCCATGCCCCTGTCATCATATTGCTGCATGCCCTTGTCATCACAATGCTCCATGACCCCTGTCATCACAGTGCTCCGGACTCCAGTCTTCACAATGATTCATGACCTTTCTCATCACAATGGTCCATGCACTTGTCACAAAAGGTTTTGTGAACTTTGTCATCACAATGTTCCATGCCCTTGTCATCACAGTGCGCCATGACCAATGTCATCACAATGCTCCGTGACTCCAGTCATCACAATGATTCATGACCTTTGTCCTCACAATGGTCCAAGCCCTCGTCACACAAGGCTATGTGATCCTTGTCACCACAACGCTCCATGAAATTTTCATCACAATGCTCTATGTCCCTTGTCATCACAATGCTCCATGCCTTTGTCAGCAGAATGCTCCTTGACACTTGTCATCAAAATACTCCATGCCCTTGTCAGCACAATGCTCCATGACACATGTCATCACAATGTGCCATGCTCTTTTCATCACAATGCTCCACATCCTTTTCATCGCTATGCTCCATAAAACTTGTCATCACAATGTTCCATGCACTTCTCATCAAAATGCTCTCTCACCACATATATCACAATGTTCCATCACTAGTCATCACAATACTCGCTCACCCCTGTCATCACAATGTTCCATGACCACTGTCATCACAGTGCTACATGCCCTTATCATCACAATGCTCCATGACCCCTGACATCACAATGTTCCATAACCACTGTCGCAAAAAACTCCATGACCCATTTCATCACAATGCTTCATGACCCCTGGCATCACAATGTTCCATAACCCCTGTCATCAAAATATTCCATGACCCTGTAATCAAAATTCTCCATGCCCTTGTCATCACAAAGCTCCATGACGCATGCCATCAGAATGCTCCATGGACTTCTCATCACAATGCTCCATGCCCTTGTCATCACAATGCTCAAACACCCCTGTAATCACAATGCTCCATGCCCCTTTTCATCTCAATGCTCCATGAACCCTGTCATCAAAATGCACCGTGCCCATCACCATAATATTTCATGCTATTGTCATCACAATGAAAGCAAAATGCTCAATGACCTCTGTCATCAAAATGCACCAAACCCTTCTGATCACAATGTTCCATAACACTTGTCATCACAATGCCCCATGACGCTGGTCATCACAATTATCCATGGTCTTCTCATCACAATGCTCCATGATCTTTGTCATCACAATGCTCAATACACTTATCATCACAATGCTCCCTGACAGTTGTCATCAGTATGCTCTTTGAACCCAGTCATGACCAGGCTCCATGAATTTTTCATCACAATGATCCATTCCCTTTTCATCACAATGCTCCAAGACCCCTGTAATCACAATGCTCCAAACCATTCTGATCACAATGTTCCATAACACTTGTCATCACATGCCCCATGACGCTCGTCATCACAATTATGCAAGGTCTTCTCATCACAATGCTCCATGACCTATGTCACCACAATGCTCAATACACTTGGCATCACAATGCTCGCTGACACTTGTCATCATTATGCTCCTTGAACACTGTCATGACAAGGCTCCATGCCTTTTTCATCACAATGATCCATTCCATTTTCATCACAATGCTCCAAGACCCTGTTATCACAATGCTCCGTGAATCCAGTCATCACAATGCTTCATGACATTTGTCATCACAATGGTCCATGACCTCGTCACACAAAGCTCTGTGACCTCTGTCACCACAATGCTCCATGAAATTTTTATCACAATGCTCTTTGACCCTTGTCATCACAAAGCTCCATACCTTTGTCAGCACAATGCTGCATGACCCCTTTCAACAAAATTCTCCATGACCCCTGACATCACAATGTTTCATAACCCCTGTCATCACAATGTTCCATGACACTTTTCATTAAATTGCTCCATGACCCTCTCATCACAATGCTCCCTTCCCTTCACAACATAAAGCAAAACGCCCTTGTCATCAAAATGCCTCATGACCTTTGTCGTCACACATCCCCTTGACACTTGGCATCACAATGCTACATACATTTGTCATCACAATGCTCCATGAACCCTCTCATCATATTGTTCCATGTCCTTGTCATCACAAAGCTCCATGACGCTTGTCATCACAATGCTCGATGCCCTTCTCATCACAATTCTCCAGGCCCTTGTCATTACAATCCTCCATGACCCTTGTATCACAATGTTCCTTGCCCTTGTCATCACAATGCTCCATGCCCACTCTCATCACAATAATCCATTAAACTTTTCAGACCAATTCTTCATGCCCTAGTCATCACAATGCTCCATTACACTTGTCATAACAATACTCCATGAGCCCTGCCATCACAATATTGCACGGCATTTTCATCACAAGGCTCCATGACCCTTGTCATCACAATGCTCCCAGACCCCTGTAATCACAATGCTCCATGCCCTTGTCATCACAAAGCTCCATGACGCATGTCATAAGAATGCTCCTCGGCCTTCTCATCACAGTTCTACATGCCCTTGTCATCACAATGTTCCAAGAACACTGTATTCACAATGCTCCATACCCTTGTCACCACAAAGCTCCATGACGCATGTCAGCAGAATGCTCCTTGGCCTTCTCATCACAATGCTCCTTGCCCTTGTCACTACAATGTTTCAGGACCTTCTCATCAAAATTCTCAATGGCCCTTGTCATCATAATGTTCCAAGCCCTAATCATCATAATGCCCCATTATCTTTCTCATCACATTCCTCCATGAAACTTGGCATCACAATGCCCCATGCCATTGTCATTGCAATGGACCATGACATATGTCATCACATGCTCCCTGACACCTGTCTTCACAATACTCCGTGACCTTGTCATCACAATGCTCCATCCCCTTGTCATCACAATCCGCCATGCCCACTGTCATCACAATAATCCATGAAACTTGTCAGACCAATGATCCATGCCCCTGTCATCACAATGCTCCATGCCCCTTTCATCACAATGCTCCGTGACTCCAGTCATCACAATGCTTCATTACCTTAGTCATCACAATAGTCCATGCCCATGTCATCACAATGCTCCATGACCCTTTTCATCTCAATGCTCCTTGCCTTTGTCAGCACAATACTCCAGGACCCTTGTCATCACAATGTGCCACATGCTTTTCATCACAATAGTCCACAACCTTGTTATCACAATGCTCCATAAACATTGTCATCACAATGCTCCATGCATTTCTCATCAAAATGCTCTCTCACCACATATATCACAATGTTCCATCACTAGTCATCACAATACTCGCTCACCCCTATCATCACAATGTTCCAAGACACCGTCATCACAATGCTACATGCACTTATCATCACAATGTGCCATGACACATGATATCACAAAGTGCCAAAACACCTGTCATCAAAATGTTCCATGACACTTTTCATCAATTTGCTCCATGACCCTGTCATCACAATGCTCCCTGCCCTTCTCATCACAATGCACAACTCCCTTGTCATCAAAATACTCCATGACATTTGTCATCTCAAAGCTCGATGAGCCTTGGCATCACAATGCTCCATGTCATTGTCATCACAGTGCTCCATGAACCCTCTCATCACATTGAACCATGCCCTTGTCATCACAAAGCTCCATGACGCTTGTCATCACAATGCTCGATGCCTTTCTCATCACAATGCTCCAAGCCCTTTTCATTACAATCCTCCATGACCAATGTATCACAGTGTTCCGTGACCTTGTCATCACAATTCTCCATGCCCACTCTCATCACAATAATCCATGAAACTTTTCAGACCAATGCTCAATACCCTTCTCATCACAAAGCTCCATTACCCCTGTCATAGCAATGCTCCATGACCCCTGCCATCACAATGTTCTACAGCCGTGTCATCACAATGCTCCATGACACTTGTTATCACAATGCTCCAAGACCCTGTAGTCACAATGCTCCATGCCCTTGTCATCACAAAGCTCAATGACACATGTCATCAGAATGCTCCATGGCCTTCTCATCGCATTGCTCCATGTCCTTTTCATCAAAATGCTCCAAGACACCTGTAATCACAATGCTCCATGAAACCTCACATCATAATGCTCCGTGAATCCAGTCATAACAATGCTTTATGACCTTTGTCATCACAATGGTCCATTCCCTCGTCATCACAATGCTCCATGCGTTTGTCAGCACAACGCTCCAAGACACATGTCATCACAATATGCCATGCACTTCTCATCACAATGCTCCACAACCTTGTCATCACAATGCTCCATAAACTTTGTCATCAAAATGCTCCATGCACTTCTCATCTAAATGCTCTCTCACTACTGATATCACAATGTTCCATCACTAGTCATCACAATACTCCCTCACCACTTTCATCACAATGTTCCATGACCACTGTCATCAAAACGCTACATGCCCTTATCATCAAAATGCTCCATGACCACTGACATCACAATGTTCCCTAACACCTGTCATCAAAATGTTCCCCGACACTTTTCAACAAATTGCTCCATGACCCTGTCATCACAATGCTCCTTGCCCTTCTCATCACAATGCACAAAGCTCTTGTCATCAAAATGCTCCATGACCTTTGTTATCACAAAGCTCCATGACCATTGGCATCACAATGCTCCATGCCATTGTCATCACAATGCTCCATTAAACCTATCATCACATTGCTCCTTGCCCTTGTCATCACAAAGCTCTATGACGCTTGTCATCACATTGCTCAGTGCCTTTCTCATCACAATGATCCATGCCCTCGTCATTAAAATCCTCCATGACCCATGAAGCACCGTGTTCTGTGACCTTGTCATCACAATGCTCCATGCACACTCTCATCACAATAATCCATGAAACATTTCAAACCAATGCTCCATGCCCTTTTCATCACAATGCTCCATTACACCTGTCATAACAATGCTCCATGACCCCAGCCTTCACAATATTGCATGGCGTTGTCATGACAAGGATCCATGACCCTTGTCATAACAATGCTCCATGACCCCTGTAATTACAAGGCTCCATGCTACTTTTCACCTCAATTCCCCATGAACTCTGTCACCACAATGCACCATGCACATCATCATAAAGCTTCATGCTATTGTCATCACAATGAAATCAAAATGCTCCATGACCACTGTCATCACAATGCTCCAAACCATTGTGATCACAATGTTCCATAACACTTGTCATCACAATGCCCCATGACGCTCCTCATCACAATTATCCATGGTCTTCACATCACAATGCTCCATGACCTTTGTCATCACAATGCTCCTTGACATTTGTCATCAGTATGAACCTTGAAACCTGTCATGACAAGGCTCCATGCCTTTTTCATCACAGTGATCCATAGACTTTTCATCACAATGCTCCAAACACCTGTAATAACAATGCTCCATGCCATTGTCATCACAAAGCTTCATGACACATGCCATCAGAATGCTCCATGGCTTTCTCAGAACAATGCTCCATGCCCTTGTCATCACAATGCTCCAAAGCTCCTGTAATCACAATGCTCCATGCCCCTTTTCATCGGAATGCTCCATGACACTTGTCATCACAAGGTTCTATGGTCTTCTCATCACAATGCTCCATTGCTTTTGTCATCAAAATCCTCTATGACACTTGGCATTACAATGCTCCATCCCGTTTTCATCACAATGCACCACGACATATGTCATCACAATGCTCCCTGACACCTGTTATTACAATATTACATGACCTTGTCATAACGATGCTCCATGCCCTTGTCATCACAAAGATCCATGACCCTTGTCATCGCAATGTTCCAAGCCCTTGTCATCAAAATGCTCCATTAACTTTGTCATCACAATCCTCCATGACACTTGGTATCACAATGCTCCATGCCATTGACATCACAATGGACAATGACATATGTCATCACAATGCTCCCTGACACCTGTCTTCTCAATATTCCATGACCTTGTCATCACAATGTTCCATGCCCTTGTCATCAAAATGCGTCATGCCCACTGTCATCACAATATTCCATGAAACATGTCAGACCAATGTTCCATGCCCCTGTCATCACAATGCTCCATGCCCTTGTCATCACAATGCTCCATGACCCCTGTCATCACAATGCTCCGTGACTCCAGTCATCACAATGCTTCATGACCTTTGTCCTCACAATGGTCCATGCCCTCGTCACACAAGGCTCAGTGACCTTTGTCACCACAATGCTCCATGCCCTTGTCATCTCAATGCTCCATGCCCACTGTCATCACAATAATCCATGAAACTTGTCAGACCAATGTTCCATGCCCCTGTCATCACATTGCTCCATGCCCTTGTCATCACAATGCACCATGACCCCTGTCATCACAATGATCCGTGACTCCAGTCATCACAATGATTCATGACATTTGTCCTCACAATGGTCCAGGCCCTCGACACCCAGGGCTCTGTGATCTTTGTAACCACAATGCTCCATGAAATTTTCATCACAATGCTCTGTGTCCCTTGTCATCACAATGCTGCATGACACTTGTCATCAAAATGCCCCATGCGCTTGTCAGCACAATGCTCCATGACACATGTCATCACAATGAGCCATGCTCTTTTCATCACAATGCTCCACATCCTTTTCATCGCTATGCTCCATAAAACTTGTCATCACAATGCTCCATGCACTTCTCATCAAAATGCTCCCTCACCATATATATCACAATGTTCCATCACTAGTCATCACAATACTCGCTCACCCCTGTCATCACAATGTTCCATGACCACTATCATCACAGTGCTACATGCCCTTATCATCACAATGCTCCATGACACCTGACATCACAATGTTCCATAACCCCTGTCACAAAATGCTCCATTACCCATTTCATCACAATGCTTCATGACCCCTGACATCACAATGTTCCATAACCACTGTCATCAAAATATTCCATAACACTTTTATTCAAATTGCTCCATGACTCTGTCGTCACAATGCTCGCTGCCCTTCTCATCACAATGCACCACGCCCTTGTCATCAAAATGCCCCATGACATTTGTTATCACAAAGCTCCATGACCCTTGGCCTCACAATGCTCCATGCCATTGTCATCACAATGCTCAATGAAATCTCTCATCACACTGCTCCATGCCCTTGTCATCACAATGCTCCATTACACTTGTCATAAAAATGCTCCATGACCCCTGCCATCACAATGTTCCACGGTCTTGTCATCACAAGGCTCCATGACCCTTGTCATCACAATGCTCCAAGACCTCTGTAATCACATTTCTCCATGCCACTTTTCATCTCAATGCTCCATGAACACTGTCATCACAAAGCACCATGCCCATCATCATAATGATTCATGCTATTGTCATCACAATGAAATCAAAATGCTCCATGTCCTCTGTCATCACAATGCTCCAAACCCTTCTGATCACAATGTTCCATAACACTTGTCATCACATGCCCCATGACGCTCGTCATCACAATGATGGAAGGTCTTCTCATCACAATGCTCCATGACCTTTGTCACCAATATGCTCATTACACTTGGCATCACAATTCTCGCTGACACTTGGCATCAGTATGCTCCTTGAACACTGTCATGACAAGGCTCCATGCCTTTTTCATCACAATGATCCATTCCCTTTTCATCACAATGCTCCAAGACCCCTGTTATCACAATGCTCCGTGACTCCAGTCATCACAATGCTTCATGGCATCTGTCAGCACTATGGTCCAGGATCTGGTCACACAAAGCTCTGTGACCTTTGTCACCACAATGCTCCATGAAATTTTTATCACAATGCTCTGTGACCCTTGTAATCACAACGCTCCATGCCTTGTCAGAACAATGCTCCATGACCCTTGTCATCACAATGCTCGATGCGCGTGTCAGCACAATGCTCCATAACCCATGTCATCACAACACACCATGCACTTGTCATCACAATGCTCCACATCCTTGTCATGAAAATGCTCCATAAACCTTGTCATCACAATGCTCCATGCACTTCTCCTCGAAATGCTTTCTCACCACTGATATCACAATGTTTCATCATTAGTCATCACAGTACTCCCTCACACCTGTCATCAAAATATTCCATGACCCCTGTAATCACAATTCTCCATGCCCTTGTCATCACAAAGCTCCATGACGCATGTCATCAGAATGCTCCATGGCCTTCTCATCACAATGCTCCATGCCCTTATCATCACAATGCTCCAACACCCCTCTAATCACAATGCTCCATGCCCCTTTTCATCTCAATGCTCCAAGAACCCTGTCATCTCAATGCACCGTGCCCATCACCATAATATTTCATGCTATTGTCATCACAATGAAATCAAAATGCTCAATGACCTCTGTCATCACAATGAACCAAACCCTTCTGATCACAATGTTCCATAACACTTGTCATCACAAAGCCCCATGACGCTGGTCATCACAATTATTCATGGTCTTCTCATCACTTTGCTCCATAATCTTTGTCATCACAATGCTCAATACACTTAACATCACAATGCTCGATGACAGTTGTCATCAGTATGCTCCTTGAACCCTGTCATGACAAGGCTCCATGCATTTTTCATCAAAATGATCCATTCCCTTTTCATCACAATGCTCCAAGACCCCTGTAATCAAAATGCTCCATGTCCTTGTCGTCACAAATGTCCATGACACATGTCATCAGAATGCTCCATTGCCTTCTCATCACAATGCTCCATGTCCTTGTAATCACATTGCTTCAAATACCCTGTAGTCTCAAAGCTCCATGAACCTTTTTATCAGAATGCTCCATGCCCTTGTCATCACAATGCTCCATGACCCTTGTCATCGCAATGTCCCAAGCCTTTGTCATCAAAATTCTCCATTACCTTTGTCATCACAATCCTCCATGACACTTGGTATCACAATGCTCCATGCCATTGTCATCACAATGGACAATGACATATGTCATCAAAATGCTCCCTGACACCTCTCTTCTCAATATTCCATGACCTTGTCATCACAATGTTCCACGCCTTTGTCATCAAAATGCGCATGCCCACTATCATCACAATATTCCATGAAACATGTCAGACTAATGTTCCATGCCCCTGTCACAAAATGCTCCATGACCCATTTCATCACAATGCTCCATGAGCCCTGACATCACAATGTTCCATAACCACTGTCATCAAAATATTCCATGACACTTTTATTCAAATTGCTCAATGACCCTGTCATCACAATGCTCCCTGCCTTTCTCATCACAATGCACCACACCCTTGTCATCAAAATGCCCCATGACCCCTGTCATCACAATGCTCCATGACCCCTGTCTTCACAATGCTCCGTGACTACAGTCATCACAATGCTTCATGACCTTTGTCCTCACAATGGTCCATGCCCTCGTCAAACAAGGCTCTGTGACCTTTTTCACCACAATGCACCCTGCCATTGTCATCTCAATGCTCCTTGCCCACTGTCATCACAATAATCCATGAAACTTGTCAGACCAATGTTCCATGCCCCTGTCATCACATTGCTCCATGCCCTTGTCATGACAATGCTCAATGACCCCTGTCATCACAATGCTCCGTGACTCCAGTCATCACAGTGCTTCATGACATTTGTCATCACTATGGTCCATGACCTCGTCACACAAAGCTCTGTGACTTTGTCACCACAATGCTCCATGAAATTTTTATCACAATGCTCTGTGACCCTTGTCATCACAAAGCTCCATGCCTTGTCAGAACAATGCTCCATGACCCTTGTCATCACAATGCTCGATGCGCGTGTCAGCACAATGCTCCATAACCCATGTCATCACAACACACCATGCACTTGTCATCACAATGCTCCACATCCTTGTCATCAAAATGCTCCATAAACCTTGTCATCACAATGCTCCATGCACTTCTCCTCAAAATGCTTTCTCACCACTGATATCAATATGTTTCATCACTAGTCATCACAATACTCCCTCACCACTGTCATCACAATATTCCATGACCCCTGTAATCACAATTCTCCATGCCCTTGTCATCACAAAGCTCCATGACGCATGTCATCAGAATGCTCCATGGCCTTCTCATCACAATGCTCCATGCCCTTGTCATCACAATGCTCCAACACCCCTGTAATCACAATGTTCCATGCCCCTTTTCATCTCAATCCTCCAAGAACCCTGTCATCTCAATGCACCGTGCCCATCACCATAATATTTCATGCTATTGTCATCACAATGAAATCAAAATGCTCAATGACCTCTGTCATCACAATGCACCAAACCCTTCTGATCACAATGTTCCAGAACCCTTGTCATCACAATGCCACGTGACGCTGGTCATCACAATTATCCATGGTCTTCTCATCACAATGCTCCATGATATTTGTCATCACAATGCTCAATACACTGATCATCACAATGTTCCCTGACAGTTGTCATCAGTATGCTACTTGAACCCTGTCATGACAAGGCTCCATGCATTTTTCAACAAAATGATCCATTTCCTTTTCATCACAATGCTCCAAGACCCCTGTAATCACAATGCTCCATGTCCTTGTCATCACAAAGGTCCATGACGCATGTCATCAGAATGCTCCATTGCCTTCTCATCACAATGCTCCATGCCCTTGTAATCAAATTGCTTCAAATATCCTGTAATCTCAGAGCTCCATGAACCTTTTCATCAGAATGCTCCATGCCCATGTCATCACAATGCTCCATGACACTTGTCATTGCAATGTTCCAAGCCTTTGTCATCAAAATTCTCCATTACCTTGTCATCACAAGCCTCCATGACACTTGGTATCACAATGCTCAATGCCATTGTCATCACAATGGACAATGACATATGTCATCAAAATGCTCCCTGACGCCTCTCTTCTCAATATTACATGACCTTGTCATCACAATGTTCCATACCCTTGTCATCAAAATGAGCCATGCCCACTGTCATCACAATATTCCATGAAACATGTCAGACTAATGTTCCATGCCCCTGTCATCACAATGCTCCATGCCCTTGTCATCACAATGCTCCATGACCCCTGTCATCACAATAATCGATGAAACTTGTCAGACCAATGTTCCATGCCCCTTTCATCACAATGCTCCATGCCCTTGTCATCACAGTGCTCCATGCACTTCTCATCAAAATGCTCTCTCACCACATATATCACAATGTGCCATCACTAGTCATCACAATACCCGCTCACCCCTGTCATCACAATGTTCCATGACCACTGTCATCACAGTGCTACATGCCCTTATCATCACAATGCTGCATGACCCCTGACATCACAATGTTCCATAACCCCTGTCATCAAAATGTTCCATGACACTTTTCATCAATTTGCTCCATGACCCTGTCATCACAATGCTCCATGCCCTTCTCATCACAATGCACCACGACCTTGTCATCAAAATGCACCATGACTTTGTCATCACAAAGCTCCATGACCCTTTGCATCACAATGCTCCATGCCATTTCATCACAATGCTACATGAAAACTCTCATCACATTGCTCCATGCCCTTGTCAGCACAATGCTCCATGACGTTTGTCATCACAATGCTCGATACACTTCTCATCACAATGCTCCATGCCCTTGTCATTACAATCCTCCATGACCCATGTATCACAGTGTTCCTTGCCCTAGTCATCACAATATTCCATGCCGAATCTCATCACAATAATCCATGAAAATTTCAGACAAATATTCCATGCCCTTGTCATCACAATGCTCCATTACCCCTGTCATAACAATGCTCCATGACCCCTGCCATCACAATGTTCCACCTTCTTGGCATCCAAGGCTACATGACCCTTGTCATCATGATGCAACAAGACCCCTGTAATCACAATGTTCCATGCCCTTGTCATCACAAAGATCCATGACACATGTCATCAGAATGCTCCATGTCCTTCTCATCACAGTGCTCCATTCCCTTGTCATCACAATGCTCCAAGACCCTTGTAATCACAATGCTCCATGCCCCTATTCATCAGAATGCTCCAAGAGACTTGTCATCACAAGGCTTCATGGTCTTCTAATCACACTGCTCAAGGACCTTGTGATCACAATGCTCCATTCACTTGTCATCACAATGCTCCTTGACCACTGTCATCACAATACTCCATGAACATTTTCAGGCCAATGCTCCATGAACTTCTCATCACAATGCTCCATGACCCTTGTCATCACAATGTTCCAAGAACCCTGTAATCACAAGGCTCCATGTCCTTGTCATCACAAAGCTCCATGATGCATGTCATCAGAATGCTCCATTGATTTCTCATCACAATGCTCCATGCCCTGGTCATCACATTGCTTCAAAACCCCTGTAATCTAAATACTCCATGCACCTTTTCATCAGAATGCTCCATGCCCTTGTCATCACAATGCTACATGACCCTTGTCATCGCAATGTTCCAAGCCCTTGTCATCAAAATGCTCCATTACCTTTGTCATCACAATCCTCCATGACACTTGGTATCACAATGCTCCATGCTATTGTCATCACAATGGACAATAACATATGTCATCACAATGCTCCCTGACACCTGTCTTCACAATACTCCAAGACCTTGTCATCACAATCTTCCATGCCCTTGTCATCACAATGAGCCATGCCCACTGTCATCACAATAATCTATGAAACATATCAGATCAATGCTCCATGCCCCTGTCATCACAATGCTCCATGCCCTTGTCATCACAATGATCCATGACGCCTGTCATCACAATGCTCCATGACTCCAGTCATCACAATGCTTCATGACCTTTCACCTCACAATGGTCCATGCCCTGGTCCCACAAGGCACTGTGACCTTTGTCACTACAATTCTCCAAGCCCTTGTCATCTCAATGCTCCATGCCCACTGTCATCACAATAATCCATGAAACTTGTCAGACCAATGTCCCATGCACCTGTCATGACATTGCTCCATTCCCTTATCATCACAATGCTCCATGACTCCTGACATCACAATGTTCCATAACCCCTCTCACAAAATGCTCCATGACCCATTTCATCACAATGCTTCATGAACCCTGACATCACAATGTTCCATAACCACTGTCATCAAAATATTCCATGACACTTTTCATCATATTGCTCCATGACCCTGTCATCACAATGCTCCCTGCCCTTCTCATCACAATGCAATATGCCCTTGTCATCAAAATGCCCCATTACATTTGTCATCACAAATCTCCATGACCCTTGGCATTACAATGCTCCATGCCATTGTCATCACAATCCTCAATGATATATCTCATCACATTGCTCCATGCCCTTGTCATCACAATGCTCCATTACACCTGTCATTACAATGCTCCATGACCACTGCCATCACAATGTTCCACGCCCTTGTCATCACAAGTCTCCATGACCCTTGTCATCACAATGCTCCAAGACCTCTGTAATCACAATTCTCCATGCCACTTTTCATCTCAATGCTCCATGAACACTGTCATCAAAATGCACCATGCCCATCATCATAATGATTCATGCTATTGTCATCACAATGAAAGCAAAATGCTCCATGTCCTCTGTCATCACAATGCTCCAAACCCTTCTGATCACAATGTTCCATAACACTTGTCATCACATGCCCCAAGACGCTCGTCATCACAGTGATGCAAGGTCTTCTCATCACAATGCTCCATGACCTTTGTCACCACAATGCTCATTACACTTGGCATCACAATGCTCGCTGACACTTGTCATCAGTATGCTCCTTGAACACTGTCATGACAAGGCTCCATGCATTTTTCATCACAATGATCCATTCCCTTTTCATCACAATATTCTAAGACCCCTGTTATCACAATGCTCCGTGACTCCAGTCATCACAATGCTTCATAACATTTGTCATCACTATGGTCCATGACCTCGTCACACAAAGCTCTGTGACCTTTGTCACCACAATGCTCCATGAAATTTTTATCACAATGCTCTGTGACCCTTGTCATCACAAAGCTCCATGCCTTGTCAAAACAATGCTCCATGACCCTTGTCATCACAATGCTCGATGCGTGTGTCAGCACAATGCTCCATAACCCATGTCATCACAATGCACTATGCATTTGTCATCACAATGCTCCACATCCTTGTCATCAAAATGCTCCATAAACCTTGTCATCACAATGCTCCATGCACTTCTCCTCAAAATGCTTTCTCACCACTGATATCACAATGTTCCATCACTAGTCATCACAATACTCCCTCACCCCTGTCATCACAATATTCCATGACCCCTGTAATCACAATACTCCATGCCCCTGTCCTCACAAAGCTCCATGACGCATGTCATCAGAATGCTCCATGGCCTTCTCATCACAATGCTCCATGCCCTTGTCATCACAATGCTCCAACAGCCCTGTAATCACAATGCTCCATGACCCTTTTCATCTCAATGCTCCAAGAACCCTGTCATCAAAATGCACCGTGCCCATCACCATAACATTTCATGCTATTGTCATCACAATGAAATCAAAATGCTCAATGACCTCTGTCATCACAATGCACCAAACCCTTCTGATCACAAAATTCCAGAACACTTGTCATCACAATGCCCCATGACGCTGGTCATCACAATTATCCATGGTCTTCTCATCACAATGCTCCATGATCTTTGTCATCACAATGCTCAACACACTTATCATCACAATGCTCCCTGACAGTTGTCATCAGTATGCTCCTTGAACCGTGTCATGACAAGGCTCCATGCATTTTTCATCAAAATGATCCATTCCCTTTTCATCACAATGCTCCAAGACGCCTGTAATCACAATGCTCCATGTCCTTGTCATCACAAAAGTCCATGACGCATGTCATCAGAATGCTCCATTGCCTTCTCATCACAATGCTCCAGGCCCTTGTAATCACATTGCTTCAAAACCCCTGTAATCTCAAAGCTCCATGAAACTTTTCATCAGAATGCTCCATGGCCTTGTCATCACAATGCTCCATGACCTTTGTCATCGCAATGTTCCAAGCCCTTGTCATCAAAATGCTCCATTACCTTTGTCATCACAATCCTCCATGACACTTGGTATCACAATGCTCCATGCCATTGTCATCACAATGGACAATGACATATGTCATCACAATATTCCCTGACACCTCTCTTCTCAATATTACATGACCTTGTCATCACAATGTTCAATGCCCTTGTCATCAAAATGCGCCATGCCCACTCTCATCACAATATTCCATGAAACATGTCAGACGAATGTTCCATGCCCCTGTCATCACAATGCTCCATGCCCTTGTCATCACAATGCTCCGTGACCCCTCTCATCACAATGCTCCGTGACTCCAGTAATCACAATGCTTCATGACATTTGTCCTCACAATGGTCCATGTCCTCGTCACACAAGGCTCTGTGACCTTTGTCACCACAATGCTCCATGCCCTTGTCATCTCAGTGCTCCATGCCCACTGTCATCACAATAATCCATGAAACTTGTCAGACCAAAGTTCCATGCCCCTGTCATCACATTGCTCCATGCCCTTGTAATCACAATGCTCCATGGCCAATGTCATCACAATGCTCTGTGACTCCAGTCATCACAATGATTCATGACCTTTTTCCTCACAATGGTCCATGCCCTCTTCACACGAGGCTCTGTGATCTTTGTCACCACAATGCTCCATGAAATTTTCATCACAATGCTCTGTGTCCCTTGTCATCACAATGCTCCCTGCCTTTGTCAGCAAAATGCTCCATGAGCCTTGTCATCACAATGCTCCATGCACTTGTCAACACAGTGCTCCATGACACATGTCATCACAATGTGCCATGCTCTTTTCATCAAAATGCTCCACATCCTTTTCATCGCTATGCTCCATAAAACTTGTCATCACAATGCTCCATGCACTTCTCATCAAAATGCTCTCTCACCACATATATCACAATGTTCCATCACTAGTCATCACAATACTCGCTCACCCCTGTCATCACAATGTTCCATGACCACTGTAATCACAGTGCTACATGCCCTTATCATCACAATGCTCCATGACCCCTGACATCACAATGTTCCATAATCCTTATCATCAAAATGTTCCATGACACTTTTCATCAATTTGCTCCATGACCCTGTCATCACAATGCTCCCGGCCCTTCTCATCACAATGCACGACGACCTTGTCATCAAAATGCACCATGAGTTTGTCATCACAAAGCTCCATGACACTTGGCATCACAATGCTCCATGCCATTTCATCACAATGCTACATGAAAGCTCTCATCACATTGCTCCATGCCCTTGTCAGCACAATGCTCCATGACACTTGTCATCACAATGCTCGATACTCTTCTCATCACAATGCTGCATGCCCTTGTCATTACAATCCTCCATGACACATGTATCACAGTGTTCCGTGCCCTAGTCATCACAATATTCCATGCCGAATCTCATCAAAATAATCCATGAAAATTTCAGACAAATGTTCCATGCCCTTGTCATCACAATGCTCCATTACCCCTGTCATAACAATGTTCCATGACCCCTGCAATCACAATGTTCCACCTTCTTGGCATCCAAGGCTACATGAACCTTGTCATCACGATGCAACAAGACCACTGTAATCACAATGTTCCATGCTCTTGTCGTCACAAAGATCCATGACACATGTCATCAGAATGCTCCATGTCCTTCTCATTACAGTGCTCCATGCCCTTGTCATCACAATGCTCCAAGACCCTTGTAATCACAATGCTCCATGCCCCTATTCATCAGAATGCTGCAAGAGACTTGTCATCACAAGGCTCCATGGTCTTCTCATCACACTGCTCCATGATCTTGTCATCACAATGCTCCATTATCTTGTCATCACAAAGCTCCTTGACCAATGTAATCACAATACTCCATGAACATTTTCAGGCCAATGCTGCATAACCTTCTCATCACCATGCTTCATGACCCTTGTCATCACAATGTTCCAAGAACCCTGTAATCACAATGCTCCATGTCCTTGTCATCACAAAGCTCCATGACGCATGTCATCAGAATGCACCATGGCCTTCTCATCATAATGTTCCATGCCCTTGTCATCACAATGCACCATGCCCACTGTCATCACAATAATCCATGAAACATGTCAGACCAATGCTCCATGCCCCAGTCATCACAGTGCTCCATGCCCTTGTCATCACAATGCTCCATGAGGCCTGTCATCACAATGCTCCCTTACTCCAGTCACCACAATGCTTCATGACCTTTGTCCTCACAATGGTCCATGCCCTCATCCCACAAGGCTCTGTGACCTTTGTCACTACAATGCTCCCTGCCCTTGTCATCTCAATGCTCCATGCCCACTGTCATCACAATAATCCATGAAACCTGTCAGACCAATGTTCCATGCCCCTCTCATCACATTGCTCCATGCCCTTATCATCACAATGCTCCATGACCACTGACATCACAATGTTCCATAACCCCTGTCACAAAATTCTCCATGACCCATTTCATCACAATGCTTCATGACCCCTGACATCACAATGTTCCATAACCCCTGTCATCAAAATATTCCATGACACTATACATCAAATTGCTGTATGACCCTGTCATCACAATGCTCCCTGCCCTTCTCATCACAATGCACCACGACCTTGTCATCAAAATGCTCCATGACCTTTACCATCACAAAGCTGATGACCCTTTGCATCACAATGCTCCATGCCAATTCATCACAATGCTACATGAAACCTCTCATCACATTGCTCCATGCCCTTTTCACCAAAATGCTCCATGACACTGGTCATAACAATGCTCGATACACTTCTCATCACAATGCTCCATGCCCTTGTCATTACAATCCTCCATGACACATGTATCACAGTGTTCCGTGCCCTAGTCATCACAATGTTCCATGCCGAATCTCATCACAATAATCCATGAAATTTTCAGACCAATGTTCCATGCCCTTGTCATCACAATGCTCCATTACCCCTGTCATAACAATGCTCCATGACCCCTGCCATCACAATGTTCCACCGCCTTGGCATCCAAGGCTCCATGACCCTTGTCATCACAATGCTCCAAGACCCCTGTAATCACAATGCTCTATGCCTCTGTCATCACAAAGATACATGACACATGTCATCAGAATGCTCCATGGCCTTCTCATCACTATGCTCCATGACCTTGTCATCACAATTCTCCAAGACACCTGTAATCACAATGCTCCATGCCCCTATTCATCAGAATGCTCCATTAGACTTGTCATCAAAAGGCTCCATGGTCTTCTCATCACACTGCTCCAGGACCTTGTCATCAAAATGCTCCATTCCCTTGTCATCACAATGCTCCTTGACCACTGTAATCACAATACTCCATGAACATTTTCAGGCCAATGCTCCATGTCCTTCTCATCACAATGCTCCATTACCCTTTTCATCACAATGCTCCATGACCCCTCTCATCACAATGCTCCATGACACCTGTCATCACAATGCTCCATGCTCTTGTCATTACAGTGATCCATGACGCCCTTCATCATAATTATCCCTGGTCTTTTCATCACAATGCTCCACGGTCTTGCTATCACAATTCTCCATGCCCTGTTCATTACAGTGCTCCATGTCCCAAGTCATTACAATTCTCCACGTCCTTGTCATCACAATGCTTCGTGACACTTCTCATCACAATGTTACATGATCTTGTCATCACTATTCTCCATGCACTTGTCATTGCAATGCTCTATGACCACTGTCATAGCAAGCTCCATGCGCTTGTCATCACAATGCTTCACGACATTGTCATCAAAATTCTCAATGGCCATTGTCATCACAATTCTCAATGCCCTTGTCATCACAATGCTCCATGACACTTGTCATCACAATGTTCCAAGCCCTTGTCATCCAAATGCTCCATTACCTTTGTCATCACAATCCTCCATGGCACTAATTATGACAATGCTCCATGCCATTGTCATCACAATGGACAATGACATACGTCATCACAATGCTCCCTGACACCTGTCTTCACAATACTCCATGACCTTGTCATCACAATGTTACATGCCATTGTCATCACAATGCGCCATGCCCTCTCTCATCACAATAATCCATAATCTTGTCAGAGCAATGCTCCATGACCTCTGTCATCACAATGCTACTTGACTCCAGTCATCACAATGTTTCATGACCTTTGTCATCACAGTGGTCCATGCTCTCTTCAAACAAAGCTCTGTGATCTTTTACAGCACAATGCTCCATGAAAATTTAATGACAATGCTCTGTGTCCCTTGTCATCAAAATGCTCCATGCCTTTGTCACCACAATGCATCATGCCCTTGTCATCACAGTGCTCCATGCCCACTGTCATCACAATAATCCATGAAACTTGTCAGACCAATGTTCCATGCCCCTGTCATCACATTGCTCCGTGCCCTTGTCATCACAAGGCTCCATGACCATGTTCATCACAATGCTCCGTGACTCCAGTCATCACAATGCTTCATGACCTTTGTCCTCACAATGGTCCATGCCCTCGTCACACAAGGCTCTGTGATCTTTGTCACCACAACGCTCCATGAAATTTTCATCAAAATGCTGTGTCTCTTGTCATCACAATGTTCCATGACTTTGTCAGCACAATGCTCCATGACACTTGTCATCAAAATGCTCCATGCGCTTGTCAGCAGAATGCTCCATGACCCATGTCATCACAATGCGCCATGCGCTTATCATCACAATACTCCACATCCTTATCATCGCTATGCTCCATTACACTTGTCATCACAATGCTCCATGCACTTCTCATCAAAATGCTCTCTCACCACATATATCACAATGTTACATCACTAGTCATCACAATACTCCCTCACCCCTGTTATCACAGTGTTCCATGACCACTGTCATCACAGTGCTACATGCCCTTATCATCACAATGCTCCATGACCCCTGACATCACAATGTTCCATAACACCTGTCATCAAAATATTCCATGACACTTTTATTCAAATTGCTCCATGACCCTGTCATCACAATGCTCCCTTTCCTACTCATTTCAATGCACCATGCCCTTGTCGTCAAAACGCCCCATGACCTTTGTCATCACAAAGCTCCATGACATTTGGCATCACAATGCTCCATGCCATTGTCATCACAATGCTCAATGAAATCTCTCATCGCATTGCTCCATGCCCTTGTCATCACAATGCTCCAAGACCTCTGCAATCACAATTCTCCATGGCACTTTTCATCTCAATGCTCCATGAACCCTGTCAGCACAATGCTCCATGACCCTTGTCATCACAATGCTCGATGCGCGTGTCAGCACAATGCTCCATAACCCATGTTATCACAATGCGCCATGCACTTGTCATCACAATGCTCCCCCTCCTTGTCATCAAAATGCTCCATAAACCTTGTCATCACAATGCTCCACGTCCTTGTCATCACAAAGCTCCATGACGCATGTCATCAGAATGCTCCATGGCCTTCTCATCACCATGCTCCATGCCCTTGTCATCACAATGCTCCAACAGCCCTGTAATCACAATGCTCCATGCCCCTTTTCATCTCAATGCCCCATGAACCCTGTCATCACAATGCACCATGTCCATCACCATAATATTTCATGCTATTGGCATCACAATGAAATCAAAACGCTCAATGACCACTGTCATTACAATGCACCAAACCCTTCTGATCACAATGTTCCATAACAACTTATCATCACAACGCCCCATGAGGCTGGTCATCACAATTATCCATGGACTTCTTATCACAATGCTCCATGATCTTTGTCATCACAATGCTCAATATTCTTATCATCACAATGCTCACTGACATTTGTCATCAGTATGCTCCTTGAACCCTGTCATGACAAGGCTCCATGTATTTTTCATCAGAATGATCCATTCCCTTTTCATCACAATGCTCCAAGACCCCTGTAATCACAATGTTCCATGTCCTTGTCATCACAAAGCTCCATGACGCATGTCATCAGAATGCTCCATTGCTTTCTCATCACAATACTCCATGCCCTTGTCATCACAATGCTTCAAAACCCCTGCAATCTCAATGCTCCATGCACCATTTCATCAGTATGCTCCATGACCCTTGTCATCACAAGGCTCCATGGCCCTCTCATCACAATGCTCCAGGACCTTCTCATCACATTGCACCATTCCCTTCTCATGACAATGCTCCGTGACCCCTGTCATCACAGTACTCCATGAATAATTTCAGCCAAATGCTCCATGACCTTCTCATCACAGAGCTCCATGACCCATGTCATCACAATGCTACATGACCACAGTCATCAAAATGATCCATGCCACTTGTCATCAGAATGTTCCATGTGCTTGTCATCCCAATGCTCCATGACCCCTGTAATCAAAATGCTCCTTGACGCTTGGCGTCACAGAGCTCCATGACACTTGTCATCACCATTCTCCATGCCTTTTTCAGCAAAATGCTACATGACCTTGTCATCACAATGCTCCATGCAGTTGTCATCACAATTCTCCTTTACCAGTGTCATCACAATCCTCCGTGACTCTTGGGATCACATTGCTTCATGCCCTTGTCATCACAATGCTCCATGATTCTTCAAATCAAAATGATCCATGACCTGTGTCATCACAATGCTCCAAACTCTTGTGATCACAATGTTCCATAACAATTGTCATCACAACGCTCCATGATGCCTGTCATCACAATACTCCATGCCCTTGTCATCAAAATGCTCCATGAACTTTGTCATCACAATGCTCAATACACTTGTCATCACAATGCTCCCTGACACTTGTCGTCAGAATGCTCCTTGAAACCTGTCATGAAAAGGCTCCATGCCTTTTTCATCACAATGCTCCATGCCCTTTTCCTCACAATGCTCCATGCCATTGTCATCACAATACTCCACAAGCTTGTCATCAGAATGCTCCATGACCCTTGTCATCACAATGCTCCATGATCCCTGTCATCACAATGCTCCATGACACCTGTCATCACAATGCTCCATGCCCCTTGTCATTGCAGTGCTCCATGACGCTTGTCATCAAAATTATCCATGGTCTTCTCATCACAATGCTCCACGGTCATGCCATCACAGTGCTCCAAGACACTTCTCTTCACAATGTTACATGCTCTTGTCATCACAGTTCTCCATGCACTTGTCATCGCAATGCTCCATGACCCCTGCCATAGCAAACTCCATGTGCTTTTCATCAAAATGCTTCAGGAACTTGTCATCAAAATTCTCAATGGCCCTTGTCATCACAATCCTCCATGCCCTAGTCATCAAAATGCTCCATGACCCTTGTCATCACAATGCTCCAAACCCCTGCCATCACAATGCTCCATTAACTTTGTCATCTCATTCCTACATGACACTTGGCTTCACAATACTCCATGTCATTGTCATCACAATGGACCATGACATATGTCATTACATGCCCCCAGACCCCTGTCTTCACAGTACTCCATGACCTTCTCAACACAATGCTCCATGCTCTTCTCATCAGAATGTGCCTTGCCCACTGTCATCACAATAAACAATGAAATTTGTCAGACCAATGCACCATGCCCCTGTCATCACAATGCTCCATACCGTTGTCATCACAATGTTCCGTGACTCCAGTCATCACAATGCTTCATGACCTTTGTCATCACAATGGTACTTAACCTCGTCATCACAAGGCTCTGTGACCATTGTCACCACAATGCTCCATGAACTTTTCATCACAATGCTCTGTGACCGTTGTTATCACAATGTTCCATGAATTTGTCAGCACAATGCTCCATGACCCTTGTCATCACAATGCTCCATGCGCTTCTCAGCACAATGCTCCATGACCCCTGTCATCAAAATGCGCAATGCAATTGTCAACACAATGCTCCACAGCCTTGTCATCACAATGCTCCATAAACCTTGTCATCACAATGCTCCATAAAATTTGTCATCACAATGCTCCATGCACTTCTCATCAAAATGCTTTCTCACCACTTATATCACAATGTTCCATCAGTAGTCATCACAATACTCCCTCACCACTGTCATCACAATTTTCCATGACCTCTGTCATCACAATGCCACATGCCATATCATCACAATGCTCCATGACCCCTGACATCAAAATGTTCCATATCCTCTGTCATCAGAATGCTCCATCACCCTTTTCATCACAATGCTCCAAGACCCCTGACATAACAATATTCCATAACCACTGTCATCAAAATGTTCCATGACCCTTTTCATCAAATTGCTCCATGACCCTGTCATCACAATGCACCATGTCCATCATCATAATGCTTCATGCTATTGTCATCACAATGAAATCAATATGCTCCATGACCTCTGTCATGAACATGCACCAAACCCTTGTGATCACAATGTTCCATAACCATTGTCATCACAATGCACCATGACGCTCATCATCACAATTATCCATGGTCTTCTCATCACAGTGCTCCATGACCTTTGTCATCACAACGCTCAATACACTTGTCATCACAATGCTCCCTGACACTTGTCATCAGTATGCTCCTTGAACACTGTCATGACAAGGCTCCATTCCTTTTTCATCACAATGATCCATACCATTTTCATCACAATGCTCCAAGACCCATGTAATCACAATGCTCCATGACCTTTAATCACAAAGTTCCATGATGCATGTCATCAGAATGCTCCATGGCTTTCTCATCACATTGCTCCATGTCCTTGTCATCACAGTACTCCAAGACCCTTGCCATCTCAATGTTCCGTGACTCCATTCATCACAAGGCTTCATGACATTTGTCATCACAATGTTCCATGTCCTCGTCACACAGGGCTCTGTGACATTTCTCACCACAATGCTCCATGAACTTTTCATCACAGTGCTCTGTGATCCTTGTCATCACCATGCTCCATACCTTTGTCAACACAATGCTCCACGACCCATGTCATCACAATGCGCCATGCACTTGTCATCAAAATGCTCCACATCCTTGTCATTACAGTGCTCCAAAAACCTTGTCATCACAATGCTTCATGCACTTCTCATTAAAATGCTCTCTCCCCCCTGTCATCACAATGTTCCATGATCCGTGTCATGACAATGCTACATGACCTTATCATCACAATGCTCCATGAACCCTGACATCACAAAGTCCCATAACACGTGTCATCAAAATGCTCCATGACCCTTTTCATCACAATCCTCCATGACCCCTGACATCACAATGTTCCATAACCCCTGTCAACAAAATGTTCCATGACACTTTTCATCAAATTGCTCCATGACCCTGTCATCAAAATTCTCCCTGCCCTTCTCATCACAATGCACCACGACCTTGTCATCAAAATGCTCCATGAACTTTGTCATCACAAACTCCATGACCCTTGGCATCACAATGCTCCATGCCATTTTCATCACAATGTTTCATAACCCCTGTAATCACAATGCTCCATGCACATTTTCATCAGAATGCTCCATGAGATTGTCATCACAAGGCTCCAACGTTTTCTCATCACAATGTCCCAGGACCTTGTCATCACAGTGCCCCATTACCCTGTCATCACAATATTCCATGAACATTTTCAGCCCAATGCTCCATGACCTTCTTATCACAATGCTCCATGACCCTGTCATCACAGTGCTCCAACACCACTGTCATCACAGAGCTCCATGACCACTGACAACACAATGATATGGGAATCTTGTATTCAAAATGCTCCATGACCCTTGTCATCACAATGCTCCATGCCCTTGTCATCACAATGCTCCATGAAGCCTCTCATCACATTGCTCCATGCCCTTGTCATTACAAACCTCTATGATCCATGTATCACAGTGTTCGGTGCCCTTGTCTTCACAATGCTCTATGCCCACTCTCATCACAGTAATCCATGAAAGTTTTCAGACCAATGATCGATGCCCTTGTCATCACAATCCTCCATTGCCCATGTCATAACTATGCTCCATGAACCCTGCCATCACAATGCTCTACGGTCTTGTCATCACAAGGATCCAATACCCCTGTAATCACAATGCTCCATGCCCCTTTTCATCAGAATGGTCCATGAGAATTGTCACCCAAAGGCTCCATGGTCTTCTCATCAAAATATTCCAGTACCTTGTAATCACACTGGTCCATGCCCACTTCATCAAAAGGCTCTGTGAAATTTGTCACCACAATGCTCCATGAAAATTTCATCACAATGCTCTTTTACCCATGTCTTCACTATGCTCCATGCCTTTGTCAGCACAATGCTCCATGACGCTTGTCATCACAATGCTCGATACGCTTCTCATCACAATGCTCCATGCCCTTGTCATTACAATTCTCCATGACACATGTATCAAGTGTTCCGTGCACTAGTCATCACAATGCTCCATGCCGAATCTCATCACAATAATCCATGAAATTTTCAGACCAATGTTCCATGCCCTTGTCATCACAATGCTCCATTACCCCTGTCATAACAATGCTCCATGACTCCTGCCATCACAATGTTCCACGGCCTTGTCATCCAAAGCTCCATGACCCTTGTCATCATAGTGCTCCAAGACCTCTGTAATCACAATGCTCCATGCCCTTGTCGTCACAATGATTCATGACGCATGTCATCAGAATGCTCCATTTTCTTCTCATGAAAATGCTCCATTCCCTTGTCATCATAATGCTCCAGGAACCCTGGATTCACAATGCTCCATGCCCCTTGTCATTACAGTGCTCCATGACGCTCGTCATCACAATTATCCGTGATCTTCTCATCACAATGCTCCATGGTCTTGCCATCACAATGCTCCATGCCCTGGTCATCACAATGCTCCATGTCCCATGTCATCAAAATTCTCCACGTCCTTGTCATCACAATGCTCCATGACACTTCTTATCACAATGTTACATGATCTTGTCATCACAATTCCCCATGCACTTGTCATCGGAATGCTCTATGATCCCTGTCATAGCAAGCTCCATGAGCTTTTCATCACAATGCTTCACGACATTGTCATCAAAATTCTCAATGGCCCTTGTCATCACAATGCTCCATGCCCTTGTCATCACAATGCTCCATGACCTTTGTCATCACAATTTTCCAAGCCCTTGTCATCAAAATGCTCCATTACCTTTGTCATCACAATCCTCCATGACACTTGGTTTCAGAATGATCCATGCCATTGTCATCACAATGGACAGTGACATATGTCATCACAATGCTCCCTGACACCTGTCTTCACAATACTCCATAACCTTGTCATCACAATGTTCCATGCCCTTGTCATCAAAATGCACCATGCCCACTGTCATCACAATTATCCATGAAACATGTCAGACCAATGTTTCATGCCCCTGTCATCACAATGCTCCATGCCCTTGTCATCACAATGCTCCATGACACCGGTCATCACAATGCTTCATGACTTTTGTCATCACAATGTTCCGTGCCCTCGTCACACAAGGCTCTGTGACCTTTGTCACCACAATGCTCCATGTCCTTGTCATCACAAAGCTCCATGACGCATGTCATCAGAATGCTCCATTGCCTTCTCATCACAATGCTCCTTGCCCTTGTCATCACAATGCTTCAAAACCCCTGTAATCACAATGCTCCATGCACCTTTTCATCAGAATGCTCCATGACCCTTTTCATCAAAATGCTCCATGACCCATGACATCACAATGTTCCATAACACCTGTCATCAAAATGATCCATGACAATTTTCATCAATTTGCTCCATGACCTTGTCATCACAATTCTCCCTGCCCTTCTAATCCCAATGCACCACGACCTTGTCATCAAAATGCTCCATGACATTTGTCATCACAATGATCCATGACCATTGGCATCACAATGCTCCGTGCCATTTCATCACAATGCTACATGAAACTTCTCATCACATTGCTCCATGCCCTTGTCAGCACAATGCTCCATGACGCTTGTCATCACAATGCTCGATACTCTTCTCATCACAATGCTCCATATCCTTGTCACTACAATCCCCCATGACACAGGTATCACAGTGTTCTGTGCCCTAGTCATCACAATGCTCCATGCCGAATCTCATCACAATAATCCATGAAATTTTCAGACTAATGTCCCATGCCCTTGTCATCACAATGCTCCATTACCTCTGTCATAACAATGCTCCATTACACTGCCATCACAATATTCCATGGCCTTGTCATCAAAGGCTCCCTGACCCTTGTCATCACAGTTCTCCAAGACCCCTGTAATCACAATGCTCCATGCCTTTTTCGTCACAAAGATTCATGACGCATGTCATCAGAATGCTCCATTGCCTTCTCATCACAATGCTCCATGCCCTTGTAATCACAATGCTCCAAGACCCCTGTAATCACAATGCTCCATGCCCCTATTCATCAGAATGCTAGATGAGACTTGTCATCACAAGACTCCATGGTTTTCTCATCACACCGCTCCAGGACCTTGTCACCACAATGGTCCATTCCCTTGTCATCACATTGCTCCTTGACCCCTGTCATCACAATACTCCATGAACATTTTCAGCCCAATGCTCCATGACCTTCCAATCACAATGCTCCATGACACTTGTCATCACATTGCTCCATGACCCCTCTCATCACAATGCTCCATGTACCATGTCATCACAATTCTCCACGTCTTTGTCATCACAATGCTCCATGACCCTTCTTATCACAATGTTACATGATCTTGTCATCACAATTCTCCATGCACTTGTCATTGCAATGCTCTATGTCCCCTCTTGTAGCAAGCTCCATGCGTCTGTCATCACAATGCTTCACAACGTTGTCATCAAAATTCTCAATGGCCCTTGTCATCACAATGATCCATGCCCTTGTCATCACAATGCTCCATGACCATTTTCATCACAATGTCCCAAGACCTTGTGATCAAAATGCTCCATCACCTTTGTCATCTCAATCCTCCATGACACTTGGTATCACAATGCTCCATGCCATTGTCATCACAATGGACAATGACATATGTCATCACAATGCTCCCTGACACCTGTCTTCACAATACTCCATGAACTTGTCATCACAATGTTCCATGCCCTTGTCATCACTATGCTCCAAGACCCCTGTAATCACAATACTCCATGCCCCTTGTCATTACAGTGCTCCATGACGCTCGTCATCACAATTATCCGTGATCTTCTCATCACAATGCTCCATGGTCTTGCCATCACAATGTTCCATGCCCTGGTCATCACAATGCTCCATGTCCCATGTCATCACAATTCTCCACGTCCTTGTCATCACAATGCTCCATGACACTTCTTATCACAATGTTACATGATCTTTTCATCACAATTCTCCAGGCACTTGTCATCGCAATGCTCTATGACCCCTGGCATAGCAGACTCCATGCGCTTGTCATCACAATGCTTCACGATGTTGTCATCAAAATTCTCAATGGCCCTTGTCATCACAATGCTCCATGACCCTTGTCATCACAATGTCCCAAGCCCTTGTCATCAAAATGCTCCATTACCTTTGTCATCACAATCCTCCATGACACTTGGTATCAAAATGCTCCATGCCATTTTCATCACAATGGACAATGACATATGTCATCACCATGCTCCCTGACACCTGTCTTCACAGTACTCCATGACCTTGTCATCACAATGTTCCATGCCCTTGTCATCACTATGTGCCATGCCCACTGTCATCACAATAATCCATGTAACTAGTCAGACCAATGTTCAATGCCCCTGTCACCACAATGTTCCATGCACTTGTCATCACAATGCTCCATGACGCCTGTCATCACAATGCTCCGTGACTCCAGTCATCACAATGCTTCATGACCTTTGTCATCACAATGGTCCATGCCCTCGTCACACAAGGCTCTGTGACCTTTGTCACCACAATGCTCCATGCCCTTGTCATCACAATGCTCCATGCCCACTGTCATCACAATAATCCATGAAAATTGTCAGACCAATGATCCAAGACCACTTCACACAAGGCTCTGTGATATTTGTCACCACAATGCTCCATGAACTTTTCATCACAATGCTCTTTGTCCCTTGTCACCACAATGCTCCATGTCCTTGTAATCACAAAGCTCCATGACACATGTCATCAGAATGCTCCATTGCCTTCTCATCACAATGCTCCTTGACCTTGTCATCACAATGCTTCAAAACCCCTGAAATCACAATGCTCCATGCACTTTTTCATCAGAATGATCCATGACCCTTTTCATCAAAATGCTCCATGACCCCTGACATCACAATGTTCCATAACACCTGTAATCAAAATGTTCCATGACACTTTTCATCAATTTGCTCCATGACCCTGTCATCACAATGTTCCCTGAACTTCTGATCAAAATGCACCACGACCTTGTCATCAAAATGCTCCATGACCTTTGAAATCACAAAGCTCCATGACCCTTGGCATCACAATGCTCCATGCCATTTCATCACAATGCTACATGAAACCTCTCATCACATTGCACCATGCCCTTGTGAGCACAATGCTCCATGACGCTTGTCATCACAATGATCAATACTCTTCTCATCACAATGCTCCATGCCCTTGTCATCACAATGCTCCCTTACCCTTGTCATAACAATGCTTCATGACCCCTGCCATCACAATGTTCCACGGCCTTGTCATCCAAGGCTCCATGACGTTTGTCATCACAGTGCTCCAAGACGTCTGTAATCACAATGATGCATGACCTTGTCGTCACATTGATTCATGACGCATGTCTTCAGAATGCTCCATGGCCTTCTCATCAAAATGCTCCATTCCCTTGTCATCACAATGCTCCAAGACCCCTGTAATCACAATGCTCCATGCCCCTTGTCATTACAGTGCTCCATGACGCTCGTCATCACAATTATCCGTGATCTTCTCTTCACAATGCTCCACTGTCTTGCCATCACAATGCTACATGCCCTGGTCATCACAATGTTCCATGTCCCATCTCAGCGCAATGCTCCATGACGCTTGTCATCACAATGCTCGATACTCTTCTCATCACAATGATCCATGCCCTTTCCATTACAATCACCCATGACACATGTATCACAGTGTTCCGTGCCGTAGTCATCACAATGTTCCATGCCGAATCTCATCACAATAATCCATGAAATATTCAGACTAATGTTCCATGCCCTTGTCATCACAATGCTCCATTACCTCTGTCATAAAATTGCTCCATGACCCCTGCCATCACAATATTCCTCGGCCTTGTCATCCAACGCTCCATGACCCTTGTCATCACAGTGCTCCAAGACCCCTGTAATCACAATGCTCCATGCCCTTGTCATCACAATGCTCCAAGACCCCTGTAATCACAATGCTCCATGCCCCTTGTCATTACAGTGCTCCATGACGCTCGTCATCATAATTATCCGTGATATTCTCATCACAATGCTCCACGGTCTTGCCATCACAATGCTCCATGCCCTGGTCATCACAATGCTCCATGTCCCATATCATCACAATTCTCCACGTCTTTCTCATCACAATGCTCGTTGACACTTCTTATCACAATATTACATGATATTTTCATCACAATTCTCCATGCACTTGTCATCGCAATGCTCTATGACCCCTGTCATAGCAAGCTCCATTCGCTTGTCATCACAATGCTTCACGACGTTGTCATCAAAATTCTCAATGGCCCTTGTCATCACAATGCTCCATGCCCTTGTCATCACAATGCTCCATGACGCTTGTCATCACAATTTCCCAAGCCATTGTCATCAAAATGCTCCATTATATTTGTCATCACAATCCTCCATGACACTTGGTATCACAATGCTCCATGCCATTGTCATCACAATGGACAATGATATATGTCATCACAGTGCTCCCTGACACCTGTCTTCACAGTACTCCATGACCTTGTCATCACAATGTTCCATGCCCTTGTCATCACAATGTGCAATGCCCACTCTCATCACAATAATCCATTAAACTTTTCAGACCAATGTTCCATGCCGCTGTCCTCACAAGGCTCCATGCCCTTGTCATCACAATGCTCCATGACCCCTGTCATCACAATGCTCCGTGACTCCAGTCATCACAATGCTTCATGACCTTTGTCATCACAATGGTCCATGCCTTCGTCACAAAAGGTTCTGTGACCTTTGTCACCACAATGCTCCATATCCTTGTCATCACAATTTTCCATGCCCACTGTCATCACAATAATCCATGAAACTTTTCAGACCAATGATCCATGCCTTCTTCACACAAGGATCTGTGATCTTTGTCACCACAATGCTCCATGAAATCTTCATCACAATGCTCTGTGTCCCTTGTTATCATAATGCTCTATGCCTTTGTCAGCACAATGCTCCATGACACTTTTCATCAAAATGCTCCATGCGCTTGTCAGCACAATGCTCCATGAAAAATGTCATCACAATGCGCCATGCGCTTTTCATCAAAATGCTCCACATCCTTTTCATCGCTATGCTCCATAACAATTGTCATCGCAATGCTCCATTTACTTCTCATCAAAATGCTCTCTCACCACATATATCACAATGTTCCATCACTAGTCTTCACAATACTCCCTCACCCCTGTCATCACAATATTCCATGACTGCTGTCATCACAATGCTACATGCACTTATCATCACAATGCTCCATGACTCCTGACATCACAATGTTCCATAACCCCTGTAATCAAAATGCTCCATGACCATTTTCATCACAAAGCTACATGACCCCTGACATCACAGTGTTCTATAACACCTGTCATCACAATGATCCATGTCCTTTTCATCAAAATGCTCTGTGACCCTTGTCATCGCAATGCACCATGCCTTTGTCAGCACAATGATCCATGACACTTGTCATCACAATGCTCCATGTGCTTTTCAGCACAATGCTCCTTGACCCATGTGATCACAATGCACCATGTGCTTGTCATCACAATGCTCCACATCCTTGTCATCACAATGCTCCATAAACCTTGTCATCACAATGCTCCATGCACTTCTCATCAAAATGCTCTTTTACCACTGATATCACAATGTTCCATCACTAGTCTTCACAATACTCCTTCACCCCTGTCATCACAATGTTCCATGACCCCCATCATCACTATGCTACATGCACTTATCATCAAAATGCTCCATGACCAATGACATCACAATGCTCCATAATCCCTGTCATCAAAATGCTCCATTACCATTTTAGCACAATGCTCCATGACCCCTGACATCACAATTTTCCATATCTACTCTCATCAAAATATTCCATGACATTTTCACCAAATTGCTCCATTACCCTGTTAGCACAATGCTCCCTTCCATTCTCATCACAACGCACCACGACCTTGTCATCAAAATGCTCCATGACATTTGTCATCACAAAACTCCATGACACTTGGCATCATAATGCCCTATGCCATTGTCATCACAATGCTCCATGAAGCCTCTCATCACATTGCTCCATGCCCTTGTCACCACAATGCTCCATGACACTTGTCATCACAATGCTCGATGCCCTTCTCATCACAATGCTCCCTGCCCTTGTCATTACAATCCTCCATGACCCATGTATCAAAGTGTTCTGTGCCCTTTTCGTCACCAAGCTCCATGCCCACTATCATCACAATAATCGATGAAACATTTCAGACCAATGCTCCATGCCCTTGTCATCACAATGCTCCATTACCCCTGTCATAACAATCCTCCATGACACAGGCCTTCACAAGTTTCCACGGCCTTGTCATCACAAGACTCCATGACACTTGTCATCACAATGCTCCAAACACTGTAATCACAATTCTGCATATATTTGTCATCACAAAGCTCCATGACGCATGTCATCAGAATGCTCCATGGCCTTCTCACTCAAGATGCTCCATGCCCTTGTCATCACAATGGTCCAAGACACCTGTAATCACAATGCTCCATGCCCATTTTCATATCAATGCTCCATGAACCGTGTCATCACAATGCACCATGCCCATCATCATAATGCTTCATGCTATTGTCATCAAAATGAAATCAATATGCTCCATGACCTCTGTCATCACAATGCTCCAAACACTTGTGATCACAATGTTCCATAACACTTGTCATCACAACGCCCAATGATGCTCATCATCACAGTTACCTTGGGCTTCTATTCACAGTACTCCATTACCTTTGTCATCACAATGCTCAATACACTTGTCATCAGTATGCTCCTTGAACCCTGTCATGACAAAGCTCCATGCATTTTTCAACAAAATGATCCATGCCCTTTTGCTCACAATGCTCCAAGACCCCAGGAATCACAATGCTCTATGCCAGTGTCATCACAAAGCTTCATGACACATGTCTTCAGAATGCTCCATGGCCTTCTCATCACCATTCTCCATGACATTTTCATCACAATGCTCCATTCCCATGTCATCAAAATACCCCATGACCCCTGTCATCACAATACTCCATGAACATTTTCAGCCCAATGCTCCATGACCTTCTCATCACAATGCCCCATGAACCCTGTGATCAAAATGCTCCATGACCCCCCTCATCACAATGCTCCGTGACTCCAGTCATCACAGTGTTTCATGACCTTTGTCATCTCAATGGTCCATGCCATTGCCACATAAGGCTCTGTGACATTTGTCACCACAATGCTCCATGAACTTTTCTTCACAATACTCTGTGACCCTTGTCATCAAAATGCACCATGCCTTTGTCAGCAGAGTGCTCCATGACCCATGTCATCACAATGCGCCATGCGCTTGTCATCACAAATCTCCATGAGGCTTGTCATCACAACGCTCGATGCACTTCTCATCACAATGCTCCATGACCTTATCATTACATTCCTGCATGATCTATGTATCACAGTGTTCAGTGCGGTTTTCATTACAATGCTCCATGCCCTTGTCATCACAATGCTCAATGATCCTTGTCATCACGATGCTCCAAACCCTTGTCATCAAAATGCTCCATTACCTTTGTCATCACAATCCTCCATGACTCTTGGCATCACAATGCTCCATGCCATTGTCATCACAATGGACCATGACATATGTCATCACTATGTTCCCTGACACCTGTCTTCACAATACTCCTTGCCCTTGTCATCACAATGAGCCATGCCCACTGTCATAACAATAATCCATGAAACGTGTCAGATCAATGTTCCATTGCCCTGTCATCACAGTGCTCTATGCCCTTGTCATCACAATGCTCCATGAACCCTGTCATCACAATGCTCCGTGACTCCAGTCATCACAATGCTTTATGATATTTGTCATCACAGTGTTCCATGCCCACGTCACACAAGGCTCTGTGACCTTCTCACCACAATGCTCCATATTCTTGTCATCACAATGTGACATGCCCACTGTCATCACAATAATCCATGAAACTTGTCAGACCAATGTTCCATGCCCCTGTCATCACAATGCTCCATGCACTTGTCATCAAAATGCTCCAAGACCCTTGTCATCACGATGCTCTAAACCCTTGTCATCAAAATGCTCCATTACGTTTGTCATCACAATCCTCCATGACACTTGGCATCACAATGCTCCATGCAATTGTCATCGCAATGGACCATGACATATTTCATCAAAATGCTCCCTGACACCTGTCTTCACAATACTCCCTGACCTTGTCATCACAATGCTCCATGCCCTTGTCATCACAATGTGTCATGCCCACTCTCATCACAATAATCCATGAAACTTGTCAGACCAAAGTTCCATGCCCCTGTCATCACAATGCTCCATGCCTTTGTCATCACAATGCTCCATAACCCCTGTCATAACAATGCTCCATGATCCCTGTCATCACAATGTTCCACGGCATTGTCATCCAAGGCTCCATGACCCTTGTCATAACAATGCTCCAAGACCCCTGTAATCACAATGCTCAACGCCCGTTTCATCACAAAGATCTATGACACATGTCATCAGAATGCTCCATGGCCTTCTCATCACAATGCTCCATGCCCTTGTCATCACAATGCTCCAAGACCCCTGTAATCACAGTGCTCCATGCCCCTTTTTATCTCAATGCTCCATGAACCATGTCATAACAATGCACCATGCACATCATCATAATGGTTCATGCTATTGCCATCACAATGAAATCAAAATGCTCCATGACATCTGTCATCACAATGCTAAAAACCCTTGTGATCACAATGTTCCATAACACTTGTCATCACAATGCCCCATGACGCTCGTCATCACAATTATGAATGGTTTAATCATCACAATGCTCCATGACCTTTGTCACCAAAATCCTCAATACTTTTATCACCACAATGCTCCCTGACACTTGTCATCAGTATGCTCCATGAACCCTGTCATGAAAAGGCTCCATGCCTTTTTCATCACAATGATCCTTTCCCTTTTCATCACAATGCTGAAAGACCCCTATAATCACAATGCTCCCTGCCCTTGTCATCACAAAGCTCCATGACACATGCCATCTGAATGCTCCATGGCCTTCTCATCACAATGCTCCATGCACTTGGCATCACAATGCTCCAAGTACACTGTCATCACAATGCTCCGTGACTACAGTCATCACAGTGCTTCATGACAATTGTCATCACAATGTTCCATCACTTCGTCACACAAGGCTTTGTGACCTTTGTCTCCACAATGCTCCATGAAATATTCATAACAGTGCTCTGTGACCCTTGTCATCACAAAGCTCCATGCCATTGTCAGCACAATGCTCCATGACCGTTGTCAGCAAAATGCTTGATGCGTGTGTAAGCACAATTCTCCATAACCCATGTCATCACAATGCTCCCTGCACTTCTCATCACAATGCAACACGCACTTGTTATCAAAATGCTCCATGACCTTTGTAATAACAAAGTTCCATGACAATTGGCATCACAATGCTCCATTCCATTGTCATCACAATGCTCAATGAACACTCTCATCACATTGCTCCATGCACTTGTCATCACAAATCTCCAGGAGGCTTGTCATCACAACGCTCGACGCCCTTCTCATCACAGTGCTACATGTCCTTGTCATTACAATCCTGCATGATCTATGTATCACCGTGTTCCGTGCCCTTGTCATAACAATGCTCCATGACCCCTGCCGTCACAAAGTTCCACGGCCTTGTCATCACAAGCCACCATGAACCTTGTCATCACAATTCTCCAAGACCCCTCTAATCAAATGCTAAATGCCCTTGTCATCAGAAAGCTCCATGACGCAAGTCATCAGAATGCTCCATGGCCTTCTCATCACAATGCTACATGCCCTTGTCATCACAATGCCCCAAGACCAATGTAATCACAGTGCTCCATGCCCCTTTTCATCTCAATGCTTCATGAACCCTGTCATCACAATGCACAATGCCCATCACCATAATATTTCATGCTATTGTCATCACAATGAAATCAAAATGCTCAGTGACCTCTGTCATCACAATGCTCCAAACCCATCTGATCACAATGTTCCATAACTCTTGTCATCACAATGCCCCATGAGGCTGGTAATCACAATTATCAATGGTCTTCTCATCACAATGCTCCTTGATCTTTGTCATCACAATGCTCAATACACTTATCATCACAATGCTCCCTGACACTTCTCATCAGTATGCTCCTTGAACCCTGTCATGACAAGGCTCCATGCAATTTTCATCACAATGATCCATGCACTTTTCATCACAATGCTCCAAGACTGTTGTAATCACAATGTTCCATGTCCTTGTCATCACAAAGCTCCATGACGCATGTCATCAGAATGCTCCATGGCCTTCGCATCACAATGCTCCATGCCCTTGTCATCACAATGCTACAAAACCCCTGTAATCACAATGCTCCATGCACCTTTTCATCAGAATGCTCCATGACACTTGTCATCACAAGGCTCCATGGTCCTCTCATCACAGTGCTCCAGGACCTTGTCATCACAATGCTCCAGGACCTTGTCATCACAATGCTCCATGACCCCTGTCATCACAATACTACATGTATATTCTCAGCGCAATGCTCTATGACCGTCTCATTACAATGCTCCATGACCCATGTCTTCACAATGGTCCATGACCACAGTCATCAAAATGCTCTGTGTCCCCTGTCATCACAATGGTCCATGCCCTCGTCATCAAAAGGCTCTGTGACATTTGTCACCACAATTCTCCATGAAATTTTCATCACAATGTTCTCTTACTCATGTCATATCTATGTTCCATGCCTTTGTCAGCAAAATGCTCCATGACACTTGTCATCACAATGTTCCATGCGCTTGTTCGCAAAATGCCCCATGACCTGTGTCATCACAATGCAACATGTGCTTGTCATCACAATGCTCCACAACCTTGTCATCACAGTTCTCGATAAACCTTGTTGTCACAATGCTCCATGCACTTCCCATCAAAATGCTCTCCCAACACTGATATCATAATGTTCCATCACCTGTCATCACAATATTCCCTCACCCCTGTCATCAAAATGTTCCATGACCCCTGTCATCACAATGCTCCATGACCCTTTTCATCACAATGCTCCCTGACCCCTGACATCACAATGTTCCATAACCCCTGTCATCAAAATGTCCCATGACACTTTTCATCAAATTGCTCCATGACCCTTTCATCACAATGCTCACTGCCTTTCTCATCACAGTACACCACGCCGTTGTCATCAAAACCCTCCATGACCTTTGTCATCACAAAGCTCCGTGACCCTTGGCATCACAATGCTCCATGCCATTGTCATCAAAATGCTCCATGAACCCTCTCATCACATTGTTACATGTCCTTGTCATCACAGGCTCCATGATGCTTTTCATCACAATGCTCGATGCTCTTCTTAACACAAAGCTCCAAGGCTTGTCATTACAATCCTCCATGACCCATGTATCACAGTGTTCCGTGCCCTTGTCATCACAATGCTCCATGCCCCCTCTCATCACAATAATCCATGAAAATTTTCAGACCAATGCTCCATGCCCTTGTCATGAAAATGCTCCATTACCCCTGTTATAACAATGCTCTATAAAAACTGCCATTACAATGTTCCACGGCCTTCTCATCACAAGGCTCCATGACCCTTGTCATCACAATGCTCCAAGACACCTGTAATCACAATGCTCCATGCCTTTGTCATCACAAAGCTCCATGACGCATGTCATCAAAATGTGCCTTCGCCTTCTCATCACAATGCTCCATGACCTGGTCATCGCAATGCTCCAAGACCCCTGTAATGACAATGCTCCATGACCATTTTCATCTCAATGCTCCATGAACCCTGTCATCACAGTGCACCATGCCCATCATCATAATGCTTCATGCTATTGTCATCACAATGAAATCAAAATGCTCCATGACCTCTCTCATCACAATGCTCTAAAGCCTTGTGATCACAATGTTCCATAACACTTGTCATCACAACGGCCCAAGACGCTCATCATCACAATTATCCATGGTATTTTATTCACAATACTCCATGACCTTTGTCATCACAATGCTCCCTGACAATGGTCATCAATATGCTCCTTGAAACCTGTCAGGACAAGGCTCCATGCATTTTTCATCACAATAATCTTTGCACATTTCATCACAATACTCCAAGACCCCTGTAATCACAATGCTCCATGCCCTTGTCATCACAATGGTTAATGAAGCATGTTTTCAGAATGCTCCATTGCCTTCTCATCAACATGCTCCATGCCCTTTTCATCACAATGCTCCATTCTCTTGTCATCAAAATGCTCCATGACACGTGTCATAACAATACTCCATGAATATTTTCAGCCCAATGCTCCATGACCTCTTCACAATGCCCCATGAACCCAGTCATCACTATGCTCCATGACCACTGTCATCACAACAATCCATAACCCCTGACAACACAGTGATCCTGGACTCTTGTCATCAAAATGCTACATGACAATTGTCATCGCAATGCTCCATTCCCTTGTCATCACAATTCTCCATAACCCTTGTCATCACAAGGCTCCAAGCCCTTGTCATCACAATGCTCCATTATATTTGTCATCACATTTCTCCATGACACTTGGCATCACAGTGCTCCATGCCATTGTCATCACAATGGATCATGACATATGTCACCACAATGCTCCCTGACACCTGTCTTCAAAATAATCTATGACCTTGTCATAACAATGTCTCATGCCCTTTTTATCACAATGTGCCATGCCCACTGTCATCACAATAATCCAAGAAATTTATCAGACCAATGCCCCATGAACCCTGTCATACCAATGCTCCATGACCCCGGTAAAAACAATTCTCCATGACGCTTTTCATCACAGAGCTCCATGACCCATGTCATCACAATGCTCCATGAGCTTGTCAGCACACTGCTCCATGACCGATGTCATCATAAGGTGCCATGCGCTTGCCAACACAATGCTTCACATCTTTGTCATCACAATGCACCATAAAACTTGTCATCACAATACTCCATGCACTTCTCAAGAAAATGCTCTCTCACCACTGATATCACAATGTTCCATGACTAATCATCACTATACTACCTAACCCCATTCATCACAATGTTCCATGACCCCAGTCATCACAATGCTACATGCCCTTATCGTCACAATGTACCACTCCCTTGTCATCAAAATGCTACATGACCTTTGTCATCACAAAGCTCCATGACCCTTGGCATCATAATGCTCCATGCCATTGTCATCACAATGCTCCATGAAGCCTCTCATCATATTGCTCCATGCCCTTGTCATCACAAAGCTCCAAGGCGCTTGTCATCACAATGCTCGATGCCCTTCTCATCACAATGTTCATGCCCTTGTCATTACAATCCTCCATGACCCATGTATCAAAGTGTACCTTGCCCTTGTCATCATAATGCTCCATGCACACTCTCATCACAATAATCTATGAAACTTTTCAGACCAATGCTCCATGCCCTTGTCATCACAATGCTCCATTACTCCTGTCATAACAATGCTCCATGACCCCTGCCATCACAAGGTTCCACGGCCTTGTCATCACAAGACTCCATGACACTTGTCATCACAATGCTCCAAGACCCTGTAATCACAATGCTCCATGCCCTTGTCATCACAAAGCTCCATGACGCATGTCATCAGAATGCTTCATGGCCTTCTCATTCACAATGCACCATGCCCTTGTCATCACAATGCTCCATGACCCCTGTCATCACAATGCTCCATGACCACAGTCATCACAACGATCCATCACCCCTGACAACACAATGATCCGGAACTCTTGTCATCAAAATGCTCCATGACCCTTGTCATCACCATGATCTATGCCCTTGTTATCCCAATGCTACATGACCGCTGTAATCACAAAGTTCAGTGACGCTTGTCATCACAGTGCTCCATAACCCTTGTCATCAAAATGTTCCATGCATTTATCAGCAAAATGCTTCATGAACTTGTCATCACAATGCTCCATTCCCATTGTCATCAAAATCCTCGATGAAACTTGGGTTCACATTGCTTGATGCCCTTGTCATCACAATGTGCCATGGTCCTTGAAATGAAAATGATCCATGACCTCTGTCATCACAATGCTCCAGGCCCACTGTCATAGCAATAATCCATGAAACTTGTCAGACCAATGCTCCATGCCCCTGTCATCACAATTTTCCATGCCCTTGTAATCACAATGCTCCATTACCCCTCACATCATAATGTTCCTTGACTGCAGTCATCACAATGCTTTATGACCTTTGTCATCACAATGGTCCATCACCTCGTCATCACAATGCTCTGGAACACTTGTCATGACAATGCTCCATGACTTTGTCAGCACAATGCTCTATGACCCTTGTCATCACAATGCTCCATGTGCTTCTCAACACAATGCTCCGAGACACATGTCATCACAATGTGCCATGCACTTGTCATCACAATGCTCCACAACCTTGTCATCACAATGCTCCATAAACCTTTTTATCACAATGCTCCATGCACTTCTCATCTAAATGCTCTCTCACCACTGATATCACAATGTTCCATCACTAGTCATCACAATACTCCCTCACCCCTGTCATCACAATATTCCATGACCCCTGTCATCAAAATGCTACATGCCCTTATCATCACATTGCTCCATGACGAATGACATCACAATGTTCCATGACCCCTGTCATCAAAATGATCCCTGACCCTTTTCATCAAATTGCTCTATGACCCTGTCTTCACAATGCACCCTGCCCTTCTCATCACAATGCACCACGCACTTGTCATCAAAATGCTCCTTGACCTTTGTCATCACAAAGCTCCATGACCCTTGGCATCACAATACTCCATGCCATTGTCATCACAATGCTCCATGAACACTCTCATCACATTGCTCCTTGCCCATGTCATCACAATGCTCAATGGCCTTTTCATCACAATGCTCCATGCAATTGTCATCATAATACTCCACAAGCTTGTCGTCCGAATGCTCCATGTACCTTGTCATCACAATGCTCCATGACCCCTGTCATCACAATGCTCCATGAAACCAGTTATCACAATGCTCCATGCCCCTTGTCACTACAGTGCTCCTTGACGCCTGTCATCACAATTATACATGGTCTACACATCACAATGCTTCCCGGTCTTGCAATCACAATGCTCCATGCCCTGGTCATCAGTATTCTCCACGTCCTTGTCATCACAATGCTCTTTGACACATCTCATCACAATTTTACATGCTCTTTTCATCAAAATTCTCCATGCCCTTGTCATTGCAATGCTCCATGACCCCTGTCATAGCACGCTTCATGCGCTTGTCATCACAATGCTTCACGAATTTGTCATCAAAATTCTCAATGGCCCTTGTCATCACAATGCTCCAAGCCCTTGTCATCACAATGCTCCATTACCTTTGTCATCACAATCCTCCATGACACTTGGCATCACAATGCTCCATGCCATTTTCATCACAATTGTCCATGACATAGGTCATCACAATGCTCCCTGACACCTGTCTTCACATTTCTTCATGACGTTGTCATCACAATGCTCCATGCCCTTGTCATCACAAGGAGCCATGCCCATTGCCATCACAATAATCCATGAAATTTGTCAGACCAAATCTCCATGCCCCTGTCATCACAATGCTCCATGCCATTGTCATCACAATGATCCATGACTCCAGTCATCAAAATGCTTCATGACCTTGGTCATCTCAGTGGTCCATGCCCTCGTCATCACAAGGCTCTGTGACATTTGTCACCACAATGCTCCATGAACTTTTCATCAAAATGCTTGTGACACTTGTCATCTCAATGCTCCATGCCTTTCTCAGCACAATGCTCCATGAACCTTGTCATCACAATGCTCCATGCCCTTGTCAGCACAGTGCTCCATGACCTTTGTCATCACAATGCTCCAAGCCCTTGTCATCACAATGCTCCATTACCTTTGTCATCACAATCCTCCATGACACTTGGAATCACAATCCTCCATGCCATTGTCATCACAATGGGCCATGACTTAGGTCTTCACAATGCTCCCTGAGACCTGTCTTCATAATACTGCATGACTTTGTCATCACAATGCTCCGTGCCATTGTAATCACAATGCGCCATTCCCACTGTCATCACAATAATCCATGAAACTTGTAAGACCAATGCTCCATGCCCCTTTCATCACAATGCTCCATGCCCTTGTCATCACAATGCTCCATGACCCATGTCATCACAATGCTCTGTGACTCCAGTCATCACAATGCTTCATGACATTTCTCATCTAAATGGTCCATGCCCTCGTCATCACAAGTCTCTGTGACCTTTGTCACCACAATGCTCCATGAACATTTCATCACAATGCTCTGTGACCCTTGTCATCACAATTCTCTATGCCTTTCTCAGCACAATGCTCCATGACCCTTGTCATCACAATGCTCCATGCGCTTCTCAGCACAATACTCCATGACCCACGTCATCACAACGCGCCATGTGCCTGTCATCACAATGCTCCACATCATTTTCATCACAATGCTGCTTAAACCTTGTCATTACAGCACTCCATGCACTTCTCATCAAAATGCTCTCTCACCACTGATATCACAATGTTCCATCACTATTCATCCCAATACTCCATCACCCCTGTCATCACAATGTTCCATGACGCCTGTCATTAAAATGCTACATGCACTTATCATCACAATGTTCGATGACCCCTGACTTCACAATATTCCATAACCACTGTAATCAAAATGTTCCATGGCACTTTTCACCAAATTACTCAATGACCCTGTCATCACAATGCTCCCTGCCCTTCTCATCACAATGCAAGTCACCCTTGTCATCAGAATGCTCCATGACATTTGTCATCACAAAGCTCCATAACCCTGGGCATCACAATGCTCCATGCCATTGTCATCACAAAGCTCCATGAACCCTCTCATCACATTGCTCCATGCCGTTGTCATCACAAAGCTCCATGACGCTTGTCATCACAAGGCTCCATGCCCACTCTCATCACAATAATCCATGAAACTTTTCAGACCAATGCTCCATGCCCTTGTCATCACAATGCTCCATTCCCCCTGTCATAACAATGCTCCATGACACCTGCCATCACAAGGATCCACAGCCTTGTCATCACAAGACTCCATGACCCTTTTCATCACAATGCTCCAAGACCCTGTAATCACAATGCTCCTTGCAGTTGTCATCAGAAAGCTCCATGACGCATGTCATAAGGAACCTCCGTGGACTTCTCATTAACTATGCTCCATGCCTTTGTCATCACAATGCTCCAAGACCCATGTAATCACAATGCTCCATGTCCCTTTTCATCTCAATGCTCCAAGAACACTGTCATCCCATGCACCATGCCCATCATCAAAATGATTCATGCTATTGTCATCACAATGGAATCAATATGCTCCATGACTTCTGTCATCATAATGTTCCAAACACTTGTGATCACAATGTTCCATAACACTTGTCATCACAATGCCCCATGACACTCCTCATCACAGTTAACCATGGTCTTCTCATCACAATGCTCCATGAACTTTGTTATCACAATGCTCAATACAATTGTCATCACATAGCTCCCTGACATTTGTCGAGAGTATGCTCCTTGAACCCTGCCCTGACAAGGCTCCATGCCTTTTTCATCACAATGATCCATGCCCTTTTCATCACAATGCTCAAAGACCCCTGTAATCACAATGCTCCATTCCCCTTTTCATCACAAACATCCATGACACATGTCATCAGAATGCTCCATGGCCTTCTCATCACAATGCTCCATGCCCTTGTTATCACAGTGCTCCAAGACCCCTGTCATCACAATACTCCATGAATATTTTCAGCCCAATGCTCCATGATCTTCTCATCACAATGCTCCATGATCCATGTCATCAGAACACTCCGTGCTCCTTGAAATCAAAATAATCCATGACCTCTGTCATCACAATGCTCCAAACCCTTGTGATCACATTGTTCCACAACACTTGTCATCACAACGCTCCATGATGCCTCTCATCACAATACTCCATGCCCGTGTCATCACAATGCTCCATGACCTTTGTCATCACAATGCTCAATACACTTGTCATCACAATGCTCCCTGACACTTGTCGTCAGAATGCTCCTTCAACGCTGTCATGAAAAGCCTCCATGCCTTTTACATCACAATGATCCATGCCCTTTTCATCACAATGCTCCATGCCACTGTCATCACATTACTCCACAAGCTTGTCATCAGAATGCTCCACGACCCTTGTCATCACAATGCTCCATGCCCCTTGTCATTACAGTGCTGCATGACGCTCGACATCACAATTATCCATGGTCTTCTCATCACAGTGCTCCACGGTCTTGCCATCACAATTCTCCATGACACTTCTCATCACAATGTTACATGATCTTGTCATCACAATTCTCCATGCACTTGTCATTGCAATGCTCCATGAACCATGTCATAGCAAGCTCCAAGTGCTTTTCATCACAGTGCTTCACGACATTGTCATCAAAATTCTCAATGGCCGTTGTCATCACAGTGCTCCATGCCCTTGTCATCACAGTGCTCCATGACCTTTGTCATCAAAAAGCTCCAAGCCCTTGTCATCACAATGCTCCATTACCTTTGTCATCACAATCCTCCATGACACTTGGCTTCACAATGCTCCATGCCATTGTCATCACAATGCACCAAGACATATGTCATCACAATGCTCCCTGACACCTGTCTGCACAGTACTCCATGACCTTCTCATAACAATGCTGCATGCCCTTGTCATCACAATGCGCCATGCACACTGTCATCTCAATAATCCATGAACCTTGTCAGACCAATGCTCCATGCCCCTGTCATCACAATGCTCCATGCCCTTGTCATCACAATGCTCCGTGATTCCAGTCATCACAAAGCTTCATGACCTTTGGCATCAAAATGGTCCATGCCCTCGTCATCACAGGGCTCTGTGAAATTTGTCACCCTAATGCTCCATGAACTTTTCATTCACAATGCCTTGTGACCCTTGCCATCACAATGCTCCATGCCTTTGTCAGCAGAGTGCTCCATGACCCTTGTTATCACAATTCTCCATGCGCTTGTTATCAAAATTTTCCACAAACTTGTCATCAGAATGCTCAATAAAACTTGTCATCACAATGCTCCATGTACTTCTCATCAAAATGCACTCTCACCACTGATATCAAAATGTTCCATCACTAGTCATCACAATACTCGCTCACCCCTGTCATGACACTGTTCCACGGCCTTGTCATCACAAGGCTCCATGACCATTGTCATCACAATGCTCCAAGACCCCTGTAATCACAACGCTCCATGCTATTGTCATCACAAAGCTCCATGACGCATGTCATCAATCTGCTCCATGGCCTTCTCATCACAATGCTCCATGCCCTTGTCATCACAATGCTCCAAGACAACTGTAATCAAAATGCTCCATGCCACTTTTCATCTCAATGCTCCCTGAACTCTGTAATCACAATGAACCATGACCATCATCATGGAGACTTATCAATACATAGGTTTTAAGATTCTTACTAGTCAGATATATTCCTCTGCGAGAAATATGGGGTTTTTAGTCCATTTCACTGAGGAAAGTGTAGGTCTTGTCTATTCCGTATTTGGTTTTTGGAACGGTAACAGTACTAATATCAAACTCTGGTTTTATGCATCACCCCACCTCTCCTTCCCCATTAAGCAGGCATAAGAGAGTTTTTAAATGTGAGACTCTGTTCTCTTTCCTAACTCAGTTCATGTGTATCCATATTTACAGGACCTTCATAAGTGATATCTTATGATAAGTTTCTTTTTCTCTGTGACTTATTTCACTTAGAATCATCGTACCTGAATCCACTCATTTTGCTGCCACTGGCTTATAACATTGATTTCATGGCTGAGCGATATTACATCGTACGTAAGTAACACATTTTCTTGAACCATTTTTGTCTTTCCTAGGATATTTAAGGTGTACCCAAATTGAGGTTCTTGTAAGCAGTGCAGCACTAAATTTTGCGGTGGCTCTGTCTTATTGATTTTCAGTATTCCCAAGGTATATTCCCTAGACTGCAAGTGCCCTTGGCTCTGTTTCTCTGTTGTTTCCTTGTTTTAGGGAACACAATGCACTCCTCCAGAGAGGCAGTTGGCAATTTACATCCTGCCCATCAGCGTAACTAGGCTCCCTCTTCTCCAGGCCATGTCTTGCCTTTCTGGTTTTTACACATTTTGTGGATGTCCCTTTTGACCGGTGGGAAGTGATCCTTCATTGTAGCTCAGATTTGCGTTGCCCACTTGCTTGCTTGGCCAAAAAGGACATATGCGTTTTCTCCTTAATATATTCAGGAGAAAACACATATGACATTTCTGGCCAAGTGCATCTTTGTCGAAGTTGTGCCCCTCTTCCTGTGCTTTAAAGGCGATTCCAATGTACCTCTTGAAATCTATTTCCTTCTATTCTGGCTCGCTTTCAAGTCCGCCTCATTGCCTTCCCTCAAAATATTTTTGGACGATTGTTTTCCTTTACTTCTCTGACAGTTTGTGCATTGCTGTGCCCCTAAGCTCCATTTTTCAACTCGTTTTTTCTGAGTTGACCGCAAGTCCAAATTTTGGTTCAAGACCTATACTGGTTCCCGGCGGTGGCTGAGACTTTGGTTAATTCTTCTTCCTTCCGGGAAATTAGAGTGACATGTGCCCGTCCAAATGACTAACAGGTACTCTCTCATTGGTTCTCACTCATCCCTTTCATTCTCTGCCAAATTTGCAACCTGTGCGAACCAGGAGGGTAAAGGGTCTGTCTTTCCAAGTTGGGAGATCGGTAGTAAATCTGTTGGAAAGTCACACCGGAGCACAAGGAGAGGGATTATTAGTTGAGTTTTAGAAATCTTTCATATTCACAGTGTGTCCATTCTCTAGGGTTTCCGTACATGTTATAGCTGTAGTAATATTCCCTTCATCTTGGAGAGTTGGGTCCCTTGGAATGTGTGCCCCGCATTATTGCTTTAAAGGGTCTGCATTTGCTCACTGAATCTCACCAATCCTCTCAGTCCCAAGTGTCCAGCCTTATGCCACATCCAGCTGTCATTGTAGATAGGGTCATTCCAGGTTTCATCAGAGCCCCTGAAGGAATTGTAAATAATTTCTCTGTTTTTTTTTTTTTTTTTTGAAATTCCTTTTTATAGTGGGTTAGAACTGATACTCACTGCCATGTTTATGCCAGTCTAGACAAACTTGATTCCCTTACGGAGACATAAGAATACATAGATTTTAAGATTCTTACCAGTCAGATATATTCCTCTGCGGGAAATATGGTGTTTTGAGTCCCTTTCACTGAGGAAAGTGTAGGTCTTTTCTATTCCGTAGTTGGTTTTTGGAACGGTACCTGTACTAATATCAAACTCTGGTTTTATGCATCACCCTACCTCTCCTTCCCCCTTAATCAGGCATAAGAGTGTTTTCCAAATGTGAGACTCTGTTCTTTTTCCTAACTCAGTTCATGTGTAGCCATGTTTACAGGACCTTCATAAGTGATATCTTATGATAAGTTTCTTTTTCTCTGTAACTTATTTCACTTAGAATCATCGTACCTGAATCCACTCATTTTGAAACTACTGGCCTTATGACATTGATTTCATGGCTGACTGATATTCCATCGTAGGTAAGTAACACAATTTCTTGAACCATTTTTGTCTTTCCTGGTATATTTAAGGTGTACCCAAGTTGAGGTTATTGTATACAGTGCAGCCCTAAATTTTGGGGTGGCACTGTCTTATTGATTTTCAGTTTTCCAAAGGTATATTCTCTAGACTGTAATGGCCCTTGGCTCTGTAGCTCTGTCGTTTCCTTGTTTTAGGGAACACAGTGCACTCCTCCAGAGAGGCAGTTGGCAATTTACATCCTTTCCGTCAGCATAACTAGGCTCCCTGTTCTCCAGGGCTTATCTTGCCTTTCTGGTTATTACACATTTTGCGGATGTCCCTTTTGACCAGTGGGATGTGATACTTCATTTTAGTGCAGATTTGCATTGCCTGCTTTCTTGCTTGGCCAAAAAGGGCGTATGCATTTTCTCCTGAATATATTCAGGAGAAAATGCATACGCCCTTTTTGGCCAAGTGCATCATTGTCGAAGTTGTGCCCCTATTCCTGTGCTTCAAAGGTGATTCCAATGTACCTCTTGAAATCTGTTTCCTGCTATTCTGGCTCGCTTTCAAGTCCACCTCATTGCCTTCCCTCAACAGATTTTCGGACAATTGTTGTCCTTTATTACTCTGCCAGTTTGTGCAATGCTGTGCCCCTGAGCTCCAATTTTCAACTCGTTTTTTGTGAGCTGACCGCAAGTCCAAAATTTTGGTTCAGGACCTATACTGGTTCCAGGATGGTGTCTGAGACTTTGGTTAATTCTTCTTCCTGCCGGGAAATTAGAATGACATGTGCCATCCAAATGCCTAACAGCTACTCTCTCATTGGTTCTCCCACTTCCCTTTCATCCCATACCAAATTGGCCACCTGTGAGAACCAGGAGGTTAAAGGGGCTGTCTCTCCAAGTTGGGAGATTGATAGTAAAGCAGTTGGAAAGTCAAACCGGAGCACCAGGAGAGGGATTATTAGCTGCGTTTTAGAAACCTTTCGTATTCACAGTGTGTCCATTCTCTAGGTTTCCCGTACATGTTATAGGTGTAGTAATATTCCCTTCAACCTGGAGAGTTGGGAACCTTGGAATGTGTGCCACACATTATTGCTTTAAATGGTCTGCATTTGCTCACCGAATCTGACCAATCCTCTCAGTCCCATGTGTCCAGGCTTATGCCATATACAGCTGTGGTTGTAGATAGGGTCATTCCAGGTTTCATCAGAGCACCTGAAGGAATTGTAAAGAATTTCCCTGTTTTTTTGTTTTGTTTTTGAAAATCATTTTTATAGTGGGTTTGAGCTGATTCTCACTGCCATGTTTATGGCAGTCAAGACACACTTCATTCCCTTACGGAGACATATCAATACATAGGTTTTAAGTTTCTTACTACTCAGATATATACCTCTGCGTGAAATATGGGGCTTTGAGTCCCTTTCACTGAGGAAAGTGTAGGTCTTTTCTATTCCGTAGTTGGTTTTTGGAACGGTACATGTACTAATATCAAACTCTGGTTTTATGCATCACCCCACCTCTCCTTCCCCCTTAAGCAGGAACAAGAGTGTTTTCTAAATGTGGGACTCTGTTCTGTTTCCTAACTCAGTTCATGTGTAGCCATGTTACAGGACCTTCATAAGTGATATCTTATGATAAGTTTCTTTTTCTCTGTGACTTATTTCACTTGGAATCATCGTACCTGAATCCACTCATTTTGCTGCTACTGGCCTTATAATTTTGATTTCATGCCTGAGGGATATTCCATCGTACGTAAGTAACACAATTTCTTGAACCATTTTTGTCTTTCCTAGGATATTTAAGGTGTACCCAAGTTGAGGTTCCTGTAAGCATTGTAGCACTAAATTTTGCGGTGGCTCTGTCTTATTGATTTTCAGTATTCCCAAGGTATATTCCCTAGACTGGAAGTGCCCTTGGCTCTGTTGCTCTGTTGTTTCCTTGTTTTAGGGAACACAGTGCACTCCTCCAGAGAGGCAGTTGGCAATTTACATCCTGTCCATCAGCATAACTGGACTCCCTGTTCTCCAGGGCCTATCTAGCCTTTCTGGATTTTACACATTTTGAGGATGTCCCTTTTGACCGGTGGGAAGTGATACTTCATTGTAGTGCAGATTTGCATTGCCCGCTTGCTTGGTTGGCCAAAATGCGCGTATGCGTTTTCTCCTGAATATATTCAGAAGAAAACGCATAAGCCCTTTTTGGCCAAGTGCATCATTGTCGAAGTTGTGCCCCTATTCCTGTGCTTTAAATGTGATTCCAATGTACCTCTTGAAATCTGTTTCCTGCTATTCTGGTTCGCTTTCACTTCCGCCTCATTGCCTTCCCTCAACAGATTTTCGGACGATTGTTTTCCTTTACTACTCTGCCAGTTTGTGCATTGCTGTGCCCCTGAGCTCCATTTATCAACTCGTTTTTTGTGAGCTGACCGCAAGACCAAAATTTTTGTTCAGGACCTATACTGGTTCCCGGCGGGTGGCTGAGACTTTGGTTAATTCTTCTTCCTTCCGGGAAATTAGAATGGCATGTGCCCGTCCAAATGCCTAACAGCTACTCTCTCATTGGTTCTCCCTCTTCCCTTTCATCCTCTACAAAATTGGCGACTTGTGAGAACCAGGAGGTTAAAGGGGCTGTCTCTCCAAGTTGGGAGATTGATAGTAAAGCAGTTAGAAAGTCAAACCGGAGCACCAGGAGAGGGATTATTAGTTGCGTTTTAGAAACCTTTCGTATTCACAGTGTGTCCATTCTCTAGGTTTCCCGTACATGTTATAGGTGTAGTAATATTCCCTTCATCCTGGAGAGTTGGGACCCTTGGAATGTGTGCCACACATTATTGCTTTAAATGGTCTGCATTTGCTCACCGAATCTGACCAATCCTCTCACTCCCATGTGTCCGGGCTTATGCCATATACAGCTGTGGTTGTAGATAGGGTCATTCCAGGTTTCATCAGAGCACCTGAAGGAATTGTAAAGAATTTCCCTGTTTTTTTGTTTTGTTTTTGAAAATCATTTTTATAGTGGGTTTGAGCTGATTCTCACTGCCATGTTTATGGCAGTCAAGACACACTTCATTCCCTTACGGAGACATATCAATACATAGGTTTTAATTCTCTTACCACTCAGATATATACCTCTCCGTGAAATATGGGGTTTTGAGTCCCTTTCACTGAGGAAAGTGTAGGTCTTTTCTATTCCGTAGTTGGTTTTTGGAACGGTACATGTACTAATATCAAACTCTGGTTTTATGCATCACCCCACCTCTCCTTCCCCCTTAAGCAGGCACAAGAGTGTTTTCTAAATGTGAGACTCCGTTCTGTTTCCTAACTCAGTTCATGTGTAGCCATGTTTACAGGACCTTCATAAGTGATACCTTATGATAAGTTTCTTTTTCTCTGTGACTTATTTCACTTAGAATCATCGTACCTGAATCCACTCATTTTGCTGCTACTGGCCTTATAATTTTGATTTCATGACTGAGCGGTATTCCATCGTACGTAAGTAACACAATTGCTTGAACCATTTTTGTCTTTCCTAGGATATTTATGGTGTACCCACGTTGTGGTTACTGTAAGCAGTGCAGCACTAAATTTTGGGGTGGCTGTGTCTTTTTGATTTTCAGTATTCCCAACATATATTCCCTAGAATGGAAGTGCCCTTGGCTCTGTTGCTCTGTTGTTTCCTTGTTTTAGGGAAAACAATGCACTCCTCCAGAGAGGCAGTTGGCAATTTACATCCTGCCCATCAGCATAACTAGGCTCCCTGTTCTCCCGGGCCTGCCTTGCCTTTATGGTTTTTACACATTTTGTGGATGTCCCTTTCAACCGGTGGGAAGTGATACTTCATTGTAGTACAGATTTGCATTGCCCGCTTGCCTGCTTGGCCAAAAAGGACGTATGCGTTTTCTCCTGAATATATTCTGGAGAAAACACATACGGCATTTCTGGCCAAGTGCATCTTTGTCGAAGTTGCGCCCCTCTTCCTGTGTTTTAAAGGCGATTCCAATGTACCTCTTGAAATCTATTTCCTGCTATTCTGGCTCGCTTTCAATTCCGGCTCATTGCCTTCCCACAACAGATTTTTGGACGATTGTTGTCCTTTACTTCTCTGACTGTTTGTGCATTGCTGTGCCCCTAAGCTCCATTTTTCAACTCGTTTTTTGTGAGCTTACTGCAAGTCCAAAATTTTGGTTCAAGTCCTATACTGGTTGGCGGGGGGTGGCTGAGACTTTGGTCAATTCTTCTTCCTTCTGGGAAATTAGAGTGACATGTGCCCGTCCAAATGCCTAACAGCTACTCTCTCATTGGTTCTCCCTCTTCCCTTTCATCCTCTGCCAAATTGGCAACCTGTGCGAACCAGGAGGTTAAAGGGGCTGTCTTTCCATGTTGGGAGATTGATAGTAAATCTGTTGGAAAGTCAAACCGGAGCACCAGGAGTGGGATTATTATTTGAGTTTTAGTAATCTTTGATATTCACAGTGTGTCCATTCTCTAGGGTTCCCGTACATGTTATAGGTGTAGTAATATTCCCTTCAACCTGGAGAGTTGGGACCCTTGGAATGTGTGCCACACATTATTGCTTTAACTGGTCTGCATTTGCTCAACGAATCTGACCAATCCTCTCATTCCCAAGTGTCCAGGTTTATGCCACATCCAGCTCTGGTTGTAGATAGGGTCATTCCAGGTTTCATCAGAACCCATGAAGGAATTGTAAAGAATTTCCCAGTTTTTTTGTTTTGTTTTTGAAATTCCTTTTTATAGTGGGTTTGAGCTGATTATCACTGCCATGTTTATGGCAGTCAAGACACACTTCATTCCCTTACAGAGACATATCAATACATAGGTTTTAAGATTCTTACTATTCAGATATATACCTCTGCGGGAAATATGGTGTTTTGAGTCCCTTTCACTGAGGAAATTGTAGGTCTTTTCTATTCCGTAGTTGGTTTTTGGAACGGTACATGTACTAATATCAAACTCTGGTTTTATGCATCACCCCACCTCTCCTTCCCCCTTAAGCAGGCATAAGAGTGTTTTCTAAATGTGAGACTCTGTTCTGTTTCCTAACTCAGTTCATTTGTAGCCATGTTTACCGGACCTTCATAAGTGATATCTTATGATAAGTTTCTTTTTCTCTGTGACTTATTTCACTTATAATCATCGTACCTGAATCCACTCATTTTGCTGCTACTGGCCTTATGACATTGATTTCATAGCTGACTGATATTCCATCATATGTAAGTAACACAATTTCTTGAAACATTTTTGTCTTTCCTGGGATATTCATGGTGTACCCAAGTTGAGGTTCTTTTAAGCAGTGCAGCCCTAAATTTTGTGGTGGCTCTCTCTTATTGATTTTCAATTTTCCCAAGGTATACTCCATAGACCGGTAGTGCCCTTGGCTCTGTAGCTCTGTTGTTTCCTTGTTTTAGGGAACACAGTGCACTCCTCCAGAGAGGCAGTTGGCAATTTACATCCTGTCCATCAGCATAACTAGACTCCCTGTTCTCCAGGGCCTATCTTGCCATTCTGGATTTTACAGATTTTGCGGATGTCCCTTTAGACCGGTGGGAAGTGATACTTCATTGTAGTGCAGATTTGCATTGCCCGCTTGCTTGCTTGGCCAAAAAGCGTGTATGCATTTTCTCCTGAATATATTCAGGAGAAAACGCATAAGCCCTTTTTGGCCAAGTGCATCACTGTCGAAGTTGTGCCCCTGTTCCTGTGCTTTAAAGGCGATTCCAATGTACCTCTTGAAATCTGTTTCCTGCTATTCTGGTTCGTTTTCAAGTCGGCCTCTCTGTCTTCCCTCAGCAGATTTTCGGACGATTGTTGTCCTTTACTACTCTGCCAGTTTGTGCATTGCTGTGCCCCTGAGCTCCATTTTTCAACTCATTTTTTGTGAGCTGACCGCAAGTCCAAAATTTTGGTTCAGGACCTATACTGGTTCCAGGCGGGTGTCTGAGACTTTGGTTAATTCTTCTTCCTGCCGGGAAATTAGAATGACATGTGTCCGTCCAAATGCCTAAAAGCTACTCTCTCATAGGTTCTCCCTCTTCCCTTTCATCCTCTACAAAATTGGCCACCTGTGAGAACCAGGAGGTTAAAGGGGCTGTCTGTTCAATTTGGGAGCTTGATAGTAAAGCAGTTGGAAAGTCAAACCGGAGCACCAGGAGAGGGATTATTAGTTGCGTTTTAGAAACCTTTTGTATTCACAGTGTGTCCATTCTCTGGGTTTCCCGTACATGTTATAGCTGTAGTAATAATCCCTTCAACCTGGAGAGTTGGGAATCTTGGAATGTGTGCCACGCGATATTTCTTTAAAGGGTCTGCATTTGCTCACCGAATCTCACCAATCCTCTCATTCCCAAGTGTCCATCCTTATGCCACATCCAGCTGTCATTGTAGATAGGGTCATTCCAGGTTTCATCAGAGCCCCTGAAGGAATTGTAAAGAATTTCCCTGTTTTTTTGTTTTATTTTTGAAATTCCTTTTTATAGTGGGTTTGAACTGATTCTCACTCACATGTTTATGCCAGTCTAGACAAACTTGATTCCCTTACGGAGACATATCAATACATAGGGTTTAAGATTCTTATCAGTCAGATATATACCTCTGCGGGAAATATGGTGTTTTGAGTCCCTTTCACTGAGGAAAGTGTAGGTCTTCTGTATTCCGTATTTGGTTTTTGGAACGGTACCTGTACTAATATCAAACTCTGGTTTTATGCATCACTCCACCGCTCCTTCTCCCTTAAGCAGGCATAAGAGTGTTTTCTCAATGTTATACTCTGTTCTCTTTCCTAACTCAGTTCATGTGTAGCTATGTTTACAGGACCTTCATAAGTGATATCTCATGATAAGTTTCTTTTTCTCTGTGACTTATTTCACTTAGAATCATCGTACCTGAATACACTCATTTTGAAGCTACTGGCCTTATGACATTTATTTCATGGCTGACTGATATTCCATCGTACGTAAGTAACACAGTTTCTTCAACCATTTTTGTCTTTCCTGGGATATTTAAGGTGTACCCAAGTTGAGGTTCTTGTAAGCAGTGCAGCCTAAATTTTGTGGTGGCCCTGTCTTATTGATTTTCAGTTTTCCCAAGGTATATTCCCTAGACTGGAAGTGCCCTTGGCTCTGTTGCTCTGTTGTTTCCTTCTATTAGGGAACACAATGCACTCCTCCAGAGAGGCAGTTGGCAATTTACATCCTGCCCATCATCATAACTAGGCTCCCTGTTCTCCAGGGCCTGTCTTGCCTTTCTGGGTCTTACACATTTTGTGGATGTCCCTTTTGACCGCTGGGAAATGATACTTCATTGTAGTGTAGATTTGCATTGCCCGCATGCTTGCTTGGCCACAAAGGGCGTATGCGTTATTTCCTGAATATATTCAGGAAAAACACATACGCCATTTCTGGCCAAGTACATCATTGTCAAAGTTGTGCCCCTATTCCTGTGCTTTAAAGGTGAATCCAATGTACCTCTTTAAATCTGTTTCCTGCTATTCTGGCTCGCTTTGAAGTCTCCCTCATTGCGTTCCCTCAACAGATTTTTGGATGATTTTTGTCCTTTATTACTCTGACAGTTTGTGCTTTGCTGTGCCCCTAACCTCCATTTTTCAACTCGTTTTTTGTGAGCTGACTGCAAGTCCAAAATTTTGGTTCAGGACCTATAGTGGTTCCCGGCGGGTGGCTGAGTCTTTGGTTTATTCTTCTTCCTGCCGGGAAATTAGAGTGACATGTGCCCGTCCAAATGCCTAACAGCTACTCTCTCATTGGTTCTCCCTCTTCCCTTTCATCCTCTGCCAAATTGGCAACCTGTGCGAACCATGAGGTTAAAGGGGCTATCTTTCCAAGTTGGGAGATTGATAGTAAAGCAGTTGGAAAGTCAAACCGGAGCACCAGGAGAAGGACTATTAGTTGAGTTTTTGAAATCTTTCATATTCACAGTGTGTCCATTCTCTTGGTTTCCCGTACATGTTATAGCTGTAGTAATATTCCCTTCAACCTGGAGAGTTGGGACCCTTGGAATGTGTGCCACACGTTTTTGCTTTAAATGGTATGCATTTGCTCACTGAATCTCACCAATCCCCTCAGTCCCAAGTGTCCAGCCTTATACCACATGCAGCTGTCATTGTAGATAGGGTCATTCCAGGTTTCATCAGAGCCCTTGAAGGAATTGTAAAGAATTTCCCAGTTTTTTCGTTTTGTATTTGAAATTCGTTTTTATAGTGGGTTTGAGCTGATTCTCACTGCCATGTTTATGTCACTCAAGACACACTTCATTCCCTTACGGAGACATATCACTACATATGTTTTAAGTTTCTTACTACTCAGATATATACCTCTGCGGGAAATATGGGGTTTTGAGTCCCTTTCACTGAGGAAAGTGTAGGTCTTTACTATTCCATAGTTGGTTTTTGGAATGGTACATGTACTAATATCAAACTCTGGTTTTATGCATCACCCCACCTCTCCTTCCCCGTTAAGGAAGCATAAGAGTGTTTTCTAAATGTGAGACTGTTCTCTTTCCTAGCTCAGTTCATGTGTAGCAATGTTTACAGGACCTTCATAAGTGATATCTTATGATAAGTTTCTTTTTCTCTGTGACTTATTTCACTTAGAATCATCGTACCTGAATCCAATCATTTTGCTGCTACTGGCCTTATGATATTGATTTCATGGCTGACTGATATTCCATCGTACGTAAGTAACACAATTTCTTGAAACATTTTTGTCTTTCCTGGGATATTTAAGGTGTACCCAAGTTGAGGTTCTTGTAAGCAGTGCAGCACTAAATTTTCGGTGGCTCTGTCTTATTTATTTTCAGTTTTCCCAAGGTATATTCCCTAGACTGGAAGTGTGCTTGGCTGTGTAGCTCTGTTGTTTCCTTGTTTTAGGGAACACAATGCACTCCTCCAGAGAGCCAGTTGGCAATTTACATCCTGCCCACCAGCATAACTAGGCTCCCTGTTCTCCAGGGCCTGTCGTGCCTTTCTAGTTTTTACACATTTTGCGGATATACCTTTTGACCGGTGGGAAGTGATACTTCATTATAGTGTAGATTTGCATTGCCCACTTACTTGCTTGGCCAAAAAGGGCGTATGCGTTTTCTCTTGAATATATTCAGGAGAAAACTCATACGCCCTTTCTGGCTAAGTGTATTATTGTCGAAGTTGTGCCCCTCTTCCTGTGATTTAAAGTTGATTCCAGTGTACCTCTTGAAATCTGTTTCCTCCTATTCTGGCTCGCTTTCAATTCCGCCTCGTTGCCTTCCCTCAACAGATTTTTGGACGATTTTTGTCCTTTATTACTTTGCCCGTTTGTGAATTGCTGTGCCCCTGAGCTCCGTTTTTCAACTCGTTTTTTGTGAGCTGACCGCAAGTCCAAAATTTTGGTTCAGGACCTATACTGGTTTCCGGCGAGTGGCTGAGTCTTTGGTTAATTCTTCTTCCTGCGGGAAATTAGAGTGACATATGCCAGTCCAAATGCCTAACAGCTACTCTCTCATTGGTTCTCCCTCTTCCCTTTCATCCTCTGCCAAATTGGCAAGCTGTGTGAACCAGGAGGTTAAAGGGGCTGTCTTTCCAAGTTGGGAGATTGATAGTAAATCAGTTGGAAAGTCAAACCGGAGCACCAGGTGAGTGAATATTAGTTGAGTTTTAGAAAAATTTCGTATTCAAGTGTGTCCATTCTCTAGGTTCCCCGTACATGTTATAGCTGTAGTAATATTCCCTTCAACCTGGATAGTTGGGAGCCTTGGAATGTGTGCCACGCGTTATTGCTTTAAAGAGTCTGCATTTGCTCACCGAATCTCACCAATACTCTCAGTCCCAAGTGTCCAGGCTTATGCCACATCCAGCTGTCGTTGTAGATAGGGTCATTCCATGTTTCATCAGAGCCCCTGAAGGAATTGTAAAGAATTTCTATGTTTTTTTTGTTTTGTTTTTGAAATTCCCTTTTATAGTGGTTTTGAGCTTATTCTCACTGCCATGTTTATGCCAGTCTAGACTCACTTGATTCCCTTACAGAGACATATCGATACACAGGTTTTAAGATTTTTACTACTCTGATATATTCCTCTGCGGGGAATATGGGTGTTCAGTCCCTTTCACTGAGGAAGGAGTAGGTCTTGTCTATTCTGTATTTGAATTATAGAACGGTACCTGTGTTAATATCAAACTCTGGTTTTGTACATCTCCCCACCTCTCTTTCCCCTTAAGCAGGCGTAAGTATGTATTCTAAATGTGAGACACTGTTCTCTTTCCTAATTCAGTTCATATGTAGCCATGTTTACATTTCCTTCATAAGTGATATCTTATGTCAGAATTCTCCAAGGTTCTTGTCATCATAATGCTCTATGATGCTCTTCATCACAATTATCCAGGGTCTTCTCATCACAATGCTCCACAGTCTTGCCATCACATTTCTCCATTCCCTGATCATCACAATGCGCCTTTACTTTTGTCATCACAATCGTCCTTGACACGTGTCATCACAATGCTCCCTGTCACCTGTCTTCACTATAATCCATGACGTTGTCATCACAATGTTCCATGCTCTTTTCATCACAATGCACCATGCCCACTGTCATCACAATAATCCATGAAATTTGTGAGACCAATGCTCCATGCCCCTGTCATCAAAATGCTCCATGCCCTTGACATCCCAATGCTCCATGACCCTTGTCATCACAATGCTCCGTGGCTCCATTCATCACAATGCTTCATGATATTTGTCATCACAATGGTCAATGCCCTCGTCATCACAAGGCTCTGTGACCTGTGTCACCACAATGCACCATGAACTTTTCATCACAATGCTCCATGCCTTTCTCAGCACAACACTCAATGACAATTGTCATCACAATGCTCCATGCGCTTGTCAGCAAAATGGTCCACCAGCTTGTCATCACAATGCTCCATGCACTTCTCATCAAAATGCTCTGTCACCACTGATATCACAATGTTCCATTACTAGTCATCACAATACGCCCTCATCCTTGTCATCACAATGTTCCATGACTGCTGTCATCACAATACTACATGCCCTTATCATCACAGTGCTCCATGACCACTGACATCACAATTTTCCATAACCCATGTCATCAAAATGCTCCATGACCTTTTTCGTCACAATGCTCCATGACCCCTTACCTCATCATGCTCCATAACCCATGTCATCAAAATTCTCCAAGACCTTTGTCATCACAAATCTCCATGAGGATTGTCATCACAAAGCTCGATGCCCTTCTCATAACAATGCTCCATGCCCTTGTCATTACAGTCCTCCATGAACCCTGTACCACAGTGTACTGGGCCCTTGTCATCACAATGTGCCAGGCCCAATCTCATCACAATAATCCATGAAACATTTCAGACCAATGCCCCATTGCCTTTTCATCACAATGCTCCATTACCCCTGTCATAACAATGCTCCATGACCCCTGTCATCACAATGCACTGTGCCCATCACCATACTATTTCATGCTATTGTCATAACAATGAAAGCAAAATGCTCAATGACCTCTGTCATCAAAATGCTCCAAACCCTTCTGATCACAGTGTTCCATAACACTTGTCATCACAATGCTCCATGAGGCTGGTCATCACAATGATCCATGGTCTTCTCATCACAATGCTCCATGACGTTTGTCACCACAATGCTCAATACACATTGCATCACAATGCTCGCTGACACTTGTCGTCAGTATGCTCCTTGAACCCTGTCATGACAAGGCTCCATGCCTTTTTCATCACAATGATCCATGCCCTTTTCATCACAGTGCTCCAAGACACATGTAATCACAATGCTCCATAACCCATGTCATCACAATGCACCATGCACTTGTCATCACAATGCTCCACATCCTTGTCATCAAAATGCTCCATAAACCTTGTCAACACAATGCTCCATGCTCTTCACCTCAAAATGCCTTCTCACCACTGATATCACAATGTTCCATCACTAGTCATCACAATACTCGCTCACCCCTGTCATCACAATATTCCATGACCCTTGTAATCACAATTCTCCATGCCCTTGTCATCACAAAGCTCCATGACGCATGTCACCAGAATGCTCCATGGCCTTCTCATCACAATGCTCCATGCCCTTGTCATCACAATGCTCCAACAACCCTGTAATCACAATGCTCCATGCCCCATTTCATCTCAATGCTCCATGAACACTGTCATCACAATTCACTGTGCCCATCACCATAATATTTCATGCTATTGTCATCACAATGAAATCAAAATGCTCAATCACCTCTGTCATCACAATGCACCAAACCCTTCTGATCACAATGTTCCATAACACTTGTCATCACAATGCCCCATGACGCTGGTCATCACAATTATCCATGGTCTTCTCATCACAATGCTCCATGATCTTTGTCATCACAATGCTCAATACACTTATCATCACAATGCTCCCTGACAGTTGTCATCAGTATGCTCCTTGAACCCTGGCATGACAAGGCTCCATACATTTTTCATCACAATTATCCATTCCCTTTTCATCACAATGCTCCAAGACCCCTGTAATCACAATGCTCCATGTCCTTGTCATCACAAAGCTCCATGACACATGTCATCAGAATGCTCCATTGCCTTCTCATCACAATGCTCCATGCCCTTGTAATCACATTGCTTCAAAACCCCTGTAATCTCAATGCTCCATGCACCTTTTCATTAGAATGCTCCATGACCCTTTTCATCAAAATGCTCCATTAACCCTGACATCACACTGTTCCATAACCCCTTTCATCAAATTGTTCCATGACAATTTTCATCAATTTGCTCCATCAACCTGTCATCACAATGCTCCCTGCCCTTCTCATCACAATGCACCATGACCTTGTCATCAAAATGCTCCATGACTTTTGTCATCACAAAGCTCCATGACCCTTGGCATCACAATGCTCCATGCAATTTCATCACAATGCTCCATGAAACGTCCCATCACATTGCTCCATGCCCTTGTCACCACAATGATCCATGATGCTTGTCATCACAATGCTCGATACTCTTCTCATCACAATGCTCCATGACCTTGTCATTACAATCCTCTATGACAAATGTATCACAGTGTTCCGTGCCCTAGTCATCACAATGCTCCATTACCCCTTTCATAATAATGCTCCATGACCCCTTCATCACAATGTTCCACGGCCTTGTCATCCAAGTCTCCATGACCCCTGTCATCAAAATACTCCATGAACATTTTCAGCCTAATGCTCCATGACCTTCTCATCACAATGCTCATAGACCCTTGCCATCACAATTCTCCATGCCCTGTTCATCACAATGCTCCATGTCCCATGTCATTACAATTCTCCAAATCCTTGTCATCACACTGCACCATGACACTTCTCATCACAATGTTATATGATCTTTTCATCACAATTCTCCAAGCATTTATCATCGCAATGCTCTATGACCCCAGTCATAGCAAGCTCCATGTGCTTTTCCTCAGAATGCTTCACGAACTTGTCATCAAAATTCTCAATGGCCCTTTTCACCACAATGCTCCATGCCCTTGTCATCACAATGCCCCTTGACCCTTGACATCACAATGTTCCAAGTACTTGTCATCAAAATGATCCATTACATTTGTCATCAAAATCCTCCATGACACTTGGTATCACAATGCTCCATGCCCTTGTCATCACAATGCCCCTTGACCCTTGACATCACAATGTTGCAAGCCCTTGTCATCAAAATGATCCATTACATTTGTCATCACAATGCTCCATGACACTTGGTATCACAATGCTCCATGCCATTGTCATCAAAATGGACAATGACATATGTCATCACAATGCTCCCTGACACCTGTCTTCACAATACTCCATGAGCTTGTTATCACAATGTTCCATGCACTTTTCATCACAATGCGCCATGCCCACTGTCATCACAATAATCCATGAAACTTGTCAGCCCAATGTTCCATGACCCTGTCATCACAAAGTTCCCTGCCCTTGTCATCACAATGCTCCATGACCCCTGTCATCACAATGCTCCGTGACTCCAGTCATCACAATGCTTCATGACCCTTGTCATCACAGTGGTCCATGCCCTTGTCACATAAGGCTCTGTTACATTTGTCACCAGATTGTTCCATGCCCTTGTCATCTCAATGCTCCATGCCCACTGTCATCACAATAATCCATGAAACTTTTCAGCCCAGTGTTCCATGCCCCTGTCATCACATTCCTGCATGCCCCTGTCATCACAATGCTCCCCAACCTTGTCATCACAGTGCCCTGTGACTCCAGTCATCACAATGCTTCATGACCTTTGTCATCACAATGGTCCATGCCCTCATCATCACAAGGCTCTGTGAACTTTTTCACCACTATGCTCCATGAACTTTTGATCCCAATGCTCTGTGAGCCATGTCATCACAATTCTCCATGCCTTTGTCAGAACAATGCTCCATGACATTTGTCATCACAATGCTACATGCCCTTGTCAGCACAATGCTCCATGACCCATGTCATCACAGTGTGCCATGCGCTTGTCATTACAGTGCTCCCCAACCTTGTCATCACAATGCTCCGTAAAACTTGTCACCACAGAGCTACATGCACTTCACATCAAAATGCTGTCTCACCACTAATATCATAATTTTCCAACACTGGGCATCACAATATTGCCTCTCTCCTATCATCACAATGTTTCACGGCATTGTCATCACAAGGCTCCATGACCCAAGTAATCACAATTCTCCATGCCAATTTTCATCTCAATGCTCCATGAAGCTTGTCATCACAACGCCCAATGACGCTCGTCATCACAATTATCCATGCACTTCTCATCACAATGTTCCATGACCATTGTCATCACAATGTTCAATACACTTGTCATCACAATGCTCCCTGACACTTGTCGTCCGTATGCTCCTTGAACCCTCTCATGACAAGGCTCCATGCCTTTTTCATCACAATGATCCATGTCCTTTTCTTCACAATGCTCTAAGACCCCTGTGATCACAATGCTGCATGCACCTTTTCATCAGAATGCTCCATGAGACTTCTCATCACAAGGCTCAGTGGGCTTCTCATCACAATGCTCCAGGACCTTGTCATCACAATGTTCCATTCCCTTGTCAACACAATGCTCCATGACCCCTGCCATCACAAAACTCCATGAACATTTTCAGCCCAATGATCTATGACCTTCGCATCACAATGTTCCATGACCACTGTCATCACAACGCTCCATGGCCACTGACAACACAATGATCCTGGACTCTTTTCATCAAACTGCTCCATGACCCTTGTCATCACAATGATCCATTCCCTTGCCATCCCAATGCTCCATGACACCTGTAATCACAATGCTCCGTGACACTTGTCATCACAGTGCTCTATTACCCTTGTCATCAAAATGCTCCATGCATTTGTCAGCAAAATGCTATATGATCTTGTCATCACAATGCTCCATGCGCTTGTCATCAAAATACTCTATTCCCATTGTCATCAAAATCCTCCATGAACCTTGGGTTCACATTGCTTCATGCCATGTCATGACAATGCTCCATGCTACTTGAAATGAAAATGATCCATGACCTCTGTCATCACAATGCTCCAAACCCTTGTGATCACAATGTTAAATAACACTTGTCATCACAACGCTCCATGATGCCTGTCATCACAATGCTCCATGACCATTGTAATCACAATGCTCAATACACTTGTCATGACAATGTCCCTGACACTTGACATCAGAATGCTCCTTGAAACCTGTCATGAAAAGGTTCCATACCTTTTTCATCACAATGCACCATGCCTTTTTCATCACAATGCTCCATGCTATTGTCATCACAATACTCCAGAAACTTGTCATCAGAATGCTCCATGACCCTTGTTATCACAATGATACATGACACTTGTCATCACTATTCTCCATGCCCCGTGTCATTACAGTGCTCGATGACACTCGTCATCAAAATGCTCCATGGTCTTGCCATCACAATGCTCCACGGACTTGCCATCACAATGCTCCATGCCCTGGACATCACAATGCTCCATGTCCCTTGTCATCACAATGTTCCATCACACTTCTGATCACCATGATACATGCTCTTGTCATCACAATCATCCATGACACTTGGCATCACAATGCTCAATGCCATTGTCATCACAATGGACCATGACATATGCCATCACAATGCTCCCTGACACCTGTCTTCACAATAAGCCATGAACATGTCATAACAATGCTCCATGCCATTGTCATCACAATGCTCCATGCCGTTGTCGTCACAATGCACCATGAACTCTGTCATCACAATGCTCCATGAACTTTTCATCACAATGCTCCGTGACCCTTGTCATCACAATGCTCCATGCCTTTGTCAGAACAGTGCTCCATGACCCTTGTCTTCACAATGCTCCATGCGCTTCTCAGCACAATGCTCCATGACCCATGTCATCATAATGTGCCATGCGCATGTCATCACAATGCTCCACAACTTTGTCATCACAATGCTCCATAAACCTTGTCATCACAATGCTCCATGCACTTCTCATCAAAATGCTCTCTCACCACTAATATCACAATGTTCCATCCCTAGTCATCACAATACTCCATCACCACTGTCATCACAATGTTCCATGACCCCAGTAATCACAATGCTCCATGCCCTTGTCATCACAAAGCTCCATGATGCATGTCATCAGAATGCTCCATGGCCTTCTCATCACAATGCTCCATGACCTTGCCATTACAATGCTCCATTACCACTGTCATCACAATGCTCCATGACCACTGACGTCACAGCGCTCCATGACCCCTGACAACACAATGATCCGGGTCTCTTGTCATCAAAATGCTCCATGACACTTGAAATCACAGTGATCCATGTGTTTGTCATCCCAATGCTCCATGACCCCTGTAATCAGAATGCTCCGTGACGATTGTCATCACAGTGCTCCATGACCCTTGGCAACACAATGCTCCATGCCATTGTCATCACAATACTCCATCAAACCTATCATCACATTGCTCCATGCCCTTGTCATCACAAAGCTCCATAACACTTGTCATCACAATGCTCGATGCCCTTCTCATCACAATGCTCCATTACCATTGTCATCACAATGCTCAATACACTTGTGATCACAATGCTCCCTGACACTTGTCGTCAGAATGCTCCTTGAACACTGTCATGAAAAGGCTCCATGCCTTTTTCATCACAATGCTCCATGCCCATTTCATCACAATGCTCCATGGCATTGTCATCACATTACTCCACAAGCTTGTCATCAGAATGGTCCATGACCCTTGTCATCACAATGATCCATGACACCTGTCATCACAATGCTCCATGCCCCTTGTCATTACAGTGCTCCATGACACTCATCATCACAATTATCCATGGTCTTCTCATCACAATGCTCCACGGTCTTGCCATCACAATGCTCCATGCCCTGGTCATCACAATTCTACATGTCCTTGTCATCACAGTGCTCCATGACAATTCTCATCAAAATGTTACATGCACTTGTCAATACAATTCTCCATGCACTTGTCATCGCAATGCTCCATGACACTTGTCATAACAATGCTCCATTACCCCTGCCATCACAATGTTCCCCGGCCTTTTCATCCAAGGCTCCATGACCATTGTCATCACAATGCTCCAAGACCCCTGTAATCACAATGTTCCATGCCTTTGTCATCACAAAGATCCATGACGCATGTCATCAGAATACTCCATGGCCTTCTCATCACAATGCTCCATTCCCTTGTCATCACAATTGTCCAAGACCCCTGTAATCACAATGCTCCATGCCCCTTTTCATCTCAATGCTCCATGACCCCTGTCATCACAATGCTCTGTGACTCCAGTCATCAAAATGATTCATGACTTTTCTCATCACAATGGTCCATGCCCTTGTCACACAAGGCTCTGTGACCTTTGTCACCACAATGCTCCATGAACTTTTCATCACAGTGCTCTGTGACCCTTTTCATCACAATGCACCGTGCCTTTGTCAGCACAATGATCCATGACACATGTCATCACAATGCTCCATGAGCTTTTCAGCACAATGCTCCTTGACCCATGTCATCACAATGCGCCATGCACTTGTCATCACAATTCTCCACATCATAGTCATCACAATTCTCCATAAAACTTGTAATCACAATGCTCAATGCACTTGTCATCAAAAGGCTCTCTCACCATTGATTTCACAATGTTCCATCACTATTCATCACAATACTCCCTCAACACTGTCATCACAATGTTCCATAACCCCAGTCATCACAATGCTAAATGCCCTTATCATCACAATGTACCAATCCCTTGTCATCAAAATGCTCTATGACCACTGTCATCACAATGCTCCATGACCCGTGACAACACAATGATGCGGGACACTTGTCATCTGAATGCTCCATTACCCTTGTCATCAATATGATCCATGCCCTTGCCATCCCAATGCTCCATGACCCCTGTAATAACTGTGCTCCGTGACGCTTGTCATCACAGTGCTCCATGACCCTTGTCATCAAAATGTTCCGTACGTTTGTCAGCAAAATGCTACATGACCTTGTCATCACAATGCTCCATGTGCTTGTCATCACAGTACTCCATTACGATTGTCATCAAAATCCTCGATGAAACTTGCGTTCACATTGCTTCATGCCCTTGTCATCTCAATGCTCCATGGTCGTTGAAATGAAAATGTTCCATGCCGTCTTTCATCACAATGCTCCAAACCCTTGTGATCACAATGTTCCATAACCCTTGTCATCACAACGCTCCATGATGCCTGTCATCACAATGCTGCATGAACATTGTCATCACAATGTTCAATACACTTGTCATCACAATGCTCCCTGACACTTGTCGTCAGAATGCTCCTTGAAACCTGTCATGAAAAGACTCCATGCCTTTTTCATCACAATGCTCCATGCCCTTTTCATCACAATGCTCCATTCCAGTGTCATCACAATACTCCACAAGCTGGTCATAAGAAGGCTCCATGACCCCTCTCATCAAAATGATCCATGGCACCTCTCATCACAATGCTCCATTCCCCTTGTCACTACAGTGCTCCATGACGCTCGTCATCACAATTACCCATGATCTTCTCATGACAATGTTCCACAGTCTTGCCATTACAATGCTGAATGCCCTGGTCATCACAATGCTCCATGTCCCTTGTCATCACAATTCTCCACGTACCTCTCATCACAATGTGCCATGACACTTCTCATCACAATGTTACATGCTCTTGTCATCACAATTATCCATGCACTTGTCATCGCAATGCTCCATGACCCCTGTCATAGCAATCTCCATGTGCTTGTCATCGCAATGCTTCACGACGTTTTCATCAAAATTCTCAATGGCCGTTGTCATCACAATGCTCCATGCCCTTGTCATCACAATGCTCCATGACACTTCTCATCACAATGCTCCAAGCCCATGTCATCACAATGCTCCATTACATTTGTCATCACAATCCTCCATGACACTTGGCATCACAATGCTCCATGCCATTGTCATCACAATGCACCTTGACATATGTCATCACAATGCTCCCTGACACCTGTCTTCACAATAATCCATGACCTTGTCATCACAATGCTCCATTCCCTTGTCATCACAATGCGCCATGCCCACTGTCATCACAATAATCCATGAAACTTTTCAGACCAATGTTCCATGCCCCTGTCATCACAATGCTCCATGACCCTTGACAACACAATGATCCGGGACTATTTTCATGAAAATGTTCCATGACCATTGCCATCACAATACTCCATGCCCTTGCCATCCCAATGCTACAAGACACCTGTAATCACAATGCTCCATGCCTCTTTTCATCTCAATGATCCTTGAACCCTCTCATCACAATGCACCATGCCCATTATCATAATGCTTCATGCTATTGTCATCACAATGAAATCAAAATGCTACATGACCTCTGTCATCACAATGCTCCAAACCCTTCTGATCACAGTGTTCCATAACACTTGTCATCACAATGCCCCATAACGCTCGTCATCACAATTATCCATGGTCTTCTCATCACAATGCTCCATAACCTTTGTCATCACAATGGTCAATACACTTTTTATCACAATGCACCCTGACTCTTGCCATCAGTATGCTCCTTGAACCCTGTCATGACAAGGCTGAATGCCTTTTTCATCACAATGATCCAGAGCCTTTTCATCATAATGCTCCAAGACCCCTGTAATCACAATGCTCTTTGCCCTGGTCATCACAAAGCTCCATGACGCATGCCATCAGAATGCTCCTTGGCCTTCTCTCACAATTCTCCATGCCCTTGTAATCACAATGTTCCAAGACCCATGTAATCACAATGTTCCATGCCCCTTTTCATCAGAATGCTCCATGAGACTTGTCATCACAAGGCTCCATGGTCTTCTCATCACAATGCTCCATGAAGCCTCTCATCACATTGCTCCATGCCCTTGTCATAACAAAGGTCCATGATGCTTGTTACAATGCTCGATGCCCTTCTCATCACAATGCTCCATGCCCTTGTCATTACAATCCTCAACGACCCATGTATCACAGTGTTCCGTGCCCTTGTCATCACAATGTTCCAGGCCCTCTCTCATCACAATGCTCCATGACACTTCTCATCAAAATGTTACATGCTCTTGTCATCACAATTCTCCATAAATCTGTCATCGTAATGCCCCATGACACCTGTCATAGCAAGCTCCATGCCTTTGTCATCAAAATTCCCAATGTCCGTTGTCATCACAATGCTCCATGCCCCTGTCATCACAATGCTCCATGACACTTCTCATCACAATGCTCCAAGCCCTTGTCATCACAATGCTCCATTACCTTTGACATCACAATGCTCCATGCCATTGTCATCTCAATGGACCGTGACATATGTCATCACAACGCTCCCTGTCACCTGTCTTCACAATAATCCATGACCTTGTAATCACAATGCTCCATGCCCTTGTCATCACAATGTGCCATGCCCACTGTCATCACAATAATCCATGAAACTTGTTAGACCAATTTTCCATGCCACTGTCATCACAATGCTCCATGTCCTTGTCATCACAAAGCTCCATGATGCATGTCATCAGAATGCTCATTGCCTTCTCATCACAATGCTCCATGCCCTTGTCATCACAATGCTCCAAGACCACTTTAATCACAATGCTCCACGACCCTTTTCATCTCAATGCTCCATGAACCCTGTCATCACAATGCACCATGCACATCATCATAATGCTTCTTGCTATTGTCATCACAATGAAATCAAAATGCTCCATGACCTCTGTCATCACAATACTCCAAACCGTTGTTATCACAAAGTTCCCTAACACTTGTCATCACAACGCCCCATGACGCTCGTCATCACAATTTTAGAGGGGTTTCTCATCACAATGCTCCATGATCTTTGTCATCACAATGCTCAATACACTTGTCATCACAATGCTCCCTGACACTTGTCATCAGTATGCTCCTTGAAACCTGTCATGACAAGGCTCCATGCCTTTTCCTTCACAATGATTCATGCCCTTTTCATCACAATGCTCCAAGACCCCTGTAATCACAATGCTCCTTGCCCTTTTCATCACAATGCTCCAAGACCCCTGTAATCACAATGCTCCATGCCCTTGTCATCACAAAGCTCCATGATGCATGTCATCAGAACGCTCTATGGTCTTCTCATCCAAATGCTCCATGCCATTGTCATCCCAATGCTCCAAGACCCTTGTAATCACAATGCTCCTTGCCCCTTTTCATCAGAATCCTCCATGAGACTTGTCATCACAAGGCTCCATTGTCTTCTCATCACAGTGCTCCAGGACCTTGTCATCACAGTGCTCCATGACCCCTTTCTTCACAATACTCCATGAACATATTCAGCCCAAAGATCCATGACCATCCCATCTCATTTCTCCATGACCCTTGTCTTCACAATGCTCCATGACCTCTGTCATCACAACCCTCCATGACCCCTGACAACACAGTGATCCGGGACTCTTGTCATCAAAATGCTCCATAACCTTTGTCATCACAATGATCCATGCCCTTTTCATCCCAATGCTGCATGACCCATGTAATCACAATGCTCTGTGATGCTTGTCATCACAGTGCTCTGTGACCCTTGTCATCACAATGCTCCATGCCTTTGTCAGCACAATCCTACATGGCCTTGTCATTACAATCCTCCATGTCCCCTGGGATCACATTGCAACATGCTCTTGTCATCTCTGTCTTTATTTTCTGTTTTTTACAGATTTTCGGATGTCCCTTTTGACCGGCGGGAAGTGACAATTCTTTGTAGTGTGGATTTGTATTGTGGGGTTGCTTGATTGGCCAGAAAGGGCATATGCCTTTTCTCCTGAATATGTTCAGCAGAAAATGAATACGCCCTTTCTGGCCAAGTACATCATTGTCGAAGTTGTTATGCTTTTCCTGTGCTTTAAAGGCGATTCCAGTTTAACACTTGAAATATGTTTTGTGCAATTCGGCCCCATTTTCAAGTCTGCTTCGTTGCCTTCCCTCAACAGATTTTTGGAAGAGAGTTGTCCTTTATAACTCTGCAGGTTTGTGAATTGCTGTGCCCCTGAGCTCCAATTTTCAACTCGTGTTTTTGTGAGCTGACTGCAAATCTACAATTTTGCTACAGGACCTATACTGGTTCCGGGGGTGCAGGCTGACGCTTTGGTTAACTCTTTCTTCCGGACGGGAAATTAGAGTGAAATGTGTCCGTCCAAATGCCTACAGCTACTCTCTGATTTGTTCTGCCTCTTTCCTTTCATCCACTGCACAATTTGCAAACTGTGCGAACCAGTAGCTTATAGGGGCTGACTCTCCAATTTGGGAGATTGATAGTAAAGCAGTTGGAATGCCAAACTGGAGCACAAGGAGAGGAAAAATTAGGAGCCTTTTAGAAATCTTTTGCCATCACAGGGTGTCCATTCTCTAGGTTTCCTATACATGTTATAACTCTATTGATATTCCCTTCTACCTGGAGAGTTGGGACCCATGGAATGGGTGGCATGCATTACTGCTTTAAAGGATCTGCAATTTCTCACCCAATCTCACAAGTCCTCTCAGCCCCAAGTGTCCAGCCTTATGTCTCATCTAGCTGTCTTTGCAGATAGGGTCGTTCCAGGTTTCATCAGAACCCCTGAAGGAATTGTGTAAGAATTTCGCTGTTTTTTTTTTGTTTTGTTTTTGAAATTCATTTTTATAATGGGTTTGAGCTGATTTTCACCGACGTGTTTATGCCTGTCTAGACACACTTGATTCCCTTATGCAGACATATCAATATATAGGTTTTAAGATTCTTACTAGTCAGATATATTCCTCTGTGTGGAATAGGGGTGTTGAGTCCCGTTCACAGAGGTAGGTGTAGGATTTGTCTATTCTGTATTTGCTTCATGGAATGGTACCAGTGCTAATATCAAAGTCTGGTTTTATGCATCAACCCACCTCTCCTTTCCCCTTAAGCAGGCATAAGAGTGTTTCCTCAATGTGAGACTCTGTTCTCTTTCCTCAGTTCATGTGTAGCTATGTTTACAGGACCTTCATAAGTGATATCTTATGATAAGTTTCTTTTTCTGTGTGACTTATTTCACTTAGAATCATCGTACCTAAATCCACTCATTATGCTGCTACAGGCTTTATGACATTGATTTCATGTCTGAGTGATATTCCGTTGTACAAAATTACCACAAGTTCTTTACGCAATTTTCTCTTTCCTGGAATACTTAAGTTGTACTGAAGTTGAGGTTCTTGTATGCAGAGCAGCCTTAAATTTTGGGGTGCCTGTGTCTTGTTGATATTTAGTCTTCCCAAGTTATATGCCCATGAGTGGAAGTGCCCTATGCTTGGTAGCTTTGTATTTTAGATGTTTTAGGAAACAGCATACACTTCTTGAGAGTGGGTCTTGGATATTTATAACACAACCATCAGAGTGACTAGCTCCCTGTTCTCCATGGCCTCTCCTGCATTTCTGGTTTGTACACATTTTTTGGATGACCTTTCTGAGCAGTGGAAATTGAGATTTCTTTGTTGTGCAGATTTGCATTTCCCGCTTGCTTGTTTGGCCAAAAACTCTGTATGTGTTTTTTTCCTGAAGATATTCACGAGAAAAACGCATACACCCTTTTGCCCAACTGCATCATTTTAGAAATTCTGCTACTTTTCATATGCTTTAAATGTGAGTCCAATCTACGTTTTGAAATCTGTTTCCTGCTATTCTGCTTCTCATTCAGATCCTCTTCGTTGCCTTACCTGAATATATTTTTGGACGTTGGTTATCATTTTTATCTTTGCAGGTCTTTGAATTGTTTGCTCCTGAGCCCCATTTTGCAACTCGCATTTTTTGTGAGCTGGACGCCAAACCATTGTATTGCTTCCGGCCCTATTCTGGTTCTGGGGAGGCAGGGTGAGCCTTTGGTTAATTCTTCTTCCTAATGGGAAATTAGAGTGGCATGTGCCTGTCAAAACTCCTACAGCTAGTCTCTCATTGGTTCCCCCTCTGCCCGTTTATCCTCTGCAGAAATTGCAAACTGTGTGAAACAGGAGGTTAAAGGTGCTGATTCTCCAAGTGGGGAGATTGTTAGTAATTTGGCTGGAATGGCGAACCCCAGCACCAGGAGATCAAAAATGAGGTGTATTTTAGACACCTTTCCTGGTCACACGGTGTACATTCGTCTCGGTTTCCCAGGCATGTTTTCGCTGTTGGAAGATTCCCTTGAACCTGCAGATTTGGGACCCATGGAATGGGAATCAGGCAGTATTACTTTAAAAGTTCTGCCTTTACTCACCCAGCCTCTCTAACATCTCTTAGCGTGCATAGCTTCCTGCCTTATATATCATTCTGCTGTGGGTCTACATGTGTTCAATCCATGTTACATCGTAGTCCTTCAACAAAAGTTGTAAGAAGTTTTGTCTGTCCTACTGTTTTTATAAATATTTTTAAAATTATTTTTTATATTGGTTACAGCTGATTTTCAAAGCTCTGTTTTTTGCTGCTGTACATCCACTTGATTCATGTACTGTGAGACAACAATAAATTATTTTTCAGATGCTTACCAGTCATATATATTATTTTCCAGTGACTTGAGTGCGCTGAGTGCAGTTCTTTGAGGTACCATGTAGGCCTTGTCAGTTATTCAATTTGGTACTTGGAATGGTGTCTTTGCTAATTTCAGCCTCCTGGATAATACTTCACCCTTCCCCACCTTTGCCATTTAGCAGCCTTATGTCTATTTTCTACATATTTGACTATGTTTCTATTTTGTAATTTATTTCATGTGTAGCCATTTTTGATTCCACCTTTAAGTGACATCTTATGATATGTGTCTTTTTGTTTCTGTCTTATGTCAGTTAGAATGATCGTATGTAACTCCTCGAGAGTTGTTACAACTGGCCTTATTTCATTGATTTCTGGATGAGTAATATTCCACTCTACAAAAGTACCCCAACTCTTTTATCGATTTTATCCTTCCAGGGACATTTAGGTTATATCTAAGTTGAGGCCCTTTTTAACAGAGAGCTGGTAAACGTTGGGGTGCCTGTTTTCTGTCGATTTTTGTTTTTCCCAAGGTATACGCCCATGAGTGCACCCTGTAGCTCATTTTTTAGATGTTTTAGCAAACACAATACACTTTTCCAGAGTGGCCGTTGGCAAATTACATTTCCACTATCAGCCTCTCAGGGCTCCCTTTTCTCCTCACCCTGTCCTATATTTCTGGTGTATACACTTTATGTGGATGGCCCTTCTGACTGATGTGAAGTGATACATTTTGTAGTATAGATTTCCAGTGCCCACCTGTTTGGTTGGATAAAATGTGTGTATGGCCTTTACTTGAATATATTCAGAAAAAAATGCATACCCCATTTTTGGCCAACTGCATCATTGGCGATGTTCAGCCCTTTTTCTTGTGCTTTAATGGGGAGTCCTTTCTACCTCTTCAAATCTCTTTCCTGACAATCTCCCTTGCTTACCAGTCCTTTTCTGTGACTTACCTCAAGACATTTTATGTCGATAGATATTTTCAACTCTGCAGTTTCATGAATTATAGTACCCCTGAGTTCCATTTTTCAACTTGTGTTTTTGGAAACTGGACACAAAACAGCGGGATTTCCTCTAGCCCTATTCTGTTTCCGTTGGCAATTCTAGCCTTTGATGAATTTGTCTTCCGGATTGGAAATTAGAGTAGCATGTGCCTGTCCGAACACCTAGGACTTGTCTCTAAATTTTTCTCATCCTTCCGCTTCATCCTCTGGACAAATTCCAAACTGTGTGCAACAGGATGTTGATGGTGCTGATATCCCCAAGTGAGGAAATTGTTAGGAAAGATGCTGGAGGGGTGAACCCGAGAACCAGGCGATGAGGAGATGAGGTGCCTTTTCCAAACTGTTTCCGATCAAACGGTGTACCATCCTCTAGGTGTGACAGGCATGTTTTAGCCGTAGGAATGGTCCCATGCATGTAAGGAGAACACCAGGAATTTTTCCAAATCAGTGCCTCCCCGAACCCCAAACTGGGGTATTTTTAAGCTACGGCTACACATATGTCTATTAAGGGCCTTGGGAAATAGGCAGAGTCCAAACTTTAGTTGATTGACATCTTCGGGATCAGAAGTGCTCACCATTGGCCTTGCTTAGGTTACATTTCATCTGTCATTTATAGATGATATCAATAAAAATATCTATTCTTTTTCAGATTATTTCCCCTTATAGGTTATTGCAAAATATTCAGTGTAGTTCCCTGTGCTATACAGTAGTTCCTTGTTGATGATCTGTTTTATACATAGCAGTGTGTATGTGTTAATCCCAAACTGTTAATTTATCCCTTCTCCTACCTTTCCCCTTTGGTAATAATAAATTATAAGATTTTATACCTCTCAGAAATGGGGAAGCTGAAAGAGAGGTATCATTTTCAATAGAAAAGCATTCAAAAAAAGATTGAAGCTTCAGCCAAGAGTATTCGATGTACATCCTTGGGAATAAATCACTTCATTTCTCTAATGTTGACCTGACAAATAAGACAGACGTCTTCACTGAACAAGCTTATAATAAAGTGATGGAAATATCAAATGTAAGTCTTAGAAACATCTTATTTTACCCGAGCCTTATACACTGCTCTAGGTTGACTACAGTTTGGCTCACACATCTGTTCATTGAAGTTACAATGTTCTCAATTTCTGTTACTGATCCTCCAGAGTGGACCCCAACAGGAGTCCCCGTGCCCAGTGTCATTGGAGCCAACAGATCAAGACTGAGTTTGGTTCAGAAGCAAAGGAAACTTTATATTTTGAAAACAGAATGGAGAGGTGAGAGCGTGCACTCCCCGGTGGGCTGTGGGCTGGGCTGCTGTGTAGGGATCCCGGCAGCGTCAGCAGGAGGGAGTGGATGGAGCTCTCGAGGGCTGGGTTGGCTGCAGCTCAGGCTCTATGTCGCGGAGTCTGCATGGGACCCCACAAGCTGAGGTGTCAGCCCAGCCATTCTGCACTAGGAAATCGGGTCTGAAGTGCCGCGTGTGGGACCTCTGCATGTGGAACCCTAGGAGCACGTGAAATTAGACAAAGCACAAAGGAAATACAGGTTAGACTTTATTTTATTGCCCAGATTCTCTTTTTATCTCCCAGGAATTTTTAATGAACGTTGCCGGTGATGAACACCTCCTCTGCTTTTTGTCCCGTTCCTCATTCTTTGGGTGCTGAGGATGCGGACCCCTCTTTTGTAACTGCTTCATGCTGAGGTGGGAGCCCTCATACACGGGGGGAGGGGCAAAACTTTTCCCCAGGAGCCTCCATGTGAGGTTGATTGTCCAAAGGCTTCCTGCCTCACTGCTCGTGCACCTGAGCTCGAGCATTGGAAGTGTTATAGATTCTAATGACCTTTAAGGGTCCAGGAAAGAGATGCACAGAGATGCTGCGGTGGCAGGTTTCACCCCACCCCACATTTGTTCAGCGACCTTAGGCTGACGGTTTTTGCCAGCCTAGATGCTCTGACCAGTAGTCTGTGCTTTCTTTAATTAGGTCCCTGAATTAATGTATAAACAGCACCATGTGTCAGAGCCCTGCCCGCTCAACTCCCAGACAGTCCAGGGTCAGTGGTGATCCAGGACCATGACGTCCACTGAGACAACGGCCTTTTGAAGTAGTCAGCAGTCCAGCCGGTCATATTGGCCACCATCACCGTGGTTTCTGTAGGGTTTCCTATGGTGAAAGCGTGATATACGTTTCCCCGCCAAGCTTATTAGCTCCCGTCTGGGTGCAGTAAGTCCTGCAAGCAGTAGTCTGCTCTTTCGGGGCACAGACTTGTTTTCTGAGAGAAACTCCAGGTCAAGTGATGGTCACACGAGTCATCTTGGGGGCCCATTGCCCCCGTTTGTCTCTCTGGAGGTTGGAGTTCGAGGGCCTCCTCACTCGAGGTCAGTGTGTTCACAGAGCGACCCCTGTAACTTCAGGGCATGATGGGTGGTTAGGATCACCACGTGGGGTCCTTTTCCCTTAGGAGGGAGCTGGCCTTGTGGGCTGCTGATTTCCACCTTTTTAGATACCCCAGTATCCTGGCCTGATGGGGCGGTGTGCAAAGCCCTTGGTGAGCATAGTTTATAATACCTGAAGGGCATTCTTGTGTTGCTCCATTTCAAGTGGTCCCAGTTTTTGCACTAAGGCTCCAAGGGAGATTAAACTTTGACCGGGTATGTAAAGGTCAAAGGGTTTAGCTAAATTAGGGAGTTCCTGGGCAAGGGCCTGAATTGACTGCTCTTTCAATTCTTGAATGGCTGCTTCTGGATTCTATTCAAAAGAATCATCATCTTTTCGTGTCAGGGTTTCATGTAGAGGCCCAGCTATTAGACTGTAGTTAGGGATCCAGATGCAGAAAACCTTGGCCTCCCCAGGAACCCCTAAGCTGTCTTCTAGTTTTAGAAGAGGTAAGGCTGCAAATGGCTTCTTCCCTATCCTGGGATGCGTTTCTCCGAATATCTGTGAGAATGAAACCCAGGCATGTCACCTTAGCCTGGGATATTTGAGCCTTTTTCTTGGACACCTTCTATCCTTTCTTGGCTAGGTAGTTCAGAGGCGTCTTTAGCAGGCCTGGCGATCAGAATGTCATCTGCATATTGAAGGAGGGTTCCCTTTTACAGAGGTAGAACTTTTAGGTCTTTAGAGGACATTTCCCCAATGATGGTGTGGGGATTTTTGAACCATTGGGGCAGGACGGCCCAGCATTATTGCTTTTGTTGCATGTTGTGTCCTGCCACTCACAAGCCAATAATTCTTGTGACTCTGAGAGGAGTGGAATACAGAAGAAGGCATCATTGAAGTCTAATACAGAATCCCATGGCCTGGTGGATGGTAGACTGACCAGCAGGGTGTAGGAAATAGGAGCTACTTGATGTATATACTCGGTGGCTTCAATGACTGTCCTGATATACTTTACCAGGTCTCCAGCAGCCCATGGGGCTCTCGTGGTCAGGCCAATCCCAGGATATGGAGCTCACCTGGGCTGCACCTCCACCCCCACAGCCCACGGGGCTCTCGTGGTCAAGTCCCTCCCAGGGTATGGAGCTCACCTGTGCAGCTACCCAGCAGCCCATGGGGCTCTCCTAGTCAGGCCCTTCCCAGGATATGGAGCTCCCTTTGGGCAGGTACCCCAGAAGGGCTGGACACACAGGAACCGTGCACATAGCCCACCTTGCAGAGAAGCCCCAGCTCACCTGTCACTCACAGCTGACACAGAACACCTAAGAGCAGGACTTGAACTAACAAACAGCAGCTCTGACAGGTCTGTGACCCCAGGTATCACTCTGTGCGGCATCCCTCTTCCTGGTCTTCCAGACACATCCACTGCAGCCAGGGCACCAGGCCTCTATCTCAACCCACCATCACTCCTCTCCCTGACTCCTGGGTTCCTCTCATTAGGATAGGGTCTTCTTGAATTTGTTTTCCACTCATGGACCACATAAAATGATAAGTAAACAAGCCGCAGCTGCAGCCCCTTGTCTATCCTGACTCTCAAGAGCCCACACCTGTTCCTTGGGCCTGGCCCGTTTAGCAAGGCTAATTTTCTGCAACTGTGAGCCCCTGAAGGGTGAGGATTGGCTGATTTGGGTAGCCTGACACTGCCTGCCAGCCCTCCCCAGGTGTGCCTGGGTTGAGATCAATATAAGCACCTCTCCAGTCAGCAAGAGCTCCTGTAGCTGTGCCTGAAGCCATATTCTCTGCCCCGTCAGCAGTGTCGGGGCTGGGGTGGTGGGAGGGAGTGAGGGGCCGTGGCTTTGTGGGTGGCCCAGTGTGAGTGGGGCTCTGCTGGACTTTCTGCAGGAGTTGCCAGGCTGCCACCTGCTAAAGAAGAGAATGTGTCACATATACCTGCCGCTGGAATTTCTCCCCAGGCAGAGGTGAGGAAGTAAAAAGCAGTGGGTGCCGTGGCAGGAGGGGTATCTCAGGCAGGGAAATGGAAAGCTTCCAGAAGAGCATCTGGTGCCAGAACCATCCTGGCTGGCCTGCTGGCACCAAGTCGGCCTGCATGCTGTCGCTGGTGTGGTTCCACAGCCCTTCCTCTAGGCTTGAAAGTTCTTGTACATATTCATGTGTTTTACCTGGAAAGGGTGGGAAGATTTCAGCTGCAGCAGGACTGAGGTACAGCTCACATTTACTCACAGACGCCTCGACCCAGTCCCCCAGCTTTGCAATGAGGATGCTCCTTGTGGGGGGGAGCCCTGCTGACTGCATGGGAGATGATTTCCCACTTCTGACCAACTTAAGAATTTTTTACCACTGGAACAAGTGCCCTGATATGATTTTCCTCTGTATAACTGCTGGGTTCTGTTTTTTTTTTTTTTTTTTTCCTTTTTTCTTTTTGGTTCAAGGTAGGTTTTATTTATTCCTCTTTTATTTTTTAATTTAGAGATATAAACATGGAAATAATGCATTTATATAAAGACGTCTATATGAAGGGAAAATTTTTTTTTCTGTTTTATTTTATTAAATGTTATTTATTTATTTTTAATTTTTTAAAATTTATTTATATCTTTTATACAGCAGGTTCTTATTGGATATCTATGTTATACATATAAGTGTGCACATGTGAATCCCAGTCTCCCAATTCATCCCACCACCACCCTCCCATGGTGTTCCCCCCTTGGTGTCCATATGTTTTTTCTCTACATCTGTGTCTCTATCTCTGCCCTGCAAACCGGTTCATCTGTACCATTTTTCTAGGTTCCACATATATGCATTAATATACAATATTTGTTTTTCTCTTTCTGACTTACTTCACTCTGTATGACAGTCTCTAGATCCATCAAGGTCTCTACAAATGACCTAATTTCATTCCTATGTATCGGTGAGTCATATTCCATTGTACATATGTACCACATCTTTATCCATTCATCTGTCTGTGGGCACTTAGGTTGCTTTCATTACCTGGCTATTGTAAATAGTGCTGCAATGAACATTGTGGTGAAAGTGTCCTTTTGATTTATGGTTTTCTCTGGGTATATGCCCAGTAGTGGGATTGCTGGATTATATGGTAATTCTATTTTTAGTTTTTTAAGGAAACTCCATTCTGTTCTCCATAGAGACTGTATCGATTTACTTTCCCAACAGTAGTGGAAGAAGGTTCCTTTACTCCACACCCTCTCCAGCATTTGTTGTTTGTAGATTTTCTGATGATGCCCATTCTAACAGGTGTGACGTGATACCTCATTGTAGTTTCGATTTCCATTTCTCTAATAATTAGTGATGTTGAGCAGATTTTCATGTGCGTTTTGGCCATCTCTATGTCTTCTTGGAAGAAATGTCTATTTAGATCTGCTTCCATTTTTGTATTGGGTTTTTTGTCTTATTAAAGTTGACATGCATGAGCTGTTTATATATATTGGAGATTAATCATTTGTCCATTGATTCGTTTGCAAATATATTCTGCCATTCTGAGGGTTGTCTTTTCATCTTGTTTGTAGTTTCCTTTGCTTTGCAAAAGCTTTTACGTTTCATTAGGTCCCATCTGTTTAGCTTCTTTTTTTTATTTCATTACTATAGGAGATGGATCAAAAAAAGATCTTGCTGTGATTTACGTCAGAGTATTCTTCGTAAGTTTTCCTCTCAGAGTTTTATACTGTCCGGTCTTACATTAAGGTCTCTAATCGATTTTAAATATATTTTTATGTATGGTGTTGGGGAGTGTTCTAATTTCATTCTTTTACATATAGCTGTCCATAATTCCCAGCACCACAGACTGAAGAAGCTCTCTTTTCTCCATTGTAAAGTCTTGCCTCCTTTGTCATATATTAGTTGAGCATAGGTGTGTAGGTTTATCCCAGGGCTTTCTTTTTTTTTTTCCTTTTCCACCTTTATTGGAGTATAATTGCTTTAAAATGGAGTGTTAGTTTCTGCTGTATAACAAAGTGAATCAGCTATACATATACAAATATCACCAGATCCCCTCCCTCTTGCATCTCCCTCCCACACTCCATATCCCACCCCTTTAGGTGGTCACAAAGCACCGAACTGATCTCCCTGTTCTATGTGGCTGCTTCCCAGTAGCTATCAGTATTACATGTGGTAATGTATTTATGTCCATGCCACTCTCTCACTTCTTCCCATCTTACCCATCCCCCTTCCGGTGTCCTCACGTCCTTTGCCTATGTCTGAGTCCTTAATCCTCTCCTGCCACTAGGGTCTTCAAAATCTTTTTTTTTCCTCATTAGATTCCGTATATCTCTGTTAACATACAGTATTTGTTTTTCCGTTTCTGACTTACTTCAGTGTGTAGGACAGATTCTAAGTCCATCCACCCCAGTGCAAATAACGCAGTTTTGCTTCTTTTTATGGCTGAGTGATATTCCATTGTATATATGTGCCATATCTTCTTTATCCATTCATCTGTCGATGGACACTTAGGTTGCTTCCATGTCCTGTCTATTGTAAATAGAGTTGCAATGAACATTTTTGTACATAACTCTTTTTGAATTATGGTTTTCACAAGGCAAATGCCCAGTAGTTGGATTGTTGTGTCATATGGTACTTCTATTGTTAGTTATTTAAAGGAACCTCTGTACTGTTCTCCCTAGTGCCAATATCAATTTACATTCCCACCCATAGTGCAAGTGTGTTCCCTTTTCTCCAATAAAGGCCTCTCCAGCATTTATTGTTTTGTAGATTTTTTTGATGATTGCCACTCTGACTGCTGTGAGGTGATACCTCACGGTAGTTTTGATTTGCATTTCTCTAACGATTAGTGATGTTCAGCATCATTTCATGTGTTTCTTGGTAATCTGTATATCTTCTTTGGAGAAATGTCTATTTAGGTCTTCTGCCTGTTTTTGGATTGGGTTGTTTGTTTTTGTGATATTGAGCTACATGAAGTGCTTGTAAAGTTTGGAGATTAATCCTTTGTCAATTGCTTCATTTGAAAATATTTTCTCCCATTCTGAGGGTTGTTTTTGCATCTTGTTTATGTTTTCCTGTACTGTGTAAAAGCTTTTAAGTTTCATTAGGTCCCATTTGTTGATTTCTGTTTTTATTTCCATTTCTCTAAGAGGTGGGTCAAAAAGGATCTTGCTGTGATTTATGTCATAGAGTGTTCTGCCTATGGTTTCCTCTAAGTGTTTTATAGTGTCTGGTCTTATATTTAGATCTCTGATCAATTTAGAGTTTATTTTTGTGTATGGTGTTATGGAGTGTTCTAATTTCATTCTTTTATGTGTAGGGGTCCAGTTTTCCCAGCACCAATTACTGAAGAGACTGTCTTTTCTCCATTGTATACCCTTAGCTCCTTTGTCATAGGTGAGATAGGCATAGGTATGTAGGTTTATCTCTGCACTTTCTGTCCTGTTCCATTGATCTGTGTTTATGCCAATCTGCATACACTTGATTCCATTATGGAGACATATAAATACATAGGTTTCAACATTATTACCAGTCAGATATATTCCTCTTCAGTGAATAGGGTGTTTTGTGTCCAGTTCATTGAGAAAGGTGTAGGTCTTGTCTATTACATATTTGGTATATGGAATGGTATCTGTGCTAATTTCAAACTCTGCTTTTACACATCACCCCACATCACCTTTCCCCTTAAGGAGGCATAAGTGTGTTTTCTAAATGTGTAACTCTGTTCTCTTTTGAAATTCAGTTCATGTGTATCCATGTTTACATTCCCTCTATAAGTGATATATTACAATAAGTTTCTTTTTCTTTGTGGCTCATTTCACTTAGCATCATCGAACCTAAAGCCACTCATTATGCTGCTATTGGACTTATGACATTGATTTTATGTCTGAGTGACATTCCATTGTATATAAGTACCACAACATATTTATCCATTTTTTTCCCTTTCCTGGGATATTTAAAGTGTACCGAAATCGAGGTTCTTGTAAACAGAGCAGCCATAAACTTTGGGCTGGCTGTGTGTTGTGGATTTTTAGTTTTCCCAAAATACACGCCCATGAGTGGAAGTGTGCTATGCTCTGTAGCTCTGTTTTAGAAAACAACACACAGTTCTCCAGAGAGGCTGTTGGCAATTTACATCCTGTCCATCGGCATAACCAGGCTCCCTTTTCTCCATGGCCTGTCCTGTATTTGTGGTTTTTACCCTATTTGCAGATGGCCCCTTTGACGGAGTTAAGTGACACTTCTGTGTAGTGTGGATTTGCAATGCCTGATGGCTTGCTTGGCCAAAAAGGGCGTATGCATTTTTTCCCGAATATATTCAAGAAAATACACATACTCCCTTTTCAGCCAAGGGCAACATTGTCTAAGATCTGTCGCTTTTCATGTGCTTTAAAGACGACTCCAATCTACCTCTTGAAATCTGTTTCCTTCAATTCTGCCTTGCTTTCAAATCCTCTTCACTGCCTTACCTCAATATATTTTTGGATGATAGTTGTCCTTTATAGCTCTGCAAGTTTGTGAATTGCTGTGCCCCTGATTTCCATTTTTCAACTCGCTTATTTGTGAGCTGGCTGCAATACCGCAGGATGGCTTTAGGCCCTAGTCTGGTTCCGCGGTTGCAGGCTGAGCCTGTTTTTAATTCTTTTTCCTGATGGGAAACTAGAGAGATATGTGCCCATCCAAACACCTACAGCTAATGTCTCATTTGTTTCCCCTCTTCCTGTTCATCCTCTGCACAATTTGCAAACTATGCACAACAGGAGGGTAAAAGCAGTGACACTCCAAGTGGGTAGATTTTTAGTAATGCAGATGGAATGGCGAAGCCGAGCACGAGGAAAGGAAAAATGAGGTAACTTTTAGAAAACTTTCCCGATTACACAGTGTACCATCCACTGGGTTTCTTTTGCATGTTTTAACTCTAGGAAGATTCCCTTAAACCTGGAGAGTTTGGGCCACTAGAGTGGGTAGCACACAGTATGGCTCTAAGTGGTGTTCTGTTGCTCACACAACCTCAGCTATCTTGTCAGCTCCAAGTGTCCAGTCTTATGTCTCATCCAGCTGTGGGTGTAAAGGTGGTCAATCCAGGTTGCATTACAGGCCCTGAACCTAATTTTTAAGACATTCTCTCTGTTTTGCAGTTTTTGCATTTTGCTTTTGAAATTTGTTTTTATAAGGGGGTTTAGCTGAATTTCAGTGCTGTGTTCATGCCATTATACACACACATGATTCCTTTATGGAGACATGAGAATACATATGTTTTAAAATTGTTACTAGTCAGATATATTCCTCTGCAATGAATAGAGGTTGTTGAGTCCAGGTCATTGTGCCATGAGTAGGTGCTGTTTATTACATACTTGATTTATGGAACGGTATCTATGCTAATATTGGACTGTAGATTTATGTATCACCCCACCTCGCCTTTCCCCTTAATCAGGCAGAAGTTTGTTTTCTAAATGTGTGACTCTGTTGTGTTTGTAATTCATTTCATGTGTAGCCATGGGTACATTCCCGCTATGAATGATAGCTTATGATAAGTTTCATTATTCTGTTCTCTTTCCTAACTGAGTTCATGTGTAGCCACGTTTCCAGGACCTTCATAAGTGATATCTTATGATAAGTTTCTTTTTCTGTGTGACTTATTTCACTTAGAATCATCATACCTGAATCCACTTATTTTGCTGCTACTGGCCTTATGACATTGATTTCATGGCTGAGGGATATTACATCGTACGTAAATAACACAATTTCTTGAACCATTTTTGTCTTTCCTGGGATATTTAAGGTGTACCCAAGTTGAGGTTCTTGTAAGCAGTGCAGCCCTAAATTTTGAGGTGGCTCTGTCTTATTGATATTCAGTTTTCCCAAGGTATATTCCCTAGACTGGAAGTGCCCTTTGCTTTGTAGCTCTGTTGTTTACTTGTTTTAGGGAACACAATGCACTCCTCCAGAGAGGAAGTTGGCAATTTACATCCAGCCAATCAGCATAACTAGGCACCCTGTTCTCCAGGGCCTGTCTTGCCTTTCTAGTTTTTACATATTTTGCGGATGTCCCTTTTGACTGGTGAGAAGTGATACTTCTTTGTAGTGCAGATTTGCATTGCCCGCTTGTTTGGCCAAAAAGCGCGTATGAGTTTTCTCTTGAATATATTCAGGAGAAAATGCATACGCCCTTTTTGGCCAAGTGCATCATGGTGGAAGTTGTGCCCCTCTTCCTGTGCTTTAAAGGAGATTACAATGTACCTCTTGAAATCTGTTTCCTGCTATTCTGTCTCTCTTTCAAGTCCACCTCGGTGCCTTCCCTCAAGAGATTTGTGGACGATAGTTGTCCTTTATTACTCTGCCAGGTTTTGAATTATTGTGCACCTGAGCTCGATTTATCAACTCGTTTTTTGTGAGCTGACCGCAAGTCCAAAATTTTGGTTTAGGACCTATACTGTTTCCCGGTGGGTGGCTGAGACTTTGGTTAATTCTTCTTCCTGCCGGGAAATTAGAGAGACATGTGCCCGTCCAAATGCCTAACAGTTACTCTCTCATTGGTTCTCCCTCTTCTCTTTCATCCTCTGCCAAATTGGCAAGCTGTGCGAACCAGGAGGTTAAAGGGGATGTCTCTCAAAGTTGGGAGATTGAGAATAAAGCAGTTGGAAAGTCAAAGTGGAGCACCAGGAGAGGGACGGTTAGTTGAGTTTTGGAAACTTTTTTTATTCAGAGGGTGTCCATTCTCTAGGTTTCCCATACATTTTATAGCTGTAGTAATATTCCCTTCAACCTGGAGAGTTGGGACCCTTGGAATGTGTGCCACGCATTATTGCTTTAAATGGTCTGCATTTGCTCACCGAATGTCACCAATCCTCTCAGTCCCAAGTGTCCAGCCTTATGCCACATCCAGCTGTCGTTGTAGATAGGGTCATTCCAGGTTTCATCAGAGCCCCTGAAGGAATTGTAAAGAATTTCCCTGTTTTTTTTGTTTTGTTTTTGAAATTCCTTTTTATAGTGGGTTTGGCTGATTCTCACTGCCATGTTAATGCCAGTCTAGACACACTTGATTCCCTTACGGAGACATATCAATACATAGGTTTTAAGATTCTTACTAATCAGATATATTCCTCTGCGGGAAATATCGTGATTGGAGTCCCTTTCACTGAGGAAGGTGTAGGTCTTGACTATTCCGTAGTTGGTTTTTGGAACAGTACCTGTACTAATATCAAACTCTGGTTTTATGCATCAACCCACCTCTCTTTCTACCTTGAGCAGGCATAAGAGTTTTTTCTAAATGTGAGATTCTGCTCTCTTTCCTAACTCAGTTCATGTGTAGCCATGTTAACTGGACCTTCATAAGTGATTTCTTATGATAAGTTTCTTTTTCTCTGTGACTTATTTCACTTAGAATCATCATACCTGAATCCACTAATTTTGCCGCTACTGGCATTATGACATTGATTTCATGGCTGAGGACTATTCCATCGTACGTAAGTAACACAATTTCTTGAACCATTTTTGTCTTTCCTGGGATATTTAAGGTGTACCCAAGTTGAGGTTTTTGTAAACAGTGCAGCCATAAATTTTGGGGTACCTCTGTCTTATTGATTTTCTGTTATCCCAAGGTATATTCCCTAGACTGGAAGTGCCCTTGGCTCTGTAGCTCTGTTGTTTACTTGTTTTAGGTAACACAATGCACTCCTCCAGAGAGGCAGTTGGCAATTTATATCCTGCCCATCAGCATAACTAGGATCCCTGCTCTCCAGGGCCTGTCTTGCCTTTCCGGTTTTTACACATTTTGCGGATGTTCCTTTTGACAGGTGGGAAGTGATACTTCTTTGTAGTGCTGATTTGCATTGCCCGCTTGCTTGCTTGGCCAGAAAGGGCGTATGCCTTTTCTCCTGAATATATTCAGGAGAAAACACATACACAATTTTTGGCCATGTGCATCATTGTCGAATTTGTGCCCCTCTTCCTGTGCTTTAAAGGTGATTCCAATGTACCTCTTGAAATCTGTTTCTTGCTATTCTGGCTCACTTTTAAGTCCGCCTCGTTGCCTTTCCTGAACAGATTTTTGGACGATAGTTGTCCTTTATTACTCTGCCAGTTTGTGAATTGCTTTGCCCCTGAGCTCCATTTTCAACTTGTTTTTTGTGAGCTGACCCCAGGTCCAAAATTTTGGTTCAGGACCTATACTGGTTCCCAGTGGGTTGCTGAGACTATGCTTAATTCTTCTTCCTGCCGAGAAATTAGAGTGGCATGTGCCCGTCCAAATGCCTAACAGCTACCATCTCATTGGTTCTCCCTCTTCCCTTTAATCCTCTGCCAAATTGGCAACCTGTGTGAACCAGTAGGTTACAGGGCCTGTCTCTCCAAGTTGAGAGATTGATAGTAAATCTGTTGGAAAGTCAAACCAGAGCACCAGGAAGGGGACTATTAGTTGAGTTTTAGAAAACTTTCATATTCACACTGTTTCCATTCTCTAGGTTTCCCGTACATGTTATAGCTGTAGTAATATTCCCTTCAACCTGGAGAGTTGGGAACCATGGAATGTTTGCCACGCATTATTGCTTTAAAAGGTCTGCATTTGCTCACCGAATCTCACCAATCCTCTCAGTCCCAAGTGTCCAGCCTTATGCCACATCCAGCTGTCGTTGTAGATAGGGTCATTCCAGGTTTCATCAGAGCCCCTAAGGAATTGTAAAGAATTTACCGGTTTTTTTTTTTTTTGGTTGTTTTTGAAATTCCTTTTTATAGTGGGTTTTAGCTGATTCTCACTGCCATGTTTATGCCAGTCTAGACACACATGTTTCCCTTATGGAGACATATCAATACATAGGTTTTAAGATTATTACTAGTCAGATATATTCCTCTGCGGGAAATATGGGGTTTTGAGTCCCTTTCACTGAGGAAGGTGTAGGTCTTGTCTATTCCATATTTGGTTCTTGGAATGGTACCTGTACGAATACCAAACTCTGGTTTTATTCATCAGCCCTCCTCTCATTTCCCCTTAATCAGGCATAAGAGTGTTTTCTAAATGAGAGGCTCTTTTCTCTTTCCTAACTCTGTTCACGTGTAGCCATGTTACAGGACCTTCATAAGTGATATCTTATAATAAGTTTCTTTTTCTCTGTGACTTATTTCACTTAGAATCATCATACATGAATCCACTCATTTTGCAGCTACTGGCCTTATGACATTGATTTCATGGCTGAGGGATAATCCATCGTATGTAAGTAACAAAATTTCTTGAACCAATTTTCTCTTTCCTGGGATATTCAAGGTGTACCCAAGTTGAGGTTCTTGTAAGCAGTGCAGCCCTAAATTTTGGGGTGGCTCTGTCTTATTGATTTTCAGTTTTCCCAAGGTATATTCCCTAGACTGGAAGTGCCCTTGGCTCTGTAGCTCTGTTGTTTAATTGTTTTAGGGAACACATTGCACTCATCCAGAGAGGCGGTTGGCAATTTACATCCTGCCCATCAGCATAACCAGGCTCCCAGTTCTCCAGGGCCTGTCTTGCCTTTCTGGTTTTTACACATTTTGCAGATGTCCCTTTTGACCGCTGGGAAGTGATACTTCTTTGTACTGCAGAATTTCATTACCTTCTTGCTTGCTTGGCCAAAAAGGGCGTATGCATTTCCTCCTGATTATATTCAGATGGAAAGCCATACGCCCTTTTTGGGCAAGTGCATCATGGTCGAAATTGTGCCCCTCTTCCTGTGCTTTAAAGGTGATTCCAATGTACCTCTTGAAATCTGTTCCCATCTATTCTGCCTCCATTTCAAGTTCGCCTCGTTACCTTCCCTCAACAGATTTTTGGACGATAGTTGCCCTTTATTACTCTGCTAGTTTGTGAATTGCTGTGCCCATGAGCTCCATTTTTCAAGTCGTTTTTTGTGAGCTGACCACAAGTACAAAATTTTGCTTCAGGATCTATACTGGTTCCCGGTGGGTGGCTGAGACTTTGGTTAATTCTTCTTTCTGCCGGGAAATTAGAGTGACATGTGCCCGTCCAAATGCCTAACAGCTACTCTCTCATTGGTTCTCCATCTTTGCTTTCATCCTCTGCCTAATTTGCAACCTGTGAGAACCAGGAGGTTAAAGGGGCTGTCTCTCCAAGTTGGGAGATTGATAGTAAAGCAGTTGGAAATTCAAACCAAAGCACCTGGAGAGGGAATATTAGTTGAGTATTAGAAACCATTCATATTCACAGTGTGTCCATTCTCTTGCTATCCTGTACATGTTATAGCTGTATTAATATTCCCTTCAACCTGGAGAGTTGGGATACTTGGAATGTGTGCCACGCATTATTGCATTAAATGGTCTGCTTTTGCTGACCCAATCTCACAAATACTCTCTGTCCCCAGTGTCCAGCCTTATGCCACATACAGCTGTCATTGTAGATAGGGTCATTCCAGGTTTCATCAGCGCTCCTGAAGGAATTGTAAAGAATTTCCCTATTTTTTTGTTTGGTTTTTGAAATTCATTTTTATAGTGGGTTTGAGCTGATTCTCACAGCCATGTTTATGCCAGTCTAGACACACTTGATTCTGTTACGGCGACATATCAATACATAGGTTTTAAGATTCTTACTAGTCAGATATATTCCTCTGCAGGAAAAATGGGGTTTTGAGTCCCTTTCCCTGACGATAGTGTAGGACTTGTATAATCCGTAGTTGGTTTTTGGAACAGTACCTCTACTAATATCAAACTCTGGTTTTATGCATCACGTCACCTCTCCTTCCCCCTTTGGCAGACATAAGAATATTTTCTAAATGTGAGACTCTGTTGTCTTTCCTAACTCAGTTCATGTGTAGCCATGTTTACAGGACCTTCATAAGTAATATCTTATGATAAGTTACTTTTTCTCTGTGACTTATTTCACTTAGAATCATCGTACCTGAATCCAATCATTTTGCCGCTACTGGCCTTATGACATTGATTTCATGTCTGAGCGATATTCCATCGTACTATAGTAACACAATTTCTTGAACCATTTTTGTCTTTCCTCGGATATTTAAGGTGTACCCAAGTTGAGGTTCTTGTAAGCAGTGCAGCCCTAAATTTTGGGTTGGCTCTGTCTTATTGATTTTCAGTTTTCCCAAGGTATATTCCCTAGACTGGAAGTGCCCTTGGCTCCTTAGCTCTGACTTTTACCTGTTTTAGGGAACACAATGCACTCCTCCAGAGTGGGAGTTGGCAATTTACATCCCGCCCATCAGCATAACAAGGCTCCTTGTTCTCTTGGGCCTGTCTTGCCTTTCTGGTTTTTACACATTTTGCGGATATCCCTTTGGACCGGTGGGAAGTGATACTTCTTTGTAGTGGAGATTTGCATTGCTGTCTTGCTTGCTTGGCCAAAAAGGGTGTATGCTTTTTCTCTTGAATATATTCAGGAGAAAACGCATAAACACTTTATGGCCAAGTGCATCATTTTTGAAGTTGTGCCCCTCTTCCTGTGCTTTGAAGGCGATTCCAATGTACCTCTTGAAATCTGTTTCCTGCTATTCCAGCTCGCATTCAAGTCTGCTTCCTTGCAATCCCTTAACAGATTTTTGGAGGATAGTTGTCCTTTATTACTCTGCCAGTTTGTGAATTGCTGTGCCCCAGAGCTCCATTTTTGAACTCGTTTTTTGTGAGCTGACCGCAAGTCCAAAATTTTGGTTCAGGACCAATACTGGTTCGCGGCGGTGGGCTGAGACTTTGATTAATTCTTCTTCCTGCCGGGAAATTGGAGTGACATGTGCCCGTCCAAATGCGTAACAGCTATTCTCTCATTGGTTCTCCCTCTTCCCTTTCATCCTCTGCCAAATTGGCAACCTGTGAGAACCAGGAGGTTAAAGGGGCTGTCTCTCCAAGTTGGGAGATTGATAGTAAAGCAGGTGGAAATTCAAACCAGAGCACCAGGAGAGGGACTTTTTGTTGAGTTTTAGAAAACTTTCATATTCACGCTGTGTCCATTCTCTAGGTTTCCCATACATGTTATAGCTCTAGTAATATTCCCTTCAACCTGGAGAGTTGGGACCCTTCGAATGTGAGCCACGAATTATTGCTTTAAATGGTCTGCATTTGCTCACCATATCTCACCAATCCTCTCAGTCCCAAGTGTCCAGGCATATGCCACATCTAGCTGTCGTTGTAGATAGGGTCATTCCAGGTGTCATCAGAGACCCTGAAGGAATTGTAAAGAATTTCACTGTTTTTTTGTTTTGTTTTTCCAATTCCTTTTTATAATATGTTTGAGCATATTCTCACTGCTATGTTTATGCCAGTCTAGACACACTGGTTTCCCTTACGGAGACATATCATTACATAGGTTTTATGATTCTTACTAGTCAGATATATTCCTCTGCGGGAAATATTGGGTTTGGAGTCCCTTTCACTCAGGAAGGTGTATGTCTTGACTATTCTGTAGTTGGTTTTTGGAACGGTACCTGTACTAATATCCAACTCTGGTCTTATGCATCACCCCACCTCTCCTTCCCCCTTAAGCAGCCATAAGGGTGTTTTCTAAATATGAGACTCTGTTCTCTTTCCTAACTCACTTCATGTGTAGCCATGTTTACAGGACCTTCATAACTGATATCTTATGATAAGTTTCTTTATGTTTGTGACTTATTTAACTTAGAATCATCGTACCTGAATCCACTCATTTTGCTGCTAGTGGCCTTATGACATTGATTTCATGACTGAGGGCTATTCCATCGTACGTAAGTAACACAGTTTCTTGAACCATTTTTGTCTTTCGTGGGAAATTTAAGGTGTACCCAATTTGAGGTTCTTGTAAGCAGTGCAGCCCTAAATTTTGGAGTGGCTCTGTCTTATTGATTTTCAGTATGCCCCAGGAATATTCCCTAGACTGGAAGTGCCCTTGGCTCTGTAGCTCTGTTGTTTACTTGTTTTAGGGAACACAATGCACTCCTCCAGAGAGCCATTTGGCAATTTACATCCTGCCCATCAGCATAACTAGGCTCCCTGTTCTCCAGGGCCTGTCTTGCCTTTCTGGTTTTTACATATTTTGCAGATGTCCCTTTTGAACAGTGGGAATTGATAATTCTTTGTAGTGCAGATTTGCATTGCCCGCTTGCTTGCTTGGCCAAAAAGGGCGTATGCGTTTTCTCCTGAATATATTCAGGAAAAAACACATATGCCCTTTTTGGCCAAATGCATCATTGTGGACGTTGTGCCCCTCTTCCTGTGCTGTAAAGGCAATTCCATTGTACCTCTTCATATCTGTTACCGGCTATTCTGCCTAGCTTTCAAGTCCACATCGTTGCCTTCCCTCAACAGATTTTTGGAAGATAGTTGTCCTTTATTACTCTGCCAGTTTGTGCATTGCTGTGCCCCTGAGCTCTATTTTTCAACTCGTTTTTGTGAGCTGGCCGCAAGTCCAAAATTTTGGTTCAGGACCTATACTGGTTCCCGGCGGATGGCTGAGACTTTGGTTAATTCTTCTTCCGGCCAGGAAATTAGAGTGACATGTGCCCGTCCAAATGCCTAACAGCTACTCTCTCATTGGTTCTCCATCATTCCTTTCATCCTCTGCCTAATTTGCAACCTGTGAGAACCAGGAGGTTAAAGGGGTTGTCTCTCCAAGTTGGGAGGTTGATAGTAAAGCAGTTGGTAATTCAAACCGAAACACCAGGAGAGGGACTATTAGTTGAGATTTAGAAACATTTCGTATTCACGGTGTGTCATTCTCTAGGTTTCCCGTACATGTTATAGGTGTAGTAATATTCCCTTCAACCTGGAGAGTTGGGATCCTTGGAATGTGTGCCACGCATTATTGCTTTAAATGGTCTGTTTTGCTGACCCAATCTCACCAATCCTCTCAGTCCCATGTGTCCAGGCTTATGCCACATACAGCTGTCGTTGTAGACAGGGTCATTCCAGGTTTCATCAGAGCCCCTGAAGGAATTGTAAAGAATTTCCCTATTTTTTTGTTTCTTTTTTGAAATTCCTTTTTATAGTGGGTTTGAGCTGATTCTCAATGCCATGTTTATGCCAGTCTAGACCCACTTCTTTCCCTTACGGAAACATATCAGTACATAGGTTTTAAGATTCTTACTAGTCAGATATATTCCTCTGCGTGAAATATGGGGTTTTGAGTCCCTTTCACTGAGGAAGGTGTAGGTCTTGTCTATTCCATATTTGGTTTTTGGAACGGTAGCTGTACGAATATCAAACTCTGGTTTTATGCATCACCCCTCCGCTCCTTTCCCCTTAAGAAGGCATAAGAGTGTTTTCTAAACATGAGGCTCTGCTCTGTTTCCTAACTCAGTTCATGTGTAGCCATGTTTACAGGACCTTCATAAGTGATATCTTATGATAAGTTTCTTTTTCTCTGTGACTTATTTCACTTAGAATCATCGTACCTGTATCCACTCATTTTGCTGCTACTGGCGTTATGACATTGATTTCATGGCTGTGGAATATTCCATTGTACGTAAGTACAATTTCTTGAACCAATTTTGTCTTTCCTGGGATATTTAAGGTGTACCCAAGTTGAGGTTCTTGTAAGCAGTGCAGCCCTAAATTTTGGGGTGGCTCTGTCTTATTGATTTTCAGATTTCCCAAGGTATATTCCCTAGACTGGAAGTGCCCTTGGCACTGTAGCTGTGATGTTTAGTTGTTTTAGGGAACACAATGCACTCCCCCATAGAGCCAGTTGGAAATTTACATCCCACCCATCAGCATAAAAAGGCTCCCTGTTCTCCAGGGCCTGTCTTTCCTTTCTGATTTTTACACATTTGCGGATGTCCCTTTTGACTGAAGGGAAGTTATACTTCTTTGTAGTGCAGATGTGCATTGCCCGCTTGCTTGCTTGGCCAAAAAGGGCGTATGCGTTTTCTCCTGAATATATTCAGGAGAAAACGCATACGCCGTTTTTGGCCAAGTGCATCATAGTCGAAATTGTGCCCAACGTCCTGTGCTTTAAAGGGGATTCCAATGTACCTCTTGAAATCTGTTTCCTGCTATTCTTGCTCGCTTTCAAGTCCACCTCGCTGCCTTCCCTCAACAGATTTTTGGATGATAGTTCTCCTTTATTACTCTGCCAGTTTGTGAATTGCTGTGCCCCTGCGCTCCATTTTTCAACTCTTTTTTTGTGAGCTGACCGCAAGTCAAAAATTTTTGTTCAGGACCTATACTGGTTCCAGGTGGGTGGCTGAGACTTTGGTTAATTCTTCTTCCTGCCGGTAAATTAGAGTGACATGTGCCCTTCCTAATGCCTAACAGTTATGCTCTCATTGGTTCTCACTCTTCCCTTTCATCCTCTGGCAATTTGGCAACCTGTGCGAACCAGGGGGTTAAAGGGGCTGTCTCTCCAATTTGGGAGATTGATAGTAAAACAGTTGGAAATTCAAAGTGAAGCACCAGGAGAGGGACACTTAGTTGAGTTTTAGAAACCTTTCGTATTCACAGTGTGTCCATTCTACAGGTTTCTCGTACATGTTATATCTGTAGTAATATTCCCTTCAACCTGGAGAGTTGGGACCCTAGGAATGTGTGCCACGCATTATTGCTTTAAATGATCTGCATTTTCTCAATGAATCTCGCAAATCCTCTCAGTCCCAAGTGTCCAGCCTAATGCCACATCCAGCTGTCGTTGTAAATAGGGTCATTCCTGGTTTCATTAGAGACCCTGAAGGAATTGTAAAGAATTTCCCTGTTTATGTGTTTTGTTTTTGAAATTCCTCTTTATAGTGGGTTTGAGCTGATTCTCACTGCCATGTTTATGCCAGTCTAGACACACTTGATTCCCTTACGGAGACATATCAATACAAAGGTTTTAATATTCTTACTAGTCAGATATATTCCTCTGCAGGAATACGGGGTTTTGAGTCCCTTTCACTGACGAAAGTGTAGGTCTTGTCTATACTGTAGTTGGTGTTTGGAACGGTACCTGTACTAATATCAAACTCTGGTTTTATGCATCACACCACCTCTCCTTCCCCCTTAAGCAGGCATAAGAGTGTTTTCTAAATGTGAGACTCTGTTCTCTTTCCTTACTCACTTCATGTTTAGCCATGTTTACAGGACCTTCATAAGTGATATCTTATGATAAGATTCTTTTTCTCTGTGATTTATTTCACTTAGAATCATCGTACCTGAATCCACTCATTTTGCTGCTACTGGCCTATGACATTGATTTCATGGCGTAGGAATATTCCATCGTACATTAGTAATACAATTCCTTGAACCATTTTTGTCTTTCCTGTGATATTTAAGGTGTACCCAAGTTGAGGTTCCTGTAAGCAGTGCAGCCCTAAATTTTTGGGTTGCTCTGTCTTATTGATTTTCAGTATGCCCAAGGTATATTCCCTAGACTGGAAGTGCCCTTGGCTCTATAGCTCTGGTGTTTACCTGTTTTAGGGAACACAATGCACTCCTCCAGAGAGGGAGTTGCAATTTACATCCCGCCCATCAGCATAAAAAGTCTCCCTGTTCTCCATGGCCTGTCTTGCCTTTCTGCTTTTTAAACATTTTGCGGATGTCCCTTTTGACTGATGGGAAGTTATACTTATTTGTAGTGCAGGTTTGCATTGCCCGCTTGCTTGCTTGGCCAAAAAGGGCGTATGCGTTTTCTCCTGAATATATTCAGGAGAAAACGCATACACACTTTTTTGCCAAGTGCATCATTATCGAAGTTGTGCCCCTCTTCCTGTGTTTTGAAGACGATTCCAATGTACCTCTTGAAATCTGTTTCCTGTTATTCTGGCTCGCTTTCAAGTCCGCCTCGCTGCCTTCCCTCAACAGATTTTTGGACGATAGTTGCCCTTTAGTCCTCTGCCAGTTTGTGAATTGCTGTGGCCCTGAGCTCCATTTTTCAACTCGTTTTTTGTGAGCTGACCGCAAGTACACAATTTTGGTTCAGGGCTTATACAGTTTCCCAATGGGTGGCTGAGAATTTGATTAATTCTTCTTCCTGATGGGTAATTAGAGTGACATGTGTCCGTGCAAATGCCTAACAGCTATTCTCTCATTGGTTCTCCATCTGCCCTTCCATCCTCTGCCAAATTGGCAACCTGTGAGAAACAGGAGGTTAAAGGGGCTGTCTCTCCAAGTTGGGAGATTGATAGTAAATCAGTTGGAAATTCAAACCAGATCACCAGGAGAGGGACATTTTGTTGAGTTTTAGAAACCTTTCGTATTCACACTGTGTCCATTCTCTAGGTTTGCCGTACATGTTATAGCTGTAGTAATATTCCCTTCAACCTGGAGAGTTGGGACCCTTGGAATGTGTGCCACGCATTATTGCTTTAAATGGTCTGCATTTGCTTACTCAATCTCACCAATCCTCTCAGTCCCAACTGTCCAGCCTTATGCCACATCCAGCTGTCGTTGTAGATAGGGTCATTCCAGGTTCCATCAGAGCCCCTGAAGGAATTTTAAAGTATTTCCCTGTTTTTTTGTTTTGTTTTTGAAATTCATTTTTATAGTGGGTTTGAGCTGATTCTCACTGCCATGTTTATGCCAGTCTAGACACACTTGATTCCCTTACAGAGACATATCAATATATAGGTTTTAAGATTCTTACTAATCAGATATATTCCTCTGCGGGAAATATGGGGTTTTGAGTCCCTTTCACTGAGGAAGGTGTAGGTCTTGTCTATTCCGTAGTTGGTTTTTGGAACAGTACCTGTACTAATATCAAACTCTGGTTATGCATCACCCCGCCTCCCTTTCCACCTTAAGCAGGCATAAGAGTGTTTTCTAAATGTGAGACTCTGTTCTCTTTCCTAACTCAGTTCATGTGTAGCCATGTTTACAGGACCTTCGTAAGTGATATCTTATGATAAGTTTCTTTTTCTCTGTGACTTATTTCACTTAGATTCACCGTACCTGAATCCACTCATTTTGCTGCTACTAGCATTATGACATTGATTTCGTGGCTGGGGGATATTCCACCGTACGTAAGTACCACAATTTTTTGAACCATTTTTGTCTTTTCTGGGATATTTAAGGTGTACCCAAGTTGACGTTCTTGTAAGCAGTGGAGCCCTAAATTTTGAGGTGGCTCTGTCTTATTGATTTTCAGTTTTCCCAAGGTATATTCCCTAGACTGGAAGTGCCGATGGCTCTGTAGCTCTGTTGTTTACTTGTTTTAGGGAACACAATGCACCCCTCCAAAGAGGCAGTTGGTTATTTACATCCTGCCCATCAGCATAACTAGGCTCCCTGTTTCCCAGTGCCTGTCTTGCCTTACTGGTTTTTACACATTTTGCGGATATCCCTTTTGACCGGTGGGAAGTGATACTTCTTTGTAGTGCAGATTTGCATTGCCCGGTTGCTTGCTTGGCCAAAAAGGGCGTATGCGTTTTCTACTGAATATATTCAGGAGAAAACGCATATGCTATTTTTGGCCATGTGCATCATTGTCAAATTTATGCCCCTCTTCCTCTGCTTTAAATGTGATACCAAAGTACCTGTTGAAATCTGTTTCTTGCTATTCTGGCTCGCATACAAGTCCGCCTCGTTGCCTTCCATCAACAGATTTTTGGACGATAGTTGTCGTTTATTACTCTTCCAGGTTGTGAATTGCTGTGCCGCTGAGGTCTATTTTTCAACTCGTTTTTTGTGAGCTGACCGCAAGTACAAAATTTTGGTTCAGGACCAATACTGGTTCCAGGCGGTTGGCTGATACTTTGATTAATTCTTCTTCCTGCCGGGAAATTGGAGTGACATGTGCCCGTCCAAATGCCTAACAGCTATTCTCTCATTGGTTCTCCATCTTCCCTTTCATCCTCTGCCAAATTGGCAACCTGTGAGAACCAGGAGGTTAAAGGGGCTGTCTCTCCAAGTTGGGAGTTTGATAGTAAAGCAGCTGGAAATTCAAACCAGAGCACCAGGAGAGGGACTTTTTGTTGAGTTTTAGAAACCTTTCATATTCACACTGTGTCCATTCTCTAGGTTTTCCGTACATGTTATAGCTGAAATAATATTCCCTTCAACCTGGAGAGTTGGGACCCTTGGAATGTGAGCCACACATTATTGCTTTAAATGGTCTGCGTTTGCTAACCGAATCTCACCAATCCTCTCAGACCCAAGTGTCCAGCCTTATGCCACATCCAGCTGTCATTGTAGATAGGGTCATTCCAGGTTTCATCAGAGACCCTGAAGGAATTGTAAAGAATTTCCCTGTTTTTTTGTTTTGTTTTTGAAATTCATTTTTATAGTGGGTTTGAGCATATTCTCACTGCCATGTTTTTGCCAGTCTAGACACACTTGATTCCCTTACGGAGACATATCAATACATAGGTTTTAAGATTCTTACTAGTCAGATATATTCCTCTGCGGGAAATATGGGGTTTTGAGTCCCTTTCACTGAGGAAAGTGTAGGTCTTGTATATTCCGTATTTGGTTTTTGGAACGTTACCTGTACTACTATCAAACTCTCGTTTTGTGCATCACCCCACGTCTCCTTCCCCCTTAAGCCGGCATAAGAGTGTTTTCTAAATGTGTGATTCTGTTCTCATTCCTGACTCAGTTCATGTGTAGCCATGTTTACAGGACCTTCATAAGTGATATCTTATGATAAGTTTCTTTTTCTCTGAGACTTATTTCACTTAGAATCATCGTACCTGAATCCACTCATTTTGCTGCTACTGGCGTTATGACATTGATTTCATGGCTGAGGGATAATCCATCGTACGTAAGTAACACAATTTCTTGAACCAATTTTGTCTTTCCTGGGATATTTAAGGTGTACCAAAGTTGAGGTTCTTGTAAGCAGTGCAGCCCTAAATTTTGGGGTGGTTCTGTCTTATTGATTTTCAGTTTTCCCTAGGTATATTCCCTAGACTGGACGTGCACTTTGCTCTGTAGCTCTGTTGTTTACTTGTTTTAGGGAACACAATGCCCTCCACCAGAGAGGCAGTTGGCAATTTACATCCCGCCCATCAGCATAACTAGGCTCCCTGTTCTCCAGGGCCTGTCTTGCCTTTCTTGTTTTTACGCATTTTGCGGATGTCCCTTTTGACTGATGGGAAGTGATACTTCTTTGTAGTGCAGATTTGCATTGCCCGCTTGCTTGCTTGGCCAAAATGGGCATATGCGTTTTCTCCTGAATATATTCAGGAGAAAACACATAGAAACTTTTTTGCCAAGTGTATCATTGTCGAAGTTGTGCCCCTCTTCCTGTGCTTTGAAGACGATTCCAATGTACCTCTTGATATCTGTTTCCTGCTATTCCGGCTCGCTTTCAAGTCTGCCTCGTTGCCTTCCCTCAACAAATTTTTGGATGATAGTTGCCCTTTAGTCCTCTGCCAGTTTGTGAATTGCTGTGCCCCTTAGCTCCATTTTTCAACTCGTTTTTGTGAGCCGACCGCAAGTCCACAGTTTTGGTTCAGGACATATACTGGTTCCCGGCGGGTGTCTGAGACTTTGTTTAATTCTTCTTCCTGCCAGGAAATTAGAGTGACATGTGCCCGTCTAAATTCCTAACAGCTACTCTCTCATTGGTTCTACCTCTTTCCTTTCACCCTCTGCCAAATTGGCAATCTGTGCGAACCAGGAGGTTAAAGGGGCTGTCTAAACAAGTTGGGAGATTGATAGTAAAGCAGTTGGAAAGTCACACCGGAGCACCAGGTGAGGGATTATTAGTTGAGTTTTAGAAACCTTTCGTATTCACAGTGTGTCCATTCTCTAGGTTTCCCGTACATGTTATAGCTGTAGTAATATTCCCTTCAACCTGGAGAGTTGGGATCCATGGAATGTGTGACACACATTATTTCTTTAAGTTGTCTGCATTTGCTCACCGAATCTCACCAATCCTCTCAGTCCCAAGTGTCCAGCCTTATGCCACATCCAGCTGTCGTTGTAGATAGGGTCATTCCAGGTTTCATTAGAGCCCGTGAAGGAATTGTAAAGAATTTCCCTTTTTTTTTTTGTTTTGTTTTGTTTTTGAAATTCCTTTTTATAGTGGGTTTGAGCTGATTCTCACTGCCATGTTTATGCCAGTCTAGACCCACTTCATTCCCTTACGGAGACATATCAATACATAGCTTTTAACATTCTTACTAGTCAGATATATTCCTCTGCGTGAAATATGGTGTTTGGAGTCCCTTTCACTGAGGAATGTGTAGGTCTTGTCTATTCCATATTTGGTTTTTGGAACGGTAGCTGTACGAATATCAAACTCTGGTTTTATGCATCACCCCTCCGCTCCTTTCCCCTTAAGCAGGAATAAGTGTGTTTTCTAAACGTGAGACTCTGTTCTCTTTCCTAACTCAGTTCATGTGTAGCCATGTTCAGAGGACCTTCATAAGTGATATCTTATGATAAGTTTCTTTTTCTCTGTGACTTATTTCACTTAGATTCATTCTACCTGAATCCAATCATTTTGCTGCTACTGGCCTTAAGACATTGATTTCATGGCTGTGGGATATTCCATCGTACTTAAGTACAATTTCTTGAACCAATTTTGTCTTTCCTGGGGTATTTAAGGTGTATCCAAGTTGAGGTTCTTGTAAGCAGTGCAGCCCTAAATTTTGGGGTGGCTCTGTCTTATTGATTTTCAGTTTTCCCAAGGTATATTCCCTAGACTGGAAGTGTCCTTGGCACTGTAGCTGTGTTGTTTACTTGTTTTAGGGAACACAATGCACTCCCCCATAGAGGCAGTTGGAAATTTACATCCCGCCCATCAGCATAACTAGGCTCCCTGTTCTCCAGGGCCTGTCTTGCCTTTATGGTTTTTACATATTTTGAGGATGTCCCTTTGGACCCGTGGGAAGTGATACTTCTTTGTACCTCAGATTTGCATTGCATGCTTGCTTGCTTGGCCAAAAAGGTCGTATGCATTTTCTCCTGAATATATTCAGGAGAAAACGCATACGACCTTTTTGGCCAAGTGCATCAGTGTCGAAATTGTGCCCCTATTCCTGTGCATTGAAGGCAATTCCAATGTACCTCTTGAAATCTGTTTCCTGCTATTCTGGCTCGCATTCAAGTCTGCCTCGTTGCCTTCCCTCAACAGATTTTTGGAGGATAGTTGTCCTTTATTACTCTGCCTGTTTGTGAATTGCTGTGCCCCTGAGCTCTATTTTTCAACTCGTTTTTTGTGAGCTGACCGCAAGTCCAAAATTTTGGTTCAGGACCAATACTGGTTCCCGGCGGTTGGCTGATACTTTGATTAATTCTTCTTCCTGCTGGGAAATTGGAGTGACATGTGCCCGTCCAAATGCCTAACAGCTATTCTCTTATTGGTTCTCCATCTTCCCTTTCATCCTCTGCCAAATTGGCCACCTGTGAGAACCAGGAGGTTAAAGGGGCTGTCTCTCAAAGTTGGGAGATTGATAGTAAAGCAGTTGGAAATTCAAACCAGAGCACCAGGAGAGGGACTTTTTGTTGAGTTTTAGAAACCTTTCATATTCACACTGTGTCCATTCTCTAGGTTTTCCGTACATGTTATAGCTGAAGTAATATTCCCTTCAACCTGGAGAGTTGGTAACCTTGGAACTTGAGCCACACATTATTGCTTTAAATGGTCTGCATTTGCTCACCGAATCTCACCAATCCTCTCAGACCCAAGTGTCCAGCCTTGTGCCACATCCAGCTGTCGTTGTAGATAAGGTCATTCCAGGTTTCATCAGAGACCCTGAAGGAATTGTGAAGAATTTTCCTGTTTTTTTTGTTTTGTTTTTGAAATTCCTTTTTACAGTGGGTTTGAGCATATTCTCACTGCCATCTTTATGCCAGTCTAGACACACTTGATTCCCTTATGGAGACATATCAATACATAGGTTTTAAGATTCTTACTAGTCAGATATATTCCTCTGCGGGAAATATGGGGTTTTGAGTGCCTTTCACTGAGGAAAGTGTAGGTCTTGTCTTTTCCGTATTTGGTTTTTGGAACGGTACCTGTACTACTATCAAACTCTCGTTTTGTGCATCACCCCACCTCTCCTTCCCCCTTAAGCCGGCATAAGAGTGTTTTCTAAATGTGAGATTCTGTTCTCATTCCTAACTCAGTTCATGTGTAGCCATGTTTACAGGACCTTCATAAGTGATATCTTATGATAAGTTTCTTTTTCTCTGTGACTTATTACACTTAGAATCATCGTACCTGAATCCACTCATTTTGCTGCTACTGGCGTTATGACATTGATTTCATGGCTGAGGGATATTCCATCGTACGTAAGTAACACAATTTCTTGAACCATTTTTGTCTTTCCTGGGATATTTAAGGTGTACCCAAGTTGAGGTTCTTGTAAGCAGTGCAGCCCTAAATTTTGGGGTGGTTCTGTCTTATTGATTTTCAGTTTTCCCAAGGTATATTCCCTACACTGGAAGTGCACTTTGCTCTGTAGCTCTGTTGTTTACTTGTTTTAGGGAACACAATGCCCTCTACCAGAGAGGCAGTTGGCAATTTACATCCCGCCCATCAGCATAAATAGGCTCCCTGTTCTCCAGGGCCTGTCTTGCCTTTCTGGTTTTTACATATTTTGCGGATGTGCCTTTTGACTGATGGGAAGTGATACTTCTTTGTAGTGCAGATTTGCATTGCCCGCTTGCTTGCTTGACCAAAAAGGGCGTATGCGTTTTCTCCTGAATATATTCAGGAGAAAACGCATACACACTTTTTTGCCAAGTGCATCATTGTCGAAGTTGTGCCCCTCTTCCTGTGCTTTGAAGACGATTCCAATGTACCTCTTGAAATCTGTTTCCTGCTATTCCGGCTCGCTTTCAAGTCTGCCTCGTGGCCTTCCCTCAACAGATTTTTGGATGATAGTTGCCCTTTAGTCCTCTGCCAGTTTGTGAATTGCTGTGCCCCTGAGCTCCATTTTTCAACTCTTTTTTTGTGAGCTGACCACAAGTCCACAATTTTGGTTCAGGGCCTATACAGTTTCCCAGTGGGTGGCTGAGAATTTGATTAATTCTTCTTCCTGCCTGGAAATTAGAGTCACATGTGCCCGTCCAAATGCCTAACAGCTACTCTTTTATTGGTTGTACCTCTGCCCTTTCAGCCTCTGCCAAATTGGCAACCTGTGCGAACCAGGAGGTTAAAGGGGCTGTCTCTCCAAGTAGGGAGATTGATAGTAAAGCAGTTCGAAAGTCAAACCGGAGCAGCAGGTGGCGGATTATAAGTTGAGTTTTAGAAACCTTTCATATTCACAGTGTGTCCATTATCTAGGTTTGCCGTACATGTTATAGCTGTAGTAATATTCCCTTCAACCTGGAGATTTGGGACCCTTGGAATGTGTGACACATATTATTGCTTTAAATGGTCTGCATTTGCTCACCGAATCTCACCAATCCTCTCAGTCCCAAGTGTCCAGCCTTATGCCAAATACAGCTGTTGTTGTAGATATGGTTATTCCATGTTTCATCAGAGCCCCTGAAGGAATTGTAAAAAATTTCCCTGTTTTTTGTTTTGTTTTTGAAATTCCTTTATATAGTGGGTTTGAGCTGATTTACACTGCCATGTTTATGCCAGTCTACACACTCTTGATTCCCTTATGGAGACATATCAATACATAGGTTTTAAGATTCCTACTCGTCAGATATATTCCTCTGCGTGAAATATGGGGTTTGGAGTCCCGTTCCCTGAAGAAGGTGTAGGTCTTGTCTAATCAGTAGTTGGTTTCTGGAATGATACCTGTACTAATATCAAACTCTGGTTTTATGCATTACCCCACGTATCCTTCCCCTTAAGCAGGGATATGAGTGTTTTCTAAATGTAAGACACTATTCTCTTTCCTAGCTCAGTTCATGTGTAGCCATGTTTACAGGACCTTCATAAGTGATATCTTATGATAAGTTTCTTTTTCTCTGTGACTTCTTTCACTTAGAATCATCGTACCTGAATCCAATCATTTTGCTGCTACTGGCCTTATGACATTGATTTCATGGCTGAGCGATATTCCATCGTACGTAAGTACCACGATTTCTTGAACCATTTTTGTCTTTCTTGGGATAATTAACGTGCACCCAAGTTGAGGTTCTAGTAAGCAGTGCAGCCCTAAATTTTGGGGTGGCTCTGTCTTTTTGATTTTCAGTTTTCCCAAGGTATCTTCCCTAGAGTGGAAGTGTCCTTGGCACTGTAGCTGTGTTGTTTACTTGTTTTAGGGAACACAATGCACTCCCCCATAGAGGCAGTTGGAAATTTACATCTGGCCCTTCAGCATAACTAGGCTCCCTGTTCTCCAGGGCCTGTCTTGCCTTTATGGTTTTTACATATTTAGAGGATGTTCCTTTTGACTCGTGGGAAGTGATACTTCTTTGTAGTGCAGATTTGCATTGCCTGCTTGCTTGCTTGGCCAAAAAGGGCGTATGCATTTTCTCCTGAATATATTCAGGAGAAAACACATACGAGCTTTTTGGCCAAGTGCATCATTGTCGAAATTGTGCCCCTCTTCTGGTGTTTTAAAGGCAATTCCAATGTACCTCTTGAAATCTGTTTCCTGCTATTCTGGCTGGCATTCAAGTCTCCCTCGTTGCCTTCCCTCAACAGATTTTTGGAGGATAGTTGTCCTTTATTACTCTGCCAGTTTGTGAATTGCTGTGCCCCTGAGCTCTATTTTTCAACTCGTTTTTTGTGAGCTGACCGCAAGTCCAAAATTTTGGTTCAGGACCAATACTGGTTCCCGGCGGTGGGCTGATACTTTGATTAATTCTTCTTCCTGCCGGGAAATTGGAGTGACATGTGCCCGTCCAAATGCCTAACAGCTATTCTCTCATTGGTTCTCCATCTTCCCTTTCATCCTCTGCCAAATTGGCCACCTGTGAGAACCAGGATGTGAAAGGGGCTGTCTCTCCAAGTTGGGAGATTGATAGTAAAGCAGTTGGAAATTCAAACCAGAGAACCATGAGAGGGACTTTTTGTTGAGTTTTAGAAACCTTTCATATTCGCACTGTGTCCATTCTCTAGGTTTTCTGTACATGTTATAGCTGAATTAATATTCCCTTCAACCTGGAGAGTTGGGAACCTTGGAATGTGTGCCACACATTATTGCTTTAAATGGTCTGCATTTGCTCACCGAATCTGACCAATCCTCTCAGTTCCAAGTGTCCAGGCTTATGCCACATCAAGCTGTGGTTGTAGATAGGGTCATTCCAGGTTGCATCAGAGCACCTGAAGGAATTGTAAAGAATTTCCCTGTTTTTTTGTTTTGTTTTTGGAATTCATTTTTATAGTGGGTTTGAGCTGATTCTCACTGCCATGTTTATGGCAGTCAAGACACAGTTCATTCCCTTTCGGAGACATATCAATACATAGGTTTCAAGTTTATTACTAGTCAGATATATACCTCTGCGGGAAATATGGGGTTTTGAATCCCTTTCACTGAGGAAAGTGTGGGCCTTTTCTATTTTTTAGTTGGTTTTTGGAACGGTACATGTACTAATATCAAACTCTTGTTTTATGCATCACCCCACCTCTCCTTCCCCCTTAAGCAGGCATAAGAGTGTTTTCTAAATGTGAGACTCTGTTCTCTTTCCTAACTCAGTTCATGTGTAGCCATGTTTACAGGACCTTCATAAGTGATATCTTATGATAAGTTTCTTTTTCTCTGTGACTTATTACACTTAGAATCATCGTACCTGAATCCACTCATTTTGCTGCTACTGGCCTTATGACATTGATTTCATGGCTGACTGATATTCCATCGTATGTAAGTAACACAATTTCTTGAAGCATTTTTGTCTTTCCTGGGATATTTAAGGTGTACCCAAGTTGAGGTTCTTGTAAGAAGTGCAGCCCTAAATTTAGGGGTGGCTCTGTCTTATTGATTTTCAATTTTCCCAAGGTATACTCCATAGACTGGTAGTGCACTTGGCTCTTTAGCTCTGTTGTTTCTTTGTTTTAGGGAACACAGTGTACTCCTCCAGAGAGGCAGTTGGCAATTTACATCCTGTCCATCAGCGTAACTAGACTCCCTGTTCTCCAGGGCCTATCTTGCCTTTCTGGAATTTACAGATTTTGTGGATGTCCCTTTGGACCGGTGGGAAGTGATACTTCATTGTAGTGCAGATTTGCATTGCCCACTTGCTTGCTTGGCCAAAAAGCGCGTATGCATTTTCTCCTGAATATATTCAGGAGAAAACGCATAAGCCTTTTTTGGCCAAGTGCATCATTGTCGAAATTGTGCCCCTATTCCTGTGCTTTAAAGGCGAATCCAATGTACCTCTTGAAATCTGTTTCCTGCTATTCTGGTTCGCTTTCAAGTCTGCCTCGTTGTCTTCCCTCAACAGATTTTTGGACGATTGTTGTCCTTTACTACTCTGCCAGTTTGTGCATTGCTGTTCCCCTGAGCTCCATTTTTCAACTCATTTTTTGTGAGCTGACCGCAAGTCCAAAATTTTGGTTCAGGACCTATACTGGTTCCCGGCGGGTGTCTGAGACTTTGGTTAATTCTTCTTCCTGCCGGGAAATTAGAATGACATGTGCCTGTCCAAATGCCTAACAGCTACTCTCTCATTGGTTCTCCCTCTTCCCTTTCATCCTCTACAAAATTGGCCACCTGTGAGAACCAGGAGGTTAAAGGGGCTGTCTCTTCAATTTGGGAGCTTGATAGTAAAGCAGTTGGAAAGTAAAACCAGAGCACCAGGAGAGGGATTATTAGTTGCGTTTTAGAAACCTTTCGTATTCACAGTGTGTCCATTCTCTGGGTTTCCCGTACATGTTATAGCTGTAGTAATATTCCCTTCAACCTGGAGAGTTGGGAACCTTGGAATGTGTGCCACGCGATATTTCTTTAAACGGTCTGCATTTGCTCACCGAATCTCACCAATCCTCTCATTCCCAAGTATCCATCCTTATGCCACATCCAGCTGTCGTTGTAGATAAGGTCATTCCAGGTTTCATCAGAGCCCCTGAAGGAATTGTAAAAAATTTCCCTGTTTTTTTGTTTTATTTTTGAAATTCCTTTTTATAGTGGGTTTGAACTGATTCTCACTGCCATGTTTATGCCAGTCTAGACAAACTTGATTCCCTTACGGAGACATATCAATACATAGGTTTTAAGATTCTTATCAGTCAGATATATTCCTCTGCGGGAAATATGGTGTTTTGAGTCCCTTTCACTGAGGAAAGTGTAGGTCGTGTGTATTCCGTATTTGGTTTTTGGAACGGTACCTGTACTAATATCAAACTCTTGTTTTATGCATCACTCCACCGCTCCTTCTCCCTTAAGCAGGCATAAGACTGTTTTCTCAATGTTATACTCTGTTCTCTTTCCTAACTCAGTTCATGTGTAGCTATGTTTACAGGACCTTCATAAGTGATATCTTATGATATGTTTCTTTTTCTCTGTGACTTATTTCACTTAGAATCATCGTACCTGAATACACTCATTTTGAAGCTACTGGCCTTATGACATTGATTTCATGGCTGACTGATATTCCATCGTACGTAAGTAACACACTTTCTTCAACCATTTTTGTCTTTCCTGGGATATTTAAGGTGTACCCAAGTTGAGGTTCTTGTAAGCAATGCAGCCCTAAATATTGAGGTGGCTCTGTCTTATTGATTTTCATTATTCCCAAGGTATATTCCCTAGACTGGAAGTGCCCTTGGCTCTGTTGCTCTGTTGTTTCCTTCTATTAGGGAACACAATGCACTCCTCCGAGAGGAGGTTGGCAATTTACATCCTGCCCATCATCATAACTAGGCTCCCTGTTCTCCAGGGCCTGTCTTGCCTTTCTGGTTTTTACATATTTTGTGGATGTCCCTTTTGACCGGTGGGAAGTGATACTTCATTGTAGTTCAGATTTGCATTGCCTGCTTGCTTGCTTGGCCAAAAAGGTCGTATGCCTTTTCTCCTTAATATATTCTGGAGAAAACACATACGCCCCTGCTGGCTAAGTGCATCATTGTCGAAGTTGTGCACCTCTTCCTGTGCTTTAAAGTCGATTCCAATGTACCTCTTGAAATCTGTTTCCTGCTATTCTGGCTCGCTTTGAAGTCTCCCTCATTGCCTTCCCTCAACAGATTTTTGGACGATTTTTGTCTTTATTACTCTGACAGTTTGTGCTTTGCTGTGCCCCTAAGCTCCATTTTTCAACTCGTTTTTTGTGAGCTGACCGCAAGTCCAAAATTTTGGTTCAGGACCTATACTGGTTCCCGGCGGATGTCTGAGACTTTGGTTAATTCTTCTTCCTGCCGGGAAATTAGAATGACATGTGCCTGTCCAAATGCCTAACAGCTACTCTCTCATTGGTTCTCCCTCTTCCCTTTCATCCTCTACAAAATTGGCCACCTGTGAGAACCAGGAGGTTAAAGGGGCTGTCTCTTCAATTTGGGAGCTTGATAGTAAAGCAGTTGGAAAGTCAAACCAGAGCACCAGGAGAGGGATTATTAGTTGCGTTTTAGAAACCTTTCGTATTCACAGTGTGTCCATTCTCTGGGTTTTCCGTACATGTTATAGCTGTAGTAATATTCCCTTCAACCTGGAGAGTTGGGAACCTTGGAATGTGTGCCACGCGATATTTCTTTAAACGGTCTGCATTTGCTCACCGAATCTCACCAATCCTCTCATTCCCAAGTATCCATCCTTATGCCACATCCAGCTGTCGTTGTAGATAAGGTCATTCCAGGTTTCATCAGAGCCCCTGAAGGAATTGTAAAAAATTTCCCTGTTTTTTTGTTTTATTTTTGAAATTCCTTTTTATACTGGGTTTGAACTGATTCTTACTGCCATGTTTATGCCAGTCTAGACAAACTTGATTCCCTTACGGAGACATATCAATACATAGGTTTTAAGATTCTTATCAGTCAGATATATTCCTCTGCGGGAAATATGGTGTTTTGAGTCCCTTTCACTGAGGAAAGTGTAGGTCGTGTGTATTCCGTATTTGGTTTTTGGAACGGTACCTGTACTAATATCAAACTCTTGTTTTATGCATCACTCCACCGCTCCTTCTCCCTTAAGCAGGCATAAGACTGTTTTCTCAATGTTATACTCTGTTCTCTTTCCTAACTCAGTTCATGTGTAGCTATGTTTACAGGACCTTCATAAGTGATATCTTATGATATGTTTCTTTTTCTCTGTGACTTATTTCACTTAGAATCATCGTACCTGAATACACTCATTTTGAAGCTACTGGCCTTATGACATTGATTTCATGGCTGACTGATATTCCATCGTACGTAATTAACACACTTTCTTCAACCATTTTTGTCTTTCCTGGGATATTTAAGGTGTACCCAAGTTGAGGTTCTTGTAAGCAATGCAGCCCTAAATATTGAGGTGGCTCTGTCTTATTGATTTTCATTATTCCCAAGGTATATTCCCTAGACTGGAAGTGCCCTTGGCTCTGTTGCTCTGTTGTTTCCTTCTATTAGGGAACACAATGCACTCCTCCGAGAGGAGGTTGGCAATTTACATCCTGCCCATCATCATAACTAGGCTCCCTGTTCTCCAGGGCCTGTCTTGCCTTTCTGGTTTTTACATATTTTGTGGATGTCCCTTTTGACCGGTGGGAAGTGATACTTCATTGTAGTTCAGATTTGAATTGCCTGCTTGCTTGCTTGGCCAAAAAGGTCGTATGCCTTTTCTCCTTAATATATTCTGGAGAAAACACATACGCCCCTGCTGGCTAAGTGCATCATTGTCGAAGTTGTGCACCTCTTCCTGTGCTTTAAAGTCGATTCCAATGTACCTCTTGAAATCTGTTTCCTGCTATTCTGGCTCGCTTTGAAGTCTCCCTCATTGCCTTCCCTCAACAGATTTTTGGACGATTTTTGTCTTTATTACTCTGACAGTTTGTGCTTTGCTGTGCCCCTAAGCTCCATTTTTCAACTCGTTTTTTGTGAGCTGACCGCAAGTCCAAAATTTTGGTTCAGGACCTATACTGGTTCCCAGCGGGTGGCTGAGGCTTTGGTTAATTCTTCTTCCTGCTGGGAAATTAGAGTGACATGTGCCCGTCCAAATGCCTAACAGCTACTCTCTCATTGGTTCTCCCTCTTCCCTTTCATCCTCTGCCAAATTGGCCACCTGTGAGAACCTGGAGGTTAAAGGGGCTGTCTCTCCAAGTTGGGAGATTGATAGTAAAGCAGTTGGAAAGTCACACCGGAGCACTAGGAGAGGGCCTTCTTTAAGTTTCAGAAACCTTTCGTATTCACAGTGTGTCCGTTCCCTAGGTTTGCCGTACATGTTATAGCTGAAGTAATATTCCCTTCAACTGGAGAGTTGGGATCCTTGGAATGTATGACACACATTATTGCTTTAAGTTGTCTGCATTTGCTCAACGAATCTCACCAATCTTCTCAGTCCCAAGTGTCCAGCCTTATGCCACACCCAGCTGTCGTTGTAGATAGGGTCATTCCAGGTTTCATCAGAGCCCGTGAAGGAATTGTAAAGAATTTCCCTGTTTTTTTGTTTTGTTTTTAAAATTCCTTTTTATAGTGGGTATGAGCTGATTCTCACTGCCATGTTTATGCCAGTCTAGACACACTTCATTCCCTTACGGAGACATATCAATACATAGATTTTAAGATTCTTACTAGTCAGATATATTCTGCTGCGGGAAATATGGTGTTTTGAGTCCCTTTCACTGAGGACGGTGTAGGTCTTGTCTATTCCATATTTGGTTTTTGGTACGGTAGCTGTACGAATATCAAACTCTGGTTTTATGCATCACCCCTCCGCTCCGTTCCCCTTAAGCAGGCATAAGAGTGTTTTCTAAACGTGAGACTCTGTTCTCTTTCCTAACTCAGTTCATGTGTAGCCATGTTTACAGGACCTTCATAAGTGATATCTTATTATAAGTTTCTTTTTCTCTGTGACTTATTTCACTTAGAATCATCGTACCTGAATCCACTCATTTTGCTGCTACTGGCCATATGACATTGATTTCATGGCTGTGGGATATTCCATCGTACGTAAGTACAACTTCTTGAACCAATTTTGTCTTTCCTGGGATATTTAAGGTGTACCCAAGTTGAGGTTCTTGCAAGCAGTGCATCCCTTAATTTTGGGGTGGCTCTGTCTTATTGATTTTCAGTTTTCCCAAGGTATATTCCCTAGACTGGAAGTGTCCTTGGCACTGTAGCTGTGTTGTTTAATTGTTTTAGGGAACACAATGCACTCCCCCATAGAGGCAGTTGGAAATTTACATCCCGCCCATCAGCATAACTAGGCTCCCTGTTCTCCAGGGCCTGTCTTGCCTTTATGGTTTTTACATATTTTGAGGATGTCCCTTTTGACCCGTGGGAAGTAATACTTCTTTGTAGTGCAGATTTGCATTGCCCACTGGCTTGCTTGGCCAAAAAGGGCATATGCATTTTCTCCTAAATATATTCAGGAGAAAACTCGTACGCCTGTTTTGGCCAAGTGCATCATTGTCGAAGTTGTGCCCCTCTTCCTGTGCTTTAATGGCGATTCCAATGTACCTCTTGAAATCTGTTTCCTGCTATTCTGGCTCGCTTTCAAGTCCGCCTCGTTGCCTTCCCTCAACAGATTTTTGGACGATAGTTGTCCTTTATTACTTTGCCAGTTTGTGAATTGCTGTGCCCCTGAGCTTCATTTTTCTACTCGTTTGTTGTGAGCTGACAGCAAGTCCAAAATTTTGGTTTAGGACCTATACTGCTTTCAGGTGGGGGGCTGAGACTTTTGTTAATTCATCTTACTGCCGGGAAATTAGAGTGACATGTGACCGTCCAAATGCCTAACAGCTACTATCTCATTGGTTCTACCTCTTCCCTTTCAGCCTCTGCCAAATTGGCAACCTGTGCGAACCAGGATGTTAAAGGGGCAGTCTCTCCAAGTGTGTAGATTGATAGTAAAGCAATTGGAAAATCAAACGGGAGAACCAGGAGATGGACTATTAGTTGAGATTTATAATCCTTTCTTATTCACAGTGTGTCCATTCTCTAGGTTTCCCGTACATGTTATAACTTTAGTGTTATTCCCATCAACCTGGAGAGCTGGGACCCTTGGAATGTGTGCCACGCATTATTGCTTTAAATGGTCTGCATTTGCTCACCGAATCTCACCAATCCTCTCAGTCCAACGTGTCCCGCCTTATGCAACATCCAGCTGTCCTTGTAGATAGGATCATTCCAGGTTTCATCAGAGCCCCTGAAGATATTGTAAAGAATTTCCCTGTTTTTTTGTTTTGTTTTTGAAATTCCTTTTTATACTAGGTTTGAACTGATTCTCACTGCCATGCTTATGCCAGTCTAGACACACTTAATTCCCTTACAGAGACATATCAATAAATAGGTTTTAAGATTCTTACTAGTCAGATATATTCCTTTGTGGGAAATATGGGGTTTTGAGTCCCTTTCACTGAGGAAGGTGTAGTTCTTGGCTATTCCGTAGTTGGTTTTTGGAACGGTACCTGTACTAATATCAAACTCTTGTTTTATGCATCACCCCACCTCTCCTTCCCCCTTAGCAGGCATAAGATTGTTTTCTAAATGTGAGACTCTGTTCTCTTTCCTAACTCAGTTCATGTGTAGCCATGTTTACAGGACCTTCATAAGTGATATCTGATGATAAGTTTCTTTTTCTCTGTGACTTATTTCACTTAGATTCATGGTACCTGAATCCACTCATTCTGCTGGTACTGGCCTTATGACATTGATTTCGTGGCTGAGGGATATTCGATTATACGTAAGTACCACAATTTCTTGAACCATTTTTTTGAGCATTGTTGTGACAAAGGTCATGGAGCATTGTGATGAGAAGACCTTGAATAAGTGTGATGACGAGCGTCATGGGGCATGTGATGACAAGTTTTATGGAACATTGTGATCAGAAGGGTTTGGAGCATTGTGATGAGAGAGGACATGGAGCATTTTGATTTCATTGTGATGACAATAGCATGAATCATTATGATGATGGGCGTGGTGCATTGTGATGACAGTGTTCATGGAGCATTGAGATGAAAAGTGGCATGGAGAATTGTGATTACAGAGGTCTTGGAGCATTGTGATGACAAGGGTCATGGAGCCTTTTGATGACAACTCCGTGGAACATTGTGATGGCAGTGGTCATGGAGCATTGTTATGACAGGTGTAATAGAGCATTGTGATGACAAGGCCATGGGACAAAATGATGAGAGATTTCATTGAGCATTGTGATGACAATGGCATGGAGCATTGTGATGCCATGTGTCAGGGAGCTTTGTGATGACAAATGTCATGGGGCATTTTGATAACAAGGGTGTGGTGCATTGTGATGAGAAGGGCAGGGAGCATTGTGATGACAGGGTCATGGAGCAATTTGAATAAAATGGTCATGGAATATTTTGATGACAGTGGTTATGGAACATTGTGATGTCAGGGGTCATGAAGCATTGTGAAGAAATGGATCATGGAGCATTTTGTGACAGGGGTTATGGAACATTGTGATGTCAGGGGTCATGGAGCATTGTGATGATAAGGGCATGTAGCACTGTGATGACAGTGGTCATGGAACATTGTGATGACAGGGTTGAGCGAGTATTGTGATGACTAGTGATGGAACATTGTGATATATGTGGTGAGAGAGCATTTTGATGAGAAGTGCATGGAGCATTGTGATGACAAGTTTTATGGAGCATAGCGATGAAAAGGATGTGGAGCATTGTGATGAAAAGAGCATGGCACATTTTGATGACATGGGTCATGGAGCATTATGTTGACAAGCGCAAGGAACATTTTGATGACAAGTGTCATGGAGCATTGTGCTGAAAATTGCTTGGAACATTTTGATGACAAGGGACACAGAGCATTGTGATGAAACATTCATGGAGCATTTTGATGAAAAAGATCACAGAGCCTTGTATCACGAGGGCATGGACCATTGTGATGAGATAGGTCATGAAGCATTGTGATGACTGGAGTAACGGAGCATTGTGATGAAAGGGGACATGGAGCCTTGTGATGACAAGATTAATGGATTATTGTGATGAGAGTGGGCATGGAGCAGTGTGATGACAAGGGCATGGAACATTGTGATGACAAGGTCATGGAGCATTGTGATGACAGGTGTCATGGAGCATTGTGATGAGAGTGCTCATGGAGCATTGTGATGAGAGTGGACATGGAGCATTGTGATGAGAAGGTCATGGAGCATTGGCCTGAAAATGTTCATGGAGTATTGTGATGACAGTGGTCAAGGAGCATTGTGATGACAAGGGAATGGAGCATTGTGATGACAAGGTCCTGGAGCAGTGTGATGAGAAGACCATGGAGCCTTGTGATGACAAGTCTCATGGAGCATTGTGATGAATAGGGGCATGGAGCATTGTGATTACAGGGATTTTGGAGCATTGAGATGACAAGAGCATGGAGCATTGTGATGAGAAGGCCATGGAGCATTCTGATGGCATGTGTCATGGATTTTTGTGATGACAAGGGCATGGAGCATTGTGGTTACAGGGGTCTTGGAGCATTGTGTTGACAAGGGTCATGGAGCCTTGGATGCCAATGCGGTGGAACATTGTGATGGCAGTGGTCATGGAGCATAGTTATGACAGTGGTAATGGAGCAATGTGAGGACAAGGGCATGGAACATGGGTCTGAAAATTTCATGGATTAGTGTGATGACAGTGGGCATGGAGCATTGAGATGACAAGGGCATGGATCATTGTACTGACAAAGGTCACAGAGCATTGTGTGACGAGGGCATGGACCATTGTGAGGACAAAGTCATGAAGCATTGTGATGACTGGGGTCACAGAGCATTGTGATGACAGGGGTCATGGAGCATTGTGATGACAAGGGCATGGAACATTGTGATGACAGGGGCATTGAGCATTGGTCTGACATGTTTCATGGCTTATTGTGAGGACAGTGGGCATGGCGCATTGTGATGACAAGGGCATGGAACATTGTGATGACAAGGTCATGGAGTATTGTGAAGACAGGTGTCAGAGAGCATTGTGATGACATATGTCATTGTCCATTGTGATGACAATGGCATGGAGCATTGTGATACCAAGTGTCATTGAGGATTGTGATGACAAATGAAATGGAGCATATTGATGACAAGGGCTTGGAACATTGCGATGACAAGGGTCATTGAGCATTGTGATGACAAGGGCATGGAGCATTCTGATGAAAAGGTGCATGGAGCATTGAGATTACAGGGGTTTTGAAGCAATGTGATTACAAGGGCATGGAGCATTGTAATGAGAATGCAATGGAGCATTCTGATGACATGCGTCATGGAGCTTTGTGATGACAAGGACATGGAGCATTGTGATTACAGGGTTCTTGGAGCATTGTGATGACAAGGGTCATGGAGCATTGTGATGAGAAGGTCATGGAGCATTGGCCTGAAAATGTTCATGGAGTTTTGTGATGACAGTGGTCAAGGAGCATTGTGATGACAAGGGAATGGAGCCTTGTGTTGACAAGGTCCTGGAGCAGTGTGATGAGAAGACCATGGAGCCTTGTGATGACAAGTCTCATGGAGCATTTTGATGAATTGGGGCATGGAGCATTGTGATTACAGGGGTCTTGGAGCATTGTGATGACAAGGGCATTGAGCATTGTGATGAGAAGGCCATGGAGCATTCTGATGACATGTGTCATGGATCTTTGTGATGACAAGGGCATGGAGCATTGTGATTACAGGGGTCTTGGAGCATCGTGATGACAAGGGTCATGGAGCCTTTGATGCCTAGGCGGTGGAACATTGTGATGACAGGGGTCATGGAGCATTGTTATGACAGGGGCAATGGAGCATTGTGATGACAAGGGCATGGAATATTGGTCTGAAAATTTCATGGATTATTGTGATGAGATTCGGCATGGAACATTGTGATGACAAGGGCAAGGAACACTGTGATACATGGGGCATGGAGGATTGTAATGACAAGAGCATGGAGCATTGTGAATAGAACGTCATCGAGCATTGTGATGACAAGCGTCATAGAGCTTTGTGATGACAAGGGCATGAAGCAATGTGATGAAAGTGTTCATGGAGCATTGTGATGACAATGGCATGGAGCATTGTGATGCCAAGGGTCATGGAGCTTTGTGATGACAAAGGTCATGGAGCATTTTGATTACAAGGGCATTGTGCATTGTGATGAGAAGGGCAGGGAGTTTTGTGATGTCAGGGTCATAGAGCAATTTGATGAAAACTGTCATGGAACATTTTGATGACAGGGGATATGGAACATTGTGATGTCAGGGGTCATGGAGCTTTGTGATGAAAAGCGTCATCGAGCTTTTTGATGCTAGGGTTATGGAACATTGTGATATCAGGCGTCATGGAGCATTGTGATGATAATTGCATGTGGCATTGTGATGACAAAGGTCACGGAACATTGTGAAGATGTGGGCATGGACCATTTTGAGGACAAAGTCATGAAGTATTGTGGTTGCGGGAGTCACGGAGCATTGTGATGGCAGGGGTCATGGAGCATTGTTATGACAGGGGTAATGGAGCATTGTGATGACAAGGGCATGGAACATTGGTCGGAAAATTTCATGGATTATTGTGATGAAATTCGGCATGGAACATTGTGATGACTAGGGCCCAGAACACTGTGATAAATGTGTCATGGAGGATTGTAATGACAAGGGCATGGAGCACTGTGATGAGAAGAGTATCGAGCATTATGATGACAGGGGTCATGGAGCATTGTGATGACAAGGGCATGGAGCATTGTGATGACAGGGGTATGGAAAATTGGTCTGAGATGTTTCATGGATTATTGTGATGACAGTGGGAATGGCGCATTGTGATGACAAGGGCATGGAACATTGTGATGACAAGGTCATGGAGTATTGTGAAGACAGGTGTCAGGGAGCATTGTGATGACATATGTCATTGTCAACAGTGATGACAATGGAATGCAGCATTGTGATACCAAGGGTCATGGAGCATTGTGATGACAAGGGCATGGAGCATTCTGATGAAAAGGTGCATGGAGCATTGAGATTACAGGGGTTTTGAAGCAATGTGATTACAAGGGCATGGAGCATTGTGATGAGAAGGGAATGGAGCATTCTGATGACATGCGTCATGGAGCTTTGTGATGACAAGGACATGGAGCATTGTGATTACAGGGCTCTTGGAGCATTGTGATGAAAAGGGAATGGATCATTGTGATGAAAAATGCATGGAGCCTTGCCATGACAGGGTTCAAGGAGCATACTGATGACAACTGTCAGGGAGCATTGTGCTGATAAGTGTATTGAGCATTGTGATGACAAAGATCATGGAGCATTGTGATGAGAAGACCATGGATAATTGTGATGACCAGCGTCATGGGGCATTGTGATGACAAGTGTTATGGAACATTGTGATCAGAAGGGTTTGGTGCATTGTGATGACAGAGGTCATTGAGCATTTTGATTTCATTGTGATGACAATAGCATGAAATATTATGGTGATGGGCACGGTGCATTGTGATGACAGGGTTCATGGTGCATTGAGATGAAAAGGGGCAAGGAGCATTGTGATTACAGGGGTGTCGGAGCATTGTGATGACAAGGGCATGGAGCATTGTGAAGAGAAGGCCATGGAGCATTCTGATGACATGCGTCATGGAGCTTTGTGATGACAAGGGCATGGAGAATTGTGATTACAGGGGTCATGGATTATTGTGATGACAGGGGTGAGGGAGTATTGTGATGACTAGTGATGGAACATTGTGATATCAGTGGTGAGAAGGCATTTTGAGGAGAAGTGCATGGAGCATTGTGATGACAAGGTTTATGGAGAATTTTGATGACAAGGATGTGGAGCATTGTGATGACAAGTGTACGGTGCATTGTGATGACATGGGTTATGGAGCATTGTGCTGACACATGCATCGAGCATTGTGATGACAAGGGTCATGGAGCATTGTGCTGACAAAGTCATGGAGCTTTGTGATGACAAGGGTCACAGAGCATTGTGATAAAAATTTCATGGAGCATTGTGGTGACAAAGGTCACAGAGCTTTGTGTGACCACGTCATGGACCATTGTGATGACAAATGTCATGAAGCATTGTGATGACTGGAGTCAAGGTGCATTGTGATAACAGGGGTCTTGGAGCATTGGGATGAAAAGGGAATGGATCAATGTGATGAAAAAGGCATGGAGCCTTGTCATGAGAGGGTTCAAGGAGCATACAGATGACATGTGTCAAGGAGCACTGTGATGACAAAGGTCATGGAGCATTGTGATGTGAAGACCATGGATAATTGTGATGAGGAGCGTCATGGGACATTGTGATGACAAGTGTTATGGAACATTGTGATCACAATGTTTTGGAGCATTGTGATGACAGAGGTCATGGAGCATGTTGATTTCATTGTGATGACAATAGCATGAAGCATTATGATGATGGGCATGGTGCATTGTAATGACAGTGTTCATGGAGAATTGAGATGAAAAGGGGCATGGAGCCTTGTGATTACAGGGGTCATGGAGCATTGCTATGACAAGGGACATGGAGCCTTGTGATGACAACGCCATGGAATATTGTGATGGCAGGGGTCATGGAGCATTGTTATGACAGGTGTAATGGAGCATTTTGATGACAAGGGCATTGAGCATTGGTTTGAAATATTTCATGGATTATTGTGATGAGAGTGGGCATGGAGCATTGTGATGACAAGGTCACAGAACACGGTGATTCATGGGTCATGGGGGATTTTAATGACAAGGGCATGGACCATTGTGATGAGAAAGGCATTGAGCATTGTGATGACAAGCATCATGGAGCTTTGTGATGACAAGGGCAAGGAGCAATATGATGATACGGTTCATGGAGCATTGTGATGACAATGCCATGGAGCATTTTGATGCCAAGCGTCATGGAGCTTTGTGATGACAAAGGTCATGGAGCATTTTGATGACAAGAGCGTTGTGCATTGTGATGAGAAGGGCAGGGAGTATTGTGATGACTGGGTCATGGAGCAATTTGATTAAAAGTGTCGGGGAACATTTTGATGACAGGGGTTATGGAACATTGTGATGTCAGTGGTCATGGAGCATTGTGATGATAAGGGCATGTAGCATTTTGATGACATGGGTCATGGAACATTGTGATGAAAGGGGTGAAGGAGTATTGTGATGACTAGTGATGGAACATTGTGATATCAGTGGTGAGAGAGCATTTTGATGAGAAGTGCATGGAGCATTGTGATGACAAGTTTTATGGAGCATTGTGATGACAAGTGCTTGGCATATTTTGATGACATGTGTCTTGGAGCATTGTGCTGACAAGCGCATGGAGCATTGTGATGACAACTTCATGGAGCACTGGGCTGAAAAAGGCATGCAGCATTGTGATGACAAGTGCTACAGAGCACTGTGATGACGAGGGAATGGATCATTGTGATGACAATGGTCATAAAGCATTGTGATGACTGGATTCATGGAGCATTATGATGTGAGGGATCATGGAGCATTGTGATTACAAGGGCATGGAGCATTGTGATGACAGGGGCATGTTGAATTAGTCTGACAAGTTTCATGGATTATTGCTATGAGGGTGGGCATGGCACATTGTGATGACAAGGGAATGGAACATTGTTATGACAAGATCATGTAGTATTGTGAAGACAAGTGTCAGGGAGCATTGTGATGACATATGTCATGGTGCATTGTGATGACAATGGCGTGACGAATTATGATGATGGGCATGATGCATTGTGATGACAGTGTTCATGGAGCATTGAGGTGAAAAGGGGCATGGAGCATTGTGATTACAGGGGTCTTGGAGCATTGTGATGACAAGGGCATGGAGCAATGTGATGAGAAGGCCATGGAGCATTCTGATGACATGTGTCATTGTGCTTTGTGATGACAAGGGCATGGAGCATTGTGACTACAGGGTCTTGGAGCATTGTGATGACAAGTGTCATGGAGCATTGTGATGACACGGCTGTAGAGCATTGTGATGGCAGGGGTCATGGAGCATTGCTATGACAGGGGTAATGGAGCTTTGTGATGAGAAGGGCAATGAGCATTGGTCTGAAAAGTTTCATGGATTATTTTGATGAGAGTGGGCATGGAGAATTGTGATGACAAGGTCATGGAACACTGTGATACATTGGTCATGGAGGATTGTAATTACAAGGGCTTGGAGCATTGTGATGAGAAAAGCAACGAGCATTGTGATGACAAGCGTCATGGAGCTTTGTGATGACAAGGGCATGGATCAATGTGATGAGAGTGTTCATGGAGCATTGTGTTGACATTGACATGGAGCATTGTGATGCCAAGGCTCATCGAGCTTTGAGATGACAAATGTCATGGAGCATTTTGATGACAAGGGCTTTGTGCATTGTGATGAGAAGGGCTGGGAGCATTGTGATGACAGGGTCATGGAACATTTTGATGACAGGTGTTTTGGCACTTTGTGATATCATGTGACATGGCACATTGTGATGATAAGTGCATGTAGCATTGTGATGACGGGGTCCTGGAACATTGTGATGATAGGGGTGAGCGAGTATTCTGATGACTAGTGATGGAACATTTTGATATAAGTGGTGAGAGAGCATTTTGATGAGAAGTGCATGGAGCATTGTGATGACAATGTTTATGGAGCATTGTGATAAAAAGGTTGTGGACTATTGTGATGAAATGCATGTGGCACATTGTGATGACAAGGGTCCTGGAGTATTGTGCTGACAAAGGCAAGGAGCATTGAGATGACAAGGGTCACGGAGCTTTGTGATGACGCGGGCATGGACTATTGTGATGACTAAGGTCATGAAGCATTGTGATGACTGGAGTCACGGAGCATTGTGATGACAAGGGCATGGAGCATTATGATGACAGGGGCATGGAGCATTGGTGTGACAAGTTTCATGGATTATTGTGATGACAGTGGGCATGGCGGATTGTGATGACAAGGGCATGGAGCATTGTGATGACAAGGTCAAGGAGTATTGTGAAGACAGGTATCAGGGAACATGTGATGACATATGTCATGGTCCATTGCGATGACAATGGCATGGGGCATTGTGATGCCAAGTGTACAGGAGGATTGTGATGAGAAAGATAATGGGTCATTATGATGATTAGGGCTTGGAACATTATGATGACAAGGGCCATAGAGAATTTTGATGAGAATGTCCTGAGACATTGTGATGACAAGGTCCTGGAGCATTGTGATGAGAAAACCATGGAGCCTTGTGAGGACAAGTCTCATGGAGCATACTGATGAAAAGGGGCATGGAGCATTGTGATTTCAGGGGTCTTGGACCATTGAGATGACAAGGGCATGGAGCATTGTGATGAGAATGCAAGGAGCATTCTGCTGACATGCGTCATGGAGCTTTGTGGAGACAAGGGTATGGAGCATTGTGAATACTGTGTTTTTGGAACATTGTGATGACAAGGGCATGGAGCATTGTGATTACAGGGGTCTGGGAGCATTGAGATGACAAGGGTCATGGAGCCTTTTGATGACAAGGCCGTGCAATATTGTGATGGCTGGGTTCATGGAGCATTGTTATGACAAGTCTAATGGAGCATTGTGATGGCAAGGGAATGGAGAATTGGTCTGAAAATTTCCATGGATTTTTGCGATGAGAATGGGCATGGAGCATTGTGATGACAAGGGCAAGGAACACTGTTATACATGGGTCATGGAGGATTGTAATGACAAGGGCCTGGAGCATGGTGATGAGAAGGGCATCGAGCATTGTGATGACAAGCGTCATGGAGATTTGTGATGACAAGGGCATGGAGCATTGTGATGACAAGTGTCATGGAGCATTTTGATGAAAAGAGTCCCGGATCATTGTGTTGTCATGGGTCATGGAGCATTGTTATGACAGGGCTAATGGAGTATTGTGATGGCAAGGGTATGGAGCATTGTGATGAGAAGGCCATGGAGCATTCTGGTGACATGTGTCATGGAGTTTTGTGACGACAAACGCATGGAGAATTGTGATTAGAGGGGTCTTGGTTCATTTTGATGACAAGGGTTATGGAGCCTTGTGATGACAAGGCCGTGGATCATTTTGATGGCTGGGGTAATGGAGCATTGTCATGAAGGTGTAAAGGAGCATTGTGATTACAAGGGCATGGAGCTTTGGTCTGAAAAGATTTATGGATTATTGTGATGAGATAGGGCATGGAGCATTGTGATGACAAGGGCATGGAACACTGTGATACATGGGTCATGGAGTATTGTAGTGACAAGGGCATGGAGCATTGTGTTGAGAAGGGCAAGGAGGATTTTGATGACAAGCATCGTGGAGCTTTGGAATGACCAGGACATGGAGCAATGTGATGAGAGGCTTCATGAAGCATTGTGATGACAATGGCATGGAGCATTGTGATGCCAACGGTCATGGAGCTTTGTGATGACAAAGGTCATGGAGCATTTTGATGACAAGGGCGTGGTGCATTGTGATGAGAAGGGCAGGGTGCATTGTGATGACAGGGTCATGGAGCAATTTGATGAAAAGGGTCATCGAACATTTTGATGACAGGGGTTATGGAACATTGTGATGTCAGGGGTCATGGAGCATTGTGATGAAAAGGGTCATGGAGCATTTTGATAACAGAGGTTATGGAACATTGTGATGTTAGGGGTAATGGAACATTGTGATGATAAGGGCATATAGCATTGTGATGACAGGGGTCATGGATCATTGTGATGACAGGGGTGAAGGAGTATTTTAATGACTAGTGATGGCACATTGTGATATCATTGGTGAGAGAGCATTTTGATGAGAAGTGTATGGAGCATTGTGATGACAAGTTTTATGGAGCATTGTGATGACAAGATTGTGGAGCATTGTGATGACAAGCGCATGGCACATTGTGATGACAAATGTCAAGGAGCATTGTGCTGACTAGAACATCCAGCATTGTTATGACATGTGTTATGGAGCATTGTGCTGACTAGCGCTAGGAGCATTGTGATGACATGGGTCATGGTGCATTGTGCTGAGAAAGGCATGGAACATTTTGATGACAAGTGTCACAGAGCATTGTGATGAAAAGTTCATGGAGCATTGTGGTGACAAAGGTAACAGAGACTTGTGATGATGAGGGCATGGACCATTGTGATGACAAAGGTCATGAAGAATTGTGATGATTGGAGTCTCGGAGCATTGTGATGACAGGGGTCATGGAGCATTGTGATGACAAGGGCATGGAGCATTGTGATGACAGAGGCATAGAGCATTGCTATAACAAGTTTTATGGATTATTGTGATGACAGTGGGCATGGCACATTGTGATGACAAGGGCATGGAGCATTGTGATGACAAGGTCATACAGTATTGGGAAGACACGTGTCAGGGAGCATTGTGATGACATATGTCATGGTCCATTGGGATGACAATGGCATGGGGCATTGTGATGCCAAGTGTCATGGAGGATTGTGATGACAAAGGAAATGGAGCTTCGTGATGACAAGGGTCAGGGAGCATTGTGATGACAAGATCATGGAGCACTGAGTTGACAAGGGCCATTGAGAATTTTGATGAGAATTTCGTGAAGCTTTGTGATGACAAGCACATGGAGCTTGCTATGAAGGGGTCAGGGAGCATTTCGTTGACAATTGCATGGAGAATTGTATTGACAAGAGCATGTATCATTTTGATTAGAAGTGTCATGGAGCATTGTGATGACAAGGATACGTAGAATTGTGATGACCAAGGCATGGAGCATAGTGATGGCAAGACCGTGGAGCATTGTGATGAGAAGACCATGGATAATTGTGATGACGAGCATCATGGAGCACTGTAATGACAAGGGGCATGGAACATTGTGATGACTGGTGTCATGGATCATTGTGATGACAAGGGTCATGGAGCGTTTTGATGACAAGCTTGTGGAGTAATGTGATGACAGTGGCATGGAGCATTGTGATGAAAAGGGCATGGAGCATTGTGATGAAAAAAGCATGGAGCCTTTTCATGACAGTGTTCAAGGAGCATTCTGACGACAAGTGATAGGGAGCATTGTGATGACAAGTGTATTGAGCATTGTGATGACAAAGTTCATGGAGCATTGTGATTACAAGTGTATTGAGCATTGTGATGACAAAGTTCATGGAGCATTGTGATGACAGGCATCATGGAGCATTGTGATGACAAGTGTTATGGAACATTGTGATCACAAGGATTTGGAGCATTGTGATGACAGAAGTCATGTATCATTTTCATTTCAAGGAGCATGGAGCATTATGATGACAAGGGCATGAAGCAATGTGAACCCAAGTTTCATGGAGGATTTTGATGACAATGGGAATGGAGTATTGTGATGACAAGTGCATGGAGCATGTGAAGACAAGGTCATGTAGCATTTTGATGACAAGTGTCAGGGAGCACTGTGATGACTAGCGTCATGGAGCATTTTGATGACAAGAGTCCCGGATCACTGTGTTGTCTGGTGTCATGGAGTGTTGTGATGACTGTAGTCATGGAGCATTGTGATGACAGGGGTCATGGAGCATTGTGAACAGAAGTTCATGGAGCATTGGGCTGACAATATTCATTGAGTATTGTGATGTCAGGTGTAATGGAGCATTGTGATGACAATGGAATGGAGCATTGTGATGACAAGGTCCTGGAGCATAGTGAGGAGAAAACCATGGAGCCTTGTGATGACAAGTCTCATGGACCATTCTGATGAAAAGGGGAATGGAGCATTGTGATTACAGGGGTCTTGGAGCATTGTGATGAATAGGGCATCGGTGATTGTGATGAAAAAGCATGGAGCCATGTAATGAGAGGGTTCAAGGAGCATACTGACGACAAGTGTCAGGGAGCATTGTGATGATAAGTGTATTGAGCATTGTGATGAGAAAGTTCATGGAGCATTGTGATGATAAGACCATGGATAATTGTGATGACGAGCATCATGGGGAGTTGTGATGACAAGTGTTATGGAACACTGTGATCACAAGGGTTTGGAGCATTGTGATGAAAGAGCTTATGGAGCATTTTAATTTCATTGTGATGACAATAGCATGAAGCATTATGATGATGGTCATGGTTCATTGTGATGACAAGAGCATGTAACATTGTGATGAGAAGTGTCATGGAGCATTGTGATGGCAAGATGGCGGAGCATTGTGATGAGAAGACCATGGATAATTGTGATGACGATCGTCATGGAGCACTGTAATGACAAGGGGCATGGAGCATTTTGATGAAAAGTGTCGTGGAACATTCTGATGACAAGCTTGTGGAGTATTGTGATGACAATGGCAAGGAGCATTGTGATGAAAAGGGCATGGAGCATTGTGATGAAAAAGGCATGGAGTCTTTCCATGACAGGGTTCAAGGAGCATTCTGACAACAAGTGTCAGGGAGCACTGTGATGACAAGTGTATTGACCATTGTGATGAGAAAGTTCAAGGAGCATTGTGATGACACGGGCAGGGAGTATTGTCATGACAGGCATCATGGAGCTTTGTGATGACAAGTGTATTGGGCATTGTGCTGACAGAGGCATGGAGCATTGTGATGACAAGTGTTACAGAGCATTGTCATGACGAGGGAATGGATCATTGTGATGACAAAGTTCATAAAGCATTGTGATGACTGGATTCACGGAGCATTATGATGTGAGGGGTCATGGAGCATTGTGATTACAAGGGCATGGAGCATTGTGATGACAGGGCCATGGAGAATTGGTCTGACAAGTTTCATGGATTATTGCTATGAGGGTGGGCATGGCACAATGTGATGAGAAGGGAATGGAACATTGTTATGACAAGGTCATGTAGTATCGTTAAGAGAGGTGTCAGGGAGCATTGTGATGACATATGTCATGGTGCATTGTGATGACAATGGCGTGGAGCATTGTGATGCTAAGTGTCATGGAGTACTGTGATGACAAATGTAATGGAGCATTGTGATGCCAAGTGTCATGGCGGATTGTGATGACAAATATAATGGAGCGTCGTGATGACAACTGCTTCGGGAATTGTGATGAAAAGGGTCATGGAGCATTGTGATGACAAGGACATGGAGCATTGTGATGACTAGGGCCATTGAGAATTTTGATGCCAACGTCGTGAAGCATTGTGATGACAAGCGCACGGAGCTTGCTATAACAGGGGACATGGAGCATTGCGATGAAAAGTGCATAGAGAATTGTGATGATGAGAGCATGAAACATTGTGATGAGAAGTGTCATGGAGTATTGTGATGACAAGGACTTGGAGAATTGTGATGACAAGGGACAAGTTGCATTGTGATGACCAGGGCAGGGAGCATTGTGATGGCAAGACCGTGGAGCACTGTGCTGTGAAGACCATGGATAATTGTGATGACGAGTGTCATGGAGCACTGTAATGACAAGGGGCATGGAGCATTGTGATTACAGGTGTCATGGAGTATTGTGATGACATGTGTCATGGAGCATTCTGATGACAAGCTTGTGGAGTATTGTGATGACAATGGCCTGGAGCATAGTGATGAAAAAAGCAGGGAGCATTGTGATGAAAAAGGCATGGACCCTTGTCATGACAGGGTTCAAGGAGCATTCTGAAGACAAGTGTCTGGGAGCATTGTGATGACAAGGACAAGGAGCATGGTGATGAGAAGGCTATGGAGCATTCTGATGATATGAGTCATGGAGCTTTGTGATGACAAGGGCATGGAGCATTGTGATTAAAGTGGTCTTGGAGCATTGTGATGAAAATCGCATGGATCATTGTGATGAAAAATGCATGGAGCCTTGTCATGACAGGGTTCAAGGAGGATACTGACGACAAGTGTCAGGGAGCATTGAGATGACAAGTGTATTGAGCATTGTGATGACAAATGTCATGGAGCATTGTGATGAGAAGACCATGGATAATTGCGATGAGGAGCGTCATGGGGAATTGTGATGACAAGTGTTATGGAACATTGTGATCACAAGGGTTTGGAGGATTGTGATGACAGAGGTCATGGAACATTTTGATTTCATTTTTATGACAATAGCATGAAGCATTATGATGATGGGCATGGTGCATTGTGATGACAGTGTTCATGGAGCATTGAGATGAAAAGTGGCATGGAGAATTGTGATTACAGGGTTCTTGGAGCACTGTGATGACAAGGGCATGGAGCATTGTGATGAGAAGGCCATGGAGCATTCTGATGACATAAGTCATGGAGCTTCGTGATGACAAGGGCATGGAGCATTGTGATTACAGGGGTCTTGGAGAATTGTGATGACAAGGGTCATGGAGCCTTGTGATGACGAGGCCGTGGATCATTGTGGTGACAGGGGTGAGGGAGTATTGTGATTACTAGTGATGGAAAATTGTGATATCAATGGTGAGAGAGCATTTTGATGCAAAATGCATGGAGCTTTGTGATGACAATATTTATGGAGCATTGAGATGACAAGTTTGGGGAGCACTGTGATGACAAGTGCATGGAGCATTGTGAATGAGAAGGCCATGGAGCATTCTGATGACATGCGTCATAGAGCTTTGTGATGACAAGGGCATGGAGCATTTGTCTGAAAATTTTCATAGATTATTGTGATGAGAGTGGGCATGGAGCATTGTGATGACAAGGACACGGAACACTGTGATACATGGGTCATGGAGGATTGTAATCACAAGGTCATGGAGCATAGTGATGAGAAGTGCATCGAGCATTGTGATGACAAGCGTCATGGAGCTTTGTGATGAAAAGGGCATGGAGCAATGTGATGAGAGGCTTCATGAAACATTGTGATGACAATGGCATGGAGCATTGTGACGCCAAGGGTCACAGAGCATTGTGATGAAAAGTTCATGGAGCATTGTGGTGACACAGGTCACAGAGACATGTGATGATGAGGGCACGGACCATTTTGACGACAAAGTCTTGAAGCATTGTAATGACTGGAGTCACGGAGCATTGTGATGACAGGTGTCATGGAGCATTGTGATGACAAGTGCATGGAGCATTGTGATGACAGGGGCATGGAGCATCGGTCTGAAAAATTTCATGGATTATTGTGATGACAGTGGGCATTGCATATTGTGATGACAAGGGCATGGAGCACTGTGAAGAAAAGGTCATGGATTATTGTGAAGTCAGGTGTCAGGAAGCATTGTGATGACCTATGTCATGGTGCATTGTGATGACAAAGGCATGGAGCATTGTGACGACAAGTGTCATGGAGGATTGTGATGACAAAGGTAATGGAGCATTTTGATAACAAGGGCTTGTTGCATTGTGATGACAATGGTCATGGAGCATTGTGATGACAAGCGCTTTTGATAATTTTGATGACACGTTCGTGAAGCACTGTGATGAAAAGCATGTGGAGCTTGATATGACAGGTGTCATGGAGCATTGCGATGACAAGTGCATGGAGAAAGTGATTACAAGAGCATGTAACATTGTGATTTGAAGTGTCATGGAGCATTGTGATGGCAAGACGGTGGAGCATTGTGATGAGAAGACCATGGATAATTGTGATGACGAGCGTCATGGAGAACTGTAATGACAAGGGGTATGGAGCATGTGATGACAGGTGTCATGGAGCATTGTGATGACAGGGGTCATGGAGCATTGTGATGACAAGGGTAATGGAGCATTCTGATGACAAGCTTGTGGAGTATTGTGATGACAATGGCATGGAGCATTGTGATGAATAGGGCATGGAGCATTGTGATGAAAAATGCATAGAGCCTTTTTATGACAAGTTTCGAGAAGCATTTTGACGTCAAGTGTCAGGGAACATTGTGATGACAAGTGTATTGAGCATTGTGATGAAGAAGGTCATGGAGCATTGTGATAACAAGGGCATGGAGTATTGTGATGACAGGCATCATGGAGCGTTGTGATGACAAGTGTGAGGGAGTATTGTGATGACTAGTGATGGAACATTGTGATATCAGTGGTGAGAGATCATTTTCATGAGAAGTGCATGGAGCAATGTGCTGACAAGCTCATGGAGCATTGTGATGACAAGGGTCATGAAGAATTGTGCTGACAAAGTCATGGAGTATTGTGATGCCAAGGGTCACAGAGCACAGTGATGAAAAGTTCATGGACGATTGTGATGACAAAGGTCATGAATCATTGTGATGACTGGAGTCACGGAGCATTGTGATGACAGGGGTCATGGAACATCGTGATGACAAGGGCATGGAGCATTGTGATGACAGGGGCATGGAGCATTGGTCTGACAAGTTTCCTGGATTATTGTGATGACATTGGGCATGGCGCCTTGTGATGACAAGGGAATGGATCTTTGTGATGACAAGGTCCTGGATTATTGTGAAGACAAGTGTCAGGGAGCATTGTGATGACATGTATCATGGTGCATTGTGATGACAATGGCTTGCAGCATTGTGATGACAAGTGTCATGGAGGAATGTGATGACAAAGGTAATGGAGCATTGTGAAGACAAGGGCTTGGAGCATCGTGATGACAACGGTCATGGAGCATTGTGATGACAAGGGCATGGAACATTGTGATGACAAAGGCACGGAGCATTGTGATGACAACGGCCATTGAGAATTTTGATGACAACGTCGTGAAGCATTGTGATGACAAGCACATGGAGCTTGCTATGACAGGGGTCATGGAGCATTGCGATGACAAGTGCATGGATAATTGTGATGAAAATACCATGTAACATTGTGATGAGAATTATCATGGAGCATTGTGATCACAGGGACGAGGAGAATTATGATGACAAGGGACCTGGAACATTGTGATGACCAGGGCATTGAGCATTGTGATGGCAAGACGGTGGAGCATTGTGATGAGAAGACCATGGATAATTGTGATGACGAGCGTCATGGAGAATTGTAATGACAAGGGGCATGGAGAATTGTGATGACAGGTGTCATGGAGCTTTGTGATGACAGGGGTCATGGAGCATTGTGATGACATGGGTCATGGAGCATTCTGATGACAAGCTTGTGGAGTATTGTGATGACAATGGCATGGAGCATTGTGATGAAAAGTGCATGGAGCATTGTGATGAAAAAGGCATAGAGCCTTTCCATGACAGTGTTCAAGGAGCATACTGATGGCAAGAGTCAGGGAGCATTGTGATGACAAGTGTATTGAGAATTGTGATGACAAAGGTCATGGAACATTGTGATGAGAAGACCATGGATAATTGTGAAGACGAGCGTCATGGGGCGTTGTGATGACAAGTGTTATGGAACATTGTGATCACAAGGGTTTGGAGCACTGTGATGACAGAGGTCATGGATTATTTTGATATCAAGGAGCATGGAGCATAGTGATGACAGGGATCATGGAGCATTGTGATGAGAAGATCATGGAGCATTGAGCTGAAAATGTTCATGGAGTATTCTGATGAAAGGGGTCATGGAGCATTGTGATGACAAGGTCCTGGAGCATTGTGATGAGAAGACCATGGAGCCTTGTGATGAGAAGTCTCATGGAGCATTGAGATGAAAAGGGGCATGGAGCATTGTGATTACAGGGGTCTTGGAGCATTGTGATGAAAAGTGCATGGAGCATTGTGAGAGATGTCTAAGGAGCATTCTGATGACATTCGTCATGGAGCTTTGTGATGACCATGGCATGGAGCACTGTGATTACAGTGGTCTTGGAGCATTGTGATGAAAAAGGCATGGATCATTATCATGAAAAAGGCATGGATCCTTGTCATGACAGGGTTCACGGAGCATACTGACGACAAGTGTCAGGGAGCATTGTGATCACAAGGGTTTGGAGCATTGTGATGACAGTGGTCATGGAGCATTTTGATTTCATTGTGATGACAATAGCATGAAGCATTATGATGATGGGCATGGTTCGTTGTGATGACAGGGTTCATGGAGCATTGAGATGAAAAGGGGTATGGAGCATTGTGATTACTCGGGTCATGGAGCCTTGTGATGACAAGGCCGTGTAACATTGTGATGACAGGGGTGAGGGAGTATTGTGATGACTAGTGATGGAAAATTGAGATATCAGTGGTGAGAGAGCATTTTGATTCGAATTGCATGGAGCTTTGTGATGACAATTTTTATGGAGCATTGTGACGACAAGTTTGGGGAGCATTGTGATGACAAGTGCATGGCACACTGTGATGACATGGGTAATGGAGCATTGAGATGAAAAGGGGTATGGAGCATTGTGATTACTCGGGTCATGGAGCCTTGTGATGACAAGGCCGTGTAACATTGTGATGACAGGGGTGAGGGAGTATTGTGATGACTAGTGATGGCAAATTGAGATATCAGTGGTGAGAGAGCATTTTGATTCGAATTGCATGGAGCTTTGTGATGACAATGTTTATGGAGCATTGTGATGACAATTTTGGGGAGCATTGTGATGACAAGTGCATGGCACACTGTGATGACATGGGTCATGGAGCATTGTTCTGACAAGCGCATGGAGCATTGTGATAAAAAGGGTCATGGAGCATTGTGTGACAAATGCATGGAGCGTTGTTTTGACAAGGCTCAGAGATCATTGGGATGAAAAGATCATGGAGAATTGTGGTGACAAAGTTCACAGAGCCTTGTGATGACGAGTGCATGGATCATTGTGATGAAAAATGTCATGAAGTATTGTGATGACTGGAGTCACAGAGCATTGTGATGACAAGGGAATGGAGCATTGTGATGACAGCGGCATGGAACATTGGTCTAGCAAGTTTCATGTATTATTGGGATGACAGTAGGCATGGCGCATTGTGATGACAAGGGCATGGAGCATAGTGATGACAAGGTCATGGAGTATTGTGAAGACAGGTGTCAGGGTTCATTGTGATGGCATATGTCATGTTCCATTGTGATGACAATGGCATGGAGAATTGTGATGCCAATTGTCATGGAGGATTGTGACGACAAAGATAATGGAGCATTGTGATGACAAGGGCTTGGAGCATTGTGATGACAATGGTCATGGAGCATTGTGATGAAAAGGGCATGGAGCATTGTGATGACAAGGGCTTTTGTGAATTTTGATGACAAGTTCGTGAAGCACTGTGATGAACAGCACATGAGGCTTGCTATGACAGGGGTCATGGAGCATTGTGATGACAAGTGCATGGACAATGTGATTACAAGAGCATGTAACATTGTGATTTCAAGTGTCATGGTGCATTGTGATTGCAAGACGGTGGAACATTGTGATTAGAAGACCATGGATAATTGTGATGACGAGCGTCATGGAGAACTGTAATGACAAGGCGCATGGAGAATTGTGATGACAGGTGTCATGGAGCTTTGTGATGACAGGGGTCATGGAGCATTGTGATGACAAGGGTCATGGAGCATTCTGATGACAAGCTTGTGGAGTATTGTGATGACAATGGCATGGAGCATTGTGATGAAAAGGGCATGGAGCATTGTGATGAAAAAGGCATAGAGCCTTTCCATGACAGTGTTCGAGAAGCATTCTGACGACAAGTGTCAGGGAGCATTGTGATGACAAGTGTATTGAGCATTGTGATGACAAAGGTCATGGAGCATTGTGATGACAAGGACATGGAATATAGTGATGACAGGCATCATGGAGCATTGTGATGACAAGTGTTATGGAACAATGTGATCACAAGGGTTTGGAGCACTGTGATGACAGAGGTCATGGATCATTTTGATATCAAGGAGCATGGAGCATTGTGATGACAGGGTTCATGGAGCATTGTAATGAGAAGATCATGGAGCATTGAGCTGAAAATGTTCATGGAGTATTCTGATGAAATGGGTCATGGAGCACTGTGATGACAAGGTCCTGGAGCACTCTAATGAGAAGACCATGGAGCCTTGTGATGAGAAGTCTCATGGAGCATTCTGATGAAAAGAGGCATGGAGTATTGTGATTACAGGGGTCTTGGAGTATTGTGATTACAAGGGCATGGAGCATTGTGAGAGATGTCCAAGGAGCATTCTGATGACATGTGTCATGGAGCTTTGTGATGACCAGGGCAAGGAGCATTGTGATTACAGGGGTCTTGGAGCATTGTGATGAAAAAGGCATGGATCATTGTAATGAAAAAGGCATGGAGCCTTGTCATGACAGTGTTCAAGGAGCATACTGATGGCAAGACTCAGGGAGCATTGTGATGACAAGTGTATTGAGCATTGTGATGACAAAGGTCATGGAACATTGTGATGAGAAGACCATGGATAATTGTGAAGACGAGCGTCATGGGGCGTTGTGATGACAAGTGTTATGGAACATTGTGATCACAAGGGTTTGGAGCATTGTGATGACAGAGGTCATGAAGCATTTTGATTTCATTGTGATGACAATAGCAGGAAGCATTATGATGATGGGCATGGTGCAGTGTGATGACAGGGATCATGGATCATTGAGATGAAAAGGGACATGGAGCATTGTGATTACAGGTGTCTTGGAGCATTGTGATGGCAAGGGCATGGAGCATTGTGAATGACAAGGCCATGGAGCATTCTGATGATATGCTTCATGGAGCTTTGTGATGACAAGGGCATGGAGCATTTCTCTAAAAATTTTCATGGATTATTGTCATGAGAGTGGGAATGGAGCATTGTGATGAAAAGGACACGGAACACTGTTATACATGGGTCATGGAGGATTGTAATGACAAGGTCATGGAACACTGTGATGAGAAGGGCATCGAGCATTGTGATGACAAGCGTCATGGAGCTTTGCGATGACAAGGGCTTGGAGCAATGTGATGAGAGGCTTCATGAAGCATTGTGATGACAATGGCATGGAGCATTGTGATGCCAAGGGTCATTGAGCTTTGTGATGACAAAGGTCATGGATCATTTTGATGACAAGGGAGTGGTGCATTGTGATGATAATGGCATGTAGCATTGTGATGATAGGGGTCATGGAACATTGTGATGACAGGGGTGAAGGAGTATGGTGATGACTAGTGATGAAACATTGTGATATCAGTGGTGAGAGAGCATTTTCATGAGAAGTGCATGGAACATTGTGATGCCAAGGGTCACAGAGCATTGTGATTAAATGTTCATGGAGCATTGTGGTGACAAAGGTCACAGAGACTTGTGATGATGAGGGCATGGACCATTCTGATGACAAAGTCTTGAAGCATTGTTATGACTGGAGCCACGGAGCATTGTGATGACAGGTGTCATGGAGCATTGTGATGACAAGTGCATGGATCATTGTGATGACAGTGGCATGGAGCATCGGTCTGAAAAATTTCATGGATTATTGTGATGACAGTGGGCATTGCACATTGTGATGACAAGGGCATGGAACACTGTGAAGAAAAGGTTATGGAGTATTGTGAAGTCAGGTGTCTGGGAGCATTGTGATGACAAGTGTCATGGATGATTGTGATGACAAATGTAATGGAGCATTTTGATGACAATGGTCATGGATCATTGTGATGAAAAGGGCATGGAGCATTGTGATGACAAGGGCTTTTGAGAATTTTGATGACAAGTTCGTGAAGCACTGTGATGAAAAGCACATTGAGCTTGCTATGACAGGGGTCATGGAGCATTGCGATGACAAGTACATGGAGAATGTGATTACAAGAGCATGTAACATTGAGATTTGAAGTGTCATGTAGCATTGTGATGGCAAGACAGTGGTTCATTGTGATGAGAAGACCATGGATAATTGTGATGACGAGCGTCATGGAGAACTGTAATGACAAGGGGCCTGGAGCATTGTGATGACAGGGGTCATGGAGAATTGTGATGACAAGTGTCATGGAGCATTCTGATGACAAGCTTGTGGAGTATTGTGATGAAAATGGTGTGGAGCATTGTGATGAAAAGGGCATGGAGCATTGTGATGAAAAAGGCATACAGCCTCTTCATGACAGGGTTCGAGAAGCATTCTGACGACAAGGGTCAGGGAGCATTGTGATGACAAGTGTATTGAGCATTGTGATGACAAAGGTCATGGAGCATTGTGATGACAAGGGCATGGAGTATTGTGATGACAGGCATCATGGAGCGTTGTGATGACAAGTGTTATGGAACAATGTGATCACAAGGGTTTGGAGCACTGTGATGACAGAGGTCATGGATCATTTTGATATCAAGGAGCAAGGAGCATATTGATGACAGGGGTCATGGAGCATTGTGATGACAAGGGCATGGAGCATTGTGATGACAGTGGCATGGAGCATCGGTCTGAATAATTTCATGGGATATTGTGATGACAGTGGTATTGCGCATTGTGATGTCAAGGGCATGGAGCACTGTGAAGAAAAGGTCATGGATTACTGTGAACTCAGGTGTCAGGGAGCATTGTGATGACATATGTCATGGTGCATTGTGATGACAATGGCATGGAGCATTGTGATGACAAGTGTCATGGAGGATTGTGATGACAAAGGTAATGGAGCATTGTGATGACCAGCTCTTGGAGCATTGTGATGAGAAGTATCATGGAGCATTGTGATGACTAGGGCCATTGAGAATTTTGATGCCAACGTCGTGAAACATTGTGATGACAAGTACATGGAACTTGCTATGACAGGTGTCATGGAGCTTTGTGATGACAAGTGCATGTATAATAGTGATGACAATAGCATGTCACTTTGTGACGATAAGTGTCATGGAGCATTGTGATGACATGGACGTGGAGAAATGTGATGACAAGGGACATGGAGCACTGTGAAGACCAGGGCATTGAGCATTGTGATCGCAAGACCGTGGAGCATTGTGATGAGAAGGTCATGGATAATTGTGATGACGAGTGTCATGGAGCACTGTAATGACAAGGGAAATGGAGCATTTTGATGACAGGTGTCATGGATCATTGTGATGACAGGGGTCATGGAGCATTCTGATGACAAGCTTGAAGAGTATTGTGATGACACTGTCATGGAGCATTCTGATGACAAGCTTGAAGAGTATTGTGATGACACTGTCATGGAGCATTCTGATGAAAAGGGCATGGAGCATTGTTATGAAAAAGGCATGGAGCCTTTTCATTACAGGGTTCAAGGAGCATTCTGACGATAAGTGTCAGGGATCATTGTGTTGACAAGTGTATTTAGCATTGTGATGACAAAGTTCATGCAGCATTGTAATGACAGGCATCATGGAGCGTTGTGATGACAAGTGTTATGGAACATTGTGATCACAAGGGTTTGTAGCATTGTGATGACAGAGGTCATGGATCATTTTGATTTCAAGGAGCATGGAGCATTGTAATGACAAGGGCATGAAGAAATGTGAACCCAAGGTTCACCGAGGATTTTGATGACAATGGGAATGGAGAATTGTGATGACAAGCACATGGAGCATTGTGATGACAATGTCATGAAGCATTTTGCTGACAAAGGCATGGAGCATTTTGATGACAAGTGTCATGGAGCACTGTGATGACAAGCATCATGGAGCATTGTCATTACAGGGGTCATGGAGCATTGGGATGGCAAGGGCATGGATCTTCGTGATGACAAGTGTCATGGAGCATTTTGATGACAAGTGTCCCGGATCATTGTGTCGTCAGGGGTCATGCAGCATTGTGATGACAGTGGTAATGGAGCATTGTGATGACAGGGTTCATGGAGCATTGTTATGAGAAGGTCATAGAGCATTGGGCTAAAATTATTCATGAAGCATTGTGAAGGCGGGCGTCATGGAGCATTGTGATTACAAGGGAATGGAGCATTGTGGTGTGTAGGTACTGAAGCATTGTGATGAGAAAACATTGGAGCCTTGTATTGACGAGTCTCATGGAGCATTCTGATGAAAAGGGGCAAAGAGTATTGTGAATACATGGGTCTTGGAACATTGTGAAGAAAAGGGCATGGATCATTGTGTTGAAAAAGGCATGGAGCCTTGTCATGACATGGATCAAGGAGCATAATGACGACAAGTGTCAGGGAGCATTGTGATGACAAGTGTATTGAGCATTGTGATGCAAAGGTCATGGATCATTGTGATGAGAACACCATGGATAATTGTGATGACGAGCATCATGGGGCGTTGTGATGACAAGTTTTATGAAACACTGTGATCACAAGGTTTTGGAACATTGTGATGACATAGGTCATGGAGCATTTTGATTTCATTGTAATGAAAATAACATGAAACATTATGATGATGGGCATGGTTCATTGTGATAACAGGGTTCATGGAGCACGGAGATGAAAAGGGGCATGGAGCATTGTGATTACAGGGGTCTTGGAGCATTGTGATGAGAAGGTCATGGAGCATTGGGCTGAAAATGTTCATGGAGCATTGTGATTACAGGGGTAATGGAGCACTATGATGACAAGGGTCATGGAGCATTGTGATGACAAGCGTCACGGAACATTCTGATTATAGGTGTCATGGAGCATTGGGATAACAAGGGCATGGATCATTGTGATGACAAGTGTCATGGAGATTTTTGATGACAAGATTCCCGGATCATTGTGTTGTGAGGGGTCATGGAGCTCGGGGATGACAGTGGTCATGGAGCATTGTGATGAAAGGGGTCATGGTGCATTGTGATGAGAAGGTCATAGATCATTGGGCTGAAAATGTTCATGGAGTATTGTGATGACAGGGTAATGGAGCATTGTGATGACAAGGGAACGGAGATTTGTGATGACAAGTTCCTGGAGAATTGTGTTGAGAAGACCATGGAGTCTTGTGATGACATGTCTCATGGAGCATTCTGATGAAAAGCAGCATGGAGCATTGTAATTACAGGGGTCTTGGAGCATTGAGATGACAAGGGCATGGAGCATGGTGATGAGAAGGCCATGGAGCATTCTGATGACATGTGTCATGGAGCTTTGTGAAGACAAGCACATGGAGCATTGTGATTACCGGGGTCTTGGAGCATTGTGATGAAAAGGGCATGGATCATTGTGATGAAATATGCATGGAGCCTTGTCATGACACGTTTCAAGGAGCACACTGAGGACAAGTGTCAGGGAGCATTGAGATGACAAGTGTATTGAGCATTGTGATGACAAAGGTCATGGAGCATTGTGATGAGAAGGCCTTGGATAATTGTGTTGACGAGCGTAATGGGGCGTTGTGATGCCAAGTGTTATGGAAAATTGTGATCACAAGGGTTTGGTGCATTTTGGTGTCAGAGGTCATGGAACATTTTGATTTCATTGTGATGACAACAGCATGAAGCATTATGATGATGGGCATGGTGCATTGTGATGAAACGGTTCATGCAGCATTGAAATGAAAAGTGGCATGGAACATTGTGATGACAAATGTCACGAAGCATTGTGATTACTGGAGTCACGGAGCATTGTGATGACATGGGTCATGGAGCATTGTGATGACAAGGGCATGGAGCATTGGGATGAAAGGGGCATGGAGCATTGGTCTGACATGTTTCATCGATTATTGTGATGACAGAGGGCATGGCACATTGTGATAACTAGCGCATAGAGCATTGTGATGACAAGGTCATTGATTATTGTGAAGAAAGGTGTCAGGGAGCATTGTGGTGACATATGTCACGGTGCATTGTGATGACAATGGCATTGAGCATTGTGATGCCAAGTCTCGTGGAGAAATGTGATGACAAATGTAATGAAGCATTGTGATGACAAGGGCTTGGAGCATTGTGATGACAAGGGTAATGGAGCATTGTGATGACAATGGAATGGATCATTGTGATGACAAGGGTCATGGAGCATTTTGATGACAAAAGTCCAGGATCATTGTGTTGTCAGGGTTCGTGGAGCATTGTGATGACATGGGTCATGGAGCATTGTGATGACAGGGTTCATGGGGCATGGTGGTGAGAAGGTCATAGAGCATTGGGCTGAAAATGTTCATGGAGTATTGTGGTGACATGGGTCATGGGGCATTTTGATGACAAGGGAATGGAGCATTTTGATGAAAATATCATGGAGCATGGTGATGAGAAGGCTATGGAGCATTCTGAAGACATTCGTCATGAAGCTGTGTGATGACAACGGCATGAAGCATTGTGATTACAGGGGTCTTGAAGCATTGTGAGGAAAAGGGCATGGATCATTGTGATGAAAAATGCATGGAGCCTTGTCATGTCAGGGTTCAAGGAGCATACTGACGACAAGTGTCAGGGAGCATTGTGATGACAAGTGTATTGAGCATTGTGATGACAAGTGTATTGAGCATTGTGATGACAAGGTCATGGAGTATTGTGAAGACAGGTGTCAGGGAGCATTGTGATGACATATGTCATGTTACATTGCGATGACAATGGCATGGGGCACTGTGATGCCAAGTGTCATGGAGGATTGTGATTACAAAGATAATGGGCATTGTGATTAGGGTGGAACATTATGATGACAAGGGACATTGAGAATTTTGATGAGGAGGTCGTGAAGCATTGTGATGACAAGGTCCTGGAGCATTGTGATGAGAAGACCATGGAGCTTTGTGATGACAAGTCCCATGGAGCACACTGATGACCAGGGGCATGGAGCATTGTGATTACAGGGGTCTTAGAGCATTGTGATGACAAGGGTCAATGAGCCTTGTGATGACAAGGCCGTGGAACAGTGTCATGACAGTGGTGAGGGAGTATTGTAATGACTAATGATGGAACATTTTGATATCAGTGGTGAAAGAGCATTTTGATGAGAAGTGCATGGAGCTTTGTGATGACAATGTTTACGGAACATTGTGATGATAATGATGTGGAACATTGTGATGACAAGCACATGGCACATTGTGATGACATGGGTCATGGAGAATTGTTCTGACAAGCGCATGGAGCATTGTGATGCCAAGGGTCATGGAGCACTCTGCTGACAAAGGCATGGAGCATTGTGATGACAAGGGTCACAGAGCATTGTGATGAAAAGTTCATGGAGCATTATGGATACAAATTTCAAAGAGTACTGTGATGAGGAGGGCATGGACCATTGTGATGACAAAGGTCATGAATCAATGTGATGACTGGAGTCACCGAGCACTGTGATGACAAAGGCATGGAGCATTGTGATGAAAGGGGCATGGAGCATTGTTCTGACAAGTTTCATGGATTATTGTGGTGATAGTGGGCATGGCACATTGTGATGACAAGGGCATGGAGCATTGTTATGACCAGGTCATGAGTACTGTGAAGACAGGTGTCAGGGAGCATTGTGATGACATATGTCATGGTGCATTGTGATGACAATGGCATGGAGCATTGTGAAGCCAAGTGTCATGGAGTATTGTGATGACAACGGTAATGGAGCATTGTGATGACAAGGGCCATTGAGAATTGTGATGACAAGTTCGTGAAGCACTGTGATGAAAAGCACATGGAGCTTGCTATGACAGGTGTCATGGAGCGTTGCGATGAGAAGTGCATGGAGAATTGTGATGACAAGAGCATGTAACATTGTGATGAGAAGTGTCATGGAGCATTGTGATGGCAAGACCGTGGAGCACTGTGATGAGAAGACCATGGATAATTGTGATGACGAGCGTCATGGAGCATTGTGATGACAAGAGCCATTGAGAATTTTGATGCCAACGTCGTGAAGCATTTTGATGACAAGCACACGGAGCTTGCTATGACAGGGGACATGGAGCATTGCGATGAAAAGTGCATGGAGAATGGTGATGACAGGGGTCATGGAGAATTGTGATGAAAAGGGCATGGAGCATTGTGATGGAAAAGGCATGGAGCTCTTCATGACAGGGTTCAAGGAGCATTCTGAAAACAAGTGTCACTGAGCATTGTGATGACAAGTGTATTGTGCATTGTGATGACAAAGTTCATGGAGCATTGTGATGACACTGGCATGGAGTATTATGATGACAGGTATCAAGGAGCATTGCAATGACAAGTGTTGTGGAAAAATGTGATCACAAGGTTTTGGAGCATTGTGATGATAGAGGGCAGGGATCATTCTGATTTCAAGGAGCATGAAGCATTGTGATGAAAGGGGTCATGGAGCATTGTGATGAGAATATCATAGAGAATTGGGCTGAAAATATTCATGGAGTATTTTGATGACAGGGTTCTTGGAGCATTGTGATAACACGGGCATGGAGAATTGTGATGAGAATGCCATAGTGCATTCTGATGACATGCGTCATGGAGGTTTGTGATGATAAGGGCAAGGAGCATTGTGACTACAGGGGTTTGGAGCATTGTGATGAAAAGGGCATGGAGCCTTGTCATGACAGTGTTCAAGGAGCATACTGATGACAAGTGTCTGGGACCATTGTGATGACAAGTGTATTGAGCATTGTTTTAACAAAGTTCATGGAGCATTGTGATGAGAAGACCATGGATAACTGTGATGAGGTGCGTCATGGGGCATTGTGATGACAAGTGTTATGGAACATTGTGATCACAAGGGTTTCGAGCATTGTGATGACAAGGGTCATGTAGCATTTTGATTTCATTGTGATGACAAAAGCATGAAGCATTATGATGATGGGTATTGTGCATTGTGATGACAGGGTTCATGGAGCATTGAGATGAAAAGGGGAATGGAGCATTGTGATTACAGGTGTCTTGAAGCATTGTGATGACAAGGGAATGGAGCATTGTGAATGAGAAGGCCATGGAGCATTCTGATGACGTGCGCCATTGAGCTTTGTGATGACAAGTTCATGGAGCATTGTGATTACAGGGTCTTGGAGCATTGTGATCACAAGGGTCATGGAGTCTTTTGATGACAAGGCCGTGGAACCTTGTGATGGCAGGTGTCATGGAGCATTGTTATGACAGGGGTAATGGAGCATTGTGATGACAAGGCCATCAGCATTGGTCTGAAGATTTTCATGGATTATTGTGTTGAGAGTGGGCATGGAGCATTGTGATGACAAGGTCACGGAACACTGTGTTACATGGGTCATGGAGGATTGTAATGACAAGGGCATGGAGCATTGTGATGAGAAGGGCATCGAGCATTGGTATCACAAGCGTCATGGAGCTTTGTGATGACAAGTGCATGGAGCAATTTGATGAGAGGGTTCATGGAGCATTGTGATGACAATGGCATGGAGCATTGTGATGCCAAAGGTTATAGAACTTTGTGATGTCAAATGTCATGGAGCAATTTGATGACCAGGGCATGGAGCATTGTGATTAGAAGGACAGGCAGCATTGTGATGACAGGGTCATGGAGAAATTTGATGAAAAGGGTCATGGAACATTTTGATTAGAGGGGTTATGGAACATTGTGATGTCAGGGGTCATTGAACATTGTGATGATAAGTGCATGTAGCATTTTGATGACAGGGTTAATGGAACATTGTGATGACAGGGTTGATGGAGTATTGGGATGACTAGTGTTGGAACATTGTGATATCAGTGGTGAGAGAGCATTTTGATGAGAAGTACACGGGGGCTTCCCTGGTGGCGCAGTGGTTGAGAGTCCGCCTGCCGAGGCAGGGGACACGGGTTCGTGCCCCGGTCCGGGAAGATCCCGCATGCTGCGGAGCAGCTGGGCCCGTGAGCCATGGCCGCTGAGCCTGCGCGTCCGGAGCCCGTGCTCCGCAACGGGAGAGGCCACAACAGTGAGAGGCCCGCGTACCGCAAAAAAAAAAAAAAAAAAAAAAAAAAAAAAAAAAAAAAAAAAGAAGAAGTACACGGAGCACTGTGATGACAAATTTTATGAAGCATTGTGATGACGAGGATGTGGAGCATTGTGATGACAAGTACATGGTGCATTGTGATGACATGGGTCATGCAGCATTGTGCTGATAAGCACATGGAACATTGTGATGACAAGAGTCATGGAGAATTGTGATGAAAAGTTCATGGAGCATTGTGGTGACAAATGTCACAGAGACTTGTGATGACGAGGGCATGGACCATTTTGATGAGAAAGGCCATGAAGCATTGTGATGACAGGAGTCACGGAGCATTGTGATGACGTGTCATGGAGCATTGTGATGACAAGGGCATGGAGCATTGTGATGACAGGGGCATAGAGCATTGTGATGACAGGAGCATGGAACATTGATCTTACATGTTTCATGGATTATTGCGATGACAGTGGGAATGGCACATTGTGATGACAAGGGCATGGAGCATTGTGATGACAAGGTCATGCAGTATTTGAAGACAGGTGTCTGGGAGCATTTTGAGACATAAGTCATGGCCCTTTGTGATGACAATGCCATGGACCATTGTGATGCTAAGTGTCATGGAGGTTTGTGATGATAAAGGTAATGGAGCTTTGTGATGACAAGGGCTTGGAGACTTGTGATGACAAGGGTCATGGCACACTGTGCTGACAAGGGCATGGAGCATTGTGATGACAATGGTCATGGAGCATTGTACTGAGGAAGGCTTGGAGCATTGTGATGACAACGGTCCCAGACCATTATGATGAAAATTTCATGGAGCATTGTGGTGACAGATGTCACAGAGAATTGTGAAAACGAGGGCATGGACCATTGTGCTTACAAAGGTCATGAAGCATTGTGATGACTGGAGTCATGGAGCATTGTGTTGACAGAGGTCATGGAGCATTGTGATGGCAAGGGCATGGATCATTGTGATGAGAAGTGTCATGGAGCATTTTGATGACAGGGGTCCCGTATCATTGTGTTGTCTGGTGTCATGGAGCGTTGTGATGACAGTGGTCATGGAGCATTGTGATCAGACGTTCATGGAGCATTGGACTGACAGTATTCATTGAGTATTGTGATGGCATGGGTCATGCAGCATTGTGATGACAATGGAATGGAGCACTGTGATGACAAGGTCCTGGAGCATTGTGAGGAGAAGACCATGGAGCCTTGTGATGACAAGTATCATGGAGCATTCTGATGAAAAGGGGCATGGAGCATTTTGATTACATGGGTGTTGGAGCATTGTGAAGAATAAGGCATGGATGATTGTGATGAAAGAACATGGAGCCTTGTCATGAGAGGGTTCAAGGAGCATACTAACGACAAGTGTCAGGGAGCATTGTGATGACAAGTATATTGAGCATTGTGATGACAAAGGTCATGGAGCATTGTGATGAGAAGACCATGGATAATTGTGATGATGAGTGTCATGGGGAGTTGTGATGACAAGTGTTATGGAACATTGTGAACACAATGGTTTGTAGCATTGTGATGACAGAGGTTATGGTGCATTTTGATTTCATTGTGATGACAATAGCATGAAGCATTATGAAGATGGGCATGGTTCATTGTGATGACAGAGTTCATGGAGCATTGTGATGAAAAGGGCATGGAGCATTGTGATGAGAATGCCATGGAGCTGTCTGATGACATGCGTCATGGTGCTTTGTGATGACAAGAGCATGGAGCAGTGTGATTAGAGGGGTCTTGGAGCATTGTGATGACAAGGGTCATGGAGCCTTGTGATGACAAGGCCGTGGAACATTGTCATGACAGGGGTGTGGGAGTATTGTAATGACTAGAGACGGAACATTTTGATATGTGTGGTGAAAGAGCATTTTAATGAGAAGTGCATGGAGCTTTGTGATGACAAGGTTTATGGAGCATTGGGATGACAAAGATGTGGAACATTGTGATGACAAGCGCATGGCATATTGTGAAGACATGGGTCATGGAGCATTGTGCTGACAAGCGCATGGAGCATTGTGATGACAAGGGACATGGAGCACTCTGTTGACAAAGGCATGGAGCATTTTGAAGACAAGTGTCACAGAGCATTGTGATGATAAGTTCATGGAGCATTATGGTGACAAAGTTCACAGAGCCCTGTGATTACGAGGGCATGGACCACTGTGATGACAAAGGTCAAGAAGCAGTGTGATGACTGGAGTCACGGAGCATGGTGATGACAAGGGCATGGGGCATTGTGATGAGAGGGACATGGAGCATTGGTCTGAGAAGTATCATGGATTATTGTGATGAAAGTGTGCATGTCGCATTGTGATGACAAGGGCATGGAGCATTGTTATGACCAGGTCATCGATTATTGTGAAGACAGGTTTCAGGGAGTATTGTCATGACATATGTCCTGGTGCACTGTGATGACAATGTCATGGAGCATTGTGAAGCCAAGTGTCATGGAGGATTGCGATGACAAAAGTAATGGAGCATTGTGATGACAAGGGCTTGGAGCATTGTGGTGACAAGGGCCATTGAGAATTCTGATGACAAGGTCGTGAAGCATAGTTATGACAAGCGCATGGAGCTTGCTATGACATGGGTCATGGAGCATTGAGATGACAAGTGCATGGAGCATTGTGATTAGAGGTGTCTTGGAGCATTGTGATGACAAGGGCATGGAACATGGTGATGACAATGCCATGGAGCATTCTGATGACATGTGTCCTGGAGTTTTGTGATGACAAGCACATTGAGCATTGTGATTACAGGTGTCTTGGAGCATTGTGATGAAAAGTGCATGGATCATTGTGAGGAAAAGGCAAAGAGCCTTGTCATGACAGGTTTCAAGTAGCATACTGAAGACAAGTGTCAGGGAGCATTGTGATGACAAGTGTATTGAGCATTGTGTTGACAAAGGTCATGGAGCATTTTGATGAGGAGACCATGGATAATTGTGATGACGAGCGTCATGGCGCATTGTGATGACAAGTGTTATGGAACACTGTGATCAGAAGGGTTTGGAGCATTGTGATGACAGATGTCATGGAGCATTTTGATTTCTTTGTGATGAAAATAGCATGAAGCATTATGATGATTGGCATGGTGGATTTTGATGACAGTGTTCATGGAGAATTGAGATGGAAAGGGGTATGGAGCATTGTGATTACAGGGGTCTTGGAGCATGGTGATGACAATATTTATGGAGCCTTGTGATGACAACGCCGTGGAACATTGTGATGGCAGGGGTAATGGAGCATTGTTATGACAGGGGTAATGGAGCATTGTTATGACAAGGGCATGGAGCATTGGTTTGAAAAATTTCATGTATTACTGTGATGAGTGTGGGCATGGAGCATTGTGATGACAAGTGTCCCAGATCATTCTGCTGTCAGGGGTCATGGAGCACTCTGTTGACAGTGGTCATGGAGCATTGTGATGACATGGGTAATGGAGCATTGTGATGGCAAGGGCATGGAGCATTGTGATGAGAAGGCCATGGAGCATTCTGATGACATTCATCATGGAGCTTTGTGATGACAAGGGCATGGAGCATTGTGATTACAGGGGCCATGGAACATTGTGATGTCAGGGGTGAGGAAGTATAGTGATGACTAGTGATGGAACATTGTGATATCAGTTGTGAGAGAGCATTTTGATGAGAAGTGCATGGTGCATTGTGATGACAAGGTTTATGGAGCACTGTGATGACAAGGTTGTGGAGCATTGTGATGACAAACACATGACACATTGTGATGACATGGGTCATGGAGCATTGTGCTGAGAAGCGTATGGCGCTTTGTGATGACAAGGGTCATGGAGCATTGTGATGAAAAGTTCATGGAGCATTGTGGTGAGAAAGGTCACAGAGACTTCTGATGACCAGGGCATGGACCACTGTGATGTCAAAGTTCATGAAGCATTGTGATGTGTGGAGTCAGGAAGCACTGTGATGACAGGGTTCATGGTGCATTGTGATGACAACGGCATGGAGCACTGTGATGATAGTGGCATGGAGAATTGGTCTGACAACTTTCATGGATTATTGTGATGAGTGTAGGCATGGTGCATTGTGAAGACAAGGTCATGGAGCATTGTGATGACAAGGGCATGGAGTATTGTGAAGACAGGTGTCAGGGAGCATGGTGATGACATATGTCATGGTCCATTGTGATGACAATGGCATGGAGGATTGTGATGACAAGAGCATGTAACATGGTGACGAGAAGTGTCATGGAGCATTGTGATGACAAGGGACATGGAGCATTGTGATGTCCAGGGCATGGAGCATTGTGATGGCAAGACCGTGGAGCATTGTGATGGCAAGACCATGGAGCATTTTGATGACGAGTGTCATCGAGCACAGTAATGACACGTGTCATGGAGAACTGTGATGACAAGTGTCATGGATCATTGTGATGACAAGGGATATGGAGCATTCTGATGACAAGCTTCTGGAGTATTGTGCAGACAAAGGCAAGGAGCATTGTGATGACAAGTTTCACAGAGCCTTGTGACGAAAATTTCATGGAGCACTGTGGTAACAAAGGTCACTGAGCCTTGTGATGACGAGGGCATGGCCCATTGTGATGACGAAGGTCAGGAAGCATTGTGATGACTGGTGTCACGGAGCATTGTGATGACAAGGGCATGGAGCATTGTGATAACAGTGGCATGGAACATTGGTCTGACAAGTTTCATGGATTATTTTGATGACAGTGGGCAAGGCACATTGTGATGACAAGGGCATGGAGGATTGTGATGACAAAGTCAAGTGTATTGTGAAGACAGGTGTCAGGGAGCGTTTTATTGACATATGTCATGGTCCATTGTGATGACAATGGCATGGAGCATTGTGATGCCAAGTGTCATGGAGGATTGTGATGACAAAGGTAATGGAGCATTGTGATGACAAGGGCTTGGAGCATTGTGATGACAAGGGTCATGGAGCATTTTGATGCGAAGAGCATGGAGCATTGTGATGACAAGGGCCATTGATAATTATGATGACAATGTCGTGAAGCATTGTGATAAAAAGCATATGGAGCTTGCTATGACAGGGTTCATGGAGCATTGCGATGACAATTGCATGGAGAATTGTGATGACAAGATCATGTAACATTGTGATGAAAAGTGTCATGTATCCTTTTCATGACAATACCGTGGAGCACTGTGATGAGAAGACCATGTATAATTGTGATGATGAGCGTCATGGAGCACTGTAATGAAAAGGGGCAAGGAGCATGTTGATGACAGGTGTCATGGAGCATTCTGATGACAAGCTTGTGGAGTATTGTGATGACAATGGCATGGAGCATTGTGATGCAAAGGGCATGGAGCATTGTGATGAAAAAGGCATGGAGCCTTTTCATGACAGTGTTCAAGGAGCATTCTGACGAAAAGTGTCAGGGAGCATTGTGATGACAAGTGTATTGAGCATTGTGATGAAAAAGGTCATGGAGCATTGTGAAGACAAGGGCATGGAGTATTGTGATGACAGGCATCCTGGAGTGTTGTGAAGACAAGTGTTATGGAACAATGTGATCACAATGTTTTGGAACATTGTGATGATAGATGTCATGGATCATTTTGATTTCAAACAGCATGGAGAATTGTAATGATAGGGGTAATGGAGCATTGTGATGAGAAGTTCATGGAGCATTGGGCTGAAAATGTTCTTGGAGTATTGTTATAAAAGGAGTCATGGAACATTGTTATGACAAGGGAATGGAGCATTGTGATGACAAGGTCCTGGAGCATTGTGATGAGAAGACAATGGAGCCTTGTGATGACAAGTCTCATGGAGCATTCTGATGAAAAGGAGCATGTATCATTATGATGACAGTGGTCTTGGAGCATTGAGATGACAAGGTCATGGATCATAGTGATGAGAAGGCCATGGAGCATTCTAATGACATGCATAATGAAGCTTTGTGATGACAATGGCAAGGAGCATTGAGATTAGAGTGGTCTTGGAGCATTGTGATGAAAAGGGCATGGATCATTGTGATGAAAAATGCATGGAGCCTTGTCATGAAAGGGTTCAAGGAGCATTCTGACGAAAAGTGACATGGAGCATTGTGATGACAAGTGTATTGAGGATTGTGATGACAAAGATCATGGAGCATTGTGATAAGAAGACCATGGATAATTGTGATGACCAGAGTCATGGGGCATTGTGATGACAAGTGTTATGGAACATTGTGATCACAAGTGTTTGGAGCATTGTGATGACAGAGGTGATGGAGCATTTTAATTTCATTGTGATAACAATAGTATGAAGCATTTTGATGATGGGCATGGTGCATTGTTATGACCGGGTTCATGGAGCATTGAGATGAAAAGGGGCAGGGAGCATTGTCATTACAGGAGTCTTGGAGCATTGTAATGACAAAGGTATGGAGCATCGTGAATGAGAAGGCCATGGAGCATTCTGATTACATGTGTCATGGATCATTGTGAGACATGGGTATGGAGAATTGTGATTACATTGTCTTGGAGCATTGTGATGAAAAGTGTCATGGAGTCTTGTGATGACAATGTCGTGTAACCTTGTGTGGGCAGGTGTCATGGAGCAGTGTTACGACAGTGGTAATGGTGTGTTGTGATGACAAGGGTATGGTGAATTGGTTTGAAAAGTTTCATGGATTATTGTGATGACAAGGGCACGGAACACTTTGATACATGGGTCATGGTGGATTGTAATGACAAGGACATGAAGCATTGTGATGAGAAGGACATCAAGCATTGGGATCACAAGAGTCATGGACTCCGTGATGACAAGGGCATGGAGCATTGTGATTACAGGGGTCTTGGAGCATTGTGAGGAAAAGGGCATGGATCATTGTTATTAAAAAGGCATGGAGCCTTCTCATGACAGGGTTCAAGGAGCATACTGACGACAAGTGTCAGGGAGCATTGTGATGACAAGTGTATTGAGCATTGTGATGACAAAGTTCATGGAGTATTGTGAATAGAAGACCATGGATAATTGTGATGATGAGCGTCATGGGGCGCTGTGATGACAAGTGTTATGGAACATTGTGATCACAAGGGTTTGGAGCATTGTGATGACAGAGGTCATGGAGCATATTGATTTCATTTTGATGACAATTGCATGAAGCATTATGATGATGGGCATGGTGCATTGTGATGACACGGTTCATGGAGCATTGAGACGAAAAGGGGCATGGAGCATTGTGATTACAGGGGTCTTGGAGCATTGTGATGATGAGGGCATGGAGCATCGTAAATGAGAAGGCCATGGAGCATTCTGATGACATGTGTCATGGAGCTTTGTGATGACAAGTGTATGGAGGATTGTGATTAGAGTGTCTTGGAACATTGTGATGACCAGTGTCATGGTGTCTTGTGATGACAAGGCCGTGGAACATTGTGATGGCAGTGGTCATGGAGCATTGATATGACAGGGGTAATTGAGCATTGTGATGACAAGGGCATGGAGCATTGTGATGACAGGGGCATGGAACTTTGGTCTGACAAGTTTCATGGATTATTGTGATGGCAGTGGGCATGGAGCATTTTGATGACAAGGTCGTGGTGCATTGTGATGAGAAGGGCAGGGAGCATTTTGATGACAGGGTCATCGAGCAAATTGATGAAAAATGTCATGGAACATTTTGATGACAGGGGTTATTGAACATTGTGATGTCAGGGGTCATGGAGCATTGTGATGATAAGGGCATGTAGCACTGTGATGACAGTGGTCATGAAACATTGTGATGACAGGGGTGAGGGAGTATTGTGATGACTAGTGATGGAACATTGTGATATATGTGGTGAGAGAGCATTTTGATGAGAAGTGCATGGAGCATTGTGATGACAAGTTTTATGGAGCATAGCGATGAAAAGGATGTGGAGCATTGTGATTAAAAGAGCATGGCACATTTTGATGACATGTGTAATGGAGCATTGTGCTGACAAGCGCATGGAGCATTTTGATGACAAGTGTCATGGAGCATTGTGCTGACAAAGGCATGGAGCATTGTGATGACAAGGGACACAGAGCATTGTGTTGAAAATTTCATGGAGCATTGTGGTGACAAAGATCACAGAGCCTTGTGTGACAAGGGCATGGACCATTGTAATGAGAAAGCTCATGAATCATTGTAATGACTGGAGTTACGGAGCACTGTGATGACAGGGGTCATGGAGCATTGTGATGACAAGGGCATGGAGCAATGTGCTGACAGGGGCATGGAACATTGTTCTGACAAGTTTCATGGATTATTGTGATGACAGTGGGCATGGAGCATTGAGATGACAAGAGAATGGAGCATTGTGGTGACAAAGGTCACAGAGCCTTGTGTGACGAGGGCATGGACCATTGTGAGGACAAAGTCATGAAGCATTGTGATGACTGGAGTCACGTAGCATTGTGATGACAGGGGCCATGGAGCATTGAGATGACAAGGGCATGGTGCATTGTGATGACAGGGGAATGGAACATTGGTCTGACATGTTTCATGGATTAATGTGATGACAGTGGGCATGGCGCATTGTGATGACAAGGCCATGGAACATTGTGATGAGAAGGTCATGGAATATTGTGAAGACAGGTGTCAGGGAGCATTGTGATGACATATGTCATTGTTCATTGTGATGACAATGGCATTGAGCATTGTGATACCAAGTGTCATGGGGGATTGTGATGACAAAGGTAATGGAGCATTTTGAGGACCAGGGCATGGAACATTGCGATGACAAGTGTCATGGAGCATTGTGATGACAAAGGCATGGAGCATTGTGATGACAAGGTGCATGGAGAATTGAGATTACAGGGGTTTTGAAGCAATGTGATTACAAGGGCATGGAGCATTGTGATGAGAAGGCAATGGAGCATTCTGATGACATGCGTCATGGAGCTTTGTGAGGACAAGGACATGGAGCATTGTGATTACAGGGTTCTTGGAGCATTGTGATGAAAAGGGAATGGATCATTGTAATGAAAAATGCATGGAGCCTTGTCATGACAGGGTTCAAAGAGCATACTGATGACAACAGTCAGGGAGCATTGTGATGATAAGTGTATTGAGCATTGTGATGACCAAGATCATGGAGCATTTTGATGAGAAGAGAATGGATAATTGTGATGACCAGCGTTATGGGGCATTGTGATGGCAAGGGAATGGAGAATTGTGATGAAAATGTCCTGGAGCAGTGTGATGAGAAGACCATGGAGCCATGTGATGACAAGTCTCATGGAGCATTCTGATGAATAGGGCTATGGAGCATTGTGATTACAGGGGTCTTGGAGCATTGTGATGACAAGTGCATAGAGAATTGTGATTACAGGGGTCATGGAATATTGTGATCACAGGGGTGAGGGAGTATTGTGATGACTAGTGATGGAACATTGTTATATCAGTGGTGAGAAGGCATTTTGAGGAGAAGTGCATGGAGCATTGTGATGACAAAGTTTATGGAGCATTTTGATGACAAGGATGTGGAGCATTGTGATGACAAGTGCATGGTGCATTGTGATGACATGGGTTATGGAGCATTGTGCTGACACGTGCATCGAGCATTGTGATGACAAGGGTCATGGAGGATTGTGCTGACAAAGGCATGGAGCTTTGTGATGACAAGGGTCAAAGAGCATTGTGATAAAAATTTCATGGAGCATTGTGGTGACAAAGGTCACAGAGCTTTGTGTGACGAGGTCATGGACCATTGTGATGACAAGTGTCTTGAAGCATTGTGATGACTGGAGTCACGGAGCATTGTGATAACAGGGGTCTTGGAGCATTGTGATGAAAATGGAATGGATCATTGTGATGAAAAAGGCATGGAGCCTTGTCATTACAGTGTTCAAGGAGCATACTGATGACAAGTGTCAGTGAGCATTGTGATGCCAAGTGTATTGAGAATTGTGGTGACAAAGTACATGGAGCATTGTGATGAGAAGTCCTTGCATAATTGTGATGACGAGCGTCATGGGGCATGTGATGACAAGTGTTATGGAAAATTGTGATCAGAAAGTTTTGGTGCACTGTGATGACAGAGGACATGGAACATTTTGATTTCATTTTGATGACAATAGCATGAATCATTATGATGATGGGCATTGTGCATTGTGATGACAGTGTTCATGGAACATTGAGATGAAAAGGGGCATTGAGCATTGTGATTACAGAGGTCTCGGTGCATTGGGATGACAAGGGTCATGGAGCCTTGTGATGACAAGGCCGTGGAACATTGTGATGGCAGGGTTCATGGAGCATTGTTATGACAGGTGTAATGGAGCATTGTGATGACAAGGGCATGGAGCAATGTGATGAGAGATTTCATTGAGCATTGTGATGACAATGGCATGGAGCATTGTGATGCCAAGGGACATAGCTTTGTGATGACAAATGTCATGGGGCATTTTGAAGACAAGGGCGTGGTGCATTGTGATGAGAAGGGCAGGGAGCATTGTGATGAGAGGGTCATGGAGCAATTTGAATAAAAGGACCATGGAATATTTTGATGACAGGTGTTATGGAACATTGTGATGTCAGGGGTCATGAAGCATTGTGATGAAATGGGTCATGGAGCATTTTGTGACAGGGGTTATGGAACATTGTGGTGTCAGGGGTCATGGAGAATTGTGATGATAAGGGCATGTAGCACTGTGATGACAGTGGTCATGGACCATTGTGATGACAGGGGTGATCGAGTATTGTGATGACAAGTGATGGAACATTGTGATATAGGTGGTGAGAGAGCATTTTGTTGAGAAGTGCATGGAGCATTGTGATGACAACTTTTATGGAGCATAGCGATGAAAAGGATGTGGAGCTTTGTGATGAAAAGAGCATGGCACATTGTGATGACATGTGTCATGGAGCATTGTGCTGACAAGCGCTTGGAGCATTTTGATGACAAGTGTCATGGAGCATTGTGCTGACAAAGGCATGGAGCATTGTGATGACAAGGGACACAGAACATTGTGATGAAAATTTCATGCAGCGTTGTGGTGAGAAAGATCACAGAGCCTTGTGTGATGAGTGAATGGCGCATTGTGAGGACAAAGGTCATGAATCATTTTGATGACTGGATTCACGGAGCATTGTGATGACAGGGATCATCGAGCATTGTGATGACAAGGGCATGGATCAATGTGATGACAGGGGCATGGAACATTGGTCTGACATGTTTCATGGATTATTGTGATGACAGTGCGCATGGCACATTGTGATGACAAGGGCATGGAACATTTTGATGACAAGGGCATGGAGTATTGTGAAGACAGGTGTCAGGGATCATTGTGATGACATATGTCATTGTCCATTGTGATGACAATGGCATGGAGCATTGGGATACCAAGTGTCATGGAGTTTTGTGATGACAAATGTAATGGAGCATTTTGATGACAATGGCTTGGAACCTTGCGATGACAAGGGTCATGGAGCATTGTGATGACAAGGGCATGGAGCATTCTGATGAAAAAGGGCATGGAGCTTTGAGATTACAGGGGTTTTGAAGCAATGTGATTACAAGGGCATGGAGCATTGTGATGAGAGATTTCATTGAGCATTGTGATGCCAAGTGTCATGGAGTAATTTGAATAAAAGTGTCATGGTATATTTTGATGACAGGGGTTATGGAACATTGTGATGTCAGGGGTCATGAAGCATTGTGATGAAATGGGTCATGGAGCCTTTTGTGACAGGGGTTATGGAACATTGTGATTTCAGGGGTCATGGAGCATTGTGATGATAAGGCATGAAGTACTGTGATGACAGGAGTCATGGAACACTGTGATGACAGGGGTGAGGGAGTATTGTGATAACTAGTGATGTAACATTTTGATATATGTGGTCAGAGAGCATTTTGATGAGAAGTGCATGGAGCATTGTGATGGCAAGGGTTATGGAGCATAGCAATGATAAGGATGTGGAGTATTGTGATGACAAGCGCATGGCGCATTTTCATGACATGGGTCATGGAGCATTGTGCTGACAAGCGCATGGAGCATTTGGATGACAAGTGTCATGGAGCATTGTGCTTACAAAGGCATGGAGCATTTTGATGACAAGGGACACAAAGCATTGTGATGAAATATTCATGGAGCATTGTGGTGAAAATGATCCCACAGCCTTGTGTGATGAGGGCATGGAACATTGTGATGAGAAAGGTCATGAAGCATTGTGATGACTGGAGTCACGGAGCATTGTGATGAAAGGGGTAATGGAGCATTGTGATGACAAGGGCATGGAGCAATGTGATGACAGGGGCATGGAACATTGGTCTGAAAAATTTCATGAATTATTGTGATGAAAGTGGGCATGGAGAATTGTGATGACAAGGGCATGGAGCATTGTGGTGACAAAGGCATGGAGCATTTTGATGACAAGGGACATAGAGCATTGTGATGAATTACTCATGGAAATTGTGGTGAAAAAGATCAGAGAGCCTTGTGTGACGAGGGCATGGACCACTGTAATGACAAAGGTCATGAAGCATTGTGATGACTGGAGTCACGGAGCTCTGTGATAACAGGTGTCTAGGAGCATTGTGATGAAAAGGGAATGGATCACTGTGATGAAAAAAGCATGAACCCTTGTCATGACAGTGTTCAAGGAGCATACTGATGACAAGTGTCAGCGAGAATTGTGATGCCAAGTGTATTTAGCATTGTGGTGACAAAGGTCATGGAGCAATGTGATGAAAAGTCCTTGCATAATTGTGATGACGAGCGTCATGGGGCATGTGACGACAAGTGTTATGGAACATTGTGATCAGATGGGTTTGGAGCATTGTGATGACAGAGGACATGGAGCATTTGATGACAAGGTTGTGGTGCCTTGTGATGAGAAGGGCAGGGAGCATTGTGATGACAGGGTCGTGGAGCAACTTGATGAAAAGTGTCATGGAACATTTTGATGACAGGTTTTATGGAACATTGTGATGTCAGGGGTAATGGAGCATTGTGATGAAAAGGGTCATGGAGCATTGTGATTACAGGGGTTTTGAAGCAATGTGATTACAAGGCATGGAGCATTGTGATGAATAGGTACTGGAGCATTCTGATGACATGCATCATGGAGCTTTGTGATGACAAGGACATGGAGCATTGTGATTACAGGGGTCTTGGAGCACTGTGATGAAAAGGGAATGGATCATTGTGATGAAAAATGCATGGAGCCTTGTCATGACAGAGTTCAAGGAGCATACTGATCACAGCTGTCAGGGAGCATTGTGATGATAAGTGTATTGAGCATTGTGATGACAAAGATCATGGAGCATTGTGATGAGAAGACCATGGATAATTGTGATGACCAGCGTCATGGGGCATTGTGATGACAAGTGTTATGGAACATTGTGATCAGAAGGGTTTGGTGCATTGTGATGACAGAGGTCATTGAGCATTTTGATTTCATTGTGATGACAATAGCATGAAATATTATGGTGATGGGCAAGGTGCATTGTGATGACAGTTTTCATGGAGCATTGAGATGAAAAGGGGCATGGAACCTTGTGATTACTGGGGTGTTGGAGCATTGTGATGACAAGGGCATGGATCGTTGTGATTACAGGGGTCATGGAATATTGTGATGACAGGGGTGAGGGAGTATTGTGATGACTAGTGATGGAACATTGTGATATCAGTGGTGAGAAAGCATTTTGAGGAGAAGTGCATGTTGCATTGTGATTACAATGTTTATGGAGCATTTTGATGACAAGGATGTGGAGCATTCTGATGACAAGTGCATGGCGCATTGTGATGACATGGGTTATGGAGCATTGTGCTGACACACGCATCGAGCATTGTGATGAAAAAGGTCAGGGAGGATTGTGCTGACAAAGGCATGGAGCTTTGTGATGACAAGTGTCAGATAGCATTGTGATAAAAATTTCATGGAGCATTGTGGTGACAAAGGTCACCGAGATTTGTGTGACGAGGTCATGGACCATTGTGATGACAAAGGTCATGAAGCATTGTGATGACTGGAGTCACGGAGCATTGTGGTGACAGGGATCATGGAGCATTGCTCTGACAAAATTTATGGATTATTGTGATGAGAGTGGGCATGGCGCATTGTGATGACAAGGACATGGAACATTGTGATGACAAGGTCATGGATTATTGTGAAGACAGGTGTCAAGGAGCATTGTGATGACATATGTCATTGTCCATTGTGATGACAATGGCATGGAGCATTGTGATACCAAGTGTCATGGAGGATTGTGATGACAAATGTAATGGAGCATTTTGATGACAAGTGCTTGGAACATTGTGATGACAAGTGTCATGGAGCATTGTGATGAGAGGGGTCATGGAGCATTGTGATGACAGGTGTCATGGAGCATTGTGATGAGAGTGGTCATGGAGCATTGTGATGACAAGTGTCATGGAGCATTGGCCTGAAAATGTTCATGGAGTATTGTGATGACAGTGGTCAAGGAGCATTGTGATGACAAGGGAATGGAGCATTGTGATGACAAGGTCCTGGAGCAGTGTGATGAGAAGTCCATGGAGCCTTGTGATGACAAGTCTCATGGATCATTCTGATGAATAGGGTCATGGAGCATTGTGATTACAAGGGTCATGGAGCCTTGGATGCCAAGGCGGTGGAATATTGTGATGGCAGGGGTCATGGAGCATTGTTATGACAGGGGTAATGGAGCATTGTGATGACAAGGGCATGGAACATTGGTCTGAAAATTTCATGGATTATTGTGATGAGATTCAGTATGGAACATTGTGATGACTAGGGCACGGAATACTGTGATACATGTGTCATGGAGGTTTGTAATGACAAGAGCATGGAGCGTTGTGATGAGAAGTGTATCGAGCATTGTGATGACAAGTGTCATGGAGCATTGTGGTGACAAGTGCATGGAGCAATGTGATGAGAGCTTTCATGTAGCACTGTGATGAAATGCCATGGAGCATTGTGATTCCAAGGGTCATGGAGCTTTGTGATGACAAACGTCAAGGAGCGTTTTGATAACAAAGTTGTGGTGCATTGTGATGAGAAGGGCAGGGAGCATTGTGATGACAGTGTCATGAAGCAAATTGATGAAAAGTGTCATGGAACATTTTGATGACAGGGTTTATGGAATATTGTGATGTCAGGGGTCATGGAGCATTCTGATGAAAAGGTGCATGGAGCATTGAGATTACAGGGGTTTTGAAGCCATGTGATTAAAAGGCATGGAGCATTGTGATGAAAAGGTGCATGGAGCATTGTGATTACAGGGGTTTTGAAGCAATGTGATTACAAGGCATGGAGCATTGTGATGAGAAGTCAATGGAGCATTCTGATGACATACGTCATGAAGCTCTGTGATGACAAGGACATGGAGCATTGTCATTACAGGCGTCTTGGAGCATTGTGATGAAAAGGGAATGGATCATTGTGATGAAAAATGCATGGAGCCTTGTCATGACAGGGTTCAAGGAGCATACTGATGACAACTGTCAGGGAGCATTGTGATGATAAGTGTATTGAGCATTGTGATGACAAAGATCATGGAGCATTGTGATGAGAAGACCATGGATAATTGTGATGACCAGCGTCATGGGGCATTGTGATGACAAGTGTTATGGAACATTGAGATCAGAAGGATTTGGTGCATTGTGATGACAGAGGTCATTGAGCATTTTGATTTTATTGTGATGACAGTAGCATGAAGTATTATGGTGATGGGCACGGTGCATTGTGATGACAGGGTTCATGGGGCATTGAGATGAAAAGGGGCATGGAGCATTTTGATTACAGGGGTGTTGGAGCATTGTGATGACAAGGGCATGGAGCATTGTGATGAGAAGGCCATGGAGCATTCTGATGTCATGCGTCATGGAGCTTTGTGATGACAAGGGCATGGAGAATTGTGATTACAGGGGTCATGGAATATTGTGATGACAGGGGTGACGGAGTATTGTTGTGACTAGTGATGGAACATTGTGATATCAGTGGTGAGAAAGTATTTTGAGGAGAAGTGCATGGAGCATTGTGATGACAAAGTTTATGGAGCATTTTGATGACAAGGATGTGGAGCAATGTGATGACAAGTGCATGGCGCATTGCGATGACATGGGTTATGGAGCATTGTGCTGACACACGCATCGAGCATTGTGATGACAAGGGTCATGGAGCATTGTGCTGACAATGGCATGGAGCTATGTGATGAAAAGGGTCAGAGCATTGTGATAAAAATTTCATGGAGCATTGTGGTGGCAAAAGTCACAGAGCTTTGTGTGACGAGGTCATGGACCATTGTGATGACAAAGGTCACGAAGCATTGTGATGACTGGAGTCACGGAGCATTGTGATGACAGGGGTCATGGAGCATTGTGATGACAAGATTTATGAATTATTGTGATGAGAGTGGGTAGGGCACAGTGTGATGACAAGTGCATGGAACATTTTGCTGACAAGGTCATAGAGTATTGTGAAGACAGGTGTCAGGGAGCATTGTGATGACATATGTCATTGTCCATTGTGATGACAATGGCATGGAGCATTGTGATACCAAGTGTCATGGAGGATTGTGATTACAAAGGTAATGGAGCATTTTGATGACAAGTGCTTGGAACATTGTGATGACAATGGTCATGGAGCATTGTGATGACAGGGGCAGGGAGCATTGTTAATAAAATGGCCATTGAGAATTTTGATGAAAACGTCGTGAAGCATTGTGATATCAAGCGCATGCAGCTTGCTATGACAGCGGTCATAGAGCGTTGCGATGACAAGTGCATGGAGAATTGTGATGACAAGATCATGTAACATTGTGATGAGAAGTGTCACGAAGCATTGTGATGACAAGGACGTGGAGAATTGTAATGACATGGGACATGGAGCATTGTGATGAACAGGGCATGGAGAATTGTGATAGCAAGACCTTGCAGCATTGTGATGAAAGACCATGGATAATTATGATGAAGAGCGTCATGGATCACTGTAATGACAAGGGGCATGGAGCATTGTGATGACAGGTGTCATGGAGCATTGTGATGAGAGGGGTCATGGAGCATTGTGATGACAAGGGTCATGGAGCATTTTGATGAGAAGGTCATGGAGCATTGGCCTGAAACTGTTCATGGAGTATTGTGATGACAGTGGTCAAGGAGCATTGTGATGACAAGGGAATGGAGCAATGTGATGACAAGGTCCTGGAGCAGTGTGATGAGAAGACCATGGAGCCTTGTGATGACAAGTCTCTTGGAGCATTCTGAAGAATAGGGGCATGGAGCTTTGTGATTAAAGGGGTCTTGGAGCATTGTGATGACAAGGGCATGGAGCATTGTGATGAGAAGGCCATGGAGCATTCTGATGACATGTGTCATGGATCTTTGTAATGACAAGGGCATGGATTATTGTGATTAAAGGGGTCTTGGAGCATTGTGATGATAAGGGTCATGGAGCCTTGGATGCCAAGGCGGTGGAACATTGTGATGGCAGGGGTCATGGAGCATTGTTATGACAGGGGTAATGGAGCATTGTGATGACAAGGGCATGGAACATTGGTCTGAAAATTTCATGGATTATTGTGATGAGATTCAGCATGGAACATTGTGATGACTAGGGCACGGAATACTGTGATACATGTGTCATGGAGTATTGTAATTACAAGGGCATGGAGCGTTGTGATGAGAAAAGTATCGAGCATTTTGATGGCAAGCGTCATGGAGCATTGTGGTGACAAGTGCATGGAGCAATGTGATGAGAGCTTTCATGTAGCACTGTGATGAAATGTCATGGAGCATTGTGATGCCAAGGGTCATGGAGCTTTGTGATGACAAGTGCATGGAGCATTTTGATGAAAAGTGTCGTGGTGCATTGTGATGAGAAGGGCCAGGAGCATTGTGATGACAGGGTCATGGAGCAAATTCATGAAAAGTGTCATGGAACATTTTGATGCCAGGGGTTATGGAACATTGTGATATCAGGGGTCATGGAGCATTGTGATGATAAGGGCATGTAACACTCTGATGACTGTGATCATGGAACATTGTGATGACCGGGGTGAGCGAGTATTGTGATGACTAGTGATGGATCATTGTGATATATGTGATGAGAGATCATTTTGATGAGAAGTGCATGGAGCATTGTGATGACAAGTTTTATGGAGCATAGCGATGAAAAGGATGTGGAGCTTTGTGATGAAAAGAGCATGGCACATTGTGATGACATGTGTCATGGAGCATTGTGCTGACAAGCGCATGGAGCATTTTGATGACAAGTGTCATGGAGCATTGTGCTGACAAAGGCATGAAGCATTGTGATGACAAGGGACACAGAGCATTGTGATGAAAATTTCATGGAGCATTGTGGTGACAAAGATCACAGAGCCTTGTGTGACGATGGCATGGACCATTGTGAGGAGAAAGGTCATGAATCATTGTGATGACTGGAGTCACGGAGCACTGTGATGACAGGAGTCATGGAGCATTGTGATGACAGGGGCATTGAGCAATGGGATGAGAATGGCATGGAACTTTGGTCTTACAAGTTTCATGGATTATTGTGATGACAGTGGGCATGGAGCATTGAGATGACAAGGGCATGGAGCACTGTGGTGACAAAGGTCACAGAGCCTTGTGTGACGAGGGCATGGACCATTGTGAGGACAAAGATCATGAAGTATTGTGATCACTGGAGTCACGAAGCATTTTGATCACAGGGGTCATGGAGCACTGTGATGACAAGGGCATGGAGCATTGTGATGACAGGGGCATGGAACATTGGTCTGACATGTTTCATGGATTATTGTGATGACAGTGGGCATGGCGCATTGTGATGACAAGGACATGGAACATTGTGATGACAAGGTCATGGAGTATTGTGAAGACAGGTGTCAGGGAGCATTGTGATGACATATGTCATTGTCCACTGTGATGACAATGGCATGGAGCATTGTGATACCAAGTGTCCCGGAGGATTGTGATGACAAAGGTAATGGAGCATTTTGATGACAAGTACTTGGAACATTGCGATGAAAAGGGTCATGGAGCATTGTGATGACAAGGGCATGGAGCATTCTGAAGAAAAGGTGCATGGAGCTTTGAGATTACAGGGGTTTTGACGCAATGTGATTACAAGGGCATGAAGCACTGTGATGAGAAGGCAATGGAGCATTCTGATGACATGCGTCATGAAGCTTTTTGATGCCAAGGACATGGAGCATTGTGATTACAGGGGTCTTGGAGCATTGTGATGAAAAGGGAATGGATCATTGTGATGAAAAATGCATGGAGCCTTGTCATGACAGGGTTCAAGGAGCATACTGATGACAACTGTCAGGGAGCATTGTGATGATAAGTGTATTGAGGATTGTGATGACAAAGATCATGGAGCATGGTGATGAGAAGACCATGGATAATTGTGATGACCAGCGTCACGGGCCATTGTGATGACAAGAGTTATGGAACATTGTGATCAGAAGGGTTTGGTGCATTGTGATGACAGAGGTGATTGAGCATTTGATTTCATTGTGATGACAATAGCATGAAATATTATGGTGATGGGCACGGTGCATTGTGATGACAGGGTTCATGGAGCATTGAGATGAAAAGGGGCATGGTGCACTTTGATTACAGGGGTGTTGGAGCATTGTGATGAAAAGGGCATGGAGCATTGTGATGAGAAGGCCATGGAGCATTCTGATGGCATGCGTCATGGAGCTTTGTGATGACAAGGGCATGGAGAATTGTGATTACAGTGTCATGAAATATTGTGATGACAGGGGTGAGGGAGTATTGTGATGACTAGTGATGGAACATTGTGATATCAGAGGTGAGAAGGCATTTTGAGGAGAAGTGCATGGAACATTGTGATGACAAGGTTTATGGAGCATTTTGATGACAAGGATGTGGAGCATTGTGATGACAAGTGCATGGTGCATTGTGATGACATGGGTTATGGAGCATTGTGCTGACAAAGGCATGGAGCTTTGTGAAGACAAGGGTCACAGAGCATAGTGATAAAAATTTCATGGAGCATTTTGGTGACAAAAGTCACAGAGCTTTGTGTGACGAGGTCATGGACCATTGTGATGACAAAGGTCACGAAGCATTGTGATGACTGGAGTCACGGAGCATTGTGATGACAGGGGTCATGGAGCATTGTGATGACAAGATTTATGAATTATTGTGATGAGAGTGGGTAGGGCACAGTGTGATGACAAGTGCATGGAACATTTTGCTGACAAGGTCATAGAGTATTGTGAAGACAGGTGTCAGGGAGCATTGTGATGACATATGTCATTGTCCATTGTGATGACAATGGCATGGAGCATTGTGATACCAAGTGTCATGGAGGATTGTGATTACAAAGGTAATGGAGCATTTTGATGACAAGTGCTTGGAACATTGTGATGACAATGGTCATGGAGCATTGTGATGACAGGGGCAGGGAGCATTGTTAATAAAATGGCCATTGAGAATTTTGATGAAAACGTCGTGAAGCATTGTGATATCAAGCGCATGCAGCTTGCTATGACAGCGGTCATAGAGCGTTGCGATGACAAGTGCATGGAGAATTGTGATGACAAGATCATGTAACATTGTGATGAGAAGTGTCACGAAGCATTGTGATGACAAGGACGTGGAGAATTGTAATGACATGGGACATGGAGCATTGTGATGAACAGGGCATGGAGAATTGTGATAGCAAGACCTTGCAGCATTGTGATGAAAGACCATGGATAATTATGATGAAGAGCGTCATGGATCACTGTAATGACAAGGGGCATGGAGCATTGTGATGACAGGTGTCATGGAGCATTGTGATGAGAGGGGTCATGGAGCATTGTGATGACAAGGGTCATGGAGCATTTTGATGAGAAGGTCATGGAGCATTGGCCTGAAACTGTTCATGGAGTATTGTGATGACAGTGGTCAAGGAGCATTGTGATGACAAGGGAATGGAGCAATGTGATGACAAGGTCCTGGAGCAGTGTGATGAGAAGACCATGGAGCCTTGTGATGACAAGTCTCTTGGAGCATTCTGAAGAATAGGGGCATGGAGCTTTGTGATTAAAGGGGTCTTGGAGCATTGTGATGACAAGGGCATGGAGCATTGTGATGAGAAGGCCATGGAGCATTCTGATGACATGTGTCATGGATCTTTGTAATGACAAGGGCATGGATTATTGTGATTAAAGGGGTCTTGGAGCATTGTGATGATAAGGGTCATGGAGCCTTGGATGCCAAGGCGGTGGAACATTGTGATGGCAGGGGTCATGGAGCATTGTTATGACAGGGGTAATGGAGCATTGTGATGACAAGGGCATGGAACATTGGTCTGAAAATTTCATGGATTATTGTGATGAGATTCAGCATGGAACATTGTGATGACTAGGGCACGGAATACTGTGATACATGTGTCATGGAGTATTGTAATTACAAGGGCATGGAGCGTTGTGATGAGAAAAGTATCGAGCATTTTGATGGCAAGCGTCATGGAGCATTGTGGTGACAAGTGCATGGAGCAATGTGATGAGAGCTTTCATGTAGCACTGTGATGAAATGTCATGGAGCATTGTGATGCCAAGGGTCATGGAGCTTTGTGATGACAAGTGCATGGAGCATTTTGATGAAAAGTGTCGTGGTGCATTGTGATGAGAAGGGCCAGGAGCATTGTGATGACAGGGTCATGGAGCAAATTCATGAAAAGTGTCATGGAACATTTTGATGCCAGGGGTTATGGAACATTGTGATATCAGGGGTCATGGAGCATTGTGATGATAAGGGCATGTAACACTCTGATGACTGTGATCATGGAACATTGTGATGACCGGGGTGAGCGAGTATTGTGATGACTAGTGATGGATCATTGTGATATATGTGATGAGAGATCATTTTGATGAGAAGTGCATGGAGCATTGTGATGACAAGTTTTATGGAGCATAGCGATGAAAAGGATGTGGAGCTTTGTGATGAAAAGAGCATGGCACATTGTGATGACATGTGTCATGGAGCATTGTGCTGACAAGCGCATGGAGCATTTTGATGACAAGTGTCATGGAGCATTGTGCTGACAAAGGCATGAAGCATTGTGATGACAAGGGACACAGAGCATTGTGATGAAAATTTCATGGAGCATTGTGGTGACAAAGATCACAGAGCCTTGTGTGACGATGGCATGGACCATTGTGAGGAGAAAGGTCATGAATCATTGTGATGACTGGAGTCACGGAGCACTGTGATGACAGGAGTCATGGAGCATTGTGATGACAGGGGCATTGAGCAATGGGATGAGAATGGCATGGAACTTTGGTCTTACAAGTTTCATGGATTATTGTGATGACAGTGGGCATGGAGCATTGAGATGACAAGGGCATGGAGCACTGTGGTGACAAAGGTCACAGAGCCTTGTGTGACGAGGGCATGGACCATTGTGAGGACAAAGATCATGAAGTATTGTGATCACTGGAGTCACGAAGCATTTTGATCACAGGGGTCATGGAGCACTGTGATGACAAGGGCATGGAGCATTGTGATGACAGGGGCATGGAACATTGGTCTGACATGTTTCATGGATTATTGTGATGACAGTGGGCATGGCGCATTGTGATGACAAGGACATGGAACATTGTGATGACAAGGTCATGGAGTATTGTGAAGACAGGTGTCAGGGAGCATTGTGATGACATATGTCATTGTCCACTGTGATGACAATGGCATGGAGCATTGTGATACCAAGTGTCCCGGAGGATTGTGATGACAAAGGTAATGGAGCATTTTGATGACAAGTACTTGGAACATTGCGATGAAAAGGGTCATGGAGCATTGTGATGACAAGGGCATGGAGCATTCTGAAGAAAAGGTGCATGGAGCTTTGAGATTACAGGGGTTTTGACGCAATGTGATTACAAGGGCATGAAGCACTGTGATGAGAAGGCAATGGAGCATTCTGATGACATGCGTCATGAAGCTTTTTGATGCCAAGGACATGGAGCATTGTGATTACAGGGGTCTTGGAGCATTGTGATGAAAAGGGAATGGATCATTGTGATGAAAAATGCATGGAGCCTTGTCATGACAGGGTTCAAGGACCATACTGATGACAACTGTCAGGGAGCATTGTGATGATAAGTGTATTGAGGATTGTGATGACAAAGATCATGGAGCATGGTGATGAGAAGACCATGGATAATTGTGATGACCAGCGTCACGGGCCATTGTGATGACAAGAGTTATGGAACATTGTGATCAGAAGGGTTTGGTGCATTGTGATGACAGAGGTGATTGAGCATTTGATTTCATTGTGATGACAATAGCATGAAATATTATGGTGATGGGCACGGTGCATTGTGATGACAGGGTTCATGGAGCATTGAGATGAAAAGGGGCATGGTGCACTTTGATTACAGGGGTGTTGGAGCATTGTGATGAAAAGGGCATGGAGCATTGTGATGAGAAGGCCATGGAGCATTCTGATGGCATGCGTCATGGAGCTTTGTGATGACAAGGGCATGGAGAATTGTGATTACAGTGTCATGAAATATTGTGATGACAGGGGTGAGGGAGTATTGTGATGACTAGTGATGGAACATTGTGATATCAGAGGTGAGAAGGCATTTTGAGGAGAAGTGCATGGAACATTGTGATGACAAGGTTTATGGAGCATTTTGATGACAAGGATGTGGAGCATTGTGATGACAAGTGCATGGTGCATTGTGATGACATGGGTTATGGAGCATTGTGCTGACAAAGGCATGGAGCTTTGTGAAGACAAGGGTCACAGAGCATAGTGATAAAAATTTCATGGAGCATTTTGGTGACAAAGGTCACAGAGCTTTGTGTGACGAGGTCATGGACCATTGTGATGACAAGTGTCATGAAGCATTGTGATGACTGGAGTCACGGAACATTGTGATAACAGGGGTCTTGGAGCATTGTGATGAAAAGGGAATGGATCATTGTGATGAAAAAGGCATGGGGCCTTGTCATGACAGTGTTCAAGAAGAATACTGATGACAAGTGTCAGCGAGCATTGTGATGCCAAGTGTATTGAGCATTGTGGTGACAAAGGTCATGGAGCATTGTGATGAGAAGACCTTGCATAATTGTGATGACGAGCGTCATGGGGCATGTGATGACAAGTGTTATGGAATATTGTAATCAGAAAGGTTTGGAACATTGTGATGACAGAGGACATGGAGCATTTTGATTTCATTTTGATGACAATAGCATGAATCATTATGATGATGGGCATGGTGCATTGTGATGACAGTGTTCATGGAGAATTGAGATGAAAAGTGCCATGGAGAATTGTGATTACAGAGGTCTTGGAGCATTGTGATGACAAGGGTCATGGAGCATTGTGATGTGAAGGTCAGGGAGCAATGTGATGAGAGATTTCATTGAGCATTGTGATGACAATGGCATGGAGCATTGTGATGCCAAGGGTCATGGAGCTTTGTGATGACAAATGTCATGGGGCATTTTGATGACAAGTGCATCGTGTATTGTGATGAGAAGGGCAGGGAGCATTGTGATGACAGGTTCATGGAGCAATTTGAATAAAAGTGTCATGGAATATTTTGATGACAGTGGTTATGGAACATTGTGATGTCAGGGGTCATGAAGCATTGTGATGAAATGGGTCATGGAGCATTTTGTGACAGGGGTTATGGAACATTGTGATGTCAGGGGTCATGGAGCGTTGTGATGATAAGGGCATGTAGCACTGTGATGACAGTGGTCATGGAACATTATGATGACAGGGGTGATCGAGTACTGTGATGACTAGTGATGGAACATAGTGATATATGAGGTGAGAGAGCATTTTGATGAGAAGTGAATGGAGCATTGTGATGACAAGTCCTATGGAGCATAGCGATGAAAAGGATGTGGAGCATTGTGATGAAAAGAGCATGGCACATTGTGATGACATGTGTCATGGAGCATTGTGCTGACAAACGCATGGAGCATTTTGATGACAAGTGTCATGGAGCATTGTGCTGACAAAGGCATGGAGCATTGTGTTGACAAGGGACAGAGAGCATTGTGATGAAAATTTCATGGAGCATTGTGGTGACAAAGATCACAGAGCCCTGTGTGACGAGGGCATGGACCATTGTGATGAGAATGTTTATGAATCATTGTGATGACTGGAGTCACGGAGCATTGTGATGACACGGGTCATGGAGCATTGTGATGACAAGGGCATGGAGCTATCTGATGACAGGGGCATGGAACATTGGTCTGACATGTTTAATGGATTATTGTGATGACAGTGGGCATGGAGCATTGAGATGACAAGGGCATGGAGCATTGTTGTGACAAAGGTCACAGATCCTTGTGTGACGAGGGCATGGACCATTGTGAGGTCAAAGGTCATGAAGCATTGTGATGACTGGAGTCCCGGAGCATTGTGATGACAGGGGTCATGGAGCATTGTGTTGACAAGGGCATGGAGCATTGTGATGACTGGGGAACGGAACATTGGTTTGACATATTTCATGGGTTATTGTGATGAGAGTGGGCATGGCCCATTGTGATGACAAGGTCATGGTGTATTGTGAAGACGGGTGTCAGGGAGCATTGTGATGACATATGTCATTGTCCATTGTGATGACAATGGCATGGAGCATTGTGATACCAAGTGTCATGGAGTATTGTGATGACAAAGGTATTGGAGCATTTTGATGACAAGGGCTTGGAACATTGCGATGACAAAGGGCATGGAGCATTGTGATGACAAGAGCATGGAGCATTCTGATGAAAATGTGCATGGAGCATTGAGATTACAGGGGTGTTGAAGCAATGTGATTACAGGGGCATGGAGCATTGTGATGAGAAGGTAATGGAGCATTCTGATGACATGCGTCATGGAGCTTTGTGATGACAAGGACATGGAGCATTGTGATTACAGGGGTCTTTGAGCTTTGTGATGAATTGGGTCATGGAGCATTTTGTGACGTGTTATGGAACATTGTGATGTCAGGGGTTATGGAGAATTGTGATGATAAGGGCATGTAGCACTGTGATGATAGTGGTCATGGAACATTGTGATGACAAGGGAATGGAGCATTGTGATGACATGGTGCTGGAGCATTTTGATGAGAAGTCCATGGAGCCTTGTGATGACAAGTCTCATGGAGCATTCTGATTAAAAGGGGCATAGAGCATTGTGATTACAGGGTTTTTGGATCATTGTGATGAAAAGGGCATGGAGCATTGTGATGACAGGGGCATGGAGCATTGGTCTGACAAGTTTCATGGATTATTGTGATGACAGTGGGCATGGTGCATTGTTATGACAAGGGCATGGATCATTGTGATGACAAGGTCATGGATTATTGTGAAGACCGGTGTCAGGGAACATTGTGATGACATATGTCATGGTCCCTTGTGATGACAATGCCATGGAGCATTGTGATACCAAGTGTCATGGAGGATTGTGATGACAAAGGTAATGGAGCATTGTGATGACAAGGGCTTGGAGCATTGTGTTGACAAGGGCATGGAGCATTGTGATAACAGGGGCCATTGATAATTTTGATGACAATTCATGAAGCATTTTGATGACAACCACATGGAGCTGGCTATGAGAGGGGTCATGGAGCATTGCGATTAAAAGTGCATAGAGAATTGTGATGACAAAGCATTTAACACTGTGAGGAGAAGTGTCATGGAGCATAGTGATTCCAAGGACGTGGAGAACTGTGATCACCAAAGACATGGAGCATTGTGATGACCAGGGCATGCAGCATTGTGATGGCAAGACCGTGGAGCATTGTGATGAGAAGACCATGGAAAATTGTGATGACGAGTGTCATGGAGCACTGTAATGACATGGGGCATGGAGCAATGTGATGGCAGGTGTTATAGAGAATTCTGATGACAGCGGTCATGGAGCATTATAATGACAAGGATCATGGAGCATTCTGATGACAAGCTTGTGGATTATTGTGATGACAATGGCATGGAGCATTGTGATGAAAAAGGCATGGAGCCTTTTCATGACAGGGTTCAAGGAGCATTCTGACGACAAGTGTTAGGGAGCATTGTGATGACAAGTGTATTGAGAATTTTGATGACAAAGGTCATGGAGCATTGTGATGACAAGGGCATGGTGTATTGTGATGACAGGCATCATTGAGCGTTCTGATGACAAGAATTATGGAACATTGTGATCACAAGGGTTTGGAGCATTGTGATGACAGGGATCATGGATCATTTTGATTTAAAGGAGCATGGAGCATTGTGATGCCAATGGTCATGGAGCTTTGTGATGACAAATGTCATGGAGCATTTTGATTACAAGGTCGTGGTGCACTGTGATGAGATGGGCATGGAGTATTTTGATGACAAGGTCATGGAGCATTTTGATGACAAAGGCATGGAGCATTGTGATGACAAGTGTCATGGAGCACTGTGATGACATCCGTCACTGAGCATTGTGATTACGGGTTCATGGAGCATTGGGATGACAAGGGCAGGATCATTGTGATAACAAGTGTCATGGAGCATTTTGATGACAAGAGTCCCGGATCACTGTTTTGTCAGGGGTCATGGAGCATTGTGATGACAGGGGTCATGGAGCATTGTGATGAGAATGTCATGGCACATTGGGCTGAAAATGTTCATGGAGTATTGTGATGACAGCAGTCATGGAGCATTGTGATGACAAGGGAATGGAGTATTGTGATGACAAGGTCCTGGAGCATTGTGATGAGAAAACCATGGAGCCTTGTGATGACAAGTCTCATGGAGCATTCTGATGTAAATGGGCATGGAGCATTGTGATTTCAGGGGTCTTGGAGCATTCTGATGACAAGGGAAAGGAGCATTGTGATGAGAAAGCCATGGAGCATTCTGATGACATGTGTCATGGATCTTTGTGATGACAAGGGCATGGAGCATTGTGATTACAGGGGTCTTGGAGTATTGTGATGAAAAGGGTCATGGAGCATTGTGATGACAAGCGTCATGGAGCATTCTGATGACAAGCTTGTGGAGTATTGTGATGACAATGGCATGGAACATTGTGATGAAAAGGGCATGGAGCATTGTGATGAAAAAGGCATGGAGCCTTTTCATGACAGGGTTCAAGGAGCATTCTGACGAAAAATGTCAGGGAGCATTGTGATGACAAGGGCATTGAGTATTGTGATGACAGGCATCATGGAGCGTTGTGATGACAACTGTTATGGAACATTGTGATCACAAGAGTTTGGAGCATTGTGATGACACAGGTCATGGAACATTTTGATTTCAAGAATCACGGAGCATTGTGATGACAAGGGCATGAAACAATGTGATCCCAAGTTTCACGGAGGATTGTGATGAAACTGGTAATGGAGAATTGTGATGACAATTCCATGGAGCATTGTGATGACAAGGTCATGTAGCATTTTGCTGACAAAGGCATCGAGAATTGTGATGACAAGTGTCATGGAGCTCTGTGACGACAAGCGTCAAGGAGGATTTTGATTACAGGTGTCATGGAGCATTGGGATGACAAGCACATGGAACATTCTGATGACAAGTGGCATGGATCATTTTGATGACTGTGGTCATGTAGCATTGTGATGACATGTGTCATGGAGCTTTGTGATGAGAAGGTCATGGAGCATTGGGCTGAAAATATTCATGGAGTACTGTGATGACAGGGGTCATGGAGCATTGTGATGAGAAGGGAATGGAACAATGTGATGAGAAGGTCCTGGAGCATTGTGATGAGAGGGCCATGGAGCCTTGTGATGACAAGGGTCATGGAGCATACTGATGAAAAGGTGCAAGGAGCATTGAGATTACAGGGGTTTTGAAGCATGGTGATGACAAGGGCATGGAATATTGTGATGAGAAAGCAATGGAGCATTCTGATGACATGCGTCATGGAGATTTGTGATGACAAGGACATGGAGCATTGTGATTACAGGGGTCTTAGAGCATTGTGATGAAAAGGGAATGGATCATTGTGATGAAAAATGCATGGAGCCGTGTCATGACAGGGTTCAAGGAGCATACTGATGACAAGTGTCAGGGAGCATTGTGATGATAAGTGTATTGAGCATTGTGATGACAAAGATCATGGAGCATTGTGATGAGAAGTCCATGGATAATTGTGATGACCAGCGTCATGGGGCATTGTGATGACAAGTGTTATGGAACATTGTGATCAGAAGGGTTTGGTGCATTGTGATGACAGAGGTCATTGAGCGTTTTGATTTCATTGTGATGACAATAGCATGAAATATTATGGTAGTGGACACGGTGCATGTTGATGACATGGTTCATGGAGCATTGAGGTGAAAAGGGGCATGGAGCATTGTGATTACAGGGCTGTTGGAGCATTGTGATGACAAGGGCATGGAGCATTGTGATGAGAAGGCCATGGAGCATTCAGATGACATGCGTCATGGAGCTTTGTGATGACAAGGGCATGGAGCATTGTGATTACAGGGGTCTTGGAGCATTGTGATGACAAGGTTCATGGAGGCTTGTGATGACAAGGCCGTGGAGGCTTGTGATGACAAGACCGTGGAGCCTTGTGATGGCAGGGGTCATGGATCATTCTTATGACAGGGGTAATGGAGATTTGTGATGACAAAAGTCATGCGGCATTTTGATGACAAGGGCGTGGTGCATTGTGATGACAAAGGTCATAGAGCATTTTGATGACAAGGTCGTTGTGCATTGTGATGAGAAGGGCAGGGAGCATTGTGATGACAGGGTCTTGGATCAAATTGATGAAAAGTGTCAGGGAACATTTTGATAACTGGGGTTATGGAACATTGTGTTGACAAGGGCATGGAGTATTGTGATGTGGAGGCAATGGAGCATTCAGATGACATGCGTCATGGAGCTTTGTGATGAAAAGGACATGGAGCATTGTGATTACAGGGGTCATAGAGCATTGCGATGACAAGTGCACGGAGAATTTTGATGAAAATATCATGTAACATTGTGATAAGAAGTATCATGGAGCATTGTGATGACAAGGACTTGGAGAATTGTGATGACATGGGACATGGAGCATTGTGATGGCAAGACCGTGGAGCATTGTGAAGAGAAGATCACGGATAATTGTGAGGACGAGCGTCATGGAGCACTGTAATGACAAGGGGCATGGAGCATTGTGATTACATGGGTTTTGGAGCATTGTGATGGCAAGGGCATGGAGCATTGTGATGAGAAGGCCTCGGAGCATTCTGATGACAGGCGTCATGAATCTTTTTTACGACAAGGGCATGGAAAATTGTGATTACAGGGGTCCTGGAGCACTGTGATGACAAGGGTCATGGAGCCTTTTATGACAAGGCCGTGGTACATTGTGATGGCAGGGGTCATGGAGCATTTTGATGAAAATGGTCATGGAGCATTCTGATGAAAAGGTGCATGGAGCATTGTGATTACAGGGGTTTTGAAGCATTGTGATGACAAGGGCAAGGAGCATTGTGATGAGGAGGCAATGGAGCATTCTGATGACATGCGTCATGGAGCTTTGTGATGACAAGGACATGGAGCATTGTGGTGACAAAGGTCACAGAGCCTTGTGTGACGAGGGAATGGACCATTGTGATGACAAAGTTCATGAAGCATTGTGATGACTGAAGTCACGGAGCACTGAGATGACAGGGGTCATTGAGCATTGTGAAGACAAGGGCATGGAGCATTGTGATGACTGGTGCATGGAACATTGGTCTGAAAAGTTTCCTGGATTATTGTGATGACAGTGGGCATGGCGCATTGTGATGACAAGGGCAGGGAACATTGTGATGACAAGGTCATGGAGTATTGTGAAGACAGGTGTCAGGGAGCATTGTGATGACATATGTCATTGTCCATTGTGATGACAATGGCATGGAGCATTGTGATACCAAGTGTCATGGAGGATTGTGATGACAAAGGTAATGGAGCATTTTGATGACAAGAGCTTGGGACATTGTGATTACAAGGGTCATTTAGCATTCTGATGACAAGTGCATGGAGCATTGTAATGACAAGGGCCATTGAGAATTTTGATGACAACGTCGTGAAGCATTGTGATGACAAGCGCATGAATCTTGCTATGACAGTGGTCATAGAGCATTGCGATGACAAGTGTATGAAGAATTGTGATGACAAGATTATGTAACATTGTGATAAGAAGTGCCATGGAGCTTTGTGATGACAAGGACGTGGAGAATTGTGATGACATGGGACATGGAGCATTGTGTTCACCAGGGAATGGAGCATTGTGATGGCAAGACCGTGGTGCATTGTGATGAGAAGATCATGGATAATTGTGATAACGAGCATCATGGAGCTGTGTAATGACAAGGGGCATGGAGCATTGTGATTACAGAGCTTTTGGAGCATTGTGATGACAAGGGCATGGAGCATTTTGATGAGAAAGCCATGGAGCATTCTGATGACATGCGACATGAATCATTGTGACGACAAGGGCATGGAGCATTGTAATTACAAATGTCTTGGGGCACTATGATGACAAGGGTCATGGAGCCTTGGATGACAAGGCCGTGGAACATTGTTATGGCAGGGGTCATGGAGCATTGTTATGACAGGCGTAATGGAGCATTGTGATGACAAGGGCATGGAACATTAGTCTGAGAATTTCATGGATTATTGTGATGAGATTAGGCATGCAGCATTGTGATGACTAGGGCACGGAACACTGTGGTACATGTGTCATGGAGGACTGTAATGACAAGGGCATGGAGCATTGTGATGAGAAGAGTATCGAGCATTGTGATGACAAGAGTCATGGAGCATTGTGCTGACAAGGGCATGGAGCAATGTGATGAGAGGTTTCATGTAGCATTGTGATAAAATGGCATGGAGTATTGTGATGCAAAGGTTCATGGAGGAATGCGATGAGAGGTTTCATGTAGCATTGTGATAAAATGGCATGGAGTATTGTGATGCCAAGGTTCATGGAGCTTTGTGATGTCAAAGGTCATGGAGCATTTTGATGACAAGGTCGTGGTGCATTGTGATGAGAAGGGCAGGGAGCATTGTGATGACAGGGTCATGGAGCAAACTGATGAAAATTGTCATGGAATATTTTGATGACAGGGGTTATGGAATATTGTGATGTTAGGGGTCATGGAGCATTCTGATGAAAAGGTGCACGGAGCATTGTGATTACAGGGGTTTTGAACCATTGTGATGACAAGGGCATGGAGTATTGTGATGAGAAGGCAATGGAGCATTCTGATGACATGCGTCATGGAGCTTTGTGATGACAAGTGTATGCAGAATTGTGATTACATTGTTTGGAGCATTGTGATGACAAGTGTCATGGAGTCTTGTGATGACAAGGCCATGGAAATTTGTGAAGGCAAGTGTCATGGAGCATTGTTATGACAGTGGTAATGGAGCATTGAGAAGAAAAGGTCATGGAACATTGTTCTGAAATGTTTCATCGATTATTGTGATGAGAGTGGGCATGGAGCATTGTGATGACAAGGGCACAGAACACTTTGATACATGGGTCATGGAGGATTGTAATGAAAAGGACATGGAGCATTGTGATGAGAAGGGCATCGAGCATTGTGATGACAGGGGACATGGAGGTTTGTGATGGCAAGGGCACGGAACAATGTGATGAGAGGCTTCATGGAGCATTGTGATGAAATGGCATGGAGGATTTTGATGCCAAGTGTCATGGATTTTTGTGATGACAAAGGTAATGGAGCATTTTGATGACAAGGTCGTGGTGCGCTGTGATGAGAAGGGCAGGGAACATTGTGATAACAGGGTCATGGAGCAATTTGGTGAAAAATTAATGGAATATTTTGTTGAGAGTGGTTATGGAAAATTGTGATGTCAGGGGTCATGGAGCATTGTGATGAACATGGTAATGGAGCATTCTGATGACAGGGATTATGGAGCATTGTGATGTCATTGGTCATGGAGCATTTTGATGATAAGTGCATGTAGCATAGTGATGATAGGGGTCATGGAACATTGTGATGACATGGGTGAGGGAGTATTATGAAGACTAGTGAAGGAACATTGTGATATCAGTGGTGAGAGAGCATTTTAATGAGAAGTGCATGGAGCATTGTGATGGCAAGGTTTATGGAGCATTGTGATGACAAGGATTTGGAGCATTGTGATGACAAGCGCATGGTGCATTGTGATGACATGTTTAAAGGAGCATTGTGCTGAAAAGCACATGGAGCATTGTGATGACAAGTGTCATGGATCATTGTGCTGACAAAGGCATGGTGCATTGTGATGACAAGGGTCACAGGGCATTGTGATGAAAAGGACATTGATCACTGTGATGCAAATTTCATGGAGCCTTGTCATGACAGGGTTCAAGGAGCATACTTATGACAAGTGTCAGCGAGCATTGTGATGACAAGTGTATTGAGCATTGTGATGACAAAGTTCATGGAGTATTGTGAATAGAAGGCCATGGATAATTGTGATGATGAGCATCATGGGGCGTTGTTATGACAAGTGTTATGGAACATTGTGATCACAAGGGTTTGGAGCATTGTGATGACAGAGGTCATGGAGCATTTTGATTTCATTTTGATGACAATTGCATGAAGCATTATGATGATGGGCATGGTGCATTGTGATGACACGGTTCATGGAGATTTGAGATGAAAAGGGGCATTGAGCATTGTGATTACAGAGGTCTAGAGAATTGTGATGACAAGGGCATGGAGCATCGTGAATGAGAAGGCCATGGAGCATTCTGATGACATGCGTCATGGAGCTTTTTGATGACAAGGACATGGAGCATTGTAATGACAAGGGTTATGGAATTCTTGTGATGACAAGGCCGTTGAATATTGTAATGGCAGGTGTCATGGAGCATTGTTATAACAGGGGTAATGGAGCATTTTGATGACAAGGGCATGGAGCATTGGTCTGAAAAGCTTCATGGATTATTGTGATGAGAGGCGGCATGGAGCATTGTGATGACAAGGGCACGGAACACTGTGATACATGGGTCATGGCGGATTGTAATGACAAGGGCATGGCGCATTGTGTTAAGAAGAGGATCGAGCATTGTGATGAAAAGCATCACGGAGCCTGTGATGACAGGGGCATGGAACAATGTGATGAGAGTGTTCATGGAGCATTTTGATGACAATGGCATGGAGCACTGTGATGCCAAGGGTCATGTAGCTTTGTGATGACAAAGGTCATGGAGCATTTTGATGACAAGCACGTGGTGAACTGTGTTGAGAAGGGCAGGGATCATTGTGATGAAAGGGTCATGGAGCAATTTGATGAAAATTGACATCTGACATTTTGATGACAGGGGTTATGGAACATTGTGATGTCAGGGGTCATGGAGGAATATGATGAAAAGGGTAATGGAGCATTTTGATGACAGGGGTCCTGGAACATTGTGTTGACAGGCGTGAGGGAGTATTGTGATGAATAGTGATGGAATATTATGATATCAGTGGTGGGAGAGCATTTTGATGTGAAGTGCATGGAGCATTGTGATGACAAGGTTTATGGAGCACTGTGATGACAAGGTTCTGGAGCATTGTGATCACAAGCACATGGCGCATTGTGATGACACAGGTCATGGGGCATTGTGCGGACAAGCGCATGGAGCATTGTGATGAAAATTGTCATGGAGAATTGTGCTGACAAAGACATGGAGCATAGTGATGACATGGGTAAAAGAGCATTGTGATGAAAATTTCATGGAACATTTTGGTGACAAATTTCACAAAGCCTTTTGATGACGTGGGCATGGACCATTGTGATGACAAGGTCTTGGAGCATTGTGATGAGAGGACCATGGAGCCTTGTGATGACAATTCTCATGGAGCATTCTAATGAAAATGGGCATGGAGCATTGTGATTACAGTGGTATCGGATCCTTGTGATGATAAGGCCATAGAACATTGTGATGGCAGTGGTCATGGAGCATGGTTATGACATGGGCAATGGAGCATTGTGATGACAAGGGCATCGAACATTTGTCTGAAAAGTTTCATGGATTATTGTGATGAGAGTGAGCAAGGAGCATTGTGATGACAAGTGCATGGAACACTGTGATACATGGGTCATGTAGGATTGTAATGACAAGGGCATGGAGCAATGTGATGAGAGGCTTCATGGAGCAATGTGATGACAAGGGTCATGGAGCATTTTGATGACAAGATTCCCAGATCATTGTGTTGTCAGGGGTCATGGAGAGCTCTGATGACAGTGGTCATGGAGCATTGTGATGACAGGGTCAAGGAGCATTGTGATAAGAAGGTCATGGACCATTAGGCTGAAAATATTCATGGAGTATTGTGATGACAGGGGTAATGGGGCATTGTGATGACAAGGGAATGGAGTATTGTGATGACAAGTTCCTGGGGAATTGTGATGAGAAAACCATGGAGCCTTGTGATGACAAGTCTCATGGAGCATTCTGATGAAAAGGTGCATGGAGCATTGTGATTACAGGGGTCATGGAGCATTGTGATGAAAATGGCATGGAGCATTGTGATGCCAAGGGTCATGGAGCTTTGTGATGACAAAGTTCATGGAGCATTTTGATGACAAGGTCGTGGTGCATTGTGATGAGAAGGGCAGGGAGCATTTTAATGACAGGGTCATTGAGCAATTTGATGAAAAGTATCATGGAATATTTTGATGACAGTGGTTATGGAACACTGTGATGTCAGGGGTCATGGAGCATTGTGATGAAAAGGATCATGGAGGATTTTGATGACAGGGCTTATGGAACATTGTGATGTCAGGGTTCATGGAGCATTGTGATGATAAGGTCATGTAGCATTGTAATGACAGAGATCATGGAACATTGTGATGACGGGTGGAGAGAGCATTTTGATGAGAAGTGCATGGAGCATTGTGATGACAAGGTTTTTGGAGCACTGTAATGACAAGAATGTGGAGCATTGTGATGACAAGCGCATGGAGCATTGTGATGACATGGGTTATGGAGCATTGTGCTCACAAGCGCATAGAGCATTGTGATGACAAGGCTCATGTAGAATTGTGCTGACAAAGGCATGGAGCATGGTGATGACAAGGGTCACAGAGCATTGTGATGAAAATTTCATGGAGCATTGTGGTGCGAAAGGTTACAGAGCCTTGTGTGACGAGGACATGGACCATTGTGATGACAAATGTCATGAAGCCTTGTGATGACAGGAGTCACAGAGCATTGAGATGACTGGGGTCTTGGAGCACTGTGATGACAAGGACATGGAACATTGTGATGAGAAGGCCATGGAGCATTCTGATGACATGCATCATGGAGCTTTGTGATTAAAGGTCATGGAGCATTGTGATTACAGGGGTCTTGGAGCATTGTGATGAAAATGGTATGGATCATTGTGATGAAAAAGGCATGGAGCCTTGTCATGACAGGGTTCAATGAGCATACTGATGACAAGTGTCAGGGAGCATTGTGATGACAAGTGTATTGAGCGTTGTGATGACAAAGGTCATGGAGCACTGTGATGAGAAGACCATGGATAATTGTGATGATGAGCGTCATGGTGCATTGTGATGACAATGTTTATGGAACATTGTGATCAGAAGGGTTTGGAGCATTTTGATGACAGAGGTCATGGAGCATATTGATTTCATTGTGATGACAATAGCATGAAGCATTATGATGATGGACATGGTGTATTGTGATGAGAGGGTCATGGAGCAATTTGATGAAAAGTGTCATGGAACATTTTGATGACAGTGGATATGGAACATTGTGATGTCAGGGGTCTTGGAGCCTTGTGATGCAAAGGGTGATGGAGCATTCTGATGACAGAGGATATGGAATATTTTGATGTCAGGGGTCATGGAGCATTGTGATGATAAGGCATGTAGCATTGTGATGACAGAGGTCATGGAAAATTGTGATGACAGTGGTGAGGGAGTATTGTGATGACTACTGATGGAACATTGTGATATCAGTGGTGAGAAAGCTTTTTGATGAGAAGTGCATGGAGCATTGTGATGGAAAGACCGTGGAGCATTGTGATGAGAAGTCCATGGATAATTCTGATGATGAGCGTCATGGAGCACTGTAATGACAAGGGGCATGGAGCATTGTGATGACAGGTGTCATGGAGCATTGTGATGACAGGGGTCATGGAGCATTGTGATGACAAGGGTCATGGAGCATTCTGATGACAAGCTTGTGGAGTATTGTGATGACAATGGCATGGAGCATTGTGATGAAAAATTCATGGAGCATTGTGACAATGGTCACAGAGCCTTGTGATGAGTTCAAGGACCATTGTGATGACAAAGGTCATGAAGGATTGTGATGACTGGAGTCACGGAACACTGTGATGACAAGGGTATGGAGCATTCTGATGACAGGGGCATGGTGCATTGGTCTGACAAGTTTCCAGGTTTATTGTGATGACAGTGGGCAAGGCGCATTCTGATGAGAAGAGCATGGAGCATTGTGATGAGAAGGTCATGGATTACTGTGAAGACAGCGGTCTGGGAGCATTGTGATGACATATGTCATGGTCCATTGTGATGACAATGGCACGGAGCATTTTGATGCCAAGTGTCATGGAGGAATGTGATGACAAAGTTAATGGAGCATTGTGATGACCGGGGTTTGGAGCATTGTGATGACAAGGGTCATGGAGCATTTTGATGACAAGTCCGTGAAGCATTGTGATGAAAAGCACATGGAGCTTGCTATGACAGGGGTCATGGAGCATTTCGATGACAAGTGCATGGAGAATTGTGATGACAAGAGCATGTAACACTGTGATGAGAAGTGTCATGGAGCATTGTGATGGCAAGACCGTGGAGCATTGTGATGAGAAGTCCATGGATAATTTTGATGATGAGCGTCATGGAGCACTGTAATGACAAGGGGCATGGAGCATTGTGATGACAGGTGTCATGGAGCATTGTGATGACAGGGGTCATGGAGCATTGTGATGACAAGGGTCATGGATCATTCTGATGACAAGCTTATGGAGTATTGTGATGACAATGGCATGGAGCATTGTGATGAAAAATTCATGGAGCATTGTGGCAATGGTCACAGAGCCTTGTGATGAGGAGTACAAGGACCATTGTGATGACAAAGGTCATGAAGTATTGTGATGACTGGAGTAACGGAACACTGTGATTACATGGGTATGGAGCATTCTGATGACAGGGGCATGGTGCATTGGTCTGACAAGTTTCCTGGTTTATTGTGATGACAGTGTGCAAGGCACATTCTGATGAGAAGAGCATGGAGCATTGTGATGAGAAGGTCATGGAGTACTGTGAAGACAGCAGTCTGGGAGCATTGTGATGACATATGTCATGGTCCATTGTGATGACAATGGCACAGAGCATTGTGATGCCAAGTGTCATGGAGGAATGTGATGACAAAGTTAATGGACATTGTGATGACAGGGGTTTGGAGCATTGTGATGACAAGGGTCATGGAGCATTTTGATGACAAGGGCATGGAGGATTGTGAAGATAAGGGCCATTGAGAATTTTGATGACAAATTCGTGAAGCATTCTGAGGAAAAGCACATGGAGCTTACTATGACAGGGGTCATGGAGCATTTCGATGACAAGTGCATGGAGAATTGTGATGACAAGAGCATGTAACACTGTGATGAGAAGTGTCATGGAGCATTGTGATGGCAAGACCGTGGAGCATTGTGATGAGAAGACCATTGATAATTTTGATGATGAGCGTCATGGAGCACTGTAATGACAAGGGGCATGGAGCATTGTGATGACAGATGTCATGGAGCATTGTGATGACAGGGGTCATGGAGCATTGTGATGACAAGAGTCATGGAGCATTCTGATGACAAGCTTGTAGAGTATTGTGATGACAATGGCATGGAGCATTGTGAGGTAAAGGGCATGGAGCATAGTGATGAAAATGGCATGGAGCGTTTTCATGAAAGTGTTCAAGGAGCATTCTGACGACAAGTGTCAAGGAGCATTGTGATGACAAGTGTATTGAGCATTGTGATGCCAAGGATCACAGAGCATTGTGATGAAAAGTTCATGGATCATTGTGGTGAGAAACGTCACAGAGCCTTGTGTGACGAGGACATGGACCATTGTGAGGACAAAGGTCATGAAGCATTGTGATGACTGTGGTCACGGAACATTGTGATGACTGGGGTCATGGAGCATTGTGATGACAAGGGTCATGGAGCCTTCTGATGACAAGCTTGTGGAGTATTCTGATGACAATGGCATGGAGCATTGTGATGAAAATGGCACGGATCATTGTGATGAAAAAGGCATGGAGCCTTTTCATGACAGTGTTCAAGGAGCATTCTGACGACAAGTGTCAGGGAGCATTGTGATGACAAGTGTATTGAGCATTGTGATGCCAAGGATCACAGAGCATTGTGATGAAAAGTTCATGGATCATTGTGGTGAGAAACGTCACAGAGCCTTGTGTGACGAGGACATGGAACATTGTGATGACAAATGTCATGAAGCCTTGTGATGACTGGAGTAACAGAGCATTGAGATGACAGGGGTCTTGGAGCACTGTGATGACAAGGACATGGAGCATTGTGATGAGAAGGCGATGGAGCATTCTGATGACATGCATCATGGATCTTTGAGATTAAAGGTCATGGAGCATTGTGATGACAAGGGCATGGAGCATTATGATGACAAGGGCCATTGAGAATTTTGATGACAACGTCGTGAAGCATTGTGATGACAAGCGCATGCAGCTTGCTATGACAGCCGTCATAGAGCGTTGCGATGACAAGTGCATGGAGAATTGTGATGACAAGATCATGTAACATTGTGATGAGAAGTGTCACGAAGCATTGTGATGACAAGGACGTGGAGAATTGTAATGACATGGGACATGGAGCATTGTGATGAACAGGGCATGGAGAATTGTGATAGCAAGACCGTGGAGCATTGTGATGAGAAGATCACGGATAATTGTGATGATGAGCGTCATGGATCTCTGTAATGACAAGGGGCATGGAGCATTGTGATTACAGGGGTCTTGGAGCATTGTGATGACAAGGGAATGGAGCATTTTGATGAGAAGGCCATGGAGCATTCTGATGACATGCATCATGGATCTTTGTGATTAAAGGTCATGGAGCATTGTGATGACAAGGGCATGGAGCATTATGATGACAAGGGCCATTGAGAATTTTGATGACAACGTCGTGAAGCATTGTGATGACAAGCGCATGCAGCTTGCTATGACAGCGGTCATAGAGCGTTGCGATGACAAGTGCATGGAGAATTGTGATGACAAGATCATGTAACATTGTGATGAGAAGTGTCACGAAGCATTGTGATGACAAGGACGTGGAGAATTGTAATGACATGGGACATGGAGCATTGTGATGAACAGGGCATGGAGAATTGTGATAGCAAGACCGTGGAGCATTGTGATGAGAAGACTATGGATAATTATGATGAAGAGCATCATGGATCACTGTAATGACAAGGGGCATGGAGCATTGTGATGACAGGTGTCATGGAGCATTGTGATGAGAGTGGTCATGGACAATTGTGATGACAAGTGTCATGGAGCATTGTGATGAGAAGGTCATGGAGCATTTGCCTGAAAATGTTCATGGAGTATTGTGATGACTGTGGTCAAGGAGCATTGTGATGACAAGGGAATGGAGCTTTGTGATGACAAGGTCCTGGAGCAGTGTGATGAGAAGACCATGGAGCCTTGTGATTACAAGGCTCATGGAGCATTCTGATGAATAGGGGCATGGAACATTGTGATTACAGGGGTCTTGGAGCATTGTGATGACAAGGGCATGGAGCATTGTGATGAGAAGGCCATGGAGCATTCTGATGACATGTGTCATGGATCTTTGTGATGACAAGGGCATGGAGCATTGTGATTACAGGGGTCTTGGAGCATTGTGATGACAAGGGTCATGGAGCCTTGGATGACAAGGCCGTGGAACATTGTGATGGCAGGGGTCATGGAGCATTGTTATGACAGGGGTAATGGAGCATTGTGATGAAAAGAGCATAGAACATTTGTCTGAAAATTTCATGGATTATTGTGATGAGATTCGGCATGCAACATTGTGATGACTAGAGCACGGAACACTGTGATACATGTGTCATGGAGGATTGTAATGACAAGGGCATGGAGCGTTGTGATGAGAAGAGTATCGAGCATTGTGATGACAAGCGTCATGGAGCATTGTGTTGAAAAGGGCATGGAGCAATGTGATGAGAGGTTTCATGTAGCATTGTGATGAAATGGCATTGATTATTGTGATGCCAAGGGTCATGGAGCTTTGTGATGACAAAGGTCATGGAGTATTTTGATGACAAGGTCATGGTGCATTGTGATGAGAAGGACAGGGAACATTGTGATGACAGGGTCATGGAGCAAATTGATGAAAAATGTCATGGAACATTTTGATGACAGGTGTTATGGAACATTGTGATGTCAGGGGTCATGCAGCATTTTGATGAAAAGGGTCATGAAGCATTCTGATGCAAAGGAGCATGGAGCATTGAATTACAGGGGTTTGGAGCAATGTGATTACAGGGGCATGGAGCATTGTTATGAGAAGGCAATGGAGCATTCTGATGACATGTGTCATGGAGCTTTGTGATGACAAGGACATGGAGCATTGTGATGTCAGGGGTCATGGACCATTGAGATGATAAGGGCATGTAGCATTGTGATGACAGTGGTCATGGAAAATTGTGATGACAGGGGTTAGCGAGTATTGTGATGACTAGTGATGGAACATTGTGATATATGTGGTGTGAGAGCATTTTGATGAGAAGTGCATGGTGCAAGGTGATGACAAGTTTTATGGAGGAAAGCAAAGAAAAGGATGTGGAGCATTGTGATGAAAAGTGCTTGGCACATTGTGATGACATGTGTCATGGAGCATTGTGCTGACAAGAGCATGGAGCCTTTTGATGACAAGTGTCATGGAGCATTGTGCTGACAAAGGCATGGAGCATTGTGATGACAAGGGACACAGAGCATTGTGATGAAGATTTCATTGAGCATTGTGTTGATAAAGATCACAGAGCCTTGAGTGACGAGGGCATGGACCGTTTTGAGGAGAAAGGGCATGAATCATTGTGATGGCTGGAATCACGGAACACTGTTATGAGAGGGGTCATGGAGCATTGTGATGACAGTGGCATTGAAGATTGGTCTGACATGTTTCATGGATTATTGTGATGACAGTGGGCATGGAGCATTGAGATGACAAGGGCATGGAGCATTGTGGTGACAAAGGTCACAGAGCCTTGTGTGACGAGGGCATGGACCATTTTGAGGACAAAGGTCATGAAGCATTGTGATTACTGGAGTCACGGAGCATTGTGATGACTGGGGTCATGGAGCATTGTGATGACAAGGGCATGGATCATTGTGATGACAGGGGCATGGAACATTGGTCTGATATGTTTCATGGATTATTGTGATGACAGTGGACATGGCACATTGTGATGACAAGGGCTTTGAACATTGTGATGACAAGGTCATGGAGTAATGTGAAGACAGGTGTCAGGGAGCATTGTGATGACAAATGTCATTGTCCATTGTGATGACAATGGCATGGAGCATTGTGAAACCAATTGTCATGGAGGATTGTGATGACAAAGGTAATGGAGCATTTTGAAGACAAGGGCTTGGAACACTGTGATGACAAGTGTCATGGAGCCTTGGATGCCAAGGCGGTGGAACATTGTGATGGCAGGGGTCATGGAGCATTGTTATGACAGGGGTAATGGAGCATTGTGATGACAAGGGCATGGAACATTGGTCTGAAAATTTCATGGATTATTGTGATGAGATTCGGCATGGAACATTGTGATGACTAGGGCACGGAACACTGTGACACATGTGTCATGGAGGATTGTAATGACAAGGGCATGGAGCATTGTGATGAGAAGTGTATCGAGCATTGTGATGACAAGCGTCATGGAGCATTGTGATGACAAGGGCATGGAGCAATGTGATGAGACGTTTCATGTAGCATTGTGATGAAATGGCATGGAGTATTGTGATGCCAAGGGTCATGGAGCTTTGTGATGACAAACGTCATGGAGTATTTTGATGACAAGGTGGTGGTGCACTGTGATGGGAAGGGCAGGGAGCATTGTGATGACAGGGTCATGTAGCAAATTGATGAAAAGTGTCATGGAACATTTTGATGACAGGGGTTATGGAAAATTGTGATGTCAGGGGTAATGGAGCATTTTGATGAAAAGGGTCCTGGAGCATTCTGATGAAAAGGTGCATGGAGCACTGAGATTACAGGGGCTTTGAAGCAATGTGATTACAAGGGCATGGAGCATTGTGATGAGAAGGCAATGGAGCATTCTGATGACATGTGTCATGGAGCTTTGTGATGAAAACGAAATGGAGCATTGTGATGTCAGGCGTCATGGAGCATTGTGATGATAAGGGCATGTAGCACTGTGATGACAGTGGTCATGGAACATTGTGATGACAGGGGTGAGCGAGTATTGTGATGACTAGTGATGGAACATTTTGATATATGTGGTGAGAGAGCATTTTGATGAGAAGTGCATGGAGCATTGTGATGACAAATTTTATGGAGCATAGCGATGAAAAGTATGTGGAGCATTGTGATGAAAAGTGCATGGCACATTGTGATGACATGGGTCATGGAGCATTGTGCTGACAAGCGCATGGAGCATTTGGATGACAAGTGTCATGGAGCATTGTGCTGACAAAGGCATGGAGCATTGTGATGAGAAGGAACACAGAGCCTTGTGATGAAAATTTCATGGAGCATTGTGGTGACAAAGATCACAGAGCCTTGTGTGACGAGGGCATGGACCATTGTGAGGAGAAAGGTCATGAATCATTGTGATGACTGGAGTCATGGAGCACTGTTATGAGAGATGTCATGGAGCACTGTGATGAAAAGGGCATGGAGCAATGAGATGAGAGGGGCATGGAACATTGGTCTGACATGTTTCACGGATTATTGTGATGACAGTGGGCATGGAGCATTGAGATGTCAAGGGCATGGAGCATTGTGGTGACAAAGGTCTCAGAGCCTTGTGTGACTAGGGCATGGACCATTGTGAGGACAAAGGTCATGAAGCATTGTGATGACTGGAGTCACGGAGCATTGTGATGACAGAGGTCATGGAGCATTGTGATGACAAGGGCATGGAGCATTGTGATGACAGGGGCATGGAACATTGGTCTGACATGTTTCATGGATTATTGTGATGACAGTGGGCATGGAGCATTGTGATGACAGGGGCATGGAACATTGGTCTGACATGTTTCATGGATTATTGTGATGACAGTGGGCATGGCGCATTGTGATGACAAGGGCATGGAACATTGTGATGACAAGGTCATGGAGTATTGTGAAGACAGGTGTCAGGGAGCATTGTGATGACATATGTAATTGTCCATTGTGATGACAATGGCATGGAGCATTGTGATACCAAGTGTCATGGATTATTGTGATGACAAAGGAAATGGAGCATTTTGATGACAAGGGCTTGGAACATTGCGATGACAAGGGTCATGGAGCATTGTGATGACAAGGGCATGGAGCATTCTGATGAAAAGATGCATGGAGCATTGAGATTACATGGGTTTTGAAGCAATGTGATTACAAGTGCATGGAGCATTGTGATGAGAAGGCAATGGAGCATTCTGATGACATGAGTCATGGAGCTTTGTGATGACAAGGACATGGAGCATTGTGATATCAGGGGTCTTGGAGCATTGTGATGAAAAGGGAACGGATCATTGTGATGAAAAATGCATGGAGCCTTGTCATGACAGGCTTCAAGGAGCATACTGATGACAACTGTCAGGGAGCATTGTGATGATAAGTGTATTGAGCATTGTGATGACAAAGATCATGGAGCATTGTGATGAGAAGACCAAGGATAATTGTGGTGTCCAGCGTCATGGGGCATTGTGATGACAAGTGTTATGGAACATTGTGATCAGAAGGGTTTGGTGCATTGTGATGACAGAGGTCATTGAGCATTTTGATTTCATTGTGATGACAATAGCATGAAATATTATGGTCATGGGCACAGTGCATTGTGCTGACAGTGTTCATGGAGCATTGAGATGACAAGGGCATGGAGCATTGTGATGGGAAGGCCATGGAGCATTCTGATGACATGCGTCATGGAGCTTTGTGATGACAAGGGCATGGAGAATTGTGAATACAGGGGTCAGGTAATATTGTGATGACAGGGGTGAGGGAGTATTGTGATGACTAGTGATGGAACATTGTGATATCTGTGATGAGAAGGCATTTTGAGGAGAAGTGCATGGAGCATTTTGATGACAAGGTTTATGGAGAATTTTGATGACAAGGATGTGGAGCATTGTGATGACAAGTGCATGGTTCATTGTGATGACATGGGTTATGGAGCATTGTGCTGACACGCGCATCGAGCATTATGATGACAAGGGTCATGGAGCATTGTGCTAACAAAGGCATGGAGCTTTGTGATGACAAGGGTCACAGAGCATAGTGATAAAAATTTCATGGAGCATCGTGGTGACAAAGGTCACAGAGCTTTGTGTGACGAGGTCATGGACCATTGTGATGACAAATGTCATGAAGCATTGTGATGATTGGAGTCACGGAGCATTGTGATAACAGGGGTCTTGGAGCATTGTGATGAAAAGGGAATGGATCATTGTGATGAAAAAGGCATGGAGCCTTGTCATGAATGTGTTCAAGGAACATACTGATGACAAGTGTCAGCGAGCATTGTGATGCCAAGTGTATTGAGCATTGTGGTGACAAAGGTCATGGAGCATTGTGATGAGAAGACCTTGTATCATTGTGATGACGAGCGTCATGGGGCATGTGATGACAAGTGTTATGGAACATTGTGATCAGAAGGGTTTGGAGCATTGTGATGACAGAGGACATGGATCATTTTGATATCATTGTGATGACAATAGCATGAATCATTATGATGATGGGCATGGTGCATTGTGATGACAGTGTTCATGGCGCATTGAGATGAAAACTGGCATGGAGAATTGTGATTACAGAGGTCTTGGAGCATTGTGATGTCAAGGGTCATGGAGCCTTGTGATGACAAGGCCGTGGAACATTGTGATGGCAGGGGTCATGGAGCATTGTTATGACAGGTGTAATGGAGCATGGTGATTACAAGGTCATGGAGCAATGTGATGAGAGATTTCATTGAAAACTGTGATGACAATGGCATTGAGCATTGTGATGACAAGGGTCATGGAGATTTGTTATGACAAATGTCATGGGGCATTTTGATGACAAGGGCGTGGTGCATTGTGATGAGAAAGGCAGGCAGCATTGTGATGACAGGGTCATTGAGCAATATGATGAAAATGGTCATGGAATATTTTGATGACAGGGGTTATGGAACATTGTGATGTCAGGGGTCATGATACATTGTGATGAAATAGGTTATGGAGCATTTTGTGACAGGGGTTATGGAACATTGTGATGTCAGGGGTCATGGAGCATTGTAATGATAAGGGCATGTAGCACTGTGATGACAGTGGTCACGGAACATTGTGAAGACAGAGGTGAGGGAGTATTGTGATGAGCAGTGATGGAACATTGTGATATATGTGTTGAGAGAACATTTTGATGAGAAGTTCATGGAGCATTGTGATGACAAGTTTTATGGAGCATAGCTATGAAAAGGATGTGGAGTATTGTGATGAAAAGAGCATGGCACATTGTGATGACATGTGTCATGGAGCATTGTGCTGACAAGCGAATGGAGCATTTTGATGACAAGTGTCATGGAGCATTGTGCTGAAAAAGGCATGGAGCATTGTGATGACAAGGGACACAGAGCATTGTGATGAAAATTTCATGGAGCATTGTGGTGAAAATTATCACAGAGCCTTGTGTGACGAGGGCATGGACAATTGTGATGAGAAAGGTCATGAATCATTGTGTTGACTGGAGTCACGGAGCACTGTGATGAAAGGGGTCATGGAGCATTGTGATGACAAGGGCATGGAGCAATATGATGACAGGGGCATGGAACATTGGTCTGACAAGTTTCATGGATTATTGTGATGACAGTGGGCATGGAGCATTGAGATGACAAGGGCATGGAGCATTGTGGTGAGAAAGGTCAAAGAGCCTTGTGTGACGAGGGCATGGACCATTGTGAGGACAAAGGTCATGAAGCATTGTGTTGACTGGAGTCACGGAGCATTGTGTTGACAGGGGTCATGGAGCATTGTGATGACAAGGGCATGGAGCATTGTAATGACAGGGGCATGGAACATTGGTCTGACATGTTTCATGGATTATTGTGATGACAGTGGGCATGGCGCATTGCGATGACAAGGGCATGGAACATTGTGATGACAAGGTCATGGAGTATTGTGAAGACAGGTGTCAGGGAGCATTGTGATGACATATGTCATTTTCCATTGTGATGAAAATGGCATGGAGCGTCGTGATACCAAGTGTCATGGACGATTGTGATGACAAAGGTAATGGAGCGTTTTGATGACAAGGGCTTGGAACATTGCGATGACAAGGGTCATGGAGCATTTTGATGACAAGGGCATTGAGCATTCTGATGAAAAGGTGCATGGAGCATGGAGATTACAGGGGTTTTGAAGCCATGTGATTAAAAGGGCATGGAGCATTGTGATGAGAAGGCAATGGAGCATTCTGATTAACATGTGTCATGGAGCTTTGTGATGACAAGCACATGGAGCATTGTGATTACAGGGGTCTTGGAGCATTGTGATGAAAAGGGAATGGATTATTGTCATGAAAAATGCATGGAGCCTTGTCATGAATGTGTTCAAGGAGCATACTGATGACAAGTGTCAGCGAGCATTGTGATGCCAAGTGTATTGAGCATTGTGGTGACAAAGGTCATGGAGCATTGTGATGAGAAGGCCTTGCATAAATGTGATGACGAGCGTCATGGGGCATGTGATGACAAGTGTTATGGAACATTGTGATCAGAAGGGTTTGGATCATTGTGATGACAGAGGACATGGAGGATTTTGATATCATTGTGATGACAATAGCATGAATCATTATGATGATGGGCATGGTGCATTGTGATGACAGTGTTCATGGCACATTGAGATGAAAAGTGGCATGGAGAATTGTGATTACAGAGGTCTTGGAGCATTGTGATGACAAGGATCATGGAGCCTTGTGATGACAAGGCCGTGGAACATTGTGATGGCAGGGGTCATGGAGCATTGTTATGACAGGTTTAATGGAGCATTCTGATTACAAGGGCATGGAGCAATGTGATGAGAGATTTCATTGAACACTGTGATGACAATGGCATTGAGCATTGTGATGACAAGGGTAATGGAGATTTGTTATGACAAATGTCATGGGGCATTTTGATGACAAGGGCGTGGTGCATTGTGATGAGAAAGGCAGGGACCATTGTGATGACAGGGTCATTGAGCAATTTGATGAAAATGGTCATGGAATATTTTGATGACAGTGGTTATGGAACATTGTGATGTCAGGGGTCATGAAGCATTGTGATGAAATGGGTCATGAAGCATTTTGTGACAGGGGTTATGGAACATTGTGCTGTCAGGGGTCATGGAGCATTGTGATGATAAGGGCATGTAGAACTGTGATGACAGTGGTCATGGAACATTGTGATGACAGAGGTGAGGGAGTATTGTGATGACCAGTGATGGAACATTGTGATATATGTGTTGAGAGATCATTTTGATGAGAACGTCATGGAGCATTGTGGTGACAAGTTTTATGGAGCATAGCGATGAAAATGATGTGGAGCATTGTGAGGAAAAGAGCATGGCACATTGTGAGGACATGTGTCATGGAGCATTGTGCTGACAAGCGCATGGAGCATTTTGATGACAAGTGTCATGGAGCATTGTGCTGAAAAAGGCATGGAGCATTGTGATGACAAGGGACACAGAGCATTGTGATGAAAATTTCATGGAGCATTGTGGTGAAAAAGATCACAGCCTTGTGTGACGAGGGCATGGACCATTGTGATGAGAAAGGTCATGAATCATTGTGATGACTGGAGTAACGGAGCCCTGTGATGAAAGGGGTCATGGAGCATTGTGATGACAAGGGCATGGAGCAATATGATGACAGGGGCATGGAACATTTGTCTGACAAGTTTCATGGTTTATTGTGATGACAGTGGGCAAGGAGCATTGAGATGACAAGGGCATGGAGCATTGTGGTGACAAAGGTCACAGAGCCTTGTGTGACGATGGCATGGACCATTGTGAGGACAAAGGTCATGAAGCACTGTGATGACTGGAGTCACAGAGCATTGTGATGACAGGGGTCATGGAGCATTGTCATGACAAGGGCATGGAGCAGTATGATGACAGGGGCATGGAACATTGGTCTGACCAGTTTCATGGATTATTGTGATGACAGTGGGCATGGTGCATTGTGATGACAAGGGCATGGAACATTGTGATGACAAGGTCATGGAGTATTGTGAAGACAGGTGTCAGGGAGCATTGTGATGACATATGTCATTTTCCATTGTGATGACAATGGCATGGAGCATTGTGATACCAAGTGTCATGGAGGATTGTGATGACAAAGATAATGGAGCATTTTGATGACAAGGGCTTGGAACATTGCGATGACAAGTGTCATGGAGCATTGTGATGACAAGGGCATTGAGCATTCTGATGAAAAGGTGCATGGAGCCATGAGATTACAGGGGGTTTGAAGCAATGTGATTACAAGGTCATGGAGCATTGTGATGAGAAGGCAATGGAGCATTCTGATGACATGCGTCATGGAGCTTTGTGATGACAAGGACATGGAGCATTGTGATTACAGGGGTCTTGGAGCATTGTGATGAAAACAGAATGGATCATTGTGATGAAAAATGCATGGAGCCTTGTCATGACAGTGTTCAAGGAGCATACTGATGACAACTGTCAGGGAGCATTGTGATGATAAGTGTATGGAGCATTGTGATGACAAAGATCATGGAGCATTGTGATGAGAAGACCATGGATAATTGTGATGACCGGCGTCATGGGGCATGGTGATGACAAGTGTTATGGAACATTGTGATCAGAAGGGTTTGGTGCATTGTGATGACAGAGGTCATTGAGCATTTTGATTTCATTGTGATGACAATAGCATGAAATATTATGGTGATGGGCACGGTGCATTGTGATGACAGGGTTCATGGAGCATTGAGATGAAAAGGGGCATGGAGCATTGTTATTACAGGGGTGTTGGAGCATTGTGATGACAAGGGCATGGAGCATGGTGATGAGAAGGCCATGGAGCATTCTGATGACATGCGTCATGGAGCTTTGTGATGACAAGTGCATGGAGAATTGTGATTACAGGGGTCATGGAATATTGTGATGACAGGGGTGAGGGAGTATTGTGATGACTAGTGATGGAACATTGTGATATCAGTGGTGAGAAAGCATTTTGAGTAGAAGTGCATGGAGCATTGTGATGACAAGGTTTATGGAGCATTTTGATGACAAGGATGTGGAGCATTGTGATGACAAGTGCATGGTGCATTGTGATGAAATTGGTTATGGAGCATTGTGCTGACACGCGCATCGAGCATTGTGATGACAAGGGTCATGGAGCATTATGCTGACAAAGGCATTGAGCTTTGTGATGACAAGGGTCACAGAGCATTGTGATAAAAATTTCATGGAGCATTGTGGTGACCAAGGTCACAGAGCTTTGTGTGACGAGGTCATGGACCATTGTGATGACAAATGTCATGAAGCATTGTGATGACCGGAGTCACGGAGCATTGTGATAACAGGGGTCTTGGAGCATTGTGTTGAAAAGGGAATGGATCATTGTGATGAAAAAGGCATGGAGCCTTGTCATGACAGTGTTCAAGGAGCATACTGATGACAAGTGTCAGCGAGCATTGTGATGCCAAGTGTATTGAGCATTGTGTTGACCAAGTTCATGGAGCATTGTGATGAGAAGTCCTTGCATAATTGTGATGACGAGTGTCATGTTGCATGTGATGACAAGTGTTATGGAACATTGTGATCAGAAGGGTTTTGAGCATTGTGATGACAGAGGACATGGAGCATTTTGATATCATTGTGATGACAATAGCATGAATCATTATGATGATGGGCATGGTGCATTGTGATGACAGTGTTCATGGCGCATTGAGATGAAAAGTGGCATGGAGAATTGTGATTACAGAGGTCTTGGAGCATTGTGATGACAAGGGTCATGGAGCCTTGTGATGACAAGGCCGTTGAACATTGTGATCCAGGGGTCATGGAGCATTGTTATGACAGGTGAAATGGAGCATTGCGATTACAAGGGCATGGAGCAATGTGATGAGAGATTTCATTGAACACTGTGATGAAAATGACATGGAGCATTGTGATGCCAATGGTCATGGGGATTTGTGATGACAAATGTCATGGGGCATTTTGATGACAAGGGCGTGGTGCATTGTGATGAGAAGGGCAGCGAGCATGGTGATAACAGGGTCATGGAGCAATTTGATGAAAAGGGTCATGGAATATTTTGTTGACAGGGGTTATAGAACATTGTGATGTCAGGGGTCATGAAGCATTGTGATGAAATGGGTCATGGAGCATTTTGTGACAGGGGTTATGGAACATTGTGATGTCAGGGGTCATGGAACATTGTGATGATAAGGGCATGTAGCACTGTGATGACAGTGGTCATGGAACATTGTGATGACAGAGGTGAGGGAGTATTGTAATGACCAGTGATGGAACATTGTGATATATGTGTTGAGAGAGGATTTTGATGAGAAGTGCATGGAGCATTGTGATGACAAGTTTTATGGAGCATAGAGATGAAAAGGATGTGGAGCATTGTGATGAAAAGTCCATGGCACATTGTGATGATATGTGTCATGGAGCATTGTGCTGACAAGCGCATGGAGCATTTTGATGACAAGTGTCATGGAGCATTGTGCTGACAAAGGCATGGAGCACTGTGATGACAAGGGACACAGAGCATTGTGATTAAAATTTCATGGAGCATTGTGTTGACAATGATCCCAGAGCCTTGTGTGACGAGGGCATGGACCATTGTGAGGAGAAAGGTCATGAATCATTGTGGTGACTGGAGTCACGGAGCACTGTGATGACAGGGGTCATGGAGCATTGTGATGAAAAGGGCATGTATCAATATGACAGGGGCATGGAACATTGGTCTGACAAGTTTCATGGATTATTGTGATGACAGTGGGCATGGAACATTAAGATGACAAGGGCATGGAGCATTGTGGTGACAAAGGTCACAGAGCCTTGTGTGACTAGGGCATGGACCATTGTGAGGACAAACGTCATGAAACATTGTGATGACTGGAGTCAAGGAGCATTGTGATGACAGGGGTCATGGAGCATTGTGATGACAAGGGCATGGAGCATTGTGATGACAGGGGCATGGAATATTGGTCTGACATGTTTCATGGATTATTGTGATGACAGTGGGCATGGTGCATTGTGATGACAAGGGCTTGGAACATTTTGATGACAAGGTAATGGATTATTGTGATGCCAAAGGTCATGGAGATTTGTTATGACAAATGTCATGGGGTATTTTGATGACAAGGGCGTGGTGCATTGTGTTGAGAAGGGCAGGGAGCATTGTGATGACAGTGTCATGGAGCAATCTGAATAAAAGGTCATGGAATATTCTGATGACAGGGTTTATGTAACATTGTGATGTCAGGGGTCATGAAGCATTGTGATGAAATGGGTCATGGAGCATTTTGATGACAAGTGTCATGGAGCATTGTGCTGAAAAAGGCATGGAGCATTGTGATGACAAGGGACGCAGAGCATTGTGATGAAAATTGCATGGAACATTGTGGTGACAATGATCATAGAGCCTTGTGTGACGAGGTCATGGACCATTGTGAGGACAAAGGTCATGAAGCATTGTGATGACTGGAGTCACGGAGCACTGTGATGACAGGCGTCATGGAGCATTGTGATGACAAGGGCATGGAGCAATGTGATGACAGGGGCATGGAACATTTGTCTGACAAGTTTCATGGATTATTGTGATGACAGTGGGCATGGAGCAATGAGATGACAAGGGCATGGAGCATTGTGGTGACAAAGGTCACAAAGCCTTGTGTGACGAGGGCATGGACCATTGTGAGGACAAAGGTCATGAAGCATTTTGATGACTGGAGTCAAGGAGCATTGTGATGACAGGGGTCATGGAGCATTGTGATGACAAGGGCATGGAACATTGTTCTGACATGTTTCATGGATTATCGTGATGACAGTGGGCATGGCACATTGTGATGACAACGGCATGGAACATTGTGATGACAAGGTCATGGAGTATTGTGAAGACAGGTGTCAGGGAGCATTGTGATGACATATGTCATTGTCCATTGTGATGACAATGGCATGAAGCATTGTGATACCAAGTGTCATGGAGGATTGTGATGACAAAGGTAATGGAGCATTTTGATGAGAAGGGCTTGGAACATTGTGATGACAAGGGCATGGAGCATTCTGATGAAAAGGTGCATGGAGCATTGAGATTGCAGGGGTTTTGAAGCAGTGTGATTACAAGGGCATGGAGCATTATGATGAGAAAGCAATGGAGCATTCTGATGACATGCGTCAAGGAGCTTTGTGATGACCAGGACATGGAGCATTGTGATTACAGGGGTCTTGGAGCATTGTGATGAAAAGGGAATGGATCATTGTGATGAAAAATGCATGGAGCCTTGACATGACAGGGTTCAAGGAGCACACTGATGACAACTGTCAGGGAGCATTGTGATGATAATTGTATTGAGCATTGTGATGACAAAGATCATGGAGCGTTGTGATGAGAAGACCATGGATAATTGTGATGACCAGCGTCATGGGACATTGTGATGACAACTGTTATGGAACATTGTGATCAGAAGGGTTTGGTGCATTGTGATGACAGAGGTCATTGAGCATTTTGATTTCATTGTGATGACAATAGCATGAAATATTATGGTGATGGACACGGTGCATTGTGATGACAGGGTGGATGGAGCATTGAGATGAAAAGGGGCATGGAGAATTGTGATTACAGGGGTGTTTGAGCATTGTGATGACAAGGGCATGGAGCATTGTGATGAGAAGGCCATGGAGCATTCTGATGACATGCGTCATGGAGCTTTTTGATGACAAGTGCATGGAGAATTGTGATTACAGGGGTCATGGAATATTGTGATGACAGGGGTGAGGGAGTATTGTGATGACTAGTGATGGAACATGGTGATATCAGTGGTGAGAAGGGATTTTGAGGAGAAGTGCATGGAGCATTGTGATGACAAGGTTTATGGAGCATTTTGATGACAAGGATGTGGAGCATTGTGATGACAAGTGTATGGTGCATTGTGATGACATGGGTTATGGAGCATTGTGTTGACACGCGCATCGAGCATTGTGATGACAATGGTCAGGGAGCATTGTGCTGACAAGGGCATGGAACTTTGTGATAACAAGGGTCACAGAACATTGTGATAAAAATTTCATGGAGCATTGTGGTGACAAATGTCACAGAGCTTTGTGTGACGAGGTCATGGACCATTGTGATGACAAATGTCATGAAGCATTGTGATGACTGGAGTCACGGAGCATTGTGATAACAGGTGTCTTAGAGCATTGTGATGAAAAGGGAATGGATCATTGTGATGAAAAAGGCATGGAGCCTTGTTATGACAGTGTTCAAGGAGCATACTGATGACAAGTGTCAGCGAGCATTGTGCTCCACAGTGTATTGAGCATTGTGGTGACAAAGGTCATGGATCATTGTGATGAGAAGACCTTGCATAATTGTGATGACGAGCGTCATGGGGCATGAGATGACAAGTGTTATGGAACACTGTGATCAGAAGGGTTTGGAGCATTGTGATGACAGAGGACATGGAGCATTTTTGTTTCATTGTGATGACAATAGCATGAATCATTATGATGATGGGCATGGTGCATTGTGAGGACAGTGTTCATGGAGCATTGAGATGAAAAGTGGCATGGAGAATTGTGATTACAGAGGTCTTGGAGCATTGTGATGACAAGGCCTTGGAAAATATTGATGCGAGGGTTCATGGAGCATTGTTATGACAGGTGTAATGGAGCATTATGATGACAAGGGCATGGAGCAATGTGATGAGACATTTCATTGAGCATTGTGCTGACAATGGCATGGAGCATTGTGATGCCAAGGGACACAGAGCATTGTGAGGAAAATTGCATGGAACATTGTGGTGACAAAGATCACAGAGCCTTGAGTGACGAGGGCATGGACCATTGTGAGGACAAAAGTCATGAAGCATTGTGATGACTGGAGTCACGGAGCACTGTGATGACAGGCGTCATGGAGCATTGTGATGACAAGGGCATGGATCAATATGATGACAGTGGCATGGAATATTGGTCTGAGAAGTTTCATGGATTATTGTGATGATAGTGGGAATGGAGCATTGAGATGACAAGGGCACGGAGCATTGTGGTGACAAAGATCACAGAGACTTGTGGGACGAGGGCATGGACCATTGTGAGGACACAGGTCATGGAGCATTGTGATGACTGGAGTCAAGGAGCATTGTGATGACAGGGGTCATGGAGCATTGTGATGACAAGGGCATGGAACATTGTGATGACAGGGACATGGAACATTGGTCTGACATGTTTCTTGGATTATAGTGATGACAGTGGGCATGGCGCATTGTGATGACAAGGGCATGGAACATTGTGATGACAAGGTCATGGAGTATTGTGAAGACAGGTGTCATGGAGCATTGTGATGACACATGTCATTGTCCATTTTGATGACAATGGCATGGAGCTTTGTGATACCAAGTGTCATGGAGGATTGTGATGACAAAGGTAATGGAGCATTTTCATGACAAGGGCTTGGAACATTGCGATGACAAGGGTCATGGAGCATTGTGATGACAAGGGCATGGAGCATTCTGATGAAAAGGTGCATGGAGCATTGAGATTACAGGGGTTTTGAAGCAATATGATGACAAGTGCATGGACCATTTTGATGAGAAGGCAATGGAGCATTCTGATGACATGCGTCAAGGAGCTTTGTGATGACAAGGACATGGAGCACTGTGATTACAGGGGTCTTGGAGCATTGTGATGAAAAGGGAATGGATCATTGTGATGAAAAATGCATGGAGCCTGGACATGACAGGGTTCAAGGAGCATACTGATGACAACTGTCAGGGAGCATTGTGATGATAAGTGTATTGAGCATTGTGATGACAAAGATCATGGAGCATTGTGTTGAGAAGACCATGGATAATTGTGATGACCAGCGTCATGTGGCCTTGTGATGACAAGGGTTATGGAACATTGTGATCAGAAGGGTTTGGTGCATTGTGATGACAGAGGACATTGAGCATTTTGATTTCATTGTGATGACAATAGCATGAAATATTATGGTGATGGGCACGGTGCATTGTGATGACAGTGTTCATGGGGCATTGAGATGAAAAGGGTCATGGAGCATTGTGATTACAGGGGTGTTGGAGCATTGTGATGACAAGGGCATGGAGCATTGTGATGAGAAGTCCATGGAGCATTCTGATGACATCCGTCATGGAGGTTTTTGATGAAGAGGGCATTGAGAATTGTGATTACAGCGGTCATGGAATATTGTGATGACAGGGGTGAGGGAGTATTGTGATGACTAGAGATGGAACATTGTGGTATCAGTGGTGAGAAGGCATTTTGAGGAGAAGTGCATGGAGCATTGTGATGACAATGTTCATGGAGAATTTTGAAGACAAGGATGTGGAACATTGTGATGACAAGTGCATGGTGCATCGTGATGACATGGGTTATGGAGCATTGTGCTGACACGCGCATCGAGCATTGTGATGACAAGGGTCAAGGAGCATTGTGCTGACAAAGGCATGGAGCTTTGTGATGACAAGGGTCACAGAGCATTTTGATAAACTTTCATGGAGCATTGTGGTGACTGGATTCACAGAGCATTGTGATAACAGGGGTCTTGGACCATTGTGATGAAAAGGGAATGGATCATTGTGATGAAAAAGGCATGAAGCCTTGTCATGACAGTGTTCAAGGAGCATACTGATGACAAGTGTCAGCGAGCATTGTGATGCCAAGTGTACTGAGCATTGTGGTGACAAAGCTCATGGAGCATTGTGATGAGAAGACCTTGCATAATTGTGATGACGAGCGTCATGGGGCATGTGATGACAAGTGTTATGGAACATTGTGATCAGAAGGTTTTGGACCATTGTGATGACAGAGGACATGGAGAATTTTGATTTCATTTTGATGAAAATAGCATGAAATATTATTGTGTTGGGCATTATGGATTGTGATGACAGTGTTCATGGACCATTTAGATGAAAAGTGGCATGGAGAATTATGATTACAGAGGACTTGGAGCATTGTGATGACAAGGGTCATGGAGCCTTGTGATGACAAGGCCGTGGAACATTGTGATGGCAGGGGTCTTTGAGCTTTGTTATGACAGGTGTAAAGGAGCATTGTGATGACAAGAGCATGGAGCAATGTGATGAGAGATTTCATTGAGCATTGTGATGACAATGGCATGGAACACTGTGATGCAAAGTGTCATGGAGCTTTGTGATGACAAATGTCAAGGGGCATTTTGATGACAAGGGCGTGGTGCATTGTGATGAGAAGGGCAGCGAGCATGGTGATGACAGGGTCATGGAGCAATTTGAATAAAAGGGTCATGGAATATTTTGATGACAGTGGTTATGGAACATTGTGATGTCATGGGTCATGAAGCATTGTGATGAAATGGGTCATGGAGCATTTTGTGACAGGGGTTATGGAACATTGTTATGTCAGGGGTCATGGAGCATTGTGATGATAAGGGCATGTAGCACTGTGATGACAGTGGTCATGGAACATTGTGATGACAGGGGTGAGCGAGTATTGTGATGATTAGTGATGGAACATTGTGATATATTTGGTGAGAGAACATTTTGATGAGAAGTGCATGGAGCATTGTGATGACAAGTTTTATGGAGCACAGCGATGAAAAGGATGTGGAGCATTGTGATGAAAATAGCATGGCACATTGTGATGACATGTGTCATGGAGCATTGTGCTGACAAAGGCATGGAGCATAGTGATGACAAGGGACACAGAGCATTGTGATGAAAATTTCATGGAATATTGTGGTGACAAAGATCACAGAGCCTTGTGTGACGAGGGCATGGACCATTGTGATGAGAAAGGTCATGAATCATTGTGATGACTGGAGTCACGGAGCATTGTGATGACAGGGGTCTTGGAGCATTGTGATGAAGAGGGAATGGATCATTGTGATGAAAAAGACATGGAGCCTTGTCATGACAGTGTTCAAGGAGCATACTGATGACAAGTGTCAGCGAGCATTGTGATGCCAAGTGTATTGAGCATTGTGGTGACAAAGGTCATGGAGCATTGTGATGAGAAGACCTTGCATAATTGTGAAGATGAGCCTCATGGGGCATGTGATGACAAGTGTTATGGAACATTGTGATCAGAAGGGTTTGGAGCATTGTGATGACAGAGGACATGGAGCATTTTTATTTAATTGTGATGACAATAGCATGAATCATTATGATGATGGGCATGGTTCATTGTGATGACAGTGTTCATGGAGCATTGAGATGAAAAGTGGCATGGAGAATTGTGATTACAGAGGTCTTGAATCATTGTGATGACAAGGGTCATGGAGCCTTCTGATGACAAGGCCGTGGAACATTGTGATGGCAGGGGTCATTGAGCAATGTTATGACAGGTGTAATGGAGCACTGTGATGAAAAGGGCATGGAGCAATGTGATGAGACATTTCATTGAGCATTGTGATGACAATGGAATGGAGCATTGTGATGCCAAGGGTCATGGAGCTTTGTGATGACTAATGTCATGGAGCATTTTGATGACAAGGGCGTAGTGCATTGTGATGAGAAGGGCAGGGAGCATTGTGATGACAAGTTTTATGGAGCATAGCGATGAAAAGGATGTGGAGCATTGTGATGAAAAGAGCATGGCACATTGTGATGACATGTGTCATGGAGCATTATGCTGACAAGCGCATGGAGCATTTTGATGACAAGTGTCATGGAGCATTGTGCTGACAAAGGCATGGAACACTGTGATGACAAGGGACACAGAGCATTGTGATTAAAATTTCATGGAGCATTGTGGTGACAAAGATCCCAGAGCCTTGTGTGACGAGGGCATGGACCATTGTGATGAGAAAGGTCATGAATCATTGTGGTGACTGGAGTCACGGAGCATTGTGATGACAGGGGTCATGGAGCATTGTGATGACAAGGGCATGGAGCATTGTGATGACAGGGGCATGGAACATTGGTCTGACAAGTTTCATGGATTATTGTGATGACAGTGGGCATGGAACATTGAGATGACAAGGGCATGGAGCATTGTGGTGACAAAGGTCACAGACCCTTGTGTGACGAGGGCATGGTCCATTGTGAGGACAAAGGTCATGAAGCATTGTGATGAATGGAGTCACGGAGCATTGTGATGACAGGGGTCATGGAGCATTGTGATGACAAGGGCATGGAGCATTGTGATGACAGGGGCATTGAACATTGGTCTGACATGTTTCATGGATTATTGTGATGACAGTGGGCATGGCGCATTGTGATGATAAGGGCATGGAACATTGTGATGACAAGGTCAAGGACTATTGTGAAGAGAGCTGTCAGGGAGCATTGTGATGACATACGTCATTGTCCATTGTGATGACAATGACATGGAGCATCGTGATACCAAGTGTCATGGAGGATTGTGATGACAAAGTTAATGGAGCATTTTGATGACAAGGGCTTGGAACATTGCGATGACAAGGGTCATGGAGCATTGTGATGACAAGGGCATGGATCATTGTGATTTCAAGGCCATTGAGAATTTTGATGACAACGTCGTGAAGCAACGTGATAACAAGGGATGGAGCATTGTGATGAGAAGACAATGGAGCATTCTGATGACATGCATCATGGAGCTTTGTGATGACAAGGACATGGAGCATTGTGATTACAGGGGTCTTGGAGCATTGCGATGAAAAGGGAATGAATCATTGTGATGAAAAATGCATGGAGCCTTGTCATGACTGGGTTCAAGGAGCATACTGATGAAAACTGTCATGGAGCATTGTGATGATAAGTGTATTGATCATTGTGATGACAAAGTTCATGGAGCATTGTGATGAGAAGACCATGGATAATTGTGATGACCAGCGTCATAGGGCATTGTGATGACAAGTGTTATGGAACATTGTTATCAGAAGGGTTTGGTGCATTGTGATGACAGAGATCATTGAGCATTTTGATTTCATTGTGATGAAAATTGCATGAAATATTATGGTGATGGGCACGGTGCATTGCGATGACAGGGTTCATGGATCATTGAGATGAAAAGGGGCATGGAGCACTGTGATTACAGGGGTGTTGGAGCCTTGTGATGACGAGGGCATGGAGCATTGTGATGTGAAGGCCTTGGAGCATTCTGATGACATGCGTCATGGAACTTTGTGATGACAAGGGCATGGAGAATTGTGATTACAGGGGTCATGGAATATTGTGATGACCGGTGTGAGGGAGTATTGTGATGACTAGTGATGGAACATTGTGATATCAGTGGTAAGAAGGCATTTTGAGGAGATGTGCGTGGAGCATTGTGATGACAAGGTTTATGGAGCATTTTGATGACAAGGATGTGGACCATTGTGATGACAAGTGCATGGTGCATTGTGATGACATGGGTTATGGAGCATTGTGCTGACACGCACATCGAGCATTGTGATGACAATGCTCATGGAGCATTGTGCTGACAAATGCATGGAGCTTTGTGATAACAAGTGTCACAGAGCATTGTGATAAAAATTTCATGGAGCATTGTGGTGAAAAAGGTCACAGAGCTTTGTGTGACGAGGTCATGGACCATTGTGATGACAAATGTCATGAAGCATTGTGATGACTGGAGTCACGTAGCATTGTGATAACAGGTGTCTTAGAGCATTGTGATGAAAAGGGAATGGATCATTGTGATGAAAAAGGCATGGAGCCTTGTCATGACAGTGTTCAAGGAGCATACTGATGACAAGTGTCAGCGAGCATTGTGATGCCAAGTGTATTGAGCATTGTGGGGACAAAGTTCATGGAGCATTGTGATGAGAAGACCTTGCATAATTGTGATGACGATTGTCATGGGGCATGTGATGACAAGTGTTATGGAACATTGTGATCAGAAGGGTTTGGAGCATTGTGATGACAGAGGACATGGAGCATTTTGATATCATTGTGATGACAATAGCATGAATCATTATGATGATGGGCATGGTGCATTGTGATGACAGTGTTCATGGAGCATTGAGATGAAAAGTGGCATGGAGAATTGTGATTACAGAGGTCTTGGAGCATTGTTATGACAAGGCCGTGGAACATAGTGATGGCAGGGGTCATGGATCATTGTTATGACAGGTGTAATGGAGCATTGTGATGACAAGGGCATGGAGCAATGTGATGAGAGATTTCATTGAGCACTGTGATCACAATGGCATGGAGCATTGTGATGCCAAGGGTCATGGAGCTTTGTGATGACAAATGTCATGGGGAATTTTGATGACAAGGGCGTGGTGCATTGTGATGAGAAGGGCAGGGAGCATTGTGATGACAAATTTTATGGAGCATAGCGATGAAAAGGATGTGGAGCATTGTGATGAAAAGGATGTGGAGCATTGTGATGATATGTGTCATGGAGCATTGTGCTGACAAGCGCATGGAGCATTTTGATGAGAAGTGTCATGGAGCATTGTGCTGACAAAGGCATGGAGCACTGTGATGACAAGGGACGCAGAGCATTGTGATTAAAATTTCATGGAGTAGTGTGTTGACAAAGATCAAAGAGCCTTGTGTGACGAGGGTATGGACCATTGTGATGAGAAAAGTCATGAATCATTGTGGTGAATGGAGTCACGGAGCACTGTGATGACAGGGGTCATGGAGCATTGTGATGACAAGGGCATGGATCAATATGATGACAGGGGCATGCAACATTGGTCTGACAAATTTCATGGATTATTGTGATGACAGTGGGCATGGAACATTCAGATGACAAGTGCATGGAGCATTGTGGTGACAAAGGTCACAGAGCCTTGTGTGACGAGGGCATGGACCATTGTGATGACAAAGGTCATGAAGCATTGTGATGACTGGAGACAAGGAGCATTGTGACGACATGGGTCATGGAGCATTGTGATGACAAGGGCATGGAGCATTGTGACGACAGGGGCATGAACATTGGTCTGACATGTTTCATGGATTATTGTGATGACAGAGGGCATGGCGCATTGTGATGACAAGGGCATGGAACATTGCGATGACAAGGTCTTGGAGTATTGTGATGCCAAAAGTCATGGAGATTTGTTATGACAAATGTAATGGAGCATTTTTATGTCAAGGGCATGGTGCATTGTGATGAGAAGGGCAGGGAGCATTGTGATGACAGTGTCATGGAGCAATTTGAATAAAAGTTCATGGAATATTTTGATGAGAGGGTTTAAGGAACATTGTGATGTCAGGGGTCATGAAACATTGTGATGAAATGGGTCATGGAGCATTTTGATGACAAGTGTCATGGAGCATTGTGCTGACAAAGGCATGGAGCATTGTGATGACAAGGGACACAGAGCATTTTTATGAAAATTGCATGGAACATTGTGGTGACAAACATCACAGAGCCTTGAGTGACGAGGGCATGGACCATTGTGAGGACAAAAGTCATGAAGCATTGTGATGACTGGAGTCATGGAGCACTGTGATGACAGGCGTCATGGAGCATTGTGATGACAAGGGCATGGAGCAATATGATGACAGGGGCATGGAATATTGGTCTGAGAAGTTTCATGGATTATTGTGATGATAGTGGGCATGGAGCATTGAGATGACAAAGGCATGGAGCATTGTGCTGACAAAGATCACAGAGACCTGTGTGATGAGGGCATGTACCATTGTGAGGACAGAGGTCGTGAAGCATTGTGATGACTGGAGTCAAGGAGCATTGTGATGACAGGGGTCATGGAGCATTGTGATGACAAGGGCATGGAGCATTGTGATGACAGGGGCATGGAACATTGGTCTGACATGTTTTATGGATTATTGTGATGACAGTGGGCATGGCGCATTGTGAGGACAAGGGCATGGAACATTGTGATGACAAGGTCATGGAGTATTGTGAAGACAGGTGTCAATGAGCATTGTGATGACACATGTCATTGTCCATTTTGATGACAATGGCATGGAGCTTTGTGATACCAAGTGTCATGGAGGATTGTGATGACAAAGGTAATGGAGCATTTTCATGACAGGGGCTTGGAACATTGAGATGACAAGGGTCATGGAGCATTGTGATGACAAGGGCATGGAGCATTCTGATGAAAAGGTGCATGGAGCATTGAGACTACAGGGGTTTTGAAGCAATGTGATGAAAAGTGCATGGAGCATTATGATGAGAAGGCAATGGAGCATTCTGATGACATGCGTCAAGGAGCTTTGTGATGACAAGGACATGGAGCATTGTGATTACAGAGGTCTTGGAGCATTGTGATGAAAATGGAATGGATCATTGTGATGAAAAATGCATGGAGCCTTGTCATGACAGGGTTCAAAGAGCATACTGATGACAACTGTCAGGGAGCATTGTGATGATAAGTGTATTGAGCATTGTGATGACAAAGATCATGGAGCATTGTGATGACCAGCCCATGGATAATTGTGATGACCAGCGTCATGGGGCATTGTGATGACAAGTGTTATGGAACATTGTGATCAGAAGGGTTTGGTGCATTGTGATGACAGAGGTCATTGAGCATTTTGATTTCTTTGTGATGACAAGAGCATGAAATATTATGGTGATGGGCACGGTGCATTGTGATGACAGGCTTCATGGAGCATTGAGATGAAAAGGGGCATGGAGCATTGTGATTACAGGGGTGTTGGAGCATTGTGATGACAAGGGCATGGAGCATTGTGATGACAAGCTGGTGGAGCATTTTGCTGACAAGCGCATGGAGCATTGTGATGACAATTGTCATTGAGTATTGTGCTGAGAAAGGCATGGAGCATTGTGATGATAAGTTCATGGTGCATTGTGGTGACACAAGTTCAGAGCCTTGTGATGACGAGGGCATTGAGCATTGTGATGACAAAGATCATGAAGCATTGTGATGAATGGAGTCATGGAGCATTGTGATGACAAGGGTCATGGAGCTTTGGGATGTCAAGGGCATAGAGCATTGTGATAACAGGGGCATGGAGCATTGGTCTGACAATTTTCATGGATTATTGTGATGACAGTGGGAATGGTGCATTGTGATGACAAGAGCATGGAACATTGTGATGACAACGTCATGGATTATAGTGAAGACAGGTGTCAGGGAGCATTGTGATGACATATGTCATGGTCCACTGTGATGCCAATGAAATGGAGCATTGTGATGACACATGTCATGGACGATTGTGATGACAAAGGTAAAGGAGCATTGTGATGATCAGGGCATGGAACAATGTGATGGCAAGACTGTGGAGCATTGTGATGAGAAGACCATGGATAATTGTGATGACGAGCATCATAGAGCATTATGATGACATGAGCCATGGAGCATTCTGACATAAGATATCACTTATGAAAGAAATGTAAACATGGCTACATATGAACTGAATTAGGAAAGAGAAAAGTGTCTCACATTTAGAAAACATACTTATGCCTGCTTAAGGGGAAAGAGAGGTGGGGAGATGTACAAAACAAGAGTTTGATATTAGCACATGTACCGTTCCATAATCCAAATACAGAATAGACAAGACCTACTCCTTCCTCAGTGAATGGGACTGAACACCCATATTCCCCGCAGTGGAAAATATCAGAGTAGTAAGTATCTTAAAACCTATGTATTCATATGTCTCCATAAGGGAATGAAGTGTGTCTTGACTGCCCTAAACATGGCAGTGAGAATCAGCTCAAACCCACTATAAAAAGGAATTTCAAAAACAAAACAAAAAAACTGGGAAATTATTTACAATTCCTTCAGGGGCTCTGATGAAACCTGGAATGACCCTATCTACAATAACAGCTGGATGTGGCATAAGGCTGTACACTTGGGACTGAGAGGATTGTTGAGTTTAGGTGAGCAAATGCAGACCATTTAAAGTAATAATGCGTGGCACAGATTCCAAGGGTCCCAGCTCTCCAGGTTGTAGGGAATATTACTACAGTTATAACATGTACGGGAAACCTAGAGAATGGACACCATGTGATGGCAAAAGATTTCTAAAAGTCTCCTAATTTTTCCCCTCCTTGTGCTCCAGTTTGGCATTCCAACTGCTTTACTATCAATCACCCAACTTGGAGAGTCAGCCCATATAAGCTCCTGCTTCGCACAGTTTGCAAATTGTGCAGTGGATGAAAGGGAAGAGGGAGAACCAATCAGAGAGTAGCTGTAGGCATTTGGACGGACACATGACACTCTAATTTCCCGTCTGTAAGGAAGAATTAACCAAAGCGTCAGCCTGCACCCCCGGAAACAGTATAGGTCCAGTAGCAAAATTGTGGATTTGCGGTCAGCTCACAAAAACACGAGTTGAAAATTGGAGCTGAGGGGCACAGCAATTCACAAACCTGCAGAGTTATAAAGGACAACTCTCCTCCAAAAATCTGTTGAGGGAAGGCAATGAAGCAGACTTGAAAATGAGGCAGAATTGCACAAAACATATTTCAAGTGGTAAATTGGAATCACCTTTAAAGCACAGGAAAAGCGTAACATCTTCGACAATGATGCACTTGGCCAAAAAGGGCGTATGCATTTTCTGCTGAATATATCCAGGAGAAAATGAATATGCCCTTTTTGGCCAATCAAGCAAGCCCTCAATGCAAATCCACACTACAAAGAATTGTCACTTCCCACCGGTCAAAAGGGACATCCGAAAATCTGTAAAAACCAGAAAATAAAGACAGAGATAACAATAGCATGTTGCAATGTGATCCCAAGTGTCATGGAGGACTGTGATGACAAGGTCATGGAGCATTTTGCTGAAAAAGGCATGGAACATTGTGATGACAAGGGTCACGGAGCACTGTGATGACAAACGTCACGGAGCATTGTGATTACAGGGGTCATGGAGCATTGGGATAACAAGGGCATGGATCACTGTGATGACAAGGGTTATGGAGCATTTTGATGACAAGAGTCCCGGATCACTGTGTTGTCAGGGGTCATGGAGGGTTGTGATGACAGTGGTCATGGAGCATTGTGATGACAAGGGTCATGTAGAAGTGAGAAGAGAAGGTCATGGAGCTTTGGGCTGAAAATGTTCATGGAGTATTTTGATGACATGGGTCATGGAGCACTGTGATGCCAAGTGTCATGGAACTTTGTGATGACAAAGGTCATGGAGCATTTTGATAACAAGTGCGTGGTGCATTATGATGAGAAATGCAGGGAGCATTGTGATGACATGGGTTATGGAGCATTGTGCTTACACGTGCATCGAGCATTGTGTTGACAATGGTCATGGAGCATTGTGCTGACAATGGCATGGAGCTTTGTGATGACAAGGGTCACAGAGCACTGTGATGAATAGTTCATGGAGCATTGTGGTGACAAAGGTCAAAAAGCCTTCTGTGACGAGGTCATGGAACATTGTGATGACAAATGTCATGAAGCACTGTGATGACTGTAGTCACGGAGCAATGTGATGACAGTGTACTTGGAGCATTGTGATGCCAAGGGCATGGAGCATTGTGATGAGAATGCCATGGAGCATTCAGATGACATGTGTCATGGAGTTTTGTGATGACAAGGGCAGGGAGCATTGTGATTACAGGGGTCTTGGAGCATTGTGATGAAAAGGGAAAGGATCATTGTGATGAAAAAGGCATGGAACCTTTTCATGACAGGGTTCATGGAGCATACTAATGACAAGTGTCAGGGAGCATTGTGGTGATAAGTGTATTGAGGATTGTGGTGACAAAGGTCATGGAGCATTGTGATGATTAAACCATTCATAATTGTGATGACGAGCGTCATGGGGCATTGTGATGACAAGTGTTATGGAACATTGTGATCACAAGGGTTTTTAGCATTGTGATGACAAATATCATGGAGCGTTTTGATTTCATTGTGATGACAATAGCATGAAGCATTATGATGATGTGCCTGGTGCATTGTGATGACAGGGATCATGGAGCATTGAGATAAAAAGGGGCATGGAGCACTGTGATTACAGGGGTCTTGGAGCATTGTGATGACAAGGGCATGGAGCATTGTGATGAGAAGGCTATGGAGCATTCTGATGACATGCGTCATGGATCTTTGTGATGACAAGGGCATGGAGCATTGTGATTACAGGGGTCTTGAAGCATTATTATGACAAGGGTCATGGAGCCTTGTATGACAAGGCCGTGGAACATTGTGATGGCAGGGATCACGGAGAATTGTTATGACAGGGGTTATGGAGCATTGTGTTGACAAAGGCATGGAGCATTGTGATGATAGGGGCATGGAACTTTGGTCTGACAAGTTAAATGGATTATTGTGATGAGAGTGGGCATGACGCATTGTGATGACAAGGGCATGGAGCATTCTGATGAAAAGGTCAGTGAGTATTGTGAAGACAGGTGTCAGGGAGCATTTTGATGAAATATGTCATGGTCCATTGCGATGACAATTTCATGGAGCATTGTGATGCCAAGTGTCATGGAGGATTGTGATGACAAACGTAATGGAGCATTTTGATGACAAGGGTTTAGAGCATCGTGATGACAATGGTCTTGGAGCATTGTGATGACAGGGCATGGAGCACTGTGATGACAGGGGCATGGAACTTTGTTCTGACACGTTTCATGGATTATTGTAATGACAGTGGGCATGGCACATTGTGATGACAAGAGCATGGAGCATTGTGGTGACAAATGTCACAGAGCCTTGTGTGACGTGGGCATGGAACATTGTGATGACAAATGTCATAAATCATTGTGATCACTGGATTCACGGAGCATTGTGATGACAGGGTTCATGGAGCATTGTGATGAGAAGGGCATAGAGCACTGTGATGACAGGGCCATGGAACATTGGTCTGACAAGTTTCATGGATTACTGTGATGACAGTGGGACTGGCTCATTGTGATGACAATGGCATGGAGCATTGTGATGACAAGGTCATGGAGTATTGTGAAGACAGGTGTCAGGGAGCACAGTGATGACATATGTCGTGGTCCATTGTGATGACAATGGCATGGAGCATTGTGATGCCAAGGATCATGGAGGATTATGATGACAAAGGTAATGGAGCATTTTGATGACAAGGGTTTGGAGCACTGTGATGACAAGGGTCATGGAGCATTGTGATGACAAGTGCATGGAGCATTGTAATGAAAAGGGCACGGAACACTGTGATACATAGATCAGGCAGGATTGTAATGACAAGGTCATGGAGCATTGTGATGAGAAGTGCATCGAGCATTGTGATGACAAGCCTCATGGAGATTTGTGATGATAAGTGCATGGTGCATTGCGATGACATGGGTCATGGAGCACTGTAGTGACAAAGGCATGGTGCATCTTGATGACAAGGGTCACAGAGAATTGTGATGAAAAGTTCATGGAGCATTGTGGTGACAAAGGTCACAGAGCCTTGTGTGTCAATGGCATGGACCACTGAGAGGACAAATGTCATGAAGCATTGTGATGACTGGAGTCACGGTGCCTTGTGATGAGAGGGGTCATGGAGCATTGTGATGTCAGGGTACATGGGGCATTGTGATGAGAAGGTCATGGAGCATTGGGCTGAAAATATTCATGTAGTATTGTGATGACAGTGGTCATGGGGTATTTTGATGACATGGGAATGGAGGATTGTGATGAAAAGGGCATGGAGCATGGTGATGAGAAGGCCATGGAGCATTCTGAAGACATGTGTCATGAAGCTTTGTGATGACAATGGCATGGAGCATTGTGATTCCAGGGGTCTTGGAGCATTGTGAGGAAAAGGGCGTGGATCATTATGTTGAAAAATGCATGGAGCCTTGTCATGACAGGTTTCAAGGAGCATACTGACGACAAGTGTCAGGGAGCATTGTGATGACAAGTGTATTGAGCATTGTGATGACAAAGGTCATGGAGCATTGTGATGACAAGGTCATGGAGTATTGTGATGACAGGCATCATGGAGCATTGTGATGACAAGTGCATGGTGCATTGTGATGACATGGGTCAAGGAGCATTGTGCTGAAAAGCACATGGAGCATTGTGATGACAAGTGTCATGGATCATTGTGCTGACAAAGGCATGGTGCATTGCGATGACAAGGGTCACAGAGCATTGTGATGAAAAGGACATGGATCACTGTGATGCAAAATTCATGGAGCCTTGTCATGACAGGGTTCAAGGAGCATACTGATGACAAGTGTCAGCGAGCATTGTGAAGACAAGTGTATTGAGCATTGTGATGACAAAGGTCATGGAGTATTGTCAATAGAAGGCCATGGATAATTGTGATGATGAGCGTCATGGGGCGTTGTTATGACAAGTGTTATGGAACATTGTGATCACAAGGGTTTGGAGCATTGTGATGACAGAGGTCATTGAGCATTTTGATTTCATTTTGATGACAATAGCATGAAGCATTATGATGATGGGCATGGTGCATTGTGATGACACGTTTCATGGAGCATTGAAATGAAAAGGGGCATTGAGCATTGTGATTACAGAGGTCTAGGAGAATTGTGATGACAAGGGCATGGATCATCGTGAATGAGAACGCCATGGAGCATTCTGATGACATGTGTCATGGAGCTTTTTGATGGCAAGGACATGGAGCATTGTGAGGACAAGGGTTATGGAGCCTTGTGATGACAAGGCCGTGGAACATTGTAATGGCAGGTGTCATGGAGCATTGTTATAACATGGGTAATGGAGCATTTCGATGACCAGGGCATGGAGCATTGGTCTGAAAAGCTTCATGGATTATTGTGATGAGAGGGGGCATGGAGCATTGTGATGACAAGGGCACGGAACACTGTGATACATGGGTCATGGCAGATTGTAATGACAAGGGCATGGAGCATTGTGTTAAGAAGAGCATCGAGCATTGTGATGAAAAGCATTACGGAGCCTGTGATGACAAGGGCATGGAAAAATATGATGAGAGTGTTCATGGAGCATTTTGATGACAAGGGCATGGAGCATTGTGATGCCAAGGGTCATGTAGCTTTGTGATGACAAAGGTCATGGAGCATTTTGATGACAAGCGCTTGGTGAACTGTGTATGTGAAGGGCAGGGATCATTGTGATGAAATGGTCATGGAGCAATTTGATGAGAATTGTCATGGGGCATTTTTATGACAGTGGTTATGGAACATTGTGATGCCAGGGGTCATGGAGGATTATGATGAAAAGGATCATGGAGCATTTTGATGACAGGGGTCCTGGAAAATTGTGATGACAGGGGTGAGGGAGTATTGTGATGACTAGTGATGGAACTTTATGATATCAGTTGTGGGAGAGCATTTTGATGTGAAGTGCATGGAGCATTGTGATGACAAGGTTTATGGAGCACTGTAATGACACGGTTGTGGAGCATTGTGATGACAAGCGCATGGCGCATTGTGATGACACAGGTCATGGGGCGTTGTGCGGACAAGTGCATGGAGCATTGTGATGAATATTGTCATGGAGAATTGTGCTGACAAAGGCATGAAGCATTGTGATGACAAGGGACACAGAGCATTGTGATGAAAATTTCATGGAGCATTGTGGTGACAAAAATCACAGAGCCTTGTGTGACGAGGGCATGGACCATTGTGAGGACAAAGGTCATGAATCATTGTGATGACTGGAGTCACGGAGCATTGTGATGACAGGGGTCATGGAGCATTGTGATTACAAGGGCATGGAGCAATGTGATGACAGGGGAATGGAACATTGGTCTGACAAGTTTCATGGATTACTGTGATGACAGTGGGCATGGAGCATTGAGATGACAAGGGCATGGAGCATTGTAGTGACAAAGGTCACAGAGCCTTGTGTGACGAGGGCATGGACCATTGTGAGGACAAAGGTCATGAAGCATTGTGATGACTGGAGTCACGGAGCATTGTGATGAAAATTTCATGGAACAATGTGTTGACATATTTCACAGAGCCTTTTGATGACGTGGGCATGGACCATTTTGATGACAAGGTCCTGGAGCATTGTGATGAGAGGACCATGGAACCTTGTGATGACAATTCTCATGAAGCATTCTGATGAAAAGGGGCATGGAGCATTGTGATTACAGGGGTATTGGACCCTTGTGATGAAAAGGCCGTAGCACATTGTGATGGCAGGCGTCATGGAGCATGGTTATGACATGGGCAATGAAGCATTGTGATGACAAGGGCATCGAGCATTGGTCTGAAGAGTTTCATGGATTATTGTTATGAGAGTCTGGAAGGAGCATTGTGATGACAAGGACACGGAACACTGTGATACATGGGTCATGTAGGATTGTAATGACAAGGGCATGGAGTAATGTGATGAGGGGCTACATGGAGCCATGTGATGACAAGGGCACGGAGCATTGTGATGACAAGGGTCATGGAGCATTTTTATGACAATATTCCCAGATCATTATGTTGTCAGGGGTCAAGGAGCACTGTGATGACTGTGGTCATGGAGCACTGTGATGACAGGGTCATGGAGCATTGTGATAAGAAGGTCATGGAGCATTGTGCTGAAAATATTCATGGAGTATTGTGATGACAGGGGTAATGGGGCATTGTGATGACAAGGGAATGGAGTATTGTGATGAAAAGTTCCTGGGGCATTGTGATGAGGAAACCATGGAGACTTGTGATGACAAGTCTCATGGAGCATTCTGATGAAAAGGTGCATGGAGCATTGTGATTACAGGGGTCTTGGCGCATTGTGATGAAAATGGCATGGATCATTGTGATGAAAAAGGCATGGAGCCTTGTCATGACAGGGTTCAAGGAGCATACTGATGACAAGTGTCAGGGAGCATTGTGATGACAAGTTTATTGAGCACTGTGATGACAAAGGTCATGGAGCACTGTGATGAGAAGACCATGGATAATTGTGATGATGAGCGTCATGGGGCATTGTGATGACAAGTGTTATGGAACATTGTGATCACAAGGGTTTGGAGCATTTTGATGACAGAGGTCATGGAGCATATTGATTTCATTGTGATGAGAATAGCATGAAGCATTATGATGATGGACATGGTGCATTATGATGACAGGGTCATGGAGCAATTTGATGAAAAGTGTCATGGAATATTTTGATGACAGTGGTTATGGAACATTGTGATGTCATGGGTCTTGGATAATTGTGATGAAAAGGGTGATGGAGCATTCTGATGACAGAGGATATGGAACATCTTGATGTCAGGGGTCATGGAGCATTGTGATGACAAGTGCATGGAGCATTGTGATGACAAGGTCATGTAGCATTTTGCAGACAAATGCATGGATAATTGTGATGACACGTGTCAGGAGCTCTGTGATGACAAGCGTCAAGGAGCATTGTGATTACATGGGTCATGGAGCATTGGGATGTCAACCACATGGAACATTCTGATGACAAGTGGCATGGATCATTTTGATGACTGTCGTCATGTAGCATTGTGATGACATGGGCCATGGAGTTTTTTGATGAGAAGGTCATGGGGTATAGGGCTGAAAATGTTCATGGAGTACTGTGATGACAGTGTACTTGGAGCATTGTGATGCCAAGGGCATGGAGCATTGTGATGAGAATGCCATGGAGCATTCAGATGACATGTGTCATGGAGTTTTGTGATGACAAGGGCAGGGAGCATTGTGATTACAGGGGTCTTGGAGCATTGTGATGAAAAGGGAAAGGATCATTGTGATGAAAAAGGCATGGAACCTTTTCATGACAGGGTTCATGGAGCATACTAATGACAAGTGTCAGGGAGCATTGTGGTGATAAGTGTATTGAGGATTGTGGTGACAAAGGTCATGGAGCATTGTGATGATTAAACCATTCATAATTGTGATGACGAGCGTCATGGGGCATTGTGATGACAAGTGTTATGGAACATTGTGATCACAAGGGTTTTTAGCATTGTGATGACAAATATCATGGAGCGTTTTGATTTCATTGTGATGACAATAGCATGAAGCATTATGATGATGTGCCTGGTGCATTGTGATGACAGGGATCATGGAGCATTGAGATAAAAAGGGGCATGGAGCACTGTGATTACAGGGGTCTTGGAGCATTGTGATGACAAGGGCATGGAGCATTGTGATGAGAAGGCTATGGAGCATTCTGATGACATGCGTCATGGATCTTTGTGATGACAAGGGCATGGAGCATTGTGATTACAGGGGTCTTGAAGCATTATTATGACAAGGGTCATGGAGCCTTGTATGACAAGGCCGTGGAACATTGTGATGGCAGGGATCACGGAGAATTGTTATGACAGGGGTTATGGAGCATTGTGTTGACAAAGGCATGGAGCATTGTGATGATAGGGGCATGGAACTTTGGTCTGACAAGTTAAATGGATTATTGTGATGAGAGTGGGCATGACGCATTGTGATGACAAGGGCATGGAGCATTCTGATGAAAAGGTCAGTGAGTATTGTGAAGACAGGTGTCAGGGAGCATTTTGATGAAATATGTCATGGTCCATTGCGATGACAATTTCATGGAGCATTGTGATGCCAAGTGTCATGGAGGATTGTGATGACAAACGTAATGGAGCATTTTGATGACAAGGGTTTAGAGCATCGTGATGACAATGGTCTTGGAGCATTGTGATGACAGGGCATGGAGCACTGTGATGACAGGGGCATGGAACTTTGTTCTGACACGTTTCATGGATTATTGTAATGACAGTGGGCATGGCACATTGTGATGACAAGAGCATGGAGCATTGTGGTGACAAATGTCACAGAGCCTTGTGTGACGTGGGCATGGAACATTGTGATGACAAATGTCATAAATCATTGTGATCACTGGATTCACGGAGCATTGTGATGACAGGGTTCATGGAGCATTGTGATGAGAAGGGCATAGAGCACTGTGATGACAGGGCCATGGAACATTGGTCTGACAAGTTTCATGGATTACTGTGATGACAGTGGGACTGGCTCATTGTGATGACAATGGCATGGAGCATTGTGATGACAAGGTCATGGAGTATTGTGAAGACAGGTGTCAGGGAGCACAGTGATGACATATGTCGTGGTCCATTGTGATGACAATGGCATGGAGCATTGTGATGCCAAGGATCATGGAGGATTATGATGACAAAGGTAATGGAGCATTTTGATGACAAGGGTTTGGAGCACTGTGATGACAAGGGTCATGGAGCATTGTGATGACAAGTGCATGGAGCATTGTAATGAAAAGGGCACGGAACACTGTGATACATAGATCAGGCAGGATTGTAATGACAAGGTCATGGAGCATTGTGATGAGAAGTGCATCGAGCATTGTGATGACAAGCCTCATGGAGATTTGTGATGATAAGTGCATGGTGCATTGCGATGACATGGGTCATGGAGCACTGTAGTGACAAAGGCATGGTGCATCTTGATGACAAGGGTCACAGAGAATTGTGATGAAAAGTTCATGGAGCATTGTGGTGACAAAGGTCACAGAGCCTTGTGTGTCAATGGCATGGACCACTGAGAGGACAAATGTCATGAAGCATTGTGATGACTGGAGTCACGGTGCCTTGTGATGAGAGGGGTCATGGAGCATTGTGATGTCAGGGTACATGGGGCATTGTGATGAGAAGGTCATGGAGCATTGGGCTGAAAATATTCATGTAGTATTGTGATGACAGTGGTCATGGGGTATTTTGATGACATGGGAATGGAGGATTGTGATGAAAAGGGCATGGAGCATGGTGATGAGAAGGCCATGGAGCATTCTGAAGACATGTGTCATGAAGCTTTGTGATGACAATGGCATGGAGCATTGTGATTCCAGGGGTCTTGGAGCATTGTGAGGAAAAGGGCGTGGATCATTATGTTGAAAAATGCATGGAGCCTTGTCATGACAGGTTTCAAGGAGCATACTGACGACAAGTGTCAGGGAGCATTGTGATGACAAGTGTATTGAGCATTGTGATGACAAAGGTCATGGAGCATTGTGATGACAAGGTCATGGAGTATTGTGATGACAGGCATCATGGAGCATTGTGATGACAAGTGCATGGTGCATTGTGATGACATGGGTCAAGGAGCATTGTGCTGAAAAGCACATGGAGCATTGTGATGACAAGTGTCATGGATCATTGTGCTGACAAAGGCATGGTGCATTGCGATGACAAGGGTCACAGAGCATTGTGATGAAAAGGACATGGATCACTGTGATGCAAAATTCATGGAGCCTTGTCATGACAGGGTTCAAGGAGCATACTGATGACAAGTGTCAGCGAGCATTGTGAAGACAAGTGTATTGAGCATTGTGATGACAAAGGTCATGGAGTATTGTCAATAGAAGGCCATGGATAATTGTGATGATGAGCGTCATGGGGCGTTGTTATGACAAGTGTTATGGAACATTGTGATCACAAGGGTTTGGAGCATTGTGATGACAGAGGTCATTGAGCATTTTGATTTCATTTTGATGACAATAGCATGAAGCATTATGATGATGGGCATGGTGCATTGTGATGACACGTTTCATGGAGCATTGAAATGAAAAGGGGCATTGAGCATTGTGATTACAGAGGTCTAGGAGAATTGTGATGACAAGGGCATGGATCATCGTGAATGAGAACGCCATGGAGCATTCTGATGACATGTGTCATGGAGCTTTTTGATGGCAAGGACATGGAGCATTGTGAGGACAAGGGTTATGGAGCCTTGTGATGACAAGGCCGTGGAACATTGTAATGGCAGGTGTCATGGAGCATTGTTATAACATGGGTAATGGAGCATTTCGATGACCAGGGCATGGAGCATTGGTCTGAAAAGCTTCATGGATTATTGTGATGAGAGGGGGCATGGAGCATTGTGATGACAAGGGCACGGAACACTGTGATACATGGGTCATGGCAGATTGTAATGACAAGGGCATGGAGCATTGTGTTAAGAAGAGCATCGAGCATTGTGATGAAAAGCATTACGGAGCCTGTGATGACAAGGGCATGGAAAAATATGATGAGAGTGTTCATGGAGCATTTTGATGACAAGGGCATGGAGCATTGTGATGCCAAGGGTCATGTAGCTTTGTGATGACAAAGGTCATGGAGCATTTTGATGACAAGCGCTTGGTGAACTGTGTATGTGAAGGGCAGGGATCATTGTGATGAAATGGTCATGGAGCAATTTGATGAGAATTGTCATGGGGCATTTTTATGACAGTGGTTATGGAACATTGTGATGCCAGGGGTCATGGAGGATTATGATGAAAAGGATCATGGAGCATTTTGATGACAGGGGTCCTGGAAAATTGTGATGACAGGGGTGAGGGAGTATTGTGATGACTAGTGATGGAACTTTATGATATCAGTTGTGGGAGAGCATTTTGATGTGAAGTGCATGGAGCATTGTGATGACAAGGTTTATGGAGCACTGTAATGACACGGTTGTGGAGCATTGTGATGACAAGCGCATGGCGCATTGTGATGACACAGGTCATGGGGCGTTGTGCGGACAAGTGCATGGAGCATTGTGATGAATATTGTCATGGAGAATTGTGCTGACAAAGGCATGAAGCATTGTGATGACAAGGGACACAGAGCATTGTGATGAAAATTTCATGGAGCATTGTGGTGACAAAAAAAACAGAGCCTTGTGTGACGAGGGCATGGACCATTGTGAGGACAAAGGTCATGAATCATTGTGATGACTGGAGTCACGGAGCATTGTGATGACAGGGGTCATGGAGCATTGTGATTACAAGGGCATGGAGCAATGTGATGACAGGGGAATGGAACATTGGTCTGACAAGTTTCATGGATTACTGTGATGACAGTGGGCATGGAGCATTGAGATGACAAGGGCATGGAGCATTGTAGTGACAAAGGTCACAGAGCCTTGTGTGACGAGGGCATGGACCATTGTGAGGACAAAGGTCATGAAGCATTGTGATGACTGGAGTCACGGAGCATTGTGATGAAAATTTCATGGAACAATGTGTTGACATATTTCACAGAGCCTTTTGATGACGTGGGCATGGACCATTTTGATGACAAGGTCCTGGAGCATTGTGATGAGAGGACCATGGAACCTTGTGATGACAATTCTCATGAAGCATTCTGATGAAAAGGGGCATGGAGCATTGTGATTACAGGGGTATTGGACCCTTGTGATGAAAAGGCCGTAGCACATTGTGATGGCAGGCGTCATGGAGCATGGTTATGACATGGGCAATGAAGCATTGTGATGACAAGGGCATCGAGCATTGGTCTGAAGAGTTTCATGGATTATTGTTATGAGAGTCTGGAAGGAGCATTGTGATGACAAGGACACGGAACACTGTGATACATGGGTCATGTAGGATTGTAATGACAAGGGCATGGAGTAATGTGATGAGGGGCTACATGGAGCCATGTGATGACAAGGGCACGGAGCATTGTGATGACAAGGGTCATGGAGCATTTTTATGACAATATTCCCAGATCATTATGTTGTCAGGGGTCAAGGAGCACTGTGATGACTGTGGTCATGGAGCACTGTGATGACAGGGTCATGGAGCATTGTGATAAGAAGGTCATGGAGCATTGTGCTGAAAATATTCATGGAGTATTGTGATGACAGGGGTAATGGGGCATTGTGATGACAAGGGAATGGAGTATTGTGATGAAAAGTTCCTGGGGCATTGTGATGAGGAAACCATGGAGACTTGTGATGACAAGTCTCATGGAGCATTCTGATGAAAAGGTGCATGGAGCATTGTGATTACAGGGGTCTTGGCGCATTGTGATGAAAATGGCATGGATCATTGTGATGAAAAAGGCATGGAGCCTTGTCATGACAGGGTTCAAGGAGCATACTGATGACAAGTGTCAGGGAGCATTGTGATGACAAGTTTATTGAGCACTGTGATGACAAAGGTCATGGAGCACTGTGATGAGAAGACCATGGATAATTGTGATGATGAGCGTCATGGGGCATTGTGATGACAAGTGTTATGGAACATTGTGATCACAAGGGTTTGGAGCATTTTGATGACAGAGGTCATGGAGCATATTGATTTCATTGTGATGAGAATAGCATGAAGCATTATGATGATGGACATGGTGCATTATGATGACAGGGTCATGGAGCAATTTGATGAAAAGTGTCATGGAATATTTTGATGACAGTGGTTATGGAACATTGTGATGTCATGGGTCTTGGATAATTGTGATGAAAAGGGTGATGGAGCATTCTGATGACAGAGGATATGGAACATCTTGATGTCAGGGGTCATGGAGCATTGTGATGACAAGTGCATGGAGCATTGTGATGACAAGGTCATGTAGCATTTTGCAGACAAATGCATGGATAATTGTGATGACACGTGTCAGGAGCTCTGTGATGACAAGCGTCAAGGAGCATTGTGATTACATGGGTCATGGAGCATTGGGATGTCAACCACATGGAACATTCTGATGACAAGTGGCATGGATCATTTTGATGACTGTCGTCATGTAGCATTGTGATGACATGGGCCATGGAGTTTTTTGATGAGAAGGTCATGGGGTATAGGGCTGAAAATGTTCATGGAGTACTGTGATGACAGGGGTCATGGAGCATTGTGATGAGAAGGGAATGGAGCAATGTGATGAGAAGTTCCTGGAGCATTGTGATGAGAGGGCCATGGAACCTTGTGATGAAAAGGGTCATGGAGGCTTGTGATGACAAGGCCGTTGAACATTGTGATGGCATTGGTCATGGAGCATTGTTATGACAGGGTTAATGGAGCATTTTGATGACAAGTGCATGGAGCATTGGTGTGAAATTTTTCATGGATTTTTGTGATGACAGTGGTCATGGAACATTGTGATGAAAAGGGGACGGAGCACTGTGATACATAGATGATGCAGGATTGTAATGACAATGGCATGGAGCATTGTGATGAGAAGGACATCGAGCATTGTGATGACAAGCGTCATGGAGATTTGGAATGAAAAGTGCGTGAAGCAATGTGATGAGAGGGTTCATGGAACATTGTGATGACAATGGAATGGAGCATTGTGATGCCAAGGGTCATGGACATTTGTTATGACAAAGGTCATGGAGCATTTTTATGACAAGGCATGGTGCATTGTGATGAGAAGGACAGGGAGCATTGTGATGACAGGGTCATGGAGGAACTTGATGAAAAGTGTCATGGAACATTTTGATGACAGGTGTTATAGAACATTGTGATGTCAGGGGTCATGTAGCTTTGTGATGAAAAGGGTCATGGAGCATTTTGATTACAGGGGTTATGGAACATTGTGATGTCAGGAGTCATGGAGCATTGTGATGATAAGGGCATGTAGCATTGTGATGACAGCGGTCATGGAACATTGTGATGACAGGGGTGAGGGAGTATTGTGATGACTAGTGATGGAACATTGTGATATATGTGGTGAGAGAGCATTTTGATGAGAAGTAAATGGAGCATTGAAATGACAAATGTTATGGAGCATAGCGATGAAAAGGATGTGGAGCATTGTGATGAAAAGCGCATTGTGCCTTGTGATGACATTTTTCATGGAGCAATGTGCTGACAAGCGCATGGAGCATTTTGATGAAAAGTGTCATGCAGCATTGTGCTGACAAAGGCATAGAGCATTATGATGACAAGGGACACAGAGCATTGTGATGAAACATTCATGGAGCATTGTGGTGACAAAGATCACAGAGCCTTGTTTGAAGAGGGCATGGATCATTGGTCTGAAAAGTTTCATGGATTATTGTGAGGACAGTGGGCATGGAAAATTGTGATGACAAGGATATGGAGCATTGTGGTGACAAATGTCACAGAGCCTTTTGTGACGAAGGCATGTACCATTGTGATGACAACGGTCATGAAGCATTGTGATGACTGGAGTCACGGAGCATTGTGATGACAGGGGTCATGGAGCACTGTGAATACAAGGGCATGGAGCATTGTGAGGACAGGGGCATGGAACATTGGTCTGACAAGTTTCATGGATTATTGTGATGAGAGTGGGCATGGCGCATTGTGATGACAAGGTCATGGAATATTGTGAAGACAGGTGTCAGGGAGCAGTGTGATGAAATATGTCATTGTCCATTGTGATGACAATGGCATGGAGCATTGTGATACCAAGTGTCATGGATGATTGTGATTACAAAGGCAATGGAGCATTTTGATGACAAGGGCTTGGAACATTGTAATGACAAGGGTCATGGAGCATAGTGATGACAAGGACATGGAGCATTGTGATGACAAGGGCCATTGAGAATTTTGATGACAACGTCGTGAAGCACTGTGATGAAAAGTGCATGGAGCTTGCTATGACAGGGGTCATAGAGCATTGCGATGACAAGTGCATGGAGAATTGTGATGACAAGATCATGTAACAGTGTGATGAGAAGTGTCACGGAGCATTGTGATGACAAGGACGTGGAGAACAGTAATGACATGGGACATGGAGCATTGTGATGAACAGGGCATGGAAAATTGTGATGGCAAGACCGTGGATCATTGTGATTAAAAGACCATGGATAATTATTATGAAGAGCGTCATGGATCACTGTAATGACAAGGGTCATGGAGCATTGTGATGACAGGTGTCATGGAGCATTGTGATGAGAGGGGTCATGGCGCATTGTGATGACAAGGGAATGGAGCATTGTGATGACAAGGTCCAGGAGCACTCTGATGAGAAGACCATGGAGCCTTGTGATGACAAGTCTCATGGAGCATTCTGATGAAGAGGGGCATGGAGCATTGTGATAACAGGGGTCTTGGAGCATTTTGATGACAAGAGCATGGAGCATTTTGATGAGAAGGCCATGGAGCATTCTGATGACATGCATCATGGATCTTTGTGACGACAATGGCATGGAGCATTGTGATAACAGGGTCTAGGATCACTGTGATGACAAGTGTCATGGAGCCTTGGATGGCAAGGCCGTGGAACATTGTGATGGTAGGGGTCATGGAGCATTTTTATGACAGGGGTAATGGAGCATTTTGATGACAAGGGCATGGAACATTGGTCTGAAAATTTCATGGGTTATTGTGATGAGATTCGGCATGGAGCATTGTGATGACTAAGGCACGGAACACTGTGATACATGTGTCATGGAGGATTGTAATGACAAGGGCATGGAGCATTGTGAGGAGAAGGGCATCGAGCATTGTGATGACAAGCGTCATGGAAATTTGGGATGAAAAGTGCAGGAAGCAATGTGATGAGAGGGTTCATGGAACATTGTGATGACAATGGAATGGAGCATTGTGATGCCAAGGGTCATGGACCTTTGTTATGACAAAGGTCATGGAGCATTTTGATGACAAGGGCATGGTGCATTGTGATGAGAAGGACAGGGAGCATTGTGATGAGAGGGTCATGGAGCAATTTGATGAAAAGTGTCATGGAATATTTTGATGACAGGTGTTATAGAACATTGTGATGTCAGGGGTCATGTAGCTTTGTGATGAAAAGGGTCATGGAGCATTTTGTTTAGAGGGGTTATGGAACATTGTGATGTCAGGGGTTATGGAGCATTTTGATGAAAATTGTCATGGAGCATTCTGATGAAAAGGTGCATGGAGCATTGTGATTACAGGGATTTTGAAGCATTGTGATGACAAGGGCATAGATCATTGTGATGAGAAGGCAATGGAGCATTCTGATGACAGCGTCATGGAGCTTTGTGATGACAAGGACATGGAGCATTGTGATTACAGTGGTCTTGGAGCATTGTGATGAAAAGGGAATGGATCATTTTGATGAAAATGCATGGAGCCTTTTCATGACACTGTTCAAGGAGCATACTGATGATAAGTGTCCGGGAGCATTGTGATGATAAGTGTATTGAGCATTGTGATGACAAAGGTAATGGAGCATTGTGATGAGAAGACCATGGATAATTGTGAGGAACCGGCTCATGGGGCATTGTGATTACAAGTGTTATGGAACATTGTGATCACAAGGGTTTGGTGCATTGTGATGACAGAGGTCATTGAGCATTTTGATTTCATTATGATGACAATAGCATGAAATATTATGGTGATTGGCGCAGTGCATTGTGATGACAGGGTTGATGGAGCATTGAGATGAAAAGAGGCATGGAGCATTGTGATTACAGGGGTGTTGGAGCATTGTGATTACAAGGGTTCATGGAGCGTTGAGATGAAAAGGGGCATGGAGCATTGTGATTACAGGGGTCTTGGAGCATTGTGATGACAAGTGCCATCGAGGCTTGTGATGACAAGGCCGTGGAACCTTGTGATGGCAGGGGTCATGGATAATTGTTATGACAGGGGTAATGGAGCTTTGTGATGACAAAGGCCATGGGACATTTTGATGACAAGGGCGTGGTGCATTGTGATGACAAGGGCATGGAGCATTGTGGTGACAAAGGTCACAGAGCCTTGTGTGGTGAGGGCATGGACCATTGTGATGACAAAGATCATGAAGCATTGTGATGACTGGAGTCAGGGAGCATTGTGATGACATATGTCATTGTCAATTGCGATGACAATGGCATGGAGCATTGTGATACAAAGTGTCATGGAGGATTGTGATGACAAAGGTAATGGAGCATTTTGATGACAAGGGTTTGGAACATTGTGAGGACAAGGGTCATGGAGCATTGTGATGACAAGTGCCATTCAGAATTTTGATAACAACATCGTGAAGCATTGTGATGACAAGTGCATGGAGCTTGCTATGACAGGGGTCATAGAGCATTGCGATGACAAGTGCATGGAGAATTGTGATGAAAAGGTCATATAACATTGTGATAAGAACTGTCATGGAGCATTGTGATGAAAAGGACGTGGAGAAATGTGATGACATGGGACATGGAGCATTGTGATGACCAGGGCATGGAGCATTGTGATGGCAAGACCGTGGAGCATTGTGATGAGAAGATCACGGATAATTGTGATGACGAGCGTCATCGAGCACTGTAATGACAAGGGGCATGGAGCATTGTGATGACAAGGGCATGGAGCATTGTGATGAGAAGGCCACGGAGCATACTGATGACATGCGTCATGAATCTTTGTGACGACAATGGCAAGGAGCATTGTGATTAGAGGGGTCTTGGAGAACTGTGATGACAAGAGTCATGGAGCCTTGGATGACAAGGCCGTGGATCATTGTGATGGCAGGGGTCATGGAGCATTGTTAGGACCGGGGTAATGGAGCATTGTGATGACAAGGGCATGGAACATTAGTCTGAAAATTTCATGGATTATTGTGATGAAATTCGGCTTGGAGCCAAGTGATGACTCGGGCACGGAACACTGTGATACCTGTGTCATGGGGGGTTGTAGTGACAAGGGCATGGAGCATTGTGATGAGAAGAGTATCGAGCATTGTGATGACAAGCGTCCTGGAGCATTGTGATGACAAGGGCATGGAGCAATGTGATGAGAGGTTTCATGTAGCATTCTGATGAAATGGCATTGAGCATTGTGATGCCAAGGGTCATGGAGCTTTTTGATGACAAATGTCATGGGACATTTTGATGACAATGGCGTGGTGCATTGTGATGAGAAGGGCAGGGATACTTGTGATGACAGGGTCATGGAGCAATTTGAATAAAAGGGTCATGGAATATTTTGATGACAGGGGTTATGGAACATTGTGATGTTAGGGGTCATGAAGCATTGTGATGAAATGGGTCATGGAGCATTTTGTGACAGGAGTTATGGAATATTGTGATGTCAGGGGTCATGGAGCATTGTGATGATAAGGGCATGTAGCACTGTGATGACAGTGGTCATGGAACATTGTGATGACAGGGATGAAGGAGTATTGTGATGACTAGTGATGGAACATTGTGATGTATGTGGTGAGAGAGCATTTTGATGAGAAGTGCATGGAGCATTGTGATGAGAAGTTTTATGGAGCATAGCAATGATAAGGATGTGGAGTATTGTGATGACAAGCGCATTGCACATTGTGATGACGTGGGTCGTGGAGCATTCTGCTGACAAGCGCATAGAGCATTTTGATGAAAAGTGTCATGGAGCATTGTGCTGACAAAGGCATGGAGCATTTTGATGACAAGGGACACAGAGCATTGTGATGAAATATTCATGGAAGATTGTGGTGAAAATGATCACAGAGCCTTTTGTGACGAGGGCATGGACCATAGTGATGAGATAGGTCATGAAGCCTTGTGATGACTGGAGTCACGGAGCATTGTGATGAAAGGGTTCATGGAGCATTGTGATGAAAAGAGCATGGAGCAATGTGATGACAGGGTCATGGAACATTGGTCTGACAAGTTTCATGGATTATTGTGATGACAGTGGGCATGGTGCATTGTGATGACAAGGGCATGGAACATTGTGATGACAAGGTCATGGAGTATTGTGAAGACAGGTGTCTGGGAGCATAGTGATGACATATGTCATGGTCCATTGTGATGACAATGGCATGGAGCATTGTGGTACCAAGTGTCATGGAGGATTGTGATGACAAAGGTGATGGAGCATTTTGTTGACAAGGGCTTGGAACATTGTGATGACAATGGTCATGGAGCATTGTGATGACAAGGGCATGGAGCATTGTGATGACAAAGGCCATTGAGAATTTTGATGACAACGTCGTGAAGCATTGTGTTGACAAGCGCATGGAGCTTGCTATGACAGGGTTCATACAGCATTGCGATGACAAGTGCATGGAGAATTGTGATGACAAGATCATGTAACATTGTGATGAGAAGTGTCACGGAGCATTGTGATGACAAGGACGTGGAGAATTGTAATGACATGGGACATGGAACATTGTGATGAACAGGGCATGGAGAATTGTGATGGCAACACCGTGGAGCATTGTGATGAAAGGACCATAGATAATTATGATGAAGAGCGTCATGGATCACTGTAATGACAAGGGACATGGAGCATTGTGATGACAGGTGTCATGGAGCATTGTGATGAGTGGGGTCAAGGAGCAATGTGATGACAAGTGTCATGGAGCATTGTGATGAGAAGGTCATGGAGCATTGGGCTGAAAATTTTCTTGGAGTATTGTGATGACAGGGGTCAAGGAGTATTGTGATGACAAGGGAAAGGAGCATTGTGATGACAAGGTCCTGTAGCAGTGTGATGAGAAAACCATGGTGTCTTGTGATGACAACTCTCATGGAGCATTCTGATGAATAGGGGCATGGAGCATTGTGATTACAGTGGTCTTGGAGCATTGTGATTACAAGGGCATGGAGAATTGTGTTGAGAAGTCCATGGAGCATTCTGATGACATGGGTCATGGATCTTTGTGACGACAAGGGCATGGAGCATTGTGATTACAGGGTTCTTGGAGCATCGTGATGACAAGGGTCATGGAGCCTTGGATAAAAATGCCGTGGATCATCGTGATGGCAGGGGTCATGGAGCATAATTATGACAGGGGAAATGGAGCATTGTGATGACAAGGGCATGGAACATTGGTCTGAAAATTTCATGGATTATTGTGATGAGATTCGGCATGCAGCATTGTGATGACTAGGGCACGGAACACTGTGATACACGTGTCATGGAGGATTGTATTGACAAGGGCATGGAGCATTCTGATGAGAAGAGTATCGAGCATTGTGATGACAAGCGTCATGGAGCATTGTGCTGACAAGGGCATGGAGCAATATGATGAGAGGTTTCATGTAGCATTGTGATGAAATGGCATGGAGCATTGTGTTGCCAAGGGTCATGGAGCTTTGTGATGACAAATGTCATGGAGCATTTTGATGAGAAGGTCGTTGTGCATTATGATGAGAAGGGCAGGGAGCATTGTGATGACAGGGTCATGGAGCAAACTGATGAAAAGTGTCATGGAACATTTTTATGACAGGGTTTATGGAACATTGTGATGTCAGGGGTCATGGAGAATTTTGATGAAAAGGGTCATGGAGCATTCGGATGAAAAGGTGCATGGAGCATTATGATTACAGGGGTTTTGAAGAATTGCGATGACAAGGGGAAGGAGCATTGTGATGAGAAGACAATGGAGCATTCTGATGACATGAGTCATGGAGTTTTGTGATGATAAGGACACGGAGCATTGTGATTACAGGGGTCTTGGAGCATTGTTATGAAAAGGGCATGGATCATTGTGATAATCAGCGTCATGGGGCATTGTAATGACAAGTGTTATGGAACTTTGTGATCAGAAGGGTTTGGTGCATTGTGATGACTGAGGTCATTGAGAATTTTGATTTCATTGTGATGACAATAGCATGAAATATTATGGTGATGGGCACGGTGCAATGAGATGACAGGGTTCAAGGAGCATTGAGATGAAAAGATGCATGGAGCATTGTGATTACAGGGGTGTTGGAACATTGTGATTACAGGGGCATGGAGAATTGTGATGAGAAGGCCATGGAGCATTCTGATGACATGCGTCATGGAGCTTTGTGATGACAAACGCATGGAGCACTGTGATTACAGGGGTCTTGGAGTATTTTGATGACAAGGGTCATTGGGGCTTGTGATGACAAGGCCGTGGAACCTTGTGATGGCAGGGGTCATGGAGCATTGTTATGACAGGTGTAATGGAGCATTGTGATGACAAGGGCATGGAGCAAGGTGATGAGATATTTCATTGAGCATTGTGATAACAATGGCATGGAGCTTTGTGATGATGAAGGTCATGGGGCATTTTGACGACAAGGGCATTGTGCATTGAGATGAGAAGGACAGGGAGCATTGTGATGACAGGGTCATGGAGCAAGTTGATAAAAAGTGTCATGGAATATTTTGATAACAAGGGTTATGGAACATTGTGATGTCAGGGGTCATGAAGCATTTTGATGAAATGTGTCATGGAGCATTTTGTGACAGGGGTTATGGAACATTGTGATGTCAGGCGTCATGGAGCATTGTGATGATAAGGGCATGTAGCACTGTGATGACAGGGGTCAAGGAACACTGTGATGACAGGGGTGAGGGAGTATTGTGAAGACTAGTTATGGAACATTGTGATATCAGTGGTGAGAAGGCCTTTTGAGGAGAAGTGCATGGAGCATTGTGATGTGAAGGTTTATGGAGCATTTTGATGACAAGGATGTGGAGCATTGTGATGACAAGTGCATTGTGCATTGTGATGACATGGGTTATGGAGCATTGTGCTGACACACGCATCGAGCATTGTGATGACAAGGGTCATGGAGCATTGTGCTGACAAAGGCATGGAGCTCTGTGATGACAAGGGTCACAGAGCATTGTGATAAAAATTTCATGGAGCATTGTGGTGACAAATGTCACAGAGCTTTGTGTGACGAGGTCATGGACCATTGTGATGACAAATGTCATGAAGCATTGTGATGACTGGAGTCACGGAGCATTGTGATAACAGGGGTCTTGGAGCATTGTGATGAAAAGGGAATGGATCATTGTGATGAAAAAGGCATGGAGCCTTGTCATGACAGTGTTCAAGGAGCATACTGATGACAAGTGTCAGCGAGCATTGTGATGCCAAGTGTATTGAACATTGTGGTGACAAAGTTCATGGAGCATTGTGATGAGAAGACCTTGCATAATTGTGATGACGAGCATCATGGGGCGTTGTGATGACAAGTGTTATGGAACTTTGTGATCAGAAGGGTTTGGAGCATTGTGATGACAGAGGACATGGAGCATTTTGATTTCATTGTGATGACAATAGCAATAATCATTATGATGATGGGCATGGTGCATTGTGATGACAGTGTTCATGGAGCATTGAGATGAAAAGTGGCATGGAGAATTGTGATTACAGAGGTCTTGGAGCACTGTGATGACAAGGGTCATGGAGCCTTGTGATGACAAGGTCTTGGAACATTGTGATGGCTGGGGTCATGGAGCATTGTTATGACAGGTGTAAGGGAGCATTGTGATGACAAGGGCATGGAGCAATGTGATGAGAGATTTCATTGAGCATTGTGATGACAATGGCATGGAGCATTGTGATGCCAAGGGTCATGGAGCTTTTTGATGACAAATGTCATGGGGCATTTTGATGACAAGGGCGTGGTGCATTGTGATGAGAAGGGCAGGGAGAATTGTGATAACAGGGTCATGGAGTAATTTGAATAAAAGGGTCATGGAATATTTTGATGAGAGTGGTTATGGAACATTGTGATGTTAGGGGTCATGAAGCATTGTGATGAAATGGGTCATGGAGCATTTTGTGACAGGGGTTATTGAATATTGTGATGTCAGGGGTCATGGAGCATTGTGATGATAAGGGCATGTAGCACTGTGATGACAGTGGTCATGGAACATTGTGATAACAGGGATGAGCGAGTATTGTGATGACTAGTGATGGAACATTGTGATGTATGTGGTGAGAGAGCATTTTGATGAGAAGTGCATGGAGCATTGTGATGAGAAGTTTTATGGAGCATAGCAATGACAAGGATGTGGAGTATTGTGATGACAACGCATTGCGCATTGTGATGACGTGGGTCATGGAGCATTCTGCTGACAAGCGCATAGAGCATTTTGATGAAAAGTGTCATGGAGCATTGTGCTGACAAAGGCATGGAGCATTTTGATGACAAGGGACACAGAGCATTGTGATGAAATATTCATGGAACATTGTGGTGAAAAAGATCACAGAGCCTTGTGTGACGAGGGCATGGACCATAGTGATGAGATAGGTCATGAAGCCTTGTGATGACTGGAGTCACGGAGCATTGTGATGAAAGGGTTCATGGAGCATTGTGATGAAAAGGGCATGGAGCAATGTGATGACAGGTTCATGGAACATTGATCTGACAAGTTTCATGGATTATTGTGATGACAGTGGGCATGGTGCATTGTGATGACAAGGGCATGGAACATTGTGATGACAAGGTCATGGAGTATTGTGAAGACAGGTGTCAGGGAGCATTGTGATGACATATGTCATTGTCCATTGTGATGACAATGGTATGGAGCATTGTGGTACCAAGTGTCATGGAGGATTGTGATGACAAAGGTAATGGAGCATTTTGTTGACAAGGGCTTGGAACATTGTGATGACAATGGTCATGGAGCATTGCGATGACAAGGGCATGGAGCATTGTGATGAGAAGGGCCATTGAGAATTTTGATGACAACGTCGTGAAGCATTGTGTTGACAAGCGCATGGAGCTTGCTATGACAGGGTTCATACAGCATTGCGATGACAAGTGCATGGAGAATTGTGATGACAAGATCATGTAACATTCTGATGAGAAGTGTCACGGAGCATTGTGATGACAAGGACGTGGAGAATTGTAATGACATGGGACATGGAGCATTGTGATGAACAGGTCATGGAGAATTGTGATGGCAACACCGTGGAGCATTGTGATGAAAGGACCATAGATAATTATGATGAAGAGCGTCATGGATCACTGTAATGAAAAGGGACATGGAGCATTGTGATGACAGGTGTCATGGAGCATTGTGATGAGTGGGGTCAAGGAGCAATGTGATGACAAGTGTCATGGAGCATTGTGATGAGAAGGTCATGGAGCATTGGGCTGAAAATTTTCATGGAGTATTGTGATGACAGGGGTCAAGGAGCATTGTGATGACAAGGGAAAGGAGCATTGTGATGACAATGTCCTGTAGCAGTGTGATGAGAAAACCATGGAGTCTTGTGATGACAACTCTCATGGAGCATTCTGATGAATAGGGGCATGGAGCATTGTGATTACAGTGGTCTTGGAGCATTGTGATTAAAAGGGCATGGAGAATTGTGATGAGAAGTCCATGGAGCATTCTGATGACATGGGTCATGGATCATTGTGACGACAAGGGCATGGAGCATTGTGATTACAGGGTTCTTGGAGCATCGTGATGACAAGGGTCATGGAGCCTTGGATAAAAATGCCGTGGAATATTGTGATGGCAGGGGTCATGGAGCATAATTATGACAGGGGTAATGGAGTATTGTGATGACAAGGGCATGGAACATTGTTCTGAAAATTTCATGGATTATTGTGATGAGATTCGGCATGCAGCATTGTGATGACTAGGGCACGGAACACTGTGATACACGTGTCATGGAGGATTGTATTGACAAGGGCATGGAGCATTCTGATGAGAAGAGTATCGAGCATTGTGATGACAAGCGTCATGGAGCATTGTGCTGACAAGGGCATGGAGCAATGTGATGAGAGGTTTCATGTATCATTGTGATGAAATGGCATGGAGCATTGTGTTGCCAAGGGTCATGGAGCTTTGTGATGACAAAGGTCATGGAGCATTTTGATGACAAGTTCGTTGTGCATTATGATGAGAAGGGCAGGGAGCATTTTGATGACAGGGTCATGGAGCAAACTGATGAAAAGTGTCATGGAATATTTTTATGACAGGGTTTATGGAACCTTGTGATGGCAGGGGTCATGGAGCATTTTTATGACAGGGGTAATGGAGTATTGTAATGACAAGCTCATGTTGCATTGTGATGACATGGGTCATGGAGCATTGTGCTGACAAGCGCATGGAGCATTTTGAGGACAAGTGCATTGGAGGATTGTGCTGACAAAGGCAGGGAGCATTTTGATGACAAGGGACACAGAGCACTGTGATGAAATATTCATGGAGCATTGAGTTGAAAAAGATCACAGAGCCTTGTGTGACGAGGGCATGGACCATAATGATGAGATAGGTCATGAAGCATTGTGAGGACTGGAGTCACGGAGCATTGTGATGAAAGGGTTCATGGAGCATTGTGATGACAAGGGCATGGAGCAATGTGAAGACAGGGGCATGGCACATTGGTCTGACAAGTTTCATGGATTATTGTGATGACAGTGGGCATGGAGCATTGTGATGACAAGGGCATGGAGCATTGTGGTGACAAAGGCATGGAGCATTGTGGTGACAAACGCATGGAGCATTTTGATGAAAAGGGACACAGAGCATTGTGATGAAATATTCATGGATCATTGTCGTGACAAAATCACAGAGCCATCTTTGAAGAGGACATGGACCACTGTGATGACAAAGGTCATGAAGCATTGTGATGACTGGAGTCACGGAGCATTGTGATGACAGGGGTCATGGAGCATTGCTCTGACAAGATTATGGATTATAGTGATGAGAGTGGGCGTGGCGCATTGTGATGACAAGGGCATGGAACACTCTGATGACAAGGTCATGGAGTATTGTGAAGACAGGTGTCAGGGAGCATTGTGATGACATATGTCATTGTCCATTGTGATGACAGTGGCATGGAGCATTTTGATGACAATGGCTTGGAACATTTTGAGGACAAGGGTCATGGAGCATTGTGATGACAAGGGCATGGAGCATTGTGATGACAAGGGCCATTGATAATTTTGATGACAACGTTGTTAAGCATTGTGATGACAAGCGCATGGAGCTTGCTATGACAGTGGTCATAGAGCATTGTGATGACAAGTGCATGGAGAATTGTGATGACAAGATCACGTAACATTGTGATGAGAAGTGTCACGAAGCATTGTGATGACAAGGACGTGGAGAATTGTCATGACCTGGGACATGGAGCATTGTGATGAACAGGGCATGGAGAATTTTGATAGCAATACCGTGGAGCATTGTGATGAAAATACCATGGATAATTATGATGAAGAGCGTCATGGATCACTGTAATGACAAGGGGCATGGAGCACTGTGATGACAGGTGTCATGGAGCATTGTGAAGAGAGGGGTCATGGAGCATTGTGATGACAAGGGTAATGGAGCATTGTGATGAGAAGGTCATGGATCATTGGGCTGAAAATGTTCATGGAGTATTGTGATTACAGTGGTCAAGGAGCATTGTGATGACAAGGGAATGGAGCATTTTGATGTCAAGGTCCTAGAGCAGTGTGATGAGAAGACCATGGATCATTGTGATGACAAAGGTCATGGACCATTCTGATGACAAGCTTGTGCAGTAATGTGATGACAATGGCATGGATCATTGTGATGAAAAGGGCATGAAGCATTGTGATGAAAAAGACATGGAGCCTTTTCATGACAGTGTTCAAGGAGCATTCTGACGACAAGTGTCAGGGAGCATTGTGATGACAAGTGTATTGAGCATTGTGATGACAAAGGTCATGGAGCATTGTGATGACAGGACACATGGAGCATTGTGATGACAAGTGTTATGGAACATTCTGATGACAGAAGTCATGTATCATTTTCATTTCAAGGAGCATGGAGCATTGTGATGACAAGGGCATGAAGCAATGTGAACCCAAGATTCATGGAGGATTTTGATGACAATGGGAACGGAGTATTTTGATGACAAGCGCATGGAGCATTGTGATGGCAAGGTTATGTAGCATTTTGCAGACAAATGCATGGAGCATTTTGATGACAAGGGTCATGGAGCATTGTGATGACAAGCGTCATGGAGCATTGTTTTTACAGGGGTCATGGAGCATTGGGATGGCAAAGACATGGATCATTGTGATGACAAGGGTCATGGAGCATTTTGATGACAAGAGTCCCGCATCATTGTGTTGTCTGGTGTCATGGATCGTTGTGATGACAGTGGTCATGGAATATTGTGATGCCAGGGTTCATGGAGCATTGTGATGAGAAGTTCATGGAACATTGAGTTGACAATATTCATTGAGTATTGTGGTGGCAGGGGTCATGGAGCATTGTGATGACAAGGGAATGGAGCATAGTGATGACAAATCTCATGGAACATTCTGATGAAAAAGGGCATGGAGCATTGTGATTACAGGGGTCTTGGAGCATTGGGATGACAAGGGCATGGAGCATGGTGATGACAATGCCAGGAGCATTCTGATGACATGTGTCTTGGAGCTTTGTGATGACAAGTGCATGGAGCATTGTGATTAGAGGGGCCTTGGTGCATTGTGATGAAAAGTCCATGGATCATTGTGAGGAAAAGTCATGGAGCCTTGTCATGACAGGGTTCAAGGAGCATACTGACGACAAGTTTCAGGGAGCATTGTGATGACAAAGGTCATGGAGCATTGTGATGAGAAGACCAATGATAATTGTGATGAGTAGTGTCATGGGGCATTGTGATGACAAGTGTTATGGAACATTGTGATCACAAGTGTTTGGAGCATTGTCATGACAGAGGTCATGGAGCATTTTGATTTCATTGTGTTGACAATAGCATGAAGCTTTATGATGATGGGCATGGTGCATTGTGATGACAGTGTTCACGGAGAATTGAGATGAAAAGGGACATGGAGCCTTGGGATTACAGGGGTCTTGGAGCATTGTTATGACAAGGGTCATGGATCCTTGTCATGACAACGCCGTTGTACATTGTGATGGCAGGGCTCATGGAGCATTGTTATGACAGGGGTAATGGAGCATTGTGATGACAATGACATGGAGCATTGGTTGGAAAAGTTTCATGGATTATTGTGACGAGAGTGGTCATGGAGCATTGTGATGACAAGGGCACAGAACACGGTGATACACTGGTTACGGAGGATTGTAATGACAAGAGCATGGATCATTGTGATGAGAAAGGCAACGAGCATTGTGATGACAAGGGCCCAGAACACGGTGATACATGGGTTATGGAGGATTGTAATGACAAGGGCATGGATCATTGTGATGAGAAAGGCATCGAGCATTGTGATGACAAGCGTCATGGAGCTTTGTGATGACAAGGGAAAGGAGCAATGTGATGATAGGGTTCATGGAACATTGTGATGACAATGGCATGGAGCATTGTGATGCCAAGGGTCATGGAGATTTGTGAGGACAAAAGTCAATGAGCATTTTTATGACAAGAGCATTGTGCATTGTGATGAGAAGGGCAGGGAGCATTGTGATGACAGGATCATGGAGCAATTTGATGAAAAAGGTCAGGGAACATTTTGATGACAGGGGTTATGGAACAGTGTGACGTCAGTGGTCATGGAGCATTGTCATGATAAGCGCATGTAGCATTTTGATGACAGGGTTAATGGAACATTGTGATGAAAGGGGTGAGGGAGTATTATGATGACTAGTGATGGAACATTGTGATATCAGTAGTGAGAAAACATTTAGATGAGAAGTGCATGGAGAATTGTGATAACAATGTTTATGGAGAATTTTGGTGATAAGGTTGTGGAGCATTTTGATGACAAGTGCATCGCTTATTGTGATGACTTGTGTCTTGGAGCATTGTGCTGACAAGCGCATGGAGCCTTGTGATGACAACGACCATGGAGCATTCTGCTGACAAAGGCATGGAGCATTGTGATGACACGTGTTACAGAGCATTGCGATGACGAGGGAAAGGACCATTGTGATGACAAAGATCATAAATCATTGTGATGACTGGATTCATGGAGCATTATGATGTGAGGGGTCATGGAGCATTGTGATTACAGGGGTCTTGGAGCATTGTGATGACGAGGGCATGGAGCATTGTGATGAGAAGGCCATGGAGCAATCCGATGACATTCATCATGGAGTTTTGTGAAGACAAGGGCATGGAGCATTGTGAATACCAGGGTCTTGGAGCATTGTGATGAAAAGGGCATCGATCATTGTTATGAAAAAGGCATGGAGTCTTGTCATGACAGGGTTCAAGGAGCATACTGATGACAAGTGTCAGGGACCATTATGATGACATGAGTATTGAGCATTGTGATGACAAATGTCATGGAGCATTGTGATGAGAAAACCATGGATAATTGTAATGACCAGCATCATGGGGCGTTGTGATGACAAGTGTTATGGAATATCGTGATCACAAGTGTTTGGAGCATTGTGATGACATAGGTGATGGAGCATTTTGATTTCATTGTGTTGACAATAGCATGAAGCATTATGATGATGGGCATGGTGCATGGTGATGACAAGGGTCATGGTTCCTTGTGATGACAAGGCCGTGGAACATCGTGATGACAGTGGTCATGGAGCATTGTTATGACTGGGGTAATGGAGTATTTTGATGGCAAGGGTATGGAGCATTGTGATGAGAAAGCCATGGAGCATTCTGATGACATGCGTCATGGAGCTTTGTGATGACAAAGGCATGCAGCATTGTGATTACAGTGGTCTTCGATCATTGTGATGACAAGGATATGGAGCCTTGTGATGACAAAGCCGTGGATCATTTTGATGGCAGGGGTAAAGGAGCATTCTCATGACAGGGGTAATGGAGCATTGTGATTAAAATTGTATGGAGAATTGCTCTGAAAAGTTTCATGGATTATTGTGATGAGAGTGGGCATGGAGCATTGTGATGACAAGGTCACACATCACTGTGTTACATGGGTCATGGAGGATTGTAATGACAAGGCATGGAGCATTGTGATGAGAAGGGCATCGAGCATATTGATGACAAGCATCGTGGAGCTTTGTGATGACAAGGAGATGGAAGCAATGTGATGAGAGGCTTCAGGAAGCACTGTGATGACAATGGCCTTGATCATTGTGATGCCAAGGGTCATGGAGTTTTGTGATGACAAAGGTCATGGAGCATTTTGTTGACAAGTGCGTGGTGCATTGTAATGAGAAGGGCAGGGTGCATAGGGTTGACAGGGTCATGGAGCAATTTGATGAAAATGGTCATCGAACATTTTGATGACAGGGGCTATGGAACATTGTGATGTCAGGGGTCATGGAGCATTGTGATGAAAAGGGTCAGGGAGCATTTTGATGACAGGGATTATGGAACGTTGTGATGTCAGGGGTCATCGAACATTGTGGTGATAAGGGCATGTAGCATTGTGATTACAGGGGTCATGGAACATTGTGATGACAGGGGTGAGGGAGTATTGTGATGACTAGTGATGGAACATTGTGATATCAGTGGTGAGAGAGCATTTTGATGAGAAGTGTATGGAGCATTGTGATGACAAGGTTTATGGAGCGTTGTGATGACAAGGTTGTGGAGCATTGTGATGACAAGCGTGTGGTGCATTGTTATGACATGTGTTATGGAGCATTGTGCTGACTAGCGCATGGAGCATTGTGATGAAAAGGGTCATGGAGCTTCGTGCTGAGAAACGCATGGAGCATTGTGATGACAAGGGTCATGGAGCATTGTGATCAAAAGTTCATGGAGCATTATGGTGACAAAGGTCACAGGAACTTGTGATGACGAGGGCATGGACCATTTTGATGACAAAGGTCATGAATCATTGTTAAGACTGCAGTCACGGAGCATTGTCACGACCGGGGTCATGGAGCATTGTGATGACAAGGGCATGGAGGATTGTGATGACAGAGGCATAGAGCATTGCTCTGACAACTTTTATGGATTATTGGATGACAGTTGGCATGGCTCATTGTGATGACAAGGGCATGGAGCATTGTGATGACAAGGTCATACATTATTGTGAAGGCAGGTGTCAGGGAGCATTGTGATTACATATGTCACGATCCATTGTGATGACAATGCCATTGGGCATTGTGATGCCAAGTGTCATGGAAGATTGGGATGACAAATGTAATAGAGCATTGTGATGACAAGGGCTTTGAGCATCGTGATGACAAGGTCAAGGAGCCATGTGATGACAAGATCATGGAGAGTTGTGATGACAAGGGTCATTGAGAATTTTGATGAGAAGGTCGTGAAGCATTGTGATGAGAAGCGCATGGAGCTTGCTATGACAGGGGTCATGGAGCATTGCAATGAAAAGTGCATGGAGAACTGTATTGACAACAGCATGTAACATTTTGATGAGAAGTGTCTTGGAGCATTGTGATGTCAAGGACATGTAGAATTGTGATGACCAGGGCATGGAGCATTGTGATGGCAGGACCGTGGAAAATTGTGATGAGAAGACCATGGATAATTGTGATGATGAGCGTCATGGAGCACTGTAATGACAAGGGGCATGGAGCATTGTGATGACAGGTGTCATGGATCATTGTGATGACAAGTGTCATGGACCATTCTGATGACAAGCTTGTGGAGTAATGTGATGACAATGGCATGGAGCATTTTGATGAAAAGGGCATGGAGCATTGTGATGAAAAAGGCATGGAGCCATTTTATGACAGTGTTCAAGGAGCATTCTGATGACAATTCTCAGGGAGCATTGTGATGACAAGTGTATTGAGCATTGTGATGACAAATTTCATGGAGCATTGTGATGATAGGCATCATGGAGCGTTATGATGAAAAGTGTTATGAACATTGTGATCACAATGCTTTGGAGCATTGTGATGACAGAAGTCATGTATCATTTTCATTTCAAGGAGCATGGATCATTGTGATGACAAGGGCATGAAGCAATGTGAACCCAAGGTTCATGGAGGATTTTGATGACAATTGGAATGGAGTATTGTGATGACAAGCGCATGGAGCATTGTGATGACAAGGTCATGTAGCATTTTGCTGACAAATGTATGGAGCATTTTGATGACAAGTGTCATGGAGCATTGTGATGACAAGCGTCATGGAGCATTGTGATTGCAGGGGTCATGGAGCATTGGGATGGCAAGGGCTTGGATCATTGTGATGACAAGGGTCATGGAGCATTTTGATGACAAGATTCCCACATCATTGTGTTGTCTGGTGTCATGGAGCGTTGTGATGACAGTGGTCATGGAGCATTGTGATGACAGGGGTCATGGAACATTGTGATCAGAATTTCATGGAGCACTGAGCTGAAAATATTCCTTGAGTATTGTGATGGCAAGGCTCATGGAGCATTGTGATGACAAGGGAATGGAGAATTGGGATGAAAATGTCATGGAGCATTGTGATGAGAAGACCATGGAGAATTGTGATGACAAGTCTCATGGAGCATTCTGATGAAAAGGGGAATGGATCATTGTGATTACAGGGGTCTTGGAGCATTGTTATGACAAGGGTCATGGAGCCTTGTGATGACAACACCGTTGAACATTGTGAAGACAGGTGTCAGGGAGCATTGTGATGACATGTGTCATGTTCCATTGCGATGACAATGGTGTGGGGCATTTTGATGCCAAGTGTCATGGAGGAATGTGATGACAAAGATAATGGGGCATTGTGATGATTAGGGCTTGGAACATTATGATCACAAGGGCCATTTAGAATCTTGATGAGAAGGTCGTGAAGCATTGTGATGACAAGGGCATGGAGCATTGAGATGAGAAGGCCAAGGAGCATTCTGATGACATGCGTCATGGAGCTTTTTGATGACAAGTGTATGGAGCATTGTGAATACAGGGGTCTTGGAGCATTGTGATGACAAGGACATGGAGCATTGTGATGAGAAGGCCATGGAGTATTCTGATGACATGCGTCAAGGAGCTTTGTGATGACAATTGCATGGAGCATTGTGATTACAGGGGTCTTGGAGCATTGTGATGACAAGAGTCATGGAGCCTTGTGATTAAAAGACCGTGGATCATTGTGATAGCAGGGGTCATGGAGCATTGTTATGACAGGTGTAATGGAGCACTGTGATGACTAGGGCATGGAGCATTGGTCTGAAAAGTTTCATGGATTATTGTGATGAGAGTGGGAATGGAGCATTCTGATGACAAGGGCACACAACACTGTGATACATGGGTCATGGGGGATTATAATGACAAGGACATGGAGCATTGTGATGAGAAGGGCATCGAGCATTGTGATGGCAAGCGTCATGGAGCTTTGTGATGACAAGGGCATGGAACAATGTGATGAGATGGTTCATGGAGCATTGTGATGACAATGACATGGAGCATTGTGATGCCAATTGTCATGGAGATGTGTGACGACAAATGTCATGGAGCATTTTGATGACAAGTTCGTGGTGCATTGTGTTGTGAAGGGAAGGGAGTATTGTGATGACAGGGTCAAGGAGCAATTTGATGAAAAGGGTCATGGAAGATTTTGATGACAGGGGTTATGGAACATTGTGATGTCAGGGGTCATGGAGCATTTTGATGAAAAGGGTCAGGGAGCATTTTGATGACAGGGGTTAGGGAACATTGTGATGTCATGGGTCATCGAACATTGTGATGACAAGTGCATGTAGCAATGTGATGACAGGGGTCATGGAACATTGTGATGACAGGGGTGAGGGAGTATCGTGATGATTTGTGATGGAACATAGTGATATCAGTTGTGAGAGAGCATTTTTTTGAGAAGTGCCTGGAGCATATTGATGACAAGGTTTATGGAGCATTGTGATGACAATGTTGTGGAGCACAGTGATGACACGCGCATGGCACATTTTGATAACATGGGTGATGGAGCAATGTGCTGAGAAGCACATGGAGCATTGTGAGCACAAGGGTCATGGAGCATTGTGCTGAGAAAGGCATAGAGCATTGTGATGACAATGGTCAGAGAGCATTGTGATGAAAAGTTCATGGAGCATTGTGGTGACAAAGGTCACAGAGAATTGTGATGATGAGGGCATGGACCATTGTTATGACAAAGTTCATGAAGCACTGTGATGACTGGAGTCACGGAGCATTGTGATGACAGGGTTCATGGAGCATTGTGATGACAAGGCCGTGGAACATCCTTATGACAGTGGTTATTGAGCATTGTTATGCCAGTGGTATTGGAATATTGTGATGGCAAGGGTATGGAGCAATGTGATGAGAAAGCCATGGAGCATTCTGATGACATGCGTCATTGAGCTGTGTGATGACAAAGGCATGGAGCATTGTGATTACAGGGGTGTTGGATCATTGTAATGACTAGGGTTATGGAGCATTGTGATGACAAGGCCGTGGAACATTTTGATGGCAGGGGTTATGGAGCATTGTTATGACAGTGGTAATGGAGCATTGTGATTACAAGTTTATGGAGCATTGGTCTGAAACTTTTCATGGATTATTGTGATGAGAGTGGGCATGGAGCATTATGATGACAAGGGAAAGGAACACTGTGATACATGGGTCATGGAGAATTGTATTGACAAGGGCATGGAACATTGTGATGAGAAGGGAAGCGTGCATTTTGATGACAATCATCATGGAGATTTGTGATGATAAGGACATGGAAGCCTTGTGATGAGAGGCTTCAGGAAGCATTGTGATGACAATGGCATGGATCATTCTGATGCCAAGGATCATGGAGCTTGGTGATGACAAAGCTCATGGAGCATTTTGATGACAAGCGCATGGAGCATTTTGATGCCAAGGGTCATGGAGCTTGGTGATGACAAAGATCATGGAGCATTTTGATGTCAAGCACATGGAGCATTGTGATGACAAGGGTCACGGAGCATTGTGCTGAGAAACGCATAGTGCACTGTGATGACAATGGTCACAGAGCATTGTGATTAAAAGTTCATGGAGCATTGTGGTGACAAAGGTCACAGAGACTTGTGATGATGAGGGCATGAAGGATTGTGATGAGAAATGTCATGAAGCATTGTGATGACAGGAGTCACGGAGCATTGTGATGACGTGTCATGGAGCATTGTGATGACAAGGACATGCAGCAATGTGATGACAGGGGCATGGAACATTGGTCTTACAAGTTTCATGGATTATTGCGATGACAGTGGGAATGGCACATTGTGATGAAAAGGGCATGGAGCATTGTGAAGACAAGCTCATGCATTATTGTGAAGACAGGTGTCTGGGAGCATTGTGAAGACATATGTCATGGCCCACTGTGATGACAATGCCATGGAGCATTGTGATGCCAAGTGTCATGGAGGATTGTGATGACAAAGGTAATGGATCATTTTGATGACAAGCGCATGGAGCATTGTGATGACAAGGGTCATGGAGCACTGTGCTGACAAGGGCATGGAGCATTGTGATGACAAGGGTCATGGAGCATTGTGCTGAGAAAGGCATGGAACATTGTGATGACAACGGTCACAGACCATTATGATGAATAGTTCATGGAGCATTGTGGTGACAAATGTCACAGAGCCTTGTGATGACGAGGGCATGGACCATTGTGATGACAAAGGTCATGAAGCATTGGGATGACTGGAGTCACAGAGCATTGTGATGACAGGGGTCATGGAGCATTGTGATGACAAGGGTCATGCAACATAATGATGACAAGCTTGTGGAGTATTGTGATGACAAAGGCATGGATCATTGTGATGAACAGGGCATGGAGCATTGTGTTGAAAAAGGCATGGTGCCTTTTCATGACAGGATTCAAGGAGCATTCTGACGGCAAGTGTCAGGGAGCATTGTGATGACAAGTGTATTGAACATTGTGATGACAAAGCTCATGGAGCATTGTGATGACACGGGCATGGAGTATTGTGATGACAGGCATCATGGAGCGTTGTGATGACAAGTGTTGTGGAACAATGTGATCACAAGGGTTTGGAACATTGTGATGACAGAGGTCATGGATCATTTTGATTTCAAGAAGCATGGAGCATTTTGATGAAAGGGGTCATGGAGCATTGTGATGACGGGTCATGGAGCATTGTGAAGACAAGTGCATGGAGCATTGTGAAGACAGGGGCATGGAACATTGGTCTTACAAGTTTCATTGATTACTGCAATGACAGTGGGAATGGTGCATTGTGATGACAAGGACATGGAGCATGGTGATGGCAAGGTAATGCAGTATTGTGAAGACAGGTGTCTGGGTGCATTGTGAAGACATAAGTCCTGGCCCATTGTGATGACAATGCCATGGAGTATTGTGATGCCAAGTGTCATGGAGGTTTGTGATGACAAACGTAATGGAGCATTGTGATGACAAGGGCTTGGAGCATTGTGATGACAAGGGTCACGGAGCACTATGCTGACAGGGGCATGGAGCATTGTGATGAAACGTGTCATGGAGCATTGTGCAGACAAAGGCATGGAGCATTGTGATGACAAGGTAATGTAGAATTTGGCTGACAAATGCATGGAGCATTTTGATGACAAATGTCATGGAGCACTGTGATGACATGCGTCATGGAGCATTGTGACTACAGGGGTCGTGAAGCATTGGGTTGGCAAGGGCATGGATCATTCTGATGACAAGTGTCATGGAGCATTTTGATTACAAGGGTCCCGGATAATTGTGTTGTCTGGTGTCATGGAGCATTGTGATGACTGTGGTCATGGAACATTGTGATGACAGGGGTCATGGAGCATTGTGATCAGAATTTCATGGAGCATTGGGCTGAAAATATTCATTGAGTATTATGATGGCAGGGGTCATGGAGCATTGTGGTGACAATGGAAAGGAGCATTGTGATGACAAGGTCCTGGAGCATTGTGAGGAGAAGACCATGTAGCCTTGTGATGACAAGTATCATGGAGCATTCTGATGAAAAGGGGCATGGAGCATTGTGATTACATGGGCCTTGGAGCATTGTGATGAATAGGGCATGGAAGATTGTGATGAAAAAGCATGGAGCCTTTTCATGAGAGGGTTCAAGGAGCATACTGACGACAAGTGTCAGGGAGCATTGTGATGACAAGTGTATTGAACATTGTGATGACAAAGGTCATGGAGCATTGTGATGAGAAGACCATGGATAATTGTGATGACGAGTGTCATGGGGAGTTGTGGTGACAAGTGTTATGGAACATTGTGAACACAAAGGTTTGGAGCATTGTGATGACAGTGTTTATGGAGCATTTGATTTCATTGTTATGACAATAGCATGAAGCATTATGATGATGGGCATGGTTCATTGTGATGACAGAGTTCATGGCCCATTGAGATGAAAAGGGGCATGGAGCGTTGTGATTACAGGTGTCTTGGAGCATTGTGATGAAAAGGGCATGGAACATTGTGATGCTAAGGCCATGGAGCTGTCTGATGACAAGCGTCATGGAGCTATGTGATGACAAGAGAATGCAGCATTGTGATTACAGGGTTCTTGGATCATTGTGATGACAGGGGTCATGGAGCCTTGTGATGACAAGGACGTGGAACATTGTCATGACAGGCGTGAGGGAGTATTGTAATGACTAGTGATGGAACATTTTGATATCAGCGGTGAAAGAGCATTTTGATGAGAAGTGCATGGAGGATTGTGATGACAAGGTTTATAGAGTATTGTGATGACAAAGTTGTGGAACATTGTGATGACAAGTGCATGGCACATTGTGATGACATGGGTCATGGAGCATTGTTCTGACAAGCCCATGGAGCATTGTGATGACAAGGGTCATGGAGCACTCTGCTGACAAAGGCACGGAGCATTGTGATGACAAGGGTCACAGAGCATTGTGATGAAAAGTTCATGGAGAATTATGGTGACAAAGTTCACAGAGCCCTGTGATGACGAGGTTATGGACCACTGTGAGGACAAAGGTCATGAAGCATTGTGATAACTGGAGTCACAGACCATTGTGATGACAGGGGCATGGAGCATTGTGATGACAGGAGAATGGAGCATTGGTCTGACAACTTTCATTGATTATTGTGATGATAGTGGGCATGGCGCACTGTGACGACAGTGGCATGGAGCATTGATATGACCAGGTCATGGAGTATGGTGGAGACAGGTGTCAGGGAGCATTGTGATGACATATGTCATGGTGCATTGTGATGACAATGGCATGGAGCATTGTGAAGCCAAGTGTCATGGACGATTGTGATGACAAATGTAATGGAGCATTCTGATGACAAGGGCTTGGAGCATTGTGAGAGAAGACCGTGTATAATTGTGATGACCAGCGTCATGGGGCATTGTGATGACAAGTGTTATGGAACATTATGATCCCAAGGATTTGGTGCATTGTAATGACAGACGACATTGAGCATTTTGATTTCATTGTGATGACAAAAGCATGAAATATTATGGTGATGGGCACGGTGCATTGTGATGACAGGGTTGATGGAGCATTGAGATGAAAAGGGGCATGGAGCATTGTGATTCCAGGGGTGTTGGAGCATTGTGATGACAAGGGCATGGAGCACTGTGAGGAGAAGGCCATGGAGCCTTCTGATGACATGCGTCATGGAGCTTTGTGATGACAAGGGCATCGAGATTTGTGATTACAGGGGTCTTGGAGCATTGTGATGACAAGGATCATGGAGGCTTGTGATGACAAGACCGTGGAATCTTGTGATGGCAGGGGTCATGGAGCATTGTTATGACAGGGGTAATGGAGCATTGTGATGTCAAGGACATGGGGCAATCGTCTGAAAAGTTTCATGGATTATTGTGAAGAGAGTGGGCATGGAGCAGTGTGATGACAAGCGCACGGAACAATGTGATACATAGATCATGCAGGATTGTAATGACAATAGCATGGAGCATTGTGATGAGAAGGGTATCGAGCATTGTGATGACAAGCGTCATGGAGATTTGGTACGACAAGTGCATGGAGCAATGTGATGAGAGGGTCCATGGAGCATTGTGATGATAATGGAATGGAGCATTGTGATGCCAAGGGTCATGGAGCTTTGTGATGACAAATGTCATGCAGCATTTTGATGACAAGTGCCTGGTGCATTGTGATGAGAAGGGCAGGGAGCATTGTGATAACAGGGTCATGGAGCAATTTGATGAAAAGTGTCATGGAACATTTTGATGACAGGGGTTATAGAACATTGTGATGTCAGGGATCATGGAGCTTTGTGATAAAAAGGGTCATGGAGCATTTTGATTACAGGGGTTATGGAACTTTGTGATGTCAGGTGTCATGGAGCATTGTGATGATAATGGCATGTAGCATTGTGATGACAGGGGTAATGGAACATTGTGATGACAGGGTTGAAGGAGTATTGAGATGACTAGTGGTGGAACATTGAGATATCAGTGGTGAGAGAGCATTTTGTTAAGTGCATGGAGCATTGTGATGTCAAGGTTTATGGAGCATTTTGATGACAAGGATGTTGAGCATTGTGATGACAAGTGTATGGCGAATTGTGATGACATTGGTTATGGAGCATTGTGCTGACATGCGCATCGATCATTATGATGACAAGGGTCATGGAACATTGTGTTGACAAAGGCATGGAGCTTTGTGATGACAAGGGTCACAGAGCATTGTGATAAAAAGTTCATGGAGCATTGTGTTGACAAAGGTCACAGAGCTTTGTGTGACAAGGTCATGGACCATTGTGATGACAAATGTCATGAAGCATTGAGATGACTGGAGTCACGGAGTTTTGTGATAAGAGGGGTCTTGGAGCATTGTGAAGAAAAGGGAATGCATCATTGTGATGAAAAATGCAGGGAGCCTTGTCATGACAGTGTTCTAGGAGCATAGTGATGAAAAGTGTCAGGGAGCATTGTGATGACAAGTGTATTGAGCATTGTGTTGACAAAGATCATGGAGCATTGTGATGAGAAGACTATGGATAATTGTGATGACGAGCGTCATGGGGCATTGTGATGACAAGAGTCATGGAAATTAGTGATCACAAGGGTTTGCAGCTTTGTGATGACAGAGGTCATGGAGCATTTTGATTTCATAGTGATGACAATAGCATGAATCATTATGATGATGGGCATGGTGAATTGTGATGACAGGGTTGATGGAGAATTGAGATGAAAAGGGGCATGGAGAATTGTGATTACAGAGGTCTTGGAGCATTGTGATGACAAGGGTCATGGAGCCTTGTGATGACAAGGCCGTGGAACATTGTGATGGCAGTGGTCATGTAGCATTGTTATGACAGGTGTAATTGAGCATTGTGATGACAAGGGCATGGAGCAATGTGATGAGAGATTTCATTGAGCATTGTGATGACAATGGCATGGAGCATTGTGATGCCAGGGGTCATGGAGCTTTGTAATGAAAAATGTCAAGGGGCATTTTAATGACTAGGGCCTGGTGCATTGTGATGGGAAGGGCAGGGAGCATTGTGATGACAGGGTCATGGAGCAATTTGATGTAAAGCGTCAAGGAATATTTTGATGACAGGCGTTATGGAACATTGTGATGTCAGGGGTCATGAAGCATTTTGATGAAATGGGTCATGGAGCATTTTGTGACAGGGGTTATGGAACATTGTGATGTCAGGGGTCATGGAGCATTGTGATGACAAGGGCACGGAGCAATGTGATGACAGGGGCATGGAAAATTTGTCTGACAAGTTTCATGGATTATTGTGATGACAGTGGGCATGGAGCATTGTGATGACAAAGGTCACAGAGCCTTTTGTGAAGAGGGCATGGACCACTGTGTTGACAAATGTCATGAAGCACTGTGATGACTGGAGTCACAGAGCATTGTGATGGCAGGGGTCATGGAGCATTGTGCTGACAAGCACATGGAGCATTTTGATGACACGTGGTATGGAGCGTTGTGCTGACAAAGGCATGGAGCATGGTGATGAAAAGGGACACAGAGCATTGTGATGAAATATTCATGGAGCATTGTGGTGACAAAGATCACAGAACCTTGTGTGACAGGGGCATGGACAATTGGTCTGACAAGTTTCATGGATTATTGTGATGACAGTGGGCATGGAGCATTGTGATGACAAAAGTCATGAAGCATTGTGATGACTGGAGTCACGGAGCATTTTGATGACATGGGTAATGGAGCATTGTGATGACATGGGCATGGAGCACTGAGATGACAGTGGCATGGAACATTTGTCTGACAAGTTTCATGGATTATTCTGATGACAGTGGGCATGGTGCATTGTGATGACAAGGGCATGGAACATTGTGATGACAAGGTCATGGAGTATTGTGAAGAGAGTTGTCAGGGAGCATTGTGATGACATATGTCATTGTCCATTGTGATGACAATGGCATGGAGCATTGTGATAACAAATGTCATGGAAGATTGTGATGACAAATGTAATGGAGCATTTTGATGACAAGGGCTTGGAACATTGTGATGAAAAGGGTCATGGAGCATTGTGATGAGAGGGGTCATGGAGCATTGTGATGACAAGCGTCATGGAGCATTGTGATGAGAAGGTCATGGAGCATTGGCCTGAAAATATTCATGGAGTATTGTGATGACAGGGGTCAAGGAGCATTGTGATGACAAGTGTATTGAGCATTGTGATGACAAAGGTCATGGAGCATTGTGATGAGAAAACCATGGATAATTGTGATGACGAGCGTCATGGGGCGTTGTGATGACAAGTGTTATGGAGCCTTGTGATCACCAGGGTTTGGAGCATGGTGATGACAGAGGTCATGGAGCATTTTGATTTCATTGTGATGACAATAGCATGAAGGATTATGATGATGGGCATGGTGCATTGTGATGACAGGGTTCATGGAGAATTGAGATGAAAAGTGGCAAGGAGCATTGTGATTAAAGTGGTCTTGGAGCATTATGATGACAAAGGAATGGAGCATTGTGATGAGAAGTCAATGGAGCAATCTGATGACATGCGTCATTTAGTTTGGTGTTGACAAGGGCATGGAGCATTGTGAAGACAGTGGCATGGAAAATTGGTGTAACAAGTTTTATGGATTCTTGTGATGACAGTGGGCATGGCGAATTGTGATGACAAGGGCATGGAGCATTGTGAAGCCAAGTGTCATGGAGGATTGTGATGACAAAGGTAATGGAGCATTGTGATGACAAGGGCTTGGAGCATTGTGATAACAAGGGTCATGGGGCATTGTGATGAAAACGGGCATTGAGAATTTTGATGACAGGGTATGAAGCATTTTGATGACAAAGCCATGGATCTTGCTATGACAGGTGTCATGGGACATTTCAATGACAGGTGCATGGAGAATTGTGATGACAAGAGCATGTAAAATTGTGATGAGAACTGTCATGGAGCATTTTGATGACAAGAACGTGGAGAATTGTGATGACAAGGGACATGGAGCATTGTTATGACCAGGGAATGGAGCATTGTAATCGAAAGACCATGGAGCACTGTGATGAGAAGAAAAATGGATAACTGTGATGACGAGCATCATGGAGCACTGTAATGACAAGGGGCAAGGAGCATTCTGATGACAGGCGTCATGGAGCATTGTGATGACAGAGGTCGTGGAACATATTGATGACAGGGGTCATGGAGCATTCTGATGATAAGCTTGTGGAGTATTGTGATGACAATGGCATGGAGCATTGTGATGAAAAGGGCATGGATCATTGTGATGAAAAATGCATGGAGCCTTTTCATGACAGATTTAAAGGAGCATTCTGACAACAAGTGTCAGGGAGCATTGTGATGACAAGTGTATTGAGCATTGTGATGAAAATGGTCATGGAGCATTGTGATGACAAGGGCATGTACTATTGTGATGACAGGAATCATGGAGCATTGTGATGTCAAGTGTTATGGAACATTGTGATCACAAGTGTTTGGAGCATTGTGATGACAGGTCATGGAACACTCTGATACATGGGTCATGAAGGATTGCAATGACAAGGGCATGGAGCATTGTGATGAGAAGGGCATCAAGCATTTTGATGACAAGCGTCTTGGAGCTTTGTGATGACCAGGACATGGAACAATGTGATGAGAGGCTTCATGAAGCATTGTGATGACAATGGCATGGAACATTGTGATGCAAAGGGTCATGGAGCTTTGTGATGACAAAGGTCATGGAGCACTTTGATGAAAAGTGCGTCGTGCATTGTGATTAGAAGGGCAGCGTGCATTGTGATGACAGGGTAATGGAGCAATTTGATGAAAAGTGTCATCGAACATTTTGATGACAGGGGTTATGGAACATTGTGACGTGAGGGTTCATGGAGCATTTTGATGAAATGGGTCATGGAGAATTTTGATGACAGGTGTTATGGAACATTGTGATGTCAGGGGTCATTGAACATTGTGATGATAAGGGCATGTACCATTGTGATGACAGGGGTCATGGAACATTTTGATGACAGGGGTGAGGGACTATTGTGATGACTAGTGATGGAACATTGTGATATCAGTCGTGAGAGAGCATTTTGATGAGAAGTGTAAGAAGCATTGTGATGACAATGTTTATGGAGCGTTGTGATGACAATGTTGTGGAGCATTGTGATGACAAGTGCATGACACTTTGTTATGACATGTGTTATGGAGCATTGTGCTGATTAGCTCATGGAGCATTGTGATGACAATGGTCATGGAGCATTGTGCCAAGGAAGGCATGGAGCATTGTGATGACAAGGGTCACGGAGCATTGTGATCAAAAGTTCATGGAGCATTGTGGTGACAAAGGTCACAGGGACTTGTGATGAAGAGGGCATGGACCATTGTGATGACAAAGGTCATGAATCATTGTTATGACTGGAGTCAAGGAAGACTGTGATGACAGGGTTCATGGAGCATTGTGATGAAAAGGGCATGGAGCATTGTGATGACAGGGCCATAGAACATAGCTCTGACAAGTTTTATGGATTATTGTGAGGACAGTGGGCATGGCGCTTTGTGATGACAAGGGCATGGAGCATTGTGATGACAAGGTGATACAGTATTGTGAAGACAGGTGTCAGGGAGCACTGTGATGACATATGCGGTGGTCCATTGTGATAACAATGGCATGGAGCATTGTGATGCCAAGTGTCATGGAGGATTGTGATGACAAGGGCTTGGAGCATTGTGATGACAAGGGTCACGGAGCATTGTGATGAAAAGGGCATGGAGCATTGTGATTACAGGGGTCTTGGAGCATTGTGATGAAAAGGGCATGGATCATTGTGATGGAAAAGGCATGGAGCCTTGTTATGACAGGGTTCAAGGAACATACTGACGACAAGTGTCAGGGAGCATTGTGATGACAAGTAAATTGAGCATTGTGATGACAAAGGTCATGGGGCACTGTGATGAGAAAACCATGGATAATTGTGATGACGAGCGTCATGGGGCATTGTGATGACAAGTGTTATGGAACATTGTGATCACAAGAGTTTGGAGCATTGTGATGACAGAGTTCATGGAGCATTTTGATTTCATTATGATGACCATAGCATGAAGCATTATGATGATGAGCATGGTGCATTGTGATGACAAGGTTCATGGAGCATTGAGATGAAAAGTGGCATGGAGAATTGTGATTAAATTAGTCTTGGAGAATTGTGATGAAAAGGGCATGGAGCATTGTGAAGAGAAGGCAATGTAGCATTCTGATGACATGCGTCATGGAGCTTTTTGATGACAAGGGCATGGAGCATTGTGATGACAGTGGCATGGAAATTTGGTCTAACAACTTTCATGGATTATTGTGATGACAGTGGCCATGGATTATTTTGATGAGAAGAGCATGGAGCATTCTGATGATAAGGTTGTGGAGTATTGTGATGACAATGGCATGGAGCATTGTGATGAAAATGTCATGGATCATTGTGATGAAAAATGCATGGAGCCTTTTCATGACAGGTTTCAAGGAGCATTCTGACAACAAGTGTCAGTGAGCATTGTGATGACAAGTGTATTGAGCATTGTGATGACGATGGTCAAGGAGCATTGTGATGACAATGGCATGGAGTATTGTGATGACAGGCATCATGGATCATTGTGATGTCAAGGGTTATGGAACATTGTGATCACAAGGTTTTGGAGCATTGTGATGACAGGTCATGGATCATTTTGATTTCAAGGAGCAAGGAGCATTGTGATGACAAGGGCATGAAGCAATGTGATCCAAAGTTTCATGGAGGATTTTGATGACAAGCACATGGGCCTTTGTGATGACAATGTCATGTAGCATTTTGCTGACAAAGGCATGGAGCATCGTGATGACAAGTTTCATGGAGCACTGTGAAGACAAGCATCACGGAGCATTGTGATCACAGCGGTCATGGAGAATTGGGATGGCAAGGGCACGGATCATTGTGATGACAAGGGTCAGGGAGCAGTTTGATGATAAAAGTCCGGGATTATTGTGTTGTAAGGTGTCATGGAGCATTGTGATGACAGTGGTCATGGAGCATTGTGATGACAGGGGTCAAGGAGCATTGTGATGACAAGGGAATGGAGCATCGTGATGACAAGATCCTGGAGCATTGTGATGAGAAGATTATGGAGCTTTGTGATGACAAGTCTCATGGAGCATTCTGATGAAATGGGGCATGGAGCATTGTGATTAAAGGAGCCTTGGAGCATTGTGATGACAAGGGCATGGAGCATTGTGATGAGAAGGCCATGGAGCATTCTGATGACATGCGTCATGAAGCACTGTGATGACCAGGGCATGGAGCATTGTGATTACAGGGGTCTTGGAGCATTGTGATGAAAACGGCATGGATCATTGTGATGAAAAAGGCATGTAGCCTTGTCATGGTAGGGTTCAAGGAGTATATTGATGACAAGTGTCAGGGAGCATTGTGATGACCAGTGTATTGAGCATTGTGATGACAAAGGTCATGGAGCATTGTGATGAGAAGACCGTGGATAATTGTGATGACGAGAGTCATGGGGCATTGTGAAGACAAGTGTTATGAACATTGTGATCAAAAGGGTTTGGAGCATTGTGATGACAGATGTCATGGAGCATTTTGATTTCATTGTGATGACAATAGCATGAAGCATTATGATGATGGGCATGGTGCATTTTGATGACAGGGTTCATGGAGCATTGAGATGAAAAGGGGCATGGAGAACTGTGATTACAGGGGTCTTGGAGCATTGTTATGACAAGGGTCATGGATCCTTGTCATGACAACGCCGTGGTACATTGTGATGGCAGGGCTCATGGAGCATTGTTATGACAGGGGTAATGGAGCATTGTGATGACAATGACATGGAGCATTGGTTTGAAAAGTTTCATGGATTATTGTGACGAGAGTGGTCATGGAGCATTGTGATGACAAGGGCACAGAACACGGTGATACACGGGTTATGGAGGATTGTAATGACAAGGGCATGGATCATTGTGATGAGAAAGGCATCGAGCATTGTGATGACAAGCGTCATGGAGCTTTGTGATGACAAGGGCAAGGAGCAATGTGATGATAGGGTTCATGGAACATTGTGATGACAATGGCATGGAGCATTGTGATGCCAAGGGTCATGGAGATTTGTGAGGACAAAAGTCAATGAGCACTTTTATGACAAGAGCATTGTGCATTGTGATGAGAAGGGCAGGGAGCATTGTGATGACAGGATCATGGAGCAATTTGATGAAAAAGGTCAGGGAACATTTTGATGACAGAGGTTATGGAACAGTGTGACGTCAGCGGTCATGGAGCATTGTCATGATAAGCGCATGTAGCATTTTGATGACAGGGTTCATGGAACATTGTGATGAAAGGGGTGAGGGAGTATTATGATGACTAGTGATGGAACATTGTGATATCAGTAGTGAGAAAGCATTTAGGTGAGAAGTGCATGGAGAATTGTGATGACAATGTTTATGGAGAATTTTGGTGATAAGGTTGTGGAGCATTTTGATGACAAGTGCATCGCTTATTGTGATGACTTGTGTCTTGGAGCATTGTGCTGACAAGCGCATGGAGCCTTGTGATGACAACGACCATGGAGCATTGTGATGACAAAGGCATGGAGCATTGTGATGACACGTGTTACAGAGCATTGTGATGACGAGGGAAAGGACCATTGTGATGACAAAGATCATAAATCATTGTGATGACTGGATTCATGGAGCATTATGATGTGAGGGGTCATGGAGCATTGTGATTACAGGGGTCTTGGAGCATTGTGATGACAAGGGCATGGAGCATTGTGATGAGAAGGCCATGGAGCAATCCGATGACATTCATCATGGAGTTTTGTGAAGACAAGGGCATGGAGCATTGTGAATACCGGGGTCTTGGAGCATTGTGATGAAAAGGGCATCGATCATTGTGATGAAAAAGGCATGGAGTCTTGTCATGACAGGGTTCAAGGAGCATACTGACGACAAATGTCAGGGACCATTATGATGACATGAGTATTGAGCATTGTGATGACAAATGTCATGGAGCATTGTGATGAGAAAACCATGGATAATTGTGATGACGAGCATCATGGGGCGTTGTGATGACAAGTGTTATGGAATATCGTGATCACAAGTGTTTGGAGCATTGTGATGACATAGGTGATGGAGCATTTTGATTTCATTGTGTTGACAATAGCATGAAGCATTATGATGATGGGCATGGTGCATGGTGATGACAAGGGTCATGGATCCTTGTGATGACAAGGCCATGGAACATGGTGATGACAGTGGTCATGGAGCATTGTTATGACTGGGGTAATGGAGTATTGTGATGGCAAGGGTATGGAGCATTGTGATGAGAAAGCCATGGAGCATTCTGATGACATTCGTCATGGAGCTTTGTGATGACAAAGGCATGCAGCATTGTGATTACAGTGGTCTTCGATCATTGTGATGACAAGGATATGGAGCCTTGTGATGACAAAGCCGTGGATCATTTTGATGGCAGGGGTAATGGAGCATTCTCATGACAGGGGTAATGGAGCATTGTGATTAAAATTGTATGGAGAATTGCTCTGAAAAGTTTCATGGATTATTGTGATGAGAGTGGGCATGTAACATTGTGATGACAAGGTAAAACAACACTGTGTTACATGGGTCATGGAGGATTGTAATGACAAGGGCATGGAGCATTGTGATGAGAAGGGCATCGAGCATATTGATGACAAGCATCGTGGAGCTTTGTGATGACAAGGAGATGGAAGCAATGTGATGAGAGGCTTCAGGAAGCACTGTGATGACAATGGCCTTGATCATTGTGATGCCAAGGGTCATGGAGTTTTGTGATGACCAAGGTCATGGAGCATTTTGTTGACAAGTGCGTGGTGCATTGTAATGAGAAGGGAAGGGTGCATAGTGATGAGAGGGTCATGGAGCAATTTGATGAAAATGGTCATCGAACATTTTGATGACAGGGGTTATGGAACATTGTGATGTCAGGGGTCATGGAGCATTGAGATGAATAGGGTCAGGGAGCATTTTGATGACAGGGATTATGGAACGTTGTGATGTCAGGGGTCATCGAACATTGTGGTGATAAGGGCATGAAGCATTATGATTACAGGGGTCATGGAACATTGTGATGACTGGGGTGAGGGAGTATTGTGATGACTAGTGATGGAACAGTGTGATATCAGTGGTGAGAGAGCATTTTGATGAGAAGTGTATGGAGCATTGTGATGACAAGGTTTATGGAGATTTGTGATGACAAGGTTGTGGAGCATTGTGATGACAAGCGTGTGGTGCATTGTTATGACATGTGTTATGGAGCATTCTGCTGACTAGCGCATATAGCATGGTGATGAAAAGGGTCATGGAGAATCGTGCTGAGAAACGTATGGAGCATTGTGATGACAAGGGTCATGGAGCATTGTGATCAAAAGTTCATGGAGCATTATGGTGACAAAGGTCACAGAAACTTGTGATGACGAGGGCATGGACCATTTTGATGACAAAGGTCATGAATCATTGTTATGACTGCAGTCACGGAGCATTGTGACGACCGGGGTCATGGAGCATTGTGATGACAAGGGCATGGAGGATTGTGATGACAGAGGCATAGAGCATTGCTCTGACAACTTTTATGGATTATTGGATGACAGTTGGCATGGCTCATTGTGATGACAAGGGCATGGAGCATTGTGATGACAAGGTCATACATTATTGTGAAGGCAGGTGTCAGGGAGCATTGTGATTACATATGTCACGATCCATTGTGATGACAATGCCATTGGGCATTGTGATGCCAAGTGTCATGGAAGATTGGGATGCCAAATTTAATGGAGCATTGTGATGACAAGGGCTTTGAGCATCGTGATGACAAGGTCAAGGAGCACTGTGATGACAAGATCATGGAGAGTTGTGATGACAAGGGCCATTGAGAATTTTGATGAGAAGGTCGTGAAGCATTGTGATGAGAAGCGCATGGAGCTTGCTATGACAGGGGTCATGGAGCATTGCAATGAAAATTGCATGGAGAACTGTATTGACAACTGCATGTAACATTTTGACGAGAAGTGTCTTGGAGCATTGTGATGTCAAGGACATGTAGAATTGTGATAACCAGGGCATGGAGCATTGTGATGGCAGGACCGTGGAGCATTGTGATGAGAAGACCATGGATAATTGTGATGATGAGCATCATAGAGCACTGTAATGAGAAGGGGCATGGAGCATTGTGATGACAGGTGTCATGGATCATTGTGATGACAAGTGTCATGGACCATTCTGATGACAAGCTTGTGGAGTAATGTGCTGAAAAAGGCATGGAGCGTTTTCATGACAGTGCTCCAGGAGCATTCTGATGACAAGTGTCAGGGAGCATTGTGATGACATGTGTATTGAGAATTGTGATGACAAAAGTCATGGAGCATTGTGACGATAGGCATCATGGAGCATTGTGATGGCAAGTATTATGGAACATTGTGATCACAAGGAATTGGAGCATTGTGATGACAGAAGTCATGTATCATTTTCATTTCAAGGAGCATAGAGCATTGTGATGACAAGGGCATGAAGCAATGTGAACCCAAGGTTCACGGAAGATTTTGATGACAATGGGAACGGAGTTTTGTGATGACAAGCGCATGGAGCATTGTGATGACAAGGTCATGTAGCATTTTGCTGACAAATGCATGGAGCATTGTGATGACAAGCGTCATGGAGCATTGTGTTTACAGTGGTCATGGAGCTTTGGGATGGCAAAGACATGGATCATTGTGATGAAAAGGGTCATGGAGAATTTTGATGACAAGAGTCCTGGATCATTGTGTTGTCTGGTGTCATGGAGCGTTGTGATGACATTGGTCATGGAGCATTGTGATGCCAGGTATCATCGAGCATTGTGATGAGAAGTTCATGGAGTATTGGGCTGACAATATTCATTGAGTATTGTTATGGCGGGTGTAAATGAGCATTGTGATGACAAGGGAATGGAGCATTGTGATGACAAAGTCCTGGGGCATTGTGATGAGAAGACGATGGAGCATTGTGATGACAAGTCTCATGGAACATTCTGATGAAAAGGGGCATGGAGCATTCTGATTACAGGGGTCTCGGAGCATTGGGATGACAAGGGCATGGAGCATGGAGATGACAATGCCAGGAGCATTCTGATGACATGCGTCATGGATATTTCTGATGACAAGGGCATGGAGCATTGTGATTACAGGGGTTTTGGAGCATTGTGATGAAAAGTCCATGGATCATTGTGAGGAAAAGGCATGGAGCCTTGTCATGACAGGGTTCAAGGAGCATACTGAAGACAAGGGTCAGGGAGCATTGTGATGACAAAGGTCATGGAGCATTGTGATGAGAAGACCATGGATAATTGTGATGACCAGCGTCATGGGGCATTGTATTGACAAGTGTTATGGAACATTGTGATCACAAGGGCTTGGAGCATTGTGATGACCGAGGTCATGGAGCATTTTAATTTCATTTCGATGACAATAGCATGAAGCTTTATGATGATGGGCATGTTGCATTGTGATGACAGTGTTCATGGAGAATTGAGATGAAAAGGGGCATGGAGCCTTGTGATTACAGGGTTGTTGGAGCATTGTTATGACAAGGGTCATGGAGCCTTGTCATGACAACGCCCTGGTACACTGTGATGGCAGGGGTCATGGAGCATTGTTATGACAGGAGTAATGGAGCATTGTGATGACAAGGACATGGAGCATTGGTTTGAAAAGTTTCATGGATTATTGTGACGGGAGTGGTCATGGAGCATTGTGATGACAAGGGCACAGAACACGGTGATACATGGGTTATGGAGGATTTTAATGACAAGGGCATGGATCATTGTGATGATAAAGGCATCGAGCATTGTGATGACAAGCATCATGGAGCTTTTTGATGACAAGGGCAAGGAGCAATGTGATGATAGGGTTCATGGAACATGGTGATGACAATGGCATGGAGCATTGTGATGCCAAAGGTCATGGAGATTTGTGAGGACAAATGTCTACGAGCATTTTGATGACAAGAGCATTGTGCATTGTGATGAGAAGGGCAGGGAGTATTGTGATGACAGGATCATGGAGCAATTTGATGAAAAGGGTCAGGGAACATTTTGATGACAGGGGTTATGGAACAGTGTGATGTCAGTGGTCATGGAGCATTGTGATGATAAGGGCATGTAGCATTTTGATGGCAGGGGTCTTGGAACATTTTGATGAAAGGGGTGAGGGAGTATTGTGATGACTAGTGATGGAATATTGTGATATCAGTGGTGAGAGAGCATTTAGATTAGAAGTTCATGGAGCATTGTGATGACAAGTTTTATGGAGCATTGTGATGACAAGGTTGTGGAGCACTGTGAAGACAAGTGCATGGCATATTGTGATGACCTGTGTCTTGGAGCAGTGTGCTGACAAGCGCATGGAGCATTGTGGTGACATGGGTCATGGAGCATTGTGCTGACAAAGGCATGGAGCATTGTGATGACACGTGTTAAAGAGCATTGTGATGATGAGGGAATGGACCATTTTCATGACAAAGGTCATAAAGCTTTGTGATGACTGGATTCATGGAGCATTATGATGTGAGGGGTCATGGAGCATTGTGATTACAAGGGCATGGAGTATTGTGATGACAGGGACATGGAGACTTCTTCTGACAAATTTCATGGAGTATTGCTATGACAGTGGGCATGGCACATTGTGATGACAAGGGCATGGAGCGTTGTTATGACAAGGTCATATAGTATTGTGAAGACAGGTGTCAGGGAGCATTGTGATGACATATGTCTTGGTGCATTGTGATGACAACGGCATGGAGCATTGTGATGCCAAGTGTCATGGAGGATTGTGATGACAAAGGTAATGTAGGATTGTGATGAGAAGACCATAGAGCCTTGTGATGACAAGTCTCATGGAGCATTCTGATGAATAGGGGCATGGATCATTGTGATTACAGGAGCATTGGAGCATTGTGATGACAAGGGCATGGAGCACTGTGATGAGAAAGCCATGGAGCATTCTGATGACATGCGTCATGAAGCTTTGTGATGACAAGTGCATGGAGGATTTTTATTACATGGGTCTTGGAGCATTGTGATGAAAAGTCCATGGATCATTGTGATGAAAATGGCATGGAGCCTTGTCATGACAGGTTTCATGGAGCCTACTGATGACAAGTGTCAAGGAGCATTGTGATGACAAAGGTCCTGGAGCATTGTGATGTGAAGACCATGTATAATTGTGATGAGGAACGTCATGGGGCATTGTGATGACAAGTGTTATGGAACATTGTGATCACAAGGGTTTGGAGCATTGTGATGACAGAGGTCATGGAGCATTTTGATTTCATTGTGATGACAATAGCATGAAGCTTTATGATGATGGGCATGGTGCATTGTAATGACAGTGTTCATGGAGAATTGAGATGAAAAGGGGCATGGAGCCTTGTGATTACAGGGGTCATGGAGCATTGTTATGACAAGGGTCATGGAGCCTTGTGATGACAACGCCGTGGAATATTGTGATGACAGGGTTCATGGAGCATTGTTATGACAGGTGTAATGGACCATTGTGATGACAAGGGCATTGAGCATTGGTTTGAAATGTTTCATGGATTATTGTGATGAGAGTGGGCATGGAGCATTGTGATGACAAGGTCACAGAACACGGTGATTCATGGGTCATGGAGGATTGTAATGAGAAGGGCATGGACCATTGTGATGAGAAGGGCACTGAGCATTGTGATGACAAGCGTCATGGAGCTTTGTGATGACAAGGGCAAGGAGCAATGTGATGATAGGGTTCATGGAGCATTTTGATGACAATGGCATGGAGCATTGTGATGCCAAGGGTCATGGAGCTTTGTGATGACAAAGGTCATGGAGCATTTTGATGACAAGAGCGTTGTGCATTGTGATGAGAAGGGCAGGGAACATTGTGATGACAGGGTCATAGAGCAATTTGATGAAAAGTGTTGGGGAACATTTTGATGACAGGGATTATGGAACATTGTGATGTCAGTGGTCATGGAGCATTGTGATGATAAGGGCATGTAGCATTTTGATGACAGGGGTCATGGAACATTGTGATGAAAGGGGTGAGGGAGTATTGTGATGACTATTGATGGAACATTGTGATATCAGTGGTGAGAGAGCATTTAGATGAGAAGTGCATGGAGCATTGTGATGACAAGGTTTATGGAGCATTGTGCTGACAAGATTGTGGAGAATTGTGATGACAAGTGCATGGCATATTGTGATGACATGTGTCTTGGAGCATTCTGCTGACAAAGGCATGCAGCATTGTGATGACAAGTGTTACAGAGCACTGTGATGACGAGGGAATGGACCATTGTGATGACAAAGGTCATAAAGCATTGTGATGACTGGATTCACTGAGCATTATGATGTGAGGGGTCATGGAGCATTGTGATTACAAATGCATGGAGCATTGTGATGACAGGGGCATGGAGACTTGGTCTGACATGTTTCATGGATTATTGCTATGAGGTTGGGCATGGCACATTGTGATGACAAGGGAATGGAACATTGTTATGACAAGATCATGTAGTTTTGTGAAGACAAGTGTCAGGGAACATTGTGATGACATATGTCATGGAGCATTGTGAAGACAACGGCGTGAGGAATTATGATGATGGGCATGATGCATTGTGATGACAGGATTCATGGAGCATTGAGATGAAAAGAGGCATGGAGCATTGTGATTGCAGGGGTCTTGGAGCATTGTGATGACAAGGACATTGAGCAATGTGATGGGAAGGCCATGGAGCATTCTGATGACATGTGTCATTGTGCTTTGTGATGACAAGGACATGGAGCATTGTGACTACAGGGTCTTGGAGCATTGTGATGACAAGTGTCATGGAGCATTGTGATGACACGGCTGTAGGGCATTGTGATGGCAGGGGACATGGAGCATTGCTATGTCAGGGGTAATGGAGCTTTGTGATGAGAAGGGCAATGAGCATTTGTCTGAAAAGTTTCATGTATTATTGTGATGAGAGTGTGCATGGAGAATTGTGATGACAAGGTCATGGAACACTGTGATACATTGGTCATCGAGGATTGTAATGACAAGGGCTTGGAGCATTGTCATGAGAAGGGCATCGAGCATTGTGATGACAAGTGTCATGGAGCTTTGTAATGACAAGGGCATGGATCAATGTGATGAGAGGGTTCATGGAGCATTGTGATGACAATGACATGGAGCATTGTGATGCCAAGGCTCATCGAGCTTTGAGATGACAAATGTCATGGTGCATTTTGATGACAAGTGCGTTGTGCATTGTGATGAGAAGGGCAGGGAGCATTGTGATGACAGGGTCATGGAGCAATTTGATGAAAAGTGTCATGGAACATTTTGATGACAGGTGATTTGGCACATTGTGATATCATGAGTCATGGCGCATTGTGATGATAAGTGCATGTTGCATTGTGATGACGGGGTCCTGGAACATTGTGAAGATAGGAGTGAGCGAGTATTGTGATGACTAGTGATGGAACATTGTGATATAAGTGGTGAGAGAGCATTTTGATGAGAAGTGCATGGAGCATTGTGATGAAAATGTTTATGGAGCATTGTGATAACAAGGTTGTGGACTATTGTGAAGAAAAAATGTGGCACATTGTGATGACAAGGGTCCTGGAGTATTGTGCTGACAAAGGCAAGGAGCATTGAGATGACAAGGGTCACGGAGCATTGTGATGACGCGGGCATGGACTATTGTGATGACTAAGGTCATGAAGCATTGTGATGACTGGATTCACGGAGCATTATGATGTGAGTGGTCATGGAGCATTGTGATTACAAGGGCATGGAGCATTGTTATGACAAGGTCATACAGTATTGTGAAGACAGGTGTCAGGGAGCATTGTGATGACATATGTCGTGGTGCATTGTGATGACAACTGCATGGAGTATTCTGATGCCAAGTGTCATGGAGAATTGTGATGAAAAAGGTAATGGAGAATTGTGATGAGAAGACCATAGAGCCTTGTGATGACAAGTCTCATGGAGCATTCTGATGAAAATGGGCATGGAGCATTGTGATTACAGGAGCCTTGGAGCATGGTGATGACAAGGGCATGGAGCATTGTGATGAGAAAGCCATGGAGCATTCTGATGACATGCTTCATGAAGCTTTGTGATGACAAGGGCATGGAGAATTTTTATAACATGGGTCTTGGAGCATTTTAATGAAAAGTCCATGGATCATTGTGATGAAAAAGGCATGGATCATTGTCATGACAGGGTTCAAGGAGCATACTGATGACAAGTGTCTAGGAGCATTGTGATGACAAAGGTTCTGGAGCATTGTGATGTGAAGACCATGGATAATTGTGATGAGGAACGTCATGGGGCATTGTGATGACAAGTGTTATGGAACATTGTGATCACAAGGGTTTGGAGCATTGTGATGACAGAGGTCATGGAGCATTTTGATTTCATTGTGATGACAATAGCATGAAGCTTTATGATGATGGGCATGGTGCATTGTAATGACAGTGTTCATGGAGAATTGAGATGAAAAGGGACATGGAGCCTTGTGATTACAGGGGTCATGGAGCATTGTTATGACAAGGGTCATGGAGCCCTGTGATGACAACGCCGTGGAATATTGTGATGACAGGGGTCATGGAGCATTTTTATGACAGGTGTAATGGAGCATTGTGATGACAAGGGCATTGAGCATTGGTATGAAATGTTTCATGGATTATTGTGATGAGAGTGGGCATGGAGCATTGTGATGACAAGGTCACAGAACACGGTGATTCATGGGTCATGGAGGATTGTAATGAGAAGGGCATGGACCATTGTGATGAGAAGGGCATTGAGCATTGTGATGACAAGCGTCATGGAGCTTTGTGATGACAAGGGCAAGGAGCAATGTGATGATAGGGTTCATGGAACATTGTGATGACAATGGCATGGAGCATTGTGATGCCAAGGGTCATTGAGATTTGTGATGACAAAGGTCAGTGAGCATTTTGATGACAAGGGCATTGTGCATTGTGATAAGACGGGCAGGGAGCATTGTGATGACAGGATCATGGAGCAATTTGATGAAAAGGGTCAGGGAACATTTTGATGACAGGAGTTATGGAACAGTGTGACTTCAGTGGTCATGGAGCATTGTGATGATAAGGGCATGTAGCATTTTGATGACAGGGGTCATGGAACATTGTGATGAAAGGGGTGAGGGAGTATTGTGATGACTATTGATGGAACATTGTGATATCAGTGGTGAGAGAGCATTTAGATGAGAAGTTCATGAAGCATTATGATGACAAGGTTTATGGAGCATTGTGACGACAAGGTTGTGGAGCACTGTGAAGACAAGTGCATGGCATATTGAGATGACCTGTGTCTTGGAGCATTGTGCTGACAAGAGCATTGAGCATAGTGATGACAAGGGTCATGGAGCATTGTGCTGACAAAGACATGGAGCATTGTGATGACACGTGTTACAGAGCATTGTGATGACGAGGGAATGGACCATTTTCATGACAAAGGTCATAAAGCATTGTGATGACTGGATTCACGGAGCATTATGATGTGAGTGGTCATGGAGCATTGTGATTACAAGGGCATGGTGCATTGTGATGTCAGGGGCATGGAGCATTGGTCTGACAAGTTTAATGGATTATTGCTATGACAGTGGGCATGGCGCATTGTGATGACAAGGGCATGGAGCATTGTTATGACAAGGTCATATATTATTGTGAAGACAGGTGTCATGGAGCATTGTGTTGACATATGTCGTGGTGCATTGTGATGACAACGGCATGGAGTATTGTGATGCCAAGTGTCATGGAGGATTGTGTTGACAAATGTAATGGAGGATTGTGATGAGAAGACCATAGAGCCTTGTGATGACAAGTCTCATGCAGCATTCTGATGAAAAGATGCATGGAGCATTGTGAATACAGGAGCCTTGGAGCATGGTGATGACAAGGGCATGGAGCATTGTGATGAGAAAGCCATGGAGCATTCTGATGACATGCTTCATGAAGCTTTGTCATGACAAGGGCATGGAGAATTTTTATAACATGGGTCTTGGAGCATTTAATGAAAAGTCCATGTATCATTGTGATGAAAAAGGCATGGATCATTGTCATGACAGGGTTCAAGGAGCATACTGATGACAAGTGTCAAGGAGCATTGTGATGACAAAGGTCATGGAGCATTGTGATGTGAAGACCATGGATAATTGTGATGAGGAACATCATGGGGCATTGTGATGACAAGTGTTATGGAACATTGTGATCACAAGGGTTTGGAGCATTGTGATGACAGAGGTCATGGAGCATTTTGATTTCATTGTGATGACAATAGCATGAAGCTTTATGATGATGGGCATGGTGCATTGTAATGACAGTGTTCATGGAGAATTGAGATGAAAAGGGGCATGGAGCCTTGTGATTACAGGGGTCATGGAGCATTGTTATGACAAGGATCAAGGAGCCCTGTGATGACAACGCCGTGGAATATTGTGATGACAGGGGTCATGGAGCATTGTTATGACAGGTGTAATGGAGCATTGTGATGACAACGGCATTGAGCATTGGTTTGAAATGATTCATGGATTATTGTGATGAGAGTGGGCATGGAGCATTGTGATGACAAGGTCACAGAACACGGTGATTCATGGGCCATGGAGGATTGTAATGAGAAGGGCATGGACCATTGTGATGAGAAGAGCATTGAGCATTGTGATGACAAGCGTCATGGAGCTTTGTGATGACAAGGGCAAGGGGCAATGTGATGATAGGGTTCATAGAGCACTGTGATGACAATGGCATGGAGCATTGTGATGACAAAGGTCATGGAGCATTTTGATGACAAGAGCGTTGTGCATTGTGATGAGATGGGCAGGGAGCATTGTGATGACAGGGTCATGGAGCAATTTGATGTAAAGTGTGGGGGAACATTTTGATGACAGGGGTTATGGAACATTGTGGTGTCAGTGGTCATGGAGCATTGTGATGATAAGGGCATGTAGCATTTTGATGACAGGGGTCATGGAACATTGTGATGAAAGGGGTGAGGGAGTATTTTGATGACTAGTGATGGAACATTGTGATATCAGTGGTGAGAGAGCATTTAGATGAGAAGTGCAAGGAGCACTGTGATGACAAGGTTGTGGAGCATTGTGATGACAAGTGCATGGCATATTGTGATGACATGTGTCTTGGAGCATTGTGCTGACAAGCACATGGAGCATTGTGATGACAAGGTCATGGAGCATTCTGCTGACAAAGGCATGCAGCATTGTGATGACAAGTGTTCCAGAGCACTGTGATGACGAGGGAATGGACCATTGTGATAACAAAGGTCATAAACCATTGTGATGACTGGATTCACGGAGCATTATAATGTGAGGGGTCATGGAGCATTGTGATTACAAGGGCATGGAGCATTGTGATGACAGGGACATGGAGACTTGGTCTGACATGTTTCATGGATTATTGCTATGAGGTTGGGCATGGCACATTGTGATGACAAGGGAATGGAACATTGTTATGACAAGATCATGTAGTATTGTGAAGACAGGTGTCAGGGAGCATTGTGATGACATATGTCATAGTGCATTGTGATGAAAATGGCGTGACGAATTATGATGATGGGCATGATGCATTGTGATGACAGGGTTCATGGAGCATTGAGATGAAAAGGGGCATGGAGCTTTGTGATTACAGGGGTCTTGGAGCATTGTGATGACAAGGGCATTGAGCAATGTGATGAGAAGGCCATGGAGCATTCTGATGACATGTGTCATTGTGCTTTGTGATGACAAGGGCATGCTGCATTGTGACTACAGGGTCTTGGAGCATTGTGATGACAATTGTCATGGAGCATTGTGATGACACAGCTGTAGGGCATTGTGATGGCAGGGGTCATGGAGCATTGTGATGACAAGGTCATGGAGTATTGTGAAGACAGGTGTCAGGGAGCATTGCCATGACATATGTCATTGTCCATTGTGATGACAATTTCATGGAGCATTGTGATACCAAGTGTCATGGAAGATTGTGATTACAAATGTAATGGAGCATTTTGATGACAATGGCTTGGAACATTGTGATGACACGGGTCATGGAGCATTGTGATGAGAGGGGTCATGGAGCATTGTGATGACAAGGGTCATGGAGCATTGTGATGAGAAGGTCATGGAGCATTGGGCTGAAAATATTCATGGAGTATTGTGATGACAGGGGTCAAGGAGCATTGTGATGACAAGTGTATTGAGCATTGTGATGACAAAGGTCATGGAGCATTGTGATGAGAAAACCATGGATAATTGTGATGACGAGCGTCATGGGGCCTTGTGATGACAAGTGTTATGGAGCCTTGTGATCACCAGGGTTTGGAGCATGGTGATGACAGATGTCATGGAGCATTTTGATTTCATTGTGATGACAATAGCATGAAGCATTATGATGATGGGCATGGTGCATTGTGATGACAGGGTTCATTGGGAATTGAGATGAAAAGTGGCAAGGAGCATTGTGATTAAAGTGGTCTTGGAGCATTATGATGACAAAGGCATGGAGCATTGTGATGAGAAGGCAATGGAGCATTCTTATGACATGCGTTATGTAGTTTTGTGTTGACAAGGGCATGGAGCTTTGTGAAGACAGTGGCATGGAAAATTGGTGTAACAAGTTTTATGGATTATTGTGATGACAGTGGGCATCGCGAATTGTGATGACAAGGGCATGGAGCATTGTGACGCCAAGTGTCATGGAGGATTGTGATGACAAAGGTAATGGAGCATTGTGATGACAAGGGCTTGGAGCATTGTGATAACAAGGGTCATGGAGCATTGTGATGAAAACGGGCATTGAGAATTTTGATGACAAGGTATGAAGCATTTTGATGACAAAGCCATGGATCTTGCTATGACAGGTGTCATGGGACATTTCGATGACTGGTGCATGGAGAATTGTGATGACAAGAGCATGTAAAATTGTGATGAGAAGTGTCATGGTGCATTTTGATGACAAGAACGTGGAGAATTGTGATGACAAGGGGCATGGAGCATAGTTATGACCAGGGAATGGAGCATTGTGATCGAAAGACCATGGAGCACTCTGATGAGAAGAAAAATGGATAACTGTGATGACGAGCATCATGGAGCACTGTAATGACAAGGGGCAAGGAGCATTCTGATGACAGGCGTCATGGAGCATTGTGATGACAGAGGTCATGGAACATTGTGATGACAGGGGTCATGAAGCATTCTGATGATAAGCTTGTGGAGTATTGTGATGACAATGGCATGGAGCATTGTGATGAAAAGGGCATGGATCATTGTGATGAAAAATGCATGGAGCCTTTTCATGACAGATTTAAAGGAGCATTCTGACAACAAGTGTCAGGGAGCATTGTGATGACAAGTGTATTGAGCATTGTGATGAAAATGGTCATGGAGCATTGTGATGACAAGGGCATGTACTATTGTGATGACAGGCATCATGGAGCATTGTGATGTCAAGTGTTATGGAACATTGTGATCACAAGTGTTTGGAGCATTGTGATGACAGGTCATGGAACACTCTGATACATGGGTCATGAAGGATTGTAATGACAAGGGCATGGAGCATTGTGATGAGAAGGGCATCAAGCATTTTGATGACAAGCGTCTTGGAGCTTTGTGATGACCAGGACATGGAACAATGTGATGAGAGGCTTCATGAAGCATTGTGATGACAATGGCATGGAACATTGTGATGCAAAGGGTCATGGAGCATTGTGCTGAGGAAGGCATGGAGCATTGTGATGACAAGGGTCACGGAGCATTGTGATCAAAAGTTCATGGAGCATTGTTGGTGACAAAGGTCACAGGGACTTGTGATGAAGAGGGCATGGACCATTGTGATGACAAAGGTCATGAATCATTGTTATGACTGGAGTCAAGGAGGACTGTGATGACAGGGGTCATGGAGCATTGTGATGAAAAGGGAATGGAGCATTGTGATGACAGGGCCATAGAGCATATCTCTGACAAGTTTTATGGATTATTGTGATGACAGTGGGCATGGCTATTTGTGATGACAAGGGCATGCAGCATTGTGATGACAAGCTGATACTGTATTGTGAAGACAGGTGTCAGGGAGCACTGTGATGACATATGCGGTGGTCCATTGTGATGACAATGGCATGGAGCATTGTGATGCCAAGTGTCATGGAGGATTGTGATGACAAGGGCTTGGAGCATTGTGATGACAAGGGTCACGGAGCATTGTGATGAAAAGGGCATGGAGCATTGTGATTACAGGGGTCTTGGAGCATTGTGATGAAAAGGGCATGGATCATTGTGATGGAAAAGGCATGGAGCCTTGTTATGACAGGGTTCAAGGAACATACTGACGACAAGTGTCAGGGAGCATTGTGATGACAAGTAAATTGAGCATTGTGATGACAAAGGTCATGGGGCACTGTGATGAGAAAACCATGGATAATTGTGATGACGAGCGTCATGGGGCATTGTGATGACAAGTGTTATGGAACATTGTGATCACAAGAGTTTGGAGCATTGTGATGACAGAGTTCATGGAGCATTTTGATTTCATTATGATGACCATAGCATGAAGCATTATGATGATGAGCATGGTGCATTGTGATGACAAGGTTCATGGAGCATTGAGATGAAAAGTGGCATGGAGAATTGTGATTAAATTGGTCTTGGAGAATTGTGATGAAAAGGGCATGGAGCATTGTGAAGAGAAGGCAATGTAGCATTCTGATGACATGCGTCATGGAGCTTTTTGATGACAAGGGCATGGAGCATTGTGATGACAGTGGCATGGAAATTTGGTCTAACAACTTTCATGGATTATTGTGATGACAGTTGTCATGGATTATTTTGATGAGAAGAGCATGGAGCATTCTGATGATAAGGTTGTGGAGTATTGTGATGACAATGGCATGGAGCATTGTGATGAAAATGTCATGGATCATTGTGATGAAAAATGCATGGAGCCTTTTCATGACAGGTTTCAAGGAGCATTCTGACAACAAGTGTCAGTGAGCATTGTGATGACAAGTGTATTGAGCATTGTGATGACGATGGTCAAGGAGCATTGTGATGACAATGGCATGGAGTATTGTGATGACAGGCATCATGGATCATTTTGATGTCAAGGGTTATGGAACATTGTGATCACAAGGTTTTGGAGCATTGTGATGACAGGTCATGGATCATTTTGATTTCAAGGAGCAAGGAGCATTGTGATGACAAGGGCATGAAGCAATGTGATCCAAAGTTTCATGGAGGATTTTGATGACAAGCGCATGGGGCTTTGTGATGACAATGTCATGTAGCATTTTGTTGACAAAGGCATGGAGCATCGTGATGACAAGTTTCATGGAGCACTGTGAAGACAAGCATCACGGATCATTGTGATTACAGCAGTCATGGAGAATTGGGATGACAAGGGCACGGATCATTGTGATGACAAGGGTCAGGGAGCATTTTGATGATAAAAGTCCCGGATTATTGTGTTGTAAGGGGTCATGGAGCATTGTGATGACAGTGGTCATGGAGCATTGTGATGACAGGGGTCATGGAGCATTTTGATGAGAAGTTCATGGAGCATTGTGCTGAAAATGTTCATGGAGTATTGTGATGACAGGAGTCATGGAGCATTGTGATGACAAGGGAATGGAGCATCGTGATGACAAGATCCTGGAACATTGTGATGAGAAGACTATGGAGCTTTGTGATGACAAGTCTCATGGAGCATTCTGATGAAATGGGGCATGGAGTATTGTGATTAAAGGAGCCTTGGAGCATTGTGATGACAAGGGCATGGAGCATTGTGATGAGAAGGCCATGGAGCATTCTGATGACATGCGTCATGAAGCACTGTGATGACCAGGGCATGGAGCATTGTGATTACAGGGGTCTTGGAGCATTGTGATGAAAACGGCATGGATCATTGTGATTAAAAAGGCATGTAGCCTTGTCATGACAGGGCTCAAGGAGTATACTGATGACAAGTGTCAGGGAGCATTGTGATGACCAGTGTATTGAGCATTGTGATGACAATGGTCATGAAGCATTGTGATGAGAAGACCGTGGATAATTGTGATGACGAGAGTCATGGGGCGTTGTGAAGACAAGTGTTATGAACATTGTGATCACAAGGGTTTGGAGCATTGTGATGACAGATGTCATGGAGCATTTTGATTTCATTGTGATGACAATAGCATGAATCATTATGATGATGGGCATGGTGCATTTTGATGACAGGGTTCATGGAGAATTGAGATGAAAAGGGGCATGGAGAACTGTGATTACAGGGGTCTTGGAGCATTGTGATGACAAGGGCATGGATCATTGTGATGAGAAGGCCATGGAGCATTCTGATGACATGCATCATGGAGCTTTGTGATGACAAGGGCATGGAGCATTGTGATTACAGGGTCTTGGAGCATTGTGATGACAAGTGTCATGGAGCATTGTGATGACAAGGCTGGGAAACATTGTGATGGCAGGGGTCATGGAGCATTGTTATGACAGGGGTAATGGAGCATTGTGATTACAAGGGTATGGAGCATTGCTCTGAAAATTTTCATGGATTATTGTGATGAGAGTGGGCATGGCACATTGTGATGACAAGGTCACACAACACTGTGTTACATGGGTCATGGAGGATTGTAATGACAAGGGCATGGAGCATTGTGATGAGAAGGGCATCGAGCATTGTGATGAGAAGCATCGTGGAGCTTTGTGATGACAAGGACATGGAAGCAATGTGATGAGAGGCTTCAGGAAGCACTGTGATGACAATGGAATGGTGCATTGTGATGCCAAGGGTCATGGAGCTTTGTGATGACAAACGTCATGGAGCATTTTGTTGACAAGTCCGTGGTGAATTATGATGAGAAGGGCAGGGTGCATTGTGATGACAGGGTCATGGAGCAATTTGATGAAAAGGGTCATCGAAAATTTTTATGACAGGGGTTATGGAACATTGTGATGTCAGGGGTCATGGAGCATTGTGATGAAAAGGGTCATGGAGGATTTTGATGACAGGGATTATGGAACGTTGTGATATCAGGGGTCATCGAACATTGTGGTAATAAAGGCATTTAGCATTGTGATTACTGGGGTCATGGAACATTGTGATGACAGGGGTGTGGGAGTATTGTGATGACTAGTGATGGAACACTGTGATATCATTGGTGAGAGAGCATTTTGATGAGAAGTGTATGGAGCATTGTGATGACAATGTTTATGGAGCGTTTTGATGACAAGGTTGTGGAGCATTGTGATGACAAGCGCGTGGTGCATGGTTATGGCATGTGTTATGGAGCATTGTGCTGACTAGCGCATGGAGCATTGTGATAAAAAGGGTCATGGAGCATTGTGGTGAGAAAAGCATGGAGCATTGTGATGACAAGGTTCACGGAGCATTGTGATCAAAAGTTCATGGGACATTGTGGTGACAAAGGTCACAGAGACTTGTGATGACGAGGGCATGGAGCATTTTGATGACAAAGGTCATGAATCATTGTTATGACTGGAGTCACGGAGCATTGTGATGACAGGGGTCATGGATCATTGTGAAGACAAAGGTCATGGACCATTCTGATGACAAAGGTCATGGACCATTCTGATGACAAGCTTGTGGAGTAATGTGATGACAATGGCATGGATCACTGTGATGAAAAGGGCATGGAGCATTGTGATGAAAAAGGCATGGAGCCTTTTCATGACAGTGTTCAAGGAGCATTCTGACGACAAGTGTCTGGGAGCATTGTGATGACAAGTGTATTGAGCATTGTGATGACAAAGGTCATGGAGCATTATGATGACAGGCATCATGGAGCATTGTGATGACAAGTGTTATGGAACATTGTGACGACAGAAGTCGTGTATCATTTTCATTTCAAGGAGCATGGAGCATTGTGATGACAAGGGCATGAAGCAATGTGAACCCAAGGTTCATGGAGGATTTTGATGACAATGGGAACGGAGTATTTTGATGACAACCGCATGGAGCATTGTGATGACAAGGTTATGTAGCATTTTGCTGACAAATGCATGGAGCATTTTGATGACAAGGGTCATGGAGCATTGTGATGGCAAGCGTCATGGAGCATTGTTTTTACAGGGGTCATGGAGCATTGGGATGGCAAAGACATGGATCATTGTGATGACAAGGGTCATGGAGCATTTTGATGACAAGAGTCCCGCATCATTGTGTTGTCTGGTGTCATGGAGCGTTGTGATGACAGTGGTCATGGAACATTGTGATGCCAGTGGTCATGGAGCATTGTGATGAGAAGATCATGGAGCATTGGGTTGACAATATTCATTGAGTATTGTGGTGGCAGGGGTCATGGAGAATTGTGATGACAAGGGAATGGAGCATTGTGATGACAATTCTCATGGAATATTCTGATGAAAAAGGGCATGGAGCATTGTGATTACAGGGGTCTTGGAGCATTGGTATGACAAGGGCATGGAGCATGGTGATGAAAATACCAGGAGCATTCTGATGACATGTGTCATGGAGCTTTGTGATGACAAGTGCATGGAGCATTGTGATTACAGGGGTCTTGGTGCATTCTGATGAAAAGTCCATGGATCATTGTGAGGAAAAAGCTAGGAGCCTTGTCATGACAGGGTTCAAGGAGCATACTGATGACAAGTGTCAGGGAGCATTGTGATGGCAAAGGTCATGGAGCATTGTGATGAGAAGACCAATGATAATTGTGATGAGGAGTGTCATGGGGCATTGTGATGACAAGTTTTATGGAACATTGTGATCACAAAGTTTTGGAGCATTGTGATGACAGAGGTCATGGAGCATTTTGATTTCATTGTGATGACAATAGCATGAAGTTTTATGATGATGGGCATGGTGCATTGTGATGACAGTGTTCACGGAGAATTGAGATGAAAAGGGACATGGAGCCTTGGGATTACAGGGGTCTTGGAGTATTGTCATGACAAGGGTCATGGATCCTTGTCATGACAATGCCGTGGTACATTGTGATGGCAGGGCTCATGGAGCATTGTTATGACAGGGGTAATTGAGCATTGTGATGACAAGGACATGGATCATTGGTTGAAAATTTTCATGGATTATTGTGATGAGAGTGGTCATGGAGCATTGTGATGACAAGGACACAGAACACGGTGATACACGGGTTATGGAGGATTGTAATGACAAGGGCATGGATCATTTTGATGAGAAAGGCACCGGGCTTTGTGATGACAAGGGCCCAGAACACGGTGATACATGGGTTATGGAGGATTGTTATGACAAGGGCATGGATCATTGTGATGAGAAAGCCATCGCGCATTGTGATGACAAGCGTCATGGAGGTTTGTGATGACAAGGGCAAGGAGCAATGTGATGATAGGGTTCATGGAACATTGTGCTGACAATGGCATGGAGCATTGTGATGCCAAGGGTCATGGAGATTTGTGAGGACAAATGTCTACGAGCATTTTGATGACAAGAGCATTGTGCATTGTGATGAGAAGGGCAGGGAGCATTGTCATGACAGGATCATGGAGCAATTTGATGAAAAGGGTCAGGGAACATTTTGATGACAGGGGTTATGGAACAGTGTGATGTCAGTGGTCATGGAGCCTTGTGATGATAAGCACATGTAGCATTTTGATGACAGGGGTCATGGAACATTGTGATGAAAGGGGTGAGGGTTTATTATGATGACTAGTGATGGAACATTGTGATATCTGTGGTGAGAGAGCATTTAGATGAGAAGTGCATGGAGAATTGTGATGACAATGTTTATGGAGCATTTTGATGATAAGGTTGTGGAGCATTTTGATGACAAGTGCATGGCATATTGTGATGACTTGTTTCTTGGAGCATTGTGCTGACAAGCGCATGGAGCCTTGTGATGACAACGACCATCTAGCATTGTGCTGACAAAGGCATGGAGCATTGTGATGACACGTGTTACAGAGCATTGTGATGACGAGGGAATGGACCATTGTGATGACAAAGATCATAAATCATTGTGATGACTGGATTCATGGACCATTATGATGTGAGGGGTCATGGAGCATTGTGATTACAAGGGCATGGAGCATTGGAATGACAGGGGCATGGAGCATTGGTCTGACAAGTTTCATGGATTATTGCTATGACAGTGGGCGTGTCGCATTGTGATGACAAGGGAATGGAGCATTTTTATGACAACGTCATGTAGTATTGTGAAGACAGGTGTCAGGGAACATTGTGATGACATATGTCAGGGTGCATTGTGATGACAATGGCATGGAGCATTGTGATGCCAAGTGTCATGGAGCATTGTGATGACAAATGTAATGGAGCATTGTGATGAGAAGACCATAGAACCTTGTGATGACAAGTCTCATGGAGCATTCTGATGAAAAGGGGCATGGAGCATTGTGATTACAGGGGTCTTGGAGAATTGAGATGACAAGGGCATGGAGCATTGTGATGAGAAGGCCATGGAGCATTCCGATTACATTCATCATGGAGTTTTGTGAAGACAAGGGCATGGAGCATTGTGAAAACCGGGGTTTTGGAGCATTGTGATGAAAAGGGCATGGATCATTGTGATAAAAAGGCATGGAGCCTTGTCATGACAGGGTTCAAGGAGCATACTGACGACAGGTGTCAGGGACCATTATGATGACATGAGTATTGAGCATTGTGATGACAAATGTCATGGAGCATTGTGATGAGAAGACCATGGATAATTGTGATGATGAGCATCATGGGGCGTTGTTATGACAAGTGTTATGGAATATCGTGATCACAAGTGTTTGGAGCATTGTGATGACATAGGTGATGGAGCATTTTGATTTCATTGTGTTGACAATAGCATGAAGCATTATGATGATGGGCATGGTGCATGGTGATGACAAGGGTCATGGATCCTTGTGATGACAAGGCCATGGAACATCGTGATGACAGTGGTCATGGAGCATTGTTATGACTGGGGTAATTGAGTATTGTGATGGCAAGGGTATGGAGCATTGTGATGAGAAAGCCATGGAGCATTCTGATGTCATGCGTCATGGAGCTTTGTGATGACAAAGGCATGGAGCCTTGTGATTACAGGGGTCTTGGATCATTGTGATGACAAGGGTTATGGAGCCTTGTGAAGACAAGGCCGTGGATCATATTGATGGCAGGGGTAATGGAGCATTGTCATGACAGGGGTAATGGATCATTGTGATTACAATTGTATGGAGCATTGGTCTGAAAATTTTCATGGATTATTGTGATGAGAGTGGGCATGGAGCATTGTGATGACAAGGTCACACAACACTGTGTTACATGGGTCATGGAGGTTTGTAATGACAAGGGCATGGAGCATTGTGATGAGAAGGGCATCGAGCGTTTTGATGAGAAGCATCGTGGAGCTTTGTGATGACAAGGACATGGAAGCAATGTGATGACAGGCTTCAGGAAGCACTGTGATGACAATGGCATGGAGCTTTGTGATGCCAAGGGTCATGGAGTTTTGTGATGACAAAGGTAATGGAGCATTTTGTTGACAAGTGTGTGGTGCATTGTAATGAGAAGGGCAGGGTGCATAGTGATGACAGGGTCATGGAGCAATTTGATGAAAATGGTCATCGAACATTTTGGTGACAGGGGTTATGGAACATTGTGATGTCAGGGGTCATGGAGCATTGTGATGAAAAGGGTCAGGGAGCATTTTGATGACAGGGATTATGGAACATTGTGATGTCAGGGGTCATGGAGCATTGTGATGAAAAGGGTCAGGGAGCATTTTGATGACAGGGATTATGGAACGTTGTGCTGTCAGGGGTCATCGAACATTGTGGTGATAAGGGCATGTAGCATTGTGATTTCAGGGGCCATGGAACATTGTGTTGACAGGGGTGACGGAGTATTGTGATGACTATTGATGGAACATTGTGATATCAGTGGTGAGAGAGCATTTTGATGAGAAGTGTATGGAGCATTGTGATGACAAGGTTTATGGAGCGTTGTGATGACAAGGTTGTGGAGCATTGTGATAACAAGCGTGTGGTGCATTGTTATGACATGCGTTATGGAGCATTGTGCTGACTAGCGCATGGAGCATTGTGATGAAAAGGGTCATGGAGCATCGTGCTGAGAAACGCATGGAGCATTGTGATGACAAGGGTCATGGAGCATTGTGGTGACAAAGGTCACAGAAAATTGTGATGACGAGGGCATGGATCATTTTGATGACAAAGGTCATGAATCATTGTTATGACTGGAGGCATGGAGCATTGTGACGACCGGGCTCATGGAGCTCTGTGATGACAAGGGCATGGAGGATTGTGATGACAGAGGCATAGAGCATTGCTCTGACAAGTTTTATGGATTATTGGATGAGAGTTGGCATGGCTCATTGTGATGACAAGGGCATGGAGCTTTGTGATGACAAGGTCATACATTATTGTGAAGGCAGGTGTCAGGGAGCATTGTGATGACATATGTCATGATCCATTGTGATGACAATGCCATTGGGCATTGTGATGCCAAGTGACATGGAAGATTGGGATGACAAATGTAATGGAGCATTGTGATGACAAGGGCTTTGAGCATCGTGATGACAAGGTCAAGGAGCACTGTGATGACAAGATCATGGAGAGTTGTGATGACAAGGGCCATTGAGAATTTTGAAGAGAAGGTCGTGAAGCATTGTGATGAGAAGCGCATGGAGCTTGCTATGACAGGGGTCATGGAGCATTGCAATGAAAAGTGCATGGAGAACTGTATTGAGAACAGCATGTAACATTTTGATGAGAAGTGTCTTGGAGCATTGTGATGTCAAGGACATGTAGAATTGTGATGACCAGGGCATGGAGCATTGTGATGGCAGGACCATGGAGCATTGTGATGAGAAGACCATGGATAATTGTGATGATGAGCGTCATGGAGCACTATAATGACAAGGGGCATGGAGCATTGTGATGACAGGTGTCATGGATCATTGTGATGACAAGTGTCATGGACCATTCTGATGACAAGCTTGTGGAGTAATGTGCTGAAAAAGGCATGGAGCGTTTTCATGACAGTGCTCCAGGAGCATTCTGACGACAAGTGTCAGGGAGCATTGTGATGACATGTGTATTGAGAATTGTGATGACAAAGGTCATGGAGCATTGTGATGATAGGCATCATGGAGCATTGTGATGACAAGTATTATGGAACATTGTGATCACGAGGATTTGGAGCACTGTGATTACAGCAGTCATGTATCATTTTCATTTCAAGGAGCATAGAGCATTGTGATGACAAGGGCATGAAGCAATGTGAACCCAAGGTTCATGGAGGATTTTGATGACAATGGGAACGGAGTATTGTGATGACAAGCACATGGAGCATTGTGATGACAATGACATGTAGCATTTTGCTGACAAATGCATGGAGCATTGTGATGAGAAGCGTCATGGAACATTGTGTTTACAGGGGTCATGGAGCTTTGAGATGGCAAAGACATGGATCACTGTGATGACAAGGGTCATGGAGCATTGTGATGAGAAGACCATGGATAATTTTGATGACCAGCGTCATGGGGCATTGTGATGACAAGTGTTATGGAACATTGTGATCACAAGGGTTTGGAGCATTGTGATGACAGAGGTCATGGAGCATTTTGATTTCATTGTGATGACAATAGCATGAAGCTTTATGATGATGGGCATGTTGCATTTTGATGACAGTGTTCATGGAGAATTGACATGAAAAGGGGCATGGAGCCTTGTGATTACAGGGGTGTTGGAGCATTGTTATGACAAGGGCCATGGAGCCTGGTCATGACAACACCCTGGTACACTGTGATGGCAGGGGTCATGGAGCATTGTTATGACAGGGGTAATGGAGCATTGTGATGACAAGGACATGGAGCATTGGTTTGAAATGTTTCATGGATTATTGTGACGAGAGTGGTCATGGAGCATTGTAATGACAAGGGCCCAGAACACGGTGATACATGGGTTATGGAGGATTGTAATGACAAGGGCATGGATCATTGTGATGAGAAAGGCATCGAACATTGTGATGACAAGCGTCATGGAGCTTTGTGATGACAAGGGCAAGGAGCAATGTGATGATAGGGTTCATGGAACATTGTGATGACAATGGCATGGAGCATTGTGATGCCAAGGGTCATGGAGATTTGTGAGGACAAAGGTCAGTGAGCATTTTGATGACAAGTGCATTGTGCATTGTGATGAGAAGGGCAGGGAGCATTGTGATGACAGGATCATGGAGCAATTTGATGAAAAGGGTCAGGGAACATTTTGATGACAGGGGTTATGGAACAGTGTGACGTCAGTGGTCATGGAGCATTGTGATGATAAGGGCATGTAGCATTTTGATGACAGGGGTCATGGAACATTGTGATGAAAGGGGTGATGGAGTATTGTGATTACTAGTGATGGAACATTGTGATATCAGTGGTGAGAGAGCATTTAGATGAGAAGTTCATGGAGCATTGTGATGACAAGGTTTATGGAGCATTGTGATGACAAGGTTGTGGAGCACTGTGAAGACAAGTGCATGGCATATTGTGATGACCTGTGTCTTGGAGCATTGTGCTGACAAGCGCATTGAGCATTGTGATGACAAGGGTCATGGAGCATTGTGCTGACAAAGGCATGGAGCATTGTGATGACACGTGTTACAGAGCATTGTGATGACGAGGGAATGGACCATTTTCATGACAAAGGTCATAAAGCATTGTGATGACTGGATTCACGGAGCATTATGATGTGAGTGGTCATGGAGCATTGTGATTACAAGGGCATGGTGCATTGTGATGACAGGGGCATGGAGCATTGGTCTGACAAGTTTCATGGATTATTGCTATGACAGTGTGCATGGCGCATTGTGATGACAAGGGCATGGAACATTGTTATGACAAGGTCATATAGTATTGTGAAAACAGGTGTCAGGGAGCATTGTGATGGTATATGTCATGGTGCATTGTGATGACAATGGCGTGACGAATTATGATGATGGGCATGATGCATTGTGATGACAGGGTTCATGGAGCATTGAGATGAAAAGGGGCATGGAGCATTGTGATTACAGGGGTCTTGGAGCATTGTGATGACAAGGGCATAGAGCAATGTGTTGAGAAGGCCATGGAGCATTCTGATGACATGTGTCATTGTGCTATTTGATGAAAAGGGCATGGAGCATTGTGACTACAGGGTCTTGGAGCATTGTGATGACAAGTGTCATGGAGCATTGTGATGACACGGCTGTAGAACATTGTGATGGCAGTGGTCATGGATCATTGCTATGTCAGGGGTAATGGAGCTTTGTGATGAGAAGGGCAATGAGCATTGGTCTGAAAAGTTTCATGGATTATTGTGATGAGAGTGGGTATGGAGAATTGTGATGACAAGGTCATGGAACACTGTGATACATTGGTCATGGAGGATTGTAATGACAAGGGCTTGGAGCATTTTCATGAGAAAGGCATCGAGCATTGTGATGACAAGCGTCATGGAGCTTTGTGATGACAATGACATGGAGCATTGTGATGCCAAGGCTCATCGAGCTTTGAGATGACAAATGTCATGGAGCATTTTGATGACAAGGGCGTTGTGCATTGTGATGAGAAGGGCAGGGAGCATTGTGATGACAGGGTCATGGAGCAATTTGATGAAAAGTGTCATGGAACATTTTGATGACAGGTGTTTTGGCACATTGTGATATCATGAGTCATGGCGCATTGTGATGATAAGTGCATGTAGCATTGTGATGACGGGGTCCTGGAACATTGTGATGATAGGAGTGAGCGAGTATTGTGATGACTACTGATGGAACATTGTGATATAAGTGGTGAGAGAGCATTTTGATGAGAAGTGCATGGAGCATTGTGATGACAATGTTTATGGAGCATTGTGATAACAAGGTTGTGGACTATTGTGATGAAAAGCATGTGGCACATTGTGATGACAAGGGTCCTGGAGTATTGTGCTGACAAAGGCAAGGAGCATTGAGATGACAATGGTCACGGAGCATTGTGATGATGCAGGCATGGACTATTGTGATGACTAAGGTCATGAAGCATTGTGATGACTGGAGTCACGGAGCATTGTGATGAAAAGGGCATGGAGCATTGTGAGGACAGGGGCATGGAACATTGGTCTGACAAATTTCATGTATTATTGTGATGACAGTGGGCATGGCGGATTGTGATGACAAGGGCATGGAGCATTGTGATGACAAGTCACGGAGTATTGTGAAGAGAGGTATCAGGGAGCATGTGATGACATATGTCATGGTCCATTGCGATGACAATGGCATGGGGCATTGTGATGCCAAGTGTCATGGAGGATTGTGATGAGAAAGATAATGGGGCATTATGATGATTAGTGCTTGGAACATTATGATGACAAGGGCCATTGAGAATTTTGTTGAGAAGGTCCTGAGACATTGTGATGACAAGGTCCTGGAGCACCGTGATGAGAAAATCATGGAGCTTTGTAAGGACAATTCTCATGGAGCATTCTGATGAAAAGGGGCATGGAGCATTGTGACTACAGGGGTCTTGGAACATTGTGATGACAAGGGAAAGGAGCATTGTGATGAGAAGGCCAAGGAGCATTCTGCTGACATGCGTTATGGAGCCTTGTGGTGACAAGGGTATGGAGCATTGTGAATACAGTGCTTTTGGAGCATTGTGATGACAAGGGCATGGAGCATTGTGATGAGAAGGCCGTGGAGCATTCTGATGACATGGGTCATGGAGTTTTGTGATGACAAGGGCATGGAGCACTGTGATTACAGGGGTCTGGGAGCATTGTGATGACAAGGGTCATGGAGACTTTTGATGACCAGGCCGTGCAATATTGTGATTCCAGGGTTCATGGAGCATTGTTATGACAAGTCTAATGGAGCATTGTGATGACAAGGGCATGGAGAATTGGTCTGAAAATTTCCATGGATTATTGCGATGAGAGTGGGCATGGAACATTGTGATGACAAGGGCAAGGAACACTGTGATACATGGGTCATGGAGGATTGTAATGAAAAGGGCCTGGAGCATTGTGATGTGAAGGGCATCGAGCATTGTGATGACAAGCGTCATGGAGCTTTGTGATGACAAGGGCATGGAGCATTGTGATGAAAAAGGCATGGAGCCTTTTCATGACAGGGTTCAAGGAGCATTCTGATGACAAGTGTCAGGGAGCATTGAGATGACAAGTGTATTGAACATTGTGATGACAAAAGTCAGGGAGAATTGTGATGATAAGGGCATGGAGTATTGTGATGACAGACATAATGGAGCGTTGTGATGACAAGTGTTATGGAACATGGTGATCACAATGGCTTGGAGCATTGTGATGACAGAGGTCATAGATCATTTTGATTTCAAGTAGAATGGACCATTGTGATGACAAGGGCATGAAGAAATGTGATCCCAAGGTTCATGGAGGATTGTGATGACAAAGGTAATGGAGTATTTTGATGACAAGCACATGGAGCATTGTGATGACAAGGTCATGTAGCATTTTGCTAACAAAGGCATGGAGCATTGTGATGACAAGGGTCATGGAGCACTGTGATGACAAGCGTCACGGAGCATTATGATTACTGTGGTCATGGAGCATTGGGATGACAAGGGCATGGAGCATTGTGATGACAAGTGTCATGGAGCATTTTGATGACAAGAGTCCCGGATCACTGTGTTGTCATGGGTCATGGAGCATTGTTATGACAAGGCTAATGGAGTATTGTGATGGCAAGGGTATGGAGCATTGTGATGAGAAGGCCATGGAGCATTCTGATGACATGTGTCATGGAGTTTTGTGATGACAAAGGCATGGAGAATTGTGATTACAGGGGTCTTGGATCATTTTGATGACAAGGGTTATGGAGTCTTGTGATGACAAGGCCGTGGATCATTTTGATGGCTGGGGTAAAGGAGCACTGTCATGAAGGTGTAATGGAGCATTGTGATTACAAGGGCATGGAGCTTTGGTCTGAAAAGTTTTATGGATTATTGTGATGAGATAGGGCATGGAGCATTGTGATGACAAGGGCATGGAACACTGTGATACATGGGTCATGAAGTATTGTAATGACAAGGGCATGGAGCATTGTGTTGAGAAGGGCATGGAGCATTTGGAGCATTTTGATGACAAGCATCGTGGAGCTTTGTGATAACCAGGACATGTAGCAATGAGATGAGAGGCTTCATGAAGCATTGTGATGACAATGGCTTGGAGCATTCTGATGCTAACGGTCATGGAGCTTTCTGATGACAAATGTCATGGAGCATTTTGATGACAAGGGCGTGGTGCATTGTGATGAGAAGGGCACAGTGCATTTTGATGACAGGGTCATTGAGCAATTTGATGAAAAGTGTCATCGAACATTTTGATGACAGGGGTTATGGAACATTGTGATGTCAGGGGTCATGGAGCATTGTGATGAAAAGGGTCATGGAGCATTTTGATGACAGGGGTTATGGAACATTGTGATGTTAGGGGTAATGGAACATTGTGATGATAAGGGCATATAGCATTGTGATGACACGGGTCATGGATCATTGTGATGACACGGGTGAGGGAGTATTTTAATGACTAGTGATGGAACATTGTGATATCATTGGTGAGAGTGCATTTTGATGAGAAGTGTATGGAGCATTGTGATTACAAGGTTTATGGAGCGTTGTGATGACAAGGTTGTGGAGCATTGTGATGACAAGCGCATGGCGCATTGTGATGACATATGTCATGGAGCATTGTGCTGACAAGGTTGTGGAGCATTGTGATGACAAGCGCATGGCGCATTGTGATGACATATGTCATGGAGCATTGTGCTGACTAGAACATCCAGCATTATTATGACATGTGTTATGGAGCATTGTGCTGACTAGCGCAAGGAGCATTGTGATGACATGGGTCATGGTGCATTGTGCTGAGAAAGGCATGGAACATTGTGATGACAAGGGTCACGGAGCATTGTGATGAAAAGCTCATGGAGCATTGTGGTGACAAATGTTACAGAGACATGTGATGATGAGGGCATGGACCATTGTGATGACAAAGGTCATGAAGATTTGTGATGACTGGAGTCACGGAGCATTGTGATGACAGGGGTCATGGAGCATTGTGATGACAAGGGAATGGAGCATTGTGATGACAGGGACATAGAGCATTGCTATGACAAGTTTTATGGATTATTGTGATGACAGTGGGCATGGCGCATTGTGATGACAAGGGCATGGAGCTTTGTGATGACAAGGTCATACATTATTTTGAAGACAGGTGTCAGGGAGCATTTTGATGACGTATGTCATGGGCCATTGTGATGAAAATGGCATGGGTCATTGTGATGCCAATTTTCATGGAGGATTTTGATGACAAAGGAAATGGAGCATCGTGATGACAAGGGTCATGGAGCATTGTGATGACAAGATCATGGAGCACTGAGTTGACAAGGGCCATTGAGAATTTTGATGAGAAGGTCGTGAAGCATTGTGATGACAAGCACATGGAGCTTGCTATGAAGGGGTCAGGGAGCATTTCGATGACAATTGCATGGAAAATTGTATTGACAAGAGCATGTAACATTTTGATTAGAAAAGTCATGGAGGATTGTGATGACAAGGATATGTAGAATTGTGATGACCAGGGCATGGAGCATATTGATGGCAAGACCGTGGAGCATTGTGATGAGAAGACCATGGATAATTGTGATGACGAGCGTCATGGAGCACTGTAATGACAAGGGGCATGGAACATTGTGATGACTGGTGACATGGATCATTGTGAGGACAAGGGTCATGGAGCATTCTGATGACAAGCTTGTGGAGTAATGTGATGACAATGGCATTGAGCATTGTGATGAAAAGGGCATGGAGCATTGTGATGGAAAAGGCATGGAGCCTTTTCATGACAGTTTTCAAGGAGCAATCTGACAACAAGTGTCAGGGAGCAGTGTGATGACAAGTGTATTGAGCATTGTGATGACAAAGGTCATGGAGCATTGTGATGACAGGCATCATGGAGCATTGTGATGACAAGTGTTATGGAACATTGTGATCACAAGGATTTGGAGCATTGTGATGACAGAAGCCATGTATCGTTTTCATTTCAAGGAGCATGGAGCATTGTGATGACAAGTGCATGAAGCAATGTGAACCCAAGGTTCATGGAGGATTTTGATGCCAATGGGAATGGAGTATTGTGATGACAAACGCATGGAGCATGTGATGACAAGGTCATGTAGCATTTTGCTGACAAATGCATGTAGCATTTTGATGACAAGTGTCATGGAGCACTGTGATGACAAGCATCATGGAGCATTGTAATTACAGGGATCATGAGCATTGGGATGGCAAGGGCATGGATCATTGTGATGACAAGTGTCATGGAGCATTTTGATGACAAGGTTTACGGATCATTGTGTTGTCTGGTGTCATGGAGCGTTGTGATGTCTGTGGTCATGGAGCATTGTGATGACAGGGGTCATGGAGCATTGTGAACAGAAGTTCATGGAGCATTGGGCTGACAATATTCATTGAGTATTATGATGGCAGGTGTAATGGCGCATTGTGATGACAATGGAATGGAGCATTGTGATGACAAGGTCCTGGAGCATAGTGAGGAGAAGACCATGGAGCCTTGTGATGACAAGTCTCATGGAGCATTCTGATGAAAAGGGGCATGGAGCATTGTTATTACAGGGGTCTTGGAGCATTGTGATGAATAGGGCATGGGTGATAGTGATGAAAAAGCATGGAGCCTTGTAATGAGAGGGTTCAAGGAGCATACTGACGACAAGTGTCAGGGAGCATTGTGATGACAAGTGTATTGAGCATTGTGATGAGAAAGGTCATGGAGCATTGTGATGAGAAGACCATGGATAATTGTGATGACGAGCATCATGGGGAGTTATGATGACAAGTGTTATGGAACATTGTGATCACAAGGGTTTGGAGCATTGTGATGACAGAGCTTATGGAGCATTTTAATTTCATTGTGATGACAATAGCATGAAGCATTATGATGATGGGCATGGTTCATTGTGATGACAGAGTTCATGGAGCATTGAGATGAAAAGGGGCATGGAGCATTGTGATTTCAGTTGTCTTGGAGCATTGTGAAGAAAAGGGCATGGAGCTTTGTGATGACAAAGTTGTGGAACATTGTGATGACAAGTGCATGGCACATTGTGATGACATGGGTCATGGAGCATTGTGCTGACAAGCGCATGGAGCATTGTGATGAAAAGTGTCATGGAGCACTCTGCTGACAAAGGCATGGAGCGCTGTGTTGACCAGGGTCACAGAGCATTGTGATGAAAACTTCATGGAGCATTATGGTGACAAAGTTCACAGAGTCCTGTGATGACGAGGGCATGGACCATTGTGATGACAAAGGTCATGAAGCATTGTGATGACTGGAATCACCGAGCATTGTGATGACGAGGGCATGGTCCATTGTGATGAAAAAGGTCATGAAGCATTGTGATGACTGGAGTCACCGAGCATTGTGATGACAATGGCATGGAGCATTGTGATGACAGGGGGATGCAGCACTGGTCTGACAAGTTTCATGGACTATTGTGATGATAGTGTGCATGGCGCATTGTGATGACAAGGGCATGGAACATTTTTATGACAGGGTCATGGAGTATTGTGAAGAAAGGTGTCAGGGAGCATTGTGATGACATATGTCATGGTGCATTGTGATGACAATGGCATGGAGCATTGTGAAGCCAAGTGTCATGGAGGATTTTGATGACAAAAGTAATGGAGCATTGTGATGATAAGGTCTTGGAGCATTGTGATGACAATGGTCATGGAGCATTGTGATGACAACGGCATGTAGCATTGTTATGACAAGGGCCGTTGAGAATTTTGATGACAAGGTCGTGAAGCACTGTGATGAAAAGCACATGCAGCTTGCTATGTCAGGTGTCATGGAGCATTGCGATGACAAGTGCATGGAGAATTGTGATGACAAGAGCATGTAACATTGTGATGAGAAGTGTCATGGAGCATTGTGATGGCAAGACGGTGGAGCATTGTGATGAGAAGACCATGGATAATTGTAATGACGATCATCATGGAGCACTGTAATGACAAGGGGCATGGAGCATTGTGATGACAAGGGTCATGGAACATTCTGATGACAAGCTTGTGGAGTATTGTGATGACAATGCATGGAGCATTGTGATGAAAAGGGCATGGAACATTGTGATGAAAAAGGCATGGATCCTTTTCATGACAGGGTTCAAGGAGCATTCTGACGACAAGTGTCAGGGAGCATTGTGATGACAAGTGTATTGAGCATTGTGATGATAAAGTTCATGGATCATTGTGATGACACGGGCAAGGAGTATTGTCATGAAAGGCATCATGGAGCTTTGTGATGACAAGTGTATTGAGCATTGTGCTGACAAAGGCATGGAGCATTGTGATTACAAGTGTTACAGAGCATTGTCATGACGAGGGAATGGACCATAGTGATGACAATGTACATAAAGCATTGTGATGACTGGAGTCACGGAGCATTATGATGTGAGGGGTCATGGAGCATTGTGATTACAAGGGCATGGCGCATTGTGGTGACAGGGCCAAGGAGAATTGGTCTGACAAGTTTCATGGATTATTGCTATGAGGGTGGGCATGGCACAATGTGATGACAAGGGAATGGAACATTGTTATAACAAGGTCATATAGTATTGTGAAGAGAGGTGTCAGGGAGCATTGTGATGACATATGTCATGGTGCACTGTGATGACAATGGCGTGGAGCATTGTGATGGCAAGTGTCATGGAGGACTGTGATGACAAATGTAAAGGAGCATTTTTTGTGATGCCAAGTGTCATTGCAGATTGTGATGACAGGGGTCATGGAGCATTGTGATGACATGTGTCATGGAGCATTCTGAATAAAAGCTTGTGGAGTATTGTGATGACAATGGCATAGAGCATAGTGATGAAAAAAGCAGGGAGCATTGTGATGAAAAAGGCATGGACCCTTTTCATGAGAGGGTTCAAGGAGCATTCTGAAGACAAGTGTCTGGGAGCATTGTGATGACAAGGGCATGGAACATGGTGATGAGAAGGCCATGGAGCATTCTGATGATATGGGTCATGTAGCTTTGTGATGACCAGGGCATGGAGCATTGTGATTACAGTGGTCTTGGATCATTGTGATGAAAATCGCATGGATCATTGTGATGAAAAATGCATGGAGCCTTGTCATGACAGGGTTCAAGGAGGATACTGACGACAAGCGTCAGGGAGCATTGAGATGACAAGTGTATTGAGCATTGTGATGACAAATGTCATGGAGCATTGTGATGAGAAGACCATGGATAATTGTGATGACCAGCGTCATGGGGAATTGTGATGACAAGTGTTATGGAACATTGTGATCACAAGGGTTTGGAGGATTGTGATGACCGTGGTGATGGAACATTTTGATTTCATTGTTATGACAATAGCATGAAGCATTATGATGATGGGCATGGTGCATTGTGATGACAGTGTTCATGGAGCATTGAGACGAAAAGTGACATGGAGAATTGTGATTACAGGGGTCTTGGAGCACTGTGATGACAAGGGCATGGAGCATTGTGATGAGAAGGCCATGGAGCATTCTGATGACATGTCATGGAGCTTCGTGATGACAAGGGCATGGAGCATTGTGAGTACAGGGGTCTTGGAGAATTGTGATGACAAGGGTCATGGAGCCTTGTGATGACGAAGCCATGGATCATTGTGATGGCAGGGGTCATGGAGCATTGTTATGACACGGGTAATGGAGCCTTTCGATGACAAGGGCATGGAGCATTGGTGTGAAAAGATTCATGGATTATTGTGATGAGAAGGGCATTGAGCATTGTGATGACAAGCGTCTGGGAGCTTTGTGATGACAAGTGCATGGAGCAATGTGATTAGATGGTTCATGGAGCATTGTGATGACAATAGCATGGAACATTGTGATGTCAAGAGTCATGGAGCACTGGGATGACAAGCGTCACAGACTATTCTGATTACAGGGGTCATGGAGCATTGCGATGACAAGCACATGGATCATTGTGATGACAAGTGTCATGGAGCATTTTGATGACAAGAGTCCCGGATCATTGTGTTGTCACGGGTCATGGATCGCTGTGCTGGCAGTGCTCATGGAGCATTGTGATGACAGTGGTAATGGAGCATTGTGATGGCAAGGGCATGTAGCATTCTGATGACATGCATCACGGAGCATTTTGATGATAAGGGCATGGAACATTTTGATGACAGGGGTCATGGAACATTGTGAGGACAGGGCTGAGGGAGTATTGTGATGACTAGTGATGGAAAATTGTGATATCAGTGGTGAGAGAGCATTTTGATGAGAAGTGCATGGAGCATTGTGATGACAAGTTTAAGGAGCATTGTGATGACAAGGGCATGGAACATTTTGATGACAGGGGTCAAGGAACATTGTGATGACAAGGGTGAGGGAGTATTGTGATGACTAGTGATGGAACATTGTGATATCAGTGGTGAGAGAGCATTTTGATGAGAAGTGCATGGAGCATTGTGATGACAAATTTTAAGGAGCATTGTGATGACAAAGTTGTGGAGCATTGTGATGACAAGCACATGTCTCATTGTGATGACATGGGTCATGGAGCATTGTGCTGAGAAGCGCATGGAGCATTGTGATGACAAGGGTCATGGAGCATTGTGCTGACAAAGGCATAGAGCATTATGATGACAATGGTCACGGAGCGTTGTGATGAAAAGTTCATGGAGCATTGTGGTGACAAAGGTCACAGAGACGTGTGATGACGAATGCATGGACCATTGTGATGACAAAGGTCATGAAGCATTGTGATGACTGGAGTCATGGAGCATTGTGATGACAGGGTTCACGGTGCATTGTGATGACAATGGCATGGAGCATTGTGATGATAGGTGCATGGACAACTGGTCTGACAACTTTCAAGGATTATTGTGATGAGTGAGGGCATGGCGCATTGTGCAGACAAGGGCATGGAGCATTGTGCAGACAAGGGCATGGAGCATTGTGATGACAAGGTCATGGAGTATTGTGAAGACAGGTGTCAGGGAGCATTGTAATGACATATGTCATGGTCCATTTTGATGACAATGGCATGGAGCATGGTGATGTCATGTGTCATGGAGGATTGTGATGAGAAGAGCATGTAACATGGTGATGAGAAGTGTCATGGAGCATTGTGATGACAAGGGACAGGGAGCATTTTGATGTCCAGGCCATGGAGCATTGTGATGGCAAGACCGTGGAGCATTGTGATCGCAAGACCATGGAGCATTTTGTTGACGAGTGTCATCGTGCACTGTAGTGACACGGGGCATGGAGAATTGTGATGATCGGTGTCATGGATCATTGTGATGACATGGGTCATGGAGCATTCTGATGACATGCTTGTGGAGTATTATGATGACAATGGCATGGAGCATTGTGATGAAAAAGGCAAGGAACACTGTGATGAAAAAGACATGGAACCTTTTCATGACAGTGATCAAGGAGCTTTCAGACGTCAAGTGTCAGTGAGCATTGTGATGACAAGTGTATTAAGCATTGTGATAACAATGGTCATGGAGCATTGTGATGACAGGTATCATGGAGCATTGTGATGAGAACGCCATGGAGCATTCTGATGACATGCGTCATGGACCTTTGTGATGACAATGGCATGCAGCATTGTGATTTCAGGGGTCTTGGAGCATGGTGATGAAAAGGGCATGGATCATTGTGACGGAAAATGCATGGAGCCTTGTCATGAAAGGGTTCAAGGAGCATAGTGACGACAAGTGTCAGGGAGCATTGTGATGACAAGTGTATTGAGCATTGTGAGGACAAAGGTCATGGAACATCATGATGAGAAAACCATGTATAATTGTGATGACGAGCGTCATGGGGCATTGTGATGACAAGTGTTATGGAACATTGTGATCACAAGGGTTTGGAGCATTGTGATGACAGGGTTCATAGAGCATTGAGATGAAAAGGGGCATGTAGCATTGTGATTAAAGTGGTCTAGGAGCATTGTGATGACAAGGGCATGGACCATTGTGATGAGAATGCAATGGAGCATTCTGATGACATGCGTCATGCAGCTTTGTGATGACAAGTGCATATTGCATTGTGATGACAGTGGCATGGAACATTGGACTGACAAGTTTCATGGATTATTGTGATGACAGTGGGCATGGTGCATTGTGATGACAAGGGCATGGGGCATTGTGATGACAAGGTCATGGAATACTCTGATGACAGGTGACAGGGAGCATTGTGATGACATATGTCATGGTCCATTGAGATGACATTGGCATGGAGCATTGTGATGCCAAGTGTAATGGAGGATTGTGATGACAAAGGTAATGGAGCATTGTGATGACAACAGCTTGGAGCATTGTGATAACAAGGGTCATGGAACATTGTGATGACAAGGGCATGGAGCATTGTGATGACAACGGACATTGAGAATTTTTATGACAAGGTTTTGAAGCATTTTGATGACAAAGGCATGGAGCTTGCTATGACAGGGGTCATGGGGCATTGCGAAGACAATTTCATGGAGAATTGTGATGAGAAGAGTATGTAACATTGTGATGAGAAGTGTCATGGAGCATTGTGATGACAAGGACATGGAGAATTGTGATGACAAGGGATATGGAGCATTGTTATTACCAGGGAATGGAGCATTTTGATGGGAAGACCGTGGAGCACTGTGATGAGAAGACCATGAATAACTGTGATGACAAGCATCATGGAGCAATGTAATGACAAGGGTCATGGAGCATTCTGAAGAAAGGTGTCATGGAGCATTGTGATGACAAGGTTCATGGAACAATGTGAAGACAAGGGTCATGGAGCATTGTGATGACAAAGTTCATGGAGCATTCTGAAGATAAGCTTCTGGAGTATTGTGATGACATTGGCAGGGAGCATTGTGATGAAAAGGGCATGGATCATTGTGATGAAAAAGGCATGGAGCCTTGTCATGACAAGGTTCAAGGAGCATACTGAAGACAAGTGTCAGGGAGCATTGTGATGACAAGTGTATTGAGCATTGTGATGAGAAGGCCATGGAGCATTCTGATGACATGGATCATGGAGCTTTGTGATGACAAGGGCATGGAGCATTGTGATTAGAGGGGTCATGGAACATTTTGATGACAGGGGTGAGGGAGTATTGTGATGACTAGTGATAGAACGTTGTGATATCAGTGGTGAGAGAGCATTTTGATGAGAAGTGCATGGTGCATTGTGATAACAAGGTTTATGGAGCATTGTGATGACAAAGTTGTGGAGCATTGTGTTGAGAAGCGCTTGGCACATTGTGATGTCATGGGTCATGGAGCATTGTGCTGAGAAGCGCATGGAGCATTGTGATGACAAAAGACATGGAGCATTGTGATGTCCAGGTCATGGAGCATTTTGATGGCAAGACCGTGGAGCATTGTAATCGCAAGACCATGGAGCATTTTGATGAGGAGTGTCATCGAGAACTGTAATGACACGGGGCATGGAGAATTGTGATGACAAGGGTCAAGGAGCATTCTGATGACAAGCTTGTGGACTATTGTGATGACAATGGCATGGAGCATTGTGATGAAAAAGGCATGGAGCATTGTGATGAAAAAGGCATGGAACCTTTTCATGACAGGGATCAAGGAGCATTCTGACGTCAAGTGACAGGGAGCATTGTGATGACAAGTGTATTGAGCATTGTGATGACAAAGTTCATGGAGCTTTGCGATGACAAGGGCATGGAGCAACGTGATGAGAGGCTTCATGAAGCATTCTGATGACAATGGCATGGAGCATTGTGATGCCAAGGGTCACAGAGCATTGTGATGAAAAGTTCATGGAGCATTGTGGTGACAAATGTCACAGAGACTTGTGATGATGAGGGCATGGACCATTGTGATGACAAAGTCTTGAAGCACTGTGATGACTGGAGTCACGGAGCATTGTGATGACAGGGGTCATGGAGCATAGTGATGACAACTGCATGGAGCATTGTGATGACAGGGGCATGGAGCAACGGTCTGAAAAATTTCATGGATTATTGTGATGCCAGTGGGCATTGTGTATTGTGATGACAAGGGCATGGAGTACTGTGAAGAAAAGTCATGGAGTATTGTGAAGTCCGGTGTCAGGGAGCATTGTGATGACCTATGTCATGGTGCATTGTGATGACAGCGGCATGGAGCATTGTGATGACAAGTGTCATGGAGGATTGTGATGACAAAGGTAATGGAGAATTGTGATGACAAGGGCTTGGAGCATTGTGATGAAAATGGTCATGGAGCATTGTGATGAGAAGGGCTTTTGAGAATTTTGATGACAAGTTCGTGAAGCACTGTGGTGAAAAGCACATGGAGCTTGCTATGACAGGGGTCATGGAGCATTGCGATGACAAGTGCATGGAGAATGTGATTACAGGAGCATGTAACATTGTGATTTGAAGTGTCATGGAGCATTGTGATGGCAAGACGGTGGAGCATTGTGATGAGAAGACCATGGATAATTGTGATGACGAGCGTCATGGAGAACTGTAATGACAAGGGGCCTGGAGCATTGTGATGACAGGGGTCATGGAGAATTGTGATGACAAGGGTCATGGAGCATTCTGATGACAAGCTTGTGGAGTATTGTGATGACAATGGCATGGAGCATTGTGATGAAAAGGGCCTGGAGCATTGTGATGAAGAAGGCATAGAGCCATTTCATGAAAGTGTTCGAGAAGCATTCTGACAACAAGTGTCAGGGAACTTTTTGATGACAAGTGTATTGAGCATTGTGATGACAAAGGTCATGGAGCATTGTGATGACAAGAGCATGGAGTATTGTGATGACAGGCATCATCGAGTGCTGTGACGACAAGTGTTATGGAACAATGTGATCGCAAGTGTTTGGAGCACTGTGATGACAGAGGTCATGGATCATTTTGATATCAAGGAGCATGGAGCATTGTGATGACAGGGGTCATGGAGCATTGTGATGAGAAGATCATGGAGCATTGATTGGAAAATATTCATGGAGTATTCAGATGAAAGGGGTCATGGAGCATTGTGATGACCAGGCCCTGGAGCACGCTGATGAGAAGACCATGGAGCCTTGTGATGAGAAGTCTCATGGAGCATTCTGATGAAAAGGGGCATGGGGCATTGTGATTACAGGGGTCTTGGATCATTGTGATTACAAGGGCAAGGAGCATCGTGAGAGATCTCCAAGGAGCATTCTGATGACATGCGTCATGGAGCTTTGTGATGACCAGGGCATGGAGCAGTGTGATGACAAAGATCATGGAGCATTGTGATGAGAAGACCATGGATCATTGTGATGATGAGCGTCATGGGGCGTTGTGATGACAAGTGTTATGGAACATTGTGATCACAAGGGTTTGGAGCATTGTGATGACAGTGGTCGTGGAGCATTTTGATTTCATTGTGATGACAATAGCATGAAGCATTATGATGATGGGCATGGTGCATTGTGATTACAGGGTTCATGGAGCATTGAGATGAAAAGGGACATGGAGCATTGTGATTACAGGTGTCTTGGAGCATTGTGATGACAAGGGCATGGAGCATTTTGAATGAGAAGGCCATGGAGCATTGTGATGACATGCGACATGGAGTTTTGTGATGACAAGGGCATGGAGCATTTGTCTGAAAATTGTCATGGATTCTTGTGATGAGAGTGGGCACGGAGCATTGTGATGACAAGGACACGGAACACTGTGATACATGGGTCATGGAGTATTTTAATGACACGTCATGGAGCATTGTGATGAGAAGGGAATCGAGCATTGTGATGGCAAGCGTCATAGAGCTTTGTGATGACAAGGGCATGGAGCAATGTGATGAGAGGCTTCATGAAGCATTGTGATGACAATGGCGTGGAGCATTGTGATGCCAAGGGTCATGGAGCTTTGTGATGACAAAGGTCATGGAGCATTTTGATAACAAGGGAGTGGTGGTTTGTGATGATAACGGCATGTAGCATTGTGATGATTGGGGTCATGGAACATTTTGATGACAGGGGTGAGGGAGTATTGTGATGACTAGTGATGGAACATTTTGATATCAGTGGTGAGGGAGCATTATCATGAGAAATGCATGGAGCATTGTGATGACAATGTTTATGGAGCATTGTGATGACAACCGCATGGCGCATTTTGATCACATCGGTCATGGAGCATTGTGCCCACAAAGCTCATGGATCATTGTGCTGACAAGTGTCATGGAACATTGTGCTGACAAAGGCATGGAGCATTGTGATGCCAAGGGTCACAGAGCATTGTGATGAAAAGTTCATGGAGCATTGTGGTGACAAAGGTCACAGAGACATGTGATGATGAGGGCATGGACCATTCTGATGACAAATTCATAAAGCATTGTGATGACTGGAGTCACGGAGCATTGTAATGACAGGTGTCATGGAGCATTGTGATGACAAGTGCATGGATCATTGTGATGACAGGGCATGGAGCATAGGTTTGAAAAATTTCATGGATTATTGTGATGACAGTGGGCATTGCATATTGTGATGACAAGGGCATGGAGCACTGTGAAGAAAAGGTCTGGAGTATTGTGAAGTCAGGTTTCAGGGAGCATTGTGATGACCTATGTCATGGTGAATTGTGATGACAACGGCAAGGAGCTTTTTGATGACAAGTGTCATGGAGCATTGTGATGACAAGGGAGTGGTATATTGTGATGATAAGGACATGTAGCTTTGTGATGACTGGGGTCATGGAACATTGTGATGACAAGTGTGAGGGAGTATTTTGATGACTAGTGATGGAACATTGTGATATCAGTGGTGAGAGATCATTTTCATGATTAGTGGATGGAGCATTGTGATGACAAGTTTTATGGAGCTTTGTGATGACAAGGATGTGGAGCATTGTGATGACAAGCACATGACGCCTTGTGATGACATGTGTCATGGAGCATTGTGCTGACAAGCTCATGGAACATTGTGATGACAAGGGTCATGGAGCATTGTGCTGACAAAGTCATGGAGCATTGTGATGCCAACGGCCACAGAGCATAATGATGAAAAGTTCATGGACCATTGTGATGAAAAAGGTAATGAAGCATTGTGATGACTGGAGTCACGGAGCATTGTGATGACAGGGGTCATGGAGCATTGTGATGACAAGGGCATGGAGCATTGTGATGACAGGGGCATGGAGCATTGGTCTGACAAGTTTCATGGATTATTGTGATGACATTGGGCATGGCGCCTTGTGATGACAGGGGAATGGAGCTTTGTGATGACAAGGTCATGGATTATTGTGAAAAAAGGTGTCAGGGAGCATTGTGATGACATATATCATGGTGCATTTTGATGACAATGGCTTGCAGCATTGTGATGACAAGTGTCATGGAGGAATGTGATGACAAAGTTAATGGTTCATTGTGAAGACAAGGGCTTGGAGCATCGTGATGACAACGGTCTTGGAGCATTGTGATGATAGAGGCATGGAGCATTGTGATGACAAGGGCACGGAGCATTGTGATGACCACGGCCTTTGAGAATTTTGATGACAACGTCGTGAAGCATTGTGATGACAAGGACATGGAGCTTGCTATGACAGGGGTCATGGGTCATTGCGCTGACAAGTGCATGGATAATTGTGATGACAAGAGCATGTAACGTTGTGATGAGAAGTATCATGGAGCATTGTGATCACAGGGACGAGAATTGTGATGACAAGGGACCTGGATCATTGTGATGACCAGGGCATTGAGCATTGTGATGGCAAGGCGGTGGAGCATTGTGATGAGAAGGTCATGGGTAATTGTGATGACGACATTCATGGAGCACTGTAATGACAAGGGGAATGGAGCATTGTGGTGACAGGTGTCATGGATCCTTTTGATGACAGGGGTCATGGAGCCTTCTTATGAAAAGCTTGTGGAGTATTGTGATGACACTGGCATGGAGCATTGTGATGAAAAAGGCATGGAGCCTTTTCATGACAGGGTTCAAGGAGCATTCTGATGACAAGTGTCAGGGAGCATTGTGATAACAATTGTATTGAGCATTGTGAGGACAGAGTTCATGCAGCATTGTGATGACAGAAATCATGGATCCTTGTGATGACAAGTGTTATGGAACATTGTGATCACAAGGGCTTGGAGCATTGTGATGAGAGAGGTCATGGATCATATTCATTTCAAGGACCATGGAGCATTGTGATGACAAGGGCATGAAGCAATGTGAACCCAAGTTTCACCGAGGGTTTTGATGACAATGGGAATGGAGGATTGTGATGACAAGCGCATGGAGCATTGTGATGACAAGGTCATGCAGCATTTTGCTTACAAATGCATGGAGCATTTTGATGACAAGAGTCATGGAGCACTGTGATGACAAGCGTCATGGAGCATTGTGATTACAGGGGTCATGGAGCTTTGGGATGGCAAGGGCATGGATCATCGTGATGACAAGGGTCATGGATTATTTTGATGACAAGAGTCCCAGATCATTGTGTTGTCAGGGGTCATGGAGCATTGTGATGACAGTGGTCATGGAGCATTGTGATGACATGTTTCATGGAGCATTGTTATGAGAAGGTCATAGAGCATTGGGCTAAAAATGTTCATGGAGTATTGTGAAGGCAGGGGTCATGGAGCATTGTGATGACAAGGGAATGGAGCATTGTGATGGGAAGGTACTGAAGCATTGTGATGAGAAAACATAGGAGCCATGTATTGACGAGTCTCATGGAGCATTCTGATGAAAAAGGGCATGGAGAATTGTGATTACATGGGTCTTGGAACATTGTGATAAAAAGGGCATGGATCATTGTGATGAAAAAGGCACGGAGACTTGTCATGACAGTGTTCAAGGAGCATAATGACGACAAGAGTCAGGGAGCATTGGGATGACAAGTGTATTGAGCATTGAGATGACAAAGGTCATGGAGGATTGTGATCAGAAGACCATGGATAATTGTGATGACGAGCGTCATGGGGCATTGTGAATACAAGTTTTATGGAATATTGTGATCACAAGGGTTTGGAACATTGTATTGACAGAGGTCATGGAGCATTTTGATTTCATTTTAATGGAAATAGCATGAAGCATTATGATGATGGGCATGGTTCATTGTGATGACAAGGTTCATGGAGCACGGAGATGAAAAGGGGCATGAAGCATTGTGATTACAGGGTTCTTGGAGCATTGTGATGAAAAGATCATGGAGCATTCTGCTGAAAATGTTCATGGAGTAATCTGATGAAAGTGGTAATGGAGCATTATGATGACAAGGGTCATGGAGCATTCTGATGACAAGGGTCATGGAACATTCTGTAGACAAGCTTGTGGAGTATTTTGATGACAAGGGCATGGAGTATTGTGATGACAGGCATCATGGAGCGTTGTGATGACATGTGTTATGGAACAATGTGATCACAAGAGTTTGGAGCACTGTGATGACAGATGTCCTGGATCATTTTGATATCAAGGAGAATGGAGCATTGTGATGACAGGGGTCATGGAGCATTGTGATGAGAAAATCATGGAGCACTGAGCTGAAAATGTTCATGGATTATTCTGATGAAAGTGGTCATGGAGCATTGTGATGACAAGGTCCTGGAGCACTCTGATGAGAAGACTATGGAGCCTTGTGATGAGAAGTCTCATGGAGCATTCTGATGAAAAGGGGCATGGAGCATTGTGATTACAGGGGTCTTGGAGCATTGTGATTACAAGGGCATGGAGCATTGTGAGAGATGTACAAGGAGCATTCTGATGACATGCATCATGGAGCTTTGTGATGACCACGGCGTGGAGCACTGTGATTACAGGGGTCTTGGAGCATTGTGATGAAAAAGGTATGGATCATTGTGATGAAAAAGGCATGTAGCCTTGTCATGCCAGGGTTCAAGGAGCATACTGTCGACAAGTGTCAGGGAGCATTGTGATGACAAGTGTATTCAGCATTGTGATGACAAAGGTCATGGAACATGGTGATTCGAAGTGTCATGGAGCATTGTGATGGCAAGAATGTGGAGCATTGTGATGAGAAGACCATGGATAATTGTGATGATGAGAGTTATGGAGAACTGTAATGACAAGGGGCCTGGAGCATTGTGATGACAGGGGTCATGGAGCATTGTGATGAGTAGATCATGGAGCATTGAGCTGAAAATGTTCATGGAGTATTCTGATGAAAGGGGTCATAGAGCATTGTGATGACAAGGTCCTGGAGCACTCTCATGAAAAGACCATGGAGCATTGTGATTAGAAGTCTCATGGAGCATTCTGATGAAAACGGGCATGGAGCATTGTGATTACAGGGGTCTTGGATCATTGTGATGAAAAGGGCATGGATCATTGTCATGAAAAAGGCATGGAGCCTTGTCATGACAGGGTTCAAGGAGCATACTGACGACAAGTGTCAGGGAGCATTGTGATGACAAGTGTATTGAGCATTGTGATGACAAAGATCATGGAACATTGTGATGAGAAGTGCATGGATAATTGTGATGAAGAGCCTCATGGGGCGTTGTGATGACAAGAGTTATGGAGCATTGTGATCACAAGGGTTTGGAGCATTGTGATGACAGAGGTCAGGGAGCATTTTGATTTCATTGTGATGACAATAGCATGCAGCATTATGATGATGGGCATGGTTCGTTGTGATGACAGGGTTCATGGAGCATTGAGATGAAAAGGGGTATGGAGCATTGTGATTACACGGGTCATGGAGCCTTGTGATGACAAGGCCGTGTAACATTGTGATGACAGGAGTGAGGGAGTATTGTGATGACTAGTGATGGAAAATTGAGATATCAGTGGTGAGAGAGCATTTTGATTCGAAGTGCATGGAGCTTTGTGATGACAATGTTTATGGAGCATTGTGATAACAAGTTTGGGGAGCATTGTGATGACAAGTGCATGGCACACTGTGATGACATGAGTCATGGAGCATTGTTCTGACAAGCGCATGGAGCATTGTGATGACAAGGGTCATGGAGCATTGTGCTGACAAAGGCATGGAGCATTGTTATTACAAGGCTCAGAGAGCATTGGGATGAAAAGATCATGGAGAATTGTGGTGACAGAGTTCACAGAGCCTTGTGATGGCGAGGGCATGGACCATTGTGATGAAAATGTCATGAAGCATTGTGATGACTGGAGTCACAGAGCTTTGTCATGACAAGGGAATGGAGCATTGTGATGACAGTGGCATGAAACATTGGTCTGGCAAGTTTCATGAATTATTGTGATGACAGTCAGCATGGCGCATTGTGATGAAAAGGGCATGGAGCATAGTGATGACAAGGTCATGGAGTATTTTGAAGAGAGGTGTCAGGGTTCATTGTGATGGCATTTGTCATGTTCCATTGTGATGACAATGTCATGGAGGATTGTGACGACAAAGGTAATGGAGCATTGTGATGACAAGGGCTTGGAGCATTGTGATGACATTTGTCATGGAGCATTGTGATGAAAAGGGCATGGAGCATTGTGATGACAAGGGCTTTTGAGAATTTTGATGACATGTTCGTGAAGCACTGTGATGAAAAGCACATGAGGCTTTCTATGACAGGGGTCATGGAGCATTGCGATGACAAGTGTATGGAGAATGTGATGACAAGAGCATGTAACATTGTGATTTCAAGGGACCTGGAGCATTGTGATTGCAAGACGGTGGAAGATTGTGATTAGAAGACCATGGATAATTGTGATGACGAGTGTCATGGAGAACTGTAATGACAAGGGGCATGGAGAATTGTGATGACAGGTGTCAAGGAGCATTGTGATGACAGGGGTCATGGAGCATTGTAATAACAAGGGTCATGGAGCATTCTGATGACAAGCTTGTGGAGTATTTTGATGAAAATGGCATGGAGCATTGTGATGAAAAGGGCATGGAGCAATGTGATGAAAAAGGCATAGAGCCTTTCCATGACAGTGTTCGTGAAGCATTCTGACGACAAGTGTCAGGGAGCATTGTGATGACAAGTGTATTGAGCTTTGTGAAGACAAAGGTCATGGAGCATTGTGATGACAAGGGCATGGAGTATTGTGATGACAGGCATCATGGAGCGTTGTGATGACAAGTGTTATGGAACAATGTGATCACAAGGGTTTGGAGCACTGTGATGACAGAGGTCATGGATCATTTTGATATCAAGGAGCATGGAGCACTGTGATGACAGGGGTCATGGAGCATTGTGATGACAAGGGCATGGATCATTTGTCTGAAAATTTTCATGGATTATTGTGATGAGAGTGGGCATGGAGCATTGTGATGAAAAGGACCGGGAACACTGTGATACACGGGTCATGGAGGATTGTAATGACAAGGTCATGGAGCATTGTGATGAGAAGGGCATCGAGCATTGTGATGACACCTGTCATGGAGCTTTGCGATGACAAGGGCATGGAGCAATGTGATGAGAGGCTTCATGAAGCATTGTGATGACAATGGCATGGAGCATTGTGATGCCAAGGGTCACAGAGCTTTGTGATGACAAATGTCATGGAGCATTGTGGTGACAAAGTTCACAGAGACTTGTGATGATGAGGGCATGGACCATTCTGATGACAAAGTCTTGAACCATTGTGATGACTGGAGACACGGAGCATTGTGATGACAGGTGTCATGGAGCATTGTGATGACAAGTGCATGGATCATTATGATGAGAGGGGCATGGAGCATCGGTCTGAAAAATTTCATGGATTATTGTGATGACAGTGGGCATAGCACATTGTGATGACAAGGGCATGGAGCACTGTGAAGAAAAGGTCTTGGAGTATTGTAAAGTCAGGTGTCAGGGAGCATTGTGATGACCTATGTCATGGTGCATTGTGATGACAATGGCATGGTGCATTGTGATGACAAGTGTCATGGCAGATTGTGATGACAAATGTAATGGAGCATTTTGATGACAATGGTCATGGATCATTGTGATGAAAAGGGCATGGAGCATTGTGATAACAAGGTCTTTAGAGAATTTTTATGACAAGTTCGTGAAGCTCTGTGATGAAAAGCACATGGAGCTTGCTATGACAGGGGTCATGGAGCATTGCGATGACAAGTTCATGGAGAATGTGATTACAAGAGCATGTAACATTGTGATTTGAAGTGTCATGGATCATTGTGATGGCAAGACGGTGGAGCATTGTGATGAGAAGACCATGGATAATTGTGATGACGAGCGTCATGGAGAACTGTAATGACAAGGGGCATGGAGCATTGTGATGACAGGGGTCATGGAGAATTGTGATGACAAGTGTCATGGAGCATTCTCATGACAAGCTTGTGGAGTAATGTGATGACAATGGCATGGAGCATTGTGATGAAAAGGGCATGGAGCATTGTGATGAAAAAGGCATACAGCCTTTTCATGACAGGGTTCGAGAAGCATTCTGACGACAAGTGTCAGGGAGCACTGTGATGACAAGTGTATTGAGCATTGTGATCACAAAGGTCATGGAGCATTGTGATGACAAGGGCATGGAGTATTGTGATGACAGGCATCATGGAGCGTTGTGATGACAAGTATTATGGAACAATGTGCTCACAAGGATTTAGGAGCACTGTGATGACAGAGGACATGGATCATTTTGATATCAAGGAGCATGGAGCATAGTGATGACAGGGATCATGGAGCATTGTGATGTGAAGATCATGGAGCATTGAGCTGAAAATGTTCATGGAGTATTCTGATGAAAGGGGTCATGGAGCATTGTGATGACAAGGTCCTGGAGCATTGTGATGAGAAGACCATGGATCCTTGTGATGAGAAGTCTCATGGAGCATTCTGATGAAAAGGGGCATGGAGCATTGTGATTACAGGGGTCTTGGAACATTGTGATGAAAAGCGCATGGAGCATTGTGAGAGATGTCTAAGGAGCATTCTGATGATATTCGTCATGGAGCTTTGTGATGACCAGGCCATGGAGCATTGTGATTACAAGGGCCTTGGAGCATTGTGATGAAAAAGGCATGGATCATTATCATGAAAAAGGCATGGAGCCTTGTCATGACAGGGTTCAAGAAGCATACTGACTACAAGTGTCAGGGAGCATTGTGATGACAAGTGTATTGAGCATTGTGATGACAAAGGTCTTGGAACATTGTGCTGAAAAGTGCATGGATAATTGTTTTGACGAGCCTCATGGGGCGTTGTGATGACAAGTGTTATGGAGCATTGTGATCAGAAGGGTTTGGAGCATTGTGATGACAGAGGTCATGGAGAATTTTGATTTCATTGTGAAGACAATAGCATGAAGCATTATGATGATGGGCATGGTTCGTTGTGATGACAGGGTTCATGGAGCATTGAGATGAAAAGGGGTATGGAGCATTTTGATGACAATGTCATGAATATTGTGAAGACAGGTGTCAGGGTGCATTGTGATGGCATATGTCATGTTCCATTGTGATGACAATGGCATGGAGATTTGTGATGCCAATTGTCATGGAGCATTGTGAATATAAAGGTAATTGAGCATTGTGATGAAAAGTGCTTGGAGCATTGTGATGACAATGGTCATGGAACATTGTGATGAAAAGGGCATGGAGCATTGTGATGAAAAGGGCATGGAGCAATGTGATGAAAAATGCATATAGCCTTTTCATGACAGAGTTCGAGAAGCATTCTGACGTCAAGAGTCAGGGAGCATTGTGATGACAAGTGTATTGAGCATTGTGATGACAAAAGTCATGGAGCGTTGTGCTGACAAGGGCATGGAGTATTGTGATGACAGGCATCATGGAGCGTTGTGATGACAAGTGTTATGGAACAATGTGATCACAAGGGTTTGGAGCACTGTGATGACAGAGGTCATGGATCATTTTGATATCAAGGAGCATGGAGCATTGTGATGACCATGGTCATGGAGCATTGTGATGAGAAGATCATGGAGCATTGAGCTGAAAATTTTCATGGAGTATTCTGATGAAACGGATCATATAGCATTGTGATGACAAGGTCCTGGAGCATTGTGATGAGAAGACCATGGAGCCTTGTGATGAGAAGTCTCATGGAGCATTCTGATGAAAAGGGGCATGGAGCATTGTGATTACAGGGGACTTGGATCATTGTGATTACAAGGGCATGGAGCATTGTGAGAGATTTCCAAGGAGCATTCTGATGACATGCATCACGGAGATTTGTGATGACAAGGGCATGGATCACTGTGATTGCAGGGGTCTTGGAGCATTATGATGAAATGGGCATGGATCATTGTGATGAAAAATGCATGGAGCCTTGTCATGACAGTGTTCAAGGAGCATACTGATGGCAAGAGTCAGGGAGCATTGTGATGACAAGTGTATTGAGCATTGTGATGACAAATATTATGGAGCATTGTGATGAGAAGTCCATGGATAATTGTGATGAGGAGTGTCATGTGGCGTTGTGATGACAAGTGTTATGGAACATTGTGATCACAAGGGTTTGGAGCATTGTGATGACAGAGGTCATGGAGCATTTTGATTTCATTGTGATGACAATAGCCTGAAGCATTATGATGATGGGCATGGTGCATTGTGATGACAGGTTTCATGGATCATTGAGATGAAAAGTGCATGGAGCATTGTGATGACAAGGGCTTTTGAGAATTTTGATGACATATTCGTGAAGCACTGTGATGAAAAGCACATGGAGCTTGCTATGACAGGGGTCATGGAGCATTAAGATGAAAAGGGGCATGGGACATTGTGATTAAAGTGTTCTAGGAGCATTGTGATGACAAGGGCATGGACCATTGTGATGAGAATGCAATGGAGCATTCTGATGACATGCGTCATGCAGCTTTGTGATGACAAGGGCATATAGCATTGTGATGACAGTGGCATGGAACATTGGACTGACAAGTTTCATGGATTATTGTGATGACAGTGGGCATGGCACATTGTGATGACAAGGGCATGGAGCATTGTGATGACAAGGTCATGGAATACTGTGAAGACAGGTGACAGGGAGCATTGTGATGACATAAGTCATTTTCCATTGAGATGACAATGGCATGGAGCATTGTGATGCCGAGTATAATGGAGGATTGTGATGACAAAGGTAATGGAGCATTGTGATGACAACGGCTTGGAACATTGTGATAACAAGGGTCATGGAACGTTGTGATGACAAGGGCATGGAGCATTGTGATGACAACGGACATTGAGAATTTTTATGACAAGGTTTTGAAGCATTTTGATGACAAAGGCATGGAGCTTGCTATGACAGGGGTCATGGGGCATTGCGAAGACAAGTTCATGGAGAATTGTGAAGAGAAGAGCATGTAACATTGTGATGAGAAGTGTCATGGAGCATTGTGATGACAAGCGTCATGGAGCTTTGTGATTACAGGGGTCATGGAGCATTGGGATGGCAAGGGCATGGATCATCGTGGTGACAAGTGTCATGGAGCATTTTGATGACAAGAGTCCCGGATCATTGTGCTGTCAGGGGTCATGGAGCATTGTGATGACATGGGTCATGGAGCATTGTGATGACAGGGTTCATGGGGCATGGTGATGAGAAGGTCATAGAGCATTGGGCTGAAAATGTTCATGGAGTATTGTGGTGACAAGGGTCATGGGGCATTTCGATGACAAGGGAATGGAGCATTTTGATGAAAATATCATGGATCATGGTGATGAGAAGGCCATGGAGCATTCTGAGGACATTCGTCATGAAGCTGTGTGATGAAAACGGCATGGAGCATTGTGATTACATTGGTCTTGGAGCATTGTGAGGAAAAGGGCATGGATCACTGTGATGAAAAATGCATGGAGCCTTGTCATGTCAGGGTTCAAGAAGCATACTGATGTCAAGTGTCAGGGAGCATTGTGATGACATATGTCATTGTCCATTGTGATGACAATGGCATGGAGCATTGTGATACCAAGTGTCATGGAGGATTTTGATGACAAAAGTAATGGAGAATTTTCATGAAATGGGCTTGGAACATTGCGATGACAAGGGTCATGGAGCATTGTGATGACAAAGGCATGGAGCATTGTGATGACAAGGGCATGGAGTATTGTGATGACAGGCATCATGGAGCATTGGGATGAAAAGGGCATGGAGCATTGTGATGGACAAGGCATGGAGCTCTTCATGACAGGGTTCAAGGAGCATTCTGATGACAAGTGTCAGTGAGCATTGTGATGACAAGTTTATTGTTCATTGTGATGACAAAGTTCATGGAGCACTGTGATGACACGGGCATGGAGTATTATTATGACAGGTATCATGGAGCGTTGCAATGACAAGTGTTGTGGAACAATGTGATGACAAGGGTTTGGAGCATTGTGATGATAGAGGTCAGGGATCATTTTGATTTCAAGGAGCATGGAGCATTGTGATGAAAGGGGTCATGCAGCATTGTGATGAGAATATCATAGAGAATTGGGCTGAAAATATTCATGGAGTATTGTGATGACAGTGTTCTTGGAGCATTGTGATAACACGGGCATGGAGAATTGTGATGAGAAGGCCATAGTGCATTCTGATGACATGCGTCATGGAGGTTTGTGATAATAAGGGCAAGGAGCATTGTGATTACAGGGGTCTTGGAGCATTGTGATAAAAACGACATGGAGCCTTGTCATGACAGAGTTCAAGGAGCATACTGATGACAAGTGTCTGGGAGCATTGCGATGACAAGTGTATTGAGCATTGTTTTAACAAAGTTCATGGAGCATTGTGATGGGAAGACCATGGATAACTGTGATGAGGAGCGTCACGGGGCATTGTGATGACAAGTGATATGTAACATTGTGATCACAAGGGTTTGGAGCATTGTGATGACAGAAGTCATGGAGCATTTTGATTTCATTGTGATGACAAAAGCATGAAGCATTATGATGATGGGCATGGTGCATTGTGATGGCAGGGTTCATGGAGCATTGAGATGAAAAGGGCATGGAGCATTGTGATTGCAGGAGTCTTGAAGCATTGTGATGACAAGGGAATGGAGCATTGTGAATGAGAAGGCCATGGAGCATTCTGATGACATGCGCCTTGGAGCTTTGTGATGACAAGTGTATGGAGCATTGTGATTACACGGTCTTGGAGCATTGTGATCACAAGGGTCATGGAGTCTTGTGATGACAAGGCCGTGGAACCTTGTGATGGCAGGTGTCATGGAGCATTGTTATGACAGGGGTAATGGAGCATTGTGATGACAAGGGAATCAGCATTTGTCTGAAGAGTTTCATGGATTATTGTGATGAGAGTGGGCATGGAGCATTGTGATGACAGGGTCACGGAACACTGTGTTACATGGGTCATGGAGGATTGTAATGACAATGGCATGGAGCATTGTGATGAGAAAAGCATCGAGCATTGGTATCACAAGCGTCATGGAGCTTTGTGATGACAAGTGCATGGAGCAATTTGATGAGAGGGTTCATGGAGCATTGTGATGACAATGGCATGGAGCATTGTGATGTCAAAGGTTATGGACCTTGTGATGACAAATGTCATGGAGCAATTTGATGACAAGGGCATGGAGCATTGTGATTAGAAGGGAAGGGAGCATTGTGATGACATGGTCATGGAGAAATTTGATGAAATGTGTCATGGAACATTTTAATGACAGGGGTTATGGAACATTGTGATGTCAGGGGTCATGGAGCATTGTGATGATAAGGGCATGTAGCACTGTGATGACAGGGGTCATGGAACACTGTGATGACACGGGTGAGGGAGTATTGTGATGACTAGTGATGTAACATTGTGATATATGTGGTCAGAGAGCATTTTGATGAGAAATGCATGGAGCATTGTGATGACAAGTGTTATGGAGCATAGCAATGATAAGGATGTGGAGTATTGTGATAACAAGCGCATGGCGCATTTTGATGACATGGGTCATTGAGCATTGTGCTGACAAGCGCATGGAGAATTTTGATGACAAGTGTCAGGGAGCATTGTGCTGACAAAGGCATGGAACATTTTGATGACAAGGGACACAGAGCATTGTGATGAAATATTCATGGAGCATGGTGGTGACAAAGATCACATAGCCTTGTGTGACAAGGGCATGGACCATTGTGATGAGAAAGGTCATGAATCATTGTGATGACTGGAGTCACGGAGCATTGTTATGCCAGGGGTCATGGAGCATTGTGATGACAAGATTTATGGATTATTGTGAAGAGAGTGGGCATGGTGCATTGTGATGACAAGGGCATGGAACATTGTGATGACAAGGTCATGGATTATTGTGAAGACAGGTGTCAGGGAGCATTGTGATGACATATGTCATTGTCCATTGTGATGACAATGGCATGGAGCATTGTGATACCAAGTGTCATGGAGGATTGTGATGACAAAGGTAATGGAGCATTTTGATGACAAGGGCTTGGAACATTGTGATGGCAAGGGTCATGGAGCATTGTGATGACAAGGGCATGGAGCATTGTGATGACAAGGGCCATTGAGAATTTTGATGACAACGTCGTGAAGCATTGTGATGACAAGCGCATGCAGCTTGCTATGACAGGGGTCATAGAGCATTGCGATCACAAGTGCATGGAGATTTGTGATGACAAGATCATGTAACATTGTGAGGAGAAGTGTCAAGAAGCATTGTGATGACAAGGACGTGGAGAATTGTAATGGCATGGGACATGGAGCATTGTGATGAACAGGGCATGGAGCATTGTGATAGCAAGAACGTGGAGCATTGTGATGAAAAGACCATGGATAATTATGATGAAGAGCGTCATGGATCACTGTAATGACAAGGGGCATGGAGCACTGTGATGACAGGTGTCATGGAGCATTGTGATGAGAGGGGTCATGGAGCATTGAGATGACAAGGGTCATGGAGCATTGTGATGAGAAGGTCATGGAGCATTGGGCTGAAAATGTTCATGGAGTATTGTGATGACAGTGGTCAAGGAGCATTGTGATGACAAGGGAATGGAGCATTGTGATGACAAGGACCTGGAGCAGTGTTATGAGAAGACCATGGACCCTTGTGTTGACAAGTCTCATGGAGCATTCTGATGAATAGGGGCATGGATCATTGTGATTACAGGGGTCTTGGAGCATTGTGATGACAAGGGCATGGAGCATTGTGATGAGAAGGCCATGGAGCGTTCTGATGATATGCGTCATGGATCTTTGTGATGACAAGGGCATGGAGCATTGTTATGACAGGGGTAATGGAGCATTGTGATGACAACGGCATGGAACATTGGTCTGAAAATTTCAGGGATTATTGTGATGAGATTCGTCATGGAACATTGTGATGACTAGGGCACGGAACACTGTGATACATGTGTCATGGAGGATTGTAATGACAAGGGCATGGAGCATTGTGATGAGAAGATTATCGAGCATTGTGATGACAAGTGTCATGGAGCATTGTGGTGACAAGGGCATGGAGCAATGTTATGAGAGGTTTCATGTAGCATTGTGATGAAATGGCATGGAGTACTGTGATACCAAGGGTCATGGAGCTTTGTGATGACAAAGGTCATGGAGCATTTTGATGACAAGGTCGTGGTGCATTGTGATGAGAAGGGCAGGGAGCATTGTGATGACAGGGTCATGGAGCAAATTGATGAAAAGTGTCATGGAACATTTTGAAGACAGGGTTTATGGAAAATTGTGATGTCGGGGTAATGGAGCATTTTGATGAAAAGGGTCATGGAGCATTCTGATGAAAAGGTGCATGGAGCATTGAGATTACAGGGGTTTTGAAGCAATGTGATTACAAGGCATGGAGCATTGTGATGAATAGGTGCATGGAGCATTGTGATTACAGGGGTTTTGAAGCAATGTGATTACAAGGCATGGAGCATTTTGATTAGAAGGCAATGGAGCATTCTGATGACATGCGTCATGGAGCTTTGTGATGACAAGGACATGGAGCATTGTCATTACAGGCGTCTTGGAGCATTGTGATGAAAATGGAATGGATCATTGTGATGTAAAATGCATGGAGCCTTTTCATGACAGGGTTCAAGGAGCATACTGATGACAATTGTCAGGGAGCATTGTGATGATAAGTGTATTGAGCACTGTGATGACAAAGATCATGGAGCATTGTGATGAGAAGACCATGGATAATTGTGATGACCAGCGTCAAGGGGCATTGTGATGACAAGTGTTATGGAACATTGTGATCAGAAGGGTTTGGTGCATTGTGATGACAGAGGTCATTGAGCATTTTGATTTCATTGTGATGACAATAGCATGAAATATTATGGTGATGGGCACGGTGCATTGTGATGACAGGGTTCATGGAGCATTGAGATGAAAAGGGGCATGGATCATTGTGATTACAGGGGTGTTGGAGCATTGTGATGACAAGGGCATGGAGCATTGTGATGAGAAGGCCATGGAGCATTCTTATGACATGCGTAATGGAGGTTTGCGAGGACAAGGGCATGGAGAATTGTGATTACAGGGGTCATGGAATATTGTGATTACAGGGGTGAGGGAGTATTGTGATGACTAATGATGGAACATTGTGATATCAGTAGTGAGAAGGCATTTTGAGGAGAAGTGCATGGAGCATTGTGATGACAAAATTTATGGAGCATTTTGATGACAAGTATGTGGAGCATTGTGATGACAAGTGCATGGCACATTGTGATGACATGGGTTATGGAGCATTGTGCTGACACGTGCACCGAGCATTGTGATGACAAGGGTCATGGAGCATTGTGCTGAAAAAGGCATGGAGCTTTGTGATCACAAGGGTCACAGAGCATTGTGATAAAAATTTCATGGAGCATTGTGGTGACAAACGTCACAGAGCTTTGTGTGACGAGGTCATGGACCATTGTGATGACAAAGGTCATGAAGCATTGTGATGACTGGATTCACGGAGCATTGTGATGACAGGGATCATGGAGCATTGTGATGACAAGATTTATGGATTATTGTGATGAGAGGGGGCACGGCGCATTGTGATGACAAGGGCATGGAACACTGTGATGACAAGGTCATGGAATATTGTGAAGACATGTGTCAGGGAGCATTGTGATGACATATGTCATTGTCCATTTTGAGGACAATGGCATGGAGCATTGTGTTACCAAGTGTCATGGAGGATTGTGATGACAAACGTAATGGAGCATTTTGAGGACAAGGGCTTGGAACATTGTGATGACAAGGGTCATGGAGCATTGTGATGACAAGGGCATGGAGGATTGTGATGAAAAGGGCCATTGAGTATTTTGATGACAACGTCGTGGAGCATTGTGATGACAAGCGCATGGAGCTTGCTATGACAGGGGTCATAGAACGTTGCAATGACTAGTGCATGGAGAATTGTGATGACAAGATCATGTAACATTGTGATGAGAAGTGTCACATAGCATTGTGATGTCAAGGACTTGGAGAATTGTAATGACATGGGACATGAAGCATTGTGATGAACAAGGCATGGAGAATTGTGATAGCAAGACCATTGAGCATTGTGAAGAAAAGACCATGGATATTTATGATGAAGAGGGTCATGGATCACTGTAATGACAAGGGGCATGGAGCATTGTGCTGAAAAAGGCATGGAGCTTTGTGATCACAAGGGTCACAGAGAATTGTGATAAAAATTTCATGGAGCATTGTGGTGACAAAGGTCACAGAGCTTTGTGTGACGAGGTCATGGACCATTGTGATGACAAAGGTCATGACGCATTGTGATGACTGGAGTCAAGGAGCATTGTGATGACAGGGATCATGGAGCATTGTGATGACAAGATTTATGGATTATTGTGATGAGAGTGGGCAGGGCGCATTGTGATGACAAGGGCATGGAACATTCTGATGAAAAGGTGAAAGGAGCATTGAGATTACAGGGGTTTTGAAGCAATGTGATTACAAGGGCATGGAGCATTGTGATGAGAAGGCAATGGAGCATTCTGATGACAAACGTCATGGAGCTTTGTGATGACAAGGACATGGAGCATTGTGATTACAGGGGCCTTGGAGCATTGTGATGAAAATGGAATGGATCATTGTGATGAAAAATGCATGGAGCCTTGTCATGACAGGGTTCAAGAAGCATACTGATGACAACTGTCAGGGAGCATTGTGATGATAAGTGTATTGAGCATTGTGATGACAAAGATCATGGAGCATTGTGATGAGAAGACCATGGATAATTGTGATGACCAGCCTCATGGGGCATTGTGATGACAAGTGTTATGGAACTTTGTGATCAGAAGGGTTTGGTGCATTGTGATGACAGAGGTCATTGAGCATTTTGATTTCATTGTGAGGACAATAGCATGAAATATTATGGTGATGGGCCCGGTGCATTGTGATGACAGGGTTCATGGAGCATTGAGATGAAAATGGGCATGGAGCATTGTGATTACAGGGGTGTTGGAGCATTGTGATGAGAAGGGCATGGAGCATTGTGATGAGAAGGCCATGGAGCATTCTGATGACATGCGTCATGGAGCTTTTTGATGACAAGGGAATGGAGAATTGAGATTACAGGGGTCATGGAATATTGTGATGACAGGGGTGAGGGAGTATTGTGATGACTAGTGATGGAACATTGTGATATCAGTGGTGCGAAGGCATTTTGAGGAGAAGTGCATGGAGCATTGTGATGACAAGGTTTATGGAGCATTTTGATGACAAGGATGTGGAGCATTGTGATGACAAGTGCATGGTGCATTGTGATGACATGGGTTATGGAGCATTGTGCTGACACGTGCATCGAGCATTGTGCTGACAAGGGTCATGGAGTATTGTGCTGACAAAGGCATGGAGCTTTGTGATGACAAGTGTCACAGAGCATTGTGATAAATATTTCATGGAGCATTGTGGTGACAAAGGTCACAGAGCTTTGTGTGACGAGGTCATGGACCATTGTGATGACAAATATCATGAAGCATTGTGATGACTGGAGTCACGGAGCATTGTGATAACAGGGGTCTTGGAGCATTGTGATGAAAAGGGAATGGATCATTGTGATGAAAAAGGCATGGAGCCTTGTCATGACAGTGTTCAAGGTGCATACTGATGACAAGAGTCAGCGAGCATTGTGATGCCAAGTGTTTTGAGCATTGTGGTGACAAAGGTCATGGAGCATTGTGATGAGAATACCTTGCATAATTGTGATGACGAGCGTCATGGGGCATGTGATGACAAGTGTTATGGAACATTGTTATCAGAAGTGTTTGGAGCATTGTGATGACAGAGGACATGGAGCATTTTGATTTCATTGTGATGACAATAGCATGAATCATTATGATGAGGGGCATGGTGCATTGTGATGACAGTGTTCATGGCACATTGAGATGAAAAGTGGCATGGAGAATTGCGATTACAGAGGTCTTGGAGAATTGTGATGACAAGGGTCATGGAGCATTGTGATGACAAGGCCGTGGAACATTGTGATGGGAGGGTTCATGGAGCATTGTATTGACAGGTGTAATGGAGCTTTGTGATGACAAGGGCATGGAGCAATGTGATGAGAGATTTCATTGAGCAGTGTGATGACAATGGCATGGAGCATTGTGATATCAAGGGTCATGGAGTTTTGTGATGACAAGTGTCATGGGGCATTTTGATGACAAGGGCGTGTTGCCTAGTGATGAGACGGGCAGGGAGCATTGTGATGACAGGGTCATGGAGCAATTTGAATAAAAGGGTCATGGAATATTTTGATGACAGGTGTTATGGAACATTGTGATGTCAGTGGTCATGAAGCATTGTGATGAAATGTGTCATGGAGCATTTTGTGACAGGGGTTATGGAACATTGTGATGTCAGGGGTCATGGAGCCTTGTGATGATAAGTACATGTAGCACTGTGATTACACTGGTCATGGAACATTGTGATGCCAGGGTTGATCGAGTATTGTGATGACTAGTGACGGAACATTGTGATATATGTTGTGAGAGAGCCTTTTGATGAGAAGAGCACGGAGCATTGTGATGACAAGTTTTAAGGAGCATAGCGATGAAAATATTGTGGAACATTGTGATGAAAAGAGCATGGCACATTGTGATGACATGGGTCATGGAGCATTGTGCTGACAAGGGCATTCAGAATTTTGATGACAAGTGTCATGGAGCATTGTGCTGACAAAGGCATGGAGCACTGTGATGACAAGGGACACAGAATATTGTGATTAAAATTACATGGAACGTTGTGGTGAAAAGGATCACAGAGCCTTGTGTGACGAGGGCATGGACCATAGTGAGGACAAAGGTCATGAATCATTGTGATGACTGGAGTCATGGAGCATTGTGATGACAGTGCTCATGGAGCACTGTGATGACAAGGGCATGGAACAATGTGATGACACGGGCATGGAACATTGGTCTGACAGGTTTCAAGGATTATTGTGATGACAATGGGCATGGAGCATTGAGATGAGAAGGGCATGGAACATTGTGGTGACAAAGGTCACAGATCCTTTTGTGACGAGGGCATGGACCATTGTGAGGACAAAGGTCATGAAGCATTGTGATGACTGGAGTCACGGAGCATTGTGATGACAGGGGTCATGGAGCATTGTGATGACAAGGGCATGGAGCATTGTGATGACAGGGAAATGGAACATTGGTCTGACATGTTTCATGGATTATTGTGATGACAGTGGGCATGGCACATTGTGATGACAAGGGCATGGAACATTGTGATGACAAGGTCATGGAGTATTGTGAAGACAGGTGTCAAGGAGCACTGTGATGACATATGTCATTGTCCATTGTGATGACAATGGCATGGAGCATTGTGATACCAAGTGTCATGGAGGATTGTGATGACAAAGGTAATGGAGCATTTTGATGACAAGGGCTTGGGACATTGCGATGACAAGGGTCATGGAGCATTGTGATGACAAGGGCATGGAGCATTCTGATGAAAAGGTGCATGGAGCATTGAGATGACAGGGGTTTTGAAGCAATGTGACTACAAGGGCATGGAGCATTGTGATGGGAAGGCAATGGAGCATTCTGATGACATGTGTCATGGAGTTTTGTGATGACAAGGACATGGAGCATTGTGATTACAGGGGTCTTGGAGCATTTCGAAGAAAAAGGAATGGATCATTGTGATGAAATAGGCATAGATCCTTGTCATGACAGTGTTCAAGGAGCATACTGATGACAAGTGTCTGCGACCATTGTGATGCCAAGTGTATTGAGCATTGTGGTGACAAAGGTCATGGAGCATTGTGATGTGAAGACCTTGCATATTTGTGATGACGAGCATCATGGGGCATGTGACGACAAGTGTTATGGAACATTGTGATCAGAAGGGTTTGGAGCATTGTGATGACAGAGGACATGGATCATTTTGATTTCATTGTGATGAAAATAGCATGAATACTTATGATGATGGGCATGGTGCATTGTGATGACAGTGTTCATGGAGCATTGAGATGCAAAGTGGCATGGAGAATTGTGATTACAGAGGCCTTGGAGCATTGTGATGACAAGGGTCAGGGAGCCTTGTGATGACAAGGCCGTGGAACATTGTGATGGCAGGGGTCATGGAGCATTGTTATAACAGGTGTAATGGAGCATTGCGATGACAAGGGCATGGAGCAATGTGTTCAGAGATTTCATTGAGCATTGTGATGACAATGGCATGGAGCATTGTGATGCCAAGGGTCATGGAGCTTTGTGATGACAAATGTTATGGGGCATTTTGATGACAAGGGCGTGATGCAATGTGATGAGAAGGGCAGGGAGCATTGTGATGACAGGGTCATGGTGCAATTTAATGAAAAGTGTCATGGGATATTTTGCTGAGAGGGCTTATGGAACATTGTGATGTCAGGGGTCAGGAAGCATTGTGATGAAATGGGTCATGGAGCATTTTGTGACAGGGTTTATGGAACATTGTGATGTCAGGGGTCATGGAGCATTGTGATGATAAGGGCATGTAGCACTGTGATGAGAGTGGTCATGGAACATTGTGATGACAGGGGTGAGCGAGTATTGTGATGACTAGTGATGGAAAATTGTGATATATGTGGTGAGAGAGCATTTTGATGAGAAGTGCATGGAGCATTGTTATGACAAGTTTATGGAGCATAGCGATGAAAAGGATGTGGAGCATTGTGATGAAAAGAGCATGGCACATTGTGATGACCAGTGTCATGGAGCATTGTGCTGACAAGCGCATGGAGCATTTTGATGACAAGTGTCATGGAGCATTGTGCTGACAAAGGCATGGAGCATTGTGATGACAAGGGACACAGAGCATTGTGATTAAAATATCATGGAGCATTGTGGTGAAAAAGATCTCAGAGCCTTGTGTGACGACGGCATGTACCATTGTGATGAGAAAGGTCATGAATCATTGTGATGAATGGAGTCATGGGGCACTGTGATGACACGGGTCATGGAGCATTGTGATGACAAGGGCATGGAGCAATATGATGACAGGGGCATGGAACATTGGTCTGACAAGTTTCATGGATTATTGTGATGACAGTGGGCATGGAGCATTGAGATGACAAGGGCATGGAGCATTGTGGTGACAAAGGTCACAGAGCCTTGTGTGACGAGGGCATGGACCATTGTGAGGAGAAAGGTCATGAAGCATTGTGATGAATGGTGTCACGGAGCATTGTGATGACAGGGGTCCTGGAGCATTGTCATGAAAAGGGCATGGAGCATTGTGATGACAGGGTCATGGAACATTGGTCTGACATGTTTCATGGATTATTGTGATGACAGTGGGCATGGCACATTGTGATGACAAGGGCATGGAGTATTGTGAAGACAGGGTCATGGAACATTGGTCTGACATGTTTCATGGATTATTGTGATGACAGTGGGCATGGCACATTGTGATGACAAGGGCATGGAACATTGTGATGACAAGGTCATGGAGTATTGTGAAGACAGGTGTCAAGGAGCACTGTGATGACATATGTCATTGTCCATTGTGATGACAATGGCATGGAGCATTGTGATACCAAGTGTCATGGAGGATTGTGATGACAAAGGTAATGGAGCATTTTGATGACAAGGGCTTGGAACATTGTGATGAAAAGGGTCATGGAGCATTGTGATGACAAGGGCATGGAGCATTCTGATGAAAAGGTGCATGGAGCACTGAGGTTACAGGGGTTTTGAAGCAATGTGATTACAAGGGCATGGGGCATTGTGATGAGAAGGCAATGGAGCATTCTGATGAAATGCGTAATGGAGCATTTTGATGAGAAGGGCATGGAGCATTGTGATTACAGGCGTCTTGGAGCCTTGTGATGAAAAGGGAATGGATCATTGTGGTGAAAAATGCATGGAGCCTTGTCATGACAGGGTTCAAGGAGCATACTGATGACAAGTGTCAGCGAGCATTGTGATGCCAAGTGTATTGAGCATTGTGGTAACAAAGTTCATGGAGCACTCTAATGAGAAGACCTTGCATAATTGTGATGACGAGCGTCATGTGGCATGTGATGACAAGTGTTATGGAACATTGTGATCAGAAGGTTTTGGAGCATTGTGATGACAGAGGTCATGGAGAATTTTGATTTCATTGTGATGACAATAGCATGAATAATTATGATGATGGGCATGGTGCATTGTGATGACAGTGTTCATGGCGCATTGAGATGAAAAGTGGCATGGAGAATTGTGATTACAGAGGTCTTGGAGCATTGTGATGACAAGGATCATGGAGCATTGTGATGACAAGGGCTTGGAGCATTGTGATGACAAGTGTCATGGAGAATTGTGATGACAAGCATATGGAGCTTGCTATGACACGGTTAAGGGAGCATTGCGATGACAATTGCACGGAGAATTGTGATGACAAAAGCATGTAACATTGAGGTGAGAAATGTCATGGAATATTGTGATGACAGAGGAGGAGAATTGTGATGACAAGGGACATGGAGCAATGTGATGGCAAGACCATGGAACATTGTGATGAGAAGACCATGGATATTAATGGTGACAAGCATCATGGAGCATTATGATGACAAGAGCCATGGAGCATTCTGACATAAGATATCACTTATGAAGGAAATGTAAACATGGGTACACATGAAATGAATTATTAAAGAGAACAGTGTCTAACATATAGAAAACATACTTATGCCTGCTTACGGGGAAAGGAGAGGTGATTTGATACATAAAACCAGAGTTTGATATTAGCACAGGTACCATTCCATAATCCAAATACAGAATAGACATGACCTACTCCTTCCTCACTGAACGGGACTCAACAACCCTATTCTCTGCAGAGGAATATATCTGACTAGTAAGAATCTTAAAACCTATGTATTGATATGTCTCCATAAGGGAATCAAGTGTGTCTAGACTGGCATAAACATGGCAGTGAAAATCAGCTGAAACCCACGATAAAAAGGAATTTAAAAACAAAACAAAAAAACAGGGAAATTCTTTACAATTCCTTCAGGGGCTCTGATGAAACCTGGAATGACCCTATCTACAACGACCGCTGGATGTGGCATAAGGCTGGACACTTGGGACTGAGAGGATTGGTCAGATTGGGTGAGCAAATGCAGACCCTTTAAAGCAATAATGCGTGGTACCCATTCCTTGGGTCCCAACTCTCAAGATAGAAGGGAATATTACTACAGCTATAACATGTATGGGAAACCGAGAGAATGGAGACACAGTGAATACGAAACGTTTCTAAACTCAACTAATAGTCCCTCTCCTGGTGCTCTGGTTTCACTTTCCAACTGCTTTACTATCAATCTCCCAACTTGGAGAGACAGTCCCTTTAACCTCCTGGTTCGCAAAGGTTGCCAAATTGGCAAAGAATGAAAGGGAAGATGAAGTACCAATGAGAGAGTAGCTGTTAGGCATTTGGACGGGCACATGTCACTCTAATTTCCCGGAAGGAAGAAGAATTAACCAAAGTCTCAGCCACCCGCCGGGAACCAGTATAGGTCCTGAACCAACATTTGGGACTTGCGGTCAGCTCACAAAAAACGAGTTGAAAAATGGAGCTCAGGGGCACAGCAATTCACAAACTGGCAGAGTAATAAAGGACAACAATCTTTCAAAAATCTGTTAAGGAAAGGCAACGAGGTGGACATGAAAGCGAGCCAGAATAGTAGGAAACAGAATTCAAGAGGTACATTGGAATCACCTTTAAGACACAGGAAGAGGGGCACAATTTCGACAATGATGCACTTGGCCAAAAAGGGCGTATGCATTTTCTCCTGAATATATTCAGGAGAAAATGCATACGCCCTTTTTGGCAAAGCAAGCAAGCGGGCAATGTAAATCTGCACTAAAAAGAAGTATCACTTCCAACTGGTGAAATTGGATATCCGTAAAATGTGTAAAAACCAGAAAAGCAAGACAGGCCCTGGAGAAGAGGGAGCCTAGTTATGCTGATGGGCACGATGTAAATTGCCAACTGCCTCTCTGGAGGAGTGCATTGTGTTCCCTAAAACAAGTTAACAACTGAGCTACAGAGCCAAAGGCACTTCCAGTCTAAGGAATATACCTTGGGAAAATTGAAAATCAATAAGACAGAGACACCCCAAAATTTAGGGCTGCACTGCTTACAAGAACCTCAACTTGGGTGAAACCTTAAATATCCCAGGAAAGACAAAAATGGTTCAAGAAATTGTGTTACTTACGTACGATGAAATATCCCTCAGCCATGAAATCAATGTCATAAGGCCAGTAGCAGCCAAATAAGTGGATTCAGGTACGATGATTCTAAGTGAAATAAGTCACAGAGAAAAGGAAACTTATCATAGATATCACTTATGAAGGTCCTGTAAAAATGGCTGGATACACATGAACTGAGTTAGGAAAGAGAACAGAGTCTCACATTTAGAAAACACTCTTGTGCCTGCTTAAGGGGGAAGGAAAGGTGGGGTGATGCATAAAACCAGAGTTTGATATTGGTACAGGTACCCTTCCAAAAACCAACTACGGAATAGACAAGACCAACACTTTCCTCAGTTAAAGGGACACAAAATCCCATATTTCCCACAGAGGAATATATATGACTGGAAAGAATCTAAAACCAATGTATTGATATGTCTCTGTAAGGGAATCAAGTGTGTCTAGACTGGCATAAACATGGCATTGAGAATCAGCTCAAATGCAATATAAAAAGGAATTTCAAAAACAAAACAAAAAACAGGGAAATTCTTTACAATTCCTACAGGGGCTCTGATGAAACTTGGAATGACCTTATCTACAATGACAGCAGGATGCGTCATAAGGCTGGACACTTGGGACTGAGAGGATTGATGAGATTCGGTGACCAATGCAGACCATTTAAAGCAAAAATGTGTGGCACAATTTCCTAGGGTCCCAACTCTCCAGGTTGAAGGGAATATTACTACAGCTATAACATGTACGGGAAACCTAGAGAATGGACACACTGTGAATACAAAAGGTTTCTAAAACTCAAATAATGGTCCCTCACCTGGTCCTCCGGTTTGAATTTCCAACTGCTTTACTATCAATCTAGCAACTTGGAGAGACAGCCCTTTAAACTCCTGTTTCACACTGGTTGCCAATTTGGCAGAGGATGTAAGGGAAGAGGGAGAACCAATGAGAGAGTAGCTGTTAGGCATTTGGACGGGCACATGTCACTCTAATTTCCCAGCAGGAAGAAGAATTAACCAAAGTCTCAGCCACCCGCTGGGAACCAGAATAATTCCAGAACCAAAATTTTGGAATTGCAGTCAGCTTACAAAAAACGAGTTGAATAATGGAGCTCAGGGACACTGCAATTCATGTAGTGGCAGAGTAATAAAGGACAACTATCGTCCAAAAATCTGTTGAGGGAAGGCAACGAGGGGACCTTGAAAGCGAGCCAGAATAGCAGGAAACAGATTTCAACTGGTACATTGGAATTGCATTTAAAGCACAGGAAGAGGGGCACAACTTCGACAATGATGTGCTTGGCTAAAAAGGGCGTATGCGTTTTCTCCTGAATATATTCAGGAGAAAACGCATACGCCCTTTTTGGCCAAGCAAGCAAGCGGGCAATGCAAATCTGCACTACATAGAAGTGTCACTTCCCACCTGTAAAAAGGGACATCCGCAAAATATGTAAAACCAAAAAGGCAAGACAGGCCCTGGAGAACAGGGAGCCTAGTTATGCTGATGGGCAGGATGTAAATTGACAACTGCCTCTCTGGAGGAGTGCATTGTGTTCCCTAAAACAAGTAATCAACAGAGCTATAGAGCCAAGGGCACTTCCAGTCTAGGGAATATACCTTGGGAAAACTGAAAATCAATAAGACAGAGCCAAACCAAAAATTTAAAGCTGCACTGCTAACAAGAACCTCAACTTGGGTACACCTTAAATATCCCAGGAAAGACAAAAATGGTTCAAGAAATTGTGTTACTTATGTAAGATGCAATATCCCTCAGCAATGAAATAAATGTCATAAGGCCAGTAGCAGCAAAATGATTGGATTCAGGTACGATGATTCTAAGTGAAATAAGTCACAGAGAAACAGAAACTTATCATAAGATATCACTTATGAAGGTCCAGTAAACGTGGCTACACAAGAACTGAGTTAGGAAAGAGAACAGAGTCTCACATTTAGAAAACACTCTTGTGCCTGCCTAAGGGGGAAGGAGAGGTGGGGTGACACATAAAACCAGAGTGTGATATTAGTACAGGTACCGTTCCAAAAACCAACTACGGAATAGACAAGACCTACACCTTCCACAGTGAAAGGGACTCAAAACCCAATATTTCCAGCCAAGGAATATATCTGACTAGTGAGAATCTTAAAACCTATGTATTGATATGTCTCTGTAAGGGAATCAAGTGTGTCTAGACTGGCATAAACGTGGCAGTGAGAATCAGCTCAAACCCACTATAAAAACGAATTTGGAAAAAAGAAAACAGGAAATTCTTTACAATTCCTTCAGGGTCTCTGATGAAACCTGGAATGATCCTATCTACAATGACACCTGGATGTGGCATAAGGCCGGACACTTGGGACTGAGAGGATAGGTGAGATTCGGTGAGCAAATGCAGACCATTTAAAGCAATAATGCGTGGCACACATTCCAAGGATCCCAACTCTCCAGGTTGAAGGGAATATTACTACAGCTATAACATGTATGGGAAACCTAGAGAATGGACACACTGTGAATATGAAAAGTTTCTAAAACTCAACTAATATTCCCTCCCCTGGTGCTCCGGTATGACTTTCCAACTGCTTTACTATCAATGTCCCAACTTGGAGAGACAGCCCCTTTAACCTCCTTGTTCGCAAAGGTTGCCAATTTGGCTGAGGATGAAAGGGAAGAGGGAGAACCAATGAGAGAGTAGCTGTTAGGCATTTGGACGGGCACATGTTACTCTAATTTCCCGGCAGGTAGAAGAATTAGCCAAAGTCTAAGCCACCCGCCGGGAACCAGTATAGTTCCTGAATCAAAGTTTTGGACCTGCTGTCAGCTCACAAAAAACGAGTTGAAAAATGGAGCTCAGGGGCACAGCAATTCACAAACTGGCAGAGTAGTAAAGGACAACTATCCTCCAAAAATCTGTTAAGGGAAGGCAACGAGGCGGACTTGAAAGCGAGCCAGAATAGCAGGAAACAGATTTCAAGAGGTACATTCCAATCACCTTTACAGCACAGGAAGAGGGGCACAACTTCGACAATGATGCACTTGGACAAAAATGGCGTAAGCATTTTCTCCTGAATATATTCAGGGGAAAATGCATACGCCCTTTTTGGCCAAGCAAGCAAGTGGGCAATGCAAATCTGCACTACAAAGAAGTATCACTTCCCACCAGTAAAAAGGGACATCCACAAAATGTGTAAAAACGAGAATTGAAATAAAGGCCCTGGAGAACAGGGAGCCTAGTTATGCTGATGGGCAGGATATAAATTGCCAACTGCCTCTCTGGAGGAGTGCATTGTGTTCCCTCAAACAAGTAAACAACAGAGCTACAGATCGAAGGGCCCTTCCAGTCTAGGGAAGATACCTTGGGAAAACAGAATATCAATAAGACAGAGGAAACGCAAAATTGATGGCTGCACTGCTTACAAGAACCTCAACTTGGGTACACCTTAAATATCCCAGGAAAGACAAAAATATTTCAAGAAATTGTGTTACTTACATACAATGGAATACCCCTCAGCCATGAAATCAATGTCATAAGGCCAGTAGCAGCAAAATGAGTGGATTCAGGTACGATGATTCTAAGTGAAATAAGTCACAGAGAAGAAGAAACTTATCATAAGATATCACTTATGAAGGTCCTGTAAACATGGCTACACATGAACTGAATTAGGAAAGAGAACAGAGTCTCACATTTAGAAAACACTCTTGTGCCGGCTTAAGGGGCAAGGAGAGGTGGGGTGATGCATAAAACCAGAGTTTGATATTAGTACAGGTAGCGTTCCAAAAACCAACTACGGATTAGGCAAGACCTACACCTTCCTCAGTTAATGGGACTGAAAATCCAATATTTCCCGCCGAGGAATATATCTGACTAGTAAGAATCATAAAACCTATGTATTGATATGTCTCCGTAAGGGATCAAGTGTGTCTAGACTGGCATAAACATGGCAGTGAGAATCAGCTCAAACCCCCTATAAAAATGAATTTCAAAAACAAAACAAAAAAACACGGAAATTCTTTACAATTCCTTCAGGGGCTCTGATGAAACCTGGAATGAACCTATCTACAACGACAGCTGGATGTGACGTAAGGCTGGACACTTGGGACTGAGAGGATTAGAGAGATTCAGTGAGCAAATGCAGACCATTTAAAGCAATAATGTGTGGCACACATTCCAAAGTCCCAACTCTCCAGGTTGATGGGAATATTACTAAAGCTATAACATGTACCTGAAAACTAGAGAATGGACACACTGTGAATACGAAAGGTTTCTAAAACTCAACAAATAGTCCCTCTCCTGGTGCTCCGGTTTGAATTTCCAACTGCTTTACTATCAATCTCCCAAATTGTAGAGACAGCCCCTTTATCCTCCTGGTTCGCGCAGGTTGCTAATTTGGAAGAGGATGAAAGGGAAGAGGGAGAACCATTGAGAGAGTAGCTGTTAGGCATTTGGCTGGGCACATGTCACTCTAATTTCCCGGCAGGAAGAAGAATTAACCAAAGGCTCAGCCACCCGCCGGGAACCAGTATAGGTCCTGAACAAACGTTTGGGACTTGCGGTCAGCTCACAAAAAACGAGTTGAAAAATGGATCTCAGGTGCATAGCAATTCACAAACTGGCAGAGTAATAAAGGACAACTATCGTCCAAAAATCTGTTCAGGGAAGGCAACGAGGCGACCTTGAAAGCGAGCCAGAATAGCAGGAAACAGATTTCAAAAGGTACATTGGAATTGCATTTAAAGCACAGGAAGAGGGCCACAACTTCGACAATGATGCAATTGGCCAAAAAGGGCGTATGCGTTTTCTCATGAATATATTCAGGAGAAAACCCATACGCCCTTTTTGGACAAGCAAGCAAGCGGGCAATGCAAATCTGTACTACAAAGAAGTGTCAATTCCCACCGGTCAAAAGGGACATCCGCAAAATGTGTAAAACCAAAAAGGCAACACAGACCCTGGAGAACAGGGAGCCTAGTTATGCTGATGGGCAGGATATAAACTGACAACTGCCTCTCTGGAGGAGTGCACTGTGTTCCCTAAAGCAAGTAATCAACAGAGATCCAGAGCCACGGGCACTTCCAGTGTAGGGAATATACCTTGGGAAAAGTGAAAATCAATAATACAGAGCCACCTCAAAATTTAGGGCTGCACTGCTTACAAGAACCTCAACTTGGGGACACCTGAAATATCCCAGGAAAGACAAAAATGGTTCAAGGTATTGTGTTACTTACGTAAGATGGAATATCCCTCAGCCATGAAATCAATGTCATAAGGCCAGTAGCAGCAAAATGAGTGGATTCAGGTACGATGATTCTAAGTGAAATAAGTCATAGAGAAACAGAAACTTATCATAAGATATCACTTATGAAGGTCCTGTAAACATGGATACACATGAACTGATTTAGGAAAGAGAACAGAGTCTCACAGTTAGAAAACACTCTTATGCCTGCTTAAGGGGGAAGGAGAGGTGCGGTGTTGCATAAAACCAGAGTTTCATATTAGTACAGGTACTGGTCCAAAAACCAAATACGGAATAGACAACATCTACACCTTCCTCAGTGAAAGGGACTCAAAACCAATATTTCCCACTGAGGAATATATCTGACTAGTAAGAATCTTAAAACCTATGTATTGATATGTCTCTGAAAGGGAATCAAGTGTGTCTAGACTGGCATAAACATGGCAGTGAGAATCGGCTCAAACCCAGTATAAAAAGGAATTTCAAAAAGAAAACAAAAAAAAAAGGGAAATTCTTTACAATTCCTTCAGGGGCTCTGATGAAACCTGGAATGACCCTATCTACAATGACAGCTGGATGTGGTATAAGGCTGGCTACTTGCAACTGAGAGGATTGGTGAGATTCGGTGAGCAAATGCAGACCATTTAAAGCAATAATGCGTGTCACACATTCCAAGGGTCCCAACTCTCCAGGTTGAAGGGAATATTAATTCAGCTATAATATGTACGGGAAACCTAGAGAATGGACACAGAGTGAATATGAAAGGTTTCTAAAACTCAACTAATATTCCCTCCCCTGGTGCTCCGGTTTGACTTTCCAACTGCTTTACTATCAATGTCCCAACTTGGAGAGACAGCCCCTTTAACCTCCTTGTTCGCAAAGGTTGCCAATTTGGCTGAGGATGAAAGGCAAGAGGGAGAACCAATGAGAGAGTAGCTGTTAGGCATTTGGATGGGCACATGTCACTCTAATTTCCTATCAGGAAGAAGAATTAAACAAAGTCTCAGCCACCTTCCGGGAACCAGTTTAGGTCCTGAACCAAAAGTTTGGAATGCGGTCAGCTCACAAAAAACGAGATGAAAAATGGTGCTCAGGGGCACAGCAATTCACAAACTGGCAGCGTAATAAAGGACAACTATCGTTCAAAAATCTGTTGAGGGAAGGCAACGAGACGGACTTGAAAGCGAGCCAGAATTGCAGGAAATAGACTTCTAGAGGTACATTGGAGTCACCTTTAAAGCACAGGAAGAGGGGCACAACTTCGCCAATGATGCACTTGGCCAATAAAGGCGTATGCGTTTTCTCCAGGTTATATTCAGGAGAAAATGCATACACCCTTTTTGGCCAAGCAAGCAAGCGGGCAATGCAAATCTGCACTACAATGGAGTATCACTTCCCACCGGTCAAAAGTGACATACACAAAATGTGTAAAAAACAGAAAGGCAAGACAGACACTGGAGAACAGGGAAGCTAGTTATGCTGATGGGCAGGATGTAAATTGCCAACTGCCTCTCTGGAGGAGTGCATTGTGTTCCCTAAAACAAGTAAACAACAGAGCTACAGATCCAAGGGCACTTCCAGTGTTGGGAATATACCTAGGGAAAACTGAAAATCAATAAGACATAGTCACCCAAAAATTTAGGGCTCCATTGATTACAATAACCTCAACTTGGTTACATATTGATGACAAGCGCATGGCACATTGTGATAACATGGGTCATGGAGCAATGTGCTGACAAGCACATGGAGCACTCTTATGACAAGGGTCAGGGGGCATTGTGCTGAGGAAGGCATAGAATATGGTGATGACCAGTGTCAGAGGGCATTGTGATGAAAAGTTCATGGAGCATTGTGGTGACAAAGTCTCAGAGACTTGTGATGACCAGGGTATGGACCATTGTGATGACAAACGTCATGAATTATTGTTATGATGAGTCACGGAGCATTGTGATGACAGGGTCATGGAGCATTGTGATGACAAGCGCATGGAGCATTGTGATGACAGGGTCATAGAGCATTTCTCTGACAAGATTTATGGACTATTGTGATGAGAGTGGGCATGGCGCATTGTGATGACAAGGGCACGGAGCATTGTGATGACAAGGTCAGAGATTATTGTGAAGAGAGGTGTCAGGGAGCATTGTGATGACATATGTCATGGCCCATTGTGATGACAATGGCATGGGGCATTGTGATGCCAGGTGTCATGGAGTATTGTGATGACAAAGGTAATGGAGCATTGTGTTGACAACGGCTTGGAGCATTGTGATAACAAGGGTCATGGAGCATTGTGATGACAAGGTCATGGAGCATTGTGATGTCAACGGACATTGAGAATTTTGATGACAATATCGTGAAGAATATTGATGACAAAGGCATGGAGCTTGCTATGACAGGGGTCATACGGCATTGAGATGACAATTTCAGGGAAAATTTTGATGACAAGTGCATGTAACATTGTGATGAGAAGTGTCATGGAGCATTGTGATGACAAAAACGTGGAGAATTCTGATGACAAGGGACATGGAGCATTGTTATTACCAGGGAATGGAGCATTGTGATTACCAGGGAATGGAGCATTGTGATAGCAAGACCATGGAGCACTGTGATGAGAAGGACATGAATAACTGTGATGACGAGCATAATGGAGCACTGTAATGACAAGGGGCATGGAGCATTCTGATGACAGTTGTCATGGAGCATTGTGATGACAGTTGTCATGGAACATTGTGATGACAGGGGTCATGGACCATTGTGATGACAAGGGTCACGGAGCATTCTGATGATAAGCTTGTGGAGTATAGTGATGACAATGGCATGGAGCATTGTGATGAAAAGGGCATGGATCATTGTGATGAAAAAGGCATGGAGCGTTGTCAAGAGAGGGTTCAAGGAGCATACTGATGACAAGTGTCAGGGAGCATTGTGATGACAAGTGTATTGAGCATTGTGATGACAAAGGTCATGGAGCATTGTGATGAGAAGTCCATGGAAAATTTTGATGAAGAGAGTCATGGACCTTTGTGATGACAAAGATCATGGAGCATTTTGATGACAATGGCGTTGTGCATTGTGATGAGAAGGGCTGGGAACATTGTGATGACAGGGTCATGGAACAATTTGATGAAAAGGGTCATGGATCATTTTGATGACAGGGGATATGGAACATTGTGATGTCAGGGGTCATGGAGCTTTGTGATGAATAGGGTCATGGAGCATTTTGATGCCAGGGGTTATGGAACATTGTGATATCAGGCGTCATGGAGCATTGTGATGACTAGGGCATGGAGCATTGGTCTGAAAATTTCATAGATTATTGTGATGAGAGTGGGCATGGTGCATTGTGATGACTAGGGCACGGAACACTGTGATACATGGGTCATGGAGGATTTTAATGACAAGGGCATGGAGCATTGTGATGAGAAGGGCATCGAGCATTGTGATGACAATGGCATGGAGCATTGTGATGCCAAGCGTCATGGAGATATGTGACGACAAATGTCATGGAGCATTTTCATGACAAGGGCGTGGTGCATTGTGTTGTGAAGGGAAGGGAGCATTGTGATGACAGAGTCGAGGAGCAATTTGATGAAAAGGGTCATGGAAGATTTTGATGATATGGGTAATGGAACATTGTGATGTCAGGGGTCATGGAGCATTTTGCTCAAAAAGGTCATGGAGCATTTTGATGACAGGGGTTATGGAACATAGTGATGTCAGGGGTCATGGAACATTGTGATGACAGGGGTGAGGAAGTATTGTGATGACTAGTGATGGAACATAGTGATATCAGTTGTGAGAGAGCATTTTGTTGAGAAGTGCATGGAGCATTGTGATGACAAGGGTTTATGGAGCATTGTGATGACAAGGTTGTGGAGCATTGTGATGACAAGCGCATGGCACATTGTGATAACATGGGTCATGGAGCAATGTGCTGACAAGCACATGGAGCATTGTGATGAAAAGGGGGATGGAGTACTGTGCTGAGAAAGGCATAGAGCATTTTGATGACAAGGGTCAGAGAGCATTGTTATGAAAAGTTCATGGAGCATTGTGGTGAAAAAGTCACAGAGACTTGTGATGATGAAAGCATGTGCCATTGTGATGAAAAAGTTCATAAAGCACTGTGATGACTGGAGTCGCGGAGCACTGTGATGACACGGGAATGGAACATTTTGATGACATGGGCATAGAGCATTGCTCTGAGAAGTTTTATGGATTATTGTGATGACAATGGGCATGGCACATTGTGATTACAAGCGCATGGAACATTGTGATGACAAGGTCATACAGTATTGTGAAGACGGGTGTCAGGGATTATTGGGATGACATATGTCATGGTCCATTGTGATGAGAATGGCATGGGGCATTGGAATGCCAAGTGTCATGGAGGATTGTGATGACAAAGGTAAGGGAGCATTGTGATGACAAGGGCTTGGAGCTTCGTGATGACCAGGTCATGAAGCATTGTGATGACAACATCATGGAGCATTGTGATGACAAGGGCCTTTGAGAATTTTGATGACAAGGTCGTGAAGCTTTGTGATGACAAGCGCATGGAGCTTTCTATGACAGGGGTCATGGAGCATTGCGATGAAAAGTGCATGGAGAATTGTCTTGACAAGAGCATGTAACATTTTGATGAGAAGTGTCATGGAGCATTGTGATGAAAAGGACATGTAGAATTGCGATGACCAGGGCATGGAGCATTGGGATGACAAGACGTGGAGCATTGTCATGAGAAGACCACGGATAATTGTGATGAGGATCGTCATGGAGCACTGTAATGACAAGGGGCATGGAGCATTGTGATGACAGGTGTCATGGATCATTGTGACGACAAGTGTCATGGACCATTCTGATGACAAGCTTGTGGAGTAATGTGATGACAATGGCATGGAGCATTTTGATGAAAAGGGAATGGAGCATTGTGATGAAAAAGCCATGGAGCCTTTTTATGACAGTGTTCAAGGAGCATTCTGATGACAAGTCTCAGGGAGCATTGTGATGACAAGTGTATTGATCATTGTGATGACAAATTTCATGGAGCATTGTGATGACAGGCATCATGGAGCGTTATGATGACAAGTGTTATGAACATTGTGATCACAAGGCTTTGGAGCATTGTGATGACAGAAGTCATGTATCATTTTCATTTCAAGGAGCATGGATCATTGTGATGACAAGGGCATGAAGCAATGTGAACCCAAGGTTCATGGAGGATTTTGATGACAATGGGAATGGAGTATTGTGATGACAAGCGCATGGAGCATTGTGATGACAAGGTCATGTAGCATTTTGCTGACAAATGTATGGAGCATTTTGATGACAAGTGTCATGGAGCATTGTGATGACAAGCGTCATGGAGCATTGTGATTACAGGGGTCATGGAGCATTGGGATGGCAAGGGCATGGATCATTGTGATGACAAGGGTCATGGAGCATTTCGATGACAAGATTCCCAGATCATTGTGTTGTCTGGTGTCATGGAGCATTGTGATGACAGTGGTCATGGAGCATTGTGATGACAGGGGTCATGGAGCATTGTGATGAGAATTTCATGGAGAACTGAGCTGACAATATTCCTTGAGTATCGTGATGGCAGGGCTCATGGAGCATTGTGATGACAAGGGAATGGAGCATTGGGATGACAATGTCCTGGAGCATTGTGATGAGAAGACCATGGAGCATTGTGATGACAAGTTTCATGGAGCATTCTGATGAAAAGGGGCATGGAGCATTGTGATTACAGGGGTCTTGGAGCATTGTTATTACAAGGGTCATGGAGCCTTGTGATGACAACACCGTGGAACATTGTGATGGCAGGGGTCATGTAGCATTGTTATGACAGGGGTAATGGAGCATTGTGATGACAAGGGCATGGAGTATTGGTTTGAAAAATTTCATGGATTATTGTGTTAAGAGTGGGCATGGAGCATTGTGATGACAAGGGCACAGAACGACGGTGATACATGGGTCATGGAGGATTGTAATAACAAGGGCATGGATCATTGTGATGAGAAGGGCATCGAGCATTGTGATGACAAACATCATGGAGCTTTGTGATGACAAGAGCAAGGAACAATGTGATGATAGGTTTCATGGAGCATTGTGATGACAATGGCATGGAGCATTGTGATGCCAAGGGTCATGGAGTTTGTGATGACAAAGGTCATGGAGCATTTTGTTGACAAGAGCGTTGTGCATTGTGATGAGAAGGGCAGGGAGCATTGTGATGACAGGGTCATGGAGCAATTTGATGAAAATCGTCCGGGAACATTTTCATGACAGGGTTATGGAACATTGTGTTGTCAGTGGTCATGGAGCATTATGATGATAACGGCATGTAGCATTTTGATGATAGGGGTCATGGAACATTGTGATGAAAGGGGTGAGGGAGTATTGTGATGAAAAGTAATGGAACATTGTGATATCAGTGGTGAGAGAGCATTTAGATGAGAAGTGCAAGGAGTATTGTGATGACAAGGTTTATGGAGCATTGTGATGATAAGGTTCTGGAGCACTGTGCTGACAAGCTCATGGATCATTGTGATGACAAGGGTCATGGAGCATTATGCTGACAAAGGCATGGAGCATTGTGATGAAACATGTTACAGAGAACTGTGATGATGTGGGAATGGATCATTGTGATGACAAAGGTCATAAAGCATTGTTATGACTGGATTCATGGAGAAATATGATGTGCGGTGTCATGGAGAATTGTGATGACAAGGGCATGGAGTATTGTGATGACAAGGGCATGGAGCATTGGTTTGACAAGTTTCATGGATTATTGTGATGACATTCGGCATGGCGGATTGTGGTGACAAGGGCATGGAGCATTGTGATGAAAAGGTCATGGAGTATTGTGAAGACAGGTGTCAGGGAGCATTGTGATGACATATGTCATGTTACATTCCGATGACAATGGTGTGGGGCATTGTGATGTCAAGTGTCATGGAGGAATGTGATGACAAAGATAATGGGGCATTGTGATGATTAGGGCTTGGAACATTATGATCAAAAGGGCCATTTAGAATCTTGATGAGAAGGTCGTGAAGTATTGTGATGACATAGTCCTGGAGCATTGTGTTGAAAAGACCATGGAGCCTTGTGATGACAAGTCTCATGGACCATACTGATGAAAAGAGGCATGGAGCATTGTGTTTACAGGGATCTTGGAACATTGTGATGACAAGGGTATGGAGCATTGTGATGAGAAGGCCAAGGAGCATTCTGCTGACATGCGTCAAGGAGCTTTGTGATGACAATTGCATGGAGCATTGTGATTACAGGGGTCTTGGAGCATTGTGATGACAAGAGTCATGGAGCCTTGTGATTAAAAGGCTGTAGATCATTGTGATAGCAGGGGTCATGGAGCATTGTTATGACAGGTGTAATGGAGCACTGTGATGACTAGGGCATGGAGCATTGGTCTGAAAAGTTTCATGGATTATTGTGATGAGAGTGGGCATGGAGCATTTTGATGACAAGTGCACAGAACACTGTGATACATGGGTCATGGGGGATTATAATGACAAGGACATGGAGCATTTTGATGAGAAGGGCATCGAGCATTGTGATGGCAAGCTTCATGGAGCTTTGTGATGACAAGGGCATGGAACAATGTGATGCCAATTGTCATGGAGATGTGTGACGACAAATGTCATGGAGCATTTTGATGACAAGTTCGTGGTGCACTGTGTTGTGAAGGGAAGGGAGCATTGTGATGACAGAGTCATGGAGCAATTTGATGAAAAGGGTCATGGAAGATTTTGATGACAGGGGTTATGGAACATTCTGATATCAGGGGTCATGGAGCAGTGTGATGAAAATGGTCATGGAGCATTTTGATGACAGGGGTTATGGAACATTGTGATGTCAGGGGTCATCAAACATTGTGATTATAAGTGCATGTAGCAATGTGATGACAGGGGTCATGGAACATTGTGATGACGGGTGAGGGAGTATTGTGATGACTTTTGATGGAACATAGTGATATCAGTTGTGAGAGAGCATTTTGTTGAGAAGTGCCTGCAGCATATTGATGACAAGGTTTATGGAGCATTGTGATGACAATGTTGTGGAGCACAGTGATGACACGTGCATGGCACATTTTGATAACATGGGTCATGGAGCAATGTGCTGAGAAGCACATGGAGCATTGTGATGACAAGGGTCATGGAGCATTGTGCTGAGAAAGGCATAGAGCATTGTGATGACAATGGTCAGAGAGCATTGTGATGAAAAGTTCATGGAGCATTGTGGTGACAAAAGTCACAGAGAATTGTGATGATGAGGGCATGGACCATTGTGATGACAAAGTTCATGAAGCACTGTGATGACTGGAGTCACGGAGCATTGTGATGACAGGGTTCATGGAGCATTGTGATGACAAGGCCGTGGAATATCATTATGACAGTGGTCATGGAGCATTGTTATGACAGGGGTAATGGAATATTGTGATGGCAAGGGTATGGAGCATTGTGATGAGAAAGCCATGGAGCATTCTGATGACATGCGTCATTGAGCTGTGTGATGACAAAGGCATGGAGCATTGTGATTACAGGGGTCTTGGATCATTGTAATGACAATGGTTATGGAGCCTTGTGATGACAAGGCCGTGGAACATTTTGATGGCAGGGGTTATGGAGCATTGTCATGACAGGGGTAATGGAGCATTTTGATTACAAGTTTATGGAGCATTGGTCTGAAACTTTTCATGGATTATTGTGATGAGAGTGGGCATGGAGGATTATGATGACAAGGGAAAGGAACACTGTGATACATGGGTCATGGAGAATTGTATTGACAAGGGCATGGAACATTGTGATGAGAAGGGAATCGTGCATTTTGATGACAATCATCGTGGAGCTTTGTGATGATAAGGACATGGAAGCAATGTGATGAGAGGCTTCAGGAAGCATTGTGATGAGAATGGCATGGATCATTCTGATGCCAAGGGTCATGGAGCTTGGTGATGACAAACATGATGGAGCATTTTGATGACAAGTGCATGGAGCATTGTGATGCCAAGGGTCATGGAGCTTGGTGATGACAAAGATCATGGAGCATATTGATGACAAGCGCATGGAGCATTGTGATGACAAGTGTCACGGAGCACTGTGCTGAGAAAAACATAGTGCATTGTGATGACAAAGGTCACAGAGCATTATGATTAAAAGTTCATGGAGCATTGTGGTGACAAAGGTCACAGAGACTTGTGATGACGAGGGCATGGACCATTGTGATGAGAAAGGTCATGAAGCATTGTGATGACAGGAGTCACGGAGATTTGTGATGACGTGTCATGGAGCATTGTGATGACAAAGGCATGCAGCATTGTGATGACAGGGGCATGGAACATTGGTCTTACAAGTTTCATGGATTATTTCGATGACACTGGAAATGGCACATTGTGATGAAAAGGGCATGGAACATTGTGATGAGAAGCTCAGGCATTATTGTGAAGACAGGTGTCTGGGAGCATTGTGAAGACATATGTCATGGTCCATTGTGATGACAATTCCATGGAGCATTGTGATGCCAAATGTCATGGAGGATTGTGATGACAAACGTAATGGAGCATTTTGATGACAAGCGCATGGAGCATTGTGATGACAAGGGCCAAGGAGCCCTGTGCTGACAAGGGCATGGAGCATTGTGATGACAAGGGTCATGGAGCATTGTGCTGAGAAAGGCATGGAGCATTGTGATGACAACGGTCACAGACCATTATGATGAAAAGTTCATGCAGCATTGTGGTGACAAATGTCACAGAGCCTTGTGATGACGAGGGCATGGACCATTGTGATGACAAAGGTCATGAAGCATTGGGATGACTGGAGTCACGGAGCATTGTGATGACAGGGTTCATGGAGCATTGTGATGACAAGGGTCATGCAACATAATGATGACAAGCTTGTGGAGTATTGTGATGACAATGGCATGGATCATTGTGATGAACAGGGCATGGAGCATTGTGATGAAAAAGGCATGGTGCCTTTTCATGACAGGGTTCAAGGAGCATTCTGACGACAAGTGTCAGGGAGCATTGGGATGACAAGTGTATTGAAAATTGTGATGACAATGCTCATGGAGCATTGTGATGACACGGGCATGGAGTATTGTGATGACAGGCATCATGGAGTGTTGTGATGACAAGTGTTGTGGAACAATGTGATTACAAGGGTTTGGAGCATTGTGATGACAGAGGTCATGGATCATTTTGATTTCAAGGAGCATGGAGCATTGTGATGAAAGGGGTCATGGAGCATTGTGATGATGGGTCATGGAGCATTGTGAAGACAAGTGCATGGAGCATTGTGAAGACAGGGGCATGGAACATTGGTCTTACAAGTTTCATGGATTACTGCAATGACAGTGGGAATGGTGCATTGTGATGTCAAAGGCATGGAGCATTGTGATGACAAGGTAATGCATTATTGTGAAGACAGGTGTCTGGGAGCATTGTGAAGACATAAGTCGTGACCCATTGTGATGACAATGCCATGGAGTATTTTGATGCCAAGTGTCATGGAGGTTTGTGATGACAAAGGTAATGGAGCATTGTGATGACAAGGGCTTGGGGCATTGTGATGACAAGGGTCACGGAGCACTATGCTGACAGGGGCATGGAGCATTGCGATGAAACCTGTCATGGAGCATTGTGCTGACAAAGGCATGGAGCACTGTGATGACAAGGTAATGTAGAATTTTGCTGACAAATGCATGGAGCATTTTGATGACAAGTGTCATGGAGCACTGTGATGACATGCGTCATGGATCATTGTGATTACAGGGGTCATGAAGCATTGGGATGGCAAGGGCATGGATCATTCTGATGACAAGTGTCATGGAGCATTTTGATTACAAGGGTCCCGGATAATTGTGTTGTCTGGTGTCATGGAGCGTTGTGATGACTGTGGTCATGGAACATTGTGATGACAGGGGTCATGGAGCATTGTGATCAGAAATTCATGGAGCATTGGGCTGAAAATATTCATTGAGTATTATGATGGCAGGGGTCATGGAGCATTGTGGTGACATTGGAAAGGAGCATTGTGATGACAATGTCCTGGAGCACTGTGAGGAGAAGATCATGTAGCCTTGTGATGACAAGTATCATGGAGCATTCTTATGAAAAGTGGCATGGAGCATTGTGATTACATGGGTCTTGGAGCATTGTGATGAATAGGGCATGGATGATTGTGATGAAAAAGCATGGAGCCTTGTCATGAGAGGGTTCAAGGAGCATACTGATGACAAGTGCCAGGGAGCATTGTGATGACAAGTGTATTGAGCATTGTGACGAGAAAGGTCATGGAGCATTGTGATGAGAAGACCATGGATAATTGTGAAGACGAGCGTCATGGGGAGATGTGATGACAAGTGTTATGGAACATTGTGAACACAAGGGTTTGGAGCATTGTGATGACAGTGTTTATGGAGCATTTTGATTTCATTGTTATGACAATAGCATGAAGCATTATGATGATGGGCAAGGTTCATTGTGATGACAGAGTTCATGGAGCATTGAGATGAAAAGGGGCATGGAGCATTGTGATTACAGGTGTCTTGGAGCATTGTGATGAAAAGGGCATGGAGCATTGTGATGCTAAGGCCATGGAGCTGTCTGATGACAAGCGTCATGGAGCTATGTGATGACAAGAGCATGCAGCATTGTGATTACAGGGGTCTTGGAGCATTGTGATGACAAGGTTCATGGAGCCTTGTGATGACAAGGACGTGGAACCTTGTCATGACAGGCGTGAAGGAGTATTGTAATGACAAGTTATGGAACATTTTGATATCAGCGGTGAAAGAGAATTTTGTTGTGAACTGCATGGTGTTTTTTGATGACAAGGTTTATAGAGTATTGTGATAACAAAGTTGTGGAACATTGTGATGACAAGTGCATGGCACATTGTGATGACATGGGTCATGGAGCATTGTTCTGCCAAGCCCATGGAGCATTGTGATGACAAGGGTCATGGAGCACTCTGCTGACAAAGGCATGGAGCATTGTGATGACAAGGGTCACAGAGCATTGTGATGAAAAGTTCATGGAGCATTATGTTGACAAAGTTCACAGAGCCCTGTGATGACGAGGTTATGGACCATTGTGAGGACAAAGGTCATGTAGCATTGTGATGACTGGAGTCACGGACCATTGTGATGACAAGGGCATGGAGCATTGTGATGACAGGAGCATGGAGCATTGGTCTTACAACTTTCATTGATTTTTGTGATGATAGTGGGCATGGCGCACTGTGATGACCGCGGCATGGAGCATTAATATGACCAGGTCATGGAATATGGTGAAGACAGGTGTCAGGGAGCATAGTGATGACATATGTCATGGTGCATTGTGATGACAATGGCATGGAGCATTGTGAAGCCAAGTGTCATGGAGGATTGTGATGACAAATGTAATGGAGCATTCTGATGACAAGGGCTTGGAGCATTGTGAGAGAAGACCATGGATAAATGTGATGACCAGCGTCATGGGGCATTGTGATGACAAGTGTTATGGAGCATTGTGATCACAAGGATTTGGTGCATTGTAATGAGAGACGACATTGAGCATTTTGATTTCATTGTGATGACAAAAGCATGAAATATTATGGTGATGGGCACGGTGCATTGTGATGACAGGGTTGATGGAGCATTGAGATGAAAAGGGGCATGGAGCATTGTGATTCCAGGGCTGTTGGATCATTGTGATGACAAGGGCATGGAGCACTGTGAGGAGAAGGCCATGGAGCATTCTGATGACATGAGTCATGGAGCTTTGTGATTACAAGGGCATCGAGATTTGTGATTACAGGGGTCTTGGAGCATTGTGATGACAAGGGTCATGGAGGCTTGTGATGACAAGACCGTGGAATCTTGTGATGGCATGGGACATGGAGCATTGTTATGACAGGGGTAATGGAGCATTGTGATGACAAGGACATGGGGCAATGGTCTGAAATGTTTCATGGATTATTGTGAAGAGAGTGGGCATGGAGCAGTGTGATGAGAAGGGCATGGAACACTGTGATACATAGATCATGCAGGATTGTAATGAAAATGGCATGGAGCATTGTGATGAGAAGGGCATCGAACATTGTGTTGACAAGTGTCATGGAGATTTGGGATGACAAGTGCATGGAGCAATGTGATGAGAGGGTCCATGGAGCATTGTGATGATAATGGAATGGAGCATTGTGATGCCAAGGGTCATGGAGCTTTGTGATGACAAATGTCATGTAGCATTTTGATGACATTGGCCTGGTGCATTGTGATGAGAAGGGCCGGGAGCATTGTGATGACAGGGTCATGGAGCAATTTGATGAAATGGTTCATGGAACATTTTGATGACAGGGGATATAGAACATTCTGATGTCAGGGATCATGGAGCTTTGTGATGAAAAGGGTCATGGAGCATTTTGATTACGGGGGTTATGGAATATTGTGATGACAGGTGTCATGGAGCATTGTGATGATAATGGCATGTAGCATTGTGATGACAGGGGTAATGGAACATTGTGATGACAGGGTTGAAGGAGTATTGTGATGACTAGTCGTGGAACATTGAGATATCAGTGGTGAGAGAGCATTTTGATAAGTGCATGGAGCATTGTGATGACAAGGTTTATGGAGCATTTTGATGACAAGGATGTTGAGCATTGTAATGACAAGTGCATGGCGAATTGTGATGACATTGGTTGTGGAGCATTGTGCTGACACGCGCATCGAGCATTGTGATGACAAGTGTCATGGAGCATTGTGCTGACAAAGGCATGGAGCTTTGTGATGACAAGGGTCACAGAGCATTGTGATAAAAAGTTCATGGAGCATTGTGGTGACAAAAGTCACAGAGCTTTGTGTGACAAGGACATGGACCATTGTGATGACAAATGTCATGAAGCATTGTGATGACTGGAGTCACGGCGCATTGTGATAACAGGGGTCTTGGAGCATTGTGAAGAAAAGGGAATGCAACATTGTGATGACAAATGCAGGGATCCTTGTCATGACAGTGTTCAAGGAGCATAGTGATGACAAGTGTATTGAGCATTGTGTTGACAAACGTCATGGAGCATTGTGATGAGAAGACCTTGCATAATTGTGATGACGAGCGTCATGGGGCATTGTGATGACAAGTGTCATGGAACATTGTGATCAGAAGGGTTTGCAGCTTTTTTATGACAGAGGTAATGGAGCATTTTGATTTCATAGTGATGACAAGAGCATGAATCATTATGATGATGGGCATGGTGCATTGTGATGACAGTGTTGATGGGGAATTGAGATGTAAAGGGGCATGGAGAATTGTGATTACAGAGGTCTTGGAGCATTGTGATGACAAGTGTCATGGAGCCTTGTGATGACAAGGCCGTGGAACATTGTGATGGCACGGGTTATGGAGCATTGTTATGACAGGTGTAATGGAGCACTGTGATGACAAGGGCATGGAGCAATGTGATGAGAGACTTCATTGAGCATTGTGATGACAATGGCATGGAGCATTGTGATGCCAGTGGTCATGGAGCTTTGTGATGAAAAATGTCATTGGGTATTTTAATGACAAGAGCGTGGTGCATTGTGATGAGAAGCGCAGGGAGCATTGTGATGACAGGGTCATGGAGCAATTTGATGAAAAGCGTCATGGAATATTTTGATGACAGGCGTTATGGAACATTGTGATGTCAGGGGTCATGAAGCATTGTGAAGAAATGGGTCATGGAGCATTTTGTGACAGGGGTTATGGAACATTGTGATGTCAGCGGTCATGGAGCATTGTGATGACAAGGGCACGGAGCAATGTGATGACAGGGGCATGGAACATTTGTCTGACAAGTTTCATGGATTATTGTGATGAGAGTGGGCATGGAGCATTGTGATGACAAAGGTCACAGAGCCTTGTGTGAAGAGGGCATGGACCACTGTGATGACAAAGGTCATGAAGCACTTTGATGACTGGAGTCACAGAGCATTGTGATGGCAGGGGTCATGGAGCATTGTGCTGACAAGCTCATGGAGAATTTTGATGACAACTGTCATGGATCATTGTGCTCACAAAGGGATGGAGCATGGTCATGACAAGGGACACAGAGCATTGTGATGAAATATTCATGGAGCATTGTGGTGAAAAAGATCAAGGAGCCTTGTGTGACGGGATCATGGACAATTGGTCTGACAAGTTTCATGGATTATTGTGATGACAGTGGGCATGGAGCATTGTGATGACAAAAGTCATGAAACATTGTGATGACTGGAGGCAAGGAGCATTTTGATGACATGGGTAATGGAGCATTGTGATGATATGGGCATGGAGCATTGTGATGACAGTGGCTTGGAACATTTGTCTGATATGTTTCATGGATTATTCTGATGACAGTGGGCATGGCACATTGTGATGACAAGGGCATGGAACATTGTGATGACAAGGTCATGGAGCACTGTGAGGAGAAGGCCATGGAGCATTCTGATGACATGAGTCATGGAGCTCTGTGATGACAAGGGCATCGAGATTTGTGATTACAGGGGTCTTGGAGCATTTTGATGACAAGGGTCATGGAGGCTTGTGATGACAAGACCGTGGAAACTTGTGATGGCAGGGGACATGGAGCATTGTTATGACAGTGTAATGGAGCATTGTGATGACAAGGACATGGGGCAATGGTCTGAAAAGTATCATGGATTATTGTGAAGAGAGTGGGCATGGAGCAGTGTGATGACAAGGGCATGGAACACTGTGACACATAGATCATGCAGGATTGTAATGACAATGGCATGGAGCATTGTGATGAGAAGGGCATCGAGCATTGTGATGACAAGTGTCATGGAGATGTGGGATGACAAGTGCATGAAGCAATGTGATGAGAGGGTCCATGGAGCATTGTGATGATAATGGAATGGAGCATTGTGATGCCAAGGGTCATGGAGCTTTGTGATGACAAATGTCATGTAGCATTTTGATGACAAGGGCCTGGTGCATGGTGATGAGAAGGGCAGGGAGCATTGTGATGACAGAGTCATGGAGCAATTTGATGAAAAGGGTTATGGAATATTTTGATGACAGGGGTTATAGAACATTCTGATGTCAGGGATCATGGAGCTTTGTGATGAAAAGGGTCATGGAGCATTTTGATTACAGGGGTTATGGAACTTTGTGATGCCAGGTGTCATGGAGCATTGTGATGATAATGGCATGTAGCATTGTGATGACAGGGGTAATGGAACGTTGTGATGACAGGGTTGAAGGAGTATTGTGATGACTAGTGGTGGAACATTGATATATCAGTGGTGAGAGAGCATTTTGATAAGTGCATGGAGCATTGTGATGACAAGGTTTATGGAGCATTTTGATGACAGGGTTGAAGTAGTATTGTGATGACTAGTGGTGGAACATTGAGATATCAGTGGTGAGAGAGCATTTTGATAAGGGCATGGAGCATTGTGATGACAAGGTATATGGAGCATTTTGATGACAAGGATGTTGAGCATTGTGATGACAAGTGCATGGCGATTTGTGATGACATTGTTTGAGGAGCATTGTGCTGACACCCGCATCGAGCATTGTGATGACAAGAGTCATGGAGCATTGTGCTGACAAAGGCATGGAGCTTTGTGATGACAAGGGTCACAGAGCATTGTGATAAAAATTTCATGGAGCATTGTGGTGACAAAGGTCACAGAGCTTTTTGTGACAAGGTCATGGACCATTGTGATGACAAATGTCATGAAGCATTGTGATGACTGGAGTCACGGAGCATTGTGATAACAGGGGTCTTGGAGCATTGTGAAGAATAGGGAATACATCATTGTGATGAAAAATGCAGGGAGCCTTGTCATGACAGTGTTCAAGGAGCATAGTGATGACAAGTGTCAGGGAGCATTGTGATGACAAGTGTATTGAGCACTGTGTTGACAAAGATCATGGAGCATTGTGATGAGAAGACCTTGTATAATTGTGATGACGAGCGTCATGGGGCATTCTGATGAAAAGTGTCATGGAACATTGTGATCAGAAGGGTTTGCAGCTTTGTGATGACAGAGGTCATGGAGCATTTTGATTTCATAGTGATGACAATAGCATGAATCATTATGATGATGGGCATGGTGAATTGTGATTACAGGGTTGATGGAGAATTGAGATGTAAAGGGGCATGGAGAATTGTGATTACAGAGGTCTTGGAGCATTGTGATGACAAGGGTCATGGAGCCTTGTGATGACAAGGCCGTGGAACATTGTGATGGCAGGGGTCATGGAGCATTGTTATGACAGGTGTAATGGAGCATTGTGATGACAAGGGCATGGACCAATGTGATGAGAGATTTCATTGAACATTGTCATGACAATGGCATGGAGCATTGTGATGCCAGTGGTCATGGAGCTTTGTGATGAAGAATGTCATTGGGCATTTTAATGACAAGGGCGTGGTGCCTTGTGATGAGAAGGGCAGGGAGCATTGTCATGTCAGGGTCATGAAGCAATTTGATGAAAAGCGTCATTGAATATTTTGATGACAGGCGTTATGGAACATTGTGATGTCAGGGGTCATGAAGCATTGTGAAGAAATGAGTCATGGAGCATTTTGTGACAGGGGTTATGGAACATTGTGATGTCAGCGTCATGGAGCATTGTGATGACAAGGGCACGGAGCAATGTGATGACATGGGCATGGAACAATTGTCTGACAATTTTCATGGATTATTGTGATGACAGTGGGCATGGAGCATTGTGATGACAAAGGTCACAGAGCCTTGTGTGAAGAGGGCATGGACCACTGTGTTGACAAATGTCATGAAGCACTGTGATGACTGGAGTCACGGAGCATTGTGATGGCAGGGGTCATGGAGCATTGTGCTGACAAGCGCATGGAGCATTTTGATGACAAGTGTCATGGAGCATTGTGCTGACAAAGGCATGGAGCATCGTGATGACAAGAGACACAGAGCATTGTGATGAAATATTCATGGAGCATTGTGGTGACAAAGATCACAGAGCCTTGTTTGATGGGGGCATGGACAATTGGTCTGACAAGTTTCATGGATTATTCTGATGACAGTGGGCATGGAACATTGTGATGACAAATGTCATGAAGCATTGTGATGACTGGAGGCAAGGATAATTTTAATGACATGGGTAATGGAGCATTGTGAACACATGGGCATGGAGCATTGTGATGACAGTGGCATGGAACATTTGTCTGACATGTTTCATGGATTATTCTGATGACAGTGGGCATGGTGCATTGTGATGACAAGGGCATGGAACATTGTGATGACAAGGTCATGGAGTATTGTGAAGACACGTGTCAGGGAGCATTGTAATGACATATGTCATTGTCCATTGTGATGACAATGGCATGGAGCATTGTGATACCAAGTGTCATGGAAGATTGTGATGACAAATGTAATGGAGCCTTTTGATGACAAGGGCTTTGATCATTGTGATTACAAGGGTCATGGAGCATTGTGATGACAAGAGTCATGGAGCATTGTGATGAGAAGGTCATGGAGCATTGGGCTGAAAATATTCATGGAGTATTGTGATGACAGGGGTCAAGGAGCATTCTGATGACAAGTGTATTGAGCATTGTGATGACAAAGTTCGTGGAGCATTGTGATGAGAAAACCATGGATAATTGTGATGACGAGCATCATGGGGCATTGTGATGACAAGTGTTATGGAACCTTGTGATCACCAGGGTATGGAGCATATTGATGACAGAGGTCATGGAACATTTTGATTTCATTGTGGTGACAATAGCATGAAGCATTATGATAATGGGCATGGTGCATTGTGATGACAGGGTTCATGGAGAATTGAGATGAAAATTGGCAAGGAGCATTGTGATTAAAGTGGTCTTGGAGCATTATGATGACAAAGGCATGGAGCATTGTGATGAGAAGGCAAGGGAGCATTCTGATGACATGCGTCATGTAGTTTTGTGTTGACAAGGGCATGGAGCATTGTGAAGACAGTGGCATGGAAAATTGGTGTAACAAGTTTTATGGATTATTGTGATGACACTGGGCATGGCGAATTGTGATGACAAGGGCATGGAGCATTGTGACGCCAAGTGTCATGGAGGATTGTGATGACAAAGGTAATGGAGCATTGTGATGACAAGGGCTTGGAGCATTGTGATAACAGGAACGTGGAGAATTGTGATGACAAGGGACATGGAGCATTGTTATGACCAGGGAATGGAGCATTGTGATCGAAAGACCATGGAGCACTGTGATGAGAAGAAAAATGGATAACTGTGATGACGAGCATCATGGAGCACTCTAATGACAAGGGTCATGGAGCATTCTGATGACATGCGTCATGGAGCATTGTGATGACAGAGGTCATTGAACATTGTAATGACACTGGTCATGGAGCATTCTCATGATAAGCTTGTGGGGTATTGTGATGACAATGGCATGGAGCATTGTGATGAAAAGGGCATGGATCATTGTGATGAAAAATGCATGGAGCCTTTTCATGAGAGATTTAAAGGAGCATTCTGACAACAAGTGTCAGGGAGCATTGTGATGACAAGTGTATTGAGAATTGTGATGAAAATGGTCATGGAACATTGTGGTGACAAGGGCATGTAGTATTGTGATGACAGGCATCATGGAGCATTGTGATGTCAAGTGTTATGGAACATTGTGATCACAAGTGTTTGGAGCATTGTGATGACAGGTCATGGAACACTCTGATACATGGGTCATGAAGGATTGTAATGACAAGGGCATGGAGCATTGTGATGAGAAGGGCATCAAGCATTTTGATGACAAGCGTCTTGGAGCTTTGTGATGACCAGGACATGGAACAATGTGATGAGAGGCTTCATGAAGCATTGTGATGACAATGGCATGGAACATTGTGATGCAAAGGGTCATGGAGCTTTGTGATGACAAAGGTCATGGAGCACTTTGATGACAAGTGTGTCGTGCGTTGTGATTAGAAGGGCAGCATGCATTGTGATGACAGGGTCATGGAGCAAATTGATGAAAAGTGTCATCGAACATTTTGATGAGAGGGGTTATGGAACATTGTGATGTCAGGGTTCATGGAGCATTTTGATGAAATGGGTCATGGAGAATTTTGATGACAGGTGTTATGGAACATTGTGATGTCAGGGGTCATTGAACATTGTGATGATAAGGGCATGTACCATTGTGATGACAGGGGTCATGGAACATTGTGATGACAGGGGTGAGGGACTATTGTGATGACTAGTGATGGAACATTGTGATATCAGTGGTGAGAGAGCATTTTGATGAGAAGTGTATGGAGCATTGTGATGACAAGGTTTAAGGAGCGTTGTGATGACAAGGTTGTGGAGCATTGTGATGACAAGTGCATGACACATGGTTATGACATGTGTTATGGAGCATTGTGCTGATTAGCACATGGAGCATTTTGATGACAATGGTCAGGGAGCATTGTGCTGAGGAAGTCATGGAGCATTGTGATGACAAGGGACACGGAGCATTGTGATCAAAAGTTCATGGAGCATTGTGGTGACAAAGGTCACAGCGACTTGTGATGAAGAGTGCATGGAACATTGTGATGACAAAGGTCATGAATCATTGTTATGACCGGTGTCAAGGAGGACTGTAATGACATGGGTCATGGAGCATTGTGATGAAAAGGGCATGGAGCATTGTGATGACAGGGCCATAGAGCATAGATCTGACAAGTTTTATGGATTATTGTGATGACAGTGGGCATGGCACATCGTGATGACAAGGGCATGGAGCATTGTGATAACAAGGTGATACAGTATTGTGAAGACAGGTATCAGGGAGCACTGTGATGACATATGCGGTGGTCCATTGTGATGACAATGGCATGGAGCATTGTGATGCAAAGTGTCGTGGAGGATTGTGATGACAAGGGCTTGGAGCATTGTGATGACAAGGGTCATGGATCATTGTGATGAAAAGGGCATGGAGCATTGTGATTACAGGGGTCTTGGAGCACTGTGATGAAAAGGGCATGGATCATTGTGATGGAAAAGGCATGGAGCCTTGTTATGACAGGGTTCAAGGAGCATACTGACGACAAGGGTCAGGGAGCATTGTGATGACAAGTAAATTGAGCATTGTGATGACAAAGGTCATGGAGCATTGTGATGAGAAAACCATGGATAATTGTGATGGCGAGCATCATGGGGCGTTGTGAGGACAAGTGTTATGGAACTTTGTGATCATAAGGGATTGGAGCATTGTGATGACAGAGTTCATGGAGCATTTTGATTTCATTATGATGACCATAGCATGAAGCATTATGATGATGAGCATGGTGCATTGTGATTACAGGGTTCATGGAGCATTGTGATGACAAGGGCATGGAGCATTGTGATGAGAAGGCAATGTAGCATTCTGATGACATGCGTAATGGAGGTTTGTGATGACAAGGGAATGGAGCATTGTGATGACAGTGGCATAGAAAATTGGTCTAACAAGTTTCATGGATTATTGTGATGACAATGGGCATGGATTATTTTGATGACAAGGGCATGGAGCATTCTGATGATAAGCTTATGGAGTATTGTGATGACAATGGCATGGAGCATTGTGATGAAAATGACATGAATCATTGTGATGAAAAATGCATGGAGCCTTTTCATGACAGGTTTCAAGGAGCATTCTGACAACAAGTGTCAGTGAGCATTGTGATGACAAGTGTATTGAGCATTGTGATGACGATTGTCATGGAGCATTGTGATGACAATGGCATGGAGTATTGTGATGACAGGTATCATGGATCATTGTGATGTCAACGGTTATGGAACATTGTGATCACATGGTTTTGGAGCATTGTGATGACAGTTCATGGATCATTTTGATTTCAAGGAGCATGGAGCATTGTGATGACAAGGGCATGAAGCAATGTGATCCAAAGTTTCATGGAGGATTTTGATGACAAGCGCATGGGGCATTGTGATGACAATGTCATGTAGCATTTTGCTGACAAAGGCATGGAGCATCGTGATGACAAGTTTCATGGAGCACTGTGAAGACAAGCATCACGGAGCATTGTGATTACAGCGGTCATGGAGAATGAAGATGGCAAGGGCACGGATCATTGTGATGACAAGTGTCAGGGAGCATTTTGATGATAAATTCCCGGATTATTGTGCTGTAAGGGGTCATGGAGCATTGTGATGACAGTGGTCATAGAGCATTGTGATGACAGGGGTTATGGAGCATTGTGATGAGAAGTTCATGGAGCATTGGGCTGAAAATGTTCATGGAGCATTGCGAATACCGTGGTCTTGGAGCATTGTGATGAAAAGGGCATGGATCATTGTGATGCCAAGGGTCATGGAGTTTTGTGATGACAAAGGTCATGGAGCATTTTGTTGACAAGTGCGTGGTGCATTGTAATGAGAAGGGCAGGGTGCATAGTGATGACAGGGTCATGGAGCAATTTGATGAAAATGGTCATCGAACATTTTGATGACAGGGGTTATGGAACATTGTGATGTCAGGGTTCATGGAGCATTGTGATGAAAAGGGTCATGGAGCATTTTGATGACTGGGATTATGGAACGTTGTGATGTCAGGGGTCATCGAACATTGTGGTGATAAGGGCATGTAGCATTGTGATTACAGGAGTCATGGAACATTGTGATGACAGGGGTGAGGGAGTATTGTGATGACTAGTGATGGAACAGTGTGATATCAGTGGTGAGAGAGCATTTTGATGGGAAGTGTATGGAGCATTGTGATGACAAGGTTTATGGAGCGTTGTGATGACAAGGTTGTGGAGCATTGTGATGACAAGCGTGTGGTGCATTGTTATGACATGTGTTATGGAGCATTGTGCTGACTAGCGCATGAAGCATTGTGATGAAAAGGGTCATGGAGCATCGTGCTGAGAAACAAATGGAGCATTGTGATGACAAGGGTCATGGAGCATTGTGATCAAAAGTTCATGGAGCATTGTGGTGACAAAGGTCACAGAGACTTGTGATGACGAGGGCATGGACCATTTTGATGACAAAGGTCATGAATCATTGTTATGACTGGAGTCACGGAACATTGTGACGACCGGGGTCATGGAGCATTGTGATGACAAGGGCATGGTGGATTGTGATGACAGAGGCATAGAGCATTGCTCTGAAAAGTTTTATGGATTATTGGATGACAGTTGGCATGGCTCATTTTGATGACAAGGGCATGGAGCATTGTGATGACAAGGTCATACATTATTGTGAAGGCAGGTGTCAGGGAGCATTGTGATGACATATGCCACTATCCATTGTGATGACAATGCCATTGGGCATTGTGATGCCAAGTGTCATGGATGATTGGGATGACAAATGTAATGGAGCATTGTGATGACAAGGGCTTTGAGCATCGTGATGACAAGGTCATGAAGCACTCTGATGACAAGATCATGGAGAGTTGTGATGACAAGGGCCATTGAGAATTTTGATGAGAAGGTCGTGAAGCACTGTGATGAGAAGCGCATGGAGCTTGCTATGACAGGGTTCATGGAGCATTGCAATGAAAAGTGCATGGAGAACTGTATTGACAACAGCATGTAACATTTTGATGAGAAGTGTCTTGGAGCATTGTGATGTCAAGGACATGTAGAATTGTGATGACCAGGGCATGGAGCATTTTGATGGCAGGACCGTGGAGCATTGTGATGAGAAGACCATGGATAATTGTGATGATGAGCGTCATGGAGCACTGTAATGACACGGGGCATGGAGCATTGTGATGACAGGTGTCATGGATCATTGTGATGACAATTGTCATGGACCATTCTGATGACAAGCTTGTGGAGTAATGTGCTGAAAAAGGCATGGAGCCTTTTCATGACAGTGCTCCAGCAGCATTCTGACGACAAGTGTCAGGGAGCATTGTGATGACATGTGTATTGAGAATTGTGATGACAAAGGTCATGGAGCATTGTGATGATAGGCATCATGGAGCATTGTGATGACAAGTATTATGGAACATTGTGATCACGAGGATTTGGAGCATTGTGATGACAGAAGTCATGTATCATTTTCATTTCAAGGAGCATAGAGCATTTTGATGACAAGGGCATGAAGCAATGTGAACCCAAGATTCATGGAGTATTTTGATGACAATGGGAACAGAGTATTGTGATGACAAGCCCATGGAGCATTGTGATGACAAGGTCATGTAGCATTTTGCTGACAAATGCATGGAGCATTGTGATGACAAGCGTCATGGAGCATTGTGTTTACAGGGGTCATGGAGCTTTGGGATGGCAAAGACATGGATCATTGTGATGACAAGGGTCATGGAGAATTTTGATGACAAGAGTCCCGGATCATTGTATTGTCTGGTGTCATGGAGCGTTGTGATGACATTGGTCATTGAGCATTGTGATGCCAGGGGTCATTGAGCATTCTGATGAGAAGTTCATGAAGTATTGGGCTGACCATATTCATTGAGTATTGTTATTGAGGGTGTCAATGAGCATTGTGATGACAACAGAATGGAGCATTGTGATGACAAAGTCCTTGGGCATTGTGATGAGAAGATCATGGAGCATTGTGATGACAAGTCTCATGGAACATTCTGATGAAAAAGGGCAAAGAGCATTGTAATTACAGGGGTCTTGGAGCATTGGGATGACAAGGGCATGGAGCATGGTGATGACAATGCCAGGAGCATTCTGATGACATGCGTCATGAAGTTTTGTGATGACAAGGGCATGGAGAATTGTGATTACAGGGGTTTTGGAGCATTGTGATGAAAAGTCCATGGATCATTGTGAGGAAAAGGCATGGAGCCTTGTCATGACAGTGTTCAAGGAGCATACTTATGACAAGTTTCAGGGAGCATTGTGATGACAAAGGTCATGGAACATTGTGATGAGAAGACCATGGATAATTGTGATGAGGAGTGTCATGGGGCATTGTGATGACAAGTGTTATGGAACATTGTGATCACAAGGGTTTGGAGCATTGTGATAACAGAGGTCATGGAGCATTTTGATTTAATTGTGATGACAATAGCATGAAGCTTTATGAAGATGGGCATGTTGCATTGTGATGACAGTGTTCATGGAGAATTGAGATGAAAAGGGGCATGGAGCCTTGTGATTACAGGGGTCTTGGAGCATTGTTATGACAAGGGTCATGGAGCCTTGTCATGACAACGCCTTGGTACACTGTGATGGCAGGGATAATGGAGCATTGTTATGAGAGGTGTAATGGAGCATTGTGATGACAAGTGCATGGAGCATTGGTTTTAAAAGTTTCATGGATTATTGTGACGAGAGTGGTCATGGAGCATTGTGATAACAAGGGCACAGAACACGGTGATACATGGGTTATGGAGGATTGTAATGACAAGGGCATGGATCATTGTGATTAGAAAGGCATCGAGCATTGTGATGACAAGCGTCATGAAGCTTTGTGATGACAAGGTCAAGGAGCAATGTGATGATAGGGTTCATGGAACATTGTGATGACAATGGCATGGAGCATTGTGATGCCCACGGTCATGGAGATTTGTGAGGACAAATGTCAATGAGCATTTTGATGACAAGAGCATTGTGCATTGTGATGAGAAGTGCAGGGAGCATTGTGATGACAGGATCATGGAGCAATTTAATGAAAAGGGTCAGGAAACATTTTGATGACAGGGGTTATGGAACAGTGTGACGTCAGTGGTCATGGAGCATTGTGATGATTAGGGCATGTAGCATTTTGATAACAGGGATCATGGAACATTGTGATGAAAGGGGTGAGGGAGTATTGTGATGACTAGTGATGGAACCTTGTGATATCAGTGGTGAGAGAGCATTTAGATGACAAGTTCATGGAGCATTGTGATGACAAGGTTTATGGAGCAATGTGATGACAAGGTTGTGGAGCATTGTGAAGACAAGTGCATGGCATATTGTGATGACCTGTGTCTTGGAGCATTGTGCTGACAAGTGCATGGAGCATTGTGATGAGGAGGGAATGGACCATTTTCATGAAAAAGGTCATAAAGTATTGTGATGACTGGATTCACGGAGCATTATGATGTGAGGGGTCATGGAGCATTGTGATTACAAGGGCATGGTGCATTGTGATGTAAACAGCATGGAGCATTGTTATGACAAGGTCATATAGTATTGTGAAGACAGGTGTCAGGGAGCATTGTGATGACATATGTCGTGGTGCATTGTGATGACAACGGCATGGAGCATTGTGATGGCAAGTATCATGGAGGATTGTGATGACAAAGGTAATGGAGCATTGTGATGAGGAGACCATAGAGCCTTGTGATGACAAGTCTCATGGAGCATTCTGATGAAAAGGGGCATGGAGCATTGTGATTACAGGAGCCTTGGAGCATTGTGATGACAAGGGTATGGAGCATTGTTATGAGAAAGCCATGGAGCATTCTGATGACATGCGTCATGAAGCTTTGTGATGACAAGGGCATGGAGAATTGTTATTACAGGTGTCTTGGAGCATTGTGATGAAAAGTCCATGGATCATTGTGATGTAAAAGGCATGGAGCCTTGTCATGACAGGGTTCAAGGAGCATACTGATGAGAAGTGTCAAGGAGCACTGTGATGACAAAGGTCATGGAGCATTGTGATGTGAAGACCATGGATAATTGTGATGAGGAGCGTCATGGGGCATTGTGATGACAAGTGTTATGGAACATTGTGATCACAAGGGTTTGGAGCATTGTGATGACAGAGGTCATGGAGCATTTTGATTTCATTGTGATGACAATAGCATGAAGCTTTATGATGATGGGCATGGTGCATTGTAATGACAGTGTTCATGGAGAATTGAGATGAAAAGGGGCATGGAGCCTTGTGATTACAGGGTTCATGGAGCATTGTTATGACAAGGGTCATGGAGCCTTGTGATGACAACGCCATGGAATATTGTGATGGCAGGGGTAATGGAGCATTGCTATGACAGGTGTAATGGAGCATTGTGATGACAAGGGCATTGAGCATTGGTTTGAAATGTTTCATGGATTATTGTGATGAGAGTGGGCATGGAGCATTGTGATGACAAGGTCACAGAACACGGTGATTCATGGGTCATGGAGGATTGTAATGACAAGGGCATGGACCATTGTGATGAGAAAGGCATTGAGCATTGTGATGACAAGGGTCATGGAGCTTTGTGATGACAAGGGCAAGGAGGAATGTGATGATAGGGTTCATCAGCATTGTGATGACAATGCCATGGAGCATTGTGATGGCAAGGGTCATGGAGCTTTGTGATGACAAAGGTCATGGAGCATTTTGATGACAAGGGCGTGGTGCATTGTGATGAGAAGGGCAGGGTGCATTGTGATGAGAGTGTCATGGAGCAATTTGATGAAAAGGGTCATCGAACATTTTGATGACGGGGGTTATGGAACATTGTGATGTCAGGGGTCATGGAGCATTGTGATGAAAAGGGTCATGGAGCATTTTGATGACAGGGGTTATGGAATATTGTGATGTTAGGGGTAATGGAACATTGTGATGATAAGGGCATATAGCATTGTGATGACAGGGTTCATGGATCATTGTGATGACAGGGGTGAGGGAGTATTTTAATGACTAGTGATGGCACATTGTGATATCATTGGTGAGAGAGCATTTTGATGAGAAGTGTATGGAGCATTGTGATGACAAGTTTTATGGAGCATTGTGATGACATATGTAATGGAGCATTGTGCTGACTAGAACATACAGCATTGTTATGACATGTGTTATGGAGCATTGTGCTGACTAGCACAAGGAGCATTGTGATGACATGGGTCATGGTGCATTGTGCTGAGAAAGGCATGGAACATTGTGATGACAAGGGTCAAGGAGCATTGTGATGAAAAGTTCATGGAGCATTGTGGTGACAAATGTCATAGAGTCATGTGATGATGAGGGCATGGACCATTGTGAGGACAAAGGTCATGAAGAATTGTGATGACTGGAGTCACTGAGCATTGTGATGACAAGGGAATGGAGCATTGTGATGACAGAGGCATAGAGCATTGCTATGACAAGTTTTATGGATTATTGTGATGACAGTGGGCATGGCGCATTGTGATGACAAGGGCATGGAGCATTGTGATGACAAGGTCATACAGTATTGTGAAGACAGGTGTCAGGGAGCATTGTGATGACATATGTCATGGTCCATTGTGATGACAATGGCATGGGGAATTGTGATGCCAAGTGTCATGGAGGATTGTGATGACAAAGGAAATGGAGCATCGTGATGACAAGGGTCATGGAGCATTGTGATGACAAGATCATGGAGCACTGAGTTGACAAGGGCCATTGAGAATTTTGATGAGAAGATCGTGAAGCTTTGTGATGACAAGCCCATGGAGCTTGCTATGAAGGCGTCAGGGAGCATTTCGATGACAATTGCAAGGAGAATTGTATTGACAAGAGCATGTAACATTTTGATTAGAAGTGTCATGGAGCATTGTGATGACAAGGATACGTAGAATTGTGGTGACCAGGGCATGGAGCCTAGTGATGGCAAGACCGTGGAGCATTGTGATTAGAAGACCATTGATAATTGTGATGACGAGCGTCATGGAGCACTGTAATGACAAGGGGCATGGAACATTGTGATGACTGGTGTCATGGATCATTGTGATGACAAGGGTAATGGAGCATTCTGATGACAAGCTTGTGGGGTAATGTGATGACAATGGCATGGAGCATTGTGATGAACAGGGCATGGAGCATTGTGATGAAAAAGGCATGGAGCCTTTTCATGACAGTGTTCAAGGAGCATTCTGACGACAAGTGTCAGGGAGCATTGTGATGACAAGTGTATTGAGCATTGTGATGACAAAGGTCATGGAGCATTGTGATGACAGGCATCATGGAGCATTGTGATGACAAGTGTTATGGAACATTGTGATCACAAGGATTTGGAGCATTGTGATGACAGAAGTCATGTATCATTTTCATTTCAAGGAGCATGGAGCATTAAGATGACAAGGGCATGAAGCACTGTGAACCCAAGGTTCATGGAGGATTTTGAGAACAATGGGAATGGAGTATTGTGATGACGAGCGCATGGAGCATGTGAGGACAAGGTCATGTAGCATTTTGATGACAAGTGTCAGGGAGCACTGTGATGACAAGCATCATGGAGCATTGTGATTACAGGGGTCATGAGCATTGGGATGGCAAGCGCATGGATCATTGTGATGACAAGTGTCATGGAGCATTTTGATGACAAGAGTCCCGGATGATTGTGTTGTCTGGTGTCATGGAGCGTTGTGATGACAGTGGTCATGGAGCATTGTGATGACAGGGGTCATGGAGCATTGGGCTGACATTATTCATTGAGTATTGTGATGGCAGGTGTAATGGAGCATTGTGATGACAATGGAATGGAGCATTGTGATGACAAGGTCCTGGAGCATAGTGAGGAGAAGACCATGGAGCCTTGTGATGACAAGTCTCATGGAGCATTCTGATGAAAAGGGGCATGGAGCATTGTGATTACAGGGGTCTTGGAGCATTGTGATGAATAGGGCATGGGTGATTGTGATGAAAAAGCATGGAGCCATGTAATGAGAGGGTTCAAGTAGCATACTGACGACAAGTGTCAGGGAGCATTGTGATGATAAGTGTATTGAGCATTGTGATGAGAAAGGTCATGGAGCATTGTGATGAGAACACCATGGATAATTGTGATGACGAGAAGCATGGGGAGTTGTGATGACAAGTGTTATGGAACATTGTGATCACAAGGGTTTGGAGCATAGTGATGACAGAGCTTATGGAGCATTTTAATTTCATTGTGATGACGATAGCATGAAGCATTATGATGATGGGCATGGTTCATTGTGATGACAGAGTTCATGGGACATTGAGATGAAAAGGGGCATGGAGCATTGTGATTACAGTTGTCTTGGAGCATTGTGAAGAAAAGGGCATGGAGCTTTGTGATGATAAGGCCATGGAGCTGTCTGATGACATGCATCATGGAGCCTTGTGATGACAAGGCCGTGGAATATTGTCATGACAGGGGTGAAGGAGTATTGTGATGACTAGAGATGGAACATTTTGATATCAGTGGTGAAAGAGCATTTTGATGAGAAGTGCATGGAGCTTTGTGATGACAAGGTTTATGGAGCATTGTGATGACAAAGTTGTGGAACACTGTGATGACAAGTGCATGGCACATTGTGATGACATGGGTCATGGAGCATTGTGCTAACAAGCGCATGGAGCATTGTGATGAAAAGGGTCATGGAGCACTCTGCTGACAAAGACATGGAGAGTTGTGTTGACAAGGGTCACAGAGCATTGTGATGAAAACTTCATGGAGCATTATGGTGACAAAGTTCACAGAGTCCTGTGATGACGAGGGCATGGACCATTGTGATGACAAAGGTCATGAAGCATTGTGATAACTGGAGTCACCGAGCATTGTGATGACAAGGGCATGGAACATTGTGATGACAGTGGGATGGAGCATTGGTCTGACAAGTTTCATGGATTATTGTGATGATATTGGGCATGGCACATTGTGATGACAAGTGCATGGCTCATTGTGATGACATGGGTCATGGAGCATTGTGCTGACAAAGGCATGGAGCTTTATGATGACAATTGTCACGGAGCATTGTGATGAAAAGTTCATGGAGCATTGAGGTGACAATGGTCACAGAGACGTGTGATGACGAGGGCATGGACCATTGTGATGACAAAGGTCATGAATCATTGTGATGACTGGAGTCATGGAGCATTGTGATGACAGGGTTCATGGTGCATTGTGATGACAATGGCATGGAGCATTGTGATGATAGGTGCATGGAGAACTGGTCTGACAACTTTCAAGGATTACTGTGATGAGTGAAGGCATGGCGCATTGTGAAGACAAGGGCATGGAGCATTGTGATGACAAGGGCATGGAGCATTGTGATGACAAGGTCAAGGAATATTGTGAAGACAGGTGTCAGGGAGCATTGTAAAGACATATGTCATGGTCCATTTTGATGACAATGGCATGGAGCATTGTGATGCCATGTGTCATGGAGGATTGTGATGACAAGAGCATGTAACATGGTGATGAGAAGTGTCATGGAGCATTGTGATGACAAGGGACAGGGAGCATTGTGATGTCCAGGGCATGGAGCATTGTGATGGCAAGACCGTGGAGCATTGTGATCGCAAGACCATGGAGCATTTTGTTGACGAGTGTCATCGAGCACTGTAGTGATACGGGGCATGGAGTATTGTGATGATAGGTGTCATGCATCATTGTGATGACAAGGGTCATGGAGCATTCTGATGACAAGCTTGTGGAGTATTGTGAGGACAATGGCATGGAGCATTGTGATGAAAAAGACATGGAGCATTGTGATGAAAAATACATGGAACCTTTTCATGACAGGGATCAAGGAGCATTCTGACGTCAAGTGTCAGGGAGCTTTGTGATGACAAGTGTATTGAGCATTGTGATAACAATGATCATGGAGCATTGTGATGACAGGCATCATGGAGCATTGTGATGAGAAGGCCATGGAGCATTCTGATGACATGCGTCATGGAGCTTTGTGATGACAAGGGCATGAAGCATTGTGGTTTCAGGGGTCTTGGAGCATGGTGATGAAAAGGGCATGGATCATTGTGTCGGTAAATGCATGGAGCCTTGTCATGACAGGGTTCAAGGAGCATAGTGATGACAAGTATCAGGGATCATTGTGATGACAAGTGTATTGAGCATTGTGATGACAAAGTTCATGGAGCATCGTGATGAGAAAACCATGGATAATTGTGATGACGAGCGTCATGGTGCGTTGTGATGACAAGTGTTATGGAACATTGTGATCACAAGGGTTTGGAACATTTTGATGACAGGGTTCATGGAGCATTGAGATGAAAAGGGGCATGGGACATTGTGATTAAAGTGGTCTAGGAGCATTGTGATGACAAGGGCATGGACCATTGTGATGAGAATGCAATGGAGCATTCTGATGACATGCGTCATGCAGCTTTGTGATGACAAGGGCATATAGCATTGTGATGACAGTGGCATGGAACATTGGACTGACAAGTTTCATGGATTATTGTGATGACAGTGGGCATGGCACATTGTGATGAAAAGGGCATGGAGCATTGTGATGACAAGGTCATGGAATACACTGAAGACAGGTGACAGGGAGCATTGTGATGACATATGTCATGGTCCATTGAGATGACAATGGCATGGAGCATTGTGATGCCAAGTGTAATGGAGGATTGTGATGACAAAGGTAATGGAGCATTGTGATGACAACGGCTTGGAACATTGTGATAAGAAGGGTCATGGAACATTGTGATGACAAGGGCATGGAGCATTGTGATGACAACGGACATTGAGAATTTTTATGACAAGGTTTTGAAGCATTTTGATGACAAAGGCATGGAGCTTGCTCTGACAGGGGGCATGGGGCATTGCGAAGACAAGTTCATGGAGAATTGTGAAGAGAAGAGCATGTAACATTGTGATGAGAAGTGTCATGGAGCATTGTGATGACAAGGGACATGGAGCATTGTTATTACCAGGGGATGGAGCATTGTGATGGCAAGACCGTGGAGCACTGGGATGAGAAGACCATGAATAACTGTGATGACGAGCATCATGGAGCACTGTAATGACAAGGGTCATGGAGCATTCTGAAGACCGGTGTTATGGAGCATTGTGTTGACAGGGGTCATGGAACAATGTGATGACAGGGGTAATGGAGCATTGTGATGGCAAGGTTCATGGAGTATTCTGATGATAAGCTTGTGGAGTATTGTGATGACATTGCCATGGAGCATTGTGATGAAAAGGGCATGGATCATTGTGATGAAAAAGGCATGGAGCCTTGTCATGACAAGGTTCAAGGAGCATACTGATGACAAGTGTCAGGGAGCATTGTGATGACAAGTGTATTGAGCATTGTGATGAGAAGACCATGGATAATTGTGATGACGGGAGTCATGGGGCGTTGTGATGACAAGTTTTATGAACACTGTGATCACAACGGTTTGGAGCATTGTGATGACATAGGTCATGGAGCATTTTGATTTCATTGTGATGACAATAGCTTGAAGCAGTATGATGATGTGCATGGTGCATTGTGATGACAGGGTTCACGGAGCATTGAGAAGAAAAGGGGCATGGAGCATTGTGATTACAGGTGTCTTTGAGCATTGTGATGAAAAGTGCATGGAGCATTGTGATGGGAAAGCCATGGAGCATTCTGATGACATGCGTCATGGAGCTTTCTGATGACAAGGGCATGGAGCATTTTGATTACAGGTGTCTTGGAGCATTGTGATGACAAGGTCTTGGAGCATTTTGATGACATAGGTCATGGAGCATTGAAATGACAAGGGCATGGAGCATTGTGATGACAACGGCCATTGAGAATTTAGATGACAAGGTTGTGAAGCACTGTGATGAAAAGCACATGGAGCTTGCTATGACAGGTGTCATGGAGCATTGCGATGACAAGTGCATGGAGAATTGTGATGACAAGAGCATGTAACATTGTGATGATAAGTGCATGTAGCATTTTGATGAGAGGTGTCATGCAACATTGTGATGACAGGGGTGATGGAGTATTGGGATGACTAGTGATGGAACTTTGTGATATCAGTGGTGAGAGAGCATTTTGATGAGAAGAGCATGAAGCACTGTGATGACAAAGTTTATGCAGCATTGTGATGACAAGGATGTGGAGCATTGTGATGACAAGCACATGGTGCATTTTGATGACATGGGTCATGGAGCATTGTGCTAAAAAGCTCATGGAACATTGTGATGACAAGAGTCATGGAGCATTGTGCTGAGAAACGCATAGAGCATTGTGATGACAAGGGTCACAGAGCATTGTGATGAAAAGTTCATGGAGCATTCTGATGACATGTGTCATGGAGCTTTGTGATGACAAGGACATGGAGCATTGTGGTGACAAAGGTCACAGAGCATTGTGTGACGAGGGATTGGACCATTTTGATGAGAAAGGTCATGAAGCATTGTGATGACAGGGGTCATGGAGCATTGTGATGACAAGGGCATGGTGCATTGTGATGACAGGGGCATGGAACATTGGTCTGACAAGTTTCATGGATTATTGTGATGAGAGTGGGCATGGCCCATTGTGATGACAAGGGCATGGAACATTGTGATGACAAGGTCATGGAGTATTGTGAAGACAGGTGTCAGGGAGCATTGTGATGACATATGTCATTGTCCATTGTGATTACAATGGCACGGAGCTTTGTGATAAAAAGTGTCATGGAGGATTGTGGTGACAAAGTTAATGGAGCATTTTGATGACAAGGGCTTGGGACACTGTGATGACAAGGGTCATGGAGCATTGTGATGACAATTGCATGGACCATTGTGATGACAAGGGCCATTGAGAATTTTGATGACAACTTCGTTAAGCATTGTGATGACAAGTGCATGGAGCTTGCTATGACAGGGGTCATAGAGCATTGCAATGACAAGTGCATGGAGAATTGTAATGACAAGATCATGTAACATTGTGAAAAGAAGTGTCATGGAGCATTGTGATGACAAGGACGTGGAGAATTGTGATGACATGGGACATGGAGCATTGTGATGACCAGGGCATGGAGCATTGTGATGGCAAGACCGTGGAGCATTGTGATGAGAAGATCACGGATAATTGTGATGATGAGCGTCATGGATCTCTGTAATGACAAGGGGCTTGGAGCATTGTGATTACAAGGGTCTTGGAGCATTGTGATGACAAGGGAATGGAGCATTTTGATGAGAAGGTCATGGAGCATTGGGCTGAAAATGTTCATGGAGTATTGTGATGACAGGGGTCAAGGAGCATTGTGATGACAAGGGAATGGGGCATTGTGATGACAAGGTCCTGGAGCAGTGTGATGAGAAAACCATGGAGTCTTGTGATGACAAGTCTCATGGAGCATTCTGATGAATAGGGGCATGGAGCATTTTGATTACAGGGGTCTTGGAGCATTGTGATGACAAGGTAATGGAGCATTGTGATGAGAAGGCCATGGAGCATTCTGATGACATGTGTCATGGATCATTGTGACGACAAGGGCATGGAGCATTGTGATTACAGGGGTCTTGGAGCATTGTGATGACAAAGGTCATGGAGCCTTGGAGGACAAGTCCGTGGAACATTGTGATGGCAGGGGTCATGGAGCATTGTTATGACAGGGGTAATGGAGCATTGTGATGACAAGGGCATGGAACATTGGTCTGAAAATTTCATGGATTATTGTGATGAGATTAGGCATGGAGCATTGTGATGATTAGGGCACGGAACACTGTGATACATGTGTCATGGAGGATTGTAATGACAAGGGCATGGAGCATTGTGATGAGAAGAGTATCGAGCATTGTGATGACAAGAGTCATGGAGCATTGTGCTGACAAGGGCATGGAGCAATGTGATGAGAGTTTTCATGTAGCATTGTGATGAAATGGCATGGAGCATTGTGATGCCAAGGGTCATGGATCTTTGTGATGACAAATGTCATGGAGCATTTTGATGACAAGGTCGTGGTGCATTGTGATGAGAAGGGCAGGGAGCATTGTGATGACAGGGTCATGGAGCAAATTGATGAAAAGTGTCATGGAACTTTTTGATGACAGGTGTTATGGAACAATGTGATGTCAGTGATCCTGGAGCATTCTGATGAAAAGGTGCATGGAGCATTGTGATTAGAGGGGTTTTGAAGCATTGTGATGACAAGGGCATGGAGCATTGTGATGAGAAGGCAATGGAGCATTCTGATGACATGCGTCATGGAGCTTTGTGATGACAAGCACATGGAGCATTGTGATTACAGGGATCTTGGAGCACTGTGATGAAAAGGGCATGGATCATTGTGATGACCAGCGTCATGGGGCATTGTGATGAGAAGTGTTATGAAACATTTTGATCATAAGGGTTTGGTGCATTCTGATGACAGTGGTCATTGAGCATTTTGATTTCATTTTGATGACAATAGCATGAAATATTATGGTGATGGGCACGGTTCATTGTGATGACAGGGTTCATGGAGCATTGAGATGAAAAGTAGCATGGAGCATTGTAATTACAGTGGTGTTGGAACATTGTGATTACAAGGGCATGGACCATTGTGATGAGAAGGCCATGGAACATTCTGATGACATGTATCATGGAGCTTTGTGATGACAAGGGCATGGAACATTGTGATTACAGTGGTCTTGGAGCATTTTGATACCAAGGGTCATCGAGGCTTGTGATGACAAGGCCGAGGAACCTTGTGATGGCAGGGGTCATGGAGCATTGTTATGACAGGGGTAATGGAGCTTTGTGATGCCAAGGGAATGGGGCATTGGTCTGAAAATTTTCATGGATTTTTTTGATGAGTGTGGGCATGGAGCATTGTGATGGCAAGGGCACGGAACACTGTGATAAATCGATCATGCAGGATTGTAATGACAAGGGCATGGAGCATTGTGATGAGAAGGGCATCGAGCATTGTGATTACAGGCGTCATGGAGATTTGGATGACAAGTGCATGGAGCAATGTGATGAGAGTGTTCATGGAGCATTGTGATGCCAAGGGTCATGGACCTTTGTGATGACAAAGGACATGGAGCATTTTGATGACAAGGGCGTGGTGCATTGTGATGAATAGGGCAGGGAGCATTGTGATGACAGGGTCATGGAACAATTTGATGAAAAGGGTCATGGAATATTTTGATGACAGAGGTTATAGAACATTGTGATGTCAGTGGTCATGGAGCTTTGTGATGAAAGGGTCATGGAGCATTTTGATTACAGGGGTTATGGAATATTGTGATGTCAGGTGTCATGGAGCATTGTGATGATAAGGGCATGAAGCATTGTGATGACAGGGGTCATGGAACATTGTGATGACAGGGGTGAGGGAGTATTGTGATGACTAGTGATGGAACATTGTGATATCAGTGGTGAGAGAGCATTTTGAGGAGAAGTGCATGGAGCATTGTGATGACAAGGTTTATGGAGCATTGTGATGACAAGGATGTGGAGCATTGTGATGACAAGTGCATAGCGCATTGTGATGACATGCGTTATGGAGCATTGTGCTGACACACGCATCGAGCATTGTGATGACAAGGGTCATGGAGCATTGTGCTGACAAAGGCATGGAGCTTTGTGATGACAAGGATCACAGAGCATTGTGATTAAAAGTTCATGGAGCCATGTGGTGACAAAGGTCACAGACCTTTGTGTTACGAGGTCATGGACCATTGTGATTACAAATGTCATGAAGGATTGTGATGACTTAAGTCACAGAGCACTGTGATAACTGTGGTCTTGGAGCATTGTCATGAAAAGGGAATGGATCATTGTGATGAAATAAGCATGCATCCTTGCCATGACAGTGTTCAAGGAGCATACTGATGACAAGTGTCACGGAGCATTGTGATGACAAGTGTATTGAGCATTGTGTTGACAAAGTGCATGGAGCATTGTGATGAGAAGTCCTTTCATAATTGTGATGACGAGCGTCATGGGGTATTGTGATGACAAGTGTTATGGGACATGGTGATCAGAAGGGTTTGGAGCATTGTGATGACAGAGGTCATGGAGCATTTTAATTTCATTGTGATGACAATAGCATGAATCATTATGATGATGGGCGTGGTGCATTGTGATGACAGGGTTCATGGAGCATTGAGATGAAAAGTGGCATGGAGAATTATGATTACAGAGGTCTTGGTGCATTTTGATGACAAGGGTCATGGAGCCTTGTGATGACAAGGCCGTGGAACATTGTGATGGCAGGGGTCATGGAGCATTGTTATGACAGGTGTAATGGAGCATTGTGATGACAAGGGCATGGAGCAATATGATGAGAGATTTCATTGAGCATTGTGATGACAATGAGATGGAGCATTGCGATGCCAAGGGTCATGGAGCTTTGTGATGACAAAGGTCATGGGGCATTTTGACGACAAGGGCTTGGTGCATTGAGATGAGAAGGACAGGGAGCATTGTGATGACAGGGTCTTGGAGCAATTTGATGAAAAGGGTCATGGAATGTTTTGTTGACAGGGGTTATGGAACATTCTGATGTCAGGTGTCATGAAGCATTGTGATGAAATGGGTCATGGAGCATTTTGTGACAGGGGTTATGGAACATTGTGATGTCAGGGCTCATGGGGCATTGTGATGATAAGGGCATGTAGCAGTGTGAAGACAGGGGTCATGGAACACTGTGGTGACAGGGATGAGGGAGTATTGTGATGAGTAGTGATGGAACATTGTGATATATATGGTGAGAGAGCATTTTGATGAGAAGTGCATGGATCATTGTGATGACAAGTGTTATGGAGCATAGCAATGATAAGGATATGGAGTATTGTGATGACAAGTGCATGGCGCATGGTGATGACATGTGTCATAGAGCATTGTACTGACAAGCACATGGAGCATTTTGTTGACAAGTGTCATGGAGCATTGTGCTGACAAAGGCATGAAGCATTTTGATGACAAGGTACACAGAGCATTGTGATGAAATATTCATGGAGCATTGTGGTGACAAAGATCACAGAGCCTTGTGTGACGAGGGTATGGACAATAGTGATGAGATAGGTCATGAAGCATTGTGATGACGGGAGTCACGGAGAATTGTGATGACATGGGTCATGGAGCATTGTGCTGAAAATCGCATGGAGCATTTTGATGACATGTGTCATGGAGCATTGTGCTGACAAAGGCATGGAGCATTGTGATGACAAGGGACACAGAGCATTGTGATGAAAAGTTCATGGAGCATTGTGGTGACAAAGATCACAGAGCCTTGTGTGACGAGGGCATGGACCATTGGTCTGACAAGTTTCATCGATTATTGTGATGACAAGGGCATGGAGCATTGTGTTGACAAAGTCACAGAGCCTTGTGTGAGGAGGGCCTGGACCATTGTGATGACAAAGGTCATGAAGCATTGTGATGACTGGAGTCAAGGAGCATTGTGATGACAGGGGTGATGGAGCATTGTGATGACAAGGGCATGGAGCATTGTGATGACAGTGGCATGGAATATTTGTCTGACAAGTTTCCTGGATTATTGTGATGACAGTGGGCATGGCACATTGTGATGACAAGGGCATGGAACATTGTGATTACAAGGTCATGGAATATTGAGAAGACAGGTGGCAGGGAGCACTGTGATGACATATGTCATTGTCCATTGTGATGACAATGGCATGGAGCTTTGTGATACCAAGTGTCATGGAGGATTGTGATGACAAAGGTAATGAAACATTTTGATGACAGGGGTTATGGAACATTGTGATGTCAGGGGTCATGGAGCATTGTGATGAAAAGTGTCATGGAGCATTCTGATGAAAAGGTGCATGGAGCATTGTGATTACAAGGGTTTTGAAGCATTGTGATGACAAGGGCAAGGAGCATTTTGATGAGAAGGCAATGGAGCATTCTGATGACATGCGTCATGGAGGTTTGTGATGAAAAAGACATGGAGCATTGTGATTACCGGGGTCTTGGAGCATTGTGATGAAAAGGGCATGGATCATTGGGATGATCAGCGTCATGGGGCATTGTGATGACAAGTGATATGGAACATTGTGATCAGAAGGGTTTGGTGCATTGTGATGACAGAGGCCATTGAGCAGTTTGATTTCATTGTGATGACAATAGCATGAAATATTATGGTGATGGGCACGGTGCATTGTATTGACAGCGTTCATGGAGCATTGAGATGAAAAGGGGCATGGAGCATTGTGACTACAGGGGTGTTGGAGCATTGTGATGACAAGGTCATGGAGCATTGTGATGAGAAGGCCATGGAGCATTCTGATGACATGCGTCATGGAGCTTTGTGAACACTAGGGCATGGAGCATTGTGATTACAGGTGTCTTCGAGCATTTTGATGACAAGGTTCATCGAGGCTTGTGACGAGAAGGCCGTGGAACCTTGTGATGGCAGGAGTCATGGAGCATTGTTATGACAGGTGTAATGGAGCATTGTGATGACAAGTGCATGGGGCATTAGTCTGAAAATTTTCATGGATAATTGTGATGAGAGTGGGCATGGAGCATTGTGATGACAAGGGGACGGAACACTGTGATATATACATCATGCAGGATTGTAATGACAAAAGCATGGAACATTGTGATGAGAAGGGCGTCGAGCATTGTGATTACAAGCGTCCTGGAGATTTGGGATGACAAGTGCATGGGACAATGTGATGAGATGGTTCATGCAGCATGGTGATGACAATGGAATGGTGCATTGTGATGCTAAGGGTCATGGACATTTGTGATGACAAAGGTCATGGAGCATTTTGATGACAAGTGCGTGGTGCATTGTGATGAGAAGGGCAGGGAGCATTGTGATGACAGGTGTCATGGAGAATTGTGATGAGAGTGGTCATGGAGCATTGTGATGACAAGTGTCATGGAGCATTGGCCTGAAAATGTTCATGGAGTATTGTGATAACAGTGGTCAAGGAGCATTGTGATGACAAGGGAATGGAGCTTTGTGATGACAAGGTCCTGGAGCAGTGGGATGAGAAGACCATGGAGCCTTGTGATTACAAGTCTCATGGAGAATTCTGATGAATAGGGGCATGGAACATTGTGATTACAGGGGTCTTGGAGCATTGTGATGACAAGGGCATGGAGCATTGTGATGAGAAGGCCATGGAGCATTCTGATGACATGTGTCATGGATCTTTGTGATGACAAGGGCATGGAGCATTGTGATTACAGGGGTCTTGGAGCCTTGGATGCCAAGGCGGTGGAACATTGTGATGGCAGGGGTCATGGAGCATTGTTATGACAGGGGTAATGGAGCATTGTGATGACAAGGGCATGGAACATTGGTCTCAAAATTTCATCGATTATTGTGATGAGATTCGGCATGGAACATTGTGATGACTAGGTCACGGAATACTGTGATACATGTGTCATGGAGGATTGTAATGATAAGGGCATGGAGCATTGTGATGAGAAGTGTATCGAGCATTGTGATGACAAGCGTCATGGAGCATTGTGGTGACAAGGGCATGGAGCAATGTGATGAGAGGTTTCATGTAGCATTGTGCTGAAATGGCATGGAGTATTGTGATGCCAAGGGTCATGGAGCTTTGTGATGACAAACGTCATGGAGCATTTTGATGACAAGGTCGTGGTGCATTGTGATGAGAAGGGCATGGAGCATTGCGATGACAGGGTCATGGAGCAAATTGATGAAAAGTGTCATGGAACATTTTGATGACAGGGGTTATGGAACATTGTGTTGTCAGGGGTAATGGAGCATTTTGATGAAAAGGGTCATGGAGCATTCTGATGGAAAGATGCATGGAGCATTGTGATTACAGGGGTTTTGGAGCATTGTGATGACAAGGGCATGGAGCATTGTGATGAGAAGGCCATGGAGCATTCTGATGACAAGCGTCATGGAGCTTTGTGATGACAAGAACATGGAGAATTGTGATTATAGGGGTCATGGAATATTGTGATGACAGGGTTGAGAGAATACTGTGATTACTAGTGAGGGAACATTGTGATATCAGTGGAGAGAAGGCATTTTGAGGAGAAGTACATGGAGCATTGTGATGACAATGTTTATGGAGCATTTTGATGACAAGGATGTGGAGCATTGTGATGACAAGTGCATGGTGCATTGTGATGACATGGGTTATGGAGCATTGTGCTAACACACGCATCGAGCATTGTGATGACAAGGGTCATGGAGAATTGTGCTGACAAAGGCATGGAGCTTTGTGATGACAAGGGTCACAGAGCATTGTGATAAAAATTTCATGGAGCATTGTGGTGACAAAGGTCACAGAGCTTTGTGTGACGATGTCATGGACCATTGTGGTGACAAGTGTCATGAAGCATTGTGATGACTGGAGTCACGGAGCATTGTGATAACAGTGGTCTTGGATCATTGTCATGAAAAGGGAATGGATCATTGTGATGAATAAGGCATGGAGCCTTGTCATGACAGTGTTCAAGAAGCATACTGATGACAAGTGTCTGCGAGTATTGTGATGCCAAGTGTATTGAGCATTGTGGTGACAAAGGTCATGGAGCATTGTGATGAGAAGACCTTGCATAATTGTGATGACGAGCGTCATGGGGCATGTGATGACAAGTGTTATGGAACATTGTGATCAGAAGGGTTTTGAGCATTGTGATGACAGAGGACATGGAGCATTTTGATTTCACTGTGATGACAATAGCATGAATCATTATGATGATGGGCATGGTGCATTGTGATGACAGTGTTCATGGAGCATTGAGATGAAAAGTGGCATGGAGAATTGTGATTACAGAGGTCTTGGAGCATTGTGATGACAAGGGTCATGGAGCCTTGTGATGACAAGGCCGTGGAACATTGTGATGGCAGGGGTCATGGAGCATTGTTATGACAGGTGTAATGGAGCATTGTGATGACAAGGGCATGGAGCAATGTGATGAGAGATTTCATTGAGCATTGTGATGACAATGGCATGGAGCATTGTGATGCCAAGGGTCATGGAAATTTGGGATGACAAATGTCATGGGGCATTTTGATTACAAGGGCGTGGTGCATTGTGATGAGAAGGGCAGGGAGCATTTTGATGAAAAGGGTCATGGAGCATTCTGATGAAAAGGTGCATGGAGCATTGTGATTAAGGGGTTTTGAAGCATTGTGATGACAATGGCATGGAGTATTGTGATGAGAAGGCAATGGAGCATTCTGATGACATGCGTCATGGAGCTTTGTGATGACAAGTACATGGAGCATTGCGATTGCAGGGGTCTTGGAGCATTGTGATGAAAAGGGAATGGATCATTGTGATGAAAAATGCATGGAGCCTTGTCATGACAGGGTTCAAGGAACATACTGATGACAACTGTCAGGGAGCATTGTGATGAAAAGTGAATTGAGCATTGTGATGACAAAGATCATGGAGCATTGTGATGAGAAGTCCATGGATAATTGTGATGACCAGCCTCATGGGGCATTGTGATGACAAGTGTTATGGAACATTGTGATCAGAAGGGTTTGGTGCATTGTGATGACAGAGATCATTGAGCAGTTTGATTTCATTGTGATGAAAATAGCATGAAATATTATGATGATGGACACGGTGCATTGTGATGAAAGGGTTCATGGAGCATTGAGATAAAAAGGGGAATGGAGCATTGTGATTACAGGGGTGTTGGAGCATTGTGATGACAAGGGCATGGAGCATTGTGATGATAAGGCCATGGAGCATTGAGATGACATGCGTCATGGAACTTTGTGATGACAAGGGCATGGAGCATTGTGATTACAGGGGTCTTGGAGCACTGTGATGACAAGGGTCATGGAGGCTTGTGATGACATGGCCGTGGAAACTTGTGATGGCAGGGGTCATGGATCATTGTTATGACAGGGGTAACGGAGCTTTGTGATGACAAAGGTCAGGCGGCATTTTGATGACAAGGGCGTGGTGCACTGTGATGACAGAGGTCATGAAGCATTTTGATGTCAAGTCGTTGTGCATTTTGATGGGAAGGGCAGGGAGCATTCTGATGACAGGGTCTTGGAGCAAATTGATGAAAGGTGTCATGGAACATTTTGATAAAAGGGGTTATGGAACATTGTGATGACAAGGGCATGGGGCATTGTGATGAGAAGGCCTCGGGGCATTCTGATGACAGGTGTCATGAATCTTTGTGATGACAAGGGCATGGAAATTTGTGATTACAGGGGTCTTGAATCACTGTGATGGCAAGGGTCATGGAGCCTTGGATGACAAGGCCGTGGAACATTGTGATGGCAGGGTTCATGGAGCATTGTTATGACAGGGGTAATGGAGCATTGTGATGACAAGGGCATGGAACATTAGTTTAAAATTTCATGTACTATTGTGATGAGATTCGGCATGGAGCATTGTGATGACTAGGGCACGGAACACTGTGATACATGTGTCATGGGGGATTGTAATGACAAGGGCATGGAGCATTGTGATGAGAAGAGTATCGAGCATTGTGATTACAAGCGTCATGGAGCATTGTGCTGACAAGGGCATGGAGCAATGTGATGAGAGGTTTCATGTAGCATTGTGATGAAATGGCATGGAACATTGTGATGCCAAGGGTCATGGAGCTTTTTGATGACAAAGGTCATGGAGCATTTTGATGACAAGGTCGTGGTGCATTGTGAAGAGAAGGGCAGGGAGCATTGTGATGACAGGGTCATGGAGCAAATTAATGAAAAGTGTCATGGAACATTTTGATTACAGGGGTTATGGAACATTGTGATGTGTGGGGTCATGGAGCATTTTGATGAAAATGGTCATGGAGCATTCTGATGAAAAGGTGCATGGAGCCTTGTGATTACAGGGGTTTTGAAGCATTGTGATGACAAGGGCAAGGAGCATTGTGATGAGAAGGCAATGGAGCATTCTGATGACATGTGTCATGGAGCTTTGTGATGAAAAGGACATGGAGCATTGTGGTGACAAAGGTCACAGAGCCTTGTGTGACGAGGGAATGGACCATTTTGATGAGAAAGGTCATGAAGCATTGTGATGACAAGGGCATGGTGCATTGTGATGACAGGGGCATGGAACATTGGTCTGACAAGTTTCATGGATTATTGTGATGACATTGGGCATGGCCCATTGTGATGACAAGGGCATGGAACATTGTGATGACAAGGTCATGGAGTATTATGAAGACAGGTGTCAGGGCGCATTGTGATGACATATGTCATTAACCATTGTGATGACAATGGCACGGAGCTTTGTGATAAAAAGTGTCATGGAGGATTGTGATGACAAAGTTAATGGAGCATTTTGATGACAAGGGCTTGGGACACTGTGATGACAAGTGTCATGGAGCATTGTGATGACAAGTGCAAGGACCATTGTGATGACAAGGGCCATTGAGAATTTTGATGACAACTTCGTTAAGCATTGTGATGACAAGCGCATGGAGCTTGCTATGACAGGGGTCATAGAGCATTGCAATGACAAGTGCATGGAGAATTGTAATGACAAGATCATATAACATTGTGATAAGAAGTGTCATGGAGCATTGTGATGACAAGGACGTGGAGAATTGTGATGACATGGGACATGGAGCATTGTGATGACCAGGGCATGGAGCATTGTGATGACCAGGGCATGGAGCATTGTGATGGCAAGACCGTGGAGCATTGTGATGAGAAGATCACGGATAATTGTGATGATGAGCGTCATGGATCTCTGTAATGACAAGGGGCATGGAGCATTGTGATTACAGGGGTCTTGGAGCATTGTGATGACAAGGGAATGGAGCATTTTGATGAGAAGGTCATGGAGCATTGGGCTGAAAATGTTCATGGAGTATTGTGATGACAGGGGTCAAGGAGCATTGTAACGACAAGGGAATGGAGCACTGTGATGACAAGGTCCTGGAGCAGTGTGATGAGAAAACCATGGAGTCTTGTGATGACAATTCTCATGGAGCCTTCTGTTGAATAGGGGCATGGAGCATTTTGATTACAGGGGTCTTGGAGCATTGTGATGACAAGGTAATGGAACATTGTGATGAGAAGGCCATGGAGCATTCTGATGACATGTGTCATGGATCATTGTGACGACAAGGGCATGGAGCATTGTGATTACAGGGGTCTTGGAGCATTGTGATGACAAAGGTCATGGAGCCTTGGATGACAAGTCCGTGGAACATTGTGATGGCAGGGGTCATGGAGCATTGTTATGACAGGGGTAATGGAGCATTGTGATGACAAGGGCATGGAACATTGGTCTGAAAATTTCATGGATTATTTTGATGAGATTAGGCATGGAGCATTGTGATGATTAGGGCACGGAACACTGTGATACATGTGTCATGGAGGATTGTAATGACAAGGGCATGGAGCATTGTGATGAGAAGAGTATCGAGCATTGTGATGACAAGAGTCATGGAGCATTGTGCTGACAAGGGCATGGAGCAATGTGATGAGAGGTTTCATGTAGCAGTGTGATGAAATGGCATGGAGCATTGTGATGCCAAGGGTCATGGAGATTTGTGATGACAAAGGTCATGGAGCATTTTGATGACAATGTCGTGGTGCATTGTGATGAGAAGGGCAGGGAGCATTGTGATGACAGGGTCATGGAGCAAATTGATGAAAAGTGTCGTGGAACATATTGATTACAGGAGTTATGGAACATTGTGATGTCAGGGGTCATGGAGCATTTTGATGAAAAGGGTCATTGAGCATGCTGATGAAAAGGTGCTGGAGCATTGTGATTACAGGGGTTTTGAAGCATTGTGATGACAAGGGCAAGGAGCATTGTGATGAGAAGGCAATGGAGCATTCTGATGACATGTGTCATGGAGCTTCGTGATGACCAGGACATGGAGCATTGTGGTGACAAAGGTCACAGAGCCTTGTGTGACCAGGGCATGGACCATTGTGATTATAAAGTTAATGAAGCATTGTGATGACTGGAGTCACGGAGCATTGTGATGACAGGGGTCATGGAGCATTGTGATGACAAGGGCATGTAGCACTGTGATGACAGTGGTCATGGAACATTGTGATGACAGGGGTGAGGGAGTATTGTGATGACTAGTGATGGAACATTGTGATATCAGTGGAGAGAAGGCATTTTGAGGAGAAGTACATGGAGCATTGTGATGACAATGTTTATGGAGCATTTTGATGACAAGGATGTGGATCATTGTGATGACAAGTGCATGGTGCATTGTGATGACATGGGTTATGGAGCATTGTGCTAACACACGCATCGAGCATTGTGATGACAAGGGTCATGGAGAATTGTGCTGACAAATGCATGGAGTTTTGTGATGACAAGGGTCAAAGAGCATTGTGATAAAAATTACATGGAGCATTGTGGTGACAAAGGTCACAGAGCTTTGTGTGACAATGTCATGGACCATTGTGGTGACAAGTGTCATGAAGCATTGTGATGACTGGAGTCACAGAGCATTGTGATAACAGTGGTCTTGGAGCATTGTCATGAAAAGGGAATGGATCATTGTGATGAATAAGGCATGGAGCCTTGTCATGACAGTGTTCAAGGAGCATACTGATGACAAGGGTCAGCGAGTATTGTGATGCCAAGTGTATTGAGCATTGTGGTGACAAAGGTCATGGAGCATTGTAATGAGAAGACCTTGCATAATTGTGATGACGAGCGTCATGGGGCATGTGATGACAAGTGTTATGGAACATTGTGATCAGAAGGGTTTTGAGCATTGTGATGACAGAGGACATGGAGCATTTTGATTTCACTGTGATGACAATAGCATGAATCATTATGATGATGGGCATGGTGCATTGTGATGACAGTGTTCATGGAGCATTGAGATGAAAAGTGGCATGGAGAATTGTGATTACAGAGGTCTTGGAGCATTGTGATGACAAGGGTCATGGAGCCTTGTGATGACAAGCCCGTGGAACATTGTGATGGCAGGGGTCATGGAGCATTGTTATGACAGGTGTAATGGAGCATTGTGATGACAAGGGCATGGAGCAATGTGATGAGAGATTTCATTGAGCATTGTGATGACAATGGCATGGACCATTGTGATGCCAAGGGTCATGGAAATTTGGGATGACAAATGTCATGGGGCATTTTGATTACAAGGGCGTGGTGCATTGTGATGAGAAGGGCAGGGAGCATTGTGATCACAGGGTCAAGGAGCAAACTGATGAAAAGTGTCATGGAACATTTTGATGACAGGTGTTATGGAACATTGTGATGTCAGGCGTCATGGAGCATTTTGATGAAAAGGGTCATGGAGCATTCTGATGAAAAGGTGCATGGAGCATTGTGATTAAGGGGTTTTGAAGCATTGTGATGACAATGGCATGGAGTATTGTGATGAGAAGGCAATGGAGCATTCTGATGACATGCGTCATGGAGCTTTGTGATGACAAGTACATGGAGCATTCTGATTTCAGGGGTCTTGGAGCATTGTGATGAAAAGGGAATGGATCATTGTGATGAAAAATGCATGGAGCCTTGTCATGACAGGGTTCAAGGAGCATACTCATGACAACTGTCAGGGAGCATTGTGATGAAAAGTGAATTGAGCATTGTGATGACAAAGATCATGGAGCATTGTGATGAGAATTCCATGGATAATTGTGATGACCAGCCTCATGGGGCATTGTGATGACAAGTGTTATGGAACATTGTGATCAGAAGGGTTTGGTGCATTGTGATGACAGAGATCATTGAGCAGTTTGATTTCATTGTGATGAAAATAGCATGAAATATTATGGTGATGGACACGGTGCATTGTGATGAAAGGGTTCATGGAGCATTGAGATAAAAAGAGGCATGGAGCATTATGATTACAGGGGTGTTGGAGCATTGTGATGACAAGGGCATGGAGCATTGTGATGATAAGGCCATGGAGCATTCAGATGACATGCGTCATGGAGCTTTGTGATGACAAGGGCATGGAGCATTGTGATTACAGGGGTCTTGGAGCGCTGTGATGACAAGGGTCATGGAGGCTTGTGATGACATGGCCGTGGAAACTTGTGATGGCAGGGGTCATGGATCATTGTTATGACAGGGGTAACGGAGCTTTGTGATGACAAAGGTCAGGCGGCATTTTGATGACAAGGGCGTGGTGCACTGTGATGACAGAGGTCATGATGCATTTTGATGTCAAGGTCGTTGTGCATTGTGATGGGAAGGGCAGGGAGCATTCTGATGACAGGGTCTTTGAGCAAGTTGATGAAAAGTGTCATGGAACATTTTGATAAAAGGGGTTATGGAACATTGTGATGACAAGGGCATGGAGCATTGTGATGAGAAGGCCACGGGGCATTCTGATGACAGGTGTCATGAATCTTTGTGACGACAAGGGCATGGAAATTTGTGATTACAGGGTTCTTGGATCACTGTGATGGCAAGGGTCATGGAGCCTTGGATGACAAGGCCGTGGAACATTGTGATGGCAGGGTTCATGGAGCATTGTTATGACAGGGGTAATGGAGCATTGTGATGACAAGGGCATGGAACATTAGTTTAAAATTTCATGTACTATTGTGATGAGATTCGGCATGGAGCATTGTGATGACTAGGGCACGGAACACTGTGATACATGTGTCATGGGGGATTGTAATGACAAGGGCATGGAGCATTGTGATGAGAAGAGTATCGAGCATTGTGATTACAAGCGTCATGGAGCATTGTGCTGACAAGGGCATGGAGCAATGTGATGAGAGGTTTCATGTAGCATTGTGATGAAATGGCAAAGAACATTGTGATGCCAAGGGTCATGGAGCTTTTTGATGACAAAGGTCATGGAGCATTTTGATGACAAGGTCGTGGTGCATTGTGAAGAGAAGGGCAGGGAGCATTGTGATGACAGGGTCATGGAGCAAATTAATGAAAAGTGTCATGGAACATTTTGATTACAGGGGTTATGGAACATTGTGATGTGTGGGGTCATGGAGCATTTTGATGAAAATGGTCATGGAGCATTCTGATGAAAAGGTGCATGGAGCATTGTGATTACAGGGGGTTTGAAGCATTGTGATGACAAGGGCAAGGAGCATTGTGATGAGAAGGCAATGGAGCATTCTGATGACATGCGTCATGGAGCTTTGTGATGACAAGGACATGGAGCATTGTGGTGACAAAGGTCACAGAGCCTTGTGTGACGAGGGAATGGACCATTGTGATGAGAAAGGTCATGAAGCATTGTGGTGACAGGGGTCATGGAGCATTGTGATGACAAGGGGATGGTGCATTGTGATGACAGGGGCATGGAACATTGGTCTGACAAGTTTCATGGATTATTGTGATGACAGTGGGCATGGCCCATTGTGATGACAAGGGCATGGAACATTGTGATGACAAGGTCATGGAGTATTGTGAAGACAGGTGTCAGGGAGCATTGTGATGACATATGTCATTAACCATTGTGATGACAATGGCACGGAGCTTTGTGATAAAAAGTGTCATGGAGGATTGTGATGACAAAGTTAATGGAGCATTTTGATGACAAGGGCTTGGGACACTGTGATGACAGGGTCATGGAGCTAATTGATGAAAAGTGTCATGGAACTTTTTGATGACAGGGGTTATGGAACATTGTGATGTCAGTGGTCATGGAGCTTTCTGATGAAAAGGTGCATGGAGCATTGTGATTACAGGGGTTTGAAGCATTGTGATGACAATGGCATGGAGCATTGTGATGAGAAGGCAATGGAGCATTCTGATGACATGCGTCATGGAGCTTTGTGATGACAAGCACATGGAGCATTGTGATTACAGGGATCTTGGAGCATTGTGATGAAAGGGCATGGATCATTGTGATGACCAGCGTTATGGGGCATTGTGATGAGAAGTGTTATGGAACATTTTGATCATAAAGGTTTAGTGCATTCTGATGACAGTGGTCATTGAGCATTTTGATTTCATTTTGATGACAATAGCATGAAATATTATGGTGATGGGCACGGTTCATTGTGATGACAGGGTTCATGGAGCATTGAGATGAAAAGGAGCATGGAGCATTGTAATTACAGTGGTGTTGGAACATTGTGATTACAAGGGCATGGACCATTATGATGAGAAGGCCATGGAACATTCTGATGACATGCGTCATGGAGCTTTGTGATGACAAGGGCATGGAGCATTGTGATTACAGGGGTCTTGGAGCATTTTGATAACAAGGGTCATCGAGGCCTGTGATGACAAGGCCGAGGAACCTTGTGATGGCAGGGGTCATGGAGCATTGTTATGACAGGGTAATGGAGCTTTGTGATGCCAAGGGAATGGGGCATTGGTCTGAAAATTTTCATGGATTTTTTTGATGAGTGTGGGCATGGAGCATTGTGATGGCAAGGGCACGGAACACTGTGATACATCGATCATGCAGGATTGTAATGACAAGGGCATGGAGCATTGTGATGAGAAGGGCATCGAGCATTGTGATTACAGGCGTCATGGAGATTTGGATGACAAGTGCATGGAGCAATGTGATGACAAGGGCATGGAGCATTGTGATGACAAGGGCATGGAGCATTGTGATGACAAGGGCATGGAACATTGTGATGACAAGGTCATGGAGTATTATGAAGACAGGTGTCAGGGAGCATTGTGATGACATATGTAATTGTGCATTGTGATGACAATGGCATGGAGCATTGTGATACCAAGTGTCATGGAGGATTGTGATGACAACGGTAATGGAGCATTTTGATGACAAGGGCTTGGAACATTGCAATGACAAGGGTCATGGAGCATTGTGATTACAGCGGTCTTGGAGCATTGTGATGAAAAGGGAATGGAACATTGTGATGAAAAATGCATGGAGACTATTCATGACATTGTTCAAGGAGCATACTGATGACAACTGTCAGGGAGCTTTGTGATGATAAGTGTATTGAGCATTGTGATGACAAAGATCATGGAGCATTGAGATGAGAAGTCCATGGATAATTGTGATGACCAGCGTCATGGGGCATTGTGATGACAAGTGTTATGGAACATTGTGATCAGAAGGGTTTGGTGCATTGTGATGACAGAGGTCATTGAGCATTTTGATTTCATTCTGATGACAATAGCATGAAATATTATGGTGATGGGCACGGTGCATTGTGATGACAGGGTTCATGGAGCATTGAGATGAAAAGGAGCATGGAGCATTGTGATTACAGGGGTGTTGGAGCATTGTGATGACAAGGGCCTGGAGAATTGTGATTACAGGTGTCATGGAATATTGTGATGACAGGGGTGAGGGAGTATTGTGATGACTAATGATGGAACATTGTGATATCAGTGGTGAGAAGGCATTTTGAGGAGAAGTGCATGGAGCATTGTGATGAAAATGTTTATGGAGCATTTTGATGACAAGGATGTGGAGCATTGTGATGACAAGTGCATGGTGCATTGTGATGACATGGGTTATGGAGCATTGTGCTAACACACACATCGAGCATTGTGATGACAAGGGTCATGGAAAATTGTGCTGACAAAGGCATGGAGCTTTGTGATGACAAGGGTCAAAGAGCATTGTGATAAATATTTCATGGAGCATTGTGGTGACAAAGGTCACAGAGCTTTGTGTGACGATGTCATGGACCATTGTGGTGACAAGTGTCATGAAGCATTGTGATGACTGGAGTCACGGAGCATTGTGATAACAGTGGTCTTGGAGCATTGTCATGAAAAGGGAATGGATCATTGTGATGAATAAGGCATGGAGTCTTGTCATGACAGTGTTCAAGAAGCATACTGATGACAAGTGTCAGCGAGTATTGTGATGCTAAGTGTATTGAGCATTGTGGTGACAAAGGTCATGGAGCATTGTGATGAGAAAACCTTGCATAATTGTGATGACGAGCGTCATGGGGCATGTGATGACAAGTGTTATGGAACATTGTGATCAGAAGGGTTTGGAGCATTGTGATGACAGAGGACATGGAGCATTTTGATTTCACTGTGATGACAATAGCATGAATCATTATGATGATGGGCATGGTGCATTGTGATGACAGTGTTCATGGAGCATTGAGATGAAAAGTGGCATGGAGAATTGTGATTACAGAGGTCTTGGAGCATTGTGATGACAAGGGTCATGGAGCCTTGTGATGACAAGGCCGTGGAACATTGTGATGGCAGGGGTCATGGAGCATTGTTATGACAGGTGTAATGGAGCATTGTGATGACAAGGGCATGGAGCATTGTGATGACAAGGGCCATTGAGAATTTTGATGACAACGTCGTGAAGCATTGTGATTACAAGCGCATGGAGCTTGCTATGACAGGGGTCATAGAGCATTGCGATGACAAGTGCATGGAGAATTGTGATGACAAGATCATGTAACATTGTGATGAGAAGTGTCACGAAGCATTGTGATGACAAGGACGTGGAGAATTGTAATGACATGGGACATGGAGCATTGTGATGAACAGGGCATGGAGAATTGTGATAGCAAGACCGTGCAGCATTGTGATGAAAAGACCATGGATAATTATGATGAAGATCGTCATGGATCACTGTAATGACAAGGGGCATGGAGCATTGTGATGACAGGTGTCATGGAGCATTGTGATGAGAGGGGTCATGGAGCATTGTGATGACAAGGGTCATGGAGCACTGTGATGAGAAGTCATGTAGCATTGGCCTGAAAATGTTCATGGAGTATTGTGATGACAGTTGTCAAGGAGCATTGTGATGACAAGGGAATGGAGCATTGTGATGACAAGGTCCTGGTGCAGTTTGATGAGAACTCCATGGAGCCTTGTGATGACAAGTCTCATGGAGCATTCTGATGAATAGTGGCATGGAGCATTGTGATTACAGGGGTCTTGGAGCATTGTGATGTCAAGGGCATGGAGCATTTTGATGAGAAGGCCATGGAGCATTCTGATGACATGTGTCATATATCTTTGTGATGACAAGGCATGGAGCATTGTGATTACATGGGTCTTGGAGCATTGTGATGACAAGGGTCATGGAGCCTTCGATGCCAAGGCGGTGGAACATTGTGATGGCAGGAGTCATGGAGCATTGTTCTGACGGGTTAATGTAGCATTGTGATGACAAGAGCATGGAACATTGGTCTGAAAATTTCATGGATTATTGTTTTGAGATTCGGCATGGAACACTGTGATGACTAGGGCACGGAACACTGTGATACATGTGTTATGGAGGATTGTAATGACAAGGGCATGGAGCATTGTGATGAGAAGAGTATCGAGCATTGTGATGACAAGCGTCATGCAGCATTGTGGTGACAAGTGTTATGGAATATTGTGATCAGAAGGGTTTGCTGCATTGTGATGACAGAGGTCATTGAGCATTTTCATTTCATTGTGATGACAATAGCATGAAATATTATGGTGATGGGCACGGCGCATTGTGATGACAGGGTTCATGGAGCTTTGAGATGAAAAGAGGCATGGAGCATTGTGATTACAGGGGTGTTGGAGCATTGTGATGACAAGGGCATGGAGCATTGTGATTACCAGGGTCATGGAATATTGTGATGACAGGGGTGAGGGAGTATTGTGATGACTAGTGATGGAACATTGTGATATCAGTGGTGAGAAAGCATTTTGAGGAGAAATGCATGGAGCATTGTGATGATAAGGTTTATGGAGCATTTTGATGACAAGGATGTGGAGCAATGTGATGACAAGTGCAAGGTGCATTGTGATGACATGGGTTATGGAGCATTGTGCTGACACGTGCATCGAGCATTGTGATGACAAGGGTCATGGAGAATTGTGCTGACAAAGGCATGGAACTTTGTGATGACAAGGGTCACAGAGCATTGTGATAAAAATTTCATGGAGCATTCTGGTGACAAAGGTCACAGAGCTTTGTGTGACGAGGTCATGGACAATTGTGATGACAAATGTCATGAAGCATTGTGATGACTGGAGTCACGGAGTATTGTGATGACAGGGATCATGGAGCAGTGCTCTGACAAGATTTATGGATTATTTTGATGAGTGTGGTCATGGAGCATTGTGATGACAAGGGCACGGAGCATTGTGATGACAAGGTCATGGAGTATTGTGAAGACAGGTGTCAGGGAGCATTGTGATGACATATGTCATTGTCCATTGTGATGACAATGGCATGGAGCATTGTGATATCAAGTGTCATGGAGGATTGTGATGACAAAGGTAATGGAGCATTTTAATGACAAGGGCTTGGAATATTGTGATGACAAGTGTCATGGAGCATTGTGATGACAATGGCATGGAGCATTCTGATGACAAGTGCCATTGAGAATTTTGATGACAACGTTGTGAAGCATGGTGATGACAGGCGCATGGAGCTTGCTATGACAGGGTTCATAGAGAATTGCGATGACAAGTGCATGGAGAATTGTGATGACAAGATCATGTAACATTGTGATGAGAAGTGTCACGAAGCATTGTGATGACAAGGACGTGGAGAATTGTAATGACAAGGGACATGGAGCATTGTGATGAACAGGGCATGGAGAATTGTGATAGCAAGACCGTGGAGAATTGTGATGAAAAGACCATGGATAATTATGATGAAGAGCGTCATGTATCACTGTAATGACAAGGGGCATGGAGCATTGTGATGACAGGTGTCATGGAGCATTCTGATGAGAGTTGTCATGGAGCATTGAAATGACAAGGGCATGGAGCATTGTGATGACAAGGGCCATTGAGAATTTAGATTACAAGGTTGTGAAGCACTGTGATGAAAAGCACATGGAGCTTGCTCTGACAGGTGTCATGGAGCATTGCGATGACAAGTGCATGGAGAATTGTGGTGATAAGAGTATGTAACATTGTGATGATAAGTGCATGTGGCATTTTGATGACAGGTGTCATGCAACATTGTGATGACAGGGGTGATGGAGTATTGGGGTGACTAGTGATGGAACACTGTGATATCAGTGGTGAGAGAGCATTTTGATAAGAAGTGCATGGAGCACTGTGATGACAAAGTTTATGCAGCATTGTGATGACAAGGATGTGGAGCATTGTGATGACAAGCCCATGGTGCACTGTGATGACATGGGCCATGGAGCATTGTGCTAAAAAGCTCATGGAGCATTGTGATGACAAGAGTCATGGAGCATTGTGCTGAGAAACGCATAGAGCATTGGGATGACAAGGGTCACAGAGCATTGTGATGAAAAGTTCATGGAGCATTGTGGTGACAAAAGTCACAGAGACTTGTGATGACGAGGGCATGGACAAATTTGATGAGTAAGGTCATGAAGCATTTTGATAACAGGAGTCATGGATCATTGTGATGACGGCTCATGGAGCATTATGATGACAAGGGCAAGGTGCATTGTGATGACAGGGGCATGGAGCATTGGTCTTACAATTTTCATGCATTATTGCGATGAGAGTGGGAATGGCGCATTGTGATGACAAGGGCATGGAGCATTGTGATGACAAGGTCATGCAGTATTGTGAAGACAGGTTTCTGGGAGCATTGTGAAGACATAAGTCGTGGCCCATTGTGATGACAATGCCATGCAGCATTGTGATGCCAATTGTCATGGAGGTTTGTGATGACAAAGTTCATGGAGCATTTTGATGACAAGAGTGTGGTGCATTGTGATGAGTAGGGCAGGGAGCATTGTGATGAAAGGGTCATGGAACAATTTGATGAAAAGGGTCAGGAAATATTTTGATGACAGGGGTTATGGAACATTGTGATGTCAGTGGTCATGGAGCCTTGTGATGATAAGGGCATGTAGCATTTTGATGACAGGGGTTATGGAATATTGTGATGACAGGGGTGAGGGAGTATTGTGATGACTAGTGATGGAACATTGTGATATCAGTGGTGAGAGAGCATTTAGATGAGAAGTGCATGGAGCATTGTGATGACAACTTTTATGGAGCATTGTGATGACAAGGTTGTGGAGCATTGTGATGACAACTGCATGGCACATTGTGATGACATGTGTCTTGGAGCATTGTGCTGAGAAGCACATGTAGGATTGTGATGACAAGGTTCATGGAGCATTGTGCTGACAAAGGCATGGAGCATTGTTATGACAAGTGTTACAGAGCATTGTCATGACGAGGGAATGGACCATTTTCATGACAAAGGTCATAAAGCATTGTGATGACTGGAGTCACGGAGCATTATGATGTGAGGGGTCATGGAGCATTGTGATTACAAGGGCATGGAGCATTGTGATGACCGGGGCATGGAGAATTGGTCTGACAAGTTTCATGGATTATTGCTATGAGGGTGGGCATGGCACATTGTGATGACAAGGGCATGGAACATTTTTATGACAAGGTCATGTAGTATTGTAATGACAGGTGTCAGGGAGCACTGTGATGACATATGTCATGGTGCATTGTGATGACAATGGCGTGGAGCATTGTGATGCCAAGTGTCATGGAGGATTGTGATGACAAGGGCCATTAAGAATTTTGATGCCAACGTCATGAAGCATTGTGATGACAAGGGCACGGAGCTTGCTATGACAGGGGACATGGAGCATTGCAATGAAAAGTGCATGGAGAATTGTGAAGACAAGAGCATGTAACATTGTGATGAGAAGTGTCATGGAGTATTGTGATGACAAGGACGTTTAGAATTGTGATAACAAGGGACATGGAGCATTGTGATGGCCAGGGCAGGGAGCATTGTGATGGCAAGACTGTGCAGCATTGTGATGAGAAGTCCACGGAATATTGTGATGACGAGCATCATGGAGCACTGTAATGACAAGGGGCATGGAGCATTGTGATGACAGGTGTCATGGAGAATTGTGATGTCAGGGGTCATGGAGCATTGTGATGACATGGGTCATGGAGCTTTCTGATGACAAGCTTGTGGAGTATTGTGATGACAATTGCATGGAGCATAGTGATGAAAGATCATGGAGCATTGTGATGAAAAAGGCATGGAGCCTTTTCATGACAGGGTTCATGGAGCATTCTGAGGACAAGTGTCAGGGAGCATTGTGATGACAAGTGCATGGAGCATGGTGTTGAGAAGGCCATGGAGCATTCTGATGATATGGGTCATGGAGCTTTGTGATGACAGGGGCATGGAGCACTGTGATTACTGGGGTCTTGTAGCATGGTGATGAAAAGCGCATGGATCATGTTGATGAAAAAGGCATGGATCCTTGTCATGACAGGGTTCAAGAAGCATACTGACGACAAGTGGCAGGGAGCATTGAGATGACAAGTGTATTGAGCATTGTGATGACAAAGGTCACGGAGCATTGTGATTAGTAGACCATGGATAATTGTCATGAGGAGCATCATGGGGAATTGTGATGACAAGTGTTATGGAACATTGTGAACACAAGGGTTTGGAGCATTGTGATGACAGAGGTCATGTAGCATTTTGATTTCATTGTGATGACAATAGCATTAAGCATTATGATGTTGGGCATGGAGCATTGGAATGGCAGTGTTCATGGAGAATTGAGATGAAAAGGGGCATGGAGCATTGTGAATACATGGGTCTTGTAGCACTGTGATGACAAGGGCATGGAGCATTGTGATGAGAAGGCCATGGAGCATTCTGATGACATAAGTCATTGAGCTTCGTGATGACAAGGGCATGGAGCATTGTGATTACAGGGGTCTTGGAGAATTGTGATGACAGAGGTCATGGAGCCTTGTGATGATGAGGCCGTGGAACATTGTGATGGCAGGGGTCATGGAGCATTGTTATGACACGGGTAATGGAGCCTTCTGATGACAAGGGCATGGAGCATTTGTGTGAAAATTTTCATGGATTATTGTGATGAGAGTGGGCATGGAGCATTGTGATGTCAAGAGCAAGGAACACAGTAATACATGGATCATGGAGGATTGTAATGACAAGGGCATGAAGCAATGTGATGAGAGGTTTCTTGGAGCACTGTGATGACAATGGCATGGAATATTGTGATGCCAAGTGTCATGGAGCGTTGGGATGACAAGCGTCACGGAGCATTCTGATTACAGGTGTCATGGAGCTTTGGGATGACAAGCGAATGAATCATTTTGATGACAAGTGTCATGGAGCATTTTGATGACAAGAGTCCCAGAGCATTGTGTTGTCTGCGGTCATGGAGCGCTGTGATGACAGTGGTCATGGAGCATTGTGATGACAGGTGTAATGGAGCATTGTGATGGCAAGGGCATGGAAAATTGTGATGAGAAGGCCATGGAACATTCTGATGACATACATCATGGAGTTTTGTGATGACAAGGGCATGGAGCATTGTGATGACAAGGGACATGGAGCATTGTGATGTCCACGTCATGGAGCATTTTGATGGCAAGACCGTGGAGCATTGTAATCGCAAGACCATGGAGCATTTTGATGACGAGTGTCATCGAGCACTGTAATGACACGGGGCATGGAGAATTGTGATGACAAGTGTCATGGATCATTGTGATGACAAGAGTCAAGGAGCATTCTGATGACAAGATTGTGGAGTATTGTGATGACAATGGCATGGACCATTGTGATGAAAAAGGCATAGAGCATTGTGATGAAAAAGGCATGGATCCTTTTCATGACAGGGATCAAGGAGCATTCTGACGTGAAGTGTCAGGGAGCATTTTGATGACAAGTGTATTGATCATTGTGATGACAAAGTTCATGGAGCATTGTGCTGAGAGGACCATGGATAACTGTGATGAGGAGCGTCATGGGGCATTGTGATGACAAGTGTTATGGAACATTGTGATCACAAGTGTTTGGAGCATTGTGATGACAGAGGTCATGGAGCATTTTGATTTCATTGTTATGACAATAGCATGAAGCTTTATGATGATGGGCATGGTTCGTTGTGATGACAGGGTTCATTGAGCATTGAGATGAAAAGTGGTATGGAGCATTGTGATTACTCGGGTCATGGAGCCTTGTGATGACAAAGCCCTGGAACATTGTGATGACAGTGGTGAGGGAGTATTGTGATGACTAGTGATGGAAAATTGTGATATCAGTAGTGAAAGAGCATTTTGATGCAAAGTGCATGGAGCTTTGTGACGACAATGTTTATGGAGCATTGAGATGACAAGTTTGGGGAGCACTGTGATTACAAGTGCATGGTGCACTGTGAATGAGAAGGCCATGGAGCATTCTGATGACATGCGTCATAGAGCTTTGTGATGACAAGGGCATGGAGCATTTGTCTGAAAATTTTCATGGATTATTGTGATGAGAGTGGGCATGGAGCATTGTGATGACAAGGACACCGAACACTGTGATACATGGGTCATGGAGGATTGTAATGACAAGGTCATGGATCATTGTAATGAGAAGGGCATCGAGCATTGTGATGACAAGCGTCATGGAGCTTTGTGATGACAAGGGCATGGAACAATGTGATGAGAGGCTTCATGAAGCATTGTGATGACAATGGCATGGAGCATTGTGACGCCAAGGGTCACAGAGCATTGTGATGAAAAGTTAATGGAGCATTGTGGTGACAAATGTCACAGAGACTTGTGATGATGAGGGCATGGACCATTGTGATGACAAAGTCTTGAAGCATTGTGATGACTAGAGTCACGGAGCATTGTGATGACACTGGTCATGGAGCATTGTGATGACAACTGCATGGAGCATTGTGATGACAGGGGCATGGAGCAACGGTCTGAAAAATTTCATGGATTATTGTGATGACAGTGGGCATTGCGTATTGTGATGACAAGGGCATGGAGCACTGTGAAGAAAAGTCATGGAGTATTGGGAAGTCAGGTGTCAGGGAGCATTGTGATGATTTATGTCATGGTGCATTGTGATGGCAGTGGCATGGAGCATTGTGATGACAAGTGTCATGGATGATTGTGATGACAAAGGTAATGGAGCACTGTGATGACAAGGGCTTGGAGCATTGTGATGACAATGGTCATGGAGCATTGTGATGACAAGCGCTTTTGAGAATTTTGATGACAAGTTCGTGAAGCACTGTGATGAAAAGCACATGGAGCTTGCTATGACAGGGGTCATGGAGCATTGTGATGACAAGTGCATGGAGAATGTGATTACAAGAGCATGTAACATTGTGATTTGAAGTGTCATGGAGCATTGTGATGGCAAGACGGTGGAGCATTGTGATGAGAAGACCATGGATAATTGTAATGACGAGCGTCATGGAGAACTGTAATGACAAGGGGCATGGAGCATTGCGATGACAGGTGTCATGGAGCATTGTGATAACAGGGGTCATGGAGCATTGTGATGACAAGGGTCATGGGGCATTCTGATGACAAGCTTGTGGAGTATTGTGATAACAATGGCATGGAGCATTGTGATGAAAAGGGCCTGGAGCATTGTGATGAAAAAGGCATAGAGCCATTTCATGAAAGTGTTCGAGAAGCATTCTGACGACAAGTGTCAGGGAACATTGTGATGACAAGTGTATTGAGCATTGTGATGACAAAGGTCATGGAGCATTGTGATGACAAGAGCATGGATTATTGTGATGACAGGCATCATCGAGTGCTGTGACAACAACTGTTATGGAAAAATGTGATCTCAAGTGTTTGGAGCACTGTGATGACAGAGGTCATGGATCATTTTTATATCAAGGAGCATGGAGCATTGTGATGACAGGGGTCATGGAGCATTGTGATGAGAAGATCATGGAGCATTGAGCTGAAAATATTCATGGAATATTCAGATGAAAGGGGTCATGGAGCATTGTGATGACCAGGCACTGGAGCACTCTGATGAGAAGACCATGGAGCCTTGTGATGAGAAGTCTCATGGAGCATTCTGATGAAAAGGGGCATGGAGCATTGTGATTACAGGGGTCTTGGATCATTGTGATTACAAGGGCATGGAGCATTGTGAGAGATGTCCAAGGAGCATTCTGATGACATGCGTCATGGAGCTTTGTGATGACCAGGGCAAGGAGCATTGTGATTAGAGGGGTATTGGAGCATTCTGATGAAATGTGCATGGATCATTGTGATGAAAAAGGCATGGAGCCTTGTCATGACACTGTTCAAGGAGCATACTGATGGCAAGACTCAGGGAGCATTGTGATGACAAACGTATTGAGCATTGTGATGACAAATGTTATGGAGCACTGTGATGAGAAGACGATGGATAATTGTGATGACGAGCGTCATGGGGCGTTGTGATGACTAGTGTTATGGAACATTGTGATCACAATGGTTTTTAGCATTGTGATGACAGTGGTCGTGGAGCATTTTGATTTCATTGTGATGACAATAGCATGAATCATTATGATGATGGGCATGGTGCATTGTGATAACAGGGTTCATGGAGCTTTGAGATGAAAAGGGACACGGAACATTGTGATTACAGGTGTCTTGGAGCATTGTGGTGACAAGGGCATGGAGCATTGTGAATGAGAAGGCCATGCAGCATTCTGATGACATGCGTCATGGAGCTTTGTGATGACAACGGCATGGAGCATTTGTCTGAAAATTTTCATGGATTATTGTGATGAGAGTGGGCACGGAGCATTGTGATGACAAGGACACGGAACACTGTGATACATGGGTCATGGAGTATTTCAATGACAAGTTATGGAGCATTGTGATGAGAAGGGCATCAAGCATTGTGATGGCAAGCGTCATGGAGCTTTGTGATGACAAGGGCATGGAGCAATGTGATGAGAGTCTTCATGAAGCATTGTGATGACAATGGCGTGGAGCATTGTGATGCCAAGTGTCACGGAGATTTGTGATGACAAAAGTCATGGAGCATTTTGATGACAAGGGAGTGGTGCTTTTTGATGATAACGGCATGTAGCATTGTGATGATAGGGGTCATGGAACATTTTGATGACAGGGTGAGGGAGTATTGTGATGACTAGTGATGGAACATTTTGATATCAGTGGTGAGAGAGCATTATCATGAGAAGTTCATGGAGCATTGTGATGACAATGTTTATGGAGCATTGTGATGAAAACAGCATGGCGCATTGTGATCACATCGGTCATGGAGCATTGTGCCCACAAAGCTCATGGAGCATTGTGATGACAAGTGTCATGGAACATTGTGCTGACAAAGGCATGGAGCATTGTGATGCCAAAGGTCACAGAGCATTGTGATGAAAAGTTCATGGAGCATTGTGGTGACAAAGGTCACAGAGACTTGTGATGATGAGGGCATGGACCATACTGATGACAAAGTCTTAAAGCATTGTGATGACTCTAGTCACGGTGCATTGTAATGGCAGGTGTCATGGAGCATTGTGATGACAAGTGCATGGAGCATTGTGATGACATAGGCATGGAGCATCGGTCTGAAAAATTTCATGGATTATTGTGATGACAGTGGGCATTGCATATTGTGATGACAAGGGCATGGAGCACTGTGAAGAAAAGGTCATGGAGTATTGTGAAATCAGGTTTCATGGAGCATTGTGATGACCTATGTCATGGTGAATTGTGATGACAACGGCAAGGAGCTTTGTGATGACAAGTGTCATGGTGGATTGTGATGACAAGGGAGTGGTACATTGTGATGATAAGGGCATGTAGCATTGTGATGACTGTGTTCATGGAACATTGTGATGACAAGTGTGAGGGAGTATTGTGATGACTAGTGATGGAACATTGTGATATCAGTGGTGAGAGATCATTTTCATGAGAAGTGCATGTAGCATTGTGATGACAAGTTTTATGGAGCTTTGTGATGACAAGGATGTGGAGCATTGTGATGACAAGCACATGACGCCTTGTGATGACATGTGTCATGGAGCATTGTGCTGACAAGCTCATGGAGCATTGTGATGACAAGGGTCATGGAGCATTGTGCTGACAAAGTCATGGAGCATTGTGATGCCAAGGGTAACAGAGCATAGTGATGAAATGTTCATGGACCATTGTGATGACAAAAGTCATGAAGCATTGTGATGACTGGAGTCACGGAGCATTGTGATGACAGGGGTCATGGAGCATTGTGATGACAAGGGCATGGAGCATTGTGATGACAGGGGCATGGAGCATTGGTCTGAAAAGTTTCATGGATTATTGTGATGACATTGGGCATGGCGCCTTGTGATGACAGGGGAATGGAGCTTTGTGATGACAAGGTCATGGATTATTGTGAAGACAGGAGTCAGGGAGCATTGTGATGACATATATCACGGTGCATTGTGATGACAATGGCTTGCCTCATTGTGATGACAAGTGTCATGGAGGAATGTGATGACAAAGTTAATGGAGCATTGTGAAGACAAGGGCTTGGAGCATCGTGATGACAACGGTCATGGAGCATTGTGATGACAAGGGCATGGAGCATTGTGATGAAAAAGGCATGGAGCCTTGTCATGCCAGGGTTCAAGGAGCATAATGACGACAAGAGTCAGGGAACATTGTGATGACAAGTGTATTGAGCATTCTTTGACAAAGATCATGGATCATTGTGATGAGAAGACCATGGATAATTGTGATGACGAGCGTCATGGGGCACAGTGATGACAAGTTTTATGGAATATTGTGATCACAAGGGCTTGGAACATTGTGATGACAGAGGTCATGGAGCATTTTGATTTCATTGTAATGAAAATAGCATGAAGCATTATGATGATGGGCATGGTTCATTGTGATGACAGGGTTCATGGAGCACAGAGATGAAAAGGGGCATGAAGCATTGTGATTACAGGGGTCTTGGAGCATTGTGATGAAAAGATCATGGAGCATTCAGCTGAAAATGTTCATGGAGTATTCTGATGAAAGTGGTAATGGAGCATTATGAGACAAGGGTCATGGAGCATTCTGATGACAAGGGTCATGGAACATTCTGTACACAAGCTTGTGGAGTATTGTGATGACAATGGCATGGAGCATTGTGATGACAAGGGCATGGAGTATTGTGATGACAGGCATCATGGAGCGTTGTGATGACAAGTGTTATGGAACAATGTGATCACAAGGGTTTGGAGCACTGTGATGACAGATGTCATGGATCATTTTGATATCAAGGAGCATGGAGCATTGTGATGACAGGGGTCATGGAGCATTGTGATGAGAAGATCATGGAGCATTGAGCTGAAAATGTTCATGGAGTATTCTGATGAAAGGGGTCATGGAGCATTGTGATAACAAGGTCCTGGAGCATTGTGATGAGAAGACCATGGAGCCTTGTGATGAGAAGTCTCATGGAGCATTCTGATGAAAAGGGGCATGGATCATTGTGATTACAGAGGTCTTGGAGCATTGTGATTACAAGGGCATGGAGCATTGTGAGAGATGTCCAAGGAGTAATCTGATGACATGCATCATAGAGGTTTGTGATGACCATGGCATGGAGAATTGTGATTACAGGGGTCTTGGAGCATTGTGATGAAAAGGGCATGGATCATTGTGATGAAAAAGGCATGGAGCCTTTTCATGACAGGGTTAAATGAGCATACTGACGACAGGTGTCAGGGAGCATTGTGATGACAAGTGTATTGAGCATTGTGATGAAAAAGGTCATGGAACATTGTGATGAGAAGTGTTATGGAGCATTGTGATGGCAAGACGGTGGAGCATTGTGATAAGAAGACCATGGATAATTGTGATGACGAGCGTTATGGAGAACTGTAATGACAAGGGGCCTGGAGCATTGTGATGACAGGGGTCATGGAGCATTGTGATGAGTAGATCATGGAGCATTCAGCTGAAAATATTCATGGAGTATTCTGATGAAAGGGGTCATAGAGCATTGTGATGACAAGGTCCTGGAGCACTCTGATGTGAAGACCATGGAGCCTTGTGATGAGAAGTCTCATGGAGCATTCTGATGAAAACGGGCATGGAGCATTGTGATTACAGGGGTCTTGGAGCATTGTGATGAAAAAGGCATGGATCATTGTCATGAAAAAGGCATGGAGCCTTGTCATGACAGGGTTCAAGGAGCATACTGACGACAAGTGTCAGGGAGCATTGTGATGACAAGTGTATTGAGCATTGTGATGACAAAGATCATGGAACATTGTGATGAGAAGTGCAGGATAATTGTGATGACAAGCCTCATGGGGCGTTGTGATGACAAGTGTTATGGAGCATTGTGATCACAAGGGTTTGGAGCATTGTGATGACAGAGGTCATGGAGCATTTTGATTTCATTGTGATGACAATAGCATGAAGCATTATGATGATGGGCATGGTTCGTTGTGATGACAGGGTTCATGGAGCATTGAGATGAAAAGGGGTATGGAGCATTGTGATTACTCGGGTCATGGAGCCTTGTGATGACAAGGCCGTGTAACATTGTGATGACAGGGGTGAGTGAGTATTGTGATGACTAGTGATGGAAAATTGCGATATCAGTGGTGAGAGATCGTTTTGATTCGAAGTTCATGGAGCTTTGTGATGACAAGTTTGGGGAGCATTGTTCTGACAATCGCATGGAGCATTGTGATGACAAGGGTCATGGAGCATTGTGCTGACAAAGGCTTGGAGCTTTGTTATGACATGGATCAGAGAGCATTAGGATGAAAAGATCATGGAGAATTGTGGTGACAAAGTTCACAGAGCCTTGTGAGGACGAGGGCATGGACCATTGTTATGAAAAATATCATGAAGCATTGTGATGACTGGAGTCACAGAGCATTGTGATGACAAGGGAATGGAGCATTGTGATGACAGTGGCATGAAACATTGGTCTGGCAAGCTTCATGGATTACTGTGATGACAGTCCGCATGGCACATTGTGATGACAAGGGCATGGAGCATAGTGATGACAAGGTAATGGAGTATTGTGAAGACAGGTGTCAGGGTTCATTTTGATGGCATATGTCATGTTCCATTGTGATGACAATGGCATGGAGAATTGTGATTTGAAGGCCATGGAGCATTCTGATGACATGCGTCATGGAGCTTTGTGAAGACAAGCACATGGAGCATTGTGATTACCGGGGTCTTGGAGCATTGTGATGAAAAGGGCATGGATCATTGTGATGAAAAATGCATGGAGCCTTGTCATGAGAGTGTTCAAGGATCACACTGAGGACAACTGTCAGGGAGCATTGAGATGACAAGTGTATTGAGCATTGTGATGACAAAGGTCATGGAGCATTGTGATGAGAAGATGATGGATAATTGTGTTGATGAGCGTAATGGGGCGTTGTGGTGCCAAGTGTTATGGAAAATTGTGATCACAAGGGTTTGGGGCATTTTGGTGTCAGAGGTCATGGAGCATTTTGATTTCATTTTGATGACAATAGCATGAAGCATTATGATGATGGGCATGGTGCATTGTGATGACAGTGTTCATGCAGCATTGAGATGAAAAGTGGCATGGAACATTGTGATGACAAATGTCATGAAGCATTGTGATGACTGGATTCACGGAGCAATGTGATGACAGGGGTCATGGAGCATTGTGATGACAAGGGCATGGAGCATTGGGATGAAAGGGGCATGGAGCATTGGTTTGACATATTTCATGGATTATTGTGATGACAGAGGGCATGGCACATTGTGATAACTAGCGCATAGACCATTGTGATGACAAGGTCATTGATTATTGTGAAGAAAGGTGTCAGGGAGCATTGTGGTGACATATGTCACGGTGCATTGTGATGACAATGGCATTGAGCATTGTGATGCCAGTTCTCATGGAGAAATGTGATGAGAAATGTAATGGAGCATTGTGATGACAAGGGCTTGGAGCATTGTGATGACAACGTTAATTGAGCATTGTGATGACAAGGGAATGGATCATTGTGATGACAAGGGTCATGGAGCATTTTGATGACAAAAGTCCCGGATCATTGTGTAGTCAGGGTTCATGGATCATTGTGATGACATGGGTCATGGAGCATTGTGATGACAGGGTTCATGGGGCATGGAGATGTGAAGGTCATAGAATATTGGGCTGAAAATGTTCATTCAGTATTGTGGTGACAGGGGTCATGGGGCATTTTGATGACAAGGGAATGGAGCATTTTGATGAAATATCATGGAGCATGGTGATGAGAAGGCCATGGAGCATTCTGAAGACATGCGTCATGAAGCTGTGTGATGACAACGGCATGGAGCATTGTGATTACAGGGGTCTTGGAGCATTGTGAGGAAAAGGGCATGGATCATTGTGATGAAAAATGCATGGCGCCTTGTCATGTCAGGGTTCAAGGAGCATACTGACGACAAGTGTCAGGGAGCATTGTGATGACAAGTGTATTGAGCATTGTGATGACAAGTGTATTGAGCATTGTGATGACAAGGTCATGGATTATTGTGAAGACAGGTGTCAGGGAGCATTGTGATGACATATGTCACATTCCATTGCGATGACAATGACATGGGGCACTGTGATGCCAAGTGTCATGGAGGATTGTGATGACAAAGATAATGGGCATTGTCATGATTAGGGCTTGGAACATTATGATGACAAGGGACATTGAGAATTTTGATGAGGAGGTCGTGAAGCATTGTGATGACAAGGCCCTGGAGCATTGTGATGAGAATACCATGGAGCCTTGTGATGACAAGTCTCATGGAGCACACTGATGACAAGGGGCATGGAGCATTGTGAATACAGGGGTCTTGGATCATTGTGATGACAAGGGTCATGGAGCCTTGTGATGACAAGGCCGTGGAATATTGTCATGACAGGGGTGAGGGAGTATTGCAATGACTAGTGATGGAACATTTTGATATTAGTGGTGAAAGAGCAATTTGATGAGAAGTGCATGGAGCTTTGTGATGACAATGTTTACGGGGCATTGTGATGATAAGGTTGTGGAACATTGTGATGACAAGCGCATGGCACATTGTGATGACATGGGTCATGGAGCATTGTTCTGACAAGCGCATGGAGCATTGTGATGCCAAGGGTCATGGAGCACTCTGCTGACAAAGGCATGGAGCATTGTGATGACAAAGGTCCCAGAGCATTATGATGAAAAGTTCATGGACCATTATGGTGACAGATTTCAAAGAGCACTGTGATGAGGAGTGCATGGACCATTGTGATGACAAAGGTCATGAAGCAATGTGATGACTGGAGTCACGGAGCACTGTGATGACAAAGGCATGGAGCATTGTGATGATAGGGGCATGGAGCATTGGTCTGGCAAGTTTCATGGATTATTGTGATGATAGTGGGCATGGCACATTGTGATGACAAGGGCATGGAGCATTGTTATGACCAGGTCATGAGTACTGTGAAGACAGGTGTCAGGGAGAATTGTGATGACTTATGTCATGGTGCATTTTGATGACAATGGCATGGAGCATTGTGAAGCCAAGTGTCATGGAGGATTGTGATGAAAACGGTAATGGAGCATTGTGATGACAACGACCATTGAGAATTTTGATGACAAGTTCGTGAAACACTGTGATGAAAAGCACATGGAGCTTGCTATGACAGGGGTCATGGAGCATTGCGATGACAAGTGCATGGAGAATTGTGATGACAAGAGCATGTAACATTGTGATGAGAAGTGTCATGGAGCATTGTGATGGCAAGACCGTGGAGCACTGTGATGAGAAGACCATGGGTAATTGTGATGACGAGCGTCATGTAGCATTCTGATGACAAGGGCCATTGAGAATTTTGATGCCAACGTCGTGAAGCATTGTGATGACAAGCACACAGAGCTTGTTATGACAGGGGACATGGAACATTGCGATGAAAAGTGCATGGAGAATTGTGATGACAGGGGTCATGGAGCATTGTGATGAAAAGGGCATGGAGCATTGTGATGGAAAAGGCATGGAGCTCTTCATGACAGGGTTCAAGGAGCATTCTGACGACAAGTGTCAGTGAGCATTGTGATGACAAGTGTATTGTGCATTGTGATGACAAAGTTCATGGAGCATTGTGATGACACGCGCATGGAGTATTATGATGACAGGTATCATGGAGCGTTGCAATGACAATTGTTGTGGAACAATGTGATCACAAGGGTTTGGAGCATTGTGATGATAGAGGTCAGGGATCATTTTGATTTCAAGGAAGATGGAGCATTGTGATGAAAGGGGTCATGGAGCATTGTGATGAGAATATCATAGAGAATTGGGCTGAAAATATTCATGGAGTATTGTGATGACAGGGTTCTTGGAGCATTGTGATAACACGGGCATGGAGAATTGTGATGAGAAGGCCATGGTGCATTCTGATGACATGCGTCATGGAGGTTTGTGATGATAAGGGCAAGGAGCATTGTGATTACAGGTGTCTTGGAGCATTGTGATGAAAACGGCATGGAGCCTTGTCATGACAGGGTTAAAGGAGCATAATGATGACAAGTGTCTGGGAGCATTGTGATGACAAGTGTATTGAGCATTGTTTTAACAAAGTTCATGGAGCATTGTGATGAGAAGACCATGGAAAACTGTGATGAGGAGCGTCATGGGACATTGTGATGACAAGTGTTATGGAACATTGTGATCACAAGTGTTTGGAGCATTGTGATGACAGAGGTCATGGAGCATTTTGATTTCATTGTGATGACAAAAGCATGAAGCATTATGATGATGGGCATGGTGCATTGTGATGACAGGGTTCATGGAGCATTGAGATGAAAAGGGGCATGGAGCATTGTGATTACAGGTGTCTTGAAGCATTGTGATGACAAGGGAATGGAGCATTGTGAATGAGAAGGCCATGGAGCATTCTGATGACATGCGCCATGGAGCTTTGTGATGACAAGTGCATGGAGCATTGTGATTACAGGGTCTTGGAGAATTGTGATCACAAGTGTCATGGAGTCTTGTGATGACAAGGCCGTGGAACCTTCTGATGGCAGGTGTCATGGAGCATTGTTATGACAGTGGTAATGGAGCATTGTGATGACAAGGGCATCAGCATTGGTCTGTAGAGTTTCATGGATTATTGTGATGAGAGTGGGCATGGAGCATTTTGATGACAAGGTCACGGAACACTGTGTTACATGGGTCATGGAGGATTGTAATGACAAGGGCATGGAGCATTGTGATGAGAAGGGCATCGAGCATTGGTATCACAAGCGTCATGGAGCTTTGTGATGACAAGTGCATGGAGCAATTTGATGAGAGGGTTCATGGAGCATTGTGATGACAATGGCATGGAGCATTGTGATGCCAAAGGTTATGGAACTTTGTGATGACAAATGTCATGGAGAAATTTGATGACAAGGGCATGGAGCATTGTGATTAGAAGGGCAGGGAGCATTGTGATGACAGGGTCATGGATAAATTTGATGAAAATGGTCATGGAACATTTTGATTACAGGGGTTATAGAATATTGTGATGTTAGGGGTCATGGAGCAGTGTGATGAAAAGGTTCCTGGAGCATTTTGATGAAAGGGGTTATGGAAAATTGTGATGTCAGGGGTCATCGAACATTGTGATAAGTGCATGTAGCATTTTGATGACAGGGGTCATGGAACATTGTGATGACAGGGGTGATGGAGTATAGGGATGACTAGTGATGGAACATTGTGATATCAGTTGTGAGAAGGCATTTTGATGAGAAGTGCATGGAGCACTGTGATGACAAGTTTTATGGAGCATTGTGATGACAAGGATGTGGAGCATTGTGATGACAAGTACATGGTGCATTGTGATGACATGGGTCATGCAGCATTGTGCTGATAAGCACATGGAGCATTCTGATGACAAGGGTCATGGAGAATTGTGATGAAATGTTCATGGAGCATTGTGGTGACAAATGTCACAGAGACCTGTGATGACGAGGGCATGGACCATTTTGATGAGAAAGGTCATGAAGCATTGTGATGACAGGAGTCACGGAGCATTGTGATGACGGGTCATGGAGCATTGTGATGACAAGAGCATGGAGCATTGTGTTGACAGGGGCATGGAGCATTGTGATGACGGGAGCATGGAACATTGGTCTTACATATTTCATTGATTATTGCGAAGACATTGGGAATGGCACATTGTGATGACAAGGGCATGTAACATTGTGATGACAAAGTCATGCAGTATTTGAAGACAGGTGTCTGGGAGCATTTTGAAGACATAAGTCATGGCCCATTGTGATGACAATGCCATGGAGCGTTATGCTGCTAAGTGTCGTGGAGGTTTGGATGATAAAGGTAATGCAGCATTGTGATGACAAGTGCTTGGAGCCTTGTGTTGACAAGGGTCATGGCGCACTGTGCTGACAACGGCATGGAGCAATGTGATGACAATGGTCATGGAACATTGTACTGAGAAAGGCATGGAGCATTGTGATGACAACGGTCCCAGACCATTATGATGAAAATTTCATGGAGCACTGTGGTGACAAATTTCACAGAGAATTGTGAAGACGGGGCATGGAACATTGTGATGACAAAGGTCATGAAGCATTGTGATGACTGGAGTCATGGAGCATTGTGATGACAGGTGTCATGGAGCATTGTGATGTCAAGAGCATGGATCATTGTGATGACAAGTGTCATGGAGCATTTTGATTACAGGTGTCCCGGATCATTGTGTTGTCTGGTGTCATGGAGGGTTGTGATGACAGTGGTCATGGAGCATTGTGATGACAGGGGTCATGGTGCATTGTGATGACAGGGGTCATGGAGCATTGTGATCAGAAGTTCATGGAGCATTGGGCTGACAGTATTCATTGAGTATTGTGATGGCAGGGGTTATGGAGCATTGTGATGACAAGGTCCTGGGGCATTGTGAGGAGAAGACCATGGAGCCTTGTGATGACAAGTATCATGGAGCATTCTGATGAAAAGGGGCATGGAGCATTGTGATTACATGGGTCTTGGAGCATTGTGAAAAATAGGGCATGGATGATTGTGATGAAAGAACATGGAGCCTTGTCATGAGAGGGTTCAAGGAGCATTCTAATGACAAGTGTCAGGGAGCATTGTGATGACAAGTGTATTGAGCATTGTGATGAAAATGGTCATGGAGCATTGTGATGAGAAGACCATGGATAATTGTGATGATGAGCGTCATGGGGCGTTGTGATGACAAGTGTTATGGAACACTGTGAACACAAGGGTTTGTAGCATTGTGATGACAGAGTTTATGGTGCATTCTCATTTGATTCTGATGACAATAGCATGAAGCATTATGATGATGGGCATGGTTCATTGTGATGACAGAGTTAATGCAGCATTTTGATGAAAAGGGCATTGAGCATTGTGATGAGAAAGCCATGGAGCTGTCTGATGACATGCGTCATGGTGCTTTGTGATGACAAGAGCATGGAGCAGTGTGATTACATGGGTATTGGAGCATTGTGATGACAAGGGTCATGGAGCCTTGTGTTGACAAGGCCGTGGAACATTGTCATGACAGGGGTGTGGGAGTATTGTAATGACTAGTGATGGAACATTTTGATATCTGTGGTGAAAGAGCATTTTAATGAGAAGTGCATGGAGCTTTGTGATGACAAGGTTTATGGAGCATTGGGATGACAAAGATGAGGAACATTGGGATGACAAGCGCATGGCATATTGTGATAACATGGGTCATGGAGCATTGTGCTGACAAGCGCATGGAGCATTGTGATGACAAGGGTCATGGAGCACTCTGCTGACAAAGGCATGGAGCATTGTGATGACAAGGATCACGGAGCATTGTGATGATAAGTTCATGGAGCATTATGGTGACAAAGTTCACAGAGCCCTGTGATTACGAGGGCATGGACCATTGTGATGACAAAGGTCAAGAAGCAGTGTGATGACTGGAGTCACGGATCATTGTGATGACAAGGGCATGGAGCATTGTGATGACAAGGGCATGAAGCATTGTTATGACCAGGTCATGGATTATTGTGAAGACAGGTATCAGGGAGCATTGTGATGACATATGTCCTGGTGCATTGTGATGACAATGTCATGGAGCATTGTGAAGCAAAGTGTCATGGAGGATTTTGATGACAAAGGTAATGGAGCATTGTGATGACAAGGGCTTGGAGCACTGTGGTGACAAGGGCCACTGAGAATTTTGATGACAAGGTCGTGAAGCTTTGTTATGACAAGCACATGGAGCTTGCTATGACAGGGGTCATAGAGCATTGCGATGACAAGTGCATGGAGAATTGTGATGACAACATCATGTAATATTGTGATGAGAAGTGTCACGAAGCATTGTGATGACAAGGACTTGGAGAATTGTAATGACATGGGACATGGAGCATTGTGATGAACAGGACATGGAGAATTGTGATAGCAAGACCGATGAGCTTTGTGAAGAAAAGACCATGGATAATTATGATGAAGAGCGTCATGTATCACTGTAATGACAAGGGGCATGGAGCATTGTGATGAGAAGGCCATGGAGCATTCTGATGACATGCGTCATGGAGCTTTGTGAGGACAAGGGCATGGAGAATTGTGATTACAGGGGTCATGGAATATTGTGATGACAGGGGTGAGGGAGTATTGTGTTGACTAGTGATGGAACATTGTGATATCAGTGGTGAGAAGGCATTTTGAGAAGAAGTGCCTGAGCATTGTGATGACAAATTTTCTGGGGCATTTTGATGACAAGGATGTGGAGCATTGTGATGACAAGTGCATGGCGCATTTTGATGACATGGGTTATGGAGCATTGTGCTGACACGCGCATCGAGCATTGTGATGACAAGGGTCATGGAGCATTGTGCTGAAAAAGGCATGGAGCTTTGTGATGACAAGGGTCACAGAGCATTGTGATAAAAATTTCATGGAGCATTGTGGTGACAAAGGTCACAGAGCTTTGTGTGACGAGGTCATGGACCACTGTGATTACAAAGGTCATGAAGCATTGTGATGACTGGAGTCACGGAGCATTGTGATGAAAGGGATCATGGAGCATTGTGATGACAAATTTATGGATTATTGTGGTGAGAGTGGGCAGGGCGCATTGTGATGACAAGGGCATGGAACACTGTGATGACAAGGTCATGGAGTATTGTGAAGACATGTGTCAGTGAACATTGTGATTACATATGTCAATGTCCATTGTAATGACAATGGCATGGAGCATTGTGATACCAAGTGTCATGGAGGATTGTGATGACAAAGGTAATGGAGCATTTTGATGACAAGTTCTTGGAACATTGTGATGACAAGGGTCATGGAGCATTGTGATGACAATGGCATGGAGCATTGTGATGACAAGCGCCATTGAGTATTTTGATGACAACGTCGTGAAGCATTGTGATGACAAGCGCATGGAGCTTGCTATGACAGGGGTCATAGAGCGTTGCGATGACAAGTGCATGGAGAATTTTGATGACAATATCATGTAACATTGTGATGAGAAGTGTCACGAAGCATTGTGATGACAAGGACTTGGAGAATTGTAATGACATGGGACATGGAGCATTGTGATGAACAGGACATGGAGAATTGTGATAGCAAGACCGATGAGCATTGTGAAGAAAAGACCATGGATAATTATGATGAAGAGCGTCATGTATCACTGTAATGACAAGGGGCATGGATCATTGTGATGACAGGTGTCATGGAGCATTGTGATGAGAGGGGTCATGGAGCATTGTGATGCAAGGATCATGGAGCATTGTGATGAGAAGGTCATGGAGCATTGGCCTGAAAATATTCATGGAGCATTGTGATGACAAGGTCCTGGAGCAGTGTGATGAGAAGACCATGGAGCCTTGTGATGATAAGTCTCATGGAGCATTCTGATGAATAGGGGCATGGAGCACTGTGATTACAGGGGTCTTGGAGCATTGTGATGACAAGGGCATGGAGCATTGTGATGAGAAATCCATGGAGCACTCTGATAACATGTGTCATGGAACATTTTGATGACAAGGGCATGGAGCATTGTGATTACAGGGGTCTTGGAGCATTGTGAGGACAAGGGTCATGGAGCCTTGGATGCCAAGGCGGTGGAACATTGTGATGGCAGGGATCATGGAGCATTGTTATGACAGGGGTAATGGAGCATTGTGATGACAAGGGCATGGAGCATTGGTCTGAAAATTTCATGGATTATTGTGATGAGATTCAGCATGGAACATTGTGATAACTAGGGCACGGACCACTGTGATACATGTGTCATGGAGGATTGTAATGACAAGGGCATGGAGCCTTGTGATGAGAAGAGTATCGAGCATTGTGATGACAAGCGTCATGGAGCATTGTGCTGACAAGGGCATGGAGCAATGTGATGAGAGCTTTCATGTAGGACTGTGATGAAATGGCATGGAGCATTGTGATGCCAATGGTCATGGAGCCTTGTGATGACAAAGCTCATGGAGCATATTGATGACAAGGTCGTGGTGCATTGTGATGAGAAGGGCAGGGAGCATTGTGATGACAGGCTCATGGAGGAAATTGATGAAAAGTGTCATGGAACATTTAGATGACAGGGGTTATGGAACATTGTGATGTCAGGGTTCATGGAGCATTGTGATGATAAGGGCATGTAGCACTGGGATGACGGTGGTCATGGAACATTGTGATGACAGTGGTGAGCGAGTATTGTGATGACTAGTGATGGAACATTGTGATATATGTGGTGAGAGATCAGTTTGATTAGAAGTGCATGGAGCATTGTGATGACAAGTTTTATGGAGCATAGCAATGAAAAGGATGTGGAGATTGTGATGAAAAGAGCATGGCACAGTGTGATGCAATGTGTCATGGAGCATTGTGGTGACAAGCGCATGGAGCATTTTGATGACAAGTGTCTTGGAGCATTGTGCTGACAAAGGCATGGAGCATTGTGAAGACAGGTGTCAGGGAGCATTGTGATTACATATGTCATTGTCCATTGTGATGACAATGGCATGGAGCATTGTGATACCAAGTGTCATGGAGGATTGTGATGACAAAGGTAATGGAGGATTTTGATGACAAGGGCTAGGAACATTGCGATGACAAGGGTCATGGAGCCTTGTGATGACTAGGGCATGGAGCATTCTGATGAAAAGGTGCATGGAGCATTGAGATTACAGGGGTTTTGAAGCAATGTGATTACAAGGGCATGGAGCATTGTGATGAGAAGGCATTGGAGCATTCTGATGACATACGTCATGGAGATTTGTGATGACAAGGACATGGAGCATTGTGATTACAGGGGTCTTGGAGCATTGTGATGAAAAGGGAATGGATCATTGTGATAAAAATGCATGGAGCCTTGTCATGACAGGGTTCAAGGAGCATACTGATGACAACTGTCAGGGAGCATTGTGATGATAAGTGTATTGAGCATTGTGATGACAAAGATCATGGAGCATTGTGATGAGAAGACCATGGATAATTGTGATGACCAGCGTCATGGGGCATTGTGATGACAAGTGTTATGGAACATTGTGATCAGAAGGGTTTGGTGCATTGTGATGACAGAGGTCATTGAGCATTTTGATTACATTCTGATGACAATAGCATGAAATATTATGGTGATCGGCACGGTGCACTGTGATGACAGCGTTCATAGAGCATTGAGATGAAAAGGGGCATGGAGCATTGTGATTACAAGGGTGTTGGAGCATTGTGATGACAAGGGCATGGAGCATTGTGATGAGAAGTCCATGGAGCATTCTGATGACACGCGTCATGGAGCTTTGTGACAACAAAGGCATGGAGAACTGTGATTACAGGGGTCATGGAATATTGTGATGACAGGGGTAGGGAAAATTGTGATGACTAGTGATGGAACATTGTGATATCAGTGGTGAGAAGGCATTTTGAGGAGAAGTGCATGGAGCATTGTGATGACAAGGTTTATGGAGCATTTTGATGACAAGGATGTGGAGCATTGTGATGACAAGTGCATGGTGCATTGTGATGACATGGGTTATGGAGCATTGTGCTGACACGCGCATCAAGCATTGTGATGACAATGGTCATGGAGCATTGTGCTGACAAAGGCATGGAGCTTTGTGATGACAAGGGTCACAGAGCATTGTGATAAAAATTTCATGGAGCATTGTGGTGACAAAGGTCACAGAGCTTTGTGTGACGAGGTCATGGACCATTGTGATGACAAATGTCATGAAGCATTGTGATGACTGGAGACACGGAGCATTGTGATAACGGGAGTTTTGGAGCATTGTGATGAAAAGGGAATGGATCATTGTGATGAAAAAGGCATGGAGCCTTGTCATGACAGTGTTCAAGGAGCATACTGATGACAAGTGTCAGCGAGCATTGTGATGCCAAGTGTATTGAGCATTGTGGTAACAAAGGTCATGGAGCCTTGTGATGAGAAGACCTTGCATAATTGTGATGACGAGCGTCATGAGGCATGTGACGACAAGTGTTATGGAACATTGTGATCAGAAGGGTTTGTAGCATTGAGATGACAGAGGACATGGAGCATTTTGATTTCACTGTGATGACAATAGCATGAATCATTATGATGATGGGCATTGTGCATTGTGATGACACTGTTCATGGAGCTTTGAGATGAAAAGTGGCATGGAGAATTGTGATTACAGAGGTCTTGGAGCATTGTGATGACAAGGGTCATGGAGCGTTGTCATGACAAGGCTGTGGAACATTGTGATGGCAGGGGTCATGGAGCATTGTAATGACAGGTGTAATGCAGCATTGTGATGACAAGGGCATGGAGCAATGTGATGAGAGATTTCATTGAGCATTGTGATGACAATGGCCTGGAGCATTGTGATGCCAAGTGTCATGGAGCTTTTTGATGACAAATGACATGGGGCATTTTGATGACAAGGGTGTGGTGCATTGTGATGAGAAGGGCAGGGAGCATTTTGATGACAGGGTTATGGAGCAATTTGAATAAAAGAGTCATGGAATATTTTGATTACAGTGGTTATGGAACATTGTGATGTCAGGGGTCATGAAGCATTGTCATGAAATGGGTCATGGAGCATTTTGTGACAGGGGTTAAGGAACACTGTGATGTCAGGGGTCATGAAGCATTGTGATGAAATGGGTCATGGAGCATTTTGATGACAGGGGTTATGGAACATTGTGATGTCAGGGGTCATGGAGCATTGTGATGATAAGGGCATGTAGCACTGTGATGACAGTGGTCATGGATCATTGTGATGACAGGGGTGAGTGAGTATTGTGATGACTAGTGATGGAACATAGTGATATATGTGGTGAGAGAGCATTTTGATGAGAAGAGCATGGAGCATTGTGATGACAATTTTATGGAGCATAGCGATGAAAATGATGTGGAGCATTGTGATGAAAAGAGCATGGCACATTGTGATGACATGTGTCATGGAGCATTGTGCTCACGAGCGCATGGAGCATTTTAAAGACAAGTGTCATGGAGCATTGTGCTGACAAAGGCATGGAGTATTGTGATGACAAGGGACAAAGAGCATTGTGATGAAAATTTCATGGAGCATTGTGGTGACAAGGGTCACAGAGCCTTGTGTGACGAGGGCATGGACCATTGTGAGGACAAAGGTCATGAATCATTGTGATGACTGGAGTCACGAAGCATTGTGATGACAGGGGTCATGGAGCATTGTGATGACAAGTGCATGGAGCAATGTGATGATAGGAGCATGGAATATTGGTCTGACATGTTTCATGGATTATTGTGATGACAGTGGCCATGGCACATTGTGATGACAAGGGCATGGAACATTATGATGACAATGTCATGGAGTATTGTGAAGACAGGTGTCAGGGAACATTGTGATGACATATGTCATTGTCCATTGGGATAACAATGGCATGGAGCATTGTGATACCAAGTGTCATGGAGGATTGTGATGACAAAGGTAATGGAGCATTTTGATGACAAGGGCTTGGAACATTGCGATGACAAGGGTCATTGAGCATTGTGATGACAAGGACATGGAGCATTCTGATGAAAAGGTGCATGGAGCATTGTGATGAAAAGGGCATGGAACATTGTGATGACAAGGGAAATTGAGAATTTTTATGACAACGTCGTGAAGCATTGTGATGACAAGCGCATGGAGCTTGCTATGACAGGGGTCATAGAGCATTGCGATGACAAGTGCATGGAGAATTGTGATGACAAGATTATGTAACATTGTGATGAGAAGTGTCACGAAGCATTGTGATGACAAGGACGTGGAGAACTGTAATGACAAGGGACATGGAGCATTGTTATGAACAGGGCATGGAGGATTGTGATAGAAAGACCGTGGAGTATTGTGATGAAAAGACCATGGATAATTATGATGGAGAGCGTCATGGATCTCTGTAATGACAAGGGGCATGGAGCATTGTGATGACAGGTGTCATGGAGCATTGTGATGAGAGGGGTCATGGAGCATTGTGATGACAAAGGTCATGGAGCATTGGCCTGAATATGTTCATAGAGTATTGTGATGACAGTGGTCAAGGAGCATTGTGATGACAAGGGAATGGAACATTGTGATGACAAGGTCCTGGAGCAGTGTGATGAGAAGACCATGGAGCCCTGTGATGACAAGTCTCATGGAGCATTCTGATGAATAGGGGCATGGAGCATTGTGATAACAGGGGTCTTGGAGCATTGTGATGACAAGGGCATGGAGCATTGTGATGAGAAGAGTATCGAGCATTGTGATGACAAGTGTCATGGAGCATTGTGGTGACAAGGGCATGGAGCAATGTGATGAGAGGCTTCATGGAGCATTGTGATGACAATGGCATGGAGCATTGTGATGCCAAGTGTCATGGAGTTTTGTGATGACAAAAGTCATGGAGCATTTTGATGACAAGGTCGTGGTGCGTTGTGATGAGAATGGCAGGGAGCATTGTGCTAACAGGGTAATGGAGCAATTTGGTGAAAATGTCATGGAATATTTTGATGAGAGTAGATATGGAAAATTGTGATGTCAGGGGTCATGGAGCATTGTGCTGAAAATGTTAATGGTGCATTTTGATGACAGGGATTATGGAGCATTGTGATGTCATTGGTCATGGAGCATTTTGATGATAAGTGCATGTAGCATAGTGATGATTGGGCTCATTGAATATTGTGACGACAGTGGTGAAGGAGTATTGTGAAGACTAGCGATGGAACATTGTGATATCAGTGGTAAAAGAGCATTTTGATGAGAAGTGCATGGAGCATTGTGATGACAAGTTTTATGGAGCATTGTGATGACAAGGATGTGGAGCATTGTGATGACAAGCGCATGGTGCATTTTGATGACATGGGTCAAGGAGCATTGTGCTGAAAAGCACATGGAGCATTGTGATGACAAGTGTCATGGATCATTGTGCTGACAAAGACATGGTGCATTGCGATGACAAGGGTCACAGAGCATTGTGATGAAAAGGACATGGATCATTGTGATGCAAAATTCATGGAGCCTTTTCATGACAGGGTTCAAGGAGCATGCTGATGACAAGTGTCAGCGAGCATTGTGATGACATGTGTATTGAGCATTGTGATGACAAATGTCATGGAGTATTGTGAATAGAAGGCCATGGATAATTGTGATGATGAGCATCATGGGGCGTTGTGATGACAAGTGTTATGGAACATTGTGATCACAAGGGTTTGGAGCATTGTGATGACAGAGGTCATGGAGCATTTTGATTTCATTTTGATGACAATAGCATGAAGCATTATGATGATGGGCATGGTGCATTGTGATGACACGGTTCATGGAGCATTGAGATGAAAATGGGCATTGAGCATTGTGATTACAGAGGTCTAGGAGAATTGTGATGACAAGGGCATGGAGCATCATGAATGAGAAGGCCATGGAGCATTCTGATGACATGCGTCATGGAGCTTTGTGATGACAAGGGAATGGAGCATTGTGATGCCAAGGGTCATGTAGCTTTGTGATGACAGAGGTCATGGAGCATTTTGATGACAAGTGCGTGGTGAACTGTGTATGAGAAGGGTAGGGATCATTGTGATGAAAGGGTCATGGAGCAATTTGATGAAATTTGTCATGGGACATTTTTATGACAGGGGTTATGGAACATTGTGATGTCAGGGGTCATGGAGGATTATGATGAAAAGGGTCATGGAGCATTTTGATGACAGGGGTCCTGGAACATTGTGATGACAGGGGTGAGGGAGTATTGTGATGACTAGTGATGGAACTTTATGATATCAGTGGTGGGAGAGCATTTTGATGTGAAGTGCATGGAGCATTGTGATGACAAGGTTTATGGAGCACTGTGATGACACGGTTGTGGAGCATTGTGATGACAAGTGCATGGCGCATTGTGATGACACAGGTCATGGGGCATTGTGCGGACAAGCGCATGGAGCATTGTGATGAATACTGTCATGGAGAATTGTGCTGACAAAGGCATGGAGCATTGTGATGACAAGGGACACAGAGCATTGTGATGAAAATTTCATGGAGCATTGTGGTGACAAAGATCACAGAGCCTTGTGTGACGAGGGCATGGACCATTGTGATGAGAAAGGTCATGAATCATTGTGATGACTGGAGTCACGGAGCATTGTGATGACAGGGGTCATGGAGCATTGTGATGACAAGGGCATGGAGCATTGTGATGAGAAGGGTCATGGAGCATTTTGATGACAAGGGCATGGAGCATTGTGTTGAGAAGGCAATGGAGCATTCTGATGACATGTGTCATGGAGCTTTGTGATGACAAGGGCATGGAGCATTGTGGTGACAAAGGTCACAGAGCCTTGTGTGACGAGGGCATGGACCATAGTGAGGACAAAGGTCATGAAGCATTGTGATGACTGGAGTCACGGAGCATTGTGATGATAGGGGTCATGGAGCATTGTGATGACAAGGGCATGTAGCACTGTGATGACAGGGGCATGGAGCAATGTGATGAGAGATTTCATTGAGCATTGTGATCACAATGTCATGGAACACTGTGATGCCATGTGTTATGGAGCTTTTAGATGACAAATGTCAAGGGGCATTTTGAAGACAAGGGCATGGTGCATTGTGATGAGAAGGGCGGGGAGCATAGTGATGACAGGGTCATGGAGCAATTTGAATAAATGTGTCATGGAATATTTTGATGACAGTGGTTATGGAACTTTGTGATGTCAGGGGTCATGAAGCATTGTGATGAAATGGGTCACGGAGCATTTTGTGACAGGGGTTATGGAACATTGTGATGTCAGGGGTCATGGAGCATCGTGATGATAAGGGCATGTAGCACTGTGATGACAGTGGTCATGGAACATTTTGATGACAGTAGTGAGCGAGTATTGTGATGACTAGTGATGGAACATTGTGATATATGTGTTGAGAGAGCATTTTGATGAGAAGTGCATGGAGCATTGTGATGACAAGTTTTATGGAGCACAGCGATGAAAAGGATGTGGAGCATTATGATGAAAAGAGCATGGCACATTGTGATGACATGTGTCATGGAGCATTGTGCTGACAAGCGCATGGAGCATTGCGATGACAAGGGACACAAAGCATTGTGATGAAAATTTCATGGAGCATTGTGGTGACAAAGATCACAGAGCCTTGTGTCACGAGGGCATGGACCATTGTGAGGACAAAGGTCATGAATCATTGTGATAACAGGAGTCACGGAGCATTGTGATGACAGGGGTCATGGAGCATTGTGATGACAAGGGCATGGAGCAATTTGATGACACGGGCATGGAACATTGGTCTGACAAGTTTCATAGATTTTTGTCATGACATTGGGCATGGAGCATTGAGATGACAAGGGCATGGAGCATTGTGGTGACAAAGGTCACAGAGCCGTGTGTGAGGAGGTCATGGACCATTGTGAGGACAAAGGTCATGAAGCATTGTGATGACTGGAGTCACGGAGCATTGTGATAACAGGGGTCTTGGAGCATTGTGATGAAAAGGGAATGGATCATTGTGATGAAAAAGGCATGGAGCCTTGTCATGACAGTGTTCAAGGAGCATACTGATGACAAGTGTCAGTGAGCATTGTGATCCCAAGTGTATTGAGCATTGTGGTAACAAAGGTCATGGAGCATTGTGATGAGAAGAACTAGCATAATTGTGATGACGAGCGTCATGGGGCATGTGATGACAAGTGTTATGGAACATTGTGATCAGAAGGGTTTGGAGCATTGTGATGACAGAGGACATGGAGCATTTTGATTTCATTGTGATGACAATAGCATGAAATATTATGGTGATGGGCATGGTGCATTGTGATGACAGTGTTCATGGAGCATTGAGATGAAAAGTGGCATGGAGAATTGTGATTACAGAGGTCTTGGATCATTGTGATGACAATGGTCATGGAGCCTTGTGATGACAAGGCCGTGGAACATTGTAATGGCAGTGGTCATGGAGCATTGTTATGACAGGTGTAATGGAGCATTGTGATGACAAGGGCATGGAACACTGTGATGCCAAGTGTTATGGAGCTTTGTGATGACAAATGTCAAGGGGCATTTTGATGACCAGGGCATCGTGCATTGTAATGAGAAGGGCAGGGAGCATTGTGATGACAGGGTCATAGAGCAATTTGAATAAAAGTGTCAAGGAATATTTTGATGACAGTGGTTATGGAACATTGTGATGTCAGGGATAATGAAGCATTTTTTTGAAATGGGTCACGGAGCATTTTGTGACAGGGGTTATGGAACATTTTGATGTCAGGGGTCATGGAGCATTTTGATGATAAGGGCATGTAGCCCTGTGATGACAGTGGTTATGGAACATTGTGATGACAGGGGTGAGCGAGTATTGTGATGACTAGTGATGGAACACTGTGATATATGTGGTGAGAGAGCATTTTGATGAGAAGTGCATTGAGCATTGTGATGACAATTTTTATGGAGCACAGCGATAAAAGGATGGGGAGCATTCTGATGAAAAGAGCATGGCACATTGTGATGACATTTGTCATGGAGCATTGTGCTGACAAGCGCATGGAGCATTTTGATGACAAGTGTCATGGAGCATTGTGCTGACAAAGACATGGAGCACTGTGATGACAAGGGACACAGAGAATTGTGATGAAAATTTCATGGAGCATTGTGGTGACAAAGATCACAGAGCCATGTGTGACGAGGGCATGGACCATTGTGAGGACAAAGGTCATGAATCATTGTGATGACTATATTCACGGAGCATTGTGATGACAGGGTTCATGGAGCATTGTGATGACAAGGGCATGGAGCAATATGATGACAGGGACATGGTACATTGGTCTGACAAGTTTCATGGATTATTGTGATGACAGTGGGCATGGAACATTGTGTTGACAAGGACATGGAGCAGTGTGTTGACAAAGGTCACAGAGCCTTGTGTGACGAGGGCATGGACCATTTTGAGGACAAAGGTCATGAAGCATTGTGATGACTGGAGTCACGGAGCATTGTGATGACAGGGGTCATGGAGCATTGTGATGACAAGGGCTTGGAGCATTGTGATGACAGGAGCATGAAACATTGGTCTGATATGTTTCATGGATTATTGTGAAGAGAGTGGGAATGGCGCATTGTGATGACAAGGGCATGGAACATTGTGATGACAAGGTCATGGAGTATTGTGAAGACAGGTGTCAAGGATCATTGTGATGACATATGTCATTGTCCATTGTGATCACAATGGCATGGAGCATTGTGATAACATGTTTCATGGAGGATTGTGATGACAAAGGTAATGGAGCGTTTTGATGACAAGGGCTTGGAACATTGCGATGACAAGTGTCATGGAGCATTGTGATGACAAGTGTATGGAACATTCTGATGAAAAGGTGCATGGAGCATTGAGATTACAGGGGTTTTGAAGCAATGTGATGACAAGGGCATGGAGCATTGTGATGAGTAGGCAATGGAGCATTCTGATGACATGCGTCATGGAGATTTGTGATGACAAGTACATGGAGCATTGTGATTACAGGGGTCTTGGAGCATTGTGATGAAAAGGGAATGGATCATTGTGATGAAAAATGCATGCAGCCTTGTCATGACAGGGTTCAAGGAGCATACTGATGACAACTGTCAGGGAGCATTGTGATGATAAGTGTATTGAGCATTGTGATGCCAAAGATCATGGAGTATTTTGAAGAGAAGACCATGGATAATTGTGATGACCAGCGTCATGGGGCATTGTGATGACAAGTGTTATGGAACATTGTGATCAGAATCGTTTGGTGCATTATGATGACAGAGGTCATTGAGCATTTTGATTTCATTGTGATGATTATAGCATGAAATATTATGGGGATGGGCACGGTGCATTGTGATGACAGGGTTCATGGAGCATTGAGATGAAAAGGGGCATGGAGAATTGTGATTACAGGGGTGTTGGAGCATTGTGATGACAATGGCAAGGAGCATAGTGATGAGAAGGCCATGGAGCATTCTGATGACATGCGTCATGGAGCTTTGTGATGACAAGGGCATGGAGAATTGTGATAACAGGGGTCATGGAATATTGTGATGACAGGGGTGAGGGAGTATTGTGATGACTAGTGGTGGAACATTGTGATATCAGTGGCGAGAAGGCATTTTGAGGAGAAGTGCATGGAGCATTGTGATGACAAGGTTTATGGAGCATGTCGATGACAAGGATGTAGAGCACTGTGATGACAAGTGCATGGTGCATTTTGATGACATGGGTTATGGAGCATTGTGCTGACACGCACATCGAGCATTGTGACGACAAGGGTCATGGAGCATTGTGTTGACAAAGGCATGGAGCTTTGTGATGACAGGGGTCACAGAGCATTTTGATAAAAATTTCATGGAGCATTGTGGTGACAAATGTCACAGAGCTTTGTGTGACGAGGTCATGGACCATTGTGATGACAAATGTCATGAAGCATTGTGATGACTGGAGTCACGGAGCATTGAGATAACAGGGGTCTTGGAGCATTGTGATGAAAAGGGAATGGATCATTGTGATGAAAAAGGCATGGAGCCTTGTCATGACAGTGTTCAAGGAGCATACTGATGACAAGTGTGAGCGAGCATTGTGATGCGAAGTGTATTCAGCATTGTTCTGAAAATGGTCATGGAGCATTGTGATGAGAAGACCTTGCATAATTGTGATGACGAGCGTCATGGGGCATGTGATGACAAGTGTTATGGAACATTGTGATCAGAATGGTTTGGTGCATTATGATGACAGAGGTCATTGAGCATTTTGATTTCATTGTGATTACGATAGCATGAAATATTATGGTTATGGGCACGGTGCATTGTGATGACAGGGTTCATGGAGCATTGAGATGAAAAGGGGCATGGAGCATTGTGATTAAAGGAGTGTTGGAGCATTGTGATGACAATGGCAAGGAGCATTGTGATGAGAAGGCCATGGAGCATTCTGATGACATGCGTCATGGAGCTTTGTGATGACAAGGGCATGGAGAATTGTGATTACAGGGGTCATGGAATATTGTGATGACAGGGGTGATGGAGTATTGTGATGACTAGTGGTGGAACATTTTGATATCAGTGGCGAGAAGGCATTTTGAGGAGAAGTGCATGGAGCATTGTGATGACAAGGTTTATGGAGTATGTTGATGACAAGGATGTAGACCACTGAGATGACAAGTGCATGGTGCATTGTGATGACATGGGTTATGGAGCATTGTGCTGACACGCGCATCGAGCATTGTGACGACAAGGGTCATGGAGCATTGTGTTGACAAAGGCATGGAGCTTTGTGATGACAGGGGTCACAGAGCATTTTGATAAAAATTTCATGGAGCATTGTGGTGACAAATGTCACAGAGCTTTGTGTGACGAGGTCATGGACCATTGTGATGACAAATGTCATGAAGCATTGTGATGACTGGAGTCACGGAGCATTGAGATAACAGGGGTCTTGGAGCATTGTGATGAAAAGGGAATGGATCATTGTGATGAAAAAGGCATGGAGCCTTGTCATGACAGTGTTCAAGGAGCATACTGATGACAAGTGTCAGCGAGCATTGTGATGCGAAGTGTATTCAGCATTGTTCTGAAAATGGTCATGGAGCATTGTGATGAGAAGACCTTGCATAATTGTGATGACGAGCGTCATGGGGCATGTGATGACAAGTGTTATGGAGCATTGTGATCAGAAGGGTTTGGAGCATTGTGATGACAGAGGACATGGAGCATTTTTATTTAATTGTGATGACAATAGCATGAATCATTATGATGATGGGCATGGTGCATTGTGATGACAGTGTTCATGGAGCATTGAGATGAAAAGTGGCATGGGGAATTGGGATTACAGATATCTTGGAGCATTGTGATGACAAGGGTCATGGAGCCTTGTGATGACAAGGCCGTGGAACGTTGTGATGGCAGGTTTCATGGAGCATTGTTATGTCAGGTGTAATGGAGCATTGTGATGACAAGGGCATGGAGCAATGTGATGACAGATTTCATTGAGCATTGTGATGACAATGGCATGGAGCATTGTGATGCCAAGGGTCATGGAGATTTGTGATGACAAATGTCATGGGGCATTTTGATGACAAGGGTGTGGTGCATTGTGATGAGAAGGGCCGGGAGCATTGTGATGACATGGTCATGGAGCAATTTGAATAAAAGTGTCATGGAATATTTTGATGACAGGGGTTATGGAACATTGTGATGTCAGGGGTCGTGGAGCATTGAGATGATATGGGCATGTAGCACTGTGATGACAGTGGTCATGGAAAATTGTGATGACAGGGGTGAGCGAGTATTGTGATGACTAGTGATGGAACATTGTGATATATGTGGTGAGAGAGGATTTTGATGAGAAGTGCATGGAGCATTGTGATGACAAGTTTTATGGAGCAGAGCGATGAAAAGGCTGTGGAGCATTGTGATGAAAAAAGCATGGCACATTGTGATGACATGTGTCATGGATCATTGTGCTGACAAGCGCATGGAGCATTTTGATGAGAATTGTCATGGAGCATTGTGCTGACAAAGGCATAGAGCACTGTGATGACAAGGGACACAGAGCATTGTGATTAAAATTTCTTGGGGCATTGTGGTGACAACGATCACAGAGCCTTGTGTGACGAGGGCATGGACCATTGTGATGAGAAAGGTCATGAATCATTGTGGTGACTGGAGTCATGGAGCACTGTGATGACAGGGTTCATGGAGCATTGTGATGAAGAGGGAATGGATCATTGTGATGAAAAAGGCATGGAGCCTTGTCATGACAGTGTTCAAGGAGCATACTGATGACAAGTGTCAGCGAGCATTGTGATGATAAGTGTATTGTGAATTGTGATGCCAAAGATCATGGAGCATTGTGATGAGAAGACCTTGGATAATGGTGATGACCAGAGTCATGGGGCATTGTGATGACAAGTGTTATGGAACATTGTGATCAGAAGGGTTTGGTGCATTGTGATGACAGTGGTCATTGAGCATTTTGATTACATTGTGATGATAATAGCATGAAATATTATGGTGATGGGCACAGTGCATTGTGATGACAGGGTCCATGGAGCATTGAGATGAAAAGGGGCATGGAGCATTGTGATTACAGGGTTGTTGGAGCATTGTGATGACAAGGGCATGGAGCATTGTGATGAGAAAGCCATGGAGCATTCTGATGACATGCGTCATGGAGCTTTGTGATGACAAGGGCATGGAGAATTGTGGTTAGAGGGGTCATGGAATATTGTGATGACAGGGGTGAGGGAGTATTGTGATGACTAGTGATGGAATATTGTGATATCAGTGGTGAGGGAGTATTGTGATGACTAGTGATGGAACATTGTGATATCAGTGGTGAGAAGGCATTTTGAGGAGAAGTCCATGGAGAATTGTGATGACAAGGTTTATGGAGCATTTTGATGACAAGTATGTGGAGCATTGTGATGACAAGTGCATGGTGCATTGTGATGACATGGGTTATGGAGCATTGTGCTGACACGCGCATCGAAAATTGTGATGACAAGGGTCATGGAGCATTTTGCTGAAAAAGGCATGCAGCTTTGTGATGACAAGGGTCACAGAGCATTGTGCTAAAAATTTCATGGAGCATTGTGGTGACAAAGGTAACAGAGCTTTGTGTGACGAGGTCATGGACCATTGTGATGACAAATGTCATGAAGCATTGTGATGACTGGAGTCACGGAGCATTGTGATAACAGGTGTCTTGGAGCATTGTGATGAAAAGGGAATGGATCATTGTGATGAAAAAGGCATGGAGCCTTGTCATGACAGTGTTCAAGGAGCATACTGATGACAAGTGTCAGCGAGCATTGTGATCCCAAGTGTATTGAGCATTGTGGTAACAAAGGTCATGGAGCATTGTGATGAGAAGTCCTAGCATAATTGTGACGACGAGCGTCATGGGGCATGTGATGACAAGTTTATGGAACATTGTGATCAGAAGGGTTTGGAGCATTGTGATGACAGAGGACATGGAGCATTTTGATTTCATTGTGATGACAATAGCATGAAATATTATGGTGTTGGGCATGGTGCATTGTGATGACAGTGTTCATGGAGCATTGAGATTAAAATTGGCATGGAGAATTGTGGTTACAGAGGTCTTGGAGCATTGTGATGACAAGGGTCATGGAGCCTTGTGATGACAAGGCCGTGGAACATTGTGATGGCAGGGGTCATGGAGCATTGTTATGACAGGTGTAATGGAGCATTGTGATGACAAGGGCATGGAGCAATGTGATGAGAGATTTCATTGAGCATTTTGATGACAATGGCATGGAACACTGTGATGCCAAGGGTTATGGAGCTTTGTGATGACAAATGTCAAGGGGCATTTTGATGACCAGGGCATCGTGCATTGTGATGAGAAGGGCAGGGAGCATTGTGATGACAGGGTCATAGAGCAATTTGAATAAAAGTGTCATGGAATATTTTGATGACAGTGGTTATGGAACATTGTGATGTCAGGGATCATGAAGCATTGTTTTGAAATGGGGCACGGAGCATTTTGTGACAGGGTTTATGGAACATTGTGATGTCAGGGGTCATGGAGCATTGTGATGATAAGGGCATGTAGCCCTGTGATGACAGTGGTTATGGAACATTGTGATGACAGGGGTGAGCGAGTATTGTGATGACTAGTGATGGAACACTGTGATATATGTGGTGAGAGAGCATTTTGATGAGAAGTTCATTGAGCATTGTGATGACAATTTTTATGGAGCACAGCGATAAAAGGATGGGGAGCATTCTGATGAAAAGAGCAAGGCACATTGTGATGACATGTGTCATGGAGCATTGTGCTGACAAGCGCATGGAGCATTTTGATGACAAGTGTCATGGAGCATTGTGCTGACAAAGACATGGAGCATTGTGATGACAAGGGACACAGAATTGTGATGAAAATTTCATGGAGCATTGTGGTGTCAAAGATCACAGAGCCATGTGTGATGAGGGCATGGACCATTGTGAGGACAAAGGTCATGAATCATTGTGATGACTATATTCACGGAGCATTGTGATGACAGGGTTCATGGAGCATTGTGATGACAAGGGCATGGAGCAATATGATGACAGGGACTTGGAACATTGGTCTGACAAGTTTCATGGATTATTGTGATGACAGTGGGCATGGAACATTGTGTTGACAAGGACATGGAGCAGGGTGTTGACAAAGGTCACAGAGCCTAGTGTGACGAGGGCATGGACCATTTTGAGGACAAAGGTCATGAAGCATTGTGATGACTGGAGTCACGGAGCATTGTGATGACAGGGGTCATTGAGCATTGTGATGAGAAGGGCATGGAGCATTGTGATGAAAGGGGCATGGAGCATTGGTCTGACATGTTTCATGGATTATTGTGAAGAGAGTGGGAATGGCGCATTGTGATGACAAGGGCATGGAACATTGTGATGACAAGGTCATTGAGTATTGTGAAGACAGGTGTCAGGGATCATTGTGATGACATATGTCATTGTCCATTGTGATGACAATGGCATGGAGCATTGTGATAACATGTGTCATGGAGGATTGTGATGACAAAGGAAATGGAGCATTTTGATGACAGGGGCTTGGAACATTGCGATGACAAGTGTCATGGAGCATTGTGATGACAAGGGCATGGAGCATTCTGATGTAAAGGTGCATGGAGCATTGAGATTACAGGGGTTTTGAAGCAATGTGATGACAAAGGCATGGAGCATTGTGATGAGAAGGCAATGGAGCATACTGATGTCATGCGTCATGGAGCTTAGTGATGACAAGGACATGGAGCATTGTGATTACAGGGGTCTTGGAGCATTGTGATGAAAAGGGAATGGATCATTGTGATGAAAAATTCATGGAGCATTGTCATGACAGGGTTCAAGGAGCATACTGATGACAACTGTCAGGGAGAATTGTGATGATAAGTATATTGAGCATTGTGATGCCAAAGATCATGGAGCATTGTGAAGAGAAGACCATGGATAATTGTGATGACCAGCGTCATGGGGCATTGTGATGACAAGTGTTATGGAACATTGTGATCAGAATGGTTTGGTGCATTATGATGACAGAGGTCATTGAGCATTTTGATTTCATTGTGATGACAATAGCATGAAATATTATGGTGATGGGCACGGTGCATTGTGACGACAGGGTTCATGGAGCATTGAGATGAAAAGGGGCATGGAGCATTGTGATTACAGGGGTGTTGGAGCATTGTGATGACAAGGGCATGGAGCATTGTGATGAGAAGGCCATGGAGCATTCTGATGACATGCGTCATGGAGCTTTGTGATGACAAGGGCATGAGGAATTGTGATTACAGGGGTCATGGAATATTGTGATGACAGGGGTGAGGGAGTATTGTGATGCCTAGTGATGGAACATCGTGATATCAGTGGCGAGAAGGCATTTTGAGGAGAAGTGCATGGAGCATTGTGATGACAAGGTTTATGGAGCATTTTGATGACAAGGATTTGGAGCACTGTGATGACAAGTGCATGGTGCATTGTGATGACATGGGTTATGGAGCATTGTGCTGACACGCGCATCGAGCATTGTGATGACAAGGCTCATGGAGCATTGTGTTGACAAAGGCATGGAGCTTTGTGATGACAGGGGTCACAGAGCATTTTGATAAAAATTTCATGGAGCATTGTGGTGACAAATGTCACAGAGCTTTGTGTGACGAGGTCATGGACCATTGTGATGACAAATGTCATGAAGCATTGTGATGACTGGAGTCACGGAGCCTTGTGATAACAGGGGTCTTGGAGCATTGTCATGAAAAGGGAATGGATCATTGTGATGAAAAAGGCATGGAGCCTTGTCATGACAGTGTTCAAGGAGCATACTGATGACAAGTGTCAGCGAGCATTGTGATGCGAAGTGTATTCAGCATTGTTCTGAAAATGGTCATGGAGCATTGTGATGAGAAGACCTTGCATAATTGTGATGACGAGCGTCATGGGGCATGTGATGACAAGTGTTATGGAACATTGTGATCAGAAGGGTTTGGAGCATTGTGATGACAGAGGACATGGAGCATTTTTATTTAATTGTGATGACAATAGCATGAATCATTATGATGATGGGCATGGTGCATTGTGATGACAGTGTTCATGGAGCATTGAGATGCAAAGTAGCATGGAGAATTGTGATTACAGATGTCTTGGAGCATTGTGATGACAAGGGTCATGGAGCCTTGTGATGACAAGGCCGTGGAACGTTGTGATGGCAGGTTTCATGGAGCATTGTTATGTCAGGTGTAATGGAGCATTGTGATGACAAGGGCATGGAGCAATGTGATGACAGATTTCATTGAGCATTGTGATGACAATGGCATGGAGCATTGTGATGCCAAGGGTCATGGAGATTTGTGATGACAAATGTCATGGGGCATTTTGATGACAAGGGTGTGGTGCATTGTGATGAGAAGGGCCGGGAGCATTGTGATGACATGGTCATGGAGCAATTTGAATAAAAGTGTCATGGAATATTTTGATGACAGGGGTTATGGAACATTGTGATGTCAGGGGTCGTGGAGCATTGAGATGATATGGGCATGTAGCACTGTGATGACAGTGGTCATGGAAAATTGTGATGACAGGGGTGAGCGAGTATTGTGATGACTAGTGATGGAACATTGTGATATATGTGGTGAGAGAGGATTTTGATGAGAAGTGCATGGAGCATTGTGATGACAAGTTTTATGGAGCAGAGCGATGAAAAGGCTGTGGAGCATTGTGATGAAAAAAGCATGGCACATTGTGATGACATGTGTCATGGATCATTGTGCTGACAAGCGCATGGAGCATTTTGATGAGAATTGTCATGGAGCATTGTGCTGACAAAGGCATAGAGCACTGTGATGACAAGGGACACAGAGCATTGTGATTAAAATTTCTTGGGGCATTGTGGTGACAACGATCACAGAGCCTTGTGTGACGAGGGCATGGACCATTGTGATGAGAAAGGTCATGAATCATTGTGGTGACTGGAGTCATGGAGCACTGTGATGACAGGGTTCATGGAGCATTGTGATGAAGAGGGAATGGATCATTGTGATGAAAAAGGCATGGAGCCTTGTCATGACAGTGTTCAAGGAGCATACTGATGACAAGTGTCAGCGAGCATTGTGATGATAAGTGTATTGTGAATTGTGATGCCAAAGATCATGGAGCATTGTGATGAGAAGACCTTGGATAATGGTGATGACCAGAGTCATGGGGCATTGTGATGACAAGTGTTATGGAACATTGTGATCAGAAGGGTTTGGTGCATTGTGATGACAGTGGTCATTGAGCATTTTGATTACATTGTGATGATAATAGCATGAAATATTATGGTGATGGGCACAGTGCATTGTGATGACAGGGTCCATGGAGCATTGAGATGAAAAGGGGCATGGAGCATTGTGATTACAGGGTTGTTGGAGCATTGTGATGACAAGGGCATGGAGCATTGTGATGAGAAAGCCATGGAGCATTCTGATGACATGCGTCATGGAGCTTTGTGATGACAAGGGCATGGAGAATTGTGGTTAGAGGGGTCATGGAATATTGTGATGACAGGGGTGAGGGAGTATTGTGATGACTAGTGATGGAATATTGTGATATCAGTGGTGAGGGAGTATTGTGATGACTAGTGATGGAACATTGTGATATCAGTGGTGAGAAGGCATTTTGAGGAGAAGTCCATGGAGAATTGTGATGACAAGGTTTATGGAGCATTTTGATGACAAGTATGTGGAGCATTGTGATGACAAGTGCATGGTGCATTGTGATGACATGGGTTATGGAGCATTGTGCTGACACGCGCATCGAAAATTGTGATGACAAGGGTCATGGAGCATTTTGCTGAAAAAGGCATGCAGCTTTGTGATGACAAGGGTCACAGAGCATTGTGCTAAAAATTTCATGGAGCATTGTGGTGACAAAGGTAACAGAGCTTTGTGTGACGAGGTCATGGACCATTGTGATGACAAATGTCATGAAGCATTGTGATGACTGGAGTCACGGAGCATTGTGATAACAGGTGTCTTGGAGCATTGTGATGAAAAGGGAATGGATCATTGTGATGAAAAAGGCATGGAGCCTTGTCATGACAGTGTTCAAGGAGCATACTGATGACAAGTGTCAGCGAGCATTGTGATCCCAAGTGTATTGAGCATTGTGGTAACAAAGGTCATGGAGCATTGTGATGAGAAGTCCTAGCATAATTGTGACGACGAGCGTCATGGGGCATGTGATGACAAGTTTATGGAACATTGTGATCAGAAGGGTTTGGAGCATTGTGATGACAGAGGACATGGAGCATTTTGATTTCATTGTGATGACAATAGCATGAAATATTATGGTGTTGGGCATGGTGCATTGTGATGACAGTGTTCATGGAGCATTGAGATTAAAATTGGCATGGAGAATTGTGGTTACAGAGGTCTTGGAGCATTGTGATGACAAGGGTCATGGAGCCTTGTGATGACAAGGCCGTGGAACATTGTGATGGCAGGGGTCATGGAGCATTGTTATGACAGGTGTAATGGAGCATTGTGATGACAAGGGCATGGAGCAATGTGATGAGAGATTTCATTGAGCATTTTGATGACAATGGCATGGAACACTGTGATGCCAAGGGTTATGGAGCTTTGTGATGACAAATGTCAAGGGGCATTTTGATGACCAGGGCATCGTGCATTGTGATGAGAAGGGCAGGGAGCATTGTGATGACAGGGTCATAGAGCAATTTGAATAAAAGTGTCATGGAATATTTTGATGACAGTGGTTATGGAACATTGTGATGTCAGGGATCATGAAGCATTGTTTTGAAATGGGGCACGGAGCATTTTGTGACAGGGTTTATGGAACATTGTGATGTCAGGGGTCATGGAGCATTGTGATGATAAGGGCATGTAGCCCTGTGATGACAGTGGTTATGGAACATTGTGATGACAGGGGTGAGCGAGTATTGTGATGACTAGTGATGGAACACTGTGATATATGTGGTGAGAGAGCATTTTGATGAGAAGTTCATTGAGCATTGTGATGACAATTTTTATGGAGCACAGCGATAAAAGGATGGGGAGCATTCTGATGAAAAGAGCAAGGCACATTGTGATGACATGTGTCATGGAGCATTGTGCTGACAAGCGCATGGAGCATTTTGATGACAAGTGTCATGGAGCATTGTGCTGACAAAGACATGGAGCATTGTGATGACAAGGGACACAGAATTGTGATGAAAATTTCATGGAGCATTGTGGTGTCAAAGATCACAGAGCCATGTGTGATGAGGGCATGGACCATTGTGAGGACAAAGGTCATGAATCATTGTGATGACTATATTCACGGAGCATTGTGATGACAGGGTTCATGGAGCATTGTGATGACAAGGGCATGGAGCAATATGATGACAGGGACTTGGAACATTGGTCTGACAAGTTTCATGGATTATTGTGATGACAGTGGGCATGGAACATTGTGTTGACAAGGACATGGAGCAGGGTGTTGACAAAGGTCACAGAGCCTAGTGTGACGAGGGCATGGACCATTTTGAGGACAAAGGTCATGAAGCATTGTGATGACTGGAGTCACGGAGCATTGTGATGACAGGGGTCATTGAGCATTGTGATGAGAAGGGCATGGAGCATTGTGATGAAAGGGGCATGGAGCATTGGTCTGACATGTTTCATGGATTATTGTGAAGAGAGTGGGAATGGCGCATTGTGATGACAAGGGCATGGAACATTGTGATGACAAGGTCATTGAGTATTGTGAAGACAGGTGTCAGGGATCATTGTGATGACATATGTCATTGTCCATTGTGATGACAATGGCATGGAGCATTGTGATAACATGTGTCATGGAGGATTGTGATGACAAAGGAAATGGAGCATTTTGATGACAGGGGCTTGGAACATTGCGATGACAAGTGTCATGGAGCATTGTGATGACAAGGGCATGGAGCATTCTGATGTAAAGGTGCATGGAGCATTGAGATTACAGGGGTTTTGAAGCAATGTGATGACAAAGGCATGGAGCATTGTGATGAGAAGGCAATGGAGCATACTGATGTCATGCGTCATGGAGCTTAGTGATGACAAGGACATGGAGCATTGTGATTACAGGGGTCTTGGAGCATTGTGATGAAAAGGGAATGGATCATTGTGATGAAAAATTCATGGAGCATTGTCATGACAGGGTTCAAGGAGCATACTGATGACAACTGTCAGGGAGAATTGTGATGATAAGTATATTGAGCATTGTGATGCCAAAGATCATGGAGCATTGTGAAGAGAAGACCATGGATAATTGTGATGACCAGCGTCATGGGGCATTGTGATGACAAGTGTTATGGAACATTGTGATCAGAATGGTTTGGTGCATTATGATGACAGAGGTCATTGAGCATTTTGATTTCATTGTGATGACAATAGCATGAAATATTATGGTGATGGGCACGGTGCATTGTGACGACAGGGTTCATGGAGCATTGAGATGAAAAGGGGCATGGAGCATTGTGATTACAGGGGTGTTGGAGCATTGTGATGACAAGGGCATGGAGCATTGTGATGAGAAGGCCATGGAGCATTCTGATGACATGCGTCATGGAGCTTTGTGATGACAAGGGCATGAGGAATTGTGATTACAGGGGTCATGGAATATTGTGATGACAGGGGTGAGGGAGTATTGTGATGCCTAGTGATGGAACATCGTGATATCAGTGGCGAGAAGGCATTTTGAGGAGAAGTGCATGGAGCATTGTGATGACAAGGTTTATGGAGCATTTTGATGACAAGGATTTGGAGCACTGTGATGACAAGTGCATGGTGCATTGTGATGACATGGGTTATGGAGCATTGTGCTGACACGCGCATCGAGCATTGTGATGACAAGGCTCATGGAGCATTGTGTTGACAAAGGCATGGAGCTTTGTGATGACAGGGGTCACAGAGCATTTTGATAAAAATTTCATGGAGCATTGTGGTGACAAATGTCACAGAGCTTTGTGTGACGAGGTCATGGACCATTGTGATGACAAATGTCATGAAGCATTGTGATGACTGGAGTCACGGAGCCTTGTGATAACAGGGGTCTTGGAGCATTGTCATGAAAAGGGAATGGATCATTGTGATGAAAAAGGCATGGAGCCTTGTCATGACAGTGTTCAAGGAGCATACTGATGACAAGTGTCAGCGAGCATTGTGATGCGAAGTGTATTCAGCATTGTTCTGAAAATGGTCATGGAGCATTGTGATGAGAAGACCTTGCATAATTGTGATGACGAGCGTCATGGGGCATGTGATGACAAGTGTTATGGAACATTGTGATCAGAAGGGTTTGGAGCATTGTGATGACAGAGGACATGGAGCATTTTTATTTAATTGTGATGACAATAGCATGAATCATTATGATGATGGGCATGGTGCATTGTGATGACAGTGTTCATGGAGCATTGAGATGCAAAGTAGCATGGAGAATTGTGATTACAGATGTCTTGGAGCATTGTGATGACAAGGGTCATGGAGCCTTGTGATGACAAGGCCGTGGAACATTGTGATGGCAGGTGTCATGGAGCATTGTTATGACAGGTGTAATGGTGCATTGTGATGACAAGGGCATGGAGCAATGTGATGACAGATTTCATTGAGCATTGTGATGACAATGGCATGGAGCATTGTGATGCCAAGGGTCATGGAGCTTTGTGATGACAAATGTCATGGGGCATTTTGATGACAAGGGTGTGGTGCATTGTGATGAGAAGGGCAGGGAGCATTGTGATGACAGGGTCATGGAGCAATTTGAATAAAAGTGTCATGGAATATTTTGATGACAGGGGTTATGGAACATTGTGATGTCAGGGGTCATGGAGCATTGAGATGATAAGGGCATGTAGCACTGTGATGACAGTGGTCATGGAAAATTGTGATGACAGGGGTGAGCGAGTATTGTGATGACTAGTGATGGAACATTGTGATATATGTGGTGAGAGAGGATTTTGATGAGAGGTGCATGGAGCATTGTGATGACTAGTGTTATGTAGCAGAGCGATGATAAGGCTGTGGAGCATTGTGATGAAAAGAACATGGCACATTGTGATGACATGTGTCATGGATCATTGTGCTGACAAGCGCATGGAGCATTTTGATGAGAAGTGTCATGGAGCATTGTGCTGACAAAGGCATAGAGCACTGTGATGACAAGGGACACAGAGCATTGTGATTAAAATTTCATGGAGCATTGGGGTGACAACGATCACAGAGCCTTGTGTGATGAGGGCATGGACCATTGTGATGAGAAAGGTCATGAATCATTGTGGTGACTGGAGTCACAGAGCACTGTGATGACAGGGGTCATGGAGCATTGTGATGACAAGGGCATGGAGCAATATGATGACAGGGTCATGGAACATTGGTCTGACAAGTTTCATGGATTATTGTGATGACAGTTGGCATGGAGTATTGAGATGACAAGGGCATGGAGCATTGTGGTGACAATGGTCACAGAGCCTTGTGTGACGAGGGCATGGACCATTTTGATGAAAAATGTCATGAAGCATTGTGATGACTGGAGTCACGGAGCACTGTGATGCTAGAGGTCATGGAGCATTGCGATGACAAGGGCATGGAGCATTGTGATGAAAAAGGGTTATGGAGCATTGTGCTGACAGGCGCATCGAGCATTGTGATGACAATGGTCATGGAGCATTGTGCTGACAAAGGCAAGGAGCTTGGTGATGACAAGGGTCACAGAGCATTGTGATAAAAATATCATGGAGCATTGTGGTGACAAATGTCACAGAGCTTTGTGTGACGAGGTCATGGACCAATTTGATGACAAATGTAATGAAGCATTGTGATGACTGGAGTCACGGAGCATTGTGATAACAGGGGTTTTGGAGCATTGTGATGACAGAGGACATGGAGCATTTTGATTTCATTGTGATGACAATAGCATGAATCATTATGATGATGGGCATTGTGCATTTTGATGACAGTGTTCATGGCGCATTGAGATGAAAAGTGGCATGGAGAATTGTGATTACAGAGGTCTTGGAGCATTGTGATGACAAGGGTCATGGAGCCTTGTGATGACAAGGCCGTGGAACATTGTGATGGCAGGGTTCATGGAGCATTGTTATGACAGGTGTAATGGAGCATTGTGATGACAAGGGCATGGAGCATTGTGATGAGAAGTCCATGGAGCATTCTGATGACACGCGTCATGGAGCTTTGTGACAACAAAGGCATGGAGAACTGTGATTACAGGGGTCATGGAATATTGTGATGACAGGGGTGAGGGAAAATTGTGATGACTAGTGATGGAACATTGTGATATCAGTGGTGAGAAGGCATTTTGAGGAGAAGTGCATGGAGCATTGTGATGACAAGGTTTATGGAGCATTTTGATGACAAGGATGTGGAGCATTGTGATGACAAGTGCATGGTGCATTGTGATGACATGGGTTATGGAGCATTGTGCTGACACGCGCATCAAGCATTGTGATGACAATGGTCATGGAGCATTGTGCTGACAAAGGCATGGAGCTTTGTGATGACAAGGGTCACAGAGCATTGTGATAAAAATTTCATGGAGCATTGTGGTGACAAAGGTCACAGAGCTTTGTGTGACGAGGTCATGGACCATTGTGATGACAAATGTCATGAAGCATTGTGATGACTGGAGACACGGAGCATTGTGATAACGGGAGTTTTGGAGCATTGTGATGAAAAGGGAATGGATCATTGTGATGAAAAAGGCATGGAGCCTTGTCATGACAGTGTTCAAGGAGCATACTGATGACAAGTGTCAGCGAGCATTGTGATGCCAAGTGTATTGAGCATTGTGGTGACAAAGGTCATGGAGCCTTGTGATGAGAAGACCTTGCATAATTGTGATGACGAGCGTCATGAGGCATGTGACGACAAGTGTTATGGAACATTGTGATCAGAAGGGTTTGTAGCATTGAGATGACAGAGGACATGGAGCATTTTGATTTCACTGTGATGACAATAGCATGAATCATTATGATGATGGGCATTGTGCATTGTGATGACACTGTTCATGGAGCATTGAGATGAAAAGTGGCATGGAGAATTGTGATTACAGAGGTCTTGGAGCATTGTGATGACAAGGGTCATGGAGCGTTGTCATGACAAGGCTGTGGAACATTGTGATGGCAGGGGTCATGGAGCATTGTAATGACAGGTGTAATGCAGCATTGTGATGACAAGGGCATGGAGCAATGTGATGAGAGATTTCATTGAGCATTGTGATGACAATGGCCTGGAGCATTGTGATGCCAAGTGTCATGGAGCTTTTTGATGACAAATGACATGGGGCATTTTGATGACAAGGGTGTGGTGCATTGTGATGAGAAGGGCAGGGAGCATTGTGATGACAGGGTTATGGAGCAATTTGAATAAAAGAGTCATGGAATATTTTGATTACAGTGGTTATGGAACATTGTGATGTCAGGGGTCATGAAGCATTGTCATGAAATGGGTCATGGAGCATTTTGTGACAGGGGTTAAGGAACACTGTGATGTCAGGGGTCATGAAGCATTGTGATGAAATGGGTCATGGAGCATTTTGATGACAGGGGTTATGGAACATTGTGATGTCAGGGGTCATGGAGCATTGTGATGATAAGGGCATGTAGCACTGTGATGACAGTGGTCATGGATCATTGTGATGACAGGGGTGAGTGAGTATTGTGATGACTAGTGATGGAACATAGTGATATATGTGGTGAGAGAGCATTTTGATGAGAAGAGCATGGAGCATTGTGATGACAATTTTATGGAGCATAGCGATGAAAATGATGTGGAGCATTGTGATGAAAAGAGCATGGCACATTGTGATGACATGTGTCATGGAGCATTGTGCTCACGAGCGCATGGAGCATTTTAAAGACAAGTGTCATGGAGCATTGTGCTGACAAAGGCATGGAGTATTGTGATGACAAGGGACAAAGAGCATTGTGATGAAAATTTCATGGAGCATTGTGGTGACAAGGGTCACAGAGCCTTGTGTGACGAGGGCATGGACCATTGTGAGGACAAAGGTCATGAATCATTGTGATGACTGGAGTCACGAAGCATTGTGATGACAGGGGTCATGGAGCATTGTGATGACAAGTGCATGGAGCAATGTGATGATAGGAGCATGGAATATTGGTCTGACATGTTTCATGGATTATTGTGATGACAGTGGCCATGGCACATTGTGATGACAAGGGCATGGAACATTATGATGACAATGTCATGGAGTATTGTGAAGACAGGTGTCAGGGAACATTGTGATGACATATGTCATTGTCCATTGGGATAACAATGGCATGGAGCATTGTGATACCAAGTGTCATGGAGGATTGTGATGACAAAGGTAATGGAGCATTTTGATGACAAGGGCTTGGAACATTGCGATGACAAGGGTCATTGAGCATTGTGATGACAAGGACATGGAGCATTCTGATGAAAAGGTGCATGGAGCATTGTGATGAAAAGGGCATGGAACATTGTGATGACAAGGGAAATTGAGAATTTTTATGACAACGTCGTGAAGCATTGTGATGACAAGCGCATGGAGCTTGCTATGACAGGGGTCATAGAGCATTGCGATGACAAGTGCATGGAGAATTGTGATGACAAGATTATGTAACATTGTGATGAGAAGTGTCACGAAGCATTGTGATGACAAGGACGTGGAGAACTGTAATGACAAGGGACATGGAGCATTGTTATGAACAGGGCATGGAGGATTGTGATAGAAAGACCGTGGAGTATTGTGATGAAAAGACCATGGATAATTATGATGGAGAGCGTCATGGATCTCTGTAATGACAAGGGGCATGGAGCATTGTGATGACAGGTGTCATGGAGCATTGTGATGAGAGGGGTCATGGAGCATTGTGATGACAAAGGTCATGGAGCATTGGCCTGAATATGTTCATAGAGTATTGTGATGACAGTGGTCAAGGAGCATTGTGATGACAAGGGAATGGAACATTGTGATGACAAGGTCCTGGAGCAGTGTGATGAGAAGACCATGGAGCCCTGTGATGACAAGTCTCATGGAGCATTCTGATGAATAGGGGCATGGAGCATTGTGATAACAGGGGTCTTGGAGCATTGTGATGACAAGGGCATGGAGCATTGTGATGAGAAGAGTATCGAGCATTGTGATGACAAGTGTCATGGAGCATTGTGGTGACAAGGGCATGGAGCAATGTGATGAGAGGCTTCATGGAGCATTGTGATGACAATGGCATGGAGCATTGTGATGCCAAGTGTCATGGAGTTTTGTGATGACAAAAGTCATGGAGCATTTTGATGACAAGGTTGTGGTGCGTTGTGATGAGAATGGCAGGGAGCATTGTGCTAACAGGGTAATGGAGCAATTTGGTGAAAATGTCATGGAATATTTTGATGAGAGTAGATATGGAAAATTGTGATGTCAGGGGTCATGGAGCATTGTGCTGAAAATGTTAATGGTGCATTTTGATGACAGGGATTATGGAGCATTGTGATGTCATTGGTCATGGAGCATTTTGATGATAAGTGCATGTAGCATAGTGATGATTGGGCTCATTGAATATTGTGACGACAGTGGTGAAGGAGTATTGTGAAGACTAGCGATGGAACATTGTGATATCAGTGGTAAAAGAGCATTTTGATGAGAAGTGCATGGAGCATTGTGATGACAAGTTTTATGGAGCATTGTGATGACAAGGATGTGGAGCATTGTGATGACAAGCGCATGGTGCATTTTGATGACATGGGTCAAGGAGCATTGTGCTGAAAAGCACATGGAGCATTGTGATGACAAGTGTCATGGAGCATTGTGCTGACAAAGACATGGAGCACTGTGATGACAAGGGACACAGAGAATTGTGATGAAAATTTCATGGAGCATTGTGGTGACAAAGATCACAGAGCCATGTGTGACGAGGGCATGGACCATTGTGAGGACAAAGGTCATGAATCATTGTGATGACTATATTCACGGAGCATTGTGATGACAGGGTTCATGGAGCATTGTGATGACAAGGGCATGGAGCAATATGATGACAGGGACATGGTACATTGGTCTGACAAGTTTCATGGATTATTGTGATGACAGTGGGCATGGAACATTGTGTTGACAAGGACATGGAGCAGTGTGTTGACAAAGGTCACAGAGCCTTGTGTGACGAGGGCATGGACCATTTTGAGGACAAAGGTCATGAAGCATTGTGATGACTGGAGTCACGGAGCATTGTGATGACAGGGGTCATGGAGCATTGTGATGACAAGGGCTTGGAGCATTGTGATGACAGGAGCATGAAACATTGGTCTGATATGTTTCATGGATTATTGTGAAGAGAGTGGGAATGGCGCATTGTGATGACAAGGGCATGGAACATTGTGATGACAAGGTCATGGAGTATTGTGAAGACAGGTGTCAAGGATCATTGTGATGACATATGTCATTGTCCATTGTGATCACAATGGCATGGAGCATTGTGATAACATGTTTCATGGAGGATTGTGATGACAAAGGTAATGGAGCGTTTTGATGACAAGGGCTTGGAACATTGCGATGACAAGTGTCATGGAGCATTGTGATGACAAGTGTATGGAACATTCTGATGAAAAGGTGCATGGAGCATTGAGATTACAGGGGTTTTGAAGCAATGTGATGACAAGGGCATGGAGCATTGTGATGAGTAGGCAATGGAGCATTCTGATGACATGCGTCATGGAGATTTGTGATGACAAGTACATGGAGCATTGTGATTACAGGGGTCTTGGAGCATTGTGATGAAAAGGGAATGGATCATTGTGATGAAAAATGCATGCAGCCTTGTCATGACAGGGTTCAAGGAGCATACTGATGACAACTGTCAGGGAGCATTGTGATGATAAGTGTATTGAGCATTGTGATGCCAAAGATCATGGAGTATTTTGAAGAGAAGACCATGGATAATTGTGATGACCAGCGTCATGGGGCATTGTGATGACAAGTGTTATGGAACATTGTGATCAGAATCGTTTGGTGCATTATGATGACAGAGGTCATTGAGCATTTTGATTTCATTGTGATGATTATAGCATGAAATATTATGGGGATGGGCACGGTGCATTGTGATGACAGGGTTCATGGAGCATTGAGATGAAAAGGGGCATGGAGAATTGTGATTACAGGGGTGTTGGAGCATTGTGATGACAATGGCAAGGAGCATAGTGATGAGAAGGCCATGGAGCATTCTGATGACATGCGTCATGGAGCTTTGTGATGACAAGGGCATGGAGAATTGTGATAACAGGGGTCATGGAATATTGTGATGACAGGGGTGAGGGAGTATTGTGATGACTAGTGGTGGAACATTGTGATATCAGTGGCGAGAAGGCATTTTGAGGAGAAGTGCATGGAGCATTGTGATGACAAGGTTTATGGAGCATGTCGATGACAAGGATGTAGAGCACTGTGATGACAAGTGCATGGTGCATTTTGATGACATGGGTTATGGAGCATTGTGCTGACACGCACATCGAGCATTGTGACGACAAGGGTCATGGAGCATTGTGTTGACAAAGGCATGGAGCTTTGTGATGACAGGGGTCACAGAGCATTTTGATAAAAATTTCATGGAGCATTGTGGTGACAAATGTCACAGAGCTTTGTGTGACGAGGTCATGGACCATTGTGATGACAAATGTCATGAAGCATTGTGATGACTGGAGTCACGGAGCATTGAGATAACAGGGGTCTTGGAGCATTGTGATGAAAAGGGAATGGATCATTGTGATGAAAAAGGCATGGAGCCTTGTCATGACAGTGTTCAAGGAGCATACTGATGACAAGTGTGAGCGAGCATTGTGATGCGAAGTGTATTCAGCATTGTTCTGAAAATGGTCATGGAGCATTGTGATGAGAAGACCTTGCATAATTGTGATGACGAGCGTCATGGGGCATGTGATGACAAGTGTTATGGAACATTGTGATCAGAATGGTTTGGTGCATTATGATGACAGAGGTCATTGAGCATTTTGATTTCATTGTGATTACGATAGCATGAAATATTATGGTTATGGGCACGGTGCATTGTGATGACAGGGTTCATGGAGCATTGAGATGAAAAGGGGCATGGAGCATTGTGATTAAAGGAGTGTTGGAGCATTGTGATGACAATGGCAAGGAGCATTGTGATGAGAAGGCCATGGAGCATTCTGATGACATGCGTCATGGAGCTTTGTGATGACAAGGGCATGGAGAATTGTGATTACAGGGGTCATGGAATATTGTGATGACAGGGGTGATGGAGTATTGTGATGACTAGTGGTGGAACATTTTGATATCAGTGGCGAGAAGGCATTTTGAGGAGAAGTGCATGGAGCATTGTGATGACAAGGTTTATGGAGTATGTTGATGACAAGGATGTAGACCACTGAGATGACAAGTGCATGGTGCATTGTGATGACATGGGTTATGGAGCATTGTGCTGACACGCGCATCGAGCATTGTGACGACAAGGGTCATGGAGCATTGTGTTGACAAAGGCATGGAGCTTTGTGATGACAGGGGTCACAGAGCATTTTGATAAAAATTTCATGGAGCATTGTGGTGACAAATGTCACAGAGCTTTGTGTGACGAGGTCATGGACCATTGTGATGACAAATGTCATGAAGCATTGTGATGACTGGAGTCACGGAGCATTGAGATAACAGGGGTCTTGGAGCATTGTGATGAAAAGGGAATGGATCATTGTGATGAAAAAGGCATGGAGCCTTGTCATGACAGTGTTCAAGGAGCATACTGATGACAAGTGTCAGCGAGCATTGTGATGCGAAGTGTATTCAGCATTGTTCTGAAAATGGTCATGGAGCATTGTGATGAGAAGACCTTGCATAATTGTGATGACGAGCGTCATGGGGCATGTGATGACAAGTGTTATGGAGCATTGTGATCAGAAGGGTTTGGAGCATTGTGATGACAGAGGACATGGAGCATTTTTATTTAATTGTGATGACAATAGCATGAATCATTATGATGATGGGCATGGTGCATTGTGATGACAGTGTTCATGGAGCATTGAGATGAAAAGTGGCATGGGGAATTGGGATTACAGATATCTTGGAGCATTGTGATGACAAGGGTCATGGAGCCTTGTGATGACAAGGCCGTGGAACGTTGTGATGGCAGGTTTCATGGAGCATTGTTATGTCAGGTGTAATGGAGCATTGTGATGACAAGGGCATGGAGCAATGTGATGACAGATTTCATTGAGCATTGTGATGACAATGGCATGGAGCATTGTGATGCCAAGGGTCATGGAGATTTGTGATGACAAATGTCATGGGGCATTTTGATGACAAGGGTGTGGTGCATTGTGATGAGAAGGGCCGGGAGCATTGTGATGACATGGTCATGGAGCAATTTGAATAAAAGTGTCATGGAATATTTTGATGACAGGGGTTATGGAACATTGTGATGTCAGGGGTCGTGGAGCATTGAGATGATATGGGCATGTAGCACTGTGATGACAGTGGTCATGGAAAATTGTGATGACAGGGGTGAGCGAGTATTGTGATGACTAGTGATGGAACATTGTGATATATGTGGTGAGAGAGGATTTTGATGAGAAGTGCATGGAGCATTGTGATGACAAGTTTTATGGAGCAGAGCGATGAAAAGGCTGTGGAGCATTGTGATGAAAAAAGCATGGCACATTGTGATGACATGTGTCATGGATCATTGTGCTGACAAGCGCATGGAGCATTTTGATGAGAATTGTCATGGAGCATTGTGCTGACAAAGGCATAGAGCACTGTGATGACAAGGGACACAGAGCATTGTGATTAAAATTTCTTGGGGCATTGTGGTGACAACGATCACAGAGCCTTGTGTGACGAGGGCATGGACCATTGTGATGAGAAAGGTCATGAATCATTGTGGTGACTGGAGTCATGGAGCACTGTGATGACAGGGTTCATGGAGCATTGTGATGAAGAGGGAATGGATCATTGTGATGAAAAAGGCATGGAGCCTTGTCATGACAGTGTTCAAGGAGCATACTGATGACAAGTGTCAGCGAGCATTGTGATGATAAGTGTATTGTGAATTGTGATGCCAAAGATCATGGAGCATTGTGATGAGAAGACCTTGGATAATGGTGATGACCAGAGTCATGGGGCATTGTGATGACAAGTGTTATGGAACATTGTGATCAGAAGGGTTTGGTGCATTGTGATGACAGTGGTCATTGAGCATTTTGATTACATTGTGATGATAATAGCATGAAATATTATGGTGATGGGCACAGTGCATTGTGATGACAGGGTCCATGGAGCATTGAGATGAAAAGGGGCATGGAGCATTGTGATTACAGGGTTGTTGGAGCATTGTGATGACAAGGGCATGGAGCATTGTGATGAGAAAGCCATGGAGCATTCTGATGACATGCGTCATGGAGCTTTGTGATGACAAGGGCATGGAGAATTGTGGTTAGAGGGGTCATGGAATATTGTGATGACAGGGGTGAGGGAGTATTGTGATGACTAGTGATGGAATATTGTGATATCAGTGGTGAGGGAGTATTGTGATGACTAGTGATGGAACATTGTGATATCAGTGGTGAGAAGGCATTTTGAGGAGAAGTCCATGGAGAATTGTGATGACAAGGTTTATGGAGCATTTTGATGACAAGTATGTGGAGCATTGTGATGACAAGTGCATGGTGCATTGTGATGACATGGGTTATGGAGCATTGTGCTGACACGCGCATCGAAAATTGTGATGACAAGGGTCATGGAGCATTTTGCTGAAAAAGGCATGCAGCTTTGTGATGACAAGGGTCACAGAGCATTGTGCTAAAAATTTCATGGAGCATTGTGGTGACAAAGGTAACAGAGCTTTGTGTGACGAGGTCATGGACCATTGTGATGACAAATGTCATGAAGCATTGTGATGACTGGAGTCACGGAGCATTGTGATAACAGGTGTCTTGGAGCATTGTGATGAAAAGGGAATGGATCATTGTGATGAAAAAGGCATGGAGCCTTGTCATGACAGTGTTCAAGGAGCATACTGATGACAAGTGTCAGCGAGCATTGTGATCCCAAGTGTATTGAGCATTGTGGTAACAAAGGTCATGGAGCATTGTGATGAGAAGTCCTAGCATAATTGTGACGACGAGCGTCATGGGGCATGTGATGACAAGTTTATGGAACATTGTGATCAGAAGGGTTTGGAGCATTGTGATGACAGAGGACATGGAGCATTTTGATTTCATTGTGATGACAATAGCATGAAATATTATGGTGTTGGGCATGGTGCATTGTGATGACAGTGTTCATGGAGCATTGAGATTAAAATTGGCATGGAGAATTGTGGTTACAGAGGTCTTGGAGCATTGTGATGACAAGGGTCATGGAGCCTTGTGATGACAAGGCCGTGGAACATTGTGATGGCAGGGGTCATGGAGCATTGTTATGACAGGTGTAATGGAGCATTGTGATGACAAGGGCATGGAGCAATGTGATGAGAGATTTCATTGAGCATTTTGATGACAATGGCATGGAACACTGTGATGCCAAGGGTTATGGAGCTTTGTGATGACAAATGTCAAGGGGCATTTTGATGACCAGGGCATCGTGCATTGTGATGAGAAGGGCAGGGAGCATTGTGATGACAGGGTCATAGAGCAATTTGAATAAAAGTGTCATGGAATATTTTGATGACAGTGGTTATGGAACATTGTGATGTCAGGGATCATGAAGCATTGTTTTGAAATGGGGCACGGAGCATTTTGTGACAGGGTTTATGGAACATTGTGATGTCAGGGGTCATGGAGCATTGTGATGATAAGGGCATGTAGCCCTGTGATGACAGTGGTTATGGAACATTGTGATGACAGGGGTGAGCGAGTATTGTGATGACTAGTGATGGAACACTGTGATATATGTGGTGAGAGAGCATTTTGATGAGAAGTTCATTGAGCATTGTGATGACAATTTTTATGGAGCACAGCGATAAAAGGATGGGGAGCATTCTGATGAAAAGAGCAAGGCACATTGTGATGACATGTGTCATGGAGCATTGTGCTGACAAGCGCATGGAGCATTTTGATGACAAGTGTCATGGAGCATTGTGCTGACAAAGACATGGAGCATTGTGATGACAAGGGACACAGAATTGTGATGAAAATTTCATGGAGCATTGTGGTGTCAAAGATCACAGAGCCATGTGTGATGAGGGCATGGACCATTGTGAGGACAAAGGTCATGAATCATTGTGATGACTATATTCACGGAGCATTGTGATGACAGGGTTCATGGAGCATTGTGATGACAAGGGCATGGAGCAATATGATGACAGGGACTTGGAACATTGGTCTGACAAGTTTCATGGATTATTGTGATGACAGTGGGCATGGAACATTGTGTTGACAAGGACATGGAGCAGGGTGTTGACAAAGGTCACAGAGCCTAGTGTGACGAGGGCATGGACCATTTTGAGGACAAAGGTCATGAAGCATTGTGATGACTGGAGTCACGGAGCATTGTGATGACAGGGGTCATTGAGCATTGTGATGAGAAGGGCATGGAGCATTGTGATGAAAGGGGCATGGAGCATTGGTCTGACATGTTTCATGGATTATTGTGAAGAGAGTGGGAATGGCGCATTGTGATGACAAGGGCATGGAACATTGTGATGACAAGGTCATTGAGTATTGTGAAGACAGGTGTCAGGGATCATTGTGATGACATATGTCATTGTCCATTGTGATGACAATGGCATGGAGCATTGTGATAACATGTGTCATGGAGGATTGTGATGACAAAGGAAATGGAGCATTTTGATGACAGGGGCTTGGAACATTGCGATGACAAGTGTCATGGAGCATTGTGATGACAAGGGCATGGAGCATTCTGATGTAAAGGTGCATGGAGCATTGAGATTACAGGGGTTTTGAAGCAATGTGATGACAAAGGCATGGAGCATTGTGATGAGAAGGCAATGGAGCATACTGATGTCATGCGTCATGGAGCTTAGTGATGACAAGGACATGGAGCATTGTGATTACAGGGGTCTTGGAGCATTGTGATGAAAAGGGAATGGATCATTGTGATGAAAAATTCATGGAGCATTGTCATGACAGGGTTCAAGGAGCATACTGATGACAACTGTCAGGGAGAATTGTGATGATAAGTATATTGAGCATTGTGATGCCAAAGATCATGGAGCATTGTGAAGAGAAGACCATGGATAATTGTGATGACCAGCGTCATGGGGCATTGTGATGACAAGTGTTATGGAACATTGTGATCAGAATGGTTTGGTGCATTATGATGACAGAGGTCATTGAGCATTTTGATTTCATTGTGATGACAATAGCATGAAATATTATGGTGATGGGCACGGTGCATTGTGACGACAGGGTTCATGGAGCATTGAGATGAAAAGGGGCATGGAGCATTGTGATTACAGGGGTGTTGGAGCATTGTGATGACAAGGGCATGGAGCATTGTGATGAGAAGGCCATGGAGCATTCTGATGACATGCGTCATGGAGCTTTGTGATGACAAGGGCATGAGGAATTGTGATTACAGGGGTCATGGAATATTGTGATGACAGGGGTGAGGGAGTATTGTGATGCCTAGTGATGGAACATCGTGATATCAGTGGCGAGAAGGCATTTTGAGGAGAAGTGCATGGAGCATTGTGATGACAAGGTTTATGGAGCATTTTGATGACAAGGATTTGGAGCACTGTGATGACAAGTGCATGGTGCATTGTGATGACATGGGTTATGGAGCATTGTGCTGACACGCGCATCGAGCATTGTGATGACAAGGCTCATGGAGCATTGTGTTGACAAAGGCATGGAGCTTTGTGATGACAGGGGTCACAGAGCATTTTGATAAAAATTTCATGGAGCATTGTGGTGACAAATGTCACAGAGCTTTGTGTGACGAGGTCATGGACCATTGTGATGACAAATGTCATGAAGCATTGTGATGACTGGAGTCACGGAGCCTTGTGATAACAGGGGTCTTGGAGCATTGTCATGAAAAGGGAATGGATCATTGTGATGAAAAAGGCATGGAGCCTTGTCATGACAGTGTTCAAGGAGCATACTGATGACAAGTGTCAGCGAGCATTGTGATGCGAAGTGTATTCAGCATTGTTCTGAAAATGGTCATGGAGCATTGTGATGAGAAGACCTTGCATAATTGTGATGACGAGCGTCATGGGGCATGTGATGACAAGTGTTATGGAACATTGTGATCAGAAGGGTTTGGAGCATTGTGATGACAGAGGACATGGAGCATTTTTATTTAATTGTGATGACAATAGCATGAATCATTATGATGATGGGCATGGTGCATTGTGATGACAGTGTTCATGGAGCATTGAGATGCAAAGTAGCATGGAGAATTGTGATTACAGATGTCTTGGAGCATTGTGATGACAAGGGTCATGGAGCCTTGTGATGACAAGGCCGTGGAACATTGTGATGGCAGGTGTCATGGAGCATTGTTATGACAGGTGTAATGGTGCATTGTGATGACAAGGGCATGGAGCAATGTGATGACAGATTTCATTGAGCATTGTGATGACAATGGCATGGAGCATTGTGATGCCAAGGGTCATGGAGCTTTGTGATGACAAATGTCATGGGGCATTTTGATGACAAGGGTGTGGTGCATTGTGATGAGAAGGGCAGGGAGCATTGTGATGACAGGGTCATGGAGCAATTTGAATAAAAGTGTCATGGAATATTTTGATGACAGGGGTTATGGAACATTGTGATGTCAGGGGTCATGGAGCATTGAGATGATAAGGGCATGTAGCACTGTGATGACAGTGGTCATGGAAAATTGTGATGACAGGGGTGAGCGAGTATTGTGATGACTAGTGATGGAACATTGTGATATATGTGGTGAGAGAGGATTTTGATGAGAGGTGCATGGAGCATTGTGATGACTAGTGTTATGTAGCAGAGCGATGATAAGGCTGTGGAGCATTGTGATGAAAAGAACATGGCACATTGTGATGACATGTGTCATGGATCATTGTGCTGACAAGCGCATGGAGCATTTTGATGAGAAGTGTCATGGAGCATTGTGCTGACAAAGGCATAGAGCACTGTGATGACAAGGGACACAGAGCATTGTGATTAAAATTTCATGGAGCATTGGGGTGACAACGATCACAGAGCCTTGTGTGATGAGGGCATGGACCATTGTGATGAGAAAGGTCATGAATCATTGTGGTGACTGGAGTCACAGAGCACTGTGATGACAGGGGTCATGGAGCATTGTGATGACAAGGGCATGGAGCAATATGATGACAGGGTCATGGAACATTGGTCTGACAAGTTTCATGGATTATTGTGATGACAGTTGGCATGGAGTATTGAGATGACAAGGGCATGGAGCATTGTGGTGACAATGGTCACAGAGCCTTGTGTGACGAGGGCATGGACCATTTTGATGAAAAATGTCATGAAGCATTGTGATGACTGGAGTCACGGAGCACTGTGATGCTAGAGGTCATGGAGCATTGCGATGACAAGGGCATGGAGCATTGTGATGAAAAAGGGTTATGGAGCATTGTGCTGACAGGCGCATCGAGCATTGTGATGACAATGGTCATGGAGCATTGTGCTGACAAAGGCAAGGAGCTTGGTGATGACAAGGGTCACAGAGCATTGTGATAAAAATATCATGGAGCATTGTGGTGACAAATGTCACAGAGCTTTGTGTGACGAGGTCATGGACCAATTTGATGACAAATGTAATGAAGCATTGTGATGACTGGAGTCACGGAGCATTGTGATAACAGGGGTTTTGGAGCATTGTGATGACAGAGGACATGGAGCATTTTGATTTCATTGTGATGACAATAGCATGAATCATTATGATGATGGGCATTGTGCATTTTGATGACAGTGTTCATGGCGCATTGAGATGAAAAGTGGCATGGAGAATTGTGATTACAGAGGTCTTGGAGCATTGTGATGACAAGGGTCATGGAGCCTTGTGATGACAAGGCCGTGGAACATTGTGATGGCAGGGTTCATGGAGCATTGTTATGACAGGTGTAATGGAGCATTGTGATGACAAGGGCATGGAGCATTGTGATGAGAAGTCCATGGAGCATTCTGATGACACGCGTCATGGAGCTTTGTGACAACAAAGGCATGGAGAACTGTGATTACAGGGGTCATGGAATATTGTGATGACAGGGGTGAGGGAAAATTGTGATGACTAGTGATGGAACATTGTGATATCAGTGGTGAGAAGGCATTTTGAGGAGAAGTGCATGGAGCATTGTGATGACAAGGTTTATGGAGCATTTTGATGACAAGGATGTGGAGCATTGTGATGACAAGTGCATGGTGCATTGTGATGACATGGGTTATGGAGCATTGTGCTGACACGCGCATCAAGCATTGTGATGACAATGGTCATGGAGCATTGTGCTGACAAAGGCATGGAGCTTTGTGATGACAAGGGTCACAGAGCATTGTGATAAAAATTTCATGGAGCATTGTGGTGACAAAGGTCACAGAGCTTTGTGTGACGAGGTCATGGACCATTGTGATGACAAATGTCATGAAGCATTGTGATGACTGGAGACACGGAGCATTGTGATAACGGGAGTTTTGGAGCATTGTGATGAAAAGGGAATGGATCATTGTGATGAAAAAGGCATGGAGCCTTGTCATGACAGTGTTCAAGGAGCATACTGATGACAAGTGTCAGCGAGCATTGTGATGCCAAGTGTATTGAGCATTGTGGTGACAAAGGTCATGGAGCCTTGTGATGAGAAGACCTTGCATAATTGTGATGACGAGCGTCATGAGGCATGTGACGACAAGTGTTATGGAACATTGTGATCAGAAGGGTTTGTAGCATTGAGATGACAGAGGACATGGAGCATTTTGATTTCACTGTGATGACAATAGCATGAATCATTATGATGATGGGCATTGTGCATTGTGATGACACTGTTCATGGAGCATTGAGATGAAAAGTGGCATGGAGAATTGTGATTACAGAGGTCTTGGAGCATTGTGATGACAAGGGTCATGGAGCGTTGTCATGACAAGGCTGTGGAACATTGTGATGGCAGGGGTCATGGAGCATTGTAATGACAGGTGTAATGCAGCATTGTGATGACAAGGGCATGGAGCAATGTGATGAGAGATTTCATTGAGCATTGTGATGACAATGGCCTGGAGCATTGTGATGCCAAGTGTCATGGAGCTTTTTGATGACAAATGACATGGGGCATTTTGATGACAAGGGTGTGGTGCATTGTGATGAGAAGGGCAGGGAGCATTGTGATGACAGGGTTATGGAGCAATTTGAATAAAAGAGTCATGGAATATTTTGATTACAGTGGTTATGGAACATTGTGATGTCAGGGGTCATGAAGCATTGTCATGAAATGGGTCATGGAGCATTTTGTGACAGGGGTTAAGGAACACTGTGATGTCAGGGGTCATGAAGCATTGTGATGAAATGGGTCATGGAGCATTTTGATGACAGGGGTTATGGAACATTGTGATGTCAGGGGTCATGGAGCATTGTGATGATAAGGGCATGTAGCACTGTGATGACAGTGGTCATGGATCATTGTGATGACAGGGGTGAGTGAGTATTGTGATGACTAGTGATGGAACATAGTGATATATGTGGTGAGAGAGCATTTTGATGAGAAGAGCATGGAGCATTGTGATGACAATTTTATGGAGCATAGCGATGAAAATGATGTGGAGCATTGTGATGAAAAGAGCATGGCACATTGTGATGACATGTGTCATGGAGCATTGTGCTCACGAGCGCATGGAGCATTTTAAAGACAAGTGTCATGGAGCATTGTGCTGACAAAGGCATGGAGTATTGTGATGACAAGGGACAAAGAGCATTGTGATGAAAATTTCATGGAGCATTGTGGTGACAAGGGTCACAGAGCCTTGTGTGACGAGGGCATGGACCATTGTGAGGACAAAGGTCATGAATCATTGTGATGACTGGAGTCACGAAGCATTGTGATGACAGGGGTCATGGAGCATTGTGATGACAAGTGCATGGAGCAATGTGATGATAGGAGCATGGAATATTGGTCTGACATGTTTCATGGATTATTGTGATGACAGTGGCCATGGCACATTGTGATGACAAGGGCATGGAACATTATGATGACAATGTCATGGAGTATTGTGAAGACAGGTGTCAGGGAACATTGTGATGACATATGTCATTGTCCATTGGGATAACAATGGCATGGAGCATTGTGATACCAAGTGTCATGGAGGATTGTGATGACAAAGGTAATGGAGCATTTTGATGACAAGGGCTTGGAACATTGCGATGACAAGGGTCATTGAGCATTGTGATGACAAGGACATGGAGCATTCTGATGAAAAGGTGCATGGAGCATTGTGATGAAAAGGGCATGGAACATTGTGATGACAAGGGAAATTGAGAATTTTTATGACAACGTCGTGAAGCATTGTGATGACAAGCGCATGGAGCTTGCTATGACAGGGGTCATAGAGCATTGCGATGACAAGTGCATGGAGAATTGTGATGACAAGATTATGTAACATTGTGATGAGAAGTGTCACGAAGCATTGTGATGACAAGGACGTGGAGAACTGTAATGACAAGGGACATGGAGCATTGTTATGAACAGGGCATGGAGGATTGTGATAGAAAGACCGTGGAGTATTGTGATGAAAAGACCATGGATAATTATGATGGAGAGCGTCATGGATCTCTGTAATGACAAGGGGCATGGAGCATTGTGATGACAGGTGTCATGGAGCATTGTGATGAGAGGGGTCATGGAGCATTGTGATGACAAAGGTCATGGAGCATTGGCCTGAATATGTTCATAGAGTATTGTGATGACAGTGGTCAAGGAGCATTGTGATGACAAGGGAATGGAACATTGTGATGACAAGGTCCTGGAGCAGTGTGATGAGAAGACCATGGAGCCCTGTGATGACAAGTCTCATGGAGCATTCTGATGAATAGGGGCATGGAGCATTGTGATAACAGGGGTCTTGGAGCATTGTGATGACAAGGGCATGGAGCATTGTGATGAGAAGAGTATCGAGCATTGTGATGACAAGTGTCATGGAGCATTGTGGTGACAAGGGCATGGAGCAATGTGATGGGAGGCTTCATGGAGCATTGTGATGACAATGGCATGGAGCATTGTGATGCCAAGTGTCATGGAGTTTTGTGATGACAAAAGTCATGGAGCATTTTGATGACAAGGTTGTGGTGCGTTGTGATGAGAATGGCAGGGAGCATTGTGCTAACAGGGTAATGGAGCAATTTGGTGAAAATGTCATGGAATATTTTGATGAGAGTAGATATGGAAAATTGTGATGTCAGGGGTCATGGAGCATTGTGCTGAAAATGTTAATGGTGCATTTTGATGACAGGGATTATGGAGCATTGTGATGTCATTGGTCATGGAGCATTTTGATGATAAGTGCATGTAGCATAGTGATGATTGGGCTCATTGAATATTGTGACGACAGTGGTGAAGGAGTATTGTGAAGACTAGCGATGGAACATTGTGATATCAGTGGTAAAAGAGCATTTTGATGAGAAGTGCATGGAGCATTGTGATGACAAGTTTTATGGAGCATTGTGATGACAAGGATGTGGAGCATTGTGATGACAAGCGCATGGTGCATTTTGATGACATGGGTCAAGGAGCATTGTGCTGAAAAGCACATGGAGCATTGTGATGACAAGTGTCATGGATCATTGTGCTGACAAAGACATGGTGCATTGCGATGACAAGGGTCACAGAGCATTGTGATGAAAAGGACATGGATCATTGTGATGCAAAATTCATGGAGCCTTTTCATGACAGGGTTCAAGGAGCATGCTGATGACAAGTGTCAGCGAGCATTGTGATGACATGTGTATTGAGCATTGTGATGACAAATGTCATGGAGTATTGTGAATAGAAGGCCATGGATAATTGTGATGATGAGCATCATGGGGCGTTGTGATGACAAGTGTTATGGAACATTGTGATCACAAGGGTTTGGAGCATTGTGATGACAGAGGTCATGGAGCATTTTGATTTCATTTTGATGACAATAGCATGAAGCATTATGATGATGGGCATGGTGCATTGTGATGACACGGTTCATGGAGCATTGAGATGAAAATGGGCATTGAGCATTGTGATTACAGAGGTCTAGGAGAATTGTGATGACAAGGGCATGGAGCATCATGAATGAGAAGGCCATGGAGCATTCTGATGACATGCGTCATGGAGCTTTGTGATGACAAGGGAATGGAGCATTGTGATGCCAAGGGTCATGTAGCTTTGTGATGACAGAGGTCATGGAGCATTTTGATGACAAGTGCGTGGTGAACTGTGTATGAGAAGGGTAGGGATCATTGTGATGAAAGGGTCATGGAGCAATTTGATGAAATTTGTCATGGGACATTTTTATGACAGGGGTTATGGAACATTGTGATGTCAGGGGTCATGGAGGATTATGATGAAAAGGGTCATGGAGCATTTTGATGACAGGGGTCCTGGAACATTGTGATGACAGGGGTGAGGGAGTATTGTGATGACTAGTGATGGAACTTTATGATATCAGTGGTGGGAGAGCATTTTGATGTGAAGTGCATGGAGCATTGTGATGACAAGGTTTATGGAGCACTGTGATGACACGGTTGTGGAGCATTGTGATGACAAGTGCATGGCACATTGTGATGACACAGGTCATGGGGCATTGTGCGGACAAGCGCATGGAGCATTGTGATGAATACTGTCATGGAGAATTGTGCTGACAAAGGCATGGAGCATTGTGATGACAAGGGACACAGAGCATTGTGATGAAAATTTCATGGAGCATTGTGGTGACAAAGATCACAGAGCCTTGTGTGACGAGGGCATGGACCATTGTGATGAGAAAGGTCATGAATCATTGTGATGACTGGAGTCACGGAGCATTGTGATGACAGGGGTCATGGAGCATTGTGATGACAAGGGCATGGAGCATTGTGATGAGAAGGGTCATGGAGCATTTTGATGACAAGGGCATGGAGCATTGTGTTGAGAAGGCAATGGAGCATTCTGATGACATGTGTCATGGAGCTTTGTGATGACAAGGGCATGGAGCATTGTGGTGACAAAGGTCACAGAGCCTTGTGTGACGAGGGCATGGACCATAGTGAGGACAAAGGTCATGAAGCATTGTGATGACTGGAGTCACGGAGCATTGTGATGATAGGGGTCATGGAGCATTGTGATGACAAGGGCATGTAGCACTGTGATGACAGGGGCATGGAGCAATGTGATGAGAGATTTCATTGAGCATTGTGATCACAATGTCATGGAACACTGTGATGCCATGTGTTATGGAGCTTTTAGATGACAAATGTCAAGGGGCATTTTGAAGACAAGGGCATGGTGCATTGTGATGAGAAGGGCGGGGAGCATAGTGATGACAGGGTCATGGAGCAATTTGAATAAATGTGTCATGGAATATTTTGATGACAGTGGTTATGGAACTTTGTGATGTCAGGGGTCATGAAGCATTGTGATGAAATGGGTCACGGAGCATTTTGTGACAGGGGTTATGGAACATTGTGATGTCAGGGGTCATGGAGCATCGTGATGATAAGGGCATGTAGCACTGTGATGACAGTGGTCATGGAACATTTTGATGACAGTAGTGAGCGAGTATTGTGATGACTAGTGATGGAACATTGTGATATATGTGTTGAGAGAGCATTTTGATGAGAAGTGCATGGAGCATTGTGATGACAAGTTTTATGGAGCACAGCGATGAAAAGGATGTGGAGCATTGTGATGAAAAGAGCATGGCACATTGTGATGACATGTGTCATGGAGCATTGTGCTGACAAGCGCATGGAGCATTGCGATGACAAGGGACACAAAGCATTGTGATGAAAATTTCATGGAGCATTGTGGTGACAAAGATCACAGATCCTTGTGTCACGAGGGCATGGACCATTGTGAGGACAAAGGTCATGAATCATTGTGATAACAGGAGTCACGGAGCATTGTGATGACAGGGGTCATGGAGCATTGTGATGACAAGGGCATGGAGCAATTTGATGACACGGGCATGGAACATTGGTCTGACAAGTTTCATAGATTTTTGTCATGACATTGGGCATGGAGCATTGAGATGACAAGGGCATGGAGCATTGTGGTGACAAAGGTCACAGAGCCATGTGTGAGGAGGTCATGGACCATTGTGAGGACAAAGGTCATGAAGCATTGTGATGACTGGAGTCACGGAGCATTGTGATAACAGGGGTCTTGGAGCATTGTGATGAAAAGGGAATGGATCATTGTGATGAAAAAGGCATGGAGCCTTGTCATGACAGTGTTCAAGGAGCATACTGATGACAAGTGTCAGTGAGCATTGTGATCCCAAGTGTATTGAGCATTGTGGTAACAAAGGTCATGGAGCATTGTGATGAGAAGAACTAGCATAATTGTGATGACGAGCGTCATGGGGCATGTGATGACAAGTGTTATGGAACATTGTGATCAGAAGGGTTTGGAGCATTGTGATGACAGAGGACATGGAGCATTTTGATTTCATTGTGATGACAATAGCATGAAATATTATGGTGATGGGCATGGTGCATTGTGATGACAGTGTTCATGGAGCATTGAGATGAAAAGTGGCATGGAGAATTGTGATTACAGAGGTCTTGGATCATTGTGATGACAATGGTCATGGAGCCTTGTGATGACAAGGCCGTGGAACATTGTAATGGCAGTGGTCATGGAGCATTGTTATGACAGGTGTAATGGAGCATTGTGATGACAAGGGCATGGAACACTGTGATGCCAAGTGTTATGGAGCTTTGTGATGACAAATGTCAAGGGGCATTTTGATGACCAGGGCATCGTGCATTGTAATGAGAAGGGCAGGGAGCATTGTGATGACAGGGTCATAGAGCAATTTGAATAAAAGTGTCAAGGAATATTTTGATGACAGTGGTTATGGAACATTGTGATGTCAGGGATAATGAAGCATTTTTTTGAAATGGGTCACGGAGCATTTTGTGACAGGGGTTATGGAACATTTTGATGTCAGGGGTCATGGAGCATTTTGATGATAAGGGCATGTAGCCCTGTGATGACAGTGGTTATGGAACATTGTGATGACAGGGGTGAGCGAGTATTGTGATGACTAGTGATGGAACACTGTGATATATGTGGTGAGAGAGCATTTTGATGAGAAGTGCATTGAGCATTGTGATGACAATTTTTATGGAGCACAGCGATAAAAGGATGGGGAGCATTCTGATGAAAAGAGCATGGCACATTGTGATGACATTTGTCATGGAGCATTGTGCTGACAAGCGCATGGAGCATTTTGATGACAAGTGTCATGGAGCATTGTGCTGACAAAGACATGAAGCACTGTGATGACAAGGGACACAGAGAATTGTGATGAAAATTTCATGGAGCATTGTGGTGACAAAGATCACAGAGCCATGTGTGACGAGGGCATGGACCATTGTGAGGACAAAGGTCATGAATCATTGTGATGACTATATTCACGGAGCATTGTGATGACAGGGTTCATGGAGCATTGTGATGACAAGGGCATGGAGCAATATGATGACAGGGACATGGAACATTGGTCTGACAAGTTTCATGGATTATTGTGATGACAGTGGGCATGGAACATTGTGTTGACAAGGACATGGAGCAGTGTGTTGACAAAGGTCACAGAGCCTTGTGTGACGAGGGCATGGACCATTTTGAGGACAAAGGTCATGAAGCATTGTGATGACTGGAGTCACGGAGCATTGTGATGACAGGGGTCATGGAGCATTGTGATGACAAGGGCTTGGAGCATTGTGATGACAGGGGCATGAAACATTGGTCTGATATGTTTCATGGATTATTGTGAAGAGAGTGGGAATGGCGCATTGTGATGACAAGGGCATGGAACATTGTGATGACAAGGTCATGGAGTATTGTGAAGACAGGTGTCAAGGATCATTGTGATGACATATGTCATTGTCCATTGTGATCACAATGGCATGGAGCATTGTGATAACATGTGTCATGGAGGATTGTGATGACAAAGTTAATGGAGCGTTTTGATGACAAGGGCTTGGAACATTGCGATGACAAGTGTCATGGAGCATTGTGATGACAAGTGTATGGAACATTCTGATGAAAAGGTGCATGGAGCATTGAGATTACAGGGGTTTTGAAGCAATGTGATGACAAGGGCATGGAGCATTGTGATGAGAAGGCAATGGAGCATTCTGATGACATGCGTCATGGAGCTTTGTGATGACAAGTACATGGAGCATTGTGATTACAGGGGTCTTGGAGCATTGTGATGAAAAGGGAATGGATCATTGTGATGAAAAATGCATGGAGCCTTGTCATGACAGGGTTCAAGGAGCATACTGATGACAACTGTCAGGGAGCATTGTGATGATAAGTGTATTGAGCATTGTGATGCCAAAGATCATGGAGTATTTTGAAGAGAAGACCATGGATAATTGTGATGACCAGCGTCATGAGGCATTGTGATGACAAGTGTTATGGAACATTGTGATCAGAATCGTTTGGTGCATTATGATGACAGAGGTCATTGAGCATTTTGATTTCATTGTGATGATTATAGCATGAAATATTATGGGGATGGGCACGGTGCATTGTGATGACAGGGTTCATGGAGCATTGAGATGAAAAGGGGCATGGAGAATTGTGATTACAGGGGTGTTGGAGCATTGTGATGACAATGGCAAGGAGCATAGTGATGAGAAGGCCATGGAGCATTCTGATGACATGCGTCATGGAGCTTTGTGATGACAAGGGCATGGAGAATTGTGATAACAGGGGTCATGGAATATTGTGATGACAGGGGTGAGGGAGTATTGTGATGACTAGTGGTGGAACATTGTGATATCAGTGGCGAGAAGGCATTTTGAGGAGAAGTGCATGGAGCATTGTGATGACAAGGTTTATGGAGCATGTCGATGACAAGGATGTAGAGCACTGTGATGACAAGTGCATGGTGCATTTTGATGACATGGGTTATGGAGCATTGTGCTGACACGCACATCGAGCATTGTGACGACAAGGGTCATGGAGCATTGTGTTGACAAAGGCATGGAGCTTTGTGATGACAGGGGTCACAGAGCATTTTGATAAAAATTTCATGGAGCATTGTGGTGACAAATGTCACAGAGCTTTGTGTGACGAGGTCATGGACCATTGTGATGACAAATGTCATGAAGCATTGTGATGACTGGAGTCACGGAGCATTGAGATAACAGGGGTCTTGGAGCATTGTGATGAAAAGGGAATGGATCATTGTGATGAAAAAGGCATGGAGCCTTGTCATGACAGTGTTCAAGGAGCATACTGATGACAAGTGTGAGCGAGCATTGTGATGCGAAGTGTATTCAGCATTGTTCTGAAAATGGTCATGGAGCATTGTGATGAGAAGACCTTGCATAATTGTGATGACGAGCGTCATGGGGCATGTGATGACAAGTGTTATGGAACATTGTGATCAGAATGGTTTGGTGCATTATGATGACAGAGGTCATTGAGCATTTTGATTTCATTGTGATTACGATAGCATGAAATATTATGGTTATGGGCACGGTGCATTGTGATGACAGGGTTCATGGAGCATTGAGATGAAAAGGGGCATGGAGCATTGTGATTAAAGGAGTGTTGGAGCATTGTGATGACAATGGCAAGGAGCATTGTGATGAGAAGGCCATGGAGCATTCTGATGACATGCGTCATGGAGCTTTGTGATGACAAGGGCATGGAGAATTGTGATTACAGGGGTCATGGAATATTGTGATGACAGGGGTGATGGAGTATTGTGATGACTAGTGGTGGAACATTTTGATATCAGTGGCGAGAAGGCATTTTGAGGAGAAGTGCATGGAGCATTGTGATGACAAGGTTTATGGAGTATGTTGATGACAAGGATGTAGACCACTGAGATGACAAGTGCATGGTGCATTGTGATGACATGGGTTATGGAGCATTGTGCTGACACGCGCATCGAGCATTGTGACGACAAGGGTCATGGAGCATTGTGTTGACAAAGGCATGGAGCTTTGTGATGACAGGGGTCACAGAGCATTTTGATAAAAATTTCATGGAGCATTGTGGTGACAAATGTCACAGAGCTTTGTGTGACGAGGTCATGGACCATTGTGATGACAAATGTCATGAAGCATTGTGATGACTGGAGTCACGGAGCATTGAGATAACAGGGGTCTTGGAGCATTGTGATGAAAAGGGAATGGATCATTGTGATGAAAAAGGCATGGAGCCTTGTCATGACAGTGTTCAAGGAGCATACTGATGACAAGTGTCAGCGAGCATTGTGATGCGAAGTGTATTCAGCATTGTTCTGAAAATGGTCATGGAGCATTGTGATGAGAAGACCTTGCATAATTGTGATGACGAGCGTCATGGGGCATGTGATGACAAGTGTTATGGAGCATTGTGATCAGAAGGGTTTGGAGCATTGTGATGACAGAGGACATGGAGCATTTTTATTTAATTGTGATGACAATAGCATGAATCATTATGATGATGGGCATGGTGCATTGTGATGACAGTGTTCATGGAGCATTGAGATGAAAAGTGGCATGGGGAATTGGGATTACAGATATCTTGGAGCATTGTGATGACAAGGGTCATGGAGCCTTGTGATGACAAGGCCGTGGAACGTTGTGATGGCAGGTTTCATGGAGCATTGTTATGTCAGGTGTAATGGAGCATTGTGATGACAAGGGCATGGAGCAATGTGATGACAGATTTCATTGAGCATTGTGATGACAATGGCATGGAGCATTGTGATGCCAAGGGTCATGGAGATTTGTGATGACAAATGTCATGGGGCATTTTGATGACAAGGGTGTGGTGCATTGTGATGAGAAGGGCCGGGAGCATTGTGATGACATGGTCATGGAGCAATTTGAATAAAAGTGTCATGGAATATTTTGATGACAGGGGTTATGGAACATTGTGATGTCAGGGGTCGTGGAGCATTGAGATGATATGGGCATGTAGCACTGTGATGACAGTGGTCATGGAAAATTGTGATGACAGGGGTGAGCGAGTATTGTGATGACTAGTGATGGAACATTGTGATATATGTGGTGAGAGAGGATTTTGATGAGAAGTGCATGGAGCATTGTGATGACAAGTTTTATGGAGCAGAGCGATGAAAAGGCTGTGGAGCATTGTGATGAAAAAAGCATGGCACATTGTGATGACATGTGTCATGGATCATTGTGCTGACAAGCGCATGGAGCATTTTGATGAGAATTGTCATGGAGCATTGTGCTGACAAAGGCATAGAGCACTGTGATGACAAGGGACACAGAGCATTGTGATTAAAATTTCTTGGGGCATTGTGGTGACAACGATCACAGAGCCTTGTGTGACGAGGGCATGGACCATTGTGATGAGAAAGGTCATGAATCATTGTGGTGACTGGAGTCATGGAGCACTGTGATGACAGGGTTCATGGAGCATTGTGATGAAGAGGGAATGGATCATTGTGATGAAAAAGGCATGGAGCCTTGTCATGACAGTGTTCAAGGAGCATACTGATGACAAGTGTCAGCGAGCATTGTGATGATAAGTGTATTGTGAATTGTGATGCCAAAGATCATGGAGCATTGTGATGAGAAGACCTTGGATAATGGTGATGACCAGAGTCATGGGGCATTGTGATTACAAGTGTTATGGAACATTGTGATCAGAAGGGTTTGGTGCATTGTGATGACAGTGGTCATTGAGCATTTTGATTACATTGTGATGATCATAGCATGAAATATTATGGTGATGGGCACAGTGCATTGTGATGACAGGGTCCATGGAGCATTGAGATGAAAAGGGGCATGGAGCATTGTGATTACAGGGTTGTTGGAGCATTGTGATGACAAGGGCATGGAGCATTGTGATGAGAAAGCCATGGAGCATTCTGATGACATGCGTCATGGAGCTTTGTGATGACAAGGGCATGGAGAATTGTGGTTAGAGGGGTCATGGAATATTGTGATGACAGGGGTGAGGGAGTATTGTGATGACTAGTGATGGAATATTGTGATATCAGTGGTGAGGGAGTATTGTGATGACTAGTGATGGAACATTGTGATATCAGTGGTGAGAAGGCATTTTGAGGAGAAGTCCATGGAGAATTGTGATGACAAGGTTTATGGAGCATTTTGATGACAAGTATGTGGAGCATTGTGATGACAAGTGCATGGTGCATTGTGATGACATGGGTTATGGAGCATTGTGCTGACACGCGCATCGAAAATTGTGATGACAAGGGTCATGGAGCATTTTGCTGAAAAAGGCATGCAGCTTTGTGATGACAAGGGTCACAGAGCATTGTGCTAAAAATTTCATGGATCATTGTGGTGACAAAGGTAACAGAGCTTTGTGTGACGAGGTCATGGACCATTGTGATGACAAATGTCATGAAGCATTGTGATGACTGGAGTCACGGAGCATTGTGATAACAGGGGTCTTGGAGCATTGTGATGAAAAGGGAATGGATCATTGTGATGAAAAAGGCATGGAGCCTTGTCATGACAGTGTTCAAGGAGCATACTGATGACAAGTGTCAGCGAGCATTGTGATCCCAAGTGTATTGAGCATTGTGGTAACAAAGGTCATGGAGCATTGTGATGAGAAGACCTAGCATAATTGTGACGACGAGCGTCATGGGGCATGTGATGACAAGTTTATGGAACATTGTGATCAGAAGGGTTTGGAGCATTGTGATGACAGAGGACATGGAGCATTTTGATTTCATTGTGATGACAATAGCATGAAATATTATGGTGTTGGGCATGGTGCATTGTGATGACAGTGTTCATGGAGCATTGAGATTAAAATTGGCATGGAGAATTGTGGTTACAGAGGTCTTGGAGCATTGTGATGACAAGGGTCATGGAGCCTTGTGATGACAAGGCCGTGGAACATTGTGATGGCAGGGGTCATGGAGCATTGTTATGACAGGTGTAATGGAGCATTGTGATGACAAGGGCATGGAGCAATGTGATGAGAGATTTCATTGAGCATTTTGATGACAATGGCATGGAACACTGTGATGCCAAGGGTTATGGAGCTTTGTGATGACAAATGTCAAGGGGCATTTTGATGACCAGGGCATCGTGCATTGTGATGAGAAGGGCAGGGAGCATTGTGATGACAGGGTCATAGAGCAATTTGAATAAAAGTGTCATGGAATATTTTGATGACAGTGGTTATGGAACATTGTGATGTCAGGGATCATGAAGCATTGTTTTGAAATGGGGCACGGAGCATTTTGTGACAGGGTTTATGGAACATTGTGATGTCAGGGGTCATGGAGCATTGTGATGATAAGGGCATGTAGCCCTGTGATGACAGTGGTTATGGAACATTGTGATGACAGGGGTGAGCGAGTATTGTGATGACTAGTGATGGAACACTGTGATATATGTGGTGAGAGAGCATTTTGATGAGAAGTTCATTGAGCATTGTGAAGACAATTTTTATGGAGCACAGCGATAAAAGGATGGGGAGCATTCTGATGAAAAGAGCAAGGCACATTGTGATGACATGTGTCATGGAGCATTGTGCTGACAAGCGCATGGAGCATTTTGATGACAAGTGTCATGGAGCATTGTGCTGACAAAGACATGGAGCATTGTGATGACAAGGGACACAGAATTGTGATGAAAATTTCATGGAGCATTGTGGTGTCAAAGATCACAGAGCCATGTGTGATGAGGGCATGGACCATTGTGAGGACAAAGGTCATGAATCATTGTGATGACTATATTCACGGAGCATTGTGATGACAGGGTTCATGGAGCATTGTGATGACAAGGGCATGGAGCAATATGATGACAGGGACATGGAACATTGGTCTGACAAGTTTCATGGATTATTGTGATGACAGTGGGCATGGAACATTGTGTTGACAAGGACATGGAGCAGGGTGTTGACAAAGGTCACAGAGCCTAGTGTGACGAGGGCATGGACCATTTTGAGGACAAAGGTCATGAAGCATTGTGATGACTGGAGTCACGGAGCATTGTGATGACAGGGGTCATTGAGCATTGTGATGACAAGGGCATGGAGCATTGTGGTGAAAGGGGCATGGAACATTGGTCTGACATGTTTCATGGATTATTGTGAAGAGAGTGGGAATGGCGCATTGTGATGACAAGGGCATGGAACATTGTGATGACAAGGTCATTGCGTATTGTGAAGACAGGTGTCAGGGATCATTGTGATGACATATGTCATTGTCCATTGTGATGACAATGGCATGGAGCATTGTGATAACATGTGTCATGGAGGATTGTGATGACAAAGGAAATGGAGCATTTTGATGACAGGGGCTTGGAACATTGCGATGACAAGTGTCATGGAGCATTGTGATGACAAGGGCATGGAGCATTCTGATGTAAAGGTGCATGGAGCATTGAGATTACAGGGGTTTTGAAGCAATGTGATGACAAAGGCATGGAGCATTGTGATGAGAAGGCAATGGAGCATACTGATGTCATGCGTCATGGAGCTTAGTGATGACAAGGACATGGAGCATTGTGATTACAGGGGTCTTGGAGCATTGTGATGAAAAGGGAATGGATCATTGTGATGAAAAATTCATGGAGCATTGTCATGACAGGGTTCAAGGAGCATACTGATGACAACTGTCAGGGAGAATTGTGATGATAAGTATATTGAGCATTGTGATGCCAAAGATCATGGAGCATTGTGAAGAGAAGACCATGGATAATTGTGATGACCAGCGTCATGGGGCATTGTGATGACAAGTGTTATGGAACATTGTGATCAGAATGGTTTGGTGCATTATGATGACAGAGGTCATTGAGCATTTTGATTTCATTGTGATGACAATAGCATGAAATATTATGGTGATGGGCACGGTGCATTGTGACGACAGGGTTCATGGAGCATTGAGATGAAAAGGGGCATGGAGCATTGTGATTACAGGGGTGTTGGAGCATTGTGATGACAAGGGCATGGAGCATTGTGATGAGAAGGCCATGGAGCATTCTGATGACATGCGTCATGGAGCTTTGTGATGACAAGGGCATGGGGAATTGTGATTACAGGGGTCATGGAATATTGTGATGACAGGGGTGAGGGAGTATTGTGATGCCTAGTGATGGAACATCGTGATATCAGTGGCGAGAAGGCATTTTGAGGAGAAGTGCATGGAGCATTGTGATGACAAGGTTTATGGAGCATTTTGATGACAAGGATTTGGAGCACTGTGATGACAAGTGCATGGTGCATTGTGATGACATGGGTTATGGAGCATTGTGCTGACACGCGCATCAAGCATTGTGATGACAAGGCTCATGGAGCAATGTGTTGACAAAGGCATGGAGCTTTGTGATGACAGGGGTCACAGAGCATTTTGATAAAAATTTCATGGAGCATTGTGGTGACAAATGTCACAGAGCTTTGTGTGACGAGGTCATGGACCATTGTGATGACAAATGTCATGAAGCATTGTGATGACTGGAGTCACGGAGCCTTGTGATAACAGGGGTCTTGGAGCATTGTCATGAAAAGGGAATGGATCATTGTGATGAAAAAGGCATGGAGCCTTGTCATGACAGTGTTCAAGGAGCATACTGATGACAAGTGTCAGCGAGCATTGTGATGCGAAGTGTATTCAGCATTGTTCTGAAAATGGTCATGGAGCATTGTGATGAGAAGACCTTGCATAATTGTGATGACGAGCGTCATGGGGCATGTGATGACAAGTGTTATGGAACATTGTGATCAGAAGGGTTTGGAGCATTGTGATGACAGAGGACATGGAGCATTTTTATTTAATTGTGATGACAATAGCATGAATCATTATGATGATGGGCATGGTGCATTTTGATGACAGTGTTCATGGAGCATTGAGATGCAAAGTAGCATGGAGAATTGTGATTACAGATGTCTTGGAGCATTGTGATGACAAGGGTCATGGAGCCTTGTGATGACAAGGCCGTGGAACATTGTGATGGCAGGTGTCATGGAGCATTGTTATGACAGGTGTAATGGTGCATTGTGATGACAAGGGCATGGAGCAATGTGATGACAGATTTCATTGAGCATTGTGATGACAATGGCATGGAGCATTGTGATGCCAAGGGTCATGGAGCTTTGTGATGACAAATGTCATGGGGCATTTTGATGACAAGGGTGTGGTGCATTGTGATGAGAAGGGCAGGGAGCATTGTGATGACAGGGTCATGGAGCAATTTGAATAAAAGTGTCATGGAATATTTTGATGACAGGGGTTATGGAACATTGTGATGTCAGGGGTCATGGAGCATTGAGATGATAAGGGCATGTAGCACTGTGATGACAGTGGTCATGGAAAATTGTGATGACAGGGGTGAGCGAGTATTGTGATGACTAGTGATGGAACATTGTGATATATGTGGTGAGAGAGGATTTTGATGAGAGGTGCATGGAGCATTGTGATGACTAGTGTTATGTAGCAGAGCGATGATAAGGCTGTGGAGCATTGTGATGAAAAGAACATGGCACATTGTGATGACATGTGTCATGGATCATTGTGCTGACAAGCGCATGGAGCATTTTGATGAGAAGTGTCATGGAGCATTGTGCTGACAAAGGCATAGAGCACTGTGATGACAAGGGACACAGAGCATTGTGATTAAAATTTCATGGAGCATTGGGGTGACAACGATCACAGAGCCTTGTGTGACGAGGGCATGGACCATTGTGATGAGAAAGGTCATGAATCATTGTGGTGACTGTAGTCACAGAGCACTGTGATGACAGGGGTCATGGAGCATTGTGATGACAAGGGCATGGAGCAATATGATGACAGGGTCATGGAACATTGGTCTGACAAGTTTCATGGATTATTGTGATGACAGTTGGCATGGAGTATTGAGATGACAAGGGCATGGAGCATTGTGGTGACAATGGTCACAGAGCCTTGTGTGACGAGGGCATGGACCATTTTGATGAAAAATGTCATGAAGCATTGTGATGACTGGAGTCACGGAGCACTGTGATGCTAGAGGTCATGGAGCATTGCGATGACAAGGGCATGGAGCATTGTGATGAAAAAGGGTTATGGAGCATTGTGCTGACAGGCGCATCGAGCATTGTGATGACAATGGTCATGGAGCATTGTGCTGACAAAGGCAAGGAGCTTGGTGATGACAAGGGTCACAGAGCATTGTGATAAAAATATCATGGAGCATTGTGGTGACAAATGTCACAGAGCTTTGTGTGACGAGGTCATGGACCAATTTGATGACAAATGTAATGAAGCATTGTGATGACTGGAGTCACGGAGCATTGTGATAACAGGGGTCTTGGAGCATTGTGATGAAAAGGGAATGGATCATTGTGATGAAAAAGGCATGGAGCCTTGCCATGACAGTGTTCAAGGAGCATACGGATGACAAGTGTCAGCGAGCATTGTGATCCCAAGTGTATTGAGCATTGTGGTGACAAAGGTCATGGAGCATTGTGATGAGAAGACATTGCATAATTGTGATGACGAGCGTCATGGGGCATGTGATGACAAGTGTTATGGAACATTGTGATCAGAAGGGTTTGGAGCATTGTGATGACAGAGGACATGGAGCATTTTGATTTCATTGTGATGACAATAGCATGAATCATTATGATGATGGGCATGGTGCATTGTGATGACAGTGTTCATGGAGCATTGAGATGCAAAGTAGCATGGAGAATTGTGATTACAGAGGTCTTGGAGCATTGTGATGACAAGGGTCATGGAGCCTTGTGATGACAAGGCCGTGGAACATTGTGATGGCAGGGTTCATGGAGCATTGTTATGACAGGTGTAATGGAGCATTGTGATGACAAGGGCATGGAGCAATGTGATGAGAGAATTCATTGAACATTGTGATGACAATGGCTTGGAGCATTGTGATGCCAAAGGTCATGGAGATTTGCTATGACAAATATCATGAGACATATTGATGCCAAGGGCGTGGTGCCTTGTGATGAGAAAGGCAGGGAGCATTGTGATGACAGGGTCTTGGAGCAATTTGAATAAGAGTTCATGGAATATTTTGATGAAAGTGTTTATGGAACATTGTGATGTCAGGTGTCATGAAGCATTGTGATGAAATGGGTCATGGAGCATTTTGTGACAGGGGTTATGGAACATTGTGATCTCAGGGGTCATGGAGCATTGTGATGATAAGGGCATGTAGCACTGTGATGACAGTGGTCATGGAACATTGTGATGATAGAGGTGAGGGAGTATTGTGATGACCAGTGATGGAACATTGTGATATATGTGTTGAGAGAGCATTTTAATGAGAAGTTCATGGAGCATTGTGATGACAAGTTTTATGGAGCATAGCGATGAAAGTGATGTGAAGCATTGTGATGAAAAGAGCATGGCACATTGTGATGACATGTGTCATGGAGCATTGTGCTGACAAGCGCATGGAGCATTTTGATGACAAGTGTCCTGGCGCATTGTGCTGACAAAGGCATGGAGCATTGTGATGACAAGGGACACAGAGCATTGTGATGAAAATTTCATGGAGCATTGTGGTGACAAAGATCACAGAGCCTTGTGTGACGAGGGCATGGACCATTGTGATGAGAAAGGTCATGAATCATTGTGATGACTGGAGTCACGGAGCACTGTGATGACAGTGGTCATGGAGCATTGTGATGACAAGGGCAAGGAGCAATATGATGACAGGGGCATGGAACATTGGTCTGACAATTTTCATGGATTATTGTGATGACAGTGGGCATGGAGCATTGAGATGACAAGGGCATGGAACATTGTGGTGACAAAGGTCACAGAGCCTTGTGTGACGAGGGCATGGACCATTGTGACGACAAAGGTCATGAAGCATTGTGATGACTGGAGTCATGGAACATTGTGATGTCAGGGGTCATGGAGCATTGTGATGACAAGGGCATGGAGCATTGTGATGACAGGGTCATGGAACATTGGTCTGATATGTTTCATGGATTATTGTGATGACAGTGGGCATGGCTCATTGTGATGACAAGGGCATGGAACATTGTGATGACAAGGTCATGGAGTATTGTGAAGACAGGTGTCAGGGTTCATTGTGATGACATATGTCATTGTCCATTGTGATGACAATGGCATGGAGCATTGTGATACCAATTGTCATGGAAGATTGTGATGACAAAGGTAATGGAGCATTTTGTTGACAAGGGCTTGGAACATTGCGATGACAAGGGTCATGGAGCATTGTGATGACAAGGGCATGGAGCATTCTGATGAAAATATTCATGGAGCATTGAGATTACAGGGGTTTTGAAGCAATGTGATGAAAAGGGCATGGAGCATTGTGATGAGAAGGCAATGGAGCATTCTGATTACATGCGTCATGGAGCTTTGTGATGACAAGGACATGGAGCATTGTGATTACAGGGGACTTGGAGCATTGTGATGAAAAGGGGAATGGATCATTGTGATGAAAAATGCATGGAGCCTTGTCATGACAGGGTTCAAGGAGCATACTGATGACAACTGTCAGGGAGAATTGTGATGATAAGTGTATTGAGCATTGTGATGACAAAGATCATGGAGCAATGTGATGAGAAGACCATAGATAATTGTGATGACCAGCGTCATGGGGCATTGTAATGACAAGTGTTAAGGAACATTTTGATAAGAAGGGTTTGGTGCATTGTGATGACAGAGGTCATTGAGCATTTTGATTTCATTGTGATGACAATAGCATGAAATATTATGGTGATGGGCACGGTGCATTGTGATGACAGGGTTCATGGAGCATTGAGATGAAAAGGGGCATGGGGCATTGTTTTTACAGGGGTGTTGGAGCATTGTGATGACAAGGGCATGGAGAATTGTGATTACAGGGGTCATGGAATATTGTGATGACAGGGGCGAGGGAGTATTGTGATGACTAGTGATGCAACATTGTGATATCAGTGGTGAGATGGCATTTTGAGGAGAAGTGCATGGATCATTGTGATGACAATGTTTATGGAGAATTTTGATGACAAGTATGTGGAGCATTGTGATGACAAGTGCATGGTGCATTGTGATGACATGGGTTATGGAGCATTGGGCTGACAGGCGCATCGAGCATTGTGATGACAAGGGTCATGGAGCATTGTGCTGACAAAGGCATGGAGCTTTGTGATGACAGGTGTCACAGAGCATTTTGATAAAAATTTCATGGTGCATTGTGGTGACAATGGTCACAGAGTTTGTGTGACGAGGTCATGGACCATTGTGATGACAAGTGTCATGAAGCATTGTGATGACTGGAGTTATGGAACATTGTGATAACAGGGGTCTTGGAGCATAGTGATGAAAAGTGAATGGATCATTGTGATGAAAAAGGCATGGAGCCTTGTCATGACAGTGTTCAAGGAGCATACAGATGACAAGTGTCAGCGAGCATTGTGATGCCAAGTGTATTGAGCATTGTGGTGACAAAGGTCATGGAGCATTGTGATGAGAAGACCTTGCATAATTGTGATGACGAGCATCATGGGGCATGTGATGACAAGTGTTATGGAACATTGTGATCAGAAGTGCAAGGATCATTTTGATGACAAGGTTTATGGAGCATTGTGATGATAAGGTTGTGGAGCATTGTGTTGACAAGCGCATGGATCATTGTGATGACAAGGGTCATGGAGCATTATGCTGACAAAGGCATGGAGCATTGTGATGAAACGTGTTACAGAGAACTGTGATGATGTGGGAATGGACCATTGTGATGACAAAGGTCATAAAGCATTGTGATGACTGGATTCACGGAGAATTGTGATGTGCGGGGTCATGGAGAATTGTGATGACAAGGGCATGGAGCATTGTGATGACAAGCGCATGGAGCATTGGTCTGACAAGTTTCATGGATTACTGTGATGACATTCGGCATGGCGGATTGTGGTGACAAGGGCATGGAGCATTGTGATGAAAAGGTCATGGAGTATTGTGAAGACAGGTGTCAGGGAGCATTGTGATGACATATGTCATGTTCCATTGTGATGACAATGGCGTGGGGCATTGTGATGCCAAGTGTCATGGAGGAATGTGATGACAAAGATAATGGGGCATTGTGATGATTAGGGCTTGGAACATTATGATCACAAGGGCCCTTTAGAATCTTGATGAGAAGGTCGTGAAGCATTGTGATGACAAAGTCCTGGAGCATTGTGTTGAGAAGACCATGGAGCCTTGTGATGACAAGTCTCATGGACCACACTGATGAAAAGAGGCATGGAACATTGTGTTTACAGGGATCTTGGAACACTGTGATGACAAGGGCATGGAGCATTGTGATGAGAAGGCCAAGGAGCATTCTGATGACATGCGTCATAGAGCTTTTTGATGACAACGGCATGGAGCATTGTTAATACAGTGGTCTTGGAGCATTGTGATGACAAGGGCATGGAGCATTGTGATGAGAAGGCCATGGAGCATTCTTATGACATGCGTCATGGAGCTTTTTGATGACAAGGACATGGAGCATTGTGAATACAGTGGTCTTGGAGCATTGTGATGACAAGTGTATGGAGCATTGTGATGAGAAGGCCATGGAGCATTCTGATGACATGCGTCAAGGAGCTTTGTGATTACAATTGCATGGAGCATTGTGATTACAGGGGTCTTGGAGCATTGTGATGACAAGAGTCATGGAGCCTTGTGATTAAAAGGCCGTGGATCATTGTGATAGCAGGGGTCTTGGAGCATTGTTATGACAGGTGTAATGGAGCATTGTGATGACTAGGGCATGGAGCATTGGTCTGAAAAGTTTCATGGATTATTGTGATGAGAGTGGGCATTGAGCAATTTGATGACAAGGGCACAGAACACTGTGATACATGGGTCATGGGGGATTATAATGACAAGGACATGGAGCATTGTGATGAGAAGGGCATCGAGCATTGTGATGGCAAGCGTCATGGAGCTTTGTGATGACAAGGGCATGGAACAATGTGATGAGAGGGTTCATGGAGCATTGTGATGACAATGACATGGAGCATTGTGATGCCAATTGTCATGGAGATGTGTGACGACAAATGTCATGGAGCATTTTGATGACAAGTTCGTGGTGCACTGTGTTGTGAAGGGAAGGGAGCATTGTGATGACAGGGTCATGGAGCAATTTGATGAAAAGGGTCATGGAAGATTTTGATGACAGGGGTTATGGAATATTGTGATGTCAGGGGTCATGGAGCATTTTGATGAAAAGTGTCATGGAGCATTTTGATGACAGTGGTTATGGAACATTGTGATGTCAGGGGTCATCAAACATTGTGATGATAAGTACATGGAGCAATGTGATGACAGGGGTCATGGAACATTGTGATGACGGGAGAGGGAGTATTGTGATGACTTGTGATGGAACATAGTGATATCAGTTGTGAGAGAGCATTTTGTTGAGAAGTGCCTGGAGCATATTGATGACAAGGTTTATGGAGCATTGTGATGACAATGTTGTGGAGCACAGTGATGACAAGCGCATGGCACATTTTGATAACATGGGTCATGGAGCAATGTGCTGAGAAGCACATGGAGCATTGTGATGACAAGGGTCATGGAGCATTGTGCTGAGAAAGGCATAGAGCATTGTGATGACAATGGTCAGAGAGCATTGTGATGAAAAGTTCATGGAGCATTGTGGTGACAAAGGTCACAGAGAATTGTGATGATAAGGGCATGGACCATTGTGATGACAAAGTTCATGAAGCACTGTGATGACTGGAGTCACGGAGCATTGTGATGACAGGGTTCATGGAGCATTGTGATGACAAGGCCGTGGAACATCATTATGACAGTGGTCATGGAGCATTGTTATGACAGGGGTAATGGAATATTGTGATGGCAAGGGTATGGAGCATTGTGATGAGAAAGACATGGAGCATTCTGATGACATGCGTCATTGAGCTGTGTGATGACAAAGGCAAGGAGCATTGTGATTACAGTGGTCTTGGATCATTGTAATGAAAAGGGTTATGGAGCCTTGTGATGACAAGGCCGTAGAACATTTTGATGGCAGGGGTTATGGAGCATTGTCATGACAGGGGTAATGGAGCATTTTGATTACAATTTTATGGAGCATTGGTCTGAAACTTTTCATGGATTATTGTGATGAGAGTGGGCATGGAGGATTATGATGAAAAGGGAAAGGAATACTGTGATACATGGGTCATGGAGAATTGTATTGACAAGTGCATGGAACATTGTGATGAGAAGGGTATCGTGCATTTTGATGACAATCATCGTGGAGTTTTGTGATGATAAGAACATGGAAGCAATGTGATGAGAGGCTTCAGGAAGCATTGTGATGACAATGGCATGGATCATTCTAATGCCAAGGGTCATGGAGCTTGGTGATGACAAAGATCATGGAGCATTTTGATGACAAGTGCATGGAGCACTGTGATGCCAAGGGTCATGGAGCTTGGTGATGACAAAGATCATGGAGCATTTTGATGACAAGTGCATGGAGCATTGTGATGCCAGGGGTCATGGAGCTTGGTGATGACAAAGATCATGGAGCATTTTGATGACAAGCACATGGAGCATTGTCATCAAAAGGGTCACGGAGCACTGTGCTGAGAAACACATAGTGCATTGTGATGACAAAGGTCACAGAGCATTGTGATGTAAAGCTCATGGAGCACTGTGGTGACAAAGGTCACAGAGACTTGTGATGACGAGGGCATGGACCATTGTGATGAGAAAGGTCATGAAGCATTGTGATGACAGGAGTCACGGAGCATTGTGTTGATGTGTCATGGAGCATTGTGATGACAGGGGCATGGAACATTGGTCTTACAAGTTTCATGGATTATTTCGATGACACTGGGAATGGCACATTGTGATGAAAAGGGCATGGAGCATTGTGATGAGAAGCTCAGGCATTATTGTGAAGACAGGTGTCTGGGAGAATTGTGAAGACATATGTCATGGCCCATTGTGATGACAATGCCATGGAGCATTGTGATGCCAAATGTCATGGAGGATTGTGATGACAAAGGTAATGGAGCATTTTGATGACAAGCGCATGGAGCATTGGGATGACAAGGGTCATGGAGCACTGTGCTGACAAGGGCATGGAGCATTGTGATGACAAGGGTCATGGAGCATTGTGCTGAGAAAGGCATGGAGCATTGTGATGACAATGGTCACAGACCATTATGATGAAAAGTTCATGGAGCATTGTGTTGACAAATGTCACAGAGCCTTGTGATGACGAGGGCATGGACCATTGTGATGACAAAGATCATGAAGCACTGGGATGACTGGAGTCACGGGGCATTGTGATGACAGGGGCATGGAACATTGGTCTTACAAGTTTCTTGGATTACTGCAATGACAGTGGGAAAGGTGCATTGTGATGACAAGGGCATGGAGCATGGTGATGACAAGGTAATGCAGTATTGTGAAGACAGGTGTCTGGGAGCATTGTGAAGACATAAGTCGTGGCCCATTGTGATGACAATGCCATGGAGTATTGTGATGCCAAGTGTCAAGGATGTTTGTGATGACAAAGGTAATGGAGCATTGTGATGACAAGTGTCACGGAGCACTATGCTGACAGGGGCATGGAACATTGGGATGAAACGTGTCATGGAGCATTGTGCTAACAAAGGCATGGAGCATTGTGATGACAAGGTAATGTAGAATTTTGCTGACAAATGCATGGAGCATTTTGATGACAAGTGTCATGGAGCACTGTGATGACATGCGTCATGGAGCATTGTGATTACAGGGGTCATGAAGCATTGGGATGGCAAGGGCATGGATCATTCTGATGAAAAGTGTCATGGAGCATTTTGATTATAAGGGTCCCGGATAATTGTGTTGTCTGGTGTCATGGAGCGTTGTGATGACTGTGGTCATGGAACATTGTGATGACAGGGTACAAGGAGCATTGTGATCAGAATTTCATGGAGCATTGGGCTGAAAATATTCATTGAGTATTATGATGGCAGGGGTCATGGAGCATTGTGGTGACAATGGAAAGGAACATTGTGATGACAAGGTCCTTGAGCACTGTGAGGAGAAGACCATGTAGCCTTGTGATGACAAGTATCATGGAGAATTCTGATGAAAAGTGGCATGGAGCACTGTGATTACATGGGTCTTGGAGCATTGTGATGAATAGGGCATGGATGATTGTGAAGAAAAAGCATGGAGCCTTGTCATGAGAGGGTTCAAGGAGCATACTGATGACAAGTGTCAGGGAGCATTGTGATGACAAGTGTATTGAGCATTGTGATGAGAAAGGTCATGGAGCATTGTGATGAGAAGACCATGGATAATTGTGAAGACGAGCGTCATGGGGAGTTGTGATGACAAGTGTTATGGAACATTGTGAACACAAGGGTTTGGAGCATTGTGATGACAGTGTTTATGGAGCATTTTGATTTCATTGTTATGACAATAGCATGAAGCATTATGATGATGGGCAAGGTTCATTGTGATGACAGAGTTCATGGAGCATTGAGATGAAAAGGGGCATGGAGCATTGTGATTACAGGTGTCTTGGAGCATTGTGATGAAAAGGGCATGGAGCATTGTGATGCTAAGGCCATGGAGCTGTCTGATGACAAGCGTCATGGAGCTATGTGATGACAAGAGCATGCAGCATTGTGATTACAGGGGTCTTGGAGCATTGTGATGACAAGGGTCATGGAGCCTTGTGATGACAAGGACTTGGAAATTTGTCATGACAGGCGTGAAGGAGTATTGTAATGACTAGTGATGGAACATTTTGATATCAGCGGTGAAAGAGAATTTTGATGTGAAGTGCATGGAATTTTGTGATGACAAGTTTTATAGAGTATTGTGATAACAAAGTTGTGGAACATTGTGATGACAAGTGCATGGCACATTGTGATGACATGGGTCATGGAGCATTGTTCTGACAAGCCCATGGAGCATTGTGATGACAAGGGTCTTAGAGCACTCTGCTGACAAAGTCATGGAGCATTGTGATGACAAGGGTCACAGAGCATTGTGATGAAAAGTTCTTGGAGCATTATGGTGACAAAGTTCAGAGAGCCCTGTGATGACGAGGTTATGGACCATTGTGAGGACAAAGGTCATGTAGCATTGTGATGACTGGAGTCACGGACCATTGTGATGACAAGGGCATGGAGCATTGTGATTACAGGAGCATGGAGCATTGGTCTGACAACTTTCATTGATTATTGTGATGATAGTGGGCATGGCGCACTGTGATGACAGCGGCATGGAGCATTAATATGACCATGTCATGGAATATGCTGAAGACAGGTGTCAGGGAGCATTGTGATGACATATGTCATGGTGCATTGTGATGACAATGGCATGGAGAATTGTGAAGCCAAGTGTCATGGAGGATTGTGATGAGAAGACCTTGCATAATTGTGATGACGAGCGTCATGGGGCATTGTGATGACAAGTGTCATAGAACATTGTGATCAGAAGGGTTTTCAGATTTGTGATGACAGAGGTCATGGAGCATTTTGATTTCATAGTGATGACAATAGCATGAATCATTATGATGATGGGCATGGTGCATTGTGATGACAGGGTTGATGGAGAATTGAGATGTAAAGGGGCATGGAGAATTGTGATTAAAGAGCTCTTGGAGCATTGTGATGACAAGGGTCATGGAGCCTTGTGATGACAAGGTCGTGGAACATTGTGATGGCAGGGGTCAAGGAGCATTGTTATGACAGGTGTAATGGAGCATTGTGATGACAAGGGCATGGAGCAATGTGATGAGAGATTTCATTGAGCATTGTGATGACAATGGCATGGAGCATTGTGATGCCAGGGGTCATGGAGCTTTGTGATGAAAATGTCATTGGGCATTTTAATGACAAGGGCATGGTGCATTGTGATGAGAAGGGCAGGGAGCATTGTGATGACAGGGTCATGGAGCAATTTGATGAAAAGCGTTATGGAATATTTTGATGACAGGCGTTATGGAACATTGTGATGTCAGGGGTCCTGAAGCATTGTGATGAAATGGGTCATGGAGCATTTTGTGACAGGGGTTATGGAACATTGTGATGTCAGGGGTCATGGAGCATTGTGATGACAAGGGCACGGAGCAAAGTGATGACAGGGGCATGGAACATTTGTCTGACAAGTTTCATGGATTACTGTGATGACAGTGGGCATGGAGCATTGTGATGACACAGGTCACAGAGCCTTGTGTGAAGAGGGCATGGACCACTGCGTTGACAAAGGTCATGAAGCACTGTGATGAATGGAGTCACGGAGCATTGTGATGGCAGGGGTCATGGAGCATTGTGCTGACAAGCGCATGGAGCATTTTGATGACAAGTGTCATGGAGCATTGTGCTGACAAAAGCATGCAGCATGGTGATGACAAGGGACACAGAGCATTTTGATGAAATATTCATGGAGCATTGTGGTGACAAAGATCACAGATCCTTGTGTCACGGGGGCATGGACAATTGATCTGACAAGTTTCATGGATTATTGTGATGACAGTGGGCATGGAGCATTGTGATGAAAAAAGTCATGAAGCATTGTGATGACTGGAGGCAAGGAGCATTTTGATGACATTGGTAATGGAGCATGGTGATGACATGGGCATGGACCATTGTGATGACAGTGGCATGGAACATTGTGATGACAAGGTCATGGAGCACTGTGAGGAGAAGGCCATGGAGCATTCTGATGACATGAGTCATGGAGCTTTGTGATGACAAGGGCATCGAGATTTGTGCTTACAGGGGTCTTGGAGCATTGTGATGACAAGGGTCCTGGAGGCTTGTAATGACAAGACCGTGGAATCTTGTGATGGCAGGGGACATGGAGCATTGTTATGACAGGGGTAATGGAGCATTGTGATGACAAGGACATGGGGCAATGGTCTGAAAATTTTCATGGATTATTGTGAAGAGAGTGGGCATGGAGCAGTGTGATGACAAGGGCATGGAACACTGTGATACATAGATCATGCAGGATTGTAATGAAAATGGCAAGGAGCATTGTGATGAGAAGGGCATCGAGCATTGTGATGACAAGCGTCATGGAGATTTGGGATGACAAGTGCATGGAGCAATGTGATGAGAGGGTCCATGGAGCATTGTGATGATAATGGAATGGAGCATTGTGATGCCAAGGGTCATGGAGCTTTGTGATGACAAATGTCATGTAGCATTTTGATGACAAGGGCCTGGTGCATTGTGATGAGAAGGGCAGGGAGCATTGTGATGACAGGGTCATGGAGCAATATGATGAAAAGGGTCATGGAACATTTTGATGACAGGGGTTATAGAACATTCTGATGTCAGGGATCATGAAGCTTTGTGATGAAAAGGGTCATGGAGCATTTTGATTACAGGGGTTATGGAACTTTGTGATGTCAGGTGTCATGGAGCATTGTGATGATAATGGCATGTAGCATTGTGATGACAGGGGTAATGGAACATTGTGATGACAGGGTTGAAGGAGTATTGTGATGACTAGTGGTGGAACATTGAGATATCAGTGGTGAGAGAGCATTTTGATAAGTGCATGGAGCATTGTGATGACAAGGATTATGGAGCATTTTGATGACAAGTGCATGGGGATTTGTGATGACATTAGTTGTGGAGCATTGTGCTGACACGCGCATCGAGCATTGTGATGACAAGAGTCATGGACCATTGTGCTGAAAAAGGCATGGAGCTTTGTGATGACAAGGGTCACAAAGCATTGTGATAAAATTTCATGGAGCATTGTGGTGACAAAGGTCACAGAGCTTTGTGTGACAAGGTCATGGACCATTGTGATGACAAATGTCATGAAGCATTGTGATGACTGGAGTCACGCAGCATTGTGATAACAGGGGTCTTGGAGCATTGTGAAGAAAAGGGAATGCATCATTGTGATGAAAAATGCAGGGAGCCTTGTCATGACAGTGTTCAAGGAGCATAGTGATGACAAGTGTCAGGGAGCATTGTGATGACAAGTGTATTGAGCATTGTGTTGACAAAGGACATGGAGCATTGTGATGAGAAGACCTTGCATAATTGTGATGACGAGCGTCATGGGGCATTGTGATGACAAGTGTCATGGAACATTCTGATCAGAAGGGTTTGCAGCTTTGTGATGACAGAGGTCATGGAGCATTTTGATTTCATAGTGATGACAATAGCATGAATCATTATGATGATGGACATGGTGCATTGTGATGACAGGGTTGATGGAGAATTGAGATGTAAAGGGGCATGGAGAATTGTGATTACAGAGGTCTTGGAGCATTGTGATGACAAGGGTCATGGAGCCTTGTGATGACAAGGTCGTGGAACATTGTGATGGCAGGGGTCATGGAGCATTGTTATGACAGGTGTAATGGAGCATTGTGATGACAAGGGCATGGAGCAATGTGATGAGAGATTTCATTGAGCATTGTTATGACAATGGCATGGAGCATAGTGATGAAAAAAGCAGGGAGCATTGTGATGAAAAAGGCATGGACCCTTTTCATGACAGGGTTCAAGGAGCATTCTGAAGACAAGTGTCTGGGAGCATTGTGATTACAAGGGCATGGAGCATGTTGATGAGAAGGCCATGGAGCATTCTGATGATATGGGTCATGGAGCTTTGTGATGACAAGGGCATGGAGCATTGTGATTACAGTGGTCTTGGAGCATTGTGATGAAAATCGCATGGATCTTTGTGATGAAAAATGCATGGAGCCTTGTCATGACAGTGTTCAAGGAGGATACGGATGAAAAGTGTCAGGGCGCATTGAGATGACAAGTGTATTGAGCATTGTGATGACAAATGTCATGGAGCATTGTGATGAGAAGACCGTGGATAATTGTGATGAGGAGCGTCATGGGGAATTGTGATGACAAGTGTTATGGAACATTGTGATCACAAGGGTTTGGAGGGTTGTGATGACAGAGGTCACGGAACATTTTGATTTCATTGTTATGACAATAGCATGAAGCATTATGATGATGGGCATGGTGCATTGTGATGACAGTGTTCATGGAGCATTGAGATGAAAAGTGGAATGGAGAATTATGATTACAGGGGTTTTGGAGCACTGTGATGACAAGGGAATGGAGCACTGTGATGAGAAGGCCATGGAGCATTCTGATGACATAAGTCATGGAGCTTCGTGATGACAAGGGCATTGAGCATTGTGATTACACGGGTCTTGGAGAATTGTGATGACAAGGGTCATGGAGCCTTGTGATGATGAGGCCGTGGATCATTGTGATGGCAGGGGTCATGGAGCATTGTTATGACACGGGTAATGGAGCCTTTCGATGACAAGGGCATTGAGCATTAGTGTGAAAAGGTTCATGGACTATTTTGATGAGAAGGGCATTGAGCATTGTGATGACAAGCGTCAGGGAGCTTTGTGATGACAAGTGTATGGAGCAATGTGATGAGAGGGTTCATGGAGCACTGTGATGACAATGGCATGGAGCATTGTGATGTCAAGGGTCATGGAGCACTGGGATGACAAGCGTCACAGACTATTCTGGTTACAGGGGTCATGGAGCATTGGGATGACAAGCGCATGGATCATTGTGATGACAAGTGTCATGGAGCATTTTAATGACAAGAGTCCCGGATCATTGTGTTGTCAGTGGTTATGGATCGCTGTGATGACAGTGGTCATGGAGCATTGTGATGACTGGGGTAATGGAGCATTGTGAGGGCAAGGGCATGTAGCATTCTGATGACATGCATCACGGAGCATTGTGATGACAAGGGCATGGAACATTTTGATGACAGGGGTCATGGAACATTGTGATGACAGGGGTGAGGGAGTATTGTGATGACTAGTGATGGAAAATTGTGATATCAGTGGTGAGAGAGCATTTTGATGAGAAGTGCATGGAGCATTGGGATGACAAGTTTTAAGGAGCATTGTGATGACAAGGGCATGGAACATTTTGATGACATTGGTCATGGAACATTGTGATGACAAGGGTGAGGGAGTATTGTGATGACTAGTGATGGAACATTGTGATATCAGTGGTGAGAGAGCATTTTGATGAGAAGTGCATGGAGCATTGTGATGACAAGTTTTAAGGAGCATTGTGATGACAAGTTTTTGGAGCATTGTGATGACAAGCGCATGGCTCATTGTGATTACATGGGTCATGGAGCATTGTGCTGACAAAGGCATGGAGCATTATGATGACAAGGGTCACGGAGCATTGTGATGAAAAGTTCATGGAGCATTGTGGTGACAAAGGTCACAGAGACGTGTGATGACGAGGTCATGGACCATTGTGATGACAAAGGTCATAAAGCATTGTGATGACTGGAGTCATGGAGCATTTTGATGACAGGGTTCATGGTGCATTATGATGACAATGGCATGGAGCATTGTGATGATAGGTGCATGGAGAACTGGTCTGACAACTTTCAAGGATTATTGTGATGAGTGACGGCATGGCGCATTGTGAAGACAAGGGCATGGAGCATTGTGATGACAAGGGCATGGAGCATTGTGATGACAAGGTCATGGAGTATTGTGAAGACAGGTGTCAGGGAGCATTGTAATGACATATGTCATGGTCCATTTTGATGACAATGGCATGGAGAATTGTGATGCCATGTGTCATGGAGGATTGTTATGAAAAGAGCATGTAACATGGTGATGAGAAGTGTCATGGAGCATTGTGATGACAAGGGACAAGGAGCATTGTGATGTCCAGGGCATGGAGCATTGTGATGGCAAGACCGTGGAGCATTGTGATCGCTAGACCATGGAGCATTTTGTTGACGAGTGTCATCGAGCACTGTAGTGATATGGGGCATGGAGAATTGTGATGATAGGTGTCATGGATCATTGTGATGACAAGGGTCATGGAGCATACTGATGACAAGCTTGTGGAGTATTGTGATGACAATGGCATGGAGCATTGTGATGAAAAATGCATGGAGCATTGTGATGAAAAAGACATGGAACCTTTTCATGACAGGGATCAAGGAGCATTCTGATGTCAAGTGTCAGGGATCATTGTGATGACAAGTGTATTGAGCATTGTGATAACAATGCTCATGGAGCATTGTGATGACAGGCATCATGGAGCATTGTGATGAGAAGGCCATGGAGCATTCTGATGACATGCATCATGGAGCTTTGTGATGACAAGGGCATGCAGCATTGTGATTTCAGGGGTCTTGGAGCATGGTGATGAAAAGGGCATGGATCATTGTGATGGAAAATGCATGGAGCCTTGTCATGACAGGGTTCAAGGAGCATAGTGACGACAAGTATCAGGGAGCATTGTGATGACAAGTGTATTGAGCATTGTGATGACAAAGGTCATGGAGCATCGTGATGAGAAAACCATGGATAATTGTGATGACGAGCGTCATGGGGCGTTGTGATGACAAGTGTTATGGAACATTGTGATCACAAGTGTTTGGAGCATTTTGATGACAGGGTTCATGGAACATTGAGATGAAAAGGGGCATGGAGCATTGTGATTAAAGTGGTCTAGGAGCATTGTGATGACAAGGGCATGGACCATTGTGATGAGAATGCAATGGAGCATTCTGATGACATGCGTCATGCAGCTTTGTGATGACAAGGGCATATAGCATTGTGATGACAGTGGCATGGAACATTGGACTGACAAGTTTCATGGATTATTGTGATTACAGTGGGCATGGTGCATTGTGATGACAAGGGCATGGAGCATTGTGATGACAAGGTCATGGAATACTCTGAAGACAGGTGACAGGGAGAATTGTGATGACATATGTCATGGTCCATTGAGATGACAATGGCATGGAACATTGTGATGCCAAGTGTAATGGAGGATTGTGATGACAAAGGTAATGGAGCATTGTGATGACAACGGCTTGGAGCATTGTGATAACAAGGGTCATGGAACATTGTGATGACAAGGGCATGGAGCATTGTGATGACAACGGACATTGAGAATTTTTATGACAAGGTTTTGTAGCATTTTGATGACAAAGGCATGGAGCTTGCTATGACAGGGGTCATGGGGCATTGTGAAGACAAGTTCATGGAGAATTGTGAAGAGAAGAGCATGTAACATTGTGATGAGAAGTGTCATGGAGATTTGGGATGACAAGGACATGGAGAATTGTGATGAAAAGGGACATGGAGCATTGTTATTACCAGGGAATGGAGCATTGTGATGGCAAGACCGTGGAGCACTGTGATGAGAAGACCATGAATAACTGTGATGACGAGCATCATGGAGCACTGTAATGACAAGGGTCATGGAGCATTCTGAAGACCGGTGTCATGGAGCATTGTGTTGACAGGGGTCATGGAACAATGTGATGACAAGGGTCATGGAGCATTGTGAAGGCAAGGTTCATGGAGCATTCTGATGATAAGCTTGTGGAGTATTGTGATGACATTGGCATGGAGCATTGTGATGAAAAGGGCATGGATCATTGTGATGAAAAAGGCATGGAGCCTTGTCATGACAAGGTTCAAGGAGCATACTGATGACAAGTGTCAGGGAGCATTGTGATGACAAGTGTATTGAGCATTGTGATGACAAAGGTCATGGAGCATTGTAATGAGAAGACCATGGATAATTGTGATGACGGGAGTCATGGGGCGTTGTGATGACAAGTTTTATGAACATTGTGATCACAACGGTTTGGAGCATTGTGATGACAGAGGTCATGGAGCATTTTGATTTCATTGTGATGACAATAGCATGAAGCATTATGATGATGGGCATGGTGCAGTGTGATGACAGGGTTCATGGATCTTTGAGATGAAAAGGGACATGGAGCATTGTGATTACAGGTGTCTTGGAGCATTGTGATGACAAGGGCATGGAGCATTGTGATGAGAAGGATGTGGAGCATTTTGATGACAAGCACATGGTGCATTGTGATGACATGGGTCATGGAGCATTGTGCTAAAAAGCTCATAGAGCATTGTGATGACAAGTGTCATGGAGCATTGTGCTGAGAAACGCATAGAGCATTGTGATGACAAGGGTCACAGAGCATTGTGATGAAAAGTTCATGGAGCATTGTGGTGACAAAAGTCACAGAGACTTGTGATGACGATGGCATGGACCATTGTGATGAGTAAGGTCATGAAGCATTGTGATGACAGGAGTCACGGAGCATTGTGTTGACGGCTAATGGAGCATTGTGATGACAAGGGCAAGGAGCATTGTGATGACAGGGGCATGGAGCATTGGTCTTACAAGATTCATGCATTATTGCGATGAGAGTGGGAATGGCGCATTGTGATGACAAGGGCATGGAGCATTGTGATGACAAGGTCATGCAGTATTGTGAAGACAGGTGTCTGGGAGCATTGTGAAGACATAAGTCATGGCCCATTGTGATCACAATGCCATGGAGCATTGTGATGCCAATTGTCATGGAGGTTTGTGATGACAAATGTAATATAGCATTGTGATGACAAGGACTTGGAGCACTGTGATGACAAGGTTCATGGAGCACTTTGCTGACAAGGGCATGGAGCATTGTGATGACAAGGCTCATGGAGCTTGCTGTTGACAAATGTCATGGAGCATTTTGATGACAAGAGTGTGGTGCATTGTGATGAGTAGGGCAGGGAGCATTGTGATGAAAGGGTCATGGCACAATTTGATGAAAAGAGTCAGGGAACATTTTGATGAGAGCGGTTATGGAACATTGTGATGTCAGTGGTCATGGAGCATTGTGATGATAAGGGCATGTAGCATTTCGATGACAGGGGTTATGGAACATTGTGATGACAGGGGTGAGGGAGTATTGTGATGACTAGTGATGGAACATTGTGATATCAGTGGTGAGAGAGCATTTAGATGACAAGTTCATGGAGCATTGTGATGACAACTTTTATGGAGCATTGTGATGACAAGGTTGTGGAGCATTGTCATGACAAGTGCATGGCATATTGTGATGACATGTGTCTTGGAGCATTGTGCTGAGAAACGCATGTAGGTTTGTGATGACAGGGTTCATGGAGCATTGTGCTGACAAGGGACACAGAGCATTGTGATGAAAATTTCATGGAGCATTGTGGTGACAAAGATCACAGAGCCTTGTGTGAAGAGGGCATGGACCATTGTGAGGACAAAGGTCATGAAGCATTGTGATGACTGGAGTCACGGAGCATTATGATGTGAGGGGTCATGGAGCATTGTGATTACAGGGGCATGGAGCATTGTGATGAGAAGACCTTGCATAATTGTGATGACGAGCGTCATGGGGCATTGTGATGACAAGTGTCATGGAACATTGTGATCAGAAGGGTTTGCAGCTTTGTGATGACAGAGGTCATGGAGCATTTTGATTTCATAGTGATGACAATAGCATGAATCATTATGATGATGGACATGGTGCATTGTGATGACAGGGTTGATGGAGAATTGAGATGTAAAGGGGCATGGAGAATTGTGATTACAGAGGTCTTGGAGCATTGTGATGACAAGGGTCATGGAGCCTTGTGATGACAAGGTCGTGGAACATTGTGATGGCAGGGGTCATGGAGCATTGTTATGACAGGTGTAATGGAGCATTGTGATGACAAGGGCATGGAGCAATGTGATGAGAGATTTCATTGAGCATTGTTATGACAATGGCATGGAGCATAGTGATGAAAAAAGCAGGGAGCATTGTGATGAAAAAGGCATGGACCCTTTTCATGACAGGGTTCAAGGAGCATTCTGAAGACAAGTGTCTGGGAGCATTGTGATGACAAGGGCATGGAGCATGTTGATGAGAAGGCCATGGAGCATTCTGATGATATGGGTCATGGAGCTTTGTGATGACAAGGGCATGGAGCATTGTGATTACAGTGGTCTTGGAGCATTGTGATGAAAATCGCATGGATCTTTGTGATGAAAAATGCATGGAGCCTTGTCATGACAGTGTTCAAGGAGGATACGGACGAAAAGTGTCAGGGCGCATTGAGATGACAAGTGTATTGAGCATTGTGATGACAAATGTCATGGAGCATTGTGATGAGAAGACCGTGGATAATTGTGATGAGGAGCGTCATGGGGAATTGTGATGACAAGTGTTATGGAACATTGTGATCACAAGGGTTTGGAGGGTTGTGATGACAGAGGTCACGGAACATTTTGATTTCATTGTTATGACAATAGCATGAAGCATTATGATGATGGGCATGGTGCATTGTGATGACAGTGTTCATGGAGCATTGAGATGAAAAGTGGAATGGAGAATTATGATTACAGGGGTTTTGGAGCACTGTGATGACAAGGGAATGGAGCACTGTGATGAGAAGGCCATGGAGCATTCTGATGACATAAGTCATGGAGCTTCGTGATGACAAGGGCATTGAGCATTGTGATTACACGGGTCTTGGAGAATTGTGATGACAAGGGTCATGGAGCCTTGTGATGATGAGGCCGTGGATCATTGTGATGGCAGGGGTCATGGAGCATTGTTATGACACGGGTAATGGAGCCTTTCGATGACAAGGGCATTGAGCATTAGTGTGAAAAGGTTCATGGACTATTGTGATGAGAAGGGCATTGAGCATTGTGATGACAAGCGTCAGGGAGCTTTGTGATGACAAGTGTATGGAGCAATGTGATGAGAGGGTTCATGGAGCACTGTGATGACAATGGCATGGAGCATTGTGATGTCAAGGGTCATGGAGCACTGGGATGACAAGCGTCACAGACTATTCTGGTTACAGGGGTCATGGAGCATTGGGATGACAAGCGCATGGATCATTGTGATGACAAGTGTCATGGAGCATTTTAATGACAAGAGTCCCGGATCATTGTGTTGTCAGTGGTTATGGATCGCTGTGATGACAGTGGTCATGGAGCATTGTGATGACTGGGGTAATGGAGCATTGTGAGGGCAAGGGCATGTAGCATTCTGATGACATGCATCACGGAGCATTGTGATGACAAGGGCATGGAACATTTTGATGACAGGGGTCATGGAACATTGTGATGACAGGGGTGAGGGAGTATTGTGATGACTAGTGATGGAAAATTGTGATATCAGTGGTGAGAGAGCATTTTGATGAGAAGTGCATGGAGCATTGGGATGACAAGTTTTAAGGAGCATTGTGATGACAAGGGCATGGAACATTTTGATGACATTGGTCATGGAACATTGTGATGACAAGGGTGAGGGAGTATTGTGATGACTAGTGATGGAACATTGTGATATCAGTGGTGAGAGAGCATTTTGATGAGAAGTGCATGGAGCATTGTGATGACAAGTTTTAAGGAGCATTGTGATGACAAGTTTTTGGAGCATTGTGATGACAAGCGCATGGCTCATTGTGATTACATGGGTCATGGAGCATTGTGCTGACAAAGGCATGGAGCATTATGATGACAAGGGTCACGGAGCATTGTGATGAAAAGTTCATGGAGCATTGTGGTGACAAAGGTCACAGAGACGTGTGATGACGAGGTCATGGACCATTGTGATGACAAAGGTCATAAAGCATTGTGATGACTGGAGTCATGGAGCATTTTGATGACAGGGTTCATGGTGCATTATGATGACAATGGCATGGAGCATTGTGATGATAGGTGCATGGAGAACTGGTCTGACAACTTTCAAGGATTATTGTGATGAGTGACGGCATGGCGCATTGTGAAGACAAGGGCATGGAGCATTGTGATGACAAGGGCATGGAGCATTGTGATGACAAGGTCATGGAGTATTGTGAAGACAGGTGTCAGGGAGCATTGTAATGACATATGTCATGGTCCATTTTGATGACAATGGCATGGAGAATTGTGATGCCATGTGTCATGGAGGATTGTTATGAAAAGAGCATGTAACATGGTGATGAGAAGTGTCATGGAGCATTGTGATGACAAGGGACAAGGAGCATTGTGATGTCCAGGGCATGGAGCATTGTGATGGCAAGACCGTGGAGCATTGTGATCGCTAGACCATGGAGCATTTTGTTGACGAGTGTCATCGAGCACTGTAGTGATATGGGGCATGGAGAATTGTGATGATAGGTGTCATGGATCATTGTGATGACAAGGGTCATGGAGCATACTGATGACAAGCTTGTGGAGTATTGTGATGACAATGGCATGGAGCATTGTGATGAAAAATGCATGGAGCATTGTGATGAAAAAGACATGGAACCTTTTCATGACAGGGATCAAGGAGCATTCTGATGTCAAGTGTCAGGGATCATTGTGATGACAAGTGTATTGAGCATTGTGATAACAATGCTCATGGAGCATTGTGATGACAGGCATCATGGAGCATTGTGATGAGAAGGCCATGGAGCATTCTGATGACATGCATCATGGAGCTTTGTGATGACAAGGGCATGCAGCATTGTGATTTCAGGGGTCTTGGAGCATGGTGATGAAAAGGGCATGGATCATTGTGATGGAAAATGCATGGAGCCTTGTCATGACAGGGTTCAAGGAGCATAGTGACGACAAGTATCAGGGAGCATTGTGATGACAAGTGTATTGAGCATTGTGATGACAAAGGTCATGGAGCATCGTGATGAGAAAACCATGGATAATTGTGATGACGAGCGTCATGGGGCGTTGTGATGACAAGTGTTATGGAACATTGTGATCACAAGTGTTTGGAGCATTTTGATGACAGGGTTCATGGAACATTGAGATGAAAAGGGGCATGGAGCATTGTGATTAAAGTGGTCTAGGAGCATTGTGATGACAAGGGCATGGACCATTGTGATGAGAATGCAATGGAGCATTCTGATGACATGCGTCATGCAGCTTTGTGATGACAAGGGCATATAGCATTGTGATGACAGTGGCATGGAACATTGGACTGACAAGTTTCATGGATTATTGTGATTACAGTGGGCATGGTGCATTGTGATGACAAGGGCATGGAGCATTGTGATGACAAGGTCATGGAATACTCTGAAGACAGGTGACAGGGAGAATTGTGATGACATATGTCATGGTCCATTGAGATGACAATGGCATGGAACATTGTGATGCCAAGTGTAATGGAGGATTGTGATGACAAAGGTAATGGAGCATTGTGATGACAACGGCTTGGAGCATTGTGATAACAAGGGTCATGGAACATTGTGATGACAAGGGCATGGAGCATTGTGATGACAACGGACATTGAGAATTTTTATGACAAGGTTTTGTAGCATTTTGATGACAAAGGCATGGAGCTTGCTATGACAGGGGTCATGGGGCATTGTGAAGACAAGTTCATGGAGAATTGTGAAGAGAAGAGCATGTAACATTGTGATGAGAAGTGTCATGGAGATTTGGGATGACAAGGACATGGAGAATTGTGATGAAAAGGGACATGGAGCATTGTTATTACCAGGGAATGGAGCATTGTGATGGCAAGACCGTGGAGCACTGTGATGAGAAGACCATGAATAACTGTGATGACGAGCATCATGGAGCACTGTAATGACAAGGGTCATGGAGCATTCTGAAGACCGGTGTCATGGAGCATTGTGTTGACAGGGGTCATGGAACAATGTGATGACAAGGGTCATGGAGCATTGTGAAGGCAAGGTTCATGGAGCATTCTGATGATAAGCTTGTGGAGTATTGTGATGACATTGGCATGGAGCATTGTGATGAAAAGGGCATGGATCATTGTGATGAAAAAGGCATGGAGCCTTGTCATGACAAGGTTCAAGGAGCATACTGATGACAAGTGTCAGGGAGCATTGTGATGACAAGTGTATTGAGCATTGTGATGACAAAGGTCATGGAGCATTGTAATGAGAAGACCATGGATAATTGTGATGACGGGAGTCATGGGGCGTTGTGATGACAAGTTTTATGAACATTGTGATCACAACGGTTTGGAGCATTGTGATGACAGAGGTCATGGAGCATTTTGATTTCATTGTGATGACAATAGCATGAAGCATTATGATGATGGGCATGGTGCAGTGTGATGACAGGGTTCATGGATCTTTGAGATGAAAAGGGACATGGAGCATTGTGATTACAGGTGTCTTGGAGCATTGTGATGACAAGGGCATGGAGCATTGTGATGAGAAGGATGTGGAGCATTTTGATGACAAGCACATGGTGCATTGTGATGACATGGGTCATGGAGCATTGTGCTAAAAAGCTCATAGAGCATTGTGATGACAAGTGTCATGGAGCATTGTGCTGAGAAACGCATAGAGCATTGTGATGACAAGGGTCACAGAGCATTGTGATGAAAAGTTCATGGAGCATTGTGGTGACAAAAGTCACAGAGACTTGTGATGACGATGGCATGGACCATTGTGATGAGTAAGGTCATGAAGCATTGTGATGACAGGAGTCACGGAGCATTGTGTTGACGGCTAATGGAGCATTGTGATGACAAGGGCAAGGAGCATTGTGATGACAGGGGCATGGAGCATTGGTCTTACAAGATTCATGCATTATTGCGATGAGAGTGGGAATGGCGCATTGTGATGACAAGGGCATGGAGCATTGTGATGACAAGGTCATGCAGTATTGTGAAGACAGGTGTCTGGGAGCATTGTGAAGACATAAGTCATGGCCCATTGTGATCACAATGCCATGGAGCATTGTGATGCCAATTGTCATGGAGGTTTGTGATGACAAATGTAATATAGCATTGTGATGACAAGGACTTGGAGCACTGTGATGACAAGGTTCATGGAGCACTTTGCTGACAAGGGCATGGAGCATTGTGATGACAAGGCTCATGGAGCTTGCTGTTGACAAATGTCATGGAGCATTTTGATGACAAGAGTGTGGTGCATTGTGATGAGTAGGGCAGGGAGCATTGTGATGAAAGGGTCATGGCACAATTTGATGAAAAGAGTCAGGGAACATTTTGATGAGAGCGGTTATGGAACATTGTGATGTCAGTGGTCATGGAGCATTGTGATGATAAGGGCATGTAGCATTTCGATGACAGGGGTTATGGAACATTGTGATGACAGGGGTGAGGGAGTATTGTGATGACTAGTGATGGAACATTGTGATATCAGTGGTGAGAGAGCATTTAGATGACAAGTTCATGGAGCATTGTGATGACAACTTTTATGGAGCATTGTGATGACAAGGTTGTGGAGCATTGTCATGACAAGTGCATGGCATATTGTGATGACATGTGTCTTGGAGCATTGTGCTGAGAAACGCATGTAGGTTTGTGATGACAGGGTTCATGGAGCATTGTGCTGACAAGGGACACAGAGCATTGTGATGAAAATTTCATGGAGCATTGTGGTGACAAAGATCACAGAGCCTTGTGTGAAGAGGGCATGGACCATTGTGAGGACAAAGGTCATGAAGCATTGTGATGACTGGAGTCACGGAGCATTATGATGTGAGGGGTCATGGAGCATTGTGATTACAGGGGCATGGAGCATTGTGATGAGAAGACCTTGCATAATTGTGATGACGAGCGTCATGGGGCATTGTGATGACAAGTGTCATGGAACATTGTGATCAGAAGGGTTTGCAGCTTTGTGATGACAGAGGTCATGGAGCATTTTGATTTCATAGTGATGACAATAGCATGAATCATTATGATGATGGACATGGTGCATTGTGATGACAGGGTTGATGGAGAATTGAGATGTAAAGGGGCATGGAGAATTGTGATTACAGAGGTCTTGGAGCATTGTGATGACAAGGGTCATGGAGCCTTGTGATGACAAGGTCGTGGAACATTGTGATGGCAGGGGTCATGGAGCATTGTTATGACAGGTGTAATGGAGCATTGTGATGACAAGGGCATGGAGCAATGTGATGAGAGATTTCATTGAGCATTGTTATGACAATGGCATGGAGCATAGTGATGAAAAAAGCAGGGAGCATTGTGATGAAAAAGGCATGGACCCTTTTCATGACAGGGTTCAAGGAGCATTCTGAAGACAAGTGTCTGGGAGCATTGTGATTACAAGGGCATGGAGCATGTTGATGAGAAGGCCATGGAGCATTCTGATGATATGGGTCATGGAGCTTTGTGATGACAAGGGCATGGAGCATTGTGATTACAGTGGTCTTGGAGCATTGTGATGAAAATCGCATGGATCTTTGTGATGAAAAATGCATGGAGCCTTGTCATGACAGTGTTCAAGGAGGATACGGACGAAAAGTGTCAGGGCGCATTGAGATGACAAGTGTATTGAGCATTGTGATGACAAATGTCATGGAGCATTGTGATGAGAAGACCGTGGATAATTGTGATGAGGAGCGTCATGGGGAATTGTGATGACAAGTGTTATGGAACATTGTGATCACAAGGGTTTGGAGGGTTGTGATGACAGAGGTCACGGAACATTTTGATTTCATTGTTATGACAATAGCATGAAGCATTATGATGATGGGCATGGTGCATTGTGATGACAGTGTTCATGGAGCATTGAGATGAAAAGTGGAATGGAGAATTATGATTACAGGGGTTTTGGAGCACTGTGATGACAAGGGAATGGAGCACTGTGATGAGAAGGCCATGGAGCATTCTGATGACATAAGTCATGGAGCTTCGTGATGACAAGGGCATTGAGCATTGTGATTACACGGGTCTTGGAGAATTGTGATGACAAGGGTCATGGAGCCTTGTGATGATGAGGCCGTGGATCATTGTGATGGCAGGGGTCATGGAGCATTGTTATGACATGGGTAATGGAGCCTTTCGATGACAAGGGCATTGAGCATTAGTGTGAAAAGGTTCATGGACTATTGTGATGAGAAGGGCATTGAGCATTGTGATGACAAGCGTCAGGGAGCTTTGTGATGACAAGTGTATGGAGCAATGTGATGAGAGGGTTCATGGAGCACTGTGATGACAATGGCATGGAGCACTGTGATGTCAAGGGTCATGGAGCACTGGGATGACAAGCGTCACAGACTATTCTGATTACAGGGGTCATGGAGCATTGGGATGACAAGCGCATGGATCATTGTGATGACAAGTGTCATGGAGCATTTTAATGACAAGAGTCCCGGATCATTGTGTTGTCAGTGGTTATGGATCGCTGTGATGACAGTGGTCATGGAGCATTGTGATGACTGGGGTAATGGAGCATTGTGAGGGCAAGGGCATGTAGCATTCTGATGACATGCATCACGGAGCATTGTGATGACAAGGGCATGGAACATTTTGATGACAGGGGTCATGGAACATTGTGATGACAGGGGTGAGGGAGTATTGTGATGACTAGTGATGGAAAATTGTGATATCAGTGGTGAGAGAGCATTTTGATGAGAAGTGCATGGAGCATTGGGATGACAAGTTTTAAGGAGCATTGTGATGACAAGGGCATGGAACATTTTGATGACATTGGTCATGGAACATTGTGATGACAAGGGTGAGGGAGTATTGTGATGACTAGTGATGGAACATTGTGATATCAGTGGTGAGAGAGCATTTTGATGAGAAGTGCATGGAGCATTGTGATGACAAGTTTTAAGGAGCATTGTGATGACAAGTTTTTGGAGCATTGTGATGACAAGCGCATGGCTCATTGTGATTACATGGGTCATGGAGCATTGTGCTGACAAAGGCATGGAGCATTATGATGACAAGGGTCACGGAGCATTGTGATGAAAAGTTCATGGAGCATTGTGGTGACAAAGGTCACAGAGACGTGTGATGACGAGGTCATGGACCATTGTGATGACAAAGGTCATAAAGCATTGTGATGACTGGAGTCATGGAGCATTTTGATGACAGGGTTCATGGTGCATTATGATGACAATGGCATGGAGCATTGTGATGATAGGTGCATGGAGAACTGGTCTGACAACTTTCAAGGATTATTGTGATGAGTGACGGCATGGCGCATTGTGAAGACAAGGGCATGGAGCATTGTGATGACAAGGGCATGGAGCATTGTGATGACAAGGTCATGGAGTATTGTGAAGACAGGTGTCAGGGAGCATTGTAATGACATATGTCATGGTCCATTTTGATGACAATGGCATGGAGAATTGTGATGCCATGTGTCATGGAGGATTGTTATGAAAAGAGCATGTAACATGGTGATGAGAAGTGTCATGGAGCATTGTGATGACAAGGGACAAGGAGCATTGTGATGTCCAGGGCATGGAGCATTGTGATGGCAAGACCGTGGAGCATTGTGATCGCTAGACCATGGAGCATTTTGTTGACGAGTGTCATCGAGCACTGTAGTGATATGGGGCATGGAGAATTGTGATGATAGGTGTCATGGATCATTGTGATGACAAGGGTCATGGAGCATACTGATGACAAGCTTGTGGAGTATTGTGATGACAATGGCATGGAGCATTGTGATGAAAAATGCATGGAGCATTGTGATGAAAAAGACATGGAACCTTTTCATGACAGGGATCAAGGAGCATTCTGATGTCAAGTGTCAGGGATCATTGTGATGACAAGTGTATTGAGCATTGTGATAACAATGCTCATGGAGCATTGTGATGACAGGCATCATGGAGCATTGTGATGAGAAGGCCATGGAGCATTCTGATGACATGCATCATGGAGCTTTGTGATGACAAGGGCATGCAGCATTGTGATTTCAGGGGTCTTGGAGCATGGTGATGAAAAGGGCATGGATCATTGTGATGGAAAATGCATGGAGCCTTGTCATGACAGGGTTCAAGGAGCATAGTGACGACAAGTATCAGGGAGCATTGTGATGACAAGTGTATTGAGCATTGTGATGACAAAGGTCATGGAGCATCGTGATGAGAAAACCATGGATAATTGTGATGACGAGCGTCATGGGGCGTTGTGATGACAAGTGTTATGGAACATTGTGATCACAAGTGTTTGGAGCATTTTGATGACAGGGTTCATGGAACATTGAGATGAAAAGGGGCATGGAGCATTGTGATTAAAGTGGTCTAGGAGCATTGTGATGACAAGGGCATGGACCATTGTGATGAGAATGCAATGGAGCATTCTGATGACATGCGTCATGCAGCTTTGTGATGACAAGGGCATATAGCATTGTGATGACAGTGGCATGGAACATTGGACTGACAAGTTTCATGGATTATTGTGATTACAGTGGGCATGGTGCATTGTGATGACAAGGGCATGGAGCATTGTGATGACAAGGTCATGGAATACTCTGAAGACAGGTGACAGGGAGAATTGTGATGACATATGTCATGGTCCATTGAGATGACAATGGCATGGAACATTGTGATGCCAAGTGTAATGGAGGATTGTGATGACAAAGGTAATGGAGCATTGTGATGACAACGGCTTGGAGCATTGTGATAACAAGGGTCATGGAACATTGTGATGACAAGGGCATGGAGCATTGTGATGACAACGGACATTGAGAATTTTTATGACAAGGTTTTGTAGCATTTTGATGACAAAGGCATGGAGCTTGCTATGACAGGGGTCATGGGGCATTGTGAAGACAAGTTCATGGAGAATTGTGAAGAGAAGAGCATGTAACATTGTGATGAGAAGTGTCATGGAGATTTGGGATGACAAGGACATGGAGAATTGTGATGAAAAGGGACATGGAGCATTGTTATTACCAGGGAATGGAGCATTGTGATGGCAAGACCGTGGAGCACTGTGATGAGAAGACCATGAATAACTGTGATGACGAGCATCATGGAGCACTGTAATGACAAGGGTCATGGAGCATTCTGAAGACCGGTGTCATGGAGCATTGTGTTGACAGGGGTCATGGAACAATGTGATGACAAGGGTCATGGAGCATTGTGAAGGCAAGGTTCATGGAGCATTCTGATGATAAGCTTGTGGAGTATTGTGATGACATTGGCATGGAGCATTGTGATGAAAAGGGCATGGATCATTGTGATGAAAAAGGCATGGAGCCTTGTCATGACAAGGTTCAAGGAGCATACTGATGACAAGTGTCAGGGAGCATTGTGATGACAAGTGTATTGAGCATTGTGATGACAAAGGTCATGGAGCATTGTAATGAGAAGACCATGGATAATTGTGATGACGGGAGTCATGGGGCGTTGTGATGACAAGTTTTATGAACATTGTGATCACAACGGTTTGGAGCATTGTGATGACAGAGGTCATGGAGCATTTTGATTTCATTGTGATGACAATAGCATGAAGCATTATGATGATGGGCATGGTGCAGTGTGATGACAGGGTTCATGGATCTTTGAGATGAAAAGGGACATGGAGCATTGTGATTACAGGTGTCTTGGAGCATTGTGATGACAAGGGCATGGAGCATTGTGATGAGAAGGATGTGGAGCATTTTGATGACAAGCACATGGTGCATTGTGATGACATGGGTCATGGAGCATTGTGCTAAAAAGCTCATAGAGCATTGTGATGACAAGTGTCATGGAGCATTGTGCTGAGAAACGCATAGAGCATTGTGATGACAAGGGTCACAGAGCATTGTGATGAAAAGTTCATGGAGCATTGTGGTGACAAAAGTCACAGAGACTTGTGATGACGATGGCATGGACCATTGTGATGAGTAAGGTCATGAAGCATTGTGATGACAGGAGTCACGGAGCATTGTGTTGACGGCTAATGGAGCATTGTGATGACAAGGGCAAGGAGCATTGTGATGACAGGGGCATGGAGCATTGGTCTTACAAGATTCATGCATTATTGCGATGAGAGTGGGAATGGCGCATTGTGATGACAAGGGCATGGAGCATTGTGATGACAAGGTCATGCAGTATTGTGAAGACAGGTGTCTGGGAGCATTGTGAAGACATAAGTCATGGCCCATTGTGATCACAATGCCATGGAGCATTGTGATGCCAATTGTCATGGAGGTTTGTGATGACAAATGTAATATAGCATTGTGATGACAAGGACTTGGAGCACTGTGATGACAAGGTTCATGGAGCACTTTGCTGACAAGGGCATGGAGCATTGTGATGACAAGGCTCATGGAGCTTGCTGTTGACAAATGTCATGGAGCATTTTGATGACAAGAGTGTGGTGCATTGTGATGAGTAGGGCAGGGAGCATTGTGATGAAAGGGTCATGGCACAATTTGATGAAAAGAGTCAGGGAACATTTTGATGAGAGCGGTTATGGAACATTGTGATGTCAGTGGTCATGGAGCATTGTGATGATAAGGGCATGTAGCATTTCGATGACAGGGGTTATGGAACATTGTGATGACAGGGGTGAGGGAGTATTGTGATGACTAGTGATGGAACATTGTGATATCAGTGGTGAGAGAGCATTTAGATGACAAGTTCATGGAGCATTGTGATGACAACTTTTATGGAGCATTGTGATGACAAGGTTGTGGAGCATTGTCATGACAAGTGCATGGCATATTGTGATGACATGTGTCTTGGAGCATTGTGCTGAGAAACGCATGTAGGTTTGTGATGACAGGGTTCATGGAGCATTGTGCTGACAAGGGACACAGAGCATTGTGATGAAAATTTCATGGAGCATTGTGGTGACAAAGATCACAGAGCCTTGTGTGAAGAGGGCATGGACCATTGTGAGGACAAAGGTCATGAAGCATTGTGATGACTGGAGTCACGGAGCATTATGATGTGAGGGGTCATGGAGCATTGTGATTACAGGGGCATGGAGCATTGTGATGAGAAGACCTTGCATAATTGTGATGACGAGCGTCATGGGGCATTGTGATGACAAGTGTCATGGAACATTGTGATCAGAAGGGTTTGCAGCTTTGTGATGACAGAGGTCATGGAGCATTTTGATTTCATAGTGAAGACAATAGCATGAATCATTATGATGATGGACATGGTGCATTGTGATGACAGGGTTGATGGAGAATTGAGATGTAAAGGGGCATGGAGAATTGTGATTACAGAGGTCTTGGAGCATTGTGATGACAAGGGTCATGGAGCCTTGTGATGACAAGGTCGTGGAACATTGTGATGGCAGGGGTCATGGAGCATTGTTATGACAGGTGTAATGGAGCATTGTGATGACAAGGGCATGGAGCAATGTGATGAGAGATTTCATTGAGCATTGTTATGACAATGGCATGGAGCATAGTGATGAAAAAAGCAGGGAGCATTGTGATGAAAAAGGCATGGACCCTTTTCATGACAGGGTTCAAGGAGCATTCTGAAGACAAGTGTCTGGGAGCATTGTGATGACAAGGGCATGGAGCATGTTGATGAGAAGGCCATGGAGCATTCTGATGATATGGGTCATGGAGCTTTGTGATGACAAGGGCATGGAGCATTGTGATTACAGTGGTCTTGGAGCATTGTGATGAAAATCGCATGGATCTTTGTGATGAAAAATGCATGGAGCCTTGTCATGACAGTGTTCAAGGAGGATACGGACGAAAAGTGTCAGGGCGCATTGAGATGACAAGTGTATTGAGCATTGTGATGACAAATGTCATGGAGCATTGTGATGAGAAGACCGTGGATAATTGTGATGAGGAGCGTCATGGGGAATTGTGATGACAAGTGTTATGGAACATTGTGATCACAAGGGTTTGGAGGGTTGTGATGACAGAGGTCACGGAACATTTTGATTTCATTGTTATGACAATAGCATGAAGCATTATGATGATGGGCATGGTGCATTGTGATGACAGTGTTCATGGAGCATTGAGATGAAAAGTGGAATGGAGAATTATGATTACAGGGGTTTTGGAGCACTGTGATGACAAGGGAATGGAGCACTGTGATGAGAAGACCATGGAGCATTCTGATGACATAAGTCATGGAGCTTCGTGATGACAAGGGCATTGAGCATTGTGATTACACGGGTCTTGGAGAATTGTGATGACAAGGGTCATGGAGCCTTGTGATGATGAGGCCGTGGATCATTGTGATGGCAGGGGTCATGGAGCATTGTTATGACACGGGTAATGGAGCCTTTCGATGACAAGGGCATTGAGCATTAGTGTGAAAAGGTTCATGGACTATTGTGATGAGAAGGGCATTGAGCATTGTGATGACAAGCGTCAGGGAGCTTTGTGATGACAAGTGTATGGAGCAATGTGATGAGAGGGTTCATGGAGCACTGTGATGACAATGGCATGGAGCACTGTGATGTCAAGGGTCATGGAGCACTGGGATGACAAGCGTCACAGACTATTCTGGTTACAGGGGTCATGGAGCATTGGGATGACAAGCGCATGGATCATTGTGATGACAAGTGTCATGGAGCATTTTAATGACAAGAGTCCCGGATCATTGTGTTGTCAGTGGTTATGGATCGCTGTGATGACAGTGGTCATGGAGCATTGTGATGACTGGGGTAATGGAGCATTGTGAGGGCAAGGGCATGTAGCATTCTGATGACATGCATCACGGAGCATTGTGATGACAAGGGCATGGAACATTTTGATGACAGGGGTCATGGAACATTGTGATGACAGGGGTGAGGGAGTATTGTGATGACTAGTGATGGAAAATTGTGATATCAGTGGTGAGAGAGCATTTTGATGAGAAGTGCATGGAGCATTGGGATGACAAGTTTTAAGGAGCATTGTGATGACAAGGGCATGGAACATTTTGATGACATTGGTCATGGAACATTGTGATGACAAGGGTGAGGGAGTATTGTGATGACTAGTGATGGAACATTGTGATATCAGTGGTGAGAGAGCATTTTGATGAGAAGTGCATGGAGCATTGTGATGACAAGTTTTAAGGAGCATTGTGATGACAAGTTTTTGGAGCATTGTGATGACAAGCGCATGGCTCATTGTGATTACATGGGTCATGGAGCATTGTGCTGACAAAGGCATGGAGCATTATGATGACAAGGGTCACGGAGCATTGTGATGAAAAGTTCATGGAGCATTGTGGTGACAAAGGTCACAGAGACGTGTGATGACGAGGTCATGGACCATTGTGATGACAAAGGTCATAAAGCATTGTGATGACTGGAGTCATGGAGCATTTTGATGACAGGGTTCATGGTGCATTATGATGACAATGGCATGGAGCATTGTGATGATAGGTGCATGGAGAACTGGTCTGACAACTTTCAAGGATTATTGTGATGAGTGACGGCATGGCGCATTGTGAAGACAAGGGCATGGAGCATTGTGATGACAAGGGCATGGAGCATTGTGATGACAAGGTCATGGAGTATTGTGAAGACAGGTGTCAGGGAGCATTGTAATGACATATGTCATGGTCCATTTTGATGACAATGGCATGGAGAATTGTGATGCCATGTGTCATGGAGGATTGTTATGAAAAGAGCATGTAACATGGTGATGAGAAGTGTCATGGAGCATTGTGATGACAAGGGACAAGGAGCATTGTGATGTCCAGGGCATGGAGCATTGTGATGGCAAGACCGTGGAGCATTGTGATCGCTAGACCATGGAGCATTTTGTTGACGAGTGTCATCGAGCACTGTAGTGATATGGGGCATGGAGAATTGTGATGATAGGTGTCATGGATCATTGTGATGACAAGGGTCATGGAGCATACTGATGACAAGCTTGTGGAGTATTGTGATGACAATGGCATGGAGCATTGTGATGAAAAATGCATGGAGCATTGTGATGAAAAAGACATGGAACCTTTTCATGACAGGGATCAAGGAGCATTCTGATGTCAAGTGTCAGGGATCATTGTGATGACAAGTGTATTGAGCATTGTGATAACAATGCTCATGGAGCATTGTGATGACAGGCATCATGGAGCATTGTGATGAGAAGGCCATGGAGCATTCTGATGACATGCATCATGGAGCTTTGTGATGACAAGGGCATGCAGCATTGTGATTTCAGGGGTCTTGGAGCATGGTGATGAAAAGGGCATGGATCATTGTGATGGAAAATGCATGGAGCCTTGTCATGACAGGGTTCAAGGAGCATAGTGACGACAAGTATCAGGGAGCATTGTGATGACAAGTGTATTGAGCATTGTGATGACAAAGGTCATGGAGCATCGTGATGAGAAAACCATGGATAATTGTGATGACGAGCGTCATGGGGCGTTGTGATGACAAGTGTTATGGAACATTGTGATCACAAGTGTTTGGAGCATTTTGATGACAGGGTTCATGGAACATTGAGATGAAAAGGGGCATGGAGCATTGTGATTAAAGTGGTCTAGGAGCATTGTGATGACAAGGGCATGGACCATTGTGATGAGAATGCAATGGAGCATTCTGATGACATGCGTCATGCAGCTTTGTGATGACAAGGGCATATAGCATTGTGATGACAGTGGCATGGAACATTGGACTGACAAGTTTCATGGATTATTGTGATTACAGTGGGCATGGTGCATTGTGATGACAAGGGCATGGAGCATTGTGATGACAAGGTCATGGAATACTCTGAAGACAGGTGACAGGGAGAATTGTGATGACATATGTCATGGTCCATTGAGATGACAATGGCATGGAACATTGTGATGCCAAGTGTAATGGAGGATTGTGATGACAAAGGTAATGGAGCATTGTGATGACAACGGCTTGGAGCATTGTGATAACAAGGGTCATGGAACATTGTGATGACAAGGGCATGGAGCATTGTGATGACAACGGACATTGAGAATTTTTATGACAAGGTTTTGTAGCATTTTGATGACAAAGGCATGGAGCTTGCTATGACAGGGGTCATGGGGCATTGTGAAGACAAGTTCATGGAGAATTGTGAAGAGAAGAGCATGTAACATTGTGATGAGAAGTGTCATGGAGATTTGGGATGACAAGGACATGGAGAATTGTGATGAAAAGGGACATGGAGCATTGTTATTACCAGGGAATGGAGCATTGTGATGGCAAGACCGTGGAGCACTGTGATGAGAAGACCATGAATAACTGTGATGACGAGCATCATGGAGCACTGTAATGACAAGGGTCATGGAGCATTCTGAAGACCGGTGTCATGGAGCATTGTGTTGACAGGGGTCATGGAACAATGTGATGACAAGGGTCATGGAGCATTGTGAAGGCAAGGTTCATGGAGCATTCTGATGATAAGCTTGTGGAGTATTGTGATGACATTGGCATGGAGCATTGTGATGAAAAGGGCATGGATCATTGTGATGAAAAAGGCATGGAGCCTTGTCATGACAAGGTTCAAGGAGCATACTGATGACAAGTGTCAGGGAGCATTGTGATGACAAGTGTATTGAGCATTGTGATGACAAAGGTCATGGAGCATTGTAATGAGAAGACCATGGATAATTGTGATGACGGGAGTCATGGGGCGTTGTGATGACAAGTTTTATGAACATTGTGATCACAACGGTTTGGAGCATTGTGATGACAGAGGTCATGGAGCATTTTGATTTCATTGTGATGACAATAGCATGAAGCATTATGATGATGGGCATGGTGCAGTGTGATGACAGGGTTCATGGATCTTTGAGATGAAAAGGGACATGGAGCATTGTGATTACAGGTGTCTTGGAGCATTGTGATGACAAGGGCATGGAGCATTGTGATGAGAAGGATGTGGAGCATTTTGATGACAAGCACATGGTGCATTGTGATGACATGGGTCATGGAGCATTGTGCTAAAAAGCTCATAGAGCATTGTGATGACAAGTGTCATGGAGCATTGTGCTGAGAAACGCATAGAGCATTGTGATGACAAGGGTCACAGAGCATTGTGATGAAAAGTTCATGGAGCATTGTGGTGACAAAAGTCACAGAGACTTGTGATGACGATGGCATGGACCATTGTGATGAGTAAGGTCATGAAGCATTGTGATGACAGGAGTCACGGAGCATTGTGTTGACGGCTAATGGAGCATTGTGATGACAAGGGCAAGGAGCATTGTGATGACAGGGGCATGGAGCATTGGTCTTACAAGATTCATGCATTATTGCGATGAGAGTGGGAATGGCGCATTGTGATGACAAGGGCATGGAGCATTGTGATGACAAGGTCATGCAGTATTGTGAAGACAGGTGTCTGGGAGCATTGTGAAGACATAAGTCATGGCCCATTGTGATCACAATGCCATGGAGCATTGTGATGCCAATTGTCATGGAGGTTTGTGATGACAAATGTAATATAGCATTGTGATGACAAGGACTTGGAGCACTGTGATGACAAGGTTCATGGAGCACTTTGCTGACAAGGGCATGGAGCATTGTGATGACAAGGCTCATGGAGCTTGCTGTTGACAAATGTCATGGAGCATTTTGATGACAAGAGTGTGGTGCATTGTGATGAGTAGGGCAGGGAGCATTGTGATGAAAGGGTCATGGCACAATTTGATGAAAAGAGTCAGGGAACATTTTGATGAGAGCGGTTATGGAACATTGTGATGTCAGTGGTCATGGAGCATTGTGATGATAAGGGCATGTAGCATTTCGATGACAGGGGTTATGGAACATTGTGATGACAGGGGTGAGGGAGTATTGTGATGACTAGTGATGGAACATTGTGATATCAGTGGTGAGAGAGCATTTAGATGACAAGTTCATGGAGCATTGTGATGACAACTTTTATGGAGCATTGTGATGACAAGGTTGTGGAGCATTGTCATGACAAGTGCATGGCATATTGTGATTACATGTGTCTTGGAGCATTGTGCTGAGAAACGCATGTAGGTTTGTGATGACAGGGTTCATGGAGCATTGTGCTGACAAGGGACACAGAGCATTGTGATGAAAATTTCATGGAGCATTGTGGTGACAAAGATCACAGAGCCTTGTGTGAAGAGGGCATGGACCATTGTGAGGACAAAGGTCATGAAGCATTGTGATGACTGGAGTCACGGAGCATTATGATGTGAGGGGTCATGGAGCATTGTGATTACAGGGGCATGGAGCATTGTGATGAGAAGACCTTGCATAATTGTGATGACGAGCGTCATGGGGCATTGTGATGACAAGTGTCATGGAACATTGTGATCAGAAGGGTTTGCAGCTTTGTGATGACAGAGGTCATGGAGCATTTTGATTTCATAGTGATGACAATAGCATGAATCATTATGATGATGGACATGGTGCATTGTGATGACAGGGTTGATGGAGAATTGAGATGTAAAGGGGCATGGAGAATTGTGATTACAGAGGTCTTGGAGCATTGTGATGACAAGGGTCATGGAGCCTTGTGATGACAAGGTCGTGGAACATTGTGATGGCAGGGGTCATGGAGCATTGTTATGACAGGTGTAATGGAGCATTGTGATGACAAGGGCATGGAGCAATGTGATGAGAGATTTCATTGAGCATTGTTATGACAATGGCATGGAGCATAGTGATGAAAAAAGCAGGGAGCATTGTGATGAAAAAGGCATGGACCCTTTTCATGACAGGGTTCAAGGAGCATTCTGAAGACAAGTGTCTGGGAGCATTGTGATGACAAGGGCATGGAGCATGTTGATGAGAAGGCCATGGAGCATTCTGATGATATGGGTCATGGAGCTTTGTGATGACAAGGGCATGGAGCATTGTGATTACAGTGGTCTTGGAGCATTGTGATGAAAATCGCATGGATCTTTGTGATGAAAAATGCATGGAGCCTTGTCATGACAGTGTTCAAGGAGGATACGGACGAAAAGTGTCAGGGCGCATTGAGATGACAAGTGTATTGAGCATTGTGATGACAAATGTCATGGAGCATTGTGATGAGAAGACCGTGGATAATTGTGATGAGGAGCGTCATGGGGAATTGTGATGACAAGTGTTATGGAACATTGTGATCACAAGGGTTTGGAGGGTTGTGATGACAGAGGTCACGGAACATTTTGATTTCATTGTTATGACAATAGCATGAAGCATTATGATGATGGGCATGGTGCATTGTGATGACAGTGTTCATGGAGCATTGAGATGAAAAGTGGAATGGAGAATTATGATTACAGGGGTTTTGGAGCACTGTGATGACAAGGGAATGGAGCACTGTGATGAGAAGGCCATGGAGCATTCTGATGACATAAGTCATGGAGCTTCGTGATGACAAGGGCATTGAGCATTGTGATTACACGGGTCTTGGAGAATTGTGATGACAAGGGTCATGGAGCCTTGTGATGATGAGGCCGTGGATCATTGTGATGGCAGGGGTCATGGAGCATTGTTATGACACGGGTAATGGAGCCTTTCGATGACAAGGGCATTGAGCATTAGTGTGAAAAGGTTCATGGACTATTGTGATGAGAAGGGCATTGAGCATTGTGATGACAAGCGTCAGGGAGCTTTGTGATGACAAGTGTATGGAGCAATGTGATGAGAGGGTTCATGGAGCACTGTGATGACAATGGCATGGAGCACTGTGATGTCAAGGGTCATGGAGCACTGGGATGACAAGCGTCACAGACTATTCTGGTTACAGGGGTCATGGAGCATTGGGATGACAAGCGCATGGATCATTGTGATGACAAGTGTCATGGAGCATTTTAATGACAAGAGTCCCGGATCATTGTGTTGTCAGTGGTTATGGATCGCTGTGATGACAGTGGTCATGGAGCATTGTGATGACTGGGGTAATGGAGCATTGTGAGGGCAAGGGCATGTAGCATTCTGATGACATGCATCACGGAGCATTGTGATGACAAGGGCATGGAACATTTTGATGACAGGGGTCATGGAACATTTTGATGACAGGGGTGAGGGAGTATTGTGATGACTAGTGATGGAAAATTGTGATATCAGTGGTGAGAGAGCATTTTGATGAGAAGTGCATGGAGCATTGGGATGACAAGTTTTAAGGAGCATTGTGATGACAAGGGCATGGAACATTTTGATGACATTGGTCATGGAACATTGTGATGACAAGGGTGAGGGAGTATTGTGATGACTAGTGATGGAACATTGTGATATCAGTGGTGAGAGAGCATTTTGATGAGAAGTGCATGGAGCATTGTGATGACAAGTTTTAAGGAGCATTGTGATGACAAGTTTTTGGAGCATTGTGATGACAAGCGCATGGCTCATTGTGATTACATGGGTCATGGAGCATTGTGCTGACAAAGGCATGGAGCATTATGATGACAAGGGTCACGGAGCATTGTGATGAAAAGTTCATGGAGCATTGTGGTGACAAAGGTCACAGAGACGTGTGATGACGAGGTCATGGACCATTGTGATGACAAAGGTCATAAAGCATTGTGATGACTGGAGTCATGGAGCATTTTGATGACAGGGTTCATGGTGCATTATGATGACAATGGCATGGAGCATTGTGATGATAGGTGCATGGAGAACTGGTCTGACAACTTTCAAGGATTATTGTGATGAGTGACGGCATGGCGCATTGTGAAGACAAGGGCATGGAGCATTGTGATGACAAGGGCATGGAGCATTGTGATGACAAGGTCATGGAGTATTGTGAAGACAGGTGTCAGGGAGCATTGTAATGACATATGTCATGGTCCATTTTGATGACAATGGCATGGAGAATTGTGATGCCATGTGTCATGGAGGATTGTTATGAAAAGAGCATGTAACATGGTGATGAGAAGTGTCATGGAGCATTGTGATGACAAGGGACAAGGAGCATTGTGATGTCCAGGGCATGGAGCATTGTGATGGCAAGACCGTGGAGCATTGTGATCGCTAGACCATGGAGCATTTTGTTGACGAGTGTCATCGAGCACTGTAGTGATATGGGGCATGGAGAATTGTGATGATAGGTGTCATGGATCATTGTGATGACAAGGGTCATGGAGCATACTGATGACAAGCTTGTGGAGTATTGTGATGACAATGGCATGGAGCATTGTGATGAAAAATGCATGGAGCATTGTGATGAAAAAGACATGGAACCTTTTCATGACAGGGATCAAGGAGCATTCTGATGTCAAGTGTCAGGGATCATTGTGATGACAAGTGTATTGAGCATTGTGATAACAATGCTCATGGAGCATTGTGATGACAGGCATCATGGAGCATTGTGATGAGAAGGCCATGGAGCATTCTGATGACATGCATCATGGAGCTTTGTGATGACAAGGGCATGCAGCATTGTGATTTCAGGGGTCTTGGAGCATGGTGATGAAAAGGGCATGGATCATTGTGATGGAAAATGCATGGAGCCTTGTCATGACAGGGTTCAAGGAGCATAGTGACGACAAGTATCAGGGAGCATTGTGATGACAAGTGTATTGAGCATTGTGATGACAAAGGTCATGGAGCATCGTGATGAGAAAACCATGGATAATTGTGATGACGAGCGTCATGGGGCGTTGTGATGACAAGTGTTATGGAACATTGTGATCACAAGTGTTTGGAGCATTTTGATGACAGGGTTCATGGAACATTGAGATGAAAAGGGGCATGGAGCATTGTGATTAAAGTGGTCTAGGAGCATTGTGATGACAAGGGCATGGACCATTGTGATGAGAATGCAATGGAGCATTCTGATGACATGCGTCATGCAGCTTTGTGATGACAAGGGCATATAGCATTGTGATGACAGTGGCATGGAACATTGGACTGACAAGTTTCATGGATTATTGTGATTACAGTGGGCATGGTGCATTGTGATGACAAGGGCATGGAGCATTGTGATGACAAGGTCATGGAATACTCTGAAGACAGGTGACAGGGAGAATTGTGATGACATATGTCATGGTCCATTGAGATGACAATGGCATGGAACATTGTGATGCCAAGTGTAATGGAGGATTGTGATGACAAAGGTAATGGAGCATTGTGATGACAACGGCTTGGAGCATTGTGATAACAAGGGTCATGGAACATTGTGATGACAAGGGCATGGAGCATTGTGATGACAACGGACATTGAGAATTTTTATGACAAGGTTTTGTAGCATTTTGATGACAAAGGCATGGAGCTTGCTATGACAGGGGTCATGGGGCATTGTGAAGACAAGTTCATGGAGAATTGTGAAGAGAAGAGCATGTAACATTGTGATGAGAAGTGTCATGGAGATTTGGGATGACAAGGACATGGAGAATTGTGATGAAAAGGGACATGGAGCATTGTTATTACCAGGGAATGGAGCATTGTGATGGCAAGACCGTGGAGCACTGTGATGAGAAGACCATGAATAACTGTGATGACGAGCATCATGGAGCACTGTAATGACAAGGGTCATGGAGCATTCTGAAGACCGGTGTCATGGAGCATTGTGTTGACAGGGGTCATGGAACAATGTGATGACAAGGGTCATGGAGCATTGTGAAGGCAAGGTTCATGGAGCATTCTGATGATAAGCTTGTGGAGTATTGTGATGACATTGGCATGGAGCATTGTGATGAAAAGGGCATGGATCATTGTGATGAAAAAGGCATGGAGCCTTGTCATGACAAGGTTCAAGGAGCATACTGATGACAAGTGTCAGGGAGCATTGTGATGACAAGTGTATTGAGCATTGTGATGACAAAGGTCATGGAGCATTGTAATGAGAAGACCATGGATAATTGTGATGACGGGAGTCATGGGGCGTTGTGATGACAAGTTTTATGAACATTGTGATCACAACGGTTTGGAGCATTGTGATGACAGAGGTCATGGAGCATTTTGATTTCATTGTGATGACAATAGCATGAAGCATTATGATGATGGGCATGGTGCAGTGTGATGACAGGGTTCATGGATCTTTGAGATGAAAAGGGACATGGAGCATTGTGATTACAGGTGTCTTGGAGCATTGTGATGACAAGGGCATGGAGCATTGTGATGAGAAGGATGTGGAGCATTTTGATGACAAGCACATGGTGCATTGTGATGACATGGGTCATGGAGCATTGTGCTAAAAAGCTCATAGAGCATTGTGATGACAAGTGTCATGGAGCATTGTGCTGAGAAACGCATAGAGCATTGTGATGACAAGGGTCACAGAGCATTGTGATGAAAAGTTCATGGAGCATTGTGGTGACAAAAGTCACAGAGACTTGTGATGACGATGGCATGGACCATTGTGATGAGTAAGGTCATGAAGCATTGTGATGACAGGAGTCACGGAGCATTGTGTTGACGGCTAATGGAGCATTGTGATGACAAGGGCAAGGAGCATTGTGATGACAGGGGCATGGAGCATTGGTCTTACAAGATTCATGCATTATTGCGATGAGAGTGGGAATGGCGCATTGTGATGACAAGGGCATGGAGCATTGTGATGACAAGGTCATGCAGTATTGTGAAGACAGGTGTCTGGGAGCATTGTGAAGACATAAGTCATGGCCCATTGTGATCACAATGCCATGGAGCATTGTGATGCCAATTGTCATGGAGGTTTGTGATGACAAATGTAATATAGCATTGTGATGACAAGGACTTGGAGCACTGTGATGACAAGGTTCATGGAGCACTTTGCTGACAAGGGCATGGAGCATTGTGATGACAAGGCTCATGGAGCTTGCTGTTGACAAATGTCATGGAGCATTTTGATGACAAGAGTGTGGTGCATTGTGATGAGTAGGGCAGGGAGCATTGTGATGAAAGGGTCATGGCACAATTTGATGAAAAGAGTCAGGGAACATTTTGATGAGAGCGGTTATGGAACATTGTGATGTCAGTGGTCATGGAGCATTGTGATGATAAGGGCATGTAGCATTTCGATGACAGGGGTTATGGAACATTGTGATGACAGGGGTGAGGGAGTATTGTGATGACTAGTGATGGAACATTGTGATATCAGTGGTGAGAGAGCATTTAGATGACAAGTTCATGGAGCATTGTGATGACAACTTTTATGGAGCATTGTGATGACAAGGTTGTGGAGCATTGTCATGACAAGTGCATGGCATATTGTGATGACATGTGTCTTGGAGCATTGTGCTGAGAAACGCATGTAGGTTTGTGATGACAGGGTTCATGGAGCATTGTGCTGACAAGGGACACAGAGCATTGTGATGAAAATTTCATGGAGCATTGTGGTGACAAAGATCACAGAGCCTTGTGTGAAGAGGGCATGGACCATTGTGAGGACAAAGGTCATGAAGCATTGTGATGACTGGAGTCACGGAGCATTATGATGTGAGGGGTCATGGAGCATTGTGATTACAGGGGCATGGAGCATTGTGATGAGAAGACCTTGCATAATTGTGATGACGAGCGTCATGGGGCATTGTGATGACAAGTGTCATGGAACATTGTGATCAGAAGGGTTTGCAGCTTTGTGATGACAGAGGTCATGGAGCATTTTGATTTCATAGTGAAGACAATAGCATGAATCATTATGATGATGGACATGGTGCATTGTGATGACAGGGTTGATGGAGAATTGAGATGTAAAGGGGCATGGAGAATTGTGATTACAGAGGTCTTGGAGCATTGTGATGACAAGGGTCATGGAGCCTTGTGATGACAAGGTCGTGGAACATTGTGATGGCAGGGGTCATGGAGCATTGTTATGACAGGTGTAATGGAGCATTGTGATGACAAGGGCATGGAGCAATGTGATGAGAGATTTCATTGAGCATTGTTATGACAATGGCATGGAGCATAGTGATGAAAAAAGCAGGGAGCATTGTGATGAAAAAGGCATGGACCCTTTTCATGACAGGGTTCAAGGAGCATTCTGAAGACAAGTGTCTGGGAGCATTGTGATGACAAGGGCATGGAGCATGTTGATGAGAAGGCCATGGAGCATTCTGATGATATGGGTCATGGAGCTTTGTGATGACAAGGGCATGGAGCATTGTGATTACAGTGGTCTTGGAGCATTGTGATGAAAATCGCATGGATCTTTGTGATGAAAAATGCATGGAGCCTTGTCATGACAGTGTTCAAGGAGGATACGGACGAAAAGTGTCAGGGCGCATTGAGATGACAAGTGTATTGAGCATTGTGATGACAAATGTCATGGAGCATTGTGATGAGAAGACCGTGGATAATTGTGATGAGGAGCGTCATGGGGAATTGTGATGACAAGTGTTATGGAACATTGTGATCACAAGGGTTTGGAGGGTTGTGATGACAGAGGTCACGGAACATTTTGATTTCATTGTTATGACAATAGCATGAAGCATTATGATGATGGGCATGGTGCATTGTGATGACAGTGTTCATGGAGCATTGAGATGAAAAGTGGAATGGAGAATTATGATTACAGGGGTTTTGGAGCACTGTGATGACAAGGGAATGGAGCACTGTGATGAGAAGGCCATGGAGCATTCTGATGACATAAGTCATGGAGCTTCGTGATGACAAGGGCATTGAGCATTGTGATTACACGGGTCTTGGAGAATTGTGATGACAAGGGTCATGGAGCCTTGTGATGATGAGGCCGTGGATCATTGTGATGGCAGGGGTCATGGAGCATTGTTATGACACGGGTAATGGAGCCTTTCGATGACAAGGGCATTGAGCATTAGTGTGAAAAGGTTCATGGACTATTGTGATGAGAAGGGCATTGAGCATTGTGATGACAAGCGTCAGGGAGCTTTGTGATGACAAGTGTATGGAGCAATGTGATGAGAGGGTTCATGGAGCACTGTGATGACAATGGCATGGAGCACTGTGATGTCAAGGGTCATGGAGCACTGGGATGACAAGCGTCACAGACTATTCTGATTACAGGGGTCATGGAGCATTGGGATGACAAGCGCATGGATCATTGTGATGACAAGTGTCATGGAGCATTTTAATGACAAGAGTCCCGGATCATTGTGTTGTCAGTGGTTATGGATCGCTGTGATGACAGTGGTCATGGAGCATTGTGATGACTGGGGTAATGGAGCATTGTGAGGGCAAGGGCATGTAGCAGTCTGATGGCATGCATCACGGAGCATTGTGATGACAAGGGCATGGAACATTTTGATGACAGGGGTCATGGAACATTGTGATGACAGGGGTGAGGGAGTATTGTGATGACTAGTGATGGAAAATTGTGATATCAGTGGTGAGAGAGCATTTTGATGAGAAGTGCATGGAGCATTGGGATGACAAGTTTTAAGGAGCATTGTGATGACAAGGGCATGGAACATTTTGATGACATTGGTCATGGAACATTGTGATGACAAGGGTGAGGGAGTATTGTGATGACTAGTGATGGAACATTGTGATATCAGTGGTGAGAGAGCATTTTGATGAGAAGTGCATGGAGCATTGTGATGACAAGTTTTAAGGAGCATTGTGATGACAAGTTTTTGGAGCATTGTGATGACAAGCGCATGGCTCATTGTGATTACATGGGTCATGGAGCATTGTGCTGACAAAGGCATGGAGCATTATGATGACAAGGGTCACGGAGCATTGTGATGAAAAGTTCATGGAGCATTGTGGTGACAAAGGTCACAGAGACGTGTGATGACGAGGTCATGGACCATTGTGATGACAAAGGTCATAAAGCATTGTGATGACTGGAGTCATGGAGCATTTTGATGACAGGGTTCATGGTGCATTATGATGACAATGGCATGGAGCATTGTGATGATAGGTGCATGGAGAACTGGTCTGACAACTTTCAAGGATTATTGTGATGAGTGACGGCATGGCGCATTGTGAAGACAAGGGCATGGAGCATTGTGATGACAAGGGCATGGAGCATTGTGATGACAAGGTCATGGAGTATTGTGAAGACAGGTGTCAGGGAGCATTGTAATGACATATGTCATGGTCCATTTTGATGACAATGGCATGGAGAATTGTGATGCCATGTGTCATGGAGGATTGTTATGAAAAGAGCATGTAACATGGTGATGAGAAGTGTCATGGAGCATTGTGATGACAAGGGACAAGGAGCATTGTGATGTCCAGGGCATGGAGCATTGTGATGGCAAGACCGTGGAGCATTGTGATCGCTAGACCATGGAGCATTTTGTTGACGAGTGTCATCGAGCACTGTAGTGATATGGGGCATGGAGAATTGTGATGATAGGTGTCATGGATCATTGTGATGACAAGGGTCATGGAGCATACTGATGACAAGCTTGTGGAGTATTGTGATGACAATGGCATGGAGCATTGTGATGAAAAATGCATGGAGCATTGTGATGAAAAAGACATGGAACCTTTTCATGACAGGGATCAAGGAGCATTCTGATGTCAAGTGTCAGGGATCATTGTGATGACAAGTGTATTGAGCATTGTGATAACAATGCTCATGGAGCATTGTGATGACAGGCATCATGGAGCATTGTGATGAGAAGGCCATGGAGCATTCTGATGACATGCATCATGGAGCTTTGTGATGACAAGGGCATGCAGCATTGTGATTTCAGGGGTCTTGGAGCATGGTGATGAAAAGGGCATGGATCATTGTGATGGAAAATGCATGGAGCCTTGTCATGACAGGGTTCAAGGAGCATAGTGACGACAAGTATCAGGGAGCATTGTGATGACAAGTGTATTGAGCATTGTGATGACAAAGGTCATGGAGCATCGTGATGAGAAAACCATGGATAATTGTGATGACGAGCGTCATGGGGCGTTGTGATGACAAGTGTTATGGAACATTGTGATCACAAGTGTTTGGAGCATTTTGATGACAGGGTTCATGGAACATTGAGATGAAAAGGGGCATGGAGCATTGTGATTAAAGTGGTCTAGGAGCATTGTGATGACAAGGGCATGGACCATTGTGATGAGAATGCAATGGAGCATTCTGATGACATGCGTCATGCAGCTTTGTGATGACAAGGGCATATAGCATTGTGATGACAGTGGCATGGAACATTGGACTGACAAGTTTCATGGATTATTGTGATTACAGTGGGCATGGTGCATTGTGATGACAAGGGCATGGAGCATTGTGATGACAAGGTCATGGAATACTCTGAAGACAGGTGACAGGGAGAATTGTGATGACATATGTCATGGTCCATTGAGATGACAATGGCATGGAACATTGTGATGCCAAGTGTAATGGAGGATTGTGATGACAAAGGTAATGGAGCATTGTGATGACAACGGCTTGGAGCATTGTGATAACAAGGGTCATGGAACATTGTGATGACAAGGGCATGGAGCATTGTGATGACAACGGACATTGAGAATTTTTATGACAAGGTTTTGTAGCATTTTGATGACAAAGGCATGGAGCTTGCTATGACAGGGGTCATGGGGCATTGTGAAGACAAGTTCATGGAGAATTGTGAAGAGAAGAGCATGTAACATTGTGATGAGAAGTGTCATGGAGATTTGGGATGACAAGGACATGGAGAATTGTGATGAAAAGGGACATGGAGCATTGTTATTACCAGGGAATGGAGCATTGTGATGGCAAGACCGTGGAGCACTGTGATGAGAAGACCATGAATAACTGTGATGACGAGCATCATGGAGCACTGTAATGACAAGGGTCATGGAGCATTCTGAAGACCGGTGTCATGGAGCATTGTGTTGACAGGGGTCATGGAACAATGTGATGACAAGGGTCATGGAGCATTGTGAAGGCAAGGTTCATGGAGCATTCTGATGATAAGCTTGTGGAGTATTGTGATGACATTGGCATGGAGCATTGTGATGAAAAGGGCATGGATCATTGTGATGAAAAAGGCATGGAGCCTTGTCATGACAAGGTTCAAGGAGCATACTGATGACAAGTGTCAGGGAGCATTGTGATGACAAGTGTATTGAGCATTGTGATGACAAAGGTCATGGAGCATTGTAATGAGAAGACCATGGATAATTGTGATGACGGGAGTCATGGGGCGTTGTGATGACAAGTTTTATGAACATTGTGATCACAACGGTTTGGAGCATTGTGATGACAGAGGTCATGGAGCATTTTGATTTCATTGTGATGACAATAGCATGAAGCATTATGATGATGGGCATGGTGCAGTGTGATGACAGGGTTCATGGATCTTTGAGATGAAAAGGGACATGGAGCATTGTGATTACAGGTGTCTTGGAGCATTGTGATGACAAGGGCATGGAGCATTGTGATGAGAAGGATGTGGAGCATTTTGATGACAAGCACATGGTGCATTGTGATGACATGGGTCATGGAGCATTGTGCTAAAAAGCTCATAGAGCATTGTGATGACAAGTGTCATGGAGCATTGTGCTGAGAAACGCATAGAGCATTGTGATGACAAGGGTCACAGAGCATTGTGATGAAAAGTTCATGGAGCATTGTGGTGACAAAAGTCACAGAGACTTGTGATGACGATGGCATGGACCATTGTGATGAGTAAGGTCATGAAGCATTGTGATGACAGGAGTCACGGAGCATTGTGTTGACGGCTAATGGAGCATTGTGATGACAAGGGCAAGGAGCATTGTGATGACAGGGGCATGGAGCATTGGTCTTACAAGATTCATGCATTATTGCGATGAGAGTGGGAATGGCGCATTGTGATGACAAGGGCATGGAGCATTGTGATGACAAGGTCATGCAGTATTGTGAAGACAGGTGTCTGGGAGCATTGTGAAGACATAAGTCATGGCCCATTGTGATCACAATGCCATGGAGCATTGTGATGCCAATTGTCATGGAGGTTTGTGATGACAAATGTAATATAGCATTGTGATGACAAGGACTTGGAGCACTGTGATGACAAGGTTCATGGAGCACTTTGCTGACAAGGGCATGGAGCATTGTGATGACAAGGCTCATGGAGCTTGCTGTTGACAAATGTCATGGAGCATTTTGATGACAAGAGTGTGGTGCATTGTGATGAGTAGGGCAGGGAGCATTGTGATGAAAGGGTCATGGCACAATTTGATGAAAAGAGTCAGGGAACATTTTGATGAGAGCGGTTATGGAACATTGTGATGTCAGTGGTCATGGAGCATTGTGATGATAAGGGCATGTAGCATTTCGATGACAGGGGTTATGGAACATTGTGATGACAGGGGTGAGGGAGTATTGTGATGACTAGTGATGGAACATTGTGATATCAGTGGTGAGAGAGCATTTAGATGACAAGTTCATGGAGCATTGTGATGACAACTTTTATGGAGCATTGTGATGACAAGGTTGTGGAGCATTGTCATGACAAGTGCATGGCATATTGTGATGACATGTGTCTTGGAGCATTGTGCTGAGAAACGCATGTAGGTTTGTGATGACAGGGTTCATGGAGCATTGTGCTGACAAGGGACACAGAGCATTGTGATGAAAATTTCATGGAGCATTGTGGTGACAAAGATCACAGAGCCTTGTGTGAAGAGGGCATGGACCATTGTGAGGACAAAGGTCATGAAGCATTGTGATGACTGGAGTCACGGAGCATTATGATGTGAGGGGTCATGGAGCATTGTGATTACAGGGGCATGGAGCATTGTGATGAGAAGACCTTGCATAATTGTGATGACGAGCGTCATGGGGCATTGTGATGACAAGTGTCATGGAACATTGTGATCAGAAGGGTTTGCAGCTTTGTGATGACAGAGGTCATGGAGCATTTTGATTTCATAGTGATGACAATAGCATGAATCATTATGATGATGGACATGGTGCATTGTGATGACAGGGTTGATGGAGAATTGAGATGTAAAGGGGCATGGAGAATTGTGATTACAGAGGTCTTGGAGCATTGTGATGACAAGGGTCATGGAGCCTTGTGATGACAAGGTCGTGGAACATTGTGATGGCAGGGGTCATGGAGCATTGTTATGACAGGTGTAATGGAGCATTGTGATGACAAGGGCATGGAGCAATGTGATGAGAGATTTCATTGAGCATTGTTATGACAATGGCATGGAGCATAGTGATGAAAAAAGCAGGGAGCATTGTGATGAAAAAGGCATGGACCCTTTTCATGACAGGGTTCAAGGAGCATTCTGAAGACAAGTGTCTGGGAGCATTGTGATGACAAGGGCATGGAGCATGTTGATGAGAAGGCCATGGAGCATTCTGATGATATGGGTCATGGAGCTTTGTGATGACAAGGGCATGGAGCATTGTGATTACAGTGGTCTTGGAGCATTGTGATGAAAATCGCATGGATCTTTGTGATGAAAAATGCATGGAGCCTTGTCATGACAGTGTTCAAGGAGGATACGGACGAAAAGTGTCAGGGCGCATTGAGATGACAAGTGTATTGAGCATTGTGATGACAAATGTCATGGAGCATTGTGATGAGAAGACCGTGGATAATTGTGATGAGGAGCGTCATGGGGAATTGTGATGACAAGTGTTATGGAACATTGTGATCACAAGGGTTTGGAGGGTTGTGATGACAGAGGTCACGGAACATTTTGATTTCATTGTTATGACAATAGCATGAAGCATTATGATGATGGGCATGGTGCATTGTGATGACAGTGTTCATGGAGCATTGAGATGAAAAGTGGAATGGAGAATTATGATTACAGGGGTTTTGGAGCACTGTGATGACAAGGGAATGGAGCACTGTGATGAGAAGGCCATGGAGCATTCTGATGACATAAGTCATGGAGCTTCGTGATGACAAGGGCATTGAGCATTGTGATTACACGGGTCTTGGAGAATTGTGATGACAAGGGTCATGGAGCCTTGTGATGATGAGGCCGTGGATCATTGTGATGGCAGGGGTCATGGAGCATTGTTATGACACGGGTAATGGAGCCTTTCGATGACAAGGGCATTGAGCATTAGTGTGAAAAGGTTCATGGACTATTGTGATGAGAAGGGCATTGAGCATTGTGATGACAAGCGTCAGGGAGCTTTGTGATGACAAGTGTATGGAGCAATGTGATGAGAGGGTTCATGGAGCACTGTGATGACAATGGCATGGAGCACTGTGATGTCAAGGGTCATGGAGCACTGGGATGACAAGCGTCACAGACTATTCTGATTACAGGGGTCATGGAGCATTGGGATGACAAGCGCATGGATCATTGTGATGACAAGTGTCATGGAGCATTTTAATGACAAGAGTCCCGGATCATTGTGTTGTCAGTGGTTATGGATCGCTGTGATGACAGTGGTCATGGAGCATTGTGATGACTGGGGTAATGGAGCATTGTGAGGGCAAGGGCATGTAGCAGTCTGATGGCATGCATCACGGAGCATTGTGATGACAAGGGCATGGAACATTTTGATGACAGGGGTCATGGAACATTGTGATGACAGGGGTGAGGGAGTATTGTGATGACTAGTGATGGAAAATTGTGATATCAGTGGTGAGAGAGCATTTTGATGAGAAGTGCATGGAGCATTGGGATGACAAGTTTTAAGGAGCATTGTGATGACAAGGGCATGGAACATTTTGATGACATTGGTCATGGAACATTGTGATGACAAGGGTGAGGGAGTATTGTGATGACTAGTGATGGAACATTGTGATATCAGTGGTGAGAGAGCATTTTGATGAGAAGTGCATGGAGCATTGTGATGACAAGTTTTAAGGAGCATTGTGATGACAAGTTTTTGGAGCATTGTGATGACAAGCGCATGGCTCATTGTGATTACATGGGTCATGGAGCATTGTGCTGACAAAGGCATGGAGCATTATGATGACAAGGGTCACGGAGCATTGTGATGAAAAGTTCATGGAGCATTGTGGTGACAAAGGTCACAGAGACGTGTGATGACGAGGTCATGGACCATTGTGATGACAAAGGTCATAAAGCATTGTGATGACTGGAGTCATGGAGCATTTTGATGACAGGGTTCATGGTGCATTATGATGACAATGGCATGGAGCATTGTGATGATAGGTGCATGGAGAACTGGTCTGACAACTTTCAAGGATTATTGTGATGAGTGACGGCATGGCGCATTGTGAAGACAAGGGCATGGAGCATTGTGATGACAAGGGCATGGAGCATTGTGATGACAAGGTCATGGAGTATTGTGAAGACAGGTGTCAGGGAGCATTGTAATGACATATGTCATGGTCCATTTTGATGACAATGGCATGGAGAATTGTGATGCCATGTGTCATGGAGGATTGTTATGAAAAGAGCATGTAACATGGTGATGAGAAGTGTCATGGAGCATTGTGATGACAAGGGACAAGGAGCATTGTGATGTCCAGGGCATGGAGCATTGTGATGGCAAGACCGTGGAGCATTGTGATCGCTAGACCATGGAGCATTTTGTTGACGAGTGTCATCGAGCACTGTAGTGATATGGGGCATGGAGAATTGTGATGATAGGTGTCATGGATCATTGTGATGACAAGGGTCATGGAGCATACTGATGACAAGCTTGTGGAGTATTGTGATGACAATGGCATGGAGCATTGTGATGAAAAATGCATGGAGCATTGTGATGAAAAAGACATGGAACCTTTTCATGACAGGGATCAAGGAGCATTCTGATGTCAAGTGTCAGGGATCATTGTGATGACAAGTGTATTGAGCATTGTGATAACAATGCTCATGGAGCATTGTGATGACAGGCATCATGGAGCATTGTGATGAGAAGGCCATGGAGCATTCTGATGACATGCATCATGGAGCTTTGTGATGACAAGGGCATGCAGCATTGTGATTTCAGGGGTCTTGGAGCATGGTGATGAAAAGGGCATGGATCATTGTGATGGAAAATGCATGGAGCCTTGTCATGACAGGGTTCAAGGAGCATAGTGACGACAAGTATCAGGGAGCATTGTGATGACAAGTGTATTGAGCATTGTGATGACAAAGGTCATGGAGCATCGTGATGAGAAAACCATGGATAATTGTGATGACGAGCGTCATGGGGCGTTGTGATGACAAGTGTTATGGAACATTGTGATCACAAGTGTTTGGAGCATTTTGATGACAGGGTTCATGGAACATTGAGATGAAAAGGGGCATGGAGCATTGTGATTAAAGTGGTCTAGGAGCATTGTGATGACAAGGGCATGGACCATTGTGATGAGAATGCAATGGAGCATTCTGATGACATGCGTCATGCAGCTTTGTGATGACAAGGGCATATAGCATTGTGATGACAGTGGCATGGAACATTGGACTGACAAGTTTCATGGATTATTGTGATTACAGTGGGCATGGTGCATTGTGATGACAAGGGCATGGAGCATTGTGATGACAAGGTCATGGAATACTCTGAAGACAGGTGACAGGGAGAATTGTGATGACATATGTCATGGTCCATTGAGATGACAATGGCATGGAACATTGTGATGCCAAGTGTAATGGAGGATTGTGATGACAAAGGTAATGGAGCATTGTGATGACAACGGCTTGGAGCATTGTGATAACAAGGGTCATGGAACATTGTGATGACAAGGGCATGGAGCATTGTGATGACAACGGACATTGAGAATTTTTATGACAAGGTTTTGTAGCATTTTGATGACAAAGGCATGGAGCTTGCTATGACAGGGGTCATGGGGCATTGTGAAGACAAGTTCATGGAGAATTGTGAAGAGAAGAGCATGTAACATTGTGATGAGAAGTGTCATGGAGATTTGGGATGACAAGGACATGGAGAATTGTGATGAAAAGGGACATGGAGCATTGTTATTACCAGGGAATGGAGCATTGTGATGGCAAGACCGTGGAGCACTGTGATGAGAAGACCATGAATAACTGTGACGATGAGCATCATGGAGCACTGTAATGACAAGGGTCATGGAGCATTCTGAAGACCGGTGTCATGGAGCATTGTGTTGACAGGGGTCATGGAACAATGTGATGACAAGGGTCATGGAGCATTGTGAAGGCAAGGTTCATGGAGCATTCTGATGATAAGCTTGTGGAGTATTGTGATGACATTGGCATGGAGCATTGTGATGAAAAGGGCATGGATCATTGTGATGAAAAAGGCATGGAGCCTTGTCATGACAAGGTTCAAGGAGCATACTGATGACAAGTGTCAGGGAGCATTGTGATGACAAGTGTATTGAGCATTGTGATGACAAAGGTCATGGAGCATTGTAATGAGAAGACCATGGATAATTGTGATGACGGGAGTCATGGGGCGTTGTGATGACAAGTTTTATGAACATTGTGATCACAACGGTTTGGAGCATTGTGATGACAGAGGTCATGGAGCATTTTGATTTCATTGTGATGACAATAGCATGAAGCATTATGATGATGGGCATGGTGCAGTGTGATGACAGGGTTCATGGATCTTTGAGATGAAAAGGGACATGGAGCATTGTGATTACAGGTGTCTTGGAGCATTGTGATGACAAGGGCATGGAGCATTGTGATGAGAAGGATGTGGAGCATTTTGATGACAAGCACATGGTGCATTGTGATGACATGGGTCATGGAGCATTGTGCTAAAAAGCTCATAGAGCATTGTGATGACAAGTGTCATGGAGCATTGTGCTGAGAAACGCATAGAGCATTGTGATGACAAGGGTCACAGAGCATTGTGATGAAAAGTTCATGGAGCATTGTGGTGACAAAAGTCACAGAGACTTGTGATGACGATGGCATGGACCATTGTGATGAGTAAGGTCATGAAGCATTGTGATGACAGGAGTCACGGAGCATTGTGTTGACGGCTAATGGAGCATTGTGATGACAAGGGCAAGGAGCATTGTGATGACAGGGGCATGGAGCATTGGTCTTACAAGATTCATGCATTATTGCGATGAGAGTGGGAATGGCGCATTGTGATGACAAGGGCATGGAGCATTGTGATGACAAGGTCATGCAGTATTGTGAAGACAGGTGTCTGGGAGCATTGTGAAGACATAAGTCATGGCCCATTGTGATCACAATGCCATGGAGCATTGTGATGCCAATTGTCATGGAGGTTTGTGATGACAAATGTAATATAGCATTGTGATGACAAGGACTTGGAGCACTGTGATGACAAGGTTCATGGAGCACTTTGCTGACAAGGGCATGGAGCATTGTGATGACAAGGCTCATGGAGCTTGCTGTTGACAAATGTCATGGAGCATTTTGATGACAAGAGTGTGGTGCATTGTGATGAGTAGGGCAGGGAGCATTGTGATGAAAGGGTCATGGCACAATTTGATGAAAAGAGTCAGGGAACATTTTGATGAGAGCGTTTATGGAACATTGTGATGTCAGTGGTCATGGAGCATTGTGATGATAAGGGCATGTAGCATTTCGATGACAGGGGTTATGGAACATTGTGATGACAGGGGTGAGGGAGTATTGTGATGACTAGTGATGGAACATTGTGATATCAGTGGTGAGAGAGCATTTAGATGACAAGTTCATGGAGCATTGTGATGACAACTTTTATGGAGCATTGTGATGACAAGGTTGTGGAGCATTGTCATGACAAGTGCATGGCATATTGTGATGACATGTGTCTTGGAGCATTGTGCTGAGAAACGCATGTAGGTTTGTGATGACAGGGTTCATGGAGCATTGTGCTGACAAGGGACACAGAGCATTGTGATGAAAATTTCATGGAGCATTGTGGTGACAAAGATCACAGAGCCTTGTGTGAAGAGGGCATGGACCATTGTGAGGACAAAGGTCATGAAGCATTGTGATGACTGGAGTCACGGAGCATTATGATGTGAGGGGTCATGGAGCATTGTGATTACAGGGGCATGGAGCATTGTGATGAGAAGACCTTGCATAATTGTGATGACGAGCGTCATGGGGCATTGTGATGACAAGTGTCATGGAACATTGTGATCAGAAGGGTTTGCAGCTTTGTGATGACAGAGGTCATGGAGCATTTTGATTTCATAGTGAAGACAATAGCATGAATCATTATGATGATGGACATGGTGCATTGTGATGACAGGGTTGATGGAGAATTGAGATGTAAAGGGGCATGGAGAATTGTGATTACAGAGGTCTTGGAGCATTGTGATGACAAGGGTCATGGAGCCTTGTGATGACAAGGTCGTGGAACATTGTGATGGCAGGGGTCATGGAGCATTGTTATGACAGGTGTAATGGAGCATTGTGATGACAAGGGCATGGAGCAATGTGATGAGAGATTTCATTGAGCATTGTTATGACAATGGCATGGAGCATAGTGATGAAAAAAGCAGGGAGCATTGTGATGAAAAAGGCATGGACCCTTTTCATGACAGGGTTCAAGGAGCATTCTGAAGACAAGTGTCTGGGAGCATTGTGATGACAAGGGCATGGAGCATGTTGATGAGAAGGCCATGGAGCATTCTGATGATATGGGTCATGGAGCTTTGTGATGACAAGGGCATGGAGCATTGTGATTACAGTGGTCTTGGAGCATTGTGATGAAAATCGCATGGATCTTTGTGATGAAAAATGCATGGAGCCTTGTCATGACAGTGTTCAAGGAGGATACGGACGAAAAGTGTCAGGGCGCATTGAGATGACAAGTGTATTGAGCATTGTGATGACAAATGTCATGGAGCATTGTGATGAGAAGACCGTGGATAATTGTGATGAGGAGCGTCATGGGGAATTGTGATGACAAGTGTTATGGAACATTGTGATCACAAGGGTTTGGAGGGTTGTGATGACAGAGGTCACGGAACATTTTGATTTCATTGTTATGACAATAGCATGAAGCATTATGATGATGGGCATGGTGCATTGTGATGACAGTGTTCATGGAGCATTGAGATGAAAAGTGGAATGGAGAATTATGATTACAGGGGTTTTGGAGCACTGTGATGACAAGGGAATGGAGCACTGTGATGAGAAGGCCATGGAGCATTCTGATGACATAAGTCATGGAGCTTCGTGATGACAAGTGCATTGAGCATTGTGATTACACGGGTCTTGGAGAATTGTGATGACAAGGGTCATGGAGCCTTGTGATGATGAGGCCGTGGATCATTGTGATGGCAGGGGTCATGGAGCATTGTTATGACACGGGTAATGGAGCCTTTCGATGACAAGGGCATTGAGCATTAGTGTGAAAAGGTTCATGGACTATTGTGATGAGAAGGGCATTGAGCATTGTGATGACAAGCGTCAGGGAGCTTTGTGATGACAAGTGTATGGAGCAATGTGATGAGAGGGTTCATGGAGCACTGTGATGACAATGGCATGGAGCACTGTGATGTCAAGGGTCATGGAGCACTGGGATGACAAGCGTCACAGACTATTCTGATTACAGGGGTCATGGAGCATTGGGATGACAAGCGCATGGATCATTGTGATGACAAGTGTCATGGAGCATTTTAATGACAAGAGTCCCGGATCATTGTGTTGTCAGTGGTTATGGATCGCTGTGATGACAGTGGTCATGGAGCATTGTGATGACTGGGGTAATGGAGCATTGTGAGGGCAAGGGCATGTAGCAGTCTGATGGCATGCATCACGGAGCATTGTGATGACAAGGGCATGGAACATTTTGATGACAGGGGTCATGGAACATTGTGATGACAGGGGTGAGGGAGTATTGTGATGACTAGTGATGGAAAATTGTGATATCAGTGGTGAGAGAGCATTTTGATGAGAAGTGCATGGAGCATTGGGATGACAAGTTTTAAGGAGCATTGTGATGACAAGGGCATGGAACATTTTGATGACATTGGTCATGGAACATTGTGATGACAAGGGTGAGGGAGTATTGTGATGACTAGTGATGGAACATTGTGATATCAGTGGTGAGAGAGCATTTTGATGAGAAGTGCATGGAGCATTGTGATGACAAGTTTTAAGGAGCATTGTGATGACAAGTTTTTGGAGCATTGTGATGACAAGCGCATGGCTCATTGTGATTACATGGGTCATGGAGCATTGTGCTGACAAAGGCATGGAGCATTATGATGACAAGGGTCACGGAGCATTGTGATGAAAAGTTCATGGAGCATTGTGGTGACAAAGGTCACAGAGACGTGTGATGACGAGGTCATGGACCATTGTGATGACAAAGGTCATAAAGCATTGTGATGACTGGAGTCATGGAGCATTTTGATGACAGGGTTCATGGTGCATTATGATGACAATGGCATGGAGCATTGTGATGATAGGTGCATGGAGAACTGGTCTGACAACTTTCAAGGATTATTGTGATGAGTGACGGCATGGCGCATTGTGAAGACAAGGGCATGGAGCATTGTGATGACAAGGGCATGGAGCATTGTGATGACAAGGTCATGGAGTATTGTGAAGACAGGTGTCAGGGAGCATTGTAATGACATATGTCATGGTCCATTTTGATGACAATGGCATGGAGAATTGTGATGCCATGTGTCATGGAGGATTGTTATGAAAAGAGCATGTAACATGGTGATGAGAAGTGTCATGGAGCATTGTGATGACAAGGGACAAGGAGCATTGTGATGTCCAGGGCATGGAGCATTGTGATGGCAAGACCGTGGAGCATTGTGATCGCTAGACCATGGAGCATTTTGTTGACGAGTGTCATCGAGCACTGTAGTGATATGGGGCATGGAGAATTGTGATGATAGGTGTCATGGATCATTGTGATGACAAGGGTCATGGAGCATACTGATGACAAGCTTGTGGAGTATTGTGATGACAATGGCATGGAGCATTGTGATGAAAAATGCATGGAGCATTGTGATGAAAAAGACATGGAACCTTTTCATGACAGGGATCAAGGAGCATTCTGATGTCAAGTGTCAGGGATCATTGTGATGACAAGTGTATTGAGCATTGTGATAACAATGCTCATGGAGCATTGTGATGACAGGCATCATGGAGCATTGTGATGAGAAGGCCATGGAGCATTCTGATGACATGCATCATGGAGCTTTGTGATGACAAGGGCATGCAGCATTGTGATTTCAGGGGTCTTGGAGCATGGTGATGAAAAGGGCATGGATCATTGTGATGGAAAATGCATGGAGCCTTGTCATGACAGGGTTCAAGGAGCATAGTGACGACAAGTATCAGGGAGCATTGTGATGACAAGTGTATTGAGCATTGTGATGACAAAGGTCATGGAGCATCGTGATGAGAAAACCATGGATAATTGTGATGACGAGCGTCATGGGGCGTTGTGATGACAAGTGTTATGGAACATTGTGATCTCAAGTGTTTGGAGCATTTTGATGACAGGGTTCATGGAACATTGAGATGAAAAGGGGCATGGAGCATTGTGATTAAAGTGGTCTAGGAGCATTGTGATGACAAGGGCATGGACCATTGTGATGAGAATGCAATGGAGCATTCTGATGACATGCGTCATGCAGCTTTGTGATGACAAGGGCATATAGCATTGTGATGACAGTGGCATGGAACATTGGACTGACAAGTTTCATGGATTATTGTGATTACAGTGGGCATGGTGCATTGTGATGACAAGGGCATGGAGCATTGTGATGACAAGGTCATGGAATACTCTGAAGACAGGTGACAGGGAGAATTGTGATGACATATGTCATGGTCCATTGAGATGACAATGGCATGGAATATTGTGATGCCAAGTGTAATGGAGGATTGTGATGACAAAGGTAATGGAGCATTGTGATGACAACGGCTTGGAGCATTGTGATAACAAGGGTCATGGAACATTGTGATGACAAGGGCATGGAGCATTGTGATGACAACGGACATTGAGAATTTTTATGACAAGGTTTTGTAGCATTTTGATGACAAAGGCATGGAGCTTGCTATGACAGGGGTCATGGGGCATTGTGAAGACAAGTTCATGGAGAATTGTGAAGAGAAGAGCATGTAACATTGTGATGAGAAGTGTCATGGAGATTTGGGATGACAAGGACATGGAGAATTGTGATGAAAAGGGACATGGAGCATTGTTATTACCAGGGAATGGAGCATTGTGATGGCAAGACCGTGGAGCACTGTGATGAGAAGACCATGAATAACTGTGACGACGAGCATCATGGAGCACTGTAATGACAAGGGTCATGGAGCATTCTGAAGACCGGTGTCATGGAGCATTGTGTTGACAGGGGTCATGGAACAATGTGATGACAAGGGTCATGGAGCATTGTGAAGGCAAGGTTCATGGAGCATTCTGATGATAAGCTTGTGGAGTATTGTGATGACATTGGCATGGAGCATTGTGATGAAAAGGGCATGGATCATTGTGATGAAAAAGGCATGGAGCCTTGTCATGACAAGGTTCAAGGAGCATACTGATGACAAGTGTCAGGGAGCATTGTGATGACAAGTGTATTGAGCATTGTGATGACAAAGGTCATGGAGCATTGTAATGAGAAGACCATGGATAATTGTGATGACGGGAGTCATGGGGCGTTGTGATGACAAGTTTTATGAACATTGTGATCACAACGGTTTGGAGCATTGTGATGACAGAGGTCATGGAGCATTTTGATTTCATTGTGATGACAATAGCATGAAGCATTATGATGATGGGCATGGTGCAGTGTGATGACAGGGTTCATGGATCTTTGAGATGAAAAGGGACATGGAGCATTGTGATTACAGGTGTCTTGGAGCATTGTGATGACAAGGGCATGGAGCATTGTGATGAGAAGGATGTGGAGCATTTTGATGACAAGCACATGGTGCATTGTGATGACATGGGTCATGGAGCATTGTGCTAAAAAGCTCATAGAGCATTGTGATGACAAGTGTCATGGAGCATTGTGCTGAGAAACGCATAGAGCATTGTGATGACAAGGGTCACAGAGCATTGTGATGAAAAGTTCATGGAGCATTGTGGTGACAAAAGTCACAGAGACTTGTGATGACGATGGCATGGACCATTGTGATGAGTAAGGTCATGAAGCATTGTGATGACAGGAGTCACGGAGCATTGTGTTGACGGCTAATGGAGCATTGTGATGACAAGGGCAAGGAGCATTGTGATGACAGGGGCATGGAGCATTGGTCTTACAAGATTCATGCATTATTGCGATGAGAGTGGGAATGGCGCATTGTGATGACAAGGGCATGGAGCATTGTGATGACAAGGTCATGCAGTATTGTGAAGACAGGTGTCTGGGAGCATTGTGAAGACATAAGTCATGGCCCATTGTGATCACAATGCCATGGAGCATTGTGATGCCAATTGTCATGGAGGTTTGTGATGACAAATGTAATATAGCATTGTGATGACAAGGACTTGGAGCACTGTGATGACAAGGTTCATGGAGCACTTTGCTGACAAGGGCATGGAGCATTGTGATGACAAGGCTCATGGAGCTTGCTGTTGACAAATGTCATGGAGCATTTTGATGACAAGAGTGTGGTGCATTGTGATGAGTAGGGCAGGGAGCATTGTGATGAAAGGGTCATGGCACAATTTGATGAAAAGAGTCAGGGAACATTTTGATGAGAGCGGTTATGGAACATTGTGATGTCAGTGGTCATGGAGCATTGTGATGATAAGGGCATGTAGCATTTCGATGACAGGGGTTATGGAACATTGTGATGACAGGGGTGAGGGAGTATTGTGATGACTAGTGATGGAACATTGTGATATCAGTGGTGAGAGAGCATTTAGATGACAAGTTCATGGAGCATTGTGATGACAACTTTTATGGAGCATTGTGATGACAAGGTTGTGGAGCATTGTCATGACAAGTGCATGGCATATTGTGATGACATGTGTCTTGGAGCATTGTGCTGAGAAACGCATGTAGGTTTGTGATGACAGGGTTCATGGAGCATTGTGCTGACAAGGGACACAGAGCATTGTGATGAAAATTTCATGGAGCATTGTGGTGACAAAGATCACAGAGCCTTGTGTGAAGAGGGCATGGACCATTGTGAGGACAAAGGTCATGAAGCATTGTGATGACTGGAGTCACGGAGCATTATGATGTGAGGGGTCATGGAGCATTGTGATTACAGGGGCATGGAGCATTGTGATGAGAAGACCTTGCATAATTGTGATGACGAGCGTCATGGGGCATTGTGATGACAAGTGTCATGGAACATTGTGATCAGAAGGGTTTGCAGCTTTGTGATGACAGAGGTCATGGAGCATTTTGATTTCATAGTGATGACAATAGCATGAATCATTATGATGATGGACATGGTGCATTGTGATGACAGGGTTGATGGAGAATTGAGATGTAAAGGGGCATGGAGAATTGTGATTACAGAGGTCTTGGAGCATTGTGATGACAAGGGTCATGGAGCCTTGTGATGACAAGGTCGTGGAACATTGTGATGGCAGGGGTCATGGAGCATTGTTATGACAGGTGTAATGGAGCATTGTGATGACAAGGGCATGGAGCAATGTGATGAGAGATTTCATTGAGCATTGTTATGACAATGGCATGGAGCATAGTGATGAAAAAAGCAGGGAGCATTGTGATGAAAAAGGCATGGACCCTTTTCATGACAGGGTTCAAGGAGCATTCTGAAGACAAGTGTCTGGGAGCATTGTGATTACAAGGGAATGGAGCATGTTGATGAGAAGGCCATGGAGCATTCTGATGATATGGGTCATGGAGCTTTGTGATGACAAGGGCATGGAGCATTGTGATTACAGTGGTCTTGGAGCATTGTGATGAAAATCGCATGGATCTTTGTGATGAAAAATGCATGGAGCCTTGTCATGACAGTGTTCAAGGAGGATACGGACGAAAAGTGTCAGGGCGCATTGAGATGACAAGTGTATTGAGCATTGTGATGACAAATGTCATGGAGCATTGTGATGAGAAGACCGTGGATAATTGTGATGAGGAGCGTCATGGGGAATTGTGATGACAAGTGTTATGGAACATTGTGATCACAAGGGTTTGGAGGGTTGTGATGACAGAGGTCACGGTACATTTTGATTTCATTGTTATGACAATAGCATGAAGCATTGTGATGATGGGCATGGTGCATTGTGATGACAGTGTTCATGGAGCATTGAGATGAAAAGTGGAATGGAGAATTATGATTACAGGGGTTTTGGAGCACTGTGATGACAAGGGAATGGAGCACTGTGATGAGAAGGCCATGGAGCATTCTGATGACATAAGTCATGGAGCACTGTGATGACAATGGCATGGAGCATTGTGATGTCAAGGGTCATGGAGCACTGGGATGACAAGCGTCACAGACTATTCTGATTACAGGGGTCATGGAGCATTGGGATGACAAGCGCATGGATCATTGTGATGACAAGTGTCATGGAGCATTTTAATGACAAGAGTCCCGGATCATTGTGTTGTCAGTGGTTATGGATCGCTGTGATGACAGTGGTCATGGAGCATGGTGATGACTGGGGTAATGGAGCATTGTGAGGGCAAGGGCATGTAGCATTCTGATGACATGCATCACGGAGCATTGTGATGACAAGGGCATGGAACATTTTGATGACAGGGGTCATGGAACATTGTGATGACAGGGGTGAGGGAGTATTGTGATGACTAGTGATGGAAAATTGTGATATCAGTGGTGAGAGAGCATTTTGATGAGAAGTGCATGGAGCATTGGGATGACAAGTTTTAAGGAGCATTGTGATGACAAGGGCATGGAACATTTTGATGACATTGGTCATGGAACATTGTGATGACAAGGGTGAGGGAGTATTGTGATGACTAGTGATGGAACATTGTGATATCAGTGGTGAGAGAGCATTTTGATGAGAAGTGCATGGAGCATTGTGATGACAAGTTTTAAGGAGCATTGTGATGACAAGTTTTTGGAGCATTGTGATGACAAGCACATGGCTCATTTTGATTACATGGGTCATGGAGCACTGTGCTGACAAAGGCATGGAACATTATGATGACAAGGGCATGGAGCATTTGTGTGAAAATTTTCATGGATTATTGTGATGAGAGTGGGCATGGAGCATTGTGATGAAAAGGACACGGAACACTGTGATACATGGATCATGGAGGATTGTAATGACATGGGCATGGAGCACTGTGATGAGAAGTGCATCGAGCATTGTGATGACAAGCGTCATGGAGCTTTGTGATGACAAGGGCATGGAGCAAATTGATGAGAGGGTTCTTGGAGCACTGTGTTGACAATGGAATGGAACATTGTGATGTCAAGGGTCATGGAGCACTGGGATGACAAGCGTCAAGGAGCATTCTGATTACAGGTGTCATGGAGAATTGGGATGACAAGCGCATGGATCATTTTGATGACAAGTGTCATGGAGCATTTTGATGACAAGAGTCCCAGAACATTGTGTTGTCTGCGGTCATGGAGCGCTGTGATGACACTGGTCATGGAGCATTGTGATGACAGGTGTAAAGGAGCATTGTGATGGCAAGGGAATGGAGCATTGTGATGAGAAGGCCATGGAACATTCTGATGACATGCATCATGGAGCTTTGTGATGACAAGGGCATGGAGCATTGTGATTACAAGGGTCATGGAACATTGTGATGACAGGGGTTAGGGCGTATTGTGATGACTAGTGATGGAACATTGTGATATCAGTGGTGAGAGAGCCTTTGGATGAGAAGTGCATGGTGCATTGTGATAAAAAGGTTTATGGAGCATTGTGATGACAAGGTTGTGGAGCATTGTGATGAGAAGCGCTTGGCACATTGTGATGTCATGGGTCATGGAGCATTGTGCGGAGAAGCGCATGGAGCATTGTGATGACAAGGGACATGGAGCATTGTGATGGCAAGACCATGGAGCATTTTGATGAAGAGTGTCATCGAGAACTGTAACGACACGTGGCATGGAGAATTGTGATGACAAGTGTCATGGATCATTGTGATGACAAGGGTCAAGGAGCATTCTGATGACAAGCTTGTGGAATATTGTGATGGCAATGGCATGGAGCATTGTGATGAAAAAGGCATGGAGCATTATGATGAAAAAGCCATGGAACCTTTTCATGACAGGGATCAAGGAGAATTCTGACGTCAAGTGTCAGGGAGCATTGTGATGACAAGTGTATTGAGCATTGTGATGACAAAGTTCATGGAGCATTGTGCTGAGAGGACCATAGATAACTGTGATGAGGACCGTCATGGGGCATTGTGATGACAAGTGTTATGGAACATTGTGATCACAAGTGTTTGGAGCATTGTGATGACAGAGGTCATGGAGCATTTTGATTTCATTGTGATGACAATAGCATGAAGCATTATGATGATGGGCATGGTTCGTTGTGATGAGAGGGTTCATGGAGCATTGAGATGAAAAGTGGCATGGATCACTGTGATTACTCGTGTCATGGAGCCTTGTGATGACAAAGACCTGGAACATTGTGATGACAGGGTTGAGGGAGTATTGTGATGACTAGTGATGGAAAATTGTGATATCAGTGGTGAGAGAGCATTTTGATGCGAAATGCATGGAGCTTTGTGATGACAATGTTTATGGAGCATTGAGATGACAAGTTTGGGGAGCACTGTGATGACAAGGGCATGGAGCATTGTGAATGAGAAGGCCATGGAGCATTCTGATGACATGCGTCATAGAGCTTTGTGATGACAAGGGCTTGGAGCATTTGTCTGAAAATTTTCATGGATTATTGTGATGAGAGTGGGCATGGAGCATTGTGATGACAAGGACACGGAACACTGTGATACATGGGTCATGGAGGATTGTAATTACAAGGTCATGGAGCATTGTGATGAGAAGTGCATCGAGCATTGTGATGACAAGCGTCATGGAGCTTTGTGATGACAAGGGCATGGAGCAATGTGATGAGAGGATTCATGAAGCATTGTGAAGACAATGGCATGGTGCATTGTGATGCCAAGGGTCACAGAGCATTGTGATGAAAAGTTCATGGAGCATTGTGGTGACAAAGGTCACAGAGACTTGTGATGATGAGCGCACGGACCATTGTGATGACAAAGTCTTGAAGCATTGTGATGACTGGAGTCACGGAGCATTGTGATGACAGGTGTCATGGAGCATTGTGATGACAAGTGCATGGATCATTGTGATGACAGGGGCATGGAGCATCGGTCTGAAATATTTCATGGATTATTTTGATGAGAGTGGGCATTGCGTATTGTGATGACAAGGGCATGGAGCACTGTGAAGAAAAGGTCATGGAGTATTGTGAAGTCAGGTGTCAGGGAGCATTGTGATGACCTATGTCATGGTGCATTGTTATGACAATGGCATGGAGCATTGTGATGACAAGTGTCATGGAGGATTGTGATGACAAAGGTAATGGAGCATTGTGATGACAAGGGCTTGTTGCATTGTGATGACAATGGTCATGGAGCATTGTGATGACAAGCGCTTTTGGGAATTTTGATGACAAGTTCGTGAAGCACTGTGATGAAAAGCACATGGAGCTTGCTATGACAGGTGTCATGGAGCATTGCAATGACAAGTGCATGGAGAAATTGATTACAAGAGCATGTAACATTGTGATTTGAAGTGTCATGGAGCATTGTGATGGCAAGACGGTGGATCATTGTGATGAGAAGACCATGGATAATTGTGATGACGAGCGTCATGGAGAACTGTAATGACAAGGGGTATGGAGCATTGTGATGACAGGTGTCATGGAGCATTGTGATGACAGGGGTCATGGAGCATTGTGATGACAAGGGTCATGGATCATTCTGATGACAAGCTTGTGGAGTATTGTGATGACAATGGTATGGAGCATTGTGATGAATAGGGCATGGAGCATTGTGATGAAAAAGGCATAGAGCCTTTTCATGACAAGGTTCGAGAAGCATTCTGATGACAAGTGTCAGGGAACATTGTGATGACAAGTGTATTGAGCATTGTGATGACAAGGGCATGGAGTATTGTGATGACAGGCATCATGGAGCGTTGTGATGACAAGTGTGAGGGAGTATATTGATGACTAGTGATGGAACATTGTGATATCAGTGGTGAGAGATCATTTTCATGAGAAGTGCATGGAGCATTGTGCTGACAACCTCATGGAGCATTGTGATGACAAGGGTCAAGGAGCATTGTGCTGAGAAAGTCATGGAGCATTGCGATGCCAAGGGTCACAGAGCATAGTGATGAAAAGTTCATGGACCATTGTGATGACAAAGGTCATGAAGCATTGTGATGACTGGAGTCACGGAGCATTGTGATGACAGGAGTCATGGAGCATTGTGATGGCAAGGGCATGGAGCATTGTGATGACAGGGGCATGGAACAATGTGATGACAAGGGCACGGAGCATTGTGATGACAACGGCCATTGAGAATTTTGATGACAACATCGTGAAGCATTGTCATGACAAGCACATGGAGCTTGCTATGACAGGGGTCATCGAGCATTGCGATGACAACTGCATGGATAATTGTGATGACAAGAGAATGTAACATTGTGATGAGAAGTATCATGGAGCATTGTGATCACAGGGACAAGGAGAACTGTGATGACAAGGGACCTGGAGCATTGTGATGACCAGGGCATTGAGCATTGTGATGGCAAGACGGTGGAGCATTGTGATGAGAAGACCATGGATAATTGTGATGACGAGTGCCATGGAGAACTGTAATGAAAAGGGGCCTGGAGCATTGTGATGACAGGTGTCATGGAGCTTTGTGATGACAGGTGTCATTGAGCATTGTGATGAGAAGATCATGGAGCACTGAGATGAAAATATGCATGGAGTATTCTGATGAAAGGTGTCATAGAGCATTGTGATGACCAGGGCATGGAGCACTCTGATGAGAAGAACATGGAGCCTTGTGATGAGAAGTCTCATGGAGCGTTCTGATGAAAACGGGCATGGAGCATTGTGATTACACGGGTCTTGGAGCATTGTGATGAAAAGGGCATGGATCATTGTCATGAAAAAGACATGGAGCCTTGTCATGACAGGGTTCAAGGAGCATACTAACGACAAGTATCAGGGAGCATTGTGATGACAAAGGTCATGGAACATTGTGATGAGAAGTGCATGGATAAATGTGATGACGAGCCTCATGGGGCGTTGTGATGACAAGTGTTATGGAGCATTGTGATCACAAGGGTTGGGAGCATTGTGATGACAGAGATCATGGAGCATTTTGATTTCATTGTGATGACAATAGCATGAAGCATTATGATGATGGGCATGGTTCGTTGTGATGACAGGGTTCATGGAGCATTGAGATGAAAAGGGGTATGGAGCATTGTGATTACTTGGGTCATGGAGCCTTGTGATGACAAGGCCGTGTAACATTGTGATGACAGGGGTGAGGGAGTATTGTGATGACTAGTGATGGAACATTGTGATATCAGTGGTGAGAGAGCATTTTGATTCGAAGTGCATGGAGCTTTGTGATGACAATATTTATGGAGCAGTGTGATGACAAGTTTGGGGAGCCTTGTGATGACAAGTGCATGGCACACTGTGATGACATGGGTCATGGAGCATTGTTCTGACAAGCGCATGGAGCATTGTGATAACAAGGGTCATGGAGCATTGTGCTGACAAAGGCATGGAGCGTTGTTATGACAAGGCTCAGAGAGCATTGGGATGAAAAGATCATGCAGAATTGTGGTGACAAAATTCACAGAGCCTTGTGATGACGAGGGCATGGATCATTGTGATGAAAAATGTCGTGAAGTATTGTGATGACTGGAGTCACAGAGCATTGTGATGACAAGGGAATGGAGCATTGTGATGACAGCGGCATGGAATATTGGTCTGGCAAGTTTCATGGATAATTGTGATGACAGTCGGCATGGCGCATTGTGATGACAAGGGCATGGAGCATAGTGATGACAAGGTCATGGAGTATTGTGAAGACAGGTGTCAGGGTTCATTGTGATGGCATATGTTATGTTCCATTGTGATGACAATGGCATGGGGAATTGTGATGCCAATTTTCATGGAGGATTGTGACGACAAATGTAATGGAGCATTGTGATGACAAGGGCTTGGAACATTGTGATGACAATGGTCATGGAGCATTGTGATGAAAAGGGCATGGAGCATAGTGATGACAAGGGCTTTTGAGAATTTTGATGACAAGTTCGTGAAGCACTGTGATGAACAGCACATGAGGCTTGCTATGACAGGGGTCATGGAGCATTGCGATGACAAGTGCATGGAGAATGTGATGACAAGAGCATGTAACATTGTGATTTCAAGGGTCATGGAGCATTGTGATTGCAAGACGGTGGAACATTGTGATTAGAAGACCATGGATAATTGTGATGACGAGCGTCATGGAGAACTGTAATGACAAGGGGCATGGAGAATTGTGATGACAGGTGTCATGGAGCTTTGTGTTGACAGGGGTCATGGAGCATTGTGATGACAAGGGTCATGGAGCATTCTGATGACAAGCTTGTGGAGTATTGTGATGACAATGGTATGGAGCATTGTGATGAAAAGGGCATGGAGCATTGTGATGAAAAAGGCATAGAACCTTTCCATGACAGGGTTCGAGAAGCATTCTAACGACAAGTGTCAGGGAGCATTGTGATGACAAGTGTATTGAGCATTGTGATGACAAAGGTCATGGAGCATTGTGATGACAAGGGCATGGAGTATTGTGATGACAGGCATCATGGAGCGTTGTGATGACAAGTGTTATGGAACAATGTGATCACAAGGGTTTGGAGCACTGTGATGACAGAGGTCATGGATCATTTTGATATCAAGGAGCATGGAGCATTGTGATGACAGGGTCATGGAGCTTTGTAATGAGAAGATCATGGAGCATTGAGCTGAAAATGTTCATGGAGTATTCTGATGAAATGGTTCATGGAGCATTGTGATGACAAGGTCCTGTAGCACTCTGATGGGAACACAATGGAAACTTGTGATGAGAAGCCTCATGGAGCGCTCTGATGAAAAGGGGCATGGAGCATTGTGATTACAGGGGTCTTGGAGCATTGTGATGAAAAAGGCATAGATCATTGTAATGAAAAAGGCATGGAGCCTTGTCATGACAGTGTTCAAGGAGCTTACTGATGGCAAGAGTCAGGGAGCACTGTGATGACAAGTGTATTGAGCATTGTGATGACAAAGGTCATGGAACATTGTGATGAGAAGACCATGGATAATAGTGAAGATGAGCGTCATGGGGCGTTGTGATGACAAGTGTTATGGAACATTTTGATCACAAGAGTTTGGAGCATTGTGATGACAGAGGTCATGGAGCATTTTGATTTCATTGTGATGACAATAGCATGAAGCATTATGATGATGGGCATGGTGCAGTGTGATGACAGGGTTCATGGAGCATTGAGATGAAAAGGGACATGGAGCATTGTGATTACAGGTGTCTTGGAGCATTGTGATGGCAAGGGCATGGAGCATTGTGAATGAGAAGGCCATGGAGCATTCTGATGACATGCATCATGGAGCTTTGTGATGACAAGTGCATGGAGCATTTGTCTGAAAATTTTCATGGATTATTGTGATGAGAGTGGGCATGGAGCATTGTGATGAAAAGGACACGGAACACTGTGATACATGGGTCATGGAGGATTGTAATGACAAGTCATGGAGCATTGTGATGAGAAGGGCATCGAGCATTGTGATGACAAGTGTCATGGAGCTTTGCGATGACAAGGGCATGGAGCAATGTGATGAGAGGCTTCATGAAGCATTGCGATGACATTGTCATGGAGCATTGTGATGCCAAAGGTCATGGAGCTTTGTGATGACAAAGGTCATGGAGCATATTGATGACAAGGGAGTGGTGCATTGTGATGATAACGGCATGTAGCATTGTGATGATAGGGGTCATGGAACATTGTGATGACAGGGGTGAAGGAGTATGGTGATGACTAGTGATGGAACATTGTGATATCAGTGGTGAGAGAGCATTTTCATGAGAAGTGCATGGAGCATTGTGATGCCAAGGGTCACAGAGCATTGTGATGAAATGTTCATGGAGCATTGTGGTGACAAAGGTCACAGAGACTTGTGATGATGACTGCATGGACCATTCTGATGACAAAGTCTTGAAGCATTGTGATGACTGGAGACACGGAGCATTGTGATGACAGGTGTCATGGAGCATTGTGATGACAAGTGCATGGATTATTGTGATGACAGGGGCATGGAGCATCGGTCTGAAAAATTTCATGGATTATTGTGATGACAGTGGGCATTGCACATTGTGATGACAAGGGCATGGAGCACTGTGAAGGAAAGGTTATGGAATATTGTGAAGTCAGGTGTCAGGGAGCATTGTGATGACCTATGTCATGGTGCATTGTGATGACAACGGCATGGAGCATTGTGATGACAAGTGTCATGGATGATTGTGATGACAAATGTAATGGAGCATTTTGATGACTATGGTCATGGATCATTGTGATGAAAAGGGCATGGAGCATTGTGATGACAAGGGCTTTTGAGAATTTTGATGACAAGTTCGTGAAGCACTGTGATGAAAAGCACATGGAGCTTGCTATGACAGGTGTCATGGAGCATTGCGATGACAAGTTCATGGAGAATGTGATTACAAGAGCATGTAACATTGTGATTTGAAGTGTCATGGAGCATTGTGATGGCAAGACGGTGGAGCATTGTGATGAGAAGACCATGGATAATTGTGATGACGAGCGTCATGGAGAACTGTAATGATAAGGGGCCTGGAGCATTGTGATGACAGGGGTCATGGAGAATTGTGATGACAAGTGTCATGGAGCATTCTGATGACAAGCTTGTGGAGTATTGTGATGACAATGGCGTGGAGCATTGTGATGAATAGGGCATGGAGAATTGTGATGAAAAAGGCACACAGTCTCTTCATGACAGGGTTCGAGAAGCATTCTGACGAGAAGAGTCAGGGAGCATTGTGATGACAAGTGTATTGAGCATTGTGATGACAAAGGTCATGGAGCATTGTGATGACAAGGGCATGGAGTATTGTGATGACAGGCATCATGGAGCATTGTGATGACAAGTGTTATGGAACAATGGGATCACAAGGGTTTGGAGCACTGTGATGACAGACCTCATGGATCATTTTGATATCAAGGAGCATGGAGCATAGTGATGACAGGGGTCATGGAGCATTGTGATGAGAAGATCATGGAGCATTGAGCTGAAAATGTTCATGGAGTATTCTGATGAAAGGGGTCATGGAGCATTTTGATGACAAGGTCCTGGAGCATTGTGAGGAGAAGACCATGGAGCCTTGTGATGACAAGTCTCATGGAGCTTTCTGATGAAATGGGGCATGGTGCATTTTGATTACAGGGGTCTTGGAGCATTGTGATGAAAAGGGCATGGAGCATTGTGAGAGATGTCTAAGGAGCATTCTGATGACATTCGTCATGGAGCTTTGTGATGACCAGGGCATGGAGCATTGTGATTACAGGGGTCTTTGAGCATTGTGATGAAAAAGGAATGGATCATTATCATGAAAAAGGCATGGAGCCTTGTCATGACAGGGTTCAAGGAGCATAGTGACGACAAATGTCAGGGAGCATTGTGATGACAAGTGTATTGAGCATTGTGATGACAAATATCATGGCACATTGTGATGAGAAGTGCATGGATAATTGTGATGACGAGCCTCATGGGGCGTTGTGATGACAAGTGTTATGGAGCATTGTGATCACAAGGGTTGGGAGCATTGTGATGACAGAGGTCATGGAGCATTTTGATTTCATTGTGATGACAATAGCATGAAGCATTATGATGATGGGCATGGTTCGTTGTGATGACAGGGTTCATGGAGCATTGAGATGAAAAGGGGTATGGAGCATTGTGATTACTCGGGTCATGGAGCCTTGTGATGACAAGGCCGTGTAACATTGTGATGACAGGGGTGAGGGTGTTTTGTGATGACTAGTGATGGAAAATTGAGATATCAGGGTGAGAGAGCATTTTGATTCGAAGTGCATGGAGCTTTGTGATGACAATGTTTATGGAGCATTGTGATGACAAGTTTGGGGAGCATTGTGATGACAAGTGCATGACACACAGTGATGACATGGGTCATGGAGCATTGTTCTGACAAGCGCATGGAGCATTGTGATAACAAGGGTCATGGAGCATTGTGCTGACAAAGGCATGGAGCGTTGTTATGACAAGGCTCAGAGAGCATTGGGATGAAAAGATCATGGAGAATTGTGGGGACAAAGTTCCCAGAGCCTTGTGATGACGAGGGCATGGATCATTGTGATGAAAAATGTCATGAAGTATTGTGATGACTGGAGTCAGAGAGCATTGTGATGACAAGGAAATGGAGCATTGTGATGACAGCGGCTTGGAACATTGGTCTGGCAAGTTTCATGGATTATTGTGATGACAGTCGGCATGGCGCATTGTGATGACAAGGGCATGGAGCATAGTGATGACAAGGTCATGGAGTATTGTGAAGACAGGTGTCAGGGTTCATTGTGATGGCATATGTCATGTTCCATTGTGATGACAATGGCATGGAGAATTGTGATGCCAATTGTCATGGAGGATTGTGCCGACAAAGGTAATGGAGCATTGTGATGACAAGGGCTTGGAGCACTGTGATGACAATGGTCATGGAGCATTGTGATGAAAAGGGCATGGAGCATTGTGATGACAAGGGCTTTTGAGAATTTTGATGACAAGTTCGTGAAGCACTGTGATGAAAAGCACATGAGGCTTGCTATGACAGGTGTCATGGAGCATTGCGATGACAAGTGCATGGAGAATGTGATGACAAGAGCATGTAACATTGTGATTTCAAGGGTCATGGAGCATTGTGATTGCAAGACGGTGGAACATTGTGATTAGAAGACCATGGATAATTGTGATGACGAGCGTCATGGAGAACTGTAATGACAAGGGGCATGGAGAATTGTGATGACAGGTGTCATGGAGCTTTGTGATGACAGGGGTCATGGAGCATTCTGATGACAATCTTGTGGAGTATTGTGATGACAATGGCATGGAGCATTGTGATGAAAAGGGCATGGAGCAATGTGATGAAAAAGGCATAGAGGCTTTCCATCACAGGGTTCGAGAAGCATTCTGATGACAAGTGTCAGGGAGCATTGTGATGACAAGTGTATTGAGCATTGTGATGACAAAGGTCATGGAGCATTGTGATGAAAAGGGCATGGACTATTGTGATGACAGGCATCATGGAGCGTTGTGATGACAAGTGTTATGGAACAATGTGATCACAAGGGTTTGGAGCACTGTGATGACAGAGGTCATGGATCATTTTGATATCAAGGAGCATGGAGCATTGTGATGAGAGGGGTCATGCAGCATTGTAATGAGAAGATCATGGAGCATTGAGCTGAAAATATTCATGGAGTATTCTGATGAAATGGGTCATGGAGCATTGTGATGACAAGGTCCTGGAGCACTCTGATGAGAAGACAATGGAGCCTTGTGATGAGAAGCCTCATGGAGCATTCTGATGAAAAGTGGCATGGAGCATTGTGATTACAGGGGTCTTGGAGCATTGTGATGAAAAGGGCATGGAGCATTGTGAGAGATGTCCAAGGAGCATTCTGATGACATGGGTCATGGAGCTTTGTGATGACCAGGGCCAGGAGCATTGTGCTTACAGGGGTCTTGGAGCATTGTAATGAAAAAGGCATGGAGCCTTGTCATCACAGTGTTCAAGGAGCATAATGATGGCAGGAGTCAGGGAGCATTGTGATGACAAGTGTATTGAGCATTGTGATGACAAAGGTCATGGAACATTGTGATGAGAAGACCATGGATAATTGTGAAGACGAGCGTCATGGGGCGTTGTGATGACAAGTGCTATGGAACATTGTGATCACAAGGATTTGGAGCATTGTGATGACAGAGGTCATGGAGCATTTTGATTTCATTGTGATGACAATAGCATGAAGCATTATGATGATGGACATGGTGCAGTGTGATGACAGGGTTTATGGATCATTGAGATGAAAAGGGACATGGAGCATTGTGATTACAGGTTACTTGGAGCATTGTGATGGCAAGGTCATGGAGCATTGTGAATGAGAAGGCCATGGAGCATTCTGATGACATGCGTCATGGAGCTTTGTGATGACAAGGGCATGGAACATTTGTCTGAATATTTTCATGGATTATTGTGATGAGAGTGGGCATCGAGCATTGTGATGAAAAGGACACGGAACACTGTGATACATGGGTCATGGAGGATTGTAATGACAAGGTCATGGAGCATTGCGATGAGAAGGGCATGGAGCAATGTGATGAGAGGCTTCATGAAGCATTGTGATGACAATGGCATGGAGCATTGTGATGCCAAGGGTCATGGAACTTTGTGATGACAAAGGTCATGGAGCATATTGATGACAAGGGAGTGGTGCATTGTGATGATAACGGCATGTAGCATTGTGATGATAGGGGTCATGGAACATTTTGATGACAGGGGTGAAGGAGTATTGTGATGACTAGTGATGGAACATTGTGATATCAGTTGTGAGAGAGCATTTTCATGAGAAGTGCATGGAGCATTGTGATGCCAAGGGTCACAGAGCATTGTGATGAAATGTTCATGGAGCATTGTGGTGACAAAGGTCACAGAGACTTGTGATGATGAGTGCATGGACCATTCTGATGACAAAGTTTTGAAGCATTGTGATGACTGGAGACACGGAGCATTGTGATGACAGGTGTCATGGAGCATTGTGATGACAGGGGCATGGAGCATCAGTCTGAAATATTTCATGGATTATTGTGATGAGAGTGGGCATTGCACATTGTGATGACAAGGGCATGGAGCACTGTGAAGAAAAGGTTATGGAGTATTGTGAAGTCAGGTGTCAGGGAGCATTGTGATGACCTATGTCATGGTACATTGTGATGACTATGGCATGGAGCATTGCGATGACAAGTGTCATGGATGATTGTGATGACAAAAGTAATGGAGCATTTTGATGACAATGGTCATGGATCATTGTGATGAAAAGGGCATGGAGCATTGTGATGACAAGGGCTTTTGAGAATTTTGATGACAAGTTCGTGAAGCACTGTGATGAAAAGCACATGGAGCTTGCTATGACAGGGGTCATGGAGCATTGCGATGACAAGTTCATGGAGAATGTGATTACAAGAGCATGTAACATTGTGATTTGAAGTGTCAAGGAGCATTGTGATGGCAAGACGGTGGAGCATTGTGATGAGAAGACCATGGATAATTGTGATGACGAGCGTCATGGAGAACTGTAATGACAAGGGGCCTGGAGCATTGTGATGACAGGGGTCATGGAGAATTGTGATGACAAGTGTCATGGAGCATTCTGATGACAAGCTTGTGGAGTATTGTGATGACAATGGCGTGGAGCATTGTGATGAAAAGGGCATGGAGCATTGTGATGAAAAAGGCATACAGCCTCTTCATGACAGGCTTCGAGAAGCATTCTGACGACAATTGTCAGGGAGCATTGTGATGACAAGTGTATTGACCATTGTGATGACAAAGGTCATGGAGCATTGTGATGACAAGGGCATGGATTATTGTGATGAAAGTCATCATGGAGCATTGTGATGACAAGTGTTATGGAACAATGTGATCACCAGGGTTTGGAGCACTGTGATGACAGAGGTCATGGATCATTTTGATATCAAGGATCATGGAGCATAGTGATGACAGGGGTCATAGAGCATTGTGAAGAGAAGATCATGGAGCATTGAGATGAAAATGTTCATGGAGTATTCTGATGAAAGGGGTCATGGAGCATTGTGATGACAAGGTCCTGGAGCATTGTGATGAGAAGACCATGGAGCCTTGTGATGAGAAGTCTCATGGAGCATTCTGATGAAAAGGGGCATGGTGCATTTTGATTACAGGGGTCTTGGAGCATTGTGATGAAAAGGGCATGGAGCATTGTGAGAGATGTCTAAGGAGCATTCTGATGACATTCGTCATGGAGCTTTGTGATGACCAGGGCATGGAGCATTGTGATTACAGGGGTCTTGGAGCATTGTGATGAAAAAGGCATGGATCATTATCATGAAAAAGGCATGGAGCCTTGTCATGACAGGTTTCAAGGAGCATAGTGACGACAAGTGTCAGGGAGCATTGTGATGACAAATGTCATGGAACATTGTGATGAGAAGTGCATGGATAATTGTGATGACGAGCCTCATGGGGCGTTGTGATGACAAGTGTTATGGAGCATTGTGATCACAAGGGTGGGGAGCATTGTGATGACAGAGGTCATGGAGCATTTTGATTTCATTGTGATGACAATAGCATAAAGCATTATGATGATGGGCATGGTTCGTTGTGATGACAGGGTTCATGGAGCATTGAGATGAAAAGGGGTATGGAGCATTGTGATTACTCGGGTCATGGAGCCTTGTGATGACAAGGCCGTGTAACATTGTGATGACAGGGGTGAGGGAGTATTGTGATGACTAGTGATGGAAAATTGAGATATCAGTGGTGAGAGAGCATTTTGATTCGAAGTGCATGGAGCTTTGTGATGACAATGTTTATGGAGCATTGTGATGACAAATGCATGGCACACTTTGATGACATGGGTCATGGAGCATTGTTCTGACAAGCGCGTTGAGCATTGTGATAACAAGGGTCATGGAGCATTGTGCTGACAAAGGCATGGAGCGTTGTTATGAAAAGGCTCAGAGAGCATTGGGATGAAAAGATCATGGAGAATTGTGGTGACAAAGTGCACAGAGCCTTGTGAGGACGAGGGCATGGATCATTGTGATGAAAAATGTCATGAAGTATTGTGATGACTGGAGTCAGAGAGCATTGTGATGACAAGGGAATGGAGCATTGTGATGACAGCGGCATGGAACAATGGTCTGGCAAGTTTCATGGATTATTGTGATGACAGTCGGCATGGCACATTGTGATGACAAGGGCATGGAGCATAGTGATGACAAGGTCATGGAATATTTTGAAGACAGGTGTCAGGGTTCATTGTGATGGCATATGTCATGTTCCATTGTGATGACAATGGCATGGAGAATTGTGATGCCAATTGTCATGGAGGATTGTGACGACAAAGGTAATGGAGCATTGTGATGACAAGGGCTTGGAGCATTGTGATGACAATGGTCATGGAGCATTGTGATGAAAAGGGCATGGAGCATTGTGATGACAAGGGCTTTTGAGAATTTTGATGACAAGTTCTTGAAGCACTGTGATGAAAAGCACATGAGGCTTGCTATGACAGGGGTCATGGAGCATTGCGATGACAAGTGCATGGAAAATGTGATGACAAGAGCATGTAACATTGTGATTTCAAGGGTCATGGAGCATTGTGATTGCAAGACGGTTGAACATTTTGATTAGAAGACCATGGATAATTGTGATGACGAGCGTCATGGAGAACTGTAATGATAAGGGGCATGGAGAATTGTGATGACAGGTGTCATGGAGCTTTGTGATGACAGGGGTCATGGAGCATTGTGATGACAAGGGTCATGGAGCATTCTGATGACAAGCTTGTGGAGTATTGTGATGACAATGGCATGGAGCATTGTGATGAAAAGGGCATGGAGCATTGTGATGAAAAAGGCATAGAGCCTTTCCATGACAGGTTTCGAGAAGCATTCTGATGACAAGTGTCAGGGAGCATTGTGATGACAAGTGTATTGAGCAATGTGATGACAAAGTTCATGGAGAATTGTGATGACAAGGGCATGGAGCATTGTGATGACAGGCATCATGGAGCGTTGTGATGACAAGTGTTATGGAACAATGTGATCACAAGGGTTTGGAGCACTGTGATGACAGAGGTCATGGATCATTTTGATATCAAGGAGCATGGAGCATTGTGATGACAGGGGTCATGGAGCATTGTGATGAGAAGATCATGGAGCATTGAGCTGAAAATGTTCATGGAGTATTCTGATGAAAGGGGTCATGGAGCATTGTGATGACAAGGTCCTGGTGCACTCTGATGAGAAGACAATGGAGCCTTGTGATGAGAAGTCTCATGGACCATTCTGATGAAAAGGGGCATGGAGCATTGTGATTACAGCGGTCTTGGAGCATTGTGATTACAAGGGCATGGAGCATTGTGAGAGATGTCCAAGGAGCATTCTGATGACATGTGTCATGGAGCTTTGTGATGACCAGGACAAGGAGCATTGTGATTACATGGGTCTTGGAGCATTGTGATGAAAAAGGCATGGATCAGTGTAATGAAAAAGGCATGGAGCTTTGTCATGACAGTGTTCAAGGAGCATACTGATGGCAGGAGTCAGGGAGCATTGTGATGACAAGTGTATTGAGCATTGTGATGACAAAGGTCATGGAACATTGTGATGAGAAGACCATGGATAATTGTGAAGACGAGCGTCATGGGGCGTTGTGATGACATGTGTTATGGAACATTGTGATCACAAGGGTTAGGAGCATTGTGATGACAGAGGTCATGGAGCATTTTGATTTCACTGTGATGACAATAGCATGAAGCATTATGATGATGGGCATGGTGCAGTGTGATGACAGGGTTCATGGATCATTGAGATGAAAATGGACATGGAGCATTGTGATTACAGGTGTCTTGGAGCATTGTGATGGCAAGAGCATGGAGCATTGTGAATGAGAAAGCCATGGAGCATTCTGATGACATGTGACATGGAGCTTTGTGATGACAAGGGCATGGAGCATTTGTCGGAAAATTTTCATGGATTATTGAGATGAGAGTGGGCATGGAGCATTGTGATGAAAAGGACACGGAACACTGTGATACATGGGTCATGGAGGATTGTAATGACAAGGTCATGGAGCATTGTGATGAGAAGGGCATCGAGCATTGTGATGACAAGCGTCATGGAGCTTTGCGATGACAAGGGCATGGAGCAATGTGATGAGAGGCTTCATGAAGCATTGTGATGACAATGGCATGGAGCATTGTGATGCCAAGGGTCATGGAGCTTTGTGATGACAAAGGTCATGGAGCATTTTGATGACAAGGGAGTGGTGCATTGTGATGATAACGGCATGTAGCATTGTGATGATAAGGGTCATGGAACATTGTGATGACAGGGGTAAAGGAGTATGGTGAGGACTAGTGATGGAACATTGTGATGTCAGTGGTGAGAGAGCATTATCATGAGAAGTGCATGCAGCATTGTGATGACAATGTTTATGGAGCATTCTGATGACATGCATCATGGAGCTTTGTGATGACAACGGCATGGAACATTGTGATTACAGGGGTCTTGGAGCATTGTGAGGAAAAGGGCATGGATCATTGTGATGAAAAATGCATGGAGCCTTGTCATGTCAGGGTTCAAGGAGCATACTGACGACAAGTGTCAGGGAGCACTGTGATGACAAGTGTATTGAGCATTGTGATGACAAGTGTATTGAGCATTGTGAAGACAGGTGTCAGGGAGCATTGTGATGACATATGTCATGTTCCATTGCGATGACAATGGCATGGGGCACTGTGATGCCAAGTGTCATGGAGGATTGTGATGACAAAGATAATGGGCATTGTGATTAGAGCTTGGAACATTATGATGACAAGGGAAATTGAGAATTTTGATGAGGAGGTCGTGAAGCATTGTGATGACAAGGTCCTTGAGCATTGTGATGAGAAGACCATGGAGCCTTGTGATGACAATTCTCATGGAGCACACTGATGACAAGGGGCATGGAGCATTGTGATTTCAGGGGCCTTGGAGCATTGTGATGACAAGAGTCAATGAGCCTTGTGATGACAAGGCCGTGGAACATTGTCATGACAGGGCTGAGGGAGTATTGTAATGACTAATGATGGAACATTTTGATATCAGTGGTGAAAGAGCATTTTGATGAGAAGCGCATGGAGCTTTGTGATGATGGAGCATTATGGTGACAAAGTTCACAGAGCCCTGTGATTACGAGGGCATGGACCACTGTGATGCCAACGGTCAAGAAGCAGTGTGATGACTGGAGTCACGGAGCATTGTGATGACAAGGGCATGGGGCATTGTGATGACAGGGGCATGGAGCATTGGTCTGAGAAGTATCATGGATTATTGTGATGAAAGTGTGCATGTCGCATTGTGATGACAAGGGCATGGAGCATTGTTATGACCAGGTCATGGATTATTGTGAAGACAGGTATCAGGGAGTATTGTGATGACATATGTCCTGGTGCATTGTGATGACAATGTCATGGAGCATTGTGAAGCCAAGTGTCATGGAGGATTGTGATGACAAATGTAATGGAGCATTGTGGTGACAAGGGCCATTGAGAATTCTGTTGACAAGGTCGTGAAGCATAGTTATGACAAGCGCATGGGGCTTGATATGACATGGGTCATGGAGCATTGCGATGACAAGTGCATGGAGCATTGTGATTAGAGGGGTTTTGGAGCATTGTGATGACAAGGGCATGGAGCATGGTGATGACAATGCCATGGAGCATTCTGATGACATGCGTTCTGGAGATTTGTGATGACAAGCATATGGTGCATTGTGATTACAGGGGTCTTGGAGCATTGTGATGAAAAGTGCATGGATCATTATGAGGAAAAGGCAAAGAACCTTGTCATGACAGGTTTCAAGTAGCATACTGAAGACAAGTTTCAGGGAGAATTGTGATGACAAGTGTATTGAGCGTTGTGTTGACAAAGGTCATGGAGCATTTTGATGAGGAGACCATGGATAATTGTGATGACGAGCCTCATGGCGCATTGTGATGACAAGTGTTATGGAACATTGTGATCAGAATGGTTTGGAGCATTTTGATGACAGATGTCATGGAGCATTTTGATTTCTTTGTGATGAGAATAGCATGAAGCATTATGATGATTGGCATGGTGCATTTTGATGACATTGTTCATGGAGAATTGAGATGAAAAGGGGTATGGAGCATTGTGATTACAGGGGTCTTGGAGCATTGTGATGACAATGTTCAAGGAGCCTTGTGATGACAACGCCGTGGAACATTGTGATGGCAGGGGTAATGGAACATTGTTATGACAGGGGTAATGGAGCATTGTGATGACAAGGGCATGGCACATTGGTTTGAAAAGTTTCATGTATTATTGTGATGAGTGTGGGCATGGAACATTGTGATGACAAGTGCAGGGAACACGGTGATACATGGGTCATGGAGGATTGTAATGACAAGGCATGGATCATTGTGATGAGAAAGGCATCGAGCATTGTGATTAAAAGCGTCATGGAGATTTGGGATGAAAAGTGCATGGAGTAATGTGATGAGATGTTTCATGGAGCATTGTGATGACAATGGAATGGAGCATTGTGATGCCATGGTCATGGAGGTTTGTGATGACAAATGTAATGGAGCATTTTGATGACAAGGGTGTGGTGCATTGTGATGAGTAGGGCAGGGAGCTTTCTGATGACAGGTTTATGGAACAATTTGATGGAAAGGGTCAGGGAATATTTTGATGACAGGGGATATGGAACATTGTGATGTCAGTGGTCATGGAGCATTGTGATGATAAGGGCATGTAGCATTTTGATGACAGGGGTCATGGAACATTGTGATGACAGGGGTGAGGGAGTATTGTGATGACTGGTGATGGAACATTGTGATATCAGTGGTGAGAGAGCATTTAGATGAGAAGTGCATGGAGCATTATGATGACAAGTTTTATGGAAAATTGTGATGACAAGGTTGTGGAGCATTGTGATGACAAGTGCATGGCACATTGTGATGACATGTGTCTTGGAGCATTGTGCTGACAAGCGCATGGAGCATTGTGATGACAAGGGTCATGGAGCATTGTGCTGACAATGGCATGGAGCATTGTGATGACAAGTGTTACAGAGCAATGTGATGACGAGGGAATTAACCATTGTGATGAAAAAGTTCATAACGCATTGTGATGGCTGGAGTCTAGGAGCATTATGATGTGAAGGGTCATGGAGCATTGTGATTACAAGGGCATGCAGCATTGTGATGACAGGGGCATGGAGCATTGGTCTGACAATTTTCATGAATTATTGCTATGAGAGTGGACAGGACACATTGTGATGACAAGGGCATGGAACATAGTTATGACAAGGTCATGTAGTATTGTGAAGACAGGTGTCAAGGAGCACTGTGATGACATATGTCATGGTGCATTGTGATGACAATGGCATGGAGCATTGTGATGCCAAGTGTCATGGAGGATTGTGATGACAAAGGTAATGGAGCATTGTGATGAAAATTTCTTTTAGAATTGTGAAGAAAAAGGCCATGGAGCATTGTGATGACAAGGACATGGAGCATTGTGATGACAAGGGCCATTGAGAATTTTGATACAAACGTCGTGAAGCATTGTGATGACAAGCGCACGGAGCTTGCTATGACAGGGGACATGGAGCATTGCTATGAAAAGTGCATGGAGAACTGTGATGACAAGACCACGTAACATTGTGATGAGAAGAGTCATGGGGTATTGTGATGACCAGGACGTGTAGAATTGTGATGACAAGGGACATGGAGCATTGTGATGACCAGGGCATGGAGCATAGTGATGGCAAGACCATGGAGCAGTGTGATGAGAAGGCCATGGATAATTGTGATGACGAGAGTCATGGAGCACTGTAATGACAAGGGGCATGGAGCATTGTGAGGACAGGTGTCATGGAGCATTGTGATGACAGGGGTCATGGAGCATTGTGATGACATGGGTCATGGAGCATTCTGATGAGAAACTTGTGGAGTTTTGTGATGACAATGGCCTGGAGCATAGTGATGAAATGGGCATGGAGCATTGTGATGAAAAATGCATGGAGCCTTTTCATGACATGTTTCAAGGAGCATTCTGAAGACAAATGTCAGGGAGCATTGTGATGACAAGGGCATGGAGCATGGTGATGAGAAGGCCATGGAGACTTCTGATGATATGGGTCATGGAGCTTTGTGATGACAAGGGCATGGAGCATTGTGATTACAGAGGTCTTGGAGCTTTGTGATGAAAAGTGCATGGATCATTGTGATGAAAAAGGCATGGAGCCTTGTCATGACAGGGTTCAAGGAGCATACTGAGGACAAGTGTCAGGGAGCATTGAGCTGACAAGTGTATTGAGCATTGTGATGACAAAGGTCATGGAGCATTGTGATGAGAAGACCATGGATAATTGTGATGAGGAGCGTCATGGGGAATTGTGATGACAAGAGTTATGGTACATTGTGATCACAATGGTTTGGAGCACTGAGATGCCAGAGGTCATGGAGCATTTTGATGATATGCGTCATGGAGCTTTGTGATGACAAGTGCATGGAGCATTGCGATTACAGTGTTCTTGGAGAATTGTGATGACAAGGGTCATGGAGCCTTGTGATGATGAGGCCGTGGAACATTGTGATGGCAGGGGTCATGGAGCATTGTTATGACAAAGGCATGGAGCAATGTGATGAGAGGGTTCATGGAGCATTGTGATGACAATGGCATGGAGCATTGTGATGCCAAGGGTCATGGAGCACTGGGATGACAAGCGTCACGGAACATTCTGATGACAGGGGTCATGGAGAATTGGGGTGACAAGTACATGGATCATTGTGATGACAAGTGTCATGGAGCATTTTGATGACATGTGTCCCAGATCATTGTGCTGTCAGGGGTCATGGAGGGCTCTGTTGACAGTGGTCATGGAGCATTGTGATGACAGGGTTAATGGAGCATTGTGATGGCAAGTGCATGGAGCATTGTGATGAGAAGCCCATGGAGCATTCTGATGACATGCATCATGGAGCTTTGTGATGACAAGGGCATGGAGCATTGTGATTACAGGGGTCATTGAACATTGTGATGACAGGGGTGAGGGAGTATAGTGATGACTAGTGATGGAATATTGTGATATCAGTTGTGAGAGAGCATTTTGATGAGAAGTGCATGGTGCATTGTGATGACAAGGTTTATGGAGCACTGTGATGACAAGGTTGTGGAGCAGTGTGATGACAAGCGCATGACACATTGTGATGACATGGGACATGGAGCATTGTGCTGAGAAGCGCATGCGCTTTGTGATGACAAGGGTCATGGAGCATTGTGATGAAAAGTTCATGGAGCATTGTGGTGACAAAAGTCACAGAGACTTCTGATGACCAGGGCATGGACCACTCTGATGTCAAAGTTCATGAAGCATTGTGATGTGTGGAGCCAGGTAGCAATGTGATGACAGGGTTCATGGTGCATTGTGATGACAACGGCATGGAGCACTGTGATGATAGGGGCATGGAGAATTGGTCTGACAACTTTCATGGATTATTGTGATGAGTGTAGGCATGGTGCATTGTGAAGACAAGGGCATGGAGCATTGTGATGACAAGGGCATGGAGTATTGTGAAGACAGGTGTCAGGGAGCATGGTGATGACATATGTCATGGTCCATTGTGATGACAATGGCATGGAGGATTGTGATGACAAGAGCATATAACATGGTGATGAGAAGTGTCATGGAGCATTGTGATGACAAGGGACATGGAGCATTGTGATGTCCAGGGCATGGAGCATTGTGATGGCAGGACCGTGGAGCATTGTGATGTCAAGACCATGGAGCATTTTGATGACGAGTGTCATCGAGCACTGTAATGACACGTGGCATGGAGAATTGTGATGACAGGTGTCATGGATCATTGTGATGACAAGGGACATGGAGCATTCTGATGACAAGCTTCTGGAGTATTATGCAGACAAAGGCAAGGAGCATTGTGATGACAAGTTTCACAAAGCCTTGTGATGAAAAATTCATGGAGCACTGTGGTGACAAAGGTCACTGAGCCTTGTTATGACGAGGGCATGGCCCATTGTGATGACAAAGGTCATGAAGCATTGTGATGACTGGTGTCACGGAGCTTTGTGATCACAAGGGCATGGAGCATTGTGATAACAGTGGCATGGAACATTGGTCTGACAAGTTTCATGGATTATTTTGATGACAGTGGGCAAGGCACATTGTGATGACAAGGGCATGGAGAATTGTGATGACAAAGTCAAGTGTATTGTGAAGACAGGTGTCAGGGAGTGTTTTATTGACATATGTCATGGTACATTGTGATGACAATGGCATGGAGCATTGTGATGCCAAATGTCATGGAGGATTGTGATGACAAAGGTAATGGAGCATTGTGATGACAAGGGCTTGGAGCATTGTGATGACAAGGGTCATGGAGCATTTTGATGAGAAGAGCATGGAGCATTGTGATGAGAAGGGCCATTGATAATTATGATGTCAAGGTCGTGAAGCATTGTGATAAAAAACATATGGAGCTTGCTATGACAGGGTTCATGGAACATTGCGATGTCAATTGCATGGAGAATTGTGATGACAAGATCATGTAACATTGTGATGAAAAGTGTCATGGATCCTTGTGATGGCAATACCGTGGAGCACTGTCATGAGAAGACCATGTATAATTGTGATGACGAGCGTCATGGAGCACTGTAATGACAAGAGGCAAGGAGCATTTTGATGACAGGTGTCATGGAGCATTGTGATAGCAGGGGTCATGGAGCATTGTGATGACAGGTGTTATGGAGCATTCTGATGACAAGCTTGTGGAGTATTGTGATGACAATGGCATGGAGCATTGTGATGCGAAGGGCATGGAGCATTGTGATGAAAAAGGCATGGAGCCTTTTCATGACAGGGTTCAAGGAACATTCTGACGACAAGTGTCAGAGAGCATTGTGATGACCCGTGTATTGAGCATTGTGATGAAAAAGGTCATGGGGCATTGTGAAGACAAGGGCATGGAGTATTGTTATGACAGGCATCCTGGAGTGTTGTGAAGACAAGTGTTATGGAACAATGTGATCACAATGATTTGGAACATTGTGATGACAGAGGTCATGGATCATTTTGATTTCAAGGAGCATGGAGAATTGTAATGATAGGGGTAATGGAGCATTGTGATGAGAAGTTCATGGAGCATTGGGCTGAAAATGTTCTTGGAGTATTGTTATGAAAGGGGTCATGGAGCATTGTGATGACAAGGGAATGGAGCATTGTGATGACAAGGTTCTGGAGCATTGTGATGAGAAGACAATGGAGCCTGGTGATGACAAGTCTCATGGAGCATTCTGATGAAAAGGAGCATGGATCATTACGATGACAGTGGTCTTGGAGCATTGAGATGACAAGGTCAAAGAGCATAGTGATGAGAAAGCCATGGAGCATTCTAATGCCATGCATAATGGAGCTTTGTGATGACAAGGGCAAGGAGCATTGAGATTAGAGTGGTCTTGGAGCATTGTGATGAAAAGGGCATGGGTCATTGTGATGAAAAATGCATGGAGCCTTGTCATGACAGGGTTCAAGGAGCATACTGCCGACAAGTGTCAGGGAGCATTGTGATGACAAGTGTATTGAGCATTGTGATGACAAAGGTCATGGAGCATTGTGATGAGAAGACCATGGATAATTGTAATGACCAGCGTCATGGAGCATTGTGATGACAGGGATCATGGAGCATTGTATTGACAAGGGTCTTGGAGCATTCTGATGACAAGCTTGTGGAGTATTGTGATGACAATGGCATGGAGCATTGTGAGAAAAAGGGCATGGAGCATTGTGATGAAAAATGCATAGAGCCTTTTCATGACAGGGTTCAAGGAGCATTCTGAGGAAAATTGTCAGGGAGCATTGTGATGACAGGTGTATTGAGCATTGTGATGACAAAGTTCATGGAGCATTGTGATTACAAGGGCATGGAGTATTGTGATGGCAGGCATCATGGAGCGTTGTGATGACAAGTGTTATGGAACATGGTGATCACAAGTGTTTGGAGCATTGTGATGACAGAGGTCATGGATCATTTTGATTTGAAGAATCATGGAGCATTGTGATGACAAGGGCATGAAGCAATGTGATCCCAAGGTTCATGGAGGATTGTGATGACACTGGTAATGGAGAATTTTGAGGACAAGTGCATGGAGCATTGTGATGACAAGGTCATGTAGCATTTTGCTGTCAAAGGCATGGAGCAGCGTGATGACAAGTGTCATGGAGCTCTGTGACGACAAGCGTCAAGGACCATTGTGATTACAGGGGTAATTGAGCATGGGGATGAGAAGCTTATGGAATATTCTGATGACAAGTGGCATGGATAATTTTGATGACTGTGGTCATGTAGCATTGTGATGACAAGGGTCATGGAGCATTGTGAAGAGAAGCTCATGGAGCATTGGGCTGAAAATATTCATGGAGTACTGTGATGAAAGGGGTCATGGAGCATTGTGATGAGAAGGGAATGGAGCAATGCGATGAGAAGGTCCTGGAGTATTGTGATGAGACGGCCATGGCGCCTTGTGATGACAATTGTCATGGAGCATACTGATAAAAAGGTTCATGGAGCATTGTGATTACAGGGGTTTTGTAGCATTGTGAAGACCAGGGCATGGAGCATTGTGATGAGAAGGCCATGGAGCATTCTGAGGACATGCGTCATGGAGCTTTGTGATGAAAAGGACATGGAGCATTGTGATTAGAGGGGTCTTGGAGGATTGTGATGAAAAGGGCATGGATCATTGTGATGAAAAATGCATGGAGCCTTGTCATGACAGGGTTCAAGGAGCATACTGACGACAAGTGTCAGGGAGCATTGTGATGACAAGTGTATTGAGCATTGTGATGACAAAGGTCATTGAGCATTGTGATGAGAAGACCATGGATAATTGTAATGACCAGCGTCATGGGGCATTGTGATGACAAGTGTTATGGAACATTGTGATCACAAGGGTTTGGAGCATTGTGATGACAGAGGTCATGGAGCATTTTGATTTCATTGTGATGACAACAGCATGAAGCATTATGATGATGGGCATGGTGCATTGTGATGACAGGGTTCATGGAGCATTGAGATGAAAAGGGGAATGGAGCATTGTGATGAGAAGACCATGGAGCATTCTGATGACATGCATCATGGAGCTTTGTGATGACAAAGACATGGAGCATTGTGATTAGAGGGGTCTTGGAGCATTGTGATGACAAGGGTCATGGAGGCTTGTGATGACAAGGCCATGGAACCTTGTGATGACAGGGGTCATGGAGCATTATAATGACAGGGGTAATGGAGCATTGTGATGACAAGGGCATTGAGCATTGGTCTGAAATGTTTCATGGATTATTGTGATGAGAGTGGGCATGGAGCATTGTGATGACAAGGGCACGAACACTATTATACATAGGTCATGGAGGATTGTAATGATAAGGGCATGGAGCATTGTGATGAGAAGGGTATCGAGCATTGTGATGACAAGCTTCATGGAGCTTTGTGATGACAAGGGCATGGAGCAATGTGATGAGAGGGTTCAAGGAGCATTTGATGATAATGGCATGGAGCATTGTGATGCCAATGGTCATGGAGCTTTGTGATGACAAATGTCATGGAGCATTTTGATGACAAGGCCATGGTGCATTGTGATGAGAAGTGCAGGGAGAATTGTGATGACAGGGTCATGGAGTAATTTGATCAAAAGGGTCATGGAACATTTTAATGAGAGGGGTTATGGAAAATTGTGATGTCAGTTGTCATGGAGCATTATGATGAAAAGGGTCATGGAGCATTTTGTGATAGGGATTACTGAACATTCTGATGTCAGGGGGCATGGAGCTTTGTGATGAAACGGGTCATGGAGCATTTTGATGACAGGTGTTATGGAACATTGTGATGTCAGGGCTCATGGAGCATTGTGATTATAAGGGCATATAGCATTTTGATGACAGGGGTCATGGAACATTGTGATGACAGGGGTGAGGGAGTATTGTGATAACTAGTGATGGAACACTGTGATATCATTGGTGACAGAACATTTTTATTAGAAGTGCATGGAGAATTGTGATGACAAGGTTTATGGAGCATTTTGATGACAAGGATCTGGAGCATTGTGATGACAAGCACATGGCGCATTGTGATGACATGGGTTATGAAGCATTGTGCTGACAAGTGCATGGAGCATTGTGATGACAAGAGTCATTGAGCAGTGTGCTGACAAACGCATGGAGCATTGTGATGACAAGGGTGACAGAGAATTGTGATGGAAAGTACATGGAGCATTGTGGTGACAAAGGTCACAGAGCCTTCTGTTAGGAGGTCATGGACCATTGTGTGACAAATGTCATGAAGCACTGCAATGACTGTAGTCACGGAGTATTGTGTTTACTGGGTTCTTGGAACATTGTGATACCATGGGCAAGTATCATTGTGATGAGAAGGCCATGGAGCATTCTGATGACATGTGTCATGGATCTTTGTGATGACAAGGGCATGGAGCATTGTGATGAAAATTTCATGGAGCTTTGGGTTGACAAAGATCACAGAGCCTTGTGTGACGAGGGCATGGACCATTGTGATGAGAAAGCTCATGAATCATTGTAATGACTGGAGTCATGGAGCATTTTGATGACAAGGGCATGGAGCAACGTGATGACAGGGGCATGGAGCATTGGTCTGACATATTTCATGGATTATTGTGATGACAGTGGGCATGGCGCATTGTGATGACAAGGGCATGGAACATTGTGATGACAAGGTCATGGAGTATTTTGAAGACAGGTGTCAGGGAGCATTGTGATGACATATGTCATTGTCCATTGTGATGACAATGGCATGGAGCATTGTGATACCAAGTGTCATGGAGGATTGTGATGACAAAGGTAATGGAGCATTTTGATGACAAGGGCTTGGAATATTGTGATGACAGGGCTCATGGAGCATTGTGATGACAAGGGCATGGAGCATTGTGATGACAAGGGCCATTGAGAATTTTGATGACAACGTCGTGAAGCATTGTGATGACAAGCCCATGGAGCTTGCTATGACAGTGGTCATAGAGCATTGCAATGAGAAGTGCATGAAGAATTGTGATGACAAGATCATGTAACATTGTGATGAGAAGTGTCACGAAGCATTGTGATGACAAGGACGTGGAGAATTGTAAAGACATGGGACATGGAGCATTGTGATGAACAGGGCATGGAGAATTGTGATAGCAAGACCTTGGAGCATTGTGATGAAAAGACCATGGAGAATTATGATGAAGAGCATCATCTATCACTGTAATGACAAAGGGCATGGAGCATTGTGATGACAGGTGTCATGGAGCATTGTGATGAGAGGGGTCAAGGAGCATTGTGATGACAAGGGTATGGAGCATTGTGATGACAAGGTCATGGAATATTGTGAAGACAGGTGTCAGTGAGCATTGTGATGACATATGTCATTGTCCATTGTGATGACAATGGCATGGAGCATTGTGATACCAAGTGTCATGGAGGATTTTGATGACAAAGGTAATGGAGCATTTTGAGGACAAGGGCTTGGAACATTGCGATGACAAGGGTCATGGAGCATTGTGATGACAAGGGCATGCAGCATTGTGATGACAAGGTGCATGGAGCATTGAGATTACAGGGGTTTTGAAGCAATGTGATTACAAGGGCATGGAGCATTGTGATGAGAAGGCAATGTAGCATTCTGATGACATGCGTCATGGAGCTTTGTGAGGACAAGGACATGGAGCATTTTGATTACAGGGGTCTTGGAGAATTGTGATGAAAAGGGAAATTATCATTGTAATGAAAAATGCATGGAGCCTTGTCATGACAGGGTTCAAGGAGCATACTGATGACAACTGTCAGGGAGCATTGTGATGATAAGTGTATTGAGCATTGTGATGACCAAGAACATGGAGCACTGTGATGAGAAGACCATGAATAATTGTGATGACCAGCGTCATGGGGCATTGTGATGGCAAGGGAATGGAGCATTGTGTTGACAAGGGCATGGAACATTGTGATGAGAAGGCCATGGAGCATTCTGATGACATGTGTCATGGAGCTTTGTGATGACAAGGGTATGGAGAATTGTGATTACAGGGGTCATGGAATATTGTGATATCAGGGGTGAGGGAGTATTGTGATGACTAGTGTTGGAACATTGTGATATCAGTGGTGAGAACGCATTTTGAGGAGAAGTGCATGGAGCATTGTGAGGACAAGGTTTATGGAGCATTTTGATGACAAGGATGTGGAGCACTGTGATGACAAGTGCATGGTGCATTGTGATGACATGGGTCATGGAGCATTGTGCTGACACGCGCATCGAGCATTGTGATGACAAGGGTCATGGAGCATTGTGCTGAAAAAGGCATGGAGCTTTGTGATGACAAGTGTCACAGAGCATTGTGATAAAAATTTCATGGAACATTGTGATGGCAAATGTCACAGAGCTTTGTGTGAAGAGGTCATGGACCATTGTGATGACAAGTGTCATGAAGCATTGTGATGACTGGAGTCACGGAGCATTGTGATAACAGGGGTCCTGGAGCATTGTGATGAAAAGGGAATGGATCATTGTGATGAAAAAGGCATGGAGCCTTGTCATGACAGTGTTCAAGGAGCATACTGATGACAAGTGTCAGCGAGCATTGTGATACCAAGTGTATTGAGAATTGTGGTGACAAAGACATGGAGCATTGTGATGAGAAGAACTTGCATAATTGTTATGACGAGCGTCATGGGGCATGTGATGACAAGTGTTATGGAACATTGTGATCAGAAACGTTTGGAGCATTGTGATGACAGAGGACATGGAGCATTTTATTTTCACTGTGTTGACAATAGCATGAAGCATTATGATGATGGGCATGGTGCAGTGTGATGACAGTGTTCATGGATCATTGAGATGAAAAGGGGCATTGAGAATTGTGATTACAGAGGTCTTGGTGCATTGTGATGACAAGGGTCATGGAGCCTTGTGATGACAAGGCCGTGGAACATTTTGATGGCAGGGGTCATGGAGCATTGTTATGACAGGTGTAATGGAGCATTGTGATGACAAGGGCATGGAGCAATGTGATGAGAGATTTCATTGAGCATTGTGATGACAATGGCATGGAGCATTGTGATGAAAAGTGTCATGGAGATTTGTGATGACAAATGTCATGGGGCATTTTGAAGACAAGGGCGTGGTGCATTGTGATGAGAAGGGCAGGGAGCATTGTGATAAAAGGGTCATGGAGCAATTTGAATAAAAGTGTCATGGAATATTTTGATGACAGTGGTTATGGAACATTGTGATGACAGGTGTCATGAACCATTGTGATGAAATGGGTCATGGAGCATTTTGTGACAGGGGTTATGGAACATTGTGATGTCAGGGGTCATGGAGCATTGTGATGATAAGGGCATGTAGCACTGAGATGACAGTGGTCATGGAACATTGTGATGACAGGGGTGAGCGAGTATTGTGATGACAAGTGATGGAACATTGTGATATATGTGGTGAGAGAGCATTTTGATGAGAAGTGCATGGAGCATTGTGATGACAAGTTTTATGGAGCATAGCGATGAAAAGGATGTGGAGCATTGTGATGAAAAGAGCATGGCACATTGTGATGACATGTGTCATGGAGCATTGTGCTGACAAGCGCTTGGAGTATTTTGATGACAAGTGTCATGGAGCATTGTGCTGACAAAGGCATGGAGCATTGTGATGACAAGGGACACAGAGCATTGTGATGAAAATTTCATGGAGCCTTGTGGTGACAAAGATCACAGAGCCTTGTGTGATGAGTGCATGGTGCATTGTGAGGACAAAGGTCATGAATCATTGTGATGACTGGAGTCACGGTCCATTGTGATGACAGGGGTCATGGAGCATTGTGATGACAAGGGCATGGAGCAATGTGATGACAGGGGCATGGAACATTGGTCTAACATGTTTCATGGATTATTGTGATGACAGTGGGCATGGCACATTGTGATGACAAAGGCATGGAACATTGTGATGACAAGGTCATGGAATATTGTGAAGACAGGTGCCATGGAGCATTGTGATGACATATGTCATTGTCCATTGTGATGACAATGGCATGGAGCATTGTGATACCAAGTGTCATGGAGTTTTGTGATGACAAATGTAATGGAGCATTTTGATGACAAGGGCTTGGAACATTGCGATGACAAGGGTCATGGAGCATTGTGATGACAAGGCATGGAGGATTCTTATGAAAAGGTGCATGGAGATCTGAGATTACAGGTGTTTTGAAGCAATGTGATTACAAGGGCATGGAGCATTGTGATGAGAGATTTCATTGAGCATTTTGATGACAATGACATGGAGCACTGTGATGCCAAGTGTCATGGAGCTTTGTGATGACAAAGTTCATGGGGCATTTTGATGACAAGGGCATGGTGCATTGAGATGAGAAGGAAAGGGAGCATTGTGATGACAGGGTCATGGAGCAATTTGAATAAAAGTGTCGTGGAATATTTTGATGGCAGGGGTTATGGAAATTTGTGATGTCAGGGGTCATGAAGCATTGTGATGAAATGGGTCATGGAGCATTTTGTGACAGGGGCTATGGAACATTGTGATGTCAGGTGTCATGGAGCATTGTGATGATAAGGGCATGTAGCACGGTGATGAAAGGGGTCATGGAACACTGTGATGACAGGGGTGAGGGAGTATTGTGATGACTAGTGATGTAACATTGTGATATATGTGGTCAGAGAGCATTTTGATGAGAAGTGCATGGAGCATTTTGATGACAAGTGTTATGGAGCATAGCAATGATAAGGATGTGGAGTACTGTGATGACAAGCGCATGGCTCATTTTGATGACATGGGTCATGGAGCATTGTGCTGACGAGTGCATGGAGCATTTTGATGACAAGTGTCATGGAGCATTGTGCTGACAAAGGCATGGAGCATTTTGATGACAAGGGACACAGAGCATTGTGATGAAATGTTCATGGAGCATTGTGGTGAAAAAGATCACAGAGCCTTGTGTGACGAGGGCATGGACCATTGTGATGAGATAGGTCATGAAGCATTGTGATGACTGGAGTCAAGGAGCATTGTGATGAAAGGGGTAATGGAGCATTGTGATGACAAGGGCATGGAGCAATGTGATGACAGGGGCATGGATCATTGGTCTGAAAATTTGCATGGATTATTGTGATGACAGTGGGCATGGATCATTGTGAAGACAAGGGTATGGAGCATTCTGGTGACAAACGCATGGAGCATTTTGATGACAAGGGACACAGAGCATTGTGATGAAATATTCATGGAGCATTGTGGTGAAAAAGATCACAGAGCCTTGTGTGACGAGGGCATGGACCACTGTGATGACAAAGGTCCTGAATCATTGTGATGACTGGAGTCACGGAGCATTGTGATGACAGGGGTCATGGAGCATTGCTCTGAAAAGATTTAGGGATTATTGTGATGAGAGTGGGCAGGGCGCATTGTAATGACAAGGGCATGGAACATTGTGATGACAAGGTCATGGATTATTGTGAAGACAGGTGTCAGGGAGCATTGTGATGACATATGTCATTGTCCATTTTGATGACAATGGCATGGAGCATATTGATACCAAGTGTCATGGAGGATTGTGATGACAAAGGTAATGGAGCATTTTGATGACAAGGGCTTGGAACTTTGTGATGACAAGGGTCATGGAGAATTGTGATGACAAGGTCATGGAGCATTGTGATGACAAGGGCCATTGAGAATTTTGATGACAACGTCGTGAAGCATTGTGATGACAATCCCATGGAGCTTGCTATGACAGTGGTCATAGAGCATTGCAATGACAAGTGCAGGAAGAATTGTGCTGAGAAGATCATGTAACATTGTGATGAGAAGTGTCACGAAGCATTGTGATGACAAGGACGTGGAGAATTGTAATAACATGGGACATGGAGCATTGTGATGAACAGGGCATGGAGAATTGTGATAGCAAGACCGTGGAGCAGTATGATGAAAAGAGCATGGATACTTATGATGAAGAGCATCATGGATCACTGTAATGACAAGGGGCATGGAGCATTGTGATGACAGGTGTCATGGAGCATTGTGATGAGAGGGGTCAAGGAGCATTGTGATGAAATGTGTATGGAGCATTGTGATGACAAGGTCCTGGAGCAGTGTGATGAGAAGACCATGGAGCCTTGTGACGACAAGTCTCATGGAGCATCCTGATGAATAGGGGCATGGAACATTGTGATTACAGGGGTATTGGAGCATTGTGATGACAAGGGTAATGGAGCCTTGGATGCCAAGGCGGTGGAACATTGTGAAGGCAGGGGCACTGGAGCATTGTTATGACAGGGGTAATGGAGCATTGTGATGAGAAGGGCATGGAATATTGGTCTGAAAATTTCATGGATTATTGTGATGAGATTCGGCATGGAACATTGTGATGACTAGGGCACGGAAAACTGTGATACATGTGTTATGGAGGATTGTAGTGACAATGGCATGGAACATTGTGATGAGAAGTGTATCGAGCATTGTGATGACAAGCGTCATGGAGCATTGTGGTGACAAGGGCATGGAGCAATGTGATGAGAGGTTTCATGTAGCATTGTGATGAAATGGCATGGAGTATTGTGATGCCAAGGGTCATGGAGCTTTGTGATGACAAAGGTCATGGAGCATTTTGATGACAAGGGCGTGGTGCATTGTGATGAGAAGGGCAGGGAGCATTGTGATGACAGGGTCATGGAGCAAATTGATGAAAAGTGTCATGTAACATTTTTATGACAGGTTTTATAGAACATTGTGATGTCAGGGGTAATGGAGCATTTTGATGAAAAGAGTCATGGAGCATTCTGATGAAAAGGTGCATGGAACATTGAGATTACAAGGGTTTTGAAGCAATGTGATTACAAGGCATGGAGTTTTGTGATGACAAGGACATGGAGCATTGTGATTACAGGGGTCTTGGAGCATTGTGATGAAAAGGGAATGGATCATTGTGATGAAAAATGCATGGAGCCTTGTCATTACAGGGTTCAAGGAGCATACTGATGACAACTGTCAGGGAGCATTGTGATGATAAGTGTATTGAGCATTGTGATGACCAATATCATGGAGCATTGTGATGAGAAGACCATGGATAATTGTGATGAACAGCGTCATGGGGCATTGAGATGACAAGTGTTATGGAACATTGTGATCAGAAGGGATTGGTGCATTGTGATGACAGAGGTCATTGAGCATTTTGATTTCATTGTGATGACAATAGCATGAAATATTATGGTGATCTGCACGGTGCATTGTGATGACAGGGTTCATGGAGCATTGAGATGAAAAGGGGCATGGAGCATTGTTATTACAGGGGTGTTGGAGCATTGTGATGACAAGGGAATGGATCATTGTGATGAGAAGGCCATGGAGCATTCTGATGACATGTGTCATGGAGCTTTGTGATGACAAGGGCATGGAGAATTGTGATTACAGGGGTCATGGAATATTGTGATGACAGGGGTGAGGGAGTATTGTGACGACTAGTGATGGAACATTGTGATATCATTGGTGACAGAGCATTTTTATTAGAAGTGCATGGAGAATTGTGATGACAAGGTTTATGGAGCATTTTGATGACAAGGATGTGGAGCATTGTGATGACAAGTGCATGGTGCATTGTGATGACATGGGTTATGGAGCCTTGTGCTGACAAGCGCATCGAGCATTGTGATGACAAGGGTCATGGAGCATTGTGCTGACAAAGGCATGGAGCTTTGTGATGACAAGGGTCACAGAGCATTGTGATAAAAATTTCATGGAGCATTGTGGTGACAAAGGTCACAGAGCTTTGTGTGACGAGGTCATGGACCATTGTGATGACAAATGTCATGAAGCATTGTGATGACTGGAGTCAAGGAGCATTGTGATAACATGGGTCTTGGAGCATTGTCATGAAAAGGGAATGGATCATTGTGATGAAAAAGGCATGGAGCCTTTTCATGACAGTGTTCAAGGAGCATACTGATGACAAGTGTCAGCGAGCATTGTGATGCCAAGTGTATTGAGCATTGTGGTGACAAAGGTCATGGAGCATTGTGATGAGAAGACCTTGCATAACTGTGATGACGAGCGTCATGGGGCATGTGATGACAAGTGTTATGGAACACTGTGATCAGAAAGGTTTGGAGCATTGTGATGACAGAGGACATGGAGCATTTTGATTTCATTGTGATGACAATAGCATGAATCATTATGATGATGGTCATGGGGCACTGTGATGACAGTGTTCATGGAGCATTGAGATGAAATGTGGCATGGAGAATTGTGATTACAGTGGTCTTAGAGCATTGTGATGACAAGGATCATGGAGCCTTGTGATGACAAGGCCGTGGAACATTGTGATGGCAGGGGTCATGGAGCAATGTTATGACAGGTGTAATGGAGCATTGTGATGACAAGGGCATGGAGCAATGTGATGAGAGATTTCATTGAGCATTGTGATGACAATGACATGGAGCATTGTGATGCCAAGAGTCATGGAGCTTTGTGATGACAAATGTCATGGGGCATTTTGATGACAAGGGAGTGTTGCATTGTGATGAGAAGGGCAGGGAGCATTGTGATGAGAGGGTCATGGAGCAATGTGAATAAAAGTGTCATGGAATATTTTGATGACAGTGGTTATGGAACATTGTGATGACAGGTGTCATGAACCATTGTGATGAAATGGGTCATGGAGCATTTTGTGACAGGGGTTATGGAACATTGTGATGTCAGGGGTCATGGAGCATTGTGATGATAAGTGCATGTAGCACTGAGATGACAGTGGTCATGGAACATTGTGATGACAGGGGTGAGCGAGTATTGTGATGACAAGTGATGGAACATTGTGATATATGTGGTGAGAGAGCATTTTGATGAGAAGTGCATGGAGCATTGTGATGACAAGTTTTATGGAGCAAAGCGATGAAAAGGATGTGGAGCATTGTGATGAAAAGGGCATGGCACATTGTGATGACATGTGTCATGGAGCACTGTGCTGACAAGCGCATGGAGTATTTTGATGACAAGTGTCATGGAGCATTGTGCTGACAACTGCATGGAGCATTGTGATGATAAGGGACACAGAGCATTGTGATGAAAATTTCATGGAGCATTTTGGTGACAAAGATCACAGAGTCTTGTTTGACGAGGGCATGGACCATTGTGATGAGAATGTTTATGAATCATTGTGATGACTGGAGTCACGGAACATTGTGATGACAGGGCTCATGGAGCATTGTGATGACAAGGGCATGGAGCAATGTGATGACAGGGGCATGGAACATTGGTCTGACAAGTTTCATGGATTATTGTGATGACAGTGGGCATGGATGATTGAGATGACAAGGGCATGGAGCATTGTGGTGACAAAGGTCACAGAGCCTTGTGTGATGAGGGCATGGACCATTGTGAGGAGAAAGATCATGAAGCATTGTGATGACTGGAGTCACGGAGCCTTGTGATGACAGGTGTCTTGGAGCAATGTGATGACAAGGGCATGGAGCAATGTGATGACAGGGGCATGGAACATTGGTCTGACAAGTTTCATGGATTGTGATGAGAGTGGGCATGGAGCATTGAGATGATAAGGGCATGGAGCATTGTGGTGACAAAGGTCACAGAGCCTTGTGTGATGAGGGCATGGACCATTGTGAGGAGAACGGTCATGAAGCATTGTGATGACTGGAGTCACGGAGCATTGTGATGACAGGGGTCATGGAGCATTGTGATGACAAGGGCATGGAGCATTGTGATGACACTGGCATGGAACATTGGTCTGACATGTTTCATGGATTATTGTTATGACAGTGGGCATGGCGCATTGTGATGACAAGGGCATGGAACATTGTGATGACAAGGTCATGGAGTATTGTGAAGACAGGTGTCAGGGATCATTGTGATGACATATGTCATTGTCCATTGTGATGACAATGGCATGGAGCATTGTGATACCAAGTGTCATGGAGGATTGTGATGACAAAGGTAATGGAGCTTTTTGATGACAAGGGCTTGGAACATTGCGATGACAAGGGTCATGGAGCATTGTGATGACAAGGGCATGGAGCATTCTGATGAAAAGGTGCATGGAGCATTGAGATTACAGGGGTTTTGAAGCAATGTGATTACAAGGGCATGGAGCATTGTGATTACAGGTGTCTTGGAGCATTGTGATGAAAAGGGAATGGATCATTGTGATGAAAAGTGCATGGAGCATTGTCATGACAGGTTTCAAGGAGCATACTGATGACAACTGTCAGGGAGCATTGTGATGATAAGTGTATTGAGCATTGTGATGACAAAGATCATGGAGCATTGTGATGAGAAGACCATGGATAATTGTGATGACCAGCGTCATGGGACATTGTGATGACAAGTGTTATGGAACATTGTGATCAGAAGGGTTTGGTGCATTGTGATGACAGAGGTCATTGAGCATTTTGATTTCATTGTGATGACAATAGCATGAAATATTATGTTGATGGGCACGGTGCATTGTGATGACAGTGTTCATGGAACATTGAGTTGAAAAGGGGCATGGAGCATTGTGATTACAGGGGTGTTGGAGCATTGTTATGACAAGGGCATGGAGCATTGTGATGAGAAGGCCATGGAGCATTATGATGACATGCCTAATGGAGCTTTGTGATGACAAGGGCATGGAGAATTGTGATTACAGGGGTCATGGAATATTGTGATGACAGGGGTGAGGGAGTATTGTGATGACAAGTGATGGAACATTGTGATATCAGTGGTGAGAAGGCATTTTTAGGAGAAGTGCATGGAGCATTGTGATGACAAGGTTTATGGAGCATTTTGATGACAAGGATGTGGAGCATTGTGATGACAAGTGCATGGTGGATTGTGATGACATGGGTTATGGAGCATTGTGCTCACACGCGCATCGAGCATTGTGATGACAAGGGTCATGGAGCATTGAGCTGACAAAGGCATGGAGCTTTGTGATGACAAGGGTCACAGAGCATTGTGATAAAAATTTCATGGAGCATTGTGGTGACAAAGGTCACAGAGCTTTGTGTGACGAGGTCATGGACCATTGTGATGACAAATGTCATGAAACATTGTGATGACTGGAGTCAAGGAGCATTGTGATAACAGGGGTCTTGGAGCATTGTCATGAAAAGGGAATGGATCATTGTGATGAAAAAGGCATGGAGCCTTTTCATGACAGTGTTCAAGGAGCATACTGATGACAAGTGTCAGCGAGCATTGTGATGCCAAGTGTATTGAGCATTGTGGTGACAAAGGTCATGGAGCATTGTGATGAGAAGACCTTGCATAACTGTGATGACGAGCGTCATGAGGCATGCGATGACAAGTGTTATGGAACACTGTGATCAGAAAGGTTTGGAGCATTGTGATGACAGAGGACATTGAGCATTTTGATTTCATTGTGATGACAATAGCATGAATCTTATGATGATGGTCATGGTGCACTCTGATGGCAGTGGTCATGGAGCATTGAGATGAAAAGTGGCATGGAGAATTGTGATTACAGAGGTTTTAGAGCATTGTGATGAGAAGGATCATGGAGCCTTGTGATGACAAGGCCGTGGAACATTCTGATGGCAGGGGTCATGGAGCATGGTTATGACAGTTGTAATGCAGCAATGTGATGACAAGGGCAAGGAGCAATGTGGTGAGAGATTTCATTGAGCATTTTGATGACAATGGCATGGAGCATTGTGATGTCAAGGGTCATGGAGCTTTGTGATGACAAATGTCAAGGGGAATTTTGATGAGAAGGGCATGGTGAATTGTGATGAGAAGGGCAGGAAGCATAGTGATGACATGGTCATGGAGTAACTTGATGAAAAGTGTCATGGAATATTTTGATGACAGGGGTTATGGAACATTGTGATGTCACGGGTCATGAAGCATTGTGATGAAATGGGTCATGGAGCATTTTGTGACAGGGGTTATGGAACATTGTGATGTCAGGGGTCATGGAGCATTGTGATGATAAGTGCATGTAGCACTGTGATGACAGTGGTCATGGAACATTGTAATGACAGTGGTGATCGAGTATTGTGATGACTAGTGATGGAACATTGTGATATATGTGGTGAGAGAGCATTTTGATCAGAAGTGCATGGAGCATTGTGATGACAAGTTTTATGGAGCATAGCGATGAAAAGTATGTGGAGCATTGTGAGAAAAAGAGCATGGCACATTGTGATGACATGTGTCATGGAGCATTGTGCTGATAAGCGCATGGAGCATTTTGATGACAAGTGTCATGGAGCATTGTGCTGACAAAGGCATTGAGCATTGTGATGACAAAGGACAGAGAACATTGTGATGAAAATTTCATGGAGCATTTTGGTGACAAAGATCACAGAGCCATGTGTGACGAGGGCATGGACCATTGTGATGAGAAAGGTCATGAATCATTGTGATGACTGGAGTCAATGAGCATTGTGATGACAGGGGTCATGGAGCATTGTGATGACAAGGGCATGGAGCAATATGATGAGAGGGGCATGCAACATTGGTCTGACAATTTTCATGGATTATTGTGATGACAGTGGGCATGGAACATTGAGATGACAAGGGCATGGAGCATTGTTGTGACAAATGTCACAGAGCCTTGTGTGACGAGGGCATGGACCATTGTGAGGACAAATGTCATGAAGCATTGTGATGACTGGAGTCCCTGAGCACTGTGATGACATGGGTCATGTAGCATTGTGATGACAAGGGCATGGAGCATTGTGATGACACGGGCATGGAACATTGGTCTGACATGTTTCATGGATTATTGTGATGACAGTGGGCATGGCACATTGTGATGACAAGGGCATGGATCATTGTGATGACAAGGTTATGGAGTATTGTGAAGACAGGTGTCAGGGATCATTGTGATGACATATGTCACTGTCCATTGTGATGACAATGGCATGGAGCATTGTGATACCAAGTGTCATGGAGGATTGTGATGACAAAGGTAATGGAGCATTTTGATGACGAGGGCTTGGAACATTGCGATGACAAGGGTCATGGAGCATTTTGAAGACAAGGGCATGGAGCATTCTGATGAAAAGGTGCATGGAGCATTGAGATTACAGGGGTTTTGAAGCAATGTGATTACAAGGGCATGGAGCATTGTGATGAGAAGGCAAAGGAGCATTCTGATGACATGCGTCATGGAGTTTTGTGATGACAAGGGCATGGAGAATTGTGATTACACGGGTCATGGAATATTGTGATGACAGGGGTGAGGGAGTATTGTGATGACTAGTGATGGAACATTGTGATATCAGTGGTGAGAAAGCATTTTGACGAGAAGTGCATGGAGCATTGTGATTACAAGGTTTATGGAGCTTTTTAATGACAAGGATGTGGAGCATTGTGATGACAAATGCATGGTGCATTGTGGTGACATGTGTTATGGAGCATTGTGCTGACACGAGCATCGAGCATTGTGATGGCAGGGGTCATGGAGCATTGTTATACAGGTGTAATGGAGCATTGTGATGACAAGGTCATGGAGCAATGTGATGCCAAGGGTCATGGAGCCTTGTGATGACAAATGTCATAGGGCATTTTGATGACAAGGGCGTGGTGCATTGTGATGAGAAGGGCAGGGAGCATTGTGATGAGAGGGTCATGGAGCAATTTGATGAAAAGTGTCATGGAATATTTTGATGACAGGGGTAATGGAACATTGTGATGTCAGGGGTCATGAAGCATTGTGATGAAATGGGTCATGGAGCATTTTGTGACAGGGGTTATGAAACATTGTGATGTCAGGGGTCATGGAGCATTGTGATGATAAGGGCATGGAGCATTGTGATTACAGGGGTCTTGGAGCATTGTGATGAAAAAGGAATGGATCATTGTGATGAAAAATGCATGGAGCCTTGTCATGACAGGGTTCCAGGAGCATACTGATGACAACTGTCAGGGAGCATTGTGATGATAAGTGTATTGAGCATTGTGATGGCAAAGATCATGGAGCATTGTGATGAGAAGACCATGGATAATTGTGATGACCAGCGTCATGGGGCATTGTGATGACAAGTGTTATGGAACATTGTGATCAGAAGGGTTTGGAGCATTGTGATGACAGAGGACATGGAGCATTTTGATTTCATTGTGATGACAATAGCATGAAATATTATGGTCTTGGGCATGGTGCATTGTGATGACAGTGTTCATGGAGCATTGAGATGAAAAGTGGCATGGAGAATTGTGATTAGAGAGGTCTTGGAGAATTGTGATGACAAGGGTCATGGAGCCTTGTGATGACAAGTCCGTGGAACATTGTGATGGCAGGGGTCATGGAGCATTGTTATGACAGGTGTAATGGAGCATTGTGATGACAAGGGCATGGAGCAATGTGATGAGAGATTTCATTGAGCATTGTGATGACAATGGCATGGAGCACTGTGATGCCAAGGGTCATGGAGCTTTGTGATGACAAATGTCATGGGGCATTTTGATGACAAGGGCGTGGTGCATTGTGATGAGAAGGGCAGGGAGCATTGTGATGACAGGGTCATGGAGCAATTTGTATAAAATTGTCATGGAATATTTTGATGACAGGGGTTATGGAACATTGTGATGTCAGGGGTCATGGAGCATTGTGATGATAAGGGCATGTAGCACTGTGATGACAGTGGTCATGGAGCATTGTGATGACAGGGGTGAGCGAGTATTGTGATGACTAGTGATGGAACATTGTGATATATGTGGTGAGAGAGCATTTTGATGAGAAGTGCATGGAGCATTGTGATGACAAGTTTTATGGAGGATAGCGATGAAAAGGATGTGGAGCATTGTGATGAAAAGAGCATGGCACATTGTGATGACATGTGTCATGGAGCATTGTGCTGACAAGCGCATGGAGCATTTTGATGACAAGTGTCATGGAGCATTGTGCTGACAAAGGCATAGAGCATTGTGATGACAAGGGACACAGAGCATTGTGATGCAAATTTCATGGAGCATTGTGGTGACAAAGATCACAGAGCCTTGTGTGACGAGGGCATGGACCATTGTGAGGAGAAAGGTCATGAAGCATTGTGATGACTGGAGTCACGGAGCATTGTGATGACAGGGATCATGGAGCATTGTGATGACAAGGGCATGTAGCAATGTGATGAGAGGGGCATGGAACATTGGTCTGACAAGTTTCATGGATTATTGTGATGACTGTGGGCATGGAGTATTGAGATGACAAGTGCATGGAGCATTGTGGTGACAAAGTTCACAGAGCCTTGTGTGACGAGGGCATGGACCATTGTGAGGACAAAGGTCATGAAGCATTGTGATGACTGGAGTCACGGTGCATTGTGATGACAGGGGTCATGAAGCATTGTGATGACAAGGGCAAGGAGCATTGTGATGACAGGGGCATGGAACACTGGTCTGACATGTTTCAAGGGTTATTGTGATGACAGTGGGCATGGCGCATTGTGATGACAAGGACATGGAACATTGTGATGACAAGGGCATGGAGAATTGTGATTACAGGGGTCCTGGAACATTGTGATGACAGGGGTGAGGGAGTATTGTGATGACTAGTGATGGAACATTGTGGTATCAGTGGTGAGAAGGCATTTTGAAGAGAAGTGCAAGGAGCATTGTGATGACAAGGTTTATGGAGCATTTTGATGACAAGGATGTGGAGCATTGTGATGACAAGTGCATGGTGCATTGTGATGACATGGGTTATGGAGCATTGTGCTGACAAAGGCATGGAGCTTTGTGATGACAAGTGTCACAGAGCATTGTGATAAAAATTTCATGGAGCATTGTGGTGACTAAGGTCACAGAGCTTTGTGTGACGAGGTCATGGACCATTTTGATGATAAGTGTCATGAAGCACTGTGATGACTTGAGTCACGGAGCATTGTGATAACAGGGGTCTTGGAGCTTTATGATGAAAAGGGAATTAATCATTGTGATGAAAAAGGCCAGGAGCCTTGTCATGACAGTGTTCAAGGAGCATAGTGATGACAAGTGTCAGCGAGCATTGTGATGCCAAGTGTATTGAGCATTGTGGTGACAAAGGTCATGGAGCATTGTGATGAGAAGACCTTGCATAATTGTGATGACGAGCGTCATGGGGCATTGTGATCACAAGGGCATGGAGCAATGTGATGAGAGGGTTCAAGGAGCATTTGATGATAATGGCATGGAGCACTGTGATGCCAATTGTCATGGAGCTTTGTGATGAAAAACGTCATGGAGCATCTTGATGACAAGGCCGTGGTGCATTGTGATGAGAAGTGCAGGGAGCATTGTGATGACAGGGTCATGGAGCAATTTGATGAAAAGGTTCATGGAACATTTTGATGAGAGGGGTAATGGAAAATTGTGATGTCAGGTGTCATGGAGCATTGTGATGAAAAGGGTCATGGAGCAGTGTGTGACAGGGATTATTGAACATTCTGATGTCAGGGGGCAGGGAGCATTCGGATGAAACGGGTCACTGAGCATTTTGATGACAGGTGTCATGGAGCATTGTGATGATAAGGGCATATAGCATTTTGATGACAGGGGTCATGGAACATTGTGATGACGGGGGTGAGGGAGTATTGTGATAACTAGTGACGGAACACTGTGATATCTTTGGTGAGAGAGCATTTTGATGAGAAGTGTATGGAGCATTGTGATGACAATGTTTATGGAGCATTTTGATGACAAGGATGTGGAGCATTGTGATGACAAGCACATGGCACATTGTGATGACATGGGTTATGAAGCATTGTGCAGACAAGCGCATGGAGCATTGTGATGACAAGGGTCATTGAGCATTGTGCTGACAAACGCATGGAGCATTGTGATGACAGGGGTGACAGAGCTTTGTGATGAAAAGTCAATGGAGCATTGTGGTGACAAAGGTCACAGAGCCTTCTGTGATGAGGTCATGGACCATTGTGATGACAAATGTCATGAAGCACTGTGATGACTGTAGTCACGGAGCATTGTGATTACAGGGGTCTTGGAGCATTGTGTTGAAAAGGGAATGGATCATTGTGATAAAAAAAAGCATGGAGCCTTTTCACGGCAGTGTTCGTGAAGCATACTAATGACAAGTGTCATGGAGCATTGTGATGATAAGTGTATTGCGGATTGTGGTGACAAAGGTCACGGAGCATTGTGATGAGAAAACCATTCATAATAGTGATGACGAGCGACATGGGGCATTTTGATGACAAGTGTTATGGAACACTGTGATCACAAGGATTTGGAGCATTGTGGTGACAAATGTCATGGAGCATTTTGATTTCACTGTGATGACAATAGCATGAAGCATTATGATGATGGGCATGGTGCATTGTGATGACAGGGTTCATGGAGCATTGAGATGAAAAGGGACATGGAGAATTGTGATTACAGTGGTCTTGGAGCATTGTGATGACAAGGGCATGGAGCATTGTGATGAGAAGGCCATGGAGGATTCTGATGACATGCGTCATGGAGCTTTGTTACGACAAGCACATGGAGCATTGTGATTACAGGGGTCTTGGAACATTGTGATGACAAGGGTCATGGAGCCTTGTGATGACAAGGCCGTGGAACATTGTGATGGCAGGGCTCATGGAGCATTGTTATGACAGGTGTAATGGAGCATTGTGATGACAAGGGCATGGAGCAATGTGATGAGAGATTTCATTGATCAATGTGATGACAATGGCATGGAGCATTGTGATGCAAAGGGTCTTGGAGCTTTGGGATGACAAAGTCATTGGGCATTAGGTGACAAGGGCGTGGTGCATTGAGATGAGAATGGCGGGGGGAATTGTGATGACACGGTCATGGAGAAATTTGATGAAAAGGGTCATGGAATATTTTGATGACAGGGGTTATGGAACACTGTAATGTCAGGGGTCATGAAGCATTGTGATGAAATGGGTCATGGAGCATTTTCTGACAGAGTTTATGGAACATTGTGATGTCAGTGGTCATGGTGCATTGTGAAGATAAGGGCATGTAGCACTGTGATGACAGGGGTCATGGAACACTGTGATGACAGGGGTGAGGGAGTATTGTGATGACTAGTGATGGAACATTGTGATATATGTGGTGAGAGAGCATTTTGATGAGAAGTGCATGGAGCATTGTGATGACAAGGGCAAGGAGCAATGTCATGACAGGGGCATGGAATATCTGTCTGACAAGTTTCATGGATTATTGTAATGACAGTGAGCTTGGAGCATTGTGATGAAAATGGCATGCAGCATTGTGGTGACAAAGGTCACAGAGCGTTGTGTGACGAGGTCATGCACCATTGTGATGACAAAGGTCATGAAGCATTGTGATGACAAAGGTCATGAAGCATTGTGATAACTGGAGTCATGGATCACTGTGATGACAGTGGGCATAGCGCATTGTGATGACAAGGGCATGGAACATTGTGATGACAAGGTCATGGAGTATTTTGAAGACAGGTGTCAGGGAGCATTGTGATGACATATGTCATTGTCCATTGTGATGACAATGGCATGGAGCATTTTGATACCAAGTGTCATGGAGGATTGTGATGACAAAGGTAATGGAGCATTTTGATGACAAGGGCTTGGAACATTGTGATGACAATGGTCATGGAGCATTGTGATGGCAACTGAATGGAGCATTGTGATGACAAGGGCCATTGAGAATTTTGATGAAAACGTCGTGAAGCATTGTGATGAAAAGCACATGGAGCTTGCTATGACTGTTGTCATAGAGCATTGCGATGACAAGTGCATGGAGAATTGTGAAGACAAGATCATGTAACATTGTTATGAGAAGTGTTAAGGATCATTGTGATGACAAGGACGTGGAGTATTGTAATGACAAGGCAAATGGAGCATTGTGATGGCAAGACCGTGGAGCATTGTGATGAGAAGACCACGGATAATTGTGATGATGAGCGTCATGGAGCACTGTAATGACAAGGGGCATGGAACATTGTGATGACAGGGGTCATGGAGCATTGTGATGACAAGGGTCATGGAGGATACTGATGACAAGCTTGTGAAGTATTGTGATGACAATGGCATCAAGCATTGTGATGAAAGGGGCATGGAGCCTTTTCATGACACGGTTCAAGGAGCATTCTGATGAGAAGTGACAGGGAGCATTGTGATGACAAGTGTATTGAGCATTGTGATGACAAATGTCATGGAGCATTGTCATGAGAAGTCCATGGATAATTGTGATGACAGGCATCAAAGTGTGTTGTGATGACAAGTGTTATGGAACATTGTGATCACAAGTATTTGGAGCATTGTGATGACAGAGGTCATGGATCATTTTGATTACAAGGAGCATGGAGCATTTTGATGGCAAGGGCATGAAGCAATGTGATCCCAATGTTCATGGAGGATTTTGATGACAATGATAATGGAGAATTATTATGACAACCGCATGGAGCATTGTGATGACAAGGTAATGTAGCATTTTGCTGACAAAGGCATGGAGCATTGTGATGACAAGGGTCACGGAGCAATGTGATGACAAGCGTCACAGAGCATTGTGATTACAGGGGCCATGGAACACTGGGATGACAAGGGCATGGATCATTGTGATGACAATGATCATGGAGAATTTTGATGCCAGTGTTCATGGAGCATTGTGATGACATGGGTCATGAAACATTGTTATGAGAAGGTCATGGAGTATTGGGCTGAAAATGTACATGGAGTATTGAGATGACAGGTGTCATAGAACATTGTGATGACAAGGTAATGGTGAATTGTGATGACAAGGTTCTGGAGCATTGTGATGAGAAGACCATGGACCCTTGTGATGAAAAGTCTCATGGAGCATTCTGATGAAAAGGGGCATAGAGCATTGTGATTACAGGGTTCTTGGAGCATTGTGATGAAAAGGGCATGGGGCATTGTGATGACAGGGGCATGGAGCATTGGTCTGACAAGTTTCATGGATTATTGTGATGACAGTGGGCATGGTGCATTGTAATGACAAGGGCATGGAGCATTGTGATGACAAGGTCATGGAGAATTGTAAAGACCGGTGTCAGGGAGCATTGTGATGACATATGTCATGGTCCATTGTGATGCCAATGGCATGGAGCATTGTGATGCCAAGTGTCATGGAGGATTGTGATGACAAAGGTAAAGGAGCATTGTGATGACAAGATCATGGATCACTGTGATGACAAGGGCCATAGAGAATTCTAGTAACCAGGTCTTGAAACATTGTGATGACAAGTGCATGGAGCTTGCTATGACAGGGGTCCTGGAGCATTGTGATGACAAGTGCATGCAGAATTGTGATGACAAGAGCATATCACATTGTGAGGAGAAGTGTCAAGGAGCATTGTGATGACAAGGATGTATAGAATTGTAATGACAAGGGTCATGGAACATTGAGATGACCAGGGCATGGAGCATTGTGATGGTAAAATCCTGAAGCATTGTGATGAGAATACCTTGGGTAATTGTGATGACGAGCATCATGGAGCACTGTGATGACAAGGGCCTGGAACTTTGTGATGACAAGGGCCTGGAGCATTGTGATGACAAGTGGCATGGAGCATTGTGATGACATTGGCATGGAGCACTGTCATGACAAGGGACATTGAGAATTTTTTTAACAATGTCATGAAGCATTGTGATGACAAGCATATGGAGCTTGCTATGACATGGGTCAGGGAGCATTGCGATGACAAGTGCATGGAGAATTGTGATGACAAGAGCATGTAACTTTGTGATGAGAAGTGTCAGGGAGCATTGTGATGACAAAGAGCTGGAGAATTGTGATGACAAGGGACATGGAGCATTGTGATGACCAGGGCATGGAGCAATGTGATGGCAAGACTGGGGAGCATTGTGATGAGAAGGCCATGGATAATTGTGATGACGAGCATCATGGAGCATTATGATGACAAGAGCCGTGGAGCATTCTGACATAAGATATCACTTATGAAGGAAATGTAAACATGGCTACACATGAACTGAATTAGGAAAGAGAACTGTGTCTCACATTTAGAAATCATACTTATGCTTGCTTAAGGGGAAAGGAGAGGTGGGGAGATGCACAAAACCAGAGTTTGATATTAGCACAGGTACCGTTGCATAATCCAAATACAGAATAGACAAGAGCTACTCCTTCCTCAGTGAACGGGACTCAACAGCCCTATTCCCGCAGAGGACTATATCTGACTAGTAAGAATCTTAATACCTATGTATTGATATGTATCCGTAAGGGAATCAAGTGTGTCTAGACGGGCATAAACACGTCAGTGAAAATCAGCTCAACCTCATTATATAAATGATTTTCAAAAACAAAACAAAAAAACAGTGAAATCCTAACACAATTCCTTCAGGTGTTCTGATGAAACCTGGAATGACCCTATCTAAAACGACAGTTGGATGAGACAAAAGGCTGGACACTTTTCACTGAGAGGATTGGTGAGATTGAACGAGAAAATGCAGACCGTTTAAAGCAATAATGCATGCCACCAATTCCATGGGTCACAACTCGCCAGGTAAAAGGGAATAACACTACAGTTATAACATGTATGGGAAACGTAGAGAATGCACACACTGTGAAGACGAAAGGATTCTAAAACTCAACTAATAGTCCCTATCCTGGTGCTCCGGTTTGAGTTTCCAACTGATTTACTATCAATCTCCCAACTTGGAGAGACAGCCCCTTTAAACTCCTGGTTCGCACAGGTTGCCAAATTGGCAGAGGATGAAAGGGAAGAGGGAGAACCAATGAGAGAGTAGCTGTTAGGCATTTGGACGGGCACATGTCACTCTAATTTCCCGGCAGGAAGAAGAATTAACCAAAGTCTCAGCCACTAACCGGGAACCAGAATAGGTCCTGAACCGAAATTTTGGACTTCACGCCAGCTCACACAAACGAGTTGAATAATGGAGCTCAGGGAACAGCAATTCACAAAATGGCAGAGTAATAAAGGACAACAATCGGCCAAAAATCTGTTGAGAGAAGGCAAAGGGGCAGACTTGAAAGAGAGCTAGAATAGCAGGAATCAGATTTCAAGAGGTACATTGGAATTGCCTTTAAAGCACAGGAAGAGGGGCAGAACTTCGACAATGATGTACTTGGCCAAAAAGGACGTATGCATTTTCTCCTGAATATATTCAGGAGAAAACGCATACGTCCCTTTTGGCCAAGCAAGGAAGTGGGCAATGCAAATCTGCACTACAAAGAAGTATCACTTCCCACCGGTCAAAAGGGACATCCGCAAAATGTGTAAACACCAGAAAGGCAAGACAGGCAGTGGAGAACTGGGAGCCTAGTTATGATGATGGGCAGGATGTAAATTGCCAACTGCCTCTCTGGAGGAGTGCACTGTGTTCCCTACAACAAGTAAACAACAGAGCTACAGAGCCAAGGGCAATTCCAGTCTAAGGAATATACCTTGGGAAAACTGAAAATCAATAAGACAGAGCCACCCCACCATTTAGAGCTGCACTGCTTACAAGAACCTCAACTTGGGTACACCTGAAATATCCCAGGAAAGACAAAAATGGTTCAAGAAATTGTGGTACTTACGTAAAATGGAATACCCCTCAGACACGAAATCAATGTCATAAGGCCAGTAGCAGCAAAATGATTGGATTCAGGTACGATGATTCTAAGTGAAATAAGTCACAGAGAAATAGAAACTTATCATAAGATATCACTTATGAAGGTCCTGTAAACATGGCTACACATGAACTGAGTTAGGAAAGAGAACAGAGTCTCACATTTAGAAAACACTCTTATGCCTGCTTAAGGGGGAAGGAGAGGTGGGGTGATGCATAAAACCAGAGTTTGATATTAGTACAGGTACCGTTCCAAAAACCAACTACGGAAGAGACAAGCCCTACACCTTCCTCAGTGAAAGGGTCTCAAAACCCCATATTTCCCACAGAGGAATATATCTGACTAGTAAGTATCTTAAAACCTATGTATTGATATGTCTCCATCAGGGAATCAAGTGTGTCTAGACTGGCAGAAACATGGCAGTGAGAATCAGCTCAAACCCACTATAAAAAGGAATTTCAGAAACAAAACAAATAAACAGGGAAATTCTTTACAATTCCTTCAGGGGCTCTGATGAAATCTATAATGACAGTATCTACAATGACAGCTGGATATGTCATAAGGCAGGACACTTGGGACTGAGAGGATTGGTGAGATTCGGTGAGCAAATGCAGACCATTTAAAGCAAAAATGCGTGGCACACATTCCAATGGTCCCAACTCTCCAGGTTCAAGGGAATACTACTACAGCTATAACATGTACGGGAAACCTAGAGAATGGACACACTGAGAATACAAAAGGTTTTTAAAACTCAACTAATAGTCCCTCTCCTGTTGCTCCGGTTTGAATTTCCAACTGCTTTACTATCAATCTCCCAACTTGGAGAGACAGCCCCTTTAACCTCCTGGTTCTCACATGTTGCCAATTGGCAGAGGATGAAAGGTAAGATGGAGAACCAATGAGAGAGTAGCTGAGAGGCATTTGGATGGGCACATGTCACTCTAATTTCCCGGCAGGAAGAAGAATTAATCAAAGTCTCAGCCACGCGCCGGGAACCAGTATAGGTCCTGAACCAAAATTTTGGACTTGCAGTCAGCTCACAAAAAACGAGTTTAAAAATGGAGCTCAGGGGCACAGCAATTCACAAACGGGCAGAGTAATAAAGGAAAACTATCGTCCAAAAATCTGTTGAGGGAAGGAAACGAAGCAGACTTGAAAGTGAGCCAGAATAGCAGGACACAGATTTCAAGAGATTCATTGGAATCACCTTTAAAGCACAGGAAGAGGGGCACAACTTCGACAATGATGCACTTGTCCAAACAGGGCGTATGCGTTTTCTCCTGAATATATTCAGGAGAAAATGCATACGCACTTTTTCGCCAAGCAAGCAAGCGGGCAATGCAAATCTGCACTACAAAGCAGTATCACTTCACACCAGACAAAAGGGACATCCGGAAAATATGTAAAAACCAGAAAGGCAAGACAGGCCCTGGAGAAGAGGAAGCCTACTTATGCTGATGGGGGGAATGTAAATTGCCAACTGCCTCTCTGGAGGAGTGCATTGTGTTCCCTAAAACAATTGAAAAACAGAGCCACAGAGACACGGGCACTTCCAGTCTAGGGAATATACCTTGGGAAAACTGAAAATCGATAAGACAGAGCCACCTCAAAATTTAGGGCTGCACTGCTTACAAGAACCTCAACTTGGGTACACCTGAAATATCCCAGGAAAGACAAAAATGGTTCAAGAAATTGTGGTACTTACGTACGATGGAATATCCCTCAGCCATGAAATCAAAGTCATAAGGCCAGTAGCAGCAAAATGAGTGGATTCAGGTACAATGATTCTAAGTGAAATAAGTCACAGAGAAAAAGAAACTTATCATAAGATATCACTTATGAAGGTCCTGTAAACATGACTACACATGAACTGAGTTAGGAAAGACAACAGAGTCTCACATTTAGAAAACACACTTATGCCTGCTTAAGGGGGAAGGCGAGGTGGCGTGATGCATAAAACCAGAGTTTGATATTAGTACAGGTACCGTTCCAAAAACCAACTACGGCAGAGTCAATCCCTACACCTTCCTCAGTGAAAAGGACGCAAAACCCCATATTTCCCGCAGAGGAATATATCTGACTAGTAAGAATCTTAAAACCTATGTATTGATATCTCTCCATCAGGGAATCAAGTGTGTCTAGACTGGCATTAACATGGCAGTGAGAATCAGCTCAAACCCACTATAAAAAGGAATTTCAAAAACAAAACAAAAAAACAGGGAAATTCTTTACAATTCCTTCAGGGGCTCTGATGAAATCTATAATGACCCTATCTACAATGACAGCTGGATGTGGCATAATTCTGGACACTTGGGACTGAGAGGATTGGTGAGATTCAGTGAGCAAATGCAGACCATTTAAAGCAAAAATGTGTGGCACACATTCCAATGGTCCCTACTCTCCAGTTTGAAGGGATTACTACTACAGCTATAACATGTACGGGAAACCTAGAGAATGGACACACTGTGAATACAAAAGGTTTTTAAAACTCAACTAATACTCCCTCTCCTGGTGCTCCGGTTTGAATTTCCAACTGCTTCAGTATCAATCTCCCAACTTGGAGAGACAGCCCCTTTAACCTCCTGGTTCTCACATGTTGCCAATTGGCAGAGTATGAAAGGTAAGATGGAGAACCAATGAGAGAGTAGCTGTTAGACATTTGGACGGGCACATGTCACTCTAATTTCCCGGCAGGAATAAGAATTATTCAAATTCTCAGCCATCCGCCGGGAACAAGTATAGGTCCTGAACCACAATTTTGGACTTGCGGTCAGCTCACAAAAAAGGAGTTGAAAAATGGAGCTCAGGGGCACAGCAATTCACAAACGGGCAGAGTAATAAAGGAAAACTATCGTCCAAAAATCTGTTGAGGTAAGGCAACGAGGCAGACTTGAAAGTGAGCCAGAATAGCAGGAAACAGATTTCAAGAGGTACATTGGAATCGCCTTTAAAGCACAGGAAGAGGGGCACAACTTCGACAATGATGCACTTGGCCAAACAGGGTGTATGCGTTTTCTCCTGAATATATTCAGGAGAAAACGCATAAGCTCTTTTTGGCCAAGCAAGCAAGCGGGCAATGCAAATCTTCACTACAAAGCAGTATCACTTCCCAACAGGCAAAATGGATATCCGCAAAATATGTAAAAACCAGAAAGGCAAGACAGGCCCTGTAGAAGAGGGAGACTAGTTATGCTGATGGGCGGGATGTAAATTGCCTACTCTGGAGGAGTGCATTGTGTTCCCTAAAACAAGTAAACAACAGAGCTACAGAGACACGGGCACTTCCAGTCTAGGGAATATACCTTGGGAAAACTGAAAATCAATAAGACAGATTCACCTCAAAATTTAGGGCTGCACTGCTTACAAGAACCTCAACTTGGGTACACCGGAAATATCCCAGGAAAGACAAAAATGGTTCAAGAAATTGTGGTACTTAGGTACGATGGAATATCCCTCAGCCATGAAATCAATGCCATAAGGCCAGTAGCAGCAAAATGAGTGGCTTCATGTACGATGATTCTAAGTGAAATAAGTCACAGAGAAAAAGAAACTTATCATAAGATATCACTTATGAAGGTCCTGTAAACATGGCTACACATGAACTGAGTTAGGAAAGAGAACAGAGTCTCACATTTAGAAAACACTCTTATGCCTGCTTAAGGGTGAAGGAGAGGTGGGGTGATGCATAAATCCACAGTCCTAAATTAGCACAGATACCGTTCCATAAACCAAGTATGTAATAGACAGCACCTACTCCCGGCACAATGAACTGGACTCAACAACCCCTATTCATTGCAGAAGAATATATCTGACTTGTAATAATTCTAAAACATATGTATTCTGATGTCTCCATAAAGGAATCATGCGTGTGTATAACGGAATGCACAGCACTGAAATTCAGCTAAAAACCCTTATAAAAATAAATTTCAAAAGCAAAATAAAAAAAAAGCAAAACAGAGAGAAAGTCTTAAAAATTACTTTCAGGGCCTGTGATGCAACCTGGATTGACAACCTTTATACCCACAGCTGGAGGAGACATAAGACGGGACACTTGGGGCTGACAAGTTTGCTGAGGTTGTGTGAGCAAAAGAACACCAATTAGAGCAATACTGTGTGCTACCCATTCTAGTGGCCCCAACTCTCCAGGTTTAAGGGAATCTTCCTACAGTTAAAACATGCATGGGAAACCCGTTGGATGGTACACTGTGTAATCGGGAAAGTTGTCTAAAATGTACCTCATTTTTCCTTTCCTCGTGTTCGGCTTAGCGATTCCATCTGCAATACTGAAAATCTCCCCACTTGGAGTGTCAGCGCCTTTACCCTCCTGTTATGCACAGTTTGCAAATTGTGCAGAGGATGAACAGGAAGAGGGGAAACAAATGAGAGATTAGCAGTAGCTGTTTGGATGGGCACATATCACTCTAGTTTCCCATCAGGAAGAAGAATTAAACAAAGGCTCAGCCTGCAACCCCGGAAACAGACTAGGGCCTAAAGCCATCCTGCGGTATTGCAGCCAGCTCACAAATAAGTGAGTTGAAAAATGGAAATCAGGGGCACAGCAATTCACAAACTTGCAGAGTTATAAAGGATAACTATCATCCAGAAATATATTGAGGTAAGGCAGTGAAGAGGATTTGAAAGCAAGGCAGAATTGAAGGAAACAGATATCAAGAGGTAGATTGGAGTCGTCTTTAAAGCACATGAAAAGCGACAGAACTTCGACAATGTTGCCCTTGGCCGAAAAGGGAGTATGTGTATTTTCTTGAATATATTCGGGAAAAAAATGCATACGCCCTTTTTGGCCAAGCAAGCCATCAGGCATTGCAAATCCACCCTACATAGAAGTGTCACTTACCTCCGGTCAAAAGGGCCATCCGCAAATAGTGTAAAAACCACAAATGCAGGACAGGCCATGGAGAAAAGGGAGCCTGGTTATGCCGATGGACAGTATGTAAATTGCCAACAGCCTCTCTGGAGAACTGTATGTTGTTTTCTAAAACAGAACTACAGAGCATAGCACACTTCCACTCATGGGCGTGTATTTTGGGAAAACTAAAAATCCACAACACACAGCCAGCCCAAAATTTAGGGCTGCTCTGTTTACAAGAACCTCGACTTCGGTACACTTTAAATACCCCAGGAAAGGAAAAAAAAATGGATAAAGATGTTGTGGTACTTGTATACAATGGAATGTCACTCAGACATAAAATCAATGTCATAAGGCCAATAGCAGCATAATGAGTGGCTTTAGGTACGATGATGCTAAGTGAAATGAGCCACAAAGAAAATGATACTTATTGTAATATATCACTTATAGAGGTAATGTAAACATGGTTACACATGAAATGAATTTCAAAAGAGAACAGAGTTACACATTTAGAAAACACACATATGCCTCCTTAAGGGGAAAGGTGACGTGGGGTGATGTGTAAAAGCAGAGTTTGAAATTAGCACAGATACCATACCATATAACAAATATATTATAGACAAGACTTACACCTTTCTCAATGAACTGGACACAAAACACCCTATTCACTGAAGAAGAATATATCTGACTGGTAATAATCTTGAAACCTATGTATTTATATGTCTCCATAATGGAATCAAGTGTATATAGATTGGCATAAACACAGATCAATGGAACAGGACAGAAAGCCCAGAGATAAACCTACATACCTATGGCTATCTCATCTATGACAAAGGAGCTAAGGATATACAATGGAGAAAAGACAGACTCTTCAGTAATTGGTGCTGGGAAAACTGGACCCCTACACATAAAAGAATGAAATTAGGACACTCCATAACACCATACACAAAAATAAACTCTAAATTGATTAGAGATCTAAATATAAGACCAGACACTATAAAACACTTAGAGGAAACCATAGGCAGAACACTCTATGACATAAATCACAGCAAGATCCTTTTTGACCCACCTCCTAGAGAAATGGAAATAAAAACAGAAATCAACAAATGGGACCTAATGAAACTTAAAAGCTTTTACACAGTACAAGAAAACATAAACAAGATGCAAAAATAACCCTCAAAATGGGAGAAAATATTTTCAAATGAAGCAATTGACAAAGGATTAATCTCCAAACTTTACAAGCACCTCATGTAGCTCAATATCACAAAAACAAACAACCCAATCCAAAAACGGGCAGAAGACTTAAATAGACATTTCTCCAAAGAAGATATACAGATTGACAAGAAACACAAGAAAGGATGCTGAACATCACTAATCATTAGGGAAATGCAAATCAAAACTACTGTGAGGTATCACCTCACAGCAGTCAGAGTGGCAATCATCAAAAAATTCTACAAAACACTAAATGCTGGAGAGGCCTTTATTGGAGAAAAGGGAACACACTTGCACTGTGGGTGGGAATGTAAATTGATATGGCCACTAGGGAGAACAGTAAGGAGTTTCCTTTAAATAACTAAAAATTGAAGTAACATATGACACAACAATCCAACTACTGGGCATTTGCCTTGCGAACACCATAATTCAAAAAGAGTTATGTACAAAAATGTTCATTGCAGCTCTATTTACAATAGCCAGGACATGGAAGCAACCTAAGTGTCCATCGACAGATAAATGGATAAAGAAGATCTGGCATATATATATATACAATGGAATATTACTCAACCATAAAAAGAAGCAAAACTGAGTTATTTGTACTGAGGTGGATGGACTTAGAATCTGTCCTACACAGTGAAGTAAGTCAGAAAGGGAAAAACAAATACTGTATGTTAACAGAGATATATGGAATCCAACGAAGAAAAAAAAGTTTTGAAGAACCTAGTGGCAGGACAGGATTAAGGACAGAGACATAGAGAAAGGATTTGAGGACAACAGAAGGGGGATGGGTAAGATGGGAAGAAGTGAGAGAGTGGCATGGACATAAATACATTACCAAATGTAATACTGATAGCTACTGGGAAGCAGCCACATAGAACAGGGTGATGAGCTCGATGCTTTGTGACCACCTAAAGGCGTGGGATATGGAGTGTGGGAGGGAGATGCAAGAGGGAGTGGATCTGGTGATATTTGTATATGTATAGCTGATTCACTTTGTTAGACAGCAGAAACTAACACTCCATTGTAAAGCAATTATACTCCAATAAACGTGTAAAAGGAAAAAAAAAAAAAAAAAGAAAGCCCAGGGATAAACCTACACACCTATGCTCAACTAATCTATGACAAAGGAGGCAAGACTTTACAATGGAGAAATGAGTCTCTTCAATCAGTGGTGCTGGGAAATATGGACAGCTACATGTAAAAGAATGAAATTAGAACACTGCCCAACACCATACATAAAAATATATTCAAAATGGATTAGAGCCCTTAATGAAAGACTGGACAGTATAAAACTCTGAGAGGAAAACTTACAAAGAATACTCTGACGTAAATCACAGCAAGATCTTTTTTGATCCACCTCCTATACTAATGAAATAAAAAAAAGAAACGAAACAGATGGGACCTAGTGAAACGTAAAATCTTTTGCAAAGCAAAGGAAACTACAAACAAGACGAAAAGACAACCCTCAGAATGGCAGAAAATATTTGCAAACGAATCAATGGACAAATGATTAATCTCCAATATATATAAACAGCTCATGCAGCTCAATATTAATAAAACAAACAACCCAATATAAAAATGGAATAATATCTAAATAGACATTTCTTCCAAGAAGAAATAGAGATGGCCAAGACGCACATGAAAATCTGCTCAACATCACTAATTATTAGAGAAATGGAAATCGAAACTACAATGAGGTATCACGTCACACCTGTTAGAATGGGCATCATCAGAAAATCTACAAACAACAAATGCTGGAGAGGGTGTGGAGAAAAGGAACCTTCTTCCACTATTGTTGGGAATGTAAATCGATACAGTCTCTACGGAGAACAGTATGGAGGTTCCTTTAAATACTAAAAATAGAATTACCATATAATCCAGCAATCCCACTACTGGACATATACCCAGAGAAAACCATAAATCAAAAAGACACATTCAGCATAATGTTCATTGCAGCACTATTTACAATAGCCAGGTAATGAAAGCAACCTAAGTGCCCACAGACAGACGAATGGATAAAGATGTGGTACATACATACAATGGAATATTACTCAGCCATACATAGGAATGAAATTAGGTCATTTGTAGAGACCTTGATGGACCTAGAGACTGTCATAGAGTGAAGTAAGTCAGAAAGAGAAAAACAAATATTGTATATTAATGCATATATGTGGAACCTAGAAAAATGGTACAGATGAACCGGTTTGCAGGGCAGAGATAGAGACACAGATGTAGAGAACAAACATATGGACACCAAGGGGGGAACGTCATGTGAGGGTGGTGGTGGGATGAATTGGGAGACTGGGATTCACATGTGCACACTTATATGTATAAAATAGATATCCAATAAGAACCTGCTGTATAAAATAAATAAATAAATTTAAAAAAGTTAAAAATAAATAAATAACATTTAATAAAATAAAACGGAAAAAAGTTTTTCCCTTCATATAGACGTCGTTATATTAATGCATTATTTCTATGTTTATATTTCTAAATTAAAAAAAAGAGGAATAAATAAAATCTACCTTGAACCAAAAAGAAAAAAAGGAAAAAAAATACAGAAACCACCAGTTATACAGAGGAAAATCGTATAAGGGCACTTGCTCCAGTGGTAAAAAATTCTTAAGTTGGTCAGAGGTGTGAAATAATCTCCCATGCTGTCAGCAGCGATCCCCCCCACAAGGAGCATCCTCATTGCAAAGCTGGGGGACTGTGTCGAGGCGTCTGTAAGTAAATGTGAGCTGAGCCCAAGTCCTGCTGCAGCTGAACTCTTCCCACCCTTTCCAGGTAAAACACCTGAATATGTACAAGAACTTGCAAGCATAGAGGAAGGGCTGTGGAGCCACACCAGCGACTGCACGCAGGCCGACTTGGTGCCTGTAGGCCAGCCAGGATGGTCCTGGCCCCAGATGCTCTTCTGGAAGCTTTCCATTTCCCTGCCTGAGATACCCCTCCTGCCACAGCCCCCACTGCTTTTTTACTTCCTCACCTCTGCCTAGGGAGAAATTCCAGCGGTAGGTATGGGTGACACATCCTCTTCTTTAGCAGGTGGCAGCCTGGCAACTCCTGCAGAAAGTCCAGCAGAGCCCCACTCACACTGGGCCACCCACAAACCACGGCCCCTCACTCCCTCTCACAACCCCAGCCCCGACACTGCTGACGGGGCAGAGAATATGGCGTCAGGCACAGCTACAGGAGCTCTGGCTGACTGGAGAGGTCTTTATATTGACCTCAACCCAGGCACACCTGGGGAGGGCTGGCAGGCAGTGTCAGGCTGCCCAAATCAGCCAATCCTCACCCCTCAAGGGCTCACAGTTGCAGAAAATGAATCTTGCTAAACGGGCCTGGCCCAAGGAAAAGGTGTGGGCTCTTGATGGTCAGGATAGACAAGGGGCTGCAGCTGCTGCTTGTTCTCTTATCATTTTATCTGGTCCATGAGTGGAAAACAACTTCAAGAAGACCCTATCCTAATGAGAGGAACCCAGGAGTCAGTGAGAGGAGTGATGGTGGGTGGAGACAGAGGCCTGGTGCCCTGGCTGCAGTGGAAGTGTCTGGAAGAGCAGGCAGAGAGAGGCCACACAGAGTGATGCCCAGGGACACAGAACTGTCAGAGCTGTTGTTTGTTAGTTCAAGCCCTGCTCTGAGGTGTTCTGTGTCACCTGTGAGCGACAGGTGAGCTGGGGGTTCTCTGAAAGGTGGGCTATGTGCACGGTTCCTGTGGGTCCAGCCCTACTGGGGTACCTGCCCAAAGGGAGCTCCGTATCCTGGTAAGGGCCTGACTATGAGAGCCCCATGGGCTGCTGTGTTGCTGCACAGATGAGTTCCATACTCTGGGAGAGAGTTGACCACAAGAGCCCTGTGGGCTGTGGTGTGGGGGGTGCAGCCCAGGTGAGCTCCATATCCTGGGATTGGCCTGACCACGAGAGACCCATGGGCTGCTGGAGACCTGGTAAAAGATATCAGGACAGTCAGTGAAGCCACCGAGGATATACATCCCGTAGCTCCTATTTCCTACACCCTGCTGGTCATTCTACCATCCACCAGACCATGGCATTCTGTATTAGACTTCAATGATGCCTTCTTCTGTATTCCATTCATCTCAGAGTCACAAGAATTTTTGGCTTGTGAGTGGCAGGACACAACATGCAACAAAAGCAATAATGCTGGGCCATCCTGCACCAATGGTTCAAAAATCCCCACACCATCATTGGGGAAATGTCCTCTAAAGACCTAAAAGTTCTACCTCTGTAAAAGGGAACCCTCCTTCAATATGCAGATGACATTCTGATTGTCAGGTCTACTAAAGACGCCTCTGAACTACCTAGCCAAGAAAGAATAGAAGGTGTCCAAGAAAAAGGCTCAAATATCCCAGGCTAAGGTGACATGCCTGGGCTTCATTCTCACAGATATTCGGAGAAACGCATCCCAGGATAGGGAAGAAGCCATTTGCAGCCTTACCTCTTCTAAAACTAGAAGACAGCTTAGGGGTTCCTGGGGAGGCCAAGGTTTTCTGCATCTAGATACATAACTACAGTCTAATAGCTGGGCCTCTACATAAAACACTGACACGAAAAGATGATGATCCTTTAGGATAGAATCCAGAAACAGCCTTTCAAGAATGGAAAGAGCAGTCAATTCAGGCCCTTGCCCAGGAACTCCCTAATTTAGCTAAACCCTTTGAACTTTACATACCCGGTCAAAGGTTAAACACCCTTGGAGCCTTAGTGCAAAAACTGGGACCACTTGAAATGGAGCAACACAAGAATGCCCTTCAGGTATGAAAAACTATGGTCACAAAGGGCTTTGCTCACCGCCCTATCAGGCCAGGATACTGGGGTATCTAAAAGGCTGGAAATCAGCAGCCCACAAGGCCAGCTCCCTCCTAAGGGAAAAGGATCCCACGTGGTGATCCTAACCACCCATCATGCCCTGAAGTTGCAGGGGTCGCTCTGTGGACACACTGACCTCGAGTGAGGAGGCCCTCCAACTCCAACCTCCAGAGAGACAAACGGGGGCAATGGGCCCCCAAGAAGACACGTGTGACCGTCACTTGACCTGGAGTTTCTCTCAGAAAACAAGTCTGTACCACGAAAGGGCAGACTACTGCTTGGAGGACTTACTGCACCCAGAGGGGAGCTAATAAGCTTGGCGGGGTAATCGTATATTCACGATTTCACCATAGAAAACCCTACAGACACCACGGTGATTGTGGCCAATATGACCGGCTGGACTGCTGGCTACTTCAAAAGGCCGTTGACTCAGTGGACGTCATGGTCCTGGATCACCACCGACCCTGGACTGTCTGGGAGTTGAGCGGGCAGGGCTCTGACACATGGTGCTGTTTGTACATTAATTCAGGGACCTAATTAAAGAAAGCACAGACTACTGGTCAGAGCATCTAGGCTGGCAAAAACCGTCAGCCTAAGGTCGCCGAACAAATGTGGGGTGGGGTGAAACCTGACACTGTAGCATCTCTGTGCATCTCTTTCCTGGACCCTTAAAGGTCAATCGAATCTATAACACTTCCAATGCTGGTGCTCAGGTGGACGAGCAGTGAGGCAGGAGGCCTTGGGACAATCAACCTCACCTGGAGGCTGCTGGGGAGAAATTTTGCCCCTCCCCCGTGTATGAGGGCTCCCAGCTCAGCTGGAAGCAGTTACAAAAGAGGGGTCTGCACCCTCAGCACGCCAAGAATGAGGAACGGGACAAAAAGCAGAGGAGGTGTTCATCTCCGGCAACGTTCATTAAAAATTCCTGGGAGAGGGCCTCCCTGGTGGCGCAGTGGTTGAGAGTCCGCCTGCCGATGCAGGGGATACGGGTTCGTGCCCCGGTCTGGGAGGATCCCATATGCCGCGGAGCGGCTGGGCCCGTGAGCCATGGCCACTGGGCCTGCGCGTCCGGAGCCTGTGCTCCGCAACGGGAGAGGCCACAACAGTGAGAGGCCCACATACCGAAAAAAAAAAAAAAAAAAAAAAAAAAAAAAAAAAAAAAAAAAAAATTCCTGGGAGATAAAAAGAGAATCTGGGCAATAAAATAAAGTCTAACCTGTTTTTCCTTTGTGCTTTGTCTAATTTCACGTGCTCCTAGGGTTCCACATGCAGAGGTCCCACACCCGGCACTTCAGACCAGATTTCCTAGTGCAGATGGCTGGGTCGACACCTCAGCTAGCGGGGTCCCATGCAGACTCCGCAACATAGAGCCTGAGCTGCAGCCAACCCAGCCCTCGAGAGCTCCATCCCCTCCCTCCCGATGATGCTGCAGGGACCCCTACACAGCAGCCCAGCCCACAGCCCGCGGGGTAGTGCACGCTCTCACCTCTCCATTCTGTTTTCAAAATATAAAGTTTCCTTTGCTTCTGAACCAAACTCAGTCTTGATCTGTTGGCTCCATTGACACTGGGCACGGGGACTCTTGTTGGGGTCCACTCTGGAGGATCAGTAACAGAAATTGAGAACATTGTAACTTCAATGAACAAATGTGTGAGCCTAACTGTAGTTAACATAGAGCAGTGTATAAGGCTCGGGTAAAATAAGATGTTTCTAAGACTTACATTTGATATTTCCATCACTTTATTATAAGCAAGTTCAGTGAAGACATCTGTCTTATTTGTCAGGTCAACATTAGAGAAATGAAGTGATTTATTCCCAAGGATGTACATCGAATACTCTTGGCTGAAGCTTCAATCTTGTTTTGAATGCTTTTCCATTGAAAATGATACCTCTCTTTCAGCTTCCCCATTTCTGAGAAGTATAAAATCTTATAATTTATTATTACCAAAGGGGAAAGGTAGGAGAAGGGATAAATTAACAGTTTGGGATTAACACATACACACTGCTATGTATAAAACAGTTCATCAACAAGGAACTACTGTATAGCACAGGGAACTACACTGAATATTTTGCAGTAACCTATAAGGGGAAATAATCTGAAAAAGAATAGATATTTTTATTGACATCATCTATCAATGACAGATAAAATGTAACCTAAGCAAGGCCGATGGTGAGCACTTCTGATCCCGAAGATATCAATCATCTAAAGTTTGGACTCTGCCTATTTTCCAAGGCCCTTAATGGACATATGTGTAGCAGTAGCTTAAAAATTCCCCAGTTTGGGGTTCGGGGAGGCAATAATTTGGAAAAAAACCTGGTGTTCCCCTAAAATGCACGGGACCCTATCTACAGCTAAAACATGCCTGTCACACCTAGAGGATGGTACACCGTTTGATCGGAAAGAGTTTTTAAAAGACACCTCATCTCCTCATCGCCTGGTGCTCGGGTTCACACCTCCAGCATCTTTCCTAACAATCTCCTCACTTGGAGATATCAGCACCGTCAACATCCTGTTGCACACAGTTTGGAATTTGTCCAGAGGATGAAGCGGAACGATGAGAAACATTTAGAGACAAGTCTTAGGTGTTCAGACAGGCACATGCCACTCTAATTTCCAATCCGGAAGGCAAATTCATCAAAGGCTAGAATTGCCCACGGAAACAGAATAGGGCTAGAGGAAATCCCGCTGTTTTGTGTCCAGTTTCCAAAAACACAAGTTGAAAAATGGAACTCAGGGGCACTAAAATTCATGAAACTGCAGAGTTGAAAATATCTATCGTCAAAAAATGTCTTGAGGTAAGTCACAGAAAAGGACTTGTAAGCAAGGGAGAGTGGCAGGAAACAGATTTGAAGAGGTAGAAAGGACTCCCCATTAAAGCACAAGAAAAGGGGCTGAACATCGCCAATGATGCAGTTGGCCAAAAAGGGCGTATGCATTTTTTCTGAATATATTCAAGTAAAGGCCATACACACTTTTTATCCAACCAAACAGGTGGGCACTGGAAATCAATACTACAAAATGTTTCTCTTCACATCAGTCAGAAGGGCCATCCACATAAAGTGTAAACACCAGAAATGCAGGACAGGGTGAGGACAAAAGAGAGACCTGGGAGGCTGATAGTGGAAATGTAATTTGTCAACGGCCACTCTGGAGAAGTGTATTGTGTTTGCTAAAACATCTAAAAAATGAGCTACAGAGCATAGGGCACTTGCACTCATGGCCGTATACATTGGGAAAAACAAAAATCGACAGAAAACAGGCACCCCAACGTTTACCACCTCTCTGTTAAAAAGGGCCTCAACTTGGATATTAAATATGTCCCTGGAAGGATAAAATGGATAAAAGAGATGGGGTACTTATGTAGAGTGGAATATTACTCATCCAGAAATCAATGAAATAAGGCCAGTTGTAACAACTCTGGAGGAGATACATACGATCATTCTAAGTGACGTATGTCAGAAAGAAAAAGACACATATCATAAGATGTCACTTAAAGGTGGAATCAAAAATGGCTACACATGAAATAAATTACAAAACATAAACATAGTCAAATATGTAGAAAATAGAAATAAGGCTGCTAAATGGGAAAGGTGGGGAAGGGTGAGGTATTATCCAGGAGTTTGAAATTAGCAAAGATACCATTCCAAGTACCAAATTGAATAACTGACAAGGCATACACGGTACCTCAAAGAACTGCACTCAGCCCACTCAAGTCACTGGAAAATAATACATATAACTGGTAAGCATCTGAAAAAGAATTTATTGTTGTCTCACAGTACATGAATCAAGTGGATGCACAGCAGCAAAAAACAGAGCTTTGAAAATCAGCTGTAACCAATATAAAAATAAATTTAAAAATATGTATAAAAACAGTGAGACAGACAAAAATTCTTACAACTTTTGTTGAAGGGCTACGATGTAACATGTATTGAACACATGTAGACCCACAGCAGGATGATATATAAGGCTGGAAGCTATGCACGCTAAGAGATGTTACAGAGGCTGGGTGAGGAAATGCAGACCTTTTAAAGTAATACTGCCTGGTAACCATTCCATGGATCCCAAATCTGCAGGTTCAAGGGAATCTTCCGATAGCGAAAACATGCCTGGGAAACCGAGACGAATGTACACCGTGTGATCAGGAAAGTTGTCGAAAATGCACCTCATTTTTGATCTCCTGGTGATGGGGTTTACCTTTCCAGCCAAATTACTAACAATCTCCCCACTTGGAGAATCAGCACCTTTAACCTCCTGTTTCACACAGTTTGCAATTTGTGCAGAGGATAAACGGGAAGAGGGGGAACCAATGAGAGACTAGCTGTAGGAGTTTTGACAGGCACATGTCACTCTAATTTACCATTAGGAAGAAGAATTAACCAAAGGCTCAGCCTGCCTCCCCAGAACCAGAATAGGGCCGGAAGCAATACAATGGTTTGGCGGCAAGCTCACAAAAAATGCGAGTTGCAAAATGGAGCTCAGGAGCAGATAATTCAAAGACCTGCAAAGATAAAAATGATAACCAACGTCCAAAAATATATTCAGGTACGACAACGAAGAGGATCTGAATGAGAGGCAGAATTGCAGGAAACAGATTTCAAAAGGTAGATTGGACTCACATTTAAAGCGTATGAAAAGCAGGAGAATTTCTAAAATGATGCAGTTGGGCAAAACAGTGTATGCGTTTTTTCGTGAATATCTTCAGGAAAAAAACACATACCCAGTTTTTGGCCAAGCAAGCAAGCAGGAAATGCAAATCCGCACAACAAAGAAGTCTCAATTTCCACTGCTCAGAAAGGCCATCCAAAAAATTTGTACAAACCAGAAATGCAGGAGAGGCCATGGAGAACAGGGAGCTACTCACGCTGATGGGTGGGGTATAAATATCCAAGTGCCACTCTGAAGAAGTGTATGCTGTTTCCTAAAACATTTAAATACAAAGCTACCGAGCATAGGGCACTTCCACTCATGGGCATATAACTTGGGAAGACTAAATATCAACAAGACACAGGCACTCCAAAATTTAAGGCTGCTCTGCAAACAAGAACCTCAACTTCAGTACACCTTAAATATTCCAAGAAAGAGAAAATTGTGTAAAGAACTTGTGGTAATTTTGTTCAAAAGAATATCACTCAGACATAAAATCAATGTCATAAGGCAAGTAGCAGCATAATGAGTGGATTTAGGTACGATGAGTCTAAGTGAAATAAGTCACACAGAAAAAGAAACTTATCATAAGATATCACTTATGAAGGTCCTGTAAACATGGCTACAGATGAACTGAGTTAGGAAAGAGAACAGAGTCTCACATTGAGAAAACACTCTTATGCCTGCTTAAGCGGGAAGGAGAGGTGGGCTGATGCATAAAGCCAGAGTTTGATATTAGCACATGTACCATTCCATAAACCAAATACAGAATAGACAAAACCTACACCTTCCTCAGTGAACGGGACTCAACACACCTATTCCCCGCAGAGGAATATATCTGACTAGTAAGAATCTTAAAACCTATATATTGATATGTCTCCATAAGGGAATCAAGTGTGTCTAGACCGGCATAAACACGTTGGTGAAAATCAGCTCAAACCCATTATAAAAATGAATTTCAAAAACAAAACAAAAAATAGCGAAATTCTTACACAATGCATTCAGGGGTTCTGATGAAACCTGGAATGACGCTATCTGCAAAGACAGCTAGATGAGACATAGGGCTGGACACTTGGGAATGAGAGGACTGGTGAGATTGGGTGAGAAAATGCAGACCCTTTAAAGCAGTATTGCATGCCACACATTCCATGTGTCCCAACTCTCCAGGTAGAAGGGAATATCACTACAGTTATTACATGTATGGGAAACCTAGAGAATGGACACCCTGTGATGGCAAAAGATTTCTAAAAGGCTCCTAATTTTTCCCGTCCTTGTGCTCCAGTTTGGCAATCCAACTGCTTTACTATCAATCTCCCACCTTGGAGAGTCAGCCCCTATAACCTGCTGCTTTGCACAGTTTGCAAATTGTGCAGAGGATGAAAGGGAAGAGGGAGAACCAATCAGAGAGTAGCTGTAGGCATTTGGACGGACATATGTCAGTCTAATTTCCCGTCTGGAAGAAGAATTAACCAAAGCGTCAGCCTGCACCCGCGGAACCAGTATATGTCCTGAAGCAAAATTGTGGATTTGCGGTCAGCTCACAAAAACGCGAGTTGAAAATTGGAGTTCGGGGCAGATCATTTCACAAACCTGCAGAGTTATAAAGGACAACTCACTTCCAAAAATCAGTTGAGGGAAGGCAACGAAGTGGACTTGAAAATGAGGCAGAATTGCACAAAACATTTCACGAGGTAAATTGGAATCGCCTTTGAAGCACAGGAAAAGCGTAACAACTTCGACAATGATGCACTTGGCCAAAAAGAGCGTATGCATTTTCTGCTGAATATATTCAGGAGAAAACACATACGCTCTTTTTGGCCAATCAAGTAAGTGCACAATGCAAATCCGCACTACAAAGAATTGTCAATTCCCACCGGTCAAAAGGGACTTCCGAAAATCTGTAAAAACCAGAAAAGAAAGACAGAGATGACAAGGGCATGAAGCAATGTGATCCCAAGGGTCATGGAGGATTGTGATGACAAGGTCATGTAGCATTTTGCTGAAAAAGGCATGGAGCATTGTGATGACAAGGGTCATGGAGCACTGTGATGACAAGTGTCATGGAGCATTGTGATTACAGGGGTCATGGAGCATTGGGATGACAAGGGCATGGATCATTGTGATGACAAGGATTATGGAGAATTTTAATGACAAGAGTCCCGGATCATTGTGTTGTCAAATGTCATGGAGCGTTGTGATGACAGTGGTCATGGAGCATTGCGATGACAAGGGTTCTGGAGAAGTGAGATGAGAAATTCATGGAGCTTTGGGCTGAAAATGTTCATGGAGTATTGTGATGACAGGGGTCATGGAGCATTGTGATGACATGGGCATGGAACATTCTGCTGAGAAAAACATGGAGGATTCTGATGACATGCATCATGGAGCTTTGTGATGAAAAGGGCATGGAGCATTGTGATTACAGTGGTCTAGGAGCACTGTGAAGAAAAGGGCATGGATCATTGTGATGAAAAAGTCATGGAGCATTGTCATGACAGGGTTCAAGGAGCATATTGATGACAAGTGTCAGGGAGCATAGTGATGACAAGGGTATTGAGCATTGTGATGACAAAGTTCATGGAGCATTTTGATGAGAAGACAATGGATAATTGTGAAAACGAGCGTCATGGGGAGTTGTGATGACAAGTGTTATGGAACATTGTGATAACAAGAGTTTGCAGCATTGTGATGACAGAGAACATGGAGCATTATGATTTCATTGTGATGTCAATAGCATGAAGCATTATGATGATGGGCAGGGTGCATTGTGATGACAGTGCTCATGGACCATTGAGATGAAAAGTGCATGGAGCCTTCTGATTACAGGTGTCTTGGAGCATTGTGATGACAAGGGCATGGAACATTCTGCTGAGAAAAACATGGAGCATTCTGATGACATACGTCATGGAGCTTTGTGATGACAAGGGCATGCAGCATTGTGATTTCAGGGGTCTTGGAGCATGGTGATGAAAAGGGCATGGATCATTGTGAAGGAAAATGCATGGAGCCATGTCATGACAGGGTTCAAGGAGCATACTGACGACAAGTGTCAGGGAGCATTGTGATGACAAAGTTCATGGAGCATCGTAATATGAAAACCAGGGATAATTGTGATGACGAGCATCATGGGGCATTGTGATGACAAGTGTTATGGAAAATTGTGATCACAAGGGTTTGGAGTATTGTGATGACAGAGGACATGGAGAATTTTGATTTCATTTTGATGACAATAGCATGAAATATTATGATGATGGGCATGCTGCATTGTGATGACAGGGTTCATTGAGCATTGAGATGAAAAGGGGCATGGAGCATTGTGATTACAGGTGTCTTGTAGCATTGGGATGACAAGGGTCATGGAGCATTGCGATGACAAGTGCATGGAGAATTGTGATGACAAGAGTATGTAACATTGTGATGAGAAGTGTCATGGAGCATTGTGATGGCAAGGGGCGTGGAGCATTGTGATGACAGGTGTCATGGAGCATTGTGATGACAGGTGTCATGGAGCATTGCAATGACAAGGGTCATGGAACATTCTGATGACAAGCTTGTGGAGTATTGTGATGACAATGGCATGGAACATTGTGATGAAAAGGGCATGGAGCATTGTGATGAAAAAGGCATGGAGCCTTTTAATGACAGGGTTCAAGGAGCGTTCTATCGACAAGTGTCAGGGAGCATTGTGATGACAAGTGTATTGAGCATTGTGATGACAAAGTGCATGGAGCATTGTGATGACACGGGCATGGAGTATTGTGATGAGAGGACGATGTAGCCTTGTGATGACAATTCTCATGGAGCATTCTGATGAAAACTGGCATAGATCATTGTGATTACAGGGGTCTTGGATCCTTGTGATGACAAGGCCGTTGAACATTGTGATGGCAGGGGTCATGGAGCATTGTTATGACATGGGCAATGGAGCATTGTGATTACAAGGGCATGGAGCAATGTGATTAGAGGGGTCTTGGAGGATTGTGATGAAAAGGGCATGGATCATTGTGATGAAAAATGCATGGAGCCTTGTCATGACAGGGTTCAAAGAGCATACTGACGACAAGTGTCAGGAAGCATTGTGATGACAAGTGTATTGAGCATTGTGATGACAAAGGTCATGGAGCATTGTGATGAGAAGACCACGGATAATTGTAATGACCAGCTTCATGGAGCATTGTGATGACAGGGATCATGGAGCATTGTATTGACAAGGGTCTTGGAGCATTCAGATGACAAGCTTGTGGAGTATTGTGATGACAATGGCATGGAGCATTGTGAGAAAAAGGGCATGGAGCATTGTGATGAAAAAGGCATAGAGCCTTTTCATGACAGGGTTCAATGAGCATTCTGAGGAAAAGTGTCAGGGAGCATTGTGATGACAGGTGCATTGAGCATTGTGATGACAAAGTTCATGGAGTATTGTGATGGCAGGCATCATGGAGCGTTGTGATGACAACTGTTATGGAACATGGTGATCACAAGTGTTTGGAGCATTGTGATGACAGAGGTCATGGATCATTTTGATTTGAAGAATCATGGAGCATTGTGATGACAAGGGCATGAAGCAATGTGATCCCAAGGTTCACAGAGGATTGTGATGACACTCGTAATGGAGAATTGTGAGGACAAGTGCATGGAGCATTGTGATGACAAGGTCATGTAGCATTTTGCTGACAAAGGCATGGAGCACCGTGATGACAAGTGTCATGGAGCTCTGTGACGACAAGCGTCAAGGACCATTGTGATTACAGGGGTCATGGAGCATGGGGATGACAAGCTCATGGAATATTCTGATGACAAGTGGCATGGATCATTTTGATGACTGTGGTCATGTAGCATTGTGATGACATGGGTCATGGAGCATTGTGATGAGAAGGTCATGGAGCATTGGGCTGAAAATATTCATGGAGTACTGTGATGACAGGGTTCATGGAGCATCGTGATGAGAAGGGAATGGAGCAATGTGATGAGAAGGTCCTGGAGTACTGTGATGAGAGGGCCATGGCGGCTTGTGATGACAGGGGTCATGGATCATACTGATAAAAAGGTTCATGGAGCATTGTGATTACAGGGGTTTTGTAGCATTGTGAAGACCAGGGCATGGAGCATTGTGATGAGAAGGCCATGGAGCATTCTGATGACATGCGTCATGGAGCTTTGTGATGAAAAGGACATGGAGCATTGTGATTAGGTGGGTCTTGGAGGATTGTGATGAAAAGGGCATGGATCATTGTGATGAAAAATGCATGGAGCCTTGTCATGACAGGGTTCAAGGAGCATACTGACGACAAGTGTCAGGGAGCATTGTGATGACAAGTGTATTGAGCATTGTGATGACAAAGGTCATGGAGCATTGTGATGAGAAGACCATGGAAAATTGTAATGACCAGCGTCATGGGGCATTGTGATGATAAGTGTTATGGAACAATGTGATCACAACGGTTTGGAGCATTGTGATGACAGAGGTCATTGAGCATTTTGATTTCATTGTGATGACAATAGCATGAAATATTATGGTGATGGGCACGGTGCATTGTGATGACAGGGTTCATGGAGCATTGAGATGAAAAGGGGCATGGAGCATTGTGATTAAATGTGTCTTGGAGCATTGTGACGACAAGGGCAAGGAACACTGTGATACATGGGTAATGCAGGATTTTAATGACAAGAGCATGGAGCATTGTGAATAGAAGGTCATCGAGCATTGTGATGACAAGCGTCATGGAGCTTTGTGATGACAAGGGCATGAAACAATGTGATGAAAGGGTTCATGGAGCATTGTGATGACAATGGCATGGAGCATTGTGATGCCAAGGGTCATGGAGCTTTGTGATGACAAAGGTCATGGAGCATTTTGAAGACAAGGTCGTGGTGCATTGTGATGAGAAGGGCAGGGAGCATTGTGATGACAGGGTCATAGAGCAATTTGATGAAAACTGTCATGGAACATTTTCATGACAGGGGATATGGAACATTGTGATGTCAGGGGGCATGGAGCTTTGTGATGAAAAGGGTCATGGAGCTTTTTGTTGCTGGGGTTATGGAACATTGTGATATCAGGCGTCATGGAGCATTGTGATGATAATTGCATGTAGCATTGTGATGACAAAGGTCACGGAACATTGTGATGATGTGGGCATGGACCATTTTGTTGACAAAGTCTTGAAGTATTGTGGTTGCTGGAGTCACGGAGCATTGTGATGACAGGGGTCATGGAGCATTGTGATGACAGGGGCATAGAGCATTGCTCTGAGAGTTTTTATGGATTATTGTGATGACAGTGGGCATGGCACATTGTGATGACAGGCACATGGAGCATTGTGACGACAAGGTCAAGGAGTATTGTGAAGACAGGTGTCAAGGAGCATTGTGATGACATATGTCATGGTCCATTATGATGACAATGGCATGGAGCATTGTGATGCCAAGTGTCATGGAGGATTGTGATGACAAAGTAATGGAGCATTGTGATGACAAGGGCTTGGAGCATCGTGATGACAAGGGTCATGGAGCACTGTGATGACAGGATCTTGGAGCACTGTGAGGAGAAGGGCCATTGGGAATTTTGATGAGAAGGTCGTGAAGCATTGTGATGAAAAGCGAACCGAGCTTTCTATGACAGGGGTCATGGAGCATTGTGATGTACAAGTGCATGGAGAATTGTATTGACAAGATCATGTAACATTGTGATGAGAAGTGTCATGGAGCATTTTGATGATAAGGACATGTAGTATTGTGATGACCAGTGCATGGAGCATTGTGAAGGAAAGACCGTGGAGCACTGTGATGAGAAGACCATGGGTAATTGTGATGATGAGCATCATGGAGCACTGTAATGACAAGGGGCATAGAGCATTGTGATGACAGGTGTCATGGATCATTGTGATGACAAGGGTCATGGACCATTCTAATGACAAGCTTGTGGAGTAATGTGATGACAATGGCATGGAGCATTGTGATGAAAAGGGCATGGAGCATTGTCATGAAAAAGGCTTAGAGCCTTTTCATGACAGGGTTCCAGGAGCATTCTTACGACAAGTGTCAGGGAGCATTGTGATGACAAGTGTATTGAGCATTGTGATGACAAAGGTCATGGAGCACTGTGATTAGAAGACCATGGATAATTGTGATGATGAGCATCATGGGGCGTTGTGATGACGAGTGTTATGGAACATTGTGATCACAAGGGTTTGGTGCATTGTGATGACAGAGGTCATTGTGCATTTTGATTTCATTGTGATGACAATAGCATGAAGCATTTTGATGATGGGCATTGTTCATTGTGATTACAGAGTTCATGGATCATTGAGATGAAAAGTGGCAAGGAGCATTTTGATAACAGGTGTCTTGGAGCATTGTGATGACAAGAGCATGGAGCATTGTGATGAGAAGGCCATGGAGCAGATTATTGACATGCGTCATGGAGCTTTGTGATGACAATAGCATGGAGCATTGTGACTACAGGGGTCTTGGAGCAATGTGATGACAAGGGTCATGGAGCCTTGTGATGACAAGGCCGTGGAACATTGTCATGACAGGGGTGAGGGAGTATTGTGATGACTAGTGATGGAACATTTTGATATCAGTAGTGAGAGAGCATTTTGATGAGAAGTACATGGAGCATTGTGATGACAATTTTTATGGAACATTTTGATGAAAAGTTTGTGGAAAATTTTGATAACAAGCGCATGGAGCATTGTGATAACAAGGGTCATGGAGCACTCTGCTGACAAAGGCATGGAGCATTGTGATGGCAAGGGTCACAGAGCATTGTGAATGAAAAGTTCATGGAGCATTATGGTGACAAATTTCACAGAGCCCTGTGATGACGAGGGCATGGACCATTTTGATGCCAAAGGTCATGAAGCATTGTGATGACTGGAATCACGGAGCATTGTGATGACAAGGGCATGGGACATTGGTCTGAAAAGTTTCATAGATTTTTGAGATGACAGTAGGCATGGCACATTGTGATGACAAGGGCATGGAGCATTGTGAAGACAAGTGTCATGGAGGATTGTGATGACAAAGGTAATGGTGCATTGTGATGACAAGGGCTTGGAGATTTTTGATGACAATGGTCATGGAGCATTGTGATGACAAGGGCATGGAGCACTGTGATGACAAAGGCCATTGAGAATTTTGATGACAATGTCGTGAAGCACTGTGATGAAAAGCACTTGGAGCTTGCTATGACAGGGGTCAATGAGCATTGCGATGACAAGTGCATGGAGAATTGTGATGACAAGATCATGTAACATTGCAATGAGAAGTGTCATGGAGCATTGTGATGGCAAGACCTTGGAGCACTGTGATGAGAAGACCATGGATAATTGTGATGTCGAGCGTCATGCAGCACTGTAATGACAAGGGGCATGGAGCATTGTGATGACAGGGTTCATGGAGCATTGTGATGACAGGGGTCATGGAGCATTGTAAAGACATGGGTCATGGAGCATTCTGATGACAACCTTGTGGAGTAATTTGATGACAATGGCATGGAGCATTGTGATGAAAAGGGCATGGAGCATTGTGATGTAAAAGGCATGGAGGCTTTTCATGACAGCATTCAAGGAGCATTCTGACGACAAGTGTCAGGGAGAATTGTGATGACAAGTGTATTGAGCATTGTGATGACAAAGGTCATGGAGCATTGTGATGACAAGGGCATGGAGTATTGTGATGACAGGCATCATGGAGCGTTGTGCTGACAAGTGTTGTGGAACAATGTGATCACAAGGGTTTGGAGCATTGTGATGACAGAGGTCATGGATCATTTTGATTTCAAGGAGCACAGAGCGTTGTGATGACAGGGATCATGAAGCATTGTGATGAGAAGATCATGGAGCATTGGGCTGAAAATATTCGTGGAGTATTGTGATGACAGGGGTCTTGGAGCACTGTGATAACAAGGGCATGGAACATTGTGATGAGAAGGCCATGGAGCATTCTGATGACATGTGTCATGGATGTTTGTGATGAAAAGGGGAATGGAGCATTGTGATTACAGGGGACTTTGAGCATTGTGATGAAAAGGGCATGGATCATTGTGATGAAAAAGGCATGGAGCCTTGTCATCGCAGGGTTCAAGGAGCATACTCTCGACAAATGTCAGGGAGCATTGTGATGACAAGTGTATTGAGCATTGTGATGACAAAGTTCATGGAGCACTGTGATGAGAAGACCATGGTTAACTGTGGTGAGGAGCGTCATGGGGCATTGTGATGACAAGTGTTATGGAACATTGTGATCACAAGTGTTTGGAGCATTGTGATGACAGAAGTCATGGAGCATATTGATTTCATTTTGATGGCAATAGCATGAAGCATTATGATGATGGGCATGGTGCATGGGATGACCCGGTTCTTGGAGCATTGAGATTAAAAGGGGCATGGAGCATTGTGATTACCGGGGTCTTGGAGCATTGTGATGACAAGGGCATGGAGCATAGTGAATGAGAAGTCCATGGAGCATTCTGATGACATGCGTCATGGAGCTTTCTGATGAGAATTGCATGGAGGATTGTGATTACAGGTTCTTGGAATATTGTGATGAAAAGTGTCATGGAGTCTTTTGATGACAGGGCTGTGGAACCTTGTGATGGCAGGTGTCATGGAGCATTGTTATGACAGGGGGAATGGAGCATTGTGATGACAAGATCACACACCACTGTGATACATGGGTCATGGAGGATTGTAATGACAAGGGCATGGAGCATTGTGATGAGATATGCATCGAGCATTGTGATGACAAGCGTCATGGAGCTTTGTGATGACAAGGGCATGGAGCAATGTGACGAGAGGGTTCATGGAGCATTGTGATGACAATGGCATGGAGCATTGTGATGCCAAGGGTTATGGAGCTTTGAGATGACAAATGTTTGGAGCATTCTGATGACAAGGGTGACTTGCATTGTGATGAGAAGCTCAGGGAGCATTGTGATCACAGGGTCATTGAGCAATTTGGTGAAAAGGGTCATGGAACATTTTGATTACAGTGGTTATGGAATATTGTGATGTCAGGGGTCATGGAGCTTTGTGATGAAATGTGTCATGGAGCATTGTGATAACAGGGGTCATGGAATATTGTGATGTGAGGGGTCATCGAACATTTTGATGATAAGTGCATGTAGCATTTTAATGACAGGGATCATGGAACATTGTGATGACAGGGGTGATGGAGTATTGGAATGAATAGTGATGGAATATTGTGATATCAGTGGTGAGAGAGCATTTTGATGAGACGTGCATGGAACACTGTAGTGACAAGGTTTAAGCAGCATTGTGATGAAAAGGATGTGGAGCATTGTGATGACAAGCACATGGCACGTTGTGATGACATGGGTCATGTAGTATTGTGCTGAGAAGCGCATGGAGCATTGTGATGACAAGGGTCACGGAGCATTGTGATGACAAGGGTCACAGAGCATTGTGATGAAAAGTTCATGGAGCATTGTGGTGACAAATGTCACAGAGCCTTGTGATGACGAGGGCATGGACCATTGTGATGACCAAGGTCATGAAGAATTGTGATGACTGGAGTCACAGAGCATTGTGATGACAGGGGTCATGGAGCATTGTGATGACAAGGGCATGGAGCATTGTGATGACAGGTGCATGGAGCATTGGTCTGACTAATTTCATGGATTATTGTGATGACAGTGGGAATGGCGCATTGTGATGACAAGGGCACGGAGCATTGTGATGAAAAGGTCATGCAGTTTTGTGAAGACAGGTGTCAGGGAGCATTGTGAACACCTAAGTCATGGCCCAATTGTGATGACAATGGCATGGATCATTGTGATGCCAAGTGTCATGGAGTATTGTGATGACAAAGGTAATGGAGCATTGTGATGACAAGGGATGGAGCATTGTGATGACAAAGGTCATGGAGCACTGTGCTGACAAGGGCATGGAGCATTGTGATGACAAGGTTCATGGAGCATTGTGCTGAGAAAGTCATGGAACATTGTGATGACAAGTGTCACGAAGCATTTTGATGAAAAGTTCATGGAGCATTGTGGTGACAAATGTCACAGAGCTTTGTGATGACGAGGGCATGGACCATTGTGATGACCAAGGTCATGAAGCATTTTGATGACTGGAGTCACGGATCATTGTGATGACAATGGCATGGAGCATTGTGATGACAGGGGCATGGAACATTCGTCTGACATATTTCATGGATTATTGTGATGGCAATGGGCATGGCTCCTTGTGATGACAAGGGCATTGAGCATTGTGATGACAACGTCATGCAGAATTGTGAAGACTGGTGTCAGGGAGCATTGTGATGACCTATGTCATGGACAATTGTGATGACAATGGCATGGAGCATTGTGATGCCAAGTGTCATGGAGGATTGTGATGACAAAGGTAATGGAGCATTGTGATGACAAGGGCTTGGAGCATTGTGATGACAAGGGTCATTGTGAATTTTGATGACAAGTTCGTGAAGCATTGTGATGACATGCGCATGAAGCTTGCTATGACAGTGGTCATGGAGCATTGCGATGACAAGTGCATGGAGAATTTTGATGAAAAGAGCATGTAAAATTGTGATGAGATGTGTCAAAGAGCATTGTGATGACAAGGACGAGGAGAATACTAATGACCAGGTCATGGAGCATTGTGATGGCAAGACCGGGGAGCATTGTGATGAGTAGACCATGGATCATTGTGATGACGGGCGTCATGGAGCACTGTAGTGACAAGGGGCATGGAGCATTGTGATAACTGGTGTCATGGAGCATTGTGATGACAGGGGTCATGGAGCATTGTGATGACAAGGTTCATGGAGCATTCGGACGACAAGCTTGAGGAGTATGATGATGACAATTGCATGGAGCATTGTGATGAAAAGGCCATTGAGCATTGTGATGACAAGGGCAGGGAGCAATGTGATGAGAGTGTTCATGGAGCATGGTGATGACAATGGCATGGAGTATTGTGATGCCAAGGGTCATGGAGCTTTGTGATGACAAAGGTCATGGAGCATTTTGATGACAATTGCGTGGTGCATTGTGATGAGAAGGGCAGGGAGCATTGTGATGACAGGGTCATGGAGCAATTTGATGAAAAGTGTCAGGGAACATTTTGATGACAGGGGTCATGGAACATTGTGATGTCAGTGGTCATGGAGCATTGTGATGATAAGGGCATGTAGCATTTTGATGACAGGGGTCATGGAACATTGTGATGACAGGGGTGAGGGAGTATTGTGTTGACTAGTGATGGAACACTGTGATATCAGTGGTGAGAGAGCACTTAGATGAGAAGTGCATGGAGCATTGTGATAAAAAGGTTTATGGAGCATTGTGATGACAAGGTTGTGGAGCATTGTGAAGACAAGTGCATGGCACATTGTGATGACATGTGTCTTGGAGCATTGTGCTGAGAAGCACATGGAACACTGTGATGACAAGGGTCATGGAGCATTGTGCTGACAAAGGCATGGAGCATTGTGATGAGAAGTGTTACAGAGCATTGTGATGACGAGGGAATGGACCATTGTGATAACAAAGGTCATAAAGCATTGTGATGACTGGAGTCAAGGAACATTATGATGTGAGCGGTAATTGAGCATTGTGATTAAAAGGGCATGGAGCATTGTGATGACAGGGGCATGGAGCATTGGTCTGACAAGTTTCATGGATTATTGCTATGACAGTGGGCATGGAGCATTGTGATGACAGAGGTCATGGATCATTTTCATTTCAAGGACCATGGCGCATTGTGATGACAAGGGCATCAAGCAATGTGAACCCAAGTTTCATCGAGGATTTTGATGACAATGGGAATGGAGCATTGTGATGACAAGTTCATGAAACATTTTGCTGACAAATGCATGGAACATTTTGATGACAAGGGTCATGGAGCACTGTGATGACAAGCGTCACTGAACATTGTGATTACAGGGGTCATGGAGCATTGTGATAACAAGGGAATGGATCATTGTGATGACAATGGCATGGAACATTGTGATGGCAGGGGCATGGAGCATTGTGATGACAAGGTCGTAGATTATTGTGAAGATAGTTGTCAGGGAGCATTGTGGTAACATATGTCATGGTCCATTGTGATGACAATGGCATGGAGCATTGTGATGCCAAGTGTCATGGAGAAATGTGATGACAAATATAATGGAGCATTGTGATGACAAGGGCTTGGAGCCTTGTGATGACAAGGGTTATGGAGCATTGTGATGACCAGGGAATGGATCATTGTGATGACAAGGGTCATGGAGCATTTTGATGACAAGAGTCCAGGATCATTGTGTTGTCCGGTGTCATGGAGCACTGTGATGACAGTGGTCATGGAGCATTGTGATGACAGGGGTCATGGAGCACTGCGATGAGAAGTTCATGGAGCATTGGGCTGACAATATTCATTGAGTATTGCGATGGCAGTGGTCATGGAGCATTTTGATGACAAGGTAAAGGAGCATTGTGATGAAAGGGCATAGAGCATGGTGATGAGAAGGCCATGGAGCATTTTGAAGACATGTTTCATGAAGCTTTGTGATGACAAGGGCATGGAGCATTGTGATTACAGGAGTCTTGGAGCATTGTGATGAAAAGTGCATGGATCATTGTGATGAAAAATGCATGGAGCCTTGTCATGAGAGGTTTCAAGGAGCATATTGACGACCATTGTAAGGGAACATTGTGATGACAAGTTTATTGAGAATGGTGATGAAAAAGGTCATGGAGTATTGTGAATAGAAGACCATGGATAATTGTGATGATGAGCGTCATGGGGCGTTGTGATGACAAGTGTTATGGAACATTGTGATCACAAGGGTTTGGAGCATTGTGATGACAGAGGTCATGGAGCATTTTGATTTCATTGTGATGACAATAGCATGAAGCATTATGATGATGGGCATGGTGCATTGTGATGGCAGGGTTCATGGAGCATTGAGATTAAAAGGGGCATGGAGCATTGTGATTACAGTGGTCTTGGAGCATTGTGATGACCAGGTCATGGAGCATTGTGATGAGAAGGCGAAGGCGCATTCTGATGACATGCATCATGGAGCTTTGTGATGACAAGGGCATGGAACATTGTGATTACAGGTGTCTTGGAGCATTGTGATGACAAGGGTCATGGAGCCTTGTGATGAGAAGGCCGTGGAACATTGTAATGGCAGTTTTCATGGAGCATTTTTATAACAGTGGTAATGGAGCATTTTCATGACAAGCGCATGGAGAATTGGTATGAGAATTTTCATGGATTATTGTGATGAGAGGGGGCATGGAGCATTGTGATGACAAGGGCACGGAACACTGTGATACATGGGTCATGGAGGATTGCAATGACAAGCCTTGGAGCTTTGTGTTAAGAAGAGCATCGATCATTGTGATGAAAAGCATCATGGAGCCTGTGATGACAAGGACATGTCACAATGTGTTGAGAGGGTTCATGGAGCATTTTGATGACAATGGCATGGAGCATTGTGATGCCAAGGATCACGGAGCTTTGTGATGACAAAGGTCTATGGAGGGTTTTGATGACAAGGGCTTGGTGCACTGTGATGAGAAGGGCAGTGAGCATTGTGATCAAAGGGTCATGGAGCAATTTGATGAAAAGTGTCATGGGACATTTTGATGACAGGGGTTATGGAACATTGTGATGTCAGGGGTCAGGGAGCATTGTGATGAAAAGTGTCATTGAGCATTTTGATGACAGGGGTCATGGAACATTGTGATGACAGGGGTGAGGGAGTATTGTGTTGACTAGTGATGGAACATTATGATATCAGTGATGGGAGAGACTTTTGATGGGAAGTGCATGGAGCATTGTGACGAAAATTTTTATGGAGCACTGTGATGACAATGTTGTGGAGCATTGTGATGACAAGCACATGTCGCATTGTGATGACACACGTCATGGGGCATTGTGCGGACCAGCACATGGAGCATTGTGATGACAAGGGTCATGGAGCATTGTGCTGACAAAGGCATGGAGCACAGTGATGACATGAGTAAGAGAACATTGTCATGAAAATTTCATGGAGCATTGTGGTGACAAATGTCACAGAGCCTTTTGATGACAAGGGCATGCACCATTGTTATCACAGGTGTCATGGAGCATGTTGATGACTGTGGTCATGGAGCATTGTGATGACATGGGTCATGGAGCATTGTAATGAGACGGTCATTGAGCATTGGGCTGAAAATGTACATAGAGTATTGTGATGACAGGAGTCATGGAGCATTGTGATGAGAAGGGAATGGAGCAATGTGATGAGAAGGTCCTGGAGAATTTTGATGAGAGGGACATGGAGCCTTGTGATGAGAATAATCATGGAGCATACTGATGAAAAGGTGCATAGAGCATTGTGATTACAGGGGTTTTGAAGCATTGTGATGACCAGGGCATGGAGCAATGTGATGAGAAGGCCATGGAGCATTCTGATGACATGCGTCATGGAGCTCTGTGATGACAAAGACATGGAGCATTGTGATTAGAGGGGTCTTGGAGCATTGTGATCAAAAGGGAATGGATCATTGTTATTAAAAGTGCATGGAGCTTTCTCATGACAGTGTTCAAGGAGCATACTGATGATAAGTGTCCGGGAGCATTGTGATGATAAGTGTATTGAGCATTGTGATAACAAAGGTCATGGAGCATTGTGATGAGTAGACCATGGATAATTGTGATGACCAGCGTCAAGGGGCATTGTGATGACAAGAGTTATGGAACATTGTGATCACAAGGGATTAGAACATTGTGATGACAGAGGTAATGGAGCATTTTGATTTCATTTTGATGACAATAGCATGAAGCATTATGATGATGGGCATGGTGCATTGTGATGACAGAGTTCATGGAGCATTGAGATGAAAAGTGGCATGGAGAATTGTGATTACAGAGGTCTCGGAGCATTGTGATGACAAGGGCATGGAGCATTGTGATGAGAGGCCCATGGAGCATTCTGATGACATGCGTCATGGATCTTTGTGACGACAAGGACCTGGAGCATTGTGATTACAGGGGTCTTGGAGAATTGTGATGACAAGGATCATGGAGTCTTGGATGACAAGGCCGTGGAACCTTGTGATGGCAGGAGACATGGAGCATTGTTATGACAGGGGTAATGGAGCATTGTGATGGCAAGGGCATGGAACATTGGTCTGAAAATTTCATGGATTATTGTGATGAGTTTCGGCATGGAGCATTGTGATGACTACGGCAGAGAACACTGTGATACATGTGTCATTGAGGATTGTAATGAGAAGAGCATGGAGCATTGTGATGAAAAGAGTATCGAGCATTGTGATGACAAGCGTCAGGGAGCATTGTGCTGACAAAGGCATGGAGCAATATGATGAGAGGTTTCATGTAGCATTGTGATGAAATGGCATGGAGCATTGTGATACCAAGGGTCATGGAGCTTTGTGATGACAAAGGTCATGGAGTATTTTGATGACAAGGTCGTGGTGCATTGTCATGATAAGGGCAGGGAGTATTGTGATGACAGGGTCATGGAGCAAATTGATGAAAAGTGTCATGGAACATTTTGATGACAGGGGTTATGGAACATTGTGATGTCAGGGGTCATGGAGCATTTTGATGAAAAGGGTTATGGAGCATTGTGATGAAAAGGTGCATGGAGCATTGTGATTACAGGGGTTTTGAAGCATTGTGATGGCATGGGCATGGAGTATTGTGATGAGAAGGCTATGGAGCATTCTGATGACATGCGTCATGGAGCTTTGTGATGACAAGTACATGGAGCATTGTTATTGCAGGGTTCTTGGGGCATTGTGATGAAAAGGGAATGGATTATTGTGATGAAAAATGCATGGAGCCTTGTCATGACAGGGTTCAAGGAGCATACTGATGACAACTGTCAGGGAGCATTGTGATGATAAGTGTATTGAGCATTGTGATGACAAAGATCATGGAGCATTGTGATGAGAAGTCCATGGATAATTGTGATGACCAGCCTCATGGGGCATTGTGATGACAAGTGTTATGGAACATTTTGATCAGAAGGGTTTGGTGCATTGTGATGACAGAGGTCATTGAGCAGTTTGATTTCATTGTGATGAAAATAGCATGAAATATTATGGTGATGGACACGGTGCATTTTGATGACAGGGTTCATGGAGCATTGAGATAAAAAGGGGCATGGAGCATTGAGTTAAAAAGGGGCATCAAGCATTGTGATTACAGGGCTGTTGGAGCATTGTGATTACAAGGGCATGCAGCATTGTGATTACAGGTGTCCTGTAGCATTGTGATGACAAGGGTCATGGAGGCTTGTGATGACAAGGCCGTGGAACCTTGTGATGGCAGGGGTCATGGATCATTGTAATGACCGGGGTAATGGAGCTTTGTGATGACAAAGGTCATGGGGCATTTTGATGAAAAGGGCGTGGTACATTCTGATGAGAAGGACAGGGAGCATTGTGATGACAGTGTCATGGAGCAGTTTGATGAAAAGTGTCATGGAACATTTTGATGACAGGGGTTATGGAACATTGTGATGTCAGGGGTCATGGAGCATTGTGATGACAGAGGTCATTGAGCATTTTAATTTCATTGTGATGACAATAGCATGAAATATTATGGTGATGTACACGGTCAATGGTGATGACAGGGTTCATGGAGCATTGAGATGAAAAGGGGCATGGAGCATTGTGATTACAGGGATGTTGGAGCATTGTGATGACAAGAGCATGGAGCATTGTGATGAGAAGGCCATGGAGCATTCAGATGACATGCGTCATGGAGCTTTGTGATGACAAGGGCATGGAGTATTGTGATTACAGGGGTCTTGGAGCATTGTGATGACAAGGGTCATGGAGGCTTGTGATGACAAGGCCGTGGAGGCTTGTGATGACAAGGCCTTGGAACCTTGTGATGGCAGGGGTCATGGATCATTCTTATGACAGAGGTAATGAAGCTTTGTGATGACAAAAGTCATGCGGCATTTTGATGACAAGGGCGTGGTGCATTGTGTTGACAGAGGTCATGGAGCATTTTGATGACAAGATCGTTGTGCATTGTGATGAGAAGTGCAGGGAGCATTGTGATGACAGGTTCTTGGAGCAAATTGATGAAAAGTGTCAGGGAACATTTTGATAACAGGGGTTATGGAACATTGTGTTGATAAGGGCATGGAGTATTGTGATGTGGAGGCAATGGAGCACTCTGATGACATGCGTCATGGAGCTTTGTGATGAAAAGGACATGGAGCATTGTGATTACAGGGGTCATAGAGCATTGCGATGACAAGTGCATGGAGAATTGTGATGAAAATATCATGTAACATTGTGATAAGAAGTATCATGGAGCATTGTGATGACAAGGACTTGGAGATTTGTGATGACATGGGACATGGAGCATTGTGATGGCAAGACCGTGGAGCACTGTGATGAGAAGATCACGGATAATTGTGATGACGAGCGTCATGGAGCACTGTAATCACAAGGGGCATGGAACATTGTGATTACAGGGGTCTTGGAGCATTGTGATGACAAGGGCATGTAGCATTGTGTTGAGAAGGCCTCGGAGCATTCTGATGACATGTGTCATGAATCTTTGTGACGACACGGGCATGGAAAATTGTGATTATAGGGGTCTTGGAGCACTGTGATGAAAATGGTCAAGGAGCCTTGTATTACAAGGCCGTGGAACATTGTGATGGCAGGCATCATTGTTATGACAGGGGTAATGGAGCATTGTGATGAGAAGGGCATAGAATATTGGTCTGAAAATTTCATGGATTATTGTGATGAGATTCGGCATGGAGCATTGTGATGACTAGGGCACGGAACACTGTGACACATGTGTCATGGGGGATTGTAATGACAAGAGCATGGAGCATTGTGATGAGAAGAGTATCGAGCATTGTGATGACAAGCATCATGGAGCATTGTGCTGAAAAGGGCATGGAGCAATGTTATGAGACGTTTCATGTAGCATTGTGATGAAATGGCATGGAGCATTGTGATGCCAAGGGTCATGGAGCTTTGTGATGACAAAGGTCATGGAGCATTTTGATGACAAGGTCGTGGTGCATTGTGAAGAGAAGGGCAGGGAGCATTGTGATGACAGGGTCATGGAGCAAATTGATGAAAAGTGTCATTGAACATTTTGATTACAGGGGTTATGGAACATTGTGATGTCAGGGGTTATGGAGCATTTTGATGAAAATGGTGATGGAGCATTCTGATGAAAAGGTGCATGGAGCATTGTGATTACAGGGGTTTTGAAGCATTGTGATGACAAGGGCAAGGAGCATTGTGATGAGAAGGCAATGGAGCATTCTGATGACATGCGTCATGGAGCTTTGTGATGACAAGGACATTTAGCATTGTGGTGACAAAGGTCACAGAGCCTTGTGTGACGAGGGAATGGACCATTGTGATGACAAAGGTCATGAAGCATTGTGATGACTGGAGTCACGGAGGATTGTGATGACAGGGGTCATTGAGCATTGTGATGACAAGGGCTTGGTGCATTGTGATGACTGGGGCATGGAACATTGGTCTGACAAGTTTCATGGATAATTGTCATGACAGTGGGCATGGCACATTGTGATGACAAGGGCATGGAACATTGTGATGACAAGGTCATGGAGTATTGTGAAGACAGGTGTCAGGGAGCATTGTGATGACATATGTCATTGTCCATTGTGATGACAATGGCATGGAGCATTGTGATACCGAGTGTCAAGGAGGATTTTGATGACAAAGGTAATGGAGCATTTTGATGACAAGAGCTTGGGACATTGTGATGACAAGGTTCATGGAGCATTGTGATGACAAGTGCCTGGATCATTGTGATGACAAGGGCCATTGAGAATTTTGATGACATCGTCGTGAAGCATTGTGATGACAAGTGCATAGAGCTTGCTATGACAGTGGTCATAGAGCATTCCGATGACAAGTTTATGAAGAATTGTGATGACAAGATCATGTAACATTGTGAAAAGAAGTTTCATGGAGCATTGTGATGACAAGGACGTGGAGAATTGTGATGACATGGGACATGGAGCATTGTGTTGACCAGGCCATGGAGCATTGTGATGGCAAGACCGTGGAGCATTGTGATGAGAAGTTCACGGATAATTGTGATGACGAGCGTCATGGAGCTCTGTAATGACAAGGGGCATGGAGCATTGTGATTACAGAGGTTTTGGAGCATTGTGATGAAAAGGGAATGGAGCATTTTAATGAGAAGTCCATGGAGCATTCTGATGACATGCGACAATAATCATTGTGACAACAAGGGCATGGAGCCTTGTGATTACTGATGTCTTGGAGCACTATGATGACAAGGGTCATGGAGCCTTGGATGACAAGGCCGTGGAACATTGTGATGGCAGGGGTCATGGAGCATTGTTATGCCAGGGGTAATGGAGCATTGTGATGACAAGGGCATGGAACATTACTCTGAAAATTTCATGTTTTATTGTGATGAGATTAGGCATGGAGCATTGTGATGACTAGGGCGCGGAACACTGTGATACATGTGTCATGGAGGACTGTAATGACAAGTGCATGGAGCATTGTGATGAGAAGAGTATCGAGCATTGTGATGACAAGTGTCATGGAGCATTGTGCTGACAAGGTCATGGAGCAATGTGATGAGAGGTTTCATGTAGCATCGTGATAAAATGGCATGTAGTATTGTGATGCAAAAGGTCATGGAGGAATGCGATGAGAGGTTTCATGTAGCATTGTGATAAAATGGCATGGAGTTTTGTGATGCCAATGTTCATGGAGCTTTGTGATGTCAAAGGTCATGGAGCATTTTGATGACAAGGTCGTAGTGCATTGTGATGAGAAGGGCAGGGAGCATTGTGATGACAGTGTCATGGACCAAACTAATGAAAAGTGTAATGGAACATTTTGATGACAGGGGTTATTGAACATTGTGATGTCAGGGCTCATGGAGCATTTTGATGAAAAGGGTCATGGAGCATGCTGATGAAAATGTGCATGGAGCATTGTGATTAGAGGGGTTTTGAAGCATTGTGATGACAAGGGCAAGGAGCATTGTGATGAGAAGGCAATGGAGCATTATGATGACATGTGTCATGGAGCTTTGTGATGACAAGGACATGGAATATTGTGGTGACTAAGGTCACAGAGCCTTGTGTGACGAGGGAATGGACCATTGTGATGACAAAGGTCATGAAGCATTGTGATGACTGAAGTCACGGAGCATTGTGATGACAGGGGTCATGGAGCATTGTGAGGACAAGGGCATGTTGCATTGTGATGACAGGGGCATGGAACATTGGTCTGACATGTTTCATGGATTATTGTGATGACAGTGGACATGGCGCATTGTGATGACAAGGGCATGGAACATTGTGATGACAAGGTCATGGAGTATTGTGAAGACAGGTGTCAGGGAGCATTGTGATGACATATATCATTGTCCATTGTGATGACAATGGCACAGAGCTATGTGATAAAAAGTGTCATGGAGGATTGTGATGACAAAGTTAATGGAGCATTTTGATGACAAGGGCTTGGGACACTGTGATGACAAGGGTCATGGAGCACTGTGATGACAAGTGCATGGAGCATTGTGATGACAAGGGCCATTGAGAATTTTGATGACAACGTTGTGAAGCATTGTGATGACAAGCTCATGGAGCTTGCTATGACAGGGGTCATAGAGCATTGCAATGACAATTGCAAGGAGAATTGTAATGACAAGATCATGTAACATTGTGATAAGAAGTGTCATGGAGAATTGTGATGACAAGGACGTGAAGAATTGTGATGACATGGGACATGGAGCATTGTGATGACCAGGTCATGGAGCATTGTGATGGCAAGACCGTGGAGCATTGTGATGAGAAGATCACGGATAATTGTGATGACGAGCGTCATGGAGCACTGTAATGACAAGGGGCATGGAGCATTGTGATTACAGGTGTCTTGGAGCATTGTGATGACAAGGGAATGGAGCATTTTGATGAGAAGGTCATGGAACATTGGGCTGAAAATGTTCACGGAGTATTGTGATGACAGGGGTCAAGGAGCATTGTGATGACAAGGGAATGGAGCATTGTGATGACAAGGTCCTGGAGAAGTGTGATGAGAAAACCATGGAGTCTTGTGATGAGAAGTCCATGGAGCATTCTGATGACATGGGTCATGGATCTTTGTGACGACAAGGGCAAGGAGATTTGTGATTACAGGGGTCTTGGAGCATTGTGATGACAAGGGTTATGGAGCCTTTGATGCCAAGGCGGTGGATCATTGTGATGGCAGGGGTCATGGAGCATTGTTATGACAGGGGTAATGGAGCATTGTGATGACAAGGGCAGGGAACATTGGTCTGAAAATTTCATGGATTATTGTGATGAGATTCGGCATGGAGCATTGTGATGACTAGGGCACGGAACCCTGTGATACATGTGTCATGGAGGATTGTAATGACAAGGGCATGGAGGATTGTGATGAGAAGAGTATCGAGCATTGTGATGACAAGCGTCATGGAGCATTGTGCTGACAAGGGAATGGAGCAATGTGATGAGAGTTTTCATGTAGCATTGTGATGAAATGGCATGGAGCATTGTGATGCCAAGGGTCATGGATCTTTGAGATGACAAAGGTCATGGAGCATTTTGATGACAAGGTCGTGGTGCATTGTGATGAGAAGGGCAGAGAGCATTGTGATGACAGGGTCATGGAGCAAATTGATGAAATGTGTCATGGAACATTTTGATTACAGGGGTTATGGAACATTGTGAAGTCAGGTGTCATGGAACATTGTGATGAGAAGGCCATGGAACATTCTGTTGACATGTGTCATGGAGCTTTGTGATGAAAAGGGCATGGAGCATTGTGATTACAGGGGTCTTGGAGCATTTAGATACCAAGGGTCATCGAGGCTTGCGATGACAAGGGAATGGGACATTGGTCTGAAAATTTTTATGGATTTTTGTGATGAGTGTGGGCATGGAGCATTGTGATGACAAGGGCACGGAACACTGTGATACATCAATCATGCAGAATTGTAATGACAAGGGCATGGAGCATTGTGATGAGAAAGGCATCGAGCATTGTGATTACAAGCGTCATGGGATTTGGATGACAAGTTCATGGAGAAATATGATGAGAGGGTTCATGGAGCATTGTGATGACAATGGAATGGAGCATTGTGATGCCAAGGGTCATGGACCTTTGTGATGACAAATGTCATGGAGCATTTTGATGACAAGGGCGTGGTGCATTGTGATGAGAAGGGCAGGGAGCATTGTGATGACAGGGTCATGGAACAATTTGATGAAAAGTGTCATGGAATATTTTGATGACAGAGGTTATAGAACATTGTGATTTCAGTGGTCATGGAGCTTCGTGATGAAAAGGGTCATGGAGCATTTTGATTACAGGGGTTATGGAACATTTTGATGTCAGGTGTCATGGAGCATTGTGATGATAAGGGCATGTAGCATTGTGATGACAGGGGTCATGGATCATTGTGATGAGAGGGGTGAGGGAGTATTGTGATGACTAGTGATGGAACATTGTGATATCAGTGCTGAGAGAGCATTTTGAGGAGAAGTGCATGGAGCATTGTGATGACAATGTTTATGGAGCATTTTGATGACAAAGATGTGGAGCATTATGATGACAGGTGCATGGCGCATTGTGATGACATGGGTTATGGAGCATTGTGCTGACACACGCATCGAGCATTGTGATGACAAGGGTCATGGAGCATTGTGCTGACAAAGGCATGGAGCTTTGTGATGGCAAGGATCACAGAGCATTGTGATTAAAAGTTCATGGAGCCATGCGGTGACAAAGGTCACAGAGCTTTGTGTGATGAGGTCATGGACCATTGTGATGACAAATGTCTTGAAGGACTGTGATGACTGAAGTCACAGAGCACTGTGATAACAGTGGTCTTGGAGCATTGTCATGAAAAGGGAATGGATCATTGAGATGAAAAATGCATGGATCCTTGTCATGACAGTCTTCAAGGAGCATACTGATGACAAGTGTCATGGAGCATTGTGATGACAAGTGTATTGAGCATTGTGGTGACAAAGGTCAGGGAGCATTGTGATGAGAAGACCTTGCATAATTTTGATGACGAGCGTAATGGGGTATTGTGATGACAAGTGTTATGGGACATTGAGATCAGAAGGGTTTGGAGCATTGTGATGACAGAGGTCATGGAGCATTTTAATTTCATTGTGATGACAATAGCATGAATCATTATGATGATGGGCATGGTGCATTGTGATGACAGGGTTAATGGAGCATTGAGATGAAAAGGGGCATGGAGAATTGTGATTACAGAGGTCTTGGTGCATTGTGATGACAAGGGACATGGAGCCTTGTGATGACAAGGCCGTGGATCATTGTGATGGCAGGGGTCATGGAGCATTGTTATGACAGGTGTAATGGAGCATTGTGATGACAAGGGCATGGAGCAATGTGATGAGATATTCAATTGAGCATTGTGATGACAATGGCATGGAGCATTGTGATGCCAAGGGTCATGGAGCTTTGTGATGACAAAGGTCATGGGGCATTTTGACGACAAGGGCTTGGTGCACTGAGATGAGAAGGACCGGGAGCATTGTGATGACAGAGTCTTGGAGCAATTTGATGAAAAGGGTCATGGAATATTTTGTTGACAGGGGTTATGGAACATTCTGATGTCAGGGGTCATGAAGCATTGTGATGAAATGGGTCATGGAGCATTTTGTGACAGTGGTTATGGAACATTGTGATGTCGGGGCTCATGGATCATTGTGATGATAAGGGCATGTAGCAGTGTGATGACAGGGGTCATGGAACACTGTGGTGACAGGGGTGAGGGAGTATTGTGATGACTAGTGATGGAACATTGTGATATATATGGTGAGAGAGCATTTTGATGAGAAGTGCATGGAGCATTGTGATGATAAGTGTTATGGAGCATAGCAATGATAAGGATATGGAGTATTGTGATGACAAGTGCATGGCGCATTGTGATGACATGTGTCATAGAGCATTGTGCTGACAAGCGCATGCAGCAGTTTGATGACAAGTGTCATGGAGCATTGTGCTGAGAAAGGCATGTAGCATTTTGATGACAAGGTACACAGAGCATTGTGATGAAATATTCATGGAGCACTGTGGTGAAAAAGATCACAGAGCCTTGTGTGACGAGGGCATGGACCATTGGTCTGACAAGTTTCATGGATTATTGTGATGACAGTGGTCATGGCACACTGTGATGACAAGGGCATGGAACATCGTGCTGACAAGGTCATGGAATATTGTGAAGACAGGTGTCAGGGAGCATTGTGATGACATATGTCATTGTCCATTGTGATACCAAGTGTCATGGAGGATTGTGATGACAAAGGTATTGGAACATTTTGATGACAGGGGTTATGGAACATTGTGATGTCAGGGGTCATGGAGCATTTTGATGAAAAGTGTCATGGAGCATACTGATGAAAAGGTGCATGGAGCATTGTGATTACAGGAGTTTTGAAGCATTGTGATGACAAGGGCAAGGAGCATTGTGATGAGAAGGCAATGGTGCATTTTGATGACATGCGTCATGGAGGTTTGTGATGACCAAGACATGTAGCATTGTGATTACAGGTGTCTTGGAGCATTGTGATGAAAAGGGTATGGATCATTGTGATGATCAGCATAATGGGGCATAGTGATGACAAGTGTTATGGAACGTTGTGATCAGAAGGGTTTGGTGCATTTTGATGACAGAGGTCATTGAGCATTTTGATTTGATTTTGATGACAATAGCATGAAATATTATGGTGATGGGCACGGTGCATTGTGATGACAGGGTTCATGGAGCATTGAGATGAAAAGGGGCATGGAGCATTGTGATTACATGGGTGTTGGAGCATTGTGATGACAAGGGCATGGAACATTGTGATGAGAAGGCCATTGAGCATTCTGATGACATGCGTCATGGAGCTTTGTGATGACAAGGGCATGGAGCATTGTGATTACAGGTGTCTTGGAGCATTTTGATGACAAGGTTCATCGAGGCTTGTGATGACAGGGCCGTGGAACCTTGTGATGGCAGGGGTCATGGAGCATTGTTATGACAGTGGTAATGGAGCATTGTGATGACAAGGGCATGGGGCATTGGTCTGAAAATTTTCATGGATTATTGTGATGAGAGTGGGCATGGAGCATTGTGATGAGAAGGGTACGGAACACTGTGATACATAGATCATGCAGGATTGTAATGACAAAGGCATCGAGCATTGTAATGAGAAGGGCATCGAGCATTGTGATTACAAGCGTCATGGAGATTTGGGATGACAAGTGCATTTAACAATGTGATGAGAGGGTTCATACAGAATTGTGATGACAATGGAATGGAGCATTGTGATGCTAAGGGTCATGGACCTTTGTGATGACAAAGGTCATGGAGCATTTTGATGACAAGGGGATGTTGCATTGTGATGAGAAGGGCAGGGAGCATTGTGATGACAGGGTCATGGAGCAGTTTGATGAAAAGTGTCATGGAATATTTTGATGACATGGGTTATAGAACATTGTGATACCAGGGGTCATGGAGCTTTGTGATGAAAAGGGTCATGGAGCATTTTTATTACAGGGGTTATGGGACATTGTTATGTCAGGTGTAATTTAGCATTGTGATGATAAGGACATGTAGCATTGTGATGACAGGGGTCATGGAACATTGTGGTGACAGGGGTGAGGGAGTATTGTGATGACTAGTGATGGAACATTGTGATATCTGTGGTGAGAGAGCATTTTGAGGAGAAGTGCATGGAGCATTGTGATGACAAGGTTTATGGAGCATTTTGATGACAAGGATGTGGAGCATTGTGATGACAAGTGCATGGCACATTGTGATGACATGGGTTATGGGGCATTGTGCTGAAACACGCATCGAGCATTGTGATGAAAAGGGTCATGGAGCATTGTGCTGACAAAGGCATGGATTTGTGATTACAAGGGTCACAGAGCATTGTGATAAAAATTTCATGGAACATTGCGGTGACATGGGTTATGGAGCATTGTGCTGACAAATGCATGGAGCTTTGTGATGTCTAGGATCACAGAGCATTGTGATTAAAAGTTCATGGCGCATTGGGGTGACAAAGGTCACAGAGCTTTGTGTGACGAGGTCATGGACCATTGTGATGACAAGCGTCATGAAGCATTATGATGACTGAAGTCAATGAGCACTGTGATAAAAGTGATCTTGGAGCATTGTCATGAAAAGGGAATGGATCATTGTGATGAAATAGGCATGGATCCTTGTCATGACAGTGTTCAAGGAGCATACTGATGACAAGTGTCAGGGAGCATTGTGATGACAAGTGTATTGAGCATTTTGGTGACAAAGGTCATAGAGCATTGTGATGAGAATACCATGGATAATTGTGATGACGAGCATCATGGGGCATTGTGATGACAAGTGTTATGGAACATTGTGGTCAGAAGGGTTTGGAGCATTGTGATGACAGAGGTCATGGAGCATTTTAATTTCATTGTGATGCCAATAGCATGAATCATTATGGTGATGGGCATGGTGCATTGTGATGACAGGGTTCATGGAGCATTGATATGAAAAGGGGCATGGAGAATTGTGATTACAGAGGTCTTGGTGCATTGTGATGACAAGGGACATGGAGCCTTGTGGTGACAAGGCCGTGGAATATGGTGATGGCAGGGTTCATGGAGCATTGTTATGACAGGTGTAATGGAGCATTGTGATGACAAGGGCATGGAGCAATGTGATGAGAGATTTCATTGAGCATTGTGATGACAATGGCATGGAGCATTGTGATGTCAAGTGTCATGGAGCTTTGTGATGACAAAGTTCATGGGGCATTTTGACGACAAGGGCATGGTGCATTGAGATGAGAAGGACAGGGAGCATTGTGATGACAGGGTCATGGAGCAATTGGATGAAAAGTTTCATGGAATAGTTTGATGACAGGGGTTATGGAACATTGTGATGTCAGGGGTCATGAAGCATTGTGATGAAAAGGGTCATGGAGCATTTTGTGAGAGGGGTTATGGAACATTGTGATGTCAGGGGTCATGGAGCATTGTGATGATAAGGGCATGTAGCACTGTGATGACAGGGGTCATGGAAGACTGTGATGACAGGGGTGAGGGTGTATAGTGGTGACTAGTCATGTAACATTGTGATATATGTGGTGAGAGAGCATTTTGATGAGAAGTGCATGGAGCATTGTGATGAAAAGTGTTATAGAACATACCAATGATAAGTATGTGGAGTATAGTGATGACAAGCACATGGCGCATTATGATGACATGGGTCATGTAGCATTGTGCTGACAAGCGCATGGAGCATTTTGATGACAAGTGTCATGGAGCATTGTGCTGACAAATGCATGGAGCATTTTGATAACAAGGGACACAGAGCATTGTGATGAAATATTCATGGAGAATTGTGGTGCAAAAGACCACAGAGCTTTGTGTGACGAGGGAATGGACCATAGTGATGAGATAGGTCATGAAGCATTGTGATGACTGGAGTCAAGGAGCATTGTGATGAAAGGGGTCATGGAGCATTGTGATGACAAGGGCATGTAGCAATGTGAAGACAGGGGCATGGAACATTGGTCTGACAAGTTTCTTGGATTATTGTGATGACAGTGGGCATGGAGCATTGTGAGGACTAGGGCATGGAGCATTGTGGTGACAAAGGCATGGAGCATTTTAATGACAAGGGACACAGAGCATTGTGATGAAATATTCATGGAGCATTGCGGTGAAAAAAATCACAGAGCCTTGTTTGAAGAGGGCATGGACAACTGTGATGACAAAGGTCATGAAGCATTGTGATGACTGGAGTCACGGAGCATTGTGATGACAGGGGCATGGAGCATTGTGATGACAGGGGCATGGAACATTGGTCTGACATGTTTCATGGTTTATTGTGATGACAGTGGGCATGGCACATTGTGATGACAAGGGCATGGAACATTGTGATGACAAGGTCAGGGAGTAATGTGAAGACAGGTGTCAGGGAGCATTGTGATGACATATGTCATTGTCCATTGTGATGAAAATGGCATTTAGAATTACGATACCAAGTGTCATGGAGGATTTTGATGACAAAGGTAATGGAGAATTTTGATGACAAGGGCTTGGAACATTTTGATGACAAGGGTCATGGAGCCTTGGATGCCAAGGCGGTGGAACATTGTGATGGCAGGGGTCATGGAGCATTGTTATGACAGGGGTAATGGAGCATTGTGATGAAAAGGGCATGGAATATTGGTCTGAAAATTTCATGGATTATTGTGATGAGATTCGGCATGGAACATTGTGATGACTAGGGCACGGAGCACTGTGATACATGTGTCATGGAGGATTGTAATGAGAAGGGCATGGAGCATTTTGATGAGAAGAGTATCGAGCAGTGTGATGACAAGCGTCATGGAGCATTGTGTTGACAAGGGCATGGAGCAATGTGATGAGAGGTTTCATGTAACATTGTGATGAAATGGCATGGAGTATTGTGATGCCAAGGGTCATGGAGCTTTGTGATGACAAACGTCATGGAGCATTTTGATGTGAATGGTCATGGAGCATTCTGATGAAAAGGTGCATGGAGCATTGTGATTACAGAGAATTAGAAGCATTGTGATGACAAGGGCAAGGAGCATTGTGATGAGAAGGCCATGGAGCATTCTGATGACATGGGTCATGGACCATTGTGACGACAAGGGCATGGAGCATTGTGATTACAGGAGTCTTGGAGCATTGTGATGACAAGGGTCATGGAGCCTTGGATGCCAAGGCGGTGGAACATTGTGATGGAAGGGGTCATGGATCATTGTTATGATAGGGGTAATGGAGCATTGTGATGACAAGGGCATGGAACATTGGTCTGAAAATTTCATGGATTATTGTGATGAGATTCGGCATGGAGCATTGTGATGACTAGAGCACGGGACACTGTGATACATGTGTCATGGAGGATTGTAATGACAAGGGCATGGAGCATTGTGATGAGAAGAGTATCGAGCATTGTGATGACAAGCGTCATGGAGCATTGTGCTGACAAGGGAATTGAGCAATGTGATGAGAGTTTTCATGTAGCATTGTGACAAAATGGCATGGATCACTGTGATGCCAAGGGTCATGTATCTTTGTGATGACAAAGGTCATGGAGCATTTTGATGACAAGGTCGTGGTGCATTGTGATGAGAAGGGCAGGGAGCATTGTGATGACAGGGTCATGGAGCAAATTGATGAAAAGTGTCATGGAACATTTTGATGACAGGGGTTATGGAACATTGTGATGTCAGGGATCATGGAGCATTGTGATGAAAAGTGTCATGGAGCATTCTGATGAAAATGTGCATGGAGCATTGTGATTACAGGGGTTATGAAGCATTGTGATGACAAGGGCATGGAGCATTGTGATGAGAAGGCAATGGAGCATTCTGATGACATGCGTCATTGAGCTTTGCGATGACAAGCACATGGAGAATTGTGATTACAGGGGTCTTGGAGCATTGTGATGAAAAGGGCATGGATCATTGTGAAGACTAGCGTCATGGGGCATTGTGATGAGAAGTGTTATGGAACATTGTGATCAGAAGGGTTTGGTGCATTGTGATGACAGTGGTCATTGAGCATTTTGATTTCATTGTTATGACAATAGCATGAAATATTATGCTGATGGCCACGGTTCATTTTGATGACAGGTTTCATGGAGCATTGAGATGAAAAGGAGCATGGAGCATTGTAATTACAGTGGTGTTGGAACATTGTGATTACAAGGGCATGGACCATTGTGATGAGAAGGCCATGGAACATTCTGATAACATGTGTCATGGAGCTTTGTGAAGAAAAGGGCATGGAGCATTGTGAATACAGGGGTCTTGGGGCATTTTGATACCAAGGATCATCGAGGCTTGTGATGACAAGGCCGTGGAACCTTGTGATGGCTGGGGTCATGGAGCATTGTTATGAAAGGGGTAATGGAGCTTTGAGATGACAAGGGAATGGGGCATTGGTCTGAAAATATTCATGGATTTTTGTGATGAGTGTGGGCATGGAGCATTGTGATGACAAGGGCACGGAACACTGTGATACATCAATCATGCAGGATTGTAATGACAAGGGCATGGAGCATTGTGATGAGAAGGGCATCGAGCATTGTGATGACAAGCGTCATCGAGATTTGGATGACAAGTGCATGGAGCAATGTGATGAGAGGGTTCATGGAGCATTGTGATGACAATGGAATGGAGCATTGTGATGCCAAGGGTCATTGACCTTTGTGATGACAAAGGTCATGGAGCATTTTGATGACAAGGGTGTGGTGCATTGTGATGACAAGGGCAGGGAGCATTGTGATGACAGGGTCATGGAACAATTTGATGAAAATTGTCATTGAATATTTTGATGACAGAGGTTATAGAACATTGTGATGTCAGTGGTCATGGAGCTTTGTGATGAAAAGGGTCATGGAGCATTTTGATTACAGGGGTTATGGAACATTGTGATGCCAGGTGTCATGGAGCATTGTCATGATAAGGGCATGTATCATTGTGATGACAGGGGTAATGGAACATTGTGATGACAGGGGTGAGGGTGTATAGTGATGACTAGTGATGGAACATTGTGATATCAGTGGTGAGAGAGCATTTTGAGGAGAAGTGCATGGAGCATTGTGATGACAAGATTTATGGAGCATTGTGATGACAAGTGCATGGCGCATTGTGATGACATGGGTTATGGAGCATTGTGCTGACACACACATCGAGCATTGTGATGACAAGGGTCATTGAGCATTGTGCTGACAAAGGCATGGAGCTTTGTGATGACAAGGATCACAGAGCATTTTGATTAAATGTTCATGGAGCCATGTGGTGACAAAGGTCACAGAGCTTTGTGTGACGAGATCATGGACCAATGTGATGACAAATGTCATGAAGGATTGTGATGACTGAAGTCACAGAGCACTGTGATAACAGTGGTCTTGGAGCATTGTCATGAAAAGGGAATGGATCATTGTGATGACATAGGCATGGATACTTGTCATGACAGTGTTCAAGGAGCATACTGATGACAAGTGTCACGGAGCTTTGTGATGACAATTGTATTGAGCATTGTGGTGACAAAGGTCATGGAGCATTGTGATGAGAAGACCTTGCATAATTGTGATGACGAGCGTCATGGGGTATTGTGATGACAAGTGTTATGGGACATTGTTATCAGAAGGGTTTGGAGCATTGTGATGACAGAGGTCATGGAGCATTTTAATTTCATTGTGATGACAATAGCATGAATCATTATGATGATGGGCATGGTGCATTGTGATGACAGTGTTCATGGAGCTTTGAGATGAAAAGGGGCATGGAGAATTGTGATTACAGAGGTCTTGGTACATTTTGATGACAAGGGTCATGGAGCCTTGTGATGACAAGGCCGTGGAAAATTGTGATGGAAGGGGTCATGGAGCATTGTTATGCCAGGTGTAATGGAGCATTGTGATGACAAGGGCATGGAGCAATGTGATGAGATATTTCATTGAGCATTGTGATGACAATTGCATGGAGCATTGTGATGCCAAGCGTCATGGAGCTTTGTGATGACAAAGGTCATGGGGCATTTTGACGACAAGGGCTTGGTGCATTGAGATGAGAAGGACAGGGAGCATTGTGATGACAGGGTCTTGAGCAATTTGATGAAAAGGGTCATGGAATATTTTGTTGACAGGGGTTATGGAACATTGTGATGTCAGGGGTCATGAAGCATTGTGATGAAATGGGTTATGGAGCAGTTTGTGACAGGGGTTATGGAACATTGTGATGTCAGGGCTCATGGAGCATTGTGATGATAAGGGCATGTAGCAGTGTGATGACAGGGGTCATGGAACACTGTGGTGACAGGGGTGAGGGAGTATTGTGAGGACTAGTGATGGAACATTGTTATATATATGGTAAGAGAGCATTTTGATGAGAAGTGCATGGATCATTGTGATGACATGTGTCATAGAGCATTGTGCTGACAAGCGCATGGAGCATTTTGATGACAAGTGTCATGGAGCATTGTGCTGACAAAGGCATGGAGCCTTGTGATGACAAGGGACACAAAGCATTGTGATGGAAATTTCATGGGGCATTGTGGTGACAAAATCACAGAGCCTTGTGTGACGGGGGCATGGACCATTTGTCTGACAAGTTTCATGGATTATTGTGATGAGAGTGAGCATGGATCATTGTGATGACAAGGGCATGGAGCATTGTGTTGACAAAGGTCACAGAGCCTTGTGTGACGAGGGCATGGACCATTGTGATGACAAAGGTCATGAAGCATTGTGATGACTGGAGTCACGGAGCATTGTGATGACAGAGGTGATGGAGAATTGTGATGACAAGGGCATGGAGCATTGTGATGACAGTGGAATGGAATATTTGTCTGACAAGTTTCCTGGATTATTGTGATGACAGTGGGCATGGCGCATTGTTATGACAAGGGAATGGAAGATTGTGATGACAAGGTCATGGATTATTGTGAATACAGGTGTCAGGGAGCATTGTGATGACATATGTCATTGTCCATTGTGATGACAATGGCATGGAGCATTGTGATACCAAGTGTCATGGAGGATTGTGATGACAAAGGTAATGGACATTTTGATGACAGGGGTTATGGAACATTGTGATGTCAGGGGTCATGGAGCATTTTGATGAAAAGTGCCATGGAGCATTCTGATGAAAAGGTGCATGGAGCATTGTGATTACAGGTGTTTTGAAGCATTGTGATGACAAGGGCAAGGAGCATTGTGATGAGAAGTCAATGGAGCATTCTGATGACATGCGTCATGGAGGTTTGTGATGACCAAGACATGTAGCATTGTGATTACAGGGGTCTTGGAGCATTGTGATGAAAAGGGCATGGATCATTGTGATGATCAGCGTCATGGGGCATTGTGATGACAAGTGTTATGGAACATTGTGATCAGAAGGGTTGGGTGCATTGTGATGACAGAGGTCATTGACCATTTTGATTTCATTGTGATGACAATAGCATGAAATATTATGGTGAAGGGCACGGTGCATTGTGATGACAGGGTTCATGGAGCATTGAGATGAAAAGGGGCATGGATCATTTTGACTACAGGGGTGTTGGAGCATTGTGATGACAAGGGCATGGAGCATTGTGATGAGAAGTCCATGGAGCATTCTGACGACATGCGTCATGGAGCTTTGTGATGACAAGGGCATGGAGCATTGTGATTACAGGTGTCTTGGAGAATTTTGATAACAAGGTTCATCGAGGCTTGTGATGACAACGCCGTGGAACCTTGTGATGGCAGGTGTCATAGAGCATTGTTATGACAGGGGTAATGGAGCATTGTGATGGCAAGGGCATGGGGCATTGGTCTGAAAATTTTCATGGATTATTGTGATGAGAGTGGGCATGGAGAATTGTGATGAAAAGGGCACGGAACACTGTGATACATAGATCATGGAGTATTGTAATGACAAAGGCATGGAGCATTGTAATGAGAAGGGCATCGAGCATTGTGATTACAAGCGTCATGGAGATTTGGGATGACAAGTGTATGGAACAATGTGATGAGAGGGTTCATGCAGCATTGTGATGACAATGGAATGGAGCATTGTGATGCTAAGGGCCATGGAATATTGTGATGAAAAAGGTCATGGAGCATTTTGATGACAATGGCGTGGTGCATTGTGATGAGAAGGGCAGGGAGCATTGTGATGACAGGGTCATGGTGCAGTTTGATGAAAAGTGTCATGGAATATTTTGATAACATGTGTTATAGAACATTGTGATACCAAGGGTCATGGAGCTTTGTGATGAAAAGGGTCATGGAGCATTTTTATTACAGGGGTTATGGGACATTGTTACGTCAGGTGTAATGGAGCATTGTGATGATAAGGGCATGTAGAATTGTGATGACTGGGGTCATGGAACATTGTGGTGACAGGGGTGAGGGAGTATTGTGATGACTAGTGATGGAACATTGTGATATCAGCGGTGAGAGAGCATTTTGAGGAGAAGTGCATGGAGCATTGTGATGACAAGGTTTATGGAGCATTTTGATGACAAGGATGTGGAGGATTGTGATGACAATTGCATGGCGCATTGTGATGACATGGGTTATGGAGCATTGTGCTGATACGCGCATCGAGCATTGTGATGACAAGGGTCATGGAGCATTGTGCTGACAAAGGCATGGAGCTTTGTGATGACAAGGGTCACAGAGCATTGTGATAAAAATTTCATGGAGCATTGTGGTTACATGGGTTATGGCGCATTGTGCTGACACGCGCATCGAGCATTGTGATGACAAGGGTCATGGAGCATTGTGCTGACAAAGGCATGGAGCTTTGTGATGACTACGATCACAGAGCATTGTGATTAAAAGTTCATGGCGCATTGGGGTGAAAAAGGTCACAGAGCTTTGTGTGACGTGGTCATGGACCATTGTGATGACAAATGTCATGAAGCATTGTGATGACTGAAGTCAGTGAGCACTGTGATAAAAGTGATCTTGGAGCATTGTCATGAAAAGGGAATGGATCATTGTGATGAAATAGGCATGGATCCTTGTCATGAAAGTGTTCAAGGAGCATACTGATGACAAGTGTCACAGAGCATTGTGATGACAAGTGTATTGAGCATTGTGGTGACAAAGGTCATGGAGCATTGTGATGAGAATACCTTGCATAATTGTGATGACGAGCGTCATGGGGTATTGTGATGACAAGTGTTATGGAACATAGTGATCCGTAGGGTTTGGAGCATTGTGATGACAGAGGTCATGGAGCATTTTAATTTCATTGTGATGCCAATAGCATGAATCATTATGGTGATGGGCATGGTGCATTGTGATGACAGGGATCATGGAGCATTGAGATGAAAAGTTGCATGGAGAATTGTGATTATAGAAGTCTTGGTGCATTGTGATGACAAGGGCCATGGAGCCTTGTGATGACAAGGCCGTGGAACATTGTGATGGCAGGGTTCATGGAACATTGTTATGACAGGTGTAATGGAGCATTGTGATGACAATGGCATGGAGCATTGTGATGTCAAGTGTCATGGAGCTTTGTGATGACAAAAGTCATGGGGCATTTTGACGACAAGGGTATGGTGCATTGAGATGAGAAAGACAGGGAGCATTGTGATGACAGGGTCATGGAGCAATTTGATGAAAAGGGTCATGGAATATTTTGATGACAGGGGTTATGGAACATTGTGATGTCAAGGGTCATGAAGCTTTGTGATGAAATGGGTCATGGAGCATTTTGTTACAGGGGTTATGGAACATTGTGATGTCAGGGGTCATGGAACATTGTGACGATAAGGGCATGTAGCACTGTGAGGACAGGGGTCATGGAACACTGTGATGACAGGGTTGAGGGAGCATTGTGATGACTAGTGATGTAACATTGTGATATATGGGGTGAGAGAGCATTTTGATGAGAAGTGAATGGAGCATTGTGATGAAAAGTGTTATGGAGCATACCAATGATAAGGATGTGGAGTATAGTAATGACAAGCGCATGGTGCATTTTGATGACATGGGCCATGTAGCATTGTGCTGACAAGCGCATGGAGCATTTTGATGAAAAGTGTCATGGAGCATTGTGCTGACAAAGGCATGGAGCATTTTATTAACAAGGGACACAGAGCATTGTGATGAAATATTCATGGGGCATTGTGGTGAAAAAGATCACAGAGCCTTGTGTGACAAAGGCATGGACCATAGTGATGAGATAGGTCATGAAGCATTGTGATGACTGGAGTCACGGAGCATTGTGATGAAAGGGGTCATGGAGCATTGTGATGACAAGGGCATGGAGCAATGTGAAGACAGGGGCATGGAACATTGGTCTGACAAGTTTCTTGGATTATTGTGATGACAGTGGGCATGGAGCATTGTGATGACTATGGCATGGAGCATTGTGGTGACAAAGGCATGGAGCATTTTAATGACAAGGGACACAGAGCATTGTGATGAAATATTCATGGAGCATTGCAGTGAAAAAGATCACAGAACCTTGTTTGAAGAGGGAATGGACCACGGTGATGACAAAGGTCATGAAGCAATGTGATGACTGGTGTCAAGGAGCACTGTGATGACAGGGGTCATGGAGCATTGTGATGACAAGATTTATGGATTATTGTGATGAGAGTGGGCATGGCGCATTGTGATGACAAGGGCATGGAACATGGTGATGACAAGGTCATGGATTATTGTGAAGACAGGTGTCAGGGAGCATTGTGATGACATATGTCATTGTCCATTGTGATGACAATGGCATGGAGCATTGTGATACCAAGTGTCATGGAGGATTGTGATGACAAAGGTAATGGAGCATTTTGATGACAAGGGCTTAGAATATTGCAATGGCAAGTGTCATGGAGCATTGTGATGACAAGGGCATGGAGCATTGTGATGACAAGGGCCATTGAGTATTGTGATGACAACGTCGTGAAGCATTGTGATGACAAGCGCATGGAGCTTGCTATGACAGTGGTCATAGAGCATTGTGATGACAAGTGCATGGAGAATTGTGATGACAAGATCATGTAACATTGTGATGAGAAGTGTCACGAGGCATTGTGATGACAAGGACGTGGAGAATTGTAATGACATGGGACATGGAGCATTGTGATGAACAGGGAATGGAGAATTGTGATAGCAAGACCGTGGAGCATTGTAATGAAAAGACTATGGATAATTAAGATGAGGAGCGTCATGGATCACTGTAATGACAAGGGGCATGTAGCATTGTGATGACAGGTGTCATGGAGCATTGTGATGAGAGTGGTCATGGAGCATTGTGATGAGAAGGTCATGGAGCATTGGGCTGAAAATGTTCATGGAGTATTGTGATGACAGTGGTCAAGGAGCATTGTGATGACAAGAGAATGGAGCTTTGTGATGACAAGGTCCTGGAGCAGTGTGATGAGAAGTCCATGGAGCCTTGTGATTACAAGTCTCATGGAGCATTCTGATGAATAGGGGCATGGAACATTGTGATTACAGGGGTCTTGGAGCATTGTGATGACAAGGGCATGGAGCATTTTGATGTGAAGGCCATGGAGCATTCTGATGACATGGGTCACGGATCTTTGTGATGACAGTGGCATGGATCATTGTGATTAAAGGGGTCTTGGAGCATTGTGATGACAAGGGTCATGGAGCCTTGGATGCCAAGGCGGTGGAACATTGTGATGGCAGGGGTCATGGAGCATAATTATGACAGGGGTAATGGAGCATTGTGATGACAAGGACATGGAACATTGGTCTGAAAATTTCATGGATTATTGTGATGAGATTCGGCATGGAACATTGTGATGACTAGGGCACGGAACACTGTGATACATGTGTCATGGAGGATTGTAATGACAAGGGCATGGAGCATTGTGATGAGAAGAGTATCGAGCATTGTGATGACAAGCGTCATGGAGCATTGTGCTGACAAGGGCATGGAGCAATGTGATGAGAGGTTCCATGTAGCATTGTGATGAAATGGCATGGATTATTGTGATGCCAAGGGTCATGGAGCTTTGTGATGACAAAGGTCATGGAACATTTTGATGACAAGGTCGTGGTGCATTGTGATGAGAAAGGCAGTGAGAATTGTGATGACAGGGTCATGGAGCAAACTGATGAAAAGTGTCATGGAACATTTTGATGACAGGGATTATGGAACATTGTGATGTCAGGGGTCATGCAGCATTTTGATGAAAATGCTCATGAAGCATTCTGATGAAAAGGTGCATGGAGCATTGAACTACAGTGGTTTGGAGCAATGTGATTACAAGTGCATGGAGCATTGTGATGAGAAGGCAATGGAGCATTCTGGTGATATGTGTCATGGAGCTTTTTGATGACAAGGGACACAGAGCATTGTGATGAAAATTTCATGGAGCACTGTGGTGACAAAGATCACAGAGCCTTGTGTGACGAGGGCATGGACCATTTTGAGGAGAAGGCATGAATCATTGTGATGACTGGAGTCACGGAACACTGTTATGAGAGGGGTCATGGAGCACTGTGATGACAACGGCATGGAGCAATGTGATGACAGGGGCATGGAACATTGGTCTGACAAGTTTCATGGATTATTGTGATGACAGTGGGCATGGAGCATTAAGATGACAAGGGCATGGAGTATTGTGATGACAAAGTCACAGAGCCCTGTGTGACCAGGGCATGGACCATTGTGAGGACAAAGTTCATGAAGCATTGTGATGACTGGAGTCACGGAGCATTGTGATGACAAGGGCATGGAGCATTGTGATGACAAGGGCATGGAGCATTGTGATGACAAGGGCATGGAACATTGGTCTGAAAATTTCATGGATTATTGTGATGAGATTCGGCATGGAACATTGTGATGACTAGGGCACGGAACACTGTGATACATGTGTCATGGAGGATTGTAATGACAAGGGCATGGAGCATTTTGATGAGAAGAGTTTCGAGCATTGTGATGACAAGCGTCATGGAGCATTGTGTTGACAAGGGCATGGAGCAATGTGATGAGAGGTTTCATGTAACATTGTGATGAAATGGCATGGAGTATTGTGATGCCAAGGGTCATGGAGCTTTGTGATGACAAACGTCATGGAGCATTTTGATGAAAATGGTCATGGAGCATTCTGATGAAAAGGTGCATGGAGCATTGTGATTACAGGGAATTTGAAGCATTGTGATGACAAGGGCAATGAGCATTGTGATGAGAAGGCCATGGAGCATTCTGATGACATGGGTCACGGATCTTTGTGACGACAAGGGCAAGGAGCATTGTGATTACAGGGGTTTTGGAGCATTGTGATGACAAGGGTCATGGAGCCTTGGATGCCAAGGCGGTGGAACATTGTGATGGCAGGGGTCATGGAGCATAATTATGACAGGGGTAATGTAGCATTGTGATGACAAGGGCATGGAACATTGGTCTGAAAATTTCATGGATTATTGAGATGAGATTCGGCATGGAGCATTGTGATGACTAGGTTACGGAACACTGTGATACATGTGTCATGGAGGATTGTAATGACAAGGGCATGGAGCATTGTGATGAGAAGAGTATCGAGCATTGTGAGGACAAGCGTCATGGAGCATTGTGCTGACAAGGGAATGGAGCAATGTGATGAGAGATTTCATGTAGCATTGTGATGAAATGGCATGGATTATTGTGATGCCAAGGGTCATGGAGCTTTGTGATGACAAAGGTCATGGAGCATTTTGATGACAAGGTCGTGGTGCATTGTGATGAGAAAGGCAGTGAGAATTGTGATGACAGGGTCATGGAGCAAACTGATGAAAAGTGTCATGGAACATTTTGATGACAGGGATTATGGAACATTGTGATGTCAGTGGTCATGCAGCATTTTGATGAAAATGCTCATGAAGCATTCTGATGAAAAGGTGCATGGAGCATTGAACTACAGTGGTTTGGAGCAATGTGATTACAAGTGCATGGAGCATTGTGATGAGAAGGCAATGGAGCATTCTGGTGATATGTGTCATGGAGCTTTTTGATGACAAGGGACACAGAGCATTGTGATGAAAATTTCATGGAGCACTGTGGTGACAAAGATCACAGAGCCTTGTGTGATGAGGGCATGGACCATTTTGAGGAGAAGGCATGAATCATTGTGATGACTGGAGTCACGGAACACTGTTATGAGAGGGGTCATGGAGCACTGTGATGACAACGGCATGGAGCAATGTGATGACAGGGGCATGGAACATTGGTCTGACAAGTTTCATGGATTATTGTGATGACAGTGGGCATGGAGCATTAAGATGACAAGGGCATGGAGTATTGTGATGACAAAGTCACAGAGCCCTGTGTGACCAGGGCATGGACCATTGTGAGGACAAAGTTCATGAAGCATTGTGATGACTGGAGTCACGGAGCATTGTGATGACAAGGGCATGGAGCATTGTGATGACAAGGGCATGGAGCATTGTGATGACAAGGGCATGGAACATTGGTCTGAAAATTTCATGGATTATTGTGATGAGATTCGGCATGGAACATTGTGATGACTAGGGCACGGAACACTGTGATACATGTGTCATGGAGGATTGTAATGACAAGGGCATGGAGCATTTTGATGAGAAGAGTTTCGAGCATTGTGATGACAAGCGTCATGGAGCATTGTGTTGACAAGGGCATGGAGCAATGTGATGAGAGGTTTCATGTAACATTGTGATGAAATGGCATGGAGTATTGTGATGCCAAGGGTCATGGAGCTTTGTGATGACAAACGTCATGGAGCATTTTGATGAAAATGGTCATGGAGCATTCTGATGAAAAGGTGCATGGAGCATTGTGATTACAGGGAATTTGAAGCATTGTGATGACAAGGGCAATGAGCATTGTGATGAGAAGGCCATGGAGCATTCTGATGACATGGGTCACGGATCTTTGTGACGACAAGGGCAAGGAGCATTGTGATTACAGGGGTTTTGGAGCATTGTGATGACAAGGGTCATGGAGCCTTGGATGCCAAGGCGGTGGAACATTGTGATGGCAGGGGTCATGGAGCATAATTATGACAGGGGTAATGTAGCATTGTGATGACAAGGGCATGGAACATTGGTCTGAAAATTTCATGGATTATTGAGATGAGATTCGGCATGGAGCATTGTGATGACTAGGTTACGGAACACTGTGATACATGTGTCATGGAGGATTGTAATGACAAGGGCATGGAGCATTGTGATGAGAAGAGTATCGAGCATTGTGAGGACAAGCGTCATGGAGCATTGTGCTGACAAGGGAATGGAGCAATGTGATGAGAGATTTCATGTAGCATTGTGATGAAATGGCATGGAGCATTGTGATGCCAAGGGTCATGGATCTTTGTGATGACAAATGTCATGGAGCATTTTGTTGACAAGGTCGTGGTGCATTGTGATGAGAAGGGCAGGGAGCATTGTGATGACAGGGTCATGTAGCAAATTGATGAAAAGTGTCATGGAACATTTTGATGACATGGGTTATGGAACATTGTGATGTCAGGGGTCATGGAGCATTGTGATGAAAAGTTTCATGGAGCATTTTGATGAAAATGTGCATGGAGCATTGTGATTACAGGGGTTATGAAGCATTGTGATGACAAGGGCATGGAGCATTGTGATGAGAAGGCAATGGAGCATTCTGATGATATGTGTCATTGATCTTTGCGATGACAAGCACATGGAGCATTGTGATTACAGGGGTCTTGGAGCATTGTGATGAAAAGGGCATGGATCATTGTGAAGACTAACGTCATGGGGCATTGTGATGAGAAGTGTTATAGAATATTTTGATCAGAAGGGTGTGGTGCATTGTGATGACAGTGGTCATTGAGCATTTTGATTTCATTGTGATGACAATAGCATGAAATATTATGCTGATGGGCACGGTTCATTGTGATGACAGGGTTCATGGAGCTTTGAGATGAAAAGGAGCATGGAGCATTGTAATTACAGTGGTGTTGGAACATTGTGATTACAAGGGCATGGACCATTGTGATGAGAAGGCCATGGAACATTCTGATAACATGCGTCATGGAGCTTTGTGAAGACAAGGGCATGGAACATTGTGAATACAGGGGTCTTGGAGCATTTTGATACCAAGGGTCATCGAGGCTTGTGATGACAAGGCCGTGGAACCTTGTGATGGCAGGGGTCATGGAGCATTGTTATGAAAGGGGTAATGGAGCTTTGTGATGACAAGGGAATGGGACATTGGTCTGAAAATTTTCATGGATTTTTGTGATGAGTGTGGGCATGGAGCATTGTGATGACAAGGGCATGGAACACTGTGATACATCAATATTGCAGGATTGTAATGACAAGGGCATCGAGCGTTGTGATTACAAGCGTCATCGAGATTTGGATGACAAGTGCATGGAGCAATGTGATGAGAGGGTTCAAGGAGCATTGTGATGACAATGGAATAGAGCATTGTGATGCCAAGGGTCATTGACCTTTGTGATGACAAAGGTCATGGAGCATTTTGATAACAAGTGTGTGGTGCATTGTGATGACAAGGGCAGGGAGCATTGTGATGACAGGGTCATGGAACAATTTGATGAAAATGGTCATGGAATATTTTGATGACAGAGGTTATAGAACATTTTGATGTCTGTGGTCATGCAGCTTTGTGATGAAAAGGGTCATGGAGCATTTTGATTACAGGGGTTATGGAACATTGTGCTGTCAGGTGTCATGGAGCATTGTGATGATAAGGGCATGTAGCATTGTGATGACAGGGTTCATGGAACATTGTGATGACAGGGGTGAGGGAGTATAGTGATGAATAGTGATGGAACATTGTGATATCAGTGGTGAGAGAGCATTTTGAGGAGAAGTGCATGGAGCATTGTGATGACAAGATTTATGGAGCATTGTTATGACAAGTGCATGGCACATTGTGATGACATGGGTTATGGAGCATTGTGCTGACACACACATCGAGCATTGTGATGACAAGGGTCATGGAGCATTGTGCTGACAAAGGCATGTAGCTTTGTGATGACAAGGATCACAGAACATTGTGATTAAATGTTCATGGAGCCATGTGGTGACAAAGGTCACAGAGCTTTGTGTGACGAGGTCATGGACCAATGTGATGACAAATGTCATGAAGGATTGTGATGACTGAAGTCACAGAGCACTGTGATAACAGTGGTCTTGGAGCATTGTCATGAAAAGGGAATGGATCATTGTGATGACATAGGCATGGATACTTGTCATGACAGTGTTCAAGGAGCATACTGATGACAAGTGTCACAGAGCATTGTGATGACAATTGTATTGAGCATTGTGGTGACAAAAGTCATGGAGCACTGTGATGAGAAGACCTTGCATAATTGTGATGACGAGTGTCATGGGGTATTGTGATGACAAGTGTTATGGGACATTGTTATCAGAAGGGTTTGGAGCATTGTGATGACAGAGGTCATGGAGCATTTTAATTTCATTGTGATGACAATAGCATGAATCATTATGATGATGGGCATGGTGCATTGTGATGACAGGGTTCATGGGGCATTGAGATGAAAAGGGGCATGGAGAATTGTGATTACAGAGGTCTTGGTGCATTGTGATGACAAGGGACATGGAGCCTTGTGATGACAAGGCCGTGGAAAATTGTGATGGCAGGGGTCATGGAGCATTGTTATGCCAGGTGTACTGGAGCATTGTGATGACAAGGGCATGGAGCAATGTGATGAGATATTTCATTGAGCATTGTGCTGACAAAGGCATGGAGCCTTGTGATGACAAGGGACACAAAGCATTGTGATGAAAAGTTCATGGAGCATTGTGGTGACAAAGATCACAGAGCCTTTTGTGACGAGGGCATGGACCATTCGTCTGACAAGTTTCATGGATTATTGTGATGAGAGCGAGCATGGATCATTGTGATGACAAGGGCATGGAGCATTGTGTTGACAAAGGTCACAGAGCCTTGTGTGACGAGGGCATGGAGCACTGTGATGACAAAGGTCATGAAGCATTGTGATGACTGGAGTCACGGAGCATTGTGATGACAGGGGTGATGGAGCATTGTGATGACAAGGGCATGGAGCATTGTGATGACAGTGGCATGGAACATTTGTCTGACAAGTTTCCTGGATTATTGTGATGACAGTGGGCATGGCGCATTGTGATGACAAGGACATGGAACATTGTGATGACAAGGTCATGGAATATTGTGAAGACAAGTGTCAGGGAGCATTGTGATGACATATGTCATTGTCCATTGTGATGACAATGGCATGGAGCATTGTGATACCAAGTGTCATGGAGGATTGTGATGACAAAGGTAATGGAACATTTTGATGACAGGGGTTATGGAACATTGTGATGTCAGGGGTCATGGAGCATTTTGATGAAAAGTGCCATGGAGCATTCTGATGAAAAGGTGCATGGAGCATTGTGAAAACAGTGATCTGGGAGCATTGTGATGAAAAGGGAATGGATCATTGTGATGAAAAAGGCATGGAACCTTGTCATGACAGTGTTCAAGGAGCATACTGATGACAAGTGTATTGAACATTGTGGTGACAAAGGTCATGGAGCATTGTGATGAGAAGACCTTGCATAATTGTGATGATGAGCGTCATGGGGCATGTGATGACAAGTGTTATGGAACATTGTGATCAGATGGGTTTGGAGCATTGTGATGACAGAGGACATGGAGCATTTTGATTTTATTGTGATGACAATAGCATGAACCATTATGATGATGGGCAGGGTGCATTTTGATGACAGTGTTCATGGAGCATTGAGATGAAACGTGGCATGGAGAATTGTGATTACAGAGGTCTTGGAGCATTGTGATGACAAGGGTCATGGAGCCTTTTGATGACAAGGCCGTGGATCATTGTGATGGCAGGGGTCATGGAGCATTGTTATGACAGGTGTAATGGAGCATTGTGATGACTAGGGCATGGAGCAATGTGATGAGAGTTTCATTGAGCATTGTTATGACAAGGGCATGGAGCATTGTGATGCCAAGGGTCATGGAGCTTTGTGATGACAAATGTCATGGGGCATTTTGATGACAAGGGCGTGGTGCATTGTTATGAGTAGGGCAGGGAGCAGTGTGATGACAGGGTCATGGAGCAATTTGAATAAAAGGGTCACGGAATATTTTGATGACAGGGGTTATGGAACATTGCGATGTCAGGGGTCATGAAGCATTGTGATGAAATGGATCATGGGGCATTTTGTGACAGTGGTTATGGAACTTTGTGATATCAGGAGTGATGGAGCATTGTGATGATAAGGGCATGTAGCACTGTGATGACAGTGGTCATGGAACATTGTGATGACAGGGGTGGGCGAGTATTGTGATGACTAGTGATGGAACATTGTGATATATGTGGTGAGAGAGCATTTTGATGAGAAGTGCATGGAGCGTTGTGATGAGAAATTTTATGGAGCATAGCGATGAAAAGGATGTGGAGCATTGTGATGAAAAGAGCATGGCAAATTGTGAAGACAGGTGTCAGGGAGCATTGTGATGACATATGTCATTGTCCATTGTGATGACAATGGAATGGAGCATTGTGATACCAAGTGTCAGGGAGGATTGTGATGACAAAGGTAATGGAGCATTTTGATGACCAGGACTTGAAACATTGCGATGACAAGGGTCATGAGCATTGTGATGAAAAGGGCATGGAGCATTCTGATGAAAAGGTGCATGGAGAATTGAGATTACAGGGGTTTTGAAGCAATGTGATCACAAGGGCATGGAACATTGTGATGAGAAGGCAATGGTGCATTCTGATGACATGTGTCATGGAGCTTTGTGATGACAAGGACATGGAGCATTGTGATTACAGGGGTCTTGGAGCATTGTGATGAAAAGGGAATGGATCATTGTGATGAAAAATGCATGGAGCCTTGCCATGACAGGGTTCAAGGAGCATACTGATGAAAACTGTCAGGGAGCATTGTGATGATAAGTGTATTGAGCATCGTGATGACAAAGATCATGGAGCACTGTGATGAGAAGACCATGGATAATTGTGATGACCAGCGTCATGGGGCATTGTGATGACAAGTGTTATGGAACATTGTGATCAGAAGGGTTTGGTACATTGTGATGACAGAGGTCATTTAGCATTTTGATTTCACTGTGATGACAATAGCATGAAATATTATGGTGATGGGCACGGTGCATTGTGATGACAGGATTCACGGAACATTGAAATGAAAAGGGGCATGGAGCATGGTGATTACAGGAGTGTTGGGGCATTGTGATGACAAGGGCATGGAGCATTGTGATGAGGAGACCATGGAGCACTCTGATGACATGCGTCATGGAGCTTTGTGATGACAAGGGCATGGAGAATTGTGATTACAAGGGTCAGGGAATATTGTGATGACAGGGGTGAGGGAGTATTGTGATGACTAGTGATGGAACATTGTGATATCAGTGGTGAGAAGGCATTTTGAGGAGAAGTGCATGGAGCATTGTGATGACAAGGTTTATGGAGCATTTTGATGACAAGGATGTGGAGCATTGTGATGACAAGTGCATGGTGCATTGTGATGACATGGGTTATGGAGCATTGTGCTGACAAAGGCATGGAGCTTTGTGATGACAAGGGTCACAGAGCATTGTGATAAAAATTTCATGGAGCATTTTGGTGACAAACTTCACAGAGCGTTGTGTGACGAGGTCATGGACCATTGTGATGACAAGTGTCATGAAGCATTGTGATGACTGGATTCACGGAGCATTGTGATAACAGGGGTCTTGGAGCATTGTGATGAAAATGGAATGGATCATTGTGATGAAAAATGCATTGAGCCTTGTCATGACAGTGTTCAAGGAGCATACTGATGACAACTGTCAGCGAGCATTGTGATGCCAAGTGTATTGAGCATTGTGGTGACAAAGGTCATGGATCATTGTGATGAGAAGACCTTGCATAATTGTGATGACGAGCGTTATGGGGCATGTGATGACAAGTGTTATGGAACATTGTGATCAGATTGGTTTGGAGCATTGTGATGACAGAGGACATGGAGCATTTTGATTTCATTGTGATGACAATATCATGAATCATTATGATGATGGGCATGGTGAATTGTGATGACAGTGTTCATGGAGCATTTAGATGAAAAGTGGCATGGAGAATTGTGATTAGAGAGGTCTTGGAGCATTGTGATGACAAGGGTCATGGAGCCTTGTGTTGACAAGGCCGTGGAACACTGTGATGGCAGGGGTCATGGATCATTGTTATGACAGGTGTAATGGAGCATTGTGATGACAAGGGCATGGAGCAATGTGATGAGAGTTTCATTGCGCATTGTGATGACAAGGGCATGGAGCATTGTGATGCCAAGTGTCATGGAGCTTTGTTATGACAAATGTCATGGGGCATTTTGATGACAAGGGCGTGGGGCATTGTGATGAGAAGGGCTGGGAGCATTGTGATGACAGGGTCATGGAGCAATATGAATAAAACGGTCATGGAATATTTTGATGACGGGGGTTATGGAACATTGCGATGTCAGGGGTCATGAAGCATTGTGATGAAATGGGACATGGGGCATTTTGTGACAGTGGTTATGGAACATTGTGATATCAGGGGTCATGGAGAATTGTGATGATAAGGGCATGTAGCACTGTGATGACAGTGGTCATGGAACATTGTGATGACAGGGGTGAGCGAGTATTGTGATGACTAGTGATGGAACATTGTGATAAATGTGGTGAGAGAGCATTGTGATGAGAAGTGCGTGGAGCATTGTGATGAGAAGTTTTATGGAGCATAGCGATGAAAAGGATGTGGAGCATTGTGATGAAAAGAGCATGGCACATTGTGATGACATGTGTCATGCAGCATTGTGTTGACAAGCGCATGGAGCATTTTGAAGACAAGTGTCATGGAGCATTGTGCTGACAAAGGCATGGAGCATTGTGTTGACAAGGGACACAGAGCATTGTGATGAAAATTTCATGGAGTATTGTGGTGACAAAGATCACAGATCCTTGTTTGACGAGGGCATGGACCATTGTGATGAGAATGGTCATGAATCATTGTGATGACTGGAGTCACGGAACATTGTGATGACAAGGGTCATGGAGCATTGTGATGACAAGGGCATGGAGCAAAGTGATGACAGGGGCATGGAACATTGGTCTCACAAGTTTCATGGATTACTGTGATGACAGTGGGCATGGAGCATTGAGATGACAAGGGCATGGAGCATTGTGGTGACAAAGGTCACAGAGCCTTGTGTGACGAGGGCATGGACCATTGTGATGAGAAAGGTCATGAATCATTGTGATGACTGGAGTCACGGAGCTTTGTGATGACAGGGGTCAGGGAGCATTGTGATGACAAGGGCATGGAGCATTGTGATGACAATGGCATGGCACATTGTGATACCAAATGTCATGGAAGATTGTGATGACAAAGTAATGGAGCGTTTTGATGACAAGGGCTTGGAACATTGCGATGACAAGGGTCATGGAGCATTGTGATGACAAGTGCATGGAGCACTGTGATGACAAGTGCCATTGAGAATTTTGATGACAAGGTCGTGAAGCATTGTGATGAAAAGCACATGGAGCTTGCTATGACGGGTCATGGAGCATTGCGATGACAAGTGCATGAAGAATTGTGATGACAAGATCATGTAACATTGTGATGAGAAGTGTCATGGAGCATTGTGATGGTAAGACCGTGGAGCATTGTGATGAGAAAACCATGGATAACTGTGATGACTAGCGTCATGGAGCACTGTAATGACATGGGCGTGGACCATTGTGATGACAAGTGTCATGGAGCATTGTGATGACAAGGGTCATGGAGGATACTGATGACAAGCTTGTGAAGTTGTGTGATGAAATTGGCATGGAGCATTGTGATGAAAAGTCCATGGATCCTTTTCATGACATGGTTCAAGGAGCATTCTGATGAGAAATGACAGGGAGCATTGTGATGATAAGTGTATTGAGCATTGTGATGACAAAGTTCATGGAGCATTGTCATGAGAAGTCCTGGATAACTGTGATGACAGGCATCAAAGTGTGTTGTGATGACAAGTGTTATGGAACATTGTGATCACAAGTGTTTGGAGCATTGTGATGACAGAGGTCATGGATCAATTTTATTTCAAAGAACATGGAGCATTTTGATGACAAGGGCTTGAAGCAATGTGATCCCAAGGTTCATGGAGAATTTTGATGACAATGGTAATGTAGAATTATGATGACAAGCGCATGGAGCATTATGATGACAATGTCATGTAGCATTTTGCTGACAAAGCATGGAGCATTGTGATGAAAAGTGTCACGGAGCAATGTGATGACAAGCGTCACAGAGCATTGTGATTACAGTGGCCATGGACCACTGGGATGACAAGGGCATGGATCAATGTGATGACAATGATCATGGAGCATTTTGATGACAGTGGTCATGGAGCATTTTGATGACATGGGTCATGAAGCATTGTGATGAGAAGGTCATGGAACATTGGGCTGAAAATATTCATGGAGTATTGTGATGACAGGTGTCATAGAACATTGTGATGACAAGGGAATGGAGCATTGTGATGACATGGTGATGGAGCATTATGTTGAGAAGACCATGGAGCCTTGTGATGACAAGTCTCATGGAGCATTCTGATGAAAAGGGGCATAGAGCATTGTGATTACAGGGTTCTTGGAAAATTGTGATGAAAAGGGCATGGAGCATTGTGATGACAGTGGCATGGTGCATTGTTATGACAAGGGCATGGATCATTGTGATGACAAGGTCATGGATTATTGTGAAGACCGGTGTCAGGGAGCATTGTGATGACATATGTCATTGTCCATTGTGATGACAATGCCATGGAGCATTGTGATACCAAGTGTCATGGAGGACTGTGATGACAAAGGTAATGGAGCATTGTGATGACAAGGGCTTGGAGCATTGTGTTGACAAGGGCATGGAGCATTGTGAAAACAAGGGCCATTGATAATTTTGATGACAATTCATGAAGCATTGTGATGACAACCACATGGAGCTGGCTATGACAGGTGTCATGGAGCATTGCGATGAAAAGTGCATAGAGAATTGTGATGACAAAGCATTTAACACTGTGAGGAGAAGTGTCATGGAGCATAGTGATTACAAGGACGTGGAGAACTGTGATCACCAAAGACATGGAGCATTGTGATGACCAGGGCATGCAGCATTGTGATGGCAAGACCGTGGAGCATTGTGATGAGAAGACCATGGCTAATTGTGATGACGAGTGTCATGGAGCACTGTAATGACAAGGGACATGGAGCATTGTGATGGCAGGTGTTATAGAGAATTCTGATGACAGCGGTCATGGAGCATTGTAATGACAAGGGTCATGGAGCATTCTGATGACAAGCTTATGGAGTATTGTGATGACAATGGCAAGGAGCATTGTGATGAAAATGGCATGGAGCATTGTGATGAAGAAGGCATGGAGCCTTTTCATGACAGGGTTCAAGGAGCATTCTGACGACAAGTGTTAGGGAGCATTGTGATGGCAAGTTTATTGAGAATTGTGATGACAAAGGTCATGGAGCATTGTGATGACAAAGGCATGGTGTATTGTGATGACAGGCATCATTGAGCGTTGTGATGACAAGAATTATGGAACATTGTGATCACAAGGGTTTGGAGCATTGTGATGACAGGGGTCATGGATCATTTTGATTTAAAGGAGCATGGAGCATTTTGATGCCAATGGTCATGGAGCTTTGTGATGACAAAGGTCATGGAGCATTTTGATTACAATGTCGTGGTGCATTGTGATGAGAAGAGCATGGAGCATTGTGATGACAAGGTCATGGAGCATTTTGATGACAAAGGCATGGAGCATTGTGATGACAAGTGTCATGGAGCACTGTGATGACATGCGTCACATAGCATTGTGATTACGGGTTCATGGAGCATTGGGATGACAAGGGCAGGATCATTGTGATGACAAGTGTCATGGAGCATTTTGATGACAAGAGTCCCGGATCACTGTTTTGTCAGGGGTCATGGAGCACTGTGATGACAGTGGTCATGGAGCATTGTGATGACAGGGGTCATGGAGCATTGTGATGAGAATGTCATGGAACATTGGGCTGAAAATGTTCATGGAGTATTGTGATGACAGCAGTCATGGAGCATTGTGATGACAAGGGAATGGAGCATTGTGATGACAAGGTCTTGTGGCATTGTGATGAGAAAACCATGGAGCCTTGTGATGACAAGTCTCATGGAGCATTCTGATGTAAATGGGCATGGAGCATTGTGATTACAGGGGCTTGGAGCATTCTGATTACAAGGGAAAGGAGCATTGCGATGAGAAAGCCATGGAGCATTCTGATGACATCCATTATGGATCTTTGTGATCACAAGGGCATGCAGCACTGTGAGTACATGGGTCTTGGAGCCTTGTGATGACAAGGGTCATGGAGCCTTGTGATGACAAGGCTGTGGAACATTTTGATGACAGGGATCATGGAGCATTGTAATGACAGGGGTAATGGAGCATTGTGATGACAAGGCCATGTGGAATTGGTATGAAAAGTTTCATGGATTATTGTTATGAGAGTGGGCATGGAGCATTGTGATGACAAGGGCCCGGAATACTGTGGTACAGGGTTCATGGAGAACTGTAATGACAAGGGCATGGAGCAATGTTATGAGAAGTGCATCGAGCATTTTGATGGCAAGCGTCATGTAGATTTGTGATCACAAGGGCATCGTGCAATGTGCAGAGAAGGTTCATGGAGCATTGTGATGACAATGACATGGAGCATTGTGATGCCAAGGGTAATAGAGCTTTGTGATGACAAAGGTCATGGAGCATTTTGATGACATGTGTTATGGAGCATTGTGAGGTCAGGGGTCATGGAGCATTGTGATGAAATGGGTCATGGAGCATTTTGCTGACATGGGTTATGGAGCACTGTGATGTCAGGGGTCATGGAGCACTGTGATGATAAGGGCATGTAGTATTGGAATGACAGGGGTCATGGAACATTGTGATGACAAGGGTGAGGGAGTATTGTGATGACTACTGATGGCACATTGTGATATTAGTGGTGACAGAGCATTTTGATGAGAAGTGCATGGAGCATTGTGATGACAAACTGGTGTAGCATTGTGTTGACAAGCACATGGAGCATTGTGATGACAAGTCTCATTGAGTATTGTGCTGAGAAAGGCATGGAGCATTGTGATGACAAGGGTCACAGAGCATTGTGATGAAAATTTCATGGAGCATTGTGGTGACATAGGTCAAAGAGACTTGTGATTACGAGGGCATTGACCATTGTGATGACAAAGATCATGAAGCATTGTGATGAATGGAATCACGGAGCCTTGTGACGACAGGGGTCATGGAGCATTGGGATGTCAAGGGCATGGAGCTCTGTGATGACAGGGGCATGGAGCATTGGTCTGACAAGTTTCATGGATTATTGTGATGACAGTGGGAATGGTGCATTGTGATGACAAGAGCATGGAACATTGTGATGACAACGTCATGGATTATTGTGAAGACAGGTGTCAGGGAGCATTTTGATGACATATGCCATGGTCCATTGTGATGTCAATGACATGGAGCATTGTGATGCCAAGTGTCATGGAGGATTGTGATGACAAACGTAAGGGAGCATTGTGATGACAAGGGCATGGATCACTGTGATGACAAGGGCCATTGAGAATTTTAATGACCAGGTCTTGAAACATCGTGATGACAAGCACATGGAGCTTGTTATGACAGGGATCATGGAGCATTGAGATGACAAGTGCATGCAGAATTGTGATGCCAAGAGCATATATCATTGTGATGAGAAGTGTCAAGAAGCATTGTGATGACAAGGACGTGGAGAATTGTGATGACAAGGGACATGGAGCATTGAGATGACCAGGGCATGGAGCATTGTGATGGTAAAATCGAGAAGCATTGTGATGAGAAGACCTTGGGTAATTGTGATGACGAGCATCATGGCGCACTGTACTGACAAGGGGCAAGGAGCATTGTGATGACAGGTGTCAGGGAACATTGTGATGACATGGGTCATGTAGCATTGTGATGAAAAGGGCATGGAGCATTGTGATGACAAGGGCTTGGAGCATTGTTATGACAAGTGTCATGAAGCATTGTGATGACAATGGCAGGGAGCATGGTGATGACAAGGGACATTGAGAATTTTTATAACAATGTCATGAAGCATTGTGATGACAAGGATATGGAGCTTGCTATGACAGGGTTCAGGGAGCATTGCAATGACAAGTGCATGGAGAATTGTGATGGCAAGAGCATGTAACATTGTGATGAGAAGTGTCATGGAACATTGTGATGACAAAGAGGTGGAGAATTGTGATGACAAGGGACATGGAGCATTGTGATGATCAGGGCATGGAGCAATGTGATGGCAAGACCGTGGAGTATTGTGATGAGAAGGCCATGGATAATCGTGGTGACAAGCATCATGGAGCATTATGATGACAAGAGCCATGGAGCATTCTGACATAAGATATCCCTTATGAAGGAAATGTAAACATGGGTACACATGAACTGAATTAGTAAAGAGAACAGAGTCTCACATAGAGAAAACATACTTATGCCTGCTTAAGGGGAAAGGAGAGGTGGGGAGATGCATAAAACCAGAGTTTGATATTAGCACAGGTACCATTCCATAATCCAAATACAGAATAGACAAGACCTACTCCTTCCTCAGTGAACGGGACTCAACACCCCTACTCTCCGCAGAGGAATATATCTGACTAGTAAGAATCTTAAAACCTATGTATTGATATGTCACCGTAAGGGAATCAAGTGTGTCTAGACTGGCATAAACATGGCAGTAAAAATCAGCTCAAACCCACTATAAAAAGAATTTCGAAAACAAATCAAAAAAACAGGGAAATTCTTTACAATTCCTTCAGGGGCTCTGATGAAACCTGGATTGACACTATCTAAAACATCAGCTGGATGTGGCATAAGGCTACACACGTGGGACTGAGAGGATTGGTGAGATTCAGTGAGCAAATGGAGACCATTTAAAGCAATAATGCGTGCCACACATTCCAAGGGTCCCAACTCTCCAGGTTGAAGGGAATATTACTACAGCTATAACATGTACGGGAAACATAGAGAATGGATACACTGTGAAGAAACGAAAGGTTTCTAAAACTCAACTAATAGTCCCTCTCCTGGTGCTCTGGTTTGACATTCCAACTGCTGTACTATCAATCTCCCAACTTCGAGATTCAACCCCTCAAACCTCCTGTTTCGCGCAGGTTGCCAATTTGGCAGAGGATGAAAGGGAAGAGGGAGAACCAATGAGAGAGTAGCTGTTAGGCATTTGGACGGGCACATGTCACTCTAATTTCCCAGCAGGAAGGAGAATTAACCAAAGTCTCAGCCACCCTCCGGGAACCAATATAGTTCCTGAACCTAAATTTTAGACTTGCGGTCAGCTCACAAAAAACGAGTTGAAAAATGGAGCTCACGGGCACAGCAATACAGAAAGTGGCAGAGTAATAATGGACAACTATCATCCAAATATCTGTTGAGGGAAGGCAACGAGGCGGACTTGAAAGCGAGCCAGAATAGCAGGAAACAGATTTCAAGAGGTACATTGGAATCAAAATTGAAGCACAGGAAGAGGGACACAACTTCGACAGTGATGCACTTAGCTAAAAAAGGGCGTATGCGTTTTCTCATGAATATATTCAGGAGAAAACGCATACGCACTTTTTGGCCAAGCAAGCAAGCGGACAATGCAAATCTGCACTAGAAAGAAGTATCACATCCCACTGGTCAAAAGGGCCATCCGCAATATTTGTAAAAAAATAGAAAGGCAAGACAGGGCCTGGAGAACAGGGAGCCTAGTTATGCTGATGGGCCGGATGTAAATTGCCAACTGCCTCTCTGGAGGAGTGCATTGTGTTCCCTAAAACAAGTAAACAACAGAGCTACAGACCCAAGGGCACTTCCAATCTACGGAATATACCTTGGGAAAATTGAAAATCAATAGGACAGAGCCACCCCAAAATTTAGGGCTGCACTGCTTACAAGAACCTCAACTTGGGTCCACCTAAAATATCCCAGGAAAGACAAAAATGGTTCAAGAAATTGTGTTACTTACGTACGATGGATTATCCCTCAGCCATGTAATCAATGTCCTAAGGCCAGTAGCAGCAAAATGATTGGATTCAGGAACGATGATTCTAAGTGAAATACGTCAGAGAGAAAAAGAAACTTAACATAAGATATCACTTATGAAGGTACTGTAAACATGGGTACACATGAACTGAGTTAGGAAAGAGAAAAGAATCTCACATTTAGAAAACACTCTTATGCCTGCTTAATGGGGAAGGAGAGGTGGGGTGATGCATAAAACCAGAGTGTGATATTAGTACATGTACCGTTCAAAAAAGCACCTAACGATTAGCCAAAACCTACACCTTACTAAGTGAAAGGGACTTAAAACCCCATATTTCCCTCATAGGAGTATATCTGACTAATAAAATCTTAAAACCTATGTATTGATATGTCTCCTTAAGGGAATCATGTGTGTCTTGACGGGCATAAACATGGCAGTGAGAATCAGATTAAACCCACTATAAAAAGGAGATTGAAAAACAAAACAAAAAAACAGGGAAATTCTTTACAATTCCTTCAGGGGCTCCGATGATACCTGGAATGACCCTATCTACAATGACAGCTGGATGTGGCATAAGGCTGGACACCTCGGACTGAGAGGACTGGTGAGATTCGGTGAGCAAATGCAGACCATTTAAAGCAATAATGTGTGTCACACATTCAAAGGGTCCCAACTCTCCAGGTTGAAGGGAATATTACTATCGCTATAATATGTACGGAAAACCTAGAGAATGGACACACTGTGAATATGAAAGGTTTCTAAAACTCAACTAATAGTCTCTCTCCTGGTGCTCCGGTTTGATTTTCCAACTGCTTTACTATCAATGTCCCAACATGGAGAGACAGCCCCTTTAACCTCCTGGATAGCACAGGTTGCCAATTTGGCAGAGGATGAAAGGGAAGAGGGAGAAACAATGAGAGAGTAGCTGTTAGGCATTTGGACGGGCCCATGTCACTCTAATTTCCCATCAGGAAGAAGAATTAACCAAAGTCTCAGCCACTCGCCGGGAACCAGTAAAGGTAATGAACCAAAATTTTGGACTTGCGGTCAGCTCATAAAAAACGAGTTAAAAAATGGAGCTCAGGGGCACAGCAATTCACAAACTGGCAGCGTAATAAAGGACAACTATTGTTCAAAAATCTGTTGAGGGAAGGCAACGAGATGGAATTGAAAGCGAGCCAGAATAGCAGGAAACAGATTTCAAGAGGTACATTGGAATCACATTTAAAGCACAGGAAGAGGGGCACAACTTCGACAATGATGCACTTGGCCATTAAGGGCATATGCGTTTCCTCCAGATTATATTCAGGAGAAAATGCATATGCCCTTTTTGGTCAAGCAAGCAAGCGGGCAATGCAAATCTGCACAACAAAGAAGTATCACTTCCCACCGGTCAAAAGGGACATCCGCAAAATGTGTAAAAAACCAGAAAGGCAAGACAGGCCCTGGAGAACAGGGAGCTTACTTATGCAGAAGGGCAGGATGTAAATTGCCAACTGCCTCTCTGGAGGAGTGCACTGTGTTCTCTAAAACAAGTAAACAACAGAGCTACAGAGCCAAGGGCACTTCCAGTCTATGGAATATACATTGGGAAAACTGAAAATCAATAAGACAGAGCCACCCCAAAATTTAGGGCTGCACTGCTTACAAGGACCTCAACTTGGGTCCACGTAAAATATCACAGGAAAGACAAAAATGGTTCAAGAAATTGTGTTACTTACGTACGATGGAATATTCCTCAGCCATGAAATCAATGTCATAAGGCCAGTAGCAGCAAAATGAGTGGATTCAGGTACGATGATTCTAAGTGAAATAAGTCACAGAGAAAAAGGAACTTATCATAAGATATCACTTATGAAGGTCCTTTAAAATTGTCTGGATACACATAATCTGAGGTAGGAAAGAGAACAGAGTATCACATTTAGAAAACACTCTTGTGCCTGCTTAAGGGGGGAAGGAGAGGTGGGGTGATGCATAAAACCAGAGTTTGATATTAGTACAGGTACCGTTCCAAAAACCACCTACGGAATAGACAAGACTTACACCTTCCTCAGTGAAAGGGACTCAAAACACAATATTACCGCCGCGGAATATATCTGACTAGTAAAAATCTTAAAACCTGTGTATTGATATGTCACCGTAAGCGAATCAAGTGTGTCTAGACTGGCATAAACATGGCAGTAAGAATCAGCTGAAACCCACTATAAAAAGAATTTCGAAAACAAAACAAAAAAACAGGGAAATTCTTTAAAATTCCTTCAGGGGCTCTGATGAAACCTGGAATGACCCTCTCTACAACGACAGCTGGATGTGGCATAAAGCTGGACACTTGGGATTGAGAGTATTGGTGAGATTGGGTGAGCAAATGCAGACCATTTAAAGCAATAATGTGTGGCACACATTCCACGGGTCCCAACTCTCCAGGTTGAATGAGTATTACTACAGCTATAACGTGTACGGGAAACCTAGAGAATGGACACACTGTGAATATGAAATGTTTCTAAAACTCAACTAATATTCCCTCTCCTGGTGCTCTGGTTAGACTTTCCAACTGCTGTACTATCAATGTCCCAACTTGGAGAGACAGCCCCTTTAACCTCCTGGTTCACACATGTTGCCAATTTGGCAGAGGATGAAAGGGAAGAGGGAGAACCAATGAGAGAGTAGCTGTTAGGCATTTGAAAGGGCACATGTCACTCTAATTTCCCGGCAGGTAGAAGAATTAGCTAAAGTCACAGCCACCCGCCGGGAACCAGAATAGATCCTGAACCAAAGTTTTGGACCTGCCATCAGCTCACAAAAAACGAGTTAAAAAATGGAGCTCAGGGGCACATCAATTCACAAACTGGCAGAGTAATAAAGGACAACTATCGTCCAAAAATCCATTGAGGGAAGGCAACAAGGCGGACTTGAAAGTGAGCCAGAATAGCAGGAAACAGATTTCATGAGGTACATTGGAATCACCTTTAAAGCACAGGAAGAGAGGCACAACTTCGACAGTGATGCACTTGGCCAAAAAGGGTGTGTGCGTTTTCTCCTGCATATATTCAGGAGAAAACACATACACCCTTTTTGGCCAAGCAAGCAAGCGGGCAATGCAAATCTGCACTACAAAGAAGTATCACTTCCAATCGGTAAAAAGGGACATATGCAAAATGTGTAAAAACCACAATGGCAATAAAGGCCCTGAGGAACAGGGAGCCTAGTTATGCTGATGGGCAGGATGTAAATTGCCAACTGCCTCTCTGGAGGAGTGCATTCTGTTCCCTAAAACAAGTAAACAACAGAGCTACAGAGCCAAGGGCACTTCCAGTCTAAGGAAGATATCTTGGGAAAACTGAAAATCAATTAGACACAGCAAACACAAAATTGAGGGCTGCACTGCTTACAAGAACCACAAATTGGGTACACCTTAAATATCCCAGGAAAGACAAAAATGCTTCAAGAAATTGTGGTACTTACGTACAATGGAATACCCCTCAGCCATGAAATCAATGTCATAAGACCAGTAGCTTCAAAATGAGTGGATTCAGATACGATGATTCTAAGTGAAATAAGTCACAGAGAAGAAGAAACTTATCATAAGATATCACTTATGAAGGTCCTGTAAACATGGCTACACATGAACGGAGTTAGGAAAGAGAATAGTGTCTCACATTTAGAAAACACTCTTATGCCTGCTTAACGGGGAAGGAGAGATAGGGTGATGCATAAAACCAGAATTTGATAGTAGTTCAGGTACCGTTCCAAAAACCAGATACAGAATAGACAAGACCTACACTTTCCTCAGTGAAAGGGACTCAAAACCCCATATTTCCTGCAGAGGAATATATCTGACAAGTAAGAATCTTAAAATCTATGTATTAATATGTCTCCGTAAGGGAATCAAATGTGTCTAGACTGGCATAAACATGGCAGTGAGAATCAGCTCAAACCCATTATAAAAAGAAAATTCAAAAAGAAAACAAAAAAAGAGGTAAATTCTTTACAATTCCTTCAGGGTCTGTGATGAAACCTGGAATGACCCTATCTATAATGACAGCTGGATGAGGCATAAGGCTGGACACTTGGAACTGAGAGGATTCATGAGATTCGGTGAGCAAATGCAGACCATTTAAAGCAATAATGCGTGGCACACATTCCAAGGTTCACAGCTCTCCAGGTTGAAGGGAATATTACTACAGCTATAACATGTACGGGAAACCTAGAGAATGGACACACATTGAATACGAAAGGTTTCTAAAACACAACTAATAATGCCTCTCCTGGTGCTCCAGTTTAACTTTCCAACTGCTTTACTATCAATCTCCCAACTTGGAGAGACAGCTCCTTTAAACTCCTGTTTCGCACAGGTTGCTAATTTGGCAGAGGATGAAAGGGAAGAGGGAGAACCAATGAGAGATAGCTGTTAGGGATTTGGACGGGCCCATGTCACTCTAATTCCTGTCAGGAAGAAGAATTAACCAAAATCACAGCCACCCGCCGGGAACCAGTATAGATCCTGAACCAAAATTTTGGACTTGGGGTCAGCTCACAAAAAACGAGTTGAAAAATGGAGCTCAGGGGCACAGCAATTCACAAACGGGCAGAGTAATAAAGGACAACAATCCTCCACATATCTGTTGAGGGAAGGCAATGAGGCAGACTTGAAAGCGAGCCAGAATGCAGGAAACAGATTTCGAGAGTTACATTGGAATTGCCTTTAAAGCACAGGAAGAGGGGCACAATTTTGACAATGATGCACTTGGACAAAATAGACGTATGCATTTTCTCCTCAATATATTCAGGAGAAAATGCATACGCCCATTTTGGCCAAGCAAGCAAGCGGGCAATGCAAATCTGCACTACAAAGAAGTATCACTTCCCACCGCTCAAAAGGGACATCCCCAAAATGTGTAAAAACCAGAAAGGCAAGACAGGCCCAGGAGAACAGGGAGCCTAGTTATGCTGATGGGCAGGATGTAAATTGCCAACTGCCTCTTTGGAGGAGTGCATTGTGTTCCCTAAATCAAGTAAACATCAGAGCTACAGAGCCAAGGGCACTTCCAGTCTAGGGAAGATACCTTGGGAAAACTGAAAATAAATAAGACAGAGCCACCCCAAAATTTAGGGCTGCACTGCTTACAAGAACCTCAACTTGGGTACACCTTAAATATCCCAGGAAAGACAAAACGGTTCAAGAAATTGTGTTTCTTATGTACGATGGAATATCCCTAAGCCATGAAATCAATGTCATAAGGGCAGTAGCAGCAAAATGAGTTGATTCAGGTACGATGATTCTAAGTGAAATAAGTCACAGAGTAAAATAAACTTATCATAATATAACACTTATGAAGGTCCTGTAAACATGGCTACACATGATCTGAGTTAGGAAAGACAACAGAACAATGAAACTTATCATAAGTTATCACTCATAGCGGGAATGTACACATGGTTACACATGAACTGAATTACAAACACAACAGAGTCACACATTTAGAAAACAAACTTCTGCCTGATTAACGGGAAAGGCGAGTTGGGGTGATGCATAAATCCACAGTCCTTAATTAGCACAGATATCGTTCCATAAACCAAGTATGTAATAGACAGCACCTACTCCCGGCAAAATGAACTGGACTCAACAACCCCTATTCATTGAAGAGGAATATATCTGACTAGTAAGAATTTTAACACATATGTATTCTCATGTCTCCATAAATGAATCATGTGTGTGTCTAATGACTTGAACACAGCACTGAAATTCAGCTAAACCACCTTATAAAAATAAATTTCAAAAGCAAAATGGAAAAACCGTGAAACAGGGAGAAAGTCTTAAAAATTACGTTCAGGGCCTGTGATGCAACCTGGATTGACCACCTTTACATCCACAGGTGGATGAGACATAAGACTGGACACTTGGGTCTGACAAGATTCCTGAGGTTCTGTGAGCAAAAGAACACCACTTAGAGCAATACTGTGTGCTACCCATTCCAGTGGCCCAAACTCTCCAGGTTTAAGGGAATCTTCCTACAGTTAAGACATGCTTGGGGAACCCAGTGGATGGTACACTGTGTAATCGGTAAAGTTTTCTAAAAGGTACCTCATTTTTCCTTTCCTCGTGATCGGCTTCGCCATTCCATCTGCATTACTAAAAATCTCCCCACTTGGAGTGTCAGCGCCTTTACCCTCCTGTTATTCACAGTTTGCAAATTGTGCAGAGGATGAACAGGAAGTGGGGAAACAAATGAGAGATTAGCTCTAGGTGTTTGAATGGGCACATGTCACTCTAGTTTCCCATCAGGAAAAAGAATTAAACACAGGCTCAGCCTGCAACCCCGGGACCAGACTAGGGCCTAAAACCATCCTGCGGTATTGCAGCCAGCTCACAAATAAGCAAGTTGAAAAATGGAAATCAGGGGCACAGCAATTCACAAACTTGCAGAGTTATAAAGGACAACTATCATCCAGAAATATATTGAGGTAAGGCAGTGAAGAGGATTTGAAAGCAAGGCAGAACTGAAGGAAACAGATTTCAAGAGGTAGATTGGAGTCATTTTTAAAGCACATGAAAAACGACAGAACTTCGACAATGTTGCCCTTGGCCAAAAAGGGAGTATGTGTATTTTCTTGAATATATTCGGGAAAAAAATGCATACGCCCTTTTTGGCCAAGCAAGCCATCAGGCATTGCAAATCCACACTACATAGAATTGTCACTTACCTCCGGTCAAAAGGGCCATCCGCAAATAGTGTAAAAACCACAAATACAGGACAGGCCATGGAGAAAAGGGAGCCTGGTTACACCGATGGACAGGATGTAAATGGCCAACAGCCTCTCTGGAGAACTGTATGTTGTTTTCTAAAACAGAGCTACAGAGCATAGCACACTTCCACACATGGGCGTGTATTTTGGGAAAACTAAAAATCCACAAAACACAGCCAGTCCAAAGTTTAGAGCTGCTCTGTTTACAAGAACCTCGACTTTGGTACACTTTAAATATCCCAGGAAAGGGAAAATAATGGATAAAGATGTTGTGGTACTTATATACAATGGAATGTCACTCAGACATAAAATCCATGTCATAAGGCCAATAGCAGCATAATGAATGGCTTTAGGTATGATGATGCTAAGGGAAATGAGCCACAAAGAAAAAGAAACTTATTGTAATATATCACTTATAGAGGGAATGTAAACATGGCTACACATGAACTGAATTTCAAAAGAAAACAGAGTTACACATTTCGAAAACACACTTATGCCTCCTTAAGGGGAAAGGTGACGTGGGGTGATGTGTAAAAGCAGAGTTTGAAATTAGCACAGATACCATTCCATATACCAAATATGTAATAGACAAGACCTACTCCTTTCTCAATGAACTGGACACAAAACAACCTATTCACTGAAGAGGAATATATCTGACTGGTAATAATCTTGAAACCTATGTATTTATATGTCTCCATAATGGAATCAACTCTATGTAGATTGGCATAAACACAGATCAATGGAACAGGACAGAAAGCTCAGAGATAAACCTACATACCTATGGCTATCTCATCTATGACAAAGGAGCTAAGGATATACAATGGAGAAAAGACAGTCTCTTCAGTAATTGGTGCTGGGAAAACTGGACCCCTACACATAAAATAATGAAATTCCAACACTCCATAACACCATACACAAAAAAAACTCTAAATTGATTAGAGATCTAAATATAAGACCAGACACTATAAAACACTTAGAGGAAACCATAGGCAGAACACTCTATGACATAAATCACAGCAAGATCCTTTTTGACCCACCTCCTAGAGAAATGGAAATAAAAACAGAAATCAACAAATGGGACCTAATGAAACTTAAAAGCTTTTACACAGTACAAGAAAACATAAACAAGATGCAAAAACAACCCTCAGAATGGGAGAAAATATTTTCAAATGAAGCAATTGATAAAGGATTAATCTCCAAACTTTACAAGCACCTCATGTAGCTCAATATCACAAAAACAAACAACCCAATCCGAAAACGGGCAGAAGACCTAAATAGACACTTCTCCAAAGAAGATATACAGATTACCAAGAAAGACATGAAAGGATGCTGAACATCACTAATCATTAGAGAAATGCAAATCAAAACTACCGTGAGGTATCACCTCACAGCAGTCAGAGCGGCAATCATCAAAAAAATCTACAAAACAATAAATGATGGAGAGGCCTTTATTGGAGAAAAGGGAACACACTTGTACTGTGGGTGGGAAAGTAAATTGATATGAGCACTAGGGAGAACAGTACGGAGGTTTCTTTAAATAAGTAACAATAGAAGTACCATACGACACAAAATTCAAACTACTGGGCATTTGCCTTACGAAAATCATAATTCAAAAAGGGTTATGTACAAAAATATTCATTGCAGCTCTATTTACAATAGCCAGGACATGGAAGCAACCTAAGTGTCCATCGACAGATGAATGGATAAAGAAGATCTGGCACATATATACATTGGAATATTACTCAGCCATAAAAAGAAGCAAAACTGAGTTATTTGTACTGAGGAGGATGGATTAGAATCTGTCCTACACAGTGAAGTAAGTCAGAAAGGGAAAAACAAATACTGTATGTTAACAGAGATATACGGAATCTAATGAAGAAATAAAAAAGATTATGAAGAACCTAGTGGCAGGACAGGATTAAGGACACAGATGTAGAGAAAGGACTTGAGGACACCGGAAAGGGTATGGGTAAGCTGGGACGAAGTGAGAGAGTGGCATGGAAATAAATACATTACCACATGTAACACCGATAGATACTGGGAAGCAGCCACATAGAACAGGGAGATCAGCTCGGTGCTTTGTGACCACATAAAGAGGTGGGATATGGAATATGGGAGGGAGATGCAAGAGGAAGGGGATCTGGTGATATTTGTATATGTATAGCTGATTCACTTTGTTATACAGCAGAAACTAACACTCCATTGTAAAGCAATTATACTCCAATAAACGTGTAAAAGGAAAAAAAAAAAAAAAAGAAAGCCCAGGGATAAACCTACACACCTATGGTCAACTAATCTATGACAAAAGAGGCAAGACTATACAATGGAGATAAGACAGTCTCTTCAATCAGTGGTGCTGGGAAATATGGAAAGCTACATGTAAAAAATGAAATTAGAACATTCCCCGACACCATACATATAAATATATTCAAAATGGATTAGAGACCTTAATGTAAGACCGGACAGTATAAAACTCTGAGAGGAAAACTTACGAAGAATACTCTGACGTAAATCACAGCAAGATTTTTTTTGATCCACCTCCTATAGTAAAGAAATTAAAAAAAGAAGCTAAACAGATGGGACCTAAAGAAACGTAAAAGCTTTTGCAAAGCAAAGGAAACTACAAACAAGACAAAAAGTCAACCCTCAGAATGCCAGAATATATTTGCAAACGAATCAATGGACAAATGACGAATCTCCAATATATATAAACAGCTCATGCAGGTCAACATTAATAAGACAAAAAACCCAATACAAAAATGGAAGCAGGTCTAAATAGACATCTCTTCCAAGAAGACATAGAGATGGCCAAGACGCACATGAAAATCTGCTCCACATCACTAATTATTAGAGAAATGGAAACCGAAACTACAATGAGGTATCACGTCACACCTGTTAGAATGGGCATCATCAGAAAATCTACAAACAACAAATGCTGGAGAGGGTGTGGAGAAAAGGAACATTCTTCCACTATTGTTGGGAATGTAAATTGATACAGTCTCTATGGAGAACAGAATGGAGGTTCCTTATAAAACTAAAAATAGAATTACCATATAATCCAGCAATCCCACTACTGGGCATATACCGAGAGAAAACCATAAATCAAAAAGACACATTCACCACAATGTTCATTGCAGCACTATTTACAATAGCCAGGTAATGAAAGCAACCTAAGTGCCCACAGACAGACGAATGGATAAAGATGAGGTACATATATACAATGGAATATTACTCAGCCATACATACGAATGAAATTGGGTGATTTGTAGAGACCTTGATGGATCTAGAGACTGTCATACAGAGTGAAGTAAGTCAGAAAGAGAAAAACAAATATTGTATATTAATGCATATATGTGGAACCTAGAAAATTGGTACAGATGAACCGGTTTGCAGGGCAGAGATAGAGACACAGATGTAGAGAACAAACATATGGACACCAAGGGGGGAACGCCATGTGAGGGTGGTGGTGGGATGAATTGGGAGACTGGGATTCACATGTGCACACTTATATGTATAAAATAGATATCCAATAAGAACCTGCTGTATAAAAGAAATAAATAAATTTTAAAAAATAAAAATAAATAAATAACATTTAATAAAATAAAACAGAAAAAAAGTTTTTCCCTTCATATAGACGTCTTTATATTAATGCATTATTTCCATGTTTATATCTCTAAATTAAAAAAAAAAGAGGAATAAATAAAACCTACTTTGAACCAAAAAGAAAAAAGGAAAAAACAAAAAAAAAAAAAACAGAACCCACCACTTATACAGAGGAAAATCGTATCAGGGCACTTGCTCCAGTAGTAAAAAATTCTTAAGTTGGTTAGAAGTGGGAAATCATCCCCCATGCAGTCAGCAGCGCTCCACCCCACAAGGAACATCCTCATTGAAAAGCTGGGGGACTATGTCGAGGCGTCTGTGAGTAAATGTGAGCTGAGTCCCAGTCCTGCTGCAGCTGAAATCTTCCCACCCTTTCCACGTAAAACACCTGAATATGTACAAGAACTTGCAAGCCTAGAGGAAGGGCTGTGGAGCCACACCAGCGACAGCATGCAGGCCGACGTGGTGCCTGCAGGACAGCCAGGATGGTCCTGGCACCAGATGCTCTTCTGGAAGCTTTCCATTTCCCTGCCTGAGATACCCCTCCTGCCACGGCCCCCACTGCTTTTTTACTTCCTCACCTCTGCCTGGGGAGAAATTCCAGTGGCAGGTATGGGTGACACATCCTCTTCTTTAGCAGGTGGCAGCCTGGCAACTCCTGCAGAAAGTCCAGCAGAGCCCCACTCACACTGGACCACCCACAAAGCCACGGCCCCTCACTCCCTCCCACCACCCCAGCCCCGACACTGCTGACGGGGCAGAGAATATGGCATCAGGCACAGCTACAGGAGCTGTTGCTGACTGGAGAGGTGTTTATATTGACCTCAACCCAGGCACACCTGGGGAGGACTGGCAGGCGGTGTCAGGCTGCCCAAATCAGCCAATCCACACCCCTCCGGGGCTCACAGTACAGAAAATGAGCCTTGCTAAACGGGCCAGGCCCAAGGAACAGGTGTGGGCTCTTGAGAGTCAGGATAGACAAGGGGCTGCAGCTGTGGCTTATTTTCTTATCATTTTATGTGGTCCATGAGTGGAAAACAATTTCAAGAAGACCCTATCCTAATGAGAGGAACCCAGGAGTCAGGGAGAGGAGTGATGGTGGGTGGAGAGAGAGGCCTGTTGCCCTGGCTGCAGTGGAAGTGTCTGGAAGACCAGGCAGAGAGAGGCCACACAGAGTGATACCCAGGGTCACAGACCTGTTAGAGCTGCTCTTTGTTAGTTCAAGTCCTGTTCTGAGGTTTTCTGTGTCAGCTGTGAGCGACAGGTGAGCTGGGGGTTCTCTGCAAGGTGGGCTATGTGCACGGTTCCTGTGTGTCCAGCCCTGCTGGGGTACATGCCCAGGGGAGCTCCGTATCCTGGTAAGGGCCTGACTATGAGAGACCCATGGGCTGCTGGGTAGCTGAACAGGTGAGCTCCATACCCTGGGAGGGACTTGACCACGAGAGCCCCGTGGGCTGTGTGGTGGGCTGTGCAGCCCAGGTGAGCTCCACATCCTGGGATTGGCCTGACCACGAGAGCCCCATGGGCTGCTGGAGACCTGGTAAAGTATACCAGGACAGTCAGTGAAGCCACCGAGGATATACATCAAGTAGCTCCTATTTCCTACACCCAGCTGGTCATTCTAACATTCACCAGGCCATGGCATTCTGTATTAGACTTCAATGATGCCTTCTTCTGTATTCCATTCATCTCAGAGTCACAAGAACTTTTGGCTTGTGAGTGGCAGGACACAACATGCAACAAAAGCAATAATGCTGGGCCGTCCTGCCCCAATGGTTCAAAAATCCCCACACCATCATTGGGGAAATGTCCTCTAAAGACCTAAAAGTTCTACCTCTGTAAAAGGGAACCCTCCTTCAATATGCAGATGACATTCTGATCGCCAGGCCTACTAAAGACGCCTCTGAACTACCTAGCCAAGAAAGGATAGAAGGTGTCCAAGAAAAAGGCTCAAATATCCCAGGCTAAGGCGACATGCCTGGGCTTCATTCTCACAGATATTCGGAGAAAAGTATCCCAGGATAGGGAAGAAGCCATTTGCAGCCTTACCTGTTCTAAAACTAGAAGACAGCTTAGGGGTTCCTGGGGAGGCCAAGGTTTTCTGCATCTGGATCCCTAACTACAGTCTAATAGCTGGGCCTCTACATGAAACACTGACACGAAAAGATGATGATCCTTTTGAATAGAATCCAGAAGCAGCCTTTCAAGAATGGAAAGAGCAGTCAATTCAGACCCTTGCCCAGGAACTCCCTAATTTAGCTAAACCCTTTGACCTTTACATACCCGGTCAAAGGTTAAACACCCTTGGAGCCTTAGTGCAAAAACTGGGACCACTTGAAATGGGGCAACACAAGAATGCCCTTCAGGTATGATAAACTATGGTCACCAAGGGCTTTGCCCCCCGCCCCATCAGGCCAGGATACTGGGGTATCTAAAAAGCTGGAAATCAGCAGCCCACAAGGCCAGCTCCCTCCTAAGGGAAAAGGATCCCACGTGGTGATCCTAAACACCCATCATGCCCTGAAGTTGCAGGGGTCGCTCTGTGGACACACTGACCTCGAGTGAGGAGGCCCTCCAACTCCAACCTCCAGAGAGACAAACAGGGGCAATGGACCCCCAAGAAGACACGTGTGACCATCACTTGACCTGGAGTTTCTCTCAGAAAACAAGTCTGTACCCCGCAGGAGCAGACTACTGCTTGGAGGTCTTACTGCACCCAGACGGGAGCTAACAAGCTTGGCGGAGGAAACGTATATCACAATTTCACCATAGAAAACCCTACAGACACCGCGGTGATGGTGGCCAATATGACCGGCTGGACTGCTGCCTACTTCAAAAGGCCGTTGACTCAGTGGACGTCATGGTCCTGGATCACCACCGAACCTGGACTGTCTTGGAGTTGAGCGGGCAGGGCTCTGACACATGGTGCTGTTTGTACATTAATTCAGGAACCTAATTAAAGAAAGCACAGACTACTGGTCAGTGCATCTAGGCTGGCAAAAACCTTCAGCCTAAGGTCGCCGAACAAATGTGGGGTGGGGTGAAACCTGCCACCGCAGCATCACTGTGCATCTCTTTCCTGGACCCTTAAAGGTCATTAGAATCTATAACACTTCCAATGCTGGTGCTTAGGTTGAAGACCAGTGAGGCAGGAGTCCTGGGGACAATCAACCTCACCTGGAGGCTGTTGGGGAGAAGTTTTGCCCCTCCCCCCGTGTATGAGGGCTCCCACCTCAGCATGAAGCAGTTACAAATGAGGGGTCTGCACCCTCAGCACCCCAAGAATGAGGAAAGGGACAAAAAGCAGAGGAGGTCTTCGTCTCCAGCAACATTCATTAAAAATTCCTGGGAGATAAAAAGGGAATCTGGGCAATAAAATAAAGTCTAACCTGTTTTTCCTTTGTGCTTTGTCTAATTTCACGTGCTCCTAGGGTTCCGAATGCAGAGGTCCCACACCCGGCATTTCAGACCCGATTTCCTAGTGCAGAATGGCTGGGCCGACACCTCAGCTAGCGGGGTCCCATGCAGACTCTGCGACATAGAGCCTGAGCTGCAGCCAACCCAGCCTTCGAGAGCTCCATCCCCTCCCTCTGGCTGACGCTGCCGGGATCCCTACACAGCAGCCCAGCCCACAGCCCATGGGGGAGTGCACACTCTCACCTCTCCATTCTGTTTTCAAAATATAAAGTTTCCTTTGCTTCTGAACCAAACTCAGTCTTGATCTGTTGGCTCCAATGACATTGGGCATGGGGACTCCTGTTGGGGTCCACTCTGGAGGATCAGTAACATAAATTGAGAACATTGTAACTTCAATGAACAGATGTGTGAGCCAAACTGTAGTCAACCTAGAGCAGTGTATAAGGCTCGGGTAAAATAAGATGTTCCTAAGAATTACATTTAATATTGCCATCACTTTATTATAAGCAAGTTCAGTGAAGATGTCTGTCTTATTTGTCAGGTCAACATTAGAGAAATGAAGTGATTTATTCCCAAGGATGTACATCGAATACTCTTGGCTGAAGCTTCAATCTTGTTTTGAATGCTTTTCCATTGAAAATGATACCTCTCTTTCAGCTTCCCCATTTCTGAGAAGTATAAAATCTTATAATTTATTATTACCAAAGGGGAAAGGTAGGAGAAGGGATAAGTTAACAGTTTGGGATTAACACATACACACTGCTATGTATAAAACAGATCATCAACAAGGAACTATTGTATAGCACAGGGAACTACACTGAATATTTTGCAATAACCTATAAGGGGAAATTATCTGAAAAAGAATAGATATTTTTATTGACATCATCTATCAATGACAGATAAAATGTAACCTAAGCAAGGCCGATGGTGAGCACTTCTGATCCCGAAGATTTCAATCATCTAAAGTTTGGACTCTGCCTATTTCCCAAGGCCCTTAATGGACATATGTGTAGCCGTAGCTTAAAAATTCCCCAGTTTGGGGTTCGGGGAGGCACTGATTTGGAAAAATCCCTGGTGTTCTCCTTACATGCACGGGACCATTCCTACTGCTCAAACAGGCCTGTCACTCCTAGAGGATGGTACACCGTTTGATCGGAAACAGTTTGGAAAAGGCACCTCATCTCCTCATCACCTGGTGCTCGGGTTCACCCCTCCAGCATCTTTCCTAACAATCTCCTCACTTGGGGATATCAGCACCGTCAACATCCTGTTGCACACAGTTTGGAATTTGTCCATAGGATGAAGCGGAAGGATGAGAAAAATTTAGAGACAAGTCCTAGGTGTTTGGACAGGCACATGCCACTCTAATTTCCAATCCGGAAGACAAATTCATCAAAGGCTAGAATTGCCCATGGAAACAGAATAGGACTAGAGGAAATCCCACTGTTTTGTGTCCAGTTTCCAAAAACACAAGTTGAAATATGGAACTCAGGGGCACTAAAATTCATGAAACTGCAGAGTTGAAAATATCTATCGTCAAAAAATGTCTTGAGGTAAGTCACAGAAAAGGACTTGTAAGCAAGGGAGAGTGGCAGGAAACAGATTTGAAGAGGTAGAAAGGACTCCCCATTAAAGCACAAGAAAAGGGGCTGAACATCGCCAATGATGCAGTTGGCCAAAAAGGGCGTATGCATATTTTTCTGAATATATTCAAGTAAAGGCCATACACACATTTTATCCAACCAAACAGGTGGGCACTGGAAATCAATACTTCAAAATGTATCACTTCACATCAGTCAGAAGGGCCATCCACATAAAATGTAAACACACGAAATGCAGGACAGGGTGAGGAGAAAAGGGAGCCATGTGCGGCTGATAGTGGAAATGTAATTTGTCAACGGCCACTCTGGAGAAGTGTACTGTGTTTGCTAAAACATCTAAAAAATGAGCTACAGAGCATAGGGCACTTGCACTCATGGGCGTATACATTGGGAAAAACAAAAATCGACAGAAAACAGGCACCCCAACGTTTACCACCTCTCTGTTAAAAAGGGCCTCAACTTGGATATAACCTAAATGTCCCTGGAAGGATAAAATGGATAAAAGAGATGGGGTACTTATGTAGAGTGGAATATTACTCATCCAGAAATCAATGAAATAAGGCCAGTTGTAACAACTCTGGAGGAGTTACATACGATCATTCTAAGTGACGTATGACAGAAAGAAAAAGACACATATCATAAGATGTCACTTAAAGGTGGAATCAAAAATGGCTACACATGAAATAAATTACAAAACAGAAACATAGTCAAATATGTAGAAAATAGACATAAGGCTGCTAAATGGGAAAGGTGAGGAAGGGTGAGGCATTATCCAGGAGGTTGAAATTAGCAAAGATACCATTCCAAGTACCATATTGAATAATTGACAAGGCCTACACGGTACCTCAAAGAACTGCACTCAGCCCACTCAAGTCAATGGAAAATAATACATATGAATGGTAAGCATCTGAAAAAGAATTTATTGTTGTCTCACAGTACATGAATCAAGTGGATGTACAGCAGCAAAAAACAGAGCTTTGAAAATCAGCTGTAACCAATATAAAAATAAATTTAAAAATATTTAGAAAAACAGTGAGACAGACAAAATTTCTTACAACTTTTGTTGAAGGGCTATGATGTAACATGGATTGAACACATGTAGACCCACAGCAGGATGATATATAAGGCAGGAAGCTATGCACGCTAAGAGATGTTAGAGAGGCTGGGTGAGGAAATGCAGAACTTTAAAAGAAATACTGCCTGATTCCCATTCCAAGGGTTCCAAATCTGCAGGTTCAAGGGAATCTTCTGACAGCAAAAACATGCCTGGGAGACCGAGACGAATGTACACCGTGTGATCAGGAAAGGTGTCTAAAATGCACCTCATTTTTGATCTCCTGGTGCTGGGGTTCGCCATTCCAGCCAAATTACTAACAATCTCCCCACTTGGAGATTCAGCACCTTTAACCTCCTGTTTCACACAGTTTGCAATTTGTGCAGAGGATAAACGGGAAGAGGGGGAACCAATGAGAGACTAGCTGTAGGAGTTTTGACAGGCACATGTCACTCTAATTTCCCATTAGGAAGAAAAATTAACCAAAGGCTCCGCCTGCCACCCCAGAACCAGAATAGGGGAGAAGCAATACAATGGTTTGGCGGCCAGCTCACAAAAAAAGCGAGTTGCAAAATGGAAATCAGGAGCAGACAATTCAAAGACCTGCAAAGATAAAAATGATAACCAACGTCCAAAAATATATTCAGGTAAGGCAACGAAGAGGATCTGAATGAGAGGCAGAATTGCAGGAAACAGATTTCAAAAGGGAGATTGGACTCACATTTAAAGCATATGAAAAGCAGCAGAATTTCTAAAATGATGTAGTTGGGCAAAAGGGTGTATGCGTTTTTTTCATGAATAACTTCAGGAAAAAAACACATACAGATTTTTTGGCCAACCAAGCAAGCGGGAAATGCAAATCTGCACAGCAAAGAAGTCTCAATTTCCACTGCTCAGAAAGGCCATCCAAAAAATGTGTACAAACCAGAAATGCAGGAGAGGCCATGGAGAACAGGGAGCTAGTCACGCTGATGAGTGGGATATAAATATCCAAGAGCCACTCTGAAGAAGTGTATGCTGTTTCCTAAAACATCTAAAATACAAAGCTACCGAGCATAGGGCACTTCCACTCATGGGCATATAACTTGGGAAGACTAAATATCAACAAGACACAGGCACCCCAAAGTTTAGGGCTGCTCTGCATACAAGAACCTCAACTTCGGTACAACTTAAATATTCCAGGAAAGAGAAATTTGCGTAAAGAACTTGTGGTAATTTTGTACAATGGAATATCACTCAGACATGAAATCAATGTCATAAGGCCAGTAGCAGCATAATGAGTGGATTTAGGTAGGATGATTCTAAGTGAAATAAGTCACACAGAAAAAGAAACTTATCACAAGATATCACTTATGAAGGCCCTGTAAACATTGCTACACATGAACTGAGGAAAGAGAACAGAGTCTCACACTGAGGAAACACTCTTATGCCTGCTTAAGGGGGAAGGAGAGGTGGGGTGATGCATAAAACCAGAGTGTGATATTAGCACATGTAGCATTCCATGAAGCAAATACAGAATAGACAAAACCTACACCTTCCTCAGTGAACGGGACTCAAAACCCCAATTCCAAGAACAGGAATATATCTGACTTGTAAGAATCTTAAAACCTATATATTGATATGTCTCCATAAGGGAATCAAGTGTGTCTAGACCGGCATAAACATGTCGGTGAAAATCAGCTCAACTCCATTATAAAAATGAATTTCAAAAACAAAACCAAAAAAAAAAGACAGCGAAATTCTTACACAATTCATTCAGGGGTTCTGATGAAACCTGGAATGACCCTATCTGCAAAGAGAGCTAGATGAGACATAAGGCTGGACACTTGGGGCTGAGAGGACTGGTGAGATAGGGTGAGAAAATGCAGACCCTTTAAAGCAGTAATGTATGCCACACATTCCATGGGTCCCAACTCTCCAGGTAGAAGGGAATATCACTACAGTTATAACATGTATGGGAAACCTAGAGAATGGACACCCTGTGATGGCAAAGATTTCTAAAAGGCTCCTAATTTTTTCCTCTCCTTGTGCTCCAGTTTGGCATTCGAACTGCTTTACTATCAATCTCCCAACTTGGAGAGTCAGCCCCTATAAGCTCCTGCTTCGCACAGTTTGCAAATTGTGCAGTGGATGAAAGGGAAGAGGGAGAACCAATGAGAGAGTAGCTGTAGGCATTTGGACGGACACATGTCACTCTAATTTCCCCTCTGGAAGGAAGGATTAACCAAAGCGTCAGCCTGCACCCCCGGAACCAGTATAGGTCCTGTAACAAAATTGTGGATTTGCGGTCAGCTCACAAAAACACGAGTTGAAAATTGGAGCTCAGGGGCACAGCAATTCACAAACCTGCAGAGTTATAAAGGACAACTCTCGTCCAAAAATCTGTTGAGGGAAAGCAACGAAGCAGACTTGAAAATGAGGCAGAATTGCACGAAACATATTTCAAGTGGTAAATTGGAATCACCTTTAAAGCACAGGAAAAGCGTAACAACCTCGACAATGATGAACTTGGCCAAAAAGGGCGTATGCATTTTCTGCTGAATATATTCAAGAGAAAGTGAATACGCCCTTTTTGGCCAATCAAGCAAGCGCGCAATGCAAATCCACACTACAAAGAATTGTCACTTCCCACCACTCAGAAGGGACATCCGAAAATCTGTAAAAACCAGAAAATATAGACAGAGATAACAAGAGCATGTTGCAATGTGATCCCAAGGGGCATGGAGGACTGTGAAGACAAGGTCATGGAGCATTTTGCTGACAAATGCATGGAGCATTGTTATGACAAGGGTCACTGAGCACTGTGATGACAAGTGTCATGGAGCATTGTGATTACAGGGGTCATGGAGAATTGGGATGACAAGGGCATGGATCATTGTAATGACAAGGGTTATGGAGCATTTTGATGACAAGAGTCCCGGATCACTGTGTTGTCAGTGTTCATGGAGGGTTGTGATGACAGTGGTCATGGAGCATTGTGATGACAAGGGTCATGGAGAAGTGTGATGAGAAGGTCATGGAGCTTTGGGCTGAATATATTCATGGAGTATTGTGATGACATGGGTCATGGAGCATTGTGATGACAAGGTCCCGGAGCATTGTAATGAGAAGACCGTGGAGCCTTGTGATGACAAGTCTCATGGAGCATTCTGATGAAAAACGGAATGGAGAATTGTGATTACAGGGGTCTTGGAGCATTGTGATGACAAGGGCATGGAGCATTTGGATGAGAAGACCATGGAGCGTTCTGATGACATATGTCATGGAGCTTTGTGATGACAAGGGCATGGAGCATTTTGATTACAGGGGTCTTGGAGCATTGTGATGAAAAGGGCATGGATCATTGTGATGGAATAGGCATGGAGCCTTGTCATGACAGGTTTCAAGGAGCATACTGACGACAAGTGTCAGGGAGCATTGTGATGACAAGTGTATTGAGCATTGTGATGACAAAGGTCATGGAGCATTGTGATGAGAAAACCATGAATAATTGTGATGACGAGCATCATGGGGCGTTGTGATGACAAGTGTTATGGAACATTGTGATCACAAGAGTTTGGAACATTGTGATGACAGAGGTCATGGAGCATTTTGATTTCATTGTGATGACAATAGCATGAAGTATTATGATGATGGGCATGGTGCATTTTGATGACAGGGTTCATGGAGCATTGAGATGAAAAGGGGCATGGAGCATTGTGATTAAAGTGGTCTTGGAGCAATGTGATGACAAGGGCATGGAGCATTGTGATGAGAAGGCAATGGAGCATTGTGATGACATGCGTAATGGAGCTTAGTGATGACAGGGGCATGGAGCATTGTGATGACAGTGGCATTCAAAATTGGTCTAACAAGTTTCATGGATTATTGTGATGATGGTGGACATGGTGCATTTTGATGACAAGGGCATGGAGCATTGTGATTTCAAGGTCATGGAATATTGTGAAGACAGGTGAAAGGGAGCGTTGTCATGACATATGTCATGGTCCATGGAGATGACAATGTCATGGAGCATTGTGATGCCAAGTGTCATGGAGGATTGTGATGACAAAGGTAACGGAGTATTGTGATGACAGCGGCTTGGAGCATTGTGATCACAAGGGACATGGAGCATTGTGATGACAAGGGCCTGGAGCACTGTGATGACAACGGACACTGAGAATTTTGATGAAAATATATGAAGCATTTTGATGACAAAGGCATGGAGCTTTCTATGACAGGTGCATTGGGGCATTGCGATGACAGGTGCATGGAGAATTGTGATGACAAGAGCATGTAACATTGTGAAGAGAAGTGTCATGGAGCATTGTGATGACAAGGACGTGGAGAATTGTGATGACAAGGGACATGGAGCATTGTTATGACCAGGGAATGGAGCATTGTGATGGCAAGACCGTGGATCACTGTGATGAGAAGACCATGGATAACTGTGATGACGAGCGTCATGGAGCACTGTAATGACAAGGGGCATGGAGCATTCTGATGACAGGTGTCATGGAGCATTGTGATGACAGGGGTCATGGAGCATTGCGATGACAAGGGTCACGGAGCATTCTGATGATAAGCTTGTGGAGTACTGTGATGAAAATGGCATGGATGATTGTGATGAAAAGGGCATGAATCATTGTGATGAAAAATGCATGGAGCCTTTTAATGACAGGTTTCAAGGAGCATTCTGACAACAAGTGTCAGGGAGCATTGTGATGACAATGATCATGGAGAATTGTGATGACAACAGTCCCGGATTATTGTGTTGTAAGGGGTCATAGAGCATTGAGATGACAGTGGTCATGGAGCATTGTGATGACAGGGGTCATGGAGCAGTGTGATGAGAAGGTCATGGAGCATTGGCTGAAAATATTCATGGAGTATTGTGATGACAAGGGAATGGAGCATCGTGATGACAAGGTCCTGGAGCATTGTGATGAGAAGTCCATGGAGCCTTGTGATGACAAGTCTCATGGAGCATTCTGATGAAATGGGGCATGGAGCATTTTGATTACAGGAGCCTTCGAGCATTGTGATGACCAGGGCATGGAGCATTGTGATGAGAAGGCCATGGAGCATACTTATAACATGCGTCATGAAGCTTTGTGATGACCAGGGCATGGAGCATTGTGATGAGAAGGCCATGGAGCATACTTATAACATGCGTCATGAAGCTTTGTGATGACCAGGGCATGGAGCATTGTGATTACAGGGGTCTTGGAGCATTTTGATGACAAGGGCAAGGAACACTGTGATACATGGGTCATGGAGGATTGTAATGACAAGAGCATGGATCATTGTGAATAGAATGTCATCGAGCATTGTGTTGACAAGCATCATGGAGCTTTGTGATGACAAGGGCATGAAGCAATGTGATGAAAGGGTTCATGGAGCATTGTGTTGACAATGGCATGGAGCATTGTGATGCCCAGGGTCATGGAGCTTTGTGATGACAAAGGTCATGGAGCATTTTGATTACAAGGGCGTTGTGCATTGTGATGAGAAGGGCAGGGAGCATTGTGATGATAGGGTCATAGAGCAATTTGATGAAAACTGTCATGGAACATTTTGATGACAGGGGATATGGAACATTGTGATGTCAGGGGTCATGGAGCTTTGTGATGAAAAGGGTCATGGAGCTTTTTTATGCTGGGATTATGGAATATTGTGATATTAGGCGTCATGGAGCATTGTGATGATAATTGCATGTAGCATTGTGATGACAAAGATCACGGAACATTGTGATGATGCGGGCATGGACCATTTTGATGACAAAGTCATGAAGTATTGTGGTTGCTGGAGTCAAGGAGCATTGTGATGACAGGCGTCATGGAGCATTTTGATGACAAGGGCATGGAGCATTGTGATGACAGGGGCATAGAGCATTGCTCTGACAATTTTTATGGATTATTGTGATGATAGTGGGCATGGCGCATTGTGATGACAGGGGCATGGAGCATTGTGATGACGAGTTCAAGGATTATTGTGAAGACAGTTGTCAAGGAGCATTGTGATGACATATGTCATGGTCCATTTTGATGACAATGGCATGGAGCATTGTGATGCCAAGTGTCATGGAGGATTGTGATGACAAAGTAATGGAGCATTGTGATGACAAGGGCTTGGAGCATCGTGATGACAAGGGTCATGGAGCACTGTGATGACATGATCTTGGAGCATTTTGAGGAGAAGGACCATTGAGAATTTTGATGAGAAGGTCGTGAAGCATTGTGATGAAAAGCGCACCGAGCTTGCTATGACAGGGGTCATGGAGCATTGTGATGTACAAGTGCATGGAGAATTGTATAGACAAGATCAAGTAACATTGTGATGAGAAGTGTCATGGAGCATTTTGATGATAAGGACATGTAGAATTGTGATGACCAGTGCATGGAGCATTGTGATGGAAAGACCGTGGAGCACTGTGATGAGAAGACCATGGATAATTGTGATGATGAGCGTCATGGAGCACTGTAATGACAAGTGGCATAGAGCATTGTGATGACAGGTGTCATGGATCATTGTGATGACAAGGGTCATGGACCATTCTGATGACAAGCTTGTGGAGTAATGTGATGACAATGGCATGGAGCATTGTGATGAAAAGGGCATGGAACATTGTGATGAAAAAGGCTTGGAGCCTTTTCATGACAGGGTTCAAGGAGCATTCTTACGACAAGTGTCAGGGAGCATTGTGATGACAAGTGTATTGAGCATTGTGATGACAGGCATCATAGAGCGTTGTGATGACAAATGTTATGGAACATTGTTATCACAAGGGTTTTGAGCATTGTGATGACAGAAGTCATGTATCATTTTCATTTCAAGGTGCATGGAGCATTGTGATGACAAGGGCATGAAGCACTGTGAACCCAGGGTTCATGGAGGGTTTTGATGACAATGGGAATGGAGTATTGTGATGACAAGCGCATGGAGCATTGTGAGGACAAGGTCATGTAGCATTTTGCTGACAAATGCATGGAGCATTTTTATGACAAGTGTCATGGAAGACTGTGATGACAAGTGTCATGGAGCATTGTGATTAAAAGGGTCACGGAGCATTGGGATGGCAAGGGCATGGATCATTGTGATGAGAAGGGTCATGGAGCATTTTGATGACAAGAGTCCCGGATCATTGTGTTGTCCGGTGTCATGGAGCACTGTGATGACAGTGGTCATGGAGCATTGTGATGACAGGGGTCATGGAGCACTGCGATGAGAAGTTCATGGAGCATTGGGCTGACAATATTCATTGAGTATTGCGATGGCAGTGGTCATGGAGCATTGCGTTGACAATGGAATGGAGCATTGTGATGACAAGGTCCTGGAGCATTGTGAGGAGAAGACCATGGAGCCTTGTGATGACAAGTGTCATGGAACATTCTGATGAAAAGGGGTGTGGAACATTGTGATTACATGGGTCTTGGAGCATTGTGATGAAAAGGGCATGGGTGATTGTGATGCAAAAGGCATGGAGCCTTGTCATGACAGGGTTCAAGGAGCATACTGACGACATGTGTCATGGAGCATTGTAATGACAAGTGTATTGAGCATTGTGATGACAAAGGACATGGGGAATTGTGATGAGAAGACCATGGATAATTGTGATGATGAGCATCATGGGGCGTTGTTATGACTAGTGTTATGGAACATTGTGATCACAAGGGTTTGGAGCATTGTGTTGACAGAGGTTATGGAGCATTTTTATTTCATTGTGATGACAATAGCATGAAGCATTTTGATGATGGGCATGGTTGATTGTGATTACAGAGTTCATGGATTAATTAGATGAAAAGTGGCATGGAGCATTTTGATTACAGGTGTCTTGGAGCATTGTGATGACAAGGGCATGGAGCATTGTGATGAGAAGGCCATGGAGCAGATTGATGACATGCGTCATGGAGCTTTGTGATGACAATAACATGGAGCATTGTGACTACAGGGGTCTTGGAGCATTGTGATGACAAGGGTCATGGAGCCTTGTGATGACAAGGCCGTGGAACATTGTCATGACAGGGGTGAGGGAGTATTGTGATGACTAGTGATGGAACATTTTGATATCAGTGGTGAGAGAGCATTTTGATGAGAAGTACATGGAGCATTGTGATGACAAGTTTTATGGAGCATTTTGATGACAAGTTTGTGGAAAATTTTGATAACAAGCGCATAGAGCATTGTGATAACAAGGGTCATGGAGCACTCTGCTGACAAAGGCATGGAGCATTGTGATGGCAAGTGTCACAGATCATTGTGAATGAAAAGTTCATGGAGCTTTATGGTGACAAATTTCACAGAGCCCTGTGATGACGAGGGCATGGACCATTTTGATGGCAAATATCATGAAGCATAGTGATGACTGGAATCATGGAGCATTGTGATGGCAAGGGCATGGAGCATTGTGATGACAGGGGCATGGATCATTGTTATGAGAAGGTCATGAATTATTGTGCAGACAGGTGTCAGGGATCATTGTGATGCCATATGTCTTGGTGCATTGTGATAACAATGGCATGGAGCATTGTGAAGCCAAGTGTCATGGAGGATTGTGATGACAAAGGTAATGGAGCATTGTGATGACAAGGGCTTAGAACATTGTGATGACAAGTGTCATGGAGCATTGTGCTGAGAAAGGCATAGAGCATTGTGATGACAAGGGTCACAGAGCATTGTGATGAAAAGTTCATGGAGCATTGTGGTGACAAAGGTCACAGAGACTTGTGATGACGAGGGAATGGACCATTTTAATGAGAAAGGTCATGAAGCATTGTGATGACTGGAGTCACAGAGCATTGTGATGACAGGGGTCATGGAGCATTGTGATGACAAGGGCATGGAGCATTGTGATGACAGGTGCATGGAGCATTGGTCTGAGAAGCTTCGTGGATTATTGTGATGACAGTGGGAATGGCGCATTGTGATGACAAGGGCATGGAGCATTGTGATGACAAGGTCATGCAGTTTTGTGAAGAGAGGTGTCTGGGAGCATTGTGAACACCTAAGTCATGGCCCATTGTGATGACAATGGCATGGAGCATTGTGATGCCAAGTGTCATGGATTATTGTGATGACAAAGGTAAAGGAGCATTGTGATGACAAGGGCTTGGAGCATTGTGATGACAAAGGCATGGAGCATTGTGATTACAGGTGTCTTGGAGCATTGTGCTGACAAGGGTCATGGAGCCTTGTGATGAGAAGGCCGTGGAACATTGTAATGGCAGTTTTTATGGAGCATTGTTATAACAGGGTTAATGGAGCATTGTGATGACAAGGGCATGGAGCACTGGTCTGAAAATTTTCATGGATTATTGTGATGAGAGGGGGCATGGAGCATTGTGATGACAAGGGCACGGAACACTGTGTTACATGGGTCATGTAGGATTGTAATGACAAGCCTTGGAGCTTTGTGTTAAGAAGTGCATCGAGCATTGTGATGAAAAGCATCATGGAGCCTGTGATGACAAGGACATGTAACAATGTGATGAGAGGGCTAATGGAGCATTTTGATGACAATGGCATGGAGCATTGTGATGCCAAGGGTCACGGAGCTTTGTGATGACAAAGGTCATGGAGGGTTTTGATGACAAGGGCGTGTTGTACTGTGATGAGAAAGGCAGTGAGCATTGTGATGAAAGGGTCATGGAGCAATTTGATGAAAAGTGTCATGGGACATTTTGATGACAGTGGTTATGGAACATTGTGATGTCAGGGGTCAGAGAGCATTGTGATGAAAAGGGTCATGGAGCATTGTGATGACAGGTGTCATGGAACATTGTGATGACAGTGGTGAGGGAGTATTGTGATGACAAGTGATGGAACATTATGATATCTGTGATGGGAGAGCATTTTGATGGGAAGTTCATGGAGCATTGTGACAAGAAGGTTTATCGAGAACTGTGATGACAAGGTTGTGGAGAATTGTGATGACAAGCACATGTTGCATTGTGATGACACAGGTCATGGGGCATTTTGCGGAAAAGCGCATGGAGCATTGTGATGACAAGTGTCATGGAGCATTGTGCTGACAAAGGCATTTAGCATAGTTATGACATGAGTAAGAGAACATTGTGATGAAAATTTCATGGAGAATTTTGGTGACAAATGTCCCAGAGCCTTTTGATGACGAGGGCATGGACCATAGTGATGACAGGGGTCATGGAGCATTTTGATGACTGTGGTCATGGAGCATTGTGAAGACATGGGTCATGGAGCATTGTAATGAGACGGTCATTGAGCACTGGGCTGAAAATGTACATGTAGTATTGTGATGACAGGGGTCATGGAGCATTGTGATGACAAGGGAATGGAGCACTGTGATGACAAGGTCCTGGAGCATTGTGATGAGAGGACCATGGAGCCTTGTGATGACAAGTGTCATGGAGCATTCTGATGAAAAGGTGCATGGAGCATTGAGATTACAGGGGTTTTGTAGCATTGTGATGACAAGGGCATGGAGCATTGTGATGCGAAGGCCAAGGAGCATTCTGATGACATGCGTCATGGAGCTTTGTGATGACAAGGACATGGAGCATTGTGATTACAGGAGTCTTGGAGCATTGTGATGAAAAGGGCATGGATCGTTGTGATGAAAATTGCATGGAGCCTTGTCATGACAGGGTTCAAGGAGCATACTAATGAGAAGTGTCAGGGAGCATTGTGATGATAAGTGTATTGAGCATTGTGATGACAAAGATCAAGGAGCATTGTGATGAGAAGACCATTGATAATTGTGATGAACAGCCTCATGGGGCATTGTGATGACAAGAGTTATGGAACATTGTGATCAGAAGGGTTTGGAGCATTGTGATGACAGAGGTCATTGAGCATTTTGATTTCATTGTGATGACAATAGCATGAAATATTATGGTGATGGGCATGGTGCACTGTGATGACAGGGTTCATGGAGCATTGAGATGAAAAGGGGCATGGAACACTGTGATTACAGTGGTCTTGGATCATTGTGATCACAAGGGCATGGAGCTTTGTGATAAGAAGGCCATGGAGCATTCTGATGACATGCGTCTTGGAGCTTTGTGATGACAAGGGCATGGAGCATTTGATTAGAGGGGTCTTGGAGCATTGTGATGACAAGTTTCATGGAGGCTTGTGATGACAAGGCCGTGGAACTTTGTGATGGCAGGGGTCATGGAGCATTGTTATGAAAAGGGTACGGAACATGGTGATACATAGATCATGCAGGATTGTAATGACAAGGATATGTAGCATTGTGATGAGAAGGGCATCGAGTGTTGTGATGACAAGCCTCATGGAGTTTTGTGATGACAAGTGCATGGAGCAATGTGATGAGAGTGTTCATGGAGCTTTTGATGACAATGGAATGGAGCATTGTGATGCCAAGTGTCATGGAACTTTGTGATGACAAAGGTCATGGAGCATTTTGATAACAAGTGCGTGGTGCATTGTGATGAGAAGTGCAGGGAGCATTGTGATGACATGGGTTATGGAGCATTGTGCTTACATGCACATCGAGCATTGTGCTGACAACGGTCATGGAGCATTGTGCTGACAATGGCATGGAGCTTTGTGATGACAAGGGTCACAGAGCACTGTGATAAATAGTTCATGGAGCATTGTGGTGACAAAGGTCACAAAGCCGTTTGTGACGAGGTCATGGAACATTGTGATGACAAATGTCATGAAGCACTGTGATGACTGTAGTCACGGAGCACTGTGATGACAGTGTACTTGGAACATTGTGATGCCAAGGGCATGGACCATTGTGATGAGAATGCCATGGAGCATTCAGATGACTTGTGTCATGTAGTTTTCTGATGACAAGTGCAGGGAGCTTTGTGATTACAGGGGTCTTGGAGCATTGTGATGAAAAGGGAAAGGATCATTGAGATGAAAAAGGCTTGGAGCCTTTTCATGACAGTGTTCATGGAGCATACTGATGGCAAGGGTCAGGGAGCATTGTGGTGATAAGTGTATTGAGGATTGTGGTGACAAAGGTCATGGAGCATTGTGATGATTAAACCATTCATAATTGTGATGCCGAGCGTCATGGGGCATTGTGATGACAAGTGTTATGGAACATTGTGATCACAATGGTTTTTAGCATTGTGATGACAGATGTCATGGAGCGTTTTGATTTCATTTTGATGACAATAGCATAAAGCATTATGATGATGTGCCTGGTGCATTGTGATGACAGGGATCATGGAGCATTGAGATACAAAGGGGCATGGAGCACTGTGATTACAGGGGTCTTGGAGCATTGTGATGACAAGGGCATGGAGCATTGTGATGAGAAGGCCAAGGAGCATTCTGCTGACATGCGTTATGGAGCTTTTTGGTGACAAGGGTATGGAGCATTGTGAATACAGTGTTTTTGGAGCATTGTGATGACAAGGGCATGGAGCATTGTGATGAGAAGGCCGTGGAGCATTCTGATGACATGGGTCATGGAGCTTTGTGATGACAAGGGCATGGAGCATTGTCATTACAAGGGTCTGGGAGCATTGTGATGACAAGGGTCATGGAGACTTTTGATGACAAGGCCGTGCAATATTGTGATGGCAGGGTTCATGGAGCATTGTTATGACAAGTCTAATGGAGCACTGTGATGACAAGGGCATGGAGAATTGGTCTGAAAATTTCCATGAATTATTGCTATGATAGTGGGCATGGAGCATTTTGATGACAAGGGCAAGGAACACTGTGATACATGGGTCATGGAGCACTGTAATGACAAGGGCCTGGAACATTGTGATGAGAAGGGCATCGAGCATTTTGATGACAAGCGTCATGGAGCTTTGTGATGACAAGGGCATGGAGCATTGTGATGAAAAAGGCATGGAGCCTTTTCATGACAGGGTTCAAGGAGCATTCTGATGACAAGTGTCAGGGAGCATTGTGATGACAAGTGTATTGAGCATTGTGATGACAAAAGTCAGGGAGCATTGTGATGACAAGGGCAAGGAGTATTGTGATACCAGGCATAATGGAGCGTTGTGATGAAAAGTGTTATGGAACATTGTGATCACAAGGGCTTGGAACATTGTGATGACAGAGGTCATAGATCATTTTGATTTCAAGTAGAATGGACCATTGTGATGACAAGGGCATGAAGCAATGTGATCCCAAGGTTCATGGAGGATTGTGATGACAAATGTATTGGAGTATTTTGATGACAAGCACATGGAGCATCGTGATGACAAGTTCATGTAGCATTTTGCTAACAAAGGCATGGAGCATTGTGATGACAAGGGTCATGGAGCACTGTGATGACAAGCGTCATGGAGCATTCTGTTTACTGGGGTCATGGAGCATTGGGATGACAAGGGCATGGAGCATTGTGATGACAAGTGTCATGGAGCATTTTGATGACAAGAGTCCCGGATCATTGTGTTGTCATGGGCCATGGAGCATTGTTATGACAGGGCTAATGGAGTATTGTGATGGCAAGGGTATGGAGCATTGTGATGAGAAGGCCATGGAGCATTCTGGTGACGTGTGTCATGGAGTTTTGTTAAGACAAAGGCATGGAGAATTGTGATTACAGGGCTCTTGGATCATTTTGATGACAAGGGTTATGGAGCCTTGTGATGACAAGGCCGTGGATCATTTTGATGGCTGGGGTAATGGAGCATTGTCATGAAGGTGTAATGGAGCATTGTGATTACAAGGGCATGGAGCTTTGGTCTGAAAAGTTTTATGGAATATTGTGATGAGATAGGGCATTCAGCATTGTGATGACAAGGGCATGGAACACTGTGATACATGGGTCATGGAGTATTGTAATGACAAGGGCATGGAGAATTGTGTTGAGAAGGGCATGGAGCATTTTGATGACAAGCATCGTGGAGCTTTGTGATGACTAGGACATGGAGCAATGTGATGAGAGGCTTCATGAAGCATTGTGATGACAATGGCATGGAGCATTGTGATGCCAACGGTCATGGAGCTTTGTGATGACAAAGGTCATGGAGCACTTTGATGACAAGGGCGTGGTGCACTGTGATGAGAAGGGCAGGATGCATTGTGATGACAGGGTCATGGAGCAATTTGATGAAAAGGGTCATCGAACATTTTGATGACAGGTGTTATGGATCATTGTGATGCCAGGGGTCATGGAGCATTGTGATGAAAAGTGTCATGGAGCATTTTGATGACAGGGGTTATGGAACATTGTGATGTTAGGGGTAATGGGACATTGTGATGATAAGGGCATATAGCATTGTGATGACAGGGGTCATGGATCATTGTGATGACAGGGGTGAGGGAGTATTTTAATGACTAGTGATGGAACATTGTGATATCATTGGTGAGAGAGCATTTTGATGAGAAGTGTATGGAGCATTGTGATGATAAATTTTATGGAGCATTGTGATGACAAGGTTCTGGAGCATTGTGATGACAAGTGCATGGCACATTGTGATGACATATGTCATGGAGCATTGTGCTGACTAGAACATCCAGCATTGTTATGACATGTGTTATGGAGCATTGTGCTGACTAGCGCAAGGAGCATTGCGATGACATGGGTCATGGTGCATTGTGCTGAGAAAGGCATGGAACATTGTGATGACAAGGGTCACGGAGCATTGTGATGAATAGTTCATGGAGCATTGTGGTGACAAAGGTCACAGAGACTTGTGATGATGAGGGCATGGACCACTGTGATGACAAAGGTCATGAAGAACTGCGATGACTGGAGTCACGGAGGAGCATTGTGTTGACAGGGGTCATGGAGCATTGTGATGACAAGGGAATGGAGCATTGTGATGACAGGGGCATAGAGCATTGCTATGACAAGTTTTATGGATTATTGTGATGACAGTGGGCATGGCGAATTGTGATGACAAGGGCATGGAGCATTGTGATGACAAGGTCATACAGTATTGTGAAGACAGGTGTCAGGGAGCATTGTGATGACATATGTCATGGTCCATTGTGATGACAATGGCATGGGTCATTGTGATGCCAAGTGTCATGGAGGATTGTGATGACAAAGGAAATGGAGCATCGTGATGACAAGGGTCATGGAGCATTGTGATGACAAGATCATCGAGCACTGATTTGACAAGGACCATTGAGAATTTTGATGAGAAGTTCGTGAAGCATTGTGATGACAAGCGCATGGAGCTTGCTATTAAGGGGTCAGGGAGCATTTCGATGACAATTGCATGGAGAATTGTATTGACAAGTGCATGTAACATTTTGATTAGAAGTGTCATGGAGCATAGTGATGACAAGGATATGTAGAATTGTGATGACCAGGGCATGGAGCATAGTGATGGCAAGACCGTGGAGCATTGTGATGAGAAGACCATGGATAATTGTGATGACGAGCGTCATTTAGCACTGTAATGACAAGGGGCATGGAACATTGTGATGACTGGTGACATGGATCATTGTGATGAAAAGGGTCATGGAGCATTCTGATGACAAGCTTGTGGAGTAATGTGATGACAATGGCATGGAGCATTGTGATGAAAAGGGCATGGAGCATTGTGATGAAAAAGACATGGAGCCTTTTCATGACAGTGTTGAAGGAGCATTCTGACAACAAGTGTCAGGGAGCAGTTTGATGACAAGTGTATTGAGAATTCTGATGACAAAGGTCATGGAGCATTGTTATGACAGGCATCATGGAGCATTGTGATGACAAGTGTTATGGAACATTGTGATCACAAGGCTTTGGAGCATTGTGATGACAGAAGTCATGTATGATTTTCATTTCAAGGAGCATGGATCATTGTGATGACAAGGGCATGAAGCAATGTGAACCCAAGGTTCATGGAGGATTTTGATGACAATGGGAATGGAGTATTGTGATGACAAACGCATGGAGCATGTGATGACAAGGTCATGTAGCATTTTGCTGACAAATACATGTAGCATTTTGATGAAAAGTGTCATGGAGCACTGTGATGACAAGCATCATGGAGCACTGTAATTACAGGGGTCATGAGCATTGGGATGGCAAGGGCATGGATCATTGTGATGACGAGTGTCATGGAGCATTTTGATGACAAGAGTCTCGGGTCATTGTGTTGTCTGGTGTCATGGAGCGTTGTGATGACTGTGGTCCTGGAGCATTGTGATGACAGGGGTCATGGAGCATTTTGAACAGAAGTTCATGGAGCATTGGGCTGAAAATATTCATTGAGTATTGTGATGGCATGTGTAATGGAGCATTGTGATGACAATGGAATGGAGCATTGTGATGACAAGGTCCTGGAGCATAGTGAGGAGAAGACCATGGAGCCTTGTGATGACAAGTCTCATGGAGCATTCTGATGAAAAGGGGCATGGAGCATTGTGATTACAGGGGTCTTGGAGCATTGTGATGAATAGGGCATGGGTGATTGTGATGAAAAAGCATGGAGCCTTGTAATGAGAGGGTTCAAGGAGCATACTGACGACAAGTGTCAGGGAGCATTGTGATGACACGTGTATTGAGCATTGTGATGAGAAAGGTCATGGAGCATTGTGATGAGAAGACCATGGATAATTGTAATGACGAGCATCATGGGGAGTTGTGATGACAAGCGTTATGGAACATTGTGATCACAAGGGTTTTGAGCATTGTGATGACAGAGCTTATGGAGCATATTAATTTCATTGTGATGACAATAGCATGAAGCATTATGATGATGGGCATGGTTCATTGTGATGACAGAGTTCATGGAGCATTGAGATGAAAAGGGGCATGGAGCATTGTGATTACAGTTGTCTTGGAGCATTGTGAAGAAAAGGGCATGGAGCTTTGTGATGATAAGGCCATGGAGCTGTCTGATGACATGCATCATGGAGCCTTGTGATGACAAGGCCGTGGAATATTGTCGTGACACGGGTGAAGGAGTATTGTGATGACTAGAGATGGAACATTTTGACATCAGTGGTGAAAGAGCATTTTGATGAGAAGTGCATGGAGCTTTGTGATGACAAGGTTTATGGAGCATTGTGATGACAAAGTTGTGGAACATTGTGATGACAAGTGCATGGCACATTGTGATGACATGGGTCATGGAGCATTGTGCTGACAAGCGCATGGAGCATTGTGATGAAAAGGGTCATGGAGCACTCTGCTGACAAGGCATGGAGCGTTGTGTTGACAAGGGTCACAGAGCATTGTGATGAAAACTTCATGGAGCATTATGGTGACAAAGTTCACAGAGTCCTGTGATGACGAGGGCATTTACCATTGATATGACAAAGGTCATGAAGCATTGTGATGACTGGAGTCACCGAGCATTGTGATGACAATGGCATGGAGCATTGTGATGACAGGGGGATGGAGCATTGGTCTGACAAGTTTCATGGATTATTGTGATGATAGTGGGCATGGCGCATTGTGATGACAAGGGCATGGAACATTTTTATGACAAGGTCATGGAGTATTGTGAAGACAGGTGTCAGGTAGCATTGTGATGACATATGTCATGGTGCATTGTGATGACAATGGCATGGAGCATTGTGAAGCCAAGTGTCATGGAGGATTTTGATGACAATAGTAATGGAGCATTGTGATGATAAGGTCTTGGAGCATTGTGATGACAATGGTCATGGAGCATTGTGATGACAATGGCATGTAGCATTGTTATGACAAGGGCCGTTGAGAATTTTGATGAGAAGGTCGTGAAGCACTGTGATGAAAAGCACATGGAGCTTGCTATGTCAGGTGTCATGGAGCATTGCGATGACAAGTGCATGGAGAATTGTGATGACAAGAACATGTAACATTGTGATGAGAAGTGTCATGGAGCATTGTGATAGCAAGACGGTGGAGCATTGTGATGAGAAGACCACGGATAATTGTGATGACGATCATCATGGAGCACTGTAATGACAAGGGGCATGGAGCATTGTGATGACAAGGGTCATGGAACATTCTGATGACAAGCTTGTGGAGTATTGTGATGATAATGGCATGGAGCATTGTGATGAAAAGGGCATGGAGCATTGTGATTAAAAAGGCATGGAGCCTTTTCATGACAGGGTTCAAGGAGCATTCGGACGACAAGTGTCAGGGAGCATTGTGATGACAAGTGTATTGAGCATTGTGATGACAAAGTTCATGGAGCATTGTGATGACACGGGCAAGGAGTATTGTCATGACAGGCATCATGGAGCTTTGTGATGACAAGTGTATTGAGCATTGTGCTGACAAAGGCATGGAGCATTGTGATGACAAGTGTTACAGAGCATTGTCATGACGAGGGAATGGACCATTGTGATGACAAAGTTCATAAAGCATAGTGATGACTGGATTCACAGAGCATTATGATGTGAGGGGTCATAGAGCATTGTGATTACAAGGGCATGGAGCATTGTGATGACAGGGCATGGAGAATTGGTCTGACAAGTTTCATGGATTATTGCTATGAGGGTGGGCATGGCACAATGTGATGACAAGGGAATGGAACATTGTTATGACAAGGTCATGTAGTATTGTGAAGAGAGGTGTCAGGGAGCATTGTGATGACATATGTCATGGTGCATTGTGATGACAATGGCGTGGAGTATTGTGATGCCAAGTGTCATGGAGGATTGTGATGACAAATGTAATGGAGCGTCGTGATGACAACTTCTTCGAGAATTGTGATGAAAAGGGTCATTGAGCATCGTGATGACAAGGTCATGGAGCATTGTGATGACTAGGGCCATTAAGAATTTTGATGCGACCGTCGTGAAGCATTGTGATGACAAGCGCATGGAGCTTGCTATGACAGGGGACATGGAGCATTGCAATGAAAAGTGCATGGAGAATTGTGAAGACAAGAGCATGTAACATTGTGATGAGAAGTGTCATGGAGTATTGTGATGACAAGGACGGGGAGAATTTTGATAACAAGGGACATGGAGCATTGTGATGGCCAGGGCAGGGAGCATTGTGATGGCAAGACTGTGCAGCATTGTGATGAGAAGACCATGGATAATTGTGATGACGATCATCATGGAGCACTGTAATGACAAGGGGCATGGAGCATTGTGATGACAGGTGTCATGGAGCATTGTGATGACAGGTGTCATGGAGCATTGTGATGACAGGGGTCATGGAGCATTGTGATGACATGGGTCATGGAGCATTCTGATGACAAGCTTGTGGAGTATTGTGATGACAATGGCATGGAGCATAGTGATGAAATGTCATGGAGCATTGTGATGAAAAAAGCATGGAGCCTTTTCATGACAGGGTTCATGGAGCATTCTGAAGACAAGTGTCAGGGAGCATTGTGATGACAAGTGCATGGAGCATGGTGTTGAGAAGGCCATGGAGCATTCTGATGATATGGGTCATGGAGCTTTGTGATGACAGGGGCATGGAGCACTGTGATTACTGGGGTCTTGGAGCATTGTGATGAAAAGCGCATGGATCATTTTGATGAAAAAGGCATGGAGCTTTGTCATGACAGGGTTCAAGAAGCATACTGACGACAAGTGGCAGGGAGCATTGAGATGACAAGTGTATTGAGCATTGTGATAACAAAGGTCACGGAGCATTGTGATGAGAAGACCATGGATAATTGTCATGAGGAGCATCATGGGGAATTATGATGACAAGTGTTATGGAACATTGTGATCACAAGGGTATGGAGCATTGTGATGACAGAGGTCATGGAGCATTTTGATTTCATTGTGATGACAATAGCATTAAGCATTATGATGTTGGGCATGGTGCATTGGAATGGCAGAGTTCATGGAGAATTGAGAAGAAAAGGGGCATGTAGCATTGTGAATACGGGGTCTTGGAGCACTGTGATGACAAGGGCATGGAGCATTGTGATGAGAATGCCATGGAGCATTCTGATGACATAAGTCATTGAGCTTCGTGATGACAAGGGCATGGAGCATTGTGATTACAGGAGTCTTGGAGAATTGTGATGACAAGGGTCATGGAGCCTTGTGATGACGAGGCCGTGGAACACTGTGATGGCAGGGGTCATGCAGCATTGTTATGATACGGGTAATGGAGCCTTTTGATGACAAGGGCATGGAGCATTTGTGTGAAAATTTTCATGGATTATTGTGATGAGAGTGGGCATGGAGCATTGTGATGTCAAGAGCAAGGAACACGGTGATACATGGATCATGGAGGATTGTAATTACAAGGGCATGGAGCACTGTGATGAGAAGGGCATCGAGCATTGTGATGACAAGCGTCATTGAGCTTTGTGATGACAAGTGCATGGAGCAATGTGATGAGAGGGTTCTTGGAGCACTGTGATGACAATGGCATGGAACATTGTGATGTCAAGGGTCATGGAGCCCTGGGATGACAAGCGTCACGGAGCATTCTGATTACAGGGTTCATGGAGCATTGGGATGACAAGCACATGGATCATTTTGATGACAAGTGTCATGGAGCATTTTGATGACAAGAGTCCCAGAACATTGTGTTGTCTGCGGTCATGGAACGCTGTGATGACAGTGGTCATGGAGCATTGTGATGACAGGTGTAATGGAGCATAGTGATGGCAAGTGCATGGAGCATTGTGATGAGAAGGCCATGGAACATTCTGATGACATGCATCATGGAGCTTTGTGATGAGAAGGGAATGGAGCATTGTGATTACAGTGGTCATGGAACATTGTGATGACAGGGGTGAGGGAGTATTGTGATGACTAGTGATGGAACATTGTGATATCAGTGGTGAGAGAGCATTTTGATGAGAAGTGCATGGTGCATTGTGATAACAAGGTTTATGGAGCATTGTGATGACAAGGTTGTGGAGCATTGTGATGAGAAGCGCTTGGCACATTGTGATGTCATGGGTCATGGAGCATTGTGATGAGAAGCGCATGGAGCATTGTGATGACAAGGGACATGGAGCACTGTGATGTCCAGGTCATCGAGCACTGTGATGTTAAGACCGTGGAGCATAGTAATCGCAAGACCATGGAGCATTTTGATGACGAGTGTCATCGAGCACTGTAATGACACGGGGCATGGAGAATTGTGATGACAAGTGTCATGGATCATTGTGATGACAAGGGTCAAGGAGCATTCAGATGACAAGATTGTGGAGTATTGTGATGACAATGGCATGGAGCATTGTGATGAAAAAAGCATGGAGCATTGTGATGAAAAAGGCATGGAACCTTTTCATGACAGGGATCAAGGAGCATTCTGACGTCAAGTGTCAGGGAGCATAGTGATGACAAGTGTATTGAGCATTGTGATGACAAAGTTCATGGAGCATTGTGCTGAGAGGACCATGGATAACTGTGATGAGGAGCGTCATGGGGCATTGTGATGACAAGTGTTATGGAAAATTGTGATCACAAGAGTTTGGAGCATTGTGATGACAGAGGTCATGGAGCATTTTGATTTCATTGTGATGACAATAGCATGAAGCGTTATGATGATGGGCATGGTTCGTTGTGATGACAGTGTTCATGTAGCATTGAGATGAAAAGGGGTATGGAGCACTGTGATTACTCGGGACATGGAGCCTTGTGATGACAAAGCCCTGGAACATTGTGATGACAGTGGTGAGGGTGTATTGTGATGACTAGTGATGGAAAATTGTGATATCAGTGGTGAGAGAGCATTCTGATGCGAAGTGCATGGAGCTTTGTGAGGACAATATTTATGGAGCATTGAGATGACAAGTTTGGGGAGCACTGTGATTACAAGGGCATGGAGCATTGTGAATGAGAAGGCCATGGAGCATTCTGATGACATGCATCATAGAGCTTTGTGATGACAAGGGCATGGAGCATTTGCCTGAAAATTTTCATGGATTATTGTGATGAGAGTGGGCATGGAGCATTGTGATGACAAGGACACGGAAAACTGTGATACATCGGTCATGGAGGATTGTAATGACAAGGTCATGGAGCATTGTGATGAGAAGGGCATCGAGCATTGTGATGACAAGGGCTTTTGAGAATTTTGATGACAAGTTCGTGAAGCACTGTGATGAAAAGCACATGGAGCTTGCTAGGACAGGGGTCATGGAGCATTGCGATGACAAGTGCATGGAGAATGTGATTACAAGAGCATGTAACATTGTGATTTGAAGTGTCATGGAGCATTGTGATGGCAATACGGTGGAGCATTGTGATGAGAAGACCATGGATAATTGCGATGACGAGTGTCATGGAGAACTGTAATGACAAGGGGCCTGGAGCATTGTGATGTCAGGTGTCATGGAGCATTGTGATAACAGTGGTCATGGAGCATTGTGATGACAAGGGTCATGGAGCATTCTGATGACAAGCTTGTGGAGAACTGTGATGACAATGGCATGGAGCATTGTGATGAAAAGGGCATGGAGCATTGTGATGAAAAAGGCATAGAGCCATTTCATGAAAGTGTTCGAGAAGCATTCTGACGACAAGTGTCAGGGAACATTGTGAGGACAAGTGTATTGAGCATTGTGATGACAAAGGTCATGGAGCATTGTGATGACAAGGGCATGGAGTGTTGTGATGACAGGCATCATCGAGTGCTGTGACGACAAGTGTTATGGAACAATGTGATCACAAGGGTTTGGAGCACTGTGATGACAGAGTTCATGGATCATTTTGATATCAAGGAGCATGGAGCATTGTGATGACAGGGATCATGGATCATTGTGATGAGAAGATCATGGAGCATTGAGCTGAAAATATTCATGGAGTATTCAGATGAAAGGGGTCATGGAACATTGTGATGACCATGCCCTGGAGCACTCTGATGAGAAGGCCATGGAGCCTTGTGATGAGAAGTCTCATGGAGCATTCTGATGAAAAGCGGCATGGAGTACTGTGATTACAGGGGTCTTGGATCATTGTGATCACAAGAGTTTGGAGCATTGTGATGACAGAGGTCATGGAGCATTTTGATTTCATTGTGATGACAATAGCATGAAGCATTATGATGATTGTCATGGTTCGTTGTGATGACAGTGTTCATGTAGCATTGAGATGAAAAGGGGTATGGAGCACTGTGATTACTCGGGACATGGAGCCTTGTGATGACAAAGCCCTGGAACATTGTGATGACAGTGGTGAGGGTGTATTGTGATGACTAGTGATGGAAAATTGTGATATCAGTGGTGAGAGAGCATTTTGATGCGAAGTGCATGGAGCTTTGTGAGGACAATATTTATGGAGCATTGAGATGACAAGTTTGGGGAGCACTGTGATTACAAGGGCATGGAGCATTGTGAATGAGAAGGCCATGGAGCATTCTGATGACATGCGTCATAGAGCTTTGTGATGACCAGGGCAAGGAGCATTGTGATTAGAGGGGTATTCGAGCATTCTGATGAAATGGGCATGGATCATTGTGATGAAAAAGGCATGGAGCCTTGTCATGACAGTGTTCAAGGAGCATACTGATGGCAAGAGTCAGGGAGCATTCTGATGACAAGTGTATTGAGCATTGTGATGACAAATGTTATGGAGCATTGTGATTAGAAGACCATGGATAATTGTGATGACGAGCGTCATGGGGCGTTGTGATGACAAGTGTTAGGGAACATTGTGATCACAAGGGTTTGGAGCATTATGATGACAGTGGTCATGGAGCATTTTGATTTCATTGTGATGACAATAGCATGAAGCATTATGATGATGGGCATGGTGCATTGTGATGACAGGGTTCATGGAGCATTGAGATGAAAAGGGACATGGAGCATTGTGATTACAGGTGTCTTGGAGCATTGTGATGACAAAGCCATGGAGCATTGTGAATGAGAAGGCCATGGAGCATTCTGATGACATGCGTCATGGAGCTTTGTGATGACAAGGGCATGGAGCATTTGTCTGAAAATTTTCATGGATTATTGTGATGAGAGTGGGCATGGAGCATTGTGATGACAAGGACACGGAACACTGTGATACATGGTTCATGAAGTATTTTAATGACACCTCATGGAGCATTGTGATGAGAAGGGCAACGATCATTGGGATGACAAGCGTCATGGAGCTTTGTGATGACAAGGACATGGAGCAACGTGATGAGAGGCTTCATGAAACATTGTGATGACAATGGCATGGAGCATTGTGATGCCAATGGTCATGGAACTTTGTGATGACAAAGGTCATGGAGCATTTTGATGACAAGTGAGTGGTGCATTGTGGTGATAACGGTATGTAGCATTGTGATGATAGGGGTCATGGAACATTTTGATGTCAGGGGTGAGGGAGTATTGTGATGACTAGTGATGGAACATTGTGATATCAGTGGTGAGAGAGCATTATCATGAGAAGTGCATGCAGCATTGTGATGACAATGTTTATGGAGCATTGTGATGACAACCGCATGGTGCATTGTGATCACATCGGTCATGGAGCATTGTGCACACAAAGCTCATGGAGCATTGTGATGACAAGTGTCAGGGAATATTGTGTTGACAAAGACATGGAGCATTGTGATGCCAAGGGTCACAGAGCATTGTGATGAAAATTTCATGGAGCATTGTGGTGACAAAGGTCACAGAGACTTGTGATGATGAGGGCATGGACCATTCTGATGACAAAGTCTTGAAGCATTGTGATGACTGCAGTCACGGAGCATTGTAATGACAGGTGTCATGGAGCATTGTGATGACAAGTGCATGGAGCATTGTGATTACAGGGGCATGAAGCATCTGTCTGAAAAATTTCATGGATTATTGTGATGACAGTGGGCATTGCATATTGTGATGACAAGGGCATGGAGCACTGTGAAGAAAAGGTCATGGAGTATTGTGAAGTCAGGTTTCAGGGAGCATTGTGATGACCTATGTCATGGTGCATTGTGATGACAACGGCAAGGAGCTTTGTGATGACAAGTGTCATGGAGGATTGTGATGACAAATGTAATGGAGCATTGTGATGACAATGGTCATGGATCATTGTGATGAAAAGGGCATGGAGTATTGTGATGACAAGGGAATTAAGCATTGTGATGACTAGGGTCATTGAGAATTTTGATGCCAACGTCGTGAAGCATTGTGATGACAAGCGCATGGAACTTGCTATGACAGGTGTCATGGAGCATTGTGATGACAATTGCATATATCATTGTGATGACAATAGCATGTAACTTTGTGATGAGAAGTGTCAAAGAGCATTGTGATGACAAGGACGTGGCGAATTGTGATGACAAGGGACATGGAGCACTGTGATGACCAGGGCATTGAGCATTGTGATCGCAAGACCGTGGAGCACTGTGATGAGAAGGTCATGGATTATTGTGGTGACGAGCGTCATGGAGCACTGTAATGACAAGGGAAATGGAGCATTTTGATGACAAGTGCCATGGGTCATTGTGAGGACAGGGGTCATGGAGCATTCTGATGACAAGCTTGTGGTGTATTGTGATGACACTGGCATGGAGCATTGTGATGAAAAGGGCATGGAGCATTGTTATGAAAAAAGCATGGAGCCTTTTCATGACAGCGTTCAAGGAGCTTTCTGATGATAAGTGTCAGGGAGCATTGTGTTGACAAGTGTATTTAGCATTGTGATGACAAAGTTCATGCAGCATTGTAATGACAGGCATCATGGAGCGTTGTGATGACAAGTGTTATGGAACATTCTGATCACAAGGTTTTGGAGCATTGTGATGACAGATGTCATGTATCATTTTCATTTCAAGGACCATAGAGCATTGTGATGACAAGGGCATGAATCAATGTGAACCCAAGGTACTTCAATGATTTTGATGAAAAGGGGAATGGAGTATTGTGATGACAAGTGCATGGAGCATTGTGATGACAATGTCATGAAGCATTTTGCTGACAAATGCATGGAACATTTTGATGACAAGAGTCATGGAGCACTGTGATGACAAGCGTCACAGAACGTTGTTATTACAGGGGTCATGGAGCATTAGGATAACAAGGGCATGGATCATTGTGATGATAAGTGTCATGGAGCATTTTAATGACAAGAGTCCCGGATCATTGTGTTGTCAAAGGTCAAGGAGCGTTGTGATGACAGTGGTCATGGAGCATTGTGATGACAAGGGCATGAGGAATTGTGAATGAGAAGGCCATGGAGCATTCTGATGGCATGTGTCAGGGAACTTTATGATGACAAGGACATGGAGCATTGTGATTACAGGGTCTTAGAGCATTGTGATGACAAGGGTCATAGAGTCTTGTGAACACAAGGCCATGGAACCTTGTGATGGCAGGAGTCATGGAGCATTGTTATGACAGGGGTAATGGAGCATTGTGATGACAAGGCCATGGAGCATTGGTCAGAAAAATTTCATGGATTATTGTAATGAGAGTGAGCATGGAGCATTGTGATGACAAGGGCAAGTAACACTGTGATACATGGGTCATGGAGGACTGTAGTGACAAGGGCATGGAGCATTGTGATGAGAAGGGCATCGAGCATTGTGATGACAAGGTTCATGGAGCTTTGTGATGACAAGGGCATGGATCAATGTGATGAGAGTCTTCATGGAGCATTGTGATGACAATGGCATGGAGCATTGTGATGCCAAGGTTCATGGAGCTTTGTGATGACAAATGTCATGGAGCATTGTGATGACAAGGGAGTGGTACATTGTGACGATAAGGGCATGTAGCATTGTGATGACTGGGGTCATGGAACATTGTGATGACAAGTGTGAGAGAGTATTGTGATGACTAGTGATGGAATATTGTGATATCAGTGGTGAGAGATCATTTTCATGAGAAGTGCATGGAGCATTGTGATGACAAGTTTTATGTAGCTTTGTGATGACAAGGATGTGGAGCATTGTGATGACAAGCACATGACGCCTTGTGATGACATGTGTCATGGAGCATTGTGCTGACAAGCTCATGGAGCATTGTGATGACAAGGTCATGTAGCATTGTGCTGACAAAGTCATGGAGCATTTTGATGCCAAGGGTCACAGAGCATAGTGATGAAAAGTTCATGGACCATTGTAATGAAAAAGGTCATGAAGCATTGTGATGACTGGAGTCACGGAGCATTGTGATGACAGGTGTCAGGGAGCATTGTGATGACATATATCATGTTGCATTGTGATGACAATGGCTTGCAGCATTGTGATGACAAGTGTCATGGAGGAATGTGATGGCAAAGGTAATGGAGCATTGTGAAGACAAGGGCTTGGAGCATCGTGATGACAAGGGTCATGGAGCATTGTGATGACAGGGGCATGGAGCATTGTGATGACAAGGGCACAGAGCATTGTGATGACAATTGCCATTGAGAATTTTGATGACAACGTCGTGAAGCATTGTGATGACAAGTGCATGGAGCTTTGAATGACAGGGTTCATGGAGCATTGCGATGACAAGTGCATGGATAATTGTGATGACAAGAGCATGTAACATTGTGATGAGAAGTATCATGGAGCATTGTGATCAAAGGGACTAGGAGAATTGTGATGACAAGGGACCTGGAGCATTGTGATGACCAGGGCATTGAGCATTGTGATGGCAAGACGGTGGAGCATTGTGATGAGAAGGTCATGGGTAATTGTGATGACGACCTTCATGGAGGACTGTAATGACAAGGGGAATGGAGCATTGTTATGACAGGTGTCATGGATCATTTTGATGACAGGGGTCATGGAGCCTTCTTATGAAAAGCTTTAGGAGTATTGTGATGACACTGGCATGGAGCATTGTGATGAAAATGGCATGGAGCCTTTTCATGACAGGGTTCAAGGAGCATTCTGAACACAAGTGTCAGGGAGCATTGTGATGACAAGTGTATTGAGCATTGTGATGACAAAGTTCATGCAGCATTGTGATGACAGGCATCATGGAGCGTTGTGATGACAAGTGTTATGGAACATTGTGGTCACAAGGGTTTGGAGCATTGTGATGACAGAGGTCATGGATCATTTTCATTTCAAGGACCATGGAGCATTGTGATGACAAGGGCATGAAGCAATGTGAAACCAAGGTTCACCGAGGATTTTGATGACAATGGGAATGGAGGATTGTGATGACAAGCACATGGAGCATTGTGATGACAAGGTCATGAAGCATTTTGCTGACAAATGCATGGAGCATTTTGATGACAAGAGTCATGGAGCACTGTGATGACAAGCGTCATGGAGCATTGTGATTACAGGGCTCATGGAGCATTGGGATGGCAAGGGCATGGATCATCGTGATGAAAAGTGTCATGGAGAATTTTGATGACAAGAGTCCCAGATCATTGTGTTGTCAGGGGCCATGGAGCATTGTGATGACAGTGGACATGGAGCATTTTGATTTCATTGTGATGACAATAGCATGAAGCATTATGATGATGGGCATGGTTCGTTGTGATGACAGGGTTCATGGAGCATTGAGATGAAAAGGGGTATGGAGCATTGTGATTACTCGGGTCATGGATCCTTGTGACGACAAGGCCGTGTAACATTGTGATGACAGGGGTGAGGGAGTATTGTGATGACTAGTGATGGAAAATTGCGATATCAGTGGTGAGAGAGCATTTTGATTTGAAGTGCATGGAGCTTTGTGATGACAATGTTTATGAAGCATTGTGATGACAAGTTTGTGGAGCATTGTGATGACAAGTGCATGGCACACTGTGATGACATTGGTCATGGAGCATTGTTCTGACAAGCGCATGGAGCATTGTGATGACAAGGGTCATGGAGCATTGTGCTGACAAAGGCATGGAGCGTTGTTATGACAAGGCTCAAAGAGCATTGGGATGAAAAAATCATGGAGAATTGTGGTGACAAAGTTCACAGAGCCTTGTGATGGCGAGGGCATGAACCATTGTGATGAAAAATGTCATGAAGCATTGTGATGACTGGAGTCACAGAGCATTGTGATGACAAGGGAATGGAGCACTGTGATGACAGCGGCATGGAACATTGGTCTGGCAAGTTTCATGGATTATTGTGATGACAGTCGGCATGGCACATTGTGATGACAAGGGCATGGAGCATAGTGATGACAAGGTCATGGAGTATTGTGAAGACAGGTGTCAGGGTTCATTGTGATGGCATATGTCATGTTCCATTGTGATGACAATGGCATGGAGAATTGTGATGCCAATTGTCAAGGAGGATTGTGACGACAAACGTAATGGAGCATTGTGATGACAATGGTCATGGAGCATTGTGATGAACAGGGCATGGAGCATTGTGATGACAAGGGCTTTTGAGAATTTTGATGACAAGTTCGTGAAGCACTGTGATGAAAAGCACATGAGGCTTGCTATGAAAGGGGTCATGGATCATTGCTATGAAAAGTGCATGGAGAATGTGATTACAAGAACATGTAACATTGCGATTTCAAGGGACATGGAGCATTGTGATTGCAAGACGGTGGAATATTGTGATTAGAAGACCATGGATAATTGTGATGACTAGCGTCATGGAGAACTGTAATGACAAGGGGCATGGAGAATTGTGATGACAGGTGTCATGGAGCATTGTGATGACAGGGGTCATGGAGCATTGTGATGACAAGGGTCATGGAGCATTCTGATGACAAGCTTTTGGAGTATTGTGATGACCATGGCATGGAGCATTGTGATGAAAAGGCCATGGAGCATTGCGATGAAAAAGGCATAGAGCCTTTCCATGACAGGGTTAGAGAAGCATTCTGACGACAAGTGTCAGGGAGCATTGAGATGACAAGTGTATTGAGCATTGTGATGACAAAGGTCATGGAGCATTGTGATGACAAGGGCATGGAGTATTGTGATGACAGGCATCATGGAGCGTTGTGATGACAAGTGTTATGGAACAATGTGATCACAAGGGTTTGGAGCACTGTGATGACAGAGGTCATGGATCATTTTGATATCAAGGAGCATGGAGCATTGTGATGACAAGGGCACGGAGCATTGTGATGAGAAGGCCTTGGAGCATTCTGATGACAAGCGTCATGGAGCTTTGTGATGACAAGGGCATGGAGAATTGTGATGACAAGGTCATGGAGTATTGTAAAGACAGGTGTCAGGGAGCATTGTGATGACATATGTCATTGTCCATTGTGATGACAATGGCATGGAGCATTGTGATACTAAATGTCATGGAGGAATGTGATGACAAAGGTAATGGAGCATTTTGATGACAAGGGCTTGGAACATTGTGATGACAAGGGTCATGGAGCATTGTGATGACAAGGGCATGGAGCATTCAGATGAAAATGTGCATGGAGCATTGAGATTACAGGGGTTTTGAAGCAATGTGATTACAAGGGCATGGAGCATTGTGATGAGAAGGCAATGGAGCATTCTGATGACATGTGTCATGGAGCTTTGTGATGACAAGGACACTGAGCATTGTGATTACAGGGGTCTTGGAGCATTCTGATTAAAAGGGAAAGGATCATTGTGATGAAAAATGCATGGATCCTTGTCATGACAGGCTTCAAGGAGCATACTGATGACAACTGTCAGGGAGCATTGTGATGATAAGTGTATTGAGCATTGTGATGACAAAGATCATGGAGCATTGTGATTAGAAGACCATGGATAATTGTGATGACCAGCGTCATGGGGCATTGTGATGACAAGTGTTATGGAACATTGTGATCAGAAGGGTTTGGTGCGTTGTGATGACACAGGTCATTGAGCATTTTGATTTCATTGTGATGACAATAGCATGAAATATTATGGTGATGGGCACGGTGCATTGTGATGACAGAGTTCATGGAGCATTGAGATGAAAGTGGCATGGAGAATTGTGATTACAGAGGTCTTGGAGCATTGTGATGACAAGGATCATGGAGCCGTGTGATGACAAGGCCGTGGAACATTGTGATGGCAGGGGTCATGGAGCATTGTTATGACAGGTGTAATGGAGCATTGTGATGACAAGGGCATGGAGCAATGTGATGAGAGATTTCATTGAGCATTGTGATGACAATGGCATGGATCATTGTGATGCCAAGGCTCATGGAGCTTTGTGATGACAAATGTCATGGGGCATTTTGATGACAAGGGTGTGGTGCATTGTGATGAGAAGGGCAGGGAGCATTGTGATGACAGGGTCATGGATCATTTTGAATAAAATTGTCATGGAATATTTTGATGACAGGTGTTATGGAGCACTGTGATGTCAGGGGTCATGAAGCATTGTGATGAAATGGGTCATGGAGTATTTTGTGACAGGGGTTATGGAACATTGTGATGTCAGGAGTCATGGAGCATTGTGATGACAAGGGCATGTAGCACTGTGATGACAGTGGTCATGGAATATTGTGATGACAAGGGTGAGCGAGTATTTTGATGACTAGTGATGGAACATTGTGATATATGTGGTTAGAGAGCATTTTGATGAGAAGTGAATGGAGCATTGTGATGACAAGTTTTATGGAGCATAGTGATGAAAAGGATGTGGAGCATTGTCCTGAAAAGAGCTTGGCACATTGTGATGACATGTGTCATGGAGCATTGTGCTGACAAGCGCATGGAGCAATTTGATGACAAGTGTCATGGAGCATTGTGCTGACAAAGGCATTGAGCATTGTGATACAAGGGAAAGAGAGCATTGTGATTAAAATTTCACGGAGCATTGTGGTGACAAAATTCACAGAGCCTTGTGTGACGAGGGCATGGACCATTGTGATGAGAAAGGTCCTGAATCATTGTGATGACTGGAGTCACGGAGCATTGTGATGACAGTGGTCATGGAGCATTGTGATGACAAGGGTATGGAGCAATGTGATGACAGGGGCATGGAACACTGGTCTGACATGTTTCAAGGATTATTGTGATGACAGTGGGCATGGCGCATTGTGATGACAAGGGCATGGAACATTGTGATGACAAGGTCATGGAGTATTGTGAAGACAGGTGTCAGGGAGCATTGTGATGACATATGTCATTGTCCATTGTGATGACAATGGCATGGAGCATTGTGATACCAAGTGTCATGGAGGATTGTGATGACAAGGGCTTGGAACTTTGTGATGACAAGGGTCATGGAGCATTGTGATGACAAGGGCATGGAGCATTCTGATGAAAAGGTGCATGGAGCATTGAGATTACAGGGGTTTTGAAGCAATGTGATTACAAGGGCATGGAGCATTGTGATGAGAAGGCAATGGATCATTCTGATGACATGCATCATGGAGCTTTGTGATGACAAGGACATGGAGCATTGTGATTACAGTGGTCTTGGAGCATTGTGATGAAAAGGGAATGGATCATTGTGATGAAAAATGCATGGAGCCTTGTCATGACAGGCTTCAAGGAGCATACTGATGACAACTGTCAGGGAACATTGTGATGATAAGTGTATTGAGCATTGTGATGACAAAGATCATGGAGCATTGTAATGAGAAGACCATGGATAATTGTGATGACCAGCGGCATGGGGCATTGTGATGACAAGTGTTATGGAACATTGTGATCAGAAGGGTTTGGTGCATTGTGATGACACAGGTCATTGAGCATTTTGATTTCATTGTGATGACAATAGCATGAAATATTGGTGATGGGCACGGTGCATTGTGATGACAGGGTACATGGAGCATTGAGATGAAAAGGGGCATGGAGCATTGTGATTACAGGGGTGTTGGAGCATTGTGATGAGAAGGCCATGGAGCATTCTGATGACAAGCGTCATGGAGCTTTGTGATGACAGGAGCATGGAGAATTGTGATTACAGGGGTCATGGAATATTGTGATGACAGGGGTGAGGGAGTATTGTGATGACTAGTATTGGAACATTGTGATATCAGTGGTGAGAAGGCATTTTGAGGAGAAGTGCATGGAGCATTGTGATGACAAGGATTATGGAGCATTTTGATGACAAGCATGAGGAGAATTGTTATGACAAATGCATGGTGCATTGTGATGACAGGAGTCACAGAGCATTGTGCTGACAAACGCATCGAGCATTGTGATGACAAAGGCTCGGAGCTTTGTGATGACAAGGGTCCCAGAGCATTGTGATAAAAATTTCATGGAGCATTGCGGTGACAAATATCACAGAGCTTTGTGTGACGAGGTCATGGACCATTGTGATGACAAATGTCATGAAGCACTGTGATGACTGGAGTCACGGAGCATTGTGATAACGGGGGTCTTGGAGCATTGTCATGAAAAGGGAATGGATCATTGTGATGAAAAAGGCATGGAGCCTTGTCATGACAGTGTTCAAGGAGCATACTGATGACAAGTGTCAGCAAGCACTGTGATGCCAAGTGTATTGAGCATTGTGGTGACAAAGGTCATGGAGCATTGTGATGAGAAGACCTTGCATAATTGTGATGACGAGCGTCATAGGGCATGTGATGACAAGTGTTATGGAACATTGTGATCAGAAGGGATTGGAGCATTGTGATTACAGAGGACATGGAGCCTTTTGATTTCATTGTGATGACAATAGCATGAATCATTATGATGATGGGCATGGTGCATTGTGATGACCATGTTCATGGAGCATTGAGATGAAAGGTGGCATGGAGAATTGTGATTACAGAGGTCTTGGAGAATTTTGATGACAAGGGTCATGGAGCCTTGTGATGACAAGTCCGTGGAACATTGTGATGGCAGGGGTCATGGAGCATTGTTATGACAGGTGTAATGGAGCATTGTGATGACAAGAGCATGGAGCAATGTGATGAGAGATTTCATTGAGCATTGTGATGACAATGGCATGGAGCATTGTGATGCCAAGGCTCATGGAGCTTTGTGATGACAAATGTCATGGGGCATTTTGATGACAAGGGTGTGGTGCATTGTGATGAGAATGGCAGGGAGCATTGTGATGACAGGGTCATGGAGCAATTTGAATAAAAGGGTCATGGAATATTTTGATGACAGGTGTTATGTAGCACTGTGATGTCAGGGGTCATGAAGCATTGTGATGAAATGGGTCATGGAGGATTTTGTGACAGGGGATATGAAACACTGTGATGTCAGGAGTCATGGAGCATTGTGATAATAAGGGCATGTAGCACTGTGATGACATTGGTCATGGAAAATTGTGATGACAGGGGTGAGCGATTATTGTGATGACTAGTGACGGAACATTGTGATATATGTGGTGAGAGAGCATTTTGATGAGAAGTGCATGGAGCATTGTGATGACAAGTTTTATGGAGCATAGCAATGAAAAGGGTGTGGAGCGTTGTGATGAAAAGATGTTGGCACATTGTGATGACATGTGTCATGGAGCATTGTGCTGACAAGCGCATGGAGCATTTTGATGACAATTGTCATGGAGCATTGTGCTGACAAAGGCATGGAGCATTGTGATGACAAGGGACACAGAGCATTGTGATGAAAATTTCATGGAGCATTGTGGTGACAAAGATCACAGAGCCTTGTGTGACGAGGGCATGGACCACTGTGATGAGAAAGGTCATGAATCATTGTGATGACTGGAGTCACGGAGCATTGTGATGACAGGGGTCATAGAGCAATTTGAATAAAAGGGTCATGGAATATTTTGATGACAGGGGTTATGTAACATTGTGATGTAAGGGGTTATGGAGCATTGTGATGATAAGGGCATGTAGCACTGTGATGACAGCGGTCATGGAACATTGCGATGACAGGGGTGAGCGAGTATTGTGATGACTAGTGATGGAACATTGTGATATATGTGGTGAGAGAGCATTTTGATGAGAAGTGCCTGGAGCATTGTGATGACAAGTTTTATGGAGCATAGCGAGTAAAAGGATGTGGAGCATTGTGATGAAAAGAGCATGGCACATTTTGATGACATGTTTCATGGAGCATTTTGCTGACAAGCACATGGAACCTTTTGATAACAAGTGTCATTGAGCATTGTGCTGACAAATGGATGGAGCATTGTGATGACAAGGGACACAGAGCATTGTGATGAAAATTTCATGGAGCATTGTGGTGACAAAGATCACAGAGCCTTATGTGACGAGGGCATGGACCATTGTGCTGAGAAAGGTCATGACTCATTGTGATGGCTGGAGTCACGGAGCATTGTGATGACAGGGGTCATGGAGCATTGTGATGACAAGGGCATGGAGCAATGTGAAGACAGGGGCATGGAACATTGGTCTGATAAGTTTCATGGATTATTGTGTAGACAGTGGGCAGGGAGCATTGAGATTACAAGGGCATGGAGCATTGTGGTGACAATGGTCACAGAGACTTTTGTGACGAGGGCATGGACCCTTGTGAGCAAAAATGTCATGAAGGATTGTGATGACTGGAGTCACGGAGCATTGTGATGACAGTGGTCATGAAGCATTGTGATGACAAGGGCATGGAGCATTGTGATGACAGGGGCATGGAACACTGGTCTGACATGTTTCATGGGTTATTGTGTTGACAGTGGGCGTGGCGCATTGTGATGACAAGGGCATGGAACATTTTGATGACAAGCTCATGGAGTATTGTGAAGACAGGTGTCAGGGAGTCTTGTGATGACATATGTCACTGTCCATTGTGATGACAATGGCATGGAGCATTGTGATACCAAGTGTCATGGAGGATTGTGATGACAAAGTTAATGGAGCATTTTGATGACAAGGGCTTGGAACATTGCGATGACAAGGGTCATGGAGCATTGTGATGACAGTGGCATGGAGCATTCTGATGAGAAGGTGCATGGAGCATTGAGATTACAGGGGTATTGAAGCAATGTGATTAAAAGTTCATGGAGCATTGTGATGAGAAGGCAATGGAGCATTCTGATGACATGTGTCATTGAGCTTTGTGATGACAAGGACATGGAGCCTTGTGATTACAGGGGTCTTGGAGCATTGTGATGAAAAGGGAATGGATCATTGTGATGAAAAATGCATGGAGCCTTGTCATGACAGGGTTCAAGGAGCATACTGATGACAACTTTCAGGGAGCATTGTGATGATAAGTGTATTGAGCATTGTGATGACAAAGATCATGGAGCATTGTGATGAGAAGACCATGGATAATTGTGATGACCAGCGTCATGGGGCATTGTGATGACAAGTGTTATGGAACATTGTGATCAGAAGGGTTTGGTGCATTGTGATGACAGAGGTCATTGAGCATTTTGATTTCATTGTGATGACAATAGCATGAAATGTTATGGTGATGGGCACGGTGCATTGTGATGACAGGGTTCATGGAGCATTGAGATGAAAAGAGGCATGGAGCATTGTGATTACAGGGTTGTTGGAGCATTGTGATGAAAAGGGCATGGAACATTGGGATGCTAAGGCCATGGAGCTGTCTGATGACTAGCGTCATGTAGCTATTTCATGACAAGAGCATGAAGCATTGTGATTACAGGGGTCTTGGAGCATTGTGATGACAAGGGTCATGGACCCTTGTGATGACAAGGACGTGGAACATTGTCATGACAGGCGTGAGGGTGTATTGTAATGACTAGTGATGGAACATTTTGATATCAGTGGTGAAAGAGCATTTTGATGAGAAGTGCATGGAGCTTTGTGATGACAAAGTTTATAGAGTATTGTGGTGACAAAGATGTGGAACATTGTGATGACAAGTGCATGGCACATTGTGATGACATGGGTCATGGAGCATTGTTCTGACAAGCCCATGGAGCATTGTGATAACATGGGTCATGGAGCACTCTGCTGACAAAGGCATTGAGCATTGTGATAACAAGGGTCACAGAGCATTGTTATGAAAAGTTCATGGAACATTATGGTGACAAAGTTCACAGAGCCCTGTGATGACGAGGTTATGGACCATTGTGAGGACAAAGGTCATTCAGCATTGTGATGACTGGAGTCACGGACAATTGTGATGACAAAGGCATGGAGCATTGTGATGACAGGAGCATGGATCATTGGTCTGACAACTTTCATTGATTATTGTGATGATAGTGGGCATGGTGCACTGTGATGACAGCCGCATGGAGCATTGATATGACCAGGTCATTGAGTATGGTGAGGACAGGTGTCAGGGAGCATTGTGATGACATATGTCATGGTGCATTGTGATAACAATGACATGGAGCATTGTGAAGCCACGTGTCATGGAGGATTGTGATGACAAATGTAATGGAGCATTCTGATGACAAGGGATTGGAGCATTGTGAGAGAAGACCATGGATAATTGTGATGACCAGCGTAATGGGGCATTGTGATGACAAGTGTAATGGAACATTGTGATCACAAGGATTTGGTGCATTGTAATGAGAGACGGCATTGAGCATTTTGATTTCATTGTGATGACAAAAGCATGAAATATTATGCTGATGGGCACGGTGAATTGAGATGACAGGGTTGATGGAGCATTGAGATGAAAAGGGGCATGGAGCATTGTGATTCCAGGGGTGTTGGAGCATAGTGATGACAAGGGCCTGGAGCACTGTGAGGAGAAGGCCATGGAGCATTCTGATGACATGTGTCATGGAGCTTTGTGATGACAAGGGCATCGAGATTTGTAATTACAGGGGTCTTGGAGCATTGTGATGACAAGGGTCATGGAAGCTTGTGATGACAAGACCGTGGAATCCTGTGATGGCAGGGGTCATGGAGCATTGTTATGACAGGGGTAATGGAGCATTGTGATGACAAGGATATGGGACAATGGTCTGAAAAGTTTCATGGTTTATTGTGAAGAGAGTGGGCATGGAGCAGTGTGATGACAAGGGAACGGAACACTGTGATACATAGATCATGCAGGATTGTAATGACAATGGCATGGAGCATTGTGATGAGAATTGCATCGAGCATTGTGATGACAAGCGTCATGGAGATTTGGGATGACAAGTGCATGGAGCAATGTGATGAGAAGGTCCATGGAGCACTGTGATGATAATGGAATGGAGCATTGTGATGCCAAAGGTCATGGAGCATTGTGATGACAAATGTCATGGAGCATTTTGATGACAAGGGCCTGGTGCATTGTGATGAGAAGGGCAGGGAGCATTGTGATGACAGGTTCATGGAGCAATTTGATGAAAAGGGTCATGGAACATTTTGATGACAGGGGTTATAGAACATTGTGATGTGAGGGATCATGGAGCTTTGTGATGATAAGGGTCATGGAGCATTTTGAATACAGGGGTTATGGAAATTTGTGATGTCAGGTGTCATGGAGCAATGTGATGGTAATGGCATGGAGCATTGTGATGACACGGGTAATGGAACATTGTGATGACAGGTTTGAGGTGGTATTGTGATGACTAGTGGTGGAACATTGAGATATCAGTGGTGAGAGAGCATTTTGATAAGTGCATGGAGCATTGTGATGACAAGGTTTATGGAGCATTTTGATGACAAGGATGTTGAGCATTGTGATGACAAGTGCATGGCGAATTGTGATGACATTGTTTATGGAGCATTGTGCTGACACGCGCATCGAGCATTGTGATGACAAGGGTCATGGAGCATTGTGCTGCCAAAGGCATGGAGCTTTGTGATGACAAGGGTCACAGAGCACTGTGATAAAATGTTCATGGAGCATTGTGGTGACAAAGGTCACAGCGCTTTGTGTGACAAGGTCATGGACCATTGTGATGAGAAATGTCATGAAGCATTGTGATGACTGGAGTCATGGAGCATTGTGATAAGAGGGGTCTTGTAGCATTGTGAGGAAAAGGGAATGCATCATTGTGATTAAAAATGCAGGGAGCCTTCTCATGACAGTGTTCAAGGAGCATAGTGATGACAAGTGTCAGGTAGCATTGTGATGACAAGTGTATTGAGCATTGTGTTGACAACGGTCATGGAGCATTGTGATGAGAAGACCTGGCATAATTGTGATGACGAGCGTCATGGGACATTGTGATGACAAGTGTCATGGAACATTGCGATCAGAAGGGTTTGCAGCTTTGTGATGCCAGAGGTCATGGAGCATTTTGATTTCATAGTTATGACAATAGCATGAATCATTATGATGATGGGCATGGTGCACTGTGATGACAGGGTTGATGGAGAATTGAGATGAAAAGGGGCATGGAGAATTGTGATTACAGAGGTCTTGGAGCATTGTGATGACAAGGGTCATGGAGCCTTGTGATGACAAGGCCGTGGAACATTGTGATGGCAGGGGTCATGGAGCATTGTTATGACAGGTGTAATGGAGCATTGTGATGACAAGGGCATGGAGCAATGTGATGAGAGATTTCATTGAGCATTGTGATGACAATGGCATTCAGCATTGTGATGCCAAGGGTCATGGAGCATTGTGATGAGAAGGTCATGGAGCATTGGGCTGAAAATATTCATGGAGTATTGTGATGACAGGGGTCAAGGAGCATTGTGATGACAAGTGTATTGAGCATTGTGATGACAAAGGTCATGGAGCATTGTGATGAGAAAACCATGGATAATTGTGATGACGAGTGTCATGGGGCGTTGTCATGACAAATGTTATGGAACATTGTGATAACCAGGGTTTGGAGCATGGTGATGACAGAGGTCATGGAGCATTTTGCTTTCATTGTGATGACAATAGCATAAAGCATTATGATGATGGGCATGGTGCAATGTGATGACAGGGTTCATGGAGAATTGAGATGAAAAGTGGCAAGGAGCATTGTGATTAAAGTGGTTTTGGAGCATTATGATGACAAAGGCATGGAGCATTGTGATGAGAAGGCAATGGAGCATTGTGATGACATGTGTCATGTAGTTTTGTGATGACAAGGGCATGGAGCATTGTGAAGACAGTGGCATGGAAAATTGGTGTAACAAGTTTTATGGATTATTGTGATGACAGTGGGCATGGCGAATTGTGATGAAAAGGGCATGGAGCATTATGACGCCAAGTGTCATGGAGGATTGTGATGAGAAAGGTAATGGAGCATTGTGATGACAAGGGCTTGGAGCATTGTGATAACAAGGGTCATGGAGCATTGTGATGAAAACGGGCATTGAGAATTTTGATGACAAGTTATGAAGCATTTTGATGACAAAGCCATGGATCTTGCTATGACAGGTGTCATGGGACATTTCAATGACAGGTGCATGGAGAATTGTGATGACAAGAGCATGTAAAATTGTGATGAGTAGTGTCATGGAGCATTGTGATGACAAGAACGTGGAGAATTGTGATGACAAGGGACATGGAGCATTGTTATGACCAGGGAATGGAGCATTGTGATCAAAAGACCATGGAGCACTGTGATGAGAAGAAAAATGGATAACTGTGATGACGAGCATGATGGAGCACCGTAATGACAAGGGGCATGGAGCATTCTGATGACAGGCGTCATGGAGCATTGTGATGACAGAGGTCATGGAACATTGTGATGACAGGGGTCATGGAGCATTGTGATGACAGGGGTCATGGAACATTGTGATGACACGGGTCATGGAGCATTGTGATGACAGGGGTCATGGAGCATTCTGATGATAAGCTTGTGTAGTATTGTGATGACAATGGCATGGAGCATTATGATGAAAAGGGCATGGATCATTGTGATGAAAAAGGCATGGAGCCTTTTCATGACAGATTTAAAGGAGCATTCTGAGAACAAGTGTCAGGGAGCATTCTGATGACAAGTGTATTGAGCATTGTGATGAAAATGGTCATGGAGCATTGTGTTGACAAGGGCATGTAGTATTGTGATGACAGGCATCATGGAGCATTGTGATGTCAAGTGTTATGGAACATTATCATCACAAGGTTTTGGAGCATTGTGATGACAGGTCATGGAACACTCTGATACATGGGTCTTGAAGGATTGTAATGACAAGGGCATGGAGCATTGTGATTAGAAGGGCATCAAGCATTTTTATGACAAGCGTCTTGGAGCTTTGTGATGACCAGGACATGGAACAATGTGATGAGAGGCTTCATGAAGCATTGTGATGACAATGGCATGGAACATTGTGATGCAAAGGGTCATGGAGCTTTGTGATGACAAAGGTCATGGAGCACTTTGATGACAAGTGTGTCGTGCATTGTGATTAGAAGGGCAGCGTGTATTGTGATGACAGGGTCATGGAGCAATTTGATGAAAAGTGTCATCGAACATTTTGATGAGAGGGGTTATGGAACATTGTGATGTCAGGGTTCATGGAGCATTTTGATGAAATGGGTCATGGAGAATTTTGATGACAGGTGTTATGGAACATTGTGATGTCAGGGGTCATTGAACATTGTGATGATAACGGCATGTACCATTGTGATGACAGGGGTCATGGAACATTGTGATGACAGGGGTGAGGGACTATTGTGATGACTAGTGATGGAACATTGTGATATCAGTGGTGAGACAGCATTTTGATGAGAAGTGTATGGAGCATTGTGATGACAATGTTTATGGAGCGTTGTGATGACAAGGTTGTGGAGCATTGTGATGACAAGTGCATGACACATTGTTATGACATGAGTTATGGAGCATTGTGCTGATTAGCACATGGAGCATTGTGATGACAATGGTCATGGAGCATTGTGCTGAGGAAGGCAGGGAGCATTTTGATGACAAGGGTCACGGAGCACTGTGATCAAAAGTTCATGGAGCATTGTGGTGACAAAGGTTACAGGGACTTGTGATGAAGAGGGCGTGGACCATTGTGATGACAAAGGTCATGAATCATTGTTATGACTGGAGTCAAGGAGGACTGTGATGACAGGGGTCATGGAGCATTGTGATGAAAAGGGCATGGAGCATTGTGATGACAGGGCCATAGAGCATAGCTCTGACAAGTTTTATGTATTATTGTGATGACAGTGGGCATGGCGCTTTGTGATGACAAGGGCATGGAGCATTGTGATGACAAGGTGATACAGTATTGTGAAGACAGGTGTCAGTGAGCACTGTGGTGACATATGTGGTGGTCCATTGTGATGACAATGGCATGGAGCATTGTGATGCCAAGTATCATGGAGGATTGTGATGACAAGGGCTTGGAGCATTGTGATGAAAAGGGCATGCATCATTGTGATGGAAAAGGCATGGAGCCTTGTTATGAGAGGGTTCGAGGAGCATACTGACGACAAGTGTCAGGGAGAATTGTGATGACAAGTATATTGAGCATTGTGTTGACAAAGGTCATGGAGCATTGTGTTGAGAAAACCATGGATAATTGTGATGACGAGGGTCATGGGGCGTTGTGATGACAAGTGTTATGGAACATTGTGATCACAAGGGTTTGGCGCTTTGTGATGACAGAGTTCATGGAGCATTTTGATTTCATTGTGATGACCATAGCATAAAGCATTATGATGATGAGCATGGTGCATTGTGATGACAGGGTTCATGGAGCATTGAGATGAAAAGGGGCATGGAGAATTGTGATTAAATTGGTCTTGGAGCATTGTGATGACAAGGGCATGGAGCATTGTGATGAGAAGGCAATGTAGCATTCTGATGTCATGCGTCATGGAGCTTTCTGATGACAAGGGCATGGAGCATTGTGATGACAGTGGCATGGAAAATTGGTCTAACAAGTTTCATGGATTATTGTGATGACAGTAGTCATGGATTATTTTGATGACAAGAGCATGGAGCATTCTGATGATAAGCTTGTGGAGTATTGTGATGACAATGGCATGGAGCATTGTGAAGAAAATGGCATGGATCATTGTGATGAAAAATGCATGGAGCCTTTTCATGACAGGTTTCAAGGATCATTCTGAGAACAAGTGTCAGTGAGCGTTGTGATGACAAGTGTATTGAGCTTTGTGATGACAATGGTCATGGAGCATTGTGATGACAATGGCATGGAGTATTGTGATGACAGGCATCATGGATCATTGTGATGTCAAGGGTTATGGAACATTGTGATCACAAGGTTTTGGAGCATTTTGATGACAGGTCATGGATCATTTTGATTTCAAGGAGCATGGAGCATCTTGATGACAAGGGCATGAAGCAATGTGATCCAAAGTTTCATGGAAGATTTTGATGACAAGCGCATTGGGCATTGTGATGACAATGTCATGTAGCATTTTGCTGACAAAGGCATGGAGCATCGTGATGACAAGTTTCATGGAGCACTGTGAAGACAAGCATCACGGAGCATTGTGATTACAGCGGTCATGGAGAACTGGGATGGCAAGGGCACGGATCCTTGTGATGACAATGGTCAGGGAGCATTTTGATGATAAAAGTCTCGGATTATTGTGTTGTAAGGGGTCATGGAGCATTGTGATGACAGTGGTCATGGAGCATTGTGATGACAGGGGTCATGGAGCATTGTGATGAGAAGTTCATGGAGCACTGGGCTGAAAGTGTTCATGGAGTATTGTGATGACAGTGGTCAAGGAGCATTGTGATGACAAGGGAATGGAGCATCGTGATGACAAGATCCTGGAGCATTGTGATGAGAAGTCTATGGAGCTTTGTGATGACAAGTCTCATGGAGCATTCTGATGAAATGGGGCATGGAGCATTGTAATTAAAGGAGCCTTTGCGCATTGTGATGACAAGGGCATGGAGCATTGTGATGAGAAGGCCATGGAGCATTCTGATGACATGCGTCATGAAGCACTGTGATGACAAGGGCATGGAGCATTGTGATTACAGGGGTCTTGGAGCATTGTGATGAAAACGGCATGGATCATTGTGATGAAAAAGGCATGTAGCCTTGTCATGACAGGGTTCAAGGAGTATACTGATGACAAGTGTCAGGGAGCATTGTGATGACCAGTGTATTGGGCATTGTGATGACAAAGGTCATGGAGTATTGTGATGAGAAGTCCGTGGATAATTGTGATGACGAGAGTCATGGGGCGTTGTGAAGACAAGTGTTATGAACATTGTGATCACAACGGTTTGGAGCATTGTGATGACAGATGTCATGGAGCATTTTGATTTCATTGTGATGACAATAGCATGAAGCATTATGATGATGGGCATGGTGCATTGTGATGACAGGGTTCATGGAAAATTGAGATGAAAAGGGGCATGGAGAACTGTGATTAAAGGGGTCTTGGAGCATTGTGATGACAAGGGCATGGAGCATTGTGATTACAGGGTGTTGGAGCATTGTGATGACAAGTGTCATAGAGCATTGTGATGACAAGGCTGGGAAACATTGTGATGGCAGGGGTCATGGAGCATTGTTATGACAGGGGTAATGGAGCATTGTGATTACAAGGGTATGGAGCATTGGTCTGAAAATTTTCATGGATTATTGTGATGAGAGTGGGCATGTCACATTGTGATGACAAGGTCACACAACACTGTGTTACATGGGTCATGGAGGATTGTAATGACAGGAGCATGGAGCATTGTGATGAGAAGGGCATCGAGCATTTTGATGACAAGCATCGTGGAGCTTTGTGATGACAAGGACATGGAAGCAATGTGATGAGAGGTTTCAGGAAGCACTGTGATGACAATGGCATGGAGCATTGTGATGCCAAGGATCATGGAGCTTTGTGATGACGAAAGTCATGGAGCATTTTGTTGACACGTGCGTGGTGCATTGTGATGAGAAGGGCACGGTGCATTGTGATGACAGGGTCATGGAGCAATTTGATGAAAAGGGTGATCGAACATTTTGATAAGAGGGCTTATGGAACATTGTGATGTCAGGGGTCATGGAGCATTGTGATGAAAAGCGTCATGGAGCATTTTGATTACAGGGATTATGGAACGTTGTGATATCAGGGGTCATCGAACATTGGGGTGATAAAGGCATGTAGCATTGTGATTACAGGGGTCATGGAACATTGTGATGACAGGGGTGAGGGAGTATTGTGATGACTAGTGATGGAACACTGTGATATCAATGGTGAGAGAGCATTTTGATGAGAAGTGTATGGAGCATTGTGATGACAAAGTTTATGGAGCGTTGTGATGACAAGGTTGTGGAGCATTTTGATTACAAGCGTGTGGTGCATTGTTATGACATGTGTTATGAAGCATTGTGCTGACTAGCGCATGGAGCATTGTGATGAAAAGGGTCATGGAGCATTGTGCTGAGAAAGGCATGGAGCATTGTGATGACAAAGGTCACGGAGCACTGTGATCAAAAGTTCATGGAGCATTGTGGTGACAAAGGTCACAGAGACTTGTGATGACGAGGGCATGGAGCATTTTGATGACAAAGGTCATGAATCATTGTTATGACTGGAGTCACGGAGCATTGTGATGACAGGGGTCATGGAGCATCGTGATGACAGGTGTCATGGATCATTGTGATGACAAAGGTCATGGACCATTCTGATGACAAGCTTGTGGAGTAATGTGATGACAATGTCATGGATCATTGTGATGAAAAGGGCATGAAGCATTGTGATGAAAAAGGCATGGAGCCTTTTCATGACAGTGTTCAAGGAGCATTCTGACGACAAGTGTCAGGGAGTATTGTGATGACAAGTGTATTGAGCATTGTGATGACAAAGGTCATGGAGCATTGTGATGACAGGCATCATGGAGCATTGTGATGACAAGTGTTATGGAACATTGTGATGACAGAAGTCATGTATCATTTTCATTTCAAGGAGCATGGAGTATTGTGATGACAAGGGCATGAAGCAATGTGAACCCAAGGTTCATAGATGATTTTGATGACAATGGGAACGGAGTGTTGTGATGACAAGCGCATGGAGCATTGTGATGACAAGGTTATGTAGCATTTTGCTGACAAATGCATGGAGCATTTTGATGACAAGGGTCATGGAGCATTGTGATGACAAGCGTCATGGAGCATTCTTTTTACAGGGGTCATGGAGCATTGGGATGGCAAAGACATGGATCATTGTGATGACAAGGGTCATGGAGCATTTTGATGACAAGAGTCCGGCATCATTGTGTTGTCTGGTGTCATGGAGCGTTGTGATGACAGTGAACATGGAACATTGTGATGCCAGGGCTCTTGGAGCATTGTGATGAGAAGCTCATGGAGCATTGGGTTGACAATATTCATTGAGTATTGTGGTGGCAGGGGTCATGGAGCATTGCGATGACAAGGGAATGGAGCATTGTGATGACAAGGTCATACATTATTGTGAAGGCAGGTGTCAGGGAGCATTGTGATGACATATGTCACGATCCATTGTGATGACAATGCCATAGGGCATTGTGATGCCAAGTGTCATGGAAGATTGGGATGACAAATGTAATGGAACATTGTGATGACAAGGGCTTTGAGCATTGTGATGAGAAGGCCATGGAGCATTCTGATGATATGGGTCATGGAGCTTTGTGATGACAAGGGCATGGAGAATTGTGATTACAGGGGTCTTGGAGCATTGTGATGAAAATCGCATGGATCATTGTGATGAAAAACGCATGGAGCCTTGTCATGACAAGGTTCAAGGAGCATTCTGAAGACAAGTGTCTGGGAGCATTGTGATGACAAGGGCATGGAACATGGTGTTGAGAAGGCCATGGAGCATTCTGATGATATGGGGCATGGAGCTTTGTGATGACAGGGCATGGAGCATTGTGATTACAGTGGTCTTGGAGCATTGTGATGAAAATCGCATGGATCACTGTGATGAAAAATTCATGGAGCCTTGTCATGACAGGGCTCAAGGAGGATACTGACGACAAGTGTCAGGGAGCATTGAGATGACAAGTGTATTGAGCATTGTGATGACAAAAGTCATGGAGCATTGTGATGAGAAGACCATGGATAATTGTGATGAGGAGCGTCATGGGGAATTGTGATGACAAGTGTTATGGAACATTGTGATCACAAGGGTTTGGAGGATTGTTATGACAGATGTCATGGAGCATTTTGATTTCATTGTTATGACAATAGCATGAAGCATTATGATGATGGGCATGTTGCATTGTGATGACAAGTGTCATGGAGCATTGTGATGACAAGGGCATTGAGCATTGTGATGACAAGGGCACGGAGCATTGTGATGACAACGGCCATTGAGAATTTTGATGACAACGTCGTGAAGCATTGTGATGACAAGCACATGGAGCTTGCTATGACAGGGGTCATGGAGCATTGCGATGACAAGTGCATGGATAATTGTGATGACAAGAGCATGTAACATTGTGATGAGAAGTATCATGGAGCATTGTGATCACAGGGATGAGGAGAATTGTGATGACAATGGACATGGAGCATTGTGATGACCAGGGCATTGAGCATTGTGATGGCAAGACGGTGGAGCATTGTGATGAGAAGGTCATGGGTAATTGTGATGAAGACCTTCATGGAGCACTGTAATGACAAGGGGAATGGAGCATTGTGATGACAGGTGTCATGGATCATTTTGATGGCAGGGGTCATGGAGCCTTCTTATGAAAAGCTTGTGGAGTATTGTGTTGACACTGGCATGGATCATTGTGATGAAAAATGAATGGAGCCTTGTCATGACAGGGTTCAATGACCATACTGCTGACAACTGTCAGGGAGCATTGTGATGACAAGTGTATTGAGCATTGTGATGACAAAGTTCATGCAGCATTGTGATGACAGGCATCATGGAGTGTTGTGATGACAAGTGTTATGGAACATTGTGATCACAAGGGTTTGGAGCATTGTGATGACAGAGGTCATGGATAATTTTCATTTCAAGGACCATGGAGCATTGTGATGACAAGGGCATGAAGCAATGTGAACCCAAGGTTCATGGAGGATTTTGATGACAATGGGAACGGAGTATTGTGATGACAAGCGCATGGAGCTTTGTGATGACAAGGTCATGTAGCATTTTGCTGACAAATGCTTGGAGCATTGTGATGACAAGCGTCATGGAGCATTGTGTTTACAGGGGGCATGGAGCTTTGGGATGGCAAAGACATGGATCATTGTGATGACAAGGGTCATGGAGAATTTTGATGACAAGAGTCCCGGATCATTGTGTTGTCTGGTGTCATGGAGCGATGTGATGACGTTGGTCATGGAGCATTGTGATACCAGGGGTCATCGAGCATGGTGATGAGAAGTTCATGGAGTATTGGGCTGACAATATTCATTGAGTATTGTTATGGCGGGTGTCAATGAGCATTGTGATGACAAGGGAATGGAGCATTGTGATGACAAAGTCCTGGGGCATTGTGATGAGAAGACCATGGAGCACTGTGATGACAAGTCTCATGGAACATTCTGATGAAAAAGTGCATGGAGCATTGTGATTACAGGGGTCTTGGAGCATTGGGATGACAAGGGCATGGAGCATGGTGATAACAATGCCAGGAGCATTCTGATGACATGCGTCATGGATATTTCTGATGACAAGGGCATGGAGCATTGTGATTACAGGGGTTTGGAGCATTGTGATGAAAAGTCCATGGATCATTGTGAGGAAAAGGCATGGAGCCTTGTCATGACAGGGTTCAAGTAGCATACTGAAGACAAGTGTCAGGGAGCATTGTGATGACAAAGGTCATGGAGCATTGTGATGAGAAGACCATGGATAATTGTGATGAGGAGTGTCATGGGGCATTGTGATGACAAGTGTTATGGAACATTGTGATCACAAGGGTTTGGAGCATTGTGATGACAGAGGTCATGGAGCATTTTGATTTCATTGTGATGACAATAGCGTGAAGCTTTATGATGATGGGCATGTTGCATTGTGATGACAGTGTTCATGGAGAATTGAGATGAAAAGGGGCATGGAGCCTTGTGATTACAGGGGTCTTGGAGCATTGTTATGACAAGGGTGATGGAGCCTTGTCATGACAACGGCCTGGTAAACTGTGATGGCAGGGGTCATGGAGCATTGTTATGACAGGGCTAATGGAGCATTGTGATGACAAGTGCATGGAACATTGGTTTGAAAAGTTTCATGGATTATTGTGACGATAGTGGTCATGTAGCATTGTGATGACCAGGGCACAGAACACGTTGATACATGGGTTATGGAGGATTGTAATGACAAGGACATGGATCATTGTGATGAGAAAGGCATCGAGCATTGTGATGACAAGCGTCATGGAGCTTTGTGATGACAAGGGCAAGGTGCAATGTGATGATAGGGTTCATGGAACATTGTGATGACAATGGCATGGAGCATTGTGATGCCAAGGGTCATGGAGATTTGTGAGGACAAAGGTCAATGAGCATTTTGATGACAAGAGCATTGTGCATTGTGATGAGAAGGGCAGGGAGCATTGTGATGACAGGATCATGGAGCAATTTGATGAAAAGGGTCAGGGAACATTTTGATGACAGGGGATATGGAACAGTGTTACGTCAGTGGTCATGGAGCATTGTGATGATAAGGGCATGTAGCATTTTGATGACAGGGGTCATGGAACATTGTGATGAAAGGGGAGAGGGAGTATTGTGATGACTAGTGATGGAACATTGTGATATCAGTGGTGAGAGAGCATTTAGATTAGAAGTTCATAGAGCATTGTGATGACAAGGTTTATGGAGCATTGTGATGACAAGGTTGTGGAGCATTGTGAAGACAAGTGCATGGCATATTGTGATGACCTGTGTCTTGGAGCATTGTGATGACAAGCGCATGGAGCATTGTGATGACAAGGGTCATGGAGCATTGTGCTGACAAAGGCATGGAGCATTGTGATGACACGTGTTAGAGAGCATTGTGATGACGAGGGAATGGACCATTTTCATGAAAAAGGTCATAAAGCATTGTGATGACTGGATTCACGGAGCATTATGATGTGAGGGGTCATGGAGCATTGTGATAACAAGGGCATGGTGCATTGTGATGACAGGGGCATGGAGCATTGGTCTGACAAGTTTCATGGATTATTGCTATGACAGTGAGCATGGTGCTTTGTGACGACAAGGGCATGGAGCATTGTTATGACTAGGTCATATAATATTGTGAAGACAGGTGTCAGGGAGCATTGTGATGACATATGTCGTGGTGCATTGTGATGACAACGGAATGGAGCATTGTGATGCCAAGTGTCATGGAGGATTGTGATGACAAAGGTAATTGAACATTGTGATGCGAAGACCATAGAGCCTTGTGATGGCAAGTCTCATGGAGCATTCTGATGAAAAGGGGCATGGAGCATTGTGATTACAGGAGCCTTGGAGCATTGTGATGACAAGGGCATGGAGCATTGTGATGAGAAAGCCATGGAGCATTCTGATGACATGCGTCATGAAGCTTTGTGATGACAAGGGCATGGAGAATTGTTATTACAGGGGTCTTGGAGCATTGTGATGAAAAGTCCATGGATCATTGTGATGAAAAAGGCATGAAGCCTTGTCATGACAGGGTTCAAGGAGCATACTGATGACAAGTGTCAAGGAGCATTGTGGTGACAAAGGTCATGGAGCATTGTGATGTGAAGACCATGGATAATTGTGATGAGGAGCGTCATGGGGCATTGTGATGACAAGTGTTATGGAACATTGTGATCACAAGGGTTTGGAGCATTGTGATGACAGAAGTCATGGAGCATATTTATTTCATTGTGATGACAATAGCATGAAGCTTTATGATGATGCGCATGGTGCATTGTAATGACAGTGCTCATGGAGAATTGAGATGAAAAGTGGCATGGAGCCTTGTGATTACAGGGGTCATGGAGCATTGTTATGACAAGGGTCATGGAGCCTTGTGATGACAACGCCGTGGAATATTGTGATGGCAGTGGTAATGGAGCATCGTTATGACAGGTGTAATGGAGCACTGTGATGACAACGCCGTGGATTATTGTGATGGCAGGGGTCATGGAGCATTGGTATGACAGGTGTAATGGAGCATTGTGATGACAAGGGCATTGAGCATTGGTTTGAATTGTTTCATGGATTATTGTGATGAGAGTGGGCATGGAGCATTGTGATGACAAGGTCACAGAACACGGTGATTCATGGGTCATGGAGGATTTTAATGACAAGGTCATGGACCATTCTGATGAGAAAGGCATTGAGCATTGTGATGACAAGCGTCATGGAGCTTTGTGATGACAAGGGCAAGGAGCAATATGATGATAGGGTTCATGGAGCATTGTGATGACCATGGCATGGAGCATTGTGATGCCAAGGGTCATGGAGCTTTGTGATGACAAATTTCATGGAGCATTTTGATGACAAGAGCGTTGTGCATTGTGATGAGAAGGGCAGGGAGCATTGTGATGACAGGGTCATGGAGCAGTTTGATGAAAAGTGTCGGGGAACATTTTGATGACAGGGGTTATGGAACATTGTGATGTCAGTGGTCATGGAGCATTTTGATGATAAGGGCATGTAGCATTTTGGTGACATGAGTCATGGAACATTGTGATGAAAGGGGTGAGGGAGTATTGTGATGACTAGTGATGGAACATTGTGATATCAGTGGTGAGAGAGCATTTGTATGAGAAGTGCATGGAGCATTGTGATGACAAGGTTTATGGAGCATTGTGATGACAAGGTTGTGGAGCATTGTGATGACAAGTGCATGGCATATTGTGATGACATGTGTCTTGGAGCATTGTGCTGACAAGCGCATGGAGCATTGTGATGACAAGGTCATGGAGCATTGTGCTGACAAAGGCATGCAGCATTGTGATGACAAGTGTTACAGAGCACTGTGATGACGAGGGAATGGACCATGGTGATGAAAAAGGTCATAAAGCATTGTGATGACTGTATTCACGGAGCATTATGATGTGTGGTGTCATGGAGCATTGTGATTACAAGGGCATGGAGCATTGTGATGACAGGGGCATGGAGAATTGGTCTGACAAATTTCATGGATTATTGCTATGAGGGTGGGCATGGCACATTGTGATGACAAGGGAATGGAACATTGTTATGACAAGATCATGTAGTATTGTGAAGACAAGTGTCAGGGAGCATTGTGATGACATATGTCATGGTGCATTGTGATGACAATGGCGTGATAAATTATGATGATGGGCATGATTCATTGTGATGACAGGGTTCATGGAGCATTGAGATGAAAAGGGACATGGAGAATTGTGATTACAGGGTTCTTGGAGCATTGTGATGAATAGGGCATGGGTGATTGTGATGAAAAAGAATGGAGCCTTGTAATGAGAGGGTTCAAGGAGCATACTGACGACAAGTGTCAGGGAGCATTGTGATGACAAGTGCATGGAGCATTGGTTTGAAAAGTTTCATGGATTATTGTGACGACAGTGGTCATGGAGCATTATGATGACCAGGGCACAGAACACGTTGATACATGGGTTATGGAGGATTGTAATGAGAAGGACATGGATCATTGTGATGAGAAAGGCATCGAGCATTGTGATGACAAGCGTCATGGAGCTTTGTGATGACAAGGGCAAGGTGCAATGTGATGATAGGGTTCATGGAACATTGTGATGACAATGGCATGGAGCATTGTGATGCCAAGGGTCATGGAGATTTGTGAGGACAAAGTCAATGAGCATTTTGATGACAAGAGCATTGTGCATTATGATGAGAAGGGCAGGGAGCATTGTGATGACAGGATCATGGAGCAATTTGATGAAAAGGGTCAGGGAACATTTTGATGACAGGGGATATGGAACAGTGTTACGTCAGTGGTCATGGAGCATTGTGATGATAAGGGCATGTAGCATTTTGATGACAGGGGTCATGGAACATTGTGATGAAAGGGGTGAGGGAGTATTGTGATGACAAGTGATGGAACATTGTGATATCAGTGGTGAGAGAGCATTTAGATTAGAAGTTCATAGAGCATTGTGATGACAAGGTTTATGGAGCATTGTGATGACAAGGTTGTGGAGCATTGTGAAGACAAGTGCATGGCATATTGTGATGACCTGTGTCTTGGAGCATTTTGATGGCAAGCGCATGGAGCATTGTGATGACAAGGGTCATGGAGCATTGTGCTGACAAAGGCATGGAGCATTGTGATGACACGTGTTAGAGAGCATTGTGATGACGAGGGAATGGACCATTTTCATGAAAAAGGTCATAAAGCATTGTGATGACTGGATTCACGGAGCATTATGATGTGAGGGGTCATGGAGCATTGTGATAACAAGGGCATGGTGCATTGTGATGACAGGGGCATGGTGCATTGTGATGACAGGGGCATGGAGCATTGGTCTGACAAGTTTTATGGATTATTGCTATGACAGTGAGCATGGTGCATTGGAATGACAAGGGCATGGAGCATTGTTATGACTAGGTCATATAATATTGTGAAGACAGGTGTCAGGGAGCATTGTGATGACATATGTCGTGGTGCATTGTGATGACAATGGCATGGAGCATTGTGATGCCAAGTGTCATGGAGGATTGTGATGACAAAGGTAATTGAGCATTGTGATGCGAAGACCATAGAGCCTTGTGATGGCAAGTCTCATGGAGCATTCTGATGAAAAGGGGCATGGAGCATTGTGATTACAGGAGCCTTGGAGCATTGTGATGACAAGGGCATGGAGCATTGTGATGAGAAGGCCATGGAGCATTCTGATGACATGCGTCATGAAGCTTTGTGATGACAAGGGCATGGAGAATTGTTATTACAGGGGTCTTGGAGCATTGTGATGAAAAGTCCATGGATCATTGTGATGAAAAAGGCATGAAGCCTTGTCATGACAGGGTTCAAGGAGCATACTGATGACAAGTGTCAAGGAGCATTGTGGTGACAAAGGTCATGGAGCATTGTGATGTGAAGACCATGGATAATTGTGATGAGGAGCGTCATGGGGCATTGTGATGACAAGTGTTATGGAACATTGTGATCACAAGGGTTTGGAGCATTGTGATGACAGAAGTCATGGAGCATATTTATTTCATTGTGATGACAATAGCATGAAGCTTTATGATGATGCGCATGGTGCATTGTAATGACAGTGCTCATGGGGAATTGAGATGAAAAGTGACATGGAGCCTTGTGATTACAGGGGTCATGGAGCATTGTTATGACAAGGGTCATGGAGCCTTGTGATGACAACGCCGTGGAATATTGTGATGGCAGTGGTAATGGAGCATCGTTATGACAGGTGTAATGGAGCACTGTGATGACAACGCCGTGGATTATTGTGATGGCAGGGGTCATGGAGCATTGGTATGACAGGTGTAATGGAGCATTGTGATGACAAGGGCATTGAGCATTGGTTTGAATTGTTTCATGGATTATTGTGATGAGAGTGGGCATGGAGCATTGTGATGACAAGGTCACAGAACACGGTGATTCATGGGTCATGGAGGATTTTAATGACAAGGTCATGGACCATTCTGATGAGAAAGGCATTGAGCATTGTGATGACAAGCGTCATGGAGCTTTGTGATGACAAGGGCAAGGAGCAATATGATGATAGGGTTCATGGAGCATTGTGATGACCATGGCATGGAGCATTGTGATGCCAAGGGTCATGGAGCTTTGTGATGACAAATTTCATGGAGCATTTTGATGACAAGAGCGTTGTGCATTGTGATGAGAAGGGCAGGGAGCATTGTGATGACAGGGTCATGGAGCAATATGATGAAAAGTGTCGGGGAACATTTTGATGACAGGGGTTATGGAACATTGTGATGTCAGTGGTCATGGAGCATTTTGATGATAAGGGCATGTAGCATTTTGGTGACATGAGTCATGGAACATTGTGATGAAAGGGGTGAGGGAGTATTGTGATGACTAGTGATGGAACATTGTGATATCAGTGGTGAGAGAGCATTTATATGAGAAGTGCATGGAGCATTGTGATGACAAGGTTTATGGAGCATTGTGATGACAAGGTTGTGGAGCATTGTGATGACAAGTGCATGGCATATTGTGATGACATGTGTCTTGGAGCATTGTGCTGACAAGCGCATGGAGCATTGTGATGACAAGGTCATGGAGCATTGTGCTGACAAAGGCATGCAGCATTGTGATGACAAGTGTTACAGAGCACTGTGATGACGAGGGAATTGACCATGGTGATGAAAAAGGTCATAAAGCATTGTGATGACTGTATTCACGGAGCATTATGATGTGAGGTGTCATGGAGCATTGTGATTACAAGGGCATGGAGCATTGTGATGACAGGGGCATGGAGAATTGGTCTGACAAATTTCATGGATTATTGCTATGAGGGTGGGCATGGCACATTGTGATGACAAGGGAATGGAACATTGTTATGACAAGATCATGTAGTATTGTGAAGACAAGTGTCAGGGAGCATTGTGATGACATATGTCATGGTGCATTGTGATGACAATGGCGTGATGAATTATGATGATGGGCATGATTCATTGTGATGACAGGGTTCATGGAGCATTGAGATGAAAAGGGGCATGGAGAATTGTGATTACAGGGGTCTTGGAGCATTGTGATGAATAGGGCATGGGTGATTGTGATGAAAAAGCATGGAGCCTTGTAATGAGAGGGTTCAAGGAGCATACTGACGACAAGTGTCAGGGAGCATTGTGATGACAAGTGTATTGAGCATTGTGATGAGAAAGGTCATGGAGCTTTATGATGAGAAGACCATGGATAATTGTGATGACGAGCATCATGGCGAGTTGTGATGACAAGTGTTATGGAACATTGTGATCAGAAGGGTTTGGAGCATTGTGATGACAGAGCTTATGGAGCATTTTAATTTCATTGTGATGACAATAGCATGAAGCATTATGATGATGGGCATGGTTCATTGTGATGACAGAGTTCATGGAGCATTGAGATGAAAAGGGGCATGGAGCATTGTGATTAGAGTTGTCTTTGAGCATTGTGAAGAAAAGGGCATGGAGCTTTGTGATGATAAGGCCAAGAAGCTGTCTGATGACATGCATCATGGAGCCTTGTGATGACAAGGCCGTGGAATATTGTCATTACAGGGGTGAAGGAGTATTGTGATGACTAGAGATGGAACATTTTGATATCAGTGGTGAAAGAGCATTTTGATGAGAAGTGCAAGGAGCTTTGTGATGACAAGGTTTATGGAGCATTGTGATGACAAAGTTGTGGAACACTGTGATGACAAGTGCATGGCACATTGTGATGACATGGGTCATGGAGCATTGTGCTGACAAGCGCATGGAGCATTGTGATGAAAAGGGTCATGGAGCACTCTGCTGACAAAGGCATGGAGCGTTGTGTTGACAAGGGTCACAGAGCATTGTGATGAAAACTTCATGAAGCATTATGGTGACAAAGTTCACAGAGTCCTGTGATGACGAGGGAATGGACTATTGTGATGACAAAGGTCATGAAGCACTGTGATGACTGGAGTCACCGAGCATTGTGATGACAAGGGCATGGAGCATTGTGATGACAGGGCGATGGAACATTGGTCTGACAAGTTTCGTGGATTATTGTGATGATAGTGGGCATGGCGCCTTGTGATGACAAGGGCATGGAACATTGTTATGACAAGGTCATGGAGTATTGTGAAAACAGGTGTCAGGGAGCATTGTGATGACATAAGGCATGGTGCATTGTGATGACAATGGCATGGAGCATTGTGAAGCCAATTGTCATGGAGGATTTTGATGACAAAAGTAATGGAGCATTGTGATGATAAGGTCTTGGAGCATTGTGATGACAATGGTCATGGAACATTGTGATGACAAGGGCATGGTGCATTGTGATGACAAGGGCCATTGAGAAATTTGATGACAAGGTCGTGAAGCACTGTGATGAAAAGCACATGGAGCTTGCTATGTCAGGTGTCATGGAGCATTGCGATGACAAGTGCATGGAGAATTGTGATGACAAGAGCATGTAACATTGTGATTTGAAGTGTCATGGAGCATTGTGATGGCAAGACGGTGGAGCATTGTGATTAGAAGACCATGGATAATTCTGATGACGATCGTCATGGAGCACTGTAATGACAAGGGGCTTGGAGCATTGTGATGACAAGGGTCATGGAGCATTCTGATGACAAGCTTGTGGAGGATTGTGATGACAATGGCATGGAGCATTGTGATGAAAAGGGCATGGAGCATTGTGATGAAAAAGGCATGGAGCCTTTTCATGACAGGGTTCAAGGAGCATTCTGACGACAAGTGTCAGGGAGCATCATGATGACAAGTGTATTGAGCATTGAGATGAAAAAGTTCATGGAGCATTGTGATGACACGGACAAGGAGTATTGTTATGACAGGCATCATGGAGCTTTGTGATGACAAGTGTATTGAGCATTGTGCTGACAAAAGCATGGAGCATTGTGATGACAAGTGTTACAGAGCATTGTCATGACGAGGGAATAGACCATTGTGGTGACAAAGTTCATAAAGCATTGTGATGACTGGATTCACGGAGCATTATGATGTGAGGGGTCATGGAGCATTGTGATTACAAGGGCATGGAGCATTGTGATGACAGGGCCATGGAGAATTGGTCTGACAAGTGTCATGGATTATTGCTATAAGGGTGGGCATGGCACAATGTGATGACAAGGGAATGGAACATTGTTATGACAAGGTCATGTAGTATTGTGAAGAGAGGTGTCACGGAGCACTGTGGTGATATATGTCATGGTGCATTGTGATGACAATGTCGTGGAGCATTGTGATACCAAGTGTCATGGAGGATTGTGATGACAAAGGTAATGGAGCATTTTGATGATAAGTGCTAGGCACATTGTGATGACAAGGGTCAAGGAGCATTGTGATGACAAGTGCATGGAGCATTGTGATGACAAGGGCCATTGAGAATTTTGATGCCAACATCGTGAAGCATTGTGATGACAAGCGCACTGAGCTTGCTATAACAGGGGACATGGAGCATTGCGATGAAAAGTGCATGGAGAATTGTGATGACAAGAGCATGAAACATTGTGATAAGAAGTGTCATGGAGTATTGTGATGACAAGGACGTGGAGAATTGTGATGACAAGGGACAAGTTGCATTGTGATGACCAGGGCAGGGAGCATTGTGACGGCAAGACCGTGGAGCACTGTGCTGAGAAGACCATGGATAATTGTTATGACGAGTGTCATGGAGCACTGTAATGACAAGGGGCATGGAGCATTGTGATGACAGGTGTCATGGAGCATTGTGATGATAGGGGTCATGGAGCATTGTGATGACATGTGTCATGGAGCATTCTGATCACAAGCTTGTGGAGTATTGTGATGACAATGGCATGGAGCATAGTGATGAAAAAAGGAGGGAGCATTGTGATGAAAAAGGCATGGACCCTTTTCATGACAGGGTTCAAGGAGCATTTTGAAGACAAGTGTCAGGGAGCAGTGTGATGACAAGGGCATCGAGCATGGTGATGAGAAGGCCATGGAGCATTCTGATGATATGGGTCATCGAGCTTTGTGATGACAATGGCATGGAGAATTGTGATTACAGTGGTCTTGGAGCATTGTGATGAAAATCGCATGGATCATTGTGATGAAAAATACATGGAGCCTTGTCATGACAGGGTTCAAGGAGGATACTGATGACAAGTGTCAGGGAGCATTGAGATGACAAGTGTATTGAGCATTGTTATGACAAAGGTCATGGAGCATTGTGATGAGAAGACCATGGATAATTGTGATGAGGAGCGTCATGGGGAATTGTGATGACAAGTGTTATGGAACATTGTGATCACGAGGGTTTGGAGGATTGTGATGACAGAGGTCATGTTGCATTTTGATTTCATTGTTGTGACAATAACATGAAGCATTATGATGATGGGCATGGTGCATTGTGATGAAAGTGTTCATGGAGCATTGAGATGAAAAGTGGCATGGAGAATTGTGATTACAGAGGTCTTGGAGCACTGTGATGACAAGGGCATAGAGCATTGTGATGAGAAGGCCATGGAGCATTCTGATGACATGCGTCATGGAGCTTCGTGATGACAAGGGCATGGAGATTTGTGATTACAGGGGTCATGGAGCATTGTGATGACAGGGGTCATGGAGCATTGTCATGACAAGGGTCATGGAGCATTCTGATGACAATTTTGTGGAGTATTGTGATGACAATGGCATGGAGCATTGTGATGAAAAAGGCATGGAGCATTGTGATGAAAAAAGCATGGAGCATTGTGATGAAAAAGACATGGAACCTTTTCATGACAGGGATCAAGATGCATTCTGACGTCAAGTGTCAGGGAGCATTGTGATGACAAGTGTATTGAGCATTGTGATAACAATGCTCATGGAGCATTGTGATGACAGGCATCATGGAGTATTGTGATTAGAAGGCCATGGAGCATTCTGATGACATGCGTCATGGAGCTTTGTGATGATAAGGGCATGCAGCATTGTGTTTTCAGGGGTCTTGGAGCATGGTGATGAAAAGGGCATGGATCATTGTGATGGAAAATGCATGGAGCCTTGTCATGACAGGGTTCAAGGAGCATAGTGACAACAAGTTTCAGGGAGCATTGTGATGACAATTGTATTGAGCATTGTGATGACAAAGGTCATGGAGCATCGTGATGAGAAAACCATGGATAATTGTGATGACAAGCCTCATGGGGCGTTGTGATGACAAGTGTTAGGGAACATTGTGATCACAAGGGTTTGGAGCTTTGTGATGACAGGGTTCATGGAGCATTGAGATGAAAAGTGGCATGGAGCATTGTGATTAAAGTTGTCTAGGAGCATTGTGATGACAAGGGCCTGGACCATTGTGATGAGAATGCAATGGAGCATTCTGAGGACATGCGTCATGCAGCTTTGTGATGACAAAGGCATATAGCATTGTGATGACAGTGGCATGGAACATTGGACGGACAAGTTTCATGGATTATTGTGATGACAGTGGGCATGGTGCATTGTGATGACAAGGGCATGGAGCATTGTGATGACAAGGTCATGGAATACTTTGAAGACAGGTGACAGAGAGCATTGTGATGACATATGTCATGGTCCATTTAGATGACAATGGCATTGAGCATTGTGATGCCAAGTGTAATGGAGGATTGTGATGACAAAGGTAATGGAGCATTTTGATGACAAAGGCTTGCAGCATTGTGATAACAAGGGTCATAGAACATTGTGATGACAAGGGCAAGGAGCATTGTGATGACAACGGACATTGAGAATTTTTATGACAAGTTCATGAAGCATTTTGATGACCAAGGCATGGAGCTTGCTATGACAGGGGTCATGGGGCATTGCGAAGACAAGTTCACGGAGAATTGTGATGAGAAGAGCATGTAACATTGTGATGAGCAGTGTCATGGAGCATTGTGATGACAAGGACATGGAGAATTGTGATGACAAGGGACATGGAGCATTGTTATTACCAGGGAATGGAGCATTGTGATGGCAAGACCGTGGAGCACTGTGATGAGAAGACCATGAATAACTGTGATGACGAGCATCATGGAGCACTGTAATGACAAGGGTCATGAAGCATTCTGAAGACAGGTGTCATAGAGCATTGTGTTGACAGGGGTCATGGAACAATGTGATGACAGGGGGCATGGAGCATTGTGATGACAAGGTTCATGGAGCATTCTGATGATAAGCTTGTGGAGTACTGTGATGACATTGGCATGGAGCATTGTGATGAAAAGGGCATGGATCATTGTGATGAAAAAGGCATGGAGCCTTGTCATGACAAGGTTCAAGGAGCATACTGATGACAAGTGTCAGGGAGCATTGTGATGACAAGTGTATAGAGCATTGTGATGAAAAAGTTCATGGAGCATTGTGATGAGAAGACCATGGATAATTGTGATGACGGGAGTCATGGGGCGTTGTGATGACAAGTTTTATGAACATTGTGATCACAACGGTTTGGAGCACTGTATTGACAGAAGACATGGAGCATTTTGATTTCATTGTGAACGCAATAGCATGAAGCAGTATGATGATGGGCATGGTGCACTGTGATGACAGGGTTCACGGAGCATTGAGAAGAAAAGGGGCATGGAGCATTGTGATTACAGGTGTCTTGGAGCATTGTGATGACAAGGTCATGCAGTATTGTGAAGACAGGTGTCTGGGAGCATTGTGAAGACATAAGTCATGGCCCATTGTGATGACAATGCCATGGAGCATTGTGATGCCAATTGTCATGGAGGTTTGTGATGACAAATGTAATGGTGCATTGTGATGACAAGGATTTGGAACATTGTGATGACAAGGGTCATGGAGCACTGTGCTGACAAGGGCATGGAGCATTTTGATGACAAGGGTCATGGAGCTTGGTGTTGACAAAGTTCATGGAGCATTTTGCTGACAAGAGTGTGGTGCATTGTGATGAGTAGGGCAGGGAGCATTGTGATGAAAGGGTCATGGAACAATTTGATGAAAAGGGTCAGGGAACATTTTGTTGAGAGCGGTTATGGAACATTGTGATGTCAGTGGTCATGGAGCATTGTGATGATAAGGGCATGTAGCATTTTGGTGACATGAGTCATGGAACATTGTGATGAAAGGGGTGAGGGAGTATTGTGATGACTAGTGATGGAACATTGTGATATCAGTGGTGAGAGAGCATATAGATGAGAAGTGCAGGGAGCATTGTGATGACAACTTTTATGGAGCATTGTGATGACAAGGTTGTGGAGCATTGTCATGACAAGTGCATGGCACATTGTGATGACATGTGTCTTGGAGCATTGTGGTGAGAAGCGCATGAAGGATTGTGATGACAAGGTACATGGAGCATTGTGCTGACAAAGGCATGGAGCATTGTGATGACAAGTGTTACAGAGCATTGTCATGACGAGGGAATGGACCATTGTGATGACAAAGGTCATAAACATTGTGATGACTGGAGTCACGGAGCATTATGATTTGAGGGGTCATGGAGCATTGTGATTACAAGGGCATGGAGCATTGTGATGACAGGGGCATGGAGAATTGGTCTGACAAGTTTCATGGATTATTGCTATGAGGGTGGGCATGGCACATTGTGATGACAAGGGCATGGAACATTTTTATTACAAGGTCATGTAGTACTGTGAAGACAGTGGTCAGGGAGCATTGTGATGACATATGTCATGGTGCATTTTGATCACAATGGCGTGGAGCATTGTGATGCCAAGTGTCATGGATGATTGTGATGACAAATGTAATGGAGTATTGTGATGCCAAGTGTCATGGAGGATTGTGATGACAAGGGCCATTGAGAATTTTGATGCCAACGTCGTGAAGCATTGTGATGACAAGCACACGGAGCTTGCTATGACAGGGGACATGGAGCATTGCAATGAAAAGTGCATGGAGAATTGTGAAGACAAGAGCATGTAACATTGTGATGAGAAGTGTCATGGAGTATTTTGATGACAAGACGTGGAGAATTGTGATAACAAGGTACATGGGGCATTGTGATGGCCAGGGCAGGGAGCATTGTGATGGCAAGACTGTGCAGCATTGTGATGAGAAGACCATGGATAATTGTGATGACGATCATCATGGAGCACTGTAATGACAAGGAGCATGGAGCATTGTGATGACTGGTGTCATGGAGCATTGTGATGACAGGGGTCATGGAGCATTGTGATGACATGGGTCATGGAGCATTCTGATGAAAAGCTGGTGGAGTATTGTGATGACAATGGCATGGAGCATTGTGATGAAAAGGGCATTGAGCCTTTTCATGACAGGGTTCATGGATCATTCTGAAGACAAATGTCAGGGAGCAGTGTGATGACAAGTGCATGGAGCATGGTGTTGAGAAGGCCATGGAGCATTCTGATGATATGGGTCATGGAGCTTCGTGATGACAGGGGCATGGAGCACTGTGATTACTGGAGTCTTGGAGCATTGTGATGAAAAGCGCATGGATCATTTTGATGAAAAATGCATGGAGACTTGTCATGACAGGGTTCAAGAAGCATACTGATGACAAGTGACAGGGAGCATTGAGATGACAAGTGTATTGAGCATTGTGATGACAAAGGTCACGGAGCATTGTGATGAGAAGACCATGGATAATTGTCATGAGGAGCATCATGGGGAATTGTGATGACAAGTGTTATGGAACATTGTGATCACAAGGGTTTGGAGCATTATGATGACAGAGGTGATGTAGCATTTTGATTTCATTGTGATGACAATAGCATTAAGCGTTATGATGTTGGGCATGGTGCATTGGAATGACAGAGTTCATGGAGAATTGAGATGAAAATAGGCATGGAGCATTGTGAATACAGGGGTCTTGGAGCACTGTGATGACAAGGGCATGGAGCATTGTGATGAGAAGGCCATGGAGCATTCTGATAACATAAGTCATTGAGCTTCGTGATGACAAGGGCATGGAGCATTGTGATTAAAGGGGTCTTGGAGAATTGTGATGACAAGGGTCATGGAGCCTTTTGATGACGTGGTCGTGGAACATTGTGATGGCAGGTGTCATGGAGCATTGTTATGATACGGGTAATGGAGCCTTTTGATGACAAGGGCATGGAGCATTTCTGTGAAAATTTTCATGGATTATTGTGATGAGAGTGGGCATGGAGCATTGTGATGTCAAGAGCAAGGCACACGGTGATACATGGATCATGGAGGATTGTAATTACAAGGGCATGGGGCACTGTGATGAGAAGGGCATCGAGCATTGTGATGACATGTGTCAAGGAGCTTTGTGATGACAAGGGCATGGAGCATTTGTCTGAAAATTTTCATGGATTATTGTGATGAGAGTGGGCACGGAGCATTGTGATGACAAGGACACGGAACACTGTGATACATGGGTCATGGAGTATTTTAATGACAAAGTCATGGAGCATTGTGATGAGAAAGGCATCGAGCATTGTGATGACAAGCGTCATGGAGCTTTGTGATGACAAGGGCATGGAGCAATGTGATGAGAGGCTTCATGAAGCATTGTGATGACAATGGCATGGAGCATTGTGATGCCAAGGGTCATGGAGGTTTGTGATGACAAAGGTCATAGAGCATTTTGATGACAAGGGAGTGGTGCATTGTGATGATAACGGCATGTAGCATTGTTATGATAGGGGTCATGGAACAGTTTGATGACAGGGGTGAGGGAGTATTGTGATGACTAGTGATGGAACATTGTGATATCAGTGGTGAGAGAGCATTATCATGAGAAGTGCATGCAGCATTGTGATGACAATGTTTATGGAGCATTGTGATGACAACCCGATGGCACATTGTGATCACATCGGTCATGGAGCATTGTGCCCACAAAGCTCATGGAGCATTGTGATGATAAGTGTCATGGAACATTGTGCTGACAAAGGCATGGAGCATTGTGATGCCAAGGGTCACAGAGCATTGTGATGAAAAGTTCATGGAGCATTGTGGTGACAAAGGTCACAGAGACTTGTAATGATGAGGGCATGGACCATTCTGATGACAAAGTCTTGAAGCATTGTGATGACTGGAGTCACGGAGCATTGTAATGACAGGTGTCATGGAGCATTGTGATGACAAGCGCATGGAGCATTGTGATGAAAGGTGCATGGAGCATTGGTCTGAAAAATTTCATGGATTATTGTGATGACAGTGGGCATTGCTTATTGTGATGACAAGGGCATGGAGCACTGTGAAGAAAAGGTCATGGAGTATTGTGAAGTCAGGTTTCAGGGAGCATTGTGATGACAACGGCAAGGAGCTTTGTGATGACAAGTGTCATGGAGGATTGTGATGACAAATGTAATGGAGCATTGGGATGACAATGGTCATGGAGCATTGTGATGACAATGGTCATGGATCATTGTGATGAAAAGTGCATGCAGCATTGTGATGACAAGGGCATTAAGCATTGTGATGACTAGGACCATTTAGAATTTTGATGCCAACGTCGTGAAGCATTGTGATGACAAGCACATGGAACTTGCTATGACAGGTGTCTTGGAGCATTGTGATGACAAGTGCATGTATAATTGTGATGACAATAGCATGTAACTTTTTTATGAGAAGTGTCAAGGAGCATTGTGATGACAAGGACGTGGAGAATTGTGATGACAAGGGACATGGAGCACTGTGATGACCAGGGCATTGAGCATTGTGATCGCAAGACCGTGGATCATTGTGATGAGAAGATCAGGGATAATTGTGATGACGAGCGTCATGGAGCACTGTAATGACTAGGGAAATGGAGCATTTTGATGACAAGTGCCATGGATCATTGTGATGACAGGGCTCCTGGAGCATTCTTATGACAAGCTTCTGGAGTATTGTGATGAAAAGGGCATGGAGCATTGTGATGAAAAGGGCATGGAGCATTGTGATGAAAAAAGCATGGAGCCTTTTCATGACAGCGTTCAAGCAGCATTCTGACGACAAGTGTCAGGGAGTGTTGTGTTGACAAGTGTATTGAGCATTGTGATGAAAAAGTTCATGCAGCATTGTAATGACAGGCATCATGGAGCGTTGTGATCACAAGTGTTATGGAACATTCTGATCACAAGGGTTTGGAGCATTGTGATGACAGATGTCATGTATCATTTTCATTTCAAGGTCCATAGATCATTGTGATGACAAGGGCATGAAGCAATGTGTACCCAAGGTTCATCAAGGATTTTGATGAAAAGGGGAATGGAGTATTGTGATGACAAGTGCATGGAGCATTGTGATGACAATGTCATGAAGCATTTTGCTGACAAATGCATGGAACATTTTGATGGCAAGAGTCATGGAGCACTGTGATGACAAGCGTCACAGAACGTTGTTATTACAGGGGTCATAGAGCATTAGGATGACAAGGGCATGGATCATTGTGATGATAAGTGTCATTGAGCATTTTAATGACAAGAGTCCTGGATCATTGTGTTGTCAAAGGTCAAGGAGCGTTGTGATGACAGTGGTCATGGAGCATTGTGATGACAAGGGCATGGAGCATTGTGAATGAGATGGCCATGGAGCATTCTGATGGCATGCGTCATGGAGCTTTATGATGAAAAGGACATGGAGCATTGTGATTACAGGGTCTTGGAGCGTTGTGATTACAAGTGTCATAGAGTCTTGTGAACACAAGGCCATGGAACCTTCTGATGGCAGGGGTCATGGAGCATTGTTATGAAAGGGGTAATGGAGCATTGTTATGACAAGGGCATGGAGCATTGGTCTGAAAATTTCATGGATTATTGTAATGAGACTGAGCATGGAGCATTGTGATATCAAGGGCATGTAACACTGTGATACATGGGTCATGGAGGACTGTAGTGACAAGGGCATGGAGCATTGTGATGAGAAGGGCATCGAGCATTGTGATAACAAGCGTCATGGAGCTTTGTGATGACAAGGGCATGGATCAATGTGATGAGAGGCTTCATGGAGCATTGTGATGACAATGGCATGGAGCATTGTGATGCCAAGGTTCATGGAGCTTTGTGATGACAAATGTCATGGAGCATTGTGATGTCAAGGGAGTGGTACATTGTGATGATAAGGGCATGTAGCATTGTGATGACTGGGGTCATGGAACATTGTGATGACAAGTGTGAGAGAGTATTGTGATGACTAGTGATGGAACATTGTGATATCAGTGGTGAGAGATCATTTTCATGAGAAGTGCATGGAGCTTAGTGATGACAAGTTTTATGGAGCATTGTGATGACAAGGATGTGGAGCATTGTGATGACAAGCACATGACGCCTTGTGATGACATGTGTCATGGAGCATTGTGCTGACAAGCTCATGGAGCATTGTGATGACAAGGGTCATGGAGCATTGTGCTGACAAAGTCATGGAGCATTGTGATGCCAAGGGTCACAGTGCATAGTGATGAAAAGTTCATGGACCATTGTGATGACAAAGGTCATAAAGCATTGTGATGACTGGAGTCATGGAGCATTGTGATGACAGGGGCATGGAGCATTGGTCTGAAAAGTTTCATGGATTATTGTGATGACATTGGGCATGGCACCTTGTGATGACAAGGGAATGGAGCTTTGTGATGACAAAATCATGGATTATTGTGAAGACAGGTGTCAGGGAGCATTGTGATGACATATATCATGGTGCATGGTGAGGACAATGGCTTGCAGCATTGTGATGACATGTGTCATGGAGGAATTTGATGACAAAGGTATTGGAGCATTGTGAAGACAAGGGCTTGGAGCATCGTGATGACAAGGGTCATGGAGCATTGTGATGACAAGGGCATGGAGCATTGTGATGACAAGGGCACGGAGCATTGTGATGACAACCGCCATTGAGAATTTTGATGACAACGTCGTGAAGCATTGTGATGAGAAGAACATGGAGCTTGCTATGACAGGGGTCATGGAGCATTGCGATGACAAGTGCATGGATAATTGTGATGACAAGAGCATGTAACATTGTGATGAGAAGTATCATGGAGCATTGTGATCACAGGGACGAGGAGAATTGTGATGACAAGGGACCTGGAGCATTGTGATGACCAGGGCATTGAGCATTGTGATGGCAAGACGGTGGAGCATTGTGATGAGAAGGTCATGGGTAATTGTGATGACGACCTTCATGGAGCACTGTAATGACAAGGGGAATGGAGCATTGTGATGACAGGGGTCATGGATCATTTTGATGACAGGGGTCATGGAGCCTTCTTATGAAAGCTGGTGGAGTATTGTGATGACACTGGCATGGAGCATTGTGATGAAAAAGGCATGGAGCCTTTCCATGACAGAGTTCAAGGAGCATTCTGACCACAAGTGATAGGGAGCATTGTGATGACAAGTGTATTGAGCATTGTGATGACAAAGTTCATGCAGCATTGTGATGACAGGCATCATGGAGTGTTGTGATGACAAGTGTTATGGAACATTGTGATCACAAGGGTTTGGAGCATTGTGATGACAGAGGCCATGGATCATTTTCATTTCAAAGACCATGGAGCATTGTGATGACAAGTGCATGAAGCAATGTGAACCCAAGGTTCACCGAGGATTTTGATGACAATGGGAATGGAGTATTGTGATGACAAGCACATGGAGCATGGAGCATTCTGATGACAAGGGTCATGGAACATTCTGAAGAGAAGCTTGTGGAGTATTGTGATGACAATGGCATGGAGCATTGTGATGACAACGGCATGGAGTATTGTGATGACAGGCATCATGGAGCGTTTTGATGACAAGTGTTATGGAACAATGTGATCACAAGGGTTGGAGCACTGTGATGACAGAGGTCATGGATCATTTTGATAACAAGGAGCATGGAGCATTGTGATGACAAGGGCATGGAACATTCTGCTGACAAGCTCATGGAGCATTGTGATGACAAGTCTCATGGAACATTGTGCTGACAAAGGCATGGAGCATTGTGATGCCAAGGGTCAGAGAGCATTGTGATGAAAAGTTCATGGAGCATTGTGGTGACAAAGGTCACAGAGACTTGTGATGATGAGGGCATGGACCATTGTGATGACAAAGTCTTGAAGCATTGTGATGACTGGAGTCACGGAGCATTGTGATGATAGGTGTCATGAAGCACTGTGATGACAAGTGCATGGAGCATTGTGATGACAGGGGCATGGAGCATCGGTCTGAAAAATTTCATAGATTATTGTGATGACAGTGGGCATTGAACATTGTGATGACAAGGGCATGGAGCACTGTGAAGAAAAGGTCATGGAGTATTTTGAAGTCAGGTGTCAAGGAGCATTGTGATGACCTATGTCATGGTGCATTGTGATGACAACGGCATGGAGCATTGTGATGACAAGTGTCATGGAGGATTGTGATGACAAAGGTAATGGAGCATTGTGATGACAATGGTCATGGAGCATTGTGATGAAAAGGGCATGGAGCATTGTGATGACAAGGGATTTTGAGAATTTTGATGACAAGTTCGTGAAGCACTGTGATGAAAAGCACATGGAGCTTGCTAGGACAGGGGTCATGGAGCATTGCGATGACAAGTGCATGGAGAATGTGATTACAAGAGCATGTAACATTGTGATGTGAAGTGTCATGGAGCACTGTGATGGCAAGATGGTGGAACATTGTGATGAGAAGACCATGGATAATTGTGATGATGAGTATCATGGAGAACTATAATGACAAGGGGCCTGGAGCATTGTGATGACAGGTGTCATGGAGCACTGTGATCACAGGGGTCATGGAGAATTGTGATTACAAGGGTCATGGTGCCTTCTGATGACAAGCTTGTGGAGTATTGTGATGACAATGGCAGGGAGCATTGTGATGAAAAGGGCATGGAGCATTGTGATGCAAAAGGCATAGAGCCTTTTCATGACAGTGTTCTAGAAGCATTCTGACGAAAAGGGTCAGGGAACATTGTGATGACAAGTGTATTGAGCATTGTGATGACAAAGTTCATGGAGCATTGTGATGACAAGGGCATGGAGTATTGTGATGACAGGCATCATGGAGCGTTGTGATGACAAGTGTTATGGAACAATGTGATCACAAGGGTTTGGAGCACTGTGATGACAGAGGTCATGGATCATTTTGATATCAAGGAGCATGGAGCTTTGTGATGACAGGGGTCATGGAGCATTTTGATAAGAAGATCATGGAGCATTGAGCTGAAAATGTTCATGGAGTATGTTGATGAAAGGGGTCATGGAGCATTGTGAAGACAAGGTCCTGGAGCATTGTGATGAGAAGGCCATGGAGCCTTGTGATGGGAAGTCTCATGGAGCATTCTGATGAAAAGGGGCATGGAGCATTGTGATTACAGAGGTCTTGGAGCATTGTGATTACAAGGGCATGGAGCACTGTGAGAGATGTCAAAGGAGCATTCTGATGACATGCATCATGGAGCTTTGTGATGACCAGGGCATGGAGCATTGTTTTTACAGGGGTCTTGGAGCATTATGATGAAAAGGGTATGGATCATTGTGAGGAAAAGGGCATGGAGCCTTGTTATGACAGGGTTCAAGGAGCATACTGACGACAAGTGTCACGGAGCATTGTGATGACAAGTGTATTGAGCATTGTGATGACAAAGGTCATGGAACATTGTGATGAGAAGTGCATGGATAATTGTGATGACGAGCCTCATGGGTCGTTGTGATTACAAGTGTTACGGAGCATTGTGATCACAAGGGTTTGGAGAATTGTGATGACAGAGGTCATGGAGCATTTTGATTTCATTGTGATGAAAACAGCATGAAGCATTATGATGAAGTGCATGGTTCGTTGTGATGACAGGGTTCATGGATCATTGAGATGAAAGATGGTATGGAGTATTGTGATTACTCGGGTCATGGAGCCTTTTGATGACAAGGCCGTGGAGCATTGTGATGACAGGAGTGAGGGAGTATTGTGATGACTAGTGATGGAACATTGTGATATCAGTGGTGAGAGAGCATTTTCATGAGAAGTGCATGGAGCATTGTGATGACAATGTTTATGGAGCATTGTCATGACAAGGATGTGGAGCATTGTGTTGACATCGCATGGCCCACTGTGATCACATCGGTCATGGAGCATTGTGCTGACAAGCTCATGGAGCATTGTCCTGACAAGTGTCATGGAACATTGTGCTGACAAAGGCATGGAGCATTGTGATGCCAAGGGTCACAGAGCATTGTGATGAAAAGTTCATGGAGCATTGTGGTGACAAAATTCACAGAGACTTGTGATGATGAGGGCATGGACCATTGTGATGACAAATTCTTGAAGCATTGTGATGACTGGAGTCACAGAGCATTGTGATGACAGGTGTCATGAAGCATTGTGATGACAAGTTCATGGAGCATTGTGATGACAGGGGCATGGAGCATCGGTCTGAAAAATTTCATGGATTATTGTGATGACAGTGGGCATTGCGCATTGTGATGACAAAGGCATGGAGCACTGTGAAGAAAAGGTCATGGAGTACTGTGAAGTCAGGTGTCAGGTAGCATTGTGATGACCTATGTCATGGTGCATTGTGATGACAATGGCATGGAGCATTGTGATGAAAAGTGTCATGGAGGATTGTGATGACAAAGGTAATTGAGCATTGTGATGACAATGGTCATGGAGCATTGTGATGAGAAGTGTCATGGAGCATTGTGATGACAAGGGCATGGAGCATTGTGATGACTAGGGCCATTGAGAATTTTGATCCCAACGTCGTGAAACATTGTGATGACAGTCACGTGGAACTTGCTATGACAGGTGTCATGGAGCATTGTGATGACCTGGACGTGGAGAAATGTGATGACAAGGGACATGGAGCACTGTGATGACCAGGGCATTGAGCATTGTGATCGCAAGACCGTGGAGCATTGTGATGAGAAGGTCATGGATATTTGGGATGAGGAGCGTCATGGAGCGCTGTAATGACAAGGGAAATGAGCATTTTGATGACAGGTGTCATGGATCATTGTGATGACAGGGGTCATGGAGCATTCTGATGACAAGCTTGTGGAGTATTGTGATGACACTGGCATGGAGCATTGTGATGAAAAGAGCATGGATCATTGTTATGAAAAAGGCATGGAGCCTTTTCATTACAGTGTTCAAGGAGCATTCTGACGACAAGTGTCAGGGAGCATTGTGTTGACAAGTGTATTTAGCATTGTGATGACAAATTTCATGCAGCATTGTAATGACTGGCATCATGGAGCTTTGTGATGACAAGTGTTATGGAACATTGTGATCACAAGGGTTTGTAGCATTGTGATGACAGAGGACATGGATCATTTTCATTTCAAGTAGCATGGAGCATTGTAATGACAAGGGCATGAAGAAATGTGAACCCAAGGTTCACCGAGGATTTTTATGACAATGGGAAAGGAGTATTGTGATGACAAGCGCATGGAGCATTGTGAAGACAATGTCATGAAGCATTTTGCTGACAAAGGCTTGGAGCATTTTAATGACAAATATCATGGAGCACTGTGATGACAAGCGTCATGGAGCATTGTGATTACAGGGGTCATGGAGCATTGGGATGGCAAGGGCATGGATCATCGTGATTACAAGGGTCATGGAGCATTTTGATGAAAAGAGTCCCGGATCATTGTGTTGTCAGGGGTCTTGGAGCATTGTGATGACCGTGGTAATGGAGCATTGTGATGACAGTGTTCATGGAGCATTGTTATGAGAAGGTTATAGAGCATTGGGCTAAAAATGTTCACGGAATATTGTGAAGGCGGGGGTCATGGAGCATTGTGATGACAAGGGAATGGAGCATTGTGGTGAGTAGGTACTGAATCATTGTGAATGAGAAAACATTGGAGCCTTGTATTGACGAGTCTCATGAAGCATTCTGATGATAAGGGGCATGGAGAATTGTGATTACATGGGTCTTGGAACATTGTGAAGAACAGGGCATGGATCATTTTGATGAAAAAGGCATGGAGCCTTGTCATGACAGGGATCAAGGAGCATAATGACGACAAGTGTCAGGGAGCATTGTGATGACAAGTGTATTGAGCATTGTGATGACAAAGGTCATGGAGCATTGTGATGAGAAGACCATGGATAATTGTGATGACGAGCGTCATGGGGCGCTGTGATGACAAGTTTTATGAAACACTGTGATCACAAGGGTTTGGAACATTGTGATGACATAGGTCATGGAGAATTTTGATTTCATTGTAATGAAAATAGCATGAAACATTATGATGATGGGCATGGTTCATTGTGATGACAGGGCTCATGGAGCACGGAGATGAAAAGGGGCATGGAGCATTGTGATTACAGGGGTCTTGGAGCATTGTGATGAGAAGGTCATGGAGCATTGGGCTGAAAATTTTCATAGAGCATTGTGATTACAGGGGTCATGGGGGACTATGATGACAAGGGTCATGGAGCATTGTGATGACAAGCGTCACGGAACATACTGATTAAAGGTGTCATGTGGCATTGCGATGACAAGGGCATGGATCACTGTGATGACAAGTGTCATGGAGATTTTTGATGACAAGATTCCCGGATCATTGTGTTGTGAGGGATCATGGAGCGCGGGGATGACAGTGGTCATGGAGCATTGTGATGACAGGGGTCATGGTGCATTGTGATGAGAAGGTCATGGATCATTGGGCTGAAAATATTCATGGAGTATTGTGATGACAGGGGATATGGAGGATTGTGATGACAAGGGAATGGAGCATTGTGATGACAAGGTCCTGGAGAATTGTGTTGAGAAGACCATGGTGTCTTGTGATGACATGTCTCATGGAGCATTCTGATGAAAAGCAGCATGGAGCATTGTAATTAAAGGGGTCTTGGAGCATTGAGATGACAAAGGCATGGAGCATGGTGATGAGAAGGCCATGGAGCATTCTGATGACATGCGTCATGGAGCTATCTGAAGACAAGCACATGGAGCATTGTGATTACCTGGGTCATGGAGCATTGTGATGAAAATGGCATGGATCATTGTGATGAAAAATGCATGGAGCCTTGTCATGACTGGGTTCAAGGAGCATACTGATGACAACTGTCAGGGAGCATTGTGATGATAAGTGTATTGAGCATTGTGATGACAAAGATCATGGAGCATTGTGATGAGAAGACCATGGATAATTGTGATGACCTGCGTCATGGGGCATTGTGATGACAAGTGTTATGGAACATTGTGATCAGAAGGGTTTGGTGCATTGTGATGACAGAGGTCATTGAGCATTTTGATTTCATTGTGATGACAATAGCATGAAATATTATGTTGATGGGCACGGTGCATTGTGATGACAGGGGTCATGGAGCATTGTGATGACAAGGGCATGGAACATTGGGATGAAAGGTGCATGCAGTATTGGTCTGACATGTTTCATGGATTATTGTGATGACAGAGGGCATGGCATATTGTGATAACTAGCGCATGGAGCATTGTGATGACAAGGTCATTGATTATTGTGAAGAAATATGTCAGGGAGCATTGTGGTGACATATGTCATGGTGCATTGTGATGACAATGGCATTGAGCATTGTGATGCCAAGTCTCATGGAGAAATGTGATGACAAATGTAATGGAGCATTGTGATGACAAGGGCTTGGAACATTGTGATGACAAGGGTAATGGAGCATTGTGATGACAAGGGAATGGATCATTGTGATGACAAGTGTCATGGAGCATTTTCATGACAAAAGTCCCGGATCATTGTGTTGTCAGGGTTGATGGAGCATTGTGATGACATGGGTCATGGAGCATTGTGATGACAGGGTTCATGGGGCATGGTGATGAGAAGGTCATAGAGAATTTGGCTGAAAATGTTCATGGAGTATTGTGGTGACAGAGGTCATGGGGCATTTTGATGACAAGGGAATGGAGCATTTTGATGAAAATATCATGGAGCATGGTGATGAGAAGGCCATGGAGCATTCTGAAGATATTCGTCATGAAGCTGTGTGATGACAACGGCATGGAGCATTGTGATTACAGGGGTCTTGGATCATTGTGAGGAAAAGGGCATGGACCATTGTGATGACAAAGGTCATGAAGCAATGTGATGACTGGAGTCACGGAGCACTGTGATGACAAAAGCATGGAGCATTGTGATGATAGGGGCATGGAGCACTGGTCTGACAAGTTTCATGGATTATTGTGATGAGAGTGGGCATGGCACATTGTGATGACAAGGGCATGGATCATTGTTATGACCAGGTCATGAGTACTGTGAAGACAGTTGTCAGGGAGCATTGTGATGACATATGTCATGGTGCATTGTGATGACAATGGCATGGAGCATTGTGAAGCCAAGTGTCATGGAGTATTGTGATGACAACGGTAATGGAGCATTGTGATGACAAGGGCCATTGAGAATTGTGATGACAAGTTCGTGAAGCACTGTGATGAAAAGCACATGGAGCTTGCTATGACAGGGGTCATGGAGCATTGCGATGAGAAGTGCATGGAGAATTGTGATGACAAGAGCATGTAACATTGTGATGAGAAGTGTCATGGAGCATTGTGATGGCAAGACCGTGGAGAACTGTGATGAGAAGACCATGGATAATTGTGATGACGAGCGTCATGGAGCATTGTGATGACAAGGGCCATTGAGAATTTTGATGCCAAAGTCTTGAAGCATTGTGATGACAAGCACACGGAGCTTGCTATGACAGGGGACATGGTGCATTGCGATGAAAAGTGCATGGAGAATTGTGATGACAAGTGTATTGTGCATTGTGATGCCAAAGTTCATGGAGCATTGTGATGACATGGGCATGGAGTATTATGATGACAGGTATCATGGAGCGTTGCAATGACAAGTGTTGTGGAACAATGTGATCATAAGGCTTTGGAGCATTGTGATGATAGAGGTCAGGGATCATTTTGATTTCAAGGAGCATGGAGCATTGTGATGAAAGGGGTCATGGAGCATTGTGATAAGAATATCATAGAGAATTGGGCTTAAAATATTCACGGAGTATTGTGATGACATGGTTCTTGGAGCATTGTGATAACACGGGCATGGAGAATTGTGATGAGAAGGCCACAGTGCATTCTGATGACATGCGTCATGGAGGTTTGTGATGATAAGGGCAAGGAGCATTGTGATTACAGGGGTCTTGGAGCATTGTGATGAATAGTGCATGGAGCCTTGTCATGACAGGATTCAAGGAGCATACTGATGACAAGTGTCTGGGAGCATTGTGATGACAAGTGTATTGAGCATTTTTTTAACAAAGTTCATGGAGCATTGTGATGAGAAGACCATGGATAACTGTGATGAGGAGCGTCATGGGGCATTGTGATGACAAGTGTTATGGAACATTGTGATCACAAGGGTTTGGAGCCTTGTGATGACAGAGGTCATGGAGCATTTTGATTTCATTGTGATAACAAAAGCATGAAGCATTATGATGATGGGCAAGGTGCACTCTTTTGACAGGGTTCATGGAGCATTGAGATGAAAAGAGGAATGGAGCATTGTGATTACAGGTGTCTTGAAGCATTGTGATGACAAGGGAATGGAGCATTGTGAATGAGAAGGCCATGGAGCATTCTGATGATATGCGCCATGGAGCTTTATGATGACAAGTGCATGGAGCATTGTGATTACAGGGTCTTGGAGCATTGTGATCACAAGGGTCATGGAGTCTTGTGATGACAAGGCCGTGGAACCTTGTGATGTCAGGTGTCATGGAGCATTGTTATGACAGGGGTAATGGAGCATTGTGATGACAAGGGCATCAGCATTGGTCTGAAGAGTTTAATGGATTATTGTGATGAGAGTGGGCATGGAGCATTGTGATGACAAGGTCATGTAACACTGTGTTCCATGGGTCATGGAGGATTGTAATGACAAGGGCATGGAGCATTGCGATGAGAAGGGCATGGAGCATTGGTATCACAAGCATCATGGAACTTTGTGATGACAAGTGCATGGAGCAATTTGATGAGAGGGTTCATAGAGCATTGTGATGACAATGGCATGGAGCATTGTGATGCCAAAGGTTATGGAACTTTGTGATGACAAATGTCATGGAGCAATTTGATGACAAGGGCATGCAGCATTTTGATTAGAAGGGCAGGGAGCATTGTGATGACATGGTCATGGAGAAATTTGATGAAAAGTGTCATGGAACATTTTGATTAGAGGGGTTATAGAATATTGTGATGTCAGGGGTCATGGAGCAGTGTGATGAAAAGTGTCATGGAACATTTTGATGACAGGGGTTATGGAACATTGTGATGTCAGGGGTCATCGAACATTGTGATGAAAAGTGCATGTAGCATTTTGATGACAGGGGTCGTGGAACATTGTGATGACAGGGGTGATGGAGTATTGGGATGACTAGTGATGGAAAATTGTGATATCAGTGGTGAGAGAGCATTTTGATGAGAAGTGCATGGTGCACTGTGATGACAAGTTTTATGTAGCATTGTGATGACAAGGATGAGGAGCATTGTGATGACAAGTACAGGGTGCATTGTGATGACAAGCATGTGGAGAATTTTGATGACAAGTACATTGTGCATTGTGATGGCATGGGTCATGCAGCATTGTGCTGATAAGCACATGGAGCATTGTGATGACAAGGGTCATGGAGAATTGTGATGAAAAGTTCATGGAGCATTGTGGTGACACATGTCACATAGACTTGTTATGACGAGGGCATGGACCATTTTGATGAGAAAAGTCATGAAGCATTGTGATGACTGGAGTCACGGAGCATTGTGATGACGGTTCATGGAGCATTGTGATGACAAGGGCATGGAGCATTGTGATGACAGGGGCATGGAGCATTGTGACGACAGGGGCATGGAGCATTGGTCTTACAAGTTTCATGGATTATTGCGATGACAGTGGGAATGGCGCATTGTGATGACAAGGGCATGGCGCATTGTAATGACAAGGTCAAGCAGTATTTGAAGATAGGTGTCTGGGAGCATTTTGAAGACATATGTCATGGCCCATTGTGATGACAATGCCATGGAGCGTTGTGATGCCAAGTGTCATGGAGGTTTGTGATGACAAAGGTAATGGAGCATTGTGATGATAAGGGCTTGGAGCCTTGTGATGACAAGGTTCATAGCGCACTGTGCTGACAATGGCATGGAGCATTGTGATGACAATTGTCATGGAGCACTGTACTGAGAAAAGCTTGCAGCATTGTGATGACAACGGTCACAGACCATTATGATGAAATTTTCATGGAGCATTGTGGTGACAAATGTCACAGAGCCTTGTGAAAACGAGGGCATGGACCATTGTGATGACAAAGGTCATGAAGCATTGTGATGACTGGAGTCATGGATAATTGTGATGACAGGGCTCATGGAGCATTGTGATTGCAAGGGCATGGATCATTGTGATGACAAGGGTCATGGAGCATTTTGATGACAAGTGTCCCGGATCACTGTGTTGTCTGGTGTCATGGAGCATTGTGATGACAGGGGTCATGGAGCATTGTGATGGCAGGGGTCATGGAGCATTGTGATCAGAAGTTCATGGAGCATTGGACTGACAGTGTTCATTGAGTATTGTGATGGCATGGGTCATGGAGCATTGTGATGATAATGGAATGGAGCATTGTGAAGACAAGGTCCTGGAGCATTGTGAGGAGAAGACCATGGAGCCTTGTGGTGACAAGTATCATGGAGCATTCTGATGAAAAGGGGCATGGAGCATTGTGATTACATGGGTCTTGGAGAATTGTGAAGAATAGGGCATGGATGATTGTGATGAAAGAGCATGGAGCCTTGTCATGAGAGGGTACAAGGGGTATACTAACGCCAAGTGTCAGGGAGCTTTGTGATGACAAGTGTATTGAGCATTGTGATGACAAAGGTCATGGAGCATTGTGATGAGAAGACCATGGATAATTGTGATGTTGAGCGTCATGGGGAGTTGTGATGACAAGTGTTATGGAACATTGTGAACTCAATGGTTTGGAGCACTGTGATGACAGAGGTTATGGTGCATTTTGATTTCATTGTGATGACAATAGCATGAAGCATTATGATGATGGGCATGGTTATTTGTGATGACAGAGTTCATGGAGCATTGAGATGAAAAGGGCATGGAGCATTGTGATGAGAAGGCCATGGAGCTGTCTGATGACATGCGTCATGGTGCTTTGTGATGACAAGAGCATGGAGCAGTGTGATTACAGGGGTCTTGGGGCATTGTGATGACAAGGGTCATGGAGGCTTGTGATGACAAGGCCGTGGAACATTGTCATGACAGGGGTGTGGAGGTATTTTAATGACTAGTGACGGAACATTTTGATATCTGTGGTGAAAGAGCATTTTAATGAGAAGTGCATGGAGCTTTGCGATGACAAGGTTTATGGAGCATTGGTCTGAGAAATATCATGGATTATTGTGATGAAAGTGTGCATGGCGCATTATGATGACAAGGGCATGGAGCATTGTTATGATCAGGTCATGGATTATTGTGAATGACAGGTATCAAGGAGTATTGTGATGACATGTGTCCTGGTGCATTGTGATGACAATGTCATGGAGCATTGTGAATCCAAGTGTCATGGAGGATTGTGATGACAAAAGTAATGGAGCATTGTGATGACAAGGGCCATTGAGAATTCTGATGACAAGGTCGTGAAGCATAGTTATGACAAGCGCATGGAGCTTGCTATGACATGGGTCATGGAGCATTGCGATGACAAGTACATGGAGCATTGTGATTAGAGGCGTCTTGGAGCATTGTGATGACAAGGGCATGGAGCATGGTGATGACAATGCCATGGAGCATTCTGATGACATGCGTCCTGGAGATTTGTGATGACAAGCACATGGAGCATTGTGATTACAGGGGTCTTGGAGCATTGTGATGAAAAGTGCATGGATCATTCTGAGGAAAAGGCAAAGAGCCTTGTCATGACAGGTTTCAAGTAGCATACTGAAGACAAGTGTCAGGGAGCATTGTGATGACAAGTGTATTGAGCATTGTGTTGACAAAGGTCATGGAGCATTTTGATGAGGAGACCATGGATAACTATGATGAAGAGCGTAAGGCGCATTGTGATGACAAGTGTTATGGGACATTTTGATCAGAAGGATTTGGAGCATTCTGATGACAGATGTCATGGAGCATTTTGATTTCATTGTGATGACAATAGCATGAAGCATTATGATGATAGGCATGGTGCATTTTGATGACAGTGTTCATGGGGAATTGAGATGAAAAGGGGTATGGAGCATTGTGATTACAGGGGTCTTGGAGCATTGTGATGACAATGTTCACGGATCCTTGTGAGGACAACACCGTGGAACATTGTGATGGCAGGGTTAATGGAGCATTGTTATGACAGGGGTAATGGAGCATTGTGATGACAAGGGCATGGAACATTGGTTTTAAAAGTTTCATGTATTATTGTGATGAGTGTGGGCATGGAGCATTGTGATGACAAGGGCAGGGAACACGCTGATACATGGGTCATGAGGATTGTAATGACAAGGCATGGATCATTGTGATGAGAAAGGCATCGAGCATTGTGATGACAAACGTCATGGAGTTTTGGGATGACAAGTGCATGGAGTAATGTGATAAGATGTTTCATGGAGCATTGTGATGACAATGGAAAGGAACATTGTGATGCCAAGGGTCATGGAGCTTTGTGATGACAAATGTAATGGAGCATTTAATGACAGGGGCGTGGTGCATTGTGATGAGTAGAGCAGGGAGCATTCTGATGACAGGTTCATGGAACAATTTGATGGAAAGCGTCAGGGAATATTTTGATGACAGGGGTTATGGAACATTGTGATGTCAGGGCTCATGGAGCATTGTGATGAAAAGGGTCATGGAGCATTTTGATGACAGGGGTTATGGAACATTTAGATGTCATGGTTCATGGAGCATTGTGATGATAAGATCATGTAGCATTGTCATGACAGGCATCATGGAACACTGTGATGACAGGGTGGAGGGAGCATTTTGATGAGAAGTGCATGGAGAATTGTGATGACAAGTTTTTTGGAGCACTGTATCGACAAGGATGTGGAGCATTGTGATGACAAGCGCATGGCACATTGTGATGACATGGGTTATGGAGCATTGTGCTGACAAGTGCGTGGAGCATTGTGATGACAAGTGTCATGTAGCATTGTGCTGACAAATGCATGGAGCATGCTGATGACAAGGATCACAGAGCATTGTGATGAAAAGTTCATGGAGCATTGTGGTGACAATGGTCACAGAGCCTTGTGTGACGAGGACATGGACCATTGTGATGACAAATGTCATGGAGCCTTGTGATGACTGGAATCACAGAGCATTGAGATGACAGGTGTCTTGGAGCACTGTGATGACAAGGACATGGAGCATTGTGATGACAAGGGCATGGAGTATTGTGATGGCAGGCATCATGGAGCGTTGTGATGACAAGTGTTATGGAACATGGTGATCACAAGTGTTTGGAGCATTGTGATGACAGAGGTCATGGATCATTTTGATTTCAAGAATCATGGAGCATTGTGAAGAAAAGGCCATGAAGCAATTTGATCCCAAGGTTCATGGAGGATTGTGATGACACTGGTAATGGAGAATTGTGAGGACAAGTGCATGGAACATTGTGATGACAAGGTCATGTAGCATTTTGCTGACAAAGGCATGGAGCACCGTGATGACAAGTGTCATGGAGCTCTGTGATGACAAATATCAAGGACCATTGTGATTACAGGGGTCATGGAGCATGGGGATGACATGCGCATGGAATATTCTGATGACAAGTGACATGGATCATTTTGATGACTGTGGTCATGTAGCATTGTGATGACATGGGTCATGCAGCATTGTGATGGGAAGGTCATGGAGCATTGGGCTGAAAATATTCATGGAGTACTGTGATGACAGGGGTCATGGAGCATTGTGATGAGAAGGGAATGGAGCAATGCGATGAGAAGGTCCTGGAGCATTGTGATGAGAGGGCCATGGCGCCTTGTTATGACAATTGTCATGGAGCATACAGATAAAAAGGTTCATGGAGCACTGTGATTACAGGGGTTTTGTAGCATTGTGAAGACCAGGGCATGGAGCATTGTGATGACAAGGCCATGGAGCATTTTGATGACATGCATCATGGAGCTTTGTGATGAAAAGGACATGGAGCATTGTGATTAGAGGGGTCTTGGAGGATTGTGATGAAAAGGGCATGGATCATTGTGATGAAAAATGCATGCAGCCTTGTCATGACAGGGTTCAAGGAGCATACTGACGACAAGTGTCAGGGAGCGTTGTGATGACAAGTGTATTGAGCATTGTGATGACAAAGGTCATGGAGATTTGTGATGACAAGGGCATGGAGCAATGTGATGAGAAGGTTCCTGAGGCATTGTGATGACAATGACATGGAGCATTGTGATGCCAAGAGTCATTGAGCTTTGTGATGACAAAAGTTATGGAGCATTTGGATGACATGTGTTATGGATCATTGTGAGGTCAGGGTTCATGGAGCACTGTGATGATAAGGGCATGTAGTATTGTGATGACAGGGGTCATGGAACATTGTGATGAGAAGGGTGAGGGACTAGTGTAATGACTAGTTATGGAACATTGTGATATCAGTGGTGACAGAGCATTTTGATGAGAAGTGCATGGAGCCTTGTGATGACAAGCTGGTAGAGCACTGTGTTGACAAGCGCATGGAGCATTGTGATGACAAGTGTCTTTGCGTATTGTGCTGAGAAAGGATTGGAGCATTGTGATGACAAGGGTCATGGACCTTTGTGATGAAAAGTTCATGGAGCATTTTGGTGACAGATGTCATAGAGTCTTGTGATGACGAGGGCATTGACCATTGTGATGACAAAGATCATGAAGCATTGAGATGAATGGAGTCATGGAGCATTGTGATGACAGTGGTCAGGGAGCATTGGGATGTCAAGGGCATGGAGCATTGTGATGACAGGGGCATGGAGCATTTTGATGGTAAAACCATGAAGCATTGTGATGAGAAGACCTAGGGTAATTGTGATGAGGATCATCATGGAGCACTGTACTGACAAGGGGCATGGAGCTTTGTGATGAGAGGTGTCAGGGAACATTGTGATGACAGAGGTCATGGGGCATTGTGATTACAAGGGCTTGGAGCATTGTGATGACAAGTGTCATGGAGCATTGCGATGACAATGGCATGGAGCATTGTGATGACAACATCATGGATTATTGTTAAGTCAGGTGTCAGGGAGCATTGTGATGACATATGTCATGTTCCATTGTGATGCCAATGACATGGAGCATTGTGATGCCAAGTGTCATGGAGGATTGTGATGACAAAGGTAAAGGAGCATTGTGATGACAAGGGAATGGATCATTGTGATGAAAAGGGCCATTGAGAATTTTAATGACAAGGTCTTGAAACATTGTGATGACAAGCACATGGAGCTTTCTATGACAGGGGTCCTGGAGCATTGTGATGCAAGTGCATGCAGAATTGTGATGACAAGAGCATATAACACTGTGAGGAGAAGTGTCAAGGAGCACTGTGATGACAAGGATGAGGAGAATTGTGATGACAAGGGTCGTGGAGCATTGAGATGACCAGGGCATGGAGCATTGTGATGGTAAAACCCTGAAGCATTGTGATGAGAAGACCTTGGGTAATTGTGATGACGAGCATCATGGAGCACTGTACTGACAAGGGGCATGGAGCATTGCGATGACAGGTGTCAGGGAACACTGTGATGACAGAGGTCATGGGGCATTGTGATGACAAGGGCATGGAGAATTGTGATGACAAGGGCCTGGAGCATTGTGATGACAAGTGTCATGGAGCATTGTGATGACATTGGCATGCAGCACTCTCATGACAAGGGACATTGAGAATTTTTATAACAATGTCCTGAAGCATTGTGATGACAAGCATATGGAGCTTGCTATTATATGGGTCAGGGAGCATTGCGATGACAGGTGCATGGAGAATTGTGATGACAAGAGCATGTAACATTGTGATGAGAAGTGTCATCGAGCATTGTGATGACAAAGAGGTGGAGAATTGTGATGACAAGGGACATGGAGCTTTGTGATGACCAGGTCATGGAGTAATGTGATGGCAAGACGGAGGAGCATTGTGATGAGAAGGCCATGGATAATTGTGATGACCAGCATCATAGAGCATTATGATCACAAGAGCCGTGGAGCATTCTGACATAAAATATCACTTATAAAGGAAATGTAAACATGGCTACACATGAACTGAATTAGGAAAGACAACAGAGTCTCACATTTAGAAAACATACTTATGCCTGCTTAAGGGGAAAGGAGAGGTCGGGAGATGAACAAAACCAGAGTTTGATATTAGCACAGGTATCGTTGCATAATCCAAATACAGAATAGACAAGACCTACTCATACCTCAGTGAACGGGACTCAACAGCCCTATTCCCGCAGAGGATTATATCTGACTAGTAAGAATCTTAATACCTATGTATTGATATGTATCCGTAAGGGAATCAAGTGTGTCTAGACCGGCAGAAACACGTCAGTGAAAATCAGCTCAACCTCATTATATACATGAATTTCAAAAACAAAACAATAAAACAGTGAAATTCTAACACAATTCCTTCAGGTGTTCTGATGAAACGTGGAATGACCCTATCTAAAACGACAGCTGGATGAGACATAAGGCTGGGCACTTGGGACTGAGAGGATTGGTGAGATTGGACGAGAAAATGCAGACCGTTTAAAGCAATAATGCATGCCAACAATTCCATGGGTCCCAACTTGCCAGGTAAAAGGGAATATCACTACAGTTATAACATGTATGGGAAACGTAGAGAATGCACACACTGTGAATACGAAAGGATTCTAAATCTCAACTAATAGTCCCTCTCCTGGTGCTCTGGTTTGAATTTCCAACTACTTTACTATCAATCTCCCAACTTTGAGAGACAGCCCCTTTAAACTCCTGGTTCGCACAGGTTGCCAATTTGGCAGAGGATGAAAGGGAAAAGGGAGAACCAATGAGAGAGTAGCTGTTAGGCATTTGGACGGGCACATGTCACTCTAATTTCCCAGCAGGAAGAAGAATTAACCAAAGTCTCAGCCACCCACCGGGAACCAGTATAGGTCCTGAACCAAAATTTTGGACTTGAAGTCAGCTCACAAAAAACAAGTTGAAAACTGGAGCTCAGGGCACAGCAATTCATAAATGGCAGAGTAATAAAGGACAACAATCGTCCAAAAATCTCTTCAGGGAAGGCTACGGGACAGACTTGAAAGGGAGCCAGAATAGCAGGAATCCGATTTCAAGAGGTACATTGGAATCGCCTTTAAAGCACAGGAAGAGTGGCACAAGTTCGACAATGATGCACTTGGTTAAAAAGGGCATATGCGTTTTCTCCTGAATATATTCAGGAGAAAACGCAGACGACAATTTTTGCCAAGCAAGAAAGCGGGCAATGCAAATGTGCACTACAAAGAAGTATCACTGCCCACCGGTCAAAAGGGACATCCACAAAATATGTAAAATCCCGAAAGGCAAGACAGGCCATGGAGAACAGGGAGCCTAGTTATGCTGATGGGCAGGATGTAAGTTACCAACTGCCTCTCTGGAGGAGTGCATTGTGTTCCCTAAAACAAGTAAACAACAGAGCTACAGAGCCAAGGGCACTTCCAGTCTAGGGAATATACCTTGGGAAAACTGAAAATCAATAAGACAGAACCACCCCAAAATTTAGGGCTGTACTGCTTACAAGAACCTCAACTTGGGTACACCTTAAATATCCCAGGAAAGACAAAAATGGTTCAAGAAACTGTGTTACTTATGTACGATGGAATATCCCTAAGCCGTGAAATCATGTTATAAGGACAGTAGCAGCAAAATGAGTGGATTCTGGTACGATGATTCTAAGAGAAATGAGTCACAGAGAAAAAGATACTTATCATAAGATATCACTTATGAAGGTCCTGTAAACATGGCTACACATGAACTGAGTTAGGAAAGAGAACAGAGTCTCACATTTAGAAAACACTCTTATGCCTGCTTAAGGGGGAAGGAGAGGTGGGGTGATGCATAAAACCAGAGTTTGATATTAGTACATGTACCATTCCAAAAACCAACTATGGAAGAGACAAGCCCTGCAACTTCCTCAGTGAAAGGGACTCAAACCCCATATTTCCCACAGAAGAATATATCTGACTAGTAAGAGTCTTAAAACCTATGTATTGATATGTCTCCATCAGGGAATCAAGTGGCTCTACAATGGCAGAATCATGGCAGTGAGAATCAGCTCAAGCACAGCATAAAAAGGAATTTCAAAAACAAAACAAAAAAACAGGGAAATTCTTTACAATTGCTTCAGGGGCTCCGATGAAACCTGGAATGACCCTATCTACAACGACAGCTGGATGTGGCATAAGGCTGGACACTAGGGACTGAGAGGATTGGTGAGATTGGCTGAGCAAATGCAGACCATTTAAAGCAATAATGCGTGGCACACATTCCAGGGGTCCAAACTCTCCAGGTTGAAGGGAATACTACTACAGCTGTAACATATATGGGAAACCAAGAGAATGGACACACTCTGAATACAAAATGTTTTTAAAACTCAACTAATTGTCCCTCTCCTTGTGCTCTGGTTTGAGTATCCAACTGCTTTACTATCAATCTCCCAACTTGGAGAGACTGCCCCTTTAAACTCCTGGTTCTCACAATTTGCCATTTGGCAGAGGATGAAAGGTAAGTTGGAGAACCAATGAGAGAGTAGCTGTTAGGTATTTGGACGGGCACATGTCACTCTAATTTCCTGGCAATAAGAAGAATTAATCAAAGTCTCTGCCACCCGCCGGGAACCAGTATAGTTCCTGAACCAAAATTTTGGACTTGCGGTCAGCTCACAAAGAACAAATTGATAAATGGAGCTCAGGGGCACAGCAATTCACAAACGGGAAGAGTAATAAAGGAAAACTATCCTCCAAAAATCTGTTGAGGGAAGGCAACAAGGTGGACTTGAAAGCGAGCCAGAATAGCAGGAAACAGATTTCAAGTGGTACATTGGAATTGCCTTAAAGCACAGGAAGAGGGGCACAACTTCGACAATGATACAATGGGCCAAAAAGGGGGTATGCATTTTCACCTGAATATATTCAGGAGAGAAAGCATACGCCCTTTTTGGCCCAGCAAGCAAGCGGGCAATGCAAATCTGCACTACAAAGCAGTATCACTTCCCACCAGACAAAAGGGACATCCGCAAAATGTGTAAAAACTAGAAAGGCAACACAGGCCCTGGAGAAAAGGGAGCCTAGTTATGCTGATGGGCGGGATGTAAATTGCCAACTGCCTCTCTGGAAGAGTGCACTGTGTTCCCTAAAACAAGTAAACAACAGAGCTACAGAGCCAAGGGCACTTCCAGTCTAGGGAACATACCTTGGGAAAACTGAATATCAATAAGACAGAGCCACTGCAAAATTTAGGGCTGCACTGCTTACAAGATCCTCAACTTTGGTCCACCTGAAATATCCCAGGAAAGACAAAAATGCTTCAAGCAATGGTGGTACTTACATACGATGGAATATCCCTCAGCCATGAAATCAATGTCATAAGGCCAGTAGAAGCAAAATGAGTGGATTCAGGTACGATGATTCTAAGTGAAATAAGTCACAGAGAAAAAGAATCTTATCATAAGATATCACTTATGAAGGTCCTGTAAACATGGCTACACCTGAACTGAGTTAGGAAAGAGAACAAAGTCTCACATTGAGAAAACACTCTTATGCCTGCTTAAGGGTGAAGGAGAGGTGGGGTGATGCATAAAACCAGAGTTTGATATTAGTACAGGTACCGTTCCAAAAACCAAACATGGAATATACAAGACCTACACCATCCTCAGTAAAAGGGACTCAAAATCCAATATTTCCCGCCGAGGAATATATCTGATTAGTAAGAATCTTAAAACCTATGTATTGATATGTCTCCATCAGTGAATCAAGTGTGTCTAGACTGGCATAAACATGGAAGTGAGAATCAGCTCAAACCCACTATAAAAAGGAATTTCAAAAACAAAACAAATAAACAGGGAAATTCTTTACAATTCCTTCAGGGGCTCTGATGAAACCTTGAGTGACCGTATCTACAACGAAAGCAGGATGTGGCATAAGGCAGGACACTTGGGACTGAGAGGATTGGTGATATTCGGTGAGCAAATGCAGACCATTTAAAGCAATAATGCGTGGCACACATTCCACGAGTCCCAACTCTACAGGTTGAACGGAATATTACTACAGCTGTAACATATACGGGAAACATAGAGAATGGACACACTGTGAATACGAAACGTTTCTAAAACTCAACTAATAGTCACTCTCCTGGTGCTCTGGTCTGATTTTCAAAGTGCTTTACTATCAATCTCCCAACTTGGAGAGACAGCCCCTCTAACCTCCTGGTTCGCACACGTTGCCAATTTGGCAGAGGATGAAAGGGAAGAGGGAGATCCAATGAGAGAGTAGCTGTTAGGCATTTGGATGGGCATATGTCACTCTAATTTCCCGGCAGGAAGAAGAATTAACCAAAGTCTCAGCTACCCGCTGGGAACCAGTATAGGTCCTGAACCAAAATATTGGACTTGAGGTCAGCTCACAAAAAAACGAGTAGGAAAATTGTGCTCAGGGGCACAGCAATCCACAAACTGGCAGAGTAATAAAGGACAACAATCGTCCAAAAATCTGTTGAGGGAAGGAACGAGGCGCACTTGAATGCGAGGCAGAATAGCAGGAAACAGGTTTCAAGAGGTACATTGGAATCGCCTTTAAAGCACAGGAAGAGGGGCACAATTTCGACAATGATGCACGTGGCCAAAAACGGCGTTTGCGTTTTCTCCTGAATATATTCAGGTGAAAACGCTTACGCCCTTTTTGACCAAGCAAGCAAGCGGGCAATGCAAATATGCACTACAAAGAAGTATCACTTCCCAGCAGTCAAAAGGGAGATCTGCAAATGTGTAAAAACCAGAAAGGCAAGACAGGCCATGGAGAACAGGGAGCCTAGTTATATTGATGGGCAGGATGTAAATTGCCAACTGCCTCTCTTGAAGATTGCACTGTGTTCCCTAAAACAAGTAAACAACAGAGGTACAGAGCCAAGGGCACTTCCAGTCTAGGTAATATACCTTGGGAAAACTGAAAATCAATAAGACAAAGCCACCCCAAATTTGAGGGCTGCACTGCTTACAAGAACCTCAACTAGGGTACACCTGAAATATCCCAGGAAAGACAAAAATGGTTCAAGAAATTGTGGTATTTACTTGCGATGTAATATCCTTCAGCAATGAAATCAATGTCATAAGGCCAGTTGCAGCAAAATGAGTGGATTCAGGTACGATGATTCTAAGTGAAATAAGTCACAGAGTAAAAGAGACTTATCATAAGATATCACTTATGAAGGTCCTGTAAACATGGCTACACATGAACTGAGTTAGGAAAGAGAACAGAGTCTCACATTTAGAAAACACTCTTATGCCTGCTTAAGGGGGAAGGAGAGGTGGGGTGATGCATAAATCCAGAGACCTAAATTAGCACAGATACCGTTCCATAAACCAAGTATGTAATAGACAGCACCTACTTCCGACACAATGAACTGGACTCAACAACCCCTATTCATTGCAGAGGAATATATCTGACTTGTAATAATTCTAAAACATATGTATTCTCATGTCTACATAAAGGAATCATGTGTGTGTAGAATGGAATGCACAGCACTGAAATTCAGCTAAACACCGTTATAAAAATAAATTTCAAAAGCAAAATGCAAAAACAGCAAAACAGAGAGAAAGTCTTAAAAATTACTTTCAGGTCTTGTGATGCAACCTGGATTGACCACCTTTACACCCACAGCTGGAGGAGACATAAGACTGGACACTTGGGGCTGACAAGATTGCTGAGGTTGTGTGAGCAAAAGAACACCACTTAGAGCAATACTGTTTGCTACCCATTCTAGTGGCCCCAACTCTCCAGGATTAAGGGAATCTTCCTACAGTTAAAACATGCATGGGAAACCCGTTGGATGGTACATTGTGTAATAGGGAAAGTTTTCTAAAATGTACTTTCTTTTTCCTTTCCTCGTGCTCGGCTTAGCCATTCCATCTGCAATACTGAAAATCTCCCCACTTAGAGTGTCAGTGCCTTTACCCTCCTGTTATGCACAGTCTGCAAAATGTGCAGAGGATGAACAGGAAGAGTGGAAACAAATGAGACATTAGCTGTAGGTGTTTGGATGGGCACATGTCACTCTAGTTTCCCATCAGGAAGAAGAAATAAACAAAGGCTCAGCCTGCAACCCTGGAACCAGACTAGGGCCTAAAGCCATCCTGCGGTATTGCAGCCAGCTCACAAATAAGCGAGTTGAAAAATGGAAGTCAGGGGCACAGCAATTCACAAACATGCAGAGTTATAAAGGACAACTATCATCCAGAAATATATTGAGGTAAGGCAGTGAAGAGGATTTGAAAGCAAGGCAGAATTGAAGGAAACAGATATCAAGAGGTAGATTGGAGTCGTCTTTAAAGCACATTAAAAGCGACAGAACTTCGACAATGTTGCCCTTGGCCGAAAAGGGAGTATGTGTATTTTCTTGAATATATTCGGGAAAAAAATGCATACACCCTTTTTGGCCAAGCAAGCCATCAGGTATTGCAAATCCACACTACATAGAAGTGTCACTTACCACCGGTCAAAAGGGCCATCCACAAATAGTGTAAAAACCACAAATGCAGGACAGGCCATGGAGAAAAGGGATCCTGGTTACGCCGATGGACAGGATGTAAATTGCCAACAGCCTCTCTGGAGAACTGTACGTTGTTTTCTAAAACAGAGCTACAGAGCATAGCACACTTCCACTCATGGGCATGTATTTTAGGAAAACAAAAATCCACAACACACAGCCAGCCCAAAATTTAGGGCTACTCTGTTTATAAGAAACTCAACTTCGGTACACTTTAAATATTCCAGGAAAGGAAAAAAAATGGATAAAGATGTTGTGGTACTTGTATACAATGGAATGTCACTCAGACATAAAATCAATGTCATAAGGCCAATAGCAGCATAATGAGTGGCTTTAGGTACGATGATGCTAAGTGAAATGAGCCACAAAGAAAAAGAAACTTATTGTACTATATCACTTATAGAGGAAATGTAAACATGGCTACACATGAACTGAATTTCAAAAGAGAACAGAGTTACACATTTAGAAATCACACTTATGCTTCCTTAAGGGGAATGGTGACGTGGGGTGATGTGTAAAAGCAGAGTTTGAAATTAGCACAGATACCATACCATATACCAAATATGTAATAGACAAGACCTACTCCTTTCTCAATGTACTGGACACAAAACACCCTATTCACTGAAGAAGAATATATCTGACTGGTAATAATCTTGAAACCTATGTATTTATATGTCTCCATAATGGAATCAAGTGTATGTAGATTGGCATAAAAACAGATCAATGGAATAGGACAGAAAGCCCAGAGCTAAACCTACATACCTATGGCTATCTCATCTATGACAAAGGAGCTAAGGATATACAATGGAGAAAAGACAGACTCTTCAGTAATTGGTGCTGGGAAAACTGGACCCCTACACATAAAAGAATGAAATTAGGACACTCCATAACACCATACACAAAAATAATCTGTAAATTGATTAGAGATCTAAATATAGGACCAGACACTATAAAACACTTAGAGGAAACCATAGGCAGAGTACTCTATGACATAAATCACAGCAAAATCCTTTTTGACTCACCTCCTAGAGAAATGGAAATAAAACCAAAAATCAACAAATGAGACCTAATGAAACTTAAAAGCTTTTACACAGTACAGGAAAACATAAACAAGATGGAAAAACAACCCTCAGAATTTGAGAAAATATTTTCAAATGAAGCAATTGGCAAAGGATTAATCTCCAAACTTTACAAGCACCTCATGAAGCTCAATATCACAAAAACAAACAACCCAATCCAAAAACGGGCAGAAGACCTAAATAGACATTTCTCCAAAGGAGATATACAGATTGCCATGGAACACATGAAAGGATGCTGAACATCACTAATCATTAGAGAAATGCAAATCAAAGCTACCGTGAGGTATCACCTCACAGCAGTCAGAGTGGCAATCATCAAAAAATTGTACAAAACAATAAATGCTGGAGAGGCCTTTATTGGAGAAAAGGGAACACAGTTGCACTGGGGGTGGGAATGTAAATTGATATGGTCGCTAGGGAGAACAGTACGGAGGTTCCTTTAAATACCTAACAATAGTAGTACCATACGATACAACAATCCAACTACTGGGCATTTGCCTTGCGAAAACCATAATTCAAAAAGAGTTATGTACAAAAATGTTCATTGCAGCTCTATTTACAATAGCCAGGACATGGAAGCAACCTAAGTGTCCATCGACAGATGAATGGATAAAGAAGATCTGGCATATATATACAATGGAATATTACTCAGCCATAAAAAGAAGCAAAACTGAGTTATTTGTACTGAGGTGGATGGACTTAGAATCTGTCCTACACAGTGAAGTAAGTCAGAAAGGGAAAAACATATACTGTATGTTAACAGAGATATATGGAATCTAACGAAGAAAAAAATAAGTTTTGAAGAACCTAGTGGCAGGACAGGATTAAGGACACAGACATAGAGATAGGATTTGAGGACAACAGAAGGGGGATGGGTAAGATGGGAAGAAGTGAGACAGTGGCATGGACATTAATACATTACCAAATGTAATACCGATAGCTACTGGGAAGCAGCCACATAGAACAGGGAGATCAGCTCGGTACTTTGTGACCACCTAAAGGGGTGGGATATGGAGTGTGGGAGGGAGATGCAAGAGGGAGGTGATCTGGTGATATTTGTATATGTATAGCTGTTTCACTTTGTTAGACAGCAGAAACTAACACTCCACTGTAATGCAAATATACTCCAATAAACGTGTAAAAGGAAAAAAAAAAAAAAAGAAAGCCCAGGGATAAACCTACACAACTATGGTCAACTAATCTATGAAAAAGGAGGCAAGACTTTACAATGGAGAAAAGAGAGTCTCTTCAATCAGTGGTGCTGGGAAATATGGACAGCTACATGTGAAAGAATGAAATTAGAACACTCCCCATCACCGTACATAAAAATATATTCAAAATGGATTAGAGACCTTAATGTAAGACAGGACAGTATAAAACTCTGAGAGGAAAACTTACGAAGAATAATCTGACGTAAATCACAGCAAAATCTTTTTTGATCCACCTCCTATACTAATTAAATAAAAAAAAAAGAAACGAAACAGATGGGACCTAGTGAAACGTAAAAGCTTTTGCAAAGCAAAGGAAACTACAAACAAGAAGAAAAGACCACCCTCAGAATGGCAGAAAATATTTGCAAACAAATCAATGGACAAATGATTAATCTCCAATATATATAAACAGCTCATGCAGCTCAATATTAATAAAACAAACAACCCAATACAAAAATGGAAGATCTAAATAGACATTTCTTCCAAGAAGACATAGAGATGGCCGAGACGCAGATGAAAATCTGCTCAACATCACTAATTATTAGAGAAATGGAAATCGAAACTACAATGAGGTATCACGTAACACCTGTTAGAATGGGCATCATCAGAAAATCTACAAACAACAAATGCTGGAGAGGGTGTGGAGAAAAGGAACCTTCTTCCACTATTGTTGGGAATGTAAATCGATACAGTCTCTATGGGGAACAGTATGGAGGTTCCTTAAAATCTAAAAATAGAATTACCATATAATCCAGCAATCCCACTACTGGACATATACCCAGAGAAAACCATAAATCAAAAAGACACATTCACCATAATGTTCATTGCAGCACTATTTACAATAGCCAGGTAATGAAAGCAACCTAAGTGCCCACAGACAGACGAATGGATATATATGTGGTACTTACATACAATGGAATATTACTCAGCCATTTATAGGAATGAAATTAGGCCATTTGTAGAGACCTTGATGGATCTAGAGACTGTCATACAGAGGGAAGTAAGTCAGAAAGAGAAAAACAAATATTGTATATTAATGCATATATGTGGAACCTAGAAAAATGGTACAGATGAACCGGTTTGCAGGGCAGAGATAGAGACACAGATGTAGAGAACAAACATATGGACACCAAGGGGGGAACATCATGTGAGGTTGGTGGTGGGATGAATTGGGAGACTGGGATTCACATGTGCACACTTATATGTATAAAATAGGTATCCAATAAGAACCTGCTGTATAAAAGAAATAAATAAATTAAAAAAAATTAAAAATAAATAAATAATATTTAATAAAATAAAACAGAAAAAAAGTTTTTCCCTTCATATAGACGTCGTTATATTAATGCATTATTTCTATGTTTATATCTCTAAATTATAAAAAAGAGGAATAAATAAAATCTACGTTGAACCAAAAAGAAAAAAGAAAAAAAAAAAAAAAAAAACAGAAACCACCAGTTATAAACAGGAAAATCGTATCAGGGCAGTTGCTCCAGTGGTAAAAAATTTTTAAATTGATCAGACGTGGGAAATAATCTCCCATGCAGTCAGCAGCGCTCTCCCCCCACAAGGAGCATCCTCATTGCAAAGCTGGGGGACTGTGTCGAGGCGTCTGTAAGTAAATGTGAGCTGAGCCCCAGTCCTGCTGCAGCTGAACTCTTCCCACCATTTCCAGGTAAAACACCTGAATATGTACAAGAACTTGCAAGCCTAGAGGAAGGGCTGTGGAGCCACACCAGCGACTGCACGCAGGACGACTTGGTGCCTGTAGGCCAGCCAGGATGGTCCTGGCCCCAGATGCTCTTCTGGAAGCTTTCCATTTCCCTGCCTGGGATACCCCTCCTGCCACGGCCCCCACTGCTTTTTTACTTCCTCACCTCTGCCTGGGGAGAAATTCCAGCGGCAGGTATGGGTGACACATCCTCTTCTTTAGCAGGTGGCAGCCTGGCAACTCCTGCAGGAAGTCCAGCAGAGGTCCACTCACACTGGGCCACCCACAAAGCCACGGCCCCTCACTCCCTCCCACGACCCCAGCCCCGACAATGCTGACGGGGCAGAGAATATGGCGTAGGGCACAGCTACACGAGCTCTTGCTGACTGGAGAGGTCTTTATATTGACCTCAACCCAGGCACACCTGGGGAGGGCTGGCAGGCAGTGTCAGGCTGCCCAAATCAGCCAATCCTCACCCCTCAGGGGCTCACAGTTGCAGAAAATGAACCTTGCTAAACGGGCCAGGCCCAAGGATCAGGTGTGGGCTCTTGAGAGTCAGGATAGACAAGGGGCTGCAGCTGCGGCTTGTTTTCTTATCATTTTATCTGGTCCATGAGTGGAAAACAACTTCAAGAAGACCCTATCCTAATGAGAGGAACCCAGGAGTCAGGGAGAGGAGTGATGATGTGTGGAGACAGAGTCCTGGTGCCCTGGCTGCAGTGGAAGTGTCTGGAAGAGCAGGCAGAGAGAGGCCACAGAGAGTGATACCCAGGGACACAGAACTGTCAGAGCTGTTGTTTGTTAGTTGAAGTCCTGCTCTGAGGTGTTCTGTGTCAGCTGTGAGCGACAGGTGAGCTGGGGGTTCTCTGCAAGGTGGGCTATGTGCATTGTTCCTGTTGGTCCAGCCCTGCTGGGGTACCTGTCCAGGGGAGCTCCGTATCCTGGGAAGGGTCTGACTATGAGAGCCCCATGGGCTGCTGTGTAGCTGCACAGATGAGCTCCATACTCTGGGAGAGAGTTGACCACAAGAGCCCGGTGGGCTGTGGGGTGGGTGGTGCAGCCCAGGTGAGTTCCATATCCTGGGATTGCCCTGACCACGAGAGCCCCATGGGCTGCTGGAGACCTGGTAAAAGATATCAGGACAGTCAGTGAAACCACCGAGGATATACATCCAGTAGCTCCTATTTCCTACACCCTGCTGGTCATTCTACCATCCACCAGGCCATGGCATTCTGTATTAGACTTCAATGATGCCTTCTTCTGTATTCCATTCATCTCAGAGTCACAAGAATTTTTGGCTTCTGAGTGGCAGAACACAACATGCAACAAAAGCAATAATGCTGGACCATCCTGTCCCAATGGTTCAAAAATACCCACACCATCATTGGGGAAATGTCCTCTAAAGACCTAAAAGTTCTACCTCTGTAAAAGGGAACCCTCCTTCAATATGCAGATGACATTCTGATCGCCAGGCCTACTAAAGACGCCTCTGAACTACCTAGTCAAGGAAGGATAGAAGGTGTCCAAGAAAAAGGCTCAAATATCCCAGGCTAAGGTGACATGCCTGGGCTTCATTCCCACAGATATTCGGAAAAACGCATCCCAGGATAGGGAAGAAGCCACTTGCAGCCTTACCTCTTCTAAAACTAGAAGACAGCTTAGGGGTTCCTGGGGAGGCCAAGGTTTTCTGCATCTGGATCCCTAACTACAGTCTAATAGCTGGGCCTCTACATGAAACACTGACACGAAAAGATGATGATCCTTTAGAATAGAATCCAGAAACAGCCTTTCAAGAATGGAAACAGCAGTCAATTCAGGCCCTTGCCCAGGAACTCCCTAATTTATCTAAACACATTGACCTTTACATACCCGGTCAAGGTTAATCACCCTTGGAGCCTTAGTGCAAAAACTGGGACCACTTGAAATGGGGCAACACAAGAATGCCCTTCAGGTATGATAAACTATGGTCACCAAGGGCTTTGCCCACCGCCACATCAGGCCAGGATACTGGGGTATGTAAAAACCTGGAAATCAGCAGCCCGGAAGGCCAGCTCCCTGCTAAGGGAAAAGGACCCCATGTGGTGAACCTAACAACCCATCATGTCCTGAAGTTGCAGGGGTCGCTCTGTGGACACACTGACCTCGAGTGAGGAGGGCCTCCAACTCCAAACTCCAGAGAGACAAACGGGGGCAATGGGCCCCCAAGAAGACACGTGTGACCATCACTTGACCTGGAGTTTCTCTCAGAAAACAAGTCTGTACCCCGAAAGAGCAGACTACTGCTTGGAGGACTTACTGCACCCAGAGGGGAGCTAATAAGCTTGGTGGGGGAATCGTATATTCACGATTTCACCATAGAAAACCCTACAGACACCGCGGTGATGGTGGCCAATATGACCGGCTGGACTGCTGGCTACTTCAAAAGGCCGTTGACTCAGTGGACATCATGGTCCTGTATCACCACCAACCCTGGACTGTCTGGGAGTTGAGCGGGCAGGGCTCTGACACATGGTGCTGTTTGTACATTAATTCAGGGAGCTAATTAAAGAAAGCACAGACTACTGGTCAGAGCATCTAGGCTGGCAAAACCCGTCAGCCTAAGGTCGCCGAACAAATGTGGGGTGGGGTGAGACTTCCCACAGCAGCATCTCTGTGCATCTCTTTCCTGGACCCTTAAAGGTCATTCGAATCTATAACACTTCCAATGCTGGTGCCCAGGTGGACGAACAGTGAGGCAGGAGGCCTTGGGACAATCAACCTCACCTGGAGGCTGCTGGGGAGAAATTTCGCCCCTCCCCCCGTGTATGAGTGCTCCCACCTCAGCATGAAGCAGTTACAAAAGAGGGGTCTGCACCCTCAGCACCGCAAGAATGAGGAACGGGAGAAAAAGCAGAGGAGGTGTTCATCTCTAGCAACATTCATTAAAAATTCCTGGGAGATAAAAAGAGAATCTGGGCAATAAAATAAAGTCTAACCTGTTTTTCCTTTGTGCTTTGTCTAATTTCACGTGCTCGTAGGGTTCCACATGCAGAAGTCCCACACCCGGCACTTCAGACCCGATTTCCTAGTGCAAAATGGCTGGGTCGACACCTCAGCTAGTGGGGTCCCATGCAGACTCTGCGACATAGAGCCTGAGCTGCAGCCAACCCAGTCCTGGAGAGAACCATCCCCTCCTTCCCGATGACGCTGCCGGGATCCCTACACAGCAGCCCAGCCCACAGCCCGCGGGGGAGTGCACGCTCTCACCTCTCCATTCTGTTTTCAAATTATAAAGTTTCCTTTGCTTCTGAACCAAACTCAGTCTTGATCTGTTGGCTCCAATGACACTGGGCATGGGGACTCCTGTTGGGGTCCACTGTGGAGGATCAGTAACAGAAATTGAGAACATTGTAACTTCAATGAACAGATGTGTGAGCCAAACTGTAGTTAACATAGAGCAGTGTATAAGGCTCGGGTAAAATAAGATGTGTCTAAGACTTATATTTGATATTTCCATCACTTTATTATAAGCAAGTTCAATGAAAACGTCTGTCTTATTTGTCAGGTCAACATTAGAGAAATGAACTGATTTATTCCCAAGGATGTACATCGAATACTCTTGGCTGAAGCTTCAGTCTTGTTTTAAATGCTTTTCCATTGAAAATGATACCTCTCTTGCAGCTTCCCCATTTCTGAGAAATCTAAAATCTTATAATTTATTATTACCAAAGGGGAAAGGTAGCAGAAGGGATAAATTAACAGTTTGGGATTAACACATACACACTGCTATGTATAAAACAGATCATCAACAAGGAACTACTGTATAGCACAGGGAACTACACTGAATATTTTGCAATAACCTATAAGGGGAAATAATCTGAAAAAGAATAGATATTTTTATTGACATCATCTATCAATGACAGATAAAATGTAACCTAAGCAAGGCCGATGGTGAGCACTTCTGATCCCGAAGATTTCAATCATCTAAAGTTTGGACTCTGCCTATTTTCCAAGCCCCATAATGGACATATGTGAAGCCGTGGCTTAAACGTTCCCCAGTTTGGGGTTCGGGGAGGCACTAATTTGGAAAAAAACTCTGGTGTTCCCCTTACAAGCAAGGGACTATTCCTACGGCTAAAACATGTCTGTTACACCTAGAGGATGGTACACCGTTTGATCGGAAAGAGTTTGGAAAAGGCACCTCATCTCCTCATCGCCTGGTGCTCAGGTTCACCCCTCCAGCATCTTTCCTAACAATTTCCTCACTTGGGGATATCAGCACCGTCAACATCCTGTTGAACACAGTTTGGAATTTGTCCAGAGAATGAAGCGAAAGGATGAGAAAAAATTAGAGACAAGTCTTAGGTGTTCAGACAGGCACATGCCACTCTAATTTCCAATCTGGAAGGCAAATTCATCAAAGGCTAGAATTGCCCACGGAAACAGAATAGGGCTAGAGGAAATCCCGCTGTTTTGTGTCCAGTTTCCAAAAACACAGGTTGAAAAATGGAACTCAGGGGCACTAAAATTCATGAAACTGCAGAGTTGAAAATATCTATCGTCAAAAAATGTCTTGAGGTAAGTCACAGAAAAGGACTTGTAAGCAAGGGAGAGTGGCAGGAAACAGATTTGAAGAGTTAGAAAGGACTCCCCATTAAAGCACAAGGAAATGGCCTGAACATCGCCAATGATGCAGTTGGCCAAAAAGGGCGTATGCATTTTTTCTGAATATATTCAAGTAAAGGCCATACACACATTTTATCCAACCAAACAGGTGGGCACTAGAAATCAATACTACAAAATGTATCATTTCACATCAGTGAGAAGGGCCATCCACATAAAGTGTAAACACCAGAAATGCAGGACATGGTGAGGAGAAAAGGGAGCCCTGTGAGGCTGATAGTGGAAATGTAATTTGTCAACGGTCTCTCTGGAGAAGTGTACTGTGTTTGCTAAAACATCTAAAAAATGAGCTACACAGCATAGGGCACTTGCACTCATGGGCGTATACCTTGGGAAAAACAAAAATCGACAGAAAACAGGCACCCCAACGTTTACCACCTCTCTGTTAAAAAGGGCCTCAACTTGGATATAACTTAATGTCCCTGGGAGGATAAAATTGATAAAAGAGATGGGGTACTTATGTAGAGTGGAATATTACTCATCCAGAAATCAATGAAATAAGGCCAGTTGTAAGAACTCTGGAGGAGTTACATACGATCATTCTAAGTGACGTATGTCAGAAAGAAAAAGACACATATCATAAGATGTCACTTAAAGGTGGAATCAAAAATGGCTACACATGAAATAAATTACAAAACAGAAACATAGTCAAATATGTAGAAAATAGACATAAGGCTGCTAAATGGGAAAGGTGGGGAAGGGTGAGGTATTATCCAGGAGGTTGAAATTAGCAAAGATACCATTCCAAGTACCAAATTGAATAACAGACAAGGCCTACACGGTACATCAAAGAACTGCACTCAGCCCACTCAAGTCACTGGAAAATAATACATATGACTGGTAAGAATCTGATAAAGAATTTATTGATGTCTCACAGTGCATGAATCAAGTGGATGTACAGCAGCAAAAAACAGAGGTTTGAAAATCAGCTATAACCAATATAAAAATAAATATAAAAATATTTATAAAAACAGTGAGACAGACAAAAATTCTTACAACTTTTGTTGAAGGGCTACGATGTAACATGGATTGAATGCATGTAGACCCACAGCAGGATGATATATAAGGCAGGAAGCTATGCACGCTAAGAGATGTTAGAGAGGCTGGGTGAGAAAATGCAGACCTTTTAAAGTAATACTGCCTGATTCCCATTCCATGGGTCCCAAAACTGCAGGTTCAAGGGAATCTTCCGACAGCGAAAACAAGCCTGGGAAACTGAGACGAATGTACACCGTGTGATCAGGAAAGGTGTCGAAAATGCACCTCATTTTTGATCTCCTGGTGCTGGGGTTCGCCATTCCAGCCAAATTACTAACAATCTCCCCACTTGGAGAATCAGCACCTTTAACCTCCTGTTTCACACAGTTTGCAATTTGTGCAGAGGATAAACGGGAAGAGGGGGAACCAATGAGAGACTAGCTGTAGGAGTTTTGACAGGTACATGTCACTCTAATTTCCCATTAGGAAGAAAAATTAACCAAAGGCTCAGCCTGCCTCCACAGAACCAGAATAGGGCCGGAAGCAATACAATGGTTTGTCGGCCAGCTCACAAAATATGCGAGTTGCAAAATGGAGCTCAGGAGCAGATAATTCAAAGACCTTCAAAGATAAAAATGATAACCAACGTTCAAAAATAAATTCAGGTAAGGCAACAAAGAGGATCTGAATGAGAGGCAGAATTGCAGGAAACAGATTTTAAAAGGTAGATTGGACTCACATTTAAAGCATATGAAAAACAGGAGAATTTCTAAAATGATGTAGTTGGGCAAAAGGGTGTATGCGTTTATTTCGTGAATATCTTCAGTACAAAAACACATACAGAGTTTTTGGCCAAGCAAGCAAGTGGGAAATGCAAATCCGCACAACAAGTCTCAATGACCACTGCTCAGAAAGGCCATCCAAAAAATGTGTACAAACCAGAAATGCAGGAGAGGCCATGGAGAACAGGGAGCTACTCACGCTGATGGGTGTTGTATAAATATCCAAGAGCCACTCTGAAGAAGTGTATGCTGTTTCCTAAAATATTTAAATACAAAGCTACGGAGCATAGGGCACTTCCACTCATGGGCATATAACTTGGGAAGACTAAATATCAACAAGACACAGGCACCCCAAAGTTTAAGGCTGCTCTGCAAACAAGAACCTAAACTTCAGTACACCTTAAGTACTCCAGGATAGAGAAAATTGCGTAAAGAACTTGTGGTAATTTTGTTTAAAAGAATATCACTCAGACATAAAATCAATGTGATAAGGCCAGTAGCAGCATAATGAGTGGATTTAGGTACAATGATTCTAAGTGAAATAAGTCACACAGAAAAAGAAACTTATCATAAGATATCACTTAGTAAGGTCCTGTAGACATTGCTACACATGAACTGAGTTAGGAAAGAGAACAGAGTCTCACATTGAGAAAACACTCTTATGCCTGCTTAAGTGGGAAGGAGAGCTGGGCTGATGCATAAAGCCAGAGTTTGATATTAGCACAGGTACCATTCCATAAACCAAATACAGAATAGACAAAACCTACACCTTCCTCAGTGAACGGGACTCAACAAACCTATTCTCCGCAGAGGAATATATCTGACTAGTAAGAATCTTAAAACCTATATATTGATATGTCTCCATAAGGGAATAATGTGTGTCTAGACTGGCATAAACACGTCGGTGAAAATCAGCTCAAACCCATTATAAAAATGAATTTCAAAAACAAAACAAAACAAAAAAAAAACAGCGAAATTCTTACACAATGCATTCAGGGGTTCTGATGAAACGTGGAATGACCCTATCTGCAAAGACAGCTAGATGAGACATAATGCTGGACACTTGGGAATGAGAGGACTGGTGAGACTGGGTGAGAAAATGCAGACCCTTTAAAGCAGTATTGCATGCCACCCATTCCATGGGTCCCAACTCTCCAGGTAGAAGGGAATATCACTACAGTTATAACATGTATGGGAAACCTAGAGAATGGACACCCTGTGATGGCGTAAGATTTCTAAAAGGCTCCTAATTTTTCCTCTCCTTGTGCTCCAGTTTGGCAATCCAACTGCTTTACTATCAATCTCCCACGTTGGAGAGTCAGCCCCTTTAACCTGCTGTTTTGCACAGTTTGCAAATTTTGCAGAGGATGAAAGGGAAGAGGGAGAACCAATCAGAGAGTAGCTGTAGGCATTTGGACGGACATGTGTCAGTCTAATTTCCGGTCTGGAAGAAGAAATAACCAAAGCGTCAGCCTGCACCCCCGGAACCAGTATAGGTCCTGAAGCAAAATTGTGGATTTGTGGTCAGCTCACAAAAACGCGAGTTGAAAATTGGAGTTCGGGGCAGATCAATTCACAAACCTTCATAGTTATAAAGGACAACTCACTTCCAAAAGTCTGTTGAGGGAAGGCAACGAAGGGGACTTGAAAATGAGGCAGAAATGCACATAACATATTTCAAGAGGTAAATTGGAATCACCTTTAAAGCACATGAAAAGTGTAACAACTTCGACAATGATGCACTTGGCCAAATAGGGCGTATGCATTTTCTGCTGAATATATTCAGGAGAAAACACATACGCTCTTTTTGGCCAATCAAGTAAGTGCACAATGCAAATCCGCACTACAAAGAATTGTCAATACCCACCGGTCAAAAGGGACATCCGAAAATCTGTAAAAACCAGAAAAGAAAGACAGAGATGACAAGGGCATGAAGCAATGTGATCCCAAGTGTCATGGAGGATTGTGATGACAAGGTCATGTAGCATTTTGCTGAAAAAGGCATGGAGCATTGTGATGACAAGTGTAACGGAGCACTGTGATGACAAGTGTCACGGAGCATTGTGATTACAGGGGTCATGGAGCATTGGGATGACAAGGGCATGGATCATTGTGATGACAAGGGTTATGGAGCATTTTGATGACAAGAGTCCCGGATCATTGTGTTGTCAGGGGTCATGGAGCATTGTGATCACAGTGGTCATGGAGCATTGTGATGACAAGGGTTCTGGAGAAATGAGATGAGAAAGTCATGGAGCTTTGGGCTGAAAATGTTCATGGAGTATTGTGATGACAGGGGTCATGGAGCATTGTGATGACAAGGTCCTGGGGCATTGTGATGTGAAGACCATGGAGCATTGTGATGACAAGTCTCATGGAGCGATCTGATAAAAAGGGGCATGGATCATTGTGATTACAGGTTTCTTGGAGCACTGTGATGACAAGGGCATGGAGCATGGTGATGACAAGGAAATGTAGTATTTTGCTGACAATGCCATGGAGCATTCTGATGGCATGCGTCATGGAGCTTTGTGATGACAAGCGCATGGAGCATTGTGATTACAGGGGCCTTGGAGCATTGTAATGAAAAGTGCATGGATCATTGTGAGGAAAAGGCATGCAGCCTTGCCATGACAGGTTGCAAGGAGCATACTGAAGACCAGTGTCAGGGAACATTGTGATGACAAGTGTATTGAGCATGGTGTTGACAAAGGTCATGGAGCATTGTGATGAGAAGACCATGGATAATTGTGATGAGGAGCGTCACGGGGCATTGTGATGACAAGTGTTATGGAACACTGTGATCAGAAGGGTTTGGAGCATTGTGATGACAAAGGTCATGGAACATTTTGATTTCATTGTGATGACAAGAGCATGAAGCATTATGATGATGGGCATGGTGCATTGTGATCACAGTGTTCATGGAGAATTGAGATGAAAAGGGGCATAGAGCATTGTGATTACAGGGGTCTTGGAGCATTTTGATGACAAGGTACATGGAGCCTTGTGATGACAATGCTGTGGAATATTGTGATGGCAGGGGTCATTGAGGATTGTAATGACAAGGCATGGAGCATTGTGATGAGAAAGGCATCGAGCATTGTGATGACAAGCGTCATGGAGCTTTGTGATGACAAGGGCAAGGAGGAATGTGATGAGAGTGTTCATGGAGCACTGTGATGACAATGGCATGGATCATTGTGATGCCAAGGGTCATGGAGCTCTGTGATGACAAAGGTCATGGAGCATTTTGATGACAAGAGTGTGGTGAATTGTGATGAGTAGGGGAGGGAGCATTGTGATGAAAGGGTCATGGAACAATTTGATGAAAAGGGTCAGGGAACATTTTGATGACAGGGGTTATGGAACATTGTGATGTCAGTGGTCATGGAGCATTGTGATGATAAGGACATGTAGCATTTTGATGACAGGGGTCATGGAACATTGTGATGACAGGGGTGAGGGAGTATTGTGATGACTAGTGATGGAACACTGTGATATCAGTGGTGAGATAGCATTTAGATGAGAAGTGCATGGAACCTTGTGATGACAAGTTTTTTGGAGCATTGTGATGACAAGGTTGTGGAGCATTGTCATGACAAGTGCATGGCACATTGTGATGACCTGTGTCTTGGAGCATTGTGCTGACAAGCACATGTAGGATTGTGATGACAAGGGTCATGGAGCCTTGTGCTGACAAAGGCATGGAGCATTGTGATGACAAGTGTTACAGATCATTGTCATGACGAGGGAATGGACCATTTTGATGACAAAGGTCATAAAGCATTGTGATGACTGGAGTCACGGAGCATTATGATGTGAGGGGTCATGGAGCATTGTGATTACAAGGGCATGGAGCATTGTGATGACAGGGGCATGGAGAATTGGTCTGACAAGTTTCATGGATTATTGCTATGAGGGTGGGCATGGCACATTGTGATGAAAAGGGCATGGAACATTTTTATGACAAGTTCATGTAGTATTGTGAAGACAGGTGTCAGGGATCATTGTGATGACATATGTCATGGTGCATTGTGATGACAATGGCGTGGAACATTGTGATGCCAAGTGTCAGGGAGGATTGTGATGACAAATGTAATGGAGCATTGTGATGCCAAGTGTCATGGAGGTTTGTGATGACAAATGTAATGGAGCATTGTATGACAATTGCTTGGAGAATTGTGATGAAAAGGGTCATGGAGCATTGTGATGACCAGGGCAGGGAGCATTGTAATGGAAAGACCGTGCAGCATTGTGATGAGAAGACCAAGGATAATTGTGATGACGAGCGTCATGGAGCACTGTAATGACAAGAGTCATGGAGCATTGTGATGACAGGTGTCATGGAGCATTGTGATGACAGGGGTCATGGAGCATTGTGAAGACATGGGCCATGGAGCATTCTGATGACAAGCTTGTGGAGTATTGTGATGACAATGGCATGGAGCATAGTGATGAAAATTCATGGAGCATTGTGATGAAAAAGACATGGAGCCTTTTCATGACAGGGTTCAAGGAGCATTCTGAAGACAAGTGTCAGGGAGCAGTGTGATGACAAGGGCAAGGAGCATTGTGATTACTGGGGTCTTGGAACATTGTGATGAAAAGCGCATGGATCATTGTGATGAAAAAGGCATGGAGCCTTGTCATGACACGGTTCAAGAAGCATACTGACGACAAGTGGCAGGGAGCATTGAGATGACAAGTGTATTGAGCATTGTGATGACAAAGGTCATGGAGCATTGTGATGAGAAGACCATGGATAATTGTCATGAGGAGCATCATGGGGAATTGTGATGACAAGTGTTATGGAACATTGTGATCACAAGGGTTTGGAGCATTGTGATGACAGAGGTCATGGAGCATTTTGATTTCAATGTGATGACAATACCATGGATAATTGTCATGAGGAGCATCATGGGGAATTGTGATGACAAGTGTTATGGAACATTGTGATCACAAGTGTTTGGAGCATAATGATGACAGAGGTAATGGAGCATTTTGATTTCATTGTGATGACAATACCATTAAGCATTATGATGATGGGCATGGTGCATTGGAATGACAGAGTTCATGGAGAATTGAGATGAAAAGGGGCATGGAGCATTGTGAATACAGGGGTCTTGGAGCACTGTGATCACAAGGGCATGGAGCATTGTGATGAGAAGGCCATGGAGCATTCTGATGACATAAGTCATTGAGCTTCGTGATGACAAGGGCATGGAGCATTGTGATTAAAGTGGTCTTGGAGAATTGTGATGACAAGGGTCATTGAGCCTTGTGATGACGAGGCCATGGAACATTGTGATGGCAAATGTCATGGATCATTATGATGACAGGGGTCATGGAGCATTCTGATGACAAGCTTGTGGAGCTTTGTGATTACAAGGGCATGGAGCATTGTGATGAAAAAGGCATGGAACCTTTTCATGACAGGGTTCAAGGAGCATTCTGACGACAAGTGTCAGGGAGCATTGTGATGACATGTGTATTGAGCATTTTGATGACAAATTTCATGCAGCATTGTTATGAAAGGCATCATGGAGCGTTATGATGACTAGTGTTATGTACATTGTGATCACAAGGCTTTGGAGCATTGTGATGACAGAAGTCATGTATCATTTTCATTTCAAGGAGCATGGATCATTGTGATGACAAGGGCATGAAGCAATGTGAACCCAAGGTTCATGGAGGATTTTGATGACAAGGGGAATGGAGTATTGTGATGACAAGCGCATGGAGCATTGTGATGACAAGGTCATGTAGCATTTTGCTAACAAAGGCATGGAGCATTTTGATGACAGAGGTCATGGATCATTTTCATTTCAAGGACCATGGAGCATTGTGATGACAAGGGCATGAAGCAATGTGAACCCAAGGTTCACCGAGGATTTTGATGACAATGGGAATGGAGTATTGTGATGACAAGCGCATGGAGCATTGTGATGACAATGTCATGAAGCATTTTGCTGACAAAGGCATGGAGCATTTTGATGACAAGAGTCATGGAGCACTGTGATGAGAAGCGTCACGGAGCATTGTGATTAGAGGGGTCATGGAGCATTGGGATGGCAAGGGCATGGATCATCGTGATGACAAGCGTCATGAAGCATTTTGATGAAAAGAATCCCGGGTCATTGTGTTGTCAGGGGTCATGGAGCATTGTGATGACTGTGGTAATGGAGCATTGTGATGACAGGTTTCATGGAGCTTTTTGATGAGAAGGTCAAAGAGCATTGGGCTAAAAATATTCATGGAGTATTGTGAAGGCGTGGGTCATGGAGCATTGTGATGACAAGGGAATGGAGCATTGTGATGAGAAGGTACTGAAGCATTGTGATGAGAAAACATTGGAGCCTTGTATTGACGAATCTCATGGAGCATTCTGATGACAAGGAGCATGGAGAATTGTGATTACATGGGTCTTGGAACATTGTGAAGAAAAGGGCATGGTTCATTGTGATGAAAAAGTCATGGAGCCTTGTCATGACAGGGTTCAAGGAGCATAATGACGAAAAGTGTCAGGGAGCATTGTGATGACAATTGTATTGAACATTGTGATGAAAAAGGTCATGGAGCATTGTGATGAGAATACCATGGATAATTGTGACGACGAGCGTCATGGGGCGTTGTAATGACAAATTTTATGGAACACTGTAATCACAAGGGTTTGGAACATTGTGATGATAGAGGTCATGGAGCCTTTTGATTTCATTGTAATGAAAATAGCATGAAACATTATGATGATGGGCCTGGTTCATTGTGATGACAGGGTTCATGGAGCACGGAGATGAAAAGGGGCATGGAGCATTGTGATTACAGGGGTCTTGGAGCATTGTGATGAGAAGGTCACGGAGCATTGGGCTGAAAATGTTCATGGAGAATTGTGATTACAGGGGTCATGGAGCACTGTGATTACAAGGGTCATGAAGCATTGTGATGACAAGCGTCATGGAACATTCTGATTAAATGTGTCATGGAGCATTGGGATGAAAGGGGCATGGATCATTGTGATGACAAGTGTCATGGAGATTTTTGATGACAAGAGTCCTGGATCATTGTGTTGTGAGGGGTCATGGAGCGCGGGGATGACAGTGGTCATGGATCATTGTGATGACAAGGACATGGAGAATTAGTATGAAAGGGGCATGGAGCATTGGTTTGACAATTTTCATGGATTATTGTGATGACAGTGGGCATGGTGCATTGTGATGACAAGGGCATGTAGCATTATGATGAGAAGACCATGGATAATTGTGATGACGAGCATAATGGGGCGTTGTGATGCCAAGTGTTATGGAAAATTGTGATCACAAGGGATTGGGGCATTTTGGTGTCAGAGGTCATAGAGCATTTTGATTTCATTGTGATGACAATAGCATGAAGCATTATGATGATGGGCATGGTGCACTGTGATGACAGGGTTCATGCAGCATTGAGATGAAAAGTGGCATGGAACATTGTGATGACAAATGTCATGAAGCATTGTGATGACTGGAGTCACGGAGCATTGTGATGACAGGGGTCATGGAGTATTGTGATGACAAGGACATGGAGAATTAGGATGAAAGGGACATGGAGCATTGGTCTGACATGTTGAATGGATTATTGTGATGACAGAGGGCATGGCACATTGTGATAACTAGCGCATGGAGCATTGTGATGACAAGGTCATTGATTATTGTGCAGAAAGGTGTCAGGGAGCATTGTGGTGACATATGTCACGGTGCATTGTGATGACAATGGCACTGAGCATTGTGATGCCAAGTGTCATGGAGAAATGTGATGACAAATGTAATGGAGCTTTGTGATGACAAGGGCTTGGAGCATTGTGATGAAAAGGGCATGGAGCATTGTGATGACAGGGGCATGGAGCATTGGTCTGACAATTTTCATGGATTATTGTGATGAGAGTGGGCATGGTGCATTGTGATGACAAGGGCATGGAGCATTGTGATGACAAGGTCATGGAGAATTTTGAACACTGGTGTCAGGGAGCATTGTGGTGACATATGTCACGGTGCACTGTGATGACAATGGCATTGCACATTGGGATGCCAAGTGTCATGGAGAAATGTGATGACAAATGTAATGGAGCATTGTGATGACAAGGGCTTGGAGCATTGTGATGAGAAGAACATGGTTAATTGTGATGACGAGCGTCATGTGGCATTGTGATGACAAGTTTTATGGATCACTGTAATCACAAGGGTTTGGAACATTGTGATGACAGAAGTCATGGAGCATTTTGATTTCATTGTAATGAAAATAGCATCAAACATTATGATGATGGGCCTGGTTTATTGTGATGACAGGATTCATGGAGCACGGAGATGAAAAGGGGCATGGAGCATTGTGATTACAGTGGTCTTGGAGAATTGTGATGAGAAGGTCATGTAGCATTGGGCTGAAAATGTTCATGGAGAATTGTGATTACAGGGGTCATGGAGCACTGTGATGACAAGGGTCATGGAGCATTGTGATGACAAGCGTCACGGAACATTCTGATTAAAGGTGTCATGGAGCATTGGGATGACAAGGGCATGGATCACTGTGATGACATGTGTCATGGAGATTTTTGATGACAAGCTTCCCGGATCATTGTGTTTTGAGGGGTCATGGAGCGCGGGGATGACAGTTGTCATGGAGCATTGTGATGACATGGGTCATGGTGCATTGTGATGAGAAGGTCATGGATCATTGGGCTGAAAATGTTTATGGAGATTTGTGATGACAGGGGTCAGGGAGCACTGTGATGACAAGGGAATGGAGCATTGTGATGACAAGGTCCTGGAGCATTGTGTTGAGAAGACCATGGAGTCTTGTGATAACAAGTCTCATGGAGCATTCTGATGAAAAGCAGCATGGAGCATTGTAATTACAGTGGTCTTGGAGCACTGAGATGACAAGGGCATGGAGCATGGTGATGAGAAGGCCATGGAGCTTTCTGATGACTTGCGTCATGGAGCTGTGTGAAGACAAGCACATGGAGCATTGTGATTACCGGGGTCTTGGAGCATTGTGATGAAAACGGCATGGATCATTGTGATGAAAAATGCATGGAGCCTTGTCATGACAGGGTTCAAGGATCACACTGAGGACAAGTGTCAGGGAGCATTGAGATGACAAGTGTATTGAGCATTGTGATGACAAAGGTCATGGAGCATTGTGATGAGAAGACCATGGATAATTGTGATGACGAGCGTAATGGGGCGTTGTGATGCCAAGTGTTATGAAACATTGTGATCACAAGGGTTTGGGGCATTTTGGTGTCAGAGGTCATGGAGCATTTTGATTTCATTGTGATGACAATAGCATGAAGCATTATGATGATGGGCATGGTGCATTGTGATGACAGGGTTCATGCAGCATTGAAATGAAAAGTGGCATGGAACATTGTGATGACAAATATCATGAAGCATTGTGATGACTGGAGTCACGGAGCATTGTGATGACAGGGGTCATGGAGCATTGTGATGACAAGGACATGGAGAATTGGGATGAAAGGGGCATGGAGCATTGGTCTGACATGTTTAATGGATTATTGTGATGACATAGGGCATGGCACATTGTGATACCTAGCGCATGGAGCATTGTGATGACAAGGTCATTGACTATTGTGAACAAAGGAGTCAGGGAGCATTGTCGTGACATATGTCACGGTGCATTGTGATGACAATGGCATTGAGCATTGTGATGCCAAGTGTCATGGAGAAATGTGATGACAAATGTAATGGAGCATTGTGAGGACAAGGGCTTGGAACATTGTGATGACAAGGGTAATGGAGCATTGTGATGACAAGGGAAAGGATCATTGTGATGACAAGGATCATGGAGCATTTTGATGACAAAAGTCTCGGATAATTGTGTTGTCAGGGTTCATGGAGCATTGTGATGACATGGGTCATGGAGCATTGTGATGAGAGGAGTCATGGAGCATTTGTGATGACAAGGGTCTTGGAGCATTCTGATGACAAGGTTGTGGAGTATTGTGATGACAATGGCATGGAGCATTGTGAGAAGAAGGGCATGGAGCATTGTGATGAAAAAGGCATGGAGCCTTTTCATGACAGGGTTCAAGGAGCATTCTGAGGAAAAGTGTCAGGGAGCATTGTGATGAAAAGGGCATGGAGCATTGTGATGACAAGGGCATGGAGTATTGTGATGACAGGCATCATGGAGCGTTGTGATGACAAGTGTTTTGGTGCGTTGTGATGACAAGTGTTATGGAACATTGTGATCACAAGTGTTTGGAGCATTGTGATGAGAGAGGTCATGGATCATTTTGATTTCAAGAATCATGGAGCATTGTGATGACAAGGGCATGAAGCAATGTGATCCCAACGTTCATGGAGGATTGTGATGACAAAGGTCATGAAGCATTGTGATGACTGGAGTCACGGAGCATTGTGATGACAGGGGTCATGTAGCATTGTGATGACAAGGGCATGGAGCATTGTGATGACAGGGGCATGGAACATTGGTCTGAGAGGTTTCATGGATTATTGTGATGACAGTGGGCATGGCGCATTGTGATGACAAAGGCATGGAACATTGTGTTGACAAGGTCATGGAGTATTGTGAAGACAGGTGTCAGGGAGCATTGTGATGACATATCTCATTGTCCATTGTGATGACAATGGCATGGAACATTGTGATACCAAGTGTCATGGAGGATTGTGATGACAAAGTTAATGGAGCATTTTGATGACAAGGGCTTGGAACATTGTGATGATAATGGTCATGGAGCATTGTGATGACAAGGGCATGGAGCATTATGATGACAAGGGCCATTGAGAATTTTGATGACAACGTCATGAAGCATTGTGATGAAAAGCAAATGGAGCTTGCTATGACTGTGGTCATAGAGCATTGCGATGACAAGTGCATGGAGAATTGTGAGGAAAAGATCATGTAACATTGTGATGAGAAGTGATAAGGATCATTGTGATGATAAGGACGTGGAGTATTGTAATGACAAGGGACATGGAGCATTGTGATGGCAAGACCGTGGAGCATTGTGATGAGAAGACCATGGATAATTGTGATGACGAGCATCATGGAGCACTGTAATGACAAGGGGCATGGACCATTGTGATGACAGGGGTCCTGGAGCATTGTGATGACAAGGGGCATGGAGGATACTGATGACAAGCTTGTGAAGTATTGTGATGACAATGGCATGGAGCATTGTGATTAAAGGGGCATGGAGCCTTTTCATGACACTGTTCAAGGAGCATTCTGAGGAGAAGTGACAGGGAGCATTGTGATGACAAGTGTATTGAGCATTGTGATGACAAATGTCATGGAACATTGTCATGAGAAGTACATGGATAATTGTGATGACAGGCATCAAAGTGTGTTGTGATGACAAGTGTTATGGAACATTGTCATCACAAGTGTTGGGATCATTGTGATGACAGAGGTCATGGATCATTTTGATTTCAAGGAGCATGGAGCATTTTGATGACAAGGACATGAAGCAATGTTATCCCAAGGTTCATGGAGAATTTTGATGACAATGGTAATGGAGAATTATGATGACAAGCGAATGGAGCATTGTGATGACAAGGTAATGTAGCATTTTGCTGAAAAAGGCATGGAGCATTGTGATGACAAGGGTCACGGAGCAATGTGATGACAAGCATAACCGAGCATTGTGATTACAGGGGCCATGGAACACTGGAATGACAAGGGCATGGATCATTGTGATGACAATTATCATGGAGCATTTTGATGCCAGTGGTCATGGAGCATTGTGATGACATGGGTCAAGAAACAGTGTCTTGAGAAGGTCATGGAGCATTGTGCTGAAAATGTTCATGGAGTATTGTGATGACAGGTGTCATAGAACATTGTGATGACAAGGCAATGTAGAATTGTGATGACAAGGTTCTGGAGCATTGTGATGAGAAGACCATGGACCCTTGTGATGAAAAGTCTCATGGAGCATTCTGATGAAAAGGGGCATAGAGCATTGTGATTACAGAGTTCTTGGAGCATTGTGATGAAAAGGGCATGGAGCATTGTGATGACAGGGGCATGGAGCATTGGTCTGACAAGTTTCATGGATTATTGTGATGACAGTGGGCATGGTGCTTTGTGATGACAAGTGCATGGAGCATTGTGATGACAAGGTCATGGAGAATTGTGAAGACCGGTTTCAGGGAGCATTGTGATGACATATGTCATGGTCCATTGAGATGACAATGGCATGGAGCATTGTGATGCCAAGTGTCATGGAGGATTGTGATGACAAAGGTAATGGAGCATTGTGATGACAGAGGCTTGGAGCATTGTGATGACGAGGGCATGGACCATTGTGATGACAAGGGCCATTGATAATTTTGATAACAATTCATGAAGCATTGTGATGACAACCACATGGAGCTTGCTATGACAGGGGCCATGGAGCATTGCGATTAAAAGTGCATAGAGAATTGTGATGACAAAGCATATAACACTGTGAGTAGAAGTGTCATGGAGCGTAGTGATGCCAAGGACGTGGAGAATTTTGATCACCAAAGACATGGAGCATTGTGATGACCAGGGCATGCAGCATTGTGATGGCAAGACCGTGGAGCATTGTGATGAGAAGACCATGGGTAATTGTGAAGACGAGTGTCATGGAGCACTGTAATGACAAGGGGCATGGAGCATTGTGATGACAGGTGTTATGGAGAATTGTGATGAGAGAGGTCATGGAGTATTGTGATGACAAGTGTCATGGATCATTCTGATGACAAGCTTGTGGAGTATTGTGATGACAATGGCATGGTGCATTGTGATGAACAGGGCATGGAGCATTCTGATGAAAAATGCATGGAGCCTTTTCATGACAGGGTTCAAGGAGCATTCTGAAGACAAGGGTTAGGGAGCATTGTGATGACAAGTGTATTGAGAATTGTGATGACAAAGGTCATGGCGCATTGTGATGACAAGGGCATGGTGTATTGTGATGACAGACATCATGGAGCGTTGTGATGACAAGTGTTATGGAACATTGTGATCACAAAGATTTGGAGCATTGTGATGAGAGAGGTCATGGACCATTTTGATTTAAAGGAGCATGAGGCATTGTGATGCCAATGGTCATGGAGCTTTGTGATGACAAAGGTCATGGAGCATTTTGATGACAAGGTGGTGGTGTATTGTGATGAGAAGTGCAGGGAGCATTGTGATGACAGGGTTATGGAGCAATTTGAATAAAAGGGTCATGGAATATTTTGATGACAGGGGTTATGGAACATTGTGATGTCAGGGGACATGAAGCATTGTGATGAAATGTGTCATGGGGCATTTTGTGACAGGGGTTATGGAACATTGTGATGTCAGGGGTCATGAAGCATTGTGATGATAAGGGCATGTAGCACTGTGATGACAGTGGTCATGGAACATTGTGATGACAGGGGTGAGCGAGTATTGTGATGACAAGTGATGCAACATTGTGATATATGTGGTGAGAGAGCATTTTGATGAGAAGTGCATGGAGCATTGTAATGACAAGTTTTATGGAACTTAGAGATGAAAAGGATGTGGAGCATTGTGATGGAAAGAGCATGGCACATTGTGATGACATGTGTCATGGAGCATAGTGCTGACAAGGGCATGGAGAATTTTGATGACAAGTGTCATGGAGCATTGTGCTGACAAAGGCATGGAGCATTGAGATGACAAGTGTCATGGAGCACTGTGATGACAAGCGTCACGGAGCATTGTGATTACGGGGTCATGGAGCATTGGGATGACAAGGGCATGGATCATTGTGATGACAAGTTTCATGGAACATTTTGATGACAAGAGTCCCGGATCATTGTGTTGTCAGGGGTCATGGAGGGTTGTGATGACATTGGTCATGGAGCATTGTGATGACAGGGGTCAAGGAGCACTGTGTTGAGAATGTCATGCAACACCGGGCTGAAAATGTTCATGGAGAATTGTGATGACAGGAGTCATGGAGCATTATGATGACAAGAGAAAGGAGCATTGTGATGACAAGGTCCAGGAGCATTGTGATGAGAAAACCATGGAGCCTTGTGATGACATTCTTATGGAGCATTCTAATGAAAATGGGCATGGAGCATTTTGATTACAGGGATCGTGGAGCATTCTGATGACAAGGGAATGGTGCATTGTGATGAGAAGGCCATGGAGCACTCTGAAGACATGCATCATGGAGCTTTTTGATGACAAGGGCATGGAGCATTGTGATTTCATGTGTATGGGGCCTTGTGATGACAAGGGTCATGGAGTCTTGTGATGACAAGGCTGTGGAAAATTGTGATGACTGGGATCATGGAGCATTGTTATGACAGGGGTAATGGAGCATTGTGATGACAAGGCCATGGGGCATTGGTCTGAAAAGTTTCATGGATTATTGTGATGAGAGTGGGCCTGGAGCATTGTGATGACAAGGGCCTGGAATACTGTGGTACAGGATTCATGGAGGACTGTAATGACAAGGGCATGGAGCATTGTTATGAGAAGGGCAACAAGCATTGTGATGACAAGCGTCATGTAGATTTGTAATGACAAGGGCATGGAGCAATGTGATGAGAAGGTTCCTGGAGCATTGTGATGACAATGACATGGAGCATTGTGATGCCAAGGGTCATTGAGCTTTGTGATGACAAAAGTTATGGAGCATTTTGATGACATGTGTTATGGTGCATTATGAGGTCAGGGGTCATGGAGCACTGTTATGATAAGTGCATGTAGTATTGTGATGACAGGGGTCATGGAACATTGTGATGAGAAGGGTGAGGGAGTATTGTGATGACTAGTTATGGAACATTGTGATATCAGTGGTGACAGAGCATTTTGATGAGAAGTGCTTGGAGCATTGTGATGAAAAGCTGCTGGATCATTGTGTTGACAAGCACATGGAGCATTGTGATGACAAGTGTCATTGCATATTATGCTGAGAAAGGCATGGAGCATTATGATGACAAGGGTCATGGAGCATTGTGATGAAAAGTTCATGGAGCATTGTGGTGACAAAGGTCACAGAGCTTTGTTTGACGAGGTCATGGACCATTGTGATGACAAATGTCATGAAGTATTGTGATGACTGGAGTCACGGAGCATTGTGAAAACAGGGGTCTTGGAGCATTGCGATGAAAAGGGAATGGATCTTTGTGATGAAAAATGCATGGAGCCTTTTCATGACAGGGTTCAAGGAGCATACTGATGACAAGTGTCATCGAGCATTTGATGCCAAGTGTATTAAGCATTGTGGTGACAAAGGTCATGGAGCATTGTGATGAGAAGACCTTGCATAATTGTGATAACGAGTGTATTGGGGTATGTGATGACAAGTGTTATGGAACATTGTGATCAGAAGGGTTTGGAGCATTGTGCTGACAGAGGACATGGAACATTTTGATTTCATTGTGATGACAATAGCATGATTCATTATGATGATGGGCATGGTGCATTGTGATGACAGGGTTCATGCAGCATTGAGATTAAAAGTGGCATGGAGAATTGTGATTACAGAGGTCTTGGAGCATTGTGATGGCAAGGGTCATGGAGCCTTGTGATGAAAAGGCCGTGGAACATTGTGATGGCAGGGGTCATAGAGCATTGTTATGACAGGTGTAATGGAGCATTGCAATGACAAGGGCATGGAGCAATGTGATGAGAGATTTCATTGAGCATTGTGATGACAATGGCATGGAGCATTGTGATGCCAAGGGTCATTGAGCTTTGTGATGACAAACGTCATGGGGCATTTTGATGACAAGGGCGTGGTGCATTGTGATGAGAAGGGCAGGGAGCATTGTGATGACAGGGTCATGGAGCAATTTGAATAAAAGGGTCATGGAATATTTTGATGACAGGGGTTATGGAACATTGTGATGTCATGGGTCATGAAGCATTGTGATGAAATGGGTCATGGAGCATTTTGTGACAGGGGTTATGGAACATGGTGATGTCAGGTGTCATGGAGCATTGTGATGATAAGGGCATGTAGCACTGTGATGACAGTGGTCATGGAACATTGTGATGACAGGGGTGAGCGAGTATTGTGATGACTAGTGATGGAACATTGTGATATATGTGGTGAGAGAGCATTTTGATGAGAAGTGCATGGAGCATTGTGATGACAAGTTTTATGGAGCATAGCGATGAAAAGGATGTGGAGCATTTTGATGAAAAGAGCATGGCACATTGTGATGACATGTGTCATGGAGCATTGTGCTGACAAGAGCATGGAGCATTTTGATGACAAGTGTCATTGAGCAATGTGATGACAAAGGCATGGAGCATTGTGATGACAAGGGACACAGAGCATTGTGATGAAAATTTCATGGAGCACTGTGGTGACAAAGATCATAGAGCCTTGTCTGACGAGGGCATGGACCATTGTGAGCACAAAGGTTATGAATCATTGTGATGACTGGAGTCACGGAGCATTGTGATGACAGGGGTCATGGAGCATTGTGATGACAAGGGACACAGAGCATTATGATAAAAATTACATGGAGCATTGTGGTGACAAAGGTCACAGAGCTTTGTGTGACGAGGTCATGGACCATTGTGATGACAAATGTCATGAAGCATTGTGATGACTGGAGTCACGGAGCATTGTGATAACATGGGTCTTGGAGCATTGTGATGAAAAGGGAATGGATCATTGTGATGAAAAAGCCATGGAGCCTTGTCGTGACAGTGTTCAAGCAGCATACTGATGACAAGTGTCAGTGAGCATTGTGACGCCAAGTGTATTGAGCATTTTGGTGACAATGGTATGGAGCATTGTGATGACAACGGCATGGAGCAATGTGATGACAGTGTCATGGAACATTGGTCTGACAGTTTTCATGGATTATTGTGATGACCATGGGCATGGTGCATTGTGATGACAAGGGCATGGAACATTGTGATGACAAGGTCATGGAATATTGTGAAGACAGGTGTCAGGGTGCATTGTGATGACATATGTCAATGTCCATTGTGATGACAATGGCATGGAGCACTGTGATACCAAGTGTCATGGAGGATTGTGATGACAAATGTAATGGAGCATTTTGATGACAAGGGCTTTGAACATTGCAATGACAAGTGTCATGGAGCATTGTGATGAGAAAGCAATGGAGCATTCTGATGACATGCGTCATGGAACTTTGTGATGACAAGGACATGGAGCATTGTGATTACAGGGGACTTGGAGCATTGTGATGAAAAGGGAATGGATCATTGTGATGAAAATTGCAAGGAGCCTTTTCATGAAAGGGTTCAAGGAGCATACTGATGACAACTGTCAGGGAGCATTGTGATGATAAGTGTATTGAGCATTGTGATGACAAAGATCATGGAGCATTGTGATGAGAAGGCCATGGATAATTGTGATGACCAGCGTCATGGGGCATTGTGATGACAAGTGTTATGGAACATTGTGATCAGAAGGGTTTGGTGCATTGTGATGACTGAGGTCAATGAGCCTTTTGATTTCATTGTGATGACAATAGCATGAAATATTATGGTGATGGGCACACTGCATTGTGATGACAGTGTTCATGGTGCATTGACATGAAAAGGGGCATGGAGCATTGTGATTACAGGGGTGTTGTAGCATTGTGATGACAAGGGACACAGAGCATTGGGATGAAAAGTTCATGGAGCATTGTGGTGACAAATGTCACAGAGACTTGTGATGATGAGGGCATGGACCATTGTGATGGTAAAGTCTTGAAGCATTGTGATGACTGGAGTCACGGAGCATTGTGATGACAGGTGTCATGGAGCATTGTGATGACAAGTGCATGGAGGATTGTGATGACAGGGGTCATGGAGCATTGTGATGACAAGCCTCACAGAACATTCTGATTAAAGTTGTCATGGAGCATTGGGATGACATGGGCATGGATCATTGTGATGACAAATGTCATGGAGATTTTTGATGACAAGATTCCCGGATCATTGTGTTGTGAGGGGTCATGGAGCACGGGGATGACAGTGGTCATGGAGCATTGTGATGACTGGGGTCATGGTGCATTGTGATGAGAAGGTCATGGATCTTTGGCCTGAAAATGTTCATGGAGTATTGTGATGACAGGGGTCATGGAGCATTGTGATGACAAGGGAATCGAGCATTGTGATTAGAAGGTCCTGGAGCATTGTGTTGAGAAGACCATGGAGTCTTGTTATAACAAGTCTCATGGAGCATTCTGATGAAAAGCGGCATAGAGCATTGTAATTACAGGGGTCTTGGAGCATTGAGATGACAAGGGCATGGAACATGGTGATGAGAAGGCCATGGAGCTTTCTGATGACTTGTGTCATGGAGCTTTGTGAAGACAAGCACATGGAGCATTGTGATTACCGGGGTCTTGGAGCATTGTGAAGAAAAGGACATGGATCATTGTGATGAAAAAGGCATGGAGCCTTGTCATGAGAGGGTTCAAGGAGCACACTGAGGACAAGTGTGAGGGAGCATTGAGATGATAAGTGTATTGAGCATTGTGATGACAAAGGTCATGGAGCACTGTGATGAGAAGACCATGGATAACTGTGATGACGAGCGTAATGGGGCATTGTGATGCCAAGTGTTATGGAACATTGTGATCAGAAGGGTTTGGAGCATTGTGATGACAGAGGACATGGAGCATTTTGATTTCATTGTAATGACAATAGCATGAAGCATTATGATGATGGGCATGGTGCATTTTGATGAAAGGGTTCATGCAGCATTGAAATGAAAAGTGGCATGGAACATTGTGATGACAAATGTCATGAAGCATTGTGATGACTGGAGTCACGGAGCATTGTGATGACAGGGGTTATGGAGCATTGTGATGACAAGGGCATGGAGCATTAGGATGAAAGTGGCATGGAGCATTGTCCTGACATGTTTCATGGATTATTGTGATGACAGAGGGCATGGCACATTGTGAAAACTAGCGCATGGAGCATTGTGATGACAAGGTCATTGATTATTGTGAACAAAGGTGTCAGGGAGCATTGTGGTGACATATGTCACGGTGCACTGTGATGACAATGGCATTGAGCATTGTGATGCCAAGTGTCATGGAGAAATGTGATGACAAATGTAATGGAGCATTGTGATGACAAGGGCTTGGAGCATTGTGATGACAAGGGTAATGGAGCATTGTGAAGAAAAGGGTCATGGAGCATTTTGTTGACAAGAGTCCCGGATCATTGTGTTGTCAGTGTTCATGGAGCATTGTGATGACATGGGTCATGGAACATTGTGATGACAGGGTTCATGGGGCATGGTGATGAGAAAGTCATGGAACATTGGGTTGAAAATGTTCATGGAGTATTGTGGTGACAGGGGTCATGGGGCATTTTGATGACAAGGGAATGGAGCATTGCGATGAAAATATCATGGAGCATGGTGATGAGAAGGCCATGGAGCATTCTGAAGACATTCGTCATGAAGCTGTGTGATGACAATGGCATGGAGCATTGTGATTACAGGGGTCTTGGAGCATTGTGAGGAAAAGGGCATGGATCAGGGTGATGAAAAATGCATGGAGCCTTGTCATATCAGGCTTCAAGGAGCATACTGACGACAAGTTTCAGGGAGCATTGTGATGACAAGTGTATTGAGCATTGTGATGACAAGTTTATTGAGCATTGTGATGACAAGGTCATGGATTATTGTGAAGACAGGTGTCAAGGAGCATTGTGATGACATATGTCATGTTCCACTGCGATGACAATGGCATGGGGCTTTGTGATGCCAAGTGTCATGGAGGATTGTGATGACAAATATAATGGGGCATTGTGATGATTAGGGCTTGGAACATTATGATGACAAGGGACATTGAGAATTTTGATGAGGAGGTCGTGAAGCATTGTGATGACAAGGTCCTGGAGCATTGTGATGAGAAGACCATGGTGCCTTGTGATGACAAGTCTCATGGAGCACACTGATGACAAGGGGCTTGGAGCATTGGGATTACTGGGGTATTGGAGCATTGTGCTGACAAGGGTCATGGAGGATTGTGATGACAAGGCCGTGGAACATTGTCATGACAGGGGTGAGGGAGTATTGTAATGACTAGTGATGGAACATTTTGATATCAGTGGTGAAAGAGCATTTTGATGAGAAGTGCATGGAGCTTTGTGATGACAATGTTTACAGAGCATTGTGATGATAAGGTTGAGAACACTGTCATGACAAGCGCATGGCACATTGTGATGACATGGGTCATGGAGCATTGTTCTGACAAGCGCATGGAGCATTGTGATACCAAGGGTCATGGCGCACACTGCTGACAAAGGCATGGAGCATTGTGATGGCAAGGGTCAGAGAGCATTGTGATGAAAAGTTCATGGAACATTATGGTGACAAATTTCAAAGAGCAGTGTGATGAGGAGGTCATGGACCATTGTGATGACAAAGGTCATGAAGCAATGTGATGACTGGAGTCACGGAGCACTGTGATGACAATGGCATGGAGCATTGTGTTGACAGTGGAATGGAGCATTGGTCTGACAAGTTTCATGGATTATTGTGATGATTGTGGGCATGGCACATTGTGATGACAAGGGCATGGAGCATTGTTATGACCAGGTCATGAGTACTGTGAAGACAGGTGTCAGGGAGCATTGTGATGACATATGTCATGGTGCATTGTGATGACAATGGCATGGAGCATTGTGAAGCCAAGTGTCATGGAGGATTGTGATGACAACGGTAATGGAGCATTGTGATGACAAGGGCCATTGAGAATTGTGATGACAAGTTCGTGAAGCACTGTGATGAAAAGCACATGGAGCTTTCTATGACAGGGGTCATGGAGCATTGCAATGACAAGTGCATGGAGAATTGTGATGACAAGAGCATGTAACATTGTGATGAGAAGTGTCATAGAGCATTGTGATGGCAAGACCGTGGAGCACTGTGATGAGAAGACCATGGATAATTGTGATGATGAGCGTCATGGAGCATTGTGATGACAAGGGCCATTGAGAATTTTGATGCCAACGTCGTGAAGCATTGTGATGACAAGCGCACGGAGCTTGCTATGACAGGGGACATGGAGCATTGCGATGAAAAGTGCATGGAGAATTGTGATGACAAGGGTCATGGAGCATTGTGATGAAAATGGCATGGAGCATTGTGATGGAAAAGGCATGGAGCTCTTCATGACAGGGTTCAAGGAGCATTCTGACGACAACTGTCAGGGAGCATTGTGATGACAAGTGTTTTGTGCATTGTGATGACAAAGTTCATGGAGCATTGTGATGACACGGGCATGGAGTATTGTGATGACAGGTATCATGGAGCGTTGCAATGACAAGTGTTGTGGAAAAATGTGATCACAAGGGTTTGGAGCATTGTGATGACAGAGGTCCTGGAGCATTTTGATTTCATTTTGATGACAATAGCATGAAGCATTATGATGATGGGCATGGTGCATTGTGATGGCACGGTTCATGGAGCATAGAGATGAAAAGGGGCATGGAGCATTGTGATTACAGGGGTCTAGGAGAATTGTGATGACAAGGGCATGGAGCATCGTGAATGAAAAGGCCATGGAGCATTCTGATGACATGCGTCATGGAGCTTTTTATGACAAGAACATGGAGCATTGTGATGACAAGGGTTATGGAGCCTTGTGATGACAAGGCCATGGAACATTGTAATGGCAGTTGTCATGGAGCATTGTTATAACAGGGGTAATGGAGCATTTTGAAGACAAGGGCATGGAGCATTGGTCTGAAAAGTTTCATGGATTTTGTGATGAGAGGGGGCATGGAGCATTGTGATGACAAGGACATGGAACATTGTGATACATGGGTCATGGCGGATTGTAATGACAAGGGCATGGAACATTGTGTTAAGAAGAGCATCGAGCATTGTGATGAAAAGCATCATGGAGCCTGTGATGACAACTGCATGGAACAATGTGATGAGAGTGTTCATGGAGCATTTTGATGACAATGGCATGCAGCATTGTGATGCCAAGGGTCATGGAGGAATGTGATGACAAAGTTAATGGAGCATTGTGATGATAGGGGTTTGGAGCATTGTGAGGACAAGGGTCATGGAGCATTTTGATGACAAGGGCATGGAGGATTGTGATGACAAGGGCCATTGAGAATTTTGATGACAATTTCGTGAAGCATTGTGATGAAAAGAACATAGAGCTTGCTATGACAGGTGTCATTAGGCATTGCGATGACAAATGCATGGATAATTGTGACGACAAGAGCATGTAACATTGTGATGAGAAGTGTCATGGAGCATTGTGATGAGAAGATCATGGATATTTGTGATGACGAGCGTCATGGAGCACTGTAATGACAAGGGGCATGGAGCACTGTGATGACAGGTGTCATGGAGCATTTTGATGACAGGGATCATGGAGCATTGTGATGACAAGGGTCTTGGAGCATTCTGATGACAAGCTTGTGGAGTATTGTGATGACAATGGCATGGAGCATTGTGAGAAAAAGGGCATGGAGCATTGTGATGAAAAAGGCATGGAGCCTTTTCATGACAGGGTTCAAGGAGCATTCTGAGGAAAAGTGTCAGGGAGCATTGTGATGACAGGTGTATTGAGCATTGTGATGAAAAATTTCTTGGAGCATTGTGATGACAAGGGCATGGAGTATTGTGATGACAGGCATCATGGAGCGTTGTGATGACAAGTGTTATGGAACATGGTGATCACAAGGGTTTGGAGCATTGTGATGACAGAGGTCATGGATCACTTAGATTTCAAGTATCATGGAGCATTGTGATGACATGGGCATGAAGCAATGTGATCCCAAGGTTCATGGAGGATTGTGATGACACTGGTAATGGAGAATTGTGAGAAGTGCATGGAGCATTGTGATGACAAGGTCATGTAGCATTTTGCTGACAAAGGCATGGAGCACCGAGATTACAAGTGTCATGGAGCTCTGTGACGACAAGTGTCAAGGACCATTGTGATTACAGGGGTCATGGAGCATGGGGATGACAAACGCATGGAATGTTCTGATGACAAGTGGCATGTATCATTTTGATGCCAGTGGTCATGTAGCATTGTGATGACATAGGTCATGGAGCATTGTGATGAGAAGGTCATGGAGCATTGGGCTGAAAATATTCATGGAGTACTGTGATGACAAAGGTCATGGAGCATTGTGATGAGAAGGGAATGGAGCAATGCGATATGAAGGTCCTGGAGCATTGTGATGAGAGGGCCATGGCGCCTTGTGATGACAAGTTTCATGGAGCTTACTGATAAAAAGGTTCATGGAGCATTGTGATTACAGGGGTTTTGTAGCATTGTGAAGACCAGGGCATGGAGCATTGTGATGAGAAGGCCATGGAACATTCTGATGACATGCGTCATGGAGCTTTGTGATGACAGGGATATGGAGCATTGTGATTAGAGGGGTCTTGGAGGATTGTGATGAAAAGGGAATGGATCATTGTGATGAAAAATGAATGGAGCCTTGTCATGACAGTGTTCAAGGAGCATACTGCTGATAAGTGTCCGGGAGCATTGTGATGATAAGTGTATTGAGCATTGTGATGACAAAGGTCATGGAGCATTGTGATGAGAAGACCATGGATAATTGTAATGACCAGCGTCATGGGGAATTGTGATGACAAGTGTTATGGAACATTGTGATCACAAGGGTTTGGAGCATTGTGATGACAGAGGTCATGGAGCATTTTGATTTCATTGTAATGACAATAGCCTGAAGCATTATGATGATGGGCATGGTGCATTGTGATGACAGGGTTCATGGAGCATTGAGATGAAAAGGGGCATGGAGCATTTTGATGAGAGGGGTGTTGGATCATTGTGATGACAAGGGCATGGAGCATTGTGATGAGAAGGCCATGGAGCATTCAGATGACATGCATCATGGAGGTTTGTGATGACAAAGACATTCAGCATTGTGATTAGAGGGGTCTTGGAGCATTGTGATGACAAGGGTCATGGAGGCTTGTGATGACAAGGCCATGGAACCTTGTGATGGCAAGTGTCATGGAGCATTATTATGACAGGGGTAATGGAGCATTGTGATTACAAGGACATGGAGCACTGGTCAGAAATGTTTCATGGATTATTGTGATGAGAGTGGGCATGGAGCACTGTGATGACAAGGGCACGGAACACTATGATACATGGGTCAGGGAGGATTGTAATGATAAGGGCATGGAGCATTGTGATGAGAAAGGCATCGAGCATTGTGATGACAAGCGTCATGGAGCTTTGTGATCACAAGGGCATGGAGCAATGTGATGAGAGGGTTCAAGGAGCATTTGATGATAATGGCATGGAGGACTGTGATGCCCATGGTCATGGAGCTTTGTGATGACAGATGTCATGGAGCATTTTGATGACAAGGCCGTGGTGCATTGTGGTGAGAAGTGCAGGGAGCATTGTGATGACAGGGTCATGGAGCAATTTGATCAAAAGGTTCATGGAACATTTTGATGAGAGGGGTAATGGAAAATTGTGATGTCAGGTGTCATGGAGCATTGTGATGAAAAGGGTCATGGAGCATTTTGTCACAGGGATTATTGAACATTCTGATGTCAGGGGGCATGGAGCATTGTGATGAAACGGGTCATGGAGCATTTTGATGACAGGTGTCATGGAGCATAGTGACGATAAGGGCATATAGCATTTTTATGACAGGGGTCATGGAACATTTTGATGACAGGGGTGAGGGAGTATGGTGATGACTAGTGATGGAACACGGTGATATCATTGTTGAGAGAGCATTTTGATGAGAATTGTATGGAGCATTGTGATGACAATGTTTATGGAGCATTTTGATGACAAGCACATGGCTCATTGTGATGACATGGGTAATGAAGCATTGTGCTGACAAGCGCATGGAGCATTGTGATGACAAGGGTGACAGAGCTTTGTGATGAAAAGTCCATGGAGCATTGTGGTGACAAAGGTCACAGAGCCTTCTGTGACGAGGTCATGGACCATTGTGATGACAAATGTCATGAAGCACTGTGATGACTGTAGTCACGGATCATTGTGATTACAGGGTTCTTGGAGCATTGTGATGCCAAGGGCATGGATCACTGTGATGAGAAGGCCATGGAGCATTCTCATGACATGTGTCATAGAGCTTTGTGATGACAAGGTCAGGGAGCATTGTGATTACAGGGGTCTTGGAGCATTGTGATGAAAAGGGAATGGATCATTGTGATAAAAAAAGCATGGAACCTTTTTACGACAGTGTTCGTGATGCATACTAATGACAAGTGTCAGGGAGCATTGTGATGATAAGTGTATTGAGGATTGTGGCGACAAAGGTCATGGAGCATTGTGATGAGAAAACCATTCATAATAGTGATGACGAGCGTCATGGGGCATTTTGATGACAAGTGTTATGGAACACTGTGATCACAAGGATTTGGAACATTGTGGTGACAGATGTCATGGAGCATTTTGATATCATTGTGATGACAATAGCATGAAGCATTATGATGATAGGCATGGTGAATTGTGATGACAGGGTTCATGGAGCATTGAGATGAAAAGGGGCATGGAGCATTGTGATTACAGGGGTGTTGGAGCATTGTGATGACAAGGGCATGGAGCACTGTAATGAGAAGGCCATGGAGGATTCTGATGACATGCGTCATGGATCTTTGTGACGACAAGGGCATGGATCATTGTGATTACAGGGGTCTTGGAGCACTGTGATGACAACGGTCATGGAGCCTTGTGATGACAAGGCCGTGTAACATTGTGATGGCAGGGGTCATGGAGCATTGTACGACAGGTGTAATGGAGCATTGTGATGACAAGGGCATGGAGCAATGTGATGAGAGATTTCATTGAGCATTGTGATAACAATGGCATGGAGCATTGTGATGCAAAGTGTCTTGGAGCTTTGTGATGACAAAGTCATGGGGCATTAGGTGAAAAGGGCGTGGTGCATTGAGAGGAGAAGGGCAGGGAGCATTGTGATGACAGGGTTATGGAGAAATTTGCTGAAAAGGGTCATGGAATATTTTGATGACAGTGGTTATGGAACATTTTGATGTCAGGGGTCATGAAGCATTGTTATGAAATGGGTCATGGAGCATTTTCTGACAGGGTTTATGGAATATTGTGATGTCAGTGGTCATGGTGCATGTGAAGATAAGGGCATGTAGCACTGTGATGACAGGGGTGAGGGAGTATTGTGATGACTAGTGATGGAAAATTGTGATATATGTGGTGAGAGAGCATTTTGATGAGAAGTGCATGGAGCATTGTGATCACACGTTTCATGGAGCATGGCGATGAGAAGGATGTGGACCATTGTGATGACAAGCACATGGCGCATTCTGATGACATGGGTCATGGAGCATTGTGCTGACAAGCGCATGGAGCATTTTGATGACAAGTGTCATGGAGCATTGTGCTGACAAAGGCATGGAGCATTGTGATGACAAGGGACACAGAGCATTGTGATGAAAAATTCATGGAGCATTGTGGTGAAAAAGATCACAGAGCCTTGTGTGACGAGGGTATGGACCATTGTGATGAGATAGGTCATGAAGCATTGTGATGATTGGAGTCACGGGGCACTGTGATGACAGGGGTCATGGAGCATTGTGATGACAAGGGCAAGGAGCAATGTGATGACAGGGACATGGAACATTGGTCTGACAAGTTTCATGGATTATTGTGATGACAGTGAGCTTGGAGCATTGTGATGAAAATGGCATGCAGCATTGTGATGACAATGGTCACAGAGCGTTGTGTGACGAGGCCATGCACCGTTGTGATGACAAAGGTCATGAAGCATTGTGATAACTGGAGTCACGGAGCACTGTGATGACAGGGGTAATGGAGCATTGTGATGACAAGGTCAGGGAGTATTTTGAAGACAGGTGTCAGGGAGCATTGTGATGACATATGTCATTGTCCATTGTGATGACAATGGCATGGAGCATTGTGATACCAAGTGTCATGGAGGATTGTGATGACAAAGGTAATGGAGCATTTTGATGACAAGGGCTTGGAACATTGTGATGACAATGGTCATGGAGCATTGTGATGGCAAGGGAATGGAGCATTGTGATGACAAGGGCCATTGAGAATTTTGATGAAAACGTCGTGAAGAATTGTGATGAAAAGCACATGGAGCTTGCTATGACTGTGGTCATAGAGCATTGCGATGACAAGTGCATGGAGAATTGTGAAGACAAGATCATGTAACATTGTTATGAGAAGTGTTAAGGATCATTGTGATGACAAGGACGTGGAGTATTGTAATGACAAGGCACATGGAGCATTGTGATGGCAAGACCGTGGAGCATTGTGATGAGAAGACCATGGATAATTGTGATGACGAGCATCATGGAGCACTGTAATGACAAGGGGCATGGAGCATTGTGATGACAAGGGTCATGGAGGATACTGATGACAAGCTTGTGAAGTATTGTGATGAAAATGGCATCGAGCATTGTGATGAAAGGGGCATTTAGCCTTTTCATGACACGGTTCAAGGAGCATTCTGATGAGAAGTGACAGGGAGCATTGTGATGACAAGTGTATTGAACATTGTGATGACAAATGTCATGGAGCATTGTCATGAGAAGTCCATGGATAATTGTGGTGACAGGCATCAAAGTGTGTTGTGATGACAAGTGTTATAGAACATTGTGATCACAAGTGTTTGGAGCATTGTGATGACAGAGGTCATGGATCATTTTGATTTCAAGGAGCATGGAGCATTTTGATGACAAGGGCATGAAGCAATGTGATCCCAACGTTAATGGAGGATTTTGATGACAATGGTAATGGAGAATTATTTTGACAACCGCATGGAACATTGTGATGACAAGGTGATGTAGCATTTTGCTGACAAAGGCATGGAGCATTGTGATGACAAGGGTCACGGAACAATGTGATGACAAGCGTCACAGAGCATTGTGATTACAGGGGCCATGGAATACTGGGATGACAAGGGCATGGATCATTGTGTTGACAACGATCATGGAGCATTTTAATGCCAGTGGTCATGCAGCATTGTGATGACATGGGCCATGAAACATTGTGATGAGAAGGTCATGGAGCATTGGGCAGAAAATATTCATGGAGTATTGAGATGACAGGTGTCTTAGAACATTGTGTTGACAAGCAAATGGAGAATTGTGATGACAAGGTTCTGGAGCATTGTGATGAGAAGACCATGGACCCTTGTGATGAAAAGTCTCATGGAGCATTCTGATGAAAAGGGGCATAGAGCATTGTGATTGCAGGGTTCTTGGAGCATTGTGATGAAAAGGGCATGGAGCATTGTGATGACAGGGGCATGGAGCATTGGTCTGACAAGTTTCATGGATTATTGTGATGACAGTGGGCATGGTGCATTGTGATGACAAGGTCATGGAGAATTGTGAAGACCGGTGTCAGGGAGCATTGTGATGACATATGTCATGGTCCATTGTGATGACAATGACATGGAGCATTATGATGCCAAGTGTCATGGAGGATTGTGATGACAAAGGTAATGGAGCATTGTGATGACATAGGCTTGGAGCATTGTGATGACAAGGGCCATTGATAATTTTGATAACAATTCATGAAGCACTGTGATGACAACCACATGGAGGTTGCTATGACAGGGGTCATGCAGCATTGCGATTAAAAGTGCATAGAGAATTGTGAAGACAAAGCATATAACACTGTGAGTAGAAGTGTCATGGAGCGTAGTGATGCCAAGGACGTGGAGAATTGTGATCACCAAAGACATGGAGCATTGTGATGACCAGAGCATGCAGCATTGTGATGGCAAGACCGTGGAACATTGTTATGAAAAGGCCATGGATAATTGTGAAGATGAGTGTCATGGAGCACTGTAATGACAAGGGGCATGGAGCATTGTGATGACAGGTGTTATGGAGAATTGTGATGACAGAGGTCATGGAGCATTGTGATGACAAGGGTCATGGAGCATTCTGATGACAAGCTTGTGGAGTATTGTGATGACAATGGCATGGAGCATTGTGATGAAAATGGCATGGTGCATTCTGACGAAAAACGCATGGAGCCTTTTCATGACAGGGTTCAAGGAGCATTCTGAAGACAAGGGTTAGGGAGCATTGTGATGACAAGTGTATTGACAATTGTGATGACATAGGTCATGGAGAATTGTGATGACAAGGGCATGGTGTATTGTGACGACAGGCATCATGGAGCGTTGTGATGACAAGTGTTATGGAACATTGTTATCACAAAGGTTTGGAGCATTGTGATGACAAGGGTCATGGACCATTTTGATTTAAATGAGCATGGAGCATTGTGATGCCAATGGTCATGGAGCTATATGATGACAAAGGTCATGGAGCATTTTGATGACAAGGTTGTGGTGCATTGTGATGAGAAGGGCATGGAGCATTGTGATGACAAGGCCATGAAGCATTCTGATGACAAAGGCATGGAGCATTGTGATGACAAGTGTCATGGAGCACTGTGATGACAAGCGTCACGGAGCATTGTGATTACGGGATCATGGAGGATTGGGATGAAAAGGGCATGGATCATTGTGATGACAAGTGTCATGGAGCATTTTGATGACAAGAGTCCCGGATCATTGTGTTGTCAGGGGTCATAGAGGGTTGTGATGACATTTGTCATGGAGCATTGTGATGACAGGTGTCATGGAGCATTGTGATGAGAATGTCATGGAACACTGGGCTGAAAATGTTCATGGAGTATTGTGATGACAAGAGAAAGGAGCATTGTGATGACAAGGTCCTGGAGCATTGTGATGAGAAAACCATGGAGCCTTGTGCTGAAATTCTCATGGAACATTCTAATGAAAATGGGCATGGAGCATTGTGATTACAGGGGTCGTGGAGCATTCTGATGACAAGGGAATGGTGCATTGTGATGAGAAGGCCATGGAGCATTCTGAAGACATGCATCATGGAGCTTTGTGATGATAAGGGCATGGAGCATTGTGATTTCATGTGTATGGAGCCTTGTGATGACAAGGGTCATGGAGCCTTGTGATGACAAGGCTGTGGAACATTGTGATGACTGGGATCATGGAGAATTGTTATGACAGGTGTAATGGAGAATTGTGATGACAAGGCCATGGGGCATTGGTCTGAAAAGTTTCATGGATTATTGTGATGAGAGTGGGCATGGAGCATTGTGATGACAAGGGCCTGGAACACTGTGGTACAGGGTTCATGGGGGACTGTAATGACCAGGACATGGAGCATTGTTGTGAGAAGGGCATCGAGCATTGTGATGACAAGCGTCATGGACATTTGTGATGACAAGGGCATGGAGCAATGTGATGAGAAGTTTCGTGGAGCATTGTGATGACAATGACATGGAGCATTGTGATGCCAAGGGTCATTGAGCTTTGTGATGACAAAAGTTATGGAGCATTTTGATGACGTGTTATGGAGCATTGTGAGGTCAGGGGTCATGGAGCACTGTGATGATAAGGGCATGTAGTATTGTGATGACAGGGGTCATGGAATATTGTGATGAGAAGGGTGAGGGACTATTGTGATGACTAGATATGGAACAATGTTATATCAGTGGTGACAGAGCATTTGGATGAGAAGTGAATGGAGCATTGTGATGACAAGCTGATGGAGCATTGTGTTGACAAGCGCATGGAGCATTGTGATGACAAGTGTTTTTGCGTATTGTGCTGAGAAAGGCATGGAGCATTGCGATGACAAGGGTCATGGAGCATTGTGATGCAAAGTTCATGGAGCATTGTGGTGACAGACGTCACAGTGCCTTGTGATGATGAGGGCATTGACCACTGTGATGACAAAGATCATGAAGCATTGTGATGAATGGAGTCACGGAGCATTGTGATGACTGCGGTCATGGAGCACTGGGATGTCAAGGGCATGGAGCATTGTGATGACAGGGGCATGGAGCATTTTGATGGTAAATCCCTGAAGCATTGTGATGAGAAGACCTTGGGTAATTGTGATGACGAGCATCATAGAGCACTGTACTGACAAGGGGCAAGGAGCATTGTGATGACAGGTGTCAGGGAACATTGTGATGACAGAGGTCATGGAGCATTGTGATGACAAGGGCATGGAGCATTGTGAAGACAAGGGCTTGGAGCATTGTGATGACAAATGTCATGGAGCATTGTGATGACAATGGCGTGGAGCATTGTGATGAAAACATCATGGATTATTGTTAAGACAGGTGTCAGGGAGCATTGTGATGACATATGTCATGTTCCATTGTGATGCCAGTGACATGGAGCATTGTGATGCCAAGTGTCATGGAGGATTGTGATGACAAAGGCAAAGGAGCATTGTGATGACAAGAGCATGGATCATTGTGATGTCAAGGGCCATAGAGAATTTTAATGACCAGGTCTTGAAACATTGTGATGACAAGCGCATGGAGCTTGCTATGACAGGGGTCCTGGAGCATTGTGATGACAAGTGCATGCAGAATTGTGATGACAAGAGCATATCACATTGTGAGGAAAAGTGTCAAGGAGCATTGTGATGACAAGGATGTGGAGAATTGTGATGACAAGGGTCATGGAGCATTGAGATGACCAGGGCATGGAGCATTGTGATGTTAAAACCCTGAAGCATTGTGATGAGAAGACCTTGGGTAATTGTGATGACGAGCATCATGGAGCACTCTACTGACAAGGGGCATGGAGCATTGTGATGACAGGTGTCAGGGAACATTGTGATGACAGAGGTCATGGAGCATTGTGATGACAAGGGCATGGAGCATTGTGATGACAAGGGCCTGGAGCATTGTGATGACAAGTGTCATGGAGCATTTTGATGACATTGGCATGGAGCATTGTCATGACAAGGGACATTGAGAATTTTTATAAAAATGTCATGAAGCATTGTGATGACAAGCATATGGAGCTTGCTATGACATGGGTCACGGAGCATTGCGATGACAATTGCATGGAGAATTGTGATGACAAGAGCATGTAACTTTGTGATGAGAAGTGTCAGGGAGCATTGTGATGACAAAGAGGTGGAGAATTGTGATGACAAGGGACATGGAGCATTGTGATGACCAGGGCATGGAGCAATGTGATGGCAAGACTGGGGAGCATTGTGATGAGAAGGCCATGGATAATTGTGATGACGAGCATCATGGAGCATTATGATGACAAGAGCCGTGGAGCATTCTGACATAAGATATCACTTATGAAGGAAATGTAAACATGGCTACACATGAACTGAATTAGGAAAGAAAACAGAGTCTCACATTTAGAAATCATACTTATGCCTGCTTAAAGGGAAAGGAGAGGTGGGGAGATGCACAAAACCAGAGTTTCATATTAGCACAGGTACCATTGCATAATCCAAATACAGAATAGACAAGAGCTACTCCTTCCTCAGTGAACGGGACTCAACAGCCCTATTCCCGCAGAGGAATATATCTGACTAGTAAGAATCTTAATACCTATGTATTGATATGTATCCGTAAGGGAATCAAGTGTGTCTAGACGGGCATAAACACGTCAGTGAAAATCAGCTCAACCTCATTATATAAATGATTTTCAAAAACAAAACAAAAAACAGTGAAATCCTAACACAATTACTTCAGGTGTTCTGATGAAACCTGGAATGACCCTATCTAAAACGACAGCTGGATGAGACATAAGGCAGGACACTTTTGACTGAGAGGATTGGTGAGATTGAACGAGAAAATGCAGACCGTTTAAAGCAATAATGCATGCCAGCAATTCCATGGGTCCCAACTCGCCAGGTAAAAGGGAATATCACTACAGTTATAACATGTATTGGAAACGTAGAGAATGCACACACTGAGAATATGAAAGGATTCTAAAACTCAACTAATAGTCCCTATCCTGGTGCTCCGGTTTGAGTTTCCAACTGCTTTACTATCAACCTCCCAACTTGGAGAGACAGCCCCTTTAAAGTCCTGGTTCACACAGGTTGCCACTTTTACACAGGATGAAATGGAATAGGGAGAGCCAATGAGAGATTAGCTGTTAGGCATTAGGACGGGCACATGCCACTCTAATTTCCCGGCAGGAAGAAGAATTAACCAAAGTCTCAGCCACACACTGGGAACCACTATAGGTCCTGAACCAAAATTTTGGACTTGACGTCAGCTCACAAAAAACGAGTTGAAAAATGGAGCTCAGGGCACAGAAATTCACAAAATGGAAGAGTAATAAAGGACAACAATCGTCCAAAAATCTGTTGAGGGAAGGCAAAGGGGCAGACTTGAAAGAGAGCCAGAATAGCAGGAATCAGATTTCAAGAGGTACATTGGAATCACCTTTAAAGCACAGGAAGAGGGGCAAAACTTCGACAATGATGAACTTGGCCAAAAAGGACGTATGTGTTTTCTCCTGAATATATTCAGAGGAATATGCATACGTCCTTTAGGGCCAAGCAAGGAAGCGGGCAATGCAAATCTGCACTACAAAGTAGTATCACTTCCCACTGGTCAAAAGGGACATCCACAAAATGTGTAAACACAAGAAAGGCAAGACAGGCCCTGGAGAACAGGGAGCCTAGTTATGCTGATGGGCAGGATGTAAATTGCCAACTGCCTCTCTGGAGGAGTGCATTGTGTTCCCTAAAACAAGTAAACAGCAGAGCTACAGAGACAAGGGCAATTCCAGTCTAAGGAATATACCTTGGAAAACTGAAAATCAATAAGACAGAGCCATGCCACCATTTAGAGCTGCACTGCTTACAAGAACCTCATTTTGGGTACACCGTAAATACCCCAGGAAAGACAAAAAAGGTTCAACAAATTGTGGTATTTACCTATGATGGAATATCCCTCAGCCAAGAAATCAATGTCCTAAGGCCAGTAGCAGCAAAATGAGTGGATTCAGGTACGATGATTCTAAGTGAAAAAAGTCACAGAGAAAAAGAAACTTATCAGAAGATATCACTTATGAAGGTCCTGTAAACATGGCTACACATGAAGTGAGTTAGGAAAGAGAACAGACTCTCACATTGAGAAAAAACTCGTATGCCTGCTTAATGGGGAAGGAGAGGTGGGGTGATGCATAAAACCAGAGTTTGATATTAGTACATGTACCGTTCCAAAAACCAACTACGGAGTAGAAAAGACCTACAACTTCCTAAGTGAAAGGGACTCAAATCCCCATATTTCCCGCAGAGGAAAATATCTGACTAGTAAAAATCTTAAAACCTATGTATTGATATGTCTCCGTAAGGGAATCAAGTGTTTCTAGACTCGCATAAACATGGCAGTGAGAATCAGCTCAAACCCATTCTAAAAAGGAATTTCACAAACAAAACAAAAAAACAGGGAAATCCTTTAGAATTCCTTCAGGGTCTCTGATGAAACCCGGAATGACCCTATCTACAACGACAGCTGGATGTGGCATAAGGCTGGACACTTGGGACTAAGAGGATTGGTGAGATTCGGTGAGCAAATGCAGACCATTTAAAGCAATAATGTGTTGCACACATTCCAAGGGTCCCAACTCTCCAGGTTGATTGTAATATTACTACAGCTATAACATGTACGGAAAACATACAGAAAGGACACACTGTCAATATGAAAGGTTTCTAAAACTCAACTAATAGTCCCTCTCCTGGTGCTCCAGTTTGACTTTCCAACTGCTTTACTATCAATCTCTCAACTTGGAGAGACAGCCCCTTTAACCTCCTGGTTCGCACAGGTTGCCAATTTGGCAGAGGATGAAAGGGAAGAGGGAGAATCAATGAGAGAGTAGCTGTTAGGCATTAGGACGGGCACATGTCACTCTAATTTCCCGGCAGGAAGAAGAATCAACCCAAGTCTCAGCCACCCGTCGGGAACCAGTATAGTTACTGAACCAAAATTTTTTGACTTGCGGTCAGCTCACAAAAAACGAGTTGAAAAATGGAGCTCAGGGGCACAGCAATTCACAAACTGGCAGAGTAATAATGGACAACAATCATCCAAAAATCCGTTGAGGGAAGGCAACGGGGTAGACTTGAAAGGAGCCAGAATAGCAGGAATCAGATTTCAAGAGGTACATTGGAATCGCCTTTAAAGCACACGAAGAGTGTCACAACTTCGACTCTTGTGCACTTTGCCAATAATGGCGTATGCGTTTTCTACTGAATATATTCAGGAGGAAACGCATATGGCCTTTTTAGCCAAGCAAGCAAGCGAGCAATGCAAATCTGCACTACAAAGAAGTATCACTTTCCACCGGTCAAAAGGGATATCCACAAAATGTGTAAAAACCAGAAAGGCAAGACAGGCCCTAGATAACAGGGTGCCTAGTTATGCTGCTGGGCAGGATGTAAATTGCCATCTGCCTCTCTAAAGGAGTGCAATGTGTTCCCTAAAACAGGTAAAGAACAGAGCTACAGAGCCAAGGGCACTTCAAGTCTAGGGAATATACCTTGGGAAAACTGAAAATCAATAAGACACAGCCATCCCAAAATATAGGGCTGCACTGCTTACAAGAACCTCAACTTGGGTGCACCTAAAATATCCCAGGAAAGACAGAATTGGTTCAAGAAATTGTGTTACTTACGTACGATGGAATATCCTTCAGCCATGAAATCAATGTCATAAGGCCAGTAGCAGCAAAATGATTGGATTCAGGTACGATGATTCTAAGTGAAATACGTCACAGAGAAAAAGAAACTTAACATAAGGTATCACTTATGAACGTACTGTAAACATGGCTACACATGAACTGAGTTTGGAAAGAGAACAGAGTCTCACATTTAGAAAACACTCTTATGCGTGCTTAAGGGGGAAGCAGAGGTGGGGTGATGCATAAAACCAGAGTGTGATATTAGTACATGTCCCGTTCCAAAAACCACCTACGGAATAGCCAAATCCTACACCTTCCTCAGTGAAAGGGACTCAAAACCCCATATTTCTCGCAGAGGAATATATCTGACTAGTAAGAATCTTAAAACCTATGTATTGATATGTCTCCGTAAGGGAATCAAGTGGGTCTAGACTGGCATAAACATGGCAGTTAGAATCAGCTCAAACCCACTATAAAAAGGAATTTCAAAAACAAAACAAAAAAACAGGGAAATTCTTTACAATTCCTTCAGGGGCTCTGATGAAACATGGAATGACACTATCTATAATGACAGCTTGATGTGGCATTAGGCTGGACACTTGGGACTGAGAGGATTAGTGAGCAAATGCAGACCATTTAAAGCAATAATGCGTGGCACACATTCCAAGGGTCCCAACTCTCCAGGTTGTAGGGAATATTACTACAGTTATAACAGGTACGGGAAACGTAGAGAATGGACACAGTGTGAATATAAAAGGTTTCTAAAACTCAACTAATAATCCCTCTCCTGGTGCTCTGGTTTGAATTTCCAACTGCTTTACAATCAATCTCCCAACTTGGAGAGGCAGCCCCTTTAACCTCCTGGTTCGAACAGGTTGCCAATTTGGCAGAGGATGAAAGGGAAGAGGGAGAACCAATGAGAGAGTAGCTGTTAGGCATTTGGACGGGCACATGTCACTCTAATTTCCCAGCAGGAAGAAGAATTAAACAAAGTCTCAGCCACCCGCCGGGAACCAGTAGAGGTGCTGAACCAAAATTTTTGACTTGCGGTCAGCTCACAAAAAACGAGTTGAAAACTGGAGCGTAGGGGCACAGCAATGCACAAACTGTCAGAGTAGTAAAGGACAACAATCGTCCGAAAATGTGTTGAGGGAAGGCAACGAGAAGGACTTGAAATCGAGCCAAAATAGCAGGAAACAGATTTCAAGAGGTACATTGGAATCACCTTTAAAGCACAAGAAGAGGGGCACAACTTCGACAATGATGCACTTGGCCAAAAAGGGCGTATGCGTTTTCTCCTGAATATATTCAGTAGAAAACGCATACGTCCTTTTTGGCCAAGCAAGCAAGCGGGCAATGCAAATCTGAACTACAATGAAGTATCATTTCCCAGCGGTCAAAAGGGTCATCCGCAAAATGTGTAAAAGCCAGAAAGGCAATACAGGCAATGGAGAACCTGGATCCTAGTTATGCTGATGGGCAGCATGCAAATTGCCACCTTCCTCTCTGGAGGAGTGCACTGTGTTCCCTAAAACAAGTAAACAACAGAGCTACAGAGCGAAGGGCACTTCCAGTCTAGGGAATATTCCTTGGGAAAACTGAAAATCAGTAAGATAGAGCCACCCCAAAATTGAGGGCTGCACTGCTTACAAGAACCTCAACTTGTGTACACCTTAAATATCCCAGGAAAGACAAAAATGGTTCAAGAAATTGTGTTATTTAGGTACGATGGAATATCAGTCAGCCATGAAATCAATGTCATAAGGCCAGTAGCAGCAAAATGAGTGGATTCAGGTACGATGATTCTAAGTGTAATAAGTCACAGAGAAAAAGAAACTTATCATAAGATATCACTTATGAAGGTCCTGTTAACATGGCTACACATGAACTGAGTTAGGAAAGAGAACAGAGTCTCACATTTAGAAAACACTCTTATGCCTGCTTAAGGGAGAAGGAGAGGTGGGGTGATGCAAAAAACCAGAGTTTGATATTAGTACATGTACCGTTCCAAAAACCAACTATGGAATAGAAAAGACCTACACTTTCCTCAGTGAAAGGGACTCAAAACCCCATATTTCCCGCAGAGGTATATATCTGACTAGTAAGAAACTTAAAACCTATGTATTGATATGTCTCCATAAGGGAATGAAGTGTGTCTTGACTGCCATAAACATGGCAGTGAGAATCAGCTCAAACCCACTATAAAAAGGAATTTCAAAAACAAAACAAAAAAACAGGCAAATTCTTTACAATTCCTTCAGGGGCTCTGATGAAACCTGGAATGACCATATCTACAACGACAGCTGGATGTGGCATAAGGCTGGATACTTGGGACTGAGAGGATTGGTGAGATTCGGTGAGCAAATGCAGACCCTTTAAAGCAAATATGCGAGGCACACATTCCAAGGGTCCCAACTCTCCAGGATGAAGGGAATATTACTACAGCTATAACAGGTACAGGAAACCTAGACAATGGACACTCTGTGAATATGAAAGGTTTCAAAAACTCAACTAATAATCCCTCTCCTGATGCTCCGGTTTGACTTTCCAACTGCTTTACTATCAATCTCCTAACTTGGAGAGACAGCCCATTTAACCTCCTGGTTCTCACAGGAGGCCAATTTGGTAGAGAATGAAAGGGAAGAGGGAGAACCAGTGAGAGAGTAGCTGTTAGGCATTTGGACGGCACATGTCATTCTAATTTCCCGGCAGGAAGAAGAATTAACCAAAGTCTCAGATACCCGCCGGGAACCAGTTTAGGTCCGGAACCAAAATTTTGGACATGCGGTCAGCTCACACAAAACGAGTTGAAAAATGGAGCTCAGGGGCACAGCATTGCACAAACTGGCAGAGTAATAAAGGACAACAATCGTCCGAATATCTGTTGAGGGAAGGCAACGAGGCGGACTTGAAAGCGAGCCAGTATAGCAGGAAACAGATTTCAAGAGGTACTTTGGATTTGCTTTTAAAGCACAGGAAGAGGGGCACAACTTCGACAATGATGCACTTGGCCCAGAACGGCGCATGCGTTTTCTCCTGAATATATTCAGGAGAAAACGCATACGCCATTTTTGGCCAAGCAAGAAAGCTGGCAATGCAAATCTGCACTACAATTAAGTATCATTTCCCACCGGTCAAAAGGGATATCCGCAAAATGTGTAAAAACCAGAAAGGCAAGATAGGCCCTGGAGAACAGGGAGCCTAGTTATGCTGAAAGAAAGGATGTAAATTGCCAACTGCCTCTCTGGAGGAGTGCATTGTGTTCCCTAAAACAAGTAAACAACAGAGCTACAGTGCCAAGGGCCATTACAGTCTAGGGAATATACCTTGGGAAAACTGAAAATCAATAAGACAGAGCCACCCCAAAATTTAGGGCTGCACTGCTTACAAGAACCTCAACTTGGGTACACCTTAAATATCCCAGGAAAGACAAAAATGGTTCAAGAAATTGTGTTACTTATGTACGGTGGAATATCAGTCAGCCATGAAATCAATGTCATAAGGCCAGTAGTTTCAAAATGAGTGGATTCAGTTACGATGATTCTAAGTGAAATAAGTTACAGAGAAAAAGAAACTTATCATAAAATATCACTTATGAAGGTCCTGTAAACATGGCTACACATGAACTGAGTTAGGAAAGAGAACAGAGTCTCACATTTAGAAAACACTCTTATGCCTGCTTAACGGGGAAGGAGAGGTAGGGTGATGCATAAAACCAGAGTTTGATATTAGTACAGGTACCGTTCCAAAAACAACTACAGAATAGAAAATACCTACACTTTCCTCAGTGAAAGGGACTCAAAACGCCATATTTCCCACAGAGGAATATATCTGACTTGTAAGAATCTTAAAACCTATGTATTAGATATGTCTCCGTAAGGGAATCAAGTGTGTCTAGACTGGCATAAACATGGCAGTGAGAATCAGTTCAAACCCATTATAAAAAGGAATTTCAAAAACAAAACAAAAAAACAGGGAAATTCTTTACAATTCCTTCAGGGGCTCTGATGAAACCTGGAATGAGCCTATCTACAACGACAGCTGGATGTGGCAAATGGCTGGACACTTGGGACTGAGAGGATTGGTGAGATTCGGTGAGCAAATGCAGACCCTTTAAAGCAATAACGAGTGGCCCACATTCCAAGGGTCCCAATTCTCCAGGTTGAAGGGAATATTATTACAGCAATAACATGTACGGGAACCCTAGAGAATGGAAACACTGTGAGTATGAATGATTTCTAAAACTCAACTAATACCCCCTCTCCTTGTGCTCCGGTTTGACTTTCCAACAGATTTACTACCAATCTCCCAACTTGGAAAGACAGACCCTTTAACCTCATGGTTCTCACAGGTTGCCAATTTGGCAGAGGATGAAAGGGAAGAGGGAGAACCAATGAGAGAGTAGCTGTTAGGCATTTGGATGGGCACATGTCACTCAAATTCCCCGGAAGGAAGAAGAATTAAACAAAGACTCAGCCACCCGCCTGTAACCAGTATAGGACCTGAACCAAAATTTGGACTTGCGGTCAACTCACAAAAAACGAGTTGAAAAATGGAGCTTAGGGGCACAGCAATGCACAAACTGTCAGAGAAGTAAAGGACAACAATCGTCCAAAAATCTGTTGAGGGAAGGCAACGAGGAGGACTTGAAAGCGAGCCAGAATAGAAGGAAACAGATTTCAAGAGGTACATTGGAATCACCTTTAAAGCACAGGAAGAGGGGCACAACTTCGACAATGATGCACTTGGCCAGAAAGGACGTATGTGGTTTCTCCTGAATATATTAAGGAGAAAACGCATACGTCCTTTTTGGCCAAGCAAGCAAGTGGGCAACGCAAATCTGAACTACAATGAAGTATCACTTCCCACCGGTCAAAAGGGACATCCGCAAAATGTGTAAAAACCAGAAAGGCCAGACTGGCCCTGGAGAACAGGGAGCCTAGTTATGCTGATGGGCAGGATGTAAATTGCCAACTGCCTCTCTGGAGGAGTGCATTGTGTTCCCTAAAACAAGGAAACAACAGAACAACAGAGCCAAGGGCACTTCCAGTGTAGGGAATATACCTTGGGTTTACTGAAAATCAATAAGACAGAGCCACCGCAAAATTTAGTGCTGCACTGCTTACAAGAACCTCAAATTGGGTACACCTTAAATATCCTAGGAAAGACAAAAATGGTTCAAGAAATTGTGTTACTTACGTACGATGGAATATCCCTCAGCCATGAAGTCAATGTAATAAGGCCAGTAGCAGCAAAATGAGTGGATTCAGGTACGATGATTCTAAGTGAAATAAGTCACAGAGAAAAAGAAACTTATCATAAGATAGCACTTATGAAGGTCCTGTAAACATAGCAACACATAAACTGAGTTAGGAAAGAGAACAGAGTCTCACATTTAGAAAACACTCTTGTGCCTGCTTAACGGGGAAGGAGAGGTGGCGTGATGCATAAAACCAGAGTTTGATATTAGTACAGTTACCGTTCCCAAAACCAAATACTGAATAGACAAGACCTACACTTTCCTCAGTGAAATGGACTCAAAACCCCATATTTCTCGCAGAGGAATATATCTGACTAGTAAGAATCTTAAAACCTATGTATTGATAAGTTTCCATGATGATGGGCATGGTTCATTGTGATTACAGAGTTCATGGAGCATTGAGATGAAAAGTGGCATGGAGCATTTTGATTAGAGTTGTCTTGGACCATTGTGATGACAAGGGCATGGAGCATTGTGATGAGAAGGCCATGCAGCAGATTGATGACATGCGTCATGGAGCTTTGTGATGACAATAGCATGGAGCATTGTGATTACAGGGGTCTTGGAGCATTGTGATGACAAGGGTCATGGAGCCTTGTAATGACAAGGCCGTGGAACATTGTCATGACCGGGGTGAGGGAGTATTGTGATGACTAGTGATGGAACATTTTGATATCAGTGGTGAGAGAACATTTTGATGAGAAGTACATGGAGCATTGTGATGACAAGTTTTATGGAGCATTCTGATGACAAGTTTGTGGAAAATTTTGATAACAAGTGCGTGGAGCATTGTGATAACAAGGGTCATGGAGCACTCTGCTGACAAAGGCATGGAGCATTGTGAAAGCAAGGGTCACAGAGCATTGTGAATGAAAAGTTCATGGAGTATTATGGTGAAAAATTTCACAGAGCCCTGTGATGGCGAGGGCATGGACCATTTGGACGCCAAAGGTCATGAAGCATTGTGATGACTGGAATCACGGAGCATTGTGATGACAACGGCATGGAGCATTGTGATGACAGGGGCATGGAGCATTGGTCTGACAAGTTTCATGGATTATTGAGATGACAGTGGGCATGGCGCATTGTGATGACAAGGGCATGCAGCATTGTTATGAGAATGTCATGGAGTACTGTGCAGACAGGTGTCAGGGAGCATTGTGATGACATATGTCTTGGTGCATTGTGATGACAATGGCCTGGAGCATTGTGAAGCCAAGTATCATGGAGGATTGTGATGACAAAGGTACTGGAGCATTGTGATGACAAGGGCGTGGAGAATTGTGATGACAAGATCATGTAACATTGTGATGAGAAGTGTCATGGAGCATTGTGATGGCAAGACCGTGGAGCACTATGATGAGAAGACCATGGATAATTGTGATGTCGAGTGTCATGCAGCACTGTAATGACAAGGGGCATTGAGCATTGTGATGACAAGGGTCGTGGAGCATTCTGATAACAAGCTTGTGGAGTAATGTGATGACAATGGCATGGAGCATTGTGATGTAAAAGGCATGGAGGCTTTTCATGACAGCGTTCAAGGAGCATTCTGACGACAAGCGTCAGGGATCATTGTGATGACAAGTGTATTGAGCATTGTGATGACAAAGGTCATGGAGCATTGTGATGACACGGGCATGGAGTATTGTGATGACAGGCATCATGGAGCGTTGTGATGACAAGTGTTGTGGAACAATGTGATCACAAGGGTTTGGAGCATTGTGATGACAGAGGTCATGGATCATTTTGATTTCAAGGAGCACGGAGCTTTGTGATGACAGGGATCATGGAGAATTTTGATGAGAAGATCATGGAGCATTGGGCTGAAAATATTCATGGAGTTTTGTGATGACAGGTGTCTTGGAGCACTGTGATAACAAGATCATGGAGCATTGTGATGAGAAGGCCATGGAGCATTCTGATGACATGTGTCATGGATGTTTGTGATGAAAAGGGGAATGGAGCATTGTGATTACAGGGGTCTTTGAGCATTGTAATGAAAAGGGCATGGATCATTGTGATGAAAAAGGCATGGAGCCTTGTCAGGGCAGGGTTCAAGGAGCATACTCTGGACAAATGTCAGGGAGCATTGTGATGACAAGTGTATTGAGCATTGTGATGACAAAGTTCATGGGGCATTGTGATGAGAAGACCATGGTTAACTGTGATGAGGAGTGTCATGGGGCATTGTGATGACAAGTGTTATGGAACATTGTGATCACAAGTGTTTGGAGCATTGTGATGACAGAAGTCATGGAGCATATTGATTTAATTGTGATGACAATAGCATGAATCATTATGATGATGGGCATGGTGCATGGGATGACAGGGTTCTTGGAGCATTGAGATTAAAAGGGGCATGGAGCATTGTGATTACATGGGTCTTGGAGCATTGTGATGACAAGGGCATGGAGCATAGTGAATGAGAAGTCCATGGAGCATTCTGATGACATGCGTCATGGAGCTTTCTGATGACAATTGCATGGAGCATTGTGATTACAGGGTCTTGGAGCATTGTGATGAAAAGGGTCATGGAGTCTTGTGATGACAAGGCTGTGGATACTTGTGATGGCAGGTGTCATGGAGCATTGTTATGACAGGGGGAATGGAGCATTGTGATGACAAGGGCATGGAGCATTGGTCTGAAAATTTTCATGGATTATTGTGATGAGAGTGGGCATGGAGCATTGTGATAACAAGCGTCATGGAGCTTTGTGATGACAACGGCATGGAGCAATGTGATGAGAGGGTTCATGGAGCATTGTGATGACAATGGCATGGAGCATTGTGATGCTCAGGGTTATGGAGCTTTGTGATGACAAATGTCATGGAGCATTCTGATGACAAGGGTGACGTGCATTGTGATGAGAAGGGCAGGGAGCATTGTGATGACAGGGTCATTGAGTAATTTGCTGAAAAGGGTCATGGAACATGTTGATTACAGAGGTTATGGAATATTGTGATGTCAGGGGTCATGGAGCTTTGTGATGAAATGTGTCATGGAGCATTTTGATGACAGGGGTTATGGAATATTGTGATGTCAGGGGTCATCGAACATTGTGATGATAAGTGCATGTAGCATTTTAATGACGGGGTCATGGAACATTGTGATGACAGGGGTGATGGAGTATTGGAATGAATAGTGATGGAACATTGTGACATCAGTGGTGAGAGAGCATTTTGATGAGAAGTGCATGGAGCGCTGTAATGACAAGGTTTAAGCAGCATTGTGATGAAAAGGCTGTGGAGCATTGTGATGAGAGGCACATGGCGCGTTGTGATGACGTGGGTCATGGAGTATTGTGCTGAGAATCACAAGGAGCATTGTGATGACAAGGATCATGGAGCATTGTGCTGAGAAAGGCATAGAGAATTGTGATGACAAGGGTCACAGAGCATTGTGATGAAAAGTTCATGGAGCATTGTGGTGACAAAGGTCACAGAGACTTGTGATGACTAGGGCATGGACCATTTTGATGAGAAAGGTCATGAAGCATTGTGATGACTGGAGTAACAGAGCATTGTGATGACAGGGGTCATGGAGCATTGTGATGACAAGGGCATGGAGCATTGTGATGACAGTGGCATGGAGAATTGGTCTTACAAGTTTCATGGATTATTGTGATGACAGTGGGAATGGCGCATTGTGATGAAAATGGTATGGAGCATTGTGATGACAAAGTCATGCAGTATTATGAAGACTGGTGTCACGGAGCATTGTGAAGACCTAAATCATGGCCCATTGTGATGACAATGGCATGGAGCATTGTGATTCCAAGTGTCATGGAGGATTGTGATGACCAAGGTAATGGAGCATTGTGATGACAAGGGCTTGGAGCATTTTGATGACAAAGGTCATGGAGCACTGTGCTGACAAGGGCATGGACCATTGTGATTACATGGTCTTGGAGCATTGTGATGACAAGTGTCATGGAGTCTTGTGATGACAAGGCCGTGGAAACTTGTGATGGCAGGGGTCATGGAGCATTGTTATGACAGGAATAATGGAGCATTGTGAAGACAAGGGCATGGAGCATTGGTCAGAAAAGTTTCATGGATTATTGTGATGAGAGTGTGCATGGAGCATTATGATGACAAGGGCAAGGTACACTTAGATACATGGGTCATGGAGGATTGTAATGACAAGGGCATGGATCATTGTGATGACAAGGATCATGGAGCATTTTGATGACAAGAGTCCCGGATCACTGTGTTGTAAGGGGTGATGGATCGTTGTGATGACTGTGGTCATGGAGCATTGTGATGACAGGGGTCATGGAACATTGTGATGAATGGGGTTAGGGAGTATTGTGATGATTAGTGATGGAACATTGTGATATCAGTGGTGAGAGAGCATTTTCTTGAGAAGTGCATGGAGTATTGTGATGACAAGTTTTATGGTGCATTGTGATGACAAAGATGTGAAGCATTGTGTTGACAATCGCATGGCACCTTGTGATGACATTGGTCATGGAGCAGTGTGCTGTCAAGCTCATGGAGCATTGTGATGACAAGTGTATTGAGCATTGTGATGACAAATGTCATGGAGCATTGTGATGAGAAGACCATTGATAATTGTGATGACAAGCGTAATGGGGCGTTGTGATGACAACTGTTATGGAACATTGTGATCACAAAGGTTTGGAACATTGTGATGACGGAGGTCATGGAGCATTTTGATTTCATTGTGATGAAAATAGCATGAAGCATTATGATGATGGGCATGGATCATTGTGATGACAGGGTTCATGGAGCATTGAGATGAAAAGGGGCAAGGAGCATTGTGATTAAAGGGATCTTGGAGCATTGTGATGAGAAGGTCATGGAGCATTGGGCTGAAAATATTCATGGAGTATTGTGATGGCAGGGGTCATGGAGCATTGTGATGACAAGGGTCATGGAGCTCTGTGATGAAAAGCGTCATGGAGCATTCTGATTACAGGGGTCATGGAGCATTGGGATGACAGGGTTCATGGGGCATTGGTCTGATGAATTTCTTGGATTCTTGTGATGACAGTGGGCATGGCGCATTGTGATAAAAAGGGCATGAAGCATTGTTATGACAAGGTCATAGATTATTGTGAAGACAGGTGTCAGGGAGCATTGTGGTGACATATGTCATGATCCATTGTGATGACAATGGCATGGAGCACTGTGATGCCAAGTGTCATGGAGAAATGTGATGACAAATATAATGGAGCATTGTGATGACAAGGGAATGGATCATTGTGATGACAAGTGTCATGTAGCATTTTGATGACAAGAGTCCAGGATCATTGTGATGTCAGGGGTCATGGATCGTTGTGATGACAGTGGTCATGGAGCATAGTGATGACTGGGTTCATGGGGCATTGTGAAGAGAAGGTCATGGAGCATTGGGCTGTAAATATTCATGGAGTATTGTGATGACACGGGTCATGGAGCATTTTGATGTCAAGAGAATGGAGCATTGTGATGAAAAGGGCATGGAGCATGTTGATGAGAAGGCAATGGAGTATTTTGAAGACATGCTTCATTAAGCATTGTGATGACAAGGGCATGGAGCATTGTGATTACAGGGGTCTTGGAGTATTGTGATGAAAAGTGCAAGGATTATTGTGAAGAAAAATGCATGGAGCCTTGTCATGACAGGTTTCAAGGAGCATATTGATGACCATTGTCAGGGAGCATTGTGATGACAAGTTTATTGAGCATTGTGTTGACAAAGGTCATGGAGTATTGTGAATAAAATACCATGGATAATTGTGATGATGAGCATCATGGGGCGTTGTGATGACAAGTGTTATGGAACATTGTGATCACAAGGGTTTAGAGCATTGTGATGACAGAGGTCATGGAGCATTTTGATTTCATTGTGATGACAATAGCATGAAGCATTATGATAATGGGCATGGTGCACTGTGATGACAGGGTTCATGGAGCATTGAGATGAAAAGGGGCATGGAGCATTGTGATTACAGTTGTCTTGGAGCATTGCGATGACCAGGTCATGGAGCATTGTGATGAGAAGTTGAAGGCACATTTTATTGACATGCGTCATGGAGCTTTGTGATGAGAAAGGCATGGAGCATTGTGATTACAGGTGTCTTGGAGCATTGTGATGACAAGGGTCATGGAGCCTTGTGATGAGAAGGCCGTGGAACATTGTAATGGCAGTTTTTATGGAGCATTGTTATAACAGGGGTAATGGAGCATTTTCATGACAAGGGCATGGAGCATTGGTCTGAAAATTTTCATGGATTATTGTGATGAGAGGGGGCATGGAGCATTGTGATGACAAGGGCACGGAACACTGTGATACATGGGTCATGGAGGATTGTAATGACAAGCCTTGGAGCTTTGTGTTAAGAAGAGCATCGAGCATTGTGATGAAAAGCATCATGGAGCCTGTGATGACAAGGACATGTAACAATGTGATGAGAGGGTTCATGGAGCATTTTGATGACAATGGCATGGAGCATTGTGATGCCAAGGGTCACGGAGCTTTGTGATGACAAAGGTCATGGAGGGTTTTGATGACAAGGGCGTGGTGTACTGTGATGACAAGGGCAGTGAGCATTGTGATGAAAGGGTCATGGAGCAATTTGATGAAAAGTGTCATGGGACATTTTGATGACAGTTGTTATGGAACATTGTGATGTCAGGGGTCAGGGAGCATTGTGATGAAAAGGGTCATGGAGCATTGTGATGACAGGGGTCATGGAACATTGTGATGAAAGGGGTGAGGGAGTATTGTGATGACAAGTGATGGAACATTATGATATCAGTGATGGGAGATCATTTTGATGGGAAGTGCATGGAGCATTGTGACAACAAGGTTTACCGAGAACTGTGATGACAAGGTTGTGGAGCATTGTGATGACAAGCACATGTCGCATTGTGATGACACAGGTCATCGGGCATTTTGCGGACAAGCGCATGGAGCATTGTGATGACAAGTGTCATGGGTCATTGTACTGACAAAGGCATGGAGCATAGTTATGACATGAGTAAGAGAACATTGTGATGAAAATTTCATAGAGAATTGTGGTGACAAATGTCACAGAGCCTTTTGATGACGAGGGCATGGACCATTGTGATGACAGGGGTCATGGAGCATTTTGATGACTGTGGTCATGGAGCATTGTAATGAGACGGTCATTGAGCATTGCGCTGAAAATGTACATGTAGTATTGTGATGACAGGGGTCATGGAGCATTGTGATGACAAGGTAATGGAGCACTGTGATGACAAGGTCCTGGAGCATTGTGATGAGAGGACCATGGAGCCTTGTGATGACAAGTGTCATGGAGCATTCTGATGAAAAGGTGCATGGAGCATTGTGATTACAGGGGTTTTGTAGCATTGTGATGACAAGGGCATGGAGCATTGTGATGCGAAGGCCATGGAGCATTCTGATGACATGCGTCATGGAGTTTTGTGATGACAAGGACATGGAGCATTGTGATTACAGGAGTCTTGGAGCATTGTGATGAAAAGGGCATGGATTATTGTGATGAAAATTGCATGGAGCCTTGTCATGACAGGGTTCAAGGAGCATACTGATGAGAAGTGTCAGGGAGCATTGTGATGATAAGTGTATTGAGCATTGTGATGACAAAGATCAAGGAGCATTGTGATGAGAAGACCATGGATAATTGTGATGACCAGCCTCATGGGGCATTGTGATGACAAGAGTTATGGAACATTGAGATCAGAAGGGTTTGGACCATTGTGATGACAGAGGTCATTGAGCATTTTGATTTCATTGTGATGACAATAGCATGAAATATTATGGTGATGGGCATGGTGCATTGTGATGACAGGGTTCATGGAGCATTGAGATGAAAAGGGGCATGGAGCTCTGTGATTACAGTGGTCTTGGAGCATTGTGATGACAAGGGCATGGAGCATTGTGATGAGAAGGCCATGGAGCATTCTGATGACTTGCGTCATGGAGCTTTGTGATGACAAGGCCATGGAGCATTTGATTAGAGGGGTCTTGGAGCATTGTGATGAAAGAGGTTAGGGAGTATTGTGATGATTAGTGATGGAACATTGTGATATCAGTGGTGAGAGAGCATTTTCTTGAGAAGTGCATGGAGTATTGTGATGACATGTTTTATGGTGCATTGTGATGACAAAGATGTGAAGCATTGTGTTGACAAACGCATGGCACCTTGTGGTGACATCGGTCATGGAGCAGTGTGCTGACAATCTCATGGAGCATTGTGATGACAAGTGTCATGGAACTTTGTTATGACAAAGATCATGGAGCATTTTGATCACAAGTGCCTTGTGCATTGTGATGAGAAGTGCAGGGAGCATTGTGATAACATGGGTTATGGAGCATTGTGCTTACACGCGCATCGAGCATTGTGCTGACAACGGTCATGGAGCATTGTGTTGACAATGGTATGGAGCTTTGTGATGACAAGGGTCACAGAGCACTGTGATGAATAGTTCATGGAGCATTGTGGTGACAAAGGTCACAAAGCCTTGTGTGACGAGGTCATGGAACATTGTGATGACAAATGTCATGAAGCACTGTGATGACTGTAGTCACGGAGCATTGTGATGACAGTGTACTTGGAGCATTGTGATGCCCAGGGCATGGAGCATTGTGATGAGAAAGCCATTGAGCATTCAGATGACATGTGTCATGGAGCTTTGTGATGACAAGGGCAGGGAGCATTGTGATTACAGGGGTCTTGCAGCATTGTGATGAAAAGGGAAAGGATCATTGTGATGAAAAATGCATGGAGCCTTTTCATGACAGGGTTCATGGAGCATACTGATGACAAGTGTCAGGGAGCATTGTCGTGATAAGTGTATTGAGGATTGTGGTGACAAAGGTCATGGAGCATTGTGATGATTAAACCATTCATAATTGTGATGACGAGCGTCATGGGGCATTGTGATGACAAGTATTATGGAACATTGTGATCACAAGGGTTTTTAACATTGTGATGACAGATGTCATGGAGCATTTTGATTTCATTGTGATGGCAATAGCATGAAATATTATGGTGATGGGCACGGTGCATTGTGATGACAGGGTTCATGGAGCATTGAGATGAAAAGGTGCATGGAACATTGTGATTACAGGGCTGTTGGAGCATTGTGATGACAAGGGCATGGAGCATTGTGATGACAAGGCCATGGAGCATTCAGATGACATGCCTCATGGAGCTTTGTGATGACAAGGGCATGGAGCATTGTGATTACAGGGGTCTTGGAGCATTGTGATGACAAGGGTCATGGAGCATTCGGACGACAAGCTTGTGGAGTATTATGATGACAATTGCGTGGAGCATTGTGATGAAAAGGCCATTGAGCATTGTGATGACAAGGGCAAGGAGCAATGTGATGAGAGTGTTCATGGAGCATTGTGATGACAATGGCATGGAGTATTGTGATGCCAAGGGTCATGGAGCTTTGTGATGACAAAGGTCATGGAGCATTTTCATGACAAGTGCGTGGTACATTGTGATGAGAAGGGCAGGGAGCATTTTGATGACAGGGTCATGGAGCAATTTGATGAAAAGTGTCAGGGAATATTTTGATGACAGGGGTCATGGAACATTGTGATGTCAGTGGTCATGGAGCATTGTGATGATAAGGGCATGTAGCATTTTGATGACAGGAGTCATGGAACATTGTGATGACATGGGTGAGGGAGTATTGTGATGACTAGTGATGGAACATTGTGATATCAGTGGTGAGAGAGCATTCAGATGAGAATTGCATAGAGCATTGTGATAAAAAGGTTTTTGGAGCATTTTGATGACAAGGTTGTGGAGCCCTGTGATGACAAGTGCATGGCACATTGTGATGACATGTGTCTCGAAGCATTGTGTTGAGAAGCACATGGAGCATTGTGATGACAAGGGTCATGGAGCATTGTGCTGACAAAGACATGGAGCATTGTGATGACAAGTGTTACAGAGCATTGTGATGACGAGGGGACGGACCATTGTGTTGACAAAGGTCATAAAGCATTGTGATGACTGGAGTCAAGGAACATTATGATGTGAGGGGCAATGGAGCATTGTGATTAAAAGGGCATGGAGCATTGTGATGACAGGGGCATGGAGCATTGGTCTGACAAGTTTCATGGATTATTGCTATGACAGTGGGCATGGAGCATTGTGATGACAGAGGTCATGGATCATTTTCATTTCATGGACCATGGCGCATTGTGATGACAAGGGCATCAAGCAATGTGAACCCAAGTTTCATCGAGGATTTTGATGACAATGGGAATGGAGCATTGTGATGACAAGTTCATGAAGCATTTTGCTGACAAATGCATGGAACATTTTGATGACAAGGGTTATGGAACACTGTGATGACGAGCGTCACTGAACATTGTGATTACAGGGGTCATGGAGCATTGGGATAACAAGGGCATGGATCATTGTGATGACAAGGGTCATGGAGTCTTGTGATGACAAGGCCGTGGAACCTTGTGATGGCAGTGGTCATGGAGCATTGTTATGACAGGAGTAATGGAGCATTGTGATGACAAGGGCATGGAGCATTGGTCTGAAAAGTTTCATGGATTATTGTGATGAGAGTGTGCATGGAGCATTATGATGACAAGGGCAGGGTACACTTAGATACATGGGTCATGGAGGATTGTAATGACAAGGGCATGGAGCATTGTGATGAGAAGGGCATCGAGCATTGTGATGACAAGCGTCTTGGAGCTTTGTGATGACAAGGGCATGGAGCAATATGATGAGAGGCTTCATGGAGCATTGTGATGACAATGGCATGGAGCACTGTGATGCCAAGAGTCATGGAGCTTTGTGATGACAAAGGTCATGTAGCATTTTGATGACAAGGGAGTGGTACATTGTGACGATAAGGGCATGTAGCATTGTGATGACTGGGGTCATGGAACATTGTGATGAAATGGGTTAGGGAGTATTGTGATGATTAGTGATGGAACATTGTGATATCAGTGGTGAGAGAGCATTTTCTTGAGAAGTGCATGGAGTATTGTGATGACAAGTTTTATGGTGCATTGTGATGACAAAGATGTGAAGCATTGTGTTGACAAGCGCATGGCACCTTGTGATGACATCGGTCATGGAGCAGTGTGCTGACAAGCTCATGGAGCATTGTGATGACAAGTGTATTGAGCATTGTGATGACAAATGTCATGGAGCATTGTGATGAGAAGACCATTGATAATTGTGATGACGAGCATAATGGGGCGTTGTGATGACAACTGTTATGGAACATTGTGATCACAAGGGTTTGGAACATTGTGATGACGGAGGTCATGGAGCATTTTGATTTCATTGTGATGAAAATAGCATGAAGAATTATGATGATGGGCATGGATCATTGTGATGACAGGGTTCATGGAGCATTGAGATGAAAAGGGGCAAGGAGCATTGTGATTAAAGGGATCTTGGAGCATTGTGATGAGAAGGTCATGGAGCATTGGGCTGACAACATTCATGGAGTATTGTGATGGCAGGGGTCATGGAGCATTGTGATGACAAGGGTCATGGAGCTCTGTGATGAAAAGCGTCATGGAGCATTCTGATTACAGGGGTCATGGAGCATTGGGATGACAGGGTTCATGGGGCATTGGTCTGATGAATTTCTTGGATTCTTGTGATGACAGTGGGCATGGCACATTGTGATAAAAAGGGCATGAAGCATTGTTATGACAAGGTCATAGATTATTGTGAAGACAGGTGTCAGGGAGCATTGTGGTGACATATGTCATGATCCATTGTGATGACAATGGCATGGAGCACTGTGATGCCAAGTGTCATGGAGAAATGTGATGACAAATATAATGGAGCATTGTGATGACAAGGGAATGGATCATTGTGATGACAAGTGTCATGTAGCATTTTGATGACAAGAGTCCAGGATCATTGTGATGTCAGGGGTCATGGATCGTTGTGATGACAGTGGTCATGGAGCATAGTGATGACTGGGTTCATGGGGCATTGTGAAGAGAAGGTCATGGAGCATTGGGCTGTAAATATTCATGGAGTATTGTGATGACACGGGTCATGGAGCATTTTGATGTCAAGAGAATGGAGCATTGTGATGAAAAGGGCATGGAGCATGTTGATGAGAAGGCAATGGAGTATTTTGAAGACATGCTTCATTAAGCATTGTGATGACAAGGGCATGGAGCATTGTGATTACAGGGGTCTTGGAGTATTGTGATGAAAAGTGCAAGGATTATTGTGAAGAAAAATGCATGGAGCCTTGTCATGACAGGTTTCAAGGAGCATATTGATGACCATTGTCAGGGAGCATTGTGATGACAAGTTTATTGAGCATTGTGTTGACAAAGGTCATGGAGTATTGTGAATAAAATACCATGGATAACTGTGATGATGAGCATCATGGGGCGTTGTGATGACAAGTGTTATGGAACATTGTGATCACAAGGGTTTAGAGCATTGTGATGACAGAGGTCATGGAGCATTTTGATTTCATTGTGATGACAATAGCATGAAGCATTATGATAATGGGCATGGTGCACTGTGATGACAGGGTTCATGGAGCATTGAGATGAAAAGGGGCATGGAGCATTGTGATTACAGTTGTCTTGGAGCATTGCGATGACCAGGTCATGGAGCATTGTGATGAGAAGTTGAAGGCACATTTTATTGACATGCGTCATGGAGCTTTGTGATGAGAAAGGCATGGAGCATTGTGATTACAGGTGTCTTGGAGCATTGTGATGACAAGGGTCATGGAGCCTTGTGATGAGAAGGCCGTGGAACATTGTAATGGCAGTTTTTATGGAGCATTGTTATAACAGGGGTAATGGAGCATTTTCATGACAAGGGCATGGAGCATTGGTCTGAAAATTTTCATGGATTATTGTGATGAGAGGGGGCATGGAGCATTGTGATGACAAGGGCACGGAACACTGTGATACATGGGTCATGGAGGATTGTAATGACAAGCCTTGGAGCTTTGTGTTAAGAAGAGCATCGAGCATTGTGATGAAAAGCATCATGGAGCCTGTGATGACAAGGACATGTAACAATGTGATGAGAGGGTTCATGGAGCATTTTGATGACAATGGCATGGAGCATTGTGATGCCAAGGGTCACGGAGCTTTGTGATGACAAAGGTCATGGAGGGTTTTGATGACAAGGGCGTGGTGTACTGTGATGACAAGGGCAGTGAGCATTGTGATGAAAGGGTCATGGAGCAATTTGATGAAAAGTGTCATGGGACATTTTGATGACAGTTGTTATGGAACATTGTGATGTCAGGGGTCAGGGAGCATTGTGATGAAAAGGGTCATGGAGCATTGTGATGACAGGGGTCATGGAACATTGTGATGAAAGGGGTGAGGGAGTATTGTGATGACAAGTGATGGAACATTATGATATCAGTGATGGGAGATCATTTTGATGGGAAGTGCATGGAGCATTGTGACAACAAGGTTTACCGAGAACTGTGATGACAAGGTTGTGGAGCATTGTGATGACAAGCACATGTCGCATTGTGATGACACAGGTCATCGGGCATTTTGCGGACAAGCGCATGGAGCATTGTGATGACAAGTGTCATGGGTCATTGTACTGACAAAGGCATGGAGCATAGTTATGACATGAGTAAGAGAACATTGTGATGAAAATTTCATAGAGAATTGTGGTGACAAATGTCACAGAGCCTTTTGATGACGAGGGCATGGACCATTGTGATGACAGGGGTCATGGAGCATTTTGATGACTGTGGTCATGGAGCATTGTAATGAGACGGTCATTGAGCATTGCGCTGAAAATGTACATGTAGTATTGTGATGACAGGGGTCATGGAGCATTGTGATGACAAGGTAATGGAGCACTGTGATGACAAGGTCCTGGAGCATTGTGATGAGAGGACCATGGAGCCTTGTGATGACAAGTGTCATGGAGCATTCTGATGAAAAGGTGCATGGAGCATTGTGATTACAGGGGTTTTGTAGCATTGTGATGACAAGGGCATGGAGCATTGTGATGCGAAGGCCATGGAGCATTCTGATGACATGCGTCATGGAGTTTTGTGATGACAAGGACATGGAGCATTGTGATTACAGGAGTCTTGGAGCATTGTGATGAAAAGGGCATGGATTATTGTGATGAAAATTGCATGGAGCCTTGTCATGACAGGGTTCAAGGAGCATACTGATGAGAAGTGTCAGGGAGCATTGTGATGATAAGTGTATTGAGCATTGTGATGACAAAGATCAAGGAGCATTGTGATGAGAAGACCATGGATAATTGTGATGACCAGCCTCATGGGGCATTGTGATGACAAGAGTTATGGAACATTGAGATCAGAAGGGTTTGGACCATTGTGATGACAGAGGTCATTGAGCATTTTGATTTCATTGTGATGACAATAGCATGAAATATTATGGTGATGGGCATGGTGCATTGTGATGACAGGGTTCATGGAGCATTGAGATGAAAAGGGGCATGGAGCTCTGTGATTACAGTGGTCTTGGAGCATTGTGATGACAAGGGCATGGAGCATTGTGATGAGAAGGCCATGGAGCATTCTGATGACTTGCGTCATGGAGCTTTGTGATGACAAGGCCATGGAGCATTTGATTAGAGGGGTCTTGGAGCATTGTGATGAAAGAGGTTAGGGAGTATTGTGATGATTAGTGATGGAACATTGTGATATCAGTGGTGAGAGAGCATTTTCTTGAGAAGTGCATGGAGTATTGTGATGACATGTTTTATGGTGCATTGTGATGACAAAGATGTGAAGCATTGTGTTGACAAACGCATGGCACCTTGTGGTGACATCGGTCATGGAGCAGTGTGCTGACAATCTCATGGAGCATTGTGATGACAAGTGTCATGGAACTTTGTTATGACAAAGATCATGGAGCATTTTGATCACAAGTGCCTTGTGCATTGTGATGAGAAGTGCAGGGAGCATTGTGATAACATGGGTTATGGAGCATTGTGCTTACACGCGCATCGAGCATTGTGCTGACAACGGTCATGGAGCATTGTGTTGACAATGGTATGGAGCTTTGTGATGACAAGGGTCACAGAGCACTGTGATGAATAGTTCATGGAGCATTGTGGTGACAAAGGTCACAAAGCCTTGTGTGACGAGGTCATGGAACATTGTGATGACAAATGTCATGAAGCACTGTGATGACTGTAGTCACGGAGCATTGTGATGACAGTGTACTTGGAGCATTGTGATGCCCAGGGCATGGAGCATTGTGATGAGAAAGCCATTGAGCATTCAGATGACATGTGTCATGGAGCTTTGTGATGACAAGGGCAGGGAGCATTGTGATTACAGGGGTCTTGCAGCATTGTGATGAAAAGGGAAAGGATCATTGTGATGAAAAATGCATGGAGCCTTATCATGACAGGGTTCATGGAGCATACTGATGACAAGTGTCAGGGAGCATTGTCGTGATAAGTGTATTGAGGATTGTGGTGACAAAGGTCATGGAGCATTGTGATGATTAAACCATTCATAATTGTGATGACGAGCGTCATGGGGCATTGTGATGACAAGTATTATGGAACATTGTGATCACAAGGGTTTTTAACATTGTGATGACAGATGTCATGGAGCATTTTGATTTCATTGTGATGGCAATAGCATGAAATATTATGGTGATGGGCACGGTGCATTGTGATGACAGGGTTCATGGAGCATTGAGATGAAAAGGTGCATGGAACATTGTGATTACAGGGCTGTTGGAGCATTGTGATGACAAGGGCATGGAGCATTGTGATGACAAGGCCATGGAGCATTCAGATGACATGCCTCATGGAGCTTTGTGATGACAAGGGCATGGAGCATTGTGATTACAGGGGTCTTGGAGCATTGTGATGACAAGGGTCATGGAGCATTCGGACGACAAGCTTGTGGAGTATTATGATGACAATTGCGTGGAGCATTGTGATGAAAAGGCCATTGAGCATTGTGATGACAAGGGCAAGGAGCAATGTGATGAGAGTGTTCATGGAGCATTGTGATGACAATGGCATGGAGTATTGTGATGCCAAGGGTCATGGAGCTTTGTGATGACAAAGGTCATGGAGCATTTTCATGACAAGTGCGTGGTACATTGTGATGAGAAGGGCAGGGAGCATTTTGATGACAGGGTCATGGAGCAATTTGATGAAAAGTGTCAGGGAATATTTTGATGACAGGGGTCATGGAACATTGTGATGTCAGTGGTCATGGAGCATTGTGATGATAAGGGCATGTAGCATTTTGATGACAGGAGTCATGGAACATTGTGATGACATGGGTGAGGGAGTATTGTGATGACTAGTGATGGAACATTGTGATATCAGTGGTGAGAGAGCATTCAGATGAGAATTGCATAGAGCATTGTGATAAAAAGGTTTTTGGAGCATTTTGATGACAAGGTTGTGGAGCCCTGTGATGACAAGTGCATGGCACATTGTGATGACATGTGTCTCGAAGCATTGTGTTGAGAAGCACATGGAGCATTGTGATGACAAGGGTCATGGAGCATTGTGCTGACAAAGGCATGGAGCATTGTGATGACAAGTGTTACAGAGCATTGTGATGACGAGGGGACGGACCATTGTGTTGACAAAGGTCATAAAGCATTGTGATGACTGGAGTCAAGGAACATTATGATGTGAGGGGCAATGGAGCATTGTGATTAAAAGGGCATGGAGCATTGTGATGACAGGGGCATGGAGCATTGGTCTGACAAGTTTCATGGATTATTGCTATGACAGTGGGCATGGAGCATTGTGATGACAGAGGTCATGGATCATTTTCATTTCATGGACCATGGCGCATTGTGATGACAAGGGCATCAAGCAATGTGAACCCAAGTTTCATCGAGGATTTTGATGACAATGGGAATGGAGCATTGTGATGACAAGTTCATGAAGCATTTTGCTGACAAATGCATGGAACATTTTGATGACAAGGGTTATGGAACACTGTGATGACGAGCGTCACTGAACATTGTGATTACAGGGGTCATGGAGCATTGGGATAACAAGGGCATGGATCATTGTGATGACAAGGGTCATGGAGTCTTGTGATGACAAGGCCGTGGAACCTTGTGATGGCAGTGGTCATGGAGCATTGTTATGACAGGAGTAATGGAGCATTGTGATGACAAGGGCATGGAGCATTGGTCTGAAAAGTTTCATGGATTATTGTGATGAGAGTGTGCATGGAGCATTATGATGACAAGGGCAGGGTACACTTAGATACATGGGTCATGGAGGATTGTAATGACAAGGGCATGGAGCATTGTGATGAGAAGGGCATCGAGCATTGTGATGACAAGCGTCTTGGAGCTTTGTGATGACAAGGGCATGGAGCAATATGATGAGAGGCTTCATGGAGCATTGTGATGACAATGGCATGGAGCACTGTGATGCCAAGAGTCATGGAGCTTTGTGATGACAAAGGTCATGTAGCATTTTGATGACAAGGGAGTGGTACATTGTGACGATAAGGGCATGTAGCATTGTGATGACTGGGGTCATGGAACATTGTGATGAAATGGGTTAGGGAGTATTGTGATGATTAGTGATGGAACATTGTGATATCAGTGGTGAGAGAGCATTTTCTTGAGAAGTGCATGGAGTATTGTGATGACAAGTTTTATGGTGCATTGTGATGACAAAGATGTGAAGCATTGTGTTGACAAGCGCATGGCACCTTGTGATGACATCGGTCATGGAGCAGTGTGCTGACAAGCTCATGGAGCATTGTGATGACAAGTGTATTGAGCATTGTGATGACAAATGTCATGGAGCATTGTGATGAGAAGACCATTGATAATTGTGATGACGAGCGTAATGGGGCGTTGTGATGACAACTGTTATGGAACATTGTGATCACAAGGGTTTGGAACATTGTGATGACGGAGGTCATGGAGCATTTTGATTTCATTGTGATGAAAATAGCATGAAGCATTATGATGATGGGCATGGATCATTGTGATGACAGGGTTCATGGAGCATTGAGATGAAAAGGGGCAAGGAGCATTGTGATTAAAGGGATCTTGGAGCATTGTGATGAGAAGGTCATGGAGCATTGGGCTGAAAATATTCATGGAGTATTGTGATGGCAGGGGTCATGGAGCATTGTGATGACAAGGGTAATGGAGCTCTGTGATGAAAAGCGTCATGGAGCATTCTGATTACAGGGGTCATGGAGCATTGGGATGACAGGGTTCATGGGGCATTGGTCTGATAAATTTCTTGGATTATTGTGAAGACAGTGGGCATGGCGCATTGTGATAAAAAGGGCATGAAGCATTGTTATGACAAGGTCATAGATTATTGTGAAGACAGGTGTCAGGGAGCATTGTGGTGACATATGTCATGATCCATTGTGATGACAATGGCATGGAGCACTGTGATGCCAAGTGTCATGGAGAAATGTGATGACAAATATAATGGAGCATTGTGATGACAAGGGCATCAAGCAATGTGAACCCAAGTTTCATCGAGGATTTTGATGACAATGGGAATGGAGCATTGTGATGACAAGTTCATGAAGCATTTTGCTGACAAATGCATGGAACATTTTGATGACAAGGGTTATGGAACACTGTGATGACAAGCGTCACTGAACATTGTGATTACAGGGGTCATGGAGCATTGGGATAACAAGGGCATGGATCATTGTGATGACAAGGGTCATGGAGCATTTTGATGACAAGAGTCCCGGATCATTGTGTTGTCAGGGGTGATGGATCGTTGTGATGACTGTGGTCATGGAGCATTGTGATGACAGGGGTCATGGAGCATTGTGATGGCAAGGGCATGGTGCATTGTGAATGAGAAGGCCATGAAGCATTCTGATGACATGCGTCATGGAGCTTTGTGATGACAAGGGCATGGAGCATTGTGATTACAGGGTCTTGGAGCACTGTGATGACAAGTGTCATGGAGTCTTGTGATGACAAGGCCGTGGATCCTTGTGATGGCAGGGGTCATGGAGCATTGTTATGACAGGAGTAATGGAGCATTGTGATGACAAGGGCATGGAGCATTGGTCTGAAAAGTTTCATGGATTATTGTGATGAGAGTGTGCATGGAGCATTATGATGACAAGGGCAGGGTACACTTAGATACATGGGTCATGGAGGATTGTAATGACAAGAGCATGGAGCATTGTGATGAGAAGGGCATCGAGCATTGTGATGACAAGCGTCTTGGAGCTTTGTGATGACAAGGGCATGGAGCAATATGATGAGAGGCTTCATGGAGCATTGTGATGACAATGGCATGGAGCACTGTGATGCCAAGAGTCATGGAGCTTTGTGATGACAAAGGTCATGTAGCATTTTGATGACAAGGGAGTGGTACATTGTGACGATAAGGGCATGTAGCATTGTGATGACTGGGGTCATGGAACATTGTGATGAAATGGGTTAGGGAGTATTGTGATGATTAGTGATGGAACATTGTGATATCAGTGGTGAGAGAGCATTTTCTTGAGAAGTGCATGGAGTATTGTGATGACAAGTTTTATGGTGCATTGTGATGACAAAGATGTGAAGCATTGTGTTGACAAGCGCATGGCACCTTGTGATGACATCGGTCATGGAGCAGTGTGCTGACAAGCTCATGGAGCTTTGTGATGACAAGTGTATTGAGCATTGTGATGACAAATGTCATGGAGCATTGTGATGAGAAGACCATTGATAAATGTGATGACGAGCATAATGGGGCGTTGTGATGACAACTGTTATGGAACATTGTGATCACAAGGGTTTGGAACATTGTGATGACGGAGGTCATGGAGCATTTTGATTTCATTGTGATGAAAATAGCATGAAGAATTATGATGATGGGCATGGATCATTGTGATGACAGGGTTCATGGAGCATTGAGATGAAAAGGGGCAAGGAGCATTGTGATTAAAGGGATCTTGGAGCATTGTGATGAGAAGGTCATGGAGCATTGGGCTGAAAATATTCATGGAGTATTGTGATGGCAGGGGTCATGGAGCATTGTGATGACAAGGGTAATGGAGCTCTGTGATGAAAAGCGTCATGGAACATTCTGATTACAGGGGTCATGGAGCATTGGGATGACAGGGTTCATGGGGCATTGGTCTGATGAATTTATTGGATTATTGTGAAGACAGTGGGCATGGCGCATTGTGATAAAAAGGGCATGAAGCATTGTTATGACAAGGTCATAGATTATTGTGAAGACAGGTGTCAGGGAGCATTGTGGTGACATATGTCATGATCCATTGTGATGACAATGGCATGGAGCACTGTGATGCCAAGTGTCATGGAGAAATGTGATGACAAATATAATGGAGCATTGTGATGACAAGGGCATCAAGCAATGTGAACCCAAGTTTCATCGAGGATTTTGATGACAATGGGAATGGAGCATTGTGATGACAAGTTCATGAAGCATTTTGCTGACAAATGCATGGAACATTTTGATGACAAGGGTTATGGAACACTGTGATGACAAGCGTCACTGAACATTGTGATTACAGGGGTCATGGAGCATTGGGATAACAAGGGCATGGATCATTGTGATGACAAGGGTCATGGAGCATTTTGATGACAAGAGTCCCGGATCATTGTGTTGTCAGGGGTGATGGATCGTTGTGATGACTGTGGTCATGGAGCATTGTGATGACAGGGGTCATGGAGCATTGTGATGGCAAGGGCATGGTGCATTGTGAATGAGAAGGCCATGAAGCATTCTGATGACATGCGTCATGGAGCTTTGTGATGACAAGGGCATGGAGCATTGTGATTACAGGGTCTTGGAGCACTGTGATGACAAGTGTCATGGAGCCTTGTGATGACAAGGCCGTGGAACCTTGTGATGGCAGGGGTCATGGAGCATTGTTATGACAGGAGTAATGGAGCATTGTGATGACAAGGGCATGGAGCATTGGTCTGAAAAGTTTCATGGATTATTGTGATGAGAGTGTGCATGGAGCATTATGATGACAAGGGCAGGGTACACTTAGATACATGGGTCATGGAGGATTGTAATGACAAGAGCATGGAGCATTGTGATGAGAAGGGCATCGAGCATTGTGATGACAAGCGTCTTGGAGCTTTGTGATGACAAGGGCATGGAGCAATATGATGAGAGGCTTCATGGAGCATTGTGATGACAATGGCATGGAGCATTGTGATGCCAATGGTCATGGAGCTTTGTGATGACAAAAGTCATGTAGCATTTTGATGACAAGGGAGTGGTACATTGTGACGATAAGGGCATGTAGCATTGTGATGACTGGGGTCATGGAACATTGTGATGAAAGAGGTTAGGGAGTATTGTGATGATTAGTGATGGAACATTGTGATATCAGTGGTGAGAGAGCATTTTCTTGAGAAGTGCATGGAGTATTGTGATGACATGTTTTATGGTGCATTGTGATGACAAAGATGTGAAGCATTGTGTTGACAAACGCATGGCACCTTGTGGTGACATCGGTCATGGAGCAGTGTGCTGACAATCTCATGGAGCATTGTGATGACAAGTGTCATGGAACTTTGTTATGACAAAGATCATGGAGCATTTTGATCACAAGTGCCTTGTGCATTGTGATGAGAAGTGCAGGGAGCATTGTGATAACATGGGTTATGGAGCATTGTGCTTACACGTGCATCGAGCATTGTGCTGACAACGGTCATGGAGCATTGTGTTGACAATGGTATGGAGCTTTGTGATGACAAGGGTCACAGAGAACTGTGATGAATAGTTCATGGAGCATTGTGGTGACAAAGGTCACAAAGCCTTGTGTGACGAGGTCATGGAACATTGTGATGACAAATGTCATGAAGCACTGTGATGACTGTAGTCACGGAGCATTGTGATGACAGTGTACTTGGAGCATTGTGATGCCCAGGGCATGGAGCATTGTGATGAGAAAGCCATTGAGCATTCAGATGACATGTGTCATGGAGCTTTGTGATGACAAGGGCAGGGAGCATTTTGATTACAGGGGTCTTGCAGCATTGTGATGAAAAGGGAAAGGATCATTGTGATGAAAAAGGCATGGAGCCTTTTCATGACAGGGTTCATGGAGCATACTGATGACAAGTGTCAGGGAGCATTGTCGTGATAAGTGTATTGAGGATTGTGGTGACAAAGGTCATGGAGCATTGTGATGATTAAACCATTCATAATTGTGATGACGAGCGTCATGGGGCATTGTGATGACAAGTATTATGGAACATTGTGATCACAAGGGTTTTTAACATTGTGATGACAGATGTCATGGAGCATTTTGATTTCATTGTGATGGCAATAGCATGAAATATTATGGTGATGGGCACGGTGCATTGTGATGACAGGGTTCATGGAGCATTGAGATGAAAAGGGGCATGGAACATTGTGATTACAGGGCTGTTGGAGCATTGTGATGACAAGGGCATGGAGCATTGTGATGACAAGGCCATGGAGCATTCAGATGACATGCCTCATGGAGCTTTGTGATGACAAGGGCATGGAGCATTGTGATTACAGGGGTCTTGGAGCATTGTGATGACAAGGGTCATGGAGCATTCGGACGACAAGCTTGTGGAGTATTATGATGACAATTGCGTGGAGCATTGTGATGAAAAGGCCATTGAGCATTGTGATGACAAGGGCAAGGAGCAATGTGATGAGAGTGTTCATGGAGCATTGTGATGACAATGGCATGGAGTATTGTGATGCCAAGGGTCATGGAGATTTGTGATGACAAAGGTCATGGAGCATTTTGATGACAAGTGCGTGGTGCATTGTGATGAGAAGGGCAGGGCGCATTGTGATGGCAGGGTCATGGAGCAATTTGATGAAAAGGGTCAGGGAACATTTTGATGACAGGGGTCATGGAACATTGTGATGTCAGTGGTCATGGAGCATTGTGATGATAAGGGCATGTAGCATTTTGATGGCAGGAGTCATGGAACATTGTGATGACAGGGGTGAGGGAGTAATGTGATGACTAGTGATGGAACATTGTGATATCAGTGGTGAGAGAGCATTTAGATGAGAAGTCCATGGAGCATTGTGATAAAAAGGTTTTTGGAGCATTTTGATGACAAGGTTGTGGAGCCCTGTGATGACAAGTGCATGGCACATTGTGATGACATGTGTCTCGGAGCATTGTGTTGAGAAGCACATGGAGCATTGTGATGACAAGGGTCATGGATCATTGTGCTGACAAAGGCATGGAGCATTGTGATGACAAGTGTTACAGAGCATTGTGATGACGAGGGGATGGACCATTGTGTTGACAAAGGTCATAAAGCATTGTGATGACTGGAGTCAAGGAACATTATGATTTGAGGGGCAATAGAGCATTGTGATTACAAGGGCATGGAGCATTGTGATGACAGGAGCATGGAGGATTGGTCTGACAAGTTTCATGGATTATTGCTATGACAGTGGGCATGGAGCATTGTGATGACAGAGGTCATGGATCATTTTCATTTCAAGGACCATGGCGCATTGTGATGACAAGGGCATCAAGCAATGTGAACCCAAGTTTCATCGAGGATTTTGATGACAATGGGAATGGAGCATTGTGATGACAAGTTCATGAAGCATTTTGCTGACAAATGCATGGAACATTTTGATGACAAGGGTTATGGAACACTGTGATGACGAGCGTCACTGAACATTGTGATTACAGGGGTCATGGAGCATTGGGATAACAAGGGCATGGATCATTGTGATGACAAGGGTCATGGAGCATTTTGATGACAAGAGTCCCGGATCATTGTGTTGTCAGGGGTGATGGATCGTTGTGATGACTGTGGTCATGGAGCATTGTGATGACAGGGGTCATGGAGCATTGTGATGACAAGGGCATGGAGCATTTTGATTACAGGGTCTTGGAGCACTGTGATGACAAGTGTCATGGAGTCTTGTGATGACAAGGCCGTGGAACCTTGTGATGGCAGTGGTCATGGAGCATTGTTATGACAGGAGTAATGGAGCATTGTGATGACAAGGGCATGGAGCATTGGTCTGAAAAGTTTCATGGATTATTGTGATGAGAGTGTGCATGGAGCATTATGATGACAAGGGCAGGGTACACTTAGATACATGGGTCATGGAGGATTGTAATTACAAGGGCATGGAGCATTGTGATGAGAAGGGCATCGAGCATTGTGATGACAAGCGTCTTGGAGCTTTGTGATGACAAGGGCATGGAGCAATATGATGAGAGGCTTCATGGAGCATTGTGATGACAATGGCATGGAGCACTGTGATGCCAAGGGTCATGGAGCTTTGTGATGACAAAGGTCATGTAGCATTTTGATGACAAGGGAGTGGTACATTGTGACGATAAGGGCATGTAGCATTGTGATGACTGGGGTCATGGAACATTGTGATGAAATGGGTTAGGGAGTATTGTGATGATTAGTGATGGAACATTGTGATATCAGTGGTGAGAGAGCATTTTCTTGAGAAGTGCATGGAGTATTGTGATGACAAGTTTTATGGTGCATTGTGATGACAAAGATGTGAAGCATTGTGTTGACAAGCGCATGGCACCTTGTGATGACATCGGTCATGGAGCAGTGTGCTGACAAACTCATGGAGCATTGTGATGACAAGTGTATTGAGCATTGTGATGACAAATGTCATGGAGCATTGTGATGAGAAGACCATTGATAATTGTGATGACGAGCATAATGGGGCGTTGTGATGACAACTGTTATGGAACATTGTGATCACAAGGGTTTGGAACATTGTGATGACGGAGGTCATGGAGCATTTTGATTTCATTGTGATGAAAATAGCATGAAGCATTATGATGATGGGCATGGATCATTGTGATGACAGGGTTCATGGAGCATTGAGATGAAAAGGGGCAAGGAGCATTGTGATTAAAGGGATCTTGGAGCATTGTGATGAGAAGGTCATGGAGCATTGGGCTGAAAATATTCATGGAGTATTGTGATGGCAGGGGTCATGGAGCATTGTGATGACAAGGGTCATGGAGCTCTGTGATGAAAAGCGTCATGGAGCATTCTGATTATAGGCGTCATGGAGCATTGGGATGACAGGGTTCATGGGGCATTGGTCTGATAAATTTCTTGGATTATTGTGATGACAGTGGGCATGGCGCATTTTGATAAAAAGGGCATGAAGCATTGTTATGACAAGGTAATAGATTATTGTGAAGACAGGTGTCAGGGAGCATTGTGGTGACATATGTCATGATCCATTGTGATGACAATGGCATGGAGCACTGTGATGCCAAGTGTCATGGAGAAATGTGATGACAAATATAATGGAGCATTGTGATGACAAGGGCATCAAGCAATGTGAACCCAAGTTTCATCGAGGATTTTGATGACAATGGGAATGGAGCATTGTGATGACAAGTTCATGAAGCATTTTGCTGACAAATGCATGGAACATTTTGATGACAAGGGTTATGGAACACTGTGATGACAAGCGTCACTGAACATTGTGATTACAGGGGTCATGGAGCATTGGGATAACAAGGGCATGGATCATTGTGATGACAAGGGTCATGGAGCATTTTGATGACAAGAGTCCCGGATCATTGTGTTGTCAGGGGTGATGGATCGTTGTGATGACTGTGGTCATGGAGCATTGTGATGACATGGGTCATGGAGCATTGTGATGACAAGGGCATGGAGCATTGTGATTACAGGGTCTTGGAGCACTGTGATGACAAGTGTCATGGAGTCTTGTGATGACAAGGCCGTGGAACCTTGTGATGGCAGGGGTCATGGAGCATTGTTATGACAGGAGTAATGGAGCATTGTGATGACAAGGGCATGGAGCATTGGTCTGAAAAGTTTCATGGATTATTGTGATGAGAGTGTGCATGGAGCATTATGATGACAAGGGCAGGGTACACTTAGATACATGGGTCATGGAGGATTGTAATTACAAGGGCATGGAGCATTGTGATGAGAAGGGCATCGAGCATTGTGATGACAAGCGTCTTGGAGCTTTGTGATGACAAGGGCATGGAGCAATATGATGAGAGGCTTCATGGAGCATTGTGATGACAATGGCATGGAGCACTGTGATGCCAAGGGTCATGGAGCTTTGTGATGACAAAGGTCATGTAGCATTTTGATGACAAGGGAGTGGTACATTGTGACGATAAGGGCATGTAGCATTGTGATGACTGGGGTCATGGAACATTGTGATGAAATGGGTTAGGGAGTATTGTGATGATTAGTGATGGAACATTGTGATATCAGTGGTGAGAGAGCATTTTCTTGAGAAGTGCATGGAGTATTGTGATGACAAGTTTTATGGTGCATTGTGATGACAAAGATGTGAAGCATTGTGTTGACAAGTGCATGGCACCTTGTGATGACATCGGTCATGGAGCAGTGTGCTGACAAGCTCATGGAGCATTGTGATGACAAGTGTATTGAGCATTGTGATGACAAATGTCATGGAGCATTGTGATGAGAAGACCATTGATAATTGTGATGACGAGCGTAATGGGGCGTTGTGATGACAACTGTTATGGAACATTGTGATCACAAGGGTTTGGAACATTGTGATGACGGAGGTCATGGAGCATTTTGATTTCATTGTGATAAAAATAGCATGAAGCATTATGATGATGGGCATGGATCATTGTGATGACAGGGTTCATGGAGCATTGAGATGAAAAGGGGCAAGGAGCATTGTGATTAAAGGGATCTTGGAGCATTGTGATGAGAAGGTCATGGAGCATTGGGCTGAAAATATTCATGGAGTATTGTGATGGCAGGGGTCATGGAGCATTGTGATGACAAGGGTAATGGAGCTCTGTGATGAAAAGCGTCATGGAGCATTCTGATTACAGGGGTCATGGAGCATTGGGATGACAGGGTTCATGGGGCATTGGTCTGATAAATTTCTTGGATTATTGTGAAGACAGTGGGCATGGCGCATTGTGATAAAAAGGGCATGAAGCATTGTTATGACAAGGTCATAGATTATTGTGAAGACAGGTGTCAGGGAGCATTGTGGTGACATATGTCATGATCCATTGTGATGACAATGGCATGGAGCACTGTGATGCCAAGTGTCATGGAGAAATGTGATGACAAATATAATGGAGCATTGTGATGACAAGGGCATCAAGCAATGTGAACCCAAGTTTCATCGAGGATTTTGATGACAATGGGAATGGAGCATTGTGATGACAAGTTCATGAAGCATTTTGCTGACAAATGCATGGAACATTTTGATGACAAGGGTTATGGAACACTGTGATGACAAGCGTCACTGAACATTGTGATTACAGGGGTCATGGAGCATTGGGATAACAAGGGCATGGATCATTGTGATGACAAGGGTCATGGAGCATTTTGATGACAAGAGTCCCAGATCATTGTGTTGTCAGTGGTGATGGATCGTTGTGATGACTGTGGTCATGGAGCATTGTGATGACAGGGGTCATGGAGCATTGAGATAAAAACGGGCATGGAGCACTGTGATTACAGGGGTCTTGGAGCATTGTGATGACAAGGGCATGGATCATTGTGATGAGAAGGCCATGGAGCATTCTGATGACATGCGTCATAGTTCTTTGTGATGACACGGGCTTAGAGCATTGTGATTACAGGGGTCTTGGAGCATTGTTATGACAAGGGTCATGGAGCCTTGGATGACAAGGCCGTGGATCATTTTGATGGCAGGGATCATGGAGCATTGTTATGACAGGGGTTATGGAGCATTCTGATGACAAAGCCATGGAGCATTGTGATGACAGGGGCCTGGAACTTTGGTCTGAAAAGTTTCTTGGATTATTGTGATGACAGTGGACATGACACATTGTGATGAGAAGGGCATGGAGCATTGTGATGACAAGGTTAGGGAGTATTGTGAAGACAGGTGTCAGGGAGCATTTTGATGAAATATGTCTTGGCCAATTGCGATGACAATTGCATGGAGCACTGTGATGCCAAGTGTCATGGGGGATTGTTATGACAAACATAATGGAGCCTTTTGATGACCAGGGTTTGGAGCATCGTGATGACAAGGGTCTTGGCGCATTGTGATGACAAGTGCATGGAGCATTGTGATGACAGGGGCATGGAACATTGGTCTGACAAGTTTCATGGATTATTGTGATGACAGTGGGCATGGCACATTGTGATGACAAGAACATGTAGCATTGTGGTGACAAAGGTCACAGAGCCTTGTGTGACGTGGGCATGGAACATTGTGATGACAAATGCCATAAAGCATTGTGATGACTGGAGTCATGGAGCATTGTGATGACAGGGTTCATGGAGCATTGTGATGACAAGGGCATAGATCACTGTGATGACAGGGCCATGGAACATTGGTCTGACAAGTTTCATGGATAATTGTGATGACAGTGGGCATGGCTCATTGTGATGACAAGGGCATGGAGCATTGGGATGACAAGGTCATGGAGTATTGTGAAGACAGGTGTCAGGGAACATAGTGATGACATATGTCATTGTCCATTGTGATGACAATGGCATGGAGCATTGTGATGCCAACAGTCATGGAGGATTGTGATGACAAAGGTAATGGAGCATTTTGATGACAAGGGTTTAGAGCACCGTAATGACAAGGGTCATGGAGCATTGTGATGACAAGGGCATGGAGCATTGTAATGAAAAGGGCACGGAACACTGTGATACATATATGATGCAGGAATGTAATGACAAGGTCATGGAGCATTGTGATGAGAAGTGCATCAAGTGTTGTGATGACAAGCCTCATGGAGATTTGTGATGACAAGCGCATGGCACATTGTGATGACATGGGTCATGGAGCACTGTGCTGACAGAGGCATGGTGCATTTTGATGACAAGTGTCACAGAGTATTGTGATGAAAAGTTCATGGAGCATTGTGGTGACAAATGTCACAGAGCCTTGTGTGACAATGGCATGGACCATTGAGATCACAAAAGTCATGAAGCATTGTGATGACTGGAGTCACGGAGCATTGTGATGAGAGGGGTCATGGAGCATTGTGATGACAGTGTTCATGGGGCATTGTGATGAGAAGGTCATGGAGCTTTGGGCTGAAAATGTTCATGGAGTATTGTGATGACAGGGGTCATGGGGTATTTTGATGACATGGGAATGGAGCATTGTGATGAAAAGGGCATGGAGCATTCTGAAGACATGTGTCATGAAGCTTTGTGATGACAATGGCGTGGAGCATTGTGATTCCAGGGGTCTTGGAGCATTGTGAGGAAAAGGGCATGGATCCTTGTGTTGAAAAATGCATGGAGCCTTGTCATGACAGGGTTCAAGGAGCATACTGATGACAAGTGTCAGGGAGCATTGTGATGACAAGTGTATTGAGCATTGTGATAACAAAGGTAATGGAGTACAGTGAATAGAAGCCCAAGGATAACTGTGATGATGAGCATCATTGGGCGTTGTGATGACAAGTGTTATGGAACATTGTGATCACAAGTGTTTGGAGCATTGTGCTGACAGAGGACATGGAGCATATTGATTTCATTTTGATGACAATAGCATGAAGCATTATGATGATTGGCATGGTGCATTGTGATAACACGGTTCATGTAGCATTGAGATGAAAAGGGGCATGGAGCATTGTGATTACAGGTGTCTTGGACCATTGTGATGACAAGGGCATGGAGTATTTTCATGACAAGGTCATGGAGTATTGTGCAGACAGGTGTCAGGTAGCACTGTGATGACATGTCATTGTCCATTGTGATGACAATGGCATGGAGCATTGTGATACCAAGTGTCATGGAGGATTGTGATGACAAAGGTAATGGAGCATTTTGATGACAAGGGCTTGGGACATTGTGATGAGAAGCGTCATGGAGCATTTTGATGACAAGGGCGTTTAACATTGTGATGACAAGGGTCATGGAGCATTGTGATGACAAGGGCATGGAGAATTGTGATGACAAGGGCCATTGAGAATTTTGATAACAACGTCATGAAGCATTGTGATGACAAGTGCATGGAGCTTCCTATGACAGTGGTCATAGAGCATTGCGATGACAAGTGCATGGAGAATTGTGATGACAAGATCATGTAACATTGTGATGAGAAGTGTCACGAAGAATTGTGATGACAGGGACGTGGAGAATTGCAATGACTTGGGACATGGAGCACTGTGATGAACAGGGCATGGAGAATTGTGATGGCAAGACCGTGGAGCATTGTGATGAAAAGACCATGGATAATTATGATGAAGAGCGTCATGGATCACTGTAATGACAAGGGGCATGGAGCATTGTGATGACTGGTGTCATGGAGAACTGTGAAGAGAAGGCCATGGAGCATTCTGATGACATGTGTCATGGATCTTTGTGATGACATGAGCATGGAGCATTTTGATGACAGGGGCATGGAACATTGGTCTGACTAGTTACATGGATTATTGTGATGACAGTGGGCATGGCACATTGTGATGACAAGGGCATGGAACATTGTGATGACAAGGTCATGGAGTACTGTGAAGACAGGTGTCAGAGATAATTGTGATGACATATGTCATTGTCCATTGTGATGACAATGGAATGGAGCATTGTGATACCAAGTGTCATGGAGGATTGTGATGACAAAGGTAATGGAGCATTTTGATGACAAGGGCTTGGGACATTGTGATGACAAGCGTCATGGAGCACTGTGATGACAAGGGCATGGAGCATTGTGATGACAAGGGCTATTGAGAATTTTGATGACAATGTCGTGAAGCATTGTGATGACAAGCACATGTAGCTTGCTATGACAAGGGTCATAGAGCATTTTGATGACAATTGCATGGAGAATTGTGATGACAAGATCATGTAACATTGTGATAAGAAGTGTCATGGAGCATTGTGATGACAAGGAAGTGGAGAATAGTGATGACATGGGACATGGAGCATTGTGATGACCAGGGCATGGAGCATTGTGATGGCAAGACCGTGGAGCATTGTGATGAGAAGTTCATGGATAATTGTGATGACGAGCGTCATGGAGCACTGTAATGACAAGGGGCATGTAGAATTGTAATTACAGGGGTCTTGGAGCACTGTGATGACAAGGGAATGGAGCATTGTGATGAGAAGGCCATGGAGCATTCTGATGATATGCGTCATGAATCATTGTGAAAGCAAGGGCATGGAGCATTGTGATTACAGAGGTCTTGCAGCACTGTGATGACAAGGGTCATGGAGCCTTGGATGACAAGGCTGTGGAACATTGTGATGGCATGTGTCTTGGAGCATTGTTAATGACAGGGGTAATGGAGCATTGTGATGACAAGGGCATGGAACTTTGGTCTGAAAATTTCATGGATTATTGTGATGAGTTTCGGCATGGAACATTGTGATGACGAGGGCACGGAACACTGTCATACATGTGTCATGGAGGATTGTAATGACAAGGGCATGGAGCATTGTGATGAGAAGAGTATCAAGCATTGTGATGACAAGCGTCATGGAGCATTGTGCTGAAAAGGGCATGGAGCAATGCGATGAGAGGTTTCATGTAACATTGTGATGAAATGGCATGGTGCATTGTGATGCCAAGGGTCATGAAGCTTTGTGATGACAAAGGTCATGGAGCATTTTGATGACAAGGTCGTGGTGCATTGTGATGAGAAGGGCAGGGAGCATTGTGATGACAGGGTCATGGAGCAAAATTGATGAAAAGTGTCATGGAACATTTTGATGACAGGGGTTATGGAACTTTGTGATGTGAGGGGTCATGGAACATTTTGATGAAAAGGGTCATGGAGCATTCTGATGAAAAGGTGCATGGAGCATTGTGATTACAGGGGTTTTGAAGCATTGTGATGACAAGGGAATGGATCATTGTGATGAGAAGGCAATGGAGCATTCTGATGACATGCGTCATGGAGCTTTGTGATGACAAGGACATGAAGCATTGTGATTACAGGGGTCGTGGAGCATTGTGATGAAAACGGAATGGATCATTGTGATGAAAAATGCATGGAGCCTTGTCATGACACTGTTCAAGGAGCATACTGATGATAAGTGTCCGGGAGCATTGTAATGATAAGTGTATTGAGCATTATGATGACAAAGGTCATGGAGCAATGTGATGAGAAGACCATGGATAATTGTGAAGACCAGGCTAATGGGGCATTGTGATGACAAGTGTTATGGAACATTGTGATCAGAAGGGGTTGGTGCATTGTGATGACAGAGGTCATTGAGCATTTTGATTTCATTGTGATGACAATAGCATGAAATATTATGGTGATGGGCACGGTGCATTGTTATGACAGGGTTCATGGAGCATTGAGATGAAAAGGGGCATGGAGCATTGTGATTACAGGGGTGCTGGGGCATTGTGACGACAAGGGCATGGAGCATTATGATGTGAAGGCCATGGAGCATTCTGATGACATGTGTCATGGAACTTTGTGATGACAAGTGAATGGAGCATTGTGATTACAGGGGTCTTGGAGCATTGTGATGACAAGGGTCATGGAGGCTTGTGATGACAAGACCGTTGATCCTTGTGATGGCATTGGTCATGGAGCATTGTTATGACAGGGGTAATGGAGCATTGTGATGACAAGTGCATGGGGCATTGGTCTGAAAATTTTCATGGATTATTGTGATGAGAGTGGGCATGGAGCATTGTGATGACAAGGACACGGAAAACTGTGATACATGGGTCATGGAGGATTGTAATGACAAGGTCATGGATCATTGTGACGAGAAGGGCATCGAGCACTGTGATGACAAGCGTCATGGAGCTTTGTGATGACAATGGCATGGAGCAATGTGATGAGAGGCTTCAAGATGCATTGTGATGACAATGGCATGGAGCATTGTGATGCCAAGGGTCATGGAGCTTTGTGATGACAAAGGTCATGGAGCATTTTGATTTCATTTTTATGACAATAGCATGAAGCATTATGATGATGGGCATGGTGCATTGTGATGACACGGTTCAAGGAGCATTGAGATGAAAAGGGCCATGGAGCATTGTGATTACAGGGGTCTAGTAGAATTGTGATTACAAGGGCATGGAGCATCGTGAATGAGAAGGCCATGGAGCATTCTGATGACAGGGGCAATGATCATTTGTCTGACAATTTCATGGATTATTGTGATGACTGTGGGCATGGCGCATTGTGATGACAAGGGCATGGAACATTGTGATGACAAGGTCATGGAGTATTGTGAAGACAGGTGTCAGGGAGCACTGTGATGACATGTCATTGTCCATTGTGATGACAATGGCATGGAGCATTGTGATACCAAGTGTCATGGAGGATTGTGATGACAAAGGTAATGGAGCATTTTGATGACAAGGGCTTGGGACATTGTGCTGAGAAGCGTCATGGAGCATTGTGATGACAAGGGCTTGGAATATTGTGATGACAAGGGTCATGGAGCCTTGTGATGACAAGGGCATGGTGAATTGTGATGACAAGGGCCATTGAGAATTTTGATGACAACGTCGTGAAGCATTGTCATGACAAGCGCATGGAGCCTGCTATGACAGGGGTCATAGAGCCTTGTGATGACAAGTGCCTGGAGAATTGTAATGAAAAGATCATGTAACATTGTGATAAGAAGTGTCAAGGAGCATTGTGATGACAAGGACGTGGAGAATTGTGATGACATGGGACATGGAGCATTGTGATGACCAGGGCATGGAGCATTGTGATGGCAAGACCGTGGAGCATTGTGATGAGAAGATCACGGATAATTGTGATGACGAGCGTCATGGAGCACTGTAATGACAAGGGGCATGGAGCATTGTGATTACAGGGGTCTTGGATCATTGTGATGACAAGGGCATGGAGCATTGTGATTACAGTGGTCTTGGAGCACTGTGAAGACAAGGGTCATGGAGCCTTGGATGACAAGGCCGTGGAACATTGTGATGGCAGGGGTCATGGAGCATTGTCATGACAGGGGTAATGGAGCATTGTTATGACAAGGGCATGGAATATTAGTCTGAAAATTTCATGGATTATTGTGATGAGATTCGGCATGGAGCATTGTGACAACTAGATCATTGAACACTGTGATACATGTGTCAGGGGGGATTGTAATGACAAGGGCATAGAGCATTGTGATGAGAAGAGTATCGAGCATTGTGATGACAAGCGTCATGGAGCATTCTTCTGAAAAAGGCCTGGAGCAATGTGATGAGAGGTTTCATGTAGCTTTGTGATGAAATGGCATGGAGCATTGTGATGCCAAGGGTCATGGAACTTTGTGATGACAAAGTTCATGGAGCAATTTGATGACAAGGTCATGGTGCATTTTGATGAGAAGGGCATGGAGCATTGTGATGACAGGGTCATGGAACATTGATTAAAATTGTCATGGAACATTTTGATGACAGGTGTTTTGGAACATTGTGATGTCATGGGACATGGAGCATTTTGATGAAAAGGGTCATGGAGCATTCTCATGAAAAGTTGCATGGAGCACTGTGATTAAAGGGGTTTTAAAAATTGTGATGACAAGGGCAAGGAGCATTTTGATGAGAAGGCAAAGGAGCATTCTGATGACATGCGTCATGGAGCTTGGTGATGACAATGACATGGAGCATTGTGGTGACAAAGGTCACAGAGCCTTGGGTGACGAGGGCATGGACCATTGTGATGACAAATGTCATGAAGCATTGTGATGACTGGTGTCACGGAGCATTGTGATGACAGTGGTCATGGAGCATTGTGATGACAAGAGCATGGAGCATTGCGATGACAGGGGCATGGAACATTGGTCTGACAAGTTTCATGGATTCTTGTGATGACATTGGGCATGGCGCATTGTGATGACAAGGGCATTGAACATTGTGATGACAAGGTCATGTAGTATTGTGAAGAGAGGTGTCAGGGATCATTGTGATGACATATGTCATTGTCCATTGTGATGAAAATGGCATGGAGCATTGTGATACCAAGTGTCATGGAGGATTGTGATGACAAAGGTAATGGAGCATTTTGATGACAAGGGCTTGGGACATTGTGATGACAAGCGTCATGGAGCATTGTGATGACAAGGGCATGCAGCATTGTGATGACAAGGGCCATTGAGAATTTTGATGACAACGTCGTGAAGCATTGTTATGACAAACGCATGGAGCTTGCTATGACGTGGTCATAGAGCATTGCGATGACAAGTGCATGGAGAATTGTGATGAAAAGATCATGTAACATTTTGATAAGAAGTGTCATGGAGCATTTTGATGACAAGGACGTGGAGAATTGTGATGACATGGGACATGGAGCATTGTGATGACCAGGGCATGGAGCATTGTGATGGCAAGACCGTGGAGCATTGTGTTGAGAAGATCACCGAGAATTGTGATGACGAGCGTCATGGAGCACTGTATTGACAAGGGCCATGTAGAATTGTGATTACAGGGGTCTTGGAGCACTGTGATTACAAGGGAATGGAGCATTGTGAAGAGAAGGCCATGGAGCATTCTGGTAACATGCGTCATGAATTATTGTGACAGCAATGGCATGGAGCATTGTGATTACAGAGGTCTTGGAGCACTGTGATGACAAGGATCATGGAGCCTTGAATGACAAGGCGGTGGATCATTGTGATGGCATGTGTCTTGCAGCATTGTTATGACAGTGGTAATGGAGCATTGTGATGACAAGGGCATGGAACGTTGGTCTGAAAATTTCATGGATTATTGTGATGAGTTTCGGCAGGGAACATTGTGATGACTAGGACATGGAACACTGTCTTACATTGTCATGGAGGATTGTAATGACAAGGGCAAGGAGCATTGTGATGAGAAGAGTATCGAGCATTGTGCTGACAAGGGCATGGAGTAATGTGATGAGAGGTTTCATGTAGCATTGTGATGAAATGGCATGGAGCATTGTGATGCCAAGGGTCATGGAGCTTTTTGATGACAAAGGTCATGGAGCATTTTGATGACAAGGTCGTGGTGCATTGTGATGAGAAGGGCAGGGAGCATTGTGATGTCAGTGTCATGGAGCAAAATTGATGAAAAGTGTCATGGAACATTTTGATGACAAGGGTTATGGAACATTGTGATGTCAGGGGTCATGGAGCATTTTGATGAAAAGGGTCATGGAGCATTCTGATGAAAAGGTGCATGGAGCATTGTGATTATAGGTGTTTTGAAGCATTGTGATGACAAGCGCTCGGATCATTGTGATGAGAAGGCAATGGAGCATTCTGATGACATGCGTCATGGAGCCTTGTGATGACAAGGACATGGAGCATTGTGATTACAGGGGTCTTGGAGCATTGTGATGAAAATTGCATGGAGCCTTGTCATGACAGGCTTCAAGGAGCATACTGATGATAAGTGTCCGGGAGCATTTTGATGATAAGTGTATTAAGCATTGTGATGACAAAGATCATGGAGCATTGTGATGAGAAGTCCATGGAAAATTGTGATGACCAGCCTCATGGGGCATTGTGATGACATTTGTTATGGAACATTGTGATCAGAAGGGTTTGGTGCATTGTGATGACAGAGGTCATTGAGCAGTTTGATTTCATTGTGATGACAATAGCATGAAATATTATGGTGATGGACACGGTGCATTGGGATGACAGGTTTCATGGAGCATTGAGATGAAAAGGGGCATAGAGTATTGTGATTACAGGGCTGTTGGAGCATTGTGATGACAAGGGCATGGAGCATTGTGATGAGAAGGCCATGGAGCATTCAGATGACATGCCTCATGGAGCTTTGTGATGACAAGTGCATGGAGCATTGTGATTACAGGGGTCTTGGAGCATTGTGATGACAAGGGTCATGGAGGCTTGTGATGACAAGGCCGCGGAACCTTGTGATGGCAGGGGTCATGGATCATTGTTATGACAGGGGTAATGGAGCTTTGTGATGACAAAGGTCATGGGGCATTTTGATGACAAAGGCGTGGTGCATTGTGATGAGAAGGGCAGGGAGCATTGTGATGACAGCGTCATGGAGCAATTTGATGAAAAGTGTCATGGAATATTTTGATGACAGGGGTTATAGAACATTGTGATGTCAGTGGTCATGGAGCTTTGTGTTTAAAAGGTTCATGGAGCATTTTGATTACAGGGGTTATGGAACATTGTGATGTCAGGTGTCATGGAGCATTGTGATGATAAGGGCATGAAGCATTGTGATGACAGGGGTCATGGAACTTTGTAATGACAGCGGTGAGGGAGTATTGTGATGACTAGTGATGGAACATTGTGATATCAGTGGTGAGAGAGCATTTTGAGGAGAAGTGCATGGAGCATTGCGATGACAAGGTTTATGGAGCATTTTGATGACAAGGATGTGGAGCATTGTGATGACAAGTGCATGGCGCATTGTTATGACATGGGTTATGGAGCATTGTGCTGACACGCGCATCGAGCATTGTGATTTCAAGGGTCACGGAGCATTGTGCTGACAAAGCCAAGCAGCTTTGTGATGACATGGATCAGAGAGCATTGGGATTAAAATTTCATGGAACATTGTGGTGACAAAGGTCACAGAGATTTGTGTGACGAGGTCATGGACCATTGTGATGACAAATGTCATGAAGGTTTGTGATGACTGAAGTCACAGAGCATTGTGATTACACGGGTCTTGGAGCATTGTGATGAAAAGGGAATGGATCATTGTGATGAAATAGGCATGGATCCTTGTCATGAGAGTGTTCAAGGAGCATACTGATGACAAGTGTCAGGGAGCATTGTGATGACATGTGTATTGAGCATCGTGGTGACAAAGGTCATGGAGCATTGTGATGAGACGACCTTGCATAATTGTGATGACGAGCGTCATGGGGTATTGTAATGACAAGTGTTATGGAACATTGTGATCAGACGGTTTTGGAGCATTGTGATGACAGAGGTCATGGAGCATTTTAATTTCATTTTGATGACAATAGCATGAATCATTATGATAATGGGCATGGTGCATTGTGATGACAGGCTTCATGGAGCATTGAGATGAAAAGTGGCATGGAGAATTGTGATTACAGAGGTCTTGGAGCATTGTGATGACAAGGGCATGGAGCAATGTGATGAGATATTTCATTGAGCATTGTGATGACAATGGCATGGAGCTTTGTGATGACAAAGGTCATGGGACATTTTGACGACAAGGGCATGGTGCATTGAGATGAGAAGGACAGGGAGCATTGTGATGACAGGGTCATGGAGCAAGTTGATGAAAAGTGTCATGGAATATTTTGATGACAGTGGTTATGGAACATTGTGATGTCAGGGGTCATGAAGCATTGTGATGAAATGGGTCATGGAGCATTTTGTGACAGGGGTTATGGAACATTGTGATGTCAGGGTTCATGGAGCATTGTGATGATAAGGGCATGTAGCACTGTGATGACAGGGGTCATGGAACACTGTGATGACAGGGGTGAGGGAGTATTGTGATGACTAGTGATGTAACATTGTGATATATGTGGTGAGAGAGCATTTTGATGAGAAGTGCATGGAGCATTTTGATGAAAAATGTTATGGAGCATAGCAATGATAAGGATGTGCAGTATTGTGATGACAGGCGCATGGCGCTTTGTGATGACATGGGTCATGGAGCATTGTGCTGACAATCACATGGAGCATTTTGATGACAAGTGTCATGGAGCATTGTGCTGACAAAGGCATGGAACATTTTGATGACAAGGGACACAGAGCACTGTGATGAAATATTCATGGATCATTGTGGTGAAAAAGATCACAGAGCCTTGTGTGACGAGGGCATGGACCATAGTGATGAGATAGATCATGAAGCATTGTGATGACTGGAGTCACGGAGCATTGTGATGAAATGGGTCATGGAGCATTGTGATGACAAGGGCATGGAGCAATGTGATGACAGGGTCATGGAACATTGGTCTGACAAGTTTAATGGATTATTGTGATGACAGTTGGCATGGAGCATTGTGATGACAAGGGCATGGAGCATTGTGGTGACAAAGGTCACAGAGCCTTGTGTGAAGAGGGCATGGACCACTGTGATGACAAATGTCATGGAGCATTGTGATGACTGGAGTCACAGAGCATTGTGATGACAGGGGTCATGGAGCAATCTGCTGAAATGCGCATGGAGCATTTTGCTGACAAAGGCATGGAGTATTGTGATGACAAGGGACACAGAGCATTGTGATGAAAGGTTAATGGAGCATCGTTGTGACAAAGATCACAGAGCCTTGTGTGACAAGGGCATGGACCACTGGTCTGACAAGTTTCATGGGTTATTGTGATGCCAGTGGGCATGGAGCATTGTGATGACAAGGGCATGGAGCATTGTGGTGACAAAGGTCACAGAGACTTGTGTGACGAGGGCATGGACAATTGTGATGACAAAGGATATGAAGCATTTTGATGACTGTAGTCACGGAGCATTGTGATGACAGTGGTCATGGAGCATTGTGATGACAAGGGCATGGAGCATTTTGCTGACAGGGGCATGGAACATTGGTCTGACAAGTTTCCTGGATTATTGTGATGACAGTGGGCATGGCACATTGTGATGACAAGGGCATGGAACATTGTGATGACAAGGTCATGGGATATTGTGAAGACAGGTGTCAGGGAGCATTGTGATGACATATGTCATTGTCCATTGTGATGACAATAGCATGGAGCATTGTTATACCAAGTGTCATGGAGGATTGTGATGACAAAGGTAATGGAGCTTTTTGATGACAAGGGCTTGGGACATTGTGATGACAAGGGTCATGGAGCATAGTGATGACAAGGGCATGGAGCATTGTGATGACAAGGTCCATTGAGAATTTTGATGACAACTTCGTGAAGTATTGTGATGACAAGCGCATGGAGCTTGCTATGACAGGGTTCATAGAGCATTGCGATGACAAGTGCATGGAGAATTGTGATGACAAGTTCATGTAACATTGTGATGAGAAGTGTCACGGAGCATTGTGATGACAAGGACGTGGAGAATTGTAATTACATCGGACATGGAGCATTGTGATGAATAGGGCTTGGAGAATTGTGATGGCAAGACCGTGGAGCATTGTGATGAAAGGACCATAAATAATTATGATGAAGAGCGTCATGGATCACTGTAATGACAAGGGGCATGGAGCATTGTGATGACAGGTGTCATGGAGCATTGTGATGAGAGGGGTCATGGAGCAATGTGATGACAAGGGTCATGGAGCATTGTGATGAGGAGGTCATGGAGCATTGGGCTGAAATTTTTCATGGAGTATTGTGATGACAGGGGTCAAGGAGCATTGTGATTACAAGGGAAAGGAGCATTGTGATGACAAGGTCCTGGAGCAGTGTGATGAAAAAACCATGGAGTCTTGTGATGACAACTCTCTTGGAGAATTCTGATGAATAGGTGCATGGAGCATTGTGATTACAGTGGTCTTGGAGAATTGTGATTACAAGGGCATGGAGCATCGTGATGAGAAGTCCATGGAACATTCTGATGACATGGATCATGGATCTTTGTGACGACAAGGGCATGGAGCATTGTGAATACAGGGGTCTTGGAGCATCGTGATGACAAGGGACATGGAGCCTTGGATAACAAGGCCGTGGAACATTGTGATGGCAGGGGTCATGGAGCATTGTTATGACAGGGGAAATGGAGCATTGTGATGACAAGGGCATGGAACATTGGTCTGAAAATTTCATGGATTATTTTGATGAGATTCGGCATGCAGCATTGTGATGACTAGGGCATGGAACACTGTGATACACGTGTCATGGAGGACTGTAATGAAAAGGGCATGGAGCATTCTGATGAGAAGAGTATCGAGCATTGTGATGACAAGCGTCATGGAGCGTTGTGCTGACAAGGGCATGGAGCAATGTGAAGAGGGGTTTCATGTAGCATTGTGATGAAATGGCATGGAGCATTGTGTTGCCAAGGGTCATGGAGCTTTGTGATGACAAAGGTCATGGAGCATTTTGATGACAAGTTCGTGGTGCATTATGATAAGAAGGGCAGGGAGCATTGTGATGACAGGGTCATGGAGCAAACTGATGAAAAGTATCATGGAACATTTTTATGACAGGGCTTATGGAACATTGTGATGTCAGGGGTCATGGAGCATTTTGATGAAAAGTGTCATGGAGCATTCTGATGAAAAGGTACATGGAACATTGTGATTACAGGGGTTTTGAAGCATTGCGATGACAAGGGCAAGGAGCATTGTGATAAGAAGACAATGGAGCATTCTGATGACATGCATCATGGAGTTTTGAGTTGATAAGGACATGGAGCATTGTGATTACAGGGGTATTGGAGCATTGTTATGAAAAGGGCGTGGATCATTGTGATGATCAGCGTCATGGGGCATTGTGATGACAGGTGTTATGGAACGTTGTGATCAGAAGGGTTTGGTGCATTGTGATGACACAGGTCATTGAGCATTTTGATTTCATTGTGATGAAAATAGCATGAAATATTATGGTGATGGCATGGTGCATTGTGATGACAGGGTTCATGGAGCATTGAGATGAAAAGGGGCATGGAGCATTTTGTTTACAGGGGTGTAGGAGCATTGTGATGACAAGGGCATGGAGCATTGTGATGAGAAGGCCATGGAGCATTTTGATGACATGCGTCATGGAGCTTTGAGATGACAAGGGCATGGAGCATTTTGATTACAGGTGTCTTGGAGCATTTTGATGACAAGGGTCATGGAGGCTTGTGATGACAAGGCCGTGGAACCTTGTGATGGCAGGGGTCATGGAGCATTGTTATGAGAAGGGTAATGGAGCATTGTGATGACAAGGGCATCGGGCATTTGTCTGAAAATTTTCATGGATTATTGTGATGAGAGTGGGCATGGAGCATTGTGATGACAAGGGCACGGAACACTGTGATACATAGATCATGCAGGATTGTAATGACAAGCGCATGGAGCATAGTGATGAGAAAGGCATCGAGCACTGTGATGACAAGTGTCATGGAGCTTTGTGATGACAAAGGTCATGGGGCATTTTGACGACAAGGGCATGGTGCACTGAGATGAGAAGGACTGGGTGCATTGTGATGACAGTGTCATGGAGCAATTTGATGAAAAGGGTCATGGAATGTTTTGTGACAGGGGTTATGGAACATTGTGATTTCAGTGGTCATGGAGCATTGTGATGACAAGGGCATCAAGCAATGTGAACCCAAGTTTCATCGAGGATTTTGATGACAATGGGAATGGAGCATTGTGATGACAAGTTCATGAAGCATTTTGCTGACAAATGCATGGAACATTTTGATGACAAGGGTTATGGAACACTGTGATGACAAGCGTCACTGAACATTGTGATTACAGGGGTCATGGAGCATTGGGATAACAAGGGCATGGATCATTGTGATGACAAGGGTCATGGAGCATTTTGATGACAAGAGTCCCGGATCATTGTGTTGTCAGGGGTGATGGATCGTTGTGATGACTGTGGTCATGGAGCATTGTGATGACAGGGGTCATGGAGCATTGTGATGGCAAGGGCATGGTGCATTGTGAATGAGAAGGCCATGAAGCATTCTGATGACATGCGTCATGGAGCTTTGTGATGACAAGGGCATGGAGCATTGTGATTACAGGGTCTTGGAGCACTGTGATGACAAGTGTCATGGAGTCTTGTGATGACAAGGCCGTGGAACCTTGTGATGGCAGGGGTCATGGAGCATTGTTATGACAGGAGTAATGGAGCATTGTGATGACAAGGGCATGGAGCATTGGTCTGAAAAGTTTCATGGATTATTGTGATGAGAGTGTGCATGGAGCATTATGATGACAAGGGCAGGGTACACTTAGATACATGGGTCATGGAGGATTGTAATGACAAGAGCATGGAGCATTGTGATGAGAAGGGCATCGAGCATTGTGATGACAAGCGTCTTGGAGCTTTGTGATGACAAGGGCATGGAGCAATATGATGAGAGGCTTCATGGAGCATTGTGATGACAATGGCATGGAGCATTGTGATGAAAGGGGTCATGGAACACTGTGATGACAGGGGTGAGGGAGTATTGTGATGACTAGTGATGTAACATTGTGATATATGTGGTGAGAGAGCATTTTGATGAGAAGTGCATGGAGCATTGTGATGACAAGTGTTATGGAGCATAGCAATGATAAGGATGTGGAGTATTGTGATGACAAGCGCATGGCACATTGTGATGACATGGGTCATGGAGCATTGTGCTGACAAGCGCATGGAGCATTTTGATGACAAGTGTCATGGAGCATTGTGCTGAAAAAGGCATGGAGCATTTTGATGACAAGGGACACAGAGCACTGTGATGAAATATTCATGGAGCATTGTGGTGAAAAAGATCACAGAGCCTTGTATGACGAGGGCATGGACAATAGTGATGAGATAGGTCATGAAGAATTGTGATGACTGGAGTCACGGAGCATTGTGATGAAAGGGGTCATGGAGCATTGTGATGACAAGGGCATGTAGCAATGTGAAGACAGGGGAATGGAACATTGGTCTGACAATTTTCATGCATTATTGTGATGACAGTGGGCATGGAGCATTGTGATGACAAGGGCATGGAGCATTGTGGTGACAAAGGCATGGAGCATTTTGATGACAAGGGACACAGAGCAGTGTGATGAAATATTCATGGAGCATTGGGGTGTAAAAGATCACAGAGCCTTGTTTGAAGAGGATATGGACCACTGTGATGACAAAGGTCATGAAACATTGTGATGACTGGAGTCAAGGAGCATTGTGATGACAGGGGTCATGGAGCATTGCTCTGACAAGTTTATGGATTATTGTGATGAGAGTGGGCATGGCGCATCGTGATGACAAGGTCGTGGAACATTGTGATGACAAGGTCATGGAGTATTGTGAAGACAGGTGTCAGGGAGCATTGTGATGACATATGTTATTGTGCATTGTGATGACAATGGCATGGAGCATTGTGATACCAAGTGTCATGGAGGATTGTGATGACAAAGGTAATGGAGCATTTTGATGACAAGGGCTTGGAACATTGTGATGACAAGGGTCATGGAGCATTGTGATGACAAGGGCATGGAGAATTGTGATGACAAGGGCCATTGAGAATTTTGATGACAACGTTGTGAAGCATTGTGATGACAAGCGCATGGAGCTTGCTATGGCAGTGGTCATAGAGCATTGCGATGACAAGTGCATGGAGAATTGTGATGACAAGATCATGTAACATTGTGATGAGAAGTGTCACGAAGCATTGTGATGACAAGGACGTGGAGAATTGTATTGACTTGGGACATGGAGCACTGTGATCAACAGGGCATTGAGCATTTTGATGACAAGTGTCATGGAGCATTTTGATGACAAGTGTCATGGAGCATTGTGCTGACAAAGGCATGGAACATTTTGATGACAAGGGACACAGAGCATTGTGATGAAATATTCATGGAGCATTGTGGTGAAATAGATCACAGAGCCTTGTGTGACGACGGCATGGACAATAGTGATGAGATAGGTCATGAAGCATTGTGATGACTGGAGTCATTGGAGCATTGAGATGAAAAGACCATGGATAATTATGATGAAGAGCGTCATGGATCACTGAAATGACAAGGGGCATGGAGCATTGTGATGAGAGGGGTCATGGAGCATTGTGATGACAAGAGAATGGAGCATTTTGATGACAAGGTCGTGGTGCATTGTGATGAGAAGGGCAGGGAGCATTGTGATGACAGGGTCATGGAGCAAATTGATGAAAATTGTGATGGAACATTTTGATGACAGGGTTTATGGAACATTGCGATGTCAGGGGTCATGGAGCATTTTGATGAAAAGGTTCATGGAGCATTCTGATGAAAAGGTGCATGGAGCATTGAGATTACAGGGGTTTTGAAAAATTGTGATGACAAGGGCAAGGAGCATTTTGATGAGAAGGCAAAGGAGCATTCTGATGACATGCGTCATGGAGCTTTGTGATGACAAGGACATGGAGCATTGTGATTACAGGAGTCTTGGGGCATTGTGATGAAAAGGGCATGGATCATTGTGATGAAAAATGCATGGAGCCTTGTCATGACAGGGTTCAAGGAGCATACTGATGACAACTGTCAGGGAGCATTGTGATGATAAGTGTATTGAGCATTGTGATGACAAAGGTCATGGAGCATTGTGATGAGAAGACCATCGAAAATTGTGATGACCAGCGTCAGGGGGCATTGTGATGACAATAGCATGAAATATTATGGTGATGGGCACGGTGCATTGTGATGACAGGTTTCATGGAGCATTGAGATGAAAAGGGGCATGGAGAACTGTGATTACTGGGGTGTTGGAGCATTGTGATGACAAGGGCATGGAGCATTGTGATGAGAAGGCCATGGAGCATACTGATGACATGCGTCATGGAGCTTTGTGATGACAAGGGCATGGAGAATTGTGATTACAGGGGTCATGGAATATTGTGATGACAGGGGTGAGCGAGTATTGTGATGACTAGTGATGGAACATTGTGATATCAGTGGTGAGAAGGAATTTTGAGGAGAAGTGCATGGAACATTGTGATGACAAGGTTTATGTAGCATTTTGATGACAAGGATGTGGAGCATTGTGACGACAAGTGCATGGTGTATTGTGATGACATGGGTTATGGAGCATTGTGCTGACACGCGCATCGAGCATTGTGATGACAAGGGTCATGGAGAATTGTGCTGACAAAGGCATGGAGATTTGTGATGACGAGGGTCACAGAGCATTGTGATAAATATTTCATGGAGCATTGTGGTGACAAAGGTCATAGAGCTTTGTGTGATGAGGTCCTGGACCATTGTGATGACAAATGTCATGAAGCATTGTGATGACTGGAGTCACGGAGCATTGTGATAACAGGGGTCTTGGAGCATTGTGATGAAAAGGGAATGGATCATTGTGATGAAAAAGGCATGGAGCCTTGTCTTGACAGTGTTCAAGGAGCATACTGATGACAAGTGTCAGCGAGCATTGTGATGCCAAGTGTATTGAGCATTGTGTTGACAAATGTCATGGATCATTGTGATGAGAAGACCTTGCATAATTTTGATGACGAGCGTCATGGGGCAAGTAATGACAAGTGTTATGGAACATTGTGATAAGAAGGTTTTGGAGCATTGTGATGACAGAGGACATGGAGCATTTTGATTTCATTGTGATGACAATAGCATGAACCATTATGATGATGGGCATGGTGCATTGTGATGACAGTGTTCATGGAGCATTGAGATGAAAAGTGGCATGGAGAATTGTGATTACAGAGGTCTTGGAACATTGTGATGACAAGGGTCATGGAGCCTTGTGATGAAAAGGCCGTGGAACATTGTGATGGCACGGGTCATGGAGCATTGTTATGACAGGTGTAATGGAGCATTGTGATGACAAGGGCATGGAGCAATGTGATGAGAGATTTCATTGAGCATTGTGATGACAATGGCATGGAGCATTGTGATGCCAAGGGTCATGGAGCTTTGTGATGACAAATGTAATGGGGCATTTTGATGACAAGTGCGTGGTGCATTGTGATGAGAAGGGCAGGGAGCACTGTGATGATAGTGGTCATGGAACATTGTGATGACAGGGGTGAGCGAGTATTGTGATGACTAGTGATGGAACATTGTGATATATGTGGTGAGAGAGCATTTTGATGAGAAGTGCATGGAGCATTGTGATGACAAGTTTTATGGAGCATAGTGATGAAAAGGATGTGGAGCATTGTGATGAAAAGCGCATGGCACATTGTGATGACATGGGTCATGGAGCATTGTGCTGACAAGCGCATGGAGCATTTTGATGACAACTGTCATGGAGCATTGTGCTGAAAAATGCATGGAGCATTGTGATGACAAGGGACACAGAGCATTGTGATGAAAATTTCATGGAGCATTGTGGTGAAAATGATCACTGAGCCTTGTGTGATGAGGGCATGGATCATTGTGAGGACAAAGGTCATGAATCTTTGTGATGACTGGAGTCACGGTGCATTGTGATGACAGGGGTCATGGAGCATTGCGATGACAAGGGCATGGAGCAATGTGATGACAGGGGCATGGAACATTTTGTCTGAAAAGTTTCATGGATTATTGTGATGACAGTGGGCATGGAGCATTGAGATGACAAGGGCATGGAGCATTGTGGTGACAAAGGTCAGAGAGCCTTGTGTGAGGAGGGCATGGACCATTGTGAGGAAAAAGGTCATGAAGCATTGTGATGACTGGAGTCACGGAGCATTGTGATGAAAGGGGTCATGGAGCATTGTGATGACAAGGGCTTGGAGCAATGTGATGACAGGGGCATGGAACATTGGTCTGACAAGTTTCATGGATTATTGTGATGAAAGTGGGCATGGAGCATTGTGATGACAAGGGCATGGAGCATTGTGTTGACAAAAGCTTGGAGCATTTTCATGACAAGCGACACAGGGAAGTGTGATGAAATATTCATGGAGCATTGTGGTGTAAAATATCACAGACCATTGTTTGAAGAGGATATGGACCACTGTGATGACAAAGGTCATGAAACATTGTGATGACTGGAGTCACGGAGCATTGTGATGACAGGGGTCATGGAGCATTGCTCTGACAAGATTATGGATTATTGTGATGAGAGTGGGCATGGCGCATTGTGATGAAAAGGGCATAGAATATTGTGATGACAAGGTCATGGAGTATTGTGAAGACAAGTGTCAGGGAGCATTGTGATGACATATGTCATTGTCCATTGTAATGAAATGGCATGGAGCATTGTGATGCCAAAGGTCATGGAGCTTTGTGATGACAAAGGTCATGGAACATTTTGATGACAAAGTCTTGGTGCATTTTGATGAGAAAGGCAGGGAGCATTGTGATGACAGGGTCATGGAACAAATTGATGAAAAGTGTCATGGAACATTTTTATGACAGGGGTTATGGAACATTGTGATATCAGGGGTCAAGGAGCATTTTGATGAAAAGGGTCATGTAGCATTCTGATGAAAAGGTGCATGGACATTGTGATTACAGGGGTTTTGAAAAATTGTGATGACAAGGGCAAGGAGCATTTGATGAAAAGGCAATGGAGCATTCTGATGACATGTGTCATGGAGCTTTGTGATGACAAGGACATGGAACATTGTGGAGACAAAGGTCACAGAGCCCTGTGTGACGAGGGCATGGACCATTGTGATGACAAAAGTCATGAAGCACTGTGATGACTGGGGTCATGGAACATTGTGATGACAAGGGAATTGAGCATTGTGATGAAAGTGGCATGGAACATTGGTCGGACAAGTTTCATGGATTCTTGTGATGACAGTGGGCATGGCGCACTGTGATGATCAGGGCATGGAGCATTGTGATGGCAAGACCGTGGAGCATTGTGATGAGAAGATCACGGATAATTATGATGACGAGCATCATAGAGCACTGTAATGACAAGGGGCATGGAGCATTGTGATGACAGGTGTCGTGGAGCATTGTGATGAGAGGGGTCATGGAGCATTATGATGACAAGGGTAATGGAGCATTGTGATGAGATGGTCATGGAGCATTGGCCTGAAAATGTTCATGGAGTATTGTTATTACAGTGGTCAAGGAGAATTGTGATGACAAGGGAATGGAGCATTTTGATTACAAGGTCCTGGAGCAGTGTGATGAGAAGACCATGGAGCCTTGTGATGACAAGTCTCATGGAGCATTCTGATGAATTGGGGCATGGAGCATTGTGATTACAGGGGTCTTGGAGCATTGTGATGACAAGGTCATGGAGCATAGTGATGAGAAGGCCATGGAGCATTCTGATGACATGTGTCATGGATTTTTGTGATGACAGGGGCATGGAGCATTGTGATTACAGGGGTCTTGGAGCATTGTGTTAACAAGGGTCATGGAGCCTTGGATTCCAAGGCGGTGGAACATTGTGATGGCAGGTGTCTTGGAGCATTGTTATGACAGGTGTAATGGAGCATTGTAATGACAAGGGCATGGAACATTGGTCTGAAAATTTCATGGATTATTGTGAGGAGATTCGGCATGGAGCATTGTGATGACTAGGGCACGGAACCCTGTGATACATGTGTCATGGAGGATTGTAATGACAAGGGCATGGAGCATTGTCATGAGAAGAGTATCGAGCATTGTGATGACAAGTGTCATGGAGCATTGTGCTGACAAGGGCACGGAGTATTGTGGTGGCAAAGGTCATGAAGCATTGTGATGACTGGAGTCACGGAGCATTGTGATGACAATGGCATGGAGCATTGTGATACCAAGTGTCATGGAGGATTGTGATGACAAAGGTAATGGAGCATTTTGATGACAAGGGCGTGGTGCATAGTGATGAGAAGGGCACGGAGCATTGTGATGACAGAGTCATGGAGCAATTTGATGAAAAGTGTCATGGAATATTTTGATGACAAGGGTTATGGAACATTGTGATGTCATGGGTCATGGAGCATTGTGATGACTAGGGACAAAGAGCATTGTGATGAAAAGTTCATGGAGCATTGTGGTGACAAAGATTACAGAGCCTTTTGTGAAGAGGGCATGGATCATTGGTCTGACAAGTTTCATGGAATATTGTGATGACAGTGGGCATGGAGCATTGTGATGACAAGGGCATGGAGCATTGTGGTGACAAAGGTCATGAAGCATTGTGATGACTCGAGTCACGGAGCATTGTTATGACAATGGCATGGAGCATTGTGATACCAAGTGTCATGGAGGATTGTGATGACAAAGGTAATGGAGCATTTTGATGACAAGGGCTTGGGACGTTGTGATGACAGGGATCATGGAGCATTGCGATGACAAGTACCATTGAGAATTTTGAAGACAACGTCGTGAAGCATTGTGATGACAAGCGCATGGAGCTTGCTGTGACAGGGGTCATAGAGCATTGCGATGACATGTGCATGGAAAATTGTGATGAACATATCATGTAACATTGTGATAAGAAGTGCCACGGAGCATTGTGATGACAAGGACGTGGAGAATTTTGATGACATGGGACATGGAGCATCATGATGACCAGAACATGGAGCATTGTGATGGCAAGACCGTGGAGCATTGTGATGAGAAGATCACGGATAATTGTGATGACGAGTGTCATGGAGCACTGTAATGACAAGGGGCATGGAGCATTGTGATTACAGGGGTCTTGGAGCATTGTGATGACAAGGGCATGGATCATTTTGATGAGAAGGCCACGGAGCATTCTGATGACATGCGTCATGAATCTTTGTGATGACAAGGGCATGGAGCATTGTGATTACATCGTATTAGAGCACTGTGATGACAAGGGTCATGGAGCCTTGGATGACAAGGCAGTGGAACATTGTGATTGCAGGGGTCATGCAGCATTTCTATGACAGGGGTAATGGAACATTGTGATGACAAGGGCATGGGACATTAGTCTGAAAATTTCATGGATTATTGTGATGAGATTCGGCATGGAGCATTGTGATGACTAGGGCACGGAACACTGTGATACCTGTGTCATGGGGGATTGTAGTGACAAGAGCATGAAGCATTGTGATGAGAAGAGTATCGAGCATTGGGATGACAAGCGTCATGGAGCATTGTGCTGACAAGGGCATGGAGCAATGTGATGAGAGATTTCATGTAGCATTGTGATGAAATGGCATGGAGCATTGTGATGCCAAGGGTCATGGAGCTTTGTGATGGCAAAGGTCATGGAGCATTTTGATGAAAAGGGTTATGGAGTATTCTGATGAAAAGGTGCATGGAGCATTGTTTTTACAGGGTTTTTGAAGCATTGTGATGACAAGGGCAAGGAGCATTGTGATGACATGAGTCATGGAGCTTTGTGATGACAAGCACATGGAGCATTGTGGTGACAAAGGTCACAGAGCCTTGTGTGACGAGGGCATGGAACATTGTGATGACTGGAGTCACGGAGCATTGTGATGACCGGGGTCATGGAGGATTGTGATGACAAGGACATGGAGTATTGTGATGAAAGGGGCATGGAACATTGGTCTGACATGTTTCATGGATTATTATGATGACAGTGTGCATGGCGCATTGTGATGACTAGGTCATGGAGTATTGTGAAGACAGGTGTCAGGGAGCATTGTGATGACATATGTCATTGTCCATTGTGATGACAATGGCATGGAGCATTGTGATACCAAGTGTAATGGAGGATTTTGATGACAAAGGTAATGGAGCATTTTGGTGACAAGGGCTTGGAACATTGTGATGACAAGGGTTATGGAGCATTGTGATGGCAAGTGCATGGAGCATTGTGATGACAAGGGCCATTGAGAATTTTGATGACAATGTCGTGAAGCATTGTGATGACAAGCTCATGGAACTTGCTATGACAGGGATCATAGAGCATTCCGATGACAAGTGCATGGAGAATTGTGATGACAAGACCAGGTAACATTGTGATAAGAAGTGTCATGGAGCATTGTGATGACAAGGACGTGGAGAATTGTGATGACATGGGACATGGAGCATTGTGATGGCAAGACCGTGGAGCATTGTGATGAGAAGATCACGGATAACTGTGATGATGAGTGTCATGGAGCACTGTAATGACAAGTGGCATGGAACATTGTGAATCCAGGGTTCCTGGAGCATTGTGATGACAAGGGAATAGAGCATTTTCATGAGAAGTATATGGAGCATTCTGATGATATGCGTCATGAATCATTGTGACGACAAGGGCATGGAGCATTGTGATTACAGAGGTCTTGGAGCACTATGATGACAAGGGTCATGGAGCCTTGGATGACAAGGCCGTGGAACATTGTGATGGCAGGGGTCATGGAGCATTGTTATGACAGGGGTAATGGAGCATTGGGATGACATGTGCATGGAACATTGGTCTGAAAATTTCATGGATTATTGTGATGAGATTCGGCATGGAGCATTGTGATGACTAGGGCACGGAACACTTGATACATGTGTCATGGAGGATTGTAATGACAAGGGCATGGAGCATTGTGATGAGAAGAGTATCGAGCATTGTGATGACATGTGTCAGGGAGCATTGTGCTGACAAAGGCATGGAGCATACTGAAGACATGGGTAAAATAGCATTGTGATGAAATTTTCATGGAGCATTGTGGTGACAAATTTCACAGAGCCTTTTGATTAAGTGGGCATGGACCAGTGTGATGACAACGTACTGGAGCATTGTGATGAGAGGACCATGGAGCCTTTTGGTGACAATTCTCATGGAGCATTCTGATGAAAAGGGGCATGGAGCATTGTGATTACAGGGGTATTGGATCCTTGTGATGACAAGACCGTAGAACATTGTGATGGCCGGGTTCATGGAGCATGGTTATGACATGGGCAATGGAGGATTGTGATGACAAGGGCATCGAGCATTGGTCTGAAAACTTTCATGGATTACTGTGATGAGAGTGGGCATAGAGCATTGTGATGACAAGGGCACGGAACACAGTGATACATGGATCATGGATGTTTGGAACGACAAGTGCATGGGGCAATGTGATGAGAGGCTTCATGGAGCATTGTGATGACAAGGGCATGGACCATTGTGATGACAAGGGTCATGGACCATTTTGAATACAAGGTTCCCATATCATTGTGTTGTCAGGGGTCTTGGAGCTCTGTGATGACAGTGGTCATGGAGCATTGTGATGACAGGGTCATGGAGCATTGTGATAAGAAGGTCATGGAGCATTGGGCTGAAAATGTTCATGGAGTATTGTGATGACAGGGTAATGGGGCACTGTGATGACAAGTTCCTGGGGCATTGTGATGAGAAAACCATGGAGCCTTGTGAAGACAAGTCTCATGGAGCATTCTGATGAAAATGTGCATGGAGCATTGTGATTACAGGGGTCATGAAACATTGTGATGAAAATGGCATGGAGCATTGTGATGCCAAGGGTCATGGAGTTTGTGATGACAAAGTTCATGGGGCATTTTGATGACAAGGTCGTGGTGCATTGTGATGAGAAGGGCAGGGAGCATTTTGATGACAGGGTCATGGAGCAATTTGATGAAAAGTATCATGGAATATTTTGATGACAGTGGTTATGGAACATTGTGATGTCAGGTGTCATGGAGGATTGTGATGAAAAGTGTCATGGAGCATTTTGATGACAGGAGTTATGGGACATTGTGATGTCAGGGTTCATGGAGCATTGTGATGATAAGGTCATGTAGCATTGTCATGACACGGATCATGGAACATAGTGATGACAGGGGGGAGAGAGCATTTTAATGAGAAGTGCATGGAGCATTGTGATGACAAGGTTTTTGGAGCACTGTAAAGACAAGGATGTGGAGCACTGTGATGACAAGCGCATGGCGCATTGTGATGACATGGGTTGTGGAGCATTGTGCTCACAAGCACATGGAGAATTGTGATGACAACGGTTATGGAGCATTGTGCTCACAAAGGCATGGAGCATGGTGATGACAAGGATCACAGAGCATTGTGATGAAAAGTTCATGGAGCATTGTGGTGAGAAATGTCACAGAGCCCTTTGTGACGAGGACATGGACCATTGTGATGACAAATGTCATGAAGACTTGTGATGACTGGAGTCACAGAACATTGAGATGACAGGGGTCTTGGAGCACTGTGATGACAAGGACATGGAGCAATGTGATGAGAAGGCCATAGAGCATTCTGATGACATGCATCATGGAGATTTGTGATTAAAGGTCATGGAGCATTGTGATTACAGGGGTCTTGGAGCATTGTGATGAAAATGGTATGGATCATTGTGATGAAAAAGGCATGGAGCCTTGTCATGACAGGGTTCAATGAGCATACTGATGACAAGTGTCAGGGAGCATTGTGATGACAAGTGTATTGAGAGTTGTGATGACAAAGGTCATGGAGCACTGTGATGAGAAGACCATGGATAATTGTGATGATGAGCGTCATTGTGCATTGTGATGACAATGGTTATGGAACATTGTGATCACAAGGGTTTGGTGCATTTTGATGACAGAGGTCATGGAGCATATTGTTTTCATTGTGATGACAATAGCATGAAGCATTATGATGATGGACATGGTGCATTGTGATGACAGGGTCATGGAGCAATTTGCTGAAAAGGGTCATGGAATATTTTGATGACAGTGGTTATAGAACATTGTGATGTCAGGGGTCTTGGAGCATTGTGATGAAAAGGGTGATGGAGCATTCTGATGACAGAGGATATGGAACATTTTGATGTCAGGGGTCATGGAACATTGTGATGATATGGCATGTGGCATTGTGATGACAGAGGTCATGGAAAATTGTGATGACAGTCGTGAGGGAGTATTGTGATGACTACTGATGGAACATTGTGATATCAGTGGTGAGAAAGCATTTTGATGAGAAGTGCATGGAGCATTGTGATGACAAGGTTTATGGAGCATTGTGATGACAAGCTTTATGGAGCATTGTGATGACAAGGCTTTGGAGCATTGTGTTGACAATTGCATGGCGCATTTTGATGACATGGGTCATGGAGCATTGTGCTGAGAACCGCATGGTGCATTGTGATGTCAAGGGTCATGGAGCATTGTGCTGACAAATTCATGGAACCTTGTGACGACAACGGTCACCGAGCATTGTGATGAAAAGTTCATGGAGCATTGTGGTGACAATGGTCACAGAGCCTTGTGATGACGAGGTTAAGTACCATTGTGATGACAAAGGTCATGAAGCATTGTGATGACTGGAGTCACAGAACATTGTGATGACAAGCGTGTGGAGCATTCTGATGACAGGGGCATGGTGCATTGGTCTGAGATGTTTCATGGTTTATTGTGACGACAGTGGGCAAGGCGCATTCTGATGAGAAGAGCATGGAGCATTGTGATGAGAAAGTCATGGAGTACTGTGAAGACGGGTCTGGGGGCATGTGATGACATATGTCGTGGTCCATTATGATGACAATGGCATGGAGTATTGTGATGCCAAGTGTCATTGAGGAATGTGATGACAAAGTTAACGGAGCATTGTGATGACAGGGGTTTGGAGCATTGTGATGACAAGGGTCATGGAGCATTTTGATGACAAGGGCATGGAGGATTGTGATGACAAGGGCCATTGAGAATTTTGATGACAACTTCCTGAAGCATTGTGATGAAAAGCACATGGAGCTTGCTATGACAGGGGTCATGGAGCATTGCGATGACAAGTGCATGGAGAACTGTGTTGACAAGAGCATGTAACATTGTGATGAGAAGTGTCTTGGAGCATCGTGATGGCAAGACAGTGGAGCATTGTGATGAGAAGACCATGGATAATTTTGATGACGAGCGTCATGGAGCACTGTAATGACAAGGGGCATGGAGCATTGTGATGACAGGTGTCATGGAGCATTGTCATGACAGGGATCATGGAGCATTGTGATGACAAGAGTCATGGAGCATTCTGAAGACAAGCTTGTGGAGTACTGTGATGACAATGGCATGGAGCATTGTGAGGAAAAGGGCATGGAGCATTGTGATGAAAAAGGCATGGGGCCTTTTCATGACAGGGTTCAAGGAGCATTCTGACAAAAAGTGTCAGGGAGCATTGTGATGACAAGTGTATTGAGCATTGTGATGACAAAGTTCATGGAGCATTTTGATGACAAGGGCATGGAGTATTGTGATGACAGGCATCATGGAGCGTTGTGATGACAACTGTTATGGAACATTGTGATCACAAGAGTTTGGAGCATTGTGATGACACAGGACATGGATCATTTTTATTTCAAGAATCACGGAGTATTGTGATGACAAGGGCATGAAACAATGTGATCCCAGGGGTCACGGAGGATTGTGATGACACTGGTAAATGAGAATTGTGATGACAAGTGTCATGGAGCAATGTGACGACAAGCATCAAGGAGCATTTTGTTTACAGGGGTCATGGAGCATTGGGATGACAAGCACATGAAACATTCTGATGACAAGTGGCATGGATCATTTTGATGACTGTGGTCATATAGCATTGTGATGACAGGGGTCATGGAGCTTTGTGCTGAGAATGTCATGGAGCATTTGGCTGAAATTATTCATGGGGTACTGTGATGACAGGGGTCATGGAGCATTGTCATGAGAAGGGAATGGAGCAATGTGATGAGAAGGTCCTGGAGCATTGTGATGAGCCTGGCAATGGAGCATTCTGATGACATGTGTCATGGAGCCTTGTGATGACAAGGGTCATGGAGCCTACTGATGAAATGGTGCATGGAGCACTGAGATTGCAGGGGTTTTGAAGCAATGTGATGACAAGGGCATGGAGTATTGTGATGAGAAAGCAATGGAGCATTCTGATGACATGTGTCATGGAGCTTTGTGATGACAAGGACATGGAGCATTGTGATTACAGGGGTCTTGGAGCATTGTGATGAAAAGGGAATGGATCATTGTGATGAAAAATGCATGGAGCCTGGTCATGACAGGGTTCAAGGAGCATACTGATGACAACAGTCAGGGAGCATTGTGATGATAAATGTATTGAGCATTGTGATGACAAAGATCATGGAGCATTGTGATAAGAAGTCCATGGATAATTGTGATGACCAGCCTCATGGGGCATTGTGATGACAAGTTGTTATGGAACATTGTGATCAGAAGGGTTTGGTGCATTGTGATGACAGTGGCCATTGAGCGTTTTGATTTCATTGTGATGACAATAGCATGAAATATTATGGTGATGGACACGGTGCATTGTGATGACAGGGTTCATGGAGCATTGAGATGAAAAGGCGCATGGAGCATTGTGATTACAGGGCTTTGGAGCATTGTGATGACAAGGGCAAGGAGCACTGTGATTACAGGGGTCTTGGAGCATTGTGATGACAAGGGTCATGGAGGCTTGTGATGACAAGGCCGTGGAACCTTGTGATGGCAGGGGTCATGGATCATTCTTATGACAGGGGTAATGGAGCTTTGTGATGACAATGGTCTTCGGGCATTTTGATGACAAACGCGTGGTACATTGTGATGACAAAGGTCATGGAGCATTTTGATGACAAGGTCGTTGTGCATTGTGATGAGAAGGTCAGGGAGCATTGTGATGAGAGTGTCTTGGAGCAAATTGATGAAAAGTGTCATGGAACATTTTGATAAGAGGGGTTATGGAACATTGTGATGACAAGGGCATGGAGTATTGTGATGAGGAGGCAATGGAGCATTCTGATGACATGCGTCATGGAGCTTTGTGATGAGAAGGACATGGAGCATTGTGATTACAGGGGTCATAGAGCATTGCAATGACAAGTGCATGGAGAATTGTGATGAAAATATCATGTAACATTGTGATAAGAAGTGTCAAGGAGCATTGTGATGACAAGGACTTGGAGAATTGTGATGACATGGGACATGGAGCCATTCTGATGACCAGGGCATGGAGCATTGTGATGGCAAGACCGTGGAGCATTGTGATGAGAAGATCACGGATAATTATGATGACGAGCGTCATGGAGCACTGTAATGACAAGGGGCATGGAGCATTGTGATTACAGGGTTCTGGGAGCATTGTGATGACAAGGGCATGGAGCATTGTGATGAGAAGGCCTCGGAGCATTCTGATGACATGCGTCATGAATCTTTGTGACGACAAGGGCATGGAAAATTGTGATTACAGGGGTCTTGGAGCATTGTGATGGCAAGGGTCATGGAGCCTTGGATGCCAAGGCGGTGGATCATTGTGATGGCAGGGGTCATGGAGCATTGTTGTGACAGGGGTAATGGAGCATTGTGATGACAAGGGCATGGAACATTGGTCTGAAAATTTCATGGATTATTGTGATGAGATTCGGCATGGAACATTGTGATGACTAGGGCATGTAACACTGTGATACATGAGTCATGGAGGATTGTAATGACAAGGGCATGGAGCATTGTCATGAGCAGAGTATTGAGCATTGTGATGGCAAGTGTCATGGAGCACTGTGGTGACAAGGGCATGGAGCAATATGATGAGAGGTTTCATGTAGCATTGTGATTAAATGGAATGGAGCATTGTGATGCAAAGGGTCATAGAGCTTTGTGATTACAAAGGTCATGGAGCATTTTGATGACAAGGTCGTGGTGCATTGTGATGAGAAGGGAAGGGAGCATTGTGATGACAGGGTCATGGAGCAAATTGATGAAAAGTGCCATGGAACATTTTGGTGACAGGGGTTATGGAACATTGCGATGTCAGGGGTCATGGAGCATTTTGATGAAAAGGATCATGGAGCATTCTGATGAAAAGGTGTATGGAGCATTGAGATTACAGGGGTTTTGAAGCAATGTGATTACAAGGGCATGGAGCATTGTGATGACAGGGGCATGGAACATTGTGATGACAAGGTCATGGAGTATTGTGAAGACAGGTGTCAGGGAGCATTGTTATGACATATGTTATTGTCCATTGTGATGACAATGGCACGGAGCATTGTGATACCAAGTGTCATGGAGGATTGTGATGACAAAGGTAATGGAGCATTTTGATGACAAGGGCTTGGAACATTTCGATGACAATGGTCATGGAGCATTGTGATGACAAGGGCATGGAGCATTCTGATGAAAAGGTGCATGGAGCATTGAGATTACAGGGGTTTTGAAGCAATGTGATTAGAAGGGAATGGAGCATTGTGATGAGAAGGCAATGGAGCATTCATTATGACATGCGTCATGGAGCTTTGTGATGACAAGGACATGGAGCATTGTGATTACTGGGTCTTGGAGCATTGTGATGAAAAGGGAATGGATCATTGTTAGGAAAAATGCATGGAGCCTTTTCATGACAGGTTTCAAGGAGCATACTGAAGACAACTGTCAGGGAGCATTGTGATGATAAGTGTATTGAGCATTGTGATGACAAAGATCATGGAGCATTGTGATGAGAAGACCATGGATAATTGTGATGACCAGCGTCATGGGGCATTGTGATGACAAGTGTTATGGAACATTGTGATCAGAAGGGTTTGGTGCATTGTGGTGACAGAGGTCATTGAGCATTTTGATTTCATTGTGATGACAATAGCATGAAATATTATGGTGATGGGCACGGTGCATTGTGATGACAGGGTTCATGGAGCATTGAGATGTAAAGGGGCATGGAGCATTGTGATTACAGGGGTGTTGGAGCATTGTGATGACAAGGGCATGGAGCATTGTGATGAGGAGCCCATGGAACATTATGATGACATGCATCATGGAACATTGTGATGACAAGGGCATATAGAATTGTGATTACAGGGGTCATGGAATATTGTGGTAACAGGGGTGAGGGAGTATTGTGATGACTAGTGATGGAACATTGTGATATCAGTGGTGAGAAAGCATTTTGAGGAGAAGTGCATGGAGCATTGTGATGACAAGGTCTATGGAGCATTTTGATGACAAGGATGTGGAGCATTGTGATGACAAGTGCATGGTGCATTTTGATGACATGGGTTAGGGAGCATTGTGCTGACACACGCATCGAGCATTGTGATGACAAGGGTCATGGAGCAGTGTGCTGACAAAGGCATGGAGCTTTGTGATGACAAGGGTCACAGAGCATTGTGATAAAAATTTCATGGAGCATTGTGGTGACAGAGGTCACAGAGCTTTTTATGACGAAGTCATGGAGCATTGTGATGACAAATGTCATGAAGCATTGTGATGACTGGAGTCACGGAGCTTTGTGATAACAGGGGTCTTGGAGCATTGTGATGAAAAGGGAATGGATCATTGTGATGAAAAAGTCATGGAGCCTTGTCATGACAGTGTTCAAGGAGCATACTGATGACAAGTGTCAGCGAGCATTTTGATGCCAAGTGTATTGAGCATTGTGGTGACAAAGGTCATGGAGCATTGTGATGAGAAGATCTTGCATCATTGTGATGACGAGCGTCATGGGGCATGTGATGACAAGTGTTATGGAACACTGTGGTCAGAAGGGTTTGGAGCATTGTGATGACAGAGGACATGGAGCATTTTAATTTCATTGTGATGACAATAGCATGAATCATTATGGTGATGGTCATGGTGCATTGTGATGACAGTGTTCATGGAGCATTGAGATGAAAAGGGGCATGGAGAATTGTGATTACAGAGGTCTTGGTGCATTATGTTGACAAGGGTCATGGAGCCATGTGATGACAAGGCCATGGAACATTGTGATGGCAGGGGTAATGGAGCATTGTTATGACAGGTGTAAAGGAGCATTGTGATGACAAGGGCATGGAGCAATATGATGAGAGATTTCATTGAGCATTGTGATGACAATGGCATGGAGCATTGTGATGCCAAGTGTCATGGAGCTTTGTGATGACAAAGTCATGGGGCATTTTGAAGACAAGGGCATGGTGCATTGAGATGAGAAAGACAGGGAGCATTGTGATGACAGGGTCATGGAGCTAGCTGAGAAAAGTGTCATGGAATATTTTGATGACAGGGATTATGGAACATTGTGATGTCAGGGGTCATGAAGCATTGTGAAGAAATGGGTCATGGAGCATTTTGTGAAAGGGGTTATGGAACATTGTGATATCAGGGGTCATGGAGCATTGTGATGATAAGGGCATGTAGCACTGTGATGACAGGTGTCATGGAACACTGTGATGACAGGGGTGAGGGAGTTGTGATGACTAGTGATGTAACATTGTGATATATGTGGTGAGAGAGCATTTTGATGAGAAGTGCATGGAGCATTGTGTTGACAAATGTTATGGAGCATAGCAATGATAAGGATGTGGAGTATTTTGATGACAAGCACATTCTGCATTGTGATGTCATGGGGCAAGGAGCATTGTGCTGACAAGCACAAGGATCATTTTGATGACATGTGTCATGGAGCATTGTGCTGACAAAGACATGGAGCATTTTGATGACAAGGGACACAGAGCATTGTGATGAAATATTCATGGAGCATTGTGGTGAAAAAGATCACAGAGCCTTGTGTGACGAGGGCATGGACCATAGTGATGAGATAGGTTATGAAGCATTGTGATGACTGGAGTCACGGAGCATTGTGATGAAAATGGTCATGGAGCATTGTGATGACAAGGGCATGGAGCAATGTGAAGACAGGGGCATGGAACAATAGTCTGACAAGTTTCATGGATTATTGTGATGACAGTGGGCATGGAGCATTGTGGTGACAAGGGCATGGAGCATTGTGGTGACAAAGTCATGGAGCATTTTCTTGACAAGGGACACAGAGCATTGTGATGAAGTATTCAACGAGCATTGTGGTGTAAAAGATCGCAGAGCCTTGTTTGTAGAGGACATGGACCACTGTGATGACAAAGGTCATGAAGCATTGTGATGAATGGAGTCACGGAGCATTGTGATGACAGGGGTCATGGAGCATTGCTCTGACAAGATTATGGATTATTGTGATGAGACTGGGCATGGTGCATTGTGATGACAAGGGCATGGAACATTGTGATGACAAGGTCATGGAATATTGTGAAGACAGGTGTCAGGGAGCATTGTGATGACATATGTCATTGTCCATTGTGATGACAATGTCATGGAGCATTGTGATACCAAGTGTCATGGAGGATTGTGATGACAAAGATAATGGAACATTTTGATGACAAGGGCTTGGAATATTGTGATGACTAGATTCATGGAGCATTGTGATGACAAGGGCATGGAGAATTGTGATGAGAAGGCCATGGAGAATTCTGATGACATGAGTCATGGAGCTTTGTGATGAAAAGGGCATGGAGAATTGTGATTACAGGGGTCATGGAATATTGTGATGACAGGGGTGAGGGAGTATTGTTATGACTAGTGATGGAACATTGTGATATCAGTGGTGAGAAGGCATTTTGAGGAGAAATGCATGGAGCATTGTGATGACAAGGTTTATGGAGCATTTTGATGACAATGATGTGGAGCATTGTGATGACAAGTGCATGGTGCATTGTGATGACATGGGTAATGGAGCATTGTGCTGACACGTGCATCGAGCATTGTGATGACAAGGTTCACGGAGCCATGTGATAAAAATTTCATGGAGCATTGTGGTGACAACGTCATACAGCTTTGTGCGATGAGGTCATGGACCATTGTGATGACAAATGTCATGAAGCATTGTGATGACTGGAGTCACGGAGCTTTGTGATAACAGGGGTCTTGGAGCATTGTGATGAAAAGGGAATGGATCATTGTGATGAAAAAGGCATGGAGCCTTGTCATGACAGTGTTCAAGGAGCATACTGATGACAAGTGTCAGCGAGCATTGTGATGACAAGTGTACTGAGCATTGTGGTGACAAAGGTCATGGAGCACTGTGATGAGAAGACCTTGCATCATTGTGATGACGAGCGTCATGGGGCAAGTGATGACAAATGTTATGGAACATTGTGATCAGAAGGGTTTGGAGCACTGTGATGACAGAGGACATGGAGCATTTTGATTTCACTGTGATGACAATAGCATGAATCATTATGATGATGGGCCTGGTGCATTGTGATGACAGTGTTCATGGAGCATTGAGATGAAAAGTGGCATGGAGAATTGTGATTACAGAGGTCTTGGAGCACTGTGATGACAAGGGTCGTGGAGCCTTGTGATGACATGGCCGTGGAATATTGTGATGGCAGGGGTCATGGAGCATTGTTGTGACAGGTGTAATGGAGCATTGTGATGAAAAGGGTATGGAGCAATGTGATGAGAGATTTCATTGAGCATTGTGATGACAATGGCATGGAGCATTGTGATGCCAAGGGTCATGGAGCTTTGTGATTACAAATGTCATGGGGCATTTTGACTACAAGGGCATGGTGCATTGAGATGAGAAAGACAGGGAGCATTGTGATGACAGGGTCATGGAGCACGTTGATGAAAATTTTCATGGAATATTTTGATGACAGGGATTATGGAACATTGTGATGTCAGGGGTCATGAAGCATTGTGATGAAATGGGTCTTGGAGCATTTTGTGACTGGGGTTATGGAACATTGTGATGTTAGGGGTCATGGAGCATTGTGATGATAAGGGCATGTAGCACTGTGATGACAGGGGTCATGGAACACTGTGATGAGAGGGGTGAGGGAGTATTGTGATGACTAGTGATGTAACATTGTGATATATGTGGTGAGAGAGCATTTTGATGAGAAGTGTATGGAGCATTGTGATGACAAGTGTTATGGAGCATACCAATGATAAGGATGTGGAGTATTGTGATGAAAAGAGCATGGCACATTGTGATGACATGTGTCATGGAGCATTGTGCTGACAAGCGCATGGAGCATTTTGATGACAAGTGTCATGGAGCATTGTGCTGACAAAGGCATGGAGCATTTTGATGACAAGGGACACAGAGCATTGTGTTGAAAATTTCATGGAGCATTGTGCTGACAAAGACCACAGAGCCTTGTGTGATGAGGGCATGGACCATTGTGAGGACAAAGGTCATGAATCTTTGTGATGACTGGAGTCACGGAGCATTGTGATGACAGGGGTCATGGAGCATTGTGATGACAAGGGCATGGAGCATTGTGATGACAGGGGCATGGAACTTTGTTCTGACAAGTTTCATGGATTATTGTGATGACAGTGGGCATGGAGCATTTAGATAACAAGGGCATGGAGCATTGTGGTGACAAAGGTCACAGAGCCTTCTGTGACGAGGGCATGGACCATTGTGAGGACAGATGTCATGAAGCATGGTGATGACTGGAGTCACGGAGCATTGTGATGACAGGGGTCATGGAGCATTGTGATGACAAGGGCATGGAGCATTGTGATGACAGGGGCATGGAACATTGGTCTGATATCTTTCATGGATTATTGTGATGACAGTGGGCATGGCGCATTGTGATGACAAGGGCATGGAACATTGTGATGACAAGGTCATGGAGTATTGTGAAGACAGGTGTCAGGGAGCATTGTGATGACATATGTCATTGTCCATTGTGATGACTATGGCATGGAGCATTGTGATACCAAGTGTCATGGAGGATTGTGATGACAAAGGTAATGGAGCATTTTGATGACAAGGGCTTGGAACATTTCGATGACAAGGGTCATGGAGCTTTGTGGTGACAAGGGTCACAGAGCATTGTGATAAAAATTTCATGGAGCATTGTGGTGACAATGGTCACAGAGCTTTTTATGACGAAGTCATGGACCATTGTGATGACAAATGTCATGAAGCATTGTGATGACTGTAGTCACGGAGCTTTGTGATAACAGGGGTCTTGGAGCATTGTGATGAAAAGGGAATGGATCATTGTGATGAAAAAGTCATGGAGCCTTGTCATGACAGTGTTCAAGGAGCATACTGATGACAAGTGTCAGCGAGCATTGTTATGCCAAGTGTATTGAGCTTTGTGGTGACAAAGGTCATGAAGCATTGTGATGAGAAGACCTTGCATCATTGTGATGACGAGCGTCATGGGGCATGTGATGACAAGTGTTATGGAACATTGTGATCAGAAGGGTTTGGAGCATTGTGATGACAGAGGTCATGGAGCATTTTAATTTCATTGTGATGACAATAGCATGAATCATTATGGTGATGGACATGGTGCATTGTGATGACAGTGTTCATGGAGCATTGAGATGAAAAGGGGCATGGAGAATTCTGATTACAGAGGTCTTGGTGCATTGTGTTGACAAGGGTCATAGAGCCATGTGATGACAAGGCCGTGGAACATTGTGATGGCAGGGGTAATGGAGCATTGTTATGACAGGTGTAATGGCGCATTGTGATGACAAGGGCATGGAGCAATGTGATGAGAGATTTCATTGAGCATTGTGATGACAATGGCATGGAGCTTTGTGATGCCAAGTGTCATGGAACTTTGTGATGACAAATGTCATAGGGCAATTTGACGACAAGTGCATGGTGCATTGAGATGAGAATAACAGGGAGCATTTTGATGACAGGGTCATGGAGCAAGTTGGTGAAAAGTGTCATGGAATATTTTGATGACAGGGATTATGGAACATTGTGATGTCAGGGGTCATGAAGCATTGTGACGAAATGGGTCATGGAGCATTTTGTGACAGGGGTTATGGAACATTGTGATGTCAGGGGTCATGGAGCATTGTGATGACAGTGGTCATGGAACACTGTGATGAGAGGGGTGAGGGAGTATTGTGATGATTAGTGATGTAACATTGTGATATATGTGGTGAGAGAGCATTTTGATGAGAAGTGCATGGAGCATTGTGATGACAAGTGTTATGGAGCATACCAATGATAAGGATGTGGAGTATTGTGATGACAAGCGCATTGCACATTGTGATGACATGGGTCATGGAGCATTGTGGTGACAAGCACATGGAGCATTTTGATGACAAGTGTCATGGAGCATTGTGCTGAAAAAGGCATGGGACATTTTCATGACAAGGGACACAGAGCATTGTGATGAAATATTCATGGAGCATTGTGTTGAAAAAGATCACAGAGCCTTGTGTGATGAGGGCATGGACCATTGTGATGAGATAGGTCATGAAGCATTGTGATGACTGGAGTCAAGGAGCATTGTGATGGCTGGAGTCACGGAGCATTGTGATGAAAGGGGTCATGGAGCCTTGTGATGACAAGTCTCATGGAGCATTCTGATGAATAGGGGCATGGAGCATTGTGATTACAGGGGTTTTGGAGCATTGTGATGACAAGGTCATGGAACATTGTGATGAGAAGGCCATGTAGCATTCTGAAGACATGTGTCATGGATCTTTGTGATGACAAGGGCATGCAGCATTGTGATTACAGGGGTCTTGGAGCATTGTGATGAAAAGTGTCATGGAGCCTTGGATGCCAAGGCGGTGGAACATTTTGATGGCAGGGGTCATGGAGCATTGTTATGACAGGGGTAATGGAGCATTGTGATGACAAGGGCATGGAATATTGGTCTGAAAATTTCATGGATTATTGTGATGAGATTCGGCATGGAACACTGTGATGACTAGGGCATGGAACACTGTGATACATGTGTCATGGAGGATTGTAATGACAAGGGCATGGAGCATTGTGATGAGAAGAGTATCGAGCATTGTGATGACAAATGTCATGGAGCATTGTGGGGACAAGGGCATGGAGCAATGTGATGAGAGATTTCATTGAGCATTGTGATGAAATGGCATGGAGCATTGTGATGCCAAGGGTCATGGAGCTTTGTGATGACAAAGGTCAAGGAGCATTTTGATGACAAACTCGTGGTGCATTGTGATGAGAAGGGCATGGAGCATTGTGATGACATGGTCATGGAGCAAATTGATGAAAAGTATCATGGAACATTTTGATGACAGGTGTTATGGAACATTGTGATGTCAGGGGTCATGGAGCATTGTGAGGATAAGAGCATGTAGCACTGTGATGACAGTGGTCATGGAACATTGTGATGAAAGGGGTGAGGGAGTATTGTGATGACTAGTGATGGAACATTGTGATATATGTGGTGAGAGAGCATTTTGATGAGAAGTGCATGGAGCATTGTGATGACAAGTTTTATGGAGCATAGCGATGAAAAGGATGTGGAGCATTTTGGTGAAAAGAGCATAGCACATTGTGATGACATGTGTCATGGAGCACTGTGCTGACAAGTGCATGGAGCATTTTGATGACAAGGGACACAGAGCATTGTGATGAAAATTTCATGGAGCATTGTGGTGACAAAGATCACAGAGCCTTGTGTGACGAGGGCATGGACCACTTAGAGGAGAAAGGTCATGAATCATTGTGATGACTGGAGTAACGGTGCACTGTGATGACAGGGGTCATGGAGCATTGTGATGACAAGGGCATGGAGCAATGTGATGACAGGGGCATGGAACATTGGTCTGATAATTTTCATGGATTACTGTGTTGACAGTGGCCATGGAGCATTGAGATGACAACGGCATGGAGCATTGTAGTGACAAAGGTCACCGAACCCTGTGTGACGAGGGCATGGACCATTGTGAGGACAAAGGTCATGAATCATTGTGATGACTGGAGTCACTGAGAATTGTGATGACAGGTGTCATGGAGCATTGTGATGACAAGGGCATGGAGCATTGTGATGACAGGGTCATGGAGCATTGGTCTTACATGTTTCATGGATTATTGTGATGACAGTGGGCATGGCGCATTGTGATGACAAGGGCATGGAACATTGTGATGACAATGTCATGGAATATTGTGAAGACAGGTGTCAGGGAGCATTGTGATGAGATATGTCATTGGCCATTGTGATGACAATGGCATGAGGCATTGTGATATCAAGTGTCATTGAGGATTGTGAGGACAAATGTAATGGAGCATTTTGATGACAAGGGCTTGGAACATTTTGATGACAAGGGTCATGGTGCATTGTGATGAAAAGGTGCATGGAGCATTGAGATTACAGGGCTTTTGAAGCATTGTTATGAAATGGGTCATGGAGCATTTTGTGACAGGGGTTATGGAACATTGTGATGTCAGGGTTCAGGGAGCATTGTGATGATAAGGGCATGGAGCACTGTGATGACAGTGGTCCTGGAACATTTTGATGAAAGTGGTGAGCGAGTATTGTGATGACTAGTGATGGAACATTGTGATATATGTGGTGAGAGAGCATTTTGATGAGAAGTGCATGGAGCATTGTGATGACAAGTTTTATGGAGCATAAAGATGAAAAGGATGCGGAGCATTATGATAAAAAGAGCATGGCACATTGTGATGACATGTGTCATGGAGCATTGTGCTGACAACCGCATGGAGCACTGTGATGACAAGGGACACAGAACATTGTGATGAAAATTTCATGGAGCATTGTTGTGACAAAGATCACAGAGCCTTGTGTGACGAGGGCATGGACCATTGAGAGGAGAAAGGTCTTGAATCATTGTGATGACTAGAGTCACAATGCATTGTGATGACAGGGGTCATGGAGCATTGTGATGACAAGGGCATGGAGCAATGTGATGACAGGGCCATGGAACAATGGTCTGACATGTTTCATGGATTTTTGTGATGACAGTGGGCATGGAGCATTGAGATGTCAAGGGCATGGAGCATTGTGGTGACAAAGGTCACAGAGCCTTGTGTGATGAGGGCATGGAACATTGTGAGGACAAAGGTCATGAAGCATTGTGATGACTGGAGTCACGGAGCATTGTGATGACAGGGGTCTTGGAGCATTGTGATGACAAGGGCATGGAGCATTGTGATGACAGGGGCATGGAACTTTGGTCTGACATGTTTCATGGATTATTGTGATGACAGTGGGCATGGCGCATTGTGAAGACAAGGGCATGGAACATTGTGATGACAAGGTCATGGAGTATTGTGAAGACAGGTGTCAGGGAGCATTGTGATGACAAATGTCATTGTCCATTGTGATGACAATGGCATGGAGCATTGTGATACCAAGTGTCATGGAGGATTGTGATGACAAAGGTAATGGAGCATTTTGATGACAAGGGTTTTGAACATTGCCATGACAAGGGTCATGGAGCATTGTGATGACAAGGGCATGGAGCATTCGGATGAAATGGTGCTTCGAGCATTGAGATTACAGGGGATTTGAAGCAATGTGATGACAAGGGCATGGAGCATTGTGATGAGAAGGCAATGGAGCATTCTGATGAAATGGTGCATGGAACATTGAGATTACAGGGGATTTGAAGCAATGTGATGACAAGGGCATGGAGCACTGTGATGAGAAGGCAATGGAGCATTCTGATGACATGCGTCATGGAGCTTTGTGATGACAAGGACATGGAGCATTGTGATTACAGGGGTCTTGGAGCATTGTGATGAAAAGGGAATGGATCATTGTGATGAAAAATGCATGGAGCCTTGTCACGACAGGGTTCAAGGAGCATAGTGATGACAACTGTCAGGGAGCATTGTGATGATAAGTGTATTGAGCATTGTGATGACAAAGATCATGGAGCATTGTGATGAGAAGACCATGGATAATTGTGATGACCATCGGCATGGGGCATTGTGAAGACAAGTGTTATGGAACATTGTGATCAGAAGGGTTTTGTGCAATGTGATGACAGAGGTCATTGAGCATTTTGATTTCATTGTGATGCCAATAGCATGAAATATTATGGTGATGGGCACGGTGCATTGTGATGACAGGGTTCATGGAGCATTGAGATGAAAAGGGGCATGGAGCATTGTGATTACAGGGGTGTTGGAGCATTGTGATGACAAGGGCATGGAGCATTGTGATGAGAAGGCCATGGAGCATTCTGATGACATGCGTCATGGAGCTTTGTGATGACAAGGGCATGGAGAATTGTGATTACAGGGGTCATGGAATATTGTGGTGACAGGGGTGAGGGAGTATTGTGATGACTAGTGATGGAACATTGTGATATCAGTGGTGAGAAAGCATTTTGAGGAGAAGTGCATGGAGAATTGTGGTGACAAGGTTTATGGAGCATTTTGATGACAAGGATGTGGAGCATTGTGATGACATGGGTTATGGAGCATTGTGCTGACACGCGCATCGAGCATTGTGATGACAAGTGTCATGGAGCATTGTGCTGACCAAGGCATGGAGCTTTGTGATGACAAGGATCACAGAGCATTGTGATAAAAATTTCATGGAGCATTGTGGTGACAAAGGTCACAGAGCTTTGTGTGACGAGGTCATGGACCATTGTGATGACAAATGTCATGAATCATTGTGATGACTGGAGTCACGGAGCTTTGTGATAACAGGGGTCTTGGAGCATTGTGATGAAAAGGGAATGGATCATTGTGATGAAAAAGGCATGGAGCTTTGTCATGACAGTGTTCAAGGAGCATACTGATTACAAGTGTCAGCGAACATTGTGATGCCAAGTGTATTGAGCATTGTGGTGACAAAGGTCATGGAGCATTGTGATGAGAAGACCTTGCATCATTGTGATGACGAGCGTCATGGGGCATGTGATGACAAGTGTTATTGAACATTGTGTTCAGAAGGTTTTGGAGTATTGTGATGACAGGGGACATGGAGCATTTTGATTTCATTGTGATGACAATAGCATGAATCATTATGATGATGGGCATGGTGCATTGTGATGACAGTGTTCATGGAGCATTGAGATGAAAAGTGGCATGGAGAATTGTGATTACAGAGGTCTTGGAGCATTGTGATGTCAAGGGTCATGGAGTCTTGTGATGACAAGGCCGTGGAACATTGTGATGGCAGGGGTCATGGAGCATTGTTATGACAGGTGTAATGGAGCATTGTGATGACAAGGGCATAGAGCAATGTGATGAGAGATTTCATTGAGCATTGTGATGACAATGGCATGGAGCATTGTGATGCCAAGCGTCAGGGTGCTTTGTGACGACAAATGTCATGGGGCATTTTGATGACAAGGGCGTGGTGCATTGTGATGATAAGGGCAGCGAGACTTGTGATGACAGGGTCATGGAGCAATTTAAATAAAACGGTCATGGAATATTTTGATGACAGTTGTTATGGAACATTGTGATGTCAGGTGTCATGAAGCATTGTGATGAAATGGGTCATGGAGCATTTTGTGACAGGGGTTATGGAACATTGTGATGTCAGGGGTCATGGAGCATTGTGATGATAAGGGCATGTAGCACTGTGATGACAGTGGTCATGGAACATTGTGATGACAGGGTTGAGGGAGTATTGTGATGACTAGTGATGGAACATTGTGATATATGTGGTGAGAGAGCATTTTGATGAGAAGAGCATGGAGCATTGTGATGACAAGTTTTATGGAGCATAGCGATGAAAAGGATGTGGAGCATTGTGATGAAAAGAGCATGGCACATTGTGATGACATGTGTCATGGAGCATTGTGCTGACAAGCACATGGAGCATTTTGATGACAAGTATCATGGAGCATTGTGATGACAAGGGAAACAGAGCATTGTGATGAAAATTTCATTGAGCATTGTGGTGACAAAGATCACAGACCCCTGTGTGACGAGGGCATGGACCATTGTGAGGACAAATGTCATGAATCATTGTGATGACTGGAGTCACGGAGCATTTTAATGACAGGGGTCATGGAGCATTGTGATGACAAGGGCATTGAGCAATGTGATGACAGGGGCATGGAACATTGGTCTGACATGTTTCATGGATTATTGTGATGACAGTGGGCATGGATCATTGAGATTACAAGGTCATGGAGCATTGTGGTGACAAAGGTCACAGAGCCTTGTGTGACGAGGGCATGGACCATTGTGAGGACAAAGGTCATGAAGCATTGTGATGACTGGAGTCATGGAGCATTGTGATGACAGGGGTCATGGAGCATTGTGATGACAAGGGCATGGAGCATTGTGATGACAGGGGCATGGAAAATTGGTCTGACATGTTTCATGGAATATTGTGATGACAGTGGGCATGACGCATTTTGATGAAAAGGGCATGGAATATTGTGATGACAAGGTCATGGAATATTGAGAAGAGAGGTGTCAGGCAGCATTGTGATGACATATGTCATTGTCCATTGTGATGACAATGGCATGGAGCATTGTGATACCAAGTGTCATGGAGGATTGTGATGACAAAGGTAATGGAGCATTTTGATGACAAGGGCTTGGACCATTGCGTTGACAAGGGTCATGGATCTTTGTGATGACAAGGGCATGGAGCACAGTTATGACAAGGTCATGTAATATTGTAAAGACAGGTGTCAGGGAGCATAGTGATGACATATGTCGTGGTGCATTGTGATGAAAACGGCATGGAGCATTGTGATGCCAAGTGTCATAGTGGATTGTGATGACAAAAGTAATGGAGCATTGTGATGAGAAGACCATAGAACCTTGTGATGACAAGTGTCATGGAGCATGCTGATGAAAAGGGGCATGGAGCATTGTGATTTCAGGAGCCTTGGAGCATTGTGATGACAAGGGCATGGAGCATTGTGCTGAGAAAGACATGGAGCATTCCGATGACATGCGTCATGAAGCTTTGTGAAGAGAAGGGCATGGAGCATGGTTATTACAAGGGTTTGGAGCATTGTGATGAAAAGTCCATGGATCACTGTGATGAAAAAGGCATGGAGCCTTGTCATGACAGGGTTCAAGGTGCATACTGATGACAAATGTCAAGGAGCATTGTGCTGACAAAGTCATGGAGCATTATGATGACAAGGGTCACAGAGCATTGTGATAAAAATGTCATGGAGCATTGTGGTGACAAATATCACAGAGCCTTTTGTGAAAAGGGCATGGACCATTGTGAGGACAAAGGTCATGAATCTTTGTGATGACTGGAGTCACGGAGCATTGTGATGACACGGGTCATGGAGCATTGTGATGACAAGGGCATAGAGCAATGTGATGAGAGATTTCATTGAGCATTGTGATGACAATGGCATGGATCATTGTGATGCCAAGGGTCATGGAGCTTTGTGATGACAAATTTCATGGGGTATTTTGATGACAAGGGCGTGGTTCATTGTGATGAGAAGGGCAGGGAGCATTGTGATGACAGGGTCACGGAGCAATTTGAATAAAGGGTCATGGAATATTTTGATGACAGGGGTTATGGAACATTGTGATGTCAGGGGTCATGAAGCATTGTGATGAAATGGGTCATGGAGCATTTTGTGACAGGGGTTATGGAACATTGTGATGTCAGGGGTCATGGAGCATTGTGATGATAAGGGCATGTAGCAATGTGATGACAGTGGTCATGGAACATTGTGATGACAGGAGTGAGCGAGTATTGTGATGACTTGTGAAGGAACATTTTGATATAAGTGGTGAGAGAGCATTTTGATGAGAAGTTCATGGAGCATTGTGATGACAAGTTTTATGGAGCATAGCGATGAAAAGGATGTGGAGCATTGTGAAGAAAAGAGCATGGAACATTGTGATGACATGTGTCATGGACCATTGTGCTGACAAGCGCATGGAGCATTGTGCTGACAAAGGCATGGAGCATTGTGATGACAAGGTACACAGAGCATTGTGATGGAAATTTCATGGAGCATTGTGGTGACAAAGATCGCAGAGCCTTGTGTGACGAGGGCATGGACCATTGTGATGAGAATGGTCATGAATCATTTTAATGACTGGAGTCATGGAGCACTGTGATGACAAGGGTCATGGAGCATTGTGATGACAAGGGCATGGAGCAATGTGATGACAGGGGCATGGAACATTGGTCTGAAAAGTTTCATGGATTATTGTGATGACAGTTGGCATGGAGCATTGAGATGACAAGGGCATGGAGCATTGTGGTGACAAAGGTCACAGAGCCTTGTGTGACGAGTGCATGGACCATTGTGAGGACAAAGGTCATGAAGCACGGTGATGACTGTAGTCACGGAGTATTGTGATGACAGGGGTCATGGAGCATTGTGATGACAGTGGGCATGGTGCATTGTGATGACAAGGGCATGGAACATTGTGATGACAAGGTCATGGAGTATTGTGAAGACAGGTGTCAGGGAGCATTGTGATGACATATGTCATTGTCCATTGTGATGACAATGACCTGGAGCATTGTGATACCAAGTGTCATGGAGGATTGTGATGACAAAGGTAATGGAGCATTTTGATGACAAGCGCTTGGAACATTGCGATGACAAGTGTCATGGAGCATTGTGATGACACAAGGGCATGGAGAATTCTGATGAAAAGGTGCATGGAGCTTTGAGATTACAGGGGTTTTGAAGCAATGCGATGACAAGGGCATGGAGCATTGTGATAAGAAGGCAATGGAGAATTCTGATGACATGCGTCATGAAGGTTTGTGATGACAAGGACATGGAGCATTGTGATTACAGGTGTCTTGGAGCATTGTGGTGAAAAGGGAATGGATCATTGTGATGAAAAATGCATGGAGCCTTGTCATGACAGGGTTCAAGGAGCATACTGATGACAACTGTCAGGGAGCATTGTGATGATAAGTGTATTGAGCATTGTGATGACAAAGATCATGGAGCATTGTGATGAGAAGGCCATGGATAATTGTGATGACCAGCGTCATGTGGCATTGTGATGACAAGTGTTATGGAACATTGTGATCAGAAGGGTTTGGTGCATTGTGATGACAGTGGTCATTGGGCATTTTGATTTCATTGTGATGACAATAACATGAAATATTATGGTGATGGGCATGGTGAATTGTGATGACAGGGTTCATGGAGCATTGAGATGAAAATGGGCATGGAGCATTGTGATTACAGGGTTGTTGGAGCATTGTGTTGACAAGGGCATGGAGCATTGTGATGAGAAGGCCATGGAGCATTCTGATGACATGCATCATGGAGATTTGTGATGACAAGGGCATGGAGAATTGTGATTACAGGGGTCATGGAATATTGTGATGACAGGGCTGAGGGAGTATTGTGATGACTAGTGATGGAACATTGTGATATCAGTGGTTAGAAGGCATTTTGATGAGAAGTGCATGGAGCATTGTGATGACAAGGTCTATGGAGCATTTTGATGACAAGGATGTGGAGCATTGTGATGACAAGTGCATGGTGCATTGTGATGACATGGGTTATGGAACATTGTGCTGACACGCACATCGATCATTGTGATGACAAGGGTCTTGGAGCATTTTGCTGACAAAGGCATGGAGCTTTGTGATGACAAGTGTCACAGAGCATTGTGATAAAAATTTCATCGAGCATTGTGGTGACAAAGCTCACAGAGCTTTGTGTGACGAGGTCATGGACCATTGTGATGACAAATGTCATGAAGCATTGTGATTACTGGAGTCAAGGAGCATTGTGATAACAGGGGTCTTGGAGCATTGTGATGAAAAGGGAATGGATCATTGTGATGAAAAAGGCATGGAGCCTTGTCATGACAGTGTTCAAGGAGCATACTGATGACAAGTGTCAGCGAGCATTGTGATGCCAAGTGTATTGAGCATTGTGGTGACAAAGGTCATGGAGCATTGTGATGAGAAGTCCTTGCATAATTGAGATGACGAGCGTCATGGGGCAAGTGATGACAAGTGTTATGGAACATTGTGATCAGAAGGGTGTGGAGCACTGTATTGACAGAGGACATGGAGCATTTTGATTTCATTGTGATGACAATAGCATGCATAATTATGATGATGGGCCTGGTGCATTGTGATGACAGGGTTCATGGAGCATTCAGATGAAAAGTGGCATGGAAAATTGTGATTACAGAGGTCTTGGAGCATTGTGATGACAAGGGTCATGGAGCCTTGTGATGACAAAGCCGTGGAACATTGTGATGGCAGTGGTCATGGAGCATTGTTATAACTGGTGTAATGGAGCATTGTGATGACAAGGGCATGGAGCAATGTGATGAGAGATTTCATTGAGCATTGTGATGACAATTGCAAGGAGCATTTTTATACCAAGTGTCAGGGAGCTTTGTGATGACAAATGTCATGGGGCATTTTGATGACAAGGGCATGGTGTATTGTGATGAGAAGGGCTGGGAGCATTGTGATGACAGGGTCATGGAGCAATTTGAATAAAAGCGTCATGGAATATTTTGATGACAGTGGTTATGGAACATTGTGATGTCAGGGTTCATGAAGCATTGTGATGAAATGGGTCATGGAGCATTTTGTGACAGGGGTTATGGAACATTGTGATGTCAGGGGTCATGGAGCATTGTGATGATAAGGGGATGTAGCAATGTGATGACAGTGGTCATGGAACATTTTGATGACAGGGGTGAGCGAGTATTGGGATGACTAGTGATGGAACATTGTGATATATGTGGTGAGAGAGCATTTTGATGAGAAGTGCATGGAGCATTGTGATGACAAGTTTTATGGAGCATAGCGATGAAAAGGATGTGGAGCTTTGGATGAAAAGAGTATGGCACATTGTGATGACATGTGTCATGGAGAATTGTGCTGACAAGTGCATGGAGCATTGTGCTGACAAAGGCATGGAGCATTGTGATGACAAGAGACACAGAGCATTGTGATGAAAATTTCATGGAGCATTGTGGTGACAAAGATCACAGAGCCTCGTGTGAAGAGGGCATGGACTATTGTGAGGACAAAGGTCATGTATCTTCGTGATGATTGGAGTCACGGAGAATTGTGATGACAGGGGTCATGGAGCATTGTGACGACAAGGGCATGGATCAATGTGATGACAGGGGCATGGAACATTGGTCTTACAAGTTTCACGGATTATTGTGATGACAGTGGACATGGAGCATTGAGATGACAAGGGCATGGAGCATTGTGGTGATAAAGGTCACAGAGCCTTGTGTGACGAGAGCATGGACCATTGTGAGGACAAAGGTCATGAAGCATTGTGATGACTGGAGTCACGGAGCATTGTGATGACAGGGGTCATGGAGCATTGTGATGACAATGGCATGGAGCATTGTGATGACAGGGGCATGGAGCATTGGTCTGACATGTTTCATGGTTTATTGTGCTGACAGTGGGCATGGCGCATTGTGATGACAAGGGCATGGAACATTGTGATGACAAGGTCATGGAGTATTGTGAAGACAGGTGTCAGGGAGCATTGTTATGACATATGTCATTTTCCATTGTGATGACAATGGCATGGAGCATTGTGATACCAAGTGTCATGGAGGATTGTGATGAAAAAGGTAATGGAGAATTCTGATTACAAGGCCTTGGAACATTGCGATGACAAGTGTCATGGAGCATTGTGATGACAAGGGCATGGAGCATTCTGATGAAAAGGTGCATGGAGCATTGAGATTACAGGGGTTTTGGAGCAATGTGATGACAAGGGCATGGAGCATTGTGATGACTGGAGTCACGGAGATTTGTGATAACTGGGGTCTTGGAGCATTGTGATGAAAAGGGAATGGATCATTGTGATGAAAAAGGCATGGAGCCTTGTCATGACAGTGTTCAAGGAGCATACTGATGACAAGTGTCAGCGAGCATTGTGATGCCAAGTGTATAGAGCATTGTGGTGACAAAGGTTATGAAGATTTGTGATGAGAAGACCTTGAATAATTGTGATGACGAGCGTCATGGGGCATGTGATGACAAGTGTTATGGAACATTGTGTTCAGAAGGGTTTCGAGCATTGTGATGACAGAGGACATGGAGCATTTTGATTTCATTGTGATGACAATAGCATGAATCATTATGATGATGGGCATGGTGCATTGTAATGACAGTGTTCATGGAGCATTGAGATGAAAAGTGGCATGGAGAATTGTGATTAGAGAGGTCTTGGAGCATTGTGATGACAAGGGTCATGGAGCCTTGTGATGACAAGGCCGTGGAACATTGTAATGGCAGGGGTCATGGAGCATTGCTTTGACAGGTGTAATGGAGCATCGTGATGAAAAGGGCATAGAGCAATGTGATGAGAGATTTCATTGAGCATTGTGATGAAAAGGTCAGAGAGCAATGTGATGAGAGATTTCATTGAGCATTGTGATGACAATGGCATGGAGCATTGTGATACTAAGGGTCATGCAGCTTTGTGATGACAAATGTCATAGGGCATTTTAATGACAAGGGCGTGGTGCATTGTGATGAGAAGGGCAGGGACCATTGTGATGACAGGGTCATGGAGCAATTTCATGAAAATTGTCATGGAATATTTTGATGAGAGTGGTTATGGAACATTGTGATGTCATGGGTCATGAAGCACTGTGATGAAATGGGTCATGGAGCATTTTGTGACAGGGGTTATGGAACATTGTGATGTCAGGGGTCATGGAGCATTGTGATGATAAGGGCATGGAGCACTGTGATGACAGTGGTCATGGAATATGTTGATGACAGGGGTGAGCGAGTATTGTTATGACTAGTGATGGAACATTGTGATATATGTGGTGAGAGAGCATTTTGATGAGAAGTGCATGGAGCATTGTGATGACAAATTTTATGGAGCATAGCGATGAAAAGGATGTGGAGCATTATGATGAAAAGAGCAATCCACATTGTGATGACATGTGTCATGGAGCATTGTGCAGACAAAGGCATGGAGCTCTGTGATGACAAGGGACACAGAGCATTGTGATTAAAATTTCATGGAGCATTGTGGTGACAAAGATCACAGAGCCTTGTGTGACGAGTGCATGGACCATTGTGATGAGAAAGGTCATGAATCATTGTGATGACTGGAGTCACAGAGCATTGTGATGACAGGGGTCATGGAGCATTGTGATGACAAGGCCATGGAGCAATGTGATGACAGGGGCATGGAACATTGGTCTGACAAGTTTCATGTATTATTGTGATGACAGTGGGCATGGAGCATTGAGATGACAAGGGCATGGAGCATTGTGGTTACAAAGGTCACAGAGCCTTGTGTGACGAGGGCATGGACCATTGTGATGAGAAATGTCATGAATCATTGTGATGACTGGAGTCACAGAGCATTGTGATGACAAGGGCATGGAACATTGTCATGACAAGGTCATGGAGTATTGTGAAGACAGGTATCAGGGATCATTGTGATGAAATTTGTCATTGTCAATTGTGATGACAATGGCATGGAGCATTGTGATACAAATTGTCAGGGAGGATTGTGATGACAAAGGTTATGGAGCATTTTGATGACAAGGGCTTGGAACATTGCGATGACAAGGGTCATGGAACATTGTGATGACAAGGGCATGGGGCATTCTGATGAAAAGGTGCATGGAGCATTGAGATTACAGGGTATTTGAAGCAATGTGATGACAAGGGCATGGATCATTGTGATGAGAAGGCAATGGAGCATTCTGATGACATGCGTCATGGAGCTTTGTGATGACAAGGACATGGAGCATTGTGATTACAGGGGTCTTGGAGCATTGTGATGAAAAGGGAATGGATCATTGTGATGAAAAATGCATGGAGACTTGTCATGACAGGGTTCAAGGAGCATACTGATGACAACTGTCAGGGAGCATTGTGATGATAAGTGTATTGAGCATTGTGATGACAAAGATCATGTAGCATTGTGATGAGAATACCATGGATAACTGTGATGACCAGCGTCATGGGGTATTGTGATGACAAGTGTTATGGAAAATTGTGACCAGAAGGGTTTGGTGCATTGTGATGACAGAAGTCATTGAGCATTTTGATTTCATTTTGATGAAAATAGCTTGAAATATTATGGTGATGGGCACGGTGCATTGTGATGGCAGGATTCATGGAGCATTGAGATGAAATGGGGCATGGAGCATTTTGATTACATGGGTGTTGGAACATTGTGATGACAAGGGCATGGAGCATTGTGATGAGTAGGCCATGGAGCATTCCGATGACATGCCCCATGGAGCTTTGTGATGACAAGGGCATGGAGAATTGTGATTACAGGGTTCATGGAATATTGTGGTGACAGGGGTGAGGGAGTATTGTGATGACTACTGATGGAACATTGTGATATCAGTGGTTAGAAAGCATTTTGAGGAGAAGTGCATGGAGCATTGTGGTGACAAGGTCTATGGATTATTTTGATGACAAGGATGTGGAGCATTGTGATGACATGGGTTATGGAGCATTGTGCTGACACGTGCATCGAGCATTGTGATGACAAGGGTCATGGAGCATTGTGCTGACCAAGGCATGGAGCTTTGTGATTACAAGGGTCACAGAGCATTGTGATAAAAATTTCATGGAGCACTGTGGTGACAAAGGTCACAGAGCTTTGTGTGACGAGGTCATGGACCATTGTGATGACAAATGTCATGAAACATTGTGATGACTGGAGTCACGGACCTTTGTGATAACAGGTGTTTTGGAGCATCGTGATGAAAAGGGAATGGATCATTGTCATGAAAAAGGCATGGAGCCTTGTCATGACAGTGTTCAAGGAGCATAGTGATTACAAGTGTCATCGAGCTTTGTGATTCCAAGTGTATTGAGCACTGTGGTGACAAAGGTCATGGAGAATTGTGATGAGAAGACCTTGCATCATTGTGATGACGAGCGTCATGGGGCATGTGATGACAAGTGTTATGGAACATTGTGATCAGAAGGTTTTGGAGTATTGTGATGACAGAGGACATGGAGCATTTTGATTTCATTGTTATGACAATAGCATGAATCATGATGATGGGCATGGTGCATTGTGATGACAGTGTTCATGGAGCATTGAGATGAAAAGTGGCATGGAGAATTGTGATTACAGAGGTTTTGGAGCATTGTGATTACAAGGGTCATGGAGCCTTGTGATGACAAGGCCGTGGAAGATTGTGATGGCAGGGGTCATGGAGCATTGTTATGACAGGTGTAATGGAGCATTGTGATGACAAGGTCATGGAGCAATGTGATGAGAGATTTCATTGAACATTGTGATGACAATGGCATGGAGCATTGTGATGCCAAGGGTCATGGAGCTTTGTGATGACAAATGTCATGGGGCATTTTGATGACAAGGGCTTGGTGCATTGTGATGAGAAGGGCAGGGAGCATTGTGATGACAGGGTCATGGAGCAATTTGATGAAAAGGGTCATGGAATATTTTGATGCCAGGGGTTATGGAACATTGTGACGTCAGGGGTCATGAAGCATTGTGATGAAATGGGTCATGGAGCATTTTGTGACAGGGGTTATGGAACATTGTGATGTCAGGGATCATGGAGCATTGTGATGATAAGGGCATGGAGCAATGTGATGACAGGGGCATGGAACATTGGTCTGACAAGTTTCATGGATTATTGTGATGACAGTGCGCCTGGAGCATTGAGATGACCAGGGCATGGAGCATTGTAGTGACAAAGGTCACAGAGCCTTGTGGGATGAGGTCATGGATCATTGTGAGGACAAATGTCATGAAGCATTGTGATGACTGGAGTCACGGAGCATTGTGATGACATACGTCATGGACCATTGTGATGACAAGGGCATGGAGCATGGGTCTGACATGTTTCATGGATTATTGTGATGACAGTGGGCATGGCGCATTGTGATGATAAGGGCATGGAACATTGTGATACCAAGTGTCATGGAGGATTGTGATGACAAAGGTAATGGAGCATTTTGATGACAAGGGCTTGGAACATTGCGATGACAAGGGTCATGGAGCTTTGTGATGACAAAGGTCAGAGAGCCTTGTGTGACGAGGGCATGGACCATTGTGAGCAAAAAGTTCATGAAGCATTGTGATGACTGGATTCACGGAGCATTGTGATGAAAGGGGTCATGGAGCATTGTGATGACAAGGGCATGGAGCATTGTGATGAAAGGGGTCATGGAGCATCGTGATGACAAGGGCATGGAGCAATGTGATGACAGGGGCATGGAATATTGGTCTGACAAGTTTCATGGATTATTGTGTTGACAGTGGGCTTGGAGCATTGTGATGACAAGGGCATGGAGCATTGTGGTGACAAAGGCATCGAGCATTTTCATGACAAGCGACACAGAGCAGTGTGATGAAATATTCATGGAGCATTGGGGTGTAAAAGATCACAGAGCCTTGTTTGAAGAGGATATGGACCACTGTGATGACAAAGGTCATGAAACATTGTGATGACTGGAGTCACGGAGCATTGTGATGACAGGGGTCATGGAGCATTGTGATGACCAGGGCATGGAGCATTGTGATGGCAAGACCGTGGAGCATTGTGATGAGACGATCTCGGATAATTGTGATGACGAGCGTCATGGAGCTTTGTGATGACAAGGGCATGGAGCATTGTGATTAGAAGGGTCTTGGAGCATTGTGATGACAAGGGTCATGGAGGCTTTTTGATGACAAGGCCGTGGAACATTGTGATGGCATGTGTCTTGGGGCATTGTTATGACAGGGGTAATGGAGCGTTGTGATGAGAAGGGCATGGAACATTGGTCTGAAAATTTCATGGATTATTGTGATGAGATTCAGCATGGAACATTGTGAGGACTAGGGCACGGAAACCTGTCATACATGTGTCATGGAGGATTGTAATGACAAGGGCATGGAGCATTGTGATGAGAAGAGTATCGAGCATTGTGATGACAAGTGTCATGGAGCATTGTGCTGACAAGTGCATGGAGCAATGTGAAGAGAGGTTTCATATAGCATTGTGATGAAATGGCATGGAGCATTGTGATGCCAAGGGTCATGGAGCTTTGTGATGACAAAGGTCATGAAGCATTTTGATGACAAGGTCGTGGTGCATTGTGATGAGAAGGGCAGGGAGCATTGTGATGACAGGGTCATGGAGCAAAATTGATGAAAATTGTCATGGAACATTTTGATGACCGGGGTTATGGGATATTGTGATGTCAGGGGTCATGGAGCATTTTGATGAAAAGGGTCATAGAGCATTCTGATGAAAAGGTGCATGGAGCATTGTGATTACAGGGGTTTTGAAGCATTGTGATGACAAGGGCATGGATCATTGTGATGAGAAGGCAATGGAGAATTCTGATGACATGCGTCATGGAGCTTTCTTATGAAAAGGACATGGAGCATTGTGATTACAGGGGTCTTGAAGCATTGTGATGAAAAGGGAATGGATCATTGTGATGAAAAAGGCATGGAGCCTTGTCATGACAGTGTTCAAGGAGCATACTGATGATATGTGTCCGGGAGCATTGTGATGATAAGTGTATTGAGCATTGTGATGACAAAGGTCATGGAGCATTGTGATGAGAAGACCATGGATAATTGTGAGGACCAGGCTCATGGGGCATTGTGATGACAAGTGTTATGGAACATTGTGATCAGAAGGGTTTGGTGCATTGTGATGACAGAGTTTATTGAGCATTTTGATTTCATTGTGATGACAATAGCATGAAATATTATGGTGATGGGCATGGTGCATTGTGATGACAGGGTTCATGGAGCATTGAGATGAAAAGGGGCATGGAGCTTTGTGATTACAGGGGTGTTGGGGCATTGTGACGACAAGAGCATGGAGCATTGTTATGTGAAGGCCATGGAGCATTCTGATGACATGCGTCATGGAGCTTTGTGATGACAAGTGAATGGAGCATTGTGATTACAGGGGTCTTGGAGCATTGTGATGACATGTGTCATGGAGGCTTGTGATGACAAGGCAGTTGATCCTTGTGATGGCATTGGTAATGGAGCATTGTTATGACTGGGGTAATGGAGCATTGTGATGACAAGTGCATGGGGCATTTGTCTGAAAATTTTCATGGATTATTGTGATGAGAGTGGGCATGGAGCATTCTGATGACAAGGGCACGGAACACTGTGGTACATAGATCAATCTGGATTGTAATGTCAATGGCATGGAGCATTGTGATGAGAAGGGCATCGAGCATTGTGATGACAAGCGTCATGGAGATTTGGGATGAAAAGTGCATAGAGCGATGTGATGAGAGTGTTCATGGAGCACTGTTATGACAGAGGTAATGGAGCTTTGTGATGATAAAGGTCATGGAGCATTTTGATGACAAGTGCGTGGTGCATTGTGATGAGAAGGGCAGGGAGCATTGTGATTACAGGTGTCTTGGAGCCTGTGATGACAAGTGCATGGAGCATTGTGATGAGAAGGCCATGGAGCATTTTGATGACATGCGTCAAGGATCTTTGTGATGACAAGGGCATAGAGCATTGTGATTACAGGGGTCTTGAAGCAATGTGATGACAAGGGTCATGTAACCATGGATGACAAGGCCATGGATCATTGTGATGGCGGGTGTCATGGAGCATTGTTATGACAGGGGTAATGGAGCATTGTGATGAAAAGGGCATGGAACATTTGTGTGAAAATTTCATGGAATATTGTGAGATTCGGCATGGAGCATTGTGATGACTAAGGCACGGAACACTGTGATACATGTGTCATGGAGGATTGTAATTACAAGGACCTGGAGCATTGTGATGAGAAGAGTATCGAGCATTGTGATGACAAGCATCATGGAGCATGGTGCTGACAATGGCATGGAGCAATGTGATTTGAGGTTTCATGTAGCATTGTGATGAAATGGCATGGAGCATTGTGATGCCAAGGGTCATGGAGCTTTGTGATGACAAAGGTCATGGACCATTTTGATGACAAGGTCGTGGTGCATTGTGATGAGAAGTGCAGGGAGCATTGTGATGACAGGGTCATGGAGCAAATTGATGAAAAGTGTCATGGAACATTTTGATAACAAGTGTTATGGAACATTGTGATGTGAGGGGTCATGGAGCATTTTGATGAAAAGGCTCATGGAGCATTCTGATGAAAAGGTGCATGGAGCATTGTGATTACAAGGGTTTTGAAGCATTGTGATGACAAGGGCATGGAGCATTGTGATGAGAAGGCAATGGAGCATTCTGATGACATGCGTCATGGAGCTTTGTGATGACAAGGACATGGAGCATTGTGATTACAGGGGTCTTGGAGCATTGTGATGAAAAGGGAATGGATCATTGTGATGAAGAATGCATAGAGCCTTGTCATGACAGGGTTCAAGGAGCATACTGATGACAACTGTCAGGGAGCATTGTGATGATAAGTGTATTGAGCATTGTGATGACAAAGATGATGGAGCATTGTGATGAGAAGTCCATTTAAAATTGTGATGACCAGCGTCATAGGGCATTGTGATCAAAAGTGTTATGGAACTTTGTGATCAGACGGGTTTGTTGCATTGTGATGGCAGGGGTCATTGAGCATTTTGATTTCATTGTGATGACAATAGCATGAAATATTATGGTGATGGGCAGGGTTCATTGTGATGACAGGTTTCATGGAGCATTGAGATGAAAAGGGCCATGGAGCATTGTGATTATAGGGCTGTTGGAGCATTGTGATGACAAGGGCATGGAGCATTGTGATGAGAAGGCCATGGAGCATTCAGATGACATGCGTCATGGAGCTTTGTGATGACAAGGGAATGGAGCATTGTGATTACAGGAGTCTTGGAGCATTGTTATGACAAGGGTCATGGAGGCTTGTGATGACAAGGCCGTGGAACCTTGTGATGGCAGGGGTCATGGATCATTGTTATGACAGGGGTAATGGAGCTTTGTGCTGACAAAGGTCATGGGGCATTTTGATGACAAGGGCGTGGTGCATTTTGATGAGAAGTGCAGGGAGCATTGTGATGACAGCGTTTTGGAGCAATTTGATGAAAAGTGTCATGGAATATTTTGATGACAGGGGTTATGGAACATTGTGATGTCAGGGGTCATGAAGCATTGTGATGAAATGGGTCATGGAACATTTTGTGACATGGGTTATGAACATTGTGATGTCAGGGGTCATGGAACATTGTGATGATAAGGGCCTGTACTACTGTGATGACAGGGGTCATGGAACATTGTGATGACAGGGGTGAGGGAGTATTGTGATGACTAGTGATGGAACATTGTGTTATATGTGTTGAGAGAGCATTTTGATGAGAAGTGCATGGAGCATTGTGATGACAAGTTTTATGGAGCATAGCGATGAAAAGGATATGGAGCATTGTGATGACAAGCGTATGGCACATTGTGATGACATAGGTCAAGGAGCATTGTGCTGACAAGCGCATGGAGCATTTTGATGACAAGTGTCATGGAGCATTGTGCTGACAAAGGCATGGAGCATCGTGATGACTAGGGACAAAGAGCATTGTGATGAAAATATCATGGAGCATTGTGGTGACAAAGATTACAGAGCCTTGTGTGAAGAGGGCATGGATCATTGGTCTGACAAGTTTCATGGAATATTGTGATGACAGTGGGCATGGAGCATTGTGATGACAAGGGCATGGAGGATTGTGGTGACAAAGGTCATGAAGCATTGTGATGACTGGAGTCACGGAGCATTGTGATGACAATGGCATGGAGCATTGTGATAACAAGTGTCATGGAGGATTGTGATGACAAAGGTAATGGAGCATTTTGATGACAAGGGCTTTGGACGTTGTGATGACAAGGGTAATGGAGCATTGCAATGACAAGTGCCATTGAGAATTTTGATGACAACGTCGTGAAGCTTTGTGATAAAAAGCACATGGAGCTTGCTATGACAGGGGTCATAGAGCATTGCGATGACAAGTGCATGGAGAATTGTGATGAAAATATCATGTAACATTGTGATAAGAAGTGTCATGGAGCATTGTGATGACAAGGACGTGGAGAATTGTGATGACATGGGACATGGAGCATTGTGATGACCAGGGCATGGAGCATTGTAATGGCAAGACCGTGGAGCATTGTGATGAGAAGATCACGGATAATTGTGATGACGAGCGTCATGGAGCACTATAATGACAAGGGGCATGGAGCATTGTGATTACAGGGGTCTTGGAGCATTGTGATGACAAGGGCAGGGATCATTGTGATGAGAAGGCCACGGAGCATTCTCATGACATGCGTCATGAATCTTTGTGATGACAATGGCATGGAGCATTGTGATTACATGGGTATTGGAGCATTGTGATGACAAGGGTCATGGAGCCTTGGATGACAAGGCCGTTTAACATTGTGATGGCAGGGGTCATGGAGGATTTCTATGACAGGGTTAAAGGGCCATTGTGATGACAAGGGCATGGAACATTGGTCTGAAAATTTCATGGATTATTGTGATGAGATTCGTCATGGAGCATTGTGATGACTAGGGCAGGGAACACTGTGATACATGTGTCAAGGGGGATTGTAATGACAAGGGCATGGAACATTGTGATGAGAAGAGTATCGAGCATTGTGATGACAAGCGTCATGGAGCATTGTGCTGACAATGGCATGGAGCAATGTGATGAGAGGTTTCATGTAGCATTGTGATGAAATGGCATGGAGCATTGTGATGCCAAGGGTCATGGAGCTTTGTGATGACAAACGTCTTGGAGCATTTTGATGACAATGTCGTGGTGCATTGTGATGAGAAGGGCAGGGAGCACTGTGATGACAGGGTCATGGATAAAATTGATGAAAAGTGTCATGGAACATTTTGATTACAAGGGTTATGGAATATTGTGATGTCAGGGGTAATGGAGCATTTTGATGAAAAGGGTCATGGAGCATTCTGATGAAAAGGTTCATGGAGCATTGTGATTACAGGGGTTTTGAAGCATTGCGATGACAAGGGCATGGAGTATTGTGATGAGAAGGCAATGGAGCATTCTGATGACATGCGTCATGGAGCTTTTTGATGACAAGTACATGGAGCATTGTGATTGCAGGGGTCTTGGAGCATTGTGATGTAAAGGGAATGGATCATTGTGATGAAAAATGCATGGAGTCTTGTCATGACAGGTTTCAAGGAGCATACTGATGACAACAGTCAGGGAGCATTGTGATGATAAGTGTATTGAGCATTGTGATGACAAAGATCATGGAACATTGTGATGAGAAATCCAAGGATAATTGTGATGACCAGCCTCATGGGGCATTGTGATGACAAGTGTTATGGAACATTGTGATCAGAAGGGTTTGGTGCATTGTGATGACAGAGGTCATTGAGCATTTTGATTTCATTTTGATGACAATAGCATGAAATATTATGGTGATGGGCACAGTTCATTGTGATGACAGGGTTCATGGAGCATTGAGATGAAAAGGGGCATGGAGCTTTGTGATTATAGGGCTGTTGGAGCATTGTAATGACAAGGGCATGGAGCATTGTGATGAGAAGGCCATGGAGCATTCAGATGACATGCGTCATGGAGCTTTGTGATGACAAGGGCATGGAGTATTGTGATTACAGGGCTCTTGGAGCATTGTGATGACAAGGGTCATGGAGGCTTGTGATGACAAGGCCGTGGAACCCTTTGATGGCAGGGTTCATGGATCATTGTTATGACAGGAGTAATGGAGCTTTGTGATGACAAAGGTCATGGGGCATTTTGATGACAAGTGCGTGGTGCACGGTGATGAGAAGGGCAGGGAGCATTGTGATGACAGCGTCATGGAGCAATTTGATGAAAAGTGTCATGGAATATTTTGATGACGGGGGTTATGGAACATTGTGATGTCAGGGGTCATGAAGCATTGTGATGAAATGGGTCATGGAACATTTTGTGACATGGGTTATGAACATTGTGATGTCAGGGGTCATGGAACATTGTGATGATAAGGGCCTGTACTACTGTGATGACAGGGGTCATGGAACATTGTGATGACAGGGGTGAGGGAGTATTGTGATGACTAGTGATGGAACATTGTGTTATATGTGTTGAGAGAGCATTTTGATGAGAAGTGCATGGAGCGTTGTGATGACAAGTTTTATGGAGCATAGCGATGAAAAGGATATGGAGCATTGTGATGACAAGCGTATGGCACATTGTGATGACATAGGTCAAGGAGCATTGTGCTGACAAGCGCATGGAGCATTTTGATGACAAGTGTCATGGAGCATTGTGCTGACAAAGGCATGGAGCATCGTGATGACTAGGGACAAAGAGCATTGTGATGAAAATATCATGGAGCATTGTGGTGACAAAGATTACAGAGCCTTGTGTGAAGAGGGCATGGATCATTGGTCTGACAAGTTTCATGGAATATTGTGATGACAGTGGGCATGGAGCATTGTGATGACAAGGGCATGGAGGATTGTGGTGACAAAGGTCATGAAGCATTGTGATGACTGGAGTCACGGAGCATTGTGATGACAATGGCATGGAGCATTGTGATAACAAGTGTCATGGAGGATTGTGATGACAAAGGTAATGGAGCATTTTGATGACAAGGGCTTTGGACGTTGTGATGACAAGGGTAATGGAGCATTGCAATGACAAGTGCCATTGAGAATTTTGATGACAACGTCGTGAAGTTTTGTGATAAAAAGCACATGGAGCTTGCTATGACAGGGGTCATAGAGCATTGCGATGACAAGTGCATGGAGAATTGTGATGAAAATATCATGTAACATTGTGATAAGAAGTGTCATGGAGCATTGTGATGACAAGGACGTGGAGAATTGTGATGACATGGGACATGGAGCATTGTGATGACCAGGGCATGGAGCATTGTAATGGCAAGACCGTGGAGCATTGTGATGAGAAGATCACGGATAATTGTGATGACGAGCGTCATGGAGCAGTATAATGACAAGGGGCATGGAGCATTGTGATTACAGGGGTCTTGGAGCATTGTGATGACAAGGGCAGGGATCATTGTGATGAGAAGGCCACGGAGCATTCTCATGACATGCGTCATGAATCTTTGTGATGACAATGGCATGGAGCATTGTGATTACATGGGTATTGGAGCATTGTGATGACAAGGGTCATGGAGCCTTGGATGACAAGGCCGTTTAACATTGTGATGGCAGGGGTCATGGAGGATTTCTATGACAGGGTTAAAGGGCCATTGTGATGACAAGGGCATGGAACATTGGTCTGAAAATTTCATGGATTATTGTGATGAGATTCGTCATGGAGCATTGTGATGACTAGGGCAGGGAACACTGTGATACATGTGTCAAGGGGGATTGTAATGACAAGGGCATGGAACATTGTGATGAGAAGAGTATCGAGCATTGTGATGACAAGTGTCATGGAGCATTGTGCTGACAATGGCATGGAGCAATGTGATGAGAGGTTTCATGTAGCATTGTGATGAAATGGCATGGAGCATTGTGATGCCAAGGGTCATGGAGCTTTGTGATGACAAACGTCTTGGAGCATTTTGATGACAATGTCGTGGTGCATTGTGATGAGAAGGGCAGGGAGCATTGTGATGACAGGGTCATGGATAAAATTGATGAAAAGTGTCATGGAACATTTTGATTACAAGGGTTATGGAATATTGTGATGTCAGGGGTAATGGAGCATTTTGATGAAAAGGGTCATGGAGCATTCTGATGAAAAGGTTCATGGAGCATTGTGATTACAGGGGTTTTGAAGCATTGCGATGACAAGGGCATGGAGTATTGTGATGAGAAGGCAATGGAGCATTCTGATGACATGCGTCATGGAGCTTTTTGATGACAAGTACATGGAGCATTGTGATTGCAGGGGTCTTGGAGCATTGTGATGTAAAGGGAATGGATCATTGTGATGAAAAATGCATGGAGTCTTGTCATGACAGGTTTCAAGGAGCATACTGATGACAACAGTCAGGGAGCATTGTGATGATAAGTGTATTGAGCATTGTGATGACAAAGATCATGGAACATTGTGATGAGAAATCCAAGGATAATTGTGATGACCAGCCTCATGGGGCATTGTGATGACAAGTGTTATGGAACATTGTGATCAGAAGGGTTTGGTGCATTGTGATGACAGAGGTCATTGAGCATTTTGATTTCATTTTGATGACAATAGCATGAAATATTATGGTGATGGGCACAGTTCATTGTGATGACAGGGTTCATGGAGCATTGAGATGAAAAGGGGCATGGAGCTTTGTGATTATAGGGCTGTTGGAGCATTGTAATGACAAGGGCATGGAGCATTGTGATGAGAAGGCCATGGAGCATTCAGATGACATGCGTCATGGAGCTTTGTGATGACAAGGGCATGGAGTATTGTGATTACAGGGCTCTTGGAGCATTGTGATGACAAGGGTCATGGAGGCTTGTGATGACAAGGCCGTGGAACCCTTTGATGGCAGGGTTCATGGATCATTGTTATGACAGGAGTAATGGAGCTTTGTGATGACAAAGGTCATGGGGCATTTTGATGACAAGTGCGTGGTGCACGGTGATGAGAAGGGCAGGGAGCATTGTGATGACAGCGTCATGGAGCAATTTGATGAAAAGTGTCATGGAATATTTTGATGACGGGGGTTATGGAACATTGTGATGTCAGGGGTCATGAAGCATTGTGATGAAATGGGTCATGGAGCATTTTGTGACAGGGGTTATGGAACATTGTGATGTCAGGGGTCATGGAGCATTGTGATGATAAGGGCCTGTAGCACTGTGATGACAGGGGTCATGGAACACTGTGATGACAGGGGTGAGGGAGTATTGTGTTGACTAGTGATGGAACATTGTGTTATAAGTTTTGAGAGAGCATTTTGATGAGAAGTGCATGGAGCATTGTGATGACAAATTTTATGGAGCATAGTGATGAAAAGGATGTTGAGCATTGTGATGACAAGCGCATGGCACATTGTGATGACATAGGTCAAGGAGCATTGTGCTGACAAGCGCATGGAGCATTTTGATAACAAGTGTCATGGAGCATTGTGCTGACAAAGGCATGGAGCATTGTGATGACTACGGACAAAGAGCATTGTGATGAAAATTGCATGGAGCATTGTGGTGACAAAGGCCATGAAGCATTGTGATGACTGGTGTCACGGAGCATTGTGATGACAATGGCATGGAGCATTGTGATACCAAGTGTCATGGAGGATTGTGATGACAAATGTAATGGAGCATTTTGATGACAAGGGCTTTGGACATTGTGATGACAAGGGTCATGGAGCATTGCGATGACAAGTGCCATTGAGAATTTTGATGACAACGTCGTGAAGCATTGTGATAACAAGCGCATGGAGCTTGCTATGACAGGGGTCATAGAGCATTGCAATGACAAGTGCATGGAGAATTGTGATGACAAGATCATGTAACATTGTGATAAGGAGTGTCATGGAGCATTGTGATGACAAGGACGTGGAGAATTGTGATGACATGGGACATGGAGCATTGTGATGACCAGGGCATGGAGCATTGTGATGGCAAGACCGTGGAGCATTGTGATGAGAAGATCACGGATAATTGTGATGACGAGCGTCATGGAGCACTGTAATGACAAGGGGCATGGGACATTGTGAATCCAGGGTTCCTGGAGCATTGTGATGACAAGGGAATGGAGCATTTTCATGAGAAGACCATGGAGCATTCTGATGACATGCATCAGGAATCATTGTGATGACAAGGGCATGGAGCATTGTGATTACAGAGGTCTTGGAGCACTATGATGACAAGGGTCATGGAGCTTTGGATGACAAGGCCGTGGAACATTGTGATGGCAGGGGTCATGGAGCATTGTTATGACAGGGGTAATGGAGCATTGTGATGACAAGGGCATGGAACATTGGTCTGAAAATTTCATGGATTATTGTGATGAGATTCGGCGTGGAGCATTGTGATGACTAGGGCACGGAACACTTGATACATGTGTCATGGAGGATTGTAATGACAAGGGCATGAAGCATTGTGATGAGAAGAGTATCGAGCATTGTGATGACAAGCGTCATGGAGCATTGTGCTGACAAAGACATGGAGCATAGTGAAGACATGGGTAAAAGAGCATTGTGATGAAATTTTCATGGAGCATTGTGGTGACAAATTTCACAGAGCCTTTTGATTAAGTGGGCATGGACCTGTGTGATGACAAGGTACTGGAGCATTGTAAAGAGAGGACCATGGAGCCTTTTGGTGACAATTCTCATGGAGCATCCTGATGAAAAGGGGCATGGAGCATTGTGATTACAGGGGTATTGGATCCTTGTGATGACAAGACGTAGAACATTGTGATGGCAGGGTTCATGGAGCATGGTTATGACATGGGCAATGGAGGTTTGTGATGACAAGGGCATCGAGCATTGGTCTGAAAACTTTCATGGATTACTGTGATGAGAGTGGGCATAGAGCATTGTGATGACAAGGGCATGGAACACAGTGATACATGGATCATGGATGTTTGTAATGACAAGGGCATGGGGAAATGTGATGAGAGGCTTCATGGAGCATTGTGATGACATGGGCATGGAGCATTGTGATGAAAATGGTCATGGAGCATTTTGAATACAAGATTCCCATATCATTGTGTTGTCAGGGGTCATGGAGCTCTGTGATGACAGTGGACATGGAGCATTGTGATGACAGGTTCAAGGAGCATTGAGATAAGAAGGTCATGGAGCATTGGGGTGAAAATGTTCATGGAGTATTGTGATGACAGGGTAATGGGGCACTGTGATGACAAGTTCCTGGGGCATTGTGATGAGAAAACCATGGAGCCTTGTGATGAAAAGTCTCATGGAGCATTCTGATGAAAATGTGCATGGAGCATTGTGATTACAGGGGTCATGAAACATTGTGATGAAAATGGCAGGGAGCATTGTGATGCCAAGGGTCATGGAGTTTGTGATGACAAAGTTCATGGGGCATTTTGATGACAAGGTCGTGGTGCATTGTGATGAGAAGGGCAGGTTGCATTTTGATTACAGGGTCATGGAGCAATTTGATGAAAAGTATCATGGAATATTTTGATGACAGTGGTTATGGAACACTGTGATGTCAGGGGTCATGGAGCATTGTGATGAAAAGTGTCATGGAGCATTTTGATGACAGGGGTTATGGGACATTGTGATGTCAGGGTTCATGGAGCATTGTGATGATAAGGTCATGTAGCATTGTCATGACACGGATTATGGAACATTGTGATGACGGGGGAGAGAACATTTTAATGAGAAATGCATGGAGCCTTGTGATGAAAAGGTTTTTGGAGCACTGTAAGGACAAGGATGTGGAGCACTGTGATGACAAGCGCATGGCGCATTGTGATGACATGGGTTGTGGAGCATTGTGCTCACAAGCACATGGAGAATTGTGATGACAACGGTTATGGAGCATTGTGCTCACAAAGGCATGGAGCATGGTGATGACAAGGATCACAGAGCATTGTGATGAAAAGTTCATGGAGCATTGTGGTGAGAAATGTCACAGAGCCCTTTGTGACGAGGACATGGACCATTGTGATGACAAATGTCATGAAGACTTGTGATGACTGGAGTCACAGAACATTGAGATGACAGGGGTCTTGGAGCACTGTGATGACAAGGACATGGAGCAATGTGATGAGAAGGCCATAGAGCATTCTGATGACATGCATCATGGAGATTTGTGATTAAAGGTCATGGAGCATTGTGATTACAGGGGTCTTGGAGCATTGTGATGAAAATGGTATGGATCATTGTGATGAAAAAGGCATGGAGCCTTGTCATGACAGGGTTCAATGAGCATACTGATGACAAGTGTCAGGGAGCATTGTGATGACAAGTGTATTGAGCGTTGTGATGACAAAGGTCATGGAGCACTGTGATGAGAAGACCATGGATAATTGTGATGATGAGCGTCATGGTGCATTGTGATGACAATGGTTATGGAACATTGTGATCACAAGGGATTGGTGCATTTTGATGACAGAGGTCATGGAGCATATTGATTTCATTGTGATGACAATAGCATGAAGCATTATGATGATGGACATGGTGCATTGTGATGACAGGGTCATGGAGCAATTTGATGAAAAGGGTCATGGAACATTTTGATGACAGTGGTTATGGAACATTGTGATGTCAGGGGTCTTGGAGCATTGTGATGAAAAGGGTGATGGAGCATTCTGATGACAGAGGATATGGAACATTTTGATGTCAGGGGTCATGGAGCATTGTGATGATATGGCATGTGGCATTGTGATGACAGAGGTCATGGAAAATTGTGATGACAGTGGTGAGGGAGTATTGTGATGACTACTGATGGAACATTGTGATATCAGTGGTGAGAAAGCATTTTGATGAGAAGTGCATGGAGCATTGTGATGACAAGGTTTATGGAGCATTGTGATGACAATGTTTATGGACCATTGTGATGACAAGGCTGTGGAGCATTGTGTTGACAGTTGCATGGCTCATTTTGATGACATGGGTCATGGAGCATTGTGCTGAGAAGTGCATGGAGCATTGTGATGACAAAGGTCATGGAACATTGTGCTGACAAATTCATGGAACCTTGTGATGACAACGGTCACAGAGCATTGTGCTGAAAAGTTCATGGAGCATTGTGGTGACAATGGTCACAGAGAATTGTGATGACGAGGTTAAGTACCATTGTGATGACAAAGGTCATGAAGCATTGTGATGACTGGAGTCACGGAACATTGTGATGACAAGGGTATGGAGCATTCTGATTACAGGGGCATGGTGCATTGGTCTGACAAGTTTCAATGTTTATTGTGATGACAGTGGGCAAGGCGCATTCTGATGAGAAGAGCATGGAGCATTGTGATGAGAAGGTTATGGAGTACTGTGAAGACACGGGTCTGGGGGCATGTGATGACATATGTCACGGCACATTGTGATGACAATGGCATGGAGTATTGTGATGCCAAGTGTCATGGAGGAATGTGATGACAAAGTTAATGGAGCATTGTGATGACAGGTGTTTGGAGCATTGTGATGACAAGGGTCATGGAGCATTTTGATGACAAGGGCATGGAGGATTGTGATGACAAGGGCCATTGAGAATTTTGATGACAAGTTCCTGAAGCATTGTGATGAAAAGCACATGGAGCTTGCTATGACGGGGTCATGGAGCATTGCGATGACAAGTGCATGGAGAACTGTGATGACAAGAGCATGTAACATTGTGATGAGAAGTGTCTTGCAGCATCGTGATGGCAAGACCGTGGAGCATTGTGATGAGAAGACCATGGATAATTTTGATGACGACCGTCATGGAGCACTGTAATGACAAGGAGCATGGAGCATTGTGATGACACGGATCATGGAGCATTGTGATGACAAAAGTCATAGAACATTCTGATGACAAGCTTGTGGAGTATTGTGATGACAATGGCATGGAGCATTGTGATGAAAAATGCATGGAGCCTTTTCATGACAGGGTTCAAGGAGCATTCTGACAAAAAGTTTCAGGGAGCATTGTGATTACAAGTGTATAGAGCATTGTGATGACAAAGTTCATGGAGCATTTTGATAACAAGGGCATGGAGTATTGTGATGACAGGCATCATGGAGCATTGTGATGACAATTGTTATGGAACATTGTGATCACAAGAGTTTGGAGCATTGTGATGACACAGGTAATGGATCATTTTGATTTCAAGAATCACGGAGCATTGTGATGACAAGGGCATGAAACAATGTGATCCCAAGGGTCACGGAGGATTGTGATGACACTGGTAAAGGAGAATTGTGATGACAATTGCATGGAGCATTGTGATGACAAGGTCATGTAGCATTTTGCTGACAAAGGCATGGAGAATTGTGATGACAAGTGTCATGGAACTCTGTGACGACAAGCGTCAAGGAGCATTTTGATTACAGGGGTCATGGAGCATTGGGATGACAAGCACATGGAACATTCTGATGACAAGTGGCATGGATCATTTTGATGACTGTGGTCATGTAGCATTGTGATGACATGGGTCATGGAGCTTTGTGATGAGAAGGTCATGGAGCATTTGGCTGAAATTATTCATGGAGTACTGTGATGACAGGGGTCATGGAGCATTGTCATGAGAAGGGAATGGAGCAATGTGATGAGAAGGTCCTGGAGCATTGTGATGAGAGGGCCATGGAGCCTTGTGATGACAAGTGTCATGGAGCATACTGATGAAATGGTGCATGGAGCATTGAGATTGCAGGGGATTTGAAGCATTGTGATGCCAAGGGCATGGAGTATTGTGATGAGAAAGCAATGGAGCATTCTGATGACATGCGTCATGGAGCTTTGTGATGACAAGGACATGGAGCATTGTGATTACAGGGGTCTTGGAGCATTGTGATGAAAAGGGAATGGATCATTGTGATGAAAAATGCATGGAGCCTTGTCATGACAGGGTTCAAGGTGCATACTGATGACAACTGTCAGGGAGCATTGTGACGATAAGTGTATTGACCATTTTGATGACAAAGATCATGGAGCATTGTGATAAGAAGTCCATGGATAATTGTGATGACCAGCCTCATGGGGCATTGTGATGACAAGTTGTTATGGAACATTGTGATCAGAAGGGTTTGGTGCATTGTGATGACAGTGGTCATTGAGCGTTTTGATTTCATTGTGATGACAATAGCATGAAATATTATGGTGATGGACACGGTGCATTGTGATGACAGGGTTCATGGAGCATTGAGATGAAAAGGGCCATGGAGCATTGTGATTACAGGGCTGTTGGAGCATTGTGATGACAAGGGCATGGAATATGGTGATGAGAAGGCAATGGAGCATTCTGATGACATGCGTCATGGAGCTTTGTGATGACAAGGGCATGGAGCATTGTGATTACAGGGGTCTTGGAGCATTGTGATGACAAGGGTCATGGAGGCTTGTGATGACAAGGCCGTGGAACCTTGTGATGGCAGGGGTCATGGATCATTGTTATGACAGGGGTAATGGAGCTTTGTGATGACAAAGGTCTTGGGGCATTTTGATGACAAACGCATGTTGTATTGTGATGACAAAGGTCATGGAGCATTTTGATGACAAGGTCGTTGTGCATTGTGATGAGAAGGTCAGGGAGCATTGTGATGAGAGTGTCTTGGAGCAAATTGAGGAAAAGTGTCATGGAACATTTTGATAAGGGGGGCTATGGAACATTGTGATGACAAGGGCATGGAGTATTGTGATGAGGAGGCAATGGAGCATTCTGATGACATGCGTCATGGAGCTTTGTGATGACAAGGGCATGGAGCATTTTGATGACAAGTTCGTGGTTCATTGTGATGAGAAGTGCAGGGAGCTTTGTGATGACAGGGTCATGGAGCAAATTGATGAAAAGTGTCATGGAACATTTTGATGACAGGGGTTATGGAACATTGCGATGTCAGGGGTCATGGAGCATTTTGATGAAATGGTGCATGGAGCATTGAGATTACAGGGGTTTTGAAGCAATGTGATTACAGTGGCATGGAGCATTGTGATGAGAATGCAATGGAGCATTCTGATGACATGCGTCATGGAGCTTTGTGATGACAAGGACATGGAGGATTGTGATTACAGGGGTCTTGGAGCATTGTGATGAAAAGGGAATGGATCATTGTGATGAAAAATGCATGGATTCTTGTCATGACAGGTTTCAAGGAGCATACTGATGACAATTATCAGGGAGCATTGTGATGATAAGTGTATTGAGCATTGTGATGACAAAGATCATGGAGCATTGTGATGAGAAGACCATGGATAATTGTGATGACCAGCGTCACGGGGCAATGTGATGACAAGTGTTATGGAACATTGTGATCAGAAGGGTTTGGTGCATTGTGATGACAGAGGTCATTGAGCATTTTGATTTCATTGTGATGACAATAGCATGAAATATTATGGTGATGGGCATGGTGAATTGTGATGACAGGGTTCATGGAGCATTGAGATGAAAAGGGGCATGGAGCACTGTGATTACAGGGGTCTTGGAGCATTGTGATGACAAGGGCATGGAGCATTGTGATGAGAAGGCCATGGAGCATTCTGATGACATGCGTCATGGAGCTTTGTGATGACAAGGGAATGGAGAATTGTGATTACAGGGGTCATGGAATATAGTGATGACAGGGGTGAGGGAGTATTGTGATGACTAGTGATGGAACATTCTGATATCAGTGGTGAGAAGGCATTTTGAGGAGAAGTGCATGGAGCATTATGATGACAAGTGTTATGGAGCATAGCAATGATAAGGATGTGGAGTATTGCGATGACAAGCGCATGGCGCATTGTGATGACATGGGTCATCGAGCATTGTGCTTACAAGCGCATGGAGCATTTTGATGACAAGTGTCATGGAGCATTGTGCTTAAAAATGCATGGAACATTTTGATGACAAAGGACGCAGAGCATTGTGATGAAATATTCATGGAGCATTGTGGTGAAAAAGATCACAGAGCCTTGTGTGATGAGGGCATGGACCATTGTGATGAGATAGGTCATGAAGCATTGTGATGACTGGAGTCACGGAGCATTGTGATGACTGGAGTCAGGGAGCATTGTGATGAAAGGGGTCATGGAGCCTTGTGATGACAAGGGCATGGAGCAATGTGATGACAGGGGCATGGAACATTGTTCTGACAAGTTTCATGGATTATTGTGATGACAGTAGGCATGGAGCATTGTGGTGACAAAGGCATGGAGAATTTTGATGACAAGGGACACAGAGCATTTTGATGAAATATTCATGGAGCATTGTGGTGAAAAAGATCACAGAGCCTTGTGTGAAGAGGGCATGGACTAATGTGATGACAAAGGTCATGAAGCATTGTGATGACTGGATTCACGGAGCATTGTGATGACAGGGGTCATGGAGAATTGCTCTGACAAGATTAATGGATTATTGTGATGAGAGTGGGCATGGCACATTGTGATGACAAGGGCATGGAACATTGTGATGACAAGGTCATGGAGTATTGTGAAGACAGGTGTCAGGGAGCATTGTGATGACATATGTCATTGTCCATTGTGATGACAATGGCATGGAGCATTGTGATACCAAGTGTCATGGAGGATTGTGATGACAAAGGTAATGGAGCATTTTGATGACAAGGGCTTGGAACATTGTGATGACTAGGGTCATGGAGCATTGTGATGACAAGGGCATGGAGCATTGTGATTTCAAGGGCCATTGAGAATTTTGATGACAACGTCGTGAAGCATTGTGATGACAAGCGCATGTAGCTTGCTATGACAGGGGTCATAGAGCATTGCGATGACAAGTGCATGGAGAATTGTGATGACAAAATCATGTAACATTGTGATGAGAAGTGTCACGAAGCATTGTGATAACAAGGACGTGGAGAATTGTAATGACATGGGACATGGAGCATTTTGATGAACAGGGCATTGAGGATTGTGATAGCAAGACCGTGGAGCATTGTGATGAAAAGACCATGGATAATTATGATGAATAGCATTATGGATCACTGTAATGACAAGGGGCATGGAGCATTGTGATAACAGGTGTCATGGAGCATTGTAATGAGAAGGGTCATGGAGCATTGGCCTGAAAATATTCATGGAGTATTTTGATGACATTGGTCAAGGAGCATTGTGATTACAAGGGAATGGAGCATTGTGATGACAAGTTCCTGGAGCAGTGTGATGAGAAGACCATGGAGCCTTGTGATGACAAGTCTCATGGAGCATTCTGATGAATAGGGGCATGGAGCATTGTGATTACAGGGGTTTTGGAGCATTGTGATGACAAGGGCATGGAGCATTGTGATGAGAAGGCCATGGAGCATTCTGATGACATGCGTCATGGAGCTTTGTGATGACAAGGGCATGGAGAATTGTGATTACAGGGGTCATGGAATATTGTGGTGACAGGGCTGAGGGAGTATTCTGATGACTAGTTATGGAACATTGTGATATCAGTGGTGAGAAAGCATTTTGAGGAGAAGTGTATGGAGCATTGTGATGACAAGTTTTATGGAGCATTTTGATGACAAGGATGTGGAGCATTGTGATGACATGGGTTATGGAGCATTGTGCTGACACGCGCATCGATCATTGTGATGACATGGGTCATGGAGCATTGTGCTGACAAAGGCATGGAGCTTTGTGATGACAATGGTCACAGAGCATTGTGATAAAAATTTCATGGAGCATTGTGTTGACAAATGTCAAAGAACTTTGTGTGACGAGTTCATGGACCATTGTGATGACAAATGTCATGACTCACTGTGATGACTGGAGTCACGGAGCTTTGTGATAACAGGGGTCTTGGAGCATTTTGATGAAAAGGGAATGGATCACTGTGATGAAAAAGTCATGGAGCCTAGTCATGACAGTGTTCAAGGAGCATACTGATTACAAGTGTCAGCGAGCATTGTGATGCCAAGTGTATAGAGCATTGTGGTTACAAAGGTCATGGAGAATTGTGATGAGAAGACCTTGCATAAATGTCATGACTAGCGTCATGGGGTATGTGATGACAAGTGTTATGGAACATTGTGATCAGAATGGTTTGGAGCATTGTGATGACAGAGGACATGGAGCATTTTGATTTCATTGTGATGACAATAGCATGAATCATTATGATGATGGGCATGGTGCATTGTGATGACAGTGTTCATGGAGCATTGAGATGAAAAGTGGCATGGAGAATTGTGATTACAGAGGTCTTGGAGCATGGTGATGACAAGGGTCATTGGGCCTTGTGATGACAAGGCCGTGGAACATTGTGATGGCAGGGGTCATGGAGCATTGTTATGACAGGTGTAATGGAGCATTGTGATGACAAGGGCATGGAGCATTGTGATGCCAAGGGTCATGGAGCTTTGTGATGACAAATGTCATTGGGCATTTTGATGACAAGGGCGTGGTGCATTCTGATGAGAAGGGCAGGGAGCATTGTGATGACAGGGTCACGGAGCAATTTGATGAAAAGGGTCATGGAATATTTTGATGACAGGGGTTATGGAACATTGTGATGTCAAGGGTCATGAAGCATTGTGATGAAATGGGTCATGGAGCATTTTGTGACAGGGGTTATGGAACATTGTGATGTCAGGGGTCATGGAGCATTGTGATGATAAGGGCATGGAGCAATGTGATGACAGGGGCATGGAACATTGGTCTGACATGTTTCTTGGATTATTGTGATGACAGTGGGCATGGAGCATTGAGATGACAAGGGCATGGAGCATTGTAGTGACAAAGGTCACAGAGCCTTGTGTGACGAGGGCATGGACCATTGTGAGGACAAAGGTCATGCAGCATTGTGATGACTGGAGTCACGGAGCATTGTGATGACTGGAGTCACGTAGCATTGTGATGACAGGCGTCATGGAGCATTGTGATGACAAGGGCATGGAACATTGTGATGACAACGTCATGGAGTATTGTGAAGACAGGTGTCAGGGAGCATTGTGATGACATATGTCATTGTCCATTGTGATGACAATGGCATGGAGCATTGTGATATCAAGTGTCATGGAGGATTGTGATGACAAAGGTAATGTAGCATTTTGATGACAAGGGCTTGGAACATGGCTATGACAAGGGTCATGGAGCTTTGTGATGACAAGGGCATGGAGAATTGTGATTACAGGGGTCATGGAATATTGTGGTGACAGGGCTGAGGGAGTATTCTGATGACTAGTTATGGAACATTGTGATATCAGTGGTGAGAAAGCATTTTGAGGAGAAGTGTATGGAGCATTGTGATGACAAGTTTTATGGAGCATTTTGATGACAAGGATGTGGAGCATTGTGATGACATGGGTTATGGAGCATTGTGCTGACAAAGGCATGAAGCTTTGTGATGACAATGGTCACAGAGCATTGTGATAAAAATTTCATGGAGCATTGTGTTGACAAATGTCAAAGAACTTTGTGTGACGAGTTCATGGACCATTGTGATGACAAATGTCATGACTCACTGTGATGACTGGAGTCACGGAGCTTTGTGATAACAGGGGTCTTGGAGCATTTTGATGAAAAGGGAATGGATCACTGTGATGAAAAAGTCATGGAGCCTAGTCATGACAGTGTTCAAGGAGCATACTGATTACAAGTGTCAGCGAGCATTGTGATGCCAAGTGTATAGAGCATTGTGGTTACAAAGGTCATGGAGAATTGTGATGAGAAGACCTTGCATAAATGTCATGACTAGCGTCATGGGGTATGTGATGACAAGTGTTATGGAACATTGTGATCAGAATGGTTTGGAGCATTGTGATGACAGAGGACATGGAGCATTTTGATTTCATTGTGATGACAATAGCATGAATCATTATGATGATGGGCATGGTGCATTGTGATGACAGTGTTCATGGAGCATTGAGATGAAAAGTGGCATGGAGAATTGTGATTACAGAGGTCTTGGAGCATGGTGATGACAAGGGTCATGGGGCCTTGTGATGACAAGGCCGTGGAACATTGTGATGGCAGGGGTCATGGAGCATTGTTATGACAGGTGTAATGGAGCATTGTGATGACAAGGGCATGGAGCAATGTGATGAGAGATTTCATTGAGCATTGTGATGACAATAGCATGAAGCATTATGATGATGGGCATGGTGCATTGTGATGACACGGTTCATGGAGCTTTGAGATGAAAAGGGGCATGGAGCATTGTGATTACAGGGGTCTAGGAGAATTGTGATGACAAGGGCATGGAGCATCGTGAATGAGAAGGCCATGGAGCATTCTGATGACATGCGTCATGGAGCTTTGTGATGACAAGGACATGGAGCCTTGTGATGACAAGGGTTATGGAGGTTGTGATTACAAGGCCGTGGAACATTTTAATGGCAGGTGTCATGGAGCATTGTTATAACAGGGGTAATGGAGCATTTTGATGACAAGGGCATAGAGCATTGGTCTGAAAAGTTTCATGGATTATTGTGATGTGAGGGGGCATGGAGCATTGTGATGACAAGGGCAAGGAACACTGTGATACATGGGTCATGGCGGATTGTAATGACAAGGGCATGGAGCACTGTGTTAAGAAGAGCATCGAGCATTGTGATGAAAAGCATCATGGAGCCTGTGATGACAACTGCATGGAACAATGTGATGAGAGTGTTCATGGAGCATTTTGATGACAATGGCATGGAACATTGGGATGCCAAGGGTCATGGAGGAATGTGATGACAAAGTTAATGGAGCATTGTAATGACAGGGATTTGGAGCATTGTGAGGACAAGGGTCATGGAGCATTTTGATGACAAGTGCATGGAGGATTGTGATGACAAGGGCCATTGAGAATTTTGATGACAAGTCCCTGAAGCATTGTGATGAAAAGCACATGGAGCTTGCTATGACAGTGGTCACTGAGCATTGTGTTGACAAATGAATGGAGAATTGTGATGACAAGAGCATGTAACATTGTGATGAGAAGTGTCATGGAGCATTGAGATGGAAAGACCGTGGAGCATTGTGATGAGAAGATCATGGATATTTGTGATGACGAGCGTCATGGAGCACTGTAATAACAAGGGGCATGGAGCATTGTGATGACAGGTGTCATGGAGCATTGTGATAACAGGTATCATGGAGCATTGTGATGACAAGGGCCTTGGAGCATTCTGATGACAAGCTTGTGGAGTATTGTGATGACAGTGGCATGGAGCATTGTGAGAAAAAGGGCATGGAACATTGTGATGAAAAAGGCATGGAGCCTTTTCATGACAGGGTTCAAGGAGCATTCTGAGGAAAAGTGTCAGGGAGCATTGTGATGACAGGTGTATTGAGCATTGTGATGAGAATGTTCATGGAGCATTTTGATGACAAGGGCATGGATTATTGTGATCAAAGGCATCATGGAGCGTTGTGATGACAAGTGTTATGGAACATGGTGATCACAAGGGTTTGGAGCATTGTGATGACAGAGGTCATTGATCATTTTGATTTCAAGTATCATGGATCATTGTGATGACAAGGGCATGAAGCAATGTGATCCCAAGGTTCATGGAGGATTGTAATGACACTGGTAATGGAGAATTGTGAGGACAAGTGCATGGAGCATTGTGATGACAAGGTCATGTAGCATTTTGCTGACAAAGGCATGGAGCACCGTGATGACAAGTGTCATGGAGCTCTGTGTCGACAAGCGTCAAGGACCATTGTGATTACAGGGGTCATGGAGCATGGGGATGACAAGCGCATGGAATATTCTGATGACAAGTGGCATGGATTATTTTGATGCCAGTGATCATGTAGCATTGTGATGACATAGGTCATGGAGCATTGTGATGAGAAGGTCATGGAGCACTGGGCTGAAAATATTCATGGTGTACTGTGATGACACGGGTCATGGAGAATTGTGATGAGAAGGGAATGGAGCAATGCGATGAGAAGATCCTGGAGCATTGTGATGAGAGGGCCATGGCACCTTGTGATGACAAGGGTCATGGATCATACTGATAAAAAGGTTCATGGAGCATTGTGATTACAGGTGTTTTGTAGCATTGTGAAGACCAGGGCATGGAGCATTGTGATGAGAAGGCCATGGAACATTCTGATGACATGCGTCATGGAGCTTTGTGATGACAGGGACATGGAGCATTGTGATTAGAGGGGTCTTGGAGGATTGTGATGAAAAGGGAATGTTTCATTTTGATGAAAAATGCATGGAGCCTTGTCATGACAGTGTTCAAGGAGCATACTGATGTCAAGAGTCAGGGAGCATTGTGATGATAAGTGTTTTGAGCACTGTGATGACAAAGGTCATGGAGCATTGAGATGAGAAGACCATGGATAACTGTAATGACCAGCGTCATGGGGAATTGTGAGGACAAGTGTTATGGAACATTGTCATCACAAGGGTTTGGAGCATTGTGATGACAGAGGTCATGGAGCATTTTTATTTCATTGTGATGACAATAGCATGAAGCATTATGATGATGGGCATGGTGCATTGTGATGACAGGGTTCATGGAGCATTGTGATTACATGGGTGTTGGAGCATTGTGATGACAAGGGCATGGAGCATTGTGATGAGAAGGCCATGGAGCATTCTGATGACATGCATCATGCAGCTTTGTGATGACAAAGAAATGGAGCATTGTGATTAGAGGGGTCTTGGAGCATTGTGATGACAAGGGTCATGGAGGCTTGTGATGACAAGGCCATGGAACCTTGTGATGGTAAGTATCATGGAGCATTATTATGACAGGGGTAATGGAGCATTTTGATGACAAGGACGTGGAGCACTGGTCTGAAATGTTTCAAGGATTATTGTGATGAGAGTGGGCATGGAGCATTGTGATGACAAGGGCATGGAACACTATGATACATAGGTCATGGAGGATTGTAATGATAAGGGAATGGAGCATTGTAATGAGAAGGGTATTGAGCATTGTGATGACAAGCGTCATGGAGCTTTTTGATCACAAGGGCATGGATCAATGTGGTGAGAGGGTTCAAGGAGCATTTGATCATAATGGCATGGAGCACTGTGATGCCAATGGTCATGGAGCTTTGTGATGAAAAATGTCATGGAGCATTTTGATGACAAGGCCGTGGTGCATTGTGGTGAGAAGTGCAGGGAGCATTGTGATGACAGGGTCATGGAGCAATTTGATGAAAAGGTTCATGGAACATTTTGATGAGAGGGGTTATGGAAAATTGTGATGTCAAGTGTCATGGAGCATTGTGATGAAAAAGGTCATGGAGTAGTATGTGACAGGGATTATTGAACATTCTGATGTCAGGGGGCATGGAGCATTGTGATGAAACGGGTCATGGAGCATTTTGTGACAGGGATTATTGAACATTCTGATGTCAGGGGGCATGGAGCATTGTGCTGAAACGGGTCATTGAGCATTTTGATGACAGGTGTCATGGAGCATTGTGATGATAAGGGCATATAGCATTTTGATGACAGGGGTCATGGAACATTGTGATGACAGGGGTGAGGGAGTATTGTGATGACTAGTGATGGAATACTGTGATATCATTGGTGAGAGAGCATTTTAATGAGAAGTGTATGGAGCATTGTGATGACAAGGTTTATGGAGCATTTTGATGACAATTATGTGGAGCATTGTGATGACAAGCACATGGCGCAATGTGATGCCATGGGTTATGAAGCATTGTGCTGACAAGTGCATGGAACATTGTGATGACAAGGGTCATTGAGCATTGTGCTGACAAACGCATGGAGCATTGTGTTGACAAGGGTGACCGAGCTTTGTGATGAAAAGTCCATGGAGCATTGTGGTGACAAAGGTCACAGAGCCTTCTGTGACGAGGTCATGGACCATTGTGATGACAAATGTCATGAATTACTGCGATGACTGTAGTCACTGTGCATTGTGATTACAGGGTTCTTGGAGCATTGTGATGCCAAGGGCATGGATCATTTTGATGAGAAGGCCATGGAGCATTCTGATGACATGTGTCATGGAGCCTTGTGATGACAAGGGCAGGGAGCATTGTGATTACAGGGGTCTTGGAGCATTGTGATGAAAAGGGAATGGATCATTGTGATAAAAAAAGCATGGAGCCTTTTCACGAAAGTGTTCGTGAAGCATACTAATGACAAGTGTCAGGGAACATTGTGATGATAAGTGTATTGAGGATTGTGGTGACAAAGGTCACGGAGCATTGTGATGAGAAAACCATTCATAATAGTGATGACGAGCGTCATGGGGCATTTTGATGACAAGTGTTATGGAACACTGTGATCACAAGGATTTGGAGCATTGTGGTGACAAATGTCATGGAGCATTTTGATTTCATTGTGATGACAATAGCATGAAGCATTATGATGATGGGCATGGTGCTTTGTGATGACAGGGTTCATGGAGCATTGAGATGAAAAGGGGCATGGAGCATTGTGATTACAGGTGTCTTGGAGCATTGTGATGACAAGGACATGGAGCATTGTGAGGAGAAGGCCATGGAGCATTCTGATGACATGCGTCATGGATCTTTGTGACGACAAGGGCATGGAGCATAGTGATTACAGGGGTCTTGGAGCATTGTGATGACAAGGGTCATGGAGCCTTGTGATGACAAGGCCGTGGAACATTGTGATGGCAGGGCTCATGGAGCATTGTTATGACAGGTGTAATGGAGCATTGTGATGACAAGGGCATGGAGCAATGTGATGAGAGATTTCATCGATCATTGTGATGACAATGCCATGGAGCACTGTGATGCAAAGGGTCTTGGAGCTTTGTGATGATAAAGTCAGGGGGCATTAGGTGACAAGTGCGTAGTGCATTGAGATGAGAAGGGCAGGGAGCATTGTGATGACAGGGTCATGGAGAAATTTGATGAAAAGTGTCATGGAATATTTTGATGACAGGGGTTATGGAACATTGTAATGTCAGGGGTCATGAAGCATTGTGACGAAATGGGTCATGGATCATTTTCTGACAGAGTTTATGGAACATTGTGATGTCAGTGGTCATGGTGCATTGTGAAGATAAGGGCATGTAGCACTGTGATGACAGGGGCATGGAGCAATATGATCACAGGGGCATGGAACATTGGTCTGACAATTTTCATGGATTATTGTGATGAGAGTGAGCTTAGAGCATTGTGATGAAAATGGCATGCAGCATTTTGGTGACAAAGGTCACAGAGCGTTGTGTGACGAGGTCATGCACCATTGTGATGACAAAGGTCATGAAGCATTGTGATAACTGGGGTCACGGAGCACTGTGATGACAGGGGTCATGGAGTATTGTGATGACAAGGGCATGGAACATTGTGATGACAAGGTCATGGAGTATTGTGAAGACAGGTGTCAGGGAGCATTGTGATGTCATTGTCCATTGTGATGACAATGGCATGGAGCATTGTGATACCAAGTGTCATGGAGGATTGTGATGACAAAGGTAATGGAGCATTTTGATGACAAGGGCTTGGAACATTATGATGACAATAGTCATGGAGCATTGTGATGGCAAGGGAATGGAGCATTGTGATGAAAAGGGCCACTGAGAATTTTGATGAAAACGTCGTGAAGCATTGTGATGAAAAGCACATGGAGCTTGCTATGACTGTGGTCATAGAGCACTGCGATGACAAGTGCATGGAGAATTGTGAAGACAAGATCATATAACATTGTTATGAGAAGTGTTAAGGATCATTGTGATGACAAGGACGTGGAGTATTGTAATGACAAGGCACATGGAGCATTGTGATGGCAAGACCGTAGAGCATTGTGATGAGAAGACCATGGATAATTGTGATGACGAGCATCATGGAGCACTGTAATGACAAGGGGCATGGAGCATTGTGATGACAGGGGTCATGGAGCACTGTGTTGACAAGGGTCATGGAGGATACTGATGACAACATTGTGAAGTATTGTGATGACAATGGCATCGAGCATTGTGATGAAAGGGGCATGGAGCCTTTTCATGACACGGTTCAAGGAGCATTCTGATGAGAAGTAACAGGGAGCATTGTGATGACAAGTGTATTGAGCATTGTGATGACAAATGTCATGGAGCCTTGTCATGAGAAGTCCATGGATAATTGTGATGACAGGCATCAAAGTGTGTTGTGATGACAAGTGTTATAGAACATTGTGATCACAAGTGTTTGGAGCAGTGTGATAACAGAGGTCATGGATCATTTTGATTTCAAGGAGCATGGAGCATTTTGATGACAAGGGCATGAAGCAATGTGATCCCAAAGTTCATGGAGGATTTTGATGACAATGGTAATAGAGAATTATTATGACAACCGCATGGAGCATTGTGATGACAAGGTAATGTAGCAATTTGCTGACAAAGGCATGGAGCATAGTAATGACAAGGGTCACGGACCAATGTGATGACAAGCGTCACAGAGCATTGTGATTACAGGGGCCATGGAACACTGGGATGACAAGGGCATGGATCATTGTGATGACAATGATCATGGAGCATTTTGATGCCAGTGGTCATGGAGCATTTTGATGACATGGGTCATGAAACACTGTGATGAGAAGGTCATGGAGCATTGGGCTGAAAATGTTCATGGAGTATTGAGATGACAGGTGTCATAGAAAATTGTGATGACAAGGTAATGGAGCATTGTGATGAGAAGACCAGGGACCCTTGTGATGAAAAGTCTCATGGAGCATTCTGATGAAAAGGGGCATAGAGCATTGTGATTACAGGGTTCTTGGAGCATTGTGATGAAAAGGGCATGGAGCATTGTGATGACAGGGGCATGGAGCATTGGTCTGACAAGTTTCATGGATTATTGTGATGACAGTGGGCATGGTGCATTGTGATGACAAGGGCATGGAACATTGTGATGACAAGGTCATGGAGAATTGTGAAGACCGGTGTCAGGGAGCATTGTGATGACATATGTCATGGTCCATTGTGATGACAATGGCATGGAGCATTGTGATACCAAGTGTCATGGAGGATTGTGATGACAAAGGTAATGGAGCATTTTGATGACAAGGGCTTGGAACATTGCGATGACAAGGGTCATGGAGCATTGTGATGACAAGGGCATGGAGCATTCTGATGAAAATGTGCATGGAGCATTGAGATTACCGGGGTTTTGGAGCAATGTGATGACAAGGGCATGGAGCATTGTGATAAGAAGGCAATGGAGCATTCTGATGACATGCGTCATGGAGCTTTGTGATGACAAGGACATGGAGCATTGTGATTACAGGGGTCTTGGAGCATTGTGATGAAAAGGGAATGGATCATTGTGATGAATAATGCATGGAGCCTTGTCATGACACGGTTCAAGGAGCATACTGTTGACAAGTGTCAAGGAGCATTGTGATGATAAGTGTATTGAGCATTGTGGTGACAAAGGTCATGGAGCACTGTTATGAGAAGGCCATGGAGCATTCTGATGACATGCATCATGGAGCTTTGTGATGACAAGGGCATGGAGAGTTGTGATTACAGGGGTCATGGAATATTGTGATGACAGGGGTGAGGGAGTATTGTGATGACTAGTGATGGAACATTGTGATATCAGTGGTGAGAAGGCATTTTGAGGAGAAGTGCATGGAGCATTGTGATGACAAGGTCTATGGAGCATTTTGATGACAAGGATGTGCAGCATTGTGATGACAAGTGCATGGTGCATTGTGATGACATGGGTTATGGAGCACTGTGCTGACACGCGCATCGATCATTGTGATGACATGGGTCTTGGAGCATTTTGCTGACAAAGGCATGGAGCTTTGTGATGACAAGGGTCACAGAGCATTGTGATAAAAATTTCATCGAGCATTGTGGTGACAAAGGTCACAGAGTTTTGTGTGACGAGGTCATGGACCATTGTGATGACAAATGTCATGAAGCATTGTGATTACTGGAGTCACGGAGCATTGTGATAACAGGGGTCATGGAGCATTGTGATGAAAAGGGAATGGATCATTGTGATGAAAAAGGCATGGAGCCTTGTCATGACAGTGTTCAAGGAGCATACTGATGACAAGTGTCAGCGAGCATTGTGATGCCAAGTGTATTCAGCATTGTGGTGACAAAGGTCATGGAGCATTGTGATGAGAAGACCTTGCATAATTGTGATGACGAGCGTCATGGGGCATGTGATGACAAAAGTTATGGAACATTGTGATCAGAAGGGTTTGTAGCATTGTATTGACAGAGGACATGGAGCATTTTGATTTCATTGTGATGACAATAGCATGAATCATTATGATGATGGGCATGGTGCATTGTGATGACAGTGTTCATGGAGCATTGAGATGAAAAGTGGCATGGAGAATTGTGATTACAGAGGTCTTGGAGCATTATGATGACAAGGGTCATGGAGCCTTGTGATGCCAAGGCCGTGGAATATTGTGATGGCAGGGGTCATGGAGCATTGTTATGACAGGTGTAATGGAGCATTGTGATGACAAGGGCATAGAGCAATCTGATGAGAGATTTCATTGAGCATTGTGATGACAATGGCATGGAGCATTGTTATGCCAAGGGTCAGGGAGCTTTGTGATGACAAATGTCATGGGGCATTTTGATGACAAGGGCGTGGTGCATTGTGATGAGAAGGTCGGGGAGCATTGTGATGACAGGGTCATGGAGCAATTTGAATAAAGGTTCATGGAATATTTTGATGACAGGGTTTATGGAACATTGTGATGTCAGGGGTCATGAAGCATTGTGATGAAATGGGACATGGAGCATTTTGTGACAGGGGTTATGGAACATTGTGATGTCAGGGGTCATGGAGCATTGTGATGATAAGGACATGTAGCACTGTGATGACAGTGGTCATGGAACATTGTGATGACAGGGGTGAGCGAGTATTGTGATGACTAGTGATGGAACATTGTGATATATGTGGTGAGAGAGCATTTTGATGAGAAGAGCATGGAGCATTGTGATGACAAGTTTTGTGGAGCATAGCGCTGAAAAGGATAAGGAGCATTGTGATGAAAAGAGCATGGAACATTGTGATGACATGTGTCAAGGAGCACTGTGCTGACAAGTGCATGGAGCATTTTGATGACAAGTGTCATGGAGCATTGTGCTGACAAAGGCTTGGAGCATTGTGATGACAAGGGTCACAGAGCATTGTGATGAAAATTTCATGGAGCATTGCGGTGACAAAGATCACAGAGCCTTGTGTGACGAGGGCATGGACCATTGTGAGGACAAAGGTCATGAATCATTGTGATGACTGGAGTCACGGAGCATTGTGATGACAGGGGTCAGGGAACATTGTGAGGACAAGGGCATGGAGCAATGGGATTACAGGGGCATGGAACATTGGTATGACAAGTTTCATGGATTATTGTGATGAGAGTGGGCATGTAACATTGAGATGACAAGGGCATTTAGCATTGTGGTGACAAAGGTCACAGAGCCTTGTGTGACGAGGGCATGGATCATTGTGAGGACAAAGGTCATGAAGTATTGTGATGACTGGATTCACGGAGCATTGTGATGACAGGGGTCATGGAGCATTGTGATTACATGGGCATGGAGCATTGGGATGACAGGGGCATGGAACACTGGTCTGACATGTTTCATGGAATATTGTGATGACAGTGGGCTTGGCCCATTTTGATGACAAGGGAATGGAACATTGTGATGACAAGAACATGGAATATTGAGAAGACAGGTGTCAGGGAGCATTGTGATGACATATGTCATTGTCCATTGTGATGACAATGGCATGGAGCTTTGTGATACCAAGTGTCTTGGCAGATTGTGATGACAAAGGTAATGGAGCATTTTGATGACAAGGGCTTGGAACATTGCGATGACAAGGGTCATGGAGCATTGTGATGACAAGGGCATGGAGCATTCTGAAGAAAAGATGCATGGAGCTTTGAGATTACAGGGGTTTTGAGGCAATGTGATTACAAGGGCATGGAGCATTGTGATTAGAAGGCAATGGAGCATTCTTATGACATGTGTCATGGAGCTTTGTGATGACAAGGCCATGGAGCATTGTGATTACAGGGGTCTTGGAGCATTGTGATGAAAAGGGAATGGATCATTGTGATGAAAAATGCATTGAGCCTTGTCATGACAGGGTTCCAGGAGCATACTGATGACAACTGTTAGGTAGCATTGTGAAGATAAGTGTATTGAGCATTGTGATGACAAAGATCATGGAGCATTGTGATGACACGACCATGGATAATTGTGATGAGCAGCATCATGTGGCATTGTGATGACAAGTGTTATGGAACATTTTTATCAGAAGGGTTTGGTGCATTGTGATGACAGAGGTCATTGAGCATTTTGATTTCATTGTGATGACAATAGCATGAAATATTATGGTGATGGGCACGGTGCATTGTGATGACAGGGTTCATGGAGCATTGAGATTAAAAGTGGCATGGAGCATTGTGATTACAGGGGTGTTGGAGCATTGTGATGAGAAGGGCATTGAGCATTGTGATGAGAAGGCCATGGAGCATTCTGATGACATGCGTCATGGAGCTTTGTGATGACAAGGGCATGGAGAATTGTGATTACAGGAGTCATGGAATATTGTGATGACAGGGGTGAGGGAGTATTGTGATGACTAGTGATGGAACATTGTGATATCAGTGGTGAGAAAGCATTTTGAGGAGAAGTTCATGGAGCATTGTGATGACAAGGTTTATGGAGCATTTTGATGACAAGGATGTGGGGCATTGTGATGAAAAGTGCATGGTGCATTGTGATGACATGGGTTATGGAGCATTGTGCTGACACGCGCATCGAGCATTGTGATGACAAGGGTCATGGAGCATTGTGATGAGAAGGTCATGGAGCATTGGCCTGAAAATGTTCATGGAGTATTGTGATGACAATGGTCAAGGAGCATTGTGATGACAAGGGAATGGAGCATTGTGATGACAAGGTCCTGGAGCAGTGTGATGAGAAGACCATGAAGCCTTGTGATGACAAGTCTCATGGAGCATTCTGATGAATAAGGGCATGGAGCATTGTGATTACATGGGTCTTGGAACATTGTGATGACAAGGGTCATGGAGCCTTGTGATGACAAGGCCGTGGAACATTGTGATGGCAGGGTTCATGGAGCATTGTTATGACAGGTGTAATGGAGCATTGTGATGACAAGGGCATGGAGCAATGTGATGAGAGATTTCATTGAGCATTGTGATGACAATGGCATGGAGCATTGTGAGGCCAAGGGTCATGGGGCTTTGTGATGACAAATGTCATGGGGCATTGTGATGACAAGGGCGTGGTGCCTTGTGTTGAGAAGGGAAGCGAGCATTGTGATGACAGGGTCATGTAGCAATTTGAATAAATGGGTTATGGAATATTTTGATGACAGTGGTTATGGAACATTGTGATGTCAGGGGTCATGAAGCAGTGTGATGAAATGGGTCATGGAGCATTTTGTGACAGGGGTTATGGAACATTGTGATGCCAGGTGTCATGGAGCATTGTGATGATAAGGGCATGTAGCACTGTGATGAGAGTGGTCATGGAACATTCTGATGACAGGGGTGAGCGAGTATTGTGATGACTAGTGATGGAACATTGTGATATATGTGGTGAGAGAGCATTTTGATGAGAAGAGCATGGAGCATTGTGATGACAAGTTTTATGGAGAATAGCGATGAAAAGGATGTGGACCATTGTGATGAAAAGAGCAATGCACTTTGTGATGACATGTGTCATGGAGCATTGTGCTGACAAGCGCATGGAGCATTTTGATGACAAGTGTCATGGAGCATTGTGATGACAAGGGACACAGAGCATTGTGATGAAAATTTCATGGAGCATTGGGGTGACAAAAATCACAGAGCCTTTTGTGACGAGGGCATGGACCATTGTGAGGACAAAGGTCATGAAACAGTGTGATGACTGGAGTCACGGAGCATTGTGATGACAGGGGTCATGGAGCATTGGGATGACAAGAGCATGGAGCATTGTGATGACAAGGGCATGGAGCTTTGTGATGACAGGGGCATGGAACATTGGTCTGACATGTTTCATGGAATTGTGTGATGACAGTGGGCATGACACATTTTGATGACAAGGGCATGGAACATTGTAATGACAAGGTCATGGAGTACTGTGAAGACAGGTGTTAGGGAGCATTGTGAAGACATATGTCATTGTCCATTGTGATGACAATGGCATGGAGCATTGTGATACCAAGTGTCATGGAGGATTGTGATGACAAATGTAATGGAGCATTTTGATGACAAGGTCTTGGAACATTGCGATGACAAGGGTCATGGATTTTTTTGATGACAAGGGCATGGAGCACTGTTATGACAAGGTCATGTAATATTTTAAAGACAGCTGTCAGGGAGCATTGTGATGACATATATCGTGGTGCATTGTGATGAAAACAGCATGGAGCATTGTAATGCCAAGTGTCAAAGAGGATTGTGATGACAAAAGTAATGGAGCATGGTGATGAGAAGACCATAGAACCTTGTGATGACAAGTCTCATGGAGCATTCTGATGAAAAGGGGCATGGAGCATTGTGATTACAGGAACCTTGGAGCATTGTGATGACAAGGACATGTAGCATTGTGCTGAGAAAGCCATGGAGCATTCTGATGACATGCGTCATGAAGCTTTGTGATGACAAGGGCATGGAGCATTGTTATTACAGGGGTTTGGAGCATTGTGATGAAAAGTCCATGGATCACTGTGATGAAAAAGGCATGGAGCCTTGTCATGACAGGGTTCAAGGTGCATACTGATGACAAATGTCAAGGAGCATTGTGCTGACAAAGGCATGGAGCATTGTGATGACAAGGGTCACAGAGTATTGTTATAAATATTTCATGGGGCATTGTGGTGACAAATAACACAGAACCGTGTGTGAAAAGGGCATGGACCATTGTGAGGACAAAGTTCATGAATCTTTGTGATGACTGGAGTCATGGAGCATTGTGATGACAGGGGTCATGGAGCATTTTGACGACAAGGGCATGGAACATTGGTCTGACAAGTTTCATGGATTATTGTGATGACAGTGGGCATGGAGCATTGAGATGAAAAGGACATGGAGCATTGTGGTGACAAAGGTCACAGATCCCTGTGTGACGAGGGCGTGGACCATTGTGAGGACAAAGTTCAAGAAGCATTGTGATGACTGGAGTCACGGAGCATTGTGATGAGATGGGTCTTGGAGCACTGTGATGACAAGGGCATGGAGCATTGTGATGACAGGGGCATGGAACATTGGTCTGACATGTTTCATGGATTACTATGATGACAGTGTGCATGGCGCATTGTGATGACAAGGTCATGTAGTATTGTGAAGACAGGTGTCAGGGAGCATTGTGATGACATATGTCATTGTCCATTGGGATGACAATGGCATGGAGCATTGTGATACGAAGTGTCATGGAGGATTGTGATGATAAAGGTAATGGAGCATTTTGATGACAAGTGCTTGGAACATTGCGATGACAAGGGTCATGGAACATTGTGATGACAAGGGCATGGAGCATTCTGATGAAAAGGTGCATGGAGCATTGAGATTACAGGGGTTTTGAAGCAATGTGAGTACAAGGGCATGGAGCATTGTGATGAGAAGGCAATGGAGCATTCTGATGACATGTGTCATGGAGCTTTGTGATGACAAGGACATGGAGCATTGTGATAACAGGGGTCTTGGAGCATTTTGATGAAAAGAGAATGGATCATTGTGATGAAAAATGCATGGAGCCTTGTCATGTCAGGGTTCAAGGAGCATACTGATGAAAACTGTCAGGTAGCATTGAGATGATAAGTGAATTGAGCTTTGTGATGACAAAGATCATGGAGCATTGTGATGAGACGACCATGGATAATTGTGATGAGCAGCGTCATGGGGCATTGTGATGACAAATGTTATTGAACATTGTGATCAGAAGGGTTTGGTGCATTGTGATGACAGAGGTCATTGAGCATTTTGATTTCATTGTGATGACAATAGCATGAAATATTATGGTGATGGGCAGGGTGCATTGTGATGACAGGGTTCATGGAGCATTGAGATGAAAAGGGGCATGGAGCATTGTGATTACAGGGGTGTTGGAGCATTGTGATGACAAGGGCATGGAGCATTGTGATGAGAAGGCCATGGAGCATTCTGATGACATGCGTCATGGAGCTTTGTGATGACAAGGGCATGGAGAATTGTGATTACAGGGGTCATGGAATATTGTGATGACAGGGGTCAGGGTGTATTTTGATGACTAGTGATGGAACATTGTGATATCAGGGGTGAGAAAGCATTTTGAGGAGAAGTGCATGGAGCATTGTGATGACAAGGTTTATGGAGCATTTTGATGACAAGGATGTGGAGCATTGTGATGACAAGTGCATGGTGCATTGTGATGACATGGGTTATGGAGCATTTTGCGGACACGCGCATCGGGCATTGTGATGACAAGGGTCTTGGAGCATTGTGCTGACAAAGGCATGGAGCTTTGTGATGACAAGGGTCACAGAGCATTGTGATAAAAATTTCATGGAGCATTGTGGTGACAAAGGTCACAGAGCTTTGTGTGACGAGGTCATGGACCACTGTGATGACAAGTGTCATGAAGCATTGTGATGACTGGAGTCACGGAGCATTGTGATAACAGGGGTCTTGGAACATTGTGATGAAAAGGGAATGGAGCATTCTGATGATAAGGTGCATGGAGCATTGAGATTACAGGGGTTTTGAAGCAATGTGATTACAAGTGCATGGAGCATTGTGATGAGAAGGCAATGGAGCATTCTGATGACATGCGTCATGGTGCTTTGTGATGACAAGGACATGGAGCATTGACATTACAGGGATCTTGGAGCATTGTGATGAAAAGGGAATGGATCATTGTGATGAAAAATGCATGGAGCCTTGTCATGACAGGGTTCAAGGAGCATACTGATGACAAGAGTCAGCGAGCATTGTGATGCCAAGTGTATTGAGCATTGTCGTGACAATGGTCATGGAGCATTGTGATGAGAAGACCTTGCATAATTGTGATGACGAGCGTCATGGGGCATGTGATGACAAGTGTTATGGAACATTGTGATCAGAAGGGTTTGGAGCATTGTGATGACAGAGGACATGGAGCATTTTGATTTCATTGTGATGACAATAGCATGAATCATTATGATGAAGGGCATGGTGCATTTTGATGACAGTGTTCATGGAGCATTGAGAGGAAAAGTGGCATGGAGAACTGTGATTACAGAGGTCTTGGAGTATTGTGATGACAAGGGTCATGCAGCCTTGTGATGACAAGTCTGTGGAACATTGTGATGGCAGTGGTCATGGAACATTGTTATGACAGGTGTAATGGAGCATTGTGATGACAAGGGCATGGAGCAATGTGATGAGAGTTTTCATTGAGCATTGTGATGACAGGGGTCATGGAGCATTGTGATGACAAGGGCATGGAGCAATGTGATGACAGGGGCATGGAACATTGGTCTCACAAATTTCATGGATTATTGTGATGACAGTGGGCATGGAGCATTGAGATGATACGGGCATGGAGCATTTTGGTGACAAAGTCACAGAGCCATGTGTGACGAGGGCATGGACCATTGTGAGGACAAAGTTCATGAATCATTGTGATGACTGGAGTCACGGAGCATTGTGATGACAGGGGCATGGAACATTGGTCTGACATGTTTCATGGATTATTGTGATGACCGTGGGCATGGCGCATTGTGATGACAAGGGCATGGAACATTGTGATGACAAGGTCATGGAATATTGTGAAGACAGGTTTCAGGGAGCATTGTGATGACATATGTCATTGTCCATTGTGATGACAATGGCATGGAGCATTGTGATACCATGTGTCATGGAGGATTATGATGACAAAGGTAATGGAGCATTTTGATGACAAGGTCTTGGAACATTGTGATGACGAGGGCATGGACCATTGTGATGACAAGGGCCATTGATAATTTTGATGATAATTCATGAAGCATTGTGATGACAACCACATGGAGCTTGCTATGACAGGTGTCATTGAGCATTGCGATTAAAAGTGCATAGAGAATTGTGATGACAATGCATATAACACTGTGAGTAGAAGTGTCATGGAGCGTAGTGATGCCAAGGACGAGGAGAATTGTGATCACCAAAGACATGGAGCACTGTGATGACCAGGGCATGCAACATTGTGATGGCAAGACCGTGGAGCATTGTGATGAGAAGACCATGGATAATTGTGAAGATGAGTGTCATGGAGCACTGTAATGACAATGGGCATGGAGCATTATGATGACAGGTGTTATAGAGAATTGTGATGACAGAGGTCATGGAGCATTGTGATGTCAAGGGTCATGGATCATTCTGATGACAAGCTTGTGGAGTATTAAGCTGACAATGGCATGGAGCATTGTGATGTAAAGGGCATGGAGCATTCTGATGAAAAACGCATGGAGCCTTTTCATGACAGCGTTCAAGGAGCATTCTTAAGACAAGGGTTAGGGAGCATTGTGATGACAAGTGTATTGAGAATTGTGATGACAAATATCATGGAGCATTGTGATGACAAGGGCATGGTTTATGGTGATGACAGGCATCATTGAGCGTTTTGATGACAAGTGTTATGGAACATTGTGATCACAAAGGTTTGGAGCATTGTGATGACAGGGGTCATGGAGCTTTGTGAGGACAAAGGTCATGGAGCATTTTGATGACAAGGTTGTGGTGCATTGTGATGAGAAGGGCATGGAGCATTGTGATGACAAAGCAATGGGTCATTTTGATGACAAAGGCATAGAGCATTGTGATGACAAGTGTCATGGAGCACTGTGATGACAAGCGTCACGGAGCATTGTTATTACGGGGTCCTGGAGCATTGGGATGACAAGGATATGGATCATTGTGATGACAAGTGTAATGGAGCATTGTGATGACAAGAGTCCCGGATCATTGTGTTGTCGGGGGTCTGGGAGGCTTGTGATGACATTGGTCATGGAGCATTGTGATGACAGGTGTCTTGGAGTATTGTGATGAGAATGTCATGGAACACTGGGCTGAAAATGTTCATGGAGTATTGTGATGACAGGAGTCATGGAGCATTGTGATGTCAAGAGAAAGGAGCATTGTGATAACAAGGTCCTGGAGCACTGTGATGAGAAAACCATGGAGCCTTGTGATGACATTCTCATGGAGCATTCTAATGAAAATGGGCATGGAGCATTGTGATTTCAGTGGTCGCGGACCATTCTGATGACAAGGGAATGGTGCATTGTGATGAGAAGGCCATGGAGCATTCTGAAGACATGCATCATGGAGCTTTTTGATGACAAGGGCATGGAGCATTGTGATTTCATGTGTATGGAGCCTTGTGATGACAAGGCTGTGGAACATTGTGATGACTGGGATCATGGAGCATTGCTATGACAGGGGTAATGGAGCATTGTGATGACAAGGCCATGCGGCATCGGTCTGAAAATTTTCATGGATTATTGTGATGAGAGTGGGCCTGGAGCATTGTGATGACAAGGGCCTGGAACACTGCGGTACAGGGTTCATGGGGGACTGTAATGACAAGGGCATGGAGCATTGTTATGAGAAGGGCATCGAACATTATGATGACAAGCGTCATGGACATTTGTGATGACAAGGGCATGGAGCAATGTGATGAGAAGGTTCCTGGAGCATTGTGATGACAATGACATGGAGCATTGTGATGCCAAGGGTCATTGAGCTTTGTGATGACAAAAGTTATGGAGCATTTTGATGACATGTGTTTTGGAGCATTGTGAGGTCAGGGGTCATGGAGCACTGTGATGATAAGGGCATGTAGTATTGTGATGACAGGGGTCATGGAACATTGTGATGAGAAGGGTGAGGGACTATTGTGATGAGTAGTTATGGAACACTGTGATATCAGTGGTGACAGAGCATTTTGATGAGAAGTGCATGGAGCATTGTGATGACAAGCTGGTGGAGCATTGTGTTGACAAGCGCATGGAGTACTGTGATGACAAGTGTCTTTGTGTATTGTGCTGAGAAAGGCATGGAGCATTGTGATGACAAGGGTCATGGAGCATTGTGATGCAAAGTTCATGGAGCATTGTGGCGACAGAGGTCACAGAGCCTTGTGATGATGAGGGCATTGACCACTGTGATGACAAAGATCATGAAGCATTGTGATGAATGGAGTCACGGAGCATTGTGATGACAGCGGTCATGGAGCATTGGGATGTCAAGGGCATTGGAGCATTGTGATGACAGGGGCATGGAGCATTTTGATGGTATATCCCTGAAGCATTGTGATGAGAAAACCTTGGGTAATTGTGATGACGAGCATCATGGAGCACTGTACTGACAAGTGGCATGGAGCACTGTGATGACACGTGTCAGGGAACATTGTGATGACAGAGGTCATGGATCATTGTGATGACAAGGGCATGGAGCATTGTGATGACAATGGCATGGAGCATTGTGATGAAAACATCATGGATTATTGTTAAGACAGGTGTCAGGGAGCATTGTGATGACATATTTCATGTTCCATTGTGATGCCAATGACATGGAGCATTGTGATGCCAAGTGTCATGGAGGATTGTGATGACAAAGGTATAGGAGCATTGTGATGACAAGATCATGGATCATTGTGATGACAAGGGCCATAGAGAATTATAATGACCAGCTCTTGAAACATTGTGATGACAAGTGCATGGAGCTTGCTATGACAGGGGTCCTGGAGCATTGTGATGACAAGTGCATGCAGAATTGTGATGACAAGAGCATATCACATTGTGAGGAGAAGTGTCAAGGAGCATTGTGATGACAAGGATGTGGATAATTGTGATGACAAGGGTTATGGAGCATTGAGATAACCAGGGCATGGAGCATTGTGATGACAGTTGTCAGGGAACATTGTGATGACAGAGGTCATGGAACATTGTGATGACAAGGGCCTGGAGCATTGTGATGACAAGGGCCTGGAGACTTTTGATGACAAATGTCATGGAGCATTGTGATGACATTGGCATGGAGCACTGTCATGACAAGGGACATTGAGAATTTTTATAACAATGTCATGAAGCATTGTGATGACAAGCATATGGAGCTGGCTATGACAAGGGTCAGGGAGCATTGAGATGACAATTGCATGGAGAATTGTGATGACAAGAGCATGTAACTTTGAGATGAGAAGTGTCAGGGAGCATTGTGATGACAAAGAGGTGGAGAATTGTGATGACAAGGGACATGGAGCATTGTGATGACCAGGACATGGAGCAATGTGATGACAAGACGGTGGAGCATTGTGATGAGAAGGCCATGGATAATTGTGATGACGAGCATCATGGAGCATTATGATGACAAGAGCCATGGAGCATTCTGACATAAGATATCACTTACGAAGGAAATGTAATCATGGCTACACATGAACTGAATTAGGAAAGAGAACAGAGTCTCACATTTAGAAATCATACTTATGCATGCTTAAGGGGAAAGAAGAGGTGGGGAGATGCACAAAACCAGAGTTTGATATTAGCACAGGTACCGTTGCATAATCCAAATACAGAATAGACAAGAGCTACTCCTTCCTCAGTGAACGGGACTCAAGAGCCGTATTTCCGCAGAGGAATATATCTGACTAGTAAGAATCTTAATACCTATGTATTGATATGTATCCGTAAGGGAATCAAGTGTGTCTAGACGGGCATAAACACGTCAGTGAAAATCAGCTCAACCTCATTATATAAATGATTTTCAAAAACAAAACAAAAAAACAGTGAAATCCTAACACAATTCCTTCAGATGTTCTGGTGAAACCTGGAATGACCCTATCTAAAACGATAGCAGGATGAGACATAAGGCTGGACACTTTTGACTGAGAGGATTGGTGAGATTGAACGAGAAAATGCAGACCGTTTAAAGCAATAATACATGCCACCAATTCCATGGGTCCCAACTCGCCAGGTAAAATGGAATATCACTACAGTTATAACATGTATGGGAAATGTAGAGAATGCACACACTGTGAATACGAAAGGATTCTAAAACTCAACTAATAGTCCCTATCCTGGTGCTCCGGTTTGAGTTTCCAACCTCTTTACTATCAAATTCCCAACATGGAGAGACAGCCCCTTTAAACTCCTGGTTCGCACAGGTTGCCAAATTGGCAGAGGATGAAAGGGAAGAGGGAGAACCAATGAGAGAGTAGCTGTTAGGCATTTGGACGGGCACATGTCACTCTAATTTCCCGGCAGGAAGAAGAATTAACCAAAGTATCAGCCACCCACGGAGAACCAGTATAGTTCCTGAACCGAAATTTTGGACTTGACGTCAGCTCACAAAAACGAGTTGTATAATGGAGCTCAGGGCACAGCAATTCATACAATGATAGAGTAATAAAGGACAACAATCGTCCAAAAATCTGTTGAGAGAAGGCAAAGGGGCAGACTTGAAAGAGAGCCAGAATAGCAGGAATCAGATTTGAAGAGGTACATTGGGATTGCCTTTAAAGCACAGGAAGAGGGGCACAAATACGACAATGATGCACTTGGCCAAAAAGGACGTATGCATTTTCTCCTGAATATATTCAGGAGAAAACACATACGTCCTTTTTGGCCAAGCAAGGAAGCGGGCAATGCAAATCTGCACTACAAAGAAGTATCACTTCCCACCGGTCAAAAGGGACATCCACAAAATGTGTAAACACCAGAAAGGCAAGACAAGCACTGGAGTACTGGGAGCCTAGTTATGCTGATGGGCAGAATGTAAATTGCCAACTGCCTCCCTGGAGGAGTGCCTTGTGTTCCCTACAACAAGTAAACAACAGAGCGACAGAGCCAAGGGCACTTCCAGTCTAAGGAATATACCTTGGAAAACTGAAAATCAATAAGACAGAGCCACCCCACCATTTAGAGCTGCACTGCTTACAAGAACCTCAACTTGGGTACACCTGAAGTATCCCAGGAAAGACAAAAATGGTTCAAGAAATTGTGGTATTTACGTATGATGGAATATCCCTCAGCCCTGAAATCAAAGTCATAAGGCCAGTAGCTGCAATATGAGGGGCTTCAGATACTATGATTCTAAGTGAAATAAGTCACAGAGAAAAAGAAACTTATCATAAGATATCACTTATGAAGGTCCTGTAAACATGGCTACACATGAACTGAGTTAGGAAAGACAACAGAGTCTCACAATTAGAAAACACTCTTATGCCTGCTTAAGAGGGAAGGACAGGTGGCGTGATGCATAAAACCAGAGTTTGATATTAGTACAGGTACCATTCCAAAAACCGACTATGGAAGAGTCAATCCCTACACCTTCCTCAGTGAAAAGGACTCAAAACCCCATATTTCCCGCAGAGGAATATATCTGACTAGTAAGAATCTTAAAACCTGTGTATTGATATATCTGCATCAGGGAATCAAGTGTGTCTAGACTGGCAGAAACATGTCAGTGAGAATCATATCAAACCCACTATAAAAAGGAATTTCAAAAAGAAAACAAAAAACAGGGAAATTCTTTACAATTCATTCAGGGGCTCTGATGAAACATGGAAGGACCCTTTCTACAATGACAACTGGATGTGGCATAAGGCAGGACACTTGGGACTGAGAGGATTGGTGTGATTCAGTGAGCAAATGCAGACCATTTAAAGCAATAATGAGTGGGACGCATTCCAAGGGTCCCAACTCTCCAGGTTGAAGGGAATATTACTACAGCTATAACATGTACGGGAAACCTAGAGAATGGACACAATGTGAATACAAAAGGTTTTTAAAACTCAACTAATAGTCCCTCTCCTGGTGCTCTGATTTGAATTCCAACTGCTTTACTATCAATCTCCCAACATGGAGAGACAGCCCGTTTAACCTCCTGATTCTCTCATGTTGCCAATTGGCAGAGGATGAAAGGTAAGATGGAGAACCAATGAGAGAGTAGCTGTTAGGCATTTGGACCAGCACATGTCACTCTAATTTCCCGGCAGGAACAAGAATTAATCAAAGTCTCAGCCACCAGCAGGGAACCAGTATAGGTCCTGAACCAAAATTTTGGACTTGCGGTCAGCTCTCAAAAAACAAGATGAAAAATGGGGCTCAGGGGCACAGCAATTCACAAACGGGCAGAGTAATAAAGGAAAACTATCGTCCAAAAATCTGTTGAGGCAAGTCAACGAGGCAGACTTGAAAGCTAGGCAGAATAGCGGGAAACAGATTTCAAGAGGTACATTGGAATCACCTTTAAAGCACAGGAAGTGGGGCACAACTTCGACAATGATGCACTTGGCCAAACAGGACGTATGCGTTTTCTCCTGAATATATTCAGGAGAAAATGCATACGCCCTTTTTGGCCAAGCAAGCAAGCGGGCAATGCATATCTGCACTACAAAGCAGTATCACTTCCCACCAGACGAAAGGGACATCTGCAAAATATGTAAACACCAGAAAGGCAAGACAGGCCCTGGAGAAGGGGGAGCCTAGTTATGCTGATGGGCGGAAAGTAAATTGCCAACTGCCTCTCTGGAGGAGTGCATTGTGTTCCCTAAAACAAGTAAACAACAGAGCTACAGAGGCACGGGCACTTCCAGTCTAGGGAATATACCTTGGCAAAACTGAAAATAAATAAGACAGAGCCACCTCAAAATTTAGGGCTGCACTGCTTACAAGAACCTCAACTTGGGTAAAGGTGAAATATCCCAGGAAAGACAAAAATGGTTCAAAAAATTGTGGTACTTATGTACGATGGAATATCCCTCAGCCATGAAATCAATGACATATGGCCAGTAGCAGCAAAATGAGTGGCTTCAGGTACGATGATTCTAAGTGAAATAAGTCACAGAGAAAAAGAAACTTATCATAAGATATCACTTATGAAGGTCCTGTAAACATGGCTACACATGAACTCAGTTAGGAAAGAGAACAGAGTCTCACATTTAGAAAACACACTTATGCCTGCTTAAGGGGGAAGGAGAGGTGGTGTGATGCATAAAACCAGAGATTGATATTAGTACAGGTACCGTTCCAAAAACCAACTATGGAAGAGTCAATCCCTACACCTTCCTCAGAGAATAGGACGCAAAACACCATATTTCCCGCAGAGGCATATATCTGACTAGTAAGAATCTTAAAACCTATGTATTGATATGTCTCCATCAGGGAATCAAGTGTGTCTAGACTGGCAGAAACATGTCAGTGAGAATCAGCTCAAACCCACTATAAAAAGGAACTTCAAAAACAAAACAAAAAACAGGGAAATTCTTTACAATTCCTTCAGGGGCTCTGATGAAATCTATAATGACCCTATCTACAATGACAGCTGGATATGGCATAAGTCTGGACACTTGGGACTGAGAGGATTGGTGAGATTCAGCGAGCAAATTCAGACCATTTAAGGCAATAATGCGTGGCACACATTCCAAAGGTCCCAACTCTCCAGACTGAAGGGAATACTACTACAGATATAACATGAACGGGAAACCTAGGGAATGAACACACTGTGAATACAAAAGGTTTTCAAAACTGAACTAATTGTCCCTCTCCTGGTGCTCCGGTTTGAATTTCCAACTTCTTTACTATCAATCTCCCAACTTGGAGAGACAGCCCCTTTAACCTCCTGGCTCTCACATGTTGCCAATTGGCAGAGGATGAAAGGTAATATGGAGAAACAATGAGAGAGTAGCTGTTAGACATTTGGACGGGCACAAGTCACTCTAATTTCCCGGCAGGAAGAAGAATTAATCGAAGTCTCAGCCTCCTGCAGGGAACCAGTATAGGTCCTGAACCAAAATTTTGGACTTGTGGTCAGCTCACAAAAAACGAATTTAAAAATGGAGCTCAGGGGCACAGCAATTCACAAACGGGCAGAGTAAAAAAGGAAAACTATCGTCCAAAAATCTGTTGAGAGAAGGCAATGAGGTGGACTTGAAAGCGAGCCAGAATAGCAGGAAACAGATTTCAAGAGGTACATTGGAATTGCCTTTAAAGCACAGGAAGAGGGGCACAACTTCGACAATGATGCAATGGGCAAAAAAGGGCGTATGCGTTTTCTCATGAATATATTCAGGAGAAAACGCATACACCCTTTATGGCCGAGCAAAAGCAGGCAATGCAAATCTGCACTACAAAGCAGTATCACTTCCCACCTTACAAAAGAGACAACCACAAAATGTGTAAAAACTAGAAAGGCAACACAGGCCTTGGAGAAAAGGGAGCCTAGTTATGCTGATGGGCGGGATGTAAATTGCCAACTGCCTCTCTGGAGGAGTGCATTGTGTTCCCTAAAACAAGTAAACAATAGAGCTACAGAGCGAAGGGCACTTCCAGTCTAGGGAATATACCTTGGGAGAACTGAAAGTCAATAAGACAGAGCCACCCCAAAATTTAGGGCTGCACTGCTTACAAGAACCTCAACTTGGGTACACCTGAAATATCCCAGGAAAGACAAAAATGGTTCAAGAAATTGTGGTATTTACGTATGATGGAATATCCCTCAGCCATGAAATCAATATCATAAGGCCAGTAGCAGCAAAATGAGTGGATTCAGGTACGATGATTCTAAGTGAAATAAGTCACAGAGAAAAAGGAACTTATCATAAGATATCACTTATGAAGGTCCTGTAAACATGGCTACACATGAACTGAGTTAGGAAAGAGAACAGACTCTCACATTGAGAAAAATCTCTTATGCCTGCTTAAGGGGGAAGGAGAGGTGGGGTGATGCATAAAACCAGAGTTTGATATTAGTACATGTACCATTCCAAAAACCAACTACGGAGTAGAAAAGACCTACAACTTCCTAAGTGAAAGGGACTCAAAACCCCATACTTCCCGCAGAGGATAATATCTAACTAGTAAAAATCTTAAAACCTATGTATTGATATGTCTCCGTAAGGGAATCAAGTGTGTCTAGACTCGCATAAACATGGCAGTGAGAATCAGCTCAAACCCATTCTAAAAAGGAATTTCACAAACAAAACAAAAAAATCAGGGAAATCCTTTACAATTCCTTCAGGGTCTCTGATGAAACCCGGAATGACCTTATCTACAACGACAGTTGGATGTGGCATAAGGCTGGACAGTTGGGTTTGAGAGGATTGGTGAGATTCGGTGAGCAAATGCAGTCCATTTAAAGCAATAATGCGTGGCACACATTCCAAGGGTCCCAAATCTGCAGGGTGAAGGGAATATTACTACAGCTATAACATGTACGGAAAACGTAGAGAAAGGACACAATGTGAATACGAAAGGTTTCTAAAACTCAACTAATAGTCCCTCTCCTGGTGCTCCGGTTTGACATTCCAACTGCTTTACTATCAATCTCCCAACATGGAGAGACAGCCCCTTTAACCTCCTGGTTCGCACAGGTTGCCAATTTGGTAGAGGATGAAAGGGAAGAGGGAGAATCAATGAGAGAGTAGCTGTTAGGCATTTGGACGGGCACATGTCACTCTAATTTCCCGGCAGGAAGAAGAATTAACCCAAGTCTCAGCCACCCGCCGGGAACCAGTATAGGTCCTGAACCAAAATTTTGGACTTGCGGTCAGCTCACAAAAAAGGAGTTGAAAAATGGTGCTCAGGGGCACAGCAATTCACAAAAGGGCAGAGTAATAAAGGAAAACTACCGTCCAAAAATCTGTTGACGGAAGGAAACGAGGCAGACTGGAAAGCGAGCCAGAATAGCAGGAAACAGATTTCAAGAGGTACATTGGAATCGCCTTTAAAGCACAGGAAGGGGGCAGAACTTCGACAATGATGCACTTGGCCAAACAGGGCGTATGCGTTTTCTCCTGAATATATTCAGGAGAAAACGCATACGCCCTGTTTGGCCAAGCAAGCAAGCGGGCAATTCCAATCTGCACTACAAAGCAGTATCACTTCCCACCAGACAAAAGGGACATCCGCAAAATATGTAAAAACCAGAAAGGCAAGACAGGTCCTGGAGAAGAGCGAGCCTAGTTATGCCGATGGGCGGAATGTAAATTGCCAACTGCCTCTCTGGGGGAGTGCATTGTGTTCCCTAAAACAAGTAAACAACAGAGCTACAGAGAAACGGGCACTTCCAGTCTAGGGAATATACCTTGGGAAAACTGAAAATCAATAAGAGAGAGCCACCTCAAAATTTAGGGCTGCACTGCTTACAAGAACCTCAACTTGGGTACACCTGAAATATCCCAGGAGAGACAAAAATGGTTCAAGAAATTGTGGTACTTACGTACGATGGAATATCCCTCAGCCATGAAATCAAAGTCATAAGGCCAGTAGCAGCAAAATGAGTGGATTCAGGTACGATGATTCTAAGTGAAATAAGTCACAGAGAAAAAGAAACTTATCATAAGATATCACTTATGAAGGTCCTGTAAACATGGCTACACATGAACTGAGTTAGGAAAGACAACAGAGTCTCACATTTAGAAAACACTCTTATGCCTGCTTAAGGGGGAAGGAGAGGTGGCGTGATGCATAAACCAGAGTTTTATTTTAGTATAGGTACCATTCCAAAAACCAACTACGGAAGAGTCAATCCCTACACCTTCCTCAGTGAAAAGGACGCAAAACCCAATATTTCCCGCAGAGGAATATATCTGACTAGTAAGAATCTTAAAACCTATGTATTGATACGTCTCCATCAGGGAAACAAGTGTGTCTACACTGGCAGAATCATGGCAGTGAGAATCAGCTCAAACAGGGAAATTCTTTACTATTCCTTCAGGGCATCTGATGAAACCTGGAATGACCCCATCTACAAAGACAGCTGGATGTGGCATAAAGCAGGACACTTGGGACTAAGAGGATTGGTGAGATTCGGTGAGCAAATACAGACCATTTAAAGCAATAATGCGTGACACACATTCCACGTGTCCCAACTCTCCAGGTTGAAGGGAATATTACTACAGCTGTAACATTTACGGGAAACATAGAGAGTGGACACACTGTGAATATGAAAGGTTTCTAAAATTCAACTAGTATTCCCTCTCCTGGTGCTCCGGTCTGATTTTCCAACTGCTTTACTATCAATCTCCCAACTTGGAGAGACAGCCCCTGTAAACTCCTGGTTCGCAAAGGTTGCCAATTTGGCAGAGGATGAAAGGGAAGAGGGAGAACCAATGAGAGAGTAGCTGTTACGCATTTGGACGGGCACATGTCACTCTAATTTCCCAGCAGGAAGAAGAATTAACCAAAGTCTCAGCCACCCACCGGGAACCAGTATAGGTACTGAACCAAAATTTTGGACTTGTGGTCAGCTCACAAAAAAACAAGTTGAAAAATGGATCTCAGTGGCACAGTAATTCACAAACTGGCAGAGTAATAAAGAACAACAATCGTCCAAAAATCTGTTGAGGGAAGGCAACCAGGCGGACTTGAATGCAAGGCAGAATATCAGGAAACAGATTACAAGAGGTACATTGGGATCATCTTTAAAGCACAAGAAGAGGGGCACAACTTCTACAATGATGCACTTGGCCAAAAAGGGCTTATGCATTTTCTCCTGAATATATTCAGGAGAAAACGCATACGCCGTTTTTGGCCAAGCAAGCAAGCGGGCAATGCCAATCTGCACTAAAAAGAAGTATCACTTCCCACCCGTCAAAAGGGACATCCTCAAAATGTGTAAAAACCAGAAAGGCAAGACAGGCCCTGGAGAAGAGGGAGCCTAGTTATGTTGATGGGCGGGATGTAAATTGCCAACTGCCTCTCTGGAGGAGTGCATTGTGTTCCCTAAAACAAGTAAACAACAGAGCTACAGAGGCAAGGGCACTTCCAGTCTAGGGAATATACCTTGGCAAAACTGAAAATCAATAAGAGAGAGCCACCTCAAAATTTAGGGCTGCACTGCTTACAAGAAACTCAACTTGGGTACACCTGAAATATCCCAGGAAAGACAAAAATGGTTCAAGAAATTGTGGTACTTACGTACGATGGAATATCCCTCAGCCATGAAATCAATGTCATAAGGCCAGTAGCAGCAAAATGAGTGGATTCAGGTACGATGATTCTAAGTGAAATAAGTCACAGAGAAAAAGAAACTTATCATAAGATATCACTTATGAAGGTCCTGTAAACATGGCTACACATGAACTCAGTTAGGAAAGAGAACAGAGTCTCACATTTAGAAAACACTCTTATGCCTGCTTAAGGGGGAAGGAGAGGTGGCGTGATGCACAAAACCAGAGTTTGATATTAGTACAGGTACCGTTCCAAAAACCAACTACGGAAGAGTCAATCCCTACACCTTCCTCAGTGAAAGGGACTCAAAACACCATATTTCCCGTGGAGAGATATATCTGACTAGTAAGAATCTTATAACCTATGTATTGATATGTCTCCATCAGGGAATCAAGTGTGTCTAGACTGGCAGAAACATGGCAGTGAGAATCAGCTCAAACCCACTATAAAAAGGAATTTCAAAAACAAAACAAAAAAAAACAGGGAAATTCTTTACAATTCCTTCAGAGGCTCTGATGAAATCTATAATGACCCTATCTACAATGACAGCTGGATGTGGCGTAAGTCTGGACACTTGGGGCTGAGAGGATTGGTGAGATTGGGTGAGCAAATGCAGACCATTCAAAGCAATAATGCGTGGAACACATTCCAATGGTCCCAACTCTCCAGGTGGAAGGGAATACAACTACAGCTATAACATGTACGGGAAACCTAGAGAATGGACACACTGTGAATACAAAAGGTTTTTAAAACTCAACTAATTGTCCCTCTCCTGGTGCTCCGGTTTGAATTTCCAACTGCTTTGCTATCAATCTCCCAACTTGGAGAGACAGCCCCTTTAATCTCCTGGTTCTTACATGTTGCCAATTAGCAGAGGATGAAAGGTATGATGGAGAACCAATGCGAGAGTAACTGTTAGGCATTTGGACGGGCACATGTCACTCTAATTTCCCGGCAGGAAGAAGAATTAATCAAAGTCTCAGCCACCCACCGGGAATGAGTATAGGTCCTGAACCAAAATTTTGGACTTGCGGTCAGCTCACAAAAAACGAATTGAAAAATGGAGCTCACGTTCACAGCAATTCACAAACGGGCAGAATAATAAAGGAAAACTATCGTCCAAAAATCTGTTCAGGGAAGGCAACGAGGCTGACTTGAAAGGGAGCCAGAATAGCAGGAAACTGATTTCAAGAGGTACATTGGAATTGCCTTTAAAGCACAGGAAGAGGGGCACAACTTCGACAATGATGCAATGGGCCAAAAGGGGGTATGCATTTTCTCCTGAATATATTCAGGAGAAAATGCATACCCTCTTTTTGGCCAAGCAAGCAAGCAGGCAATGCAAATCTGCACTACAAAGCATTATCACTTCCCACTGGTCAAAAGGGACTTCTGCAAAATGTGTAAAATCCAGAAAGGCAAGACAGGCCATGGAGAACAGGGAGCCTAGTTATGCTGATGGGCAGGATGTAAATTGCCAACCTCCTCTCTGGAGTAGTGCATTGTGTTCCCTAAAACAAGTAATCAACAGAGCTACAGAGCCAACGGCACTTCCAGTCTAGGGAATATACCTTGGAAAAACTGAAAATCAATAAGAGAGAGCCACGCCAAAATTTAGGGCTGCACTGCTTACAAGAAACTCAACTAGTGTACACCTGAAATATCCCAGGAAATACAAAAATGGTTCAAGAAGTTGTGGTATTTACTTACGATGTAATATCCTTCAGCAATGAAATCAATGCCATAAGGCCAGTAGCAGCAAAATGAGTGGATTCAGGTACAATGATTCTAAGTGAAATAAGTCACAGAGAAATAGAGACTTATCATAAGATATCACTTATGAAGGTCCTGTAAACATGGCTACACATGAACTGAGTTAGGAAAGAGAACAGAGTCTCACATTTAGAAAACAGTCTTATGCCTGCTTAAGGGGGAAGGAGAGGTGGGGTGATGCATAAATTCGGAGTCCTAAATTAGCACAGATACCGTTCCATAAACCAAGTATGTAGTAGACTACACCTACTCCCGGCACAATGAACTGGACTCAACAGCCCCTATTCATTGCAGAAGAATATATCTGACTTGTAATAATCCTAAAACATATGTATTCTCATGTCTCCATAAAGGAATCATGCGTGTGTATAATGGAATGCACAGCACTGAATTTCAGCTAAACACCCTTATAAAAATAAATTACAAAAGCAAAATGCAAAACAGCAAAACAGAGAGAAAATCTTAAAAATCACTTTCAGGGCCTGTGATGCAACCTGGATTGACCACCTTTACACCCACAGCTGGAGGAGACATAAGACTGGATTCTTGGGGCTGACAAGATTGCTGAGGTTGTGTGAGCAAAAGAACACCACTTAGAGCAATACTGTGTGCTACCCATTCTAGTGGCCCCAACTCTCCAGGTTTAAGGGAATCTTCCTACAGTTAAAACATGCTTGGGAAACCCGTTGGATGGTACACTGTGTAATCGGGAAAGTTTTCTAAAATGAACCTCATTTTTCCTTTCCTCGTGTTCGGCTTAGTGATTCCATCTGCAATACTGAAAATCTCCCCACTTGGAGTGTCAGCGCCTTTACCCTCCTGTTATGCACAGTTTGCAAATTGTGCAGAGGATGAACAGGAAGAGGGGAAACAAATGAGAGATTAGCTGTAGGTGTTTGGATGGGCACATGTCTCTCTAGTTTCCATTAGGAAGAAGAATTAAACAAAGGCTCAGCCTGCAGCCCCGGAACCAGACTAGGGCCTAAAGCCATCCTGCGGTATTGCAGCCAGCTCACAAATAAGTGAGTTGAAAAATGGAAATCAGGGGCACAGCAATTCACAAACTTGCAGAGTTATAAAGGCCAGCTATCATCCAGAAATATATTGAGGTAAGGCAGTGAAGAGGATTTGAATGCAAGGCAGAATTGAAGGAAACAGATTTCAAGAGGTAGATTGGAGTCGTATTTAAAGCACATGAAAAGCGACAGAACTTCGACAATGTTGCCCTTGGCCGAAAAGGGAGTATGTGTATTTTCTTGAATATATTCGGGAAAAAAAATGCATACGCCCTTTTTGGCCAAGCAAGCCATCAGGCATTGCAAATCCACACTACATAGAAGTGTCACTTACCATCGGTCAAAAGGGCCATCAGCAAATAGTGTAAAAACCACAAATGCAGGACAGGCCATGGAGAAAAGGGAGCCTGGTTATGCCGATGGACAGGATGTAAATTGCCAACAGCCTCTCTGCAGAACTGTATGTTGTTTTCTAAAACAGAGCTACAGAGCATAGAACACTTCCACTCATGGGCGTGTATTTTGGGAAAACTAAAATTCCACAACACACAGCCAGCCCAAAATTTAGGGCTGCTATGTTTACAAGAATCTCGACTTCGGTACACTTTAAATATCCCAGGAAAGGAAAACAAAATGGATAAAGATGTTGTGGAATTTGTGTACAATGGAGTGTCACTCAGACATAAAATCAATGTCATAAGTCCAATAGCAGCATAATGAGTGGCTTTAGGTACGATGATGCTAAGTGAAATGAGCCACAAAGAAAAAGAAACTTATTGTAATATATCACTTATAGAGGGAATGTAAACATGGATACACATGAACTGAATTTCAAAAGAGAACAGAGTTACACATTTAGAAAACACACTTATGCCTCCTTAAGGGGAAAGTTGACGTGGGGTGATGTGCAAAAGCAGAGTTTGAAATTAGCACAGATACCATACCATATACCAAATATGTAATAGACAAGACCTACTCCTTTCTCACTGAACTGGACACAAAACACCCTATTCAATGAAGAAGAATATATCTGACTGGTAATAATCTTGAAACCTCTGTATTTATATGTCTCCATAATGGAATCAAGTGTAAGTAGATTGGCATAAACACAGATCAATGGAACAGGACAGAAAGCCCAGAGATAAACATACATACGTTTGGCTATCTCATCTATGACAAAGGAGCTAAGGATATACAATGGAGAAAAGACAGACTCTTCAGTAATTGGTGCTGGGAATACTGGACCCCTACACATAAAAGAATGAAATTAGGACACTCCATAACACCATACACAAAAATAAACTCTAAATTGATTAGAGATCTAAATATAAGTCCAGACACTATAAAACACTTAGAGCAAACCATAGGCAGAAAACTCTATGACATAAATCACAGCAAGATCCTTTTTGACCCACCTCCTAGAGAAATGTAAATAAAAACAGAAATCAACAAATAGGACCTAATGAAACTTAAAAGCTTTTACACAGTACAGGAAAACATAAACAAGATGCAAAAACAACCCTCAGAATGGGAGAAAATATTTTCAAATGAAGCAATTGACAAAGGATTAATCTCCAAACTTTACAAGCACCTCATGTAGCTCAATATCACAAAAACAAACAACCCAATCCAAAAATGGGCAGAAGACCTAAATAGACATTTCTCCAAAGAAGATATACAGACTGCCAAGAAACACATGAAAGGATGCTGAACATCACTAATCATTAGAGAATTGCAAATCAAAACTACTGTGAGGTATCACCTCAAAGCTTTCAGATAGGCAATCATCAAAAAATTCTACAAAACACTAAATGCTGGAGAGGCCTTTATTGGAGAAAAGGGAACACACTTGCACTCTGGGTGGGAATGTAAATTGATATGGCCACTAGGGAGAACAGTACGGAGGTTCCTTTAAATAACTAACAATAGAAGTACCATACGACACAACAATCCAACTACTGGGCATTTGCCTTGCGAAAACCATAATTCAAAAAGAGTTATGTACAAAAATGTTCATTGCAGCTCTATTTACAATAGCCAGGACATGGAAGCAACCTAAGTGTCCATCGACAGATGAATGGATAAAGAAGATCTGGCATATATATACAATGGAATATTACTCAGCCATAAAAAGAAGCAAAACTGAGTTATTTGTACTGAGGTGGATGGACTTAGAATCTGTCCTACACAGTGAAGTAAGTCAGAAAGGGAAAAACAAATACTGTATGTTAACAGAGATATATGGAATCTAACGAAGGAAAAAAAGTTTTGAAGAACCTAGTGGCAGGACAGGATTAAGGACACAGACATAGAGAAAAGATTTGAGGACAACAGAAGGGGAATGGGTAAGATGGAAAGAAGTGAGAGAGTGGCATGGACATAAATACATTACCAAATGTAATACCGATAACTACTGGGAAGCAGCCACAAAGAACAGGGAGATGAGCTCGGTGCTTTGTGACCACCTAAAGGGGTGGGATATGGAGTGTGGGAGGGAGATGCAAGAGGGAGTGCATCTGGTGATATTTGTATATGTATAGCTGATTCACTTTGTTAGACAGCAGAAACTAACACTCCATTGTAAAGCAATTATACTCCAATAAACGTGTAAAAGAAAAAAAAAATAAAGCCCAGGGATAAACCTACACACCTATGCTCAACTAATCTATGACAAAGGAGGCAAGACTTTACAATGGAGAAATGAGAGTCTCTTCAATCAGTGGTGCTGGGAAATATGGACAGCTACATGTAAAAGAATGAAATTAGAACACTCCCCAACACCATACATAAAAATATATTCAAAATGGATTAGAGACCTTAATGTAAGACTGAACACTATAAAACTCTGAGAGGAAAACTTACGAAGAATACTCTGACGTAAATCACAGCAAGATCTTTTTTGATCCACCTCCTATACTAATGAAATAAAAAAAAAGAAACGAAACAGAAGGGACCTAGTGAAACGTAAAAGCTTTTGCAAAGCAAAGGAAACTACAAACAAGACGAAAAGACAACCCTCAGAATGGCAGAAAATATTTGCAAACGAATCAATGGACAAATGCTTAATCTCCAATATATATAAACAGCTCATGCAGCTCAATATTAATAAAGCAAACAACTCAATAAAAAAATGGAAGAATATCTAAATAGACATTTCTTCCAAGAAGAAATAGAGATGGCCAAGACGCACATGAAAATCTGCTCAACATCACTAATTATTAGAGAAATGGAAATCGAAACTACAATGAGGTATCACGTCACACCTGTTAGAATGGGCATCATCAGAAAATCTACACACAACAAATGCTGGAGACAGTGTGGAGAAAAGGAACCTTCTTCCACTATTGTTGGGAATGTAAATCGATACAGTCTCTATGGAGAACAGTATGGAGGTTCCTTAAAAAACTAAAAATAGAATTACCATATAATCCAGCAATCCCACTACTGGACATATACCCAGAGAAAACCATAAATCAAAAAGACACATTCACCATAATGTTCATTGCAGCACTATTTACAATAGCCAGGTAATGAAAGCAACCTAAGTGCCCACAGACAGACGAATGGATAAAGATGTGGTACATACATACAATGGAATATTACTCAGCCATACATAGGAATGAAATTAGGTCATTTGTAGAGACCTTGATGGATCTAGAGACTGTCATACAGAGTGAAGTAAGTCAGAAAGAGAAAAACAAATATTGTATATTAATGCATATATGTGGAACCTAGAAAAATGGTACAGATGAACCGGTTTGCAGGGTAGAGATAGAGACACAGATGAAGAGAACAATCATATGGACACCAAGGGGGGAACGTCATGTGAGGGTGGTGGTGGGATGAATTGGGAGACTGGGATTCACATGTGCACACTTATATGTATAAAATAGATATCCAATAAGAACCTGCTGTATAAAAGAAATAAATAAATTTAAAAAAATTAAAAATAAATAAATAACATTTAATAAAATAAAACGGAAAAATAGTTTTTCCCTTCATATAGACGTCTTTATATTAATGCATTATTTCTATGTTTATATCTCTAAATTTAAAAAAAAAAGAGGAATAAATAAAATCTACCTAGTACCAAAAAGAAAAAAAGGAAAAAAAAAAAAAAAAAAAAACAGAAACCACCAGTTATACAGAGGAAAATGGTATAAGGGCACTTGCTCCAGTGGTAAAAAATTCCTAAGTTGGTCAGAGGTGTGAAATAATCTCCCATGCAGTCAGCAGCGATCCCCCCCCAAGGAGCATCCTCATTGCAAAGCTGGGGGACAGTTTCGAGCCGTCTGTAAGTAAATATGAGCTGAGCCCCAGTCCTGCTGCAGCTGAACTCTTCCCACCCTTTCCAGGTAAAACACCTGAATATGTACAAGAACTTGCAAGCCTAGAGGAAGGGCTGTGGAGCCACAGCAGTGACTGCACGCAGGCCGACTTGGTGCCTGTAGGCCAGCCAGGATGGTCCTGGCCCCAAATGTTCTTCTGGAAGCTTTCCATTTCCCTGCATGAGATACCCCTCCTGCCACGGCCCCCACTGCTTTTTTACTTCCTCACCTCTGCCTGGGGAGAAATTCCAGCGGCAGGTATGGGTGACACAACCTCTTCTTTAGCAGGTGGCAGCCTGGCAACTCCTGCAGAAAGTACAGCAGAGCCCCACTCACACTGGACCACCCACAAAGCCACGGCCCCTCACTCCCTCCCACCACCCCAGCCCCGACACTGCTGATGGGGCAGAGAATATGGCGTCAGGCACAGCTACAGGAGCTCTTGCTGACTGGAGATGTCTTTATATTGACCTCAACACAGGCACACCTGGGGAGGGCTGGCAGGCAGTGTCAGGCTGCCCAAATCAGCCAATCCTCACCCCTCAGGGGCTCACAGTTGCAGAAAATGAACCTTGCTAAACGGGCCTGGCCCAAGGAACAGGTGTGGGCTCCTGAGAGTCTGGATAGACAAGGGGCTGCAGCTGCGGCTTGTTTTCTTATCATTTTATCTGGTCCATGAGTGGAAAACAACTTCAAGAAAACCCTCTCCTAATGAGAGGAACACAGGAGTCAGCGAGAGGAGTGATGGTGGGTGGAGACAGAGGCCTGGTGCCCTGGCTGCAGTGGAAGTGTCTGGAAGACAAGGCAGAGAGAGCCCACACAGAGTGATACCCAGGGACACAAAACTGTCAGAGCTGTTGTTTGTTAGTTCAAGCCCTGATCTGAGGTGTTCTATGTCAGCTGTGAGCGACAGGTGAGCTGGGGGTTCTCTGCAAGTTGGGCTATGTGCACGGTTCCTGTGGGTCCAGCCCTGCTGGGGTACCTGCCCAGGGGAGCTCCGTATCCTGGTAAGGGCCTGACTATGAGAGCCCCATGGGCTGCTGTGTAGCTGCACAGATGAGGTCCATACTCTGGGAGAGACTTGACCACAAGAGCCCCGTGGGCTGTGGTTTGGGGGGTGCAGCCCAGGTGAGCTCCATATTATGGGATTGGCCTGACCACGAGAGCCCCATGGGCTGCTGGAGACCTGGTAAAGGATATCAGGACAGTCAGTGAAGCCACCGAGGATATACATCCAGTAGCTCCTATTTCCTACACCCTGCTGGTCATTCTACCATCCACCAGGCCATGGCATTCTGTATTAGACTTCAATGATGCCTTCCTCTGTATTCCAATCATCTCAGAGTCACAATAACTTTTGGCTTGTGAGTGGCAGGACACAACATGCAACAAAAGCAATAATGCTGGGCCATGCTGCACCAATGGTTCAAAAATCCCCACACCATCATTGGGGAAATGTCCTCTAAAGACCTAAAAGTTCTACCTCTGTAAAAGGGAACCCTCCTTCAATATGCAGATGACATTCTGATTGTCAGGTCTACTAAAGACGCCTCTGAACTACCTAGCCAAGAAAGGATAGAAGGTGTCCAAGAAAACGGCTCAAATATCCAAGGCTAAGGTGACATGCCTGGGCTTCATTCTCACAGATATTCGGAGAAACGCATCCCAGGATAGGGAAGAAGCCATTTGCAGCCTTACCTCTTCTAAAACTAGAAGACAGCTTAGGGGTTCCTGGGGAGGCCAAGGTTTCCTTCATCTGGATCCCTAACTACAGTCTAATAGCTGGGCCTCTACATGAAACACTGACACGAAAAGATGATGATCCTTTAGGATGGAATCCAGAAACAGCCTTTCAAGAATGGAAAGAGCAGTCAATTCAGGCCCTTGCCCAGGAACTCCCTAATTTAGCTAAACCCTTTGACCTTTACATACCCGGTCAAAGGTTAATCACCTTTGGAGGCTTAGTACAAAAACTGGGACCACTTGAAATGGAGCAACACAAGAATGCCCTTCAGGTATGACAAACTATGGTCACCAAGGGCTTTGCTCACCACCCCATCATGCCAGGATACTGGGGTATCTAAAAAGCTGGAAATCAGCAGCCCACAAGGCCAGCTCCCTCCTAAGGGAAAAGGACCCCACGTGTTGATCCTAACCACCCATCATGCCCTGAAGTTGCAGGGGTCGCTCTGTGGACACACTGACCTCGAGTGAGGAGGCCCTCCAACTCCAAACTCCAGAGAGACAAACGGGGGCAATGGGCCCCCAAGAAGACACTTGTGACCATCACTTGACCTGGAGTTTCTCTCAGAAAACAAGTCTGTACCCCGAAAGAGCAGACTACTGCTTGGAGGACTTACTGCACCCAGAGGGGAGCTAATAAGCTTGGTGGGGGAATCGTATATTCACAATTTCACCATAGAAAACCCTACAGACACCGCGGTGATGGTGGCCAATATGACCGGCTGGACTGCTGGCTACTTCAAAAGGCCGTTGACTCAGTGGACGTCATGGTCCTGGATCACCACTGACCCTGGACTGTCTGGGAGTTGAGCGCGCAGGGCTCTGACACATGGTGCTGTTTGTACATTAATTCAGGGACCTAAGTAAAGAAAGCACAGACTACTGGTCAGTGCATCTAGGCTGGCAAAAACCGTCTGCCTAAGGTCGCCAAACAAATGTGGGTTGGGGTGAAACCTGCCACTGCAGCATCTCTGTGCATCTCTTTCCTGGACCCTTAAAGGTCAATCGAATCTATAACACTTCCAATGCTGGTGCTCAGGTGGACGAGCAGTGAGACAGGAGGCCTTGGGACGATCAACCTCACCTGGAGGCTGCAGGGGAGAAATTTTGCCCCTCCCCCCGTGTATGAGGGCTTCCAGCTCAGCATAAAGCAGTTACAAAAGAGGGGTCTGCACCCTCAGCACCCCAAGAATGAGGAACGGGACAAAAAGCAGAGGAGGTGTTCATCTCCGGCAACGTTCATTAAAAATTCCTGGGAGATAAAAAGAGAATCTGGGCAATAAAATAAAGTCTAACCTGTTTTTCCTTTGTGCTTTGTCTAATTTCACGTGCTCCTAGGGTTCCACATGTAGAGGTCCCACACCCGGCACTTCAGACCCGATTTCCTAGTGCAGAATGGCTGGGTCGACACCTCAGCTAGTGGGGTCCCATGCAGACTCCGCAACATAGAGCCTGAGCTGCAGCCAACCCAGCCCTCGAGAGCTCCATCCCCTCCCTCCCGATGACGCTGCCGGGACCCCTACACAGCAGCCCAGCCCACAGCCCGCGGTGTAGTGCACGCTCTCACGTCTCCATTCTGTTTTCAAAATATAAAGTTTCCTTTGCTTCTGAACCAAACTCAGTCTTGATCTGTTGGCTCCATTGACACTTGGCAAGGGGACTCCTGTTGGGGTCCACTCTGGAGGATCAGTAACAGAAATTGAGAACATTGTAACTTCAATGAACAGATGTGTGAGCCAAACTGTAGTTAACATAGAGCAGTTTATAAGGCTCGGGTAAAATAAGATATTTCTAAGACTTACATTTGATATTTCCATCACTTTATTATAAACAAGTTCAGTGAAAACGTGTGTCTTATTTGTCAGGGCAACATTAGAGAAATGAAGTGATTTATTCCCAAGGATGTACATCGAATACTCTTGGCTGAAGCTTCAATCTTGTTTTGAATGCTTTTCCATTGAAAATGATACCTCTCTTTCAGCTTCCCCATTTCTGAGAAGTATAAAATCTTATAATTCATTATTACCAAAGAGGAAAGGTAGGAGAAGGGATAAATTAACAGTTTGGGATTAACAGATAACCATTTCTATGTATAAAACAGTTCATCAACAAGGAACTACTGTATAGCACAGGGAACTACACGGAATAATTTGCAGTAACCTATAAGGGGAAATAATCTGAAAAAGAATAGATATTTTATTGACATCATCTATCAATGACAGATAAAATGTAACCTAAGCAAGGCCGATGGTGAGCACTTCTGATCCCGAAGATTTCAATCATCTAAAGTTTGGACTCTGCCTATTTTCTAAGGCCCTTAATGGACATATGTGTAGCCGTAGCTTAAACATTCCCCAGTTTGGGGTTCGGGGAGGCACTAATTTGGAAAAAAACCCTGGTGTTCCCCTTATATGCACGGGACCCTATCTACGGCTAAAACATGCCTGTCACACCTAGTGGATGGTACACCGTTTGATCGGAAAGAGTTTGGAAAAGGCACCTCATCTCCTCATCGCCTGGTGCTCGGGTTCACCCCTCCAGCATCTTTACTAACAATCTCCTCACTTGGAGATATCAGCACCGTCAACATCCTTTTGCACACAGTTTGGAATTTGTCCAGAGGATGAAGTGGAAGGATGAGAAAAATTTAGAGACACGTCTTAGGTGTTCAGACAGGCACATGCCACTCAAATTTCCAATCCGGAAGGCAAATTCATCAAAGGCTAGAATTGCCCACGGAAACAGAATAGGGCTAGAGGAAATGCCGCTCTTTTGTGTCCAGTTTCCAAAAACACAAGTTGAAAAATGGAACTCAGGGGCACTAAAATTCATGAAACTGCAGAGTTGAAAATATCTATCGTCAAAAAATGTCTTGAGGTAAGTCACAGAAAAGGACTTGTAAGCAAGGGAGAGTGGCAGGAAACAGATTTGAAGAGGTAGAAAGGACTCCCCATTAAAGCACAAGAAAAGGGGCTGAACATCGCCAATGATGCAGTTGGCCAAAAAGGGCGTATGCATTTTTTCTGAATATATTCAAGTAAAGGCCATACACACTTTTTATCCAACCAAAAAGGTGGGCACTGGAAATCAATACTAAAAAATGTATCACTTCACATCTGTCAGAAGGGCCATCCACATAAAGTGTAAACACCCAAAATGCAGGACAGGGTGAGGAGAAAAGGGAGCCCTGTGAGGCTGATAGTGGAAATGTAATTTGCCAACGGCCACTCTGGAGAAGTGTACTGTGTTTGCTAAAACATCTAAAAAATGAGCTACAGAGCATAGGGCACTTGCACTCATGGGCGTATACCTTGGGAAAATCAAAAATCGACAGAAAACAGGCACCCCAACGTTTACCACCTCTCTGTTAAAAAGGGCCTCAACTTGGATAAAAAATAAATGTCCCTGGAAGGATAAAATGGATAAAAGAGATGGGGTACTTATGTAGAGTGGAATATTACTCATCCAGAAATCAATGAAATAAGGCCAGTTGTAACAACTCTGGAGGAGATACATACGATCATTCTAAGTGACGTATGTCAGAAAGAAAAAGACACATATCATAAGATGTCACTTAAAGGTGGAATCAAAAATGGCTACACATGAAATAAATTACAAAACAGAAACATAACCAAATATGTAGAAAATAGACATAAGGCTGCTAAATGGGAAAGGTGGGAAAGGGTGAGGTATTATCCAGGAGGTTGAAATTAGCAAAGATACCATTCCAAGTACCAAATTGAATAACTGACAAGGCCTACACGGTACCTCAAAGAACTGCACTCAGCCCACTCAAGTCACTGGAAAATAATACTTATGACTGGTAAGCATCTGAAAAAGAATTTAGTGTTGTCTCACAGTACATGAATCAAGTGGATGCACAGCAGCAAAAAACAGAGCTTTGAAAATCAGCTGTAACCAATATAAAAATAAATTTAAAAATATGTATAAAAACAGTGAGACAGACAAAAATTCTTACAACTTTTGTTGAAGGGCTACGATGTAACATGGATTGAACACATGTAGACCCACAGCAGGATGATATATAAGGCTGGAAGCTATGCACGCTAAGAGATGTTAGAGAGGCTGGGTGAGGAAATGCAGATCTTTTAAAGTAATACTGCCTGGTACCCATTCCATGGGTCCCAAATCTGCAGGTTCAAGGGAATCTTCCGAAAGCGAAAACATGCCTGAGAAACTTAGACGAATGTACACTGTGTGATCAGGAAAGGTGTCGAAAATGCACCTCATTATTGATCTCCTGGTGCTGGGGTTCACCATTCCAGCCAAATTACTAACAATCTCCCCACTTGGAGAATCAGCACCTTTAACCTCCTGTTTCACACAGTTTGCAATTTGTGCAGAGGATAAACGGGAAGAGGGGGAACCAATGAGAGACTAGCTGTAGGAGTTTTGACAGGCACATGTCACTCTAATTTACCATTAGGAAGAAGAATTAACCAAAGGCTCAGCCTGCCTCCACAGAACCAGAATAGGGCCGGAAGCAATACAAAGGTTTGGCGTCCAGCTCACAAAAAATGCGAGTTGTAAAATGGAGCTCAGGAGCAGATAATTCAAAGACCTGCAAAGATAAAAATGATAACCAACGTCCAAAAATATATTCAGGTACGGCAACGAAGAGGATCTGCATGAGAGGCAGAATTGCAGGAAACAGATTTCAAAAGGTAGATTGGACTCACATTTAAAGCATATGAAAAGAAGCAGAATTTCTAAAATGATGCATTTGGGCAAAACGGTGTATGCGTTTTTTCGTGAATATCTTCAGGAAAAAAAGACATACAGAGTTTTTGGCCAAGCAAGCAAGCAGGAAATGCAAATCCGCACAACAAAGAAGTCGAAATTTCCATTGCTCAGAAAGGCCATCCAAAAATGTGTACAAACCAGAAATGCAGGAGAGGCCATGGAGAACAGGGAGCTACTCACGCTGATGGGTGGGGTATAATTATCCAAGAGCCGCTCTGAAGAAATGTATGCTGTTTCCTAAAGCATTTAAATACAAAGCTACCGAGCATAGGGCACTTCCACTCATGGGCCTATAACTTGTGAAGACTAAATATCAAGAAGACACAGGCACCCCAAAGTTTAACGCTGCTCTGCAAACTTCAGTACTCAACCAAAGGCTCAGCCTTTGGTACTCAACTTCAGTACACTTTAAATATTCCAGGAAAGAGAAAATTGCGTAAAGAACTTGTGGTAATTTTGTTCAAAAGAATATCACTCAGACGTAAAATCAATGTCATAAGGCCAGTAGCAGCATAATGAGTGGATTTAGGTACGATAGTTCTAAGTGAAATAAGTCACACAGAAAAAGAAACTTATCATAAGATATCACTTAGGAAGGTCCTGTAAACATGGCTACACATGAACTGAGTTAGGAAAGAGAACAGAGTCTCACATTGAGAAAACACTCTTATGCCTGCTTAAGCGGGAAGGAGAGGTGGGCTGATGCATAAATCCAGAGTTTGATATTAGCACAGGTACAATTCCATAAACCAAATACAGAATAGACAAAACCTACACCTTCCTCAGTGAACGGGACTCAACACACCTATTCCCCGCAAAGGAATATATCTGAATAGTAAGAATCTTAAAACCTATATATTGATATGTCTCCATAAGGGAATCAAGTATGTCTAGACCGGCATAAACACGTCGGTGAAAATCAGCTCAAACCCATTATAAAAATGAATTTCAAAAACAAAAACAAAAAAAAAAACAGCGAAATTCTTACACAATGCATTCAGGGGTTCTGATGAAACCTGGAATGACGCTATCTTCAAAGACAGCTAGATGAGACATAAGGCTGGACACTTGGGAATGAGAGGACTGGTGAGATTGGGTGAGAAAATGCAGACCCTTTAAAGCAGTAATGCATGCCACCCATTCCATGGGTCCCAACTCTCCAGGTAGAATGGAATATAACTACAGTTATAACATGTATGAGAAACCTAGAGAATGGACACCCTGTGATGGCATAAGATTTGTAAAAGGCTCCTAATTTTTCCTCTCCTTGTGCTCCAGTTTGGCAATCCAACTGCTTTACTATCAATCTCCCACCTTGGAGAGTCAGCCCCTATAACCTGCTGCTTTGCACAGTTTGCAAATTGTGCAGAGGATGAAAGGGAAGAGGGAGAACCAATCAGAGAGTAGCTGTAGACATTTGGACGGACATATGTCAGTCTAATTTCCCGTCTGGAAGAAGAATTAACCAAAGCGTCAGCCTGCACCCCCGGATCCAGTATATGTCCTGAAGCAAAATTGTGGATTTGCGGGCAGCTCACAAAAACGTGAGTTGAAAATTGGAGTTCGGGGCAGATCGATTCACAAACCTGCAGAGTAATAAAGGACAACTCACTTCCAAAAATCAGTTGAGGGAAGGCAACGAAGTGGACTTGAAAATGAGGCAGAATTGCACAAAACATATTTCACGAGGTAAATTGGAATCACCTTTTAAGCACAGGAAAAGCGTAACAACTTCGACAATGATGCACTTGGCCAAAAAGAGCGTATCCATTTTCTGCTGAATATATTCAGGAGAAAACACATACGCTCTTTTTGGCCAATCAAGTAAGTGCATAATGCATATCCGCACTACAAAGATTTGTCAATTCCCACCGGTCAAAATGGACTTCCGAAAATCTGTAAAAACCAGAAAAGAAAGACAGAGATGACAAGGGCATGAAGCAATGTGATCCCAAGGGTCATGGAGGATTGTGATGACAAGGTCATGTAGCATTTTGCTGAAAAATGCATGGAGCATTTTGATGACAAGGGTCATGGAGCACTGTGATGACAAGTGTCACGGAGCATTGTGATTACAGGGGTCATGGAGCATTGGGATGACAAGGGCATGGATCATTGTGATGACAAGGATTATGGAGAATTTTAATGACAAGAGTCCCGGATCATTTTGTTGTCAGGGGTCATGGAGCGTTGTGATGACAAGGGTTCTGGAGAAGTGAGATGAGAAATTCATGGAGCTTTGGGCTGAAAATATTCATGGAGTATTGTGATGACAGGGGTCATGAAGCATTGTGATGACATGGGCATGGAACATTCTGCTGAGAAAAACATGGAGCGTTCTGATGACATGCATCATGGAGCTTTGTGATGACAAGGGCATGCAGCATTGTGATGAGAAGGCCATGGAGCATTCTGATGACATGCGTCATGGAGCTTTGTGATGACAAGGGCATGCAGCATTGTGATTTCAGGGGTCTTGGAGCATGGTGATGAAAAGGGCATGGATCATTGTGACGGAAAATGCATGGAGCCTTGTCATGACAGGGTTCAAGGAGCATACTGACGAAAAGTGTCAGGGAGCATTGTGATGACAAAGTTCATGAAGCATCGTGATATGAAAACCATGGATAATTGTGATGACGAGCGTCATGGGGCGTTGTGATGACAAGTGTTATGGAACATTGTGATCACAAGGGTTTGGAGCATTGTGATGACAGGTTTCATGGAGCATTGAGATGAAAAGGGGCATGGAGCATTGTGATTAAAGTGGTCTAGGAGCATTGTGATGACAAGGGCATGGACCATTGTGATGAGAATGCAATGGAGCATTCTGATGACATGCGTCATGCAGCTTTCTGATGACAAGGGCATATAGCATTGTGATGACAGTGTCATGGAACATTGGACTTACAAGTTTCATGGATTATTGTGATGACAGTGGGCATGGTGCATTGTGATGACAAGGGCATGGAGCACTGTGATGACAAGGTCATGGAATACTGTGAAGACAGGTGACAGGGAGCATTGTGATGACATATGTCATGGTCCTTTGAGATGACAATGTCATAGAGCATGGTGATGCCATGTGTAATGGAGGATTGTGATGACAAAGGTAATGGAGCATTGTGATGACAATGGCTCGGAGCATTGTGATAACAAGGGTCATGGAACACTGTGATGAAAAGGGCATGGAACATTGTGATGACAACGGATATTGCGAACTTTTATGACAAAGTCATGAAGCATTTTGATGACAAAGGCATGGAGCTTGCTATGACACGGTTCATAGGGCATTGCGAAGACAAGTTCATGGAGAATTGTGATGACAAGATCATGTAACATTGTGATGAGAAGTGTCATGGAGCATTGTGATGACAAGGACATGGAGAATTGTGATGACAAGGGACATGGAGCATTGGTATTACCAGGGAATGGAGCATTGTGATGGCAAGACCGTGGAGCACTGTGATGAGAAGACCATGAATAACTGTGATGACGAGCATCATGGAGCACTGTAATGACAAGGGTCATGGAGCATTCTGAAGACAGGTGTCATGGAGCATTGTGTTGACAGGGGTCATGGAACATTGTGATGTCAGGGGTCATGGAGCATTGAGATGACAAGTTTCATGGAGCATTCTGATGATAAGCTTGTGGAGTATTGTGATGATATTGGCATGGAGCATTGTGATGAATAGGGCATGGATCATTGTGATGTAAAAGGCATGGAGACTTGTCATGACAGGGTTCAAGGAGCATACTGATGACAAGTGTCAGGGAGCATTGTGATGACAAGTGTATTGAGCATTGTGATGACAAAGGTCATGGAGCATTGTGATGAGAAGACCATGGATAATTGTGATGACGAGAGTCATGGGGCGTTGTGATGACAAGTGTTATGAACTTTGTGATCACAACGGTTTGGAGCATTGGATGACAGAGGTCATGGAGCATTTTGATTTCATTGTGATGACAATAGCATGAAGCAGTATGATGATGGGCATGGTGCATTGTGATGACAGGGTTCACAGAGCATTGAGATGAAAAGGGGCATGGAGCATTGTGATTACAGGTGGCGTGGAGCATTGTGATGACAATGGCATGGATCATTGTGATGGGAAAGCCAGGGAGCATTCTGATGACATGCGTCATGGAGCTTTCTGTTGAAAAGGGCATGGAGCATTGTGATTACAGGTGTCTTGGAGCATTGTGATGACATGGTCTTGGAGCATTGTGATGACAATGGTCATGGAGCATTGTGATGACAAGGGCATGGAGCATTGTGATGACAAGGGAAATTGAGAATTTAGATGACAAGGTCGTGAAGCACTGTGATGAAAAGCACATGGAGCTTGGTATGACAGGTGTCATGGAGCATTGCAATGACAAGTGCATGGAGAATTGTGATTACAAGAGCATGTAACATTGTGATGAGAAGTGTCATGGAGAATTGTGATGGCAAGACCGTGGAGCATTGTGATGAGAAGACCATGGATAATTTTGATGACGAGCGTCATGGAGCACTGTAATGACAAGGGGCATGGAGCATTGTGATGAGAGGTGTCATGGAGCATTGTGATGACATGGGTCATAGAGCATTGTGATGACAAGGGTCATGGAACATTCTGATGACAAGCTTGTGGAGTATTGTGATGACAATGGCATGCAGCATTGTGATGAAAAAGGCATGGAGCCTTTTCATGACAGGGTTCAAGGAGCATTCTGATGACAAGTGTCAGGGAGCATTGTGATGACAAGTGTATTGAGCATTGTGATGACAAAGTTCATGGAGCATTGCGGTGACACGGGCATGGATTATTGTGATGACAGGCATCATGGAGCGTTGTGATGGCAAGTGTTTTGGAACAATTTGATCACAATGGTTTGGAGCATTGTGATGACAGAGGTCATGGATCATTTTAATTTCAAGGAGCATGGATCATTGTGATGACATGGGTCAGAGAGCACTGTGATGAGAAGATCAAAGAGCATTGGGCTGAAAATATTCATGGAGCATGGTGATGACATGTGTCATGGGGCATTGTGATGACAGGGGTCATGGAGCATTGTGATGACATGTGTCATGGGGCTTTGTGATGACAGGGGTCATGGAGCATTGTGATGACAAGGGTCATGGAACATTCTGATGACAAGCTTGTGGAGTATTTTTAAGACAAGGGCAAAGAGCATTGTGATTACAGGGGTCTTGGAGCATTGTGATGAAAATGGCATGGAGCCTTGTCATGACAGGGTTCAAGGAGCATACTGATGACAAGTGTCAGGGAGCATTGTGATGACAACTGTATTGAGCATTGTGATAACAAAGTTCATGGAGCAGTGTGATGAGAAGACCATGGATAACTGTGATGAGGAGCATCATGGGACATTGTGATTACAAGTGTTATGGAACATTATGATCACAATGGTTTGGAGCATTGTGATGACAGAGGTCATGGAGCATTTTGATTTCATTGTGATAACAATAGCAAGAAGCATTATGATGATGGGCATGGTGCATTATGATGACAGGGTTCATGGAGCATTGAGATGAAATGGGGCATGGAGCACTGTGACTAAAGGTGTCTTGGAGCATTGTGATGACACGGGCATGGAGCATTGTGAATAAGAAGGCCATGAAGCATTCTGATGACATGCGTCATGGAGTTTTGTGATGACAAGTGCATGGAGCATTGTGATTACAGGATCTTGGAGCATTGTGATGAGAAGGGTCATGGAGTCTTGTGATGACTAGGCCGTGGAACCTTGTGATGGCAGGTTTCATGGAGCATTGTTATGAGAGGGGTAACGGAGCATTGTGATGACAAGGGCATCAGCATTGGTCTGAAAAGTTTCATGGATTATTGTGATGAAAGTGGGCATGGAGCATTGTGATGAGATGGGCATCGAGCATTGGTATCACAATCGTCATGGAGCTTTGTGATGACAAGTACATGGAGCAATTTGATGAGAGTGTTCATGGAGCATTGTGATGACAATGGCATTGTGATGCCAAGGGTTATGGAGCTTTGTGATGACAAATGTCATGGAGCAGTTTGATGACAAGGGCATGGTGCATTGTGAAGGGAAGGGCAGGGAGCATTTTGATGACAGGGTCATGGAGCAATTTGATGAAAAGTGTCATGGAATATTTTGATTACAGCGGTTATAGAATACTGTGATGTCAGGGGTCATGTAGCAGTGTGATGAAAAGGGTCATGGAGCATTTTGATGACAGGGGTTATGGAACATTGTGATGTCAGGGGTCATCAAATATTGTGATGATAAGTGCATGTAGCATTTTGATGACAGGGGCCATGGAACATTGTGATGACAGGGGTGATGGAGTATTGGGATAACTAGTGATGGAACATTGTGATATCAGTGGTGAGAGAGCATTTTGATGAGAAGTGCATGGAGCACTGTGATGACAAGGTTTATGCAGCATTTTGATGACAAGGATGTGGAGCATTGTGATGACAAGCACATGGAACATTGTCATGACATGGGTCATGGAGCATTGTGCTGAGAAGCTCATGGAGCATTGTGATGACAAGAGTCATAGAGAATTGTACGTAGAAACGCATAGAGCATTGTGATGACAAGGGTCAGAGAGCATTGTGATGAAAAGTTCATGGAGCATTGTGGTGACAAAAGTCACAGAGACTTGTGATGACGAGGGCATGGACCATTGTGATGAGAAACGTCATGAAGCATTGTGATGACAGGACTCACGGAGCATTGTGATGCCGGCTCATGAAGCATTGTGATGACAAGGGCATGGAGAATTGTGATGACAGGGGTCTTGGAGCATTGGAATGAAAAGTGCATGTATCATTGTGAAGAAAAGGCATGCATCCCTGTCATGACAGGTTTCAAGGAGCATACTGAAGACCAGTGTCAGGGAGCACTGTAATGACAAGTGTATTGAACATGGTGTTGACAAAGGTCATGGAGCATTGTGATGAGAAGACAATGGATAATTGTGATGAGGAGCGTCATGGGGCATTGTGATGACAAGTGTTATGGAACACTGTGATCAGAAGGGTTTGGAGCATTGTGATGACAAAGGTCATGGAAAATTTTGATTTCATTGTGATGAAAATAGCATGAAATATTATGGTGATGGGCACGGTGCATTGTGATGACAGGGTTCATGGAGCATTGAGATGAAAAGGGGCATGGAGCATTGTGATTACAGGGGTGTTGGAGCATTGTGATGACAAGGGCATGGAGCATTGTGATGAGAAGGCCATGGAGCATTCTGATGACATGCGTCATGGAGCTTTTTGATGACAAGGCCATGGAGCATTTGTCTGAAAATTTTCATGGATTATTGTGATGAGAGTGGGCATGGAGCATTGTGATGACAAGGACACGGAACAATGTGATACCTGGGTCATGGAGGATTGTAAGGACAAGGACATGGAGCATTGTGATGAGAAGAGCATCGAGCATTGTGATGACAAGGGTCATGGAGCTTTTTGATGACAAGGGCATGGAGCAATGTGATGAGAGGCTTTATGAAGCATTGTGATGACAATGGCATGGAGCATTGTGATGCCAAGGGTCATGGAGCTTTGTGATGACAAAGGTCATGGAGCATTTTGATGACAAGGGAGTGGTGCATTGTGATAATAATTGCATGTAGCATTGTGATGATAGGGGTCATGGAACATTGTGATGACAGGGGTGAGGGAGTATTGTGATGACTAGTGATGGAACATTGTGATATCAGTGGTGAGAGAGCATTTTCATGAGAAGTGCATGGAGCATTGTGATGTCAATGTTTATGGAGCATTGTGATGACAAGGATGTGGAGCATTGTGATGACAACCGCATGGCACATTGTGATCACATCGGTCATGGAGCACTGTGCTGACAAGCTCATGGAGCATTGTGATGACAAGTGTCATGGAACATTGTGCTGACAAAGGTATGGAGCATTGTGATGCCAAGGGTCACAGAGCATTGTGATTAAAAGTTCATGGAGCATTGTGGTGACAAAGGTCACAGAGACTTGTGATGATGAAGGCATGGACCATTGTGATGACAATGTCTTGAGGCATTGTGATGACTGGAGTCACGGAGCATTGTGATGACAGGTGTCATGGAGCATTGTGATGACAAGTGCATGGAGCATTGTGATGACAGGGGCATGGAGCATCGGTCTGAAAAATTTCATGGATTATTGTGATGACAGTGGGCATTGCACATTGTGATGACAAGATCATGGAGCACTGTGAAGAAAAGGTCATGGATTATTGTGAAGTCAGGTGTCCGGGAGCATTGTGATGACCTATGTCATGGTGCATTTTAATGACAATGGCATTGAGCATTGAGATGACAAGTGTCATGGATGATTGTGATGACAAAGGTAATGGAGCATTGTGATGACAATGGTCATGGAGCATTGTGATGAAAAGGGCATGGAGCATTGTGATGACAAGGGCTTTTGAGAATTTTGATGACAAGTTCGTGAAGCACTGTGATGAAAAGCACATGGAGCTTGCTATGACAGGGGTCATGGAGCATTGCAATGACAAGTGCATGGAGAATGTGATTACAAGAGCATGTAACATTGTGATTTGAAGTGTCATGGAGCATTGTGATGGCAAGACCGTGGAGCATTGTGATGGAAGACCATGGATAATTGTGATGACGAGCGTCATGGAGAACTGTAATGACAAGGGGCCTGGAGCATTGTGATGACAGGTGTCAAAGAGCATTTTGATGACAGGGTTCATGCAGAATTGTGATGACAAGTGTCATGGAGCATTCTGATGACAAGCTTGTGGAGTACTGTGATGACAATGGCATGGAGCATTGTGATGAAAAGGGCATGGAGCATTGTGATGAAAAAAGCATACAGCCTTTTCATGACAGGTTTCGAGAAGCATTCTGACGACAAGTGTCAGGGAGCATTGTGATGAAAAGTGTATTGAGCATTGTGATGACAAAGGTCATGGAGCATTGTGATGGCAAGGGCATGGAGTATTGTGATGGCAGGCATCATGGAGCGTTGTGATGACAAGTGTTATGGAACAATGTGATCACAAGGGTTTGGAGCACTGTGATGACAGAGGTCATGGATCATTTTGATATCAAGGAGCATGGAGCATTGTGATGACAGGGGTCATGGAGCATTGTGATGAGAATATCATGGAGCATTGAGCTGAAAATGTTCATGGAGGATTCAGATGAAAGGGGTCATGGAGCATTGTGATGACAAGCTCTTGGAGCACTCTGATGAGAAGACCATGGAGCCTTGTGATGAGAAGTCTCATGGAGCATTCTGATGAAAAGGGGCATGGAGCATTGTGATTACAGGGGTCTTGGAGCATTGTGATTACAAGGGCATGGAGCATTGTGAGAGATGTCCAAGGAGCATTCTGATGACATGCGTCATGGAGCTTTGTAAAGACCAGGGCATGGAGCATTGTGATTACAGGGGTCTTGGAGCATTGTGATGAAAAGGGAATGGATCATTGTGATGAAAAAGGCATGTAGCCTTGTCATGACAGGGTTCAAGGAGCATACTAATGACAAGTGTCAGGGAGCATTGTGATGACAAGTGTATTGAGCATTGTGATGACAAATGTCATGGAACATTGTGATGAGAAGTTCATGGATAATTGTGATGACGAGCCTCATGGGGCGTTATGATAACAAGTGTTATGGAGCATTGTGATCACATGGGTTTGGAGCATTGTGATGACAGAGGTCATGGAGCATTTTGATTTCATTGTGAAGACAACAGCATGAAGCATTATGATGATGGGCATGGTTCATTGTGAAGACAGAGTTCATGGAGCATTTAGATGAAAAGGGGTATGGAGCATTGTGATTACTTGGGTCATGGAACATTGTGATGACGAGGCCATGGAACATTGTGATGACAGGGGTGAGGGAGTATTGTGATGACTAGTGATGGAAAATTGTGATATCAGTGGTGAGAGAGCATTTTGATTCGAAGTGCATGGAGCTTTGTGATGATAATGTTTATGGAGTACTGTAATGACAAGTTTGGGGAGCATTGTGATGACAAGTGCATTGCGCACTGTTATGACATGGGTCATGGAGCATTGTGCTGACAAGCGCATGGAGCATTGTGATGACAAGGGTCATGGAGCATTGTGCTGACAAAGGCATGCAGCATTGTGATGACAAGGCTCAGAGAGCATTGGGATGAAAAGTTCATGTAGCATTTTGGTGACAATGTTCACAGAACCTTGTGATGACGAGGGCATGGACCATTGTGATGACAAAGTTCATGAAGCATTGTGATGACTGGAGTCACAGAGAATTGTGATGACAAGGGAATGAAGCATTGTGATGACGGGCATGGGGCATTGGTGTGACAAGTTTCATGGATTATTGTGATGACAGTTGGCATGGTGCATTGTGATGACAAGGGCATGGAGCATTGTGATGACAAGGTCATGGAGTATTGTGAAGACAGGTGTCAGGGTGCATTGTGATGGCATATGTCATGTTCCATTGTGATGACAATGGCATGGAGAATTGTGATGCCAATTGTCATGGAGCATTGTGAAGACAAAGGTAATGGAGCATTCTGATGACAAGGCTTGGAGCATTGTGATGACAATGGTCATGGAGCATTGTGCTGAAAAGCGCTTTTGAGAATTTTGATGACAAGTTCGTGAAGCACTGCGATGAAAAGCACATGGAGCTTGCTATGACATGGGTCATGGAGCATTGCGATGACAAGTGCATGGAGAATGTGATGACAAGAGCATGTTACATTGTGATTTGAAGTGTCATGGAGCATTGTGATGGCAAGACGGTGGAGCATTGTGATGAGAAGACAATGGATATTTGTGATGACGAGCGTCATGGAGAACTGTAATGACAAGGGGCATGGAGCATTTTGATGACAGGGGTCATGGAGCATTGTGATGACAAGGGTCATGGAGCATTCTGATGACAAGCTTGTGGAGTATTGTGATGACAAAGGCAAGGAGCATTGTGATGAGAAGACCATGGACCCTTGTGATGAGAAGTCTCATCGAGCATTCTGATGAAAAGTGGCATGGAGCATTGTGATTACAGGGGTCTTGGTGCATTGTGATTACAAGGGCATGGAGCATTGTGAGAGATGTCCAAGGAGCATTCTGATGACATGCGTCATGGAGCTTTGTGATGACCAGTGCATGGAGCATAGTGATTACATGGGTTTTGGAGCATTGTGATGAAAAGGGCATGGATCATTGTGATGAAAAAGGCATGGAGCCTTGTCATGACAGTGTTCAAGGAGAATACTGATGGCAAGTGTCAGGGAGCATTGTGATGACAAGTGTATTGAGCATTGTGATGACAAATGTTATGGAGCATTGTGATGAGAAGACCATGGATAATTGTGATGACGAGCGTCATGGGGCGTTGTGATGACAAGTGTTAGGGAACTTTGTGATAACAAGGGTTTGGAGCATTGTGATGACAGAGGTCATGGAGCATTTTGATTTCATTGTGAAGACAACAGCATGAAGCATTATGGTGATGGGCCAGGTGCATTGTGATGACAGGGTTCATGGAGCATTGACATGAAAAGGGACATGGAGCATTGTGATTACAGGTGTCTTGGAGCATTGTGATGACAAGGGCATGGAGCATTGTGAATGAGAAGGCCATGGAGCATTCTGATGACATGTGTCTTGGAGCTTTGTGATGAAAAGGGCATGGAGCATTTGTCTGAAAATTTTCATGGATTATTGTGATGAGACTGGGCATGGAGCATTGTGATGACAAGGACACGGAACACTGTGATACATGGGTCATGGAGGATTTTAATGACAAGGTCATGGAGCATTGTGATGAGAAGGTCATCGAACATTGTGATGACAAGCGTCATGGAGCTTTGTGATGACAAGGGCATGGAGCAATGTGATGAGAGGCTTCATGAAGCACTGTGATGACAATGGCAAGGAGCATTGTGATGCAAGGGTCATGGAGCTTTGTGATGACAAAGGTCATGGAGCATTTTGATGACAAGGGATTGGTGCATTGTGATGATAACAGCATGTAACATTGTGATGATAGGGGTCATGGAACATTGTGATGACAGGGGTGAGAGAGTATTGTGATGACTAGTGATGGAACATTGTGATATCAGTGGTGAGAGAGCATTTTCATGAGAAGTTCATGGAGCCTTGTGATGACAATGTTTATGGAGCATTGTGATGACAAGGATGTGGAGCACTGTGATGACAACCGCATGGCACATTGTGATCACATCGGTCATGGAGCATTGTGCTGACAAGCTCATAGAGCATTGTGATGACAAGTGTCATGGAACATTGTGCTGACAAAGGCATGGAGCATTGTGATGCCAAGGGTCACAGAGCATTGTGATGAAAAGTTCATGGAACATTTTGGTGACAAATGTCACAGAGGCTTGTGATGATGAGGGCATGGACCATTGTGATGACAAAGTCTTGAAGCATTGTGATGACATGTGTCATGGAGCATTGTGATGACAAGTGCATGGAGCATTGTGATGACAGGGGCATGGAGCATCGGTCTGTAAAATTTCATGGATTATTGTGATGACAGTGGCCATTGCACATTGTGAATGCAAGGGCATGGAGCACTGTGAAGAAAAGGTCATGGAGTATTGTGAAGTCAGGTGTCAGGGAGCATTGTGATGACAATGGCATGGAGCATTGTGATGACAAGTGCCATGGAGGATTGTGATGACAAAAGTAATGGAGCATTGTGATGAAAAGCGCTTGGAGCATTGTGCTGAGAAGTCTCATGGAGCATTGTAATGACAAGGGCATGGAGCATTGTGATGACCAAGGCCACTGAGAATTTTGATGCCAACGTTGTGAAACATTGTGATGACAAGCACATGGAACTTGCTATGACATGTGTCATGGAGCATTGTGATGACAAGTGCATGGATAATTGTGATGACAATAGCATGTAACTTTGTGACGAGAAATGTCATGGAGCATTGTGATGACAAGGACGTGGAGAATTGTGATGACAAGGGACATGGAGCACTGTAATGACCAGGGCATTGAGCATTGTGATTGCAAGACCGTGGAGCATTGTGATGAGAAGGTCATGGATAATTGGGATGACGAGCGTCACGGAGCACTGTAATGACAAGGGAAATGGGGCATTTTGATGACAGGTGTCATGGATCATTGTGATGACAGGGGTCATGGAGCATTGTGATGAAAAGGGCATGGAGCATTGTGATGAAAAAGGCATGGAACCTTTTCATGACAGGGTTCAAGGAGCATTCTGACGACAAGTGTCAAGGAGCATTGTGATGACAAGTGTATTGAGCATTTTGATGACAAATTTCATGCAGCATTGTGATGACAGGCCTCATGGAGCGTTGTGATGACAAGTGTTATGGAACATTGTGATCACAAGGGTTTGGAGCATTGTGATGATAGAGGTCATGGATCATTTTCATTTCAAGGAGCATGGAGCATTGTGATGACAAGGGCATGAAGCAATGTGAACCCAAGGTTCACCGAGGATTTTGATGACAATTGGAATGGAGTATTGTGATTTCAAGTGCATGGAGCATTGTGATGAAAATGTCATGAAGCATTTTGCTGACAAAGGCATGGAGCATTTTGATGACAACAATCATGGAGCACTGTGATGACAAGCGTCACGGAGCATTGTGATTACAGGGGTCATGGAGCATTGGGATGGCAAGGGCATGGATCATCGTGATGACATGGGTCATGGAGCATTTTGATGACAAGAGTCCCGGAACATTGTGTTGTCAGGGGTCATGGAGCATTGTGATGACAGTGGTAATGGAGCATTTTGGTGACAGGTTCATGGAGCATTGTGATGAAAAGGTCATAGAGCATTGGGCTAAAAATATTCATGGAGTATTGTGAAGGTGGGTGTCATGGAGCATTGTGATGACAAGGGAATGGAGCATTGTGATGACAAGGTACTGAAGCACTGTGATAAGAAAACATTGGAGCCTTGTATTGACGAGTCTCATGGAGCATTCTGATGAAAAGGGGCATGGAGAATTGTGATTACATGGGTCTTGGAACATAGTGAAGAAAAGGGCATGGATCATTGTGATGAAAATGTAATGGAGCTTTGTCATGACTGGGTTCAAGGAGCATAATGACGACAGGTGTCAGGGAGCATTGTGATGAGAAGTGTACTGAACATTGTGATGACAATGGTCATGGAGCATTGTGATGAGAAGACCATGGATAATTGTGATGACGAGCGTCATGGGGCATTGTGATGACAAGTTTTATGGAACACTGTGATCACAAGGGTTTGGAACATTGTGATGACAGAGGTCATGGAGCATTTTGATTTCATTGTAATGAAAATAGCATGAAACATTATGATGATGGGCATGGTTCATTGTGATGACAGGGTTCCTGCAGCAAGGAGATGAAAAGGGGCATGGAGCATTGTGATTACAGGGGTCTTGGAGCATTGTGATGAGACGTTCATGGAGCATTGGGCTGAAAATGTTCATGGAGCATTGTGATGACAGGGGTCATGGAGCACAGTGATGCCAAGGGTCATGGAGCATTGTGATGACAAGCGTCACGGAGTATTCTGATTAAGGTGTCATGGAGCATTGGGATGACAAGGGCATGGATCATTGTGATGACAAGTATCATGGAGATTTTTGATGACAAGAATCCCGGATCACTGTGTTGTGAGGGGTCATGGAGCGCGGGGATGACAGTGTGCATGGAGCATTGTGATGACAGGGGTCATGGTGCATTGTGATGAGAAGGTCATGGATCATTGAGCTGAAAATGTTCATGGAGTATTCTGATGATAGTGGTCATGGAGCATTGTGATGACAAGGGAATGGAGCATTGTGATGACAAGGTCCTGGAGTATTGTGCTGAGCAGACCATGGAGTCTTGTGATGACAATTCTCATGGAGCATTCTGATGAAAAGCGGCATGGAGCATTGTAATTAATGGGGTCTTGGAGCATTGAGATGACAAGGGCATGGAGCATGGTGATGAGAAGGCCATGGAGCTTTCTGATGACATGCGTCATGGAGCTTTGTGAAGACAAGCACATGGAGCATTGTGATTACCGGGGTCTTGGAGCATTGTGATGAAAAGGGCACGGATCATTGCGATGAAAAATGCATGGAGCCTTGTCATGACAGGGTTCAAAGAGCATACTGAGGACAAGTGTCAGGGAGAATTGAGATGACAAGTGTATTGAGCATTGTGATGACAAAGGTCATGGAGCTTTGTGATGAGAAGACCATGGATAATTGTGATGACGAGCATAATGGGGCGTTGTGATGCCAAGTGTTATGGAACATAGTGATCACAAGGGTTTGGGTCATTTTGGTGTCAGAGGTCATGGAGCATGTTGATTTCATTGTGATGACAATAGCATGAAGCATTATGATGATGGGCATGGTGCATTGTGATGACAGGGTTCATGCAGCATTGAGATGAAAAGTGGCATGGAACATTGTGATGACAAATGTCACGAAGCATTGTGATGACTGGAGTCACGGAGCATTGTGATGACAGGGGTCATGGAGCATTGTGATGACAAGGGCATGGAGAATTGGGATGAAAGGGGCATGGAGCATTGGTCTGACATATTTCATGGATTACTGTGATGACAGAGGGCATGGCACATTGTGATAACTAGCGCATGGAGCATTGTGATGACAAGGTCATTGATTATTGTGAAGAAAGGTGTCAGGGAGCATTGTGGTGACATATGTCACGGTGCATTGTGATGACAATGGCATTGAGCATTGTGATGATAAGTGTCATGGAGAAATGTGAAGACAAATGTAATGGAGCATTGTGATGACAAGGGCTGGGAGCATTGTGATGACAAAGGTAATGGAGCATTATGATGACAAGGGAATGGATCATTGTGATGACAAGGGTCAATGAGAATTTTGATGACAAAAGTCCCGGATCATTGTGTTGTCAGGTTTCATGGAGCATTGTGATGACATGGGTCATGGAGCATTGTGATGAGAGGGGTCATGGAGCATTGTGATGACAAGGGTCTTGGAGCATTCTGATGACAAGCTTGTGGAGTATTGTGATGACAATGGCATGGAGCATTGTGAGAAAAAGGGCATGGAGCATTTTGATGAAAAAGGCATGGAGCCTTTTCAAGACAGGATTCAAGGAGCATTCTGAGGAAAAGTGTCAGGGAGCATTGTGATGACAAGTGTATTGAGCATTGTGATGAAAAAGTTCATGGAGCATTGTGATGACAAGGGCATGGATTATTGTGATGACAGGATTCATGGAGCGTTGTGATGACAAGTGTTATGGAGTGTTGTGATGACAAGTGTTATGGAACATTGTGATCACAAGTGTTTGGAGCATTGTGATGAGAGAGGTCATGGTTCAGTTTTATTTCAAGAATCATGGAGCATTGTGATGACAAGGGCATGAAGCAATGTGATCCCAAAGTTCATGGATGATTGTGATGACACAGGTAATGGAGAATTGTGAGGACAAGTGCATGGAGCATTGTGATGACAAGGTCATGTAGCATTTTGCTGACAAATGCATGGAGCACCTTGATGACAAGTGTCATGGAGCTATGTGACAACAAGCGTCAAGGACCATTGTGATTACAGGGGTCATGGAGCATGGGGATGACAAGCGCATGGAATATTCTGATGACAAGTGGCATGGATCATTTTGATGGCTGTGGTCATGTAGCATTGTGATGACATGCGTCATGGAGCATTGTGATGAGAAGTTCATGGAGCATTGGGCTGAAAATATTCATGGAGTACTGTGATGACATGGGTCATGGAGCATTGTGATGAGAAAGGAATGGAGCAATGCGATGAGAACGTCCTGGAGCATTGTGATGAGAGGACCATGGAGCCTTGTGATGACAAGTGTCATGGAGCTTTGTGCTGACAAAGGCATGGAGCATTGTGATGACAAGGGACACAGAGCATTGTGAAGAAAAGTTCATGGAGCATTGTGGTGACAAAGATCACAGAGCCTCGTGTGACGAGGGCATGGATCATTGGTCTGACAATTTTCATGGATTATTGTGATGACAGTGTGCATGGAGCATTATGATGACAAGGGCATGGAGCATTGTGGTGACAAAGATCACAGAGCCTTGTGTGACCAGGGCATGGACCATTGTGATGACAAAGGCCATGAAGCATTGTGATGACTGGAGTCACGGAGCATTGTGATGACAGGTGTCATGGAGCATTGTGTTGATAAGGGCATGGAGCATTGTGATGACAGGGGCATGGAACATTAATCTGACAAGTTTCATGGATTATTGTGATGACAGTGTGCATGGTGCATTGTGATGACAAGGGCATGGATCATTGTGATGACAAGTGTCATGGAGCATTTTCATGACAAGAGTCCCGGATCATTGTGTTGTCAGAGGTCATGTAGGGTTGTGATGACATTGGTCATGAAGCATTGTAATGACTGGTGTCAAGGAGCACTGTGATGAGAATGTCATGGAACACTGTGCTGAAATGTTCATGGAGTATTGTGATGACAGGAGTCATGGAGCATTGTGATGACAAGAGAAAGGAGCATTGTGATGACAAGGTCCTGGAGCATTGTGATGAGAAAACCATGGATCCTTGTGATGACATTCTCATGGAGCATTCTAATGAAAATGGGCATGGAGCATTGTGATTACAGGGGTCGTGGAGCATTCTGATGACAAGGGAATGGTGCATTGTGATGAGAAAGCCATGGAGCATTCCGAAGACATGCATCATGGAGCTTTGTGATGACAAGGACATGGAGCATTGTGATTTCATGTGTATGGAGCCTTGTGATGACAAGGGTCATGGAGCCTTGTGATGACAAGGCTGTGGAACATTGTGATGACTGGGATCATGGAGCATTGTTATGACAGTGGTAAGGGAGCATTGTGATGACAAGGCCATGGGGCATTGGTCTGAAAAGTTTCATGGATTATTGTGATGAGAGTGGGCCTGGAGCACTCTGATGACAAGGGCCTGGAACACTGTGGTACAGGGTTCATGGAGGACTGTAATGACAAGGGCATGGTGCATTGTTATGAGAAGGGCATCGAACATTGTGATGACAAGCGTCATGGACATTTGTGATGACAAGGGCATGGAGCAATGTGATGAGAAGTTTCCTGGAGCATTGTGATGACAATGACATGGATCATTGTGATGCCAAGGGTCATTGAGCTTTGTGATGACAAAAGTTATGGAGCATTTTGATGACATGTGTTATGGAGCATTTTGAGGTCAGGGGTCATGGAGCACTGTGATGATAAGTGCATGTAGTATTGTGATGACAGGGGTCATGGAACATTGTGATGAGAAGGGTGAGGGAGTATTGTGATGACTAGTTATGGAACAGTGTGATATCAGTGGTGACAGAGCATTTTGATGAGAAGTGCAGGGAGCATTGTGATGAGAACCTGGTGGAGCATTGTGCTCACAAGTGCATGGAGCATTGTGATGACAAGTGTCTTTGCGTATTGTGCTGAGAAAGGCATGGAGCATTGTGATGAGAACCTGGTGGAGCATTGTGTTCACAAGTGCATGGAGCATTGTGATGACAAGTGTCTTTGCGTATTGTGCTGAGAAAGGCATGGAGCATTGTGATGACAAGGGTCATGGAGCATTGTGATGCAAAGTTCATGGAGCATTGTGGTGACAGGTCACAGAGCCTTGTGATGACGAGGGCACTGACCATTGTGATCACAAAGATAATGAAGCATTTTGATGAATGGAGTCACGGAGCATTGTGATGACAGTGGCCTTGGAGCATTGGGATGTCAAGGGCATGGAGCATTGTGATGACAGTGGCATGGAGCATTTTGATGGTAAAACCCTGAAGCATTGTGATGAGAAGACCTTGGGTAATTGTGATGACGAGCATCATGGAGCACTGTACTGACAAGGGGAATGGAGCATTGTGATGACAGGTGTCAGTGATCATTGTGATGACAGAGGTCATGGAGCATTATGATGACAAAGGCATGGAGTATTGTGATGACAAGGGCTTGGAGCATTTTGATGACAAGTGTCATGGAGCATTGTGATGACAATGGCATGGAGCATTGTGATGACAACATCATGGATTATTGTTAAGATAGGTGTCAGGGAGCATTGTGATGACATATGTCATGTTCCATTGTGATGCCAATGACATGGAGCATTGTGATGCCAAGTGTCATGGAGGATTGTGATGACAAAGGTAAAGGAGCTTTGTGATGATAAGGGCATGGAACATTGTTATGACAAGGGCCATTGAGAATTTTAATGACCAGGTCTTGAAACATTGTGATGACAAGCGCATGGAGCTTGCTATGACAGGGGTCCTGGAGCATTGTGATGACAAGTGCATGCAGAATTGTGATGACAAGCGCATATAAAATTGTGAGGAGAAGTGTCAAGGAGCATTGTGATGATAAGGACGTGGAGAATTGTGATGACAAGGGACATGGAGCATTGAGACGACTAGGGCATGGAGCATTGTGACGGTAAAACCCTGAAGCATTGTGATGAGAAGACCTTGGGTAATTGTGATGACGAGCATCATGGAGCACTGTACTGACAAGGGGCATGGAGCATTGTGATGACAGGTGTCAGGGAACATTGTGATGACAGAGGTCATGGAGCATTGTGATGACAAGGGCAAGGAGCATTGTGATGACCAGGGCTTGGAACATTGTGATGACAAGTGTCATGGAGCATTGTGATGACATTGGCATGCAGCATTGTGATGACAAAGGACATTGAGAATTTTTATAACAATGTCATGAAGCTTTGTGATGACAAGCATATGGAGCTTGCTATGACATGGGTCAGGGAGCATTGCGATGACAAGTGCATGGAGAATTGTGATGACAAAAGCATTTAACATTGTGATGAGAAGTATCATCGACAATTGTGATGACAAAGAGGTGCAGAATTGTGATGACAAGGGACATGGAGCATTGTGATGAACAGGGCATGGAAAAATGTGATGTCAAGACAGTGGAGCATTGTGATGAGAAGGCCATGGATAATTGTGATGATGAGCATCATGGAGCATTATGATGACAAGAGCTGTAGAGCATTCTGACATAAGATATCACTTATGAAGGAAATGTAAACATGGCTACACATGAACAGAATTAGGAAAGAGAACAGAGTCTCACATTTAGAAAACTTACTTATGCCTGCTTAAGGGGAAAGGAGAGGTGGGGAGATGAACAAAACCAGAGTTTGATATTAGCTCAGGTACCACTGCATAATCCAAATACAGAAGAGACAAGACCTACTCCTTCCTCAGTGAACGGGACTCAACAGCCCTATTCCCGCAGAGGAATATATCTGACTAGTAAGAAACTTAACACCTACGTATTGATATGTCTCCATAAGGGAATCAAGTGTGTCTAGACCGGCATAAACACGTCAGTGAAAATCAGCTCAACCTCATTATATAAATGAATTTCAAAAACAAAACAAAAAAAACAGCGAAATTCTAACACAATTCCTTCAGGTGTTCTGATGAAACCTGCAATGACCCTATGTAAAATGACAGCTGGATGAGACATAAGGCTGGACACTTGAGACTGAGAGGATTGGTGAGATTGGATGAGAAAATGCAGACCATTTAAAGCAATTATGCATGCCACCAATTCCATGAGTCCCAAGTCGACAGGTAAAAGGGACTATCACTACAGTTATAACATGTATGTGAAACGTAGAGAATGGGCACACTGTGAATACGAAAGTATTCTAAAACTCAACTAATAGTCCCTATCCTGGTGCTCCAGTTTGAGTTTCCAACTGCTTTACTATCAATCTCCCAACTTGGAGAGACAAACCCTTTAACCTCCTGGTTCGCACAGGTTGCCAGTTTGACAGAGGATGAAAGGGAAGAGGGAGAACCAATGAGAGAGTAGCTGTAAGGCATTTGGACGGGCACATGTCACTCTAATTTCCCGTCAGGAAGAAATATTAACCAAAGTCTCAGTCACCCGCCGGGAACCAGTACAGGTCCTCAACCAAAATTGTGGATTTGCTGTCAGCTTACAAAAAACGAGTTGAAAATTGGAGCTCTGGGGCACAGCATTTCAAAAACTGGCAGCGTAATGAACGACAACTATCGTCCAAAAATGTTTTGAGGGATGGCAATGAAGCGCACTTTAAAACAAGGCACAATAGCATGAAACAAATTTCAAGAGGTACTTTGGAATCACCTTTTAAGCACAGCAAGAGGGGCTCATTGTCGACAATGATGCACTTGGCCAAAAAGTGCATATGAGTTTTCTCCAGAATATATTCAGGAGAAAATGCATATGCCCTTTTTGGCCAAGCAATCAAGCGGGCAATGCAAATCTGCACTACAAAGCAGTATCAATTCCCGCTGGACAAAAGGGACATCTTCAAAATGTGTAAAAACTAGAAAGGCAAAACAGGCTCTGGAGAACAGGGAGCCTAGTTATGCTGATGGGCGGGATGTAAATTGCCAACTGCCTCTCTGGAAGAATGCATTGTGTTCCCCCAAAAAAGTAAACAACAGAGCTACAGAGCCAAGTGCACTTCCAGTCTAGGGAATATACCTTGGGAAAACTGAAAATCAATAAGAGAGAGCCACCCCAAAATTTAGGGCTGCACTGCTTACAAGTACCTCAACTTGGGTACACCTGAAATATCCCAGGAAAGACAAAAATGGTTCAAGAAATTGTGGTACTTTCGTACGATGGAATATCTCTCAGCCATGAAATCAATGTCATAAGGCCAGTAGCAGCAAAATGAGTGGATTCAGATATGATGATTCTAAGGAAAATAAGTCACAGAGAAAAAGAAACTTATCATAAGATATCACTTATGAAGGTCCTGTAAACATGGCTACACATGAAGTGAGTTAGGAAAGAGAACAGAGTCTCACATTCAGAAAACACCCTTATGCCTTCTTAAGGGGGAAGGAGAGGTGTGGTGATGCATAAAACCAGAGATTGATATTAGTACAGGTACCGTTCCAAAATCCAAATACGGAATAGACAAGACCTAAACTTTCCGCAGTTAAAGGAACTCAAAACCCCATATTTCCCGCAGAGGAATACATCAGACTAGTATAAATCTTAAAACCTATGTATCGATATGTTTCCATAAGGTAATCAACTGTGTCTAGACTGGCATAAACATGGCAGTGAGAATCAGCTCACACCCACTAAGGAGGTATTTCAATAACAAAAAAAAAAAAAAAAAACAGGGAAATTCTTTAAAATTCCTACAGGGGCTCTGATGAAACCTGTAATGACACTATCTACAATGACAGCTGGATGTGGCATAAGGCTGGACACTTGGGACTGAGAGGATTGGTGAGATTCGGTGAGAAAATGCAGACCATTTAGAGCAATAATGTGTGGCACACATTCCAAGGGTCCCAACATTCCAGGTTGAAGGGAATATTACTACAGCTATAACATGTACGGGAAACCTAGAGAATGGACATACTATGAATATGAAAGGTTTCTAAAACTCAACTAATAGTCCCTTTCCTGGTGCTCCGATTTGAATTTCCAAATGCTTTACTATCAATCTCCCAACTTAGAGAGACAGCCCCCCCCCCCTTTAACCTCCTGGTTCTCACATGTTGCCAATTTGGAGGAGGATGAAAGGGAAATGGACAACCAATGAGAGAGTAGCTGTTAGGCATTTGGACCGGCATTAGTCACTCTAATCTCCTGGAAGGAAGAATTATTAGCCAAAGTCTCAGCCACCCGCCGAGAACCAGTATAGGTCCTGAACCAAAATTTTGGACTTGCGGTCAGCTCACAAAAAACGAGTTGAAAAATGGAGCTCAGGGGCACAGCAATTCACAAACGGGCAGAGTAATAAAGGAAAACTATTGTCCAAAAATCTGTTGAGGGAAGGCAAAAAGGTGGACTTGAAAGCGAGCCAGAATAGCAGGAAACAGATTTCAAGAGGTAAATTGGAATCACCTTTAAAGCACAGGAAGAGGGGCACAAATTCGACAATGATGCAATGGGCCAAAAAGTGTGTATGCGTTTTCTCCTGAATATATTCAGGAGAAAACGCATACGCCCTTTTTGGCCGAGCAAGCAAGCAGGCAATGCAAATCTGCACTACAAAGCAGTATCACTTCCCACTGGACAAAAGGGACATACTCAAAATGTGTAAAAACTAGAAAGGCAACACAGGCCCTGGAGAACAGGGAGCCTAGTTATGCTGATGGGTGGGATGTAAAATGCCAACTGCCTCTCTGGAGGAGTGCATTGTGTTCCCAAAAACAAGTAAACAACAGAGCTACAGAGCCAAGTGCACTTCCAGTCTAGGGAATATACCTTGGGAAAACTGAAAATCAATAAGATAGAGCTACCCAAAAATTTAGGGCTGCACTGCTTACAAGAAACTCAACTTGGGTACACCTGAAATATCCCAGGAAAGACAAAAATGGTTCAAGAAATTGTGCTACATACGTACGATGTAATATCCCTCAGCCATGAAATCAATGTCATAAGGCCAGAAGCAGCAAAATGAGTGGTTTCAGGTACGATGATTCTAAGTGAAATAAGTCACAGAGAAAAAGAAACTTATCATAAGATATCACTTATGAAGGTCCTGTAAACATAACTACACATGAACTGAGTTAGGAAAGAGAACAGAGTCTCACATTTAGAAAACACACTTATGCCTGCTTAAGTGGGAAAGAGAGGTGGGGAGATGCATAAAACCAGAGTTTGATATTAGCACATGTACCTTTCCAAAAACCAACTATGGAAGAGTCAATCCCTAAACCTTCCTCAGTGAAAGGGACTCAAAACCCCATATTTCCTGCAGAGGAATATATCTGATTAGTAAGAATATTAAAACATATGTATTGATATGTCTCCGTAAGGGAATCAAGTGTGTCCTAACTGGCATAAACATGGCAGTGAGAATCAGATCAAACCCAATATAAAAAGGAATTTCAAATGCAAATCAAAAAAACAGGGAATTTGTTTACAATTCCTCAGGGGCTCTGATGAAACCTGTAATGACCCTATCTACAATGACAGCTGGATGTGGCATAAGTCTGGACACTTGGGACTGAGAGTATTGTTGAGATTCGGTGAGCAAATGCAGAGCATTTAAAGCAATAATGTGTGGCACACATTCCAATGGTCCCAACTATGCAGGTTGAAGGGAATACTACTACAGCTATAACATTTACGGGAAACCTAGAGAATGGACACACTGTTAATACGAAAGGTTTTTAAAACTCAACTAATAATCCCTCTCCTGTTTCTCCAGTTTGAATTTCCAACTGCGTTACTATCAATCTCCCAACTTGTTGAGACAGCCCCTTTAACCTCCTGGTTCTCACATGTTGCCAATTGGCAGAGGATGAAAGGTAAGATGGAGAACCAATGAGAGAGTTGCTGTTAGGCATTTGGACTGGCACATGTCACTCTAATTTCCCTTAAGGAAGAATTATTAACCAAAGTCTCAGTCACCCGCCAGGAAACAGTATAGGTCCTCAACCAAAATTGTGGATTTGCTGTCAGCTTAAAAAAAACGAGTTGAAAAATGGAGCTCTGGGGCACAGCAATTCAAAAACTGGCAGCGTAATGAACGACAACTATCGTCCTAAAATCTTTTGAGGGATGGCAATGAGGCGGACTTTAAAACAAGGCACAATAGCATGAAACAAATTTCAAGAGGTACTTTGGAATCGCCTTTTAAGCACAGCAAGAGGGGCTCATTGTCGACAATGATGCACTTGGCCAAAAAGTGCATATGAGTTTTCTCCAGAATATATTCAGGAGAAAATGCATATGCCTTTTTTGGCCAAGCAAGCAAGCGGGCAACGCAAATCTGCACTACAAAGCAGTATCACTTCCCACTGGACAAAAGGGACATCTGCAAAATGTGTAAAAACTAGAAAGGCAAAACAGGCCCTGGAGAACAGGAAGCCTAGTTATGCTGATGGGCGGGATGTAAATTGCCAACTGCCTCTCTGAAAGAATGCATTGTGTTCCCCCAAAAAAGTAAACAACAGAGCTACAGAGCCAAGTGCACTTCCAGTCTAGGGAATATACATTGGGAAAACTGAAAATCAATAAGACAGAGCCACCCCAAATTTAGGGCTGCACTGCTTACAAGAACCTCAACTTGGGTACACCTGAAATATTCCAGGAAAGACAAAAATGGTTCATGAAATTGTGGTACTTACGTACGATGGAATATCTCTCAGCCATGAAATCAATGTCATAAGGACTGTAGCAGCAAAATGAGTGGATTCAGGTATGATGATTCTAAGGAAAATAAGTCACAGAGAAAAATAAACTTATCATAATATACCACTTATGAAGGTCCTGTAAAAATGGCTACACATGAAGTGAGTTAGGAAAGAGAACAGAGTCTCACATTCAGAAAACACCCTTATGCCTTCTTAAGGGGGAAGGAGAGGTGTGGTGATGCATAAAACCAGAGATTGATATTAGTACAGGTACCGTTCCAAAATCCAAATACGGAATAGACCAGACCTAAACTTGCCTCAGTTCAAGGAACTCAAAACCCCATATTTCCCGCAGAGGAATACATCTGACTAGTATAAATCTTAAAACCTATGTATCGATATGTCTCCATAAGGTAATCAAGTGTGTATAGACTGGCATAAACATGGCAGTGAGAATCAGCTCAAAACCACTAAGAAGGTATTTCAATAACAAAACAAAAAAAACAGGGAAATTCTTTAAAATTCCTTCAGGGGCTCTGATGAAACCTGGAATGACAGCTGGATGTGGCATAAGGCTGGACACTTGGGACTGAGAGGATTGGTGAGATTCCATGAGCAAATGCAGACCATTTAGAGCAATAATGTGTGGAACACATTCCAAGGGTCCCAACTCTCCAGGTTGAAGGCAATATTACTACAGCTATAACATGTACGGGAAACCTAGAGAATGGACACACTGTGAATATGAAAGGTTTCTAAAACTCAACTAAGAGTCCCTCTCCTGGCGCTCGAGTTTTACTTTCCAACTGCTTTACTATCAATCTCCCTACTTGGAGAGACAGCGCCTTTAACCTCCTGGTTCGCACAGGTTGCCAATTTGGCAGAGGATGAAAGGGAAGAGGGAGAACCAATGAGAGAGTAGCTGTTAGGCATTTGGACGGGCACATGTCACTCTAATATCCTTGCAGGAAGAAGAATTAACCAAAGTCTCAGCCACCCGCCGGGAACCAGTATAGGTCCTGAACCAATATTTTGGACTTGGGTCAGCTCACAAAAAACGAGTTGAAAAATGGAGCTCAAGGGCACAGCAATTCACAAACTGGCAGAGTAATAAAGGACAACTATCGTCCAAAAATCTGTTGACCGAAGCAACGAGGCAGACTAGAAAGCGAACCAGAATAGCAGGAAACAGATTTCAAGAGGTACTTTGGAATTGCCTTTAAAGCACAGGAAGAGGGGCATAACTTCGACAATGATGCACTTGGCCAAAAAGGGCGTATGCGTTTTCTCTGGAATATATTCAGGAGAAAACACATACGCCCATTTTGGCCAAGCAAGCAAGTGGCCAATGCACATCTGTTCTAAAAAGAAGTATCACTTCCCACCGGTCAAAAGGGATATCCGCAAAATGTGTAAAAACCATAAAGGCAAGACATGCCCTGGAGAACAGGGAGCCTAGGTATGCTGATGGGCCGGATGTAAATTGCCTACTGCCTCTCTCGAGGAGTGCATTGTGTTCCCTAAAACAAGTAAACAACAGAGCTACAGAGCCAGGGCCATTCCCAGCCTAGGGAATATACCTTGGGAAAATTGAAAATCAATAAGAGAGAGCAACCCCAAAATTTAGGGCTGCACTGCTTACAAGAACCTCAACTTGGGTACACTTGAAATATCCCAGGAAAGACAAAAATGGTTCAATAAATTGTGGTACTTACGTACGATGGATTATCCCTCAGACATGAAATCAATGTCATAAGGCCAGTAGCAGCAAAATGAGTGGATTCAGGTACGATGATTCTAAGAGAAATAAGTCAAAGAGAAAAAGAAACTTATCATAAGATATCACTTATGAAGGCCCTGTGAGCATGGCTACACATGAACGGAATTAGGAAAGAGAACAGAGTCTCACATTTAGAAAACACTCTTATGTCTGCTTAAGGGGGAAGGAGAGGTGGGGAGATGCATAAAACCAGAGTTTGATATTAGTGCATGTACCGTTCCAAAAACCAACTACGGAAGAGACAAGCCCTACAATTTCCTCAGTGAAGGGGACTCAAAACCACATATTTCCCAAAGAGGAATATATCTGACTAGTAAGATTAATAAAACCTATGTATTGATATGTCTCCGTAAGGGAATCAAGTGTGTCTAGACTGGCATAAACATGGCAGTGAGAATCAGCTCAAACCCACTATAAAAAGAATTTCAAAAAGAAAACAAAAAAAGGGAAATTCTTTACAATTCCTTCAGGGGCTCTGATGAAACCTGGAATGAACCTATCTACAATGACGGCTGGATGTGGCATAAGTCTGGACACTTGCGACTGAGAGGATTTGTGAGATTGGGTCAGCAAATGCAGACCATTTAAAGCAATAATGTGTGGCACACATTCCAAGGGTCCCAACTCTTCTGGTTGAAGGGAATATTACTACAGCTATAACATGTACGGGAAACCTAGAGAATGGACACACTGTGAATACGAAAGGTTTCTAAAACTCAACTAATAGTCCCTCTCCTGGTGCTCCAGTTTGAATTTCCAACTGCTTTACTATCAATCTCCCAACATGGAGAGACAGCCCCTTTAAACTCCTGGTTCTAACACGTGGCCAAATTGGCAGAGGTTGAAAGGGAAGAGGGAAATCCAATGAGAGAGTAGCTGTTAGTCATTTGGAAGGGCACATGACACTCAAATTTCCCGGCAGGAAGAAGAATTAACCAAAGTCTCAGCCACCCGTCGGGAACCAGTATAGGTCCTGAAGCCCAATTTTGGACTTGCGGTCAGCTCACAAAAAACGAGTTGAAAAATGGAACTCAGGGGCACAACAATTCACAAACTGGCAGAGAAATAAAGGACAACTATCGTCCAAAAATCTGTTGAGGGAAGGCAACGAGGCGTACTTGAAAGCGAGCCAGAAATGCAGGAAACAGATTTAATGAGGTACATTGGAATCGCCTTTAAATCACAGGAAGAGGGGCACAAATTCGACAATGATGCACTTGGCCAAACAGGGCGTATGTGTTTTCTCCTTAATATATTCAGGAGAAAACGCATAAGCCCATTTTGGCCAAGCAAGAAAGCGGGCAATGCAAATTTGCACTACAAAGGAGTATCACTTTCCACCGGTCAAAAGGGACATCCACAAAATGTGTAAAATCCAGAAAGGCAAGACAGGCCCTGGAGAACAGGGAGCCTAGTTATGCTGATGGGCAGGATGTAAATTGCCAATTGCCTCTCTGGAGGAGTGCATTGTGTTCCCTAAAACAAGTAAACGACAGAGCTACAGAGCCAAGGGCACTTCCAGTCTAGGGAATATACATTGGGAATCCTGAAAATCAATAAGACAGAGCCACCCCAAAATTTAGGGTTGCACTGCTTACAAGAACCTCAACTTGGGTACACCTTAAATATCCCATCAAAGACAAAAATAGTTCAAGAAATAGTGTTACTTACGTAAGATGGAATATCCCTCAGCCATGAAATCAATGTCATAAGGCCAGTAGCAGCAAAATGAGTGGATACAGGTACGATGATTCTAAGTGAAATAAGTCACAGAGAAAAAGAAACTTATCATAAAATATCACTTATGAAGTTCCGGTAAACATGGCTACACATGAACTGATTTAGGAAGGAGAACCGTGTCTCCCATTTAGAAAACACTCTTATGCCTGCTTAAGGGGGAAGGAGAGGTGGAGTGATGCATAAAACCATAGTTTGATAGTAGTACAGGTACCGTTTCAAAAACCAAATGAGGAATAGTCAAGACCTACACTTTCTGCAGTGAAAGGGACTCAAACCCCATATTTCCCGCAGAGGAATATATCTGATTAGTAACAATCTTAAAACCTATGTATTGATATGTCTCCATTAGGGAATAAAGGGTGTCTAGACTGGCATAAACATGGCAGTGAGAATCAGCTCAATCCCACTATAAAAAGGAACTTCAAAAACAAACCAAAAAAACAGGGAAATGCTTTACAATTCCTTCAGGGTCTCTGATGAAACCTGGAATGACCCTATCTACAACGACAGCTGTATGTGGCATAAGGCTGGACACTTGGGACTGAGAGGACTGGTGAGTTTCGGTGAGCAAATGCAGACCATTTAAATCAATAATGCGTGGCACACATTGCAATGGTCCCAACTCTCTAGGTTGAAGGGAATATTAGTACAGCTATAACATGTACAGGAAACGTAGAGAATGGAAACACTGTGAATACGAAAGGTGTCTGAAACTCAACAATAGTCCCTCTCCTGGTGCTCCGGTTTGAATTTCCAACTGCTTTACTGTCAATCTCCCAACTTAGAGAGACAGACCCTTTAACCTGCTTGTTAGCACAGGTTGCCAATTTGGCAGAGGATGAAAGGGAAGAGGGAGAACCAATGAGAGAGTAGCTGTTAGGCATTTGGACGGGCACATGACACTCAAATTTCCCGGCAGGAAGAAGAATTAACCAAAGTCTCAGCCACCCGCCTGGAATCAGTATATGTCCTGAAGCAAAATTTTGGACTTGAGGTCAGCTCACAAAATACGAGTTGAAAAATGGAACTCAGGGGCACTGCAATTCACAAACTGCAGAGTAATAAAGGACAACTATCGTCAAAAAATCTGTTGAGGGAAGGCAACGAGGCGGACTTGAAAGAGAACCAGAATAGCAGGAAACAGATTTCAAGAGTTAAATTGGAATCGCCTTTAAAGCACAGGAAGAGGGTCACAACTTTGACAATGATGCACTTGGCCCAAAAGGGCGTAGGCGTTTTCTCCTGAATATATTCAGGAGAAAACGCATACGCCCTTTATAGCCAAGAGAGCAAGCAGGCAATGCAAATCTGCACTACAAAGAAGTATCACTACCCACCAGTCAAAACGGACATCACAAAATATGTAAAAACCAGAAAGGCAAGACATGCCCTGGAGAACAGGGATCCTAGTTATGCTGATGGGCAGGATGTAAATTGCCAACTGCCTCTCTGGAGGAGTGCATTCTGTTCGCTAAAACAAGTAAAAAACAGAGCTACAGAGCAGAGGGCACTACCAGTCTATGAAATATATCTTGGGAGAAATTAAAATCAATAAGACAGAGCCACCCCAAAATTTAGGGCTGCTCTGCTTACAAGAAGCTCAAATTGGGTACACAATAAATGTCCCAGGAAAGACAAAAATGGTTCAAGAAATTCTGGTACTTACGTACGATGGAATATCCCTCAGCCATGAAATCAATGTCATAAGGCGAGTAGCAGCAAAATGAGTGGATTCAGGTACGAAGATTCTATGTGAAATAATTCACAGAGAAAAAGAAACTTATCATAAGATATCACTTATGAAGGTCCTGTAAACATGTCTACACATGAACTGAGTTAGGAAAGAGTACAGAGTAACGAATCTTATCATAAGATATGACTCATAGCGGGAATGTACACATGGCTACACATGAACTGAATTACAAACACAACAGAGTCACACATTTAGAAAACAATCTTCTACCTGCTTAAGGGGAAAGGCGAGGTGGGGTAATGCATAAAACCACAGTTTTCAATTAGCACAGATACCGATACATAAACCAAGTATGTAATAGACAACACCTACTTCCAGCACAATGAACTGGACTCAACACCCCCTATTCATTGCAGAGGAATATATCTGACTTTAAGAATTTTAAAACATATGTATTCTCATGTCTCCATAAAGGAATCATGTGTGTGTATAACGGCATGAACACTGCACTGAAATTCAGCTAAACCCCCCGTATAAAAATAAATTTCAAAAGCAAAATGTAAAAACAGCGAAACAGAGAGAAATTCTTAAAAATTACGTTCAGGGCCTGTGATGCAATGTGGATCAACCAACTTTACACCCACCTCTGGATAAGACATAAGACTGGACATTTGGAGCTGACAAGATTGCTGAGGTTGTGTGAGCAAAAGAACACCACTTAGAGCAATACTTTGTGCTACCCATTCTAGTGGTCTCAACTCTCCAGGTTTAAGGGAATCTTCCTACAGTTAAAAATGCATGGGAAACCCAGTGGTTAGTACACTGTGTAATCGGGAAAGTTTTCTAAAAGGTACCTCATTTTTCCTTTCATCGTGCTGGGCTTCGCCATTCCATCTGCATTACTGAAAATCTCCCCACTTGGAGTTTCAGCGGCTTTAGCCTCCTGTTATGCACAGTTTGCAAATTGTGCAGAGGATGAACAGGAAGAGGGGAAACAAATGAGAGATTAGCTGTAGGTATTGGGATGGGCACATGTCTCTCTAGTTTCACCTCAGGAAGAAGAATTAACCAAAGGCTCAGCCTGCAGCCCCGGAACCAGACTAGGGCCTAAAGCCATCCTGCGGTATTGCAGCCGGCTCACAAATAAGCGATTTGAAAAATGGAAATCAGGGGCACAGCAATTCACAAACTTGCAGAGTTATAAGGGACAACTATCATCCAGAAATATATTGAGGTAAGGCAGTGAAGAGGATTTGAATGTAAGGCAGAATTTAAGGAAACAGATTTCAAGAGGTAGATTGGAGTCGTCTTTAAAGCACATGAAAAGCGACAGAACTTCGACAATGATGTCCTTGGCCAAAAAGGGAGTATGTGTATTTTCTTGAATATATTCAGGAAAAAATGCATACGCCCTTTTTGGCCAAGCAAGCCATCAGGCATTGCAAATCCACACTACTTAGAAGTGTCACTTACCACCGGTCAAAAGGGCCATCCGGAAATAGTGTAAAAACCACAAATACAAGACAGGCCATGGAGAAAAGGGAGCCTGGTTATGCCGATGGACAGAATGTAAATGGTCAACAGCCTCTCTGGAGAACTGTATGTTGTTTTCTAAAACAGAGGTACAGAGCATAGCACACTTCCACTCATGGGCGTGTATTTTGGGAAAACTAAAAATCCACAACACACTGCCACCCCTAAGTTTATGGCTGTTCTGTTTACAAGAACCTCAACTTCGGTACACTTTAAATACACCAGGAAAGGAAAAAAAATAATGGATAAAGATGTTGTTGTACTTATATACAATGGAATGTCACTCAGACATAAAATCAATGTCATAAGGCCAATAGCAGCATAATGAGTGGCTTTAGGTACAAAGATGCTAAGTGAAATGAGCCACAAAGAAAAAGAAACTTATTGTAATATATCACTTATAGAGGGAATGTAAACATGGATACACATGACCTGAATTTCAAAAGAGAACAGAGTTACACATTTAGAAAACACACTTATGCCTCCTTAAGGGGAAAGGTGACGTGGGGTGATGTGTAAAAGCAGAGTTTGAAATTAGCACAGATACCATTCCATATACCAAATATGTAATAGACAAGACCTACTCCTTTCTCAATGAACTGGACACAAAACACCCTATTCACTGAAGAGGAATATATCTGACTGCTAATAATCTTGAAACCTATGAATTTATATGTCTCCATAATGGAATCAAGTGTTTGTAGATTGGCATAAACACAGATCAACGGAACAGGACAGAAAGCTCAGAGATAAACCTACATACCTATGGCTATCTCATCTATGACAAAGGAGCTAAGGATATACAATGGAGAAAAGACAGTCTCTTCAGTAATTGGTGCTGGGAAAACTGGACCCCTACACATAAAAGAATGAAATTAGGACACTCCATAACACCATACACAAAAATAAACTCTAAATTGATTAGAGATCTAAATATAAGACCAGACACTATAAAACACTTAGAGGAAACCATAGGCAGAACACTCTATGACATAAATCACAGCAAGATCCTTTTTGACCCACCTCCTAGAGAAATGGAAATGAAAACAGAAATCAACAAATGGGACCTAATGAAACTTAAAAGCTTTTACACAGTACAGGAAAACATAAACAAGATGCAAAAACAACCCTCAGAATGGGAGAAAATATTTTCAAATGAAGGAATTGAAAAAGGATTAATCTCCAAACTTTACATGCACCTCATGTAGCTCAATATCACAAAAACAAACAACCCAATTCAAAAAAGGGCAGAAGACCTAAATAGACATTTCTTCAAAGAAGATATACAGATTACCAAGAAACACATGAAAGGATGCTGAACATCACTAATCATTAGAGAAATGCAAATCAAAACTACCGTGAGGTATCACGTCACAGCAGTCAGAGTGGCAATCATCAAAAAAAACCTACAAAACAATAAATGCTGTAGAGGCCTTTATTGGAGAAAAGAGAACACACTTGCACTGTGGGTAGGAATATAAATTGATATGGGCACTAGGGAGAACAGTACGGAGGTTCCTTTAAATAACTAACAATAGATGTACCAAACGACCCAACAATCCAACTACTGTGCATTTGCCTTGCGAAAACCATAATTCAAAAAGAGTTTTGTACGAAAATGTTCATTTCAGCTCTATTTACAATAGCCAGGACATGGAATCAACCTAAGTGTCCATCGATAGATGAATGGATAAAGAAGATCTGGCACATATATACAATGGAATATTACTCAGCCATAAAAAGAAGCAAAACTGACTTATTTGTACTGAGGTGGATGGACTTAGAATCTGTCCTACACAGTGAAGTAAGTCAGAAAGGGAAAAACAAATACTGTATGTTAACAGAGATATACGGAATCTAATGAAGAAAAAAAAAAGATTTTGAAGAACTTAGTGGCAGGACAGGATTAAGGACACAGAAGTGGAGAAAGGACTTGAGGACACCGGAAGGGGGATGGGTAAGTTGGGACGAAGTGAGAGAGTGGCATGGACATAAATACATTACCAAATGTAACACTGATAGCTACTGGGATGCTGCCACATAGAAGAGGTAGATCAGCTCGGTGCTTTGTGAACACCTATAGGGGTGGGATATAGAGTGTGGGAGGGAGACGCAAGAGTGAGGGGATCTGGTGACATTTGTATATGTATAGCTGATTCACTTTGTTATACAGCAGAAACAAACACTCCATTGTAAAGCAATTATACTCCAATAAACGTGTAAAAGGAAAAAAAAAAAAAAAAGAAAGCCCAGGGATAAACCTACACACCTATGGTCAACTAATCTATGACAAAGGAGACAAGACTATACAATGGAGATAAGACAGTCTCTTCAATCAGTGGTGCTGGGAAATATGGACAGCTACATGTAAAAGAATGAAATTAGAACACTCCCCAACACCATATATAAAAATATATTCAAAATGGATTAGAGACCTTAATGTAAGACTGGACAGTATAAAACTCTGAGAGGAAATCTTATGAAGAATACTCTGACATAAATCACAGCAAGATCTTTTTTGATCCACCTCCTATACTAATGAAATAAAAAAGAAAACTAAACAGCTGGGACCTAATGAAACGTAAAAGCTTTTGCAAAGCAAAGGAAACTACAAACAAGACGAAAAGACAACCCTCAGAATGGCAGAAAATATTTGCAAACGAACCAATGGACAATTGCTTAATCTCCAATATATATAAACAGCTCATGCAGCTCAATATTAATAAAACAAACAACCCATTACAAAAATGGAAGAAGATCTAAATAAACATTTATTCCAAGAAGACATAGAGATGGCCAAGACACACATGAAAATCTGCTCAACATCTCTAATTATTAGAGAAACGGAAATCGAAACTACAATGAGGTATCACGTCACACCTGTTAGAATGGGCATCATCAGAAAATCTACAAACAACAAATGCTGGAGAGGGTGTGGAGATAAGGAACCTTCTTCCACAATTGTTGGGAATGTAAATCAATACAATCTCTATGGAGAACAGTATGGAGGTTCCTTTAAAAACTAAAAATAGAATTACCATATAATCCAGCAATGCCACTACTGGGCATATACCCAGAGAAAACCATAAATCAAAAAGACACATTCACCACAATGTTCATTGCAGCACTATTTACAATAGGCAGGTAATGAAAGCAACCTAAGTGCCCACAGACAGACGAATGGATAAAGATGTGGTACATATATACAATGGAATATTACTCAGCCATACATAGGAATGAAATTGGGTCATTTGTAGAGACCTTGATGGATCTAGAGACTGTCATACAGATGGAAGTAAGTCAAAAAGAGAAAAACAAATATTGTATATTAATGCATATATGTGGAACCTAGAAAAATGGTACAGGTGAACCGGTTTGCAGGGCAGAGATAGAGACACAGATGTAGAGAACAAACATATGGACACCAAGGGGGGAATGCCATGGGAGGGTGGTGGTGGGATGATTTGGGAGACTGGGATTCACATGTGCACACTTATATGTATAAAATAGATATCCAATAAGAACCTGCTGTATAAAAGAAAGAAATAAATTTAAAAAAAATAAAAATAAATAAATAACATTTAATTAAAAAAACAGAAAAAAAGTTTTTCCCTTCATATAGACCTCTTTATATTAATGTATTATTTCCATGTTTATATCTGTAAATTTAAAAAATAGGAATAAATAAAATCTACCTTGAACCAAAAAGAAAAAAAGAAAAAAAATACAAAAGAGAACCTACTAGTTATACAGAGGAAAATTGTATCAGGGCACTTGCTCCAGTGGTAAAAATTCTTAAGTTGGTCAGAGGTGTGAAATCGTCTCCCATGCAGTCAGCAGCACTCCCCCCCACAAGGAGCATCCTCATTGCAAAGCTGGGGGACTGTGTTGAGGAGTCTGTGAGTAAATGTGAGCTGAGCCCCAGTCCTGCTGCAGCTGAACTCTTCCCACCCTTTCCAGGTAAAACACCTGAATATGTACAAGAACTTGCAAGCCTAGAGGAAGGGCTGTGGAGTCACACAAGTGACAGCACGTAGGCCGACTTGGTGCCTGCAGGCCAGCCAGGATGGTCCTGGCCCCAGATGCTCTTCTGGAAGCTTTCCATTTCCCTGCTTGAGATACCCCTCCTGCCACGGCCCCCACTGCTTTTTTACTTCCTCACCACTGCCTGGGGAGAAATTCCAGTGGCAGGTATGGGTGACACATCCTCTTCTTTAGCAGGTGGCAGCCTGGCAAGTCCTGCAGAAAGTCCATCAGAGCCCCCCTCAAACTGGGCCACCCACAAAGCCACGGCCCCTCACTCCCTCCCACTACCCCAGCCCCGGCACTGCTGACGGGGCAGAGAATATGGCGTCAGGCACAGCAACAGGGGCTCTTGCTGACTGGAGAGGCGTTTATATTGACCTCAACCCAGGCACACCTGGGGAGGGCTGGCAGGCAGTGTCAGGTTGCCCAAATCAGCCAATCCTCACCCCTCAGGTGCTCACAGTTGCAGAAAATGAACCTTGCTAAACAGGCCAGGCCCAAGGAACAGGTGTGGGCTCCTGAGAGTTAGGATAGACAAGGGCCTGCAGCTGCTGCTTGTTTTCTTATCATTTTATCTGGTCTATGAGTGGAAAACAACTTCAAGAAGACCCTATCCTAATGAGAGGAAGCCAGGGGTCAGGGAGAGGAGTGATGGTGGGTGGAGACAGAGGCCTGGTGCCCTGGCTGCAGTGGAAGTGTCTGGAAGACCAGGCAGAGAAAGGATGCACAGAGTGATACCCAGGGTCACAGACCTCTCAGACCTGCTGTTTGTTAGTTCAAGTCCTTCTCTGAGGTGTTCTGTGTCAGCTGTGAGCGACAGGTGAGCTGGGGGTTCTCTGCAAGGTGGGCTATGTGCACAGTTCCTGTGTGTCCAGCCCTGCTGGGGTACCGGCCCAGGGGAGCTCTGTATCCTGGGAAGGGCCTGACTAGGAGAGCCCCATGGGCTGCTGGGTAGCTGCACAGGTGAGCTCCATACCCTGGGAGGGACTTGACCACGAGAGCCCCGTGGGCTGTGGGGTGGGTGGCTCAGCCCAGGTAAGCTCCATATCCTGGGATTGGCCTGACCACGAGAGCCCCATGGGCTGCTGGAGACCTGGTAAAGTATATCAGGACAGTCAGTGAAGCCACCGAGGATATACATCCAGTAGCTCCTATTTCCTACACCCTGCTGGTCATTCTACCATCCACCAGGCCATGGCATTCTGTATTAGACTTCAATGATGCCTTCTTCTGTATTCCATTCATCTCAGAGTCACAATAACTTTTGGCTTGTGAGTGGCAGGACACAACATGCAACAAAAGCAATAATGCTGGGCTGTCCTGCCCCAATGGTTCAAAAATCCCCACACCATCATTGGGGAAATGTCCTCTAAAGACCTAAAAGTTCTACCTCTGTAAAAGGGAACCCTCCTTCAATATGTAGATGACATTCTGATTGTCAGGTCTACTAAAGACGCCTCTGAACTACCTAGCCAAGAAAGGATAGAAGGTGTTCAAGAAAAAGGCTCAAATATCCCAGGCTAAGGTGACATGCCTGGGCTTCATTCTCACAGATATTAGGAGAAACGCATCCCAGAAAAGGGAAGAAGCCATTTGCAGCCTTACCTCTTCTAAAACTAAAAGACAGCTTAGGGGTTCCTGGGGAGGCCAAGGTTTTCTGCATCTGGATCCCTAACTACAGTCTAATAGCTGGGCCTCTACATGAAACACTGACACGAAATGATGTTGATTCTTTTGAATAGAATCCAGAAGCAGCCTTTCAAGAATGGAAAGAGCAGTCAATTCAGACCCTTGCCCAGGAACTCCCTAATTTAGCTAAACCCTTTGACCTTTACATACCAGGTCAAAGGTTAATCGCCCTTGGAGCCTTAGTGCAAAAACTGGGACCACTTGAAATGGAGCAACACAAGAATGCCCTTCAGGTATGATAAACTATGTTCAGCAAGGGCTTTGCCCACTGCCCCATCAGATCAGGATACTGGGGTATCTAAAAAGCTGGAAATCAGCAGCCCACAAGGCCACCTACCTCCTAAGGGAAAAGGAACCCACGTGGTGATCCTAACAACCCATCATGCCCTGAAGATGCAGGGGTCGCTCTGTGGACACACTGACCTCGAGTGAGGAGGCCCTCCAACTCCAACCTCCAGAGAGACAAATGGGGGAAATGGGCCCCCAAGATGACTCGTGTGACCATCACTTGACCTGGAGTTTCTCTCAGAAAACAAGTCTGTGCCCCGAACGAGCAGACTACTGCTTGCAGGACTTACTGCACCCAGACGGGAGCTAACAAGCTTGGCGGAGGAAACGTATATCACGATTTCACCATAGAAAACCCTACAGACACCGCGGTGATGGTGGCCAATATGACCGGCTGGACTGCTGCCTACTTCAAAAGGCCGTTGACTCAGTGGACGTCATGGTCCTGGATCACCACCGAACCTGGACTGTCTGGGAGTTGAGCGTGCAGGGCTTTGACACATGGTGCTGTTTGTACATTAATTCAGGGACCTAATTAAAGGAAGCACAGACTACTGGTCAGAGCATCTAGGCTGGCAAATCCGTCAGCCTAAGTTCACCGAACAAATGTGGGGTGGGGTGAAACCTGCCACAGCAGCATCTCTGTGCATCTCTTTCCTGGACCCTTAAAGGTCATTAGAATCTATAACACTTCCAATGCTGGTGCTCAGGTGGACGAGCAGTGAGGCAGGAGTCCTTGGGACAATCAACCTCACCTGGAGGCTGCTGGGGAGAAGTTTTGCCCCTCCCCCCGTGTATGAGGGCTCGCACCTCAGCATGAAGCAGTTACAAAAGAGGTGTCTGCACCCTCAGCACCCAAAGAATGAGGAACGGGACAAAAAGCAGAGGAGGTGTTCGTCTCCGGCAACGTTCATTAAAAATTCCTGGGAGATAAAAAGAGAATCTGGGCAATAAATTAAAGTCTAACCGGTTTTTCCTTTGTGCTTTGTCTAATTTCACGTGCTCCTAGGGTTCCGCATGCAGAGGTCCGACACGCGGCACTTCAGACCGAATTCCTAGTGCAGAATGGCTGGGTCGACACCTCAGCTAGCGGGGTCCCATGCAGACTCTGCGACATAGAGCCTGAGCTGAAGCCAACCCAGCCCTCGAGAGCTCCATCCCCTCCCTCCCGATGACGCTGCTGGGATCCCTACACAGCAGCCCAGCCCACAGCCCGCGGGGGAGTGCACGCTCTCACCTCTCCATTCTGTTTTCAAAATATAAAGTTTCCTTTTCTTCTGAACCAAACTCAGTCTTGATCTGTTGGCTCCAATGACACTGGGCATGGGGACTCCTGTTGGGGTCCACTGTGGAGGATCAGTAACAGAAATTGAGAACATTGTAACTTCAATGAACAGATGTGTGAGCCAAACTGTAGTCAACCTAGAGCAGTGTATAAGGCTCGGGTAAAATAAGATGTTTCTAAGACTTACATCTGATATTTCCATCACTTTATTATAAGCAAGTTTAGTGAAGACGTCTGTCTTATTTGTCAGGTCAACATTAGAGAAATGAAGTGATTTATTCCCAAGGATGTACATCGAATACTCTTGGCTGAAGCTTTAATCTTGTTTTGAATGCTTTTCCATTGAAAATGATACCTCTCTTTCAGCTTCCCCATTTCTGAGAAGTATAAAATCTTATAATTTATTATTACCAAAGGGGAAAGGTAGGAGAAGGGATAAATTAACAGTTTGGGATTAACACATACACACTGCTATGTATAAAACAGATCATCAACAAGGAACTACTGTATAGCACAGGGAACTACACTGAATATTTTACAATAACCTATAAGGGGAAATAATCTGCAAAAGAATAGATATTTTTATTGACATCATCTATCAATGACAGATAAAATGTAACCTAAGCAAGGCCGATGGTGAGCACTTTTGACTCTGAAGATTTAAATCATCTAAGGTTTGGACTCTGCCTATTTCCCAAGGCCCTTAATGGACATATATTTAGCCATAGCTTAAAAATTCCCCAGTTTGGGGTTCAGGGAGACACTGATTTGGAAAACTCCCTGGTGTTCTCCTTACATGCACGGGACCATTCCTACGGCTAAAACATGCCTGTCACACCTAGAGGATGGTACACCGTTTGATCAGAAACAGTTTGGAAAAGGCACCTCATCGCCTCATCGCCTGGTGCTCGGGTTCACCCCTCCAGCATCTTTCCTAACAATCTCCTCACTTGGGGATATCAGCACCGTCAACATCCTGTTGAACACAGTTTGGAATTTGTCCGGAGGATGAAGCGGAAGGATGAGAAAAATTTAGAGACAAGTCCTAGGTGTTCGGACAGGCACATGCCACTCTAATTTCCAATCCGGAAGACAAATTCATCAAAGGCTAGAATTGCCCACGGAAACAGAATAGGGCTAGAGGAAATGCCGCTCTTTTGTGTCCAGTTTCCAAAAACACAAGTTGAAAAATGGATCTCAGGGGCACTAAAATTCATGAAACTGCAGAGTTGAAAATATCTATCGTCAAAAAATGTCTTGAGGTAAGTCACAGAAAAGGACTTGTAAGCAAGGGAGAGTGGCAGGAAACAGATTTGAAGAGGTGGAAAGGACTCCCCATTAAAGCACAAGAAAAGGGGCTGAACATCGCCAATGATGCAGTTGGCCAAAAAGGGCGTATGCATTTTTTCTGAATATATTCACGTAAAGGACATACACACTTTTTATCCAACCAAACAGGTGGGCACTGGAAATCAATACTACAAAATGTATCACTTCACATCAGTCAGAAGGGCTATCCACATGAAGTGTAAACACCCGAAATGCAGGACAGGGTGAGGAGAAAAGGGAGCCCTGTGAGGCTGATAGTGGAAATGTAATTTGCCAATGGCCACTCTGGAGAAGTGTATTTTGATAGATAAAACATCTAAAAAATGAGCTACAGAGCATAGGGCACTTGCACTCATGGGTGTATACCTTGGGAAAAACAAAAATCGAAAGAAAACAGGCACCCCAACGTTTACCACCTCTCTGTTAAAAAGGGCCTCAACTTGGATGTAAAATAAATGTCCCTGGAAGGATAAAATGGATAAAAGATATGGGCTACTTATGTAGAGTGGACTATTACTCATCCAGAAATCAATGAAATAAGGCCAGTTGTAACAACTCTGTAGGAGATACATACGATCATTCTAAGTGACGTATGTCAGAAAGAAAAAGACACATATCATAAGATGTCACTTAAAGGTGGAATCAAAAATGGCTACACATGAAATAAATTACAAAAAAGAAACATAGTCAAATATGTAGAAAATCGACATAAGGCTGCTAAATGGGAAAGGTGGGGAAGGGTGAGGTATTATCCAGGAGGTTGAAATTAGCAAAGATACCATTCCAAGTACCAAATTGAATAACTGACAAGGCCTACACGGTACCTCAAAGAACTGCAATCAGACCACTCAAGTCACTGGAAAATAATACATATAACTGGTAAGCATCTGAAAAAGAATTTATTGTTGTCTCACAGTACATGAATCAAGTGGATGCACAGCAGCAAAAAACAGAGCTTTGAAAATCAGCTGTAACCAATATAAAAATAAATTTAAAAATATGTATAAAAACAGTGAGACAGACAAAAATTCTTACAACTTTTGTTGAAGGGCTACGATGTAACATGGATTGAACACATGTAGACCCACAGCAGGATGATATATAAGGCTGGAAGCTATGCACGGTAAGACATGTTAGAGAGGCTGGGTGGGGAAATGCAGACCTTTTAAAGTAATACTGCCTGGTACCCATTCCATGGGTCCCAAATCTGCAGGTTCAAGGGAATCTTCTGACAGTGAAAACATGCCTGGAAATCCAAGATGAACGTACACCGTGTGATCAGGAAAGTTGTCTAAAATGCACCTCATTTTTGATCTCCTGGTGCTGGGGTTCGCCATTCCAGCCACATTACTAACAATCTCCCCACTTGGAGAATCAGCACCTTTAACCTCCTCTTTCACACAGTTTGCAATTTTTGCAGAGGATAAACGGGAAGAGATGGAAACAATGAGAGACTAGCTGTAGGAGTTTTGACAGGCACATGTCACTCTAATTTCCCATTACGAAGAAGAATTAACCAAAGGCACAGCCTGCCTCCCCAGAACCAGAATAGGCCCGGAAGCAATACAATGGTTTGGCGGCCAGCTCACAAAAAATGCGAGTTGAAAAATGGTGCTCAGGAGCAGACAATTCAAAGACCTGCAAAGATATAAATGATAACCAACATCCAAAAATATATTCAGGTAAGGCAACGAAGAGGATCTGAATGAGCGGCAGAATTGCAGGAAACAGATTTCAAAAGGTAGATTGTACTCACATTTAAAGCATATGAAAAGCAGCAGAATTTCTAAAATGATGCAGTTGGGCAAAAGGGTGTATGCGTTTTTTTCGTGAATATCTTCAGGAAAAAAACACATAGAGAGTTTTTGGCCAACCAAGCAAGCAGGAAATGCAAGTCTGCTCAACAAAGAAGCCTCAATTTCCACTGCTCAGAAAGGCCATCCAAAAAATGTGTACAAACCAGAAATGCAGGAGAGGCCATGGAGAACACGGAGCCTGATAACGCTGATGGGTGGGGTATAAATATCCAAGAGCCACTCTGAAGAAGTGTATGCTGTTTCCTAAAACATCTAAAATACAAAGCCCCCGAGCAAAGGGGACTTCAACTCATGGGCATATGACTTGGGAAGACTAAATATCAACAAGACACAGGCACCCCAATATTTAGGGCTGCTCTGCATACAAGAACCTCCACTTCGGTACACATAAAATATGCCAGGAAAAAGAGAAATGCATAAAGAACTTGTGGTAATTTTGTAAAACGGAATATCACTGAGACGTGATATCAATGCCATAAGGACTGTAGCAGCATAATGAGTGGATTAAGGTACTATGATTCTAAGTGCAATAAGTCACACAGAAAAAGAATCTAATCATAAGATATCACTTATAGAGGTAATGTCAACATCACAACACATGAACTGAATTAGGAAAGAGAACAGAGTCTCACATTTAGAAAACACTCTTATGCCTGCTTAAGGGGAAAGTAGAGGTTGGGTGATGCATAAAACCAGAGTTTGATGTTAGCACAGGTACCATTCCATAAACCAAATACAGAATAGACAAGACCTACACTTTCCTCAGTGAACGGGACTCAACACCCCTATTCCACGCAGAGGAATATATCGGACTAGTAAAAAATCTTAAAACCTATGTATTGATATGTCTCTGTAAGTGAATCAATTGTGTCTAGACCGGCATAAACACGTCCGTGAAAATCAGTTCAACCCCATTATAAAAATGAATTTCAAAAACAAAACAAAATAACAGCGAAATTCTTACACAATTCCTTCAGGGGTTCTGATGAAACCTGGAATGACCCTATCTGCAAAGACAGCTGGATGAGACATAAGGCTGGACACCGGGGAATGAGAGGACTGGTGAGATTGGGAGATAAAATGCAGACCCTTTAAAGTAGTAATGCATGCTACCATTCCATGGGTCCCAAATCTCCAGAAAGAAGGGAATATCACTACAGTTATAACATGTATGGGAAACCTAGAGAATGAACACACTGTTTTGGCGAAAGGTTTCTAAAAGTCTCCTAATTTTTCCTCTCCTTGTGCTCCAATTTGGCATTCCAACTGCTTTACTATCAATCTCCCAACTTTGGAGAGTCAACCCCTATAACCTCCTGGTTCACACAGTTTGCTAATTGTGCAGAGGATGAAAGGGAAGACGGAGAACCAATCAGAGAGTAGATGAAGGCATTTGGACGGGCACATGTCACTCTAATTTCCCATTCAGGAAGAAGAATTAACCAAAGCCTCAGCCAACAGCAGGGAACCAGTATAGCCACCCCTGGAACCAGTATAGGTCCTGAAGCAGTATTGTGGATTTGCAGACAGCTCACAAAAATGGGATTTCAAAATTGGAGCTCAGGGGCACAGAAATTCACAAACCTGCAGTTATAAAGAACTACTCAATTCCAAAAATCTGTTGAGGAAAGGCAAAGAAGTGGACTTGAAAATGAGGCAGAATTGCACAAAACATATTTCAAGAGGTAAATTAGAATCGCCTTTAAAGCTCAGGAAAAGCATCACAACTTCGACAATGATGCACTTGGCCAAAAAGGGCGTATGACTTTTCTCCTGAATATATTCAGGAGAACACGCATACGCCCTTTTTGGCCAGTCAAGCAAGCACACAATGCAAATCCACACTACAAAGAATTGTCACTTCCAACCGGTAAAAAGGGATATCTGAAAATCTGTAAAAACCACAAAGGCAAGAGAGAGATGACAAGGGCATGAAACAATGTGTTCCCAAGGGTCATGGAGGATTGTGATGACAAGTGCATGGAGCATTGTGATGACAAGATTATGTAGCATTTGCTGACAAAGGCATGGAGCATTGTGATGACAAGTTTCATGAAGCACTGTGATGACAAGCCTCAAGGAGCATTGTGATTAGAGTGGTCATAGAGCATTGGGATGACAAGGGCATGGATCATTGTGATGACAAGGGTCATGGAGCATTTTAATCACAAGAGTCCCGGATCATTGTGTTGTCAGGGTTCATGGAGCGTTGTGATGACAGTGGTCCTGGAGCATTGTGATGGCAGGGGTCATGGAGCATTGTGATGAGAAGGTCATGGAGCACTGGGCTGAAAATGTTCATGGTGTATTGTGATGACAGGGGTCATGGAGCATTGTGATGACAAGGAACTGGAGCCTTGTGATAAGAAGACCATGGAGCCTTGTGATGACAAGTCTCATGGAGCATTCTGATGAAAAGGGGCATGGAGAATTGTGATTACAGGGGTCTTGGAGCATTGTGATGACAAGGGCATGGAGCATTGGGATGAGAAGGACATGGAGCGTTCTGATGACATGCATCACGGAGCACTGTGATGACAAGGGTATGGAGCATTGTGATTACATGGGTCTTGGAGCACTGTGATGAAAAGGGCATGGATCATTGTGATGAAAAAGGCATGGAGACTTGTCATGACAGGGTTCAAGGAGCATACTGATGACAAGTGTCAGGGAGCATTGTGATGACAAGGGTATTGAGCATTGTGATGACAAAGGTCATGGAGCATTGTGATGAGAAGAACATGGATAATTGTGATTACGAGCGTCATGGGGCGTTGTGATGAAAAGTGTTATGGAACATTTTGATCAGAAGGATTGGGAGCATTGTGATGACAGAGGTCATAGAGCATTTTGATTTCATTGTTATGACAATAGCATGAAGCATTATGATGATGGGTATGGTGCATTTTGATGACAGGGTTCATGGAGCATTGAGATGAAAAGGGGCATGGAGCATTGTGATAACAGCAGTCTTGGAGCATTGTGATGACAAGGGCATGGAGCATTGTGATTACAGGGGCCGTGGAGCATTGTGATGACAAGGGTCATGGAGCCTTGTGATGACAAGCCTGTGGAACATTGTGATGGCAGGGGTCATGGAGAATTGTTATGACAGGGGTAATGGAGCATTTTGATGACAAGGGCATGGAGCATTCATCTGAAAAATTTCATGGATTATTGTGATGAGAGGGGGAAGGAGCATTGTGATGACAAGGGCACGGAATACTGAGATACATGGGTCATGCAGGATTGTAATGACAAGCGCATGGAGCATTGTGATAAGAAGGACATCGAGCATTGTGAGGACAAGCGTCATGGAGCTTTGTGATGACAAGGCCATGGAGCAATGTGATGAGAGGGTTCATGGAGCATTGTGATGACAATGACATGCAGCATTGTGATGCCAAGGGTCATGGAGCTTTGTGATGACAAAGGTCATGGAGCATTTTAATGACAAGTGTGTGGTGCACTCTGTTGTGAAGGGCGGGGAGCATTGTGATGACAGGGTCATGGAGAAATTTGATGAAAATTGTCATGGAACATTTTGATGAAAGTGGTTATGGAACGTTGTGATGTCAGGTGTCCTGGATCATTTTGATGACAGGGGTTATGGAACATTGTGATGTCAGGGGTCATCGAACATTGTGATGATAAGTGCATGTAGCATTGTGATGACAGGAGTCATGGAACATTGTGATGACAGGGGTGAGGGAGTATTGTGATGAATAGTGATGTAACCTTGTGATATCAGTGGTGAGAGATCATTTTGATGAGAAGTGCATTGAGCATTGTGATGACAAGGTTTATGGAGCACTGTGATGAAAAGATTGTGGAGCACTGTGATGACAACAGCATGGCACATTGTGATGACATGGGTCATGGAGCACTGTGCTGAGAAAGGCATAGAGCATTGTGATGACAAGGGTCAAATAGCATTGTGATGAAAAGTTCATGGAGCATTGTGGTGAAAAATGTCACAGAGATGGGTGATGACGAGGGCATGTACCATTGTGACGACAAAGGTCATGAAGCATTGAGATGACTGCAGTCACGGAGCATTGTGATGACAGGGGTCATGGAGCATTGTGATAACAAGGGCATGGAGCATTGTGATGACTAGTGTCATGGAGGATTCTGATGACAAAAGTAATGGAGCATTGTGATGACAATCGCTTGGAGCATTGTGATGACAAGGGTCAGGGAGCATTGTACTGACAAGTGCATGGAGAATTGTGATGACAAGTGTCATGCAGCACTCTGATGACAAGCTTGTGAAGTATTTTGATGACAATGGCATGGAGCATTCTGATGACATGCGTCATGGAGCTTTGTGATGACAAGGGCATGGAGCATTGTGAGGAGAAGTGCATCGAGCGTTGTGATGACAAGCCTCACGGAGATTTGTGATGACAAATGCATGGAGCAATGTGATGAGCGGGTTCATGGAGCATTGTTATGACAATGGAATGGAGCATTGTGATGTCAAGGTTCATGGAGCTTTGTGATGACAAAGGTCATGGAGCATTTTGATGAAAAGAGCGTAGTGCATTGTGATGAGAAGTGCAGGGAGCATTGTGATGACATGGGTTATGGAGCATTTTGCTTACATGTGCATCGAGCATTGTGATGACAAATGTCATGGAGCATTGTGCTGAAAATTGCATGGAGCTTTGTGATGACAAGGGTCACAGAGCATTGTGATGAATAGTTCATGGAGCATTGTGATGACAGTCATGGAGCAATGTGATGAAATGTATCATGGAACATTTTTATGACAGGGGTTATGGAACATTGTGATGTCAGGGGTCATGGAGCATTGTGATGAAAAGTGTCATGGAGCATTTGTGACAGGGGTTATGGAAAATTGTGATGTCAGGGGTCATGGAGCATTGTGAAGATATGGGCATGTAGCATTGTGATGATATGGGCATGTAGCATTTTGATGACAGGGTTCATGGAACATGGTGATGACGGGGTGAGGGAGTATTCTCATGACTAGTGATGGAATATTGTGATATATGTGGTGAGAGAGCATTTAGATGAGAAGTGCATGGAGAATTGTGATGACACGTTTTATGGAGCATAACGATGAAAAGGATGTGGAGCATTGTGATGACAAAGCGCATGGTGAATTGTTATGACATGGGTCATGGAGCATTGTGCTGACAAGTGCATGGAGCATCGTGATGACAAGCGTCATGGAGCATTGTGCTGACCAAGGCATGTAGCATTGTGATGAGAAGGTTCATGGGGTTTTGTGATGAAAAGTTCATGTAGCATTGTGGTGACAAAGGTCACAGAACCTTGTGTGACGAGGGCATGTACCATTGTGATGACAAAGGTCATGAATCATTGTGATGACTGGAGGCACGGAGCACTGTGATGACAAGGGCATGGAGAACTGTGATGACAGGGGCCTGGAACATTGGTCTGACAAGTTTCATGGATTATTGTGATGACAGTGTGCATGACGCATTGTGATGACAAGGGCATGGAGCATTGTGATGACAAGGTTATGGATTATTGTGAAGACAGGTGTCAGGGAGCATTTTGATGACATATGTCATTGTCCATTGCGATGACAATGGTATGGAGTTTTGTGATGCCAAGTGTCATGGAGGATTGTGATGACAAATGTAATGGAGCATTTTGATGACAAGGGCTTAGAACATCGTGATGACAAGGGTCATGGAGCATTGTGATGACAAGAGCATGGAGCATTGTGATGACAAATGTCACAGAGCCTTGTGTGACGAGGGCATGGACCATTGTGATGACAAAAGTCATGAAGCATTGTGATATTGGAGTCACGGAGCATTGTGATGACATGCGTCAGGTAGCATTGTGATGACAAGGGCATGGAGCATTGTGATAAAAGGGGCATGGAACATTGGTCTGAGAAGTTTCATGGATTATTGTGATGACAATGGGCATGGCACATTGTGATGACAAGGGCATGGAGCACTGTGGTGACAGAGGTCACAGAGCCTTGTGTGATGAGAGCATGGACCATTGTGATATAAAATGTCATAAAGCATTGTGATGACTAGAGTCACGGAGCATTGTGATGACAGGGGCATGGAACATTGGTCTGACAATTTTCATGGATTATTGTGATGACAGTGGGCATGGCTCACTGTGATGACAGGGCATGGAGCATTCTGATGACAAGGTCTTGGAGTATTGTGAAGACAGATGTCAGGAAGCATTGTGATGACATATGTCATGGTCCATTGCGATGACAATGGCATGGAGTATTGTGATGCCAAGTGTCATGGAGCATTGTGATGACAAGTGTTATGGAACATTGTGATCAGAAGGGTTTGGAGCATTGAGATGACAGAGGTCATTGAGCATTTTGATTTCCTTGTGATGACAATAGCATGAAATATTATGGTGATGGGCACGGTGCATGGTGATGACATGGTTCATGAAGCATTGAGAAGAAAAGTGGCATGGAGCACTGTGATTACAGGGGTGTTGGAGCATTGTGATGACAAGGGCATTGAGCACTGTGATTACAGGGGTGTTGGAGCATTGTGATGACAAGGGTCACGGAGGCCTGTGATGACAAGGCCGTGGAACATTGTGATAGCAGGGGTCATGGAGCATTGTTATGACAGGTGTAATGGAGCATTGTGATGACAAGGGTATGGGGCATTGGTCTGAAAAATTTCATGGATTATTTTGATGAGAGTGGGCATGGAGCATTGTGATGACAAGGGCACGGAACACTGTGATACATAGATCATGCAGGATTGTAATGACAAGGGCATGCAGCATTGTTTTGAGAAGGACATCGAGCATTGTGATTACAATACTCATGGAGATTTGGGTTGACAAGTGCATGGAGCAATGTGATGAGAGGCTTCATGAATCATTGTGATGACATTGGAATGGAGCATTGTGATGCCAATGGTCATGGAGCTTTGTGATGACAAATGTCATGGATCATTTTGATGACATGTGTTATGGAGCATTGTGAGGTCAGGGGTCATGGAGCATTGTGATGAAAAGGGTCATGGAGCATTTTGATTACATGGGTTATGGAGCATTGTGATGTCAGGGGTCATGGAGCACTGTTATGATAAGGGCATGTAGTATTGTGATGACAGAGGTCAGGGAAAATTGTGATGACAAGGGTGAGGGAGTATTGTTATGACTAGTGAAGGAACATTGTGATATCAGTGGTGACGGATCATTTTGATGAGAAGTGCATGCAGCATTGTGATGACAAGCTGGTGGAGCATTTTCCTGACAAGCGCATGGAGCATTGTGATGACAAGGGTCATTGAGTATTGTGCTGAGAAAGGCATGGAGAATTGTGATGACAAGGGTCATGGAGCATTGTGATGATCAGGACATGGAGCAATGTGATGGCAAGACCGTGGAGCATTGTGATGAGACGACCATGGATAATTGTGATGACGAGCATCATGGAGCTTTATGATGAAAGCGAACCAGAATAGCAGGAAACAGATTTCAAGAGGCACATTGGAATCGCATTTAAAGCACAGGAAGAGGGACACAACTTCGACAATGATGCACTTGGCCAAAAAGGGCGTATGTGTTTTCTCTGGAATATATTCAGGAGAAAACACATACACCCTTTTTGGCCAAGCAAGCAAGTGGGCAATGCAAATCTGTTCTAGAAAGAAGTATCATTTCCCAGTGGTCAAAAGGGACATCCACAAAATGTGTAAAAACCAGAAAGACAAGACAGGCCTTGGAGAATGGGGACCATAGTTATGCTGATGGGCAGGATGTAAATTGCCTACTGCCTCTCTGGCGGAGTGCATTGTGTTCCCTAAAACAAGTAAACAACAGAGCTGCAGAGCCAAGGGCACTTCCAGTCTAGAGAAGATACCTTGGGAAAACTGAAAATCAATAAGACAGAGCCACCCCAAAATTTAGGGCTGCACAGCTCACAAGAACCTCAACTTGGGTACACCTTAAATATCCCAGGAGAGACAAAAATGGTTCAAGAAATTGTGTTACTTACATACGATGGAATATCCCTCAGTCATGAAATAAATGTCATAAGGCCTGTAGCAACAAAATGAGTGGATTCATGTACGATGATTCTAAGTGAAATAAGTCACAGAGAAAAACAAACTTATCATAAGATATCACTTATTAACGTCCTGTAAACATGGCTACACATGAACTGAATTAGGAAAGAGAACAGAGTCTCACATTTGGAAAACACCCTTATGCCTCCTTAAGAGGGAAGGAGAGGTGGAGTGATGCATAAAACAAGATTTTGATATTAGTACAGATACCGTTCCAAAAACCAAATACGGATTAGACAATGCCTACACATTCCTCAGTGAAAGGGACTCAAAATCCCATATTTCCCGCAGAGCAATATATCTCACTAGTAAGTATCTTAAAACCTATGTATTGATATGTCTCCGTAAGGGAATTAAATGTGTCTAGACTGGCATAAACATGGTTGTGAGAATCAGCTCAAACCTACTATAAAAAGGAATTTTAAAAACAAAACAATAAAACAGGGAAATTCTTTACAATTCCTTCCGGGGCTCTGATGAAACTTGGAATGACCATATCTACAACGACAGCTGGATGTGGCATAAGGCTGGACACTTGGGACAGAGAGGATTGGTGAGATTCCGTGAGCAAATGCAGACAACTTACAGCAATAATGCGTGACACACATTCCAAGGGTCCCAACTCTCCAGGTTGAAGGGAATATTACTACAGCTATAACATGTACGGCAAACCTAGAGAATGGACATACTGTGAATATGAAATGTTTCTAAAAGTCAATTTATAATCCCTCACCTGCTTCTCCGGTTTGATTTTCAAACTGCTTTACTATCAATCTCCCTACTTGGAGAGACAGACCCTTTAACCTCCTGGTTCGCACAGGTTGCCAATTTGGCAGAGGCTGCAAGGGCAGAGTTAGAACCAATAAAAGAGTAGCTGTTAGGCATTTGGACGAGCACATGTCACTCTAATTTTCCGGAGGAAGAAGAATTAACCAAAGTCTCAGCCACCCGCCGGGAACCAGTATAGGTCCTGAACCAAAATTGTGGACTTGCGGTCAGCTCACAAAAAATGAGTTGAAAAATGCAGCAAAGGGGCACAGCAATTCACAAACTGGAAGAGTAATAAAGGACAACTATCGTCCAAAAATCTGTTTACGGAAGACAACGAGGCGGACTTGAATGCGAGCCAGAATAGCAAGAAACAGATTTCAAGAGGTACGTTGGAATCGCCTTTAAATCACAGGAGGAGCGGCACAACTTCGACAATGATGCACTTGGCCAAAAAGGGCATATGTGTTTTCTCCTGAATATATTCAGTAGAAAACGCATACGCCCTTTTTGGCCAAGCAAGCAAGCGGGCAATGCAAATCTGCACTACAAAGAAGTATCACTTCCCACCGGTCAAAAGGGACATCCGCAAAATGTGTAAAAACCAGAAAGGCAAGACAGGCCCTGGAGAACAGGGAGCCTAGTTATGCTGATGGGCAGGATGTAAATTGCCAACTGCCTCTCTGGAGGAGTGCATTGTGTTCCCTAAAACAAGTAAACTACAGAGCTACAGAGCCAAGGGCACTTCCAGTTTAGAGAAGATACCTTGGGAAAACTGAAAATCAATAAGACAGAGCCACCCCAAAATTTAGGGCTGCACTGCTTACAAGAACCTCAACTTGGGTACACATTAAATATCCCAGGAAAGACAAAAATGGTTTTAGAAATTGTGGTACTTAAGTAAGATGGAATATCCCTCAGCCACGAAATCAATGTCATAAGGCCAGTAGCAGCAAAATGAGTGGATTCAATTAGGATGAATCTAAGTGAAATAAGTCACAAAGAAAAAGAAACTTATCATAAGATATCACTTATGAAGGTACTGTAAACATGGCTACATATGAACTGAGTTAGGAAAGAGAACAGAGTCTCACATTTAGAAAAAACTCTTATGCCTGCTCAAGGGGGAAAGAGAGGTTTGGTGATGCCTAAAACCAGAGTTTGGTATTAGTGCAGGTACCGTTCCAAAAATCAACTACGGGTTAGACAAGACCTACACCTTCTTCAGTGAACGGGACTCCAAACACTATATTTCCCGCAGAGGAATATATCTGATTGGTAATAAACTTAAAACCTATGTATTGATATGTCTCCGCAAGGGAATCAAGAGTGTGTAGACTGGCATAAACATGGCAGTGAGAATCAGCTCAAACCCACTATAAAAAGGAATTTCAAAAGGAAAACAAAAAACAGGGAAATTCTTTACAATTCCTTCACGGGCTCTGATGAAACCTGGAATGACCCTATCTACAACGACAGCTGGATGTGGCATAAGGCTGGACACTTGGGACTGAGAGGATTGGTGAGATTCCGTGAGCAAATGCAGACAACTTACAGCAATAATGCGTGTCACACATTCCAAGTGTCCCAAATCTCCAGGTTGAAGGGAATATTACTACAGCTATAACATATACGGGAAACCTGGAGAATGGACACAATGTGAATACGAAAGGTTTCTAAAACTCAACTAATAATCCCTCACCTGGTGCTCCGGTTAGACTTTCCAACTGCTTTACTATCAATCTCCCAACTTGGAGAGACAGCCCCTTTAACCTCCTGGTTCGCACAGGTTGCCAATTTGGCAGAGGATGAAAGTGAAGAGGGAGAACCAATGAGAGAGTAGCTGTTAGGCATTTGGAAGGGCACATGTCACTCTAATTTCCAGGAAGGAAGAAGAATTAACCAAAGTCTCAGCCACGCTCCGGGAAGCAGTATAGGTCCTGAACCAAAATTTTGGACTTGCGGTCAGCTCACAAGAAACGAGTTGAAAAATGGAGCTTAGGGACACAACAATGCACAAACTGTCAGAGAAATAAAGGACAACAATCGTCCAAAAATCTGTTGAGTGAAGGCAACAAGGCGGAATTGAAAGCGACCCAGAATACCAGGAAACAGATTTCAAGAGGTACATTGGAATCGCCTTTAAAGCACAGGAAGAGGGGCACAACTTCAACAATGATGCACTTGGCCAGAAATGCCGTATGTGTTTCTCCTGAATATATTCAAGAGAAAACGCATACGTCCTTTTTGGCCAAGCAAGCAAGCGGGCAATGCAAATCTGTACTACAATGAAGTATCACTTCCCACCAGTTAAAAGGGACATCCACAAAATGTTTAAAAACCAGAAAGGCAAGGCAGGCCCTGGAGAACAAGGAGCCTAGTTATGCTGATGGGCAGGATATAAATTGCCAACTGCCTCTCTGGAGGAGTGCATTGTTTTCCCTAAAACAAGGAAACAACAGAGCAACAGACCCAAGGGCACTTCCAGTTTAGGGAATATACATGGGAATAATGAAAATCAATAAGACAGAGCCACCGCAAAATTTAGTGCTGCACTGCTTACAGGAACCTCAACTTGGGTACACCTTAAATATCCTAGGAAAGACAAAAATGGTACAAGAAATTGTGTTACTTACGTACGATGCAATATCCCTCAGGCATGAAATCAAAATTATAAGGTCAGTAGCAGCAAAATGAGTGGATTCAGGTACGATGATTCTAAGTGAAATAAGTCACAGAGAAAAAGAAACTTATTCTAAGATATCACTTATGAAGGTCCTGTAAACATGGCTACACATGAACTGAGTTAGGAAACAGAACAGAGTCTCACATTTAGAAAACACTCTTATGCCTGCTTAAGGGGGAAGGAGAGTTGGGGTGATGCATAAAACCAGAGTTTGATATTAGTACATGTACCGTTCCAAAAACCAACTATGGAATAGAAAAGACCTACACTTTCCTCAGTGAAAGGGACTCAAAACCCCATATTTCCCGCAGAGGTATATATCTGACTAGTAAGAAACTTAAAACCTATGTATTGATATGTCTCCGTAAGGGAATGAAGTGTGTCTTGACTGCCATAAACATGGCAGTGAGAATAAGCTCAAACCCACTATAAAAAGGAATTTCAAAATCAAAACAAAAAAACAAGGAAATTCTTTACAATTCCTTCAGGTGCTCTGATGAAACCTGGAATGACCCTATCTACAACCACAGCTGGATGTGGCATAAGGCTTGACTCTTGGGACTGAGAGGATTGGTCAGATTCGGTGAGCAAATGCAGACCATTTAAAGCAATAATGCGTGGCACACATTTTAAGGTTCCCAACTCTCCAGGATGTAGGGAATATTACTACAGTTATAACATGTACGGGAAACCTAGAGAATGGACACAGTGTGAATACAAATGGTTTGTAAAACTCAACTAATAGTCCCTCTCCTGGTGCTCCGTTTGAATTTCCAAATGCTTTACTATCAATCTCCCAAGTTGGACAGACAGCCCCTTTAACCTCCTGGTTCTCACATCTGGCCAATTTTGTAGAGAATGAAAGGGAAGTGGGAGATCCAATGAGACAGTAGCAGTTAGGCATTTGGACGGCACATGTCATTTTTATTTTCCGGCAGGAAGAAGAATTAACCAAAGTCTCAGACACCAGCCGGAACCAGTATAGGTCCTGAACCAAAATTTTGGACTTGCGGTCAGCTCACAAGAAACGAGTTGAAAAATGGAGCTCAGGGGAACAACATTGCACAAACTGGCAGAGTAATAAAGGACAGAAATCGTCCGAAAATCTGTTGAGGGAACGTAATGAGGTGGACTTGAAAGCGAGCCAGAATAGCAGGAAACCGATTTCAAGAGGTACATTGGAATCACCTTTAAAGCACAGGAAGAGGGGCACAACTTCAACAATGATGCACTTGGCCAGAAATGCCATATGTGTTTTCTCCTGAATATATTCAGGAGAAAACGCATACGTCCTTTTTGGCCCAGCAAGCAAACGGGCAATGCAAATCTGAACTACAATGAAGTATCACTTTCCACCGGTCAAAAGGGACATCCGCAAAATGTGTAAAAACAAGAAAGGCAAGGCAGGCCCTGGAGAAGAGGGAGCCTAGTTATGCTGATGGGCCGGATGTAAACTGCCAACTGCCTCTCTGGAGGAGTGCATTGTGTTCCCTAAAACAAGGAACCAACAGAGCAACAGAGCCAAGGGCACTTCCAGTCTAGGGAATATAGCTTGGGAATACTGAAAATCAATAAGACTGAGCCATCTCAAAATTCAGTGCTGCACTGCTTAAAAGAACCTCAACTTGTGTACACCTTAAATATCCTAGGAAAGACAAAAATGGTTCAAAAAATTGTTTTACTTATGTACGATGGAATATCCCTCAGCCATGAAATCAATGTTAAAAGACCAGTAGCTGCAAAATGAGTGGATTCAGGTACGATGATTCTAAATGAAATAAGTCACAGAGAAAAAGAAACTTATCATAAGATATCACTTATGAACGTCCTGTAAACATGGCTACACATGAACTGAGTTAGGAAAGAGATCAGAGTCTCACATTTAGAAAACACTCTTGTGCCTGGTTAAGGGGGAAGGAGAGGTGGGGTGATGCATAAAACCAGAGTTTGATATTAGTACAGGTACCGTTACAGAAACCAAATACGGAATACACAAGACCTACTCTTTCCTCAGTGAAATGGACTCAAAACCCCATATTTCTCGCAGATGCATATATCTGACTAGTAAGAATCTTAAAACCTATGTACTGATAAGTCTCCATAAGGGAATCAAGTGTGTCTAGATTGGCATAAACATGGCAGTTAGAATCAGCTCAAACCCGCTGTAAAAAGGAATTTCAAAAACAAAAGAAAAAAACAGGGAAATTCTTTACAGTTGCTTCAGGGGCTCTGATGAAACCTGGAATGACACTATCTACAATGACAGCTGGATGTGGCATAAGGCTGGACACTTGGGACTGAGAGGATTGGTGAGATTTGGTGAGCAAATGCAGACCCTTTTAAGCAATAATGCGTGGCACACATTCCAAGGGTCCCAACTCTCCAGGTGGTAGGGGATATTACTACAGTTATAACATGTACGGGAAACCTAGAAATGGACACAGTGTGAATACAAAAGGTTTCTAAAACTCAACTAATATTCCCACTCCTGGTGCTCCAGTTTGAATTTCCAACTGCTTTACTATCAATCTCCCAACTTCGAGAGACAGCTCCTTTAAGCTCCTGGTTCTTACAGGTGGCCAATTTGGTAGAGAATGAAAGGGCAGAGGGAGAACCAATGAGAGAGTAGCTGTTAGGCATTTTAACGGCACATGTCTTTCTAATCTCCCAGCAGGAAGAAGAATTAACCAAAGTCTCAGACACCCACCGGGAACGAGTATAGGTCCTGAACCAAAATTTTGGACTAGCGGTCAGCTCACAAAAAACGAGTAGAAAAATGGAGCTCAGGGGCACAGCATTGCACAAACTGGCAGAGTAATAAAGGACAACAATCGTCCGAAAATCTGTTGAGGGAAGGCAATGAGGCGGACTTGAAAGCGAGCCAGAATAGCAGGAAACAGATTTCAAGAGGTACATTGGAATCACCTTTAAAAAACAGGAAGAGGGGCACAACTTCAACAATGATGCACTTGGCCAGAAATGCCGTATGTGTTTTCTCCTGCATATATTCAGAAGAAAACGCATACGGCCTTTTTGGCCAAGCAAGGAAGCAGGCAATGCAAATCTGTACTACAATGAAGTATCACTTCCCGCCAGTCAAAAGGGATATCCACAAAATGTGTAAAAACCAGAAAGGCAAGGCAGGCCCTGGAGAACAAGGAGCCTAGTTATGCTGATGGGCAGGATGTAAATTGTCAACTGCCTCTCTGGAGGAGAGCATTGTTTTCCCTTAAACAAGGAAACAACAGAGCAACGGAGCCAAGGGCACTTCCAGTCTAGGGAATATACCTTGGGAATACTGAAAATCAATAAGACAGAGCCACAGCAAAATTTAGTGCTGTACTGCTTACAGGAACCTCAACTTGGGTACACCTTAAATATCCTAGGAAAGCCAAAAATGGTTCAAGAAATTGTGTTACTTACGTACGATGGAATATCCCTCAGGCATGAAATCAAAATTATAAGGCCAGTAGCAGCAAAATGAGTGGATTCAGGTACGATGATTCTAAGTGAAATAAGTCACAGAGAAAAAGAAACTTATCATAAGATATCACTTATGTAGGTCCTGTAAACATGGCTACACATGAACTGAGTTAGGAAACAGAACAGAGTCTCACATTTAGAAAACACTCTTGTGCCTGCTTAAGGGGGAAGTAGAGGTGGGGTGATGCATAAAACCAGAGTTTGATATTAGTACAGGTACCGTTCCAAAAACCAACTACGGAATATTAAAAACCTACACTTTCCTCAGTGAAAGGGACTCAAAACGCCATATTTCCCGCAGAGGAATATATCTGACTGGTAAGAATCTTAAAACCTATGTATTGATATGTCTCCGTAAGGGAATCAAGTTTGTCTAGACTGGCATAAACAGGGCAGTGAGAATCAGTTCTAACCCACTATAAAAAGGAATTTCAAAAACAAAACCAAAAACCAGGGAAATTCTTTACAATTCCTTCAGGGGCTCTGATGAAACCTGGAATGACCCAATCTACAACGACAGCTCGATGTGGCATAAGGCTGGACACTTGGGACTGAGAGGATTGGTGAGTTTCGGTGAGCAAATGCAGACCCTTTAAAGCAATAACGAGTGGCCCACATTCCAAGGGTCCCAATTCTCCAGGATGATGGGAATATTACTACAGCAATAACATGTACGGAAACCCTAGAGAATGGACACACTGTGAATATGAAAGTTTTCTAAAACTCAACTAATAATCCCTCTCCTGGTGCTCCGGTTTGACTTTCCAACAGATTTACTACCAATCTCCAAACTTGGAAAGACAGCCCCTTTAACCTCCTGGTTCGCACAGGTTGCCAATTTGGCAGAGGATGAAAGGGATGAGGGAGAACCAATGAGAGAGTAGCTGTTAGGCTTTTGGACGGGCACAGGTCACTCTAATTTCCCGGAAAGAAGAAGAATTAACCAAAGTCTCAGCCGCCCACCGGGAACAAGTATAGGTCTTGAACCAAAATTTGGACTTGCGGTCAACTCACAAAAACGAGTTGAAAAATGGAGCTTAGGGGCACAGCAATGCACAAACTGTCAGAGAAGTAAATGACAACAATCGTCCAAAAATCTTTTGATGGAAGGCAATGAGGCGGACTTGAAAGCGAGCCAGAATAGCAGGAAACAGATTTCAAGAGGTTCATTGGAATCACCTTTAAAGCACAGGAAGAGGGGCAAAACTTCGACAATTATGCACTTGGCCAGAAAGGGCATATGTGTTTTCTCCTGAATATATTAAGGAGAAAACGCATACGACCTTTTTGGCCAAGCAAGCAAGCCGGCAACGCAAATCTGAACTACAATGAAGGATCACTTCCCACCAGTCAAAAGGGACATCCGCAAAATGTGTAAAAACCAGAAAGGCAAGACAGGCCCTGGAGAACAGGGAGCCTTTTTATGCTGATGGGCAGGATGTAAATTGCCAACTGCCTCTCTGGAGGAGTGCATTGTGTTCCCTAAAACAAGGAAACAACAGAGCAACAGAGCCAAGGGCACTTCCAGTCTAGGGAATATACCTTGGGAATACTGAAAATCAATAAGACAGCCACCGCAAAATTTAGTGTTGCACTGCTTACAAGATCCTCAACTTGGGTACACCTTAAATATCCCAGGAAAGAAAAATTTGTTCAAGAAATTGTGTTACTTACGTACGATGGAATATCCCTCAGCCATGAAATCAATGTTATAAGGCCACTGGCAGCAAAATGAGTGGATTCAGGTACGATGATTCTAAGTGAAATAAGTCACAGAGAAAAAGAAACTTATCATAAGATATCACTTATGAATGTCCTGTAAACATGGCTACACATGAACTGAGTTAGGAAACAGAACAGAGTCTCACATTTAGAAAACACTCTTATGCCTGCTTAACGGGGAAGGAGTGATGGGGTGATGCATAAAACCAGAGTTTGATATTAGTACAGATACCTTTCCAAAAACCAACTACGGAATAGACAAGACCTACACTTTCCTCAGTGAAATGGACTCAAAACCCCATATTTCTCGCAGTGGAATATATCTGACTAGTAAGAATCTTAAAACCTATGTATTGAGAAGTCTCCATGATGATGGTCATGGTTCATTGTGATTACAGAGTTCATGGAGCATTGAGATGAAAAGTGGCATGGATCATTTTGATTACAGTTGTCTTGGAGCATGGTGATGACAAGGGCATGGAGCATTGTGATGAGAAGTCCATGGAGCAGATTAATGACATGCATCATGGAGCTTTGTGATGACAATAGCATGGAGCATTGTGATTACAGGGGTATTGGAGCATTTTGATGACAAGGGTCATGGAGCCTTGTGATGACAAGGCCGTGGAACAGTGTCATGACAGGGGTGAGCGCGTATTGTGATGACTAGTGATGGAACATTTTGATATCAGTGGTGAGAGAGCATTTTGATGAGAAGTACATGGATCATAGTGATACAAGTTTTAAGGAGCATTCTGATGACAAGTTTGTGGAAAATTTTGATAACAAGCTCATGGAGCATTGTGATAACAAGTGTCATGGAGCACTCTGCTGACAAAGGCATGGAGCATTGTGATTGCAAGGGTCACAGAGCATTTTGAATGAAAAGTTCATGGATCATTATGGTGACAAATTTCACAGAGCCCTGTGATGACGAGGGCATGGACAATTTTGATGCCAAAGGTCATGAAGCATTGTGATGTCTGGAATCACGGAGCATTGTGATGACAAGGGCATGGAGCATTGTGATGACCGGGGCATGGAATATTGGTCTGACAAGTTTCATGGATTATTGAGATGACAGCGGGCATGGCGCATTGTGATGACAAGGGCATGCAGCATTGTTATGAGAAGGTCATGGAGTACTGTGCAGACAGGTGTCAGGGACCATTGTGATGACATATGTCTAGGTGCATTGTGATGACAATGGCATGGAGCATTGTGAAGCCAAGTGTCATGGAGGATTGTGATGACAAAGGTAATGGAGCATTGTGATGACAAGGACTTGGAGCTTTTGATGACAATGGTCATGGAGCACTGTGATGACAAGGGCACGGAGCACTGTGATGACAACGGCCATTGAGAATTTTGTTGACAATTTTGTGAAGCACTGTGATGAAAAGCACTTGGAGCTTGCTATGACAGGGTTCATGGAGCATTGTGATGACAAGTGCATGGAGAATTGTGATGAGAAGATCACGTAACATTGCGATGAGAAGTGTCATGGAGCATTGTGATGGCAAGACCGTGGAGCACTGTGATGAGAAGACCATGGATAATTGTGATGTCGAGGGTCATGCAGCACTGTAATGACAAGGGGCATGGAGCATTGTGATGACAAGGGTCGTGGAGCATTCTGATGACAAGCTTGTGGAGTAATGTGATGACAAGTGTATTGAGCATTGTGATGACAAAGGTCATGGAGCATTGTGATGACACGGGCATGGAGTATTGTGATGACAGGCATCATGGAGCGTTGTGATGACAAGTGTTGTGGAACAATGTGATCACAAGGGTTTGGAGCATTGTGATGACAGAGGTCATGGATCATTTTGATTTCAAGGAGCACGGAGCGTTGTGATGACAGGGATCATGGAGCACTGTGATGAGAAGATCATGGAGCATTGGGCTGAAAATTTTCATGGATTATTGTGATGCCAGGGGTCTTGGAGCACTGTGATAACAAGGGCATGGAGCATTGTGATGAGAAGGCCATGGAGCATTCTGATGACATGTGTCATGGATGTTTGTGATGAAAAGGAGAATGGAGCATTGTGATTACAGGGGTCTTTGAGCATTGTGATGAAAAGGGCATGGATCATTGTGATGAAAAAGGCATGGAGCCTTGTCAGGGCAGGGTTCAAGGAGCATACTCTCGACAAATGTCAGGGAGCATTGTGATGACAAGTGTATTGAGCATTGTGATGACAAAGTTCATGGAGCATTGTGATGAGAAGACCATGGTTAACTGTGATGAGGAGCGTCATGGGGCATTGTGATGACAAGTGTCATGGAACATTGTGATCACAAGTGTTTGGAGCATTGTGATGACAGAAGTCATGGAGCATATTGATTTCATTGTGATGACAATAGCATGAATCATTATGATGATGGGCATGGTGCATGGGATGACAGGGTTCTTGGAGCATTGAGATTAAAAGGGACATGGAGCATTGTGATTACAGGGGTCTTGGAGCATTGTGATGACAAGGGCATGGAGCATAGTTAATGAGAAGTCCACGGAGCATTCTGATGACATGTGTCATGGAGCTTTCTGATGACAATTGCATGGAGCATTGTGATTACAGGGTCTTGGAGCATTGTGATGAAAAGGGTCATGGAGTCTTGTGATGACAAGGCTGTGGATCCTTGTGGAGCCAGGTGTCATGGAGCATTGTTATGACAGGGGGAATGGAGCATTGTGATGACAAGGGCATGGAGCATTGGTCTGAAAAATTTCATGGATTATTGTGATGAGAGTGGGCATGGAGCATTGTGATGACAAGCGTCATGGAGCTTTGTGATGACAACGTCATGGAACAATGTGATGAGAGGGTTCATGGAGCATTGTGATGACAATGGCATGGAGCATTGTGATGCCCAGGGTTATGGAGCTTTGTGATGACAAATGTCATGGAGCATTCTGATGACAAGGGTGACGTGCATTGTGATGAGAAGGGCAGGGAGCATTTTGATGACAGGATCATTGAGTAATTTGGTGAAAAGGGTGATGGAACATTTTGATTACAGTGGTTATGGAATATTGTGATGTCAGGGGTCATGGAGCTTTGTGATGAAAAGTGTCATGGAGCATTTTGATGACAGGGGTTATGGAATATTGTGATGTCAGAGGTCATCGAACATTGTGATGATAAGTGCATGTAGCATTTTAATGACAGGGTTCATGGAACTTTGTGATGACAGGAGTGATGGAGTATTGGAATGAATAGTGATGGAACATTGTGATATCAGTGGTGAGAGAGCATTTTGATGAGAAGTGCATGGAGTGCTGTAATGACAAGGTTTAAGCAGCATTGTGATGAAAAGGATGTGAGCATTGTGATGACAGGCACATGGCTTGTTGTGATGATGTGGGTCATGGAGTATTGTGCTGAGAAGCGCATGGAGCATTGTGATGACAAGGGTCATGGAGTATTGTGCTGAGAAAGGCATAGAGAATTGTGATGACAAGGGTCACAGAGCATTGTGATGAAAAGTTCATGGAGCAATGTGGTGACAAAGGTCACAGAGACTTGTGATGACGAGGGCATGGACCATTTTGATGAGAAAGGTCATGAAGCATTGTGATGACTGGAGTCACAGAGCATTGAGATGACAGGGGTCATGGAGCATTGTGATGACAAGGGCATGGAGCATTGTGATGACAGGGGCATGGAGCATTGGTCTTACAAGTTTCATGGATTATTGTGATGACAGTGGGAATGGCGCATTGTGATGATAATGGCACGGACCATTGTGATGACAAAGTCCTGCAGTATTATGAAGACAGGTGTCAGGGAGCATTGTGAAGACCTAAGTCATGGCCCATTGTGATGACAATTGCATGGAGGATTGTGATTCCAAGTGTCATGGAGTATTGTGATGACAAAGGTAATGGAGCATTGTGATGACAAGGGCTTGGAGCATTGTGATGACAAAGGTCATGTAGCACTGTGCTGACAAGGGCATGGAGCATTGTGATGACAAGGTTCATGGAGCATTGTGCTGAGAAAGGCATGGAGCATTGTGATGACAAGTGTCACAAAGCATTTTGATGAAAAGTTCATGGAGCATTGTGGTGACAAATGTCACAGAGCCTTGTGATGACGAGGGCATGGAACATTGTGATGACCAAGGTCATGAAGCATTTTGATGACTGGAGTCATGGATCATTGTGATGACAGGGGCATGGAGCTTTGGTCTGACAAGTTTCATGGATTATTGTGATGGCAATGGGCATGGCTCCTTGTGATGACAAGGGCATGGAGCATTGTGATGACAACGTCATGCAGAATTGTGAAGACAGGTGTCAGGGAGCATTGTGATGACCTATGTCATGGACAATTGTGATGAAAATGGCATTGAGCATTGTGATGCCAAGTGTCATGGAGTATTGTGATAACAAATATAATGGAGCATTGTGATGACAAGGGCTTGGAGCATTTTGATGACAAGGGCCATTGAGAAATTTGATGACAAATTCGTGAAGCATTGTGATGACAAGCGCATGAAGCTTGCTATGACAGTGGTCATGGAACATTGCAATGACAAGGGCATGGAGAATTTTGATGAAAAGAGCATGTAAAATTGTGCTGAGATGTGTCAAAGAGCATTGTGATGACAAGGACGTGGAGAATACTGATGATCAGGGCATGGAGCATTGTGATGGCAAGACCGGGGAGCATTGTGATGTGTAGACCAAGGATAATTGTGATGACGGGCGTCAGGGAGCACTGTAGTGACAAGGGTAATGGAGCATTGTGATAACTGGTGTCATGGAGCATTGTGATGACAGGGGTCATGGAGCATTGTGAAGACAAGGTTCATGGAGCATTCGGACGACAAGAATGAGGAGTATAATGATGACAATTGCATGGAGCAATGTGATGAAAAGGCACTTGAGCTTTGTGATGACAAGGGCAAGGAGCAATGTGATGAGAGTGTTCATGGAGCATTGTGATGAGAATGGCATGGAGTATTGTGATGCCAAGTGTCATGGAGCTTTGTGATGACAAAGGTCATGGAGCATTTTGATGACAAGTGCGTGGTGCATTGTGATGAGAAGGGCAGGGAGGATTGTGATGACAGGGTCATGGAGCAATTTGATGAAAAGGGTCAGGGAACATTTTGATGACAGGGGTCATGGAACATTGTGATGTCAGTGGTCATGGAGCATTGTGATTATAAGGGCATGTAGCATTTTGATGACAGGAGTCGTGGAACATTGTGATGACAGGGGTGAGGGAGTATTGTGATGACTAGTGATGGAACATTTTGATATCAGTGGTGAGAGAGCATTTAGATGAGAAGTGCATGGAGCATTGTGATAAAAAGGTTTATGGAGCATTTTGATGACAAGGTTGTGGAGCATTGTGATGACAAGTGCATGGCACATTGTGATGTCATGTGTCTCCGAGCATTGTGTTGAGAAGCACATGGAGCATTGTGATGACAAGGGTCATGGAGCATTGTGCTGACAAGTGTTACAGAGCATTTTGATGACGAGGGGATGGACCATTGTGATGACAAAGGTCATAAAGCATTGTGATGACTGCAGTCAAGGAACATTATGATGTGAGGGGTAATGGAGCATTGTGATGACAAGGGCATGGAGCATTGTGATGACAGGGGCATGGAGCATTGGTCTGACAAGTTTCATGGATTATTGCTATGACAGTGGGCATGGAGCATTGTGATGACAGAGGTCATGGCTCATTTTCATTTCAAGGACCATGGCGCATTGTGATGACAAGGGGATCAAGCAATGTGAACCCAAGTTTCATCGAGGATTTTGATGACAATGGGAATGGAGCATTGTGATGACAAGTTCATGAAGCATTTTGCTGACAAATGCATGGAACATTTTGATGACAAGGGTCATGGAGCACTGTGATGACAAGCGTCACTGAACATTGTGATTACAGGGGTCATGGAGCATTGGGATAACAAGGGCATAGATCATTGTGATGACAAGGATCATGGAGCATTTTGATGACAAGAGTCGCGGAGCATTGCGTTGTCAGGGGTGATGGATCGTTGTGATGACTGTGGTCATGGAGCATTGTGATGACAGGGGTCATGGAGCATTGTGATGACAAGGGCATGGTGCATTGTCAATGAGAAGGCCATGAAGCATTCTGATGACATGCGTCATGGAGCTTTGTGATGACAAGTGTCATGGAGTCTTGTGATGACAAGGCCGTGGAACCTTGTGATGGAAGTGGTCATGGAGCATTGTTATGACAGGAGTAATGGAGCATTGTGATAACAAGGTCATGGAGCATTGGTCTGAAAAGATTCATGGATTATTGTGATGAGAGTGTGCATGGAGCATTATGATGACAAGGGCAAGGTACACTTTGATACATGGGTCATGGAGGATTATAATGACAAGGGCATGGGATATTGTGATTAGAAGGGCAACGAGCATTGTGATGACAAGCGCCTTGGAGCATTGTGATGACAAGGGCATGGAGCAATATGATGAGAGGCTTCATGGAGCATTGTGATGAAAATGGCATGGAGCATTGTGATGCCAAGGGTCATGGAGCTTTGTGATGACAAAGGTCATGTAGCATTTTGATGACAAGGGAGTGGTACATTGTGACGATAAGGGCATGTAGCATTGTGATGACTGGGGTCATGGAACATTGTGATGAAAGGGGTTAGGGAGTATTGTGATTATTAGTGATGGAACATTGTGTTATCAGTGGTGAGAGAGCATTTTCTTGAGAAGTGTATCGAGTATTGTGATGACAAGTTTTATTGTGCATTGTGATGACAAAGATGTGAAGCATTGTGTTGACAAGCGCATGGCACCTTGTGATGACATCGGTCATGGAGCAGTGTGCTGACAAGCTCATGGAGCATTGTGATGACAAGGGTCATGGAGCATAGTGCTGACAAAGGCATGGAGCGTTGTGATGCCAATGGTAACAGAGCATTGTGATTAAACGTTCATGGAGCATTTTGGTGACAAAGGTCACAGAGCTTTGTGTGACGAGGTCATGGACCATTTTGATGACAAATGTCATGAAGCATTGTGATGACTGAAGTCAAGGAGCATTGTGATAACAGTGGTCTTGGAGCATTGTGATGAAAAGGGAATGGATCATTGTGATGAAATAGGCATGGATCCTTGTTATGACAGTGTTCAAGGAGCATACTGATGACAAGTGTCAGGGAGCATTGTGCCGACAAGCTCATGGAGCATTGTGATGACAAGTGTATTGAGCATTGTGATGACAAATGTCATGGAGCATTGTGATGAGAAGACCATTGATAATTGTGATGACGAGCGTAATGGGGCGTTGTGATGACAAGTGTTATGGAACATTGTGATCACAATGGTTTGGAACATTGTGATGACAGAGGTCATGGAGCATTTTGATTTCATTGTGATGAAAATAGCATGAAGTATTATGATGATGGGCATGGATCATTGTGATTACAGGTTTCATGGAGCATTGAGATGAAAAGGGGCAAGGAGCATTGTGATTAAAGAGATCTTCGAGCATTGTGATGAGAAGGTCATGGAGCTTTGGGCTGAAAATATTCATGGAGTATTGTGATGGCAGGGTTCATGGAGCATTGTGATGACAAGGGTCATGGAGCTCTGTGATGAAAAGTGTCATGGAGCATTCTGATTACAGGGGTCATGGAGCATTGGGATGACAGGGTTCATGGGGCATTGGTCTGATAAATTTCTTGGATTATTGTGATGACAAAGGGCATGGCGAATTGTGATAAAAAGGGCATGAGACATTGTTATGACAAGGTCATAGATTATTGTGAAGACAGGTGTCAGGGAGCATTGTGGTGACATATGTCATGATCCATTGTGATGACAATGGAATGGAGCACTGTGATGCCAAGTGTCATGGAGAAATTTGATGGCAAATATAATGGAGCATTTTGATGACAAGGGCTTGGAGCCTTGTGATGACAAGGGTTATGGAGCATTTTGATGACAAGGGTCCAGGATCACTGTGTTGTCAGCGGTCATGGATCGTTGTGAAGACAGTGGTCATGGATCATAGTGATGACTGGGTTCATGGGGCATTTTGAAGAGGTCATGGAGCATTGGGCTGAAAATATTCATGGAGTAATGTGATGACACGTGTCATGGAGCATTTTGATGACAAGGGAATGGAGCATTGTGAAGAAAAGGGCATGGAGCATGTTGATGAGAAGGCAATGGAGCATTTTGAAGAAATGCTTCATTAAGAACTGTGATGACAAGGGCATGGAGCATAGTGATTACAGGGCTCTTGGAGTATTGTGATGAAAAATGCAAGTATTATTGTGATGAAAAATGCATGGAGCCTTGTCATGACAGGTTTCAAGGAGCATATTGACGACCATTGTCAGGGAGCATTGTGATGACAAGTTTATTGAGCATTGTGATGACAAGGTCATGCAGTATTGTGAATAAAATACCATGGATAATTGTGATTATGAGCGTCATGGGGCGTTGTGATGACAAGTGTTATGGAACATTATGATCACAAGGGTTTAGAGCATTGTGATGACAGAGGTCATGGAGCATTTTGATTTCATTGTGATGACAATAGCATGAAGCATTATGATGATGGGCATGGTGCACTGTGATGACAGGGTTCATGGAGCATTGAGATGAAAAGGGGCATGGAGCATTGTGATTACAGAGGTCTTCGAGCATTGTGATGACAAGGGTCATGATGCCTTGTGATGAAAAGGCCGTGGAACACTGTAATGGCAGTTTTTATGGAGCATTGTTATAACAGGGGTAATGGAGCATTTTCATGAGAAGGGCATGGAGCATTGGTCTGAAAATTTTCACGGATTATTGTGATGAGAGGGGGCATGGAGCATTGTGATGACAAGGGCACGGAACACTGTGATACATGGGTCATGGAGGATTGTAATGACAAGCCTTGGAGCTTTGTGTTAAGAAGGGCTTCGAGCATTGTGATGAAAAGCATCATGGAGCCTGTGATGACAAGGACATGTAACAATGTGATGAGAGGGTTTATGGAGCATTTTGATGACAATGGCATGGAGCATCGTGATGCCAAGGGTCACGGAGCTTTGTGATGACAAAGGTCATGGAGGGTTTTGATGACAAGGGCGCGGTGCACTGTGATGAGAAGGGCAGTGAGCATTGTGATGAAAGGGTCATGGAGCAATTTGATGAAAAGTGTCATGGGACATTTTGATGACAGGGTTTATGGAACATTGTGATGACAGGGGTCAGGGAGCATTGTGATGAAAAGGGTGATGGAGCATTTTGATGACAGGGGTCATGGAACATTGTGATGACAGGGGTGAGGGAGTATTGTGATGACAAGTGATGGAACATTATGATAACAGTGATGGGAGAGCATTTTGATGGGAGGTGCATGGAGCATTGTGACAACAAGGTTTATCGAGAACTGTGATGACAAGGTTGTGGTGCATTTTGATGACAAGCGCATGTCTCATTGTGATGACACAGGTCATGGGGCATTTTGCGCACAAGCGCATGGAGCATTGTGATGACAAGTGTCATGGAGCATTGTGCTGACAAAGGCATGGAGCATAGTTATGACATGAGTAAGAGAACATTGTGATGAAAATTTCATGGAAAATTGTGGTGACAAATGTCACAGAGCGTTTTGATGATGAGGGCATGGACCATTGTTATGACAGGGGTCAAGGAGCACTGTGAAGACTGTTGTCATGGAGCATTGTGATGACAGGGTCATGGAGCATTGTGATAAGAAGGTCATGGAGCATTGGGCTGAAAATATTCATGGAGTATTGTGATGACATGGGTAACGGGGAATTGTGATGACAAGGGAATGGAGTATTGTGATGACAAGGTCCTCGGGCATTGTGATGAGAAAACCATGGAGACTTGTGTTGACAAGTCTCATCGAGCATTCTGATGAAAAGGTGCATGGAGCATTGTGATTACAGGGGTCTTGGAGCATTGTGATGAAAATGGTATGGATCATTGTGATGAAAAATGCATGGAGCCTTGTCATGACAGGGTTCAAGGAGCATACTGATGACAAGTGTCAGGGAGCATTGTGATGACAAGTTTATTGAGCATTGTGATGAAAAAGGTCATGGAACATTGTGATGAGAAGACCATGGATAATTGTGATGATGAGCGTAATGGTGCATTGTGATGTCAATGGTTATGGAATATTGTGATCACAAGGTTTTGGAGCATTTTGATGACAAAGGTCATGGAGCATATTGATTTCATTGTGATGAGAATAGCATGAAGAATTATGATGATGGACATGGTGCATTGTGACGACAGGGTCATGGAGCAATTTGATGAAAAGTGTCATGGAACATTTTGATGACAGTGGTTATGGAACACTGTTATGTCAGGGGTCTTGGAGCATTGTGATGAAAAGGGTGATGAAGCATTCTGATGACAGAGGATATGGAACATTTTGATGTCAGGGGTCATGGAGCATTGTGATGACATGTGAATGGAGCATTGTGATGACAAGGTCATGTAGAATTTTGCTGACAAAGGCATGGAGAATTGTGATGACAAGTGTCAGGAGCTCTGTGATGACAAGCGTCAAGGATCATTGTGATTACATGGGTCATGGAGCATTGGGATGTCAAGCGCATGGAACATTCTGATGTCAAGTGGCATGGATCATTTTGATGACTGTCGTCATGTAGCATTGTGATGACATGGGTCATGGAGTTTTGTGATGAGAATGTCATGGGGTATTAGGCTGAAAATGTTCATGGAGTACTGTGATAACAGGGGTCATGGAGCATTGTGATGAGAAGGGAATGGAGCAATGTGATGAGAAGTTCCTGGAGCATTGTGATGAGAGGGCCATGGAGCCTTGTGATGACAAGGGTCATAGAGGCTTGTGATGACAAGGCCGTTGAACATAGTGATGGCATTGGTCATGGAGCATTGTTATGACAGGTGTAATGGAGCATTGTGATGACAAGTGCATTGGGCATTGGTGTGAAAATTTTCATGGATTATTGTGATGAGAGTTGTCATGGAACATTGTGATGAAAAGGGCACGGAACACTGTGATACATAGATGATGCAGGAATGTAGTGACAATGGCATGGAGCACTGTGATGAGAAGGGCATTGAGCATTGTGATGACAAGCGTCATGGAGATTTGGGATGAAAAGTGCATGAATGAATGTGATGAGAGGGTTCATGGAACATTGTGATGACAATGGAATGGAGCATTGTGATGCCAAGGGTCATGGACCTTTGTAATGACAAAGGTCATGGAGCATTTTGATGACAAGGGCGTGGTGCATTGTGATGAGAAGGACAGGGAGCATTGTGATGACAGGGTCATGGAGCAATTTGATGAAAAGTGTCATGGAACATTTTGATGACAGGTGTTATAGAACATTGTGATGTCAGGGGTCATGTTGCTTTGTGATGAAAAGGGTCATGGAGCATTTTGATTACAGGGGTTATGGAACATTGTGATGTCAGGAGTCATGGAGCATTGTGATGATAAGGGCATGTAGCATTGTGATGACAGTGGTCATGGAACATTGTGATGACAGGGGTGAGGGAGTATTCTGATGACTAGTGATGGAACATTGTGATATATGTGGTGAGAGAGCATTTTGATGAGAAGTAAATGGAGCATTACGATGACAAATGTTATGGAGCATATCGATGAAAAGGATGTGGAGCATTGTGATAAAAAGTGCATGGCGCATTGTGATGACATTTTTCATGGAGCATTGTGCTGACAAGCACATGGAGCATTTTGATGAAAAGTGTCATGGAGCATTGTGCTGAAAAAGGCATAGAGCATTATGATGACAAGGGACACAGAGCATTGTGATGAAAAGTTCATGGAGCATTGTGATGACAAAGATCACAGAGCCTTGTGAGAAGAAGGCATGGATCATTGGTCTGAAAAATTTCATGGATTATTGTGATGACAGTGGGCATGGCGGATTTTGATGACAAGGTCATGGAACATTGTGAGGACAAGGTCATGGAGTATTGTGAAGACAGGTGTCAGGGAGCATTGTGATGACATATGTCATTGTCCATTGTGATGACAATGGCATGGATCATTGTCATACCAAGTGTCATGGAGGATTGTGATGACAAAGGTAATGGACCATTATGATGACAAGGGCTTTGAACATTGCGATGACAAGGGTCATGTAGCATTGTGATGACAAGGGCATGGAGCATTCTGGTGAAAAGGTGCATGGAGCATTGAGATTACAGGGGTTTTGAAGCATTGTGATGACAGGGGCCTGGAGCATTGTGATGAGAAGGCAATGGAGCATTCTGATGACATGCGTCATGGAGCTTTGTGATGACAATGACATGGAGCATTGTGATTAAAAGGGAATGGATCATTGTGATGAAAAATGCATGGATCCTTGTCATGACAGGGTTCAAGGAGCATACTGATGTCAACTGTCAGGGAGCATTGTGATGATAAGTGTATTGAGCATTGTGATGAACAGAGTCACGGGGCATTGTGATGACAAGTGTTATGGAACATTGTGATCAGAAGGGTTTGGTGCATTGTGATGACAGAGGTCATTGAGCATTTTGATGACAAGGGCGTGGTGCATTCTGATGAGAAAGGCAGGGAGCATTGTGATGACAGGGTCATGGAGCAATTTGAATAAAAGGGTCATGGAATAATTTGATGACAGGGGTTATAGAACATTGTGATGTCAGTGGTCATGGAGCTTTGTGATGAAAAGGGTCATGGAGCATTTTGATTACAGGGTTTATGGAACATTGTGATGTCAGTGGTCATGGAGCATTGTGATGATAAGGGCATGTAGCACTCTGATGAAAGGGGTCATGGAACACTGTGATGACGGGGTGAGGGAGTATTGTGATGACTAGTGATGTAACATTGTGATATATGTGGTGAGAGAGCATTTTGAAGAGAAGTGCATGGAGCATTGTGATGACCAGTGTTATGGAGCATAGCAATGATAAGGATGTGGAGTATTGTGATGACAAGCGCATGGCACATTGTGATGACATGGGTCATGGAGCATTGTGCTGACAAGCGCATGGAGCATTTTGATGACAAGTGTCATGGAGCATTGTGCTGACAAAGGCATGGAGCATTTTGATGACAAGGGACACAGAGCATTGTGATGAAATATTCATGGAGCATTGTGGTGAAAAAGATCACACAGCCTTGTGTAACGAGGGCATGGATCATAGTGATGAGATAGGTCATGAAGCATTGTGATGACTGGAGTCACGGAGCATTGTGATGAAAGAGGTCATGGAGCATTGTGATGACAAGGGCATGGAGCAATGTTATGACAGGGGCATGGAACATTGGTCTGACAAGTTTCAGAGATTATTGTGATGACAGTGGGCATGGAGCATTGTGATGACAAGGGCATGGAGCATTTTGATGACAAGGGACACAGAGCATTGTGATGAAATATTCATGGAGCATTATGGTGTAAAAGATCACAGAGCCTTGTTTGAAGAGGACATGGAACACTGTGATGACAAAGGTCATGAAACATTGTGATAACTGGAGTCACGGAGCATTGTGATGACAGGAGTCATGGAGCATTGCTCTGATAAGATTATGGATTATTGTGATGAGAGTGTGCATGGCACATTGTGATGACAAGGTCATGGAACATTGTGATGACAAGGTCATGGAGTATTGTGAAGACAGATGTCAGGGAGCATTGTGATGACATATGTCATTGTCCATTGTGATGACAATGGCATGGAGCATTGTGATACCAAGTGTCATGGAGGATTGTGATGACAAATGTAATGGAGCATTTTGATGACAAGGGCTTGGAACATTGTGATGACAAGGGTCATGGAGCATTGTGATGACAAGGGCATGGAAAATTGTGATGACAAGGGCCATTGAGAATTTTGATGACAACGTCGTGAAGCATTGTGTTGACAAGTGCATGGAACTTGCTATGACAGTGGTCATAGAGCATTGTGATGACAAGTGCATGGAGAATTGTCATGAAAAGATCATGTAACATTGTGATCAGAAGTGTCACGAAGCATTGTGATGACAAGGAGTTGGAGAATGGTAATGACTTGGGACATGGAGCACTGTGATGAACAGGGCATGGAGAATTGTGATAGCAAGACCGTGGAGCATTGTGATGAAAAGACCATGGATAATTATGATGAAGAGCATCATGGGTCACTGTAATGACAAGTGGCATGGAGCATTGTGATGAGAGGTGTCATGGAGCATTGTGATGAGAGGGGTCATGGAGCATTGTGATGACAAGGGTAATGGAGCATTGTGATGAGACGGTCATGGAGCATTGGCCTGAAAATGTTCATGGAGTATTGTGATTACAGTGGTCAAGGAGCATTGTGATGACAAGGGAATGGAGCATTTTGATGACAAGGTCCTGGAGCAGTGTGATGAGAAGACCATGGAGCCTTGTGATGACAAGTCTAATGGAGCATTCTGATGAATAGGGGCATGGATCATTGTGATTACAGCGGTCTTGGAGCATTGTGATGACAAGGTCATGGAGCATAGGGATGAGAGGCCATGCAGCATTCTGATGACATGTGTCATGGATCTTTGTGATGACAGGGGCATGGAGCATTGTGATTACAGGGGTCTTGGAGCATTGTGATGACAAGGGTCATGGAGCCTTGGATGCCAAGGCGGTGTAACATTGTGATGGCAGGGGTCATGGAGCATTGTTATGACAGGGGTAATGGAGCATTGTGATGACAAGGGCATAGAACATTGGTCTGAAAATTTCATGGAATATTGTGATGAGATTCGGCATGGAACATTGTGATGACTAGGGCACAGAACACTGAGAAACATGTGTCATGGAGGATTGTAATGACAAGGTCATGGAGCATTGTGATGAGAAGAGTATCAAGCATTGTGATGACAAGTTTCATGGAGCAATGTGGTGACAAGGGCATGGAGCAATATGATGAGAGGTTTCATGTAGAATTGTGATTAATTGGCATGGAGCATTGTGATGCCAAGGGTCATGGAGGTTTGTGATGACAAAAGTCATGGAGCATTTTGATGACAAGGTCGTGGTGCATTGTGATGAGAAGGGCAGGGAGCATTGTGATGACAGGATCATGGAGCAAATTGATGAAAAGTGTCATGGAACATTTTGTTGACATGGGTTATGGAACATTGCGATATCAGGGGCCATGGAGCATTTTGATGAAATGGGTCATGGAGCAATCTGATGATAAGGGCATGTAGCATTGTGATGACAGTGGTCATGGAACATTGGGATGACAGGGGTGAGCGAGTATTGTGATGACTACTGATGGAACATTGTGATATATGTGGTGAGAGAGCATTTTGAAGAGAAGTGCATGGAGCATTGTGATGACAAGTTTTAGGGAGCATAGCGATGAAAAGGATGTGGAGCATTGTGATGAAAAGAGCATGGCACATTGTGATGACATGTGTCATGGAGCATTGTGCTGACAAGCGCATGGAGCATTTTGATGACAAGTGTCATGGGGCATTGTGCTGACAAAGGCATGGAGCATTGTGAAGACAAGGGACACAGAGCATTGTGATGAAAATTTGATGGAGCATTTTGGTGACAAAGATCACAGAGCCTTGTGTGACGAGAGCATGGACCATTGAGATGAGAATGGTCAAGAATCATTGTGATGACTGGAGTAACGGAGCACTGTGATGACAGGGTTCATGGAGCATTGTGATGACAAGGGCATGGAGCAATGTGATGACAGGGGCATGGAACATTGGTCTGACAAGTTTCATGGATTACTGTGATGACAGTGTGCATGGAGCATTGAGATGACAAGGGCATGGAGCATTGTAGTGACAAAGGTTACAGAGCCTTGTGGAACGAGAGCATGGACCATTGTGAGGACAAAGGTCATGAAGCATTGTGATGACTGGAATCATGGAGCATTGTGATGACTGGGGTCATGAAGCATTGTGATGACAAGAGCATGGAGCATTGTGATACCAGGTGTCATTGAGGATTGTGATGACAAATGTAATGGAGCATTTTGATGACAAGGGCTTGGAACATTGTGATGACAAGGGTCATGGAGCATTGTGATGACAAGGGCATGGAGCACTCTGATGACATGCGTCATGGAGCTTTGTGATGACAAGGACATGGAGCATTGTGATTACAGGTTTCTTGGAGCATTGTGATGACAAGGGTCATGGAGCATTGTGAGGAGAAGTTCATTTAGCATTGGCCTGAAAATGTTCATGGAATATTGTGATGACAGTGGTCAAAGAGCATTGTGATGACAAGGGAATGGTGCCTTGTGATGACAAGGTCCTGGAGCAGTGTGATGAGAAGACCATGGAGCCTTGTGATGACAAGTCTCATGGAGCATTTTGATGAATTGGGGCATGGAGCTTTGTGATTACAGGGGTCTTGGAGCATTGTGATGACAAAGGCATTGAGCATTGTGATGAGAAGGCCATGGAGCATTCTGATGACATGTGTCATGGATTTTTGTGATGACAAGGGCATGGAGCATTCTGATTACAGGGGTCTTGGAGCATCGTGATGACAAGGGTCATAGAGCCTTGGATGACAAGGCGATGGAACATTGTGATGGCAGGGGTAATGGAGCATTGTTATGACAGGGGTAATGGAGCATTGTGATGACAAGGGCATGGAACATTTGTCTGAAAATTTCATGGATTATTGTGATGAGATTCGGCATGGAACATTGTGATGACTAGGGCACAGAACACTGTGATACATGTGTCATGGAGGATTGTAATGACAAGGGCATGGAACATTGTGATGACAGGGGCATGGAACATTGGTCTGACATGTTTCATGGATTATTGTGATGACAGTGGGCATGGCGCATTGTGATGACAAGGGCATGGAACATTGTGATGACAAGGTCATGGAGTATTGTGAAGACAGGTGTCAGGGAGCATTGTGATGACATATGTCATTGTCTACTGTGATGACAATGGCATGGAGCATTGTGATACCAAGTGTCATGGAGGATTGTGATGGCAAAGGTAATGGAGCATTTTCATGACAAGGGCTTGGAACATTGCGATGACAAGGGTCATGGAGCATTGTGATGACAAGGGCATGGAGCATTCTGATGAAAAGGTGCATGGAGCATTGAGATTACAGGGGTTTTGAAGCAATGTGATTACAAGGGCATGGAGCATTGTGATGAGAAGGCAATGGAGCATTCTGGTGACATGCATCATGGAGCTTTGTGATGACAAGGACATGGAGCATTGTGATTACAGGGGTCTTGGAGCATTGTGATGAAAAGGGAATGGATCATTGTGATGAAAAATGCATGGAGCCTTTTCATTACAGGGTTCAAGGAGCATACTGATGACAACTGTCAGGGAGCATTGTGCTGATAAATGTATTGAGCATTGTGATGACAAAGATCATGGAGCATTGTGATGAGATGACCATGGATGATTGTGATGACCAGCGTCATGGGGCATTGTGATGACAAGTGTTATGCAACATTGTGATCAGAAGGGTTTGGTGCATTGTGATGACAGAGGTCATTGAGCATTTTGATTTCATTGTGATGACAATAGCATGAAATATTATGCTGATGGGCACGGTGCATTGTGATGACAGGGTTCATGGAGCATTGAGATGAAAAGGGGCATGGAGCATTGTGATTACAGGGGTGATGGAGCATTGTGATGACAAGGGCATGGAGCATTGTGATGAGAAGGCCATGGAGCATTCTGATGACATGCGTCATGGAGCTTTGTGATGACAAGGGCTTGGAGAATTGTGATTACAGGGGTCATGGAATATTGTGATGACAGGGGTGAGGGGGTATTGTGATGACTAGTTATGGAACATTGTGATATCAGTGGTGAGAAGGCATTTTGAGGAGAAGTGCATGGAGCATTGTGATGACAAGGTTTATGGAGCATTTTGATGACAAGGATGTGGAGCATTGTGATGACAAGTGCATGGTGCATTGTGATGACATGGGTTATGGAACATTGTGCTGACACGCGCATTGAGCATTGTGATGAAAAGGGTCATGGAGCATTGTGCTGACAAAGGCATGGAGCTTTGTGATGACAAGGGTCACAGAGCATTGTGATAAAAATTTCATGGAGCATTGTGGTGACAAATGTCACCGAGCTTTGTGTGACGAGGTCATGGACCATTGTGATGCCACATGTCATGAAGCATTGTGATGACTGGTGTCACGGAGTATTGTGATAACAGGGGTCTTGGAGCATTGTGATGAAAAGGGAATGGATCATTGTGATGAAAAAGGCATTGAGCCTTGTCATGACAGTGTTCAAGGAGCATACTGATGACAAGTGTCAGCGAGCATTGTGATGCCAAGTGTATTGAGCATTGTGGTGACAAAGGTCATGGAGCATTGTGATCAGAAGTCCCTGAATAATTGTGATGACGAGCGTCATGGGGCATGTGATGACAAGTGTTTTGGAACATTGTGATCAGAAGGGTTTGGAACATTGTGATGACAGAGGACATGGAACATTTTGATTTCATTGTGATGACAATAGCATGAATCATTATGATGGTGGGCATGGTGCATTGTGATGACAGTGTTCATGGAGCATTGAGATGAAAAGTGGCATGCAGAATTGTGATTACAGAGGTCTTGGAGCATTGTGATGAAAGGCTCATGGAGCCTTTTGATGACAAGGCCGTGGAACATTGTGATGGCAGGGGTCATGGAGCATTGTTATGACAGGTGTAATGGAGCATTGTGATGACAAGGGCATGGAGCAATGTGATGAGAGATTTCATTGAGGATTTTGATGACAATGAAATGGAGCATTGTGATGCCAAGGGTACCGGATCTTTGTGATGATAAATGTCATGGGGCATTTTGATGACAAGGGCGTGGTGCATTGTGATGAGAAGGGCAGGGAGCATTGTGATGACAGGGTCATGGAGCAATTTGAATAAAAGGGTCATGGAATATTTTGATGACACGGGTTATGGAACATTGTGATGTCAGGGGTCATGAAGCATTGTGAAGAAGTGGGTCATGGAGCATTTTGTGACAGGGGTTATGGAACATTGTGATGTCAGTGTTAATAGAGCATTGTGATGATAAGGGCATGTAGCACTGTGATGACAGGGGTCATGGAACACTGTGATGACAGGGGTGAGGGAGAATTGTGATGACTAGTGATGGAACATTGTGATATATGTGGTGACAGAGCATTCTGATGAGAAGTGCATGGAGCATTGTGATGACAAGTGTTATGGAGCATAGCAATGTTAAGGATGTGGAGTATTGTGATGACAAGCGCATGGCGCATTTTGAAGACTTGCGTCTTTGAGCATTGTGCTGACAAGCGTATGGGGCATTTTGATGAAAAGTGTCATGGAGCATTGTGCTGAAAAAGGCATGGAACATGTTGATGACAAGGGACACAGAGCATTGGTATGAAATATTCATGGAGCATTGTGGTGAAAAAGATCACAGAGCCTTGTGTGACGAGGGCATGGACCAGTGTGATGAGATAGGTCATGAAGCATTGTGATGACTTGAGTCACGGAACATTGTGATGAAAGGGGACAATGAGCCTTGTGATGACAAGGGCATGGAGCAATGTGATGACAGGGGCATGGAACATTGGTCTGACAAGTTTCGTGGATTATTGTGATGACAGTGGGCATGGAGCATTGTGATGACATGGGCATGGAGCATTGTGGTGACAAAGGCATGGAGCATTTTGATGACAAGGGACACAGAGCTTTGTGATGAAATATTCATGAAGCATTGTGGTGAAAAAGATCACAGAGCCTTGTGTGAAGAGGGCATGGACCACTGTGATGACAATGGTCATGAAGCATTGTGATGACTGGAGTCACAGAGCATTGTGATGACAGGCGTCATGGAGCATTGCTCTGACAAGATTAATGGATTATTGTGATGAGAGTGGGCATGGAGCATTGTGATGACAAGGGCATGGAACATTGTGATGACAAGGTCATGGAGTATTGTGAAGACAGTTGTCAGGGAGCATTGTGATGACATATTTCATTGTCCATTGTGATGACAATGGCATGGAGCATTGTGATACCAAGTGTAATGGAGGATTGTGAGACAAAAGTAATGGAGCATTTTGATGACAAGGGCTTGGAACATTGCGATGACAAGGGTCATGGAGCATTTTGATGACAAGGGCATGGAGCATTGTGATTTCAAGGGCCATTGAGAATTTTGATGACAACGTCGTGAAGCATTGTGATGACAAGCACATTGAGCTTGCTATGACAGGGGTCATAGAGAATTGTGATGATATTTGCATAGAGAATTGTGATGACAAAATCATGTAACATTGTGATGAGAAGTGTCACGAAGCATTGTGAAGACAAGGACTTGGAGAATTGTAATGACATGGGATATGGAGCATTTTGATGAACAGCGCATGGAGAATTGTGATAGCAAGACCGTGGAGCATTGTGATGAAAAGACAATGGATAATTATGATGAAGAGCGTCATGGATCATTGTAATGTCAAGGGGCATGGAGCTTTGTGATAACAGGTGTCATGGAGCATTGTGATGAGAGTGGTCATGGAGCATTGTGATGACAAGGGTCATGGAGCCTTGGATGCCAAGGCGGTGGAACATTGTGATGGCAGGGGTCATGGAGCATTGTTATGACAGGGGTAATGGAGCATTGTGATGACAAGGGCATGGATCATTGGTCTGAAACTTTCATGGATTATTGTGATGAGATTCGGCATGGAACATTGTGATGACTAGGGCACGGAGCACTGTGATACATGTGTCATGGAGGATTGTAATGACAAGGGCATAGAGCATTGTGATGAGAAGAGTATCGAGCATTGTGATGAAAAGCGTCATGGAGCATTGTGATGCCAAGGGTCATGGAGCTGTGTGATGACAAAGGTCAAGGGGCATTTTGATGACAAGGTCGTGGTGCATTGTAATGAGAAGGGCAGGGAGCATTGTGATGACATGGTCATGGAGCAAATTGATGAAAAGTGTCAAGGAACATTTTGATGACAGTGGTTAAGGAACATTGTGATGTCAGGGGTCATGGAGCATTGTGATGATAAGGGCATTTAGCACTGTGATGACAGTGGTCATGGAACATTGTGATGACAGGGGTGAGCGAGTATTGTGATGACTAGTGATGGAACATTGTGATATATGAGGTGAGAGAGCATTTTGATGAGAAGTTCATGGAGCATTGTGATGACAAGTTTTTTGGAGCATAGGGATGAAAAGGATGTGGAGCATTGTGATGAAAAGAGCATGGCACATTGTGATGACATGTGTCATGGAGCATTGTGCTGACAAGCGCATGGAGAAATTGATGACAAGAGTCATGGAGCATTGTGCTGACAAAGGCGTGGAGCATTGTGATGACAAGGGACACAGAGAATTGTGATGAAAATTTCATGGAGAATTGTGGTGACAAAGATCACAGAGCCTTGTGTGACGAGGGCATGGACCATTATGATGAGAAATGTCATGAATCATTGTGATGACTGGAGTCACGGAGCACTGTGATGACAGGTGTCATGGAGCATTGTAATGACAAGGGCATGGAGCAATGTTTTGAAAGGGGCATGGAATATTGGTCTGAAAAGTTTCATGGATTATTGTGATGACAGTGTGCATGGAGCATTGAGATGACAAGGGCATGGAGCACTGTGGTGACAAAGGTCACAGAACCATGTGTGACGAGGGCAGGGACCATTGTGTGGACAAAAGTCATGAAGCATTGTGATGACTGTAGTCACGGAGCATTGTGATGACAGGGGTCATGGAGCATTGTGATGACAAGGGCATGGAGCATTGTGATGACAGGGGCATGGAACATTGGTCTGACATGTTTCATGAATTATTGTGATGACAGTGGGCATGGCGCACTGTGATGACAAGGGCATGGAACATTGTGATGACAAGGTCATGGAGTATTGTGAAGACAGGTGTCAGGGAGCATTGTGCTGACAAGGGCATGGAGCAATGTGATGAGAGGTTACATGTAGCATTGTGATGAAATGGCATGGAGCACTGTGATGCCAAGGGTCATGAAGCTTTGTGATGACAAAGGTCATGGACCATTTTGATGACAAGGTTTGGTGCACTGTGATGAGAAAGGCAGGGAGCATTGTGATGACAGGGTCATGGAGCAAATTGATGAAAAGCGTCATGGAACACTGTGATGACAGGGGTTATGAAACATTGTGATGTCAGGGGTCATGGAGCATTTTGAGGCAAAGGGTCATGGAGCATTCTGATGAAAAGTTGCATGGAGCATTGTGATTACAGGGCTTTTGAAGCATTGTGATGACAAGGGCATGGAGCATTGTGATGAGATGGCAATGGAACATTCTGATGACATGCGTCATGGAGCTTTGTGATGACAAGGACATGGAGCATTGTGATTACAGGCGTCTTGGAGCATTGTGATGAAAAGGGCATGGATCATTGTGATGACCAGTGTCATGGGGCATTGTGATGACAAGAGTTATGGAACATTTTGATCAGAAGGTTTTGGTGCATTGTGATGACTGAGGTCATTGAGCATTTTGATTTCATTGTGATGAAAATAGCATGAAATATTATGTTGATGGGCACGGTGCAATGTGTTGACAGGGTTCATGGAGCATTGAGATGAAAAGGGGCATGGAGCATTGTGATTACAGGGGTGTTGGAACATTGTGATTACAGGGGCATGGAGCATTGGGATGAGAAGGCCATGGAGCATTCTGATGACATGCGTCAAGGAACATTGGATGACAAGGGCATGGAGCATTGTGATTACAGGTGTCTTGGAGCATTTTGATGACAAGGGTCATCGAGGCTTGTGATGACAAGGCCGTAGAACCTTGTGATGGAAGGGGTCATGGAACATTGTTATGACAGGGGTAATGGAACATTGTGATGACAAGGACATGGGGTATTGATCTGAAAATTTTCATGGATTATTGTGATGAGAGTGGACATGTAGCATTGTGATGACAAGGGCACAGAACACTGTGATACATAGATCATGCAGGATTGTAATGACAAGGGCATGGAGCATTGTGATGAGAAGGGCATCGAGCATTTTGATGACAAGTGTCATGGAGCATTGTGGTGACAAGGGCATGTAGCATTGTGATGCCAAGTGTCATGGAGCTTTGTGATGACAAATGTCATGGGGCATTTGGACGACAATGGCATGGTACATTGAGATGAGAAGGACAGGGGACATTGTGTTGACAGGGTCATGGAGCATTTTGATTAAAAGGGTCATGGAATATTTTGTGACAGGGGTTATGGAACATTGTGATGTAAGTGGTCATTGAGCCTTGTGATGAGAATGGCATGTAGCACTGAGATGACAGGGGTCATGGAACACTGTGATGACAGGGGTGAGGGAGTATTGTTATGACTAGTGATGTAACATTGTGATATACGTTGTGAGAGAGCATTTTGATGAGAAGTGCATGGAGCATTGTGATGACAAGTGTTACGGAGCATAGCAAAGATAAGGATGTGGAGTACTGTGATGACAAGCGAATGGCGCATTGTGATGACATGGGTCATGGAGCATTGTGCTGACAAGCGCATGGAGCATTTTGATGACAAGTGTCATGGAGCATTGTGCTGACAAAGGCATGGATCATTTTGATGACACGGGACCCAGAGCATTATGATGAAATATTCATGGAGCATTCTGGTGTAAAAGATCACAGAGCCTTGTTTGAAGAGGACATGGACCACTGTGATGACAAAGGTCATGAAGTATTGTGATGACTGGAGTTACGGAGCATTGTGATGACAGGGGTCATGGAGCATTGATCTGACAAGATTATGGATTATAGTGATGAGAGTGGGCATGGCACATTGTGATTACAAGGGCATGGAACATTGTGATGACATGGTCATTGAGTATTGTGAAGACAGGTGTCAGGGAGCATTGTGATGACATATGTCATTGTCCATTGTGGTGACAATGGCATGGAGCATTGTGATACCAAGTGTCATGGAGGATTGTGATGACAAAGGTAATGGAGCATTTTGATGACAAGGGCTTGGAACATTGCGATGACAAGGGTCATGGAGCATTTTGATGAAAAGTGTCATGGAACATTCTGATGAAAAGTGCATGGAGCATTAAGATTACAGAGGTTTTGAAGCAATGTGATTACATTGGCATGGAGTATTGTGATGAGAAGGCAATGGAGCATTCTGATGACATGTGTCATGGAGCTTTGTGATGACAAGGACATGGAGCATTGTGATTACAGGGGTCTTGGAGCATTGTGATGAAAAGGGAATGGATCATTGTGATGAAAAATGCATGGGGCCTTGTCATGACAGGGTTCAAGGAGCATACTGATGACTACTGTCAGGGAGCAATGTGATGATAAGTGCATTGAGCACTGTGATGACAAAGATCATGGAGCATTGTGATGAGAAGACCATGGATAATTGTGATGACCAGCGTCACGGGGCATAGTGATGACAAGAGTTATGGAACATTGTGATCAGAAGGGTTTGGTGCATTGTGATGACAGAGGTCATTGAGCATTTTGATTTCATTTTGATGACAATAGCATGAAATATTATGGTGATGGGCATGGTACATTGTGATGACAGGGTTCATGGAGCATTGAGATGAAAAGGGGCATGGAGCATTGGGATTACAGGGGAGTTGGAGCATTGTGATGACAAGGGCATGGAGCATTGTGATGAGAAGGCCATGGAGCATCCTGTGACATGCGTCATGGAGATTTGTGATGACAAGGGCATGGAGAATTGTCATTACATTGGTCATGGAATATTGTGGTGACAGTGGTGAGGGAGTATTGTGATGACTAGTGATGGAACCTTGTGATATCTGTGGTGAGAAAGCACTTTGAGGAGAATTGCATGGAGCATTGTGATGACAAGGTTTATGGAGCATTTTGAAGACAAGGATGTGGAGCATTGTGATGACAAGTGCATGGTGCATTGTGATGACATGGGTTATGGAGCATTGTGCTGACACGCGCATCGAGCATTGTGATGACAAGCGTCACGGAGCATTGTGCTGACAAAGGCACCGAGCTTTGTGATGACAAGGGTCTCAGAGCATTGTGATAAAAATTTCATGGAGCATTGTGGTGACAAAGGTCACAGAGCTTTGTATGACTAGGTCATGGTCCATTGTGATGACAAATGTCATGAAGCATTGTGATGACTGGAGTCACGTAGCATTGTGATAACAGGGGTCTTAGAGCATTGTGATGAAAAGGGAATGGATCATTGTGATGAAAAATGCATGGAGCCTTGTAATGACAGTGTTCAAGGAGCATACTGATGACAAGTGTCAGCGAGCTTTGTGATGCCAAGTGTATTGAGCATTGTGGTGACAAAGGTCATGGAGCATTGTGATGAGAAGACCTTGAATCATTGTGATGACCAGCGTCACGGGGCATTGTGATGATAAGTGTTATGGAACATTGTGATCAAAAGGGCTTGTTGCATTGTGATGACAGAGGTCATTGAGCATTTTGATTTCACTGTGATGACAATAGCATGAAATATTATGGTGATGGGCACGGTGCATTGTGATGACAGGGTTCATGGAGCATTGAGATGAAAAGGGGCATGGATCATTGTGATTACAGGGATGATGGAGCATTGTGATGACAAGGGCATGGAGCATTGTGATGAGAAGGCCATGGAGCATTCTGATGACATGCGTCATGGAGGTTTGTGATGACAAGGGCATGGAGCATTGTGATGCCAAGGGTCATGGAGCTTTGTGATGACAAATGTCACGGGGCATTTTGATGACAAGGGCGTGGTGCATTGTGATGAGAAGGGCAGGGAGCATTGTGATGACAGGGTCATGGAGCAATTTGAATAAAAGTGTCATGGAATATTTTGATGACAGGGGTTATGGGACATTGTGATGTCAGGGGTCATGAAGCATTGTGATGAAATGGGTCATGGAACATTTTGTGACAGGTTTTATGGAACATTGTGATGTCAAGGTCATGGAGCATTGTGATGATAAATGCATGTAGCACTGTGATGACAGTGGTCATGGAAAATTGTGATGACAATGGTGAGTGAGTATTGTGATGACTAGGGACGGAACATTGTGATATATGTGGTGACAGAGCATTTTGATGAGAAGTGCATGGAGCATTGTGATGACAAGTTTTATGGAGCATAGTGATGAAAAGAATGTGGAGCATTGTGATGAAAAGGGTCATGGAGCCTTGTGATGACAAGGCCGTGGAACATTGTGATGGCAGGGGTCATGGAGCATTGTTATGACATGTGTAATGCAGCATTGTGATGACAATGGCATGGAGCAATGTAATGAGAGATTTCATTGAACACTGTGATGACAATGGCATGGAGCATTGTGATGCCAAGTGTCATGGAGCTTTGTGATGACAAATGTCATGGGGCATTTTGATGACAAGGGTGTGGTGCATTTTGATGAGAAGGGCAGGGAGCATTGTGATGACAGGGTCATGGAACAATTTGAAAAAAGGGTCATGGAATATTTTGATGACAGGCGTTATGAAACATTGTGATGTCAGGGGTCAGGAAGCATTGAGATGAAAATTGCATGGCATATTGTGATGATATGTGTCATGGAGCATTGTGCTGACAAGCGCATGGAGCATTTTGATGACAAGGGTCTTGGAGCATTGTGCTGACTAAGGCATGGAGCATTGTGATGACAAGGGACACAGAGCATTGTGATGAAAAATTCATGGAGCATTGTGGTGACAAAGATCACAGAGCCCTGTGTGATGAGGGCATGGCCCATTGTGATGAGAAAGGTCATGAATCATTGTGATGACTGGAGTCACGGAGCACTGTGATGACAGGCGTCATGGAGCATTGTGATGACAAGGGCATGGAGCAATATGATGACAGTGGCATGGAACATTGGTCTGACAAGTTTCATGGATTATTTTGATGACAGTGGTCATGGAGCATGGAGATGACAAGGGCATGGAGCATTGTGGTGATAAAGACAACAGAACATTGTGGGACGAGGGCATGGACCATTGTTAGGACAAAGGTCATGAAGCATTGTGATGACTGGAGTCAAGGAGCATTGTGATGACAGGGTTCATGGAGCATGGTGATGACAAGGGCATGTAGCATTGTGATGGCAGGGGCATGGAACATTGGTCTGACATGTTTCATGGATTATTGTGATGACAGTGGGCATGGCGCATTGTGATGACAAGGGCATGGAACATTGTGATGACAATGTCATGGAGTATTGTGAAGACAGGTGTCAGGGAGCTTTGTGAAGACATATATCATTGTCCAGTGTGATGACAATGGCATGGAGCATTGTGATACCAAGTGTCATGGAGGATTGTGATGACAAAGGTAATGGAGCATTTTGATGACAAGGGCTTGGAATATTGCGATGACAAGGGACATGGAGCATTGTGATGACATGGGCATGGAGCATTCTGATGAAAATGTGCATGGAGTATTGAGATTACAGTGGTTTTGAAGCAATGTGATTACAAGGGCATGTAGCATTGTGATGAGAAGGCAATGGAGCAATCTGATGACATGCGTCATGGAGCTTTGTGATGACAAGGACATGGAGCATTGTGATTACAGGGTCTTGGAGCATTGTGTTGAAAAGGGAATGGATCATTGTGATGAAAAATGCATGGAGCCTTGTCATGACAGGGTTCAAGGAGCATACTGATGGCAACTGTCAGGGAACATCGTGATGATAAGTGTATTGAGCATTGTGATGACAAAGATCATGGAGCATTGTGATGAGAAGACCATGGATAATTGTGATGACCAGCGTCATGGGGCATTGTGATGACAAGTGTTATGGAACATTGTGATCAGAAGGGTTTGGTGCATTGTGATGACAGAGGTCATTGAGCATTTTGATTTCATTGTGATGACAATAGCATGAAATATTATGGTGATGGGCACGGTGCATTGTGATGACAGTGTTCATGGAGCATTGAGATGAAAAGTGGCATGGAGCATTGTGATTACAGGGGTGTAGGAGCATTGTGATGACAAGGGTCATGGAGCCTTGTGATGACAAGGCCGTGAAATATTGTGATGGCAGGGGTCATTGAGCATTGTTATGACAGGTGTAATGGAGCATTGTGATGACAATGGCAGGGAGCATTGTGATGCCAAGGGTCATGGAGCTTTGTGATGACAAATGTCATGGGGCATTTTGATGACAACGGCGTGTTACATTGTGATGAGAAGGGCAGGGGGCATTGAGATGACAGGGTCATGGAGCAATTTGAATAAAAGTGTCATGGAATATTTTGATGACAGGGGTTATGGAACATTGTGATATCAGGCGTCATGGAGCATTGTGATGATAAGGGCATGTAGCACTGTGATGACAGTGGTCATTGAACATTGTGATGACAGGGGTAGGCGAGTATTGTGATGACTAGTGATGGTACATTGTGATATATGTGGTGAGAGAGCATTTTGATGAGAAGTGCATGGAGCATTGTGATGAGAAATTTTATGGAGCATAGAGATGAAAAGGATGTGGAGCATTGTGATGAAAATGGTCATGGAGCCTTGTGATGACAAGGCCGTGGAACATTGTGATGGCAGGGGTCATGGAGCATTGTTATGACAGGTGTAATGGAGCATTGTGACGACAAGGGCATGGAGCCATGTGATGATAGATTTCATTGAGCATTGTGATGACAATGGCATGGAGCATTGTGATGCCAAGTGTCATGGAGCTTTGTGATGACAAATGTCATTGGGCATTTTGATGACAAGGGCGTGGTGCATTGTGATGAGAAGGGCAGGGAGCATTGTGATGACAGGGTCATGGAGCAATTTGAATAAAAGCGTCAGGGAATATTTTGATGACAGGGGTTATGGAACATTGTGATGTCAGGGGTCATGAAGCATTCTGATGAAATGGGTCATGGAGCATTTTGTGACAGGGGTTATGGAACATTGTGATGTCAGGGGTCATGGAGCATTGTGATGAACAGTGCATGGCACATTGTGATGACAAGGTCATGGAGTATTTTGAAGACAGGTGTCAGGGAGCATTGTGATGGCATATGTCATTGTCCATTGTGATGACAATGGCATGGAGCATTGTGATAGCAAGTGTCATGGAGGATTGTGATGACAAAGTAATGGAGCATTTTGATGACAAGGGCTTGGAACATTGCGATTACAAGGGTCATGGAGCATTGTGATGACAGGGGAATGGAGCATTCTGATAAAAAGGTGCATGGAGCATTGAGATTACAGGGGTTTTGAAGCAATGTGATTACAAGTGCATGGAGCATTGTGAAGAGAAGGCAATGGAGCATTCTGATGACATGCGTCATGGAGCTTTGTGATGACAAGCACATGGAGCATTGTGATTACAGGGGTCATGGAATATTGTGATGACAGGGGTGAGGGAGTATTGTGATGACTAGTGATGGAACATTGTGATATCAGTGGTGAGAAGGCATTTTGAGGAGAAGTGCATGGAGCATTGTGATGACAAGGTTTATGGAGCATTTTGATGACAAGCATGTGGAGCATTGTGATGACAAGTGCATGGTGCATTGTGATGACATGGGTTATGGAGCATTGTGCTGACACGTGCATCGAGCATTGTGATGAAAAGGGTCATGGAGCATTGTGCTGACAAAGGCATGGAGCTTTGTGATGACAAGGGTCACAGAGCATTGTGATAAAAATTTCATGGAGCATTGTGGTGACAAAGGTCACAGAGCTTTGTGTGACGAGGTCATAGACCATTGTGATAACAAATGTCATGAAGCATTGTGATGACTGGAGTCACGGAGCATTGTGATAACAGGGGTCTTGGATCATTGTGATGAAAAGGGAATGGATCATTGTGATGAAAAAGTCATGGGGCCTTGTCATGACAGTGTTCAAGGAGCATACTGATGACAAGAGTCAGCGAGCATTGTGATGCCAAGTGTATTGAGCATTGTGGTGACAAAGGTCATGGAGCATTGTGATGAGAAGACCTTGCATAGTTGTGATGGCGAGCTTCATGGGGCATGTGATGACAAGTGTTATGGAACATTGTGATCAGAAGGGTTTGGAGCATTGTGATGAAAGAGGACATGGAGCATTTTGATTTCATTGTGATGACAATAGCATGAATCATTATGATGATGGGCATGGTGCATTGTGATGACAGTGTTCATGGAGCATTGAGATGAAAAGTGGCATGGAGAATTGTGATTACAGAGGTCTTGGAGCATTGTGATGACAAGGGTCATGGAGCCCTGTGATGACAAGGCCGTGGAACATTGTGATGGCAGGGGTCATGGAGCATTGTTATGATAGGTGTAATGGAGCATTGTGATGACAAGGGCATGGAGCAATGTGATGAGAGATTTCATTGAGCATTGTGATGAAAATGGCATGGAGCACTGTGATGCCAAGGGTCATGAAGCATTGTGATGACTGGAGTCACGGAGCATTGTGATGACAGGGGTCATGGAGCATTGTGATGAGAAGGGCATGGAGCATTTTGATGACAGAGGCATGGAACATTGGTCTGACATGTTTCATGGATTATTGTGATGACAGTGGGCATGGCGCATTGTGATGACAAGGGCATGGAATTTTGTGATGACAAGGTCATGGCGTATTGTGAAGACAGGTGTCAGGGAGTATTGTGATGACATACGTCATTGTCCATTTTAATGACAATGGCATGGAGCATTGTGATACCAATTGTCATGGAGGATTGTGATGACAAATGTAATGGAGCATTTTGATGACAAGGGCTTGGAACATTGCTATGACAAGGGTCATGGAGCATTGTGATGACAAGGGCATGGAGCATTATGATGAAAAGGTGCATGGAGCATTGAGATTACAGGGGTTTTGAAGCAATGTGATTACAAGGGCATGGAGCATTGTGATGAGAAGGCAATGGAGCATTCTGATGACATGCGTCATGGAGATTTGTGATGACAAGGATATAGAACATTGTTATTACAGGGGTCTTGGAGCATTGTGATGACAAGCGCATGGAGCATTTTGATGACAAGTGTCATGGAGCATTGTGCTGACAAAGGCATGGAGCATTGTGATGACAAGGGACACAGAGTATTGTGATGAAAATTTCATGGAGCATTATGGTGAAAAAGATCACAGAGCCTTGTGTGATGAGGGCATCGACCACTGTGATGAGAAAGGTCATGAATCATTGTGATGACTGGAGTCACGGAGCACTGTGATGACAGCGGTCATGGATCATTGTGAGGAGAAGGGCATGGAGCAATATGATGACAGTGTCATGGAACATTGGTCTGACAAATTTCATGGATTATTGTGATGACATTGGGCATGGAACATTGAGATGACAGGGGCATGGAGCATTGTGGTGATAAAGGTCACAGAGCCTTGTGTGACGAGGCCATGGACCATTGTGAGGACAAATGTCATGAAGCTTTGTGATGACTGAAGTCACGGAGCATTGTGATGACAGGGGTCATGGAGCATTTTGATGACAAGTGCATGGAGCATTGTGATGAAAAGGGCATGGAGCATTGTGATGACAAGCGCCATGGAGAATTTTGATGACAAGGTTGTGAAGCATTGTGATGAAAAGCACATGGAGCTTGCTATGACGGGTCATGGAGCATTGCGATGACAAGTGCATGGAGAATTGTGATGACAAGACAATGTAACATTCTGATGAGAAGTGTCATGGAGCATTGTGATGGCAAGACCGTGGAGCATTGTGATGAGAAAACCATGGATAATTGTGATGACGAGCGTCATGGAGCTCTGTAATGACATAGGCGTGGAGCATAGTGATGACAAGTGTCATGGAGCATTGTGATGACAAGGGTCATGGAGGACACTGATGACAAGCTTGTGAAGTGTTGTGATGACAATGGCATGGAGCATTGTGATGAAAAGTGCATGGAGCCTATTCATGACACGGTTCAAGGAGCATTCTAACGAGAAATGACAGGGAGCACTGTGATGATAAGTGTATTGAGCATTGTGATGACAAAGTTCATGGGGCATTGTCATGTGAAGTCCATGGATAATTGTGATGACAGGCATCAAAGTGTGTTGTGATGACAAGTGTTATGGAACATTGTGATCACAAGTGTTTGGAGCATTGTGATGACAGAGGTCATGGATCATTTTGATTTCAAGTAACATGGAGCATTTTGATGACAAGGGCTTGAAGCAATGTGATCCCAAGGTTCATGGAGGATTTTGATGACAATGGTAATGGAGAATTATGATGACAAGCGCATGGAGCATTGTGATGACAATGTCATGTAGCATTTTGCTGACAAACCATGGAGCATTGTGATGACAAGGGTCACGGAGCAATGTGATGACAAGCGTCACAGTGCATTGTGATTACAGGGGCCATGGAACACTGGGATGACAAGGGCATGGATCAATGTGATGACAATGGTCATGGAGCATTTTGATGCCAGTGGTCATGGAGCATTTTGATGACATGGGTCATGAAGCATTCTGATGAGAAGGTCATGGAACATTGGGCTGAAAATGTTCATGGATTATTGTGATGACAGGTGTCATAGAACATTGTGATGAAAGGGAATGGAGCATTGTGATGACATGGTGCTGGAGCATTGTGATGAGAAGACCATGGAGCCTTGTGATGAAAAGTCTCATGGAGTATTCTGATGAAAAGGGTCATAGAGCATTGTGATTACAGGGTTCTTGGAGCATTGTGATGAAAAGCGCATGGAGCATTGTGATGACAGGGGCAAGGAGCATTGGTCTGACAAGTTTCATGGATTATTGTGATGACAGTGGGCATGGTGCATTGTTATGACAAGGGCATGGATCATTGTGATGACAAGGTCATGGATTATTGTGAAGACCGGTGTCAGGGAGCATTGTGATGACATATGTCATGGTCCATTGTGATGACAATGGAATGGAGCATTGTGATACCAAGTGTCATGGAGGATTGTGATGACAAAGGTAATAGAGCATTGTGATGACAAGGGCTTGGAGCATTGTGTTGACAAGGGCATGGAGCATTGTGATAACCAGGGCCATTGATAATTTTGATGACAATTCATGAAGCATTGTGATGACAACCACATGGAGCTGGCTATGACAGGGGTCATGGAGCATTGCGATGAAAAGTGCATAGAGAATTGTGATGACAAAGCATTTAACACTGTGAGGAGAAGTGTCATGGAGCATAGGGATTCCAAGGACGTGGAGAACTGTGATCACCAAAGACATGGAGCATTGTGATGACCAGGGCATGCAGCATTGTGATGGCAAGACCGTGGAGCATTGTGATGAGAAGACCATGGATAATTGTGATGACGAGTGTCATGGAGCACTGTAATGACAAGGGGCATGGATCATTGTGATGGCAGGTGTTATAGAGAATTCTGATGACAGCGGTCATTGAGCAATGTAATGACAAGGGTCATGGAGCATTCTGATGACAAGCTTGTGGAGTATTGTGATGACAATGGCATGGAGCATTGTGATGAAAATGGCATGGAGCATTGTGATGAAAAAGGCCTGGAGCCTTTTCATGACAGGGTTCAAGGAGCATTCTGACGACAAATGTTAGGGAGCATTGTGATGACAAGTGTATTGAGAAATGTGATGACAAAGGTTATGGAGCATTGTGATGGCAAGGGCATGGTGTATTGTGATGACAAAGGTCATGGAGCATTTTGATGACAAGGTCGTGGTGCATTGTGATGAGAAGGGCATGGAGCATTGTGATGACAAGGTCATGGAGCATTGTGATGCCAATGGTCATGGAGCTTTGTTATGACAAAGGTCATGGAGCATTTTGATGACAAGGTCGTGGTGCATTGTGATGAGAAGGGCATGGAGCATTGTGATGACAAGGTCATGGAGCATTTTGATGACAAAGGCATGGAGCATTGTGATGACAAGTGTCATGGAGCACTGTGATGACATGCGTCACGGAGCATTGTGATTACAGGTTCTTGGAGCATTGGGATGACAAGGGCAGGATCATTGTGATGACAAGTGTCATGGAGCATTTTGATGACAAGAGTCCCGGATCACTGTTTTGTCAGGGGTCATGGAGCACTGTTATGACAGTCGTCATGGAGCATTGTGATGACAGGGGTCATGGAGCATTGTGATGAGAATGTCATGGAACACTGGGCTGAAAATATTCATGGAGAATTGTGATGACAGCAGTCATGGAGCATTGTGATGACAAGGGAATGGAGCATTGTGATGACAAGGTCCTGGAGCATTGTGATGAGAAAACCATGGAGCCTTGTGATGACAAGTCTCATGGAGCATTCTGATGTAAATGGGCATGGAGCATTGTGATTACAGGGGTCTTGGAGCATTCTGATGACAAGGGAAAGGAGCATTGCAATGAGAAAGCCATGGAGCATTCTGATGACATCCATCATGGATCTTTGTGATGACAAGGGCATGAAGCACTGTGAGTACATGGGTCTTGGAGCCTTGTGGTGACAAGGGACATGGAGCCTTGTGATGACAAGGCTGTGGAACATTGTGAAGACAGGGATCATGGAGCATTGTTATGACAGATGTAATGGAGCATTGTGATGACAAGGCCATGTGGAATTTGTCTGAAAAGTTTCATGGATTATTGTTATGAGAGTGGGCATGGAGCATTGTGATGACAAGGGCCCGGAATACTGTGCTACAGGGTTCATGGAGAACTGTAATGACAAGGGCATGGAGCAATGCTATGAGAAGGGCATCGAGCATTTTGATGACAGGCGTCATGGAGATTTGTGATCACAGGGGCATGGAGCAATGTGACGAGAAGGTTCATGGAGCATTGTGATGACAATGACATGGAGCATTGTGATGACATGGGTTATGGAGCAATGTGATGTCAGGGTTCATGGAGCACTGTGATGATAAGGGCATGTAGTACTGTGATGACAGGGGTCATGGAACATTGTGATGACAAGGGTGAGGGAGTATTCTGATGACTACTGATGGAACATTGTGATATCAGTGGTGACAGAGCATTTTGATGAGAAGTGCATGGAGCATTGTGATGACAAGCTGGTGGAGAATTGTGTTGACAAGCGCATGGAGCATTGTGATAACAAGTCTCATTGAGTATTGTGCTGAGAAAGGCATGGAGCATTGTGATGACAAGGGTCACGGAGCATTGTGATGAAAAGTTCATGGAGCATTGTGGTGACATAGGTCAAAGAGACTTGTGATGACGAGGGCATTGACCATTGTGAGGACAAAGATCATGAAGGATTGTGATGAATGGAGTCACGGAGCCTTGTGATGACAGGGGTCACGGAGCATTGGGATGTCAAGGGCATGGAGCATTGTGATGACAGGGGCATGGAGCATTGGTCTGACAAGTTTCATGGATTATTGTGATGACAGTGGGAATGGTGCATTGTGATGACAAGAGCATGGAGCATTGTGATGACAACGTCATGGATTATTGTGAAGACAGGTGTCAGGGAGCATTTTGATGACATATGTCATGGTCCATTGTGATGTCAATGACATGGAGCATTGTGATGCCAAGTGTCATGGAGGATTCTGATGACAAAGGTAAAGGAGCATTGTGATGACAAGGGCATGGATCATTGTGATGACAAGGGCCATTGAGAATTTTAATGACCAGGTCTTGAAACATCGTGATGACAAGCACATGGAGCTTGGTATAGACAGGGGTCATGGAGCATTGTGATGACAAGTGCATGCAGAATTGTGATGACAAGAGCATATATCATTGTGATGAGAAGTGTCAAGAAGCATTGTGATGACAAGGATGTGGAGAATTGTGATGACAATGGACATGGAGAATTGAGATAACCAGGGCATGGAGCATTGTGATGGTAAAACCGTGAAGCATTGTGATGAGAAGACCTTGGGTAATTGTGATGACGAGCATCATGGCGCACTGTACAGACAAGGGGCAAGGAGCATTGTGATGACAGGTGTCAGGGAACACTGTGATGACATGGGTCATGTAGCATTGTGATGACAAGGGCATGGAGCATTGTGATGACAAGGGCTTGGAGCTTTGTGATGACAAGTGTCATGAAGCATTGTGATGACAAGGGCATGGAGAATTGTTTTTTCAAGGTCATGGAATATTGTGAAGACAGGTGACAGGGAGCGTTGTGATGACATATGTCATGGTCCATGGAGATGACAATGTCATGGAGCATTGTGATGCCAAGTGTCATGGAGGATTGTGATGACAAAGGTAATGGAGCATTGTGATGACAGCGGCTTGGAGCATTGTGATCACAAGGGACATGGAGCATTGTGATGACAAGGGCATGGAGCACTTTGATGACAATGGACACTAAGAATTTTGATGAAAATGTATGAAGCATTTTGATGACAAAGGCATGGAGCTTGCTATGACAGGTGTCATGGGGCATTGCGATGACAAGTGCATGGAGAATTTTGATGAAAATAGCATGTAAAATTGTGATGAGATCTGTCAAAGAGCATTGTGATGACAAGGACGTGGAGAATACTGATGACCAGGGTATGGAGCATTGTGAGGGCAAGACTGGGGAGCATTGTGATGAGTAGACCATGGATAATTGTGATGACGGGCGTCATGGAGCACTGTAGTGACAAGGGGCATGGAGCATTGTGATAACTGGTGTCATGGAGCATTGTGATGACAGGGGTCATGGAGCATTGTGATGACAAGGTTCATGGAGCATTCGGATGACAAGCTTGAGGAGTATGATGATGACAATTGCATGGATCATTGTGATGAAAAGGCCATTGAGCATTGTGATGACAAGGGCAGGGAGCAATGAGATGAGAGTGTTCATGGAGCATTGTGATGACAATGGCATGGAGTATTGTGATGCCAAGGGTCATGGAGCTTTGTGATGACAAAGGTCATGGAAGCTTTTGATGACAAGTGCGTGGTGCACTGTGATGAGAACGGCAGGGAGCATTGTGATGACAGGGTCATGGAGCAATTTGATGAAAAGCGTCAGGGAACATTTTGATGACAGGGGCCATGGAACATTGTGATGTCAGTGGTCATGGAGCATTGTGATGATAAGGGCATGTAGCATTTTGATGACAGGGGTCATGGAACATTGTGATGACAGGGGTGAGGGAGTATTGTGATGACTAGTGATGGAACATTGTGATATCAGTGTTGAGAGAGCATTTAGATGAGAAGTGCATGGAGCATTGTGATAAAAAGGTTTATGGAGCATTGTGATGACAAGGTTGTGGAGCATTGTGATGACAAGTGCATGGCACATTGTGATGACATGTGTCTTGGAGCATTGTGCTGAGAAGCACATGGAGCATTGTGATGACAAGGGTCATGGAGCGTTGTGCTGACAAAGGCATGGGACATTGTGATGAGAAGTGTTACAGAGCATTGTGATGACGAGGGAATGGACAATTGTGATGACAAAGGTCATAAAGCATTGTGATGACTGGAGTCAAGGAATATTATGATGTGAGGGGTAATGGAGCATTGTGATTAAAAGGGCATGGAGCATTGTGATGACAGCGGCATGGAGCATTGGTCTGACAAGTTTCATGGATTATTGCTATGACAGTGGGCATGGAGCATTGTGATGACAGAGGTCATGGATCATTTTCATTTCAAGGACCATGGCACATTGTGATGACAAGGGCATCAAGCAATGTGAACCCAAGTTTCATCGAGGATTTTGATGACAATGGGAATGGAGCATTGTGATGACAAGTTCATGAAGCATTTTGCTGACAAATGCATGGAACATTTTGATGACAAGTGTCATGGAGCACTGTGATGACAAGTGTCACTGAACATTGTGATTACAGGGTTCATGGAGCATTGTGATAACAAGGGAATGGATCATTGTGATGACAAGGGCATGGAACATTGTGATGACAGGGGCATGGAGCATTGTGATGACAATGTCGTAGATTATTGTGAAGACAGTTGTCAGGGAGCATTGTGGTGACATATGTCATGGTCCATTGTGATGACAATGGCATGGAGCATTGTGATGCCAAGTGTCATGGAGAAATGTGATGACAAATATAATGGAGCATTGTGATGACAAGGGCTTGGAGCCTTGTGATGACAAGGGTTATGGAGCATTGTGATGACAAGGGAATGGATCATTGTGATGACAAGGGTCATGGAGCATTTTGATGACAAGGGTCCAGGATCATTGTGTTGTCAGGGGTCATGGATCGTTGTGATGACAGTGGTAATGGAGCATAGTGATGACAGGTTTCATGGGGCATTGTGAAGTGAAGGTCATGGAGCATTGGGCTGTAAATATTCATGGAGTATTGTGATGACAGTGGTCATGGAGCATTTTGATGACAAGGGAATGGAGCATTGTGATGAAAAGGGCATGGAACATGGTGATGAGAAGGCCATGGAGCATTTTGAAGGCATGCTTCATGAAGCTTTGTGATGACAAGGGCATGGAGCATTGTGATTACAGGAGTCTTGGAGTATTATGATGAAAAGTGCATGGATCATTGTGATGAAAAATGCATGGAACCTTGTCATGACAGGTTTCAAGGAGCATATTCACGACCATTGTCAGGGAGCATTGTGATGAGAAGTTTATTGAGAATTATGATGAAAAAGGTCATGGAGTACTGTGAATAGAACACCATGGATAATTTGATGATGAGCGTCATGGGGCTTTGTGATGACAAGTGTTATGGAACATTGTGATCACAAGGGTTTGGAGCATTGTGATGACAGAGTTCATGGAGCATTTTGATTTCATTGTGATGACAATAGCATGAAGCATTATGATGATGGGCATGGTGCATTGTGATGACAGGGTCCATGGAGCATTGAGATGAAAAGGGGCATGGAGCATTGTGATTACAGGGGTCTTGGAGCATTGCGATGACCAGGTCATGGAGCATTGTGATGAGAAGGCGAAGGCGCATTCTGATGACATGCGTCATGGAGCTTTGTGATGACAAGGGCATGGAGCATTGTGATTACAGGTGTCTTGGAGCATCGTGATGACAAGGGTCATGGAGCCTTGTGATGAGAAGGCCGTGGAACATTGTAATGGCAGTTTTCATGGAGCACTGTTATAACAGTGGTAATGGAGCATTTTCATGACAAGGGCATGGAGCACTGGTCTGAAAATTTTCATGGATTATTGTGATGAGAGGGGGCATGGTGCATTGTGATGACAAGGGCACGGAACACTGTGATACATGGGTCATGGAGGATTGTAATGACAAGCCTTGGAGCTTTGTGTTAAGAAGAGCATGGAGCATTGTGATGAAAAGCATCATGGAGCCTGTGATGACAAGGACATGTAACAATGTGTTGAGAGGGTTCATGGAGCATTTTGATGACAATGGCATGGAGCATTGTGATGCCAAGGGTCACGGAGCTTTGTGATGACAAAGGTCATGGAGGGTTTTGATGACAAGGGTGCGGTGCACTGTGATGAGAAGGGCAGTGAGCATTGTGATCAAAGGGTCATGGAGCAATTTGATGAAAAGTGTCATGGGACATTTTGATGACAGGGGTTATGGAAAATTGTGATGTCAGGGGTCAGGGAGCATTGTGATGAAAAGTGTCATTGAGCATTGTGATGACAGGGGTCATGGAACATTGTGATGACAGGGGTGAGGGAGTATTGTGATGACTAGTGATGGAACATTATGATATCAGTGATGGGATAGCCTTTTGATGGGAAGTGCATGGAGCATTGTGACGACAAGGTTTATGGAGCACTGTGATGACAAGGTTGTGGAGCATTGTGATGACAAGCGCATGTCGCATTCTGGTGACACAGGTCATGGGGCATTTTGCGGACAAGCACATGGAGCATTGTGATGACAAGGGTCATGGAGCATTGTTATGACCAGGGAATGGAGCATTGTGATGGCAAGACCGTGGAGCACTGTGATGAGAAGACCATGGATAACTGTGATGACGAGCGTCATGGAGCACTGTAATGACAAGGGGCATGGAGCATTGTGATGACAGGCGTCATGGAGCATTGTGATGACATGGGTCATGGAACATTGTGAAGACGGGTAATGGAGCATTGTGATGACAAGGGTCATGGAGCATTCTGATGATAAGCTTGTGGAGTACTGTGATGAAAACGGCATGGATCATTGTGATGAAAAGGGCATGGATCATTGTGATGAAAAATGCATGGAGCCTTTTAATGACAGGTTTCAAGGAGCATTCTGACAACATGGGTCAGGGAGCATTGTGATGACAAGTGTATTGAACATTGTGATGACAATGATCATGGAGCATTGTGATGACAACAGTCCCGGATTATTGTGTTGTAAGGGGTCATAGAGCATTGTGATGACAGTGGTCATGGAGCATTGTGATGACAGGGGTCATGGAGCAGTGTGATGAGAAGATCATGGAGCATTGGCTGAAAATGTTCATGGAGTATTGTGATGACAAGGGAATGGAGCATCGTGATGACAAGGTCCTGGAGCATTGTGATGAGAAGTCCATGGAGCCTTGTGATGACAAGTCTCATGGAGCTTTCTGATGAAATGGGGCATGGAGCATTTTGATTACAGGAGCCTTCGAGCATTGTGGTGACCAGGGCATGGAGCATTGTGATGAGAAGGCCATGGAGCATACTTATGACATGCGTCATGAAGCTTTGTGATGACCAGGGCATGGAGCATTGTGATTACAGGGGTCTTGGAGCATTGTGATGACAAGGGCAAGGAACACTGTGATACATGGGTCATGGAGGATTGTAATGACAAGAGCATGGAACATTGTGAATAGAAGGTCATCGAGCATTGTGATGACAAGGGTCATGGAGCTTTGTGATGACAAGGGCATGAAGCAATGTGATGAAAGGGTTCATGGAGCATTGTGATGACAATGGCATGGAGCATTGTGATGCCAAGGGTCATGGAGCTTTGTGATGACAAATGTGATGGGGCATTTTGATGACAAGGTCGTGGTGCATTGTGATGAGAAGGGCAGGGAGCATTGTGATGACAGGGTCATAGAGCAATTTGATGAAAACTGTCATGGAACATTTTGATGACAGGGGATATGGAACATTGTGATGTCAGGGGTCATGGAGCTTTGTGATGAAAAGGGTCATGGAGCTTTGTGATGCTGGGGTTATGGAACATTGTGATATCAGGCGTCATGGAGCATTGTGATGATAATTGCATGTAGCATTGTGATGACAAAGGTCACGGAACATTGTGATGATGTGGGCATGGACCATTTTGATGACAAAGTCATGAATTATTGTGGTTGCTGGAGTCACGGAGCATTGTGATGACAGGGGTCATGGAGCATTGTGATGAAAAGGGCATGGAGCATTGTGATGACAAGGGCATGGAGCATTGTGATGACAGGGGCATAGAGCATGGCTCTGACAGTTTTTATGGATTATTGTGATGACAGTGGGCATGGTGCATTGTGATGACAGGCGCATGGAGCATTGTGACGACAAGATCAAGGAATATTGTGAAGACAGGTGTCAAGGAGCATTGTGATGACATATGTCATGGTCCATTATGATGACAATGACATGGAGCATTGTGATGCCAAGTGTCATGGAGGATTGTGATGACAAAGTATTGGAGCATTGTGATGACAAGGGCTTGGAGCATCGTGATGACAAGGGTCATGGAGCACTGTGATGACAAGATCTTGGAGCATTGTGAGGAGAAGGGCCACTGAGAATTTTGATGAGAAGGTCGTGAAGCATTGTGATGAAAAGCGCACCGAGCTTGCTATGACAGGGGTCATGGAGCATTGTGATGTACAAGTGCATGGAGAATTGTATTGACAAGATCATGTAACATTGTGATGAGAAGTGTCATGGAGCATTTTGATGATAAGGACATGTAGAATTGTGATGACCAGTGCATGGAGCATTGTGATGGAAAAACCGTGGAGCACTGTGATGAGAAGACCATGGGTAATTGTGATGATGAGCGTAATGGAGCACTGTAATGACAAGGGGCATAGAGCATTGTGATGACAGGTGTCATGGATCATTGTGATGACAAGGGTCATGGACCATTCTGATGACAAGCTTGTGGAGTAATGTGATGACAATGGCATGGAGCATTGTGATGAAAAGGGCATGGAGCATTGTGATGAAAAAGGCTTGGAGCCTTTTCATGACAGGGTTCAAGGAGCATTCTAACGACAAGTGTCAGGGAGCATTGTGATGACAAGTGTATTGAGCATTGTTATGACAAAGATCATGGAGCATCGTGATGACAGGCATCATGGAGCGTTGTGATGACAAATGTTATGGAACATTGTGATCACAAGGGTTTTGAGCATTGTGATGACAGAAGTCATGTATCATTTTCATTTCAAGGTGCATGGAGCATTGTGATGACAAGGGCATGAAGCATTGTGAACCGAAGGTTCATGGAGGGTTTTGATGACAATGGGAATGGAGTATTGTGATGACAAGCGCATGGAGCATTGTGATGACAAGGTCATGTAGCATTTTGCTGACAAATGCATGGAGCATTTTGATGACAAGTGTCATGGAACACTGTGATGACAAGCGTCATGGAGCATTGTGATAACAGGGGTCATGGAGCATTGGGATGGCAAGGGCATGGATTATTGTGATGACAAGGGTCATGGAGCATTTTGATGACAAGAGTCCCAGATTATTGTGTTGTCCGTTGTCATGGAGCACTGTGATGACAGTGGTCATGGAGCATTGTGATGACAGGGGGCATAGAGCACTGTGATGAGAAGTTCATGGAGCATTGGGCTGACAATATTCATTGAGTATTGCGATGGCAGTGGTCATGGAGCATTGCGATGACAATGGAATGGAGCATTGTGATGACAAGGTCCTGGAGCATTGTGAGGAGAAGACCATGGAGCCTTGTGATGACAAGTGTCATGGAGCATTCTGATGAAAAGGGGTGTGGAGCACTGTGATTACATGGGTCTTGGAGCATTGTGATGAATATGGAATGGGTGATTGTGATGCAAAAGGCATGGAGCCTTGTCATGACAGGGTTCAAGGAGCATACTGACGACAAGTGTCAGGGAGCATTGTAATGACAAGTGTATTGAGCATTGTGATGACAAAGGACATGGAGAATTGTGATGAGAAGACCATGGATAATTGTGATGATGAGCATCATGGGGCGTTGTGATGACAAGTGTTATGGAACATTGTGATCACAAGGGTTTGGAGCATTGTGTTGCCAGAGGTTATGGAGAATTTTTATTTCATTGTGATGACAATAGCATGAAGCATTTTGATGATGGGCATTGTTCATTGTGATTACAGAGTTCATGGATCATTGAGATGAAAAGTGGCATAGAGCATTTTGATTACAGGTGTCTTGGAGCATTGTGATGACAAGGGCATGGAGCATTGTGATGAGAAGGCCATGGAGCAGATTGATGACATGCGTCATGGAGCTTTGTGATGACAATAGCATGGAGCATTGTGATTACAGGGGTCTTGGAGCATTGTTATGACAAGGGTCATGGAGCCTTGTGATGACAAGGCCGTGGAACATTGTCATGACAGGGGTGAGGGAGTATTGTGATGACTAGTGATGCAACATTTGATATCAGTAGTGAGAGAGCATTTTGATGAGAAGTACATGGAGCATTGTGATGACAAGTTTTATGGAGCATTCTGATGACAAATTTGTGGAAAATTTTGATAACAAGCACTTGGAGCATTGTGATAACAAGGATCATGGAGCACTCTGCTGACAAAGGCATGGAGCATTGTGATGGCAAGGGTCACAGAGCATTGTGAATGAAAAGTTCATGGAGCATTATGGTGACAAATTTCAAAGAGCCCTGTGATGACGAGGGCATGGACCATTTTGATGCCAAAGGTCATGAAGCATTGTGATGACTTGAATCACGGAGCATTGTGATGACAAGGGCATGGAGCATTGTGATGACAGGGGCATGGAACATTGGTCTGAAAAGTTTCATAGATTATTGAGATGACAGTGGGCATGGCACATTGTGATGACAAGGGCATGGAGCATTGTTATGAGAAGGTCACGAATTATTGTGCAGACAGGTGTCAGGGAGCATTGTAATGACATATGTCTTGGTGCATTGTGATGACAATGGCATGGAGCATTGTGAAGCCAATTGTCATGGAGGATTGTGATGACAAATGTAATGGAGCATTGTGATGACAAGGGATTGGAGCTTTTTGATGACAATGGATATGGAGCACTGTGATGACAAGGGCATGGAGCACTGTGATGACAACGGCCATTGAGAATTTTGAGGACAATGTCGTGAAGCACTGTGATGAAAAGCACTTGGAGCTTGCTATGACAGGGGTCATGGAGCATTGCAATGACAAGTGCATGGAGAATTGTGATGAGAAGATCATGTAACATTTTGATGAGAAGTGTCATGGAGCATTGTGATGGCAAGACCGTGGAGCACTGTGATGAGAAGACCATGGATAATTGTGATGTCGAGCGTCATGCAGCACTGTAATGACAAGGGGCATGGAGCATTGTGATGACAGGGGTCATGGAGCATTGTGATGACAGGGGTCATGGAGCATTGTGATGACAAGTGTCATGGAGCATTCTGATGACAACCTTGTGGAGTAATGTGATCACAATGGCATGGAGCATTGTGATGAAAAGTGCATGGAGCATTGTGATTTAAAAGGCATGGAGGCTTTTCATGACAGCGTTCAAGGAGCATTCTGACGACAAGTGTCAGGGAGCATTGTGATGACAAATGTCATGGAGCATTGTGATGACAAGGGCATGGAGTATTGTGATGACAGGCATCATGGAGCGTTGTGATGACAAGTGTTGTGGAACAATGTGATCACAAGGGTTTGGAGCATTGTGATGACAGAGGTCATGGATCATTTTGATTTCAAGGAGCACGGAGCGTTGTGATGACAGGGATCATGGAGCATTGTGATGAGAAGGTCATGGAGCATTGGGATGAAAATATTCATGGAGTATTGTGATGACAGGGGTCTTGGAGCACTGTGATAACAAGGGCATGGAGCATTGTGATGAGAAGGCCATGGAGCATTCTGATGACATGTGTCATGAATGTTTGTGATGAAAAGGGGAATGGAGCATTGTGATTACAGGGGACTTTGAGCATTGTGATGAAAAGGGCTTGGATTATTGTGATGAAAAAGGCATGGCGCCTTGTCATGGCAGGGTTTAAGGAGCATACTCTCGACAAATGTCAGGGAGCATTGTGATGACAAGTATATTGAGCATTGTGATGACAAAGTTCATGGAGCATTGTGATGAGAAGACCATGGTTAACTGTGATGAGGAGCGTCATGGGGCATTGTGATGACAAGTGTTATGGAACATTGTGATCACAAGTGTTTGGAGCATTGTGATGACAGAAGTCATGGAGCATATTGATTTCATTGTGATGACAATAGCATGAAGCATTATGATGATGGGCATGGTGCATGGGATGACAGGGTTCTTGGAGCATTGAGATTAAAAGGGGCATGGAGCATTGTGATTACAGGGGTCTTGGAGCATTGTGATGACAAGGGCATGGAGCATAGTGAATGAGAAGTCCATGGAGCATTCTGATGACATGCGTCATGGAGCTTTCTGATGACAATTGCATGAAGGATTGTGATTACAGGTTCTTGGAGCATTGTGATGAAAATGGTCATGGAGTCTTGTGAAGACAGGGCTGTGGAACCTTGTGATGGCAGGTGTCATGGAACATTTTTATGACAGGGGGAATGGAGCATTGTGATGACAAGTTCACGCAACACTGTGATACATGGGTCATGGAGGATTGTAATGACAAGGGCATGGAGCATTGTGATGAGAAATGCATCGAGCATTGTGATGACAAGCGTCATGGAGCTTTGTGATGACAAGGGCATGGAGCAATGTGATGAGAGGGTTAATGGAGCGTTGTGATGACAATGGCATGGAGCATTGTGATGCCAAGGGTTATGGAGCTGTGTGATGACAAATGTCATGGAGCATTCTGATGACAAGTGTGACGTGCATTGTGATGAGAAGGGCAGGGAGCATTGTGATCACAGGGTCATTGAGCAATTTGGTGAAAAGGGTCATGGAACATTTTGATTACAGTGGTTATGGTATATTGTGATGTCAGGAGTCATGGAGCTTTGTGATGAAATGTGTCATGGAGCATTTTGATGACAGGGGTTATGGAATATTGTGATGTCAGGGGTCATCAAACATTTTGATGATAAGTGCATGCAGCATTTTAATGACAGGGGTCATGGAACATTGTGATGACAGGGGTGATGGAGTATTGGAATGAATAGTGATGGAACATTGTGATATCAGTGGTGAGAGAGCATTTTGTTGAGAAGTGCATGGAACACTGTAATGACAAAGTTTAAGCAGCATTGTGATGAAAAGGATGTGGGGCATTGTGATGACAAGCACATGGCACGTTGTGATGACATGGGTCATGGAGTATTGTGCTGAGAAGCGCATGGAGCATTGTGATGACAAGGGTCACAGAGCATTGTGATGAAAAGTTCATGGAGCATTGTGGTGATAAGGTCACAGAGACTTGTGATGATGAGGGCATGGACCATTTTAATGAGAAAGGTCATGAAGCATTGTGATGACTGGAGTCACAGAGCATTGTGATGAATAGGGGTCATGGAGCATTGTGATAACAAGGGCATGGAGCATTGTGGTGACAAAGGTCACAGAGACTTGTGATGACGAGGCATGGACCATTTTAATGAGAAAGGTAATTAGGAATTGTGATGACTGGAGTCACAGAGCATTGTGATGACAGGGGTCATGGAGCATCGTGATGACAAGGGCATGGAGCATTGTGATGACATGCGCATGGAGCATTGGTCTGACAAGTTTCATGAATTATTGCGATGACAGTGGGAATGGCACAGTGTGATGACAAGGGCACGGAGTATTGTGATGACAAGGTCATGCAGTTTTGTGAAGACAGGTGTCAGGGAGCATTGTGAACACCTATGTCATGGCCCATTGTGATGACAATGGCATGGAGCATTGTGTTGCCAAGTGTCATGGAGTATTGTGATGACAAAGGTCATGGAACACTGTGTTGACAAGGGCATGGAGCATTGTGATGACAAGGTTCATGGAGCATTGTGCTGAGAAAGGCATGGAGCATTGTGATGACAAGTGTCACAAAGCATTTTGATGAAAAGTTCATGGAGCATTGTGGTGACAAATGTCTGAGAGCCTTGTGATGACGAGGGCATGGACCATTGTGATGACCAAGGTCATGAAGCATTTTGATGACTGGAGTCACGGATCATTGTGATGACAATGGCATGGAGCATTGTGATGACAGGGGCATGGAATATTGGTCTGACATGTTTCATGGATTATTGTGATGGCAATGGGCATGGCTCCTTGTGATGACATGGGCATTGAGCATTGTGATGACAACGTCATGCAGAATTATGAAGACAGGTGTGAGGGAGCATTGTGATGACCTATGTCATGGACAATTGTGATGACAATGGCATGGAGCATTGTGATGCTAAGTGTCATGGAGGATTGTGATGACAAAGGTAATGGAGCATTGTGATGACAAGGGCTTGGAGCATTGTGATGACAAGGGTCATTCAGAATTTTGATGACAAGTTCGTGAAGCATTGTGATGACATGCGCATGAAGCTTGCTATGACAGGGGTCAAAGAGCATTGCGATGACAAGTGCATGGAGAATTTTGATGAAAAGAGCATGTAAAATTGTGATGAGATGTGTCAAAGAGCATTGTGATGACAAGCGTCATGGAGCTTTGTGATGACAAGGGCATGGAGCAATGTGATGAGAGGGTTCATGGAGCATTGTGATGACAATGGCATGGAGCATTGTGATGCCATGGGTTATGGAGCTGTGTGATGACAAATGTCATGGAGCATTCTAATGACAAGTGTGACGTGCATTGTGATGAGAAGGGCAGGGAGCATTGTGATCACAGGGTCATTGAGCAATTTGGTGAAAAGGGTCATGGAACATTTTGATTACAGTGGTTATGGAATATTGTGATGTCAGGGGTCATGGAGCTTTGTGATGAAATATGTAATGGAGCATTTTGATGACAGGGGTTATGGAATATTGTGATGTAAGGGGTCATCGAACATTTTGATGATAAGTGCATGTAGCATTTTAATGACAGGGGTCATGGAACATTGTGATGACAGGGGTGATGGAGTATTGGAATGAATAGTGATGGAACATTGTGATATCAGTGGTGAGAGAGCATTTTGATGAGAAGTGAATGGAACACTGTAATGACAAGGTTTAAGCAGCATTGTGATGAAAAGGATGTGGAGCATTGTGATGACAAGCACATGGCACGTTGTGATGTCATGGGTCATGGAGTATTGTGCTGAGAAGCGCATGGAGCATTGTGATGAAAAGGGTTATGGAGCATTGTGCTGAGGAGGGCATAGATCACTGTGATGACAATGGTCACAGAGCATTGTGATGAGAAGTTCATTGAGCATTGTGGTGACAAAGGTCACAGAGACTTGTGATGACGAGGGAATGGACCATTTTAATGAGAAAGGTCATGAAGCATTGTGATGACAGGGGTCATGGAGCATTGTGATGACAAGGACATGGAGCATTGTGATGACAGGGGCATGGAACATTGGTCTGACAAGTTTCATGGATTATTGTGATGACAGTGGGAATGGCGCATTGTGATGACAAGGGCACGGAGCATTGTGATGACAAGGTCATGCAGTTTTGTGAAGGCAGGTGTCAGGGAGCATTGTGAACACCTATGTCATGGCCCATTTTGATGACAATGGCATGGAGTATTGTGATGCCAAGTGTCATGGAGTATTGTGATGACAAAGGTAATGGAGCATTGTGATGACAAGGGCTTGGAGCATTGTGATGACAAAGGTCATGGAGCACTGTGCTGACAAGGGCATGGAGCATTGTGATGACAAGGTTCATGGAGCATTGTGCTGAGAAAGGCATGGAGCATTGTGATGACAAGTGTCACAAAGCATTTTGATGAAAAGTTCATGTAGCATTTTGGTGACAAATGTCACAGAGCCTTGTGAAGACGAGGGCATGGAACATTGTGATGACCAAGGTCTTGAAGCATTTTGATGACTGGAGTCACGGATCCTTGTGATGACAATGGCATGGAGCATTGTGATTACAGGGGCATGGAACATTGGTCTGACATGTTTCATGGATTATTGTGATGGCAATGGGCATGGCTCCTTGTGATGACATGGGCATTGAGCATTGTGATGACAACGTCATGCAGAATTGTGAAGACAGGTGTCAGGGAGCATTGTGATGACCTATGTCATGGACAATTGTGATGACAATGGCATGGAGCATTGTGATGCCAAGTGTCATGGAGGATTGTGATGACAAAGGTAATGGAGCATTGTGATGACAACGGCTTGTATCATTGTAATGACAAGGGTCATTCAGAATTTTGATGACAAGTTTGTGAAGCATTGTGATGAAATGCGCATGAAGCTTGCTATGACAGGGGTCATGGAGCTTTGCGATGACAAGTGCATGGAGAATTTTGATGAAAAGAGCATGTAAAATTGTGATGAGATGTGTCAAAGTGCATTGTGATGACAAGGACGTGGAGAATACTGATGACCAGGGCATGGAGCATTGTGATGGCAAGACCGGGGAGCATTGTGATGAGTAGACCATGGATAATTGTGATGACGGGCATCATGGAGCACTGTAGTGACAAGGGGCATGGAGCATTGTGATAACTGGTGTCATGGAGCATTGTGATGACAGGGGTCATGGAGCATTGTGATGACAAGGTTCATGGAGCATTCGGACGACAAGCTTGAGGAGTATGATGATGACAATTGCAGGGAGCATTGTGATGAAAAGGCCATTGAGCATTGTGATGACAAGGGCAGGGAGCAATGTGATGAGAGTGTTCATGGAGCATTGTGATGACAATGGCATGGAGTATTGTGATGCCAAGGGTCATGGAGTTTTGTGATGACAAAGGTCATGGAGCATTTTGATGACAAGTGCGTGGTGCATTGTGATGAGAAGGGCAGGGAGCATTGTGATGACAGGGTCATGGAGCAATTTCATGAAAAGGGTCAGGGAACATTTTGATGACAGAAGTCATGGAACATTGTGATGTCAGTGGTCATGGAGCATTTTGATGATAAGGGCATGTAGCATTTTGATGACAGGTGTCATGGAACATTGTGATGACAGGGGTGAGGGAGTATTGTGATGACTAGTGATGGAACATTGTGATATCAGTGGTGAGAGAGCATTTAGATGAGAAGTGCATGGAGCATTGTGATAAAAAGGTTTATGGAGCATTGTGATGACAAGTTGTGGAGCATTGTGATGACAAGTGCATGGCACATTGTGATGACATGTGTCTTGGAGCATTGTGCTGAGAAGCACATGGAGCATTGTGATGACAAGGGTCATGGAGCATTGTGCTGACAAAGGCATGGAGCATTGTGATGAGAAGTGTTACAGAGCATTTTGATGACGAGGGAATGGACCATTGTGATGACAAAGGACATAAAGCATTGTGATGACTGGAGTCAAGGAACATTATGATGTGAGGGGTAATGGAGCATTGTGATTAAAAGGGCATGGAGCATTGTGATGACAGCGGCATGGAGCATTGGTCTGACAAGTTTCATGGATTATTGCTATGACAGTGGGCATGGAGCATTGTGATGACAGAGGTCATGGATCATTTTCATTTCAAGGACCATGGCGCATTGTGATGACAAGGGCATCAAGCAATGTGAACCCAAGTTTCATCGAGGATTTTGATGACAATGGGAATGGAGCATTGTGATGACAAGTTCATGAAGCATTTTGCTGACAAATGCATGGAACATTTTGATGACAAGGGTCATGGAGCACTGTGATGACAAGCGTCACTGAACATTGTGATTACAGGGGTCATGGAGCATTGTGAGGACAAGGTCGTAGATTATTGTGAAGACAGTTGTCAGGGAGCATTGTGGTGACATATGTCATGGTCCATTGTGATGACAATGGCATGGAGCATTGTGATGCCAAGTGTCATGGAGAAATGTGATGACAAATATAATGGATCATTGTGATGACAAGGGCTTGGAGCCTTGTGATGACAAGGGTTATGGAGCATTGTGATGACAAGGGAAAGGATCATTGTGATGACAAGGGTCATGGAGCATTTTGATGACAAGAGTCCAGGATCATTGTGTTGTCAGGGGTCATGGATCGTTGTGATGAGAGTGGTCATGGAGCATAGTGATGACAGGGTTCATGGGGCATTGTGAAGTGAAGGTCATGGAGCATTGGGCTGTAAATATTCATGGAGTATTGTGATGACAGGGGTCATGGAGCATTTTGATGACAAGGGAATGGAGCATTGTGATGAAAAGGGCATGGAGCATGGTGATGAGAAGGCCATGGAGCATTTTGAAGACATGCTTCATGAAGCTTTGTGATGACAAGGGCATGGAGCATTGTGATTACAGGAGTCTTGGAGTATTGTGATGAAAAGTGCATGGATCATTGTGATGAAAAATGCATGGAGCCTTGTCATGACAGGTTTCAAGGAGCATATTCAAGACAATTGTCAGGGAGCATTGTGATGACAAGTTTATTGAGAATTGTGATGAAAAATGTCATGGAGTATTGTGAATAGAACACCATGGATAATTGTGATGATGAGCGTCATGGGGCGTTGTGATGACAAGTGTTATGGAACATTGTGATCACAAGGGTTTGGAGCATTGTGATGACAGAGGTCATGGAGCATTTTCATTTCATTGTGATGACAATAGCATGAAACATTATGATGATGGGCATGGTGCATTGTGATGACAGGGTTCATGGATCATTGAGATGAAAAGAGGCATGGAGCATTGTGATTACAGTGGTCTTGGAGCATTGCGATGACCAGGTCATGGAGCATTGTGATGAGAAGGCGAAGGCGCATTCTGATTACATGCGTCATGGAGCTTTGTGATGACAAGGGCATGGAGCATTGTGATTACAGGTGTCTTGGAGCATTGTGATGACAAGGGTCATGGAGCCTTGTGATGAGAAGGCCGTGGAACATTGTAATGGCAGTTTTCATGGAGCATTGTTATCACAGTGGTAATGGAGCATTTTCATGACAAGGGCATGGAGCATTGGTCTGAAAATTTTCATGGATTATTGTGATGAGAGGGGGCATGGAGCATTGTGATGACAAGGGCACGGAACACTGTGATATATGGGTCATGGAGGATTGTAATGACAAGCCTTGGAGCTTTGTGTTAAGAAGGGCATCGAGCATTGTGATGAAAATCATCATGGAGCCTGTGATGACAAGGACATGTAACAATGTGTTGAGAGGGTTCATGGAGCGTTTTGATGACAATGGCATGGATCATTGTGATGCCAAGGGTCAAGGAGCTTTGTGATGACAAAGGTCATGGAGGGTTTTGATGACAAGTGCGTGGTGCACTGTGATGAGAAGGGCAGTGAGCATTGTGATGAAAGGTTCATGGAGCAATTTGATGAAAAGTGTCATGGGACATTTTGATGACAAGGGTTATGGAAAATTGTGATGTCAGGGGTCAGGGAGCATTGTTATGAAAAGTGTCATTGAGAATTGTGATGACAGGGGTCATGGAACATTGTGATGACAGGGGTGAGGGAGTATTGTGATGACTAGTGATGGAACATTATGATATCAGTGATGGGAGAGCCTTTTGATGGGAAGTGCATGGAGCATTGTGATGACAATGTTTATGGAGCACTGTGATGACAAGGTTGTGGAGCATTGTGATGACAAGCGCATGTCGCATTGTGATGACACAGGTCATGGGGCATTGTGCGGACATGCACATGGAGCATTGTATTGACAAGGGTCATGGAGAATTGTGCTGACAAAGGCATGGAGCATAGTGATCACATGAGTAAGAGAACACTGTAATGAAAATTTCATGTAGCATTGTGGTGACAAATGTCACAGAGCCTTTTGATGACGAGGGCAAGCACCATTGTGATGACAGGGGTCATGGAGCATTTTGATGACTGTGGTCATGGAGCATTGTGATGACATGGGTCATGGAGCATTGTAATGAGACGGTCATTGAGCATTGGGCTGAAAATGTACATATAGTATTGTGATGACAGGGGTCATGGAGCATTGTGATGACAAGGGAATGGAGCACTGTGATGACAAGGTCCTGGAGCATTGTGATGAGAGGACCATGGAGCCTTGTGATGACAAGTGTCATATAGCATTCTGATGAAAAGGTGTATGGAGCATTGTGATTACAGGGGATTTGTAGCATTGTGATGACAAGGGCATGGAGCATTGTGATGTGAAGGCCATGGAGCATTCTGATGACATGCGTCGTGGAGCTTTGTGATGACAGGGACATGGATCATTGTGATGAAAATTGCATGGTGCATTGTCATGACAGGGTTCAAGTAGCATACTGATGAGAAGTTTCAAGGAGCATTGTGAAGATAAGTGTATTGAGCATTGTGATGACAAAGATCATGGAGCATTTTGATGAGAAGACCACTGATAATTGTGATGACAAGCCTCATGGGGCATTGTGATGACAAGAGTTATAGAACATTGTGATCAGAAAGGTTTGGAGCATTGTGATGACAGAGGTCATTGAACATTTTGATTTCATTGTGATGACAACAGCATGAAATATTATGCGATGGGCATGGTGCATTGTGATGACAGAGTTCATGGAGCATTGAGATGAAAAGGGGCATGGAGCACTGTGATTACAGGGGTCTTGCAGCATTGTGATGACAAGGGCATGGAGCATTCTGATGAGAAGGCCATGGAGCATTCTGATGACTTGTGTCATGGAGCTTTGTGATGACAAGGGCATGGAGCATTGTGATTAGAGGGGTCTTGGAGCATTGTGATGATAAGGTTCATGGAGGCTTGTGATGACAAATGTAATGGAGCATTTTGATGACAAGGGCTTAGAGTATCGTGATGACAAGGGTCATGTAGCATTGTGAAGACAAGGGCATGGAGCATTTTGATGACAGGGTCATGGAGCAATTTGATGAAAAGTATCATGGAATATTTTGATGACAGTGGTTATGGAACACTGTTATGTCAGGGGTCATGGAGCATTGTGATGAAAAGAGTCATGGAGGATTTTGATGACAGGGGTTATGGAACATTGTGATGTCAGGGTTCATGGAGCACTGTGATGATAAGGTCATGTAGCATTGTAATGACAGGGATCATGGAACATTGTGATGACGGGGGGAGAGAGCATTTTGATGAGAAATGCATGGAACACTGTGATGACAAGGTTTTTGGAGCACAGTAATGACAAGAATGTGGAGCATTGTGATGACAAGCGCATGGCGCAATGTGATGACATGGGTTATGGAGCATTGTGCTCACAAGCGCATGGAGCATTGTGATGACAAAGCTCATGGAGAATTGTGGTGACAAAGTCATGGAGCATGGTGATGACAAGGATCACAGAGCACTGTTATGAAAAGTTCATGGAGCATTGTGGTGCGAAAGGTTACAGAGCCTTGTGTGATGAGGACATGGACCATTGTGATGACAAATGTCATGAAGCCTTGTGATGACAGGAGTCATAGAGCATTGAGATGACTGGGGTCTTGGAGCACTGTGATGACAAGGACATGGAACATTGTGATGAGAAGGCAATGGAGCATTCTGATGACATGCATCATGGAGCTTTGTGATTAAAGGTCATGGAGCATTGTGATTACAGGGGTCTTGGAGCATTGTGATGAAAATGGTATGGATCATTGTGATGAAAAAAGCATGGAGCCTTGTCATGACACGGTTCAAGGAGCATACTGATGACAAGTGTCAGGGAGCATTGTGATGACAAGTGTATTGAGCATTGTGATGATAAAGGTCATGAAGCACTGTGATGAGAAGACCAAGGATAATTGTGATGATGAGCGTCATGGTGCATTGTGATGACAATGGTTATGGAACATTGTGATCACAAGGGTTTGGAGCATTTTGATGACAGAGGTCATGGAGCATATTGATTTCATTGTGATGACGATAGCATGAAGCATTATGATGATGGACATGGTGCATTGTGATGACAGGGTCATGGAGCAATTTGATGAAAAGTGTCATGGAACATTTTGATGACAGTGGTTATGGAACACTGTGATGTCAGGGGTCTTCGAGCCTTGTGATGAAAAGGGTGATGGAGCATTCTGATGACAGAGGATATGGAACATTTTGATGTCAGGGGTCATGGAGCATTGTGATGATATGTCATGTAGCATTGTGATGACAGACGTCATGGAAAATTGTGATGACATTGGTGAGGGAGTATTGTGATGACTAGTGAGGGAACATTGTGATATCAGTGGTGAGAAAGCATTTTGATGAGAAGTGCATGGAACATTGTGATGACAATGTTTATGGAGCATTGTGATAACAAGGTTTATGGAGCATTGTGATGACAAGGCTGTGGAACATTGTGATGACAAGTGCATGGCGCATTTTGATGACATGGGTCATGGAGCATTTTGCTGAGAAGCGCATGGAGCATTGTGATGAGAAGGGTCATGCAGCATTGTGCTGACAAAGGCATGGAACATTGTGATGAGAACGGTCACAGAGCATTGTGATGAAAAGTTCATGGAGCATTGTGACAATGTTCACAGAGCCTTGTGATGAGGAGTTCAAAGACCATTGTGATGACAAAGGTCATGAAGGATTGTGATGACTGGAGTCACGGAACACTGTGATGACAAGGGTATGGAGCATTCTGATGACAGGGGCATGGTGCATTGGTCTGACAAGTTTCATGGTTTATTGTCATGACAGTGGGCAAGGCGCATTCTGATGAGAAGTGCATGGAGCATTGTGATGAGAAGGTCATGGAGTACTGTGAAGAGAGCGGTCTGGGAGCATTGTGATGACATATGTCATGGTCCATTGTGATGACAATGGCACGGAGCATTGTGATGCCAAGTGTCATGGAGGAATGTGATGACAAAGTTAATGGAGCATTGTGATGACAGGGGTTTGGAGCATTGTGATGACAAGGGTCATGGAGCATTTTGATGACAAGGGCATGGAGGATTGTGATGACAAGGGACATTGAGAATTTTGATGACAAGTTCGTGAAGCATTCTGAGGAAAAGCACATGGAGCTTACTATGACAGGGGTCATGGAGCATTTCGATGACAAGTGCATGGAGAATTGTGATGACAAGAGCATGTAACACTGTGATGAGAAGTGTCATGGAGCATTGTGATGGCAAGACCGTGGAGCATTGTGATGAGAAGACCATGGATAATTTTGATGATGAGCGTCATGGAGCACTAATGACAAGGTGCATGGAGCACTTAGATGACAGGTGTCATGGAGCATTGTCATGACAGGGGTCATGGAGCATTGTGATGACAAGGGTCATGGAGCATTCTGATGACAAGCTTGTGGAGTATTGTGATGACAATGGCATGGAGCATTGTGAGGAAAAGGACATGGGGCATTGTGATGAAAAAGGCATGGAGCCTTTTCATGACAGGGTTCAAGGAGCATTCTGAAGAAAAGTGTCAGGGAGCATTGTGATGACAAGTGTATTGAGCATTGTGATGACAAAGATCATGGAGCACTGAGATGAGAAGTCCATTGATAATTGTGATGACCAGCATCATGTGGCATTGTGATGACAAGTGTTATGGAACATTGTGTTCAGAATGGTTTGGTGCATTGTTTTGACAGAGGTCATTGAGCATTTTGATTTCATTGTGATGACAATAGCATGAAATATTATGGTGATGGGCACGGTGCATTGTGATGACAGGGTTAATGGAGCATTGAGATGAAAAGGGGCATGGAGCATTGTGATTACAGGGCTGTTGGAGCTTTGTGATGACAAGGGCATGGATTATTGTGATGACAGGCATCATGGAGCATTGTGATAACAAGGGTCATGGAGCATTCTGATGACAAGCTTGTGGAGTATTGTGATGACAATGGCATGGAACATTGTGATGAAAAGGGCATGGAGCATTGTGATGAAAAAGGCATGGAGCCTTTTCATGACAGGGTTCAAGGAGCATTCTGACGAAAAGTGTCAGGGAGCATTGTGAAGACAAGTGTATTGAGCATTGTGTTGACAAAGTTCATGGAGCATTGTCATGACAACGGCATGGAGTATTGTGATGACAGGCATCATGGAGCATTGTGATGACAACTGTTATGGAACATTTTGATCACAAGAGTTTGGAGCATTGTGATGACAAAGGTCATGGAATATATTGATTTCAAGAATCACGGAGCATTGTGATGACAAGGGCATGAAACAATGTGATCCCAAGGTTCACGGAGGATTGTGATGACACTGGTAATGGAGAATTGTGATGACAATTCCATGGAGCATTGTGATGACAAGGTCATGTAGCATTTTGCTGACAAAGGCATGGAGAATTGTGATGACAAGTGTCATGGAGCTCTGTGACAACAAGCATCAAGGAGCATTGTGATTACAGGGGTCATGGAGCATTGGGAAGACAAGCACATGGAACATTCTGATGACAAGTAGCATGGATCATTTTGATGACTGTGGTCATGTAGCATTGTGATGACATGTGTCATGGAGCTCAGTGATGAGAAGGTCATGGAGCATAGGGCTGAAAATATTCATGGAGTACTGTGATGACAGGGGTCATGGAGCATTGTGATGAGAAGGGAATGGAGCAATGTGATGAGAAGTTCCTGGAGCATTGTGATGAGAGGGCCATGGAGCCTTGTGATGACAAGGGTCATGGAGCATACTGATGAAAAGTTGCAAGGAACATTGAGATTACAGGGGTTTTGAAGCATTGTGATGACAAGGGCATGGAGTATTGTGATGAGAAAGCAATGGAGCATTCTGATGACATGCGTCATGGAGCTTTGTGATGACAAGGACATGGAGCATTGTGATTACAGGGGACTTGGAGCATTGTGATGAAAAGGGAATGGATCATTGTGATGAAAAATGCATGGAGCCTTGTCATGACAGGCTTCAAGGAGCATACTGATGACAACTGTCAGGGAGCATTGTGATGATAAGTGTATTGAGCATTGTGATGACAAAGATCATGGAGCATTGTGATGAGAAGACCATGGATAATTGTGATGACCAGCGTCATGGGGCATTGTGATGACAAGTGTTATGGAACATTGTGATCAGAAGAGTTTGGTGCATTGTGATGACAGAGGTCATTGAGAGTTTTGATTTCATTGTGATGACAATAGCATGAAATATTATGGTGATGGACACGGTCAATGGTTATGATAGGGTTCATGGAGCATTGAGATGAAAAGGGCATGGAGCATTGTGATTACATGGCTGTTGGAGCATTGTGATGACAAGGGCATGGAGCATTGTGATGAGAAAGCCATGGAGCATTCAGATGACATGCGTCATGGAGCTTTGTGATGACAAGGGCATGGAGCATTGTGATTACAGGGGTCTTGGAGCATTGTGATGACAAGTGTCATGGAAGATTGTGATGACAAGGCCGTGGAGGCTTCTGATGACAAGGCCGTGGAACCTTGGGATGGCAGGGGTCATGGATCATTCTTATGACAGGGTAATGTAGCTTTGTGATGACAAAAGTCATGTGGCATTTTGATGACAAGGGCGTGGTGCATTGTGTTGACAGAGGTCATGGAGAATTTTGATGACAAGTTCGTTGTGCATTGTGATGAGAAGGGCAGGGAGCATTGTGATGAGAGGGTCTTGGAGCAAATTGATGAAAAGTGTCAGGGAATATTTTGATAGCAGTGGTTATGGAACATTGTGTTGACAAAGGCATGGAGTATTGTGATGTGGAGGCAATGGAGCATTCTGATGACATGCATCATGGTGCTTTGTGATGAAAAGGACATGGAGCATTGTGATTACAGGGGTCATAGAGAATTGCAATGACAAGTGCATGGAGAATTGTGATTAAAATATCATGTAACATTGTGATAAGAAGTATCATGGAGCATTGTGATGACAAGGACTTGGAGAATTGTGATGACATGGGAAATGGAGCATTGTGATGGCAAGACCGTGGAGCTTTGTGATGAGAAGATCACGGATAATTGTGATGACGAGTGTCATGGAGCACTGTAATGACAAGGGGCATGGAGCATTGTGATTACAGGGGTCTTGGAGCATTGTGATGACAAGGGCATGGAGCATTGTGATGAGAAGGCCTCGGAGCATTCTGATGACGTGCGTCATGATTCTCTGTTATGACAAGGGCATGGAAAATTGTGATTAGAGGGGTCTTGGAGCACTGTGATGACAAGGGTCATGGAGCCTTGTATGACAAGGCCGTGGAACATTGTGATGGCAGGGTTCATTGTTATGACAGGGGTAATGGAGAATTGTGATGACAAGGGCATGGAATATTGGTCTGAAAATTTCATGGATTATTGTGATGAGATTCGGCATGGAGCATTGTGATGACTAGGGCACGGAACACTGTGAAACATGTGCCATGGGGGATTGTAATGACAAGGGCATGGAGCATTGTGATGAGAAGAGTATCGAGCATTGTGATGACAAGCGTCATGGAGCATTGTGCTGACAAGGGCATGGAGCAATGTGATGAGAGGTTTCATGTAGCATTGTGAAGAAATGGCATGGAGCATTGTGATGCCAAGGGTCATGGAGCTTTGTGATGACAAAGGTCATGGAGCATTTTGATGACAAGGTCGTGGTGCATTGTGATGAGAAGGGCAGGGAGCATTGTGATGACAGGGTCATGGAGCAAATTGACGAAAAGTGTCATGGAACATTTTGATTACAGGGGTTATGGAACACTGTGATGTCAGGGGTCATGGAGCATTTTGATGAAAATGGTCATGGAGCATTCTGATGAAAAGGTGCATGGAGCATTGTGATTACAGGGGTTTTGAAGCATTGTGATGACAAGGGCAAGGAGCATTGTGATGAGAAGGCAATGGAGCATTCTGATGACATGCATCATGGAGCTTTGTGATGACAAGGACATGGAGCATTGTGGTGACAAAGGTCACAGAGCCTTGTGTAACGAGGGAATGGACCATTGTGATGACAAATGTCATGAAGCATTGTGATGACTGGAGTCACGGAGCATTGTGATGAAAAGGGTCATTGAGGATTGTGATGACAAGGGCATGGTGCATTGTGATGACAGGGGCATCGAACATTGGTCTGACAAGTTTCATGGATTATTGTGATGACAGTGGGCATGGCACATTGTGATGACAAGGGCATGGAACATTGTGATGACAAGGTCATGGAGTATTGTGAAGACAGGTGTCAGGGAGCATTGTGATGACATATGTCATTGTCCATTGTGATGACAATGGCATGGACAATTGTGATACCAAGTGTCATGGAGGATTGTGATGACAAAGGTAATGGAGCATTTTGATGACAAGAGCTTGGGACATTGTGATGAAAAGGGTAATGGGGCATTGTGATGACAAGGGCCATTGAGAATTTTGATGACAACGACGTGAAGCATTGTGATGACAAGCGCATGGAGCTTTCTATGACAGTGGTCATAGAGAATTGCGATGACAAGTGTATGAAGAATTCTGATGACAAGATCATGTAACATTGTGATAAGAAGTGTCATGGAGCATTGTGATGACAAGGACGTGGAGAATTGTGATGACATGGCACATGGAGCATTGTGTTGACCAGGTCATGGAGCATTGTGATGGCAAGACCGTGGAGCATTGTGATGAGAAGATCACGGATAATTGTGATGATGAACGTCTTGGAGCTCTGTAATGACAAGGGGCATGGAGCATTGTGATTACAGAGGTTTTGGAGCATTGTGATGACAAGGGAATGGAGCATTTTAATGAGAAGGCCATGGAGCATTCTGTTGACATGCAACATGAATCATTGTGACGACAAGGGCACGGAGCATTGTGATTACAGATGTCTTGGAGCACTATGATGACAAGGGTCATGGAGCCTTGGATGACAAGGCCGTGGAACATTGTGATGGCAGCAGTCATGGAGCATTGTTATGACAGGGGTAATGGAGCATTGTGATGACAAGGGCATGGAACATTACTCTGAAAATTTCATGGATTATTGTGATGAGATTAGGCATGGAGCATTGTGATGACTAGGGCATGGAACACTTTGATACATGTGTCATGGAGTACTGTAATGACAAGGGCATGGAGCATTGTGATGAGAAGAGTATCGAGCATTGTGATGACAAGCGTCATGGAGCATTGTGCTGACAAGGGCATGGAGCAATGTGATGAGAGGTTTCATGTAGCATTGTGATAAAATGGCATGGAGCATTGTGATGCAAAGGGTCATGGAGCAATGTGATGAGAGGTTTCATGTAGCATTGTGATAAAATGGCATGGAGTATTGTGATGCCAAGGTTCATGGAGCTTTGTGATGTCAAAGGTCATGGAGCATTTTGATGACAAGGTCATAGTGCATTGTGATGAGAAGGGCAGGGAGCATTGTGATGACAGGGTCATGGAGCAAACTGATGAAAAGTGTCATGGAACATTTTGATGACACTGGTTATGGAACATTGTGATGTCAGGGGTCATGGAGCGTTTTGATGAAAAGTGTCATGGAGCATTCTGATGAAAAGGTGCATGGAGCATTGTGATTACAGGGGTTTTGAAGCATTGTGATGACAAGGGCATGGAGTATTGTGATGAGAAGGCAATGGAGCATTCTGATGACATGTGTCATGGAGCTTTGTGATGACAAGGACATGGAGCATTGTGACTGCAGGGGTCTTGGAGCATTGTGATGAAAAGGGAATGGATCATTGTGATGAAAAATGCATGGAGCCTTGTCATGACAGTGTTCAAGGAGCATACTGATGACAACTGTAAGGGCGCATTGTGATGATCATTGTATTGAGCATTGTGATGACAAAGATCATGGAGCATTGTGATGAGAAAACCATGGATAATTGTGATGACCAGCCTCATGGGGCATTGTGATGACAAGTGTTATGGAACATTGTGATCAGAAGGGTTTGGTGCATTGTGATGACAGAGATCATTGAGCAGTTTGATTTCATTGTGATGACAATAGCATGAAATATTATGGTGATGGACACGGTGCATTGTGATGAAAGTGTTCATGGAGCATTGATATAAAAAGAGGCATGGAGCATTGTGATTACAGGGATGTTGGTGCATTGGGAGGACAAAGACATGGAGCATTGTGATGATAAGGCCATGGAGCATTCAGATGACATGCGTCATGGAGCTTTGTGATGACAAGGGCATGGAGCATTGTGATTACAGGGGTCTTGGAGCACTGTGATGACAAGGGTCATGGAGGCTTGTGATTACAAGGCCGTGGAACCTTGTGATGGCAGGGGTCATGGATCATTGTTAAGAGAGGGGTAATGGAGCTTTTTGATGACAATGGTCATGCGGCATTTTGATGACAAGCTCGTTGTGCATTGTGATGAGAAGCACAGGGAGCATTGTGATGACAGGGTCTTGGAGCAAATTGATGAAAAGTGTCATGGAATATTTTGAGAACAGGGGTTATGGAAAATTGTGATTACAAGGGCATGGAGCATTGTGATGAGAAGTCCTCAGAGCATTCTGTTGACATGTGTCATAAATTTTTGTGACCAAAAGGGCATGGAAATTTGTGATTACAGGGGTCTTGGATCACTGTGATGGCAAGGGTCATGGAGCCTTGGACGACAAGGCCGTGGAACATTGTGATGGCAGGGGTCATGGAGCATTGTTATGACAGTGGTAATGGAGCATTGTGATGACAAGGGCATGGAATATTAGTCTGAAAATTTCATGGATTATTGTGATGAGATTCGGCATGGAGCATTGTGATGACTAGGGCACGGAATACTGTGATACATGTGTCATGGGGGATTGTAAAGACAAGGGCATGGAGCCTTGTGATGAGAAGAGTATCAAGCATTGTGATGACAAGCGTCATGGAGCATTGTGCTGACAAGGGCATGGAGCAATGTGATGAGAGGTTTCATGTAGCATTGTGATGAAATGGCATGGAGCATTGTGATGCCAAGGGTCATGGAGCTTTGTGATGACAAAGATCATGGAGCATTTTGATGACAGTGTCGTGGTGCAATGTGATGAGAAGGGCAGGGAGCATTGCGATGACAGGGTCATGGAGCAAATTGATGAAATGTGTCATGGAACATTTTGATTACAGGGGTTATGGAACATTGTGATGTCAGGGGTCATGGAGCATTTTGATGAAAATGGTCATGGAGCATTGTGATGAAAAGGTGCATGGAGCATTGTGATTACAGGTGTTTTGAAGCATTGTGATGACAAGGGCAAGGAGCATTGTGATGAGAAGGCAAAGGAGCATTCTGAAGACATGCGTCATGGAGCATTGTGATGACAAAGACATGGAGCATTGTGGTGACAAAAGTCACAGAGCCTTGTGTGACGAGGGAATGGACCATTGTGATGAGAAAAGTCATGAAGCATTGTGATGACTGAAGTCACGGAGCATTGTGATGACATGGGTCATGGAGCACTGTGATGACAAGGGCATGGAATATTAATCTGAAAATTTCATGGATTATTGTGATGAGATTCGGCATGGAGCATTGTGATGACTAGGGCACGGAACACTGTGATACATGTGTCATGGGGGATTGTAATGACAAGGGCATGGAGTATTGTGATGAGAAGAGTATCAAGCATTGTGATGACAAGCGTCATGGAGCACTGTGCTGACAAGGGCATGGAGCAATGTGATGAGAAGTTTCATGTAGCATTGTGATGAAATGGCATGGAGCATTGTGATGCCAAGGGTCATGGAGCCTTGTGATGACAAAGATCATGGAGCATTTTGATGACAAGGTTGTGGTGCATTGTTATGAGAAGGGCAGGGAGCATTGTGATGACAGGGTCATGGAGCAAATTGATGAAAAGTGTCATGGAACATTTTGATGACAGGGGTTATGGAACATTGTGATGTCAGGGGTCATGGAGCATTTTGATGAAAATGGTCATGGAGCATTGTGATGAAAATGTGCATGGAGCATTGTGATTAGAGGGGTTTTGAAGCATTGTGATGACAAGGGCAAGGAGCATTGTGATGAGAAGGCAATGGAGCATTCCGATGACATGCGTCATGGAGCTTTGTGATGACAAGGACATGGAGCATTGTGATTACAGGGGTCTTGGAGCATTGTGATGAAAAGGGAATGGATCATTGTGATGAAAAATGCATGGAGCCTTGTCATGACAGGCTTCAAGGAGCATACTGATGACAACTGTCAGGGAGCATTGTGATGATGATAACAGGGGTCTTGGAGCATTGTGATGAAAAGGGAGTGGATCATTGTGATGAAAAAGGCATGGAGCCTTGTCATGACAGTGTTCAAGGAGCATACTGATGACAAGTGTCAGCGAGCATTGTGATGCCAAGTGTATTGAGCATTGTGGTGACAAAGGTCATGGAGCATTGTGATGAGAAGACCTTGCATAATTGTGATGATGAGCGTCATGAGGCATGTGATGACAAGTGTTATGGAACATTGTGATCAGAAGGGTTTGGAGCATTGTGATGACAGAGGACATGGAGCATTTTGATTTCATTGAGATGACAATAGCATGAATCATTATGATGAAGGGCATGGTGCATTGTGATGACAGTGTTCATGGAGCATTGAGATGAAAAGTGGCATGGAGAAATGTGATTACAGAGGTCTTGGAGCATTGTGATAACAAGGTCATGGAGCCTTGTGATGACAAGGCCGTGGAACATTGTGATGGCAGGGGTCATGGAGCATTGTAATGACAGGTGTAATGGAGCATTGTGATGACAAGGGCATGGAGCAATGTGATGAGAGATTTCATTGAGCATTGTGATGACAATGGCATGGAGCATTGTGATGCCAAGGGTCATGGAGCTTTGTGATGACAAACGTCATGGGGCATTTTGATGACAAGTGCGTGGTGCATTGTGATGAGAAGGGCAGGGAGCTTTGTGATGACAGGTTCATGGAGAAATTTGAATAAAAGTGTCATGGAATATTTTGATGAGAGGGGTTATGGAACATTGTGATGTCAGGTGTCATGAAGCATTGTGAAGAAATGGGTCATGGAGCATTTTGTGACAGGGGTTATGGAACATTGTGATGATAAGTGCATGTAGAACTGTGATGACAGTTGTCATGGAACATTGTGATGACAGGGGTGAGCGAGTATTGTGATGACTAGTGATGGAACATTGTGATATATGTGGTGAGAGAGCATTTTGATGAGAGGTGCATGGAGCATTGTGATGACAAGTTTTATGGAGCATAGCGATGAAAAGGATGTGGAGCATTGTGAGGAAAAGAGCATGGCACATTGTGATGACGTGTCATGGAGCATTGTGCTGACAAGCGCATGGAGCATTTTGATGACAAGTGTCATGAAGCATTGTGCTGACAAAGGCATGGAGCATTGTGATGACAAGGGACACAGTGCATTGTGATGAAAATTTCATGGAGCATTGTAGTGACAAAGATCACAGAGCCTTGTGTGACGAGGGCATGGACCATTGTGATGAGTAAGGTCATGAATCATTGTGATGACTGGACTCACGGAGCACTGTGATGACAGGGGTCATGGAGCATTGTGAAGACAGTGGCATGGAGCAATATGATGACAGGGGCATGGAACATTGGTCTGACAAATTTCATGGATTATTATGATGACAGTGGGCATGGAGCATTGAGATGACAAGGGCATGGAGCATTGTGGTGACAATGGTCACAGAGTCTTGTGTGACGACTACATTGACCATTGTGAGTACAAATGTCATGAAGTATTGTGATGACTGGAGTCACAGAGCATTCTGATGACATGCGTCATGGAGCTTTTTGATGACAAGGACATGGAGCATTGTGATTACAGGGGTCTTGGAGCATTGTGATGAGAAGGCAATGGAGCATTCTGATGACATGCGTCAATGAGCTTTGTGATGACAAGGGCATGGAGAATTGTGATTACAGGGGTCATGGAATATTGTGATGACAGGTGTGAGGGAGTATTGTGATTACTAGTGATGGAACATTGTGATATCTGTGGTGAGAAGACATTTTGAGGAGAAGTGCATGGAGCATTGAGATGACAAATTTTATGGAGCATTTTGATGACAAGGATGTGGAGCATTGTGATGACAAGTGTATGGTGCATTGTGATTACATGGGTTATGGAGCATTGTGCTGACACACGCATCGAGCATTGTGATGACAAGGGTCATGGAGCATTGTGCTGACAAAGGCATGGAGCTTAGTGATGACAAGGGTCACAGAGCATTGTGATAAAAATTTCATGGAGCATTGTGGTTACAAAGGTCACAGAGCTTTGTGTGACGAGGTCATGGACCATTGTGATGACAAATGTCATGAATAATTGTGATGACTGGAGTCACGGAGCACTGTGATGACAGGGGTCATGGAGCATTGTGATGACAAGGGCATGGAGCAATGTGATGACAGGGGCATGGAACATTGGTCTGACAAATTTCATGGATTATTGTGATGACAGGGGGCATGGAGCATTGAGATGACAAGGGCATGGAGCATTGTGGTGACAAAGGTCACAGAGCCTTGTGTGACGAAGGCATGGACCATTGTGAGGACAAATTCATGAAGCATTGTGATGACTGAAGTCACGGAGCATTGTGATGACAGGGTTCATGGAGCATTGTGATGACAAGGACATGGAGCATTGTGATGACAAGGACATGGAGCATTGTGATGAAAAAGACATGGAGCTTTGTGATGACAAGGGTCACAGAGCATTTTGATAAAAATTTCATGGAGCATTGTGGTGACAAAGGTCACAGAGCTTTGTGTGACGAGGTCATGGACCATTGTGATGACAAATGTCATGAAGCATTGTGATGACTGGAGTCACGGAGCATTGTGATATCAGGGGTCTTGAAGCATTGTGATGAAAAGGGTATGGATCATTGTGATGAAAAAGGCATGGAGCCTTGTCATGACAGTGTTCAAGGAGCATACTGATGACAAGTGTCAGCGAGCATTGTGAAGCCAAGTGTATTGAGCATTGTGGTGACAAAGTTCATGGAGCATTATGATGAGAAGACCTTGCATAATTGTGATGACGAGCGTCATGGGGCATGTTATGACATGTGTTATGGAACATTGTGATCAGAAGGGTTTGGAGCATTGTGATGACAGAGGTCATGGAGCATTTTGATTTCATTGTGATGACAATAGCATGAATCATTATGATGATGGGCATGGTGCATTGTCATGACAGTGTTCATGGAGCTTTGAGACGAAAAGTGGCATGGAGAATTGTGATTACAGAGGTCTAGGATCATTGTGATGACAAGGATAATGGAGCCTTCTGATGACAAGTCTGTGGAACATTGTGATGGCAGGGGTCATGGAGCATTGTTATGACAGGTTTAATGGAGCATTGTGATGACAAGGGCATGGAGCAATGTGATGAGAGATTTCATTGAGCATTGTGATGACAATAGAATGCAGCATTGTGAGGCCAAGGGTCATGGAGCTTTGTGATGAGAAATGTCATGGGGCATTTTGATTACAAGGGTGTGGTGCATTGTGATGAGAAGGGCAGGGTGCATTGTGATGACAGGGTCATGGAGCAATTTGAATAAAAGGGTCAGGGAATATTTTGATGACAGGTGTTATGGAACATTGTGATGTCAGGGGTCATGAAGCATTGTAATGAAATTGGTCATGAAGCATTGTGATGAAATGGGTCATGGAGCATTTTGTGACAGGGGTTATGGAACATTGTGATGTCAGGTGTCATGGACCATTGTGATGATAAAGGCATGTAGCACTGTGATGAGAGTGGTCATGGAACATTGTGATGACAGGGGTGAGCGAGTATTGTGATGACTAGTGATGGAACATTGTGATATATGTGGTGAGAGAGCATTTTGATGAGAAGTGCATGGAGCATTGTGATGACAAATTTTATGGAGCATAGCGATGAAAAGGATGTGGAGCATTGTGATGAAAAGAGCATGGCACATTGTGATGACATGTGTCATGGAGAATTGTGCTGACAGGCGCATGGAGCATTTTGATGACAAGTGTCATGGAGCATTGTGCTGACAAAGGCATGGAGCATTGTGATGACAAGGGACACAGAGAATTGTGATGAAAATTTCATGGAGCATTTTGGCGACAAAGATCACAGAGCCTTGTGTGACGAGGGCATGGACCCTTGTGATGAGAAAGGTCATGAATCATTGTGATGACTGGAGTCACGGAGCATTGTGATGACAGGGGTCATGGAGCATTGAGATGACAAGGTCATGGAGCATTGTGGTGACAAAGGTCACAGAGCCTTGTGTGACGAGGTCATGGACCAGTGTGAGGACAAGGGTCATGAAGCATTATGATGACTGGAGTCACGGAGCATTGTGATGACAGGGGTCATGGAGCATTGTGATGACAGGGGCATGAAACATTGGTCTGACATGTTTCAAGGATTATTGTGATGACAGTGGGCATGGCTCATTGTGATGACAGGGCCATGGAATATTATGATGACAAGGTCATGGAGTATTGTGAAGACAGTTGTCAGGGAGCATTGTGATGACATATGTCACTGTCCATTGTGATGACAATTGCATGGAGCATTGTGATACCAAGTGTCATGGAGGATTGTAATGACAAAGGTAATGGAGCATTTTGATGACAAGGGCTTGGAACATTGTGATGACAATCTTATGGAGCATTGTGATGACAAGGGCATGGAGCATTCTGATGAAAATGTGCATGGAGCATTGAGATTTCAGGGGTTTTGAAGCAATGTGATGACAAGGGCAAGGAGCATTGTGATGAGAAGGCAATGGAACAATCTGATGACATGCCTCATGGAGCTTTGTGATGACAAGGACATGGAGCATTGTGATTACAGGGGTCTTGGAGCATTGTGATGAAAAGGGAATGGATCATTGTGATGAAAAATACATGGAGACTTGTCATGACAGGATTCAAGGAGCATACTGATGACAACTGTCAGGGAGCATTGTGATGATAAGTGTATTGAGCATTGTGATGACAAAGATCATGGAGCATTGTGATGAGAAGACCATTGATAATTGTGATGACCAGCGTCATGGGGCATTGTGATGACAAGTGTTATGGAACATTTTGATCAGAAGTGTTTGGTGCATTGTGATGACAGAGGTCATTGAGCATTTTGATTTCATTGTGATGACAATAGCATGAAATATTATGGTGATGGGCATGGTGCATTGTGATGACAGGGTTCATGGAGCATTGAGATGAAAAGGGGCATGGAGCATTGTGATTACAGTGGCGTTGGAGCATTGTGATGACAAGGGCATGGAGCATTGTGATGAGAAGACCATGGAGCATTCTTATGACATGCGTCATGGAGATTTGTGATGACAAGGGCATGGAGAATTGTGATTACAGGGGTCATGGAATATTGTGATGACAGGGGTGAGGGAGTATTGTGATGACTAGTGATGGAACATTGTGATATCAGTGGTGAGAAGTCATTTTGAGGAGAAGTGCATGGAGCATTGGGATGACAAGTTTTATGGAGCATTTTGATGACAAGGATGTGGAGCATTGTGATGACAAGTGCATGGTGCATTGTGATGACATGGGTTATGGAGCATTGTGCTGACACGCACATCGAGCATTGTGATGACAAGGGTCATGGAGCATTGTGCTGACAAAGGCCTGGAGCTTTGTGATGACAAGGGTCAAAGAGCATTGTGATAAAATTTTCATGGAGCATTGTGGTGACAAAGGTAACAGAGCTTTGTGTGACGAGGTCATGGACCATTGTGATGACAAATGTCATGAAGCATTGTAATGACTGGAGTCACGGAGCATTGTGATAACAGGGGTCTTGGAGCATTGTAATGAAAAGGGAATGGATCATTGTGATGAAAAAGGCATGGAGCCTTGTCATGACAGTGTTCAAGGAGCATACTGATGACAAGTGTCAGCGAGCAATGTGATGCCAAGTGTATTGAACATTGTGGTGACAAAGGTCATGGAGCATTATGATGAGAAGACCTTGCATAATTGTGATTACGAGCGTCATGGGGCATGTGATGACAAGTGTTATGGAACATTGTGATCAGAAGGGTTTGGAGCATTGTGATGACAGAGGACATGGAGCATTTTGATTTCATTGTGTTGACAATAGCATGAATCATTATGATGATGGGCATGGTGCATTGTGATGACAGTGTTCATGGAGCATTGAGATGAAAAGTGCCATGGAGAATTGTGATTACAGATGTCTTGGAGCATTGTGATGACAAGGATCATGGAGCCTTGTGATGACAAGGCCGTGGAACATTGTGATGGCTGTGGTGAGCTACTATTGTGATGACTAGTGATGGAACATTGTGATATATGTTGTGAGAGAGCATTTTGATGAGAAGTGCATGGAGCATTGTGATGACAAGTTTTATGGATCATAGCGATGAAAAGGATGTGGAGCATTGGGATGAAAAAAGCATGGCGCATTGTGATGACATGTGTCATGGAGCATTGTGCTTACAAGGGCATGGAGCATTTTGATGACAAGTGTCATGGAGCATTGTGCTGACAAAGGCATGGAGCATTGTGATGACAAGGGACACAGAGCTTTGTGATGAAAATTTCATTGAGCATTGTGGTGACAAAAATCACAGAGCCTTGTGTGACGAGGGCATGGACCATTGTGATGAGAAAGGTCATGAATAATTGTGATGACTGGAGTCACGGAGCACTGTGATGACAGGGGTCATGGAGCATTGTGATGACAAGGGCATGGAGCAATGTGATGACAGGGGCATGGAACATTGGTCTGACAAATTTCATGGATTATTGTGATGACAGTGGGCAAGGAGCATTGAGATGACAAGGGCATGGAGCATTGTGGTGACAAAGGTCACAGAGCCTTGTGTGACGAGGGAATGGACCATTGTGAGGACAAATGTCATGAAGCATTGTGATGACTGGAGTCACGGAGCATTGTGATGACAGGGTTCATGGAGCGTTGTGATGACAAGGGCATGGATCATTGTGATGACAGGGGCATGGAACATTGGTCTGACATGTTTCATGGATTATTGTGATGACAGTGGGCATGGCGTATTGTGATGACAAGGGCATGGAACATTGTGATGACAAGGTCATGGAGTATTGTGAAGACAGGTGTCAGTGAGCACTGTGATGACATATATTTTTGTCCATTGTGATGACAATGGCATGGAGCATTGTGATACCAAGTGTCATGGAGGATTGTGATGACAAAGGTAATGGAGCATTTTGATGACAAGGGCTTGGAACATTGCGATGACAAGGGTCATGGAGCATTGTGATGACAAGGGCATGGAGCATTCTGTTGAAATGGTGCAGGGAGCATTGAGATTACAGGGGTTTTGAAGCAATGTGATTACAAGGGTATGGAGCATTGTGATGAGAAAGCAATGGAGCATTCTGATGACATGCGTCATGGAGCTTTGTGATGACAAGGACATGGAGCATTGTGATTACAGGGGTCTTGGAGCATTGTGATGAAAAAGGAATGGATCATTGTGATGAAAAATGCATGGAGCCTTGTCATGACAGGCTTCAAGGAGCATACTGATGACAACTGTCAGGGAGCATTGTGATGATAAGTGTATTGAGCATTGTGATGACAAAGATCATGGAGCATTGTGATGAGAAGACCATGGATAATTGTGATGACCAGAGTCATGGGGCATTTGATGACAAGTGTTATGGAACATTGTGGTCAGAAGGGTTTGGTGCATTGTGATGACAGAGGTCATTGAGGATTTTGATTTCACTGTGATGACAATAGGATGAAATATTATGGTGATAGGCACGGTGCATTGTGATGACAGGGTTCATGGAGCATTGAGATGAAAAGGGTCATGGAGCATTGTGATTACAGGGGTGTTGGAGCATTGTGATGACAAGGGCATGGAGCATTGTGATGAGAAGGCCATGGAGCATTCTGATGACATGCGTCATGGAGCTTTGTGATGACAAGGGCATGTATAATGTTGATTACAATGGTCATGGGATATTGTGATGGCAGGGGTGAGGGAGTATTGTGATGACTAGTGATGGAACATTGTGATATCAGTGGTGAGAAGGCATTTTGAGGAGAAGTGCATGGAGCATTGGGATGACAAGTTTTATGGAGCATTTTGATGACAAGGATGTGGAGCATTGTGATGACAAGTGCATGGTGCATTGTGATGACATGGGTTATGGAGCATTGTGCTGACACGCACATCGAGCATTGTGATGACAAGGGTCATGGAGCATTGTGCTGACAAAGGCCTGGAGCTTTGTGATGACAAGGGTCAAAGAGCATTGTGATAAAATTTTCATGGAGCATTGTGGTGACAAAGGTAACAGAGCTTTGTGTGACGAGGTCATGGACCATTGTGATGACAAATGTCATGAAGCATTGTAATGACTGGAGTCACGGAGCATTGTGATAACAGGGGTCTTGGAGCATTGTAATGAAAAGGGAATGGATCATTGTGATGAAAAAGGCATGGAGCCTTGTCATGACAGTGTTCAAGGAGCATACTGATGACAAGTGTCAGCGAGCAATGTGATGCCAAGTGTATTGAACATTGTGGTGACAAAGGTCATGGAGCATTATGATGAGAAGACCTTGCATAATTGTGATTACGAGCGTCATGGGGCATGTGATGACAAGTGTTATGGAACATTGTGATCAGAAGGGTTTGGAGCATTGTGATGACAGAGGACATGGAGCATTTTGATTTCATTGTGTTGACAATAGCATGAATCATTATGATGATGGGCATGGTGCATTGTGATGACAGTGTTCATGGAGCATTGAGATGAAAAGTGCCATGGAGAATTGTGATTACAGATGTCTTGGAGCATTGTGATGACAAGGATCATGGAGCCTTGTGATGACAAGGCCGTGGAACATTGTGATGGCTGTGGTGAGCTACTATTGTGATGACTAGTGATGGAACATTGTGATATATGTTGTGAGAGAGCATTTTGATGAGAAGTGCATGGAGCATTGTGATGACAAGTTTTATGGATCATAGCGATGAAAAGGATGTGGAGCATTGGGATGAAAAAAGCATGGCGCATTGTGATGACATGTGTCATGGAGCATTGTGCTTACAAGGGCATGGAGCATTTTGATGACAAGTGTCATGGAGCATTGTGCTGACAAAGGCATGGAGCATTGTGATGACAAGGGACACAGAGCTTTGTGATGAAAATTTCATTGAGCATTGTGGTGACAAAAATCACAGAGCCTTGTGTGACGAGGGCATGGACCATTGTGATGAGAAAGGTCATGAATAATTGTGATGACTGGAGTCACGGAGCACTGTGATGACAGGGGTCATGGAGCATTGTGATGACAAGGGCATGGAGCAATGTGATGACAGGGGCATGGAACATTGGTCTGACAAATTTCATGGATTATTGTGATGACAGTGGGCAAGGAGCATTGAGATGACAAGGGCATGGAGCATTGTGGTGACAAAGGTCACAGAGCCTTGTGTGACGAGGGAATGGACCATTGTGAGGACAAATGTCATGAAGCATTGTGATGACTGGAGTCACGGAGCATTGTGATGACAGGGTTCATGGAGCGTTGTGATGACAAGGGCATGGATCATTGTGATGACAGGGGCATGGAACATTGGTCTGACATGTTTCATGGATTATTGTGATGACAGTGGGCATGGCGTATTGTGATGACAAGGGCATGGAACATTGTGATGACAAGGTCATGGAGTATTGTGAAGACAGGTGTCAGTGAGCACTGTGATGACATATATTTTTGTCCATTGTGATGACAATGGCATGGAGCATTGTGATACCAAGTGTCATGGAGGATTGTGATGACAAAGGTAATGGAGCATTTTGATGACAAGGGCTTGGAACATTGCGATGACAAGGGTCATGGAGCATTGTGATGACAAGGGCATGGAGCATTCTGTTGAAATGGTGCAGGGAGCATTGAGATTACAGGGGTTTTGAAGCAATGTGATTACAAGGGTATGGAGCATTGTGATGAGAAAGCAATGGAGCATTCTGATGACATGCGTCATGGAGCTTTGTGATGACAAGGACATGGAGCATTGTGATTACAGGGGTCTTGGAGCATTGTGATGAAAAAGGAATGGATCATTGTGATGAAAAATGCATGGAGCCTTGTCATGACAGGCTTCAAGGAGCATACTGATGACAACTGTCAGGGAGCATTGTGATGATAAGTGTATTGAGCATTGTGATGACAAAGATCATGGAGCATTGTGATGAGAAGACCATGGATAATTGTGATGACCAGAGTCATGGGGCATTTGATGACAAGTGTTATGGAACATTGTGGTCAGAAGGGTTTGGTGCATTGTGATGACAGAGGTCATTGAGGATTTTGATTTCACTGTGATGACAATAGGATGAAATATTATGGTGATAGGCACGGTGCATTGTGATGACAGGGTTCATGGAGCATTGAGATGAAAAGGGTCATGGAGCATTGTGATTACAGGGGTGTTGGAGCATTGTGATGACAAGGGCATGGAGCATTGTGATGAGAAGGCCATGGAGCATTCTGATGACATGCGTCATGGAGCTTTGTGATGACAAGGGCATGTATAATGTTGATTACAATGGTCATGGGATATTGTGATGGCAGGGGTGAGGGAGTATTGTGATGACTAGTGATGGAACATTGTGATATCAGTGGTGAGAAGGCATTTTGAGGAGAAGTGCATGGAGCATTGGGATGACAAGTTTTATGGAGCATTTTGATGACAAGGATGTGGAGCATTGTGATGACAAGTGCATGGTGCATTGTGATGACATGGGTTATGGAGCATTGTGCTGACACGCACATCGAGCATTGTGATGACAAGGGTCATGGAGCATTGTGCTGACAAAGGCCTGGAGCTTTGTGATGACAAGGGTCAAAGAGCATTGTGATAAAATTTTCATGGAGCATTGTGGTGACAAAGGTAACAGAGCTTTGTGTGACGAGGTCATGGACCATTGTGATGACAAATGTCATGAAGCATTGTAATGACTGGAGTCACGGAGCATTGTGATAACAGGGGTCTTGGAGCATTGTAATGAAAAGGGAATGGATCATTGTGATGAAAAAGGCATGGAGCCTTGTCATGACAGTGTTCAAGGAGCATACTGATGACAAGTGTCAGCGAGCAATGTGATGCCAAGTGTATTGAACATTGTGGTGACAAAGGTCATGGAGCATTATGATGAGAAGACCTTGCATAATTGTGATTACGAGCGTCATGGGGCATGTGATGACAAGTGTTATGGAACATTGTGATCAGAAGGGTTTGGAGCATTGTGATGACAGAGGACATGGAGCATTTTGATTTCATTGTGTTGACAATAGCATGAATCATTATGATGATGGGCATGGTGCATTGTGATGACAGTGTTCATGGAGCATTGAGATGAAAAGTGCCATGGAGAATTGTGATTACAGATGTCTTGGAGCATTGTGATGACAAGGATCATGGAGCCTTGTGATGACAAGGCCGTGGAACATTGTGATGGCTGTGGTGAGCTACTATTGTGATGACTAGTGATGGAACATTGTGATATATGTTGTGAGAGAGCATTTTGATGAGAAGTGCATGGAGCATTGTGATGACAAGTTTTATGGATCATAGCGATGAAAAGGATGTGGAGCATTGGGATGAAAAAAGCATGGCGCATTGTGATGACATGTGTCATGGAGCATTGTGCTTACAAGGGCATGGAGCATTTTGATGACAAGTGTCATGGAGCATTGTGCTGACAAAGGCATGGAGCATTGTGATGACAAGGGACACAGAGCTTTGTGATGAAAATTTCATTGAGCATTGTGGTGACAAAAATCACAGAGCCTTGTGTGACGAGGGCATGGACCATTGTGATGAGAAAGGTCATGAATAATTGTGATGACTGGAGTCACGGAGCACTGTGATGACAGGGGTCATGGAGCATTGTGATGACAAGGGCATGGAGCAATGTGATGACAGGGGCATGGAACATTGGTCTGACAAATTTCATGGATTATTGTGATGACAGTGGGCAAGGAGCATTGAGATGACAAGGGCATGGAGCATTGTGGTGACAAAGGTCACAGAGCCTTGTGTGACGAGGGAATGGACCATTGTGAGGACAAATGTCATGAAGCATTGTGATGACTGGAGTCACGGAGCATTGTGATGACAGGGTTCATGGAGCGTTGTGATGACAAGGGCATGGATCATTGTGATGACAGGGGCATGGAACATTGGTCTGACATGTTTCATGGATTATTGTGATGACAGTGGGCATGGCGTATTGTGATGACAAGGGCATGGAACATTGTGATGACAAGGTCATGGAGTATTGTGAAGACAGGTGTCAGTGAGCACTGTGATGACATATATTTTTGTCCATTGTGATGACAATGGCATGGAGCATTGTGATACCAAGTGTCATGGAGGATTGTGATGACAAAGGTAATGGAGCATTTTGATGACAAGGGCTTGGAACATTGCGATGACAAGGGTCATGGAGCATTGTGATGACAAGGGCATGGAGCATTCTGTTGAAATGGTGCAGGGAGCATTGAGATTACAGGGGTTTTGAAGCAATGTGATTACAAGGGTATGGAGCATTGTGATGAGAAAGCAATGGAGCATTCTGATGACATGCGTCATGGAGCTTTGTGATGACAAGGACATGGAGCATTGTGATTACAGGGGTCTTGGAGCATTGTGATGAAAAAGGAATGGATCATTGTGATGAAAAATGCATGGAGCCTTGTCATGACAGGCTTCAAGGAGCATACTGATGACAACTGTCAGGGAGCATTGTGATGATAAGTGTATTGAGCATTGTGATGACAAAGATCATGGAGCATTGTGATGAGAAGACCATGGATAATTGTGATGACCAGAGTCATGGGGCATTTGATGACAAGTGTTATGGAACATTGTGGTCAGAAGGGTTTGGTGCATTGTGATGACAGAGGTCATTGAGGATTTTGATTTCACTGTGATGACAATAGGATGAAATATTATGGTGATAGGCACGGTGCATTGTGATGACAGGGTTCATGGAGCATTGAGATGAAAAGGGTCATGGAGCATTGTGATTACAGGGGTGTTGGAGCATTGTGATGACAAGGGCATGGAGCATTGTGATGAGAAGGCCATGGAGCATTCTGATGACATGCGTCATGGAGCTTTGTGATGACAAGGGCATGTATAATGTTGATTACAATGGTCATGGGATATTGTGATGGCAGGGGTGAGGGAGTATTGTGATGACTAGTGATGGAACATTGTGATATCAGTGGTGAGAAGGCATTTTGAGGAGAAGTGCATGGAGCATTGTGATGACAAGGTTTATGGAGCATTTTGATGACAAGGATGTGGAGCATTGTGATGACAAGTGCATGGTGCATTGTGATGACATAGGTTATGGAACATTGTGCTGACACACGCATCGAGCATTGTGATGACAAGGGTCATGGAGCATTGTGCTGACAAAGGCAAGGTGCTTTGTGATGACAAGGGTCAGAGAGCTTTGTGATAAAAATATCATGGAGCATTGTGGTGACAAATGTCACAGAGCTTTGTGTGACGAGGTCATGGACCATTGTGATGACAAATGCCATGAAACATTGTGATGACTGGAGTCACGGAGCATTGTGATAACAGGGGTCTTGGAGCATTGTCATGAAAAGGGAATGGATCATTGTGATGAAAAAGCCATGGAGCCTTGTCATGACAGTGTTCAAGGAGCATACTGATGACAAGTGTCAGTGAGCATTGTGATGCCAAGTGTATTGAGCATTGTGGTGACAAAGGTCATGGAGCATTATGATGAGAAGACCTTGCATTATTGTGATGACGAGCGTCATGGGGAATGTGATGACAAGTGTTATGGAACATTGTGATCAGAAGGGTTTGGAGCATTGTGATGACAGAGGACATGGAGCATTTTGATTTCATTGTGATGACAATAGCATGAATCATTATGATGATGGGCATGGTGCATTGTTATGACAGTGTTCATGGAGCATTGAGATGAAAAGTGGCATGGAGAATTGTGATTACAGAGGTCTTGGAGCATTGTGATGACAAGGATCATGGAGCCTTGTGATGACAAGGCCGTGGAACATTGTGATGGCAGGGGTCATGGAGCATTGTTATGACAGGTGTAATGGAGCATTGTGATGACAAGGGCATGGAGCAATGTGATGAGTGATTTCATTGAGCATTGTGTTGACAATGGCATGGAGCATTGTGAGGCCAAGGGTCATGGAACTTTGTGATGACAAATGTCATGGGGCGTTTTGATGACAAGGGCGTGGTGCATTGTGATGAGTAGCGCGGGGAGCATTGTGATGACAGGGTCATGGAGCAATTTGAATAAAAGTGTCATGGAATATTTTGATGACAGGGGTTATGGAACATTATGATGTCAGGGGTCATGAAGCATTGTGATGAAATGGGTCATGGAGCATTTTGTGACAGGGGTTATGGAATATTGTGATGTCAGGGGTCATGGAGCATTGTGATGATAAGGGCATGTAGCACTGTGATGACAGTGGTCATGGAACATTTTGATGACAGGGTTGAGCGAGTATTGTAATGACTACTGATGGAACATTGTGATATATGTGGTGAGAGGGCATTTTGATGAGAAGTGCATGGAGCATTGTGATGACAATTTCATGGAGCATAGCGATGAAAAGGATGTGGAGCATTGTGATGAAAAGAGCATGGCACATTGTGATGACATGTGTCAGGTAGCATTGTGCTGACAAGCGCATGGAGCATTTTGATGACAAGTGTCATGGAGCATTGTGCTGACAAAGGCATGGAGCATTGTGATGACAAGGGACACAGAGAATTGTGATGAAAATTTCATGGAGCATTGTGGTGACAAAAATGACAGAGCCTTGTGTGACGAGGGCATGTACCATTGTGATGAGAAAGGTCATGAAACATTGTGATGACTGGAGTCACGGAGCATTGTGATGACAGGGGTCATGGAGTATTGTGATGACAAGGGCATGGAGCAATGTGATGACAGAGGCATGGAACATTGGTCTGACAAGTTTCATGGATTATTGTGATGACAGTGTGCATGGAGCATTGAGATGACAAGGGCATGGAGCATTGTGGTGACAAAGGTCACAGAACCTTGTGTGACGAGGGCATGGACCATTGTGTGGACAAAGTTCATGAAGCATTGTGATGACTGGAGTCACGGAGCATTGTGATGACAGGGGTCATGGTGCATTGTGATGACAAGGGCATGGAGCATTGTGATGACAGGTGCATGGAACATTGGTCTGATATGTTTCATGGTTTATTGTGATGACAGTGCGCATGGCGCATTGTGATGACAAGGGCATGGAACATTATGATGACAAGGTCATGGAGTATTGTGAATACAGGTGTCAGGGAGCATTGTGATGACATATGTCATTGTCCATTGTGATGACAATGGCATGGAGCATTGTGATACCAAGTGTCATGGAGGATTGTGATGACAAAGGTAATGGAGCATTTTGATGACAAGGGCTTGGAACATTGCGATGACAAATGTTATGGAGCATTGTGATGACAAGGGCATGGAGCATTCTGATGAAAAGTTGCATGGAGCATTGAGATTACAGGGCTTTTGAAGCAATGTGATTACAAGGGCATGGAGCATTGTGATGAGAAGGCAATGGAGCATTCTGATGACATGCGTCATGGAGCTTTGTGATGACAAGGACAAGGAGCATTGTGATTACAGGGGTCCTGGAGCATTGTGATGAAAAGGGAATGGATCATTGTGATGAAAAATACATGGAGACTTGTCATGACAGGATTCAAGGAGCATACTGATGACAACTGTCAGAGAGCATTGTGATGATAAGTGTATTGAGCATTGTGATGACAAAGATCATGGAGCATTGTGATGAGAAGACCATGGAGAATTGTGATGACCAGCGTCATGGGGCATTGTGATGACAAGTGTTATGGAACATTTTGATCAGAAGGGTTTGGTGCATTGTGATGACAGAGGTCATTGAGCATTTTGATTTCATTGTGATGACAATAGCATGAAATATTATGGTGATGGGCACGGTGCATTGTGATGACAGGGTTCATGGAGCATTGAGATGAAAAGGGGCATGGAGCATTGTGATTACAGGGGTGTAGGAGCATTGTGATGACAAGGGCATGGAGCATTGTGATGAGAAGGCCATGGAGCATTCTGATGACATGCGTCATGGAGATTTGTGATGACAAGGGCATGGAGAATTGTGATTACAAGTGTCATGGAATATTGTGATGACAGGGTGAGGGAGTATTGTGATGACTAGTGATGGAACATTGTGATATCAGTGGTGAGAAGGCATTTTGAGGAGAAGTGCATGGAGCATTGGGATGCCAAGGTTTATGGAGCATTTTGATGACAAGGATGTGGAGCATTGTGATGACAAGTGCATGGTGCATTGTGATGACATGGGTTATGGAGCATTGTGCTGACACGCGCATCGATCATTGTGATGACAAGGGTCATGGAGCATTGTGCTGACAAAGGCATGGAGCTTTGTGATGACAAGGGTCACAGAGCATTGTGATAAAAATTTCATGGAGCAATGTGGTTACAAAGGTCGCAGAGCTTTTTGTGACGAGGTCATGGACCATTGTGATGACAAATGTCATGAAGCACTGTGATGACTGGAGTCACGGAGCATTGTGATAAGAGGGTTCTTGGAGCATTTTGATGAAAATGGAATGGATCATTGTGATGAAAAAGGCATGGAGCCTTCTCAGGACTATGTTCAAGGAGCATACTGTTGACAAGTGTCAGCGAGCATTGTGATGCCAAGTGTATTGAGCATTGTGGTGACAAAGGTCATGGAGCATTGTGATGAGAAGACCTTGCATAATTGTGATGACGAGCGTAATGGGGCATGTGATGACAAGTGTTATGGAACACTGTGATCAGAAGTGTTTGGAGCATTGTGATGACAGAGGACATGGAGCATTTTGATATCATTGTGATGACGATAGCATGAATCATTATGATGATGGGCATGGTGCATTGTGATGACAGTGTTCATGGAGCATTTATATGAAAAGTGCCATTGGGAATTGTGATTACAGATGTCTTGGAGCATTGTGATGACAAGGATCATGGAGCCTTGTGATGACAAGGCCGTGGAAAATTGTGACGGCAGGGGTGAGCGAGTATTGTGATGACTAGTGATGGAATATTGTGATATATGTGGTGAGAGAGAATTTTGATGAGATGTGCAAGGATCATTGTGATGACAAGTTTTATGGAGCATAGCGATGAAAAGGATGTTGAGCATTGTGATGAAAAGAGCATGGCACATTGTGATCACATGTGTCATGGAGCATTGTGCTGACAAGCACATGGAGCATTGTGATGACAAGTGTCATGGAGCATTGTGCTGACAAAGGCATGGAGCATTGTGATGACAAGGGACACAGAGCATTGTGATGAAAATTTCATGGAGCATTGTGGTGACAAAGATCACAGAGCCTTGTGTGACGAGGGCATGGACCATGGTGATGAGAAAGATCATGACTCATTGTGATGACTGGAGTCACGGAGCATTGTGATGACAGGGGTCATGGAGCATTGTGATGACAAGGGCATGGAGCAATGTGATGACAGGGGCATGGAACATTGGTCTGACAAGTTTCATGGATTATTGTGTAGACAGTGGGCAGGGAGCATTGAGATGACAAGGGCATGGAGCATTGTGGTGACAGAGGTCACAGAGCCTTGTGTGACGAGGGCATGGACCATTGTGAGGACAAAGGTCATGAAACATTGTGATGACTGGAGTCACGGAGCATTGTGATGACAGGGGTCATGAAGCATTGTGATGACAAGGGCAAGGAGCATTGTGATGACATGGCATGGAACACTGGTCTGACATGTTTCATGGGTTATTGTGATGACAGTGGGCATGGCGCATTGTGATGACAAGGGCATGGAACATTGTGATGACAAGGTCATGGAGTATTGTGAAGACAGGTGTCAGGGAGCATTGTGATGACATATGTCATTGTCCATTGTGATGAAAATGGCATGGAGCATTGTGATACCAAGTGTCATGGAGGATAGTGATGACAAAGGTAATGGAGCATTTTGATGACAAGGGCTTGGAACATTGCGATGACAAGGGTCATGGAGCATTGTGATGACAAGGGCATGGAGCATTCTGATGAAAATGTGCATGGAGTATTGAGATTACAGGGGTTTTGAAGCAATGTTATTACAAGGGCATGGAGCATTGTGATGAGAAGGCAATGGAGCAATCTGATGACATGTGTCATGGATCTTTGTGATGACAAGGACATGGAGCATTGTGATTACAGGGGTCTTGGAGCATTGTGAGGAAAAGGGAATGGATCACTGTGATGAAAAATTCATGGAGCCTTTTCATGACAGGGTTCAAGGAGCATACTGATGACAACTGTCAGGGAGCATTTTGATGATAAGTGTATTGAGCATTGTGATGACAAAGATCATGGAGCATTGTGATGAGAAGACCATGGATAATTGTTATGACCAGCGTCATGGGGCATTGTGATGACAAGTGTAATGGAACATTGTGATCAGAAGGGTTTGGTCCATTGTAATGACAGAGGTCATTGAGCATTTTGATTTCATTTTGATGACAATAGCATGAAGTATTATGGTGATGGGCACGGTGCATTGTGATGACAGGGTCTATGGAGCATTGAGATGAAAAGAGGCATGGAGCATTGTGATTACAGGGGTGTTGGAGCATTGTGATGACAAGGGCATGGAGCATTGTGATGAGAAAGCCATTGAGCATTCTGATGACATGCGTCATGGAGCTTTGTGATGACAAGGGCATGGAGAATTGTGATTACAGGGGTCATGGAATATTCTGGTGACAGGGGTGAGGGAGTATTTTGATGACTAGTGATGGAACATTGTGATATCAGTGGTGAGAAGGCATTTTGCGGAGAAGAGCATGGAGCTTTGTGATGACAAGTTTTTTGGAGCATTTTGATGACAAGGATGTGGAGCATTGTGATGACAAGAGCATGGTGCAATGTGATGACATGGGTTAAGGAGCATTGTGCTGACACGCGCATCGAGCATTGTGATGACAATGGTCATGGAGCATTGTGCTGACAAAGGCATGTAGCTTTGTGATGACAAGGGTCACAGAGCATTGTGATAAAAATTTCATGGACATTGTGGTGAAAAAGGTCACAGAGCTTTTTGTGACGAGGTCATGGACTATTTTGATGATAAGCGTCATGAAGCACTGTGATGACTGCAGGCACGGAGCATTGTGATAACAGGGGTCTTGGAACATTTTAATGAAAAGCGAATCGATCATTGTGATGAAAAAGGCATGGAGCCTTGTCAGGACTGTGTTCACGGAGCATACTGATGACAAGTGTCAGCGAACATTGTGATGCCAAGTGTATTGAGCATTGCACTGACAAAGGTCATGGAGCATTGTGATGAGAAGACCTTGCATAATTGTGATGACGAGCGTCATGGGCATGTGATGACAAGTGTTATGGAACATTGTGATCAGAAAGGTTTGGAGCATTGTGATGACAGAGGACATGGAGCATTTTGATTTCATTGTGATGACAACAGCATGAATCATTTTGATGATGGACATGGTGCATTGTGATGACTCTGTTCATGGAGCATTGAGATGAAAAGTGGCATGGAGAATTGTGATTACAGAGGTCTTGGAGCATTGTGATGACAAGGGTCATGGAGCATTGTGATGACAAGGGCTTGGAGCATTGTGATTACAAGTGTCATGGAGAATTGTGATGACAATGGCAGGGAGCATTGTGATGTCAAGGGACATTGAGAATTTTTATAACAATGTCATCAAGCATTGTGATGACAAGCATATGGAGCTTGCTATGACAAGGTTCAGGGAGCATTGGGATGACAAGTGCATGTAACATTGTGAGGAGAAATTTCATGGAATATTGTGAGGACAAAGAGGTGGAGAAATGTGATGACAAGGTACATGGAGCAATGTGATGGCAAAACCGTGGAGCATTTTGATGAGAAGATCATGGATAATCATGGTGACAAGAATCATGGAGCATTATGATGACTAGAGCCATGGAGTATTCTGACATAAGATATCACTTATGAAGGAAATATAAACATGGGTACACATGAACTGAATTAGTAAAGAGAACAGATTCTCACATATAGAAAACATAGTTATGCCTGCTTATGGGGAAAGGAGAGGTGGGGAGATGCATAAAAACTGAGTTTGATATTAACACAGGTACCATTCCATAAACAAAATAAAGAATAGACAAGACCTACTCCTTCTTCAGTGAACGGGACGCAACACCCCTATTCTCTGCAGAACAATATATCTGACTAGTAAGAATCTTAAAACCTATGTATTGATATGTCTCCATAAGGGAATCAAGTGTGCCTAGACTGGCATAAACATGGCAGGGAGAATCAGCTGAAACCCACGATAAAAAGGAATTTAAAAACAAAACAAAAAAACAGGGAAATTCTTTACAATTCCTTCAGGGGCTCTGATGAAACGTGGAAAGACCCTATCTACAACGACAGCTGGATGTGGCATACGGCTGGACACTTGGGACTGAGAAGATTGGTCAGATTCGTTGAGCAAATGCAGATCCTTTAAAGCAATAATGCGTGGCACCCATTCCTTGGGTCCCAACTCTCCAGATAGAATTGAATACTATTACAACTATAACATGTATGGGAAACCTAGAGAATTCACACACTGTGAATACGAAAGGTTTCTAAAACTCAACTAATAGTCCCTCTCCGCTTGCTCCGGTTTCACTTTCCAACTGCTTTACTCTCAATCTCCCAACTTGGAGAAACAGCCCCTTTAACTTACTGGTGCGCACACGTTGCCAATTTGGCAAAGGATGAAAGGGAAGAGGGAGTACCAATGAGAGAATAGCTGTTAGGCATTTGGACAGGCACATGTCACTCTAATTTCCCGGCACGAAGAAGAATTAACCAAAGTCTCAGCCAACCACCGGGAACCAGTATAGGTCCTGAACAAACATTTGGGACTTGCGGTCAGCTCACAAAAAACGAGTTGAAAAATGGAGCTCAGGGGCACAGCAATTCACAAACTGGCAGAGTAATAAAGGACAACAATCTTCCAAAAATCTGTTGAGGGAAGGCCATGAGGTGGACTTGAAAGTCAGCCAGAATAGTAGGAAACAGACTTCAAGAGGTACATTGGAATCACCTTTAAGACACAGGAAGAGGGGCACAATTTCGACATTGATGCACTTGGCCAAAAAGGGCGTATGCATTTTCTCCTGAATATATTCAGGAGAAAACGCATATGCCCTTTTTGGCCAAGCAAGCAAGCGGGCAATGCAAATCTGCACTACAAAGAAGTATCACTTCCCACCGGTCAAAAGGGACAGCCACAAAATGTGTAAAAAAACAGAAAGGCAAGACAGGCCCTCGAGAACAGGGAGGCTAGTTATGCTGATGGGCAGGATGTAAATTGACAACTGCCTCTCTGGAGGAATGCATTGTGTTCCCTAAAACAAGTAAACAACAGAGCTACAGAGCCAAGGGCACTTCCATTCTAGGGTATATACCGTGGAAAAACTGAAAATCAATAAGACATAGCCACCCCAAAATTTACGGCTGCACTGCTTACAAGAACCTCAACTTGGTTCCACCTAAAATATCCCAGGAAAGACAAAAATGGTTCAAGAAATTGTGTTACTTACGTACGATGGAATATCCCTCAGCCATGAAATCAATGTCATAAGGCCACTAGCACCAAAATGAGTGGATTCAGGTACGATGATTCTAAGTGAAATAAGTCACAGAGAAAAAGAAACTTATAAGATATCACTTATGAAGGTCCTGTAAACATGGCTGGATACACATGGACTGAGTTAGGAAAGAGAACAGAGTCTCACATTTAGAAAACACTCTTGTGCCTGCTTAAGGGTGAAGGAAAGGTGGGGTGATGCATAAAACCAGAGTTTGATATTAGTACAGGAACCGTACCAAAAACCAACTATGGAATAGACAAGACCTACACTTTCCTCAGTGAAAGGGACTCAAAACCCCAGATTTCCCACAGAGGAATATATCTGACTAGTAAGTATCTTAAAAACAATCTATTGATATGTCTCTCTAAGGGAATCAAGTGTGTCTAGACTGGCATAAACATGGCACTGAGAATCAGCTCAAACCCACTATAAAAAGGAATTTCAAAAACAAAACAAAAAACAGGGAAATTGTTTACAATTCCTACAGGGGCTCTGATGAAACCTGGAATGACCCTATCTACAACGACAGCTGGATGTGGCATAAGGCTGGACACTTGGGACTGAGAGGATTGATGAGAATCTGTGAGCCAATACAGAACATTTAAAGCAATAATGTGTGGCACACATTCCAAGGGTCCCAGCTCTCCAGGTTGAAGGGAATATTACTACAGCTATAACATGTACGGGAGACCTAGAGAATGGACACGCTGTGAATAAGAAAGGTTTCTAAAACTCAAATAATAGTCCCTCTCCTGGCGCTCCGGTTTAACTTTCCAACTGCTTTACTATCAATCTCCCAACATGGAGGGACAGCCCCTTTAACCTCCTGGTTCTCAAAGGTTGCCAATTTAGCAGAGGATGTAAGGGAAGAGGGAGAACCAATGAGAGAGTAGCTGTTAGGCATTTGGACGGGCACATGTCACTCTAATTTCCCGGCAGGAAGGAGAATTAACCATAGTCTCAGCCAACCTCCGGGAACCAATATAGGTCCTGAACCAAGATTTTGGACTTGCGGTCAGCTCACAAAAAACGAGTTGAAAAATGGAGCTCAGGGGCACAGCAATTCACAAACTGGCAGAGTAATAATGGAAACTATCGTCCAAAAATCTGTTGAGGGAAGGCAATGAGGCAGACTTGAAAGCGAGCCAGAATAGCAGGAAACAGATTTCAAGAGGTACATTGGAATCACCTTTAAAGCACAGGAAGAGGGGCACAACTTCCACAGTGATGCACTTGGCTAAAAAGGGCATATGCGTTTTCCCCTAAATATATTCAGGAGAAAACGCATATGCCCTTTATGGCCAAGCAAGCAAGCGGGCAATGCAAATCTGCACTACAAAGAAGTATCACTTCCCACCGGTCAAAAGGGACAGCCACAAAATGGGTAAAAAACAGAAAGGCAAGACAGGCCCTCGAGAACAGGGAGCCTAGTTATGCTGATTGGCAGGATGTAAATTGACAACTGCCTCTCTGGAGGAATGCATTGTGTTCCCTAAAACAAGTAAACAACAGAGCTACAGAGCCAAGGGCACTTCCAGTCTAGGGAATATACCTTGAGAAAACTGAAAATCAATAAGACAGAGCCACCCAAAAATTTACGGCTAAACTGCTTACAAGAACCTCAACTTGGTTCCACCTAAAATATCCCAGGAAAGACAAAAATGGTTCAAGAAATTGTGTTACTTACGTACGATGGAATATCCCTCAGCCATGAAATCAATGTCATAAGGCCACTAGCACCAAAATGAGTGGATTCAGGTACGATGATTCTAAGTGACATAAGTCACAGAGAAAAAGAAACTTATCATAAGATATCACTTATGAAGGTCCTGTAAACATGGCTGGATACACATGAACTGAGTTAGGAAAGAGAACAGAGTCTCACATTTAGAAAACAGTCTTATGCCTGCTTAGGGGGAAAGAGAGGTGGGGTGATTAATAAAACCAGAATATGATATTAGTATAGGTACCGTTCCAAAAACCAACTACAGAATAGACAAGGCCTACACCTTCCTCAGTGAAAGGGACTCAAAAACCCATATTTCCCGCAGAGGAATATATCTGACTAGTAAGAATCTTAAAACCAATGTACTGATAAGTCTCCATAAGGGAATCAAGTGTGTCTATACTCGCATAAACATGGCACTGAGAATCAGTTCAAACCCACTATAAAAAGGAATTTCAATAACAAAACCAAAAAACTGGGAAATTCTTTACAGTTCCTTCAGGGGCTCTGATGAAACCTGGAATGACCGTATCTAAAATGACAGCTGGATATGGCATAAGGCTGGACACTTGGGACTGATAGGATTGGTGAGATTCTGTGAGCAAATGCAGACCATTTAAAGCAAGAATGCGTGGCACACATTCCAAGGGTCCCAACTCTCCAGGTTGAAGGGAATATTACTACAGCTATAACATGTTTGGGAAACATAGAGAATGGACACACAGTGAATACGAAAGGTTTCTAAAACTCAACTAATAGTCCCTCTCCTGGTGTTCTGGTTTGAATTTCCAACTGCTTTACTATCAATCTCCCAACTTGGAGAGATAGCCCCTTTAACCTCCTGTTTCGCACAGGTTGCAAATTTGTCAGAGGATGAAAGGGAAGACATAGCCCTAATGAGAGAGTAGCTGTTAGGTATTTGGACTGGCACATGTCACTCTAATTTCCCGGCAAGAAGAAGAATTAACCAAAGTCTCAGCCAACTGCCGGGAACCAGGCTAGGTTCTGAACCAAAATTTTGGACCTGCCGTCAGCTCACAAAAAACGAGTTGAAAAATGGAGCTCCGGGGCACAGCAATTCACAAACTGGCAGAGTAATAAAGGACAACTATCGTCCAAAAATCTGTTGAGGGAAGGCAACGAGGCAGACTTGAAAGCGTGCCAGAATAGCAGGAAACAGATTTCAAGAGGTACATTGGAATCGCCTTTAAAACACCGGAAGTGGGGCACAACTTGGACAATGATGCACTTGGACAAAAAGGGCGTATGGGTTTTCTCCTGAATATATTCAGGAGAAAACGCATATGCCCATTTGGCCAAGCAACCAAGAGGGCAATGCAAATCTGCACTACAATGAAGCATCATTTCCCACATCTGAACAGGGACATCCACAAAATGTATAAAAACCAGAAAGGCAAGACAGGCCCTGGAGAACAGGGAGCCTAGTTATGCTGATGGGCCAGATGTAAATTGCCAACTGCCTCTCTGGAGGAGTGCATTGTGTTCCCTAAAACAAGTAAACAACTGAGCTACAGAGCCAAGGGCACTTCCAGTCTAGGGAATATACCTTGGGAATACTGAAAATCAATAAGACAGAGCCACCCCAAAATTTAGGGCTGCACTGCTTACAAGAACCTCAACTTGGGTACACCGTAAATATCCCAGGACAGTCAGAATTGGTTCAAGAAATTGTGGTACTTACGTACGACGGAATATCCCTCAGCCATGAAATCAATGTCATAAGGCCAGTAGCAGCAAAATGAGTGGATTCAGGTATGATGATTCTAAGTGAAATAAGTCACACAGAAAAAGAAACTTTTCATAAGATATCACTTATGAGGGTCCTGTAAACATGGCTACACATGAACAGAGTTACGAAAGAGAACAGAGTCTCACATTTAGAAAACACTCTTATGCCTGCTTAAGGGGAATGGAGAGGAGGTGTGATGAATAAAACCAGAGTTTGATATTCATACAGCTACCGTTCCAAAAACCAAATATGGAATAGAGAAGACCTACACCTTTCACAGTGAAAGGGAATCAAAACGCCATATTTCCGGCAGAGGAATATATCTGACTAGTAAGAATTTAAAACCTATGTATTGATATGTCTCCATAAGGGAATCAAGTGGGTCTAGACTGGCATAAACATGGCAGTGAGAATCAGCTCAAACCGACTATAAAAAGGAATTTCAAAAACAAAAGAAAAAATCGGGGAAATTGTTTATAATTCCTACAGAGGCTCTGATGAAACCGGGAATGGCCCTGTGTACAAGGACAGCTGTATGTGGCATTATCCTGGACACTTGGGACTGAGAGGTTTGGTGAGATTCAGTGAGCAAATGCAGACCATTTAAAGCAATAATGCGTGGCACACATTCCAAAGGTCCCAAATCTCCAGGTTGAAGGGAATATTACTACAGCTATAGCATGTACGGGAAACCTAGAGAATGTACACACTGTGAATACGAAATGTTTCTAAAACAAAACTAATAGTCCCTATCCTGGTGCTCCGGTTTGACTTTCCAACTGCTTTACTATCAATCTCCCAAATTGGAGAGACAGCCCCTTTAACATCCTGGTTCACAGAAGTTGCCAATTTGGCAGAGGATGAAAGGGAAAAGGGAGAACAAATGAGAGATTAGCTGTTAGGCATTTGGACGGGCACATGTCTCTCTAATTTCCCGGCAGAAAGAAGAATTAACCAATATCTCAGCAACCCGCAGGAACCAGTATAGGTCCTAAACCAAAATTTTTGACTTGTGGTCAGCTCACAAAAAACAAGTTGAAAAATGGAGCTCAGGGGCACAACAATTCACAAACTGGCAGAGTAATAAAGGACAACTATCGACAAAAAATCTGTTGAGGGAAGGCAACGAGGCCGACTTGAAAGCAAGCCAGAATAGCAGGAAACAGATTTCAAGAGGTACATTAGAATCACCTTTAAAGCACAGGAAGAGGGGCACAACTTCGACAATGATGCACTTGGCCAAAAAGTGCATATGCGTTTTCTCCTGAATATATTCAGGAGAAAAAGCATAGGCACATTTGGCCAAGCAACCAAGCGGGCAATGCAAATCTGCACTACAAAGAGGCATCATTTCCCACAGGTGAACAGGGACATCAACAAAATGTGTAAAAACCAGAAAGGCAAGACAGGCCCTGGAGAACAGGGAGCATAGATATGCTGATGGGTGGAATGTAAATAGCCAACTGCCTCTCTGGAGGAGTGCATTGTGTTCCCTAATACAAGTAAAAAACAGAGCTACAGAGCCAAGGGCAATTGCTTTCTAGGAAATATACCTTGGGAAAACTGAAAATCAATAAGACAGAGCCACCCCAAAATTTAGGGCTGCACTGCTTTCAAGAACCTCAACTTGGGTACACCTTAAATATGACAGGAATGACAAAAGTAGTTGAAGAAATTGTGGTAGTTATGTACAGCGGAATATCGCTCACCATGAAATCAATGTCATAAGGCCAGTAGCAGCAAAATGAGTGGATTCAGGTAAGATGATTCTAAGTGAAATAAGTCACACTGAAAAAGGAACTTATCATAAGATATCACTTATGAAGCTCCTGTAAACATGGCTACATATCAACTGAGTTAGGAAAGAGAACAGAGTCTGACATTTAGAAAACACTCTTATGCCTGCTTAAGGGGGAAGGAGAGGTGGGGTGATGCATAAAACCAGAGTTTGACATTAGTACAGGTACCGTGCCAAAAACCAAATAAGGAATAGAAAGGACCTACACTTTCCTCAGTGAAAGGGACTGAAAACCCAATATTTCCCACAGAGGAATATATCTGACTAGTAAGAATCTTAAAACCTATGTATTGATATGTCTACATAAGGGAATAAAGTGTGTCTAGACTGTCATAAACATGGCAGTGGGAATCAGCTGAAAACCACCATAAAAATGAATTTCAAAAATAAAACAAAGAAACAGGAAATTCTTTACATTTCCTTCAGGGACTCCGATAAAACATGGAATGACCGTATCTACAATGACAGGTCGATGTGTCATAAGGCTTGACACTTGGGATTGAGATGATTGGTGCGCTTGGGTGTGCAAATGCAGACCCGTTAAAGCAATAATGCGTGGCACACATTCCATGGGTCCCAACTCTCCAAGTTGAAGGGAATATTACTACAGATATAACATGTAGGGTAAACCTAGAGAATGGACACACAGTGAATACAAAAGGTTTCTAAAACTCAATTAACAGTCCCTCTCCTGGTGCTCCAGTTCTACTTTCCAACTGCTTTGCTATCAATCTTACAAATTGGAGAGACAGTCCCTTTAAACTCCTGGTTCGCACAGGTTGCCAATTTGGCAGAGGATGAAAGGGAAGAGGGAGAACCTATGACAAAGCAGCTGTTCGGCATTTGGACGGGCACATGTCACTCTAATTTCCCGGTCGGAAGAAGAATTAATCAAAGTCTCAGACACCCGCCAGGAACCAGTATAGGTCCTGAACCAAAATTGTGGATTTCCGGTCAGCTCACACAAAACGAGTTGAAAAATGGAGCACAGCGACACAGCAATTCACAAACTGGCAGATTAATAAAGGGCACCTGTCGTCCAAAAATCTGTTGAGGGAAGGCAACGAGGCGAACTTGAAAGCGACGCAGAATAGCAGGAAACAGATTTCAAGATGTACATTGGAATAGCCTATAAAGCACAGGAAGAGGGCCACAACTTCGACAATGATGCACTTGGCAAAAAGTGCATATGCGTATTCTCCTGAATATATTCAGGCGAAAACGCATATGACCATTTGGCCAAGCAACCAAGCAGGCAATGCAAATCTGCACTACAAAAAGCATCATTTCCAAGAGGTGAACAGGGACATCCACAAAATGTGTAAAAACCAGAAAGGCAAGACAAGCCCTGGAGAACAGGGAGCCTAGTTATGCTGATGGGCGGGATGTAAATTGCCAACTGCCTCTCTGGAGGAGTGCATTGTGTTCCCTAAAACAAGTAAACAACAGAGCTACAGAGCCAAGGACACTTCATTTCTAGGCAATATACCTTGGGAAAACTGAAAATCAATAAGACAGGGCCACCCCAAAATTTAGGGCTGCACTGCTTACAAGAATCTCAACTTGGGTACACCTAAAATATCCAGGGAAAGACAAAAGTCGTTGAAGAAATTGTGGTAATTACGTACGATGGAATATCCCTCAGCCATGAAATCAATGTCATAAGGCCAGTAGCAGCAAAATGAGTTGATTCAGGTACGATGATTCTAAGTGAAATAAGTCAAAGTGAAAAAGAAACTTATCATAAGATATCACTTATAACGATCCTGTATACATGGCTACACATCAACTGAGTTAGTAAAGAGAACAGAGCCTAACATTTAAAAAACATTCTTATGCCTGCTTAAGGGGGAAGGAGAGGTTGGGTGATGCATAAAATCAGAGTTTGATATTAGTACAGCTACTGTTCTAAAAACCAAATATGGAATAGACAAGACCTACAACTTCCTCAGTCAAAGGGACTCAAAACCCCATATTTCCCATAGAGGAATATATCTGACTAGTAAGAATCTTAAAACCTATGTATTGATATGTCTCCATAAGGGAATCAAGTGGGTCTAGACGGGCATAAACATGGCAGTGAGAATAAGCTCAAACCCACTATAAAAAGGAATTTCAAAAACAAAACAAAAAAACAGGGAAATTCTTTACAATTACTACAGGGCCTCTGATGAAACCTGGAATGGCCCTGTGTAGAAGGACAGCTGGATGTGGCATAAGCCTGGACACTTGGGACTGAGCGGTTTGGTGAGATTCAGTGAGCAAATGCAGACCATTTAAAGCAATAATGAGTGGCACTCATTCCAAGGGTCCCAACTCTCCAGGTTCAAGGGAATATTACTACAGCTATAACATGTACGGGAAACATATAGAATGGACACACTGTGAATACGAAAGGTTTCTAAAACTCAACTAATAGTACCTCTCCTGGTGCTCCGGTTTGAATTTCCAACTGCTTTACTATCAATCTCCCAACTTGCAGAGACAGCCCCTTTAACCTCTTGGTTCGCAGAAGTTGCCAATTTGGCAGAGGATGAAAGGGAAGAGGGAGAACCAATGAGAGAGTAGCTGTTAGGCATTTGGACTGGCATTTGTCTCTCTAAATTCCGTTAAGGAAGAAAAATTAACCAAAGTCTCAGCCACCCGCCAGGAACCAGTATATGTCCTGAACCAGTATTGTGGATTTGCAGTCTGCTCACAAAAAACGAGTTGAACAATGGAGCTCCGGGGCACAGCATTTCAAAAACTGGCAGAGTAATAAAGGACAACTATCGTCCAAAAATCTGTTGAGGGAAGACAATGAGGCGGGCTTGAAAATAAGGCAGAATAGCAGGAAACAGATTTCAAGAGGTACATTGGAATCGCCTTTAAAACACAGGAAGAGGGGCACAACTTCGACAATGATGCACTTGGCCAAAATGTGCATATGCGTTTTCTCCTGAATATATTCAGGAGAAAACGCATAGGCCCATTTGGCCAAGCAACAAAGCGGGCAATTCAAATCTGCACTACTAAGAAGTATCATTTCCCACAGGTGAACAGTGACATCCACAAAATTTGTAAAAACAGAAAGGCAAGACAGACCCTGTAGAACAGGGAGCCTAGTTATGCTGATTGGCGGGATGTAAATTGCCAACTGCCTCTCTGGAGGAGTGCATTGTGTTCCCTAAAACAAGGAAACACCAGAGCGACAGAGCCAAGGGCCCTTCCAGTCTAGGGAATATAACTTGGGAAAACTGAAAATCAATAAGACAGAGCCGACCCAAAATATAGGGCTGCACTGCTTACAAGAACCTCAACTTGGTTACATTTTGATGACAAGTGCATGGCGCATTGTGGTAACATGGGTCATGGAGCAATGTGCTGACAAGCACATGGAGCACTCTTATGACAAGGGTCAGGGAGCATTGTGCTGAGGAAGGCATAGAATATGGTGATGACCAGTGTCAGAGAGCATTGTGATGAAAAGTTCATGGAGCATTGCGGTGACAAAGTCACAGAGACTTGTGATGACGAGGGTATGGACCATTGTGATGACAAAGATCATGAATCATTGTTATGACGAGTCACGAACATCGTGATGACAGGTTGATGGAGCATTGTGATGACAGGGTCATGGAGCATTGTGATGACAAGGGCATGGAGCATTGTAATGACAGGGTCATAGAGCATTTCTCTGAAAATATTTATGGACTATTGTGATGAGAGTGGGCATGGCGCATTGTGATGACAAGGGCATGGAGCATTGTGATGACAAGGTCATAGAATATTGTGAAGAGAGGTGTCTGGGAGCATTGTGATGACATATGTCATGGCCCATTGTGGTGACAATGGCATGGGGCATTGTGATGCCAGGTGTCATGGAGTATTGTGATGACAAAGGTAATGGAGCATTGGGTTGACAACGGCTTGGAGCACTGTGATATCAAGGGTCATGGAGCATTGTGATGACAAGGCCATGGAGCATTGTGAGGACAACGGACATTGAGAATTTTGATGACAATATCGTGAAGAATTTTGATGACAATGGCATGGAGCTTGCTATGAAAGGGGTCATATGGCATTGAGATGACAATTTCATGGAAAATTTTGATGACAAGTGCATGTAACATTGTGATGAGAAGTGTCATTGAGCACTTTGATGACAAGGACGTGGAGAATTCTGATGACAAGGGGCATGGAGCATTGTTATTACCAGGGAATGGAGCATTGTGATTACCAGGGACAGGAGCATTGTGATAGCAAGACCGTGGAGCACTGTGATGAGAAGGCCATGAATAACTGTGATGACGAGCCTCATGGAGGATTGTAATGACAAGGGGCATGGAGCATTCTGATGACAGTTGTCATGGAGCATTGTGATGACAGGGGTCATGGAACATTGTGATGACAGGGGTCATGGAGCATTGTGATGACAAGGGTCACAGAGCATTCTGATGATAAGCTTGTGGAGTATTGTGATGACAATGGCATGGAGCATTGTGATGAAAAGGGCATGGATCATTGTGATGAAAAAGGCATTGAGCGTTGTCATGAGAGGGTTCAAGGAGCATACTGATGACAAGTTTCAGGGAGCATTGTGATGACCAGTGTATTGAGCATTGTGATGACAAAGGTCATGGAGCATTGTGATGAGAAGACCATGGAAAATTGTGATGACGAGAGTCATGGACCTTTGTGATGACAAAGGTCATGGAGCATTTTGATGACAATGGCGTTGTGCATTGTGATGAGAAGGGCAGGGAATATTGTGATGACAGAGTCATGGAACAATTTGATGAAAAGGGTCATGGATCATTTTGATGACAGGGGATATGGAACATTGTGATGTCAGGGGTCATGGAGCTTTGTGATGAATAGGGTCATGAAGCATTTTGATGCCAGGGGTTATGGAACATTGTGATATCAGGCGTCATGGAGCATTTTGATGACAAGGGCATGGAGCATTGTTCTGAAAATTTCATGGATTATTGTGATGAGAGTGGGCATGGGGCATTGTGATGACAAGGGCAGGGAACACTGTGATACATGGGTCATGGAGGATTGTAATGACTAGGGCATGGAGCATTGTGATGAGAAGGGCATCGAGCATTGTGATGACAAATGTCATGGAGCTTTGTGAGGAGAAGAGCATGGAACAATGTGATCAGATGGTTCATGGAGCATCTTGATGACAATGGCATGGAGCATTGTGATGCCAAGGGTCATGGAGATATGTGACGACAAATGTCATGGAGCATTTTGATGACAAGGGCGTGGTGCATTGTGTTGTGAAGGGAAGGGAGCATTGTGATGACAGAGTCGAGGAGCAATTTGATGAAAAGGGTCATGGAAGATTTTGATGATATGGGTTATGGAACATTGTGATGTCCGGGGTCATGGAGCATTTTGCTGAAAAGGGTCATGGAGAATTTTGATGACAGGTGTTATGGAACATAGTGATGTCAGGGGTCATGGAACATTGTGATGACAGGGGTGAGGAAGTATTGTGATGACTAGTGATGGAACATAATGATATCAGTTGTGAGAGAGCATTTTGTTGAGAAGTGCATGGAGCATTGTGATGACAAGGGTTTATGGAGCATTGTGATGACAAGGTTGTGGAGCATTGTGATGACAAGCGCATGGCACACTGTGATAACATGGGTCATGGAGCAATGTGCTGACAAGCACATGGAGCATTGTGATGAAAAGGGGGATGGAGCACTGTGCTGAGAAAGGCATAGAGCATTTTGATGACAAGGTTCAGAGAGGATTGTTATGAAAAGTTCATGGAGCATTGTGGTGACAAAGTCACAGAGACTTGTGATGATGAAAGCATGGACCATTGTGATGACAAAGTTCATAAAGCACTGTGATGACTGGAGTCACGGAGCATTGTGATGACACGGGAATGGAGCATTGTGATGACATGAGCATAGAGCATTGCTCTGACAAGTTTTATGGATTATTGTGATGACAGTGGGCATGGCACATTGTGATTACAAGGGCATGGAGCATTGTGATGACAAGGTCATACAGTATTGTGAAGACAGGTGTCAGGGAGTATTGGGATGACATATGTCATGGTCCATTGTGATGAGAATGGCATGGGGCATTGGAATGCCAAGTGTCATGGAGGATTGTCATGACAAAGGTAATGGAGCATTGTGATGACAAGGGCTTGGAGCTTCGTGATGACAAGGTCATGAAGCATTGTGATGACAATATCATGGAGCATTGTGATGACAACGGTCTTTGAGAATTTTGATGACAAGGTCGTGAAGCATTGTGATGACAAGCGTATGGAGCTTGCTATGAGAGGGGTCATGGAGCATTGCGATGAAAAGTGCATGGAGAATTGTATTGACAAGAACATGTAACATTTTGATGAGAAGTGTCATGGAGCATTGTGATGAAAAGGACATGTAGAATTGTTATGTCCAGGGCATGGAGCATTGGGATGACGAGACCGTGGAGCATTGTCATGAGAAGACCACGGATAATTGTGATGAGGATCGTCATGGAGCACTGTAATGAGAAGGGGCATGGAGCATTGTGATGACAGGTGTCATGGATCATTGTGATGACAAGTGTCATGGACCATTCTGATGACAAGCTTGTGGAGTAATGTGATGACAATGGCTTGGAGCATTTTGATGAAAAGGGCATGGAGCATTGTGATGAAAAAGGCATGGAGCCTTTTCATGACAGTGTTCAAGGAGCATTCTGATGACAAGTCTCAGGGAGCATTGTGATGACAAGTGTATTGAGCATTGTGATGACAAATTTCATGGAGCATTGTGATGACAGGCATCATGGAGCGTTATGATGACAAGTGTTATGAACATTGTGATCACAAGGCTTTGGAGCATTGTGAGGAGAGAAGTCATTTATCATTTTCATTTCAAGGAGCATGGATCATTGTGATGACAAGGGCATGAAGCAATGTGAACCCAAGGTTCATGGATGATTTTGATGCAATGGGAATGGAGTATTGTGATGACAAGCGCATGGAGAATTGTGATGACAAGGACATGTAGCATTTTGCTGACAAATTCATGGAGCATTTTGATGACAAGTGTCATGGAGCATTGTGATGACAAGCGTCATGGAGCATTGTGATTACAGGGGTCATGGAGCATTGGGATGGCAAGGGCATGGATCATTGTGATGAAAAGTGTCATGGAGCATTTCGATGACAAGATTCCCAGATCATTGTGTTTTCTGGTGTCATGGAGCGTTGTGATGACAGTAGTCATGGAGCATTGTGATGACAGGGGTCATGGAGCATTGTGATGAGAATTTCATGGAACACTGAGCTGACAATATTCCTTGAGTATTGTGATGGCAGGGGTCATGGAGCATTGTGATGACAAGGGAATGGAGCATTCGGATGACAATGTCCTGGAGCATTGTAATGAGAAGACCATGGAGCATTGTGATGACAAGTCTCATGGAGCATTCTGATGAAAAGGGGCATGGAGCATTGTGATTACAGGGGTCTTGGAGCATTGTTATGACAAGGGTCATGGAGCCTTGTGATGACAACACCGTGGAACACTGTGATGGCAGGGGTCATGGAGCATTGTTATGAAAGGGGTAATGGAGCATTGTCATGACAAGGGCATGGAATATTTGTTTGAAATGTTTCATGGATTATTGTGATGACAGTGGGCATGGAGCATTGTGATGACAAGGGCAGAGAACGATGGTGATACATGGGTCATGGAGGATTGTAATGACAATGGCATGGATCACTGTGATGAGAAAGGCATCGAGCATTGTGATGACAAGCATCATGGAGCTTTGTGATGACAAGACCAAGGAACAATGTGATGATAGGTTTCATGGAGCATTGTGATGACAATGGCATGGAGCATTGTGATGCCAAGGGTAATGGAGTTTGTGATGACAAAGGTCATGGAGCATTTTGATGACAAGAGCGTTGTGCATTGTGATGAGAAGGGCAGGGAGCATTGTGATGACAGTGTCATGGAGCAATTTGATGGAAATCGTCAGGGAACATTTTCATGACAGGGTTATGGAACATTGTGATGTCAGTGGTCATGGAGCATTATGATGATAAGGGCATGTAGCATTTTGACAATAGGGGTCATGGAACATTGTGTTGAAAGGGGTGAGGGATTATTGAGATGAGTAGTAATGGAACATTGTGATATCAGTGGTGAGAGAGCATTTAGATGAGAAGTGCAAGGAGCATTGTGATGACAAGGTTTATGGAGCGTTGTGATGATAAGGTTGTGGAGCATTGTGCTGACAAGGGCATGGATCATTGTGATGACAAGGGTCTTGAAGCATTATGCTGACAACGGCATGGAGCATTGTGATGAAACGTGTTACAGAGAACTGTGATGATGAGGGAATGGACCATTGTGATGACAAAGGTCATAAAGCATTGTGATGACTGGATTCACGGAGAATTATGATGTGCGGGGTCATGGAGAATTGTGATGACAAGGGCATGGAGCATTGTGATGAGAAGGGCATGGAGCATTGGTCTGACAAGTTTCATGGATTATTGTGATGACATTCGGCATGGCGGATTGTGGTGACAAGGGCATGGAGCATTGTGATGAAAAGGTCATGGAGTATTGTGAAGACAGGTGTCAGGGAGCATTGTGATGACATATGTCATGTTCCATTGCGATGACAATGGCGTGGGGCATTGTGATGCCAAGTGTCATGGAGGAATGTGATGACAAAGATAATGGGGCATTGTGATGATTAGGGCTTGGAACATTATGATCACAAGGGCCATTTAGAATCTTGATGAGAAGGTCGTGAAGCATTGTGATGACAAAGTCCTGGAGCATTGTGTTGAAAAGACCATGGAGCCTTGTGATGACAAGTCTCATGGACCATACTGATGAAAAGAGGCATGGAGCATTGTGTTTACAGGGGTCTTGGAACATTGTGATGACAAGGGCATGGAACATTGTGATGAGAAGGCCAAGGAGCATTCTGATGACATGCGTCATGTATCTTTGTGATGACAAGGGCATGGAGCATTGTGAATACAGGGGACATGGAGCATTGTGATGACAAGGGCATGGAACATTGTGATGAGAAGGCCATGGAGCATTCTGATGACATGTGTCAAGGAGCTTTGTGATGACAATTGCATGGAGCATTGTAATTACAGGGGTCTTGGAGCATTGTGATGACAAGAGTCATGGAGCCTTGTGATTAAAAGGCCGTGGATCATTGTGATAGCAGGCGTCATGGAGCATTGTTATGACAGGTGTAATGGAGCACTGTGATGACTAGGGCATGGAGCATTGGTCTGAAAAGTTTCATGGATTATTGTGATGAGAGTGGGCATGGAGCATTCTGATGACAAGGGCAAGGAACACTGTGATACATGGGTCTTGGAGGATTATAATGACAAGGACATGGAGCATTGTGATGAGAAGGGCATCGAGCATTGTGATTGCAAGCGTCATGGAGCTTTGTGATGACAAGGGCATGGAACAATGTGATGAGAGGGTTCATGGAGCATTGTGATCACAATGACATGGAGCATTGTGATGCCAATTGTCATGGATATGTGTGACGACAAATGTCATGGAGCATTTTGATGACAAGTTCGTGGTGCATTGTGTTGTGAAGGGAAGGGAGCATTGTGATGACAGGGTAATGGAGAAATTTGATGAAACATGTCATGGAAGTTTTTGATGACAGGGGTTATGGAACATTGTGATGTCAGGGGTCATCAAACATTGTGATGATAAGTGCATGTAGCAATGTGATGACAGGGGTCATGGAACATTGTGATGACAGGGGTGAGGGAGTATTGTGATGACTTGTGATGGAACATAGTGATATCAGTTGTGAGAGAGCATTTTGTTGAGAAGTGCCTGGAGCATATTGATGACAAGGTTTATGGTGCATTGTGATGACAATATTGGGGAGCACAGTGATGACACGCGCATGGCACATTTTGATAACATGGGTCATGGAGCAATGTGCTGAGAAGCACATGGAGCATTGTGATGACAAGGGTCATGGAGCATTGTGCTGAGAAAGGCATAGAGCATTGTGATGGCAATGGTCAGAGAGCATTGTGATGAAAAGTTCATGGAGCATTGTGGTGACAAATGTCACAGAGAATTGTGATGATGAGGGCATGGACCATTGTGATGACAAAGTTCATGAAGCACTGTGATGACTGGAGTCATGGAGCATTGTGATGACAGGGGTCATGGAGAATTGTGATGACAAGGGTCATGCAACATAATGGTGACAAGCTTGTGGAGTATTGTAATGACAGTGGCATGGATCATTGTGATGAACAGGGCATGGATCATTGTGATGAAAAAGGCATGGTGCCTTTTCATGACAGGGTTCAAGGAGCATTCTGACAACAAGTGTCAGGGAGCACTGTGATGACAAGTGTATTGAACATTGTGATGACAAAGCTCATGGAGCATTGTGATGACACGGGCATGGAGTATTGTGATGACAGGAATCATGGAGCGTTGTGATGACAAGTGTTGTGGAACAATGTGATCACAAGGGTTTGGAGCATTGTGATGACAGAGGTCATGGATCATTTTGATTTCAAGGAGCATGGAGCATTGTGATGAAAGGGGTCATGGAGCATTGTGATGACGGGTCATGGAGCATTGTGAAGACAAGTGCATGGAGCATTGTGAAGACAGGGGCATGGAACATTGGTCTTACAAGTTTCATGGATTACTGCAATGACAGTGGGAATGGTGCATTGTGATGACAAGGGCATGGAGCATGGTGATGACAAGGTAATGCAGTATTGTGAAGACAGGTGTCTGGGAGCATTGTGAAGACATAAGTTGTGTCCCATTGTGATGACAATGCCATGGAGTATTGTGATGCCAATTGTCATGGAGGTTTGTGATGACAAAGGTAATGGAGAATTGTGATGACAAGGGTCACGGAGCACTATGCTGACAGGGGCCTGGAGCATTGCAATGAAACCTGTCATGGAGCATTGTGCTGACAAAGGCATGGAGCATTGTGATGAAAATGTAATGTAGTATTTTGCTGACAAATGCATGGAGCATTTTGATGACAAGTGTCATGGAGCACTGTGATGACATGCGTCATGGAGCATTGTGATTACAGGGGTCATGAAGCATTGGGATGGCAAGGGCATGGATCATTCTGTAGACAAGTGTCATGGAGCATTTTGATTACAAGGGTCCCGGATCATTGTGTTGTCTGGTGTCATGGAGCGTTGTGATGACTGTGGTCATGGAACACTGTGATGACAGGGGTCATGGAGCATTGTGATCAGAATTTCATGGAGCATTGAGCTGAAAATATTCATTGAGTATTATGATGGCAGGGGTCATGGAGCATTGTGGTGACAATGGAAAGGAGCATTGTGATGACAAGTTCCTGGAGCATTGTGAGGAGAAGACCATGTAGCCTTGTGATGACAAGTATCATGGAGCATTCTGATGAAAAGGGGCATGGAGCATTGTGATTACATGGGTCTTGGAGCATTGTGATGAGAAGATCATGGAGCATTGTGATGAGAAGGCCATGGAACATTCTGATGGCATGCGTCATGAAGCACTGTGATGACCACGGCATGGAGCATTGTGATTACAGGGGTCTTGGAGCATTGTGATGAAAACGGCATGGATCATTGTGATGAAAAAGCATGTAGCCTTGTCATGACAGGGTTCAAGGAGTATACTGATGACAAGTGTCAGGGAGCATTGTGATGACCAGTGTATTGAGCATTGTGATGACAAAGGTCATGGAGTATTGTGATGAGAAGACCGTGGATAATTGTGATGATGAGAGTCATGGGGCGTTGTGAAGACAAGTGTTATGAACATTGTGATCACAACGGTTTGGAGCATTGTGATGACAGATTTCATGGAGCATTTTGATTTCATTGTGATGACAATAGCATGAAGCATTATGATGATGGGCATGGTGCATTGTGATGACAGGGTTCATGGAAAATTGAGATGAAAAGGGGCATGGAGAACTGTGATTACAGGGGTCTTGGAGCATTGCGATGACAAGGGCATGGATCATTGTGATGAGAAGGCCATGGAGCATTCTGATGACATGCAACAAGGAGCTTTGTGATGACAAGGGCATGGAGCATTGTGATTACAGGGTCTTGGAGCATTGTGATGACAAGTGTCATGGAGCATTGTGATGACAAGGCTGGGAAACATTGTGATGGCAGGGGTCATGGAGCATTGTTATGACAGGGGTAATGGAGCATTGTGATTACAAGGGTATGGAGCATTGGTCTGAAATGTTTCATGGATTATTGTGATGAGAGTGGGCATGGCGCATTGTGATGACAAGGTAACACAACACTGTGTTACATGGGTCATGGAGGATTGTAATGACAAGGGCATGGAGCATTGTGATGAGAAGGGCATCGAGCATTTTGATGACAAGCATCGTGGAGCTTTGTGATGACAAGGACATGGAAGCAATGTGATGAGAGGCTTCAGGAAGCACTGTGATGACAATGGCATGGAGCATTGTGATGCCAAGGATCATGAAGCTTTGTGATGACAAAGGTCATGGAGCATTTTGTTGACAAATTCGTGGTGCATTATGTTGAGAAGGGCAGGGTGCATTGTGATGACAGGGTCATGGAGAAATTTGATGAAAAGGGTCATCGAACATTTTGATAAGAGGGGTTATGGAACATTGTGATGTCAGGGGTCATGGAGCATTGTGATGAAAAGCGTCATGGAGCATTTAGATGACAGGGATTATGGAACGTTGTGATATCAGGGGTCATCGAACATTGTGGTGATAAAGGCATGTAGCATTGTGATTACAGGGGTCATGGAACATTGTGATGACGGGGGTGAGGGAGTATTGTGATGACTAGTGATGGAACACTGTGATATCAGTGGTGAGAGAGCATTTTGATGAGAAGTGTATGGAGCATTGTGATGACAAAGTTTATGGAGCGTTGTGATGACAAGGTTGTGGAGCATTGTAATGACAAGCGCCTGGTGCATTGTTATGACATGTGTTATGAAGCATTGTGCTGACTAGTGCATGGAGCATTGTGATGAAAAGGGTCATGGAGCATTGTGCTGAGAAAGGCATGGAGCATTGTGATGACAAGGGTCACGGAGCATTGTGATCAAAAGTTCATGGAGCATTGTGGTGACAAAGGTCACAGAGACTTGTGATGACGAGGGCATGGAGCATTTTGATGACAAAGGTCATGAATCATTGTTATGACTGGAGTCACGGAGCATTGTGATGACAGGGGTCATGGAGCATTGTGATGACAGGTGTCATGGATCATTGAGATGACAAAGGTTATGGACCATTCTGATGACAAGCTTGTGGAGTAATGTGATGACAATGGCATGGATCATTCTGATGAAAAGGGCATGGAGCATTGTGATGAAAAATGCATGGAGCCTTTTCATGACAGTGTTCAAGGAGCATTCTGACGACAAGTGTCAGGGAGCATTGTAATGACAAGTGTATTGAGCATTGTGATGACAAAGGTCATGGAGCATTGTGATGACAGGCATCATGGAGCATTGTCATGACAATTGTTATGGAGCATTGTGATGACAGAAGTCATGTATCATTTTCATTTCAAGGAGCATGGAGCATTGTGATGACAAGGGCATGAACCAATGTGAACCCAAGGTTCATGGAGGATTTTGATGACAATGGGAACAGAGTATTGTGATGACAAGCGCATGGAGCATTGTGATGACAAGGTTATGTAGCATTTTGCTGACAAATGCATTTAGCATTTTGATGACAAGTGTCATGGAGCATTGTGATGACAAGCGTTATGGAGCATTGTTTTTACAGGGGTCATGGAGCATTGGGATGGCAAAGACATGGATCATTGTGATGACAAGTGTCATGGAGCATTTTGATGACAAGAGTCCCGCATCATTGTGTTGTCTGGTGTCATGGAGCGTTGTGATGACAGTGATCATGGAACACTGTGATGCCAGGGGTCATGGAGCATTGTGATGAGAAGTTCATGGAGCATTGGGTTGACAATATTCATTGAGTATTGTGGTGGCAGGGGTCTTGGAGCATTGTGATGACAAGGGAATGGAGCATTGTGATGACAAGTCTCATGGAACATTCTGATGCAAAAGGGCATGGAGCATTGTGATTACAGGGTTCTTGGAGCATTGGGATGACAAGGGCATGGAGCATGGTGATGACAATGCCAGGAACATTCTGATGACATGTGTCATGGAGCTTTGTGATGACAAGTGCATGGAGCATTGTGATTACAGTGGTCTTGGTGCATTGTGATGAAAAGTCCATGGATCATTGTGAGGAAAAGGCATGGAGCCTTGTCATGACAGGTTTCAAGGAGAATACTGATGAAAAGTGTCAGGGAGCATTGTGATGACGAAGGTCATGGAGCATTGTGATGAGAAGACCATGGATAATTGTGATGACCAGCGTCATGAGGCATTGTGATGACAAGTGTTATGGAACATTGTGATCACAAGGGATTGGAGCAATGTGATGACAGAGGTCATGGAGCATTTTGATTTCATTGTGATGACAATAGCATGAAGCTTTATGATGATGGGCATGGTGCATTGTGATGACAGTGTTCACGGAGAATTGAGATGAAAAGGGACATGGAGCCTTGGGATTACAGGGGTCTTGGAGCATTGTTATGACAAGGGTCATGGAGCCTTGTCATGACAACACCATGGTACACTGTGATGGCACGGCTCATGGAGCATTGTTATGACAGGGTTAATGGAGCATTGTGATGACAAGGACATGGAGCATTGGTTTGAAAAGTTTCATGGATTATTGTGACGAGAGTGGTCATGGAGCATTTTGATGACAAGGGCACAGAACACGGTGATACACGGGTTATGGAGGATTGAAATGACAGGGGCATGGATCATTGTGATGAGAAAGGCACCGAGCATTGTGATGACAAGGGTCCCGAACACGGTGATACATGGGTTATGGAGTATTCTAATGTCAAGGGGATGGATCATGGTGATGAGAAAGGCATCGAGCATTGTGATGACAAGCGTCATGGAGCTTTGTGATGACAAGGGCAAGGAGCAATGTGATGATAGGGTTCATGGAACATTTTGATGACAATGGCATGGAGCATTGTGATGCCAAGGGTCATGGAGATTTGTGAGGACAAAAGTCAATGAGCATTTTTATGACAAGAGCATTGTGCATTGTGATGAGAAGGGCAGGGAGCATTGTGATGACAGGTTCATGGAGCAATTTGATGAAAAGGGTCAGGGAACATTTTGATGATAGGGGTTATGGAACAGTGTGACGTCAGTGGTCATGGAGCATTGTGATGATAAGCACATGTAGCATTTTGATGACACGGGTCATGGAACATTGTGATGAAAGGGGTGAGGGAGTATTATGATGACTAGTGATGGAACATTGTGATATCAGTGGTGAGAGAGCATTTAGATGAGAAGTGCATGGAGAATTGTGATGACAAGGTTTATGGAGCATTTTGATGATAAGGTTGTGGAGCATTTAGATGACAAGTGCATGGCATATGGTGATGACTTGTGTCTTGGAGCATTGTGCTGACAAGCGCATGGAGCCTTGTGATGACAATGACCATGGAGCATTGTGCTGACAAAGGCATGGAGCATTGTGATGACACGTGTTACAGAGCATTGTGATGACGAGGGAATTAACCATTGTGATGACAAAGATCATAAATCATTGTGATGACTGGATTCATGGAGCATTATGATGTGAGGGGTCATGGAGCATTGTGATTACAAGGGCATGGAGCATTGGAATGACAGGGGCATGGAGCATTGGTCTGACAAGTTTCATGGATTATTGCTATGACAGTGGGCTTGTCGTATTGTGATGACAAGGGAATTGAGCATTGTTATGACAAGGTCATGTAATATTGTGAAGACAGGTGTCAGGGAACATTGTGATGACATATGTCATGGTGCATTGTGATGACAATGTCATGAAGCATTGTGATGCCAAGTGTCATGGTGGGTTGTGATGGCAAATGTAATGGAGCATTGTGATGAGAAGACCATAAAGCCTTGTGATGACAAGTCTCATGGAGCATTCTGATGAAAAGGGGCATGGAGCATTGTGATTACTGGGGTCTTGAAGCATTGTGATGACAAGGGCATGGAGCATTGTCATGAGAAGGCCATGGAGCATTCCGATGACATTCATCATGGAGTTTTGTGAAGACAAGGGCATGGAGCATTGTGAATACGGGGGACTTGGAGCATTGTGATGAAAAGTGCATGGATCATTGTGATGAAAAAGGCATGGAGCCTTGTCATGACAGGGTTCATAGAGCATACTGACGACAAGGGTCAGGGACCATTATGATGACATGAATACTGGGCATTGTGATGACAAAAGTCATGGAGCATTGTGATGAGAAGACCATGGATAATTGTGATGACGAACATCATGGGGAATTGTGATGACAAGTGTTATGGAACATTGTGATCACAAGGGTTTGGAGCATTGTGATGACACAGGTCATGGAACATTTTGATTTCACTGTGTTGAAAATAGCATGAAGAATTATGATGATGGGCATGGTGCATTTTGATGACAAGGGTCATGGATCCTTGTGATAACAAGGTCATGGAGTATTGTGAAGAGAGGTGTCAGGGAGCATTGTGATGACATATGTCATTGTCCATTGTGATGACAATGGCATGGAGCATTGTGATGACAAGGTCATGCAGTATTTGAAGACAGGTGTCTGGGAGCATTTTGAAGACATAAGTCATGGCCCATTGTGATGACAATGCCATGGAGCGTTGTGATGCCAAGTGTCATGGAGGTTTGTGATGACAAAGGTAATGGAGCATTGTGATGATAAGGGCTTGGAGCCTTGTGATGACAAGGTTCATAGCGCACTGTGCTGACAATGGCATGGAGCATTGTGATGACAATGGTCATAGAGCATTGTACTGAGAAAGGCTTGGAGCATTGTGATGACAACAGTCACAGACTATTATGATGAAAATTTCATGGAGCATTGTGGTGACAAATATCACAGAGCCTTGCGAAAACGAGGGCATGGACCATTGTGATGACAAAGGTCATGAAGCATTGTGATGACTGGAGTCATGGAGCATTGTGATGACAGGGCTCATGGAGCATTGTGATGGCAAGGACATGGATCATTGTGATGACAAGTGTCATGGAGCATTTTGATGACAAGTGTCCCGGATCATTGTGTTGTCTGGTGTCTTGGAGCGTTGTGATGACAGGGGTCATGGAGCACTGTGATGACAGGGGTCATGGAGCATTGTGATCAGAAGTTCATGGAGCATTGGACTGACAGTATTCATTGAGTATTGTGATGGCATGGGTCAAGGAGCATTGTGATGACAATGGAATCGAGCATTGTGATGACAAGGTCCTGGAGCATTGTGAGGAGAAGACCATGGAGCCTTGTGATGACAAGTATCATGGAGCATTCTGATGAAAAGGGGCATGGAGCATTGTGATTACATGGGTCTTGGAGCATTGTGAAGAATAGGGCATGGATGATTGTGATGAAAGAGCATGGAGCCTTGTCATGAGAGGGTTCAAGGAGCATACTAACGACAAGTGTCAGGGAGCATTGTGATGACAAGTGTATTGAGCATTGTTATGACAAAGGTAATGGAGCATTGTGATGAGAAGACCATGGATAATTGTGATGTTGAGCGTCATGGGGAGTTGTGATGACAAGTGTTATGGAACATTGTGAACACAATGGTTTGGAGCATTGTGATGACAGAGGTTATGGTGCATTTTGATTTCATTGTGATGACAATAGCATGAAGCATTATGATGATGGGCATGGTTCATTGTGATGACAGAGTTCATGGAGCATTGTGATGAAAAGGGCATGGAGCATTGTGATGAGAAGGCCATGGAGCTGTCTGATGACATGTGTCATAGTGCTTTGTGATGACAAGAGCATGGAGCAGTGTGATTACAGTGTTCTTGGAGCATTGTGATGACAAGGGTCATGGAGCCTTGTGATGACAAGGCCGTGGAACATTTTCATGACAGGGGTGTGGGAGTACTGTAATGACTAGTGATGGAACATTTTGATATCTGTGGTGAAAGAGCATTTTAATGAGAAGTGCAGGGAGCTTTGTGATGACAAGGTTTATGGAGCATTGGGATGACAAAGATGTGGAACATTGTGATGACAAGCGCATGGCATATTGTGATGACATGGGTCATGGAGCATTGTGCTGACAAGCGCATGGAGCATTGTGATGACAAGGGACATGGAGCACTCTGCTGACAAAGGCATGGAGCATTGTGATGACAAGGGTCACAGAGCATTGTGATGATAAGTTCATGGAGCATTATGGTGACAAAGTTCACAGAGCCCTGTGATTACGAGGGCATGGACCATTGTGATGACAAAGGTCAAGAAGCAGTGTGATGACTGGAGTCACGGAGCATTGTGATGACAAGGGCATGGAGAATTGTGATGATAGGGGCATGGAGCATTGGTCTGAGAAGTATCATGGATTATTGTGAGGAAAGTGTGCAGGTCGCATTGTGATGACAAGGGCATGGAGCATTTTTATGACCAGGTCATGGATTATTGTGAAGACGGGTATTAGGGAGTATTGTGATGACATATGTCCTGGTGCATTGTGATGACAAATGTAATGGAGCATTGTGATGACAAGGGCTTGGAGCATTTTGGTGACAAGTGCCAATGAGAATTCTGATGACAAGGTCGTGAAGCATAGTTATGACAAGCGCATGGAGCTTGCTATGACATGGGTAATGGAGCATTGCGATGACAAGTGCATGGAGCATGGTGATTAGAGGGGTCTTGGAGCATTGTGATGACAAGGGCATGGAGCATGGTGATGACAATGCCATGGAGCATTCTGATGACATGCGTCCTGGAGATTTGTGATGACAAGCACATGGAGCATTGTGATTACAGGGGTCTTGGAGCACTGTGATGAAAAGTGCATGGATCATTGTGAGGAAAAGGCAAAGAGCCTTGTCATGACAGGTTTCAAGTAGCATACTGAAGACAAGTGTCAGGGAGCATTATGATGACAAGTGTATTGAGCATTGTGTTGACAAAGGTCATGGAGCATTTTGATGAGGAGACCATGGATAATTGTGATGACGAGCGTCATGGCGCATTGTGATGACAAGTGTTATGGAACATTGTGATAAGAAGGATTTGGAGCATTGTGATGACAGATGTCATGGAGCATTTTGATTTCTTTGTGATGACAATAGCATGAAGAATTATGATGAAGGGCATGCTGCATTTTTATGACAGTGTTCATGGAGAATTGAGATGAAAAGGGGTATGGAGCATTGTGATTACAGGGGTCTTGGAGCATTGTGATGACAATGTTCATGGAGCCTTGTGATGACAATGCCGTGGAACATTGTGATGGCAGGGGTAATGGAGCATTGTTATGACAGGGGTAATGGAGCATTGTGATGACAAGGGCATGGAGCCTTGGTTAGAAAAGTTTCATGTATTATTGTGATGAGTGTGGGCATGGAGCTTTGTGATGACAAGGGCAGGGAACACGGTGGTACATGGGTCATGGAGGATTGTAATGACAAGGCATGGATCATTTTGATGAGAAAGGCATCGAGCATTGTGATGACAAGCGTCATGGAGATTTGGGAGGACAAGTGCATGGAGTAATGTGATGAGATGTTTCATGGAGCATTGTGATGACAATGGAATGGAGCATTGTGATGCCAAGGGTCATGGAGCTTTTTGATGACAAATGTAATGGAGCATTTTGATGACAAGTGCATGGTGCATTGTGATGAGTAGGGCAGGGAGCATTCTGATGACAGGTTCATGGAACAATTTGATGGAAATTTTCAGGGAATATTTTGATGACAGGGCTTATGGAACATTGTGATGTCAGTGGTCATGGAGCATTGTGATGATAAGGGCATGTAGCATTTTGATGACAGGAGTCATGGAACATTGTGATGACAGTGTTGAGGGAGTATTGTGATAACTGGTGATGGAACATTGTGATATCAGTGGTGAGAGAGCATTTAGATGAGAAGTGCATGGAGCATTGTGATGACAATGTTGTGGAGCATTGTGATGACAAGTGCATGGCACATTGTGATGACATGTGTCTTGGAGCATTGTGCTGACAAGCGCATGGAGCATTGTGATGACAAGTGTCATGGAGCTTTGTGCTCACAATGCCATGGAGCATTGTGATGACACGTGTTACAGAGCATTCTGATGACGAGGGAATTAACCATTGTGATGAAAAAGTTCATAAAGCATTGTGATGGCTGGAGTCATGGAGCTTTCTGATGTGAGGGGTCATGGAGCATTGTGATTACAAGGGCATGGAGCATTGGTCTGACAATTTTCATGAATTATTGCTATGAGAGTGGACAGGGCACACTGTGATGACAAGGGCCTGGAACATAGTTATGACAAGGTCATGTAGTATTGTGAAGACAGGTGTCAGGGAGCACTGTGATGACATATGTCATGGAGCATTGTGATGCCAAGTGTCATGGAGAATTGTGATTACAAATGTAATGGAGCCTTGTGATGCCAAGTGTCATGGAGGATTGTGATGACAAAGGTAATGGAGCATTGTGATGACAATTTCATTTAGAATTGTGAAGAAAAGGGTCATGGAGCATTGTGATGACAAGGACATGGAGCATTGTGATGACAAGGGCCATTGAGAATTTTGATGCAAACGTCGTGAAACATTGTGATGACAAGCGCACGGAGCTGTGTATGACAGGGGACATGGAGCATTGCTATGAAAAGTGCATGGAGAACTGTGATGACAACACCACGTAACATTGTGATGAGAAGTGTCATGGACTATTGTGATGACAAGGACGTGGAGAATTGTGATGACAAGGGACATGGAGCATTGTGAAGACTAGGGCATGAAGCATAGTGATGGCAAGACCGTGGAGCAGTGTGATGAGAAGGCCATGGATAATTGTGATGACGAAAGTCATGGAGCACTATAATGACAAGGGGCACGGAGCATTGTGATGACAGGTGTCATGGAGCACTGTGATGACAGGGGTCATGGAGCATTGTGATGACATGGGTCATGGAGCATTCTGATGACAAGCTTGTGGAGTTTTGTGATGACAATGGCCTGGAGCATAGTGATGAAAAGGGCATGGAGCATTGTGATGAAAAAGGCATGGAGCCTTTTCATGACAGGTTTCAAGGAGCATTCTGAAGACAAATGTCAGGGAGCATTGTGATGACAAGGGCATGGAGCATGGTGATGAGAAGGCCATGGAGCATTTTGATGATATGGGTCATGGAGCTTTGTGATGACAAGGGCATGGAGCATTGTGATTACAGGGGTCTTGGAGCATTGCGATGAAAAGTGCATGGATCATTGTGATGAAAAAGGCATGGAGCCTTGTCATGACAGGGTTCAAGGAGCATACTGAGGACAAGTATCAGGGAGCATTGAGCTGACAAATGTATTGAGCATTGTGATGACAAAGGTCATGGAGCATTGTGATGAGAAGACCATGGATAATTGTGATGACCAGCGTCATGGGGCATTGTGATGACAAGTGTTATGGAACATTGTGATCAGAAGGGTTTGGTGCATTGTGATGACAGAGTTCATTGAGCATTTTGATTTCATTGTGATGACAATAGCATGAAATATTATGGTGATGGGCACGGTGAATTGTGATGACAGGGTTCATGGAGCATTGAGATGAAAAGGGGCATGGAGCATTGTGATTACAGGGTTGTTGGAGCATTGTGATGACAAGGGCATGGAGCATTGTGATGAGAAGGCCATGGAGCATTCTGATGACATGCGTCATGGAGCTTTGTGATGACAAGTGCATGGAGCATTGCGATTACAGGGTTCTTGGAGAATTGTGATGACAAGGGTCATGGAGCCTTGTGATGATGAGGCCGTGGAACATTGTGATGGCAGGGGTCATGGAGCATTGTTATGACACGGGTAATGGAGCCTTTTGATGACAAGTGCATGGAGAATTGATGTGACAAGTTTTATGGATTACTGTGATGAGTGTGGGCATGGATCATTGTGATGACAAGGGCACGGAACACGGTGATACATGGACCATGGAACATTGTAATGACAAGGGCCTGCAGCATTGTGGTGAGATTGGCATCGAGCAGTGTGATGACAAGCGTCATGGAGCTTTGTGATGACAAGGGCATGGAGCAATGTGATGAGAGTGTTCATGGAGCATTGCGATGACCATGGCATGGAGCATTGTGATGCCAAGGGTCATGGAGCACTGGGATGACAAGCATCACGGAACATTCTGATTACAGGGGTCATGGAGAATTGGGATGACAAGCACATGGATCATTGTCATGACAAGTGTCATGGAGCATTTTGATGACAAATATCCCAGATCATTGTGCTGTCAGTTGTCATGGAGCGCTGTGTTGACAGTGGTCATGGAGCATTGTGATGGCAAGGGCATGGAGCATTGTGATGAGAAGGCCATGGAGCATTCTGATGACATGCATCATGGAGCTTTGTGATGACAAGGGCATGGAGCATTGTGATTACAGGGGTCATGGAACATTGTGATGAGAGGGGTGAGGGAGTATAGTGATGACTAGTGATGGAACATTGTGATATCAGTTGTGAGAGAGCATTTTGATGAGAAGTGCATGGTGCATTGTGATGACAAGGTTTATGGAGCACTGTGATGACAAGGTTGTGGAGCATTGTGATGCCAAGCACATGATACATTGTGATGACATGGGTCATGGAGCATTGTGCTGAGAAGCGCATGGCGCTTTGTGATGACAAGTGTCGTGGAGCATTGTGATGAAAAGTTCATGGAGCATTGTGGTGACAAAAGTCACAGAGACTTCTGATGACCAGGGCATGGACCACTGTAATGTCAACGGTCATGAAGCATTGTGATGACTGGAGTCACGGAGCATTGTGATGACAGGGTTCATGGTGCATTGTGATGACAACGGCATGGAGCACTGTGATGATAGGGGCATGGAGAATTGGTCTGACAACTTTCATGGATTATTGTGATGAGTGTAGGCATGGTGCATTGTGAAGACAAGGGCATGGAGCATTGTGATGACAAGGGCATGGATCATTGTGATGACAAGGTCATGGAGTATTGTGAAGACAGGTGTCAGGGAGCATGCTGATGACATATGTCATGGTCCATTGTGATGACAATGGCATGGAGGATTGTGATGACAAGGGCCATTGAGAATTCTGATGACAAGTTCGTGAAGCATTGTGATGAAAAGCACATGGAGCTTGCTATGACAGGGTTCATTGAGCATTGCGATGACAAGTGCATGGAGAATTGTGATGACAAGAGCATGTAACATTGTGATGAGAAGTGTCATGGAGAATTGTGATGGAAAGACCGTGGAGCATTGTGATGAGAAGATCATGGATATTTGTGATGACGAGCGTCATGGAGCACTGTAATGACAAGGGGCATGGAGCATTGTGATGACAGGTGTCATGGAGCATTGTGATGACAGGGATCATGGAGCATTGTGATGACAAGGGTCTTGAAGCATTCTGATGACAAGCTTGTGGAGTATTGTGATGACAATGGCATGGAGCATTGTAAGAAAAAGAGCATGGAGCATTGTGATGAAAAAGGCATGGAGCCTTTTCATGACAGGGTTCAAGGAGCATTCTGAGGAAAAGTGTCAGGGAGCATTGTGATGACAGGTGTATTGAGCATTGTGATGACAAGGGTCATGGAGCATTGTGATGACAAGGGCATGGAGTATAGTGATGGCAGGCATCGTGGAGCGTTGAGATGACAAGTGTTATGGAACATGGTGATCACAAGTGTTTGGAGCATTGTGATGACAGAGGTCATGGATCATTTTGATTTCAAGAATCATGGAGCATTGTGATGACAAAGGCATGAAACAATGTGATCCCAAGGTTCATGGAGGATTGTGATTACACTGGTAATGGAGAAATGTGAGGACATGTGCATGGAGCATTGTGATGACAAGGTCATGTAGCATTTTGCTGACAAAGGCATGGAGCATTGTGATGACAAGTGTCATGGAGCTCTGTGACGACAAGCATCAAGGACCATTGTGATTACAGGGGTCATGGAGCATGGGGATGACAAGCGCATGGAATATTCTGATGACAAGTGGCATGGATCATTTTGATGACTGTGGTCATGTAGCATTGTGATGACATGGGTCATGGAGCATTGTGATGGGAAGGTCATGGAGCTTTGGGCTGAAAATATTAATGGAGTCCTGTGATGACAGGGGTCATGGAGCATTGTGATGAGAAGGGAATGGAGCAATGCGATGAGAAGTTCCTGGAGAATTGTGATGAGAGGACCATGGCGCCTTGTGATAACAATTGTCATGGAGCATACTGATAAAAAGGTTCATGGAGCATTGTGATTAAAGGGGTTTTGTAGCATTGTGAAGACCAGGGCATGGAGCATTGTGATGAGAAGGCCATGGAGCATTCTGATGACATGCGTCATGGAGATTTGTGATGAAAAGGACATGGAGCATTGTGATTAGAGGGGTCTTGGAAGATTGTGATGAAAAGGGCATGGATCATTGTGATGAAAAATGCATGGAGCCTCGTCATGACAGGGTTCAAGGATCATACTGACCACAAGTGTCAGGGAGCATTGTGATGACAAGTGTATTGAGCATTGTGATGACAAAGGTTGAAGGGAATACTACTACAGCTACAACATGTACGGGAAACGTAGAAAATGGACACACTGTGAATACAAAAGGTTTTTAAAACTCAACTAATTGTCCCTCTCCTGGTGCTCTGGTTTGAATTTCCAACTGCTTTACTATCAATCTCCCAACTTGGAGAGACAGCCCCATTAAACTCCTGGTTCTCACATGTTGCCAATTGGCAGAGGACGAAAGGTAAGATGGAGAACCAATGAGAGAGTAGCTGTTAGGCATTTGGACGGGCACATGTCACTCTAATTTCCCGGCAATAAAAAGAATTAGTCAAAGTCTCAGCCACCCGCCGGGAACCAGTTTAGGTCCTGAACCAAAATTTTGGACTTGCGGTCAGCTCACAAAAAACGAATTGATAAATGGAGCTCAGGGGCACAGCAATTCACAAACGGGCAGAGTAATAAAGGAAAACTATCGTCCCAAAATCTGTTGAGGGAAGGCAACGAGGTGGACTTGAATGCGATCCAGAATAGCAGGAAACAGATTTCAAGAGGTACATTGGAAATGCCTTTAAAGCACAGGAAGAGGGGAACAACTTCCACAATGATGCAATGGGCCAAAAAGGGCGTATGCATTTTCACCTGAATATATTCAGGAGAAAAAGCATATGCCCTTTTTGGCCGAGCAAGCAAGCAGGCAATGCAAATCTGCACTACAAAGCAGTATCACTACCCACCAGACAAAAGGGACATCCGCAAAATGTGTAAAAACTAGAAAGGCAACACAGGCCCTGGAGAAAAGGGAGCCTAGTAATGCTGATGGGCGGGATGTAAATTGCCAACTGCCTCTCTGGAGGAGTGCACTGTGTTATCTAAAACAAGTAAACAACAGAGCTAGAGAGCCAAGGGGACTTCCAGTCTAGGGAACATCCCTTGGGAAAACTGAAAATCAATATGACAGAGCCAACCCAAAATTTAGTGCTGCACTGCTTACAAGAACCTCAACTTTGGTCCACCTGAAATATCTTGGAAAGACAAAAATGGTTCAAGAAATTCTGGTACTTACGTACGATGGAATATCGCTGAGCCATGAAATCAATGTCATAAGGCCAGTAGCAGCAAAATGAGTGGATTCAGGTACGATGATTCTAAGTGAAATAAGTCACAGAGAAAAAGAAACATATCATAAGATATCACTTATGAAGGTCCTGTAAACATGGCTACACCTGAACTGACTTAGGAAAGAGAACAGAGTCTCACATTTAGAAAACACTCTTATGCCTGCTTAAGGAGGAAGGAGAGGTGGGGTGATGCATAAAACCAGAGTTTGACATTAGTACAGGTACCGTTCCAAAAACCAAATATGGAATATACAAGACCTACAACATCCTCAGTAAAAGGGACTCAAAATCCAATATTTCCCGCCGAGGAATATATATGATTAGTAACAATCTTAAAACCTATGTATTGATATGTCTCCATCAGGGAATCAAGTGTGTCTAGACTGGCATAAACATGGCAGTGAGAATGAGCTCAAACCCACTATAAAAAGGAATTTCAAAAACAAAACAAAAAAACAGGGAAATTATTTACAATTCCTTCAGGGGCTCTGATGAAACAAGGAATGACCCTATCTACAATGAAAGCTGGATGTGACATAAGGCAGGACACTTGGGACGGAGAGGATTGGTGAGATTCGGTGAGCAAATGCAGACCATTTAAAGCAATAATGCGTGGAACACATTCCAATGGTCCCAACTCTCCAGGTTGAAGGGAATATTACTACAGCTGTAACATGTACGGGAAACCTAGAGAATGGACACACTGTGAATAAGAAAGGTTTCTAAAACTCAACTACTATTCACTCTCCTGGTGCTCCGGTCTGATTTTCCAACTGCTTTACTATCAATCTCCCAACTTGCAGAGACAGGCCCTTTAACCTCCTGATTCTCACATGTTGCCAATTGGCAGAGGATGAAAGGTAAGATGGAGAACCAATGAGAGAGTAGCTGTAAGGCATTTGGATGGGCCCATGTCACTCTAATTTCCTGGGAGGAAGAAGAATTAATCAATGTCTCAGCTACCCGCCTGGAACCAGTATAGGTCCTGAAACAAAATTTTGGACTTGCGGTCAGCTCACAAATACGAGTTGAAAAATGGAGCTCAGGGGCACAGCAATTCACAAACGGGCAGAGTAATAAAGGAAAACTATTGTCCAAAAATCTGTTGAGGGAAGGCAACAAGGTGGACTTGAAAGCGAGCCAGAATAGCAGGAAATAGATTTCAAGAGGTACATTGGAATAGCCTTTAAAGCACAGGAAGACGGGCACAACTTCGACAATGATGCAAAGGGACAAAAAGGGTGTTTGCTTTATCTCCTGAATATATTCAGGAGAAAACACATACGCCCTTTTTGGCCGAGCAAGCAAGCGAGCAATGCAAATCTGCACTACAAAGCAGTATCACTTCCCAACAGACAAAAGGGACATCCGCAAAATGTGTAAAAACTAGAAAGGCAACACAGGCACTGGAGAACAGGGAGCCTAGTTATGCTGATTGGTGGGATGTAAATTGCCAACTCCCTCTCTGGAGGAGTGCATTGTGTTCCCTAAAACAATTAAACAACAGAGCTACAGAGCCAAGTGCACTTCCAGTCTAGGGAATATACCGTGGGAAAACTGAAAATCAATAAGACAGAGCCACCCCAAAATTTAGGGCTGCAATGCTTACACGAACCTCAACTTGGGTACACCTGAAATATCCCAGGAAAGACAAAAATGGTTCAAGAAATTGTGGTACTTACGTACGATGGAATATCCCGCAGCCATGAAATCAATGTGATGAGGCCAGTAGCAGCAAAAGGAGTGGATTCAGGTACGATGATTCGAAGTGAAATAAGTCACAGAGAAATAGAAACATATCATAAGATATCACTTATGAAGGTCCTGTAAACATGGCTACACATGAACTGAGTTAGGAAAGAGAACAGAGTCTCACATTTAGAAAACAATCTTATGCCTGCTTAAGGGGGAAGGAGAGGTGGGGTGATGCATAAAACCAGTTTGATATTAGTACAGGTACTGTTCCAAAAATAAAATACGGAATAGATAATACCTACACCATCCTCAGTAAAAGGGACTCAAAACCCAATATTTCCCGCAGAGGAATGTATCTGATTAGTAAGAATCTTAAAACCTATGTATTGATATGTCTCTGTAAGGGAATCAAGTGTGTCTAGACTGGCATAAACATGGCAGTGAGAATTAGGTCAAACCCAGTATAAAAATGAATTTCAACAACAAAACAATAATACAGGGAAATTCTTTACAATTCCTTCAGGGGCTCTGATGAAACCTGGAAGGACACTATCTACAAAGAAAGCTGGATGTGACATAAGGCAGGACACTTGGGACTGAGAGGATTGGTGAGATTCGGTGAGCAAATGCAGACCATTTAAAGCAATAATGCGTGGCACACATTCCACGGGTCCCTACTCTCCATGTTGAAGGGAATATTACTACAGCTGTAACATGTACGGGAAACCTAGAGAATGGACACACTGTGAATACGAAAGGTTTCTAAAACTCAACTAATATTCCCTCTCCTGGTGCTCTGGTCTGATTTTCCAACTGCTTTACTATTAATCTCCCAACTCGGAGAGACTGCCCCTTTAAACTCCTGGTTCTCACAAGTTGCCAATTGGCAGAGGATGAAAGGTAAGATGGATCACCAATGAGAGAGTAGCTGTTAGGCAGTTGCACTAGCACATGCCACTCTAATTTCCCGGCAGGAAGAAGAATTAATCAATGTCTCAGCCAGCCGCCTGGAAACAGTATAGGTCCTGAACCAAAATTTTGGACTTGCAGTCAGCTCACAAAAAACGAGTTGAAAAATGGAGCTCAGGGGCACAGCAATTCACAAACTGGCCAAATAATAAAGGAAAACTATCGTCCGAAAACCTGTTGAGGGAAGCTAACGAGGCGGACTTTAAAGCGAGCCAGAATAGCAGGAAGCAGATTTCAAGAGGTACATTGGAATCACCTTTAAAGCACAGCAAGAGGGGAACAACTTCGACAATGATGCACTGAGGGAAAAAGGGCGTATGTGTTTTCTCCTGAATATATTCAGGAGAAAACGCATATGAACTTTTTGGCTAAGCAAGCAAGCTGGCAATGCAAATCTGCACTACAAAGAAGTATCACTTTCCACCGGTCAAAAGGGACCTCCGCAAAATGTGTAAAAACCAGAAAGGCAAGACAGGCCCTAGAGAAGAGGGGGCCTAGTTATGCTGATGGGCAGGATGTAAATTGCCAACTGCCTCTCTGGTGGAGTGCATTGTGTTCCCTAAAACAAGTAAACAACAGATCTACAGAGCCAAGGGTACTTCCAGTCTAGGGAATATACCTTGGTGAATCCTGAAAATCAATAAGACAGAGCCACCCCAAAATTTACGGCTGCACTCGTTACAAAAACGTCAACTTGGGTACACCTTAAATATCCCAGCAAAGACAAAAATGGATCAAGAAATTGTGGTACTTACGAACGATGGAATATCCCTCAGCCATGAAATCAATGTCATAAGGCCATTAGCAGCAAAATGAGTGGATTCACGTACGATGATTCTAAGTGAAATAAGTCAGAGAGAAAAAGAAACTTATCATAAGATATCACTTATGAAGGTCCTGTAAACATGGCTACACATTAACTGAGTTAGGAAAGAGAACAGAGTCTCACATTTAGAAAACACTCTTATGCCTGCTTAAGGGGGAAGAAGAGGTGGGGTGATGCATGAAACCAGAGTTTGATATTAGTACATGTACCGTTCCAAAACCAACTACGGAAGAGACAAGCCCTACACCTTACTCAGTGAAAATGACTCAAAACCTCCTATTTCCCACAGAGGAGTATATCTGACTAGTAAGATTATTAAAACCTATGTATTGATATGTCTCCATAAGGGAATCAAGTGTTTCTAGACTGGCATAAACATGGCAGTGAGAATCAGCTCTAACCCACTATGAAAAGGAATTTCAAAAACAAAACAAAAAAACAGGGAAATTCTTTACAATTCCTTCAGGGGCTCTGATGAAACCTGGAATGACCCTATCTACAATGACAGCTGTATGTGGCATAAGGTTGGACACTTGGGACTGAGAGGATTGGTGAGATCCGGTGAGCAAATGCAGACCATTTACATCAATAATGCGTGGCACACACTGCAATGGTCCCAACTCTCCAGGTTGAAGGGAATATTACTACAGCTATAACATGTACAGGAAACCAAGAGAATGGACACACTGTGAATATGAAAGGTTTCTGAAACTCAACAAATAGTCCCTCTCCTGGTGCTCTGATTTGAATTTCCAACTGCTTTACTATCAATCTCCCAACTTGGAGAGACAGACCCTTTAACCTCCTGGTTAGCACAGGTTGCCAATTTGGCAGAGGATGAAAGGGAAGAGGGAGAACCAATGAGAGAGTAGCTGTTAGGCATTTAGACGGGCACATGACACTCTAATTTCCCAGCAGGAAGAAGAATTAACCAAAGTCTCAGCCACCCGCCGGGAAACAGTATAGGTCCTGAACCAAAATTTTGGACTTGCGGTCAGCTCACAAAAAACGAGTTGAAAAATGGAACTCAGGGGCACAACAATTCACAAACTGGCAGAGTAATAAAGGACAACTATCATCCTAAAATCTGTTGAGGGAAGGCAAAGAGGCATACTTGAAACCGAACCAGAATTGCAGGAAACAGATTTCAAGAGGTACATTGGAATCGCCTTTAAAGCACAGGAAGAGGGGCACAACTTCGACAATGATGCACTTGGCGAAACAGGGCATATGCGTTTTCCCCTGAATATATTCAGCAGAAAACGCATACGCCCTTTATGGCCAAGCAAGCAAGCGGGCAATGCAAATCTGCACTACAAAGAAGTATCACTACCCACCAGTCAAAACGGACATCGCAAATTGTGTAAAAACCAGAAAGGCAAGACAGGCCCTGGAGAACAGGGAGCCTACTAATGCTGATGGGCAGGATGTAAATTGCCACCTGCTTCTCTGGAGGAGTGCATTGTGTTCGCTAAAACAAGTAAAAAACAGAGCTACAGAGCCGAGGGCACTTCCAGTCTATGGAATATAACTTGGGAGAAATGAAAATCAATAAGACAGAGCCACCCCAACATTTAGGGCTGCTCTGCTTACAAGAACCTCAACTTGGGTACACCTTAAATATCTCAGGAAAGACAAAAATGGTTCAAGAATTTGTGATACTTACATACGATGGAATATCCCTCAGCCATGAAATCAATGTCATAAGGCCAGTAGTAGTAAAATGAGTCGACCAGGTACGATGATTCTAAGTGAAATAAGTCACAGAGAAAAAGAAAGTTATCATAATATATCACTTATGAAGGTCCTGTAAAGATGGCTACACATGAACTTAGTTAGGAAAGAGAACAGAGTAACGAATCGTATCATAAGATATGACTCATAGCGGGAATGTACACATGGCTACACATGAACTGAATTACAAACACAACAGAGTCACACATTTAGAAAACAATCTTCTACCTGCTTAAGGGGAAAGGAGAGGTGGGGTAATGCATAAAACCACAGTTTTGAATTATCACAGATACCGTTACATAAACCAAGTATGTAATAGACAACACCTACTCCCAGCACAATGAACTGGACTCAACACCCCCTATTCATTGCAGAGGAATATATCTGACTTTAAGTATTTTAAAACATATGTATTCTCATGTCTCCATAAAGGGATCATGTGTGTGTATAACGGCTTGAACACTGCACTGAAATTCAGCTAAACCCCCTTATAAAAATAAATTTCCAAAGCAAAATGCAAAAACAGCGAAACAGAGAGAAATTCTTAAAAATTACGTTCAGGGCCTGTGATGCAACCTGGATTGACCACCTTTACACCCACAGCTGGATGAGACATAAGACTGGACACTTGGAGCTGACAAGATTGCTGAGGTTGTGTGAGCAAAAGAACACCACTTAGAGCAATACTGTGTGCTACCCATTCTAGTGGTCCCAACTCCCCAGGTTTAAGGGAATCTTCCTACAGTTAAAACATGCATGGGAAACCCAGTGGATGGTACACTGTGTAATCAGGAAAGTTTTCTAAAAGGTACCTCATTTTTCCTTTCGTCGTGCTCGGCTTCGCCATTCCATCCGCATTACTGAAAATCTCCCCACTTAGAATGTCAGCGGATTTACGCTCCTGTTATGCACAGTTTGCAAATTGTGCAGAGGATGAACAGGAAGAGGGGAAACAAATGAGAGATTAGCTGTAGGTGTTTGGATGGGCACATGTCTCTCTAGTTTCACATCAGGAAGAATAATTAACCAAAGGCTCAGCCTGCAGCCCCGGAACCAGACTAGGGCCTAAAGCCATCCTGCGGTATTGCAGCCAGCTCACAAATAGGCGAGTTGAAAAATGGAAATCAGGGGCACAGCAATTCACAAACTTGCAGAGTTATAAGGGACAACTATCATCCAGAAATATATTGAGGTAAGGCAGTGAAGAGGATTTGAAAGCAAGGCAGAATTGAAGGAAACAGATTTCAAGAGGTAGATTGGATTCGTCTTTAAAGCACATGAAAAGCGACAGAACTTCAACAATGTTGTCCTTGGCCAAAAAGGGAGTATGTGTATTTTCTTGAATATATTCGGGAAAAAATGCATACGCCCTTTTTGGCCAAGCAAGCCATCAGGCATTGCAAATCCACACTACATAAAAGTGTCACTTACATCCTGGCAAAAGGGCCATCCGCAAATAGTGTAAAAACCACAAATACAAGACAGGCCATGGAGAAAAGGGAGCCTGGTTACACCGATGGGCAAAATGTAAATTGTCAACAGCCTCTCTGGAGAACTGTATGTTGTTTTCTAAAACAGAGGTACAGAGCATAGCACACTTCCACTCATGGGCGTGTATTTTGGGAAAACTAAAAATCCACAACACACAGCCACCCCAAAGTTTAGGGCTGCTCTGTTTACAAGAACCTCAACTTCGGTACACTTTAAATACCCCAGGAAAGGAAAAAAAAATAATGGATAAAGATGTTGTGGTATTTATATACAACTGAAAGTCACTCAGACATAAAATCGATGTCATAAGGCCAATAGCAGCATAATGAGTGGATTTAGGTGCCATGATGCTAAGCGAAATCAGCCACAAAGAAAAAGAAACTTATTGTAATATATCATTTATAGAGGGAATGTAAACATGGCTACACATGACCTGAATTTCAAAAGAGAACAGAGATACACATTTAGAAAACACACTTATGCCTCCTTAAGGGGAAAGGTGACGTGGGGTGATGTGTAAAACCAGAGTTTGAAATTAGCACAGATACCAATCCATATAACAAATATCTAATAGACAAGACCTACTCCTTTCTCAATGAACTGGACACAAAACACCCTATTCACTGAAGAGGAATATATCTGACTGGTAAAAATCTTGAAACCTATGTATTTATATGTCTCCATAATGGAATCAAGTGTATGTAGATTGGCATAAACACAGTTCAATGGAACAGGACAGAAAGCTCAGAGATAAACCTACATACCTACGGCTATCTCATCTATGACAAAGGAGCTAAGGATATACAATGGAGAAAAGACAGTCTCTTCAGTAATTGGTGCTGGGAAAACTGGACCCCTATACATAAAAGAATGAAATTAGAACACTCCATAACACCATACACAAAAATAAACTCTAAATTGATTAGAGATCTAAATATAAGACCAGACACTATAAAACACTTAGAGGAAACTATAGGAAGAACACTCTATGACATAAATCACAGCAAGATCCTTTTTGACCCACCTCCTAGAGAAATGGAAATAAAAACAGAAATCAACAAATGGGACCTAATGAAACTTAAAAGCTTTTACACAGTACAGGAAAACATAAACAAGATGCAAAAACAACCCTCAGAATGGGAGAAAATATTTTCAAATGAAGCAATTGACAAAGGATTAATCTCCATACTTTACAAGCACCTCATGTAGCTCAATATCACAAAAACAAACAACCCAACTCAAAAACGGGCAGAAGACCTAAATAGACATTTCTCCAAAGAAGATATACAGATTACCAAGAAACACATGAAAGGATGCTGAACATCACTAATCATTAGAGAAATGCAAATCAAAACTACCGTGAGGTATCACCTCACAGCAGTTAGAGCGGCAATCATCAAAAATAATCTACAAAACAATAAATGCTGGAGAGGCCTTTATTGGAGAAAAGGGAACACACTTACACTGTGGGTGGGAATGTAAATTGATATGGGCACTAGGAAGAACAGTACGGAGGTTCCTTTAAATAACTAACAATAGAAGTACTAAACGACACAACAATCCAACTACTGGGCATTTGCCTTGCGAAAACCATAATTCAAAAAGTGTTATGTACGAAAATGTTCATTTCAGCTCTATTTACAATAGCCAGGACATGGAAGCAACCTAAGTGTCCATCGACAGATGAATGGATAAAGAAGATCTGGCACATATATACAATGGAATATTACTCAGCCATAAAAAGAAGCAAAACTGACTTATTTGTACTGAGGTGGATGGACTTAGAATCTGTCCTACACAGTGAAGTAAGTCAGAAAGGGAAAAACAAATACTGTATGTTAACAGAGATACACGGAATCTAATGAAGAAAAAAAAAAAGATTTTGAAGAACTTAGTGGCAGGACAGGATTAAGGACACAGACATAGGGAAAGGACTTGAGGACACGGGAAGGTGGATGGGTAAGATGGGACGAAGTGAGAGAGTGGCATGGACATAAATACATTACCAAATGTAACACTGATAGCTACTGGGATGCTGTCACATAGAAGAGGGAGATCAGCTCGGTGCTTTGTGACCACCTAAAGGGGTGGGATATGGAGTGTGGGAGGGAGATGCAAGAGGGAGGGGATCTGGTGACATTTGTATATGTATAGCTGATTCACTTTATTTTACAGCAGAAACAAACACTCCATTGTAAAGCAATTATACTCCAATAAACGTTTAAAAGGAAAAAAAAAAAGAAAGCCCAGGGATAAACCTACACACCTATGGTCAACTAATCTATGACAAAGGAGGCAAGACTATACAATGGAGATACGACAGTCTCTTCAATCAGTGGTGCTGGGAAATATGGACAGCTACATGTAAAAGAATGAAATTAGAACACTCCCCAACACCATCCATAAAAATATATTCAAAATGGATTAGAGACCTTAATGTAAGACTGGACAGTATAAAACTCTGAGAGGAAAACTTATGAAGAATACTCTGACGTAAATCACAGCAAGATCTTTTTTGAACCACCACCTATACTAATGAAATAAAAAAGAAAACTAAACAGCCTGGACCTAATGAAACGTAAAAGCTTTTGCAAAGCAAAGGAAACTATAAACAAGACGAAAAGACAACCCTCAGAATGGCAGAAAATATTTGCAAACGAATCAATGGACAATTGCTTAATCTCCAATATATATAAACAGCTCATGCAGCTCAATATTAATAAAACAAACAACCCAATACAAAAATGGAAGAAGATCTAAATAGACATTTATTCCAAGAAAACATAGAGATGGCCAAGACACACATGAAAATCTGCTCAACATCTCTAATTATTAGAGAAATGGAAATCGAAACTACAATGAGGTATCACATCACACCTGCTAGAATGGGCATCATCAGAAAATCTACAAACAACAAATGCTGGAGAGGATGTGGAGAAAAGGAACCTTCTTCCACTATTGTTGGGAATGTAAATCAATACAATCTCTATGGAGAACAGTATGGAGGTTCCTTTAAAAACTAAAAATAGAATTACCATATAATCCAGCAATCCCACTACTGGGCATATACCCAGAGAAAACCATAAATCAAAAAGACACATTCACCACAATGTTCATTGCAGCACTATTTACAATAGCCAGGTAATGAAAGCAACCTAAGTGCCCAAGGACAGACGAATGGATAAAGATGTGGTACATATATACAATGGAATATTACTCAGCCATACATAGGAATGAAATTGGGTCATTTGTAGAGACCTTGATGGATCTAGAGACTGTCATACAGAGTGAAGTAAGTCAGAAAGAAAAAAACAAATATTGGATATTAATGCATATATGTGGAACCTAGAAAAATGGTACAGATGAACCAGTTTGCAGGGCAGAGATAGAGACACAGATGTAGAGAACAAACATATGAACACCAAGGGGGGAATGCCATGTGAGGGTGGTGGTGGGATGAATTGGGAGACTGGGATTCACATGTGCACACTTATATGTATAAAATAGATATCCAATAAGAACCTGCTGTATAAAAGAAATAAATAAATTTTAAAAAAATTAAAAATAAATAAATAACATTTAATAAAAAAAAAACAGAAAAAAAGTTTTTCCCTTCATATAGACCTCTTTATATTACTGCATTATTTCCATGTTTATATCTGTAAATTAAAAAAAGAGGAATAATTAAATCTACCTTGAACCAAAAAGAAAAAAAGGAAAAAAAAAAAAAAAAAAAAACAGAACCTACCAGCTATACAGAGGAAAATTGTATCAGGGCACTTGCTCCAGAGGTAAAAATTCTTAAGTTGGTCAGAGGTGGGAAATCGTCTCCCATGCAGTCAGCAGCGCTCCCCCCCACAAGGAGTATCCTCATTGCAAAGCTGGGGGACTGTGTCGAGGCGTCTGTGAGTAAATGTGAGCTGAGCCCCAGTCCTGCTGCAGCTGAACTCTTCCCACCCTTTCCAGGTAAAACACCTGAATATGTACAGGAACTTGCAAGCCTAGAGGAAGGGCTGTGGAGTCACACAAGCAGCAGCACGTAGGTCGACTTGGTGCCTGCAGGCCAGCCAGGATGGTCCTGGCCCCAGATGCTCTTCTGGAAGCTTTCCATTTCCCTGCCTGAGATACCCCTCCTGCCACGGCCCCCACTGCTTTTTTACTTCCTCACCTCTGCCTGGGGAGAAATTCCAGCGGCAGGTATGGGTGACACATCCTCTTCTTTAGGAGGTGGCAGCCTGGCAACTCCTGCAGAATGTCCATCAGAGCCCCACTCACACTGGGCCACCCACAAAGCCACGGCCCCTTACTCCCTCCCACCACCCCAGCCTCGGCACTGCTGACGGGGCAGAGAATATGGCGCCAGGCACAGCAACAGGGTCTCTTGCTGACTGGAGAGGTGTTTATATTGACCTCAACCCAGGCACACCTGGGGAGGGCTGGCAGGCAGTGTCAGGCTGCCCAAATCAGCCAATCCTCACCCGTCAGGGGCTCACAGTTGCAGAAAATGAAACTTGCTAAACGGGCCAGGCCCAAGGAACAGGTGTGGGCTCTTGAGAGTCAGGATAGACAAGGGGCTGCAGCTGCGGCTTGTTTTCTTATCATTTTTATCTGGTCTATTAGTGGAAAACAAATTCAAGAAGACCCTATCCTAATGAGAGGAACCCAGGAGTCAGGGAGAGGAGTGATGGTGGGTGGAGACAGAGGCCTGTTGCCCTGGCTGCAGTGGAAGTGTCTGGAAGACCAGGCAGAGAGAGGCTGCACAAAGTGATACCCAGGGTCACAGACCTGTCAGAGCTGCTGTTTGTTAGTTCAAGTCCTGCTCTGAGGTTTTCTCTGTCAGCTGTGAGCGACAGGTGAGCTGGGGTTTCTCTGCAAGGTGGGCTATGTGCACAGTTACTGTGTGTCCAGCCCTGATGGGGTACCTGCCCAGGGGAGCTATGTATCCTGGGAAGGGCCTGACTAGGTGAGCCCCATGGGCTACTGGGTAGCTGCACACGTGAGCTCCATATCCTGGTATTGGCCTGACCATGAGAGCCCCATGGGCTGCTGGAGACCTGGTAAAGTATATCAGGACAGTCAGTGAAGCCACCGAGGATATACATCCAGTAGCTCCTATTTCCTACACCCTGCTGGTCATTCTACCATCCACCAGGCCATGGCATTCTGTTTTAGACTTCAATGATGACTTCTTCTGTATTCCATTCATCTCAGAGTCACAAGAACTTTTGGCTTGTGAGTGGCAGGACACAACATGCAACAAAACAATAATGCTGGGCCGTCCTGCGCCAATGGTTCAAAAATCCCCACACCATCATTGGGGAAATGTCCTCTAAAGACCTCAAATTTCTACCTCTGTAAAAGGGAACCCTCCTTCAATATGCAGATGACATTCTGATCGCCAGGCCTACTAAAGACGCCTCTGAACTACCTAGCCAAGAAAGGATAGAAGGTGTCCAAGGAAAAGGCTCAAATATCCCAGGCTAAGGTGACATGCCTGGGCTTCATTCTCACAGATATTCGGAGAAACGCATCCCAGGATAGGGAAGAAGCCATTTGCAGCCTTACCTCTTCTAAAACTAGAAGACAGCTTAGGGGTTCCTGGGAAGGCCAAGGTTTTATGCATCTGGATCCCTAACTACAGTCTAATAGCTTTGCCTCTACATGAAACACTGACACGAAATGATGATGATTCTTTTGAATAGAATCCAGAAGCAGCCTTTCAAGAATGGAAAGAGCAGTCAATTCAGGCCCTTGCCCAGGAACTCCCTAATTTAGCTAAACCCTTTGACCTTTACATACCGAGTCAAAGGTTAATCACCCTTGGAGCCTTAGTGCAAAAAACTGGGACCTCTTGAAATGGAGCAACACAAGAATGCCCTTCAGGTATGATAAACTATGGTCACCAAGGGCTTTGCCCACTGCCCCATCAGGCCAGGATACTGGGGTATCTAAAAAGCTGGAAATCAGCAGCCCGCAAGGCCAGCTCCCTCCTAAGGGAAAAGGAACCCACGTGGTGATCCTAACCACCCATCATGCCCTGAAGTTGCAGGGGTCGCGCTGCGGACACACTGACCTCGAGTGAGGAGGCCCTCCAACTCCAACCTCCAGAGAGACAAACGGGGGCAATGGGCCCCCAAGATGACTCGTGTGACCATCACTTGACCTGGAGTTTCTCTCAGAAAACAAGTTTGTGCCCCGAAAGAGCAGACTACTGCTTGCAGGACTTACTACACCCAGACGGGAGCTAACAAGCTTGGCGGAGGAAACGTTTATCACGATTTCACCATAGAAAAGCCTACAGACACCACGGTGATGGTGGCCAATATGACCGGCTGGACTGCTGGCTACTTCAAAAGGCCGTTGACTCAGTGGACGTCATGATCCTGGATCACCACCGACCCTGGACTGTCTGGGAGTTGAGCGGGCAGGGCTTTGACACATGGTGCTGTTTGTACATTAATTCAGGGACCTAATTAAAGAAAGCACAGACGACTGGTCAGAGCATCTAGGCTGGCAAATCCGTCAGCCTAAGTTCACCGAACAAATGTGGGTTGGGGTGAAACCTGCCACAGCAGCATCTCTGTGCCTCTCTTTCCTGGACCCTTAAAGGTCATTAGAATCTATAACACTTCCAATGCTGGTGCTCAGGTGGACGAGCAGTGAGGCAGGGGTCCTGGGGACAATCAACCTCACCTGGAGGCTGCTGGGGAGAAGTTTTGCACCCACCCCGTGTATGAGGGCTCCCACCTCAGCATGAAGCAGTTACAAAAGAGGGGTCTGCACCCTCAGCACCCCAAGAATGAGGAACGGGACAAAAAGCAGAGGAGGTGTTCGTCTCCGGCAACGTTCATTAAAATTTCCTGGGAGATAAAAAGAGAATCTGGGCAATAAAATAAAGTCTAACCTGTTTTTCCTTTGTGCTTTGTCTAATTTCACGTGCTCCTAGGGTTCCGCATGCAGAGGTCCCACACCCGGTACTTCAGACCCGATTTCCTAGTGCAGAATGGCTGGGTTGACACCTCAGCTGGCGGGGTCCCATGCAGACTCTGCGACATAGAGCCTGAGTTGCAGCCAACCCAGCCCTCGAGATCTCCATCCCCTCCCTCCCGCTGACGCTGCCGGGATCCCTACACAGCAGCCCAGCCCACAGCCCGCGGGGGAGTGCACGTTCTCACCTCTCCATTCTGTTTTCAAAATATAAAGTTTCCTTTGCTTCTGAACCAAACTCAGTCTTGATCTGTTGGCTCCAATGACACTGGGCACGGGGACTCCTGTCGGGGTCCACTCTGGAGGATCAGTAACAGAAATTGAGAACATTGTAACTTAAATGAACAGATGTGTGAGCCAAACTGTAGTCAACCTAGAGCAGTGTATAAGGCTCGGGTAAAATAAGATGTTTCTAAGACTTACATCTGATATTTCCATCACTTTATTATAAGCAAGTTTAGTGAAGACGTCTGTCTTATTTGTCAGGTCAACATTAGAGAAATGAAGTGATTTATTCTCAAGGATGTACATCGAATACTCTTGGCTGAAGCTTTAATCTTGTTTTGAATGCTTTTCCATTGAAAATGATACCTCTCTTTCAGCTTCCCCATTTCTGAGAAGTATAAAATCTTATAATTTTTTATTACCAAAGGGGAAAGTTAGGAGAAGGGATAAATTAACAGTTTGGGATTAACACATACACACCGCTATGTATAAAACAGATCATCAACAAGGAACTACTGTATAGCACAGGGAACTACACTGAATATTTTGCAATAACCTATAAGGGGAAATAATCTGAAAAATAATAGATATTTTTATTGACATCATTTATCAATGACAGATAAAATGTAACCTAAGCAAGGCCGATGGTGAGCACTTCTGACTCTGAAGATTTCAATCATCTAAAGTTTGGACTCTGCCTATTTCCCAAGGCCCTTAATGGACATATATGTAGCCATAGCTTAAAAATTCCCCAGTTTGGGGTTCGGGGAGGCACTGATTTGGAAAAATTCCTGGTGTTCTCCTTACATGCACAGGACCATTCCTATGGCTAAAACATGCCTGTCACACCTAGAGGATGGTACACCGTTTGAGCGGAAACAGTTTGGAAAAGGCACCTCATCTCCTCATCGCCTGGTGCTCGGGTTCACCCCTCCAGCATCTTTCCTAACAATCTCCTCACTTGGGGATATCAGCACCATCAACATCCTGTTGCACACAGTTTGGAATTTGTCCAGAGGATGAAGTGGAAGGATGAGAAAAATTCAGAGACAAGTCCTAGGTGTTCGGACAGGCACATGCCACTGTAATTTCCAATCCGGAAGACAAATTCATCAAAGGCTAGAATTGCCCACGGAAACAGAATAGTGCTAGAGGAAATCCCGCTGTTTTGTGTCCAGTTTCCAAAAACACAAGTTGAAAAATCGAACTCAGGGGCACTAAAATTCATGAAACTGCAGAGTTGAAAATATCTATCGTCAAAAAATGTCTTGAGGTAAGTCACAGAAAAGGACTTGTAAGCAAGGGAGAGTGGCAGGAAACAGATTTGAAGAGGTGGAAAGGACTCCCCATTAAAGCAAAAGAAAAGGGGCTGAACATTGCCAATGATGCAGTTGGCCAAAAAGGGCGTATGCATTTTTTCTGAATATATTCAAGTAAAGGCCATACACACTTTTTATCCAACCAAACAGGTGGGCACTGGAAATCTATACTACAAAATGTATCACTTCACATCAGTCAGAAAGGCCATCCAAATAAAGTGTAAACACCCGAAATGCAGGACAGGGTGAGGAGAAAAGGGAGCCCTTTGAGGCTGATAGTGGAAATGTAATTTGCCAATGGCCACTCTGGAGAAGTGTATTGTGTTTGGTAAAACATCTAAAAAATGAGCTACAGAGCATAGGGCACTTGCACTCATGGGCGTATACCTTGGGAAAAACAAAAATCGACAGAAAACAGGCACCCCAACGTTTACCAACTCTCTGTTAAAAAGGGCCTCAACTTGGATATAAAATAAATGTCCCTGGAAGGATAAAATGGATAAAAGAGATGGGGTACTTATGTAGAGTGGAATATTACTCATCCAGAAATCAAAGAAATAAGGCCAGTTGTAACAACTCTGTAGGAGATACATACGATCATTGTAAGTGACGTATGTCAGAAAGAAAAAGACACATATCATAAGATGTCACTTAAAGGTGGAATCAAAAATGGCTACACATGAAATAAATTACAAAACAGAAACATAGTCAAATATGTAGAAAATAGACATAAGGCTGCTAAATGGGAAAGGTGGGGAAGGGTGAGGTATTATCCAGGAGGTTGAAATTAGCAAAGATACCATTCCAAGTACCAAATTGAATAACTGACAAGGCCTACACGGTACCTCAAAGAACTGCACTCAGCCCTCTCAAGTCACTGGAAAATAATACATATGACTGGTAAGCATCTGAAAAAGAATTTATTGTTGTCTCACACTACATGAATCAAGTGGATGCACAGCAGCAAAAACAGAGCTTTGAAAATCAGCTGTAACCAATATAAAAATAAATTTAAAAATATGTATAAAAACAGTGAGACAGACAAAAATTCTTACAACTTTTGTTGAAGGGCTACGATGTAACATGGATTGAACACATGTAGACCCACAGCAGGATGATATATAAGGCTGGAATCTATGCACGCTAAGACATGTTAGAGAGGCTGGGTGAGGAAATGCAGACCTTTTAAAGTAATACTGCCTGGTACCCATTCCATGGGTCCCAAATCTGCAGGTTCAAGGGAATCTTCTGACAGCGAAAACATACCTGGAAAACCAAGAAGAACGTACACCGTGTGCTCAGGAAAGGTGTCTAAAATGTACCTCATTTTTGATCTCCTGGTGCTGGGGTTCGCCATTCCAGCCACATTACTAACTAACTCCCCACTTGGAGAATCAGCACCTTTAACCTCCTGTTTCACACAGTTTGCAATTTGTGCAGAGGATAAACGGGAAGAAGGGGAACCAATGCAGACTAGCTGTAGGAGTTTTGACAGGCACATGTCACTCTAATTTCCCATTAGGAAGAATAATTAACCAAAGGCTCAGCCTGCCTCCCCAGAACAAGAATAGGGCCGGAAGCAATACAATGGTTTGGCGGCCAGCTCACAAAAAATGCGAGTTGAAAAATGGAGCTCAGGAGCAGACAATTCAAAGACCTGCATAGATATAAATGATAACCAACGTCCAAAAATATATTCAGGTAAGGCAACGAAGAGGATCTGAATGAGCGGCAGAATTGCAGGAAACAGATTTCAAAAGGTAGATTGTACTCACAGTTAAAGCATATGAAAAGCAGCAGAATTTCTAAAACGATGCAGTTGGGCAAAAGGGTGTATGCGTTTTTTTCGTGAATATCTTCAGGAAAAAAAAACACATACAGAGTTTTTGGCTAACCAAGCAAGCGGGAAATGCAAGTCCGCTCAACAAAGAAGTCTCAATTTCCACTGCTCAGAAAGGCCATCCAAAAAATGTGTACAAACCAGAAATGCAGGAGAGGCCATGGAGAACACGGAGCATGGTCATGCTGATGGGTGGGGTATAAATATCCAAGAGCCACTCTGAAGAAGTGTATGCTGTTTCCTAAAACATCTAAAATACAAAGCCCCCGAGCAAAGGGGACTTCAACTCATGGGCATATGACTTGGGAAGACTAAATATCAACAAGACACAGGCACCCCAAAATTTAGGGCGGCTCTGCATACAAGAACCTCCACTTCGGTACACATATAATATCCCAGGAAAAAGAGAAATGTATAAAGAACTTGTGGTAATTTTGTACAACGGAATATCACTCAGACGTGATATCAATGCCATAAGGCCAGTAGCAGCATAATGAGTGGATTAAGGTACGATGATTCTAAGTGCAATAAGTCACACAGAAAAAGAATCTAATCATAAGATATCACTTATAGAGGTAATGTCAACATCACAACACATGAACTGAATTAGGAAAGAGAACAGAGTCTCACATTTAGAAAACACTCTTATGCCTGCTTAAGGCGAATGTAGAGGTGGGGTGATGCATAAAACCAGAGTTTGATATTAGCACAGGTACCATTCCATAAACCAAATACAGAATAGACAAGACCTACACTTTCCTCAGTGAACGGGACTCAACACCCCTATTCCACACAGAGGAATGTATCTGACTAGTAAAAAATCTTAAAACCTATGTATTCATATGTCTCTGTAAGTGAATCAATTGTGACTAGACCGGCATAAACACGTCCGTGAAAATCAGTTCAACCCCATTATAAAAATGAATTTCAAAAACAAAACAAAATAACAGCGAAATTCTTACACAATTCCTTCAGGGGATCTGATGAAACCTGGAATGACCCTATCTGCAAAGACAGCTGGATGAGACATAAGGCTGGACACCGGGGAATGAGAGGACTGGTGAGATTGGGAGATAAAATGCAGACCCTTTAAAGTAGTAATGCATGCCACCATTCCATGGGTCCCAACTCTCCAGGTAGAAGGGAATATCACTACAGTTATAACATGTATGGGAAACCTAGAGAATGAACACACTGTTTTGGCGAAAGGTTTCTAAAAGTCTCCTAATTTTTCCTCTCCTTGTGCTCCAATTTGGCATTCCAACTGCTTTACTATCAATCTCCCAACTTTGGAGAGTCAACCCCTATAACCTCCTGGTTCGCACAGTTTGCTAATTGTGCAGAGGATGAAAGGGAAGAGGGAGAACCAATCAGAGAGTAGATGAAGGCATTTGGACGGGCACATGTCACTCTAATTTCCCGTTCAGGAAGAAGAATTAACCAAAGCCTCAGCCAACAACAGGGAACCAGTATAGCCACCCCTGGAACCAGTATAGGTCCTGAAGCAATATTGTGGATTTGCGGTCAGCTCACAAAAATGGGATTTCAAAATTGGAGCTCAGGAACACAGAAATTCACAAACCTGCAGTTATAAAGAACTACTCAATTCCAAAAATCTGTTGAGGAAAGGCAAAGAAGTGGACTTGAAAATGAGGCAGAATTGCACAAAACATATTTCAAGAGGTAAATTAGAATTGCCTTTAAAGCTCAGGAAAAGCATCACAACTTCGACAATGATGCACTTGGCCAAAAAGGGCGTATGACTTTTCTCCTGAATATATTCAGGAGAAAACGCATACGCCCTTTTTGGCCAATCAAGCAAGCGCACAATGCAAATCCACACTACAAAGAATTGTCACTTCCCACCGGTAAAAAGGGATATCCGAAAATCTGTAAAAACCACAAAGGCAAGAGAGAGATGACAAGGGCATGAAGCAATGTGATCCCAAGGGTCATGGAGGATTGTGATGACAAGTGCATGGAGCATTGTGATGACAAGATTATGTAGCATTTGCTGACAAAGGCATGGAGCATTGTGATAACAAGGTACATGGGGCACTGTGATGACAAGCCTCAAGGAGCATTGTGATTAGAGTGGTCATGGAGCATTGGGATGACAAGGGCATGGATCATTTTGATGACAAGGGTCATGGAGCATTTTGATCACAAGAGTCCCGGATCATTGTGTTGTCAGTGTTCATGGAGCGTTGTGATGACAGTGGTCCTGGAGCATTGTGATGAGAGTGGTCACGGAGCATTGAGATGAGAAGGTCATGGAGCATTGGGCTGAAAATGTTCAAGGAGTATTGTGATGACAGGGGTCATGAAGCATTGTGATGACAAGGTACTGGAGCATTGTGATAAGAAGACCATGGAGCCTTGTGGTGACAAGTCTCATGGAGCATTCTGATGAAAAGGGGCATGGAGCATTGTGATTACAGGCGTCTTGGAGCATTGTGATGACAAGGGCATGGAGCATTGGGATGAGAAGGCCATGGAGCGTTCTGATGACATGCATCACGGAGCACTGTGATGACAAGGGTATGGAGCATTGTGATTACAGGGGTCTTGGAGCACTGTGATGAAAAGGGCATGGATCATTTTGATGAAAAAGGCATGGAGCCTTGTCATGACAGGGTTCAAGGAGCATAATGATGACAAGTGTCAGGGAGCATTGTGATGACAAGGGTATTGAGCATTGTGATGACAAAGGTCATGGAGCATTGTGATGAGAAGACCATGGATAATTGTGGTGACGAGCGTCATGGGGCGTTGTGATGATAAGTGTTATGGAACATTTTGATCAGAAGGATTGGGAGCATTTTGGTGACAGAGGTCATAGAGCATTTTGATTTCATTGATATGACAATAGCATGAAGCATTATGATGATGGGCATGGTGCATTTTGATGACAGGGTTCATGGAGCAGTGAGATGAAAAGGGGCATGGAGCATTGTGATAACAGCAGTCTTGGAGCATTGTGATGACAAGGGCATGGAGCATTGTGATTACAGGGGCCGTGGAGCACTGTGATGACAAGGGTCATGGAGCCTTGTGATGACAAGCCTGTGGAACATTGTGATGGCAGGGGTCATGGAGCATTGTTATGACAGTGGTAATGGAGCATTGTGATGACAAGGGCATGGAGCATTCATCTGAAAAATTTCATGGATTATTGTAATGAGAGGGGGAAGGAGCATTGTGATGACAAGGCAACGGAATACTGAGATACATGGGTCATGCAGGATTGTAATGACCAGCGCATGGAGCATTGTGATAAGAAGGACATCGAGCATTGTGAGGACAAGCGTCATGGAGCTTTGTGATGACAAGGCCATGGAGCAATGTGATGAGAGTGTTCATGGAGCATTGTGATGGCAATGGCATGCAGCATTGTGATGCCAAGGGTCATGGAGCTTTGTGATGACAAAGGTCATGGAGCATTTTGATGACAAGTGTGTGGTGCACTCTGTTGTGAAGGGCGGGGAGCATTGTGATGACAGAGTCAAAGAGAAATTTGATGAAAAGTGTCATGGAACAATTTGATCAAAGTGGTTATGGAACATTGTGATGTCAGGGGTCCTGGAGCATTTTCATGAAAAGGGTCATGGAGCATTTTGATGACAGGGGTTATGGAACATTGTGATGTCAGGGGTCATTGAACATTGTGATGATAAGTGCATGTAGCATTTTGATGACAGGAGTCATGGAACATTTTGATGACAGGGGTGAGGGAGTATTGTGATGAATAGTGATGTAACATTGTGATATCAGTGGTGAGAGATCATTTTGATGAGAAGTGCATGGAGCATTTTGATGACAAAGTTTATGGAGCACTGTGATGAAAAGATTGTGGAGCACTGTGATGACAAGCGCATGGCACATTGTGATGACATGGGTCATGGAGCATTGTGCTGAGAAAGGCATAGAGCATTGTGATGACAAGGGTCAAATAGCATTGTGATGAAAAGTTCATGGAGCATTGTGGTGAATAATGTCACAGAGATTGGTGATGACGAGGGCATGTACCATTGTGACGACAAAGGTCATGAAGCATTGAGATGACTGGAGTCACGGAGCATTGTGATGACAGGGGTCATGGAGCATTTTAATAACAAGGGCATGGAGCATTGTGATGACAAGTGTCATGGAGGATTCTGATGACAAAGATAATGGAGCATTGTGATGACAATCGCTTGGAGCATTGTGATGACAAGGGTCAGTGAGCATTGTACTGACAAGTGCATGGAGAATTGTGATTACAAGTGTAATGCAGCACTCTTATGACAAGCTTGTGAAGTATTTTGATGACAATGGCATGGAACATTCTGATGACATGCGTCATGGAGCTTTGTGATGACAAGGGCATGGAGCATTGTGAGGAGAAGTGCATCGAGCTTTGTGATGACAAGCCTCATGGAGATTTGTGATGACAAATGCATGGAGCAATGTGATGAGAGGGTTCATGGAGCATTGTTATGACAATGGAATGGAGCATTGTGATGCCAAGGGTCATGGAGCTTTGTGATGACAAAGTCATTGAGCATTTTGATGACCAGGGCGTGGTGCATTGTGATGAGAAGTGCAGGGAGCATTGTGATGACATGGGTTACGGAGCATTGTGCTTACATGCGCATCGAGCATTGTGATGACAAATGTCATGGGGCATTGTCCTGAAAATTGCATGGAGCTTTGTGATGAAAAGGGTCACAGAGCATTGTGATGAATAGTTCATGCAGCATTGTGATGACAGAGTCATGGAGCAATCTGATGAAATGTATCATGGAACATTTTGATGACAGGGGTTATGGAACATTGTGATGTCAGGGGTCATGGAGCATTGTGATGAAAAGTGTCATGGAGCATTTTGTGACAGGGGTTATGGAACATTGTGATGTCAGGGGTCAGGGAGGATTGTGAAGATATGGGAATGTAGCATTGTGATGATATGGGCATGTAGCATTTTGATGACAGGGGTCATGGAACATGATGATGACGGGGTTAGGGAGTATTGTGATGACTAGTGATGGAACATTGTGATATATGTGGTGAGAGAGCATTTAGATGAGAAGCGCATGGAGAATTGTGATGACACGTTTTATGGAGCATAGCGATGAAAAGGATGTGGAGCACTGTGATGACAAGCGCATGGCGAATTGTTATGACATGGGTCATGGAGCATTGTGCTGACAAGTGCATGGAGCATCGTGATGACAAGCGTCATGGAGCATTGTGCTGACAAAGGCATGTAGCATTGTGATGACAAGGCTCATAGGGTTTTGTGATGAAAAGTTCATGGAGCATTGTGGTGACAAAGGTCACAGAGACTTGTGTGACGAGGGCATGGACCATTGTGATGACAAAGGTCATGAATCATTGTGATGACTGGAGGAACGGAGCACTGTGATGACAAGAGCATGGAGCACTATGATGACAGGGGCATGGAACATTGGTCTGACAAGTTTCATGGATTATTGTGATGACAGTGGGCATGGCCCATTGTGATGACAAGGGCATGGAACACTGTCGTGACAAAGGTCACAGAGCCTTGTGTGACGAAAGCATGGACCACTGTGATATAAAATGTCATAAAGCACTGTGATGACTAGAGTCACGGAGCATTGTGATGACAGGGGTCATGGAGCATTGTGATGACAAAGGCATGGAGCATTGTGATGACAGGGGCATGGAACATTGGTCTGACAGTTTTCATGGATTATTGTGATGACAGTGGGCATGGCTCATTGTGATGACAAGGGCATGGAGCATTGTAATGACAAGGTCATGGAGTATTGTGCAGACAGGTGTCAGGGAGCATTGTGATGACATATGTCATGGTCCATTGCGATGACAATGGCATGGAGCATTGTGATGCCAAGTGTCATGGAGCATTGTAATGACAAGTGTTATGGAACATTGTGATCAGAAGGGTTTGGAGCATTGTGATGACAGAGGTCATTGAGCCTTTTGATTTCCTTGTGATGACAATAGCATGAAATATTATGGTGATGGGCATGGTGCATTGTGATGACATGGTTCATGAAGCATTGAGAAGAAAAGTGGCATGGAGCATTGTGATTACACGGGTGTTGGAGCATTGTGATGACAAGGGCATGGAGGCTTGTGATGACAAGGCCGTGGAACATTGTGATAGCAGGGTCATGGAGCATTGTTATGACAGGGGTAATGGAGCATTGTGATGACAAGGGTATGGGGCATTGGTCTGAAAATTTTCATGGATTATTTTGATAAGAGTGGGCATGGATCATTGTGATAACAAGGGCACGGAACACTGTGATACATAGATCATGCAGGATTGTAATGACAAGGGCATGTAGCATTGTGTTGAGAAGGACATCGAGCATTGTGATTACAAGAGTCATGGAGATTTGGGATGACAAGTGCATGGGGCAATGTGATGAGAGTGTTCATGGAGCATTGTGATGACATTGGAATGGAGCATTGTGATGCCAATGGTCATGGAGCTTTGTGATGACAAATGTCATGGAGCATTTTGATGACATATGTTATGGAGCATTGTGAGGTCAGGTGTCATGGAGCATTGTGATGAAAAGGATCATGGAGCATTTTGATTACATGGCTTATGGAGCACTGTGATGTCAGGGGTCATGGAGCACTGTGATGATAAGGGCATGTAGTATTGTGATGACAGGGGTCTGGGAAAATTGTGATGACAAGGGTGAGGGAGTACTCTTATGACTAGTGATGGAACACTGTGATATCAGTGGTGACGGATCATTTTGATGAGAAGTGCATGCAGCATTGTGATGACAAGCTGGTGGAGCATTTTGCTGACAAGCGCATGGAGCATTGTGATGACAAGGGTCATTGAGTATTGTGCTGAGAAAGGCATGGAGCATTGTGATGACAAGGGTCATGGAGCATTGTGGTGACACAGGTCACAGAGCCTTGTGATGACGAGGGCATTGACCATTGTGATGACAAAGATCATGAAGCATTGTGGTGAATGAAGTCACGGGGCATTGTGATGACAGGGGTCATGGAGCATTGTGATGTCAAGGGCATGGAGCATTGTGATGACAGGGGCATGGAGCATTGGTCTCACAAATTTCATGGATTATTGTGATGACAGTGGGCATGGTGCATTGTGATGAAAAGAGCATGGAAAATTGTGATGACAACGTCATGGATTATTGTGAAGACAGGTGTCAGGGAACAATGTGATGACATATGTCACGGTCCATTGTGATGCCAATGACATGGAGCACTGTGATGCCAAGTGTCATGGAGGATTGTGATGACAAAGGTAAAGGAGCATTGTGATGATCAGGACTTGGAGCAATGTGATGGCAAGACCGTGGAGCATTGTGATGAGGAGACCATGGATAATTGTTATGACGAGCATCATGGAGCTTTATGATGAAAAGAGACATGCAGCATTCTGACATAAGATATCACTTATGAAGGAAATGTAAACATGGCTAAACATGGACTGAATTAGGAAAGAGTACAGAGTCTCACATTTAGAAAACATACTTATGGCTGTTTAGGGGAAAGAAAGGTGGGAAGATGCACAAAACCAGAGTTTGATATTAGGACAGGTACCGTTCCATAATCCAAATACAGAATAGACAAGACCTACTCCTTCCTCAGTGAACAGGACTCAACACCCCTATTCCCCGCAGAGGAATATATCTGATTAGTAAGAATCTTTTTTTTTTTTTTTTTTTTTTTTTTTGCGGTATGTGGGCCTCTCACTCTTGTGGCCTCTGCCGTTGCGGAGCACAGGCTCAGGACACGCAGGCTCAATGGCCATGGCTCATGGGCCAAGCTGCTCCGCGGCATGTGGGATCCTCCCAGACCGGGGCACGAACCCGTGTCCCCTGCATCGGCAGGCGGACGCTCCACCACTGCGCCACCAGGGAAGCCCCTGATTAGTAAGAATCTTAAAACATATTTATCGATATGTCTCCGTAAGGGAATCAAATCTGTCTAGACCGGCATAAACACGTCAGTGAAAATCAGCTCAACCTCAGTATAAAAATGAATTTCAAAAACAAAACAAAAAAAACAGCGAAATTCAAACACAATTCCTTCAGGTGTTATGATGAAACCTGTAATGACCCCATCTAAAATGACAGCTGGATGAGACATAAGGCTGGTCACTTGGGACTGAGAGGATTGGTGAGATTGGGTGCGAAAATCCAGACGCTTTAAAGCAATAATGCATTCCACCAATTCCATGTTTCCCAACTCTCCAGGTAGAAGGGAATATCACTACAGTTATAACATGTATGGGAAACGTAGAGAATGTACACACTGTGAATCCTAAAGGATTCTAAAACTCAACTAATAGTCCCTCTCCTGGTGCTCCAGTTTGACTTTACAACTGCTTTACTATCAATCTCCCAACTTGGATAGAGAGCCCCTTTAACCTCCTGATTCACACAGGTTGCCAATTTGGCAGAGGATGAAAGGGAAGAGGGAGAACCAATGAGAGAGTATCTGTTAGGCATTTGGACGGACACATGTCACTCTAATTTCCCGGCAGGAAGAAGAATTAACCAAAGCCTCAGCCACACACTGGGAACCAGTATAGGTCCTGAACCAAAATTTTGGACTTGTGGTCAGCTCACCAAAAAAGAGTTGAAAAATGGAGCTGAGGGGCACAGCATTTCACAAACTGGCAGAGTAATAAAGGACAACTATCGTCCAAAAATCTGTTGAGGGAAGGCAACGAGGCAGACTTGAAAGCGAGCCAGAATAGCAGGAAACAGATTTCAAGAGGTACATTGGAATCGCATTTAAAGCACAGGAAGAGGGGCAAAACTTCAAAAATGATGCACTTGGCCAAAGAGGGCGTATGCGTTTTCTCCTGAATATATTCAGGAGGAAACGCATACGCCCTGTTGGGCCAAGCAAGCAAGCGGGCAATGCAATTTGGCACTGCAAAGAAGTATCACTTCCCACCGTTCAAAAGTGACATCCACAAAATGTGTAAAAACAACAAAGGCAAGACAGGCCCTGGAGAACAGGGAGCCTAGTTATGCTGATGGGCAGGATGTAAATTGCCTGCTGCCTCTCTGGAAGAGTGCACTGTGCTCCCAAAAACAGGTAAACAACAGAGGTACACAGCCAAGGGCACTTCCAGTCTAGGGAATATAACTTGGGAAAACTGAAAATCAATAAGACAGAGCCACCCCAAAATTAGGGCTGCACTGCTTACAAGAACCTCAACTTGGGTACACCGTAAATATCCCGGGAAAGACAAAAATGGTTTAAGAAATTGTATTACTTACGGAAGATGAAATATCCCCCAGCCATGCAATCAATGTCATGAGGCCAGTAGCAACAAAATGAGTGGATTCAGGTACGATGATTCTAAGTGAAATAAGTCACAGAGAAAAAGAAACTTATCATAAGATATCACTTATGAAGGTCCTGTAAACATGGCTACACATGAACTGAGTTAGCAAAGAGAACAGAGACTCACATTTAGAAAACACTCTTATGCCTGTTTAAGGGGTAAGGAGAGGTGGGGTGATGCATAAAACAAGAGTTTGATATCCGTACAGGTACTATTCCAAAAACCAAATATGGAATAGACAAGACCTACACATTCTTCAGTGAAAGGGACTCAATCACCCATATTTCCCTCAGAGGAATATATCTGACTAGTAAGAATCTTAAAACCTATATATTGATATGTCTCCATAAGGGCATCAAGTGTGTCTAGACTGGCATAAACATGTCAGTGAGAATCAGCTCAAACCCACTATAAAAAGGAATTTCAAAAACAAAACAAAACAGAAAAAACAGGAAAATTCTTTACAATTCCTTCAGGGGCACTGATGAAACCTGGAAAGACCCTATCTACAACGACAATTGGATGTGGCATAAGGCTGGACACTTGGGACAGAGAGGATTGGTTAGATTGGGTGAGCAAATGCAGACATTTTAAAGCAATAATGCGTGGCACACATTCCAAGGGTCCCAACTCTCCAGGTGGAAGGGAATATTACTACAGCTATAACATGTACGGGAAACCTAGAGAATGGACACACTGTGAATATGAAAGGTTTCTAGAATTCAACTAATAGTCCCTCTCCTGTTTCTCCGGCTAGAATTTCCTACTGCTTTACTATCAATCTCCCAACATGGAGAGACAGCCAGTTTAACCTCCTGGTTCACACATTTTGCCAATTTGGCAGAGGATGAAAGTGAAGAGGGAGAACCAAAGAGAGAGTAGCTGTTAGGCATTTAGACGGGCACATGTACTCTAATTTCCCGGCAGGAAGAAGAATTAACCAAAGTCTCAGCCACCCGCCAGGAACCAGTATAGGTCCTGAACCAAAATTTTGGTCTTGCCGTCAGCTCACCAAAAACGAGTAGAAAAATGGAGCTCAGGGGCACAGCGATTCACAAACTGGCAGAGTAATAAGTGACAACTATCATCCAAACATCTGTTGAGTGAAGGCAACGAGGTGGACTTGAAAGCGAGACAGAATACCAGGAAACAGATTTCAAGAGGTACATTGGAATCTCCTTTAAAGCACAGGAAGAGGGCACAACTTCGACAATGATGCACTTGGCCAAAAAGGGCATATGGGTTTTCTCCTGAATATATTCATGGGAAAACCCATACGCCCTTTTTGGCCAAGCAAGCAAGCGGGCAATGCAAATCTGCACTACAAAGAAGTATCACTTCCCACCGGTCAAAAGGGACATTCGCAAATGGGTAAAAAACAGAAAGGCAAGACAGGCCCTGGAGAACAGGGAGCCTAGTTATGCTGATGGGCAGGATGTAAATTGCCAACTGCCTTTCTGGTGGAGTGCACTGTGTTCCCTCAATCAAGTAAACAACCGAGCTACAGAGCCAAGGGCACTTCCAGTCTAGGGAATATACCTTGGGAATACTGAAAATCAATAAGACAGAGCCACCCCAAAATTTAGGGCTGCACTGCTTACAAGAACCTCAACTTGGGTACACCTTAAATATCCCAGGAAAGACAAAAATGGTTCAAGAAACTGTGTTACATACGTACGATGGAATATCCCTCAGCCATGAAGTCAATGTCATAAGGCCAGTAGCAGCAGAATGAGTGGATTCAGGTACGATGGTTCTAAGTGAAATAAGTCACAAACATAAAGAAACTTATCATAAGATATCACTTATGAAGGTCCTGTAAACATGGCTACACATGAACTGAGTTAGGAAAGAGAACAGAGTCTTACATTTAGAAAACACTCTTATGCCTGCTTCAGGGGAAAGGAGAGGAGGGTTGATGCATAAAACCAGAGTTTGATATCCGTACAGGTACTATTCCAAAAACCAAATATGGAATAGACAAGACCTACACCTTCTTCAGTGAAAGGGACTCAATCCCCCATATTTCCCGCAGAGGAATATATCTGACTAGTAAGAATCTTAAAACCTATATATTGATATGTCTCCATAAGGGAATCAAGTGTGTCTAGACTGGCATAAACATGTCAGTGAGAATCAGCGCAAACCCACTATAAAAAAAGAATTTCAAAAACAAAACAAAACAAAACAATATACAGGGAAATTCTTTACAATTCCTTCAGGGGCTCTGATGAAACCTGGAATGACCCTATCTACAACGACAACTGGATGTGGCATAAGGTTGGACACTTGGGACAGAGAGGATTGGTTAGATTGGGTGAGCAAATGCAGACATTTTAAAGCAATAATGCGTGACACACATTCCAAGTGTCCCAACTCTCCAGGTTGAAGGGAATATTACTACAGCTATAACATGTACGGGAAACCTAGAGAATGGACACACTGTGAATACGAAAGGTTTCTAGAAATCAACTAATAGTCCCTCTCCTGGTTCTCCAGCTAGAATTTCCTACTGCTTTACTATCAATCTCCCAACTTGGAGAGACAGCCCCTTTAACCTCCTGGTTCTCACAGGTTGCCAATTTGGAAGAGGATGAAAGTGATGAGGGAGAACCAATGAGAGAGTGGCTGTTAGGCATTTGGACGGGCACATGTCACTCTAATTTCCATGCAGGAAGAAGCATTAACCAATGTCTCAGGCACCCGCCGGGAACTAGTATAGGTCCTGAACCAAAATTTTGGAGTTGCGGTCAGCTCACAAAAAACAAGTTGGAAAATGGAGGTCAGGGGCACAGCAATTCTCAAAGTGTCAGAGAAATAAACGACAACTATAGTCCAAAAACCTGTTGAGCGAAGGCAACGAGGCGGACTTGAAAGCGAGCCAGAATAGCAGGAAACAGATTTCAAGAGGTACATTGGAATCTCCTTTAAAGCACAGGAAGAGGGGCACATCTTCAACAATGATGCACTTTTCCAAAAAGGGTGTATGCGTTTTCTCCTGAATATATTCAGGAGAGATCACATACTCCCTTTTTGGCCAAGCAAGCAAGCGGGCAATGCAAATCTGCACTACAAAGAAGTATCACATCCCACCGGTCAAAAGGGACATCCGCAAAATGTGTAAAAACCAGAAAGGCAAGACAGGCCCTGGAGAACAGGGAGCCTAGTTATGCTGTTGGGCGGGATGTAAATTGCCAACTGCCTCCCTGGAGGAGTGCATTGTGTTCCCTAAAACAAGTAAACAACAGAGCTACAGAGCCAAGGGCAATTCCAGTCTAGGGAATATACCTTGGGAAAACTGAAAATCAATAAGACAGAGCCACCCCAAAATTTAGGGCTGCACTGCTTACAAGAACCTCAACTTGGGTACACATTAAATATCTGAGGAATGACAAAAATTGTTCAAGAAACTGTGTTACTTACATATGATGGAATATCCCTCAGTCATGAAATCAATGTCATAAGGCCAGTAGCAGCAGAATGAGTGGATTCAGGTACGATGGTTCTAAGTGAAATAAGTCACAAACATAAAGAATCTTATCATAAGATATCACTTATGAAGGTCCTGTAAACATGGCTACACATGAACTGAGTTAGGAAAGAGAACAGAGTCTCACATTTAGAAAACACTCTTATGCCTGCTTAAGGGGGAAGGAGAGTTGGGGTGATGCACAAAACCAGAGTTTGATAGGAATACGGGTACCGTTCCAAAAACCAACTACGGAATAGACAAGACCTACACCTTCCTCAGTGAACGGGACTCAAAACCCCATATTTCCCACAGAGGAATATATCTGACTAGTAAGAATCTTAAAACCTATGTATTGATATGTCTCTGTAAGGGAATCATGTGGGTCTAGACTGGCATAAACATGGCAGTGAGAATCAGTTCAAACCCACTTTAAAAAGGAATTTCGAAAACAAAACAAAAAAACACGGAAATTCTTTACAATTCCTTGAGTTGCTCTGATGAACCCTGGAATGATCCTATCTACAACGACACCTGGATGTGGCACAAGGTTGGACACTTGGGACTGAGAGGATCGGTGAGATTCGGTGAGCAAATGCAGACCATTTAAGACAATAATGCGTGGCACACATTCCAAGTGTTCCAACTCTCCAGGTTGAAGGGAATATTACTGCAGCTATAACATGTATGGGAAACCTAGAGAATGGACACACTCTGAATACAAAAAGTTTCTAAAACTCAACTAACAGTCTCTCTCCTGGTGCTCCTGTTTGACTTTCCAACTGCTTTACTCTCAATCTCCCAACTTGGAGAGACATCCCCTTTAACCTCCTGGTTCACACAGCTTGCCAATATGGCAGAGGATGAAAGGGAAGAGGGAGAACCAATGAGAGAGTAGCTGTTAGGCATTTGGACGGGCAGAGGTCTCTCTAATTTCCCGGCAGGAAGAAGAATTAACCCAAGTCTCAGCCACGCGCCGGGAAAGAGTATAGGTCCTGAACCAAAATTTTGGACTTTCGGTCAGCTCACAAAAAACGAGTTGATAAATCGATCTCAGTTGCACAATAATTCAAAACCTGGCAGAGTAATAAAGGGCAACTATCGTCCAAAAATCTGTTGAGGGAAGGCAATGAGGCAGACTTGAAACCGATCCAGAATAGCAGGACACAGATTTCAAGAGGTACATTGGAATCTCCTTTAAAGCACAGGAAGAGGGCACAACTTCGACAATGATGCACTTGGCCAAAACGTGCGTATGGGTTTTCTCCTGAATATATTCATGGGAAAACCCATACGCCCTTTTTGGCCAAGCAAGCAAGCGGGCAATGCAAATCTGCACTGCAAAGAAGTATCACTTCCCACTGGTCAAAAGGGACATCCGCAAATGGGTAAAAAACAGAAAGGCAAGGCAGGCCCTGGAGAACAGGGAGCCTAGTTATGCTGATGGGCAGGATGTAAATTGCCAACTGCCTTTCTGGTGGAGTGCACTGTGTTCCCTCAATCAAGTAAACAACCGAGCTACAGAGCCAAGGGCACTTCCAGTCTAGGGAATATACCTTGGGAATACTGAAAATCAATAAGACAGAGCCACCCCAAAATTTAGGGCTGCACTGCTTACAAGAACCTCAACTTGGGTACACCTTAAATATCCCAGGAAAGACAAAAATGGTTCAAGAAACTGTGTTACTTACGTACGATGGAATATCCCTCAGCCATGAAATCAATGTCATAAGGCCAGTAGCAGCAGAATGAGTGGATTCAGGTACGATGGTTCTAAGTGAAATAAGTCACAAACATAAAGAAACTTATCATAAGATATCACTTATGAAGGACCTGTAAACATGGCTACACATGAACTGAGTTAGGAAAGAGAACAGAGTCTTACATTTAGAAAACACTCTTATGCCTGCTTCAGGGGAAAGGAGAGGAGGGGTGATGCATAAAACCAGAGTTTGATATCCGTACAGGTACTATTCCAAAAACCAAATATGGAATAGACAAGACCTACACCTTCTTCAGTGAAAGGGACTCAATCCCTATATTTCCCGCAGAGGAATATATCTGACTAGTAAAAATCTTAAAACCTATATATTGATATGTCTCTATAAGGGAATCAAGTGTGTCTAGACTGGCATAAACATGTCAGTGAGAATCAGCTCAAACCCACTATAAAAAAGAATTTCAAAAACAAAACAAAACAAAAAAAATACAGGGAAATTCTTTACAATTCCTTCAGGGGCTCTGATGAAACCTGGAATGACCCTATCTACAACGACAACTGGATGTGGCATAAGGCTGGACACTTGGGACAGAGAGGATTGGTTAGATTGGGTGAGCAAATGCAGACATTTTAAAGCAATAATGCGTGACACACATTCCAAGGGTCCCAACTCTCCAGGTTGAAGGGAATATTACTACAGCTATAACATGTACGGGAAACCTAGAGAATGGACACACTGTGAATACGAAAGGTTTCTAGAAATCAACTAATAGTCCCTATCCTGGTTCTCTGGCTAGAATTTCCTACTGCTTTACTATCAATCTCCCAACTTGGAGAGACAGCCCCTTTAACCTCCTGGTTCTCACAGGTTGCCAATTTGGCAGAGGATGAAAGTGAAGAGGGAGAACCAATGAGAGAGTAGCTGTTAGGCATTTGGACGGGCACATGTCACTCTAATTTCCAAGCAGGAAGAAGAATTAACCAATGTCTCAGGCACCCGCCGGGAACTAGTATAGGTCCTGAACCAAAATTTTGGAGTTGCGGTCAGCTCACAAAAAACAAGTTGGAAAATGGAGCTCAGGGGCACAGCAATTCTCAAAGTGTCAGAGAAATAAACGACAACTATAGTCCAAAAACCTGTTGAGCGAAGGCAACGAGGCGGACTTGAAAGCGAGCCAGAATAGCAGGAAACAGATTTCAAGAGGTACATTGGAATCTCCTTTAAAGCACAGGAAGAGGGGCACATCTTCGACAATGATGCACTTGGCCAAAAAGGGTGTATGCGTTTTCTCCTGAATATATTCAGGAGAGATCACATACTCCCTTTTTGGCCAAGCAAGCAAGCGGGCAATGCAAATCTGCACTACAAAGAAGTATCACATCCCACCGGTCAAAAGGGACATCCGCAAAATGTGTAAAAACCAGAAAGGCAAGACAGGCCCTGGAGAACAGGGAGCCTAGTTATGCTGTTGGGCGGGATGTAAATTGCCAACTGCCTCCCTGGAGGAGTGCATTGTGTTCCCTAAAACAAGTAAACAACAGAGCTACAGAGCCAAGGGCAATTCCAGTCTAGGGAATATACCTTGGGAAAACTGAAAATCAATAAGACAGAGCCACCCCAAAATTTAGGGCTGCACTGCTTACAAGAACCTCAACTTGGTACACATTAAATATCTGAGGAATGACAAAAATTGTTCAAGAAATTGTGTTACTTACATATGATGGAATATCCCTCAGTCATGAAATCAATGTCATAAGGCCAGTAGCAGCAGAATGAGTGGATTCAGGTACGATGGTTCTAAGTGAAATAAGTCACAAACATAAAGAATCTTATCATAAGATATCACTTATGAAGGTCCTGTAAACATGGCTACACATGAACTGAGTTAGGAAAGAGAACAGAGTCTCACATTTAGAAAACACTCTTATGCCTGCTTAAGGGGGAAGGAGAGGTGGGGTGATGCACAAAACCAGAGTTTGATAGGAATACGGGTACCGTTCCAAAAACCAACTAAGGAATAGACAAGACCTACACCTTCCTCAGTGAACGGGACTCAAAACCCCATATTTCCCACAGAGGAATATATCTGACTAGTAAGAATCTTAAAACCTATGTATTGATATGTCTCTGTAAGGGAATCATGTGGGTCTAGACTGGCATAAACATGGCAGTTAGAATCAGTTCAAACCCACTTTAAAAAGGAATTTCAAAAACAAAACAAAAAAACACGGAAATTCTTTACAATTCCTTCAGTTGCTCTGATGAACCCTGGAATGATCCTATCTACAACGACACCTGGATGTGGCACAAGGTTGGACAGTTGGGACTGAGAGGATCGGTGAGATTCGGTGAGCAAATGCAGACCATTTAAGGCAATAATGCGTGGCACACATTCCAAGTGTTCCAACTCTCCAGGTTGAAGGGAATATTACTGCAGCTATAACATGTATGGGAAACCTAGAGAATGGACACACTCTGAATACAAAAAGTTTCTAAAACTCAACTAACAGTCCCTCTCCTGGTGCTCCTGTTTGACTTTCCAACTGCTTTACTCTCAATCTCCCAACTTGGAGAGACATCCCCTTTAACCTCCTGGTTCGCACAGCTTGCCAATTTGGCAGAGGACGAAAGGGAAGAGGGAGAACCAATGAGAGAGTAGCTGTTAGGCATTTGGACGGGCAGAGGTCTCTCTAATTTCCTGGAAGGAAGAAGAATTAACCCAAGTCTCAGCCACGCGCCGGGAAAGAGTATAGGTCCTGAACCAAAATTGTGGACTTTTGGTCAGCTCACAAAAAACGAGTTGATAAATCGAGCTCAGGTGCACAATAATTCAAAACCTGGCATAGTAATAAAGGGCAACTATCGTCCAAAAATCTGTTGAGGGAAGGCAATGAGGCAGACTTGAAACCGATCCAGAATAGCAGGACACAGATTTCAAGAGGTACATTGGAATCTCCTTAAAAGCACAGGAAGAAGGGCAAAACTTCGACAATGATGCAATTGGCCAAAAAGTGCGTATGCGTTTTCTCCTGAATATATTCAGGAGAAAACACATACGCCCTTTTTGGCCAAGCAAGCAAGCGGGCAATGCAAGTCTGCACTACAAAATGTATCACTTCCCACCAGTCAAAAGGGATATCTGCAAAATGTGTAAAAACCAGAAAGGCAAGACAGGACCTGGAGAACAGAGAGCCTAGTTATGCTGATGGGCGGGATGTAAATTACCAACTGCCTTTGTGGAGGAGTTCACTGTGTTCCCTAAAACAAGTAAACAAGAGAGCTACAGAACCAAGGGCACTTCCAGTCTAGGGAATATACCTTGTGAAAACTGAAAATCAATAAGACAGAGCCACCCCAAATTAGGGCTGCACTGCTTACAAGAACCTCAACTTGGGTACACCCTAAATATCCCGGGAAAGACAAAATGGTGTAAGAAATTGTATTACTTACGGAAGATGGAATATCCCACAGCCATGCAATCAATGTCATGAGGCCAGTAGCAACAAAATGAGTGGATTCAGGTACGATGATTCTAAGTGAAATAAGTCACAGAGAAAAAGAAACTTATCATAAGATATCACTTATGAAGGTCCTGTAAACATGGCTACACATGAACTGAGTTAGGAAAGAGAACAGAGACTCACATTTAGAAAACACTCTTATGCCTGCTTAAGGGGGAAGGAGAGGTGGGGTGATGCATAAAACCAGAGTTTGATATCCGTACAGGTACTATTCCAAAAACCAAATATGGAATAGACAAGACCTACACCTTCTTCAGTGAAAGGGACTCAATCCCCCATATTTCCCGCAGAGGAATATATCTGACTAGTAAGAATCTTAAAACCTATATATTGATATGTCTCCATAAGGGAATCAAGTGTGTTTAGACTGGCATAAACATGTCAGTGAGAATCAGCTGAAACCCACTATAAAAAGGAATTTCAAAAACAAAACAAAACAAAAAAAAACAGGAAAATTCTTTACAATTCCTTCAGGGGATCTGATGAAACCTGGAAAGACCCTATCTACAACGACAGCTGGATGTGGCATAAGGCTGGACACTTGGGACAGAGAGGATTGGTTAGATTGGGTGAGCAAATGCAGACATTTTAAAGCAATAATGCGTGGCACACATTCCAAGTGTCCCAACTCTCCAGGTTGAAGGGAATATTAGTACAGCTATAACATGTACGGGAAACCTAGAGAATGGACACACTGTGAATATGAAAGGTTTCTAGAATTCAACTAATAGTCCCTCTCTTGTTTCTGCGGCTAGAATTTCCTACTGCTTTACTATCAATCTCCCAACTTGGAGAGACAGCCTGTTTAACCTCCTGGTTCGCACAGTTTGCCAATTTGGCAGAGGATGAAAGTGAAGAGGGAGAACCAATGAGAGAGTACCTGTTAGGCATTTGGACGGGCACATGTACTCTAATTTCCCGGCAGGAAGAAGAATTAACCAAAGTCTCAGCCACCCGCCAGGAACCAGTATAGGTCCTGAACCAAAATTTTGGTTTGCCGTCAGCTCACCAAAAACGAGTAGAAAAATGGAGCTCAGGGGCACAGCAATTCACAAACTGGCAGAGTAATAAATGACAACTATCATCCAAACATCTGTTGAGTGAAGGCAACGAGGTGGACTTGAAAGCGAGACAGAATACCAGGAAACAGATTTCAAGAGGTAAATTGGAATCTCCTTTAAAGCACAGGAAGAGGGCACAACTTCGACAATGATGCACTTGGCCAAAAAGGGCGTATGGGTTTTCTCCTGAATATATTCATGGGAAAACCCATACGCCCTTTTTGGCCAAGCAAGCAAGCGGGCAATGCAAATCTGCACTACAAAGAAGTATCACTTCCCACCAGTCAAAAGGGACATCCGCAAATGGGTAAAAAACAGAAAGGCAAGACAGGCCCTGGAGAACAGGGAGCCTAGTTATGCTGATGGGCAGGATGTAAATTGCCAACTGCCTTTCTGGTGGAGTGCACTGTGTTCCCTCAATCAAGTAAACAACCGAGCTACAGAGCCAAGGGCACTTCCAGTCTAGGGAATATACCTTGGGAATACTGAAAATCAATAAGAAAGAGCCACCCCAAAATTTAGGGCTGCACTGCTTACAAGAACCTCAACTTGGGTACACCTTAAATATCCCAGGAAAGACAAAAATGGTTCAAGAAACTGTGTTACTTACGTACGATGGAATATCCCTCAGCCATGAAATCAATGTCATAAGGCCAGTAGCAGCAGAATGAGTGGATTCAGGTACGATGGTTCTAAGTGAAATAAGTCACAAACATAAAGAAACTTATCATAAGATATCACTTATGAAGGTCCTGTAAACATGGCTACACATGAACTGAGTTAGGAAAGAGAACAGAGTCTTATATTTAGAAAACACTCTTATGCCTGCTTCAGGGGAAAGGAGAGGAGGGGTGATGCATAAAACCAGAGTTTGATATCCGTACAGGTACTATTCCAAAAACCAAATATGGAATAGACAAGACCTACACCTTCTTCAGTGAAAGGGACTCAATCCCCCATATTTCCCGCAGAGGAATATATCTGACTAGTAAGAATCTTAAAACCTATATATTGATATGTCTCCATAAGGGAATCAAGTGTGTCTAGACTGGCATAAACATGTCAGTGAGAATCAGCTCAAACCCACTATAAAAAAGAATTTCAAAAACAAAACAAAACAAAAAAAAAAAAATACAGGGAAATTCTTTACAATTCCTTCAGGGGCTCTGATGAAACCTGGAATGACCCTATCTACAACGACAACTGGATGTGGCATAAGGCTGGACACTTGGGACAGAGAGGATTGGTTAGATTGGGTGAGCAAATGCAGACATTTTAAAGCAATAATGCGTGACACACATTCCAAGGGTCCCAACTCTCCAGGTTGAAGGGAATATTACTACAGCTATAACATGTACGGGAAACCTAGAGAATGGACACACAGTGAATACGAAAGGTTTCTAGAAATCAACTAATAGTCCCTCTCCTTTTTCTCCGGCTAGAATTTCCTACTCCTTTACTATCAATCTCCCAACTTGGAGAGACAGCCCCTTTAACCTCCTGGTTCTCACAGGTTGCCAATTTGGCAGAGGATGAAAGTGAAGAGGGAGAACCAATGAGAGAGTAGCTGTTAGGCATTTGGAAGGGCACATGTCACTCTAATTTCCAAGCAGGAAGAAGAATTAACCAATGTCTCAGCCACCTGCCGGGAACTAGTATAGGTCCTGAACCAAAATTTTGGAGTTGCGGTCAGCTCACAAAAAACAAGTTGGAAAATGGAGCTCAGGAGCACAGCAATTCTCAAAGTGTCAGAGAAATAAACGACAACTATAGTCCAAAAACCTGTTGAGCGAAGGCAACGAGGCGGACTTGAAAGCGAGCCAGAATAGCAGGAAACAGATTTCAAGAGGTACATTGGAATCTCCTTTAAAGCACAGGAAGAGGTGCACATCTTCGACAATGATGCACTTGGCCAAAAAGGGTGTATGTGTTTTCTCCTGAATATACTCAGGAGAGATCACATACTCCCTTTTTGGCCAAGCAAGCAAGCGGGCAATGCAAATCTGCACTACAAAGAAGTATCACATCCCACCAGTCAAAAGGGACATCCGCAAAATGTGTAAAAACCAGAAAGGCAAGACAGGCCCTGGAGAACAGGGAGCCTAGTTATGCTGTTGGGCGGGATGTAAATTGCCAACTGCCTCTCTGGAGGAGTGCATTGTGTTCCCTAAAACAAGTAAACAACAGAGCTACAGAGCCAAGGGCAATTCCAGTCTAGGGAATATACCTTGGGAAAACTGAAAATCAATAAGACAGAGCCACCCCAAAATTTAGGGCTGCACTGCTTACAAGAACCTCAACTTGGGTACACATTAAATATCTGAGGAATGACAAAAATTGTTCAAGAAATTGTGTTACTTACATATGATGGAATATCCCTCAGTCATGAAATCAATGTCATAAGGCCAGTAGCAGCAGAATGAGTGGATTCAGGTACGATGGTTCTAAGTGAAATAAGTCACAAACATAAAGAATCTTATCATAAGATATCACTTATGAAGGTCCTGTAAACATGGCTACACATGAACTGAGTTAGGAAAGAGAACAGAGTCTCACATTTAGAAAACACTCTTATGCCTGCTTAAGGGGGAAGGAGAGGTGGGGTGATGCACAAAACCAGAGTTTGATAGGAATACGGGTACCGTTCCAAAAACCAACTACGGAATAGACAAGACCTACACCTTCCTCAGTGAACGGGACTCAAAACCCCATATTTCCCACAGAGGAATATATCTGACTAGTAAGAATCTTAAAACCTATGTATTGATATGTCTCTGTAAGGGAATCATGTGGGTCTAGACTGGCATAAACATGGCAGTGAGAATCAGTTCAAACCCAATTTAAAAAGGAATTTCAAAAACAAAACAATAAAACACGGAAATTCTTTACAATTCCTTGAGTTGCTCTGATGAACCCTGGAATGATCCTATCTACAACGACACCTGGATGTGGCCCAAGGTTGGACACTTGGGACTGAGAGGATCGGTGAGATTCGGTGAGCAAATGCAGACCATTTAAGACAATAAGGCGTGGCACACATTCCAAGTGTTCCAACTCTCCAGGTTGAAGGGAATATTACTACAGCTATAACATGTATGGGAAACCTAGAGAATGGACACACTCTGAATACAAAATGTTTCTAAAACTCAACTAACAGTCTCTCTCCTGGTGCTCCTGTTTGACTTTCCAACTGCTTTACTCTCAATCTCCCAACTTGGAGAGACATCCCCTTTAACCTCCTGGTTCGCACAGCTTGTCAATTTGGCAGAGGATGAAAGGGAAGAGGGAGAACTAATGAGAGAGTAGCTGTTAGGCATTTGGACGGGCAGAGGTCTCTCTAATTTCCCGGCAGGAAGAAGAATTAACCCAAGTCTCAGCCACGCGCCGGGAAAGAGTATAGGTCCTGAACCAAAATTTTGGACTTTCGGTCAGCTCACAAAAAACGAGTTGATAAATCGAGCTCAGTTGCACAATAATTCAAAACCTGGCAGAGTAATAAAGGGCAACTATCGTCCAAAAATCTGTTGAGGGAAGGCAATGAGGCAGACTTGAAACCGATCCAGAATAGCAGGACACAGATTTCAAGAGGTACATTGCAATCGCCTTCAAAGCACAGGAAGAAGGGCAAAACTTCGACAATGATGCACTTGGCCAAAAAGGGCGTATGCGTTTTCTCCTGAATATATTCAGGAGAAAACGCATACGCCCTTTTTGGCCAAGCAAGCAAGCAGGCAATGCAAATCTGCACTACAAAATGTATCACTTCCCACCAGTCAAAAGGGATATCCGCAAAATGTGTAAAAACCAGAAAGGCAAGACAGGACCTGGAGAACAGAGAGCCTAGTTATGCTGATGGGTGGGATGTAAATTACCAACTGACTTTGTGGAGGAGTTCACTGTGTTCCCTAAAACAAGTAAACAAGAGAGCTACAGAACCAAGGGCACTTCCAGTCTAGGGAATATACCTTGGGAAAACTGAAAATCAATAAGACAGAGCCACCCCAAATTAGGGCTGCACTGCTTACAAGAACCTCAACTTGGGTACACCTTAAATATCCCAGGAAAGACAAAAATGGTTCAAGAAACTGTGTTACTTACGTACGATGGAATATCCCTCAGCCATGAAATCAATGTCATAAGGCCAGTAGCAGCAGAATGAGTGGATTCAGGTACGATGGTTCTAAGTGAAATAAGTCACAAACATAAAGAAACTTATCATAAGATATCACTTATGAAGGACCTGTAAACATGGCTACACATGAACTGAGTTAGGAAAGAGAACAGAGTCTTACATTTAGAAAACACTCTTATGCCTGCTTCAGGGGAAAGGAGAGGAGGGGTGATGCATAAAACCAGAGTTTGATATCCGTACAGGTACTATTCCAAAAACCAAATATGGAATAGACAAGACCTACACCTTCTTCAGTGAAAGGGACTCAATCCCCCATATTTCCCGCAGAGGAATATATCTGACTAGTAAAAATCTTAAAACCTATATATTGATATGTCTCTATAAGGGAATCAAGTGTGTCTAGACTGGCATAAACATGTCAGTGAGAATCAGCTCAAACCCACTATAAAAAAGAATTTCAAAAACAAAACAAAACAAAAAAAATACAGGGAAATTCTTTACAATTCCTTCAGGGGCTCTGATGAAACCTGGAATGACCCTATCTACAACGACAACTGGATGTGGCATAAGGCTGGACACTTGGGACAGAGAGGATTGGTTAGATTGGGTGAGCAAATGCAGACATTTTAAAGCAATAATGCGTGACACACATTCCAAGGGTCCCAACTCTCCAGGTTGAAGGGAATATTACTACAGCTATAACATGTACGGGAAACCTAGAGAATGGACACACTGTGAATACGAAAGGTTTCTAGAAATCAACTAATAGTCCCTATCCTGGTTCTCTGGCTAGAATTTCCTACTGCTTTACTATCAATCTCCCAACTTGGAGAGACAGCCCCTTTAACCTCCTAGTTCTCACAGGTTGCCAATTTGGCAGAGGATGAAAGTGAAGAGGGAGAACCAATGAGAGAGTAGCTGTTAGGCATTTGGACGGGCACATGTCACTCTAATTTCCAAGCAGGAAGAAGAATTAACCAATGTCTCAGGCACCCGCCGGGAACTAGTATAGGTCCTGAACCAAAATTTTGGAGTTGCGGTCAGCTCACAAAAAACAAGTTGGAAAATGGAGGTCAGGGGCACAGCAATTCTCAAAGTGTCAGAGAAATAAACGACAACTATAGTCCAAAAACCTGTTGAGCGAAGGCAACGAGGCGGACTTGAAAGCGAGCCAGAATAGCAGGAAACAGATTTCAAGAGGTACATTGGAATCTCCTTTAAAGCACAGGAAGAGGGGCACATCTTCGACAATGATGCACTTGGCCAAAAAGGGTGTATGCGTTTTCTCCTGAATATATTCAGGAGAGATCACATACTCCCTTTTTGGCCAAGCAAGCAAGCGGGCAATGCAAATCTGCACTACAAAGAAGTATCACATCCCACCGGTCAAAAGGGACATCCGCAAAATGTGTAAAAACCAGAAAGGCAAGACAGGCCCTGGAGAACAGGGAGCCTAGTTATGCTGTTGGGCGGGATGTAAATTGCCAACTGCCTCCCTGGAGGAGTGCATTGTGTTCCCTAAAACAAGTAAACAACAGAGCTACAGAGCCAAGGGCAATTCCAGTCTAGGGAATATACCTTGGGAAAACTGAAAATCAATAAGACAGAGCCACCCCAAAATTTAGGGCTGCACTGCTTACAAGAACCTCAACTTGGTACACATTAAATATCTGAGGAATGACAAAAATTGTTCAAGAAATTGTGTTACTTACATATGATGGAATATCCCTCAGTCATGAAATCAATGTCATAAGGCCAGTAGCAGCAGAATGAGTGGATTCAGGTACGATGGTTCTAAGTGAAATAAGTCACAAACATAAAGAATCTTATCATAAGATATCACTTATGAAGGTCCTGTAAACATGGCTACACATGAACTGAGTTAGGAAAGAGAACAGAGTCTCACATTTAGAAAACACTCTTATGCCTGCTTAAGGGGGAAGGAGAGGTGGGGTGATGCACAAAACCAGAGTTTGATAGGAATACGGGTACCGTTCCAAAAACCAACAAAGGAATAGACAAGACCTACACCTTCCTCAGTGAACGGGACTCAAAACCCCATATTTCCCACAGAGGAATATATCTGACTAGTAAGAATCTTAAAACCTATGTATTGATATGTCTCTGTAAGGGAATCATGTGGGTCTAGACTGGCATAAACATGGCAGTGAGAATCAGTTCAAACCCACTTTAAAAAGGAATTTCAAAAACAAAACAAAAAAACACGGAAATTCTTTACAATTCCTTCAGTTGCTCTGATGAACCCTGGAATGATCCTATCTACAACGACACCTGGATGTGGCACAAGGTTGGACAGTTGGGACTGAGACGATCGGTGAGATTCGGTGAGCAAATGCAGACCATTTAAGGCAATAATGCGTGGCACACATTCCAAGTGTTCCAACTCTCCAGGTTGAAGGGAATATTACTACAGCTATAACATGTATGGGAAACCTAGAGAATGGACACACTCTGAATACAAAAAGTTTCTAAAACTCAACTAACAGTCTCTCTCCTGGTGCTCCTGTTTGACTTTCCAACTGCTTTACTCTCAATCTCCCAACTTGGAGAGACATCCCCTTTAACCTCCTGGTTCGCAGAGCTTGCCAATTTGGCAGAGGACGAAAGGGAAGAGGGAGAACCAATGAGAGAGTAGCTGTTAGGCATTTGGACGGGCAGAGGTCTCTCTAATTTCCTGGAAGGAAGAAGAATTAACCCAAGTCTCAGCCACGCGCCGGGAAAGAGTATAGGTCCTGAACCAAAATTGTGGACTTTTGGTCAGCTCACAAAAAACGAGTTGATAAATCGAGCTCAGGTGCACAATAATTCAAAACCTGGCATAGTAATAAAGGGCAACTATCGTCCAAAAATCTGTTGAGGGAAGGCAATGAGGCAGACTTGAAACCGATCCAGAATAGCAGGACACAGATTTCAAGAGGTACATTGCAATCGCCTTCAAAGCACAGGAAGAAGGGCAAAACTTCGACAATGATGCACTTGGCCAAAAAGGGCGTATGCGTTTTCTCCTGAATATATTCAGGAGAAAACGCATACGCCCTTTTTGGCCAAGCAAGCAAGCGGGCAATGCAAATCTGCACTACAAAATGTATCACTTCCCACCAGTCAAAAGGGATATCTGCAAAATGTGTAAAAACCAGAAAGGCAAGACAGGACCTGGAGAACAGAGAGCCTAGTTATGCTGATGGGCGGGATGTAAATTACCAACTGCCTTTGTGGAGGAGTTCACTGTGTTCCCTAAAACAAGTAAACAAGAGAGCTACAGAACCAAGGGCACTTCCAGTCTAGGGAATATACCTTGTGAAAACTGAAAATCAATAAGACAGAGCCACCCCAAATTAGGGCTGCACTGCTTACAAGAACCTCAACTTGGGTACACCGTAAATATCCCGGGAAAGACAAAATGGTGTAAGAAATTGTATTACTTACGGAAGATGGAATATCCCACAGCCATGCAATCAATGTCATGAGGCCAGTAGCAACAAAATGAGTGGATTCAGGTACGATGATTCTAAGTGAAATAAGTCACAGAGAAAAAGAAACTTATCATAAGATATCACTTATGAAGGTCCTGTAAACATGGCTACACATGAACTGAGTTAGGAAAGAGAACAGGGACTCACATTTAGAAAACACTCTTATGCCTGCTTAAGGGGGAAGGAGAGGTGGGGTGATGCATAAAACCAGAGTTTGATATCCGTACAGGTACTATTCCAAAAACCAAATATGGAATAGACAAGACCTACACCTTCTTCAGTGAAAGGGACTCAATCCCCCATATTTCCCGCAGAGGAATATATCTGACTAGTAAGAATCTTAAAACCTATATATTGATATGTCTCCATAAGGGAATCAAGTGTGTTTAGACTGGCATAAACATGTCAGTGAGATTCAGCTGAAACCCACTATAAAAAGGAATTTCAAAAACAAAACAAAAAAAAAAAAACAGGAAAATTCTTTACAATTCCTTCAGGGGATCTGATGAAACCTGGAAAGACCCTATCTACAACGACAGCTGGATGTGGCATAAGGCTGGACACTTGGGACAGAGAGGATTGGTTAGATTGGGTGAGCAAATGCAGACATTTTAAAGCAATAATGCGTGGCACACATTCCAAGTGTCCCAACTCTCCAGGTTGAAGGGAATATTAGTACAGCTATAACATGTACGGGAAACCTAGAGAATGGACACACTGTGAATACGAAAGGTTTCTAGAATTCAACTAATAGTCCCTCTCTTGTTTCTCTGGCTAGAATTTCCTACTGCTTTACTATCAATCTCCCAACTTGGAGAGATAGCCTGTTTAACCTCCTGGTTCGCACAGTTTGCCAATTTGGCAGAGGATGAAAGTGAAGAGGGAGAACCAATGAGAGAGTACCTGTTAGGCATTTGGACGGGCACATGTACTCTAATTTCCCGGCAGGAAGAAGAATTAACCAAAGTCTCAGCCACCCGCCAGGAACCAGTATAGGTCCTGAACCAAAATTATGGTTTGCCGTCAGCTCACCAAAAACGAGTAGAAAAATGGAGCTCAGGGGCACAGCAATTCACAAACTGGCAGAGTAATAAATGACAACTATCATCCAAACATCTGTTGAGTGAAGGCAACGAGGTGGACTTGAAAGCGAGACAGAATACCAGGAAACAGATTTCAAGAGGTAAATTGGAATCTCCTTTAAAGCACAGGAAGAGGGCACAACTTCGACAATGATGCACTTGGCCAAAAAGGGCGTATGGGTTTTCTCCTGAATATATTCATGGGAAAACCCATACGCCCTTTTTGGCCAAGCAAGCAAGCGGGCAATGCAAATCTGCACTACAAAGAAGTATCACTTCCCACCAGTCAAAAGGGACATCCGCAAATGGGTAAAAAACAGAAAGGCAAGACAGGCCCTGGAGAACAGGGAGCCTAGTTATGCTGATGGGCAGGATGTAAATTGCCAACTGCCTTTCTGGTGGAGTGCACTGTGTTCCCTCAATCAAGTAAACAACCGAGCTACAGAGCCAAGGGCACTTCCAGTCTAGGGAATATACCTTGGGAATACTGAAAATCAATAAGAAAGAGCCACCCCAAAATTTAGGGCTGCACTGCTTACAAGAACCTCAACTTGGGTACACCTTAAATATCCCAGGAAAGACAAAAATGGTTCAAGAAACTGTGTTACTTACGTACGATGGAATATCCCTCAGCCATGAAATCAATGTCATAAGGCCAGTAGCAGCAGAATGAGTGGATTCAGGTACGATGGTTCTAAGTGAAATAAGTCACAAACATAAAGAAACTTATCATAAGATATCACTTATGAAGGTCCTGTAAACATGGCTACACATGAACTGAGTTAGGAAAGACAACAGAGTCTTATATTTAGAAAACACTCTTATGCCTGCTTCAGGGGAAAGGAGAGGAGGGGTGATGCATAAAACCAGAGTTTGATATCCGTACAGGTACTATTCCAAAAACCAAATATGGAATAGACAAGACCTACACCTTCTTCAGTGAAAGGGACTCAATCCCCCATATTTCCCGCAGAGGAATATATCTGACTAGTAAGAATCTTAAAACCTATATATTGATATGTCTCCATAAGGGAATCAAGTGTGTCTAGACTGGCATAAACATGTCAGTGAGAATCAGCTCAAACCCACTATAAAAAAGAATTTCAAAAACAAAACAAAACAAAAAAAAATACAGGGAAATTCTTTACAATTCCTTCAGGGGCTCTGATGAAACCTGGAATGACCCTATCTACAACGACAACTGGATGTGGCATAAGGCTGGACACTTGGGACAGAGAGGATTGGTTAGATTGGGTGAGCAAATGCAGACATTTTAAAGCAATAATGCGTGACACACATTCCAAGGGTCCCAACTCTCCAGGTTGAAGGGAATATTACTACAGCTATAACATGTACGGGAAACCTAGAGAATGGACACACAGTGAATACGAAAGGTTTCTAGAAATCAACTAATAGTCCCTCTCCTTTTTCTCCGGCTAGAATTTCCTACTGCTTTACTATCAATCTCCCAACTTGGAGAGACAGCCCCTTTAACCTCCTGGTTCTCACAGGTTGCCAATTTGGCAGAGGATGAAAGTGAAGAGGGAGAACCAATGAGAGAGTAGCTGTTAGGCATTTGGAAGGGCACATGTCACTCTAATTTCCAAGCAGGAAGAAGAATTAACCAATGTCTCAGCCACCTGCCGGGAACTAGTATAGGTCCTGAACCAAAATTTTGGAGTTGCGGTCAGCTCACAAAAAACAAGTTGGAAAATGGAGCTCAGGAGCACAGCAATTCTCAAAGTGTCAGAGAAATAAACGACAACTATAGTCCAAAAACCTGTTGAGCGAAGGCAACGAGGCGGACTTGAAAGCGAGCCAGAATAGCAGGAAACAGATTTCAAGAGGTACATTGGAATCTCCTTTAAAGCACAGGAAGAGGTGCACATCTTCGACAATGATGCACTTGGCCAAAAAGGGTGTATGTGTTTTCTCCTGAATATACTCAGGAGAGATCACATACTCCCTTTTTGGCCAAGCAAGCAAGCGGGCAATGCAAATCTGCACTACAAAGAAGTATCACATCCCACCAGTCAAAAGGGACATCCGCAAAATGTGTAAAAACCAGAAAGGCAAGACAGGCCCTGGAGAACAGGGAGCCTAGTTATGCTGTTGGGCGGGATGTAAATTGCCAACTGCCTCTCTGGAGGAGTGCATTGTGTTCCCTAAAACAAGTAAACAACAGAGCTACAGAGCCAAGGGCAATTCCAGTCTAGGGAATATACCTTGGGAAAACTGAAAATCAATAAGACAGAGCCACCCCAAAATTTAGGGCTGCACTGCTTACAAGAACCTCAACTTGGGTACACATTAAATATCTGAGGAATGACAAAAATTGTTCAAGAAATTGTGTTACTTACATATGATGGAATATCCCTCAGTCATGAAATCAATGTCATAAGGCCAGTAGCAGCAGAATGAGTGGATTCAGGTACGATGGTTCTAAGTGAAATAAGTCACAAACATAAAGAATCTTATCATAAGATATCACTTATGAAGGTCCTGTAAACATGGCTACACATGAACTGAGTTAGGAAAGAGAACAGAGTCTCACATTTAGAAAACACTCTTATGCCTGCTTAAGGGGGAAGGAGAGGTGGGGTGATGCACAAAACCAGAGTTTGATAGGAATACGGGTACCGTTCCAAAAACCAACTACGGAATAGACAAGACCTACACCTTCCTCAGTGAACGGGACTCAAAACCCCATATTTCCCACAGAGGAATATATCTGACTAGTAAGAATCTTAAAACCTATGTATTGATATGTCTCTGTAAGGGAATCATGTGGGTCTAGACTGGCATAAACATGGCAGTGAGAATCAGTTCAAACCCACTTTAAAAAGGAATTTCAAAAACAAAACAATAAAACACGGAAATTCTTTACAATTCCTTGAGTTGCTCTGATGAACCCTGGAATGATCCTATCTACAACGACACCTGGATGTGGCCCAAGGTTGGACACTTGGGACTGAGAGGATCGGTGAGATTCGGTGAGCAAATGCAGACCATTTAATACAATAATGCGTGGCACACATTCCAAGTGTTCCAACTCTCCAGGTTGAAGGGAATATTACTACAGCTATAACATGTATGGGAAACCTAGAGAATGGACACACTCTGAATACAAAAAGTTTCTAAAACTCAACTAACAGTCTCTCTCCTGGTGCTCCTGTTTGACTTTCCAACTGCTTTACTCTCAATCTCCCAACTTGGAGAGACATCCCCTTTAACCTCCTGGTTCGCACAGTTTGTCAATTTGGCAGAGGATGAAAGGGAAGAGGGAGAACTAATGAGAGAGTAGCTGTTAGGCATTTGGACGGGCAGAGGTCTCTCTAATTTCCCGGCAGGAAGAAGGATTAACCCAAGTCTCAGCCACGCGCCGGGAAAGAGTATAGGTCCTGAACCGAAATTTTGGACTTTCGGTCAGCTCACAAAAAACGAGTTGATAAATCGAGCTCAGTTGCACAATAATTCAAAACCTGGCAGAGTAATAAAGGGCAACTATCGTCCAAAAATCTGTTGAGGGAAGGCAATGAGGCAGACTTGAAACCGATCCAGAATAGCAGGACACAGATTTCAAGAGGTACATTGCAATCGCCTTCAAAGCACAGGAAGAAGGGCAAAACTTCGACAATGATGCACTTGGCCAAAAAGTGCGTATGCGTTTTCTCCTGAATATATTCAGGAGAAAACGCATACGCCCTTTTTGGCCAAGCAAGCAAGCAGGCAATGCAAATCTGCACTACAAAATGTATCACTTCCCACCGGTCAAAAGGGATATCCGCAAAATGTGTAAAAACCAGAAAGGCAAGACAGGCCCTGGAGAACAGAGAGCCTAGTTATGCTGATGGGTGGGATGTAAATTACCAACTGACTTTGTGGAGGAGTTCACTGTGTTCCCTAAAACAAGTAAACAAGAGAGCTACAGAACCAAGGGCACTTCCAGTCTAGGGAATATACCTTGGGAAAACTGAAAATCAATAAGACAGAGCCACCCCAAATTAGGGCTGCACTGCTTACAAGAACCTCAACTTGGGTACACCGTAAATATCCCGGGAAAGACAAAAATGGTTTAAGAAATTGTATTACTTACGGAAGATGGAATATCCCACAGCCATGCAATCAATGTCATGAGGCCAGTAGCAACAAAATGAGTGGATTCAGGTACGATGATTCTAAGTGAAATAAGTCACAGAGAAAAAGAAACTTATCATAAGATATCACTTATGAAGGTCCTGTAAACATGGCTACACATGAACTGAGTTAGGAAAGAGAACAGAGTCTCACATTTAGAAAACACTCTTATGCCTGCTTAAGGGGGAAGGAGAGGTGGGGTGATGCATAAAACCAGAGTTTGATATCCGTACAGGTACTATTCCAAAAACCAAATATGGAATAGACAAGACCTACACCTTCTTCAGTGAAAGGGACTCAATCCCCCATATTTCCCGCAGAGGAATATATCTGACTAGTAAGAATCTTAAAACCTATATATTGATATGTCTCCATAAGGGAATCAAGTGTGTCTAGACTGGCATAAACATGTCAGTGAGAATCAGCTCAAACCCACTATAAAAAGGAATTTCAAAAACAAAACAAAACAAAACAAAACAAAAAACAGGAAAATTCTTTACAATTCCTTCAGGGGCTCTGATGAAACCTGGAAACTCCCTATCTACAACGACAGCTGGATGTGGCATAAGTCTGGACACTTGGGACAGAGAGGATTGGTTAGATTGGGTGAGCAAATGCAGACATTTTAAAGCAATAATGCGTGGCACACATTCCAAGGGTCCCAACTCTCCAGGTGGAAGGGAATATTACTACAGCTATAACATGTACGGGAAACCTAGAGAATGGACACACTGTGAATACGAAAGGTTTCTAGAATTCAACTAATAGTCCCTCTCCTGTTTCTCCGGCTAGAATTTCCTACTGCTTTACTATCAATCTCCCAACTTGGAGAGACAGCCCCTTTAACCTCCTGGTTCGCACAGCTTGCCAATTTGGCAGAGGATGAAAGTGAAGAGGGAGAACCAATGAGAGAGTAGCTGTTAGGCATTTGGACGGGCACATGTCACTCTAATTTCCCGGCAGGAAGAAGAATTAACCAAAGTCTCAGCCACCCGCCAGGAACCAGTATAGGTCCTGAACCAAAATTTTGTTCTTGCCGTCAGCTCACAAAAAACGAGTAGAAAAATGGAGCTCAGGGGCACAGCAATTCACAAACTGGCAGAGTAATAAATGACAACTATCATCCAAACATCTGTTGAGTGAAGGCAACGAGGTGGACTTGAAAGCGAGACAGAATACCAGGAAACAGATTTCAAGAGGTACATTGGAATCTCCTTTAAAGCACAGGAAGAGGGCACAACTTCGACAATGATGCACTTGGCCAAAAACGGTGTATGGGTTTTCTCCTGAATATATTCATGGGAAAACCCATACGCCCTTTTTGGCCAAGCAAGCAAGCGGTCAATGCAAATCTGCACTACAAAGAAGTATCACTTCCCACCGGTCAAAAGGGACATCCGCAAATGGGTAAAAAACAGAAAGGCAAGACAGGCCCTGGAGAACAGGGAGCCTAGTTATGCTGATGGGCAGGATGTAAATTGCCAACTGCCTTTCTGGTGGAGTGCACTGTGTTCCCTCAATCAAGTAAACAACCGAGCTACAGAGCCAAGGGCACTTCCAGTCTAGGGAATATACCTTGGGAATACTGAAAATCAATAAGACAGAGCCACCCCAAAATTTAGGGCTGCACTGCTTACAAGAACCTCAACTTTGGTACACCTTAAATATCCCAGGAAAGACAAAAATGGTTCAAGAAACTGTGTTACTTACATACGATGGAATATCCCTCAGCCATGAAATCAATGTCATAAGGCCAGTAGCAGCAGAATGAGTGGATTCAGGTACGATGGTTCTAAGTGAAATAAGTCACAAACATAAAGAAACTTATCATAAGATATCACTTATGAAGGTCCTGTAAACATGGCTACACATGAACTGAGTTAGGAAAGAGAACAGAGTCTTACATTTAGAAAACACTCTTATGCCTGCTTCAGGGGAAAGGAGAGGAGGGGTGATGCATAAAACCAGAGTTTGATATCCGTACAGGTACTATTCCAAAAACCAAATATGGAATAGACAAGACCTACACCTTCTTCAGTGAAAGGGACTCAATCCCCCATATTTCCCGCAGAGGAATATATCTGACTAGTAAGAATCTTAAAACCTATATATTGATATGTCTCCATAAGGGAATCAAGTGTGTCTAGACTGGCATAAACATGTCAGTGAGAATCAGCTCAAACCCACTATAAAAAGGAATTTCTAAAACAAAACAAAACAAAAATACAGGGAAATTCTTTACAATTCCTTCAGGGGCTCTGATGAAACCTGGAATATCCCTATCTACAACGACAACTGGATGTGGCATAAGGCTGGACACTTGGAACAGAGAGGAATGGATAGATTGGGTGAGCAAATGCAGACATTTTAAAGCAATAATGCGTGGCACACATTCCAAGGGTCCCAACTCTCCAGGTGGAAGGGAATATTACTACAGCTATAACATGTACGGGAAACCTAGAGAATGGACACACTGTGAATATGAAAGGTTTCTAGAATTCAACTAATAGTCCCTCTCCTGTTTCTCCGGCTAGAATTTCCTACTGCTTTACTATCAATCTCCCAACTTGGAGAGACAGCCCCTTTAACCTCCTGGTTCGCACAGCTTGCCAATTTGGCAGAGGATGAAAGTGAAGAGGGAGAACCAATGAGAGAGTAGCTGTTAGGCATTTGGACGGGCACATGTCACTCTAATTTCCAAGCAGGAAGAAAAATTAACCAAAGTCTCAGCCACCCACCAGGAACCAGTATAGGTCCTGAACCAAAATTTTGTTCTTGCCGTCAGCTCACAAAAAAACGATTAGAAAAATGGAGCTCAGGGGCACAGCAATTCACAAACTGGCAGAGTATTAAATGACAACTATCATCCAAACATCTGTTGAGTGAAGGCAACGAGGTGGACTTGAAAGCGAGACAGAATACCAGGAAACAGATTTCAAGAGGTACATTGGAATCTCCTTTAAAGCACAGGAAGAGGGCACAACTTCGACAATGATGCACTTGGCCAAAAAGGGCGTATGGGTTTTCTCCTGAATATATTCATGGGAAAACCCATACGCCCTTTTTGGCCAAGCAAGCAAGCGGGCAATGCAAATCTGCACTACAAAGAAGTATCACTTCCCACCGGTCAAAAGGGACATCCGCAAATGGGTAAAAAACAGAAAGGCAAGACAGGCCCTGGAGAACAGGGAGCCTAGTTATGCTGATGGGCAGGATGTAAATTGCCAACTGCCTTTCTGGTGGAGTGCACTGTGTTCCCTCAATCAAGTAAACAACCGAGCTACAGAGCCAAGGGCACTTCCAGTCTAGGGAATATACCTTGGGAAAACTGAAAATCAATAAGACAGAGCCACCCCAAAATTTAGGGCTGCACTGCTTACAAGAACCTCAACTTGGGTACACCTTAAATATCCCAGGAAAGACAAAAATGGTTCAAGAAACTGTGTTACTTACGTACGATGGAATATCCCTCAGCCATGAAATCAATGTCATAAGGCCAGTAGCAGCAGAATGAGTGGATTCAGGTACGATGGTTCTAAGTGAAATAAGTCACAAACATAAAGAAACTTATCATAAGATATCACTTATGAAGGTCCTGTAAACATGGCTACACATGAACTGAGTTAGGAAAGAGAACAGAGTCTTACATTTAGAAAACACTCTTATGCCTGCTTCAGGGGAAAGGAGAGGAGGGGTGATGCATAAAACCAGAGTTTGATATCCGTACAGGTACTATTCCAAAAACCAAATATGGAATAGACAAGACTTACACCTTCTTCAGTGAAAGGGACTCAATCCCCCATATTTCCCGCAGAGGAATATATCTGACTAGTAAGAATCTTAAAACCTATATATTGATATGTCTCCATAAGGGAATCAAGTGTGTCTAGACTGGCATAAACATGTCAGTGAGAATCAGCTCAAACCCACTATAAAAAGGAATTTCAAAAACAAAACAAAAAAAAATACAGGGAAATTCTTTACAATTCCTTCAGGGGCTCTGATGAAACCTGGAATAACCCTATCTACAATGACAACTGGATGTGGCATAAGGCTGGACACTTGGAACAGAGAGGATTGGATAGATTGGGTGAGCAAATGCAGACATTTTAAAGCAATAATGCATGACACACATTCCAAGGGTCCCAACTCTCCATGTTGAAGGGAATATTACTACAGCTATAACATGTACGGGAAACCTAGAGAATGGACACACTGTGAATACGAAAGGTTTCTAGAAATCAAATAATAGTCCCTCTCCTGGTTCTCTGGCTAGAATTTCCTACTGCTTTACTATCAATCTCCCAACTTGGACAGACAGCCCCTTTAACCTCCTGGTTCTCACAGGTTGCCAATTTGGCAGAGGATGAAAGTGAAGAGGGAGAACCATTGAGAGAGTAGCTGTTAGGCATTTGGACGGGCACATGCCACTCTAATTTCCAAGCAGGAAGAAGAATTAACTAATGTCTCAGCCACCCGCCGGGAAATAGTATAGGTCCTGAACCAAAATTTTGGAGTTGCGGTCAGCTCACAAAAAACAAGTTGGAAAATGGAGCTCAGGGGCACAGCAATTCTCAAAGTGTCAGAGAAATAAACGACAACTATAGTCCAAAAACCTGTTGAGCGAAGGCAACGAGGCGGACTTGAAAGCGAGCCAGAATAGCAGGAAACAGATTTCAAGAGGTACATTGGAATCTCCTTTAAAGCACAGGAAGAGAGGCACATCTTCGACAATGATGCACTTGGCCAAAAAGGGTGTATGCGTTTTCTCCTGAATATATTCAGGAGAGATCACATACTCCCTGTTTGGGCAAGCAAGCAAGCGGGCAATGCAAATCTGCACTACAAAGAAGTATCACATCCCACAAGTCAAAAGGGACATCCGCAAAATGTGTAAAAACCAGAGAGGCAAGACAGGCCCTGGAGAATGGGGAGCCTAGTTATGCTGTTGGGCGGGATGTAAATTGCCAACTGCCTCTCTGGAGGAGTGCATTGTGTTCCCTAAAACAAGTAAACAACAGAGCTACAGAGCCAAGGGCAATTCCAGTCTAGGGAATATACCTTGGGAAAACTGAAAATCAATAAGACAGAGCCACCCCAAAATTTAGGGCTGCACTGCTTACAAGAACCTCAACTTGGGTACACATTAAATATCTGAGGAATGTCAAAAATTGTTCAAGAAACTGTGTTACTTACATATGATGGAATATCCCTCAGTCATGAAATCAATGTCATAAGGCCAGTAGCAGCAGAATGAGTGGATTCAGGTACGATGGTTCTAAGTGAAATAAGTCACAAACATAAAGAATCTTATCATAAGATATCACTTATGAAGGTCCTGTAAACATGGCTACACATGAACTGAGTTAGGAAAGAGAACAGAGTCTCACATTTAGAAAACACTCTTATGCCTGCTTAAGGGGGAAGGAGAGGTGGGGTGATGCACAAAACCAGAGTTTGATAGGAATACGGGTACCGTTCCAAAAACCAACTACGGAATAGACAAGACCTACACCTTCCTCAGTGAACGGGACTCAAAACCCCATATTTCCCACAGAGGAATATATCTGACTAGTAAGAATCTTAAAACCTATGTATTGATATGTCTCTGTAAGGGAATCATGTGGGTCTAGACTGGCATAAACATGGCAGTGAGAATCAGTTCAAACCCACTTTAAAAAGGAATTTCAAAAACAAAACAAAAAAACACGGAAATTCTTTACAATTCCTTGAGTTGCTCTGATGAACCCTGGAATGATCCTATCTACAACGACACCTGGATGTGGCACAAGGTTGGACACTTGGGACTGAGAGGATCGGTGAGATTCGGTGAGCAAATGCAGACCATTTAAGACAATAATGCGTGGCACACATTCCAAGTGTTCCAACTCTCCAGGTTGAAGGGAATATTACTACAGCTATAACATGTATGGGAAACCTAGAGAATGGACACACTCTGAATACAAAAAGTTTCTAAAACTCAACTAACAGTCTCTCTCCTGGTGCTCCTGTTTGACTTTCCAACTGCTTTACTCTCAATCTCCCAACTTGGAGAGACATCCCCTTTAACCTCCTGGTTCGCACAGCTTGTCAATTTGGCAGAGGATGAAAGGGAAGAGGGAGAACTAATGAGAGAGTAGCTGTTAGGCATTTGGACGGGCAGAGGTCTCTCTAATTTCCCGGCAGGAAGAAGAATTAACCCAAGTCTCAGCCACGCACCGGGAAAGAGTATAGGTCCTGAACCAAAATTTTGGACTTTCGGTCAGCTCACAAAAAACGAGTTGATAAATCGAGCTCAGTTGCACAATAATTCAAAACCTGGCAGAGTAATAAAGGTCAACTATCGTCCAAAAATCTGTTGAGGGAAGGCAATGAGGCAGACTTGAAACCGATCCAGAATAGCAGGACACAGATTTCAAGAGGTACATTGCAATCGCCTTCAAAGCACAGGAAGAAGGGCAAAACTTCGACAATGATGCACTTGGCCAAAAAGGGCGTATGCGTTTTCTCCTGAATATATTCAGGAGAAAACACATACGCCCTTTTTGGCCAAGCAAGCAAGCGGGCAATGCAAATCTGCACTACAAAATGTATCACTTCCCACCGGTCAAAAGGGATATCCGCAAAATGTGTAAAAACCAGAAAGGCAAGACAGGCCCTGGAGAACAGAGAGCCTAGTTATGCTGATGGGTGGGATGTAAATTACCAACTGACTTTGTGGAGGAGTTCACTGTGTTCCCTAAAACAAGTAAACAAGAGAGCTACAGAACCAAGGGCACTTCCAGTCTAGGGAATATACCTTGGGAAAACTGAAAATCAATAAGACAGAGCCACCCCAAATTAGGGCTGCACTGCTTACAAGAACCTCAAATTGGGTACACCGTAAATATCCCGGGAAAGACAAAAATGGTTTAAGAAATTGTATTACTTACGGAAGATGGAATATCCCCCAGCCATGCAATCAATGTCATGAGGCCAGTAGCAACAAAATGAGTGGATTCAGGTACGATGATTCTAAGTGAAATAAGTCACAGAGAAAAAGAAACTTATCATAAGATATCACTTATGAAGGTCCTGTAAACATGGCTACACATGAACTGAGTTAGGAAAGAGAACAGAGTCTCACATTTAGAAAACACTCTTATGCCTGCTTAAGGGGGAAGGAGAGGTGGGGTGATGCATAAAACCAGAGTTTGATATCCGTACAGGTACTATTCCAAAAACCAAATATGGAATAGACAAGACCTACACCTTCTTCAGTGAACGGGACTCAATCCCCCATATTTCCCGCAGAGGAATATATCTGACTAGTAAGAATCTTAAAACCTATATATTGATATGTCTCCATAAGGAAATCAAGTGTGTCTAGACTGGCATAAACATGTCAGTGAGAATCAGCTCAAACCCACTATAAAAAGAATTTCAAAAACAAAACAAAACAAAACAAAAAAAAAACAGGAAAATTCTTTACAATTCCTTCAGGGGCTCTGATGAAACCTGGAAAGACCCTATCTACAACGACAGCTGGATGTGGCATAAGTCTGGACACTTGGGACAGAGAGGAATGGTTAGATTGGGTGAGCAAATGCAGACATTTTAAAGCAATAATGTGTGGCACACATTACAAGGGTCCCAACTCTCCAGGTGGAAGGGAATATTACTACAGCTATAACATGTACGGGAAACCTAGAGAATGGACACACTGTGAATACGAAAGGTTTCTAGAATTCAACTAATAGTCCCTCTCCTGTTTCTCCGGCTAGAACTTCCTACTGCTTTACTATCAATCTCCCAACTTGGAGAGACAGCCCCTTTAACCTCCTGGTTCGCACAGCTTGCCAATTTGGCAGAGGATGAAAGTGAAGAGGGAGAACCAATGAGAGAGTAGCTGTTAGGCATTTGGACGGGCACATGTCACTCTAATTTCCCGGCAGGAAGAAGAATTAACCAAAGTCTCAGCCACCCGCCAGGAACCAGTATAGGTCCTGAACCAAAATTTTGTTCTTGCCGTCAGCTCACAAAAAACGAGTAGAAAAATGGAGCTCAGGGGCACAGCAATTCACAAACTGGCAGAGTAATAAATGACAACTATCATCCAAACATCTGTTGAGTGAAGGCAACGAGGTGGACTTGAAAGCGAGACAGAATACCAGGAAACAGATTTCAAGAGGTACATTGGAATCTCCTTTAAAGCACAGGAAGAGGGCACAACTTCGACAATGATGCACTTGGCCAAAAAGGGCGTATGGGTTTTCTCCTGAATATATTCATAGGAAAACCCATACGCCCTTTTTGGCCAAGCAAGCAAGTGGGCAATGCAAATCTGCACTACAAAGAAGTATCACTTCCCACCAGTCAAAAGGGACATCCGCAAATGGGTAAAAAACAGAAAGGCAAGACAGGCCCTGGAGAACAGGGAGCCTAGTTATGCTGATGGGCAGGATGTAAATTGCCAACTGCCTTTCTGGTGGAGTGCACTGTGTTCCCTCAATCAAGTAAACAACCGAGCTACAGAGCCAAGGGCACTTCCAGTCTAGGGAATATACCTTGGGAATACTGAAAATCAATAAGACAGAGCCACCCCAAAATTTAGGACTGCACTGCTTACAAGAACCTCAACTTGGGTACACCTTTAATATCCCAGGAAAGACAAAAATGGTTCAAGAAACTGTGTTACTTACGTACGATGGAATATCCCTCAGCCATGAAATCAATGTCATAAGGCCAGTAGCAGCAGAATGAGTGGATTCAGGTACGATGGTTCTAAGTGAAATAAGTCACAAACATAAAGAAACTTATCATAAGATATCACTTATGAAGGTCCTGTAAACATGGCTACACATGAACTGAGTTAGGAAAGAGAACAGAGTCTTACATTTAGAAAACACTCTTATGCCTGCTTCAGGGGAAAGGAGAGGAGGGGTGATGCATAAAACCAGAGTTTGATATCCGTACAGGTACTATTCCAAAAACCAAATATGGAATAGACAAGACCTACACCTTCTTCAGTGAAAGGGACTCAATCCCCCATATTTCCCGCAGAGGAATATATCTGACTAGTAAGAATCTTAAAACCTATATATTGATATGTCTCCATAAGGGAATCAAGTGTGTCTAGACTGGCATAAACATGTCAGTGAGAATCAGCTCAAACCCACTATAAAAAGGAATTTGAAAAACAAAACAAAACAAAAAAAATACAGGGAAATTCTTTACAATTCCTTCAGGGGCTCTGAAGAAACCTGGAATAACCCTATCTACAACGACAACAGGATGTGGCATAAGGCTGGACACTTGGAACAGAGAGGATTGAATAGATTGGGTGAGCAAATGCAGACATTTTAAAGCAATAATGCGTGGCACACATTCCAAGGGTCCCAACTCTCCAGGTGGAAGGGAATATTACTACAGCTATAACATGTACGGGAAACCTAGAGAATGGACACACTGTGAATATGAAAGGTTTCTAGAATTCAACTAATAGTCCCTCTCCTGTTTCTCTGGCTAGAATTTCCTACTGCTTTACTATCAATCTCCCAACTTGGAGAGACAGCCCCTTTAACCTCCTGGTTCGCACAGCTTGCCAAATTGGCAGAGGATGAAAGTGAAGAGGGAGAACCAATGAGAGAGTAGCTGTTAGGCATTTGGACGGGCACATGTCACTCTAATTTCCAAGCAGGAAGAAGAATTAACCAAAGTCTCAGCCACCCAATAGGAACCAGTATAGGTCCTGAACCAAAATTTTGTTCTTGCCGTCAGCTCACAAAAAAACGATTAGAATAATGGAGCTCAGGGGCACAGCAATTCACAAACTGGCAGAGTAATAAATAACAACTATCATCCAAACATCTGTTGAGTGAAGGCAACGAGGTGGACTTGAAAGCGAGACAGAATACCAGGAAACAGATTTCAAGAGGTACATTGGAATCTCCTTTAAAGCACAGGAAGAGGGCACAACTTCGACAATGATGCACTTGGCCAAAAAGGGCGTATGGGTTTTCTCCTGAATATATTCATGGGAAAACCCATACACCCTTTTTGGCCAAGCAAGCAAGCGGGCAATGCAAATCTGCACTACAAAGAAGTATCACTTCCCACCGGTCAAAAGGGACATCCGCAAATGGGTAAAAAACAGAAAGGCAAGACAGGCCCTGGAGAACAGGGAGCCTAGTTATGCTGATGGGCAGGATGTAAATTGCCAACTGCCTTAATGGTGGAGTGCACTGTGTTCCCTCAATCAAGTAAACAACCGAGCTACAGAGCCAAGGGCACTTCCAGTCTAGGGAATATACCTTGGGAAAACTGAAAATCAATAAGACAGAGCCACCCCAAAATTTAGGGCTGCACTGCTTACAAGAACCTCAAGTTGGGTACACATTAAATATCTGAGGAATGACAAAAATTGTTCAAGAAACTGTGTTACTTACATATGATGGAATATCCCTCAGTCATGAAATCAATGTCATAAGGCCAGTAGCAGCAGAATGAGTGGATTCAGGTACGATGGTTCTAAGTGAAATAAGTCACAAACATAAAGAATCTTATCATAAGATATCACTTATGAAGGTCCTGTAAACATGGCTACACATGAACTGAGTTAGGAAAGAGAACAGAGTCTCACATTTAGAAAACACTCTTATGCCTGCTTAAGGGGGAAGGAGAGGTGGGGTGATGCACAAAACCAGAGTTTGATAGGAATACGGGTACCGTTCCAAAAACCAACTACGGAATAGACAAGACCTACACCTTCCTCAGTGAACGGGACTCAAAACCCCATATTTCCCACAGAGGAATATATCTGACTAGTAAGAATCTTAAAACCTATGTATTGATATGTCTCTGTAAGGGAATCATGTGGGTCTAGACTGGCATAAACATGGCAGTGAGAATCAGTTCAAACCCACTTTAAAAAGGAATTTCGAAAACAAAACAAAAAAACACGGAAATTCTTTACAATTCCTTGAGTTGCTCTGATGAACCCTGGAATGATCCTATCTACAACGACACCTGGATGTGGCACAAGGTTGGACACTTGGGACTGAGAGGATCGGTGAGATTCGGTGAGCAAATGCAGACCATTTAAGGCAATAATGCGTGGCACACATTCCAAGTGTTCCAACTCTCCAGGTTGAAGGGAATATTACTACAGCTATAACATGTATGGGAAACCTAGAGAATGGACACACTCTGAATACAAAAAGTTTCTAAAACTCAACTAACAGTCCCTCTCCTGGTGCTCCTGTTTGACTTTCCAACTGCTTTACTCTCAATCTCCCAACTTGGAGAGACATCCCCTTTAATCCCCTAGTTCGCACAGATTGCCAATTTGGCAGAGGATGAAAGGGAAGAGGGAGAACCAATGAGAGAGTAGCTGTTAGGCATTTGGACGGGCAGAGGTCTCTCTAATTTCCCAGCAGGAAGAAGAATTAACCCAAGTCTCAGCCACGCGCCGGGATAGAGTATAGTTCCTGAACCAAAATTTTGGACTTTCGGTCAGCTCACAAAAAACGAGTTGATAAATCGAGCTCAGTTGCACAATAATTCAAAACCTGGCAGAGTAATAAAGGGCAACTATCGTCCAAAAATCTGTTGAGGGAAGGCAATGAGGCAGACTTGAAACCGATCCAGAATAGCAGGACACAGATTTCAAGAGGTACATTGCAATCGCCTTCAAAGCACAGGAAGAAGGGCAAAACTTCGACAATGATGCACTTGGCCAAAAAGTGCGTATGCGTTTTCTCCTGAATATATTCAGGAGAAAACACATACGCCCTTTTTGGTCAAGCAAGCAAGCGGGCAATGCAAATCTGCACTACAAAATGTATCACTTCCCACCGGTCAAAAGGGATATCCACAAAATGTGTAAAAACCAGAAAGGCAAGACAGGCCCTGGAGAACAGAGAGCCTAGTTATGCTGATGGGTGGGATGTAAATTACCAACTGCCTTTGTGGAGGAGTTCACTGTGTTCCCTAAAACAAGTAAACAAGAGAGCTACAGAACCAAGGGCACTTCCAGTCTAGGGAATATACCTTGGGAAAACTGAAAATCAATAAGACAGAACCACCCCAAATTAGGGCTGCACTGCTTACAAGAACCTCAACTTGGGTACACCGTAAATATCCCGGGAAAGACAAAAATGGTTTAAGAAATTGTATTACTTACGGAAGATGGAATATCCTCCAGCCATGCAATCAATGTCATGAGGCCAGTAGCAACAAAATGAGTGGATTCAGGTACGATGATTCTAAGTGAAATAAGTCACAGAAAAAAAGAAACTTATCATAAGATATCACTTATGAAGGTCCTGTAAACATGGCTACACATGAACTGAGTTAGGAAAGAGAACAGAGACTCACATTTAGAAAACACTCTTATGCCTGCTTAAGGGGGAAGGAGAGGTGGGGTGATGCATAAAACCAGAGTTTGATATCCGTACAGGTACTATTCCAAAAACCAAATATGGAATAGACAAGACCTACACCTTCTTCAGTGAACGGGACTCAATCCCCCATATTTCCCGCAGAGGAATATATCTGACTAGTAAGAATCTTAAAACCTATATATTGATATGTCTCCATAAGGGAATCAAGTGTGTCTAGACTGGCATAAACATGTCAGTGAGAATCAGCTCAAACCCACTATAAAAAGGAATTTCAAAAACAAAACAAAACAAAAATACAGGGAAATTCTTTACAATTCCTTCAGGGGCTCTGATGAAACCTGGAATAACCCTATCTACAACGACAACTGGATGTGGCATAAGGCTGGACACTTGGAACAGAGAGGATTGGATAGATTGGGTGAGCAAATGCAGACATTTTAAAGCAATAATGCGTGGCACACATTCCAAGGGTCCCAACTCTCCAGGTGGAAGGGAATATTACTACAGCTATAACATGTACGGGAAACCTAGAGAATGGACACACTGTGAATATGAAAGGTTTCTAGAATTCAACTAATAGTCCCTCTCCTGTTTCTCCGGCTAGAATTTCCTACTGCTTTACTATCAATCTCCCAACTTGGAGAGACAGCCCCTTTAACCTCCTGGTTCGCACAGCTTGCCAATTTGGCAGAGGATGAAAGTGAAGAGGGAGAACCAATGAGAGTAGCTGTTAGGCATTTGGACGGGCACATGTCACTCTAATTTCCAAGCAGGAAGAAGAATTAACCAAAGTCTCAGCCACCCACCAGGAACCAGTATAGGTCCTGAACCAAAATTTTGTTCTTGCCGTCAGCTCACAAAAAAACGATTAGAAAAATGGAGCTCAGGGGCACAGCAATTCACAAACTGGCAGAGTAATAAATGACAACTATCATCCAAACATCTGTTGAGTGAAGGCAACGAGGTGGACTTGAAAGCAAGACAGAATACCAGGAAACAGATTTCAAGAGGTACATTAGAATCTCCTTTAAAGCACAGGAAGAGGGCACAACTTCGACAATGATGCACTTGGCCAAAAAGGGCGTATGGGTTTTCTCCTGGATATATTCATGGGAAAACCCATACGCCCTTTTTGGCCAAGCAAGCAAGCGGGCAATGCAAATCTGCACTACAAAGAAGTATCACTTCCCACCGGTCAAAAGGGACATCCGCAAATGGGTAAAAAACAGAAAGGCAAGACAGGCCCTGGAGAACAGGGAGCCTAGTTATGCTGATGGGCAGGATGTAAATTGCCAACTGCCTTTCTGGTGGAGTGCACTGTGTTCCCTCAATCAAGTAAACAACCGAGCTACAGAGCCAAGGGCACTTCCAGTCTAGGAAATATACCTTGGGAATACTGAAAATCAATAAGACAGAGCCACCCCAAAATTTAGGGCTGCACTGCTTACAAGAACCTCAACTTGGGTACACCTTAAATATCCCAGGAAAGACAAAAATGGTTCAAGAAACTGTGTTACTTACGTACGATGGAATATCCCTCAGCCATGAAATCAATGTCATAAGGCCAGTAGCAGCAGAATGAGTGGATTCAGGTACGATGGTTCTAAGTGAAATAAGTCACAAACATAAAGAAACTTATCATAAGATATCACTTATGAAGGTCCTGTAAACATGGCTACACATGAACTGAGTTAGGAAAGAGAACAGAGTCTTACATTTAGAAAACACTCTTATGCCTGCTTCAGGGGAAAGGAGAGGAGGGGTGATGCATAAAACCAGAGTTTGATATCCGTACAGGTAGTATTCCAAAAACCAAATATGGAATAGACAAGACCTACACCTTCTTCAGTGAAAGGGACTCAATCCCCCATATTTCCCGCAGAGGAATATATCTGACTAGTAAGAATCTTAAAACCTATATATTGATATGTCTCCATAAGGGAATCAAGTGTGTCTAGACTGGCATAAACATGTCAGTGAGAATCAGCTCAAACCCAGTATAAAAAGGAATTTCAAAAACAAAACAAAAAAAAATACAGGGAAATTCCTTACAATTCCTTCAGGGGCTCTGAAGAAACCTGGAATAACCCTATCTACAACGACAACAGGATGTGGCATAAGGCTGGACACTTGGAACAGAGAGGATTGAATAGATTGGGTGAGCAAATGCAGACATTTTAAAGCAATAATGCGTGGCACACATTCCAAGGGTCCCAACTCTCCAGGTGGAAGGGAATATTACTACAGCTATAACATGTACGGGAAACCTAGAGAATGGACACACTGTGAATATGAAAGGTTTCTAGAATTCAACTAATAGTCCCTCTCCTGTTTCTCTGGCTAGAATTTCCAACTGCTTTACTATCAATCTCCCAACTTGGAGAGACAGCTCCTTTAACCTCCTGGTTCGCACAGCTTGCCAAATTGGCAGAGGATGAAAGTGAAGAGGGAGAACCAATGAGAGAGTAGCTGTTAGGCATTTGGACGGGCACATGTCACTCTAATTTCCAAGCAGGAAGAAGAATTAACCAAAGTCTCAGCCACCCAATAGGAACCAGTATAGGTCCTGAACCAAAATTTTGTTCTTGCCGTCAGCTCACAAAAAAACGATTAGAATAATGGAGCTCAGGGGCACAGCAATTCACAAACTGGCAGAGTAATAAATGACAACTATCATCCAAACATCTGTTGAGTGAAGGCAACGAGGTGGACTTGAAAGCGAGACAGAATACCAGGAAACAGATTTCAAGAGGTACATTGGAATCTCCTTTAAAGCACAGGAAGAGGGCACAACTTCGACAATGATGCACTTGGCCAAAAAGGGCGTATGGGTTTTCTCCTGAATATATTCATGGGAAAACCCATACACCCTTTTTGGCCAAGCAAGCAAGCGGGCAATGCAAATCTGCACTACAAAGAAGTATCACTTCCCACCGGTCAAAAGGGACATCCGCGAATGGGTAAAAAACAGAAAGGCAAGACAGGCCCTGGAGAACAGGGAGCCTAGTTATGCTGATGGGCAGGATGTAAATTGCCAACTGCCTTAATGGTGGAGTGCACTGTGTTCCCTCAATCAAGTAAACAACCGAGCTACAGAGCCAAGGGCACTTCCAGTCTAGGGAATATACCTTGGGAAAACTGAAAATCAATAAGACAGAGCCACCCCAAAATTTAGGGCTGCACTGCTTACAAGAACCTCAAGTTGGGTACACATTAAATATCTGAGGAATGACAAAAATTGTTCAAGAAATTGTGTTACTTACATATGATGGAATATCCCTCAGTCATGAAATCAATGTCATAAGGCCAGTAGCAGCAGAATGAGTGGATTCAGGTACGATGGTTCTAAGTGAAATAAGTAACAAACATAAAGAATCTTATCATAAGATATCACTTATGAAGGTCCTGTAAACATGGCTACACATGAACTGAGTTAGGAAAGAGAACAGAGTCTCACATTTAGAAAACACTCTTATGCCTGCTTAAGGGGGAAGGAGAGGTGGGGTGATGCACAAAACCAGAGTTTGATAGGAATACGTGTACCGTTCCAAAAACCAACTACGGAATAGACAAGACCTACACCTTCCTCAGTGAATGGGACTCAAAACCCCATATTTCCCACAGAGGAATATATCTGACTAGTAAGAATCTTAAAACCTATGTATTGATATGTCTCTGTAAGGGAATCATGTGGGTCTAGACTGGCATAAACATGGCAGTGAGAATCAGTTCAAACCCACTTTAAAAAGGAATTTCGAAAACAAAACAAAAAAACACGGAAATTCTTTACAATTCCTTGAGTTGCTCTGATGAACCCTGGAATGATCCTATCTACAACGACACCTGGATGTGGCACAAGGTTGGACACTTGGGACTGAGAGGATCGGTGAGATTCGGTGAGCAAATGCAGACCATTTAAGGCAATAATGCGTGGCACACATTCCAAGTGTTCCAACTCTCCAGGTTGAAGGGAATATTACTACAGCTATAACATGTATGGGAAACCTAGAGAATGGACACACTCTGAATACAAAAAGTTTCTAAAACTCAACTAACAGTCCCTCTCCTGGTGCTCCTGTTTGACTTTCCAACTGCTTTACTCTCAATCTCCCAACTTGGAGAGACATCCCCTTTAACCCCCTAGTTCGCACAGATTGCCAATTTGGCAGAGGATGAAAGGGAAGAGGGAGAACCAATGAGAGAGTAGCTGTTAGGCATTTGGACGGGCAGAGGTCTCTCTAATTTCCCAGCAGGAAGAAGAATTAACCCAAGTCTCAGCCACGCGCCGTGAAAGAGTATAGTTCCTGAACCAAAATTTTGGACTTTCGGTCAACTCACAAAAAACGAGTTGATAAATCGAGCTCAGTTGCACAATAATTCAAAACCTGGCAGAGTAATAAAGGGCAACTATCGTCCAAAAATCTGTTGAGGGAAGGCAATGAGGCAGACTTGAAACCGATCCAGAATAGCAGGACACAGATTTCAAGAGGTACATTGCAATCGCCTTCAAAGCACAGGAAGAAGGGCAAAACTTCGACAATGATGCACTTGGCCAAAAAGTGCGTATGCGTTTTCTCCTGAATATATTCAGGAGAAAACACATACGCCCTTTTTGGCCAAGCAAGCAAGCGGGCAATGCAAATCTGCACTACAAAATGTATCACTTCCCACCGGTCAAAAGGGATATCCACAAAATGTGTAAAAACCAGAAAGGCAAGACAGGCCCTGGAGAACAGAGAGCCTAGTTATGCTGATGGGTGGGATGTAAATTACCAACTGCCTTTGTGGAGGAGTTCACTGTGTTCCCTAAAAGAAGTAAACAAGAGAGCTACAGAACCAAGGGCACTTCCAGTCTAGGGAATATACCTTGGGAAAACTGAAAATCAATAAGACAGAACCACCCCAAATTAGGGCTGCACTGCTTACAAGAACCTCAACTTGGGTACACCGTATATATCCCGGGAAAGACAAAAATGGTTTAAGAAATTGTATTACTTACGGAAGATGGAATATCCTCCAGCCATGCAATCAATGTCATGAGGCCAGTAGCAACAAAATGAGTGGATTCAGGTACGATGATTCTAAGTGAAATAAGTCACAGAGAAAAAGAAACTTATCATAAGATATCACTTATGAAGGTCCTGTAAACATGGCTACACATGAACTGAGTTAGGAAAGAGAACAGAGACTCACATTTAGAAAACACTCTTATGCCTGCTTAAGGGGGAAGGAGAGGTGGGGTGATGCATAAAACCAGAGTTTGATATCCGTACAGGTACTATTCCAAAAACCAAATATGGAATAGACAAGACCTACACCTTCTTCAGTGAACGGGACTCAATCCCCCATATTTCCCGCAGAGGAATATATCTGACTAGTAAGAATCTTAAAACCTATATATTGATATGTCTCCATAAGGGAATCAAGTGTGTCTAGACTGGCATAAACATGTCAGTGAGAATCAGCTCAAACCCACTATAAAAAGGAATTTCGAAAACAAAACAAAACAAAAATACAGGGAAATTCTTTACAATTCCTTCAGGGGCTCTGATGAAACCTGGAATAACCCTATCTACAACGACAACTGGATGTGGCATAAGGCTGGACACTTGGAACAGAGAGGATTGGATAGATTGGGTGAGCAAATGCAGACATTTTAAAGCAATAATGCGTGGCACACATTCCAAGGGTCCCAACTCTCCAGGTGGAAGGGAATATTACTACAGCTATAACATGTACGGGAAACCTAGAGAATGGACACACTGTGAATATGAAAGGTTTCTAGAATTCAACTAATAGTCCCTCTCCTGTTTCTCCGGCTAGAATTTCCTACTGCTTTACTATCAATCTCCCGACTTGGAGAGACAGCCCCTTTAACCTCCTGGTTCGCACAGCTTGCCAATTTGGCAGAGGATGAAAGTGAAGAGGGAGAACCAATGAGAGTAGCTGTTAGGCATTTGGACGGGCACATGTCACTCTAATTTCCAAGCAGGAAGAAGAATTAACCAAAGTCTCAGCCACCCACCAGGAACCAGTATAGGTCCTGAACCAAAATTTTGTTCTTGCCGTCAGCTCACAAAAAAACGATTAGAAAAATGGAGCTCAGGGGCACAGCAATTCACAAACTGGCAGAGTAATAAATGACAACTATCATCCAAACATCTGTTGAGTGAAGGCAACGAGGTGGACTTGAAAGCAAGACAGAATACCAGGAAACAGATTTCAAGAGGTACATTGGAATCTCCTTTAAAGCACAGGAAGAGGGCACAACTTCGACAATGATGCACTTGGCCAAAAAGGGCGTATGGGTTTTCTCCTGGATATATTCATGGGAAAACCCATACGCCCTTTTTGGCCAAGCAAGCAAGCGGGCAATGCAAATCTGCACTACAAAGAAGTATCACTTCCCACCGGTCAAAAGGGACATCCGCAAATGGGTAAAAAACAGAAAGGCAAGACAGGCCCTGGAGAACAGGGAGCCTAGTTATGCTGATGGGCAGGATGTAAATTGCCAACTGCCTTTCTGGTGGAGTGCACTGTGTTCCCTCAATCAAGTAAACAACCGAGCTACAGAGCCAAGGGCACTTCCAGTCTAGGAAATATACCTTGGGAATACTGAAAATCAATAAGACAGAGCCACCCCAAAATTTAGGGCTGCACTGCTTACAAGAACCTCAACTTGGGTACACCTTAAATATCCCAGGAAAGACAAAAATGGTTCAAGAAACTGTGTTACTTACGTACGATGGAATATCCCTCAGCCATGAAATCAATGTCATAAGGCCAGTAGCAGCAGAATGAGTGGATTCAGGTACGATGGTTCTAAGTGAAATAAGTCACAAACATAAAGAAACTTATCATAAGATATCACTTATGAAGGTCCTGTAAACATGGCTACACATGAACTGAGTTAGGAAAGAGAACAGAGTCTTACATTTAGAAAACACTCTTATGCCTGCTTCAGGGGAAAGGAGAGGAGGGGTGATGCATAAAACCAGAGTTTGATATCCGTACAGGTACTAGTCCAAAAACCAAATATGGAATAGACAAGACCTACACCTTCTTCAGTGAAAGGGACTCAATCCCCCATATTTCCCGCAGAGGAATATATCTGACTAGTAAGAATCTTAAAAGCTATATATTGATATGTCTCCATAAGGGAATCAAGTGTGTCTAGACTGGCATAAACATGTCAGTGAGAATCAGCTCAAACCCAGTATAAAAAGGAATTTCAAAAACAAAACAAAAAAAAATACAGGGAAATTCCTTACAATTCCTTCAGGGGCTCTGAAGAAACCTGGAATAACCCTATCTACAACGACAACAGGATGTGGCATAAGGCTGGACACTTGGAACAGAGAGGATTGAATAGATTGGGTGAGCAAATGCAGACATTTTAAAGCAATAATGCGTGGCACACATTCCAAGGGTCCCAACTCTCCAGGTGGAAGGGAATATTACTACAGCTATAACATGTACGGGAAACCTAGAGAATGGACACACTGTGAATATGAAAGGTTTCTAGAATTCAACTAATAGTCCCTCTCCTGTTTCTCTGGCTAGAATTTCCAACTGCTTTACTATCAATCTCCCAACTTGGAGAGACAGCTCCTTTAACCTCCTGGTTCGCACAGCTTGCCAAATTGGCAGAGGATGAAAGTGAAGAGGGAGAACCAATGAGAGAGTAGCTGTTAGGCATTTGGACGGGCACATGTCACTCTAATTTCCAAGCAGGAAGAAGAATTAACCAAAGTCTCAGCCACCCAATAGGAACCAGTATAGGTCCTGAACCAAAATTTTGTTCTTGCCGTCAGCTCACAAAAAAACGATTAGAATAATGGAGCTCAGGGGCACAGCAATTCACAAACTGGCAGAGTAATAAATGACAACTATCATCCAAACATCTGTTGAGTGAAGGCAACGAGGTGGACTTGAAAGCGAGACAGAATACCAGGAAACAGATTTCAAGAGGTACATTGGAATCTCCTTTAAAGCACAGGAAGAGGGCACAACTTCGACAATGATGCACTTGGCCAAAAAGGGCGTATGGGTTTTCTCCTGAATATATTCATGGGAAAACCCATACACCCTTTTTGGCCAAGCAAGCAAGCGGGCAATGCAAATCTGCACTACAAAGAAGTATCACTTCCCACCGGTCAAAAGGGACATCCGCGAATGGGTAAAAAACAGAAAGGCAAGACAGGCCCTGGAGAACAGGGAGCCTAGTTATGCTGATGGGCAGGATGTAAATTGCCAACTGCCTTAATGGTGGAGTGCACTGTGTTCCCTCAATCAAGTAAACAACCGAGCTACAGAGCCAAGGGCACTTCCAGTCTAGGGAATATACCTTGGGAAAACTGAAAATCAATAAGACAGAGCCACCCCAAAATTTAGGGCTGCACTGCTTACAAGAACCTCAAGTTGGGTACACATTAAATATCTGAGGAATGACAAAAATTGTTCAAGAAATTGTGTTACTTACATATGATGGAATATCCCTCAGTCATGAAATCAATGTCATAAGGCCAGTAGCAGCAGAATGAGTGGATTCAGGTACGATGGTTCTAAGTGAAATAAGTAACAAACATAAAGAATCTTATCATAAGATATCACTTATGAAGGTCCTGTAAACATGGCTACACATGAACTGAGTTAGGAAAGAGAACAGAGTCTCACATTTAGAAAACACTCTTATGCCTGCTTAAGGGGGAAGGAGAGGTGGGGTGATGCACAAAACCAGAGTTTGATAGGAATACGTGTACCGTTCCAAAAACCAACTACGGAATAGACAAGACCTACACCTTCCTCAGTGAATGGGACTCAAAACCCCATATTTCCCACAGAGGAATATATCTGACTAGTAAGAATCTTAAAACCTATGTATTGATATGTCTCTGTAAGGGAATCATGTGGGTCTAGACTGGCATAAACATGGCAGTGAGAATCAGTTCAAACCCACTTTAAAAAGGAATTTCGAAAACAAAACAAAAAAACACGGAAATTCTTTACAATTCCTTGAGTTGCTCTGATGAACCCTGGAATGATCCTATCTACAACGACACCTGGATGTGGCACAAGGTTGGACACTTGGGACTGAGAGGATCGGTGAGATTCGGTGAGCAAATGCAGACCATTTAAGGCAATAATGCGTGGCACACATTCCAAGTGTTCCAACTCTCCAGGTTGAAGGGAATATTACTACAGCTATAACATGTATGGGAAACCTAGAGAATGGACACACTCTGAATACAAAAAGTTTCTAAAACTCAACTAACAGTCCCTCTCCTGGTGCTCCTGTTTGACTTTCCAACTGCTTTACTCTCAATCTCCCAACTTGGAGAGACATCCCCTTTAACCCCCTAGTTCGCACAGATTGCCAATTTGGCAGAGGATGAAAGGGAAGAGGGAGAACCAATGAGAGAGTAGCTGTTAGGCATTTGGACGGGCAGAGGTCTCTCTAATTTCCCAGCAGGAAGAAGAATTAACCCAAGTCTCAGCCACGCGCCGGGAAAGAGTATAGTTCCTGAACCAAAATTTTGGACTTTCGGTCAGCTCACAAAAAACGAGTTGATAAATCGAGCTCAGTTGCACAATAATTCAAAACCTGGCAGAGTAATAAAGGGCAACTATCGTCCAAAAATCTGTTGAGGGAAGGCAATGAGGCAGACTTGAAACCGATCCAGAATAGCAGGACACAGATTTCAAGAGGTACATTGCAATCGCCTTCAAAGCACAGGAAGAAGGGCAAAACTTCGACAATGATGCACTTGGCCAAAAAGTGCGTATGCGTTTTCTCCTGAATATATTCAGGAGAAAACACATACGCCCTTTTTGGCCAAGCAAGCAAGCGGGCAATGCAAATCTGCACTACAAAATGTATCACTTCCTACCGGTCAAAAGGGATATCCACAAAATGTGTAAAAACCAGAAAGGCAAGACAGGCCCTGGAGAACAGAGAGCCTAGTTATGCTGATGGGTGGGATGTAAATTACCAACTGCCTTTGTGGAGGAGTTCACTGTGTTCCCTAAAAGAAGTAAACAAGAGAGCTACAGAACCAAGGGCACTTCCAGTCTAGGGAATATACCTTGGGAAAACTGAAAATCAATAAGACAGAACCACCCCAAATTAGGGCTGCACTGCTTACAAGAACCTCAACTTGGGTACACCGTATATATCCCGGGAAAGACAAAAATGGTTTAAGAAATTGTATTACTTACGGAAGATGGAATATCCTCCAGCCATGCAATCAATGTCATGAGGCCAGTAGCAACAAAATGAGTGGATTCAGGTACGATGATTCTAAGTGAAATAAGTCACAGAGAAAAAGAAACTTATCATAAGATATCACTTATGAAGGTCCTGTAAACATGGCTACACATGAACTGAGTTAGGAAAGAGAACAGAGACTCACATTTAGAAAACACTCTTATGCCTGCTTAAGGGGGAAGGAGAGGTGGGGTGATGCATAAAACCAGAGTTTGATATCCGTACAGGTACTATTCCAAAAACCAAATATGGAATAGACAAGACCTACACCTTCTTCAGTGAACGGGACTCAATCCCCCATATTTCCCGCAGAGGAATATATCTGACTAGTAAGAATCTTAAAACCTATATATTGATATGTCTCCATAAGGGAATCAAGTGTGTCTAGACTGGCATAAACATGTCAGTGAGAATCAGCTCAAACCCACTATAAAAAGGAATTTCGAAAACAAAACAAAACAAAAATACAGGGAAATTCTTTACAATTCCTTCAGGGGCTCTGATGAAACCTGGAATAACCCTATCTACAACGACAACTGGATGTGGCATAAGGCTGGACACTTGGAACAGAGAGGATTGGATAGATTGGGTGAGCAAATGCAGACATTTTAAAGCAATAATGCGTGGCACACATTCCAAGGGTCCCAACTCTCCAGGTGGAAGGGAATATTACTACAGCTATAACATGTACGGGAAACCTAGAGAATGGACACACTGTGAATATGAAAGGTTTCTAGAATTCAACTAATAGTCCCTCTCCTGTTTCTCCGGCTAGAATTTCCTACTGCTTTACTATCAATCTCCCAACTTGGAGAGACAGCCCCTTTAACCTCCTGGTTCGCACAGCTTGCCAATTTGGCAGAGGATGAAAGTGAAGAGGGAGAACCAATGAGAGAGTAGCTGTTAGGCATTTGGACGGGCACATGTCACTCTAATTTCCAAGCAGGAAGAAGAATTAACCAAAGTCTCAGCCACCCACCAGGAACCAGTATAGGTCCTGAACCAAAATTTTGTTCTTGCCGTCAGCTCACAAAAAAACGATTAGAAAAATGGAGCTCAGGGGCACAGCAATTCACAAACTGGCAGAGTAATAAATGACAACTATCATCCAAACATCTGTTGAGTGAAGGCAACGAGGTGGACTTGAAAGCAAGACAGAATACCAGGAAACAGATTTCAAGAGGTACATTGGAATCTCCTTTAAAGCACAGGAAGAGGGCACAACTTCGACAATGATGCACTTGGCCAAAAAGGGCGTATGGGTTTTCTCCTGAATATATTCATGGGAAAACCCATACGCCCTTTTTGGCCAAGCAAGCAAGCGGGCAATGCAAATCTGCACTACAAAGAAGTATCACTTCCCACCGGTCAAAAGGGACATCCGCAAATGGGTAAAAAACAGAAAGGCAAGACAGGCCCTGAAGAACAGGGAGCCTAGTTATGCTGATGGGCAGGATGTAAATTGCCAACTGCCTTTCTGGTGGAGTGCACTGTGTTCCCTCAATCAAGTAAACAACCGAGCTACAGAGCCAAGGGCACTTCCAGTCTAGGGAATATACCTTGGGAATACTGAAAATCAATAAGACAGAGCCACCCCAAAATTTAGGGCTGCACTGCTTACAAGAACCTCAACTTGGGTACACCTTAAATATCCCAGGAAAGACAAAAATGGTTCAAGAAACTGTGTTACTTACGTACGATGGAATATCCCTCAGCCATGAAATCAATGTCATAAGGCCAGTAGCAGCAGAATGAGTGGATTCAGGTACGATGGTTCTAAGTGAAATAAGTCACAAACATAAAGAAACTTATCATAAGATATCACTTATGAAGGTCCTGTAAACATGGCTACACATGAACTGAGTTATGAAAGAGAACAGAGTCTTACATTTAGAAAACACTCTTATGCCTGCTTCAGGGGAAAGGAGAGGAGGGGTGATGCATAAAACCAGAGTTTGATATCCGTACAGGTACTATTCCAAAAACCAAATATGGAATAGACAAGACCTACACCTTCTTCAGTGAAAGGGACTCAATCCCCCATATTTCCCGCAGAGGAATATATCTGACTAGTAAGAATCTTAAAACCTATATATTGATATGTCTCCATAAGGGAATCAAGTGTGTCTAGACTGGCATAAACATGTCAGTGAGAATCAGCTCAAACCCACTATAAAAAGGAATTTCAAAAACAAAACAAAAAAAAATACAGGGAAATTCTTTACAATTCCTTCAGGGGCTCTGATGAAACCTGGAATAACCCTATCTACAACGACAACTGGATGTGGCATAAGGCTGGACACTTGGAACAGAGAGGATTGGATAGATTGGGTGAGCAAATGCAGACATTTTAAAGCAATAATGCGTGACACACATTCCAAGGGTCCCAACTCTCCAGGTTGAAGGGAATATTACTACAGCTATAACATGTACGGGAAACCTAGAGAATGGACACACTGTGAATACGAAAGATTTCTAGAAATCAACTAATAGTCCCTCTCCTGGTTCTCCGGCTAGAATTTCCTACTGCTTTACTATCAATTTCCCAACTTGGAGAGACAGCCCCTTTAACCTCCTGGTTCTCACAGGTTGCCAATTTGGCAGAGGATGAAAGTGAAGAGGGAGAACCATTGAGAGAGTAGCTGTTAGGCATTTGGACGGGCACATGTCACTCTAATTTCCAAGCAGGAAGAAGAATTAACTAATGTCTCAGCCACCCGCCGGGAACTAGTATAGGTCCTGAACCAAAATTTTGGAGTTGCGGTCAGCTCACAAAAAACAAGTTGGAAAATGGAGCTCAGGGGCACAGCAATTCTCAAAGTGTCAGAGAAATAAACGACAACTATAGTCCAAAAACATGTTGAGCGAAGGCAACTAGGCGGACTTGAAAGCGAGCCAGAATAGCAGGAAACAGATTTCAAGAGGTACATTGGAATCTCCTTTAAAGCACAGGAAGAGGGGCACATCTTCGACAATGATGCACTTGGCCAAAAAGGGTGTATGCGTTTTCTCCTGAATATATTCAGGAGAGATCACATACTCCCTGTTTGGCCAAGCAAGCAAGCGGGCAATGCAAATCTGCACTACAAAGAAGTATCACATCCCACCGGTCAAAAGGGACATCCGCAAAATGTGTAAAAACCAGAAAGGCAAGACAGGCCCTGGAGAACAGGGAGCCTAGTTATTCTGTTGGGCGGGATGTAAATTGCCAACTGCCTCCCTGGAGGAGTGCATTGTGTTCCCTAAAACAAGTAAACAACAGAGCTACAGAGCCAAGGGCAATTCCAGTCTAGGGAATATACCTTGGGAAAATTGAAAATCAATAAGACAGAGCCACCCCAAAATTTAGGGCTGCACTGCTTACAAGAATCTCAACTTGGGTACACATTAAATATCTGAGGAATGACAAAAATTGTTCAAGAAATTGTGTTACTTACATATGATGGAATATCCCTCAGTCATGAAATCAATGTCATAAGGCCAGTAGCAGCAGAATGAGTGGATTCAGGTACGATGGTTCTAAGTGAAATAAGTCACAAACATAAAGAATCTTATCATAAGATATCACTTATGAAGGTCCTGTAAACATGGCTACACATGAACTGAGTTAGGAAAGAGAACAGAGTCTCACATTTAGAAAACACTCTTATGCCTGCTTAAGGGGGAAGGAGAGGTGGGGTGATGCACAAAACCAGAGTTTGATAGGAATACGGGTACCGTTCCAAAAACCAACTACGGAATAGACAAGACCTACACCTTCCTCAGTGAACGGGACTCAAAACCCAATATTTCCCACAGAGTAATATATCTGACTAGTAAGAATCTTAAAACCTATGTATTGATATGTCTCTGTAAGGGAATCATGTGGGTCTAGACTGGCATAAACATGGCAGTGAGAATCAGTTCAAACCCACTTTAAAAAGGAATTTCAAAAACAAAACAAAAAAACACGGAAATTCTTTACAATTCCTTCAGTTGCTCTGATGAACCCTGGAATGATCCTATCTACAACGACACCTGGATGTGGCACAAAGTTGGACACTTGGGACTGAGAGGATCGGTGAGATTCGGTGAGCAAATGCAGACCATTTAAGGCAATAATGCGTGGCACACATTCCAAGTGTTCCAACTTTCCAGGTTGAAGGGAATATTACTACAGCTATAACATGTATGGGAAACCTAGAGAATGGACACATTCTGAATCCAAATGTTTCTAAAACTCAACTAACAGTCCCTCTCCTGGTGCTCCTGTTTGACTTTCCAACTGCTTTACTCTCAATCTCCCAACTTGGAGAGACATCCCCTTTAACCTCCTGGTGCGCACAGCTTGCCAATTAGGCAGAGGATGAAAGGGAAGAGGGAGAACCAATGAGAGAGTAGCTGTTAGGCATTTGGACGGGCAGAGGTCTCTTTAATTTCCCGGCAGGAAGAAGAATTAACCCAAGTCTCAGCCACGCGCCGGGAAAGAGTATAGGTCCTGAACCAAAATTTTGGACTTTCGGTCAGCTCACAAAAAACGAGTTGATAAATCGAGCTCAGTTGCACAATAATTCAAAACCTGGCAGAGTAATAAAGGGCAACTATCGTCCAAAAATCTGTTGAGGGAAGGCAATGAGGCAGACTTGAAACCGATCCAGAATAGCAGGACACAGATTTCAAGAGGTACATTGCAATCGCCTTCAAAGCACAGGAAGAAGGGCAAAACTTCGACAATGATGCACTTGGCCAAAAAGGGTGTATGCCTTTTCTCCTGAATATATTCAGGAGAAAACACATACGCCCTTTTTGGCCAAGCAAGCAAGCGGGCAATGCAAATCTGCACTACAAAATGTATCACTTCCCACCGGTCAAAAGGGATATCTGCAAAATGTGTAAAAACCAGAAAGGCAAGACAGGCCCTGGAGAACAGAGAGCCTAGTTATGCTGATGGGCGGGATGTAAATTACCAACTGCTTTGTGGAGGAGTTCACTGTGTTCCCTAAAAGAAGTAAACAAGAGAGCTACAGAACCAAGGGCACTTCCAGTCTAGGGAATATACCTTGGGAAAACTGAAAATCAATAAGACAGAGCCACCCCACATTAGGGCTGCACTGCTTACAAGAACCTCAACTTGGGTACACCGTAAATATCCCGAGAAAGACAAAAATGGTTTAAGAAATTGTATTACTTACGGAAGATGGAATATCCCACAGCAATGCAATCAATGTCATGAGGCCAGTAGCAACAAAATGAGTGGATTCAGGTACGATGATTCTAAGTGAAATAAGTCACAGAGAAAAACAAACTTATCATAAGATATCACTTATGAAGGTCCTGTAAACATGGCTACACATGAACTGAGTTAGGAAAGAGAACAGAGACTCACATTTAGAAAACACTCTTATGCCTGCTTAAAGGGGAAGGAGAGGTGGGGTGATGCATAAAACCAGAGTTTGATATCCGTACAGGTACTATTCCAAAAACCAAATATGGAATAGACAAGACCTACACCTTCTTCAGTGAACGGGACTCAATCCCCCATATTTCCCGCAGAGGAATATATCTGACTAGTAAGAATCTTAAAACCTATATATTGATATGTCTCCATAAGGGAATCAAGTGTGTCTAGACTGGCATAAACATGTCAGTGAGAATCAGCTCAAACCCACTATAAAAAGGATTTAAAAAACAAAACAAAACAAAAAAAACAGGAAAATTCTTTACAATTCCTTCAGGGGCTCTGATGAATCCTGGAAAGACCCTATCTACAACGACAGCTGGATGTGGCATAAGGCTGGACACTTGGGACAGAGAGGATTGGTTAGATTGGGTGAGCAAATGCAGACATATTAAAGCAATAATGCGTGGCACACATTCCAAGGGTCCCAACTCTCCAGGTGGAAGGGAATATTACTACAGCTATAACATGTACGGGAAACCTAGAGAATGGACACACTGTGAATACGAAAGGTTTCTAGAATTCAACTAATAGTCCCTCTCCTGTTTCTCCGGCTAGAATTTCCTACTGCTTTACTATCAATCTCCCAACTTGGAGAGACAGCCCCTTTAACCTCCTGGTTCACACAGCTTGCCAATTTGGCAGAGGATGAAAGTGAAGAGGGAGAACCAATGAGAGAGTAGCTGTTAGGCATTTGGACGGGCACATGTCACTCTAATTTCCAAGCAGGAAGAAGAATTAACCAAAGTCTCAGCCACCCGCCAGGAACCAGTATAGGTCCTGATCCAAAATTTTGGTCTTGCCCTCAGCTCACCAAAAACGAGTAGAAAAATGGAGCTCAGGGGCACAGCAATTCACAAACTGGCAGAGTAATAAATGACAACTATCATCCAAACATCTGTTGAGTGAAGGCAACAAGGTGGACTTGAAAGCGAGACAGAATACCAGGAAACAGATTTCAAGAGGTACATTGGAATCTCCTTTAAAGCACAGGAAGAGGGCACAACTTCGACAATGATGCACTTGGCCAAAAAGGGCGTATGGGTTTTCTCCTGAATATATTCTTGGGAAAACCCATATGCCCTTTTTGGCCAAGCAAGCAAGCGGGCAATGCAAATCTGCACTACAAAGAAGTATCACTTCCCACCAGTCAAAAGGGACATCCGCAAATGGGTAAAAAACAGAAAGGCAAGACAGGCCCTGGAAAACAGGGAGCCTAGTTATGCTGATGGGCAGGATGTAAATTGCCAACTGCCTTTCTGGTGGAGTGCACTGTGTTCCCTCAATCAAGTAAACAACCGAGCTACAGAGCCTAGGGCACTTCCAGTCTAGGGAATATACCTTGGGAATACTGAAAATCAATAAGACAGAGCCACCCCAAAATTTAGGGCTGCACTGCTTACAAGAACCTCAACTTGGGTACACCTTAAATATACCAGGAAAGACAAAAATGGTTCAAGAAACTGTTACTTATGTACGATGGAATATCCCTCAGCCAGGAAATCAATGTCATAAGGCCAGTAGCAGCAGAATGAGTGGATTCAGGTACGATGGTTCTAAGTGAAATAAGTCACAAACATAAAGAAACTTATCATAAGATATCACTTATGAAGGTCCTGTAAACATGGCTACACATGAACTGAGTTAGGAAAGAGAACAGAGTCTTACATTTAGAAAACACTCTTATGCCTGCTTCAGGGGAAAGGAGAGGAGGGGTGATGCATAAAACCAGAGTTTGATATCCGTACAGGTACTATTCCAAAAACCAAATATGGAATAGACAAGACCTACACCTTCTTCAGTGAAAGGGACTCAATCCCTCATATTTCCCGCAGAGGAATATATCTGACTAGTAAAAATCTTAAAACCTATATATTGATATGTCTCCATAAGGGAATCAAGTGTGTCTAGACTGGCATAAACATGTCAGTGAGAATCAGCTCAAACCCACTATAAAAAAGAATTTCAAAAACAAAACAAAACAAAAAAAATACAGGGAAATTCTTTACAATTCCTTCAGGGGCTCTGATGAAACCTGGAATGACCCTATCTACAACGACAACTGGATGTGGCAAAAGGCTGGACACTTGGGACAGAGAGGATTGGTTAGATTGGGTGAGCAAATGCAGACATTTTAAAGCAATAATGCGTGACACACATTCCAAGGGTCCCAACTCTCCAGGTTGAAGGGAATATTACTACAGCTATAACATGTACGGGAAACCTAGAGAATGGACACACTGTGAATACGAAAGGTTTCTAGAAGTCAACTAATAGTCCCTCTCCTGGTTCTCCGGCTAGAATTTCCTACTGCTTTACTATCAATCTCCCAACTTGGAGAGACAGCCCCTTTCACCTCCTGTTTCTCACAGGTTGCCAATTTGGCAGAGGATGAAAGTGAAGAGGGAGAACCAATGAGAGAGTAGCTGTTAGGCATTTGGACGGGCACATGTCACTCTAATTTCCAAGCAGGAAGAAGAATTAACCAATGTCTCAGCCACCCGCCGGGAACTAGTATAAGTCCTTAACCAAAATTTTGGAGTTGCGGTCAGCTCACAAAAAACAAGTTGGAAAATGGAGCTCAGGGGCACAGCAATTCTCAAAGTGTCAGAGAAATAAACGACAACTATAGTCCAAAAACCTGTTGAGCGAAGGCAACGAGGCGGACTTGAAAGCGAGCCAGAATAGCAGGAAACAGATTTCAAGAGGTACATTGGAATCTCCTTTAAAGCACAGGAAGAGGGGCACATCTTCGACAATGATGCACTTGGCCAAAAAGGGTGTATGCGTTTTCTCCTGAATATATTCAGGAGAGATCACATACTCCCTGTTTGGCCAAGCAAGCAAGCGGGCAATGCAAATCTGCACTACAAAGAAGTATCACATCCCACCAGTCAAAAGGGACATCCGCAAAATGTGTAAAAACCAGAAAGGCAAGACAGGCCCTGGAGAACAGGGAGCCTAGTTATGCTGTTGGGCGGGCTGTAAATTGCCAACTGCCTCTCTGGAGGAGTGCATTGTGTTCCCTAAAACAAGTAAACAACAGAGCTACAGAGCCAAGGGCAATTCCAGTCTAGGGAATATACCTTGGGAAAACTGAAAATCAATAAGACAGAGCCACCCCAAAATTTAGGGCTGCACTGCTTACAAGAACCTCAACTTGGGTACACATTAAATGTCTGAGGAATGACAAAAATTGTTCAAGAAATTGTGTTACTTACATATGATGGAATATCCCTCAGTCATGAAATCAATGTCATAAGGCCAGTAGCAGCAGAATGAGTGGATTCAGGTACGATGGTTCTAAGTGAAATAAGTCACAAACATAAAGAATCTTATCATAAGATATCACTTATGAAGGTCCTGTAAACATGGCTACACATGAACTGAGTTAGGAAAGAGAACAGAGTCTCACATTTAGAAAACACTCTTATGCCTGCTTAAGGGGGAAGGAGAGGTGGGGTGATGCACAAAACCAGAGTTTGATAGGAATACGGGTACCGTTCCAAAAACCAACTACGGAATAGACAAGACCTACACCTTCCTCAGTGAACGGGACTCAAAACCCCATATTTCCCACAGAGGAATATATCTGACTAGTAAGAATCTTAAAACCTATGTATTGATATGTCTCTGTAAGGGAATCATGTGGGTCTAGACTGGCATAAACATGGCAGTGAGAATCAGTTCAAACCCAATTTAAAAAGGAATTTCAAATACAAAACAAAAAAACACGGAAATTCTTTACAATTCCTTCAGTTGCTCTGATGAACCCTGGAATGATCCTATCTACAACGACACCTGGATGTGGCACAAGGTTGGACACTTGGGACTGAGAGGATCGGTGAGATTCGGTGAGCAAATGCAGACCATTTAATGCAATAATGCGTGGCACACATTCCAAGTGTTCCAACTCTCCAGGTTGAAGGGAATATTACTACAGCTATAACATGTATGGGAAACCTAGAGAATGGACACACTCTGAATACAAAAAGTTTCTAAAACTCAACTAACAGTCCCTCTCCTGGTGCTCCTGTTTGACTTTCCAACTGCTTTACTCTCAATCTCCCAACTTGGAGAGACATCCCCTTTAACCTCCTGGTTCGCACAGCTTGCCAATTTGGCAGAGGATGAAAGGGAAGAGGGAGAACCAATGAGAGAGTAGCTGTTAGGCATTTGGACGGGCAGAGGTCTCTCTAATTTCCCGGCAGGAAGAAGAATTAACCCATGTCTCAGCCACACGCCGGGAAAGAGTATAGGTCCTGAACCAAAATTTTGGACTTTCGGTCAGCTCACAGAAAACGAGTTGATAAATCGAGCTCAGTTGCACAATAATTCAAAACCTGGCAGAGTAATAAAGGGCAACTATCGTCCAAAAATCTGTTGAGGGAAGGCAATGAGGCAGACTTGAAACCGATCCAGAATAGCAGCACACAGATTACAAGAGGTACATTGCAATCGCCTTCAAAGCACAGGAAGAAGGGAAAAACTTCGACAATGATGCACTTGGCCAAAAAGGGCGTATGCGTATTCTCCTGAATATATTCAGGAGAAAACGCATACGCCCTTTTTGGCCAAGCAAGCAAGCGGGCAATGCAAATCTGCACTACAAAATGTATCACTTCCCACCGGTCAAAAGGGATATCCGCAAAATGTGTAAAAACCAGAAAGGCAAGACAGGCCCTGGAGAACAGAGAGCCTAGTTATGCTGATGGGCGGGACGTAAATTACCAACTGCCTTTGTGGAGGAGTTCACTGTGTTCCCTAAAACAAGTAAACAAGAGAGCTACAGAACCAAGGGCACTTCCAGTCTAGCGAATATACCTTGGGAAAACTGAAAATCAATAAGACAGAGCCACCCCAAATTAGGGCTGCACTGCTTACAAGAAGCTCAACTTGGGTACACCGTAAATATCCCAGGAAAGACAAAAATGGTTTAAGAAATTGTATTACGGAAGATGGAATATCCCACAGCCATGCAATCAATGTCATGAGGCCAGTAGCAACAAAATGAGTGGATTCAGGTACGATGATGCTAAGTGAAATAAGTCACAGAGAAAAAGAAACTTATCATAAGATATCACTTATGAAGGTCCTGTAAACATGGCTACACATGAACTGAGTTAGGAAAGAGAACAGAGACTCACATTTAGAAAACACTCTTATGCCTGCTTAAGGGGGAAGGAGAGGTGGGGTGATGCATAAAACCAGAGTTTGATATCCGTACAGGTACTATTCCAAAAACCAAATATGGAATAGACAAGACCTACACCTTCTTCAGTGAAAGGGACTCAATCCCCCATATTTCCCGCAGAGGAATATATCTGACTAGTAAGAATCTTAAAACCTATATATTGATATGTCTCCATAAGGGAATCAAGTGTGTCTAGACTGGCATAAACATGTCAGTGAGAATCAGCTCAAACCCACTATAAAAAGGAATTTCAAAAACAAAACAAAACAAAAAAAAACAGGAAAATTCTTTACAATTCCTTCAGGGGCTCTGATGAAACCTGGAAAGACCCTATCTACAACGACAGCTGGATGTGGCATAAGGCTGGACACTTGGGACAGAGAGGACTGGTTAGATTGGGTGAGCAAATGCAGACATTTTAAAGCAATAATGCGTGGCACACATTCCAAGGGTCCCAACTCTCCAGGTTGAAGGGAATATTACTACAGCTATAACATGTACGGGAAACCTAGAGAATGGACACACTGTGAATACGAAAGGTTTCTAGAATTCAACTAATAGTCCCTCTCCTGTTTCTCCGGCTAGAATTTCCTACTGCTTTACTATCAATCTCACAACATGGAGAGACAGCCAGTTTAACCTCCTGGTTCACACAGTTTGCCAATTTGGCAGAGGATGAAAGTGAAGAGGGAGAACCAATGAGAGAGTAGCTGTTAGGCATTTGGATGGGCACATGTACTCTAATTTCCCGGCAGGAAGAAGAATTAACCAAAGTCTCAGCCACCCGCCAGGAACCAGTATAGGTCCTGAACTAAAATTTTGGTCTTGCCGTCAGCTCACCAAAAACGAGTAGAAAAATGGAGCTCAAGGGCACAGCAATTCACAAACTGGCAGAGTAATAAATGACAACTATCATCGAAACATCTGTTGAGTGAAGGCAACGAGGTGGACTTGAAAGCGAGACAGAATAGCAGGAAACAGATTTCAAGAGGTACATTGGAATCTCCTTTAAAGCACAGGAAGAGGGCACAACTTCGACAATGATGCACTTGGCCAAAAAGGGCGTATGGTTTTTCTCCTGAATATATTCATGGGAAAACCCATATGCCCTTTTTGGCCAAGCAAGCAAGCGGGCAATGCAAATCTGCACTACAAAGAAGTATCACTTCCCACCGGTCAAAAGGGACATTCGCAAATGGGTAAAAAACAGTAAGGCAAGACAGGTCCTGGAGAACAGGGAGCCTAGTTATGCTGATGGGCAGGATGTAAATTGCCAACTGCCTTTCTGGTGGAGTGCACTGTGTTCCCTCAATCAAGTAAACAACCGAGCTACAGAGCCAAGGGCACTTCCAGTCTAGGGAATATACCTTGGGAATACTGAAAATCAATAAGACAGAGCCACCCCAAAATTTAGGGCTGCACTGCTTACAAGAACCTCAACTTGGGTACACCTTAAATATCCCAGGAAAGACAAAAATGGTTCAAGAAACTGTGTTACTTACGTACGATGGAATATCCCTCAGCCATGAAATCAATGTCATAAGGCCAGTAGCAGCAGAATGAGTGGATTCAGGTACGATGGTTCTAAGTGAAATAAGGCACAAACATAAAGAAACTTATCATAAGATATCACTTATGAAGGTCCTGTAAACATGGCTACACATGAACTGAGTTAGGAAAGAGAACAGTGTCTTACATTTAGAAAACACTCTTATGCCTGCATCAGGGGAAAGGAGAGGAGGGGTGATGCATAAAACCAGAGTTTGATATCCGTACAGGTACTATTCCAAAAACCAAATATGGAATAGACAAGACCTACACCTTCTTCAGTGAAAGGGACTCAATCCCCCATATTTCCAGCAGAGGAATATATCTGACTAGTAAGAATCTTAAAACCTGTATATTGATATGTCTCCATAAGGGAATCAAGTATGTCTAGACTGGCATAAACATGTCAGTGAGAATCAGCTCAAACCCACTATAAAAAGGAATTTCAAAAACAAAACAAAACAAAAAAAATACAGGGAAATTCTTTACAATTCCTTCAGGGGCTCTGATGAAACCTGGAATGACCCTATCTACAACGACAACTGGATGTGGCATAAGTCTGGACTCTTGGGACAGAGAGGATTGGTTAGATTGGGTGAGCAAATGCAGACATTTTAAAGCAATAATGCGTGACACACATTCCAAGGGTACCAACTCTCCAGGTTGAAGGGAATATTACTACAGCTATAACATGTACGGGAAACCTAGAGAATGGACACACTGTGAATACGAAAGGTTTCTAGAAATCAACTAATAGTCCCTCTCCTGGTTCTCCGGCTAGAATTTCCTACTGCTTTACTATCAATCTCCCAACTTGGAGAGACAGCCCCTTTAACCTCCTGGTTCTCACAGGTTGCCAATTTGGCAGAGGATGAAAGTGAAGAGGGAGAACCAATGAGAGAGAAGCTGTTAGGCATTTGGTCGGGCATATGTCACTCTAATTTCCAAGAAGGAAGAAGAATTAACCAATGTCTCAGCCACCCGCCGGGAACTAGTATAGGTCCTGAACCAAAATTTTGGAGTTGCGGTCAGCTCACAAAAAACAAGTTGGAAAATGGAGCTCAGGGGCACAGCAATTCTCAAAGTGTCAGAGAAATAAACGACAACTATAGTCCAAAAACCTGTTGAGCGAAGGCAACGAGGCGGACTTGAAACCAAGCCAGAATAGCAGGAAACAGATTTCAAGAGGTACATTGGAATCTCCTTTAAAGCACAGGAAGAGGGGCACATCTTCGACAATGATGCACTTGGCCAAAAAGGGTGTATGTGTTTTCTCCTGAATATATTCAGGAGAGATCACATACTCCCTGTTTGGCCAAGCAAGCAAGCGGGCAATGCAAATCTGCACTACAAAGAAGTATCACATCCCACCAGTCAAAAGGGACATCCGCAAAATGTGTAAAAACCAGAAAGGCAAGACAGGCCCTGGAGAACAGGGAGCCTAGTTATGCTGTTGGGCGGGATGTAAATTGCCAACTGCCTTTGTGGAGGAGTTCACTGTGTTCCCTAAAACAAGTAAACAACATAGCTATAGAGCCAAGGGCAATTCCAGTCTAGGGAATATACCTTGGGAAAACTGAAAATCAATAAGACAGAGCCACCCCAAATTAGGGCTGCACTGCTTACAAGAACCTCAACTTGAGTACACCGTAAATATCCCGGGAAAGACAAAAATGGTTTAAGTAATTGTATTACTTACGGAAGATGGAATATCCCACAGCCATGCAATCAATGTCATGAGGCCAGTAGCAACAGAATGAGTGGATTCAGGTATGATGATTCTAAGTGAAATATGTCACAGAGAAAAAGAAATTATCATAAGATATCACTTATGAAGGTCCTGTAAACATGGCTACACATGAACTGAGTTAGGAAAGAGAACAGAGTCTCACATTTAGAAAACACTCTTATGCCTGCTTAAGGGGGAAGGAGAGGTGGGGTGATGCACAAAAACAGAGTTTGATAGGAATACAGGTACCGTTCCAAAAACCAACTACGGAATAGACAAGACCTACACCTTCCTCAGTGAACGGGACTCAAAACCCCATATTTCCCACAGAGGAATATATCTGACTAGTAAGAATCTTAAAACCTATGTATTGATATGTCTCCGTAAGGGAATCATGTGGGTCTAGACTGGCATAAACATGGCAGTGAGAATATGCTCAAACATATTATAAAAAGGAATTTCAAAAACAAAACCAAAAAACAGTGAAATTATTTACAATTCCTTCAGGGTCTCTGATGAAACCTGGAATGACCCTATCTACAACGACATCTAGATGTGGCATATGCCGGGACACTTGGGACTGAGAGGATTGGTGAGATATGGTGAGCAAATGCAGGCCATTTAAAGCAATAATGCGTAGCTCACATTCCAAGGTTCCCAACTCTCCAGGTTGAAGGGAATATTACTACAGCTATAACATGTACGGGAAACCTAGAGAATGGACACACTGTGAATATGAAAGTTTTCTAAAACTCAACAAAAAGTCCCTCTCCTGGTGCTCTGGTTTGAATTTCCACCTGCTTTACTATCAATCTCCCAACTTGGAGAGACAGCCCCTTTAACCTCCTGGTTCTCACAGGTTGCCAATTTGGCAGAGGATGAAAGGGAAGATGGAAATCCAATGAGAGAATAGCTGTTATGCATCTGAACGGGCACATGTCACTCCAATTTCCCGGCAGGAAGAAGAATTAATCAAAGTCTCAGTCAACCGCCGCGAACCAGTATTGATCCTGAACCAAAATTTTGGACTTGCGGTCACTCACAAAAAACGAGGTGAAAAATGGAGCTCAGGGACACAGCAATTCAAAAAATGGCAGAGTAATAAAGGACAACTATCGTCCAAAAATCTGTTGAGGGAAGGCAACGAGGCGGACTTGAATGCGAGCCAGAATAGCAGGAAAAAGATTTCAAGAGGTACATTGGAATCGCCTTCAAAGCACAGGAAGAGGGGCACAATTTCGACAATGATGCACTTGGCCAAAAAGGTCGTATGCGTTTTCTCCTCAATATAATCAGGAGGAAACGCATACGCCCTTTTTGGCCAAGCAAGCAAGCGGGTAATGCAATTCTGCAGTACAAAGAAGTATCACTTACCATCGGTCAAAAGGGACATCGGCAAAATGTGTAAAAACCAGAAAGGCAAGACAGGCCCTGGAGAACAGGGAGCCTAGTTATGCTGATGGGCAGGATGTAAACTGCCAACCGCCTCTCTGGAGGAGTGCAATGTGCTCCCTAAAAAAATTATACAACAGAGCTACAGAGCCAAGGGCAATTCCAGTGTTGGGACTATACATTGGGAAAACTGAAAATCAATAAGACAGAGCCACCCCAAAATTTAGGGCTGCACTGTTTACAAGAACCTCAACTTGGGTACACCTTAAATATCCCAGGAAAGCCAAAATTGGTTCAAGAAATTTTGGTACTAACGTACGACGGATTAGCCCTCAGCCATGAAATCAATGTTATAAGGCCAGTAGCAGCAAAATGAGTGGATTCAGGTATGATGATTCTAAGTGAAATAAGTCACAGAGAAAAAGAAACATATCATAAGATATCACTTATGAAGGTCCTGTAAACATGGCTACACATGAACAGAGTTACTAAAGAGAAAAGAGCCTGTCATTTAGAAAACACTCTTATGCCTGCTTAAGGGGAAAGGAGAGGAGGTATGATGCATAAAACCAGAGTTTGATATTCGCACAACTACCGTTCCAAAAACCAAATATCGAATAGTCAAGACCTACACCTTCCTCAGTGAAAGGGACACAAAACCCCATATTTCCCTCAGAGGAATATATCTGACTAGTAATAATCTTAAAACCTATATATTGATATGTCTCCATAAGGGAAACAAGTGTGTCTAGACTGGCATTAACATGGCAGTGAGAATCAGCTCAAAACAACTATAAAAAGGAATTTAAAAACAACCAAAAAAAAAAAAATACCGGGAAATTCTTTACATTTCCTTCAGGGGCTCTGATGAAACCTGGAATGACCCTATCTACAACGACAGCTGGATGTGGCATAAGGAGGGACACTTGGGAATGAGAGGATTGGTGAGATTCGGTGAGCAAATGCAGACCTTTTAAAGCAGTAATGTGTGGCACACATTCCAAGGGTCCCAACTCTCCAGGTTGAAGGGAATATTACTACAGCTATAACAAGTACGGGAAACCTAGAGAATGGACACAGTGTGAATACGAAAGGTTTCTAAAACTCAACTAATAGTCCCCTTCCTGGTGCTCCGGTTTGACTTTCCAACTGATTTACTATCAATCTCCCAACTTGGAGAGACAGCCCCTTTAACCTCCTGGTTCGAACAGGTTGCCAATTTGGCAGAAGATGAAAGGGAAGAGGGAGAACCAATGAGAGAGTAGCTGTAAGGCATTTGGACGGGCACATGTCACTCTAATTTCCCGGCAGGAAGAAGAATTAAACAAAGTCTCAGCCACCCGCCGGGAAACAGTATAGGTGCTGAACAAAAATTTTGGACTTCCGGTCAGCTCACAAAAAACGAGTTGAAAAATGGAGCTCAGGGGCACAGCAATTCACAAACTGGCTCAGTAATAAAGGAAAACAATCGTCCAAATATCTGTTGAGGGAAGGCAACGAGGCAGACTTCAAAGCGAGCCAGAATAGCAGGAAACAGATTTCAAGAGGTACATTGGAATCGCCTTTAAAGCACAGGAAGAGGTGCACAACTTCGACAATGATGCACTTGGCCAAAAAGGGCGTATGCGTTTCCTCCTGAATATAATCAGGAGGAAACGCATACGTCCTTTTTGGCCAAGCAAGCAAGCGGGCAATGCAAATCTGCACTACAACGCAGTATCACTTCCCACCTGTCAAAAGGGACATCCGCAAAATGTGTAAAAGCCAGAAAGGCAAGACAGGCAATGGAGAACAGGGAGCCTAGTTATGCTGATGGGCAGGATATAAATTGCCAACTCCCTCTCTGGAGGAGTGCATTGTGTTCCCTAAAACAAGTAAACAACAGAGCTACAGAGCCAAGGGCACTTCCAGTCTAGGGAATATGCCTTCGGAAAACTGAAAATCAATAAAATAGAGCCACCCCAAAATTCAGGGCTGCACTGCTTACAAGAACTTCAACTTGGGTACACCTTAAATATCCCATGAAAGACAAAAATGGTTCAAAAAATTGTGGTATTTACACACGATGTAATATCCCTCAGCCATGAAATCAGTGTCTTAAGGCCAGTAGCAGCAAAATGAGTGGATTCAGGTACGATGATTCTAAGTGAAATAAGTCACAGAGAAAAATAAATTTATCATAAGATATCACTTATGATGGTCCTCTAAACATGGCTACACATGAACTCAGTTAGGAAAGAGAACAGAGCCTCACATTTAGAAAACACTCTTGTGCCTGCTTTAGGGGGAAGGAGAGGTTGGGTGATGCATAAAACCAGAGTTTGATATTAGTATAGGTACCGTTCCAAAAACCAAATACGGAATAGACAAGACCTACACTTTCCTCAGTGAAAGGGACTCAAAGCGCCATATTTCCCGCAGAGGAATATTTCTGACTGGTAAGAATCTTAAAATCTATGTATTGATATTTCTCCGTAAGGGAATCTAGTGTGTCTAGACTGGCATAAACATGACAGTGGGAATCAGCTAAAACCCATTATAAAAACGAATTTCAAAAAGAAAACAAAAAAACAGGGAAATACTTTACAATTCCTTCAGGGGCTCTGATGAATCCTGGAATAACCCTATCTAAAACGACAGCTGGATGTGGCATAAGGCTGGACACTTGGGACTGAGAAGATTGGTGAGATTCAGTGAGCAAATGCAGACCCTTTAAAGCAATAATTCATGGCACACATTCCAAGCGTCCCAACACTACAGGATGAAGGGAATATTACTACAGCTATAACATGTACGGGAAACCTAGAGAATGGACACACTGTGAATATGAAAGGTTTCTAAAACTCAACTAATAATCCCTATCCTGGTGCTCCGGATTGACTTTCCAACAGCTTTACTATCAATCTCCCAACTTGGAGAGACAGCCCATTTAACCACCTGGTTCGCACAGGTGGCCAATTTGGCAGAGGATGAAAGGGAAGAGGGAGATCGAATGAGAGAGTAGCTGTTAGGCATTTGGACGGCACATGTCATTTTAATTTTCTGGCAGGAAAATGAATTAACCAAAGTCTCAGACACCTGCCGGGAACCAATATAGGCTCTGAACCAAAATTTTGGACTTGCGGTCAGCTCACAAAAAACGAGTTGAAAAATGGAGCTCTGGGGCACAACAATGCACAAATTGGCAGAGTAATAAAGGACAAAAATCGTCCAAAAATCTGTTGAGGGAAGGCAAAGAGGTGGACTTGAAAGCGTGCCAGAATAGCAGGAAACAAATTTCAAGAGGTACATTGGAATCACCTTTAAAGCACAGGAAGAGGGTCACAACTTCAACAATGATGCACTTGGCCAGCAAGAGCGTATGTGTTTTCTCCTGAATATATTAAGGAGAAAACGCATACGTCCTTTTTGGCCAAGCAAGCAAGCGGGCAATGCAAATCTGAACTACAATGAAGTATCACTTTCCACCGGTCAAAATGGACATCCGCAAAATGTGTAAAAACCAGAAAGGCAAGACAGGTCCTGGAGAACAGGGAGCCTAGTTATGATGATGGGCAGGATGTAAATTGCCAACTGCCACGCTGGAGGAGTCCATTTTGTTCCCTAATACAAGGAAACAACAGAGCAACAGAGCCAAGGGCACTTCCAGTCTAGGGAATAAACCTTGGGAAAACTGAAAATCAATAAGACAGAGCCACCGCAAAATTTAGGGCTGCACTGCTTACAAGAACCTCAAGTTGGGTACACCTTAAATATCCCAGGAAAGACAAAAATGGTTCAAGAAATTGTGTTACTTACGTACGATGGTATATCCCTCAGCCATGAAATCAATGTTATAAGGCCAGTAGCAGCAAAATGAGTGGATTCAGGTACGATGATTCTAAGTGAAATAAGTCACAGAGAAAAAGAAACTTATCATAAGATATCACTTATGAAGGTCCTGTAAACATGGCTACACATGAACTGAGTTAGGAAAGAGAACAGAGTCTCACATTTAGAAAACACTCTTGTGCCTGCTTAAGGGGGAAGGAGAGGTGGGGTGATGCATAAAACCAGAGTTTGATATTAGTACAGGTACCCTTCCAGAAACCAAATACGGAATACAAAAGACCTACACTTTCCTCAGTGAAATGGACTCAAAACCCCATATTTCTCGCAGAGGAATATATCTGACTAGTAAGAATCTTAAAACCTATGTACTGATAATTCTCCATGATGATGGTCATGGTTCATTGTGATTACAGAGTTCATGGAGCATTGAGATGAAAAGTGGCATGAAGCATTTTGATTACAGTTGTCTTGGAGCATTGTGATGACAAGGGCATGGAGCATTGTGATGACAGGGCCATGGAGCATTGGTCTGACAAGTTTCATGGATTATTGAGATGACAGTGGGCATGGCGCATTGTGATGACAAGGGCATGCAGCATTGTTATGAGAAGGTCATGGAGTACTGTGCAGATAGGTGTCAGGGAGCATTGTGATGATATATGTCTTAGTGCATTGTGATGACAATGGCATGGAGCATTGTGAAGCCAAGTGTCATGGAGGATTGTGATGACAAAGGTAATGGAGCATTGTGATGACAAGAGCTTGGAGCTTTTTGATGACAATGGTCATGGAGCACTGTGATGACAAGGGCATGGAGCACTGTGATGACAACGGCCATTGAGAAATTTGATGACAATGTCGTGAAGCACTGTGATGAAAAGCACTTGGAGCTTGCTATGACAGGGTTCATGGAGCATTGCGATGACAAGTGCATGGAGAATTGTGATGACAAGATCATGTAACATTGTGATGAGAAGTGTCATGGAGCATTGTGATGGCAAGACCGTGGAGCACTGTGATGAGAAGACCATGGATAATTGTGATGTCGAGCATCATGCAGCACTGTAATGACAAGGGGCATGGAGCATTGTGATGACAAGGATCGTGGAGCATTCTGATGACAAGCTTGTGGAGTAATGTGATGACAATGGCATGGAGCATTGTGATGAAAAGGGCATGGAGCATTGTGATGTAAAAGGCATGGAGGCTTTTCATGACAACGTTCATGGAGCATTCTGATGACAAGTGTCAGGGAGCATTGTGATGACAAGTGTATTGAGCATTGTGATGACAAAAGTCATGGAGCATTGTGATGACACGGGCATGGAGTATTGTTATGACAGGCATCATGGAGCGTTGTGATGACAAGTGTTGTGGAACAATGTGATCACAAGGGTTTGGAGCATTGTGATGACAGAGGTCATGGATCATTTTGATTTCAAGGAGCACGGAGCGTTGTGATGACAGGGATCATGGAGCATTGTGATGAGAAGATCATGGAGCATTGGGCTGAAAATATTCATGGAGTATTGTGATGACAGGGGTCTTGGAGCATTGTGATGACAAGGGCATGGAGCATTGTGATGAGAAGGCCATGGAGCATTCTGATGACATGTGTCATGGATGTTTGTGATGAAAAGGGGAATGGAGCATTGTGATTACAGGGGTCTTTGAGCATTGTGATGAAAAGGGCATGGATCATTGTGATGAAAAAGGCATGGAGCCTTGTCAGGGCAGGGTTCAAGGAGCATACTCTCGACAAATGTCAGGGAGCATTGTGATGACAATTGTATTGAGCATTGTGATGCCAAACTTCGTGGAGCATTGTGATGAGAAGACCATGGTTAACTGTGATGAGGAGCGTCATGGGGCATTGTGATGACAAGTGTTATGGAACATTGTGATCACAAGTGTTTGGAGCTTTGTGATGACAGAAGTCATGGAGCATATTGATTTCATTGTGATGACAATAGCATGAATCATTATGATGATGGGCATGGTGCATGGGATGACAGGGTTATTGGAGCATTGAGATGAAAAGGGACATGGAGCCTTGTGATTACAAGGGTCTTGGAGCATTGTGATGACAAGGGCAAGGAGCATAGTTAATGAGAAGTCCACGGAGCATTCTTATGACATTCGTCATGGAGCTTTCTGATGACAATTGCATGGAGCATTGGGATTACAGGGTATTGGAGCATTGTGATGAAAAGGGTCATGGAGTATTGTGATGACATGGCTGTGGATCCTTGTTATGGCAGGTGTCATGGAGCATTGTTATGACAGGGGGAATGGAGCATTGTGATGACAAGGGCATGGAGCATTGGTCTGAAAAGTTTCATGGATTATTGTGATGAGAGTGGGCATGGAGCATTGTGATGACAAACGTCATGGAGCTTTGTGATGACAACGGCATGGAGCAATGTGATGAGAGGGATCATGGAGCATTGTGATGACAATGGCATGGAGCATTGTGATGTCCAGGGTTATGGAGCTTTGTGATGACAAATGTCATGGAGCATTCTGATGACAAGTGTGACATGCATTGTGATGAGAAGGGCAGGGAGCATTGTGATGACAGGGTCATTGAGTAATTTGGTAAAAAGGGTCATGGAACATTTTGATTACAGTGGTTATGGAATATTGTGATGTCAGGGCTCATGGAGCTTTGTGATGAAAAGTGTCATGGAGCATTTTGATGACAGGGGTTATGGAATATTGTGATGTCAGGGGTCAACGAACATTGTGATGATAAGTGCATGTATCATTTTAATGACAGGGGTCATGGAACATTGTGATGACAGGGGTGATGGAGTATTGGAATGAATAGTGATGGAACATTGTGATATCAGTGGTGAGAGAGCATTTTGATGAGAAGTGCATGGAGTGCTGTAATGACAAAGTTTAAGAAGCATTGTGATGAAAAGGATGTGGAGCATTGTGATGACAGGCACATGGCACGTTGTGATGACGTGGGTCATGGAGTATTGTGCTGAGAAGCGCATGGAGCATTGTGATGACAAGGGTTATGGAGCATTGTGCTGAGAAAGGCATAGAGCATTGTGATGACAAGGGTCACAGAGCATTGTGATGACAAGTTCATGGAGCATTGTGGTGACAAAGTCACAGAGACTTGTGATGACGAGGGCATGGACCATTTTGATGAGAAAGGTCATGAAGCATTGTGATGACTGGAGTCACAGAGCATTGTGATGACAGGGTTCATGGAGCATTGTGATGACAAGGGCATGGAGCATTGTGATGACAGGGACATGGAGCATTGGTCTTACAAGTTTCATGGATTATTGTGATGAGAGTGGGAATGGTGCATTGTGATGACAATGGCACGGAGCATTGTGATGACAAAATCATGCAGTATTATGAAGACAGGTGTCAGGGAGCATTGTGAAGACATAAGTCATGGCCCATTGTGATGACAATGGCATGGAGCATTGTGATTCCAAGTGTCATGGAGGATTGTGATGACAAAGGTAATGGAGCATTGTGATGACAAGGGCTTGGAGCATTGTGATGACAAAGGTCATGGAGCACTGTGCTGACAAGGGCATGGAGCATTGTGATGACAAGGTTCATGGAGCATTGTGCTGAGAAAGGCATGGAGCATTGTGATGACAAGTGTCACACATCATTTTGATGAAAAGTTCATGGAGCATTGTGGTGACAAATGTCACAGAGCCTTGTGATGACGAGGGCAGGGACCATTGTGATGAACAAGGTCATGAAGCATTTTGATGACTGGAGTCATGGATCATTGTGATGACAATGGCATGGAGCATTGTGATGACAGGGGCATGGATCTTTGGTCTGACAAGTTTCATGGATTATTGTGATGGCAATGGGCATGGCTCCTTGTGATGACAAGGGCATGGAGCATTTTGATGACAAAGTCATGCAGAATTGTGAAGACAGGTGTCAGGGAGCATTGTGATGACCTATGTCATGGACAATTGTGATGACATTGGCATGAAGCATTGTGATGCCAAGTGTCATGGAGGATTGTGATGACAAAGGTAATTGAGCATTGTGATGACAAGGGCTTGGAGCATTGTGATGACAAGGGCCATTGAGAATTTTGATGACAAATTCGTGAAGCATTGTGATGACAAGTGCATGAGGCTTGCTATGACAGGGATCATGGAGCATTGCAATGACAAGGGCATGGAGAATTTTGATGAAAAGAGCATGTAAAATTGTGATGAGATGTGTCAAAGAGCATTGTGATGACAAGGACGTGGAGAATACTGGTGAACAGGGCAGGGAGCAATGTGATGGCAAGACCGGGGAGCATTGTGATGTGTAGACCATGGATAATTGTGATGACGGGCGTCATGGAGCACTGTAGTGACAAGTGGCATGGAGCATTGTGATAAATGGTGTCATGGAGCATTGTGATGACAGGGGTCATGGAGCATTGTGATGACAAGGGCAAGGAGCAATGTGATGAGAGTGTTCATGGAGCATTGTGATTACAATGGCATGGAGAATTGTGATGCCAAGGGTCATGGAGCTTTGTGATGACAAAGGTCATGGAGCATTTTGATGACAAGTGCATGGTGCATTGTGATGAGAAGGGCAAGGAGCATTGTGATGACAGGGTCATAGAGAAATTTGATGAAAAGGGTCAGGGAACATTTTGATGACAGTGGTCATGGAGCATTGTGATGTCAGTGGTCATGGAGCATTGTGATGATAACGGCATGTAGCATTTTGATGACAGGGATCATGGAACATTGTGATGACAGGGGTGAGGGTGTATTGTGATGACTAGTAATGGAACATTGTGATATCAGTGGTGAGAGAGCATTTAGATGAGAAGTGCATGGAGCATTGTGATAAAAATGTTTATGGAGCATTGTGATGACAAGGTTGTGGAGCATTGTGATGATAAGTGCATGGCACATTGTGATGACATGTGTCTCGGAGCATTGTGTTGAGAAGCACATGGAGAATTGTGATGACAAGGGTCATGGAGCACTGTGCTGACAAAGTCATGGAGCATTGTGATGACAAGTGTTACAGAGCATTGTGATGACGAGGGGATGGACCATTGTGATGACAAATGTCATAAAGCATTGTGATGACTGCAGTCAAGGAATATTATGATGTGAGGGGTAATGGAGCATTGTGATTACAAGGGCATGGAGCATTGTGATGACAGGGGCATGGAGCATTGGTCTGACAAGTTTCATGGATTATTGCTATGACAGTGGGCATGGAGCATTGTGATGACAGAGGTCATGAATCATTTTCATTTCAAGGACCATGGCGCATTGTGATGACAAGGGCATCAAGCAATGTGAACCCAAGTTTCATCGAGGATTTTGATGACAATGGGAATGGAGCATTGTGATGACAAGTTCATGAAGCATTTTGCTGACAAATGCATGGAACATTTTGATGACAAGGGTTATGGAGCACTGTGATAACAAGCGTCACTGAACATTGTGATTACAGTGGTCATGGAGCATTGGGATAACAAGGGCATAGATCATTGTGATGACAAGGGTCATGGAGCATTTTGATGACAAGTGTCCCGGATCATTGTGTTGTCAGGGGTGATGGATCGTTGTGATGACTGTGGTCATGGAGCATTGTGATGACAGGGGTCATGGAGCATTGTGATGACAAGGGCATGTAGCATTTTGATGACAAGGGAGTGGTACATTGTGACGATAAGGGCATGTAGCATTGTGATGACTGGGGTCATGGAACATTGTGATGAAAGGGGTTAGGTAGTATTGTGATGATTAGTGATGGAACATTGTGATATCAGTGGTGAGAGAGCATTTTCATGAGAAGTGCATGGAGTATTGTGATGATAAGTTTTATGGTGCATTGTGATAACAAAGATGTGAAGCATTGTGTTGACAAGCGCATGGCACCTTGTGATGACATCGGTCATGGAACAGTGTGCTGACAAGCTCATGGAGCATTGTGATGACAAAGGTCATGGAGCATTGTGCTGACAAAGGCATGGAGCATTGTGATGCCAAGTGTCACAGAGCATTGTGATTAAAAGTTCATGGAGCATTTTGGTGACAAAGTTCACAGAGCTTTGTGTGACGAGTTCATGGACCATTGTGATGACAAATGTCATGAAGCATTGTGATGACTGAAGTCACAGAGCATTGTGATAACAGTGGTCTTGGAGCTTTGTGATGAAAAGGGAATGGATCATTGTGATGAAATAGGCATGGATCCTTGTCATGACAGTGTTCAAGGAGCATACTGATGACAAGTGTCAGGGAGCATTGTGCTGACAAGGTCATGGAGCATTGTGATGACAAGTGTATTGAGCATTGTGATGCCAAGTGTCATGGAGAAATGTGATGACAAATATAATGGAGCATTGTGATTACAAGGGCTTGGAGCCTTGTGATGACAAGGGTTATGGAGCATTGTGATGAAAAGGGAATGGATCATTGTGATGACAAGTGTCATGGAGCATTTTGATGACAAGAGTCCAGGATCACTGTGTTGTCAGGGGTCATGGATCGTTGTGATGACAGTGGTCATGGAACATAGTGATGACTGGGTTCATGGGGCCTTGTGAAGAGGTCATGGAGCATTGGGCTGAAAATATTCATGGAGTATTGTGATGACACGGGTCATGGGCATTTTGATGACAAGGGAATGGAGCATTGTGATGAAAAGGGCATGGAGCATGTTGATGAGAAGGCAATGGAGCATTTTGAAGACATGCTTCATTAAGCATTGTGATGACAAGGGCATGGAGCATTGTGATTACAGGGGTCTTGGAGTATCGTGATGAAAAGTGCAAGTATTATTGTGATGAAAAATGCATGGAGCCTTGTCATGACAGGTTTCAAGGAGCATATTGACGACCATTGTCAGGGAGCGTTGTGATGACAAGTTTATTGAGCATTGTGATGACAAAGTTCATGGAGTATTGTGAATAAAATACCATGGATAATTGTGATGATGAGCGTCATGGGGCGTTGTTATGACAAGTGTTATGGAACATTGTGATAACAAGGGTTTAGAGCATTGTGATGACAGAGGTCATGGAGCATTTTGATTTCATTGTGATGACAATAGCATGAAGCATTATGATGATGGGCATGGTGCACTGTGATGACAGGGTTCATGGAGCATTGAGAAGAAAAGGGGCATGGAGCATTGTGATTACAGGGGTCTTGGAGCATTGTGATGACCAGGTCATGGAGCATTGTGATGAGAAGGCGAAGGTGCATTTAGATGACATGCGTCATGTAGCTTTGTGATGACAAAGGCATGGAGCATTGTGATTACAGGTGTCTTGGAGCATTGTGATGACAAGGGTCATGGAGCCTGGTGATGAGAAGGCCGTGGATCATTGTAATGGCAGTTTTTATGGAGCATTGTTATAACAGGTGTAATGGAGCATTTTCATGAGAAGGGCATGGAGTATTGGTCTGAAAATTTTCATGGATTATTGTGATGAGAGGGGGCATGGAGCATTGTGATGACAAGGGCATGGAACAATGTGATACATGGGTCATGGAGGATTGTAATGACAAGCCTTGGAGCTTTGTGTTAAGAAGAGCATCGAGCATTGTGATAAAAAGCATCATGGAGCCTGTGATGACAAGGACATGTAACAATGTGATGAGAGGGTTCATGGAGCATTTTGATGACAATGGCATGGAGCACTGTGATGCCAAGGGTCACGGAGCTTTGTGATGACAAAGGTCATGGAGGGTTTTGATGACAACGGCGTGGTGTACTGTGATGAGAAGGGCAGTGAGCATTGTGATGAAAGTGTCATTGAGCAATTTGATGAAAAGTGTCATGGGACATTTTGATGACAGGGGTTATGGAACATTGTGATGTCAGGGGTCAGGGAGTATTGTGATGAAAAGGGTCATGGAGCATTGTGAAGACAGGGGTCATGGAACATTGTGATGAAGGGGTTGAGGGAGTATTGTGATGACAAGTGATGGAACATTATGATATCAGTGATGGGAGAGCATTTTGATGGGAAGTGCATGGAGCATTGTGACAACAAGGTTTATCGAGAACTGTGATGACAAGGTTGTGGAGCACTGTGATGACAAGCACATGTCGCATTGTGATGACACAGGTCATGGGGCATTTTGCGGACAAGCGCATGGAGCATTCTGATGACAAGTGTCATGGAGCATTGTGCTGACAAAGGCATGGAGCATAGTTATGACATGAGTAAGAGAACATTGTGATGAAAATTTCATGGAGAACTGTGGTGACAAATGTCACAGAGCCTTTTGATGACGAGGGCATGGACCATTGTGATGACAGGGGTCATGGAGCATTTTGATGACTGTGGTCATGGAGCACTGTGAAGACATGGGTCATGGAGCATTGTAATGAGACGGTCATAGAGCATTGGGCTGAAAATGTACATGTAGTATTTTGATGACAGGGGTCATGGAGCATTGTGATGACAAGGTAATGGAGCACTGTGATGACAAGGTCCTGGAGCATTGTGATGAGAGGACCATTGAGCCTTGTGATGACAAGTGTCATGGAGCATTCTGATGAAAAGGTGCATGGAGCATTGTGATTACAGGGGTTTTGTAACATTGTGATGACAAGGGCATGGAGCATTGTGATGCGAAGGCCATGGAGCATTCTGATGACATGTGTCATGGAGCTTTGTGATGACAAGGACATGGAGCATTGTGATTACAGGAGTCTTGAAGCATTGTTGTGAAAAGTGAATGGATCATTGTGATGAAAATTGCATGGAGCCTTGTCATGACAGGGTTCAAGGAGCATACTGATGAGAAGAGTCAGGGAGCATTGTGATGATAAGTGTATTGAGCATTGTGATGACAAAGATCAAGGAGCATTGTGATGAGAAGACCATTGATAACTGTGATGACCAGCCTCATGGGGCATTGTGATGACAAGAGTTATGGAACATTGTGATCAGAAGGGTTTGGATCATTGTGATGACAGAGGTCATTGAGCATTTTGATTTCATTGTGATGACAATAGCATGAAATATTATGGTGATGGGCATGGTGCATTGTGATGACAGGGTTCATGGAGCATTGAGATGAAAAGGGGCATGGAGCACTGTGATTACAGTGGTCTTGGAGCATTGTGATGACAAGGGCATGGAGCATTGTGATGAGAAGGCCATGGAGCATTCTGATGACTTGCGTCATGGAGCTTTGTGATGACAAGGTCATGGAGCATTTGATTAGAGGGGTGTTGGATCATTGTGATGACAAGCTTCATGGGGGTTTGTGATTACAAGGCCGTGGAACTTTGTGATGGCAGGGGTCATGGAGCATTGTTATGACAAGGGCACGGAACACGGTGATACATAGATCATGCGGGATTGTAATGACAAGGACATGTAGCATTGTGATGAGAAGGGCATCGAGCGTTGTGATGACAAGCCTCATGGAGATTTGTGATGACGAGTACATGGAGCAATGTGATGAGAGTGTTCATGGAGCATTGTGATGACAATGGAATGGAGCATTGTGATGCCAAGTGTCATGGAACTTTGTGATGACAAAGGTCATGGAGCATTTTGATAACAAGTGCGTTCTGCATTGTGATGAGAAGTGCGGGGAGCATTGTGATGACATGGGTTATGCAGCATTGTGCTTACACGCGCATCGAGCATTGTGCTGACAACAGTCATGGAGCATTGTGATGACAATGGCATGGAGTTTTGTGATGACAAGGGTCACAGAGCACTGTGATGAATAGTTCATGGAGCATTGTGGTGACAAAGTTCACAAAGCCTTGTGTGACGAGGTGATGGAACATAGTGATGACCAATGTCATGAAGCACTGTGATGACTGTACTCAAGGAGCATTGTGATGACAGTGTAGTTGGAGCATTGTGATGCCAAGTGCATGGAGCATTGTGATGAGAAGGCCATGGAGCATTCAGATGGCATGTGTCATGGAGCTTTGTGATGACAAGGGCAGGGAGCAATGTGATTACAAGGGTCTTGCAGCATTGTGATGAAAAGGGAAAGGATCATTGTGATGAAAAAGGCATGGAGCTTTTTCATGACAGGGTTCATGGAGCATACTGATGACAAGTGTCAGGGAGCATTGTGGTGATAAGTGTATTGAGGATTGTGGTGACAAAGGTCATGGAACATTGTGATGATTAAACCATTCATAATTGTGGTGACGAGCGTCATGGGGCATTGTGATGACAAGTATTATGGAACATGGTGATCACAAGGGTTTTTAGCATTGTGATGACAGATGTCATGGAGCATTTTGATTTCATTGTGATGGCAATAGCATGAAGCATTATGATGATGTGCATGGTGCATTGTGATGACAGGGTTCATGGAGCATTGAGATAAAAAGGGGCAAGGAGCACTGTGATTACAGGGGTCTTGGAGCATTGTGATGACAAGGGCATGGAGCATTGTGATGAGAAGGTCATGGAGCATTCTGATGACATGCGTCATAGATCTTTGTGATGACACGGGCATGGAGCATTGTGATTACAGGGGTCTTGGAGCATTGTTATGACAAGGGTCATGAAGCCTTGGATGACAAGGCTGTGGAACATTGTGATGGCAGGGATCATGGAGCATTGTTATAACAGGGGTTATGGAGCATTGTGATGACAAAGGCATGGAGCATTGTGATGACAGGGGCATGGGACTTTGGTCTGACATGTTTCATGGATTATTGTGATGACAGTGGGCATGACACATTGTGATGACAAGGGCATGGAGCATTGTGATGACAAGGTCAGGGAGTATTGTGAAGACAGGTGTCAGGGAGCATTTTGATGAAATATGTCATGGTCCATTGCGATGACAATTGCATGGAGCATTGTGATGCCAAGTATTATGGAGGATTGTGATGACAAACGTAATGGAGCATTTTGATGACAAGGGTTTAGAGCATCGTGATGACAAGGGTCTTGGAGAATTGTGATGACAAGGGCATGGAGCATTGTGATGAGAGGGGCATGGAACATTGGTCTGACAAGTTTCATGGATTATTGTGATGACAGTGGGCATGGAACATTGAGATGAAAAGAACATGGAGCATTGTGGTGACATAGGTCACAGAGCCTTGTGTGACGTGGGCATGGAACATTGTGATGACCAAATGTCATAAAGCATTGTGATGACTGGAGTCACAGAGCATTGTGATGACAAGGGCATGGAGCATTGTAATGAAAAGGGCACGGAACACTGTGATACATAGATCATGCAGGATTGTAATGACAAGGTCATGGAGCATTGTGATGAGAAGTGCATCGAGCGTTGTGATGACAAGCCTCATGGAGATTTGTGATGACAAGCGCATGGCGCATTGTGATGACATGGGTCATGGAACACTGTGCTGACAAAGGCATGGTGCATTTTGAAGACAAGGGTCAGAGAGTATTGTGATGAAAAGTTCATGGAGCATTGTGGTGACAAATGTCAGAGAGCCTTGTGTGACAATGGCATGGACCATTGAGATGACAAAGGTCATGAAGCATTGTGATGACTGGAGTCACGGAGCATAGTGATGAGAGGGGTCATGGAGCATTGTGAAGACACGGTTCATGGGGCATTGTGATGAGAAAGTCATGGAGAATTGGGCTGAAAATGTTCATGGAGTATTGTGATGACAGGGGTCATGGGGTATTTTGATGACATGGGAATGGAGCATTGTGATGAAAAGGGCATGGAGCATGGTGATGAGTAGGCCATGGAGCATTCTGAAGACATGCGTCATGGAGCTTTGTGATGACAAGGGCATGGAGAATTGTGATTAGAGGGGTCATGGAATATTGTGATGACAGGGGTGAGGGAGTATTGTGATGACTAGTGATGGAATATTGTGATATCAGTGGTGAGAAGGCATTTTGAGGAGAAGTGCATGGAGCATTGTGATGACAAGGTTTATGGAGCATTTTGATGACAAGGATGTGGAGCATTGTGATGATAAGTGCATGGTGCATTGTGATGAAATGCGTTATGGAGCATTGTGCTGACACACGAATCGAGCATTGTGATGACAAGGGTCATGGAGCATTGTGCTGACAAAGGTATGGAGCTTTGTGATGACAAGGGTCACAGAGCATTGTGATAAAAATTTCATGGAGCATTGTGGTGACAAATGTCACAGAGCTTTGTATGACGAGGTCACGGACCATTGTGATGACAAATGTCATGAAGCCTCGTGGTGACTGGAGTCACAGAGCTCTGTGATAACAGGGGTCTTGGAGCATTGTGATGAAAAGGGAATGGATCATTGTGATGAAAAAGGCATGGAGCCTTGTCATGACAGTGTTCAAGCAGCATACTGATGACAAGTGTCAGCGAGCATTGTGATGCCAAGTGTATTGAGCATTGTGGTGACAAAGGTCATGGAGCATTGTGATGAGAAGACCTTGCCTAATTGTGATGACGAGCGTCATGGGGCATATGATGACAAGTGTTATGGAACATTGTGATCAGAACGGTTTGGAGCAATGTGATGACAGAGGTCATGGAGCATTTTAATTTCATTCTGATGACAATAGCATGAATCATTATGGTGATTGGCATGGTGCATTGGGATGACAGGGTTCATGGAGCATTGATATGAAAAGGGGAATGGAGAATTGTGATTACAGCGGTCTTGGTGCATTCTGATGACAAGGGTCATGGAGCCATGTGATGAAACGGCCGTGGAACATTGTGATGGCAGGGGTCATGGAGCATTGTTATGACAGGTGTAATGGAGCATTGTGATGACAAGGGCATGGAGCAATGTGATGAGAGATTTCATTGAGCATTGTGATGACAATGAAATGGAGAATTGTGATGCCAAGTGTCATGGAGCTTTGTGATGACAAAGGTCATGGGGCATTTTGACGACAAGGGCATGGTGCATTGAAATGAGAAGGACAGGGAGAATTGTGATGACAGGGTCATGGAGCAATTTGATGAAAAGGGTCATGGAATATTTTGATGACAGGTGTTATGGAACATTGTGATGTCAGGGGTCATGAAGCATTGTGATGAAATGGGTCATGGAGTATTTTGTGACAGGGGTTATGGAACATTGTTATCAGAAGGCTTTGGAGCATTGTGATGACAGAGGACATGGAGCATTTTGATTTCATTGTGATGACAATAGCATGAATCATTATGATGATGGGCATGTTGCATTGCGATGACAGTGTTCATGGAGCATTGAGATGAAAAGTGGCATGGAGAATTGTGTTTACAGAGTTCTTGGTGCATTGTGTTGACAAGGGTCATGGAGCCTTGTGATGACAAAGGCCGTGGAACATTGTGATGGCAGGGGTCATGGAGCATTGTTATGACAGGTGTAATGGAGCATTGTGATGACAAGGGCATGGAGCAATGTGATGAGAGATTTCATTGAGCATTGTGGTGACAATGGCATGGAGCATTGTGATGCCAGGGGACATGGAGCTTTGTGATGACAAATGTCATGGGGCATTTTGATGAAAAGGGCGTGGTGCATTGTGATGAGAAAGGCAGGGAGCATTCTGATGACATGCGTCATGGAGCTTTGTGATGACAAGGGCATGGAGAATTGTGATTACATGTGTCATGGAATATTGTGTTGACAGGGGTGAGGGAGTATTTTGATGACTAGTGATGGAACATTGTGATATCAGTTGTGAGAAGCCATTTTGAGGAGAAGTGCATGGAGCATTTTGATGACAAAGTTTATGGAGCATTTTGATGACAAAGATGTGGAGCATTGTGATTACAATTTCATGGTGCATTGTGATGACATGGCTTATGGAGCATTGTGCTGACAAAGGCATGGAGCTTTGTGATGACAAGGGTCACAGAGCATTGTGATAAAAATTTCATGGAGCATTGTGGTGACAAAGGTCACAGAGCTTTGTGTGACCAGGTCATGGACCATTGTGATGACAAATGTCATGAAGCATTGTGATGACTGGAGTCACGGAGCATTGTGATAACAGGGGTCTTGGAGCATTGTGATGAAAAGGGAATGGATCATTGTGATGAAAAAGGCATGGAGCCTTGTCATGACAGTGTTCAAGGAGCATACTGATGACAAGTGTCAGCGAGCATTGTGATGCCAAGTGTATTGAGCATTGTGGTGACAAAGCTCATGGAGCATTGTGATGAGAAGACCTTGCATAATTGTGATGACGAGCGTCATGGGGCATGTGATGACAAGTGTTATGGATCATTGTGATCAGATGGGTTTGGAGCATTGTGATGACAGAGGACATGGAGCATTTTGATTTCATTGTGATGACAATAGCATGAATCATTATGATGATGGGCATGGTGCATTGTGATGACAGTGTTCATGGAGCATTGAGATGAAAAGTGGCATGGAAAATTGTGATTACAGAGGTCTTGGAGCATTGTGATGACAAAGGTCATGGAGTCTTGTGATGACAAGGCCGTGGAACATTGTGATGGCAGGGGTCATGGAGCATTGTTATGACAGGTGTAATGGAGCATTGTGATGACAAGGGCATGGAGCAATGTGATGAGAGATTTCATTGAGCATTGTGATGACAATGGCATGGAGCATTGTGAGGCCAAGGGTCATGGAGCTTTGTGATGACAAATGTCATGGGGCATTTTGATGACAAGGGCGTGGTGCATTGTGATGAGAAGGGCAGGGAGCATTTGGATGACAGGGTCATGGAGCAATTTGAATAAAAAGGTCATGGAATATTTTGATGACAGGGGTTATGGAACATTGTGATGTCTGGGGTCATGGAGCATTGTGAAGAAAAGGGCATGGCAGATTGTGATGACCTGAGTCATGGAGCATTGTGCTGACAAGCGCAAGGATCATTTTGATGACAAGTGTCATGGAGCATTGTGCTGACAAAGGCATGGAGCCTTGTGATGACAAGGGACACAAAGCATTTTGATGAAAAATTCATGGAGCATTGTGGTGACAAAGATCACAGAGCCTTGTGTGACGGGGACATGGACCATTGTGATGAGAAAGGTCATGAATCATTGTGATGACTGGAGTCACGGAGCATTGTGATGACAGGGGTCATGGAGCATTTTCATGACAAGGGCATGGAGCATTGTGATGACAGGCACATGGAACATTGGTCTGACATGTTTCATGGATTATTGTGATGAGAGTGGGCATGGCACATTGTGATGACAAGGGCATGGAACATTGTGATTACAAGGTCATGGAATATTGTGAAGACAGGTGTCAGGGAGCATTGTGATGACATATGTCATTGTCCATTGTGATGACAATGGCATGGAGCATTGTGATACCAAGTGTCATGGAGGATTGTGATGACAAAGGTAATGGAGCATTTTGATGAGAAGGGCTTGGAACATTGTGATGACAAGGGTCATGGATCATTTTGATGACAAGGGCATGGAGCAATGTGATGAGAGATTTCTTTCAGCATTGTGATGACAAGTGCATGGAGCATTGTGATTAAAGGGTTCTTGGAGCGTTGTGATGAAAACGGAATGGATCATTGTGATGAAAAATGCATGGAGCCTTGTCATGACAGGGTTCAAGGAGCACACTGATGACAACTGTCAGGGAGCATTGTGATGATAAGTGTATTGAGCATTGTGATGACAAAGATGATGGAGCATTGTGATGAGAAGACCATGGATAATTGTGATGACCAGCGTCATGGGGCATTGTGATGACAAGTGTTATGGAACATTGTGATCAGAAGGGTTTGGTGCATTGTGATGACAGAGGTCATTGAGCATTTTGATTTCATTGTGATGAAAATAGCATGAAATATTATGGAGATGGGCACGGTGCATTTTGATGACAGGGTTCATGGAGCATTGAGATGAAAAGGGGCATGGAGCATTGTGATTACAGGGGTGTTGGAGCCTTGTCATGACAAGGGAATGGATCATTGTGATGAGAAGGCCATGGAGCATTCTGATGTCATGCGTCATGGAGCTTTGTGATGACAGGGGTGTTGGAGCATTGTGATGACAAGGGCATGGAGCATTGTGATGAGAAGGCCATGGAGCATTCTGATGACATGCGTCATGGAGCTTTGTGATGACAAGGGCATGGAGATTTGTGATTACAGTGTTCAAGGAATATTGTGATGACAGGGGTGTGGGAGTATTGTGATTACTAGTGATGGAACATTGTGATATCAGTGGTGAGAAGGCATTTTGAGGAGAAGTGCATGGAGCATTGTGATGACAAGGTTTATGGAGCATTTTGATGACAAGGATGTGGAGCATTGTGATGACAAGTGCATGGTGCATTGTGATGATATGGGTTATGGAGCATTGTGCTGACAAAGGCATGGAGTTTTGTGATGACAAGGGTCACAGAGCATTGTGATAAATATTTCATGGAGCATTGTGCTGACAATAGCATGGAGCTTTGTGATGACTAGGGTCAATGAGCATTGTGATAAAAATTTCATGGAGCATTATGGTGACAAAGATCACAGAGCCTTGTGTGACGGGGGCATGGACCACTGTTATGAGAAAGGTCATGAATCATTGTGATGACTGGAGTCACGGAGCCCTGTGATGACAGGTGTCATGGAGCAGTGTGATGACAAGGGCATGGAGCATTGTGATGTAAATGGCATGGAGCATTGTGATGACAAGCGCCATTGAGTATTTTGATGACAAGTTCATGAAGCATTGTGATGAAAAGCACATGGAGCTTGCTATGACGGGTCACGGAGCATTGCGATGACAAGTGCATGGAGAATTGTGATGACAAGATCATGTAACATTGTGATGAGAAGTGTCATGGAGCATTGTGATGGCAAGACCGTGGAGCATTGTGATGAGAAAACCATGGATTATTGTGATGACGAGCGTCATGGAGCACTGTAATGACATGGGCGTGGAGCATTGTGATGACAAATGTCATGGAGCACTGTGATGACAAGGGTCATGGAGGACACTGATGACAAGCTTGTGAAGTGTTGTGATGACAATAGCATGGAGCATTGTGATGAAAAGTGCATGGAGCCTTTTCATGACACGGTTCAAGGAGCATTCTGACGAGAAATGACAGGGAGCATTGTGATGATAAGTGTATTGAGCATTGTGATGACAATGTTCATGGAGCATTGTCATGAGAAGTCCATGGATAATTGTGATGACAGGCATCAAAGTGTGTTGTGATGACAAGTGTTATGGAACATTGTGATCTCAAGTGTTTGGAGCATTGTGATGACAGAGGTCATGGATCATTTTGATTTCAAGGAACATGGAGCATTTTGATGACAAGGGCTTGAAGCAATGTGATCCCAAGGTTCATGGAGGATTTTGATGACAATGCTAATGGAGAATTATGATGACAAGCGCATGGAGCATTGTGATGACAATGTCATGTAGCATTTTGCTGACAAAGCATGGAGCATTGTGATGACAAGGGTCACGGAGCAATGTGATGACAAGCGTCACAGAGCATTGTGATTACAGGGGCCATGGAACACTGGGATGACTAGGGCATGGATCAATGTGATGACAATGGTCATGGAGCATTTTGATGACAGTGGTCATGGAGCATTTTGATGACATGGGTCATGAAGCATTGTGATGAGAAGGTCATGGAACATTGGGCTGAAAATATTAATGGCGTATTGTGATGACAGGTGTCATAGAACATTGTGATGACAAGGGAATGGAGCATTGTGATGACAGGGGCATGGAGCATTGGTCTGAAATGTTTCATGGATTATTGTGATGACAGTGGGCATGGTGCATTGTTATGACAAGGGCATGGATCATTGTGATGACAAGGTCATGGATTATTGTGAAGACCGGTGTCAGGGAGCATTGTGATGACATATGTCATGGTCCCTTGTGATGACAATGCCATGGAGCATTGTGATACCAAGTGTCATGGAGGATTGTGATGACAAAGGTAATGGAGCATTGTGATGAGAAGGGCTTGGAGCATTGTGTTGACAAGGGCATGGAGCATTGTAATAACAAGGGCCATTGATAATTTTGATGACAATTCATGAAGCATTGTGATGACAACCACATGGAGCTGGCTATGACATGGGTCATGGAGCACTGTGATGAAAAGTGCATAGAGAATTGTGATGACAAAGCATTTAACACTGTGAGGAGAAGTGTCATGGAGCATAGTGATTCCAAGGACGTGGACTACTGTGATCACCAAAGACATGGAGCATTGTGATGACCAAGGCATGCAGCATTGTGATTGCAAGATCGTGGAGCATTGTGATGAGAAGACAATGGATAATTGTGATGACGAGTGTCATGGAGCACTGTAATGACAAGGGGCATGGAAAATTGTGATGGCAGGTGTTATAGAGAATTCTGATGACAGCGGTCATGGAGCATTGTAATGACAAGGGTCATGGAGCATCCTGATGACAAGCTTGTGGAGTATTGTGATGACAATGGCATGGAGCATTGTGATGAAAATGGCATGGAGCATTGTGATGAAAAAGGCATGGAGCCTTTTCATGACAGGGTTCAAGGAGCATTCTGACGACAAGTGTTAGGGAGCATTTTGATGACAAGTGTATTGAGAATTGTGGTGACAAAGGTCATGGAGCATTGTGATGACAAGTGCATGGTGTATTGTGATGACAGGCATCATTGAGCGTTGTGATGACAAGAATTATGGAACATAGTGATCACAACGGTTTGGAGCATTGTGATGACAGGGGTCATGGATCATTTTGATTTAAAGGATCATGGAGCATTGTGATGCCAATGGTCATGGAGCTTTGTCATGACAAAGGTCATGGAGCATTTTGATGACAAGGTCGTGGTGCATTGTGATGAGAAGGGCATGGAGCATTGTGATGACAAGGTTATGGAGCATTTTGATGACAAAGGCATGGAGCACTGTGATGACAAGTGTCATGGAGCACTGTGATGACATGCGTCACGGAGCAGTGTGATTACCGGTTCATGGAGCATTGGGATGACAAGGGCAGGATCATTGTGATGACAAGTGTCATGGAGCATTTTGATGACAAGAGTCCCGGATCACTGTTTTGTCAGGGGTTATGGAGCACTGTGATGACAGTGGTTATGGAGCATTGTGATGACAGGGGTCATGGAGCATTGTGATGAGAATGTCATGGAACATTGGGCTGAAAATGTTCATGGAGTATTGTGATGACAGCAGTCATGGAGCATTGTGATGACAAGGGAATGGAGCATTGTGATGACAAGGTCCTGGAGCATTGTGATGAGAAAACCATGGAGCCTTATGATGACAAGTCTCATGGAGCATTCTGATGTAAATGGGCATGGAGCATTGTGATTACAGGGGTCTTGGAACTTTCGGATGACAAGGGAAAGGAGCATTGCGATGAGAAAGCCATGGAGCATACTGATGACATCCATCATGGATCTTTGTGATGACAAGGGCATGAAGAACTGTGAGTACATGGGTTTTGGAGCCTTGTGATGACAAGGGTCATGGAGCCTTGTGATGACATGTGTTATGGAGCATTGTGAGGTCAGGGGTCATGGAGCATTGTGATGAAAAGGGACATTGAGAATTTTTATAAGAATGTCATGAAGCATTGTGATGACAAGGATATGGAGCTTGCTATGACAGGGTTCAGGGAGCATTGCGATGACAAGTGCATGGAGAATTGTGATGACAAGAGCATGTAACATTGTGATGAGAAGTGTCATGGAACATTGTGATGACAAAGAGGAGGAGAATTGTGATGACAAGCCTCAAGGAGATTTGTGATGACAAGTGCATGGCGCATTGTGATGACATGGGTCATGGAGCACTGTGCTGACAAAGGCATGGTGCATTTTGATGACAAGGGTCACAGAGTATTGTGATGAAAAGTTCATGGAGCATTGTGGTGACCAAGGTCACAGAGCCTTGTGTGACGAGGGCATGGACCATTGTGAGGAGAAATGTCATGAAGCATTGTGATGACTGGACTCACGGAGCATTGTGATGACAGGGGTCATGGAGCATTGTGATGACAGGGTTCATGGGGCATTGTGATTAGAAGGTCATGGAGCATTGGGCTGAAAATATTCATGGAGTATTGTGATGACAGGGGTGATGGGGCATTTTGATGACATGGGAATGGAGCATTGTGATTAAAAGGGCATGGAGTATGGTGATGAGAAGGCCATGGAGCATTCTGAAGACATGAGTCATGAAGCTTTGTGATGACAATGGCATGGAGCATTGTGATTCCAGGGGTCTTGGAGCATTGTGAGGAAAAGGGCATGGATCATTGTGTTGAAAAATGCATGGAGCTTTCTCATGACAGGGTTCAAGGAGCATACTGACGACAAGTGTCAGGGAGCATTTTGATGACAAGTGTATTGAGCATTGTGATGACAAAGGTAATGGAGTACTGTGAATAGAAGGCCATGGATAACTGTGATGATGAACGTCATTGGGCATTGTGATGACAAGTGTTATGCAACATTGTGATCACAAGTGTTTGGAGCATTGTGATGACAGAGGTCATGGAGCATATTGATTTCAGTTTGATGACAATAGCATGAAACATTATGATGATGTGCACGGTGCATTGTGATGTCACGGTTCATGGAGCATTGAGGTGAAAAGGGGCATGGAGCATTGTGATTACAGGTGTTTTGGACCATTGTGATGACAAGGGCATGGAGCATCGTGAATGAGAAGGCCATGGAGCATTCTGATGACATGTGTCATGGAGCTTTGTGATGACAAGTGTATGCAGAATTGTGATTACAGTGTTTGGAGCATTGTGATGACAAGTGTCATGGAGTCTTGTGATGATAAGGCCGTGGAAACTTGTGAAGGCAGGTGTCATGGACATTGTTATGTCAGGGGTAATGGAGCATTGTGATGAAAAGGGCATGGAGCATTGTTCTGAAATGTTTCATCGATTATTGTGATGAGAGTGGGCATGGAGCATTGTGATGACAAGGGCACAGAACACTTTGATACATGGGTCATGGAGGATTGTAATGACAAGGACATGGAACATTGTGATGAGAAGGGCATCGAGCATTGTGATGACAAGGGACATGGAGGTTTGTGATGACAACGGCATGGAGCAATGTGATGAGAGGCTTCATGGAGCATTGTGATGACAATGGCATGGAGCACTGTGATGCCAAGTGTCATGGAGTTTTGTGATGACAAAGGTCATGGAGCATTTTGATGACAAGGTCGTGGTGCGTTGTGATGAGAAGGGCAGGGAACATTGTGCTAACAGCGTCATGGAGCAATTTGGTGAAAAAGTCATGGAATATTTTGATGAGAGTGGTTATGGAAAATTGTGATGTCAGGGGTCATGGAGCATTGTGATGAAAATGGTAAAGGAGCATTTTGATGACAGGGATTATGGAGCATTGTGATGTCATTGGTCATGGAGCATTTTGACGATAAGTGCATGTAGCATAGTGATGATAGGGGTCATGGAACATTGTGATGACAGGGTTGAGGAGGTATTGTGAAGACTAGTGATGGAACATTGTGATATCAGTGGTGAGAGAGCATTTTGATGAGAAGTGCATGGAGCATTGTGATGACAAGGTTTATGGAGCATTGGGATGACAAGGATGTGAAGCATTGTGATGACAAGTGCATGGTGCATTGTGATGGCATGTTTCAAGGAGCATTGTGCTGAAAAGCACATGGAGCATTGTGATGACAAGTGTCATGGATCATTGTGCTGACAAAGGCATGGTGCATTGTGATGACAAGGGTCACAGGGCATTGTGATGAAAAAGACATTGATCATTGTGATGCAAAATTAATGGAGCCTTGTCATGACAGGGTTCAAGGAGCATACTGATAACAAGTGTCAGCGAGCATTGTGATGACAAGTGTATTGAGCATTGTGATGACAAAGTTCATGGAGTATTGTGAATAGAAAGCCATGGATAATTGTGATGATGAGCATCATGGGGCGTTGTGAAGACAAGTGTTATGGAACATTGTGATCACAAGGGTTTGGAGCATTGTGATGACAGAGGTCATGGAGCATTTTGATTTCATTTTGATGACAATAGCATGAAGCATTATGATGATGGGCATGTTGCGTTGTGATGACACGGTTCATGGAGATTTGAGATTAAAAGGGGCATTGAGCATTGTGATTACAGAGGTCTAGGAGAATTGTGATGACAAGGGCATGGAGCATCGTGAATGAGAAGGTCATGGAGCATTCTGATGACTTGCGTCATGGAGCTTTTTGATGACGATGACATAGAGCATTGTAATGACAAGGGTTATGGAGCCTTGTGATGAAAAGGGCGTGGAATATTGTAATGGCAGGTGTCATGGAGCATTGTTATAACAGGGGTAATGGAGCATTTTGATGACAAGGGCATGGAGCATTGGTCTGAAAAGCTTCATGGATTATTGTGATGAGAGGGGGCATGGAGCATTGTGATGACAAGGGCACGGAACACTGTGATACATGGGTCATGGTGGATTGTAATGACAAGGGCATGGAGCATTGTGTTAAGAAGAGCATCGAGCATTGTGATGAAAAGCATCACGGAGACTGTGATGACAAGGGCATGGAACAATGTGATGAGAGTGTTCATGGAGCATTTTGATGACAATGGCATGGAGAATTGTGATGCCAAGGGTCATGTAGCTTTGTGACGACAAATGTCATGGAGCATTTTGATGATAAGCACGTGGTGAACTGTGTTGAGAAGGGCAGGGATCATTGTGATGAAAGGGTCATGGAGCAATTTGATGAAAATTGTCATGGGACATTTTGATGAAAGGGGTTATGGAACATTGTGATGTCAGGGGTCATGGAGGATTATGATGGAAAGGTTCATGGAGCATTTTGATGACAGGGGTCCTGGAACATTGTGATGACAGGGGTGAGGGAGTATTGTGATGACTAGTGATGGAACATTATGATATCAGTGGTGGGAGAGCATTTTGATGTGAAGTGCATGGAGCATGGTGATGACAAGGTTTATGGAGCACTGTGATGACAAGGTTGTGGAGCATTGTGATGACAAGCACATGGCGCATTGTGATGACACAGGTCATGGGGAATTGTGCGGACAAGCACATGGAGCATTGTGATGAAAATTGTCATGGAGAATTGTGCTGACAAAGGCATGGAGCATAGTGATGACATGGGTAAAAGAGCATTGTGATGAAAATTTCATGGAGCATTGTGGTGACAAATTTTACACAGCCTTTTGATGACGTTGGCATGGACCATTGTGATGACAAGGTCCTGGAGCATTGTGATGAGAGGACCATGGAGCCTTGTGATGACAATTCTCATGGAGCATTCTGATGAAAAGGGGCATGGAGCATTGTGATTACAGTGGTATTGGATCCTTGTGATGACAAGGCCGTAGAACATTGTGATGGCAGGGGTCATGGAGCATGGTTATGACATGGGCAATGGAGCATTGTGATGACAAGGGCATCGAGCATTGGTCTGAAAAGTTTCATGGATTATTGTGATGAGAGTGGGCAAGGAGCATTGTGATGACAAGGGCACGGAACACTGTGATACATGGGTCATGTAGGATTGTAATGACAAGGGCATGGAGCAATGTGATGAGAGGCTTAATGGAGAAATGTGATGACAAGGGCATGGAGCATTGTGATGACAAGGGTCATGGAGCATTTTGATGACAAGATTCCCAGATCATTGTGTTGTCAGGGGTCATGGAGCGCTGTGATTACAGTGGTCATGGAGCATTGTGATGACAGGGTCAAGGAGCATTGTGATAAGAAGGTCAATGGGCATTGGGCTGAAAATAATCATGGAGTACTGTGATGACAGGGGTAATTGGGCACTGTGATGACAAGGGAATGGAGTATTTTGATGACAAGGTCCTGGGGCATTGTGATGAGAAAACCATGGAGCCTTGTGATGACAAATCTCATGGAGCATTCTGATGAAAAGGTGCATGGAGCATTGTGATTACAGGGGTCATGGAGCATTGTGATGAAAATGGCCTGGAGCATTGTGATGCCAAGTGTCATGGAGCTTTGTGATGACAAAGTTCATGGAGCATTTTGATGACAAGGTCGTGGTGCATTGTGATGAGAAGGGCAGGGAGCATTTTGATGACAGGGTCATGGAGCAATTTGATGAAAAGTATCATGGAATATTTTGATGACAGTGTATATGGAACACTGTTATGTCAGGGGTCATCGAGCATTGTGATGAAAAGGGTCATGGAGGATTTTGATGACAGGGGTTATGGAACATTGTGATGCCAGTGTTCATGGAGCATTGTGATGATAAGGTCATGTAGCATTGTAATGACAGGGATCATGGAACATTGTGATGACGGGGGGAGAGAGCATTTTGATGAGAAGTGCATGGAGTATTGTAATGACAAGGTTTTTGGAGCACTGTAATGAAAAGAATGTGGAGCATTGTGATGAGAAGCGCATGGCACATTGTGATGACATGTGTTATGGAGCATTGTGCTCACAAGCGCATGGAGCATTGTGATGACAAGGCTCAGGGAGAATTGTGCTGACAAAGTCATGGAGCATGGTGATGACCAGGATCACAGAGCATTGTGATGAAAAGTTCATGGAGCATTGTGGTGCGAAAGGTTACAGAGCCTTGTGTGACGAGGACATGGACCATTGTGATGACAAATGTCATGAAACCTTGTGATGACAGGAGTCACACAGCATTGAGATGACTGGGGTCTTGGAGCACTGTGATGACAAGGACATGGAGCATTGTGATGAGAAGGCAATGGAGCATTCTGATGACATATATCATGGAGCTTTGTGATTAAAGGTCATGGAGCATTGTGATTACAGGGGTCTTGGAGCATTGTGATGAAAATGGTATGGATCACTGTGATGAAAAAGGCATGGAGCCTTGTCATGACAGGGTTCAATGAGCATACTGATGACAAGTGTCAGGGAGCATTGTGATAACAAGTGTATTGAGCATTGTGATGACAAAGGTCATGGAGCACTGTGATGAGAAGACCATGTATAATTGTGATGATGAGCGTCATGGTGGATTGTGATGACAATGGTTATGGAACATTGTGATCTCAAGGGTTTGGAGCATTTTGATGACAGAGGTCATGGAGCATATTGATTTCATTGTGATGACAATAGCATGAAGCTTTATGATGATGGACATGGTGCATTGTGATGACAGGGTCATGGAGCAATTTGATGAAAAGTGTCATGGAACATTTTGATGACAGTGCTTATGGAACATTGTGATGTCAGGGGTCTTGGAGCCTTCCGATGAAAAGGGTGATGGAGCATTCTGATGACAGAGGATATGGAACATTTTGATGTCAGGGGTCATGGAGCATTGTGATGATGAGGCATGGAGCATTGGGATGACAGAGGTCATGGAAAATTGTGATGACAGTGGTGAGGGAATATTGTGATGACTAGTGATGGAACATTGTGATATCAGTGGTGAGAAAGCATTTTGATGAGAAGTGCATGGAGCATTGTGATGACAAGGTTTATGAAGCATTGTGATGACAAGGTTTATGGAGCATTGTGATGACAAGGCTGTGGAGCATTGTGATGACAAGTGCATGGCGTATTTTGATGACATGGGTCATGGAGCATTGTGTTGAGAAGCGCATGGAGCATTGTGATGACAAGGGTCATGGAGCATTGTGCTGACAAAGGCATGGAACATTGTGATGACAAAGGTCACAGAGCATTGTGATGAAAAGTTCATGGAGCATTGTGACAATGGTCACAGAGCCTTGTGATGAGGAGTTCAAGGACCATTGTGATGACAAATGTCATGAAGGATTGTGATGACTGGAGTCACGGAACACTGTGATGACAAGGGTTTCGAGCATTCTGATGACAGGGGCATGGTGCATTGGTCTGACAAGGTTCATGGTTTATTGTGATGACAGTGGGCAAGGCGCATTTTGATGAGAAGAGCATGGAGCATTGTGATGAGAAGGTCATGGAATACTGTGAAGACAGCGGTCTGGGAGCATTGTGATGATATATGTCATGGTCCATTGTGATGACAATGGCCCGGAGCACTGTGATTGCAAGTGTCATAGAGGAATGTAATGACAAAGTTAATGGAGCATTGTGATGACAGGGGTTTTGAGCATTGTGATGACAATGGTCATGGAGCATTTTGATGACAAGTGCATGGAGGATTGTGATGAAAAGGGCCATTGAGAATTTTGATGACAAGTTCGTGAAGCATTCGGGGGAAAAGCACATGGAGCTTACTATGACATGGGTCATGGAGCAATTCGACGACAAGTTCATGGAGAATTGTGATGACAAGAGCATGTAACACTGTGATGAGAAGTTTCATGGAGCATTGTGATGGCAAGACCGTGGAGCATTGTGATGAGAACACCATGGATAATTTTGATGATGAGCGTCATGGAGCACTAATGACAAGGTGCATGGAGCACTGGGATGGCAGGTGTCATGGAGCATTGTGATGACAGGGGTCATGGAGCACTGTGTTGAGAAGTTCATGGAGCATTGGGCTGACAATATTCATTGAGTATTGCGATGGCAGTGGTCATGGAGCATTGCGATGACAATGGAATGGAGCATTGTGATGACAAGGTCCTGGAGCATTGTGAGGAGAAGACCATGGAGCCTTGTGATGACAAGTGTCATGGAGCATTCTGATGAAAAGTGGTGTGGAGCATTGTGATTGCATGGATCTTGGAGAATTGTGATGAAAATGGCATGGGTGATTGTGATGCAAAAGGCATGGAGCCTTGTCATGACAGGGTTCAAGGAGCATACTGACGACAAGTGTCAGGGAGCATTGTAATGACAAGTGTATTGAGCATTGTGATGACAAAGGACATGGAGAATTGTGATGAGAAGTCCATGGATAATTGTGATGATGAGCATCATGGGGCGTTGTGATGACAAGTGTTATGGAACATTGTGATCACAAGGGTTAGGAGCATTGTGTTGACAGAGGTTATGGAGCATTTTGATTTCATTGTGATGACAAAAGCATGAAGCATTTTTATGATGGGCATTGTTCATTGTGATTACAGAGTTCATGGATCATTGAGATGAAAAGTGGCATGGAGCATTTTGATTACAGGTGTCTTGGAGCATTGTGATGACAAGGGCATGGAGCATTGTGATGAGAAGGCCATGGAGCAGATTGATGACATGCGTCATGGAGCTTTGTGATGACAATAGCATGGAGCATTGTGACTACAGTGGTCTTGGAGCATTTTGATGAAAAGGGTCATGGAGCCTTGTGATGACAAGGCCGTGGAACATTGTCATGACAGGGGTGAGGGAGTATTGTGATGACTAGTGATGGAACATTTTGATATCAGTGGTGAGAGAGCATTTTGATGAGAAGTACATGGAGCATTGTGATGACAAGTTTTATGGAGCATTTTGATGACAAGTTTGTGGAAAATTTTGATAACAAGCGCATGGAGCATTGTGATAACAAGGGTCCTGGAGCACTCTGCTGACAAAGGCATGGAGCATTGTGATGGCAAGGGTCACAGAGCATTGTGAATGGAAAGTTCATGGAGCATTATGGTGACAAATTTCAGAGAGCCCTGTGATGACGAGGGCATGGACCATTTTGATGCCAAAGGTCATGAAGCATTGTGATGACTGGAATCACGGAGCATTGTGATGACAAGGGCATGGAGCATTGTGATAACAGGGGCATGGAACATTGGTCTGAAAAGTTTCATAGATTATTGAGATGACAGTGGGCATGGCACATTGTGATGACAAGGGCATGGAGCATTGTTATGAGAAGGTCATGAATTATTCTGCAGACAGGTGTCAGGGGGCATTGTGATGACATATGTCTTGGTGCATTGTGATGACAATGGCATGGAGCATTGTGAAGCCAAGTGTCATGGAGGATTGTGATGACAAATGTAATGGAGCATTGTGATGAAAAGGGCTTGGAGCCTTTTGATGACAATGGTCATGGAGCACTGTGATGACAAGGGCATGGAGCACTGTGATGACAACGGCCATTGAGAATTTTGATGACAATGTCGTGAAGCACTGTGATGAAAAGCACTTGGAGCTTGCTATGACAGGGGTCATGGAGCATTGCGATGACAAGTGCATGGAGAATTGTGATGACAAGATCATGTAACATTGTGATGAGAAGTGTCATGGAGCATTGTGATGGCAAGACCGTGGAGCACTGTGATGAGAAGACCATGGATAATTGTGATGTCAAGCGTCATGCAGCACTGTAATGACAAGGGGCATGGAGCATTGTGATGACAGGGGTCATGGAGCATTGTGATGACAGGGGTCATGGAGCATTGTGATGACAAGGGTTATGGAGCATTCTGATGACAACCTTGTGGAGTAATATGATGACAATGGCATGGAGCATTGTGATGAAAAGAGCATGGAGCATTGTGATGTATAAGGCATGGAGGCTTTTCATGACAGCGTTCAAGGAGCATTCTGACGACAAGTGTCAGGGAGCATTGTGATGACAAGTGTATTGAGCATTGTGATGACAAAGGTCATGGAGCATTGTGATGACAAGGGCATGGAGTATTGTGATGACAGGCATCATGGAGCGTTGTGATGACAAGTGTTGTGGAACAATGTGAACACAAGTGTTTGGAGCATTGTGATGACAGAGGTCATGGATCATTTTGATTTCAAGGAGCACGGAGCGTTGTGATGACAGGGATCATGGAGCATTGTGATGAGAAGGTCATGGAGCATTGGGCTGAAAATATTCATGGAGTATTGTGATGACAGGGTTCTTGGAGCACTGTGATAACAAGGGCATGGAGCATTGTGATGAGAAGGCCATGGAGCATTCTGATGACATGTGTCATGGATGTTTGTGATGAAAAGGGGAATGGAGCATTGTGATTACAGGGGACTTTGAGCATTTTGATGAAAAGGGCATGGATCATTGTGATGAAAAAGGCATGGAGCCTTGTCATGGCAGGGTTCAAGGAGCATACTCTCGACAAATGTCAGGGAGCATTGTGATGACAAGTGTATTGAGCATTGTGATGACAAAGTTCATGGAGCATTGTGATGAGAAGACCATGGTTAACTGTGATGAGGAGTGTCATGGGGCATTGTGATGACAAGTGTTATGGAACATTGTGATGACAGAAGTCATGGAGCATATTGATTTCATTGTGATGACAATAGCATGAAGCATTATGATGATGGGCATGGTGCATGGGATGACAGGGTTCTTGGAGCATTGAGATTAAAAGGGGCATGGAGCATTGTGATTACAGGGGTCTTGGACCATTGTGATGACAAGGGCATGGAGCATAGTGAATGAGAAGTCCATGGAGCATTCAGATGGCATGCGTCATGGAGCTTTCTGATGACAATTGCATGATGGATTGTGATTACAGGTTCTTGGAGCATTGTGATGAAAAGGGTCATGGAGTCTTATGATGACAGGGCTGTGGAACCTTGTGATGGCAGGTGTCATGGAGCATTGTTATGACAGGGGGAATGGAGCATTGTGATGAAAAGTTCACGCAACACTGTGATACATGGGTGATGGAGGATTGTAACGACAAGGGCATGGAGAATTGTGATGAGAAATGCATCGAGCATTGTGATGACAAGCGTCATGGAGCTTTGTGATGACAAGTGCATGGAACAATGTGATGAGAGGGTTCATGGAGCATTGTGATGACAATGGCATGGAGCATTGTGATGCCAAGGGTTATGGAGCTTTGTGATGACAAATGTCATGGAGCATTCTGATGAGAAGGGTGACGTGCATTGTGATGAGAAGGGCAGGGAGCATTGTGATCACAGGGTCATTGAGCAATTTGGTGAAAAGGGTCATGGAACATTTTGATTAGAGTGGTTATGGAATATTGTGATGTCAGGTGTCATGGAGCTTTGTGATGAAATGTGTCATGGAGCATTTTGATGACAGGGGTTATGGAATATTGTGATGTCAGGGGTCATCGAACATTTTGATGATAAGTGCATGTAGCATTTTAATGACGGGGTCATGGAACATTGTGATGACAGGGGTGATGGAGTATTGGAATGAATAGTGATGGAACATTGTGATATCTGTGGTGAGAGAGCATTTTGATGAGAAGTGCATGGAACACTGTAATGACAAGGTTTAAGCAGCATTGTGATGAAAAGGATGTGGAGCATTGTGATGACAAGCACATGGCACGTTGTCATGACATGGGTCATGGATTATTGTGCTGAGAATCGCATGGAGCATTGTGATGACAAGGGTCATGGAGCATTGTGCTGAGAAAGGCATAGAGCATTGTGATGACAAGGGTCACAGAGCATTGTGATGAAAAGTTCATGGAGCATTGTGGTGACAAAGGCACAGAGACTTGTGATGACGAGGGCATGGACCATTTTAATGAGAAATGTCATGAAGCTTTGTGATGAAAGGAGTCACAGAGCATTGTGATGACAGGGGTCATGGAGCATTGTGATGACAAGGGCATGGAGCATTGTGATGACAGGGGCATGGAACATTGGTCAGACAAGTTTCATGGATTATTGTGATGACAGTGGGAATGGCGCATTGTGATGACAAGGGCACAGAGCATTGTGATGACAAGCTCATGAAGTTTTGTGAAGACAGGTGTCAGGGAGCATTGTGAACACCGATGTCATGGCCCATTGTGATGAAAATGGCATGGAGCATTGTGATGCCAAGTGTCATGGAGTATTGTGATGACAAATGTAATGGAGCATTGTGATGAGAAGGGCTTGGAGCATTGTGATGACAAAGGTCATGGAACACTGTGCTGACAAGGGCATGGAGCATTGTGATGACAAGTGTCACAAAGCATTTTGATGAAAAGTTCATGGAGCATTCTGGTGACAAATGTCACAGAGCCTTGTGATGACGAGGGCATGGACCATTGTGATGACCAAGGTCATGAAGCATTTTGATGACTGGAGTCACGGATCATTGTGATGACAATGGCATGGAGCATTGTGATGACAGGGGCATGGAACATTTGTCTGACATGTTTCATGGATTATTGTGATGGCAATGGGCATGGCTCCTTGTGATGACAAGGGCATTGAGCATTGTGATGACAACGTCATGCAGAATTGTGAAGACAGGTGTCAGGGAGCATTGTGATGACCTATGCCATGGACAATTGTGATGACAATGGAATGGAGCATTGTGATGCCAAGTGTCATGGAGGATTGTGATGACAAAGGTAATGGAGCATTGTGATGACAAGGGCTTGGAGCTTTGTGATGACAAGGGCCATTGAGAATTTTGATGACAAGTTCGTGAAGCATTGTGATGACATGCGCATGAAGCTTGCTATGACAGGGGTCATGGAGCATTGCGATGACAAGTGCATGGAGAATTTTGATGAAAATAGCATATAAAATTGTGATGAGATGTGTCAAAGAGCATTGTGATGACAAGGACGTGGAGAATACTGATGACCAGGGCATGGAGCATTGTGATGGCAAGACCGGGGAGCATTGTGATGAGTAGACCATGGATAATTGTGATGACGGGCGTCATGGAGCACTGTAGTGACAAGGAGCATGGAGCATTGTGATAACTGGTGTCATGGAGCATGGTGATGACAGGGGTCATGGATCATTGTGATGACAAGGTTCATGGAGCATTCGGACGGCAAGCTTGAGGAGTATGATGATGACAATTGCATGGAGCATTGTGATGAAAAGGCCATTGAGCATTGTGATGACAAGGGCAAGGAGCAATGTGATGAGAGTGTTCATGGAGCATTGTGTTGACAGTGGCATGGAGTATTGTGATGCCAAGGGTCATGGAGCTTTGTGATGACAAAGGTCATGGAGCATTTTGATGACAAGTGCGTGGTGCATTGTGATGAGTAGGGCCGGGAGCATTATGATGACAGGGTCATAGAGCAATTTGATGAAAAGGGTCAGGGAACATTTTGATGACAGGGGTCATGGAACATTGTGATGTCAGTGGTCATGGAGCATTGTGATGATAAGGGCATGTAGCATTTTGATGACAAGGGTCATGGAACATTGTGATGACAGGGGTGAGGGAGTATTGTGATGACTAGTGATGGAACATTGTGATATCAGTGGTGGGAGAGCATTTAGATGAGAAGTGCATGGAGCATTGTGATAAAAAGGTTTATGGAGCATTGTAATGACAAGGTTGTGGAGCATTGTGATGACAAGTGCATGGCACATTGTGATGACATGTGTCTTGGAGCATTGTGCTGAGAAGCACTTGGAGCATTGTGATGACAAGGGTCATGGAGCATTGTGATGAGAAGTGGTACAGAGCATTGTGATGATGAGGGAATGGACCATTGTGATGACATAGGTCATAAAGCATTGTGATGACTGGAGTCATGGAACATTATGATGTGAGGGGTAATGGAGCATTGTGATTAAAAGGGCATGGAGCATTGTGATGACAGCGGCATGGAGCATTGGTCTGACAAGTTTCATGGATTATTGCTATGACAGTGGGCATGGAGCATTGTGATGACAGAGGTCATGGATCATTTTCATTTCAAGGACCATGGCACATTGTGATGACAAGGGCATCAAGCAATGTGAACCCAAGTTTCATCGAGGATTTTGATGACAATGGGAATGGAGCATTGTGATGACAAGTTCATGAAGCATTTTGCTGACAAATGCATGGAACATTTTGATGACAAGGGTCATGGAGCACTGTGATGACAAGCGTCACTGAACATTGTGATTACAGGGGTCATGGAGCATTGTGATAACAAGGGAATGGATCATTGTGATGACAAGGGCATGGAGCACTGTGATGACAAGGTCATAGAATATTGTGAAGACAGTTGTCAGGGAGCATTGTGGTGACATATGTCATGGTCCATTGTGATGACAATGGCATGGAGCATTGTGATGCCAAGTGTCATGGAGAAATGTGATGACAAATATAATGGAGCATTGTGATGACAAGGGCTTGGAGCCTTGTGATGACAAGGGTTATGGAGCATTGTGATGACAAGGGAATGGATCATTGTGATGACAAGGGTCATGGAGCATTTTGATGACAAGAGTCCAGGATCATTGTGTTTTCAGGGGTCATGGATCGTTGTTATGACAGTGGTCATGGAGCAGAGTAATGACAGGGTTCATGGGGCATTGTGAAGTGAAGGTCATGGAGCATTGGGCTGTAAATATTCATGGAGTATTGTGATGACAGGGGTCATGGAGCATTTTGATGACAAGGGAATGGAGCATTGTGATGAAAAGGGCATGGAACATGGTGATGAGAAGGCCATGGAGCATTTTGAAGACATGCTTCATGAAGCTTTGTGATGACAATGGCCTGGAGCATTGTGATTACAGGAGTCTTGGAGTATTGTGAAGAAAAGTGCATGGATCATTGTGATGAAAAAAGCATGGAGCCTTGTCATGACAGGTTTCAAGGAGCATATTCACGACCATTGTCAGGGAGCATTGTGATGACAAGTTTATTGAGAATTGTGATGAAAAATGTCATGGAGTATTGTGAATAGAAGACCATGGATAATTGTGATGATGAGCGTCATGGGGCATTGTGATGACAAGTGTTGTGGAACATTGTGATCACAAGGGTTTGGAGCATTGTGATGACAGAGGTCATGGAGCATTTTGATTTCATTGTGATGACAATAGCATGAAGCATTATGATGATGGGATTGGTGCATTGTGATGACAGGGTTCATGGAGCATTGAGATGAAAAGGGGCATGGAGCATTGTGATTACAGGGGTCTTGGAGCATTGCGATGACCAGGTCATGGAGCATTGTGATGAGAAGGCGAAGGCACATTCTGATGACATGCGTCATGGAGGGTTTTGATGACAAGGGCGTGGTGCACTGTGATGAGAAGGGCAGTGAGCATTGTGATGAAACTGTCATGGAGCAATTTGATGAAAAGAGTCATGGGACATTTTGATGACAGGGGTTATGGAACATTGTGATGTCAGGGGTCAGGGAGCATTGTGATGAAAAGTGTCATTGAGCATTGTGATGACAGGTGTCATGGAACATTGTGATGACAGGGGTGAGGAAGTATTATGATGACTAGTGATGGAACATTATGATATCAGAGATGGGAGAGCATTTTGATCGGAAGTGCATGGAGCATTGTGACGACAAGGTTTATGGAGCCCTGTGATGACAAGGTTGTGGAGCATTGTGATGACAAGCGCATGTCGCATTGTGATGACACAGGTATTGGGGCATTGTGCGGACAAGCACATGGAGCATTGTGATGACAAGGGTCATGGAGCATTGTGCTGACAAAGGCTTGGAGCATAGTGATGACATGAGTAAGAGAACATTGTCATGAAAATTTCATGGAGCATTGTGGTGACAAATGTCACAGAGCCTTTTGATGACGAGGGCATGCACCATTGTGATGACAGGGGTCATGGAGCATTTTGATGACTGTGGTCATGGAGCATTGTGATGACATGAGTCATGGAGCATTGTAATGAGACGGTCATTGAGCATTGGGCTGAAAATGTACATAGAGTATTGTGATGACAGGGGTCATGGAGCATTGTGATGACAAGGGAATGGAGCACTGTGATGACAAGGTCCTGGAGCATTGTGATGAGAGGACCATGGAGCCTTGTGATGACAAGTGTCATGGAGCATTCTGATGAAAAGGTGCATGGAGCATTGTGATTACAGGGGTTTTGTTACATTGTGATGACAAGGGCATGGAGCATTGTGATGTGAAGGCCATGGAGCATTCTGATGACATGCATCATGGAGCTTTGTGATGACAAGGACATGGATCATTGTGATGAAAATTGCATGGAGCCTTGTCATGACAGGTTTCAAGTAGCATACTGATGAGAAGATTCAAGGGGCATTGTGAAGATAAGTGTATTGAGCATTGTGATGACAAAGATCATGGAGCATTGTGATGAGAAGACCACTGATAATTGTGATGACCAGCCTCATGGGGCATTGTGATGACAAGAGTTATGGAACATCGGGATCAGAAGGGTTTGGAGCATTGTGATGACAGAGGTCATTGAGCATTTTGATTTCATTGTGATGACAACAGCATGAAATATTGTGGTGATGGGCATGGTGCATTGTGATGACAGAGTTCATGGAGCATTGAGATGAAAAGGGGCATGGAGCACTGTGATTACAGGGGTCTTGCAGCATTGTGATGACAAGGGCATGGAGCATTGTGATGAGAAGGCCATGGAGCATTCTGATGACATGCGTCATGGAGCTTTGTGATGACAAGAGCATGGAGCATTGTGATTAGAGTGGTCTTGGAGCATTGTGATGACAAGGGTCATGGAGCCTTGGATAACAAGGCCGTGGAACATTGTGATGGCAGGGATCATGGAGCATTGTTATTGCAGGGGTCATGGAGCATTGTGATGACAAAGGCATGGAGCATTTTGATGACAGGGGCATGGAACGTTGGTCTGACAAGTTTCATGGATTATTGTGATGACAGTGGGCATGACGCATTGTGATGACAAGGTCTGGGAGTATTGTGAAGACAGGTGTCAGGGAGCATTTTGATGAAATATGTCATGGTCCATTGCGATGACAATTGCATGGAGCATTGTGATGCCAAGTGTCAAGGAGGATTGTGATGACAAACGTAATGGAGCGTTTTGATGACAAGGGCTTAGAGCATCGTGATGACAAGGGTCATGGAGCATTGTGATGACAAGGGCATGGAGCATTGTGATGACAGGGGCATGGCACATTGAGATGACAAGAGCATGGAGCATTGTGGTGACAAACGTCACAGAGCCTTGTGTGACGAGGGCATGGATCATTGTGATGACAAATGTCATAAAGCATTGTGATGACTGGAGTCATGGAGCATTGTGATGACAAGTGCATGGAGCATTGTGATGACAGGGAAATGGAACATTGGTCTGACAGGTTTCATGGATTATTGTGATGACAGTGGGCATGGATCATTGTGATGACAAGGGCATGGAGCATTGTGATGACAAGGTCATGGAGTATTGTGAAGACAGGTGACTGGGAGCATAGTGATGACACATGTCATGTTCCATTGTGATGACAATGGAATGGAGCATTGTGATGCCAAGAGTCATGGAGGATAGTGATGACAAAGGTAATGGAGCATTTTGATGACAAGGGTTTGGAGCATCGTGATGACAAGGGTCATGGAGCATTGTGATGACAAGGGTATGGAGCATTGTGATGACAACGGCACGGAACACTGTGATACATAGATCATGCAGGATTGTAATGACAAGGGTATGGAGCATTGTGATGAGAAGTGCATCGATCATTGTGATGACAAGCCTCATGGAGATTTGTGATGACAAGCGCATGGCGCATTGTGATGACATGGGTCATGGAGCACTGTGCTGACAAAGGCATGGTGCATTTTGATGACAAGGGTCACAGAGTATTGTGATGAAAAGTTCATGGAGCATCGTGGTGACAATGGTCACAGAGCCTTGTGCGACAATGGCATGGACCATTGAGATGACAAATGTCATGAAGTTTTGTGATGACTGGAGTCACGGAACATTGTGATGACAGGGGTCATGGAGCATTGTGATGACAGGTTTCATGGGGCATTGTGATTAGATGGTCATGGAGCATTGGGCTGAAAATGTTCATGGAGTATTGTGATGACAGGGGTCATGGGGCATTTTGATGACATGGGAATGGAGCATTGTGATTAAAAGAGCATGGAACATGGTGATTAGTAGGCCCTGGAGCATTCTGAAGACATGAGTCATGAAGTTTTGTGATGACAATGTCATGGAGCATTGTGATTCCAGGGGTCTTGGAGCATTGTGAGGAAAAGGGCATGGATCATTGTGTTGAAAAATTAATGGAGCTTTGTCATGACAGGGCTCAAGGAGCATACTGACGACAAGTGTCAGGGAGCATTGTGATGACAAGTGTATTGAGCATTGTGATGACAAAGGTAATGGAGTACTGTGAATAGAAGCCCATGGATAACTGTGATGATGAGCGTCATTGGGCGTTGTGATGACAAGTGTTATGCAACATTGTGATCACAAGTGTTTGGAGCATTGTGATGACAGAGGTCATGGAGCATATTGATTTCATTTTGATGACAATAGCATGAAGCATTATGATGATGTGCATGGTGCATTGTGATGACACGGTTCATGGAGCATTGAGATTAAAAGTGGCATGGATCATTGTGATTACAGGTGTTTTGGACCATTGTGATGACAAGGGCATGGATCATCGTGAATGAGAAGGCCATGGAGCATTCTGATGACATGCGGCATGGAGCTTCGTGATGACAAGTGTATGCAGAATTGTGATTACACTGTTTGGAGCATTGTGATGACAAGTGTCATGGAGTCTTGTGATGACAAGGCCGTGGAAACTTGTGAAGGCAGGTGTCATGGAGCATTGTTATGACAGGGGTGATGGAGCATTGAGATGGAAAGGGCATGGAGCATTGTTCTGAAATGTTTCATCGATTATTTTGATGAGAGTGGGCATGGAGCATTGTGATGACAAGGGCACAGAACAGTTTGATACATGGGTCATGGAGGATTGTAATGACAAGGACATGGAGCATTGTGATGAGAAGGGCATCGAACATCGTGATGACAAGCGACATGGAGGTTTGTGATGACAAGGGCATGGAGCAATGTGATGAGAGGCTTCATGGAGCATTGTGATGACAATGGCATGGAGCATTGTGATGCCAAGTGTCATGGAGTTTTGTGATGACAAAGGTCATGGAGCATTTTGATGACAAGGTCTTGGTGTGTTGTGATGAGAAGGGCAGGGAACATTATGCTAACAGGGTCATGGAGCAATTTGGTGAAAAAGTCATGTAATATTTTGATGAGAGTGGTTATGGAAAATTGTGATGTCAGGGGTCATGGAGCATTGTGATGAAAATGGTAATGGAGCATTTTGATGACAGGGATTATGGAGCATTGTGATGTCATTGGTCATGGAGCATTATGATGATAAGTGCATGTAGCATATTGATGATAGGGCTCATGGAAGATTGTGATGACAGGGGTGAGGGAGTATTGTGAAGACTAGTGATGGAACATTGTGATATCAGTAGTGAGAGAGCATTTTGATGAATAGTGCATGGAGCATTGTGATGACAAGGTTTATGGAGCATTGTGATGACAAGGATGTGGAACATTGTGATGACAAGCGCATGGTGCATTGTGATGACATGTTTCAAGGAGCATTGTGCTGAAAAGCACATGGAGCATTGTGATGACAAGTGTCATGGATCATTGTGCTGACAAAGGCATGGTGCATTGTGATGACAAGGGTCACAGGGCATTGTGATGAAAAGGACATTGATCATTTTGATGCAAAATTCATGGAGCCTTGTCATGACAGGGTTCAAGGAGCATACTGATGACAAGTGTCAGCGAGCATTGTGATGACAAGTGTATTCAGCATTGTGATGACAAAGTTCATGGAGTATTGTGAATTGAAGGCCATGGATAATTGTGATGATGAGCATCATGGGGCGTTGTGATGACAAGTGTTATGGAACATTGTGATCACAAGGGTTTGGAGCACTGTGATGACAGAGGTCATGGAGCATTTTGATTTCATTTTTATGACAATAGCATGAAGCATTATGATGATGGGCATGTTGCATTGTGATGACACGGTTCATGGAGATTTGAGATGAAAAGGGGCATTAAGCATTGTGATTACAGAGGTCTAGGAGAATTGTGATGACAAGGGCATGGAGCATCGTGAATGAGAAGGCCATGGAGCATTCTCATGACATACGTCATGGAGCTTTTTGATGACAAGGACTTGGAGCATTGTAATGACAAGGGTTATGGAGCCTTGTGATGACAAGGCCGTGGAATATTGTAATGGCAGTTGTCATGGAGCATTGTTATAACAGGGGTAATGGAGCATTTTGATGGCAAGGGCATGGAACATTGGTCTGAAAAGCTTCATGGATTATTGTGATGAGAGGGGGCATGGAGCATTGTGATGACAAGGGCACGGAACACTGTGATACATGGGTCATGGCGGATTGTAATGACAAGGGCATGGAGCATTGTGTTAAGAAGAGCATCGAGCATTGTGATGAAAAGCATCACGGAGCCTGTGATGACAAGGGCATGGAACAATGTGATGAGAGTGTTCATGGAGCATTTTGATGACAAGGCATGGAGCATTGTGATGCTAAGGGTCATGTAGCTTTGTGATGACAAAGGTCATGGAGCATTTTGATGACAAGCACGTGGTGAACTGTGTTGAGAAGGACAGGGATCATTGTGATGAAAGGGTCATGGAGCAATTTGATGAAAATTGTCATGGGACATTTTGATGACAGTGGTTATGGAACATTGTGATGTCAGGGGTCATGGAGGATTATGATGAAAAGGGTCATGGAACATTTTGATGACAGGGGTCCTGGATCATTGTGATGACAGGGGTGAGGGAGTATTGTGATGACTAGTGATGGAACATTATGATATCAGTGAGGGGAGAGCATTTTGATGTGAAGTGCATGGAGCATTGTGATGACAAGGTTTATGGAGCACTGTGCTGACAAGGTTGTGGATCATTGTGATGACAAGCACATGGCGCATTGTGATGACACAGGTCATGGGGCATTGTGCGGACAAGAGCATGGAGCATTGTGATGAAAATTGTCATGGAGAATTGTGCTGACAAAGGCATGGAGCATAGTGACGACATGGGTAAAAGAGCACTGCGATGAAAATTTCATGGAGCATTGTGGTGACAAATTTCACAGAGCCTTTTGATGACGTGGGCATGGACCATTGTGATGGCAAGGTCCTGGAGCATTGTGATGAGAGGACCATGGAGCCTTGTGATGACAATTCTCATGGAGCATTCTGATGAAAAGGGCCATGGAGCATTGTGATTACAGTGGTATTGGATCCTTGTGATGACAAGGCCGTAGAAAATTGTGATGGCAGCGGTCATGGAGCATGGTTATGACATGGGCAATGGAGCATTGTGATGACAAGGGCATCGAGCATTGGTCTGAAAAGTTTCATGGATTATTGTGATGAGAGTGGGCAAGGAGCATTGTGATGACAAGGGCACGGAACACTGTGATACATGGGTCATGTAGGATTGTAATGACAAGGGCATGGAGCAATGTGATGAGAGGCTTCATGGAGCAATGTGATGACAAGGGCATGGAGCATTGTGATGACAACGGTCATGGAGCATTTTGATGACAAGATTCCCAGATCATTGTGTTGTCAGGGGTCATGGAGCGCTGTGATGACAGTGGTCATGAAGCATTGTGATGAGAGGGTCAAGGAGCATTGTGATAAGAAGGTCATGGATCATTGGGCTGAAAATATTCATGGAGTATTGTGATGACAGGGGTAATGGGGTATTGTGATGACAAGGGAATGGAGTATTGTGATGACAAGGTCCTGGGGCATTGTGATGAGAAAACCATGGAGCCTTGTGATGACAAGTCTCATGGAGCATTCTGATGAAAAGGTGCATGGAGCATTGTGATTACAGGGGTCATGAAGCATTGTGATGAAAATGGCTTGGAGCATTGTGATGCCAAGGGTCATGGAGCTTTGTGATGACAAAGCTCATGGAGCATTTTGATGACAAGATTGTGGTGCATTGTGATGAGAAGGGCAGGGAGCATTTTGATGACAGGTTCATGGAGCAATTTGATGAAAAGTATCATGGAATATTTTGATGACAGTGGTTATGGAACACTGTTATGTCAGGGGTCATGGAGCATTGTGGCGAAAAGGGTTATGGAGGATTTTGATGACAGTGGTTATGGAACATTCTGATGTCAGGGTTCATGGAGCATTGTGATGAGAAAGCCATGGAGCATTATGATGACATGCATCATGGAGCTTTGTGATTAAAGGTCATGGAGCATTGTGATTACAGGGGTCTTGTAGCATTGTGATGAAAATGGTATGGATCATTGTGATGAAAAAGGCATGGAGCCTTGTCATGACAGGGTTCAATGAGCATACTGATGACAAGTGTCAGGGAGCATGGTGATGACAAGTGTAATGAGCATTGTGATGACAAAGGGCATGGAGCACTGTGATGAGAAGACCATGGATAATTGTGATGATGAGCGTCATGGTGCATTGTGATGACAATGGTTATGGAACATTGTGATCACAAGGGTTTGGAACATTTTGATGACAGAGGTCATGGAGCATATTGATTTCATTGTGATGACAATAGCATGAAGCATTATGATGATGGACATGGTGCATTGTGATGACAGGGTCATGGAGCAATTTGATGAAATGTGTCATGGAACATTTTGATGACAGTGGTTATGGAACATTGTGATGTCAGGGGTCTTGGAGCCTTGTGATGAAAAGATTGATGGAGCATTCTGATGACAGAGGATATGGAACATTTTGATGTCAGGGGTCATGGAGCATTGTGATGATAAGGCTTGTAGCATTGTGATGACAGAAATCATGGAAAATTGTGATGACAGTGGGGAGGGAGTATTGTGATGACTAGTGATGGAACATTGTGATATCAGTGGTGAGAAAGCATTTTGATGAGAAGTGCATGGAGCATTGTGATGACAAGGTTTATGGAGCATTGTGATGACAAGGCTGTGGAGCATTGTGATGACAAGTGCATGGCGCATTTTGATGACATGGGTCATGGAGCATTGTGCTGAGAAGCGCATGGAGCCTTGTGATGACAAGGGTCATGGAGCATTCTGCTGACAAAGGCATGGAACATTGTGATGACAACGGTCACAGAGCATTGTGCTGAAAAGTTCATGAAGCATTGTGACAATGGTCACAGAGCCTTGTGATGAGGAGCTCAAGGACCATTGTGATGGCAAAGGTCATGAAGGATTGTGATGACTGGAATAACGGAACACTGTGATGACGAGGGTATGGAGCATTCTGATGACAGGGGCATGGTGCATTGGTCTGACAAGTTTCATTGTTTATTGTGATGACAGTGGGCAAGGCGCATTCTAATGAGAAGAGCATGGAGCATTGTGATGAGAAGGTCAGGGAGTACTGTGAAGAGAGCGGTCTGGGAGCATTGTGATGACATATGTCATGGTCCATTGTGATGACAATGGCACGGAGCATTGTGAAGCCTAGTGTCATGGAGGAATGTGATGACAAAGTTAATGGAGCATTGTGATGACAGGGGTTTGGAACATTGTGATGACAAGGGTCATGGAGCATTTTGATGACAAGGGCATGGAGGATTGTGATGACAAGGGCCTTTGAGAATTTTGATGATAAGTTCGTGAAGCATTCTGAGGAAAAGCACATGGAGCTTACTATGACAGGTGTCATGGAGCATTTCGATGACAAGTGCATGGAGAATTGTGATGACAAGAGCATGTAATACTGTGATGAGAAGTGTCATGGAGCATTTTGATGGCAAGACCGTGGAGCATTGTGATGAGAAGACCATGGATAATTTTGATGATGAGCGTCATGGAGAACAGTAATGACAAGTGGCATGGAGCATTGTGATGACAGGTGTCATGCAGCATTGTGATGACAGGGGTCATGGAGCATTGTGATGACAAGGGTCATGGAGCATTCTGATGACAAGCTTGTGGAGTATTGTGATGACAATGGCATGGAGCATTGTGAGGAAAGGGGCATGGAGCATTGTGATGAAAAATGCATGGAGCCTTTTCATGAAAGGGTTCAAGGAGCATTCTGACGAAAAGTGTCAGGGAGCATTGTGATGACAAGTGTATTGGGCATTGTGATGACAAAGATCATGGAGCATTGTGATGAGTAGTCCATGGATAATTGTGATGACCAGCGTCATGGGGCTTTGTGATGACAAGTGTTATGTAACATTGTGTTCAGAATGGTTTGGTGCATTGTGATGACAGAGGTCATTGAGCATTTTGATTTCATTGTGATGACAATAGCATGAAATATTATGGTGATGGGCACGGTGCATTGTGATGACAGGGTTCATGGAGCATTGAGATGAAAAGGGGCATGGAGCATTGTGATTACAGGGCTGTTGGAGCATTGTGAAGACAAGGGCATGGAGTATTGTGATGACAGGCATCATGGAGCGTTGTGATGACAATTGTTATGGAACATTGTGATCACAAGTGTTTGGAGCACTGTGATGACACAGGTCATGGATCATTTTGATTTCAAGTATCATGGAACATTGTGATGACAAGGGCATGAAACAATGTGATCCCAAGATTCACGGAGGATTGTGATGACACTGGTAATGGAGAATTGAGATGAAAAGTGCATGGAGCATTGTGATGACAAAGTCATGTAGCATTTTGCTGACAAAGGCATGGAGAATTGTGATGACAAGTGTCATGGAGCTCTGAGATTACAAGGGTCAAGGAGCATTGTGATTACAGGGGTCATGGAGCATTGGGATGACGAACACAGGGAACATTCTGATGACAAGTGGCATGGATCATTTTGATGACTGTGGTCATGTAGCATTGTGATGACATGGGTCATGGAGCTTTTTGATGAGAAGGTCATGGAGCATTGGGCTGAAAATGTTCATGGAGTACTGTGATGACAGGGGTCATGGAGCATTGTGATGAGAAGGGAATGGAGCAATGCGATGAGAAGGTCCTGGGGCATTGTGATGAGAGGGCCATGGCACCTTGTGATGACAAGTGTCATGGTGCATACTGATAAAAAGGTTCATGGAGCATTGTGATTACAGGGGTTTTGTAGCATTGTGAAACCAGGGCATGGAGCATTGTGATGAGAAGGCCATGGAACATTCTGATGACATGCGTCATGGAGCTTTGTGATGACAGGGACATGGAGCATTGTGATTAGAAGGGTCTTGGAGGATTGTGATGAAAAGGGAATGGATCATTGTGATTAAAAATGCACGGAGCCTTGTCATGACAGTGTTCAAGGAGCATACTGATGATAAGTGTCCGGGAGCATTGTGATGATAAGTGTATTGAGCATTGTGATGAAAAAGGTCATGGAGCATTGTGATGAGAAGACCATGGATAATTGTGATTACCAGCGTCAAGGAGCATTGTGATGACAAGTGTTATGGAACATTGTGATCACAAGGGATTAGAACATTGTAATGACAGAGGTAATGGAGCATATTGATTTCATTGTGATTCAATAGTATGAAGCATTATGATGATGGGCATGGTGCATTGTGATGACAGTGTTCATGGAGCATTGAGATGAAAAGTGGTATGGAGCACTGTGATTAGAGGGGTCTTGGAGCATTGTGATGAGAAGGGAATGGAGCATTGTGATTCGAAGACCATGGAGCATTCTGATGACATGCGTCATGGATCTTTGTGACGACAAGGGCATGGAGCATTGTGATTACAGGGGTCTTGGAGAATTGTGATTACAAGGGTCATGGAGCCTTGGATGACATGGCCGTGGAACCTTGTGATGGCAGGGGTCATGGAGCATTGTTATGACAGGTGTAATGGAGCATTGTGATGACAAGGGCATGAATCATTGGTCTGAAAATTTCATGGATTATTGTGATGAGTTTCGGCATGGAGCATTGTGATGACTAGGGAATGGAACGCTGTGATACATGTGTCATTGAGGATTGTAATGACAAGAGCATGGAGCATTGTGATGAGAAGAGTATCTAGCATTGTGATGACAAGCGTCATGGAGCAATGTGCTGACAAGGGCATGGAGCAATGTGATGAGAGGTTTCATGTAGCATTGTGATGAAATGGCATGGAGCATTGTGATGCCAAGTGTCATGGAGTTTTGTGATGACAAAGGTCATGGAGCATTTTGATGACAAGGTCGTGGTGCATTTTTATGAAAAGGGCAGGGAGCATTGTGATGACAGGGACATGGAGCAAATTGATGAAAAGTGTCATGGAACATTTTGATTACAGGGGTTATGGAAAATTGTGATGTCAGGGGTCATGGAGCATTTTGATGAAAAGGGTCATGGAGCATTGTGATGAAAATGTGCATGGAGCATTGTGATTACAGTGGTTTTGAAGCATTGTGATGGCAAGGGCATGGAGTATTGTGATGAGAAGGCAATGGAGCATTCTGATGACATGCGTCATGGAGCTTTGTGATGACAAGGACATGGATCATTGTGATTGCAGGGGTCTTGGAGCATTGTGATGAAAATGGAATGGATCATTGTGAGGAAAAATGCATGGAGCCTTGTCATGACAGTGTTCAAGGAGCATACTGATGAGAAGTGTCAGGGAGCATTGTGATGATAAGTGTATTGAGCATTGTGATGACAAAGATCATGGAGCATTGTGATGAGAAGTCCATAGATAATTGTGATGACCAGCGTCATGGGGCATTGTGATGACAAGTGTTATGGAACATTGTGATCAGAAGGGTTTGGTGCATTGTGATGGCAGAGGTCATTGAGCAGTTTGATTTCATTGTGATGACAATATCATGAAATATTATGGTGATGGACACGGTGAATTTTGATGACACTGTTCATGGAGCATTGAGATGAAAAGGGGCATGGAGCATTGTGATTACAGGTCTGTTGGAGCATTGTGATGACAAGGGCATGCAGCATTGTGATTACAGTGGTCTTGTAGCATTGTGATGACAAGGGTCATGGAGGCTTGTGATGACAAGTCCGTGGAACCTTGTGATGGCAGGGGTCATGGATCATTGTTATGACAGGGATAATGGAGCTTTGTGATGACAAAGGTCATGGGGCATTTTGATGACAAGGGCGTATTGCATTGTGATGAGAAGGGCAGGGAGCATTGTGATGACAGCGTCATGGAGCAATTTGATGAAAAAGGTCATGGAACATTTTGATGACAGTGATTATTGAACATTGTGATGCCAGGGGTCATGAATCATTGTGATGAAATGGCTCATGGAGAATTTTGTGACAGGGGTTATGGAACATTGTGATGTCAGGGGTCATGGAGTATTGTGATGTTAAGGGCATGTAGCACTGTGATGACTGGGTTCATGGAACATTGTGATGACAGGGGTGAGGGAGTATTGTGATGACTAGTGATTGAACATTGTGATATATGTGGTGAGAGAGCATTTTGATGAGCAGTGCATGGAGCATTGTGATGACAAGTTTAATGGAGCATAGCGTTGAAAAAGTTGTGGAGCATTGTGATGACAAGCGCATAGCGCATTGTGATGACATGGGTTATGGAGCATTGTGCTGAGAAGCGCATGGAGCATTTTGATGACAAGTGTCCTGGAGCATTGTGCTGACAAAGGCATGGAGCATTGTGATGTCAAGTGACACAGAGCATTATGATGAATATTTCATGGAGCATTGTGGTGTCACAGATCACCGAGCCTTGGGTGAAGAGGGCATGGATCATTGGTCTGACAACTTTCATGGATTATTGTGATGACAGTGGGCATGGAGCATTGTGATGACAAGGGCATGGACCATTGTGATGACAAATGTCATGAAGCAATGTGATGACTGGAGTCATGGAACATTGTGATGACAAGGGTCATGGAGCATTGTGATGACAAGGGCCATTGAGAATTTTGATGACAACGTCGCGAAGCATTGTGATGACAAGCGCATGGAGCTTGCTATGACAGGGGACATAGAGCATTGCAATTACAAGTGCATGGAGAATTGTAATGACAAGATCATGTAACATTGTGATAAGAAGTGTCACGGAGCATTGTGATGACAAGGACGTGGAGAATTGTGATGACATGGGACATGAAGCATTGTGATGACCTGGGCATGGAGCATTGTGATGGCAAGACCGTGGAGCATTGTGATGAGAAGATCACGGATAATTGTGATGACGAGCGTCATGGAGCACTGTAATGACAAGGGGCATGGAGCATTGTGATGACAGGTGTCATGGAGCATTGTGATGAGAGTGGTCATGGAGCATTGTGATGACAAGTGTCATGGAGCATTGTGATGAGAAGGTCATGGAGCATTGGCCTGAAAATGTTCATGGAGTATTGTGATGACAGTGTTCAAGCAGCATTGTAATGACAAGGGAATGGAGCTTTGTGATGACAAGTTTCTGGAGCAGTGTGATGAGAAGTCCATGGAGCCTTGTGATTACAATTCTCATGGAGCATTCTGATGAATAGGGGCATCGAACATTGTGATTACAGGGGTCTTGGAGCATTGTGATGACAAGGGCAAGGAGCATTGTTATGAGAAGGCCATGGAGGATTCTGATGACATGTGTCATTTATCTTTGTGATGACAATGGCATGGAGCATTGTGATTACAGGGGTCTTGGAGCATTGTGAAGACAAGTGTCATGGAGCCTTGGATGCCAAGGCGGTGGAACATTGTGATGGCAGGGGTCATAGAGCATTGTTATGACAGGAGTAATGGAGCATTGTGATGACAAGGGCATGGAACATTGGTATGAAAATTTCATGGATTATTGTGATGAGATTCGGCATGGAACATTGTGATGACTACGGCACGGAACACTGTGATACATGTGTCATGGAGGATTGTAATGACAAGGGCATGGAGCATTTTGATGAGAAGTGTATCGAGCAATGTGATGACAAGCGTCATGGAGCATTGTGGTGAAAAGCGCATGGAGCAATGTGATGAAAGGTTTCATGTAGCATTGTGATGATATGGCATGGAGTATTGTGATGCCAAGGGTGATGGACCTTTGTGATGACAAAGGTCATAGAGCATTTTGATGACAAGGTCATGGTGCATTGTGATGAGAAGGGCAGGGAGCATTGTGATGACAGTGTCATGGAGCAAATTGATGAAAAGTGTCATGGAACATTTTGATGACAGGGGTTATGGAACATTGTGATGTCAGGGGTCATGCAGCATTTTGATGAAAAGGGTCATGAAGCATTCTGATGAAAAGGTGCATGGAGCATTGAATTACAGGGATTTGGAGTAATGTGATTACAAGGGCAAGGAGCAATGTGATAAGAAGGCAATGAAGCATTCTGATGACATGTGTCATGGAGCTTTGTGATGACAGGGACATGGAGCATTGTGATGTCAGGGGTCATGGAGCATTGTGATGATAAGGGCATGAAGCACTGTAATGACAGTGGTCATGGAACATTGGGATGACAGGGTGGAGCGAGTATTGTGATGACTAGTGATGGAACATTGTGATATATGTGGTGAGAGAGCATTTTGATGAGAAGAGCATGGAGCATTGTGATGACAAGTTATATGAAGCATAGCGATGAAAAGGATGTGGAGCATTGTGATGAAAACAGCTTGGCACATTGTGATGACATGTGTCATGGAGCATTGTGCTGACAAAGGCATGGAGTATTGTGATGACAAGGGACACAGAGAATTGTGATGAAAATTTCATGGAGCATTGTGGTGACAAAGATCACAGAGCCTTGTGTGACGAGGGCATGTACCACTGTGAGGAGAAAGGGCATGAATCATTGTGATTACTGGAGTCAAGGAACACTGTTATGAGAGTGGCATGGAGCATTGTGATGACAAGGGCATGGATCATTGTGATGACAGGGGCATGGAATATTGGTCTGACAATTTCATGGATTATTGTGATGACAGTGGGCATGGAGCTTTGAGATGACATGGACATGGAGCATTGTGTTGACAAAGGTCACAGAGCCTTGTGTGATGAGGGCATGGACCATTGTGAGGACAAAGGTCATGAAGCATTGTGATGACTGGAGTCACGGAGCATTGTGATGACAGGGGTCATGGAGCATTGTGATGACAAAGGCATGGATCATTGTGATGACAGGGGCATGGAACATTGGTCTGACATGTTTCATGGATTATTTTGATGACAGTGGGCATGGCGCATTGTGATGACAATAGCATGGAACATTGTGATGACAAGGTCATGGAGTAATGTGAAGACAGGTGTCAGGGAGCATTGTGATGACATATGTCATTGTCCATAGTGATGACAATGGCATGGAGCATTGTGATACCAAGTGTCATGGAGGATTGTGGTGAATAAGGTAATGGAGCATTTTGAAGTCAAGGGCTTGGAACATTGTGATGACAAGGGTCATGGAGCCTTGGGTTCCAAGGCGGTGGAACATTGTGATGGAAGGTGTCATGGAGCATTGTTATGACAGGGGTAATGGAGCATTGTGATGTCAAGGGCATGGAACATTGGTCTGAAAATTGCATGGATTATTTTGATGAGTTTTGGCATGGAACATTGTGATGACTAGGGCACGGAACACTGTGATCCATGTGTCATGGAGGATTGTAATGACAAGGGCATGGAGCATTGTGATGAGAAGTGTATCGAGCATTGTGATGACAAGCTTCATGGAGCATTGTGGTGACAAGGGCATGGAGCAATATGATGAGAGGTTTCATGTAGCATTGTGATGAAATGGCATGGAGTATTGTGATGCCAAGGGTCATGGAGCTTTGTGATGACAAATGTCATGGAGCATTGTGATGACAAGGGCATGGAACATTCTGATGAAAAGGTGCACGGAGCATTGTGATTACAGGGTTTTTGAAGCAATGTGATTACAAGGGCATGGAGCATTGTGATGAGAAGGCAATGGAGCATTCTGATGACCTGCCTCATGGAGTTTTGTGATGACAAGGACATGGAGCACTGTGATTACATAGGTCTTGGATCATTGTGATGAAAAATGAACGGATCATTTTGATGAAAAATGCATGGAGCCTTGTCATGACAGGGTTCAAGGAGCATACTGATGACAACAGTCAGGGAGAATTGTGATGATAAGTGTATTGAGCATTGTGATGACAAAGATCATGGAGCATTGTGATGAGAAGACCATGGATAATTGTGATGACCAGCGTCATGGGGCATTGTAATGACAAGTGTTATGGAACATTGTGATCAGAAGGGTTTGGTGCATTGTGATGACAGAGGTCATTGAGCATTTTGATTTCATTGTGATGACAATAGCATGAAATATTATGGTGATGGGCACGGTGCATTGTGATGACAGGGTTCATGGAGCATTGAGATGAAAAGGGGCATGGAGCATTGTGATTACAGGGGTGTTGGAGCATTGTGATGACAAGGGCATGGAGCATTGTGATGAGAAGGCCATGGAGCATTCCGATGACAAGAGTCAAGGAGCTTTGTGATGACAAGGGCATGGAGAATTGTGATTAGAGGGGTCATGGAATATTGTGATGACAGGGTTGAGAGAATACTGTGATTACTAGTGATGGAACATTGTGATATCAGTGGTGAGAAGGCATTTTGAGGAGAAGTGCATGGAGCATTGTGATGACAAGGTTTATGGAGCATTTTGATGACAAGGATGTGGAGCATTGTGATGACAAGTGCATGGTGCATTGTGATGACATGGGTTATGGAGCATTGTGCTGACACGTGCATAGAGCATTGTGATGACAAGGGTAATGGAGCACTGTGCTGACAAAGGCATGGAGCTTTGTGATGACAAGGGTCACAGAGCATTGTGATAAAAATTTCATGGAGCATTGTGGTGACAAATGTCATGAAGCATTGTGATGACTGAAGTCACAGAGCATTGTGATAACAGTGGTCTTGGAGCATTGTAATGAAAAGGGAATGGATCATTGTGATGAAATAGGAATGGATCGTTGTCATGACAGTGTTCAAGGAGCATACTGATGACAACTGTATTGAGCACTGTGATGAGAGTGGTCATGGAACACTGTGATGACAGGGGTGAGAGAGTATTGTGATGACTAGTGATGTAACATTGTGATATATGTGGTGAGAGAGCATTTTGATGAGAAGTGCATGGAGCATTGTGATGACAAATGTTATGGAGCATAGCAATGATAAGGATGTGTATTATTGTGATGACAAGTGCATGGCGCATTTTGATGACATGTGTCATGGAGCATTGTGCTGACAAGTGCATGGAGCATTTTGATGACAAGTGTCAGGGAGCATTGTGATAAAATATTCATGGAGCATTGAGGTGAAAAAGATCACAGAGCCTTGTGTGAAGAGGGCATGGACCACTGTGATGACAAAGGTCATGAAGCATTGTGATGACTGGAGTCACGGAGCATTGTGATGACAGGGGTCATGGAGCATTGCTCTGACATGATTTATGGATTATTGTGATGAGAGTGGGGATGGCGCATTTTGATGACAAGGGCTTGGAACATTGTGAAGACAAGGGTCATGGAGCATTGTGATGACAAGGGCATGGAGCATTGTGATGACAAGGGCCATTGAGAATTTAGATGACAACGTCGTGAAGCATTGTGATGACAAGCGCATGGAGCTTGCTATGACGGAGTCATAGAGCATTGCGATGACAAGTGCATGGAGAATTGTGATGACAAGGTCATGTAACATTGTGATGAGAAGTGTCACGAAGCATTGTGATGACAAGGAGGTGGAGAACTGCGATGACATGGGACATGGAGAATTGTGATGAACAGGGCATGGAGAATAGTGATAGAAAGACCGTGGAGCATTGTGATGAAAAGACCATGGATAATTATGATGAAGAAAGTAATGGATCACTGTAATGACAAGGGGCATGGAGCATTGTGATGACATGTGTCATGGAGCATTGTGCTGACAAGCGCAGGGAGCATTTTGATGACAAGTGTCATGGAGCATTGTGCTGACAAAGGCATGGAGCACTGTGATGACAAGGGACACAGAGCATTGTGATGAAAATTTCATGAGGATTGTGGTGAGAAAGATCACAGAGCCTTGTGTGACGAGGGCATGGACCATTGTGATGAGAAAGGTCATGAATCATTGTGATGACTGGAGTCACGGAGCACTGTGATGACATGGGTCATGGAGCATTGTGATGACAAGGGCATGGAGCAATATGATGACAGGGGCATGGAACATTGGTCTGACAATTTTCATGGATTATTGTGATGACAGTGGGCATGGAGCATTGAGATGACAAGGGCATGGAGCATTGTGGTGACAAAGGTCACAGAGCCTTGTGTGACGAGGGCATGGACCATTGTGAGGACAAAGGTCATGAAGCATTGTGATGACTGGGGTCATGGAGCATTGTGATGACAAAGCTATGGATCATTGTGATGACAGGGGCATGGAACATTGGTCTGACATGTTTCATGGATTATTGTGATGACGGTGGGCATGGCGCATTGTGAGGACAAGGACATGGAACATTGTGATGACAGGGTCATGGAGTATTGTGAAGACAGGTGTCAGGGTGCATTGTGATGACATATGTCATTGTCCATTGTGATGACAATGGCATGGAGCATTGTGATACCAAGTGTCCTGGAAGATTGTGATGACAAAGGTAATGGATCATTTTGATGACAAGGGCTTGGAACATTGCGATGACAAGGGTCATGGAGCATTGTGATGACAAGGGCATGGAGCATTCTGATGAAAAGGTGTATGGAGCATTGAGATTACAGGGATTTTGAAGCAATGTGATTACAAGGGCATGGAGCATTGTGATGAGAAGGCAATGGAACATTCTGATGACATGCGTCATGGAGCTTTGGAATGAAAAGTACATGGAGCATTGTGAATACAGGGGTCTTGGAGCAATGTGATGAAAAGGGAATGGATCATTGAGATGAAAAATGCATGGAGCCTTGTCATGACAGGGTTCAAGGAGCATACTGATGACAACAGTCAGGGAGCATTGTGATGATAAGTGTATTGAGCATTGTGATGACAAAGATCATGGAGCATTGTGATGAGAAAACCATGGATAATTGTGATGACCAGCGTCATGGGGCATTGTGATGACAAGTGTTATGGAACATTGTGATCAGAAGGGTTTGGTGCATTGTGATGACAGAGGTCATTGAGCATTTTGATTTCATTGTGATGACAATAGCATGAAATATTATGGTGATGGGCACGGTGCATTGTGATGACAGGGTTCATGGAGCATTGAGATGAACAGGGGCATGGAGCATTGTGATTACAGGGGTGTTGGAGCATTGTGATGACAAGGGCATGGAGCATTGTGATGAGAAGGCAGTGGAGCATTCTGATGACATGCGTCATGGAGGTTTGTGATGACAAGGGCATGGAGAATTGTGATTACAGGGGTCATGGAATATTGTGATGACAGGGGTGAGGGAGTATTGTGATGACTAGTGATGGAACATTGTGATATCTGTGGTGAGAATGCATTTTGAGGAGAAGTGCATGGAGCATTGTGATGACAAGGTTTATGGAGCATTTTGAAGAAAAGCATGTGGAGCATTGTGATGACAAGTGCATGGTGCATTGTGATGACATGGGTTATGGAGCATTGTGCTGAACAGGCACATCGAGCATTGTGATGACAAGGGTCATGGAGTATTGTGCTGACAAAGGCATGGAGCTTTGTGATGACAAGAGTCGCAGAGCATTGTGATAAAAATTTCATGGAGCATTGTGGTGACAAAGGTCACAGAGCTTTGTGTGACGAGGTCATGGACCATTGTGATGACAAGTGTCATGAGGCATTGTGATGACTGGAGTCACGGAGCATTGTGATAACAGGGGTCTTGGAGCATTGTTATGAAAAGGGAATGGATCATTGTGATGAAAAAGGCATGGATCCTTGTCATGACAGTGTTCAAGGAGCATACTGATGACAAGCGTCAGCGAGCAATGTGATGCCAAGTGTATTGAGCATTGTGGTGACAAAGGTCATGGAGCATTGTGATGAGAAGACCTTGCATAACTGTGATGACGAGCGTCATGGGGCATGTGATGACAAGTGTTATGGAACATTGTGAACAGAAGGGTTTGGAGCATTGTGATGACAGAGGACATGGAACATTTTGATTTCATTGTGATGACAATAGCATGAATCATTATGATGATGGGCATGGTGCATTGTGATGACAGTGTTCATGAAGCATTGAGATGAAAAGTGACATGGAGAATTGTGATTACAGAGGCCTTGGATCATTGTGATGACAAGTGTCATGGAGCCTTGTGATGACAAGGCCGTGGAACATTGTGATGGCAGGGGTCATGGAGCATTGTAATGACAGGTGTAATGGAGCACTGTGATGACAAGGGCATGGAGCAATGCGATGAGATATTTCATTGAGTATTGTGATGACAATGGCATGGAGAATTGTGATGACAAGTGCCATAGAGCTTTGTAATGACAATTGTCATGGGGCATTTTGATGACAAGCGTGTGGTGCATTGTGATGAGAAGGGCATGGAGCATTGTGGTGACAAAGGTCACAGAGCCTTGTGTGACGAGGGCATGGACCATTGTGAGGACAAAAGTCATGAAGCATTGTGATGACTGGAGTCACGGAGCATTGTGATGACAGGTGTCATGGAGCATTGTGATGACAGGTGTCATTGAGCATTGTGATGACAAGGGCAAGGATCATTGTGATGACAGGGGCATGGAACATTGGTCTGACATGTTTCATGGATTATTGTGATGACAGTGGGCATGGCGCATTGTGATGACAAGGGCATGGATTATTGTGAAGACAGTTGTCAGGGAGCATTGTGATGACATATGTCATTGTCCATTGTCATGACAATGGCATGGAGCATTGTGATACCAAGTGTCATGGAGGATTGTGATGACAAAGGTAATGGAGCCTTTTGATGACAAGGGCTTGGAACATTGTGATGACAAGTGTCATGGAGCATTGTGATGACAAGGACATGGAGCATTGTGATGACAAGGGCCATTGAGAATTTTGATGACAACGTCGTGAAGCATTGTGATGACAAGCGCATGGAGATTGCTATGACAGGGGCCATAGCATTGCGATGACAAGTGCATGGAGAATTGTCATGACAAGGTCATGTAACAATGTGATGAGAAGTGTCACGAAGCATTGTGATGACAAGGACGTGGAGAATTGTAATGACATGGGACATGGAGCATTGTGATGAACAGGGCATGGAGAATTGTGATAGCAAGACCGTGGAGCATTGTGATGAAAAGTCCATGGATAATTATGATGAAGAGCGTCATGGATCACTGTAATGACAAGGGGCATGGAGCATTGTGATGACAGGTGTCATGGAGCATTGTGATGAGAGGGGTCATGGAGCATTGTGATGACAAGGGAGTGGAGCATTGTGATGACAAGTTCCTGGAGCAGTGTGATGAGAAGACCATGGAGCCTTGTGATGACAAGTCTCATGGAGCATTCTGATGAATAGGGGCATGGAGCATTGTGATTACATGGGTCTTGGAGCGTTGTGATGACAAGGGCATGGAGCATTTTGATGAGAAGGCCATGGAGCATTCTGATGACATGTGTCATGGATTTTTGTTATGGCAAGGGCATGGAGCATTGTGATTACAGGGGTCTTGGAGCATTGTGATGACAAGGGTCATGGAGCATTGGATGCCAAGGTGGTGGAACATGGTGATGGCAGGGGTCATGGAGCATTGTTATGACAGGGGTAATGGAACATTGTGATGACAAGGGCATGGAACATTGGTCTGAAAATTTCATGGAATATTCTGATGAGATTCGGCATGGAGCACTGTGATGAGTAGGGCACAGAACACTGTGATACATGTGTCATGGAGGATTTTAATGACAAGGGCCTGGAGCATTGTGATGAGAAGAGTATCGAGCATTTTGATGACAAGTGTCAGGGAGCATTGAGGTGACAAGGGCATGGAGCAATGTGATGAGAGGTTTCAGGTAGCATTGTGATGAAATTGCATGGAGCATTGTGATGCCAAGGGTCATGGAGATTTGTGATGACAAAGGTCATGGAGCATTTTGATGACAAGGTTGTGGTGCATTGTGATGAGTAGGGCAGGGAACATTTTGATGACTAGTTTATGGAGCATAGCGATGAAAAGGATGTGGAGCATTGTGATGAAAAGAGCATGGCACATTGTGATGACATGTGTCATGGAGCATTGTGCTGAGAAGCGCATGGAGCATTTTGATGACAAGTGTCATGGAGCATTGTGCTGACAAATGCATGGAGCATTGTGATGACAAGGGACACAGAGCATTGTGATGAAAATTTCTTGGGGCATTGTGGTGACAAAGATCACAGATCCTTGTGTTACGAGGGCATGGATCATTGTGATGAGAAAGGTCATGAATCACTGTGATGACTAGAATCTCGGAGAACTGTGATGACAGGGGTCATGGAGCATTGTGATGACAAGGGCATGGAGCATTGTGGTGACAAAGGTCAGAGAGCCTTGTGTGACGAGGGCATGGACCACTGTGAGAACAAAGGTCATGAATCACTGTGATGACTGGAGTCACGGAGCATTGTGATGACAGGGGTCATGGAGCATTGTGATGACAAGGGCATTGTGCATTGTGATGACAGGGGCATGGGACATTGGTCGGACATGTTTCATGGATTATTGTGATGACAGTGGGCATGGCACATTGTGATGACAAGGGCATGGAACATTGTGATGACAAGGTCATGGAATATTGGGAAGACAGGTGTCAGGGAGCATTGTGATGACATATGTCATTGTCCATTGTGATGACAATGGCATGGAGCATTGTGATACCAAGTGTCATGGAGGATTGTGATGACAAAGGTAATGGAGCATTTTGAAGACAAGGGCTTGGAACATTGCGATGACAAGGGTCATGGAGCTTTGTTATGACAAGGTGCATGGAGCATTGAGATTACAGGGGTTTGGAAGCAATGCGATTACAAGGGCATGGAGCATTTTGATGAAAAGGCAATGGAACATTCTGATGACATGCGTCATGGAGCTTTGTGATGACAAGGACATGGAGCATTGTTATTACAGGGGTCTTGGAGCATTGTGATGAAAAGGGAATAGATCATTGTGATGAAAAATGCATGAAGCCTTGTCATGACAGGGTTCAAGGAGGAAACTGATGACAACTGTCAGGGAGCATTGTGAGGATAAGTGTATTGAGCATTGTGATGACAAAGGTCATGGAGCATTGTGATGAGAAGACCATGGATAATTGTGATGACCAGCGTCATGGGGCATTGTGATGAAAAGTGTTATGGAACATTGTGAACAGAAAGGTTTGGTGCATTGTGATGACAGAGGTCATTGAGCATTTTGATTTCATTGTGATGACAATAGCATGAAATATTATGGTTTTGGGCACGGTGCATTGTGGGGACAGGGTTCATGGAGCATTGAGATGAAAAGGGGCATGGAGCATTGTGATTACAGGGATTTTGGAGCATTGTGATGACAAGGGAATGGAGCATTGTGATGAAAAGGCCATGGAGCATTCTGATGACATGTGTCATGGAGCTTTGTATGACAAGGGCATAAAGAATTGTGATTATAGGGGTCATGGAATATTGTGATGACAGGGGTGAGGGAGTATTGTGATGACTAATGAGGGAACATACTGATATCAGTGGTGAGAAGGCATTTTGAGGAGAAGTGCATGGATCATTGTGATGACAGTGTATATGGAGCATTTTGATGACAAGGATGTGAGCAATGTGATGACAAGTGCATGGTGCATTGTGATGACATGGGTTATGGAGCATTGTGCTGACACGCGCATCAGGCATTGTGATGACAAGGGTCATGGAGCTGTGTGCTGACAAAGGCATGGAGCTTTGTGATGACAAGGGTCACAGAAATTGTGATAAAAATTTCATGGAGCATTGTGGTGACAAAGGTCAGAGAGCTTTGTGTGACCAAGTCATGTACCATTGTGATGACAAATGTCATGAAGCATTGTGATGACTGGAGTCATGGAGCATTGTGATAACAGGGGTCTTGGAGCATTGTGATGAAAAGGGAATGGATCATTGTGATGAAAAACGCATGGAGCCTTGTCATGACAGTGTTCAAGGAGAATACTGATGACAAGTGTCCGCGAGCATTGTGATGCCAAGTGTATTGAGCATTGTGGTGACAAAGGTCATGGAGCATTGTGATGAGAAGACCTTGCATAATTTTGATGACGAGCGTCATGGGGCATGTGATGACAAGTGTTATGGAACATTGTGATCAGAAGGGTTTGGAGCGTTGTGATGACAGAGGACATGGAGCATTTTGATTTCATTTTGATGACAATAGCATGAAATATTAAGGTGTTGAGCATGGTGCATTGTGATGACAGTGTTCATGGAGCATTGAGATGAAGAGTGGCATGGAGAATTGTGATTACAGAGGTCTTGGAGCATTGTGATAACAAGGGTCATGGAGCCTTGTGATGACAAGGCCGTGGAACATTGTGATGGCAGGGGTCATGGAGCATTGTTATGACAGGTGTAATGGAGCATTGTGATGACAAGGGCATGGAGCAATGTGATGAGAGATTTCATTATCATTGTGATGACAATGGCATGGAGCACTGTGATGCCAAGGGTCATGGAGCTTTGTGATGACAAATGTCAAGGGGCATTTTGATGACAAGGGCGTGGTGCATTGTGATGAGAAGGGCAGGGAGCATTGTGATGAGAGGGTCATGGAGCAATTTGAATAAAAGTGTCATGGAATATTTTGAAGACAGGGGTTATGGAAAATTGTGATGTCAGTGGTGATGAAGCATTGTGATGAAATGGGTCATGGAGCATTGTGTGACAGGGGTTATGGAACATTGTGATGTCAGGGGTCATGGAGCATTGTGATGATAAGGGCATGTAGCACTGTGATGACAGTGGTCATGGAACATTGTGATGACAGGAGTGAGTGAGTATTGTGATGACTAGTGATGGAACATTGTGATATATATGGTGAGAGAGCATTTTGATGAGAAGTGGATGGAGCATTGTGATGACAAGTGTTATGGAGCACAGCGATGAAAAGGATGTGGAGCACTGGGATGAAAAGAGCATTTCATATTGTGATGACATGTGTCATGGAGCATTGTGCTGACAAACGCATGGAGCATTTTGATGACAAGTGTCATGGAGCATTGTGCTGACAAAGGCATGGAGCATTGGGATGACAAGGTACACAGAGCCTTTTGATGAAAATTTCATGGAGCATAGTGGTGACAAAGATCACAGAGCCTTGTGTGACGAGGGCATGGACCATTGTGAGGACACAGGTCTTGAATCATTGTGATGACGGTAGTCACGGAGCATTGTGATGACAGGAGTAATGGAGCATTGTGATGACAAGGACATGGAGCAATGTGATGAGAGGTTCATGGAACATTGGTCTGACAAGTTTCATGGATTATTGTGATGACAGTGGGCATGGAGCATTGAGATGACAAGGGCATGGAGCAATGTGGTGACAAAGGTCACAGAGCCTTGTGTGACGAGGGCATGGACCATTGTGAGGGCAAAAGTCATGAAGCATTGTGATGACTGGAGCCACGGAGCATTGTGATGACAGGGTTCATGGAGCATTGTGATGACAAGGGCATGGAGCATTCTGATGAAAAGTTGCATGGAGCATTGAGATTACAGGGGTTTTGAAGCAATGTGATTACAAGGGCATGGAGCATTGTGATGAGAAGGCAATGGAGCATTCAGATAACATGCGTCATGGAGCTTTGTGATGAAAAGTACATGGAGTATTGTGATTACAGGGGTTTTGGAGCATTGTGATGAAAAGCGAATGGGTCACTGTGATGAAAAATGCATGGAGCCTTGTCATGACAGACTCCAAGCAGCATCCTGATGACAACTGTCAGGGAGCATTTTGATGATAAGTTTATTGAGCATTGTGATGACAAAGAACATGGAGCATTGTGATGAGTAGACCATGGATAATTGTGATGACCAGCGTCATGGGGCATTGTGATGACAAGTGTTATGGAACATTGTGATCAGAAGGGTTTGGTGCATTGTGATGATAGAGGTCATTGAGCATTTTGATTTCATTGTGATGACAATAGCATGAAATATTCTGGTGATGGGCACGGTGCATTGTGATGACAGGGTTCATGGAGCATTGAGATGAAAAGGGGCATGGAGCATTGTGATTACAGAGGTTTTGGAGCATTGTGATGACAAGGGCATGGAGTATTGTGATGAGAAGGCCATGGAGCATTCTGATGACATGCGTCATGGAGCTTTGTGATGACAAGGGCATGGAGAATTGTGATTACAGGGTTCATGGAATATTGTGATGACAGGGGTGAGGGAGTATTGTGATGACTAGTGATGGAACATTGTGATATCAGTGGTGAGAAGGCATTTTGAGGAGAAGTGCATGGAGCATTGTGATGACAAGGTTTATGGAGAATTTTGATGACAAGGATGTGGAACATTGTGATGACATGTGAATGGTGCATTGTGATGACATGGGTTATGGAGCATTGTGCTGACACGCGCATTGAGTATTGTGATGAAAATGATCATGGAGCATTGTGCTGACAAAGGCATGGATCTTTGTGATGACAAGGGTAACAGAGCATTGTGATAAAAATTTCATGGAGCATTGTGGTGACAAAGGTCACAGAGCTTTGTGTGACGAGGTCATGGACCATTGTGATGACAAATGTCATGAAGCATTGTGATGACTGGAGTCACAGAGCATTGTGATAACAGGGGTCTTGGAGCATTGTGATGAAAAGGGAATGGATCATTGTGATGAAAAAGGAATGAAGCCTTGTCACGACCGTGTTCAAGGAGCATACTGATGACAAGTGTCAGCGAGCATTGTGATGCCAAGTGTATTGAGCATTGTGGTGACAAAGGTCATGGAGCATTGTGATGAGAAGACCTTGCATAATTCTGATGACGAGCGTCATGGGGCATGTGATGACAAGTGTTATGGAACATTGTGATCAGAAGGGTTTGGAGCATTGTGATGACAGAGGACATGGAGCATTTTGATTTCATTGTGATGACAATAGCATGAAATATTATGGTGTTGGGCATGGTGCATTGTGATGACAGTGTTCATGGAGCATTGAGATGAAAAGTGGCATGGAGAATAGTGATTACAGAGGTCTTGGAGCATTGTGATGACAAGGGTCATGGAGCCTTGTGATGACAAGGCCGTGGAACATTGTGATGGCAGGGGTCATGGAGCATTGTTATGACAGGTGTAATGGAGCATTGTGATGACAAGTGCATGGAGCAATGTGATGAGAGATTTCATTGAGCATTGTGATGACAATGGCATGGAACACTGTGATGCCAAGGGTTATGGAGCTTTGTGATGACAAATGTCATGGGGCATTTTGATGACAAGGGCGTGGTGCATTGTGATGAGAAGGGCAGGGAGCATTGTGATGAGAGGGTCATGGAGCAATTTGAATAAAAGCGTCATGGAATATTTTGATGACAGTGGTTATGGAACAGTGTGATGTCAGGGGTCATGAAGCATTGTGATGAAATGGGTCATGGAGCATTTTGTGACGGGGTTATGGTACATTGTGATGTCAGGGGACATGGAGCATTGTGATGATAAGGGCATGTAGCACTGTGATGACAGTGATCATGGAACATTGTGATGACAGGCGTGAGCGAGTATTGTGATGACTAGTGATGGAACATTGTGATATATGTGGTGAGAGAACATTTTGATTAGAAGTTCATGGAGCATTATTATGAACATTTTTATGGAGCACAGCGATGAAAAGGATGTGGAGCATTGTGATGAAAAGAGCATGGCACATTGTGATGACATGTGTCAATGAGCATTGTGCTGACAAGCGCATGGAGCACTGGGATGACAAGGTCATGGAGTATTGTGTAGACAGGTGTCAGGGAGCATTGTAACGACATATGTCATGGTCCATTTTGATGACAATGGCATGGAGCATTGTGATGCCATGTGTCATGGAGGATTGTGATGACAAGAGCATGTAACATGGTGATGAGAAGTGTCATGGAGCATTGTGATGACAAGGGACAGGGAGCATTGTGATGTCCAGGGCATGGAGCATTGTGATGGCAAGACCGTGGGGCATTGTGATCGCAAGACCATGGAGCATTTTGTTGACGAGTGTCATCGAGCACTGTAGTGACACGGGGCATGGGGAATTGTGATGATAGGTGTCATGGATCATTGTGATGACAAGGGTCATGGAGCATTCTGATGACATGCTTGTGGTGTATTGTGATGACAATGGCATGGAGCATTGTGATGAAAAAGGCATGGAGCATTGTGATGAAAAAGACATGGAAACTTTTCATGACAGGGATCAAGGAGCATTCTGACATCAAGTGTCAGGGAGCATTGTGATGACAAGTGTATTGAGCACTGTGATAACCATGGTCATAGAGCATTGTGATGACAGGCATCATGGAGGATTGTGATGAGAAGACCATGGAGCATTCTGATGACATGCGTCTTGGAGCTTTGTGATGACAAGGGCATGCAACATTGTGATTTCAGGGGTCTTGGAGCATGGTGATGAAAAGGGCATGGATCATTGTGACGGAAAATGCATGGAGACTTGTCATGACAGGGTTCAAGGAGCATAGTGACGACAAGTGTCAGGGAGCATTGTGATGACAAGTGTATTGAGCATTGTGATGACAAAGGTCATGGAGCATCATGATAAGAAAACCATGGATAATTGTGATGACGAGCATCATGGAGAACTGTAATTACAAGGGGCCTGGAGCATTGTGATGACAGGTGTCATGGAGCATTGTGATGACAGGGGTCATGGAGCATTGTGATAACAAGGGTCATGGAGCCTTCTGATGACAAGCTTGTGGAGTATTGTGATGACAATGGCATGGAACATTGTGATGAAAAGGGCATGGAGCATTGTGATGAAAAAGGCATAGAGCCTTTTCATGACAGGGTTCTAGAAGCATTCTGACGACAAGGGTCAGGGAACATTGTGATGACAAGTGTATTGAGCATTGTGATAACAAAGTTCATGGAGCATTGTGATGACAAGTGCATGGAGTATTGTGATGACAGGCATCATGGAGCGTTGTGATGACAAGTGTTATGGAACAATGTGATCACAAGGGTTTGGAGCACTGTGATGACAGAGGTCATGGATCATTTTGATATCAAGGAGCATGGAGCATTGTGATGACAGGGGTCATGGAGCATTGTGATGAGAAGTTCATGGATCATTGAGCTGAAAATATTCATGGAGTATTCAGATGGAAGGGGTCATGGAGCATTGTGATGACCAGGCCCTGGAGCACTCTGATGAGAAGACCATGGATCCCTGTGATGAGAAGTCTCATGGAGCATTCTGATGAAAAGGGGCATGGAGCATTGTGATTACAGGGGTCTTGGATCATTGTGATTACAAGGGCATGGAGCATCGTGAGAGATGTCCAAGGAGCATTCTGATGACATGCGTCATGGAGCTTTGTGATGACCAGGGCAAGGAGCATTGTGATTAGAGGGGTCTTGGAGCATTGTGATGAAAAGGGCATGGATCATTGTGATGAAAAAGGCATGGAGCCTTGTCATGACAGGGTTCAAGGAGCATACTGATGGCAAGAGTCAGGGAGTATTGTGATGACAAGTGTATTGAGCATTGTGATGACAAAGGTCATGGAACATTGTGATGAGAAGTGCCATGGAGCATTGAGATGGCAAGACGGTGGAGCATTGTGATGAGAAGACCATGGAGAATTGTGATGACGAGCGTCATGGAGAACTGTAATGACAAGGGGCCTGGAGCATTGTGATGACAGGTGTCATGGAGCATTGTAATGACAGGGGTCATGGAGCATTGTGATGAGAAGATCATGGAGCATTGAGCTGAAAATGTTCATAGAGTATTCTGATGAAAGGGGTCATAGAGCATTGTGATGACAAGGTCCTGGAGCACTCTGATGAGAAGACCATGGAGCCTTGTGATGAGAAATCTCATGGAGCATTCTGATGAAAATGGGCATGGAGCATTGTGATTACAGGGGTCTTGGAGCATTGTGATGAAAAGGGCATGTAGGATTGTGATGACAAGGGTCATGGAGCATTGTGCTGACAAAGGCATGGAGCATTGTGATGACAAGGCTCAGAGAGCATTGGGATGAAAAGTTCATGGAGCATTGTGGTGACAAATTTCACAGAGCCTTGTGATGACGAGGGCATGGACCATTGTGATGACAAAGGTCATGAAGCATTGTGATGACTGGAGTCACAGAGCATTGTGATGACAAGGGAATGGAGCATTATGATGACAGGGGCATGGAGCATTGGTCTGACAAGTTTCATGGATTACTGTGATGACAGTCGGCATGGTGCATTGTGATGACAAGGGCATGGAGCATTGCGATGACAAGGTCATGGAGTATTGTGAAGACAGGTGTCAGGGTTCATTGTGATGTCATATGTCATGTTCCATTGTGATGACAATGGCATGGAGAATTGTGATGCCAATTGTCATGGAGGATTGTGAAGACAAAGGTAATTGAGCATTGTGATGAAAAGTGCTTGGAGCATTTTGATGACAATGGTCATGTAACATTGTGATGAAAAGGGCATGGAGCATTGTGATGACAAGCGCTTTTGAGAATTTTGATGACAAGTTCGTGAAGCACTGTGATGAAAAGCACATGGAGCTTGCTATGACAGGTGTCATGGAGCATTGCAATGACAAGTGCATGGAGAATGTGATTACAAGAGCATGTAACATTGTGCTTTGAAGTGTCATGGAGCATCGTGATGGCAAGACGCTGGAGCATTGTGATGAGAAGACCATGGATAATTGTGATGACGAGCGTCATGGAGAACTGTAATGACAAGGGGCATGGAGCATTGTGATGACAGGTGTCATGGAGCATTGTGATGACAGGGGTCATGGAGCATTGTGATGACAAGGGTCATAGAACATTCTGATGACAAGCTTGTGGAGTATTGTGATGACAATGGCATGGAGCATTGTGATGAAAAGGGAATGGAGCATTGTGATGAAAAAGGCATAGAGCCTTTTCATGACAGGGTTCGAGAAGCATTCTGACGTCAAGAGTCAGGGAGCATTGTGATGACAAGTGTATTGAGCATTGTGATGACAAAGGTCATGGAGCATTGTGCTGACAAGGGAATGGAGTATTGTGATGACAGGCATCATGGAGCGTTGTGATGACAAGTGTTATGGAACATTGTGATCACAAGGGTTTGGAGCATTTTGATGACCGAGGTCATGGAGCATTTTCATTTCATTGTGATAACAATAGCATGAAGCATTATGATGATGGGCATGTTGCATTGTGATGACAGGGTTCATAGATCATTGAAATGAAAAGGGACATGGAGCATTGTGATTACATGTGTTTGTAGCATTCTGATGACAAGGGCATTGAACATTGTGAATGAGAAGGCCATGGAGCATTCTGATGACATGCGTCATAGAGCTTTGTGATGACAAGGGCATGGAGCATTTGTCTGAAAATTTTCTTGGATTATTGTGATGAGATTGGGCATGGAGGATTGTGATGACAAGGACACGGAACACTGTGATACATGGGTCATGGAGGATTTTAATGACAAGGTCATGGAGCATTGTGATGAGAAGGGCATCGAGCATTGTGATGACAAGCGTCATGGAGCATTGTCATGAGAAGGGCATGGAGCAATGTGATGAGAGGCTTCATGAAGCATTGTGATGACAATGGCATGGAGTATTGTGATGCCGAGTGTCATGGAGCTTTGTGATGACAAAGGTCATGGAGCATTTTGATGACAAGGGAGTGGTGCATTGTGATGATAATTGCATGTAGCATTGTGATGATAGGGGTCATGGAACATTGTGATGACAGGGGTGAGGGAGTATTGTGATGAGTAGTGATGGATCATTGTGATATCAGTGGTGAGAGAGCATTTTCATGAGAAGTGTATGGAGCATTGTGATGACAATATTTATGGAGCATTGTGATGACAAGGATGTGGAGCATTGTGATGACAACCGCATGGCACACTGTGATCACATCTGTAATGGAGCATTGTGCTGACAAGCTCATGGAGCATTGTGATGAAAAGTGTCATGGAACATTGTGCTGACAAAGGCATGGAGCATTGTGATGCCAAGGGTCACAGAGCATTGTGATGAAAAGTTCATGGAGCATTGAGGTGACAAAGGTCACAGAGACTTGTGATGATGAGGGCATGAACCATTGTGATGACAAAGTCTTGAAGCATTGTGATGACTGGAGTCACGGAGCATTGTGTTGAAAGGTGTCATGGAGCATTGTGATGACAAGTGCATGGAGCATTGTGATGACATGGGCATGGATCATTGTGATGACAAGGGTCATGGAGAATTGTGATGACATGGTTCATGGAGCATTCTGATGACAAGCTTGTGGAGTATTGTGATGACAATAGCATGGAGCATTGTGATGAAAAGGGCATGGGGCATTGTGATGAAAAAGGCGTAGAGCCTTTTCATGACAGGGTTCGAGAAGCATTCTGACGACAAGTGTCAGGGAACACTGTGATGAAAAATGTATTGAGCATTGTGATGACAAAGTTCTTGGAGCATTCTGCTGACAGGGGCATGGAGTATTGTGATGACAGGCATCATGGAGCATTGTGATGAGAAGTTCATGGAGCATTGAGCTGAAAATGTTCATGGAGTATTCTGATGAAAGGGGTCATGGAGCATTGTGATAACAAGGTCCTGGAGCATTGTGATGAGAAGACCATGGAGCATTGTGATGAGAAGACCATGGAGCCTTGTGATGAGAAGTCTCATGGAGCATTCTGATGAAAAGGGGCATGGAGCATTGTGATTACAGGGGTCTTGGAGCATTGTGATTACAAGTGCATGGAGCATTGTGAGAGATGTCCAAGGAGCATTCTGATGGCATGCGTCATGGAGCTTTGTGATGAACAGGGCATGGAGCATTGTGATTACAGGGGTCTTGGAGCATTGTGATGAAATCGGCATGGATCATTGTGATGAAAAAGGCATGGAGCCTTGTCATGACAGGGTTCAAGGAGCATACTGACGACAAGTGTCAAGGAGCATTGTGATGACAAGTGTATAGAGAATTGTGATGACAAAGGTCATGGAACATTTTGATGAGGAGTGCATGGATAATTGTGATGACGAGCCTCATGGGGCGTCATGATGACAAGTGTTATGGAGCATTGTGATCACAAGGGTTTGGAGCATTGTGATGACAGAGGTCATGGAACATTTTGATTTCATTGTGATGACAATAGCATGAAGCATTATGATGATGGGCATGGTTCGTTGTGATGACAGGGTTCATGGTGCATTGAGATGAAAAGTGGTATGGAGCAATGTGATTACTCGGGTGAGGAGCCTTGTGATGACTAGGCCGTGGAACATTGTGATGACAGGGGTGAGGGAGTATTGTGCTGACTAGTGATGGAAAATTGTGATATCAGTGGTGAGAGAGCATTTTGATTCGAAGTGCATGGAGCTTTGTGATGACAATTTTTATGGAGTATTGTGATGACAAGTGCATGGTGCACTGTGATGATATGGGTCATGGAGCATTGTACAGACAAGCGCATGGAGCATTGTGATGACAAGGGTCATGGAGCATTGTGCTGACAAATGCATGGAACATTGTGATGACAAGGCTCAGAGATCATTTGGATGAAAAGTTCATGGAGCATTGTGGTGACAATGTTCAGAGAGCCTTGTGATGACGAGGGCATGGAACATTGTGATGACAAAGGTCATGAAGCACTGTGAAGATTGGAGTCACAGAGCATTGTGATGACAAGGGAATGGAGCATTGTGAAGTCAGGGTCATGGAGCATTTGTCTGACAAGTTTCATGGATTAATGTGATGACAGTCGGCATGGCGCATTGTGATGACAAGGGCATGGAGCATTGTGATGACAAGGTCTTGGAGCATTGTGATGACAAGTGTCATGGAATATTGTGCTGACAAAGGCATGGAATATTGTGATGCCAAGGGTCACAGAGCATTGTGATGAAAAGTTCATGGAGCATTGTCTTGACAAAAGTCACAGAGACTTGTGAGGATGAGGGCATGGGCCATTGTGATGACAAATTCTTGAAGCATTGTGATGACTGGAGTCACGGAGCATTGTGATGACAGGTGTCATGGAGGATTGTGATGACAAGTGCATGGAGCATTGTGATGACAGGGGCATGGAGCATCGGTCTGAAAAATTTCATGGATTATTGTGATGACAGTGGGCATTGAACATTGTGATGACAAGGGCATGGAGCATTGTGAAGAAAAGGTCATGGAGAATTGTGAAGTCAGGTGTCAGGGAGCATTGTGATGACCTATGTCATGGTGCATTGTGATGACAATGGCATGAAGCATTGTGATGACAAGTGTCATGGAGGATTGTGATGACAAAGGTAATGGAGCATTGTGATGACAATGGTCATGGAGCATTGTGATGAAAAGGGCATGGAGCATTGTGATGACAAGGGCTTTTGAGAATTTTGAGGACAAGTTCGTGAAGCACTGTGATGAAAAGCACATGGAGCTTGCTATGACAGGGGTCATGGAGCATTGTGATGACAAGTGCATGGAGAATGTGATTACAAGAGCATGTAAAATTGTGATTTGAAGTGTCATGGAGCATTGTGATGGCAAGACGGTGGAGCATTGTGATGAGAAGACCATGGATAATTGTGATGACGAGCATCATGGAGAACTGTAATTACAAGGGGCCTGGAGCATTGTGATGACAGGTGTCATGGAGCATTGTGATGACAGGGGTCATGGAGCATTGTGATAACAAGGGTCATGGAGCCTTCTGATGACAAGCTTGTGGAGTATTGTGATGACAATGGTATGGAACATTGTGATGAAAAGGGCATGGAGCATTGTGATGAAAAAGGCATAGAGCCTTTTCATGACAGGGTTCTAGAAGCATTCTGACGACAAGGGTCAGGGAACATTGTGATGACAAGTGTATTGAGCATTGTGATAACAAAGTTCATGGAGCATTGTGATGACAAGTGCATGGAGTATTGTGATGACAGGCATCATGGAGCGTTGTGATGACAAGTGTTATGGAACAATGTGATCACAAGGGTTTGGAGCACTGTGATGACAGAGGTCATGGATCATTTTGATATCAAGGAGCATGGAGCATTGTGATGACAGGGGTCATGGAGCATTGTGATGAGAAGTTCATGGATCATTGAGCTGAAAATATTCATGGAGTATTCAGATGAAAGGGGTCATGGAGCATTGTGATGACCAGGCCCTGGAGCACTCTGATGAGAAGACCATGGATCCTTGTGATGAGAAGTCTCATGGAGCATTCTGATGAAAAGGGGCATGGAGCATTGTGATTACAGGGGTCTTGGATCATTGTGATTACAAGGGCATGGAGCATCGTGAGAGATGTCCAAGGAGCATTCTGATGACATGCGTCATGGAGCTTTGTGATGACCAGGGCAAGGAGCAATGTGATTAGAGGGGTCTTGGAGCATTGTGATGAAAAGGGCATGGATCATTGTGATGAAAAAGGCATGGAGCCTTGTCATGACAGGGTTCAAGGAGCATACTGATGGCAAGAGTCAGGGAGTATTGTGATGACAAGTGTATTGAGCATTGTGATGACAAAGGTCATGGAACATTGTGATGAGAAGTGCCATGGAGCATTGAGATGGCAAGACGGTGGAGCATTGTGATGAGAAGACCATGGATAATTGTGATGACGAGCGTCATGGAGAACTGTAATGACAAGGGGCCTGGAGCATTGTGATGACAGGTGTCATGGAGCATTGTAATGACAGGGGTCATGGAGCATTGTGATGAGAAGATCATGGAGCATTGAGCTGAAAATGTTCATAGAGTATTCTGATGAAAGGGGTCATAGAGCATTGTGATGACAAGGTCCTGGAGCACTCTGATGAGAAGACCATGGAGCCTTGTGATGAGAAATCTCATGGAGCATTCTGATGAAAATGGGCATGGAGCATTGTGATTACAGGGGTCTTGGAGCATTGTGATGAAAAGGGCATGTAGGATTGTGATGACAAGGGTCATGGAGCATTGTGCTGACAAAGGCATGGAGCATTGTGATGACAAGGCTCAGAGAGCATTGGGATGAAAAGTTCATGGAGCATTGTGGTGACAAATTTCACAGAGCCTTGTGATGACGAGGGCATGGACCATTGTGATGACAAAGGTCATGAAGCATTGTGATGACTGGAGTCACAGAGCATTGTGATGACAAGGGAATGGAGCATTATGATGACAGGGGCATGGAGCATTGGTCTGACAAGTTTCATGGATTACTGTGATGACAGTCGGCATGGTGCATTGTGATGACAAGGGCATGGAGCATTGCGATGACAAGGTCATGGAGTATTGTGAAGACAGGTGTCAGGGTTCATTGTGATGTCATATGTCATGTTCCATTGTGATGACAATGGCATGGAGAACTGTGATGCCAATTGTCATGGAGGATTGTGAAGACAAAGGTAATTGAGCACTGTGATGAAAAGTGCTTGGAGCATTTTGATGACAATGGTCATGTAACATTGTGATGAAAAGGGCATGGAGCATTGTGATGACAAGCGCTTTTGAGAATTTTGATGACAAGTTCGTGAAGCACTGTGATGAAAAGCACATGGAGCTTGCTATGACAGGTGTCATGGAGCATTGCGATGACAAGTGCATGGAGAATGTGATTACAAGAGCATGTAACATTGTGCTTTGAAGTGTCATGGAGCATCGTGATGGCAAGACGCTGGAGCATTGTGATGAGAAGACCATGGATAATTGTGATGACGAGCGTCATGGAGAACTGTAATGACAAGGGGCATGGAGCATTGTGATGACAGGTGTCATGGAGCATTGTGATGACAGGGGTCATGGAGCATTGTGATGACAAGGGTCATAGAACATTCTGATGACAAGCTTGTGGAGTATTGTGATGACAATGGCATGGAGCATTGTGATGAAAAGGGAATGGAGCATTGTGATGAAAAAGGCATAGAGCCTTTTCATGACAGGGTTCGAGAAGCATTCTGACGTCAAGAGTCAGGGAGCATTGTGATGACAAGTGTATTGAGCATTGTGATGACAAAGGTCATGGAGCATTGTGCTGACAAGGGAATGGAGTATTGTGATGACAGGCATCATGGAGCGTTGTGATGACAAGTGTTATGGAACATTGTGATCACAAGGGTTTGGAGCATTTTGATGACCGAGGTCATGGAGCATTTTCATTTCATTGTGATAACAATAGCATGAAGCATTATGATGATGGGCATGTTGCATTGTGATGACAGGGTTCATAGATCATTGAAATGAAAAGGGACATGGAGCATTGTGATTACATGTGTTTGTAGCATTCTGATGACAAGGGCATTGAACATTGTGAATGAGAAGGCCATGGAGCATTCTGATGACATGCGTCATAGAGCTTTGTGATGACAAGGGCATGGAGCATTTGTCTGAAAATTTTCTTGGATTATTGTGATGAGATTGGGCATGGAGGATTGTGATGACAAGGACACGGAACACTGTGATACATGGGTCATGGAGGATTTTAATGACAAGGTCATGGAGCATTGTGATGAGAAGGGCATCGAGCATTGTGATGACAAGCGTCATGGAGCATTGTCATGAGAAGGGCATGGAGCAATGTGATGAGAGGCTTCATGAAGCATTGTGATGACAATGGCATGGAGTATTGTGATGCCGAGTGTCATGGAGCTTTGTGATGACAAAGGTCATGGAGCATTTTGATGACAAGGGAGTGGTGCATTGTGATGATAATTGCATGTAGCATTGTGATGATAGGGGTCATGGAACATTGTGATGACAGGGGTGAGGGAGTATTGTGATGAGTAGTGATGGATCATTGTGATATCAGTGGTGAGAGAGCATTTTCATGAGAAGTGTATGGAGCATTGTGATGACAATGTTTATGGAGCATTGTGATGACAAGGATGTGGAGCATTGTGATGACAACCACATGGCACACTGTGATCACATCGGTAATGGAGCATTGTGCTGACAAGCTCATGGAGCATTGTGATGAAAAGTGTCATGGAACATTGTGCTGACAAAGGCATGGAGCATTGTGATGCCAAGGGTCACAGAGCATTGTGATGAAAAGTTCATGGAGCATTGAGGTGACAAAGGTCACAGAGACTTGTGATGATGAGGGCATGAACCATTGTGATGACAAAGTCTTGAAGCATTGTGATGACTGGAGTCACGGAGCATTGTGATGAAAGGTGTCATGGAGCATTGTGATGACAAGTGCATGGAGCATTGTGATGACATGGGCATGGATCATTGTGATGACAAGGGTCATGGAGAATTGTGATGACATGGTTCATGGAGCATTCTGATGACAAGCTTGTGGAGTATTGTGATGACAATAGCATGGAGCATTGTGATGAAAAGGGCATGGGGCATTGTGATGAAAAAGGCGTAGAGCCTTTTCATGACAGGGTTCGAGAAGCATTCTGACGACAAGTGTCAGGGAACACTGTGATGAAAAATGTATTGAGCATTGTGATGACAAAGTTCTTGGAGCATTCTGCTGACAGGGGCATGGAGTATTGTGATGACAGGCATCATGGAGCATTGTGATGAGAAGTTCATGGAGCATTGAGCTGAAAATGTTCATGGAGTATTCTGATGAAAGGGGTCATGGAGCATTGTGATAACAAGGTCCTGAAGCATTGTGATGAGAAGACCATGGAGCCTTGTGATGAGAAGTCTCATGGAGCATTCTGATGAAAAGGGGCATGGAGCATTGTGATTACAGGGTTCTTGGAGCATTGTGATTACAAGTGCATGGAGCACTGTGAGAGATGTCCAAGGAGCATTCTGATGACATGCGTCATGGAGCTTTGTGATGACCAGGGCATGGAGCATTGTGATTACAGGGGTCTTGGAGCATTGTGATGAAATCGGCATGGATCATTGTGATGAAAAAGGCATGGAGCCTTGTCATGACAGGGTTCAAGGAGCATACTGACGACAAGTGTCAAGGAGCATTGTGATGACAAGTGTATAGAGAATTGTGATGACAAAGGTCATGGAACATTTTGATGAGGAGTGCATGGATAATTGTGATGACGAGCCTCATGGGGCGTCATGATGACAAGTGTTATGGAGCATTGTGATCACAAGGGTTTGGAGCATTGTGATGACAGAGGTCATGGAACATTTTGATTTCATTGTGATGACAATAGCATGAAGCATTATGATGATGGGCATGGTTCGTTGTGATGACAGGGTTCATGGTGCATTGAGATGAAAAGTGGTATGGAGCAATGTGATTACTCGGGTGAGGAGCCTTGTGATGACTAGGCCGTGGAACATTGTGATGACAGGGGTGAGGGAGTATTGTGCTGACTAGTGATGGAAAATTGTGATATCAGTGGTGAGAGAGCATTTTGATTCGAAGTGCATGGAGCTTTGTGATGACAATTTTTATGGAGTATTGTGATGACAAGTGCATGGTGCACTGTGATGACATGGGTCATGGAGCATTGTACTGACAAGCGCATGGAGCATTGTGATGACAAGGGTCATGGAGCATTGTGCTGACAAATGCATGGAACATTGTGATGACAAGGCTCAGAGATCATTTGGATGAAAAGTTCATGGAGCATTGTGGTGACAATGTTCAGAGAGCCTTGTGATGACGAGGGCATGGAACATTGTGATGACAAAGGTCATGAAGCACTGTGAAGATTGGAGTCACAGAGCATTGTGAAGTCAGGGGCATGGAACATTTGTCTGACAATTTTCATGGATTAATGTGATGACAGTCGGCATGGCGCATTGTGATGACAAGGGCATGGAGCATTGTGATGACAAGGTCTTGGAGCATTGTGATGACAAGTGTCATGGAATATTGTGCTGACAAAGGCATGGAACATTGTGATGCCAAGGGTCACAGAGCATTGTGATGAAAAGTTCATGGAGCATTGTCTTGACAAAAGTCACAGAGACTTGTGAGGATGAGGGCATGGGCCATTGTGATGACAAATTCTTGAAGCATTGTGATGACTGGAGTCACGGAGCATTGTGATGACAGGTGTCATGGAGGATTGTGATGACAAGTGCATGGAGCATTGTGATGACAGGGGCATGGAGCATCGGTCTGAAAAATTTCATGGATTATTGTGATGACAGTGGGCATTGAACATTGTGATGACAAGGGCATGGAGCATTGTGAAGAAAAGGTCATGGAGAATTGTGAAGTCAGGTGTCAGGGAGCATTGTGATGACCTATGTCATGGTGCATTGTGATGACAATGGCATGAAACATTGTGATGACAAGTGTCATGGAGGATTGTGGTGACAAAGGTAATGGAGCATTGTGATGACAATGGTCATGGAGCATTGTGATGAAAAGGGCATGGAGCATTGTGATGACAAGGGCTTTTGAGAATTTTGAGGACAAGTTCGTGAAGCACTGTGATGAAAAGCACATGGAGCTTGCTATGACAGGGGTCATGGAGCATTGCGATGACAAGTGCATGGAGAATGTGATTACAAGAGCATGTAAAATTGTGATTTGAAGTGTCATGGAGCATTGTGATGGCAAGACGGTGGAGCATTGTGATGAGAAGACCATGGATAATTGTGATGACGAGCATCATGGAGAACTGTAATTACAAGGGGCCTGGAGCATTGTGATGACAGGTGTCATGGAGCATTGTGATGACAGGGGTCATGGAGCATTGTGATAACAAGTGTCATGGAGCCTTCTGATGACAAGCTTGTGGAGTATTGTGATGACAATGGCATGGAACATTGTGATGAAAAGGGCATGGAGCATTGTGATGAAAAAGGCATAGAGCCTTTTCATGACAGGGTTCTAGAAGCATTCTGATGACAAGGGTCAGGGAACATTGTGATGACAAGTGTATTGAGCATTGTGATAACAAAGTTCATGGAGCATTGTGATGACAAGTGCATGGAGTATTGTGATGACAGGCATCATGGAGCGTTGTGATGACAAGTGTTATGGAACAATGTGATCACAAGGGTTTGGAGCACTGTGATGACAGAGGTCATGGATCATTTTGATATCAAGGAGCATGGAGCATTGTGATGACAGGGGTCATGGAGCATTGTGATGAGAAGTTCATGGATCATTGAGCTGAAAATATTCATGGAGTATTCAGATGGAAGGGGTCATGGAGCATTGTGATGACCAGGCCCTGGAGCACTCTGATGAGAAGACCATGGATCCTTGTGATGAGAAGTCTCATGGAGCATTCTGATGAAAAGGGGCATGGAGCATTGTGATTACAGGGGTCTTGGATCATTGTGATTACAAGGGCATGGAGCATCGTGAGAGATGTCCAAGGAGCATTCTGATGACATGCGTCATGGAGCTTTGTGATGACCAGGGCAAGGAGCATTGTGATTAGAGGGGTCTTGGAGCATTGTGATGAAAAGGGCATGGATCATTGTGATGAAAAAGGCATGGAGCCTTGTCATGACAGGGTTCAAGGAGCATACTGATGGCAAGAGTCAGGGAGTATTGTGATGACAAGTGTATTGAGCATTGTGATGACAAAGGTCATGGAACATTGTGATGAGAAGTGCCATGGAGCATTGAGATGGCAAGACGGTGGAGCATTGTGATGAGAAGACCATGGATAATTGTGATGACGAGCGTCATGGAGAACTGTAATGACAAGGGGCCTGGAGCATTGTGATGACAGGTGTCATGGAGCATTGTAATGACAGGGGTCATGGAGCATTGTGATGAGAAGATCATGGAGCATTGAGCTGAAAATGTTCATAGAGTATTCTGATGAAAGGGGTCATAGAGCATTGTGATGACAAGGTCCTGGAGCACTCTGATGAGAAGACCATGGAGCCTTGTGATGAGAAATCTCATGGAGCATTCTGATGAAAATGGGCATGGAGCATTGTGATTACAGGGGTCTTGGAGCATTGTGATGAAAAGGGCATGTAGGATTGTGATGACAAGGGTCATGGAGCATTGTGCTGACAAAGGCATGGAGCATTGTGATGACAAGGCTCAGAGAGCATTGGGATGAAAAGTTCATGGAGCATTGTGGTGACAAATTTCACAGAGCCTTGTGATGACGAGGGCATGGACCATTGTGATGACAAAGGTCATGAAGCATTGTGATGACTGGAGTCACAGAGCATTGTGATGACAAGGGAATGGAGCATTATGATGACAGGGGCATGGAGCATTGGTCTGACAAGTTTCATGGATTACTGTGATGACAGTCGGCATGGTGCATTGTGATGACAAGGGCATGGAGCATTGCGATGACAAGGTCATGGAGTATTGTGAAGACAGGTGTCAGGGTTCATTGTGATGTCATATGTCATGTTCCATTGTGATGACAATGGCATGGAGAACTGTGATGCCAATTGTCATGGAGGATTGTGAAGACAAAGGTAATTGAGCACTGTGATGAAAAGTGCTTGGAGCATTTTGATGACAATGGTCATGTAACATTGTGATGAAAAGGGCATGGAGCATTGTGATGACAAGCGCTTTTGAGAATTTTGATGACAAGTTCGTGAAGCACTGTGATGAAAAGCACATGGAGCTTGCTATGACAGGTGTCATGGAGCATTGCGATGACAAGTGCATGGAGAATGTGATTACAAGAGCATGTAACATTGTGCTTTGAAGTGTCATGGAGCATCGTGATGGCAAGACGCTGGAGCATTGTGATGAGAAGACCATGGATAATTGTGATGACGAGCGTCATGGAGAACTGTAATGACAAGGGGCATGGAGCATTGTGATGACAGGTGTCATGGAGCATTGTGATGACAGGGGTCATGGAGCATTGTGATGACAAGGGTCATAGAACATTCTGATGACAAGCTTGTGGAGTATTGTGATGACAATGGCATGGAGCATTGTGATGAAAAGGGAATGGAGCATTGTGATGAAAAAGGCATAGAGCCTTTTCATGACAGGGTTCGAGAAGCATTCTGACGTCAAGAGTCAGGGAGCATTGTGATGACAAGTGTATTGAGCATTGTGATGACAAAGGTCATGGAGCATTGTGCTGACAAGGGAATGGAGTATTGTGATGACAGGCATCATGGAGCGTTGTGATGACAAGTGTTATGGAACATTGTGATCACAAGGGTTTGGAGCATTTTGATGACCGAGGTCATGGAGCATTTTCATTTCATTGTGATAACAATAGCATGAAGCATTATGATGATGGGCATGTTGCATTGTGATGACAGGGTTCATAGATCATTGAAATGAAAAGGGACATGGAGCATTGTGATTACATGTGTTTGTAGCATTCTGATGACAAGGGCATTGAACATTGTGAATGAGAAGGCCATGGAGCATTCTGATGACATGCGTCATAGAGCTTTGTGATGACAAGGGCATGGAGCATTTGTCTGAAAATTTTCTTGGATTATTGTGATGAGATTGGGCATGGAGGATTGTGATGACAAGGACACGGAACACTGTGATACATGGGTCATGGAGGATTTTAATGACAAGGTCATGGAGCATTGTGATGAGAAGGGCATCGAGCATTGTGATGACAAGCGTCATGGAGCATTGTCATGAGAAGGGCATGGAGCAATGTGATGAGAGGCTTCATGAAGCATTGTGATGACAATGGCATGGAGTATTGTGATGCCGAGTGTCATGGAGCTTTGTGATGACAAAGGTCATGGAGCATTTTGATGACAAGGGAGTGGTGCATTGTGATGATAATTGCATGTAGCATTGTGATGATAGGGGTCATGGAACATTGTGATGACAGGGGTGAGGGAGTATTGTGATGAGTAGTGATGGATCATTGTGATATCAGTGGTGAGAGAGCATTTTCATGAGAAGTGTATGGAGCATTGTGATGACAATGTTTATGGAGCATTGTGATGACAAGGATGTGGAGCATTGTGATGACAACCGCATGGCACACTGTGATCACATCGGTAATGGAGCATTGTGCTGACAAGCTCATGGAGCATTGTGATGAAAAGTGTCATGGAACATTGTGCTGACAAAGGCATGGTGCATTGTGATGCCAAGGGTCACAGAGCATTGTGATGAAAAGTTCATGGAGCATTGAGGTGACAAAGGTCACAGAGACTTGTGATGATGAGGGCATGAACCATTGTGATGACAAAGTCTTGAAGCATTGTGATGACTGGAGTCACGGAGCATTGTGATGAAAGGTGTCATGGAGCATTGTGATGACAAGTGCATGGAGCATTGTGATGACATGGGCATGGATCATTGTGATGACAAGGGTCATGGAGAATTGTGATGACATGGTTCATGGAGCATTCTGATGACAAGCTTGTGGAGTATTGTGATGACAATAGCATGGAGCATTGTGATGAAAAGGGCATGGGGCATTGTGATGAAAAAGGCGTAGAGCCTTTTCATGACAGGGTTCGAGAAGCATTCTGACGACAAGTGTCAGGGAACACTGTGATGAAAAATGTATTGAGCATTGTGATGACAAAGTTCTTGGAGCATTCTGCTGACGGGGGCATGGAGTATTGTGATGACAGGCATCATGGAGCATTGTGATGAGAAGTTCATGGAGCATTGAGCTGAAAATGTTCATGGAGTATTCTGATGAAAGGGGTCATGGAGCATTGTGATAACAAGGTCCTGGAGCATTGTGATGAGAAGACCATGGAGCCTTGTGATGAGAAGTCTCATGGAGCATTCTGATGAAAAGGGGCATGGAGCATTGTGATTACAGGGTTCTTGGAGCATTGTGATTACAAGTGCATGGAGCATTGTGAGAGATGTCCAAGGAGAATTCTGATGGCATGCGTCATGGAGCTTTGTGATGACCAGGGCATGGAGCATTGTGATTACAGGGGTCTTGGAACATTGTGATGAAATCGGCATGGATCATTGTGATGAAAAAGGCATGGAGCCTTGTCATGACAGGGTTCAAGGAGCATACTGACGACAAGTGTCAAGGAGCATTGTGATGACAAGTGTATAGAGAATTGTGATGACAAAGGTCATGGAACATTTTGATGAGGAGTGCATGGATAATTGTGATGACGAGCCTCATGGGGCGTCATGATGACAAGTGTTATGGAGCATTGTGATCACAAGGGTTTGGAGCATTGTGATGACAGAGGTCATGGAACATTTTGATTTCATTGTGATGACAATAGCATGAAGCATTATGATGATGGGCATGGTTCGTTGTGATGACAGGGTTCATGGTGCATTGAGATGAAAAGTGGTATGGAGCAATGTGATTACTCGGGTGAGGAGCCTTGTGATGACTAGGCCGTGGAACATTGTGATGACAGGGGTGAGGGAGTATTGTGCTGACTAGTGATGGAAAATTGTGATACCAGTGGTGAGAGAGCATTTTGATTCGAAGTGCATGGAGCTTTGTGATGACAATTTTTATGGAGTATTGTGATGACAAGTGCATGGTGCACTGTGATGACATGGGTCATGGAGCATTGTACTGACAAGCGCATGGAGCATTGTGATGACAAGGGTCATGGAGCATTGTGCTGACAAATGCATGGAACATTGTGATGACAAGGCTCAGAGATCATTTGGATGAAAAGTTCATGGAGCATTGTGGTGACAATGTTCAGAGAGCCTTGTGATGACGAGGGCATGGAACATTGTGATGACAAAGGTCATGAAGCACTGTGAAGATTGGAGTCACAGAGCATTGTGATGACAAGGGAATGGAGCATTGTGAAGTCAGGGGCATGGAGCATTTGTCTGACAAGTTTCATGGATTAATGTGATGACAGTCGGCATGGCGCATTGTGATGACAAGGGCATGGAGCATTGTGATGACAAGGTCTTGGAGCATTGTGATGACAAGTGTCATGGAATATTGTGCTGACAAAGGCATGGAACATTGTGATGCCAAGGGTCACAGAGCATTGTGATGAAAAGTTCATGGAGCATTGTCTTGACAAAAGTCACAGAGACTTGTGAGGATGAGGGCATGGGCCATTGTGATGACAAATTCTTGAAGCATTGTGATGACTGGAGTCACGGAGCATTGTGATGACAGGTGTCATGGAGGATTGTGATGACAAGTGCATGGAGCATTGTGATGACAGGGGCATGGAGCATCGGTCTGAAAAATTTCATGGATTATTGTGATGACAGTGGGCATTGAACATTGTGATGACAAGGGCATGGAGCATTGTGAAGAAAAGGTCATGGAGAATTGTGAAGTCAGGTGTCAGGGAGCATTGTGATGACCTATGTCATGGTGCATTGTGATGACAATGGCATGAAGCATTGTGATGACAAGTGTCATGGAGGATTGTGATGACAAAGGTAATGGAGCATTGTGATGACAATGGTCATGGAGCATTGTGATGAAAAGGGCATGGAGCATTGTGATGACAAGGGCTTTTGAGAATTTTGAGGACAAGTTCGTGAAGCACTGTGATGAAAAGCACATGGAGCTTGCTATGACAGGGGTCATGGAGCATTGCGATGACAAGTGCATGGAGAATGTGATTACAAGAGCATGTAAAATTGTGATTTGAAGTGTCATGGAGCATTGTGATGGCAAGACGGTGGAGCATTGTGATGAGAAGACCATGGATAATTGTGATGACGAGCATCATGGAGAACTGTAATTACAAGGGGCCTGGAGCATTGTGATGACAGGTGTCATGGAGCATTGTGATGACAGGGGTCATGGAGCATTGTGATAACAAGGGTCATGGAGCCTTCTGATGACAAGCTTGTGGAGTATTGTGATGACAATGGCATGGAGCATTGTGATGAAAAGGGCATGGAGCATTGTGATGAAAAAGGCATAGAGCCTTTTCATGACAGGGTTCTAGAAGCATTCTGACGACAAGGGTCAGGGAACATTGTGATGACAAGTGTATTGAGCATTGTGATAACAAAGTTCATGGAGCATTGTGATGACAAGTGCATGGAGTATTGTGATGACAGGCAACATGGAGCGTTGTGATGACAAGTGTTATGGAACAATGTGATCACAAGGGTTTGGAGCACTGTGATGACAGAGGTCATGGATCATTTTGATATCAAGGAGCATGGAGCATTGTGATGACAGGGGTCAGGGAGCATTGTGATGAGAAGATCATGGAGCATTGAGGTGAAAATGTTCATGGAGTATTCTGATTAAAGGGGTCATGGAGCATTGTGATGACAAGGTCCTGGAGCATTTTCATGAGAAGGCCACGGAGCCTTTTGATGAGAAGTCTCATGGAGCATTCTGATGAAAAGGGGCATGGAGCATTGTGATTACAGTGGCCTTGGAGCATTATGATGAAAAGGGCATGGATCATTGTGAGGAAAAAGGCATGGAGCCTTGTCATGACAAGGTTCAAGGAGCATACTGATGACAAGTGTCAGGGAGCATTGTGATGACAAGTGTATTGAGCATTGTGGTGACAAAGGTCATGGAACATTGTGATGAGAAGTGCATAGATAATTGATATGACGAGCCTCATGGGTCGTTGTGATGACAAGTGTTACGGAACATTGTGATCACAAGGGTTTGGAGCATTGTGATGACAGAGGTCATGGAGCATTTTGATTTCATTGTGATGAAAGTAGCATGAAGCATTATGATGAAGGGCATGGTTCGTTTTGATGACAGGGTTCATGGAACATTGAGATGAAAAGTGGTATGGAGCACTGTGATTACTCGGGTCATGGAGCCTTGTGATGACAAGGCCGTGGAGCATTGTGATGACAGGGATGGGGGAGTATTGTGATGACTAGTGATGGAACATTGTGATATCAGTGGTGAGAGAGCATTTTCATGAGAAGTGCATGGAGCATTGTGATGACAATGTTTATGGAGCATTGTGATGACAAGAATGTGGAGCATTGTGATGACAACACCATGGCACATTGTGATCACATCGGTCAAGGAGCATTGTGGTGACAATCTCATGGAGCATTGTGATGACAAGTGTCATGGAACATTGTGCTGACAAAGGCATGGAGCATTGTGATACCAAGGGTCACAGATCATTGTGATGAAAAGTTCATGGAGCACATGTGGTGACAAAGGTCACAGAGACTTGTGATGATGAGGGCATAGACCATTGTGATGAAAAAGGTCATGAAGCATTGTGATGACTGGAGTCACGGAGCATTGTGATGACAAGGGTATGGAGCATTGTGATGACACGGGCATGGTGCATTGTGATGACAACGGCATGGAGCTCTGTGAATAAAAGGTCATGGAGTACTGTGAAGTCAGGTGTTAAGGAGTATTGTGATGACCTATGTCATGGTGCATTGTGATGACAATGGTTATGGAACATTGTGATCACAAGGGTTCGGAGCATTTTGATGACAGAGGTCATGGAGCATATTGATTTCATTGTGATGACAATAGCATGAAGCATGATGACGATGGACATGGTGCATTTTGATGACAGGGTCATGGAGCAATTTGATGAAAAGTGTCATGGAATATTTTGATGACAGTGGTTATGGAACATTGTGATTTCAGGGGTCTTGGAGCGTTGTGATGAACAGAGTGATGGAGCATTTTGATGACAGAGGATAGGGAACATTTTGATGTCAGGGGTCATGGAGCATTGTGATGATAAGGGCATGTAGCATTGTGATGACAGAGGTCATGCAAAATTGTGATGACAGTGGTGAGGGAGTATTGTGATGACTAGTGATGGAACATTGTGATATCAGTGCTGAGAGAGCATTTTGACGAGAAGTGCATGGAGCATTGTGATAACAAAGTTTATGGAGCATTGTGATGACAAGATTTATGGAGCATTGTAATGACGAGGCTGTGGAAAATTGTGATGACAAGTGCATGGCGCATTTTGATGACATGGATCATGGAGCATTGTGCTGAGAACCGAATGGAGCATTGTGAAGACAAGGGTCATGGAGCACTCTGCTGACAAAGGCATGGAGCATTGTGATGACAATGATCACAGAGCATTGTGATGAAAAATTCATGGAGCATTGTGGTGACAATGGTCACAGAGCCTTGTGATGACGAGGGCATGGACCATTGTGATGAAAAAGTCATGAAGCATTGTGATGACTGGAGTCACGGAGCATTGTGATGACAAGGGTATGGAGCATTGTGATGACACGGGCATGGTGCATTGTTCTGACATGTTTCATGGTTTATTGTGATGACAGTGGGCATGGCACATTCTGATGACAAGGTCATGGAGCATTGTGATGAGAAGATCATGGAGTACTGTGAAGACAGGGGTCAGGGAGCATTGTGATGACATATGACATGGTCCATTTTGATGACAATGGCATGGAGCATTGTGATTCCAAGTGTCATGGAGGAATGTGATGACAAAGTTAATGGAGCACTGTGATGACAGGGGTTTGGAGCATTGTGAGGACAAGGGTCATGGAGCATTCTGATGACAAGGGCATGGAGGATTGTGATGACAAGGGCCATTGAGAATTCTGATGAGAAGTTCGTGAAGCATTGTTATGAATATCACATGGAGCTTGCTATGACAGGGGTCATTGAGCATTGCAATGACAAGTGCATGGAGAATTGTGATGACAAGAGCATGTAACATTGTGATGAGAAGTGTCATGGATCATTGTGATGGAAAGACCGTGGAGCATTGTTATGAGAAGATCATGGATATTTGTGATGACGAGCGTCATGGAGCACTGTAATGACAAGGGGGCATGGAGCATTGTGATGACAGGTGTCTTGGAGCATTGTGATGACAGGGATCATGGAGCACTGTGATGACAAGGGTCTTGGAGCATTCTGATGACAAGCTTGTGGTGTATTGTGATGACAATTGCATGGAGCATTGTGAGAAAAAGGGCATGGACTATTGTGATGAAAACAGCATGGAGCATTTTCATGACAGGGTTCAAGGAGCATTCTGAGGAAAAGTGTCAGGGAGCATTGTGATGACAGGTGTATTGAGCATTGTGATGACAAAGTTAATGGAGCATTGTGATGACAAGGGCATGGAGTATTGTGATGGCAGGCATCATGGAGCGTTGTGATGACAAGTGTTATGGAACATGGTGATCACAAGTGTTTGGAGCATTGTTATGACAGAGGTCATGGATCATTTTGATTTCAAGAATCATGGAGCATTGTGATGACAAGGGCATGAAGCAATGTGATCCCAATGTTCATGGAGGATTGTGATGACACTGGTAATGGAGAATTGTGAGGACAAGTGCATGGAGCATTGTGATGACAAGGTCATGTAGCATTTTGCTGACAAAGGCATGGAGCACCGTGATGACAAGTGTCATGGAGCTCTGTGACGACAAGCGTCAAGGACCATTGTGATTACAGGGGTCATGGAGCATGGGGATGACAAGCACATGGAATATTCTGATGACAAGTGGCATGGATCATTTTGATGACTGGGGTCATGTAGCATTGTGATGACAAGGGTCATGGAGCATTGTGAAGAGAAGGTCATGGAGCATTGGGCTGAAAATATTCATGGAGTACTGTGATGACAGGGGTCATGGAGCATTGTGATGAGAAGGGAATGGATTAATGCGATGAGAAGGTCCTGGAGCATTGTGATGAGAGGGCCATGGCGCCTTGTGATGACAACTGTCATGGAGCATACTGATAAAAAGGTTCATGGAACATTGTGATTAGAGGGGTTTTGTAGCATTGTGAAGAACAGGGCATGGAGCATTGTGATGAGAAGGCCATGGAGCATTCTGATGACATGCGTCATGGAGCTTTCTGATGAAAAGGACATGGAGCATTGTGATTACAGGGGTCTTGGAGCATTATGATGAAAAGGGCATGGATCATTGTGATGTCAGGGTTCATGAAGCATTGTGATGAAATGGGTCATGGAGCATTTTGTGACAGGGTTTATGGAACATTGTGATTTCAGTGGTCATGGGGCATTGTGAAGATAAGGGCATGTAGCACTGTTATGAAAGGTGTCATGGAACACTGTGATGACAGGGGTGAGGGTGTATTGTGATGACTAGTGATGGAACATTTTGATATATGTGGTGAGAGAGCATTTTGTTGAGAAGTGCATGGAGGATTGTGGTGACAATTTTATGGAGCATAGCGATGAAAATGAAGTGGAGCATTGTGATGAAAATTTCATGGAGCATTGTGGTGACAAAGATCTCAGAGCCTTGTGTGACGAGGGCATGGATCATTGTGATGAGAAAGGTCATGAATCATTGAGATGACTGGAGTCACGGAGCATTGTGATGACAGGGGTCATGGAGCATTGTGATGAAAAGGGCATGGAGCAATGTGATGACAGGGGCATGGAACATTGGTCTGACAAGTTTCATGAATTATTGTGATGGCAGTGGGCATGGAGCATTGAGATGACAAGGGCATGGAGCATTGTGGTGACAAAGGTCACAGAGTCTTGTGTGACGAGGGCATGGACCATTGTGAGGACAAAGGTCATGAAGCACTGTGATGAATGGAGTCACGGAGCATTGTGATGACAGGGGTCATGGAGCATTGTAATGACAAGGGCATGGAGCATTGTGTTGACAGGGGCATGGAACATAGGCCTGACATCTTTCATGGATTATTGTGAAGACAGTGGGAATGGTGCATTGTGAAGACAAAGGCATGGTACATTGTGGTGACAAGGTCATGGAGTATTGTGAAGACAAATGTAATGGAGCATTTTGATGACAAGGCCTTGGAACATTGCGATGACAAGGGTCATGGAGCATTGTGATGACAAGGGCATGGAGCATTCTGATGAAAGGTGCATGGAGCATTGAGATTACAGGGGTTTTGAAGCAATGTGATGACAAGGGCATGGAGCATTGTGATGAGAAGGCAATGGAGCATTCTGATGACATGCGTCATGGAGCTTTGTGATGACAAGGGCATGGAGCATTGTGATTACAGGGGTCTTGGAGCATTGTGATGAAAAGCGAATGGATCACTGTGATGAAAAATGCATGGAGCCTTGTCATGACAGGGTCCAAGGAGCATACTGATGACAACTGTCAGGGAGCATTGTGATGATAAGTGTATTGAGCATTGTGATGACAAAGATCATGGAGCCTTGTGATGAGAAGACCATGGATAATTGTGATGACCAGCGTCATGGGGCATTGTGATCACAAGTGTTATGGAACATTGTGATCAGAATGGTTTGGTGCATTGTGATGACAGCGGTCATTGAGCATTTTGATTTCATTGTGATGACAATAGCATGAAATATTATGGTGATGGGCACGGTGCATTGTGATAGCAGGGTTCATGGAGCATTGAGATGAAAAGGGGCATGGAGCATTGTGATTACAGGGTTGTTGGAGCATTGTGATGACAAGGGCATGGAGCATTGTGATGAGAAGGCCATGGGGAATTCTGATGACATGCGTCATGGAGCTTTGTGTGGACAAGGGAATGGAGAATTGTGATTACAGGGGTCATGGAATATTGTGATGACAGGGGTGAGGGAGTATTGTGATGACTAGTGATGGAACATTGTGATATCAGTGGTGAGAAGTCATTTTGAGGAGAAGTGCAAGGAGCACTGTGATGACAAAGTTTATGGAGCATTTTGATGACAAGGATGTGGAGCATTGTGATGACATCAGTTATGGAGCATTGTGCTGACACGCGCATCGAGCTTTGTGATGACAAGGGTCATGGAGCATTGTGCTGACAAAGGCATGGAGCTTTGTGATGACAAGTGTCACAGAGCATTGTGATAAAAATTTCCTGGAGCATTGTGGTGACAAATGTCACAGAGCTTTGTGTGACCAGGTCATGGACCATTGTGATGAAAAAGGTCATGAAGCATTGTGATGACTGGAGTCACGGAGCATTGTGATAACGGGGGTCTTGTAGCATTGTGATGAAAAGGGAATGGAACATTGTGATGAAAAAGGCATGGAGCTTTGTCATGACAGTGTTCAAGGAGCATACTGATGACAAGTGTCAGCGAGCATTGTGATGCCAAGTGTATTGAGCATTGTGGTGACAAAGGTCATGGAGCATTGTGATGAGAAGACCTTGCATAATTGTGATGACGAGCATCATGGGGCATGTGATGACAGGTGTTATGGAACATTGTGATCAGAAGGGTTTGGAGCATTGTGATGACAGAGCACATGGAGCATTATGATTTCATTGTGATGAAAATAGCATGAATCATTATGATGATTGGCATGGTGCATTTTGATGACAGTGTTCATGGAGCATTGAGATGAAAAGTGGCATGGAGAATTGTGATTACAGAGGTCGTGGAGCATTGTGATGACAAGGGTCATGGAGCCTTCTGATGACAAGGCCCTGTAACATTGTGATGTCAGGGGTCATGGAGCATTGTGATGATAAGGGCATGTAGCATTGTGATGACAGTGGTCATTGAACATTGTGATTACAGGGTTGAGCGAGTATTGTGATGACTAGTGATGGAACATTGTGATATATGTGGTGAGAGAGCATTTGGATGAGAAGTGCATGGAGCATTGTGATGACAAGTTTTATGGAGTATAGCGATGAAAAGGATGTGGAGCATTGTGATGAAAAGAGCATGGCACATTGTGATGACATGTGTCAGGGAGCATTGTGCTGACAAACGCATGGAGTATTTTGATGACTAGTGTTATGGAGCATTGTGCTGACAAAGGCATGGAGCATTGTGATGACAAGGGACACAGATCATTGTGATGAAAATTTCATGGAGCATTGTGGTGACAAAGATCACAGAGCCTTGTGTGACGAGGGCATGGACCACTGTGATGAGAAATTTCCTGAATCATTGTGATGACTGGAGTCACGGAGCATTGTGATGACAGGGGTCATGGAGCATTGTGATGACAAGGTCATGGAGCAATGTGATGACAGGGGCATGGAACATTGGTCTGACATGTTTCATGGATTATTGTGATGACAGTGGGCATGGCGCATTTTGATAACATGGGCATGGAACATTGTGATGACAAGGTCATGGATTATTGTGAACACAGGTGTCCGGGAACATTGTGATGACATATGTCATTGTCCATTGTGATGGCAATGGCATGGAGCATTGTGATACCAAGTGTCATGGAGGATTGTGATGACAATGGTAATGGAGACTTTTAATGACAGGGGCTTGGAACATTGCGATGACAATGGTCATGGAGCATTGTGATGACAAGGGCATGGAGCATTCTGATGAAAAGGTGCATGGAGCATTGAGATTACAGGGGTTTTGAAGCAATGTGAATACAGGGGCATGGAGCATTGTGATGAGAAGGCAATGGAGCATTTTGATTACAGGGGTCTTTGAGCATTGTGATGAAATGGGTCATGGAGCATTTTGTGACAGGGGTTATGGAACATTGTGATGTCAGGGGTCATGGAGCATTGTGATGATAAGGGCATGTAGCACTCTGATGACAGTGGTCATGGAACATTGTGATGACAGGGGTGAGCGAGTATTGTGATGACTAATGATGGAACATAGTGATATATGTGGTGAGAGAGCATTTTGATGAGAAGTGCATGGAGCATTGTGATGACAAGTTTTATGAAGCATAGCGATGAAAAGGATGTGGAGCATTGTGATGAAAAGAGCATGGCACATTGTGATGACATGTGTCATGGAGCATTGTGCTGTCAAGCGCATGGAGCATTTTGATGACACGTGTCATGGACCATTGTGCTGACAAAGGCATGGAGAACTGTGATGACAAGGCACACAGAGCATTGTGATGAAAATTTCATGGAGCATTGTGGTGAAAAATATCACAGAGCCTTGTGTGATGAGGGCCTGGACCATTGTGAGGACAAAGGTCATGAATCATTGTGATGACTGGTGTCACGGAGCATTGTGATGACAAGGATCATGGAGCATTGCTCTGACAAGATTTATGGATTATTGTGATGAGAGTGGGCATGTCGCACTGTGATGACAAGGGCATGGAGTACTGTGAAGACAGGTGTCAGTGAGCATTGTGATGACATATATCATTGTCCATTGTGATGACAATGGCATGGAGCATTGTGATACCAAGTGTCATGGAGGATTCTGATGACAAAGGTAATGGAGCATTTTGTTGACAAGGGCGTGGAACATTGTGATGACAAGTGTCATGGAGCATTGTGATGACAAGGGCATGGAGCATTGTGATGACAAGGGCCATTGAGAATTTTGATGACAACGTCGTGAAGCATTGTGATGACAAGCGCATGGAGCTTGCTATGACAGGGGTCATAGAGCATTGCGATGACAAGTGCATGGAGAATTGTGATGACAAGATCATGTAACATTGTGATGAGAAGTGTCACGAAGCATTGTGATGACAAGGACGTGGAGAATTGTAATGACATTGGACATGGAGCATTGTGATGAACAGTGCATGTAGAATGGTGATAGCAAGACCCTGGAGCATTGTGATGAAAAGACCATAGATAAATATGATGAAGAGCGTCATGGATCACTGTAACGACATGGGGCATGGAGCATTTTGATGACAGGTGTCATGGAGCATTGTGATGAGAGGGGTCATGGAGCATTGTGATGAGAAAGTCATGGAGCATTGGCCTGAAAATGTTCATGGAGTATTGTGAAAACAGTGGTCAAGGAGCACTGTGATGACAAGTGCTTGGAACATTGTGATGACAAGGGTCATGGAGCATTGTGATGACAAGGGCATGGAGCATTGTGATGGCAAGGGACATTGAGAATTTTGATGACAACGTCATGAAGAATTGTGATGATAAGTGAATGCAGCTTGCTATGACAGGGGTCATAGAGCATTGCGATGACCAGTGCATGGAGAATTGTGATGACAAGATCATGTAACATTGTGATGAGAAGTGTTACGAAGCATTGTGATGACAAGGACGTGGAGAATTGTAATGACATGGGACATGGAGCATTGTGATGAACAGGGCATGGAGAATTGTGATGGCAAGACAGTGGAGCATTGTGATGAAAAGACCATGGATAATTATGATGAAGAGCGTCATGGATCACTGTAATGACAAGGGGCATGGAGCATTGTGGTGACAGGTGTCATGAATCATTGTGATGAGAGGGGTCATGGAGCATTTTCATGACAAGGGTCATGGAGCATTGTGATGAGAAGATCATGGAGCATTGAGCTGAAAATGTTCATGGAGTATTCTGATGAAAGGGGTCATGGAGCATTGTGATGACAAGGTCCTGGAGCACTCTGATGAGAAGACCATGGAGCCTTGTGATGAGAAGTCTCATGGATCATTCTGATGAAAAGGGGCATGGAGCATTGTGATGACCAGGGCAAGGAGCATTGTGATTACAGGTTTCTTGGAGCATTGTGATGAAAAAGGCATGGATCATTGTAATGAAAAAGGCATGGAGCATTTTCATGACTGTGTTCAAGGAGCATACTGATGGCAAGAGTCAGGGAGCATTGTGATGACAAGTGTATTGAGCATTGTGATGACAAATGTCATGGAACATTGTGATGAGAAGACCATGGATAATTGTGCAGAGGAGCGTCATGGGGCGTTGTGATGACAAGTGTTATGGAACATTGTGATCACAAGGGTTTGGAGCATTGTGATGACAGAGGTCATGGAGCATTTTGATTTCATTGTGATGACAATAGCATGAAGCATTATGATGATGGGCATGGTGCAGTGTGATGACAGGGTTCATGGATCACTGAGATGAAAAGGGACATGGAGCATTGTGATTACAGGTGTCTTGGAGCATTGTGATGGCAAGGGCATGGAGCATTGTGAATGTGAAGGCCATGGAGCATTCTGATGACATGCGTCAGGGAGCTTTGTGATGACAAGGGCATGGAGCATTTGTCTGAAAATTTTCATGGATTATTGTGATGATAGTGGGCATGGAGCATTGTGATGAAAAGGACACGGAACACTGTGATACATGGGTCATGGAGGATTGTAATGACAAGGTCATGGAGCATTGTGATGAGAAGGGCATCGAGCATTGTCATGACAAGCGTCATGGTGCTTTGCGATGACAAGGGCATGGAGCAATGTGATGGGAGGCTTCATGAAGCATTGTGATGACAATGGCATGGAGCTTTGTGATGCCAAGGGTCATGGAGCTTTGTGATGACAGAGGTCATGGAGCATTTTGATGACAAGGTAGTGGTGCATTGTGATGATAACGACATGTAGCATTGTGATGATAGGGGTCATGGAACATTGTGATGACAGGGGTGAAGGAGTATGTTGATGACTAGTGATGGAACATTGTGATATCAGTGGTGAGAGAGCATTTTCATGAGAAGTGCATTGAGCATTCTGTTGCCAAGGGTCACAGAGCATTGTGATGAAATATTCATGGAGCATTGTGGTGACAAAGGTCACAGAGACTTGTGATGATGAGGGCATGGACCATTCTGATGACAAAGTCTTGAAGGATTGTGATAACTGGAGACAAGGAGCATTATGATGACAGGTGTCATGGAGCATTGTGATGACAAGTGCATGGATCATTGTGATGACAGGGGCATGGAGCATCGGTCTGAAAAATTTCATGGATTATTGTGATGACAGTGGGCATTGCACATTGTGATGACAAGGGCATGGAACACTGTGAAGAAAAGGTCATGGAGTATTGTGAAGTCAGGTGTCAGGGAGCATTGTGATGACTTATGTCATGGTGCATTGTGATGACAACGGCATGGAGCATTGTGATGACAAATGCCATGGATGATTGTGATGACAAATGTAATGGAGCATTTTGATGACAATGGTGATGGATCATTGTGATGAAAAGGGCATGGAGCATTGTGATGAAAAGGGGATGGAGCATTGTGATGACAAGGGCTTTTGAGAATTTTGATGACAAGTTCGTGAAGCACTGTGATGAAAAGCACATGAGGCTTGCTATGACAGGGGTCATGGAGCATTGCGATGACAAGTGCATGGAGAATGTGATTACAAGAGCATGTAACATTGTGATTTCAAGGGTCATGGAACATTGTGATTGCAAGACGGTGGAGCATTGTGATGAGAAGTCCATGGATAATTGTGATGACGAGCGTCATGGAGAACTGTAATGACAAGGGGCATGGAGAATTGTGATGACAGGTGTCATGGAGCTTTGTGATGACAGGGGTCATGGGGAATTGTGATGACAAGTGTCATGGAGCATTCTGATGACAAGCTTGTGGAGTATTGTGATGACAATGGCGTGGAGCATTGTGATGAAAAGGGCATGGAGCAGTGTGATGAAAAAGGCATACAGCCTCTTCATGACAGGGTTCGAGAAGCATTCTGATGACAAGTGTCAAGGAGCATTGTGATGACAAGTGTATTGAGCATTGTGATGACAAAGGTCATGGAGCATTATGATGACAAGGGCATGGAGTATTGTGATGACAGGCATCATGCAGCGTTGTGATGACAAGTGTTATGGAACAATGTGATCAAAACGGTTTGGAGCACTGTGATGACTAATGTCGTGGATCATTTTGATATCAAGGAGCATGGAGCATATGATGACAGGGGTCATGGAGCATTGTGATGAGAAGATCATGGAGCATTGAGCTGAAAATGTTCATGGAGTATTCTGATGAAAGGGGTCATGGAGCATTGTGATGACAAGGTCCTGCAACATTTTGATGAGAAGACTATGGAGCCGTGTGATGAGATGTCTCATGGAGCATTCTGATGTAAAGGGGCATGGAGCATTGTGATCACAGGGGTCTTGGAGCATTGTAATTACATGGGCATGGAGCATTGTGAGAGATGTCCAAGGAGCATTCTGATGACATGTGTAATGGAGATTTGTGATGACCAGGGCAAGGATCATTGTGATTACACGGGTCTTGGAGCATTGTGATGAAAAAGGCATGGATCATTGTAATGAAAAAGGCATGGAGCCTTGTCATGACAGTGTTCAAGGAGCATACTGATGGCAAGAGTCTGGGAGCATTGTGATGACAAGTGTATTGAGCATTGTGATTACAAAGGTCATGGAACATTGTGATGAGAAGACCATGGATAATTGTGAAGACAAGCGTCATGGGGCGTTGTGATGACAAGTGTTATGGAACATTGTGATCACAAGGGTTTGGAGCATTGTGATGACAGAGGTCATGGAGCATTTTGATTTCATTGTGATGACAATAGCATGAAGCATTATGATGATGGGTATGGTGCAGTGTGATGACAGGGTTCATGGATCATTGAGATGAAAAGGGACATGGAGCATTGTGATTACAGGTGTCTTGGAGCATTGTGATGGCAAGGGCATGGAGCATTGTGAATGAGAAGGCCATGGAGCATTGTGATGACATGTGTCATGGAGCTTTGTGATGACAAGGGCATGGAGCATTTGTCTGAAAATTTTCATGGATTATTGTGATGATAGTGGGCATGGAGCATTGTGATGAAAAGGACACGGAACACTGTGATACATGGGTCATGGAGGATTGTAATGACAAGATCATGGAGCATTGTGATGAGAAGGGCATCGAGAATTGTGATGACAAGCGTCATGGAGCTTTGCGATGATAAGGGAATGGAGCAATGTGATGAGAGGCTTCATGAAGCATTGTATGACAATGGCATGGAGCATTGTGATGCCAAGGGTCATGGAGCTTTGTGATGACAAAGGTCATGGAGCATTTTGATGACAAGCGAGTGGTGTATTGTGATGATAACGGCATGTAGCATTGTGATGATAGGGGTCATGGAACATTGTGATGACAGGGGTGAAGGAGTATGGTGATGACTAGTGATGGAACATTGTGATATCAGTGGTGAGAGAGCATTTTCATGAGAAGTGCATGGAGCATTGTGATGCCAAGGGTCACAGAGCATTGTGATGAAATATTTATGGAGCATTGTGGTGACAAAGGTCACAGAGACTTGTGATGATGAGGGCATGGACCATTCTGATGACAAAGTCTTGAAGCATTGTGATGACTGGAGACATGGAGCATTGTGATGACAGGTGTCATGGAGCATTGTGATGACAAGTGCATGGATCATTGTGATGACAGGGGCATAGAGCATCGGTCTGAAATATTTCATGGATTATTGTGATGACAGTGGGCATTGCACATTGTGATGACAAGGGCATGGAACACTGTGAAGAAAAGGTTATGGAGTATTGTGAAATCAGGTGTCAGGGAGCATTGTGATGACCTATGTCATGGTGCATTGTGTTGACAACGGCATGGAGAATTGTGATGACAAGTGTCATGGATGATTGTGATGACAAAAGTAATGGAGCATTTTGATGACAATGGTCATGGATCATTGTGATGAAAAGGGCATGGAGCATTGTGATTACATGGGCTTTTGAGAATTTTGATGACAACTTCGTGAAGCACTGTGATGAAAAGCACATGGAGCTTGCTATGACAGGGGTCATGGAGCATTGCGATGACAAGTTCATGGAGAATGTGATTACAAGAGCATGTAACATTGTGATTTGAAGTGTAATGGAGCATTGTGATGGCAAGACGGTGGAGCATTGTGATGAGAAGACCATGGATAATTGTGATGACGAGCGTCATGGAGAACTGTAATGACAAGGGGCCTGGAGCATTGTGATGACAGGGGTCATGGAGAATTGTGATGACAAGTGTCATGGAGCATTCTGATGACAAGCTTGTGGAGTATTGTGATGACAATGGCGTGGAGCATTGTGATGAAAAGGGCATGGAGCATTGTGATGAAAAAGGCATACAGCCTCTTCATGACAGGGTTCGAGAAGCATTCTGATGAGAAGTGTCAGGGAGCATTGTGATGACAAGTGTATTGAGCATTGTGATGACAAAGGTCATGGAGCATTGTGATGACAAGGGCATGGAGTATTGTGATGACAGGCATCATGGAGCGTTGTGATGACAAGTGTTATGGAACAATGTGATCACAAGGGTTTGGAGCACTGTGATGACAGAGGTCATGGATCATTTTGATATCAAGGAGCATGGAGCATAGTGATGACTGGGGTCATGGAGCATTGTGATGAGAAGATCATGGAGTATTGAGCTGAAAATGTTCATGGAGTATTCTGATGAAAGGGGTCATGGAGCATTGTGATGACAAGGTCCTGGAGCATTGTGATGAGAAGACCATGGAGCCTTGTGATGAGAAGTCTCATGGAGCATTCTGATGTAAAGGCCATGGTGCATTGTGATTACAGGGGTCTTGGAACATTGTGATGAAAAGGGCATGGAGCATTGTGAGAGATGTCTAAGGAGCATTTTGATGACATTCGTCATGGAGCTTTGTGATGACCAGGGCATGGAGCATTGTGATTACAGGAGTCTTGGAGCATTGTGATGAAAAAGGCATGGATCATTATCATGAAAAAGGCATGGAGCCTTGTCATGACAGGGTTCAAGGAGCATACTGACGACAAGTGTCAGGGAGCATTGTGATGACAAGTGTATTCAGCATTGTGATGACAAAGGTCATGGCACATTGTGATGAGAAGTGCCTGGACAATTGTGATGACAAGCCTCATGGGGCGTTGTGATGACAAGTGTTATGGAGCATTGTGATCACAAGGGTTGGGAGCATTGTGAAGACAGAGGTCATGGAGCATTTTGATTTCGTTGTGATGACAATAGCATGAAGCATTATGATGATGGGCATGGTTCGTTGTGATGACAGGGTTCATGGAGCATTGAGATGAAAAGGGGTATGGAGCATTGTGATTACTCGGGTCATGGAGCCTTGTGATGACAAGGCCGTGTAACATTGTGATGACAGGGGTGAGGGAGTATTGTGATGACTAGTGATGGAAAATTGAGATATCAGTGGTGAGAGAGCATTTTGATTCGAAGTGCATGGAGCTTTGTGATGACAATGTTTATGGAGCATTGTGATGACAAGTTTGGGGAGCATTGTGATGACAAGTGCATGGCACACTGTGATGACATGGGTCATGGAGCATTGTTCTGACAAGCGCATGGAGCATTGTGATAACAAGGGTCATGGAGCACTGTGCTGACAAAGGCATGGAGCGTTGTTATGACAAGGCTCAGAGAGCATTGGGATGAAAAGATCATGGAGAATTGTGGTGACAAAGTTCACAGAGCCTTGTGATGACGAGGGCATGGATCATTGTGATGAAAAATGTCATGAAGTATTGTGATGACTGGAGTCACAGAGCATTGTGATGACAAGGGAATGGAGCATTGTGATGACAGTGGCATGGAACATTGGTCTGGCAAGTTTCATGGATTATTGTGATGACAGTCGGCATGGCGCATTGTGATGACAAGGGCATGGAGCATAGTGATGACAAGGTCATGGAGTATTGTGAAGACAGGTGTCAGGGTTCATTGTGATGGCATATGTCATGTTCCATTGTGATGACAATGGCATGGAGAATTGTGATGCCAATTGTCGTGGAGGATTGTGACGACAAAGGTAATGGAGCATTGTGATGACAAGGGCTTGGAGCATTGTGATGACAATGGTCATGGAGCATTGTGATGAAAAGGGCATGGAGCATTGTGATGACAAGGGCTTTTGAGAATTTTGATGACAAGTTCGTGAAGCACTGTGATGAAAAGCACATGAGGCTTGCTATGACAGGGGTCTTGGAGCATTGCGATGACAAGTGCATGGAGAATGTGATTACAAGAGCATTTAACATTGTGATTTCAAGGGTCATGGAGCATTGTGATTGCAAGACAGTGGAACATTGTGATTAGAAGACCATGGATAATTGTGATGACGAGCGTCATGGAGAACTGTAATGACAAGGGGCATGGAGAATTGTGATGACAGGTGTCATGGAGCTTTGTGATGACAGGGGTCATGGAGCATTATGATGACAAGGGTCATGGAGCATTCTGATGACAAGCTTGTGGAGTATTGTGATGACAATGGCATGGAGCATTGTGATGAAAAGGGCATGGAGCATTGTGATGAAAAAGGCATAGAGCCTTTCCATGACAGTGTTCGAGAAGCATTCTGACGACAAGTGTCAGGGAGCGTTGTGATGACAAGTCTTATGGAACATTGTGATCACAAGGGTTTGTAGCATTGTGATGACAGAGGTCATGGATCATTTTCATTTCAAGGAGCATGGAGCATTGTAATGACAAGGGCATGAAGGAATGTGAACCCAAGATTCACCGAGGATTTTGATGACAATGGGAATGGAGTATTTTGATGAGAAGCGCATGGAGCATTATGATGACAATGTCATGAAGCATTTTGCGGACAAAGACATGGAGCATTTTGATGACAAGTGTCATGGAGCACTGTGATGACAAGCGTCATGGAGCATTGTGATGACAAATGTCATGGAGCATTCTGATGACAAGCTTATGGAGTATTGTGATGACAATGGCGTGGAGCATTGTGATGAAAAGGGCATGGGGCATTGTGATGAAAAAGGCATACAGCCTCTTCATGACAGGGTTCGAGAAGCATTCTGACGACAAGTGTCAGGGAGCATTGTGATGACAAGTGTATTGAGCATTGTGATGACAAAGGTCATGGAGCATTGTGATGACAAGGGCATGGAGTATTGTGATGACAGGCATCATGGAGCGTTGTGATGACAAGTGTTATGTAACAATGTGATCACAAGGGTTTGGAGCACTGTGATGACAGAGGTCATGGATCATTTTGATATCAAGGAGCATGGAGCATAGTGATGACAGGGGTCATGGAGCATTGTGATGAGAAGATCATGGAGCATTGAGCTGAAAATGTTCATGGAGTATTCTGATGAAAGGGGTAATGGAGCATTGTGATGACAAGGTCCTGGAGCATTGTGATGAGAAACCATGGAGACTTGTGATGAGAAGTCTCATGGAGCATTCTGATGTAAACGGGCATGGTGCATTGTGATTACACGGGTCTTGGAGCATTGTGATGAAAAGGGCATGGAGCATTGTGAGAGATGTCTAAGGAGCATTCTGATGACATTCGTCATGGAGCTTTGTGATGACCAGGGCATGGAGCATTGTGATTACAGGGGTCTTGGAGCATTGTGATGAAAAAGGCATGGATCTTTATCATGAAAAAGGCATGGAGCCTTGTCATGACAGGGTTCAAGGAGCATACTGACGACAAGTGTCAGGGAGCATTGTGATGACAAGTGTATTGAGCATTGTGATGACAAAGGTCATGGCACATTGTGATGAGAAGTGCATGGACAATTGTGATGACGAGCCTCATGGGGCGTTGTGATGACAAGTGTTATGGAACATTGTGATCAGAAGGGTTTGGTGCATTGTGATGACAGAGGTCATGGAGCATTTTGATTTCGTTGTGATGACAATAGCATGAAGCATTATGATGATGGGCATGGTTCGTTGTGATGACAGGGTTCATGGAGCATTTAGATGAAAAGAGGTATGGTGCATTGTGATTACTCGGGTCATGGAGCCTTGTGATGACAAGGCCATGTAACATTGTGATGACAGGGGTGAGGGAGTATTGTGATGACTAGTGATGGAAAATTGAGATATCAGTGGTGAGAGAGCATTTTGATTCGAAGTGCATGGAGCTTTGTGATGACAATGTTTATGGAGCATTGTGATGACAAGTTTGGGGAGCATTGTGATGACAAGTGCATGGCACACTGTGATGACATGGGTCATGGAGCATTGTTCTGACAAGCGCATGGAGCATTGTGATAACAAGGGTCATGGAGCACTGTGCTGACAAAGGCATGGAGCGTTGTTATGACAAGGCTCAGAGAGCATTGGGATGAAAAGATCATGGAGAATTGTGGTGACAAAGTTCACAGAGCCTTGTGATGACGAGGGCATGGATCATTGTGATGAAAAATGTCATGAAGTATTGTGATGACTGGAGTCACAGAGCATTGTGATGACAAGGGAATGGAGCATTGTGATGACAGTGGCATGGAACATTGGTCTGGCAAGTTTCATGGATTATTGTGATGACAGTCGGCATGGCGCATTGTGATGACAAGGGCATGGAGCATAGTGATGACAAGGTCATGGAGTATTGTGAAGACAGGTGTCAGGGTTCATTGTGATGGCATATGTCATGTTCCATTGTGATGACAATGGCATGGAGAATTGTGATGCCAATTGTCGTGGAGGATTGTGACGACAAAGGTAATGGAGCATTGTGATGACAAGGGCTTGGAGCATTGTGATGACAATGGTCATGGAGCCTTGTGATGAAAAGGGCATGGAGCATTGTGATGACAAGGGCTTTTGAGAATTTTGATGACAATTTCGTGAAGCACTGTGATGAAAAGCACATGGAGCTTGCTATGACAGGGGTCATGGAGCATTGCGATGACAAGTGCATGGAGAATGTGATTACAAGAGCATGTAACATTGTGATTTCAAGGGTCATGGAGCATTGTGATTGCAAGACGGTGGAACATTGTGATTAGAAGACCATGGATAATTGTGATGACGAGCGTCATGGAGAACTGTAATGACAAGGGGCATGGAGAATTGTGATGACAGGTGTCATGGAGCTTTGTGATGACAGGGGTCATGGAGCATTGTGATGACAAGTGTCATGGAGCATTCTGATGACAAGCTTGTGGAGTATTGTGATGACAATGGCATGGAGCACTGTGATGAAAAGGGCATGGAGCATTGTGATGAAAAAGGCATAGAGCCTTTACATGACAGTGTTCGAGAAGCATTCTGACGACAAGTGTCAGGGAGCATTGTGATGACAAGTGTATTGAGCATTGTGATGACAAAGGTCATGGAGCATTGTGATGACAAGGGCATGGAGTATTGTGATGACAGGAATCATGGAGCGTTGTGATGACAAGTGTTATGGAACAATGTGATCACAAGGGTTTGGAGCACTGTGATGACAGAGGTCATGGATCATTTTGATATCAAGGAGCATGGAGCATTGTGATGACAGGGGTCATGGAGCATTGTAATGAGAAGATCATGGAGCATTGAGCTGAAAATATTCATGGAGTATTCTGATGAAATGGGTCATGGAGCATTGTGATGACAAGGTCCTGGAGAACTCTGATGAGAAGACCATGGAGACTTGTGATGAGAAGTCTCATGGAGCATTCTGATGAAAAGGGGCATGGAGCATTTTGATCACAGGGGTCTTGGAGCATTGTAATTACAAGGGCATGGAGCATTGTGAGAGATGTCCAAGGAGCATTCTGATGACATGTGTCATGGAGCTTTGTGATGACCAGGGCAAGGAGCATTGTGATTACACGGGTCTTGGAGCATTGTGATGAAAATGTCATGGATCATTGTAATGAAAAAGGCATGGAGCCTAGTCATGACAGTGTTCAAGGAGCATACTGATGGCAAGAGTCTGGGAGCATTGTGATGGCAAGTGTATTGAGCACTGTGATGACAAAGGTCATGGAACATTGTGATGAGAAGACCATGGATAATTGTGAAGACAAGCGTCATCGGGCGTTGTGATGACAAGTGTTATGGAACACTGTGATCACAAGGGTTTGCAGCATTGTGATGACAAGGTTTATGGAGCATTTGATGTCAAGGATGTGGAGCATTGTGATTACAAGTGCATGGTGCATTGTGATGACATGGGTTATGGAGCATTGTGCTGACACGCGCATCGAGCATTGTGATGACAAGGGTCATGGAGCATTGTGCTGACAAAGGCATGGAGCTTTGTGATGACATGGGTCACAGAGCATTTTGATTAAAATTTCATGGAGCATTGTGGTGACAAAGGTCACAGAGCTTTGTGTGACCAGGTCATGGACCATTGTGATGACAAATGTCATGAAGCATTATGATGACTGGAGTCATGGAGCATTGTGATAACAGGGGTCTTGTAGCATTGTGATGAAAAGGGAATGGATCATTGTGATGAAAAAGGCATGGAGCCTTGTCATGACAGTGTTCAAGGAGCATACTGATGACAAGGGTCAGCGAGCATTGTGATGCCAATTGTACTGAGCACTGTGGTGAAAAAGGACATGGAGCATTGTGATGAGAAGACCTTGCATAATTGTGATGATGAACGTCATGGGGCATGTGATGACAAGTGTTATGGAACATTGTGATCAGAAGGGTTTGGAGCATTGTGATGACAGAGGACATGGAGCATTTTGATTTCATTGTGATGACAATACCATGAATCATTATGATGATGGGCATGGTTCATTGTGATGACAGTGTTCATGGAGCATTGAGATGAAAAGTGGCTTGGAGAATTGTGATTACAGATGTCTTGGAGCATTGTGATGACAAGGGTCATGGAGCCTTGTGATGACAAGGCCGTGGAACATTGTGATGGCAGGGGTCATGGAGCATTGTTATGACAGGTGTAATGGAGCATTGTGACGACAAGGGCATGGAGCATTGTGATTACAGGGGCATGGAGCATTGGTCTGACATGTTTCATGGATTATTGTGATGACAGTGGGCATGGCACATTGTGATGACAAGGGCATGGAACATTGTGATGACAATGTCATGGAGTATTGTGAAGACAGGTGTCAGGGAGCATTGTGATGACATATGTCATTGTCCATTGTGATGACAATGTCATGGAGCATTGTGATACCAAGTGTCATTGAGGATTGTGATGACAAATGTAATGGAGCAATTTGATGACAAGGGCTTGGAACATTGCGATGACAATGGTCATGGAGCATTGTGATGACAAGGGCATGGAGCATTCTGATGAAAAGGTGCATGGAGCATTGAGATTACAGGGGTTTTGAAGCAATGTGATGACAAGGGCATGGAGCATTGTGATGAGAAGGCAATGGAGCAATCTGATGACATGCGTTATGGAGCTTTGTGATGACAAGGACATGGAGCATTGTGATTACAGGGTTCTTGGAGCATTGTGATGACAAGGGTCATGGAGCATTGTGATGAGAAGGTCATGGAGCATTGGCCTGAAAATATTCATGGAGTATTGTGATGACAGTGGTCAAGGAGCATTGTGACGACAAGGGAATGGAGCCTTATGATGACAAGATCCTGGAGCAGTGTGATGAGAAGACCATGGAGCCTTGTGATGACAAGTCTCCTGGAGCATTTTGATGAATTGGGGCATGGAGCATTGTGATTACAGGGGTCTTGGAGCATTGTGATGACAAGGGCATTGAGCATTGTGATGAGAAGGCCATGGAGCAGTCTGATGACATGTGTCATGGATCTTTGTGATGACAAAGGCATGGAGCATTGTGATTACAGGGGTCTTGGAGCATCGTGATGACAAGGGTCATGGAGCCTTGGATGAAAAGGCGGGGGAATATTGTGATGGCAGGTGTCATGGAGCATTGTTATGACAGGGGTAATGGAGCATTGTGATGACAAGGGCATGGAACATTGGTCTGAAAATTTCATGGATTATTGTGATGAGATTCGGCAGGGAACATTGTGATGACTAGGGCACGGAACACTGTGATACATGTGTCATGGAGGATTGTAATGACAAGGGCATGGAGCATTGTGATGACAGGGGCATGGAGCACTGTGATGACAGGGGCATGGAACATTGGTCTGAGATATTTCATGGATTATTGTGATGGCAGCGGGCATGGCGCAGGTGATCACAAGGGCATGGAACATTGTGATGACAAGGTCATGGAATATTGTGAAGACAGGTGTCAGGGATCATTGTGATGACATATGTCATTGTCCACTGTGATGACAATGGCATGGAGCATTGTGATACAAAGTGTCATTGAGGATTGTGATGGCAAAGGTAATGGAGCATTTTGATGACAAGGGCTTGGAACATTGTGATGACAAGGGTCATGGAGCATTGTGAAGACAAGGTCATGGAGCATTCTGATGAAAAGGTGCATGGAGCATTGAGATTACAGGGGTTTTGAAGCAATGTGATTACAAGGGCATGGAGCATTGTGATGAGAAGGCAATGGAGCATTCTGATGACATGCGTCATGGAGCTTTGTGATGACAAGGACATGGAGCATTGTGATTACAGGGGTCTTGGAGTATTGTGATGAAAAGGGAATGGAACATTGTGATGAAAAATGCATGGAGGCTTGTCATGACAGGGTCCAAGGAGCATACTGATGAAAACTGTCAGGGAGCATTGTGATGATAAGTGTATTGAGCATTGTGATGACAAAGATCATGGAGCATTGTGATGAGAAGTCCTTGGATAATTGTGATGACAAGTGTTATGGAACATTGTGATCAGAAGGGTTTGGTGCATTGTGATGACAGAGGTCATTGAGAATTTTGATTTCACTGTGATGACAATAGCATGAAATATTATGGTGATGGGCACGGTGCATTGTGATGACAGGGTTCATGGAGCATTGAGATGAAAAGGGGCATGGAGCATTGTGATTACAGGGGTGAGGGAGTAATGTGATGACAGGGGAGAGGGAGTATTGTGATGACTAGTGATGGAATATTGTGATATCAGTGGTGAGAAGGCATTTTGAGGAGGAGTGCAAGGAGCATTGTGATGACAAGGTTTATGGAGCATTTTGATGACAAGGATGTGGAGCATTGTGATGACAATTGCATGGTGCATTGTGATTACATGGGTTATGGAGCATTGTGCTGATATGCACATCGAGCATTGTGATGACAAGGGTCACGGAGCATTGTGCTGACAAAGGCATGGAGCTTTGTGATGACAAGGGTCATGGAGCATTGTGCTGACAAAGGCATGGATCTTTGTGATGACAACGGTCACAGAGCATTTTGATAAAAATTTCATGGAGCATTGTGGTGACAAAGGTCACAGAGCTTTGTGTGACCAGGTCATGGACCATTGTGATGACAAATGTCATGAAGCATTGTGATGACTGGAGTCATGGAGCATTGTGATAACAGCGGTCTTGTAGCATTGTGATGAAAAGGGAATGGAACTTTGTGATGAAAAAGGTATGGAGCCTTGTCATGACAGTGTTCAAGGAGCATACTGATGCCAAGTGTCAGCGAGCATTGTGATGCCAAGTGTACTGAGCACTGTGGTGAAAAAGGACATGGAGCATTGTGATGAGAAGACCTTGCATAATTGTGATGATGAGCGTCATGGGGCATGTGATGAAAAGTGTTATGGAACATTGTGATCAGAAGGGTTTGGAGCATTGTGATGACAGAGGACATGGAGCATTTTGATTTCATTGTGATGACAATAGCATGAATCATTATGATGATGGGCATGTTTCATTTTGATGACAGTGTTCATGGAGCATTGAGTTGAAAAGTGGCATGGAGAATTGTGATTACAGAGGTCTTGGAGCATTGTGATGACAAGGGTCATGGAGTCTTGTGATGACAAGGCCGTGGAACATTGTGATGGCAGGGGTCATGGAGCATTGTTATGACAGGTGTAATGGAGCATTGTGATGACAAGGGCATGGAGCAATGTGATGAGAGATTTCATTGAGCATTGTGATGACAATGGCATGGAGCATTGTGATGCCAAGGGTCATGGAGCTTTGTGATGACAAATGTCATGGGGCATTTTGATGACAAGGGTGTGGTGCATTGTGATGAGAAGGGCAGGGAGCATTGTGATGACAGGGTCATGGAGCAATTTGAATAAAAGGGTCATGGAATATTTTGATGACACGGGTTATGGAACATTGTGATGTCAGGGGTCATGAAGCATTGTGATGAAATGGGTCATGGAGAATTTTGTGACAGGGGTTATGGAACATTGTGATGTCAGGGGTCATGGAGCATTGTGATGATAAGGGCATGTAGCACTGTGATGACAGTGGTCATGGAATATTTTGATGACAGGGGTGAGCGAGTATTGTGATGACTAGTGATGGATCATTGTGATATATGTGGTGAGAGAGCATTTTGATGAGAGGTGCATGGAGCATTGTGATGACAAGTTTTATGGAGCATAGCGATGAAAAGGATGTGGAGCATTGTGATGAAAAGACCATGGCACATTGTGATGACATGTGTCATGGAGCATTGTGCTGACAAGCACATGGAACATTTTGATAACAAGTGTCATGGATCATTGTGCTGACAAAGGCATGGAACATTGTGATGACAAGGGACACAGAGCATTGTGATGAAAATTTCATGGAGCATTGTGGTGACAAAGATCACAGAGCCTTGTGTGACGAGGGCATGGTCCATTGAGATGAGAAAGGTCATGAATCATTGTGATGACTGGAGTAACGGAGCACTGTGATGACAGGGGTCATGGAGCATTGTGATGACAATGGCATGGAGCAATGTGATGACAGGGGCATGGAACATTGGTCTGACAAGTTTCATGGATTACTGTGATGACAGTGGGCATTTAGCATTGAGATGACAAGGGCATGGAGCATTGTAGTGACAAGGTCACAGAGCCTTGTGTGACGAGGGCATGGACCATTGTGAGGACAAAGGTCATGAAGCATTGTGATGAATGGAGTCACGGAGCATTGTGATGACAGGGGTCATGGAGCATTGTGATGACAAGGGCATGGAGCATTGTGATTAAAGTGGCATGGAACATTGGTCTGACATGTTTCATGGATTATTGTGATGACAGTGGGCATGGCGCATTGTGATGACAAGGGCATGGAACATTGTGATGACAATGTCATGGAGTATTGTGAAGACAGGTGTCAGGGAGTATTGTGATGACATATGTCATTGTCCAAGGTGATGACAATGGCATGGAGCATTGTGATACCAAGTGTCATTGAGGATTGTGATGACAAATGTAATGGAGGAATTTGATGACAAGGGCATGGTACATTGCGATGACAATGGTCATGGAGCATTGTGATGACAAGGGCATGGAGCATTGTGATGCCAAGGGTCAGGGAGCTTTGTGATGACAAATGTCATGGGGCATTTTGATGACAAGGGTGTGGTGCATTGTGATGAGAAGTGCATTGAACATTGTGATGACAGGGTCATGGAGCAATTTGAATAAAAGGGTCATGGAATATTTTGATGACAGGGGTTATGGAACATTGTGATGTCAGGGGTCATGAAGCAGTGTGAAGAAATGGGTCATGGAGCATTTGGTAACAGGGGTTATGGAACATTGTGATGTCAGGGTTCATGGAACATTGTGATGATAAGGGCATGTAGCACTGTGATGACAGTGGTCATGGAACATTGTGATGACAGGGGTGAGCGAATATTGTGATGACTAGTGATGGAACATTGTGATATATGTGGTGAGAGAGCATTTTGATGAGAAGTGCATGGAGCATTGTGATGACAAGATTTATGGAGCATAGCGATGAAATGGATGTGGAGCATTGTGATGAAAAGAGCATGGCACATTGTGATGACATGTCAATTGAGCATTGTCCTGACAAGTGCATGGAGCATTTCGATGACAAGTGTCATGGAGCATTGTGCTGACAAAGGCATGGAGCATTGTGATGACAAGGGACACAGAGCATTGTGATGAAAATTTCATGGAGCATTGTGGTGACAATGATCACAAAGCCTTGTGTGACGAGGGCATGGACCATTGTGAGGACAAAGGTCATGAATCTTTGTGATGACTGGAGTCACGGAGCATTGTGATGACAGTGGTCATGGAGCATTGTGATGACAAGGGCATGGAGCAATGTGATGACAGGGGCATGGAACATTGGTCTGACAAGTTTCATGGATTATTGTGATGACAGTGGGCATGGAGCAATGAGATGACAAGGGCATGGAGCATTGTAGTGACAAAGGTCACAGAGCCTTGTGTGACGAGGGCATGGACCATTGTGAGGACAAATGTCATGAAGCATTGTGATGACTGGAGTCACGGAGCATTGTGATGACAGGGGTCATGGAGCATTGTGATGACAGGGGCGTGGAACATTGGTCTGACATGTTTCATGGATTATTTTGATGACAGTGGGCATAGGGCATTGTGAAGACAAGGGCATGGAACATTGTGATGACAAGGTCATGGAGTATTGTGAAGACAGGTGTCAGGGAGCGTTGTGATGACATATGTCGTTGTCCATGGTGATGACAATGGCATGGAGGATTGTGATACCAAGTGTCAGGGAGGATTGTGATGACAAAGGTAATGGAGCATTTTGATGACAAGTGCTTGGAACATTGCGATGACAAGGGCATGGAGCATTCTGATGAAATGGGGCATGGAGCATTGAGATTACAGGGGTTTTGGAGCAATGTAATTACAAGGGCATGGAGCATTGTGATGAGAAGGCAATGGAGCATTCTGATGACATGCGTCATGGAGCTTTGTGATGACAAGGACATGGAGCATTGTGATTACATGGGTCTTGGAGCATTGTGATGAAAAGGGAATGGATCATTGTGATGAAAAATGCATGGAACCTTGTCATGACAGGATTCAAGGAGCATACTGATGACAACTGTCATGGAGCATTGTGATGATAAGTTTATTGAGCATTGTGACGACAAAGATCATGGAGCATTGTGATGAGAAGACCATGGATAATTGTGATGACCAGCGTCATGGGGCATTGTGATGACAAGTGTTATGGAACATTGTGATCAGAAGGGTTTGGTGCATTATGATGACAGAGTTCATTGAGCAGTTTGATTTCACTGTGATGACAATAGCAAGAAATATTATGGTGATGGGCACGGTGCATTGTGATGACAGGATTCATGGAGCATTGAGATGAAAAGGGGCATGGAGCATTGTGATTACAGGGGTTTTGGGACACTGTGACAACAATGGCATTGAGCACTGTGATGAGATGGCCATGGAGCATTCTGATGACATGCGTCATGGAGCTTTGTGATGACAAATGCATAGAGCATTGTGATTACACGCGACTTGGAGCATTGTGATGACAAGGGTCATGGAGCATTGTGCTGACTAAGGCATGCAGCATCGTGATGACAAGGAACAAAGATCATTGTGATGAAAAGTTCATGGAGCATTGTGGTGACAAAGATCACAGAGCCTTGTGTGAAGAGGTCATGGATCATTGGTCTGACAAGTTTCATGGATTATTGTGATGACAGTGGGCATGGAGCATTGTGATGACAAGGGCATGGAACATTGTGATGACAAAGGTCATGAAGCATTGTGATGACTGGAGTCACGGAGCATTGTGATGACAGTGGTCATGGAGCATTGTGATGACAAGGGCATGGAGCATTGTGATGACAGGGGCATGGAACATTGGTCTGACTAGTTTCATGGATTATTGTGATGAGAGTGGGCATGGCACATTGTGATGACAAGGGCATGGAACATTGTGATGACAAGGTCATGAAGTACTGTGAAGACAGGTGTCAGGGAGCATTGTGATGACATATGTCATTGTCCATTGTGATGACAATGGCATGGAGCATTGTGATACCAAGTGTCATGGAGGATTGTGATGACAAAGGTAATGGAACATTTTGATGACAATGGCTTGGGACATTGTGATGACAAGTGTCATGGAGCATTGTGATGACAAGGGCCATTGAGAATTTTGATGACAACGTCGTGAAGCATTTTGATGACAAGTGCATGGAGCCTGCTATGACAGGGGTTATAGAGCATTGTGATGACAAGTGCATGGAGAATTGTGATGAAAAGATCATGTAACATTGTGATAAGAAGTGTCATGGAGCATTGTGATGACAAGGACGTGGAGAATTGTGATGACATGGGACATGGAGCATTGTGATGACCAGGGCATGGAGAATTGTGATGGCAAGACCGTGGAGCATTGTGATGAGAAGATCACGGATAATTGTGATAACGAGCGTCATGGAGCAGTGTAATGACAAGGGGCATGGAGCATTGTGATTACAGGGGTCTTGGAGCATTGTGATGACAAGGGCATGGAGCTTTGTGATGAGAAGGACATGCAATATTCTGATAACATGCGTCATGAATATTCTTGATGACAAGGGCATGGGAAATTGTGATTACAGGGGTCTTGGAGCACTGTGATGACCAGGGTCATGGAGCCTTGGATGACAAGGCCGTGGAATATTGTGATGGCAGGGGTCATGGAGCATTGTTATGACAGGGCTAATGGAGCATTGTGATGACAAGGGAATGGAACATTTGTCTGAAAATTTCATGGATTATTGTGATGAGATTCGGCATGGCGCTTTGTGATGACTAGGGCATGGAACACTGTGATACATGTGTCATGGGAGATTGTAATGAAAAGGGCATGGAGCATTGTGATGAGAAGAGTATCGAGCATTGTGATGACAAGCGTCATTGATCATTGTGATTACAAGTGCATGGAGCAATGGGATGAGATGTTTCATGAAGCATTGTGATGAAATTGCATGGAGCATTGTGATGCAAAGGGTCATGGAGTTTGTGATGACAAATGTCATGGAGCATTTTGATGACAATATCGTGGTGCATTGTGATGAGAAGTGCACGGAGCATTGTGATGACAGGGTTATGGAGCAAACTGATGAAAAGTGTCATGGAACATTTTGATTACAGGGGTTATGGAACATTGTGATGTCAGGGGTCATGGAGCATTTTGATGAAAAGCGTCATGAAGCATTCTGATGAAAAGGTGCATGGAGCATTGTGATAACAGGGGTTTTGAAGCATTATTATGACAAGGGCAAGGAGCATTGAGATGAGAAGGCAATGGAGCATTCTGATGACATGCGTCATGGAGCTTTGTGATGACAAGTGCATGTAGCATTGTGGTGACAAAGGTCACAGTGCCATGTGTGACGAAGGCATGGACCATTGTGATGACAAAGTTAATGAAGCATTGTGATGACTGAAGTCACGGAGCACTGTGATGACAGGGGTCATGGAGCATTGTGATGACAAGGGCATGGAGCATTGTGATGACAGGGGCATGGAACATTGGTCTGACAAGTTTTATGGATTATTGTGATGACAGGGGGCATGGCGCATTGTGATGACAAGGGCATGGAACATTGTGATGACAAGGTTATGGAGTATTGTGAAGACAGGTGTCAGGGAGCATTGTGATGACATATGTCATTGTCCATTGTGATGACAATGGCATGGAGCATTGTGATACCAAGTGTCATGGAGGATTGAGATGACAAAGGTAATGGAGCATTTTGATGACAAGGGCATGGAGCATTGTGATGACAAGGGCCATTGAGAATTTTGATGACAACATCGTGAAGCATTGTGATGACAAACGCATAGAGCTTGCTATAAGAGGGGTCATAGAGCATTGCAGTGACAAGTGCATGGAGAATAGTGATGACAAGATCATGTAACATTGTGATAAGAAGTGTCATGGTGCATTGTGATGACAAAGACGTGGAGAATTTTGATGACTTGGGACATGGAGCATTCTGATGAGAGGGGTCATGGAGCAATGTGCTGACAAGGGTCATGGAGCATTGTGATTGGAAGGTCATGGAGCATTGGGCTGAAAATGTTCATGGAGTATTGTGATGACAGGGGTAAAGGAGCATTGTGATGACAAGGGAATGGAGCACTGCGATGACAAGTTCCTGGAGGAGTGTGATGAGAAAACCATGGAGTCATGTGATGACAAGTCTCATCGAGCATTCTGATGAATAGGGGCATGGAGAATTGTGATTACAGTTGCCTTGGAGCATTGTGATTACAAGGGCATGGATCATTGTGATGAGAAGTCCATGGAGCATTCTGATGACATATGTCATGGATCTTTGTGATGACAAGCGCATGGAGCATTGTGATTACAGTGGTCTTGGAGCATTGTGATGACAAGGGCCAGGGAGCCTTGGATGACATGGCCGTGGAACATTGTGTTGGCAGGTGGCATGGAGCATTGTTATGACAGGGCTAATGGAGCATTGTGATTACAAGGGCATGGAACATTGGTCTGAAAATTTCATGGATTATTGTGATGATATTCAGCATGGAGCATTGTGATGACTAGGGAATGGAACACTGTGATACATGTGTCATGGAGGATTGTAATGACAAGGGCATGGAGCCATGTGATGAGAAGTGTATCGAGCTTTGTGATGACAAGTGTCATGGAGCATTGTGCTGACAAGGGCATGGAGCAATGTGATGAGAGGTTACATGTAGCATTGTGATGAAATGGCATGGAGCATTGTGATGCCAAGGGTCATGGAGCTTTGTGATGACAAAGGTCATGGAGCATTTTGATGACAAGGTTGTGGTGCACTGGTATGAGAAAGGCAGGGAGCATTGTGATGACAGGATCATGGAGCAAATTGATGAAAAGCATCATGGAACATTGTGATAACAGGGGTTATGAAACATTGTGATGTCAGGGGTCATGGAGCATTTTGAGGAAAAGTGTCATGGAGCATTCTGATGAAAAGGTGCATGGAGCATTGTGATTACATGGGTTTTGAAGCATTGTGATGACAAGGGCTTGGAGCATTGTGATGAGAACACAACGGAGCATTCTGTTGACATGCGTCATGGAGCTTTGTGATGACAAAGGTCATGGAGCATTTTGATGACAAGGTGGTGGTGCAATGTGATGAGAAAGGCAGGGAGCATTGTGATGACAGGATCATGGAGCAAATTGATGAAAAGCGTCATGGAACATTGTGATAACAGGGGTTATGAAACATTGTGATGTCAGGGGTCATGGAGCATTTTGAGGAAAAGGGTCATTGAGCATTCTGATGAAAAGGTGCATGGAGCATTGTGAATACATGGGTTTTGAAGCATTGTGATGACAAGGGCAGGGAGCATTGTGATGAGAACGCAACGGAGCATTCTGTTGACATGCGTCATGGAGCTTTGTGATGACAATGACATGGAGCATTGTGATTACAGGGGTCTTGGAGCATTGTGATGAAAAGGGCATGGATCATTGTGATGACCAGCGTCATGGGGCATTGTGATGACAAGTGATATGGAACATTTTGATCAGAAGTGTTTGGTTCATTGTGATGACTGAGGTCATTGAGCATTTTGATTTCATTGTGATGACATTAGCATGAAATATTATGGGGATGGGCACGGTGCATTGTGATGACAGGGTTCATGGAGCATTTTGATGACAAGGGAATGGAGCATTGTGATGACAAGGGCATGGAGCATGGTGATGAGAAGGCCATGGAGCATTTTGAAGACATGCTACATGAAGCTGTGTGATGAAAAGGGCATGGAGCATTGTGATTACAGGAGTCTTGGAGTATTGTGATGAAAAGTGCATGGATCATTGTGATGAAAAATGCATGGAGCCTTGTCATGACAGGTTTCTAGGAGCATATTCACGACCATTGTCAGGGAGCATTGTGATGACAAGTTTATTGAGAATTGTGATGAAAAAGGTCATGGAGTATTGTGAATAGAAGACCATGGATAATTGTGATGATGAGCGTCATGGGGCGTTGTGATGACAAATGTTATGGAACATTGTGATCAAAAGGGTTTGGAGCATTGTGATGACAGAGGTCATGGAGCATTTTGATTTCATTGTGATGACAATAGCATGAAGCATTATGATTATGGGCATGGTGCATTGTGATGACAGGGTGCAGGGAGCATTGAGATGAAAAGGGGCATGGAGCATTGTGATTACAGGGGTCTTGGAGCATTGTGATGACCAGGTCATGGAGAATTGTGATGAGAAGGCGAAGGCGCATTCTGATGACATGCATCATGGAGCTTTGTGATGATAAGGGCATGGAGCATTGTGATTACAGGTGTCTTGGAGCATTGTGATGACAAGGGTCATGGAGCCTTGTGATGAGAAGCCCGTGGAACATTTTAATGGCAGTTTTCATGGAGCATTGTTATAACAGTATTAATGGAGCATTTTCATGACAAGGGCATGCAGAATTGGTCTGAAAATTTTCATGGATTATTGTGATGAGAGGGGGCATGGAGCATTGTGATGACAAGGGTACGGAACACTGTGATACATGGGTCATGAAGGATTGTAATGACAAGCCTTGGAGCATTGTGTTAAGAAGAGCATTGAGCATTGTGATGAGATCCGGCATGGAACATTGTGATGACTAGGGCACGGAACACTTTGATACATGTGTCATGGAGGATTGTAATGACAAGGGCATGGAGCATTGTGATGAGAAGAGTATCGAGCATTGTGATGACAAGCGTCATGGAGCATTGTGGTGACAAGGGCATGGAGCAATGTGATGAGAGGTTTCATGTAGCATTGTGATGAAATGGCATGGAGTATTGTGATGCCAAGGGTCATGGAGCTTTGTGATGACAAAGGTCATGGAACATTTTGATGACAAGTAAGTGGTGCATTGTGATGAGAAGGGCAGGGAACATTGTGATGACAGGGTCATGGAGCAAATTGATGAAAAGTGTCATGGAACATTTTGATGACAGGGGTTATGGAACATTGTGATTTCAGGGGTCATGCAGCATTTTGATGAAATGGGTCATGAAGCATTCTGATGAAATGGTGCATGGAGCATTGAATTACAGGGGTTTGGAGCAATGTGATTACAAGGGCATGGAGCATTGTGATGAGAAGGCAATGGAGCATTCTGATGACATGTGTCATGGAGCTTTGTGATGACAGGGACATGGAGCATTGTGATGTCAGGGGTCATGGAGCATTGTGATGATATGGGCATGTAGCACTGTGATGACAGTGGTCATGGAATATTGTGATGACAGGCCTGAGCGAGTATTGTGATGACTAGTGATGGAACATTTTGATATATGTGGTGAGAGAGCATTTTGATGAGAAGTGCATGGAGCATTGTGATGACAAGTTTTATGGAGCATAGCGATCAAAAGGATGTGGAGCATTGTGATGAAAAGAGCATGGCACATTGTGATGACATGTGTCGTGGAGCATTGTGCTGACAAGTGCATGGAGCATTTTGATGACAAGTGTCATGGAGCATTGTGCTGACAAAGGCATGGAACATTGTGCTGACAAGGGACACAGAGCATTGTGATGAAAATTTCATGGAGCATTGTGGTGACAAAGATCACAGAGCCTTGTGTGACGAGGGCATGGACCATTGTGTGGACAAAGGTCATGTATCATTGTGATGACTGGAGTCAAGGAGCATTGTGATGACAGGGGTCATGGAACATTGTGATGACAAGGGCATGGAGCATTGTGATGACAGGGGCATGGAACATTGGTCTGACATATTTCATGGATTATTGTGATGACAGTGGGCATGGGGCATTTTGAAGACAAGGGCATGGAACATTGTGATGACAAGGTCAAGGAGTAATGTGAAGACAGGTGTCAGGGAGCATGGTGATGAGATAATTCATTGTCCATTGTGATGACAATGGCATGGAGCATTGTGATACCAAGTGTCATGGAGGATTGTAATGACAAAGGTAATGGAGAATTTTGATGACAAGGGCTTGGAACATTGTGATGACAAGGGTCATGAAGCCTTGGATGCCAATGCGGTAGAATATTGTGATGGCAGGGGTCATGGAGCATTGTTATGACAGGGGTAATGGAGCATTGTGATGACAAGGGCATGGAACATTCGTCTGAAAATTTCATGGATTATTGTGATGAGATTCGGCATGGAACATTGTGATGACTAGGGCACGGAACACTGTGATACATGTGTCATGGAGGATTGTAATGACAAGGGCATGGAGCATTGTGATGAGAAGAGTATCGAGCATTGTGATGCTAAGGGTCATTGTCCTTTGTGATGACAAAGGTCATGGAGCAATGTGATGAGAGGTTTCATGTAGCATTGTGATGAAATGGCATGGAGTATTGTGATGCCAAGGGTCATGGAGGTTTGTGATGACAAACATCATGGAGCATTTTGATGAAAATGGTCATGGAGCATTCTGATGAAAAGGTTCATGGAGCATTGAGGCTACATGGAATTTGAAGCATTGTGATGACAAGGGCAAGGAGCATTGTGATGAGAAGTCAATGGAGCATTCTGATGACATGTGTCATGGAGCTTTGTGATGACAAGGAAATGGAGCATTGTGGTGACAAAGGTCACAGAGCCTTTTGTGACGAGGGAATGGACCACTGTGATGACAAAGGTCATGAAGCATTGTGATGACTGAAGTCATGGAGCATTGTGATGACAAGGGCATGGTGCATTGTGATGACAGGGGTATGGAACATTGGTCTGACATGTTTCATGGATTATTGTGATGACAGTGGGCATGGCGCATTGTGATGACAAGGGCATGGAACATTCTGATGACAAGGTCATGGAGTATTGTGAAGGCAGGTGTCAGGGAGCATTGTGATGACATATGTCATTGTCCATTGTGATGACAAATGTCATGGAGCATTTTAATGACAAGGTCGTGGTGCATTGTGATGAGAAGGGCAGGGAGCATTGTGATGACAGGGTCATGGAGCAAATTGATGAAAATTGTCATGGAACATTTTGATGACAGGGGTTATGGAACATTGTGAGGTCAGGGGTCATGGAGCATTGTGATGAAAAGGGTCATGGAGCATTCTGATGAAAAGGTGCATGAAGCATTGAGATTACAGGGGTTTTGAAGCATTGTTATGACAAGGGCATGGAGCATTGTGATGAGAAGACAATGGAGCATTCTGATGACATGCGTCATGGAGCTTTGTGATGACAAGCACATGGAGCATTGTGATTACAGGGTCCTTGGAGCATTGTGATGAAAAGGGCATGGATCATTGTGATTACCAGCGTCATGGGGCATTGTGATGAGAAGTGTTATGGAACATTTTGATCAGAAGTGTTTGGTGCATTGTGATGACAGTGGTCATTGAGCATTTTGATTTCATTGTGATGACAAAAGCATGAAATATTATGGTGATGGGCACGGTTCATTGTGATGACAGGATTCATGGAGCATTGAGATGAAAAAGAGCATGGTGCATTGTAATTACAGTGGTGTTGGAGCATTGTGATTAAAAGGGCATGGATCATTGTGATGAGAAGGCCATGGAACATTCTGATGACATGCGTCATGGAGATTTGTGATCACAAGGGCATGGAGCATTGTGATTACAGGGGTCTTGGAGCATTTTGATACCAAGGGTCATCGAGGCTTGTGATGACAAGGCGGTGGAACCTTGTGATGGCAGGGGTCATGGAGGATTTTTATGACAGGGGTAATGGAGCTTTGTGATGACAAGGGAATGGGGCATTGGTCTGAAAATTTTCATGGATTTTTGTGATGAGTGTGGGCATGACCATTGTGATGACAAGCATCGTGGAGATTTGGATGACAAGTGCATGGAGCAATGTGATGAGAGGGTTCATGGAGCATAGTGATGACAATGGAATGGAGCATTGTGAAGCCAAGGGTCATGGACTTTTGTGATGACAAAGGTCATGGAGCATTTTGATGACAACGGTGTGGTGCATTGTGATGACAAGGACAGGGATCATTGTGATACCAAGGGTCATGGAGATTTGTGATGACAAATGTCATGGGGCATTTTGATGACAAGGGCGTGGTGCATTGTGATTAGAAGGGCAGGGAGCATTGTGATGACAGTGTCTTGGAGTAATTTGAATAAAAAGGTCATGGAATATTTTGATGACAGGGGTTATGGAACATTGTGATGTCAGGGGTCATGAAGCATTGTGATGAAATGGGTCATGGAGCATTTTGTGACAGGGGTTATGGAACATTGTGATGTCATGGGTCATGGAGCATTGTGATGATAAGGGCATGTAGCACTGTGATGAGAGTGGTCATGGAACATTGTGATGACAGGGGTGAGCGAGTATTGTGATGACTAGTGATGGAACATTGTGATATATGTGGTGAGAGAGCATTTTGATGAGAAGTGCATGGAGCATTGTGATGACAAGTTTTATGGAGCATAGTGAAGAAAAGAATGTGGAGCACTGGGATGAAATGAGCTTGGCACATTGTGATGACATGTGTCATGGGGCATTGTGCTGACAAGCGCATGGAGCATTTTGATGACAAGTGCATTGGAGCATTGTGCTGACAAAGGCATGGAGCATTGTGATGACAAGGGACACAGAGCATTGTGATGAAAATTTCATGGAGCATTGTGGTGACAAAGATCACAGAACCTTGTGTGACGAGGGCATGGAACATTGTGATGAGAAAGGTCATGAATCATTGTGATGACTGGAGTCACGGAGCATTGTGATGACAGGGGTCATGGAGCATTGTGATGACAAGGGCATGGAGCAATGTGATGACAGGGGCATGGAACATTGGTCTGACAAGTTTCATGGATTATTTTGATGACAGTGGGCATAGAGCATTGATATGACAAGGGCATGGAGCATTGTGGTGACAAAGATCACAGAGCCTTGTGTGACTAGGGCATGGACCATTGTGATGAGAAAGGTCATGAATCATTGTGATGACTGGTGTCACGGAGCATTGTGATGACAGGGGTCATGGAATTTTGTGATCACAAGGGCATGGAGCAATGTGATGACACGGGAATGAAACATTGGTGTGATATCTTTCATGGATTATTGTGATGACAGTGGGCATGGCGCATTGTGATGACAAGGTCATGGAGTATTGTGAAGACAGGTGTCAGGGATCATGGTGATTATATATGTCATTGTCCATTGTGATGACAATGGCTTGGAGCATTCTGATACCTAGTGTCATGGAGGATTGTGATGACAAAGTTAATGGAGCATTTTGATGACAAGGGCTTGGAACACTGGAATGACAAGGGTTATGGAGCATTTTGATGACAATGGCATGGAGCATTCTGATGAAAAGATGCATGGAGCATTGAGATTACAGGGGTCATGGAATATTGTGATGACAGGGGTGAGGGAGTATTGTGATGTCTAGTGATGGAACATTGTGATATCAGTGGTGAGAAGGCATTTTGAGGAGAAGTGCATGCAGCATTTTGATGACAAGGTTTCTGGAGCATTTTGATGACAAGGATGTGGAGCATTGTGATGACAAGTGCATGGTGCATTGTGATGACATAGTTTATGGAGCATTGTGCTGACACACGCATCGAGCATTGGGATGACAAGGGTCATGGAGCATTGTGCTGACAAAGGCATGGAGCTTTGTGATGACAAGGGTCACAGAGCAATGTGATAAAAATTTCATGGAGCATTGTGGTGACAAAGGTCACAGAGCTTTGTGTGATGAGGTCATGGACCATTGTGATTACAAATGTCATGAAGCATTGTGATGACTGGAGTCACAGAGCATCGTGATAACGGTGGTCTTGGAGCATTGTGATGAAAAGGGAATGGATCATTGTGATGAAAAAGGCATGGAGACTTGTCATGACAGTGTTCAAGGAGCATACTGATGACAAGTGTCAGGGAGCACTGTGATGCCAAGTGTATTGAGCATTGTGTTTAAAAATGTCATGGAGTATTGTTATGAGAAGAACATGCATAATTGTCATGACGAGTGTCATGGGGCATGTGATGACCAGTGTTATGGAACATTGTGATCAGAAGGGATTGGAGCATTGTGATGACAGAAGAGATGGGACATTTTGATTTCATTGTGATGAGAATAGCATGAATCATTATGATGATGAGCATGGAGCATTGTGATGACAGTGTTCATGGCGCATTGAGATGAAAAGTGGCATGGAGAATTGTGATTACAGACGTCTTGGAGCATTGTGATGACAAGGGTCATGGAGCCTTGTGATGACAAGGCCGTGGAACAATGTGATGGAAGGGGTCATGGAGTATTGTTATGACAGGTGTAATGGAGAATTGTGATGACAAAGGCATGGAGCAATGTGATGAGAGATTTCATTGAACATTGTGATGACAATGGAATGGAGCATTGTGATGCCAAGGGTAATGGAGATTTGTGATGCCAAATGTCATGGGGCATTTTGATGACAAGGGCGTGGTGCATTGTGATGAGAAAGGCAGGGAGCATTGTGATGACAGGGTCATGGAGCAATTTGAATAAAAGTGTCATGGAATATTTTGATGAGAGGGTTTATGGAATATTGTGATGTCAGGGGTCATGAAGCATTGTGAAGAAATGGGTCATGGAACATTTTGTGACAGGGGTTATGGAACATTGTGATGTCAGGGGTCATGGAGCATTGTGATGATAAGGGCATGTAGCACTGTGATGACAGCGGTCATGGAACATTGTGATGACTGGGGTGAGCGAGTATTGTGATGACTAGTGATGGAACATTTTGATATATGTGGTGAGAGAGCATTTTGATGAGAAGTGTAAGGAGCATTGTGATGACAACTTTTTTGGAGCATAGCGATGAAAAGGATGTGGAGCATTGTGAGGAAAAGAGCATGGCACATTGTGATGACGTGTCATGGAGCATTGTGCTGACAACCGCATGGAACATTTTGATGACAAGTGTCATGGAGCATTATGCTGACAAGGGACACAGAGCATTGTGATGAAAATTTCATGGAGCATTGTGGGGACAAAGATCACAGAGCCTTGTTTGACAAGGGCATGGACCATTGTGATGAGAAAGATCATGAATCATTGTGAAGACTGGACTCACGGAGCACTGTGATGACAGGGGCATGGAGCAATATGATGACTGGGGCATGGAACATTATTCTGACAAGTTTCATGGATTATTGTGATGACAGTGGGCATGGAGCATTGAGATGAAAAGGGGATGGTGCCTTGTGGTGACAAAGGTCACAGAGTCTTGTGTGACGAGGGCATGGACCATTGTGAGGAAAAAGGTCATGAAGTACTGTGATGACTGGAGTCACGGAGCATTGTGATGACAGGGGTCATGGAGCATTGTGATGACAAGGGCATGGAGCAATGTGATGACAGGGGCATGGAACATTCGTCTGACATGTTTCATGGATTATTGTGATGAGAGTGGGCATGGCGCATTGTGATGACAAGGGCATGGAACATTGTGAAGACAAGGTCATGGAGTATTGTGAAGACAGGTGTTAGGGAGCATTGTGATGACATATGTCATTGTCCATTGTGATGACAATTGCATGGAGCATTGTGATACCAAGTGTCATGGAGGATTGTGATGACAAAGGTAATGGAGCATTTTGATGACAAGGGCTTGGAACATTGCGATGAAAAGTGTTATGGAGCATTGTGATGACAAGGGCATGGAGCATTCTGATGAAAAGGTGCATGGAGCATTGAGATTACAGGGGGTTTGAAGCAATGTGATTACAAGGGCATGGAGCATTATGATGAGAAGGCAATGGAGCATTCTGATGACATGCGTCATGGAGTTTTCTGATGGCAAGGACATGGAGCATTGTGATTACAGGGGTCTTGGAGCATTGTGATGAAAAGGGAATGGATCATTGTGATGAAAAATGCATGGAGCCTTGTCATGACAGGGTTCAAGGAGCATACTGATGACAACTGTCAGGGAGCATTGTGATGATAAGTGTATTGAGCATTGTGATGACAAAGATCATGGAGCATCGTGATGAGAAGACCATGGATAATTGTGATGACCAGCGTCATGGGGCATTGTGATGACAAGTGTGATGGAACATTGTGATCAGAAGGGTTTGGTGCATTGTGATGACAGAGGTCATTGAGCATTTTGATTTAATTGTGATGACAATAGCATGAAATATTATGGTGATGGGCATGGTGCATTGTGATGACAGGGTTCATGGAGCATTGAGATGAAAAGGGGCATGGGGCATTGTGATTACAGTGGTGTTGGAGCAATATGCTGACAAGGGACACAGAGCATTGTGATGAAAATTTCATGGAGCATTGTGGTGACAAAGATCACAGAGCCTTGTGTGACGAGGGCATGGACCATTGTGATGAGAAAGATCATGAATCATTGTGATGACTGGCCTCACGGAGCACTGTGATGACAGAGGCATGGAGCAATATGATGACAGGGGCATGGAACATTGGTCTGACAAGTTTCATGGATTATTGTGATGACAGTGGGCATGGAGCATTGAGATGAAAAGGGGATGGAGCATTGTGGTGACAAAGGTCACAGAGTCTTGTGTGACGAGGGCATGGACCATTGTGAGGAAAAAGGTCATGAAATATTTTGATGACTGGAGTCACGGAGCATTGTGATGACAGGGGTCATGGAGCATTGTGATGACAAGGGCATGGAGCAATGTGATGACAGGGGCATGGAACATTCGTCTGACATGTTTCATGGATTATTGTGATGACAGTTGGCATGGCGCATTGTGATGACAAGGGCATGGAACATTGTGAAGACAAGGTCATGGAGTATTGTGAAGACAGGTGTCAGGGAGCATTTTGATGACATATGTCATTGTCCATTGTGATGACAATTGCATGGAGCATTGTGATACCAAGTGTCATGGAGGATTGGGATGACAAAGGTAATGGAGCATTTTGATGACAAGGGCTTGGAAAATTGCGATGAAAAGGGTAATGGAGCATTGTGATGACAAGGGCATGGAGCATTCTGATGAAAAGGTGCATGGAGCATTGAGATTACAGGGGTTTTGAAGCAATGTGATTACAAGGGCATGGAGCATTATGATGAGAAGGAAATCGAGCATTCTGATGACATGCGTCATGGAGCTTTCTGATGGCAAGGACATGAAGCATTGTGATTATAGGGGTCTTGGAGCATTGTGATTAAAAGGGAATGGATCATTGTGATGAAAAATGCATGGAGGCTTGTCATGACAGGGTTCAAGGAGCATACTGATGACAACTGTCAGGGAGCATTGTGATGATAAGTGTATTGAGAATTGTGATGACAAAGATCATGGAGCATTGTGATGAGAAGACCATGGATAATTGTGATGACCAGCGTCATGGGGCATTGTGATGACAAGTGTTATGGAACATTGTGATCAGAAGGGTTTGGTGCATTGTGATGACAGAGGTCATTGAACATTTTGATGTCATTGTGATGACAATAGCATGAAATAATATGCTGATGGGCACGGTGCATTGTGATGAGAGGGTTCATGGTGCATTGAGATGAAAAGAGGCATGGAGCATTGTGATTACAGGGGTGTTGGAGCATTGTGATGACAAGGGCATGGAGCATTGTGATGAGAAGGCCATGGAGCATTCTGATGACATGCGTCATGGAGCTTTGTGATGACAAGGGCATGGAGAATTGTGATTACAGGGGTCATGGAATATTGTGATGACAGGGGTGAGGGAGTATTGTGATGACTAGTGATGGAACATTGTGATATCATTGGTGAGAAGGCATTTTGAGGAGAAGTGCATGGAGCATTGTGATGACAATGTTTATGGAGCATTGTGATGACAAGTGCATGGTGCATTGTGATGACATGGGTTATGGAGCGTTGTGCTGACATGCGCATCGAGCATTGTGATGACAAGTGTCATGGAGCATTGTGCTGACAAAGGCATGGAGCTTTGTGATGACAAAGGTCACAGAGCATTGTGATAAAAATTTCATGGAGCATTGTGGTGACAATGGTCAGAGAGCTTTGTGTGACGAGGTCATGGACCATTGTGATGACAAATGTCATGAAGCATTGTGATGACTGGAGTCCCAGAGCATTTTGTTAACGTGGGTCTTGGAGCATTGTGATGACAAGGGAATGGATCATTGTGATGAAAAAGGCATGGAGCCTTGTCATGACAGTGTTCAAGGAGCATACTGATGACAAGTGTCAGCGAGCATTGTGGTGCCAAGGGTATTGAGCATTGTGGTGAAAAATGTCATGGAGTATTGTGATGAGAAGACCTTGCATAATTGTGATGACGAGCGTCATGGGGCATGTGATGACAAGGGCTATGGAACATTGTGATCAGAAGGGTTTTGAGCATTGTGATGACAGAGGACATGGAGCATTTTTATTTCATTGTGATGACAATAGCATGAATCATTTTGATGATGGGGATGGTGCATTGGGACGACAGTGTTCATGGAGCATTGAGATGAAAAGTGGCATGGAGAATTGTGATTACAGAGGTCTTGGAGCATTGTGATGACAAGGGTCATGGAGCCTTGTGATGACAAGGCCGTGGAACATTGTGATGGCAGGGTTCATGGAGCATAGTTATGACAGGTGTAATGGAGCATTGTGATGACAAGGGCATGGAGCAATGTGATGAGAGATTTCATTGAGCATTGTGATGACAATGGCATGGAGCATTGTGATGCCAAGGGTCATGGAGCTTTATGATGACAAAGGTCACAGAGCATTGTGATGAAAATTTCATGGTTCATTGTGGTGACAAAGGTCACAGAGTCTTGTGTGAAGAGTGCCTGGACCATTGTGATGTCAAGGGCATGGAGCAATATGATGAATGGAGTCACGGATCATTGTGATGACAGGGGTCATGGAGAATTGTGATGACAAGGGCATGGAGCATTGTGATGACAGGGTCATGGAACATTGGTCTGACATGTTTCATTGATTATTGTGATGACAGAGGGCATGGCACATTGTGATGACCAGGGCATGGAACATTGTGATGACAAGGTCATGGAGTATTGTGAAGACAGGTGTCAGGGAGCATTGTGATAACATATGTCATTGTCCATTGTGATGACAATGGCATGGAGCATTGTGATACCAAGTGTCATGGAGGATTGTGATGACAAAGGTAATGGAGCATTTTGATGACAAGGGCTTCGAACATTGCGATGACAAGGGTCATGGTGCATTGTGACGACAGTGTTCATGGAGCATTGAGATGAAAAGGGGCATGGAGAATTGTGATTACAGATGTCCTGGAGCATTGTGATGACAAGGGTCATGGAGCATTGTGATGACAAGTGCTTGGAGAATTGTGATGACAAGTGTCATGGAGAATTGTGATGACAATGTCAGGGAGCATTGTGATGTCAAGGGACATTGATAATTTTTATAACAATGTCATGAAGCATTGTGATGACAAGCATATGGAGCTTGCTATGACAGGGTTCAGGGAACATTGCGATGACAAGTGCACGGAGAATTGTGATGACAAGAGCATGTAACATTTTGATGAGAAATGTCATGGAATATTGTGGTGACAAAGAGGTGGAGAATTGTGATGACAAGGGACATTGAGCAATGTGATGGCAAGACCGTGGAGCATTGTGATGAGAAGACCATGGATAATCGTGGTGACAATCATCATGTAGCATTATGATGACAAGAGCCATGGAGCATTCTGACATATGATATCACTTATGAAGGAAATGTAAACATGGGTACACATGAACTGAATTAGTAAAGAGAACAGTGTCTCACATATAGAAAACATACTTATGCCTGCTTACGGGGAAACGAGATGTGGCGAGATGCATAAAACCAGAGTTTGATATTAGCACTAGTACCATTCCATAATCCAAATACAGAACAGACAAGACCAACTCCTTCCTCAGTGAACGGGACTCAACACCCCTATTCTCTGCAGAGGAATATATCTGACTAGTAAGAATCTTAAAACCTACGTATTGATATGTCTCCGTAAGGGAATCAAGTGTGTCTAGACTGGCATAAACATGGCAGTGAAAATCAGCGGAAACCCACGATAAAAAGGAATTTATAAACAAAACAAAAAAACAAGGAAATTCTTTACAATTCCTTCAGGGGATCTGATGAAACGTGGAATGACTATATCTACAACAACAGCTGGATGTGGCATAAGGCTGGAACCTTGAGACTGAGACGATTAGTCCGATTGGTTGAGCAAATGCAGACCCTATAAAGCAATAATGCGTGGCACCCATTCCTTGGGTTCCAACTCTCCAAATAAAAGGGAATATTACTACAGCTATAACATGTATGGGAAACTTAGAGAATGGACCCACAGTGAATACGAAAGGTTTCTAAAACTCAACTAATAGTCCCCCTCCTCGTGCTCTGGTTTCACTTTCCAACTGCTTTACTATCAATCTCCCAACTTGGAGAGACAGCCCCTTTAACCTCCTGGTTCGCACAGGTTGCCAAATTGGCAAATGATGAAAGGGAAGAGGGAGTACCAATGAGAGAGTAGCTGTTAGGCATTTGGACGGGCACATGTCACTCTAATTTCCCAGCACGAAGAAGAATAAACCAAAGTCTCAGCCAACCGCCGGGAACCAGTATAGGTCCTGAACCAACATTTGGGACTTGCGGTCAGCTCACAAAAAACGAGTTGAAAAATGGAGCTCAGGGGCACAGCAATTCACAAACTGGCAGAGTAATAAAGGACAACAATCTTCCAAAAATCTGTTGAGGGAAGGCAACGAGGTGTACTTGAAAGCGAGCCCCAATTGTAGGAAACAGATTTCAAGAGGTACATTGGAATCGCCTTTAAAGCACAGGAAGAGGGGCACAACTTCGACAATGATGCACTTGGCCAAAAAGTGCATATGCGTTTTCACCTGAATATATTCAGGAGAAAACGCATAGGCCCATTTGGCCAAGCAACCAAGCGGGCAATGCAAATCTGCACTACTAAGAAGTATTTTTTCCCACAGGCGAACAGGGACATCCACAAAATGTGTAAAACCAGAAAGGCAATACAGGCCCTGTAGAACAGGAAGCCTAGTTATGCTGATGGTCAGGATGTAAATTGCCAACTACTGCTCTGGAGGAGTGCATTGTGTTCCCTAAAACAAGTAAACACCAGAGCTACAGAGCCAAGGGCACATCCAGTCTAGAGAATATACCTTGGGAAAACTGAAAATCAATAAGACAGAGCCACCGCAAAATATAGGGCTGCACAGCTTACAAGAATCTAAACTTGGGTACACCTTAAATATCCCAGGAAAGAGAAAAGTGGTTGAAGAAATTGCGGTAGTTACATACGATGCAATATCCCTCAGCCATGAAATCAAAGTCATAAGGCCAGTAGCAGCAAAATGAGTGGATTCAGGTACGATGATTCTAAGTGAAATAAGTCACAGAGAAAAAGAAACTTATCATAAGATATCACTTATGAAGGTCATGTAATCATGGCTACTCATTCACTGAGATAGGAAAGAAAACAGAGTCTCACATTTAGAAAACATTCTTATGCCTGCTTAAGGGGGAAGGAGAGGTGGGGTGATGCATAAAACCAGAGTTTGATATTAGTACAGGTACCGTTCCAAAAACCAAATAAAGAATAGACATGACCTACACCTTCCTCAGTGAAAGGGACTCAAAATCCCATATTTCCCGCAGAGGAATATATCTGATTATTAAGAATCTTAAAACCTATGTATCAATATGTCTCCGTAAGGGAATCCAGTGTGTCTAGACTGGCATAAACATGGCAGTGAGAATCAGCTCAAACCCACTACAAAAAGGAATTTCAAAAACAAAACAAAAAAACAGGGAAATTGTTTACAATTCCTTCAGGGGCTCTGAAGAAACCTGGAATGACCATATCTACAACGACAGCAGGATGTGGCATAAGGCTGGACACTTGCAACTGAGAGGATTGGTGAGATTCGGTGAGCAAATGCAGACCATTTAAAGCAATAATGCGAGGCACACATTCAAAGGGTCCCAACTCTCCATTTTGAAGGGAATATTACCTAGCTATAACATGTACGGGAAACCTAGAGAATGGACACAATTTGAATACAAAAGGTTTCTAAAACTCAACTAATTGTCCCTCACCTGGTGCTCTGGTTTGAATTTCCAACTGCTTTACTATCAATCTACCAACTTGGAGAGACAGCCCCTTTAACCTCCTGGTTCGCACAGGTTGCCAATCTGGCAGAGGATGAAAGGGAAGAGGGAGAACCAATGAGAGAGTAGCTCTTAGGTATTTGGACGGCCACATGTCACTCTAATTTCCTGGCAGGAAGAAGAATTAACCAAAGTCTCAGCCACCCGCTGGGAAACAGTATAGGTCCTGAAGCAAAATTGTGGATTTGCGGTCAGCTCACATAAAACGTGTTGAAAAATCGAGCTCCGGGGCACAGCAATTCACAAACCGACAGATTAATAAAGGAGAACTATCGTCCAAAAATCTCTTGAGGGAAAGCAATGAGGCGGATTTGAAATCAAGGAAGAATAGCAGGAAACAGATATCAAGAGGTACATTGGAATCGCCTTTAAAGCACAGGAAGAGGGGCACAATTTCGACAATGATGCACTTGGCCAAAAAGAGCGTATGCGTTTTCTCCTGAATATATGCAGGAGAAAACGCATACACACTTTTTGGCCAAGCAAGCAAGCGGGCAATGCAAATCTGCACTACAAAGAAGTATCACTTCCCACTGCTCAAAAGTGACATCCACAAAATGTGTAAAAACCAGAAAGGCAAGACAGGCTCTGGAGAACAGGAAGCATTGTTATGCTGATGGGCGGTATGTAAACTACCAACTTCCTCTCTAGAGGAGTGCACTGTCTTCCCTAAAACAGGTAAACAACAGAGCTACAGAGGCAAGGGCACTTCCAGTCTAGGGAATATACCTTGGTAAAACTGAAAATCAATAAGACAGAGCTACCCCAAAATTTATGGCTGCACTGTTTACAAGAACCTCAACTTGGGTACACCTTAAATATCCCAGGAAAGACAAAAATGGTTCAAGAAATTGTGTTATTTACGTACGATGGAATATCTCTCCTCCGTGAAATCCATGTCATAAGCGCAGGAGCAGCAAAATGAGTGGATTCAGGTACGATGATTCTAAGTAAAATAAGTCACACAGAAAAAGAAACTTTTCATAAGATATCACTTATGACTATCCCGCACACATGGCTACACATGAACTGAGTTAGGGAAGAGAACAGAGTCTCACATTTAGAAAACACACTTATGCCTGCTTACGGGGGAAGCAGAGGTGGGGTGATGCATAAAACCTGAGTTTGATATTAGTACAAGTACCGTTCCAAAAACCAACTACGGAATAGACAAGGCCTACACCTTCCTCAGTGAAAGGGACTCAAAAACCCATTTTTCCCGCAGAGGAATATATCTGACTAGTAAGAATCTTAAAACCAGTGTACTGATAAGTCTCCGTAAGGGAATCAAGTGTGTCTAGAATCGCATAAACATGGCAGTGAGAATCAGCTCAAACCCACTATAAAAAGGAATTTCAATAACAAAACAAAAAAACAGGGAAATTCTTTACAATTCCTTCAGGGGCTCTGATGAAACCTGGAATGACCCTATCTACAACGACACTTGGAAGTGGCATAAGGCCGGACACTTGGGACTGAGAGGATTGGTGAGATTCGGTGAACAAATGCAGACCATTTAATGCAATAATGCGTGGCACACATTCCAAGGGTCCCAAATCTCCAGGTTGAAGGGAATATTACTACAGCTATAACATGTATGGGAAACCTAGAGAATGGACACACTGTGAATATGAAAAGTTTCTAAAACTCAACTAATAGTCCCTCTCCTGTTGCTCCGGTTTGTCTTTCCAACTGCTTTACTATCAATCTCCCAACTTGGAGAGACAGCCCCTTTAACATCCTGGTTCGCACAGGTTGCGAATTTGGCAGAGGATGAAAAGGAAGAGGGAGAACCAATGAGAGGGTAGCTGTTAGGCATTTGGACGGGCACATGTTACTCTAATTTCCCAGCAGGTAGAAGAATTAGCCAAAGTCTCAGCCACCCGCCGGGAAACAGTATAATTGCTGAACCAAAGTTTTAGACCTGCCGTCAGCTCACAAAAAAAGAGTTGAAAAATGGAGCTCAGGGGGACAGCAATTCAAAAACTGGCAGAGTAATAAAGGACAACTATCGTCCAGAAATCTGTTGAGCGTAGGCAACGAGGCGGACTTGAACGCGAGCCAGAATAGCAGGAAACAGATTTCAAGAGGTACATTGGAATCACGTTTAAAGAACAGGAAGAGGGGCACAACTTCGACAATGATGCACTTGGCCAAAAAGGGCACATGCATTTTCTCCTGAATATATTCATGAGAAAATGCATACGCACTTTTTGGCCATGCAAGCAAGCGGGAAATGCAAATCTGCACTACAAAGAAGTATCACTTCCCACCGGTCAAAAGGGACATCCGTGAAATGTGTAAAAACCAGAATGGCAAGAAAGGCCCTCGAGAACAGGGAGCCTAGTTATGCTGATGGGCAGGATGTAAATTGACAACTGCCTCTCTGAAGGAGTGCATTGTATTCCCTAAAACAAGTAAACAACAAAGCTACAGAGCCAAGGGCACTTCCAGTCTAGGGAAGATACCTTGGGAAAACTGAATATCAATAAGACAGAGCAAACACAAAATTGAGGGCTGCACTGCTTACAAGAACCTCAACTTGGGTACACATTAAATATCCCAGGAAAGACAAAAATGGTTCAAGAAATTGTGTTACTTACGTACAATTGAATACCCCTCAGCCATGAAATCAATGTCATAAGGCCAGTAGCAGCAAAATGAGTGGATTCAGGTACGATGATTCTAAGTGAAATAAGTCACAGAGAAGAAGAAACTTATCATAAGATATCACTTATGAAAGTCCTGTAAACATGGATACACATGAACTGAGTTACGAAAGAGAACAGAGTCTCACATTTAGAAAACACTCTTATGCCTGCTTAAGGGGGAAGGAGTGGTGGGGTGATGCATAAAACCAGAGTGTGATATTAGTACAGGTACGGTTCCAAAAACCAACTACGGATTATACAAGTCCTACACGTTCGTCAGTGAAAGGGACTCAAAACCCCATATTTCCCACAGAGGAATATATCTGACTAGTTAGAACCTTAAAACCTATGTATTGATATGTCTCCGTAAGGGAACCAAATGTGTCTAGACTGGCATAAACATGGCAGTGAAAATCAGCTCAAACTCACTATAAAAAGGAATTTCAAAACTAAACAAAAAAATAGGGAATTTCTTTACAATTCCTTCAGGGGCTCTGATGAAACCTGGAATGACCCTATGTAAAACGACAGCTGGATGTGGCATAAGGCTGGACACTTGGGACTGAGAGGATTGGTGAGATTGGGTCAGCAAAAGCAGACCATTTAAAGCAATAATGCGTGGCACACATTCCAAGGATCCCAACTCTCCAGGTTGAAGGGAATATTACTACAACAATAACATGTACGGGAAAGCAAGGGAATGGACACAATGTGAATACGAAAGGTTTCTAAAACTCAACTAATAGTCCCTCTCCTGGTGCTTCGGTTTGAATTTCCAACTGCTTTACTATCAATCTCCCAACTTGGAGAGACAGCCCCTTTAACCTCCTGGTTCGCACAGGTTGCAAATTAGGCAGAGGATGAAAGGAAAGATGGAGAACCAATGAGAGAGTAGCTGTTAGGCATTTGGACGGGCACATGTCACTCTAATTTCCCGGCAGGAAGAAGAATTAACCAAAGTCTCAGCCACATGCCGGGAACCAGTATAGATCCTGAAGCAAAATTTTGGACTTGCGGTCAGCCCACAAAAAACGAGTTGAAAAATGGAGCTCAGGGGCAGAGCAATTCAAAAATTGGCAGAGTATTAAAGGGAAACTATCGTCCAAAACTCTGTTGATGGAAGGCAACGAGGTGAACTTGAAAGGGAGTCAGAATAGCAGGATACAGATTTCAAGAGGTACATTGGAATCGCTTTTAAAGCACAGGAGGAGGGGCACAATTTCGACCATGATGCACTTGCCCTAAAAGGGCGTATGCGTTTCCTCCTGAATATAACAAGGAGGAAATGCATACGCCCTTTTTGGCCAAGCAAGCAAGCGGGTAATGAAATTCTGCAGTACAAAGAAGTATCACTTCCCAGCGGTCAAAAGGGACATCTGCAAAATGTGTAAAAACCAGAAAGGCAAGACAGGCCTTGGAGAACAGGGAGCGTAGTTATGCTGATTGTCAGGATGTAAATTGCCAACCGCCTCTCTGGAGGAGTGAAATGTGTTCCCTAAAAAAATTAAACAACAGAGCTACAGAGCGAAGGGCACTTCCAGTCTAGGGAATATACCTTGGGAAAACTGAAAATCAATAAGACACAGCCACCTCAAAATTTAGGGCTGCACTCTTTACAAGAACCTCAACTTGGGTACACCTTAAATATCCAAGGAAAGACAAAATTGGTTCAAGAAATTTTGGTACTTACGTACGATGGATTATCCCTCAGCCATGAAATAAATGTCATAAGGCCAGTAGCAGCAAAATGAGTCGATTCATGTACGATGATTCTAAGTGAAATAAGTCACAGAGAAAAAGAAACTTATCATAAGATATCACTTATGAAGGTCCTGTAAACATGGCTACACATGAACAGAGTTAAGAAAGAGAAAAGAGCCTCTCATGTAGAAAACACTCTTATGCCTTCTTAAGGGGAAAGGAGACGAGGGGTGATGCATAAAACCAGAGGTTGATATTCGTACAGGTAACATTCCAAAAACCAAATATGGAATAGACAAGACCTACACCTTCCTCAGTGAAAGGGACTCAAAACCCCATATTTCCCGCAGAGGAATATATCTGACTAGTAATAATCTTAAAACCTATATATTGATATGTCTCATAAGGGAAACAAGTGTGTCTAGACTCGCATTAACACGGAAGTGAGAATCAGCTCAAACCCACTATAAAAAGGAATTTCAAAAACAACCAAAAAAAAAAAAAAACCGGGAAATTCTTTACAATTCCTTCAGGGGCTCTGATGAAACCTAGATTGACCCTATCTACAACGACAGCTGGATGTGGCATAAGGCTGGACACCTGGGACTGAGAGGATTGGTGAGATTGGGTAAGCAAATGCAGACCTTTTAAAGCAATAATGCGTGGCACACATTCCAAGGGTCCCAACTCTCCAGGTTGAAGGAAATATTACTACAGCTATAACATGTACGGGAAACCTAGAGAATGGACCCAATGTGAATACAAAAGGTTTCTAAAACTCAACTAATTGTCCCTCTCCTGGTGCTCTGGTTTGAATTTCCAACTGCTTTACTATCAATCTACCAACTTGGAGAGACAGCCCCTTTAACCTCCTGGTTCGCACAGGTTGCAAATTAGGCAGAGGATGAAAGGGAAGAGGGAGAACCAATGAGAGAGTAGCTCTTAGGTATTTGGACGGCCACATGTCACTCTAATTTCCTGGCAGGAAGAAGAATTAACCAAAGTCTCAGCCACCCGCTGGGAAACAGTATAGGTCCTGAAGCAAAATTGTGGATTTGCGGTCAGCTCACATAAAACGTGTTGAAAAATCGAGCTCCGGGGCACAGCAATTCACAAACCGACAGATTAATAAAGGAGAACTATCGTCCAAAAATCTCTTGAGGGAAAGCAATGAGGCGGACTTGAAATCAAGGAAGAATAGCAGGAAACAGATATCAAGAGGTACATTGGAATCGCCTTTAAAGCACAGGAAGAGGGGCACAATTTCGACAATGATGCACTTGGCCAAAAAGAGTGTATGCGTTTTCTCCTGAATATATTCAGGAGAAAACGCATACACACTTTTTGGCCAAGCAAGCTAGTGGGCAATGCAAATCTGCACTACAAAGAAGTATCACTTCCCACTCCTTGAAAGGGACATCCGCAAAATGTGTAAAAACCAGAAAGGCAAGACAGGCTCTGGAGAACAGGAAGCATTGTTATGCTGATGGGCGGTATGTAAACTACCAACTTCCTCTCTGGAGGAGTGCACTGTCTTCCCTAAAACAGGTAAACAACAGAGCTACAGAGCCAAGGGCACTTCCAGTGTAGGGAATATACCTTGGGAATAGTGAAAATCAATAAGACCGAGCCACCCCAAAATTTAGGGCTGCACTGCTTACAAGAACCTCAACTTGGGTAAACATTAAATATCCCAGGAAAGACAAAAATGGTTCAAGAAATTGTGTTACTTACGTACGATGGAATATGTCTCAGCCGTGAAATCCATGTCATAAGCGGAGGAGCAGCAAAATGAGTGGATTCAGGTACGATGATTCTAAGTGAAATAAGTCACACAGAAAAAGAAACTTTTCATAAGATATCACTTATGACTATCCCGCACACATGGCTACACATGAACTGAGTTACGGAAGAGAACAGAGTCTCACATTTAGAAAACACTCTTATGCCTGCTTATGGGGGAAGGAGAGGTGGGGTGATGCATAAAACCAGAGTTTGATATTAGTACAAATACCGTTCCAAAAACCAACTATGGAATCGACAAGCCCTACACCTTCCTCAGTGAAAGGGACTCAAAAACCCATATTTCCCGCAGAGGAATATATCTGACTAGTAAGAATTTTAAAACCAATGTACTGATAAGTCTCCGTAAGGGAATCAAGTGTGTCTAGAATCGCACAAACATGGCAGTGAGAATCAGCTCAAACCCACTATAAAAAGGAATTTCAATAACAAAACAAAAAAACAGGGAAATTCTTTACAATTCCTTCAGGGGCTCTGATGAAACCTGGAATGACCCTATCTACAACGACACTTGGAAGTGGCATAAGGCCGGACACTTGGGACTGAGAGGATTGGTGAGATTCGGTGAACAAATGCAGACCATTTAAGGCAATTATGCGAGGCACACATTCAAAGGGTCCCAACTCTCCATTTTGAAGGGAATATTACCTAGCTATAACATGTACGGGAAACCTAGAGAATGGACACAATGTGAATACAAAAGGTTTCTAAAACTCAACTAATTGTCCCTCTCCTGGTGTTCTGATTTGAATTTCCAACTGCTTTACTATCAATCTACCAACTTGGAGAGACAGCCCCTTTAACCTCCTGGTTCGCACAGGTTGCCAATCTGGCAGAGGATGAAAGGGAAGAGGGAGAACCAATGAGAGAGTAGCTCTTAGGTATTTGGACGGCCACATGTCACTCTAATTTCCCGGCAGGAAGAAGAATTAACCAAAGTCTCAGCCACCCGCTGGGAAACAGTATAGGTCCTGAAGCAAAATTGTGGATTTGCGGTCAGCTCACATAAAACGTGTTGAAAAATCGAGCTCCGGGGCACAGCAATTCACAAACCGACAGATTAATAAAGGAGAACTATCGTCCAAAAATCTCTTGAGGGAAAGCAATGAGGCGGACTTGAAATCAAGGAAGAATCGCAGGAAACAGATATCAAGAGGTACATTGGAATCGCCTTTAAAGCACAGGAAGAGGGGCACAATTTCGACAATGATGCACTTGGCCAAAAAGGGCTTATGCGTTTTCTCCTGAATATTTTCAGGAGAAAAGCATACGCCCTTTTTGGCCAAGCAAGCAAGCGGTCAATGCAAATCAGCACTACAAAGAAGTATCACTTCCCACGTGTCAAAAGGAACATCCGCAAAATGTGTAAAAACCAGAAACGCAAGATAGGCCCTGGAGAACAGGGAGCCTAGTTATGCTGATGGGCAGGATGTAAATTGCCAACTGCCTCTCTGGAGGAGTGCATTGTGTTCCCTAAAACAAGTAAACAACAGAGCTACAGAGGCAAGGGCACTTCCAGTCTAGGGAATATACCTTGGTAAAACTGAAAATCAATAAGACAGAGCTACCCCAAAATTTATGGCTGCACTGTTTACAAGCACCTCAACTTGGGTACACCTTAAATATCCCAGGAAAGACAAAAATGGTTCAAGAAATTGTGTTACTTACGTACGATGGAATAGCACTCAGCCATGAAATCACTGTCATAACGCCAGTAGCGGCAAAATGAGTGGATTCAGGTACGATGATTCTAAGTGAAATAAGTCACAGAGAAAAAGAAACTTATCATAAGATATCACTTATGAAGGTCCTGTTAACATGGCTACACATGAACTGAGTTAGGAAAGAGAACAGAGACTCACATTGAGAAAACACTCTTATGCCCGCTCAAGGTAGTAAGAGAGGTGTGGTGATGCATAAAACCAGAGTTTGATATTAGTACAGTTCCCGTTCCAAAAACCAACTACGGAATAGTCAAGACCTACACCTTCCTCAGTGAAAGGGACTCAAAACCCCATATTTCCCGCAGAGGAATATATCTGATTAGTAAGAATCTTAAAACCTATGTATTGATATGTTTCCGTAAGGGAATCAAGTGTTTCTAGACTGGCATAAACATGGCAGTGAGAATCAGCTCAAACCCACTATAAAAAGGAATTTCAAAAACAAAACAAAAAAACAGGGAAATTCTTTACAATTCCTTCAGGGGCTCTGATGAAACCTGGAATGACCCTATCTACAACGACAGCTGGATGTGGCATAAGGCAGGGCACTTGGGACTGAGAGGATTGGTGAGATTCGGTGAGCAAATGTAGACCATTTAAAGCAATAATGCGTGGCACACATTCCAATGGTCCCAACTCTCCAGGTTGAAGGGAATATTACTACAGCTATAACATGCATGGGAAATCAAGAGAATGGACACACTCTGAATACAAAAAGTTTCTAAAACTCAACTAACAGTCCCTCTCCTGGTGCTCCTGTTTGACTTTCCAACTGCTTTACTCTCAATCTCCCAACTTGGAGAGACATCCCCTTTAACCTCCTGGTTCACCCAGCTTGCCAATTTGGCAGAGGATGAAAGGGAAGAGGGAGAACCAATGAGAGAGTAGCTGTTAGGCATTTGGAAGGTCACATGTCACTCTAATTTCCCGGCAGGAAGAAGAATTAACCAAAGTCTCAGCCACCCGCCGGGAAACAGCGAACCAAAATTTTGGACTTGTGGTCAACTCACAAAAAACGAGTTGATATATCGAGCTCAGGGGCACAATAGTTCAAAAACTGGCAGAGTAATAAAGGACAACTATCGTCCAAAAATCTGTTGAGGGAAGACAACGAGGTGGACTTGAAATTGAGACACAATAGCAGGAAACAGATTTCAAGAGGTACATTGGAATCTCCTTTAAAGCACAGGAAGAGGGGCACAACTGGATTCAGGTACGATGATTCTAAATGAAATAAGTCACACAGAAAAAGAAACTTATCATAAGGTATCACTTATGAAGGTCCTGGAGACGTGGCTACACATGTACTCAGTTAGGAAAGAGAACAGAATAATGAAAATTATCATAAGCTATCATTCATAGCGTGAATGTACCCAAGGCTACACATGAACTGAATTACAAACACAACAGAGTCACACATTTAGAAAACAAACTTCTGCCTGATTAAGGGGAAAGGCGAGGTGGGGGGATACATAAATCTACCGTCCAAAATTAGCAGAGATACCGTTCCATAAATGAAGTATGTAATAGAAACCACCTACTCCCGGCACAATGAACTGGACTCAACAACCCCTATTGATTGCAGAGGAATATATCTGACCAGTAACAATTTTTAAACATATGTATTCTCATGTCTCCATAAAGGAATCATGTGTGTGTATAATGGCATGAACACAGCACTGAAATTCAGCTAAACCCCCTTATAAAAATAAATTTCAAAAGCAAAATGCAAAAACAGCGAAACAGATAGAATGTCTTAAAAATTACATTCAGGGCCTGTAATGCAACCTGGATTGACCACCTTTACACCCACAGCCGGATGAGACATAAGACTGGACACTTGGGTCTGACAAGATTGCTGAGGTTGTGTGAGCAAAAGAACACCACTTAGAGCAATACTGTGTGCTACCCATTCTAGTGGCCCCAACTCTCCATGTTTAAGGGAATCTTCCTACAGTTAAAACATGCATGGGAAACCCAGTGGATGGTACACTGTGTAATCGGGAAAGTTTTCTAAAAGGTACCTCATTTTTCCTTTCCTCGTGCTCGGCTTTGCCATTCCATCTGCATTACTAAAAATCTCCCCACTTGGAGTGTCACTGCCTTTACCCTCCTGTTGTGCACAGTTTGCAAATTGTGCAGAGGATGAACATGAAGAGGGGAAACAAATGAGACATTAGCTGTAGGTGTTTAGATGGGCACATATCTCTTCAGTTTCCCATCAGGAAAAATAAATAAAAACAGGCTCAGCCTGCAACCGCATAACCAGACTAGGGCCTAAAGCCATCCTGCGGTATTGCAGCCAGCTCACAAATAAGCGAGTTGAAAAATGGAAAGCAGGGGCACAGCAATTCACAAACTTGCAGAGTTATAAAGGACAACTATCATCCAGAAATATATTGAGGTAAGGTAGTGAAGAGGATTTGAAAGCAAGGCAGAATTGAAGGAAACAGATTTCAAGAGGTAGATTGGAGTCGTCTTTAAAGCACATGAAAAGCGACAGATCTTCGACAATGTTGCCCTTGGCCGAAAAGGGAGTATGTGTATTTTCTTGAATATATTCGGGAAAAAATGCATACGCCCTTTTTGGCCAAGCAAGCCATCAGGCATTGCAAATCTACACTACATAGAAGTGTCACTTACCTCCGGTCAAAAGGGCCATCCGCAAATTGTGTAAAAACAACAAATACAGGACAGGCCATGGAGAAAAGGGAGCCTGGTTATGCCGATGGACAGGATGTAAATTGTCAACAGCCTCTCTGGAGAACTGTATGTTGTTTTCTAAAACAGAGCTATAGAGCATAGCACACTTCCACTCATGTGCGTGTATTTTGGGAAAACTAAAAATCCACAACACACAGCCAGCCCAAAGTTTAGGGCTGCTCTGTTTACAAGAACCTCGACTGCAGTACACTTTAAATATCCCAGGAAAGGGAAAAAAAATGGATAAATATGTTGTGGTACTTATATACAATGGAATGTCACTCAGACATAAAATCAATGTCATAAGGCCAATAGCAGCATAACGAGTGGCTTTAGGTACGATGATGCTAATTGAAATGAGCCACAAAGAAAAAGAAACTTATTGTAATATATCACTTATAGAGGGAATGTAAACATGGCTACACATGAACTGAATTTCAAAAGAGAACAGAGTTACACATTTAGAAAACACACTTATGCCTCCTTAAGGGGAAAGGTGATGTGGGGTGATGTGTAAAAGCAGAGTTTGAAATTAGCACAGATACCATTCCATATACCAAATATGTAATAGACAAGACGTACTCCTTTCTCAATGAACTGGACACAAAACACCCTATTCACTGAAGAGGAATATATCTGACTGGTAATAATCTTGAAACCTATGTATTTATATGTCTCCATAATGGAATCAAGTGTATGCAGATTGGCATAAACACAGATCAATGGAACAGGACAGAAAGTGCAGAGATAAACCTACATACCTATGCCTATCTCACCTATGACAAAGGAGCTAAGGATATACAATGGAGAAAAGACAGTCTCTTCAGTAATTGGTGCTGGGAAAACTGGACGCCTACACATAAAAGAATGAAATTAGAACACTCCATAACACCATACACAAAAATAAACTCTAAATTGATCAGAGATCTAAATATAAGACCAGACACTATAAAACACTTAGAGGAAACCATAGGCAGAACACTCTATGACATAAATCACAGCAAGATCCTTTTTGACCCACCTCCTAGAGAAATGGAAATAAAAACAGAAATCAACAAATGGGACCTAATGAAACTTAAAAGCTTTTACACAGTACAGGAAAACATAAACAAGATGCAAAAACAACCCTCAGAATGGGAGAAAATATTTTCAAATGAAGCAATTGACAAAGGATTAATCTCCAAACTTTACAAGCACCTCATGTAGCTCAATATCACAAAAACAAACAACCCAATCCAAAAACGGGCAGAAGACCTAAATAGACATTTCTCCAAAGAAGATATACTGATTGCCAAGAAACACATGAAAGGATGCTGAACATAACTAATCATTAGAGAAATGCAAATCAAAACTATCATGAGGTATCACCTCACAGCAGTCAGAGTGGCAATCATCAAAAAAATCTACAAAACAATAAATGCTGGAGAGGCCTTTATTGGAGAAAAGGGAACACACTTGCACTGTGGGTGGGAATGTAAATTGATATGGGCACTAGGGAGAACAGTACGGAGGTTCATTTAAATAACTAACAATAGAAGTACCATACGACACAACAATCCAACTACTGGTCATTTGCCTTGTGAAAACCATAATTCAAAAGAGTTATGTACAAAAATGTTCATTGCAACTCTATTTACAATAGCCAGGACATGGAAGCAACCTAAGTGTCCATCGACAGATGAATGGATAAAGATGATATGGCACATATATACAATGGAATATCACTCAGCCATAAAAAGAAGCAAAACTGAGTTATTTGCACTGAGGTGGATGGACTTAGAATCTGTCCTAAACAGTGAAGTAAGTCAGAAAGGGAAAAACAAATAATGTATCTTAACAGAGATATACGGAATCTAATGAGGAAAAAAAAAAGATTTTGAAGACCCTAGTGGCAGGACAGGATTAAGGACACAGACATAGGGAAAGGACTTGAGGACACTGGAAGGCGGATGGGTAAGATGGGACGAAGTGAGAGAGTGGCATGGACATAAATACATTACCACATGTAATACTGATAGCTACTGGGAAGCAGCCACATAGAACAGGGAGATCAGCTCGGTGATTTGTGACCACCTAAAGGGGTGGGATATGGAGTGTGGGAGGGAGATGCAAGAGGGAGGGGATCTGCTGATATTTGTATATGTATAGCTGATTCACTTTCTTATACAGCAGAAACTAACACTCCATTGTAAAGCAATTATACTCCAATAAAGGTGGAAAAGGAAAAAAAAAGAAAGCCCAGGGATAAACCTACACACCTATGCTCAACTAATCTATGACAAAGGAGGCAAGACTTTACAATGGAGAAAAGAGAGTTTCTTCAGTCAGTGGTGCTGGGAATTATGGACAGCTATATGTAAAAGAATGAAATTAGAACACTCCCCAACACCATACATAAAAATATATTCAAAATCGATTAGAGACCTTAATGTAAGACCGGACAGTATAAAACTCTGAGAGGAAAACTTACGATGAATACTCTGACATAAATCACTGCAAGATCTTTTTTTGATCCATCTCCTATAGTAATGAAATAAAAAAAAAAAGAAGCTAAACAGATGGGACCTAATGAAACGTAAAAGCTTTTGCAAAGCAAAGGAAACTACAAACAAGATGAAAAGACAACACTCAGAATGGCAGAATATATTTGCAAACGAATCAATGGACAAATGATTAATCTCCAATATATATAAACAGCTCATGCAGCTCAACGTTAATAAGACAAAAACCCAATACAAAAATGGAAGCAGATCTAAATAGACATTTCTTCCAAGAAGACATAGAGATGGCAAACACGCACATGAAAATCTGCTCAACATCACTAATTATTAGAGAAATGGAAATCGAAACTACAATGAGGTATCACGTCACACCTGTTAGAATGGGCATCATCAGAAAATCTACAAACAACAAATGCTGGAGAGGGTGTGGAGAAAAGGAACCTACTTCCACTATTGTTGGGAATGTAAATCGATACAGTCTCTATGGAGAACAGAATGGAGGTTCCTTAAAAAACTAAAAATAGAATTACCATATAATCCAGCAATCCCACTACTGGGCATATACCGAGAGAAAACCATAAATCAAAAAGACACATTCACCACAATGTTCATTACAGCACTATTTACAATAGCCAGGTAATGAAAGCAACCTAAGTGCCCAAAGACAGACGAATGGATAAAGATGTGGTACATATATACAATGGAATATTACTCAGCCATACATAGGAATGAAATTGGGTCATTTGTAGAGACCTTGATGGATCTAGAGACTGTCATACAGAGTGAAGTAAGTCAGAAAGAGAAAAACAAATATTGTATATTAATGCATATATGTGGAACCTAGAAAAATGGTACAGATGAACCGGTTTGCAGGGCAGAGATAGAGACACAGATGTAGAGAACAAACATATGGACACCAAGGGGGGAACACCATGGGAGGGTGGGGGTGGGATGAATTGGGAGACTGGGATTCACATGTGCACACTTATATGTAAAACATAGATATCCAATAAGAACCTGCTGTATAAAAGAAATAAATAAATTTTAAAAAAATAAAAATAAATAAATAACATTTAATAAAATAAAACAGAAAAAAAGGTTTTCCCTTCATATAGACGTCTTTATATAAATGCATTATTTCCATGTTTATATCTCTAAATTAAAAAAAGAGGAATAAATAAAACCTACCTTGAACCAAAAAGAAAAAAAGGAAAAAAAAAAAAAAACAGAACCCACCATTTATACAGAGGAAAATCGTATCAGGGCAATTGTTCCAGTGGTAACAAATTCTTAAGTTGGTCAGAAGTGAGAAATCATCTCCCATGCAGTCAGCAGCGCTTCCCCCCACAAGGAACATCCTCATTGCAAAGCTGGGGGACTATGTCGAGGCGTCTGTGAGTAAATGTGAGCTGTACCCCAGTCCTGCTGCAGCTGAAATCTTCCCACCCTTTCCAGGTAAAACACCTGAATATGTACAAGAACTTGCAAGCCTAGAGGAAGGGCTGTGGAGCCACAGCAGCGACAGCATGCAGGCCGACTTGGTGCCAGCAGGCCAGCCAGGATGGTCCTCGTCCCAGATGCTCTTCTGGAATCTTTCCATTTCCCTGCCTGAGATACCCCTCCTGCCACGGCCCCCACTGCTTTTTTACTTCCTCACCTCTGTCTGGGGAGAAATTCCAGTGGCAGGTATGGGTGACACATCCTCTTCTTTAGCAGGTGGCATCCTGGCAACTCCTGCAGGAAGTCCAGCAGAGCCCCACTCACACTGGGCCACCCACAAAGCCACGGCCTCTCACTCCCTCCCACCACGCCAGCCCTGACACTCCTGATGGGGCAGAGAATATGGCGTCAGGCACAGCTACAGGAGCTCTTGCTGACTGGAGAGGTGCTTATATTGATCTCAACACAGGCACACCTGGGGAGGGCTGGCAGGCAGTGTCAGGCTGCCCAAATCAGCCAATCCTCACTCCTCAGGGACTCACAGTTGCAAAAAATGAGCCTTGCTAAACGGGCCAGGCCCAAGGAAAAGGTGTGGGCTCTTGAGAGTCAGGATAGACAAGGGGCTGCAGCTGCGGCTTGTTTTCTTATCATTTTATCTGGTCCATGAGTGGAAAACAACTTCAAGAAGACCCTATCCTAATGAGAGGAACCCAGGAGTCAGGGAGAGGAGTGATGGTGGGTGGAGATAGAGGCCTGGTGCCCTGGCTGCAGGGGAAGTGTCTTTAAGACCAGGCAGAGAGAGGACGCACAGAGTGATACCTGGGGTCACAGACCTGTCAGAGCTGCTGTTTGTTAGTTCAAGTCCTGCTCTGAGGTGTTCTGTGTCAGCTGTGAGTGACAGGTGAGCTGGGGTTTCTCTGCAAGGTGGGCTATGTGCACGGTTCCTGTGTTTCCAGCCCTTCTGGGGTACCTGCCCAAAGGGAGATCCATATCCTGGGAAGGGCCTGACTATGAGAGCCCCATGGGCTGCTGGGTATCTGCACAGGTGAGCTCCATACCCTGGGAGGGACTTGACCACGAGAGCCCCGTGGGCTGTGGGGGTGGAGGTGCAGCCCAGGTGAGCTCCATATCCTGGGATTGGCCTGACCTCGAGAGCCCCATGGGCTGCTGGAGACCTGGTAATGTATATCAAGAAAGTCAGTGAAGCCACCGAGGATATACATCAAGTAGCTCCTATTTCCTACACCCTGCTGGTCAGTCTACCATCCACCAGGCCATGGTATTCTGTATTAGACTTCAATGATGCCTTCTTCTGTATTCCACTCATCTCAGAGTCACAAGAATTTTTGGCTTGTGAGTGGCAGGACACAACATGCAACAAAAGCAATAATGCTGGGCCGTCCTGCCCCAATGGTTCAAAAATCCCCACACCATCATTGGGGAAATGTCCTCTAAAGACCTAAAAGTTCTACCTCTGTAAAAGGGAACCCTCCTTCAATATGCAGATGACATTCTGATCGCCAGGCCTACAAAAGACGCCTCTGAACTACCTAGCCAAGAAAGGATAGAAGGTGTCCAAGAAAAAGGCTCAAATATCCCAGGCTAAGGTGACATGCCTGGGCTTCATTCTCAAAGATATTCGGAGAAACGCATCCCAGGATAGGGAAGAAGCCATTTGCAGCCTTACCTCTTCTAAAACTAGAAGACAGCTTAGGGGTTCCTGGGGATGCCAAGGTTTTCTACATCTGGATCCCTAACTACAGTCTAATAGCTGGGCCTCTACATGAAACACAGACACGAAAAGATGATGATCCTTTTTAATAGTATCCAGAAGCAGCCTTTCAAGAATGGAAAGAGAGGTCAATTCAGGCCCTTGCCCAGGAACTCCCTAATTTAGCTAAACCCTTTGACCTTTACATACCAGGTCAAATATTAGTCGCCCTTGGAGCCTTAGTGCAAAAACTGGGACCACTTGAAATGGAGCAACACAAGAATGCCCTTCACGTATCACAAACTATGGTCACCAAGGGCTTTGCCCACCGCCCCATCAGGCCAGGATACTGGGGTATCTAAAAAGGTGGAAATCAGCAGCCTGTAAGGCCAGCTCCCTCCTAAGGGAAAAGGACACCACGTGGTGATCCTAACCACCCATCATGCCCTGAAGTTGCAGCGGTCGCTCTGTGGACACACTGACCTCGAGTGAGGAGGCCCTCCAACTCCAACCTCCAGAGAGACAAACGGGCGCAATGGGCCCCCAAGATGTCTCGTGTGACCATCACTTGACCTGGAGTTTCTCTCAGAAAACAAGTCTGTGCCCCAAAAGAGCAGACTACTGCTTGCAGGACTTACTGCACCCAGACGGGAGCTAATAAGCTTGGCGGGGGAAAACTATATCACGCTTTCACCATAGAAAACCCTACAGAAACCACGGTGATGGTGGCCAATATGACCGGCTGGACTGCTGGCTACTTCAAAAGGCTGTTGACTCAGTGGACGTCATGGTCCTGGATCACCACTGACCATGGACTGTCTGGGAGTTATGCGGGCAGGGCTCTGACACATGGTGCTGTTTATACATTAATTCAGGGACCTAATTAAAGAAAGCACAGACTACTGGTCAGAGCATCTAGGCTGGCAAAAACCGTCAGCCTAAGGTCGCCGAACAAATGTGGGGTGGGGTGAAACCTGCCACCGCAGCATCTCTCTGCATGTCTTTCCTGGACCCTTAAAGGTCATTAGAATGTATAACACTTCCAATGCTGGTGCTCAGGTGGACGAGCAGTGAGGCAGGAAGCCTTGGGACAATCAACCTCACCTGGAGGCTGCTGGGGATAAGTTTTGCCCCTCCCCCCGTGTATGCGGTCTCCCACCTCAGCATGAAGCAGTTACAAAAGAGGGGTCTGCACCCTCAGCACCCCAAGAATGAGGAACGGGACAAAAAGCAGAGGAGGTGTTCATCACCGGCAACGTTCATTAAAAATTCTTGGGAGATAAAAAGAGAATCTGGGCAATAAAATAAAGTCTAACCTGTCTTTCCTTTGTGCTTTGTCTAATTTCACGTGCTCCTAGGGTGCCGCATGCAGAGGTCCCACACCCGGCACTTCAGACCCGATTTCCTAGTGCCGAATGGCTGGGCTGACACCTCAGCTAGTGGGGTCCCATGCAGACTCCGCGACATAGAGCCTGAGCTGCAGCCAACCCAGCCCTCGAGAGCTCCATCCCCTCCCTCCTGCTGACGCTGCCGGGATCCCTACACAGCAGCCCAGCCCACAGCCCGCGGGTTAGTGCACGCTCTCACCTCTCCATTCTGTTTTCAAAATATAAAGTTTCCTTTGCTTCTGAACCAAACTCAGTCTTGATCTGTTGGCTCCAATGACACTGGGCACAGGGACTCCTCTTGGGGTCCACTCTGGAGGATCAGTAACAGAAATTGAGAACATTGTAACTTCAATGAACAGATGTGTGAGCCAAACTGTAGTTAACATAGAGCAGTGTATAAGGCTCAGGTAAAATAAGATGTTTCTAAGACTTACATTTGATATTTCCATCACTTTATTATAAGCAAGTTCAGTGAAGACGTTTGTCTTATTTGTTAGGTCAACATTAGAGAAATGAAGTGATTTATTCCCAAGGATGTACATCGAATACTCTTGGCTGAAGCTTCAATCTTGTTTTGAATGCTTTTCCATTGAAAATGATACCTCTCTTTCAGCTTCCCCATTTCTGAGAAGTATAAAATCTTATAATTTATTATTACCAAAGTGGAAACGTAGGATAAGGCATAAATTAACAGTTTGGGATTAACACATACACACTGCTATGTATAAAACAGATCATCAACAAGGAACTACTGTATAGCACAGGGAACTACACTGAATATTTTGCAATAACCTATAAGGGGAAATAATCTGAAAAAGAATAGATATTTTTATTGACATCATCTATCAATGACAGATAAAATATAAACTAAGCAAGGCCGATGGTGAGCACTTCTGATCCCGAAGATTTCAATCATCTAAAGTTTGGACTCTGCCTATTTCCCAAGGCCCTTAATGGACATATGTGTAGCCGTAGCTTAAAAATTCCCCAGTTTGGGGTTCGGGGAGGCACTGAATGGAAAAATTCCTGGTGTTCTCCATACATGCACGGGATCATTCCTATGGCTAAAACATGCCTGTCACACCTAGAGGATGGTACACCGTTTGATCGGAAACAGTTTGGAAAAGGCACCTCATCTCCTCACCACCTGGTGCTCGGGTTCACACCTCCAGCATCTTTCCTAACAATCTCCTCACTTGGGGATATCAGCACCGTCAACATCCTGTTGAACACAGTTTGGAATTTGTCCAGAGGATGAAGCGGAAGGATGAGAAAAATTTAGAGACAAGTCCTAGGTGTTCAGACAGGCACATGCCACTCTAATTTCCAATCCGGAAGACAAATTCATCAAAGGCTAGAATTGCCAACGGAAACAGAATAGGGCTAGAGGAAATCCCGCTGTTTTCTGTCCAGTTTCCAAAAACACAAGTTGAAAAATGGAACTCAGGGGCACTAAAATTCATGAAACTGCAGAGTTGGAAATATCTATCATCAAAAAATGTCTTGAGGTAAGTCACAGAAAAGGACTTGTAAGCAAGGGAGATTGTCAGGAAACAGATTTGAAGAGGTGGAAAGGACTTCCCATTAAAGCAAAAGAAAAGGGGCTGAACATCGCCAATGATGCAGTTGGCCAAAAAGGGCGTATGCATTTCTTTCTGAATATATTCAAGTAAAGGTCATACACACATTTTATCCAACCAAACAGGTGGGCACTGGAAATCTATACTACAAAATGTATCACTTCACATCAGTCAGAAGGGCCATCCATATATAGTGTAAACACCAGAAATGTAGGACAGGGTGAGGAGAAAAGGGAGCCCTGTGAGGCTGATAGTGCAAATGTAATTTGCCAACGGCCACTCTGGAGAAGTGTATTGTGTTTGCTAAAACATCGAAAAAATGAGCTACAGAGCATAGGGCACTTGCACGCATGGGCGTATACCTTGGGGAAAACAAAAATCGACAGAAAACAGGCACCCCAACGTTTACCACCTGTCTGTTAAAAAGGGCCTCAACTTGGATATAACCTAAATGTCCCTGGAAGGATAAAATGGATAAAAGAGTTGGGGTACTTATGTAGAGTGGAATATTACTCATCCAGAAATCAATGAAATAAGGCCAGTTGTAACAAATCTGGAGGAGTTACATATGATCATTATAAGTGACATATGACAGAAAGAAAAAGACACATATCATAAGATGTCACTTAAAGGTGGAATCAAAAATGGCTACACATGAAATAAATTACAAAATAGAAACATAGTCAAATATGTAGAAAATAAACATATGGCTGCTAAATGGAAAAGGTGGGGAAGGGTGAGGTATTATCCGGGAGGCTGAAATTAGCAAAGACACCATTCCAAGTACCAAATTGAATAACTGACAAGGCCTACACGGTACCTCAAAGAACTGCACTCAGCGCACTCAAGTCACTGGAAAATAATATAAATGACTGGTAAGCATCTGAAAAAGAATTTATTGTTGTCTCACAGTACATGAATCAAGTGGATGTACAGCAGCAAAAAACAGAGCTTTGAAAATCAGCTGTAACCAATATAAAAATAAATTTAAAAATATTTATAAAAACAGTGAGACAGACAAAACTTCTTACAACTTTTGTTGAAGGGCTACGATGTAACATGGATTGAACACATGTAGACCCACAGCAGGATGATATATAAGGCAGGAAGCTATGCACGCTAAGAGATGTTAGAGAGGCTAGGTGAGTAAAGGCAGACCTTTTAAAGTAATACTGCCTGATTCCCATTCCTTGGGTCCCAAATCTGCAGGTTCAAGGTAATCTTCCGACAGCGAAAACATGCCTGGGAAACCGAGACGAATGTACACCGTGTGACCAGGAAAGGTGTCTAAAATACACCTCATTTTTGATCTCCTGGTGCTGGGGTTCGCCATTCCAGCCAAATTACTAACAATCTCCCCACTTGGAGAATCAGCACCTTTAACCTCCTGTTTCACACAGTTTGCAATTTGTGCAGAGGATAAACGGGAAGAGGGGGAACCAATGAGAGACTAGCTGTAGGAGTTTTGACAGGCCATTGCCACTCTAATTTCCCATTAGGAAGAAGAATTAACCAAAGGCTCAGCCTGCCTCCCCAGAACCAGAATAGGGCCGGAAGCAATACAATGGTTTGGCGACCAGCTCAAAAAAAATACGAGTTGCAAAATGGGGCTCAGGAGCAAACAATTCAAAGACATTCAAAGATAAAAATGATAACCAACGTCCAAAAATATATTCAGGTAAGGCAACGAAGAGGATCTGAATGAGAGGCAGAATTGCAGGAAACAGATTTCAAAACGTAGATTGGACTCACATTTAAAGCATATGAAAAGCAGCAGAATTTCTAACATGATGCAGTTGGGCAAAAGGGTGTATGCGTTTTTTTCATGAATATCTTCAGGAAAAAAACACATACAGAGTTTTTGGCCAACCAAGCAAGCGGGAAATGCAAATCCGCACAACAAAGAAGTCTCAATTTCCACTGCTCAGAAAGGCCATCCAAAAAATGTGTACAAACCAGAAATGCAGGAGAGGCCATAGAGAACAGGGAGCTAGTCATGCTGATGGGTGTGGTATAAATATCCAAGACCCACTCTGAAGAAGTGTATGCTGTTTCCTAAAACATCTAAAATACAAAGCTACCGAGCATAGGGCACATCCACTCATGGGCATACAACTTGGGAAGACTAAATATCAACAAGACACAGGCACCCCAATATTTAAGCCTGCTCTGCATACAAGAACCTCAACTTCAGTACAACTTAAGTATTCCAGGAAAGAGAAAATTGCATAAAGAACTTGTGGTAATTTTGTACAACGAAATATCACTCAGACATGAAATCAATGTCATAAAGCCAGTAGCAGCATAATGAGTGGATTTAGGTACGATGATTCTAAGTGAAATAAGTCACACAGAAAAAGAAACTTATCATAAGATATCACTTATGAAGGTCCTGTAAACATGGCTACACATGAACTGAGTTAGGAAAGAGAACAGAGTCTCACATTGAGAAAACACTCTTATGCCTGATAAGGGGAAAGGAGAGGTGGGGTGATGCATAAAACCAGACTTTGATATTAGCACTGGTACCATTCCATGAAGCAAATACAGAATAGACAAATCCTACACCTTCCTCTGTGAACGGGACTCAACACCCCTATTCCACACAGAGGAATATATCTGACTAGTAAGAATCTTAAAACCTATATATTCATATGTCTCCATAAGGGAATCAAGTGTGTCTAGACAGGCATAAACACGTCGGTGAAAATCAGCTCAACCCCATTATAAAAATGAATTTCAAAAACAAAACAAATAAAAACAGCGAAATTCTTACACAATTCCTTCAGGGGTTCTGATGAAATCTGGAACGACCCTATCTGCAAAGACAGCTAGATGAGACATAAGGCTGGACACTTGGGGCTGAGAGGGTTACTGAGATTGGGTGAGAAAATGCAGATCCTTTAAAGCAGTAATGCATGCCACCCATTCCATGGGTGCCAACTCTCCAGGTAGAAGGGAATATCACTACAATTATAACATGTATGGGAATCCTAGAGAATGGACACCCTGTGATGGCAAAAGATTTCTAAAAGGCTCCTAATTTTTCCTCTCCTTGTGCTCCAGTTTGGCATTCCAACTGCTTTACTATCAATCTCCCAACTTGGAGAGTCAGCCCCTATAAGCTACAGTTTCGCACAGTTTGCAAATTGTGCAGTGGATGAAAGGAAAGAGGGAGAACAAATCAGAGAGTAGCTGTAGGCATTTGGACGGACACATGTCACTCTAATTTCCCCTCTGGAAGGAAGAATTAACCAAAGCGTCAGCCTGCACCCCCGGAACCAGTATAGGTCCTGTAGCAAAATTGTAGATGTGCGGTCAGCTCACAAAAACACGAGTTGAAAATTGGAGCTCAGGGGCACAGCAATTCACAAACCTGCAGAGTTATAAAGGACAACTATCTTCCAAAAATCTGTTGAGGGAAGGCAATGAAGCAGACTTGAAAATGAGGCCGAATTGCAGAAAACATATTTCAAGAGTTAAACTGGAATCGCCTTTAAAGCACAGGAAAAGCGTAACAACTTCGATAATGATGCACTTGGCCAAAAAGGGCGTATGCATTTTCTGCTGAATATATTCAGGAGAAAAGGCATACGCCCTTTCTGGCCAATCAAGCAACCCCGCAATACAAATCCACACTACAAAGAATTGTCACTTCCCACCGGTCAAAAGGGACATCCGAAAATCTGTAAAAAACAGAAAATAAAGACAGAGATGACAAGAGCATGTTGCAATGTGATCCCAGGGGTCATGGAGGATTGTGATGACAAGGCCATATAGCATTGTGCTGACAAAGGCATGGAGCATTGTGATGACAAGGATCACGGAGCACTGTGATGACAATCCTCACGGAGCATTGTGATTACATGGATCATGGAGCATTGGGATGACAAGGGCATGGATCATTGTGATGACAAGGGTTATGGAGCATTTTGATGACAAGAGTCCCGGATCACTGTGTTGTCAGGGGTCATGGAGCGTTGTGATGACAGAGGTCATGGAGAATTGTGATGACAAGGGTAATGGAGAAGTGAGATGAGAAGGTCATGGATCTTTGGGCTGAAAATGTTCGTGGAGTATTGTGAAGACAGGTGTCATGGAGCACTGTGATGACAAGGTCCTGTAGCACTGTGTTGAGAAGACCATGGAGTCTTGTGATGACAAATCTCATGGAGCATTCTGATGAAAAGGGGCAAGGAGCATTGTGATTACAAGGGTCTTGGAGAATTGGGATGACAAGGGCATGGAGCATTTGGATGAGAAGTCCATAGAGCGTTCTGATGACATGCATCATGGAGCTTTTTGACGACAAGGGCATGGAGCATTGTGATTACAGGGGTCTTGGAGCACTGTGATGAAAAGGGCATGAATCATTGTGATGGAAAAGGCATGGAGCCTTGTCATGACAGGGTTCAAGGAGCATACTGATGACAAGTGTCAGGGAGCATTGTGATGACAAGTGTATTGAGCATTGTGATGACAAGGTCATGGAACATTGTGGTTACAGGGGTCTTGGAGCATTGTGATGAAATGGGAATGGATCATTGTGACGAAAAATGCATGGAGCCTTGTCATGACAGGGTTCAAGGAGCATACTGATGACAACTGTCAGGGAACATTGTGATGATGAGTGTATTGAGCATTGTGATGACAGAGATCATGGAGCATTGTGATGAGAAGACCATGGATAATTGTGATGACCAGCGTCATGGGGTATTGTGATGACAAGTGTTATGGAACATTGTGATCAGAAGGGTTTGGTGCATTGTGATGACAGAGGTCATTGAGCATTTTGATTTCGTTGTGATGACAATAGCATGAAATATTATGGTGATGGGCAGGGTGCATTGTGATGACAGGGTTCATGGAGCATAGAGATGAAAAGGGGCATGGAGCATTGTGATTACAGGGGTGTTGGTGCATTGTGATGAGGAGGCCATGGAGCATTCTGATGAGATGCGTCATGGAGCTTTGTGATGACAAGTGCATGGAGAATTGTGATTACAGGGGTCATGGAATATTGTGGTGACAGGGGTGAGGGAGTATTGTGATGACTAGTGATGGAACATTGTGATATCAGTGGTGTGAAAGCATTTTGAAGGGAAGTGCATGGAGCATTGTGATGACAAGGTTTATGGAGCATTTTAATTACAAGGATGTGGAGCATTATGATCACAAGTGCATGGTGCATTGTGATGACATGGGTTATGGAGCATTGTTCTGACACACGAATCGACCATTGTGATGACAAGGGTCATGGAGCATTGTGCTGAAAAAGGCATGGAGCTTGGTGATGACAAGGGTCACAGAGCATAGTGATAAAAATTTCATGGAGCATTGTGGTGACAAATGTCACAGAGCTTTGTATGACGAGGTCATGGAACACTGTGATGACAAATGTCATGAAGCATTGTGATGACTGGAGTCACAGAGCTTTGTGACAAAATGGGTCTTGGAGCATTGTGAAGAAAAGGGAATGGATCATTGTGATGAAAAAGGCATGGAGCCTTGTCATGACAGTGTTCAAGGAGCATACTGATGACAAGTGTCAACGAGCATTGTGATGCCAAGTGTATTGAGCATTGTGGTGACAAAGGTCATGGAGCATTGTGATGAGAAGACCTTGCATAATTGTGATGACGAGCGTCATGGGGCATGTGATGACAAGTGTTATGGAACATTGTGATCAGAAGGGTTTGGAGCATTGTGATGACAGAGGTCATAGAGCATTTTAATTACATTGTGATGACAATAGCATGAATCATTATTGTGATGGTCATGGTGCATTGTGATGACAGTGTTCATGGAGCATTGAGATGAAAAGGGGCATGGAGAATTGTCATTACAGAGGTCTTGGTGCATTGTGTTGACAAGGGTCATGGAGCCATGTGATAACAAGGCCGAGGAACATTGTGATGGCAGGGGTCATGGAGCATTGTTATGACAGGTATAATGGAGCATTGTAATGACAAGGGCATGGATCAATGTGATGAGAGATTTCATTGAGCATTGTGATGACAATGGCAAGGAGCATTGTGATGCCAATGGCATGGAGCATTGTGATGCCAAGTGTCATGGAGCTTTGTGATGACAAAGGTCATGGGGCATTTTGACGACAAGGGCATGGTGCATTGAGATGAGAAAGACAGGGATCATTGTGATGACAGGGTCATGGAGCAAGTTGATGAAAAGTGTCATGGAATATTTTGATGACAGGGATTATGGAACATTGTGATGTCAGAGGTCATGAAGCATTGTGATGTAATGGGTCATGGAGCATTTTGTGACAGGGGTTATGGAACATTGTGATGTCTGGGGTCATGGAGCATTGTGATGATAAGGGCATGTAGCACTGTGATGACAGGGGTCATGGAAAACTGTGAGGACAGTGGTGAAGGAGTATTGTGATGACTAGTGATGTAACATTGTGATATATGTGGTGAGAGAGCATTTTGATGAAAAGTGCATGGAGCATTGTGAGGACAAGTGTTATGGAGCATAGCAATGTTAAGGATGTGGAGTATTGTGATGACAAGCGCATGGCGCATTGTGATGACATGGGTCATGGAGCATTGTGCTGACAAAGGCATGGAGCATTTTGATGACAAGGGACACAGAGAATTGTGATGAAATATTCATGGAGCATTTTGGTGAAAATGATCACAGAGCCTTGTGTGACGAGGGCAAGGACCATAGTGATGAGATAGGTCATGAAGCATTGTGATGACTGGAGTCACGGAGCATTGTGATGACAGGGGTCATGGAGCATTGTGATGACAAGCGCATGGAGCATGCTATGACAGTGGTCATACAGCATTGCGATGACAAGTGCATGGAGAATTGTGATGACAAGATCATGTAGAATTGTGATGAGAAGTGTCACGAAGCATTGTGATGACAAGGACGTGGAGAATTGTAATGACTTGGGACATGGAGCATTGTTATGAACAGGGCATGGAGAATTGTGATAGAAAGACCGTGGAGCATTGTGATGAAAGGACCATGGATAATGATGATGAAGAGCGTCATGGATCACTGTAATGACAAGGGGCATGGAGCATTGTGATGACAGGTGTCATGGAGCATTGTGATGAGAGGGGTCATGGAGCATTGTGATGACAAGGGTAATGGAGCATTGTGGTGAGAAGGTCATGGAGCATTGGCCTGAAAATATTCATGGAGTATTGTGATTACAGTGGTCAAGGAGCATTGTGATGACAAGGGAATAGAGCATTTTGATGACAAGGTCCTGGAGCAGTGTGATGAGAAGACCATGGAGCCTTGTGATGACAATCTAATGGAGCATTCTGATGAATAGGGGCATGGAGCATTGTGATTACAGGGTTCTTGGAGCATTGTGATGACAAGGTCATGGAGCATTGTGATGAGAAAGCCATGGAGCATTCTGATACCATGTGTCATGGATCTTTGTGATGACAGGGGCATGGAGCATTGTGATTACTGGGGTCTTGGAGCATTGTGATGACAAGGGTCATGGAGCCTTGGATTCCAAAGCGGTGGAACATTGTGATGGCAGGGGTCATGGAGCATTGTTATGACAGGGGTAATGGAGCATTGTGATGACAAGGTCATGGAACGTTGGTCTGAAAATTTCATGGATTATTTTGATGAGATTCGGCATGGAACATTGCGATGACTAAGGCACGGAACACTGTGATACATGTGTCATGGAGGATTGTAATGACAAGGGCATGGAGCATTGTGATGACAAGGGACACAGAGCATTGTGATGAAAATTTCATGGAGCATTGTGGTGACAAAGATCACAGAGCCTTGTCTGCCGAGGGCATGGACCATTGTGAGGACAAAGGTCATGAAATTTTCTGATGACTGGAGTCACGGAGCATTGTGATGACAGGGGTCATGGAGCATTGTGATGACAAGGACATGGAACAATGTGATGACAGGGGCATGGAACATTGGTCTGACATGTTTCATGGATTATTGTGATGATAGTGGGCATGGCGCATTGTGATGACAAGGGCATGGAGCATTGTGGTGACAAAGGTCACAGAGCCTTGGTGACGAGGGCATGGACCATTGTGAGGACAAAGGTCATGAAGCATTGTGATGACTGGAGTCAAGGAGCATTGTGATGACAGGGGTCATGGAGCATTGTGCTGGCAAGCACATGGAGCATTTTGATGACCAGTGTCATGGAGCATTGTGCTGACAAATGCATGGAGCATTTTGATGACAAGGGACCCAGAGCATTGTGATGTAATATTCATGGAGCATTGTGGTGAAAAAGATCATAGAGCCTTGTGTGACGAGGGCATAGACCATATTGTTGAGATAGGTCATGAAGCATTGTGATGACTGGAGTCAGGGAGCGTTGTGATGAAAGGGGTCATGGAGCATTGTGATGACAAGGGCATGGAGCAATGTGAAGAAAGGGCCATGGAACATTGGTCTGACAAGTTTCATGGATTATTGTGATGACAGTGGGCATGGAGCATTGTGATGACAAGGGCATGGAGCATTGTGGTGACAAAGGCATGGAGCATTTTCATGACAAGGGACACAGAGCATTGTGATGAAATATTCATGGAGCATTGTGGTGTAAAAGATCACAGAGCCTTGTTTGAAGAGGACATGGACCACTGTGATGACAATGGTCATGAAGCATTGTGATGACTGGAGTCACGGAGCATTGTGATGACAGGGGTCAGGGAGCATTGCTCTGAGAAGATTATGGATTATTGTGATGAGAGTGGGAATGGCGCATTGTGTTGGCAAGGGCATGGAACATTGTGATGACAAGGTCATGGAGTATTGTGAAGACAGGTGTCAGGGAGCATTGTGATGACATATGTCATTGTCCATTGTGATGACAATGGTATGGAGCATTGTGATACGAAGTGTCATGGAGGATTGTGATGACAAAGGTAATGGAGCATTTTGATGACAAGGGCTTCGAACATTGTGATGACTAGGTTCATGGAGCAATGTGATGACAAGGGCATGGAGCATTGTGATGACAAGGGCCATTGAGAATTTTGATGACAACGTTGTGAAGCATTGTGATGACAAGCGCATGGAGCTTGCTATGACAGTGGTCATACAGCATTGTGATGACAAGTGCATGGAGAATTGTGATGACAAGATCATGTGACATTGTGAGGAGAAGTGTCACGAAGCATTGTGATGACAAGGACGTGGAGAATTGTAATGACTTGGGACATGGAGCATTTTGATGAACAGGGCAAGGAGAATTGTGATAGCAAGACCGTGGAGCATTGTGATGAAAAGACCATGGATAATTATGATGAAGAGCGTCATGGATCACTGTAATGACAAGGGGCATGGAGCATTGTGATGACAGGTGTCATGGAGAATTGTGATGGGAGGGGTCATGGAGCATTGGCCTGAAAATGTTCATGGAGTATTGTGATTACAGTGGTCAAGGAGCATTGTGATGACAATGGAATGGAACATTTTGATGACAAGGTCCTGGAGCAGTGTGATGAGAAGACCATGGAGCCTTGTGATGAAAAGTCTAATGGAGCATTCTGATGAATAGGGGCATGGAGCATTGTGATTAAAGGGGTCTTGGAGCATTGTGATGACAAGGTCATGGAGCATAGGGATGAGAAGGCCATGGAGCATTCTGATGACATGTGTCATGGATCTTTGTGATGACAGGGGCATGGAGCATTGTGATTACAGGGGTCTTGGAGCATTGTGATGACAAGGGTCTTTGAGCCTTGGATGCCAAGACAGTGGAACACTGTGATGGCAGGGGTCATGGAGCATTGTTATGCCAGGTGTAATGGAGCATTGTGATGACAAGGGCATGGAACATTTGTCTGAAAATTTCATGGATTATTGTGATGACATTCGGCATGGAACATTGTGATGACTAGGGCACGGAACACTGTGATACATGTGTCATGGGGGATTGTAATGACAAGGGCATGGAGCATTGTGATGAGAAGAGTATAGAACACTGTGATGACAAGTGTCATGGAGCATTGTGGTGACAAGGTCATGGAGCAATGTGATGACAGGGGCATGGAACATTGGTCTGACATGTTTCATGGATTATTGTGATGACATGGGCATGGAGCATTGAGATGACAAGGGCATGGAGCATTGTGGTGACAAAGGTCACAGAGCCTTGTATGACGAGGGCATGGACAATTGAGAGGACAAAGGTCATGAAGCATTGTGATGACTGGAGTCACGGAGCATTGTGATTACAGGGGTCATGGAGTATTGTGGTGACAAAGTTCACAGAGCCTTGTGTGACGAGGGCCTGGACCACTGTGTGGACAAAGGTCATGAATCATTGTGATGACTGGAGTCACGGAGCATTGTGATGACAGGGGTCATGGAGCATTGTGATGACAAGGGCATGGAGCATTGTGATGACAGGTGCATGGAACAGTGGTCTGACATGTTTCATGGATTATGGTGATGACAGTGGGCATGGTGCATTGTGATGACAAGGGCATGGATCATTGTGATGACAAGGTCATGGAGTATTGTGAAGACAGTTGTCAGGGAGCATTGTGATGACATATGTCATTGTCCATTGTGATGACAATGGCATGGAGCATTGTGATACCAAGTGTCATGGAGGATTGTGATGACAAAGTTAATGGAGCATTTTGATGACAAGGGCTTGGAACATTGCGATGACAAGGATCATGGAGCATTGTGATGACAAGGGCATGGAGCATTCTGATGAAAATTTGCAAGGAGCATTGAGATTACAGGGGTTTTGAAGCAATGTGATTACAAGGGCATGGAGCACTGTGATGAGAAGGCAATGGAGCATTCTGATGACATGCATCATAGAGCTTTGTGATGACAAGGACATGGAGCATTGTGATTAGAGGGATCTTGGACCATTGTGATGAAAAGGGAATGGATCATTGTGATGAAAAATGCATGGAGCCTTGTCATGACAGGGTTCAAGGAGCATACTGATGACAACTGTCAGGGAGCAATGTGATGATAAGTGTATTGAGCATTGTGATGACAAAGATCATGGAACATTGTGATGAGAAGACCATGGATAATTGTGATGACCAGCGTCATGTGGCATTGTGATGACAAGTGTCATGGAACATTGTGATCAGAAGGGTTTGGTGCATTGTGATGACAGAGGTCATTGAGCATTTTGATTTACTTGTGATGACAATAGCATGAAATATTATGGTGATCGGCACGGTGAATTGTGATGACAGGGTTCATGGAGCATTGAGATGAAAAGGGGCATGGAGCATTGTGATTACAGGGGTGTTGGAGCATTGTGATGACAAGGGCATGGAGCATTGTGGTGAGAAGGCAATGGAGCATTCTGATGACATGCGTCATGGAGCTTTGTGATGACAAGGGCATGGAGAATTGTGATTACAGGGGTCATGGAATATTGTGATGACAGGGGTGAGGGAGTATTGTGATGACTAGTGATGGAACATTGTGATATCAGCGGTGAGAAAGCATTTTGAGGAGAAGTGCATGGAGCATTGTGATGACAAGGTTTATGGAGCATTTTGATGACAAGGATGTGGAGCATTGTGATGACAAGTGCATGGTGCATTGTGATGACATGGGTTATGGAGCATTGTGCTGACACGCTCATCGAGCATTGTGATGACAAGGGTCATGGAGCATTGTGCTGACAAAGGCATGGAGCTTTGTGATGACAATGGTCACAGAGCATTGTGATAAAAATTTCATAGAGCATTGTGGTGACAAAGATCACAGAGCTTTCTGTGACGAGGTCATGGACCATTGTGATGACTGGAGTCACGGAGCATTGTGATAACTGGTGTCTTGGAGCATTGTGATGAAAAGGGAATGGATCATTGTGATGAAAAAGGCATGGGGCCTTGTCATGACAGTGTTCAAGGAGCATACTAATGACAAGTGTCAGCGAGCATTGTGATGCCAAGTGTATTGAGCATTGTGGTGACAAAGGTCATGGAGCTTTGTGATGAGAAATCCTTGCATCATTGTGATGACGAGCGTCATGGGGCATGTGATGACAAGTGTTAGGGAACATTGTGATCAGAAGGGTTTGGAGCATTGTGATGACAGAGGACATGGAGCATTTTGATTTCATTGTGATGACAAGGGCATCAATCATTATGATGATGGGCATGGTGCATTGTGATGACAGTGTTCATGGAACATTGAGATGAAAAGTGGCATGGAGAATTGTGATTACAGAGGTCTTGGAGCATTGTGATGACAAGGGTCATGGAGCCTTGTGATGACAAGGCCGCGGACCATTATGATGGCAGGGGTCATGGAGCATTGTTATGACAGGTATAATGGAGCATTGTGATGACAAGGGCTTGGAGCAATGTGATGAGAGATTTCATTGATCATTGTGATGACAATGGAATGGAGCATTGTGATGACAGGGTCATGGAGCAATTTGAATAAAAGAGCCATGGAATATTTTGATGACAGGGGTTATGGAACATTGTGATGTCAGGGGTCATGAAGCATTGTGATGAAATGGGTCATGGAGCATTTTGTGACATTGGTTATGGAAAATTGTGATGTCAGTGGTCAAGGAGCATTGTGATAATAATGGCATGGAGCACTGTGATGACAGAGGTCATGGAACATTGTGATGACATGGGTGAGCGAGTATTGTGATGACTAGTGATGGAACTTTGTGATATATGTGGTGAGAGAGCATTTTGATGAGAAGTGCATGGAGCATTGTGATGACAAGTTTTATGGAGCATAGCGATGAAAAGGATGTGGAGCATTGTGATGAAAAGAGCATGGCACATTGTGATGACATGTGTCATGGAGCATTGTGCTGACATGTGCATGGAGCATTTTTATGACAAGTGTCATGGAGCATTGTGCTGTCAAAGGCATGGAGCATTGTGATGACAAGGGACACAGAGCATTGTGATGAAAATTTCATGGAGCATTGTGGTGACAAAGATCACAGAGCCTTGTGTGACGAGGGCATGGACCATTGTGAGGACAAAGGTCATGAAATTTTGTGATGACTGGAGTCACGGAGCATTGTGATGACAGGGGTCATGGAGCATTGTGATGACAAGGACATGGAGCAATGTGATGACAGGGGCATGGAACATTGGTCTGACATGTTTCATGGATTATTGTGATGACAGTGGGCATGGCGCATTGTGATGACAAGGGCATGGAGCATTGTGGTGACAAATGTCACAGAGCCTTGTGTGACAAGAGCATGGACCATTGTGAGGACAAAGGTCATGAAGCATTGTGATGACTGGAGTCACGGAGCATTGTGATGACAGGGGTAATGGAGCATTGTGCTGACAAGCACAAGGAGCATTTTGATGACAAGAGTCATGGAGCATTGGGCTGACAAAGGCATGGAGCATTTTGATGACAAGGGACACAGAGTATTGTGATGAAATATTCATGGAGCATTGTGGTAAAAAGATCATAGAGCCTTGTGTGACGAGGGTATGGACCATAGTGATGAGATAGGTCATGAAGCATTGTGATGACTGGAGTCACGGTGCGTTGTGATGAATTGTGTCATGGAGCATTGTGATGACAGGGTTCAGGGAGCATTGCTCTGAGAAGATTATGGATTATTGTGAAGAGAGTGTGCATGGCGCATTGTGATGACAAGGGCATTTAACACTGTGATGACAAGGTCATGGAATATTGTGAAGACAGGTGTCAAGGAGCATTGTGATGACATATGTCATTGTCCATTGTGATGACAATGGTATGGAGCATTGTGATACCAAGTGTCATGGAGGATTGTGATGACAAAGGTAATGGAGCATTTTGATGACAAGGGATTCGAACATTGTGATGACTAGGTTCATGGAGCATTGTGATGACAAGGGCATGGAGCATTGTGATGACAAGGGCCATTGATAATTTTGATGACAACGTCGTGAAGCATTGTGATGACAAGAGCATGGAGCTTGCTATGACAGGGGTCATGCAGCATTGCAATGACAATTGCATGGAGAATTGTGATGACAATATCATGTAACATTGTGATGAGAAGTGTCATGAAGCATTGTGATGACAAGAACGTGGAGAATTGTAATGACTTGGGACATGGAGCATTGTGATGAACAGGGCATGGAGAATTGTGATAGCAAGACCGTGGAGCATTGTGATGAAAAGACCATGGATAATTATGATGAAGAGCGTCTTGGATCACTGTAATGACAAGGGGCATGGAGCATTGTGATGAGAAGACCTTGCATAATTGTGATGACGAGCGTCATGGGGCATGTGATAACAAGTGTTATGGAACATTGTGATCAGAAGGGTTTGGAGCATTGTGATGACAGAGGACATGGAATATTTTGATTTCATTGTGATGACAATAGCATGAATCATTATGATGAAGGGCATGGTGCATTGTGATGACAGTGTTCATGGAGCATTGAGATGAAAAGTGGCATGGAGAAATGTGATTACAGAGGTCTTGGAGCATTGTGATGACAAGGGTCATGGAGCCTTGTGATGCCAAGGCCGTGGAACATTGTGATGGCAGGGGTCATGGAGCATTGTTATGACAGGTGTAATGGAGCATTGTGATGACAAGGGCATGGAACAATGTGATGAGAGATTTAATTGAGCATTGTGATGACAATGGCATGGAGCATTGTGATGCCAAGGGTCATGGAGCTTAGTGATGACAAATGTCATGGGGCATTTTGATGAAAAGGGAGTGGTGCATGGTGATGAGAAGGGCAGGGAGCATTGTGATTACAAGGGTGTTGGTGCATTGTGATGACAAGGGCATGGATCATTCTGATGAGGAGGCCATGGAGCATTTTGATGACATGAGTCATGGAGCTTTGTGATGACAAGGGCATGGAGAATTGTGATTACAGTGGTCATGGAATATTGTGTTGAGAGGGGTGAGGAGTATTGTGATGACTAGTGATGGAACCTTGTGATATCTGTGGTGAGAAGGCATTTTGAGGAGAAGTGCATGGAGCATTGTGATCACAAGGTTTATGGAGCATTTTGATGACAAGGATGTGGAGCATTGTGATGAAAAGTGCATGGTGCATTCTGATGACATGGGTTATGGATTATTGTGCTGACACGCGCATCAAGCATTGTGATGACAAGGGTCACAGAGCATTGTGATTAAAGTTTCATGGAGCATTGTGGTGACAAAGGTCACAGAGCTTTGTGTGACGAGGTGAGGGAACAATGTGATGAAAATATCATGAAGCATTGTGATGAATGGAGTCACGGAGCATTGTGATAACAGGGGTCTTGGAGCATTGTCATGAAAAGGGAATGGATCATTGTGATGAAAAAGGCATGGAGCCTTGTCATGACAGTGTTCAAGGAGCATACTGATGACAAGTGTCAGCGAGCATTGTGATGCCAAGTGTATTGAGCATTGTGGTGACAAAGGTCATGGAGCATTGTGATGAGAAGACCTTGCATAATTGTGATGATGAGCGTCATGAGCCATGTGATGACAAGTGTTATGGAACATTGTGATCAGAAGGGTTTGGAGCATTGTGATGACAGAGGACATGGAGCATTTTGATTTCATTGAGATGACAATAGCATGAATCATTATGATGAAGGGCATGGTGCATTGTGATGACAGTGTTCATGGAGCATTGAGATGAAAAGTGGCATGGAGAAATGTGATTACAGAGGTCTTGGAGCATTGTGATAACAAGGTCATGGAGCCTTGTGATGACAAGGCCGTGGAACATTGTGATGGCAGGGGTCATGGAGCATTGTAATGACAGGTGTAATGGAGCATTGTGATGACAAGGGCATGGAGCAATGTGATGAGAGATTTCATTGAGCATTGTGATGACAATGGCATGGAGCATTGTGATGCCAAGGGTCATGGAGGTTTGTGATGACAAATGTCATGGGGCATTTTGATGACAAGGGCGTGGTGCATTGTGATGAGAAGGGCAGGGAGCATTGTGATGACAGGGTCATGGAGCAATTTGAATAAAAGTGTCATGGAATATTTTGATGACAGGGATTATGGAATATTGTGATATCAGGGGTCATGAAGCATTGTGAAGAAATGGGTCATGGAGCATTTTGTGACAGGGGTTATGGAACATTGTGAAGACAAGGGCATCTAGCACTGTGATGACAGTGGTCACGGAACATTGTGATGACAGGGGTGAGCGCGTATTGTGATGACTAGTGATCGAACATTGTGATATATGTGGTGAGAGAGCACTTTGCTGAGAAGTGCATGGAGCATTGTGATGACAAGTTTTATGGAGCATAGCGATGAAAAGGATGTGGAGCATTGTGAGGAAAAGAGCATGGCACATTGTGATGACATGCGTCATGGAGCATTGTGCTGACAAGCGCATGGAACATTTTGATGACAAGTGTCATGGAGCATTGTGCTGACAAAGGAATGGAGCATTTTGATGACAAGGGACAGAGAGCATTGTGATGAAAATTTCTGGAGCTCTGTGGTGACAAAGATCACAGAGCCTTGTGTGATGAGGGCATGGACCATTGTTATGAGAAAGGTCATGAATCATTGTGATGACTGGAGTCACGGAGCATTGTGATGACAGGGGTCATGGAGCATTGTGAAGACAGGAGCATGGAGCAATATGATGAAAGGGGCATGGAACATTGGTCTGAAAAGTTTCATGGATTACTGTGATGACAGTGGTTATGGAGAATTGAGATGACAAGGGCATGGAGCATTGTGGTGACAAAGATCACAGAGCCTTGTGTGACGAGGGCTTGGACCATTGTGAGGACAAAGGTCATGAATCATTGTGATGACAGGAGTCACGGAGCAATGTGATGACAGGGGTCATGGAGCATTGTGATGACAAGGGCATGGATCATTGTGATGACAGGGGCATGGAACATTGGTCTGACATGTTTCATGGATTATTGTGATGACAGTGGGCATGGCGCATTGTGATGACAAGGGCATGGAACATTGTGGTGACAAGGTCATGGAGTATTGTGAAGACAGGTGTCAGGGAGCATTGTGATGACATATGTCATTGTCCACTGTGATGACAATGTCATGGAGCATTGTGACACCAAGTGTAATGGAGGATTGTGATGACAAAGGCAATGGAGCATTCTGATGACAAGGGCTTGGAACATTGCGATGACAAGAGTCATGGAGCATTGTGATGACAAGGGCATGGAGCATTCTAATGAAAAGGTGCTTGGAGCCTTGAGATTACAGGGGTTTTGAAGCAATGTGATTACAAGGGCATGGATCATTGTGATGAAAAGGCAATGGAGCATTCTGATGACATGTGCCATGGAGCTTTGTGATGACAAGGACATGGAGCATTGTGATTACAGGGGTCTTGGAGCATTGTGATGAAAAGGGAATGGATCATTGTGATGAAAATTGCATGGAGCCTTGTCATGACAGGGTTCAAGGAGCATACTGATGACAACTGTCAGGGAGCATTTTGATGATAAGTGTATTGAGCATTGTGATGACAAAGATCATGGAGCATTGTGATGAGAAGACCATGGATAATTGTGATAACCAGCGTCATGGGGCATTGTGATGACAAGTGTTATGGAACATTGTGATCAGAAGGGTTTGGTGCATTGTGATGACAGAGGTCATTGGGCATTGTGATTTCATTGTGATGACAATAGCATGAAATATTATGGTGATGGGCACGGTGCATTGTGATGACAGGGTTCATGGAGCATTGAGATGAAAAGGGGCATGGAGCATTTTGATTACAGGGGTGTTGGTGCATTGTGATGACAAGGGCATGGAGCATTGTGATGAGAAGGCCATGGAGCCTTCTGATGACATGTGTCATGGATCTTTGTGATGACAAGGGCATGAAGAATGGTGATTACAGGGGTCATGGGATATTGTGATGACAGGGGTGAGGGAGTATTTTGATGCCTAGTGATGGAACATTGTGATATCAGTGGTGAGAAGGCATTTTGAGGAGAAGTGTATGGAGCATTGTGATCACAAGGTTTATGGAGCATTTTGATGACAAGGATGTGGAGCATTGTGATGACAAGTGCATGGTGCATTGTGATGACATGGTTTATGGAGCATTGTGCTGACATGCGCATCGAGCATTGTGCTGACAAGGGTCATGGAGCATACTGCTGACAAAGGCATGGAGCTTTGTGATGACAAGGGTCAAAGAGCATTGTGATAAAAATTTCATGGAGCATTGTGGTGACAAATGTCACAGAGCTTTGTGTGACGAGGTCATGGACCATTGTGATGACAAATGTCATGAAGCATTGGGATGACTGGAGTTACGGAGCATTGTGATAACAGGGGTCTTGGAGCATTGTGATGAAAATGGAATGGATCATTGTGATGAAAAAGGCATGGAGCCTTGTCATGACAGTGTTCAAGGAACATACTGATGACAAGTGTCAGCGAGCATTGTGATGCCATGTGTATTGAGCATTGTGGTGACAAAGGTCATGGAGCATTGTGATGAGAAGACCTTGCATAACTGTGATGACGAGCGTCATGGGGCATGTGATGACAAGTGTTATGGAACATTGTGGTCAGAAGGGTTTGGCGCATTGCGATGACAGAGGACATGGAGCATTTTGATTTCATTGTGATAACAGTAGCATGAATCATTATGACGATGGGCATGGTGCATTGTGAGGACAGTGATCTTGGAGCATTGAGATGAAAACTGGCATGGAGAATTGTGATTACAGAGGTCTTCGAGCATTGTGATGACAAGGGTCATGGAGCCTTGTGATGACAAAGCCGTGGAACATTGTGATGGCAGGGGTCATGGAGCATTGTTATGACAGGTGTAATGGAGCATTGTGATGACAAGGGCATGGAACAATGTGATGAGAAATTTCATTGAGCACTGTGATGACAATGGCATGGAGCATTGTGATGCCATGGGTCATGGAGCTTTGTGATGACAAATGTCATGGGGCATTTTGATGACAAGGGCATGGTGCATTGTGATGAGAAGGGCAGTGAGCATTGTGATGACAAGGTCATGGAGCAATTTGAATAAAAGTGTCATGGAATATTTTGATGAGAGGGGTTATGGAATATTGTGATGTCAGGGGTCATGAAGCATTGTGATGAAATGGGTCATGGAGCATTTTGTGACAGGGGTTATGGAACATTTTGATGTCAGGGGTCATGGAGCATTGTGATGATAAGGGCATGTAGCACTGTGATGACAGTGGTCATGGAACATTGTGATGACAGGGGTGAGCGAGTATTGTGATGACTAGTGATGGAACATTGTGATATATGTGGTGAGAGAGCATTTTGATGAAAAGTGCAAGGAGCATTGTGATGACAGGTTTTATGGTGCATAGCGATGAAAAGGATGTGGAGCATTGTGATGAAAAGAGTATGGCACATTGTGATGACATGTGTCATGGAGCATTGTGCTGACAAAGGCATGGAGCATTCTGATGAAATGGTGCATGGAGCATTGAGATTACAGGGGTTTTGAAGCAATGTGATTACAAGGGCATGGATCATTGTGATGAGAAAGAAATGGAGCATTCTGATGACATGCGTCATGGAGCTTTGTGATGACAAGGACATGGAACATTGTGATTACAGGGGTCTTGGAGCATTGTTATGAAAAGGGAATGGATCATTGTGATAAAAATGCATGGAGCCTTGTCATGACAGGCTTCAAGGAGCATACTGATGACAACTGTCAGGGAGCATTGTGATGATAAGTGATTTGAGCATTGTGATGACAAAGATCATGGAGCATTGTGATGAGAAGACCATGGATAATTGTGATGACCAGCATCATGGGGCATTGTGATAACAAGTGTTATGGAACATTGTGGTCAGAAGGGTTTGGTGCATTGTGATGACAGAGGTCATTGAGGATTTTTATTTCATTGTGATGACAATAGCATGAAATATTATGGTGATGGGCACGGTGCATTGTGATGACAGGGTTCATGGAGCATTGAGATGAAAAGGGGCATGGAGCATTGTGATTACAGGGGTTTTGGAGCATTGTGATGACAAGGGCATGGAGCATTTTGATGAGAAGGCCATGGAGCATTCTGATGACATGCGTCATGGAGCTTTGTGATGACAAGGGCATGGAGAATTGTGATTACAGGGGTCATGGAATATTGTGATGACACGGGTGAGTGCGTATTGTGATGACTAGTGATGGAACATTGTGATATCAGTGGTGAGAAGGCATTTTGAGGAGAAGTGCATGGAGCATTGTGATGAGAAGGTATATGGAGCCTTTTGATGACAAGGATGTGGAGCATTGTGATGACAAGTGCATGGTGCATTGTGATGACATAGGTTATGGAGCATTGTGCTGACACGCGCATCGAGCATTGGGATGACAAGGGTCATGGAGCATTGTGCTGACAAAGGCAAGGAGCTTTGTGATGCCAAGGGTCAGAGAGCATTGTGATAAAAATTTCATGGAGCATTGTGGTGACAAAGGTCACAGTGCTTTGTGTGACGAGGTCATGGACAATTGTGATGACAAATGTCATGAAACATTGTGATGACTGGAGTCACAGAGCATTGTGATGGCAGGGGTCTTGGAGCATTGCTCTGACAAGATTTATGGATTATTTTGATGAGAGTGGGCATGGAGCATTCTGATGACATGTGTCATGGATCTTTGTGATGACAAGGGCATGGAGCATTGTGATCACAGGGGTCTTGGAGCATTGTGATGACAAGGGTCATGGAGCCTTGGATGCCAAGGCAGTGGAACATTGTGATGGCAGGTGTCATGGAGCACTGTTATGACAGGGGTAATGGAGCATTGTGATGACAAGGGCATGGAACATTGGTCTGAAAATTTCATGGATTATTGTGATGAGATTCGGCATGGAACATTGTGATGACTAGGGCACGGAAAACTGTGATACATGTGTCATGGAGGATTGTAATGACAAGGGATTGAGCATTGTGATAAGAAGATTATCGAGCATTGTGATGACAAGCGTCATGGAGCATTGTGGTGACAAGGGCATGGAGCAATGTGATGAGAGGTTTCATGTAGCATTGTGATGAAATGGCATGGAGCATTGTGATGCCAAGGGTCATGGAGCTTTGTGATGACAAACGTCATGGAGCATTTTGATGACAAAGTCGTGGTGTATTGTGATGAGAAGGGCAGGGAGCATTTTGATGACAGGGTCATGGAGCAAATTGATGAAAAGTGTCATGGAACATTTTGATGACAGGGTTTATGGAACATTGTGATGTCAGGGGTCATGGAGCATTTTGATGAAATGGGTCATGGAGCATTCTGATGAAAAGGGTCATGGAGCATTTCATGAAAAGGTGCATGGAGCATTGAGATTACAGGGGTTTTGAAGCAATGTGATTACAAGGGCATGGAGCAATTTGAAGAGAAGGCAATGGAGCATTCTGATGACATGCATCATGGAGCTGTGTGATGACAAGGACATGGAGCATTGTGATTACAGGGGTCTTGGAGCATTGTGATGAAAATGGAATGGATCATTGTGATGAAAAATGCATGGAGCCTTGTCATGACAAGGTTCAAGGAGCATACTGATGACAACTGTCAGGGAGCATTGTGATGATGAGTGTATTGAGCATTGTGATGACAAAGATCATGGAGCGTTGTGATGAGAAGGCCATGGATAATTGTGATGACCAGCGTCATGGGGCATTGTGATGACAAGTGTTATGGAACATTGTGATCAGAAGGGTTTGGTGCATTGTGATGACAGAGGTCATTGAGCATTTTGATTTCATTGTGATGACAATAGCATGAAATATTATGGTGATGGGCTCGGTGCATTGTGATGACAGGGTTCATGGAGCATTGAGATGAAAAGGGGAATGGAGCATTGTGATTACAGGGGTGTTGGAGCATTGTGATGACAAGGGCATGGAGCATTGTGATGAGAAGGCCATGGAGCTTTCTGATGACATGCGTCATGGAGCTTTGTGATGACAAGGGCATGGAGAATTGTGATTACAGGGGTCATGGAATATTGTGATGACAAGTGTGAGGGAGTATTTTGATGACTAGTGATGGAACATTGTGATATCAGTGGTGAGAAAGCATTTTGAGGAGAAGTGCATGGAGCATTGTGATGACAAATGTCATGGGGCATTTTGATGACAAGGGCATGGTGCATTGATATGAGAAGGACAGGGAGCATTGTGATGACAGGGTCATGGAGCAATTTGATGAAAAGGGTCATGGAATATTTTGATGACAGGGGTTATGGAACATTGTGATGTCAGGGGTCATGAAGCATTGTGATGAAATGTGTCATGAAGCATTTTGTGACAGGGGTTATGGAACATTGTGATGTCAGGTGTCATGGAGCATTGTGATGATAAGAGCATGTAGCAATGTGATGACAGCGTTCATGGAGCATTGTGATGATAAGGGCATGTAGCGCTGTGATGACAGGGGTGATGGGACACTGTGATGACAGGGCTGAGGGACTATTGTGATGACTAGTGATGTAACATTGTGATATATGTGGTCAGAGAGCATTTTGATGAGAAGTGCATGGAGCATTGTGATGACCAGTGTTATGGATCATAGCAATGATAAGGATGTGGAGTATTGTGATGACAAGTGCATGGCACATTTTCATGACATGGGTCAAGGAGCATTGTGCTGACAAGCGCATGGAGCATTTTGATGACATATGTCATGGAGCATTGTGCTGACAATGGCATGGAGCATTTTGATGACAAGGGACACAGAGCATTGTGATGAAATATTCATGGAGCTTTGTGGTGCAAACGATCACAGAGCTTTGTGTGACGAGGGCATGGACAATTGTGATGATATAGGTCATGAAGCATTGAGATGACTGGAGTCACGGAGCATTGTGATGAAAGGGGTCATGGAGCATTGTGATGACAAGGGCATGGAGCATTCTGATGACAAGGGCCATTGATAATTTTGATGACAACGTCGTGAAGCATTGTGATCACAAGCACATGGAGCTTGCTATGACAGGGGTCATAGAGCATTGCGAAGACAAGTGCATGGAGAATTGTGATGACAAGATCATGTAACATTGTGATGAGAAGTGTCACGAAGCATTGTGATGACAAGGACGTGGAGAATTGTAATGAAATGGGAAATGAAGCATTGTGATGAACAGGGCATGGGGAATTGTGATAGCAAGACCGTGGAGCATTGTGATGAAAAGACCATGGATAATTATGATGAAGAGCGTCATGGATCACTGTAATGACAAGGGACATGGAGCATTGTGATGACAGGTGTCATGGAGCATTGTGATGAGAGGGGTCATGGAGCATTGTGATGACAAGGGTCATGGAGCACTGTGATGAGAAGGTCATGGAGCATTGGCCTGAAAATGTTCATGGAGTATTGTGATGACAGTGGTAAAGGAGCATTGTGATGACAAGGGAATGGGGCATTGTGATGACAAGGTCCTGGAGCAGTGTGATGAGAAGACCATGGAGCCTTGTGATGAAAAGTCTCATGGAGCATTCTGATGAATAGGGGCATGTAGCATTGTGATTACAGGGGTCTTGGAGCATTCTGATGAACAAGGGCATGGAGCATTGTGATGAGAAGGCCTCGGAGGATTCTGATGACATGTGTCATGGATTTTTGTGATGACAAGTGCATGGAGCATTGTGATCACAGGGGTCTTGGAGCATTGTGATGACAAGTGCATGGAGCATTGTGATCACAGGGGTCTTGGAGCATTGTGATGACAAGGGTCATGGAGCCTTGGATGCCAAGGCGGTGGAACATTGTGATGGCAGGTGTCATGGAGCATTGTTATTACAGGGGTAATGGAGCATTGTGATGACAAGGGCATGGAACATTGGTCTGAAAATTTCATGGATTATTGTGATGAGATTCGGCATGGAACATTGTGATGACTAGGGCACGGAACACTGTGATACATGTGTCATGGAGGATTGTAATGACAAGGGATGGAGCATTGTGATGAGAGGAGTATCGAGCATGGTGATGACACACGTCATGGAGCATTGTGCTGACAAGGGCATGGAGCAATGTGATGAGAAGGCAATGGAGCATTGTGATGACATGTGTTATGGAACATTGTGATCAGAAGGGTTTGGTGCATTGTGATGACAGAGGTCACTGAGCATTTTGATTTCATTGTGATGACAATAGCATGAAATATTATGGTGATGGGCACGGTGCATTGTGATGATAGGGTTCATGGAGCATTGAGATGAAAAGGGGCATGGAGCATTGTGATTACAGGGTGTTGGAGCATTGTGATGACAAGGGCATGGAGCATTGTGATGAGAAGGCCATGGAGCATTTTAATGACATTCGTCATGGAGCTTTGTGATGACAAGGGCATGGAGAATTGTGATTACAGGGGTAATGGAATATTGTGATGACAGGGGTGAGGGAGTATTGTGATGACTAGTGATGGAACATTGTGATATCAGTGGTGAGAAGGCATTTTGAGGAGAAGTGCATGGAGCATTGTGATGAAAAGGTTTATGGAGCATTTTGATGACAAGGATGTGGAGCATTGTGATGACAAGTGCATGGTGCATTGTGATGACATGTGTTATGGAGCATTGTTCTGACACGCGCATCGAGCATTGTGATGACAAGGGTCATGGAGCATTGTGCTGACAAAGGCATGGAGCTTTGTGATGACAAGGGTCACAGAGCATTGTGATAAAAATTTCATGGAGCATTGTGGTGACAAAGATCACAGAGCTTTGTGTGACGATGTCATGGACCATTGTGGTGACAAATATCATAAAGCATTGTGATGACTGGAGTCACGGAGCTTTGTGATAACAAGGGCTTGGAACATTGTGATGACAAGGGTCAGGGAGCATTGTGATGAAAAGGGCATGGAGCATTGTGATGACATGGGCCATTGAGAATTTTGATGACAATGTCGTGAAGCATTGTGATGACAAGCGCATGGAGCTTGCTATGACAGGGGTCATAGAGCATTTTGATGACAAGTGCATGAAGTATTTTGATGACAAGATCATGTAACATTGTGATGTGAAGTGTCATGAAGCATTGTGATGACAAGGACGTGGAGAATTGTAATGACATGGGACATGGAGCATTGTGATGAAGAGGGCATGGAGAATTGTGATAGCAAGACCGTGGAGCATTGTGATGAAAAGTGCATGGATAATTATGATGAAGAGTGTCATGGATCACTGTAATGACAAGGGGCATGGAGCACTGTGATGACAGGTGTCATGGAGCATTGTGATGAGAGGCTTCATGGAGCATTGTGATGACAAGTGAATGGATCATTGTGATGACAGGGTCCTGGAGCTGTGTGATGAGAGGACCATGGAGCCTTGTGATGACATGTCTCATGGAGCATTCTGATGAATAGCGGCATGGAGCATTGTGATTACAGGGGTCTTCAGCATTGTGATGACAAGGGCATGGAGCATTGTGATGACAAGTGTCATGGAGCCTTGGATGACAAGGGTCATGGAGCCTTGGATGACAAGGCGGTGAAACATTGTGATGGCAGGGGTCATGGAGCATTGTTATGACAGGGGTAATGGAGCATTGTGATGACAAGGGCATGGAACAGTGGTCTGAAAATTTAATGGATTATTGTTATGAGATTGGGCATGGAGCATTGTGATGACTAGGGCACGGAACACTGTGATACATGTGTCATGGAGGATTGTAATGACAAGGGCATGGAGCATTGTGATGAGAAGAGTATCGAGCATTTTGATGACAAGCGTCATGGAGCACTGAGGTGACAAGGCCATGGAGCAATGTGATGAGAGGTTTCAAGTAGCATTGTGATGAAATGGCATGGAGCACTGTGATGCCAAGTGTCATGGAGCTTTGTGATGACAAAGGACATGGAGCATTTTGATGACAAGGTCGTAGTGCATTGTGATGAGAAGGGCAGGGAGCATTGTGATGACAGGGTCATGGACCAATTTGATGAAAAGTGTCATGGAATATTTTGATGACAGGGGTTATGGAACATTGTGATGACATATATCATGAAGCATTGTGCTGACACGCGCATCAAGCATTGTGATGACAAGTGTCATGGAGCATTGTGCTGACAAAGGCATGGAGCTTTGTGATGACAAGGGTCACAGAGCATTGTGATAAAAATTTCATGGAGCATTGTGGTGACAAATGTCACAGAACTTTGTGTGACGAGGTCATGGACCATAGTGATGACAAGTGTCATGAAGCATTGTGATGACTGGAGTCACGGAGCATTGTGATAACAGGTGTCTTGGAGCATTGTGATGAAAATGGAATGGATCATTGTGATGAAAAAGGCATGGAGCCTTGTCATGACAGTGTTCAAGGAGCATACTGATGAAAAGTGTCAGCGAGCAATGTGATGCCAAGTGTATTGAGCATTGTGGTGACAAAGGTCATGGAGCATTGTGATGAGAACACCTTTCATAATTGTGATTACGAGCGTCATGGGGCATGTGATGACAAGTGTTATGGAACATTGTGATCAGAAGGGTTTGGAGCATTGTGATGACAGTGGACATGGAGCATTTTGATTTCATTGTGATGACAATAGCATGAATCATTATGATGACGGGCATGGTGCATTGTGATGACAGTGTTCATGGAGCATTGAGATGAAAAGTGGCATGGAGAATTGTGAATACAGAGGTCTTGGAGAATTGTGATGACAAGGATCATAGAGCCTTGTGATGACAAGGCCGTGGAACATTGTGATGGCAGGGGTCATGGAGCATTGTTATGACAGGTGTAATGGAGCATTGTGATGACAAGTGCATGGAGAAATGTGATGAGAGATTTCATTGAGCATTGTGATGACAATGGCATGGAGCATTGTGAGGCCAAGGGTCATGGAGCTTCGTGATGACAAATGACATGGGGCATTTTGATGACAAGGGCGTGGTGCATTGTGATGAGAAGCGCAGGGAGCATTGAGATGACGGGGTCATGGAGCAATTTGACTAAAAGTGTCATGGAATATTTTGATGACAGGGGTTATGGAACATTGTGATGTCAGGGGTCATGAAGCATTGTGATGAAATGGGTCATGGAGCATTTTGTGACAGGGGTTATGGAAAATTGTGATGTCAGGGGTCATGGAGCATTGTGATGATAAGGGCATGTAGAACTGTGATGACAGTGGTCATGGAACATTGTGATGACAGGGGTGAGCGAGTATTGTGATGACTAGTGATGGAACATTGTGATATATGTGGTGAGAGAGCATTTTGATGAGAAGTGCATGGAGCATTGTGATGACAAATTTTATGGAGCATAGCGATGAGAAGGATGTGGAGCATTGTGAGGAAAAGAGTATGGCACATTGTGATGACATGTGTCATGGAGCATAGTGCTGACAAGCGCATGGAGCATTTTAATGACAAGTGTCATGAAGAACTGTTCTGACAAAGGCATGGAGCATTGTGATGACAAGGGACACAGAGCATTGAGATGAAAATTTAATGGAGCATTGTGGTGACAAAGATCACAGAGCCTTGTGTGACGAGGGCATGGACCATTGTGTTGAGAAAGGTCATGAATCATTGTGATGACTGGACTCACGGAGCATTGTGATGACAGGGGTCATGGAGCATTATGATGACAAGGGCATGGAGCATTGTGATGACAGGGGCATGAAACATTGGTCTGACATGTTTCATGGTTTATTGTGATGACAGTGGGCATGGCGCATTTTGATGACAAGGGCATGGAACATTATGATGACAAGGTCATGGAGTATTGTGAAGACAAGTGTCAGGGAGCATTGTGATGACATATGTCATTGTCCATTGTGATGACAATGGCATGGAGCATTGTGATACCAAGTGTCATGGAGGATTGTGATGAAAAAGGTAATGGAGCATTTTGATGACAAGGCCTTGGAACATTGCGATGACAATTGTTATGGAGCATTGTGATGACAAGGGCATGGAGCATTCTGATGAAAAGGTGCATGGAGCATTGAGATTACAGGGGTTTTGAAGAAATGTGATTACAAGGGCATGGAGCATTGTGATGAGAAGGCAATGGAGCATTCTGATGACATGCGTCATGGAGCTTTGTGATGACAAGGACATGGAGCATTGTGATTACAGGGGTCTTGGAGCATTGTGATGAAAAGGGAATGGATCATTGTGATGAAAAATGCAAGGAGCCTTGTCATGACATGCTTCAAGGAGCATACTGATGACAACTGTCAGGGAGCATTGTGATGATAAGTGTATTGATCATTGTGATGACAAAGATCATGGAGCATTGTGATGAGAAGACCATGGATAATTGTGATGACCAGAGTCATGGTTCATTGTTATGACAAGTGTTATGGAACATTGTGGTCAGAAGGGTTTGGTGCATTGTGATGAAAGAGGACATTGAGGATTTTGATTTCATTGTGATGACAATAGCATGAAATATTATGGTGATGGGCACGGTGCATTGTGATGACAGGGTTCATGGAGCATTGAGATGAAAAGGGGCATGGAGCATTGTAATTACAGGGTTTCTGGAGCATTGTGATGACAGGGCTCATGGAGCATTGTGATGACAAGGGCATGGAGCATTGTGATTACAGGGGCATGGAACATTGGTCTTACATGTTTCATGGATTATTGTGATGACAGTGGGCATGGCGCATTGTGATGACAAGGGCATGGAACATTGTGATGACAAGGTCATGGATTATTGTGAAGACAGGTGTCAGGGAGCATTGTGATGACATATGTCATTGTCCATTGTGATGACAATGGCATGGAGCATTGTGATACCAAGTGTCATGGAGGATTGTGATGACAAAGGTAATGGAGCATTTTGATGACAAGGGCTTGGAACATTGCGTTGACAAGGGTCATGGAGCATTGTGATGACAAGGGCATGGAGCATTCTGTTGAAAAGGTGCATGGAGCATTGAGATTACAGGGGTTTTGAAGCAATGTGATTACAAGGGCATGGAGCATTGTGATGAGAAGGCAATGGAGCATTCTGATGACATGCGTCATGGAGCTTTGTGATGACAAGGACATGGAGCATTGTGATTACAGGGGTCTTGGAGCATTGTGATGAGAAGGCAATGGAGCATTCTGATGACATGCGTCAATGAGCTTTGTGATGACAAGGGCATGGAGAATTGTGATTACAGGGTTCATGGAATATTGTGATGACAGGGTTGAGGGAGTATTGTGATTACTAGTGATGGAACATTGTGATAGCTGTGGTGAGTAGGCATTTTGAGGAGAAGTGCATGGAGCATTGAGATGACAAAGTTTATGGAGCATTTTGATGACAAGGATGTGGAGCATTGTGATGACAAGTGTATGGTGCATTGTGATGACATGGGTTATGGAGCATTGTGCTGACACACGCATCGAGCATTGTGATGACAAGGGTCATGGAGCATTGTGCTGACAAAGGCATGGAGCTTTGTGATGACAAGGGTCACAGAGCATTGTGATAAAAAATTCATGGAGCATTGTGGTTACAAAGGTCACAGAGCTTTGTGTGACGAGGTCATGGACCATTGTGATTACAAATGTCATGAATCATTGTGATGACTGGAGTCACGGAGCACTGTGATGACTGCGGTCATGGAGCATTGTGATGACAAGGGCATGGAGCAATGTGATGACAGGGGCATGGAACATTGTTCTTGCAAATTTCATGGATTATTGTGATGAGAGGGGGCATGGAGCATTGAGATGACAAGGGCATGGAGCATTGTGGTGACAAATGTCACAGAGCCTTTGTGACGAGGGCATGGACCATTGTGAGGACAAATTCATGAAGCACTGTGATGACTGAAGTCACAGAGCATTGTGATGACAGGGTTCTTGGAGCATTGTGATGACAAGGACATGGAGCATTGTGATGAAAAAGGCATGGAGCTTTGTGATGACAAGGGTCACAAAGCATTGTGATAAAAATTTCATGGAGCATTGTGGTGACAAAGGTCACAGAGCTTTGTGTGACGAGGTCATGGACCATTGTGATGACAAATGTCATGAAGCATTGTGATAACTGGAGTCACGGAGCATTGTGATAACAGCTGTCTTGGAGCATTGAGATGAAAAGGGAATGGATCATTGTGATGACTGGAGTCACGGATCACTCTGATGACAGGGGTCATGGAGCACTGTGATGACAAGGGCATGGAGCAAAGTGATGACAGGGGCATGGAACATTGGTCTGACAAATTTCATTAATTATTGTGGTGACAGTGGGCATGGAGCATTGAGATGACAAGGGCATGGAGCATTGTGGTGACAAAGGTCACAGAGCCTTGTGTGACGAGGGAATGGACCATTGTGAGGACAAATTCATGAAGCATTGTGATGACAGAAGTCACGGAGCATTGTGATGACAGGGTTCATGGAGCATTGTGGTGACAAAGACATGGAGCATTGTGATGAAAAAGGCATGGAGATTTGTGATGACAAGGGTCACAGAGCATTGTGATAAAAATTTCACGGAGCATTGTGGTGACAAAGGTCAAAGAGCTTTGTGTGACGAGGTCATGGACCATTGTGATGACAAATGTCATGAAGCATTGTTATGACTGGAGTCATGGAGCATTGTGATAACAGGGGTCTTGGAGCATTGTGATGAAAAGGGAATGGATCATTGTAATGAAAAAGGCATGGAGCCTTGTCATGACAGTGTTCAAGGAGCATACTGATGACAAGTGTCAGCGAGCATTGTGATGCCAAGTGTATTGAGCATTGTGGTGACAAAGGTCATGGAGCATTATGATGAGAAGACCTTGCATAATTGTGATGACGAGCGTCATGGGGCATGTGATCACAAGTGTTATGGAACATTGTGATCAGAAGGGTTTGGAGCATTGTGATGACAGAGGACATGGAGCATTTTGATTTCATTGTGATGACAGTAGCATGAATCATTATGAAAATGGGCATGGTGCATTGTGATGACAGTGTTCATGGAGCATTGAGATGAAAAGTGGCATGGAGAATTGTGATTACAGAGGTCTTGGAGCATTGTGATGACAAGGATCATGGAGCCTTGTGATGACAAGGCCGTGGAACATTGTGATGGCAGGGGTCATGGAGCATTGTTATGACAGGTGTAATGGAGCATTGTGATGACAAGGGCATGGAGCAATGTGATGAGAGATTTCATTGAGCATTGTGATGACAATGGCATGGAGCATTGTGAGGCCAAGGGTCACGGAGCTTTGTGATGACAAATGTCATGGGGCATTTTGATGACAAGGGCGTGGTGCATTGTGATGAGAAGCGCAGGGAGCATTGTGATGACAGGGTCATGGAGCAATTTAACTAAAAGGTTCATGGAATATTTTGATGACAGGGGTTATGGAACATTGTGATGTCAGGGGTCATGAAGCATTGTGAAGAAATGTGTCATGGAGCATTTTGTGACAGGGGTTATGGAACATTGTGATGTCAGGGGTCATGGAGCATTGTGATGATATGGGCATGTAGCATTGTGATGACAGTGGTCATGGAACATTGTGATGACAGGGGTGAGCGAGTATTGTGATGACTAGTGATGGAAAACTGTGATATATGTGGTGAGAGAGCATTTTGATGAGAAGTGCATGGAGCATTGTGATGACAAGTTTTATGGAGCATAGCGATGAAAAGGATTTGTAGCATTGTGAGGAAAAGAGAATGGCACATTGTGATGACATGTGTCATGGAGCATTGTGCTGACAAGCGCATGGAGCATTTTGATGACAAGTGTCATGAAGCATTGTGCTGACAAAGGCATGGAGCATTGTGATGACAAGGGACACAGAGCATTGTGATGAAAATTTCATGGAGCATTGTGGTGACAAAGATCACAGAGCCTTGTGTGACGAGGACATGGTCCATTGTGATGAGAAAGGTCATGAATCATTGTGATGACTGGACTCACGGAGCACTGTGATGACAGGGGTCATGGAGCATTGTGAAGACAGGGGCATGGAGCAATATGATGAAAGGGGCATGGAACATTGGTCTGACAAGTTTCATGGATTATTGTGATGACAGTGGGCATGGAGCATTGAGATGACAAGGGCATGGAGCATTGTGGTGACAAAGGTCACAGAGCCTTGGGTGACGAGGGCATGGACCATTGTGAGGGCAAAGGTCATGAAGCACTTTGATGACTGGAGTCACGGAGCATTGTGATGACAGGGGTCATGGAGCATTGTGATGACAAGGGCATGGAGCATTGTGATGACAGGGGCATGGAACATTGGTCTGACATGTTTCATGGTTTATTGTGATGACAGTGGGCATGGCGCATTGTGATGACAAGGGCATGGAACATTATGATGACAAGGTCATGGAGTATTGTGAAGACAGGTGTCAGGGAGCATTGTGATGACATATGTCATTGTCCATTGTGATGAGAATGGCATGGAGCATTGTGATACCAAGTGACATGGAGGATTGTGATGACAAAGGTAATGGAGCATTTTGATGACAAGGCCTTGGAACATTGCGATGACAATTGTTATGGAGCATTGTGATGACAAGGGCATGGAGCATTCTGATGAAAAGGTGCATGGAGCATTGAGATTACAGGGGTTTTGAAGCAATGTGATTACAAGGGCATGGAGCATTGTGATGAGAAGGCAATGGAGCATTCTGATGACATGCGTCATGGAGCTTTGTGATGACAAGGACATGGAGCATTGTGATTACAGGGGTCTTGGAGCATTGTGATGAAAAGGGAATGGATCATTGTGATGAAAAATGCATGGAGACTTGTCATGACATGCTTCAAGGAGCATACTGATGACAACTGTGAGGGAGCATTGTGATGATAAGTGTATTGAGCATTGTGATGACAAAGATCATGGAGCATTTTGATGAGAAGACCATGGATAATTGTGATGACCAGAGTCATGGGACATTGTGATGACAAGTGTTATGGAACATTGTGGTCAGAAGGGTTTGGTGCATTGTGATGACATGGTCATTGAGCATTTTGATTTCATTGTGATGACAATAGCATGAAATATTATGGTGATGGGCACGGTGCATTGTGATGACAGGGTTCATGGAGCATTGAGATGAAAAGGGGCATGGTGCATTGTGATTACAGGGGTGTTGGAGCATTGTGATGACAAGGGCATGGAGCATTGTGATGAGAAGGCCATGTAGCATTCAGATGACATGCGTCATGGAGCTTTGTGATGACAAAGGCATGGAGAATTGTGATTACAGGGGTCATGGAATATTGTGATGACAGGGGTGAGGGAGTATTGTGATGACTAGTGATGGAACATTGTGATATCAGTGGTGAGAAGGCATTTTGAGGGGAAGTGCATGGAGCATTGTGATGACAAGGATTATGGAGCATTTTGATGACAAGGATGTGGAGCACTGTGACGACAAGTGCATGGTGCATTGTGATGACTTAGGTTGTGAACATTGTGCTGACACGCGCATCGAACATTGTGATGACAAGGGTCATGGAGCATTGTGCTGAAAAAGGCAAGGAGCTTTGTGATGCCAAGGGTCAGAGAGCATTGTGATAAAAATTTCATGGACCTGACAAAGCCAAGGAGCTTTGTGATGCCAAGGGTCAGAGAGCATTGTGATAAAAATTTCATGGAGCATTGTAGTGACAAAGGTCACAGAGCTTTGTGTGACGAGGTCATGGACCATTGTGATGACAAATGTCATGAAACATTGTTGTGACTGGAGTCACGGAGCATTGTGATAACAGGGGTCTTGGAGCATTGTCATGAAAAGGGAATGGATCATTGTGATGAAAAAGACATGGAGCCTTGTCATGACAGTGTTCAAGGAGCATACTGATGACAAGTGTCAGCGAGCATTGTGATGCCACGTGTATTGATCATTGTAGTGAAAAAGGTCATGGAGCATTGTGATGAGAAGACCTTCCATATTTGTGATGACGAGCGTCATGGGGAATGTGATGACAAGTGTTATGGAACACTGTGATCAGAAGGGTTTGGAGCATTTTGATGACAGAGGACATGGAACATTTTGATTTCATTGTGATGACAATAGCATGAATCATTATGATGATGGGCATGATGCATTGTGATGAGAGTGTTCATGGAGCATTGGGATGAAAAGTAGCATGGAGAATTGTGACTACAGAGGTCTTGGAGCATTGTTATGACAAGGGTCATGCAGCCTTGTGATGACAAGTCCGTGGAACATTGTGATGGCAGGGATCATGGAGCATTGTTATGACAGGTGTAATGGAGCATTGTGATGAGAAGATCATCGAGCAATGTGATGAGAGATTTCATTGAACATTTTGATGACAATGGCATTGAGCATTGTGATGCCAAGGGTCATGGAGATTTGTGATGACAAATGTCATGGGGCATTTTGATGACAAGGGCGTGGTGCATTGTGTTGAGAAGGGCAGGGAGCATTGTGATGACAGGTTCATGGAGAAATTTGAATAAAAGGGTCATGGAATATTTTGATGACAGGGGTTATGGAACATTTTGATGTCAGGGGTCATGAAGAATTGTGAAGAAATGGGTCATGGAGCATTTTGTGACAGGGGTTATGGAACATTGTGATGATAAGTGCATGTAGCACTCTGATGACAGTGGTCATGGAACATTGTGATGACAGGTGTGAGCGAGTATTGTGATGACTAGTGATGGAACATTGTGATATATGTGGTGAGAGAGCATTTTGATGAGAAGTGCATGGAGCATTGTGATGACAATTTTATGGAGCATAGCGATGAAAAGGATGTGGAGCATTTTGAGGAAAAGAGCATGGCACATTGTGATGACATGTGTCATGGAGCATTGTGCTGACAAGCGCATGGAGCATTTTGATGACAAGTGTCATGAAGCATTGTGCTGACTAAGGCATGGAGCATTGTGATGAGAAGGGGCACAGAGCATTGTGATGAAAATTTCATGGAGCATTGTGGTGAAAAAGATCACAGAGCCTTGTGTGACGAGGGCATGGACCATTGTGATGAGAAAGGTCATGAATCATTGTGATGACTGGAGTCATGGAGCACTGTGATGACCAGGGACATGGAGCACTGTGATGACAGGGTTCATGGAGCTTTGTGAAGACAGGGGCGTGGAGCAATATGATGACAGGGGCATGGAACATTGGTCTGACAAGTTTCATGGATTATTGTGATGACAGTGGGCATGGAGCATTGAGATGACAAGGGCATGGAGCTTTGTGGTGACAATGGTCACAGAGTCTTGTGTGACGACTACATTGACCATTGTGAGGACAAATGTCATGAAGTATTGTGATGACTGGAGTCACAGTACATTGTGATGACAGGGGTCATGGAGCATTGTGATGACAAGGGCATGGATCATTGTGATGACAGGGGCATGGAACTTTGGTCTGACATGTTTCATGGATTATTGTGATGACAGTGGGCATGGCGCATTGTGATGACAAGGGCATGGAACATTGTGATGACAAGGTCATGGAGTATTGTGAAGACAGGTGTCAGGGAGCATTGTGATGACATATGTCATTGTCCATTGTGATGACAATGGCATGGAGCATTGTGATACCAAGTGTCATGGAGGATTGTGATGACAAAGGTAATGGAGCATTTTGATGACAAGGGCTTGGAACATTGCGATGACTAGGGTCATGGAGCATTGTGATGACAAGGGCATGGAGCATTCTGATGAAAAGGTGCATGGAGCATTGAGATTACAGCGGTTTTGAAGCAATGTGATTACAAGGGCATGGAGCATTGTGATGAGAAGGCAATGGAGCATTCTGATGGCATGCGTCATGGAGCTTTGTGATGACAAGGACATGGAGCATTGTGATTACAGGGGTCTTGGAGCATTGTGATGAGAAGGCAATGGAGCATTCTGATGACATGCGTCAATGAGCTTTGTGATGACAAGGGCATGGAGAATTGTGATTACAGGTTTCATGGAATATTGTGATGACAGGGTTGAGGGAGTATTGTGATTACTAGTGATGGAACATTGTGATATATGTGGTGAGAAGGCATTTTGAGGAGAAGTGCATGGAGCATTGAGATGACAAAGTTTATGCAGCATTATGATGACAAGGATGTGGAGCATTGTGATGACAAGTGTATGGTGCATTGTGATGACATGGGTTATGGAGCATTGTGCTGACACACGCATCGAGCATTGTGATGACAAGGGTCATGGAGAATTGTGCTGACAAAGGCATGGAGCTTTGTGATGACAAGGGTCACAGAGCATTGTGATAAAAATTTCATAGAGCATTGTGGTTACAAAGGTCACAGAGCTTTGTGTGACGAGGTCATGGACCATTTTGATGACAAATGTCATGAATCATTGTGATGAATGGAGTTATGGAGCACTGTGATGACACGGGTCATGGAGCATTGTGATGACAAGGCCATGGAACAATGTGATGACAGGGGCATGGAACATTGGTCTGACAAATTTCATGGCTTATTGTGATGACAGGGAGCATGGAGCATTGAGATGACAAGGGCATGGAGCATTGTGGTGACAAAGGTCACAGAGCCTTGTGTGACGAGGGCATGGACCATTGTGAGGACAAATTCATGAAGCATTGTGATGACTGAAGTCACGGAGCATTGTGATGACAGGGTTCTTTGAGCATTGTGATGACAAGGACATGGAGCACTGTGATGAAAAAGGCATGGAACTTTGTGATGACAAGGTTCACAGAGCATTGTGATAAAAATTTCATGGAGCATTGTGGTGACAAAGGTCACAGAGCTTTGTGTGACGAGGTCATGGACCATTGTGATGACAAATGTCATGAAGCATTGTGATGACTCGAGTCATGAAGCATTGTGATAACCGGGGTCTTGGAGCATTGTGATGAGAAGGGAATGGATCATTGTGATGAAAAAGGCATGGAGCCTTGTCATGACAGTGTTCAAGGAGCATACTGATGACAAGTGTCAGCAAGCATTGTGATGCCAAGTGTATTGAGCATTGTGGTGACAAAGGTCATGGAGCATTATGATGAGAAGACCTTGCATAATTGTGATGACGAGCGTCATGGGGCATGTGATGACAAGTGTTATGGAACATTGTGATCAGAAGGGTTTGGAGCATTGTGATGACAGCGGACATGGAGAATTTTGATTTCATTGTGATGACAATAGCATGAATCATTATGATGATGGGCATGGTGCATTGTGATGACAGTGTTCATGGAGCATTGAGATGAAAAGTGGCATGGAGAATTGTGATTACAGAGGTCTTGGAGCATTGTGATGACAAGGATCATGGAGCCTTGTGATGACAAGGCCGTGGAACATTGTGATGGCAGGGGTCATGGAGCATTGTTATGACAGGTGTAATGGAGCATTGTGATGACAAGGGCATGGAGCAATGTGATGACAGTGGTCATGGAACATTGTGATGACAGGGGTGAGCGAGTATTTTGATGACTAGTGATGGAACATTGTGATATATGTGGTGAGAGAGCATTTTGATGAGAAGTGCATGGAGCATTGTAATGACAAGTTTTATGGAGCATAGCGATGAAAAGGATGTGGAGCATTTTGAGGAAAAGTGCATGGCACATTGTGATGACATGTGTCATGGAGCATTGTGCTGAGAAGCGCATGGAGCATTTTGATGACAAGTGTCTTGAAGCATTGTGCTGAAAAAGGAATGGAGCATTGTGATGACAAGGGACACAGAGAATTGTGATGAAAATTTCATGGAGCATTGTGGTGACAAAGATCACAGAGCCTTGTGTGACGAGGGAATGGACCACTGTGATGAGAAAGGTCATGAATCATTGTGATGGCTCGACTCACGGAGCACTATGATGACAGGGGTCATGGAGCATTGTGAAGACAGTGGCATGGAGCAATATGATGACAGGGTCATGGAACATTGGTCTGACAAGTTTCATGGATTATTGTGATGACAGTGGGCATGGAGCATTGAGATGACAAGGGCATGGAGCATTGTGGTGACAAAGGTCACAGATCCTTGTGTGACGAGGGCAAGGACCATTGTGAGGACAAAGGTCATGAAGCATTTTGATGACTGGAGTCACGGAGCATTGTGATGAAAGGGGTCATGGAGCATTTTGATGACAAGGGCATGGAGCATTGTGATGACAGGTTCATGAATCATTGGTCTGACATGTTTCATGGTTTATTGTGATGACAGTGGGCATGGCGCATTGTGATGACAAGGGCATGGAACTTTATGATGACAAGGTCATGGAGTATTGTGAAGACAGGTGTCAGCGAGAATTGTGATGACATATGTCATTGTCCATTGTGATGACAATGGCATGGAGCATTGTGATACCAAGTGTCATGGAGGATTGTGATGACAAATGTAATGGAGCATTTTGATGACAAGGCCTTGGAACTTTGCGATGACATTTGTTATGGAGCATTGTGATGACAAGGGCTTGGAGCATTCTGATGAAAAGGTGCATGGAGCATTTAGATTACAGGGGTTTTGAAGCAATGTGCTTACAACGGCATGGAGCATTGTGATGAGAAGGCAATGGAGCATTCTGATGACATGCGTCATGGAGCTTTGTGATGACAAGGACAGAGAGCATTGTGATTACACGGGTCTTGGAGCATTGTGATGAAAAGAGAATGGATCATTGTGATGAAAAATACATGGAGACTTGTCATGATAGGGTTCAAGGAGCATACTGATGACAACTGTCAGGGAGCATTGTGATGATATGTGTATTGAGCATTGTGATGACAAAGATCATGGAGCATTGTGATGAGAAGACCATGGATAATTGTGATGACCAGCGTCATGGGGCATTGTGATGACAAGTGTTATGGAACATTGTGATCAGAAGGGTTTGGTGCATTGTGATGACAGAGGTCATTGAGCATTTTGATTTCATTGTGATGACAATAGCATGAATGATTATGATGATGGACATGGTGCATTGTGATGACAGTGTTCATGGAGCATTGAGATGAAAAGTGCCATGGAGAATTATGATTACAGATGTCTTGGAGAATTGTGATGACAAGGATCATGGAGCCTTTTGATGACAAGGCCGTGGAACATTGTGATGGCAGGGGTGAGCGAGTATTGTGATGACTAGTGATGGAACATTGTGATATATGTGGTGAGAGAGCATTTTGATGAGAAGTGCATGGAACATTGTGATGACAAGTTTTATGGAGCATAGCGATGAAAAGGATGTGGAGAATTGTGATGAAAAGAGTATGGCGCATTGTGATGACATGTGTCATGGAGCATTTTGCTGACAAGTGCATGGAGCATTTTGATGACAATTGTCATGGGGCATTGTGCTGACAAAGGCATGGAGCATTGTGATGACAAGGGACAGAGAGCATTGTGATGAAAATTTCATGGAGCATTGTGGTGACAAAGATCACAGAGCCTTGTGTGACGAGGGCATGGACCATTGTGATGAGAAAGGTGATGAATCATTGTGATGACTGGAGTCATGAGGAACTGTAATGACAGGGGTCATGGAGCATTGTGATGACAAGGGCATGGAGCAATGTGATGACAGGGGCATGGAACATTGGTCTGACAAGGTTCATGGATTTTTGTGATGACAGTGGGCATGGAGCATTGAGATGACAAGGGCATGGAGCATTGTGGTGACAAAGGTCACAGAGCCTTGTGTGACGAGGGCATGGACCATTGTGAGGACAAATTCATTAAGCATTGTGATGACTAAAGTCACGGAGCATTGTGATGACAGGGTTCATGGAGCTCTGTGATGACATGGACATGGAGCATTGTGATGAAAAAGGCATGGAGCTTTGTGATGAAAAGGGTCACAGAGCATTGTGATAAAAATTTCATGGAGCATTGTGGTGACAAATGTCAGAGAGCTTTGTGTGACGAGGTCATAGACCACTGTGATGACAAATGTCATGAAGCATTGTGATGACTGGAGTCACGGAGCATTGTAATCACAGGGGTTTGGAGTATTGTGATGAAAAGGGAATGGATCATTGTGATGAAAAAGGCATAGAGCCTTGTCATGACAGTGTTCAAGGAGCATACTGATGACAAGTGTCAGCGAGCATTGTGATGCCAAGTGTATTGAGCATTGTGGTGACAAAGGTCATGGAGCATTATGATGATAAAACCTTGCAAAATTTTGATGAGGAGCGTCATGGGGCATGTGATGACAAGTGTTATGGAACATTGTGATCAGAAGGGTTTGGAGCATTGTGATGACAGAGGACATGGAGCATTTTGATTTCATTGTGATGACAATAGCATGAATCATTATGATGATGGGCATGGTGCATTGTGATGACAGTGTTCATGGAGCATTGAGACGAAAAGTGGCATGGAGAATTGTGATTACATAGGTCTTGGAGCATTGTGATGACAAGGATCATGGAGCCTTGTGATGACAAGGCCGTGGAACATTGTGATGTCAGGGGTCATGGAGCATTTTATGACAGGTGTAATGGAGCATTGTCATGACAAGGGCATGGAGCAATGTGATGAGAGATTTCATTGAGCATTGTGATGACAATGACATGGAGCATTGTGATGACAAGGGTCATGGAGCTTTGTGATGAGAAATGTCATGGGGCATTTTGATGACAAGGGCGTGGTGCATTGTGATGAGAAGGGCAGGGAGAATTGTGATGACAGGGTCATGGAGCAATTTGAATAAAAGGGTCATGGAATATTTTGATGACAGTGGTTATGGAACATTGTGATGTCAGGGGTCATGAAGCATTGTGATGAAATGGGTCATGGAGCATTTTGTGACAGGGGTTATGGAACATTGTGATGTCAGGGGTCATGGAGCATTTTGATCATAAGAGCATGTTGAACTGTGATGACAGTGGTCATGGAACATTGTGATGACAGGGGTGAGCGAGTATTGTGATGACTAGTGATGGAACATTGTGATATATGTGGTGAGAGAGCATTTTGAGGAGAAGTGCATGGAGGATTGGGATGACAAGGTTTATGGAGCATTTTGATTACAAGGATGTGGAGAATTGTGATGACAAGTGCATGGTGCATTGTGATGACATGGGTTATGGAGCACTGTGCTGACACGTGCATTGTGATGACAAGGGTCATGGAGCATTGTGCTGACAAAGGCATGGAGCTTTGTGATGACAAATGTCACATTGCATTATGATAAAAATTTCATGGAGCATTGTGGTGACAAAGGTCACAGAGCTTTGTGTGACGAGGTCATGGACCACTGTGATGACAAATGTCATGAAGCATTGTGATGACTGGAGTCACGGAGCATTAGGATAAAAGGGGTCTTGGAGCATTGTCATGAAAAGGGAATGGATCATTGTGATGAAAAAGGCATGGAGCCTTGTCATGACAGTGTTCAAGGAGCATACTGATGACAAGTGTCAGCGAGCATTGTGATGCCATGTGTATTGAGCATTGTGGTGACAAAGATCATGGAGCATTGTGATGAGAAGACCTTGCATAATTGTGATGACGAGCGTCATGGGGCATGTGATGAAAAGTGTTATGGAACACTGTGATCAGAAGGGTTTGGAGCATTGTGATGACAGAGGACATGGAGCATTTTGATTTCATTGTGATGACAATAGAATGAAATATTATGCTGATGGGCACGGTGCATTGTGATGACAGGGTTCATGGAGCATTGAGATGAAAAGTGCCATGGAGAATTGTGATTACAGAGGTCTTGGAGCATTGTGATGACAAGGATCATGGAGCCTTGTGATGACAACGCCGTGGAACATTGTGATGGCAGGGCTGAGCGATTATTCTGATGACTAGTGATGGAACATTGTGATATATGTGGTGAGAGAGCATTTTGATGAGAAGTGCATGGAGCATTGTGATGACAAGTTTTATGGAGCATAGCGATGAAAAGGATGTGGAGCATTGTGATGAAAAGAGCATGGCACATTGTGATGACATGGGTCATGGAGCATTGTGCTGACAAGTGCATGGAGCATTTTGATGACAAGTGTCATGGAGCATTGTGCTGACAAAGGCATGGAGCATTATGATGACAAGGGACACAGAGCATTGTGATGAAAATTTCATTGAGCATTGTGGTGACAAAGATCACAGAGCCTTGTGTGACGAGGGCATGGACCATTGTGATGAGAAAGTTCATGAATCATTGTGATGACTGGAGTCACGGAGCACTGTGATGACAGGGGTCATGGAGCATTGTGATGACAAGGGCATGGAGCAATGTGATGACAGGGGCATGGAACATTGGTCTGACAAATTTCATGGATTATTGTGATGACAGTGGGCATGGCACATTGTGATGACAAGGGCATAGAATATTATGATGACAAGGTCATGGAGTATTGTGAAGACAGGTGTCAGGGAGCATTGTGATGACATATGTCATTGTCCATTGTGATGACAATGGCATGGAGCATTGTGATACCAAGTGTCATGGAGGATTCTGATGACAAAGGTAATGGAGCATTTTGATGACAAGGGCCTGGAACATTGCGATGACAAGTGTTATGGAGCATTGGGATGAAAAGAGCATGGAGCATTCTGATGAAAAGGTGCATGGAACACTGAGATTACAGTGGTTTTGAAGCAATGTGATTACAAGAGCATGGAGCATTATGATGAGAAGGCAATGGAGCATTCTGATGACATGCGTCATGGAGCATTGTGATGACAAGTACATGGAGCATTGTGATTACAGGGGTCTTGGAGCATTGTGATGAAAAGTGAATGGATCATTGTTATGAAAAATGCATGGAGCCTTGTCATGACCGTGTTCAAGGAGCATACTGATGACAACTGTCAGGGAGCATTGTGATGACAAGGTTTATGGAGCATTGTGATGACAAAGATCATGGAGCATTGTGATGAGAAGACCATGGATAATTGTGATGACCACCGTCATGGGGCATTGTGATGACAAGTGTTATGGAACATTGTGATAAGAAGGGTTTTGTGCATTGTAGTGAGAGAAGTCACTGAGCATTTTGATTTCATTGTGATGACAATAGCATGAAATATTATGGTGATGGGCATGGTGCATTGTGAGGACAGGGTTCACGGAGCATTGAGATGAAAAGGGGCATGGAGCATTGTGACTACACTGGTGTTGGAACATTGTGATGACAAGGGCATGGAGCACTGTGATGAGAGGGGCAATGAACTTTGGTCTGACAAGTTTAATGGATTACTGTGATGACAGTGGGCATGGAGCATTGAGATGACAAGGGCATGGAGCATTGTGGTGACAAAGGTCACAGAGCCTTGTGTGACGAGGGCATGGACCATTGTGAGGACAAAGGTCATGAAGCATTGTGATGACTGGAGTCACGGAGCATTGTGATGACAGGGGTCATGGAGCAATGTGATGACAAGGGCATGGAGCATTGTGATGACAGGGGCATGGAACATTGGTGTGACATGTTTCATGGATTATTGTGATGACAGTGGGCATGGCGCATTGTGATGACAAGGACATGGAACATTGTGATGACAAGGTCATGGATTATTGTGAAGACAGGTGTCAGGGAGCATTGTGATGACATATGTCATTGTCCATTGTGATGACAATGGCATGGAGCATTGTGATACCAACTGTCATGGAGGATTGTGATGACAAATGTAATGGAGCATTTTGATGACAAGGGCTTGGAACATTGCGATGACAAGGGTCATGGATCATTGTGTTGACAAGGGCATGGACCATTCTGATGAAAAGGTTCATGGAGCATTGAGATTACAGGGGATTTGAAGCAATGTGATGACAAGGGCATGGAGTATTGTGATGAGAAGGCAATGGAGCATTCTGATGACATGCGTCATCGAGCTTTGTGATGAAAAGTACATAGAGCATTGTGATTACAGGGGTCTTGGAGCATTGTGATGAAAAGGGAATGGATCATTGTGATGAAAAATGCATGGAGCCTTGTCATGACAGGCTTCAAGGAGCATACTGATGACAACTGTCACGGAGCATTGTGATGATAAGTGTATTGAGCATTGTGATGACAAAGATCATGGAGCATTGTGATGAGAAGACCATGCATAATTGTGATGACCAGCATCATGGGACATTGTGATGACAAGTGTAATGGAACATTGTGATCAGAAGGGCTTGGTGCATTGTGATGTCAGAGGTCATTGAGCATTTTAATTTCATTGTGATGACAATAGCAAGAAATATTATGGTGATGGGCACGGTGCATTGTGATGACAGGGTTCATGGAGCATTGAGATGAAAAGGGGCATGGAGCATTGTGATTACAGGGGTGTTGGAGCATTATGATGACAAGGGCATGGAGCATTGTGATGAGAAGGCCATGGAGCATTCTGATGACATGCGTCATGGAGCTTTGTGATGACAAGGGCATGGAGAATTGTGATTACAGGGGTCATGGAATATTGTGATGACAGGGGTGAGGGAGTATTGTGATGACTAGTGATGGAACATTGTGATATCAGTGGTGAGAAGGCATTTTGTGGAGAAGTGCATGGATCATTGTGATGACAATGTTTATGGAGCATTTTGATAACAAGGATGTGGAGCATTGTGATGACAAGTGCATGGTGCATTGTGATGACATGTGTTATGGAGCATTGTGATGACACGCGCATCGAGCATTGTGATAACAAGGGTCACGGACCATTGTGCTGACAAAGGCATGGAGCTTTGTGATGACAAGTGTCACAGAGCATTTTGATAAATATTTCATGGAGCAATGTGGTGACAAAGGTCACAGAGCTTTGTGTGACGAGGTCATGGACCATTGTGATGACAAATGTCATGAAGCATTGTGATAACTGGAGTCACGGAGCATTGTGATAACAGTGGTCTTGGAGCACTGTGATGACAAATGTCATGAAGCACTGTGATGACTGCAGTCACGGAGCATTGTGATAACAGGGGTCTTGGAGCATTTTGATGAAAAGGGAATGGATCATTGTGATGAAAAAGGCATGCAGACTTGTCAGGACTGTGTTCAAGGAGCAAACTGATGACAAGTGTCAGCGAGCATTGTGAAGCCAAGTGTATTGAGCACTGTGGTGACAAAGGTCATGGAGCATTGTGATGAGAAGACCTTGCATAATTGTGATGACGAGCGTCATGGGGCATGAGATGACAAGTGTTATGGAACACTGTGATCAGAAGGGTTTGGAGCATTGTGATGACAGAGGACATGGAGCATTTTGATTTCATTGTGATGACAATAGCATGAATGATTATGATGATGGGCATGGTCCATTGTGATGACAGTGTTCATGGAGCATTGAGATGAAAAGTGCCATGGAGAATTGTGATTACCGATGTCTTGGAGCATTGTGATGACAAGGATCATGGAGCCTTGTGATGACAAGGCCGTGGAACATTGTGATGGGAGGGGTGAGCGAGGATTGTGATGACTAGTGATGGAATGTTGTGATATATGTGGTGAGAGAGAATTTTGATGAGAAGTGCATGGATCATTGTGATGACAAGTTTTATGGAGCATAGCGATGAAAAGGATGTGGAGCATTGTGATGAAAAGAGCATGGCACATTGTGATGACATGTGTCATGGAGCATTGTGCTGACAAGCGCATGGAGCATTTTGATGACAAGTGTCATGGAGCATTGTGCTGACAAAGGCATGGAACATTGTGATGACAAGGGACACAGAGCATTGTGATGAAAATTTCATGGAACATTGTGGTGACAAAGATCATAGAGCCTTGTGTGACGAGGGCATGGACCATTGTGATGAGAAAGGTCATGACTCATTGTGATGATTGGAGTCACGGAGCATTGTGATGACAGGGTTCATGGAGCACTGTGATGACAAGGGCATGGAGCAATGTGATGACAGGGGCATGGAACATTGGTCTGACAAGTTTCATGGATTATTGTGTAGACAGTGGGCAGGGATCATTGAGATGACAAGGGCATGGTGCATTGTGCTGACAAAGGCATGGAGCTTTGTGATGACATGGGTCACAGAGCATTGTGATAAAAATTTCATGGAGCAATGTGGTGACAAAGGTCACAGAGCTTTGTGTGACGATGTCATGGACCATTGTGATGACAAATGTCATGAAGCATTGTGATGACTGGAGTCACAGAGCATTGTGATAACAGTGGTCTTGGAGCATTGTGATGAAAAGGGAATGGATCATTGTGATGAAAAGGTCATGGAGCCTTGTCATTACAGTGTTCAAGGAGCATACTGATGACAAGTGTCAGCGAGCATTGTGATGCCAAGTGTATTGAGCATTGTTGTGACAAACATCACGCAGCATTGTGATGAGAAGACCTAGCATAATGGTGATGATGAGCGTCATGGGGCATGTGATGACAAGTGTTATGGAACATTGTGATCAGAAGGCTTTGGAGCATTGTGGTGACAGAGGACATGGAGCATTTTGATTTCATTGTGATGACAATAGCATGAATCATGATGATGATGGGCACGGTGCATTGTGATGACAGGGTTCATGGAGCATTGAGATGAAAAGTGGCATGGAGAATTGTGATTACAGAGGTCTGGGAGCAATGTGTTGACATGGGTCATGGAGACTTGTGATGACAAGGCCGTGGAACACTGTGATGGCAGTGGTCATGGAGCATTGTTATGACAGGTGTAATGGAGCATTGTGATGACAAGGGCATGGAGCAATATGATGAGAGATTTCATTGAGCATTGTGATGACAATGTCATGGAGCATTGTGATGCCAAGAGTCATGGAGCTTTGTGATGACAAGTGCCTGGTGCATTGTGATGCGAAGGGCAGGGAGCATTGTGATGAGAGGGTGATGGAGCAATTTGAATAAAAGGATCATGGAATATTTTGATGACAGGGGTTATGGAACATTGTGATGTCAGGGGTCATGAGCATTGTGATGAAATGGTTCATGGAGCATTGTGATGACAAGGGCTTGGAGTATTGTGATGACAAGTGTCATGGAGTATTGTGATGACAATGGCAGGGAGCATTGTGATGTCAAGGGACATTGAGAATTTTTATAACAATGTCATCAAGCATTGTGATGACAAGCATATGGAGCTTGCTATGACAAGGTTCAAGGAGCATTGCGATGACAAGAGCATGTAACATTGTGATGAGAAATTTCATGGAATATTGTGAGGACAAAGATGTGGAGAATTGTGATGACAAGGTACATGGAGCAATGTGATGGAAAAACAGTGGAGCATTGTGATGAGAAGACCATGGATAATCGTGGTGACAAGCATCATGGAGCATTATGATGACAAGAGCCATGGAGTATTCTGACATAAGATATCACTTATGAAGGAAATATAAACATGTGTACACATGAACTGAATTAGTAAAGAGAACAGATTCTCACATATAGAAAACATACTTATGCCTGCTTACGGGGAAAGGAGAGGTGGGGAGATGCATAAAACCAGAGTTTGATATTAACACAGGAACCATTCCATAATCAAAATAAAGAATAGACAAGACCTACTCCTTCCTCAGTGAACGGGACTCAACACCCCTATTCTCTGCAGAAGAATATATCTGACTAGTAAGAATCTTAAAACCTATGTATTGATATGTCTCCGTAAGGGAATCAAGTGTGCCTAGACTGGCATACACATGGCAGGGAGAATCAGCTGAAACCCACGATAAAAAGGAATTTAAAAACAAAACAAAAAAACAGGGAAGTTCTTTACAATTCCTTCAGGGGCTCTGATGAAACCTGGAATGACCCTATCTACAATGACAGCTGGATGTGGCATATGGCTGGACACTTGGGACTGAGAAGATTGGTCAGATTCGTTGAGCAAATGCAGACCCTTTAAAGCAATAATGCGTGGCACCCATTCCTTGGGTCCCAACTCTCCAGATAGAATGGAATATTATTACAACTATAACATGTATGGGAAACCTAGAGAATGGACACACTGTGAATACGAAAGGTTTCTAAAACACAACTAATAGTCCCTCTCCTCTTGCTCCGGTTTCATTTTCCAACTGCTTTACTATCAATCTCCCAACATGGAGAGACAGCCCCTTTAACCTCCTGGTTCGCAGAGGTTGCCAAATTGGCAAAGGATGAAAGGGAAGAGGGAGTACCAATGAGAGAGTAGCTGTTAGGCATTTGGACGGGCACATGTCACTCTAATTTCCCGGCACGAAGAAGTATTAACCAAAGTCTCAGCCAACCGCCGGGATGCAGTATAGTTCCTGAACCAACATTTGGGGCTTGCGATCAGCTCACAAAAAACGAGTTGAAAAATGGAGCTCAGGGGCACAGCAATTCACAAACTGGGAGAGTAATAAAGGACAACAATCTTCCAAAAATCTGTTGAGGGAAGGCAACGAGGTGGACTTGAAAGCCAGCCAGAATAGTAGGAAACAGATTTCAAGAGGTACATTGGAATCACCTTTAAGACACAGGAAGAGGGGCAGAATTTCGACATTGATGCACTTGGCCAAAAAGGGCGTATGCATTTTCTCCTGAATATATTCAGGAGAAAACGCATACACCCTTTTTGGCCAAGCAAGCAAGCGGGCAATGCAAATCTGCACTACAAAGAAGTATAACTTCCCACCGGTCAAAAGGGACAGCCACAAAATGTGTAAAAAAACAGAAAGGCAAGACAGGCCCTCGAGAACAGGGAGCTTAATTATGCTGATGGGCAGGATGTAAATTGACAACTGCCTCTCTGGAGGAATGCATTGTGTTCCCTAAAACAAGTAAACAACAGAGCTACAGAGCCAAGCGCACTTCCAGTCTAGGGAATATACCTTGGGAAAACTGAAAATCAATAAGACATAGCCACCCCAAAATTTACGGCTGCACTGCTTACAAGAACATCAACTTGTGTCCACCTAAAATATCCCAGGAAAGACAAAAATGGTTCAAGAAATTGTGTTACTTACGTACGATGGAATATCCCTCAGCCATGAAATCAATGTCATAAGGCCAGTAGCAGCAAAATGAGTGGATTCAGGTACGATGATTCTAAGTGAAATAAGTCACAGAGAAAAAGAAACTTATAAGATATCACTTATGAATGTCCTGTAAACATGGCTGGATACACATGGACTGAGTTAGGAAAGAGAACAGAGTCTCACATTTAGAAAACACTCCTGTGCCTGCTTAAAGGTGAAGGAAAGGTGGGGTGATGCATAAAACCAGAGTTTGATATTAGTACAGGAACCGTTCCAAAAACCAACTATCGAATAGACAAAACCTACACTTTCCTCAGTGAAAGGGACGCAAAAGCCCATATTTCCCACAGAGGAATATATCTGACTAGTAAGTATCTTAAAACCAATCTATTGATATGTCTCTCAAAGGGAATCAAGTGTGTCTAGACCGGCATAAACATGGCAGTGAGAATCAGCTCAAACCCACTATAAAAAGGAATTTCAAAAACAAAACAAAAAACAGGGAAATTCTTTACAATTCCTACAGGGGCTCTGATGAAACCCTAAATAACCCTATCTACAACGACAGCTGGATGTGGCATAAGGCTGGACACTTGGGACTGAGAGAATTGATGAGATTCAGTGAGCCAATGCAGACCATTTAAAGCAATAATGTGTGGCACAAATTCCAAGGGTCCCAGCTCTCCAGTTTAAGGGAATATTACTACAGCTATAACATGTATGGGAGACCTAGAGAATGGACACGCTGTGAATACGAAAGGTTTCTACAACTCAACTAATAGTCCCTCTCCTGGCGCTCCGGTTTGACTTTCCAACTGCTTTACTATCAATCTCCCAACTTGGAGAGACAGCCCCTTTAACCTCCTGGTTCTCACAGGTTGCCAATTTAGCAGAGGATGTAAGGGAAGAGGGAGAACCAATGAGAGAGTAGCTGTTAGGCATTTGGACGGGCACATATCACTCTAATTTCCCGGAAGGAAGGAGAATTAACCAAAGTCTCAGCCACCCTCCTGGAACCAATATAGGTCCTGAACCAAAATTTTGGACTTGCGGTCAGCTCACAAAAAACGAGTTGAGAAATGGAGCTCAGGGGCACAGCAATTCACAAACTGGCAGAGTAATAATGGAAACTATCGTCCAAAAATCTGTTGAGGGAAGGCAATGAGGCGGACTGGAAAGTGAGCCAGAATAGCAGGAAACAGATTTCAAGAGGTACATTGGAATCACCTTTAAAGCACAGGAAGAGAGGCACAACTTCGACAGTGATGCACTTGGCTAAAAAGGGCATATGCATTTTCTCCTCAATATATTCAGGAGAAAACGCATACGCCCATTTTGGCCAAGCAAGCAAGCGGGCAATGCAAATCTGCACTACAAAGAAGTATCATTTCCCACCCGTCAAAAGGGACAGCCACAAAATTTGTAAAAAAACAGAAAGGCAAGATAGGCCCTCGAGAACAGGGAGCCTAGTTTTGCTGATGGGCAGGATGTAAATTGACAACTGCCTCTCTGGAGGAATGCATTGTGTTCCCTAAAACAACTAAACAACAGAACTACAGAGCCAAGGGCACTTCCAATCTAGGGAATATACCTTGGGAAAACTGAATATCAATAAGACAGAGCCACCCCAAAATTTACGGCTACACTGCTTACAAGAACCTCAACTTGGGTCCACCTAAAATATCCCAGGAAAGACAAAAATGGTTCAAGAAATTGTGTTACTTACGTACGATGGATTATCCCTCAGCCATGAAATCAATGTCATAAGGCCACTAGCAGCAAAATGAGTGGATACAGGTACGATGATTCTAAGTGAAATAAGTCACAGAGAAAAAGAAACTTATCATAAGATATCACTTATGAAGGTACTGTAAACATGGCTGGATACACATGAACTGAGTTAGGAAAGAGAACAGAGTCTCACATTTAGAAAACACTCTTATGCCTGCTTAATGGGGAAGGAGAGGTGGGGTGATTAATAAAACCAGAATTTGATATTAGTACAGGTACCGTTCCAAAAACCAACTACGGAATAGACAAGGCCTACACCTTCCTCAGTGAAAGGGACTCAAAAACCCATATTTCCCGCAGAGGAATATATCTGACTAGTAAGAATCTTAAAACCAATGTACTGATAAGTCTCCATAAGGGAATCAAGTGTCTCTATACTCGCATAAACATGGCACTGAGAATCAGTTCAAACCCACTATAAAAAGGAATTTCAATAACAAAACAAAAAAACAGGGAAATTCTTTACAATTCCTTCAGGGGCTCTGATGAAACCTGGAATGACCCTATCTAAAATGACAGCTGGATGTGGCATAAGGCTGGACACCTGCGACTGAGACGATTGGTGAGATTCGGTGAGCAATTGCAGACCATTTAAAGCAATAATGAGTGGCACACATTCCAAGGCTCCCAACTCTCCAGGTTGAAGGGAATATTACTACAGCTATAACATGTTTGGGAAACATAGAGAATGGACACACAGTGAATACGAAAGGTTTCTAAAACTCAACTCATAGTCCCTCTCCTGGTGTTCCGGTTTGAATTTCCAACTGCTTTACTATCAATCTCCCAACTTGGAGAGAAAGCCCCTTTAACCTCCTGGTTCGCACAGGTTGCAAATTTGTCAGAGGACGAAAGGGAAGAGGTAGCCCTAATGAGAGAGGAGCTGTTAGGCATTTGGACTGGCATATGTCACTCTAATTTCCTGGCAAGAAGAAGAATTAACCAAAGTCTCAGCCAACTGCTGAGAACCAGGCTAGGTTCTGTACCAAAATTTTGGACCTGCCGTCAGCTCACAAAAAAACGAGTTGAAAAATGGAGCTCCGGGGCACAGCAATTCACAAACTGGCAGAGTAATAAAGGACAACTATCGTGCAAAAATCTGTTGAGGGAAGGCAACGAGGCGGACTTCAAAGCGAGCCAGAATAGCAGGAAACAGATTTCAAGAGGTACATTGGAATCGCCTTTAAAACACGGGAAGAGGGGCACAACTTCGACAATGATGCCCTTGGCCAAAAAGGGCGTATGCGTTTTCTCCTGAATATATTCAGGAGAAAACGCATATGCCCATTTGGCCAAGCAACAAAGCGGGCAATGCAAATCTGCACTACAAAGAAGCATCATTTCCCACATGTGAACAGGGACATCCACAAAATGTGTAAAAACCAGAAAGGCAAGACAGGCCCTGGAGAACAGGGAGCCTAGTTATGCTGATGGTCCTGATGTAAATTGCCAACTGCCTCTCTGGAGGAGTGCATTGTGTTCCCTAAAACAAGTAAACAACAGAGCTACAGATCCAAGGGCACTTCCAGTCTAGGGAATATACCTTGGGAAAACTGAAAATCAATAAGACAGAGCCACCCCAAAATTTAGGGCTGCACTGCTTACAAGAACTTCAACTTGGGTACACTTTAGATACCCCCGGAAAGACAAAAATGGTTCAAGAAATTGTGGTACTTACGTATGATGGAATATCCCTCAGCCATGAAATCAATGTCATAAGGCCAGTAGCAGCAAAATGATTGGATTCAGGTACGATGATTCTAAGTGAAATAAGTCACAGAGAAAAAGAGTCTCATCATAAGATATCACTTATGAAGTCCTGTAAACATGGCTACACATGAACTGAGTTAGGATACAGAACAGAGTCTCACATTTAATAAACATTCTTATGCCTGCTTAAGGGGAAAGGAGAGGTGGGGTAATGCATAAAACCAGAGTTTGATATTAGTACAGGTACCGTTCCAAAAACCAACTACGGATTATACAAGTCCTAAACCTTCCTCAGTGAAAGGGACTGAAAACCCCATATTTCCCGCAGAGGAATATATCTGACTAGTAAGAATCTTAAAACGTGTTCATTGATATGTCTCCGTAAGGGAATCAAGTGTGACTAGACAGTCATAAACATGGCAGTGAGAATCATCTCAAACACACCATAAAAAGGAATTTCAAAAACAAAACAAAAAAAATAGGGAAATTCTTTACAATTCCTTCAGGGGCTCTGATGAAACCTGGAATGACCCTATCTACAACGACAGCTGTATGTGGCACAAGGCTGGACACTTGGGACTGAGAGGATTGGTGAGATTCGGTCAGCAAATGCAGACCACTTAAAGCAATAATGCTTGGTACACATTCCAAGGATCCCAACTCTCCAGGTTGAAGGGAATATTACTACAGCTATAACATGTACGGGAAACCAAGAGAATGGACACAATGTGAATATGAAAGGTTTCTAAAACTCAACTAATAGTCCTTCTCCTGGTGCTTCGGTTTGAATTTCCAACTGCTTTACTATCAATCTCCCAACTTGGAGAGACAGCCCGTTTAAGCTCCTGGTTCTCACAGGTTGCAAGTTAGGCAGAGGATGAAAGGAAAGATGGAGAACCAATGAGAGAGTAGCTGTTAGGCATTTGGACAGGCATATGTCACTCTAATTTCCCGGCAGAAAGAAGAATTAACCAAAGTCTCAGCCACCCGCCGGGAACCAGTATAGATCCTGAACCAAAATTTTGGACATGCGGTCAGCTCTCAAAAAACGACTTGAAGAATGGAGCTCAGGGGCACGGCAATTCAAAAACTGGCAGAGTAATAAAGGGCAACTATCGTCCAAAAATCTGTTGAGGCAAGGCAACGATGTGGACTTGAAATTGAGCCAGAATATCAGGAAACATGTTTCAAGAGGTACATTGGAATCACATTTAAAGCACAGGAAGAGGGGCACAATTTCGACTATGAAGCACTTGCCCAAAAAGGGCGTATGTGTTTCCACCTGAATATATTCAGGAGGAAAGGCATTCGCCCTTTTTGGCCAAGCAAGCAAGCGAGCAATGCAATTCTGCAGTACAAAGAAGTATCACTTCCCAGCGGTCAAAACGGACATCCGCAAAATGTGTAAAAACTAGAAAGGCAAGACAGGTCCTGGAGAAGAGGGAGCCTATTAATGCTGGTGGGCAGGATGTAAATTGCCAACTGCCTCTCTGGAGGAGTGCATTGTGTTCCCTAAAACAAGTAAACAACTGAGCTACAGAGCAAAGCGCACTTACAGTCTAGGGAATATACCTTGGGAAAACTGAAAATCAATAAGACAGAGCCACCCCAAAATTTAGGGCTGCACTGCTTACAAGAACCTCAACTTGGGTACACCTTAAATATCCCAGGAAAGACAAAATTGGTGCAAGAAATTGTGGTACTTACGTACGACGGAATATCCCTCAGCCATGAAATCAATGTCATAAGGCCAGTAGCAGCAAAATGAGTGGTTTCAGGTACGATGATTCTAAGTGAAATAAGTCACACAGAAAAAGAAACTTTTCATAAGATATCACTTATGAGGGTCCTGTAAACATGGCTACACATGAACTGAGTTAGGAAAGAGAACAGAGTCTCACATTTAGAAAACACTCTTATGCTTGCTTAAGGGGAAAGGAGAGGAGGTGTGATGAATAAAAACAGAGTTTGATATTCATACAGCTACCGTTCCAAAAACCAAATATGGAATAGACAAGACCTACACCTTTCACAGTGAAAGGGACTCAAAACGCCATATTTCAGGCAGAGGAATATATCTGACTAGTAAGAATTTAAAACCTACGTATTGATATGTCTCCATAAGGGAATCAAGTGGGTCTAGACTGGCATAAACATGGCAGTGAGAATCAGCTCAAACCCACTATAAAAAGGAATTTCAAAAACAAAAGAAAAAAATGGGGAAATTCTTTATAATTCCTACAGAGGCTCTAATGAAACCAGGAATGACCCTCTGTACAAGGACAGCTGTATGTGGCATTATCCTGGACACTTGGGACTGAGAGGTTTGGTGAGATTCAGTGAGCAAATGCAGACCATTTAAAGCAATAATGCGTGGCACACATTCCAAGGGTCCCAACTCTCCAGGTTGAAGGGAATATTACTACAGCTATAACATGTACGGGAAACCTAGAGAATGGACACACTGTGAATACGAAATGATTCTAAAACTCAACTAATAGTCCCTGTCCTGGTGCTCCGGTTTGACTTTCCAACTGCTTTACTATCAATCTCCCAAATTGGAGAGACAGCCCCTTTTACATCCTGGTTCGCAGAAGTTGCCAATTTGGCAGAAGATGAAAGGGAATAGGGAGAACAAGTGAGAGAGTAGCTGTTAGGCATTCGGACGGGCACATGTCTCTCTAACTTCCCGTCAGGAAGAAGAATTAACCAATATCTCAGCAACCCGCCAGGAACCAGTATAGGTCCTGAACCAAAATTTTTGACTTGCGGTCAGCTCACAAAAAACAAGTTGAAAAATGGAGCTCAGGGGCACAACAATTCACAAACTGGCAGAGTAATAAAGGACAACTATCGACAAAAAAATCTGTTGAGGGAAGGCAACGAGGCAGACTTGAAAGCAAGCCAGAATAGCAGGAAACAGATTTCAAGACATACATTGGAATCACCTTTAAAGCACAGGAAGAGGGGCACAACTTCGACAATGATGCACTTGGCCAAAAAGTGCATATGCGTTTTCTCCTGAATATATTCAGGAGAAAAAGCATAGGCACATTTGGCCAAGCAACCAAGCGGGCACTGCAAATCTGCACTACAAAGAAGCATCATTTCCCACAGGTGAACAGGGACATCCACAAAATGTGTAAAAACCAGAAAGGCAAGACAGGCCCTGGAGAACAGGGAGCCTAGTTATGCTGATGGGCGGGATGTAAACACCCAACTGCCTCTCTGGAGGAGTGCATTGTGTTCCCTAATACAAGTAAAAAGCAGAGCTACAGAGCCAAGGGCAATTCCTTTCTAGGAAATATACCTTGGGAAAACTTAAAATCAATAAGACAGAGCCACCCCAATATTTAGGGCTGCACTGCTTACAAGAACCTCAACTTGGGTACACCTTAAATATGACAGGAAAGACAAAAGTAGTTGAAGAAATTGTGGTAGTTACATACAGCGAAATATCGCTCAGCCATGATATCAATGTCATAAGGCCAGTAGCAGCAAAATAAGTGGATTCAGGTAAGATGATTCTACGTGAAATAAGTCACACTGAAAAAGGAACTTATCATAAGATATCACTTATGAAGGTCCTGTAAACATGGCTACATATCAACTGAGTTAGGAAAGAGAACAGAGTCTCACATTTAGAAAACACTCTTCTGCCTGCTTAAGGGGGAAGGAGAGGTGGGGTGATGCATAAAACCAGAGTTTGACATTATTACAGGTACCGTTCCAAAAACCAAATACGGAATAGAAAAGACCTACACTTTCCTCAGTGAAAGGGACTGAAATCCCCATATTTCCCACAGAGGAATATATCTGACTAGTAAGAATCTTAAAACCTATGTATTGATATGTCTACATAAGGCAATAAAGTGTGTCTAGACTGTCATAAACATGGCAGTGGGAATCAGCTGAAAACCGCCATAAAAATGAATTTCAAAAATAAAACAAAAAAACAGGAAATTCTTTACATTTCCTTCAGGGACTCCCATAAAACCTGGAATGACCATATCTACAACGACAGGTCGATGTGTCATAAGGCTTGACACTTGGGATTGAGATGTTTGGTGTGCTTGGGTGTGCAAATGCAGACCCTTTAAACCAATAATGCGTGGCACACATTCCATGGGTCCCAACTCTCCAGGTTGAAGGGAATATTACTACAGATATAACATGTACGGGAAACCTAGAGAATGTACACACTGTGAATACAAAAGGTTTCTAAAACTCAATTAACAGTCCCTCTCCTGGTGCTCCAGTTCTACTTTCCAACTGCTTTGCTATTAATCTTACAAATTGGAGAGACAGACCCTTTAACCTCCTGGTTCGCACAGGTTGCCAATTTGGCAGAGGATGAAAGGGAAGAGGGAGAACCTATGACAGAGCAGCTGTTCGGCATTTGGACGGGCACATGTCACTCTAATTTCCCGGTCGGAAGAAGAATTAATCAAAGTCTCAGCCACCCGCCGGGAACCAGTATAGGTGCTGAACCAAAATTGTGGATTTCCGGTCAGCTCACAAAAAACGAGTTGAAAAATGGAGCACAGCAACACAGCAATTCACAAACTGGCAGATTAATAAAGGACAACTGTCGTCCAAAAATCTGTTGAGGGAAGGCAACGAGGCGGACTTGAAAGCGAGGCAGAATAGCAGGAAACAGATTTCAAGATGTACATTGGAATAGCCTATAAAGCACAGGAAGAGGGCCACAACTTCGACAATGATGCATTTGGCAAAAGTGCATATGCGTATTCTCCTGAATATATTCAGGAGAAAACGCATATGCCCATTTGGCCAAGCAACCAAGCAGGCAATGCAAATCTGCACTACAAAAAGCATCATTTCCCAGAGGTGAACAGGGACATCCACAAAATGTGTAAAAACCAGAAAGGCAAGACAGGCCTTGGAGAACAGGGAGCCTAGTTATGCTGATGGGCGGGATGTAAATTGCCAACTGCCTCTCGGGCGGAGTGCATTGTGTTCCCTAAAAGAAGTAAACAACAGAGCTACAGAGCCAAGGGCACTTCATTTCTAGGAAATATACCTTGGGAAAACTGAAAATCAATAAGACAGGACCACCCCAAAATTTAGGGCTGCACTGCTTACAAGAATCTCAACTTGGGTACACCTAAAATATCCAAGGAAAGACAAAAATCGTTGAAGAAATTCTGGTAATTACGTACGATGGAATATCCCTCAGCCATGAAATCAATGTCATAAGGCCAGTAGCAGCAAAATGAGTGGATTCAGGTACGATGATTTTAAGTGAAATAAGTCACAGTGAAAAAGAAACTTATCATAAGATATCACTTATGACGATCCTGTATACATGGCTACACGTCAACTGAGTTAGGAAAGAGAACAGAGTCTAACATTTAAAAAACATTATTATGCCTGCTTAGGGGGAAGGAGAGGTTGGGTGATGCATAAAACCAGAGTTTGATATTAGTACAGCTACCGTTCCAAAAACCAAATATGGAATAGACAAGACCTACACCTTCCTCAGTCAAAGGGACTCAAAACCCCATATTTCCCGTAGAGGAATATATCTGACTAGTAAGAGTCTTAAAACCTATGTATTGATATGTCTCCATAAAGGAATCAAGTGGGTCTAGACTGGCATAAACATGGCAGTGAGAATCAGCTCAAACCCACTATAAAAAGGAATTTCAAAAACAAAACAAAAAAACACGGAAATTCTTTACAATTACTAAGGGGCTCTGATGAAACCTGGAATGGCCCTGTGTACAAGGACAGCTGGATGTGGCATAAGCCTGGACACTTGGGACTGAGCGGTTTGGTGAGATTCAGTGAGCAAATGCAGACCAAGTAAAGCAATAATGAGTGGCACATATTCCAAGGGTCCCAACTCTCCAGGTTCAAGGGAATATTACTACAGCTATAACATGTACGGGAAACATATAGAATGGACACACTGTGAATACGAAAGGTTTCTAAAACTCAACTAATACTACCTCTCCTGGTGCTCCGGTTTGAATTTCCAACTGCTTTACTATCAATCTCCCAACTTGCAGAGACAGCCCCTTTAACCTCCTGGTTCGCAGAAGTTGCCAATTTGGCAGAGGATGAAAGTGAAGAGGGAGAACCAATGAGAGAGTAGCTGTTAGGCATTTGGACTGGCATTTGTCACTCTAAATTCAGTTAAGGAAGAAAAATTAACCAAAGTCTCAGCCACCCGCCAGGAACCAGTATATGTCCTGAACCAGTATTGTGGATTTGAGGTCTGCTCACAAAAAACGAGCTGAACAATGGAGCTCCAGGGCACAGCATTTCAAAAACTGGCAGAGTAATAAAGGACAACTCTCGTCCAAAAATCTGTTGAGGGAAGACAATGAGGCGGGCTTGAAAATAAGGCAGAATAGCAGGAAACAGATTTCAAGAGGTACATTGGAATCGCCTTTAAAGCACAGGAAGAGGGGCACAACTTCGACAATGATGCACTTGTCCAAGAAGTGCATATGTGTTTTCTCCTGAATATATTCAGGAGAAAACGCATAGGCCCATTTGGCCAAGCAACAAAGCGGGCAATGCAAATCTGCACTTCTAAGAAGTTTCATTTCCCACAGGTGAACAGGGACATCCACAAAATGTGTAAAAACAGAAAGGCAAGACAGGCCCTGTAGAACAGGGAGCCTAGTTATGATGATTGGCGGGATGTAAATTGCCAACTGGCTCTCTGGAGGAGTGCACTGTGTTCCCTAAAACAAGGAAACACCAGAGCTACAGAGCCAAGGGCACTTCCAGTCTAGGGAATATACCTTGGAAAAACTGAAAATCAATAAGACAGAGCCACCCCAAAATATAGGGCTGCACTGCTTACAAGAACCTCAACTTGGTTACATTTTGATGACAAGTGCATTTCGCATTGTGATAACATGGGTCATGGAGCAATGTGCTGACAAGCACATCGAGCACTCTTATGACAAGGGTTAGGGAGCATTGTGCTGAGGAAGGCATAGAATATGGTGATGACCAGTGTCAGAGAGCATTGTGATGAAAAGTTCATGGAGCATTGCGGTGACAAAGTCACAGAGACATGTGATGACGAGGGTATGGACCATTGTGATGAGAAAGATCATGAATCATTGTTATGACGAGTCACGGAGCATCGTGATGACAGGTTCATGGAGCATTGTGATGACAGGGTCATGGAGCATTGTGATGACCAGTGAATTGAGCATTGTGATGACAATGGTCATGGAGCATTGTGAAGAGAAGACCATGGAAAATTGTGATGACGAGAGTCATGGACCTTTGTGATGACAAAGGTCATGGAGCATTTTGATGACAATGGCGTTGTGCATTGTGATGAGAAGGGCAGGGAACATTGTGATGACAGGGTCATGGAACAATTTGATGAAAAGGGTCATGGATCATTTTGATGACAGGGGATATGGAACATTGTGATGTCATGGGTCATGGAGCTTTGTGATGAATAGGGTCATGAAGCATTTTGATGTCAGGGGTTATGGAACATGGTGATATCAGGCGTCATGGATCATTGTGATGACAAGGGCATGGAGCATTGTTCTGAAAATTTCATGGATTATTGTGATGAGAGTGGGCATGGGGCATTGTGATGACAAGGGCAGGGAACACTGTGATACATGGGTCATGGAGGATTGTAATGACAAGGGCATGGAGCATTGTGATGAGAAGGGCATCGAGCTTTGTGATGACAAATGTCATGGAGCTTTGTGATGACAAGAGCATGGAACAATGAGATCAGAGGGTTCATGGAGCATCGTGATGACAATGGCATGGAGCATTGTGATGCCAAGGTTCATGGAGATATGTGACGACAAATGTCATGGAGCATTTTGATGACAAGGGCGTGGTGCATTGTGTTGTGAAGGGAAGGGAGCATTGTGATGACAGAGTCGAGGAGCAATTTGATGAAAAGGGTCATGGAAGATTTTGATGATATGGGTTATGGAACATTGTGATGTCAGGGGTCATGGAACATTGTGATGACAGGGGTGAGGAAGTATTGTGATGACTAGTGATGGAACATAGTGATATTAGTTGTGAGAGAGCATTTTGTTGAGAAGTGCATGGAGCATTGTGATGACAAGGGTTTATGGAGCATTGTGATGACAAGGTTGTGGAGCACTGTGATGACAAGCGCATGGCACATTGTGATAACATGGGTCATGGAGCAATGTGCTGACAAGCACATGGAGCATTGTGATGAAAAGGGGGATGGAGCACTGTGCAGAGAAAGGCATAGAGCATTTTGATGACAAGGGTCAGAGAGCATTGTTATGAAAAGTTCATGGAGCATTGTGGTGACAAAGTCACAGAGACTTGTGATGATGAAAGCATGGACCATTGTGATGACAAAGTTCATAAAGCACTGTGATGACTGGAGTCACGGAGCATTGTGATGACACGGGAATGGAGCATTGTGATGACATGAGAATAGAGCATTGCTCTGACAAGTTTTATGGATTATCGTGATGACAGTGGGCATGGCACATTGTGATTACAAGGGCATGGAGCATTGTGATGACAAGGTCATACAGTATTGTGAAGACAGGTGTCAGGGAGTATTGGGATGATATATGTCATGGTCCATTGTGATGAGAATGGCATGGGGCATTGGAATGCCCAGTGTCATGGAGGATTGTGATGACAAAGGTAATGGAGCATTGTGATGACAAGGGCTTGGAGCTTCGTGATGACAAGGTCATGAAGCATTGTGATGACAACATCATGGAGCATTGTGATGACAAGGGATTTTGAGAATTTTGATGACAAGGTCGTGAAGCATTGTGATGACAAGCGTATGGAGCTTGCTATGAGAGGGGTCATGGAGCATTGCGATGAAAAGTGCATGGAGAATTGTATTGACAAGAGCATGTAACATTTTGATGAGAAGTGTCATGGAGCATTGTGATGAAAAGGACATGTAGAATTGTTATGTCCAGGTCATGGAGCATTGGGATGACAAGACCGTGGAGCATTGTCATGAGAAGACCACGGATAATTGTGATGAGGATCGTCATGGAGCACTGTAATGACAAGGGGCATGGAGCATTGTGATGACAGGTGTCATGGATCATTGTGATGACAAGTGTCATGGACCATTCTGATGACAAGCTTGTGGAGTAATGTGATGACAATGGCATGGAGCATTTTGATGAAAAGGGCATGGAACATTGTGATGAAAAAGGCATGGAGCCTTTTCATGACAGTGTTCAAGGGGCATTCTGATGACAAGTCTCAGGGAGCATTGTGATGACAAGTGTATTGAGCATTGTGATGACAAATTTCATTGAGCATTGTGATGACAGGCATCATGATGCGTTATGATGACAAGTGTTATGAACACTGTGATCACAAGGCTTTGGAGCATTGTGATGAGAGAAGTCATGTATCATTTTCATTTCAAGGAGCATGGATCATTGTGATGACAAGGGCATGAAGCAATGTGGACCCAAGGTTCATGGAGGATTTTGATGCAATGGGAATGGAGTATTGTGATGACAATCGCATGGAGCATTGTGATGACAAGGTCATGTAGCATTTTGCTGACAAATGCATGGAGCATTTCGATGACAAGTGTCATGGAGCATTGTGATGACAAGCGTCATGGAGCATTGTGATTACAGGGGTCATGGAGCATTGGGATGGCAAGGGCATGGATCATTGTGATAAAAAGGGTCATGGAGCATTTCCATGACAAGATTCCCAGATCATTGTGTTTTCTGGGGTCATGGAGCGTTGTGATGACAGTGGTCATGGAGCATTGTGATGACAGGGTTCATGGAGCATTGTGATGAGAATTTCATGGAGCACTGAGCTGACAATATTCCTTGAGTATTGTGATGGCAGGGGTCATGGATCATTGTGATGACAAGGGAATGGAGCATTCGGATGACAATGTCCTGGAGCATTGTGATGAGAAGACCATGGAGCATTGTGATGACAAGTCTCATGGAGCATTCTTATGAAAAGGGGCATGGAGCACTGTGATTACAGGGGTCTTGGAGAATTGTTATGACAAGTGTCATGGAGCCTTGTGATGACAACACCGTGGAACATTGTGATGGCAGGGGTCATGGAGCATTGTTATGACAGGGGTAATGGAGCATTGTGATGACAAGGGCATGGAATATTTGTTTGAAAAGTTTCATGGATTATTATGATGAGAGTGGGCATGGAGCATTGTGATGACAAGGGCACAGAACGATGGTGATTCATGGGTCATGGAGGATTGTAATGACAAGGGCATGGATCACTGTGATGAGAAAGGCATCGAGCATTGTGATGACAAGCATCATGGAGCTTTGTGATGACAAGAGCAAGGAACAATGTGATGATAGGTTTCATGGAGCATTGTGATGACAATGGCATGGAGCATTGTGATGCCAAGGGTTATGGAGTTTGTGATGACAAAGGTCATGGAGCATTTTGATGACAAGAGCGTTGTGCATTGTGATGAGAAGGGCAGGGAGCATTGTGATGACAGGGTCATGGAGCAATTTGATGAAAATCGTCAGGGAACATTTTCATAACAGGGTTATGGAACATTGAAATGTCAGTGGTCATGGAGCATTATGATGATAAGGGCATGTAGCATTTTGATGATAGGGGTCATGTAACATTGTGATGAAAGGGGTGAGGGAGTATTGAGATGAGTAGTAATGGAATATTGTTATATCAGTGGTGAGAGAGCATTTAGATGAGAAGTGCAAGCAGCATTGTGATGACAAGGTTTATGGAGCGTTGTGAAGATAAGGTTGTGGAGCATGGTGCTGACAAGCGCATGGATCATTGTGATGACAAGGGTCATGGAGCATTATGCTGACAACGGCATGGAACATTGTGATGAAACGTGTTACAGAGAACTGTGATGATGAGGGAATGGACCATTGTGATGACAAAGGTCATAAAGCATTGTGAATACTGGATTCACGGAGAATTATGATGTGTGGGGTCATGAAGAATTGTGATGACAAGGGCATGGAGCATTGTGATAAGAAGGGCATGGAGCATTGGTCTGACAAGTTTCATGGATTATTGTGATGACATTCGGCATGGCGGATTGTGGTGACAAGGGTATGGAGTATTGTGATGAAAAGGTCATGGAGTATTGTGAAGACAGGTGTCAGGGAGCATTGTGATGACATATGTCATGTTCCATTGCGATGACAATGGCGTGGGGCATTGTGATGCCAAGTGTCATGGAGGAATGTGATGACAAAGATAATGGGACATTGTGATGATTAGGGCTTGGAACATTATGATCACAAGGGCCATTTAGAATCTTGATGAGAAGGTCGTGAAGCATTGTGATGACAAAGTCCTGGATCATTGTGTTGAGAAGACCATGGAGCCTTGTGATGACAAGTCTCATGGACCATACTGATGAAAAGAGGCATGGAGCATTGTGTTTACAGGGGTCTTGGAACATTGTGATGACAAGGGCATGGAGCATTGTGAATACAGGGGACTTGGAGCATTGTGATGACAAGGGCATGGAACATTGTGATGAGAAGGCCATGGAGCATTCTGATGACATGCGTCAAGGAGCTTTGTGATGACAACTGCATGGAGCATTGTAATTACAGGGGACTTGGAGTATTGTGATGACAAGAGCCATGGAGCCTTGTGATTAAAAGGCCGTGGATCATTGTGATAGCAGGGGTCATGGAGCATTCTTATGACAGGTGTAATGGAGCACTCTGATGACTAGGGCATGGAGCATTGGTCTGAAAAGTTTCATGGATTATTGTGATGAGAGCGGGCATGGAGCATTCTGATGACAAGGGCAAGGAACACTGTGATACATGGGTCATGGAGGATTATAATGACAAGGACATGGAGCATTGTGATGAGAAGGGCATCGAGCATTGTGATGGCAAGCGTCATGGAGCCTTGTGATGACAAGGGCATGGAAAAATGTGATGAGAGCGTTCATGGAGCCTTGTGATCACAATGACATGGAGCATTGTGATGCCAATTGTCATGGAGATGTGTGACGACAAATGTCATGGAGCATTTTGATGACAAGTTCGTGGTGCATTGTGTTGTGAAGGGAAGGGAGCATTGTGATGACAGGGTCATGGAGCAATTTGATGAAACATGTCATGGAAGTTTTTGATGACAGGGGTTATGGAACATTGAGATGTCAGGGGTCATCGAACATTGTGATGATATGTGCATGTAGCAATGTGATGACAGGGGTCACGGAACATTGTGATGACAGGGGTGAGGGAGTATTGTGATGACTTGTGATGGAACACAGTGATATCAGTTGTGAGAGAGCATTTTGTTGAGAAGTGCCTGGAGCATATTGATGACAAGTTTTATGGATCATTGTGATGACAATATTGGGGAGCACAGTGATGACACCCGCATGGCACATTTTGATAACATGGGTCATGGAGCAATGTGCTGAGAAGCACATGGAGCATTGTGATGACAAGGGTCATGGAGCATTGTGCTGAGAAAGGCATAGAGCATTGTGATGACAATGGTCAGAGAGCATTGTGATGAAAAGTTCATGGAGCATTGAGGTGACAAAGGTCACAGAAAATTGTGATGATGAGGGCATGGACCATTGTGATGACAAAGTTCATGAAGCACTGTGATGACTGGAGTCACGGAGCATTGTGATGACAGGGGTCATGGAGAATTGTGATGACAAGGGTCATGCAACATAATGGTGACAAGCTTGTGGAGTATTGTGATGACAATGGCATGGATCATTGTGATGAACAGGGCATGGAGCATTGTGATGAAAAATGCATGGTGCCTTTTCATGACAGGGTTCAAGGAGCATTCTGACAACAAGTGTCAGGGAGCACTGTGATGACAAGTGTATTGAACATTGTGATGACAAAGCTCATGGAGCATTGTGATGACACGGGGATGGAGTATTGTGATGACAGGCATCATGGAGCGTTGTAATGACAAGTGTTGTGGAACAATGTGATCACAAGGTTTTGGAGCATTGTGATGACAGAGGTCATGGATTATTTTGATTTCAAGGAGCATGGAGCATTGTGATGAAAGGGGTCATGGAGCATTGTGATGACGGGTCATGGAGCATTGTGAAGACAAGTGCATGGAGCATTGTGAAGACAGGGGCATGGGACATTGGTCTTACAAGTTTCATGGATTACTGCAATGACAGTGGGAATGGTGCATTGTGATGACAAGGGCATGGAGCATGGTGATGACAAGGTAATGCATTATTGTGAAGACAGGTGTCTGGGAGCATTGTGAAGACATAAGTCGTGGCCCATTGTGATGACAATGCCATGGAGTATTGTGATGCCAATTGTCACAGAGGTTTGTGATGACAAAGGTAATGGAGCATTGTGATGACAAGGGTCACGGAGCACTATGCTGACAGGGGCATGGAGCATTGCGATGAAACCTGTCATGGAGCATTGTGCTGACAAAGGCATGGAACATTGTGATGAAAATGTAATGTAGTATTTTGCTGACAAATGCATGGAGCATTTTGATGACAAGTGTCATGGAGCACTGTGATGACATGCGTCATGGAGCATTGTGATTACTGGGGGTCATGAAGCATTGGGATGGCAAGGGCATGGATCATTCTGATGACAAGTGTCATGGAGCGTTTTGATTACAAGGGTCCCGGATCATTGTGTTGTCTGGTGTCATGGAGCGTTGTGATGACTGTGGTCATGGAACATTGTGATGACAGGGGTCATGGAGCATTGTGATCAGAATTTCATGGAGCATTGGGCTGAAAATATTCATTGAGTATTATGATGGCAGGGGTCATGGAGCATTGTGGTGACAGTGGAAAGGAGAATTGTGATGACAAGGTCCTGGAGCATTGTGAGGAGAAGACCATGTAGCCTTGTGATTACAAGTATCATGGAACATTCTGATGAAAAGGGGCATGGAGCATTGTGATTACATGGGTCTTGGAGCATTGTGATGAATAGGGCATGGATGATTGTGATGGAAAAGCATGGAGCCTTGTCATGAGAGGGTTCAAGGAGCATACTGACCATAAGTGTCAGGGAGCACTGTAATGACAAGTGTATTGAGCATTGTGATGACGATGGTCATGGAGCATTGTGATGAAAATGGCATGGAGTATTGTGATGACAGGCATCATGGATCATTGTGATGTCAAGGGTTATGGAACATTGTGATTACAAGGTTTTGGAGCATTGTGATGACAGGTCATGGATCATTTTGATTTCAAGGAGCATGGAGCATTGTGATGACAAGGGCATGAGGCAATGTGATCCAAAGTTTCATGGAGGATTTTGATGACAAGCGCATGGGGCATTGTGATGACAATGTCATGTAGCATTTTGCTGACAAAGGCATGGAGCATCGTGATGACAAGTTTCATGGAGCACTGTGAAGACAAGCATCACGGAGCATTGTGATTACAGCGGGCATGGAGAATTGGGATGGCAAGGGCACGGATCATTGTGATGACAAGGGTCAGTGAGCATTTTGATGATAAAAGTCCCGGATTATTGTGTTGTAAGGGGTCATGGAGCATTGTGATGAAAGTGGTCATGGAGCATTGTGATGACAAGGGTCATGGAGATTTGTGATGAGAAGTTCATGGAGCATTGGGCTGAAAATGTTCATGGAGTATTGTGATGACAGGGGTCATGGAGCATTGTGATGACAAGGGAATGGAGCATCGTGATGACAAGATCCTGGAGCATTGTGATGAGAAGACTATGGAGCTTTGTGATGACAAGTCTCATGGAGCATTCTGATGAAATGGGGCATGGAGCATTGTGATTAAAGGAGCCTTGGAGCATTGTGATGACAAGGGCATGGAGCATTGTGATGACATGCGTCATGAAGCACTGTGATGACCAGGGCATGGAGCATTGTGATTACAGGGGTCTTGGAGCATTGTGATGAAAACGGCATGGATCATTGTGATGAAAAAGCATGTAGCCTTGTCATGACAGGGTTCAAGGAGTATACTGATGACAAGTGTCAGGGAGCATTGTGATGACCAGTGTATTGAGCATTGTGATGACAAAGGTCATGGAGTATTGTGATGAGAAGACCGTGGATAATTGTGATGACGAGAATAATGGGGCATTGTGAAGACAAGTGTTATGAACATTGTGATCACAACGGTTTGGAGCATTGTGATGACAGATGTCATGGAGCATTTTGATTTCATTGCGATCACAATAGCATGAAGCATTATGATGATGGGCATGGTGCATTGTGATGACAGGGTTCATGGAAAATTGAGATGAAAAGGGGCATGGAGAACTGTGATTACAGGGGTCTTGGAGCATTGTGATGACAAGGGCATGGAGCATTGTGATGAGAAGGCCATGGAGCATTCTGATGACACGCATCATGGAGCTTTGTGATGACAAGGGCATGGAACATTGTGATTACAGGGTCTTGGAGCATTGTGATGACAAGTGTCATGGAGCATTGTGATGACAAGGCTGGGAAACACTGTGATGGCAGGGGTCATGGAGCATTGTTGTGACAGGGGTAATGGAGCATTGTGATTACAAGCGTATGGAGCATTGGTCTGAAAAGTTTCATGTATTATTGTGATGAGAGTGGGCATGGTGCATTGTGATGACAAGGTCACACAACACTGTGTTACATGGGTCATGGAGGATTGTAATGACAAGGGCATGGAGCATTGTGATGAGAAGGGCATCGAGCATTTTGATGACAAGCATCGTGGAGCTTTGTGATGACAAGGACATGGAAGCAATGTGATGAGAGGCTTCAGGAAGCACTGTGATGACAATGGCATGGAGCATTGTGATGCCAAGGATCATGAAGCTTTGTGATGACAAAGGTCATGGAGCATTTTGTTGACAAGTGCGTGGTGCATTATGTTGAGAAGGGCAGGGTGCATTGTGATGACAGGGTCATGGAGCAATTTGATGAAAAGTGTCATCGAACATTTTGATAAGAGGGGTGATGGAACATTGTGATGTCAGGGGTCATGGAGCATTGTGATGAAAAGCGTCATGGAGCATTTAGATGACAGGGATTATGGAACGTTGTGATATCAGGGGTCATCGAACAATGTGGTGATAAAGGCATGTAGCATTGTGATTACAGGGGTCATGGAACATTGTGATGACAGGGCTGAGGGAGTATTGTGATGACTAGTGATGGAACACTGTGATATCAGTGGTGAGAGAGCATTTTGATGAGAAGAGTATGGAGCATTGTGATGACAAAGTTTATGGAGCGTTGTGATGACAAGTTTGTGGAGCATTGTAATGACAAGCGCGTGGTGCATTGTTATGACATGTGTTATGAAGCACTGTGCTGACTAGCGCATGGAGCATTGTGATGAAAAGGGTCATGGAGCATTGTGCTGAGAAAGGCATGGAGCATTTTTATGACAAGGGTCACGGAGCATTGTGATCAAAAGTTCATGGAGCATTGTGGTGACAAAGGTCACAGAGACTTGTGATGACGAGGGCATGGAGCGTTTTGATGACAAAGGTCATGAATCATTGTTATGACTGGAGTCACGGAGCATTGTGATGACAGGGGTCATGGAGCATTGTGATGACAGGTGTCATGGATCATTGTGATGACAAAGGTCATGGACCATTCTGATGACAAGCTTGTGGAGTAATGTAATGACAATGGCATGGATCATTGTGATGAAAAGGGCATGGAACATTGTGATGAAAAAGGCATGGAGCCTTTTCATGACAGTGTTCAAGGAGCATTCTGACGACAAGTGTCAGGGAACATTGTGATGACAAGTGTATTGAGCATTGTGATGACAAAGGTCATGGAGCATTGTGATGACAGGCATCATGCAGCATTGTGATGACAATTGTTATGGAACATTGTGATGACAGAAGTCATGTATCATTTTCATTTCAAGGAGCATGGAGCATTGTGATGACAAGGGCATGAACCAATGTGAACCCAAGGTTAATGGAGGATTTTGATGACAATGGGAACGGAGTATTGTGATGACAAGCGCATGGAGCATTGTGATGACAAGGTTATGTAGCATTTTGCTGACAAATGCATGGAGCATTTTGATGACAATGGTCATGGAGCATTGTTTTTACAGGGGTCATGGAGCATTGGGATGGCAAAGACATGGATCATTGTGATGACAAGGGTCATGGAGCATTTTGATGACAAGAGTCCCGCATCTTTGTGTTGTCTGGTGTCATGGAGCGTTGTGATGACAGTGATCATGGAACATTGTGATGCCAGGGGTCATGGAGCATTGTGATGAGAAGTTCATGGAGTATTGGGTTGAAAATATTCATTGAGTATTGTGGTGGCAGGGGTCTTGGAGCATTGTGATGACAAGGGAATATAGCATTGTGATGACAAGTCTCATGGAACATTCTGATGAAAAAGGGCATGGAGCATTTTGATTACAGGATTCTTGGAGCATTGGGATGACAAGGGCATGGAGCATGGTGATGACAATTCCAGGAGCATTCTGATGACATGTGTCATGGAGCTTTGTGATGAAAAATGCACGGAGCATTGTGATTACAGGGGTCTTGGTGCATTGTGATGAAAAGTCCATGGATCATTGTGAGGAAAAGGCATGGAGCCTTGTCATGACAGGCTTCAAGGAGAATACTGATGACAAGTGTCAGGGAGCACTGTGATGACGAAGGTCATGGAGCATTGTGATGAGAAGACCATGGATAATTGTGATGACCAGCGTCATGGGGCATTGTGATGACAAGTGTTATGGAACATTGTGATCACAAGGGATTGGACCATTGTGATGACAGAGGTCATGGAGCATTTTGATTTCATTGTGATGACAATAGCATGAAGCTTTATGATGATGGGCATGGTGCATTATGATGACAGTGTTCACGGAGAATTGAGATGAAAAGGGACATGGAGCCTTGGGATTACAGGGGTCTTGGAGCATTGTTATGACAAGGGTCATGGAGCCTTGTCATGACAACACCGTGGTACATTGTGATGGCACGGCTCATGGAGCATTGTTATGACAGGGGTAATGGAGCATTGTGATGACAAGGACATGGAGCATTGGTTTGAAAAGTTTCATGGATTATTGTGACGAGAGTGGTCATGGAGCATTGTGATGACAAGGGCACAGAACACGGTGATACACGGGTTATGGAGGATTGAAATGAAAAGGGCATGGATCATTGTGATGAGAATGGCACCGAGCATTGTGATGACAAGGGCCCAGAACACGGTGATACATGGGTTATGGAGTATTGTAATGACAAGGGGATGGATCATTGTGATGAGAAAGGCATCGAGCATTGTGATGACAAGCGTCATGGAGCTTTGTGATGACAAGGGCAAGGAGCAATGTGATGATAGGGTTCATGGAACAATTTGATGACAATGGCATGGAGCATTGTGATGCCAAGGGTCATGGAGATTTGTGAGGACAAAATTCAATGAGCATTTTTATGACAAGAGCATTGTGCATTGTGATGAGAAAGGCAGGGAGCATTGTGATGACAGGTTCATGGAGCAATTTGATGAAAAGGGTCAGGGAACATTTTGATGATAGGGGTTATGGAACAGTGTGACGTCAATGGTCATGGAGCATTGTGATGATAAGCACATGTAGTATTTTGATGACACGGGTCATGGAACATTGTGATGAAAGGGGTGAGGGAGAATTATGATCACTAGTGATGGAACATTGTGATATCAGTGGTGAGAGAGCATTTAGATGAGAAGTGCATGGAGAATTGTGATGACAAGGTTTATGGAGCATTTTGATGATAAGGTTGTGGAGCATTTAGATGACAAGTGCATGGCATATTGTGATGACTTGTGTCTTGGAGCATTGTGCTGACAAGCGCATGGAGCCTTGTGATGACAATGACCATGGAGCATTGTGCTGACAAAGGCATGGAGCATTGTGATGACACGTGTTACAGAGCATTGTGATGATGAGGGAATTAACCATTGAGATGACAAAGATCATAAATCATTGTGATGAGTGGATTCATGGAGCATTATGATGTGAGGGGTCATGGAGCATAGTGATTACAAGGGCATGGAGCACTGGAATGACAGGGGCATGGAGCATTGGTCTGACAAGTTTCATGGATTATTGCTATGACAGTGGGCGTGTCGCATTGTGATGACAAGGGAATGGAGCATTGTTATGACAAGGTCATGTAATATTGTGAAGACAGGTGTCAGGGAACATTGTGATGACATATGTCATGGTGCATTGTGAAGACAATGGCATGAAGCATTGTTATGCCAAGTGTCATGGAGGGTTGTGATGACAAATGTAATGGAGCATTGTGATGAGAAGACCATAAAGCCTTGTGATGACAAGTCTCATGGAGCATTCTGATAAAAAGGGGCATGGAGCATTGTGATTACAGGGGTCTTGGAGCATTGTGATGACAAGGGCATGGAGCATTGTTATGAGAAGGCCATGGAGCATTCCGATGACATTCATCATGGAGTTTTGTGTAGACAAGGGCATGGAGCATTGTGAATACGGGTGACTTGGAGCTTTGTGATGAAAAGGGCATGGATCATTGTGATGAAAAAGGCATGGAGCCTTGTCATGACAGGGTTCAAGGAGCATACTGACGACAAGGGTCAGGGATCATTATGATGGCATGAGTATTGAGAATTGTGATGACAAAAGTCATGGAGCATTGTGATGAGAAGACCATGGATAATTGTGATGACGAGCATCATGTGGCATTGTGATGACAAGTGTTATGGAATATCGTGATCACAAGTGTTTGGAGCACTGTGATGACACAGGTCATGGAGCATTTTGGTTTCACTGTGTTGAAAATAGCATGAAGCATTATGATGATGGGCATGGTGCATTGTGATGACAAGGGTCATGGATCCTTGTGATGACAAGGTCATGGAGTATTGTGAAGACAGGTGTCAGGGAGCATTGTGATGACATATGTCATTGTCCATTGTGATGACAATGGCATGGAGCATTGTGATGACAAGGTCATGCAGTATTTGAAGACAGGTGTCTCGGAGCATTTTGAAGACATAAGTCATGGCCCATTGTGATGACAATGCCATGGAGCGTTGTGATGCTAAGTGTCATGGAGGATTGTGATGACAACGGTAATGGAGCATTTTGATGACAAGGGCTTGGAACATTGTGATGACAAGGGTCATGGAGAATTGTGATGACAAGGGCATGGAGCATTGTGATGAAAATGGCATGGAGCATTGTGGTGACCATGGTCACAGAGCCTTGTGTGACGAGGACATGGACCATTGTGAGGACAAATGTCATGAAGCATTGTGATGACTGGAGACACGGAGCATTGTGATGACAGGGGTCATGGAGCATTGAGCTGACAAAGGCATGGAGCTTTGTGATGACAAGGGTCACATAGCATTGTGATGAAAATTTCATGGAGCATTGTGGTGACAAGGATCACAGAGCCTTGTGTGACGAGGGCATGGACCATTGTGATGACAAAGGTCATGAAGCGTTGTGATGACTGGAGTCATGGAGCATCGTGATGACAGGGCTCATGGAGCATTGTGATGGCAAGGGCATGGATCATTGTGATTACAAGTGTCATGGAGCGTTGTGATGACAGGGGTCATGGAGCATTGTGATGACAGGGGTCATGGAGCATTGTGATCAGAAGTTCATGGAGCATTGGACTGACAGTATTCATTGAGTATTGTAATGGCATGGGTCATGGAGCATTGTGATGACAATGGAATGGAGCACTGTGATGACAAGGTCCTGGAGCATTGTGAGGAGAAGACCATGGAGCCTTGTGATGACAAGTATCATGGAGCATTCTGATGAAAAGGGGCATGGCGCATTGTGATTACATGGGTCTTGGAGCATTGTGAAGAATAGGGCATGGATGATTGTGATGAAAGATCATGGAGCCTTGTCATGAGAGGGTTCAAGGAGCATACTAACGACAAGTGTCAGGGAGCATTGTGATGACAAGTGTATTGAGCATTGTGATGACAAAGGTCATGGAGCATTGTGATGAGAGGACCATGGATAATTGTGATGATGAGCGTCATGGGGAGTTGTGATGACAAGTGTTATGGAACATTGTGAACACAATGGTTTGGAGCATTGTGATGACAGAGGTTATGGTGCATTTTGATTTCATTGTGATGACAATAGCATGAAGCATTATGATGATGGGCATGGTTCATTTTGATGACAGAGTTCATGGAGCATTGTGATGAAAAGTGCATGGAGCATTGTGATGAGAAGGCCATGGAGCTGTCTGATGACATGCGTCATAGTGCTTTGTGATAACAAGAGCATGGAGCAGTGTGATTACAGCGGTCTTGGAGCATTCTGATGACAAGGGTCATGGAGCCTTGTGATGACAAGGCCGTGGAACATTGTCATGACAGGGGTATGGGAGTATTGTAATGACTAGTGACGGAACATTTTGATATCTGTGGTGAAAGAGCATTTTAATGAGAAGTGCAGGGAGCTTTGTGATGACAAGGTTTATGGAGCATTGGGATGACAAAGATGTGGAACACTGTGATGACAAGCGTATGGCATATTGTGATGACATGGGTCATGGAGCATTGTGCTGACAAGCGCATGGAGCATTGTGATGACAAGGGACATGGAGCACTCTGCTTACAAAGGCATGGAACATTGTGATGACAAGGGTCACAGAGCATTGTGATGATAAGTTCATGGAGCATTATGGTGACAAAGTTCACAGAGCCCTGTGATTACGAGGGCATGGACCATTGTGATGACAAAGGTCAAGAAGGAGTGTGATGACTGGAGTCACGGAGCATTGTGATGACAAGGGCATGGAGAATTGTGATGACAGGGGCATGGAGCATTGGTCTGAGAAGTATCATGGATTATTGTGAGGAAAGTGTGCATGTCGCATTGTGATGACAAGGGCATGGAGCATTTTTATGACCAGGTCATGGATTATTGTGAAGACAGGTATAAGGGAGTATTGTGATGACATATGTCCTGGTGCATTGTGATGACAAATGTAATGGAGCATTGTGATGACAAGGACTTGGAGCATTTTGGTGACAATTGCCAATGAGAATTCTGATGACAAGGTCGTGAAGCATAGTTATGACAAGCGCATGGAGCTTGCTATGACATGGGTCATGGAGCATTGCGATGACAAGTGCATGGAGCATGGTGATTAGAGGGGTCTTGGAGCATTGTGATGACAAGGGCAAGGAGCATGGTGATGACAATGCCATGGAGCATTCTGAAGACATGCGTCCTGGAGATTTGTGATGACAAGCACATGGAGCATTGTGATTACAGGGGTCTTGGAGCATTGTGATGAAAAGTGCATGGATCATTGTGAGGAAAAGGCAAAGAGCCTTGTCATGACAGGTTTCAAGTAGCATACTGAAGACAAGTGTCAGGGAGCATTGTGATGACAAGTGTATTGAGCATTGTGTTGACAAAGGTCATGGAGCATTTTGATGAGGAGACCATGGATAACTGTGATGACGAGCGTCATGGCGCATTGTGATGACAAGTGTTATGGAACATTGTGATCAGAAGGATTTGGAACATTGTGATGACAGATGTCTTGGAGCATTTTGATTTCTTTGTGATGACAATAGCATGAAGAATTATGATGAAGGGCATGCTGCATTTTGATGACAGTGTTCATGGGGAATTGAGATGAAAAGGGGCATGGAGCATTGTGATTACAGGGGTCTTGGAGCATTGTGATGACAATGTTCATGGAGCCTTGTGATGACAACGCCGTGGAACATTGTGATGGCAGGGGTAATGGAGCATTGTTATGACAGGGGTAATGGAGCATTGTGATGACAAGGGCATGGAGCATTGGTTTGAAAAGTTTCATGTATTATTGTGATGAGTGTGGTCATGGAGCTTTGTGATGACAAGGGCAGGGAACACGGTGATACATGGGTCATGGAGGATTGTAATGACAAGGCATGGATCATTGTGATGAGAAAGGCATCGAGCATTGTGATGACAAGCGTCATGGAGATTTGGGAGGACAAGTGCATGGAGTAATGTGTGAGATGTTTCATGGAGCATTGTGATGACAATGGAATGGAGCATTGTGATGCCAAGGGTCATGGAGCTTTGTGATGACAAATGTAATGGAGCATTTTGATGACAAGGGCGTGGTGCATTGTGATGAGTAGGGCAGGGAGCATTCTGATGACAGGTTCATGGAACAATTTGATGGAAAGGGTCAGGGAATATTTTGATGACAGGGGTTATGGAACATTGTGATGTCAGTGGTCATGGAGCATTGTGATGATAAGGGCATGTAGCATTTTGATGACAGGAGTCATGGAACATTGTGATGACAGTGTTGAGGGAGTATTGTGATAACTGGTGATGGGACATTGTGATATCAGTGGTGAGAGAGCATTTAGATGAGAAGTGCATGGAACATTGTGATGACAAGGTTGTGGAGCATTGTGATGACAAGTGCATGGCACATTTTGATGACATGTGTCTTGGAACATTGTGCTGACAAGCGAATGGAGCATTGAGATGACAAGGGCATGGAGCATTGTGATGAGAAGGGCATGGATCATTCTGATGGCATGCGTCATGGAGCTTTGTGATGACAAGGGCATGGAGAATTGTGATTACATGGGTCATGAAATATTTTGATGACAGGGGTGAGGGAGTATTGTGATGTCTAGTGATGGAACATTGTGATATCAGGTGTGAGACGGCATTTTGAGGAGAAGTGCATGGAGCATTGTGATGACAAGGTTTATGGAGCATTTTGATGACAAGGATGTGGAGCATTGTGATGACAAGTGCATGGTGCATTGTGATGACATGTGTTAAGGAGCATTGTGCTGACACGCACATCGAGCATTGTGATGACAAGTGTCACAGAGCATTGTAATAAAAATTTCATGGAGCACTGTGGTGACAAAGGTCACAGAGCTTTGTATGACGAGGTCATGGCCCATTGTGATGACAAATGTCATGAAGCATCATGATGACTGGAGTCACGGGGCTCTGTGATAACAGGGGTCTTGGAGCATTGTGATGAAAAGGGAATGGATCATTGTGATGAAAAAGGCATGGAGCCTTGTCATGACAGTGTTCAAGGAGCATACTGATGACAAGTGTCAGGCAGCATTGTGATGCCAAGTGTATTGAGCATTGTGGTGACAAAGGTCATGGAGCATTGTGATGAGAAGACCTAGCATAATTGTGATGACGAGCGTCATGAGGCATGTGATGACAAGTGTTATGGAACATTGTGATCAGAAGGGTTTGGAGCATTGTGATGACAGAGGTCAAAGAGCATTTTAACTTCATTGTGATGACAATAGCATGAATCATTATGGTGATAGGCATGGTGCATTGTGATGACAGTGTTCATGGAGCATTGAGATGAAAAGGGGCATGGAAAATTTTGATTACACAGGTCTTGGTGCATTCTGATGACAAGGGTCATGGAGCCATGTGATGACAAGGCCGTGGAACATTGTGATGGCAGGTGTCATGGAGCATTGTTATTACAGGTGTAATGGAGCATTGTGATGACAAGGGCATGGAGCAATGTGATGAGAGATTTCAATGAGCATTGTGATGACAATGGCATGGAGCATTGTGATGCAAAGTGTCATGGAGCTTTGCGATGACAAAGATCATGGGGCGTTTTGACGACAAGGGCATGGTGCATTGAGATGAGAAGTACAGGGAGCATTGTGATGACAGGGTCATGGAGCAATTTGATGAAAAGGGTGATGGAATATTTTGATGACAGTGTTTTTGGAACATTGTGATGTCAGGGGTCAAGAAGCATTGTGATGAAATGGGTCATGGAGCATTTTGTGACAGGGGCTATGGTACACTGTGATGACAGGGGTGAGGGAGTATTGTGATGACTAGTGATGTAACATTGTGATATATGTGGTGAGAGAGCATTTTGATGAGAAGTGCATGGAGCATTGTGATGACAAGTGTTATGGAGCATAGCAATGATAAGGATGTGGAGTATTGTGATGACAAGCGCATGGCGCATTGTGATGACATGGGTCAAGGAGCATTGTGCTGACAAAGGCATGGAGAATTTTGATGACAAGGGACACAGAGCATTGTGATGAAATATTCATGGAGCATTGTGGTGAAAAAGATCACAGAGCCTTGTGTGACGAGTGCATGGCCCATAGTGATCAGATAGGTCATGAAGCATTGTGATGACTGGAGTCACGGAGCATTGTGATGAAAGTGGTCATGGAGCATTGTGATGACAAGGGCATGGAGCAATGTGATGACAGGGTCATTGAACATTGGTCTGACAAGTTTCATGGATTATTGTGATGACGGTGGGCATGGAGCATTTTGATGACAAGGGAATGGAGCATTTTGGTGAAAAAGAAATGGAGCATTTTGATGACAAGGGACACAGAGCATTGTGATGAAACCTTCATGGAGCATTATGGTGTAAAAGATCACAGAGCCTTGTTTGAAGAGGACATGGACCACTGTGATGACAAAGGTCATGAAACATTGTGATGACTGGAGTCACGGAGCTTTGTGATTACAGGGGTCATGGAGCATTGCTCTGACAAGTTTATGGATTATTGTGATGACAGTGGGCATGGCGCATTGTGATGATAAGGGCATGGAACATTGTGATGACAAGGTCATGCAGTATTGTGAAGACAGGTGTCAGGGAGCATTGTGATGACATATGTCATTGTCCATTGTGATGACAATGGCATGGAGCATTGTGATACCAAGTGTCATGGAGGAGTGTGATGACAAAGGTAATGGAGCATTTTGATGACAAGGGCTTGGAACATTGTGAGGACAAGGGTCATGGAGCATTGTGATGACAAGGGCATGGAGCATTGTGATGACAAGAGCCACTGAGAATTTTGATGACAACGTCGTGAAGCATTGTGATGACAAGTGCATGGAGCTTGCTATGACAGGGGTCATACAGCATTGCGATGACAAGTGCATGGAGAATTGTGATGACAAGATCATGTAACATTGTGATGAGAAGTGTCACGAAGCATTGTGATGACAAGGACTTGGAGAATTGTAATGACTTAGGACATGGAGCAATGTGATGAACAGGGCATGGAGAATAGTGATAGCAAGACCGTGGAGCATTGTGATGAGAAGACCATGGATAATTATGATGAAGAGCTTCATGGATCACTGTAATGACAAGGGGCATGGAGCATTGTGATGACAGGTGTCATGGAGCATTGTGATTAGAGGGGTCATGGAGCATTGTGATGACAAGTGTAATGGAGCATTGTGATGAGACCGTCATGGAGCATTGGCCTTAAAATGTTCATGGAGTAGTGTCATTACAGTGGTCAAGGAGCATTGTGATGACAAGAAAATGGAGCATTGTGATGACAAGGTCCTGGAGCAGTGTGATGATAAGACCATGGAGCCTTGTGATGACAAGTCTAATGGAGCATTCTGATGAATAGGGGCATGGAGCATTGTGATTACAGGGGTCTTGGAGCATTGTGATGACAAGGCCATGGAGCATAGTGATGAGAAGGCCATGCAGCATTCTGATGACATGTGTCATGGATCTTTGTGATGACAGGGGCATGGAGCATTGTGATTACAGGGGTCTTGGCGCATTGTGATGACAAGGGTCAAGGAGCGTTGGATGCCAAGGCGGTGGAACATTGTGATGTCAGGGGTCATGGAGCATTGTTATGACAGGGGTAATGGAGCATTGTGATGACACGGGCATGGAACATTGGTCTGAAAATTTCATAGATTATTGTGATGAGATTCGGCATGGATCACTGTGATGACTAGGGCACGTAACACTGTGATACATGTGTCATGGAGGATTGTAATGACAAGGGCATGGAGCATTGTGATGAGAAGAGTATCGAGCATTGTGATGACAAGTGTCATGAAGCCTTGTGATGACTGGAGTAACAGCATTGAGATGACAGGGGTCTTGGAGCACTGTGATGACAAGGACATGGAGCATTGTGATGAGAAGGCCATGGAGTATTCTGATGACATGCGTCATGGAGCTTTGTGACGACAATGACATGGAGCATTGTGATTACAGGGGTCTTGGAGCATTGTGATGAAAATGGTATGGATCATTGTGATGAAATTGGAATGGAGCCTTGTTATGACAGGGTTCAAGGAGCATACTGATGACAAGTGTCAGGGAGCATTGTGATGACAAGTGTATTGAGAATTGTGATGACAAAGGTCATGGAGCACTGTGATGAGAAGACCATGGATCATTGTGATGATGAACGTCATGGTGCATTGTGATGATAATGGTTATGGAACATTGTGATCACAAGGGTTTGGAGCATTTTGATGACAGAGGTCATGGAGCATATTGATTTCACTGTGATGACAATAGCATTAAGCATTATGATGATGGAAATGGTGCATTGTGATGACAGGGTCATGGAGCAATTTGATGAAAAGAGTCCTGGAATATTTTGATGACAGTGGTTATGGAACACTGTGATGTCAGGGGTCTTGGAGCATTGTGATGAAAAGGGTGATGGAGCATTCTGATGACAGTGGATATGGAACATTTTGATGTCAGGGTTCATGGAGCATTGTGATGATATGGCATGTGGCATTGTGATGACAGAGGTCATGGAAAATTGTGATGACAGTGGTGAGGGAGTATTGTGATGACTACTGATGGAACATTGTGATATCAGTGGTGAGAAAGCATTTTGATGAGAAGTGAATGGAGCATTGTGATGACAAAGTTTATGGAGCATTGTGATGACAAGGTTTATGGAGCATTGAGATGACAAGGCTGTGGAGCATTGTGATGACAATTGAATGGCGCATTTTGATGACATGGGTCATGGAGCATTGTGCTGAGAAGCGCATGGAGCATTGTGATGACAAAGGCATGGAATATTGTGACGACAACGGTCACAGAGCATTGTGATGAAAGTTCATGGAGCATTGTGGTGACAATGGTCACAGAGTCTTGTGATGACGAGGTCAAGGACCATTGTGATGACAAAGGTCATGAAGCATTGTGATGACTGGAGTCACGGAACATTGTGATGACAAGGGTATGGAGCATTCTGATGACAGGGGCATGGTGCATTGGTCTGAGAAGTTTCATGGTTTATTGTGATGACAGTGGGCAAGGCGCATTCTGATGAGAAGAGCATGGAGCATTATGATGAGAAGGTCATGGAGTACTGTGAAGACAGGGGTCTGGGGTCATTGTGATGACATATGTCATGGTCCATTTTGATGACAATGGCATGGAGTAATGTGATGCCAAGTGTCATGGAGGAATGTGATGACAAAGTTAATAGAGCATTGTGATGACAGGGGTTTGGAGCATTGTAATGAAAAGGGTCATGGAGCATTTTGACGACAAGGGCATGGAGGATTGTGATGACAAGAGCCATTGAGAATTTTCATGACAAGTTCCTGAAGCATTGTGATGAAAAGCACATGGAGCTAGCTATGACAGGGGTCATGGAGCATTGCGATGACAAGTGCATGGAGAACTGTGATGACAAGAGAATGTAACATTGTGATGAGAAGTGTCATGGAGCATTGTGATGGCAAGACCGTGGAGCATTGTGATGAGAAGGCCATGGATAATTTTGATAACGAGAGTCATGGAGCACTGTAATGACCAGGGGCATGGACCATTGTGATGACAGGTGTCATGGAGCATTATGATGACAAGGGTCATGGAGCATTATGATGACAAGCTTGTGGAGTATTGTGATGACAATGGCATGGAACATTGTGATGAAAAAGGCATGGAGCATTGTGATGAAAATGGCATGGAGCCTTTCCATGACAGGTTTCTAGGAGCATTCTGACGAAAAGTGTCAGGGAGCATTGTGATGACAAGTGTATTGAGCATTGTGATGACAAAGTTCATGGAGCATTGTGATGACAAGGGCATGGAGTATTGTCATGACAGGCATCATGGAGCGTTGTGATGACCACTGTTATGGAACATTGTGATCACAAGAGTTTGGAGCATTGTGATGACACAGGTCATGGAACATTTTGATTTCAAGAATCACGGAGCATTGTGATGACAAGGGCATGAAACAATGTGATCCCAAGGTTCACGGAGGATTGTGATGACACTGGTAATGGAGAATTGTGATGACAATTCCATGGAACATTCTGATGACAAGGTCATGTAGCATTTTGCTAACAAAGGCATGGAGAATTGTGATGACAAGTGTCATGGAGCTCTGTGACGACAAGTGTCAAGGAGCATTGTGATTACAGGGGCCATGGAGCATTGGGATGACAAGCACATGGAACATTCTGATGACAAGTGGCATGGATCATTTCGATGACTGTGGTCATGTAGCATTGTGATGACATGGGTCATGGAGCTTTGTGATGAGAAGGTCATGGAGCATTGGGCTGAAAATATTCATGGAGTACTGTGATGTCAGGGGTCATGGAGCATTGTGATGAGAAGGGAATGCAGCAATGTGATGAGAAGGTCCTGGAGCATTGTGATGAGAGGGCCATGGAGCCTTGTGATGACAAGGGTCATGGAGCATACTGATGAAAAGGTGCAAGGAGCATTGAGATTACAGGGGTTTTGAATCATTGTGATAACAAGGGCATGGAGTATTGTGATGAGAAAGCAATGGAGCATTCTGATGACATGCTTCATGGAGCTTTGTGATGACAAGGACATGGAGCATTGTGATTACAGGGGTCTTGGAGCAATGTGATGAAAAGGGAATGGATCATTGTGATGAAAAATGCATGGAGCCTTGTCATGACAGGGTTCAAGGAGTATACTGATGACAACTGTCAGGGAGCATTGTGATGATAAGTGTATTGAGCATTGTGATGACAAAGATCATGGAGCATTGTGATGAGAAGTCCATGGATAATTGTGATGACCAGCATAATGGGGCATTGTGATGACAAGTGTTATGGAACATTTTGACCAGAAGGGTTTGGTGCATTGTGATGACAGAGGTCATTGAGGGTTTTGATTTCATTGTGATGACAATAGCATGAAATATTATGGTGATGGACATGGTGCATGATGATGAAAGGGTTCATGGAGCATTGAGATGAAAAGGGGTATGGAGCATTGTGATTACAGGGCTGTTGGAGCATTGTGATGACTAAGGCATGGAGCATTGTGATGAGAAGGCCATGGAGCATTCAGATGACATGCGTCATGGAGCTTTGTGATGACAAGGGCATGGAGCATTGTGATTACAGGGGTCTTGGAGCATTGTGTTGACAAGGGTCATGGAGGATTGTGATGACAAGCCCGTGGAGGCTTGTGATGACAAGGCCGTGGAACCTTGTGATGGCAGGGGTCATGGATCATTCTTATGACAGAGGTAATGGAACTTTGTGATGACAAATGTCATGCGGCATTTTGATGACAAGGGCGTGGTGCATTGTGATGACAGAGGTCATGGAGCATTTTGATGACAAGGTCTGTGTGCATTGTGATGAGAAGGGCAGGGAGCATTGTGATGAAAGGGTCTTGGAGCAAATTGATGAAAAGTGTCAGGGAACATTTTGATAACAGGGGTTATGGAACATTGTGTTGACAAGGGCATGGAGTATTGTGATGTGGAGGCAATGGAGCATTCTGATGACATGTGTCATGGATCTTTGTGATGAAAAGGACATGGAGCATTGTGATTACAGGGGTCATAGAGCATTGCGATGACAAGTGCATGGAGAATTGTGATAAAAATATCATGTAACATTGTGATAAGAAGTATCATGGAGCATTGTGATGAAAAGGACTTGGAGAATTGTGATGACATGGGACATGGAGCATTGTGATGGCAAGACCGTGGAGCATTGTGATGAGAAGATCACGGATAATTGTGATGACGAGCGTCATGGTGCACTTTAATGACAAGGGGCATGGAGCATTGTTATTACAGGGGTCTTGGAGCATTGTGATGACAACGAATGGAGCATTGTGATGAGAAGGCCTCGGAGAATTCTGATGACATGCGTCATGAATCTTTGTTACGATAAGGGCATGGAAAACTGTGATTACAGGTGTTTTGGAGAACTGTGATGACAAGGGTCATGGAGCCTTGTATGACAAGGCCGTGGAACATTGTGATGGCAGGGGTCATTGTTAAGACAGGGGTAATGGAGCATTGTGATGACAAGGGCAGGGAATATCCGTCTGAAAATCTCATGGATTATTGTGATGAGATTCGGCATGGAGCATTGTGATGACTAGGGCACGGAACACTGTGACACATGTGTCATGGGGGATTGTAATGACAAGGGCATGGAGCATTGTGATGAGAAGAGTATCGAGCATTATGATGACAAGCGTCATGGAGCATTGTGCTGACAAGGGCATGGAACAATGTGATGAGAGGTTTCATGTAGCATTGTGATGAAATGGCATGGAGCATTGTGATGACTAAGGTCATGTAGCATTTTGATGACAAGGTCGTGGTGCATTGTGATGAGAAGGGCAGGGAGCATTGTGATGACAGGGTCATGGAGCAAATTGATGAAAAGTGTCATGGAACATTTTGATTACAGGGGTTATGGAACATTGTGATGTCAGGTTTCATGTAGCATTTTGATGAAAAGTGTCATGGAGCATTCTGATGAAAAGGTGTACGGAGCATTGTGATTACAGGGGTTTTGAAGCATTGTGATGACAAGGGCAAGGAGCATTGTGATGAGAAGGCAATGGAGCATTCTGATGACATGCGTCATGGAGCTTTGTGATGACAAGGACATGGAGCATTGTGGTGACAAAGGTCACAGAGCCTTGTGTGACGAGAGAATGGACCGTTGTGAGGACAAAGGTCATGAAGCACTGTGATGACTGAAGTCACGGAGAATTTTGATAACAGGGGCCATTGAGCATTGTGATGACAAGGGCATGGTGCATTGTGATGACTGGGGCATGGAACATTGGTCTGACAAGTTTCCTGGATTATTGTTATGACAGTGGGCATGGTGCATTGTGATGACAAGGGCATGGAACATTGTGATGACAAGGTCATGGAGTATTGTGAAGACAGGTGTCAGGGAGCATTTTGATGACATATATCATTGTCCATTGTGATGACAATGGCATGGAGCATTGTGATACCAAGTGTCATGGAGGATTGTGATGACAAAGGTAATGGAGCATTTTGATGACAAGGGCTTGGGACATTGTGATGAGAAGCGTCATGGAGCATTGTGATGACAAGGGCATGGAGCATTGTGATGACAAGGGCCATTAAGCATTTTGATGACAACGTCGTGAAGCATTGTGATGACAAGCGCATGGAGCTTGCTATGACAGGGGTCATAGAGCATTGCGATGACAAGAGCATGGAGAAATGTGATGACAAATCATGTAATATTGTGATAAGAAGTGTCAAGGAGCATTGTGATGAGAAAGACGTGGAGAATTGTGATGATATGGGACATGGAGCATTGTGATGACCAAGGCATGGAGCATTGTGATGGCAAGAACGTGGAGCATTGTGATGAGAATATCACGGATAATTGTGATGACGAGCGTCATGGAGCACTGTAATGACAAGGGGCATGGAGCTTTGTGATTACAGGGGTCTTGGAGGATTGTGATGACAAGGGCATGGAGCATTGTGATTACAGGGGTCTTGGAGGATTGTGATAACAAGGGCATGGAGCATTGTGATTACAGGGGTCTTGGAGCACTGTGATGACAAGGGTCATGGAGCCTTGGATGACAAGGCCGTGGAACATTGTGATGGCAGGGGTCATGGAGCATTTTTATGACAGAGGTAATGGAGCATTGTGATGACAAGGGCATGGAACATTAGTCTGAAAATTTCATGGATTATTGTGATGAGATTCGGCATGGAGCATTGTGATGACTAGGGCACGGAACACTGTGATACATGTGTCATGGGGGATTGTAATGAAAAGGGCATGGATCATTGTGATGAGAAGAGTATCGAGCATTGTGATGACAAGCATCATGGAGCATTGTGCTGACAAGTGCATGGAGCAATGTGATGACAAGGACCATTGAGAATTTTGATGACAATGTCGTGAAGCATTGTGATGACAAGCGCATGGAGCTTATTATGACAGTGGTCATAGAGCATTGCGATGACAAGTGTATGGAGAATTGTGATGACAAGATCATGTAACATTGTGATAAGAAGTGTCATGGAGCATTGTGATGACAAGGACGTGGAGAATTGTGATGACATGGGACATGGAGTACTGTGTTGACCAGGGCATGGAACATTGTGATGGCAAGACCGTGGAATATTGTGATGAGAAGATCACGGATAATTGTGATGACGAGCGTCATGGAGCTCTGTAATGACAAGGGGCAAGGAGCATTGTGATTACAGAGATTTTGGAGCATTGTGATGACAAGGGAATGGAGCATTTTGATGAGAAGGCCATGGAGCATTCTAATGACATGCAACATGAATCATTGTGACGACAAGGGCATGGATCATTGTAATTACAGATGTCTTGGAGCACTATGATGACAAGGGTCATGGAGCCTTGGATGACAAGCCCGTGGAACATTGTGATGGCAGGGGTCATGGAGCATTGTTATGACAGGGGTAATGGAGCATTGTGATGACAAGGGCATGGAACATTAGTCTGAAAATTTCATGGATTATTGTGATGAGATAAGGCATGGAGCATTGTGATGACTAGGGCACGGAACACTGTGATACATGTGTCATGGAGGACTGTAATGACAAGGGCATGGAGCATTGTGATGAGAAGAGTATCGAGCATTGTGATGACAAGCGTCATGGAGCATTATGCTGACAAGGGCATGGAGCAATGTGATGAGAGGTTTCATGTAGCATTGTGATAAAATGGCATGGAGTATTGTGATGCGAAGGTTCATGGAGCTTTGTGATGTCAAAGGTCATGGAGCATTTTGATGACAAGGTCGTGGTGCATTGTGATGAGAAGGACAGGGAGCATTGTGATGACAGGGTTATGGAGCGAACTGATGAAAAGTGTCATGGAACATTATGATAACAGGGGTTATGGAACATTGTGATGTCTGGGGTCATGGAGCACTTTGATGAAAATGGTCATGGAGCATTCTGATGAAAAGGTGCATGGAGCATTGTGATTACAGGGGTTTTGAAGCACTGTGATGACAAGGGCATGGAGTATTGTGATGAAAAGGCAATGGAGCATTCTGATGACATGCGTCATGGAGCTTTGTGATGACAAGTACATGGAGCATTGTGACTGCAAGGGTCTTGTAGCATTGTGATGAAAAGGGAAAGGATCATTGTGATGAAAAATGAATGGAGCATTGTCATGACAGGGGTCAAGGAGCATACTGATGACAACTGTCAGAATGCATTGTGATGATAAGTGTATTGAGCATTGTGATGACAAACATATTGGAGCATTGTGATGAGAAGTACATGGATAATTGTGATGACCAGCCTCATGTGGCATTGTGATGACAAGTGTTATGGAACATTGTGATCAGAAGGGTTTGGTGCATTGCGATTACAGAGATCATTGAGCAGTTTGATTTCATTGTGATGACAATAGCATGAAATATTATGGTGATGGACACGGTGCATTGTGATGAAAAGGTTCATGGAGCATTGAGATAAAAAGGGGCATGGAGCATTGTGATTACAGGGCTGTTGGAGCATTGTGATGACAAGGGCATGGAACATTAGTCTGAAAATTTCTTGGATTATTGTGATGAGATTCGGCATGGAGCATTGTGATGACTAGGGCATGGAACACTGTGATACATGTGTCATGGGGGATTGTAATGACAAGGGCATGGAGCATTGTGATGAGAAGAGTATCGAGCATTGTGATGACAAGCGTCATGGAGCATTGTGCTGACAAGGGCATGGAGCAATGTGATGAGAGGTTTCATGTAGCATTGTGATGAAATGTCATGGAGCATTGTGATGCCAAGGGTCATGGAGCTTTGTGATGACAAACGTCATGGAGCATTTTGATGACAAGGTCGTGGTGCATTGTGATGAGAAGGGCAGGGAGCATTGTGATGACAGGGTCATGGAGCAAATTGATGAAAAGTGTCATGGAACATTTTGATGACAGGGGTTATGGAACATTGTGATGTCAGGGGTCATGGAGCATTTTGATGAAAAGTGTCATGGAGCATTCTGATGAAAAGTTGCATGGAGCATTGTGATTACAGGCTTTTGAAGCATTGTGATGACAAGGGCAAGGAACATTGTGATGAGAAGGCAATGGAGCATTCCGATGACATGCGTCATGGAGCTTTGTGATGACAAACACATGGAGCATTGTGATTACAGGGGTCTTGGAGCATTGTGATGAAAAGGGCATGGATCATTGTGATGACCACCGTCATAGGGCATTGTGATGAGAAGTGTTATGGAACATTTTGATCAGAAGGGTTTGGTGTATTGTGATGACAGAGGTCATTGAGCATTTTGATTTCATTGTGATGACAATAGCATGAAATATTAAGGTGATGGGCACGGTGCATTGTGATGACAGGGTTCATGGAGCATTGAGATGAAAAGGGGCATGGAGAATTGTGATTACAGAGGTCTTGGTGCATTGTGATGACAAGGGTCATGGAGCCTTGTGATGACAAGGCCGTGGAACATTGTGATGGCAGGGGTCATGGAGCATTGTTATGACAGGTGTAATGGAGCATTGTGATGACAAGGGCATGGAGCAATGTGATGAGAGATTTCATTGAGAATTGTGATGACAGTGGCATGGAGCATTGTGATGCCAATGGTCATGGAGCTTTGTGATGACAAATGTCATGGGGCATTTTGATGACAAGGTCGTGGTGCATTGTGATGAGAAGGGCAGGGAGCATTTTGGTGACAGGGTCATGGAGCAAATTGATGAAAAGTGTCGTGGAAAATTTTGATTACAGGAGTTATGGAACATTTTGATGTCAGGGGTCATGGAGCATTTTGATGAAAAGTGTCATTGAGCATTCTGATGAAAAGGTGCATGGAGCATTGTGATTACATTGATTTTAAACCATTGTGATGACAAGGGCAAGGAGCATTGTGATGAGAAGGCAATTGAGCATTCTGATGACATGCGTCATGGAGCTTTGTGATGACCAGGACATGGAGCATTGTGGTGACAAAGGTCACATAGCTTTGTGTGACGAGGGCATGGACCATTGTGATGATAAAGGTAATGAAGCATTTTGATGACTGGAGTCACGGAGCATTGTGATGACAGGGGTCATGGAGCATTGTGCTGAAAAGTGCATGAAGCATTTTGATGACAAGTGTCATGGAGCATTGTGCTGACAAATGCATGGAGCATTGTGATGACAAGGGACACAGAGCATTGTGATGAAAATTTCATGCAGCATTGTGTTGACAAATGTCACAGAGACTTGTGTGAGGAGGGCATGGACCATTGTGATGACAAAGGTCATGAAGCATTGTGATGACTGGAGTAACGGACCATTGTGATGACAGGGGTGATGGAGCATTGTGATTACAAGGGCATGGAACATTGTGATGACAGTGGAATGGAATATTTGTCTGACAAGTTTCCTGGATTATTGTGATGACAGTGGGCATGGCGCATTGTGATGACAAGGGCATGGAACATTGTGATGACAAGGTCATGGAATATTGTGAAGAAAGGTGTCAGGGAGCATTGTGATGACATATGTCATTGTCCATTGTGATGACAATGGCATGGAGCATTGTGATACCAAGTGTCATGGAGGATTGTGATGACAAAAGTAATGGAACATTTTGATAACAGGGGTTATGGAACATTGTGATGTCAGGGGTCATGGAGCATTTTGATGAAAAGTGTCATGGAGCATTCTGATGAAAAGGTGCATGGAGCATTGTGATTACAGGGGTTTTGAAGCATTGTGATGACAAGGGCAAGGAGCATTGTCATGAGAACCCAATGGAGCATTCTGATGACGTCCGTCATTGATGTTTGTGATGACAAAGACATCGAGCATTGTGATTACAGGGGTCTTGGAGCATTGTGATGAAAAGGGCATGGATCATTGGGATGATCAGCGTCATGGGGCATTGTGATGACAAGTGTTATGGAACATTGTGATCAGAAGGGTTTGGTGCATTGTGATGACAGAGGTCATTGAGCATCTTGATTTCATTGTGATGACAATAGTATGAAATACTATGGTGATGGGCACGGTTCATTGTGATGACAGGGTTCATGGAGCATTGAGATGATAAGGGGCATGGAGCATTGTGATTACAGGGGTGTTGGAGCATTGTGATGACAAGGTCATGGAGCATTGTGATGAGAAGTCCATGGAGTATTCTGATGACATGCGTCATGGAGCTTTGTTATGACAAGGGCATGGAGCATTGTGATTACAGGTGTCTTGGAGCATTTTGGTGACAAGGTTCATCGAGGCTTGTGCTGACAAGGCCGTGGAACCTTGAGATTGCAGGGTTCATGGAGCATTGTTATCACAGGGGTAATGGAGCATTGTGATGACAAGGGCATGGGGCATTGGTTTGAAAATTTTCATGGATTATTGTGATGAGAGTGGGCATGGAGCATTGTGATGACAAGGGCACGGAACACTGTGATACATAGATCATGCAGGATTGTAATGACAAAGGCATGGAGCATTGTGATGAGAAGGGCATCGAGCATTGTGATTACAAGTGTCATGGATATTTGGGATGAAAATTGCATGGAACAATATGATGAGAGGGTTCATGCAGCATTGTGATGACAATGGAATGGAGCATTGTGATAATAAGTGTCATGGACCTTTGTGATGACAAATGTCATGGAGCATTTTGATGACAAGGGCGTGGTGCATTGTGATGAGAAGGGCAGGGAGCATTGTGATGACAGGGTCATAGAGCCATTTGATGAAAAGTGTCATGGAATATTTTGATGACATGTGTTATAGAACATTGTGATACCAGGGGTCATGGAGCTTTGTGATGAAAAGGGTCATGGAGCATTTTTATTACAGGGGTTATGGGACATTGTTATGTCAGGTGTAATGGAGCATTGTGATGATAAGGGCATGTAGCATTGGGATGACAGGGGTCATGGAACATTGTGATGACAGGGGTGAGGGAGTATTGTGATGACTAGTGATGGAACATTGTGATATCAGTGGTGAGAGAGCATTTAGAGGAGAAGTGTATGGAGCATTGTGATGACAAGGTTTATGGAGCATTTTGATGACAAGGATGTGGAGCATTGTGATGAAAAGTGCATGGTGCTTAGTGATGACGTGGGTTATGGAGCATTGTGCTGACATGCGCATCGAGCATTGTGATGACAAGGGTCAAGGAGCATTGTGCTGACAAAGGCATGGAGCTTTCTGATGACAAGGGTCACAGAGCATTGTGATAAAAATTTCATGCAGCATTGTGGTGACATGGGTTATGGAGCATTTTGCTGACACGCGCATCGAGCATTGTGATGACAATGGTCATGGAGCACTGTGCTGACAAAGACATGGAGCTTTGTGATGACTAGGATCACAGAGCATTGTGATTAAAAGTTCATGGCGCATTTGGGTGACAAAGGTCACAGAGCTTTGTGTGACGAGGTCATGGACCATTGTGATGACAAATGTCATGAAGCATTGTGATGACAGAAGTCAGTGAGCACTGTGATATAAGTGATCTTGGAGCATTGTGATGAAAAGGGAATGGATCATTGTGATAAAATAGGCATGGATCCTTGTCATGACAGTGTTCAAGGAGCATACTGATTACAAGTGTCAGGGAGCATTGTGATGACAAGTGTATTGAGCATTTTGGTAACAAAGGTCATGGAGCATTGTGATGAGAAGACCTTGCATAACTGTGATGACGAGCGTCATGGGGTATTGTGATGACAAGTGTTTTGGAACATTGTGATCAGAAGGGTTTGGAGCATTGTGATGACAGAGGTCATGGAGCATTTTAATTCCATTGTGATGACAATAGCATGAATCATTATGGTGATGGGCATGGTGCATTGTGATGACACGTTTCATGGAGCATTGAAATGAAAAGGGGCATGGAGAATTGTGATTACAGAGGTCTTGGTGCATTGTGATGACAAGGGCCATGGAGCCTTTTGGTGACAAGGCCGTGGAACATTGTGATGGCAGGGTTCATGAAGCATTGTTAGGACAGGTGTAATGTAGCATTGTGATGACAAGGGCATGGAGCAATGTGATGAGAGCTTTCATTGAGCATTGTGATGACAATGGCATGGAGAATTGTGATGTCAAGTGTCATAGAGCTTTGTGATGACAAAGGCCATGGGGCATTTTGATGACAAGGGCATGGTGCATTGAGTTGAGAAGGACAGGGAGCATTGTGATGACAGGCTCATGGAGCAATTTGAATAAAAGTGTCATGGAATATTTTGATGACAGGATTTATGGAACATTGTGATGTCAGGGGTCATGAAGCATTGTGATGAAATGCGTTATGGAGCATTTTGTGACAGGGGATATGGAACATTGTGATGTCAGGGGTCATGGAGCATTGTCATGAAAAGGGCATGTAGCACTGTGATGATAGGGGTCATGAAATATTGTGATGATAGGGGTGAGGGAGTATTGTGATGACTAGTGATGTAACATTGTGATATATGTGGTGAGAGAGCATTTTGATGAGAAGTGCATGGAGCATTGTGATGAAAAGTATTATGGAGCTTACCAATGATAAGGATGTGGAGTATAGTGATGACAAGCCCATGGCGCATTGTGATGACATGGGTCATGAAGCATTGTGCTGACAAGCGCATGGAGCATTTTGATGACAAGTGTCATGGAGCATTGTGCTGAGAAAGGCAGGGAGCATTTTGATGACAAGGGAAACAGAATATTGTGATGAAATATTCATGGAGCATTGTGGTGAAAAATATCACAGAGCCTTGTGTGACGAGGGCATGGACCATTGTGATGAGATAGGTCATGAAGCATTGTGATGACTGGAGTCACGGAGCATTGTGATGAAAGCGGTCATGGAGCATTGTGATGACAAGGGCAAGGAGCAATGTGATGACAGGGGCATGGAACATTTGTCTGCCAAGTTTCATGGATTATTGTGATGACAATGGGCATGGAGCATTGTGATGACAACGGCATGGAGCATTGTGGTGACAAATGCATGGAGCATTTTGATGACAAGGGACAAAGAGCATTGTGATGAAATATTCATGGAGCATTGTGGTGAAAAAGATCAAAGAGCCTTGTGTGAAGAGGGGATGGACCACTGTGATGACAAAGGTCATGAAGCATTGTGATGACTGGAGTCACAGAGCATTGTGATGACAGGGGTCATGGAGCATTGCTCTGACTAGATTTATGGATTATTGTGATGAGAGTGGGCATGGCGCATTGTAATGACAAGGTCATGGAACATTGTGATGACAATGTCATGGAGTATTGTGAAGACAGGTGTCAGGGAGCATTGTGATGACATATGTCATTGTGCATTGTGATGACAATGGCATGGAGCATTGTGATACCAAGTGTCATGGAGGATTGTGATGACAAAGGTAATGGAGCATTTTGATGACAAGGGATAGGATCATTGTGATGAAAAGGGCATGGAGCATTGTGATGACAATGGCCATTGAGAATTTTGATGACAACGTCGTGAAGTATTGTGATGGCAAGCGCATGGAGCTTTCTATGACAGGGGTCATAGAGCATTGCGATGACAAGTGCATGGAGAATTGTGATGACAAGATCATGTAACATTGTGATGAGAAGTGTCACGAAGCATTGTGATGACAAGGACGTGGAGAATTGTAATGAAATGGGACATGGAGCATTGTGATGAACAGGGCATGGAGAATTGTGATACCAAGACCGTGGAGCATTGTGATGAAAAGACCATGGATAATTATGATGAAGAGCGTCATGGATCTCTGTAATGACAAGGGGCATGGGGCATTGTGATGACAGGTGTCATGGAGCATTGTGATGAGAGGGGTCATGGAGCATTGTGATGACAAGGGAATGGAGCATTGTGATGACAATATCCTGGAGCAGTGTGATGAGAAGTCCATGGAGCCTTGTGATGACAAGTCTCATGGAGCATTCTGATGCATAGGGGCATGGAGCATTGTGATTACAGGGGTCTTGGAGCATTGTGATGAGAAGGTCCTGGAGCATTCTGATGACATGTGTCATGGAGAATTGTAATGACAAGAGCATGGAGCATTGTGATGAGAAGAGTATCGAGCATTGTGATGACAAGCGTCATGGAGCATTGTAGTGACAAGGGCATGGAGCAATGTGATGAGAGGTTTCATGTAGCATTGTGATTAAATGGCATGGAGCATTGTGATGCCAAGGGTCATGGAGCTTTGTGATGACAAACGTCCTGGAGCATTTTGATGAAAAGGTCGTGGTGCAGTGTGATGAGAAGGGCATGGCTCATTGTGATGACAGGGTCATGGAGCAAATTGATGAAAAGTGTCATGGAACATTTTGATGACAGGGGTTATGGAACATTGTGATGTCAGGGGTAACGGAGCATTTTGATGAAAAGGGTCATGGAGCATTCTGACGAAAAGGTGCATGGACCATTGAGATTACAGGGGTTTTGAAGCAATGTGATTACAAGTGCATGGAGCATTGTGATGAGAAGGCATTGGAGCATTCTGATGACAGGCTTCATGGAGCTTTGTGATGACAAGGACATGGAGCATTGTGATTACAGGGGTCTTGGAGCATTGTGATGAAAAGGGAATGGATCATTGTGATGAAAAACGCATGGAGCCTTGTCATGACAGTGTTCAAGGAGCATACTGATGACAACTGTCAGGGAGCATTGTGATGATAAGTGTATTGAGCATTGTGATGACAAAGATCATGGAGCATTGTGATGAGAAGACCATGGATAATTGTGATGACCAGCATCATGGGGCATTGTGATGACAAGTGTTATGGAATATTGTGATCAGAACGGTTTGGTGCATTGTGATGACAGAGGTCATTGAGCATTTTGATTTCATTGTGATGACAATAGCATGAAATATTATGGTGATGGGCACGGTGCATTGTGATGACAGAGTTCATGGAGCATTGAGATGAAAAGGGGCACGGTGCATTGTGATGACAGGGTTCATGGAGCATTGAGATGAAAAGGGGCATGGAGCATTGTGATTACAGGGGTGTTGGAGCATTGTGATGACAAGGGCATGGAGCATTGTGATGAGAAGGCCATGGAGCATTCTGATGACATGCGTCATGGAGCTTTGTGATGACAAGGGCATGGAGAATTGTGATTACAGGGGCCATGGAATATTGTGATGACAGGGGTGAGGGAGTATTTTGATGACTAGTGGTGGAACATTGTGATATCAGTGGTGAGAAAGCATTTTGAGGAGAAGTGCATGGAGCATTGTGATGACAAGGATGTGGAGCATTGTGATGACAAGTGCATGGTGCATTGTGATGACATGGGTTATGGAGCATTGTGCTGACACGTGCATCGAGCATTGTGATGACAAGGGTCATGGAGCATTGTGCTGACAAAGGCATGGAGCTTTGTGATGACCAGGGTCACAGAGCATTGTGATAAAAATTTCATGGAGCATTGTGGTGACAAAGGTCACAGAGCTTTGTGTGACGAGGTCATGGACCATTGTGATGACAAAGGTCATAAAGCATTGTGATGACAGGGTTGATGGAGCAATGCTCTGACAGGTTTTATGGATTATTGTGATGAGAGTGGGCCTGGCACATTGTGATGACAAGGGCATAAAACATTGTGATGACAAGGTCATGGCGTATTGTGAAGACAGGTGTCAGGGAGCATTGTGATGACATATGTCATTGTCCATTGTGATGACAATGGCATGCAGCATTGTGATACCAAGTGTCATGGAGGATTGTGATGACAAAGGTAATGGAGCATTTTGATGACAAGGGCTTGGAACATTGTGATAACAAAGGTCATGGAGCATTGTGGTGACAATTGCATGGAGCATTCTGATGACAAGGGCCATTGAGAATTTTGATGACAACGTCGTGAAGCATTGTGATGACAAGCGCATGGAGCTTGCTATGACAGGGGTCATAGAGCATTGCGATGACAAGTGCATGGAGAATTGTGATGACAAGATCATGTAACATTGTGATGAGATGTGTCACGAAGCATTGTGATGACAAGGACGTGGAGAATTGTAATGACATGGGACATGGAGCATTGTGATGAACAGGGCATGGAGAATTGTGATAGCAAGACCGTGGCACATTGTGATGAAAAGACCATGGATAATTATGATGAAGAGCGTCATGGATCACTGTAATGACAAGGGGCAAGGAGCATTGTGATGACAGGTGTCATGGAGCATTGTGATGAGAGTGGTCATGGAGCATTGTGATGAGAAGGGTCATGGAGCACTGTGATGTGAAGGTCATGGAGCATTGGCCTGAAAATGTTCATGGAGTATTGTGATGACAGTGGTCAAGGAGCATTGTGATGACAAGGGAATGGAGCATTGTGATGAGAAGGCCATGGAGCATTCTGATGACATGTGTCATGGATCTTTGTGATGACAAGGGCATGGAGCATTGTGATTACAGGGGTCTTGGAGCATTGTGATGACAAGGGCATGGAGCATTGTGATGAGAAGGCCATGGAGCATTCTGATGACATGTGTCATGGATCTTTGTGATGACAAGGGCATGGAGCATTGTGATTACAGGGGTCTTGGAGCATTGTGATGACAAGGGTCATGGAGCCTTGGATGCCAAGGCGGTGGAACATTGTGATGACAGGGGTCATGGAGCATTGTTATGACAGGGGTAATGGAGCATTGTGATGACAAGGGCATGGAACATTGTTCTGAAAATTTCATGGATTATTGTGATGAGATTCGGCATGGAACAGTGTGATGAGTAGGGCACGGAACACTGTGATACATGTGTCATGGAGGATTGTAATGACAAGGGCATGGAGCATTGTGATGAGTAGAGTATCGGGCATTGTTGACAAGCGTCATGGAACATTGTGGTGACAAGGGCATGGAGCAATGTGATGAGAGGTATCATGTGGCATTGTGATGAAATTGCATGGAGCATTGTGATGCCAAGGGTCATGGAGCTTTGTGATGACAAACGTCATGGAGCATTTTGATGACAAGGTCGTGGTGCAGTGTGATGAGAAGGGCAGGGAGCATTGTGATGACAGGGTCATGGAGCAAATTGATGAAAAGTGTCATGGAACAATTTTATGACAGGGGTTATGGAACATTGTGATGTCAGGGGTAATTGAGAATTTTGATGAAATGGGTCATGGAGCATTCTGACGAAAAGGTGCATGGAGCATTGAGATTACAGGGGTTTTGAAGCAATGTGATTACAAGGGCATGGTGCACTGTGATGAGAAGGCATTGGAGCATTCTGATGACATGCTTCATGGAGTTTGTGATGACAAGGACATGGAGCATTGTGATTACAGGGGTCTTGGAGCATTGTGATGAAAAGGGAATGGATCATTGTGATGAAAAATGCATGGAGCCTTGTCATGACAGTGTTCAAGGAGCATACTGATGACAACTGTCAGGGAGCATTGTGATGATAAGTGTATTGAGCATTGTGATGACAAAGGTCAGGGAGCATTTTGATGATAAGTGTATTGAGCATTGTGATGACAAAGGTCATGGAGCATTGTGATGAGAATACCATGGATAATTGTGATGACCAGCATCATGGGGCATTGTGATGACAAGTGTTATGGAACATTGTGATCAGAAGGGTTTGGTGCATTGTGATGACAGAGGTCATTGAGCATTTTGATTTCATTGTGATGACAAGAGCATGAAATATTATGGTGATGGGCCCGGTGCATTGTGATGAGAGGGTTCATGGAGCATTGAGATGAAAAGGGGCATGGAGCATTGTGATTACAACGGTGTTGGAGCATTGTGATGACAAGGGCATGGAGCATTGTGATGAGAAGTCCATGGAGCATTCTGATGACATGCGTCATGGAGTTTTGTGATGACAAGGGCATGGAGAATTGTGATTACAGGGGTCATGGAATATTGTGATGACAGGGGTGAGGGAGTATTGTGATGACTAGTGATGGAACATTGTGATATCAGTGGAGAGAAAGCAATTTGAGGAGAAGTGCATGGAGCATTGTGATGACAAGGTTTATGGAGCATTTTGATGACAAGGATGTGGAGCATTGTGATGACAAGTGCATGGTGCATTGTGATGACATGGGTTAAGGAGCATTGTGCTGACACGTGCATCGAGCATTGTGATGACAAGGGTCATGGAGCATTGTGCTGACAAAGGCATGGAGCTTTGTGATGACAAGGGTCACAGAGCATTGTGATAAAAATTTCATGGAGCATTGTGGTGACAAAGGTCACAGAGCTTTGTGTGACGAGGTCATGGACTATTGTGATGACAAAGGTCATGAAGCATTGTGATGACTGGAGTCAGGGAGCATTGTGATGACAGGTGTCATGAAGCATTGCTCTGACAAGATTTAAGGAATATTGTGATGAGAGTGGGCATGGCGCATTGTGATGACAAAGGCATTGAACATTGTGATGACAAGGTCATGGCGTATTGTGAAGACAAGTGTCAGGGAGCATTGTGATGACATATATCATTGTCCATTGTGATGACATTGGCATGGAGCATTGTGATACCAAGTGTCATGGAGGATTGTGATGACAAAGGTAATGGAGCATTTTGATGACAAGGGCTTGGAACATTGTGATGACAAAGGTCATGGAGCATTGTGATGACAATGGCATTGAGCATTCTGATGACAAGGGCCATTTAGAATTTTGATGACAACGTCGTGAAGCATTGTGATGACAAGCGCATGGAGCTTGCTATGACAGGGGTCATAGAGAATTGTGATGACAAGTGCATGGAGAATTGTGATGACAATATCTTGTAACATTGTGATGAGAAGTGTCACGAAGCATTGTGATGACAAGGACGTGGAGAATTGTAATGACATGGGACATGGAGCACTGTGATGAACAGGGCATGGAGAATTGTGATAGCAAGACCGTGGAGCATTGTGATGAAAAGACCATGGATAATTATGATGAAGCACGTCATGGATCACTGTAATGACAAGGGGCATGGAGCACTGTGATGACAGGTGTCATGGAGCATTGTGATGAGAGGCGTCATGGAGCATTGTGATGACAAGGGTCATGGAGCTCTGTGATGAGAAGGTAATGGAGCATTGGCCTGAATATATTCATGGAGTATTGTGATGACAGTGGTCACGGAGCATTGTGATGACAAGGGAATGGAGCATTGTGATGACAACGTCCTGGAGCAGTGTGATGAGAAGACCATGGAGCCTTGTGATGACAAGTCTCATGGAGCATTCTGAAGAATAGGGGCATGGAGCATTGTGATTACAGGGGTCTTGGAGCATTGTGATGACAAGGGCATGGAGCATTGTGTTGAACAGTCCATGGAGCATTCTGATGAAATGTGTCATGGATCTTTGTGATGACAAGGGCATGGAGCATTGTGATTACAGGGGTCTTGCAGCATTGTGATGACAAGGGTCATGGAGCCTTGGATGACAAGGCAGTGGAACATTGTGATGGCAGGAGTCATGGAGCATTGTTATGACAGGGGTAATGGAGCATTGTGATGACAAGGGCATGGAACATTGGTGTGAAAATTTCATGGATTATTGTGATGAGATTCGGCATGGAACACTGTGATGAGTAGGGCACGGAACACTGTGATACATGTGTCATGGAGGATTGTAATGACAAGGGCATGGAGCATTGTGATGAGAAGTGTGTCGAGCATTGTGATGACAAGCGTCATGGAGCATTGTGGTGACAAGGGCATGGAGCAATGTGATGAGAGGTTTCATGTAGCATTTTGATGAAATGGCATGGAGCATTGTGATGCCAAGGGTCATGGAACTTTGTGATGACAAACGTCATGGAGCATTTTAATGACAAGGTCGTGGTGCATTGTGATGAGAAGGGAAGGGAGAATTGTGATGACAGGGTCATGGAGCAAATTGATGAAAATTGTCATGGAACATTTTGATGACAGGGGTAATGGAACATTGTGATGTCAGGGGTAATGGAGCATTTTGATGAAAAGGGTCATGGAGCATTCTGACGAAAAGGTGCATGGAGCATTGAGATTACAGGGGTTTTGAAGCAATGTGATTACAAAGGCATGGAGCAATTTGATGAGAAGGCTATGGAGCATTCTGATGACATGCGTAATGGAGCTTTGTGATGACAAGGACATGGAGGATTGTGATTACAGGGGTCTTGGAGCATTGTGATGAAAAGGGAATGGATCATTGGAATGAAAAATGCATGGAGCCTTGTCATGACAGGGTTCAAGGAGCATACTGATGACAAGTGTCAGGGAGCATTGTGATGATTAGTGTATTGAGCATTGTGATGACAAAGATCATGGAGCATTGTGATGAGAAGACCATGGATAATTGTGATGACCAGCGTCATGGGGCATTGTGATGACAAGTGTTATGGAACATTGTGATCAGAAGGGTTTGGTGCATTGTGATGACTCAGGTCATTGAGCATTTTTATTTCATTGTGATGACAATAGCATGAAATATTATGGTGATGGGCACGGTGCATTGTGATGACAGGGTTCATGGAGCATTGAGATGAAAAGGGGCATGGAGCATTGTGATTACAGGGGTGTTGGAGCATTGTGATGACAAGGGCATGGAGCATTGTGATGAGAAGGCCATGGAGCACTCTGATGACATGCTTCATGGAGATTTGTGATGACAAGGGCATGGAGAATTGTGATTACAGGGGTCATGGAATACTGTGATGACAGGGGTGAGGGAGTATTGTGATGACTAGTGATGGAAAATTGTGATATCAGTGGTGAGAAAGCATTTTGAGGAGAAGTGCATGGAGCATTTTGATGACAAGGTCTATGGAGCATTTTGATGACAAGGATGTGGAGCATTGTGATGACAAGTGCATGGTGCATTGTGATGACATGGGTTATGGAGCATTGTTCTGACACGCGCTTCGAGCATTGTGATGAAAAGGGTCATGGAGCATTGTGCTGACAAAGGCATGGAGCTTTGTGATGACAAGGGTCACAGAGCATTGTGATAAAAATTTTATGGAGCATTGTGGTGACAAAGGTCACAGAGCTTTGTGTGACCACGTCATGGACCATTGTGATGACAAATGTCATGAAGCATTGTGATGACTGGAGTCACGGAGCATTGTGATAACAGGGGTCTTGGAGCATTGGGATGAAAAGGGAATGGATCATTGTGATGAAAAATGCATGGAGCCTTGTCATGACAGTGTTCAAGGAGCATACTGATGACAAGTGTCAGCGAGCATTGTGATGCCAAGTGTACTGAGCACTGTGGTGACAAAGGAAATGGAGCATTGTAATGAGAAGACCTTGCATAATTGTGATGACGAGCGTCATGGGGCATGTGATGACAAGTGTTATGGTACATTGTGATCAGAAGGGTTTGGAGCATTGTGATGACAGAGGACATGGAGCATTTTGATTTCATTGTGATGACAATAGCATGAATCATTTTGATGATGGGAATGGTGCATTGTGATGACAGTGTTCATGGAACATTGAGATGAAAAGTGGCATGGAGAATTGTGATTACAGAGGTCTTGGAGCATTGTGATGACAAGGGTCATGCAGCCTTGTGATGACAAGGCCGTGGAACATTGTGATGGCAGGGGTCATGGAGCATTGTTATGACAGGTGTAATGGAGCATTGTGATGACAAGGGCATGGAGCAATGTGATGAGAGATTTCATTGAGCATTGTGATGACAATGGCATGGAGCATTGTGATGCCAAGGGTCATGGAGCTTTGTGATGACAAATGTCATGGGGCATTTTGATGACAAGGGCGTGGTGCATTGTGATGAGAAGGGCCCGGAGCATTGTGATGACAGGGTCATGGAGCAATTTGAATAAAAGGGTCATGGAATATTTTGATGAGAGGGGTTATGGAACATTGTGATGTCGGGTGTCATGAAGCATTGTGATGAAATGGGTCATGGAGCATTTTGTGACAGGGGTTATGGAACATTGTGATGTCAGGTGTCATGGAGCATTGTGATGATAAGGGCATGTAGCACTGTGATGACAGTGGTCATGGAACATTGTGATGACCGGGGTGAGCGAGTATTTGATAACTAGTGATGGACCATTGTGATGTATGTGGTGAGAGAGCATTTTTATGAGAAGTGCATGGAGCATTGTGATGACAAGTTTTATGGAGCATAGCAATGAAAAGGATGTGGAGCATTGTGATGAAAAGAGCATGGCACATTGTGATGACATGTGTCATGGAGCATTGTGCTGACAAGCGCATGGAGCATTTTGATGACAAGTGTCATGGAGCATTGTACTGACAAAGGCATGGAGCATTGTGATGACACGGGACACAGAGCATTGTGATGAAAATTTCATGGAGCATTGTGGTGACAAAGATCACAAAGCCTTGTGTGACGAAGGCATGGACCATTGTGATGAGAAAGGTCATGAATCATTGTGATGATTGGAGTCACGGAGCATTGTGATGACAGGGGTCATGGAGCATTGTGATGACAAGGACATGGAGCAATGTGATGACAGGCGCATGGAACATAGGTCTGACAAGTTTCATGGATTATTTTGATGACAGTGGGCATGGCGCATTGTGATGACAAGGGTCACAGAGCATTGTGATAAATATTTCATGGAGCATTGTGGTGACAAAAGTCACAGAGCTTTGTGTAACGAGGTCATGGACCATTGTGATGACAAATGCCATGAAGCATTGTGATGACTGGAGTCACGGAGCATTGTGGTAACAGGGCTCTTGGAGCATTGTGATGAAAAGGGAATGGATCATTGTGATGAAAAATGCATGGAGCCTTGTCATGACAGTGTTCAAGGAGCATACTGATGACAAGTGTCAGCGAGCATTGTGATGCCAAGTGTATTGAGCATTGTGGTGACAAAAGTCATGGAGCATTGTGATGAGAAGTCCTTGCATAATTGTGATGACGAGCGTCATGGGGCATGTGATGACAAGTGTTATGGAACATTGTGATCACAAGTGTTTGGAGCATTGTGATGACAGATGTCATGGATCATTTTGATTTCAAGGAACATGGAGCATTTTGATGACAAGTGCTCGAAGCAATGTGATCCCAAGTTTCATGGAGGATTTTGATGACAATGGTAATGGAGTATTATGCTGACAAGCGCATGGAGCATTGTGATGACAATGTCATGTAGCATTTTGCTGACAGTGGTCAGGGAGCATTTTGATGGCATGGGTCATGAAGCATTGTGATGAGAAAGTCATGGAACATTGGGCTAAAAATGTTCATGGAGTATTGTGATGACAGGTGCCATAGAACATTGTGATGACAAGGGAATGGAGCATTGTGATGACATGGTGCTGGAGCATTGTGATGAGAAGACTATGGAGCCTTGTGATGACAAGTCTCATGGGGCATTCTGATGAAAAGGGGCATAGAGCATTGTGATTACAGGGTTCTTGGAGCATTGTGATGAAAAGGGCATGGAGCATTGTGATGACAGGGGCATGGAGCATTGGTCTGACAAGTTTCATGGATTATTGTGATGACAGTGTGCATGGTGCATTGTTATGACAAGGGCATGGATCATTGTGATGACAAGGTCATGGATTATTGTGAAGACCGGTGTCAGGGAGCATTGTGATGACATATGTCATGGTCCCTTGTGATGACAATGCCATGGAGCATTGTGATACCAAGTGTCATGGAGGATTGTGATGACAAAGGTAATGGAGCATTGTGATGAGAAGGGCTTGGAGCATTGTGTTGACAAGGGAATGGAGCATTTTGATAACAAGGGCGATTGATAATTTTGATGAGAATTCATGAAGCATTGTGATGACAACCACATGGAGCTGGCTATGACAGGGGTCATGGAGCATTGTGATGAAAAGTGCATAGAGAATTGTGATGACAATGCATTTAACACTGTGAGGAGAAGTGTCATGGAGCATAGTGATTCCAAGGACGTGGAGAACTGTGATCACCAAAGACATGGAGCATTGTGATGACCAGGGCATGCAGCATTGTGATGGCAAGACCGTGGAGCATTGTGATGAGAAGACCATGGATAATTGTGATGACGAGTGTCATGGAGCACTGTAATGACATGGTGCATGGAGCATTGTGATGGCAGGTGTTATAGAGAATTCTGATGACAGCGGTCATGGAGCATTGTAATGACAAGGGTCATGGAGCATTCTGATGACAAGCATGTGGAGTATTGTGATGACAATGGCATGGAGCATTGTGATGAAAATGGCATGGAGAATTGTGATGAAAAAGGCATGGAGCCTTTTCATGACAGGGTTAAAGGAGCATTCTGACGACAAGTGTTAGGGAGCATTGTGATGACAAGTGTATTGAGAATTGTTGTGACAAAGGTCATGGAGCATTGTGATGACAAGGGCATGGTGTATTGTGATGACAGGCATCATTGAGTGTAGTGATGACAAGAATTATGGAACATTGTGATCACAAGGGTTTGGAGCATTGTGATGACAGGGGTCATGGATCATTTTGATTTAAAGGAGCATGGAGCATTGTGATGCCATTGGTCATGGAACTTTGTGATGACAAAGGTCATGGAGCATTTTGATGACAATGTCGTGGTGAATTGTGATGAGAAGGGCATGGAGCATTGTGATGACAAGGTCATGGAGCATTTTGATGACAAAGGCATGGAGCAATGTGATGACAAGTGTCATGGAGCACTGTGATGACATGCGTCACGGAGCATTGTGATTACGGGTTCATGGAGCATTGGGATGACAAGGGCAGGATCAATGTGATGAAAAGTGTCATGGAGCATTTTGATGACAATAGTCCCGGATCACTGTTTTGTCAGGGGTCATGGAGCACTGTGATGACAGTGGTTATGGAGCATTGTGATGACAGGTGTCATGGAGCATTGTGATGAGAATGTCATGGAACATTGGGCTGAAAATGTTCATGGAGTATTGTGATGACAGCAGTCATGGAGCATTGTGATGGCAAGGGAATGGAGAATTGTGATGACAATGTCCTGGAGCATTGTGATGAGAAAACCATGGAGCCTTGTGATGACAAGTTTCATGGAGACTTCTGATGTAAATGGGCATGGAGCATTGTGATTACAAGGGTCTTGGAGCATTCTGATGACAAGGGAAAGGAGCATTGCGATGAGAAAGCCATGGAGAATTCTAATGACATCCATCATGGATCTTTGTGATGACAAGGGCATGAAGCACTGTGAGTACATGGGTCATGGAGCCTTGTGATGACAAGGCTGTGGAACATTGTGATGACAGGGATCATGGAGCATTCTTATGACAGGGGTAATGGAGCATTGTGATGACAAGGCCATTTGGAATTGGTCTGAAAAGTTTCATGGATTATTGTTATGAGAGAGGGCATGGAGCATTGTGATGACAAGGGCCCTGAATACTGTGGTACAGGGTTCATGGAGAACTGTAATGACAAGGGCATGGAGCAATGTGACAACAAGTTTCATGGAGCATTGTGATGACAATGACATGGAGCATTGTGATGCAAAGGGTCATGGAGCTTTGTGATGAAAAGGTCATGGAGCATTTTGATGAAATGTGTTATGGAGCATTGTGAGGTCAGGGGTCATGGAGCATTGTGATGAAAAGGGTCATGGAGCATTTTGATGACATTGGTTATGGAGCACTGTGATGTCAGTGCTCATGGAGCACTGTGATGATAAGGGCATGTAGTATTGTGATGACAGGGGTCATGGAACATTGTGATGACAAGGGTGAGGTAGTATTGTGATGACTACTGATGGAACACTGTGATATCAGTGGTGACAGAGCATTTTGATGAGAAGTGCATGAAGCATTGTGATGAAAAGCTGGTGGAGCATTGTGTTGACAAGCGCATGGAGCATTGTGATGGCATGTCTCATTGAGTATTGTGCTGAGAAAGGCATGGAGCATTGAGATGACAAGGATCACGGAGCATTGTGATGAAAAGTTCATGGAGCATTGTGGTGACATAGGTCAAAGAGACTTGTGATGACGAGGGCATTGACCATTGTGATGACAAAGATCATGAAACATTGTGATGAATGGAGTCACGGAGCCTTGTGATGACAGGGGTCATGGAGCATTGGTAGTCAAGGGCATGGAGCATTGTGATGACAGGGGCATGGAGCATTGGTCTGACAAGTTTCATGGATTATTGTGATGACAGTGGGAATGGTGCATTGTGATGACAAGAGCATGGAACATTGTGATGACAATGTCATGGATTATTGTGAAGACAGGTGTCAGGGAGCATTTTGATGACATATGTCATGGTCCATTGTGATGTCAATGACATGGAGCATTGTGATGTCAAGTGTCATGGAGGATTGTGATGACAAAGGTAAAGGAGCATTGTGATGACAAGGACATGGATCATTGTGATGACAAGGGCCATGGAGAAATTTAATGACCAGGTCTTGAAACATCGTGATGACAAGCACATGGAACTTGTTATGACAGGGGTCATGGAGCATTGTGATGACAAGTGCATGCAGAATTGTGATGACAAGAGCATATATCATTGTGATGAGAAGTGTCAAGAAGCATTGTGATGACAAGGACGTGGAGAATTGTGATGACAAGGGACATGGAGCATTGAGATGACCAGGGCATGGAGCATTGTGATGGTAAAACCGTGAAGCATTGTGATGAGAAGACCTTGGGTAATTGTGATGACGAGCATCATGGTGTACTGTACTGACAAGGGGCAAGGAGCATTGTAATGAGAGGTGTCAGGGAACATTGTGATGACATGGGTCATGTAGCATTGTGATGACAAGGGCATGGAGCATTGTGATGACAAGGGCTTGGAGAATTGTGATGACAAGTGTCATGAAGCATTGTGATGGAAATGGCAGGGAGCATTGTGATGACAAGGGACATTGAGAATTTTTATAACAATGTCATGAAGCATTGTGATGACAAGGATATGGAGCTTGCTATGACAGGGTTCAGGGAGCATTGCGATGACAAGCGCCATGGAGAAATGTGATGACAAGGGCATGTAACATTGTGATGAGAAGTGTCATGGAACATGGTGATGACAATGGCATGGAGCATTGTGATGCCAAGGGTCATGGAGCTTTGTGATGACAAAGGTCATGGAGCATTTTGATTACAAGGGAGTTGTGCATTGTGATGAGAAGGGCAGGGAGCATTGTGATGACAGGGTCATAGAGCAATTTGATGAAAACTGTCATGGAACATTTTGATGACAGGGGATATGGAACATTGTGATGTCAGGGGTCATGGAGCTTTGTGATGAAAAGGGTCATGGAGCTTTTTGATGACAGGGGTTATGGAACATTGTGATATCAGGCGTCATGGAGCATTGTGATGATAATTGCATGTAGCATTGTGATGACAAAGGTCACGGAACATTGTGATGATGTGGGCATGGACCATTTTGATGACAAAGTCATGAAGTATTGTGGTTGCTGGAGTCACGGAGCATTGTGATGACAGGGGTCATGGAGCATTGTGATGACAAGGGCATGGAGCATTGTGATGACAGGGGCATAGAGCATTGCTCTGACAGTTTTTATGGATTATTGTGATGACAGTGGGCATGACACATTGTGATGACAGGCGCATGGAGCATTGTGACGACAAGGTCAAGGAATATTGTGAAGACAGGTGTCAAGGAGCATTGTGATGACATATGTCATGGTCCATTATGATGACAATGGCATGGAGCATTGTGATGCCAAGTGTCATGGAGGATTGTGATGACAAAGTAATGGAGCATTGTGATGACAAGGGCTTGGAGCATCGTGATGACTAGGGTCATGGAGCACTGTGATGACAAGATCTTGGAGCATTGTGAGGAGAAGGGCCATTGAGAATTTTGATGAGAAGGTCGTGAAGCATTGTGATGAAAAGCGCACCGAGCTTGCTATGACAGGGGTCATGGAGCATTGTGATGTACAAGTGCATGGAGAATTGTATGGACAAGATCATGTAACATTGTGATGAGAAGTGTCGTGGAGCATTTTGATGATAAGGACATGTAGAATTGTGATGACCAGTGCATGGAGCATTGTGATGGAAAGACCGTGGAGCACTGTGATGAGAAGACCATGGGTAATTGTGATGATGAGCGTCATGGAGCACTGTAATGACAAGGGGCATAGAGCATTGTGATGACAGGTGTCATGGATCATTGTGATGACAAGGGTCATGGACCATTCTGATGACAAGCTTGTGGAGTAATGTGATGACAATGGCATGGAGCACTGTGATGAAAAGGGCATGGAGCATTGTGATGAAAAAGGCTTGGAGCCTTTTCATGACAGGGTTCAAGGAGCATTCTTACGACAAGTGTCAGGGAGCATTGTGATGACAAGTGTATTGAGCACTGTGATGACAAAGATCATGGAGCATTGTGATGACAGGCATCATGGAGCGTTGTGATGACAAATGTTATGGAACATTGTGATCACAAGGGTTTTGAGCATTGTGATGACAGAAGTCATGTATCATTTTCATTTCAAGGTGCATGGAGCATTGTGATGACAAGGGCATGAAGCATTGTGAACCCAAGGCTCATTGAGGGTTTTGATGATAATGGGAATGGAGTATTGTGATGACAAGCGCATGGAGCATTGTGATGACAAGGTCATGTAGCATTTTGCTGACAGATGCATGGAGCATTTTGATGACAAGTGTCATGGAACACTGTGATGACAAGCGTCATGGAGCATTGTGATTACAGGGGTCACGGAGCATTGGGATGGCAAGGGCATGGATCATTGTGATGACAAGGGTCATGGAGCATTTTGATGACAAGAGTCCCGGATCATTGTGTTGTCTGGTGTCATGGAGCACTGTGATGACAGTGGTCATGGAGCATTGTGATGACAGGGGTCATGGAGCACTGTGATGAGAAGTTCATGGAGCATTGGGCTGACAATATTCATTGAGTATTGCGATGGCAGTGGTCATGGAGCATTGAGATGACAATGGAATGGAGCATTGTGATGACAAGGTCCTGGAGCATTGTGAGGAGAAGACCATGGAGCCTTGTGATGACAAGTGTCATGGAGCATTCTGATGAAAAGGGGTGTGGAGCATTGTGATTACATGGGTCTTGGAGCATTGTGATGAAAATAGCATGGGTGATTGTGATGCAAAAGGCATGGAGCCTTGTCATGACAGGGTTCAAGGAGCATACTGAAGACAAGTGTCAGGGAGCATTGTAATGACAAGTGTATTGAGCATTGTGATGACAAAGGACATGGAGAATTGTGATGAGAAGACCATGGATAATTGTGATGATGAGCATCATGGGGCGTTGTGATGACAAGTGTTATGGAACATTGTGATCACAAGGGTTTGGAGCATTGTGTTGACAGAGGTTATGGAGCATTTTGATTTCATTTTGATGACAATAGCATGAAGCATTTTGATGATGGGCATTGTTCATTGTGATGACAGAGTTCATGGATCATTGAGATGAAAAGTGGCATGGAGCATTTTGATTACAGGTGTCTTGGAGCATTGTGATGACAAGGGCATGGAGCATTGTGATGAGAAGGCCATGGAGCAGATTGATGCCATGCGTCATGGAGCTTTGTGATGACAATAGCATGGAGCATTGTGACTACAGGGGTCTTGGAGCATTGTGATGACAAGGGTCATGGAGCCTTGTGATGACAAGGCCGTGGAACATTATCATGACAGGGGTGAGGGAGTATTGTGATGACTAGTGATGGAACAATTTGATATCAGTAGTGAGAGAGCATTTTGATGAGAAGTACATGGAGCATTGTGATGACAAGTTTTATGGAACATTCTGATGACAAGTTTGTGGAAAATTTTGATAACAAGCACATGGAGCATTGTGATAACAAGGGTCATGGAGCACTCTGCTGACAAAGGCATGTAGCATTGAGATGGCAAGGGTCACAGAGCATTGTGAATGAAAAGTTCATGGGCATTATGGTGACAAATTTCACAGAGCCCTGTGATGACCAGGGCATGGACCATTTTGATGCCAAAGGTCATGAAGCATTGTGATGACTGGAATCACGGAGCATTGTGATGACAAGGGCAAGGAGCATTGTGATGACTGGGACATGGAACATTGGTCTGAAAAGTTTCATAGATTATTGAGATGACAGTGGGCATGGCACATTGTGATGACAAGGGCATGGAGCATTGTTATGAGAAGGTCATGATTTATTGTGCAGAGAGGTGTCAGGGAGCATTGTGATGACATATGTCTTGGTGCATTGTGATGACAATGGCATGGAGCATTGTGAAGCCAAGTGTCATGGAGGATTGTGATGACAAATGTAATGGAGCATTGTGATGACAAGGGCTTGGAGCTTTTTGATGACAATGGTCATGGAGCACTGTGATGACAAGGGCATGGAGCACTGTGATGACAACGGCCATTGAGAATTTTGATGACAATGTAGTGAAGCACTGTGATGAAAAGCACTTGGAGCTTGCTATGACAGGGGTCATGGAGCATTGCGATGACAAGTGCATGGAGAATTGTGATGACAAGATCATGTAAAATTGTGATGAGAAGTGTCATGGAGCATTGTGATGGCAAGACCGTTGAGCTCTGTGATGAGAAGACCATGGATAATTGTGATGTCGAGCGTCATGCAGCACTGTAATGACAAGGGGCATGGAGCATTGTGATGACAGGGGTCATGGAGCATTGTGATGACAAGGGTCATGGAGCATTCTGATGACAACCTTGTGGAGTAAAGTGATGACAATGGCATGGAGCATTGTGATGAAAAGGGCATGGAGCATTGCGATGTAAAAGGCATGGAGGCTTTTCATGACAGCGTTCAAGGAGCATTCTGACAACAAGTGTCAGGGAGCATTGTGATGACAAGTGTATTGAGCATTGTGATGACAAAGGTCATGGAGCATTGTGATGACAAGGGCAGGGAGTATTGTGATGACAGTAATCATGGAGCGCTGTGATGACAAGTGTTGTGGAACAATGTGATCACAAGGGTTTGGAGCATTGTGATGACAGAGGTCATGGATCATTTTGATTTCAAGGAGCACGGAGCGTTGTGAAGACAGGGATCATGTAGCATTGTGATGAGAAGATCATGGATCATTGGGCTGAAAATATTCATGGAGTATTGTGATGACAGGGGTCTTGGAGCACTGTGATAACAAGGGCATGGAGCATTGTGATGAGAAGGCCATGGAGCATTCTGATGACATGTGTCATGGATGTTTGTGATGAAAAGGGGAATGGAGCATTGTGATTTCAGGGGACTTTGAGCATTGTGATGAAACGGGCATGGATCGTTGTGATGAAAAAGGCATGGAACCTTGTCATGGCAGGGTTCAAGGAGCATACTCTCGACAAATGTCAGGGAGCATTGTGATGTCAAGTGTATTGAGCATTGTGATGACAAAGTTCATGGAGCATTGTGATGAGAAGACCATGGTTAACTGTGATGAGGAGCGTCATGGGGCATTGTGATGACAAGTGTTATGGAACATTGTGATCACAAGTGTTTGGAGCATTGTGATGACAGAAGTCATGGAGCATATTGATTTCCTTGTGATGACAATAGCATGAAGCATTATGATGATGGGCATGGTGCATGGGATGACAGGGTTCTTGGAGCATTGAGATTAAAAGGGGCATGGAGCATTGTGATTACAGGGGTCTTGGAGCATTGTGATGACAAGGGCATGGAGCATAGTGAATGAGAAGTCCACGGAGCATTCTGATGACATGCGTCATGGAGCTTTCTGATGACAATTGCATGAAGGATTGTGATTACAGGTTCTTGGAGCATTGTGATGAAAAGGGTCATGGAGTCTTGTGATGACAGGGCTGTGGAACCTTGTGATGGCAGGTGTCATGGAGCATTGTTATGACAGGGGGAATGGAGCATTGTGATGACAAGTTCACGCAAAACTGTGATACATGGGTCATGGAGGATTGTAATGACAAGGGCATGGAGCATTGTGATGAGAAATGCATCGAGCATTGTGATGACAAGCGTCATGGAGCTTTGTGATGACAAGGGCATGGAGCAATGTGATGAGAGGGTTCATGGAGCATTTTGATGACAATGGCATGGAGCATTGTGATGCCAAGGGTTATGGAGCTTTGTGATGACAAATGTCATGGAGCATTCTGATGACAAGGGTGACGTGCATTGTGATGAGAAGCACAGGGAGCATTGTGATCAGAGGGTCATTGAGCAATTTGGTGAAAAGGGTCATGGAACATTTTGATTACAGTGCTTATGGAATATTGTGATGTCAGGGGTCATGGAGCTTTGTGATGAAATGTGTCATGGAGCATTTTGATGACACGGGTTATGGAATATTGTGATGTCAGGGGTCATCGAACATTTTGATGATAAGTGCATGTAGCATTTTAATGACAGGGGTCATGAAACATTGTGATGACAGGGGTGATGGAGTATTGGAAAGAATAGTGATGGAACGTTGTGATATCAGTGGTGAGAGAGCATTTTGATGAGAAGTGCATGGAACACTGTAATGACAAGGTTTAAGCAGCATTTTGATGAAAAGGATGTGGAGCATTGTGATGAAAAGCACATGGCACGTTGTGATGACATGGGTCATGGAGTATTGTGCTGAGAAGCGCATGGAGAATTGTGATGACAAGGGTCATGGAGCATTGTGCTGAGAAAGGCATAGAGCATTGTGATGACAAGGGTCACAGAGCATTGTGATGAAAATTTCATGGAGCATTGTGGTGACAAAGGTCACAGAGACTTGTGATGACGAGGGCATGGACCATTTTAATGAGAAAGGTCATGAAGCATTGTGATGACTGGAGTCACAGAGCATTGTGATGACAGGGGTCATGGAGCATTTTGATGACAAGGGCATGGAGCATTGTGATAACTGGTGTCAGGGAGCATTGTGATGACAGGGGTCATGGAGCATTGTGATGAGAGGGGTCATGGAGCATTGTGATGACAAGCTTGAGGAGTATGATGATGACAATTGCATGGAGAATTGTGATGAAAAGGCCATTGAGCATTGTGATGACAAGGGCAGGGAGCAATGTGATGAGAGCGTTCATGGAGCATTGTGATGACAATGGCATGCAGTATTGTGATGCCAAGGGTCATGGAGCTTTGTGATGACAAAGGTCATGGAGCATTTTGATGACAAGTGCGTGGTGCATTGTGATGAGAAGGGCAGGGAGCACTGTGATGACAGGGTCATGGAGCAATTTGATGAAAAGGGTCAGGGAACATTTTGATGACAGGGGTCATGGAACATTGTGATGTCAGTGGTCATGGAGCATTGTGATGATAAGGGCATGTAGCATTTTGATGACAGGGGTCATGGAACATTGTGATGACAGGGGTGAGGGAGTATTGTGATGACTAGTGATGGAACATTGTGATATCAGTGGTGAGAGAGCATTTAGATGAGAAGTGCATGGAGCATTGTGATAAAAAGGTTTATGGAGCATTGTGATGACAAGGTTGTGGAGCATTGTGATGACAAGTGTATGGCACATTGTGATGACATGTGTCTTGGAGCATTGTGCTGAGAAGCACATGGAACATTGTGATGACAAGGGTCATGGAGCATTGTGCTGACAAAGGCATGGAGCACTGTGATGAGAAGTGTTACAGAGCATTGTGATGACGAGGGAATGGAACATTGTGATGACAAAGGTCGTAAAGCATTGTGATGACTGGAGTCAAGGAACATTATGATGTGAGGGGTAATGGAGCATTGTGATTAAAAGGGCATGCAGCATTGTGATGACAGCGGCATGGAGCATTGGTCTGACAAGTTTCATGGATTATTGCTATGACAGTGGGCATGGAGCATTGTGATGACAGAGGTCATGGATCATTTTCATTTCCAGGCCCATGGCGCATTGTGATGACAAGGGCATCAAGCAATGTGAACCCATGTTTCATCGAGGATTTTGATGACAATGGGAATGGAGCATTGTGATGACAAGTTCATGAAGCATTTTGCTGACAAATGCATGGAACATTTTGATGACAAGGGTCATGGAGCACTGTGATGACAAGCGTCACTGAACATTGTGATTACAGGGGTCATGGAGCATTGTGATAACAAGGGAATGGATCATTGTGATGACAAGGGCATGAGACATTGTGATGACAGGGGCACGGAGCATTGTGATGACAAGGTCGTAGATTATTGTGAAGACAGTTGTCAGGGAGCATTGTGGTGACATATGTCATGGTCCATTGTGATGACAATGACATGGAGCATTGTGATGCCAAGTGTCATGGAGAAATGTGATGACAAATATAATGGAGCTTTGTGATGACAAGGGCTTGGAGCCTTGTGATGACAAGGGTTATGGAGCATTGTGATGACAAGGGAATGGATCATTGTGATGACAAGGGTCATGGAGCATTTTGATGACAAGTGTCCAGGATCATTGTGTTGTCAGGAGTCATGGATCGTTGTGATGACAGTGGTCATGGAGCATAGTGATGACAGGGTTCATGGGGCATTGTGAAGTGAAGGTCATGGAGCATTGGGCTGTAAATATTCATGGAGTATTGTGATGACAGGGGTCATGGAGCATTTTGATGACAAGGGAATGGAGCATTGTGATGAAAAGGGCATGGAGCATGGTGATGAGAAGGCCATGGAGCATTTTGAAGACATGCTTCATGAAGCTTTGTGATGACAAGGGCATGGAGCATTGTGATTACAGGAGTCTTGGAGTATTGTGAAGAAAAGTGCATGGATCATTGTGATGAAAAATGCATGGAGCCTTGTCATGACAGGTTTCAAGGAGCATAGTCACGACCATTGTCAGGGAGCATTGTGATGACAAGTTTATTGAGAATTGTGATGAAAAAGGTCATGGAGTATTGTGAATAGAAGACCATGGATAATTGTGATGATGAGCGTCATGGGGCGTTGTGATGACAAGTGTTATGGAACATTGTGATCACAAGGGTTTGGAGCATTGTGATGACAGAGGTCATGGAGCATTTTGATTTCATTGTGATGACAATAGCATGAAGCATTATGATGATGGTCATGGTGCATTGTGATGACAGGGTTCATGGAGCATTGTGATGAAAAGGGGCATGGAGCATTGTGATTACAGGGGTCTTGGAGCATTGTGATGACCAGGTCATGGAGCATTGTGATGAGAAGGCGAAGGCGCATTCTGATGACATGCATCATGGAGCTTTGTGATGACAAGGGCATGGAGCATTGTGATTACAGGTGTCTTGGAGCATTGTGATGACAAGGGTCATGGAGCCTTGTGATGAGAAGGCCGTGGAACATTGTAATGGCAGTTTTCATGGAGCATTGTTATAACAGTGGTAATGGAGCATTTTCATGACAAGGGCATGGACCATTGGTCTGAAAATTTTCATGGATTATTGTGATGAGAGGGGGCATGGAGCATTGTGATGACAAGGGCACGGAACACTGTGATACATGGGTCATGGAGGATTGTAATGACAAGCCTTGGAGCTTTGTGTTAAGAAGAGCATGGAGCATTGTGATGAAAAGCATCATGGAGCCTGTGATGACAAGGACATGTAACAATGTGTTGAGAGGGTTCATGGAGCATTTTGATGACAATGGCATGGAGCATTGTGATGCCAAGGGTCACGGAGCTTTGTGATGACAAAGGTCATGGAGGGTTTTGATGACAAGGGCGTGGTGCACTGTGATGAGAAGGGCAGTGAGCATTGTGATGAAAGGGTCATGGAGCAATTTGATGAAAAGTGTCATGGGACATTTTGATGACAGGGGTTATGGAAAATTGTGATGTCAGGGGTCAGGGAGCATTGTGATGAAAAGTGTCATTGAGCATTGTGATGACAGGGGTCATGGAACATTGTGATGACAGGGATGAGGGAGTATTGTGATGACTAGTGATGGAACATTATGATATCAGTGATGGGAGAGCCTTTTGATGGGAAGTGCATGGAGCATTGTGACGACAAGGTTTATGGAGCACTGTGATGACAAGGTTGTGGAGCATTGTGATGACAAGCGCATGTCGCATTGTGATGACACAGGTCATGGGGCATTGTGCGGACAAGCACATGGAGCATTGTGATGACAAGGGTCATGGAGCATTGTTATGACCAGGGAATGTAGCATTGTGATGGCAAGACCGTGGAGCACTGTGATGAGAAGACCATGGATAACTGTGATGACGAGCGTCATGGAGCACTGTAATGACAAGGGGCCTGGATCATACTGATGACAGGCGTCATGGAGCATTGTGATGACATAGGTCATGGAACATTGTGAAGACGGGTCATGGAGCATTGTGATGACAAGTGTCATGGAGCATTCTGATGATAAGCTTGTGGAGTAATGTGCTGAAAATGGCATGGATATTTGTGATGAAAAGGGCATGGATCATTGTGATGAAAAATGCATGGAGCCTTTTAATGACAGGTTTCAAGGAGCATTCTGACAACAAGTGTCAGGGAGCATTGTGATGACAAGTGTATTGAGCATTGTGATGACAATGATCATGGAGCATTGTGATGACAACAGTCCCGGATTATTGTGTTGTAAGGGGTCATAGAGAATTGTGATGACATTTGTCATGGAGCATTGTGATGACAGGGGTCATGGAGCAGTGTGATGAGAAGATCATGGAGCATTGGCTGAAAATGTTCATGGAGTATTGTGATGACAAGGGAATGGAGCATCGTGATGACAAGGTCCTGGAGCATTGTGATGAGAAGTCCATGGAGCCTTGTGATGACAAGTCTCATGGAGCATTCTGATGAAATGGGGCATGGAGCATTTTGATTACAGGAGCCTTCGAGCATTGTGATGACCAGGGCATGGAGCATTGTGATGAGAAGGCCATGGAGCATACTTATGACATGCGTCATGAAGCTTTGTGATGACCAGGGCATGGAACATTGTGATTACAGGGGTCTTGGAGCATTGTGATGACAAGGGCAAGGAACACTGTGATACATGGGTCATGGAGGATTGTAATGACAAGAGCATGGAGCATTGTGAATAGAAGGTCATCGAGCATTGTGATGACAAGCGTCATGGAGCTTTGTGATGACAAGGGCATGAAGCAATGTGATGAAAGGGTTCATGGAGCATTGTGATGACAATGGCATGGAGCATTGTGATGCCAAGGGTCATGGAGCTTTGTGATGACAAAGGTCATGGAGCATTTTGATTACAAGGGCGTTGAGCATTGTGATGAGAAGGGCAGGGTGCATTGTGATGACAGGGTCATAGAGCAATTTGATGAAAACTGTCATGGAACATTTTGATGACAGGGGATATGGAACATTGTGATGTCAGGGGTCATGGAGCTTTGTGATGCAAAGGGTCATGTAGCTTTTTGATGCTGGGGTTATGGAACATTGTGATATCAGGCGTCATGGAGCATTGTGATGATAATTGCATGTAGCATTGTGATGACAAAGGTCACGGAACATTGTGATGATGTGGGCATGGACCATTTTGATGACAAAGTCATGAAGTATTGTGGTTGCTGGAGTCACGGAGCATTGTGATGACAGGGGTCATGGAGCATTGTGATGACAGGGGCACAGAGCATGGCTCTGACAGTTTTTATGGATTATTGTGATGACAGTGGGCATGGCGCATTGTGATGACAGGCGCATGGAGCATTGTGATGACAAGGTCAAGGAATATTGTGAAGACAGGTGTCAAGGAGCATTGTGATGACATATGTCATGGTCCATTATGATGACAATGGCATGGAGCATTGTGATGCCAAGTGTCATGGAGGATTGTGATGACAAAGTAATAGAGCATTGTGATGACAAGGGCTTGGAGCATCGTGATGACAAGGGTCATGGAGCACTGTGATGACAAGATCTTGGAGCATTGTGAGGAGAAGGGCCATTGAGAATTTTGATGAGAAGGTCGTGAAGCATTGTGATGAAAAGCGCACCGAGCTTGCTATGACAGGGGTCATGGAGCATTGTGATGTACAAGTGCATGGAGAATTGTATTGACAAGATCATGTAACATTGTGATGAGAAGTGTCATGGAGCATTTTGATGATAAGGACATGTAGAATTGTGATGAGCAGTGCATGGAGCATTGTGATGGAAAGACCGTGGAGCACTGTGATGAGAAGACCATGGGTAATTGTGATGATGAGCGTCATGGAGCACTGTAATGACAAGGGGCATAGAGCATTGTGATGACAGGTGTCATGGATCATTGTGATGACAAGGGTCATGGACCATTCTGATGACAAGCTTGTGGAGTAATGTGATGACAATGGCATGGAGCACTGTGATGAAAAGGGCATGGAGCATTGTGATGAAAAAGGCTTGGAGCCTTTTCATGACAGGTTTAGAGGAGCATTCTTATGACAAGTGTCAGGGAGCATTGTGATGACAAGTGTATTGAGCATTGTGATGACAAAGATCATGGAGCATTGTGATGACAGGCATCATGGAGCGTTGTGATGACAAATGTTATGGAACATTGTGATCACAAGGGTTTTGAGCATTGTGATGACAGAAGTCATGTATCATTTTCATTTCAAGGTGCATGGAGCATTGTGATGTCAAGGGCATGAAGCATTGTGAACCCAAGGTTCATGGAGGGTTTTGTTGACAATGGGAATGGAGTATTGTGATGACAAGCTCATGGAGCATTGTGATGACAAGGTCATGTAGCATTTTGCTGACAAATGCATGGAGCATTTTGATGACAAGTGTCATGGAACACTGTGATGACAAGCGTCATGGAGCATTGTGATTACAGGGGTCACGGAGCATTGGGATGGCAAGGGCATGGATCATTGTGATGACAAGGGTCATGGAGCATTTTGTTGACAAGAGTCCCGGATCATTGTGTTGTCCGGTGTCAAGGAGCACTGTGATGACAGTGGTCATGGAGCATTGTGATGACAGGGGTCATGGAGCACTGTGATGAGAAGTTCATGGAGCATTGGGCTGACAATATTCATTGAGTATTGCGATGGCAGTGGTCATGGAGCATTGCGATGACAATGGAATGGAGCATTGTGATGACAAGGTCCTGGAGCATTGTGAGGAGAAGACCATGGAGCCTTGTGATGACAAGTGTCATGGAGCATTCTGATGAAAAGGGGTGTGGAGCATTGTGATTACATGGGTCTTGGAGCATTGTGATGAAAATGGCATGGGTGATTGTGATGCAAAAGGCATGGAGCCTTGTCATGGCAGGGTTCAAGGAGCATACTGATGACAAGTGTCAGGGAGCATTGTAATGACAAGTGTATTGAGCATTGTGATGACAAAGGACATGGAGAATTGTGATGAGAAGACCATGGTTAATTGTGATGATGAGCATCATGGGGCGTTGTGATGACAAGTGTTATGGAACATTGTGATCACAAGGGTTTGGAGCATTGTGTTGACAGAGGTTATGGAGCATTTTGATTTCATTGTGATGACAATAGCATGAAGCATTTTGATGATGGGCATTGTTCATTGTGATTACAGAGTTCATGGATCATTGAGATGAAAAGTGGCATGGAGCATTTTGATTACAGGTGTCTTGGAGAATTGTGATGACAAGGGCACGGAGCATTGTGATGAGAAGGCCATGGAGCAGATTGATGCCATGCGTCATGGAGCTTTGTGATGACAATAGCATGGAGCATTGTGACTACAGGTGTCTTGGAGCATTGTGATGACAAGGGTCATGGAGCCTTGTGATGACAAGGCCGTGGAACATTGTCATGACAGGGGTGAGGGAGTATTCTGATGACTAGTGATGGAACATTTTGATATCAGTGGTGAGAGAGCATTTTGATGAGAAGTACATGGAGCATTGTGATGACAAGTTTTATGGAGCATTTTGATGACAAGTTTCTGGAAAATTTTGATAACAAGCGCATGGAGCATTGTGATAACAAGGGTCATGGAGCACTCTGCTGACAAAGGCATGGAGCATTGTGATGGCAAGGGTCACAGAGCATTGTGAATGAAAAGTTCATGGAGCATTATGGTGACAAATTTCACAGAGCCCTGTGATGACGAGGGCATGGACCATTTTGATGCCAAAGGTCATGAAGCATTGTGATGACTGGAATCACGGAGCATTGTGATGACAAGGGCATGGAGCATTGTGATGACAGGGGCATGGAACATTGGTCTGAAATGTTTCGTAGATTATTGAGATGACAGTGGGCATGGCACATTGTGATGACAAGGGCATGGAGCATTGTTATGAGAAGGTCATGAATTATTGTGCAGACAGGTGTCAGGGAGCATTGTGACCACATATGTCTTGGTGCATTGTGATGACAATGGCATGGAGCATTGTGAAGCCAAGTGTCATGGAGGATTGTGATGACAAATGTAATGGAGCATTGTGATGACAAGGGCTTGGAGCTTTTTGATGACAATGGTCATGGAGCACTGTGATGACAAGGGCATGAAGCACTGTGATGACAACGGCCATTGAGAATTTTGATGACAATGTCGTGAAGCACTGTGATGAAAAGAACTTGGAGCTTGCTATGACAGGGGTCATGGAGCATTGCAATGACAAGTGCATGGAGAATTGTGATGACAAGATCATGTAACATTGTTATGAGAAGTGTCATGGAGTATTGTGATGGCAAGACCGTGGAGCACTGTGATGAGAAGACCATGGATAATTGTGATGTCGAGCGTCATGCAGCACTGTAATGACAAGGGGCATGGAGCATTGTGATGACAGGGGTCATGGAGCATTGTGATGACACGAGTCATGGAGCATTGTGATGACAAGGGTCATGGAGCATTCTGATGACAACCTTGTGGAGTAATGTGATGACAGTGGCATGGAGCATTGTGATGAAAAGGGCATGGAGCATTGTGATGTAAAAGGCATGGAGGCTTTTCATGACAGCGTTCAAGGAGCATTGTGACGACAAGTGTCAGGGAGCATTGTGATGACAAGTGTATTGAGCATTGTGATGACAAAGGTCATGGAGCATTGTGATGACAAGGGCATGGAGTATTGTGATGACAGGCATCATGGAGCGTTGTGATGACAAGTGTTGTGGAACAATGTGATCACAAGGGTTTGGAGCATTGTGATGACAGAGGTCATGGATCATTTTGATTTCAAGGAGCACGGAGCATTGTGATGACAGGGATCATGGAGCATTGTGATGAGAAGATCATGGAGCATTGGGCTGAAAATATTCATGGAGTATTGTGATGACAGGGGTCTTGGAGCACTGTGATAACAAGGGCATGGAGCATTGTGATGAGAAGGCCATGGAGCATTCTGATGACATGTGTCATGGATGTTTGTGATGAAAAGGGGAATGGAGCATTGTGATTACAGGGGACTTTGAGCATTGTGATGAAAAGGGCATGGATCATTGTGATGAAAAAGGCATGGAGCCTTGTCATGGCAGGGTTCAAGGAGCATACTCTCGACAAATGTCAGGGAGCATTGTGATGACAAGTGTATTGAGCATTGTGATGACAAAGTTCATGGAGCATTGTGATGAGAAGACCATGGTTAACTGTGATGAGGAGCGTCATGGGACATTGTGATGACAAGTGTTATGGAACATTGTGATCACAAGTGTTTGGAGCATTGTGATGACAGAAGTCATGGAGCATATTGATTTCATTGTGATGACAATAGCATGAAGCATTATGATGATGGGCATGGTGCATGGGATGACAGGGTTCTTGGAGCATTGTGATTACATGGGTCTTGGAGCATTGTGATGACAAGGGCATGGAGCATAGTGAATGAGAAGTCCATGGAGCATTCTGATGACATGCGTCATGGAGCTTTCTGATGACAATTGCATGAAGGATTGTGATTACAGGTTCTTGGAGCATTGTGATGAAAAGGGTCATGGAGTCTTGTGATGACAGGGCTGTGGAACCTTGTGATGGCAGGTGTCATGGAGCATTGTTATGACAGGGGGAATGGAGCATTGTGAAGACAAGTTCATGAAGCATTTTGCTGACAAATGCATGGAACATTTTGATGACAAGGGTCATGGAGCACTGTGATGACAAGCGTCACTGAACATTGTGATTACAGGGGTCATGGAGCATTGTGATAACAAGGGAATGGATCATTGTGATGACAAGGGCATGGAACATTGTGATGACAGGGGCATGGAGCATTGTGATGACACGGTTGTAGATTATTGTGAAGACAGTTGTCAGGGAGCATTGTGGTGACATATGTCATGGTCCATTGTGATGACAATGGCATGGAGCATTGTGATGCCAAGTGTCATGGAGAAATGTGATGACAAATATAATGGAGCATTGTGATGACAAGGGCTTGGAGCCTTGTGATGACAAGGGTTATGGATCATTGTGATGACAAGGGTCATGGAGCATTTTGATGACAAGAGTCCAGGATCATTGTGTTGTCAGGGGTCATGGATCGTTGTGATGACAGTGGTCATGGAGCATAGTGATGACAGGGTTCATGGGGCATTGTGACGTGAAGGTCATGGAGCATTGGGCTGTAAATATTCATGGAGTATTGTGATGACAGGGGTCATGGAGCATTTTGATGACAAGGGAATGGAGCATTGTGATGAAAAGGGCATGGAGCATGGTGATGAGAAGGCCATGGAGCATTTTGAAGACATGCTTCATGAAGCTTTGTGATGACAAGGGCATGGAGCATTGTGATTACAGGAGTCTTGGAGTATTGTGAAGAAAAGTGCATGGATCATTGTGATGAAAAATGCATGGAGCCTTGTCATGACAGGTTTCAAGGAGCATAGTCACGACCATTGTCAGGGAGCATTGTTAATACAAGTTTATTGAGAATTGTGATGAAAAAGGTCATGGAGTATTGTGAATAGAAGACCATGGATAATTGTGATGATGAGCGTCATGGGGCGTTGTGATGACAAGTGTTATGGAACATTGTGATCACAAGGGTTTGGAGCATTGTGATGACAGAGGTCATAGAGCATTTTGATTTCATTGTGATGACAATAGCATGAAGCATTATGATGATGGTCATGGTGCATTGTGATGAAAAGGGGCATGGAGCATTGTGATTACAGGGGTCTTGGAGCATTGTGATGACCAGGTCATGGAACATTGTGATAAGAAGGCAAAGGCGCATTCTGATGACATGCGTCATGGAGCTTTGTGAGGACAAGGGCATGGAGCATTGTGATTACAGGTGTCTTGGAGCATTGTGATGACAAGGGTCATGGAGCCTTGTGATGAGAAGGCCGTGGAACATTGTAATGGCAGTTTTCATGGAGCATTGTTATAACAGTGGTAATGGAGCATTTTCATGACAAGGGCATGGACCATTGGTCTGAAAATTTTCATGGATTATTGTGATGAGAGGGGGCATTAAGCATTGTGCTGACAAGGGCACGGAACACTGTGATACATGGGTCATGGAGGATTGTAATGACAAGCCTTGGAGCTTTGTGTTAAGAAGAGCATCGAGCATTGTGATGAAAAGCATCATGGAGCTTGTGATGACAAGGACATGTAACAATGTGTTGAGAGGGTTCATGGAGCATTTTGATGACAATGGCATGGAGCATTGTGATGCCAAGGGTCACGGAGCTTTGTGATGACAAAGGTCATGGAGGGTTTTGATGACAAGGGCGTGGTGCACTGTGATGAGAAGGGCAGTGAGCACTGTGATGAAAGGGTCATGGAGCAATTTGATGAAAAGTGTCATGGGACATTTTGATGACAGGGGTTATGGAAAATTGTGATGTCAGGGGTCAGGGAGCATTGTGATGAAAAGTGTCATTGAGCATTGTGATGACAGGGGTCATGGAACATTGTGATGACAGGGATGAGGGAGTATTGTGATGACTAGTGATGGAACATTATGATATCAGTGATGGGAGAGCCTTTTGATGGGAAGTGCATGGAGCATTGTGACGACAAGGTTTATGGAGCACTGTGATGACAAGGTTGTGGAGCATTGTGATGACAAGCGCATGTCGCATTGTGATGACACAGGTCATGGGGCATTGTGCGGACAAGCACATGGAGCATTGTGATGACAAGGGTCATGGAGCATTGTTATGACCAGGGAATGTAGCATTGTGATGGCAAGACAGTGGAGCACTGTGATGAGAAGACCATGGATAACTGTGATGACGAGCGTCATGGAGCACTGTGATGACAAGGGTCATGGAGCATTCTGATGATAAGCTTGTGGAGTAATGTGATGAAAATGGCATGGCTTTTTGTGATGAAAAGGGCATGGATCATTGTGATGAAAAATGCATGGAGCCTTTTAATGACAGGTTTCTAGGAGCATTCTGACAACAAGAGTCAGGGAGCATTGTGATGACAAGTGTATTGAGCATTGTGATGACAATGATCATGGAGCATTGTGATGACAACAGTCCCGGATTATTGTGTTGTAAGGGGTCATAGAGCATTGTGATGACAGTGGTCATGGAGCATTGTGATGACAGGGGTCATGGAGCAGTGTGATGAGAAGATCATGGAGCATTGGCTGAAAATGTTCATGGAGTATTGTGATGACAAGGGAATGGAGCATCGTGATGACAAGGTCCTGGAGCATTGTGATGAGAAGTCCATGGAGCCTTGTGATGACAAGTCTCATGGAGCATTCTGATGAAATGGGGCATGGAGCATTTTGATTACAGGAGCCTTCGAGCATTGTGATGACCAGGGCATGGAGCATTGTGATGAGAAGGCCATGGAGCATACTTATGACATGCGTCATGAAGCTTTGTGATGACCAGGGCATGGAGCATTGTGATTACAGGGGTCTTGGAGCATTGTGATGACAAGGGCAAGGAACACTGTGATACATGGGTCATGGAGGATTGTAATGACAAGAGCATGGAGCATTGTGAATAGAAGGTCATCGAGCATTGTGATGACAAGCGTCATGGAGCTTTGTGATGACAAGGGCATGAAGCAATGTGATGAAAGGGTTCATGGAGCATTGTGATGACAATGGCATGGAGCATTGTGATGCCAAGGGTCATGGAGCTTTGTGATGACAAAGGTCATGGAGCATTTTGATTACAAGGGCGTTGTACATTGTGATGAGACGGGCAGGGAGCATTGTGATGGCAGGGTCATAGAGCAATTTGATGAAAACTGTCATGGAACATTTTGATGACAGGGGATATGGAACATTGTGATGTCAGGGGTCATGGAGCTTTGTGATGAAAAGGGTCATGTAGCTTTTTGATGCTGGGGTTATGGAACATTGTGATATCAGGCGTCATGGAGCATTGTGATGATAATTGCATGTAGCATTGTGATGACAAAGGTCACGGAACATTGTGATGATGTGGGCATGGACCATTTTGATGACAAAGTCATGAAGTATTGTGGTTGCTGGAGTCACGGAGCATTGTGATGACAGGGGTCATGGAGCATTGTGATGACAGGGGCACAGAGCATGGCTCTGAGAGTTTTTATGGATTATTGTGATGACAGTGGGCATGGCGCATTGTGATGACAGGAGCATGGAGCATTGTGATGACAAGGTCCAGGAATATTGTGAAGACAGGTGTCAAGGAGCATTGTGATGACATATGTCATGGTCCATTATGATGACAATGGCATGGAGCATTGTGATGCCAAGTGTCATGGAGGATTGTGATGACAAAGTAATAGAGCATTGTGATGACAAGGGCTTGGAGCATCGTGATGACAAGGGTCATGGAGCACTGTGATGACAAGATCTTGGAGCATTGTGAGGAGAAGGGCCATTGAGAATTTTGATGAGAAGGTCGTGAAGCATTGTGATGAAAAGCGCACCGAGCTTGCTATGACAGGGCTCATGGAGCATTGTGATGTACAAGTGCATGGAAAATTGTATTGACAAGATCATGTAACATTGTGATGAGAAGTGTCATGGAGCATTTTGATGATAAGGACATGTAGAATTGTGATGAGCAGTTCATGGAGCATTGTGATGGAAAGACCGTGGAGCACTGTGATGAGAAGACCATGGGTAATTGTGATGATGAGCGTCATGGAGCACTGTAATGACAAGGGGCATAGAGCATTGTGATGACAGGTGTCATGGATCATTGTGATGACAAGGGTCAAGGACCATTCTGATGACAAGCTTGTGGAGTAATGTGATGACAATGGCATGGAGCATTGTGATGAAAAGGGCATGGAGCATTGTGATGAAAAAGGCTTGGAGCCTTTTCATGACAGGGTTCAAGGAGCATTCTTACGACAAGTGTCAGGGAGCATTGTGATGACAAGTGTATTGAGCATTGTGATGACAATGATCATGGAGCATTGTGATGACAACAGTCCCGGATTATTGTGTTGTAAGGGGTCATAGAGCATTGTGATGACAGTGGTCATGGAGCATTGTGATGACAGGGTCATGGAGCAATTTGGTGAAAAAGTCATGGAATATTTTCATGAGAGTGGTTATGGAGAATTGTGATGTCAGGGGTCATGGAGCATTGTGATGAAAATGGTAATGGAGCATTTTGATTACAGGGATTATGGAGCATTGTGATGTCATTGGTCATAGAGCATTTTGATGATAAGTGCATGTAGCATAGTGATAATAGGGGTCATGGAACATTGTGATGACAGGGTTGAGGGAGTATTGTGAAGACTAGTGATGGAACATTGTGATATCAGTGGTGAGAGAGCATTTTGAGAGAAGTGCATGGAGCATTGTGATGACAAGTGCATGGTGCATTGTGATGACATGTTTCAAGGAGCATTGTGCTGAAAAGAACACGGAGCATTGTGATGACAAGTGTCATGGATCATTGTGCTGACAAAGGCATGGTGCATTGTGATGACAAGGGTCACAGGGCATTGTGATGAAAAGGACATTGATCATTGTGATGCAAAATTCATGGAGCCTTGCCATGACAGGGTTCAAGGAGCATACTGATGACAAGTGTCAGCGAGCATTGTGATGACAAGTGTATTGAGCATTGTGATGACAAAGTTCATGGAGTATTGTGAATAGAAAGCCATGGATAATTGTGATGATGAGCATCATGGGGCGTTGTTATGACAAGTGTTATGGAACATTGTGATCACAAGGATTTGGAGCATTGTGATGACAGAGGTCATGGAGCATTTTGATTTCATTTTGATGACAATAGCATGAAGCATTATGATGATGGGCATGGTGCATTGTGATGACACGGTTCATGGAGATTTGAGATGAAAAGGGGAATTGAGCATTGTGATTACAGAGGTCTAGGAGAATCGTGATGACAAGGGCATGGAGCATCGTGAATGAGAAGGCCATGGAGCATTCTGATGACATGCGTCATGCAGCTTTTTGATGACAAGGACATGGAGCATTGTAATGACAAGGGTTATGGAGCCTTGTGATGACAAGGCCGTGGAATATTGTAATGGCAGGTGTCATGGAACATTGTTATAACAGGAGTAATGGAGCATTTTGATGACAAGGGCATGGAGCACTGGTCTGAAAAGCTTCATGGATTATTGTGATGAGAGGGGCATGGAGCATTGTGATGACAAGGGCACGGAACACTGTGATACATGGGTCATGGCGGATTGTAATGACAAGGGCATGGAGCATTGTGTTAAGAAGAGCATCGAGCATTGTGATGAAAAGCATCACAGAGCCTGTGATGACAAGGGCATGGAACAATGTGATGAGAGTGTTCATGGAGCATTTTGATGACAAGGGCATGGAGCATTGTGATGCCAAGGGTCATGTAGCTTTGTGATGACAAAGGTCATGGAGCATTTTGATGACAAGCACGTGGTGAACTGTGTTAAGAAGGGCAGGGATCATTGTGATGAAACGGTCATGGAGCAATTTGATGAAAATTGTCATGGGACATTTTGATGAAAGGGGTTTTGGAACATTGTGATGTCAGGGGTCATGGAGGATTATGATGAAAAGGGTCATGGAGCATTTTGATGACAGGGGTCCTGGAACATTGTGATGACAGGGGTGAGGGAGTATTGTGATGACTAGTGATGGAACATTATGATATCAGTGGTGGGAGAGCATTTTGATGTGAAGTGCATGGAGCATTGTGATGACAAGGTTTATGGAGCACTGTGCTGACAAGGTTGTGGAGCATTGTGATGACAAGCACATGACGCATTGTGATGACACAGGTCATGGGGCACTGTGCGGACAAGCGCATGGAGAATTGTGATGACAAGGGTCATGGAGCATTGTGCCGACAAAGGCATGGAGCATAGTGATGAGAGGACCATGGAGCCTTGTGATGACAATTCTCATGGAGCATTCTGATGAAAAGGGGCATGGAGCATTGTGATTACAGTGGTATTGGTTCCTTGTGGTGACAAGGCCGTAGAACATTGTGATGGCAGGGGTCATGGAGCATGGTTATGACATGGGCAATGGAGCATTTTGATGACAAGGGCATCGAGCATTGGTCTGAAAAGTTTCATGGATTATTGTGATGAGAGTGGGCAAGGAGCATTGTGATGACAAGGGCACGGAACACTGTGATACATGGGTCATATAGGATTGTAATGACAAGGGCATGGAGCAATGTGATGAGAGGCTTCATGGAGCAATGTGATGACAAGGGCATGGAGCATTGTGATGACAAGGGTCATGGAGCATTTTGATGACAAGATTCCCAGATCATTGTGTTGTCAGGGTTCATGGAGCGCTGTGATGACAGTGGTCATGGAGCATTGTGATGACAGGGTCAAGGAGCATTGTGATAAGAAGGTCATGGAGCATTGGGCTGAAAATATTCATGGAGTATTCTGATGACAGACGTAATGGGATATTGTGATGACAAGGGAATGGAGTATTGTGATGACAAGGTCCTGGGGCATTGTGATGAGAAAACCATGGAGCCTTGTGATGACAAGTCTCATGAAGCATTCTGATGAAAAGGTACATGGAGCATTGTGATTACAGGGGTCATGGAGCATTGTGATGAAAATGGCATGGAGAATTGTGATGCCAAGGGTCATGGAACTTTGTGATGACAAAGTTCATGGAGCATTTTGATGACAAGTTCGTGGTGCATTGTGATGAGAAGGGCAGGGAGCATTTTGATGACAGGGTCATGGAGCAATTTGATGAAAAGTATCATGGAATATTTTGATGACAGTGGTTATGGAACACTGTTATGTCAGGGGTCATCGAGCATTGTGATGAAAAGGGTCATGGAGGATTTTGATGACAGGGGTTATGGAACATTGTGATGTCAGGGTTCATGGAGCATTGTGATGATAAGGTCAGGTAGCATTGTAATGACACGGATCATGGAACATTGTGATGACGGGGGGAGAGAGCATTTTGATGAGAAGTGCATGGAGCATTGTGATGACAAGGTTTTTGGAGCATTGTAATGACAAGAATGTGGAGCATTGTGATGACAAGCGCATGGCGCATTGTGATGTCATGGGTTATGGAGCATTGTGCTCACAAGCGCATGGAGCATTGTGATGACAAGGCTCATGGAGAATTGTGCTGACAAAGGCATTGAGCATGGTGATGACAAGGATCACAGAGCATTGAGATGAAAATTTCATGGAGCATTGTGGTGTGAAAGGTTACAAAGCCTTGTGTGACGAGGACATGGACCATTTTGATGACAAATGTCTTGAAGCCTTGTGAGGACAGGAGTCACAGAGCATTGAGATGAATGGGGTCTTGGAGGACTCTGATGACAAGGACATGGAGCATTGTGATGAGAAAGCCATGGAGCATTCTAATGATATGCATCATGGAGCTTTCTGATTAAAGGTCATGGAGCATTGTGATTACAGGGGTCTTGGAGCATTGTGATGAAAATGGTATGGATCATTGTGATGAAAAAGGCATGGAGCCTTGTCATGACAGGGTTCAATGAGCATACTGATGACAAGTGTCAGGGAGCATTGTGATGACAAGTGTATTGAGCATTGTGATGACAAAGGTCATGGAGCACTGTGATGAGAAGACCATGGATAATTGTGATGATGAGCGTCATTGTGCATTGTGATGACAATGGTTATGGAACATTGTGATCACAAGGGTTTGGAGCATTTTGATGACAGAGGTCATGGAGCATATTGATTTCATTGTGATAACAATAGCATGAAGCATTATGATGATGGACATGGTGCATTGTGATGACAGGGTCATGGAGCAATTTGATGAAAAGGGTCATGGAACATTTTGATGACAGTGGTTATGGAACATTGTGATTTCAGGGGTCTTGGAGCCTTGTGATGAAAAGGGTGATGGAGCATTCTGATGACAGAGGATATGGAACATTTTGATGTCACGGGTCATGGAGCATTGTGATGATAAGGCATGTAGCATTGTGATGACAGAAGTCATGGAAAATTGTGATGACAGTGGTGAGGGAGCATTGTGATGACTAGTGATGGAACATTGTGATATCAGTGGTGAGAAAGCATTTTGATGAGAAGTGCATGGAGCATTGTGATGACAAGGTTTATGGAGCATTGTGATGACAAGGTTTATGGAGCATTGTGATGACAAGGCTGTGGAGCATTGTGTTGACAATTGCATGGCGCATTTTGATGACATGGGTCATGGAGCATTGTGCTGAGAAGCGCATGGAACATTGTGATGACAAGGGTCATGGAGCATTCTGCTGACAAAGGCATGGAACATTGTGATGACAACGGTCACAGAGCATTGTCATGAAAAGTTCATGGAGCATTGTGACAATGGTCACAGAGCCTTGTGATGAGGAGTTCAAGGACCATTGTGATGACAAAGGTCATGAAGGATTGTGATGACTGGAGTAACGGAACACTGTGATGACAAGGGTATGGAGCATTCTGATGACAGGGGCATGGTGCATTGGTCTGACAAGTTTCATGGTTTATTGTGATGACAGTGGGCAAGGCACATTCTGATGAGAAGAGCATGGAGCATTGTGATGAGAAGGTCATGGAATACTGTGAAGAGAGCGGTCTGGGAGCATTGTGATGACATATGTCATGGTCCATTGTGATGACAATGGCACGGAGCATTGTGATGCCAAGTGTCATGGAGGAATGTGATGACAAAGTTAATGGAGCATTGTGATGACAGGGGTTTGGAACATTGTGATGACAAGGGTCATGGAGCATTTTGATGACAAGGGCATGGAGGACTGTGATGACAAGGGCCATTGAGAATTTTGATGACAAGTTCGTGAATCATTCTGAGGAAAAGCATATGGAGCTTACTATGACAGGGGTCAAGGAGCATTTCGATGACAAGTGCATGGAGAATTGTGATGACAAGAGCATGTAACACTGTGATGAGAAGTGTCATGGAGCATTGTGATGGCAAGACCGTGGAGCATTGTGAGGAGAAGACCATGGATAATTTTGATGATGAGCGTCATGGAGCACTGTAATGACAAGGGGCATTGAGCATTGTGATGACAGGTTTCATGGAGCATTGTGATGACAGGGGTCATGGAGCATTGTGATGACAAGGGTCATGGAGCATTCTGATGACAAGCTTGTGGAGTATTGTGATGACAATGGCATGGAGCATTGTGAGGAAAAGGGCATGGAGCATTGTGATGAAAAAGGAATGGAGCCTTTTCATGAAAGAGTTCAAGGAGCATTCTGACGAAAAGTGTCAGGGAGCATTGTGATGACAAGTGTATAGAGCATTGTGATGACAAAGATCATGGAGCATTGTGATGAGAAGTCCATGGATAATTGTGATGGCCAGCGTCATGGGGCATTGTGATGACAAGTGTTATGGAACATTGTGTTCAGAATGGTTTGGTGCATTGTGATGACAGAGGTCATTGAGCATTTTGATTTCATTGTGATGACAATAGCATGAAATATTATGGTGATGGGCACGGTGCATTGTGATGACAGGGTTCATGGAGCATTGAGATGAAAAGGGGCATGGAGCATTGTGATTACAGGGATGTTGGAGCATTGTGAAGACAAGGGCGTGGTGTATTGTGATGACAGGCATCATGGAGCGTTGTGATGACAATTGTTATGGAACACTGTGATCACAAGTGTTTGGAGCACTGTGATGACACAGGTCATGGATCATTTTGATTTCAAGTATCATGGAACATTGTGATGACAAGGGCATGAAACAATGTGATCCCAAGGTTCACGGAGGATTGTGATGACACTGGTAATGGAGAATTGTGATGACAAGTGCATGGAGCATTGTGATGACAAAGTCATGTAGCATTTTGCTGACAAAGACATGGAGAATTGTGCTGACAAGTGTCATGGATCTCTGAGATGACAAGCGTCAAGGAGCATTGTGATTGCAGGGGTCATGGAGCACTGGGATGACAAACACAGGGAACATTCTGAAGACAAGTGGCATGGATCATTTTGATGACTGTGGTCATGTAGCATTGTGATGACATGTGTCATGGAGCTTTTTGATGAGAAGGTCATGGAGCATTGGGCTGAAAATGTTCATGGAGTACTGTGATGTCAGGGGTCATGGAGTATTTTGATGAGAAGGGAATGGAGCAATGCGGTGAGAAGTTCCTGGAACATTGTCATGAGAGGGCCATGGAGCCTTGTGATGACAAGTGTCATGGAGCATACTGATAAAAAGGTTCATGGAGCATTGTGATTACAGGGATTTTGTAGCATTGTGAAGACCAGGGCATGGAGCATTGTGATGAGAAGGCCATGGAACATTCTGATGACATGCGTCATGGAGCTTTGTGATGACAGGGACATGAAGCGTTGTGATTAGAGGGGTCTTGGAGGATTGTGATGAAAAGGGAATGGATCATTGTGATGAAAAATGCATGGAGCCTTGTCATGACAGTGTTCAAGGAGCATACTGATGATAAGTGTCCGGGAGCATTGTGATGATAAGTGTATTGAGCACTGTGATGACAAAGATCATGGAGCATTGTGATGAGAAGACCAGGGATAATTGTGATTACCAGCGTCAAGGGGCATTGTGATGACAAGGGCATGGAGCATTTTCATGAGAAGGCCATGGAGCATTCTGATGACATGCGTCATGAATCATTGTGATGACAAGGGCTTGGAGCATTGTGATTACAGAGATCTTGGAGCACTGTGATGACAAGGGTCATGGGGCTTTGGATGACAAGTCCGTAGAACATTGTGATGGCAGGAGTCATGGAACATTGTTATGACAGGGGTAATGGAGCATTGTGATGACAAGGGCATGGAACATTGTTCTGAAAATTTCATGGATTATTGTGATGAGATTCGGCATGGAGCATTGTGATGACTAGGGCACGGAACACTTGATATATGTGTCATGGGGGATTGTAATGAGAAGGGCATGGAGCATTGTGATAAAAAGTGTATCGAGCATTGTGTTGACAAGCGTCATGGAGCATTGAGCAGACAAAGGCATGGAGCATGGTGAAGACATGGGTAAAAGAGCATTGTGATGAAAATTTCATGGAGCATTGTGGTGACAAATTTCACAGAGCCTTTTGATGAAGTGGGCATGGACCAGTGTGATAACAAGGTACTGGAGCATTGTGATGAGAGGACCATGGAGCCTTGTGGTGACAATTCTCATGGAGCATTCTGAGGAAAAGTAGCATGGAGCATCGTGATTACAGGTGTATTGGATCCTTGTCATGACAAGGCCGTACAATATTGTGATGGCAGGGTTCATGGAGCATGGTTATGACATGGGCAATGGAGCATTGTGATGACAAGGCCATCGAGCATTGGTCTGAAAAGTTTCATGGATTATTGTGATGAGAGTGGGCATAGAGCATTGTGATGACAAGGGCACGGAACACTGTGATACATGGATCATGGAGAACTGTAATGACAATGGTGTGGAGCAATGTGATGAGAGTCTTCATGGAGCATTGTGATGACAAGGGCATGGAGCATTGTGATGACAAGGGTCATGGAGAATTTTGATGACAAGATTCCCATATCGTCGTGTTGTCAGGGGTCATGGAGCTCTGTGATGACAGTGGTCATGGAGCATTGTGATGACAGGGTTATGGAGCTTTGTGATAAGAAGGTCATGGAGCACTGGGCTGAAAATGTTCATGGAGTATTGTGATGACAGGGGTAATGGGGCATTGTGATGAGAAGGGAATGGAGCATTGTGATGACAAGGTCCTGGGGCACTGTAATGAGAAAACCATGGAGCCTTGTGATGACAATTCTCATGGAGCATTCTGATGAAAAGGTGCATGGAGCATTGTGATTACAGGGGTCATGAAGCATTGTGATGAAAATGGCATGGAGCATTGTGATGCCAAGGGTCATGGAGCTTTGTGATGACAAAGTTCATGGAGCATTTTGATGACAAGGTAGTGGTGCATTGTGATGAGAAGGGCAGGGAGCATTTTGATGACAGGTTCATGGAGCAATTTGATGAAAAGAATCATGGAATATTTTGATGACAGTGGTTATGGAACACTGTTATGTCAGGGGTCATGGAGCATTTTGATGAAAAGGGTCATGGAGCATTTTGATGACAGGGGTTATGGAACATTTTGATGTCAGGGTTCATGGAGCATTGTGATGATAAGGTCATGCAGCATTGTCATGACAGGGATGATGAAACATTGTGATGAGAGGGGGGAGAGAGCATTTTGATGAGAAGTGCATGGAGCATTGTGATGATAAGGTTTTTGGAGCACTGTAATGACAAGGATGTGGAGCATTGTGATGACAAGCACATGGCGCAATGTGATGACATGGGTTATGGAGCATTGTGCTCACAAGCACATGGAGCATTGTGATGACAAGGGTCATGGAGCATTGTGCTGACAAAGGCATGCAGCATGGTGATGACAAGGATCAGAGAGCATTGTGATGAAAAGTTCATGGAGCATTGTGGTGAGAAAGGTCACAGATCCTTGTGTGACAAGGACATGGACCATTGTGATGACAAATGTCATGAAGCCTTGTGATGACTGGAGTAACAGAGCATTGAGATGACTGGGGTCTTGGAGGACTGTGATGACAAGGACATGGAGCATTGTGATGAGAAGGCCATGGAGTATTCTGATGACATGCATCATGGAGCTTTGTGATTAAGGGTCATGGAGCATAGTGATTACAGGGGTCTTTGAGCATTGTGATGAAAATGGTGTGGATCATTGTGATGAAAAAGGAATGGAGCCTTGTCATGACAGGGTTCAAGGAGCATACTGATGACAAGTGTCAGGGAGCATTGTGATGACAAATGTATTGAGCATTGTGATGACAAAGGTCATGGAGCACTGTGATGAGAAGACCATGGATAATTGTGATGATGAACGTCATGGTGCATTGTGATGACAATGCTTATGGAACATTGTGATCACAAGGGTTTGGAGCATTTTGATGACAGAGGTCATGGAGCATATTGATTTCACTGTGATGACAATAGCATGAAGCATTATGATGATGGTCATGGTGCATTGTGATGACAGGGTCATGGAGCAATTTGATGAAAAGGGTCATGGAACATTTTGATGACAGTGGTTATGGAACACTGTGATGTCAGGGGTCTTGGAGCCTTGTGATGAAAAGGGTGATGGAGCATTCTGATGACAGAGGATATGGAACATTTTGATGTCAGGGGTCATGGAGCATTGTGATGATATGGCATGTGGCATTGTGATGAGAGAGGTCATGGAAAATTGTGATGACAGTGGTGAGGGAGTATTGTGATGACTACTGATGGAACATTGTGATATCAGTGGTGAGAAAGCATTTTGATGAGAAGTGCATGGAGCCTTGTGATGAGAAGGTTTATGGAGCATTGTGATGACAAGGTTTATGGAGCATTGTGATGACAAGACTGTGGAGAATTGTGATGACAATTGCATGGCGCATTTTGATGACATGTGTCATGGAGCATTGTGCTGAGAAGCGCATGGAGCATTGTGATGACAAAGTCATGGAACATTGTGACGACAACGGTCACAGAGCATTGTGATGAAAAGTTCATGGAGCATTGTGGTGACAATGGTCACAGAGTCTTGTGATGACGAGGTCAAGGACCATTGTGATGACAAAGGTCATGAAGCATTGTGATGACTGGAGTCACGGAACATTGTGATGACAAGGGTATGGAGCATTCTGATGACAGGGGCATGGTGCATTGGTCTGAAAATTTTCATGGTTTATTGTGATGACAGTGGGCAAGGCGCATTCTGATGAAAAGAGCATGGAGCATTATGATGAGAAGGTCATGGAGTACTGTGAAGACAGGGGTCTGGGGTCATTGTGATGACATATGTCATGGTCCATTGTGATCACAATGGCATGGTGTAATGTGATGCCAAGTGTCATGGAGGAATGTGATGACAAAGTTAATAGAGCATTGTGATGACAGGGGTTTGGAGCACTGTGATGAAAAGGGACATGGAGCATTTTGATGACAAGGGCATGGAGGATTGTGATGACAAGGGCCATTGAGAATTTTGATGACAAGTTCCTGAAGCATTGTGATGAAAAGCACATGGAGCTTGCTATGAGAGGGGTCATGGAGCATTGCGATGACAAGTGCATGGAGAACTGTGATGACAAGAGCATGTAACATTGTGATGGGAAGTGTCATGGAGCATTGTGATGACAAGGTCCTGTAGCATTTTGCTGAAAAAGGCATGGAGAATTGTGATGACAAGTGTCATGGAGCTCTGTGACGACAAGCGTCAAGGAGCATTGCGATTACAGGGGTCATGGAGCATTGGGATGAGAAGCACATGGAACATTCTGATGACAAGTGGCATGGATCATTTTGATGACTGTGGTCATGTAGCATTGTGATGACAGGGTCATGGAGCAAACTGATGAAAAGTGTCATGGAACATTTTGAAAACAGGGGTTATGGAACATTGTGATGACAAGGGCATGGAGCATTGTGATGAGAAGGCCTAGGAGCATTCTGATGACATGTGTCATGAATCTTTGTGACGACAAGTGCATGGAAAATTATGATTACAGGGGTCTTGGATCCCTGTGATGACAAGGGTCATGGAGCCTTGGATGACAAAGCCGTGGAACATTGTGATGGCAGGGTTCATGGAGCATTGTTATGACAGGGGTAATGGAGCATTGTGATGACAAGGGCATGGAACATTAGTCTGAAAATTTCATGGATTATTGTGACGAGATTCGGCATGGAGCATTGTGATGACTAGGGCACGGAACACTGTGATACATGTGTCATGGGGGATTGTAATGACAAGGTCATGGAGCATCGTGATGAGAAGAGTATCGAGCATTGTGATGTCAAGCGTCATGGAGCATTGTGCTGACAAGGGCATGGAGCAATGTGATGAGAGGTTTCATGTAGCATTGTGATGAAATGGCATGGAGCATTGTGATGCCAAGGGTCATGGAGCTTTGCGATGACAAAGGTCATGGAGCATTTTGATGACAAGGTCGTGGTGCATTGTGATGAGAAGGGCAGGGAGCATTGTGATGACAGGGTTATGGAGCAAACTGATGAAAAGTGTCATGGAACATTTTGATGAGAGGGGTTATGGAACATTGTGATATCAGGGGTCATGGAGCATTTTGATGAAAAGAGTCATGGGGCATTCTGATGAAAAGGTGCATGGAGCATTGTGATTACAGGGGTTTTGAAGCATTGTGATGACAAGGGCATGGAGTATTGTGATGAGAAGGCAATGGAGCATTCTGATGACATGCGTCATGGAGCTTTGTGATGACAAGTACATGGAGCATTGTGACTGCAGGGGTCTTGGAGCATTGTGATGAAAAGGGAATGAATCATTGTGATGAAAAATGCATGGAGCCTTGTCATGACAGTGTTCAAGGAGCATACTGATGACAACTGTCAGGGAGCATTGTGACGATAAGTGTATTGAGCATTGTGATGAAAAAGATCATGGAGCATTGTGATGAGAAGTCCATGGATAATTGTGATGACCATCCTCATGGGGCATTGTGATGACAAGTGTTATGGAGCATTGTGATCAGAAGGGTTTGGTACATGGTGATGACAGAGATCATTGAGCAGTTTGATTTCATTGTGATGACAATAGCATGAAATATTATGGTGATGGACACGGTGCATTGTGATGACAGGGTTCATGGAGCATTGAGATAAAAAGGGACATGGAGCATTGTGATTACAGGGCTGTTGGAGCATTGTGATGACAAGGGCATGGAGCATTGTGATGATAAGGCCATGGAGGATTTAGGTGACATGCGTCATGGAGCTTTGTGATGACAAGGGCATGGAGCATTGTGATTACAGGGGTCTTGGAGCACTGTGATGACAAGGGTCATGGAGGCTTGTGATAACAAGGCCGTGGAACCTTGTGATGGCAGGGGTCATGGATCATTGTTATGACAGGGGTAATGGAGCTTTGTGATGACAAAGGTCATGCGGCATTTTGATGACAAGGGTGTGGTGCATTGTGATGACAGAGGTCATGAAGCATTTTGATGACAAGGTCGTTGTTCATTGTGATGAGAAGGGCAGGGAGCATTGTGATGACAGGGTCTTGGAGCAAATTGATGAAAAGTGTCATGGAACATTTTGATAACAGGGGTTATGGAACATTGTGATGACAAGGGCAAGGAGCATTCTGATGAGAAGGCCTAGGAGCATTCTGATGACATGTGTCATGAATCTATGTGATGACAAGGGCATGGAAAATTGTGATTACAGGGGTCTTGGATCCCTGTGATGACAAGTGTCATGGAGCCTTGGATGACAAAGCCGTGGAACATTGTGATGGCAGGGTTCATGGAGCATTGTTATGACAGGGGTAATGGAGCATTGTGATGACAAGGGCATGGAACATTAGTCTGAAAATTTCATGGATTATTGTGATGAGATTCGGCATGGAGCATTGTGATGACTAGGGCACGGAACACTGTGATACATGTGTCATGGGGGATTGTAATGACAAGGGCATGGAGCATTGTGATTAGAAGAGTATCGAGCATTGTGATGACAAGCTTCATGGAGCATTGTTCTGACAAGGGCATGGAGCAATGTGATGAGAGGTTTCATGTAGCATTGTGATGAAATGGCATGGAGCATTGTGATGCCAAGGGTCATGGAGCTTTGTGATGACAAAGGTCATGAAGCATTTTGATGACAAGGTCGTGGTGCATTGTAATGAGAAGGGCCGGGAGCATTGTGATGACAGGGTCATGGAGCAAATTGATGAAAAGTGTCATGGAACATTTTGATGACAGGGGTTATGGAACATTGTGATGTTAGGGGTCATGGAGCATTTTGATGAAAATGGTCATGGAGCATTGTGATGAAAAGGTGCATGGAGCATTGTGATGACAGGGGCATGGAACATTGGTCTGACAAGTTTCATGGATTATTGTGATGACAGTGGGCATGGAGCATTGTGTTGACAAGGGCGTGGAACATTGTGATGACAAGGTCATGGAGTATTGTGAAGACAGGTGTCAGGGAGCATTGTGATGACATATGTCATTGTCCATTGTGATGACAATGGCACAGAGCTTTGTGATAAAAAGTGTCATGGACGATTGTGATGACAAAGTTAATGGAGCATTTTGATGACAAGGGCTTGGGACACTGTGATGACAAGGGTCATGGAGCATTGTGATGACAAGTGCATGGACCATTGTGATGACAAAGGCCATTGCGAATTTTGATGACAGCTTCATGTAGCATTGTGATGACAAGCGCATGGAGCTTGCTATGACAGAGGTCATAGAGCATTGCAATGACAAGTGCATGGAGAATTGTAATGACAAGATCATGTAACATTGTGATAAGAAGTGTCATGGTGCATTGTGATGACAAGGACGTGGAGAATTGTGATGACATGGGACATGGAGCATTGTGATGACCAGGGCATGGAGCATTGTGATGGCAAGACCGTGGAGCATTGTCATGAGAAGATCACGGATAATTGTGATGACGAACATCATGGAGCACTATAATGACAAGGGGCATGGAGCATTGTGATTACAGGGGTCTTGGAGCATTTTGATGAGAAGGTCATGGAGCATTGGGCTGAAAATGTTCATGGAGTATTGTGATGACAGGGGTCAAGGAGCATTGTGATGACAAGGGAATGGAGCATTGTGATGACAAGGTCCTGAAGCAGTGTGATGAGAAAACCATGGAGTCTGGTGATGACAAGTCTCATGGAGCATTCTGATGAATAGGGGCATGGAGCGTTTTGATTACAGGGGTCTTGGAGCATTGTGATTACAAGTGCATGGAGCATTGTGATGAGAAGGCCATGGAGCATTCTGATGACATGGGTCATGGATATTTGTGATGACAAGGGCATGGAGCATTGTGATTAAAGGGGTCTTGGAGCATTGTGATGACAAGGGTCATGGAGCCTTGAATGCCAAGGCCGAGGAGCATTGTGATGGCAGGTGTCATGGAGCATTGTTATGACAGAGGTAATGGAGCATTGTGATGACAAGGGCATGGAACATTGCTCTGAAAATTTCATAGATTATTGTGATGAGATTAGGCATGGAGCATTGTGATGACTAGGGCACGGAACACTGTGATACATGAGTCATGGAGGATTGTAATGACAAGGGCATGGAGCATTGTGATGAGAAGTATATCGAGCATTTTGATGACAAGAGTCATGGAGCATTGTGCTGACAAGGGCATGGAGCAATATGATGAGAGCTTTCATTTTGCATTGTGATGAAATGGAATGGAGCATTGTGATGCCAAGAGTCATGGAGCTTTGTGATGACAAAGGTCATGGAGCATTTTGATGACAAGGTCGTGGTGCATTGTGATGAGAAGGTCAGGGAGCATTGTGATGACAGGGTCATGGAGCAAATTGATGAAAAGTGTCATGGAACATTTTGATTACAGGGGTTATGGAAAATTGTGATGTCAAGGGTCATGGAGCATTGTGATGAAAAGGGTCATGAAGCATTCTGATGAAAACGGTCATGGAGCATTGTGATTAGAGGGGTTTTGAAGCATTGTGATGACAAGGGCATGGAGCATTGTGATGAGAAGGCAATGGAGAATTCTGATGACATGCGTCATGGAGCTTTGTGATGACAAGCTCATGGAGCATTGTGATTACAGGGGTCTTGGAACATAGTGATGAAAAGGGCATGGATCATTGTGATGACCAGCGTCATGGGGCATTGTGATGAGAAGTGTTATGGAACATTTTGATCAGAAGATTTTGGTGCATTTTGATGAGAGTGGTCATTGAGCATTTTGATTTCATTGTGATGACAATAGCATGAAATATTATGGTGATGGGCACGGTTCATTGTGATGACAGGGTTCATGGAGCATTGAGATGAAAAGGAGCATGGAGCATGGTAATTACAGTGGTGTTGGAACATTGTGATTACAAGGGCAAGGACCATTGTGATGAGAAGGCCATGGAACATTCTGATGACATGCGTCATGGAGCTTTGTGATGACCAGGGCATGGAGCATTGTGATTACAGGGGTCTTGGAGCATTTTGATACCAACGGTCATCGAGGCTTGTGATGACAAGGCCGTGGAACATTTTGATGGCAGGGGTCATGGAGCATTGTTATGACAGGGGTAATGGAGCTTTGTGATGACAAGGGAATGGGGCATTGGTCTGAAAATTTTCATGGATTTTTGTGATGAGTGTGGGCATGGAGCATTGTGATGACAAGGGCACGGAACACTGTGATACATCGATCATGCAGGATTGTAATGACAAGGGCATGGAGCATTGTGATGAGAAGGGCATCGAGCATTGTGATTACAAGCGTCATGGAGATTTGGATGACAAGTGACTGGAGCAATGTGATGAGAGGGTTCATGGAACATCGTGATGACAATGGAATGGAGCATTGTGATGCCAAGTGTCATGGACCTTTGTGATGACAAAGGTCATGGAGCATTTTGATGACAAGGGCGTGGTGCATTGTGATGAGAAAGGAAGGGAGCATTGTGATGACAGGGTCATGGAACAATTTGATGAAAATGGTCATGGAATATTTTGATGACAGAGGTTATAGAACATTTTGATGTCAGTGGTCATGGAGCTTTTTGATGAAAAGGGTCATGGAGCATTTTGATTACAGGGGTTATGGAACATTGTGATGTCAGGTGTAATGGAGCATTGTGATGATAAGGGCATGTAGCATTGGGATGACAGGGGTCATGGAACATTGTGATGACAGGGGTGAGGGAGTATTGTGATGACTAGTGATGGAACATTGTGATATCAGTGGTGAGAGAGCATTTTGAGGAGAAGTGCATAGAGCATTGTGATGACAAGGTTTATGGAGCATTTTGATGGCAAGGATGTGGAGCATTGTGATGACAAGTGCATGGCGCATTGTGATGACATGGGTTATGGAGCATTGTGCTGACACACGCATCGAGCATTGTGATGACAAGGGTCATGGAGCATTGTGCTGACAAAGGCATGGAGCTTTGTGATGACAAGGATCACAGAGCCTTGTGATTAAAAGTTCATGGAGACATGTGGTGACAAAGGTCACAGAGCTTTGTGTGACGAGGTCATGGACCATTGTGATGACAAATGTCATGAAGGATTGTGATGACTGAAGTCACAGAGCACTGTGATAACAGTGGTCTTGGAGCATTGTCATGAAATGGAAATGGATCATTGTGATGAAATAGGCATGGATCCTTGTCAAGACAGTGTTCAAGGAGCATACTGATGACAAGTGTCACGGAGCATTGTGATGACAAGTGTATTGAGCATTGTGTTGACAAAGGTCATGGAGCATTGTGATGAGAAGACCTTTCATAATTGTGATGAACGAGCGTCATGTGGTATTGTGATGACAAGTGTTATGGGACATTGTGATCAGAAAGGTTTGGAGCATTGTGATGACAGAGGTCATGGAGCATTTTAATTTCATTGTGATGACAATAGCATGAATCATTATGATGATGGGCATGGTGCATTGTGATGACAGGTTTCATGGAGCATTGAGATGAAAAGGGGCATGGAGAATTATGATTACAGAGGTCTTGGTGCATTTTGATGACAAGGGTCATGGAGCCTCGTGATGACAAGGCCGTGGAACATTGTGATGGCAGGGGTCATGGAGCATTTTTATGACAGGTGTAATGGAGCATTGTGATGACAAGGGCATGGAGCAATGTGATGAGATATTTCATTGAGCATTGTGATGACAATGAATGGAGCATTGTGATGCCAAGGGTCATGGAGCTTTGTGATGACAAAGGTCATGGGGCATTTTGACGACAAGGGCGTGGTGCATTGTGATGAGAAGGGCAGGGGGCATTGTGATGACAGGGTCATGGAGCAATTTGAATAAAGGTGTCATGGAATATTTTGACGACAGGGGTTATGGAACATTGTGATGTCAGGGGTCATGAAGCATTGTGATGAAATGGGTCATGGAGCATTTTTTGACAGGAATTATGGAACATTGTGATGTCAGGGCTCATGGAGCATTGTGATGATAAGGGCATGTAGCAGTGCGATGACAGGGGTCTTGGAACACTGTGGTGACAGGGGTGAGGGAGTATTGTGATGACTAGTGATGGAACATTGTGATATATATGGTGAGAGAGCATTTTGATGAGAAGTGCATAGATCATTGTGATGACAAGTGTTATGGAGCATAGCAATGATAAGGATATGGAGTATTGTGATGACAAGTGTGTGGCGCATTGTGATGACATGTGTCATAGAGCATTGTACTGAGAAGCGCATGGAGCATTTTGATGACAAGTGTCATGGAGCATTGTGCTGACAAAGGCATGGAGCATTTTGATAACAAGGTACACAGAGCATTGCCATGAAATATTCATGGAGCATTGTGGTGACAAAGATCACAGAACCTTGTGTGACGAGGGCATGGACCATAGTGATGAGATAGGTCATGAAGCACTGTGATGACTGGAGTCACGGAGCATTGTGATAACAGGGGTCATGGAGCATTGTGCTGAAAAGCGCATGGTGCATTGTGATGACAAGTGTCATGGAGCATTGTGCTGACAAAGGCATGGAGCATTGTGGTGACAAGGGACACAGAGCATTGTGATGAAAAGTTCATGGAGCATTGTGGTGACAGTGATCACAGAGCCTTGTGTGACGAGGGCATGGACCATTGGTCTGACAAGTTTCATGGATTATTGTGATGACAGTGAGCATGGATCATTGTGATGACAAGGGCATGGAGCATTGTGTTGACAAAGGTCACAGAGCCTTGTGTTACGAGGGCATGGACCATTGTGATGACAAAGTTCATGAAGCATTGTGATGACTGGAGTCACGGAACATTGTGATGACAGGGGTCATGGAGCATTGTGATGCCAAGAGTCATGGAGCTTTGTGATAACAAAGGTCATGGAGCATTTTGACGACAAGGGCATGGTGCATTGAGATGAGAAGGACAGGGAGCATTGTGATGACAGGGTCATGGAGCAATTTGATGAAAAGGGTCATGGAATATTTTGATGACAGGGGTTATGGAACATTGTGATGTCAGGGGTCATGAAGCATTGTGATGAAATGGGTCATGGAGCATTTTGTGAGAGGGGTTATGGAACATTGTGATGTCAGGGGTCATGGAGCATTGTGATGATAAGGGCATGTAGCACTGTGATGACAGTGGTCATGGAACATTGTGATGAAAGGGTTGAGGGATTATTGTGATGACTAGTGATGTAACATTGTGATATATGTGGTGAGAGAGCATTTTGATGAGAAGTGCATGGAGCATTGTGATGACAATTGTTATGGAGCATAGCAATGATAAGGATGTGGAGTATTGTGATGAGAAGTGTCATGGAGCATTGTGATGACAAGAGCATGGAGCATTGTGATGACTAGGGCCATTGAGAATTTTGATGCCAACGTCGTGAAACATTGTGATGACAAGCACATGGAACTTGCTATGACAGGTGTCATGAAGCATTGTGATGACAATTGCATGGATAATTGTGATGACAATAGCATGTGACTTTGTGACGATAAGTGTCATTGAGCACTGTGATGACATGGACGTGGAGAAATGTGATGACAAGGGACATGGAGCACTGTGATGACCAGGGCATTGAGCATTGTGATCGCAAGGCCGTGGAGCATTGTGATGAGAAGGTCATGGATAATTGTGATGACGAGCATCATGGAGCACTGTAATGACAAGGGAAATGGAGCATTATGATGACATGTGTCATGGATAACTGTGATGACAGGGGTGATGGAGCATTCTGATGACAAGCTTGTGGAGTATTGTGATGACACTGGCATGGAGCATTGTGATGAAAAGGGCATGGAGCATTGTTATGAAAATGGCATGGAGCCTTTTCATTACAGGGTTCAAGGAGCATTCTGACGACAAGTGTCAGGGAGCATTGTGTTGACAAGTGTATTTAGCATTGTGATGACAAAGTTCATGCAGCATTGTAATGACAGGCATCATGGAGCGTTGTGATGACAAGTGTTAAGGAACATTGTGATCACAAGGGTTTGTAGCATTATGATGACAGAGGTCATGGATCATTTTCATTTCAAGGAGCATGGAGCATTGTAATGACAAGGGCGTGAAGAAATGTGAACCCAAGGTTCACCGAGGATTTTGAATACAATGGGAATGGAGTATTGTGATGACAAGCGCATGGAGCATTGTGATGACAATGTCATGAAGCATTTTGCTGACAAAGGCATGGAGCATTTTGATGACAAGTGTCATGGAGCACTGTGATGACAAGCGTCATGGAGCATTGTGTTTACAGGGGTCATGGAGCATTGGGATGACAAGGGCATGGATCATTGTGATGACAAGTGTCATGGAGCATTTTGATGACAAGAGTCCCAGATCATTGTGCTGTCAGGGGTCATGGAGCATTATGATGACAGGTTCATGGAGCATTGTTATGAGAAGGTCATAGAGCATTCGGCTAAAAATGTTCATGGAGTACTGTGAAGGCGGGGGTCATGGAGCATTGTGATGAAAAGGGAATGGAGCCTTGTGTTGAGTAGGTACTGAAGCATTGTGATGAGAAAACATTGGAGCCTTGTATTGACGAGTATCATGGAGCATTCTGATGAAAAGGGGCATGGAGAATTGTGATTACATGGGTCTTGGAACATTGTGAAGAAAAGGGCATGGATCATTGTGATGAAAAACGCATGGAGCCTTGTCATGACAGGGATCAAGGAGCATAATAACGACAAGTGTCAGGGAGCATTGTGATGACAAGTGTATTGAGCATTGTGATGACAAATGTCATGGAGCATTGTGATGAGAAGACCATGGATAATTGTGATGACAAGCGTCATGGGGCGTTGTGATGACAAGTTTTATGAAACACTGTGATCACAAGGGTTTGGAACATTGTGATGACATATGTCATGGAGCATTTTGATTTCACTGTAATGAAAATAGCATGAAACATTATGATGATGGGCATGGTTCATTGTGATGACAGGGTTCATGGAGCACGGAGATGAAAAGTGGCATGGAACATTGTGATTACAGGGGTCTTGGAGCATTGTGATGAGAAGGTCATGGAGCATTGGGCTGAAAATCTTCATGGAGCATTGTGATTACAGGGGTCATGGAGCAGTATGATGACAAGGGTCATGGAGCATTGTGATGACAAGCATCACGGAACATTCAGATTAAAGGTGTCATGGAGCATTGGGATGACAAGGGCATGCATCATTGTGATGACAAGTGTCATGGAGATTTTTGATGACAAGATTCCCGGATCATTGTGTTGTGAGGGGTCATGGAGCGCCGGAAGGACAGTGGTCATGGAGCATTGTGATGACAGTGCTCATGGTGCATTGTGATGAGAAGGTCATGGATCATTGGGCTGAAAATGTGCATGGAGTATTGTGATGACAGGGGTCATGGAGCATTGTGATGACAAGGTCCTGGAGAATTGTGTTGAGAAGACCATGGCGTCTTGTGATGAAATGTCTCATGGAGCATTCTGATGAAAAGCAGCATGGAGCATTGTAATTACAGGGGTCTTGGAGCACTGAGATGACAAGGGCATGGAGCATGGTGATTTGAAGGCCATGGAGCATTCTGATGACATGCGTCATGGAGCTTTGTGAAGACAAGCACATGGAGCATTGTGATTACCGGGGTCTTGGAGCATTGTGATGAAAAGGCAATGGATCATTGTGATGAAAAATGCATGGAGCCTTGTCATGACACTGTTCAAGGAACACACTGAGGGCAAGTGTCAGGGAGCATTGAGATGACAAGTGTATTGAGCATTGTGATGACAAAAGTCATGGAGCATTGTGATGAGAAGACCATGGATAATTGTGTTGATGAGCGTAATGGGGCGTTGTGGTGCCAAGTGTTATGGAACATTGTGATCACAAGGGTTTGGGGCATTTTGGTGTCAGAGGTCATGGAGCATTTTGATTTCATTTTGATGACAATAGCATGAAGCATTATGATGATGGGCATGGTGCATTGTGATGACAGGGTTCATGCAGCATTGAGATGAAAAGTGGCATGGAACATTGTGATGACAAATGTCAGGAAGCATTGTGATGACTGGAGTCACGGAGCATTGTGATGACAGGGGTCATGGAGCATTGTGATGACAAGGGCATGGAGCATTGGGATGAAAGCTGCATGGAGCATGGGTCTGACATGTTTCATGGATTATTGTGATGACAGAGGGCATGGCACATTGTGATAACTAGCGCATAGAGAATTGTGATGACACGGTGATTGATTACTGTGAAGAAAGGTGTCAGGAGGCATTGTGGTGACGTATGTCACGGTGCATTGTGATGACAATGGCATTGAGCATTGTGATGCTAAGTCTTATGGAGAAATGTGATGACAAATGTAATGGAGCATTGTGATGACAAAGGCTTGGAGCATTTTGATGACAACGGTAATGGAGCATTGTGATGACAAGCGAATGGATCATTGTGATGACAAGTGTCATGGAGCATTTTGATGACAAAAGTCCCGGATCATTGTGTTGTCAGGGTTCATGGAGCATTGTGATGACATGGGTCATGGAGCATTGTGATGACAGGGTTCATGGGGCATGGTGATGAGAAAGTCATAGAGAATTGGGCTGAAAATGTTCATGGAGTATTGTGGTGACAAGGGTCATGGGGCATTTTGATGACAAGGGAATGGAGCATTTTGATGGAAATATCATGGAGCATGGTGATGAGAAGGCCATGGAGCATTCTGAAGACATTCGTCATGAAGCTGTGTGATGACAACGGCATGGAGCATTGTGATTACAGGGGTCTTGGAGCATTGTGAGGAAAAGGGCATGGATCGTTGTGATGAAAAATGCATGGAGCCTTGTCATGTCAGGGTTCTAGGAGCATACTGACGACAAGTGTCAGGGAGCATTGTGATGACAAGTGTATTGAGCATTGTGATGACAAGTGTATTGAGCATTGTGATGGCAAGGTCATGGAGTATTGTGAAGACAGGTGTCAGGGAGCATTGTGATGACATATGTCATGTTCCATTGCGATGACAAGGGCATGGGGCATTGTGATGACAGGGGCATGGAGGATTGTGATGACAAAGATAATGGGCATTGTCATGATTAGGGCTTGGAACATTATGATGACAAGGGACATTGAGAATTTTGATGAGGAGGTCGTGAAGCATTGTGATGACAAGGTCCTGGAGCATTGTGATGAGAAGACCATGGAGCCTTGTGATGACAAGTCTCATGGAGCACACTGATGACAAGGGGCATGGAGCATTGTGATTACAGGGGTCTTGGAGCATTGTGATGACAAGGGTCATGGAGCCTTGTGATGACAAGGCCGTGGAATATTGTCATGACAGGGGTGAGGGAGTATTGCAATGACTAGTGATGGAACATTTTGATATCAGTGGTGAAAGAGCATTTTGATGAGAAGTGCATGGAGCTTTGTGATGACAATGTTTACGGGGCATTGTGATGATAAGGTTGTGGAACATTGTGATGACAAGTGCATGGCACATTGTGATGACATGGGTGATGGAGCATTGTTCTGACAAGCGCATGGAGCATTGTGATGCCAAGGGTCATGGAGCACTCAGCTGACAAAGGCATGGAGCATTGTGATGACAAAGGTCACAGAGCATTGTGATGAAAAGTTCATGGAGCATTATGGTGACAAATTTCAAAGAGCACTGTGATGAGTAGGGCATGGACCATTGTGATGACAAAGGTCATGAAGCAATGTGATGACTGGAGTCACGGAGCACTGTGATGACAAAGGCATGGAGCATTTTGATGATAGGGGCATGGAGCATTGGTCTGACAAGTTTCATGGATTATTGTGATGATAGTGGGCATGGCCCATTGTGATGATAAGGGCATGGAGCATTGTTATGACCAGGTCATGAGTACTGTGAAGACAGGTGTCAGGGAGCACTGTGATGACTTATGTCATGGTGCATTGTGATGACAATGGCATGGAGCATTGTGAAGCCAAGTGTCATGGAGGAATGTGATGAAAACGGTAATGGAGCATTGTGATGACAAGGGCCATTGAGAATTGTGATGACAAGTTCGTGAAGCACTGTGATGAAAAGCACATGGAGCTTGCTATGACAGGGTTCATGGAACATTGCGATGGCAAGTGCATGGAGAATTGTGATGACAAGAGCATGTAACATTGTGATGAGAAGTGTCATGGAGCATTGTGATGGCAAGACCGTGGAGCACTGTGATGAGAAGACCATGAGTAATTGTGATGACGAGCATCATGTAGCATTCTGATGACAAGGGCCATTGAGAATTTTGATGCCAACGTCGTGAAGCACTGTGATGACAAGCGCACAGAGCATGCTATGAGAGGGGACATGGAGCACTGCGATGAAAAGTGCATGGAGAATTGTGATGACAGGGGTCATGGAGCATTGTGAAGAAAAGGGCATGGAGCATTGTGATGGAAAAGGCATGGAGCTCTTCATGACAGGGTTCAAGGAGCATTCTGATGACAAGTGTCAGTGAGCATTGTGATGGCAAGTGTATTGTGCATTGTGATGACAAATTTCATGGAGCATTGTGATGACACGGGCATGGAGTATTATGATGGCAGGTATCATGGAGCGTTACAATGACAAGTGTTGTGGAACAATGTGATCACAAGGGTTTGGAGCATTGTGATGATAGAGGTCAGGGATCATTTTGATTTCAAGGAGCATGGAGGATTGTGATGAAAGGGGTCATGAAGCATTGTGATGAGAATATCATAGAGAATTGGGCTGAAAATATTCATGGAGTATTGTGATGACAGGGTTCTTGGAGCATTGTGATAACACGGGCATGGAGAATTGTGATGAGAAGGCCATAGTGCATTCTGATGACATGCGTCATGGAGGATTGTGATGATAAGGGCAAGGAGCATTGTGATTACAGGGCTCTTGGAGCATTGTGATGAAAACGGCATGGAGCCTTGTCATGACAGGGTTCAAGGAGCATACTGATGACAAGTGCCTGGGAGCATTGTGATGACAATTGTATTGAGCATTGTTTTAACAAAGTTCATGGAGCATTGTGATGAGAAGGCCATGGATAACTGTGATGAGGAGCGTCATGGGGCATTGTGACAACAAGTGTTATGGAACATTGTGATCACAAGGGTTTGGAGCATTGTGATGACAGAGGTCATGGAGCATTTTGATTTCATTGTGACGACAAAAGCATGAAGCATTATGATGATGGGCATGGTGCATTTTGATGACAGGGTTCATGGAGCATTGAGATGAAAAGGGGCATGCAGCATTGTGATTACAGGTGTCTTGAAGCATTGTGATGACAAGGGAATGGAGCATTGTGAATGAGAAGGTCATGGAGCATTATGATGACATGCGCCATGGAGATTTGTAATGACAAGTGCATGGTGCATTGTGATTACAGGGTCTTGGAGCATTGTGATCACAAGGGTCATGGAGTCTTGTGATGACAAGGACGTGGAACCTTGTGATGGCAGGTGTCATGGAGCATTGTTATGCCAGGGGTAATGGAGCATTGTGATGACAAGGGCAACAGCATTGGTCTGAAGAGTTTCATGGTTTATTGTGATGAGAGTGGGCACGGAGCATTGTGATGACAATGTCACGAAACACTGTGTTACATGGGTCATGGAGGGTTGTAATGACAAGGGCATGGAGCATTGTGATGAGAAAGGCATCGAGCATTGGTATCACAAGCGTCATGGAGCTTTGTGATGACAAGTGAATGGAGCAATTTGATGAGAGGGTTCATGGAGCATTGTGATGACAAATTTTATGGAGCATTGTGATGACAAGGATGTGGAGCATTGTGATGACAAGTACATGGTGCATTGTGATGACATGGGTCATGCAGCATTGTGCTGATAAGCACATGGAGCATTGTGATGACAAGTGTCATGGAGAATTGTGATGAAAAGTTCATGGAGCATTGTGGTGACAAATGTCACAGAGACTTGTGATGACGAGGGCATGGACCATTTTGATGAGAAAGGTCATGAAGCATTGTGATGACAGGAGTCACGGAGCATTGTGATAACGGGTCATGGAGCATTGTGATGACAAGGGCATGGAGCATTGTGATGACAGGGGCATGGAGCATTGTGATGACAGGAGCATGGAACATTGGTCTTACATGTTTCATGGATTATTGCGAAGACAGTGGGAATGGCGCATTGTGATGACAAGGGCATGGAGCATTGTGATGACAAAGTCATGCAGTATTTGAAGACAGGTGTCTGGGAGCATTTTGAAGACATAAGTCATGGCCCATTGTGATGACAATGCCATGGAGCGTTGTGATGCCAAGTGTCATGGAGGTTTGTGATGACAAAGGTAATGGAGCATTGTGATGATAAGGGCTTGGAGCCTTGTGATGACAAGGTTCATAGCGCACTTTGCTGACTATGGCATGGAGCATTGTGATGACAATGGTCATTGAGCATTGTACTGAGAAAGGCTTGGAGCATTGTGATGACAACGGTCACAGACCATTATGATGAAAATTTCATGGAGCATTGTGGTGACAAATATCACAGAGCCTTGTGAAAACGAGGGCTTGGACCATTGTGATGACAAAGGTCATGAAGCATTGTGATGACTGGAGTCATGGAGCATTGTGATGACAGGGCTCATTGAGCATTGTGATGGCAAGGGCATGGATCATTGTGATGACAAGTGTCATGGAGCATTTTGATGACAAGTGTCCCGGATCATTGTGTTGTCTGGTGTCATGGAGCGTTGTGATGACAGGGGTCATGGAGCATTGTGATGACAGGGGTCATGGAGCATTGTGATCAGAAGTTCATGGAGCATTGGGCTGACAGTATTCATTGAGTATTGTGATGGCATGGGTCATGGAGCATTGTGATGACAATGGAATGGAGCATTGTGATGACAAGGTCCTGGAGCATTGTGAGGAGAAGACCATGGAGCCTTGTGATGACAAGTATCATGGAGCATTCTGATGAAAAGGGCACGGAGCATTGAGATTACATGGGTCTTGGAGCATTGTGAAGAATAGGGCATGGATGATTGTGATGAAAGAGCATGGAGCATTGTCATGAGAGGGTTCAAGGAGCATACTAACGACAAGAGTCAGGGAGCATTGTGATGACAAGTGTATTGAGCATTGTGATGACAAAGGTCATGGAGCATTGTGATGAGAAGACCATGGATAATTGTGATGATGAGCGTCATGGGGAGTTGTGATGACAAGTGTTATGGAACATTGTGAACACAATGGTTTGGAGCATTGTGATGACAGAGGTTATGGTGCATTTTGATTTCATTGTGATGACAATAGCATGAAGCATTATGATGATGGGCATGGTTCATTGTGATGACAGAGTTCATGGAGCATTGTGATGAAAAGGGCATGGAGCATTGTGATGAGAAGGCCATGGAGCTGTCTGATGACATGCGTCATGGTGCTTTGTGATGACAAGAGCATGGAGCAGTGTGATTACAGGGGTCTTGGAGCATTGTGATGACAAGGGTCATGGAGCCTTGTGATGACAAGGCCGTGGAACATTGTCATGACAGGGGTGTGGGAGTATTGTAATGACTAGTGACGGAACATTTTGATATCTGTGGTGAAAGAGCATTTTAATGAGAAGTGCATGGAGCTTTGTGATGACAAGGTTTATGGAGCATTGGGATGACAAAGATGTGGAGCTTTGTGATGACAAGCGCATGGCATATTGTGATGACATGGGTCATGGAGCACTGTGCTGACAAGCGCATGGAGCATTGTGATGACAAAGGCATGGAGCATTGTGATGACAAGGGTCACAGAGCATTGTGATGATAAGTTTATGGAGCATTATGGTGACAAAGTGCACAGAGCCCTGTGATTACAAGGGCATGGACCATTGTGATGACAAAGGTCCAGAAGCAGTGTGATGACTGGAGTCACGGAGCATTGTGATGACAAGGGCATGGAGCATTTTGATGACAGGGGCATGGAGTATTGGTCTGAGAAGTATCATGGATTATTGTGATGAAAGTGTGCATGTCGCATTGTGATGACAAGGGCATGGAGCATTGTTATGACCAGGTCATGGATTATTGTGAAGACAGGTATCAGGGAGTATTGTGATGACATATGTCCTGGTGCATTGTGATGACAATGTCATGGAGCATTGTGAAGCCAAGTGTCATGGAGGATTGTGATGACAAAGGTAATGGAACATTGTGATGACAAGGGCTTGGAGCATTGTGGTGACAAGAGCCATTGAGAATTCTGATGACAAGGTCGTGAAGCATAGTTATGACAAGCGCATGGAGCTTGCTATGACATGGGTCATGGAGCATTGCGATGACAAGTGCATGGAGCATTGTGATTAGAGGGGTCTTGGAGCATTGTGATGACAAGGGCATGGAGCATGGTGATGACAATGCAATGGAGCATTCTGATGGCATGCGTTCTGGAGATTTGTGATGACAAGCACATGGAGCATTGTGATTACAGGGGTCTTGGTGCATTGTGATGAGAAGTGCATGGATCATTCTGAGGAAAAGGCAAAGAGCCTTGTCATGACAGGTTTCAAGTAGCATACTGAAGACAAGTGTCAGGGAGCATTGTGATGACAAGTGTATTGAGCATTGTGTTGACAAAGGTCATGGAGCATTTTGATGAGGAGACCATGGATAATTGTGATGACGAGCGTCATGGCGCATTGTGATGTCAAGTGTTTTGGAACATTGTGATCAGAAGGGTTTGGAGCACTGTGATGACAGATGTCATGGAGCATTTTGATTTCTTTTTGATGACAATACCATGAAGCATTATGATGATTGGCATGGTGCATTTTGATGACAGTGTTCATGGAGAATTGTGATGAAATGGGGTATGAAGCATTGTGATTACAGGGGTCTTGGAGCATTGTGATGACAATGTTCATGGAGCCTTGTGATGACAACGCCGTGGAACACTGTGATGGCAGGGGTAATGGAGCATTGTTATGACAGGTGTAATGGAGCATTGTGATGACAAGGGCATGGAGCATTGGTTTGAAAACTTTCATGTGTTATTGTGATGAGTGTGGGCATGGAGCATTGTGATGACAAGGGCAGGGAACACGGTGATACATGGGTCATGGAGGATTGTAATGACAAGGCATGGATCATTGTGATGAGAAAGACATCGAGCATTGTGATGACAAGCGTCATGGAGATTTGGGATGACAAGTGCATGGAGTAATGTTATGAGATGTTTCATGGAGCATTGTGATGAAAATGGAATGGAGCATTGTGATGCCAAGGGTCATGGAGCTTTGTGATGACAAATGTAATGGAGCATTTTGATGACAAGGGCGTGGTGCATTGTGATGAGTAGGGCAGGGAGCATTCAGATGACAGGTTCATGGAACAATTTGATGGAAAGGGTCAGGGATATTTTGATGACAGGGTTTATGGAACATTGTGATATCAGTGGTCATGGAGCATTGTGATGATAAGGGCATGTAGCATTTTGATGACAGGGGTCATGGAACATTGTGATGACAGTGTTGAGGGAGTATTGTGATGACTAGTGATGGAACATTGTGATATCAGTGGTGAGAGAGCATTTAGATGAGAAGTGCATGGAGCATTGTGATGACAAGGTTTATGGAAAATTGTGATGACACGGTTGTGGAGCATTGTGATGACAAGTGCATGGAGCATTGTGATGACAAGGGTCATGGAGAATTGTGCTGACAATGGGATGGAGCATTGTGATGACAAGTGTTACAGAGCATTGTGATGACGAGGGAATTAACCATTGTGATGAAAAGTTAATAAAGCATTGTGATGGCTGGTGTCACGGAGCATTATGATGTGAGGGGTCATGGAGCATTGTGATAACAAGGGCATGGAGCATTGTGATGACAGGGGAATGGAGCATTGGTCTGACAATTTTCATGAATTATTGCGATGAGAGTGGACAGGGCACATTGTGAAGACAAGGGCATGGAACATAGTTATTACAAGGTCATGTAGTATTGTGAAGACAGGTGTCAAGGAGCACTGTGATGACATATGTCATGGTGCATTGTGATGACAATGGCATGGAGCATTGTGATGCCAAGTGTCATGGGGGATTGTGATTACAAATGTAATGGAGCCTTGTGATGCCAAGTGTCATGGAGGATTGTGATGACAAAGGTAATGGAGCATTGTGATGACAATTTCTTTTAGAATTGTGAAGAAAAGAGTCATGGAGCATTGTGATGACAAGGACATGGAGCATTGTGATGACAAGGGCCATTGAGAATTTTGATGCAAACGTCGTGAAGCATTGTGATGAAAAGCGCACGGAGCTTGCTATGACAGGGGACATGGAGCATTGCTATGAAAATTGCATGGAGAACTGTGATGACAAGACCACGTAACATTGTGATGAGAAGTGTCATGGAGTATTGTGATGACAAGGACGTGGAGAATTGTGATGACAAGGGACATGGAGCATTGTGATGACCAGTGCATTGAGCATAGTGATGGCAATTCCGTGGAGCAGTGTGATGAGAAGGCCATGGATAATTGTGATGACGAGAGTCATGGAGCACTGTAATGACAAGGGGCATGGAGAATTGTGATGACAGGTGTCATGGAGCATTGTGATGACAGGGGTCATGGAGCATTGTGATGACATGGGTCATGGAACTTTGTGATGACAATTGCATGGAGCATTGCGAGTACAGGGTTCTTGGAGAATTGTGATTACAAGGGTTATGGAGCCTTGTGATGCTGAGGACGTGGAACATTGTGACGGCAGGGATCATGGAGCATTGTTATGACACGCGTAAAGGAGCCTTTTGATGACAAGTGCATGGAGCATTGATGTGACAAGTTTTACGGATGATTGTGATGAGAGTGCGCATGGAGTATTGTGATGACAAGGGCATGGAGCAATGTGATGACAGGGGCATGGAACATTGGTCTGACAAGTTTCATGGATTATTGTGATGACAGTGGGCATGGAGCATTGAGATGACAAGGGCATGGAGCATTTTGGTGACAAAGGTCACAGAGCGTTGTGTGACGAGGGCATGGACCATTGTGAGGACAAAGGTCATGAAGCATTGTGATGACTGGAGTCAAGGAGCATTGAGATGACAGGGGTCATGGAGCATTGTGATGACAAGGGCCTGGAGCATTGTGATGACAGGGGCATGGAACATTGGTCTGACATGTTTCATGGATTATTGTGATGACAGTGTGCATGGCGCACTGTGATGACAAGGGCATGGAACATTGTGATGACAAGGTCATGGAGTATTGTGAAGACAGGTGTCAGGGAGCATTGTGATGATATATGTTATTGTCCATTGTGATGACAATGGCATGGAGCATTGTGAAACCAAGTGTCATGGAGGATTGTGATGACAAAGGTAATGGAGCATTTTGATGACAAGGGCTTGGAACATTGCGATGACAAGGGTCATGCAGCATTGTGATGACAAGGGCATGGAGCATTCTGACGAAAAGGTGCATGGAGCATTGAGATTACAGGGGTTTTGAAGCAATGTGATTTCAAGGGCTTGGAGCATTGTGATGAGAAGGCAATGGAGCATTCTGATGACATGCGTCATGGAGATTTGTGATGACAAGGATATGGAGCATTGTGATTACAGGTGTCTTGGAGCATTGTGATGAAAAGGGAATGGATCATTGTGATGAAAAATGCATGGAGCCTTGTCATGACAGGGTTCAAGGAGCATACTGATGACAACTGTCATCGAGCACTGTGATGCCAAGTGTATTGAGCATTGTGATTACAAGATCATGGAGCATTCTGATGAGAAGACCATGGATAATTGTGATGACCAGTTTCATGTGGCATTGTGATGACATGTGTTATGGAACATTGTGATCAGAAGGGTTTGGTGCGTTGTGATGACACAGGTCATTGAGCATTTTGATTTCATTGTGATGACAATAGCATGAAATATTATGGTGATGGGCACGGTGCATTGTGATGACAGGGTTCATGGAGCATTGAGATGAAAAGTGTCATGGAGAATTGTGATTACAGAGGTCTTGGAGCATTGTGATGACAAGGGTCATGGAGCCTTGTGATGACAAGGCCGTGGAACATTGTGATGGCAGGGGTCATGGAGCATTGTTATGACAGGTGTAATGGAGCATTGTGGTGACAAGGGCATGGAGCAATGTGATGAGAGATTTCATTGAACATTGTGATGACAATGGCATGGAGCATTGTGATGCCAAGGATCATGGATCTTTGTGATGACAAAAGTCATGGGGCATTTTGATGACAAGGGTGTGGTGCATTGTGATGAGAAGAGCAGGGAGCATTGTGATGACAGGGTCATGGAGCAATTTGAATAAAAGGGTCATGGAATATTTTGATGACAGTGGTTATGGAACATTGTGATGTCAGGGGTCATGAAGCATTGTGAAGAAATGGGTCATGGAGGATTTTTTGACAGGGTTTATGGAACATTGTGATGTCAGGGGTCATGGAGCATTGTGATGATAAGGGCATGGAGCACTGTGATGACAGTGGTCATGAAAAATTGTGATGACAGGGGTGAGCGAGTATTGTGATGACTAGTGATGGAACATTTTGATATATGTGGTGAGAGAGCATTTTGCTGAGAAATGCATGGAGCATTGTGTTGACAAGTTTTATGGAGCATAGCGATGAAAAGGATGTGGAGCATTGTGAGGAAAAGAGCATTGCACATTGTGATGACATGTGTCATGGAGCATTGTGCTGACAAGTGCATGGAGCATTTTGATGACAAGTGTCATGGAGCATTGTGCTGACAAAGGCATGGAGCATTGTGATGACAAGGGACACAGAGCATTGTGATGAAAATTTCATGGAGCATTGTGGTGACAAAGATCACAGAGCCTTGTGTGACGAGGGCATGGACCATTGTGATGAGAAAGGTCATGAATCATTGTGATGAATGGAGTCACAGAGCATTGTGATGACAGTGGTCATGGAGCATTGTGATGACAAGGGCATGGAGCAATGTGGTGACAGGGGCATGGAACATTGGTCTGACAAGTTTCATGGATTATTGTGATGACAGTGGGCATGGAGCATTGAGATGAAAAGGGCATGGAGCATTGTGGTGACAAAGGTCACAGAGCGTTGTGTGACGAGGGCATGGACAATTGTGAGGACAAATGTCATGAAGCATTGTGATGACTGGAGTCACGGAGCATTGTGATGACAGGGGTCACGGAGCATTGTGATGACAAGGGCATGGAGCATTGTGATGACAGGGGCATGGAACATTGGTCTGACATGTTTCATGGATTATTGTGATGACAGTGGGCATGGCGCATTGTGATGACAAGGGCATGGAACATTGTGATGACAAGGTCATGGAGTATTGTGAAGACAGGTGTCAGGGAGCATTGTGATGACATATGTCATTGTCCATTGTGATGACAATGGCATGGAGTATTGTGATACCAAGTGTCATGGAGGATTGTGATGACAAATGTAATGGAGCATTTTGATGACAAGGGCTTGGAACATTGTGATGACTAGGGTCATGGAGCATTGTGATGACAAGGGTATGGAGCATTCTGATGAAAAAGTGGATGGAGCATTGAGATTACAGGGGTTTTGAAGCAATGTGATGACAAGGGCATGGAGCATTGTGATGAGAAGGCAATGGAGCATTCTGATGACATGCGTCATGGAGCTTTGTGATGACAAGGACATGGAGCATTGTGATTACAGGGGTCTTTGAGCATTGTGATGAAAAGGTAATGGATCATTGTGATGAAAAATGCATGGAGCCTTGTCATGACAGGGTTCAAGGAGCATACTGATGACAACTGTCAGCGAGCATTGTGATGCCAAGTGTATTGAGTATTGTGATGACAAAGATCATGGAGCATTCTGATGAGAAGACCATGGATAATTGTGATGACCAGTGTCATGGGGCATTGTGATGACATGTGTTATGGAACATTGTGACCAGAAGGGTTTGGTGCGTTGAGATGACACAGGTACATTGAGCATTTTGATTTCATTGTGATGACAATAGCATGAAATATTATGGTGATGGGCACGGTGCATTGTGATGACAGGGTTCATGGAGCATTGAGATGAAAAGTGTCATGGAGAATTGTGATTACAGTGGTCTTGGATCATTGTGATGACAAGGGTCATGGAGCCTTGTGATGACAAGGCCGTGGAACATTGTGATGGCAGGGGTCATGGAGCATTGTTATGACAGGTGTAATGGAGCATTGTGATGACAAGGGCATGGAGCAATGTGATGAGAGATTTCATTGAACATTGTGATGACAATGGCATGGAGCATTGTGATGCCAAGGGTCATGGATATTTGTGATGACAAATGTCATGGGGCATTTTCTTGACAAGGGCGTGGTGCATTGTGATGAGAAGGGCAGGGAGCATTGTGATGACAGGGTCATGGAGCAATTTGAATAAAAGGGTCATGGAATATTTTGATGACAGGGTTTATGGAACATTGTGATGTCAGGGGTCATGAAGCATTGTGAAGAAATGGGTCATGGAGCATTTTGTGACAGGGGTCATGGAGCATTGTGATGATAAGGGCATGGAGCACTGTGATGACAGTGGTCATGGAACATTGTGATGACAGAGGTGAGCGAGTATTGTGATGACTAGTGATGGAACATTTTGATATATGTGGTGAGAGAGCATTTTGCTGAGAAATGCATGGAGCATTGTGATGACAAGTTTTATGGAGCATAGCGATGAAAAGGATGTGGAGCATTGTGAGAAAAAGAGCATTGCACATTGTGATGACATGTGTCATGGAGCATTGTGCTGAAAAGTGCATGGAGCATTTTGATGACAAGTGTCATGGAGCATTGTGCTGACAAAGGCATGGAGCATTGTGATGACAAGGGACACAGAGCATTGTGATGAAAATTTCATGGAGCATTGTGGTGACAAAGATCACAGAGCCTTGTGTGACGAGGGCATGGACCACTGTGATGAGAAAGATCATGAATCATTGTGATGAATGGAGTCACGGAGCATTGTGGTGACAGTGGTCATGGAGCATTGTGATGACAAGGGCATGGAGCAATGTGATGACAGGGGCATGGAACATTGGTCTGACAAGTTTCATGGATTATTGTGATGACAGTGGGCATGGAGCATTGATATAACCAGGGCATGGAGCATTGTGGTGACAAAGGTCACAGAGCGTTGTGTGACGAGGGCATGGACCATTGTGAGGACAAATGTCATGAAGCATTGTGATGACTGGAGTCACGGAGCATTGTGATGACAGGGGTCACGGAGCATTGTGATGACAAGGGCATGGAGCATTGTGATGACAGGGGCATGCAACATTGGTCTGACATGTTTCATGGATTATTGTGATGACAGTGGGCATGGCACATTGTGATGACAAGGGCATGGAACATTGTGATGACAAGGTCATGGAGTATTGTGAAGACAGGTGTCAGGGAGCATTGTGATGACATATGTCCTTGTCCATTGTGATGACAATGGCATGGAGCATTGTGATACCTAATGTCATGGAGGATTGTGATGAAAAAGTAATGGAGCATTTTGATGACAAGGGCTTGGAACATTGCGATGACTAGGGTCATGGAGCATTGTGATGACAAGGGTATGGAGCATTCTGATGAAAAAGTGCATGGAGCATTGAGATTACAGGGGTTTTGAAGCAATGTGATGAAAAGGGCATGGAGCATTGTGATGAGAAGGCAATGGAGCATTCTGATGACATGCGTCATGGAGCTTTGTGATGACAAGGACATGGAGCATTGTGATTACAGGGGTCTTTGAGCATTGTGATGAAAAGGGAATGGATCATTGTGATGAAAAATGCATGGAGCCTTGTCATGACAGGGTTCAAGGAGCATACTGATGACAACTGTCAGGGAGCATTGTGATGATAAGTGTATTGAGCATTGTGATGACAAAGATGATGGAGCATGGTGATGAGAAGACCATGGATAATTGTTAGGACCAGCGTCATGGGGCATTGTGATGACAAGTGTTATGGAACATTGTGATCAGAAGGGTTTGGTGCATTGTGATGACAGAGGTCATTGAGCATTTTGATTTCATTGTGATGACAATAGCATGAAATACTATGGTGATGGGCACGGTGTATCGTGATGACAGGGTTCATGGAGCATTGAGATGAAAAGGGGCATGGAGCATTGTGATTACAGGGGTGTTGGAGCATTGTGATGACAAGGTCATGGAGCATTGTGATGAGAAGTCCATGGAGCATTCTGATGACATGCGTCATGGAACTTTGTGATGATAAGGGCATGGAGAATTGTGATTACAGGGGTCATGGAATATTGTGATGACAGGGGTGAGGGAGTATTGTGATGAATAGTGATGGAACATTGTGATATCAGTGGTGAGAAGGCATTTTGAGGAGAAGTGCATGGAGCATTGTGATGACAAGGTTTATGGAGCATTGTGATGACAATGATGTGGAGAATTGTGATGACAAGTGCATGGTGCATTGTGATGACATGGGTTATGGAGCATTGTGCTGACACGCGCATCGAGCATTGTGATGACAAGGGTCATGGAGCATTGTGCTGACAAAGGCATGGAGCTTTGTGATGACAAGGGTCACAGAGCTTTGTGATAAAAATTTCATGGAGCATTGTGGTGACAAAGCTCACAGAGCTTTGTGTGACCAGGTCATGGACCATTGTGATGACAAATGTCATGAAGCATTGTGATGACGGGAGTCACGGAGCATTGTGATAACAGGGGTCTTGGAGCATTGTGATGAAAAGGGAATGGATCATTGTGATGAAAAAGGCATGGAGCCTTGTCATGACTGTGTTCAAGGAGCATACTGATTACAAGTGTCAGCGAGCATTGTGATGCCAAGTGTATTGGGCATTGTGCTGACGAGGTCATAGAGCACTGTGATGAGAAGACCTTGCATAATTGTGATGACGAGCGTCATGGGGAATGTGATGACAAGTGTTATGGAACACTGTGATCAGAAGGGTTTGGAGCATTGTGATGACAGAGGACATGGAGCAATTTGATTTCATTGTGATGACAATAGCATGAATCATTATGATGATGGGCATGGTGCATTGTGATAACAGTGTTCATGGAGCATTGTGATGAAAAGTGGCATGGAGAACTGTGATTACAGAGGTCTTGGAGCATTGTGATGACAAGGGTCATGGAGTCTTGTGATGACAAGGCCGTGGAACATTGTGATGGCAGGGGTCATGGAGCATTGTTATGACAGGTGTAATGGAGCACTGTGATGACAAGGGCATGGAGCAATGTGATGAGAGATTTCATTGAGCATTGTGATGACAATGGCATGGAGCATTGTGATGCCAAGTGTCATGGATCTTTGTGATGACAAATGTCATGGGGCATTTTGATGACAAGGGCGTGGTGTATTGTGATGAGAAGGGCAGGGAGCATTGTGATGACAGGGTCATGGAGCAATTTGAATAAAAGGGTCATGGAATATTTTGATGACAGGGGTTATGGAACATTGTGATGTCAGGGGTCATGAAGCATTGTGATGACAAGGGCATGGAGCAATGTGATGAGAGATTTCATTGAACATTGTGATGACAATGGCATGGAGCATTGTGATGCCAAGGATCATGGATCTTTGTGATGACAAAAGTCATGGGGCATTTTGATGACAAGGGTGTGGTGCATTGTGATGAGAAGAGCAGGGAGCATTGTGATGACAGGGTCATGGAGCAATTTGAATAAAAGGGTCATGGAATATTTTGATGACAGGGGTTATGGAACATTGTGATGTCAGGGTTCATGAAGCATTGTGAAGAAATGGGTCATGGAGGATTTTGTGACAGGGGTTATGGAACATTGTGATGTCAGGGGTCATGGAGCATTGTGATGATAAGGGCATGAAGCACTGTGATGACAGTGGTCATGAAAAATTGTGATGACAGGGGTGAGCGAGTATTGTGATGACTAGTGATGGAACATTTTGATATATGTGGTGAGAGAGCATTTTGCTGAGAAATGCATGGAGCATTGTGTTGACAAGTTTTATGGAGCATAGCGATGAAAAGGATGTGGAGCATTGTGAGGAAAAGAGCATTGCACATTGTGATGACATGTGTCATGGAGAATTGTGCTGACAAGTGCATGGAGCATTTTGATGACAAGTGTCATGGAGCATTGTGCTGACAAAGGCATGGAGCATTGTGATGACAAGGGACACAGAGCATTGTGATGAAAATTTCATGGAGCATTGTGGTGACAAAGATCACAGAGCCTTGTGTGACGAGGGCATGGACCATTGTGATGAGAAAGGTCATGAATCATTGTGATGAATGGAGTCACAGAGCATTGTGATGACAGTGGTCATGGAGCATTGTGATGACAAGGGCATGGAGCAATGTGATGACAGGGGCATGGAACATTGGTCTGACAAGTTTCATGGATTATTGTGATGACAGTGGGCATGGAGCATTGAGATGAAAAGGGCATGGAGCATTGTGGTGACAAAGGTCACAGAGCGTTGTGTGACGAGGGCATGGACAATTGTGAGGACAAATGTCATGAAGCATTGTGATGACTGGAGTCACGGAGCATTGTGATGACAGGGGTCACGGAGCATTGTGATGACAAGGGCATGGAGCATTGTGATGACAGGGGCATGGAACATTGGTCTGACATGTTTCATGGATTATTGTGATGACAGTGGGCATGGCACATTGTGATGACAAGGGCATGGAACATTGTGATGACAAGGTCATGGAGTATTGTGAAGACAGGTGTCAGGGAGCATTGTGATGACATATGTCATTGTCCATTGTGATGACAATGGCATGGAGTATTGTGATACCAAGTGTCATGGAGGATTGTGATGACAAAGGTAATGGAGCATTTTGATGACAAGGGCTTGGAACATTGTGATGACTAGGGTCATGGAGCATTGTGATGACAAGGCCATGGAGCATTCTGATGAAAAAGTGCATGGAGCATTGAGATTACAGGGGTTTTGAAGCAATGTGATGACAAGGGCATGGAGCATTGTGATGAGAAGGCAATGGAGCATTCTGATGGCATGCGTCATGGAGCTTTGTGATGACAAGGACATGGAGCATTGTGATTACAGGGGTCTTTGAGCATTGTGATGAAAAGGTAATGGATCATTGTGATGAAAAATGCATGGAGCCTTGTCATGACAGGGTTCAAGGAGCATACTGATGACAACTGTCAGGGAGCATTGTGATGATATGTGTATTGAGCATTGTGATGACAAAGATCATGGAGCATGGTGATGAGAAGACCATGGATAATTGTGAGGACCAGCGTCATGGGGCATTGTGATGACAAGTGTTATGGAACATTGTGATCAGAAGGGTTTGGTGCATTGTGATGACAGAGGTCATTGAGCATTTTGATTTCATTGTGATGACAATAGCATGAAATATTATGGTGATGGGCACGGTGCATTGTGATGACAGGGTTCATGGAGCATTGAGATGAAAAGGGGCATGGAGCATTGTGATTACAGGGGTGTTGGAGCATTGTGATGACAAGGGCATGGAGCATTGTGATGAGAAGGCCATGGAGCATTCTGATGACATGTGTAATGGAGCTTTGTGATGACAAGGGCATGGAGAATTGTGATTACAGGGGTCATGGAATATTGTGATGACAGGGGTGAGGGAGTATTGTGATGAATAGTGATGGAACATTGTAATATCAGTGGTGAGAAGGCATTTTGAGAAATGCATGGAGCATTGTGATGACAAGGTTTATGGAGCATTTTGATGACAAGGATGTGAAGCATTGTGATAACATGTGCATGGTGCATTGTGATGACATGGGTTATGGAGCATTGTGCTGACACGCGCATCGAGCATTGTGATTACAAGGGTCATGGAGCATTGTGCTGACAAAGGCATGGAGCTTTGTGATGACAAGGGTCACAGAGCATTGTGATAAAAATTTCATGGAGCATTGTGGTGACAAAGGTCACAGAGCTTTGTGTGACTAGGTCATGGACGATTGTGATGACAAATGTCATGAAGCATTGTGATGACCGGAGTCACGGAGCATTGTGATAACAGGGGTCTTGGATTATTGTGATGAAAAGGGAATGGATCATTGTGATGAAAAATGCATGGAGCCTTGTCATGACTGTGTGCAAGGACCATACTGATGACAAGTGTCAGCGAGCATTGTGATGCCAAGTGTATTGGGCACTGTGGTGACAAAGGTCATGGAGCATTGTGATGAGAAGACCTTGCATAATTGTGATGACGAGCGTCATGGGGAATGTGATGACAAGTGTTATGGAACACTGTGATCAGAAGGGTTTGGAGCATTGTGATGACAGAGGACATGGAGCATTTTGATTTCATTGTGATGACAATAGCATGAATCATTATGATGATGGGCATGGTGCATTGTGATGACAGTGTTCATGGAGCATTGAGATGAAAAGTGGCATGGAGAACTGTGATTACAGAGGTCTTGGAGCATTGTGATGACAAGGGTCATGGAGTCTTGTGATGCCAAGGCCGTGGAACATTGTGATGGCAGGAGTCATGGTGGATTGTTATGACAGGTGTAATGGAGCACTGTGATGACAAGGGCATGGAGCAATGTGATGAGAGATTTCATTGAGCATTGTGATGACAATGGCATGGATCATTGTGATGCCAAAGGTCATGGATCTTTGTGATGACAAATGTCATGGGGCATTTTGATGACAAGGGCGTGGTGTATTGTGATGAGAAGGGCAGAGAACAATGTGATGACAGGGTCATGGAGCAATTTGAATACAAGTGTCATGGAATATTTTGATGACAGGGGTTATGGAACATTGTGATGTCAGGGGACATGAAGCATTGTGATGAAATGGGTATGGAGCATTTTGTTACAGGGGTTATGGAACATTGTGATGTCAGTGGTCATGGAGCCTTGTGATGATAAGGGCATGTAGCACTGTGATAACAGTGGTCATAGAACGTTGTGATGACAGGGGTGAGCGAGTATTGTGATGACTAGCGATGGAACATTGTGATATAGGTGGTGAGAGAGCATTTTGATGAGAAGAGCATGGAGCATTGTAATCACAAGTTTTATGGAGCATAGCGCTGAAAAGGATGTGGAGCATTGTGATGAAAACAGCATGGCACATTGTGATGACATGTGTCATGAAGCATTGTGCTGACAAGCGCATGGAGCATTTTGATGACAAGTGTCATGGAGCATTGTGCTGACAAAGGCATGGAGCATTGTGATGACAAGGGACACAGAGCATTGTGATGAAAATTTCATGGAGCATTGTGGTGACAAAGATCACAGAGCCTTGTGTGACGAGGGCATGGACCATTGTGATGAGAAAGGTCATGAATCATTGTGATGACTGGAGTCACGGGGCACTGTGATGACAGGGGTCTTGGAGCATTGTGATGACAAGGCCATGGAGCAATGTGATGACAGGGGCATGGAACATTGGTCTGACAAGTTCCATGGATTATTGTGATGACATTGTGCATGGAGCACTGTGATGACAAGGGCATGGAACATTTTGATGACAAGGTCATGGAGTATTGTGAAGACAGGTGTCAGGGAGCATTGTGATGATATATGTTATTGTCCATTGTGATGACAATGGCATGGAGCATTGTGATACCAAGTGTCATGGAGGATTGTGATGACAAATGTAATGGTGTATTTTGATGACAAGGGCTTGGAACATTGCAATGACAAGGGTCATGGAGCATTGTGATGACAAGGGCATGGAGCATTCTGATGTAAAGGTGCATGGAGCATTGAGATTACAGGGGTTTTTAAGCAATGTGATTTCAAGGGCATGGAGCATTGTGATGAGAAGGCAATGGAGCATTCTGATGACATGCGTCATGGAGATTTGTGAGGACAAGGACATGGAGCATTGTGATTACAGGTGTCTTGGATCATTGTGATGAAAAGGGAATGGATCATTGTGATGAAAAATGCATGGAGCCTTGTCATGACAGGGTTCAAGGAGCATACTGATGACAACTGTCAGCGAGCATTGTGATGCCAAGTGTATTGAGCATTGTGATGACATAGATCATGGAGCATTCTGATGAGAAGACCATGGATAATTGTGATGACCAGCGTCATGGGGCATTGTGATGACAAGTTTTATGGAACATTGTGATCAGAAGGGTTTGGTGCGTTGTGATGACACAGGTCATTGAGCATTTTGATTTCATTGTGATGACAATAGCATGAAATATTATGGTGATGGGCACGGTGCATTGTGATGACAGGGTTCATGGAGCTTTGAGATGAAAAGGGGCATGGAGCATTGTGATTACAGGGGTGTTGGAGCATTGTGATGACAAGGTCATGGTTCATTGTGATGAGAAGGCCATGGAGCATTCTGATGACATGCGTCATGGAGCTTTGTGATGACAAGGGCATGGAGAATTGTGATTACAGGGGTCATGGAATATTGTGATGACAGGGGTGAGGGAGTATTGTGATGAATAGTGATGGAACATTGTGATATCAGTGGTGAGAAGGCATTTTGAGGAGAAGTGCATGGAGCATTGTGATGACAAGGTTTATGGAGCATTGTGATGACAAGGATGTGGAGAATTGTGATGACAAGTGCATGGTGCATTGTGATGACATGGGTTATGGAGCATTGTGCTGACACGCGCATCGAGCATTGTGATGACAAGGGTCATGGAGCATTGTGCTGACAAAGGCATGGAGCTTTGTGATGACAAGGGTCACAGAGCATTGTGATAAAAATTTCATGGAGCATTGTGGTGACAAAGCTCACAGAGCTTTGTGTGACCAGGTCATGGACCATTGTGATGACAAATGTCATGAAGCATTGTGATGACGGGAGTCACGGAGCATTGTGATAACAGGGGTCTTGGAGCATTGTGATGAAAAGGGAATGGATCATTGTGATGAAAAATGCATGGAGCCTTGTCATGACTGTGTGCAAGGAGCATACTGATGACAAGTGTCAGCGAGCATTGTGATGCCAAGTGTATTGGGCACTGTGGTGACAAAGGTCATGGAGCATTGTGATGAGAAGACCTTGCATAATTGTGATGACGAGCGTCATGGGGAATGTGATGACAAGTGTTATGGAACACTGTGATCAGAAGGGTTTGGAGCATTGTGATGACAGAGGACATGGAGCATTTTGATTTCATTGTGATGACAATAGCATGAATCATTATGATGATGGGCATGGTGCATTGTGATGACAGTGTTCATGGAGCATTGAGATGAAAAGTGGCATGGAGAACTGTGATTACAGAGGTCTTGGAGCATTGTGATGACAAGGGTCATGGAGTCTTGTGATGCCAAAGTCGTGGAACATTGTGATGGCAGGAGTCATGGTGGATTGTTATGACAGGTGTAATGGAGCACTGTGATGACAAGGGCATGGAGCAATGTGATGAGAGATTTCATTGAGCATTGTGATGACAATGGCATGGATCATTGTGATGCCAAAGGTCATGGATCTTTGTGATGACAAATGTCATGGGGCATTTTGATGACAAGGGCGTGGTGTATTGTGATGAGAAGGGCAGAGAACAATGTGATGACAGGGTCATGGAGCAATTTGAATACAAGTGTCATGGAATATTTTGATGACAGGGGTTATGGAACATTGTGATGTCAGGGGTCATGAAGCATTGTGATGAAATGGGTATGGAGCATTTTGTTACAGGGGTTATGGAACATTGTGATGTCAGTGGTCATGGAGCCTTGTGATGATAAGGGCATGTAGCACTGTGATAACAGTGGTCATAGAACGTTGTGATGACAGGGGTGAGCGAGTATTGTGATGACTAGCGATGGAACATTGTGATATAGGTGGTGAGAGAGCATTTTGATGAGAAGAGCATGGAGCATTGTAATCACAAGTTTTATGGAGCATAGCGCTGAAAAGGATGTGGAGCATTGTGATGAAAACAGCATGGCACATTGTGATGACATGTGTCATGAAGCATTGTGCTGACAAGCGCATGGAGCATTTTGATGACAAGTGTCATGGAGCATTGTGCTGACAAAGGCATGGAGCATTGTGATGACAAGGGACACAGAGCATTGTGATGAAAATTTCATGGAGCATTGTGGTGACAAAGATCACAGAGCCTTGTGTGACGAGGGCATGGACCATTGTGATGAGAAAGGTCATGAATCATTGTGATGACTGGAGTCACGGGGCACTGTGATGACAGGGGTCTTGGAGCATTGTGATGACAAGGCCATGGAGCAATGTGATGACAGGGGCATGGAACATTGGTCTGACAAGTTCCATGGATTATTGTGATGACATTGTGCATGGAGCACTGTGATGACAAGGGCATGGAACATTGTGATGACAAGGTCATGGAGTATTGTGAAGACAGGTGTCAGGGAGCATTGTGATGATATATGTTATTGTCCATTGTGATGACAATGGCATGGAGCATTGTGATACCAAATGTCATGGAGGATTGTGATGACAAATGTAATGGTGTATTTTGATGACAAGGGCTTGGAACATTGCAATGACAAGGGTCATGGAGCATTGTGATGACAAGGGCATGGAGCATTCTGATGTAAAGGTGCATGGAGCATTGAGATTACAGGGGTTTTTAAGCAATGTGATTTCAAGGGCATGGAGCATTGTGATGAGAAGGCAATGGAGCATTCTGATGACATGCGTCATGGAGATTTGTGAGGACAAGGACATGGAGCATTGTGATTACAGGTGTCTTGGATCATTGTGATGAAAAGGGAATGGATCATTGTGATGAAAAATGCATGGAGCCTTGTCATGACAGGGTTCAAGGAGCATACTGATGACAACTGTCAGCGAGCATTGTGATGCCAAGTGTATTGAGCATTGTGATGACATAGATCATGGAGCATTCTGATGAGAAGACCATGGAAAATTGTGATGACCAGCGTCATGGGGCATTGTGATGACAAGTGTTATGGAACATTGTGATCAGAAGGGTTTGGTGCGTTGTGATGACACAGGTCATTGAGCATTTTGATTTCATTGTGATGACAATAGCATGAAATATTATGGTGATGGGCACGGTGCATTGTGATGACAGGGTTCATGGAGCTTTGAGATGAAAAGGGGCATGGAGCATTGTGATTACAGGGGTGTTGGAGCATTGTGATGACAAGGTCATGGTTCATTGTGATGAGAAGGCCATGGAACATTCTGATGACATGCGTCATGGAGCTTTGTGATGACAAGGGCATGGAGAATTGTGATTACAGGGGTCATGGAATATTGTGATGACAGGGGTGAGGGAGTATTGTGATGAATAGTGATGGAACATTGTGATATCAGTGGTGAGAAGGCATTTTGAGGAGAAGTGCATGGAGCATTGTGATGACAAGGTTTATGGAGCATTGTGATGACAAGGATGTGGAGAATTGTGATGACAAGTGCATGGTGCATTGTGATGACATGGGTTATGGAGCATTGTGCTGACACGCGCATCGAGCATTGTGATGACAAGGGTCATGGAGCATTGTGCTGACAAAGGCATGGAGCTTTGTGATGACAAGGGTCACAGAGCATTGTGATAAAAATTTCATGGAGCATTGTGGTGACAAAGCTCACAGAGCTTTGTGTGACCAGGTCATGGATCATTGTGATGACAAATGTCATGAAGCATTGTGATGACGGGAGTCACGGAGCATTGTGATAACAGGGGTCTTGGAGCATTGTGATGAAAAGGGAATGGATCATTGTGATGAAAAAGGCATGGAGCCTTGTCATGACTGTGTTCAAGGAGCATACTGATGACAAGTGTCAGCGAGCATTGTGATGCCAAGTGTATTGGGCATTGTGGTGACAAATGTCATGGAGCATTGTGATGACAGGGGCATGGAACATTGATCTGACATGTTTCATGGATTATTGTAATGACAGTGTGCATGGCGCACTGTGATGACAAGGGCATGGAACATTGTGATGACAAGGTCATGGAGTATTGTGAAGACAGGTGTCAGGGAGCATTGTGATGATATATGTTATTGTCCATTGTGATGACAATGGCATGGAGCATTGTGATACCAAGTGTCATGGAGGATTGTGATGACAAAGGTAATGGAGCATTTTGATGACAATGGCTTCGAACATTGCGATGACAAGGGTCATGGAGCATTGTGATGACAAGGGCATGGAGCATTCTGATGAAAAGGTGCATGGAGCATTGAGATTACAGGGGATATGAAGCATTGTGATTTCAAGGGAATGGAGCATTGTGATGAGAAGGCAATGGAGCATTCTGATGACATGTGTCATGGAGATTTGTGATGACAAGGACATGGAGCATTGTGATTACAGGGGCCTTGGAGCATTGTGATGAAAAGGGAATGGATCATTGTGATGAAAATGCATGGAGCCTTGTCATGACAGGGTTCAAGGAGCATACTTATGACAACTGTCAGCGAGCATTGTGATGCCAAGTGTATTGAGTATTGTGATGACAAAGATCATGGAGCATTCTGATGAGAAGACCATGGATAATTGTGATGACCAGTGTCATGGGGCATTGTGATGACATGTGTTATGGAACATTGTGACCAGAAGGGTTTGGTGCGTTGAGATGACACAGGTACATTGAGCATTTTGATTTCATTGTGATGACAATAGCATGAAATATTATGGTGATGGGCACGGTGCATTGTGATGACAGGGTTCATGGAGCATTGAGATGAAAAGTGTCATGGAGAATTGTGATTACAGTGGTCTTGGATCATTGTGATGACAAGGGTCATGGAGCCTTGTGATGACAAGGCCGTGGAACATTGTGATGGCAGGGGTCATGGAGCATTGTTATGACAGGTGTAATGGAGCATTGTGATGACAAGGGCATGGAGCAATGTGATGAGAGATTTCATTGAACATTGTGATGACAATGGCATGGAACATTGTGATGACAGGGGTGAGCGAGTATTGTGATGACTAGTGATGGAACATTTTGATATATGTGGTGAGAGAGCATTTTGCTGAGAAATGCATGGAGCATTGTGATGACAAGTTTTATGGAGCATAGCGATGAAAAGGATGTCGAGCATTGTGAGAAAAAGAGCATTGCACATTGTGATGACATGTGTCATGGAGCATTGTGCTGAAAAGTGCATGGAGCATTTTGATGACAAGTGTCATGGAGCATTGTGCTGACAAAGGCATGGAGCATTGTGATGACAAGGGACACAGAGCATTGTGATGAAAATTTCATGGAGAATTGTGGTGACAAAGATCACAGAGCCTTGTGTGACGAGGGCATGGACCACTGTGATGAGAAAGATCATGAATCATTGTGATGAATGGAGTCACGGAGCATTGTGGTGACAGTGGTCATGGAGCATTGTGATGACAAGGGCATGGAGCAATGTGATGACAGGGGCATGGAACATTGGTCTGACAAGTTTCATGGATTATTGTGATGACAGTGGGCATGGAGCATTGAGATGAAAAGGGCATGGAGCATTGTGGTGACAAAGGTCACAGAGCGTTGTGTGACGAGGGCATGGACCATTGTGAGGACAAATGTCATGAAGCATTGTGATGACTGGAGTCACGGAGCATTGTGATGACAGGGGTCACGGAGCATTGTGATGACAGGGGCATGCAACATTGGTCTGACATGTTTCATGGATTATTGTGATGACAGTGGGCATGGCGCATTGTGATGACAAGGGCATGGAACATTGTGATGACAAGGGCATGGAACATTGTGATGACAAGGTCATGGAGTATTGTGAAGACAGGTGTCAGGGAGCATTGTGATGACATATGTCCTTGTCCATTGTGATGACAATGGCATGGAGCATTGTGATACCAAATGTCATGGAGGATTGTGATGACAAAGTAATGGAGCATTTTGATGACAAGGGCTTGGAACATTGCGATGACTAGGGTCATGGAGCATTGTGATGACAAGGGTATGGAGCATTCTGATGAAAATGTGCATGGAGCATTGAGATTACAGGGGTTTTGAAGCAATGTGATGAAAAGGGCATGGAGCATTGTGATGAGAAGGCAATGGAGCATTCTGATGACATGCGTCATGGAGCTTTGTGATGACAAGGACATGGAGCATTGTGATTACAGGGGTCTTTGAGCATTGTGATGAAAAGCGAATGGATCATTGTGATGAAAAATGCATGGAGCCTTGTCATGACAGGGTTCAAGGAGCATACTGATGACAACTGTCAGGGAGCATTGTGATGATAAGTGTATTGAGCATTGTGATGACAAAGATCATGGAGCATGGTGATGAGAAGACCATGGATAATTGTGAGGACCAGCGTCATGGGGCATTGTGATGACAAGTGTTATGGAACATTGTGATCAGAAGGGTTTGGTGCATTGTGATGACAGAGGTCATTGAGCATTTTGATTTCATTGTGATGACAATAGCATGAAATACTATGGTGATGGGCACGGTGTATCGTGATGACAGGGTTCATGGAGCATTGAGATGAAAAGGGGCATGGAGCATTGTGATTACAGGGGTGTTGGAGCATTGTGATGACAAGGTCATGGAGCATTGTGATGAGAAGTCCATGGAGCATTCTGATGACATGCGTCATGGAACTTTGTGATGATAAGGTCATGGAGAATTGTGATTACAGGGGTCATGGAATATTGTGATGAGAGGGGTGAGGGAGTATTGTGATGAATAGTGATGGAACATTGTGATATCAGTTGTGAGAAGGCATTTTGAGGAGAAGTGCATGGAGCATTGTGATGACAAGGTTTATGGAGCATTGTGATGACAATGATGTGGAGAATTGTGATGACAAGTGCATGGTGCATTGTGATGACATGGGTTATGGAGCATTGTGCTGACACGCGCATCGAGCATTGTGATGACAAGGGTCATGGAGCATTGTGCTGACAAAGGCATGGAGCTTTGTGATATCAAGGGTCACAGAGCATTGTGATAAAAATTTCATGGAGCATTGTGGTGACAAAGCTCACAGAGCTTTGTGTGACCAGGTCATGGACCATTGTGATGACAAATGTCATGAAGCATTGTGATGACGGGAGTCACGGAGCATTGTGATAACAGGGGTCTTGGAGCATTGTGATGAAAAGGGAATGGATCATTGTGATGAAAAAGGCATGGAGCCTTGTCATGACTGTGTTCAAGGAGCATACTGATTACAAGTGTCAGCGAGCATTGTGATGCCAAGTGTATTGGGCATTGTGCTGACGAGGTCATAGAGCACTGTGATGAGAAGACCTTGCATAATTGTGATGACGAGCGTCATGGGGAATGTGATGACAAGTGTTATGGAACACTGTGATCAGAAGGGTTTGGAGCATTGTGATGACAGAGGATATGGAGCATTTTGATTTCATTGTGATGACAATAGCATGAATCATTATGATGATGGGCATGGTGCATTGTGATAACAGTGTTCATGGAGCATTGTGATGAAAAGTGGCATGGAGAACTGTGATTACAGAGGTCTTGGAGCATTGTGATGACAAGGGTCATGGAGTCTTGTGATGCCAAGGCCGTGGAACATTGTGATGGCAGGGGTCATGGAGCATTGTTATGACAGGTGTAATGGAGCACTGTGATGACAAGGGCATGGAGCAATGTGATGAGAGATTTCATTGAGCATTGTGATGACAATGGCATGGAGCATTGTGATGCCAAGGATCATGGATCTTTGTGATGACAAAAGTCATGGGGCATTTTGATGACAAGGGTGTGGTGCATTGTGATGAGAAGAGCAGGGAGCATTGTGATGACAGGGTCATGGAGCAATTTGAATAAAAGGGTCATGGAATATTTTGATGACAGGGGTTATGGAACATTGTGATGTCAGGGGTCATGAAGCATTGTGAAGAAATGGGTCATGGAGGATTTTGTGACAGGGGTTATGGAACATTGTGATGTCAGGGGTCATGGAGCATTGTGATGATAAGGGCATGGAGCACTGTGATGACAGTGGTCATGAAAAATTGTGATGACAGGGGTGAGCGAGTATTGTGATGACTAGTGATGGAACATTTTGATATATGTGGTGAGAGAGCATTTAGCTGAGAAATGCATGGAGCATTGTGTTGACAAGTTTTATGGAGCATAGCGATGAAAAGGATGTGGAGCATTGTGAGGAAAAGAGCATTGCACATTGTGATGACATGTGTCATGGAGCATTGTGCTGACAAGTGCATGGAGCATTTTGATGACAAGTGTCATGGAGCATTGTGCTGACAAAGGCATGGAGCATTGTGATGACAAGGGACACAGAGCATTGTGATGAAAATTTCATGGAGCATTGTGGTGACAAAGATCACAGAGCCTTGTGTGACGAGGGCATGGACCATTGTGATGAGAAAGGTCATGAATCATTGTGATGAATGGAGTCACAGAGCATTGTGATGACAGTGGTCATGGAGCATTGTGATGACAAGGGCATGGAGCAATGTGATGACAGGGGCATGGAACATTGGTCTGACAAGTTTCATGGATTATTGTGATGACAGTGGGCATGGAGCATTGAGATGAAAAGGGCATGGAGCATTGTGGTGACAAAGGTCACAGAGCGTTGTGTGACGAGGGCATGGACAATTGTGAGGACAAATGTCATGAAGCATTGTGATGACTGGAGTCACGGAGCATTGTGATGACAGGGGTCACGGAGCATTGTGATGACAAGGGCATGGAGCATTGTGATGACAGGGGCATGGAACATTGGTCTGACATGTTTCATGGATTATTGTGATGACAGTGGGCATGGCGCATTGTGATGACAAGGGCATGGAACATTGTGATGACAAGGTCATGGAGTATTGTGAAGACAGGTGTCAGGGAGCATTGTGATGACATATGTCATTGTCCATTGTGATGATATTGGCATGGAGTATTGTGATACCAAGTGTCATGGAGGATTGTGATGACAAAGGTAATGGAGCATTTTGATGACAAGGGCTTGGAACATTGTGATGACTAGGGTCATGGAGCATTGTGATGACAAGGGTATGGAACATTCTGATGAAAAAGTGCATGGAGCATTGAGATTACAGGGGTTTTGAAGCAATGTGATGACAAGGGCATGGAGCATTGTGATGAGAAGGCAATGGAGCATTCTTATGACATGCGTCATGGAGCTTTGTGATGACAAGGACATGGAGCATTGTGATTACAGGGGTCTTTGAGCATTGTGATGAAAAGGTAATGGATCATTGTGATGAAAAATGCATGGAGCCTTGTCATGACAGGGTTCAAGGAGCATACTGATGACAACTGTCAGGGAGCATTGTGATGATATGTGTATTGAGCATTGTGATGACAAAGATCATGGAGCATGGTGATGAGAAGACCATGGATAATTGTGAGGACCAGCGTCATGGGGCATTGTGATGACAAGTGTTATGGAACATTGTGATCAGAAGGGTTTGGTGCATTGTGATGACAGAGGTCATTGAGCATTTTGATTTCATTGTGATGACAATAGCATGAAATATTATGGTGATGGGCACGGTGCATTGTGATGACAGGGTTCATGGAGCATTGAGATGAAAAGGGGCATGGAACATTGTGATTACAGGGGTGTTGGAGCATTGTGATGACAAGGGCATGGAGCATTGTGATGAGAAGGCCATGGAGCATTCTGATGACATGTGTAATGGAGCTTTGTGATGACAAGGGCATGGAGAATTGTGATTACAGGGGTCATGGAATATTGTGATGACAGGGGTGAGGGAGTATTGTGATGAATAGTGATGGAACATTGTAATATCAGTGGTGAGAAGGCATTTTGAGAAATGCATGGAGCATTGTGATGACAAGGTTTATGGAGCATTTTGATGACAAGGATGTGGAGCATTGTGATAACATGTGCATGGTGCATTGTGATGACATGGGTTATGGAGCATTGTGCTGACACGCGCATCGAGCATTGTGATGACAAGGGTCATGGAGCATTGTGCTGACAAAGGCATGGAGCTTTGTGATGACAAGGGTCACAGAGCATTGTGATAAAAATTTCATGGAGCATTGTGGTGACAAATGTCACAGAGCTTTGTGTGACTAGGTCATGGACGATTGTGATGACAAATGTCATGAAGCATTGTGATGACCGGAGTCACGGAGCATTGTGATAACAGGGGTCTTGGAGTATTGTGATGAAAAGGGAATGGATCATTGTGATGAAAAATGCATGGAGCCTTGTCATGACTGTGTGCAAGGAGCATACTGATGACAAGTGTCAGCGAGCATTGTGATGCCAAGTGTATTGGGCACTGTGGTGACAAAGGTCATGGAGCATTGTGATGAGAAGACCTTGCATAATTGTGATGACGAGCGTCATGGGGAATGTGATGACAAGTGTTATGGAACACTGTGATCAGAAGGGTTTGGAGCATTGTGATGACAGAGGACATGGAGCATTTTGATTTCATTGTGATGACAATAGCATGAATCATTATGATGATGGGCATGGTGCATTGTGATGACAGTGTTCATGGAGCATTGAGATGAAAAGTGGCATGGAGAACTGTGATTACAGAGGTCTTGCAGCATTGTGATGACAAGGGTCATGGAGTCTTGTGATGCCAAGGCCGTGGAACATTGTGATGGCAGGAGTCATGGTGGATTGTTATGACAGGTGTAATGGAGCACTGTGATGACAAGGGCATGGAGCAATGTGATGAGAGATTTCATTGAGCATTGTGATGACAATGGCATGGATCATTGTGATGCCAAAGGTCATGGATCTTTGTGATGACAAATGTCATGGGGCATTTTGATGACAAGGGCGTGGTGTATTGTGATGAGAAGGGTAGAGAACAATGTGATGACAGGGTCATGGAGCAATTTGAATACAAGTGTCATGGAATATTTTGATGACAGGGGTTATGGAACATTGTGATGTCAGGGGACATGAAGCATTGTGATGAAATGGGTATGGAGCATTTTGTTACAGGGGTTATGGAACATTGTGATGTCAGTGGTCATGGAGCCTTGTGATGATAAGGGCATGTAGCACTGTGATAACAGTGGTCATAGAACGTTGTGATGACAGGGGTGAGCGAGTATTGTGATGACTAGCGATGGAACATTGTGATATAGGTGGTGAGAGAGCATTTTGATGAGAAGAGCATGGAGCATTGTAATCACAAGTTTTATGGAGCATAGCGCTGAAAAGGATGTGGAGCATTGTGATGAAAACAGCATGGCACATTGTGATGACATGTGTCATGAAGCATTGTGCTGACAAGCGCATGGAGCATTTTGATGACAAGTGTCATGGAGCATTGTGCTGACAAAGGCATGGAGCATTGTGATGACAAGGGACACAGAGCATTGTGATGAAAATTTCATGGAGCATTGTGGTGACAAAGATCACAGAGCCTTGTGTGACGAGGGCATGGACCATTGTGATGAGAAAGGTCATGAATCATTGTGATGACTGGAGTCACGGGGCACTGTGATGACAGGGGTCTTGGAGCATTGTGATGACAAGGCCATGGAGCAATGTGATGACAGGGGCATGGAACATTGGTCTGACAAGTTCCATGGATTATTGTGATGACAGTGGGCATGGAGCATTGAGATGACAAGGGCATGGAGCATTTTGGTGACAAAGGTCACAGAGCGTTGTGTGACGAGGGCATGGACCATTGTGAGGACAAAGGTCATGAAGCATTGTGATGACTGGAGTCAAGGAGCATTGAGATGACCGGGGTCATGGAGCATTGTGATGACAAGGGCCTGGAGCATTGTGATGACTGGGGCATGGAACATTGGTCTGACATGTTTCATGGATTATTGTGATGACATTGTGCATGGAGCACTGTGATGACAAGGGCATGGAACATTGTGATGACAAGGTCATGGAGTATTGTGAAGACAGGTGTCAGGGAGCATTGTGATGATATATGTTATTGTCCATTGTGATGACAATGGCATGAAGCATTGTGATACCAAGTGTCATGGAGGATTGTGATGACAAAGGTAATGGTGTATTTTGATGACAAGGGCTTGGAACATTGCAATGACAAGGGTCATGGAGCATTGTGATGACAAGGGCATGGAGCATTCTGATGTAAAGGTGCATGGAGCATTGAGATTACAGGGGTTTTTAAGCAATGTGATTTCAAGGGCATGGAGCATTGTGATGAGAAGGCAATGGAGCATTCTGATGACATGCGTCATGGAGATTTGTGAGGACAAGGACATGGAGCATTGTGATTACAGGTGTCTTGGATCATTGTGATGAAAAGGGAATGGATCATTGTGATGAAAAATGCATGGAGCCTTGTCATGACAGGGTTCAAGGAGCATACTGATGACAACTGTCAGCGAGCATTGTGATGCCAAGTGTATTGAGCATTGTGATGACATAGATCATGGAGCATTCTGATGAGAAGACCATGGATAATTGTGATGACCAGCGTCATGGGGCATTGTGATGACATGTGTTATGGAACATTGTGATCAGAAGGGTTTGGTGCGTTGTGATGACACAGGTCATTGAGCATTTTGATTTCATTGTGATGACAATAGCATGAAATATTATGGTGATGGGCACGGTGCATTGTGATGACAGGGTTCATGGAGCTTTGAGATGAAAAGGGGCATGGAGCATTGTGATTACAGGGGTGTTGGAGCATTGTGATGACAAGGTCATGGTTCATTGTGATGAGAAGGCCATGGAGCATTCTGATGACATGCGTCATGGAGCTTTGTGATGACAAGGGCATGGAGAATTGTGATTACAGGGGTCATGGAATATTGTGATGACAGGGGTGAGGGAGTATTGTGATGAATAGTGATGGAACATTGTGATATCAGTGGTGAGAAGGCATTTTGAGGAGAAGTGCATGGAGCATTGTGATGACAAGGTTTATGGAGCATTGTGATGACAAGGATGTGGAGAATTGTGATGACAAGTGCATGGTGCATTGTGATGACATGGGTTATGGAGCATTGTGCTGACACGCGCATCGAGCATTGTGATGACAAGGGTCATGGAGCATTGTGCTGACAAAGGCATGGAGCTTTGTGATGACAAGGGTCACAGAGCATTGTGATAAAAATTTCATGGAGCATTGTGGTGACAAAGCTCACAGAGCTTTGTGTGACCAGGTCATGGACCATTGTGATGACAAATGTCATGAAGCATTGTGATGACGGGAGTCACGGAGCATTGTGATAACAGGGGTCTTGGAGCATTGTGATGAAAAGGGAATGGATCATTGTGATGAAAAAGGCATGGAGCCTTGTCATGACTGTGTTCAAGGAGCATACTGATGACAAGTGTCAGCGAGCATTGTGATGCCAAGTGTATTGGGCATTGTGGTGACAAAGGTCATGGAGCATTGTGATGAGAAGACCTTGCATAATTGTGATGCCGAGCATCATGGGGAATGTGATGACAAGTGTTATGGAACACTGTGATCAGAAGGGTTTGGAGCATTGTGATGACAGAGGACATGGAGCATTTTGATTTCATTGTGATGACAATAGCATGAATCATTATGATGATGGGCATGGTGCATTGTGATGACAGTGTTCATGGAGCATTGAGATGAAAAGTGGCATGGAGAACTGTGATTACAGAGGTCTTGGAGCATTGTGATGACAAGGGTCATGGAGTCTTGTGATGCCAAGGACGTGGAACATTGTGATGGCAGGGGTCATGAAGCATTGTTATGACAGGTGTAATGGATCACTGTGATGACAAGGGCATGGAGCAATGTGATGAGAGATTTCATTGAGCATTGTGATGACAATGGCATGGAGCCTTGTGATGCCAAGTGTCATGGATCATTGTGATGACAAATGTCATGGGGCATTTTGATGACAAGGGCGTGGTGTATTGTGATGAGAAGGGCAGGGAGCATTGTGATGACAGGGTCATGGAGCAATTTGAATAAAAGCGTCATGGAATATTTTGATGACAGGGGTTATGGAACATTGTGATGTCAGGGGTCATGAAGCATTGTGATGAAATGGGTATGGAGCATTTTGTGACAGGGGTTATGGAACATGGTGATGTCAGGGGTCATGGAGCATTGTGATGATAAGGGCATGTAGCACTGTGATAACAGTGGTCATAGAACATTGTGATGACAGGGGTGAGCGAGTATTGTGATGACTAGCGATGGAACATTGTGATATATGTGGTGAGAGAGCATTTTGATGAGAAGAGCATGGAGCATTGTAATGACAAGTTTTATGGAGCATAGCAATGAAAAGGATTTGGAGCATTGTGATGAAAAGAGCATGGCACATTGTGATGACATGTGTCATGGAGCATTGTGCTGACAAGCGCATGGAGCATTGTGATGACAAGGGACACAGAGCATTGTGATGAAAATTTCATGGAGCATTGTGGTGACAAAGATCACAGAGCCTTGTGTGACGAGGGCATGGACCATTGTGATGAGAAAGGTCATGAATCATTGTGATGACTGGAGTCACGGGGCACTGTGATGACAGGTGTCTTGGAGCATTGTGATGACAAGGCCATGGAGCAATGTGATGACTGGGGCATGGAACATTGGTCTGACAAGTTCCATGGATTATTGTGATGACAGTGGGCATGGAGCATTGAGATGACAAGGGCATGGAGCATTTTGGTGACAAAGGTCACAGAGCGTTGTGTGACGAGGGCATGGACCATTGTGAGGACAAAGGTCATGAAGCATTGTGATGACTGGAGTCAAGGAGCATTGAGATGACAGGGGTCATGGAGCATTGTGATGACAAGGGCCTGGAGCATTGTGATGACAGGGGCATGGAACATTGATCTGACATGTTTCATGGATTATTGTAATGACAGTGTGCATGGCGCACTGTGATGACAAGGGCATGGAACATTGTGATGACAAGGTCATGGAGTATTGTGAAGACAGGTGTCAGGGAGCATTGTGATGATATATGTTATTGTCCATTGTGATGACAATGGCATGGAGCATTGTGATACCAAGTGTCATGGAGGATTGTGATGACAAAGGTAATGGAGCATTTTGATGACAATGGCTTCGAACATTGCGATGACAAGGGTCATGGAGCATTGTGATGACAAGGGCATGGAGCATTCTGATGAAAAGGTGCATGGAGCATTGAGATTACAGGGGATATGAAGCATTGTGATTTCAAGGGAATGGAGCATTGTGATGAGAAGGCAATGGAGCATTCTGATGACATGTGTCATGGAGATTTGTGATGACAAGGACATGGAGCATTGTGATTACAGGGGCCTTGGAGCATTGTGATGAAAAGGGAATGGATCATTGTGATGAAAATGCATGGAGCCTTGTCATGACAGGGTTCAAGGAGCATACTTATGACAACTGTCAGCGAGCATTGTGATGCCAAGTGTATTGAGTATTGTGATGACAAAGATCATGGAGCATTCTGATGAGAAGACCATGGATAATTGTGATGACCAGTGTCATGGGGCATTGTGATGACATGTGTTATGGAACATTGTGACCAGAAGGGTTTGGTGCGTTGAGATGACACAGGTACATTGAGCATTTTGATTTCATTGTGATGACAATAGCATGAAATATTATGGTGATGGGCACGGTGCATTGTGATGACAGGGTTCATGGAGCATTGAGATGAAAAGTGTCATGGAGAATTGTGATTACAGTGGTCTTGGATCATTGTGATGACAAGGGTCATGGAGCCTTGTGATGACAAGGCCGTGGAACATTGTGATGGCAGGGGTCATGGAGCATTGTTATGACAGGTGTAATGGAGCATTGTGATGACAAGGGCATGGAGCAATGTGATGAGAGATTTCATTGAACATTGTGATGACAATGGCATGGAGCATTGTGATGCCAAGGGTCATGGATATTTGTGATGACAAATGTCATGGGGCATTTTCATGACAAGGGCGTGGTGCATTGTGATGAGAAGGGCAGGGAGCATTGTGATGACAGGGTCATGGAGCAATTTGAATAAAAGGGTCATGGAATATTTTGATGACAGGGGTTATGGAACATTGTGATGTCAGGGGTCATGAAGCATTGTGAAGAAATGGGTCATGGAGCATTTTGTGACAGGGGTCATGGAGCATTGTGATGATAAGGGCATGGAGCACTGTGATGACAGTGGTCATGGAACATTGTGATGACAGGGGTGAGCGAGTATTGTGATGACTAGTGATGGAACATTTTGATATATGTGGTGAGAGAGCATTTTGCTGAGAAATGCATGGAGCATTGTGATGACAAGTTTTATGGAGCATAGCGATGAAAAGGATGTCGAGCATTGTGAGAAAAAGAGCATTGCACATTGTGATGACATGTGTCATGGAGCATTGTGCTGACAAGTGCATGGAGCATTTTGATGACAAGTGTCATGGAGCATTGTGCTGACAAAGGCATGGAGCATTGTGATGACAAGGGACACAGAGCATTGTGATGAAAATTTCATGGAGCATTGTGGTGACAAAGATCACAGAGCCTTGTGTGACGAGGGCATGGACCACTGTGATGAGAAAGATCATGAATCATTGTGATGAATGGAGTCACGGAGCATTGTGGTGACAGTGGTCATGGAGCATTTTGATGACAAGGGCATGGAGCAATGTGATGACAGGGGCATGGAACATTGGTCTGACAAGTTTCATGGATTATTGTGATGACAGTGGGCATGGAGCATTGAGATGAAAAGGGCATGGAGCATTGTGGTGACAAAGGTCACAGAGCGTTGTGTGACGAGGTCATGGACCATTGTGAGGACAAATGTCATGAAGCATTGTGATGACTGGAGTCACGGAGCATTGTGATGACAGGGGTCACGGAGCATTGTGATGACAAGGGCATGGAGCATTGTGATGACAGGGGCATGCAACATTGGTCTGACATGTTTCATGGATTATTGTGATGACAGTTGGCATGGCGCATTGTGATGACAAGGGCATGGAACATTGTGATGACAAGGTCATGGAGTATTGTGAAGACAGGTGTCAGGGAGCATTGTGATGACATATGTCCTTGTCCATTGTGATGACAATGGCATGGAGCATTGTGATACCAAATGTCATGGAGGATTGTGATGACAAAGTAATGGAGCATTTTGATGACAAGGGCTTGGAACATTGCGATGACTAGGGTCATGGAGCATTGTGATGACAAGGGTATGGAGCATTCTGATGAAAAAGTGCATGGAGCATTGAGATTACACGGGTTTTGAAGCAATGTGATGAAAAGGGCATGGAGCATTGTGATGAGAAGGCAATGGAGCATTCTGATGACATGCGTCATGGAGCTTTGTGATGACAAGGACATGGAGCATTGTGATTACAGGGGTCTTTGAGCATTGTGATGAAAAGGTAATGGATCATTGTGATGAAAAATGCATGGAGCCTTGTCATGACAGGGTTCAAGGAGCATACTGATGACAACTGTCAGGGAGCATTGTGATGATAAGTGTATTGAGCATTGTGATGACAAAGATCATGGAGCATGGTGATGAGAAGACCATGGATAATTGTGAGGACCAGCGTCATGGGGCATTGTGATGACAAGTGTTATGGAACATTGTGATCAGAAGGGTTTGGTGCATTGTGATGACAGAGGTCATTGAGCATTTTGATTTCATTGTGATGACAATAGCATGAAATACTATGGTGATGGGCATGGTGTATCGTGATGACAGGGTTCATGGAGCATTGAGATGAAAAGGGGCATGGAGCATTGTGATTACAGGGGTGTTGGAGCATTGTGATGACAAGGTCATGGAGCATTGTGATGAGAAGTCCATGGAGCATTCTGATGACATGCGTCATGGAACTTTGTGATGATAAGGGCATGGAGAATTGTGATTACAGGGGTCATGGAATATTGTGATGACAGGGGTGAGGGAGTATTGTGATGAATAGTGATGGAACATTGTGATATCAGTGGTGAGAAGGCATTTTGAGGAGAAGTGCATGGAGCATTGTGATGACAAGGTTTATGGAGCATTGTGATGACAATGATGTGGAGAATTGTGATGACAAGTGCATGGTGCATTGTGATGACATGGGTTATGGAGCATTGTGCTGACACGCGCATCGAGCATTGTGATGACAAGGGTCATGGAGCATTGTGCTGACAAAGGCATGGAGCTTTGTGATGACAAGGGTCACAGAGCATTGTGATAAAAATTTCATGGAGCATTGTGGTGACAAAGCTCACAGAGCTTTGTGTGACCAGGTCATGGACCATTGTGATGACAAATGTCATGAAGCATTGTGATGACGGGAGTCACGGAGCATTGTGATAACAGGGGTCTTGGAGCATTGTGATGAAAAGGGAATGGATCATTGTGATGAAAAAGGCATGGAGCCTTGTCATGACTGTGTTCAAGGAGCATACTGATGACAAGTGTCAGCGAGCATTGTGATGCCAAGTGTATTGGGCACTGTGGTGACAAAGGTCATGGAGCATTGTGATGAGAAGACCTTGCATAATTGTGATGACGAGCGTCATGGGGAATGTGATGACAAGTGTTATGGAACACTGTGATCAGAAGGGTTTGGAGCATTGTGATGACAGAGGACATGGAGCATTTTGATTTCATTGTGATGACAATAGCATGAATCATTATGATGATGGGCATGGTGCATTGTGATGACAGTGTTCATGGAGCATTGAGATGAAAAGTGGCATGGAGAACTGTGATTACAGAGGTCTTGGAGCATTGTGATGACAAGGGTCATGGAGTCTTGTGATGCCAAGGCCGTGGAACATTGTGATGGCAGGAGTCATGGTGGATTGTTATGACAGGTGTAATGGAGCACTGTGATGACAAGGGCATGGAGCAATGTGATGAGAGATTTCATTGAGCATTGTGATGACAATGGCATGGATCATTGTGATGCCAAAGGTCATGGATCTTTGTGATGACAAATGTCATGGGGCATTTTGATGACAAGGGCGTGGTGTATTGTGATGAGAAGGGCAGAGAACAATGTGATGACAGGGTCATGGAGCAATTTGAATACAAGTGTCATGGAATATTTTGATGACAGGGGTTATGGAACATTGTGATGTCAGGGGACATGAAGCATTGTGATGAAATGGGTATGGAGCATTTTGTTACAGGGGTTATGGAACATTGTGATGTCAGTGGTCATGGAGCCTTGTGATGATAAGGGCATGTAGCACTGTGATAACAGTGGTCATAGAACGTTGTGATGACAGGGGTGAGCGAGTATTGTGATGACTAGCGATGGAACATTGTGATATAGGTGGTGAGAGAGCATTTTGATGAGAAGAGCATGGAGCATTGTAATCACAAGTTTTATGGAGCATAGCGCTGAAAAGGATGTGGAGCATTGTGATGAAAACAGCATGGCACATTGTGATGACATGTGTCATGAAGCATTGTGCTGACAAGCGCATGGAGCATTGTGATGACAAGTGTCATGGAGCATTGTGCTGACAAAGGCATGGAGCATTGTGATGACAAGGGACACAGAGCATTGTGATGAAAATTTCATGGAGCATTGTGGTGACAAAGATCACAGAGCCTTGTGTGACGAGGGCATGGACCATTGTGATGAGAAAGGTCATGAATCATTGTGATGACTGGAGTCACGGGGCACTGTGATGACAGGGGTCTTGGAGCATTGTGATGACAAGGCCGTGGAGCAATGTGATGACAGGGGCATGGAACATTGGTCTGACAAGTTCCATGGATTATTGTGATGACAGTGGGCATGGAGCATTGAGATGACAAGGGCATGGAGCATTTTGGTGACAAAGGTCACAGAGCGTTGTGTGACGAGGGCATGGACCATTGTGAGGACAAAGGTCATGAAGCATTGTGATGACTGGAGTCAAGGAGCATTGAGATGACCGGGGTCATGGAGCATTGTGATGACAAGGGCCTGGAGCATTGTGATGACTGGGGCATGGAACATTGGTCTGACATGTTTCATGGATTATTGTGATGACATTGTGCATGGAGCACTGTGATGACAAGGGCATGGAACATTGTGATGACAAGGTCATTGAGTATTGTGGAGACAGGTGTCAGGGAGCATTGTGATGATATATGTTATTGTCCATTGTGATGACAATGGCATGGAGCATTGTGATACCAAGTGTCATGGAGGATTGTGATGACAAAGGTAATGGTGTATTTTGATGACAAGGGCTTGGAACATTGCAATGACAAGGGTCATGGAGCATTGTGATGACAAGGGCATGGAGCATTCTGATGTAAAGTTGCATGGAGCATTGAGATTACAGGGGTTTTTAAGCAATGTGATTTCAAGGGCATGGAGCATTGTGATGAGAAGGCAATGGAGCATTCTGATGACATGCGTCATGGAGATTTGTGAGGACAAGGACATGGAGCATTGTGATTACAGGTGTCTTGGATCATTGTGATGAAAAGGGAATGGATCATTGTGATGAAAAATGCATGGAGCCTTGTCATGACAGGGTTCAAGGAGCATACTGATGACAACTGTCAGCGAGCATTGTGATGCCAAGTGTATTGAGCATTGTGATGACATAGATCATGGAGCATTCTGATGAGAAGACCATGGATAATTGTGATGATCAGCGTCATGGGGCATTGTGATGACATGTGTTATGGAACATTGTGATCAGAAGGGTTTGGTGCGTTGTGATGACACAGGTCATTGAGCATTTTGATTTCATTGTGATGACAATAGCATGAAATATTATGGTGATGGGCACGGTGCATTGTGATGACAGGGTTCATGGAGCTTTGAGATGAAAAGGGGCATGGAGCATTGTGATTACAGGGGTGTTGGAGCATTGTGATGACAAGGTCATGGTTCATTGTGATGAGAAGGCCATGGAGCATTCTGATGACATGCGTCATGGAGCTTTGTGATGACAAGGGCATGGAGAATTGTGATTACAGGGGTCATGGAATATTGTGATGACAGGGGTGAGGGAGTATTGTGATGAATAGTGATGGAACATTGTGATATCAGTGGTGAGAAGGCATTTTGAGGAGAAGTGCATGGAGCATTGTGATGACAAGGTTTATGGAGCATTGTGATGACAAGGATGTGGAGAATTGTGATGACAAGTGCATGGTGCATTGTGATGACATGGGTTATGGAGCATTGTGCTGACACGCGCATCGAGCATTGTGATGACAAGGGTCATGGAGCATTGTGCTGACAAAGGCATGGAGCTTTGTGATGACAAGGGTCACAGAGCATTGTGATAAAAATTTCATGGAGCATTGTGGTGACAAAGCTCACAGAGCTTTGTGTGACCAGGTCATGGACCATTGTGATGACAAATGTCATGAAGCATTGTGATGACGGGAGTCACGGAGCATTGTGATAACAGGGGTCTTGGAGCATTGTGATGAAAAGGGAATGGATCATTGTGATGAAAAAGGCATGGAGCCTTGTCATGACTGTGTTCAAGGAGCATACTGATGACAAGTGTCAGCGAGCATTGTGATGCCAAGTGTATTGGGCATTGTGGTGACAAAGGTCATGGAGCATTGTGATGAGAAGACCTTGCATAATTGTGATGCCGAACGTCATGGGGAATGTGATGACAAGTGTTATGGAACACTGTGATCAGAAGGGTTTGGAGCATTGTGATGACAGAGGACATGGAGCATTTTGATTTCATTGTGATGACAATAGCATGAATCATTATGATGATGGGCATGGTGCATTGTGATGACAGTGTTCATGGAGCATTGAGATGAAAAGTGGCATGGAGAACTGTGATTACAGAGGTCTTGGAGCATTGTGATGACAAGGGTCATGGAGTCTTGTGATGCCAAGGACGTGGAACATTGTGATGGCAGGGGTCATGGAGCATTGTTATGACAGGTGTAATGGAGCACTGTGATGACAAGGGCATGGAGCAATGTGATGAGAGATTTCATTGAGCATTGTGATGACAATGGCATGGAGCCTTGTGATGCCAAGTGTCATGGATCTTTGTGATGACAAATGTCATGGGGCATTTTGATGACAAGGGCGTGGTGTATTGTGATGAGAAGGGCAGGGAGCATTGTGATGACAGGGTCATGGAGCAATTTGAATAAAAGCGTCATGGAATATTTTGATGACAGGGGTTATGGAACATTGTGATGTCAGGGGTCATGAAGCATTGTGATGAAATGGGTATGGAGCATTTTGTGACAGGGGTTATGGAACATGGTGATGTCAGGGGTCATGGAGCATTGTGATGATAAGGGCATGTAGCACTGTGATAACAGTGGTCATAGAACATTGTGATGACAGGGGTGAGCGAGTATTGTGATGACTAGCGATGGAACATTGTGATATATGTGGTGAGAGAGCATTTTGATGAGAAGAGCATGGAGCATTGTAATGACAAGTTTTATGGAGCATAGCAATGAAAAGGATTTGGAGCATTGTGATGAAAAGAGCATGGCACATTGTGATGACATGTGTCATGGAGCATTGTGCTGACAAGCGCATGGAGCATTGTGATGACAAGGGACACAGAGCATTGTGATGAAAATTTCATGGAGCATTGTGGTGACAAAGATCACAGAGCCTTGTGTGATGAGGGCATGGACCATTGTGATGAGAAAGGTCATGAATCATTGTGATGACTGGAGTCACGGGGCACTGTGATGACAGGTGTCTTGGAGCATTGTGATGACAAAGCCATGGAGCAATGTGATGACTGGGGCATGGAACATTGGGCTGACAAGTTCCATGGATTATTGTGATGACAGTGGGCATGGAGCATTGAGATGACAAGGGCATGGAGCATTTTGGTGACAAAGGTCACAGAGCGTTGTGTGACGAGGGCATGGACCATTGTGAGGACAAAGGTCATGAAGCATTGTGATGACTGGAGTCAAGGAGCATTGAGATGACAGGGGTCATGGAGCATTGTGATGACAAGGGCCTGGAGCATTGTGATGACAGGGGCATGGAACATTGATCTGACATGTTTCATGGATTATTGTAATGACAGTGTGCATGGCGCACTGTGATGACAAGGGCATGGAACATTGTGATGACAAGGTCATGGAGTATTGTGAAGACAGGTGTCAGGGAGCATTGTGATGATATATGTTATTGTCCATTGTGATGACAATGGCATGGAGCATTGTGATACCAAGTGTCATGGAGGATTGTGATGACAAAGGTAATGGAGCATTTTGATGACAATGGCTTGGAACATTGCGATGACAAGGGTCATGGAGCATTGTGATGACAAGGGCATGGAGCATTCTGATGAAAAGGTGCATGGAGCATTGAGATTACAGGGGATATGAAGCATTGTGATTTCAAGGGAATGGAGCATTGTGATGAGAAGGCAATGGAGCATTCTGATGACATGTGTCATGGAGATTTGTGATGACAAGGACATGGAGCATTGTGATTACAGGGGCCTTGGAGCATTGTGATGAAAAGGGAATGGATCATTGTGATGAAAATGCATGGAGCCTTGTCATGACAGGGTTCAAGGAGCATACTTATGACAACTGTCAGCGAGCATTGTGATGCCAAGTGTATTGAGTATTGTGATGACAAAGATCATGGAGCATTCTGATGAGAAGACCATGGATAATTGTGATGACCAGTGTCATGGGGCATTGTGATGACATGTGTTATGGAACATTGTGACCAGAAGGGTTTGGTGCGTTGAGATGACACAGGTACATTGAGCATTTTGATTTCATTGTGATGACAATAGCATGAAATATTATGGTGATGGGCACGGTGCATTGTGATGACAGGGTTCATGGAGCATTGAGATGAAAAGTGTCATGGAGAATTGTGATTACAGTGGTCTTGGATCATTGTGATGACAAGGGTCATGGAGCCTTGTGATGACAAGGCCGTGGAACATTGTGATGGCAGGGGTCATGGAGCATTGTTATGACAGGTGTAATGGAGCATTGTGATGACAAGGGCATGGAGCAATGTGATGAGAGATTTCATTGAACATTGTGATGACAATGGCATGGAACATTGTGATGAAAGGGGTGAGCGAGTATTGTGATGACTAGTGATGGAACATTTTGATATATGTGGTGAGAGAGCATTTTGCTGAGAAATGCATGGAGCATTGTGATGACAAGTTTTATGGAGCATAGCGATGAAAAGGATGTCGAGCATTGTGAGAAAAAGAGCATTGCACATTGTGATGACATGTGTCATGGAGCATTGTGCTGAAAAGTGCATGGAGCATTTTGATGACAAGTGTCATGGAGCATTGTGCTGACAAAGGCATGGAGCATTGTGATGACAAGGGACACAGAGCATTGTGATGAAAATTTCATGGAGCATTGTGGTGACAAAGATCACAGAGCCTTGTGTGACGAGGGCATGGACCACTGTGATGAGAAAGATCATGAATCATTGTGATGAATGGAGTCACGGAGCATTGTGGTGACAGTGGTCATGGAGCATTGTGATGACAAGGGCATGGAGCAATGTGATGACAGGGGCATGGAACATTGGTCTGACAAGTTTCATGGATTATTGTGATGACAGTGGGCATGGAGCATTGAGATGAAAAGGGCATGGAGCATTGTGGTGACAAAGGTCACAGAGCGTTGTGTGACGAGGGCATGGACCATTGTGAGGACAAATGTCATGAAGCATTGTGATGACTGGAGTCACGGAGCATTGTGATGACAGGGGTCACGGAGCATTGTGATGACAAGGGCATGGAGCATTGTGATGACAGGGGCATGCAACATTGGTCTGACATGTTTCATGGATTATTGTGATGACAGTGGGCATGGCGCATTGTGATGACAAGGACATGGAACATTGTGATGACAAGGTCATGGAGTATTGTGAAGACAGGTGTCAGGGAGCATTGTGATGACATATGTCCTTGTCCATTGTGATGACAATGGCATGGAGCATTGTGATACCAAATGTCATGGAGGATTGTGATGACAAAGTAATGGAGCATTTTGATGACAAGGGCTTGGAACATTGCGATGACTAGGGTCATGGAGCATTGTGATGACAAGGGTATGGAGCATTCTGATGAAAAAGTGCATGGAGCATTGAGATTACAGGGGTTTTGAAGCAATGTGATGAAAAGGGCATGGAGCATTGTGATGAGAAGGCAATGGAGCATTCTGATGACATGCGTCATGGAGCTTTGTGATGACAAGGACATGGAGCATTGTGATTACAGGGGTCTTTGAGCATTGTGATGAAAAGGGAATGGATCATTGTGATGAAAAATGCATGGAGCCTTGTCATGACAGGGTTCAAGGAGCATACTGATGACAACTGTCAGGGAGCATTGTGATGATAAGTGTATTGAGCATTGTGATGACAAAGATCATGGAGCATGGTGATGAGAAGACCATGGATAATTGTGAGGACCAGCGTCATGGGGCATTGTGATGACAAGTGTTATGGAACATTGTGATCAGAAGGGTTTGGTGCATTGTGATGACAGAGGTCATTGAGCATTTTGATTTCATTGTGATGACAATAGCATGAAATACTATGGTGATGGGCACGGTGTATCGTGATGACAGGGTTCATGGAGCATTGAGATGAAAAGGGGCATGGAGCATTGTGATTACAGGGGTGTTGGAGCATTGTGATGACAAGGTCATGGAGCATTGTGATGAGAAGTCCATGGAGCATTCTGATGACATGCGTCATGGAACTTTGTGATGATAAGGGCATGGAGAATTGTGATTACAGGGGTCATGGAATATTGTGATGACAGGGGTGAGGGAGTATTGTGATGAATAGTGATGGAACATTGTGATATCAGTGGTGAGAAGGCATTTTGAGGAGAAGTGCATGGAGCATTGTGATGACAAGGTTTATGGAGCATTGTGATGACAATGATGTGGAGAATTGTGATGACAAGTGCATGGTGCATTGTGATGACATGGGTTATGGAGCATTGTGCTGACACGCGCATCGAGCATTGTGATGACAAGGGTCATGGAGCATTGTGCTGACAAAGGCAAGGAGCTTTGTGATGACAAGGGTCACAGAGCATTGTGATAAAAATTTCATGGAGCATTGTGGTGACAAAGCTCACAGAGCTTTGTGTGACCAGGTCATGGACCATTGTGATGACAAATGTCATGAAGCATTGTGATGACGGGAGTCACGGAGCATTGTGATAACAGGGGTCTTGGAGCATTGTGATGAAAAGGGAATGGATCATTGTGATGAAAAAGGCATGGAGCCTTCTCATGACTGTGTTCAAGGAGCATACTGATTACAAGTGTCAGCGAGCATTGTGATGCCAAGTGTATTGGGCATTGTGCTGACGAGGTCATAGAGCACTGTGACGAGAAGACCTTGCATAATTGTGATGCCGAGCGTCATGGGGAATGTGATGACAAGTGTTATGGAACACTGTGATCAGAAGGGTTTGGAGCATTGTGATGACAGAGGACATGGAGCATTTTGATTTCATTGTGATGACAATAGCATGAATCATTATGATGATGGGCATGGTGCATTGTGATGACAGTGTTCATGGAGCATTGTGATGAAAAGTGGCATGGAGAACTGTGATTACAGAGGTCTTGGAGCATTGTGATGACAAGGGTCATGGAGTCTTGTGATGCCAAGGCCGTGGAACATTGTGATGGCAGGGGTCATGGAGCATTGTTATGACAGGTGTAATGGAGCACTCTGATGACAAGGGCATGGAGCAATGTGATGAGTGATTTCATTGAGCATTGTGATGACAATGGCATGGAGCATTGTGATGCCAAGGGTCATGGATCTTTGTGATGACAAATGTCATGGGGCATTTTGATGACAAGGGCGTGGTGTATTGTGATGAGAAGGGCAGGGAGCATTGTGATGACAGGGTCATGGAGCAATTTGAATAAAAGGGTCATGGAATATTTTGATGACAGGGGTTATGGAACATTGTGATGTCAGGGGTCATGAAGCATTGTGATGATAAGGGCATGTAGCACTGTGATAACAGTGGTCATAGAACATTGTGATGACAGGGGTGAGCGAGTATTGTGATGACTAACGATGGAACATTGTGATATATGTGGGGAGAGAGCATTTTGATTAGAAGAGCATGGAGCATTGTAATGACAAGTTTTATGGAGCATAGCTATGAAAAGGATGTGGAGCACTGTGATGAAAAGAGCATGGCACATTGTGATGACATGTGTCATGGAGCATTGTGCTGACAAGCGCATGGAGCATTTTGATGACAAGTGTCATGGAGCATTGTGATGACAAGGGACACAGAGCGTTTTGATGAAAATTTCATGGAGCATTGTGGTGACAAAGATCACAGAGCCTTGTGTGACGAGGGCATGGACCATTGTGATGAGAAAGGTCATGAATCATTGTGATGACTGGAGTCACGGGGCACTGTGATGACAGGGGTCTTGGAGCATTGTGATGACAAGGGCATGGAGCAATGTGATGACTGGGGCATGGAACATTGGTCTGACAAGTTCCATGGATTATTGTGATGACAGTGGGCATGGAGCATTGAGATGACAAGGGTATGGAGCATTTTGGTGACAAAGGTCACAGAGCGTTGTGTGACGAGGGCATGGACCATTGTGAGGACAAAGGTCATGAAGCATTGTGATGACTGGAGTCAAGGAGCATTGAGATGACAGGGCTCATGGAGCATTGTGATGACAAGGGCCTGGAGCATTGTGATGACAGGGGCATGGAGTATTGTGAAGACAGGTGTCACGGAGCATTGTGATGATATATGTTTTTGTCCATTGTGATGACAATGGCATGGAGCATTGTGATACCAAGTGTCATGGAGGATTGTGATGACAAAGGTAATGGAGCATTTTGATGACAAGGGCTTTGAACATTGCGATGACAAGGGTCATGGAGCATTGTGATGACAAGGGCATGGAGCATTCTGATGAAAAGGTGCATGGAGCATTGAGATTACAGGGGTTTTCAAGCAATGTGATTTCAAGGGCATGGAGCATTGTGATGAGAAGGCAATGGAGCATTCTGATGACATGCGTCATGGAGATTTGTGATGACAAGGACATGGAGCATTGTGATTACAGGTGTCTTGGAGCATTGTGATGAAAAGGGAATGCATCATTGTGATGAAAAATGCATGGAGCCTTGTCATGACAGGGTTCAAGGAGCATACTGATGACTACTGTCAGCGAGCACTGTGATGCTAAGTGTATTGAGCATTGTGATGACAAAGATCATGGAGCATTCTGATGAGAAGACCATGGATAATTGTGAGGACCAGCGTCATGTGGCATTGTGATGGCATGTGTTATGGAACACTGTGATAAGAAGGGTTTGGTGCGCTGTGATGACACAGGTCATTGAGCATTTTGATTTCATTGTGATGACAATAGCATGAAATATTATGGTGATGGGCACGGTGCATTGTGATGACAGGGTTCATGGAGCATTGAGATGAAAAGGGGCATGGAGCATTGTGATTACAGGGGTGTTGGAGCATTGTGATGACAAGGGCATGGAGCATTGTGATGAGAAGGCCATGGAGCATTCTGATGACATGCGTCATGGAGCTTTGTGATGAAAAGGACATGGAGAATTGTGATTACAAGTGTCATGGAATATTGTGATGACAGGGGTGAGGGAGTATTGTGATGAATAGTGATGGAACATTGAGATATCAGTGGTGAAAAGGCATTTTGAGGAGAAGTGCATGGAGCATTGTGATGACAAGGTTTATGGAGCATTTTGATGACAAGGGTGTGGAGAATTGTGATGACAAGTGCATGGTGCATTGTGATGACATGGGTTATGGAGCATTGTGCTGACACGCGCATCGAGCATTGTGATGACAAGGGTCATGGAGCATTGTGCTGACAAAGGCATGGAGCTTTGTGTTGACAAGGGTCACAGAGTATTGTGATAAAAATTTCATGGAGCATTGTGGTGACAAAGCTCACAGAGCTTTGTGTGACCAGGTCATGGACCATTGTGATGACAAATGTCATGAAGCATTGTGATGACGGGAGTCACGGAGCATTGTGATAACAGGGGTCTTGGAGCATTGTGATGAAAAGGGAATGGATCATTGTGATGAAAAAGGCATGGAGCCTTGTCATGACTGTGTTCAAGGAGCATACTGATGACAAGTGTCAGCGAGCATTGTGATGCCAAGTGTATTGGGCATTGTGCTGACGAGGTCATGGAGCATTGTGATGAGAAGACCTTGCATAATTGTGATGACGAGCGTCATGGGGAATGTGATGACAAGTGTTATGGAACACTGTGATCAGAAGGGTTTGGAGCATTGTGATGACAGAGGACATGGAGCATTTTGATTTCATTGTGATGACAATAGCATGAATCATTATGATGATGGGCATGGTGCATTGTGATGACAGTGTTCATGGAGCATTGAGATGAAAAGTGGCATGGAGAACTGTGATTACAGAGGTCTTGGAGCATTGTGATGACAAGGGTAATGGAGTCTTGTGATGCCAAGGACGTGGAACATTGTGATGGAAGGGGTCATGGAGCATTGTTATGACAGGTGTAATGGAGCACTGTGATGACAAGGGCATGGAGCAATGTGATGAGAGATTTCATTGAGCATTGTGATGACAATGGCATGGAGCATTGTGATGCCAAGGGTCATGGATCTTTGTGATGACAAATGTCATGGGGCATTTTGATGACAAGGGCGTGGTGTATTGTGATGAGAAGGGCAGGGAGCATTGTGATGACAGGGTCATGGAGCAATTTGAATAAAAGCGTCATGGAATATTTTGATGACAGGGGTTATGGAACATTGTGATGTCAGGGGTCATGAAGCATTGTGAAGAAATGGGTCATGGAGCATTTTGTGACGGGGTTATGGAACATTGTGATGTCAGGGGTCATGGAGCATTGTGATGATAAGGGCATGTAGCACTGTGATAACAGTGGTCATAGAACATTGTGATGACAGGGGTGAGAGAGTATTGTGATGACTAGCGATGGAACATTGTGATATATGTGGTGAGAGAGCATTTTGATGAGAAGAGCATGGAGCATTGTAATGACAAGTTTTATGGAGCATAGCGATGAAAAGGATGTGGAGCATTGTGATGAAAAGAGCATGGCTCATTGTGATGACATGTGTAATGGAGCATTGTGCTGACAAGCGCATGGAGCATTTTGATGACAAGTGTCATGGAGCATTGTGCTGACAAAGGCATGGAGCATTGTGATGACAAGGGACACAGAGCGTTTTGATGAAAATTTCATGGAGCATTGTGGTGACAAAGATCACAGAGCCTTGTGTGACGAGGGCATGGACCATTGTGATGAGAAAGGTCATGAATCATTGTGATGACTGGAGTCACGGGGCACTGTGATGACAGGGGTCTTGGAGCACTGTGATGACAAGGGCATGGAGCAATGTGATGACAGGGGCATGGAACATTGGTCTGACATGTTCCATGGATTATTGTGATGACAGTGGGCATGGAGCATTGAGATGACAAGGGCATGGAGCATTTTGGTGACAAAGGTCACAGAGCGTTGTGTGACGAGGGCATGGACCATTGTGAGGATAAAGGTCATGAAGCATTGTGATGACTGGAGTCAAGGAGCATTGAGATGACACGGGTCATGGAGCATTGTGATGACAAGGGCCTGGAGCATTGTGATGACAGGGGCATGGAACATTGGTCTGACATGTTTCATGGATTATTGTAATGACAGTGTGCATGGCGCACTGTGATGACAAGGGCATGGAACATTGTGATGACAAGGTCATGGATTATTGTGAAGACAGGTGTCAGGGAGCATTGTGATGATATATGTTATTGTCCATTGTGATGACAATGGCATGGAGCATTGTGATACCAAGTGTCATGGAGGATTGTGATGACAAAGGTAATGGAGCATTTTGATGACAATGGCTTGGAACATTGCGATGACAAGTGTCATGCAGCATTGTGATGACAAGGCCATGGAGCATTCTGATGAAAAGTTGCATGGAGCATTGAGATTACAGGGGATATGAAGCATTGTGATTACAGGGGTCTTGGAGCATTGTGATGAAAAGGGAATGGATCATTGTGATGAAAAATGCATGGAGCCTTGTCATGACAGGTTTCAAGGAGCATACTGATGACAACTGTCAGGGAGCATTGTGATGCCAAGTGTATTGAGCATTGTGATGACAAAGATCATGGAGCATTCTGATGAGAAGACCATGGATAATTGTGATGACCAGCCTCATGGGGCATTGTGATGACACGTGTTATGGAACATTGTGATCAGAAGGGTTTGGTGCGTTGAGATGACACAGGTCATTGAGCATTTTGATTTCATTGTGATGACAATAGCATGAAATATTATGGTGATGGGCACGGTGCATTGTGATGACAGGGTTCATGGAGCATTGAGATGAAAAGTGTCATGGAGAATTGTGATTACAGAGGTCTTGGAGCATTGTGATGACAAGCGTCATGGAGCCTTGTGATGACAAGGCCGTGGAACATTGTGATGGCAGGGGTCATGGAGCATTGTTATGACAGGTGTAATGGAGCATTGTGATGACAAGGGCATGGAGCAATGTGATGAGAGATTTCATTGAACATTGTGATGACAATGGCATGGAGCATTGTGATGCCAAGGGTCATGGATATTTGTGATGACAAATGTCATGGGGCATTTTGATGACAAGGGCGTGGTGCATTGTGATGAGAAGGGCAGGGAGCATTGTGATGACAGGGTCATGGAGCAATTTGAATAAAAGGGTCATGGAATATTTTGATGACAGGGGTTAGGGAACATTGTGATGTCAGGGGTCATGAAGCATTGTGAAGAAATGGGTCATGGAGCATTTTGTGACAGGGGTTATGGAACATTGTGACGTCAGGGGTCGTGGAGCATTGTGATGATAAGGGCATGGAGCACTGTGATGACAGTGGTCATGGAACATTGTGATGACAGGGGTGAACGAGTATTGTGATGACTAGTGATGGAACATTTTGATATATGTGGTGAGAGAGCATTTTGCTGAGAAATGCATGGAGCATTGTGATGACAAGTTTTATGGAGCATAGCGATGAAAAGGATGTGGAGCATTGTGAGGAAAAGAGCATTGCACATTGTGATGACATGTGTCATGGAGCATTGTTCTGACAAGCGCATGGAGCATTTTGATGACAAGTGTCATGGAGCATTGTGCTGACAAAGGCATGGAGCATTGTGATGACAAGGGACACAGAGCATTGTAATGAAAATTTCATGGAGCATTGTGGTGACAAAGATCACAGAGCCTTGTGTGACGAGGGCATGGACCACTGTGATGAGAAAGGTCATGAATCATTGTGATGAATGGAGTCACGGAGCATTGTGATGACAGTGGTTATGGAGCATTGTGATGACAAGGGCATGGAGCAATGTGATGACAGGGGCATGGAACATTGGTGTGAAAAGTTTCATGGATTATTGTGATGACAGTGGGCATGGAGCATTGAGATGAAAAGGGCATGGAGCATTGTGGTGACAAAGGTCACAGAGCGTTGTGTGACGAGGGCATGGACCATTGTGAGGACAAATGTCATGAAGCATTGTGATGACTGGAGTCACGGAGCATTGTGATGACAGGGGTCACGGAGCATTGTGATGACAAGGGCATGGAGCATTGTGATGACACGGGCATGCAACATTGGTCTGACATGTTTCATGGATTATTGTGATGACAGTGGGCATGGAGCATTCTGTTGACAAGTTTCTGGAGTATTGTGATGACAATAGCATGGAGCATTGTGATGAAAAAGGCATGGTGCATTGTGATGAAAAAGGCATGGAACCTTTTCATGACAGGTTTCAAGGAGCATTCTGACGTCAAGTGTCAGGGAGCGTTGTCATGACAAGTGTATTGAGCATTGTGATGACAATGGTCATTGAGCACTGTGATGACAGGCATCATGGAGCGTTGTGATGACAAGTGTTATGGAACATTGTGATCACAAGGGTTTGGAGCATTGTGATGACAGAGGTCATGGATCATTTTCATTTCAAGTAGAATGGAGCATTGTCATGACAGAGGTCATGGATCATTTTAATTTCAAGTAGCATGGAGCATTATCATGACATGGCATGAAGCAATGTGAACCCAATGCTCATGGAGGATTTTGATGACAATGGGAATAGAGTATTTTGATGACAAGCACATGGAGCATTGTGATGACAAGGTCATGTAGCATTTTGCTGACAAATGCATGGAGCATTTTGATGACAAGGGTAATGGAGCACTGTGATGAAAAGCATCACGGAGCATTGTGATTACAGGTGTCATGGAGCACTGGGATGGCAAGGGAATGGATAATTGTGATGACAAGGGTCATGGAGCAGTTTGATGAAAAGAGTCCAGGATCATTGTGTTGTCAGTGGCCATGGAACGTTGTGATGACAGTGGTCATGGAACATTGTGATGAGAAGGTCATAGATCATTGGGCTGAAAATGTTCATTGAGTTTTGTAATGGCAGGGGTCATGGAGCATTGTGTTGACAAGGGAATGGAACACTGTGATGACAAGGTCCTGGAGCATTGTGATGAGAAGGTCCTGGAGCATTGTGATGAGAAGCCCACTGAGCCTTGTGATGAGAAGTCTCATGGAGAATTCTGATGAAAAGGTGCATGCAGCATTGTGATCACAGGGGTCTTAGAGCATTGTGAAGCAAAGGACATGGATCATTGTGATGAAAAAGGCATGGAGCCTTGTCATGACAGGGTTCAAGGAGCATACTGACGACAAGTGTCTGGGAGCATTGTGATGACAAGTGTATTGAACATTGTGATGAAAAAGGTCATGGAACATTGTGATGAGAAGTGCATGGATAATTGTGATAACGAGCGTCATGGGGCGTTGTGATGACAAGTGTTATGGAGCATTGTGATCACAAGGGTTTGGAGCATTGTGATGACAAGGGCATGGATCAATGTGATGAGAGGGGCATTCAACATTGGGCTGAAAAGTTTTATGGATTATTGTGATGACAGTGGGCATGGAGCATTGTGATGACAAGGGCATGGAGCATTGTGGTGACAAAGGTCACAGAGCCTTGTGTGACGAGGGCATGGACCACTGTGATGACAAGGGTCATGAAGCATTGTGATGACTGGAGTCATGGAGCATTGTGATGACAGGGGTCATAGAGCATTGTGATGACAAGGGCATGGAACTTTGTGATGATAGGGTCATGGAACATTGGGCTGACAAGTTTCATGGATTATTGTGATGACAGTGGGCATGGCAAATTGTGATGACAAGTGCATGGAACATTGTGATAACAAGCTCATGGAGTATTGTGAATACAGGTGTCAGGGAGCATTGTGATGACATATGTCATTGTCCATTGTGATGACAATGGCATGGAGCATTGTGATACCAAGTGTCATGGAGGATTCTGATGACAAAGGTAATGGCGCATTTTGATGACAAGGGCTTGGAACATTGTGATGTCAAGGGTCAAGGGGCATTGTGATGACAGGACATGGAGCATTGTGATGACAAGGGCCATTGAGAATTTTGATGACAATGTAATGAAGCATTGTGATGACAAACGCATGGAGCTTGCTATGACAGGGGTCATAGAGCATTGAGATGACAAATGCATGGAGAATTGTGATGAAAATATCATATAACATTGTGATGAGAAGTGTCCTGGTGCATTGTGATGACAAGGATTTGGAGAATTGTAATGACATGGGACATGGAGCATTGTGAAGAACAGGGCATGGAGAATTGTGATGGCAAGACCGTGGAGCATTGTGATGAAAAGACCATGGATAATTATGATGAAGAGCGTCATGGATCACTGTAAAGACAAAGGGCATGGAGCATTGTGATGACAGGTGTCATGGATCATTGTGATGAGAGGGGTCATGGAGCATTGTGATGACAAGGGTCAATGAGCACTGTGATGAGAAGGTCATGGAGCATTGGGCTGAAAATATTCATGGAGTATTTTGATGACAGGGCTCATGGAGACTTGGATGACAAGGCCGTGGAACATTGTGATGGCAGGGTTCATGGAGCATTATTATGACAGGGGTAATGGAGCATTGTGATGACTAGGGCACGGAACACTGTGATACATGTGTCATAGAGGATTGTAATGACAAGGTCATGGAGCATTGTGATGAGAAGAGTATCGAGCATTGCGATGACAAGCGTCATGGAGCATTGTGGTGACAAGGGCATGGAGCAATGTGATGGGAGGTTTCATGGAGCATTGTGATGAAATGGCATGGAGCACTGTGATGCCAAGGGTCATGGAGCTTTGTGATGACAAAAGTCATGGAGCATTTTGATGACAAGGTCGTGGTGCATTGTGATGAGAAGGGCAGGGAGCATTGTGATGACAGGGTCATGGAGCAAATTGATGAAAAGTGTCATGGAACATTTTGATGACAGGGGTTATGGAACATTGTGATGTCAGGGTTAATGGAGCATTTTGATGAAAAGTGTCATGGAGCATTCTGATGAAAAGATGCATGGAACATTGTGATTACAGGGGTTTGGAAGAATTGTGATGACAAGGGCATGGGGCATTGTGATGAGAAGCAATGGAGCATTCTGATGACATGCGTCATGGAGCTTTGTGATGACAAGGACATGGTGCATTTTGATTACAGGGGTCTTGGAGCATTGTGATGAAAAAGGAATGGATAATTGTGATGAAAAATGCATGGAGCCTTGTCATGACAGGGTTCAAGGAGCATACTGATGACAACTGTCAGGGGGCATTGAGATGTTAAGTGTATTGAGCATTGTGATGACAAAGATCATGGAGCATTGTGAAGAGAAGACCATGGATAATTGTGATGACCAGCCTCATGGGGCATTGTGATGACAAGTGTTATGGAACACTGTGATCAGAAGGGTTTGGAGCATTTTGATGACAGAGGTCATTGAGCATTTTGATTTCATTGTGATGATAATAGCATGAAATATTATGGTGATGGGCATGGTGCATTGTGATGACAGGCGTCATGGAGCATTGTTATGACAGGGGTAATGGAGCATTGTGATGACAAGGCCATGGGGCATTGGTCTGAAATATTTCATGGATTATTGTGATGAGAGTGGGCCTGGCGCACTGTGATGACAAGGGCCCAGAACACTGTGGTAGAGGGTTCATGGAGGACTGTAATGACAAGGGCATGGAGCATTGTTATGAGTTGGGCATCGAGCATTGTGATGACAAGCGTCATGGAGATTTGTGATGACAAATGTCATGGAGCATTTTGATGACATGGGTTATGGAGCATGGTGAGGTAAGGGGTCATGGAGCACTGTGACGAAAAAGGTCATGGAGCATTTAGATGACATGGGTTATGGAGAATTGTGATGTCAGGGGTCATGGAGCACTGTGATGATAATGGCATGTAGTATTGTGATGACAGCGGTCATGGAACATTGTGATGACAAGGATGAGGGCGTATTGTGATGACTAGTAATGGAACATTGTGATATCAGTGGTGACAGAGCATTTTGATGAGAAGTGCATGGAGCATTGTGATGACAAGCTGGTGGAGCATTTTGCTGACAAGCGCATGGAGTATTGTGATGACAAGTGTCATTGAGTGTTGTGCTGAGAAAGGCATGGAGCATTGTGATGAAAAGTTCATGGTGCATTCTGGTTACACAGGTCACAGAGCCTTGTGATGACGAGGGCATTGACCATTGTGATGACAAATATCATGAAGCATAGTGATGAATGGAGTCACGGAGCATTGTGATGACAGGGGCATGGAGCATTGGTCTCACAAATTTCATGGATTATTGTGATGAGAGTGGGCATGGTGCTTTGTGATGAAAAGAGCATAGAACATTGTGATGACAACGTCATGGACTATAGTGAAGACAGGTGTCAGGGAGCATTGTGATGACATATGTCATGGTCCATTGTGATGCCAATAACATGGAGCATTGTGATGACACGTGTCATGGACGATTGTGATGACAAAGGTAAAGGAGCATTGTGATGATCAGGGCATGGAGCAATGTGATGGCAAGACTGTGGAGCATTGTGATGAGAAGACCATGGATAATTGTGATGAAGAGCATCATAGAGCATTATGATGACAAGAGCCATGGAGCATTCTGACATAAGATATCACTTATGAAGGAAATGTAAACATGGCTACATATGAACTGAATTAGGAAAGAGAACAGTGTCTCACATTTAGAAAATACACTTATGCCTGCTTAAGGGGAAAGAGAGGTGGGGAGATGTACAAAACCAGAGTTTGATATTAGCACAGGTACCGTTCCATAATCCAAATACAGAATAGACAAGACCTACTCCTTCCTCAGTGAACGGGACTGAACACCCATATTCCCCGCAGAGGAATATATCAGAGTACTAAGAATCTTAAAACCTATGCATCGTTATGTCACTGAAAGGGAATCAAGTGTGTCTAGACTGGCATAAACATGGCAGTGAGAATCAGCTCAAAACCACTATAAAAAGGAATTTCAAAAGCAAAACAAAAAAACTGGGAAATTCTTTAAAATTCCTTCAGGGTCTCTGATGAAACCTGGAATGACCCTATCTACAATGACAGCTGGATGTGGCATAAGGCTGGACACTTGGCACTGAGAGGATTGGTGAGATTCGGTGAGCAAATGCAGACCATTTAAAGCCATAATGCGTGGCACACATTCCACGGTTCCCAACTCTCCAGGTTGAAGGGAATATTACTACAGCTATAACATGTACGGGAAAACTACAGAATGGACACACTGTGAATATGAAAGGTTTCTAAAACTCAACTAATAGTCCCTCTAATGGTGCTCCGCTTTGACTTTCCAACTGCTTTACTATCAATCTCCCAACTTGGAAAGACAGCCCCTTTAACCTCCTGGTTCGCACAGGTTGCCAATTTGGCAGCGGATGAAAGGGAAGAGGGAGAACCATTGAGAGAGTAGCTGTTAGGCATTTGGACGGGCACATGTCACTCTAATTTCCCGGAAGGAAGAAGAATTAACCAAAGTCTCAGCCACCTGCCGGGAACCAGTATAGGTCATGAACCAAAATTTTGGACTTGCGGTCAGCTCACAAAAAATGAGTTGAAAAATGGATCTTAGGAGCACAACAATGCACAAACAGTCAGATAAATAAAGGACAACAATCGTCCAAAAATCTTTTGAGGGAAGGCAACGAGGCGGACTTGAAAGTGAGCCAGAATAGCAGGAAACAGATTTCAAGAAGTACATTGGAATCGCCTTTAAAGCAGAGGAACAGGGGCACAACTTCAACAATGATGCAATTGGCCAGCAATGCCGTATGTGTTTTCACCTGAATCAATTCAGGAGAAAACGCATACGTCCTTTTTGGCCAAGCAAGAAAGCGGGCAATGCAAATCTGAACTACAATGAAGTATCAATTCCCACCGGTCAAAAGGGACATCCGCAAAATGTGTAAAACTCAGAAAGGCAAGGCAGGCCCAGGAGAACAGGGAGCCTAGTTATGCAGACGGGCAGGATGTAAATTGCCAACTGCCTCTCTGGAGGAGTGCATTGTGTTCCCTAAAACAAGGAAACAACAGAGCTACAGAGCCAAGGGCACTTCCAGTGTAAGGAATATACCTTGGGAATACTGAAAATCAATAAGACAGAGCCACCTGAAAATTTAGTGCTGCACTGCTTACAAGAACCTCAACTTGGGTACAACTTAAATATCCTAGGAAAGACAAAAATGGTTCAAGAAATTGTTTTACTTACGTACGAAGGAATATCCCTCAGCCATGAAATCAATGTTATAAGGCCAGTAGCAGCAAAATGAGTGGATTCAGGTACGATGATTCTAAGTGAAATAAGTCACAGAGAAAAAGAAACTTATCATAAGAATATCACTTATGAAGGTCCTGTAAACATGGCTACACATGAACTTAGTTAAGAAAGAGAACAGAGTCTCACATTTAGAAAACACGCTTATGTCCGCTTAAGGGGGAAGGAGAGGTGGGGTGATGCATAAAACCAGAGTTTGATATTAGTACACGTACCGTTCCAAAAACCAAATAAGGAATAGACAAGACCTACACTTTCCTCAGTGAAATGGACTCAAAACCCCATATTTCTCACAGAGGAATATATCTGACTAGTAAGAATCTTAAAACCTATGTATTGATAAGTCTCCATAAGGGAATCAAGTGTGTCTAGACTGGCATAAACAGGGCAGTTATAATCAGCTCAAACCCACTATAAAAAGGAATTTCAAAAACAAAACAAAAAAACAGAGAAATTCTTTACAATTCCTTCAGGGGATCTTATGAAACCTGGAATGACACTATCTACAATGACAGCTGGATGTGGCATTAGGCTGGACACTTGGGACTGAGAGGATTGGTGAGCAAATGCAGACCATTTAAAGCAATAATGCGTGGCACACATTCCAAGGGTCCCAACTCTCCAGGTTATAGGGAATACTACAACAGTTATAACATGTACGGGAAACCTAGAGAATGGACACAGTGTGAATATAAAAGGTCTCTAAAACTCAACTAATAGTCCCTATCCTGGTACTCTGGTTTGCATTTCCAACTGCTTTACTGTCAATCTCCCAACTTGGAGAGACAGCCTCTTTAACCTCCTGGTTCGAACAGGTTGCGAATTTGGCAGTGGATGAAAGGGAAGAGGGAGAACCAATGAGAGAGTAGCTGTTAGGCAATTGGATGGGCACATGTCACTCTAATTTCCCGGCAGGAAGAAGAATTAAACAAAGTCTCGGTGACCCGCCGGGAACCAGTATAGGTCCTGAACCACAATTTTGGACTTGCGGTCAGCTCACAAAAAACGAGTTGAAAAATGGAGCTCAGTGGCACAGCAATTCACAAACTGGCATTGTAATAAAGGACAACAATCGTCCAAATATCTGTTGAGGGAAGGCAACGAGGCAAACTTCAAATCGAGCCAGAATAGCAGGAAACAGATTTCAAGAGGTACATTGGAATCACCTTGAAATCACAGGAAGAGGGGCACAACTTCGACAATGATGCACTTGGCCAGAAAGGGCGTATGCGTTTTCTCCTGAATATATTCAGGAGAAAATGTATAAGTCCATTTTGGCCAAGCAAGCAAGCGGGCAATGCAAATCTGAACTGCAATGAATTATCACCTCCCAGCGGTCAAACGGGACATCCGCAAAATGTGTAAAAGCCAGAAAGGCAAGACAGGCAATGGAGAATAGGGAGCCTAGTTATGCTGATGGGCAGGATGTAAATTGCCAACTGCCTCTCTGGAGGAGTGCATTGTGTTCCCTAAAACAAGTAAACAACAGAGCTACAGAGCCAAGGGCACTTCCAGTCTAGGGAATATACCTTGGGAAAACTGAAAATCAATAAGACAGAGCCACCGCAAAATTTAGGGCTACACTTCTTACAAGAACCGCAACTTGGGTACACCTTAAATATCCCAGGAAAGACAAAAATGGTTCAAGAAATTGTGTTATTTACGTACGATGGAATATCAGTCAGCCATGAAATCAATGTCATAAGGCCAGTAGGTTCAAAATGAGTGTATTCAGGTACGATGATTCTAAGTGAAATAAGTCACAGAGAAAAAGAAACTTATCATAAGATATCACTTATGAAGGCCCTGCAAACATGGCTACACATGAACTGAGTTAGGAAAGAGTACAGAGTCTAACATTTAGAAAAAAGTCTTATGCCTGCTTAAGGGGGAAGGAGAGGTAGGGTGATGCATAAAACCAGAGTTTGATATTAGTACAGGTACCGTTCCAAAAACCAAATTCGGAATAGACAAGACCTACACGTTCCTCAGTGAAAGGGACTCAAAACCCCATATTTCCCGCAGAGGAATATATCTGAGTGATAAGAATCTTAAAACCTATGTATTGATATGTCTCCGTAAGGGAAACAAGTTTGTCTTGACTGCCATAAACATGGCAGTGAGAATCAGCTCAAACCCACTATAAAAAGTAAATTCAAAAACAAAACAAAAAAAAAGAGAAATTCTTTACAATTCCTTCAGGGGCTCTGATGAAATCTGGAATGACCCTATCTACAATGACAGCTGAATGTGGCATAAGGCTGGACACTTGGGACTGAGAGGATTGGTGAGATTCGGTGAGCAAATGCAGACCATTTAAAGCAATAATGTGTGGCACGCATTCCAAGGGTCCCAACTCTCCAGGTTGAAGGGAATATTACTACAGCTATAACATGTACGGGAAACCTAGAGAATGGACACACTGTGAATATGAAAGGTTTCTAAAACTCAACTAATAGTCCCTCTCCTGGTGCTCTGGTTTGAATTTCCAACTCCTTTACTATCAATCTCCCAACTTGGAAAGACAGCCCCTTTAACCTCCTGGTGCGCACAGGTTGCCAATTTGGCAGAGGATGAAAGGGAAGAGGGAGAACCAATGAGAGAGTAGCTGTTAGGTATTTGGACGGTCACATGTCACTCTAATTTCCAGGGTGGAAGAAGAATTAACCAATGTCTCAGCCACGTGCCAGGAACCAGTATAGGTCCTGAACCAAAATTTTGGACTTGCGCTCAGCTCACAAAAAACGAGTTGAAAAATGGATCATAGGGATACAACAATGCACAAACTGTCAGAGAAATAAAGGACAACAATCGTCCAAAAATCTGTTGAGGGAAGGCAACGAGGCGGACTTGAAAGCGAGCCAGAATAGCAGGAAACAGATTTCAAGAGGTACATTGGAATCGCCTTTAAAGCACAGGAAGAGGGGAACAACTTCAACAATGATGCACTTGGCCAGAACTGTCGTATGTGTTTTCTCCTGAATATATTCAGGAGAAAAGGCATACGTTCTTTTTGGCCAAGCAAGCAAGTGGGCAATGAAAATCTGAACTACAATGAAGTATCACTTCCCACCGGTCAAAAGGGACATCCGCAAAATGTGTAAAAGCCAGAAAGGCAAGACAGGCAATGGAGAACAGGGAGCCTAGTTATGCTGATGGGAAGGATGTAAATTACCAACTGCTTCTCTGAAGGAGTGCATTGTGTTCCCTAAAACAAGGAAACAACAGAGCAACAGAGCCAAGGGCACTTCCAGTGTAGGGAATATACCATGGGAATACTGAATATCAATAAGACATGCCACCTAAAAATTTAGTGCTGCACTGCTTACAAGAACCTCAACTGGGGTACAACTTAAATATCCTAGGAAAGACAAAAATGGTTCAAGAAACTGTGTTATTTATGTACGATGGAATATACCTCAGCCATGAAATCAATGTTATAAGGCCAGTAGCAGCAAAATGAGTGTATTCAGGTACGATGATTCTAAGTGAAATAAGTCACAGAGAAAAAGAAACTTATCATAAGATATCACTTATGAAGGTCCTGTAAACATGGCTACACATGAACTGAGTTAGGAAAGAGAACAGAGCCTCACATTTAGACAACACTCTTGTGCCTGCTTAAGGGGGAATGCGAGGTGGGGTGATGCATAAAACCAGAGTTTGATATTAGTACAGGTACCTTTCACAAAACCAAATACGGAATAGAAAAGACATACACTTTCCTCAGTGAAAGGGACTCAAAACGCCATATTTCCCGCATAGGAATATATGTGACTGGTAAGAATCTTAAAATCTATGTATTGATATGTCTCCGTAAGGGAATCAAGTGTGTCTAGACTGGCATAAACATGGCAGTGAGAATCAGCTAAAACCCATTATAAAAACGAATTTCAAAAAGAAAACAAAAAAACAGGGAAATTCTTTACAATTCCTTCAGGGGCTCTGATGAAACCTGGAATGACCCTATCTACAACGACAGCTGGATGTGGCATAAGGCTGGACACTTGGGACTGAGAGGATTGGTGAGATTCTGTGAGCAAATGCAGACCCTTTAAAGCAATAATGAGTGGCACACATTCCAAGGGTCCCAACTCTACATGATGAAGGGAATATTACTACAGCTATAACATGTATGGGAAACCTAGAAAATGGACACACTGTGAATACGAAAGGTTTCTAAAAATCAACTAATAATCCCTCTCCTGGTGCTCCGGTTTGACTTTCCAACTGCTTTACTATCAATCTCCCAACTTGGAGAGACAGCCCATTTAAACTCCTGGTTCGCACAGGTGGCCAATTTGGTAGAGAATGAAAGGGAAGAGGGAGAACCAATGAGAGAGTAGTTGTTAGGCATTTGGACGGGCACATGTCATTCTAATTTTCCGGCAGGAAGAAGAATTAACGAAAGTCTCAGACATCCACCGGGAACCAGTATAGGTCCTGAACCAAAATTTTGGACTTGCGGTCAGCTCACAAAAAACGAGTTGAAAAATGGAGCTCAGGGGCACAACAATGCACAGACTGGCAGAGTAATAAAGGACAACAATCGTCCGAAAATCTGTTGAGGGACGGCAACGAGGCGGATTTGAAAACGAGCCAGAATAAGAGGAAACAGATTTCAAGAGGTACATTGGAATCGCCTTTAAAGCACAGGAAGAGGGGCACAACTTTGACAATGATGCACTTGGCCAGCAAGAGTGTATGTGTTTTCTCCTGAATATATTAAGGAGAAAACGCGTACGTCCTTTTTGGCCAAGCAAGCAAGCGGGCAACGCAAATCTGAACTACAATGAAGTATCACTTCCCACCGGTCAAAAGGGACATCTGCAAAATGTGTAAAAATCAGAAAGGCAAGACAGGCCCTGGAGAACAGGGAGTCTAGATATGATGATGGGCAGCATGTAATTTGCCAACTGCCTCTCTGGAAGAGTGCATTGTGTTCCCTAAAGAAGGAAACAACAGAGCAACAGAGCCAAGGGCACTTCCAGTCTAGGGAATATAACTTGGGAAAACTGAAAATCAATAAGACACTGCCACCGCAAAATTTAGGCCTGCACTGCTTACAAGAACGTCAACTTGGGTACACCTTAAATATCCCAGGAAAGACAAAAATGGTTCAAGAAATTGTGTTACTTACGTACGATGGAATATCAGTCAGCCATGAAATCAATGTCATAAGGCCAGTAGCTTCAAAATGAGTGTATTCAGGTACGATGATTCTAAGTGAAATAAGTCACAGAGAAAAAGAAACTTATCATAAGATATCACTTTGAAGGTCCTGTAAACATGGCTACACATGAACTGAGTTAGCAAAAAGAAAAGAGTCTAACATTTAGAAAATGTCTTATGCCTGCTTAAGGGGGATGGAGAGGTGGGGTGATGCATAAAACCAGAGTTTGATATTAGTACAGTTACCGTTCCAAAAACCAAATACGGAATAGACAAGACCTACACTTTCCTCAGTGAAAGGGACTTAAAACCCCATATTGCCCGCAGAGGAATATATCTGACTAATAAGAATCTTAAAACCTATGTATTGATATGTCTCCTTAAGGGAATCAAGTTTGTCTAGACTGGCATAAACATGCCAGTGAGAATCAGTTCAAATCCACTATAAAAAGGAATTTCAAAAACAAAACAAAAAAACAGGGAAATTCTTTACAATTCCTTCAGGGGCTCTGATGAAACCTGGAATGACCCTATCTACAACGACAGCTGGATGTGGCATAAGGCTGGACACGTGGGACTGAGAGGATTGGTGAGATTCGGTGAGCAAATGCAGACCATTTCAAGCAATAACGCGTGGCACACATTCCAACGTTCCCAACTCTCCAGGTTGAAGGGAATATTACTACATCTATTACATGTACGGGAAACCTAGAGAATGGACACACTGTGAATACGAAAGGTTTCTAAAACTCAACTAATAATCCCTCTCCTGGTGCTCCGGTTTGACACTCCAACTGCTTTACTATCAATCTCCCAACTTGGAGAGACAGCCCCTTTAACCTCCTGGTTCTCACAGGTGGCCACATTTGTAGAGGATGAAAGGGAAGAGGGAGAACCAATGAGAGAGTAGCTGTTAGGCATTTGGACGGGCACATGTCATTCTAATTTCCTGGCAGGAAGAAGAATTAACCAAAGTCTCTGACACCCGCCGGGAACCAGTATAGGTCCTGAACCAAAATTTTGGACTTGGGGTCAGCTCACAAAAAACGAGTTGAATAATGGAGCTCAGGGGCAGAGCAACGCACAAACTGGCAGAGTAGTAAAGGACAACAATCGCCCGAAAATCTGTTGAAGGAAGGAAACGAGGCGGACTTGAATGTGAGCCAGAATAGCAGGAAACAGATTTCAAGAGGTACATTGGAATCACCTTTAAAGCACAGGAATAGGGGCACAGCTTCGACAATGATGCACTTGGCCAGCAATGCCATATGTGTTTTCTCCTGAATCAATTCAGGAGAAAACGCATATGTCCTTTTTGGCCAAGCAAGCAAGCGGGCAATGCAAATCTGAACTACAATGAAGTATCACTTCCCAACGGTCAAAAGGGACATCCGCAAAATGTGTAAAAACCAGAATGGCAAGGCAGGCCCTGGAGAACAGGGAGCCTAGTTATGCTGATGGGCAGGATGTAAATTGCCAACTGCCTCTCTGGAGGAGTGCATTGTGTTCCCTAAAACAAGGAAACAACAGAGCTACAGAGCCAAGGGCACTTCCAGTCTAGGGAATATACCTTGGGAATACTGAAAATCAATAAGACAGAGCCACCTCAAAATTTAGTGCTGCACTGCTTACAAGAACCTGAACTTGGGTACAATTTAAATATCCTAGGAAAGACAAAAATGGTTCAAGAAATTGTTTTACTTACGTACGATGGAATATCCCTTAGCCATGAAATAAATGTTATAAGGCCAGTAGCAGCAAAATGAGTGTATTCAGGTATGATGATTCTAAGTGAAATAAGTCACAGAGAAAAATTAAGTTATCATATGATATCACTTAGGAAGGTCCTGTAAACATGGCTACACATGAACTGAGTTAGGAAAGAGAACAGAGTCTCACATTTAGTAAACACTCCTATGTCTACTTAAGGGGGAAGGAGAGGTGGGGTGATATATAAAACCAGAGTTTGATATTAGTACACATACCGTTCCAAAAACCAAATACGGAATAGACAAGACCTACACTTTCCTCAGTGAAATGGACTCAAAACCCCATATTTCTCGCAGAGGAATATATCTGACTAGTAAGAATCTTAAAACCTATGTACTGATAAGTCTCCGTAAGGGAATCAAGTGTGTCTAGACTGGCATAAACATGGCAGTTAGAATCAGCTCAAACCCACTATAAAAAGGAATTTCAAAAACAAAACAAAAAAAAACAGAGAAATTCTTTACAATTCCTTCAGGGGCTCTGATGAAACCTGGAATGACATTATCTACAATGACAGCTGGATGTGGCATTAGGCTGGACACTTGGGACTGAGAGGATTGGTGAGCAAATGCAGACCATTTAAAGCAATAATGCGTGGCACACATTCCAAGGGTCCCAACTCACCAGGTTGTAGGGAATACTACTACAGTTATAACATGTACGGGAAACCTAGAGAATGGACACAGTGTGAATATAAAAGGTTTCTAAAACTCAACTAATAGTCCCTCTCCTGGTGCTCTGGTTTGAATTTCCAACTGCTTTACTATCATTCTCCCAACTTGGAGAGACAGCTCCTTTAAACTCCTGGTTCGAACAGGTTGCCAATTTGGCAGTGGATGAAAGGGAAGAGGGAGAACCAATGAGAGAGTAGCTGTTAGTCATTTGGATGGGCACATGTCACTCTAATTTCCCTGCAGGAAGAAGAATTAAACAAAGTCTCAGCCACCCGCCAGGAACCAGTATAGGTCCTGAATCACAAATTTGGACTTGAGGTCAGCTCACAAAAAACGAGTTGAAAAATGGAGCTCAGGGGCACATCAATGCACAAACTGGCAGAGTAATAAAGGACAACAATTCTCCAAATATCTGTTGAGGGAAGGCAACGAGGCAGACTTCAAATCGAGCCAGAATAGCAGGAAACAGATTTCAAGAGGTACATTGGAATCGCCTTTAAAGCACAGGAAGAGGGGCACAAATTCGACAATGATGCACTTGGCCAGAAAGGGCGTATGCGTTTTCTCCTGAATATATTCAGGAGAAAATGTATAAGTCCATTTTGGCCAAGCAAGCAAGCGGGCAATGCAAATCTGAACTACAATGAATTATCACCTCCCAGCGGTCAAACGGGACATCCGCAAAATGTGTAAAAGCCAGAAAGGCAAGACAGGCAATGGAAAATAGGGAGCCTAGTTATGCTGATGGGCAGGATGTAAATTGCCAACTGCCTCTCTGGAGGAGTGCATTGTGTTCCCTAAAACAAGTAAACAACAGAGCTACAGAGCCAAGGGCACTACCAGTCTAGGGAATATACCTTGGGAAAACTGAAAATCAATAAGACAGAGCCACCGCAAAATTTAGGGCTGCACTGCTTACAAGAACCGCAACTTGGGTACACCTTAAATATCCCAGGAAAGACAAAAATGGTTCAAGAAATTGTGTTATTTATGTACGATGGAATATCAGTCAGCCATGAAATCAATGTCATAAGGCCAGTAGCAGCAAAATGAGTGTATTCAGGTACGATGATTCTAAGTGAAATAAGTCACAGAGAAAAAGAAACTTATCATAAGATAGCACTTATGAAGGTCCTGTAAACATGTCTACACATGAACTGAGTTAGGAAAGAGAACAGAGTCTCACACATAGAAAACACTCTTATGCCTGCTTAAGGGGGAAGGAGAGGTGGGGTGATGCATAAAACCAGAGTATGATATTAGTACACGTACCGTTCCAAAAACCAAATACGGAATAGACAAGACCTACACTTTCCTCAGTGAAAGGGACTTAAAACCCCATATTGACGGCAGAGGAATATAGCTGACTGATAAGAATCTTAAAACGTATGTATTGATATGTCTCCGTAAGGGAATCAAGTTTGTCTAGACTGGCATAAACATGGCAGTGAGAATCAGTTCAAACCCACTATAGAAAGGAATTTCAAAAACAAAACAAAGAAAGAGGGAAATTCTATACAATTCCTTCAGGGGCTCTGATGAAACCTAGAATGACCCTATCTACAACGACAGCTGGATGTGGCATAAGGATGGACACTTGGGACAGAGAGGATTGGTGAGATTCGGTGAGCAAATGCAGACCCTTTAAAGCAATAACACATGGCACATATTCAAAGGTTCCCAACTCTCCAGGTTGAAGGGAATATTACTACATCTATAACATGTACAGGAAACCTAGAGAATGGACACACTGTGAATACGAAAGGTTTCTAAAACTCAACTAATAATCCCTCTCCTGGTGCTCCGGTTTGACTTTCCAACTGCTTTACTATCAATCTCCCAACTTGGAGAGACATCCCCTTTAACCTCCTGGTTCTCACAGGTGGCCAATTTTGTAGAGGATGAAAGGGAAGAGGGAGAACCAATGAGAGAGTAGCTGTTAGGCATTTGGACGGGCACATGTCATTCTAATTTTCGGCAGGAAGAAGAATTAACCAAAGTATCAGACACCCGCCGGGAAGCAGTATAGGTCCTGAACCAAAATTTTGGACTTGGGGTCAGCTCACAAAAAACGAGTTGAAAAATGGAGCTCAGGGGCACAGCAATGCACAAACTGGCAGAGAAATAAAGGACAACAATTGTCCAAAAATCTTTTGAGGGAAGGCAACGAGGCGGATTTGAAAGTGAGCCAGAATAGCAGGAAACAGATTTCAAGAGGTACATTGGAATCGCCTTTGAAGCACAGGAACAGGGGCACAACTTCAACAATGATGCACTTGGCCAGCAATGCCCTATGTGTTTTCTCCTGAATCAATTCAGGAGAAAACGCATACGCCCTTTTTGGCCAAGCAAGCAAGCGGGCAATGCAAATCTCAACTACAATGAAGTATCATTTCCCAACGGTCAAAATGGACATCCGCAAAATTTGTAAAAGCCAGAAAGGCAAGACAGGCAATGGAGAACTGGGAGCCTAGTTATGCTGATGGGCAGGATGTAAATTGCCAACTGCCTCTCTGGAGGAGTGCATTGTGTTCCCTCAAACAAGTAAACAACAGAGCTACAGAGCCAAGGGCACTTCAAGTCTAGGGAATATACCTTGGGAAAACTGAAAATCAATAAGATAGAGCCACCCCAAAATTGTGGGCTGCACTGCTTACAAGAACCTCAACTTGGGTACACCTTAAATATCCCAGGAAAGACAAAAATGGTTCAAAGAATTGTGGTATTTACATACGATGTAATATCCCTCAGCCATGAAATCAATGTCATAAGGCCAGTAGCGGCAAAATGATTGGATTCAGGTACGATGATTCTAAGTGAAATAAGTCACAAAAAAAATAAATTTATCATAAGATATCACTTATGAAGGTCCTCTAAACATGGCTACACATGAACTGAGTTAGGAAAGAGAACAGAGCCTCACATTTAGAAAACACTCTTGTGCCTGCTTAAGGGGGAAGGAGAGGTGGGGTGATGCATAAAACCAGAATTTGATATTAGTACAGGTACCGTTCCAAAAACCAAATACGGAATAGGCAAGACCTACACTTTCCTCAGTGAAAGGGACTCAAAACGCCATATTTCCCACAGAGGAATATATCTGACTGGTAAGAATCTTAAAATCTATGTATTGATATGTCTCCGTAAGGGAATCAAGTGTGTCTAGACTGGCATAAACATGGCAGTGAGCATCAGCTAAAACCCATTATAAAAACGAATTTCAAAAAGAAAACAAAAAAACATGGAAATTCTTTAAAATTCCTTCAGGGGCTCTGATGAAACCTGGAATGACCCTATGTAAAACGACAGCTGGATGTGGCATAAGGCTGGACACCTGGGACTGAGAGGATTGGTGAGCAAATGCAGACCATTTAAAGCAATAATGTGTGGCACACATTACAAGGGTCCCAACTCTCCAGGTTGTAGGGAATAGTACTACAGTTATAACAGGTACGGGAAACGTACAGAATGGACACTGTGTGAATACAAAACGTTTCTAAAACTCAACTAATAGTCCCTCTCCTGGTGCTCTGGTTTGAATTTCCAACTGTTTTACTATCAATCTCCCAACATGGAGAGACAGCCCCTTTAACCTCCTGGTTCGAACAAGTTGCCAATTTGGCAGAGGATGAAAGGGAAGAGGGAGAACCAATGAGAGAGTAGCTGTTAGGCATTTGGACGGGCACATGTCACTCTAATTTCCCGGCAGGAAGAAGAATTAAACAAAGTCTCAGCCACCTACCGGGAACCAGTATAGGTGCTAAACCAAAATTTTGGACTTCCGGTCAGCTCACAAAAAACGAGTTGAAAAATGGAGCTCAGGGGCACAGCAATTCACAAACTGGCAGAGTAATAAAGGAAAACAATCGTCCAAATATCTGTTGAGGGAAGGCAACGAGGCAGACTTCAAAGCGAGCCAGAATAGCAGGAAACAGATTTCAAGAGGTTCATTGGAATCGCCTTTTAAGCACAGGAAGAGGGGCACAACTTCGACAATGATGCACTTGGCCAAAAAGGGTGTATGTGTTTTCTCCTGAATATATTAAGGAGAAAACCCGTACGTCCTTTTTGGCCAAGCAAGCAAGCGGGCAACGAAAATCTGAACTACAATGAAGTATCACTTCCCACCGGTCAAAAGGGACATCCGCAAAATTTGTAAAAGCCAGAAAGTCAAGACAGGCAATAGAGAACAGGGAGCCTAGTTATGCTGATGGGCAGGATGTAAATTGCCAACTGCCTCTCTGGAGGAGTGCATTGTGGTCCCTAAAACAAGTAAACAACAGAGCTACAGAGCCAAGGGCACTTCAAGTCTAGGGAATATACCTTGGGAAAACTGAAAATCAATAAGATAGAGCCACCCCAAAATTGTGGGCTGCACTGCTTACAAGAACCTCAACTTGGGTACAACTTAAATATCCCAGAAAAGACAAAAATGGTTCAAAAAATTGTGGTAATTACATACGATGTAATATCCCTCAGCCATGAAATCAATGTCATAAGGCCAGTAGCAGCAAAATGAGTGTATTCAGGTACGATGATTCTAAGTGAAATAAGTCACAAAGAAAAAGAAACTTATCATAAGATATCACTTATGAAGGTCCTGTAAACATGGCTACACATGAACTTAGTTAGGAAAGAGAACAGAGTCTCACACATAGAAAACACTCTTATGCCTGCTTAAGGGGGAAGGAGAGGTGGGGTGATGCATAAAACCAGAGTTTTATATTAATACATGTACCGTTCCAAAAACCAACTATGGAATAGAAAAGATCTACACTTTCCTCAGTGAAAGGGACTCAAAACCCCATATTTCCCGCAGAGGTATATATCTGACTAGTAAGAAACTTAAAACTTATGTATTGATAAGTCTCCATGATGATGGGCATGGTTCATTGTGATTACAGAGTTCATGGAGCATTGAGATGAAAAGTGGCATGGAGCAATTTGATTACAGTTGTCTTGGAGCATTGTGATGACAAGGGCATGGAGCATTGTGATGAGAAGGCCATGGAGCAGATTGATGACATGCGTCATGGAGCTTTGTGATGACAATAACACGGAGCATTGTGATTACAGGGGTCTTGGAGCATTCTGATGACAAGGGTCATGGAGCCTTTTGATGACAAGGCCGTGGAACATTGTCATGACAGGGGTGAGGTATTATTCTGATGACTAGTGTTGGAACATTTTGATATCAGTGGTGAGAGAGCATTTTGATGAGAAGTACATGGAGCATTGTGATGACAAGTTTTATGGAGCATTCTGATGACAAGTTTGTGGAAAATTTTGATAACAAGCGCATGGAGCATTGTGATAACAAGGGTCATGGAGCACTCTGCTGACAAAGGCATGGAGCATTGTGATGGCAAGGGTCACAGAGCATTGTGAATGAAAAGTTCATGGAGCATTATGGTGACAAATTTCACAGAGCCCTGTGATGACGAGGGCATGGACCATTTTGATGCCAAAGGTCATGAAGCATTGTGATGACTGGAATCACGGAGCACTGTGATGACAAGGGCATGGAGCATTGTGATGACAGGGGCATGGAGCATTGGTCTGACAAGTTTCATGGATTATTGAGATGACAGTGGGCATGGCACATTGTGATGACAAGGGCATGCAGCATTGTTATGAGAAGGTCATGGAGTACTGTGCAGACAGGTGTCAGGGAGCATTGTGATGACATATGTCTTGGTGCATTGTGATGACAATGGCATGGAGCATTGTGAAGCCAAGTGTCATGGAGGATTGTGATGACAAATGTAATGGAGCATTGTGATGACAAGGGCTTGGAGCTTTTTGATGACAATGGTCATGGAGCACTGTGATGACAAGGGCATGGAGCACTGTGATGACAACGGCCATTGAGAATTTTGATGACAATGTCGTGAAGCACTGTGATGAAAAGCACTTGGAGCTTGCTATGACAGGGTTCATGGAGCATTGTGATGACAAATTCATGGAGAATTATGATGAAAAGTTCATGTAACATTGTGATGAGAAGTGTCATGGAGCATTGTGATGGCAAGACCGTGGAGCACTGTGATGAGAAGACCATGGATAATTGTGATGTCGAGCGTCATGCAGCACTGTAATGATAAGGGGCATGGAGCATTGTGATGACAGGGGTCATGGAGCACTGTGATGAGAAGTTCATGGAGCATTGGGATGAAAATATTCATTGAGTATTGTGATGGCAGTGGTCATGGAGCATTGCGATGACAATGGAATGGAGCATTGTGATGACAAGGTCCTGGAGCATTGTGAGGAGAAGACCATGGAGCCTTGTAATGACAAGTGTCATGGAGCATTCTGAAGAAAAGGGGTGTGGAGCATTATGATTACAGGGGCATGGGACATTGGTCTTAAAAGTTTCATGGATCATTGTGATGACAGTGGGAATGGCGCATTGTGATGACAATGGCACGGAGCATTGTGATGACAATGTCATGCAGTATTATGAAGACAGGTGTCAGGGAGCATTGTGAAGAGCTAAGTCATCTCCCATTGTGATGACAATGGCATGGAGCATTGTGATTTCAAGTGTCATGGAGGATTGTGATGACAAAGGTAATGGAGCATTGTGATGACAAGGGCTTGGAGCATTGTGATGACAAAGGTCATGGAGCACTGTGCTGACAAGGGCATGGAGCATTGTGATGACAAGGTTCATGGAGCATTGTGCTGAGAAAGGCATGGAGCATTGTGATGACAAGTGTCACAAAGCATTTTGATGAAAAGTTCATGGAGCATTGTGGTGACAAATGTCATAGAGCCTTGTGATGACGATGGCATGGACCATTGTGATGACCAAGGTCATGAAGCATTTTGATGACTGGAGTCATGGATCATTGTGATGACAATGGCATGGAGCATTGTGATGACAGGGGCATGGAGTTTTGGTCTGACAAGTTTCATGGATTATTGTGATGGAAATGGGCATGGCTCCTTGTGATGACAAGGGCATGGAGCATGGTGATGACAACGTCATGCAGAATTGAGAAGACAGGTGTCAGGGAGCATTGTGATGACATATGTCATTGTCCATTGTGATGACAATGGCATGGAGCATTGTGATGCCAAGTGTCATGGAGGATTGTGATGACAAAGGTAATGGAGCATTGTGATGACAAGGGTTTGGAGCTCTGTGATGACAAGGGCCATTGACAATTTTGATGACAAATTCGTGAAGCATTGTCATGACAAGCGCATGAAGCTTGCTATGACAGGGTTCATGGAGCATTGCAATGACAAGGGCATGGAGAATTTTGATGAAAAGAGCATGTAAAATTGTGATGAGATGTGTCAAAGAGCATTGTGATGACAAGGACGTGGAGAATACTGATGACCAGGGCTTGGAGCATTGTGATGTCAAGACTGGGGACCATTGTGATGTGTAGACCATGGATAATTGTGATGACGGGCGTCATGGAGCACTCTAGTGACAAGGGGCATGGAGCATTGTGATAACCGTTGTCATGGATCATTGTGATTACAGGGGTCATGGAGCATTGTGATGACAAGGTACATGGAGCATTCGGACGAAAAGGTTGTGGAGTATTATGATGACAATTGCATGGAGCATTGTGATGAAAAGGCCATTGAGCATTGTGATGACAAGGGCAAGGAGCAATTTGATGAGAGTGTTCATGGAGCATTGTGATGACAATGGCATGGAGTACTGTGATGCCAAGGGTCATGGAGCTTTGTGATGACAAAGGTCATGGAGCATTTTGATGACAAGTGCGTGGTGCATTGTGATGAGAAGGGCAGGGAGCATTGTGATGACAGGGTCATGGAGCAATTTGATGAAAAGGGTCAGGGAACATTTTGATGACAGGGGTCATGGAACATTGTGATGTCAGTGGTCATGGAGCATTGTGATGATAAGGGCATGTAGCATTTTGATGACAGGGGTCATGGAACATTGTGATGACAGGGGTGAGGGAGTATTGTGGTGACTAGTGATGGAACATAGTGATATCAGTGGTGAGAGAGCATTTAGATGAGAAGTGCATGGAGCATTGTGATAAAAATATTTATGGAGCATTTTGATGACAAGGTTGTGGAGCATTGTGATGACAAGTGCATGGCACATTGTGATGATATGTGTCTCGGAGCATTGTGTTGAGAAGCACATGGAGCATTGTGATGACAAGGGTCATGGAGCATTGTGCTGACAAAGGCATGGAGCATTCTGATGACAAGTGTTACAGAGCATTGTGATGACGAGGGGATGTACCATTGTGTTGACAAAGGTCATAAAGCATTGTGATGACTGGAGTCAAGGAACATTATGATGTGAGGGGCAATGGAGCATTGTGATTACAAGGGCATGGAGCATTGTGATGACAGCGGCATGGAGCATTGGTCTGACAAGTTTCATGGATTATTGCTATGACAGTGGGCATGGAGCATTGTGATGACGGAGGTCATGGATCATTTTCATTTCAAGGACCATGGCACATTGTGATGACAAGGGCATCAAGCAATGTGAACCCAAGTTTCATCGAGGATTTTGATGACAATGGGAATGGAGCATTGTGATGACAAGTTCATGAAGCATTTTGCTGACAAATGCATGGAACATTTTGATGAAAAGGGTCATGGAGCACTGTGATGACAAGCGTCACTGAACATTGTGATTACAGGGGTCATGGAGCATTGGGATAACAAGGGCATGGATCATTGTGATGACAAGGGTCATGGAGCATTTTGATGACAAGAGTACCGGATCATTGTGTTGTCAGGGGTGATGGATCGTTGTGATGACTGTGGTCATGGAGCATTGTGATGACAGGGGTCATGGAGCATTGTGATGACAAGGGCATGGTGCATTGTGAATGAGAAGGCCATGAAGCATTCTGATGACATGTGTCATGGATCTTTGTGATGACAAGGGCATGGAGCATTGTGATTACAGGGTCTTGGAGCATTGTGATGACAAGTGTCATGGAGTCTTGTGATGACAAGGCCGTGGAACCTTGTGATGGCATGGGTCATGGAGCATTGTTATGACAGGAATAATGGAGCATTGTGATGACAAGGGCAAGGAGCATTGGTCTGAAAGGTTTCATGGATTATTGTGATGAGAGTGTGCATGGAGCATTATGATGACAAGGGCAAGGTACACTTAGATACATGGGTCATGGAGGATTGTAATGACAAGGGCATCGAGCATTGTGATGAGAAGGGCATTGAGCATTGTGATGACAAGGGTCATGGAGCATTTTGATGACAAGAGTCCCGGATCATTGTGTTGTCAGGGGTGATGGATCGTTGTGATGACTGTGGTCATGGAGCATTGTGATGACAGGGGGCATGGAGCATTGTGATGACAAGGGCATGGTGCATTGTGAATGAGAAGGCCATGAAGCATTCTGATGACATGCGTCATGGAGCTTTGTGATGACAAAGGCATGGAGCATTGTCATTACAGGTGTCTTGGAGCATTGTGATGACAAGGGTCATGGAGCCTTGTGATGAGAAGGCCGTGGAAGATTCTAATGGCAGTTTTTATGGAGCATTGTTATAACAGGGGTAATGGAGCATTTTCATGACAAGGGCATGGAGCATTGGTCTGAAAATTTTCATTGATTATTGTGATGAGAGGAGGCATGGAGCACTGTGATGACAAGGGCCATTGAGAATTTTGATGACAACGTCGTGAAGCATTGTTATGACAAGCGCATGGAGCTTGCTATGACAGTGGTCATACAGCATTGTGATGACAAGTGCATGGAGAATTGTGATGACAAGATCATGTAACATCGTGATGAGAAGTGTCACGAAGCATTGTGATGACAAGGACGTGGAGAATTGGAAAGACTTGGGACATGGAGCATTGTGATGAACAGGGCATGGAAAATTGTGATAGCAAGACCGTGGAGCATTGTGATGAAAAGACCATGGATAATTATGATGAAGAACGTCATGGATCACTGTAATGACAAGGGGCATGGAGCATTGTGATGACAGGTGTCATGGAGCATTTTGATGAGAGGGGTCATGGAGCATTGTAATGACAAGGGTAATGGAGCAATGTGATGAGAAGGTCATGAAGCATTGGCCTGAAAATGTTCATGGAGTATTGTGATGACAGTGGTCAAGGAGCATTGTGATGACAAGGGAATGGAGCATTTTGATGACAATGTCCTGGAGCAGTGTGATGAGAAGACCATGGAGCCTTGTGATGACAAATCTCATGGAGCATTCGGATGAATAGGGGCATGGAGCATTGTGATTAATGGGTCTTGGAGCATTGTGATGACAAGGTCATGGAGCATAGTGATGAGAAGGCCATGGAGCATTCTGATGACATGTGTCATGGATCTTTGTGATGACAGGGGCATGGAGCATTGTGATTACAGGGGTCTTGGAGCATTGTGATGACAAGGGTCATGGAGCCTTGGATGCCAAGGCGGTGGAACATTGTGATGGCATGAGTCATGGAGCATTCTTATGACAGGGGTAATGGAGCATTGTGATGACAAGGGCATGGAACATTGGTCTGAAAATTTCATAGATTATTGTGATGAGATTCGGCATGGAACATTGTGATGACAAGGGCACGGAACACTGTGATACATGTGTCATGGAGGATCGTAATGACAAGGGCATGGAGCATTGTGATGAGAAGAGTATCGATCATAGTGATGACGAGTGTCATGGCGCATTGTGGTGACAAGGGCATGGAGCAATGTGATGACAGGGGCATGGAACATTGGTCTGACAAGTTTCATGGATTATTGTGATGACATGGGCATGGAGCATTGAGATGACAAGGGCATGGAGCATTGTGGTGACAAAGGTCACAGAGCCTTGTATGACGAGGGCATGGACGATTGTGAGGACAAAGGTCATGAATCATTGCGATGACTGGAGTCACGGAGCATTGTGATGACAGGGGTCATGGAGCATTGTGATGACAAGGGCATGGAGCATTGTGGTGACAAAGGTCACAGAGCCTTGTGTGACGAGGGAATGTACCACTGTGAGGACAAAGGTCATGAAGCATTGTGATGACTGGAGTCACGGAGCATTGTGATGACAGAGGTTATGGAGCATTGTGATGACAAGGGCATGGAGCATTGTGATGACAGGGGCATGGAACAGTTGTCTGACATGTTTCATGGATTATTGTGATGACAGTGGGAATGGCACATTGTGAGGACAAGGGCATGGAACATTGTGATGACAAAGTCATGGAGTATTGTGAAGACAGGTGTCAGGGAGCATTGTGATGACATATGTCATTGTCCATTGTGATGACAATGGCATGGAGCATTGTGATACCAAGTGTCATGGAGGATTGTGATGACAAAGGTAATGGAGCATTTTGATGACAAGGGGTTGGAACATTGCGATGACTAGGGTCATGGAGCATTGTGATGACAAGGGCATGGGGCATTCTGATGAAAAGGTGCATGGAGCATTGAGATTACAGGGGTTTTGAAGCAATGTGATTACAAGGGCATGGAGCATTGTGATGAGAAGGCAATGGAGCATTCTGATGACATGCGTCATGGAGCTTTGTGATGACAAGGACATGAAGCATTGTGATTACAGGGGTCTTGGAGCATTGTGATGAAAAGGGAATGGATCATTGTGATGAAAAATGCATGGAGCCTTGTCATGACAGGGTTCAAGGAGCATACTGATGACAACTGTCAGGGAGCATTGTGATGATAAGTGTATTGAGCATTGTGATGACAAAGATCATGGAGCATTGTAATGAGAAGACCATGGATAATTGTGATGACCAGCGTCATGGGGCATTGTGATGACAAGTGTTATGGAACATTGTGATCAGAAGGGTTTGGTGCATTGTGATGACAGAGGCCATTGAGCATTTTGATTTCATTGTGATGACAATAGCATGAAATATTACGGTGATGGGCACGGTGCATTGTGGTGACAGTGTTCATGGAGCATTGTGATGACAAGGGCATGGAGCATTGTGGTGAGAAGGCCATGGAGCATTCTGATGACATGCGTCATGGAGATTTGTGATGACAAGGGCTTGGAGAATTGTGATTACAGGGGTCATGGAATCTTGTGATGACAGGGGTGAGGGAGTATTGTGATGACTAGTGATGGAACATTGTGATATCAGCGGTGAGAAAGCATTTTGAGGAGAAGTGCATGGAGAATTGTGATGACAAGGTTTATGGAGCATTTTGATGACAAGGATGTGGAGCAATGTGATGACAAGTGCATGGTGCATTGTGATGACATGCGTTATGGAGCATTGTGCTCACACACGCATCGAGCATTGTGATGACAAGGGTCATGGAGCATTGTGCTGACAAAGGCATGGAGCTTTGTGATGACAAGTGTCACAGAGCATTGTGATAAAAATTTCATGGAGCATTGTGGTGACAAAGGACACAGAGCTTTGTGTGACGAGGTCATGGACCATTGTGATGACAAATGTCATGAAGCATTGTGATGACTGGAGTCACGGAGCATTGTGAAAAACAGGGGTATTGGAGCATTGTGATGAAAAGGGAATGGATTATTGTGATGAAAAAGCATGTGGCCTTGTCATGACAGTGTTCAAGGAGCATACTGATGACAAGTGTCAGCGAGCATTGTGACGCCAAGTGTATTGAGCATTTTGGTGACAAAGGTCATGGAGCATTGTGATGAGAAGACCTTGCATCACTGTGATGACAAGCGTCATTGGGCATGTGATGACAAGTGTTATGGAACATTGTGATCAGATGGGTTTGGAGCATTGTGATGACAGAGGACATGGAGCATTTTGATTTCATTGTGATGACAATAGCATGAATCATTATGATGATGGGCCTGGTGCATTGTGATGACACTGTTCATGGATCATTGAGATGAAAAGTGGCATGGAGAATTGTGATTACAGAGGTCTTGGAGCATTGTGATGACAAGGGTCATGGAGCCTTGTGTTGACAAGGCCGTGGAACATTGTGAAGGCAGGGGTCATGGAGCATTGTTATGACAGGTGTAATGGAGCATTGTGATGACAAGGGCATGGAGCAATGTGATGAGAGATTTCATTGAGCATTGTGATGACAATGGCATGGAGCATTGTGATGCAAAGGGTCATGGAGCTTTGTGATGACAAATGTCATGTTGCATTTTGATGACAAGGGCGTGGTGCATTGTGATGAGAAGGGTAGGGAGCATTGTGATGAGAGGGTCATGGAGCAAGTTGATGAAAAGTGTCATGGAATATTTTGATGACAGGGATTATGAAACATTGTGATGTCAGGGGTCATGAAGCATTGTGATGAAATGGGTCATGGAGCATTTTGTGACAGAGGTTTTGGAACATTGTGATGTCAGGGGTCATGGGACATTGTGATGATAAGGGCATGTAGCACTCTGATGACAGGGGTCATGGAACACTGTGATGAAAGGGGTGAGGGTGTATTGTGATGACTAGTGATGTTACATTGTGATATATGTGGTGAGAGAGCATTTTGATGAGAAGTGCATGGAGCATTGTGATGACAAGTGTTATGGAGCATAGCAATGATAAGGATGTGGAGTATTGTGATGACAAGCGCATTGCGCATTGTGATGACATAGGTCACGGAGCATTGGGCTGACAAGCACATGGAGCATTTTCATGACAATTCCCATGGGGCATTGGGCTGACAAAGGCATGGAGCATTTTGATGACAAGGGACACAGAGCATTGTGATGAAATATTCATGGAGCATTCTGGTGAAAAAGATCACAGAGCCTTGTGTGACGAGGGCATGGACCACAGTGATGAGATAGGTCATGAAGCATTGTGATGACTGGAGTCACGGAGCATTGTGATGAAAGGGGTCATGGAGCATTGTGATGAGAAGGGCATGGAGCAATGTGTAGACAGGGGCATGGAATATTGGTCTGACAAGTTTCATGGATTATTGTGATGACAGTGGGCATGGAGCATTGTGATGACAAGGGCATGGAGCATTGTGGTGACAAAGGCATGGAGCATTTTCATGACAAGGGACACAGAGCATTGTGATGAAATATTCATGGAGCATTGTGGTGTAAAAGGTCGCAGAGCCTTGTTTGAAGAGGACATGGACCACTGTGATGACAAAGGTCATGAAGCATTGTGATGACTGGAGTCACGGAGCATTGTGATGACAGGGGTCATGGAGCATTGCTCTGACAAGATTATGGATTATTGTGATGAGAGTGGGCATGGCGCATTGTGATAACAAGGGCATGGAACATTGTGATGACAAGGTCATGGAGTACTGTGAAGACAGGTGTCAGGGAGCATTGTGATGACATATGTCATTGTCCATTGTGATGACAATGGCATGGAGCATTGTGATACCAAGTGTCATGGAGGATTGTGATGACAAAGGTAATGGAGCATTTTGATGACAAGGGCTTGAAACATTGTGATGACTAGGTTCATGCAGCATTGTGATGACAAGGGCCATTGAGAATTTTGATGACAACGTCGTGAAGCTTTGTGATGACAAGCCCATGGAGCTTGCTATGACAGTGGTCATACAGCATTGCGATGACAAGTTCATGGAGAATTGTGATGACAAGATCATGTAACACTGTGATGAGAAGTGTCATTAAGCATTGTGATGACAAGGACGAGGAGAATTGTAATAACGTGGGACATGGAGCATTGTGATGAACAGGGCATGGAGAATTGTGATAGCAAGACCGTGCAGCATTGTGATGAAAAGACCATGGATATTTATGATGAAGAGCGTCATGGATCAATGTAATCACAAGGGGCATGGAGCATTTTGATGACAGGTGTCATGGAGCCTTTTGATGAGAGGGGTCATGGAGCATTGTGATGACAAGGGTAATGGAGCATTGTGATGAGAAGGTCATGGAGCATTGGCCTGAAAATGTTCATGGAGTATTGTGATGACAGTGGTCAAGGAGCATTGTGATGACAAGGGAATGGAGCATTTTGATGACAAGGTCCTAGAGCAGTGTGATGAGAAGACCATAGAGCCTTGTGATGACAAGTCTAATGGAGCATTCTGATGAATAGGGGCATGGAGCATTGTGATTACAGGGGTCTTGGAGCATTGTGATGACAAGGTCATGGAGCATAGTGATGAGAAGGCCATGGAGGGCTTCCCTGGTGGCGCAGTGGTTGAGAATCCGCCTGCCGATGCAGGGGACACGGGTTCGTGCCCCAGTCTGGGAAGTTCCCACATGCCACAGAGCGGTTGGACCTGTGAGCCATGGCCGCTGAGCCTGCATGTCCGGAGCCCGTGCTCTGCAACGGGAGAGGCCACAACAGTGAGAAGCCCGCGTACCAAAAAAGAAAAAAAAAACAGAAGGCCATGGAGCATTCTGATGACATGTGTCATGGATCTTTGTGATGACAAGGGCATGGAGCATTGTGATTACAGGGGTCATGGAGCCTTGGATGCCAAGGCGGTGGAACACTGTGATGGCAGGGGTCATGGAGCATTCTTATGACAGGGGTAATGGAGCATTGTGATGACAAGGGAATGGAACATTGGTCTAAAAATTTCATGGATTATTGTGATGAGATTCGGCATGGAAAATAGTGATGACTAGGGCACGGAACACTGTGATATATGTGTCATGGAGGATTGTAATGACAAGGGCATGGAGCATTGTGATGAGAAGAGTAATGAGCATTGTGATGACAAGTGTCATGGAGCATTGTGGTGACAAGGGCATGGAGCAATATGATGAGAGGTTTCATGTAGCATTGTGATGAAATGGCATGGAGCATTGTGATGCCAAATGTCATGGAGCTTTGTGAAGACAAAGGTCATGGAGCATTTTGATGACAAGGCCGTGGTGCATTATGATGAGAAGGGCAGGGAGCATTGTGATGACAGGGTCATGGAGCAAATTGATGAAAAGTGTCATGGAATATTTTCATGACAGGGGTTATGGAACATTGCGATGTCAGGGGTCATGGAGCATTTTGATGAAAAGGGTCATGGAGCATTCTGATGAAATGGTGCATGGAGCATTGAGATTACAGGGGTTTTGAAGCAATGTGATTACAAGGGCATGGAGCATTGTGATGAGAAGGCAATGGAGCATTCTGATGACATGCGTCATGGAGCTTTGTGATGACAAGGACATGGAGCATTGTGATTACAGGGGTCTTAGAGCATTGTGATGAAAAAGGAATGGATCATTGTGATGAAAAATGCATGGAGCCTTGTCATGACAGGGTTCAAGGAGCATACTGATGACAACTGTCAGGGAGCATTGTGATGATAAGTGTATTGAGCATTGTGATGACAAAGATCATGGAGCATTGTGATGAGAAGACCATGGAAAATTGTGATGACCAGCGTCATGGGTCATTGTGATGACAATGGTCATCGAGAATTGTGCTGACAAAGGCATGGAGCTTTTTGATGACAAGGGTCACAGAGCATTGTGATAAAAATTTCATGGAGCATTGGGGTGACAAAGGTCACAGAGCTTTTTATGAGGAGGTCATGGACCACTGTGATGACTAATGTCATGAAACATTGTGATGACTGGAGTCACGGAGCATTGTGATAACAGGGGTATTGGAGCATTGTTATGAAAAGGGAAGGGATCACTGTGATGAATAAGGCATGGAGCCTTGTCATGACAGTGTTCACGGAGCATACTGATGACAAGTGTCAGCGAGCATTGTGAAGCCAAGTGTATTGAGCATTGTGGTGACAAAGGTCATGTAGCATAGTGAAGAGAAGACCTTGCATAATTGTCATGACGAGCGTCATGGGGCATGTGATGACAAGTGTTATGGAACATTGTGATCAGAAGGGTTTGGAGCATTGTGACGACAGAGGACATGGAGCATTTTGATTTCATTGTGATGACAATAGCATGAATCATTATGATGATGGGCATGGTGCATTGTGATGACAGTGTTCATAGAGCATTGAGATGAAAAGTGGCATGGAGAATTGTGATTACAGAGGTCTTGGAGCATTGTGATGACAAGCGTCATGGAGCCTTGAGATGACAAGCCCGTGGATCATTGTGATGGCAGGGGTCATGGAGCATTGTTATGACAGCTGTAATGGAGCATTGTGATGACAAGGGCATGGAGAAATGTGATGAGAGATTTCATTGAGCATTGTGATGACAATGGCATGGAGCATTGTGATGCCAAGGTTCATGGAGCTTTGTGATGACAAATGTCATGTTGCATTTTGATGACAAGGGCGTGGTGCATTGTGATGAGAAGGGTAGGAAGCATTGTGATGACAGGCTCATGGAGCAATTTGAATAAAAGTGTCATGGAATATTTTGATGACAGGGGTTATGGAAAATTGTGATGTCAGGGGTCATGAAGCTTTGTGATGAAATGGGTCATGGAGCATTTTGTGACAGGGGTTATGGAACATTGTGATGTGAGGGGTCATGGAGCATTGTGATGATAAAGGCATGTAGCACTGTGATAACAGTGGTCAAGGAACATTGTGATGACAGGGGTGAGCGAGTATTGTGATGACTAGTGATGGAACATTGTGATATATGTGGTGAGAGAGCATTTTGATAAGAAGTGCATGGAGCATTGTGATGACAAGTTTTATGCAGCATAGCGATGAAAAGGATGCGGAGCATTGTGATGAAAAGAGCATGGCACATTGTGATGACATGTGTCAAGGAGCATTGTGCTGACAAGCGCATGGAGCATTTTGATGACAAGTGTCATGGAGCATTGTGCTGACAAAGGCATGGAGCATTGTGACGACAAGGGACACAGAGTATTGTGATGAAAATTTCAATGAGCATTGCGGTGACAAAGATCACAGAGCCTTGTGTGACGAGGGCATGGACCATTATGAGGACAAAGGTCATGAATCATTGTGATGACTGGAGTCACGGAGCATTGTGATGACAGGGGTCTTGGAGCTTTGTGATGACAAGGGCATGGAGCAATGTGATGACAGGGGCATGGAACATTGGTCTGACAAGTTTCATGGATTATTGTTATGACAGTGGGCATGGAGCATTGAGATGACAAGGGCATGGAGCATTGTGGTGACAAAGGTCACAGAGCCTTGTGTGGCGAGGGCATGGACCATTGTGAGGACATGGTCATGAATCATTGTAATGACTGGAGTCACGGAGCATTGTGATGATAGGGGTCTTGGAGCATTGTGATGACAAGGGCATGGAGCAATGTGATGACAGGGGCATGGAACATTGGTCTGACATGTTTCATGGATTATTGTGATGACAGAGGGCATGGACCATTGGTATGACAAGTTTCATGTATTATTGTGATGACAGTGGGCACGGACCATTGTGATGAAAAAGGGCATGAATCATTGTGATGGCTGCAGTCACGGAGCATTGTGAAGACAGGGCTCATGGAGCATTGTGAAGACAAGTGCATGGAGCAATGTGATGACAGGGGCATGGAACATTGGTCTGACAAGTTTCATGGATTATTGTGATGACAGTGGGCATGGAGCATTGAGATGACAAGGGCATGGAGCATTGTGGTGACAAGGGCATGGAGCACTGTGATGACAGGGGCATGGAACATTGGTCTGACATGTTTCATGGATTATTGTGATGACAGTGGGCATGGCACATGTGAAGACAAGGGCATGGAACATTGTGATGACAAGGTCTTGGAATATTGTGAAGACAGGTGACAGGGAGCATTGTAATGACATATGTCATTGTCCATTGTGATGACAATGGCATGGAGCATTGTGATACCATGTGTCATGGAGGATTGTGATGACAGAGGTAATGGAGCATTTTGATGACAAGTGCTTGGAACATTGCGATAACAAGGGTCATGGAGCATTGTGATGACAAGGGCATGGAGCATTCTGATCAAAATGTGCATGGAGCATTGAGATTACAGGGGTTTTGAAGCAATGTGATTTCAAGGGCATGGAGCATTGTGATGAGAAGGCAATGGAGCATTCTGATGACATGTGTCATGGAGCTTTGTGATGACAAGGACATGGAGCATTGTGGTTACAGGGGTCTTGGACCATTGTGATGAAAAGGGAATGGATCATTGTGATGAAAAATGCATGGAGCCTTGTCATGACAGGGTTCAAGGAGCATACTGATGACAACTGTCAGGGAGCATTGTGATGATAAGTGTATTGAGCATTGAGATGACAAAGATCATGGAGCACTGTGATGAGAAGACCATGGATAATTGTGATGACCAGCGTCATGTGGCATTGTGATGACAAGTGTTATGGAACATTGTGATCAGAAGGGTTTGGTGCATTGTGATGAAAGAGGTCATTGAGCATTTTGATTTCATTGTGATGACAATAGCATGAAATATTATGGTGATGGGCATGGTGCATTGGGATGACAGGGTTCATGGAGCATTGAGATGAAAAGGGGCATGGAGCGTTGTGATTACAGGGGTGTTGGAGCATTGTGATGACAAGGGCATGGAGCATTGTGATGAGGAGGCCATGGAGCATGCTGATGACATGCGTCATGGAGATTTGTGATGACAAGGGCATGGAGAATTGTGATTACAAGGGTCATGGAATATTGTGGTGATAGGGGTGAGGTAGTATTGTGATGACTAGTGATGGAACATTGTGATATCAGTGGTGAGAAAGCATTTTTAGGAGAAGTGCATGGAGCATTGTGATGACAAGGTTTATGGAGCATTTTGATGACAAGGATATGGAGCATTGTGATGACAAGTGCATGGTGCATTGTGATGACATGTGTTATGGAGCATTGTGCTGACACACGCATTGAGCATTGTGATGACAAGGGTCATGGAGCATTGTGCTGACAAAGGCATGGAGCTTTGTGATGACAAGGGTCACAGAGCATTGTGATAAAAATTTCATGGAGCATTGTGGTGCCAAAGGTCACAGAGCTTTGTATGACGAAGTCATGGACCATTGTGATGACAAATGTCATGAAGCATTGTGATGACTGGAGTCACGGAGCTTTGTGATAACAGGGGTCTTGGAGCATTGTGATGAAAAGGGAATGGATCATTGTGATGAAAAAGGCATGGAGCCTTGTCATGACAGTGTTCAAGGAGCATACTGATGATAAGTGTCAGCGAGCATTGTGATGCCAAGTGTATTGAGCATTGTGGTGACAAAGGTCATTGAGCCTTGTGATGAGAAGACCTTGCATAACTGTGATGACGAGCGTCATAGGGCATGTGATGACAAGTGTTATGGAACATTGTGATCAGAAGGGTTTGGAGCATTGTGATGACAGATGTCATGGAGCATTTTGATTTCATTGTGATGACAATAGCATGAATCATTATGTTGATGAGCATGGTGCATTGTGATGACAGTGTTCCAGGATCATTGTTATGAAAAGTGGCATGGAGATTTGTGATTACAGAGAGCTTGGTGCATTGTGTTGACAAGACTCATGGAGCCATGTGATGACAAGGCCGTGGAACACTGTGATGGCAGGGGTCATCGAGCATTGTTATGACAGGTGTAATGGAGCATTGTGATGACAAGGGCATGGAGCAATGTGATGAGAGATTTCATTGAGCATTGTGATGACAATGGCATGGAGCATTGTGATGCCAAGTGTCACGGAGCTTTGTGATGACAAAGGTCATGGGGCACTTTGACGACAAGGGCATGGTGCATTGAGATGAGAAAGACAGGGAGCATTGTGATGACAGGGTCATGGAGCAAGTTGATGAAAAGTGTCATGGAATATTTTGATGACAGTGATTATGGAACATTGGGATGTCAGGGGTCATGAAGCATTGTGATGAAATGGGTCATGGAGCATTTTGTGATAGGGGTTATGGAACACTGTGATGTCAGTGGTCATGGGGCATGGTGATGATAAGGGCATGTAGCACTGTGATGACAGGGGTCATGGAACACTGTGATGACAGGGGTGAGGGAGTATTGTGATGACTAGTGATTTAACATTGTGATATATGTGGTGAGAGAGCATTTTGATGAGAAGTTCATGGAGCATTGTGATGACAAGTGTTATGGAGCATAGCAATGATAAGGATGTGGAGTATTGTGATGACAAGCGCATTGCGCATTGTGATGACATGGGTCATGGAGCATTGTGCTGACAAGCACGTGGAGCATTTTGATGACAAGTGTCATGGAGCATTGTGCTGATAAAGGCATGGAGCATTTTGATGACAAGGGACACAGAGCATTGTGATGAAAATTTCATGGAGCATTGTGATGACAAGGGCATGGAGCAATATGATGACAGGGGCATGGATCATTGGTCTGACAAGTTTCATGGATTATTTTGATGAGAGTGGGCATGGAGATTTGAGGTGACAAGGGCATGGAGCATTGTGGTGAAAAAGGTCACAGAGACTTGGGTGACGAAGGCATGGACCATTGTGAGGACAAACGTCATGAAGCATTGTGATGACTGGACTCACGGAGCATTGTGATGACAGGGATCATGGAGCATTGTGATGACAAGGGCATGGAGCATTGTGATGAGAAGGCCATGGAGCATTCAGATGACTTGCGTCATGGAGCTTTGTGATGACAAGGGCATGGAGAATTGTGATTACATGGGTCATGGAATATTGTGGTGACAGGGGAGAGGGAGTATTGTGATGACTAGTGATGGAACATTGTGATATCAGTGGTGAGAAACCATTTTGAGGAGAAGTGCATGGAGCATTGTGATGACAAGGTTTATGGAGCATTTTGATGACAAGGATGGGGAGCATTGTGATGACAAGTGCATGGTGCATTGTGATGACATGGGTTATGGAGCATTGTGCTGACAAGCACATGGAGCATTTTGATGACAAGTGTCATGGAGCATTGTGCTGACAAAGGCATGGAGCATTTTGATGACAAGGGACACAGAGCATTGTGATGAAATAATCATGGAGCATTGAGGTGAAAAAGATCACAGAGCCTTGTGTGACGAGGGCATGGACCATAGTGATGAGATAGGTCATGAAGCATTGTGATGACTGGAGTCACGGAGCATTGTGATGAAAGGGGTCATGGAGCATTGTGATGACAAGGGCATGGAGCAATGTGAAGACAGGGGCATGGAACATTGGTCTGAAAAGTTTCATGGATTATTGTGATGACAGTGGGCATGGAGCATTGTGATGACAAGGGCATGGAGCATTGTGCTGACAAAGGCATGGAGCATTTTCATAACAAGGGACACAGAGCATTGTGATGAAATATTCATGGAGCATTGTGGTGTAAAAGGTCGCAGAGCCTTGTTTGAAGGGGACATGGACCACTGTGATGACAAAGGTCATGAAGCATTGTGATGACTGGAGTCACGGAGCATTGTGATGACAGGGGTCATGGAAAATTGCTCTGACAAGACTATGGATTATTGTGATGAGAGTGGGCATGGCGCATTGTGATGACAAGGGCATGGATCATTGTGATGACATGGTCATGGAGTATTGTGAAGACAGGTGTCAGGGAGCATTGTGATGACATATGTCATTGTCCATTGTGATGACAATGGCATGGAGCATTGTGATACCAAGTGTCATGGAGGATTGTGATGACAAAGGTAATGGAGCATTTTGATGACAAGGGCTTGGAACATTGTGATGACTAAGTTCATGGAGCATTGTGAAGACAAGGGCATGGAGCATTGTGATGACAAGGGCCATTGAGAATTTTGATGACAACGTCGTGAAGCATTGTGATGACAAGCGCATGGAGCTTGCTATGATAGTGGTCATACAGCATTGCGATGACAAGTGCATGGAGAATTGTGATGAGAAGATCATGTAACATTGTGATGAGAAGTGTCACGAAGCATTGTGATGACAAGGACGTGGAGAATTGTAATGACTTGGGACATGGAGAATTGTGATGAACAGGGCATGGAGAATTGTGATAGCAAGACCGTGGAGCATTGTTATGAAAAGACCATGGATAAATTATGATGAAGAGCGTCATGGATCACTGTAATGACAAGGGGCATGGAGCATTGTGATGAAAGGTGTAATGGAGCATTGTGATGAGAGGGGTCATGGAGCATTGTGATGACAAGGGTAATGGAGCATTGTGATGAGAAGGTCATGGAGCATTGGCCTGAAAATATTCATGGAGTATTGTGATGACAGTGGTCAAGGAGCATTGTGATGACAAGGGAATGGAGAATTTTGATGACAAGGTCCTGGAGCAGTGTGATGAGAAGACCATGGAGCCTTGTGATGACAAGTCTAATGGAGCATTCTGATGAATAGGGGCATGGAGCATTGTGATTACAGGGGTCTTGGAGCATTGTGATGACAAGGTCATGGAGCATAGTGATGAGAAGGCCATGCAGCATTCTGATGACATGTGTCATGGATCTTTGTGATGACAGTGGCATGGAGCATTGTGATTACAGGGGTCTTGGAGCATTGTGATGACAAGGGTCATGGAGCCTTGGATGCCAAGGCAGTGGAACATTGTGATGGCAGGGGTCATGGAGCATTGTTATGACAGGGGTAATGGAGCATTGTGATGACAAGGGCATGGAACATTGGTCTAAAAATTTCATGGATTATTGTGATGACATTCGTCATGGAACATTGTGATGACTAGGGCACGGAACACTGTGATACATGTGTCATGGAGGATTGTAATGACAAGGGCATGGAGCATTGTGATGAGAAGATTATCGAGCATTGTGATGACAAGTGTCATGGAGCATTGTGCTGACAAGTGCATGGAGCAATGTGATGAGAGGTTTCATGTAGCATTGTGATGAAATGGCATGGAGCATTGTGATGCCAAGGGTCATGGAGCTTTGTGATGACAAAGGTCATGGAGCATTTTGATGACAAGGTCGTGGTGCATTATGATGAGAAGGGCAGGGAGCATTGTGATGACAGGGTCATGGAGCAAATTGATGAAAAGTGTCATGGAACATTTTGATTACAGGGGTTATGGAACATTGCTATGTCAGGGGTCATGGAGAATTTTGATGAAAAGGGTCATGGAGCATTGAGATTACAGGGGTTTTGAAGCAATGTGATTACAAAGGCATGGAGCATTGTGATGAGAAGGCAATGGAGCATTCTAATGACATGCGTCACGGAGCTTTGTGATGACAAGGACATGGAGCATTGTGATTACAGGGGTCTTGGAGCATTGTGATGAAAAGGGAATGGATCATTGTGATGAAAAATGCATAGAGCCTTGTCATGACAGGGTTCAAGGAGCATACTGATGACAACTGTCAGGGAGCATTGTGATGATAAGTGTATTGAGCATTGTGATGACAAAGATCATGGAGCATTGTGATGAGATAACCATGGAAAATTGTGATGACCAGCGTCATGGGGCATTGTGATGACAAGTGTTATGGAACATTGTGATCAGAAGGGTTTGGTGCATTGTGATGAGATGACCATGGAAAATTTTGATGACCATCGTCATGGGGCATTGTGATGACAAGTGTTATGGAACATTGTGATCAGAAGGGTTTGGTGCATTGTGATGACAGAGGTCATTGAGCATTTTGATTTCATTGTGATGACAATAGCATGAAATATTATGGTGATGGGCACGGTGCATTGTGATGACAGGGTTCATGGAGCATTGAGATGAAAAGGGGCATGGAGCACTGTGATTACAGGGGTGTTGGAGCAGTGTGATGACAAGGACATGGAGCATTGTGATGAGAAGACCATGGAGCATTCTGATGACATGCGTCATGGAGCTTTGTGATGACAAGGGCATGGAGAATTGTGATTACAGGGGTCAGGGAATATTGTGGTGACAGGGGTGAGGGAGTATTGTGATGACTAGTGATGGAACATTGTGATATCAGTGGTGAGAAGGCATTTTGAGGAGAAATTCATGGAGCATTGAGATGACAAGGTTTATGGAGCATTTTGATGACAAGGATGTGGAGCATTGTGATGACAAGTGCATGGTGCATTGTGATGACATGGGTTATGGAGCATTGTGCTGACACGCGCATCGAGCATTGTGATGACAAGGGTCATGGAGCATTGTGCTGACAAAGGCATGGAGCTTTGTGATGACAAGTGTCACAGAGCATTGTGATAAAATTTCATGGAGCATTGGGGTGACAAAGTCACAGAGCTTTGTATGACGATGTCATGGACCATTGTGATGACAAATGTCATGAAGCATTGTGATGACTGGCGTCACCTAGCATTGTGATAACAGGGGTCTTGGAGCATTGTGATGAAAAGGGAATGGATCACTGTGATGAATAAGGCATGGAGCCTTGTCATGACAGTGTTCAAGGAGCATACTGATGACAAGTGTCAGCGAGCATTGTGATTCCAAATGTATTGAGCATTGTGGTGACAAAGGTTATGTAGCAGTGTGATGAGAAGACCTTGCATAATTGTGATGACGAGCGTCATGGGTCATGTGATGACAAGTGTTATGGAACATTGTGATCAGAAGGGTTTGGAGCATTGTGATGACAGAGGACATGGAGCATTTTGATTTCATTGTGATGACAATAGCATGAATCATTATGATGACGGGCATGGTGCATTGTGATGACAGTGTTCATAGAGCATTGAGATGAAAAGTGGCATGGAGAATTGTGATTACAGAGGTCTTGGAGCATTGTGATGACAAGCGTCATGGAGCCTTGTGATGACAAGGCCATGGATCATGGTGATGGCAGGGGTCATGGAGCATTGTTATGACAGGTGTAATGGAGCATTGTGATGACAAGGGCATGGAACAATGTGATGAGAGATTTCATTGAGCATTGTGATGACAATGGCATTGAGCATTGTGATGCCAAGGGTCATGGATCTTTGTGATGACAAATGTCATGTTGCATTTTGATGACAAGGGCGTGGTGCATTGTGATGAGAAGGGTAGGGAGCATTGTGATGACAGGGTCATGGAACAATTTGAATTAAAGGGTCATGGAATATTTTAATGGCAGGGGTTATGGAACATTGTGATGTCAGGGGTCATGGAGCATTGTGAGGATAAGGGCATAGAGCACTGTGATGACACTGGTCATGGAACATTGTGATGACAGGGGTGAGCGAGTATTGTGATGACTAGTGATGGAACATTTTGATATATGTGGTGAGAGAGCATTTTGATGAGAAGAGCATGCAGCATTGTGATGACAAGTTTTATGGAGCATAGCGATGAAAATGATGTTGAGCATTGTGATTAAAAGAGCATGGCACAGGGCTTCCCTGGTGGCGCAGTGGTTGAGAGTCCGCCTGCCGATGCAGGGGACACGGGTTCGTGCCCCGGTCTGGGAAGATCCCACATGCTGCGGAGCGGCTAGGCCCGTGAGCCATGGCTGCTGGGCCTGCGCGTCCAGAGCCTGTGCTCCGCAACGGGAGAGGCCACAGCAGTGAGAAGCCCACGTAATGCAAAAAAAAAAAAAAAAAAAAAAAAAAAAAAAAAAAAAAAAAAAGAGCATGGCACATTGTGATGACATGTGTCAAGGAGCATTGTGTTGACAAGCGCATGGAGCATTTTGATGACAAGTGTCATGGAGCATTGTGCTGACAAAGGCATGGAGCATTGTGATGACAAGGGACACAGAGAATTGTGATGAAAATTTCATGGAGCATTGCCGTCACAAAGATCACAGAGCCTTGTGTGACGAGGGCATGGACCATTGTGAGGACAAAGGTCATGAATCATTGTGATGACTGGAGTCACGGAGCATTGTGATGACAGGGGTCATGGAGCATTTTGATGACAAGGGCATGGAGCAATGTGATTACAGGGGCATGGAACATTGGTCTGACAAGTTTCATGGATTATTGTGATGACAGTGGGCATGGAGCATTGAGATGACAAGGGCATGGAGCATTGTGGTGACAAAGGTCACAGAACCATGTGTGACGAGGGCATGGACCATTGTGAGGACAAAGTTCATGAAGCTTTGTGATGACTGGAGTCACGGAGCATTGTGATGACAGGGGTCATGGAGCATTGTGATGACAAGGGCATGGAGCATTGTGATGACAGGGGCATGGAACATTGGTCTGACATGTTTCATGGAATAATGTGATGACAGTGGGCATGGCGCATTTTGATGACAAGGGCATGGAACATTGTGAAGACAAGGTCATGGAATATTGAGAAGACAGGTGTCAGGGAGCATTGTGATGACATATGTCATTGTCCATTGTGATGACAATGGCATGGAGCATTGTGATACCAAGTGTCATTGAGGATTGTGATGACTAAGGTAATGGAGCATTGTGATGACAAGGGCATGGAGCATTCTGATGAAAAGGTGCATGGAGCATTGAGATTACAGGGGTTTTGAAGCTATCTGATTACAAGGGCATGGAGCATTGTGATGAGAAGGCAATGGAGCATTCTGATGACATGCGTCATGGAATTTTGTGATGAGAACGACATGGAGCATTGTGATTACAGGGGTCTTGGAGCATTGTGATGAAAAGGGAATGGATCATTGTGATGAAAAATGCATGGACCTTTTCATGACAGGGTTCAGGGAGCATACTGATGACAACTGTCAGGGAGCATTGTGATTATAAGTGTATTGAGCATTGTCATGACAAAGATCATGGAATATTGTGATGAGAAGACCATGGATAATTGTGATGACCAGCGTCATGGGGCATTGTGATGACAAGTGTTATGGAACATTATGATCAGAAGGGTTTGGTGCATTGTGATGACAGAGGTCATTGAATATTTTGATTTCATTGTGATGACAATGGCATGAAATATTATGGTGATGGGCACGGTGCATTGTGATGACAGGGTTCATGGAGCATTGAGATGAAAAGAGTCATGGAGCATTGTGATTACAGGGCTGTTGGGGAATTGTGATGACAAGGGCATGGAGCATTTGGATGAGAAGGCCATGGAGCATTCTGATGGCATGCGTCATGCAGCCTTGGATGACAAGGGCATGGAGAAGTGATTACAGGGGTCATGGAATATTGTGATGACAGGGGTGAGGGAGCATTGTGATGACTAGTGATGGAACATTGTGATATCAGTGGTAAGAAGGCATTTTAAGGATAAGTGCATGGAGCATTGTGATGACAAGGTTTATTGAGAATTTTGATGACAAGGATGTGGAGCATTGTGCTGACACATGCATCGAGCATTGTGATGACAAGGGTCATGGAGCATTGTGTTGACAAATGCATGGAGCTTTGTGATGACAAGGGTCAGAGAGCATTGTTATAAAAATTTCATGGAGCATTGCGGTGACAATGGTCACAGAGCTTTGTGTGATGGGGTCATGGACCATTGTGATGACAAATGTCATGAAGCATTGTGATGATTGGAGTCATGGAGCATTGTGATAACAGGGGTCTTGGAACATTGTGATGAAAATGGAATGGATCATTGTGATGAAAAAGGCATGGAGCCTTGTCGTGACAGTGTTCAAGGAGCATACTGATGTCAAGTGTCAGCGAGCATTGTGATGCCAAGTGTATTGAGCATTGTGGTGACAAAGGTCATGGAGCATTGTGATGAGAAGACCTTGCATAATTTTGATGACGAGCGTCATGGGGCATGTGATGACAAGTGATATGGAACATTGTGATCAGAAGGGTTTGGAACATTGTGATGACAGAGGACATGGAGCATTTTGATTTCATTGTGATGACAATAGCATGAATCATTATGATGATGGGCATGGTGCATTGTGATGACAGTGTTCATGGAGCACTGAGATGAAATGTGGCATGGAGAATTGTGATTACAGAGGTCTTGGAGCCTTGTGATGACAAGGGTCATGGTGCCTTGTGATGACAAGGACGTGGAACAGTGTGATGGCAGGGGTCATGGAGCATTGTTATGACAGGTGTAATGGAGCATTGTGATGACAAGGGCATGGAGCATTGTGATGACAAGGGACACAGTGTATTGTGATGAAAATTTCATGGAGCATTGTGGTGACAAATATCACAGAGCCTTGTGTGACGAGGGCATGGATCATTGTGATGAGAAAGGTCATGAATCATTGTAATGACTGGAGTCACAGAGCATTGTGATGACAGGGGTCATGGAGCATTGTGTTGACAAGGGCATGGAGCATTTGATGACAGGGGCATGGAACATTGGTCTGACAAGTTTCATGGATTATTGTGATGACAGAGGGCATGGACCATTGGTCTGACACGTTTCATGGATTATTGTGATGACAGTGGGCATGGACCATTGTGAGGAGAAAGGGCATGAATCATTGTGATGGCTGGAGTCACGGAGCATTGTGAAGACAGGGGTCATGAGGCATTGTGAAGACAAGTGCATGGAGCAATGTGATGACAGGGGCATGGAACATTGTTCTGACAAGTTTCATGGATTATTGTGATGACAGTGGGCATGGAGCATTGAGATGACAAGGGCATGAAGCATTGTGCTGACAAGGGCATGGAGCACTGTGATGACAGGGGCATGGAACATTTGTCTGACATGTTTCATGGATTATTGTGATGACAGTGGGCATGGCACATGTGATGACAAGGGCATGGAACATGGTGATGACAAGGTCTTGGAATATTGTGAAGACAGGTGTCAGGGAGAATTGTGATGACATATGTCATTGTCCATTGTGATGACAATGGCATGGAGCATTGTGATACCAAGTGTCATGGAGGATTGTGATGACAAAGGTAATGGAGCATTTTGGTGACAAGGGCTTGGAACATTGCGATGACAAGGGTCATGGAGCATTGTGATGACAAGGCCATGGAGCATTCTGATGAAAAGGTGCATGGAGCATTGAGTTTACAGGGGTTTTGAAACAATGTGATTACAAGGGCATGGAGCATTGTGATGAGAAGGCAATGGAGCATTCTGATGACATGCGTCATGGAGCTTTGTGATGACAAGGACATGGAGCATTGTGGTTACATTGGTCTTGGACCATTGTGATGAAAAGGGAATGGATCATTGTGATGAAAAATGCATGGAGCCTTGTCATGACAGGGTTCAAGGAGCATACTGATGACAACTGTCAGGGAGCATTGTGATGAAAAGTGTATTGAGCATTGTGATGACAAAGATCATGGAGCATTGTGATGAGAAGACCGTGGATAATTGTGATGACCAGCGTCATGGGGCATTGTGATGACAAGTGTTATGGAACATTGTGATCAGAAGGGTTTGGTGCATTGTGATGACAGAGGTCATTGAGAATTTTGATTTCATTGTGATGACAATAGCATGAAATATTATGGTGATGGGCACGGTGCATTGGGGTGACAGGGTTCATGGAGCATTGAGATGAAAAGGGGCATGGAGCATTGTGATTACAGGGGTGTTGGAGCATTGTGATGACATGGGCAAGGAGCATTGTGATGAGAAGGCCATGGAGCATTCTCATGACATGCGTCATGGAGATTTGTGATGACAAGGGCATGGAGAATTGTGATTACAGGGGTCATGGAATATTGTGATGACAGGGGTGAGGGAGTATTGTGATGACTAGTGATGGAACATTGTGATATCAGTGGTGAGAAAGCATTTTGAGGAGAAGTGCATGGAGCATTGTGATGACAAGGTTTATGGAGCATTTGGATGACAAGGATGTGGAGCATTGTGATGACAAGTGCATGGTGCATTGTGATGACATGGGTAATGGAGCACTGTGCTGACACGTGCATCGAGCATTGTGATGACAAGTGTCATGGAGCATTGTACGGACAAAGGCATGGAGCTTTGTGATGACAAGGGTCACAGAGCATTATTATAAAAATTTCATGGAACATTGTGGTGACAAAGGTCACAGAGCTTTGTGTGATGAGGTCATGGACCATTGTGATGACAAATGTCATGAAGCATTGTGATGACTGGAGTCACGGAGCATTGTGATAACAGGGGTCTTGGAGCACTGTGATGAAAATGGAATGGATCATTGTGATAAAAAAGGCATGGAGCCTTGCAGTGACAGTGTTCAAGGAGCATACTGATGACAAGGGTCAGTGAGCATTGTGATGCCAAGTGTATTGAGCATTGTGGGGACAAAGTTCATGGAGCATTGTGATGAGAAGACCTTGCATACTTGTGATGACGAGCGTCATGGGGCATGTGATGACAATTGATATGGAACATTGTGATCAGAAGGGTTTGGAGCCTTGTGATGACAGAGGACATGGAGCATTTTGATCTCATTGTGATGACAATAGCATGAATCATTATGATGATGGGCATGGTGCATTGTGATGACAGTGTTCATGGAGCACAGAGATCAAAGTGGCATGGAGAATTGTGATTACAGAGGTCTTGGAGCATTGTGATGACAAGGGTCATGGAGCCTTGTGATGACAAGGGCGTGGAACATTGTGATGGGAGGGTTCACTGAGCATTGTTATGACAGGTGTAATGGAGCATTGTGATGACCAGGGCATGGAGCATTGTGATGACAAGGGACACAGTGCATTGTGATGAAAATTTCATGGAGCATTGTGGTGACAAAGCTCACAGAGCCTTGTGAGACGAGGGCATGGATCATTGTGATGAGAAAGGTCATGAATCATTGTAATGACTGGAGTCACGGGGCATTGTGATGACAGGGGTCATGGAGCATTGTGATGACAACGGCATGGAGCAATGTGATGACAGGGGCAGGGACCATTGGTCTGACAAGTTTCATGGATTATTGTGATGACAGTGGGCATGGACCATTGTGATGAGAAAGGGCATGAATCATTGTGATGGCTGGAGTCACGGAGCATTGTGAAGACAGGGGTCATGGAGCATTGTGAAGACAAGTGCATGGAGCAATGTGATGACAGTGGCATGGAACATTGGTCTGACAAGTTTCATGGATTATTGTGATGACAGTGGGCATGGAGCATTGAGATGACAAGGGCATGGAGCATTGTGGTGACAAAGGTCACAGAGCCCTGTGTGATGAGGGCATGGACCATTGTGAGGACAATGGTCATGAAGCATTGTAATGACTGGAGTCACGGAGCATTTTGATGACAGGGGTCATGGAGCATTGTGATGACAAGGGCATGGAACATTGTGATGGCAAAGTCATGTAGTACTGTGAAGACAGGTGTCAGGGAGCATTGTGATGACATTTGTCATTGTCCATTGTGATGACAATGGCATGGAGTATTGTGATACCAAGTGTCATGGAGGATTGTGTTGACAAAGGTAATGGAGCATTTTGATGACAAGGGCTTGGAACATTGCGATGACAAGGGTCATGGAACATTGTGATGACAAGGGCATGGAGCATTCTGATGAAAATGTGCATGGAGCATTGAGATTACAGGGGTTTTGAAGCAATGTGATGACAAGGGCATGGAGCATTGTGATGAGAAGGCAATGGAGCATTCTGATGACATGCGTCATGGAGCTCTGTGATGACAATGACAAGGAGCATTGTGATTACAGGGGTCTTGGACCACTGTGATGAAAAGGGAATGGATCATTGTGATGAAAAATGCATGGAGCCTTGTCATGACAGGGTTCAAGGAGCATACTGATGACAACTGTCAGGGAGCATGGTGATGATAAGTGTATTGAGCATTGTGATGACAAAGATCATGGAGCATTGTGATGAGAAGACCATGGATAACTGTGATGACCAGCGTCATGGGGCATTGTGATGACAAGTGTTATGGAACATTGTGATCAGAAGGGTTTGGTGCATTGTGATGACAGAGGTCATTGAGCATTTTGATTTCATTGTGATGACAATAGCATGAAATATTATGGTGATGGGCACGGTGCATTGTGATGACAGTGTTCATGGAGCATTGAGATGAAAAGTGGCATGGAGCATTGTGATTACAGGGTTGTTGGAGCATTGTGATGACAAGGGCATGGAGCATTGTGATGAGAAGGCCATGGAGCATTCTGATGACATGCGTCATGGAGCTTTGTGATGACAAGGGCATGGAGAATTGTGATTACAGGGGTCATGGAATATTGTGGTGAGAGTGGTGAGGGAGTATTGTGATGACTAGTGATGGAACATTGTGATATCAGTGGTGAGAAAGCATTTTGAAGAGATGTGCATGGAGCATTGTGATGACAAGGTTTATGGAGCGTTTTGATGACAAGGATGTGGAGCATTGTGATGACAAGTGCATGGTACATTGTGATGACATGGGTTATGGAGCATTGTGCTGACACGCCCATCGAGCATTGTGATGACAAGAGTCATGGAGCATTGTGCTGACAAAGGCATGGAGCTTAGAGATTACAAGAGTCACTGAGCATTGTCATAAAAATTTCATGGAACATTGTGGTGACAAAGGTCACAGAGCTTTGTGTGATGAGGTCATGGACCATTGTGATGACAAATGTCATGAAGCATTGTGATGACTGGAGTCACGGAGCATTGTGATAACAGGGGTCTTGGAGCATTGTGATGAAAAGGGAATGGATCATTGTGATGAAAAAGGCATGGGGTCTTGTCATGACAGTGTTCAAGGAGCATACTGAAGACAAGTGTCAGCGAGCATTGTGATTCCAAGTGTATTGAGCATTGTGGTGACAAAGGTCATGGAGCATTGTGATGAGAAGACCTTGCATAATTGTGATGACGAGCGTCATGGGGCATGTGATGACAAGTGTTTTGGAACATTGTGATCAGAAGGGTTTGGAGCATTGTGATGACAGAGGACATGGAGCATTTTGTTTTCATTGTGATGACAATAGCATGAATCATTATGACGATGGGCATGGTGCATTGTGATGACAGTGTTCATGGATCATTGTTATGAAAAGTGGCATGGAGAATTGTGATTACAGAGGTCTTGGAGCATTGTGATGACAAGGGTCATGGAGCCTTGTGATGACAAGGCCGTGGAACATTGTGATGGCAGGGGTCATGGAGCATTGTTATGACAGTTGTAATGGAGCATTGTGATGACAAGGGCATGGAGCAATGTGATGAGAGATTTCATTGAGCATTGTGATGTCAATGGCATGGAGCATTGTGATGCCAATGGTCATGGCGCTTTGTGATGACAAATGTCATGGGGCATTTTGATGACAAGGGCGTGGTGCATTGTGATGAGAAGGTCAGGGAGCATTGTAATGACAGGGTCATGGAGCAATTTGAATAAAAGAGTCATGGAATATTTGGATGACAGGGGTTATGGAACATTGTGATGTCAGGAGTCATGAAGCTTTGTGAAGAAATGGGTCATGGAGCATTTTGTGGCAGGGGTTATGGAACATTGTGATGTCAGTGGTCATGGAGCATTGTGGTGATAAGGGCATGGAACACTGTGATGACAGTGGTCATGGAACATTGTGATGACAGGGGTGAGCGAGTATTGTGATGACTAGTGATGGAACATTGTGATATATGTGGTGAGAGAGCATTTTGATGAGAAGTGCATGGAGCATTGTGATGACAAGTTTTATGGAGCATAGCGATGAAAAGGATGTGGAGCATTGTGATGAAAAGAGCATGGCACATTGTGATGACATGTGTCATGGAGCATTGTGCTCACAAGCGCATGGAGCATTTTGATGACAAGTGTCATGGTGCATTGTGCTGACAAAGGCATGGAGCATTGTGATGACAAGGGACACAGAGAATTATGATGAAAATTTCATGGAGCATTGTGGTGACAAAGATCACAGAGCCTTGTGTAACGAGGGCATGGACCATTGTGAGGACAAATCTCATGAATCTTTGTGATGTCTGGAGTCACAGAGCATTGTTATGACAGGGGTCATGGAGCATTGTGATGACAAGGGCAGGGAGCAATGTGATGACAGGGGCATGGAACATTGGTCTGACAAGATTCATGGATTATTGTGATGACATTGGGCATGGAGCATTAAGATGACAAGGGCATGGAGCATTGTGGTGACAAAGGTCACAGAGCCTTGTGTGACGAGGACATGGACCATTGTGAGGACAAAGGTCATGAAGCATTGTGATGACTGGAGTCACGGAGCATTGTGATGACAGGGGTCATGGAATATTGTGATGACAAAGGCATGGAGCATTGTGATGACAGGGGCATGGAACATTGGTCTGACATGTTTCATGGATTATTGTGATGACAGTGGGCATGGCGCATTGTGATGACAAGGGCATGGAACATTGTGATGACAAGGTCATCGAGTATTGTGAAGACAGGTGTCAGGGAGCATTGTGATGACATATGTCTTTGTCCATTGTGATGACAATGGCATGGAGCATTGTGATACCAAGTGTCATGGATGATTGTGATGACAAAGGTAATGGAGCATTTTGATGACAAGGGCTGGGAACACTTCAATGATATGGGTCATGGAGCATTGTGATGACAAGTGCATGGAGCATCCTGATGAAAATATGCATGGAGCATTGAGATTACAGGGGTTTTAAACCAATGTGATTACAAGGGCATGGAGCATTGTGATGAGAAGGCAATGGAGCATTCTGATGACATGCGTCATGGAGGTTTGTGATGACAAGGACATGGAGCATTGTGATTACATGGGTCTTGGAGCATTGTGATGAAAAGGGAATGGATCATTGTGATGAAAAATGCATGGATCCTTGTCATGACAGGGTTCAAGGAGCATACTGATGGCAACTGTCAGGGAGCATTGTGATGATAAGTGTATTGAGCATTGTGATGACAAACATCATGGAGCATTGTGATGAGAAGACCATGGATAATTTTGATCACCAGCGTCATGGGCATTGTGATGACAAGTGTTATGGAACATTGTGATCAGAAGGGTTTGGTGCATTGTGATGACAGTGGTCCTTGAGCATTTTGATTTCATTGTGATGACAATAGCATGAAATATTATGGTGATGGGCATGGTGCATTGTGATGACAGGGTTCATGGGGCATTGTGATGACAAGAGCATGGAACAATGTGATGAGAGATTTCATTGAGCATTGTGATGACAATGGCATGGAGCATTGTGATGCCAAGGGTCATGGAGCTTTGTGATGACAAATGTCATGAGGCATTTTGATGACAAGGGCGTGGTGCATTGTGATGAGAAGGGCAGGGAGCATTGTATTGACAGGGTAATGGAGCAATTTGAATAAAAGTGTCATGGAATATTTTGATGACAGGTGTTATGGAACATTGTAATGTCAGGGGTCATGAAGCATTGTGATGAAATGGGTCATGCAGCATTTTGTGACAGGGGTTATGGAACATTGTGATGTCAGGGGTCATGGAGCATTGTGATGATAAGGGCATGTAGCACTGTGTTGACAGGGGTCATGGAACACTGTGATGACAGGTGTGAGGGATTACTGTGATGACTAGTGATGTAACATTGTGATATATGTGGTGAGAGAGCATTTTGATGAGAAGTGCATGGAGCATTGTGATGACAAGTGTTATGGAGCATAGCAATGATAAGGATGTGGAGTATTGTGATGACAAGCGCATGGCGCATTGTGATGACATGGGTCACAGAGCATTGTGCTGACAAGCGCATGGAGCATTTTGATGACAAGTGTCATGGAGCATTGTGCTGAAAAAGGCATGGAACATTTTGATGACAAGGGACACAGCACATTGTGATGACATATTCATGGAGCATTGTGGTGAAAAAGATCACAGAGCCTTGTGTGACGAGGGCATGGACCATTGTAATGAGATAGGTCATGAAGAATTTTGATGACTGGAGTCACGGAGCATTGTGATGAAAGGGGTCATGGAGCCTTGTGATGACAAGGGCATGGATCAGTGTGATTACAGGGGCATGGAACATTGCTCTGACAAGTTGCATGGATTATTGTGATGAAAGTGGGCATGGCGCATTGTGATGACAAGGGCAGGGAACATTGTGATGACAAGGTCATGGAGTATTGTGAAGACAGGTGTCAGGGAGCATTGTGATGACATATGTCATTGTCCATTGTGATGACAATGGCATGGGACATTGTGATACCAAGTGTAATGGAGGATTGTGATGACAAAGGTAATGGAGCATTTTGATGACAAGGGCTTAGAACATTGTGATGACTAGGTTCATGGAGCATTGTGATGACAAGGGCATGGAGCATTGTGATGACAAGGGCCATTGAGAATTTTGATGACAACGTCGTGGAGCATTGTGATGACAAGCGCATGGAGCTTGCTATGACAGTGGTCATACAGCATTGCGATGACAAGTGCATGGAGAATTGTGATGACAAGATCATGTAGCATTGTGATGAGAAGTGTCACGAAGCATTGTGATGACAAGGACGTGGAGAATTGTAATGACTTGGGACATGGAGCATTGTGATGAACAGGGCATGGAGAATTGTGATAGCAAGACCGTGGAGCATTGTTATGAAAAGACAATGGATAATTATGATGAAGAACGTCATGGATCACTGTAATGACAAGGGGCATGGAACATTGTGATGACAGGTGTCATGGAGCATTGTGATGAGAGGGGTCATGGAGCATTGTGATGACAAGGGTAATGGAGCATTGTGATGAGACGGTCATGGAGCATTGGACTGAAAATGTTCATGGAGTATTGTGATTACAGTGGTCAAGGAGCATTGTGATGACAAGGGAATGGAGCATTTTGATGACAAGGTCCTGGAGCAGTGTGATGAGAAGACCATGGAGCCTTGTGATGACAAGTCTAATGGAGCATTCTGATGAATAGGGTCATGGATCATTGTGATTACAGGGGTCTTGGAGCCTTGTGATGACAAGGTCATGGAGCATAGTGATGAGAAGGCCATGGAGCATTCTGATGACATGTGTCATGGATCTTTGTGATGACACAGGCATGGTGCATTGTGATTACAGGGGTCTTGGAGCTTTGTGATGACAAGGGTCATGGAGCCTTGGATGCCAAGGCGGTGGAACATTGTGATGGCAGGGGTCATGGAGCATTGTTATGATAGGGGTAATGGAGCATTGTGATGACAAGGGCATGGAACATTGGTCTGAAAATTTCATGGATTACTGTGATGAGATTCGGCATGGAACATTGTTATGACTAGGGCACGGAACACTGTGATACATGTGTCAAGGAGGATTGTAATGACAAGGGCATGGAGCATTGTGATGAGAAGTGTATCGAGCATTGTGATGACAAGTGTCATGGAGCATTGTGGTGACAAGTGCATGGAGCAATATGATTAGAGGTTTCCTGTAGCATTGTGATGAAATGGCATGGAGCATTGTGATGCCAAGGGTCACGGAGCTTTGTGATGACAAAGATCATGGAGCATTGTGATGAGAAACCGTGGAAAATTGTGATGACCAGCGTCATGGGGCATTGTGATGACAAGTGTTATGGAACATTGTGATCAGAAGGGTTTGGTGCATTGTGATGACAGAGGTCATTGAGCATTTTGATTTCATTGTGATGACAATAGCATGAAATATTATGGTGATGGGCACGGTGCATTGTGATGACAGCGTTCATGGAGCATTGAGATGAAAAGGGTCATGGAGCACTGTGATTACAGGGGTGTTGGAGCATTGTGATGACAAAGACATGGAGCATTGTGATGAGAAGGCCATGGAGCATTCTGATGACATGCGTCATGGAGCTTTGTGATGACAAGGGCATGGAGAATTGTGATTACAGGGGTCATGGAATATTGTGATGACAGGGGTGAGGGAGTATTGTGATGACTAGTGATGGAACATTGTGATATCAGTGGTGAGAAGGCATTTTGAGGAGAAGGGCATGGAGCATTGTGATGACAAGTTTTATGGAGCATTTTGATGACAAGTATGTGGAGCATTGTGATGACAGTTGCATGGTGCATTGTGATGACATGGGTTATGGAGCATTGTGCTGACACGCGCATCGAGCATAGTGATGACAAGCTTCACGGAGCAATGTGCTGACAAAGGCATGGAGCTTTGTGATGACAAGGGTCTCAGAGCATTGTGATAAAAATTTCATGGAGCATTGTGGTGACAAAGTCATAGAGCTTTGTGTGATGAGGTCATGGTGCATTGTGATGACAAATGTCATGAAGCATTGTGATGACTGGAGTCCCGGAGCATTGTGATAACAGGGGTCTTGGAGCATTGTGAAGAAAAGGGAATGGATCATTGTGATGAAAAAGGCATGGAGCCTTGTCATGACAGTGTTCAAGGAGCATACTGATGACAAGTGTCAGCGAGCATTGTGATGCCAAATGTATCGAGCATTGTGGTGACAAAGTTCATGGAGCATTGTGATGAGAAGACCTTGCATAATTGTGATGACGAGCATCATGGGGCAAGTGATGACAAGTGTTATGGAACATTGTGATCAGAAGGGTTTGGAGCCTTGTGATGACAGAGGACATGGAGCATTTTGATTTCATTGTGATGACAATAGCATGAATCATTATGATGATGGGCCTGGTGCATTGTGATGACAGTGTTCATGGAGCATTGAGATGAAAAGTGGCATGGAGAATTGTGATTACAGAGGTCTTGGAGCATTGTGATGACAAGGCCGTGGATCACTGTGATGGCAGTGGTCATGGAGCATTGTTATGACAGGTGTAATGGAGCATTGTGATGACAAGGGCATGGAGCAATGTGATGAGAGATTTCTTTGAGCATTGTGATGACAATGGCATGGAGCACTGTGATGCCAAGGGTCATGGAGCTTTGTGATGACAAATGTCATGGGGCATTTTGATGACAAGTGCGTGGTACATTGTGATGAGGAGGGCAGGGAGCATTTTGATGACAGGGTCATGGAGCAATTTGAATAAAAGGGTCACGGAATATTTGGATGACAGGGTTTATGGAACATTGTGATGTCATGGGTCATGAAGCATTGTGATGAAATGGGTCATGGATCATTTTGTGACAGGGGTTATGGAACATTGTGATGTAAGGGGTCATGGAGCATTGTGATGATAAGGGCAGTAGCACTGTGATGACAGTGGTCATGGAACATTGTGATGACAGGTGTGAGCGAGTATTGTGATGACTAGTGATGGAACATTGTGATATATGTGGTGAGAGAGCATTTTGATGAGAAGTGCATGGAGCATTGTGATGACAAGTTTTAAGGAGCATAGCGATGAAAAGGATGTGGCACATTGTGATGAAAAGAGCATGACACATTGTGATGACATGTGTCATGGAGCATTGTGCTGACAAGCGCATGGAGCATTTTGATGACAAGTCTCATGGAGCAATGTGCAACAAAGGCATGGAGCATTTTGATGACAAGGGACACAGAGCATTGTGATGAAAATTTCATGGAGCATTGTGGTGACAAAGATCACAGAGCCTTGTGTGACGAGGGCATCGACCATTGTGAGGACAAATGTCATGAATCTTTGTGATGACTGGAGTCACGGAGCATTGTGATGACAGGGGTCATGGAACATTGTGATGACAAGGGCATGGAGCAATCTGATGACAGGGGCATGGAACATTGGTCTGACAAGTTTCATGGATTATTGTGATGACAGTGGGCATGGAGCATTGATATAACCAGGGCATGGAGCATTGTGGTGACAAATGTCACAGAGCCTTGTGTGACGAGGGCATGGACCATTGTGAGGACAAAGGTCATGAAGCATTGTGATGACTGGAGTCAAGGAGCATTGTGATGACAGGGGTCATGGAGCAATGTGATGACAAGGGCATGGAGCATTGAGATGACAGGGGCATGGAACATTGGTCTGACAAGCTTCATGGATTATTGTGATGACAGTGGGCATGGCGCATTGTGATGACAAGGGCATGGAACATTGTGATGACAAGGTCATGGAGTATTGTGAAGACAGGTGTCAGGGAGCATTGTGATGACATATGTCATTGTCCATTGTGATGACAATGGCATGAAGCATTGTGATACCAATTGTCATTGAGGATTGTGATGACAAAGGTAATGGAGCATTTTGATGACAAGGGCTTGGAACATTTCGATGACAAGGGTGATGGAGCATTGTGATGACGAGGGCATGGAGCATTCTGATGAAAACTTGCATGGAGCATTGAGATTACACTGGTTTTGAAGCAATATGATTACAAGGGCATGGAGCATTGTGATGAGAAGGCAATGGAGCATTCTGATGACATGCGTCATGGAGCTTTGTGATGACAAGGACATGGAGCATTGTGGTTACAGGAGTCTTGGACCATTGTGATGAAAAGGGAATGGATCATTGTGATGAAAAATGCATGGAGCCTTGTCATGACAGGTTTCAAGGAGCATACTGATGACAACTGTCAGGGAGCATTGTGATGATAAGTGTATTGAGCATTGTGATGACAAAGGTCATGGGGCATTGTGATGAGAAGACCATGGATAATTGTGAGGACCAGGCTCATGGGGCATTGTGATGACAAGTGTTATGGAACATTGTGATCAGAAGGGTTTGGTGCATGGTGATGACAGAGGTCATTGAGCATTTTGATTTCATTGTGATGACAATAGCATGAAATATTATGGTGATGGACATGGTGCATTGTGATGACAGGGTTCATGGAGCATTGAGATGAAAAGGGGCATGGAGCATTGTGATTACAGGGGTGTTGGAGCATTGTGATGACAAGGGCATGGAGCATTGTGATGAGGAGGCCATGGAGCATTCTGATGACATGCGTCATGGAGCTTTGTGATGACAAGGGAATGGAGAATTGTGATTATAGGGGTCATGGAATATTGTGGTGACAGGGGTGAGGAAGTATTGTGATGACTAGTGATGGAACATTGTGATATCAGTGGTGAGAAAGCATTTTGAGGAGAAGTGCATGGAGCATTGTGATGACAAGGTTTATGGAGCATTTTGATGACAAGGATGTGGAGCATTGTGATGACAAGTGCATGGTGCATTGTAATGACATGGGTTATGGAGCATTGTGCTGACACACGCATCGAGCATTGTGATGACAAGGGTCATGGAGAATTGTGCTGACAAAGGCATGGAGCTTTGTGATGACAAGGGTCACAGAGCATTGTGATAAAAATTTCATGGAGCATTGTGGTGACAAAGGTCACAGAGCTTTGTGTGACCAGGTCATGGACCATTGTGATGACAAAAGTCATGAAGCATTGTGATGACTGGTATCACGGAGCTTTGTGATAACAGGGGTCTTGGAGCATTGTGATGAAAAGGGAATGGATCATTGTGATGAAAAAGGCATGAGCCTTGTCATGACAGTGTTCAAGGAGCATACTGATGATAAGTGTCAGAGAGCATTGTGATGCCAAGTGTATTGAGCATTGTGGTGACAAATGTCATGGAGCATTGTGATGAGAAAAGCTTGCATAATTGTGATGACGAGCCTCATGGGGCATGTGATGACAAGTTTTATGGAACATTGTGATCAGAAGGGTTTGGAGCATTGTGATGACAGATGTCATGGAGCATTTTAATTTCATTGTGATGACAATAGCATGAATCATTATGGTGGAGGTCATGGTGTATTGTGATGACAGTGTTCATGGAGCATTGAGATGAAAACGGGCATGGAGAATTGTGATTACAGAGGTCTTGGTGCATTGTGTTGACAAGGGTCATGGAGCCATGTGATGACAAGGCCGTGGAACATTTTGATGGCAGGGGTCATGGAGCATTGTTATGACAGGTGTAATGGAGCATTGTGATGACAATGGCATGGAGCAATGTGATGAGAGATTTCATTGAGCATTGTGATGACAATGGCATGGAGCATTGTGATGCCAAGTGTCATGGAGCTTTGTGATGACAAATGTCATGGGGCATTTTGACGACAAGCGCATGGTGCATTCAGATGAGAAAGACAGGGAGCATTGTGATGACAGGGTCATGGAGCAAGTTGATGAAAAGTGTCATGGAATATTTTGATGACAGGGATTATGGAACATTGTGATGTCAGGGGTCATGAAGCATTGTGATTAAGTGGGTCATGGAGCATTTTGTGACAGGGGTTATGGAACATTGTGATGTTAGGTGTCAGGGAGCATTGTGATGATAAGGGCATGTAGCACTGTGATGACAGGGGTCATGGAACACTGTGATGACAGGGGTGAGGGAGTATTGTGATGACTAGTGATGTAACATTGTGATATATGTGGTGAGAGAGCATTTTGATGAGAAGTGCATGGAGCATTGTGATGACAAGTGTTATGGAGCATAGCAATGATAAGGATGTGGAGTATTGTGATGACAAGCGCATTGCGCATTGTGATGACATGGGTCATGGAGCATTGGGCTGACAAGCACATGGAGCATTTTGATGACAAGTGTCATGGAGCATTGTGCTGACAAAGGCATGGAGCATTTTGATGACAAGGGACACAGAGCATTGTGATGAAATATTCATGGAGCATTGTGGTGAAAACGATCACAGAGCCTTGTGTGACGAGGGCATGGTCCATAGTGATGAGATAGGTCATGAAGCATTGTGATGACTGGAGTCACGGAGCATTGTGATGACAGGGGTCATGGAGCATTGTGATGACAAGGGCATGGAGCAATGTGAAGACAGGGGCATGGAACATTGGTCTGACAAGTTTCATGGATTATTGTGATGAGAGTGGGCATGAGCATTGTGATGACAACGGCATGGAGCATTGTGCTGACAAAGGCATGGAGCATTTTCATAACAAGGGACACAGAGCATTGTGATGAAATATTCATGGAGCATCATGGTGTAAAAGATCGCAGAGCCTTGTTTGAAGAGGACATGGACCACTGTGATGACAAAGGTCATGAAGCATTGTGATGACTGGAGTCACGGAGCATTGTGATGACAGGGGTTATGGAGCATTGCTCTGACAAGATTATGGATTATTGTGATGAGAGTGGGCATGGCGCATTGTGATGACAAGGGCACGGAACATTGTGATGACAAGGTCATGGATTATTGTGAAGACACGTGTCAGGGAGCATTGTGATGACATATGTCATTGTCCATTGTGATGACAATGGCATGGAGCATTGTGATACCAAGTGTCATGGAGGATTGTGATGACAAAGGTAATGGAGCATTTTGATGACCAGGGCTTGGAACATTGTGATGACTGGGTTCATGGAGCATTGTGATGACAAGGGCATGGAGCATTGTGATGACAAGGGCCATTGAGAATTTTGATGACAACGTCGTGAACCATTGTGATGACAAGCACATGGAGCTTGCTATGACAGTGGTCATACAGCATTGCGATGACAAGTGCATGGAGAATTGTGATGACAAGATCATGTAGCATTGTGATGAGAAGTGTCACGAAGCATTGTGATGACAAGGACGTGGAGAATTGTAATGACTTGGGACATGGAGCATTGTGATGAATAGGGCATGGAGAATTGTGATAGCAAGACCGTGCAGCATTGTGATGAAAAGACCATGGATAATTATGATGAAGAGCGTCATGGTTCACTGTAATGAAAAGGGGCATGGAGCATTGTGATGACAGGTGTCATGGAGCATTGTGATGAGAGGGGTCATGGAGCATTGTGATGACAAGGGTAATGGAGCATTGTGATGAGAAGGTCATGGAGCATTGGCCTGAAAATATTCATGGAGTATTGTGATGACAGTTGTCAAGGAGCATTGTGATGACAAGGGAATGGAGCATTTTGTTGACAAGGTCCTGGAGCAGTGTGATGAGAAGACCATGGAGCCTTGTGATGACAAGTCTAATGGAGCATTCTGATGAATAGGGGCATGGAGCATTGTGATTACAGGGGTCTTGGAGCATTGTGATGACAAGGTCATGGAGCATATTGATGATAAGGCCATGGAGCATTCTGATGACATATGTCATGGATCTTTGTGATGACAATGGCATGGAACATTGTGATTACAGGGGTATTGGAGCATTGTGATGACAAGGGTCATGGAGCCTTGGATGCCAAGGCGGTGGAACATTGTGATGGCAGGGGTCATGGAGAATTGTTATGACAGGGGTAATAGAGCATTGTGATGACAAGGGCATGGAACATTGGTCTACAAATTTCATGGATTATTGTGATGAGATTCGGCAAGGAACACTGTGATGACTAGGGCACGGAACACTGTGATACATGTGTCATGGAGGATTGTAATGACAAGGGCATGGAGCATTGTGATGAGAAGAGTATCGAGCATTGTGATGACAAGTGTCATGGAGCATTGTGGTGACAAGGGCATGGAGCAATATGATGAGAGGTTTCATATAGCATTGTGATGAAATGGCATGGAGCATTGTGATGCCAAGGGTCATGGATCTTTGTGGTGACAAAGGTCATGGAGCATTTTGATGACAATATCGTGGTGCATTATGATGAGAAGGGCAGGGAGCATTGTGATGACAGGGTCATGGAGCAAATTGATGAAAAGTGTCATGGAACATTTTGATGACAAGGGTTATGGAACATTGCGATGTCAGGGGTCATGGAGCATTTTGATGAAAAGGGTCATGGAGCCTTCTGATGAAAAGGTGCATGGAGCATTGAGATTACAGTGGTTATGAAGCAATGTGATTACAAGGGCATGGAGCATTGTGATGAGAAGGCAATGGAGCATTCTGATGACATGCGTCATGGAGTTTTGTGATGACAAGGACATGGAGCATTGTGATTACAAGGGTCTTGGAGCATTGTGATGAAAAGGGAATGGATCATTGTGATGAAAAATGCATGGAGCCTTGTCATGACAGGGTTCAAGGAGCATACTGATGACAACTGTCAGGGAGCATTGTGATGATTAGTGTATTGAGCATTGTGATGACAAAGATCATGGTGCATTGTGATGAGAAGACCATGGAAAATTTTGATGACCAGCGTCTTGGGGCATTGTGATGACAAGTGTTATGGAACATTGTGATCAGAAGGGTTTGGTGCATTGTGATGACAGAGGTCATTGAGCATTTTGATTTCATTGTGATGACAATAGCATGAAATATTATGGTGATGGGCACGGTGCATTGTGATGACAGGGTTCATGGAGCATTGAGATGAAAAGGGGCATGGAGCACTGTGATTACAGGGGTGTTGGAGCATTGTGATGACAAGGCCATGGAGCATTGTGATGAGAAGGCCATGGAGCATTCTGATGACATGCGTCATGGAACTTTGTGATGACAAGGGCATGGAGAATTGTGATTACAGGGGTCATGGAATATTGTGATGACAGGGGTGAGGGAGTATTGTGATGACTAGTGATGGAACATTGTGATATCAGTGGTGAGAAGGCATTTTGAGGAGAAGTTCATGGAGCATTGAGATGACAAGGTTTATGTAGCACTTTGGTGACAAGGATGTGGAGCATTGTGATGACAAGTGCATGGTGCATTGTGATGACATGGGTTATGGAGCATTGTGCTGACACGCGCATCGAGCATTGTGAAGACAAGGGTCATGGTGCATTGTGCTGACAAAGGCATGGAGCGTTGTGATGACTAGGGTCACAGAGCATTTTGATAAAATTTCATGGGGCATTGTGGTGACAAATGTCACAGAGCTTTGTATGACGAGGTCATGGACCATTGTGATGACAAATGTCATGAAGCATTGTGATGACTGGAGTCACGGAGCATTGTGATAACATGGGTCTTGGAGCATTGTGATGAAAAGGGAATGGATCATTGTGATGAATAAGGCATGGAGCCTTGTCATGACAGTGTTCAAGGAGCATACTGATGACAAGTGTCAGCGAGCATTGTGATGCCAAGTGTATTGAGCATTGTGGTGACAAAGGTCATGGAGAATTGTGATGAGAAGACCTTGCATAATTGTGATGACGAGCGTCATGGGGCATGTGATGACAAGTGTTTTGGAACACTGTGATAAGAAGGGTTTGGAGCATTGTGATGACAGAGGACATGGAGCATTTTGATTTCATTGTGATGACAATAGCATGAATCATTATGATGATGGGCATGGTGCATTGTGATGACAGTGTTCATAGAGCATTGAGATGAAATGTGGCATGGAGAATTGTGATTACAGAGGTCTTGGAGCATTGTGATGACAAGCGTCATGGAGCCTTGTGATGACAAGGCCGTGGATCATTGTGATGGCAGGGGTCATGGAGCATTGTTATGACAGGTGTAATGGAGCATTGTGATGAAAAGGGCATGGAGCAATGTGATGAGAGATTTTTTGAGCACTGTGATGACAATGGCATGGAGCATTGTGATGCCAAGGGTCATGGAGCTTTGTGATGACAAATGTCATGTTGCATTTTGATGACAAGGGCGAGGTGCATTGTGATGAGAAGTGTACGGAGCATTGTGATGACAGGGTCATGGAGCAATTTGAATAAAAGGGTCATGGAATATTTTCATTACAGGGGTTATGGAACATTGTGATGTCAGGGGTCATGAAGCATTGTGATGAAATGGGTCATGGAGCATTTTGTGACAGGGGTTATGGAACATTGTGATGTCAGGGGTCATGGAGCATTGTGATGATAAGGGCATGTAGCACTGTGATGACAGTGGTCATGGAACATTGTGATGACAGGGGTGAGCGAGTATTGTGATGACTAGTGATGGAACATTGTGATATATGTGGTGAGAGAGCATTTTGATGAGAAGTGCATGGAGCATTGAGATGACAAGTTTTATGGAGCATAGCGATGAAAAGGATGTGGAGCATTGTGATGAAAAGAGCATGGCACATTGTGATGACATGTGTCATGGAGCATTGTGCTGACAAGCGCATGGAGCATTTTGATGACAAGTGTCATGGAGCATTGTGCTGACAAAGGCATCGACCATTTTGATGACCTGGGACACAGAGCATTGTGATGAAAATTTCATGCAGCTTTGTGGTGACAAAGATCACAGAGCCTTCTGTGACGAGGGCATGGAACATTGTGAGGACAAAGGTCATGAATCTTTGTGATGACTGAAGTCACGGTGCATTGTGATGACAGGGGTCATGGAGCATTGTGATGACAAGGGCATGGAGCAATGTGATGACAGGGGCATGAAACATTGGTCTGACAAGTTTCATGGATTATTGTGATGACAGTGGGCATGGAGCATTGAGATAACAAGGGCATGGAGCATTGTGGTGACAAAGGTCACAGAGCCCTGTGTGACGAGGTCATGGACCATTGTTAGGACAAATGTGATGAAGCATTGTGATGACTGGAGTCAAGGAGCATTGTGATGACAGGGGTCATGGAGCATTGTGATGACAGGGGCATGGAACATTGGTCTGACATGTTTCATGGATTATTGTGATGACAGTGGGCATGGCGCATAGTGATGACAAGGGCATGGAACATTGTGATGACAAGGTCATGGAGTATTGTGAAGACAGGTGTCAGGGAGCATTGTGGTGACATATGTCATTGTCCATTGTGATGACAATGGCATGGAGCATTGTGATACAAAGTGTCATGGAGGATTTTGATGACAAATGTAATGGAGCATTTTGATGACAAGGGCTTGGAACATTTCGATGACAAGAGTCATGGAGCATTGTGATGACAAGGGCATGGAGCATTCTGATGAAAAGGTGCATGGAGCATTGAGATTAGAGTGGTTTTGAAGCAATGTGATTACAAGGGCATGGAGCATTGTGATGAGAAGGCAATGGAGCATTCTGATGACATGCGTCATGGAGCTTTGTGATGACAAGGACATGGAGCACTGTGGTTACAGGTGTCTTGGACCATTGTGATGAAAAGGGAATGGATCATTGTGATGAAAAATGCATGGGGCCTTGTCATGACAGGGTTTAAGGAGCATACTGATGACAACAGTCAGGGAGCATTGTGATGATAAGTGTATTGAGCATTGTGATGACAAAGATCATGGAGCATTGTGATGAGAAGACCATGGAAAATTGTGATGACCAGCGTCATGGGGCATTGTGATGACAAGTGTTATGGAACATTGTGATCAGAAGGGTTTGGTGCATTGTGATGACAGAGGTCATTGAGCATTTTGATTTCATTGTGATGACAATAGCATGAAATATTATGGTGATGGGCACGGTGCATTGTGATGACAGGGTTCATGGAGCATTGAGATGAAAACAGGCTTGGAGCATTGTGATTACAGGGGTGTTGGAGCATTGCGATGACAAGGGCATGGAGCATTGTGATGAGGAGGCCATGGAGCATTCTGATGACATGCGTCATGGAGCTTTGTGATGTCAAGGGAATGGAGAATTGTGATTACAGGGGTCATGGAATATTGTGATGACAGGGGTGAGGGAGTATTGTGATGACTAGTGATGGAACATTGTGATATCAGTGGTGAGAAGGCATTTTTAGGAGAAGTGCATGGAGCATTGTGATGACAAGGTTTAAGGAGCATTTTGATGACAAGGATGTGGAGCATTGTGGTGACAAGTGCATGGTGCATTGTGATGACATGGGTTATGGAGCATTGTGCTGACACACACATCGAGCATTGTGATGACAAGTGCATGGTGCATTGTGATGACATGGGTTATGGAGCATTGTGCTGACACGCGCATCAAGCATTGTGATGACAAGGGTCATGGAGCATTGTGCAGACAAAGGCATGGAGCTTTGTGATGACAAGGGTCACAGAGCATTGTTATAAAAATTTCATGGAGCATTGTGGTGACAAATGTCACAGAGCTTTGTGTGTTGAGGTCATGGACCATTGTGATGACAAATGTCATGAAGCTTTGTGATGACTGGAGTCACGGAGCATTGTGATAACAGGGGTCTTGGAGCATTGTGATGAAAAGGGAATGGATCATTGTGATGAAAAAGGCATGGAGCCCTGTTGTGACAGTGTTCAAGCAGCATACTGATGACAAGTGTCAGCGAGCATTGTGATTCCAAGTGTATTGAGCATTTTGGTGACAAATGTCATGGAGTATTGTGATGAGAAGACCTTGCATAATTGTGATGATGAGCGTCATGGGGCATGTGGTGACAAGTGATATGGAACATTGTGATCAGAAGGGTTTGGAGCATTGTGATGACAGAGGACATGGAGCATTTTGATTTCATTGTGATGACAATAGCATGAAACATTATGATGATGGGCATGGTGCATTGTGATGACAGTGTTCATGGAGCACTGAGATGAAAAGTGGCATGGAGAATTGTGATTACAGAGGTCTTGGAGCATTGTGATGACAAGGGTCATGGAGCCTTGTGATTACAAGGACGTGGAACATTGTGATGGCAGGGTTCATGGAGCATTGTGATGACAAGGGCATGGAGCATTGTGCTGACAAGGGACACAGTGCATTGTGATGAAAATTTCATGGAGCATTGTGGTGACCAAGATCACAGAGCCTTGTGTGATGAGGGCATGGATCATTGTGATGAGAAAGGTCAGGAATCATTGTAATGACTGGATTCACGAAGCATTGTGATGACAGGGGTCATGGAGCATTGTGTTGACAAGGGCATGGAGCAATGTGATGACAGGGGCATGGAACATTGGTGTGACAAGTTTCATGGATTATTGTGATGACAGAGGGCATGGACCATTGGTCTGACAAGTTTCATGGATTATTGTGATGACAGTGGGCATGGACCATTGTGATGAGAAAGGGCATTAATCATTGTGATGGCTGGAGTCACGGAGCATTGTGAAGAGAGGGGTCATGGAGCATTGTGAAGACAAGTGCATGGAGCAATGTGATGATAGGGGCATGCAACATTGTTCTGACAAGTTTCATGGATTATTGTGATGACAGTGGGCATGGAGCATTGAGATGACAAGGGCATGGAGCATTGCGGTGAAAAAGGTCACAGAGCTTTGGGTGACGAGTGCATGGACCATTGTGAAGAAAAAGGTCATGAAGCATTGCGATGACTGGAGTCACGGAGCATTGTGATGACAGGGATCATGGAGCATTGTGATGACAAGGGCATGGAGCATTTTGATGACAGGGGCATGGAACATTGGTCTGACATGTTTCATGGATTATTGTGATGACAGTAGGCATGGCACATTGTGATGACAAGGGAATGCGACATTGTGATGACAAGGTCATGGAATATTGTGAAGACAGGTGTCAGAGAGCATTGTGATGACATATGTCATTGTCCATTGTGATGACAATGGCATGGAGCATTGTGATACCAAGTGTCATGGAGGATTGTGATGACAAAGGTAATGGAGCATTTTGATGACAAGGGCTTGGAACATTGCGATGACAAGCGTCATGGAGCATTGTGATGACAAGGGCATGGAGCATTCTGATGAAAAGGTGCATGGAGCATTGAGATTACAGGGGTTTTGAAGCAATGTGATTACAAGGGCTTGGAGTATTGTGATGAGAAGGCAATGGAGCATTCTGATGACATGTGTCATGGTGCTTTGTGATGACAAGGACATGGAGCATTGGGGTTACAGTGGTCTTGGACCATTGTGATGAAAAGGGAATGGATCATTGTGATGAAATATGCATGGATCCTTGTCATGACAGGGTTCAAGGAGCATACTGATGACAACTGTCAGGGAGCATTGTGATGATAAGTGTATTGAGCATTGTGATGACAAAGATCATGGAGCATTGTGATGAGAAGACTATGGATAACTGTGATGACCAGCATCATGGGGCATTGTGAATGACAAGTGTTATGGAACATTGTGATCAGAAGGGTTTGGTGCATTGTGATGACAGAGGTCATTGAGCATTTTGATTTCATTTTGATGACAATAGCATGAAATATTATGGTAATGGGCATGGTGCCTTGTGATGACAGTGTTCATGGAGCATTGAGATGAATAGGGGCATGGAGCATTGTGATTACAGGGGTGTTGGAGCATTGTGATGACAAGGGTCACAGAGCATTGTAATGAAAAGTTCATGGAGCATTGTGATGACAAAGGTTACAGAGAATTGTGATGATGAGGTCATGGACCATTGTGATGACAAAGTCTTGAAGCATTGTGATGACTGGAGTCACGGAGCATTGTGATGCCATGTGTCATGGAGCATTGTGATGACAAGTGCATGGAGCATTGTGATGACAGTGGTCATGCAGCACTGTGATGACAAGGGTCATGGAGCATTGTGATGACAAGCCTCACGTAACATTCTGATTAAAGTTTTCATGTAGCATTGGGATGACAAGGGCATGGATCATTGTGATGACAATTGTCATGGAGATTTTTGAATACAAGATTCCCGGATCATTGTGTTGTGAGTGGTCATGGAGCGTGGGGATGAAAGTGGTCATGGATCATTGTGATGACAGGGGTCATGGTGCATTGTGATGAGTAGGTCATGGATCATTGGGCTGAAAATGTTCATGGAGTATTGTGATGACAGGGGTCATGGAGCATTGTGATGACAAGGGAATCGAGCATTGTGATGAGAATTTCCTGGAGCATTGTGTTGAGAAGACCATGGAGTCTTGTGATGACAAGACTCATGGAACATTCTGATGAAAAGCGTCATGGAGCATTGTAATTACAGGGGTCTTGGAACATTGAGATGACAATGGCATGGAACATGGTGATGAGAAGGCCATGGAGCATTCTGATGACATGCGTCATGGAGCTTTGTGAAGACAAGCACATGGAGCATTTTGATTACCGGGGTCTTGGAGCATTGTGATGAAAAGGGCAGGGATCATTGTGATGAAAAAGGCATGGAGGCTTGTCATGACAGGGTTCAAGGAGCACACTGAGGATAAGTGTCAGGGAGCATTGAGATGACAAGTGTATTGAGCATTGTGATGACAAAGTCATGGAGCATTGTGATGAGAAGACCATGGATAATTGTGATGACGAGCGTAATGGGGCATTGTGATGCCAAGTGTTATGGAACATTGTGATCACAAGGGTTTGGGGCATTTTGGTGTCAGAGGTCATGGAGCATATTGATTTCATTGTGATGACAATAGCATGAAGTATTATGATGATGGGCATGGTGTACTGTGATGACAGGGTTCATGCAGCATTGAGATGAAAAGTGTCATGGAATATTGTAATGACAAATGTCATGAAGCATTGTGATGACTGGAGTCACGGAGCATTGTGATGACAGGGGTCATGGAGCATTGTGATGACAAGGGCATGGAGCATTGGGATGAAAGAGGCATGGAGTATTGGCCTGACATGTTTCATGGATTATTGTAATGACAGAGGGAATGGCACATTGTGATAACTAGTGCATGGAGCATTGTGATGACAAGGTCATTGATTATTGTGAAGAAATGTGTCAGGGAGCATTGTGGTGACATATGTCACGGTGCACTGTGATGACAATGGCAATGTGCATTGGGATGCCAAGTGTCATGGAGAAATGTGATGACAAATGTAATGAAACATTGTGATGACAAGGGCTTGGTGCATTGTGATGACAAGGGTAATGGAGCATTGTGATGACAAGGGAATGGATCATTCTGATGACAAGGGTCATGGAGCATTTTGAGGACAAGTGTCCCGGATCATTGTGTTGTCAGGGTTCATGGTGCATTGTGATGACATTGGTCATGGGGCATTGTGATGACAGGATTCATGGGTCATGGTGATGAGAAAGTCATGGAGCATTGGGCTGAAAATGTTCATGGAGTATTTAGGTGACAGGGGTCATGGGGCATTTTGATGAGAAGGGAATGGAGCATTGTGATGAAAATATCATGGAGCATGGTGATGAGAAGGACATGGAGCATTCTGAAGACATTCGTCATGAAGCTGTGTGATTACAACGGCATGGAGCATTGTGATTACAGTGGTCTTGGAGCATTGTGAGGAAAAGGGCATGGATCACTGTGATGAAAAATGCATGGAGCCTTGTCATGTCAGGGTTCAAGGAGCATACTGACGAGAAGTGTCAGGGAGCATTGTGATGACAAGTGTATTGAGCATTGTGATGACAAGTGTATTGAGCATTGTGATGACAAGGTCATGGAGTATTGTGAAGACAGGTGTCAGGGAGCATTGTGATGACATATGTCATGTTCCATTGTGATGACAATGGCATGGGGCATTGTGATGCCAAGTGTCATGGAGGATTGTGATGACAAAGATAATGGGGCATTGTGATGATTAGGGCTTGGAACATTATGATGACAAGGGACATAGAGAATTTTGATGAGGAAGTCGTGTAGCATTGTGATGACAAGGTCCTGGAGCATTGTGATGAGAAGACCATGGAGCCTTGTGAAGATAAGTCTCATGGAGCACACTGATGACAAGGGGCATGGAGCATTGTGATTACTGTGGTATTGGAGCATTGTGATGACAAGGGTCATGGAGCCTTGTGATGACAAGGCCGTGGAACATTGTCATGACAGGGGTGAGGGAGTATTGTAATGACTAGTGATGGAACATTTTGATATCAGTGGTGAAAGAGCATTTTGATGAGAAGTGCATGGAGCTTTGTGATGACAATGTTTACGGAGCATTGTGAAGATAAGGTTGTGGAACATTGTGATGACAAGCGCATGGCACATTGTGATGACTTGGGTCATTGAGCATTGTTCTGACAAGCGCATGGAGCATTGTGATGCCAAGGTTCATGGAGCACTCTGCTGACAAAGGCATGGAGCATTGTGATGACAAGGGTCAGAGAGCATTGTGATGAAAAGTTCATGGAGCATTATGGTGACAAATTTCAAAGAGCACTGTGATGAAGAGGGCATGGACCATTGTGATGACAAAGGTCATGAAGCAATGCGATGACTGGAGTCACGGAGCACTGTGATGACAATGGCATGGAGCATTGTGATGACAGGGGCATGGAGCATTGGTCTGACAAGTTTCATGGATTATTGTGATGATAGTGGGCATGGCACATTGTGATGACAAGGGCATGGAGCATTGTTATGACCAGGTCATGGAATATTGTGAAGACAGGTGTCAGGGAGCATAGTGATGACATATGTCATGGTGCATTGTGATGACAATGACATGGAGCATTGTGAAGCCACGTGTCATGGGGGATTGTGATGACAATGGTAATGGAGCATTGTGATGACAAGGGCCATTGAGAATTGTGATGAAAAGTTCGTGAAGCACTGTGATGAAAAGCACATGAAGCTTGCTATGACAGGTGTCATGGAGCATTGCAATGACAAGTGCATGGGGAATTGTGATGACAAGAGCATGTAACATTGTGATGAGAAGTGTCATGGAGCATTGTGATGGCAAGACCGTGGAGCACTATGATGAGAAGACCATGGATAATTGTGATGACGAGCGTCATGGAGCATTGTATGACAAGGGCCATTGAGAATTTTGTTGCCAACGTCGTGAAGCATTGTGATGACAAGCGCACGGAGCTTGCTATGACAGGGCACATGGAGCATTGCGATGAAAAGTGCATGGAGAATTGTGATGACAGGGGTCATGGAGCATTGTGATGAAAAGGGCATGGAGCATTGTGATGGAAAAGGCATGGAGCTCTTCATGAAAGTTTTCAAGGAGCATTCTGACGACAAGTGTCAGGGAGCATTGTGATGACAAGTGTATTGTGCATTGTGATGACAAAGTTCATGGAGCATTGTGATGACACGGGCATGGAGTATTGTGATGACAGGTAATATGGAGCGTTGCAATGACAAGTGTTGTGGAACAATGTGATCACAAGGGTTTGGAGCATTGTGATGACAGAGGTCATGGAGCATTTTGATTTCATTTTGATGACAATAGCATGAAGCATTATGATTATGGGCATGGTGCATTGTGATGACACGGTTCATGGAGCATTGAGATGAAAAGGGGCATGGAGCATTGTGATTACAGTGGTCTAGGAGAATTGTGATGACAAGGGCATGGAGCATCGTGAATGAGAAGGCCATGGAGCATTCCGATGACATGCGTCATGGAGCTTTGTGATGACAAGGACATGGAGCATGGTGATGACAAGTGTTATGGAGCCTTGTGATGACAAGGCTGTGGAACATTGTAATGGCAGGTGTCATGGAGCATTGTTATAACAGGGTTAATGGAGCATTTTGATGACAAGGGCATGGAGCATTGGTCTGAAAAGTTTCATGGATTATTGTGATGAGAGGGGGCATGGAGCATTGTGATGACAAGGGCATGGAACACTGTGATACATGGGTCATGGCGGATTGTAATGAAAAGGGCATGGAGCATTGTGTTAAGAAGAGCATTGAGCATTGTGATCAAAAGCATCATGGAGCCTGTGATGACAACTGCATGGAACAATGTGATGAGAGTGTTCATGGAGCATTTTGATGACAATGGCATGGAGCATTGTGATGCCAAGGTTCATGGAGGAATGTGATGACAAAGTTAATGGAGCATTGTGATGACAGGGGTTTGGAGCATTGTGAAGACAAGGGTCATGGAGGATTTTGATGACAAGGGCATGGAGGATTGTGATGACAAGGGCCATTGAGAATTTTGATGACAATTTCGTGAAGCATTGTGATGAAAAGCACATGGAGCTTGCAATGACAGGGGTCATTGAGCATTGCGATGACAAATGCATGGAGAATTGTGATGACAAGAGCATGTAACATTGTGATGAGAAGTGTCATGGAGCATTGCAATGGAAAGACCGTGGAGCATTGTGATGAGAAGATCATGGATATTTGTGATGACGAGCGTCACGGAGCACTGTAATGACAAGGGGCATGGAGCATTGTGATGACAGGTGTCATGGAGCATTGTGATGACAGGGATCATGGAGCATTGTGATTCCAAGTGTCATGGAGGAATGTGATGACAAAGTTAATGGAGCATTTTGATGACAGGGGTTTGGAGCATTGTGAGAAAAAGGGCATGGAGCATTGTGATGAAAAAGGCATGGAGCCTTTTCATGACAGGTTTCAAGGAGCATTCTGAGGAAAAGTGTCAGGGAGCATTGTGATGACAGGTGTATTGAGCATTGTGATGACAAAGTTCATGGAGCAATGTGATGGCAAGGGCATGGAGTATTGTGATGACAGGCATCATGGAGCGTTGTGATGACAAGTGTTATGGAACATGGTGATCACAAGGGTTTGGAGCATTGTGATGACAGAGGTCATGGATCATTTTGATTTCAAGTATCAAGGAGCATTGTGATGACAAGGGCATGAAGCAATGTGATTCCAAGGTTCAAGGAGGATTGTGATGACACTGGTAATGGAGAATTTTGAGGACAAGTGCATGGAGCATTGTGATGACAAGGTCATGTAGCATTTTGCTGACAAAGGCATGGAGCACCGTGATGACAAGTGTCATGGAGCTCTGTGACGACAAGCGTCAAGGACCATTGTGATTACAGGGGTCATGGAACATGGGGATGACAAGCACATGGAATATTCTCATGACAAGTGACATGGATTATTTTGATGCCAGTGGTCATGTAGCATTGTGATGACATAGGTCATGGAGCATTGTGATGAGAAGTTCATGGAGCATTGGGCTGAAAATATTCATGGAGTACTGTGATGACAGGGGTCATGGAGAACTGTGATGAGAAGGGAATGGAGCAATGCGATGAGAAGGTCCTGGAGCATTGTGATGAGAGGGCCATGGTGCCTTGTGATGACAAGGGTCATGGATCATACTGATAAAAAGGTTCATGGAGCATTGTGATTACAGTGGTTTTGTAGCATTGTGAAGACCAGGGCATGGAGCATTGTGATGAGAAGGCCATGGAGCATTTTGATGACATGCGTCATGGAGCTTTGTGATGACAGGGACAAGGAGCATTGTGATTAGAGGGGTCTTGGAGGATTGTGATTAAAAGGGAATGGATCATTTTGATGAAAAATGCATGGAGCCTTGTCATGACAGTGTTCAAGGAGCATACTGCTGGCAAGAGTCAGGGAGCATTGTGATGATAAGTGTATTGAGCACTGTGATGACAAAGGTCATGGAGCACTGTGATGAGAAGACCATGGATAACTGTAATGACCAGCGTCATGGGGAATTGTGATGACAAGTGTTATGGAACATTGTGATCACAAGGGTTTGGAGCATTGTGATGACAGAGGTCATGGAGCATTTTGATTTCATTGTGATGACAATAGCATGAAGCATTATGATGATGGGCATGGTGCATTGTGATGACAGGGTTCATGGAGCATTGAGATGAAAAGGGGCATGGAGCATTGTGATTACAAGGGTGTTGGAGCATTGTGATGACAAGGGCATGGAGCATTGTGTTGAGAAGGCCATGGAGCATTCTGATGACATGCATCATGGAGCTTTGTGATGACAAAGAAATGGAGCATTGTGATTAGTGGGATCTTGGAGCATTGTGATGACAAGGGTCATGGAGGCTTGTGATGGCAAGGCCATGGATCCTTGTGATGGTAAGTGTCATGGAGCATTATTATGACAGGCGTAATGGAGCATTGTGATGACAAGGACGTGGAGCACTGGTCTGAAATGTTTCATGGATTATTGTGATGAGAGCGGGCATGGAGCATTGTGAATGCAAGGGCACGGAACACTATGATACATAGGTCATGGAGGATTGTAATGATAAGTGCATGTAGCATTGGGATGAGAAGGGTATTGAGCATTGTGATGACAAGCGTCATGGAGCTTTGTGATCACAAGGGCATGGTGCATTGTGATGAGAGGGTTCATGGAACATTGAGATGAAAAGGGGCATGGAGCATTGTGATTGCAGGGGTCTTGGAGCATTGTGATGACAAGGACATGGAGCATTGTGATGAGAAGGCCATGGAGCATTCTGATGACATGCGTCATGGATCTTTGTGACGACAAGGGCATGGAGCATTGTGATTACAGGGGTCTTGGATCACTGTGATGACAAGGGTCATGGAGCCTTGTGATGACAAGGCCGTGGAACATTGTGATGGAAGGGCTCATGGAGCATTGTTATGACAGGTGTAGTGGAGAATTGTGATGACAAGGGCATGGAGCAATGTGATGAGAGATTTCATTGATCATTGTGATGACAATGGCATGGAGCATTGTGATGCAAAGGGTCTTGGAGCTTTGTGATGACAAAGTCATGGGGCATTAGGTGACAAGGGCGTGGTGCATTGAGATGAGAAGGGCAGGGAGCATTGTGATGACAGGGTCATGGAGAAATTTGATGAAAAGTGTCATGGAATATTTTGATGACAGGGGTTATGGAACATTGTAATATCAGGGGTCATGAAGCATTGTGATGAAATGGGTCATGGAGCATTTTCTGACAGTGTTTATGGAATATTGTGATGTCAGTGGTCATGGTGCATTGTGAAGATAAGGGCATGTAGCACCTTGATGATAGGGGTGAGGGAGTATTGTGATAACTAGTGATGGAACATTGTGATATATGTTGTGAGAGAGCATTTTGATGAGAAGTGCATGGAGCATTGTGATGACAAGGGCAAGGAGCAATGTGATGACAGGGGCATGGAACATTGGTATGACAAGTTTAATGGATTATTGTGATGACAGTGAGCTTGGAGCACTGTGATGAAAATGGCATGCAACATTGTGGTGACAAAGGTCACAGAGCGTTGTGTGACGAGGTCATGCACCACTGTGATGACAAAGGTCATGAAGCATTGTGATAACTGGAGTCACGGAGCACTGTGATGACAGGGGTCATGGAGCATTGTGATGACAAGGGCATGGAACATTGTGATGACAAGGTCATGGAGTATTTTGAAGACAGGTTTCAGGGAGCATTGTGATGACATATGTCATTGTCCATTCTGATGCCAATGACATGGAGCATTGTGATACCAAGTGTCATGGAGGATTGTGATGACAAAGGTAATGGAGCATTTTGATGACAAGGGCTTTGAACACTGTGATGACAATGGTCATGGAGCATTGTGATGGCAAGGGAATGGAGCATTTTGATGACAAGGGCCATTGTGAATTTTGATGAAAACGTCGTGAAGCATTGTGATGAAAAGCACATGGAGCTTGCTATGACTGTGGTCATAGAGCATTGCGATGACAAGTGCATGGAGAATTGTGAAGACAAGATCATGTAACATTGTTATGAGAAGTGTTAAGGATCATTGTGATGACAAGGACGTGGAGTATTGTAATGACAAGGCACATGGAGCATTGTGATGGCAAGAACGTGGAGCATTGTGATGAGAAGACCATGGATAATTGTGATGACGAGCATCATGGAGCTCTGTAATGACAAGGGGCATGGAGCATTGTGATGACAGGGGTCATGGAGCATTGTGATGACTAGGGTCATGGAGGATACTGATGACAAACTTGTGAAGTATTGTGATGACAATGGCATCGAGCATTGTGATGAAAGGGGCATGGAGCCTTTTCATGACACGGTTCAAGGAGAATTCTGAGGAGAAGTGACAGGGAGCATTGTGATGACAAGTGTATTGAGCATTGTGATGACAAATGTCATGGAGCATTGTCATGAGAAGTCCATGGATAATTGTGATGACAGGCATCAAAGTGTGTTGTGATGACAAGTGTTATAGAACATTGTGATCACAAGTGTTTGGAGCATTGTGATGACAGAGGTCATGGATCATTTTGCTTTCAAGGAGCATGGAGCATTTTGATGACAAGGGCATGAAGCAATGTGATCCCTACGTTCATGGAGGATTTTGATGACAATGGTACTGGAGAATTATGATGACAAGCGCATGGAGCATTGTGATGACAAGGTAATGTAGCATTTTGCTGACAAAGGCATGGAGCATTGTGATGACGAGGGTCACAGAGCAATGTGATGACAAGCGTCACAGAGCATTGTGATTACACGGGACATGGAACACTGGGATGACAATGGCATGGATCATTGTGATGACAATGATCATGGAGCATTTTGATGCCAGTGTTCATGGAGCATTGTGATGACATGGGTCATGAAACATTGTGATGAGAATGTCATGGAGCATTGGGCTGAAAATGTTCATGGAGTATTGAGATGACAGGTGTCATAGAACATTGTGATGTCAAGGTAATGGAGAATTGTGATGACAAGGTTCTGGAGGATTGTGATGAGAAGACCATGGACCCTTGTGCTGAAAATTCTCATGGAGCATTCTGATGAAAAGGGGCATAGAGCATTGTGATTACAGGGTTCTTGGAGCATTGTGATGAAAAGGGGCATGGAACATTGGTCTGACAAGTTTCATGGATTATTGTGATGACAGTGGGCATGGTGCATTGTGATGACAAGAGCATGGAGCATTGTGATGACAAGGTCATGGAGAATTGTGAAGAATGGTGTCAGGGAGCATTGTGATGACATATGTCATGGTCCATTGTGATGACAATGGCATGGAGCATTGTGATGCCAAGTGTCATGGAGGATTGTGATGACAAAGGTAATAGAGCATTGTGATGACATAGGCTTGGAGAATTGTGATGACGAGGGCATGGACCATTGTGATGACAAGGGCCATTGATAATTTTGATGATAATTCATGAAGCATTGTGATGACAACCACATGGAGCTTGCTATGACAGGGTTCATGGAGCATTGTGATTAAAAGTGCATAGAGAATTGTGATGACAAAGCATATAACACTGTGAGTAGAAGTGTCATGGAGCGTAGTGATGCCATGGACGTGGAGAATTGTGATCACCAAAGACATGGAGCACTGTGATGACCAGGGCATGCAGCATTGTGATGGCAAGATCGTGGAGCATTGTGATGAGAAGACCATGGATAATTGTGAAGATGAGTGTCATGGAGCACTGTAATGACAAGGGGCATGGAACATTGTGGTGACAGGTGTTATGAAGAATTGTGATGACAGAGGTCATGGAGCATTGTGATGACAAGGGTCATGGATCATTCTGATGACAAGCTTGTGGAGTATTATAATGACAATGGCATGGAGCATTGTGATGAAAAGGGCATGGAGCATTCTGATGAAAAACGCATGGAGCCTTTTCATGACAGGGTTCAAGGAGCATTCTTAAGACAAGGGTTAGGGAGCATTGTGATGACAAGTGTATTGAGAATTGTGATGACAAAGGTCATGGAGCATTGTGATGACAAGGGCATGGAGCATTGTAGTGACAGGGGCATGGAACATTGGTCTGACAAGTTTCATGGATTATTGTGATGACAGTGGGCATGGTGCATTGTGATGACAAGAGCATAGAGCATTGTGATGACAACGTCATGGATAATTGTGAAGAATGGTGTCAGGGAGCATTGTGATGACATATGTCATGGTCCATTGTGATGACAATGGCATGGAGCATTGTGATGCCAAGTGTCATGGAGGATTGTGATGACAAAGGTAATAGAGCATTGTGATGACATAGGCTTGGAGCATTGTGATGACGAGGGCATGGACCATTGTGATGACAAGGGCCATTGATAATTTTGATGATAATTCATAAAGCATTGTGATGACAACCACATGGAGCTTGCTATGACAGGGTTCATGGAGCATTGCGATTAAAAGTGCATAGAGAATTGTGATGACAAAGCATATAACACTGTGAGTAGAAGTGTCATGGAGCGTAGTGATGCCATGGACGTGGAGAATTGTGATCACCAAATACATGGAGCACTGTGATGACCAGGGCATGCAGCATTGTGATGGCAAGATCGTGGAGCATTGTGATGAGAAGACCATGGATAATTGTGAAGATGAGTGTCATGGAGCACTGTAATGACAAGGGGCATGGAACATAGTGGTGACAGGTGTTATGAAGAATTGTGATGACAGAGGTCATGGAGCATTGTGATGACAAGGGTCATGGATCATTCTGATGACAAGCTTGTGGAGTATTATAATGACAATGGCATGGAGCATTGTGATGAAAAGGGCATGGAGCATTCTGATGAAAAACGCATGGAGCCTTTTCATGACAGGGTTCAAGGAGCATTCTTAAGACAAGGGTTAGGGAGCATTGTGATGACAAGTGTATTGAGAATTGTGATGACAAAGGTCATGGAGCATTGTGATGACAAGGGCATGGTGTATTGTGATGACAGGCATCATGGACCGTTTTGATGACAAGTGTTATGGAACATTGTGATCACAAAGGTTTGGAGCATTTTGATGACAGGGGTCATGGAGCTTTGTGATGAAAAAGGTCATGGAGCATTTTGATGACAAGGTTGTGGTGCATTGTGATGAGAAGGGCATAGAGCATTGTGATGACAACGCCATGGAGCATTTTGATGACAAAGGCATGGAGCATTGTGATGACAAGTGTCATGGAGCACTGTGATGACAAGCGTCACGGAGCATTGTGATTACGGGGTCATGGAGCGTTGGGATGACAAGGGCATGGATCATTGTGATGACAAGTGTCATGGAGCATTTTGATGACAAGAGTCCCGGATCATTGTGTTGTCGGGGGTCATGGAGGGTTGTGATGACATTGGTCATGGAGCATTGTGATGACAGGTGTCATGGAGTATTGTGATGAGAATGTCATGGAACATTGGGCTGAAAATGTTCATGGAGTATTGTGATGACAGGAGTCATGGAGCATTGTGATGACAAGAGAAAGGAGCATTGTGATAACAAGGTCCTGGAGCATTGTGATGAGAAAACCATGGAGCGTTGTGATGACATTCTCATGGAGCATTCTAATGAAAATGGGCATGGAGCATTGTGATTACAGGGGTCGTGGAGCATTCTGATGACAAGGGAATGGTGCATTGTGATGAGAAGGCCATGGAGCATTCTGAAGACATGCATCATGGAGCTTTGTGATGACAAGGGCATGGAGCATTGTGATTTCATGTGTATGGAGCCTTGTGATGACAAGGGTCATGGAGCCTTGTGATGACAAGGCTGTTGAATATTGTGATGACTGGGATCATAGAGCATTGTTATGACAGGGGTAATGGAGCATTGTGATGACAAGGCCATGGGGCATTGGTCTGAAATGTTTCATGGATTATTGTGATGAGAGTGGGCCTGGAGCATTGTGATGACAAGGGCCTGGAACACTGTGGTACAGGGTTCATGGGGGACTGTAATGACAAGGGCATGGAGCATTGTTATGAGAAGGGCATCGAGCATTGTGATGACACGCGTCATGGACATCTGTGATGACAAGGGCATGAAGAAATGTGATGAGAAGGTTCCTGGAGCATCGTGATGACAATGACATGGAGCATTGTGATGCCAAGGGTCATTGAGCTTTGTGATGACAAAAGTTATGGAGCATTTTGATGACATGTGTTATGGAGCATTGTGATGATAAGGGAATGTAGTATTGTGATGACAGGGGTCATGGAACATTGTGATGAGAAGGGTGAGGGACTATTGTGATGAGTAGTTATGGAACATTGTGATATCAGTGGTGACAGAGCATTTTGATGAGAAGTGCATGGATTATTGTGATGGCAAGCTGGTGGAGCATTGTGTTGACAAGCGCATGGAGCATTGTGATGACAAGTGTCTTTGCGTATTGTGCTGAGAAAGGCATGGAGCATTGTGATGACAAGGGTCATGGAGCATTGTGATGCAAAGTTCATGGAGCATTGTGGTGACAGAGGTCACAGAGCCTTGTGATGATGTGGGCATTGACCACTGTGATGACAAAGATCATGAAGCATTGTGATGAATGGAGTCACGGAGCATTGTGATGACAGCAGTCATGGAGCATTGGGATGTCAAGGTCATGGAGCATTGTGATGACAGGGGCATGGAGCATTTTGATGGTAAATCCCTGAAGCATTGTGATGAGAGGACCTTGGGTAATTGTGATGACGAGCATCATGGAGCACTGTACTGACAAGTGGCATGGAGCACTGTGATGACAGGTGAAAGGGAACATTGTGATGACAGAGGTCATGGATCATTGTGATGACAAGGGCATGGAGCATTCTTTTGAAAAGGACTTGGAGCATTGTGATGACAAGGACTTGGAGCATTGTGATGACATATTTCATGTTCCATTGTGATGCCAATGACATGGAGCATTGTAATGCCAAGTGTCATGGAGGATTGTGATGACAAAGGTAAAGGAGCATTGTGATGACAAGATCATGGATCATTGTGATGACAAGGGCCATAGAGAATTTTAATGACCAGGTCTTGAAACATTGTGATGACAAGTGCATGGAGCTTGCGATGACAGGGGTCCTGAAGCATTGTGATGACAAGTGCATGCAGAATTGTGATGACAAGAGCATATCACATTGTGAGGAGAAGTGTCAAGGAGCACTGTGATGACTAGGATGTGGAGAATTGTGATGACAATGGTCATGGAGCATTGAGATGACCAGGGCATGGAGCATTGTGATGGTAAAACCCTGAAGCATTGTGATGAGAAGACCTTGGGTAATTGTGATGACGAGCATCATGGAGCACTGTACTGACAAGGGGCATGGAGCACTGTGATGACCGTTGTCAGGGAACATTGTGATGACAGAGGTCATGGAGCATTGTGATAACAAGGGACTGGAGCATTGTGATGACAAGGGTCTGGAGCATTGTGATGACAAGTGTCATGGAGCATTGTGATGATATTGGCATGGAGCACTGTCGTGACAAGGGACATTGAGAATTTTTATAACAATGTCATGAAGCATTGTGATGACAAGCATATGGAGCATGCTATGATATGGGTCAGGGAGCATTGCGATGACAAGTGCATGGAGAATTGTGATGACAAGTGCATGTAACTTTGTGATGAGGAGTGTCAGGGAGCATTGTGACGACAAACAGGTGGAGAATTGTGATGACAAGGGACATGGAGCATTGTGATGACCAGGACATGGAGCAATGTGATGGCAAGACGGTGGAGCATTGTGATGAGAAGGCCATGGATAATTGTGATGACGAGCATCATGTAGCATTATGATGACAAGAGCGGTGGAGCTTTCTGACATAAGATATCACTTATGAAGGAAATGTAAACATGGCTACACATGAACTGAATTAGGAAAGAGAACAGAGTCTCACATTTAGAAATCATACTTATGCCTGCTTAAGGGGAAAGGAGAGGTGGGGAGATGCACAAAACCAGAGTTTGATATAAGCACAGGTACCGTTGCATAATCCAAATACAGAATAGACAAGAGCTACTCCTTCCTCAGTGAACGGGACTCAACAGCCCTATTCCCGAAGAGGAATATATATGACTAGTAAGAATCTTAATACCTATGTATTGATATGTATCCGTAAGGGAATCAAGTGTGTCTAGACCAGCATAAACACATCAGTGAAAATCAGCTCAACCTCATTATATAAATGATTTTCAAAAACAAAAGAAAAAAACTGGGAAATCCTAACACAATTCCTTCAGGTGTTCTGAAGAAACCTGGAATGACCCTATCTAAAACGACAGCTGGATGAGACATAAGGCTGGACACTTTTGACTGAGAGGATTGGTGAGATTGAATGAGAAAATGCAGACCGTTTAAAGCAATAATGCATGCCACCAATTCCATGGGTCCCAACTCGCCAAGTAAAAGGGAATATCACTACAGTTATAACATGTATGGGAAACGTAGAGAATGCACACACTGTGAATATGAAAGGATTCTAAAACTCAACTAATAGTCCCTATCCTGGTGCTCCGGATTGAGTTTCCAACTGCTTTACTATCAATCTCCCAACTTGGAGAGACAGCCACTTTAAACTCCTGGTTCGCAGAGGTTGCCAAATTGGCAGAGGATGAAAGGGAAGAGGGAGAACCAATGAGAGTAGCTGTTAGGCATTTGGACGCGCACATGTCACTCTAATTTCCCGGCAGGAAGAAGAATTAACCAAAGTCTCAGCCACCCAACGGGAACCAATATAGGTCCTGAACCTAAATTTTGGACTTGACGTCAGCTCACAAAAGCGAGTTGAATAATGGAGCTCAGGGCACAGCAATTCACAAAATGGCAGAGTAATAAAGGACAACAATCGTCCAAAAATCTGTTGAGAGAAGGCAAAGTGGCAGACTTGAAAGAGAGCCAGAATAGCAGGAATCATATTTCAAGAGGTACATTGGAATTGCCATTAAAGCACAGGAAGAGGGGCACAACTTCGACAATGATGCACTTGGCCAAAAAGGACGTATGCGTTTTCTCCTGAATATATTCAGGAGAAAACGCATACGTCCTTTTTGGCCAAGCAAGGAAGCGGGCAATGCAAATCTGCACTACAAAGAAGTATCACTTCCCACCGGTCAAAAGGGACATCCGCAAAATGTGTAAACACCAGAAAGGCAAGACAGGCACTGGAGAACCGGGAGCCTAGTTATGCTGATGGGCAGGATGTAATTTGCCAACTGCCTCTCTGGAGGAGTGCATTGTGTTCCCTACAACAAGTAAACAACAGAGCTAAAGAGCCAAGGGCAATTCCAGTCTAAGGAATATACCTTGGAAAACTGAAAATCAATAAGACAGAGTCACCCCACCATTTAGAGCTGCACTGCTTACAAGAACCTCAACTTGGGTACACCTGAAATATCCCAGGAAAGACAAAAATGGTTCAAGAAATTGTGGTATTTACGTATGATGGAATATCCCTCAGCCATGAAATCAATATCATAAGGCCTGTAGCACCAAAATGAGTGGATTCAGGTACGATGATTCTATGTGAAATAAGTCACAGAGAAAAAGAAACTTATCATAAGATATCACTTATGAAGATCCTGTAAACATGGCTACATATGAAGTGAGTTAGGAAAGACAACAGACTCTCACATTGAGAAAAAACTCTTATGCCTGCTTAAGGGGTAAGGAGAGGTGGGGTGATGCATAAAACCAGAGTTTGATATTAGTACATGTACCGTTCCAAAAACCAACTACGGAGTAGAAAAGACCTAAAACTTCCTAAGTGAAAGGGACTCCAAACCCCATATTTACCGCAGAGGAAAATATCTGACTGGTAAAAATCTTAAAACCTATGTATTGATATGTCTCCGTAAGGGAATCAAGTGTGTCTAGACTCGCATAAACATGGCAGTGAGAATCAGCTCAAACCCATTCTAAAAAGGAATTTCACAAACAAAACAAAAAATCAGGGAAATCCTTTAGAATTCCTTCAGGGTCTCTGATGAAACCCGGAATGACCCTATGTACAATGACAGCTGGATGTGGCATAAAGCTGGACACTTGGGACTGAGAGGATTGGTGAGATTCGGTGAGCAAATGCAGACCACTTAAAGCAATAATGCGTGCCACACATTCCACGGGTCCCAACTCTCCATGTTGAAGGGAATACTACTACAGCTATAACATGTACAGGAAACTTAGAGAATGGACACACTGTGAATACAAAATGTTTCTGAATCTCAACTAATATTCCCTCTCCTGGTGCTCCGGTTTGACTTTCCAACTGCTTTACTATCAATCTCCCAACATGGAGAGACAGCCCCTTTAACCTCCTGGTTCGCACAGGTTGCCAATTTGGCAGAGGATGAAAGGGAAGAGGGAGAATCAATGAGAGAGTAGCTGTTAGGCATTTGGACGGGCACATGTCACTCTAATTTCCAGGCAGGAAGAAGAATTAACCCAAGTCTCAGCCACCTGCCGGGAACCAGTATAAGTCCTGAAACAAAATTATGGACTTGCGGTCAGCTCACAAAAAACGAGTTGAAAAATGGAGCTCAGGGGCACAGCAATTCACAAACGGGCAGAGTAATAAAGGAAAACTAACGTCCAAAAATCGGTTGAGGGAAGGCAACGAGGCAGACTTGAAAGCGAGCCAGAACAGCAGGAAACAGATTTCAAGAGGTATATTGGAATCGCCTTTAAAGTACAGGAAGAGGGGCACAACTTCGACAATGATGCACTTGGCCAAACAGGGCGTATGCGTTTTCTCCTGAATATATTCAGGAGAAAACGCATACGCCCTTTTTGGCCAAGCAAGCAAGCGGGCAATGCAAATCCGCACTAAAATCAGTATCACTTCCCACCAGACAAAAGGGACATCCGCAAAATATGTAAAAACCAGGAAGGCAAGACAGGCCCTGGAGAAGAGGGAGCCTATTTATGATGACGGGCGGAATGTAAATTGCCAACTGCCTCTCTGGAGGAGTGCATTGTGTTCCCTAAAACAAGTAAACAACAGAGCTACAGAGACACGGGCACTTCCAGTCTAGGGAATATACCTTGGGAAAACTGAAAATCAATAAGACAGAGCCACCTCAAAATTTAGGGCTGCACTGCTTACAAGAACCTCAACTTGGGTACACATGAAATATCCCAGGAAAGACAAAAATGGTTCAAGAAATTGTGGTACTTACGTACGATGGAATATCCCTCAGCCATGAAATCAAAGTCATAAGGCCAGTAGCAGCAAAATGAGTGGATTCAGGTACGATGATTCTAAGTGAAATAAGTCACAGAGAAAAAGAAACTTATCATAAGATATCACTTATGAAGGCCCTGTAAACATGGCTACACATGAACTGAGTTAGGAAAGAGAACAGAGTCTCACATTTAGAAAACACTCTTATGCCTGCTTAAGGGGGAAGGAGAGGTGGCGTGATGCATAAAACCAGACTTTGATATTAGTACAGGTACCGTTCCAAAAACCACCTACGGAATAGTCAATCCCTCACCTTCCTCAGTGAAAAGGACGCAAAACCCCATATTTCCTGCAGAGGAATATATTTGACTAGTAAGTATCTTAAAACTTATGTATTGATATGTCTCCATCAGGGAATCAAGTGTGTCTAGACTAGCAGAAACATGGCAGAGAGAATCAGCTCAAACGAATTCTAAAAAGGAATTTCACAAACAAAACAAAAAAAACAGGGAAATTCTTTACAATTCCTTCAGGGTCTCTGATGAAATCTATAATGACCCTATCTACAATGACAGCTGGATGTGGCATAAGTCTGGACACTTGGGACTGAGAGGATTGGTGAGATTCGGTGAGCAAATGCAGACCATTTAATGCAATAATGTGTGGCACACATTCGAATTGTCCCAACTCTCCAGGTTGAAGGGAATACTACTACAGCTATAACATGTATGGGAAACCTAGAGAAAGGACACACTGTGAATACGAAAGTTTTCTAAATCTCAACTAATAACCCCTCTCCTGGTGCTCCGGTTTGACTTTCCAACTGCTTTACTATCAATCTACCAACTTGGAGAGACAGCCCCTTTAACCTCCTGGTTCTCACATGTTGCCAATTGGCAGAGGATGAAAGGTAAGATGGAGAACCAATGAGAGATTAGCTGTTAGACATTTGGACGGGCACATGTCACTCTAATTTCCAGGCAGGAATAAGAATTATTTGAAGTCTGAGGAATTCGCGGGAACCAGTATAGGTCCTAAACCAAAATTATGGACTTGCGGTCAGCTCACAAAAAACGAATTGAAAAATGGAGCTCAGGGGCACAGCAATTCACAAACGGGCAGAGTAATAAAGGAAAACTATCGTCCAAAAATCTGTTGACGGAAGGCAACGACGCAGACTTGAAAGCGAGCCAGAATAGCAGGAAACACATTTCAAGAGATACATTGGAATCGCCTTTAAAGCACAGGATGAGGGGCACAACTTCGACAATGATGCACTTGGCCAAACAGGGCGTATGCGTTTTCTCCTGAATATATTCAGGAGAAAACGCATAAGACCTTTTTGGCCAAGCAAGCAAGCGGGCAATGCAAATCTGCACTACAAAGCAGTATCACTTCCCACCAGACAAAAGGGACATCCGCAAAATATGTAAAAACCAGAAAGGCAAGACAGGCACTGGAGAAGAGGGAGCCTAGTTATGATGACGGGCGGAATGTAAATTGCCAACTGCCTCTCTGGAGGAGTGCATTATGTTCCCTAAAACAAGTAAACAACAGAGCTACAGAGACACGGGCACTTCCAGTCTAGGGAATATACCTTGGGAAAATTGAAAATCAATAAGACAGAGCCACCTCAAAATTTAGGGCTGCACTGCTTACAAGAACCTCAACTTGGGTACACATGAAATATCCCAGGAAAGACAAAAATGGTTCAAGAAATTGTGGTACTTACGTACGATGGAATATCCCTCAGCCATGAAATCAAAGTCATAAGGCCAGTAGCAGCAAAATGAGTGGATTCAGGTACGATGATTCTAAGTGAAATAAGTCACAGAGAAAAAGAAACTTATCATAAGATATCACTTATGAAGGTCCTGTAAACATGGCTACACATGAACTGAGTTAGGAAAGACAACAGAGTCTCACATTTAGAAAACACTCTTATGCCTGCTTAAGGGGGAAGGAGAGGTGGCGTGATGCATAAAAACAGACTTTGATATTAGTACAGGTACCGTTCCAAAAACCACCTACGGAATAGTCAATCCCTACACCTTCCTCAGTGAAAAGGACGCAAAACCCCATATTTCCCGCACAGGAATATATTTGACTAGTAAGAATCTTAAAACTTATGTATTGATATGTCTCCATCAGGGAATCAAGTGTGTCTAGACAAGCAGAAACATGGCAGAGAGAATCAGCTCAAACCAATTCTAAAAAGGAATTTCACAAACAAAACAAAAAAACAGGGAAATTCTTTACAATTCCTTCAGGGGCTCTGATGAAATCTATAATGACCCTATCTACAATGACAGCTGGATGTGGCATAAGTCTGGACACTTGGGACTGAGAGGATTGGTGAGATTCGGTGAGCAAATGCAGACCATTTAATGCAATAATGCGTGGCACACATTCCAAGGGTCCCAACTCTCAAGGTTGAAGTGAATATTACTACAGCTATTACATGTACGGGAAACGTAGAGAATGGACACACCTGAATACGACATGTTTCTAAAACTCAACTAATAGTCCCTCTCTTGGTGCTCTGGTTTGACTTTCCAGCTGCTTTACTATCAATCTCCCGACTTGGAGAGACAGCCCCTTTAAACTCCTGGTTCTCACACGTTGCCAATTTGGCAGAGGATGAAAGGGAAGACGGAGAACCAGTGAGAGAGTAGCTGTTAGGCATATGGACTGGCACATTTCACGCTAATTTCCCAACAGGAAGATTAATTAACCAAAGTCTCAGGCAACCGCCGAGAACCAGTATAGGTCCTGAACCAAAATTTTGGACTTGTGGTCAGCTCACAAACAACGAGTTGAAAAATGGAGCTCAGGGGCACAGCAATGCACAAACTGGCAGAGTAATAAAGGACAACTATCGTCCAAAAATCTGTTGAGGGAAGGCAACCAGGAGGACTTGAATTTGGGCCAGAATAGCAGTAAACAGATTTCAAGAGGTACATTGGAATCGTCTTTAAAGCACAGGAAGAGTGGCACAAGTTCGACAATGATGCACTTGGTTTAAAAGGGCGTATGTGTTTTCTCCTGAATATATTCAGGAGAAAACGCATACGCCCATTTTGGCCAAGCAAGAAAGCGGGCAATGCAAATCTGCACTAAAAAGAAGTACCACTGCCCGCCGGTCAAAAGGGACATCCGCAAGTGTGTAAAACCCAGAAAGGCAAGACAGGCACTGGAGAACAGGGAGCCTAGTAATGCTGAAGGGCAGGATGTAAATTGCCAACTGCCTCTCTGGAGGAGTTCATTGTGTTCCCTAAAACAAGTAAACAAAAGAGCTACAGATCCAAGGGCACTTCCAGTCTAGGGAATATACCTTGGGAAAACTGAAAATCAGTAAGACAGTGCCACCCCAAAATTTATTGCTGAACTGCTTACAAGAACCTCAACTTGGGTACACCTTAAATATCCCAGGAAAGACAAAAATAGTTCAAGAAATTGTGTTACATACGTAAAAAGGAATATCCCACAGTCATGAAATCAATGTAATAAGGCCAGTAGCAGCAAAATGAGTGGCTTCAGGTACGATGTTTCTAAGTGAACTAAGTCACAGAGAAAAATAAACTTATCATAAAATATCACTTATGAAGGTCCTGTAAACATGGCTACACATGAACTGAGTTAGGAAAGAGAACAGAGTCTCACATTTAGAAAACACTCTTATGCCTCCTTAAGAGGGAAGGAGAGGTGGGGTGATGCATAAAACCAGAGTTTGATATTAGTATAGGTACTGTTCCGAAAAACAAATACGGAATAGAAAAGACCTACACTTTCCTCAGTGAAAGGGACACAAAACCCCATATTTCCCGCAGAGTAATATATCTGACTAGTAAGAATCATAAAACCTATGTATTAATATGTCTCCATAAGGGAATCAAGTGTGTCTAGACTGGCATAAACATGGCAGTGAGAAGCAGCTCAAAGCAAATATAAAAAGGAACTTCAAAAACAAAAAATAACGGAAGTTCTTTACAATTCCTTCAGGGGCTCTGATGAAACCTGGAATGACCCTATCTACAACGACAGCTGGATGTGGCATAATTCTGGACACTTGGTACTGAGAGTATTGTTGAGATTCGGTGAGCAAGTGCAGACCATTTAGAGCAATAATGCGTGGCACACATTCCAAGGGTCCCAAGTTTCCAGGTTGTAGGGAATATTATTACAGCGATAACATGTACAGGAAACCTAGAGAATGGAAACACTGTGAATATGAAAGGTTTCTAAAACTCAACTAATAGTCCCTCTCCTGGTGCTCCGGTTTGACTATCCAACTGCTTTACTATCAATCTCCCAACTTGGAGAGACAGCCCCTTTAACCTCCTGGGTCGCACAGGTTGCCAATTTGGCAGAAGATGAAAGGGAAGAGGGAGAACCAATGAGAGGGTAGGTGTTAGGCATTTGGACGCTTACATGTCACTCTAATTTCCCGGCAGGAAAAAGAATTAATCAAAGTTTCAGCCACCCCCCGGGGACCAGTATACGTCCTGAACCAAAATTTTGGACTTGAGTACAGCTCACAAAAAATGAGTTGAAAAACGCAGCTCAGGGGCACAGGAATTCACAAACTGGCAGAGTAATAAAGGACAACTATCGTCCAAAAATTTCTTGAGGGAAGGCAAATAGGCGGACTTGAAAGCAAGCCAGTATAGCAGGAAACAGATTTCAGGAGGTATATTGGAATCGCCTTTAAAGCACAGGAAGAGGGGCACAACTTCGAGAGTGAGGCACGTGGCCAAAAATGACGTTTTTGTTTTCTCCTGAATATATTCAGGAGAAAACGCATATGCCCTTTTTGGCCAATCAAGCAAGCGGGCAATGAAAATCTGCACTACAAAGAGGTTTCTCTTCCCACCGGTCAAAAGGGACTTGTGCAAAATGTGTAAAAACCAGAAAGGCAAGACAGGCCATGGAGAAGAGGGAGCCTAGTTATGCTGATGGGCGGGATGTAAATTGCCAACCTCCTCTCTGGAGGAGTGCATTGTGTTCCCTAAAACAAGTAATCAACAGAGCTACAGAGCCAACGGCACTTCCAGTCTAGGGAATATACCTTGGCAAAACTGAAAATCAATAAAACAGAGCCACGCCAAAATTTAGGGCTGCACTGTTTAGAAGAACCTCAACTAGGGTACACCTGAAATATCCCAGGAAAGACAAAAATGGTTCAAGAAATTGTGGTATTTACTTACGATGTAATATCCTTCAGCAATGAAATCAATGTCATAAGGCCAGTAGCAGCAAAATGAGTGGATTCAGGTACGATGATTCTAAGTGAAATAAGTCACAGAGAAAATTAGACTTATCATAAGATATCACTTATGAAGGTCCTGTAAACATGGCTACACATGAACTGAGTTAGGAAAGAGAACAGTGTCTCACATTTAGAAAACACTCTTATGCCTGCTTAAGGGGGAAGGAGAGGTTGGGTGATGCATAAATCCAGAGTCCTAAATTAGCACAGATAACGTTCCATAAACCAAGTATGTAATAGACAGCACCTATTCCCGGCACAATGAACTGGACTCAACAACCCCTATTCATTGCAGAAGAATATATCTGACTTGTAATAATTCTAAAACATATGTATTCTCATGTCTCCATAAAGGAATCATGCATGTGTATAACGGAATGCACAGCACTGAAATTCAGCTAAACACCCTTATAAAAATAAATTTCAAAAGCAAAATGCAAAAACAGCAAAACAGAGAGAAAGTCTTAAAAATTACTTTCAGGGCCTGTGATGCAACCTGGATTGACCACCTTTACACCCACAGCTGGAGGAGACATAAGACTGGACACCTGGGGCTGACAAGATTGCTGAGGTTGTGTGAGCAAAAGAACACCACTTAGAGCAATACTGTGTGCTACCCATTCTAGTGGCCCCAACTCTCCAGGTTTAAGGGAATCTTCCTACAGTTAAAACATGCATGGGAAACCCGTTGGATGGTACACTGTGTAATCGGGAAAATTTTCTAAAATGTACCTCATTTTTCCTTTCCTCGTGCTCAGCTTAGTGATTCCATCTGCAATACTGAATATCTCCCCACTTGGAGTGTCAGCGCCTTTACCCTCCTGTTATGCACAGTTTGCAAATTGTGCAGAGGATGAACAGGAAGAGGGGAAACAAATGAGAGATTAGCTGTAGGTGTTTGGATGGGCACATGTCACTCTAGTTTCCCATCAGGAAGAAGAATTAAACAAAGGCTCAGCCTGCAACCCCGGAAACAGACTAGGGCCTAAAGCCATCCTGCGGTATTGCAGCCAGCTCACAAATAAGTGAGTTGAAAAATGGAAATCAGGGGCACAACAATTCAAAAACTTGCAGAGTTATAAAGGACAACTATCATCCAGAAATATATTGAGGTCAGGCAGTGAAGAGGATTTGAAAGCAAGGCAGAATTGAAGGAAACAGATTTCAAGAGGTAGATTGGAGTCGTCTTTAAAGCACATGAAAAGCGACAGAACTGCGACAATGTTGCCCTTGGCCGAAAAGGGAGTATATGTATTTTCTTGAATATATTCGGGAAAAAATGCATACGCCCTTTTTGGCCAAGCAAGCCATCAGGCATTGCAAATCCACACTACATAGAAGTGTCACTTACTACCGGTCAAAAGGGCCATCCGCAAATAGTGTAAAAACCACAAATGTAGGACAGGCCATGGAGAAAAGGGAGCCTGGTTATGCCGATGGACAGGATGTAAATTGCCAACAGCCTCTCTGGAAAACTGTATGTTGTTTTCTAAAACAGAGCTACAGAGCATAGCACACTTCCACTCATGGGCGTGTATTTTGGGAAAACTAAAAATCCACAACACACAGGAAGCCCAAAATTTAGAGCTGCTCTGTTTACAAGAACCTCGACTTCGGTACACTTTAAATATCCCAGGAAAGGAAAAAAAAATGGATAAAGATGTTGTGGTACTTGTATACAATGGAATGTCACTCAGACATAAAATCAATGTCATAAGGCCAATAGCAGCATAATGAGTGGCTTTAGGTACGATGATGCTAAGTGAAATGAGGACAAAGAAAAAGAAACTTATTGTAATATATCACTTATAGAGGGAATGTAAACATGGATACACATGAACTGAATTTCAAAAGAGAACAGAGTTACACATTTAGAAAACACACTTATGCCTCCTTAAGGGGAAAGTTGACGTGGGGTGATGTGTAAAAGCAGAGTTTGAAATTAGCACAGATACCATACCATATACCAAATATGTAATAGACAAGACGTACTCCTTTCTCAATGAACTGGACATAAATCACCCTATTCACTGAAGAAGAATATATCTGACAGGTAATAATCTTGAAACCTATGTATTTATATGTCTCCATAATGGAATCAAGTGTATGTAGATTGGCATAAACACAGATCAATGGAACAGGACAGAAAGCCCAGAGATAAACCTACATACCTATGGCTATCTCATCTATGACAAAAGAGCTAAGGATATACAATGGAGAAAAGACAGTCTCTTCAGTAATTGGTGCTGGGAAAACTGGACCCCTACACATAAAAGAATGAAATTAGAACACTCCATAACACCATACACAAAAATAAACTCTAAATTGATTAGAGATCTAAATATAAGACCAGACACTATAAAACAATTAGAGCAAACCATGGGCAGAAAACTCTATGACCTAAATCACAGCATGATCCTTTTTGACCCACCTCCTAGAGAAATGGAAATAAAAACAGAAATCAACAAATGGGACCTAATGAAACTTAAAAGCTTTTACACAGTACAGGAAAACATAAACAAGATGCAAAAACAACCCTCAGAATGGGAGAAAATATTTTGAAATGAAGCAATTGACAAAGGATTAATCTCCAAACTTTACAAGCACCTCATGTAGCTCAATATCACAAAAACAAACAACCCAATTCAAAAACCGGCAGAAGACCTAAATAGACATTTCTCCAAAGAAGATATACAGATTGACAAGAAACACATGAAAGGATGCTGAACATCACTAATCATTAGAGAAATGCAAATCAAAACTACTGTGAGGTATCACCTCACAGCAGTCAGAGTGGCAATCATCAAAAAATTCTACAAAACACTAAATGCTGGAGAGGCCTTTATTGGAGAAAAGGGAACACACTTGCACTGTGTGTGGGAATGTAAATTGATATGGCCACTAGGGAGAACAGTAAGGAGGTTCCTTTAAATAACTAACAATAGAAGTACCATACGACACAACAATCCAACTACTGGGCATTTGCCTTGCGAAAACCATAATTCAAAATGAGTTATGGACAAAAATGTTCATTGCAGCTCTATTTACAATAGCCAGGACATGGAAGCAACCTAAGTGTCCATCGACAGATGAATGGATAAAGAAGATCTGGCATATATATAAAATTGAATATTACTCAGCCATAAAAAGAAGCAAAACTGAGTTATTTGTACTGAGGTGTATGGACTTAGAATCTGTCCTACACAGTGAAGTAAGTCAGAAAGGGAAAAACAAATACTGTATGTTAACAGAGATATATGGAATCTAACGAAGAAAAAAAAGTTTTGAAGAACCTAGTGGCAGGACAGGAATAAGGACACAGACATAGAGAAAGGATTTGAGGACAACAGAAGGGGGATGGGTAAGATGGGAAGAAGTGAGAGAGTGGCCTGGACATAAATACATTACGAAATGTAATACCGATAGCTACTGGGAAGCAGCCACATAGAACAGGGAGATGAGCTCGGTGCTTTGTGACCACCTAAAGGGGTGGGATATGGAGTGTGGGAGGGAGATGCAAGAGGGAGTGGGTCTGGTGATATTTGTATATGTATAGCTGATTCACTTTGTTAGACAGCAGAAACTAACACTCCATTGTAAAGCAATTATACTCCAATAAACGTGTAAAAGGAAAAAAAAAAAAAAGAAAGCCCAGGGATAAACCTACACACCTACGCTCAACTAATCTATGACAAAGGACGCAAGACTTTACAATGGAGAAATGAGAGTCTCTTCAATCAGTGGTGCTGGGAAATATGGACAGCTACATGTAAAAGAATGAAATTAGAACACTCCCCAACACCATGCATAAAAATATATTCAAAATGGATTAGAGACCTTAATGTAAGACTGGACAGTATAAAACTCTGAGAGGAAAACTTACAAAGAATACTCTGACGTAAATCACAGCAAGATCTTTTTTGATCCACCTCCTATACTAATGTAATAAAAAAAAGAAACGAAACAGATGGGACCTAGTGAAACGTAAAAGCTTTTGCAAAGCAAAGGAAACTACAAACAAGACGAAAAGACAACCCTCAGAATTGCAGAAAATATTTGCAAACGAATCAATGGACAAATGCTTAATCTCCAATATATATAAACAGCTCATGCAGCTCAATATTAATAGAACAACCCAATATAAAAATGGAAGAATATCTAAATAGACATTTCTTCCAAGAAGAAATAGAGATGGCCAAGACGTACATGAAAATCTGCTCAACATCACTAATTATTAGAGAAATGGAAATCGAAACTACAATGAGGTATCACGTCACACCTGTTAGAATGGGCATGATCAGAAAATCTACAAACAACAAATGCTGGAGAGGGTGTGGAGAAAAGGAACCTTCTTCCACTATTGTTGGGAATGTAAATCGATACAGTCTCTATGGAGAACAGTATGGAGGTTCCTTAAAAAACTAAAAATAGAATTACCATATAATCCAGCAATCCCACTACTGGACATATACCCAGAGAAAACCATAAATCAAAAAGACACATTCACCATAATGTTCATTGCAGCACTATTTACAATAGCCAGGTAATGAAAGCAACCTAAGTGCCCACAGACAGACGAATGGATAAATATGTGGTACATACATACAATGGAATATTACTCAGCCATACATAAGAATGAAATTAGGTCATTTGTAGAGACCTTGATGGATCTAGAGACTGTCATACAGAGTGAAGTAAGTCAGAAAGAGAAAAACAAATATTGTATATTAATGCATATATGTGGAACCTAGAAAAATGGTACAGATGAAACGGTTTGCAGGGCAGAGATAGAGACACAGATGTAGAGAACAAACATATGGACACCAAGGGCGGAACGTCATGTGAGGGTGGTGGTGGGATGAATTGGGAGACTGGGATTCACATGTGGACACTTATATGTATAAAATAGATATCCAATAAGAACCTGCTGTATAAAAGAAATAAATAAATTTAAAAAAATTAAAAATAAATAAATAACATTTAATAAAATAAAACGGAAAAAAAAGTTTTTCCCTACATATAGACGTGTTTATATTAATGCATTATTTCTATGTTTATATATCTAAATTAAAAAAAGAGGAATAAATAAAATCTACCTTGAACCAAAAAGAAAAAAGGAAAAAAAAAAAAACCCACCAGTTATACAGAGGAAAATTGTATAAGGGCACTTTCTCCAGTGGTAAAAAATTCTTAAGTTGTTCAGAGGTGTGAAATAATCTCCCATGCAGTCAGCAGCGATCCCCCACACAAGGAGCATCCTCATTGCAAAACTGGGGGACTGTGTCGAGGCGTCTGTAAGTAAATGTGAGCTGAGCCCCAGTCCTGCTGCAGCTGAACTCTTCCCACCCTTTCCAGGTAAAACACCTGAATATGTTCAAGAACTTGCAAACCTAGAGGAAGGGCTGTGGAGCCACACCAGCGACTGCACGCAGGACGACTTGGTGCCTGTAGGCCAGCCAGGATGGTCCTGGACCCAGATGCTCTTCTGGAAGCTTTCCATTTCCCTGCCTGAGATACCCCTCCTGCCACGACCCCCACTGCTTTTTTACTTCCTCACCTCTGCCTGGGGAGAAATTCCAGCGGCAGGTATGGGTGACACATCCTCTTCTTTAGCAGGTGACAGCCTGGAAACTCCTGCAGAAAGTCCATCAGAGCCCCACTCACACTGGGCCACCCACAAAGCCACGGCCCCTCACTCCCTCCTACCACCCCAGCCCCGACACTGCTGACGGGGCAGAGAATATGGCGTCAGGCACAGCTACAGGAGCTCTTGCTGACTGGAGAGGTCTTTATATTGACCTCAACCCAGGCACACCTGGGGAGGGCTGGCAGGCAGTGTCAGGCTGCCCAAATCAGGCAATCCTCACCCCTCAGGGGCTCACAGATGCAGAAAATGAACCTTGCTAAACGGGCCTGGCCCAAGGAACAGGTGTGGGCTCTTGAGAGTCAGGATAGACAAGGGGCTGCAGCTGCGGCTTGTTTTCTTATCATTTTATCTGGTCCATGAGTGGAAAACAACTTCAAGAATACCCTCTCCTAATGAGAGGAACCCAGGAGTCAGCGAGAGGAGTGATGGTGGGTGGAGACAGAGACCTGGTGCCCTGGCTGCAGTGGAAGTGTCTGGAAGACCAGGCAGAGAGAGGCCACTCAGAGTGATACCCAGGGACACAGAACTGTCAGAGCTGTTGTTTGTTAGTTCAAGCCCTGCTCTGAGGTGTTCTGTGTCAGCTGTGAGCGACAGGTGAGCTGGGGGTTCTCTGCAAGGTGGGCTATGTGCACGGTTCCTGTGGGTCCAGCCCTGCTGGGGTACCTGCCCAGGGGAGCTCCGTATCCTGGGAAGGGCCTGACTATGAGAGCCCCATGGGCTGCTTTGTAGCTGCACAGATGAGCTCCATACTCTGGGAGAGAGTTGACCACAAGAGCCCCGTGGGCTGTGGGGTGTGGGGAGCAGCCCAGGTGAGCTCTATATACTGGGATTGGCCTGACCACGAGAGCCCCATGGGCTGATGGAGACCTGGTAAAGGATATCAGGACAGTCAGTGAAGCCACAGAGGATATACATCCAGTAGCTCCTATTTCCTACACCCTGCTGGTCATTCTACCATCCACCAAGCCATGGCATTCTGTATTAGACTTCAATGATGCCTTCTTCTGTATTCCAATCATCTCAGAGTCACAAGAATTTTTGGCTTGTGAGTGGCAGGACACAACATGCAACAAAAGCTATAATGCTGGGCCATCCTGCACCAATTGTTCAAAAATCCCCACACCATCATTGGGGAAATGTCCTCTAAAGACCTAAAAGTTCTACCTCTGTAAAAGGGAACCCTCCTTCAATATGCAGATGACATTCTGATTGTCAGGTCTACAAAAGACGCCTCTGCACTACCTAGCCAAGAAAGGATAGAAGGTGTCCAAGAAAAAGGCTCAAATATCCCAGGCTAAGGTGACATGCCTGTGCGTCATTCTCACAGATATTAGGAGAAATGCATTCCAGGATAGGGAAGAAGCCATTTGCAGCCTTACCTCTTCTAAAACTAGAAGACAGCTTAGGGGTTCCTGCGGAGGCAAAGGTTTTCTGCATCTGGATCCATAACTACAGTCTAATAGCTGGGCCTCTACATGAAACACTGACACGAAAAGATGATGATCCTTTAGGATAGAATCCAGAAACAGCCTTTCAAGAATGGAAAGAGCAGTCAATTCAGGCCCTTGCCCAGGAACTCCCTAATTTAGCTAAACCCTTTGAACTCTACATACCCGGTCAAAGGTTAATCACCCTTGGAGCCTTAGTGCAAAAACTGGGACCATTTGAAATGGAGCAACACAAGAATGCCCTTCAGGTATGACAAACTATGGTCACCAAGGGCTTTGCTCACTGCCACATCAGGCCAGGATACTGGGGTATCTAAAAAGCTGGAAATCAGCAGCCCGCAAGGCCAGCTCCCTCCTAAGGGAAAAGGACCCCACGTGGTGATCCTAACCACCCATCATGCCCTGAAGTTGCAGGGGTCGCTCTGTGGACACACTGACCTCGAGTGAGGAGGCCCTCCAACTCCAAACTCCAGAGAGACAAACGGGGGCAATGGGCCCCCAAGAAGACACGTGTGACCATCACTTGACCTGGAGTTTCTCTCAGAAAACAAGTCTGTACCCCGAAAGAGCAGACTACTGCTTGGAGGACTTACTGCAACCAGAGGGGAGCTAGTAAGCTTGGGGGGGGGAATTGTATATTCACAATTTCACCATAGAAAACCCTACAGACACCGCGGCAATGGTGGCCAATATGACAGGCTGGACTGCTGGCTACTTCAAAAGGCCGTTGACTCAGTGGACGTCATGGTCCTGGATCACCACCGACCCTGGACTGTCTGGGAGTTGAGTGGGCAGGGCTCTGACACATGGTGCTGTTTGTACATTAATTCAGGGACCTAATTAAAGAAAGCACAGACCACTGGTCAGAGCATCTAGGCTGGCAAAAACCGTCAGCCTAAGGTCGCCGAACAAATGTGGGGTGGGGTGAAACCTGCCACAGCAGCATCTCTGTGCATCTCTTTCCTGGACCCTTAAAGGTCAATCGAATCTATAACACTTCCAATGCTGGTGCTCAGGTGGACGAGCAGTGAGGCAGGACGCCTTGGGACAATCAACCTCACCTGGACGCTGCTGTGGAGAAATTTTGCCCCTCCCCTGTGTATGAGGGCTCCCAGCTCAGCATGAAGCAGTTACAAAAGAGGGGTCTGCACCCTCAGCACCCCAAGAATGAGGAACGGGACAAAAAGCAGAGGAGGTGTTCATCTCTGGCAACGTTTATTAAAAATTCCTGGGAGATAAAAAGAGAATCTGGGCAATAAAATAAAGTCTAACCTGTTTTTCCTTTGTGCTTTGTCTAATTTCACGTGCTCCTAGGGTTCCACATGCAGAGGTCCCACACCCGGCACTTCAGACCCGATTTCCTAGTGCAGAATGGCTGGGTCGACACCTCAGCTAGTGGGGTCCCATGCAGACTCTGCAACATAGAGCCTGAGCTGCAGCCAACCCAGCCCTCGAGAGCTCCATCCCCTCCCTCCCGATGACGCTGCTGGGACCCCTACACAACAGCCCAGCCCACAGCCCGTGGTGTAGTGCACGCTCTCACCTCTCCATTCTGTTTTCAAAATATAAAGTTTCCTTTGCTTCTGAACCAAACTCAGTCTTGATCTGTTGGCTCCATTGACACTGGGCACAGGGACTCCTGTTGGGGTCCACTCTGGAGGATCAGTAACAGAAATTGAGAACATTGTAACTTCAATGAACAGATGTGTGAGCCAAACTGTAGTTAACATAGAGCAGTGTATAAGGCTCGGGTAAAATAAGATGTTTCTAAGACTTACATTTGATATTTCCATCACTTTATTATAAGCAAGTTCAGTGAAGACGTCTGTCTTATTTGTCAGGTCAACATTAGAGAAATGAAGTGATTTATTCCCAAGGATGTACATCGAATACTCTTGGCTGAAGCTTCAATCTTGTTTTGAATGCTTTTCCATTGAAAATGATACCTCTGTTTCAGCTTCCCCATTTCTGAGAACTATAAAATCTTATAATTTATTATTACCAAAGGGGAAAGGTAGGAGAAGGGATAAATTAACAGTTTGGGATTAACACATACACATTGCTATGTATAAAACAGTTCATCAACAAGGAACTACTGTATAGCACAGGGAACTACACTGAATATTTTGCAGTAACCTTTAAGGGGAAATAATCTGAAAAAGAATAGATATATTTATTGGCATCATCTATCAATGCCAGATAAAATGTAACCTAAGCAAGGCCGATGTTGAGCACTTCTGATCCCGAAGATTTCAATCATCTAAAGTTTGGACTCTGCCTATTTCCCAAGGCCCTTAATGGACATACATGTAGCCATAGCTTAAACATTCCCCAGTTTCGGGTTCGGGGAGGCACTAATTTGGAAAAAAACGCTGGTGTTCCCCTTATATGCAAGGGACCCTATCTACGGCTAAAACATGCCTGTCACACCTAGAGGATGGTACACCATTTGATCGCAAACAGTTTGGAAAAGGCACCTCATCTCCTCATCGCCTGGTGCTCGGGTTCACCCCTCCAGCATCATTCCTAACAATCTCCTCACTTGGAGATATCAGCACCGTCAACATCCTGTTGCACACAGTTTGGAATTTGTCCAGAGGATGAAGCGGAAGGATGAGAAAAATTTAGAGACAAGTCTTAGGTGTTCAGACAGGCACATGCCACTCTAATTTCCAATCCGGAAGGCAAATTCATCAAAGGCTAGAATTGCCCACAGAAACAGAATAGTGCTAGAGGAAATCCCGCTGTTTTGTGTACAGTTTCCAAAAACACAAGTTGAAAAATGGAACTCAGGGGCACTAAAATTCATGAAACTGCAGAGTTAAAAATATCTATCATCAAAAAATGTCTTGAGGTAAGTTACAGAAAAGGACTTGTAAGCAAGGGAGAGTAGCAGGAAACAGATTTGAAGAGGTGGAAAGGACTCCCCATTAAAGCAAAAGAAAAGGGGCTGTACATCACCAATGATGCAGTTGGCCAAAAAGGGCGTATGCATTTTTTCTGAATATATTCAAGTAAAGGCCATACACACTTTTTATCCAACCAAACAGGTGGGCACTGGAAATCAATACTACAAAATGTATCACTTCACATCAGTCAGAAAGGCCATCCATATAAAGTGTAAACACCAGAAATGCAGGACAGGGTGAGGAGAAAAGGGAGCCCTGTGAGGCTGATATTGGAAAAGTAATTTGCCAACGGCCACTCTGGAGAAGTGTATTGTGTTTGCTAAAACATCTAAAAAATGAGCTACAGAGCATAGGGCACTTGCACTCATGGGCGTATACCTTGGGAAAAACAAAAATCGACAGAAAACAGGAACCCCAACGTTTACCACCTCTCTGTTAAAAAGGGCCTCAACTTGGATATAAAATAAATGTCCCTGGAAGGATAAAATGGATAAAAGAGATGGGGTACTTATGTAGAGTGGAATATTACTCATCCAGAAATCAATGAAATAAGGCCAGTTGTAACAATTCTGGAGGAGATACATACGATCATTCTAAGTGACGTATGTCAGAAAGAAAAAGACACATATCATAAGATGTCACTTAAAGGTGGAATCAAAAATGGCTACACATGAAATAAATTACAAAACAGAAACATAGTCAAATATGTAGAAAATAGACATAAGGCTGCTAAATGGGAAAGGTGGGGAAGGGTGAGGTATTATCCAGGAGGTTGAAATTAGCAAAGATACCATTCCAAGTACCAAATTGAATAACTGACAAGGCCTACACGGTACCTCAAAGAACTGCACTCAGCGCACTCAAGTCACTGGAAAATAATACATATGACTGGTAAGCATCTGAAAAAGAATTTATTGTTGTCTCACAGTACATGAATCAAGTGGATGCACAGCAGCAAAAAACAGAGCTTTGAAAATCAGCTGTAACCAATATAAAAATAAATTTTAAAATATGTATAAAAACAGTGAGACAGACAAAAATTCTTACAACTTTTGTTGAAGGACTACGATGTAACATGTATTGAACACATGTAGACCCACAGCAGGATGATATATAAGGCTGGAAGCTATGCACGCTAAGAGATGTTAGAGAGGCTGGGTGAGGAAATGCAGACCTTTTAAAGTAATACTGCCTGGTACCCATTCCATGGGTCCCAAATCTGCAGGTTCAAGGGAATCTTCCTAAAGCGAAAACATGCCTGGGAAACCGAGACGAATGTACACTGTGTTATCAGAAAAGGTGTCGAAAATGCACCTCATTTTTGATCTCCTGGTGCTGGGGTTCACAATTCCAGCCAAATTACTAACAATCTCCCCACTTGGAGAATCAGCACCTTTAACCTCCTGTTTCACACAGTTTGCAATTTGTGCAGAGGATAAATGGGAATAGGGGGAACCAATGAGAGACTAGCTGTAGGAGTTTTGACAGGCACATGTCACTCTAATTTCCCTTTAGGAAGAATAATTAACCAAAGGCTCAGCCTGCCTCCCCAGAACCAGAATAGGGCCAGAAGCAATACAATAGTTTGGCGGCCAGCTCACAAAAATTTCGAGTTGTAAAATGGAGCTCAGGAGCACATAATTCAAAGACCTGCAAAGATAAAAATGATAACCAACGTCCAAAAATATATTCAGGTACGGCAATGAAGAGGATCTGAATGAGAGGCAGAATTGCAGGAAACAGATTTCAAAAGGTAGATTGGACTCACATTTAAAGCATATGAAAAGCAGGAGAATTTCTAAAATGATGCAGTTGGGTAAAATGGTGTATGCGTTTTTTGGTGAATATCTTCAGGAAAAAAACACATACAGAGTTTTTGGCCAAGCAAGCAAGCAGGAAATGCAAATCCGCACAACAAAGAAGTCTCAATTTCCACTGCTCAGAAAGGCCATCCAAAAAATATGTACAAACCAGAAGTGCAGGAGAGGCCATGGAGAACAGGGAGCTACTCACGCTGATGGGTGGGGTATAAATATCCAAGAGCCACTCTGAAGAAGTGTATGCTGTTTCCTAAAACATTTAAATACAAAGCTACCGAGCATAGGGCACTTCCACTCATGGGCCTATAACTTGGGAAGACTAAATATCAACAAGACACAGGCACCCCAAAGTTTAAGGCTGCTCTGCAAACAAGGACCTCAACTTCAGTACACCTTAAATATTCCAGGAAAGAGAAAATTGCGTAAAGAACTTGTGGTAATTTTGTTCAAAAGAATATCACTCAGACATAAAATCAATGTCATAAGGCCAGTAGCAGCATAATGAGTGGATTTAGGAACGATGATTCTAAGTGAAATAAGTCACACAGAAAAAGAAACTTATCATAAGATATCACTTATGAAGGTCCTGTAAACATGGCTACACATGAACTGAGTTAGGAAAGAGAACAGAGTCTCACATTGAGAAAACACTCTTATGCCTGCTTAAGCGGGAAGGAGAGTTGGGCTGATGCATAAAGCCAGAGTTTGATATTAGCACAGGTACCATTCCATAAACCAAATACAGAATAGACAAAACGTACACCTTCCTCAATGAACGGGACTCAACACACCTATTCCCCGCAGAGGAATATATCTGACTAGTAAGAATCTTAAAACCTATATATTGATATGTCTCCATAAGGGAATCAAGTGTGTCTAGACCGGCATAAACACGTCGGTGAAAATCAGCTCAAACCCATTATAAAAATGAACTTCAAAAACAAAACAAACCAAAAAAAAAAAAAAACAAACAGGGTAATTCTTACACAATTCATTCAGGGGTTCTGATGAAACCTGAAATGACGCTATCTGCAAAGACAGCTAGATGAGACATAAGGCTGGACACTTGGGAATGAGAGGACTGGTGAGATTGGGTGAGAAAATGCAGACCCTTTAAAGCAGTATTGCATGCCACCCATTCCATGTGTCCCAACTCTCCAGGTAGAAGGGAATATAACTACAGTTATAACATGTATGGGAAACCTAGAGAATGGACACCCTGTGATGGTGTAAGATTTGTAAAAGGCTCCTAAGTTTTCCTCTCCTTCTGCTCCAGTTTGGCAATCCAACTGCTTTACTATCAATCTCCCACCTTGGAGAGTCAGCCCCTATAACCTCCTGCTTTGCACAGTTTGCAAATTGTGCAGAGGATGAAAGGGAAGAGGGAGAACCAATCAGAGATTAGCTGTAGGCATTTGGACGGACATATGTCAGTCTAATTTCCCGTCTGGAAGAAGAATTAACCAAAGCGTCAGCCTGCACCCCCGGAACAAGTATACGTCCTGAAGCAAAATTGTGGATTTGCGGTCAGCTCACAAAAATGCGAGTTGAAAATTGGAGTTCGGGGCAGATCAATTCACAAACCTGCAGAGTGATAAAGGACAACTCACTTCCAAAAATCAGTTGAGGGAAGGCAACGAAGGGGACTTGAAAATGAGGCAGAATTGCACAAAACATATTTCACGAGGTAAATTGGAATCGCCTTTGAAGCACAGGAAAAGCGTAACAACTTCGACAATGATGCACTTGGCCAAAAAGAGCGTATGCATTTTCTGCTGAATATATTCAGGAGAAAACACATACGCTCTTTTTGGCCAATCAAGTAAGTGCACAATGCAAATCCGCACTACAAAGAATTGTCAATTCCCGCTGGTCAAAAGGGACATCCGAAAATCTGTTAAAACCAGAAAACAAAGACAGAGATGACAAGGGCATGAAGCAATGTGATCCCAAGGGTCATGGAGGATTGTGATGACAAGGTCATGTAGCATTTTGCTGAAAAATGCATGGAGCATTGTGATGACAAGGGTCATGGAGCACTGTGATGACAAGTGTCACGGAGCATTGTGATTACAGGGGTCATGGAGCATTGGGATGACAAGGGCATGGATCATTGTGATGACAAGGATTATGGAGAATTTTAATGACAAGAGTCCCGGATCATTGTGTTGTCAGGGGTCATGGAGCGTTGTGATGACAGTGGTCATGGAGCATTGTGATGACAAGGGATTTGGAGAAGTGAGATGAGAAATTCATGGAGATTTGGGCTGAAAATGTTCATGGAGTATTGTGATGACAGGGGTCATGGAGCATTGTGATGACATGGGCATGGAACATTCTGCTGAGAAAAACATGGAGCATTCTGATGACATGCATCATGGAGCTTTGTGATGACAAGGGCATGGAGCATTGTGATTACAGGGGTCTAGGAGCACTGTGAAGAAAAGGGCATGGATCATTGTAATGAAAAAGGCATGGAGCATTGTCATGACAGGGTTCAAGGAGCATATTGATGACAAGTGTCAGGGAGCATAGTGATGACAAGGATATTGAGCATTGTGATGACAAAGTTCATGGAAAATTTTGATGAGAAGACCATGGATAATTGTGAAGACGAGCATCATGGGGAGTTGTGATGACAAGTGTTATGGAACATCGTGATAACAAGGGTTTGCAGCATTGTGATGACAGAGAATATGGAGCATTATGATTTCACTGTGATGTCAATAGCATGAAGCATTATGATGATGGGAAGGGTGCATTGTGATGACAGGGTTCATGGAGCATTGAGATGAAAAGGGGCATGGAGCACTGTGATTAAAGGAGTCTTGGAGCATTGTGATGACACAGGCATGGAGCATTGTGAATAAGAAGGCCATGGAGCATTCTGATGACATGCGTCATGGAGTTTTGTGATGACAAGTGCATGGAGCATTGTGATTACAGGGTCTTGGAGCATTGTGATGACAAGGGTCATGGAGTCTTGTGATGACAAGGCCGTGGAACCTTGTGATGGCAGGTTTCATGGAGCATTGTTATGACAGGGGTAACGGAGCATTGTGATGACAAGGGCATCAGCATTGGTCTGAAAAGTTTCATGGATTATTGTGATGAAAGTGGGCATGGAACATTGTGATGAGATGGGCATCGAGCATTGGTATCACAAGTGTCATGGAGCTTTGTGATGACAAGTGCATGGAGCAATTTGATGAGAGGGTTCATGGAGCATTGTGATGACAATGGCATTGTGATGCCAAGGGTTATGGAGCATTGTGATGACAAATGTCATGGAGCAGTTTGATGACAAGGGCATGGTGCTTTGTGAAGGGAAGGGCAGGGAGCATTTTGATGACAGGGTAATGGAGCAATTTGATGAAAAGTGTCATGGAATATTTTGATTACAGGGGTTATAGAATACTGTGATGTCAGGGGTCATGTAGCAGTGTGATGAAAACGGTCATGGAGCATTTTGATGACAGGGGTTATGGAACATTGTGATGTCAGGGGTCATCAAATATTGTGATGATAAGTGCATGTAGCATTTTGATGACAGGGGCCATGGAACATTGTGATGATAGGGGTGATGGAGTATTGGGATGACTAGTGATGGAACATTGTGATATCAGTGGTGAGAGAGCATTTTGATGAGAAGTGCATGGAGCACTGTGATGACAAGGTTTATGCAGCATTTTGATGACAAGGATGTGGAGCATTGTGATGACAAGCACATGGCACATTGTGATGACATGGGTCTTGGAGCATTGTGCTGAGAAGCTCATGGAGCATTGTGATGACAAGGGTCATAGAGCATTGTGCTGAGAAACGCATAGAGCATTGTGATGACAAGGGTCAGAGAGCATTGTGATGAAAAGTTCATGGAGCACTGTGGTGACAAAAGTCACAGAGACTTGTGATGACGAGGGCATGGACCATTGTGATGAGAAAGGTCATGAAGCATTGTGATGACAGGAGTCACGGAGCATTGTGATGACGGCTCATGAAGCATTGTGATGACAAGGGCATGGAGCATTGTGATGACAGGGGCATGGAGCATTGGTCTTACAAGTTTCATGCATTATTGCAATAACATTGGGAATGGCGCATTGTGATGACAAGGGCATGGAGCATTGTGATGACAAGGTCATGCATTATTGTGAAGACAGGTGTCTGGGAACATTGTGAAGACATATGTCATGGCCCATTGTGATGACAATGCCTTGGAGCATTGTGATGCCAATTGTCATGGAGGTTTGTGATGACAAAGGTAATGGAGCATTGTGATGACAAGGGCTTGGAGCATTGTGATGACAAGGGTCATGGAGCACTGTGCTGAGACGGGCATGGAGCACTGTGATGAGAATGGTCATGGTGCATTCTGCTGAGAAAGGCATGGAGCATTGTGATGACAAGGGTCACAAACCACTATGATGAAAAGTTCATGGAGCATTGTGTTAACAAATGTCACAGAGCCTTGTGATGACGGGGGCATGGACCATTGTGATGACAAGAGTCATGAAGCATTGTGATGACGGGAGTCACGGAGCATTGTGATGACTGGGGTCATGGAGCATTGGTCTGACAAGTTTCATGGATTATTGTGATGACAGTGCACATGGCGCACTGTGATGACAAGGGCATGGAGCATTGTGATGACAAGGTCATGCAGAATTGTGAAGACAGGTGTCTGGGAGCATTGTGATGACATATGTCATGGTCCATTGTGATGACAATGGCGTGGAGCATTTTGATGACAGGGGTCATGGAGCATTGTGATGACAAGGGTCATGGAGCATTCTGATGACAAGCTTGTGGAGTAATGTGATGACAATGGCATGGAGCATTGTGATTAAAAGGGCATGGAGCATTGTGATGAAAAAGGCATGGAGCCTTTTCATGAGAGTGTTCAAGAGGCATTCTGACGACAAGTGTCAGGGAGCATTGTGATGACCAGTGTATTGAGCATTGTGATGACAAATGCATGTTACATTTTGATGACAAGGGTCATGGAGCACTGTGATGACAAGCGTCATGGAGTATTGTGATTACAGGGGTCTTGGAGCATTGGGATGGCAAGGGCATGAATCCTTGTGATGACAAGTGTCATGGAGCATTTTGATGACAATAGTCCCGGATCATTGTGTTGTCTGGTGTCATGGAGCGTTGTGATGACAGTGGTCATGGAGCATTGTGATGACTGGGGTCATGGAGCATTGTGATGACAGGGGTCATGGAGCATTGTGATCAGAAGTTCATGGAGCATTGGGCTGACAATAATCATTGAGCATTGTGATGGCAGGGGTAATGGAGCATTGTGAAGCCAATGGAATGGAGCATTGTAATGACAAGGTCCTGGAGCATTGTGAGGAGAAGACCATGGAGCCTTGTGATGACAAGTATCATGGTGCATTCTGATGAAAAGGGGCTTGGAGCATTGTGATTACATGGGTCTTGGAGCATTGAGATGAATAGAGCATGGATGATTATGATGAAAAAGCATGGAGCCTTGTCATGAGAGGGTTCAAGGAGCATACTGACGACAAGTGTCAGGGAGCATTGTGATGACAAGTGTATTGAGCATTGTGATGACAAACTTCATGGAGCATTGTGATGAGAAGACCATGGATAATTGTGATGACGAGTGTCATGGGGAGTTGTGATGACAAGTGTTATGGAACACTGTGAACACAACGGTTTGGAGCATCGTGATGACAGAGGTCATTGAGCATTTTGATTTCATTGTGATGACAATAGCATGAAGCATTATGATGATGGGCATGGTTCATTGTGATGACAGAGTTCAGGGGGCATTGAGATGAAAAGGGGCATGGAGCATTGTGATTACAGGTGTCTTGGAGCATTGTGATGAAAAGGGCATGGAGCATTGTGATGAGAAGGCCATGGAGCTGTCTGATGACATGCGTCATGGAGCTTTGTGATGACAAGAGCATGGAGCATTGTTATTACAGGGGTCTTGGAGCATTGTGATGACAAGGGTCATGGAGCCTTGTGATGACAAGGCCGTGGAACACTGTCATGACAGGGGTGAGGGAGTATCGTAATGACTAGTGATGAAATATTTTGATATCAGTGGTGAAAGAGCATTTTGATGAGAAGTACATGGAGCTTTGTGATGACAAGTTTTATGGAGCATTGTGATGCCAAAGTTGTGAAACATTGTGATGACAGGTGCATGGCACATTGTGAAGACATGGGTCATGGAGCATTGTTCGGACAATTGCATGGAGCATTGTGATGACAAGGGTCATGGAGCACTCTGCTGACAAAGGCATGGAGCATTGTGATGACAAGGGTCACAGAGCATTGTGATGAAAAGTTCAGGGAGAATTATGGAGACAAAGTTCACAGAGCCCTGTGATGACGAGGGCATGAACCACTGTGATGACAAAGGTCATGAAGCATTGTGATGACTGGAGTCACGGAGCATTCTCATGACAAGGGCATGGAGCACTGTGATGACAGGGGCATGGAGCATTTGTCTGACAAGTTTCATGGATTATTGTGATGACAGTGGGAATGGCACATTGTGATGACTAGGGCATGGAGGATTGTTATGACCAGGTCATGGAGTATTGTGAAGACAGGTGTCAGGGAGCATTGTGATGACATATGTCATGGTGCATTATGATGACAATGGCATGGAGCATTGTGAAGCCAAGTGTCATGGAGGATTTTGATGACAAAGGTAATGGAGCATTGTAATGACAAGGGCTTGGAGCATTGTGATGACAATGGACATGGTGCATTGTGATGACAAGGGCATGGAGCATTGTGATGACAAGGGCCATTGAGAATTTTGATGACAAGGTCGTGAAGCATTGTGATGACAATCATATGGAGCTTGCTATGACAGGGGTCATGGAGCATTGTGATGACAATTGAATGGAGAATTGTGATGACAAGAGCATGTAACATTGTGATGAGAAGTGTCATGGAGCATTGTGATGGCAAAACCGTGGAGCATTGTGATGAGATGATCATGGATAATTGTGATGACGAGCGTCATGGAGCACTGTAATGACAAGGGGTGTGGCGCATTGTGATGACAGGTGTCATGGAGCATTGAGATGACAGGTGTCATGGAGCATTGTGATGACAAGTGTCATGGAACATTCTGATGACAACTTGTGGAGTATTGTGATGACAATGGCATGGAACCTTGTGATGAAAAGGGCATGGAGCATTGTGATGAAAAAGGCATGGAGCCTTTTAATGACAGGGTTCAAGGAGCATTCTGACGACAAGTGTCAGGGAGCATTGTGATGACAAGTGTATTGAGCATTGTGATGACAAAGTGCATGGAGCATTGTGATGACACGGGCATGGAGTATTGTGATGACAGGCATCATGGAGCGTTGTGATGACAAGTGCTGTGGAACAATGTGATCACAAGGGTTTGGAGCATTGTGATGACAGAGGTCATGGATCATTTTGATATCAAGGAGCATGGAGCATTGTGATGACAGGGGTCATGGAGCATAGTGATGAGAAGATCATAGAGCATTGGGCTGAAAATATTCATGGAGTATTGTGATTACAGGGGTCTTCGAGCATTGTGATGAAAAGGGCATGGAGCCTTGTCATGACAGGGTTCAAGGAGCATACTGATGACAAGTGTCAGGGAGCATTGTGATGACAAGTGTATTGAGCATTGTGATAACAAAGTTCATGGAGCATTGTGCTGAGAAGACCATGGATAACTGTGATGAGGAGCGTCATGGGGCATTGTGATGACAAGTGTTATGGAACATTGTGATCACAAGGGTTTGGAGCATTGTGATGACAGAGGTCATGGAGCATTTTGATTTCATTGTGATGACAATAGCATGAAGCATTATGATGATGGGCATGGTGCATTGTGATGACAGGGTTCATGGAGCATTGAGATGAAAAGGGGCATGGAGCATTGTGATTACAGGGGCATGGATCATTGTGAATGAGAAGGCCATGGAGCATTCTGATGACATGCGCCATGGAGCTTTGTGATGACAAGTGCATTGAGCACTGTGATTACAGGGTCTTGGTGCACGGTGATGACAACGGTCATGGAGACTTATACTGACAAGGCCGTGAAACCTTGTGATGTCAGGTGTCATGGAGCATTGTTATGACAGGGTAGTGGAGCATTGTAGACAAGGGCATCAGAATTGGTATGAAAAGTTTCATGGATTATTGTGATGAGAGTGGGCATGGAGCATTGTGATGACAAGGTCACGGAACACTGTGTTACATGGGTCATGGAGGAACGTAATGACAAGTGCATGGAACATTGTGATGAGAAGTGCATCAAACATTGATATCACAAGCGTCATGGAGCTTTGTGATGACAAGTGCTTGGAGCAATTTGATGAGAGGGTTCATGGAGCATTGTGATGACAATGGCATGGATCATTGTGATGCCAATGGTTATGGAGCTTTGTGGTGACAAATGTCACAGAGCCTTGTGATGACGAGGCTATGGACCATTGTGATGACAAAGGTCATGAATCATTGTGATGACTGGAGTCACGGAGCATTGTGATGACAGGGGTCATGGTGCATTGTGATGACAAGTGCGTGGAGCATTGTGATGACAGGGGCATGGATCATTGGTCTGACAAGTTTCATGGATTATTGTGATGACAGTGCACATGGCGCACTGTGATGACAAGGGCATGGAGCATTGTGATGCCAAGGTCATGTAGAATTGTGAAGACGGGTCAGGGAGCATTGTGATGACATATGTCATGGTCCATTGTGATGACAATGGCATGGAGCATTGTGATGCCAAGTGTCATGGAGGATTGTGATGACAAAGGTAATGTTGCATTGTGATGACAAGGGCTTGGAGCATTGTGATGACAAGGGCCATTGAGAATTTTGATGACAAGGTCTTGAAGCATCGTGATGACAAGCGCATGGAGCTTGCTATGACAGGGGTCATGGAGCATTGCGATGACAAGTGCATGGATAATTGTGATGAAAAGTGCACGTAACATTGTGATGAGATGTGTCATGGCGCACTGTGATGACAAGGGCATGGACCATTTTGATCACAAGTGTCATGGAGCATTTTGATGACAAGAGTCCCGGATCATTGTGTTGTCAGAGGTCATGTAGGGTTGTGATGACATTTGTCATGGAGCATTGTGATGACAAGTGTCAAGGAGCACAGTGATGAGAATGTCATGGAACACTGTGCTGAAAATGTTCATGGAGTATTGTGATGACAGGAGTCATGGAGCATTGTGATGACAAGGTCCTGGAGCATTGTGATGAGAAAACCATGGAGCCTTGTAATGAAACTCTCATGGAGCATTCTAATGAAAATGGGCATGGAGCATTGTGATTACAGGTTTCGTGGAGCATTCTGATGACATGGGAATGGTGCATTGTGATGAGAAAGCCATGGAGCATTCTGAAGACATGCATCATGGAGCTTTGTGATGACAAGGACATGGAGCATTGTGATTTCATGTGTATGGAGCCTTGTGATGACAAGGGTCATGGAGCCTTGTGATGACAAGGCTGTGGAACATTGTGATGACTGGGATCATGGAGCATTGTTATGACAGTGGTAATGGAGCATTGTGATGACAAGGCCATGGGGCATTGGTCTGAAATGTTTCATGGATTATTGTGACGAGAGTGGGACTGGAGCACTGTGATGACAAGGGCCTGGAACACTGTGGTACAGGGTTCATGGAGGACTGTAATGTCAAGGGCATGGAGCATTGTTATGAGAAGGGCATCGAACATTGTGATGACAAGCGTCATGGACATTTGTGATGACAAGGGCATGGAGCAATGTGATGAGAAGGTTCCGGGAGCATTGTGATGACAATGACATGGAGTACTGTGAGGCCAAGGGTCATTGAACTTTGTGATGACAAAAGTTATGGAGAATTTTGATGACATGTGTTATGGAGCATTTTGAGGTCAGGGGTCATGGAGCACTGTGATGATAAGTGCATGTAGTATTGTGATGACAGGGGTCATGGAACATTGTGATGAGAAGGGTGAGGGAGTATTGTGATGACTAGATATGGAACAGTGTGATATCAGTGGTGACAGAGCATTTTGATGAGAAGTGCAGGGAGCATTGTGATGACAAGCTGGTGGAGCATTGTGTTGACAAGCTCATGGAGCATTGTGATGACAAGTGTCTTTGTGTATTGTGCTGAGAAAGGCATGGAGCATTGTGATGACAAGGGTCATGGAGCATTGTGATGAAAAGTTCATGGAGCATTGTGGTGACAGGTCACAGAGCCTTGTGATGACGAGGGCACTGACCATTGTGATGACAAAGATCATGAAGCATTGTGATGAATGGAGTCACGGAGCCTTGTGATGACAGCGGCCATGGAACACTGGGATGTCAAGGGCATGGAGCATTGTGATGACAGGGGCATGGAGCATTTTGATGGTAAAACCCTGAAGCATTGTGATGAGAAGACCTTGGGTAATTGTGATGACGAGCATCATGGAGCACTGTACTGAGAAGGGGCATGGAGCATTGTGATGACAGGTGTCAGGGAACATTGTGATGACAGAGGTCATGCAGCATTGTGATGACAAGGGCATGGAGTATTGTGATTACAAGGGCTTGGAACATTGTGATGACAAGTGTCATGGAGCATTGTGATGACAATGGCATGGAGCATTGTGATGAAAACATCATGGATTATTGTTAAGATAGGTGTCAGGGAGCATTGTGATGACATATGTCATGTTCCATTGTGATGCCAATGACATGGAGCATTGTGATGCCAAGTGTCATGGAGGATTGTGATGACAAAGGTAAAGGAGTTTTGTGATGACAAAGGCATGGATCATTGTGACGACAAGGGCCATTGAGAAATTTAATGACCAGGTATTGAAACATTGTGATGACAAGCGCATGGAGCTTGCTATGACAGGGGTCATGGAGCATTGTGATGACAAGGGCATGAAGCATTGTGATGACAAGGGCTTGGAGCATTGTGATGACAAGTGTCAGGGAACATTGTGATGACAGAGGTCATGGAGCATTGTGATGACATTGGCACGCAGCATTGTGATGACAAGGGACATTGAGAATTTTTATAACAATGTCATGAAGCATTGTGATGACAAGCATATGGAGCTTGCTATGACATGGGTCAGGGAGCATTGCGATGACAAGTGCATGGAGAGTTGTGATGACAAAAGCATTTAACATTGTGATGAGAAGTGTCATCGAGCATTGTGATGACAAAGAGGTGCAGAATTGTGATGACAAGGGACATGGAGCATTGTGATGACCAGGGCATGGAGCAATGTGATGTCAAGACGGTGGAGCATTGTGATGAGAAGGCCATGGATAATTGTGATGACGAGCATCATGGAGCATTACGATGACAAGAGCCGTGGAGCATCCTGACATAAGATATCACTTATGAAGGAAATGTAAACATGGCTACACATGAACAGAATTAGGAAAGAGAACAGAGTCTCACATTTAGAAAACTTACTTATGCCTGCTTAAGAGGAAAGGAGAGGTGGGGAGATGAACAAAACCAGAGTTTGATATTAGCACAGGTACCATTGCATAATCCAAATACAGAAGAGACAAGACCTACTCCTTCCTCAGTGAACGGGACTCAACAGCCCTATTCCCGCAGAGGAATATATCTGACTAGTAAGAAACTTAACACCTACGTATTGATATGTCTCCATAAGGGAATCAAGTGTGTCTAGACCGGCATAAACAAGTCAGTGAAAATCAGCTCAACCTCATTATATAAATGAATTTCAAAAACAAAACAAAAAAACAGCGAAATTCTAACACAATTCCTTCAGGTGTTCTGATGAAAGCTGGAATGACCCTATCTAAAATGACAGCTGGATGAGACATAAGGCTGGACACTTGGGACTGAGAGGATTGGTGAGATTGGATGAGAAAATGCAGACCGTTTAAAGCAATAATGCATGCCACCAATTCCATGGGTCCCAAGTCGACAGGTAAAAGGGAATGTCACTACAGTTATAACATGTATGGGAAACGTAGAGAATGGACACACTGTGAATACGAAAGGATTCTAAAACTCAACTAATAGTCCCTATCCTGGTGCTCCAGTTTTACTTTCCAACTGCTTTACTATCAATCTCCCAACTTGGAGAGACAGACCCTTTAACCTCCTGGTTCGCACAGGTTGCCAATTTGGCAGAGGATGAAAGGGAAGAGGGAGAACCAATGAGAGAGTAGCTGTTAGGCATTTGGACAGGCACATGTCACTCTAATTTCCCGTCAGGAAGAAATATTAACCAAAGTCTCTGTCACCTGCCAGGAACCAGTAGAGGTCCTCAACCAAAATTGTGGATTTGCTGTCAGCTTACAAAAAACGATTTGAAAAATGGAGCTCTGGGGCACAGCAATTCACAAACTGGCAGTGTAATAAAGGACAACTATCGTCCAAATATCTGTTGAGGGTTGGCAATTAGGCGGAATTGAAAACGAGGCACAAGAGCATGAAACAAATTTCAAGAGGTACTATGGAATCGCCTTTTAAGCAGAGCAAGAGGGGCTCATTGTCGACAATGATGCACTTGGCCAAAAAGTGCATATGAGTTTTCTCCAGAATATATTCAGGAGAAAATGCATATGCCCTTTTTGGCCAAGCAAGCAAGTGGGGAATGCAAATCTGCACTACAAAGCAGTATCACATCCCACTGGACCAAAGGGACATCTGCAAAATGTGTAAAAACTAGAAAGGCAACACAGGCCCTGGAGAACAGGGAGCCTAGTTATGCTGATGGGCGGGATGTAAATTGCCAAATGCGTCTCTGCAAGAATGCATTGTGTTCCCCCAAAAATGTAAACAACAGAGCTACACAGCCAGGTGCACTTGCAGTCTAGGGAATATACCTTGGGAAAACTGAAAATCAATAAGACAGAGCCACCCCAAAATTTAGGGCTGCACTGCTTACAAGAACCTCAACTTGGGTACACCTGAAATATCCCAGGAAAGACAAACATGGTTCAAGAAATTGTGGTACTTACGTACGATGGAATATCTCTCAGCCATGAAATCAATGTCATAAGGCCAGTAGCAGCAAAATGAGTGGATTCAGGTATGATGATTCTAAGGAAAATAAATCACAGAGAAAAAGAATCTTATCATAAGATATCACTTATGAAGGTCCTGTAAACATGGCTACACATGAAGTGAGTTAGGAAAGAGAACAGAGTCTCACATTCAAAAAACACCCTTATGCCTTCTTAAGGGGGAAGGAGAGGTGTGGTGATGCATAAAACCAGAGATTGATATTAGTACATGTACAGTTCCAAAATCCAAATACGGAATAGACAAGACCTAAACTTTCTTCAGTTAAAGGAACTCAAAACCCCATATTTCCCGCAGAGGAATACATCTGACTAGTATAAACCTTAAAACCTATGTATCGATATGTCTCCATAAGGTAATCAAGTGTGTCTAGACTGGCATAAACATGGCAGTGAGAATCAGCTCAAACCCACTAAGGAGGTATTTCAATAACAAAACAAAAAAACAGGGAAATTCTTTAAAATTCCTTCCGGGGCTCTGATGAAACCTGGAATGACACTATCTACAATGACAGCTGGATGTGGCATAAGGCTGGACACTTGGGACTGAGAGGATTGGTGAGATTCGGTGAGCAAATGCAGACCATTTAAAGCAATGATGTGTGGCACGCATTCCAATTGTCCCAACTCTGCAGGTTGAAGGGAATATTACTACATCTATAACATGTACGGGAAACCTAGAGAATGGACACACTGTGAATATGAAAGGTTTCTAAAACTGAACTAATAGTCCCTTTCCTGGTGCTCCGATTTGAATTTCCAAATGCGTTACTATCAATCTCCCAACTTAGAGAGACAGCCCCCCCTTTAACCTCCTGGTTCTCACATGTTGCCAATTTGGCGGAGGATGAAAGGGAAGATGGACAACCAATGAGAGAGTAGCTGTTAGGTATTTGGACTGGCATTAGTCAGTCTAAGTGCCTGGCATGAAGAAGTATTAGCCAAAGTCTCAGCCACCCGTCAGGAACCAGTATAGGTCCTGAACCAAAATTTTGGACTTGCGGTCAGCTCACAAAAAACGAGTTGAAAAATGGAGCTCAGGGGCACAGCAATTCACAAACGGGCAGAGTAATAAAAGAAAACTATCGTCCAAAAATCTGTTGAGGGAAGGCAACAAGGTGGACTTGAAAGCGAGCCAGAATAGCAGGAAACAGATTTCAAGAGGTAAATTGGAATCGCTTTTAAAGCACAGGAAGAGGGGCACAAATTCGACAATGATGCAATGGGCCAAAAAGTGCGTATGGGTTTTCTCCTGAATATATTCAGGAGAAAACACATACGCCCTTTTTGGCCAAGCAAGCAAGCGGGCAATGCAAATCTGCACTACAAAGCAGTATCACTTCCCACCGGTCAAAAGGGACATCCGCAAAATGTGTAAAAACCAGAAATGCAAGACAGGCCCTGGAGAACAGGGAACCTAGTTATGCTGATGGGAAGGATGTAAATTGCCAACTGCCTGACTGGAGGTGTGCATTGTGTGCCCTAAACAAGAAAACAACAGAGCTACAGAGCCAAGGGCACTTCCAGTCTAGGGAATATACCTTGGGAAACATGAAAATCAATAAGACAGAGCCAACCCAAAATTTAGGGCTGCACTGCTATCAAGAACCTCAACTTGGGTACACGTTAAATATCCTAGGAAAGACAAAAATGGTTCAAGAAATTGTCGTAACTACGTACGGTGGAATATCCCTCAGCCATGAAATTTATGTCATAAGGCCAGTATCAGCAAAATGAGTGGACACAGGTACGAAGATTCTACGTGAAAAAAGTCATAGAGAAATAGAAACTTATCATAAGATATCACTTATGAAGGTCCTGTAAACATGGCTACACATGAACTAAGTTAGGAAAGAGAACAGAGTCTCACATTTAGAAAACACTATTATGCCTGCTAAGTGTAAAGGAGAGGTTTGGTGATGCATAAAACCAGAGTTTGATATTAGTACAGGTACCGATCAAAAAACCCAATACAGAATATAAAAGACCTACACTTTCCTCAGTGAAAGGGACTCAAAACCCCATATTTCCCACAGAGAAATATATTTGACTAGTAAGAATATTAAAACCTATGTATTGATATGTCTCTGTAAGGGAATCAAGTGTGTCTAGACTGGCATAAACATGGCAGTGAGAATCAGCTCACACCCACTATAAAAAGGAATTTCAAAAACAAAACAAAAAAACAGGGAAATTCTTCACTATTCCTTCAGGGGCTCTGATTAAACGTGGAATGACCCTATCTACAACGACAGCTGGATGTGGCATAAGGATGGACACGTGGGTCTGAGAGGATTGGTGAGATTCGGTGAGCAAATGCAGACAATTTAAAGCAATAATGCGTGGCACACATTCCAAGGGTTCCAACTCTCCAGGTTGAAGGCAATATTACTACAGCTATAACATGTACGGGAAACCTAGAGAATGGACACACTTTGAATATGAAAGGTTTCTAAAACTCAACTAATAGTCCCTCTCCTGGTGCTCCAATTTTACTTTCCAACTGCTTTACTATCAATCTCCCAAATTGGAGAGACAGCCCCTTTAACCTCCTGGTTCGCACAGGTTGCCAATTTGGCAGAGGATGAAAGGGAAGAGGGAGAACCAATGAGAGAGTAGCTGATGGCATTTGGACGGGCATATGTCACTCTAATTTCCTTGCAGGAAGAAGAATTAACCAAAGTCTCAGCCACCCGCCGGGAACCAGTATAGTTCCAGAACCAAAATTTTGGACTTGCGGTCAGCTCACAAAAAACGAGTTGAAAAATGGAGCTCAGGGGCAGAGCAATTCACAAACTGGCAGAGTAATAAAGGAAAACTATCGTCCAAAAATCGATTGAGGGAAGGCAACGAGGCGGACTTGAACGCAAGCCAGAATAGCAGGAAACAGATTTCAAGAGGTACATTGGAATCGCCTTTAAAGCACAGGAAGAGGGGCACAACTTCGACAATGATGCACTGGGCCAAAAAGAGCGTATGTGTTTTCTCCTGAATATATACAGGAGAAAACGCATATGAACATTTTGGCCAAGAAAGCAAGCGGGCAATGCAAATCTGCACTACAAAGAAGTATCACTTCCCACCGGTCAAAAGGGACATCCGAAAATTGTGTAAAAACCAGAAAGGCAAGACTGGCCCTGGAGAACAGGGAGCTTAGTTATGCTGATGGGCAGGATGTAAATAGCAAACTGCCTCTCTGGAGGAGTGCATTGTGTTCCCTAAAAGAAGTAAACAACAGAGCTACAGAGCCAAGGGTACTTCCAGTCTAGGGAATATATCTTGGGAATCCTGAAAATCAATAAGACAGAGCCACCCCAAAATTTAGGGCTGCACTGCTTACATAACGTCAACTAGAGTACACCTTAAATATCCCAGCAAAGAAAAAAATGGCTCAAGAAATTGTGGTACTTACGTAAGATGGAATATCCCTCAGCCATGAAATCAATGTCATAAGGCCAGTAGCAGCAAAATGAGTGGTTTCAGGTACGATGATTCTAGGTGAAATAAGTCACAGAGAAAAAGAAACTTATCATAAAATATCACTTATGAAGTTCCTGTAAACCTGGCTAAACATGAACTGAGTTAGGAAAGAGAACAGAGTCTCACATTTAGAAAACACACTTATGCCGGCTTAAGGGGGAAGGAGAGGTGGGGTGATGCATAAAACCAGAGTTTGATATTAGTACAAGTACGGTTCCAAAATCCAACTACAGAATAGACAAGACCTACACCTTCCTCAGTGAAAGGGACTCAAAACCCCATATTTCCCGCAGAGGAATATATCTGACTAGTAAGAATCTTAAAACCTATGTATTGATATGTCTCCGTAAGGGAATCAAGTGTGTCCTAACTGGCAAAAACATGGCAGTGAGAATCAGCTCAAACCAACTATAAAAAGGAATTTCAAAAACAAAACAAAAAAACAGGGAAATTCTTTACAATTCCTTCAGGGGCTCTGAGGAAACCTGGAATGACCATATCTACAAGGACAGCTGGATGTGGCCAAAGGCTGCACACTTGGGACTGAGAGGACTGGTGAGATTCGGTGAGCAAATGCAGACCATTTAAAGCAATAATGCGTGGCACACATTCCAAGGGACCCAAATCTCCAGGTTGAAGGGAATATTACTCCAGCTATAACATGTACAGGAAACCTAGAGAATGGACACGTTGTGAATAAGAAAGGTTTCTGAAACTCAACAATAGTCCCTCTCCTGGTGCTCCGGTTTGAATTTCCAACTGCTTTACTATCAATCTCCCAACTTGGAGAGACAGACCCTTTAAACTGCTTGTTAGCACAGGTTGCCAATTTGGCAGAGGATTAAAGGGAAGTGGGAGAAACAATGAGAGAGTAGCTGTTAGGCATTTGGACTGGCACATGACACTCAAATTTCCCGTCAGGAAGAAGAATTAACCAAAGTCTCAGCCACCCGCCAGGAACCAGTATAGGTCCTGAACCAAAATTTTGGACTTGTGGTCAGCCTACAAAAAACGAGTTGAAAAATGGAACTCAGGCCACTACAATTCACAACCTGGCAGAGTAATAAAGGACAACTATCGTACAAAAATCTGTTGAGGGAAGGCAACGAGGTGGACTTGAAAGCGAACCAGAATAGCAGGAAACAGATTTCAAGAGGTACATTGGAATCGCCTTTAAAGCACAGGAAGAGGGGCACAACTTCGAAAATGATGCACTTGGCCAAACAGGGCGTATGTGTTTTCTCCTGAATATATTCAGGAGAAAACGCATACACCCTTTATAGCCAAGCAAGCAAGCAGGCAATGCAAATCTGCACTACAAAGTAGTATCACTACCCACCAGTCAAAACGGACATTACAAAATGTGTGAAAACCAGAAAGGCAAGACATGCCCTGGAGAACAGGGAGCCTAGTTATGCTGATGGGCGGAATGTAAATTGCCAACTGCCTCTCTGGAGGAGTGCATTCTGTTCGCTAAAACAAGTAAAAAACAGAGTTACAGAGTGGAGGGCTCTTCCAGTCTATGGAATATATCTTGGGAGAAATGAAAATCAATAAGACAGAGCCACCCCAAAATTTAGGGCTGCTCTGCTTACAAGAACCTCAACTTGGGTACACCATAAATGTCCCAGGAAAGACAAAAATGGTTCAAGAAATTCTGGTACTTACGTACGATGGAATATCCCTCAGCCATGAAATCAATGTCAAAAGGCGAGTAGCAGCAAAATGAGTGCATTCAGGTACGAAGATTCTAAGTGAAATAAGTCACAGAGAAAAAGAAACTTATCATAAGATATCACTTATGAAGTTCCTGTAAACATGGCTACACATGAACTGAGTTAGGAAAGAGTACAGAGTAACGAATCTTATCATAAGATGTGACTCATAGTGGGAATGTACACATGGCTACACATGAACTGAATTACAAACACAACAGAGTCACACATTTAGAAATCAATCTTCTACCTGCTTAAGGGGAAAGGCGAGGTGGGGTAATGCATAAAACCACAGTTCTAAATTAGCACAGATACCGATACATAAACCAAGTATGTAATAGACAACACCTACTCCCAGCACAATGAACTGGACTCAACACCCCCTATTCATTGCAGAGGAATATATCTGACTTTAAGAATTTTAAAACATATGTATTCTCATGTCTCCATAAAGGAAGCATGTGTGTGTATAATGGCATGAACACTGAACTGAAATTCAGCTAAACCCCCCGTATAAAAATAAATTTCAAAAGCAAAATGCAAAAACAGCGAAACAGAGAGAAATTCTTAAAAATTACTTTAAGGGCCTGTGATGCAACGTGGATTGACCAACTTTACACCCACCTCTGGATGAGACATAAGACTGGACACTTGGGTCTGACAAGATTGCTGAGGTTGTGTCAGCAAAAGAACACCACTTAGAGCAATACTTTGTGCTACCCATTCTAGTGGTCCCAACTCTCCAGGTTTAAGGGAATCTTCCTACAGTTAAAAATGCATGGGAAACCCAGTGGTTGGTACACTGTGTAATCGGGAAAGTTTTCTAAGAGGTACCTCATTTTTCCTTTCATCGTGCTGGGCTTCGCAATTCCATCTGCATTACTGAAAATCTCCCCACTTGGAGTTTCAGCGCCTTTACCCTCCTGTTATGCACAGTTTGCAAATTGTGCAGAGGATGAACAGGAAGAGGGGAAACAAATGAGACATTAGCTGTAGGTGTTTGGATGGGCACATGTCTCTCTAGTTTCCCATCAGGAAGAAGAATTAAACAAAGGCTCAGCCTGCAGCCCCGGAACCAGACTAGGGCCTAAAGCCATCCTGCGGTATTGCAGCCAGCTCACAAATAGGCGATTTGAAAGATGGAAATCAGGGGCACAGCAATTCACAAACTTGCAGAGTTATAAGGGACAACTATCATCCAGAAATATATTGAGGTAAGGCAGTGAAGAGGATTTGAATGCAAGGCAGAATTTAAGGAAACAGATTTCAAGAGGTAGATTGGAGTCGTCTTTAAAGCACATGAAAAGCGACAGAACTTCGACAATGATGTCCTTGGCCAAAAAGGGAGTATGTGTATTTTCTTGAATATATTCAGGAAAAAATGCATACGCCCTTTTTGGCCAAGCAAGCCATCAGGCATTGCAAATCCACAATACATAGAAGTGTCACTTACCTCCGGTCAAAAGGGCCATCCGCAAATAGTGTAAAAACCACAAATACAAGACAGGCCATGGAGAAAAGGGAGCCTGGTTATGCCGATGGACAGAATGTAAATTGTCAACAGCCTCTCTGGAGAACTGTATGTTGTTTTCTAAAACAGAGGTACAGAGCATAGCACACTTCCACTCATGGGCGTGTATTTTGGGAAAACTAAAAATCCACAACACACAGCCACCTCAAAGTTTATGGCTGCTCTGTTTACAAGAACCTCATCTTCGGTACACTTTAAATACACCAGGAAAGGAAAAAAAAAATAATGGATCAAGATGTTGTGGTACTTATATACAATGGAATGTCACTCAGACATAAAATCAATGTCATAAGGCCAATAGCAGCATAATGAGTGGCTTTAGGTACGATGATGATAAGTGAAATGAGCCACAAAGAAAAAGAAACTTATTGTAATATATCACATATAGAGGGAATGTAAACATGGATACACATGAACTGAATTTCAAAAGAGAACAGAGTTACACATTTAGAAAACACACTTATGCCTCCTTAAGGGGAAAGGTGATGTGGGGCGATGTGTAAAAGCAGAGTTTGAAATTAGCACAGATACCATTCCATATACCAAATATGTAATAGACAAGACCTACTCCTTTCTCAATAAACTGGACACAAAACACCCTATTCACTGAAGAGGAATATATCTGACTGCTAATAATCTTGAAACCTATGAATTTATATGTCTCCATAATGGAATCAAGTGTATGTAGATTGGCATAAACACAGATCAATGGAACAGGACAGAAAGCTCAGAGATAAACCTACATACCTATGGCTATCTCATCTATGACAAAGGAGCTAAGGATATACAATGGAGAAAAGACAGTCTCTTCAGTAATTGATGCTGGGAAAACTGGACCCCTACACATAAAAGAATGAAATTAGGACACTCCATAACACCATACACAAAAATAAACTCTAAATTGATTAGAGATCTAAATATAATACCAGACACTATAAAACACTTAGAGGAAACCATAGGCTGAACACTCTATGACATAAATCACAGCAAGATCCTTTTTGACCCACCTCCTAGAGAAATGGAAATAAAAACAGAAATCAACAAATGGGACCTAATGAAACTTAAAAGCTTTTACACAGTACAGGAAAACATAAACAAGATGCAAAAACAACCCTCAGAATGGGAGAAAATATTTTGAAATGAAGCAATTGACAAAGGATTAATCTCCAAACTTTACAAGCACCTCATGTAGCTCAATATCACAAAAACAAACAACCCAATTCAAAAACGGGCACAAGACCTAAATAGACATTTCTCCAAAGAAGATATACAGATTACCAAGAAACACATGAAAGGATGCTGAACATCACTAATCATTAGAGAAATGCAAATCAAAACTACTGTGAGGTATCACCTCACAGCAGTCAGAGTGGCAATCATCAAAAAAAATCTACAAAACAATAAATGCTGGAGAGGCCTTTAATGGAGAAAAGGGAACACACTTGCACTGTGGGTGGGAATGTAAATTGATATGGGCACTAGGGAGAACAGTACGGAGGTTCCTTTAAATAACTAACAATTGAAGTACCAAACGACACAACAATCCAACTACTGTGCATTTGCCTTGCGAAAACCATAATTCAAAAAGAGTTTTGTACGAAAATGTTCATTTCAGCTCTATTTACAATAGCCAGGACATGGAAGCAACCTAAGTGTCCATTGACAGATGAATGGATAAAGAAGATCTGGCACCTATATACAATGGAATATTACTCAGCCATAAAAAGAAGCAAAACTGACTTATTTGTACTGAGGTGGATGGACTTAGAATCTGTCCTACACAGTGAAGTAAGTCAGAAAGGGAAAAACAAATACTGTATGTTAACAGAGATATACGGAATCTAATGAACACAAAAAAAAGATTTTGAAGAACTTAGTGGCAGGACAGGATTAAGGACACAGAAGTAGAGAAAGGACTTGAGGACACCGGAAGGGGGATGGGTAGGCTGGGAAGAAGTGAGAGAGTGGCATGGACATAAATACATTACCAAATGTAACACTGATAGCTACTGGGATGCTGCCACATAGAAGAGGGAGATCAGCTCGGTGCTTTGTGAACACCTAAAAAGGTGGGATATGGAGTGTGGGAGGGAGATGCAAGAGGGAGGGGATCTGGTGACATTTGTATATGTATAGCTGATTCACTTTGTTATACAGCAGAAACAAACACTCCATTGTAAAGCAATTATACTCCAATAAACGTGTAAAAGGAAAAGAAAAGAAAGCCCAGGGATAAACCTACACACCTATGCTCAACTAATCTATGACAAAGGAGGCAAGAGTATACAATGGAGATAAGACAGTCTCTCCAATCAGTGGTGCTGGGAAATATGGACAGCTACAGGTAAAAAATGAAATTAGAACACTCCCCAACACCATCCATAAAAATATATTCAAAATGGATTACAGACTTTAATGTAAGACTGGACAGTATAAAACTCTGAGAGGAAAACTTACGAAGAATACTCTGACGTAAATCACAGCAAGATCTTTTTTGATCCACCTCCGATACTAATGAAATAAAAAAGAAAACTAAACAGCTGGGACCTAATGAAACGTAAAAGCTTTTGCAAAGCAAAGGAAACTACAAACAAGACGAAAAGACAACCCTCAGAATGGCAGAAATTATTTGCAAACGAATCAATGGACAATTGCTTAATCTCCAATATATATAAACAGCTCATGCAGCTCAATATTAATAAAACAAACAACCCAATACAAAAATGGAAGAAGATCTAAATAGACATTTCTTCCAAGAAGACATAGAGATGGCCAAGACGCACATGAAAATCTGCTCAACATCACTAATTATTAGAGAAATGGAAATCGAAACTACAATGAGGTATCACGTCACACCTGTTAGAATGGGCATCATCAGAAAATTTACAAACAACAAATGCTGGAGAGGGTGTGGAGATAAGGAACCTTCTTCCACTATTGTTGGGAATGTATATCAATACAATCTCTCTGGAGAACAGTATGGAGGTTCCTTTAAAAACTAAAAATAGAATTACCATATAATCCAGCAATCCCACTACTGGATATATACCCAGAGAAAACCATAAATCAAAAAGACACATTCACCACAATGTTCATTGCAGCACTATTTACAATAGCCAGGTAATGAAAGCAACCTAAGTGCCCACAGACAGACGAATGGATAAAGATGTGTTACATATATACAATGGAATATTACTCAGCAATACATAGGAATGAAATTGGGTCATTTGTAGAGACCTTGATGGATCTAGAGACTGTCATACAGAGTGAAGTAAGTCAAAAAGAGAAAAACAAATATTGTATATTAATGCATATATGTGGAACCTAGAAAAATGGTACAGGTGATCCGGTTTGCAGGGCAGAGATAGAGACACAGATGTAGAGAACAAACATATGGACACCAAGGGGGGAATGCCATGTGAGGGTGGTGGTGGGATGAATTGGGAGACTGGGATTCACATGTGCACACTTATATGTATAAAATAGATATCCAATAAGAACCTGCTGTATAAAAGAAAGAAATAAATTTTAAAAAAATTAAAAATAAATAAATAACATTTAATTAAAAAAAAACAGAAAAAAAGTTTTTCCCTTCATATAGACCTCTTTATATTAATGCATTATTTCCATGTTTATATTTGTAAATTAAAAAAAAGAGGAATAAATAAAATCTACCTTGAACCAAAAAGAAAAAAAGAAAAAAAAAAAAAACACACAACCAACCAGTTATACAGAGGAAAATTTTATCAGGGCACTTGCTCCAGTGGTAAAAGTTCTTAAGTTGGTCAGAGGTGTGAAATCGTCTCCCATGCAGTCAGCAGCGCTCCCCCCCACAAGGAGCATCCTCACTGAAAAGCAGGGGGACTATGTCGAGGCGTCTGTGAGTAAATGTGACCTGAGCCCCAGTCCTGCTGCAGCTGAACTCTTCCCACCCTTTCCAGGTAAAACACCTGAATATGTACAAGAACTTGCAAGCCTAGAGGAAGGGCTGTGGAGTCACACAAGCGACAGCACGTAGGCCGACTTGGTGCCTGCAGGCCAGGCAGGATGGTCCTGGCTCCAGATGCTCTTCTGGAAGCTTTCCATTTCCCTGCCTGAGATACCCCTCCTGCCACGGCCCCCACTGCTTTTTTACTTCCTCACCTCTGCCCGGGGAGAAATTCCAGCGGCAGGTATGGGTGACACATCCTCTTCTTTAGCAGGTGGCAGCCTGGCAACTCCTGCAGAAAGTCCATCAGAGCCCCCCTCAAACTGGGCCACCCACAAAGCCACGGCCCCTCACTCCCTCCCACCACCCCAGCCCCGGCACTGCTGACGGGGCAGAGAATATGGTGCCAGGCACAGCAACAGGGTCTCTTGCTGACTGGAGAGGTGTTTATATTGACCTCAACCCAGGCACTCTTGGAGAGGGCTGGCAGGCAGTGTCAGGCTGCCCAAATCAGCCAATCCTCACCCCTCAGCGGCTCACAGTTGCAGAAAATGAACCTTGCTAAACGGGCCAGGCCCATGGAACAGTTGTGGGCTCCTGAGAGTCAGGATAGACAAGGGGCTGCAGCTGCGGCTTGTTTTCTTATCATTTTATCTGGTCCATGAGTGGAAAACAACTTCAAGAAGACCCTATCCTAATGAGAGGAACCCAGGAGTCAGGGAGAGGAGTGATGGTGGGTGGAGATAGAGGCCTGGTGCCCTGGCTGCAGGGGAAGTGTCTTTAAGACCAGGCAGAGAGAGGACGCACAGAGTGATACCTGGGGTCACAGACCTGTCAGAGCTGCTGTTTGTTAGTTCAAGTCCTGCTCTGAGGTGTTCTGTGTCAGCTGTGAGTGACAGGTGAGCTGGGGGTTCTCTGCAAGGTGGGCTATCTGCACAATTCCTGTGTGTCCAGCCCTGCTGGGGTACCGGCCCAGGGGAGCTCTGTATGCTGGGAATGGCCTGACTAGGAGAGCCCAATGGGTTGCTGGGTAGCTGCACAGGTGAGCTCCATACCCCGGGAGGGACTTGACCACGAGAGCCCCGTGGGCTGTAGGGTGGGCGGCGCAGCCCAGGTGAGCTCCATATCCTGGGATTGGCCTGACCACGAGAGCCCCATGGGCTGCTGGAGACCTGGTAAAGTATATCAGGACAGTCAGTGAAGCCACCGAGGATATACATCAAGTAGCTCCTATTTCCTACACCCTGCTGGTCATTCTACAATCCACCAGGCAATGGCATTCTGTATTAGACTTCAATGATGACTTCTTCTGTATTCCATTCATCTCAGAGTCACAAGAACTTTTGGCTTGTGAGTGGCAGGACACAACATGCAACAAAAGCAATAATGCTGGGCCGTCCTGCCCCAATGGTTAAAAAATCCCCACACCATCATTGGGGAAATGTCCTCTAAAGACCTAAAAGTTCTACCTCTGTAAAAGGGAACCCTCCTTCAATATGCAGATGACATTCTGATCGCCAGGCCTACTAAAGACGCCTCTGCACTACCTAGCCAAGAAAGGATAGAAGGTGTCCAAGGAAAAGGCTCAATTATCCCAGGCTAAGGTGACATGCCTGGGCTTCATTCTCACAGATATTCGGAGAAACGCATCCCAGGGTAGGGAAGAAGCCATTTGCAGCCTTACCTCTTCTAAGACTAGAAGACAGCTTAGGGGTTCCTGGGGAGGCCAAGGTTTTCTGCATCTGGATCCCTAACTACAGTCTAATAGCTGGGCCTCTACATGAAACACTGACACGAAATGATGATGATGCTTTTGAATAGAATCCAGAAGCAGCCTTTCAAGAATGGAAAGAGCAGTCAATTCAGGCCCTTGCCCAGGAACTCCCTAATTTAGCTAAACCCTTTGACCTTTACATACCCGGTCAAAGGTTAATCACCCTTGGAGCCTTAGTGCAAAAACTGGGACCACTTTAAATGGAGCAACAGAAGAATGCACTTCAGGTATGATAAACTATGGTCACCAAGGGCTTTGCCCCCCACCCCATCAGGCCAGGATACTGGGGTATCTAAAAAGCTGGAAATCAGCAGCCTGCAAGGCCAGCTCCCTCCTAAGGGAAAAGGAACCCACGTGGTGATCCTAACCACCCATCATACCCTGAAGTTGCAGGGGTCGCGCTGCGGACACACTGACCTCGAGTGAGGAGGCCCTCCAACTCCAACCTCCAGAGAGACAAACGGGGGCAATGGGCACCCAAGATGACTCGTGTGACCATCACTTGACCTGGAGTTTCTCTCAGAAAACAAGTCTGTGCCCCGAAAGAGCAGACTACTGCTTACAGGAATTACTGCACCCAGACGGGAGCTAAAAAGCTTGGCGGAGGAAACGTATATCACGATTTCACCATAGAAAACCCTACACACACCGCGGTGATGGTGGCCAATATGACTGGCTGGACTGCTGGCTACTTCAAAAGGCAGTTGACTCAGTGGACGTCATGGTCCTGGATCACCACCGACCCTGGACTGTCTGGGAGTTGAGTGGGCAGGGCTTTGACACATGGTGTTGTTTGTACATTAATTCAGGGACCTAATTAAAGAAAGCACAGACTACTGGTCAGAGCATCAAGGCTGGCAAATCCGTCAGCCTAAGTTCACCGCACAAATGTGGGGTGGGGTGAAACCTGCCACAGCAGCATCTCTGTGCATCTCTTTCCTGGACCCTTAAAGGTCATTCGAATCTATAACACTTCCAATGCTGGTGCTCAGGTGGACGAGCAGTGAGGCAGGAGGCCTTGGGACAATCAACCTCACCTGGAGGCTGCTGGGGAGAAGTTTTGCCCCTCCCCCCGTGTATGAGGGCTCCCACCTCAGCATGAAGCAGGTTTAAAAGAGGTGTCTGCACCCTCAGCACCCCAAGAATGAGGAACGGGACAAAAAGCAGAGGAGGTGTTCGTCTCCACAACGTTCATTAAAAATTCCTGGGAGATAAAAAGATAATCTGGGCAATAAAATAAAGTCTAACCGGTTTTTCCTTTGTGCTTTGTCTAATTTCACGTGCTCCTAGGGTTCCACATGCAGAGGTCCCACACCCGGCACTTCAGACCCGATTTCCTAGAGTAGAATTGCTGGGTCGACACCTCAGCTAGCGGGGTCCCATGCAGACTCTGCGACATAGAGCCTGAGCTGCAGCCAACCCAGCCCTCGAGAGCTCCATCCCCTCCCTCCCGCTGACGCTGCCGGGACCCCTACACAGCAGCCCAGCCCACAGCCCGCGGGGGAGTGCACGCTCTCACCTCTCCATTCTGTTTTCAAAATATAAAGTTTCCTTTGCTTCTGAACCAAACTCAGTCTTGATCTGTTGGCTCCAATGACACTGGGCACGCGACTCCTGTTGGGGTCCACTCTGGAGGATCAGTAACAGAAATTGAGAACATTGTAACTTCAATGAACAGATGTGTGAGCCAAACTGTAGTCAACCTAGAGCAGTGTATAAGGCTCGGGTAAAATAAGATGATTCTAAGACTTACATCTGATATTTCCATCACTTTATTATAAGCAAGTTTAGTGAAGACGTCTGTCTTATTTGTCAGGTCAACATTAGAGAAATAAAGTGATTTATTCCCAAGGATGTACATCGAATACGCTTGGCTGAAGCTTTAATCTTGTTTTGAATGCTTTTCCATTGAAAATGATACCTCTTTCAGCTTCCCCATTTCTGAGAAGTATAAAATCTTATAATTTATTATTACCAAAGGGGAAAGGTAGGAGAAGGGATAAATTAACAGTTTGGGTTTAACACATACACACTGCTATGTATAAAACAGATCATCAACAAGGAAATACTGTATAGCACAGGGAACTACACTGAATATTTTGCAATAACCTATAAGGGGAAATAATCTGAAAAAGAATAGATATTTTTATTGACATCATCTGTCAATGACAGATAAAATGTAACCTAAGCAAGGCCGATGGTGAGCACTTCTGACTCTGAAGATTTCAATCATCAAAGTTTGGACTCTGCCTATTTCCCAAGGCCCTTAATGGACATATATGTAGCCATAGCTTAAAAATTCCCCAGTTTGGGGTTCAGGGAGGCACTGATTTGGAAAAATCCCTGGTGTTCTCCTTACATGCACGGGACCATTCCTATGGCTAAAATATGCCTGTCACACCTAGAGGATGGTACACCGTTTGATCGGAAACAGTTTGGAAAAGTCACCTCATCTCCTCATCGCCTGGTGCTCGTGTTCACCCCTCCAGCATCTTTCCTAACAATCTCCTCACTTGGGGATATCAGCATCGTCAACATCCTGTTGCACACAGTTTGGAATTTGTCCAGAGGATGAAGTGGAAGGATGAGAAAAATTCAGAGACAAGTCATAGGTGTTCGGACAGGCACATGCCACTGTAATTTCCAATCCGGAAGACAAATTCATCAAAGGCTAGAATTGCCCACAGAAACAGAATAGTGCTAGAGGAAATCCCGCTGTTTTGTGTGCAGTTTCCAAAAACACAAGTAGAAAAATGGAACTCAGGGGCACTAAAATTCATGAAACTGCAGAGTTGAAAATATCTATCGTCAAAAAATGTCTTGAGGTAAGTCACAGAAAACGACTTGTAAGCAAGGGAGAGTGGCAGGAAGCAGATTTGAAGAGGTGGAAAGGACTCCCCATTAAAGCAAAAGAAAAGGGGCTGAACATCACCAATGATGCAGTTGGCCAAAAAGGGCGTATGCATTTTTTCTGAATATATTCAAGTAAAGGCCATACACACTTTTTATCCAACCAAACAGGTGGGCACTGGAAATCAATACTACAAAATGTATCACTTCACCTCAGTCAGAAGGGCCATCCACATAAAGTGTAAACACCAGAAATGCAGGACAGGGTGAGGAGAAAAGGGAGCCCTGTGAGGCTGATAGTGGAAATGTAATTTGCCAACGGCCACTCTGGAGAAGTGTATTGTGTTTGCTAAAACATCGAAAAAATGAGCTACAGAGCATAGGGCAATTGCACTCATGGGCGTATACCTTGGGAAAAACAAAAATGGACAGAAAACAGGCACCCCAACGTTTACCACCTCTCTGTTAAAAAGGGCCTCAACTTGGATATAAAATAAATGTCCCTGGAAGGATAAAATGGATAAAAGAGATGGGGTACTTATGTAGAGTGGAATATTACTCATCCAGAAATCAATGAAATAAGGCCAGTTGTAACAACTCTGGAGGAGATACATACGATCATTCTAAGTGACGTATGTCAGAAAGAAAAAGACACATATCATAAGATGTCACTTAAAGGTGGAATGAAAAATGGCTACACATGAAATAACTTACAAAACAGAAACATAGTCAAATATGTAGAAAATCGTCATAAGGCTGCTAAATGGGAAAGGTGGGGAAGGGTGAGGTATTATCCAGGAGGTTGAAATTAGCAAAGATACCATTCCAAGTACCAAATTGAATAACTGACAAGGCCTACACGGTACCTCAAAGAACTGCACTCAGCCCACTCAAGTCAATGGAAAATAATACATATGACCGGTAAGCATCTGAAAAAAGAATTTATTGTTGTCTCACAGTACATGAATCAAGTGGATGCACAGCAGCAAAAAACAGAGCTTTGAAAATCAGCTGTAACCATTATAAAAATAAATTTAAAAATATGTATAAAAACATTGAGACAGACAAAAATTCTTACAACTTTTGTTGAAGGGCTACGATGTAACATGGATTGAACACATGTAGACCCACAGCAGGATGATATATAAGGCTGGAAGCTATGCACGCTAAGAGATGTTAGAGAGGCTGGGTGAGGAAATGCAGACCTTTTAAAGTAATACTGCCTGGTACCCATTCCATGGGTCCCAAATCTGCAGGTTCAAGGGAATCTTCTGACAGAGAAAACATGCCTGGAAAACCAAGATGAACGTACACTGTGTGCTCAGGAAAGGTGTGTAAAATGCACCTCATTTTTGATCTCCTTGTGCTGGGGTTCGCCATTCCTGCCACATTACTTACAATCTCCCCACTTGGAGAATCAGCACCTTTAACCTCCTGTTTCACACAGTTTGCAATTTCTGCAGAGGATAAACGGGAAGAAGGGGAACCAATGAGAGACTAGCTGTAGGTGTTTTGACAGGCACATGTCACTCTAATTTCCCATTAGGAAGAAGAATTAACCAAAGGCATAGCCTGCCTCCCCAGAAGCAGAATAGGGCCGGAAGCAATACAATGGTTTGGCGGCCAGCTCACAAAAAAATGCGAGTTGCAAAATGGAGCTCAGGAGCAGACAATTCAAAGACCTGCAAAGATATAAATGATAACCAACGTCCAAAAATATATTCAGGTAAGGCAACGAAGAGGATCTGAATGAGCGGCAGAATTGCAGGAAACAGATTTCAAAAAGTAGATTGTACTCAGAGTTAAAGCATATGAAAAGCAGCAGAATTTCTAAAATGATGCAGTTGGGCAAAAGGGTGTATGCGTTTTTTTCGTGAATATCTTCAGGAAAAAAGCACATACAGAGTTTTTGGCCAACCAAGCAAGCCGGAAATGCAAGTCCGCTCAATAAAGAAGTCTCAATTTCCACTGCTCAGAAAGGCCATCCAAAAAATGTGTACAAACCAGAAATGCAGGAGAGGCCATGGAGAACACGGAGCCTGGTCACGCTGATGGGTGGGGTATAAATATCCAAGAGCCACTCTGAAGAAGTGTATGTTGTTTCCTAAAACATCTAAAATACAAAGCCCCCGAGCAAAGGGACTTCAACTCATGGGCATATGACTTGGGAAGACTAAAGATGAACAAGACACAGGCACCCCAAAATTTAGGACTGCTCTGCATACAAGAACCTCCACTTCAGTACACATAAAATATCCCTGGAAAAAGAGAAATGCATAAAGATCTTGTGGTAATTTTGTACAACGGAATATCACTCAGACGTGATATCAATGCCATAAGGCCAGTAGCAGCATAATGAGTGGATTAAGGTACGATGATTCTAAGTGCAATAAGTCACACAGAAAAAGAATCTAATCATAAGATATCACTTATAGAGGTAATGTCAACATAACAACACATAAACTGAATTAGGAAAGAGAACCGAGTCTCACATTTAGAAAACACTGTTATGCCTGCTTAAGGGGAAAGTAGAGGTGGGGTGATGCATAAAACCAGAGTTTGATATTAGCACAGGTACCATTCCATAAAGCAAATACAGAATAGACAAGACCTACACTTTCCTCAGTGAACGGGACTCAACACCCCCATTCCACAAAGAGGAATATATCTGACTAGTAAAAAATCTTAAAACCTATGTATTGATATGTCTCTGTAAGGGAATCAATTGGGTATAGAGCGGCATAAACACGTCCGTGAAAATCAGTTCAACCCCATTATAAAAATGAATTTCAAAAACAAAACAAAATAACAGCGAAATTCTTACACAATTCCTTCAGGTGTTCTGATGAAACCTGGAATGACCCTATCTGCAAACACAGCTGGATGAGACATAAGGCTGGACACCGGGGAATGAGAGGACTGGTGAGATTGGGAGAGAAAATGCAGACCCTTTAAAGTAGTAATGCATGCCACCATTCCATGGGTCCCAAATCTCCAGGTAGAAGGGAATATCACTACAGTTATAACATGTATGGGAAACCTAGAGAATGAACACACTGTTTTGGCGAAAGGTTTCTAAAAGTCTCCTAATTTTTCCTCTCCTTGTGCTCCAGTTTGGCATTCCAACTGCTTTACTATCAATCTCCCAACTTTGGAGAGTCAACCCCTATAACCTCCTGGTTCGCACAGTTTGCTAATTGTGCAGAGGATGAAAGGGAAGAGGGAGAACCAATCAGAGAGTAGATGAAGGCATTTGGAAGGGCACATGTCACTCTAATTTCCCGTTCAGGAAGAAGAATTAACCAAAGCCTCAGCCAACAGCAGGGAACCAGTATAGCCACCCCTGGAACCAGTATAGGTCCTGAAGCAATATTGTGGATTTGCGGTCAGCTCACAAAAATGGGATTTCAAAATTGGAGCTCAGGGGCACAGAAATTCACAAACCTGCAGTTATAAAGAACTACTCAATTCCAGAAATCTGTTGAGGAAAGGCAAAGAAGTGGACTTGAAAATGAGGCAGAATTGCACAAAACATATTTCAAGAGGTAAATTAGAATCGCCTTTAAAGCTCAGGAAAACCATCACAACTTCGACAATGATGCACTTGGCCAAAAAGGGCGTATGACTTTTCTCCTGAATATATTCAGGAGAAAACGCATATGCCCTTTTTGGCCAATCAAGCAAGCGCACAATGCAAATCCACACTACAAAGAATTGTCACTTCCCACCGGTAAAAAGGGATATCCGAAAATCTGTAAAAACCACAAAGGCAAGAGAGAGATGACAAGGGCATGAAGCAATGTGATCCCAAGGGTCATGGAGGATTGTGATGACAAGTGCATGGAGCATTGTGATGACAAGATTATGTAGCATTTGCTGACAAAGGCATGGAGCATTGTGATGACAAGGTTCATGGAGCACTGTGATGACAAGCCTCAAGGAGCATTGTGATTAGAGTGGTCATGGAGCATTGGGATGACAAGGGCATGGATCCTTGTGATGACAAGGGTCATCGAGCATTTTGATCACAAGAGTCCTGGATCATTGTGTTGTCAGGGTTCATGGAGCGTTGTGATGACAGTGGTCCTGGAGCATTGTGATGAGAGTGGTCACGGAGCATTGAGATGAGAAGGTCATGGAGCATTGGGCTGAAAATGTTCATGGAGTATTGTGATGACAGGTGTCATGGAGCATTGTGATGTCAAGGGCATGGAGCATTGGGATGAGAAGGCCATGAAGCGTTCTGATGACATGCATCACGGAGCACTGTGATGACAAGGGTATGGAGCATTGTGATTACAGGGGTCTTGGAGCACTGTGATGAAAAGGGCATGGGTCATTGTGATGAAAAAGGCATGGAGCCTTGTCATGACAGGGTTCAAGGAGCATACTGATGACAAGTGTCAGGGAGCATTGTGATGATAAGTGTATTGAGCATTGTGATGACAAGATTATGTAGCATTTGCTGACAAAGGCATGGAGCATTGTGATGACAAAGTTTATGGAGCACTGTGATGAAAAGATTGTGGAGCACTGTGATGACAAGCGCACGGCATATTGTGATGACATGGGTCATGGAGCATTGTGCTGAGAAAGGCATAGAGCATTGTGATGACAAGGGTAAAATAGCATTGTGATGAAAAGTTCATGGAGCATTGTGGTGAAAAATGTCACAGAGATTGGTGATGACGAGGGCATGTACCATTGTGACGACAAAGGTCATGAAGCATTGAGATGACTGGAGTCACGGAGCATTGTGATGACAGGGGTCATGGAGCATTGTGATAACAAGGGCATGGAGCATTGTGATGACAAGTGTCATGGAGGATTCTGTTGACAAAGGTAATGGAGCATTGTGATGACAATCGCTTGAAGCATTGTGATGACAAGGGTCAGTGAGCATTGTACTGACAAGTGCATGGAGAATTGTGATGACAAGTGTCATGCAGCACTCTTATGACAAGCTTGTGAAGTATTTTGATGACAATGGCATGGAGCATTCTGATGACATGAGTCACAGAGCTTTGTGATGACAAGGGCATGGAGCATTGTGAGGAGAAGTGCATCGAGCGTTGTGATGACAAGCCTCATGGAGATTTGTGATGACAAATGCATGGAGCAATGTGATGAGAGGGTTCATGGAGCATTGTTATGACAATGGAATGGAGCATTGTGATGCCAAGGGTCATGGAGCTTTGTGATGACAAAGTCATGGAGCATTTTGATGACAAGGGCGTGGTGCATTGTGATGAGAAGTGCAGGGAGCATTGTGATGACATGGGTTATGGAGCATTGTGCTTACATGCGAATCGAGCATTGTGATGACAAATCTCATGGAGCATTGTGCTGAAAATTGCATGGAGCTTTGTGATGACAAGGGTCACAAAGCATTGTGATGAATAGTTCATGGAGCATTGTGATGACAGAGTCATGGAGCAATCTGATGAAATGTATCATGGAACATTTTGATGACAGGGGTTATGGAACATTGTGATGTCAGGGGTCAAGGAGCATTGTGATGAAAAGTGTCATGGAGCATTTTGTGACAGGGGTTAAGGAACATTGTGATGTCAGGGGTCAGGGAGCATTGTGAAGATATGGGAATGTAGCATTGTGATGATATGGGCATGTAGCATTTTGATGACAGGGGTCATGGAACATGGTGATGACGGGGTGAGGGAGTATTGTGATGACTAGTGACGGAACATTGTGATATATGTGGTGAGAGAGCATTTAGATGAGAAGTGCATGGAGAATTGTGAAGAAATGTTTTATGGAGCATAGAGATGAAAAGGATGTGGAGCATTGTGATGACAAGCGCATGGTGAATTGTTATGACATGTGTCATGGAGCATTGTGTTGACAAGTGCATGGAGCATCGTGATGACAAGTGTCATGGAGCATTGTGCTGACAAACGCAGGTAGCATTGTGATGACAAGGCTCATAGGGTTTTGTGATGAAAATTTCATGGAGCATTGTGGTGACAAAGGTCACAGAGCCTAGTGTGACGAGGGCATGGACCATTGTGATGACAAAGGTCATGAAGCATTGTGATGACTGGAGGCACGGAGCACTGTGATGACAGGGGCATGGAACATTGGTCTGAGAAGTTTCATGGATTATTGTGATGACAGTGGGCATGGCACATTTTGATGACCAGGGCATGGAACACTGTGGTGACAAAGGTCACAGAGCCTTGTGTGACGAAAGCATGGACCATTGTGATATAAAATGTCATAAAGCATTGTGATGACTAGAGTCACGGAGCATTTTGATGACAGGGGTCATGGAGCATTGTGATGACAAAGGCATGGAGCATTGTGATGACAGGGGCATGGAACATTGGTCTGACAATTTTCATGGATTATTGTGATGACAGTGGGCATGGCTCATTGTGATGACAAGGGCATGGAGCATTGTGATGACAAGGCCATGGAGTACTGTGAAAACAGGTGTCAGGGAGCATTGTGATGACATATGTCATGGTCCATTGCGATGACAATGGCATGGAGCATTGTGATGCCAAGTGTCATGGAGCATTGTAATGACAAGTGTTATGGAACATTGTGAACAGAAGAATTTTGATTTTCTTGTGATGACAATAGCATGAAATATTATGTTGATGGGCTCGGTGCATTGTGATGACATGGTTCATGAAGCATTGGGAAGAAAAGTGGCATGGAGCATTGTGATTACAGGGGTGTTGGAGCATTGTGATGACAAGGGCATGGAGTATTGTGATTACAGGGGTCTTGGAGCATTGTGATGACAAGGGTCATGGAGGCTTGCGATGACAAGGCCGTGGAACATTGTGATAGCAGTGGTCATGGAGCATTGTTATGACAGGGGCAATGGAGCATTGTGATGACAAGGGTATGGGGCATTGGTCTGAAAAGTTTCATGGATTATTTTGATGAGAGTGGGCATGGATCATTGTGATGACAAGGGCACGGAACACTGTGATAGATAGATCATGCAGGATTGTAATGACAAGGGCATGTAGCATTGTGTTGAGAAGGACATCGAGCATTGTGATTACAAGAGTCATGGAGATTTGGGATGACAAGTGCATGGAGCAATGTGATGAGAGTGTTCATGGAGCATTGTGATGACATTGGAATGGAGCATTGTGATGCCAATGGTCATGGAGCTTTGTGATGACAAATGTCATGGAGCATTTTGATGACATATGTTATGGGGCATTGTGAGGTCAGGGGTCATGGAGCATTGTGATGGAAAGGATCATGGAGCATTTTGATTACATGGCTTATGGAGCATTGTGATGTCAGGGGTCATGGAGCACTGTGATGATAAGGGCATGTAGTATTGTGATGACAGATGTCAGGGAAAATTGTGATGACAAGGGTGAGGGAGTATTGTTATGACTAGTGATGGAACATTGTGATATCAGTGGTGACGGATCATTTTGATTAGAAGTGCATGCAGCATTTTGATGACAAGCTGGTGGAGCATTTTGCTGACAAGCGCATGGAGCATTGTGATTACAAGGGTCATTGAGTATTGTGCTGAGAAAGGCATGGAGCATTGTGATGACAAGGGTCATGGAGCATTGTGATGAAAAGTTCATGGAGCATGGTGGTGACACAGGTCACAGAGCCTTGTGATGACGAGGGCATTGACCTTTGTGATGACAAAGATCATGAAGCATTGTGTTGAATGGAGTCACAGGGCATTGTGATGACAGGGGTCATGGAGCATTGTGATGTCAAGGGCATGGAGCATTGTGATGACAGGGGCATGGAGCATTAGTCTCACAAATTTCATGGATTATTGTGATGACAGTGGGCATGGTGCATTGTGATGAAAAGAGCATGGAACATTGTGATGACAACGTCATTGATTATTGTGAAGACAGGTGTCAGGGAAAAATGTGATGACATATGTCACGGTCCAATGTGATGCCAATGACATGGAGGATTGTGATGCCAAGTGTCATGGAGGATTTTGATGACAAAGGTAAAGGAGCATTGTGATGATCAGGACATGGAGCAATGTGATGGCAAGACCGTGGAGCATTGTGATGAGAAGACCATGGATAATTGTGATGACGAGCATCATGGAACTTTATGATGAAAAGAGACATGGAGCATTCTGACATAAGATATCACTTATGAAGGAAATGTAAACATGGCTAAATATGAACTGAATTAGGAAAGAGTACAGAGTCTCACATTTAGAAAACATATTTATGGATGCTTAGGGGAAAGAAAGGTGGGAAGATGCACAAAACCAGAGTTTGATATTAGCACAGGTACCGTTCCATAATCCAAATACAGAATAGACAAGACCTACTCCTTCCTCAGTGAACGGGACTCAACACCCCTATTCCCCGCAGAGGAATATATCTGATTAGTAAGAAGCTTTTTTTTTTTTTTTTTTTTTGCGGTATGTGGGCCTCTCACTGTTGTGGCTTCTGCCGTTGTGGAGCACAGGCTCAGGACACGCAGGCTCAATGGCCATGGCTCATGGGCCAAGCCGCTCCGCGGCATGTGGGATCCTCCCAGACCGGGGCACGCACCCGTGTCCCCTGCATCGGCAGGCGGACTCTCAACCACTGCGTCACCAGGGAAGCCCCTGATTAGTAAGAATCTTAAAACCTATGTATCGATATGTCTCCGTAAGGGAATCAAATCTGTCTAGACCGGCATAAACACGTCAGTGAAAATCAGCTCAACCCCATTATAAAAATGAATTTCAAAAACAAAACAAAAAAAAAACAGCGAAATTCAAACACAATTCCTTCAGGTGTTATGATGAAACCAGTAATGACCCTATCTAAAATGACAGCTGGATGAGACATAAGGCTGGTCACTTGGGACTGAGAGGATTGGTGAGATTGGGTGAGAAAATGCAGACGCTTTAAAGCAATAATGCATTCCACCAATTCCATGTGTCCCAACTCTCCAGTTAGAAGGGAATATCACTACAGTTATAACATGTATGGGAAACGTAGAGAATGTACACACTGTGAATTCTAAAGGATTCTAAAACTCAATTAATAGTCCCTCTCCTGGTGCTCCAGTTTGACTTTCCAACTGCTTTACTATCAATCTCCCAAATAAGAGACAGCCCCTTTAACCTCCTGGTTCGCACAGGTTGCCAATTTGGCAGAGGATGAAACGGAAGAGGGAGAACCAATGAGAGAGTAGCTGTTAGGCATTTGGACGGGCACATGACACTCTAATTTCCCGGCAGGAAGAATTAACCAAAGTCTCAGCCAGCAGCCAGGAACCAGTATAGGTCCTGAACCAAAATTTTGGACTTCTAGTCAGCTCACAAAAAAAGAGTTGAAAAATGGAGCTCAGGGGCACAGCAATTCACAAACTGGCAGAGTAATAAAGGGCAACTATCGTCCAAAAATCTGTTGAGGGAAGGCCACGTGGCAGACTTGAAAGCGAGACAGAATAGCAAGAAACAGATTAAAGAGGTACATTGGAATCGCCTTTAAAGCACAGGAAGAGGGGCACAACTTCGACAATGATGCACTTGGCCAAGCAGGGCGTATGTGTTTTCTCCTGAATATATTCAGGAGGAAACACATACGCCCTGTTTGGCCAAGCAAGCAAGCGGGCAATGCAATTCGGCACTGCAAAGAAGTATCACTTCCCACCGTTCAAAAGTGACATCCACAAAATGTGTAAAAACAACAAAGGCAAGACCGGCCCTGGAGAAAAGGGAGCCTCGTTATGCTGATGGGCAGGATGTAAATTGCCTACTGCCTCTCTGGGGGAGTGCATTGTGCTCCCTAAAACAGGTAAACAACAGAGGTACATAGCCAAGGGCACTTCAAGTCTAGGGAATATAACTTGGGGAAACTGAAAATCAATAAGACACAGCCACACCAAAATTTAGGGCTGCACTGCTTACAATAACCTAAACTTGGGTACACCATATATATATCGCAGGAAAGACAAAAATGGTTCAAGAAATTGTGTTACTTACGTAGGATGGAATATCCCTCAGCCATGAAATCAATGTCATAAGGCCAGTAGCAGCAAAATGAGTGCATTCAGGTACCATGATTCTAAGTGAAATAAGTCACAGAGAAAAAGAAACTAATATTAAGATATCACTTATGAAGGTCCTGTAACATGGCTAAACATGAACTGAGTTAGGAAAGAGAGCAGAGTCTCACATTTAGAAAATACTCTTATGACTGCTTAAGGGGAAGGAGAGGTGGGGTGATGCATAAAACCAGAGTTTGATATTAGTACAGGTACATTTTCAAAAACCAAATACGTAATTGACAAGACCTACACTTTCCTCAGTGAAAGGGACTCAAAACAACATATTTCGCACAGAGGAATATATCTCACTAGTCAGAATCTTAAAACCTATGTATTCATATGTCTCCGTAAGGGAATCAAGTGTGTCTAGACTGGCAAAAACATGGAAGTGAGAATCAGCTCAAACCCACGATAAAAAGGAATTTCAAAAACAAAACAGAAAAACAGGGAAATTTTTTACAATTCCTTCAGGGGCCCTGATGAAACCTTGAATGACCCAATCTACAATGAGAGCTGGATGTGGCATAACGCTGGATAATTGGGACTGAGAAGATTGGTGAGATTGGCTGAGCAAATGCAGACACTTTAAAGCAATAATGTGTGGCACACATTCTAAGGGTCCCAACTCTCCAGGTTGAAGGGAATATTACTACAGCTATAACATGTACGGCAAACATAGAGAAAGACACACTATGAATATGAACAGTTTCTAAAACTCAATTATAGTCCCTCGCCTGGTGCTCCGGTTTGACTTTCCAACTGCTTTACTATCAATCTCTCAAATTGGAGAGACACAGCCATTAACCTCCTGGTTCGCACAGGTTGCCAAATTGGCAGAGGATGAAAGGGAAGAGGGAGAACCAATGAGACAGCAGCTGTTACACATTTGGACTGGCACATGTCACTCTAATTTCCTGGCAGGAAGAAGAATTAACTAAAGTCTCAGCCACCTGCCGGGAAACAGTATAGGTCCTGAACCAAAATATTGACTTGCGGTCAGCTCACAAAAAAAGAGTTGAAAAATGGAGCTCAGGGGCACAGCAATTCACAAAATGGCAGAGTAATAAAGGACCACTATCATCCAAAAATCTGTTGAGGGAAGGCCACGAGGCGGACTTGAAAGTGAGCCGGAATAGCAGGAAACAGATTTCAAGAGGTACATTGGAATCGCATTCAAAGCACAAGAAGAGGGGCACAATTTCGACAATGATGCACTTGGCAAAAAGGGCGTATGCGTTTTCTCCTGAATATATTCAGGAGAAAATGCATACGCCCTTTTTGGCCAAGCAAGCAATTGGGCAATGCAAATCGGCACTACAAAGAAGTATCACTTCCCACCGGTCAAAAGGGACATTCGCAAAATGTGTAAAAACCAGAAAGGCAAGACAGGCATTAGAAAACAGGGAGCCTAGTTATGATGATGGGCAGGATGTAAATTGGCAACTCCCTCTCTGGAGGAGTGCATTGTGTTCCCTAAAACAGGTAAACACCAGAGCTACAGAGCCAAGGGCACATCCAGTGTAGGGAATATACCATGGGAAAACTGATAATCAATAAGACACAGCCACCCCAATATTTATGGCTGCACTGCTTACAAGAACCTCAACTTGGGTACACCTTAAATATCTCGGGAAAGACAAAATTTGTTCAAGAAATTGTGGTACTTACGTAAGATGGAATATCCTTCAGCCATGAAATCAACATTGTAATGCCAGTAGCAGCAAAATGGGTGGATTCAAGTACGATGATTCTAAGTGAAATAAGTCACAGATAAAAAGAAACTTATCATGAGATATCACTTATAAAGGTCCTGTAAACATGGCTACACATGAACTGAGTTAGGAAAGAGAACAGAGTCTCACATTTAGAAAACACTCTTATGCCTGCTTAATTGGAAAGGAGAGGGGGGATGATGCATAAAACCAGAGTTTGATATTCGTACAGCTACCTTTCCAAAAACCAAATATGGAATAGACAAGACCTACAACGTCCTCAGTGAAAGGGACTCAAAACCCCATATTTCCCTCAGAGGAATATATCTGACTTGTAAGAATCTTAAAACCTATGTATTGATATGTCTCCGTAAGGGAATCAAGTGGGGCTAGACTGGCATAAACATGGCAGTGAGAATCAGCTCAAACCCACTATAAAAAGGAATTTCAAAAAAAAAAAAAAAACCTGGATAATCTTTACATTTCCTTCAGGGGCTCTGATGAAACCTGGAATGACCATATATACAACGACAGCTGGATTTGGCATAAGGCTGGACACTTGGGACTGAGAGGATTGGTGAGTATCGGTGAGCAAATGCAGACCATTTAAAACAATAATGCGTGGCACGCATTCCAAGCGTCCCAACTCTCCAGGTTGAAGGGAATATTACTACAGCTATAACATGTATGGGAAACCTAGAGAATGGACACACTGTGAATACGAAAGGTTTCTAAAACTCAACTAATACTCCCTCTCCTGGTGCTCCGGTTTGAAATTCCAACTGCTTTATTATCAATCTCCCAACTTGGAGAGACAGCCCTTTTAACCTCCTGGTTCTCACAGGTTGCCAGTTTGGCAGAGGCTGAAAGGGAAGATGGAGAACCAATGAGAGAATAGCTGTTAGGCATTTGGACGGGCACATGTCACTCTAATTTCCCGGCAGGAAGAAGAATTAATCAAATTCTCAGCCACCCACTGGGAACCTGTATAGGTCCTGAACCAAAATTTTGGACTTGTGGTCTGCTCACAAAAAATGAGTTGAAAAATGGAGCTCAGGGGCACAGCAATTCACAAACTGGCAGAGTACTAAAGGGCAACTATCGTCCAAAAATCTGTTGAGGGAAGGCAACGAGGCGGACTTGAAAGCGAGCTGGAATAGCAGGAAACAGATTTCAAGAGGTACATTGGAATCACCTTCAAAGCAAGGGAAGAGGGGCACAACTTCGACAATGATGCACTTGCCCAAAAAGGGTGTATGCGTTTCCTCCTGAATATATTCAGGAGGAAACGCATAAGCCCTTTTTGGCCAAGCAAGCAAGCGGGCAAAGCATTTCTGCAGTACAAAGAAGTATCACTTCCCAGTGGTCAAAAGGGACATCCGCAAAATGTGTAAAAACCAGAAAGGCAAGACAGGCCCTGGAGAACAGCGAGCCTAGTTATGCTGATGGCCAGGATGTAAATTGCCACCTGCCTCTCTGGGAGAGTGAAATGTGTCCCCTAAAACAATTAAACAACAGAGCTACAGAGCCAAGGGCACATCCAGTCTAGGGAATGTACCTTGGGAAAACTGAAAATCAATAAGACAGAGCCATCCCAAAATTTAGGGCTGCACTGCTTACAAGAACCTCAACCTGGGTACACCCTAAATATCCCAGGAAAGACAAAATTGGTTCAAGAAATTGTGGTACTTACGTACGATGGAATATCCCTCAGCCATGAAATCAATGTCATAAAGCCAGTAGCAGCAAAATGAGTTTATTCAGGTACGATGATTCTAAGTGAAATAAGTCATAGAGAAAAAGAAACTTATCAGAAGATATCATTTATGAACGTCCTGTAAACATGGCTACACATGAACTGAGTTAGGAAACAGAACAGAGTCTCACATTTAGAAAACACTCTTATGCCTGATTCAGGGGAAAGGAGAGGAGGGGTGATGCATAAAACCAGAGTTTGATATTCGTACAGCTACCGTTCCAAAAACCCAATATGGAATAGACAAGACCTACACCTTCCTCAGTGAAAGGGACTCAAAACCGCATATTTCCTGCAGAGTAATATTTCTGACTAGTAAGAATCTTAAAACCTATGTATTGATATGTCCCCTTAAGGGAATGAAGTGGGTCTAGACTGGCATAAACATGGCAGTGAGAATAAGCTCAAACCCACTATAAAAAGGAATTTCATAAACAAAACAAAAAAACAGGGAAATTATTTACAATTCCTACAGGGGCTCTGATGAAACCTGAAATGGCCCTCTGTACAAGGACAGCTGGATGTGGCATAAGCCTGGACACTTGGGACTGAGAAGTTTGGTGAGATTCAGTGAGCAAATTCAGACCGTTTAAAGCAATAATGCGTGGCAAACATTCCAAGGGTCCCAACTCTCCAGGTTGAAGGGAATATTACTACAGCTATAACATGTACGGGAAACCTAGAGAATGGACACACTGTGAATACGAAAGGTTTCTAAAACTCAACTAATAGTCCCTCTCCTGGTGCTCCGGTTTGAATTTCCAACTGCTTTACTATCAATCTCCCAACCTGGAGAGACAGCCCCTTTAACCTCCTGATTCGCACAGGTTGCAAATTAGGCAGAGGATGAAAGGAAAGATGGAGAACCAATGAGAGAGTAGCTGTTAGGCATTTGGACGGGCACATGTCACTCTAATTTCCCAGCAGAAAGAAGAATTAACCAAAGTCTCAGCCACCCGCCGGGAACCAGTATAAATCCTGAAGCAAAATTTTGGACTTGCGGTCAACCCACAAAAACGAGTTGAAAAATGGAGCTCAGGGGCACAACAATTAACAAATTGGCAGAGTAATAAAGAGCAACTATCGTCCAAAAATCTGTTGAGGGAAGGCAACGAGGCGGATTTGAAAGCGAGCCAGAATAGCAGGAAACAGATTTCAAGAGGTACATTGGAATCGCCTTTAAAGCACAGGAAGAGGGGCACATCTTCGACAATGATGCACTTGGCCAAAAAGGGTGTATGCGTTTTCTCCTGAATATGTTGAGGAGAGATCACATACTCCCTTTTTGGGCAAGCAAGCAAGCGGGCAATGCAAATCTGCACTACAAAGAAGTATCACATCCCACCGGTCAAAAGGGACATCCGCAAAATGTGTAAAAACCAGAAAGGCAAGACAGGCCCTGGAGAACAGGGAGCCTAGTTATGCTGATGGGCGGGATGTAAATTGCCAACTGCCTCTCTGGAGGAGTGCATTGTGTTTCCTAAAACAAGTAAACAACAGAGATACAGAGCCAAGGGCACTTCCAGTCTAGGGAATATACCTTGGGAAAACTGAAAATCAATAAGACAGAGCCACCCCAAAATTTAGGGCTGCACTGCTTACAAGAACCTCAACTTGGGTACACATTAAATATCTGAGGAATGACAAAAATTGTTCAAGAAATTGTGTTACTTACGTATGATGGATTATCCCTCAGTCATGAAGTCAATGTCATAAGGCCAGTAGCAGCAGAATGAGTGGATTCAGGTACGATGGTTCTAAGAGAAATAAGTCAAAAACATAAAGAAACTTATCATAAGATATCACTTATGAAGGTCCTGTAAACATGGCTACACATGAACTGAGTTAGGAAAGAGAACAGAGTCTCACATTTAGAAAACACTCTTATGCCTGCTTAAGGGGGTAGGAGAGGTGGGGTGATGCACAAAACCAGAGTTTGATAGGAATACAGGTACCGTTCCAAAAACCAACTACGGAATAGACAAGACCTACACCTTCCTCAGTGAACGGGACTCAAAACCCCATATTTCCCACAGAGGAATATATCTGATTAGTAAGAATCTTAAAACCTATGTATTGATATGTCTCTGTAAGGAAATCAAGTGTGTCTAGACTGGCATAAACATGGCAGTGAGAATCAGTTCAAACCCACTTTAAAAAGGAATTTCAAAAACAAAACACAAAAACACGGAAATTCTTTACAATTCCTTCATTTGCTCTGATGAACCCTGGAATGATCCTATCTACAACGGCACTTGGATGTGGCATAAGGTTGGACACTTGGGACTGAGAGGATCGGTGAGATTCGGTGAGCAAATGCAGACCATTTAAGGCAATAATGCGTGGCACACATTCCAAGGGTCCCAACTCTCCAGGTTGAAGGGAATATTACTACAGCTATAGCATGTACAGGAAACCAGAGAATCGACAGACTGTATATACAAAAGGTTTATAACACTCAACTAATAGACCCTCTCCTGGTGCTTCTGTTTGACATTCCAACTGCTTGACTATCAATCTCCCAACTTGGAGAGACAGCCCCTTTAACCTCCTGGTTCGCACAGTTTGCCAATTTGGCAGAGGATGAAAGTGAAGAGGGAGAACCAATGAGAGAGTAGCTGTGAGGCATTTGGACGGGCACATGTCACTCTAATTTCCCGGCAGGAAGAAGAATTAGCCAAAGCCTCAGCCACCAGCCAGGAACCAGTATAGGTCCTGAACCAAAATTTTGGTCTTGCGGTCTGCTCACAAAAAGCGACTAGAAAAATGGAGCTCAGGGGCACAGCAATTCACACACTGGCAGAGTAACAAATGACAACTCTCGTCCAAACATCTGTTGAGTGAAGGCAACGAGGTGGACTTGAAAGTGAGACAGAATACCAGGAAACAGATTTCAAGAGGTACATTGGAATCGCCTTTAAAGCACAGGAAGAGGGCACAACTTCGACAATGATGCACTTGGCCAAAAAGGGCGTATGGGTTTTCTCCTGAATATATTCAGGAGAAAACCCATACGCCCTTTTTGGCCAAGCAAGCAAGCGGGCAATGCAAATCTGCACTACAAAGAAGTATCACTTCCCACCGGTCAAAAGGGGCATCCGCAAATGTGTAAAAAACAGAAAGGCAAAACAGGCCCTGGAGAACAAGAAGCCTAGTTATGCTGATGGGCAGGATGTAAATTGCCAACTGCCTTTCTGGTGGAGTGCATTGTGTTCCCTCAAACAAGTAATCAAGCGAGCTACAGAGCCAAGGGCACTTCCAGTCTAGGGAATATACCTTGGGAATACTGAAAATCAATAAGACAGAGCCACCCCAAAATTTAGGGCTGCACTGCTTACAAGAACCTCAACTTGGGTACACCTTAAATATCCCAGGAAAAAAAAAATTGGTTCAAGAAACTGTGTTACTTACGTACGATGGAATATCCCTCAGTCATGAAATCAATGTCATAAGGCCAGTAGCAGCAGAATGAGTGGATTCAGGTACGATGGTTCTAAGTGAAATAAGTCACAAACATAAAGAAACTTATCATAAGATATCACTTATGAAGGTCCTGTAAACATGGCTACACATGAACTGAGTTAGGAAAGAGAACAGAGTCTCACATTTAGAAAACACTCTTATGCCTGCTTAAGGGGGAAGGAGAGGTGGGGTGATGAACAAAACCAGAGTTTGATAGGAATACAGGTACCGTTCCAAAAACCAACTCCGGACTAGACAAGACCTACACCTTCCTCAGTGAACGGGACTCAAAACCCCATATTTCCCAAAGATGAATTTATCTGACTAGTAGAATCTTAAAACCTATGTATTGATATGTCTCTGTAAGGGAATCAAGTGTGTCTAGACTGGCATAAACATGGCAGTGACAATCAGTTCAAACCCACTTTAAAAAGGAATTTCAAAAACAAAACAAAAAAACATGGAAATTCTTTACTATTCCTTCAGTTGCTCTGATCAACCCTGGAATGATCCTATCTACAACGACACCTGGATGTGGCATAAGGTTGGACACTTGGGACTGAGAGGATCGGTGAGATTCGTTGAGCAAACGCAGACCATTTAAGGCAATAATGCGTGGCACACATTCCAAGGGTCCCAACTCTCCAGGTTGAAGGGAATATTACTACAGCTATAGCATGTACAGGAAACCTAGAGAATGGACACAGTGTATATACAAAAGGTTTCTAAAACTCAACTAATAGTCCCTCTCCTGGTGCTTCTGTTTGACTTTCCAACTGCTTTACTATCAATCTCCCAAATTGGAGAGACAGCCCCTTTAACTTCCTGGTTCGGACAGTTTGCCAATTTGGCAGAGGATGAAAGTGAAGAGGGAGAACCAATGAGAGAGTAGCTGTTAGGCATTTGGACGGGCACATGTCACCCTAATTTCCCGGCAGGAAGAAAAATTAACCAAAGTCTCAGCCACCCGCCAGGAACCAGTATAGGTCCTGAACCAAAATTTTGGCCTTGCGGTCAGCTCACAAAAAACGAGTAGAAAAATGGAGCTCAGGGGCACAGCAATTCACAAACTGGCAGAGTAATAAATGACAACTATCGTCCAAACAGCTGTTGAGTGAAGGCAACAAGGTGGACTTGAAAGCGAGACAGAATACCAGGAAACAGATTTCAAGAGGTACATTGGAATCGCCTTTAAAGCACAGGAAGAGGGCACAAATTCGACAATGATTCACTTGGCCAAAAAGGGCGTATGGGTTTTCTCCTGAATATATTCAGGAGAAAACCCATACGCCCTTTTTGGCCAAGCAAGAAAGCGGGCAATGCAAATCTGCACTACAAAGAGGTATCACTTCCCACCGGTCAAAAGGGACATCCGCAAATGTGTAAAAAACAGAAAGGCAAGACAGGCCCTGGTGAACAAGAAGCCAGGTTATGCTGATGGGCAGGATGTAAATTGCCAACTGCCTTTCTGGTGGAGTGCATTGTGTTCCCTCAAACAAGTAAACAACAGAGCTACAGAGCAAAGGGCACTTCCAGTCTAGGGAATATACCTTGGGAATACTGAAAATCAATCAGACAGAGCCACCCCAAAATTTAGCGCTGCACTGCTTACAAGAACCTCAACTTGGGTACACCTGAAATATCCCAGGAAAGACTAAAATGGTTCAAGAAATTGTGGTATTTACGTATGATGGAATATCCCTCAGCCATGAAATCAATGTCATAAGGCCAGTAGCAGCAGAATGAGTGGATTCTGGTACGATGGTTCTAAGTGAAATAAGTCACAAACATAAAGAAACTTATCATAAGATATCACTTATGAAGGTCCTGTAAACATGGCTACACATGAACTGAGTTAGGAAAGAGAACAGAGTCTCACGTTTAGAAAACTCTCTTATGCCTGCTTAAGGGGAAAGGAGAGGAGGGGTGATGCATAAAACCAGAGTTTGATATTCGTACAGCTACCTTTCCAAAAACCAAATATGGAATAGACAAGACCTACAACGTCCTCAGTGAAAGGGACTCAAAACCCCATATTTCCCTCAGAGGAATATATCTGACTTGTAAGAATCTTAAAACCTATGTATTTATATGTCTCCGTAAGGGAATCTAGTGCGGCTAGACCGGCATAAACATGGCAGAGAGAATCAGCTCAAACCCACTATAAAAAGGAATTTCAAAAAAAAAAAAAAAAAACCTGGATAATCTTTACATTTCCTTCAGGGGCTCTGATGAAACCTGGAATGACCATATATACAATGACAGCTGGATTTGGCATAAGGCTGGACACTTGGGACTGAGAGGATTGGTGAGTTTCGGTGAGCAAATGCAGACCATTTAAAACAATAAGGCGTGGCACGCATTCCAAGCGTCCCAACTCTCCAGGTTGAAGGGAATATTACTACAGCTATAACATGTATGGGAAACCTAGAGAATGGACACACTGTGAATATGAAAGGTTTCTAAAACTCAACTAATACTCCCTCTCCTGGTGCTCCGGTTTGAATTTCCAACTGCTTTATTATCAATCTCCCAGCTTGGAGAGACAGCCCTTTTAACCTCCTGGTTCTCACAGGTTGCCAGTTTGGCAGAGAATGAAAGGGAAGATGGAGAACCAATGACAGAATAGCTGTTAGGCATTTGGATGGGCATATGTCACTCCAATTTCCCGGCAGGAAGAAGAATTAATCAAATTCTCAGCCACCCACTGGGAACCTGTATAGGTCCTGAACCAAAATTTTGGACTTGTGGTCTGCTCACAAAAAATGAGTTGAAAAATGGAGCTCAGGGGCACAGCAATTCACAAACTGGCAGAGTACTAAAGGGCAACTATCGTCCAAAAATCTGTTGAGGGAAGGCAACGAGGTGGACTTGAAAGCGAGCCGGAATAGCAGGAAACAGATTTCAAGAGGTACATTGGAATCACCTTCAAAGCAAAGGAAGAGGGGCACAACTTCGACAATGATGCACTTGATCAAAAAGGGTGTATGCGTTTCCTCCTGAATATATTCAGGAGGAAACGCATAAGCCCTTTTTGGCCAAGCAAGCAAGCGGGCAATGCGTTTCTGCAGTACAAAGAAGTATCACTTCCCAGTGGTCAAAAGGGACATCCGCAAAATGTGTAAAAACCAGAAAGGCAAAACAGGCCTTGGAGAACAGCGAGCCTAGTTATGCTGATGGCCAGGATGTAAATTGCCACCTGCCTCTCTGGGAGAGTGAAATGTGTCCCCTAAAACAGTTAAACAACAGAGCTACAGAGCCAAGGGCACATCCAGTCTAGGGAATGTACCTTGGGAAAACTGAAAATCAATAAGACAGAGCCATCCCAAAATTTAGGGCTGCACTGCTTACAAGAACCTCAACCTGGGTACACCCTAAATATCCCAGGAAAGACAAAATTGGTTCAAGAAATTGTGGTACTTACGTATGATGGAATATCCCTCAGCCATGAAATCAATGTCATAAGGCCAGTAGCAGCAAAATGAGTTTATTCAGGTACGATGATTCTAAGTGAAATAAGTCATAGAGAAAAAGAAACTTATCAGAAGATATCATTTATGAACGTCCTGTAAATATGGCTACACATGAACTGAGTTAGGAAACAGAACAGAGTCTCACATTTAGAAAACACTCTTATGCCTGATTCAGGGGAAAGGAGAGGAGGGGTGATGCATAAAACCAGAGTTTGATATTCGTACAGCTACCGTTCCAAAAACCCAATATGGAATAGACAAGACCTACACCTTCCTCAGTGAAAGGGACTCAAAACCGCATATTTCCTGCAGAGTAATATTTCTGACTAGTAAGAATCTTAAAACCTATGTATTGATATGTCCCCTTAAGGGAATGAAGTGGGTCTAGACTGGCATAAACATGGCAGTGAGAATAAGCTCAAACCCACTATAAAAAGGAATTTCATAAACAAAACAAAAAAACAGGGAAATTATTTACAATTCCTACAGGGGCTCTGATGAAACCTGAAATGGCCCTCTGTACAAGGACAGCAGGATGTGGCATAAGCCTGGACACTTGGGACTGAGAAGTTTGGTGAGATTCAGTGAGCAAATTCAGACCGTTTAAAGCAATAATGCGTGGCAAACATTCCAAGGGTCACAACTCTCCAGGTTGAAGGGAATATTACTACAGCTATAACATGTACGGGAAACCTAGAGAATGGACACACTGTGAATACGAAAGGTTTCTAAAACTCAACTAATAGTCCCTCTCCTGGTGCTCCGGTTTGAATTTCCAACTGCTTTACTATCAATCTCCAAACCTGGAGAGACAGCCCCTTTAACCTCCTGATTCGCACAGGTTGCAAATTAGGCAGAGGATGAAAGGAAAGATGGAGAACCAATGAGAGAGTAGCTGTTAGGCATTTGGACGGGCACATGTCACTCTAATTTCCCAGCAGAAAGAAGAATTAACCAAAGTCTCAGCCACCCGCCGGGAACAAGTATAAATCCTGAAGCAAAATTTTGGACTTGCGGTCAGCTCACAAAAACGAGTTGAAAAATGGAGCTCAGGGGCACAACAATTAACAAATTGGCAGAGTAATAAAGAGCAACTATCGTCCAAAAATCTGTTGAGGGAAGGCAACGAGGCGGATTTGAAAGCGAGCCAGAATAGCAGGAAACAGATTTCAAGAGGTACATTGGAATCGCCTTTAAAGCACAGGAAGAGGGGCACATCTTCGACAATGATGCACTTGGCCAAAAAGGGTGTATGCATTTTCTCCTGAATATATTGAGGAGAGATCACATACTCCCTTTTTGGGCAAGCAAGCAAGCGGGCAATGCAAATCTGCACTACAAAGAAGTATCACATCCCACCGGTCAAAAGGGACATCCGCAAAATGTGTAAAAACCAGAAAGGCAAGACAGGCCCTGGAGAACAGGGAGCCTAGTTATGCTGATGGGCGGGATGTAAATTGCCAACTGCCTCTCTGGAGGAGTGCATTGTGTTTCCTAAAACAAGTAAACAACAGAGATACAGAGCCAAGGGCAATTCCAGTCTAGGGAATATACCTTGGGAAAACTGAAAATCAATAAGACAGAGCCACCCCAAAATTTAGGGCTGCACTGCTTACAAGAACCTCAACTTGGGTACACATTAAATATCTGAGGAATGACAAAAATTGTTCAAGAAATTGTGTTACTTACGTATGATGGATTATCCCTCAGTCATGAAGTCAATGTCATAAGGCCAGTAGCAGCAGAATGAGTGGATTCAGGTACGATGGTTCTAAGAGAAATAAGTCAAAAACATAAAGAAACTTATCATAAGATATCACTTATGAAGGTCCTGTAAACATGGCTACACATGAACTGAGTTAGGAAAGAGAACAGAGTCTCACATTTAGAAAACACTCTTATGCCTGCTTAAGGGGGTAGGAGAGGTGGGGTGATGAACAAAACGAGAGTTTGATAGGAATACAGGTACCGTTCCAAAAACCAACTACGGAATAGACAAGACCTACACCTTCCTCAGTGAACGGGACTCAAAACCCCATATTTCCCACAGAGGAATATATCTGATTAGTAAGAATCTTAAAACCTATGTATTGATATGTCTCTGTAAGGAAATCAAGTGTGTCTAGACTGGCATAAACATGGCAGTGAGAATCAGTTCAAACCCACTTTAAAAAGGAATTTCAAAAACAAAACACAAAAACACGGAAATTCTTTACAATTCCTTCATTTGCTCTGATGAACCCTGGAATGATCCTATCTACAACGGCACTTGGATGTGGCATAAGGTTGGACACTTGGGACTGAGAGGATCGGTGAGATTCGGTGAGCAAATGCAGACCATTTAAGGCAATAATGCGTGGCACACATTCCAAGGGTCCCAACTCTCCAGGTTGAAGGGAATATTACTACAGCTATAGCATGTACAGGAAACCAGAGAATCGACAGACTGTATATACAAAAGGTTTATAACACTCAACTAATAGTCCCTCTCCTGGTGCTTCTGTTTGACATTCCAACTGCTTGACTATCAATCTCCCAACTTGGAGAGACAGCCCCTTTAACCTCCTGGTTCGCACAGTTTGCCAATTTGGCAGAGTATGAAAGTGAAAAGGGAGAACCAATGAGAGAGTAGCTGTGAGGCATTTGGACGGGCACATGTCACTCTAATTTCCCGGCAGGAAGAAGAATTAGCCAAAGTCTCAGCCACCAGCCAGGAACCAGTATAGGTCCTGAACCAAAATTTTGGTCTTGCGGTCTGCTCACAAAAAGCGACTAGAAAAATGGAGCTCAGGGGCACAGCAATTCACACACTGGCAGAGTAACAAATGACAACTATCGTCCAAACATCTGTTGAGTGAAGGCAACGAGGTGGACTTGAAAGCGAGACAGAATACCAGGAAACAGATTTCAAGAGGTACATTGGAATCGCCTTTAAAGCACAGGAAGAGGGCACAACTTCGACAATGATGCACTTGGCCAAAAAGGGCGTATGGGTTTTCTCCTGAATATATTCAGGAGAAAACCCATACGCCCTTTTTGGCCAAGCAAGAAAGCGGGCAATGCAAATCTGCACTACAAAGAAGTATCACTTCCCACCGGTCAAAAGGGACATCCGCAAATGTGTAAAAAACAGAAAGGCAAGACAGGCCCTGGAGAACAAGAAGCCTAGTTATGCTGATGGGCAGGATGTAAACTGCCAACTGCCTTTCTGGTGGAGTGCATTGTGTTCCCTCAAACAAGTAAACAACCGAGCTACAGAGCCAAGGGCACTTCCAGTCTAGGGAATATACCTTGGGAAAACTGAAAATCAATAAGACAGAGCCACCCCAAAATTTAGGGCTGCACTGCTTACAAGAACCTCAACTTGCGTACACCTTAAATATCCCAGGAAAGAAAAAAATGGTTCAAGAACCTGTGTTACTTACGTACGATGGAATATCCCTCAGCCATGAAATCAATGTCATAATGCCAGTAGCAGCAGAATGAGTGGATTCAGGTACGATGGTTCTAACTGAAATAAATCACAAACATAAAGAAACTTATCAAATATATCACTTATGAAGGTACTGTAAACATGGGTACACATGAACTGAGTTAGGAAAGAGAACAGAGTCTCACATTTAGAAAACACTCTTATGCCTGCTTAAGGGGGAAGGAGAGGTGGGGTGTTGCATAAAACCAGAGTTTGATATTAGTACAGGTAGCGTTCCAAAAACCAAATATGGAATAGAAAAGAACTACACCTTCCTCAGTAAAAGGGACTCAAAACCCCATATTTCCCGCAGAGGTATATATCTGACTAGTAAGAATCTTAAAACCTATGTATCGATATGTCTCTGTAAGGGAATCAAGTGTGTGTACACTGACATAAACATGGCAGAGAGAATCAGATCAAACCCACTATAAAAAGGAATTTCAAAAACAAATCAAAAAAACAGGGAAATTCTTTACAATTCCTTCAAGGGCTCTGATGAAATTTGGAATGATCCTATCTACAATGACAGCTGGATGTGGCATAATGCTCGACACTTGGGAATGAGAGGATTGGTGAGATTTGGTGAACAAATGCAGACCTTTTAAAGCAATAATGTGTGGCACACATTCCAAGGGTCCCAACTCTCCAGGTTGAAGGGAATATTACTACAGCTATAACATGTACGGGAAACCTAGAGAATGGACACACTGTGAATATGAAAGGTTTCTAAAACTCAACTAATAATCCCTCTCCTGGTGCTCCGGTTTGATTTTAAAATTGCTTTACTATCAATCTCTCAAATTGGAGAGACCACCCATTTAACCTCCTGGTTCGCACAGGTTGCCAATTTGGCAGAGGATGAACGGGAAGAGGGAGAACCAATGAGAGAGTAGCTCTTATGGATTTGGACTGTAATATGTCACTCTAATTTCCCGGCTGTAAAATAATTAACCAAAGTCTCAGCCACGCACCGGGAACCAGTATATGTCCTGAACCAATATTTTGGACTCGTGGTCAGCTCACAAAAAAACAGGTTGAAACATGGAGCTCAGGGGCACAGCAATTCACAAACTGGCAGAGTAATAAAGAACAACTATCGTACGAAAATCTGTTGAGGGAAGACAACGCGGCGGACTTGAAAGCGAGCCAGAATAGCAGGAAACAGATTTCAAGAGGTACATTGGAATCGCCTTTAAAGCACAGGAAGAGGGGCACAACTTCGACAATGATGCACTTGAAAAAAAGGGCGAATGCGTTTTCTCCTGAATATATCCAGTAGAAAACGCATACGCCCTTTTTGGCCAAGCAAGCAATCGGGCAATGCAAATCTGCACTACAAAGAAGTAACACTTCCCACCGGTCAAAAAGGACATCCGCAAAATGTGTAAAAACCAGACAGGCAAGACAGGCCCTGGAGAATAGGGAGCCTAGTTATGCTGCTGGGCAGGATGTAAAATGCCAACTGCCTCTCTGGAGGAGTGCATTGTTTAACCTAAAACAAGTAAACAGCACAGCTACAGAGCCAAGGGCACTTCCAGTCTAGGGAATATACCTTGGGAAAACTGAAAATCAATAAGACAGAGCCACCCCAAAATTTAGGGCGGCACTGCTTACAAGAACCTCAACTTGGATACACCTTAAATATCCCAGCAAAACAAAAACGGTTCAAGAAATTGCGGTACTTGCGTAAGACGGAATATCCCTCAGCCATGAAATCAATGTCATAAGGCCGGTAGCAGCAAAATGAGTCAATTGAGGTACGATGAATCTAAGTGAAATAAGTCACAGAGAAAATGAAACGTATCATAAGATATCACTTAAGAAGGTCCTGTAAACATGGCTACACATGAACTGAGTTAGGAAAGAGAACAGAGTCTCACATTTAGGAAACACTCCTATGCCTGCTTAAGGGGGAAGGAGAGGTGGGGTGATGCATAAAACCAGAGTTTGATAGTAGTACAGGTACCGTTCCAAAAACCAAATATGGAATAGACAAGACCTACACATTCCTCAGTGAAGGGACACAAAACCCCATATTTCCCGCAGAGGAATATATCTGACTAGTAATAAACTTAAAACCTATGTATTGATATGTCTCCGTAAGGGAATCAAGTGTGTCCAGACTGGCATAAACATGGCAGTGAGAATCAGCTCAAACCCACTATAAAAAGGAATTTCAAAAACAAAACACAAAAACAGGGAAATTCTTTACAATTCCTTCAGGGGCTCTAATGAAACCTGGAATGACCCTATCTACAATGACAGCTATATTTGGCATAAGGCTGGACACTTGGGACTGAGAGGATTTGCGAGATTCAGTGAGCAAATGCAGACCATTTAAAGCAATAATGCGTGACAAACATTCCAAGGGTCCCAACTCTCCAGGTTGAAGGGAATATTACTACAGCTATAACATGTATGGGAAACCTAGAGAATGGACACACTGTGAATACGAAATGTTTCTATATCTCAACTAATAATCCCTCTCCTGGTGTTCCGGTTTGACTTTCTAACTGCTTTACTATCAATCTCCCAAATTGTAGAGACATCCCCTTTAACCTCCTGGTTCGCACAGTTTGCCAATTTGGAAGAGGATGAAAGGGAAGAGGGAGAACCAATGAGAGAGTAGCTGTTAGGCATTTGGACGGGCACATGTCACTCTAATTTTCCGTCAGAAAGAAGAATTAACCAGAGTCTCAGCCACCTGCCGGGAATCAGTATAGTTCCTGAACCAAAATTTTAGACTTGCGGTCAGCTCACAAAAACAGAGTTGAAAAATGGTGCTCAGGGTCACAATAATTCACAAACTGGCAGAGTAATAAAGGACAACTATCGTCCAAAAATCTGTTGAGGGAAGGCAATGAGGCGGACTTGAAAGCGAGCCAGAATAGCAGGAAACAGATTTATAGAGGTACATTGGAATCGCCTTTAAAGCACAGGAAGAGGGGCACATCATCAACAATGATGCACTTGGCCAAGGAGGGCGTATGTGTTTTGTCCTGAATATATTCAGGAGAAAATGCATACGTCCTTTTTGGCGAAGCAAGCAAGCGGGCAATGATAATCTGAACTACAATGAAGGATCACTTCCTACCGGTCAAAAGGGACATCCTCAAAATGTGTAAAAACCAGAAAGGCAAGGCAGGCCCTGGAGAACAGGGTGCGTAGTTATGCTGATGGGAAGGATGTAAATTGCCAACTGCCTCTCTGGAGGAGTGCATTGTGTTCCCTAAAACAAGGAAACAATAGAGCAACAGAGCCAAGGGCACTTCCAGTCTAGGGAATATACCTTGGGAATACTGAAAATCAATAAGACAGAGCCACCGCAAAATTTAATGCTGCATTGCTTACAAGAACCTCAACTTGGGTACACCTTAAATATCCTAGAAAAGACAAAAATGGTTCAAAAAATTGTGTTAATTACGTACGATGGAATATCTCTCAGCCATGAAATCAATGTTATAAGGCCAGTAGCAGCAAAATGAGTGGATTCAGGTACGATGATTCTAAGTGAAATAAGTCACAGAGAAAAAGAAACTTATCATAAGATATCACTTATGAAGGTCCTGTAAACATGGCTACACATGAACTGATTTAGGAAAGAGAACAGAGTCTCACATTTATAAAACACTCTTGTGCCTGCTTAAGGGGGAAGGAGAGGTGGGGTGATGCATAAAACCAGAGTTTGATATTAGTACAAGTACCGTTCCAGAAACCAAATACGGATTACACAAGACCTACATTTTCCCCAGTGAAATGGACTCAAAACCCCATATTACCCGCAGAGGAATATATCTGACTAGTAAGAATCTTAAAACCTATGTATTGATAAGTCTCCATAAGGGAATCAAGTGTGTCTAGATTGGCATAAACATGGCAGTTATAATCAGCTCAAACCCGCTGAAAAGGAATTTCAAAAACAAAACAAAAAAAAGGGAAATTCTTTACAATTGCTTCAGAGGCTCTGATGAAACCTGGAATGACACAATCTACAATGACAGCTGGATGTGGGATAAGGCTGGACACTTGGGACTGAGAGGATTGGTGAGATTTGGTGAGCAAATGCAGACCCTTTAAAGCAATAATGGGTGGCACACATTCCAAGGGTCCCAACTCTCCAGGTCGTAGGGGATATTACTACAGTCATAACATGTACGGGAAACCTAGAGAATGGACACTGTGGGAATAAAAAAAGGTTTCTAAAACTCAAATAATAATCCCTCTCCTGGTGCTCCGGTTTGAATTTCCAACTGCTTTACTATCAATCTCCCAAATTGGAGCGACAGCCCCTTTAACCTTCTCGATCGCAGAAGTTGCCAATTTGGCTGAGGATGAAAGGGAAGAGGGAGAACCAATGAGAGAGTAGCTGTTAGGCATTTGGACGGGCACATGTCACTCTAATTTCACAGCAGGAAGAAGAATTAACCAAAGTCTCAGCCACCCGCTGGGAACCAGTATAGGTCCTGAACCAAAATTTTGGACTTGCGGTCAGCTCACAAAAAACGAGTTGAAAAATGGAGCTCAGGGCCACAGCAATTCAAAAACTGGCAGAGTAATAAAGGACAACAATCGTCCAAATATCTGTTGAGGGAAAACAACGAGGCGGACTTGAAAGCGAGCCAGAATAGCAGGAAGCAGATTTCAAGATTTACATTGGAATCGCCTTTAAAGCACAGGAAAAGGGGCACAACTTCGACAATGATGCACTTGGCCAAAAAGGGCGTATGCGTTTTCTCCTGAATATATTCAGGAGAAAACGCATACGCCCATTTTGGCCAAGCAAGCAGGCAGGCAATGCAAATCTGCACTACAAAGAAGTATCATTTCCCACGGGTCAAAAGGGACATCTGCAAAATGTGTAAAAGCCAGGAAGGCAAGACAGGCAATGGAGAACAGGGAGCCTAGTTATGCTGATGGGCAGGATATAAATTGCCAACTGCCTCACTGGCGGAGTGCACTGTGTTCCCTAAAACAAGTAAACAACAGAGCTACAGAGCCAAAGGCACTTCCAGTCTAGGGAATATAACTTGGGAAAACTGAAAATCAATAAGATAGAGCCACCTCAAAATTAAGGGCTGCACTGCTTACAAGAACCTCAACTTGGGTACACCTTAAATATCCCAGGATAGACAAAAATGGTTCAAAAAATTGTGGTATTTACATACGATGTAATATACCTCAGCCATGAAATCAATGTCATAAGGCCAGTACCATCAAAATGAGTGGATTCAGGTACGATGATTCTAAGTGAAATAAGTCACAGAGAAAAATAAATTTATCATAAGATAGCACTTATGAAAGTCCTCTAAACATGGCTACACATGAACTGAGTTAGGAAATAGAACAGTGTCTTACATTTAGAAAACACTCATATCCCTGCTTAAGGGGGAAGGAGAGGTGGGGTGATGCATAAAACCAGAGTTTGATATTAGTACAGGTACTGTTCCAAAAACCAAATACGGAATAAACAAGACCTACACCTTCCTCAGTGAAAGGGACCCAAAACGCCATATTTCCCTGAGAGGAATATATCTGACTGGTAAGAATCTTAAAATCTATGTATTGATATGTTTCCGTAAGGGAATCAAGTTTGTCTAGACAGGCATAAACATGGCAGTGAGTATCAGTTCAAACACACTATAAAAAGGAATTTCAAAAAAAAAAACAAAAAAATCAGAGAATTTCTTTACAATTCCTTCAGGGGCTCTGATGAAACCTGGAATGACCCTATCTAAAATGACAGCCGGATGTGGCATAAGGCTGGACACTTGAGGCTGAGAGGATTGGGGAGATTCAGTAAGCAAATGCAGACCATTTAAAGCAATAATGCGTGGCACACATTCCAAGGGTCCCAACTCTCCAAGATGTAGGGAATATTACTACAGCTATATCAGGTACGGGAGACCTAGAGAATGGACACACTGTGAATACGAAAGTTTTCTAAAACTCAACTAATAATCCCTCTCCTGGTGCTCCGGGTTGACTTTCCAACTGCTTTATTATCAATCTCCCAACTTGGAGAGACAGCTCCTTTAAGCTCCTAGTTCTTACAGGTGGCCAATTTGGTAGAGAATGAAAGGGAAGAGGGAGAAACAATGAGAGAGTAGCTGTTAGGCATTTGTACGGCACATGTCATTCTAATTTCCCGGGAGGAAGAAGAATTAACCAAAGTCTCAGACACCCGCCAGGAAAAAGTATAGGTCCTGAACCAAAATTTTGGAATTGCGGCCAGCTCACAAAAAACGAGTTGAAAAATGGAGCTCAGGGGCACAGCATTGCACAAACTGGCAGAGTAATAAAGGACAACAATCGTCCGACAATCTGTTGAGGGAAGGCAAGAAGGCGGACTTAAAAGAGAGCCAGAATAGCAGGAAACAGATTTCAAGAGGTACATTGGAATCACCTTGAAAGCACAGGAATAGGGGCACAACTTCGAAAATGATGCACTTGGCCAAAAAGGGCGTATGCGTTTTCTTCTGAATATATTCAGGAGAAAACGCATACGCCCTTTTTGGACAAGCAAGAAAGTAGGCAATGCAAATCTGCACTACAATGAAGTATCACATCCCACCGGTCAAAAGGGACATCCGCAAAATGTGTAAAAACCAGAAAGGCAAGATAGGCCCTGGAGAACAGGGAGCCTAGTTATGCTGATGGAAAGGATGTAAATTTCCAACTGCCTCTCTGGAGGAGTGTGTTGTGTTCCCTAAAACAAGGAAACAACAGAGCCACAGAGCCAAGGGACATTACAGTCTAGGGAATATACCTTGGGAAAACTGTAAATCAATAAGACAGAGCCACCCCAAAATTTAGGGCTGCATTGCTTACAAGAACCTCAACTTGGGTACACCTTAAATATCCCAGGAAAGGCAAAAATAGTTCAAGAAATTGTGTTACATATGTACGATGGAATATCAGTCAGCCATGAAATCAATGTCATAAGGCAAGTAGCTTCAAAATGAGTGGATTCAGGTACGATGATTCTAAGTGAAATAAGTCAAAGAGAAAAAGAAACTTATCATAAGATATCACTTATGAAGGTCCTGTAAACATGGCTACACATGAACTGAGTTAGGAAAGACAACAGAGTATCACATTTAGAAAAAACTTTTATGCCTGCTTAAGGGGGAAGGAGAGGTAGGGTGATGCATAAAACCAGAGTTTGATATTAGTACAGGTACCATTCCAAAAACCAACAATGGAATAGAAAAAACCTACACTTTCCTCAGTGAAAGGGACTCAAAATGCCATATTTCCCGCAGAGGAATATATCTGACTGGTAAGAAACTTAAAACCTATGTATTGATATGTCTCCGTAAGGGAATCAAGTTTGTCTAGACTGGCATAAACATGGCAGTGAGAATCAGTTCAAACCCAATATAAAAAGGAATTTCAAAAACAAAACAAAAAAACAGGGAAATTCTTTACAATTCCTTCAGGGGCTCTGATGAAACCTGGAATGACCCTATCTACAACGACAGCTGGATGTGGCATAAATCTGGACACATGGGACTGAGAGTATTGGTGAGATTCGGTGAGCAAATGCAGACCCTTTAAAGCAATAACGAGTGGCCCACATTCCAAGGGTCCCAATTCTCCAGGAAGAAGGGAATATTACTACAGCAATAACATGTATGGAAACCCTAGAGAATGGACACACTGTGAATTTGAAAGATTTCTAAAACTCAACTAATTATCCCACTCCTTTTGCTCCAGTTTGTCTTTCCAACAGATTTACTACCAATCTCCCAACCTGGAAAGACAGCCCCTTTAACCTCCTGGTTCGCACAGGTTGCCAATTTGGCACAGGATGAAAGGGAAGAGGGAGAACCAATGAGAGAGTAGCTGTTAGGCATTTGGACGGGCACATGTCACTCTAATTTCCCGGAAGGAAGAAGAATTAACCAAAGTCTCAGCCACCCGCCGGGAACCAGTATAGGTCTTGAACCAAAATTTGGACTTGCGGTCAACTCACAAATAACGAGTTGAAAAATGGAGCTTAGGGGCACAGCAAAGCACAAACTGTCAGAGAAGTAAAGGAAAACAATCGTCCAAAAATCTTTTGAGGGAAGGCAATTAGGCGGACTTGAAAGCGAGCCAGAATAGCAGGAAACAGATTTCAACAGGTACATTGGAATCACCTTTAAAGCACAGGAAGAGGGGCACAACTTCGACAATGATGCACTTGGCCAGAAAGGGCGTATGTGTTTTCTCCTGAATATATTAAAGAGAAAACGCATACGTCCTTTTTGGCCAAACAAGCAAGCGGGCAACGCAAATCTGAACTACAATGAAGGATCACTTCCCACCGGTCAAAAGGGACATCCGCAAAATGTGTAAAAACCAGAAAGGCAAGACAGGCCCTGGAGAACAGGGAGCCTAGTTATGCTGATGGGCAGGATTTAAATTGCCAACTGCCTCTCTGGAGGAGTGCATTGTGTTCCCTAAAGCAAGGAAACAACAGAGCAACAGAGCCAAGAGCACTTCCATTCTAGGGAATATACCTTGGGAATACTGAAAATCAATAAGACAGAGCCACCGCAAAATTTAGTGCTGCACTGCTTACAAGAACCTCAACTTGGGTACAGCTTAAATATCCTAGGAAAGACAAAAATGGTTCAAGAATTTGTGTTACTTACGTACGATGGAATATCCCTCAGCCATGAAATCAATGTTATAAGGCCAGTAGCAGCAAAATGAGGGGATTCGGGTACGATGATTCTAAGTGAAATAAGTCACAGAGAAAAAGAAACTTATCATAAGATATCACTTATGAAGGTTCTGTAAACATGGCTACACATGACCTGAGTTAGGAAAGAGAACAGAGTCTCACATTTAGAAAACACTCTTGTGCCTGTTTAAGGGGGAAGGAGAGGTGGGATGATGCATAAAACCAGAGTTTGATATTAGTACAGGTACCGTTCCAGAAACCAAATACGGAATACACAAGACCTACACTTTCTTCAGTGAAATGGACACAAAACCCCATATTTCTCGCAGAGGAATATATCTGACTAGTAAGAATCTTAAAACCTATGTATTGATATGTCTCCATTATGATGGTCATGGTTCATTGTGATTACAGAGTTCATGGAGCATTGAGATGAAAAGTGGCATGGAGCATTTTGATTACAGTTGTCTTGGAGCATTGTGATGACAAGGGCATGGAGCATTGTGATGAGAAGGCCATGGAGCAGATTGATGACATGCGTCATGGAGCTTTGTGATAACAATAGCATGGAGCATAGTGATTACAGGGGACTTGGAGCATTGTGATGACAAGGGTCATGGAGCCTTGTGATGACAAGGCCGTGGAACATTGTCATGAAAGGGGTGAGCGAGTATTGTGATGACTAGTGATGGAACATTTTGATATCAATGGTGAGAGAGCATTTTGATGAGAAGCACATGGTGCATTGTGATGACAAGTTTTATGGAGCATTCTGATGACAAAGGCATGGAGCATTGTGATGGCAAGGGTCACAGAGCATTGTGAATGAAAAGTTCATGGAGCATTATGGTGACAAATTTCACAGAGCCCTGTGATGAAGAAGGCATGGACCATTTTGATGCCAAAGTTCATGAAGCATTGTGATGACTGGAATTACGGAGCATTGTGATGACAAGGGCATGGAACATTGTGATGACGGGGGCATGGAGCTTTGGTCTGACAAGTTTCATGGATTATTGAGATGACAGTGGGCATGGCGCATTGTGATGACAAGGGCATGCAGCATTGTTATGAGAAGGTCATGGAGTACTGTGCAGACAGGTGTCAGGGAGCATTGTGATGATATATGTCTTGGTGCTTTGTGATGACAATGGCATGGAGCATCGTGAAGCCAAGTGTCATGGAGGATTGTGATGACAAAGGTAATGGAGCATTGTGATGACAAGGGCTTGGAGCTTTTTGATGACAATGGTCATGGAGCACTGTGATGACAAGGGCATGGAGCACTGTGATGACAATGGCCATTGAGAATTTTGATGATAATGTCGTGAAGCACTGTGATGAAAAGCACTTGGAGCTTGCTATGACAGGGTTCATGGAGCATTGCGATGACAAGTGCATGGAGAATTGTGATGACAAGATCATGTAACATTGTGATGAGAAGTGTCATGGAGCATTGTGATGGCAAGACCGTGGAGCACTGTGATGAGAAGATCATGGATAATTGTGATGTTGAGCGTCATGCAGCACTGTAATGACAAGGGGCATGGAGCATTGTGATGACAAGGGTCGTGGAGCATTCTGATGACAAGCTTGTGGAGTAATGTGATGACAATGGCATGGAGCATTGTGGTGAAAAGGGCATGGAGCATTGTGATGTAAAAGGGATGGAGGCTTTTCATGACAGCGTTCAAGGAGCATTCTGACCACAAGTGTCAGGGAGCATTGTGATGACAAGTGTATTGAGCATTGTGATGGCAGAGGTCATGGAGGATTGTGATGACACGGGCATGGAGGATTGTGATGACAAGCATCATGGAGCGTTGTGATGACAAGTGTTGTGGAACAATGTGATCACAAGGGTTTGGAGCGTTGTGATGACAGGAATCATGGAGCATTGTGATGAGAAGATCATGGAGCATTGGGCTGAAAATATTCATGGAGTATTGTGATGACAGGGGTCTTGGAGCACTGTGATAACAAGGGCATGGAGCATTGTGATTAGAGGGGTCATGAAACATTGTGATGAAAATGGCATGGAGCACTGTGATGCCAAGGGTCATGGAGTTTGTGATGACAAAATTCATGGAGCATTTTGATGACAAGGTCGTAGTGCATTGTGATGAGAAGGGCAGGGAGCACTTTGATGATAGGGTCATGGAGCAATTTGATGAAAAGTATCATGGAATATTTTGATGACAGTGGTTATGGAACAGGGTGATGTCAGGGGTCATGGAGCATTGTGATGAAAAGGGTCATGGAGCATTTTAATGACAGGGATTATGGAATATTGTGATGTCAGGTTTCATGGAGCATTGTGATGATAAGGTCATGTAGCATTGTCATGACACGGATCATGGAAAATTGTGATGACAGGGGGGAGAGAGCATTTTAATGAGAAGTGCGTGGAGCATTGTGATGACAAGGTTTTTGGAGCACTGTAATGACAAGGATGTGGAGCCTTGTAATGACAAGCGCATGGCGCATTGTGATGACATTGGTTGTGGAGCATTGTGCTCACAAGCGCATGGAGCACTGTGATGACAAGGGTCATGGAGCACTGTGCTGACAAAGGCATGGAGCATGGTGATGACAAGGATCACAGAGCACTGTGATGAAAAGTTCATGGAGCACTGTGGTGAGAAAGGTCACAGAGCCCTGTGTGACGAGGACATGGACCATTGTGATGACAAATGTCATGAAGCCTTGTGATGACTGGGGTCACAGAACATTGAGATGACAGGGGTCTTGTAGCACTGTGATGACAAGGACATGGAGCAATGTGATGAGAAGGCCATGGAGCATTCTGATGACATGCATCATGGAGCTTTGTGATTAAAGGTCATGGATCATTGTGATTACAGGGGTCTTGGAGCATTGTGATGAAAATGGTATGGATCATTTTGATGAAAAAGGCATGGAGCCTTGTCATGACAGGGTTCAAGGAGCATACTGATGACAAGTGTCAGGGAGCATGGTGATGACAAGTGTATTGAGCGTTGTGATGACAAAGGTCATGGAGCACTGTGATAAGAAGACCATGGATAATTGTGATGATGAGCGTCATGGTGCATTGTGATGACAATGGTTATGGAACATTGTGATCACAAGGGTTTGGTGCATTTTGATGACAGAGGTCATGGAGCATATTTATTTCATTGTGATGACAATAGCATGAAGAATTATGATGATGGACATGGTGCATTGTGATGACAGGGTCATGGAGCAATTTGATGAAAAGGGTCATGGAACATTTTGATGACAGTGGTAATGGAACATTGTGATGTCAGGGGTCTTGGAGCATTGTGATGAAAAGGGTGATGGAGCATTCTGATGACAGAGGATATGGAACATTTTGATGTCAGGGGTCATGGAGCATTGTGATGATATGGCATGTGGCATTGTGATGACAGAGGTCATGGAAAATTTGATGACAGTGGTGAGGGCGTATTGTGATGACTACTGATGGAACATTGTGATATCAGTGGTGAGAAAGCAATTTGATGAGAAGTGCATGGAGCATTGTGATGACAAGGTTTATGGAGCATTGTGATGACAAGGCTGTGGAGCATTGTGTTGACAATTGCATGGCGCATTTTGCTGACATGGGTCATGGAGCATTGTGCTGAGAAGCTCATGGAGCATTGTGATGACAAGGGTCATGGAGCATTGTGCTGACAAATTCATGGAACCTTGTGATGACAACGGTCACAGAGCATTGTGATGAAAAGTTCATGGAGCATTCTGGTGCCAATGGTCACAGAGCCTTGTGATGTCGAGGTTAAGTACCATTGTGATGACAAAGGTCATGAAGCATTGTGATGACTGGAGTCACGGAACATTGTGATGACAAGGGTATGGAGCATTCTGATGACAGTGGCATGGTGCATTGGTCTGACAAGTTTCATTGTTTATTGTGATGACAGTGGGTAAGGCACATTCTGATGAGAAGAGCATGGAGCATTTTGATGAGAAGGTCATGGAGTACTGTGAAGACAGGGGTCTGGGGGCATGTGATGACATATGTCATGGTCCATTGTGATGACAATGGCATGGAGTATTGTGATGCCAAATGTCATGTAGGAATGTGATGACAATGTTAATGGAGCATTGTGATGACAGGGGTTTGGAGCACTGTGATGACAAGGGTCATGGAGCATTTTGATGACAAGGGCATGGAGGATTGTGATGATAAGGGCCATTGAGCATTTTGATGACAAGTTCCTGAAGCATTGTGATGAAAAGCACATGGAGCTTGCTATGACATGGGTCATGGAGCATTGTGATGACAAGTGCATGGAGAACTGTGATGACAAGAGCATGTAACATTGTGATGAGAAGTGTCTTGGAGCATTGTGATGGCAAGACCGCGGAGCATTGTGATGAGAAGACCATGGATAATTTTGACGACGAGCGTCAGGGAGCACTGTAATGTCAAGGGGCATGGAGCATTGTGATGACAGGTGTCATGGAGCATTGTGATGACAGGGATCATGGAGCATTGTGATGACAAGCGTAATGGAGCATTCTGATGACAAGCTTGTGGAGTATTGTAATGACAAGGGCATGGAGCATTGTGATGAGAAGACTATCGAGCATTGTGATGACAAGCGTCATCGAAGATTGTGCTGAAAAGGGCATGGTGCAATGTGATGAGAGGTTTCATGTAGCATTGTGATGAAATGGCATGGAGCATTGTGATGCCAAGTGTCATGGAGCTTTGTGATGACAAAGGTCATGGAGCATTTTGATGAAAAGGTCGTGGTGCATTGTGATGAGAAGGGCAGGGAGCATTGTGTTGACAGGGTCATGGAGCAAATTGATGAAAAGTGTCATGGAACATTTTGATTACAGGGGTTATGGAACATTGTGATGTCAAGGGTCATGGAGCATTTTGATGAAATGGGTCATGGAGCATTCTGATGAAAAGGTGCATGGAGCATTGTGATTACACGGATTTTGAAGCACTGTGATGAAAAGGGCATGCAGCATTGTGATGAGAAGGCAATGGAGCATTCTGATGACATGCGTCATGGAGTTTGTGATGACAAGGACAGGGAACATTGTGATTACAGGGGTCTTGGAGCATTGTAATGAAAATGGAATGGATCATTGTGATGAAAAATGCATGGAGACTTGTCATGACACTATTCAAGGAGCATACTGACGACAAGTGTCCGGGAGCATTGTGATGATAAGTGTATTGAGCATTGAGATGACAAATGTCATGGAGCATTGTGATGAGAAGACCATTGATAATTGTGATGACCAGCGTCATGGGGCATTGTGATGACAAGTGTTATGGAACATTGTGCTCAGGAGGGTTTGGTTCATTGTGATGACAGAGGTCATTGAGCATTTTCATTTCATTGTGATGACAATAGCATGAAATATTATGGTGATGGGCACGGTGCATTTTGATGACAGGATTCATGGAGCACTGAGATGAAAAGGGGCATGGAGCATTGTGATTACAGGGGTGTTGGGGCATTATGACGACAAGGGCATGGAGCACTGTGATGCGAAGGCCATGGAGCATTCTGATGACATCCGTCATGGAGCTTTGTGTTGACAAATGCATAGAGCATTGTGATTACAGGGGTCTTGGAGCATTATGATGACAAGGGTCATGGAGCATTGTGCTGACAAAGGCATGGAGCATCGTGATGACAAGGGACAAAGAGCATTTTGATGAAAAGTTCATGGAGCATTGTGGTGACAAAGATCACAAAGCCTTGTGTGAAGACGTCATGGATAATTGGTCTGACAAGTTACATGGATTATTGTGATGACAGTGGGCATGGAGCATTGTGATGACAAGGGTATTGAGCATTGTGATAACTGGCTTCATGGAGCATTGTGATGACAGGCGTCATGCAGCATTGTGATGACAAGGGCATGGAGCATTTTGATGACAGGGGCATGGAACATTGGTCTGACTAGTTACATGGATTACTGTGATGACAGTGGGCATGGCACATTGTGATGACAAGGACATGGAACATTGTGATAACAAGTTCATGGAGTACTGTGAAGACAGGTGTCAGGGAGCACTGTGATGACATATGTCATTGTCCATTGTGATGACAATGGCATGGAGCATTGTGATACCAAGTGTCATGGAGGATTGTGATGACAAAGGTAATGGAGCATTTTGATGACAAGGGCTTGGGACATTGTGATGACAAGGGTCATGGAGCATTGTGATGACAAGGGCCATTGAGAATTTTGATGACAACGTCGTAAAGCATTGTGATGACAAGCACATGGAGCCTGCTATGACAGGGGTCATAGAGCATTGCGATGACAAGTGCCTGGAGAATTGTGATGAAAAGATCATGTAACATTGTGATAAGACGTGTCATGGAGCATTGTGATGACAAGGACGTGGAGAATTGTGATGACCAGGGCATGGAGCATTGTGATGGCAAGACCGTGGAGCATTGTGATGAGAAGATCACGGATAACTGTGATGACAAGCGTCATGGAGCACTGTAATGACAAGGGGCATGGAGCATTGTGATTACAGGGTTCTTGGAGCATTGTGATGACAAGGGCATGCAGCATTGTGATGAGAAGGCCATGCAACATTCTGATAACATGTGTCATGAATCTTTTTGACGATAAGGGCATGGAAAATTGTGATTACAGGGGTCTTGGAGCACTGTGATGTCAAGGGTCTTGGAGCCTTGGATGATAAGGCCGTGGAACACTGTGATGGCATGGGTCATGGAGCATACTTATGACAGGCGTAATGGAGCATTGTGATGACAAGGGCATGGAACATTAGTCTGAAAATTTCATGGATTATTGTGATGAGATTCGGCATGGAGCATTGTGATGACTAGGGCATGGAACACTGTGATACATGTGTCAAGGGAGATTGTAATGAAAAGGGAATGGAGCATTGTGATGAGAAGAGTATCGAGCATTGTGATGACAAGCGTCATTGATCACTGTGCTGACAAGGGCATGGAGCAATGTGATGAGAGGTTTCATGTAGCATTGTGATGAAATGGCATGGAGCATTGTGATGCCAAGGGTCAAGGAGCTTTGTGATGACAAATGTCATGGAGAATTTTGATGACAATGTCGTGGTGCATTGTGATGAGAAGGGCACGGAGCATTGTGATGACATGGTCATGGAGCAAATTGATGAAAAGTGTCATGGAACATTTTGATTAAAGGGGTTATGGAACATTGTGATGTCAGGGGTCATGGAGCATTTTGATGAAAAGGGTCATGAAGCATTTTGATGAAAAGTGTCATGGAGCATTCTGATGAAAAGCTGCATGGAGCATTGTGATTACAGGGGTTTTGAAGCATTATGATGACAAGGGCAAGGAGCATTGTGATAAGAAGGCAATGGAGCATTCTGATGGCATGCGTCATGGAGCTTTGTGATGACAAGGGCATGGAGCATTGTGGTGACAAAGGTCACAGAGCAATGTGTGACGAAGGCATGGACCACTGTGATGACAAAGGTCATGAAGCATTGTGATGACTAGAGTCACGGAGCATTGTGATGACAGGGGTCATGGAGCATTGTGATGACAGGGGCATTGAACATTGGTCTGACAAGTTTCATGGATTATTGTGATGACAGTGGGCATGGCGCATTGTGATGACAAGGGCATGGAACATTGTGATGACAATGTCATGGAGTATTGTGAAGACAGGCGTCAGGGAGCATTGTGATGACATATGTCATTGTCCATTGTGATGACAATGGCATGGAGCATTGTGATACCAAGTGTCACGGAGGATTGAGATGACAAAGGTATGGAGCATCTTGATCACAAGGGCTTCGAACATAGTGATGACAATGGACATGGAGCATTGTGATGACAAGGGCATGGAGCATTGTGATGACAAGGGCCATTGAGAAATTTGATGACAACATTGTGAAGCATTGTGATGACAAACACATGGAGCTTGCTATAAGAGGAGTCATAGAGCACTGCAATGACAAGTGCATGGAGAATTGTGATGAAAAGATCATGTAACATTGTGATAAGAAGTGTCATGGAACATTGTAATGACAAAGACGTGGAGAATTGTGATGACATTGGACATGGAGCATTGTGATGAGAGGGGTCATGGAGCAATGTGATGACAAGGGTCATGGAGCATTGTGAATGGAAGGTCATGGAGCATTGGCCTGAAAATGTTTATGGAGTATTGTGATGACAGGGGTTAAGGAGCACTGTGATGACAAGGGAATGGAGCATTGTGATGACAAGTTCCTGGAGCAGTGCGATGAGAAAACCATGGAGTCTTGTGATGACAAGTCTCATCGAGCATTCTGATGAATAGGGGCATGGATCATTGTGATTACAGGGGTCTTGGAGCATTGTGATTAGAAGGGCATGGAGCATTGTGATGAGAAATCCATGGAGCATTCTGATGACATGGGTCATAGATCTTTGTGAAGACAAGGGCATGGAGCATTGTGATTACAAGGGTCTTGGAACATTGTGATGACAAGGGCCATGGAGCCTTGGATGACAAGGCAGTGGAACATTGTGTTGGCAGGGGTCATGGAGCATTTTTACGACATGGGTAATGGAGCATTTTGATGACAAGTGCATGGAACATTGGTCTGAAAATTTCATGGATTATTGTGATGAGATTCTGCATGGAGCACTGTGATGACTAGGGCACGGAACACTATGATACATGTGTCATGGAGGATTGTAATGACATTGGCATGGAGCATTGTGATGAGAAGAGTATCGAGCATTGTGATGACAAGCGTCATGGAGCACTGTGCTGACAAGGGCATGGAGCAATGTGATGAGAGGTTTCATGTAGCATTGTGATGAAATGGCATGGAGCATTGTGATGCCAAGGGTCATGGAGCTTTGTGATGACAAAGGTCATGGAGCATTTTGATGACAAGTTTGTGGTGCATTGTGATGAGAAAGGCAGGGAGCATTGTGATGACAGGGTCATGGAGCAAATTGATGAAAAGTGTCATGGAACATTTTGATGACAGTGGTTATGAAACATTGTGATGTCAGGGGTCATGGAACATTTTGATGAAAAGGGTCTTGGAGCATTCTGATGAAAAGGTGCATGGAGCATTGTGATTACAGGGGTTTTGAGGCATTGTGATGACAAGGGCATGGAGCATTGTGATGAGAAATCAATGGAGCATTCTGATGTCTTGCGTCATGGAGCTTTGTGATGACAAGAACATGGAGCATTGTGACTACAGGGGTCTTTGAGCATTGTGATGAAAATTGCATGGATCATTGTGATGACCAGCATCATGGGACATTGTGATGACAATTGTTATGGAACATTTTGATCAGAAGGGTTTGGTGCATTGTGATGACAGTGGTCATTGAGCATTTTGATTTCATTGTGATGACAATGGCATGAAATATTATGGTGATGGACACGGTGCATTGTGATGACAGGGTTCATGGAGCATTGAGATGAAAAGGGGCATGGAGCATTGTCATTACAGGGGTTTTGGAACATTGTCATTACATGGGCATGGATCATTGTGATGAGAAGGCCATGGAGCATTCTGATGACATGCGTCATGGAGCTTTGTGATGACCAGGGCATGGAGCATTGTGATTACAGGGGTCTTTGAGCATTTTGATTACAAGGGTCAACGAGGCTTGTGATGACAAGGCCGTGGAACCTTGTGATGGCAGGGGTCATGGAACATTGTTATGACACCGGTAATGGAGCTTTGTGATGACAAGGGAATGGGCAATTGGTTTGAAAATTTTCATGGATTATTGTGATGAGAGTGTGCATGGGGCATTGTGATGACAAGGGCATGGAACACTGTGATACACAGATCATGCAGGATTGTAATGACAAGTGCATGGTGCAATGTGATGAGAGGGTTCATGGAGCATTGTGATGACAATGGAATGGAGCATTGTGATGCCAAGGGTCATGGACATTGTGATGACAAAGGTCATGGAGCATTTTGATGACAAGGGCGTGGTGCATTGTGATGAGAAGGGCAGGGAGCATTGTGATGCCAGGGTCATGGAGCAATTTGATGAAAAGGGTCATGGAATATTTTGATGACAGGGTTTATAGAACATTGTGATGACAGTCGTCATGGAGCTTTGTGATGAAAAGTGTCATAGAGCATTTTGATTACAGGGGTTATGGAACATTGTGATGTCAGGTGTCATGGAGCATTGTGATGATAAGGGCATGTAGCATTGTGATGACAGGGGTCATGGAACATTGTAATGACAGGGGTGAGGGAGTATTGTGAAGACTAGTGATGGAACATTGTGATTTCAGTGGTGAGAGAGCATTTTGAGGAGAAGTGCATGGAGCATTGTGATGACAAGGTTTATGGAGCATTTTGATGACAAGGATGTGGAGCATTGTGATGACAAGTGCATGGCGCATTGTGATGACATGGGTTATGGAGCATTGTGCTGACACGTGCATCGAGCATTGTGATGACAAGGGTCATGGAGCATTGTGCTGACAAAGGCATGGAGCCTTGTGATGACAAGGATCAGAGAGCATTGTGATTACAATTCATGGAGCATTGTGGTGACAAAGGTCACAGAGCTTTGTGTGACGAGGTCATGGACCATTGTGATGACAAATGTCATGAAGGATTGTGATGACTGAAGTCACAGAGCATTGTGATAACAGGGGTATTGGAGCACTGTGATGAAAAGGAAATGGAACATTGTGATGAAATATGCATGGATCCTTGTCATGACAGTGTTCAAGGAGCATACTGATGACAAGTGTCAGGGAGCATTGTGATGACAAGTGTATTGAGCATTGTGGTGACAAATGTCATGGAGCATTGTGATGAGACGACCTTGCATAATTGTGATGACGAGCATCATGGGGTATTGTGATGACAAGTGTTATGGAACATTGTGATAAGAAGGGTTTGGAGCATTGTGATGACAGAGGTCATGGAGCATTTTAATTTCATTTTGATGACAATAGCATGAATCATTATGATAATGGGCATGGTGCATTTTGATGACAGGGTTCATGGAGCATTCAGATGAAAATTGGCATGGAGAATTGTGATTACAGAGGCCTTGGAGCATTGTGATGACAAGGGCATGGAGCAATGTGAAGACAGGGGCATGAAACATTGGTCTGACAAGTTTCATGGATTATTGTGATGACAGTGGTCATGGAGCATTGTGATGACAAGGGCATGGAGCACTGTGGTGACAAAGGCATGGAGCATTTTGATGACAAGGGACACAGAGCATTGTGATGAAATATTCATGGAGCATTGTGGTGTAAAAGATCACAGAGCCTTGTTTGAAGAGGACATGGACCACTGTGATGACAAAGGTCATGAAGCATTGTGATGACTGGAGTCACGGAGCATTGTGATGACAGGGGTCATGGAGCATTGCTCTGACAAGATTATGGATTATTGTGATGAGAGTGGGCATGGTGCATTGTGATGACAAGGGCATGGAACATTGTGATGACAAGGTTATGGGGTATTGTGAAGACAGGTATCAGGGAGCATTGTGATGACATATGTCATTGTCCATTGTGATGACAATGGCATGGAGCATTGTGATACCAAGTGTCATGGAGGATTGTGATGACAAAGTTAATGGAGCATTTTGATGACAAGGGCTTGGAACATTGTGAGGACAAGGGTCATGGAGCATTGTGATGACAAGGGCATGGAGCATTGTGATGACAAGGGCCATTGAGAATTTTGATGACAACGTCGTGAAGCATTGTGATGACAAGCGCATGGAGCTTGCTATGACAGTGGTCATAGAGCATTGCGATGACAAGTTCATGGAGAATTGTGATGACAAGATCATGTAACATTGTGATGAGAAGTGTCACGAAGCATCGTGATGACAAGGACGTGGAGAATTGTAATGACTTGGGACATGGAGCATTGTGATGAACAGGGCATGGAGAATTGTTATAGCAAGACCGTGGAGCATTGTGATGAAAAGACCATGGATAATTATGATGTAGAGCTTCATGGATCACTGTAATGACAAGGGGCATGGAGCATTGTGATGACAGGTGTCATGGAGCATTGTGATGAGAGGGGTCATGGAGCATTGTGATGACAAGGGTCATGGAGCATTGTGATGAGAAGGTCATGGAGGATTGGCCTGAAAATGTTCATGGAGTATTGTGATTACAGTGGTCAAGGAGCATTGTGATGACAAGGGAATGGAGCATTTTGATGAAAAGGTCCTGGAGCAGTGTGATGAGAAGTTCATGTAGCCTTGTGATGACAAGTCTAATGGAGCATTCTGATGAATAGGGGCATGGAGCATTGCGATTACAGGGGTCTTGGAGCATTGTGATGACAAGTTCATGGAGCATAGTGGATAGAAGGCCATGGAGCATTCTGATGACATGTGTCATAGATCTTTGTGATGACAGGGGCATGGATATTTGTGATTAGAGGGGTCTTGGAGCATTGTGATGACAAGGTTCATGGAGCCTTGGATGCCAATGCGGTGGAACATTGTGATGGCAGGGGTCATGGAGCAATGTTATGACAGGGGTAATGGAGCAATGTGATGACAAGTGCATGGAGAATGTGATTACAAGATCATGTAACATTGTGATTTGAAGTGTCATGGAGCCTTGTGATGGCAAGACGGTGGAGCATTGTGATGAGAAGACCATGGATAATTGTGATGACGAGCGTCATGGAGAACTGTAATGACAAGGGGCCTGGAGGATTGTGATGACAGGGGTCATGGAGAATTGTGATGACAAGTGTCATGGAGCATTCTGATGACAAGCTTGTGGAGTATTGTGATGACAATGGTGTGGAGCATTGTGATGAAAAGGTCATGGAGCATTGTGATGAAAAAGGCATACAGCCTTTTCATGACAGGGTTTGAGAACCATTCTGACGACAAGTGTCAGGGAGCATTGTGATGACAAGTGTATTGAGCATTGTGATGACAAAGATCATGGAGCATTGTGATGACAAGGGCATGGAGTATAGTGATGACAGGCATCATGGAGCGTTGTGATGACAAGTGTTATGGAACAATGTGATCACAAGGGTTTGGAGCACTGTGATGACAGAGGTCATGGATCATTTTGATATCAAGGAGCATGGAGCATAGTGATGACAGGGGTCATGGAGCATTGTGATGATAAGATCATGGAGCATTGAGCTGAAAATGTTCATAGAGTATTCTGATGAAAGTGGTCATGGAGCATTTTGATGACAAGGTCCTGGAGCATTGTGATGAGAAGACCATGGAGCCTTTTGATGAGAAGTCTCATGGAGCATTCTGATGAAAAGGGGCATGGAGCATTGTGATTACAGGGATCTTGGAGCATTGTGATTACAAGGGCATGGAGCATTGTGAGAGATGTCTAAGAAGCATTCTGATGACATTCGTCATGAAGCTTTGTGATGACCAGGGCATGGAGCATTGTGATTACAGGGGTCTTGGAGCATTGTGATGAAAAAGGCATGGATCATTATCATGAAAAAGGCATGGAGCCTTGTCATGACAGGGTTCAAGGAGCATACTGACGACAAGTGTCAGGGAGCATTGTGATGACAAGTGTATTGAGCATTGTGATGACAAAGGTCATGGAACATTGTGATGAGAAGTGCATGGATAATTGTGATGATGAGCCATATGGGGTGTTGTGATGACAAGTGTTATGGAGCATTGTGATCACAAGGGTTTGGAGCACTGTGATGACAGAGGTCATGGAGCATTTTGATTTCATTGTGATGACAATAGCATGAAGCATTATGATGATGGGCATGGTTCATTGTGATGACAGGGTTCATGGAGCATTGAGATGAAAAGGGGTATGGAGCATTGTGATTACTCGGGTCATGGAGCCTTGTGATGACAAGGCCCTGTAACATTGTGATGACAGGGGTGAGGGAGTATTGTGATGACTAGTGATGGAAAATTTTGATATAAGTGGTGAGAGAGCATTTTGATGAGAAGTGCATGGAGCATTGTGATGACAAGTTTTATGGAGCACAGCGATGAAAAGGATGTGGAGCATTGTGATGAAAAGAGCATGGCATATTGTGATGACATGGGTCATGGAGCATTGTGCTGACAAGCGCAAGGAGCATTGTGATGACAAAGGTCATGGAGCATTGTGATGACAAGGCTCAGAGAGCATTGGGATGAAAAGTTCATGGAGCATTGTGGTGACAACGTTCACAGAGCCTTGTGATGACGAGGGCATGGACCACTGTGATGACAAAGGTCATGAAGCATTTTGATGACTGGAGTCACAGATCATTGTGATGACAAGGGAATGGAGCATTGTGATGACAGGGGCATGGAGCATTGGTCTGAAATGTTTCATGGATTACTGTGATGACTTTCGGCATGGTGCATTGTGAAGACAAGGGCATGGAGCATTTTGATGACAAGGTCATGGAGTATTGTTAAGACAAGTGTCAGTGTGCATTGTGATGGCATATGTCATGTTCCATTGTGATGACAATGGCATGGAGAATTGTGAGGCCAATTTTCATGGAGGATTGTGAAGACAAAGGTAATGGAGCATTGTGATGAAAAGGGCTTGGTGCATTGTGATGACAATGGTCATGGAGCATTTTGTTGAAAAGGGCATGGAGCATTTTGATGACAAGGGCTTTTGAGAATTTTGATGACAATTTCGTGAAGCACTGTGATGAAAAGCACATGGAGCTTGCTATGACAGGGCTCATGGAGCATTGCGATGACAAGTGCATGGAGAATGTGATTACAAGAGCATGTAACATTGTGATTTGAAGTGTCATGGAGCATTGTGATGGCAAGATTGTGGAGCATTGTGATGAGAAGACCATGGATAATTGTGATGACGAGCGTCATGGAGAACTGTAATGACAAGGGGCCTGGAGCATTGTGATGACAGGGGTCATGGAGAATTGTGATGACAAGTGTCATGGAGCATTCTGATGACAAGCTTGTTGAGTATTGTGATGACAATGGCGTGGAGCATTGTGATGAAAAGGGCATGGAGCATTGTGATGAAAAAGGCATACAGCCTCTTCATGACAGGGTTCGAGAAGCATTCTGACGTCAAGAGTCAGGGAGCATTGTGATGACAAGTGTATTGAGCATTGTGATGACAAAGGTCATGGAGCATTGTGATGACAAGGGCATGGAGTATAGTGATGACAGGCATCATGGAGCGTTGTGATGACAAGTGTTATGGAACAATGTGATCACAAGGGTTTGGAGCACTGTGATGACAGAGGTCATGGATCATTTTGATATCAAGGAGCATGGAGCATAGTGATGACAGGGGTCATGGAGCATTGTGATGAGAAGATCATGGAGCATTGAGCTGAAAATGTTCATGGAGTATTCTGATGAAAGGGATCATGGAGCATTGTGATGACAAGGTCCTGGAGCATTGTGATGAGAAGACCATGGAGCCTTGTGATGAGAAGTCTCATGGAGCATTCTGATGAAAAGGGGCATGGAGCATTGTGATTACAGGGGTCTTGGAGCATTGTGATGAAAAGGGCATGGAGCATTGTGAGAGATGTCTAAGGAGCATTCTGATGACATTCGTCATGGAGCTTTGTGATGACCAGGGCATGGAACATTGTGATTACAGGGGTCTTGGAGCATTGTGATGAAAAATGCATGGATCATTATCATGAAAAAGGCATGGAGCCTTGTCATGACAGGGTTCAAGGAGCATACTGATGACAAGTGTCAAGGAGCATTGTGATGACAAGTGTATTGAGCATTGTGATGACAAATGTCATGGAACATTGTGATGAGAAGTGCATGTATAATTGTGATGACGAGCCTCATGGGGCGTTGTGATGACAAGTGTTATGGAGCATTGTGATCACAAGGGTTGGGAGCATTGTGATGACAGAGGTCGTGGAGCATTTTGATTTCATTGTGATGACAATAGCATGAAGCATTATGATGATGGGCATGGTTCGTTGTGATGACAGGGTTCATGGAGCATTGAGATGAAAAGGGGTATGGAGCATTGTGATTACTCGGGTCATGGAGCCTTGTGATGACAAGGCCGTGTAACATTGTGATGACAGGGGTGAGGGAGTATTGTGATGACTAGTGATGGAAAATTGAGATATCAGTGGTGAGAGAGCATTTTGATTCGAAGTGCATGGAGCTTTGTGATGACAATGTTTATGGAGCATTGTGATGACAAGTTTGGGGAGCATTGTGATGACAAGTGCATGGCACACTGTGATGACATGGGTCATAGAGCATTGTTCTTACAAGCGCATGGAGCATTGTGATAACAAGGGTCATGGAGCATTGTGCGGACAAAGGCATGGAGCGTTGTTATGACAAGGCTCAGAGAGCATTGGGATGAAAAGATCATGGAGAATTGTGGTGACAAAGTTCACAGAGCCTTGTGATGACGAGGGCATGGATCATTGTGATGAAAAATGTCATGAAGTATTGTGATGACTGGAGTCACAGAGCATTGTGCTGACAAGGGAATGGAGCATTGTGATGACAGCGGCATGGAACGTTGTTCTGGCAAGTTTCATGGATTATTGTGATGACAGTCGGCATGGCGCATTGTGATGACAAGGGCATGGAGCATAGTGATGACAAGGGCATGGAGTTTTGTAAAGATAGGTGCCAGGGTTCATTGTGATGGCATATGTCATGTTCCATTGTGATGACAATGGCATGGAGAATTGTGATGCCAATTGTCATGGAGGATTGTGACGACAAAGGTAATGGAGCATTGTGATGACAAGGGCTTGGAGCATTGTGATGACAATGGTCATGGAGCATTGTGATGAAAAGGGCATGGAGCATTGTGATGACAAGGGCTTTTGAGAATTTTGATGACAAGTTCGTGAAGCACTGTGATGAAAAGCACGTGAGGCTTGCTATGACAGGGGTCATGGAGCATTGCGATGACAAGTGCATGGACAATGTGATTACAAGAGCATGTAACATTGTGATTTCAAGGGTCATGGAGCATTGTGATTGCAAGACGGAGGAACATTGTGATTAGAAGACCATGGATAATTGTGATGATGAGCGTCATAGAGAACTGTAATGACAAGGGGAATGGAGAATTGTGATGACAGGTGTCATGGAGCTTTGTGATGACAGGGCTCATGGAGAATTGTGATGACAAGGGTCATGGAGCATTCTGATGACAAGCTTGTGGAGTATTGTGATGACAATGGCATGGAGCATTGTGATGAAAAGGGCATGGAGCATTGTGTTAAAAAAGGCATAGAGCCTTTCCATGACAGGGTTCGAGAAGCATTCTGACGACAAGTGTCAGGGAGCATTGTGATGACAAGAGTATTGAGCATTGTGATGACAAAGTTCATGGGGCATTGTGATGACAAGGGCATGGAGTATTGTGATGGCACGCATCATGGAGCGTTGTGATGACAAGTGTTATGGAACAATGTGATCACAAGGGTTTGGAGCACTGTGATGACAGAGGTCATGGATCATTTTGATATCAAGGAGCATGGAGCATTGTGATGACAGGGGTCATGGAGCATTGTAATGAGAAGATCATGGAGCATTGAGCTGAAAATGTTCATGGAGTATTCTCATGAATTGGGTCATGGAGCATTGTGATGACAAGGTCCTGGAGCACTCTGATGAGAAGACCATGGAGCCTTGTGATGAGAAGTCTCATGGAGCATTCTGATGAAAAGGGGCATGGAGCATTGTGATTACAGTGGTCTTGGAGTATTGTGATTACAAGGGCATGGAGCATTGTGAGAGATGTCCAAGGAGCATTCTGATGACATGTGTCATGGAGCTTTGTGATGACCAGGGCAAGGAGCATTGTGATTACAGGGGTCTTGGAGCATTGTGATGAAAAAGGCATGGATCATTGTAATGAAAAAGGCATGGAGCCTTGTCATGACAGTGTTCTAGGAGCATGCTGATGGCAAGAGTCTGGGAGCATTGTGATGACAAGTGTATTGAGCATTGTGATGACAAAGGTCATGGAACATTGTGATGAGAAGACCATGGATAATTGTGAAGACGAGCGTCATGGGGCGTTGTGATGACAAGTGTTATGGAACATTGCGATCACAAGGTTTTGGAGCATTGTGATGACAGAGGTCATGGAGCATTTTGATTTCATTGTGATGACAATAGCATGAATCATTATGATGATGGGCATGGTGCAGTGTGATGACAGGGTTCATGGATCATTGAGATGAAAAGGGACATGGAGCATTGTGATTACAGGTGTCTTGGAGCATTGTGATGGCAAGGGCATGGAGCATTGTGAATGAGAAGGCCATGGAGCATTCTGATGACATGCGTCATGGAGCTTTGTGATGACAAGGGCATGGAACATTTGTCTGAAAATTTTCATGGATTATTGTGATTAGAGTGGGCATGGAGCATTGTGATGAAAAGGACACGGAACACTGTGATACATGGGTCATGGAGGATTGTAATGACAAGGTCATGGAGCATTGTGATGAGAAGGGCATCGAGCATTGTGATGACAAGCGTTATGGAGCTTTGCGATGACAAGGGCATGGAGCAATGTGATGAGAGGCTTCATGAAGCATTGTGATGACAATGGCATGGAGCATTGTGATGTCAAGGGTCATGGAGCTTTGTGATGACAAAGGTCATGGAGCATTTTGATGACAAGGGAGTGGTGCATTGTGATGATAACGGCATGTAGCATTGTGATGATAGGGGTCATGGAACACTGTGATGACAGGGGTGAAGGAGTATGGTAATGACTAGTGATGGAACATTGTGATATCAGTGGTGAGAGAGCATTTTCATGAGAAGTGCATGGAGCATTGTAATGCCAAGTGTCACAGAGCATTGTGATGAAATGTTCATGGAGCATTGTGGTGACAAAGGTCACAGAGACTTGTGATGATGAGGGCATGGACCATTCTGATGACAAAGTCTTGAAGCATTGTGATAACTGGAGACACGGAGCATTGTGATGACAGGTGTCATGGAGCATTGTGATGACAAGTGCATGGATCATTGTGATGACAGGGGCATGGAGCAGCGGTCTGAAAAATTTCATGGATTATTGTGATGACAGTGGGCATTGCACATTGTGATGACAAGGGCATGGAGCACTGTGAAGAAAAGGTTATGGATTATTGTGAAGTCAGGTGTCAGGATGCATTGTGATGACCTATGTCATGGTGCATTGTGATGACAATGGCATGGAGCATTGTGATGACAAGTGTCATGGATGATTGTGATGACAAATGTAATGGAGCATTTTGATGACAATGGTCATGGATCATTGTGATGAAAAGGGCATGGAGCATTGTGATGACAAGGGCTTTTGAGAATTTTGATGACAAGTTCGTGAAGCACTGTGATGAAAAGCACATGGAACTTGCTATGACAGGGGTCATGGAGCATTGCGATGACAAGTTCATGGAGAATGTGATTACAAGAGCATGTAACATTGTGATTTGAAGTGTCATGGAGCATTGTGATGGCAAGACGGTGGAGCAGTGTGATGAGAAGACCATGGATAATTGTGATGAGAAGTCTCATGGAGCATTCTGATGAAAAGGGGCATGGAGCATTGTGATTACAGGGGTCTTGGAGCATTGTGATGAAAAGGGCATGGAGCATTGTGATGACAAGGGCTTTTGAGAATTTTGATGACAAGTTCGTGAAGCACTGTGATGAAAAGCACGTGAGGCTTGCTATGACAGGGGTCATGGAGCATTGTGATGACATGGACGTAGAGAAATGTGATGACAAGGGACATAGAGCACTGTGATGACCAGGGCATTGTGCATTGTGATCGCAAGACCGTGGAGCATTGTGATGAGAAGGTCATGGATAATTGTGATGACGAGCATCATGGAGCACTGTAATGACAAGGGAAATGGAGCATTTTGATGACAGGTGTCATGGATCATTGTGATGACAGGGGTCATGGAGCATACTGATGACAAGCTTGCGGAGTATTGTGATGACACTGTCATGGAGCATTGTGATGAAAAGGGCATGGAGCATTGTTATGAAAAAGGAATGCAGCCTTTTCATTACAGGGTTCAAGGAGCATTCTGACGATAAGTGTCAGGGAGCATTGTGTTGACAAGTATATTTAGCATTGTGATGACAAATTTCATGCAGCATTGTAATGACAGGCATCATGGAGCGTTGTGATGACAAGTCTTATGGAACATTGTGATCACAAGGGTTTGTAGCATTGTGATGACAGAGGTCATGGATCATTTTGATTTCAAGGAGCATGGAGCATTGTAATGACAAGGGCATGAAGAAATGTGAACCCAAGGTTCACCGAGGATTTTGATGACAATGGGAATGGAGTATTGTGATGACAAGCGCATGGAGCATTGTGATGACAATGTCATGAAGCATTTTGCTGACAAAGGCATGGAGCATTTTGATGACAAGAGTCATGGAGCACTGTGATGACAAGCGTCACGGATCATTGTGATTACAGGGTTCATGGAGCATTGGGATGGCAAGGGCATGGATCATCGTGATGACAAGTGTCATGGAGCATTTTGATGAAAAGCATCCTGGATCATTGTGTTGTCAGGGGTCATGGAGCATTGTGATGACAGTGGTATTGGAGCATTGTGATGACAGGGTTCATGGAGCATTGTTATGAGAAGGTCACAGAGCATTGGGCTAAAAATGTTCATGAAGTATTGTGAAGGCGGGGGTCATGGAGCATTTTGATGACAAGGGAATGGAGCATTGTGGTAAGTAGGTACTGAAGCATTGTGATGAGAAAACATTGGAGCCTTGTATTGACGAGTCTCATGGAGCATTCTGATGAAAAGGGGCATGGAGAATTGTGATTACATGGGTCTTGAACATTGTGAAGAAAAGGGCATGGATCATTGTGATGAAAAAGGCATGGAGCCTTGTCATGACAGGGATCAAGGAGCATAATGACGACAAGTGTCAGGGAGCACTGTGATGACAAAGGTCATGGAGCATTGTGATGAGACGACAATGGATAATTGTGATGACGAGCATCATGGGGCGTTGTGATGACAAGTTTTATGAAACACTGTGATCTCAAGGGTTTGGAACATTGTGATGACATAGGTCATGGAGCATTTTGATTTCATTGTAATGAAAATAGCATGAAACATTATGATGATGGGCATGGTTCATTGTGATAACAGGGTTCATGGAGCACGGAGATGAAAATGGGCATGGAGCATTGTGATTACAGGGTCTTGGAGCATTGTGATCACAAGGGTCATGGAGTCTTGTGATGACAAGGCCGTGGAACCTTGTGATGGCAGGTGTCATGGAGCATTGTTATGACAGGGGTAATGGAGCACTGTGATGACTAGGGCATCAGCATTGGTTTGAAGAGTTTCATGGATTATTGTGATGAGAGTGGGCATGGAGCACTGTGATGACAAGGTCACGGAACACTGTGTTACATGGGTCATGGAGGATTGTAATGACAAGGGCATGGAGCATTGTGATGAGAAGGGCATCGAGCATTGGTATCACAAGCGTCATGGAGCTTTGTGATGACAAGTGCATGGAGCAATTTGATGAGAGGGTTCATGGAGCATTGTGATGACAATGGCATGGAGCATTGTGATGCCAAAGGTTATGGAACTTTGTGATGACAAATGTCATGGAGCAATATGATGAGAAGGGCATGGAGCATTGTGATTAGAAGGGCAGGGAGAATTGTGATGACAGGGTCATGGAGAAATTTGATGAAAAGGGTCATGGAACATTTTGATTAGAGGGGTTATAGAATATTGTGATGTCAGGGCTCATGGAGCAGTGTGATGAAAAGGGTCATGGAGCATTTTGATGACAGGGGTTATGGAACATTGTGATGTCACCGGTCATCGAACATTGTGATGATAAGTGCATGTAGCATTTTGATGACAGGGGTAATGGAACATTGTGATGACATGGGTGATGGAGTATTGGGATGACTAGTGATGGAACATTGTGATATCAGTGGTGAGAGAGCATTTTGATAAGAAGTGCATGGAGCACTGTGATGACAAGGTTTATGGAGCATTGTGATGACGAGGATGTGGAGCATTGTGATGACAAGTACATGGTGCATTGTGATGACATGGGTCATGCAGCATTGTGCTGATAAGCACATGGAGCATTGTGATGACAAGAGTCATGGAGAATTGTGATGAAAAGTTCATGGAGCATTGTGGTGACAAATGTCACAGAGACTTGTGATGACGAGGGCATGGACCATTTTGATGAGAAAGGTCATGAAGCATTGTGATGACAGGACTCACGGAGCATTGTGATGACGAGTCATGGAGCATTGTGATGACAAGGGCATGGAGCATTGTGATGACAGGGGCATGGAGCATTGTGATGACAGGAGCATTGAACATTGGTCTTACATATTTCATGGATTATTGCGATGACAGAGGGAATGGCGCATTGTGATGACAAGGGCATGGAGCATTGTGATGACAAGGTCATGCAGTATTTGAAGACAGGTGTCTGGGAGCATTTTGAAGACATAAGTCATGGCTCATTTTGATGACAATGCCATGGAGCGTTGTGATGCTAAGTGTCATGGAGGTTTGTGATGATAAAGGTAATGGAGCTTTGTGATGACCAGGGCTTGGAGCCTTGTGTTGAAAAGGGTCATGGAGCACTGTGCTGACAAGGGCATGGAGCATTGTGATGACAATGGTCATGGAATATTGTACTGAGAAAGGTTTGGAGCATTGTGATGACAACGGTCCCAGACTATTATCATGAAAATTTCATGGAGCACAGTGGTGACAAATGTCTCAGAGCATTGTGAAGATGGGGCATGGACCATTGTGATGACAAAGGTCATGAAGCATTGTGATGACTGGAGTCATGGAGCATTGTGATGACAGGGGTCATGGAGCATTGTGATGGCAAGGGCATGGATCATTGTGATGACAAGTGTCCTGGAGCATTTTGATGACAGGTGTCCCGGATCATTGTGTTGTCTGGTGTCATGGAGTGTTGTGATGACAGTGGTCATGAAGGATTGTGATGACAGGGGTCAGAGTTCATTGTGATGACAGGGGTCATGGAGCATTGTGATCAGAAGTTCATGGAGCATTCGGCTGACAGTATTCATTGAGTATTGTGATGGCAGGGGTCATGGAGCATTGTGATGACACGGTCCTGGAGCATTGTGAGGAGAAGACCATGGAGCCTTGTGATGACAAGTATCATGGAGCATTCTGATGAAAAGGGGCATGGAACATTGTGATTACATGGGTCTTGGAGCATTGTGAAGAATAGGGCATGGATGATTGTGATGAAAGAGCATGGAGCCTTGTCATGAGAGTGTTCAAGGAGCACACTAACAACAAGTGTCAGAGAGCATTGTGATGACAAGTGTATTGAGCATTGTGATGAAAAAGGTCATGGAGCATTGTGATGAGAAGACCTTGCATAATTGTGATGATGAGCGTCATGGGGAGTTGTGATGACAAGTGTTATGGAACACTGTGAACACAAGGGTTTGTAGCATTATGATGACAGAGTTTATGGTGCATTCTGATTTCATTGTGATGACAATAGCATGAAGCATTATGATGATGGCCATGGTTCATTGTGATGACAGAGTTCATGCAGCATTTTGATGAAAAGGGCATGGAGCATTGTATTGAGAAAGCCATGGAGCTGTCTGATGACATGCGTCATGGTGCTTTGTGATGACAAGAGCATGGAGCATTGTGATTTCAGGGTTCTTGGAGCATTGTGATGACAAGGGTCATGGAGCCTTGTGATGACAAGGCCGTGGAACATTGTCATGACAGAGATGTTGGAGTATTGTAATGACGAGTGATGGAACATTTTGATATATGTGGTGAAAGAGCATTTTAATGAGAAGTGCATGGAGCTTTGTGATGACAAGGTTTATGGAGCATTGGGATGACAAAGATGTGGAACATTGTGATGACAAGCGCATGGCATATTGTGATGACATGGGTCATGGAGCATTGTGCTGACAAGCGAATGGAGCATCGTGATGACAAGGGTCATGGAGCACTCTGCTGACAAAGGCATGGAGCATTGTGATGACAAGGGGCACAGAGCATTGTGATGATAAGTTCATGGAGCATTATGGTGAAAAGTTCACAGAGCCCTGTGATTACGAGGGCATGGACCATTGTGATGACAAAGGTCAAGTATCAGTGTGATGACTGGATTCACGGAGCATTGTGATGACAAGGGCATGGAGCATTGTGATGACAAGGGCATGGAGCATTGTTATGACCAGGTCATGGATTATTGTGAAGACAGGATCAGGGAGCATTGTCATGACATATGTCCTGGTGCATTGTGATGACAATGTCATGGAGCATTGTGAAGCAAAGTGTCATGGAGGATTGTTATGACAAAGGTAATGGAGCATTGTGATGACAAGGGCTTGGAGCACTGTGGTGAGAAGGGCCATTGAGAATATTGATGACAAGGTCGTGAAGCATTGTTATGACAAGCACATGGAGCTTGCTATGACAGGGGTCATGGAGCATTGCGATGACAAGTGCATGGAGCATTGTGAATACAGGGGTCTTTGAGCATTGTGATGATAATGGCATGGAGCATTGTGATGCCAAGGGTTATGGAGCTATGTGATGACAAATGTCATGGAGCATTTTGATGACAAGGACATGGTGCATTGTGATGAGAAGGGCAGGGAGCATTGTGATGACAGGGTCATGGAGCAATTTGATGAAAGGTGTCATGGAACATTTTGATTACATGTGTTATAGAATATTGTGATGTCAGGGGTCATGGAGCCGTGTGATGAAAAGGGTCCTGGAGCATTGTGATGACAAGGGTCGCAGAGCATGGTGATGAAAAGTTCATGGAGCATTGTGGTGACAAATGTCAAAGAGACTCGTGATGACGAGGGCATGGACCATTGTGATGAGAAATGTCATGAAGCATTGTGATGACAGGAGTCACGGTGCATTATGATGACGGGTCATGGAGCATTGTGATGACAAGGGCATGGAGCACTGTGATGACAGGGGTATGGAGCATTGGTCTTACAAGTTTCATGGATTATTGCGATGACAGTGGGAATGGCGCATTGTGATGACAAGGGCATGGATCATTTTGATGACAAGGTCATGCAGTATTTGAAGACAGGTGTCTGGGAGAATTTTGAAGACATAAGTCATGGCCCATTGTGATGACAATGCCATGGAGCGTTGTGATGCCAAGTGTCATGGAGGTTTGTGATGACAAATGTAATGGAGCATTGTGATGATAAGGGCTTGGAGCCTTGTGATGACAAGGTTCATAGCGCACTGTGCTGACAATGGCATGGAGCATTGTGATGACAATGGTCATGGAGCACTGTACTGAGAAAGGCTTGGAGCATTGTGATGACAACGGTCACAGACCATTATGATGAAAATTTCATGGAGCATTGTGGTGACAAATATCACAGAGCCTTGTGAAAACGAGGGCATGGACCATTGTGATTACAAAGGTCATGAAGCATTGTGATGACTGGAGTCATGGAGCATTGTGTTGACAGGGGTCATGGAGCATTGTGATGGCAAGGGCATGGATCATTGTGATGACAAGTGTCATGGAGCATTTTGATGACAAGTGTCCCGGATCATTGTGTTGTCTGGTGTCATAGAGCGTTGTGATGACAGGGGTCATGGAGAATTGTGATGATAGGGGTCATGGAGCATTGTGATCAGAAGTTCATAGAGCACTGGACTGACAGTATTCATTGAGTATTTTGATGGCATGGGTCATGGAGCATTGTGATGACAATGGAATGGAACATTGTGATGACAAGGTCCTGGAGCATTGTGAGGAGAAGACCATGGAGCCTTGTGATTACAAGTATCATGGAGCATTCTGATGAAAAGGGGCATGGAGCATTGTGATTACATGGGTCTTGGAGCATTGTGAAGAATAGGGCATGGATGATTGTGATGAAAGAGCATGGAGCCTTGTCATGAGAGGGTTCAAGGAGCATACTAACGACAAGTGTCAGGGAGCATTGTGATGACAAGTATATTGAGCATTGTGATGACAAACTTCATGGAGCATTGTGATGAGAAGACCATGGATAATTGTGATGATAAGCATCATGGGGAGTTGTGATGACAAGTGTTATGGAACATTGTGAACACAATGGTTTGGAGCATTGTGATGACAGAGGTTATGGTGCATTTTGATTTCATTGTGATGACAATAGCATGAAGCATTATGATGATGGGCATGGTTCATTGTGATGACAGAGTTCATGGAGCATTGTGATGAAAAGGGCATGGAGCATTGTGATGAGAAGGCCATGGAGCTGTCTGATGACATGCGTCATGGTGCTTTGTGATGACAAGAGCATGGAGCAGTGTGATTACAGGGGTCTTGGAGCATTGTGATGACAAGGGTCATGGAGCCTTGTGATGACAAGGCCGTGGAACATTGTCATGACAGGGGTGTGGGAGTATTGTAATGACTAGTGATGGAACATTTTGATATCTGTCGTGAAAGAGCATTTTAATGAGAAGTGCATGGAGCTTTGTGTTGACAAGGTTTATGGAGCATTGGGATGACAAACATGTGGAACATTGTGATGACAAGCGCATGGCATATTGTGATGACATGGGTCATGGAGCATTGTGCTGAGAAGCGCATGGAGCATTGTGATGACAAGGGACATGGAGCACTCTCTGACAAAGGCATGGAGCATTGTGATGACTAGGGTCACAGAGCATTGTGATGATAAGTTCATGGAGCATTATGGTGACAAAGTTCACAGAGCCCTGTGATTACGAGGGCATAGACCACTGTGATGACAAAGGTCAAGAAGCAGTGTGATGACTGGGGTCACGGAGCATTGTGATGACAAGGGCATGGGGCATTGTGATGAGAGGGGCATGGAGCATTGGTCTGAGAAGTATCATGGATTATTGTGATGAAAGTGTGCATGTCGCATTGTGATGAAAAGGGCATGGAACATTGTTATGACCAGGTCATGGATTATTGTGAAGACAGGTATCAGGGAGTATTGTGATGACATATGTCCTGGTGCATTGTGATGACAATGTCATGGAGCATTGTGAAGCCAAGTGTCATGGAGGATTGTGATGACAAGGGCTTGGAGCATTGTGATTAGAGGGGTCTTGGAGCATTGTGATGACAAGGGCATTGAGCATGGTGATGACAATGCCATGGAGCATTCTGATGACATGCGTCCTAGTGATTTGTGATGACAAGCACATGGAGCATTGTGATTACAGGGGTCTTGGAGCATTGTGATGAAAAGTGCATGGATCATTGGGAGGAAAAAGCAAAGAGCCTTGTCATGACAGGTTTCAAGTAGCCTACTGAAGACAAGTGTCAGGGAGCATTGTGATGACAAGTGTATTGAGCATTGTGTTGACAAAGGTCATGGAGCATTTTGATGAGGAGACCATGGATAATTGTGATGACGAGCGTCATGGCGCATTGTGATAACAAGGGTTATGGAACATTGTGATCAGAAGGGTTTGGAGCATTGTGATGACAGATGTCATGGAGCATTTTGCTTTCTTTGTGATGGCAATAGCATGAAGCATTGTGATGATTGGCATGGTGCAGTTTGATGACAGTGTTCATGGAGAATTGAGATGAAAAGGGGTATGGAGCATTGTGATTACAGGGGTCTTGGAGCATTGTGATGACAATGTTCATGGAGCCTTGTGATGACAAGGCCGTGGAACACTGTGATGGCAGGGGTAATGGAGCATTGTTATGACAGGGGTAATGGAGCATTTTGATGACAAGGGCATGGAGCATTGGTTTGAAATTTTCATGTATTATTGTGATGAGTTTGGGCATGGAGCATTGTGATGACAAGGGCAGGGAACATGGTGATACATGGGTCATGGAGGATTGTAATGACAAGGCATGGATCATTGTGATGAGAAATGCATCGAGCATTGTGATGACAAGCATCATGGAGATTTGGGATGACAAGTGCATGGAGTAATGTGATGAGATATTTCATGGAGCATTGTGATGACAATGGAATGGAGGTTTGTGATGACAAATGTAATGGAGCATTTTGATGACAAGGGCGTGGTGCATTTTGATGAGTAGGGAAGGGAGCATTCTGATGACAGGTTCATGGAACAATTTGATGGAAAGGGTCAGGGAATATTTTGATGACAGGGGTTATGGAACATTGTGATGTCAGTGGTCATGGAGCATTGTTATGATAAGTGCATGTAGCATTTGGATGACAGGGGTCATGGAACATTGTGATGACAGTGTTGAGGGAGTATTGTGATGACTGGTGATGGAACATTGTGATATCAGTGGTGAGAGAGCATTTAGATGAGAAGTGCATGGAGCATTGTGATAAAAAGGTTTATGGAGCATTGTGATGACAAGGTTGTGGAGCATTGTGATGACAAGTGCATGGCATATTGTGATGACATGTGTCTTGGAGCATTGTGCTGACAAGCGCATGGAGCATTGTGATGACAAGGGTCATGGAGCATTGTGCTGACAATGGCATGGAGCATTGTGATAACAAGTGTTACAGAGCATTGCGATGACGAGGGAAATAACCATTGTGATGAAAAAGTTCATAAAGCATTGTGATGGCTGGAGTCACGGAGCATTATGATGTGAGGGGTCATGGAGCATTGTGATTACAAGGTCATGGAGCATTATGATGACAGGGGCATGGAGCATTGGTCTGACAATTTTCATGAATTATTGCTATGAGAGTGGACAGGGCACACTGTGATGACAAGGGCATGGAACATAGTTATGACAAGGTCATGTAGTATTGTGAAGACAGGTGTCAGGGAGCACTGTGATGACATATGTCATGGAGCATTGTGATGCCAAGTGTCATGGAGGATTGTGATTACAAATGTAATGGAGCCTTGTGATGCCAAGTGTCATGGAGGATTGTGATGACAAAGGTAATGGAGCATTGTGATGACAATTTCTTTTAGAATTGTGAAGAAAAGTGTCATGGAGCATTGTGATGACAAGGACATGGAGCATTGTGATGACAAGGGCCATTGAGAATTTTGATGCAAACGTCATGCAGCATTGTGATGACAAGCACACGGAGCTTGCTATGACAGGGGACATGGAGCATTGCTATGAAAAGTGCATGGAGAACTGTGATGAGAAGACCACGTAACATTGTGATGAGAAGTGTCATGGAGTATTTTGATGACAAGGACGTGGAGAATTGTGATGACAAGAGACATGGAGCATTGTGATGACCAGGGCATGGAGCATAGTGATGGCAAGACCGTGGAGCAGTGTGATGAGAAGGCCATGGATAATTGTGATGACGAGAGTCATGGAGCACTTTAATGACAAGAGGCATGGAGCATTGTGATGACAGGTGTCATGGAGCATTGTGATGAGAGGGGTCATGGAGCATTGTGATGTCATGGGTCATAGAGCATTCTGATAACAAGCTTGCGGAGTTTTGTGATGACAGTGGCCTGGAGCATAGTGATGAAAAGGGCATGGAGCATAGTGATGAAAAAGGCATGGAGCCTTTTCATGACAGGTTTCAAGGAGCATTCTGAAGACAAATGTCAGGGAGCATTGTGATGACAAGGGCATGGAGCATGGTGATGCGAAGCCATGGAGACTTCTGATGATATGGGTCATGGAGCTTTGTGATGACAAGGGCATGGAGCATTGTGATTACAGTGGTCTTGGAGCATTGTGATGAAAAGTGCATGGATCATTGTGATGAAAAAGGCATGGAGCCTTGTCATGACAGGGTTCAAGGAGCATACTGAGGAGAAGTGTCAGAGAGCATTGAGCTGACAAGTGTATTGATCATTGTGATGACAAAGGTCATGGAGCATTGTGATGAGAAGACCATGGATAATTGTGATGAGGAGCGTCATGGGGAATTGTGATGACAAGTGTTATGGTACATTGTGATCACAATGGTTTGGAGCACTGAGATGCCAGAGGTCATGGAGCATTTTGATGATATGCATCATGGAGCTTTGTGATGACAAGTGCATGGAGCATTGCATTACAGTGTTCATGGAGAATTGTGATGACAAGGGTCATGGAGCCTTGTGATGATGAGGCCGTGGAACATTGTGATGGCAGGGGTCATGGAGCATTGTTATGACACGGGTAATGGAGCCTTTTGATGACAAGTGCATGTAGCATTGATGTGACAAGTTTTATGGATTATTGTGATGAGAGTGGGCATGGAGCATTGTGATGACAAGGGCACAGAACACGGTGATACATGGACCATGGAACATTGTAATGACAAGGTCCTGCAGCCTTGTGATGAGAATGGCATCGAGCAGTGTGATGACAAGCATCATGGAGCTTTGTGATGACAAGGGCATGGAGCAATGTGATGAGAGGGTTCATGGAGCATTGTGATGACAATGGCATGGAGCATTGTGATGCCAAGGGTCATGGAGCACTGGGATGACAAGCGTCAGGGAACATTCTGATTACAGGGGTCATGGAGAATTGGGGTGACAAGCGCATGGATCATTGTGATGACAAGTGTCATGGAGCATTTTGATGACATGTGTCCCAGATCATTGTGCTGTCAGGGGTCATGGAGCGCTCTGTTGACAGTGGTCATGGAGCATTGTGATGACAGGGGTAATGGAGCATTGTGATGGCAAGGGCATGGAGCATTGTGATGAGAAGGCCATGGAGCATTCTGATGACATGCATCATGGAGCTTTGTGATGACAAGGGCATGGAGCATTGTGATTAAAGGGGTCATGGAACATTGTGATGACAGGGGTGAGGAGTATAGTGATGACTAGTGATGGAACATTGTGATATCAGTTGTGAGAGAGCATTTTGATGAGAAGTGCATGGTGCATTGTGATGACAAGGTTTACGGAGCACTGTGATGACAAGGTTGTGGAGCATTGTGATGACAAACGCATGACACATTGTGATGACATGGGTCATGGAGCATTGTGCTGAGAAGCGCATGGCGCTTTGTGATGACAAGGGTCATGGAGCATTGTGATGAAAAGTTCATGGAGCATTGTGGTGAGAAAGGTCACAGAGACTTCTGATGACCAGGGCATGGACCACTGTAATGTCAAAGTTCATGAAGCATTGTGATGTGTGGAGTCAGGGAGCAATGTGATGACAGGGCTCATGGTGCATTGTGATGACAACGGCATGGAGCACTGTGATGATAGGGGCATGGAGAATTGGTCTGACAACTTTCATGGATTATTTTGATGAGTGTAGGCATGGTGCATTGTGAAGACACGGTTCATGGAGCATTGAGATGAAAAGGGGCATGGAGCATTGTGATTACAGGGGTCTAGGAGAATTGTGATGACAAGGGCATGGAGCATCGTGAATGAGAAGGCCATGGAGCATTCTGATGACATGCGTCATGGAGCTTTGTGATGACTAGGACATGGAGCATTGTGATGACATGGGTTATGGAGACTTGTGATGACAAGGCCGTGGAACATTGTAATGGCAGGTGTCATGGAGCATTGTTATAACGGGTAATGGAGCATTTTGATGAGAAGGGCATGGAGCATTGGTCTGAAAAGTTTCATGGCTTATTGTGGTGAGAGGGGGCATGGAGCATTGTGATGACAAGGGCACGGAACACTGTGATACATGGGTCATGGCGGATTTTAATGAAAAGCGCATGGAGCATTGTGTTAAGAAGAGCATCGAGCATTGTGATGAAAAGCATCATGGAGCCTGTGATGACAATTGCATGGAACAATGTGATGAGAGTGTTCATGGAGCATTTTTATGACAATGGCATGGAGCATTGTGATGCCAAGGGTCATGGAGCTTTGTGATGACAAAGGTCATGGAGCATTTTGATGACAAGGGCGTGGTGCACTGTGATGAGAAGGGCAGAGAGCATTGTGATGAAATGGTCATGGAGCAATTTGATGAAAAGTGTCATGGGATATTTTGATGAAAAGGGTTATGGAACATTGTGATGTCAGGGGTCATGGAGCATTATGAAGAAAAGGGTCATAGAGCATTTTGATGACAGGGGTCCTGGAACATTGTGATGAAAGGGGTGAGGGAGTATTGTGATGACTATTGATGGAACATTATGATATCCGTGGTGGGACAGCATTTTGATGGGAAGTGCATGGAGCATTGTGATGACAAGATTTATGGAGCACTGTGATGAAAAGTTTGTGGAGCATTGTGATGACAAGCGCATGGCTCATTGTGATGACACAGGTCATGGGGCATTGTGCGGACAAGCACATGGAGCATTGTGATGACAATGGTCATGGAGCATTGTGCTGACAAAGGTATGGAGCATAGTGATGACATGGGTAACAGAGCATTGTGATGAAAATTTCATGGAGCACTGTGGTGACAAATATCACAGAACCTTTTGATGACGAGGGAATGGACCATTGTGTTGTCAAAGGTCATAAAGCATTGTGATGACTGGAGTCACGGAGCATTGTGATGACAAGGTCCTGGAGCATTGTGATGAGAGGACGATGTAGCCTTGTGATGACAATTCTCATGGAGCATTCTGATGAAAACTGGCATAGAGCATTGTGATTACAGGGGTCTTGGATCCTTGTGATGACAAGGCCTTGGAACATTGTGATGGCAGGGGTCATGGAGCACTGTTATGACATGGGAAATGGAGCATTGTGATTACAAGGGCATGGAGCAATGTTATCAGAGGGGTCTTGGAGGATTGTGATGAAAAGGGCATGGATCATTGTGATGAAAAAGGCATGGAGCCTTGTCATGACAGGGTTCAAGGAGCATACTGACGACAAGTGTCAGGGAGCGTTTTGATGACAAGTGTATTGAGCATTGTGATGACAAAGGTAATGGAGCATTGTGATTAGAAGACCATGGTAATTGTAATGACCAGCGTCATGGAGCATTGTATTGACAGGGATCATGGAGCATTGTATTGACAAGGGTCTTGGAGCATTCTGATGACAAGCTTGTGGAGTATTGTGATGACAATGGCATGCAGCATTGTGAGAAAAAGGGCATGGAGCATTGTGATGAAAAAGGCATAGAGCCTTTTCATGAAAGGTTTCAAGGAGCATTCTGAGGAATAGTGTCAGGGAGCATTGTGATGACAGGTGTATTGAGCATTGTGATGACAAAGTTCATGGAGCATTGTGATTACAAGGGCATGGAGTATTGTGATGGGAAGCATCATGGAGCGTTGTGATGACAAGTGTTATGGAACATGGTGATCACAAGGGTTTGGAGCATTGTGATGACAAGGGCATGAAGCAATGTGATCTCAAGGTTCATGGAGGATTGTGATGACACTGGTAATGGAGAATTGTGAGGACAAGTGCATGGAGCATTTTGCTGACAAAGGCATGGAGCACCGTGATGACAAGTGTCATGGAGCTCTGTGACGACAAGCGTCAAGGACAATTGTGATTACAGGGGTCATGGAGCATGGGGATGACAAGCTCATGGAATATTCTGATGACAAGTGGCATGGATCATTTTGATGACTGTGGTCATGTAGCATTGTGATAACATGGGTCATGGAGCATTGTGATGAGAAGGTCATGGAGCATTGGGCTGAAAATATTCATGGAGTACTGTGATGACAGGGGTCATGGAGCATTGTGATGAGAAGGGAATTGAGCAATGCGATGAGAAGGTCCTGGAGTATTGTGATGAGAGGGCCATGGCGCCTTGTGATGACAATTGTCATGGAGCATACTGATAAAAAGGTTCATGGAGCACTGTGATTACAGGGGTTTTGTAGCATTGTGAAGACCAGGGCATGGAGCACTGTGATGAGAAGGCCATGGAGCATTCTGATGACATGAGTCATGGAGCTTTGTGATGAAAAGGACATGGAGTATTGTGATTAGAGGGGTCTTGGAGCATTGTGATGAAAAGGGCATGGATCATTGTGATGAACAATGCATGGAGCCTTGTCATGACAGGGTTCAAGGAGCATACTGACGACAAGTGTCAGGGAGCATTGTGATGACAAGTGTATTGAGCATTGTGATGACAAAGGTCATGGAGCATTGTGATGAGAAGACCATGGATAATTGTTATGACCAGGGTCATGGAGCATTGTGATGACAAGTGTTATGGAACATTGTGATCACAAGGGTTTGGAGCATTGTGATGACAGAGGTCATGGAGCAGTTTGATTTCATTGTGATGACAACAGCATGAAGCATTATGATGATGGGCATGGTGCATTGTGATGACAGGGTTCATGGAGCATTGAGATGAAAAGGGGAATGGAGCATTGTGATTAGAAGTCCATGGAGCATTCTGATGACATGCATCATGGAGCTTTGTGATGACAATGACATGGAGCATTGTGATTAGAGGGGTCTTGGAGCATTGTGATGGCAAGGGTCATGGAGGCTTGTGAAGACAAGGCCATGGAACCTTGTGATGGCAGGTGTCATGGAGCATTATAATGACAGCGGTAATGGAGCATTGTGATGACAAGGGCATGGAGCATTGGTATGAAATGTTTCATGGATTATTGTGATGAGAGTGGGCATGCAGCATTGTGATGACAAGGGCACAGAACACTATGATACATAGGTCATGGAGGATTGTAATGATAAGGGCATGGAGCATTGTGATGACAAGGGCATGGAGCAATGTGATGAGAGGGTTCAAGGAGCATTTGCTGATAATGGCATTGAGCATTGTGATGCCAAAGGTCATGGAGCTTTGTGATGACAAATGTCATGGAGCATTTTGATGACAAGGCCATGGTGCATTGTGATGAGAAGTGCAGGGAGCATTGTGATGACAGGGTCATGGAGCAATTTGATCAAAAGGGTCATGGAACATTTTGATGAGAGGGGTTATGGAAAATTGTGATGTCAGGTGTCATGGAGCATTGTGATGAAAAGGGTCATGGAGCATTTTGTGACAGGGATTATTGAACATTCTGATGTCAGGGGGCATGGAGCATTGTGATGAAACTGGTCATGGAGCATTTTGATGACAGGTGTTATGGAACATTGGGATGTCAGGGCTCATGGAGCATTGTGATTATAAGGGCATATAGCATTTTGATGACAGGGGTCATGGAACATTGTGATGACAGGGGTGAGGGAGTATTGTGATGACTAGTGATGGAACACTGTGATATCATTGGTGAGAGAGCATTTTTATGAGAAGTGCATGGAGCATTGTGATGACAAGGTTTATGGAGCATTTTGATGACAAGGATGTGGAGCATTGTGATGACAAGCACATGGCGCATTGTGATGACATGGGTTATGAAGCATTGTGCTGACAAGTGCATGGAGCAATGTGATGACAAGGGTCATTGAGCATTGTGCTGACAAACGCATGGAGCACTGTGATGACAAGGGACACAGAGCATTGTGATGAAATATTCATGGAGCATTGTGGTGAAAAAGATCACAGAGCCTTGTGTGACGAGGGCATGGACCATTGTGATGAGATAGGTCATGAAGCATTGTGATGACTGGAGTCACGGAGCATTGTGATGAAATGGGTAATGGAGCATTGTCATGACAAGGGCATGCAGCAATGTGATGACAGGGGCATGGAACATTGGTCTGACAAGTTTCATGGATTATTGTTATGACAGTGGGCATGGAGCATTGTGAAGACAAGGGCATGGAGCATTGTGGTGACAAAGGCATGGAGCATTTTGATGACAAGTGACACAGAGCATTGTGATGAAATATTCATGGAGCATTGTGGTGAAAAAGATCACAGAGCCTTGTGTGCCGAGGGCATGGACCACTGTGATGACAAAGGTCATGAAGCATTGTGATGACAGGAGTCACGGAGCATTGTGATGACAGGGGTCATGGAGCATTGCTCTGACAAGATTTATGGATTATTGTGATGAGAGTGGGCATGGCACATTGTGATGACAAGGGCATGGAACATTGTGATGACAAGGTCATGGAGTATTGTGAAGACAGGTGTCAGGGAGCACTGTGATGACATATGTCATTGTCTATTGTGATGACAATGGCATGGAGCATTAAGATACCAAATGTCATGGAGGATTGTGATGACAAAGGTAATGGAGCATTTTGATGACAGGGTCATGGAGAATTGTGATGACAAGGGCATGGAGCATTGTGATGACAAGGGCCATTGAGAATTTTGATGACAACGTCGTGAAGCATTGTGATGACAAGCGCATGGAGCTTGCTACGACAGGGGTCATAGAGCATTGCGATGACAAGTGCATGGAGAACTGTGATGACAATATCATGTAACATTATGATGAGAAGTGTCACGAAGCATTGTGATGACAAGGACGTGGAGAATTGTAATGACATGGGACATGGAGCATTGTGATGAACAGGACATGGAGAATTGTGATACCAAGACCGTGGAGCATTGTGATGGAAAGAACAGGGATAATTATGATGAAGAGCGTCATGGATCACTGTAATGACAAGGGGCATGGAGCATTGTGATGACAGGTGTCATGGAGCATTGTATGAGAGGGGTCATGGAGCATTGTGATGACAAGCGTCATGTAGCATAGTGATGAGAAGGTCATTGAGCATTGGCCTGAAAAATGTTCATGGAGTATTGTGATGACAGTGGTCAAGGAGCATTGTGATGACAAGGGAATGGAGCATTGTGATGACAAGGTCCTGGAGCAGTGTGATGAGAAGTCCATGAAGCACTGTGATGACAACATTCATGGAGCATTCTGATGAATATGGGCATGGAGCATTGTGATTACATGGGTCTTGGAGCATAGTGATGACAAGGGCATGGTATATTGTGATGACATGTGTCATGGAGCTTTGTGATGACAAGGGCATGGAGCATTGTGATTAAAAGGGTCATGGAATATTGTGATGACAGGGGTGAGTGAGTATTGTGATTACTAGTGATGGAAAATTGTGATATCAGTGGTGAGAAGGCATTCTGAGGAGAAGTGCATGGAGCATTGTGATGACATGGGTTATGGAGCATTGTGCTGACACGCGCATCGAGCATTGTGATGACAAGGGTCATGGAGCACTGTGCTGACAAAGGCATGGAGCTTTGTGATGACAAGTGTCACAGAACATTGTGATAAATATTTCATGGAGCATTGTGGTGACAAAAGTCACAGAGCTTTGTGTGACGAGGTCATGGACCATTGTGATGAAAAGTGTCATGAAGCATTGTGATGACTGGAGTCACGGAGCATTGTGATAACAGGGGTCTTGGAGCATTGTGATGAAAAGGGAATGGATCATTGTGATGAAAAAGGCATGGAGCCTTGTCATGACAGTGTTCAAGGAGCATACTGATGACAAGTGTCAGCGAGCATTGTGATGTCAAGTGTATTGAGAATTGTGGTGACAAAGGACATGGAGCATTGTGATGAGAAGACCTTGCATAATTGTGATGACGAGCGTCATGGGGCAAGTCATGACAAGTGTTATGGAATATTGTGATCGGAAAGGTTTGGAGCATTGTGATGACAGAGGACATGGAGCATTTTGATTTCATTGTGATGACAATAGCATGAATCATTATGATGATGGGCATGGTGCATTGTGATGACAGTGTTCATGGAGCATTGAGATGAAAAGTGGAATGGAGAATTGTGATTACAGAGGTCTTGGTGCATTGTGATGACAAGGTTCATGGAGCCTTGTGATGACAAAGCCGTGGAAAATTTTGATGTCAGGGGTCATGGAGCATTGTTATGACAGGTGTAATGGAGCATTGTGATGACAAGGGCATGGAGCAATGTGATGAGAGATTTCATTGAGCATTGTGATGACAATGGCATGGAGCATTTTGATGCCAAGTGTCATGGAGCTTTTTGATGACAAAAGTCATGGGGCATTTTGACGACAATGGCATGGTGCATTGAGATGAGAAGGACAGGGAGCATTGTGATGACAGGGTCATGGAGCAATTGGATGAAAAGGGTCATGGAATATTTTCATGAGAGAGGTTATGGAACATTGTGGTGTCAGGGGTCAAGAAGCATTGTGATGAAATGGGTCATGGAGCATTTTGTGACAGGAGTTATGGAACATTGTGATGTCAGGGTTCATGGAGCATTGTGATGATAAGGGCATGTAGCACTGTGATGACAGGTGTCATGGAACACTGTGATGACAGGGGTGAGGGAGGATTGTGATGACTAGTGATGTAACATTGTGATATATGTGGTCAGAGAGCATTTTGATGAGAAGTGCATGGAGCATTCTGATGACAAGTGTTATGGAGCATAGCAATGACAAGGATGTGGAGTACTGTGATGACAAGTGCATGGTGCATTTTGATGACATGGGTCATGGAGCATTGTGCTGACAAGCGCATGGAGCATTTTGATGACAAATTTCACGGAGCATTGTGCTGACAAAGGCATGGAGCATTTTGATGACAAGGGACACAGAGCATTGTGATTAAATATTCATGGAGCATTGTGGTGAAAAAGATCACAGAGCCTTGTGTGACGAGGGCATGGACCATTGTGATGAGATAGGTCCTGAATCATTGTGATGACTGGAATCACGGAGCATTGTTGATGACAGGGGTCATGGAGCATTGCTGTGAGAAGATTTATGTATTATTGTGATGAGAGTGGGCATGGGGCATTGTGATGACAAGGGCATGGGACATTGTGATGACAAGGTCATGGAGTATTGTGAAGACAGGTGTCAGGGAGCATTGTGATGACATATGTCATTGTCCATTGTGATGACAATGGCATGGAGCATTGTGATACCAAGTGTCATGGAGGATTGTGATGACAAAGGTAATGGAGCATTTTGATGACAAGGGCTTGGAACATTGTGATGACAAGGGTCATTGAGAATTTTGATGACAACGTCGTGAAGCATTGTGATGAAAAGCGCATGGAGCTTGCTATGACACGGGTCATAGAGTATTGCGATGACAAGTGCATGGAGAATTGTGATGACAAGATCATGTAACATTGTGATGAGAAGTGTCACGAAGCATTGTGATGACAAGGACGTGGAGAATTGTAATGACATGGGACATGGAGCATTGTGATGAAAATACCATGGATAGTTATGATGAAGAGCATCATGGATCACTGTAATGACAAGGGGCATGGATCATTCTGATGACAGGTGTCATGGAGCATTGTGATGAGAGGGGTTAAGGAGCACTGTGATGAAAAGGGAATGGAGCATTGTGATGACAAGGTCCTGGAGCAGTGTGATGAGAAGACCATGGAGCCTTGTGATGACAAGTCTCATGGAGCATTCTGATGAATAGGGGCATGGAACATTGTGATTACAGGTGTCTTGGAGCATTGTGATGACAAAGGTAATGGAGCCTTGAATGCCAAGGCGGTGGATCATTGTGACGGCAGTGGTCCTGGAGCATTGTGATTACAGGGGTCTTGGAGCATTGTGATGACAAGGGCATGGAGCATTGGCCTGAAAATGTTCATGGAGTATTGTGATGACAGCGGTCAAGGAGCATTGTGATGACCAGGGAATGGAGCATTGTGATGACAAGGTCCTGGAGCAGTGTGATGAGAAGACCATGGAGCCTTGTGATGACAAGTCTCATGGAGCATTCTGATGAATAGGGGCATGGAGCATTGTGATTACAGGGGTCTTGGAGCATTGTGATGACAAGGGCATGGAGCATCGTGATGAGAATGCCATGGAGCATTCTGATGACATGTGTCATGGATCTTTGTGATGACAAGGGCATGGAGCATTGTGATTACAGGGGTCTTGGAGCATTGTGATTACAAGGGTCATGGAGCCTTGGATGCCAAGGCGGTGGAACATTGTGATGGCAGGTGTCATGGAGCATTGTTATGACAGGGGTAATGGAGCATTGTGGTGACAAGGGCAAGGAACATTGGTCTGAAAATTTCATGGATTATTGTGATGAGATTCAGCATGGAATACTGTGATGACTTGGGCACGGAATACAGTGATACATGTGTCATGGAGGTTTGTAATGACAAGGGCATAGAGCGTTGTGGTGAGAAGAATATCGAGCATTGTGATGACAAGCGTCATGGAGCATTGTGGTGACAAGTGCATGGAGCAATGTGATGAGAGTTTTCAGGTAGAACTGTGATGAAATGGCATGGAGCATTGTGATGCCAAGGGTCATGGAGCTTTGTGATGACAAAGGTCATGGAGCATTTTGATGACAAGGTTGTGGTGCATTGTGATGAGAAGGGCAGGGAGCATTGTGATGACAGGGTCATGGAGCAAATTGATGAAAAGTGTCATGGAACATTTTGATGACATGGGTTATGGAACATTGTGATGTCAGGGGTCATGGAGCATTTTGATGAAAACGGTCATGGAGCATTCTGATGAAAAGGTGCATGGAGCATTGAGATTACAGGTGTTTTGAAGCAATGTGATGACAAGGGCTTGGAGCATTGTGATGAGAAGGCAATGGAGCATACTGATGACATGCATCATGGAGTTTTGTGATGACAAGGACATGGAGCATAGTGATAACAGGGTTCTTGGAGCATTGTGATGACAAGTGTCATGGAGCATTGTGATGAGAAGGTCATGAAGCATTGGCCTGAAAATGTTCATGGAGTATTGTGATGACAGCGGTCAAGGAGCATTTTGATGACAAGGGTATGGAGCCTTGTGATGACAAGGACCTGGAGCAGTGTGATGAGAAGATCATGGAGCCTTGTGATGACAAGTCTCGTGGAGCATTTTGATGAATTGGGTCATGGAGCATTGTGATTACAGGGGTCTTGGAGCATTGTGATGACAAGTGCATTGAGCATTGTGATGAGAAGGCCATGGAGCATTCTGATGACATGTGTCATGGATCATTGAGATAACAAGGGCATGGAGCATTGTGATTACAGGGGTATTGGAGCATCGTGATGACAAGGGTCATGGAGCCATGGATGACAAGGCGGTGGAATATTATGATGGCAGGTGTCATGGAGCATTGTTATGACAGGGGTAATGGAGCATTGTGATGACAAGGGCATGGAACATTGGTCTGAAAATTTCATGGATTATTGTGATGAGATTTGGCATGGAAAATTGTGATGACTAGGGCACGGAACACTGTGATACATGTGTAATGGAGGATTGTAATAACAAGGGCATAGAGCATTGTGATGAGAATAGTATCGAGCATTATGATGACAGGGGTCATGGAGCATTGTGATGACAAGGGCATGGAGCACTGTGATGACAGGGGCATGGAACATTGGTCTGAGATGTTTCATGGATTATTGTGATGACAGTGGACATGGCGCATTGTGATGACAAGGGCATGGAGCATTGTGATGACAAGGTCATGGAGCATTCTGATGACATGCGTCATGTAGCTTTGTGATGACAAGGGCATGGAGAATTGTGATTACAGGGGTCATGGAATATTTTGATGACAGGGGTGAGGGAGTATTGTGATGACTAGTGATGGAATATTGTGATATCAGTGGTGAGAAGGCATTTTGAGGAGAAATGCATGGAGCATTGTGATGACAAGGTTTATGGAGCATTTTGATGACAAGGATGTGGAGAATTGTGATGACAAGTGCATGGTGCATTGTGATGACATGGGTTATGGAGCATTGTGCTGACACGCGCATCGAGCACTGTGATGACAAGGGTCATGGAGCATTGTGTGACAAAGGCATTGAGCTTTGTGATGACAAGCATCACAGAGCATTGTGATAAAAATTTCATGGAGCATTGTGCTGACAAAGCTCACAGAGCTTTGTGTGACGAGGTCATGGACCATTGTGATGACAAATGTCATGAAGCATTGTGATGACTGGAGTCACTGAGCATTGTGATAACAGGGGTCTTGGAGCATTGTGATGAACAGGGAATGGATCATTGTGATGAAAAATGCATGGAGCCTTGTCATGACAGTGTTCAAGGAGCATACTGATGTCAAGTGTCAGCGAGCATTGTGATGCCAAGTGTATTGAGCATGGTGGTGACAAAGGTCATGGAGCATTGAGATGAGAAGACCTTGCATCATTTTGATGACGAGCGTCATGGGGCATGTGATGACAAGTGTTATGGAACATTGTGATTAGAAGGGTTTGGAGCATTGTGAGGACAGAGGACATGGAGCATTTTGATTTCATTGTGATGACAACAGCATGAATCATTATGATGATGGGCATGGTGCATTGTGATGACAGTGTTCATGGAGCATTGAGATGAAAAGTGTCATGGAGAATTGTGATTACAGAGGTCTTGGAGCATTTTGATGACTAGGGTCATGGAGCCTTGTGATGACAAGGCCGTGGAACATTGTGATGGCAGGGGTCATGGAGCATTGTTATGACAGGTGTAATGGAGCATTGTGATGACAAGGGCATGGAACAATGTGATGAGAGATTTCATTGAGCATTGTGATGACAATGGCATGGAGCATTGTGATGCCAAGGGTAAGGGAGCTTTGAGATGGCAAATGTCATGGGGCATTTTGATGAAAGGGGCCTGGTGCATTATGAAGAGAAGGGCAGGGAGCATTGTGATGACAGGGTCATGGAGCAATTTGAATAAAAGAGTCATGAATATTTTGATGACAGGGGTTATGGAACATTGTTATGTCAGGGGTCATGGAGCATTGTGATGAAAAGGGCATGTAGCACTGTGATGACAGTGGTCATGGAACATTGTGATGACAGGGGTGAGCGCGTATTGTGATGACTAGTGATGGAACATTGTGATATAGGTGGTGAGAGAGCATTTTGATGAGCAGTGCATGGAGCATTGTGATGACAAATTTTATGGAGCATAGCGATGAAAAGGATGTGGATCATTGTGATGAAAAGAGCATGGCACATTGTGATGACATGTGTCATGGAGCATTGTGCTGACAAGCACATGGAGCATTTTGATGACAAGTGTCATGGAGCATTGTGCTGACAAAGCCATGGAGCATTGTGATGACAAGGGACACAGAGCATTGTGATGAAAATTTCATGGAGCATTGTGGTGACAAAGATCACAGAGCCTTGTGTGACGAGGGCATGGACCATTGTGATGAGAAAGGTCATGAATCATTGTGAGGACTGGAGTCACGGAGCATTGTGATGACAAGGGCATGGAGCAATGTGATGACAGGGGCATGGAACATTGGTCTGACATATTTCATGAATTATTGTGATGACAGTGGGCATGGCTCATTTTGATGACAAGGGCATGGTTCTTTGTGATGACAAGGTCATGGAGTATTGTGAAGACAGGTGTCAAGGAGCATTGTGATGACATATGTCTTTATCCATTGTGATGACAATGGCATGGAGCACTGTGATACCAAGTGTCATGGAGCATTGTGCTGACAAAGGCATGGAGCATTCCGATGACAAGGAACACAGAGCATTGTGATGAAAATTTCATGGAGCATTATGGTGACAAAGATCACAGAGCCTTGTGTGACAAGGGCATGGACCACTGTGATGAGAAAGGTCATGAATCATTGTGATGACTGGAGTCACGGAGCACTGTGATGACAGGGTTCATGGAGCATTGTGATGACAGGGGCATGGAGCAATGTGATGACAGGGGCATGGAACATTGGTCTGACAAGTTTCATGGATTACTGTGATGACAGTGGGCATGGAGCATTGAGATGACAAGGGCATGGAACATTGTGGTGACAAAGGTCACAGAGCCTTGTGTGACGAGGGCATGGACCATTGTGAGGACAAAGGTCATGAAGCATTGTGATGACTGTGGTCACGGAACATTGTGATGACAGGGGTCATGGAGCATTGTGATGACAAGGGCATGGAGCATTGTGATGACAGGGGCATGGAACATTGGTCTGATATGTTTCATTGATTATTGTGATGACATAGGGCATGGCACATTGTGATGACAAGGTCATGGAGTATTGTGAAGACAGGTGTCAGGGAGCATTGTGATGACATATGTCATTGTCCATTGTGATGACAATGGCATGGAGCATTGTGATACCAAGTTTCATGGAGGATTGTGATGACAAATGTAATGGAGCATTTTGATGACAAGGGCTTGGAACATTGCGATGACAATGGTCATGGAGCATTGTGATGACCAGGGCATGGAGCATTCTGATGAAAAGGTGCATGGAGCATTGAGATTACAGGGGATTTGAAGCAATGTGATTACAAGGGCATGGAGCATTGTTATGAGAAGGCAATGGAGCATTCTGATGACATGCGTCATGGAGCTTTGTGATGACGAGGACATGGAGCATTGTGATTACAGGGGTCTTGGAGCATTGTGATGAAAATGGAATGGATCATTGTGATGAAAAATGCATGGAGCCTTTTCATGACAGGGTTCAAGGAGCATACTGATGACAACTGTCAGGGAGCATTGTGATGATAAGTGTATTGAGCATTGTGATGACAAAGATCATGGAGCATTGTGATGAGAAGACCATGGATAATTGGGATGACCAGCGTCATGGGGCATTGTGATGACAAGTGTTATGGAATATTGTGATCAGAAGTGTTTCGTGCATTGTGATGACAGAGGTCATTGAGCATTTTGATTTCATTGTGATGACAATAGCATGAAATATTATGGTGATGGGCACGGTGCATTGTGATGACAGGGTTCATGGAGCATTGAGATGAAAAGGGGCATGGAGCATTGAGATTACAGGGGTGTTGGAGCATTATGATGACAAGGGCATGGAGCATTGTGAAGAGAAGGCCATGGAGCATTCTGATTACCTGCATCATGCAGCTTTGTGATGACAAGGGCATGGAGAATTGTGATTACATGGGTCATGGAATATCGTGATGACAGTGGTGAGGGAGTATTGTGATGACTAGTGATGGAACATTGTGATATCAGTGGTGAGAAGACATTTTGAGGAGAAGTGCAAGGAGCTTTGTGATGACAAGGTTTATGGAACATTTTGATGACAAGGATGTGGAGCATTGTGATGACAAGTGCATGGTGCATTGTGATTACATGGGTTAAGGAGCACTGTGCTGACACACGCATCGAGCATTGTGCTGACAAGGGTCATGGAGCATTGTGCTGACAAAGGCATGGAGCTTTGTGTTGACAAGGGTCACAGAGCATTGTGATAAAAATTTCATGGAGCATTGTGGTGACAATGGTCACAGAGCTTTGTGTGACGAGGTTATGGACCATTTGGATGATAAGTGTCATGAAGCACTGTGATGACTGGAGTCACGGAGCATTGTGATCAAAGGGATCTTGGATCATTTTGATGAAAAGAGAATGGATCATTGTGATGAAAAATGCATGGAGCCTTGTCATGACAGTGTTCAAGGAGCATACTGATGACAAGTGTCAGTGAGTATTGTGATGCCAAGTGTATTGAGCATTGTGGTGACAAAGGTCATGGAGCATTGTGATGAGAAGACCTTGCATCATTGTGATGACGAGCGTCATGGGGCATGTGATGACAAGTGTTATTGTACATTGTGATCAGAAAGGTTTGGAGCATTGTGCTGACAGTGGACATGGAGCATTTTGATTTCATTGTGATGACAATAGCATGAATCATTATGATGATGGGCATGGTGCATTGTGATGACACTGTTCATGGAGCATTGAGATGAAAAGTGGCATGGAGAATTCTGATTACAGAGGTCTTGGAGCATTGTGATGACAAGGGTCATGGAGCATTGTGATGACAAGGGCTTGGAGCTTGTGATGACAAGTGTCATGGAGAATTGTGATGACAATGGCAGGGAGCATTGTGATGTCAAGGGACATTGAGAATTTTTATAACAATGTCATGAAGCATTGTGATGACAAGCATATGGAGCTTGCTATGACAGGGTTCAGGGAGCATTGTGATTACAAGTGCACGGAGAATTGTGATGACAAGAGCATGTAACATTGTGATGAGAAATGTCATGGAATATTGTGATGACAGAGAGGTGGAGAATTGTGATGACAAGGGACATGGAGCAATGTGATGGCAAGACCGTGGAGCATTGTGATGAGAAGACCATGGATAATCGTGGTGACAAGCATCATGGAGCATTATTATGACAAGAGCCATTGAGCATTCTGACATAAGATATCACTTATGAAGGAAATGTAAACATGGGTACACTTGAACTGAATTAGTAAAGAGAACAGAGTCTCACATATAGGAAATATACTTATGCCTGCTTACGGGGAAAAGAGATGTGGGGAGATGCATAAAACCATAGTTTGATATTAGCACCAGTACCATTCCATAATCCGAATACAGAATAGACAAGACCAACTCCTTCCTCAGTGAATGGGACTGAAAACCCCTATTCTCTGCAGAGGAATATATCTGACTAGTAAGAATCTTAAAACCTATGTATTGATATGTCTCTGTAAGGGAATCAAGTGTGTCTAGACTGGCATAAACATGGCAGTGAAAATCAGCGGAAACCCATGATAAAAAGGAATTTAAAAACAAAACAAAAAACAGGGAAATTCTTTACAATTCCTTCAGGGGCTCTGATGAAACCTGGAATGACCCTATCTACAACGACAGCTGGATGTGGCATAAGGCTGGAAACTTGAGACTGAGACGATTGGTCAGATTGGGTGAGCAAATGCAGACCCTTTAAAGCAATAATGCGTGGCACCCATTCCTTGGGTCCCAACTCTCCAAATAAAAGGGAATATTACTACAGCTATAACATGTACGGGAAACCTAGAGAATGGACCCACTGTGAATACGAAAGGTTTCTAAAACTCAACTAATAGTCCCTCTCCTCGTGCTCCGGTTTCACTTTAAAACTGCTTTACTATCAATCTCCCAACTTGGAGAGACAGCCCCTTTAACCTCCTGGTTCGCACAGGTTGCCAAATAGGCAAAGGATGAAAGGGAAGAGGGAGTAACAATGAGAGAGTAGCTGTTAGGCATTTGGACGGGCACATGTCACTCTAATTTCCCGGCACGAAGAAGAATAAACCAAAGTCTCTGCCAACCGTCGGGAACCAGTATAGGTCCTGAACCAACATTTGGGACTTGCGGTCAGCACACAAAAAACGAGTTGAAAAATGGAGCTCAGGGGCACAGCAATTCACAAACTGGCAGAGCAATAAAGGACAACAATCTTCCAAAAATTTGTTGAGGGAAGGCAATGAGGTGGACTTGAAAGCGAGCCAGAATAGTAGGAAACAGATTTCAAGAGGTACATTGGAATCACCTTTAAGACATAGGAAGAGGGGCACAACTTCGACAATGATGCACTAGGCCAAAAAGCGCGTATGCATTTTCTCCTGAATATATTCAGGAGAAAAGGCATATGCGCTTTTTGGCCAAGCAAGCAAGCGGGCAATGCAAATCTGCACTACAAAGAAGTGTCCCTTCCCACCGGTCAAGAGGGACATCCGCAAAATGAACAAAAACCAGAAAGGCAAGACAGGCACTGGAGAACAAGGAACCTAGTTATGCTGTTGGGCAGGATGTAAATTGCCAACTGCCTCTCTGGAGGAGTGCACTGTGTTCCCTAAAACAAGTTAAAAACAGAGCTACAGACCAAGGACATTTCCAGGCTAGGGAATATGCTTTGGTAAAATGGAAAATCAATAAGACAGAGCCACCTCAAAATTTAGGGCTGCACTGCTTACAAGAACTTCAACTTGGGTACACCTTAAATATCCCAGGAAAGACAAAAACGGTTCAAGAAATTGTGTTACTTACGTAAGATGGAATATCCCTCAGCCATGAAATTAATGTCATAACGCGAGTAGCAGCAAAATGAGTGGATTCAGGTACGATGATTCTAAGTGAAATAAGTCACAGAGAAAAAGAAACTTATAAAATATCACTTATGAAGGTCCTGTAAACATGGCTGGATACACATGGACTGAGTTAGGAAAGAGAACAGAGTCTCACATTTAGAAAACACTCTTGTGCCTGCTTAAGGGTGAAGGAAAGATGGGGTGATGCATAAAACCAGAGTTTGATATTAGTACAGGTACCGTTCCAAAAACCAACTATGGAATAGACAAGACCTACACTTTCCTCAGTGAAAGGGACTCAAACCCCATATTTCCCACAGAGGAATATATCTGACTAGTAAGTATCTTAAAACCAATCTATTGATATGTCTCTGTAAGGGAATCAAGTGTGTCTAGACTGGCATAAACATGGCACTGAGAATCAGCTCAAACCCACTATAAAAAGGAATTTCAAAAACAAAACAAAAAAGAGGGAAATTCTTTACAATTCCTACAGTGGCTCTGATGAAATCTGGAATGACCCTATCTACAACGACAGCTGGATGTGGCATAAGGCTGGACACTTGGGACTGAGAGGATTGGTGAGAATCGGTGAGCAAATGCAGACCGTTTAAAGCAATAATGCGAGGCACTCATTCCAAGGGTCCCAACTCTCCAGGATGAAGGGAATATTACTACAGCTATAACAGGTACGGGAAACCTAGAGAATGGACACACTGTGAATACGAAAGGTTTCTAAAACTCAACTAATACTCCCTCTCCTGGTGCCCCGGTTTGACTTTCCAACTGCTTTACTATCAATCTCCCAACTTGGAGACACGGCCCCTTTAACGTCTTGGTTCGCACAGGTTCCCAATTTGGCAGAGGATGTAAGGGAAGAGGGAGAACCAATGAGAGAGTAGCTGTTAGGCATTTGGACGGGCACATGTGACTCTAATTTCCAGGCATGAAGGAGAATTTACCAAAGTCTCAGACACCCTCTGGGAACGAATATAGGTCCTGAACCAAAATTTTGGACTTGCGGTCAGCTCACAAAAAACGAGTTGAAAAATGGAGCTCAGGGGCACAGCAATTCACAAACTGGAAGAGTAATAAAGGACAACTATCGTCCAAAAATCTGTTGAGGGAAGGCAATGAGGCGGACTTGAATGCGAGTCAGAATGGCACGAAACAAATTTCAAGAGGTACATTGGAATCACATTTAAAGCACAGGAAGAGCTGCACAACTTCGACAGTGATGCCCTTTTTGGCCAAGCAACCAAGCGGGAAATGCAAATCAGCACTACAAAGAAGTATCACTTCCCACCAGTCAAAAGGGATATCTGCAAAATGTGTAAAAACCTGAAAGGCAAGAAAGTCCCTGAAGAACAGGGAGACTAGTTATGCTGATGGGCAGGATGTAAATTGCCAACTGCCTCTCTGGAGGAGTGCATTGTGTTCCCTAAAACAGGTAAAAAACAGAGCTACACAGCCAAGGGCACTTCCAGTCTAGGGAATATTCCTTGGGAAAACTGAAAATCAATAAGACAGAGCCACCCCAAAATTTAGGGCTGCACTGCTTACAAGAACCTCAACTTGGGTACACCTAAAATATCCCAGGAAAGACAAAAATGGTTCAAGAAATTGTGGTACTTACGTATGATGGAATATCCCTCAGACATGAAATCAATGTCATAAGGCCAGTAGCAGCAAAATGAGTGGATTCAGGTACGATGATTCTAAGAGAAATAAGTCACAGAGAAAAAGAAACTTATCATAAGATATCACTTATGAAGGTCCTGTAAACATGGCTACACATGAACTGAGTTAGGAAAGACAACAGAGTCTCTCATTTAGAAAACACTCTTATGCCTGCCTAAGGGGGAAGGAGAGGTGGGGTGATGCATAAAACCAGAGTTTGATATTAGTACAGGTACCGTTCCAAAAACCAACTACGGATTATACAAGTCCTACACCTTCGTCAGTGAAAGGGACTCAAAACCCCATATTTCCCGCAGAGGAATATATCTGACTAGTAAGAACCTTAAAACCTATGTATTGATATGTCTCCGTTAGGGAACCATGTGTGTCTAGACTGGCATAAACATGGCAGTGAAAATCAGCTCAAACCCACTATAAAAAGGAATTTCAAAAACCAAACAAAAAAACAGGGAAATTCTTTACAATTCCTTCAGGGGCTCTGATGAAACCTAGAATGACCATATCTACAACGACAGCTGGATGTGGCATAAGGCTGGACACTTGGGACTGAGAGGATTGGTGAGATTGGGTGAGCAAATGCAGACCTTTTAAAGCAATAATGCATGGCACACATTTCAAGGGTCCCAACTCTCCAGGTTGAAGGGAATATTACTACAACTATAACATGTACGGGAAACCTAGAGAATGGACACACTCTGAATATGAAAGGTTTCAAGAACTCAACTAATTGTACCTCTCCTGGTTCTCCATCTAGAATTTCCAACTGCTTTACTATCAATCTCCCAACTTGGAGAGACAGCCCCTTTAACCTCCTGGTTCTCACAGTATGCCAATTTGGCGGAGGATGAAATGGAAGAGGGAGAACCAATGAGAGAGTAGCTGTTAGGCATTTGGATGGGCACATTTCACTCTAATTTCCCAGCAGGAAGAAGAATTAACCAAAGTCTCAGCAACCCGCCGGGAACCTGTATAGGTCCTGAACCAAAATTTTGGAGTTGCGGTCAGCTCACAAAAAACAAGTTGAAAAATGGAACTCAGGGGCACAGCAATTCACAAACTGGCAGAGTAATAAAGGACAACTATCTTCCAAACATCTGTTGAGGGAAGGCAACGATGTGGACTAGAAAGCTAGCCAGAATAGCCAGTAACAGATATAAAGAGGTACAATGGAATTGCCTTTAAAGCACAGAAAGAGGGGCACAACTTTGACAATGATGCATTTGGCCAAAAAGGGCGTATGTGTTTTTTCCTAAATATAATCAGGAGAAAACGCATATGCCCTTTTTGGCCAAGCAAGCAAGCAGGCAATGCAAATCTGCACTACAAAGAATTATCAATTCCCACCATTCAAAAGGGACAACCACAAAATGTGTAAAAACCATAAAGGCAAGACAGGCCCTGGAGAACAGGAAGCCTAGTTATGCTGATGGGCAGGATGTAAATTGCCAACTGCCTCTCTGGAGGAGTGCATTGTGTTCCCTAAAACAAGTAAACAACAGAGCTACAGAGCCAAGGGCACTTCCAGTATAGGCAATATACCTTGGGCATACTGAAAATCAATAAGACAGAGCCACCCCAAAATTTAGGGCTGCACTGCTTACAAGAACCTCAAATTGGGTACACCTTAAATTTCCCACGAAAGACAAAAATGGTTCAAGAAACTTTGTTACTCACGTATGATGAAATAGCCCTCAGCCATGAAATCAATGTCATAAGGCCAGTAGCAGCAAAATGAGTGGATTCAGGTACGATGATTCTAAGTGAAATAAGTCACAAACATAAAGAAACTTATCATAAGATATCACTTATGAAGGTCCTGTAAACCTGGCTACACATGAACTAAGTTAGGAAAGAGAAAAGAGTCTCACATTTAGAAAACAGTCTTATGCCTGCTTAAGGGGGAAGGATAGGTGGGGTGATGCATAAGACCAGAGTTGGATATTAGTACAGGTACCATTCCAAAAACCAACTACGGAATAGTCAAGACCTACACCATCCTCAGTGAAAGTGACTCCAAACCCAATATTTCCCACAGAGGAATATATCTGACTAGTAAAAATCTTAAAACCTATGTATTGATATGTCTCCGTAAGGGAATCAAGTGTGTCTAGACTGGCATAAACATGGCAGTGAGAATCAGCTCAAACCCACTAAAAAAAGGAATTTCAAGTACAAAACAAAAAAACAGGGAAATTCTTTACAATTCCTTCAGGGGCTCTGATGAAACCTGGAATGACCATATCTACAACGACAGCTGGATGTGGCATAAGGCTGGACACTTGGGACTGAGAGTATTGGTGACATACGGTGAGCAAATGCAGACCATTTAAAGCAAGAATGCATGGCACACATTCCAAGGGTCCCAACTCTCCAGGTTGAAGGGAATATTACCACAGCTATAACATGTATGGGAAACCTAGAGAATGGACACACTCTGAATACAAAAAGTTTCTAAAACTCAACTAACAATCCCTCTCCTGGTGCTTCTGTTTGACTTTCCAACTGCGTTAGTCTCAATCTCCCAACTTGGAGAGACATCACCTTTAACATCCTGGTTCGCCCAGCTTGCCAATTTGGCAGAGGATGAAAGGGAAGAGGGAGAAACAAAGAGAGAGTAGCCGTTAGGCATTTGGAAGGGCACATGTCTCTCTAATTTCCCAGCAGGAAGAAGAATTAACCAAAGTCTCAGCCACCCGCCGGGAAACAGTATAGGTCCTGAACCAAAATTTTGGACTTGCGGTCAACTCACAAAAAACGAGTTGATAAATCGATCTCAGGGGCACAATAGTTCAAAATCTGGCAGAGTAATAAAGGACAACTATCGTCCAAAAATCTGTTGAGGGAAGGCAACGAGGTGGACTTGAAAGTGAGACAGAATAGCAGGAAACAGATTTCAAGAGGTACATAGGAATCTCCTTTAAAGCACAGGAAGAGGGGCACAACTTCGACCATGATGCACTTGGCCAAAAAGGGCGTATGCGTTTTCTCCTGAATATATTCAGGAGAAAACTCATACGTCATTTGTGGCCAAGCAAACGGGCAATGCATATCTGCACTACAAGGAAGTATCATTTCTCACCAGTCAAAAGGGACATCCTCAAAATGTGTAAAAACTAGAAAGGCAAGACAGGCCCTGGAGAACAGGGAGCCTAGTTATGCTGATTGGCTGGATGTAAATTGCCAACTTCCTCACTGGAGGAGTGCATTGTGTTCCCTAAAACAAGTAAACAACAGAGCTACAGAGCCAAGGGCACTTCCTGTCTAGGGAATATACCTTGGGAAAACTGAATATCAATAAGAGAGAGCCACCTCAAAATTTAGGGCTGCACTGCTTACAAGAACCTCAACTTGGGTACACCTTAAATATCCCAGGAAAGACAAAAATGGTTCAAGAAATTGTGTTACTTATGTACGATGGAATATCCCTCAGCCATGCAATCAATGTCATAAGGCCAGTAGCAGCAAAATAAGTGGATTTAGGTACGATGATTCTAAGTGAAATAAGTCACACAGAAAAAGAAACTTATCATAAGGTATCACTTATGAAGGTCCTGGAAACATGGCTACACATGAACTGAGTTAGGAAAGAGAACAGAATAATGAAAATTATCATAAGCTATCATTCATAGCGGGAATGTACCCATGGCTGCATATGAACTGAATTACAAACACAACAGAGTCACACACTTAGAAAACAAACTTCTGCCTGATTAAGGGGAAAGGCGAGGTAGGGTGATACATAAATCTACAGTCCAAAATTAGCACAGATACCGTTCCATAAATCAAGTATGTAATAGACAGCACCTATTCCCGGCACAATGAACTGGACTCAACAACCCCTATTCATTGCAGAAGAATATATCTGACTTGTAATAATTCTAAAACATATGTATTCTAATGTCTCCATAAAGGAATCATGCGTGTGTATAACGGAATGCACAGCACTGAAATTCAGCTAAACACCCTTATAAAAATAAATTTCAAAAGCAAAATGCAAAACCAGCAAAACAGAGAGAAAGTCTTAAAAATTACTTTCAGGGCCTGTGATGCAACCTGGATTGACCACCTTTACACCCACAGCTGGAGGAGACATAAGACTGGACACCTGGGGCTGACAAGATTGCTGAGGTTGTGTGAGCAAAAGAACACCACTTAGAGCAATACTGTGTGCTACCCATTCTAGTGGCCCCAACTCTCCAGGTTTAAGGGAATCTTCCTACAGTTAAAACATGCATGGGAAACCCGTTGGATGGTACACTGTGTAATCGGGAAAGTTTTCTAAAATGTACCTCATTTTTCCTTTCCTCGTGCTCAGCTTAGCCATTCCATCTGCAATACTGAAAATCTCCCCACTTGGAGTGTCACTGCCTTTACCCTCCTGTTGTGTACAGTTTGCAAATTGTGCAGAGGATGAACAGGAAGAGGGGAAACAAATGAGACATTAGCTGTAGGTGTTTGGATGGGCACATATCTCTCTAGTTTCCCAACAGGAAGAAGAATTAAAAACAGGCTCAGCCTGCAACCGCGGAACCAGACTAGGGCCTAAAGCCATCCTGCAGTATTGCAGCCAGCTCACAAATAAGTGAGTTGAAAAATGGAAATCAGGGGCACAGCAATTCACAAACTTGCAGAGTTATAAAGGACAACTATCATCCAGAAATATATTGAGGTAAGCCAGTGAAGAGGATTTGAAAGCAAGGCAGAATTGAAGGAAACAGATTTCAAGAGGTAGATTGGAGTCGTCTTTAAAGCACATGAAAAGCGACAGATCTTCGACAATGTGGCCCTTGGATGAAAAGGGAGTATGTGTATTTTCTTGAATATATTCGGGAAAAAATGCATACTCCCTTTTTGGCCAAGCAAGCCATCAGGCATTGCAAATCCACACTACATAGAAGTGTCACTTACCTCCGGTCTAAAGGGCCATCCGCAAATTGTGTAAAAACAACAAATACAGGACAGGCCATGGAAAAACGGGAGTCTGGTTATGCCGATGGACAGGATGTAAATTGCCAACAGCCTCTCTGGAGAACTGTATGTTGTTTTCTAAAACAGAGCTACAGAGCAAAGCACACTTCCACTCATGGGCGTGTATTTTGGGAAAACTAAAAATCCACAACACACAGCCAGCCCAAAGTTTAGGGCTGCTCTGTTTACAAGAACCTCGACTGCGGTACACTTTAAACATCCCAGGAAAGGGGAAAAAAAAGGATAAATATGTTGTGGTACTTATATACAATGGAATATCACTCAGACATAAAATCAATGTCATAAGGCCAATAGCAGCATAATGAGTGGCTTTAGGTACGATGATGCTAATTGAAATGAGCCACAAAGAAAAAGAAACTTATTGTAATATATCACTTATAGAGGGAATGTAAACATGGCTACACATGAACTGAATTTCAACAGAGAACAGAGTTACACATTTAGAAAACACACTTATGCCTCCTTAAGGGGAAAGGTGATGTTGGGGTGATGTGTAAAAGCAGAGTTTGAAATTAGCACAGATACCATTCCATATACCAAATATGTAATAGACAACACCTACTCCTTTCTCAATGAACTGGACACAAAACACCCTATTCACTGAAGAGGAATATATCTGACTGGTAATAATCTTGAAACCTATTTATTTATATGTCTCCATAATGGAATCAAGTGTATGCAGATTGGCATAAACACAGATCAATGGAACAGGACAGAAAGTGCAGAGATAAACCTACATACCTATGCCTATCTCACCTATGACATATGAGCTAAGGATATACAATGGAGAAAAGACAGTGTCTTCAGTAATTGGTGCTGGGAAAACTGGACCCCTACACATAAAAGAATGAAATTAGAACACTCCATAACACCATACACAAAAATAAACTCTAAATTGATCAGATATCTAAATATAAGACCAGACACTATAAAACACTTAGGGGAAACCATAGGCAGAACACTCTATGACATAAATCACAGCAAGATCCTTTTTGACCCACCTCCTAGAGAAATGGAAATAAAAACAGAAATCAACAAATGGGAACTAATGAAACTTAAAAGCTTTTACGCAGTACAGGAAAACATAAACAAGATGCAAAAACAACCCTCAGAATGGGAGAAAATATTTTCAAATGAAGCAATTGACAAAGGATTAATCTCCAAACTTTACAAGCACCTCATGTAGCTCAATATCACAAAAACAAACAACCCAATCCAAAAACGGGCAGAAGACCTAAATAGACATTTCTCCAAAGAAGATATACAGATTACCAAGAAACACGTGAAAGGATGCTGAACATCACTAATCATTAGAGAAATGCAAATCAAAACTACCGTGAGGTATCACCTCACAGCAGTCAGATTGGCAATCATCAAAAAAATCTAAAAAACAATAAATGCTGGAGAGGCCTTTATTGGAGAAAAGGGAACACACTTACACTGTGGGTGGGAATGTAAATTGATATGGGCACTAGGGAGAACAGTAAGGAGGTTCCTTTAAATAACTAACAATAGAAGTACCATACGACACAACAATCCAACTACTGGGCATTTGCCTTGTGAAAACCATAATTCAAAAAGAGTTATGTACAAAAATGTTCATTGCAGCTCTATTTACAATAGCCAGGACATGGAAGCAAACTAAGTGTCCATTGACAGATGAATGGATAAAGAAGATATGGCACATATATACAATGGAATATCACTCAGCCATAAAAAGAAGCAAAACTGAGTTATTTGCACTGAGGTGGATGGACTTAGAATCTGTCCTACACAGTGAAGTAAGTCAGAAAGGGAAAAACAAATACTGTATGTTAACAGAGATATACGGAATCTAATGAGGAAAAAAAAAAAGATTTTGAAGACCCTAGTGGCAGGACAGGATTAAGGACACAGACATAGGGAAAGGACTTGAGGACACCGGAAGGGGGATGGGTAAGATGGGACGAAGTGAGAGAGTGGCATGGACATAAATACATTACCACATGTAATACTGATAGCTACTGGGAAGCAGCCACATAGAACTGGGAGATCAGCTCGGTGCTTTGTGACCACCTAAAGGGGTGGGATATGGAGTGTGGGAGGGAGATGCAAGAGGGAGGGGATCTGCTGATATTTGTATATGTATAGCTGATTCACTTTGTTATACAGCAGAAACTAACACTCCATTGTAAAGCAATTATACTCCAATAAAGGTGGAAAAGGAAAAATAAAAAAGAAAGCCCAGGGATAAACCTACACACCTATGCTCAACTAATCTATGACAAAGGAGGCAAGACTTTACAATGGAGAAAAGAGAGTTTCTTCAGTCAGTGGTGCTGGGAATTATGGACAGCTATATGCAAAAGAATGAAATTAGAACACTCCCCAACACCATACATAAAAATATATTCAAAATCGATTAGAGACCTTAATGTAAGACCGGACAGTATAAAACTCTGAGAGGAAAACTTACGAAGAATACTCTGACGTAAATCACAGCAAGATCTTTTTTTGATCCATCTCCTATAGTAATGAAATAAAAAAAGAAGAAGCTAAACAGATGGGACCTAATGAAACGTAAAAGCTTTTGCAAAGCAAAGGAAACTACAAACAAGATGAAAAGACAACCCTCAGAATGGCAGAATATATTTGCAAACAAATCAATGGACAAATGATTAATCTCCAATATATATAAACAGCTCATGCAGGTCAACATTAATAAGACAAAAAACCCAATACAAAAATGGAAGCAGATCTAAATAGACATTTCTTCCAAGAAGACATAGAGATGGCCAAGACGCACATGAAAATCTGCTCAACATCACTAATTATTAGAGAAATGGAAATCGAAACTACAATGAGGTATCACGTCACACCTGTTAGAATGGGCATCATCAGAAAATCTACAAACATCAAATGCTGGAGAGGGTGTGGAGAAACGAACCTTCTTCCACTATTGTTGGGAATGTAAATCGATACAGTCTCTATGGAGAACAGAATGGAGGTTCCTTAAAAAACTAAACATAGAATTACCATATAATCCAGCAATCCCACTACTGGGCATATACCGAGAGAAAACCATAAAACAAAAAGACACATTCACCACAATGTTCATTGCAGCACTATTTACAATAGCCAGGTAATGAAAGCAACCTAAGTGCCCACAGACAGACGAATGGATAAAGATGTGGTACATATATACAATGGAATATTACTCAGCCATACATGGGAATGAAATTGGGTCATTTGTAGAGACCCTGATGGATATAGAGACTGTCATAGAGAGTGACGTAAGTCAGAAAGAGAAAAACAAATATTGTATATGAATGCATATATGTGGAACCTAGAAAAATGGTACAGATGAACCGGTTTGCAGGGCAGAGATAGAGACACAGATGTAGAGAACAAACATATGGACACCAAGGGGGGAACACCATGGGAGGGTGGTGGTGGGAAGAATTGGGAGACTGGGATTCACATGTGCACACTTATATGTATAACATAGATATCCAAAAGGAACCTGCTGTATAAAAGAAATAAATAAATTTTAAAAAATTAAAAATAAATGAATAACATTTAATAAAATAAAACAGAAAAAAAGTTTTTCCCTTCATATAGACGTCATTATATAAATGCATTATTTCCATGTTTATATCTCTAAATTAAAAAAAAGAGGAATAAATAAAACCTACATTGAACCAAAAAGAAAAAAGGAAAAAAAAAAAAAAAACAGAACCCACCATTTATACAGAGGAAAATCATATCAGGGCACTTGTTCCAGTGGTAAAAAATTCTTAAGTTGGTCAGAAGTGAGAAATCATCTCCCATGCAGTCAGCAGCGCTCCCCCCCACAAGGAGCATCCTCATTGCAAAGCTGGGGGACTATGTCGAGGGGTCTGTGAGTAAATGTGAGCTGTACCCCAGTTCTGCTGCAGCTGAAATCTTCCCACCCTTTCCAGGTAAAACACCTGAATATGTACAAGAACTTGCAAGCCTAGAGGAAGGGCTGTGGAACCACACCAGCGACAGCATGCAGGCCGACTTGGTGCCAGCAGGCCAGCCAGGATGGTCCTGGCCCCAGATGCTCTTCTGGAAGCTTTCCATTTCCCTGCCTGAGATACCCCTCCTGCCACGGCCCCCACTGCTTTTTTACTTCTTCACCTCGGCCTGGGGAGAAATTCCAGCGGCAGGTATGGGTGACACATCCTCTTCTTTAGCAGGTGACAGCCTGGCAACTCCTGCAGGAAGTCCAGAAGAGCCCCACTCACACTGGGCCACCCAAAAAGCCATGGCCCCTCACTCCCTCCCACCACCCCAGCCCCGACACTGCTGACGGGGCAGAGAATATGGCGTCAGGCACAGCTACAGGAGCTCTTGCTGACTGGAGAGGTGCTTATATTGATCTCAACCCAGGCACACCTGGGGAGCGCTGGCAGGCAGTGTCAGGCTGCCCAAATCAGCCAATCCCCACTCCTCAGGGGCTCACAGTTGCAGAAAATGAGCCTTGCTAAACGGGCCAGGCCCAAGGAACAGGTGTGGGCTCTTGAGAGTCAGGATAGACAAGGGGCTGCAGCTGCCGGCTTGTTTTCTTATCATTTTATCGGGTCCATGAGTGGAAAACAACTTCAAGAAGACCCTATCCTAATGAGAGGAACCCAGGAGTCAGGGAGAGGAGTGATGGTGGGTGGAGATAGAGGCCTGGTGCCCTGGCTGCAGTGGAAGTGTCTGGAAGACCAGGCAGAGAGAGGCCGCACAGAGTGATACCTGGGGTCACAGACCTGTCAGAGCTGCTGTTTGTTAGTTCAAGTCCTGCTCTGAGGTGTTCTGTGTCAGCTGTGAGCGACAGGTGAGCTGGGGGTTCTCTGCAAGGTGGGCTATGTGCACGGTTCCTGTGTTTCCAGCCCTTCTGGGGTACCTGCCCAAAGGGAGCTCCATATCCTGGGAAGGGCCTGACTATGAGAGCCCCATGGGCTGCTGGATAGCTGCACAGGTGAGCTCCATACCCTGGGAGGGACTTGACCACGAGAGCCCCGTGGGCTGTGGGGGTGGATGTGCAGCCCAGGTGAGCTCCATATCCTGGGATTGGCCTGACCACGACAGCCCCATGCGCTGCTGGAGACCTGGTAAAGGATATCAGGACAGTCAGTGAAGCCACTGAGGATATACATCAAGTAGCTCCTATTTCCTACACCCTGCTGGTCAGTCTACCATCCACCAGGCCATGACATTCTGTATTAGACTTCAATGATGCCTTCTTCTGTATTCCACTCATCTCAGAGTCACAAGAATTTTTGGCTTGTGAGTGGCAGGACACAACATGCAACAAAAGCAATAATGCTGGGCCGTCCTGCCCCAATGGTTCAAAAATCCCCACACCATCATTGGGGAAATGTCCTCTAAAGACCTAAAAGTTCTACCTCTGTAAAAGGGAACCCTCCTTCAATATGCAGATGACATTCTGATCGTCAGGCCTACTAAAGACGCCTCTGAACTACCTAGCCAAGAAAGGATAGAAGGTGTCCAAGAAAAAGGCTCAAATATCCCAGGCTAAGGTGACATGCCTGGGCTTCATTCTCACAGATATTCGGAGAAACGCATCCCAGGCTAGGGAAGAAGCCATTTGCAGCCTTACCTCTTCTAAAACTAGAAGACAGCTTAGGGGTTCCTGGGGAGGCCAAAGTTTTATGCATCTGTATCCCTAACTACAGTCTAATAGCTGGGCCTCTACATGAAACACTGACACGAAATGATGATGATTCTTTTGAATAGAATCCAGAAGCAGCCTTTCAAGAATGGAAAGAGCAGTCAATTCAGGCCCTTGCCAAGGAACTCCCTAATTTACCTAAACCCTTTGAACTTTACATACCCGGTCAAAGATTAATCGCCCTTGGAGCCTTAGTGCAAAAACTGGGACCACTTGAAATGGAGCAACACAAGAATGCCCTTCAGGTATGATAAACTATGGTCACCAAGGGCTTTGCCCACTGCCCCATCAGGCCAGGATACTGGGGTATCTAAAAAGCTGGAAATCAGCAGCCCGCAAGGCCAGCTCCCTCCTAAGGGAAAAGGACCCCACGTGGTGATCCTAACCACCCATCACGCCCTGAAGTTGCAGGGGTCGCTCTGTGGACACACTGACCTCGACTGCGGAGGCCCTCCAACTCCAACCTCCAGAGAGACAAACGGGGGCAATGGGCCCCCAAGATGACTCGTGTGACCATCACTTGACCTGGAGTTTCTCTCAGAAAACAAGTCTGTGCCCCAAAAGAGCAGACTACTGCTTGCAGGACTTACTGCCCCCAGACGGGAGCTAATAAGCTTGGCGGGGGAAACGTATATCACGCTTTCACCATAGAAAACCCTACAGAAACCACGGTGATGGTGGTCATTATGACCGGCTGGACTGCTGGCTACTTCCAAAGGCCGTTGACTCAGTGGACGTCATGGTCCTGGATCACCGCTGACCCTGGACTGTCTGGGAGTTGAGGGGGAAGGGCTCTACACATGGTGCTGTTTATACATTAATTCAGGGACCTAATTAAAGAAAGCACAGACTACTGGTCAGAGCATCCAGGCTGGCAAAAACCGTCAGCCTAAGGTCGCTGAACAAATGTGGGGTGGGGTGAAAACTGCCACCGCAGCATCTCTGTGCATGTCTTTCCTGGACCCTTAAAGGTCATTAGAATCTATAACACTTCCAATGCTGGTGCTCAGGTGGATGAGCAGTGAGGCAGGAAGCCTTGGGACAATCAACCTCACCTGGAGGCTGCTGGGGAGAAGTTTTGTCCCTCCCCCCGTGTATGAGGGCTCCCACCTCAGCATGAAGCAGTTACAAAAGAGGGGTCTGCACCCTCAGCACCCCAAGAATGAGGAACGGGACAAAAAGCAGAGGAGGTGTTCATCACCAGCAACGTTCATTAAAAATTCCTGGGAGATAAAAAGAGAATCTGGGCAATAAAATAAAGTCTAACCTGTTTTTCCTTTGTGCTTTGTCTAATTTCACGTGCTCCTTGGGTTCCATATGCAGAGGTCCCACACCCGGCACTTCAGACCCGATTTCCTAGTGCAGCATGGCTGGGCTGACACCTCAGCTACTGGGGTCTCATGCAGACTCCGCGACATAGAGCCTGAGCTGCAGCCAACGCAGCCCTCGAGAGCTCCATCCCCTCCCTCCTGCTGACGCTGCCGGGATACCTACACAGCAGCCCAGCCCACAGCCCGTGGGGGAGTGCAGGCTCTCACCTCTCCATTCTGTTTTCAAAATATAAAGTTTCCTTTGCTTCTGAACCAAACTCAGTCTTGATCTGTTGGCTCCAATGACACTGGACACAGGGACTCCTGTTTGGGTCCACTCTGGAGGATCAGTAACAGAAATTGAGAACATTGTAACTTCAATGAACAGATGTGTGAGCCAAACTGTAGTTAACATAGAGCAGTGTATAAGGCTCGGGTAAAATAAGATGTTTCTAAGACTTACATTTGATATTTCCATCACTTTATTATAAGCAAGTTCAGTGAAAACGTCTGTCTTATTTGTCAGGTCAACATTAGAGAAATGAAGTGATTTATTCCCAAGGATGTACATCGAATACTCTTGGCTGAAGGTTCAATCTTGTTTTGAATGCTTTTCCATTGAAAATGATACCTCTCTTTCAGCTTCCCCATTTCTGAGAACTATAAAATCTTATAATTTATTATTACCAAAGGGGAAAGGTAGGAGAAGGGATAAATTAACAGTTTGGGATTAACACATACACACTGCTATGTATAAAACAGATCATCAACAAGGAACTACTGTATAGCACAGGGAACTACACTGAATATTTTGCAATAACCTATAAGGGGAAATAATCTGAAAAAGAATAGATATTTTTATTGACATCATCTATCAATGACAGATAAAATGTAAACTAAACAAGGCCGATGGTGAGCACTTCTGATTCCGAAGATTTCAATCATCTAAAGTTTGGACTCTGCCTATTTCCCAAGGCCCTTAATGGACATATGTGTAGCTGTAGCTTAAAAATTCCCCAGTTTGGGGTTCGGGGAGGCACTGATTTGGAAAAATTCCTGGTGTTCTCCTTACATGCACGGGACCATTGCTACGGCTAAAACATGCCTGTCACACCTAGAGGATGGTACACCGTTTGATCGGAAACACTTTGGAAAAGGCAACTCATCTCCTCATCGCCTGGTGCTCGGGTTCACCCCTCCAGCATCTTTCCTAACAATCTCCTCACTTGGGGATATCAGCACCGTCAACATCCTGTTGCACACAGTTTGGAATTTCTCTGGAGGATGAAGCGGAAGGATGAGAAATATTAAGAGACAAGTCCTAGGTGTTCAGACAGGCCTATGCCACTCTAATTTCCAATCCGGAAGACAAATTCATCAAAGGCTAGAATTGCCAACGGAAACAGAATAGGGCTAGAGTTAATCCCGCTGTTTTCTGTCCAGTTTCCAAAAACACAAGTTGGAAAATGGAACTCAGGGGCACTAAAATTCATGAAACTGCAGAGTTGAAAATATCTATCATCAAAAAATGTCTTGAGGTAAGTCACAGAAAAGGACTTGTAAGCAACGGAGATTGTCAGGAAACAGATTTGAAGAGGTGAAAAGGACTCCCCATTAAAGCAATAGAAAAGGGGCTGAACATCGCCAATGATGCAGTTGGACAAAAAGGGCGTATGCATTTTTTTTCTGAATATATTCAAGTAAAGGCCATACACACATTTTATCCAACCAAACAGGTGGGCACTGGAAATGTATACTACAAAATGTATCACTTCACATCAGTCAGAAGGGCCATCCACATAAAGTGTAAACACCGGAAATGTAGGACAGGGTGAGGAGAAAAGGGAGCCCTGTGAGGCTGATAGTGCAAATGTAATTTGCCAACGGCCACTCTGGAGAAGTGTACTGTGTTTGCTAAAACATCGAAAAAATGAGCTACAGAGCATAGGGCACTTGCACTCATGGGCGTATACCTTGGGAAAAACAAAAATCGACAGAAAACAGGCACCCCAACCTTTTCCACCTCTCTGTTAAAAAGGGCCTCAACTTGGATATAACCTAAATGTCCCTGGAAGGATAAAGTGGATAAAAGAGTTGGGGTACTTATGTAGAGTGGAATATTACTAATCCAGAAATCAATGAAATAAGGCCAGTTGTAACAACTCTGGAGGAGTTATATACGATCATTCTAAGTGACATATGACCGAAAGAAAAAGACACATATCATAAGATGTCACTTAACGGTGGAATCCAAAATGGCTACACATGAAATAAATTACAAAACAGAAACATAGTCAAATATGTAGAAAATAGACATAAGGCTGCTAAATGGAAAAGGTGGGGAAGGGTGAGGTATTATCCAGGAGGTTGAAATTAGCAAAGACACCATTCCAAGTACCAAATTGAATAACTGACAAGGCCTACATGGTACCTCAAAGAACTGCACTCAGCGCACTCAGGTCACTGGAAAATAATATAAATGACTGGTAAGCATCTGAAAAAGAATTTATTGTTGTCTCACAGTACATGAATCAAGTGGATGTACAGCAGCAAAAAGCAGAGCTTTGAAAATCAGCTGTAACCAATATAAAAATAAATTGAAAAATATTTATAAAAACAGTGAGACAGACAAAACTTCTAACAACTTTTGTTGAAGGGCTACGATATAACATGGATTGAACACATGTAGACCCACAGCAGGATGATATATAAGGCAGGAAGCTATGCATGCTAAGAGATGTTAGAGAGGCTGGGTGAGTAAAGGCAGACCTTTTAAAGTAATACTGCCTGATTCCCATTCCTTTGGTCCCAATTCTGCAGGTTCAAGGGAATCTTCCGACAGCGAAAACATGCCTGGGAAACCAAGACGAATGTACACCGTGTGACCAGGAAAGGTGTCTAAAATACACTTCATTTTTGATCTCCTGGTGCTGGGGTTCGCCATTCCAGCCAAATTACTAACAATCTCCCCACTTGGAGAATCAGCACCTTTAACCTCCTGTTTCACACAGTTTGCAATTTGTGCAGAGGATAAACGGGAAGAGGGGGAACCAATGAGAGACTAGCTGTAGGAGTTTTGACAGGCACATGCCACTCTAATTTCCCATTAGGAAGAAGAATTAACCAAAGGCTCAACCTGGCTCCCCAGAACCAGAATAGGGCCAGAAGCAATACAATGGTTTGGCGGCCAGCTCACAAAAAATGTGAGTTGCAAAATGGGGCTCAGGAGCAAACAATTCAAAGACCTGCAAAGATAAAAATTATAACCAACGTCCAAAAATATATTCAGGTAAGGCAACGGAGAGGATCTGAATGAGAGGCAGAATTGCAGGAAACAGATTTCAAAACGTAGATTGGACTCACATTTAAAGCATATGAAAAGCAGCAGAATTTCTAACATGATGCAGTTGGGCAAAAGGGTGTATGCGTTTTTTCGTGAATATCTTCAGGAAAAAAACACATACAGAGTTTTTGGCCAACCAAGCAAGCGGGAAATGCAAATCCACACAACAAAGAAGTCTCAATTTCCACTGCTCAGAAAGGCCATCCAAAAAATGTGTACAAACCAGAAATGCAGGAGAGGCCATGGAGAACAGGGAGCTAGTCACGCTGATGGGTGTGGTATAAATATCCAAGACCCACTCTGAAGAAGTGTATGCTGTTTCCTATAACATCTAAAATACAAAGCTACCGAGCATAGGGCACTTCCACTCATGGGCGTATAACTTGGGAAGACTAAATATCAACAAGACACAGGCACCCCAAAATTTAAGGCTGCTCTGCATACAAGAACCTCAACTTCAGTACAACTTAATTATTCCAGGAAAGAGAAAATTGCGTAAAGAACTTGTGGTAATTTTGTACAACGGAATATCACTCAGACATGAAATCAATGTCATAAAGCCAGTAACAGCATAATGAGTGGATTTAGGTACGATGATTCTAAGTGAAATAAGTCACACAGAAAAAGAAACTTATCATAAGATATCACTTATGAAGGTCCTGTAAACATGGCTACACATGAAATGAGTTAGGAAAGAGAACAGAGTCTCAAATTGAGAAAACACTCTTATGCCTTATAAGGGGAAAGGAGAGGTGGGGTGATGCATAAAACCAGACTTTGATATTAGCACTGGTACCATTCCATGAAGCAAATACAGAATAGACAAATCCTACACCTTCCTCTGTGAACGGGACTCAACACCCCTATTCCACACAGAGGAATATATCTGACTAGTAAGAATCTTAAAACCTATATATTGATATGTCTCCATAAGGGAATCAAGTGTGTCTAGAGAGGCATAAACCCGTCGGTGAAAATCAGCTCAACCCCATTATAAAAATGAATTTCAATAACAAAACAAAAAAAAAACAGCGAAATTATTACAAAATTCCTTCAGGGGTTCTGATGAAACCTGGAACGACCCTATCTGCAAAGACAGCTAGATGAGACATAAGGCTGGACACTTGGGGCTGAGAGGACTTGTGAGATTGGGTGAGAAAATGCAGGTCCTTTAAAGCAGTAATGCATGCTACCCATTCCATGGGTCCCAACTCTCCAGGTAGAAGGGAATATCAATACAGTTATAACATGTATGGGAAACCTAGAGAATGGACACCCTGTGATTGCAAAAGATTTCTAAAAGGCTCCTAATTTTTCCTCTCCTTGTGCTCCAGTTTGGCATTCCAACTGCTTTACTATCAATCTCCCAACTTGGAGAGTCAGCCCCTATAAGCTACTGGTTCGCACAGTTTGCAAATTGCGCAGTGGATTAAAGGAAAGAGGGAGAACAAATCAGAGAGTAGCTGTAGGCATTTGGACGGACACATGTCACTCTAATTTCCCGTCCGGAAGGAAGAATTAACCAAAGTGTCAGCCTGCACCCCCGGAACCAGTATAGCTCCTGTAGCAAAATTGTAGATTTGCGGTCAGCTCACAAAAACACGAGTTGAAAATTGGAGCTCAGGGGCACAGCAATTCACAAACCTGCAGAGTTATAAAGGACAACTCTCTTCGAAAAATCTGTTGAGGGAAGGCAACGAAGCAGACTTGAAAATGAGGCCGAATTGCAGAAAACATATTTCAAGAGTTAAACTGGAATCACCTTTAAAGCACAGGAAAAGTGTAACAACTACGACAATGACGCACTTGGCCAAAAAGGGCGTATGCATTTTCTGCTGAATATATTCAGGAGAAAAGGCATACGCCGTTTCTGGCCAATCAAGCAACCCCGCAATACAAATCCACACTACAAAGAATTGTCACTTCCCACCGGTCAAAAGGGACATACGAAAATCTGTAAAAACCAGAAAATAAAGACAGAGATGACAAGAGCATGTTGCAATGTGATCCCAGGGGTCATGGAGGATTGTGATGACAAGGCCATGTAGCATTGTGCTGACAAAGGCATGGAGCATTGTGATGACAAGGGTCACGGAGCACTGTGATGACAATCCTCACGGAGCATTGTGATTACATGGATCATGGAGCATTGGGATGAAAAGGGCATGGATCATTGTGATGACAAGGGTTATGGAGCATTTTAATGACAAGAGTCCCGGATCCCTGTGTTGTCAGGGGTCATGGAGGGTTGTGATGACAGAGGTCATGGAGCATTGTGATGACAAGGGTCATGGAGAAGTGAGATGAGAAGGTCATGGATCTTTGAGCTGAAAATGTTCATGGAGTATTGTGAAGACAGGGGTCATGGAGCACTGTGATGACAAGGTCGTGGAGCACTGTGATGAGAAGACCATGGAGCCTTGTGATGACAAGTCTCATGGAGCATTCTGATGAAAAGGGGCAAGGAGCATTGTGATTACAAGGGTCTTGGAGAATTGGGATGACAAGGGCATGGAGCATTGTGATTACAGAGGTCTTGGAGCATTGTGATGAAAAGGGCATGAATCATTGTGATGGAAAAGGCATGGAGCCTTGTCATGACAGGGTTCAAGGAGCATACTGACATCAAGTGTTCAGGGAGCATTGTGATGACAAGTGTATTGAGCATTGTGATGACAAAGGTCATGGAGCATTGTGATGAGAAACCCTTGTAAAATTGTGATGATGAGCGTCATGGGGCGTTGTGATGACAAGTGTTATGGAACATTGTGATAACAACGGTTTGGAGCATTGTGATGACAGAGGTCATGGAGCATTTTGATTTCATTGTGATGACAATAGCAAGAAGCATTATGATGATGGGCATGGTGCATTGTGATGACAGGGTTCATGGAGCATTGAGATGAAAAGGGGCATGGAGCATTGTGATTAAAGTGGTCTTGGAGCATTGTGATGACAAGGGCATGGAGCATTGTGATGAGAAGGCAATGGAGCGTTCTGATGACATGCGTCATGGAGCTTTGTGATGACAAGGACATGGAGCATTGTGATGACAGCGACATGGAAAATTGGTCTAACAAGTTTCATGGATTATTGTGATGACAGTGGGCATGGCGCATTGTGATGACAAGGGCATGGAGCATTGTGATTACAAGGTCATGGATTATTGTGAAGACAGGTGACAGGGAGCGTTGTGATGACATATGTCACGGTCTATTGAGATGACAATGGCATGGAGCATTGTGATGACAGGGGCATGGAGCATTGTGATGACAAAGGACATTGGGAATTTTGATGACAAGGAATGAAGCATTTTGATGACAAAGGCATGGAGCTTGCTGTGACAGGTGTCATGGGGCATTGCGATGACAAATGTATGGAGAATTGTGATGACAAGATCATGTAACATTTTGATGAGAAATGTCATGGAGCATTGTGATGAGAGTGGGCCTGGAACATTGTGATGACAAGGGCAAGGAACACTGTGATACATGGGTCATTGAGGATTGTAATGACAAGGGCATGGAGCATTGTGATGAGAAGGGCATCGAGCATTGTAACAAGCATCATGGACCTTTGTTATGACAAGGGCATGGAGCAATGTAATGAGAGGCTTCATGGAGCATTGTGATGAGAAGACCATGGAGCCTTGTGATGACAAGTCTCATGGAGCATTCTGATGAAAAGGGGCATGGAGCATTGTGATTACATGGGTCTTGGAGCATTGTGATTACAAGGGCATGGAAAATTGTGAGAGAAGGCCAAGGAGCATTCTGATGATATGCATCATGGAGCTTTGTGATGACAAGGGCAAAGAGCATTGTGATTACAGGGGTCTTGGAGCATTATGATGAAAAGGCTCTGGATCATTGTGATGAAAAAGGCATGGAGCCTTGTCATGACAGGGTTCAAGGAGCATACTGACGGAAAGAGTCAGGAAGCATTGTGATGACAAGTGTATTGAGCATTGTGATGACGAAGGTCATGGAGCATTGTGATGAGAAGACCATGGAAAATTGTGATGACGAGCGTTATGGGGCATTGTGATGACAAGTGTTATGGAACATTGTGATCACAAGGGTTTGGAGCATAGTGATGACAGTGGTCATGTAGCATTTTGATTTCATTGTGATGACAATAGCATGAAGCATTATGATGATGGGCATGGTGCATTGTGATGAGAGGGTTCAAGGAGCATTAAGATGAAAAGGGGCATGGAGCATTGTGATTACAGGTGTCTTGTATCATTGGGATGGCAAGGGCATGGAGTATTGTGATGGCAATGGTCATTGAGCATTTTCATGACAAGAGTCCCGGATCATTGTGTTGTCAAGGGTCATGGAGCATTGTGATGACAGGGGCATGGAACATTGGTCTGACAAGTTTCATGGATTATTGTGATGACAGTGGGCATGGCGCCTTGTGATGACAAGGGAATGGAGCATTGTGATGACAAGGTCATGGATTATTGTGAAGACAGGTGTCAGGGAGCATTGTGATGACATATGTCAAGGTGCATTGTGATGACAATGGCATGGAGCATTGTGATGCCAAGTGTCATGGAGGATTGTGATGACATATGTAATGGAGCATTGTGATGACAAGGGCTTGAAGCATTGTGATGAGAAGTGTCATGGAACATTGTGATGACAAGGGCATGGAGGATTGTGATGAAAACGGCCATTGAGAATTTTGATGACAATGTCGTGAAGCATTGCGATGACCAGCACATGGAGATTGCTATGACAGGGGTCATGGAGCATTGCGATGACAAGTGCATGGATAATTGTGATGACAAGAGCATGTAACATTGTGATGAGAAGTGTCATGGCGCATTGTGATGAGAGGTACGTGGAGAATTGTGATGACAAGGGACATGGAGCATTGTGATGACCAGGGCTTTCAGCATTGTGATGGCAAGACCGTGGAACATTGTGATGAGAAGATCATGGGTAACTGTGATGACGAGCATCATGGAGCACTGTAATGACAAGGGGAATGGAGCATTGTGATGACAGGTGTCATGGATCATTTTGATGAGAGGGGTCATGGAGCCTTCTTATGACCAGCTTGTGGAGTATTGTGATGACACTGACATGGAGCATTGTGATGAAAAGGGCATGGAGCATTGTGATGAAAAAGGCATGGAGTCTTTTCATGACAGGTTTCAAGGGGCATTCTGACGACAAGTGTCAGGGAGCATTGTGATGACAAGTGTATTGAGCATTGTGATGACAAAGTTCTTGCAGCATTGTGATGACAGGCATCATGGAGCGTTGTGATGACAAGGGTTATGGAACATTGTGATCACAAGGGTTTGGAGCATTGTGATGAGAGAGGGCATGGAACATTTTCATTTCAACGACCATGGAGCATTGTGATGACAAGGGCATGAAGCAATGTGAACCCAAGTTTCATCGAGGATTTTGATGACAATCGGAATGGAGTACTGTGATGACAAGCACATGGAGCATTGTGATGACAAGGTCATGTAGCATTTTGCTGACAAATGCACGGAACATTTTGATGACAAGGGTCATGGAGCACTGTGATGACAAGCGTCACGGAGCATGGTGATTACAGGGGTCATGGAGCATTGGGATGGCAAGGGCATGGATCATTTTGATTACAAGGGTAATGGAGCATTCAGATGACAAGTGTCCCGGATCATTGTGTTGTCACCGGTCATGGAGAGTTGTGATGACAGTGGTCATGGAGCATTTTGATGACAAGGGATTGGTACATTGTGACGATAAGGGCATGTAGCATTGTGATGACTGGGGTTATGGAACATTGTGATGACAGGGTTGAGGGAGTATTGTGATGAATAGTGATGGAACATTGTGAAATCAATGGTGAGAGAGCATTTTGATGAGAAGTGCATTGAGAATTGTGATTACAAGTTTTATGGAGCATTGTGATGACTAGTATGTGGAGCATTGTGATGACAAGTGCATGGTGCATTCTGATGACATGGGTCAAGGAGCATTGTGCTGAAAAGCGCATGGAGCATTGTGATGACATGTGTCATGGATCATTGTGCTGACAAAGGCATGGTGCATTGTGATGACAAGGGTCACAGAGCACTGTGATGAAAAGTTCATGGAGCATTGTGGTGACAAATGTCACAGAGCCTTGTGTGACAGGGGCATGGACCATTGTGATGAGAAAGGTCATGAATCATTTTGATGACTGGGGTCACAGAGCATTGTGATGACAGGGGTCATGGAGCATTGAGATGAAAAGGGGCATGGAGAATTGCGATTACAGGGGTCTTGGACCATTGTGATAACAAGGGCATGGAGTATTCTGATGACATGCGTCAAGGATCTTTGTGATGACAAAGGCATGGAACATTGTGATTGCAAGGGTCTTGGAGCATTGTGATGACAAGGGTCATGGAGCCTTGGATGAAAAGGCCGGGGAACATTGTGATGGCAGGGGTCATGGAGCATTGTTATGACAAGGGTCATGGAGCATTGCGATGACAAGTGCATGGAGAATTGTATTGACAAGAGCATGTAACAATTTGATGAGAAGTGTCATGGAGCACTGTGATGACAAGGACATGTAGAATTGTGATGACCAGGGCATGGAGCATTGTGATGGCAAGACCGTGGAGCATTGTGATGAGAAGACCATGAATAATTGTGATGATGAGCATCATGGAGCACTGTAATGACAAGGGGCATGGAGCATTGTGATGACAGGTGTCATGGATCATTGTGATGACAAGGGTCATGGACCATTCTGATGACAAGCTTGAGGAGTAATGTGATGACAATGGCATGGAGCATTATGATGAAATGGGCATGGAGCATTGTGATTAATAAGGCATGGAGCCTTTTCATGACAGTGTTCAAGGAGCATTCTGATGACAAGTGTAAGGGAGCATTGTGATGACAAGTGTATTGAGCATTGTGATGACAATGGTAATGGAGCATTGTGATGAGAAGGGCATCGAGCATTGTGATGACAAGTGTTATGGAGCTCTGTGATGACAAGGGCATGGAGCAATGTAATGATAGGTTTCATGGAGCATTGTGATGACAATGGTAATGGAGCATTGTGATGAGAAGGGCATCGAGCATTGTGATGACAAGTGTTATGGAGCTTTGTGATGACAAGGGCATGGAGCAATGTAATGATAGGTTTCATGGAGCATTGTGATGACAATGGCATGGAGCATTGTGATGCCAAGGGTCATGGAGCACTGAGATGACAAGCGTCACGGAGCATTCTGATTACAGGGGTCATGGAGCATTGGGATGACAAGCGCATGGATCACTGTGATTTCAAGTGTCATGGAGCATTTTGATGACAAGAGTCCCGGATCATTGTGTTGTCAGGGGTCATGGGGCGCTGTGACGTCAGTGGTCATGGAGCATTGTGATGACAGTGGTAATGGAGCACTGTAATGGCAAGGTCATGGAGCATTGTGATGAGAAGGCCATGGAGTATTCTGATGACATGCATCATGGAGCTTTGTGATGAGAAGGGCATGGAGCATTGTGATTACTGGGGTCATGGAACATTGTGATGACTGGTGATGGAGTATTGTGATGACTAGTGATGGAACATTGTGATATTAAAGGTGAGAGAGCATTTTGATGAAATTGAATGGAGCATTGTGATGACAAGGTTTATGGAGCATTGTGATGACAAAGTTGTGGAGCATTGTGACGACAAGTGCATGGCCAATTCTGATGACATGGCTCATGGAGCATTGTGCTGAGAAGCGCATGGAGCATTGTGATGACAAGGATCATGGAGCATTGTGATGACAAGGGTCACGGAGCATTGTGATGAAAAGTTCATGGAGTATTGTGCTGAAAAAGGTCAGAGAGACTTGTGATGACAAGGGCATGGACCATTGTGATGACAAAGGTCATGAAGCATTGTGATGACTGGAGCCACGGAGCATCGTGATGACAGAGTTCATGGTGCATTGTGACGACAACGGCATGGAGCATTGTGATGACAAGGGCATGGAGCATTGTTATGACATGTTCATGGCTTATTGTGAAGACAGGTGTCAGGGAGCATTGTGATGGCATATGTCATGGTCCATTGTGATGACAATGGCATGGAGCATTGTGATGGCATGTCCGTGGAGCATTGTGATGGCAAGACCATGGAGCATTTTGATGACGAGTGTCATCGAGCACTGTAATGACACGGGGCATGGAGAATAGTGATGACAAGTGTCATGGATCATTGTGATAACAAGGGTCATGGAGAATTCTGATGACAAGTTTCTGGAGTATTGTGATGACAATAGCATGGAGCATTGTGATGAAAAAGGCATGGTGCATTGTGATGAAAAAGGCATGGAACCTTTTCATGACAGGTTTCAAGGAGCATTCTGACGTCAAGTGTCAGTGAGCATTGTCATGACAAGTGTATTGAGCATTGTGATGACAATGGTCATGGAGCATTGTGATGACAGGCATCATGGAGCATTGTGATGACAAGTGTTATGGAACATTGTGATCACAAGGGTTTGGAGCATTGTGATGACAGAGGTCATGGATCATTTTCATTACAAGTAGCATGGAGCGTTGTCATGACATGGCATGAAGCAATTTGAACCCAAGGTTCATGGAGGATTTTGATGACAATGGGAATAGAGTATTTTGATGACAAGCGCATGGAGCATTGTGATGACAAGGTCATGTAGCATTTTGCTGACAAATGCATGGAGCATTTTGATGACAAGTGTAATGGAGCACTGTGATGAAAAGCGTCACGGAGCATTGTGATTACAGGTGTCATGGAGCATTGGGATGGCAAGGGAATGGATAATTGTGATGACAAGGGTCATGGAGCAGTTTGATGAAAAGAGTCCAGGATCATTGTGTTGTCAGTGGCCATGGAGCGTTGTGATGACAGTGGTCATGGAACATTGTGATGAGAAGGTTATAGATCACTGGGCTGAAAATGTTCATGGAGTTTTGTGATGGCAGGGGTCATGGAGCATTGTGTTGACAAGGGAATGGAACATTGTGATGACAAAGTCCTGGAGCATTGTGATGAGAAGGTCCTGGAGCATTGTGATGAGAAGCCCACTGAGCCTTGTGATGAGAAGTCTCATGGAGAATTGTGATGAAAAGGTGCATGCAGCATTGTGATCACAGGGGTCTTAGAGCATTGTGAAGAAAAGGACATGGATCATTGTGATGAAAAAGGCATGGAGCCTTGTCATGACAGGGTTCAAGGAGCATACGGACGACAAGTGTCAGGGAGCATTGTGATGACAAGTGTATTGGACATTGTGATGAAAAAGGTCATGGAACATTGTGATGAGAACTGCATGGATAATTGTGATAACGATCGTCATGGGGCGTTGTGATGACAAGTGTTATGGAGCATTGTGATCACAAGGGTTTGGAGCATTGTGATGACAGAGGTCATGTAGCATTTTGATTTCATTGTGATGACAATAGCGTGAAGCATTATGCTGATGGGCATGGTTCGTTGTGATGACAAGGTTCATGGAGCATTGAGATGAAAATTGGCATGGAACATTGTTATTACTTGGGTCATGGAGCCTTGTGATGACAATGCCGTGAAACATTGTGATGACAGGAGAGAGGGAATATTGTGATGACTAGTGTTGGAAAATTATGATATTAGTGGTGAGACAGCATTTTGCAGTGAAATTCATGGAGCTTTGTGATGACAAGTTTTACGGAGCATTGTGATGACAAGGTTGGGGAGCACTGTGATGACAAGCGCATGGCACACTGTGATGACATGGATCATGGAGCATTGTGCTGACAAGGGCATGTAGCATTGTGATGACAAATGTCATGGAGCATTGTGCTGACAAAGGCATGGAGCATTGTGATGACAAGTGTCATTGAGTGTTGTGCTGAGAAAGGCATGGAGCATGGTGATGAAAATCTCATGGTGCATTGTGGTTACACAGGTCACAGAGCCTTGTGATGACAAGGGCATTGACCATTGTGATGACAAATATCATGAAGCATTGTGATGAATGGAGTCACGGAGCATTGTGATGACAGGGGCATGGAGCATTGGTCTCACAAATTTCATGGATTATTGTGATGACAGTGGGCGTGGTGCACTGTGATGAAAAGAGCATGGAACATTGTGATGACAACGTCATGGACTATAGTGAAGACAGGTGTCAGGGAGCATTGTGATGACATATGACATGGTCCATTGTGATTCCAATAACATGGAGCATTGTGATGACACGTCTCATGGAGGATTGTGATGACAAAGGTAAAGGAGCATTGTGATGATCAGGGCATGGAGCAATGTGATGGCAAGACTGTGGAGCATTGTGATGAGAAGACCATGGATAATTGTGATGAAGAGCATCATAGAGCATTATGATGACAAGAGACATGGAGCATAATGACATAAGATATCACTTATGAAGGAAATGTAAACATGGCTACATATGAACTGAATTAGGAAAGAGAACAGTGTCACACATTTAGAAAACATACTTATGCCTGCTTAAGGGGAAAGAGAGGTGGGGATATGTACAAAACCAGAGTTTGATATTAGCACAGGTACCGTTCCATAATCCAAATACAGAATAGACAAGACCTACTCCTTCCTCAGTGAACGGGACTGAAAACACATGCTCCCCGCAGAGGAATATATCAGAGTAGTAAGAATCTTAAAACCTATGTATCGATATGTCTCTGAAAGGGAATCAAGTGTGTGTAGACTGGCATAAACATGGCCATGAGAATCAGCTCAAAACCACTATAAAAAGGAATTTCAAAAACAAAACAAAAAAACAGGGTAATTCTTTACAATTCCTTCAGGGGCTCTGATGAAACCTGGAATGACCCTATCTACAATGACAGCTGGATATGGCATAAGGCTGGACACTTGGGACTGAGAGGATGGGTGAGATTCGGTGAGCAAATGCAGACCCTTTAAAGCAATAACGCGTGGCACACATTCCAAGGTTCCAAACTATCCATGTTGAAGGGAATATTACTACAGCTATAACATGTACGGGAAACCTAGAAAATGGACACACTGTGAATACGAAAGGTTTCTAAAACTCAAATAATAGTCCCTCTCCTGGTGCTCCGGTTTGACTTTCCAACTGCTTTATTATCAATCTCCCAACTTGGAAAGACAGCCCCTTTAACCTACTGGTTCGCACAGGTTGCCAATTTGGCAGAGGATGAAAGGGAAGAGGGAGAACCAATGAGAGAGTAGCTGTTAGGCATTTGGACGGGCATATGTCACTCTAATTTCCCAGGAGGAAGAAGAATTAACCAAAGTCTCAGCCACCCGCCGGGAACCAGTATAGGTCCTGAACCAAAATTTTGGACTTACGGTCAGCTCACCAAAAACGAGTTGAAAAATGGAGCTTAGGGGCACAACAAAGCACAAACTGTCAGAGTAATAAAGGACAAAAATGGGCCAAAAATCTGTTGAGGGAAGGCAACGAGGGAGACTTCAAAGCGAGCCAGAATAGCAGGAAACAGATTTCAAGAGGTACATTGGAATCACCTTTAAAGCACAGGAAGAGGGGCACAACTTTGACAATGATGTACTTGGCCAGAAAGGGCGTATGTGTTTTCTCCTGAATATATTCAGGAGAAAACGCATACACCCTTTTTGGCCAAGCAAGCAAGCGGGCAATGCAAATCTACACTACAATGAAGTATCACTTCCCACCGGTCAAAAGGGACATCCGCAAATGTGTAAAAACCAGAAAGGCAAGACAGGCTCTGGAGAAAAGGGAGCCTAGTTATGCTGGTGGGCAGGATGTAAACTGCCAACTGCCTCTCTGGAGGACTGCATTGTGTTCCCTAAAAGAAGTAAACAACAGAGCTACAGAGCCAAGGGTACTTGCAGTCTAGGGAATATACCTTGGTAAAATTGAAAATCAACAAGACAGAGCCACCCCAAAATTTAGGGCTGCACTGCTTACAAGAACCTCAACTTGGGTACACCTTAAATATCCCAAGAAAGACAAAAATGGTTCAAGATATTTTGTTACTTACGTACGATGGAATATCCGTCAGCCATGAAATCAATGTTATAAGGCCAGTAGCAGCAAAATGAGTGGATTGAGATACGATGATTCTAAGTGAAATAAGTCACAGAGAAAAAGAAACTTATCATAAGATATCACTTATGAAGGACCTGTAAACATGGCTACACATGAACTGAGTTAGGAAAGAGAACAGTGTCTCACATTTAGAAAACACTCTTATGCCTGCTTAAGGGAGAAGGAGAGGAGGGGTGATGCATAAAACCAGACTTTGATATCAGTACATGTACCGTTCCAAAAACCAACTATGGAATAGAAAAGACCTATACTTTCCTCAGTGAAAGGGACTCAAAACCCCATATTTCCCGCAGAGGTATATATCTGACTAGTAAGAAACTTAAAACCTATGTATTGATATGTCTCCGTAAGGGAATGAAGTGTGTCTTGACTGCCATAAACATGGCAGTGAGAATCAGTTCAAACACACTGTAAAAAGGAATTTCAAAAACAAAACAATAAAACAGAGAAATTCTTTACAATTCCTTTAGGGGCTCTTATGAAACCTGGAATGACCCTATCTACAATGACAGCTGGATGTGGCATAAGGCTGGACACTTGGGACTGAGAGGATTGGTGAGATTCGGTGAGCAAATGCCGACCATTTAAAGCAATAATGTGTGGCACACATTCCAAGGGTCCCAACTCTCCAGGTTGCAGGGAATATTACTACAGCTATAACATGTACGGGAAACATAGAGAATGGACACACTGTGAATATGAAAGTTTTTTAAACTCAACTAATAGTCCCTCTGCTGCTCCGGTTTGACTTTCCAACTGCTTTACTATCAATCTCCCAACTTGGAAAGACAGCCCCTTTAACGTCCTGGTTCGCACAGGTTGCCAATTTGGCAGAGGATGAAAGGGAAGAGGGAGAACCAATGAGAGAGTAGCTGTTAGGCATTTGGACGGGCACATGTCACTCTAATTTCCCGGCAGGAAGAAGTATTAAACAAAGTCTCAGCCACCTGCCGGGAACCAGTATAGGTCCTGAACCAAAATTTTGGACTTGCGGTCAGCTCACAAAAAACGAGTTGAAAAATGGATCTTAGGGCCACAACAATGCACAAACTGTCAGAGAAGTAAAGGACAACAATCGTCCAAATATCTTTTGAGGGAAGGCAAGGTGGCAGACTTCAAAGCCAGCCAGAATAGCAGGAAACAGATTTCAAGAGGTACATTGGAATTGCCTTTAAAGCACCGGAAGAGGGGCACAATTTCGACAATGATGCAAGTGGCCAAAAAGGGCGTATGCATTTTCCGCTGAATATATTCAGGAGAAAACGCATACGCCGTTTTGGCGAAGCAAGCAAGCGGGCAATGCAAATCTCAACTACAATGAAGTATCATTTCCCAGCGGTCAAAAGGGACATCCGCAAAATGTGTAAAAGCCAGAAAGGCAAGACAGGCAATGGAGAACTGGGAGCCTAGTTATGCTGATGGGCAGGATGTAAATTGCCAACTGCCTCTCTGGAGGAGTGCATTGTGTTCCCTAAAAGAAGGAAACAACAGAGCTACAGAGCCAAGGGCACTTCCAGTCTAGGGAATATACCTTGGGAAAACTGAAAATCAATAAGATAGTGCCACACCCACCTTAAATATCCCAGGAAAGACAAAAATGGTTCAAAAAATTGTGGTATTTACAAACGATGTAATATCCCTCAGCCATGAAATCAATGTCATAAGGCCAGTAGCAGCAAAATGAGTGGATTCAGGTACGATGATTCTAAGTGAAATAAGTCACAGAGAAAAATAAATTTATCATAAGATATCACTTATGAAGTTCCTCTAAACATGGCTACACATGAACTGAGTTAGGAAAGAGAACAGAGCCTCACATTTAGAAAACACCCTTGTGCCTGCTTAAGGGGGAAGGAGAGGTGGGGTGATGCATAAAACCAGAGTTTGATATTAGTACAGGTACCGTTCCAAAAACCAAATACGGAATAGAAAAGACCTACACTTTCCTCAGTGAAAGGGACTGAAAACGCCATATTTCCCGCAGAGGAATATATCTGACTGGTAAGAATCTTAAAATCTATGTATTGATATGTCTCCATAAGGGAATCATGTGTGTCTAGACTGGAATAAACATGGCAGTGAGAATCAGCTAAAACCCATTATAAAAACGAATTTCAAAAAGAAAACAAAAAACAGGGAAATTCTTTACAATCCTTCAGGGGCTCTGATGAAACCTGGAATGACCCTATCTAAAATGACAGCTGGATGTGGCATAAGGCTGGACCCTTGGGACTGAGAGGATTGGTGAGATTCGGTGAGCAAATACAGACCCTTTAAAGCAATAATGCGTGGCACACATTCCAAGGGTCCCAACTCTACAGGATGAAGGGAATATTACTACAGCTATAACATGTACGGGAAACTTAGAGAATGGACACACTGTTAATATGAAAGGTTTCTAAAACTCAACTAATAATCCCTCTCCTGGTGCTCCGGTTTGACTTTCCAACTGCTTTACTATCAATCTCCCAACTTGGAAAGACAGCCCCTTTAACCTCCTGGTTCGAACAGGTTGCCAATTTGGCAGAGGATGAAAGGGAAGAGGGAGAACCAATGAGAGAGTAGCTGTTAGGCATTTGGACGGGCATATGTCACTCTAATTTCCCAGGAGGAAGAAGAATTAACCAAAGTCTCAGCCACCTGCCGGGAACCAGTATAGGTCCTGAACCAAAATTTTGGACTTATGGTCAGCTCACCAAAAACGAGTTGAAAAATGGAGCTTAGGGGCATAACAAAGCACAAACTGTCAGAGTAATAAAGGACAAAAATGGGCCAAAAATCTGTTGAGGGAAGGCAACGAGGGAGACTTCAAAGTGAGCCAGAATAGCAGGAAGCAGATTTCAAGAGGTACATTGGAATCGCCTTTAAAGCACAGGAAGAGGGGCACAACTTCGACAATGATGCACTTGGCCAAAAAGGGCGTATACGTTTCTTCCTGAATATAATCAGGAGGAAACGCATACATCCTTTTTGGCCAAGCAAGCAAGCGGGCAATGCAAATCTCAACTACAATGACGTATCATTTCCCAGCGGTCAAAAGGGACATCCGCAAAATGTGTAAAAGCCAGAAAGGCAAGACAGGCAATGGAGAACAGGGAGCCTAGTTATGCTGATGGGCAGGATGTAAATTGCCAACTGCCTCTCTTGAGGAGTGCATTGTGTTCCCTAAAACAAGGAAACAACAGAGCTACAGAACCAAGGGCACTTCCAGTCTAGGGAATATACCTTGGGAAAATTGAAAATCAATAAGATAGAGCCACCCAAAAATTTAGGGCTGCAATGCTTACAAGAACCTCAACTTGGGTACACCTAAAATATCTCAGGAAAGACAAAAATGGTTCAAAAATTGTGGTATTTACATACGATGTAATATCCCCCAGCCATGAAATCAATGTCATAAGGCCAGTAGCAGCAAAATGAGTGGATTCAGGTACGATGATTCTAAGTGAAATAATTCACAGAGAAAAATAAATTTATCATAAGATATCACTTATGAAGGTCCTCTAAACATGGCTACACATGAACTGAGTTAGGAAAGAGAACAGAGCCTCATATTTAGAAAACACTCTTGTGCCTGCTTAAGGGGGAAGGAGAGGTGGAGTGATGCATAAAACCAGAGTTTGATATTAGTACAGGTACCGTTCCAAAAACCAAATACGGAATAGAAAAGACCTACACTTTCCTCAGTGAAAGGGACTCAAAACGCCATATTTCCCGCAGAGGAATATATCTGACTGGTAAGAACCTTAAAATCTATGTATTCATATGTCTCCGTAAGGGAATCAAGTGTGTCTAGACTGGCATAAACATGGCAGTGAGAATCAGCTAAAACCCACTATAAAAACGAATTTCAAAAAGAAAACAAAAAAACAGGGAAATTCTTTACAATTCCTTCAGGGGCTCTGATGAAACCTGGAATGACCCTATCTAAAACGACAGCTGGATGTGGCATAAGGCTGGACTCTTGGGACTGAGAGGATTGGTGAGATTCGGTGAGCAAACACAGACCCTTTAAAGCAATAATGCGTGGCACACATTCCAAGGGTCCCAACTCTAGAGGATGAAGGGAATATTACTACAGCTATAACATGTACGGGAAACCTAGAGAATGGACACACTGTGAAAACGAAAGGTTTCTAAAACTCAACTAATAATCCCTCTCCTGGTGATCCGGTTTGACTTTCCAACTGCTTTACTATCAATCTCCCAAGTTGGAGAGACAGCCCATTTAACCTCCTGGTTCGCACAGGTGGCCAATTTGGTAGAGAATGAAAGGGAAGAGGGAGAACCAGTGAGAGAGTAGATGTTAGGCATTTGGACGGGAACATGTCACTCTAATTTCCCGGAAGGAAGAAGAATTAACCAAAGTCTCAGGCACCCGCCGGGAACCAGTATAGGTCCTGAACCAAAATTTTGGATTGTGGTCAGCTCACAAAAAACGAGTTGAAAAATGGAACTCAGGGGCACAACAATGCACAAACTGGCAGAGTAATAAAGGACAACAATCGTCCGAAAATCTGTTGAGGGAAGGCAACGAGGCGGACTTGAAAGTGAGCCAGAATAGAAGGAAACAGATTTCAAGAGGTACATTGGAATCGTCTTTAAAGCACAGGAACAGGGGCACAACTTCGACAATGATGCACTTGGCCAGCAAGAGTGTATGTGTTTTCTCCTGAATATATTAAGGAGAAAACGTGTACGTCCTTTTTGGCCAAGCAAGCAAGCGGGCAACGCAAATCTGAACTAAAATGAAGTATCACTTCCCACCGGTCAAAAGGGATATCTGCAAAATATGTAAAAACCAGAAAGGCAAGACAGGCCCTGGAGAACAGGGAGCCTAGATATGATGATGGGCAGCATGTAAATTGCCATCTGCCTCTCCGGAGGAGTGCATTGTGTTCCCTAAAAGAAGGAAAGAACAGAGCAACAGAGCCAAGGGCACTTCCAGTCTAGGGAATATACCTTGGGAAAACTGAAAATCAATAAGACAGTGCCACTGCAAAATTTAGGGCTGCACTGCTTACAAGAACGTCAACTTGCGTACACCTTAAATATCCCAGGAAAGACAAAAATGGTTCAAGAAATTGTGTTACTTACGTACAATGGAATATCAGTCAGCCATGTAATCAATGTCATAAGGCCAGTAGCTTCAAAATGAGTGTATTCACGTACGATGATTCTAAGTGAAATAAGTCACAGAGAAAAAGAAACTTATCATAAGATATCACTTATGAAGGTCCTGTAAACATGGCTACACATGAACTGAGTTAGGAAAGAGAACAGAGTCTAACATTTAGAAAAAAGTCTTATGCCTGCTTAAGGGGGAAGGAGAGGTGGGGTGATGCATAAAACCAGAGTTTGATATTAGTACAGGTACCGTTCCAAAAACCAAATACGGAATAGACAAGACCTACACTTTCCTCAGTGAAAGGGACTCAAAACCCCATATTTCCCTCAGAGGAATATATCTGACTGATAAGAATCTTAAAACCTATGTATTGATATGTCTCCGTAAGGGAATCAATTTGTCTAGAATGGCATAAATATGGCAGTGAGAATCAGTTGAAACCCACTATAAAAAGGAATTTCAAAAACAAAACAAAAAAAACAGGGAAATTCTTTACAATTCCTTCAGGGGCTCTGATGAAACCTGGAATGACCCTATCTACAACGACAGCTGAATGTGTCATAAGGCTGGACACTTGGGACTGAGAGGATTGGTGAGATTCGGTGAGCAAATGCAGACCCTTTAAAGCAATAACACGTGGCACACATTCCAAGGTTTCCAACTCTCCAGGTTGAAGGGAATATTACTACATCTATAACATGCACGGGAAACCTAGAGAATGGACACATTGTGAATACGAAAGGTTTCTAAAACTCAACTAATAATCCCTCTCCTGGTGGTCCGGTTTGACTTTCCAACTGCTTTACTATCAATCTCCCAACTTGGAGAGACAGCCCCTTTAACCTCCTGGTTCTCACAGGTGGCCAATTGTGTAGAGGATGAAAGGGAAGAGGGAGAACCAATGAGAGAGTAGCTGTTAGGCATCTGGACGGGCACATGTCATTCTAATTTCCCGGAAGAAAGAAGAATTAACCAAAGTCTCAGCCACGTGCCGGGAACCAGTATAGGTCCTGAACCAAAATTTTGGTCTTTCGGTCAGCTCACAAAAAACGAGTTTAAAAATGGATCATGGGGTCACAACAATGCACAAACTGTCAGAGAAATAAAGGACAACAATGGTCAAAAAATCATTTGAGGGAAGGCAACGAGGCGGAATTCAAAGCGAGCCAGAATAGCAGGAAACAGGTTTCAAGAGGTACATTGGAATCACCTCTAAAGCACAGGAAGAGGGGCATAACTTCAACAATGATTCACTTGGCCAGAAATGCCGTATGTGTTTTCTCCTGAATATATTAAGGAGAAAACGCATACGTTCTTTTTGGCCAAGCAAGCAAGCGGGCAATGCAAATCTGAACTACAATGAAGTATCACTTCCCACCGGTCAAAAGGGACATCGCAAAATGTGTAAAAAACAGAAAGGCAATGCAGGCCCTGGAGAACAGGGAGCCTAGTTATGCTGATGGACAGGATGTAAAGTGCCAACTGCCTCTCTGGAGGAGTGCACTGTGTTCCCTAAAACAAGGAAACAACAGAGCTACAGAGCCAAGGGCACTACAAGTCTAGGGAGTATACCTTGGGAAAACTGAAAATCAATAAGACACAGCCACCGCAAAATTTAGGGCTGCACTGCTTACAAGAACCTCAACTTGGGTACACCTTAAATATCCCAGGAAAGACAAAAATGGTTCAAGAAATTGTGTTACTTACATACGATGGAATATCAGTCAGCTATTAAATCAATGTCATAAGGCCAGTAGCAGCAAAATGAGTGGATTCAGTTACGATGATTCTAAGTGAAATAAGTTACAGAGAAAAAGAAACTTATCATCAGATATCACTTATGAAGGTCCTGTAAACATGGCTACACATGAACTGAGTTAGGAAAGAGAACAGAGTCTCACATTTAGAAAACACACTTAGGCCTGCTTAACGGGGAAGGAGAGGTAGCGTGATGCATAAAACGAGAGTTTGATATTAGTACAGGTACCGTTCCAAAAACCAACTACGGAATAGAAAATACCTACACTTTCCTCAGTGAAAGGGACTCAAAACGCCATATTTCCCGCAGAGGAATATATCTGACTGGTAAGAATCTTAAAACCTATGTATTAGATATGTCTCCGTAAGGGAATCAAGTTTGTCTAGACTGGCATAAACATGGCAGTGAGAATCATTTCAAACCCACTATAAAAAGGAATTTCAAAAACAAAACAAAAAAACAGGGAAATTCTTTACAATTCCTTCAGGGGCTCTGATGAAACCTGGAATGACCCTATCTACAACGACATCTGGATGTGGCAAAAGGCTGGACTCTTGGGACTGAGAGGATTGGTGAGATTCGGTGAGCAAATGCAGACCCTTTAAAGCAATAACGAGTGGCCCACATTCCAAGGGTCCCAATTCTCCATGTTGAAGGGAATATTATTACAGCAATAACATGTACGGGAACCCTAGAGAATGGACACAATGTGAATATGAAAGATTTCTAAAACTCAACTAATAAGCCCTCTCCTGGTTCTCCGGTTTGACTTTCCAACAGATTTACTACCAATCTCCCAACTTGGAAAGACAGCCCCTTTAACCTCCTGGGTCGCACACCTTGCCAATTTGGCAGAAGATGAAAAGGAAGAGGGAGAACCAATGAGAGAGTAGCTGTTAGGCATTTGGACGGGCATATGTCACTCTAATTTCCCAGAAGGAAGAAAAATTAACCGAAGTCTCAGCCACCCGCCGGGAACCAGTAGAGGTCTTGAACCAAAATTTGGACTTGCGGTCAACTCACAAAAAACGAGTTGAAAAATGGAGCTTAGGGGCACAGCAATGCACAAACTGTCAGAGAAGTAAAGGACAACAATCGTCCAAAAATCTGTTGAGGGAATGCAACGAGGTGGACTTGAAAGCGAGCCAGAATAGCAGGAAATATATTTCAAGAGGTACATTGCAATCACATTTAAAGCACAGGAAGAGGGGGACAACTTCGACAATGATGCACTTGGCCAGAAAGGGCGTATGTGTTTTCTCCTGAATATATTAAGGAGAAAACGCATACGTCCTTTTTGGCCAAGCAAGCAAGCGGGCAACGCAAATCTGTACTACAATGAAGTATCACTTCCCACCGGTCAAAAGGGACATCCGCAAAATGTGTAAAAACCAGAAAGGCAAGACAGGCCCTGGAGAACAGGGAGCCTAGTTATGATGATGGGCAGGATGTAAATTGCCAACTGCCTCTCTGGAGGAGTGCATTGTGTTCCCTAAAGCAAGGAAACAACAGAACAACAGAGCCATGGCACTTCCAGTCTAGGGAATATACCTTGGGAATACTGAAAGTCAATAAGACAGAGCCACCTCAAAATATAGTGCTGCACTGCTTACAAGAACCTCAAATTGGGTACACCTTAAATATCCTAGGAAAGACAAAAATGGTTCAAGAAATTGTGTTACTTACATACGATGGAATATCCCTCAGCCAAGAAATCAATGTTATAAGGCCAGTAGCAGCAAAATGAGTGGATTCAGGTACGATGATTCTAAGTGAAATAAGTCACAGAGAAAAAGAAATTTATCATAAGATATCACTTATGAAGGTCCTGTAAACATGGCTACACATGAACTGAGTTAGGAAAGAGAACAGAGTCTCACATTTAGAAAAAACTCTTATGCCTCCTTAACCGCGAAGGAGAGGTGGGGTGATGCATAAAACCAGAGTTTGATATTCGTACAGTTACCGTTCAAAAACCCAAATACTGAATAGACAAGACCTACACTTTCCTCAGTGAAATGGACTCAAAACCCCATATTTCTCGCAGAGGAATATATTTGACTAGAAAGAATCTTAAAACCTATGTATTGATATGTCTCCATGATAATGGGCATGGTTCATTGTGATTACAGAGTTCATGGAGCATTGAGATGAAAAGTGGCATGGAGCATTTTGATTACAGTTGTCTTGGAGCATTGTGATGACAAGGGCATGGAGCATTGTGATGAGAAGGCCATGGAGCAGATTGATGACATGCGTCATGGAGCTTTGTGATGACAATAGCATGGAGCATTGTGATTACAGGGTTCTTGGAGCATTGTGATGACAAGGGTCATGAAGCCTTGTGATGACAAGGCCGTGGAACATTGTCATGACAGGGGTGAAGGAGTATTCTGATGACTAGTGATGGAACATTTTGATATCAGTGGTGAGAGAGCATTTTGATGAGAAGAACATGGAGCATTGTGATGACAAGTTTTATGGAGCATTCTGATGACAAGTTTGTGGAAAATTTTGATAACAAGCTCATGGAGCATTGTGATAACAAGGGTCATGGAGCACTCTGCTGACAAAGGCATGGAGCATTGTGATGGCAAGGGTCACAGAGCATTGTGAATGAAAAGTTCATGGAGCATTATGGTGACAAATTTCACAGAGCCCTGTGATGACGAGGGCATGGACCATTTTGATGCCAAAGGTCATGAAGCATTGTGATGACTGGAATCACGGAGCATTGTGATGACAAGGGCATGGAGCATTGTGATGACAGGGGCATGGAGCATTGGTCTGACAAGTTTCATGGATTATTGAGATGACAGTGGGCATGGCGCATTGTGATGAAAAGGGCATGCAGCATTGTTATGAGAAGGTCATGGAGTACTGTGCAGACAGGTGTCAGGGAGCATTGTGATGACATATGTCTTGGTGCATTGTGATGACAATGGCATGGAGCATTGTGAAGCCAAGTGTCATGGAGGATTGTGATGACAAAGGTAATGGAGCATTGTGATGACAAGGGCTTGGAGCTTTTTGATGACAATGGTCATGTAGCACTGTGATGACAAGGGCATGGAGCACTGTGATGACAATGGCCATTGAGAATTTTGATGACAATGTCATGAAGCACTGTGATGAAAAGCACTTGGAGCTTGCTATGACAGGGGTCATGGAGCATTGTGATGACAAGTGCATGGAGAATTGTGATGACAAGATCATGTAACATTGTGATGAGAAGTGTCATGGAACATTGTGATGGCAAGACCGTGGATCACTGTGATAAGAAGACCATGGATAATTGTGATGTCGAGCGTCATGCAGTACTGTAATGACAAGGGCATGGGTCATTGTGATGACAGGGGTCATGGAGCACTGTGATGAGAAGTTCATGGAGCATTGGGATGAAAATATTCATTGAGTATTGTGATGGAATTGGTCATGGAGCATTGCGATGACAATGGAATGGAGCATTGTGATGACAAAGTCCTGGAGCATTGTGAGGAGAAGACCATGGAGCCTTGTGATAACAAGTGTCATGGACCATTCTGATGAAAAGGAGTGTGGAGCATTGTGATTACAAGGGTCTAGGAGCATTGTGATGAAAATGGCATGGGTGATTGTGATGCAAAGGGCATGGAGCCTTGTCATGACAGGGTTCAAGGAGCATACTGACGACAAGTGTCAGGGAGCATTATAATGACAAGTGTATTGAGCATTGTGATGACAAAGGTCATGGAGCATTGTGATGAGAAGACCATGGATAATTGTGATGATGAGCATCATGGGGCGTTGTGATGACAAGTGTTATGGAACATTGTGATCACAAGCGTTTGGAGCATTGTGTTGACAGAGGTTATGGAGCATTCTGATTTCATTGTGATGACAATAGCATCAAGCATTATGATGATGGGCATGGTTCATTGTGATTACAGAGTTCATGGAGCATTGAGATGAAAAGTGGCATGGAGCATTTTGATTACAGTTGTCTTGGAGCATTGTGATGACAAGGGCATGGAGCATTGTGATGAGAAGGCCATGGAGCAGATTGATGACATGCGTCATGGAGCTTTGTCATGACAATAGCACGGAGCATTGTGATTACAGGGGTCTTGGAGCATTGTGATGAAAAGGGTCATGGAGCCTTGTGATGACAAGGCCGTGGAACATTGTCATGACAGGGGTGAGGTATTATTCTGATGACTAATGATGGAACATTTTGATATCAGTGGTGAGAGAGCATTTTGATGAGAAGTACATGGAGCATTGTGATGACAAGTTTTATGGAGCATTCTGATGACAAGTTTGTGGAAAATTTTGATAACAAGCGCATGGAGCATTGTGATAACAAGGGTCATGGAGCACTCTGCTGACAAAGGCATGGAGCATTGTGACGGCAAGGGTCACAGAGCATTGTGAATGAAAATTTCATGGAGCATTATGGTGACAAATTTCACAGAGCCCCGTGATGACGAGGGCGTGGAACATTTTGATGCCAAAGGTCATGAAGCATTGTGATGACTGGAATCACAGAGCATTGTGATGACAAGGGCATGGAGCATTGTGATGACAGGGGCATGGAGCATTTGTCTGACAAGTTTCATGGATTATTGAGATGACAGTGGGCATGGCGCATTGTGATGACCAGGGAATGCAGCATTGTAATGAGAAGGTCATGGAATACTGTGCAGACAGGTGTCAGGGAGCATTGTGATGACATATGTCTTGGTGCATTGTGATGACAATGGCATGGAGCATTGTGAAGCCAAGTGTCATGGAGGATTGTGATGACAAAGGTAATGGAGCATTGTGATGACAAGGGCTTGGAGCTTTTTGATGACAATGGTCATGGAGCACTGTGATGACAAGGGCATGGAGCACTGTGATGACAACGGCCATTGAGAATTTTGATGACAATGTCGTGAAGCACTGTGATGAAAAGCACTTGGAGCTTGCTATGACAGGGGTCATGGAGCATTGTGATGACAAGTGCATGGAGAATTGTGATGACAAGATCATGTACCATTGTGATGAGAAGTGTCATGGAGAATTGTGATGGCAGGATCGTGGAGCACTATGATGAGAAGACCATGGATAATTGTGATGTTGAGCGTCATGCAGTACTGTAATGACAAGGGGCATGGAGCATTGTGATGACAAGGGTCGTGGAGCATTCTGATGACAAGCTTGTGGAGTAATGTGATGACAATGGCATGGAGCATTGTGATGAAAAGGGCATGGAGCATTGTGATGTAAAAGGCATGGAGGCTTTTCATGACAGCGTTCAAGGAGCATTCTGACGACAAGTGTCAGGGAGCATTGTGATGACAACTGTATTGAGCATTGTGATGACAAAAGTCATGGAGCATTGTGATGACACGGGCATGGAGTATTGTGATGACAGGCATCATGGAGCGTTGTGATGACAAGTGTTGTGGAACAATGTGATCACAAGGGTTTGGAGCATTTTGATGACAGAGGTCATGGATCATTTTGATTTCAAGGAGCACGGAGCGTTGTGATGACAGGGATCATGGAGAATTGTGATGAGAAGATCATGGAGCATTGGGCTGAAAATATTCATGGAGTATTGTGATGACAGGGGTCTTGGAGCACTGTGATAACAAGGGCATGGAGCATTGTGATGAGAAGGCCATGGAGCATTCTGATGACATGTGTCATGGATGTTTGTGATGAAAAGGGGAATGGAGCATTGTGATTACAGGGGTCTTTGGGCATTGTGATGAAAAGGGCATGGATCATTGTGATGAGAAGAGTATCGAGCATTGTGATGACAAGAGTCATGGAGCATTGTGGTGACAAGGGCATGGAGCAATGTGATGAGAGGTTTCATGTAGAATTGTGATGAAATGGCATGGAGCATTGTGAAGCCAAGGGTCATGGAGTTTGTGATGACAAAGTTCATGGGGCATTTTGATGACAAGGTCGTGGTGCATTGTGATGAGAAGTGCAGGGAGCATTTTGATGACAGGGTCATGGAGCAATTTGATGAAAAATATCATGGAATATTTTGATGACAGTGGTTATGGAACATTGTGATGTCAGGGGTCATGGAGGATTGTGATGAAAAGGGTCATGGAGAATTTTGATGACAGGGGTTATGGGACATTGTGATGTCAGGGTTCATGGAGCATTGTGATGATAAGGTCATGTAGCATTGTCATGACACGGATCATGGAACATTGTGATGACAGGGGGGAGAGAGCATTTTAATGAGAAGTTCATGGAGCATTGTGATGACAAGGTTTTGGGAGCACTGTGATGACAAGAGCATGGCGCATTGTGATGACATGGGTTGTGGAGCATTGTGCTCAAAAGCGCATGGAGCATTGTGATGACAACGGTCATGGAGCATTGTGCTGACAAAGGCATGGAGCATGGTGATGACAAGGATCACAGAACATTGTGATGAAAAGTTCATGGATCATTGTGGTGAGAAAGGTCACAGAGCCCTGTGTGACGAGGACATGGACCATTGTGATGACAAATATCATGAAGCCTTGTGATGACTGGAGTCACAGAACATTGAGATGACAGGGGTCTTTGACCACTGTGATGACAAGGAAATGGAGCAATGTGATGAGAAGGCCATGGAGCATTCTGATGACATGCATCATTGAGCTTTGTGATTAAAGGTCGTGGAGCATTGTGATTACAGGGGTCTTGGAGCATTGTGAAGAAAATGGTATGGATCATTGTGATGAAAAAGGCATGGAGCCTTGTCATGACAGGGTTCAAGGAGCATACTGATGAAAAGTGTCAGGGAGCATTGTGATGACAAGTGTATTGAGCATTGTGATGACAAATGTCATGGAGCACTGTGATGAGAAGACCATGGATAATTGTGATGATGAGCGTCATGGTGCATTGTGATGACAATGGTTATGGAACATTGTGATCACAAGGGTTTGGTGCATTTTGATGACAGAGGTCATGGAGCATATTTATTTCATTGTGATGACAATAGCATGAAGAATTATGATGATGGGCATGGTGCATTGTGATGACAGGGTCATGGAGCAATTTGATGAAAAGGGTCATGGAACATTTTGATGACAGTGGTTATGGAACATTGTGATGTCAGGGGTCTTGGAGCATTGTGATGAAAAGGGTGATGGAGCATTCTGATGACAGAGGATATGGAACATTTTGATGTCAGGGGTCATGGAGCATTGTTATGATATGGCATGTGGCATTGTGATGACAGAGGTCATGGAAAATTGTGATGACAGTGGTGAGGGAGTATTGTGATGACTACTGATGGAACATTGTGATATCAGTGGTGAGAAAGCAATTTGATGAGAAGTGCATGGAGCATTGTGATGACAAAGTTTATGGAGCATTGTGATGACAAGGCTGTGGAGCATTGTGTTGACAAATGCATGGCGCATTTTGATGACATGGGTCATGGAGCATTGTGCTGAGAAGCGCATGGAGCATTGTGATGACAAGGGTCATGGAGCATTGTGCTGACTAATTCATGGAACCTTGTGATGACAACGGTCACAGAGCATTGTGATGAAAAGTTCATGGAGCATTCTGGTGCCAATGGTCACAGAGCCTTGTGATGTCGAGGTTAAGTACCATTGTGATGACAAAGGTCATGAAGCATTGTGATGACTGGAGTCACGGAACATTGTGATGACAAGGGTATGGAGCATTCTGATGACAGTGGCATGGTGCATTGGTCTGACAAGTTTCATTGTTTATTGTGATGACAGTGGGCAAGGCGCATTCTGATGAGAAGAGCATGGAGCATTGTGATGAGAAGGTCATGGAGTACTGTGAAGACAGGGGTCTGGGGGCATGTGATGACATATGTCATGGTCCATTGTGATGACAATGGCATGGAGTATTGTGATGCCAAGTGTCATGGAGGAATGTGATGACAAAGTTAATGGAGCATTGTGATGACAGGGGTTTGGAGCATTGTGATGGCAAGGGTCATGGAGCATTTTGACGACAAGGGCATGGAGGATTGTGATGACAAGGGCCATTGAGAATTTTGATAACAAGTTCCTGAAGCATTGTGATGAAAAGCACATGGAGCTTGCTATGAGAGGGGTCATGGAGCATTGCGATGACAAGTGCATGGAGAACTGTGATGACAAGAGCATGTAACATTGTGATGAGAAGTGTCTTGGAGCATCGTGATGGTAAGACCATGGAGCATTGTGATGAGAAGACCATGGATAATTTTGATGACGAGCGTCATGGAGCACTGTAATGACAAGGGGCATGGAGCATTGTGATGACAGGTGTCATGGAGCATTGTGGTGACAGGGATCATGGAGCATTGTGATGACAAGGGTCATGGAGCATTCTGATGACAAGCTTGTGGAGTATTGTGATGACAATGGCATGGAGCATTGTGAGGAAAAGGGCATGGAGCATTGTGATGAAAAAGGCATGGAGCCTTTTCATGACAGGGTTCAAGGAGCATTCTGACGAAAAGTGTCAGGGAGCATTGTGATGACAAGTGTATTGAGCATTGTGATGACAAAGTTCATGGAGCATTTTGATGACAAGGGCATGGAGTACTGTGATGACAGGCATCATGGAGCGTTGTGATGACAATTGTTATGGAACAATGTGATCACAAGAGTTTGGAGCATTGTGATGACCCAGGTCATGGATCATTTTGATTTCAAGAATCACGGAGCATTGTGATGACAAGGGCATGAAACAATGTGATCCCAAGGGTCACGGAGGATTGTGATGACACTGGTAAAGGAGAATTGTGATGACAATTGCATGGAGCATTGTGATGACAAGGTCATGTAGCATTTTGCTGACAAAGGCATGGAGAATTGTGATGACAAGTGTCATGGAGCTCTGTGACGACAAGCGTCAAGGAGCATTTTTATTACAGGGGTCATGGAGCATTGGGATGACAAGCACATGGAACATTCTGATGACAAGTGGCATGGATCATTTTGATGACTGTGGTCATGTAGCATTGTGATGACATGGGTCATGGAGCTTTGTGATGAGAAGGTCATGGAGCATTTGGCTGAAATTATTCATGGAGTACTGTGATGACAGGGGTCATGGAGCATTGTCATGAGAAGGGAATGGAGCAATGTTATGAGAAGGTCCTGGAGCACTGTGATGAGAGGGCCATGGAGCCTTGTGATGACAAGGGTCATGGAGCATACTGATGAAATGGTGCATGGATCATTGAGATTGCAGGGGTTTTGAAGCATTGTGATAACAAGAGCATGGAGTATTGTGATGAGAAAGCAATGGAGCATTCTGATGATATGTGTCATGGTGCTTTGTGATGGCAAGGACATGGAGCATTGTGATTACAGGTGTCTTGGAGCATTGTGATGAAAAGGGAATGGATCATTGTGATGAAAAATGCATGGAGCCTTGTCATGACAGGGTTCACGGAGCATACTGATGACAACTGTCAGGGAGCATTGTTATGATAAGTGAATTGAGCATTGTGATGACAAAGATCATGGAGCATTGTGATGAGAAATCCATGGATAATTGTGATGACCAGCCTCATGGGGCATTGTGCTGACAAGTTGTTATGGAACATTGTAATCGGAAGGGTTTGGTGCATTGTGATGACAGTGGTCATTGAACGTTTTGATTTCATTGTGATAACAATAGCATGAAATATTATGGTGATGGACACGGTGCATTGTGATGACAGGGTTCATGGAGCATTGAGATGAAAAGGGGCATGGAGCATTGTGATTACAGGGGTGTTGGAGCATTGTGATGACAAGGGCATGGAGCATGGTGAAGAAAAGGCCATGGAGCATTCTGATGACATGCGTCATGGAGCTTTGTGATGACAAGGGCATGGAGCATTGTGATTACAGGGGTCTTGGAGCATTGTGATGACAAGGGTCATGGAGGCTTGTGATGACAAGGCCGTGGAACCTTGTGATGGCAGGGGTCATGGATCATTGTTATGACAAGGGTAATGGAGCTTTCTGATGACAAAGGTCTTGGGGCACTTTGATGACAAACGCGTGGTGCATTGTGATGACAAATGTCATGGAGCATTTTGATGACAAGGTCGTTGTGCATTGTGATGAGAAGTTCAGGGAGCATTGTGATGAGAGGGTCTTGGAGCAAATTGATGAAAAGTGTCATGGAACATTTTGATAAGAGGGGTTATGGAACATTGTGATGACAAGGGCATGGAGTATTGTGATGAGGAGGCAAAGGAGCATTCTGATGACATGCGTCATGGAGCTTTGTGATGAGAAGGACATGGAGCATTGTGATTACAGGGGACATAGAGCATTGCGATGACAAGTGCATGGAGAATTGTGATGAAAATATCATGTAACATTGTGATAAGAAGTGTCAAGGACCATTGTGATGACAAGGACTTGGAGTATTGTGATGACATGGGACATGGAGCATTCTGATGACCAGGGCATGGAGCATTGTGATGGCAAGACCGTGGAGCATTGTGATGAGAAGATCACGGATAATTATGATGACGAGCGTCATGGAGACCTGTAGTGACAAGGGCCATGGAGCATTGTGATTACAGGGTTCTGGAAGCATTGTGATGACAAGGGAATGGAGCATTGTATTGAGAAGGCCTCGGAGAGTTCTGATGACATTCGTCATGAATCTTTGTGACGACAAGGGCATGGAAAATTGTGATTACAGGGGTCTTGGAGCATTGTGATGACAACGGTCATGGAGCCTTGGATGCCAAGGCGGTGGAACATTGTGATGGCAGGGGTCATGGAGCATTGTTATGACAGGGGGAATTGAGCATTGTGATGACAAGGGCATGGAACATTGGTCTGAAAATTTCATGGAGTATTGTGATGAGATTCGGCATGGAACATTGTGATGTATAGGGCACAGAACACTGTGATACTTGTGTCATGGAGGATTGTAATGACAAGGGCATGGAGCATTTTGATGAGAAGAGTATCGAGCTTTGTGATGACAAGTGTCATGGAGCATTGTGGTGACAAGGGCATGAAGCAATATGATGAGAGGTTTCATGTAGCATTGTGATGAAATGGCATGGAGCATTATGAAGCAAAGGGTCATGGAGCTTTGTGATGACAAGTGTCATGGAGCATTGTGGTGACAAGGGCATGGAGCAATATGATGAGAGGTTTCATGTAGCATTGTGATGAAATGGCATGGAGCATTGTGAAGCAAAGGGTCATGGAGCTTTGTGATGACAAAGGTCATGGAGCATTTTGATGACAAGGTCTTGGTGCATTGTGATGACAAGGACATGGAGCACTGTGATTACAGGGGACTTGGAGCATTGTGATGAAAAGGGAATGGATCATTCTGATGAAAAATGCATGGAGTCTTGTCATGACAGGGTTCAAGGAGCATACTGATGACAACTGTCAGGGAGCATTGTGATGATAAGTGTGTTGAGCATAGTGATGACAAAGATCATGGAGCATTGTGATGAGAAGACCATGGATAATTGTGATGACCAGCCTCATGGGGCATTGTGATGACAGGGTTCATGGAGCATTGAGATGAAAAGGGGCATGGAGCATTGTGATTACAGTGGTGTTGGATCATTGTGATGACAACGGCATGGAGCATTGTGATGAGAAGGTCATGGAGCATTCTGATGACATGCGTCATGGAGCTTTGTGCTGACAAGTGCATGGAGAATTGTGATTACAGGGGTAATGGAATATTGTGATGACAGGGGTGAGGGAGTATTGTGATGACTAGTGATGGAACATTGTGATATCAGTGGTGAGAAGGCATTTTGAGGAGAAGTGCATGGAGCATTGTGATGACAAGGTTTATGGAGCATTTTGATGAGAAGGATGTGGAGCATTGTGATGACAAGTGCATGGTGCATTGTGATGATATGGGTTATGGAGCATTGTGCTGACACGCGCATCGAGCATTGTGATGACAAGGGTAATGGAGCATTGTGCTGACAAATGTATGGAGCTTTGTGATGACAAGGGTCACAGAGCATTGTGATAAAAATTTCATGGAGCATTGTGGTGACAAAGGTCACAGAGCTTTGTATGACGAGGTCATGGAACATTGTGATGATGAATGTCATGAAGGATTGTGATGACTGGACTCACGGAGCATTGTGATAACAGGGGTCTTGGAGCATTGTGATGAAAAGGGAATGGATCATTGTGATGAAAAAGGCATGGAGCCCTGTCATGACAGTGTTCAAGGAGCATACTGATGACAAGTGTCAGCGAGCATTGTGATGCCAAGTGTATTGAGCATTGTGGTGACAAAGATCATGGAGCATTGTGATGAGAAGACTTTGCATCATTGTGATGACGAGCGTCATGGGGCATGTGATGACAAGTGTTTTGGAACATTGTGATCAGAAGGGTTTGGAGCATTGTGAAGACAGAGGTGATGGAGCATTTTAATTTCATTGTGATGACAATAGCAAGAATCATTATGGTGATGGGCATGGTGCATTGTGATGACAGGGTTCATGGAGCATTGAGATGACAAGGGGCATGGAGAATTGTGATTACAGTGGTCTTGGTGCATTCTGATGACAAGGGTCATGGAGCCATGTGATGACACGGCCGTGGAACACTGTGATGGCAGGGGTCATGGAGCATTGTTATGACACGTGTAATGGAGCACTGTGATGACAAGGGCATGAAGCAATGTGATGAGAGATTTCATTGAGCATTGTGATGACAATGGCATGGAGCATTGTGATGCCAAGGGTCATGGAGTTTTGTGATGACAAAGGTCATGGGGCATTTTGACGACAAGGGCATGGTGCATTGAGATGAGAAGGACAGGGAGCATTGTGATGACAGGGTAATGTAGCAAGTTGATGAAAAGGGTCATGGAATATTTTGATGACAGGGGTTATGGAACATTGTGATGTCAGTGGTCATGAAGCATTGTGATGAAATGGGTCATGGAGCATTTTGTGACAGGGGTTATGGAACATTGTGATGTCAGGGGTCATGGAGCATTGTGATGATAAGGGCATGTAGCACTGTGATGACAGTGGTCATGGAACACTGTGATGACTGGGGTGAGGGAGTATTGTGATGACTAGTGAAGTAACATTGTGATATATGTGTTGAGAGAGCATTTTGATGAGAAGTGCATGGAGCATTGTGATGACAAGTGTTATTGAGCATAGCAATGATAAGGATGTGGAGTATTGTATGACAAGCGCAGGGCGCATTGTCATGACATGTGTCATGGAGCATTGTGCTGAAAAGCACATGGAGCATTTTGATGACACGTGTCATGGAGCATTGTTCTGACAAAGGCATGGAGCATTTTGACGACAAGGGACACAGAGCATTGTGATGAAATATTTATGGAGCATTGTGGTGAAAATGACCACAGAGCCTTGTGTGACGAGGGCATGTACCATAGTGATGAGATAGGTCATAAAGCATTGTGATGACTTGAGCCACGGAGCATTGTGATGAAAGTGGTCATCGAGAATTGTGATGACAAGGGAATGGAGCATTGTGATGACAGGAGCATCGAACATTGGTCTGACGAATTTCATGGATTATTGTGATGACATTCGGCATGGAACATTGAGATGACAAGGGCATGGAGCATTGTGGTGACAAAGGCATGGAGCATTGTGATGACAAGGGACACAGAGCATTGTGATGAAATATTCATGGAGCATTGTGGTGTAAAAGATCACAGAGCCTTGTTTGAAGAGGACATGGTCCACTGTGATGACAAAGGTCATGAAACATTGTGATGACTGGAGTAACGGAGCATTGTGATGACAGGGGTCATGGAGCATTGCTCTGACAAGATGATGGATTATTGTGATGAGAGTGGGCATGGCGCATTGTGATGACAAGGGCATGGAACATTGTGATGACAAGGGCATGGAGTACTGTGAAGACAGGTGTCAGGGAGCATTGTGATGACATATGTCATTGTCCATTGTGATGACAATGGCATGGAGCATTGTGATACCAAGTGTCATGGAGGATTGTGATGACAAAGGTAATGGAGCATTTTGATGACAAGGGCTTGGAACATTGTGATGACTAGGTTCATGCAGCATTTTGATGACAAGGGAATGGAGCATTGTGATGACAAGGGCCATTGAGAATTTTGATGACAACGTCGTGAAGCATTGTGATGACAAGCGCATGGAGCTTGCTAGGACAGTGGTCATACAGCATTGCGATGACAAGTGCATGGAGAATTGTGATGACAAGATCATGTAACATTGTGATGAGAAGTGTCACGAAGCATTGTGATGTCAAGGACGTGGAGAATTGTAATGACTTGGGACATGGAAAATTGTGATGAACAGGGCATGGAGAATTGTGATAGCAAGACCGTGGAGCATTGTGATGAAAAGACCATGGATAATTATGATGAAGAGCGTCATGGATCACTGTAATGACAAGGGGCATGGAGCATTGTGATGACAGGTGTCTTGGAGCATTGTGATGAGAGGGGTCATGGAGAAATGTGATGACATGGGTAATGGAGCATTGTGATGAGAAGGTCATGGAGCATTGGCCTGAAAATGTTCATGGAGTATTGTGATGACAGTGGTCAAGGAGCATTGTGATGACAAGGGGATGGAGCATTTTGATGACAAGGTCCTGGAGCAGTGTGATGGGAAGCCCATGGAGCCTTGTGATGACAAATCTAATGTAGAATTCTGATGAATAGGGGCATGGAGCATTGTGATTACAGGGGTCATGGAGCATTGTGATGACAGGGTCATGGAGCATTGTGATGAGAAGGCCATGGAGCATTCTGATGACATGTGTCATGGATCTTTGTGATGACAGGGGCATGGTGCATTGTGATTACAGGGGTCTTGGAGCATTGTGATGACAAGGGTCATGGAGCCTTGGATGCCAAGGCGGTGGAACATTGTGATGGCAGGGGTCATGGAGCATTGTTATGACAGGGGTAATGGAGCATTGTGATGACAAGGGTCATGGAGCATTGTGCTGAAAAAGGCATGGAGGTTTGTGATGACAAGGGTCACAGAGCATTGTGATAAAAATTTCATGGAGCATTGTGGTGACAAAGGTCACAGAGCTTTGTGTGATGAGGTCATGGACCATTGTGATGACAAATGTCACGAAGCACTGTGATGACTGGAGTCACGGAGCATTGTGAATAACAGGGGTCTTGATGAGAAGACCTTGCATTTTTGTGATGACGAGCGTCATGGGGCATGTGATTACAAGTGTTATGGAACATTGTGATCAGAAGGGTTTGGAGCATTGTGATGACAGAGGACATGGAGCTTTTTGTTTTCATTGTGATGACAATAGCATGAATCATTATGATGATAGGCATGGTACATTGTGATGACAGTGTTCATGGAGCATTGAGATGAAAAGTGGCATGGAGAATTGTGATTACAGAGGTCTTGGAGCATTGTGATGACAAGGGACACAGAGCATTGTGATGAAAATTTCATGGAGCATTGTGGTGACAAAAATCACAGAGCCTTGTGTGACGAGGGCATGGACCACTCTGAGGACAAAGGTCATGAAATTTTGTGATGACTGGAGTCACGGTGCATTGTGATGACAGGGGTCATGGAGCATTGTGATGACAAGGGCATGGAGCAATGTGATGACAGGGGCATGGAACATTGGTCTGACATGTTTCATAGATTATTGTGATGACAGTGGGCATGGCACATTGTGATGACAAGGGCATGGAGCATTGTGGTGACAAAGGTCACAGAGCCTTGTGTGACGAGGGCATGGATCATTGTGAGGACAAAAGTCATGAAGCATTGTGATGACTGGAGTCAAGGAGCATTGTGATGACAGTGTTCATGGAGCACTGTGCTGACAAGCACATGGAGCATTTTGATGACCAGTGTCATGGAGCATTGTGCTGACAAAGGCATGGAACATTTTGATGACAAGGGACACAGAGCATTGTGATGAAATATTCATGGAGCATTGTGGTTAAATAGATCACAGAGCCTTGTGTGAGGAGGGCATAGACCATAGTGATGAGATAGGTCATGAAGCATTGTGATGACTAGAGTCACGGAGCATTGTGATGAAAGGGGTCATGGAGCATTGTGATGACAAGGGCATGGAACGTTGTTCTGAAAATTTCATGCATTATTGTGATGAGATTCGGCATGGAACATTGTGATGACTAGGGAACGGAACACTGTGATACATGTGTCATGGAGGATTGTAATGACAAGGGCATGGAGCATTGTGATGAGAAGAGTATCGAGCATAGTGGTGACAAGTGTCATGGAGCATTGTGGTGACAAGGGCATGGAGCAATGTGATGACAGGGGCATGGAACATTGGTCTGACAAGTTTCATGGATTATTGTGATGACAGGGGGCATGGAGCATTGAGATGACAAGTGCATGGAGCATTATGGTGACAAAGGTCACAGAGCCTTGTGTGACGAGGGCATGGACCATTGTGAGGACAAAGGTCATGAACCATTGTGATGACTGGAGTCACGGAGCATTGTGATGACAGGGGCCATGGAGCATTGTGAAGACAAGTGCATGGAGCATTGTGATGACAAGGGCATGGAGCATTGTGATGACATGGGCATGGAACATTGGTCTGACATGTTTCATGGATTATTGTGATGACAGTGGGCATGGCGCATTGTGATGATAAGGGCATGGAACATTGTGATGACACGGTCATGGAGTATTGTGAAGACAGGTGTCAGGGAGCATTGTGATGACATATGTCATTGTCCATTGTGATGTCAATGGCATGGAGCATTGTGATACCAAGTGTCATGGAGGATTGTGATGACAAAGGTAATGGAGCATTTTGATGACAAGGGCTTGGAACATTGCGATGACAAGGGTCATGGAGCATTGTGATGACAAGGGCATGGAGCATTCTGATGAAAAAGTGCATGGAGCATTGAGATTACAGGGGTTTTGAAGCAATGTGATTACAAGGGCATGGAGCATTATGATGAGAAGGCAATGGAGCATTCTGATGACATGTGTAATGGACCTTTGTGATGACAAGGACATGGAGCATTGTGATTACAGGGGTCTTGGAGCATTGTGATGAAAGGGGAATGGATCATTGTGATGAAAAATGCATGGAGCCTTGTCATGACCGGGTTCAAGGAGCATACTGATGACAACTGTCAGGGAGCATTGTGATGATTAGTGTATGGAGCATTGTGATGACAAAGATCATGGAGCATTGTGATGAGAAGACCATGGATAATTGTGATGACCAGCGTCATGGGGCATTGCGATGACAAGTGTTCTGGTACATTGAGATCAGAAGGGTTTGGTGCATTGTGATGACAGAGGTCATTGAGCATTTTGATTTCATTGTGATGACAATAGCATGAAATATTATGGTGATGGGCACGGTGCATTGTGATGAGAGGGTTCATGGAGCATTGAGATGAAAATGACATGGAGCATTGTGATTACAGGGGTGTGGGAGCATTGTGAGGACAAGGGCATGGAGCATTGTGATGAGAAGGCCATGGAGCATTCTGATGACATGCGTCATGGACCTTTTGATGACAAGGGCATGGAGAATTGTGATTACAGGGGTCATGGAATATTGTGATGACAGGGGTGAGGGAATATTGTGATGACTAGTGATGGAACATTGTGATATCAGTGGTGAGAAAGCATTTTGAGGAGAAGTGCATGGAGCATTGTGATGACAAGGTTTATGGAGCATTTTGATGACAAGGATGTGGAGCATTGAGATGACCAGGGCAGGGAGCATTGTGATGGTAAAACCCTGAAGCATTGTGATGAGAAGACCTTGGTTAATTGTGATGACGAGCATCATGGAGCACTGTACTGACAAGGGGCATGGAGCATTGTGATGACAGTTGTCAGGGAACATTGTGATGACAGAGGTCATGGAGCATTGTGATGACAAGGGCCTGGAGCATTGTGATGACAAGGGCCTGGAGCATTGTGATGACAAGTGTGATGGAGCATTGTGATGACATTGGCATGGAGCACTGTCATGAGAAGGGACATTGAGAATTTTTATAACAATGTCATGAAGCATTGTGATGACAAGCAAATGGAGCTTGCTATGACATGGGTCAGGGAGCATTGTGATGACAATTGCATGGAGAATTGTGATGACATTGGCATGGAGCACTGTGATGACAAGGGACATTGAGAATTTTTATAATAATGTCATGAAGCATTGTGATGACAAGCAAATGGAGCTTGCTATGACATGGGTCAGGGAGCATTGTGATGACAATTGCATGGAGAATTGTGATGACAAGAGCATGTAACTTTGTGATGAGAAGTGTCAGGGAGCATTGTGATGACAAAGAGGTGGAGAATTGTGATGACAAGGTACATGGAGCATTGTGATGACCAGGACATGGAGCAATGTGATGGCAAGACGGTGGAGCATTGTGATGAGATGGCCATGGATAATTGTGATGACGAGCATCATGGAGCATTATGATGACAAGAGCCATGGAGCATTCTGACATAACGTATCACTTATGAAGGAAATGTAAACATGGCTACACATGAACTGAATTAGGAAAGAGAACAGAGTCTCACATTTAGAAATCATACATATGCATGCTTAAGGGGAAAGGAGAGGTGGGGAGATGCACAAAACCAGATTTTGATATTAGCACAGGTACCGTTGCATAATCCAAATACAGAATAGACAAGAGCTACTCCTTCCTCAGTGAACGGGAATCAACAGACCTATTCCCGCAGAGGAATATATCTGACTAGTAAGAATCTTAATACCTATGTATTGATATGTAACCGTAAGGGAATCAAGTGTGTCTAGACCGGCATAAACACATCAGTGAAAATCAGCTCAACCTCATTATATAAATGATTTTCAAAAACAAAACAAAAAAACTGGGAAATTCTGTACAATTCATTCAGGGGCTCTGATGAAACCTGGAATGACCCTATCTACAATGACAGCAGGATGAGACATAAGGCTGGACACTTTTGACTGAGAGGATTGATGAGATTGAACGAGAAAATGCAGACTGTTTAAAGCAATAATGCATTCCAACAATTCCATGGGTCCCAACTCGCCAGGTAAAAGGGAATATCACTACAGTTATAACATGTACAGGAAACCTAGAGAATGGACACACTGTGAATACGAAATGTTTCTAAATCTCAACTAATAATACCTCTCCTGGTGCTCCGGTTTGACTTTCCAACTGCTTTACTATCAATCTCCAAACTTGGAGAGACAGCCCCTTAACCTCCTGGTTCGCACAGGTTGCCAATTTGGCAGAGGATGAAAGGGAAGAGGGAGAATCAATGAGAGAGTAGCTGTTAGGCATTTGGACGGGCACATGTCACTCTAATTTCCCGGCAGGAAGAAGAATTAACCCAAGTCTCAGCCACCCGCCGGGAACCAGTATAGGTCCTGAACCAAAATTTTGGACCTGCGGTCAGCTCACAAAAACGAGTTGAAAAACGGAGCTCAGGGGCACAGCAATTCACAAACTGGCAGAGTAACAACGCACAACAATCATCCAAAAATCGGTTGAGGGAAGGCAACCGGGTAAACTTGAAAGGGAACCAGAATAGCATGAATCAGATTTCAAGAGGTACATTGGAATTGCCTTTAAAGCACAGGAAGAGGGGCACGACTTCGACAATGATGCAATGGGCCAAAAAGGGGGTATGCGTTTTCTCCTGAATATATTCAGGAGAAAACGCATACCCCCTTTTTGGCCGAGCAAGCAAGCGGGCAATGCAAATCTGCACTACAAAGCAGTATCACTTCCCACCAGAAAAAAGAGACATCCACAAAATGTGTAAAACCTAGAAAGGCAACACAGGCCCTTTAGAACTGGGAGCATAGTTATGCTGATGGGCGGGATGTAAATTGCCAACTGCCTCTCTGAAGGAGTGCATTGTGTTCCCTAAAACAAGAAACCAACAGAGCTACAGAGCAAAGTGCACATCCAGTCTAGGGAATATACCTTGGGAAAACTGAAAATCAATAAGACAGAGCCACCCCAAATTTAGGGCTGCACTGCTTACAAGAACCTCAACTTGGGTACACCTAAAATATCCCTGGAAAGACAAAAATGGTTGAAGAAATTGGGTTATTACATACGATGGAATATCCCTCAGCCATGAAATCAATGTCATAAGGCCAGTAGCAGCAAAAGGAGTGGATTCATGTACGATGATTCTAAGTGAAATAAGTCACAGAGAAATAGAAACTTATCATAAGATATCACTTATGAAGGTCCTGTAAACATGGCTACACATGAACTGAGTTAGGAAAGAGAACACAGTCTCACATTTAGAAAATATTCTTATGCCCGCTTAAGGGGGAAGGAGAGGTGGGGTGATGCATAAAACCAGAGTTTGATATTAGTACAGGTACCGTTCCAAAAACCAACTACGGAAGAGACAAGCCCTACACCTTCCTCAGTGAAAGGGTCTCAAAACCCCATATTTCCCACAGAGGAATATATATGACTAGTAAGAATCTTAAAACCTATGTATTGATATGTCTCCATCAGGGAATAAAGTGTGTCTACACTAGCAGAATCATGGCAGTGAGAATCAGCTCAAACAGAGAAATTCTTTACAATTCCTTCAGGGGCTCTGATGAAACCTGGAATGACCCTATCTACAATGACAGCTGGATGTGGCATAAGGCAGGACACTTGGGACTGAGAGGATTGGTGAGATTCGGTGAGCTAATGCAGACCATTTAAAGCAATAATGTGTGGCACACATTCCAAGTGTTCCAACTCACCAGGTTGAAGGGAATAGTACTACAGGTATAACATGTACGGGAAACCTAGAGAATGGACACACTGTCAATACAAAAGGTTTTTAAAACTCAACTAATAGTCTATCTCTTGGTGCTACGGTTTGAATTTCCAACTGCTTTACTATCAATCTCCCAACTTGGAGAGACAGCCCCTTTAACCTCCTGGTTCTCACATGTTGCCAATTGGCAGAGGATGAAAGGTAAGATGGAGAACCAATGAGAGAGTAGCTGTTAGACATTTGGACGGGCACATGTCACTCTAATTTCCAGGCAGGAAGAAGAATTAATGAAAGTCTCAGCCACCCGCCGGGAACAAGTAGAGGTCCTGAACCACAATTTTGGACTTGCGGTCAGCTCACAAAAATCGAGATGAAAAATGGAGCTCAGGGGCACAGCAATTCACAAACGGGCAGAGTAATAAAGGAAAACTATCGTCCAAAAATCTGTTGAGGGAAGGTAAGGAGGAGGACTTGAACGCGAGCCAGAATAGCAGGAACCAGATTTCAAGAGGTACATTGGAATCGCCTTTAAAGCACAGGAAGAGGGGAACAACTTCGACAATGATGCACATGGCCAAACAGGGCGTATGCGTTTTCTCCTGAATATATTCAGGAGAAAACACATAATCCTTTTTTGGCCAAGCAAGCAAGCGGTCAATGCAAATCTGCACTATAAAGCAGTATCACTTCCCAACAGACAAAAGGGACATCCGCAAAATATGTAAAAACAAGAAAGGAAAGACAGGCCCTGGAGAAGAGGGAGCCTAGTTATGCTGATGGGCGGAATGTAAATTGCCAACTGCCTCTCCGGAGGAGTGCATTGTGTTCCCTAAAACAAGTAAACAACAGAGCTACAGAGACACGGGCACTTCCAGTCTAGGGAATATACCTTGGGAAAACTGAAAATCAGTAAGACAGAGCCACCTCAAAATTTAGGGCTGCACTGATTACAAGAACTTCAACTTGGGTACACCTGAAATATCCCAGGAAAGACAAAAATGTTTCAAGAAATTGTGGTACTTACGTACGTTGGAATATCCCTCAGCCATGAAATCAAAATCATAAGTCCAGTAGCAGCAAAATGAGTGGATTCAGGTACGATGATTCTAAGTGAAATAAGTCACAGAGAAAAAGAAACTTATAAGATATCACTTATGAAGGTCCTGTAAACATGGCTACACATTAACTGAGTTAGGAAAGACAACAGAGTCTCACATTTAGAAAACACTCTTATGCCTGCTTAAGGGGGAAGGAGAGGTGGCGTGATGCATAAAACCAGAGTTTGATATTAGTACAGGTACCGTTCCAAAAACCAACTATGGAAGAGTCAATCCCTACACCTTCCTCAGTGAAAAGTACAGAAACCACCATATTTCCCACAGAGGAATATATCTGACTAGTAAGAATATTAAAACCTATGTATTGATATGTCTCCATCAGGGAATCAAGTGGGTCTAGACTAGCAGAAACATGGCAGTGAGAATCAGCTCAAACCCACTATAAAAAGGAATTTCAAAAAGAAAACAAAAAACCTGGGAAATTTTATACAATTCATTCAAGGGCTCTGATGAAACCTGGAATGACCCTATCTACAATGACAGCTGGATGTGGCATAAGGCAGCACACTTGGGACTGAGAGGATTTTTGAGATTCGGTGAGCAAATGCAGACCATTTAAAGCAATAATGCGTGGGAAATATTCCAAGGGTCCCAACTCTCCAGGTCGAAGGGAATATTACTACAGCTATAACATGTACGGGAAACCTAGAGAATAGACACACAGTGAACACAAAAGGTTTTTAAAACTCAACTAATAGTCCCTCTCATGGTGCTCCGGTTTGAATTTCCAACTGCTTTACTATCAATCTCCCAACTTGGAGAGACAGCCCCTGTAACCTCCTGGTTCTCACATGTTGCCAATTGGCAGAGGATGAAAGGTAAGAGGGAGAACAAATGAGAGAGTAGCTGAGAGACATTTGGACGGGCATATGTCACTCTAATTTCCCGGCAGGAAGAAGAATTAATCAAAGCCTCAGCCACCCGCCGGGAACAAGTAGAGGTCCTGAACCACAATTTTGGACTTGCGGTCAGCTCACAAAAAACGAGTTGATAAATGGAGCTCAAGGGCACAGCAATTCACAAACGGGCAGAGTAATAAAGGAAAACTATCGTCCAAAAATCTGTTGAGGTAAGGCAACGAGGCAGACTTGAATGCGAGACAGAATAGCAGGAAACAGATTTCAAGAGGTACATTGGAATCGCCTTTAAAGCACAGGAAGAGGGGCACAACTTCGACAATGATGCACTTGGCCAAACAGGGCATATGCGTTTTCTCCTGAATATATTCAGGAGAAAACACATAAGCCCTGTTTGGCCAAGCAAGCAAGCGGGCAATGCAAATCTGCACTACAATGCAGTATCACTTCCCAACAGACAAAAGGGACATCCGCAAAATATGTAAAAACCAGAAAGGCAAGAGAGGCCCTGGAGAAGAGGGAGCCTAGTTATGCTGATGGGTGGAATGTAAATTGCCAACTGCCTCTCTGGAGGATTGCATTGTGTTCCCTAAAAAAGGGAACAACACAGGTACAGACACGGGCACTTCCAGTCTAGGGAATATACCTTGGGAAAACTGAAAATCAATAAGACAGAGCCACCTCAAAATTTAGGGCTGCACTGCTTACAAGAACCTCAACTTGGGTACACCTGAAATATCCCAGGAAAGACAAAAATGGTTCAAGAAATTGTGGTACTTACGTACAATGGAATATCCCTCAGCCATGAAATTAAAGTCATAAGGCCAGTAGCAGCAAAATGAGTGGATTCAGGTACGATGATTCTAAGTGAAATAAGTCACAGAGAAAAAGAAACTTATCATAAGATATCACTTATGAAGGTCCTGTAAACATGGCTACACATGAACTGAGTTAGGAAAGACAACAGAGTCTCACATTTAGAAAACACTCTTATGCCTGCTTAAGGGGGAAGGAGAGGTGGGGTGATGCATAAAACCAGAGTTTGATATTAGTACAGGTACCGTTCCAAAAACCAACTACGGGAGAGTCAATCCCTACACCTTCCTCAGTGAAAAGGACGCAAAACCCCATATTTCCCGCAGAGGAATATATTTGACTAGTAAGAATTTTAAAACCTATGTATTGATATGTCTCCATCAGGGAATCAAGTGTCTCTAGACTAGCAGAAACATGGCAGTGAGAATCAGCTCATACCCACTATAAAAAGGAATTTAAAAAACAAAACAAAAAAATAGGGAAATTCTTTACAATTCCTGCAGGGGCTCTGATGAAATCTATGATGACCCTATCTACAATGACAGCTGGATGTGGCATAAGTCTGGACACTTGGGACTGAGAGGATTGGTGAGATTCGGTGAGCAAATGCAGACCATTTAAAGCAATAATGCGTGGCACACATTCCAATTGTCCCAACTCTCCACGTTGAAGGGAATACTACTACAGCTATAACATGTACGGGAAACCTAGAGAATGGACACACTGTGAATACAAAAGGTTTTTACAACTCAACTAATAGTCCCTCTCCTGGTGCTCCGGTTTGAATTTCCAACTGCTTTACTATCAATCTCCCAACTTGGAGAGACAGCCCCTTTAACCTCCTGGTTCTCACATGTTGCCAATTGGCAGAGGATGAAAGGTAAGATGGAGAACCAATGAGAGAGTAGCTGTTAGACATTTGGACGGGCACATGTCACCCTAATTTCCCGGCAGGAATAAGAATTATTCAAAGTCTCAACCATCCGCTGGATACCAGTATAGGTTCTGAACCAAAATTTTGGACTTGCGGTCAGCTCACAAAAAACGAGTTGAAAAATGGAGCTCAGGGGCACAGCAATTCACAAACGGGCAGAGTAATAAAGGAAAACTATCATCCAAAAATCTGTTCAGGGAAGGCAACGAGGCAGACTTGAAAGTGAGCCAGAATAGCAGGAAACAGATTTCAAGAGGTACATTGGAATCGCCTTTAAAGCGCAGGAAGAGGGGCACAACTTCGACAATGATGCACTTGGCGAAACAGGACGTATGCGTTTTTTCCTGAATATATTCAGGAGAAAACGCATAAGCCCTTTTTGGCCAAGCAAGCAAGCGGGCAATGCAAATCTGCACTACAAAGCAGTATCACTTCCCACCAGACACAAGGGACATCTGCAAAATATGTAAAAACCAGAAAGGCAAGACAGGCCCTGGAGAAGAGGGAGCCTAGTTATGCTGATGGACAGAATGTAAATTGCCAACTGCCTCTCTGGAGGAGTGCATGGTGTTCCCTAAAACAAGTAAACAACAGAGCTACAGAGCCAAGGGCACTTCCAGTGTAGGGAATATACCTTGGGAAAACTGAAAATCAATAAGACAGAGCCACCCCAAAATTTAGGGCTGCATTGCTTACAAGAAACTCAACTTGGGTACACCTGAAATACTCCAGGAAAGACTAAAATGGTTCAAGAAATTGTGGTATTTACGTATGATGGAATATCCCTCAGCCATGAAATCAATGTCATAAGGCCAGTAGCAGCAAAATGAGTGGATTCAGGTACGATGATTCTAAGTGGAATTAGTCACAGAGAAAAAGAAACTTATCAAAAGATATCACTTATGAAGGTCCTGTAAACATGGCTACACATGAAGTGAGTTAGGAAAGAGAACAGACACTCACATTGAGAAAAAACTCTTATGCCTGCTTAAGGGGGAAGGAGAGGTGGGGTGATGCATAAAACCAGAGTTTGATATTAGTACATGTACCGTTCCAAAAACCAACTACGGAGTAGAAAAGACCTACAACTTCCTAAGGGATAGGGACTCAAAACCCCATACTTCCTGCAGAGGAAAATATCTGACTAGTAAAAATCTTAAAACCTATGTATTGATATGTCTCCGTAAGGGAATCAAGTGTGTCTAGACTCGCATAAACATGGCAGTGAGAATCAGCTCAAACCCATTCTAAAAAGGAATTTCACAAACAAAACAAAAAATTAGGGAAATCCTTTACAATTCCTTCAGGGTCTCTGATGAAACCCGGAATGACCTTATCTACAACGACAGCTGGATGTGGCATAAGGCTGGACACTTGGGACCGAGAGGATTGGTGAGATTCGGTGAGCAAATGCAGACCATTTAAAGCAATAATGCGTGGCACACATTCCAAGGGTCCCAACTCTCCAGGTTGAAGGGAATATTACTACAGCTATAACATGTACGGAAAACATAGAGAAAGGACACACTGTGAATACGAAAGGTTTCTAAAACTCAAATAATAGTCCCTCTCCTGGTGCTCCGCTTTGACTTTCCAACTGCTTTACTATCAATCTCCCAACATGGAGAGACAGCCCCTTTAACCTCCTGGTTCGCACAGGTTGCCAATTTGGCAGAGGATTAAAGGGAAGAGGGAGAATCAATGAGAGAGTAGCTGTTAGGCATTTGGACGGGCACATGTCACTCTAATTTCCCGGCAGGAAGAAGAATTAACCCAAGTCTCAGCCACCCGCCGGGAACCAGTATAGGTCCTGAGCCAAAATTTTGGACTTGCGGTCAGCTCACAAAAAACGAGTTGAAAAATGTAGCTCAGGGGCACAGCAATTCACAAACGGGCAGAGTAATAAAGGAAAACTATCGTCCAAAATTCGGTTGAGGGAAGGCAATGAGGCAGACTTGAAAGCGAGCCAGAATAGCAGGAAACAGATTTCAAGAGGTACATTGGAATCGCCTTTAAAGCACAGGAAGAGGGGCACAACTTCGAAAATGATGCACTTCGCCAAACAGGGTGTATGCATTTTCTGCTGAATATATTCAGGAGAAAACGCATAAGCCCTTTTTGGCCAAGCAAGCAAGCGGGCTATGCAAATCTGCACTACAAATCAGTATCACTTCCCACCAGACAAAAGGGACATCCGCAAAATATGTAAAAACCAGAAAGGCAAGACAGGCCCTGGAGAAGAGGGAGCCTAATTATGCTGACGGGCGGAATATAAATTGCCAACTGCCTCTCTGGAGGAGTGCATTGTGTTCCCTAAAACAAGTAAACAACAGAGCTACAGAGACACGGGCACTTCCAGTGTAGGGAATATACCTTTGGAACACTGAAAATCAATAAGACAGAGCCACCTCAAAATTTAGGGCTGCACTGCTTACAAGAACCTCAACTTGGGTACACCTGAAATATCCCAGGAAAGACAAAAATGGTTCAAGAAATTGTGGTAGTTACGTACGATGGAATATCCCTCAGCCATGAAATCAAAGTCATAAGGCCAGTAGCAGCAAAATGAGTGGATTCAGGTACGATGATTCTAAGTGAAATAAGTCAGAGAGAAAAAGAAACTTTTCATAAGAAATCACTTATGAAGGTCCTGTAAACATGGCTACACATGAACTGAGTTAGGAAAGACAACAGAGTCTCACATTTAGAAAACACTCTTATGCCTGCTTAAGGGGGAAGGAGAGGTGGCGTGATGCATAAAACCAGAGTTTGATATTAGTACAGGTACCGTTCCAAAAACCAACTACGGAAGAGTCAATCCCTGCACCTTCCTCAGTGAAAAGGACGCAAAACCCCATATTTCCCGCAGAGGAATATATTTGACTAGTAAGAATCTTAAAACCTATGTATTGATATGTCTCCATCAGGGAATCAAGTGTCTCTAGACTAGCAGAAACATGGCAGTGAGAATCAGCTCAAACCCACTATAAAAAGGAATTTAAAAAACAAAACAAAAAATAGGGAAATTCTTTACAATTCCTGCAGGGGCTCTGATGAAATCTATAATGATCCTATCTACAATGACAGCTGGATGTGGCATAAGTCTGGACACTTGGGACTGAGAGGATTGGTGAGATTCGGTGAGCAAATGCAGACCATTTAAAGCAATAATGCGTGGCACACATTCCAATTGTCCCAACTCTCCAGGTTGAAGGGAATACTACTACAGCTATAACATGTACGGGAAACCTAGATAATGGACACACTGTGAATACAAAAGGTTTTTACAACTCAACTAATAGTCCCCCTCCTGGTGCTCCTGTTTGAATTTCCAACTGCTTTACTATCAATCTACCAACTTGGAGAGACAGCCCCTTTAACCTCCTGGTTCTCACATGTTGCCAATTGGCAGAGGATGAAAGGTAAGATGGAGAACCAATGAGAGAGTAGCTGTTAGACATTTGGACGGGCACATGTCACTCTAATTTCCCGGCAGGAATAAGAATTATTCAAAGTCTCAGACATCCGCCGGGAACCAGTACAGGTCCTGAACCAAAATTTTGGACTTGCGGTCAGCTCACAAAAAACGAGTTGAAAAATGGAGCTCAGGGGCACAGCAATTCACAAACGGGCAGAGTAATAAAGGAAAACTATCATCCAAAATCTGTTCAGGGAAGGCAACGAGGCGGACTTGAAAGCGAGCCAGAATAGCAGGAAACAGACTTCAAGAGGTACATTGGAATCGCCTTTAAAGCGCAGGAAGAGGGGCACAACTTCGACAATGATGCACTTGGCCAAACAGGATGTATGCGTTTTCTCTTGAATATATTCAGGAGAAAACGCATAAACCCTTTTTGGCCAAGCAAGCAAGCGGGCAATGCAAATCTTCACTACAAAGCAGTATCACTTCCCACCAGACAAAAGGGACATCTGCAAAATATGTAAAAACCAGAAAGGCAAGACAGGCCCTGGAGAAGAGGGAGCCTAGTTATGCTAATGGGCGGAATGTTAATTGCCAACTGCCTCTCTGGAGGAGTGCATTGTGTTCCCTAAAACTAGTAAACAACAGAGCTACCGAGCCAAGGGCACTTCCAGTGTAGGGAATATACCTTAGGAAAACTGAAAGTCAATAAGACAGAGCCACCCCAAAATTTAGGGCTGCACTGCTTACAAGAACCTCAACTTGGGTACACCTGAAATATCCCAGGAAAGACTAAAATGGTTCAAGAAATTGTGGTATTTACGTATGATGGAATATCCCTCAGCCATGAAATCAATGTCATAAGGCCAGTAGCAGCAAAATGAGTGGATTCAGGTACGATGATTCTAAGTGAAATGAGTCACAGAGAAAAAGAAACTTATCATAAGATATCACTTATGAAGGTCCTGTAAACATGGGTACACATGAACTGAGTTAGGAAAGACAACAGAGTCTCACATTTAGAAAACACTCTAATGCCTGCTTAAGGGGGAAGGAGAGGTAGCGTGATGCATAAAACCAGAGTTTGATATTAGTACAGGTACCGTTCCAAAAACCAGCTACGGAAGAGTCAATCCCTACACCTTCCTCAGTGAAAAGTACGCAAAACCCCATATTTCCCACAGAGGAATATATCTGACTAGTAAGAATCTTAAAACCTATGTATTTATATGTCTCCATCAGGGAATCAAGTGTGTCTAGACTGGCAGAAACATGGCAGTCAGAATCAGCTCAATCCCAGTATAAAAAGGAATTTCAAAAACAAAACAAAAAAATAGGGAAATTCTATACAATTCCTTCAGGGGCTCTGATGAAATCTATAATGACCCTATCTACAATGACAGCTGGATATGGCATAAGGCAGGACACTTGTGACTGACAGGATTGGTGAGATTTGGTGAGCAAATGCAGACCATTTAAAGCAATAATGCGTGGCACACATTCCAATGGTGCCAACTCTCCTTGTTGAAGGGAATACTAATACAGCTATAACATGTATGGGAATCCTAGAGAATGGACACACTGTGAGTACAAAAGGTTTTTAAAACTCAACTAATAGTCCCTCTCTTGGTGTTCCGGTTTGAATTTCCAACTGCTTTACTATCAATCTCCCAACTTGGAGAGACAGCCCCTTTAACCTCCTGGTTCTCACATGTTGCCAATTGGCAGAGGATGAAATGTAAGATGGAGAACCAATGAGAGAGTAGCTGTTAGACATTTGGACGGGCACATGTCACTCTAATTTCCCGGCAGGAATAAGAATTATTCAAAGTCTCAGCCATCCGCCGGGAACCAGTATAGGTCCTGAACCAAAATTTTGGACTTGCGGTCAGCTCACAAATAACAAGTTGAAAAATGGAGCTCAGAGGCACAGCAATTCACAAACGGGCGAGTAATAAAGGAAAACAATCATCTAAAAATCTGTTCAGGGAAGGCAACGAGGCGGACTTGAAAGCGAGCCAGAATAGCAGGAAACAGATTTCAAGAGGTACATTGGAATCGCCTTTAAAGCGCAGGAAGAGGGGCACAACTTCGACAATGATGCACTTGACCAAACAGGACGTATGCATTTTCTCCTGAATATATTCAGGAGAAAACGCATAAGCCCTTTTTGGCCAAGCAAGCAAGCGGGCAAGGCAAATCTTCACTACAAAGAAGTATCACTTCCCACCAGACAAAAGGGACATCTGCAAAATATGTAAAAAACAGAAAGGCAAGACAGGCCCTGGAGAAGAGGGAGCCTAGTTATGCTAATGGGCGGAATATAAATTGCCAAGTGCCTCTCTGGAGGAGTGCATTGTGTTCCCTAAAACAAGTAAACAACAGAGCTACAGAGCCAAGGGCACTTCCAGTCTAGGGAATATACCTTGGGAAAACTGAATGTCAATAAGACAGAGCCACCCCAAAATTTAGGGCTGCACTGCTTACAAGAACCTCAACTTGGGTACACCTGAAATATCCCAGGAAAGACTAAAACGGTTCAAGAAATTGTGGTATTTACGTATGATGGAATATCCCTCAGCCATGAAATCAATGTCATAAGGCCAGTAGCAGCAAAATGAGTGGATTCAGGTACGATGATTCTAAGTGAAATAAGTCACAGAGAAAAAGAAACTTATCATAAGTTATCACTTATGAAGGTCCTGTAAACATGGCTACACATGAAGTGAGTTAGGAAAGAGAACAGACTCTCACATTGAGAAAAACTCTTATGCCTGCTTAAGGGGGAAGGAGAGGAGGGGTGATGCATAAAACCAGAGTTTGATATTAGTACATGTACCGTTCCAACAACCAACTACGGAGTAGAAAAGACCTACAACTTCCTAAGGGATAGGGACTCAAAACCCCATATTTCCCGCAGAGGAAAATATCTGACTAGTAAAAATCTTAAAACCTATGTATTGATATGTCTCCATAAGGGAATCAAGTGTGTCTAGACTCGCATAAACATGGCAGTGAGAATCAGCTCAAACCCATTCTAAAAAGGAATTTCACAAACAAAACAAAAAATCAGGGAAATCCTTTACAATTCCTTCATGGTCTCTGATGAAACCCGGAATGACATTATCTACAATGACAGCTGGATGTGGCATAAGGATGGACACTTGGGACTGAGAGGATTGGTGAGATTCGGTGAGCAAATGCAGACCATTTAAAGCAATAATGCGTGGCACACATTCCAAGGGTCCCAACTCTCCAGGTTGAAGGGAATATTACTACAGCTATAACATGTATGGAAAACATAGAGAAAGGACACACTGTGAATACGAAAGGTTTCTAAAACTCAAATAATAGTCCCTCTCCTGGTGCCCCGGTTTGACTTTCCAACTGATTTACTATCAATCTCCCAACATGGAGAGACATCCCCTTTAACCTCCTGGTTCGCACCGGTTGCCAATTTGGCAGAGGATGAAAGGGAAGAGGGAGAATCAATGAGAGAGTAGCTGTTAGGCATTTGGACGGGCACATGTCACTGTAATTTCCCGGCAGGAAGAAGAATTAACCCAAGTCTCAGCCACCCGCCGGGAACCAGTATAGGTCCTGAACCAAAATTTTGGACTTGCGGTCAGCTCACAAAAAACGAGTTGAAAAATGGAGCTCAGGGGCACAGCAATTCACAAACTGGCAGAGTAATAAAGGACAACAATCGTCCAAAAATCTATTGAGGGAAGGCAACCAGGCGGACTCGAATGTGAGGCAGAATAGCAGGAAACAGATTACAAGAGTTACATTGGGATCATCTTTAAAGCACAGGAAGAGGGGCACAACTTCGACAATGATGCACTTGGCCAAAAAGGGCGTTTGCGTTTTCTCCTGAATATATTCAGGAGAAAATGCATACGCCGTTTTTGGCCAAGCAAGCAAGCGGGCAACGCCAATCTGCACTAAAAAGAAGTATCACTTCCCACCCGTCAAAAGGGACATCCGCAAAATGTGTAAAAACCAGAAAGGCAAGACAGGCCATGGAGAAGAGGGAGCCTAGTTATGCTGATGGGTGGGATGTAAATTGCCAACTGCCTCTCTGGAGGAGTGCACTGTGTTCCCTAAAGCAAGTAAACAACAGAGCTACAGAGCCAAGGGCACTTCCAGTCTAGGGAATATACCTTGGGAAAACTTAAAATCAATAAGACACAGCCACTTCAAAATTTAGGGCTGCACTGCTTACAAGAACCTCAACTTGGGTACACCTGAAATATCCCAGGAAAGACAAAAATGGTTCAAGAAATTGTGGTACTTACGTACGATGGAATATCCCTCATCCATGAAATCAATGTCATAAGGCCAGTAGCAGCAAAATGAGTGGATTCAGGTACGGTGATTCTAAGTGAAATAAGTCACAGAGAAAAAGAAACTTATCATAAGATATCACTTATGAAGGTCCTGTAAACATGGCTACACATGAACTGAGTTAGGAAAGACAACAGAGTCTCACATTTAGAAAACACTCTTATGCCTGCTTAAGGGGTAGGAGAGGTGGCGTGATGCATAAAACCAGAATTTGACATTAGTACAGGTACCGTTACAAAAACCAACTACGGAAGAGACAATCCCTACACCTTCCTCAGTGAAAGGGACTCAAAACCCCATATTTCCCGCAGAGAAATATATCTGACTAGTAAGAATCTTAAAACCTATGTATTGATATGTCTCCATCAGGGAATCAAGTGTGTCTAGACTGGCAGAAACATTGGAGTGAGAATCAGCTCAAACCCAATATATAAATGAATTTCAAAAACAAAACAAAACAAAAAAAACAGGGAAATTCTTTACAATTCTTTCAGAGGCTCTGATGAAATCTATAATGACCCTTTCTACAATGACAGCTGGATGTGGCATAAGTCTGGACACTTGGGGCTGAGGGGATTGGTGAGATTGGGTGAGCAAATGCAGACCAAATAAAGTAATAATGCGTGACACACATTCCAATGGTCCCAACTCTCCAGGTGGAAGGGAATACTACTACAGCTATAACATGTCCAGGAGACCTAGAGAATGGACACACTGTGAATACAAAAGGTTTTTAAATCTCAACTAATTGTCCCTCTCCTGGTGCTCCAGTTTGAATTTCCAACCACTTTACTATCAATCTCTCAACTTGGAGAGACTGCCCCTTTAATCTCCTGGTTCTCACATGTTACAAATTGGCATAGGATGAAAGGTAAGATGGAGAACCAATGAGAGAGTAGCTGTTAGGCATTTGGACGGGCACATGTCACTCTAATTTCCCGGCAGGGAGAAGAATTAATCAAAGTCTCAGCCACCCGCCGGGAGCCAGTATAGGTCCTGAACCAAAATTTTGGACTTGCGGTCAGCTCAATAAAACTAGTAGAAAAATGGAGGTCTGGGGCACAGCAATTCACAATCTGGCAGATTAATAAAGAAAACTATAGTCCAAAAATCTGTTGATGGAAGGCAATGAGGCGGACTTCAAAGTGAGCCTGAAGAGCAGGAAACAGATATCAAGAGGTACATTGGAATCGCCTGTAAAGCACAGGAACAGGGGCACAACTTCAACAGTGATGCACTTGGCCAAAAGGGCGTATGCGTTTTCTCCTGAATATATTCAGGAGAAAACGCATACGCCCTTTTTGGCCAAGCAAGCAAGCGGCAATGCAAATCTGAACTACAAAGAAGTATCACTTCCCACCGGTCAAAAGGGACATCCGCAAAATGTATAAAAACCAGAAAGCAAGACAGGCCCTGGAGAACAGGGAGCCTAGTTATGCTGATGGGTGGGATGTAAATTGCCAACTGCCTCTCTGGAGGAGTGCATTGTGTTCCCTAAAACAAGTAAACAAAAGATCTACAGAGCCAAGTGCACATTCAGTCTAGGGAATATACCTTGCGAAAACTGAAAATCAATAAGACAGAGCCACCCCAAAATTTAGGGCTGCACTGCTTACAAGAACCTCAACTTGGGTACACCTGAAATATCCCAGGAAAGACAAAAATGGCTCAAGAAATTGGGGTATTACGTACGATGGAATATCCCTCAGCCATGAAATCAATGTCATTAGGCCAGTAGCAGCAAAAGAGGTGGATTCAGGAACGATGATTGTAAGTGAAATAAGTCACAGAGAAATAGAAACTTATCATAAGATATCACTTATGAAGGTCCTGTAAACATGGCTACACATGAACTGAGTTAGGAAAGAGAACAGTGTCTCACATTTACAAAACACACTTATGCCTTCTTAAGGGGGAAGGAGAAGTGGGGTGATGCATAAAACCAGAGTTTGATATTAGTACATGTACCGTTCCAAAATCCAACTACGGAAGACACAAGCCCGACATCTTCCTCAGTGAAAGGGTCTCAAAACCGCATATTTCCCACAGAGGAATATACCTGACTAGTAAGAATTGTAAAACCTATGTATTGATATGTCTCCATCAGGGAAACAAGTGTGTCTACACTGGCAGAATCATGGCAGTGATAATCAGCTCAAACCCACTATAAAAAAGAATTTCAAAAACAAAACAAAAAAAAAACTGGGAAATTCTTTACAATTCCTTCAGAGGCTCTGATGAAATCTATAATGATCCTATCTACAATGACAGCTGGATGTGGCATAAGTCTCGACACTTGGGGCTGAGAGGATTGGTGAGATTGGGTGAGCAAATGCAGACCATTTAAAGCAATAATGCGTGGCACACATTCCAATGGTCCCAACTCTCCAGGTTGAAGGGAATACTACTACAGCTATAACATGTACGGGAAACCTAGAGAATGGACACACTGTGAATACAAAAGGTTTTTAAAACTCAACTAATTGTCCCTCTCCTGGTGCTCCGCTTTGAATTTCCAACTGCTTTACTATCAATCTCCCAACTTGCAGAGACAGCCCCTTTAATCTCCTGGTTCTCACATGTTGTCAATTGGCAGAGGATGAAAGGTATGATGGAGAACCTATGAGAGAGTGTATTGAGCATTGTGATGACAAAGGTAATGGAGTACTCTGAATAGAAGCCCAAGGATAACTGTGATGATGAGCATCATTGGGCGTTGTGATGACAAGTGTTATGGAACATTGTGATCACAAGTGTTTGGAGCATTGTGATGACAGAGGTCATGGAGCATATTGATTTCATTTTGATGACAATAGCATGAAGCATTATGATGATGGGCATGGTGCATTTTGATGACAGGGTGCATGGAGCATTGAGATGAAAAGGGGCATGGAGCATTGTGATTACATGTGTCTTGGACCATAGTGATGACAAGGGCATGGAGCATCTTGAATGAGAAGGCCATGGAGCATTCTGATGACATGCGTCATGGAGCTTTGTGATTACAAATATATGCAGAATTGTGATTACAGTGTTTGGAGCATTGTAATGACAACTGTCATGGAGTCTTGTGATGACAAGGCCGTGGAAACTTGTGAAGGCAGGTGTCATGAAGCATTGTTATGACAGGGGTAATGGAGCATTGTGATGACAAGGTCATGGAGCTTTGGTCTGAAATGTTTCATCGATTATTGTGATGAGAGTGGGCATGGAGCATTGTGATGACAAGGGCACAGAACACTTTGATACATCGGTCATGGGGGATTTTAATGAAAAGGGCATGGAGCATTGTGATGAGAAGGGGATCAAGCATTGTGATGACAAGTGTCATGGAGCATTGTGGTGACAAGGGCATGGAGCAATATGATGAGAGGCTTCATGGAGCATTGTGATGACAATGGCATGGAACATTGTGATGCCAAGTGTCATGGAGTTTTGTGATGACAAAGGTCATGGAGCATTTTGATGACAAGGTCGTGGTGCGTTGTGATGAGAATGGCAGGGAGCATTGTGCTAAGAGGGTAATGGAGCAATTTGGTGAAAATGTCATGGAATATTTTGATGAGAGTAGATATGGAAAATTGTGATGTCAGGGGTCATGGAGCATTGTGCTGAAAATGGTAATGGAGCATTTTGATGACAGGGATTATGGAGCATTGTGATGTCATTGGTCATGGAACATTTTGATGATAAGTTCATGTAGCATAGTGATGATAGGGGTCATGGAACATTGTAATGACAGGAGTGATGGAGTATTGTGAAGACTAGTGATGGAACATTGTGATATCAGTGGTAAAAGAGCATTTTGATGAGAAGTGCATGGAGCATTGTGATGACAAGATTTATGGAGCATTGTGATGACAAGGATGTGGGGCATTGTGATGAGAAGCACATGGTGCATTGTGATGACCTGGGTCAAGGAGCATTGTGCTGAAAAGCACATGGAGCATTGTGATGACAAGTGTCATGGATCATTGTGCTGACAAAGGCATGGTGCATTGCGATGACAAGGGTCACAGAGCATTGTGAAGAAAAGGACATGGATCATTGTGATGCAAAATTCATGGAGCCTTGTCATGACAGGGTTCAAGGAGCATACTGATGACAAGTGTCAGGGAGCATTGTGATGACAAGTGTATTGAGCATTGTGATGACAAAGGTCATGGAGTATTGTGAATAGAAGGCCATCGATAATTGTGATGATGAGCGTCATGGGGCGTTGTTATGACAAGTGTTATGGAACATTGTGATCACAAGGGTTTGGAGCATTGTGATGACAGAGGTCATCGAGCATTTTGATTTCATTTTGATGACAATAGCATGAAGCATTATGATGATGGGCATGGTGCATTGTGATGACACGGTTCATGGAGCACTGAGATGAAAAGGCGCATTGAGCATTGTGATTACAGACGTCTAGGAGAATTGTGATGACAAGGGTATGGAGCATCGTGAATGAGAAGGCCATGGAGCATTCTGATGACATGCGTCATGGAGCTTTTTGATGACAAGGACATGGAGCATTGTGATGACAAGGGTTATGGAGCCCTGTGATGACAAGGCCGTGGAACATTGTAATGGCAGGTGTCATGGAGCATTGTTATAACAGGGGTAATGGAGCATTTTGATGACAAGGGCATGGAGCATTGGTCTGAAAAGCTTCATGGATTATTGTGATGAGACGGGGCATGGAGCATTGTGATGACAAGGGCACGGAACACTGTGATACATGGGTCATGGCAGATTGTAATGACAAGGGCATGGAGCATTGTGTTAAGAAGAGCATCGAGCATTGTGATGAAAAGCATCACGGAGCCTGTGATGACAAGGGCATGGAACAATGTGATGAGAGTGTTCATGGAGCATTTTGATGACAAGGGCATGGAGCATTGTGATGCCAAGGGTCATGTAGCTATATGATGACAAAGTCATGGAGCATTTTGATGACAAGCGCGTGGTGAACTGTGTATGAGAAGGGCAGGGATCATTGTGATGAAAGTGTCATGGAGCAATTTGATGAAAATTGTCATGGGACATTTTTATGACAGGGGTTATGGAACATTGTGATGTCAGGGGTCATGGAGGATTATGATGAAAAGGATCATGGAGCATTTTGATGACAGGGGTCCTGGAACATTTTGATGACAGGGGTGAGGGAGTATTGTGATGACTAGTGATGGAACTTTATGATGTCAGTGGTGGGAGAGCATTTTGATGTGAAGTGCATGGAGCATTGTGATGACAAGGTTTATGGAGCACTGTGATGACAAGGTTGTGGAGCATTGTGCAGACAAGCGCATGGAGCATTGTGATGAATATTGTCATGGAGAATTGTGCTGACAAAGGCATGGAGCATTGTGATGACAAGGGACACAGAGCATTGTGATGAAAATTTCATGGAGAGTGTGGTGACAAAGATCACAGAGCCTTGTGTGACGAGGGCATGGACCACTGTGAGGACAAAGGTCATGAATCATTGTGATCACTGGAGTCACGGAGCATTGTGATGACAGGAGTCATGGAGCATTGTGATGACAAGGGCATGGAGCAATGTGATGACAGGGGCATGGAACATTGGTCTGACAAGTTTCATGGATTATGGTGATGACAGTGGGCATGGAGAATTGAGATGAAAAGGGCATGGAGCATTGTGGTGACAAAGGTCACAGAGCCTTGTGTGACGAGGGCATGGACCATTGTGAGGACAAAGGTCATGAAGCATTGTGATGACTGGAGTCACGGAGCATTGTGATGAAAATTTCATGGAGCAATGTGGTGACATATTTCACAGAGCCTTTTGATGACGTGGGCATGGACCATTGTGATGACAAGGCCCTTTAGCATTGTGATGAGAGGACCATGGTGCCTTGTGATGACAATTCTCATGGAGCATTCTGATGAAAAGGGGCATGGAGAATTGTGATTACAGGGGTATTGGATCCTTGTGATGAAAAGCCCGTAGCACATTGTGATGGCAGGCGTCATGGAGCATGGTTATGTCATGGGCAATGGAGCATTGTGATGACAAGGGCATAGAGCATTGGTCTGAAAAGTTTCATGGATTATTGTGATGAGAGTGGGAAAGGAGCATTGTGATGACAAGGGCACGGAACACTGTGATACATGGGTCATGTAGGATTGTAATGACAAGGGCATGGAGTAATGTGATGAGAGGGTTCATGGAGCAATGTGATGACAAGAGCATGGAGCATTGTGATGACAAGGGTCATGGAGCATTTTGATGACAAGATTCCCAGATCATTGTGTTGTCAGGGGTCAAGGAGCACTGTGATGACTGTGGTCATGGAGCATTGTGATGACAGGGTCATGGAGCATTGTGAAAAGTAGGTCATGGAACATTGCGCTGAAAATATTCATGGAGTATTGTGATGACAGGGGTAATGGGGCATTGTGATGACAAGGGAATGGAGTATTGTGATGACAAGGTCCTGGGGCATTGTGATGAGAAAACCATGGAGACTTGTGATGACAAGTCTCATGGAGCATTCTGATGAAAAGGTGAATGGAGCATTGTGATTACAGGGGTCTTGGAGCATTGTGAGGAAAATGATATAGATCATTGTGATGAAAAATGCATGGAGCCTTGTCATGACAGGGTTCAAGGAGCATACTGATGACAAGTGTCAGGGAGCATTGTGATGACAAGTTTATTGAGCATTGTGATGAGAAAGGTCATAGAGCACTGTGATGAGAAGACCATGGATAATTGTGATGATGAGCGTAATGGTGCATTGTGATGACAATGGTTATGGAACATTGTGATCACAAGGGTTTGGAGCATTTTGATGACAGAGGTCATGGAGCATATTGATTTCATTGTGATGACAATAGCATGAAGAATTATTATGATGGACATGGTGCATTGTGATGACAGGGTCATGGAGCAATTTGATGAAAAGTGTCATGGAATATTTTGATGACAGTGGTTATGGAACATTGTAATGTCAGGGGTCTTGGAGCATTGTGATGAAAAGTGTGATGGAGCATTCTGATGACAGAGGATATGGAACATTTTGATGTCAGGGGTCATGGAGCATTGTGATGATAATTGCATGTAGCATTGTGATGACAAGGTCATGTAGCATTTTGCTGACAAAGGCATGGAGAATTGTGATGACAAGTGTCAGGAGCTCTGTGACGACAAGCGTCAAGGAGCATTGTGATTACATGGGTCATGGAGCATTGGGATGTCAAGCGCATGGAACATTCTGATGTCAAGTGGCATGGATCATTTTGATGACTGTCGTCATGTAGCATTGTGGTGATATGGGTCATGGAATTTTGTGATGAGAAGGTCATGGGGTATTGGGCTGAACATGTTCATGGAGTACTGTGATAACAGGGGTCATGGAGCATTGTGATGAGAAGGGAATGGAGCAATGTGATGAGAAGTTCCTGGAGCATTGTGATGAGAGGGCCATGGAGCCTTGTGATGACAAGGGTCATGGAGGCTTGTGATGACAAGGCCATTGAACATTGTGATGACATTGGTCATGGAGCATTATTATGACAGGGGTAATGGAGCATTGTGATGACAAGTGCATGGGGCATTGGTGTGAAAATTTTCATGGATTATTGTGATGAGTTTGGTCATGGAACATTGTGATGAAAAGGGCAAGGAACACTGTGATACATAGATGATGCAGGATTGTAGTGACAATGGCATGGAGCATTGTGATGAGAAGGGCATCGAGCATTGTGATGACAAGCGTCATGGAGATTTGGGATGAAAATTGCATGGAGCAATGTGATGAGAGGGTTCATGGAACATTGTGATGACAATGGAATGGAGCATTGTGATGCCAAGGGTCATGGAGCTTTGTGATGACAAAGGTCATGGAGCATTTTGATGACAAGGGCGTGGTGCATTGTGATGAGAAGGACAGGGAGCATTGTGATGACAGGGTCATGGAGCAATTTGATGAAAAGTGTCATGGAACATTTTGATGACAGGTGTTATAGAACATTGTGATGTCAGGGGTCATGTAGCTTTGTGATGAAAAGGGTCATGGAGCATTTTGATTACAGGGGTTATGGAACATTGTGATGTCAAGAGTCATGGAGCATTGTGATGATAAGGGCATGTAGCATTGTGATGACAGGGGTGAGGGAGTATTGTGATGACTAGTGATGGAACATTGTGATATATGTAGTGAGAGAGCATTTTGATGAGAAGTAAATGGAGCATTGCGATGACAAATGTTATGGAGCATGGAGATGAAAAGGATGTGGAGCATTGTGATGAAAAGCGCATGGCGCATTGTGATGACATTTTTCATGGAGCATTGTGCTGACAAGCGCATGGAGCATTTTGATGAAAAGTGTCATGGAGCATTGTGCTGACAAAGGCATAGAGCATTATGATGACAAGGGACACAGAGCATTGTGATGAAAATTTCATGGAGCATTGTGGTGACAAATATCACAGAGCCATGTGTGAAGAGGGCAAGGATCATTAGTCTGAAAAGTTTCATGGATTATTGTGATGACAGTGGGCATGGAAAATTGTGATGACAAGGATATGGAGCATTGTGGTGACAAAGGTCACAGAGCCTTTTGTGACGAAGGCATGGACCATTGTGATGACAAAGGTCATGAAGCATTGTGATGACTGGAGTCACGGAGCATTGTGATGACAGGGGTAATGGAGCATTGTGATGACAAGGGCATCAAGCATTGTGAGGACAGGGGCATGGAACATTGGTCTGACAAGTTTCATGGATTATTGTGATGAGAGTGGGCATGGCACATTGTGATGACAAGGGCATGGAGCATTGTGATGACAAGGTCATGGAGTATTGTGAAGACAGGTGTCAGGGAGCACTGTGATGACATATATCATTGTACATTGTGATGACAATGGCATGGAGCATTGTGATACCATGTGTCATGGAGGATTGTGATGACAAAGATAATGGAGCATTTTGATGACAAGGGCTTGGGACATTGTGATGACAAGCGTCATGGAGCATTGTGATGACAAGGGCATGGAGCATTGTCATGACAAGGGCCATTGAGAATTTTGATGACAACGTCGTGAAGCATTGTGATGACAAGCGCATGGAGCTGGCTATGACATGGTACATAGAGCATTGCGATGACAAGTGCATGGAGATTTGTGATGACAAGATCATGTGACATTGTGATAAGAAGTGTCATGAAGCATTGTGATGACAAGGACGTGGAGAATTGTGATGACATGGGACATGGAGCATTGTGATGACCAGGGCATGGAGCATTGTGATGGCAAGACCGTGGAGCATTGTGATGAGAAGATCACATATAATTTTGATGACGAGCGTCATGGAGCACTGTAATGAAAAGGGGCATGGAGCATTGTGATTACAGGGGTCTTGGAGCACTGTGATGACAAGTGAATGGAGCATTGTGATCAGAAGGCCCCGGAGCATTCTGATGACATGCATCATGAATCATTGTGACGACAAGGGCATGGAGCATTGTGATTACAGAGGTTTTGGAGCACTGTGATGACAAGGGTCATGGAGCCTTGGATGACAATGCCGTGGAACACTGTGATGGCATGTGTCTTGGAGCATTGTTATGACAGGGGTAATGGAGCATTGTGATGAGAAGGGCATGGAACAATGGTCTGAAAATTTCATGGATTATTGTGATGAGATTCTGCATGGAGCACTGTGATGACTAGGGCACAGAACACTGTGATACATGTGTCATGGAGGATTGTAATGACAAGGGCATGGAGCATTGTGATGAGAATAGTATCGAGCATTGTGATGACAAGCGTCATGGAGCATTGTGCTGACAAGGGCATGGAGCAATGTGATGAGAGGTTTCATGTAGCATTGTGATGAAATGGCATGGAGCATTGTGATGCCAAGAGTCATGGAGCTTTGTGATGACAAAGGTCATTGAGCATTTTGATGACAAAGTCGTGGTGCATTGTGATGAGAAAGGCAGGGAGCATTGTGATGACAATGGCACAGAACACTTTGATACATGGGTCATGGAGGATTGTAATGACATGTTCATGGAGCATTGTGATGAGAAGGGCATCGAGTATTGTTAAGACAAGTGTCATGGAGGTTTGTGATGACAAAGACATGGAGCAATGTGATGAGAGGCTTCATGGAGCATTGTGATGACAATGGCATGGAGCATTGTGATGCCAAGGGTCATGGAGCTTTGTGATGACAAAGGTTATGGGGCATTGTGATGACAAGGTCGTGGTGCATTGTGATGAGAAGGGCAGGGAGCATTGTGCTAACAGGGTCATGGAGCAATTTGGTGAAAAAGGTCATGGAATATTTTGATTAGTGATTATGGAACATTGTGATGTCAGGGGTCATGGAGCATTTTGATGATAATGGCATGTAGCATAGTGATGATACGGGTCATGGAATATTGTGATGACAGCGGTGAGGGAGTATTGTGAAGACTAGTGTTGGAACATTGTGATATCAGTGGTGAGAGAGCATTTTGATGAGAAGTGCATGGAGCATTGTGATGACACGTTTTATGGAGGTTTGTGATGACAAGGATGTGGAGCATTGTGATGACAAGCGCATGGTGCATTGTGATGAAATGGGTCAAGGACTATTGTGCTGAAAAGCACATGGAGCATTGTGATGACAAGTGTCATGGATGATTGTGCTGACATAGGCATGATGCATTGTGATAACTTGGGTCAGAGAGCATTGTGATGAAAAGGGCATGGACCATTGTGATGCAAAATTCATGGAGCCTTGTCATGACAGGGTACAAGGAGCATACATCTGACAAGTGTTAGGGAGCATTGTGATGACAACTGTATTGAGCATTGTGATAACAATGGTCAAGGAGTATTGTGAATAGAAGGCCATGGATAATTGTGAAGATGAGCGTCATTGGGCGTTGTGATGACAAGTGTTATGGAACATTGTGATCACAAGGGTTTGGAGCATTGTGATGACAGAGGTCATGGAGCATTTTGAATTCATTTTGATGACAATAGCATGAAGCATTATGATGATGGGCATGGTGCATTTTGCTGACACGGTTCATGGAGCATTGAGATGAAAAGGGGCATTGAGCATTGTGATTACAGGGGTCTAGGATAATTGTAATGACAAGGGCATGGAGCATCGTGAATGAGAAGGCCATGGAGCATTCTGATGACATGCGTCATGGAGCTTTGTGATGACAAGGGTCATGGAGCATTGTGCTGACAAATTCATGGAACCTTGTGATGACAACGGTCACAGAGCATTGTGATGAAAAGTTCATGGAACATTGTGGTGACAATGGTCACAGAGCCTTGTGATGACGAGGTTAAGTACCATTGTGATGACAAAGGTCATGAAGCATTGTGATGACTGGAGTCACGGAACATTGTGATGACAAGGGTATGGAGCATTCTGATGACAGGGGCATGGTGCATTGGTCTGACAAGTTTCATGGTTTATTGTGATGACAGTGAGCAAGGCACATTCTGATGAGAAGAGCATGAAGCATTGTGATGAGAAGGTCATGGAGTACTGTCAAGACAGGGGTCTGGGGGCATTGTGATGACATATGTCATGGTCCATTGTGATGACAATGGCATGGAGTATAGTGATGCCAAGTGTCATGGAGGAATGTGATGACAAAGTTAATGGAGCATTGTGATGACAGGGGTTTGGAGCATTGTGATGACAAGGGTCATGGAGCATTTTGATGACAAGGGCATTGAGGATTGTGATCACAAGGGCCATTGAGAATTTTGATGACAAGTTCCTGAAGCATTGTGATGAAAAGCACATGGAGCTTGCTATGACAGGTGTCATGGAGCATTGCGATAACAAGTGCATGGAGAACTGTGATGACAAGAGCATGTAACATTGCGATGAGAAGTGTCTTGGAGCATTGTGATGGCAAGACCGTGGAGCATTGTGATTAGAAGACCATGGATAATTTTGATGACGAGCGACATGGAGCACTGTAATGACAAGGGGCATGGAGCATTGTGATGACAGGTGTCATGGAGCATTGTGATGACAGGGATCATGGAGCATTGTGATGACAAGGGTCATGGAGCATTCTGAACACAAGCTTGTGGAGTATTGTGATGACAATGGCATGGAGCATTGTGATGAAAAAGGCATGGAGCCTTTTCATTACAGGGTTCAAGGAGCATTCTGACGAAAAGTGTCAGGGAGCATTGTGAAGACAAGTGTATTGAGCATTGTGATGGCAACGTTCATGGAGCATTTTGATGACAAGGGCATGGATTATTGTGATGACAGGCATCATGGAGCGTTGTGATGACAATTGTTATGGAACACTGTGATCACAAGAGTTTGGAGCACTGTGATGACACAGGTCATGGATCATTTTGATTTCAAGAATCACGGAGCATTGTGATGACAAGGGCATGAAACAATGTGATCCCAAGCATCACGGAGGATTGTGATGACACTGGTAAAGAATTGTGATGACAATTGCATGGAGCATTGTGATGACAAGGTCATGTAGCATTTTGCTGACAAAGGCATGGAGAATTGTGATGACAAGTGTCATGGAGCTCTGTGACGACAAGCGTCAAGGAGCACTTTGATTACAGGGGTCATGGATCATTAGGATGACAAGCACATGGAACATTCTGATGACAAGTGGCATGGATCATTTTGATGACTGTGGTCATGTAGCTTTGTGATGACATTGGTCATGGAGCTTTGTGATGAGAAGGTCATGGAGCATTTGGCTGAAAATGTTCATGGAGTACTGTGATGACAGGGGTCATGGAGCATTGTCATGAGAAGGGAATGGGGCAATGCCATGAGAAGGTCCTGGAGCATTGTGATGAGAGGGCCATGGAGCTTAGTGATGACAAGGGTCATGGAGCATACTGATGAAATGGTGCATGGAACATTGAGATTTCAGGGGTTTTGAAGCATTGTGATGACAAGGGCATGGAGTATTTTGATGAGAAAGCAATGGAGCATTCAGATGACAAGCGTCATGGAGCTTTGTGATGACAAGGACATGGAGCATTGTGATTACAGGGGTCTTGGAGCATTGTGATGAAAAGTGCATGGATCACTGTGATGAAAATTGCATGGAGCCTTGTCATGACAGGGTTCAAGGAGTATACTGATGACAACACTCAGGGAGCATTGTGATGATAAGTGTATTGAGCATTGTGAGGACAAAGATCATGGAGCATTGTGATAAAAAGTCCATGGATAATTGTGATGACCAGCCTCATGGGGCATTGTGATGATATGTTGTTATGGAACATTGTGATCAGAAGAGTTTGGTGCATTGTGATGACAGTGGTCATTGAGCGTTTTGATTTCATTGTGATGACAATAGCATGAAATATTATGGTGATGGACACGGTGCATTGTGATGACAGGGTTCATGGAACATTGAGATGAAAATGGACATGGAGCATTGTAATTACAGGGCTGTTGGAGCATTGTGATGACAAGGGCATGGAGCATGGGGATGAGAAGGTCATGGAGCATTCTGATGACATGCATCATGGAGCTTTGTGATGACAAGGGCATGGAGCATTGTGATTACGGGGGGCTTGGAGCATTGTGATGACAAGGGTCATGGAGGCTTGTGATGACAAGGCCGTGGAACATTGTGATGGCAGGGGTCATGGATCATTGTTATGACAGGGGTAATGGAGCTTTGTGATGACAAAGGTCTTGGGGCCTTTTGATGACAAACGCGTGGTGCATTGTGATGACAAAGGTCATGGAGCATTTTGATGACAAGGTCGTTGTGCATTGTGATGAGAAGGTCAGGGAGCATTGTGATGAGAGGGTCTTGGAGCAAATTGATGAAAAGTGTCATGGAACATTTTGATAAGAGGGGTTATGGAACATTGTGATGACAAGGGCATGGAGTATTGTGATGAGGAGGCAATGGAGCATTCTGATGATATGCGTCATGGAGCTTTGTGATGAGAAGGACATGGAGAATTGTGATTACAGGGGTCATAGAGCATTGAGATGACAAGTTCATGGAGAATTGTTATGAAAATATCATGTAACATTGTGATAAGAAGTGTCAAGGACCATTGTGATGACAAGGACTTGGAGAATTGTGATGACATGGGACATGGAGCATTGTGATGACCAGGGCATGGAGCATTGTGATGGCAAGACCGTGGAGCATTGTGATGAGAAGATCACGGATAATTATGATGAAGAGCGTCATGGAGCTCTGTAATGACAAGGGGCATGGAGCATTGTGATTACAGGGGCCTTGGAGCATTGTGATGACAAGGGCATGGAGCATTGTGATTACAGGGGTGTTGGAGCATTGTGATGACAAGGGTCATGGAGGCTTTTGTTGACAAGGCCGTTGATCCTTGTGATGGCATTGGTCATGGAGCATTGTTATGACAGGGGTAATGGAGCATTGTGATGACAAGTGCATGGGGCATTGGCCTGACAATTTTCATGGATTATTGTGATGAGAGTGGGCATGGAGCATTCTGATGACAAGGGCACGGAACACTGTGATACATAGATATTGCAGGATTGTAATGTCAGTGGCATGGAGCATTGTGATGAGAAGGGCATCGAGCATTGTGATGACAAGCGTCATGCAGATTTGGGATGAAAAGTGAATGGAGCGATGTGATGAGAGGGTTCATGGAGCATTGTGATGACAATGGAATGGAGCATTGTGATGCTAGGGTCATGGACCTTTGTGATGATAATGGTCATGGAGCATTTTGATGACAAGGGCGTGGTGCATTGTGATGAGAAGGGCAGGGAGCATTGTGATTACAGGGGTCATGGAGCATGTGATGACAAGGGCATGGAGCATTGTGATGAGAAGGCCATGCAGCATTTTGATGACATGCGTCAAGGATCTTTGTGACGACAAGGGCATAGAGCATTGTGATAACAGGGGTCTTGGAGCAATGTGATGACAAGGGTCATGGAACCTTGGATGACAAGGCCGTGGATCATTGTGATGGCACGGGCCATGGAGCATTGTTATGAAAGGGGTAATGGAGCATTGTGATGACAAGGGCATGGAACATTGGTCTGAAAATTTCATGGATTATTGTGAAGAGATTCGGCATGGAGCATTGTGATGACTAAGGCACGGAACACTGTGATACATATGTCATGGAGGATTGTAATGACAAGGGCATGGAGCATTGTGATGAGAAGAGTATCGCCATTGTGATGACAAGCATCATGGAGCATTGTGGTGACAAGGGCATGGAATAATGTGATGAGAGTTTTCATGTAGCATTGTGATGAAATGGCATGGAGCATTGTGATGCCAAGTGTCATGGAGCTTTGTGATGACAAACGTCTTGGAGCATTTTGATGACAATGTCGTGGTGCATTGTGATGAGAAGGGCAGTGAGCATTGTGATGACAGGGTCATGGAGCAAATTGATGAAAAGTGTCATGGAACATTTTGATTACAGGGGTTATTGAACATTGTGATGTCAGGGGTCATGGAGCATTTTGATGAAAAGGGTCATGGAGCATTCTGATGAAAAGGTGCATGGAGCATTGAGATTACAAGGGTTTTGAAGCATTGTGATGACAAAGGCATGGAGCATTGTGATGAGAAGGCAATGGAGCATTCTGATGACATGCGTCATGGAGCTTTGTGATTACAAGTACATGGAGCATTGTGATTGCAGGGGTCTTGGAGCATTGTGATGAAAAGGGAATTGATCATTGTGATGAAAAATGCATAGAGCCTTGTCATGACAGGGTTCAAGGAGCATACTGATGACAACTGTCAGGGAGCATTGTGATGATAACTGTATTGAGCATTGTGATGAGAAGTCCATTGATAATTTTGATGACCAGCGTCATAGGGCATTGTGATGACAAGTGTTATGGAACATTGTGATCAGAAGGGTTTGGTGCATTGTGATGACAGAGGTCATTGAGCATTTTGATTTCATTGTGATGACAATAGGATGAAATATTATGGTGATGGGCACGGTGCATAGTGATGACAGTGTTCATGGAGCATTGAGATGAAAAGGGGCATGGAGCATTGTGATTATAGGGCTGTTGGAGCATTGTGATGACCAGGGCATGGAGCATTGTGATGAGAAGGCCATGGAGCATTCAGATGACATGCGTCATGGAGCTTTGTGATGACAAGGGCATGGAGCATTGTGATTACAGGGGTCTTGGAGCATTGTGATGACAAGGGTCATCGAGGCTTGTGATGACAAGGCCGTGGAACCTTGTGATGGCAGGGGTCAGGGATCATTGTTGTGACAGGGGTATTGGAGCTTTGTGATGACAAATGTCATGGGGCATTTTGATGACAAGGGCGTGGTGCATTGTGATGAGAAGGGCAGGGAGCATTGTGATGACAGCGTCATGGAGCAATTTGATCAAATGTGTCATGGAATATTTTGATGACAGGGGTTATGGAACATTGTGATGTCAGGGGTCATGAAGCATTGTGATGAAATGGGTCATGGAGCATTTTGTGACAGGGGTTATGGAACACTGTGATGTCAGGGGTCATGGAGCATTGTGATGATAAGGGCCTGTAGCACTGTGATGAAAGGGGTCATGGAACATTGTGATGACAGGGGTGAGGGAGTATTGTGATGACTAGTGATGGAACATTGTGTTATATGTGTTGAGGGAGCATTTTGATGAGAAGTGCATGGAGCATTGTGATGACAAGTTTTATGGAGCATAGCGATGAAAAGGATGTGGAGCATTGTGATGACAAGCGCATGGCACATTGTGATGACATAGGTCAAGGAGCATTGTGCTGACAAGCGCATGGAGCATTTTGATGACAAGTGTCATGGAGCATTGTGCTGACAAAGGCATGGAGCATTGTGATGACTAGGGACAAAGAGCATTGTGATGAAAAGTTCATGGAGCATTGTGGTGACAAAGATTTCAGAGCCTCGTGTGAAGAGGGCATGGATCATTGGTCTGACAAGTTTCATGGAATATTGTTATGACAGTGGGCATGGAGCATTGTGATGACAAGGGCATGGAGCATTGTGGTGACAAAGGTCATGAAGCATTGTGATGACTGGAGTCACGGAGCTTTGTGATGACAATGGCATGGAGCATTGTGATACCAAGTGTCATGGAGGATTGTGATGACCAAGGTAATGGAGCATTTTCATGACAAGTGCTTGGGACGTTGTGATGACAAGGGTCATGGAGCATTGCGATGACAAGTGCCATTGAGAATTTTGATGACAACGTCGTGAGGCATTGTGATGACAAGCGCATGGAGCTTGCTATGACAGGGGTCATAGAGCATTTCGATGACAAGTGCATGGAGAATTGTGATGAAAATATCATGTAACATTGTGATAAGAAGTGTCATGGAGCATTGTGATGACAAGGACGTGGAGAATTGTGATGACATGGGACATGGAGCATTGTGATGACCGGGGCATGGAGCATTGTAATGGCAAAACCGTGGATCATTGTGATGAGAAGATCACGGATAATTGTGATGACGAGCGTCATGGAGCACTGTAATGACAAGGGGCATGGAGCATTGTGATTACAGGGGTCTTGGAGCATTGTGATGACAAGGGCATGGATCATTGTGATGAGAAGGCCACAGAGCATTCTGATGACATGCGTCATGAATCTTTGTGACGACAAGGGCATGGAGCATTGTGATTACATAGGTATTGGAGCCCTGTGATGACAAGGGTCATGGAGCCTTGGATGACAAGGCCTTGGAACATTGTGATGGCAGGGGTCATGGAGCATTTCTATGACAGGGTTAAAGGTGCATTGTGATGACAAGGGCATGGAACATTGGTCTGAAAATTTCATGGATTATTGTGATGAGATTCGGCATGGAGCATTGTGATGACTAGGGCACGGAACACTGTGATACATATGTCATGGGGGATTGTAATGACAAGGGCATGGAACATTGTGATGAGAAGAGTATCGAGCATTGTGATGACAAGCGTCATGGAGCATTGTGCTGACAAGGGCATGGAGCAATGTGATGAGAGGTTTCATGTAGCATTGTGATGAAATGGCATGGAGCATTGTGATGCCAAGGGTCATGGAGCTTTGTGATGACAAAGGTCATGGACCATTTTGATGACAAGGTCGTGGTGCATTGTGATGAGAAAGGCAGGGAGCATTGTGATGACAGGGTCATGGAGCAAACTGATGAAAAGTTTCATGGAACATTTTGTTGACAGGGGTTATGGAACATTGTGATGTCAGGGTTAATGGAGCATTTTGATGAAAACGGTCATGGAGCATTCTGATGAAAAGGTTCATGGAGCATTGTGATTACAGGGGTTTTGAAGCATTGTGATGACAAGGTCATGGAGTATTGTGATGAGAAGGCAATGGAGCATTCTGATGACATGCGTCATGGAGCTTTGTGATGACAAGTACATGGAGCATTGTGATTGCAGGGGTCTTGGAGCATTGTGATGAAAATGGAATGGATCATTGTGATGAAAAATGCATGGAGCCCTGTCATGACAGGTTGCAAGGAGCATACTGATGACAACAGTCAGGGAGCATTGTGATGATAAGTGTATTGAGCATTGTGATGACAAAGATCATGGAGCATTGTGATGAGAAATCCATGGATAATTGTGATGACCAGCCTCATGGGGCATTGTGATGACAAGTGTTATGGAACATTGTGATCAGAAGGGTTTGGTGCATTGTGATGACAGAGGTCATTGAGCAGTTTGATTTCATTTTGATGACAATAGCATGAAGTATTATGGTGATGGACTCGGTGCATTGTGATGACAGGGTTCATGGAGCATTGAGATTAAAAGGGGCATTGAGCATTGTGATGAAAAATGCATGGAGCCTTGTCAGGACACTGTTCAAGGAGCATACTGATGATATGTGTCCGGGAGCATTGTGATGATAAGTGTATTGAGCATTGTGATGACAAAGTTAATGGAGCATTGTGATAAGAAGACCATGGATAATTGTGAGGACCAGGCTCATGGAGCTTTTTCATGAGAAAACCATGGATAATTGTGAGCACCAGGCTCATGGGGCATTGTGATGACAAGTGTTATGGAACATTGTGATCAGAAGGGTTGGTGCATTTTGATGACAGAGGTCATTGAGCATTTTGATTTCATTGTGATGACAATAGCATGAAATATTATGGTGATGGGCACGGTGCATTGTGATGACAGGGTTCATGGAGCACTGAGATGAAAAGGGGCATGGAGCATTGTGATTACAGAGGTGTTGGGGCATAGTGACCTCAAGGGCATGGAGCATTGTGATGTGAAGGCCATGGAGCATTCTGATGACATGCGTCATTGAGCTTTGTGATGACAAGTGAATGGAGCATTGTGATTACAGGGGTCTTGGAGCATTGTGATGACAAGGGTCATGGAGGCTTTTGATGACAAGGCCATTGATCCTTGTGATGGCATTGGTCATGGAGCATTGTTATGACAGGGGTAATGGAGCATTGTGATGACAAGTGCATGGGGCATTGGTCTGAAAATTTTCATGGATTATTGTGATGAGAGTGGGCATGGGGCTTTCTGATGACAAGGGCACGGAGCACTGTGATACATAGATCATGCAGGATTGTAATGTCAATGGCATGGAGCATTGTGATGAGAAGGGCATCGAGCATTGTGATGACAAGCGTCATGGAGATTTGGGATGAAAAGTGCATGGAGCGATGTGATGAGAGGGTTCATGGAGCATTGTGATGACAATGGAATGGAGCATTGTGATGCTAGGGTCATGGACATTTGTGATGATAAAGGTAATGGAGCTTTTGATGACAAGGGCGTGGTGCATTGTGATGAGAAGGGCAGGGAGCATTGTGATTACAGGGGTCTTGGAGCATGTGATGACAAGGGTCATGAAACCTTGGAAGACAAGGCCGTGGATCATTGTGATGGCAGGGGTCATGGAGCATTGTTATGACAGGGGTAATGGAGCATTGTGATGACAAGGGCATGGAACATTGGTCTGAAAATTTCATGGATTATTGTGATGAGATTCGGCATGGAACATTGTGATGACTAAGGCACGGAACACTGTGATACATGTGTCATGGAGGATTGTAATGACAAGGGCATGGAGCATTGTGATGAGAAGAGTATCGAGCATTGTGATGACAAGCATCATGGAGCATTGTGCTGACAATGGCATGGAGCAATGTGATGAGAGGTTTCATGTAGCATTATGATGAAATGGCATGGAGCATTGTGATGCCAAGGGTCATGGAGTTTGTGATGACAAAGTTCATGGAGCATTTTGATGACAAGGTCGTGGTGCATTGTTATGAGAAGGGCAGGGAGCATTTTGATGACAGGGTCATGGAGCAAATTGATGAAAAGTGTCATGGAATATTTTGATGACAGGGGTTATGGAACATTGTGATGTCAGGGGTCATGGAGGATTCTGATGAAAAGGGTCATGGAGCATTTTGATGACAGGGATTATGGAACATTGTGATGTCAGGTTTCGTGGAGCATTGTGATGATAAGGTCATGTAGCATTGTCATGACACGGATCATGGAACATTGTGATGACAGGGGGGAGAGAGCATTTTAATGAGAAGTGCGTGGAGCATTGTGATGACAAGGTTTTTGGAGCACTGTAATGACAAGGATGTGGAGCATTGTGATGAAAAGCGCATGGCGCATTGTGATGACATGGGTTGTGGAGCCTTGTCCTCACATGCGCCTGGAGCACTGTGATGACAAGGGTCATGGAGCATTGTGCAGACAAAGGCATGGAGCATGGTGATGACAAGGATCACAGAGCACTGTGATGAAAAGTTCATGGAGCATTGTGTTGAGAAAGGTCACAGAGCCCTGTGTGACAAGGACATGGACCATTGTGATGACAAATGTCATGAAGCCTTGTGATGAATGGAGTCACAGAACATTGAGATGACAGGGATCTTGGAGCACTGTGATGACAAGGACATGGCACAATGTGATGAGAAGGCCATGGAGTATTCTGATGACATGCATCATGGAGTTTTGTGATTAAAGGTCATGGAGCATTGTGACTACACGGGTCTTGGAGCATTGTGATGAAAATGGTAAGGATCATTGTGATGAAACAGGCATGGAGCCTTGTCATGACAGGGTTCAAGGAGCATACTGATGACAAGTGTCAGGGAGCATTGTGATGACAAGTGTATTGAGCGTTGTGATGACAAAGGTCATGGAGCACTGTGATGAGAAGATCATGGATAATTGTGATGATGAGCGTCATGGTGCATTGTGATGACAATGGTTATGGAACATTGTGATCACAAGGGTTTGGTGCATTTTGATGACAGAGGTCATGGAGCATATTTATTTCATTGTGATGACAATAGCATGAAGCATTATGATGATGGACATGGTGCATTGTGATGACAGGGTCATGGAGCAATTTGATGAAAAGGGTCATGGAACATTTTGATGACAGTGGTTATGGAACACTGTGATGTCAGGGGTCTTGGAGCATTGTGATGAAAAGGGTGATGGAACATTCTGATGACAGAGGATATGGAACATTTTGATGTCAGGGATCATGGAGCATTGTGATGATATGGCATGTGGCATTGTGATGACAGAGGACATGGAAAATTTTGATGACTGTGGTGAGGGAGTATTGTGATGACTACTGATGGAACATTGTGATATCAGTGGTGAGAAAGCATTTTGATGAGAAGTGCATGGAGCATTGTGATGACAAGGTTTATGGAGCATTGTGATGACAAGGCTGTGGAGCATTGTGTTGACAATTGCATGGCGCATTTTGATGACATGGGTCATGGAGCATTGTGCTGAGAAGCACATGGAGCATTGTGATGACAAGGGTCATGGAGCATTGTGCTGACAAATTCATGGAACCTTGTGATGACAACGGTCACAGAGCATTGTGATGAAAAGTTCATGGAGCATTGTGGTGACAATGGTCACAGAGCCTTGTGATGACGAGGTTAAGTACCATTGTGATGACAAAGGTCATGAAGCATTGTGATGACTGGAGTCACGGAACATTGTGATGACAAGGGTATGGAGCATTCTGATGACAGGGGCATGGTGCATTGGTCTGACAAGTTTAATTGTTTATTGTGATGACAGTGGGCAAGGCACATTCTGATGAGAAGAGCATGGAGCATTGTGATGAGAAGGTCATGGAGTACTGTGAAGACAGGGGTCTGGGGGCATTGTGATGACATATGTCATTGTCCATTGTGATGACAATGGCATGGAGCATTGTGATTACAGGGCTGTTGGAGCATTGTGATGACAAGGGCATGGAGCATTGTGATGAGAAGGCCTCGGAGCATTCTGATGACATGCGTCATGAATCTTTGTGACGACAAGGGCATGGAAAATTTTGATTACAGGGGTCTTGGTGGACTGTGATGACAAGGGTCATGGAGCCTTGGATGACAAGGCCGTGGAACATTGTGATGGTAGTTGTCATGGAGCATTGTTATGACAGGGGTAATGGAGCATTGTGATGACAAGGGCATGGAACATTAGTCTGAAAATTTCATGGATTATTGTGATGAGATCCGGCATGGAGCATTGTTATGACTAGGGCAAGGAACACTGTGATACATGTGTCATGGGGGATTGTAATGACAAGGGCATGGAGCATTGTGATGAGAAGAGTATCGATCATTGTGATGACAGGCGTCATGGAGCATTGTGCTGACAAGGGCATGGAGCAATGTGATGAGAGGTTTCATGTAGCATTGTGATGAAATGTCATGGAGCATTGTGATTCCAAGGGTCATGGAGCTTTGTGATGACAAAGGTCATGGAGCATTTTGATGACAAGGTCGTGGTGCACTGTGATGAGAAGGTCAGGGAACATTGTGATGACATGGTCATGGAGCAAATTGATGAAAAGTGTCATGGAATATTTTGATTACAGGGGTTATGGAACATTGTGATGTAAAGTGTCATGGAGCATTTTGATGAAAAGGTTCATGGAGCATTCTGATGAAAAGGTGCATGGAGCATTGTGATTACAGGGGTTTTGAAGCATTGTGATGACAAAGGCAAGGAGCAGTGTGATGAGAAGGCAATGGAGCATTCTGATGACATGTGTCATGGAGCTTTGTGATGACAAGGACATGGAGCATTGTGGTGACAAAGGTCACAGAGCCTTGTGTGACGAGGGAATGGACCATTGTGATGACAATGGTCATGAAGCATTGTGATAACTGGAGTCACGGAGCATTGTGATGACAGGGGTCATGGAGCATTGTGATGACAAGGGCATGGTGCATTGTGCTGACAAAGGCATGGAGCATCGTGATGACAAGGGACAAAGAGCATTGTGATGAAAAATTCATGGAGCACTGTGGTGACAAAGATCACAGAGCCTTGTGTGAAGAGGTCATGGATCATTGGTCTGACAAGTTTCATGGATTATTGTGATGACAGTGGGCATGGAGTATTGTGATGACAAGGTCATGGAGCATTGTGGTGACAAAGGTCACAGAGCCTTGTGTGACGAGGGCATGGACCATTGTGATGACAAAGGTCATGAAGCCTAGTGATGACTGGCTTCATGGAGCATTGTGATGACAGGCGTCATGGAGCATTGTGATGACAAGGGCATGGAGCATTGTGATGACAGGGGCATGGAACATTGGTCTGACTAGTTACATTGGTTATTGTGATGACAGTGGGCATGGCACATTGTGATGACAAGGGCATGGAACATTGTGATAACAAGGTCATGGAGTACTGTGATGACAGGTGTCAGGGAGCATTGTGATGACATATGTCATTGTCCATAGTGATGACAATGGCATGGAGCATTGTGATACCAAGTGTCCTGGAGGATAATGATGACAAAGGTAATGGAGCATTTTGATGACAAGGACTTGGGACATTGTGATGACAAGGTTCATGGAGCATTGTGATGACAAGGGCCATTGAGAATTTTGATGACTATGTCGTAAAGCATTGTGATGACAAGCGCATGGAGCCTGCTATGACAGGGGTCATAGAGCATTGCGATGACAAGTGCCTGGAGAATTGTGATGAAAAGATCATGTAACATTGTGATAAGAAGTGTCATGGAGCATTGTGATGACAAGGACTTGGAGAATTGTGATGACATGGGACATGGAGGATTGTGAAGACCAGGGCATGGAGCATTGTGATGGCAAGACCGTGGAGCATTGTGATGAGAAGATCACGGATAATTGTGATGACGAGCGTCATGGAGCACTGTAATAAAAAGGGGCATGGAGCATTGTGATTACAGGGGTCTTGGAGCATTGTGATGATAAGGGAATGGAGCATTGTGATTACAGGGGTTATGGAACATTGTGATGTCAGGGGTCATGGAGCATTTTGATGAAAAGTGTCATGGCGCATTCTGATGAAAAGGTGCATGGAGCATTGTGATTACAGGGGTTTTGAAGCATTATGATGACATGCGTCTTGTAGCTTTGTGATGACAAGGGCATGGAGCATTTTGGTGAGAAAGGTCACAGAGCCATGTGTGATGAAGGCATGGACCATTGTGATGACAAAGGTCATGAAGCATTGTGATGACTAGAGTCACGGAGCATTGTGATGACAGGGGTCATGGAGCATTGTGATGACAAGGGCATGGAGCATTGTGATGACAGGGGCATGGAATATTGGTCTGACAAGTTTCATGGATTATTGTGATGACAATGGGCATGACGCATTGTGATGACAAGGGCATGGAATATTGTGATGACAAGGTCATGTAGTATTGTGAAGACAGGTGTCAGGGAGCATTGTGGTGACATATGTCATTGTCCATTGTGATGACAATGGCATGGAGCATTGTGATACCAAGTGTCACGGAGGATTGTGTTGACAAAGTTAATGGAGCATCTTGATCACAAGGGCTTGGGACATTGTGATGACAATGGACATGGAGCATTGTGATGACAAGGGTATGGAGCATTGTGATGAGAAGGGCCATTGAGAATTCTGATGACAACGTTGTGAAGCATTATGATGACAAACGCATGGAGCTTGCTATAAGAGTAGTCATAGAGCATTGTGATGACAAGTGCATGGAGAATTGTGATGACAAGTTCATGTAACATTGTGATAAGAAGTGTCATGGAGCATTGTGATGACAAAGACGTGGAGAATTGTGATGACATGGGACATGGAGCATTGTGATGAGAGGGGTCATGGAGCAATGTGATGACAAGGGAATGGAGCATTGTGATGACAAGGTCCTGGAGCAGTGCGATGAGAAAACCATGGAGTCTTGTGATGACAAGTCTCACCGAGCATTCTGATGAATAGGGGCATGGAGCACTGTGATTACAGGGGTCTTGGAGCATTGTGATTAGAAGGGCATGGAGCATTTTGATGAGAAGTCCATGTAGCATTCTGATGACATGGGTCATAGATCTTTGTGAAGACAAGGGCATGGAGCATTGTGATTACAAGGGTCTTGGAGCATTGTGATGAAAAGGGCAATGGAGCCTTGGATGACAAGGCCGTGGAACATTGTGTTGGCAGGGGTCATGGAGCTTTGTTACGACATGGATAATGGAGCATTTTGATGACAAGTGCATGGAACATTGGTCTGAAAATTTCATGTATTATTGTGATGAGATTCGGCATGGAGCATTGTGATGACTAGGGCACGGAACACTGTGATACATGTGTCATGGAGGATTGTAATGACAAGGGCATGGAGCATTTTGATGAGAAGAGTATCGAGCATTGTGATGACAAGTGTCATGGAGCATTGTGCTGACAAGGGCATGGAGCAATGTGATGAGAAGTTTCATGTAGCATTGTGATGAAATGCAATGGAGCATTGTGATGCCAAGGGTCATGGAGATTTGTGATGACAAAGGTCATGGAGCATTTTGATGACAGGGTTGTGGTGCATTGTGTTGAGAAAGGCAGTGATCATTGTGATGACAGGGTCATGGAGCAAATTGATGAAAAGTGTCATGGAACATTTTGATGACAGTGGTTATGAAATATTGTGATGTCAGGGGTCATGGAGCATTTTGATGAAAAGGGTCATGGAGCATTCTGATGAAAAGGTGCATGGAGCATTGTGATTACAGGTGTTTTGAAGCATTGTGATGACAAGGGCATGGAGCATTGTGATGAGAAGGAAATGGAGCATTCTTATGACATGCGTCATGGAGCTTTGTGATGACAAGGACATGGAGCATTGTGATTACAGGGGTCTTGGAGCATTGTGATGAAAATTGCGTGGATCATTGTGATGACAAGCGTCATGGGACACTGTGATGACAAGTGTTATGGAACATTTTGATCAAAAGGGTTTGGAGCATTGTGATGACTGAGGTCATTGAGCATTTTGATTTCATTGTGATGACAATAGCATGAAATATTATGGTGATGGGCACGGTTCAACGTGATGACAGGGTTCATGGTGCATTGAGATTAAAATGGGCATGGAGCATTGTCATTACCGGTGTGTTGGAACATTGTGATTACATGCGCATGGATCATTGTGATGAGAAGGCCATGGAGCATTCTGATGACATGCGTCATGGAGCTTTGTGATGACAGGGGCATGGAGCATTGTGATTACAAGGGTCTTGGAGCATTTTGATTACAAGGGTCATCGAGGCTTCTGATGACAAGGCCGTGGAACCTTGTGATGGCAGGGGTCATGGAGCATTGTTATGACACGTGTAATGGAGCTTTGTGATGACAAGGGAATGGGGCATTGGCCTGAAAATTTTCATGGATTATTGTGATGAGAGTGTGCATGGAGCATTGTGATGACAAGGGCACAGAACACTGTGATACATAGATCATGCAGGATTGTAATGACAAGGGCATGGAGCAATGTGCTGAGAGGGTTCATGGAGCATTGTGATGACAATGGAATGGAGCATTGTGATGCCAAGGGTCATGGACTTTGTGATGACAAAGGTCATGGAGCATTTTGATGACAAGGGCGTGGTGCATTGTGATGAGAAGGGCAAGGAGCATTGTGATGACAGGGTCATGGAGCAAATTGATGAAAAGTGTCATGGAACATTTTGATGACAGGGGTTATGGAACATTGTGATGTCAGGTGTCATGGAGCATTGTGATGATAAGGGCATGTAGCATTGTGATGACAGGGGTCATGGAACACTGTAATGACAGGGGTGAGGGAGTATTGTGATGACTAGTGATGGAACATTGTGATATCAGTGGTGAGAGAGCATTTTGAGGAGAAGTGCATGGAGCATAGTGATGAGAAGTTTTCTGGAGCACAGCGATGAAAAGGATGTGGAGCATTGTGATGAAAAATGTCATGGAGCCTTGTGATGACAAGGCCGTGGAACATTGTGATGGCAGGGGTCATGGAGCATTGTTATGACAGGTGTAATGGAGCATTGTGATGACAAGGGAATGGAGCATTGTGATGACAAGGGCATGGTGCATTTTGATGACATGGGTTATGGAGCATTGTGCTGACACACGCATCGAGCACTGTGATGAGAAGGGTCATGAGCATTGTGGTGACAAAGGCATGGAGAATTTTGATGACAAGGGACACAGAGCATTGTGATGAAATATTCATGGAGCATTCTGATGACATGTGTTATGGCTCTTTGTGATGACAGGAGCATGGAGCTCTGTGATAACAGGGGTCTTGGAGCATTTTGATGAAAAGGGAATGGATCATTGTGATGAAAAATGCATGGATCCTTCTCATGACAGTGTTCAAGGAGCATACTGATGACAAGTGTCAGCGAGCATTGTGATGCCAAGTGTATTGAGCATTGTGGTGACAAAGGTCATGGTTCATTGTGATGAGAAGACCTTGCATAATAGTGATGACGAGCGTCATGGGGCATGTGATGACAAGTGTTATGGAACATTGTGATCAGAAGGGTTTGGAGCATTGTGATGACAGAGGACATGGAGCATTTTGATTTAATTGTGAAGACAATAGCATGAATCATTATGATGATGGGCACGGTGCATTGTGATGACAGAGTTCATGGAGCATTGAGATGGAAAGTGCCATGGAGAATTGTGATAAGAGAGGTCTTCGAGCATTGTGATGACAAGGGTCATGGAGCCTTGTGATGACAAGGCTGTGGAACATTGTGATGAGAGATTTCATTGAGCATTGTGATGACAATGGCATGGAGCATTGTGATGCCAAGGGTCATGGAGCTTTGTGATGACAAATGCCATGGGGCATTTTGATGACAAGGGCGTGGTGCATTGTGATGAGAAGGGCAGGGAGCATTGTGATGACAGGGTCATGGAGCAATTTGAATAAAAGGGTCATGGAATATTTTGATGACAGGGGTTATGGAACATTGTTATCAGAAGTGTTTGGAGAACTGTGATGACAGAGGACATGGAGCATTTTGATTTCATTGTGATGACAATAGCATGAATCATTATGATGATGGGCATGTTGCATTGCGATGACAGTGTTCATGGAGCATTGAGATGAAAAGTGGCATGGAGAATTGTGATTACAGAGTTCTTGGTGCATTGTGATGACAAGGGTCATGGAGCCATGTGATGACAAAGGCCGTGGAACATTGTGATGGCAGGGGTCATGGAGCATTGTTATGACAGGTGTAATGGAGCATTGTGAAGACAGGTGTCAGGGAGCATTGTGATGACATATGTCATTGTCCATTGTGATGACAATGGCATGGAGCATTGTGATACCAAGTGTCATGGAGGATTGTGATGACAAAGGTAATGGAGCATTTTAATGACAAGGGCTTGGAACATTGTGATGACAAGGGTCATGGATCATTGTGATGACAAGGGCATGGAGCATTCTGATGAAAATGTGCATGGAGCTTTGAGATTACAGGGGTTTTGAAGCAATGTGATTACAAGGGAATGGAGCATTGTGATGAGAAGGCAAGGGAGCATTCTGATGACATGTGTCATGGAGCTTGGTGATGACAAGGACATGGAGCATTGTGATTAAATGGGTCTTGGACCATTGTGATGAAAAGAGAATGGATCATTGTGATGAAAAATGCATGGAGCCTTGTCATGACAGGATTCAAGGAGCATACTGATGACAACTGTCAGGGAGCATTGTGATGATAAGTGTATTGAGCATTGTGATGACAAAGATCATGGAGCATTGTGATGAGAAGACCATGGATAATTGTGATGACCAGCGTCATGGGGCATTGTGATGACAAGTGTTATGGAACATTGTGATCAGAAGGGTTTGGTGCATTGTGGTGACAGAGGTCATTGAGCATTTTGATTTCATTGTGATGACAATAGCATGAAATATTATGGTGATGGGCACGGTGCATTGTGATGACAGGGTTCATGGAGAATTGAGATGAAAAGGGGCATGGAGCATTGTGATTACAGGGGTGTTGGAGCATTGTGATGACAAGGGCATGGAACATTGTGATGAGAAGGCCATGGAGCATTCTGATGACATGCGTCATGGAGCTTTGTGGTAACAAGGGCATGGAGAATTGTGATTACAGGGGTCATGGAATATTGTGATGAGAGGGGTGAGGGAGTATTGTGATGAATAGTGATGGAACATTTTGATTACTAGTGATGGAACATTGTGATATCAGTGGTGAGAAGGCATTTTGAGGAGAAGTGCATGGAGCATTGTGATGACAAGTTTTATGGAGCATTTTGATGACAAGGATGTGGAGCATTGTGATGACAATTGCATGGTGCATTGTGGTGAAATGGGTTATGAAGCATTGTACTGACATGCACATCGAGCATTGTGATGACAAGGGTCATGGAGCATTGTGCTGACAAAGGCATGGAGCTTTGTGATGACAAGGGTCACAGAGTACTGTGATAAAAATTTCATGGAGCATTGTGGTCACAAAAGTCACACAGCTTTGTGTGACGAGGTCATGGACCATTGTGATGACAAATGCCATGAAGCATTGTGATGACTGGAGCCACGGAGCATTGTGACCACAGGGGTCTTGGAGCATTGTGATGAAAAGGGAATGGATCATTGTGATGAAAAAGGCATGGGGCCTTGTCATGACAATGTTCAAGGACCATACTGATGAGAAGTGTGAGCGAGCATTGTGATGCCAATTGTATTGAGCATTGTGGAGACAAAGGTCATGGAGCATTGTGATGAGAAGACCTTGCATAATTGTGATGACGAGCGTCATGGGGAATGTGATGACAAGTGTTATGGAACATTGTGATCAGAAGGGTTTGGAGCATTGTGATGACAGAGGACATGGAGCATTTTGATTTTATTGTGATGACAATAGCATGAATCATTATGATGATGGGCATGTTGCATTGCGATGACAGTGTTCATGGAGCATTGAGATGAAAAGTGGCATGTAGAAATGTGATTACAGAGTTCTTGGTGCATTGTGATGACAAGGGTCGTGGAGCCTTGTGATGACAAAGGCTGTGGAACATTGTGATGGCAGGGGTCATGGAGCATTGTTATGACAGGTGTAATGGAGCATTGTGATGACAAGGGCATGGAGCAATGTGATGAGAGATTTCATTGAGCATTGTGATGACAATGGCATGGAGCATTGTGATGTCAAGGGTCATGGAGCTTTGTGATGACAAATGTCATGGGGCATTTTGATGACAATGGCGTGGTGCATTGTGATGAGAAGGGCAGGGAGCATTGTGATGACAGTGTCATGGAGCAATTTGAATAAAAGTGTCATGGAATATTTTGATGACAGGGGTCATGAGGCATTGTGATGAAATGGGTCATGGAACATTTTGTGACAGGGTTTATGGAACATTGTGATGTCAGGGGTCATGGAGCATTGTGATGATAAAGGCATGTAGCACTGTGATGACAGTGGTCATGGAAAATTGTGATGAGAGGGTTGAGCGAGTATTGTCATGACTAGTGATGGATCATTGTGATATATGTGGTGAGAGAGCATTTTCATGAGAAGTGCATGGAGCATTGTGATGACAAGTTTTATGGAGCATAGCGATGAAAAGTATGTGGAGCATTGTGATGAAAAGGGTCATGGAGCCTTGTGATGACAAGGCCGTGGAACATTGTGATGGCAGGTGTCATGGAGCATTATTATGACAGGTGTAATTCAGCATTGTGATGACAAGGGCATTGAGCAATATGATGAGAGATTTCATTGAGCATTGTGATGACAATGCCATGGAGCATTGTGATGGCAAGGGTCATGGATCTTTGTGATGACAAATGTCATGGAGCATTTTGATGACAAGGGCGTGGTGCATTGTAATGAGAAGGGCAGGGAGCATTGTGATGACAGGGTCATGGAGCAATTTGAATAAAAGGGTCATGGAATATTTTGATGACAGGGGTTATGGAACATTGTGATGTCAGGGGTCATGAAGCATTCTGATGAAATGGGTCATGGAGCATTTTGTGACAGGGGTTATGGAACATCGAGATGTCAGGGTTCATGGAGCATTGTGATGAAAAGGGAATGGCACATTGTGATGAAATGAGTCATGGAGCATTGTGCTGACAAGCGCATGGAGCATTTTGATGACAAGTGTCAAGGAGCATTGTGCTGACAACGGCATGGAGCGTTGTGATGACAAGGGACACAGAGCATTGTGATGAAAAATTCATGGAGCATTGTGGTGACAAAGATCACAGAGCCTTGTTTGACGAGTGCATGGACCATTGTGATGAGAAAGGTCATGAATCATTGTGATGACTGGAGTCACGGAGCATTGTGATGAGAGGCACATGGAACATTGGTCTGACATGTTTCATGGATTATTGTGATGAGAGTGGGCATGGCGCATTGTGATGACAAGGGCATGGAACATTGTGATGACAAGGTCATGGAATATTGTGAAGACAGGTGTCAGGGAGCATTGTGATGACATATGTCATTGTCCATTGTGATGACAATGGCATGGAGCATTGTGATACCAAGTGTCATGGAGGATTGTGATGACAAAGGTAATGGGGCATTTTAATGACAAGGGCTTGGAACATTGTGATGACAAGGGTCATGGATCATTGTGATGACAAGGGCATGGAGCATTCTGATGAAAATGTGCATGGAGCTTTGAGATTACAGGGGTTTTGAAGCAATGTGATTACATGGGCATGGAGCATTGTGATGAGAAGGCAAGGGAGCATTCTGATGACATGTGTCATGGAGCTTGGTGATGACAAGGACATGGAGCATTGTGATCAAATGGGTCTTGGACCATTGTGATGAAAAGAAAATGGATCATTGTGATGAAAAATGCATGGAGCCTTGTCATGACAGGATTCAAGGAGCATACTGATGACAACTGTCAGGGAGCATTGTGATGATAAGTGTATTGAGCATTGTGATGACAAAGATCATGGAGCATTGTGATGAGAAGACCATGGATAATTGTGATGACCAGCGTCATGGGGCTTTGTGATGACAAGTGTTATGGAACATTGTGATCAGAAGGGTTTGGTGCATTGGGGTGACAGAGGTCATTGAGCATTTTGATTTCATTGTGATGACTATAGCATGAAATATTATGGTGATGGGCACGGTGCACTGTGATGACAGGGTTCATGGAGAATTGAGATGAAAAGGGGCATGGAGCATTGTGATTACAGGGGTGTTGGAGCATTGTGATGACAAGGGCATGGAGCATTGTGATGAGAAGGCCATGGAGCATTCTGATGACATGCGTCATGGAGCTTTGTGGTAACAAGGGCATGGAGAATTGTGATTACAGGGGTCATGGAATATTGTGATGAGAGGGGTGAGGGAGTATTGTGATGAATAGTGATGGAACATTGTGATGACTAGTGATGGAACATTGTGATATCAGTGGTGAGAAGGCATTTTGAGGAGAAGTGCATGGAGCATTGTGATGACAAGTTTTATGGAGCATTTTGATGACAAGGATGTGGAGCATTGTGATGACAATTGCATGGTGCATTGTGGTGAAATGGGTTATGAAGCATTGTGCTGACATGCACATCGAGCATTGTGATGACAAGGGTCATGGAGCATTGTGCTGACAAAGGCATGGAGCTTTGTGATGACAAGGGTCACAGAGTACTGTGATAAAAATTTCATGGAGCATTGTGGTCACAAAAGTCACACAGCTTTGTGTGACGAGGTCATGGACCATTGTGATGACAAATGCCATGAAGCATTGTGATGACTGGAGCCACGGAGCATTGTGACCACAGGGGTCTTGGAGCATTGTGATGAAAAGGGAATGGATCATTGTGATGAAAAAGGCATGGGGCCTTGTCATGACAATGTTCAAGGACCATACTGATGAGAAGTGTGAGCGAGCATTGTGATGCCAATTGTATTGAGCATTGTGGAGACAAAGGTCATGGAGCATTGTGATGAGAAGACCTTGCATAATTGTGATGACGAGCGTCATGGGGAATGTGATGACAAGTGTTATGGAACATTGTGATCAGAAGGGTTTGGAGCATTGTGATGACAGAGGACATGGAGCATTTTGATTTTATTGTGATGACAATAGCATGAATCATTATGATGATGGGCATGTTGCATTGCGATGACAGTGTTCATGGAGGATTGAGATGAAAAGTGGCATGTAGAAATGTGATTACAGAGTTCTTGGTGCATTGTGATGACAAGGGTCATGGAGCCTTGTGATGACAAAGGCCGTGGAACATTGTGATGGCAGGGGTCATGGAGCATTGTTATGACAGGTGTAATGGAGCATTTTGATAACAAGGGCATGGAGCAATGTGATGAGAGATTTCATTGAGCATTGTGATGACAATGGCATGGAGCATTGTGATGCCAAGGGTCATGGAGCTTTGTGATGACAAATGTCATGGGGCATTTTGATGACAAGGGCGTGGTGCATTGTGATGAGAAGGGCAGGGAGCATTGTGATGACAGTGTCATGGAGCAATTTGAATAAAAGTGTCATGGAATATTTTGATGACAGGGGTTATGTAACATTGTGATGTCAGGGGTCATGAGGCATTGTGATGAAATGGGTCATGGAACATTTTGTGACAGGGTTTATGGAACATTGTGATGTCAGGGGTCATGGAGCCCTGTGATGATAAAGGCATGTAGCACTGTGATGACAGTGGTCATGGAAAATTGTGATGACAGGGTTGAGCGAGTATTGTCATGACTAGTGATGGATCATTGTGATATATGTGGTGAGAGAGCATTTTGATGAGAAGTGCATGGAAAATTTTGATGACAAGTTTTATGGAGCATAGCGATGAAAAGGATGTGGAGCATCGTGATGAAAAGGGTCATGGAGCCTTGTGAATACAAGTTTTATGGAGCATAGCGATGAAAATTATGTGGAGCATTGTGATGAAAACGGTCATGGAACCTTGTGAGGACAAGGCCGTGGAACATTGTGATGGCAGGGGTCATGGAGCATTGTTATGACAGGTGTAATGCAGCATTGTGATAACAAGGGCATGGAGCAATGTGATGAGAGATTTCATTGAGCATTGTGATGACAATGGCATGGAGCATTGTGATGCCATGTGTCATGGAGCTTTGTGATGACAAATGTCATGGGGCATTTTGATGACAAGGGCGTGGTGCATTGTGATTAGAAGGGCAGGGAGCATTGTGATGACATGTTCATGGAGCAATTTGAATAAAAGTGTCATGGAATATTTTGATGACAGTGGTTATGGAACTTTGTGATGTCATCTGTCATGAAGCATTGTGATGAAATGGGTCATGGAGCATTCTGTGACAGGGGTTATGGAACATTGTGATGTCAGGGGTCATGGAGCATTGTGATGAAACGGGCATGGCACATTGTGATGACATATGTCATGGGACATTGTGCTGACAAAGGAATGGAACATTGTGATGAAAAGGGACACAGAGCATTGTGATGAAAATTTCATGGAGCATTGTGGTGACAAACATCACAGAGCCTTGTGTGACGAGGGCATGGACCACTGTGATGAGAAAGGTCATGAATCATTTTGATGACAGGAGTCACGGAGCAATGTGATGACAGTGGTAATGGAGCATTTTATTTCATTGTGATGACAATAGCATGAATCATTATGATGATGGGCATGGTGAATTGTGATGACAGTGTTCATGGAGTATAGAGATGAAAAATGGCATGGAGAATTGTGATTACAGAGGTCTTGGAGCATTGTGATGACAAGGGTCATGGAGCCTTGTGATGACAAGGCCGTGGAACATTGTGATGTCATGGGTCATGAAGCATTGTAATGAAATGGGTCATGGAGCATTTTGTGACAGGGGTTATGGAACATTGTGATGTCAGGGGTCATGGAGCATTGTGATGATAAGGGCATGTAACACTGTGATGACAGTGGTCATGGAATATTGTGATGACAAAGGTGAGCGAGTATTGTGATGACTAGTGATGGAACACTGTGATATATGTGGTGAGAGAGCATTTTGATGAGAAGTGCATGGAGCATTGTGATGCCAAGATTTATGGAGCATAGCGATGAAAATGATGTGGAGCATTGTGATGAAAAGGGTCAAGGAGTCTTGTGATGACAAGGCCGTGGAACATTGTGATGGCAGGTGTCATGGAGCATTGTTATGACAGGTGTAATGGAGCATTGTGATGACAAGGGCATGGAGCAATGTGATGAGAGATTTCATTGAGCATTGTGATGACAATGGCATGGAGCATTGTGATGCCAAGGGTCATGGAGCTTTGTGATGACAAATGTCATGGGGCATTTTGGTGACAAGGGCATGGTGCATTGTGATGAGAAGTGCAGGGAGCATTGTTATGACATGGTCATGGAGCAATTTGAATAAAAGGGTCATGGAATATTTTGATGACAGGGGTTATGGAACATTGTGATGTCAGGGGTCATGAAGCATTGTGATGAAATGGGTCATGGAGGATTTTGTGACATGGGTATTGGAACATTGTGATGTCAGGGTTCATGGAGCATTGTGATTATAAGGGCGTGTAGCACTGTGATGACAGTTGTCTTGGAACATTGTGATGACAGTGGTGAGCGAGTATTGTGTTGACTAGTGATGGATCTTTGTGATATATGTCGTGAGAGAGCATTTTGATGAGAAATGCATGGAGCTTTGTGATGACAAAGGCATGGACCATTGTGGTGACAAAGATCACAAAGCCTTCTGTGATGAGGGCATGGACCATTGTGATGAGAAAGGTCATGAATCATTGTGATGACTGGAGTCACGGAGCACTGTGATGACAGGGGTCATGGAGCATTGTGATGACAAGGGCATGGAGCATTGTGATGACACGGGCATGGAACATTGGTCTGACAAGTTTCATGGATAATTGTGATGAGAGTGGGCATGGCGCATTGTGATGACAAGGGCATGGAACATTGTGATGACAAGGTCATGGAATATTGTGAAGACAGGTGTCAGGGAGCATTGTGATGACATATGTCATTGACCATTGTGATGACAATGGCATGGAGCATTGTGATACCATGTGTCATGGAGGATTGTGATGACAAAGGTAATGGAGCATTTTGATGACAAGGGCTTGGAACATTGCGATGACAAGGGTCATGGAGCATTGTGATGACAAGGGCATGGAGCATTCTGATGAAAATGTGCATGGAAATTTGAGATTACAGGGGTTTTGAAGCAATGTGATGACAAGGGCATGGAGCATTGTGATGAGAAGGCAATGGAGCATTCTGATGACATGCGTCATGGAGATTTGTGCTGACAAGGACATGGAGCATTGTGTTTTCAGTGGTCTTGGAGCATTGTGATGAAAAGTGAATGGATCATTGTGATGAAAAATGCATGGAGCCTTGTCATGACAGGGTTCAAGGAGCATACTGATGACAACTGTAAGGGAGCATTGTGATGATAAGTGTATTGAGCATTGTGATGACAAAGTTCATGGAGCATTGTGATGAGAAGACCATGGATAATTGTGATGACCAGCGTCATGGAAAATTGTGATGACAAGAGTCATGGAACATTGTGCTCAGAAGGGTTTGGTGCATTGTGATGACAGAGGTCATTGAGCATTTTGATTTCATTGTGATGACAATAGCATGAAATATTATGGTGATGGGCACGGTGCATTTTGATGACAGGGTTCATGGAGCATTGAGATGAAAAGGGGCATGGAGCATTGTGATTACAGGGCTGTTGGAGCATTGTGATGACAAGGGCATGGAGCATTGTGATGAGAAAGCCATGGAGCATTCTGATGACATGTGTCATGGAGCTTTGTGATGACAAGTGTATGGAGAATTGTGATTACAGGGGTCATGGAATATTGTGATGACAGGGGTGAGGGAGTATTGTGATGACTAGTGATGGAACATTGTGATATCAGTGGTGAGAAGGCATTTTGAGGAGAAGTGCATGGAGCATTGTGATGACAATGTTTATTGAGCATTTTGATGACAAGGATGTGGAGCATTGTGATGACAAGTGCATGGTGCATTGTGATGACATGGGTTATGGAGCATTGTGCTGACACGCGCAACAAGCATTGTGATGACAAGGGTCATGGAGCATTGTGCTGACAAAGGCATGGAGCTTTGTGATGACAAGGGTCACAGAGCATTGTGATAAAAATTTCATGGAGCATTGTGGTGACAAAGGTCACAGAGCTTTTTGTGACCAGGTGATGGACCATTGTGATGACAAATGTCATGAAGCATTGTGATGACTGGAGTCACGGAACATTGTGATAACAGGGGTCTTGGAGTATTGTGATGAAAAGGGAATGGATCATTGTGATGAAAAAGGCATGGAGCCTTGTCATGACAGTGTTCAAGGAGCATACTGATGACAAGTGTCAGCGAGCATTGTGATGCCAAGTGTATTGAGCATTGTGGTGACAAAGGTCATGGAGCATTGTGATGAGAAGACCCTGCATAATTGTGATGACGAGCTTCATGGGGCATGTGATGACATGTGTTATGGAACATTGTGATCAGAAGGGTTTGGAGGATTGTGATGACATAGGACATAGAGCATTTTGATTTCATTGTGATGACAATAGCATGAATCATTATGATGATGGGCATGGTGCATTGTGATGACAGTGTTCATGAAGCATTCAGATGAAAACTTGCATGGAGAATTGTGATTAGAGAGGTCTTGGGGCACTGTGATGACAAGGGTCATGGAGCCTTGTGATGACAAGGCCGTGGAACATTGTGATGGCAGTAGTCATGGAGCATTGTTATGACAGGTGTAATGGAGCATTGTGATGACAAGGGCATGGAGCAATGTGATGAGAGTTTTCATTGAGCATTGTGATGACAATGGCATGGAGCATTGTGATGCCAAGGGTCATGGAGCTTTGTGATGACAAATGTCATGGGGCATTTTGATGACAAGGGCGTGGTGCATTGTGATGAGAAGGGCAGGGAGCATTGTGATGACAGGGTCATGGAGCAATTTGAATAAATGGGTCATGGAATATTTTGAGGACAGGGGTTATGGAACACTGTGATGTCATGGGTCATGAAGCATTGTGATGAAATGGGTCATGGAGCATTTTGTGACATGGGTTATGGAACATTGTGATGTCAGGGGTCATGGTGTTTTGTGATGATATGGGCATGTAGCACTGTGATGACAGTGATCATGGAACATTGTGATGACAGGTGTGAGCGAGTATTGTGATGACTAGTGATGGAACATTGTGATATATGAGGTGAGAAAGCATTTTGATGAGAAGTGCATGGAGCATTGTGATGACAAGTTTTATTGAGCATAGCGATGAAAATGATGTGGATCGTTGTGATGAAAAGAGCATGGCACATTGTGATGACATGTGTCATGGAGCACTGTGCTGACAAGCGCATGGAACATTTTGATGACAAGTGTCATGGAGCATTGTGCTGACAAAGGCATGGAGCATTGTGATGACAAGGGACACAGAGCATTGTGATGAAAATTTCATGGAGCATTGTGGTGACAAAGATCACAGAGCCTTGTGTGACGAGGGCATGGACCATTGTGATGAGAAAGGTCATGAATCATTGTGATGACTGGAGTCACGGAGCATTGTGAGGACAGGGGTCAGGAGCATTGTGATGACAAGGGCATGGAGCAATGTGATGACAGGGAAATGGAACATTGGTCTGACAAGTTTCATGGATTATTGTGATGACAGTGGGCATGGAGCATTGTGGTGACCAAGGTCACAGAGCCTTGTGTGACGAGGGCATGGACCATTGTGATGAGAAAGGTCATGAAGAATTGTGATGACTGGAGTCACGGAGCATTGTGATGACAGGGGTCCTGGAGCATTGTGATGATAGGGGCATGGAACATTGGTGTTACATGTTTCATGGATTATTGTGATGACAGTGGGCATGGCGCATTGTGATGACAAGGGCATGGAACATTGTGTTGACAAGTTCATGGAGTATTGTGAAGACAGGTGTCAGGGAGCATTGTGATGACATATGTCATTGTCCATTGTGATGACAATGGCATGGAGCACTGTGATACCAAGTGTCATGGAGGATTGTGATGACAAAGGATATGGAGCATTCTGATGACAAGGGCTTGGAACATTGCCATGACAAGGGTCATGGAGCATTGTGATGACAAGGGCATGGAGCATTCTTATGAAAAGGTGCATGGAGCGTTGAGATTACAGGGGTTTTGAAGCAACGTGATGACAAGGGCATGGAGCATTGTGATGAGAAGGCAATGGAGCATTCTGATGACATGCGACATGGAGTTTGTGATGAAAAGGACATGGAGCATTGTGACTACAGTGGTCGTGGAGCATTGTGATGAAAAGGGAATGGATCATTGTGATGAAAAATGCATGGAGCCTTGTCATGACAGGGTTCAAGGAGCATACTGATGACAACTGTCAGGGAGGATTGTGATGATAAGTGTATTGAGCATTGTGATGACAAAGATCATGGAGCATTGTGATTAGAAGGCCATGGATAATTGTGATGACCAGCGTCATGGGGCATTGTGATGACAAGTGTTATGGAACATTGTGATCAGAAGGGTTTGGTGCATTGTGATGACAGAGGTCATTGAGAATTTTGATTTCACTGAGATGACAATAGCATGAAATATTATGGTGATGGGAACGGTGCATTGTGATGACATGGTTCATGGAGCATTGAGATGAAAAGGGGCATGGAGCATTGTGATTACAGGGGTGTTGGAGCATTGTGATGACAAGGGCATGGAGCATTGTGATGAGAAGGCCATGGAGCATTCTGATGACATGTGTCATGGAGCTTTTTGATGACAAGGGCATGGAGAATTGTGATTACAGGGGTCATGGTATATTGTGATGACAGGGGTGAGGGAGTATTGTGATGACTAGTGATGGAACATTGTGATATCAGTGGTGAGAAGGCATTTTGAGGAGAAGTGCATGGAGCATTGAGATGACAAGGTTTATGGAGCATTTTGATGACAAGGATGGGGAGCATTGTGATGACAAGTGCATGGTGCATTGTGATGACATGGGTTAGGGAGCATTGTGCTGACACACGCATCGAGCATTCTGATGACAAGGGTCATGGAGCATTGTGCTGACAAAGTCATGGAGCTTTGTGATGACATGGGTCACAGAGCATTGTGATAAAAAATTCATGGAGCATTGTGGTGACAAAGGTCACAGAGCTTTGTGTGACCAGGTCATGGACCATTGTTATGACAAATGTCATGAAGCATTGTGATGACTGGAGTCACGGGGCATTGTGATAACAGGGGTCTTGGAGCATTGTGATGAAAAGGGAATGGATCATTGTGATGAAAATGGCATGGAGCCTTGTCATGACAGTGTTCAAGGAGCATACAGATGACAAGTGTCAGCGAGCATTGTGATGCCAAGAGTATCGAGCATTGTGGTGACAAATGTCATGGAGCACTGTGATGAGAAGACCCTGCATAATTGTGATGACGAGCGTCATGGGGCATGTGATGACAAGTGTTATGGAACATTGTGATCAGAAGGGTTTGGAGCATTGTGATGACAGAGGACATGGAGCATTTTGATTTCATTGTGATGACAATAGCATGAATCATTATGATGATGGGCATGGTATATTGTGATGACAGTGTTCATGGAGCATTGAGATGAAAAGTGGCATGGAAAATTGTGATTACAGAGGTCTTGGAGCATTGTGATGACGAGGGTCATGGAGCCTTGTGATGACAAGGCTGTGGAACATTGTGATGGCAGGGGTCATAGAGCATTGTTATGACAGGTGTAATGGAGCATTGTGATGACAAGGGCATGGAGCAATGTGATGAGAGTTTTCATTGAGCATTGTGATGACAATGGCATGGAGCTTTGTGATGCCAAGGGTCATGGAGCTTTCTGATGACAAATGTCATGTGGCATATTGATGAAAAGGGTGTGGTGCATTGTAATGAGAAGGGCAGGGAGCATTGTGATGACAGGGTTATGGAGCAATTTGAATAAAAGTGTCATGGAATATTTTGATGACAGGGATTATGGAACATTGTGATGTCAGGGGTCATGAAGCATTGTGATGAAATGGGTCATGGAGCATTTTGTGACAGGGGTTATGGAACATTGTGATGTCAGGGGTCATGGAGCATTGTGATTATAAGGGCATGTAGCACTGTGATGACAGTGGTCATGGAACATTGTGGTGACAGGGGTGAGCGAGTATTCTGATGACTAGTGATGGAACATTGTGATATATGAGGTGAGAGAGCATTTTGATGAGAAGTGCATGGAGCATTGTGATGACAAGTTTTATGGAGCATAGCGATGAAAAGGATATGGAGCATTGTGATGAAAAGAGCATGGCACATTGTGATGACATGTGTCATGGAGCATTGTGCTGACAAAGGCATGGAGCATTGTGATGACAAGGGACACAGAGCATTGTGATGAAAATTTCATGGAGCATTGTGGTGACAAAGATCACAGAGCCTTGTGTGACGAGGGCATGGACCATTGTGATGAGAATGGTTATGAATCATTGTGATGACTGGAGTCACGGAGCATTGTGATGACAGGGGTCATGGAGCATTGTGATGACAAGGGCATGGAGCAATGTGATGACAGGAGCATAGAACATTTGTCTGACAAGTTTCATGGATTATTTTGATGACAGTGGGCCTGGAGCATTGAGATGACAAGGGCATTTAGCATTGTGGTGACCAAGGTCACAGAGCCGTGTGTGACGAGGGCATGGACCATTGTGAGGAGAAAGGTCATGAAGAATTGTGATGACTGGAGTCACGGAGCATTTTGATGACAGGGGTCTTGGAGCATTGTGATGACAATGGTATGGAGCATTGTGATGACAGGGGCATGGAACATTGGTCTGACATGTTTCATGGATTATTGTGATGACAGTGGGCATGGCGCATTGTGATGACAAGGGCATGGAACTTTGTGATGACAAGGTCATGGAGTATTGTGAAGACAGGTATCAGGGAGCATTGTGATGACATATGTCATTGACCATTGTGATGACAATGGCATGGAGCATTGTGATACCAAGTGTCATGGAGGATTGTGATGACAAAGGTAATGGAGCATTTTGATTACAAGGGCTTGGAACATTGCGATGACAAGGGTCATGGAGCATTGTGATGACAAGGGCATGGAGCATTCTGATGAAAAGGTGCATGGAGCATTGAGATTACAGGGGTTTTGAAGCAATGTGATGACAAGGGCATGGAGCATTGTGATGAGAAGGCAATGGAGCATTCTGATGACATGCGACATGGAGCTTTGTGATGACAAGGACATGGAGCATTTTGATTACAGGGGCCTTGGAGCATTGTGATGAAAAGGGAATGGATCATTTTGATGAAAAATGCATGGAGCCTTGTCATGTCAGGGTTCAAGGAGCATACTGATGACAACTGTCAGGGAGCACTGTGATGATAAGTGTATTGAGCATTGTGATGACAAAGATCAAGGAGCATTGTGATGAGAAGACCATGGATAATTGTGATGAGCAGTGTCATGGGGCATTGTGACGACAAGTGTTATGGAACATTGTGATCAGAATGGTTTGGTGCATTGTGATGACAGAGGTCATTGAGCATTTTGATTTCACAGTGATGACAATAGCATGAAATATTATGGTGATGGGCACGGTGCATTGTGATGACATGGTTCATGGAGCATTGAGATGAAAAGGGGCATGGAGCATTGTGATTACAGGGGTGTTGGAGCATTGCGATGACAAGGGCATGGAGCATTGTGATGAGAAGGCCATGGAGCATTCCGATGACATGTGTCATGGAGTTTTGTGATGACAAGGGCATGGAGAATTGTGATTACAGGGGTCATGGAATATTGTGATGACAGGGGAGAGGGAGTATTTTGATGACTAGTGATGGAACATTGTGATATCAGTGGTGAGAAGGCATTTTGAGGAGAAGTGCATGGAGCATTGTGATGACAAGGTTTATGGAGCATTTTGATGACAAGGATGTGGAGCATTGTGATGACAAGTGCATGGTGCATTGTGATGACATGGGTTATGGAGCATTGTGCTGACACGCGCATCGAGCATTGTGATGACAAGGGTCATGGAGCATTGTGCTCACAAAGGCATGGAGCTTTGTGATGACAAGGGTCACGGAGCATTGTGATGAAAATTTCATGGAGCATTGTGGTGACAAAGATCACAGATCCTTGTGAGACGAGGGCCTGGACGATTGTGATGAGAAAGGTCATGAATCATTGTGATGATTGGAGTCACGGAGCATTGTGATGACAGGGGTCATGGAGCATTGTGATGACAAGGGCATGGAGCATTTCGATGAGAAGACCATGGAGCATTCTGATGACATGCGTCATGGAGCTTTGTGATGACAAGGGCATGGAGAATTGTGATTACAGGGGTCATGGAATATTGTGATGACAGGGGTGAGGGAGTATTGTGATGACTATTGATGGAACATTGTGATATCAGTGGTGAGAAGGCATTTTGAGGAGAAGTGCATGTAGCATTGTGATGACAATGTTTATGGAGCATTTTGATGACAAGGATGTGGAGCATTGTGATGACAAGTGCATGGTGCATTGTGATGACTTGGGTTATGGAGCATTGTGCTGCCACGCGCATCAAACATTGTGCTGACAAAGGCATGGAGCTTTGTGATGACAAGGGTCACAGAGCATTGTGATAAAAATTTCATGGAGCATTGTGGTGACAAAGGTCACAGAGCTTTGTGTGACCAGGTCATGGACCATTGTGATGACAAATGTCATGAAGGATTGTGATGACTGGACTCACGGAGCATTGTGATAACAGGGGTCTTGGATCATTGTGATGAAAAGGGAATGGATCATTGTGATGAAAAAGGCATGGAGCCTTGTCATGACAGTGTTCAAGGAGCATACTGACGACAAGTGTCAGCGAGCATTGTGATGCCAAGTGTATTGAGCATTGTGGTGACATAGGTCATGGAGCATTGTGATGAGAAGACCTTGCATCATTGTGATGACGAGCGTCATGGGGCATGTGATGACAAGTGTTATGGAACATTGTGATCAGATGAGTTTGGAGCATTGTGATGACAGAGGACATGGAGCATTTTGACTTCATTGTGATGACAATAGCATGAATCATTATGATGATGGGCATGGTGCATTGTGATGACAGTGTTCATGGAGCATTGAGATGAATAGTGGCATGGAGAATTCTGATTACAGACGTCTTGGAGCATTGTGATGACAAGGGTCATGGAGCCTTGTGATGACAAGGCCGTGGAACATTGTGATGGCAGGGGTCATGGAGCATTGTTATGACAGGTGTAATGGAGCATTGTGATGACAAGGGCATGGAGCAATGTGATGAGAGATTTCACTGAGCATTGTGAAGACAATGGCATGGAGCATTGTGATGCCAAGGGTCATGGAGCTTTGTGATGACAAATGTCATGGGGCATTTTGATGACAAGGGCGTGGTCCATTGTGATGAGAAAGGCAGGGAGCATTGTGATGACAGGGTCATGGAGCAATTTGAATAAAAGTGTCATGGAATATTTTGATGACAGTGGTTATGGAACATTGCGATGTCAGGGGTCATGAAGCATTGTGATGAAATGGGTCATGGGACATTTTGTGACAGGGGTTATGGAACATTGTGATGTCAGGGGTCATGGAGCATTGTGATGATAAGGGCATTTAGCACTGTGATGACAGTGGTCATGGAACATTGTGATGACAGGGGTGAGCGAGTATTGTGATGACTAGTGATGGAACATTGTGATATATGTGGTGAGAGAGCATTTTGATTAGAAGTGCATGGATCATTGTGATGAGAAGTTTTATGGGGCATAGCGATGAAAAGAATGTGGAGCATTGTGTTGAAAAATGTCATGAAGCCTTGTGATGACAAGGCCGTGGAACATTGTGATGGCAGGGGTCATGGAGCATTGTTATGACAGGTGTAATGGAGCATTGTGATGACAAGGGAATGGAGCAATGTGATGAGAGATTTCACTGAGCATTGTGATGATAATGGCATGGAGCATTGTGATGCCAAGTGTCATGGAGCTTTGTGATGACAAATATCATGGGGCATTTTGATGAGAAGGGCGTGGTGCATTGTGATGAGAAGGGCAGGGCGCATTGTGATGACATCTGTCATGGAGCATTGTGCTGACATGTGCATGGATCATTTTGATGACATGTGTCATGGAGCATTGTGCTGACAAAGGCATGGAGCATTGTGATGACAAGGGACACACAGCATTGTGATGAAAATTTCATGGTGCATTGTGGTGACAAAGATCACAGAGCCTTGTGTGACGAGGGCATGGACCATTGTTTTGAGAAAGGTCATGAATCATTGTGATGACTGGTGTCACGGAGCATTGTGATGACAGGGGTCATGGAGCATTGTGATGAAAAGGGCATGGAGCAATGTGATGAGAGGGGCATGGAACATTGGTCTGACAAGTTTCATGGATTTTTGTGATGACAGTGGGCATGGAGCATTGAGATGACAAGGGCATGGAGCATTGTGGTGACAAAGGTCACAGAGCCTTGTGTGACGAGGGCATGGACCATTGTGAGGACAAAGGTCATGAAGCATTGTGATGACTGGAGTCATGGAGCATTGTGATGACAGGGGCCATGGAGCATTGTGATGACAAGGGCTTGACGCATTGTGATGAAAAGGGCATGGAACATTGTGATGACAAAGTCATGGCATATTGTGAAAACAGGTGTCAGGGAGCATTGTGATGACATATGTCATTGTCCACTGTGATGACAATGGCATGAAGCATTGTGATACCAAGTGTCATGGAGGATTGTGATGACAAAGGTAATGGAGCATTTTGATGACAAGGGCTTGGAACATTGCGATGACAAGGGTCATGGAGCATTGTGATGAAAAGGGCATGGAACATTCTGATGAAAAGATGCATGGAGCATTGAGATTACAGGGGTTTTGAAGCAATGTGATTACAAGTGCATGGAGCATTGTGATGAGAAGGCAATGGAGCATTCTAATGACATGCGTCATGGAGCTTTGTGATGACAAGGACATGGAGCATTGTGATTACAGGGGTCTTGGATCATTGTGATGAAAAGAGAATGGATCATTGTGATGAAAAATGCATGGAGCCTTGTCATGACAGGGTTCAAGGAGCATACTGATGACAACTGTCAGGGAGCATTGTGATGATAAGTGTACTGAGCATTGTGATGACAAAGATCATGGAGCATTGTGATGAGAAGACCATGGATAATTGTTATGACCAGCGTCATGGGGCATTGTGATGACAAGTGTTATGGAACATTGTGATCAGAAGGGTTTGTTGCATTGTGATGACAGAGGTCATTGAGCATTTTGATTTCACTGTGATGACAATAGCATGAAATATTATGGTGATGGGCACGGTGCATTGTGATGACAGGGTTCATGGAGCATTGAGATGAAAAGGGGCATGGAGCATTGTGATTACAGGGGTGTTGGAGCATTGTGATGACAAGGGCATGGAGCATTGTGATGAGAAGGCCATGGAGCATTCTGATGACATGCGTCATGGAGCATTGTGATGACAAGGGCTTGGAGAATTGTGATAACAGGGGTCAGGGAATATTGTGATGACAGGGGTGAGGGAGTATTGTGATGACTAGTGATGGAATATTGTGATATCAGTGGTGAGAAGGCATTTTGAGGAGAAGTGCATGGAGCATTGTGATGACAAGGTTTATGGAGCATTTTGATGACAAGGATGTGGAGCATTGTGATGACAAGTGCATGGTGCATTGTGATGACATGGGTAATGGAGCATTGTGCTGACAAAGGCATGGAGCTTTGTGATGACAAGGGTCACAGAGCATTGTGATAAAAATTTCATGGAGCATTGTGGTGACAAAGGTCTCAGCGCTTTGTGTGACGAGGACATGGACCATTGTGATGACAAATGTCATGAAGCATTGTGATGACTGGAGTCACGGATCATTGTGATAACAGTGGTCTTGGAGCATTGTGATGAAAAGGGAATGGATCATTGTGATGAAAAAGACATGGAGCCTTGTCATGACAGTGTTCAAGGAGCATACTGAGGACAAGTGTCAGCGAGCATTGTGATGCCAAGTGTATTGAGCATTGTGGTGACAAAGGTCATGGAGCATTGTGATGAGAAGACCTTGCATAATGGTGATGACGAGCGTCATGGGGCATGTGATGACAAGTGTTATGGAACATTGTGATCAGAAGGGTTTGGAGCATTGTGATGACAGAGGACATGGAGCATTTTGATTTCATTGTGATGACAATAGCATGAATCATTATGATGATGGGCATGGTGCATTGTGATGACAGTGTTCTTGGAGCATTGAGATGAAAAGTGGCATGGAGAATTGTGATTACAGAGGTCTTGGAGCATTGTGATGACAAGGGTCATGGAGCCTTGTGATGACAAGGCCGTGGAACATTGTGATGGCAGGGGTCATGGAGCATTGTTATGACAGGTGTAATGGAGCACTGTGATGAAAAGGGCATGGAGCAATGTAATGAGAGTTTTCATTGAGCATTGTGATGACAATGGCATGGAGCTTTTTGATGCCAAAGGTCATAGCTTTGTGATGACAAATGTCATGGGGCATTTTGATGACAAGGGCGTGGTGCATTGTGATGAGAAGGGCAGGGAGCATTGTGATGACATGGTCATGGACCAATTTGAATAAAAGTGTCATGGAATATTTTGATGCCAGGGGTTATGGGACATTGTGATGTCAGGGGTCATGGAGCATTGTGATGATAAGGGCATGTAGCACTGTGATGACAGTGGTCATGGAACATTGTGATGACAGGGGTGAGCGAGTATTGTGATGACTAGTGATGGAACATTGTGATATATGTGGTGAGAGAGCATTTTGATGAGAAGTGCATGGAGCATTGTGATGACAATTTTTATGGAGCATAGCGATGAAAAGGATGTGGAGAGTTGTGATGAATAGAGCATGGCACATTGTGATGACATGGTTCATGGAGCATTGTGATGGCAAGTGCATGGAGCATTTTGATGACAAGTGTCATGGAGCATTGTGCTGACAAAGGCATGGAGCATTGTGATGACAAGGGACACAGAGCATTGTGATGAAAATTTCATGGAGAATTATGGTGACAAAGATCACAGAGCCTTGTGTGACGAGGGCATGGACCACTGTGATGAGAAAGGTCATGAATCATTGTGATGACTGGAGTCACGGAGCACTGTGATGACAGGGGTCATGGAGCATTGTGAGGACAAGGGTCATGGAGGACACTGATGACAAGCTTGTGAAGTGTTGTGATGACAATGCCATGGAGCATTGTGATGAAAATTGGATGGAGCCTTTTCATGACACGGTTCAAGAAACATTCTGACGAGAAATGACAGGGAGCATTGTGATGATAAGTGTATTGAGCATTGTGATGACAAAGTTCATGGAGCATTATCATGAGAAGTCCATGGATAATTGTGATGACAGGCATCAAAATGTGTTGTGATGACAAGTGTTATGGAACATTGTGATCACAAGTGTTTGGAGCATTGTGATGACAGAGGTCATGGATCATTTTGATTTCAAGTAACATGGAGCATTTTGATGACAAGGGCTTGAAGCAATGTGATCCCAAGGTTCATGGCGGATTTTGATGACAATGGTAATGGAGAATTATGATGACAAGCGCATGGAGCATTGTGATGACAATGTCATGTAGCATTTTGCTGACAAAGCATGGAGCATTGTGATGACAAGGGTCACAGAGCAATGTGATGACAAGCGTCACAGAGCATTGTGATTACAGGGGCCATGGAACACTGGGATGACAAGGGCATGGATCAATGTGATGACAATGGTCATGGAGCATTTTGATGACATGGGTCATGAAGCATTGTGATGAGAAGGTCATGGAACATTGGGCTGAAAATATTCATGGAGTATTGTGATGACAGGTGTCATAGAACATTGTGATGACAAGGGAATGGAGCATTGTGATGACATGGTGCTGGAGCATTGTGATGAGAAGACCATGGAGCCTTGTGATGACAAGTCTCATGGAGCATTCTGATGAAAAGGGGCATAGAGCATTGTGATTACAGGGTTCTTGGAGCATTGTGATGAAAAGGGCATGGAGCATTGTGATGACAGGGGCATGGAGCACTGGTCTGACAAGTTTCATGGATTATTGTGATGACAGTGGGCATGGTGCATTGTTATGACAAGGGCATGGATCATTGTGATGACAAGGTCATGGATTATTGTGAAGACCGGTGTCAGGGAGCATTGTGATGACATATGTCATGGTCCCTTGTGATGACAATGGCATGGAGCATAGTGATACCAAGTGTCATGGAGGATTGTGATGACAAAGGCAATGGAGCATTGTGATGAGAAGGGCTTGGGGCATTGTGTTGACAAGGTCATGGAGCATTTTGATAACAAGGGCCATTGATAATTTTGATGACAATTCATGAAGCATTGTGATGACAACCACATGGAGCTGACTATGACAGGGGTCATGGAGCATTGCGATGAAAAGTGCATAGAGAATTGTAATGACAAAGCATTTAACACTGTGAGGAGAAGTGTCATGGAGCATAGTGATTCCAAGGACGTGGAGAACTGTGATCACCAAAGACATGGAGCATTGTGATGACCAGGGCATGCAGCATTCTGATGGCAAGACCGTGGAGCATTGTGATGAGAAGACCATGGATAATTGTGATGACGAGTGTCATGGAGCACTGTAATGACAAGGGGCATGGAGCATTGTTATGGCAGGTGTTATAGAGAATTCTGATGACAGCGGTCATGGAGGATTGTAATGACAAGGGTCATGGAGCATTCTGATGACAAGCTTGTGGAGTATTGTGATGAAAATGGCATGGAGCATTGTGATGAAAATGGCATGGAGCATTGTGATGAAAAAGGAATGGAGCCTTTTCATGACAGGGTTCAAGGAACATTCTGACGACAAGTGTTAGGGAGCATTTTGATGACAAGTGTATTGAGAATTGTGGTGACAAAGGTCATGGAGCATTGTGATGACAAGGGCATGGTGTATTGTGATGACAGGCATCCTTGAGCGCTGTGATGACAAGAATTATTGAACACTGTGATCACAAGGGTTTGGAGCATTGTGATGACAGGGGTCATGGATCATTTTGATTTAAAGCAGCATGGAGCATTGTGATGCCAATGGTCATGGAGCTTTGTCATGACAAAGGTCATGGAGCATTTTGATGACAAGGTCGTGGTGCATTGTGATGAGAAGGGCATGGAGCATTGTGATGAAAAGGTCATGGAGCATTTTGATGACAAAGGCATGGAGCACTGTGATGACAAGTGTCATGGAGTACTGTGATGACATGCGTCACGGAGCATTGTGATTACGGGTTCATAGAGCATTGGGATGACAAGGGCAGGATCATTGTGATGAAAAGTGTCATGGAGCATTTTGATGACAAGAGTCCCGTATCACTGATTTGTCAGGGGTCATGGAGCACTGTGATGACAGTGGTCATGGAGCATTGTGATGAGAGGGGTCATGGAGCATTGTGATGAGAATGTCATGGAACATTGGGCTGAAAATGTTCATGGAGTATTGTGATGACAGCAGTCATGGAGTATTGTGATGACAAGGGAATGGAGCATTGTGATGACAAGGTCCTGGAGCATTGTGATGAGAAAACCATGGAGCCTTGTGATGACAAGTCTCATGGAGCATTCTGATGTAAATGGACATGGAGCATTGTGATTACAGGGGTCTTGGAGCATTCTGATGACAAGGGAAAGGAGCATTGCGATGAGAAAGCCATGGAGCATTCTGATGACATCCATCATGGATCTTTGTGATGACAAGGGCATGAAGCACTGTGAGTACATGGGTCTTGCAGCCTTGTGATGACAAGGGTCATGGAGCCTTGTGATGACAAGGCTGTGGAACATTGTGATGACAGGGATCATGGAGCATTCTTATGACAGGGGTAATGGAGCATTGTCATGACAAGGCCATTTTGAATTGGTCTGAAAAGTTTCATGGATTATTGTTATGAGAGAGGGCATGGAGCATTGTGATGACAAGGGCCCGGAATACTGTGGTACAGGGTTCATGGAGAACTGTAATGACAAGGGCATGGAGCAATGTGACGAGAAGGTTCATGGAGCATTGTGATGACAATGACATTGAGCATTGTGATGCCAAGGGTCATCGAGCTTTGTGATGACAACGGTCATGGAGCATTTTGATGACATGTGTTATGGAGCATTGTGAGGTCAGGGGTCATGGAGCATTGTGATGAAAAGGGTCATGGAGCTTTTTGATGACATGGGTTATGGAGCACTGTGATGTCAGGGGTCATGGAGCACTGTGATGATAAGGGCATGTAGTATTGTGATGACAGGGGTCATGGAACATTGTGATGACAAGGGTGAGGGTGTATTGTGATGACTACTGATGGAACCTTGTGATATCAGTGGTGACAGAGCATTTTGATGAGAAGTGCATGGAGCATTGTGATGACAAGCTGGTGGAGCATTGTGTTGACAAGTGCATGGAGCATTGTGATGACAAGTCTCATTGAGTATTGTGCTGAGAAAGACATGGAGCATTGTGATGACAAGGGTCATGGAGCATTGTGATGAAAAGTTCATGGAGCATTGTGGTGACATAGGTCAAAGAGACTTGTGATGACGAGGGCATTGACCATTGTGATGACAAAGATCATGAAGCATTGTGATGAATGGAGTCACAGAGCCTTGTGATGACAGGGGTCATGGAGCATTGGGATGTCAAGGGCATGGAGCATTGTGATGACAGGGGCATGGAGCATTGGTCTGAGAAGTTTCATGGATTACTGTGATGACAGTGTGAATGGTGCATTGTGATGACAAGAGCATGGAACATTTTGATGACAACGTCAAGGATTATTGTGAAGACAGGTGTCAGGGAGCATTTTGGTGACATATGTCATGGTCCATTGTGATGTCAATGACATGGAGCATTGTGATGCCAAGTGTCATGGAGGATTTTGATGACAAAGGTAAAGGAGCATTGTGATGACAAGGGCATGGATCATTGTGATGACAAGGGCCATTGAGAATTTAATGACCAGGTCTTGAAATATCGTGATGACAAGCACATGGAGCTTGTTATGACAGGGTTCATGGAGCATTGTGATGACAAGTGCATGCAGAATTGTGATGACAATAGCATATATCATTGTGATGAGAAGTGTCAAGAAGCATTGTGATGACAAGGACGTGGAGAATTGTGATGACAAGGGACATGGAGCATTGAGATGACCAGGGCATGGAGAATTGTGATGGTAAAACCGTGAAGCATTGTGATGAGAAGACCTTGGGTAATTGTGATGATGAGCATCATGGCGCAATGTACTGACAAGGGGCAAGGAGCATTGTGATGACAGGTGTCAGGGAACACTGTGATGACATGGGTCATGTAGCATTGTGATGACAAGGGCATGGAGCATTGTGATGACAAGGGCTTGGAGCATTGTGATGACAAGTGTCATGAAGCATTGTGATGACAATGGCAGGGAGCACTGTGATGACAAGGGACATTGAGAATTTTTATAACAATGTCATGAAGCATTGTGATGACAAGGATATGGAGCTTTCTATGACAGGGTGCAGGGAGCATTGCAATGACAAGTGCATGGAGAATTGTGATGACAAGAGCATGTAACATTGTGATGAGAAGTGTCATGGAACATTGTGATGACAAAGAGGTGGAGAATTTTGATGACAAGGGACATGGAGCATTGTGATGACCAGGGCATGGAGCAATGTGATGGCAAGAACGTGGAGTATTGTGATGAGAAGGCCATGGATAATCGTGGTGACAGGCATCATGGAGCATTATGATGACAAGAGCCATGGAGCATTCTGACATAAGATATCACTTATGAAGGAAATGAAAACATGGGTACACATGAACTGAATTAGTAAAGGGAACAGAGTCTCACATAGAGAAAACATACTTATGCCTGCTTAAGGGGAAAGGAGAGGTGGGGAGATGCATAAAACCAGAGTTTGATATTAGCACAGGTACCATTCCATAATCCAAATACAGAATAGACAAGACCTACTCCTTCCTCAGTGAACGGGAATCAACACCCCTATTCTCCGCAGAGGAATATATCTGACTAGTAAGAAACTTAAAACCTATGTATTGATATGTCTCCGTAAGGGAATCAAGTGTGCCTAGACAGGCATAAACATGGCAGTGAAAATCAGCTGAAACCCACGATAAAAAGGAATTTAAAAACAAAACCAAAAAACAGGGAAATTCTATACAATTCCTTCAGGGGCTCTGATGAAACAAGGAATGACCCTATCTTCAACAGCTGGATGTGGCCTAAGGCTGGACACTTCGGACTGAGAGGATTGGAGAGATTCGGTGAGCAAATGCAGACCCTTTAAAGCAATAATGTGTGGCACCCATTCCAAGGGTCCCAACACTCCAGGTAAAAGGGAATATTACTAGAGCTATAACATGTACGGGAAACCTAGAGAATGGACACACTGTGAAGAAATGAAAGGTTTCTAAAACTGAAATAATAGTCCCCCTCCTCGTGCTCCGGTTTGACTTTCCAACTGCTTTACTATCAATCTCCCAACCTGGAGAGACAGCACCTTTAACCTCCTGTTTCGCACAGGTTGCCAAATTGGCAGAGGATGAAAGGGAAGAGGGAGTACCAATGAGAGAGTAGCTGTTAGGCATTTGGACGGGCACATGTCACTCTAATTTCCCGGCACGAAGAAGAATTAACCAAAGTCTCAGCCAACCGCCGGGAACCAGTATAGGTCCTGAACCAACATTTGGGACTTGCGGTCAGCTCACAAAAAAACGAGTTGAAAAATGGAGCTCAGGGGCACAGCAATTCACAAACCGGCAGAGTAATAAAGGACAACAATCTTCCAAAAATCTGTGGAGGGAAGGCAATGAGGTGGAACTGAAAGCGAGCCAGAATAGCAGGAAACAGATTTCAAGAGGTACATTGGAATTGCCTTTAAAGCACAGGAAGAGGGGCACAACTTAGACAATGATGCACTTGGCCAATAAGGGTGTATGCGTTTTCTCCAGATTATATTCAGGAGAAAATGCATACGCCCATTTTGGAGAAGCAAGCAAGCGGGCAATGCAAATCTGCACTACAAAGCAGTATCACTTCCCTCCACTCAAAAGGGACATCCGCAAAATGTGTAAAAACCAGAATGGCAAGACCTGCCCTGGAGAACAGGGAGCCTAGTTATGCTGATGGGCAGGATGTAAATTGCCAACTGCCTCTCTGGCGGAGTGCAGTGTGTTCCCTAAAACAAGTAAACAACAGAGCTACAGAGCCAAGGGCACTTCCAGTCCAGGGAATATACCTTGGGAAAACTGAAAATCAATAAGACAGAGCCACCCCAAAATTCAGGGCTGCACTGCTTACAAGAACCTCAACTTGGGTACACCTTAAATATCCCAGGAAAGACAAAACGGTTCAAGATATTGTGTTTCTTATGTACGATGGAATATCCCTAAGCCATGAAATCAATGTCATAAGGGCAGTAGCAGCAAAATGAGTGGATTCAGGTACGATGATTCTAAGTGAAATAAGTCACAGGGAAAAATACACTTATCATAATATAACACTTATGAAGGTCCTGTAAACATGGTTACACATGAACTGAGTTATGAAAGAGAACAAAGTGTCACATTTAGAAAACACTCTTATGCCTGCTTAAGGGGGAAGGAGAGGTGGGGTGATGCATAAAACCAGAGTTTGATATCAGCACACGTACTGTTCCAAAAACCAATTACGGAATAGACAAGACCTACACTTTCCTCAGTGAAATGGACTCAAAACCCCATATTTCTCGCAGAGGAATATATCTGACTAGTAAGAATCTTAAAATCTATGTATTGATATGTCTCCATAAGGGAATCAAGTGTGTCTAGACTGACATAAACATGGCAGTTAGAATCAGCTCAAAACCACTATAAAAAGGAATTTCAAAAACAAAACAAAAAAACAGGGAATTTCTTTACAATTCCTTCAGGGGCTCTGATGAAACCTGGAATGACACTATCTACAATGACAGCTGGATGTGGCATTAGGCTGGACACTTGGGACTGAGAGGATTGGTGAGCAAATGCAGACCATTTAAAGCAATAATGCGTGGCACACATTCCAAGGTTCTGAACTCTCCAGGTTGTAGGGAATATTACTACAGTTATAACATGTACGGGAAACCTAGAGAATGGACACATTGTGAATACGAAAGGTTTCTAAATCTCAACTAATAGTCCCTCTCCTGGTGATCCGGTATGACTTTCAAACTGCTTTACTATCAATCGCCCAACTTGGAGAGACAGCCCCTTTAACCTCCTGGTTCTCACTGGTGGCCAATTGTGTAGAGGATGAAAGGGAAGAGGGAGAACCAATGAGAGAGTAGCTGTTAGGCATTTGGACGGGCACATGTCATTCTAATTTCCCAGAAGAAAGAAGAATTAACCAAAGTCTCAGCCACGTGCCGGGAACCAGTATAGGTCCTGAACCAAAATTTCGGACTTTCGGTCAGCTCACACAAAACGAGTTGAAAAATGGATCATAGGGTCACAACAATGCACGAACTGTCAGAGAAATAAAGGACAACAATCATCCAAAAATCTTTTGAGGGAAGGCAACGAGGCGGAATTCAAAGCGAGCCAGAATAGCAGGAAACAGATTTCAAGAGGTACATTGGAATCACCTTTAAAGCACAGGAAGAGGGGCACAACTTCAACAATGATGCACTTGGCCAGAAATGCCGTATGTGTTTTCTCCTGAATATATTCAGGAGAAAACGCATATGTTCTTTTTGGCCAATCAAGCAAGCGGGCAATGCAAAGCTGAACTACAATGAAGTATCACTTCCCACCGGTCAAAAGGGACATCCGCAAAATGTGTAAAAACCAGAAAGGCAATGCAGGCCCTGTAGAACAGGGAGCCGATTTATGCTGATGGGCAGGATGGAAATTGCCAACTGCCTCTCTGGAGGAGTGCATTGTGTTCCCTAAAACAAGGAAACAACAGAGCTACAGAGCCAAGGGCACTTCCAGTCTAGGGAATATACCTTGGGAAAACTGAAAATCAATAAGACAGAGCCACCAGAAAATTTAGGGCTGCACTGCTTACAACAACGTCAACTTGGGTACACCTGAAATATCCCAGGAAAGACAAAAATGGTTCAAGAAATTGTGTTACTTACATACGATGGAATATCAGTCAGCCATGGAATCAATGTCATAAGGCCAGTAGCAGCAAAATGAGTGGATTCAGGTACGATGATTCTAAGTGAAATAAGTCACAGAGAAAAAGAAAGTTATCATAAGATATCACTTATGAAGGTCCTGTAAACATGGCTACACATGAACTGAGTTAGGAAACAGAACAGAGTGTCACATTTAGCAAACACTCTTATGCCTGCTTAAGGGGGAAGGAGAGGTGGGGTGATGCATAATACCAGAGTTTGATATTAGTACATGTACCGTTCCAAAAACCAACTACGGAATAAAAAAGACCTACACTTTCCTCAGTGAAGGGGACTCAAAACCCCATGTTTCCCGCAGAGGTATATATCTGACTAGTAAGAAACTTAAAACCTATGTATTGATATGTCTCCGTAAGGGAATGAAGTGTTTCTTGACTGCCATAAACATGGCAGTGAGAATCAGCTCAAACCCACTATAAATAGGAATTTCAAAAACAAAACAAAAAAACAGAGAAATTCTTTACAATTCCTTCAGGGGCTCTGATGAAACCTGGAATGACCCTATCTACAATAACAGCTGGATGTGGCATAAGGCTGGACACTTGGGACTGAGAGGATTGGTGAGATTCGGTGAGCAAATGCAGACCATTTAAAGCAATAATGCGTGGCACATATTCCAAGGGTCCCAACTCTCCAGGTTGAAGGGAATATTACTACACCTATAACATGTACGGGAAACCTACAGAATGGACACACTGTGAATATGAAAGGTTTCTAGAACTCAACTAATATTCCCTCTCCTGGTGCTCCTGTTTGACTTTCCAACTGCTTTACTATCAATCTCCCAACTTGGCGAGACAGCCCCTTTAACCTCCTGGTTCCCACAGGTTGCCAATTTGGCAGAGGATGAAAGGGAAGAGGGAGAACCAATGATAGAGTAGCTGTTAGGCATTTGGACGGGCACATGTCACTCTAATTCCCGGCAGGAAGAAGAATTAAACAAAGTCTCAGCCACCCGCCGGGAACCAGTATAGGTTCTGAACCAAAATTTTGGACTTGCGGTCAGCTCACAAAAAAACGAGTTGAAAAATGGAGCTCAGGGGCACAGCAATTCACAAACTGGCAGAGTAATAAAGGACAACAATCGTCCAAATATCTGTTGAGGGAAGGCAACGAGGCAGACTTCAAATCGAGCCACAATAGCAGGAAACAGATTTCAAGAGGTACAATGGAATCGCCTTTAAAGCACAGGAAGAGGGGCACAAATTCGACAATGATGAACTTGGCCAAAAAGGTCGTATGCGTTTTCTCCTGAATATATTCAGGAGAAAACACATACGACCTTTTTGGCCAAGCAAGCAAGCGGGCAATGCAAATCTGAACTACAGTGAAGTATCATATCCCAGTGGTCAAAAGGGACATCCGCAAAATGTGTAAAAGCCAGAAAGGCAAGACAGGCAATGGAGAACTGGGTGCCTAGTTATGCTCATGGGCAGGATGTAAATTGCCAACTGCCTCTCTGGAGGAGTGCATTGTGTTCCCTAAAACAAGTAAACAACAGAGCTACAGAGCCAAGGGCACTTCCAGTCTAGGGAATATACCTTGGGAAAACTGAAAATCAATAAGATAGAGCCACCCCAAAATTGTGGGCTGCACTGCCTACAAGAACCACAACTTGGGTACACCTTAAATATCCCAGGAAAGACAAAAATGGTTCAAAAAATTGTGGTATTTACATACGATGTAATATCCCTCAGTCATGAAATCAATGTCATAAGGCCAGTAGCAGCAAAATGAGTGGATTCAGGTACGATGATTCTAAGTGAAATAAGATACAGAGAAAAAGAAACTTATCATAAGATATCACTTATGAAGTTCCTGTAAACATGGCTACACATGAACTGAGTTAGGAAAGAGAACAGAGTCTCACATTTAGAAAACACTCTTATGCCTGCTTAAGGTGGAATGAGAGGTGGGGTGATGCATAAAACCAGCGTTTCATATTAGTACATGTACCGTTCCAAAAACCAACTATGGAATAGAAAAGACCTACACTTTCCTCAGTGAAAGGTACTCAAAACCCCATTTTTCCCGCAGAGGTATATATCTGACTAGTAAGAAACTTAAAACCTATGTATTGATATGTCTCCGTAAGGGAATGAAGTGTGTCTTGACTGCCATAAACATGGCAGTGAGAATCAGGTCAAACCCACTTTAAAAAGGAATTTCAAAAACAAAACAAAAAAACAGAGAAATTATTTACAATTCCTTCAGGGGCTCTGATGAAACCTGGAGTGACCGTATCTACAATGACAGCTGGATGTGGCATAAGGCTGGACAGTTGGGACAGAGAGGATTGGTGAGATTCGGTGAGCAAATGCAGACCATTTAAAGCAATAATGTGTGGCACACATTCCAAGGGTCCCAACCTTCCAGGTTGAAGGGAATATTACTACAGCTATAACATGTACAGGATACCTAGAGAATGGACAAACTGTGAATATGAAAGGTTTATAAAACTCCACTAATAGTCCCTCTCCTGGTGCTCTGGTTTGACTTTCCAACTGCTTTACTATCAATCTCCCAACTTGGAAAGACAGCCCCTTTAACATCCTGTTTCGCACAGGTTGCCAATTTGGCAGAGGATGAAAGGGAAGAGGGAGAACCAATGAGAGAGTAGCTGTTAGGCATTTGGACGGGCACATGTCACTCTAATTTCCCGGCAGGAAGAAGAATTAACCAAAGTCTCAGCCACGCACCAGGAAACAGTATAGGTCCTGAACCAAAATTTTGGACTTGCGGTCAGCTCACAAAAAACAAGTTGAAAAATGGAGCTTAGGGGCACAACAATGCACAAACTGTCAGAGAAATAAATGACAACAATCGTCCAAAAATCTTTGAGGGAAGGCTATGAGGCGGACTTGAAAGTGAGCCAGAATATCAGGAAACAGATTTCAAGAGGTACATTGGAATCACCTTTAAAGCACAGGAAGAGGGACACAACTTCAACAATGATGCACTTGGCCAGAAATGCCATAAGTGTATTCTCCTGTACATATTCAGGAGAAAACACATACGTCCTTTTTGGCCAAGCAAGCAAGCGGGCAATGCAAATCTGAACTACAATGAAGTATCATTTCCCAGTGGTCAAAAGGGACATCCGCAAAATGTGTAAAAGCCAGAAAGGCAAGACAGGCAATGGAGAACAGGGAGCCTAGTTATGCTGATGGGCAGGATGTAAATTGCCAAGTGCCTCTCTGGAGGAGTCCATTGTGTTCCCTAAAACAAGTAAACAACAGAGCTACAGAGCCAAGGGCACTTCCAGTCTAGGGAATATACCTTGGGAAAACTGAAAATCAATAAGATAGAGCGACCCCAAAATTTATGGCTGCACTGCTTACAAGAACCTCAACTTGGGCACACCTTAAATATGCCAGGAAAGACAAAAATGGTTCAAGAAATTGTGTTACTTACGTACGATGGAATATCAGTCAGCCATGAAATCAATGTCATAATGCCAGTAGCAGCAAAATGAGTGGATTCAGGTATGATGATTCTAAGTGAAATAAGTCACAGAGAAAAAGAAACTTATCATAAGATATCACTTATGAAGGTCCTGTAAACATGGCTACACATGAACTGAGTTACGAAAGAGAAGAGAGTCTCACATTGAGAAAACCCTCTTATGCCTGCTTAAGGGAGAAGGAGAGGTGGGGTGATGCATAAAACTAGAGTTTGATATTAGTACACGTACCGTTCCAAAAATGAAATACGGAATAGACAAGACCTACACTTTCCTCAGTGAAAGGGACTCAAAACCCATATTTCCCGCAGAGGAATATATCTGACTGATACGAATCTTAAAACCTATGTATTGTTATGTCTCCGTAAGGGAATCAAGTTTGTCTAGACTGGCATAAACATGGCAGTGAGAATCAGTTCAAACCCACTATAAAAAGGAATTTCAAAAATAAAACAAAAAAACAGGGAAATTCTTTACAAATCCTTCAGGGGCTCTGATGAAACCTGGAATGACCCTATCTACAACGACAGCTGGATGTGGCATAAGGCTGGACACTTGGGATTGAGAGGATTGGTGACATTCGGTTAGCAAATGCAGACCATTTAAAGAAATAATGCGTGTCACACATTCCAAGGTTCCCAACTCTCCAGGTTGAAGGGAATATTACTACAGCTATAACATGTACGGGAAACATAGAGAATGGATACACTGTGAATATGAAAGTTTTCTAAAATTCTACTAATAATCCCTCTCCTGGTGCTCAGGTTGGACTTTCCAACAGATTTACTATCAATCTCCCAATATGGAAAGACAGCCCCTTTAACCTCCTGGTTCGCACAGGTTGCCAATTTGGCAGAGGATGAAATGGAAGAGGGAGAACCAATGAGAGAGTAGCTGTTAGGCATTTGGACGGGCACATGTCACTCTAATCTCCCGGAAGGAAGAAGAATTAACCAAAGTCTCAGACACCCGCCGGGAACCAGTATAGGTCCTGAACCAAAATTTTGGACTTGCGGTCAGCTCACAAAAAACGAGTTGAAAAATGGAGCTCAGGGGCACAGCATTGCACAAACTGGCAGAGTAGTAAAGGACAACAATCATCTGAAAATCTGTTGAGGGAAGGCAACGAGGGAGACTTGAAAGCGAGCCAGAATAGCAGGAAACAGATTTCAAGAGGTACATTGGAATCGCATTTAAAGCACATGAATAGGGGCACAACTTCGACAATGATGCACTTGGCCAAAAAAGGCGTATGCGTTTTCTCCTGAATATATTCAGGAGAAAATGCATACGCCTTTTTTGGCCAAGCAAGAAAGCGGGGAATGCAAATCTACACTACAATGAAGTATCACATCCCACCGGTCAAAAGGGATATCCGCAAAATGTGTGAAAACCAGAAAGGCAAGATAGGCCCTGGAGAACACGGAGCCTAGTTATGTTGATGGGCAGGATATAAATTGCCAACTCCCTCTCTGGAGGAGTGCATTGTGTTCCCTAAAACAAGGAAACAACAGAGCTAAAGAGCCAATGGCCATTACTGTCTAGGGAATATACCTTTGTAAAACTGAAAATCAGTAAGACAGAGCCACCCCAAAATTTAGGGCTGCACTGCTTACAAGAACCTCAACGTGGGTACACCTTAAATATCCCAGGAAAGACAAAAATGGTTCAAGAAATTGTGTTACTTACGTACGATGGAATATCAGTCAGCCATGAAATCAATGTCATAAGGCCAGTAGCTTCAAAATGAGTGGATTCAGGTACGATGATTCTAAGTGAAATAAGTCATAGAGAAAAGGAAACTTATCGTAAGATATCACTTATGAAGGACCTGTAAACATGGCTACACATGAACTGAGTTAGGAAAGAGAAAAGAGTCTCACATTTAGAAAACACTCTTGTGCCTGCTTAAGGGGGAAGGAGATGTGGGGTGATGCATAAAAGCAGAGTTTGATATTAGTACAGGTACCGTTCCAAAAACCAAATACGGAATAGACAAGACCTACACTTTCCTCAGTGAAATGGACTCAAAATCCCATATTTCTCGCAGAGGAATATATCTGACTAGTAAGAATCTTAAAACCTATGTATTGATAACTCTCCATAAGGGAATCAAGTGTGTCTAGACTGGCATAAACTTGGCAGTTAGAATCAGCTCAAACCCACTATAAAAAGGAATTTCAAAAACAAAACAAAAAAACAGGGAAATTCTTTTCAATTCCTACAGGGGCTCTCATGAATCCTGGAATGACACTATTTACAACGAAAGCTGGATGTGGCATAAGGCTGGTCTGTTGGTACTGAGAGGATTGGTGAGATTCAGTGAGCAAATGCAGACCCTTTAAAGCAATAATGCGTGGCACACATTCCAAGGGTCCCAACTCCCCAGGATGAAGGGAATATTACTACAGCTATAACAGGTACGGGAGACCTAGAGAATGGACACACTGTGAATACGAAATGTTTCTAAAACTCAACTAATAATCGCTCTCCTGGTGCTCTGGTTTGACTTTCCACCTGCTTTACTATCAATCTCCTAACTTGGAGAGACAGCCCCTTTAAACTTCTCGATCGCAGAAGTCGCCAATTTGGCAGAGGATGAAAGGGAAGAGGGAGAACCAATGAGAGAGCAGCTGTTAGGCATTTGGACGGGCACATGTCACTCTAATTTCCCGGCAGGAAGAAGAATTAACCAAAGTCTCAGCCACCCACTAGGAACCAGTATAGGTCCTGAACCAAAATTTGGACTTGCGGTCAACTCACAAAAAACGAGTTGAAAAATGGAGCTTAGGGGCACAGCAATGCACAAACTGTCATAGAAGTAAAGGACAACAATCGTGCAAAAATCTGTTGAGGGAATGCAACGAGGTAGATTTGAAAGCGAGCCAGAATAGCAGGAAACATATTTCAAGAGGTACCTTGCAATCACCTTTAAAGCACAGTAAGAGGGGCACAACTTCGACAATGATGCACTTGGCCAGAAAGTGCGTATGTGTTTTCTCCTGAATATATTCAGGAGAAAACTCATACGTCCTTTTTGGCCAAGCAAGCAAGCGGGCAACGCAAATCTGAACTACAATGAAGTATCACTTCCCACCAGTCAAAAGGGACATCCGCAAAATGTGTAAAAACCAGAAAGGCAAGACAGGCCCTGGAGAACCGGGAGCCTAGTTATGCTGATGGGCAGGATGTAAATTGCCAACTGCCTCTCTGGAGGAGTGCATTGTGTTCCCTAAAGCAAGGAAACAACAGAACAACAGAGCCATGGGCACTTCCAGTCTAGGGAATATACCTTGGGAATACTGAAAATCAATAAGACAGAGCCACCACAAAATTTAGTGCTGCACTGCTTACAAGAACCTCAAATTGGGTACACCTTAAATATTCTACGAAAGACAAAAATGGTTCAAGAAATTGTGTTACTTACGTACGGTGGAATATCCCTCAGCCATGAAATCAATGTTATAAGGCCAGTAGCAGCAAAATGAGTGGATTCAGGTACGATGATTCTAAGTGAAATAAGTCACAGAGAAAAAGAAATTTATCATAAGATATCACTTATGAAGGTCCTGTAAACATGGCTACACATGAACTGAGTTAGGAAAGAGAACGGAGTCTCACATTTAGAAAACACTCTTATGACTGCTTAAAGGGGATGGAGAGGTGGGGTGATGCATAAAACCAGAGTTTGATATTCGTACAGTTACCGTTCCAAAACCCAAATACTGAATAGACAAGACCTACACTTTCCTCAGTGAAATGGACTCAAAACCCCATATTTCTCGCAGAGGAATATATCTGACTAGTAAGAATCTTAAAACCTATGTATTGATAAGTCTCCATGATGATGGGCATGGTTCATTGTGATAACAGAGTTCATGGAGCATTGAGATGAAAAGTGGCATGGAGCATTTTTATTACAGTTGTCTTGGAGCTTTGTGATGACAAGGGCATGGAGCATTGTGATGAGAAGGCCATGGAGCAGATTGATGACATGCGTCATGGAGCTTTGTGATGACAATAGCATGGAGCATTGTGATTACAGGGGTCTTGGAGCATTGTGATGACGAGGGTCATGGAGCCTTGTGATGACAAGGCCGTGGAACATTGTCATGAGAGGTGTGAGGGAGTATTCTGATGACTAGTGATGGAACATTTTGATATCAGTGGTGAGAGAGCATTTTGATGAGAAGAACATGGAGCATTGTGATGACAAGTTTTATGGAGCATTCTGATGACAAGTTTGTGGAAAATTTTGATAACAAGCGCATGGAGCATTGTGATAACAAGAGTCATGGAGCACTCTGCTGACAAAGGCATGGAGCATTATGATGGCAAGGGTCACAGAGCATTGTGAATGAAAAGTTCATGGAGCATTATGGTGACAAATTTCACAGAGCCCTGTGATGACGAGGGCATGGACCTTTTTGATGCCAAAGGTCATGAGACATTGTGATGACTGGAATCATGGCGCATTGTGATGACAAGGGCATGGAGCATTGTGATGACAGGGGCATGGAGCATTGGTCTGACAAGTTTCATGGATTATTGAGATGACAGTGGGCATGGCGCATAGTGATGACAAGGGCATGCAGCACTGTTATGAGAAGGTCATGGAGTACTGTGCAGACAGGTGTCAGGAAGCATTGTGATGACATATGTCTTGGTGCATTTTGATGACAATGACATGGAGCATTGTGAAGCCAAGTGTCATGTAGGATTGTGATGACAAATGTAATGGAGCATTGTGATGACAAAGGCTTGGAGCTTTTTGATGACAATGGTCATGGAGCACTGTGATGACAAGGGCATGGAGCACTGTGATGACAATGGCCATTGAGAATTTTGATGACAATGTCGTGAAGCACTGTGATGAAAAGGACTTGGAGCTTGCTATGACAGGGTTCATGGAGCATTGTGATGACAAGTGCATGGAGAATTGTGATGACAAGATCATGTAACATTGTGATGAGAAGTGTCATGGAGCATTGTGATGGCAAGACCTTGGAGCGCTGTGATGAGAAGACCATGGATAATTGTGATGTCGAGCGTCATGCAGCACTGTAATGACAAGGGGCATGGAGCATTGTGATGACAGGGGTCATGGAGCACTGTGATGAGAAGTTCATGTAGCATTGGGATGAAAATATTCATTGAGTATTGTGATGGCAGTGGTCATGGAGCTTTGTGATGACAATGGAATGGAGCATTGTGATGACAATGTCCTGGAGCATTGTGAGGAGAAGATCATGGAGCCTTGTGATGACAAGTGTCATGGAGCATTCTGATGAAAAGGAGTGTGGAGCATTGTGATTACATGGTCTTGGAGCATTGTGATGAAAATGGCATGGGTGATTGTGATGCAAAGGGCATGGAGCCTTGTAATGACAGGGTTCAAGGAGCATACTGATGACAAGTGTCAGGGAGCATTATAATGACAAGTGTATTGAGCATTGTGATGACAAAGGTCATGGAGCATTGTGATGAGAAGACCATGGATAATTGTGATGATGAGCATCATGGGGCATTGTGATGACAAGTGTTATGGAACATTGTGATCACAAGGGTTTGGAGCATTGTGTTGACAGAGGTTATGGAGCATTCTGATTTCATTGTGATGACAATAGCATCAAGCATTATGATGATGGGCATGGTTCATTGTGATTACAGAGTTCATGGAGCATTGAGATGAAAAGTGGCATGGAGCATTTTGATTACAGTTGTCTTGGAGCTTTGTGATGACAAGGGCATGGAGCATTGTGATGAGAAGGCCATGGAGCAGATTGATGACATGCGTCATGGAGCTTTCTGATGACAATAGCACGGAGCATTGTGATTACAGGGGTCTTGGAGCATTGTGATGACAAGGGTCATGGAGCCTTGTGATGACAAGGCAGTGGAACATTGTCATGACAGGGGTGAGGGAGTATTCTGATGACTAGTGATGGAACATTTTGATATCAGTGGTGAGAGAGCATTTTGATGAGACGTACATGGAGCATTGTGATGACAAGTTTTATGGAGCATTCTGATGACAAGTTTGTGGAAAATTTTGATAACAAGCGCATGGAGCATTGTGATAACAAGGGTCATGGAGCACTCTGCTGACAAAGGCATGGAGCATTGTGACGGCAAGGGTCACAGAGCATTGTGAATGAAAAGTTCATGGAGCATTATGGTGACAAATTTCACAGAGCCCTGTGATGACGAGGGCGTGTAACATTTTGATGCCAAAGGTCATGAAGCATTGTGATGACTGGAATCACGGAGCACTGTGATGACAAGGGCATGGAGCATTGTGATGACAGGGGCATGGAGCATTGGTCTGACAAGTTTCATGGATTATTGCGATGACAGTGGGCATGGCGCATTGTGATGACAAGGGCATGCAGCATTGTTATGAGAAGGTCATGGAATACTGTGCAGACAGGTGTCAGGGAGCATTGTGATGACATATGTCTTGGTGCATTGTGATGACAATGTCATGGAGCATTGTGAAGCCAAGTGTCATGGAGGATTGTGATGACAAAGGTAATGGAGCATTGTGATGACAAGGGTTTGGAGCTTTTTGATGACAATGGTCATGGAGCACTGTGATGACAAGGGCATGGAGCACTGTGATGACAACGGCCATTGAGAATTTTGTTGACAATGTCGTGAAGCAGTGTGATGAAAAGCACTTGGAGCTTGCTATGACGGGGTCATGGAGCATTGCGATGACAAGTGCATCGAGAAATGTGATGACAAGATAATGTAACATTGTGATGAGAAATGTCATGGAGCATTGTGATGGCAGGACCGTGGAGCACAATGATGAGAAGACCATGGATAATTGTGATGTCGAGCGTCATGCAGCACTGTAATGACAAGGGGCATGGAGCATTGTGATGACAAGGGTCGTGGAGCATTCTGATGACAAGCTTGTGGAGTAATGTGATGACCATGGCATGGAGCATTGTGATGAAAAGGGCATGGAGCATTGTGATGTAAAAGGCATGGAGGCTTTTCATGACAGCGTTCAAGGAGCATTCTGACGACAAGTGTCAGGGAGCACTGTGATGACAAGTGTATTGAGCATTGTGATGACAAAGGTCATGGAGCATTGTGATGACACGGGCATGGAGTATTGTGATGACAGGCATCATGGAGCATTGTAATGACAAGTGTTGTGGAACAATGTGATCACAAGGGTTTGGAGCATTGTGATGACAGAGGTCATGGATCATTTTGATTTCAAGGAGCACGGAGCATTGTGATGACAGGGATCAGGGAGAATTGTGATGAGAAGATCATGGAACATTGGGCTGAAAATATTCATGGAGTATTTTGATGACAGGGGTCTTGGAGCACTGTGATAACAAGGGCATGGAGCATTGTGATGAGAAGGCCATGGAGCATTCTGATGACATGTGTCATGGATGTTTGTGATGAAAAGGGGAATGGAGCATTGTGATTACAGGGGTCTTGGAGCACTGTGATGAAAAGGGTCATCGAGGCTTGTGATGACAAGGCCATGGAACCTTTTGATGGCAGGGGTCATGGATCATTGTTATGACAGGAATAATGGAATTTTGTGATGACAAAGGTCATGGGGCATTTTGATGACAAGGGCGTGGTGCATTGTGATGAGAAGGGCAGGGGGCATTGTGATGACTGCGTCATGGGGCAATTTGATGAAAAGTGTCATGGAATATTTTGATGACAGGGGTAATGGAACATTGTGATGTAAGGGGTCATGAAGCATTGTGATGAAATGGGTCATGGAGCATTTTGTAACAGGGTTTATGGAACATTGTGATGTCAGTGGTCATGGAGCATTGTGATGATAAGGGCATGTAGCACTGTGATGACAGTGGTCATGGAACATTGTGATGACAGGGGTGAGGGAGTATTGTGATGACTACTGATGGAACATTGTGTTATATGTGTTGAGAGAGCATTTTGATGAGAAGTGCATGGAGCATTGTGATGACAAGTTTTATGGAGCATAGCGATGAAAATGATGTGGAGCATTGTGATGACAAGCGCATGGCACATTGTGATGACATAGGTCAAGGAGCATTGTGCTGACAAGCGCATGGAGCATTTTGATGACAAGTGTCATGGAGCATTGTGCTGACAAAGGCATGGAGCATTGTGATGACTTGGGACAAAGAGCATTGTGATGAAAAGTTCATGGAGCCTTGTGGTGACAAGGATTACAGAGCCTTGTGTGAAGAGGGCATGGATCATTTGTCTGACTAGTTTCATGGAATATTGTGATGACAGTGGGCATGGAGCATTGTGATGACAAGAGCATGGAGCATTTTGGTGAGAAAATTCATGAAGCATTGTGATGACTGGAGTCACGGAGCATTGTGATGACAATGGCATGGAGCATTGTGATACCAAGTGTCATGGAGGATTGTGATGACAAAGGTAATGGAGCATTTTGATGACAAGGGCTTGGGACGTTGTGATGACATATGGTCATGGAGCATTACGATGACAAGTGCCATTGAGAATTTTGAAGACAACGTCGTGAAGCATTGTGATGACAAGCGCATGGAGCTTACTATGACAGGGGTCATAGAGCATTGCGATGACAAGTGCATTTAGAATTGGGATGAAAATATCATGTAACATTGTGATAAGAAGTGTCATGGAGCATTGTGATGACTAGGACGTGGAGAATTGTGATGACATGGGTCATGGAGCATTGTGATTACTGGGGCATGGAGCATTGTAATGACAAGACCGTGGAGCATTGTGATGAGAAGATCATGGATAACTGTGATGACGAGCGTCATGGAGCACTGTAATGACAAGGGGCATGGAGCATTGTGATTACAGGTGTCTTGGAGCATTGTGATGACAAGGGCATGGATCATTGTGATGAGAAGGCCACAGAGCATTCTGATGACATGCGTCATGAATCTTTGTGACGACAAGGGCATGGAGCATTGTGATTACATGGGTATTGGAGCACTGTGATGACAAGTGTCATGGAGCCTTGGATGACAAGGCCGTGGAACATTGTGATGGCAGGGGTCATGGAGCATTTCTATGACAGGGGTAAAGGAGCATTGTGATGACAAGGGCATGGAACATTGGTCTGAAAATTTCATGGATTATTGTGATGAGATTCGGCATGGAGCATTTTGATGACTAGTGCACGGAACACTGTGATACATGTGTCATGGAGGATTGTAAAGACAAGGGCATGGAACATTGTGTTGAGAATAGTATCGAGCATTGTGATGACAAGCGTCATGGAGCATTGTGCTGACAAGGGCATGGAGCAATGTGATGAGAGGTTTCATGTACCATTGTGATGAAATGGCATGGAACATTGTGATGCCAAGGGTCATGGAGCTTTGTGATGACAAAGGTCATGGAGCATTTTGATGAAAAGGTCGTGGTGCATTGTGATGAGAAGGGCAGGGTGTATTGTGATGACAGGGTCATGGAGCAAATTTATGAAAAGTGTCATGGAACATTTTGATTACAGGGGTTATGGAACATTGTGATGTCAGGGGTAATGGAGCATTTTGATGAAAAGTGTCATGGAGCATTCTGATGAAATGGTTCATGGAGCATTGTGATTACAGGGGTTTTGAAGCATTGTGATGACAAGGGCATGGAGTATTGTGATGAGAAGGAAATGGAGCATTCTGATGACATGCGTCATGGAGCTTTGTGATGACAAGTACATGGAGCATTGTGATTGCAGGGGTCTTGGAGCATTGTGATGAAAAGGGAATGGATCATTGTGATGAAAAATGTATGGAGCCTTGTCATGACAGGTTTCAAGGAGCATACTGATGACAACAGTCAGGGAGCATTTTGATGATAAGTGTATTGAGCATTGTGATGACAAAGATCATGGAGCATTGTGATGAGAAATCCATGGATAATTGTGATGAACAGCCTCATGGGGCATTGTGATGACAAGTGTTATGGAACATTGTGATCAGAAGGGTTTGGTGCATTGTGATGACAGAGGTCATTGAGCAGTTTGATTTCATTTTGATGACAATAGCATGAAATATTATGGTGATGGGCACAGTTCATTGTGATGACAGGGCTCATGGAGCATTGAGATGAAAAGGGGAATGGAGCATTGTGATTATAGGGCTGTTGGAGCATTGTGATGACAAGGGCATGGAGCATTGTGATGAGAAGGCCATGGAGCATTCAGATGACATGCGTCATGGAGCTTTGTGATGACAAGTGCATGGAGCATTGTGATTACAGGGTTCTTGAAGCATTGTGATGACAAGGGTCATGGAGGCTTGTGATGACAAGGCCGTTGATCCTTGTGATGGCATTGGTCATGGAGCATTGTTATGACAGGGGTAATGGAGCATTGTGATGACAAGTGCATGGGGCATTGGTCTGAAAATTTTTATGGATTATTGTGATGAGAGTGGGCATGGAGCATTCTGATGACAAGGGCACGGAACACTGTGATACATAGATCATGCAGGATTGTAATTTCAATGGCATGGAGCATTGTGAAGAGAAGTGCATCGAGCATTGTGATGACAAGCGTCATGGAGATTTGGGATGAAAAGTGCATGGAGCGATGTGATGAGAGGGTTCATGGAGCATTGTGATGACAATGGAATGGAGCATTGTGATGCTAGGGTCATGGACCTTTGTGATGATAAAGGTCATGGAGCATTTTGATGACAAGGGCGTGGTGCATTGTGATGAGAAGGGCAGGGAGCATTGTGATTACAGGGGTCTTGGAGCATGTGATGACAAGTGCATGGAGCATTGTGACGAGAAGGCCATGGAGCATTTTGATGACATGCATCAAGGATCTTTGTGAAGACAAGGGAATAGAGCATTGTGATTACAGGGGTCTTGGAGCAATGTGATGACAAGGGTCATGTAACCTTGGATGACAAGGCCGTGGATCATTGTGATGGCAGGGGTCATGGAGGATTGTTATGACAGGGGTAATGGAGCATTGTGATGACAAGGGCATGGAACATTGGTCTGAAAATTTCATGGATTATTCTGATGAGATTCGGCATGGAGCATTGTGATGACTAAGGCTCGGAACACTGTGATACATGTGTCATGGAGGATTGTAATGACAAGGGCATGGAGCATTGTGATGAGAAGAGTTTCGAGCATTGTGATGACAAGCATCATGGAGCATTGTGCTGACGATGGCATGGAGCAATGTGATGAGAGGTTTCACGTAGCATTGTGATGAAATGGCATGGAGCATTGTGATGCCAAGGGTCATGGAGCTTTGTGATGACAAAGGTCATGGAGCATTTTGATGACAAGGTCGTGGTGTATTGTGAAGTGAAGGGCAGGGAGCATTGTGATGACAAGGTCATGGAGCAAATTGATGAAAACTGTCATGGAACATTTTGATAACAGGGGTTATGGAACATTGTGATGTGAGGGGGGTAATGGAGCATTTTGATGAAAAGTGTCATGGAACATTCTGATGAAAAGGTGCATGGAGCATTGTGATTACAAGTGTTTTGAAGCATTGTGATGACAAGGGCATGGAGTATTGTGATGAGAAGGCAATGGAGCATTCTGATGACATGCGTCATGGAGCTTTGTGATGACAAGGACATGGAGCATTGTGATTACAGGGGTCTTGGAGCATTGTGATGAAAAGGGAATGGATCATTGTGAAGAAAAATGCATAGAGCCTTGTCATGACAGGGTTCAAGGAGTATACTGATGACAACTGTCAGGGAGCATTGTGATGATAAGTGTATTGAGCATTGTGATGACAAAGATCATGGAGCATTGTGATGAGAAGTCCATTGATAATTGTGATGACCAGCGTCATAGGGCATTGTGATGACAAGTGTTATGGAACATTGTGGTCAGAAGGGTTTGGTGCATTGTGATGACAGAGGTCATTGAGCATTTTGATTTCATTGTGATGACAATAGCATGAAATATTATGGTGATGGCCACGGTGCATTGTGATGACAGGGTTCATGGAGCATTGAGAAGAAAAAGGGCATGGAGCATTGTGATTATAGGGCTGTTGGAGCATTGTGATGACAAGGGCATGGAGCATTGTGATGAGAAGGCCATGGAGCATTCAGATGACATGCGTCCTGGAGCTTTGTGATGACAAGGGCATGGAGCATTGTGATGAAAAGGGTCATCGAGGCTTGTGATGACAAGGCCGTGGAACCTTGTGATGGCAGGGGTCATGGATCATTGTTATGACAGCGATAATGGAACTTTGTGATGACAAAGGTCATGGGGCATTTTGATGAGAAGGGCGTGGTGCATTGTGATGAGAAGGGCAGGGAGCATTGTGATGACAGCGTCATGGAGCAATTTGATGAAAAGTGTCATGGAATATTTTGATGACAGGGGTTATGGAACATTGTGATGTAAGGGGTCATGAAGCATTGTGATGAAATGGGTCATGGAGCATTTTGTGACAGGGTTTATGGAACATTGTGATGTCAGGGGTCATGGAGCATTGTGATGATAAGGGCATGTAGCACTGTGATGACAGGGGTCATGGAACATTGTGATGACAGGGGTGAGGGAATATTGTGATGACTAGTGAGGGAACATTGTGTTATATGTGTTGAGAGAGCATTTTGATGAGAAGTGCATGGAGCATTGTGATGACAAGTTTTAAGGAGCATAGCGATGAAAAAGATGTGGAGCATTGTGATGACAAGCGCATGGCACATTTTGATGACATAGGTCAAGGAGCATTGTGCTGACAAGCGCATGGAGCATTTTGATGATTAGGGACAAAGAGCATTGTGATGAAAAGTTCATGGAGCATTGTGGTGAAAAAGATTACAGAGCCTTGTGTGAAGAGGGCATGGATCATTTGTCTGACAAGTTTCATGGAATATTGTGATGACAAGGGCATGGAGCATTGTGGTGAAAAAGGTCATGAAGCATTGTGATGACTGGAGTCATGGAGCATTGTGATGACAATGGCATGGAGCATTGTGATACCAAGTGTCATGGAGGATTGTGATGACAAAGGTAATGGAGCATTTTGATGACAAGGGCTTGGGACGTTGTGATGACAAGGGTCATGGAGCATTGCGATGTCAAGTGCCATTGAGAATTTTGATGACAACGTCGTGAAGCACTGTGATGACAAGCGTATGGAGCTTGCTATGACAAGGGTCATAGAGCATTGCGATGACAAGTGCATGGAGAATTGTGATGAAAATATCATGTAACATTGTGATAAGAAGTGTCATGGAGCACTGTGATGAGAAGATCACGGATAATTGTGATGACGAGCATTATGGAGCACTGTAATGACAAGAGGCATGGAGCATTGTGATTACAGGGGTCTTGGAGCATTGTGATGACAAGGGCATGGATCATTGTGATGAGAAGGCCACGGAGCATTCTGATGACATGTGTCATGAATCTTTGTGACGACAAGAGCATGGAGCTTTGTGATTACATGGGTATTGGAGCACTGTGATGACAAGGGTCATGGAGCCTTGGAGGACAAGGCCGTGGAACATTGTGATGGCAGGGGTTATGGAGCATTTCTATGACGGGGTAAAGGAGCATTGTGATGACAAGGGCATGGAACATTGGTCTGAAAATTTCATAGATTACTGTGATGAGACTCGGCATGGAGCATTGTGCTGACTAGGGCACGGAACACTGTGATACATGTGTTATGGGGGATTGTAATGACAAAGGCATGGAACATTGTGATGAGAAGAGTATCGAGCATTGTGATGACAAGCGTCATGGAGCATTGTGCTGACAAGGGCATGGAGCAATGTGATGAGAGGTTTCATGTAGCATTGTGATGAAATGGCATGGAGCATTGTGATGCCAAGGGTCATGGAGCTTTGTGATGACAAAGGTCATGGAGCATTTTGATGACAAGGTCGTGGTTCATTGTGATGAGAAGGGCAGGGAGCATTGTATTGACAGGGTCATGGAGCAAACTGATGAAAAGTGTCATGGAACATTTTGATAACAGGGGTTATGGAACATTGTGATGTCAGGGGTAATGGAGCATTTTGATGAAAAGGGTCATGGAGCATTCTGATGAAAAGGTTCATGGAGCATTGTGATTACAGGGGTTTTGAAGCATTGTGATTACAAGGGCATGGAGTATTGTGATGAGAAGGCAATGGAGCATTCTGATGACATGCCTTATGGAGCTTTGTGATGACAAGTACATGGAGCATTGTGATTGCAGGGGTCCTGGAGCATTGTGATGAAAAGGGAATGGATCATTATGATGAAAAATGCATGGAGCCTTGTCATGACAGGTTTCAAGGAGCATACTGATGACAACAGTCAGGGAGCATTTTGATGATAAGTGTATTGAGCATTGTGATGACAAAGATCATGGAGCATTGTGATGAGAAATCCATGGATAATTTTGATGACCAGCGTCACGGGGCATTGTGATGACAAGTGTTATGGAACATTGTGGTCAGAAGGGTTTGGTGCATTGTGATGACAGAGGTCATTGAGCAGTTTGATTTCATTTTGATGACAATAGCATGAAATATTATGGTGATGGGCACAGTTCATTGTGATGACACGGCTCATGGAGCATTGAGATGAAAAGGGGCATGGAACATTGTGATTATAGGGCTGTTGGAGCATTGTGATGACAAGGGCATGGAGCATTGTGATGAGAAGGCCATGGAGCATTCAGATGACATGCGTCATGGAGCTTTGTGATGACAAGGGCATGGAGCATTGTGATTACAGGGTTCTTGGAGCATTGTGATGACACGGGTCATCGAGGCTTGTGATGACAAGGCCGTGGAACCTTGTGATGGCAGGGGTCATGGATCATTGTTATGATAGGGGTAATGGAGCTTTGTGATGACAAAGGTCATGGGGAATTTTGATGACATGGGCGTGTTGCATTGTGATGAGTACGGCAGGGAGCATTGTGATGACAGCGTCATGGAGCAATTTGATGAAAAGTGTCATGGAATATTTTGATGACAGGGGTTATGGAACATTGTGATGTAAGGGGTCATGAAGCATTGTGATGAAATGGGTCATGGAGCATTTTGTGACAGGGGTTATGGAACATTGTGATGTCAGGTGTCATGGAGCATTGTGATGATAATGGCATGTAGCACTGTGATGACAGGGGTCATGGAACATTGTGATGACAGGGGTGAGGGAGTATTGTGATGACTACTGATGGAACATTGTGTTATATGTGTTGAGAGAGCATTTTGATGAGAAGTGCATGGAGCATTGTGATGACAAGTTTTATGGAGCATAGCGATGAAAAGGATGTGGAGCATTGTGATGACAAGCGCATGACACATTGTGATGACATAGGTCAAGGAGCATTGTGCTGACAAGCGCATGGAGCATTTTGATGACAAGTGTCATGGAGCATTGTGCTGACAAAGGCATGGAGCATTGTGATGACTAGGGACAAAGAGCATTGTGATGAAAAGTTCATGGAGCATGGTGGTGACAAAGATTACAGAGCCTTGTGTGAAGAGGGCATGGATCATTGGTCTGACAAGTTTCATGGAATATTGTGATGACAGTGGGCATGGAGCATTGTGATGACAAGGGCATGGAGCATTGTCATGACAAAGGTCATGATGTATTGTGATGACTGGAGTCATGGAGCATTGTTATGACAAGGGCTTGGGACGTTGTGATGACAAGGATCATGGAGCATTGCGATGACAATGCCATTGAGAGTTTTGATGACAACGTCGTGAAGCATTATGATGACAAGCACATGGAGCTTGCTATGACAGGGTTCATAGAGCATTGTGATGACCAGAGCATGGAGCATTGTGATGGCAAGACCGTGGAGCATTTTGATGAGAAGATCACGGATAATTGTGATTACGAGCGTCATGGAGCACTGTAATGACAAGGGACATGGAGCATTGTGATTAAATGGTTCTTTGAGCATTGTGATGACCAGGGCATGGAGCATTTTGATGAGAAGGCCACAGAGCATTCTGATGACATGCATCATGAATCTTTGTGATGAAAAAGTCATGGAGCATTGTGATTACAGGGGTCATGGAGAACTGTGATGACAAGGGTCATGGAGCCTTGGATGACAAGGCCGTGGAACATTGTGATGGCAGTGGTCATCGAGCATTGTTATGACAGGGGTTATGGAGCATTGTGATGACAAGGGCATGGGACATTAGTCTGAAAATTTCATGGATTATTGTGATGAGATTCGGCATGGAGCATTGTGATGACTAGGGCACGGAACACTGTGATACCTGTGTCATGGAGGATTGTAGTGACAAGGGCATGCAGCATTGTGATGAGAAGAGTATAGAGCATTGTGATGACATGCGTCATGGAGCATTGTGCTGACAAGGGCATGGAGAAATGTGATGAGAGGTTTCATGTAGCATTGTGATGAAATGGCATGGAGCATTGTGATGCCAAGGGTCATGGAGCTTTGTGATGACAAATGTCATGGAGCATTTTGATGACAAGGTCGTGGTGCATTGTGATGAGAAGGGCAGGGAGCATTGTGATGACAAGGTCATGGAGCAAATTGATGAAAAGTGTCATGGATCATTTTGATGACAGGGGTTATGGAACATTGTGATGTCATGGGTCATGGAGCATTTTGATCAAAAGGGTCATGGAGCATTCTGATGAAAAGGTGCATGGAGCATTGTGATTACAGTGGCTTTGAAGCATTGTGATTACAAGCGCAAGGAGCATTGTGATGAGAAGGCAATGGAGCATTCTGATGACATGCGTCATGGAGCTTTGTGATGACAAGGACATGGAGCATTGTCGTGAAAAAGGTCACAGAGCCTTGTGTGACGAGGGTATGGAACATTGTGATGACAAATGTCATGAAGCATTGTGATGACTGGTGTCATGGAGCATTGGGATGACAAGGGCATGGAGCATTGTGATGACAGGGGCATGGAATATTGGTCTTACATGTTTCATGGATTATTGTGATAACAGTGGGCGTGGTGCATTGTGATGACAAGGGCATGGAACATTGTGATGACAAGGTTATGGAGTATTGTGAAGACATGTGTCAGGGAGCAATGTGATGACATATGTCATTGTCCATTGTGATGACAATGGCATGGAGCATTGTGATACCAAGTGTCATGGAGGATTGTGAAGACAAAGGGAATGGAGCATTTTGATGACAAGGGCTTGGAACATTGTGATGACAAGGGTCATGGAGCATTGTGATTACAAGGGCATGGAGCATAGTGATGACAAGGGTCATTGAGAATTTTGATGACAATGTCGTGAAGCATTGTGATGACAAGCTCATGGAGCTTGCTATGACAGGGATCATTGAGCCTTCCAATGACAAGTGCATGGAGAATTGTGATGACAAGATCAGGTAACATTGTGGTAAGAAGTGTCATGGAGCATTGTGATGACAAGGACGTGGAGAATTGTGATGACATGGGACATGGAGCATTGTGATGACCAGGGCATGGAGCATTGTGATGTCAAGACCGTGGCGTATTGTGATGAGAAGATCACGGATAATTGTGATGACGAGCGTCATGGAGCACTGTAATGACAAGGGGCATGGATCATTGTGAATCCAGGGTTCCTGGAGCATTGTGATGACAAGGGAATGGAGCATTTTCATGAGAAGGCCATGGAGCATTCTGATGATATGCGTTATGAATCATTTTGACGACAAGGGCATGGAGCATTGTGATTACAGAGGTCTTGGAGCACTATGATGACAAGGGTCATGGAGCTTTGGATGACAAGGCCGTGGAACATTGTGATGGCAAGTGTCATGGAGCATTGTTATGACAGGGGTAATGGAGCATTGTGATGACATGTGCATGGAACATTGGTCTGAAAATTTCATGGATTATTGTGATGAGATTCGGCATGGAGCATTGTGATGACTAGGGCACGGAACACTTCATGCATGTGTCATGGAGGATTGTAATGACAAGGGCATGGAGCATTGTGATGAGAAGTGTATCGAGCATTGTGATGACAAGCGTCATGGAGCATTGTGCTGACAAAGGCATGGAGCATAGTGAAGACATGGGTAAAAGAGCATTGTGATGAAATTTTCATGGATCATTGTGGTGACAAATTTCACAGAGCCTTTTGATTAAGTGGGCATGGACCAGTGTGATGACAAGGTACTGGAGCATTGTAATGAGAGGACCATGGAGCCTTTTGGTGACAATTCTCGTGGAGCATTCTGATGAAAAGGGGCATGGAGCATTGTGATTACAGGGGGATTGAATCCTTGTGATGACAAGACCGTAGAACATTGTGATGGCAGGGTTCATGGAGCATGGTTATGACATGGGCAATGGAGGATTGTGATGACAAGGGCATCGAGCATTGGTCTGAAAACTTTCATGGATTACTGTGATGAGAGTTGGCATAGAGCATTGTGATGACAAGGGCACGGAACACTGTGATACATGGATCATGGATGTTTGTAATGACAAGGGCATGGGGCAATGTGATGAGAGGCTTCATGGAGCATTGTGATGACAAGGGCATGGAGCATTGTGATGACAGGGTCATGGAGCATTGTGATAAGAAGGTCATGGAGCATTGGGCTGAAAATGTTTATGGAGTATTGTGATGACAGGGTAATGGGGCACTGTGATGACAAGGTCATGGGGCATTGTGATGAGAAAACCATGGATCCTTGTGATGACAAGTCTCATGGAGCATGCTGATGAAAATGTGCATGGAACATTGTGATTACAGGGGTCATGAAACATTGTGATGAAAATGGCATGGAGCATTGTGTTGCCACGGATCATGGAGTTTGTGATGACAAAGTTCATGGGGCATTTTGATGACAAGGTCGTGGTGCATTGTGATGAGAAGGGCAGGGAGCATTTTGATGACAGGGTCATGGAGCAATTTGATGAAAAGTATCATGGAATATTTTGATGACAGTGGTTATGGAACATTGTGATGTCAGGGGTCATGGAGGATTGTGATGAAAAGTGTCATGGAGCATTTTGATGACAGGGGTTATGGGACATTGTGATGTCAGGGTTCATGGAGCATTGTGATGGTAAGGTCATGTAGCATTGTCATGACACGGATCACGGAACATTGTGATGACAGGGGGGAGAGAGCATTTTAATGAGAAGTGCATGGAGCATTGTGATGACAAGGTTTTTGGAGCACTGTAATGATAAGGATGTGGAGCACTGTGATGACAAGCGCATGGCGCATTGTGATGACATAGGTTGTGGAGCATTGTGCTCAAAAGCGCATGGAGCATTGTGATGACAACGGTCATGGAGCATTGTGCTGACAAAGGCATGGAGCATGGTGATGACAAGGATCACAGAGCATTGTGATGAAAAGTTCATGGAGCATTGTGGTGAGAAAGGTCACAGAGCTCTGTGTGACGAGGACATGGACCATTGTGATGACAAATGTCATGAAGACTTGTGATGACTGGAGTCACAGAACATTGAGATGACAGGGGTCTTGGAGCACTGTGATGACAAGGACATGGAGCAATGTGATGAGAAGGCCATGGAGCATTCTGATGACATGCATCATGGAGCTTTGTGATTAAAGGTCAGGGAGAATTGTGATTACAGGGGTCTTGGAGCATTGTGAAGAAAATGGTATGGATCATTGTGATGAAAAAGGCATGGAGCCTTGTCATGACAGGGTTCAAGGAGCATACTGATGACAAGTGTCAGGGAGCATTGTGATGACAAGTGTTTTGAGCGTTGTGATGGCAAAGGTCATGGAGCACTGTGATGAGAAGACCATGGATAATTGTGATGATGAGCTTCATGGTGCATTGTGATGACAATGGTTATGGAACATTGTGATCACAAGGGTTTGGTGCATTTTGATGACAGAGGTCATGGAGCATATTGATTTCATTGTGATGACAATAGCATGAAGCATTATGATGATGGACATGGTGCATGGTGATGACAGGGTCATGGAGCAATTTGATGAAACGGGTCATGGAACATTTTGATGACAGTGGTTATGCAACATTGTGATGTCAGGGGTCTTGGAGCATTGTGATGAAAAAGGTGATGGAGCATTCTGATGACAGAGGATATGGAATATTTTGATGTCAGGGGTCATGGAGCATTGTGATGATATGGCATGTGGCATTGTGATGACAGAGGTCATGGAAAATTGTGATGACTGTGGTGAGGGTGTATTGTGATGACTACTGATGGAACATTGTGATATCAGTGGTGAGAAAGCATTTTGATGAGAAGTGCATGGAGCATTGTGATGACAAGGTTTATGGAGCATTGTGATGACAAGGTTTATGGAGCATTGTGATGACAAGGCTGTGGAGCATTGTGTTGACAATTGCATGGCGCATTTTGATGACATGGGTCATGGAGCATTGTGCTGAGAAGCGCATGGAGCATTGTGATGACAAGGGTCATGGAGCATTGTGCTGACAAATTCATGGAACCTTGTGATGACAACGGTCACAGAGCATTGTGATGAAAAGTTCATGGAGCATTGTGATGACAGTGGTGAGGGAGTATTGTGATGACTACTGATGGAACATTGTGATATCAGTGGTGAGAAAGCATTTTGATGAGAAATGCATGGAGCATTGTGATGACAAGGTTTATGGAGCATTGTGATGACAAGGCTGTGGAGCATTGTGTTGACAATTGCATGGCGCATTTTGATGACATGGGTCATGGAGCATTGTGCTGAGAAGCGCATGGAGCATTGTGATGACAAGGGTCATGGAGCATTGTGCTGACAAATTCATGGAACCTTGTGATGACAACGTTCACAGAGCATTGTGATGAAAAGTTCATGGAGCATTGTGGTGACAATGGTCACAGAGCCTTGTGATGATGAGGTTAAGTACCATTGTGATGACAAAGGTCATGAAGCATTGTGATGACTGGAGTTACGGAACATTGTGATGGCAAGGGTATGCAGCATTCTGATGACAGGGGCATGGTGCATTGGTCTGACAAGTTTCATTGCTTATTGTGATGACAGTGGGCAAGGCGCATTCTGATGAGAAGAGCATGGAGCATTGTGATGAGAAGGTCATGGAGTACTGTGAAGACAGGGGTCTGGGGGCATGTGATGACATATGTCATGGTCCATTGTGATGACAATGGCATGGAGTATTGTGATGCCAAGTGTCATGGAGGAATGTGATGACAAAGATAATGGAGCATTGTGATGACAGGGGTTTGGAGCAATGTGATGGCAAGGGTCATGGAGCATTTTGATGACAAGGGCATGGAGGATTGTGATGACAAGGGCCATTGAGAATTTTGATGACAAGTTCCTGAAGCATTGTGATGAAAAGCACATGGAGCTTGCTATGACAGGGGTCATGGAGCATTGCGATGACAAGTGCATGGAGAACTGTGATGACAAGAGCATGTAACATTGTGATTAGAAGTGTCTTTGAGCATCGTGATGGCAAGACCGTGGAGCATTGTGATGAGAAGACCATGGATAATTTTGATGACGAGCGTCATGGAGCACTGTAATGACAAGGGGCATGGAGCATTGTGATGACAGGTGTCATGGAGCATTGTGATGACAGGGATAATGGAGCATTGTGATGACAAGGGTCATGGAGCATTCTGATGACAAGCTTGTGGAGTTTTGTGATGACAATGGCATGGAGCATTGTGAGGAAAAGGGCATGGAGCATTGTGATGAAAAAGGCTTGGAGCCTTTTCATGACAGTGTTCAAGGAGCATTCTGACGAAAAGCGTCAGGGAGCATTGTGATGACAAGTGTATTGAGCATTGTGATGACAAAGTTCATGTAGCATTTTGATGACAAGGGCATGGAGTATGGTGATGACAGGCATCATGGAGCGTTGCGATGACAATTGTTATGGAACATTGTGATCACAAGTGTTTGGAGCACTGTGATGACACAGGTCATGGATCATTTTGATTTCAAGAATCACGGAGCATTTTGATGACAAGGGCATGAAACAATGTGATCCCAAGGGTCACGGAGGATTGTGATGACACAGGTAAAGGAGAATTGTGATGACAATTGCATGGAGCATTGTGATGACAAGGTCATGTAGCATGTTGCTGACAAAGGAATGGAGAATTGTGATGACAAGTGTCATGGAGCTCTGTGACGACAAGCGTCAAAGAGCATTTTGATTACAGAGTTCATGGAGCATTGGGATGACAAGCACATGGAACATTCTGATGACAAGTGGCATGGATCATTTTGATGACTGTGATCATGTAGCATTGTGATGACATGGGTCAGGGAGCTATGTGATGACAAAGGTCATGTGGCATTTTGACGACAAGGGCAAGGTGCATTGAGATGAGAAGGACAGGGAGCATTGTGATGACTGGGTCATGTAGCAATTTGATGAAAAGTGTCATGGAATATTTTGATGACAGGGGTTATGGAACATTGCGATGTCAGTGGTCATGAAGCACTGTGATGAAATGGGTCATGGAGCATTTTGTGACAGGGGTTATGGAACATTGTGATGTCAGGGGTCATGGAGCGTTGTGATGATAAGGGCATGTAGCACTGTGATGACAGGGGTGAGGGAGTATTGTGATGACTAGTGATGTAACATTGTGATATATGTGTTGAGAGAGCATTTTGATGAGAAGTGCATGGAGCATTGTGATGACAAGTGTTATGGAGCATAGCAATGATAAGGATGTGGAGTATTGTATGACAAGCACATGGCGCATTGTGATGACATGGGTCATGGAGCATTGTGATGAGAAGGCCATGGAGCATTCTGATGACATGCGTCATGGAGCTTTGTGATGACAAGGGCATGGAGAATTGTGATTACAGGGGTCATGGAATATTGTGATGACTGGGGTGAAGGAGTATTATGATGACTAGTGACGGAACATTGTGATATCAGTGGTGAGAAGGCATTTTGAGGAGAAGTGCAAGGAGCATTGTGATGACAAGGTTTATGGAGCATTTTGATGACATGGATGTGGAGCATTGTGATGACAAGTGCATGGTGTATTGTGATGACATGGTTTATGGAGCATTGTGCTGACACGCGCATCGAGCATTGTGATGACAAGGGTCATGGAGCATTGTGCTGACAAAGGCATGGAGCTTTGTGATGACAAGTGTCACAGAGCATTGTGATAAAAATTTCATGGAGCATTGTGGTGACAAAGGTCACAGAGATTTGTGTGATGAGGTCATGGACCATTGTGATGACAAATGTCATGAAGTATTGTGATGACTGGAGTCACGGAGCATTGTGATAACAGGGGTCTTGGAGCATTGTGATGAAAAGGGAATGGATCATTGTGATGAAAAAGGCATGTGGCCTTGTCATGACATTGTTCAAGGAGCATACTGATGACAAGTGTCAGCGAGCATTGTGATGCCAAGTATATTGAGCACTGTGGTGACAAAGGTCATGGAGCATTGTGATGAGAAGACCTTGCATCATTGTGATGAAGAGCGTCATGGGGCAAGTAATGACAAGTGTTCTGGAACATAATGATCAGAAGGGTTTGGAGCATTGTGATGACAGAGGACATGGAGCATTTTGATTTCATTGTGATGACAATAGCATGAATCATTATGATGATGGGCATGGTGCATTGTGATGACAGTGTTCATGGAGCATTGAGATGAAAAGTGGCATGGAGAATTGTGATTACAGAGGTCTTGGAGCATTGTGATGACAAGGGTCATGGAGCCTTGTGATGACAAGGCTGTGGAACATTGTGATGGCAGGGGTCATGGAGCATTGTTATGACAGGTGTAATGGAGCATTGTGATGACAAAGGCATGGAGCAATGTGATGAGAGATTTCATTGAGCATTGTGATGACAATGGCATGGAGCATTGAGATGCCAAAGGTCATGGAGCTTTGTGATGACAAATGTCATGGGGCATTTTGATGACAAGAGCGTGGTGCATTGTGATGAGAAGGGCAGGGAGCATTTTGATGACAGGGTCATGGAGCAATTTGAATAAAAGTGTCATGGAATATTTTGATGACAGGCGTTATGGAACAGTGTGATATCAAGGGTTATGAAGGATTGTGATGAAATGTGTCATGGTGCATTTTGTGACAGGGGTTATGGAACATTTTGATGTCAGGGGTCATGGACGATTGTGATGATAGGGCATGGAGCACTGTGATGACAGTGGTCATGGAACATAGTGATGACAGGGGTAAGCAAGTATTGTGATGACTAGTGATGGAACATTGTGATATATGTAGTGAGAGAGCATTTTGATGAGAAGTGCATGGAGCATTGTGATGACAAGTTTTATGGAGCATAGCGATGAAAAGGATGTGGAGCATTGTGATGAAAAGAGCATGGCACCTTGTGATGACATGTGTCATGGAGCATTGTGCTGACAAGCGCATGGAGCATTTTGATGAGAAGTGTCAAGGAGCATTGTGCTGACAAAGGCATGGAACATTGTGATGACAAGGGACACAGAGCACTGTGATGAAAATTTCATGGAGCATTGTGGTGACAAAGATCACAGAGCTTTGTGTGACGAGGGCATGGACGATTGTGATGAGAAAGGTCATGAATCTTTGTGATGACTGGAGTCACGGTGCATTGTGAGGAAAGCGGTCATGGAGCTTTGTGATGACAAGGGCATGGAGCAATGTGATGACAGGGGCATGGAACATTGGTCTGACAAGTTTCATGGATTATTGTGATGACATTCGGCATGGAACATTGAGATGACAAGGGCATGGAGCATTGTGGTGACAAAGGCATGGAGCATTTAGATGACAAGGGACACAGAGCATTGTGATGAAATATTCAAGGAGCATTGTGGTGAAAAAGATCACGGAGCCTTGTTTGAAGAGGACATGGACCACTGTGATGACAAAGGTCATGAAACATTGTGATGACTGGAGTCACAGAGCATTGTGATGAGAGGGGTCATGGAGCATTGCTCTGACGAGATTATGGATTATTGTGATGAGAGTGGGCATGGCGCATTGTGATGACAAGGGCATTGAACATTGTGATGACAAGGTCATGGAATACTGTGAAGACAGGTGTCAGGGAGCATTGTGATGACATATGTCATTGTCCATTGTGATGACAATGGCATGGAGCTTTGTGATACCAAGTGTCATGGAGGATTGTGATGACAAAGGTAATGGAGCATTTTGATTACAAGGGCATGGAACATTGTGATGACTAGGTTCATGGAGCATTGTGATGACAAGGGCATGGAGCATTGTGATGACAATGGCCATTGAGAAATTTGATGACAACGTCGTGAAGCATTGTGATGACAAGTGCATGGAAAATTGTGATTACAGGGGTCATGGAATATTGTGATGACAGGGGTGGAGGAGTATTGTGATGACTAGTTATGGAACATTGTGATATCAGCGGTGAGAAAGCATTTTGAGGAAAAGTGCATGGAGCAATGTGATGACAAGGTTTATGGAGCATTTTGATGACAAGGATGTGGAGCATTGTGATGACAAGTGCATGGTGCATTGTGATGACATGGGTTATGGAGCATTTTGCTGACACGCGCATCGAGCATTTTGATGACATGGGTCATGGACCATTGTGATGACAAATGTCATGAAGCATTGTGATGACTGGAGTCACGGAGCATTGTGAATAACAGGGTATTGGAGCATTGTGATGAAAAGGGAATGGATCATTGTGATGAAAAAGGCATGTGGCCTTGTCATGACAGTGTTCAAGGAGCATACTGATGACAAGTGTCAGCGAGCATTGTGATGCCAAGTGTATTGAGCATTGTGGTGACAAAGATCATGGAGCATTGTGATGAGAAGACCTTGCATCATTGTGATGACGAGCGTCATGGGGCTTGTGATGGCAAGTGTTATGGAACATTGTGATCAGAAGGGTTTGGAGCATTGTGATGACAGAGGACATGGAGCATTTTGATTTCATTGTGATGACAATAGCATGAATCATTATGATGTTGGGCATGGTGCATTGTGATGACAGTGTTCATGGTGCATTGAGATGAAAAGTGGCATGGAGAATTGTGATTACAGAGGTCTTGGAGCATTGTGATGACAAGGGTCATGGAGCCTTGTGTTGACATGGCCATGGAACATTGTGAAGGCAGGGGTCATGGAGCATTGTTATGACAGGTGTAATGGAGCATTGTGATGACAAAGGCATGGAGAAATGTGATGAGAGATTTCTTTGAGCATTGTGATGACAATGGCATGGAGCATTGTGATGCAAAGGGTCATGGAGTTTTGTGATGACAAATGTCATGAAGCATTTTGATGACAAGTTCGGGGTACATTGTGATGAGAAGGGCAGGGAGCATTGTGATGACAGGGTCATGGAGCAAATTGATGAAAAGTGTCATGGAACATTTTGATGACAGGGGATATGGAACATTGCGATGTCAGGGGTCATCGATCATTTTGATGAAAAGGTGCATGGAGCATTGAGATTACAGGGGTTTTGAAGCAATGTGATTACAAGGGCATGGAGCATTGTGATGAGAAGGCAATGGAGCATTCTGATGACATGTGTCATGGAGCTTTGTGATGACAAGGACATGGAGCATTGTAATTACAGGGGTCTTGGAGCATTGTGATGAAAAGGGAATGGATCATTGTGATGAAAAATGCATGGAGCCTTGTCATGACAGCGTTCAAGGAGCATACTGATGACAACTGTCAGGGAGCATTGTGATGATAAGTGTATTAAGCATTGTGATGACAAAGATCATGGAGCATTGAGATGAAAAGGGGCTTGGAGCACTGTGATTACAGGAGTGTGGGAGCATTGTGATGAAAAGGGAATGGATCATTGTGATGAAAAATGCATGGAGCCTTGTCATGGCAGCGTTCAAGGAGCATACTGATGACAAGTGTCAGCGAGCATTGTGATGCCAAGTGTATTGAGCATTGTGGTGACAAAGGTCATGGAGCATTGTGATGAGAAGACCTTGCATAATTGTGATGACGAACGTCATGGGGCATGTGATGACAAGTGTTATGGAACATGGTGATCAGAAGGGATTGGAACATTGTGATGACAGAGGACATGGAGCATTTTGATTTCATTGTGATGACAATAGCATGAATCATTATGATGATGGGCATGGTGCATTGTGATGACAGTGTTCATGGAGCATTGAGATGAAAAGCGCCATGGAGAATTGTGATTACAGAGGTCTTGGAGCATTGTGAGGACAACGGGCATGGAGCGTTGTGATGACAAGTCCGTGGAACATTGTGATGGCAGGGGTCATGGAGCATTGTTATGACAGGTGTAATGGAGCATTGTGATGACAAGGGCATGGAGCAATGTGATGAGATATTTCATTGAGCATTGTGATGACAATGGCATGGAGCATTTTGATGCCAAGGGTCATTGAGCTTTGTGATGACAAATGTCATGGGGCATTTTGATGACAAGGGCGTTGTCCATTGTTATTAGAAGGGCAGGGAGCATTGTGATGACAGGGTCATGGAGCAATTTGAATAAAACGGTCATGGAATATTTTGATGACAGGGGTTATGGAACATTGTGATGTCAGGGGTCATGAAGCATTGTGATGAAATGGGTCATGGGGAATTTTGTGACAGGGGTTATGGAACATTGTGATATCAGGGGTCATGGAGCATTGTGATGATAAGTGCATGTAGCACTGTGATGACAGTGGTCATGGAACATTGTGATGACAGGGGTGAGCAAGTATTGTGATAACTAGTGATGGAACATTGTGATATATGTGGTGAGAGAGCATTTTGATGAGAAGTGCATGGAGCATTGTGATGACAAGTTTTATGGAGCATAGCGATGAAAAGAATGTGGAGCTTTGAATGAAAAGAGCATGGCACATTGTGATGACATGTGTCATGGAGCACTGTGCTGACAAGTGCATGGAGCATTGTGATGACAAGTGTCATGGAGCATTGTGCTGACAAAGGCATGGAGCATTGTGATGACAAGGGCCACAGAGCATTTTGATGATAATTTTATGGAGCATTGTGGTGACAAATATCACAGAGCCTTGTGTGAAGAGGGCATGGACCATTGTGAGGACAAAGTCATGTATCTTTGTGATGACTGGAGTCACGGAGCATTGTGATGACATGGGTCATGGAGCACTGTGACGACAAGGGAATGGAGCAATGTGATGACAGGGGCATGGAACATTGGTCTGACAAGTTTCATGGATTATTGTGATGACAGTGGGCATGGAGAATTGAGATGACAAGGGCATGGAGCATTGTGGTGACAAAGGTCACAGAGCCTTGTGTGACGAGGGCATGGACCATTGTGAGGACAAAGGTCATGAAGCATTGTGATGACTGGAGTCATGGAGCATTGTGATGACAGGGGTCATGGAGCATTGTGAAGACAAGTGCGTGGAGCATTTTGATGACAAGGGCATGGAGCATTGTGATGACAAGGGCTTGGAACATTGCGATGACAAGGGTCATGGAGCATTGTGATGACAAGGGCATGGAGCATTCTGATGAAAAGGTGCATGGAACATTGAGATTACAGGGGTTTTGAAGCAATGTGATTACAAGGGCATGGAGCATTGTGATGAGAAGGCAATGGAGCATTCTGATGACATGCGTCATGGAGCTTTCTGATGACAAGGACATGGAGCATTGTGATTACAGGGGTCTTGGAGCATTGTGATGAAAAGGGAATGGATCATTGTGATGAAAAATGCATGGAGCCTTGTCATGACAATGTTCAAGGAGCATACTGATGACAACTGTCAGGGAGCATTGTGATGATAAGTGTATTGAGCATTGTGATGACAAAGATCATGGAGCATTGTGATGGGAAGACCATGGATAATTGTGATGACCAGCGTCATGGGGCATTGTGATGACGAGTGTTCTGGTACATTGTGATCAGAAGGGTTTGGTGCATTGTGATGACAGAGGTCATTGAGCATTTTGATTTCATTGTGATGACAATAGCATGAAATATTATGGTTATGGGCACGGTGCATTGTGATGACAGGGTTCATGGAGCATTGAGATGAAATGGTTCATGGAGCATATTGTGACAGGGGTTATGGAACATTGTGATGTCAGGAGTCATGGAGCATTGTGATGAAAAGGGCATGTAGCACTGTGATGACAGGGGTCATGGAACACTGTGATGATAGGGGTGAGGGAGTATTGTGATGACTAGTGATGTAACATTGTGATATATGTGGTGAGAGAGCATTTTGATGAGAAGTGCATGGAGCATTGTGATGACAAGTGTTATGGAGCATAGCATTGATAAGGATGTGGAGTATTGTGATGACAAGCGCATTGCGCATTGTGATGACATGGGTCCTGGAGCATTGTACTGACAAGCACATGGAGCATTTTAATGACAAGTGTCATGGAGCATTGTGCTGACAAAGGCATGGAGCATTTTGATGAAAAGGGACACAGAGCATTGTGATGAAATATTCATGGAACATTGTGGTGAAAATGATCACAGAGCCTTGTGTGACGAGGGCATGGACCATAGTGATGAGATAGGTCATGAAGCATTGTGATGACTGGAGTCACGGAGCATTGTGATGAAAGGGGTCATGGAGCATTGTGATGACAAGGGCATGGAGCTATGTGAAGACAGGGGCAAGGAACATTGGTCTGACAAGTTTCATGGATTATTGTGATGAGAGTGGGCATGGCGCATTGTGATGACAAGGACATGGAACATTGTGATGACAAGGTCATGGAGTATTGTGAAGACAGGTGTCAGGGAGCATTGTGATGACATATGTCATTGTCCATTGTGATGACAATGGCATGGAGCATTGTGATACCAAGTGTCATGGAGGATTGTGATGACAAAGGTAATGGAGCATTTTGATGACAAGGGCTTGGAACATTGTGATGACTAAGTTCATGGAGCATTGTGATGACAAGGGTATGGAGCATTGTGATGACAAGGGCCATTGAGAATTTTGATGACAACGTCGTGAAGCATTGTGATGACAAGCGCATGGAGGTTGCTAGGACAGTGGTCATACAGCATTGCGATGACAAGTGCATGGAGAATTGTGATGACAAAATCATGTAACATTGTGATGAGAAGTGTCACGAAGCATTGTGATGACAAGGACTTGGAGGATTGTAATGACTTGGGACATGGAGCATTGTGATGAACAGGGCATGGACAATTGTGAAAGCATGACCGTGGAGCATTGTGATGAAAAGATCTTGGATAATTATGATGAAGAGCGTCATGGATCACTGTAATGACAAGGGGCATGGAGCATTGTGATGACAGGTGTCATGGAGCATTGTGATTACAGGTGTCTTGGAGCATTGTGATTACAAGTTCATGGAGCATAGTGATGAGAAGGCCATGGAGCATTCTGATGACATGTGTCATGGATCTTTGTGATGACAGGTGCATGGAGCATTGTGATTACAGGGGTCTTGGAGCATTGTGATGACAAGGGTCATGGAGCCTTGGATGCCAAGGCGGTGGAACATTGTGATGGCAGGGGTTATGGAGCATTGTTATGACAGGGGTAATGGAGCATTGTGATGACAAGGGCATGGAACATTGGTCTGAAAATTTCATGGATTATTGTGATGAGATTCTGCATGGAACATTGTGATGACTAGGGCACGGAACACTGTGAAACATGTGTCATGGAGGATTTTAATGACAAGGGCATGGAGCATTGTGATGAGAAGAGCATCGAGCATTGTGATGACAAGTGTCTTGGAGCATTGTGATGCCAAGGGCCATGGAGTTTTGTGATGACAAAGGTCATGGAGCATTTTGATGACAAGGTCGTGGTGCATTATGATGAGAAGGGCAGGGAGCATTGTGAAGAGAGGGTCATGGAGCAAATTGATGAAAAGTGTCATGGAACATTATGATGACAGGAGTTATGGAACATTGCGATGTCAGGGTTCATGGAGCATTTTGATGAAAAGGGTCATGGAGCATTCTGATGAAAAGGTGCATGGAGCATTGAGATTACAGTGGTTTTGAAGCAATGTGATTACAAGGGCATGGAGCATTGTGATGAGAAAGCAATGGAGCATTCTGATGACATGCGTCATGGAGCATTGTGATGACAAGGACATGGAGCATTGTGATTACAGGGGTCTTGGAGCATTTTGATGAAAAGGGAATGGATCATTGTGATGAAAAATGCATGGAGCCTTGTCATGACAGTGTTCAAGGAGCATACTGATGACAAGAGTCAGAGAGCATTGTGATGCCAAGTGTATTGAGCACTGTGGTGACAAAGGTCATGGAGCTTTGTGATGGGAAGACCTTGCATAATTTTGATGACGAGCGTCATGCGGCATGTGATGACAAGTGTTATGGAACATTGTGATCAGAAGGGTTTGGAGCATTGTGATGACAGAGGAGATGGAGCATTTTGATTTCATTGTGATGACAATAGCATGAATCATTATGATGATGGGCATGGTGCATTGTGATGACAGTGTTCATGGAGCATTGAGATGAAAAGTGGCATGGAGAATTGTGATTACAGAAGTCTTGGAGCATTGTGATGACAAGGGTCATGGAGCCTTGTGATGACAAGGCCGTGGAACATTGTGATGGCAGGTGTCATGGAGCATTGTTATGACAGGTGTAATGGAGCATTGTGATGACAAGGGCATGGAGCAATGTGATGAGAGATTTCATTGAGCATTTTGATGACAATGGCATGGAGCATTGTGATGCCAAGGGTCATGGAACTTTTTGATGACAAATGTCATGGGGCATTTTGATGACAAGGGCGTGGTCCATTGTGATGAGAAGGGCAGGGAGCATTGTGATGACAGGGTCATGGAGCAATTTGAATAAAAGTGTCATGGAATATTTTGATGACAGGTGTTATGGAACATTGTGATGTCAGGGGTCATGAAGCATTGTGATGAAATGGGTCATGGAGCATTTTGTGACAGGGGTTATGGAACATTGTGATGTCAGGGGTCATGGAGCATTGTGATGATAAGGGCATGTAGCATTGTGATGACAGTGGTCATGGAACATTGTGATGACAGGGGTGAGCGAGTATTGTGATGACTAGTGATGGAACATTGTGATATATGTGGTGAGAGAGCATTTCGATGAGAAGTGCATGGAGCATTGTGATGACAAGTTTTATGGAGCATAGCGATGTAAAGGATGTGGAACATTGTGATGAAAAGAGCATGGCACATTGTGATGACATGTGTCATGGAGCATTGTGCTGACAAAGGCATGGAGCATTGTGATGACAAGGGACACAGAGCATTGTGATGAAAATTTCATGGTGCATTGTGGTGACAAAGATCACAGAGCCTTGTGTGACGAGGGCATGGACCATTGAGATGAGAAAGCTCATGAATCATTGTGATGACTGGAGTAACGGAGCACTGTGATGACAGGGGTCATGGAGCATTGTGATGACAAGGGCATGGAGCAATGTGATGACAGGGGCATGGAACATTTGTGTGACAATTTTCATTGATTATTGTAATGACAGTGGGCATGGAACATTGAGATGACAAGGGCATGGAGAATTGTGATGACAAGTGTCATGGAGCATTCTGATGACAAGCTTGTGGTGTATTGTGATGACAATGGCATGGAGCATTGTGATGAAAAATGCATGGAGCCTTTTCATGACAGGGTTCAAGGAGCATTCTGACGACAAGTGTCAGGGAGCATTGTGATGACAAGTGTATTGAGCATTGTGATGACAAAGTTCATTGAGCATTGTGGTGACACGGGCATGGAGTATTGTGATGACAGGCATCATGGAGCGTTGTGATGGCAAGTTTTGTGGAACAATTTGATCACAATAGTTTGGAGCATTGTGATGACAGAGGTCATGGATCATTTTAATTTCAAGGAGCATGGAGAATTGTGATGACATGGGTCAGGGAGCATTGTGATGAGAAGATCAAAGAGCATTGGGCTGAAAATATTCATGGAGCATTGTGATGACAGGTGTCATGGGGCATTGTGATCACACGGGTCATGGAGCATTGTGATGACAAGGGTCATGGAACATTCTGATGACAAACTTGTGGAGTATTTTGATGACAAGGGCAAGGAGCATTGTGCTTACAGGGGTCTTGGAGCATTGTGATGAAAATGACATGGAGCCTTGTCATGACAGTGTTCAAGGAGCATACTGATGACAAGTGTCAGGGAGCATTGTGATGACAAGTGTATTGAGCATTGTGATAACAAAGTTCATGGAGCAGTGTGATGAGAAGACCATGGATAACTGTAATGAGGAGCATCATGGGGCATTGTGATGACAAGTGTTATGGAACATTATGATCACAATGGTTTGGAGCATTGTGATGACAGAGGTCATGGAGCATTTTGATTTCATTGTGATAACAATAGCAAGAAGCATTATGATGATGGGCATGGTGCATTGTGATGACAGGGTTCATGGAGCATTGAGATGAAAAGGAGCATGGAGCACTGTGATTAAAGGTGTCTTGGAGCATTGTGATGACAAGGGCGTGGAGCATTGTGAATAAGAAGGCCATGGAGCATTCTGATGACATGCGTCATGGAGTTTTGTGATGACAAGTGCATGGAGCATTGTGATTACAGGGTTTTGGAGCATTGTGATGACAAGGGTCATGGAGTCTTGTGATGACAAGGCCGTGGAACCTTGTGATGGCAGGTTTCATGGAGCATTGTTATGACAGGGGTAACGGAGCATTGTGATGACAAGGGCATCAGCATTGGTTTGAAAAGTTTCATGGATTATTGTGTTGAGAGTGGGCATGGAGCATTGTGATGAGATGGGCATCGAGCATTGGTATCACAAGCGTCATGGAGCTTTGTGATGACAAGTGCGTGGAGCAATTTGATGAGAGGGTTCATGGAGCATTGTGATGACAACGGCATTGTGATGCCAAGGGTTATGGAGCTTTGTGATGACAAATGTCATGGATCAGTTTGATGACAAGTGCATGGTGCTTTGTGAAGGGAAGGGCAGGGAGCATTGTGATGACAGGGTCATGGAGCAATTTGATGAAAAGTGTCATGGAATATTTTGATTACAGGGGTTATAGAATACTGTGATGTCAGGGGTCATGTAGCAGTGTGATGAAAAGTGTCATGGAGCATTTTGATGACAGGGGTTATGGAACATTGTGATGTCAGGGGTCATCAAATATTGTGATGATAAGTGCATGTAGCATTTTGATGACAGGGGCCATGGAACATTGTGATGACAGGGGTGATGGAATATAGGGATGACTAGTGATGGAACATTGTGATATCAGTGGTGAGAGAGCATTTTGATGAGAAGTTCATGGAGCACTGTGATGACAAGGTTTATGCAGCATTTTGATGACAAGGATGTGGAGCATTGTGATGACAAGCACATGGCACATTGTGATGACATGGGTCATGGAGCATTGTGCTGAGAAGCTCATGGAGCATTGTGATGACAAGAGTCATAGAACATTGTGCTGAGAAACGCATAGAGCATTGTGATGACAAGGGTCAGAAAGCATTGTGATGAAAAGTTCAAGGAGCATTGTGGTGACAAAAGTCACAGAGACTTGTGATGACGAGGGCATGGACCATTGTGATGAGAAAGGTCATGAAGCATTGTGATGACAGGAGTCACGGAGCATTGTGATGACGTCTCATGAAGAATTGTGATGACAAGGGCATGGAGCATTGTGATGACAGGGGCATGGAGCATTGGTCTTACAAGCTTCATGCATTATTGCAATGACATTGGGAATGGCGCATTGTGATGATAAGGCATGGAGCATTGTGATGAGAAGGTCATGCAGTATTGTGAAGACAGGTGTCTGGGAACATTGTGAAGACATATGTCATGGCCCATTGTGATGACAATGCCTTGGAGCATTGTGATGCCAATTGTCATGGAGGTTTGTGATGACAAAGGTAAAGGAGCATTGTGATGAAATGGGCTTGGAGCATTGTGATGAAATGGGCTTGGAGCATTGTGATGACAAGGGTCATGGAGCACAGTGCTGAGACGGGCATGGAGCACTGTGATGACAATTGTCATGGTGCATTCTGCTGAGAAAGGCATGGAGCATTGTGGTGACAAGGGTCACAGACCACTATGATGAAAAGTTCATGGAGCATTGTGGTAACAAATGTCACAGAGCCTTGTGATGACGGGGGCATGGACAATTATGATGACAAAAGTCATGGTGCATTGTGATGCCCGGAGTCACGGAGCATTGTGATGACTGTGGTCATTGAGCATTGTCATGACAAGTGCGTGGAGCATTGTGATGACAGGGGCATGGAGCATTGGTCTGACAAGTTTCATGGATTATTGTGATGACAGTGTGCATGGCGCACTGTGATGACAAGGGCATGGAGCATTGTGATGACAAGGTCATGCAGAATTGTGAAGACAGGGGTCCGGGAGCATTGTGATGACATATGTCATGGTCCATTGTGATGACAATGGCGTGCAGCATTGTGATGACAGGGGTCATGGAGCATTGTGATGACAAGGGTCATGGAGCATTCTGATGACAAGCTTGTGGAGTAATGTGATGACAATGGCATGGAGCATTGTGATGAAAAGGGCATGGAGCATTGTGATGAAAAAGGCATGGAGCCTTTTCATGAGAGTGTTCAAGGGGCATTCTGACGAAAAGTGTCAGGGAGCATTGTGATGACAAGTGTATTGAGCATTGTGATGACAAATGCATGTTACATTTTGATGAAAAGAGTCATGGAGCACTGTGATGACAAGCGTCATGGAGCATTGTGATTACAGGGGTCTTGGAGCATTGGGATGGCAAGGGCATGAATCCTTGTGATGACAAGTGTCATGGAGCATTTTGATGACAATAGTCCCGGATCATTGTGTTGTCTGGTGTCATGGAGCATTGTGATGACAGTGGTCATGGAGCATTGTGATGACTGGGGTCATGGAGCATTGTGATGACAGGGGTCATGGAGCATTGTGATCAGAATTTCATGGAGCATTGGGCTGACAATAATCATTGAGCATTGTGATGGCAGGGGTAATGGAGCATTGTGATGCCAATGGAATGGAGCATTGTGATGACAATGTCCTGGAGCATTGTGTGGAGAAGACCATGGAGCCTTGTGATGACAAGTATCATGGTGCATTCTGATGAAAAGGGGCTTGGAACATTGTGATTACATGGGTCTTGGAGAATTGAGATGAATAGAGCATGGATGATTGTGATGAAAAAGCATGGAGCCTTGTCATGAGAGGGTTCAAGGAGCATACTGACGACAAGTGTCAGGGAGCATTGTGATGACAAGTGTATTGAGCATTGTGATGACAAACTTCATGGAGCATTGTGATGAGAAGACAGTGGATAATTGTGATGACGAGCGTCATGGGGAGTTGTGATGACAAGTGTTATGGAACATTGTGAACACAAGGGTTTGGAGCATCATGATGACAGAGGTCATTGAGCATTTTGATTTCATTGTGATGACAATAGCATGAAGCATTATGATGATGGGCATGGTTCATTGTGATGACAGAGTTCATGGGGCATTGAGATGAAAAGGGGCATGGAGCATTGTGATTACAGGTGTCTTGGAGCATTGTGATGAAAAGGGCATGGAGCATTGTGATGGGAAAGCCATGGAGCTGTCTGATGACATGCGTCATGTATCTTTGTGATGACAAGAGCATGGAGCATTGTTATTACAGGGGTCTTGGAGCATTGTGATGACAAGGGTCATGGAGCCTTGTGATGACAAGGCCGTGGAACACTGTCATGACAGGGGTGAGGGAGTATTGTAATGAGTAGTGATGAAACATTTTGATATCAGTGGTGAAAGAGCATTTTGATGAGAAGTGCATGGAGCTTTGTGATGACAAGTTTTATGGAGCATTGTGATGACAAAGTTGTGGAACATTGTGATGACAAGCGCATGGCACATTGTGAAGACATGGGTCATGGAGCATTGTTCGGACAATTGCATGGAGCACTGTGATGACAAGGGTCATGGAGCACTCTGCTGACAAAGGCATGGAGCATTGTGATGACAAGGGTCACAGAGCATTGTGATGAAAAGTTCAGGGAGAATTATGGAGACAAAGTTCACAGAGCCCTGTGATGACGAGGGCATGGACCACTGTGATGACAAAGGTCATGAAGCATTGTGATGACTGGAGTCACGGAGCATTGTCATGACAAGGGCATGGAGCATTGTGATGACAGGGGCATGGAGCATTGGTCTGACAAGTTTCATGGATTATTGTGATGATAGTGGGAATGGCACATTGTGATGACTAGGGCATGGAGGATTGTTATGACCAGGTCATGGAGTATTGTGAAGACAGGTGTCATGGAGGATTTTGATGACAAAGGTAATGGAGCATTGTGATGACAAGGGCTTGGAGCATTGTGATGACAATGGTCATGGTGCATTGTGATGACAAGGTCATGGAGCATTTTGATTTCATTGTGATGACAATAGCATGAAGCATTATGATGATGGGCATGGTGCATTGTGATGACAGGGTTCATGGAGCATTGAGATGAAAAGGGGCATGGAGCATTGTGATTAAATGTGTCTTGGAGCATTGTGATGACAAGGGCATGGAGCATTGTGAATGAGAAGGCCATGGAGCATTCTGATGACATGCGCCATGGAGCTTTGTGATGACAAGTGCATTGAGCATTGTGATTACAGGGTCTTGGTGCACGGTGATGACAACGTTCATGGAGACTTATATTGACAGGGCCGTGAAACCTTGTGATGTCAGGTGTCATGGAGCATTGTTATGACAGGGTAGTGGAGCATTGTGATGACAAGGGCATCAGAATTGGTATGAAAAGTTTCATGGATTATTGTGATGAGAGTGGGCATGGAGCATTGTGATGACAAGGTCACGGAACACTGTGTTACATGGATCATGGAGGATTGTAATGACAAGGGCATGGAACATTGTGATGAGAAGTGCATCGAGCATTGGTATCACAAGCGTCATGGAGCTTTGTGATGACAAGTGCATGGAGCAATTTGATGAGAGGGTTCATGGAGCATTGTGATGACAATGGCATGGAGCATTGTGATGCCAATGGGTATGGAGCTTTGTGGTGGCAAATGCCACAGAGCCTTGTGATGACGAGGCTATGGACCATTGTGATGACAAAGGTCATGAATCATTGTGATGACTGGAGTCACGGAGCATTGTGATGACAGGGGTCATGGTGCATTGTGATGACAAGTGCGTGGAGCATTGTGATGACAGGGGCATGGATCATTGGTCTGACAAGTTTCATGGATTATTGTGATGACAGTGCGCATGGCACACTGTGATGACAAGGGCGTGGAGCATTGTGATGCCAAGGTCATGTAGAATTGTGAAGACGGGTCAGGGAGCCTTGTGATGACATATGTCATGGTCCATTGTGATGACAATGGCATGGAGCATTGTGATGCCAAGTGTCATGGAGGATTGTGATGACAAAGGTAATGTTGCATTGTGATGACAGGGGCTTGGAGCATTGTGATGACAAGGGCCATTGAGAATTTTGATGACAAGGTCATGAAGCATTGTGATGACAAGCGCATGGACCTTGCTATGACAGGGGTCATGGAGCATTGCGATGACAAGTGCATGGATAATTGTGATGAAAAGTGCACGTAACATTGTGATGAGATGTGTCATGGAGAATTGTGATGACAAGGACGTGGAGAATACTGATAACCAGGGCATGGAGCATTGTGATGGCAAGACCGGGGAGCATTGTGATAAGAAGACCATGGATAATTGTGATGACGGGCGTCATGGAGCTCTGTAATGACAAGGGGCATGGAGCATTGTGATGACAGGGGTCATGGAGCATTGTGATGACAGGGGTCATGGAGAATTGTCATGACAAGGGTCATGGAGCATTCTGATGACGAGCTTGTGGAGTATTGTGATGACAATAGCATGGAGCATTGTGAAGAAAAGTGCATGGAGCATTGTGATGACTGGGGTCATGGAACATTGTGATGGCATGGCTGAGGGAGTATTGTGATGACTAGTGATGGAACATTGTGATATCAGTTGTGAGAGACCATTTTCATGAGAAGTGCATGGAGCATTGTTATGACAAGTTTTATGGAGCATTGTGATGACAAGGATGTGGAGCATTGTGATGACAAGCGCATGGTGCCTTGTGATGACATCGGTCATGGAGCATTGTGATGAGAAGTGTCATGGATCATTGTGATGGCAAGTCCGTGGATCACTTTGATGAGAAGACCAATGATAATTGTGATGACGAGCGTCATGGAGCACTGTAATGACAAGGGGCAAGGAGCATTGTGATGACAGGTGTCATGGAGCATTGTGATAACAGGGTTCATGGAGCACTGTGATGACAAGGGTCATGGAGCATTCTGATGACAAGCTTGTGGAGTATTGTGATGACAATGGCATGGAGCATTGTGATGAAAAGGGCATGGAGCATTGTGATGAAAAAAGCATGGAGTCTTTTCATGACAGGTTTCAAGGAGCATTCTGATGACAAGTGTCAGGAAGCATTGTGATGACAAGTGTATTGAGAATTGTCATGAAAATGATCATGGAGCACTGTGATGACAAGGCATGGAGTATTGTGATATCAGACATCATGGAGCATTGTGATGACAAGTGTTATGGAACATTGTGTTCACAGGTGTTTGGAGCATTGTGATGACAGAGGTCATGGATCATTTTGATTTCAAGGAGCATGAGAAATGTGATGACAATGGCATGAATCAATGTGAACCCAAGGTTCATGGAGGATTGTGATTACAATGGTAATGGAGGATTGTGATGACAAGTGCATGGAGCATTGTGATGACAAGGTCATGTAGCATTTTGCTGACAAAGGCATGGAGCATTGTGATGACAATGGTCATGGAGCACTGGGTTTAGAAGCATCACGGATCATTGTGATAACAGGGGTCATGGAGCATTGAGAAGGCAAGGGTATAGATCATTGAGATGAAAAGGGTCATGGAGATTTTTGATGACAAGAGTCCCGGATCACTGTATTGTCAGGTGTCATGGTGCATTGTGGTGACAGTGGTCATGGAACATTGTGATGACAGGTGTCATGGAGCATTGTGATGAGAAGACCATGGAGCATTGTGATGACAAGTCTCATGGAGCAATCTGATGAAAAGGGGCATGGAGCATTGTGATTACAGGTTTCATGGAGTACTGTGATGCCAAGGGGATGGAGCATGGTGATGACAAGTCATGTAGCATTTTGCTGACAATGCCTTGGAGCATTCTGATGACATGCGTCATGGAGCTTTGTGTTGAGAAGCGCATGGAGCATTGTGATTACAGAGGTCTTGGAGCATTGTAATGAAATGTGCATGGATCATTGTGAGGAAAAGGCATGCAACCCTGTTATGACAGGTTTCAAGGAGCATACTGAAGACCAGTGTCAGGGAGCATTGTGATGACAAGGGTATTGAACATTGTGTTGACAAAGGTCATGGAGCATTGTGGTGAGAAGACAATGGATAATTGTGATGAGGAGCGTCATGGGGCATTGTGATGACAAGTGTTATGGAACACTGTGATCAGAAGGGTTTGGAGCATTGTGATGACAAAGGTCATGGAACATTTTGATTTCATTGTGATGACAATAGCATGAAGCATTATGATGATGGGCATGCTGCATTGTGATGACAGTGTTCATGGAGAATTGAGATGAAAAGGGGCATGGAGCATTGTGATTACAGGTTTCATGGAGCACTGTGATGACAAGGGCATGGAGCATGGTGATGACAAGGTCATGTAGCATTTTACTGACAATGCCTTGGAGCATTCTGATGACATGTGTCATGGAGCTTTGTGATGACAAGCGCATGGAGCATTGTTATTACAGAGGTCTTGGAGCATTGTAATGAAAAGTGCATGGATCATTGTGAGGAAAAGGCATGCAACCCTGTCATGACAGGTTTCAAGGAGCATACTGAAGACCAGTGTCAGGGAGCATTGTGATGACAAGGGTATTGAACATTGTGTTGACAAAGGTCATGGAGCATTGTGATGAGAAGACAATGGATAATTGTGATGAGGAGCGTCATGGGGCATTGTGATGACAAGTGTTATGGAACACTGTGATCAGAAGGGTTTGGAGCATTGTGATGACAAAGGTCATGGAACATTTTGATTTCACTGTGATGACAATAGCATGAAGCATTATGATGATGGGCATGCTGCATTGTGATGACAGTGTTCATGGAGAATTGAGATGAAAAGGGGCATGGAGCTTTGTGATTACAGGCGTCTTGGAGCATTGTGATGACAAGGTACATGGAGCCTTGTGATGAAAAAGGCATAGAGCCTTTTCATGACAGGGTTCGAGAAGCATACTGACGACAAGTGTCAGGGAGCATTGTGATGACAAGTGTATTGAGCATTGTGATGACAAAGGTCATGGAGCATTGTGATGACAAGTGCATGGAGTATTGTGATGACAGGCATCATGGAGCGTTGTGATGACAAGTGTTATGGAACAATGTGATCACAAGGGTTTGGAGCACTGTGATGACAGAGGTCATGGATTATTTTGATATCAAGGAGCATGGAGCATTGTGATGACAGGGGTCATGGAGCATTGTGATGAGAAGATCATGGAGCATTGAGCTGCAAATGTTCATGGAGTATTCTGATGAATGGGGTCATGGGGCGTTGTGATGACAAGTGTTATGGAATATTGTGATCACAAGGGTTTGGAACATTGTGAAGACAGAGGTCATGGAGCATTTTGATTTCATTGTGATGACAATAGCGTGAAGCATTATGATGATGGACAGGGTGCATTGTGATGACAGGGTTCATGGAACATTGAGATGAAAAGGGACATGGAGCATTGTGAATGAGAAGGCCATGGAGCATTCTGATGACATGCTTCATGGAGCTTTGTGATGACAAGGGCATGGAGCATTTGCCTGAAAATTTTCATGGATTATTGTGATGAGAGTGGGCATGGAGCACTGTGATGACAAGGACACGGAACACTGTGATACATGGGTCATGGAGGATTGTAATGACAAGGTCATGGAGCATTGTGATGAGAAGGGCATCGAGCATTGTGATGACAAGCGTCATGGAGCTTTGTGATGACAAGGGCATGGAGCAATGTGATGAGAGGCTTCATGAAGCATTGTGATGACAATGGCATGGAGCATTGTGATGCCAAGTGTCATGGAGCTTTGTGATGACAAAGGTAATGGAGCATTTTGATGACAAGGGAGTGGTGCAGTGTGATGATAACGGCATTGTAGCATTGTGATGATAGGTGTCATGGAACATTGTGATGACAGGGGTGAGGGAGTATTGTGATGACTAGTGATGGAACATTGTGATATCAGTGGTGAGAGAGCATTTTCATGAGAAGTGCATGGAGCATTGTGATGATAATGTTTATGGAGCACTGTGATGACAAGGATGTGGAGCATTGTGATTAAAACCGCATGGCGCATTGTGATCACATTGGTCATGGAGCATTGTGCTGACAAGCTCATGGAGCTTTGTGAGACAAGTGTCATGGAACATTGTGCTGACAAAGGCATGGAGCATTTTGACGCCAGGGGTCACAGAGCATTGTGATGAAAAGTTCATGTAGCATTTTGGTGACAAATGTCACAGAGACTTGTGATGATGAGGGCATGGACCACTGTGATATCAAAGTCTTGAGGTGTTGTGATGACTGGAGTCACGGAGCATTGTGATGACAGGTGTCATGGAGCATTGTGATGACAAGTGCATGGAGCATTGTGATGAGAGGGGCATCGAGCATCGGTCTGAAAAATTTCATGGATTATTGTGATGACAGTGGGCATTGCACATTTTGATGACAAGGGCATGGAGCACTATGAAGAAAAGGTCATGGAGTATTGTGAAGTCAGGTGTCAGGGAGCATTGTGATGACCTATGTCATGGTGCATTGTGATGACAATGGCATGGAGCATTGTGATGACAAGTGTCATGGAGGATTGTGATGACAAAGGTAATGGAGCATTGTGATGACAATGGTCATGGAGCATTGTGATGAAAAGGGCATGGAGCATTGTGATGACAAGGGCTTTCGAGAATTTTGATGACAATGTCGTGAAGCACTGTGATGAAAAGCACATGGAGCTTGCTATGACAGGGGTCATGGAGCATTGCGATGACAAGTGCATGGAGAATGTGATTACAAGAGCATGTAACATTGTGATTTGAAGTGTCATGGAGCATTGTGATGGCAAGACGGTGGAGCATTGTGATGAGAATTCCATGGATAATTGTGATGACGAGCGTCATGGAGAACTGTAATGACAAGGGGCCTGGAGCACTGTGATGACAGGTTTCATGGAGCATTGTGATGACAGAGGTCATGGAGAATTGTGATGACAAGGGTCATGGAGCATTCTGATGACAAGTTTGTGGAGTATTGTGATGACAATGGCATGGAGCATTGTGATGAAAAGTGCATGGAGCATTGTAATGAAAAAGACATAGAGCCTTTTCATGACAGGGTGTGAGAAGCATTCTGACGACAAGTGTCAGGGAGCATTGTGATGACAAGTGTATTGAGCATTGTGATGACAAGGACATGGAGTATTGTGATGACAGGCATCATAGAGCAATGTGATGACAAGTATTATGGAACAATGTGATCACAAGCGTTTGGAGCACTGTGATGACAGAGGTCATGGATCATTTTGATATCAAGGAGCATGGAGCATTGTGATGACAGGGGTCATGGAGCATTGTGATGAGAAGATCATGGAGCATTGAGCTGAAAATGTTCATGGAGTATTCTGATGACTGGGGTCATGGAGCATTGTGATGACAAGGTCCTGGAGCACTCTGATGAGAAGACCATGGATCCTTGTGATGAGAAGTCTCATGGAGCATTCTGATGAAAAGGGGCATGGAGCATTGTGATTACAGGGGTCTTGGAGCATTGTGATTACAAGGGCATGGAGCATTGTGAGAGATGTCTAAGGAGCATTCTGACGACATGCGTCATGGAGCTTTGTGATGACCAGGGCAAGGAGCATTGTGATTACAGGGGTCTTGGAGCATTGTGATGAAATGGGCATGGATCATTGTGATGAAAAAGGCATGGAGCCTTGTCCTGACAGTGTTCGAGGAGCATACTGACAGCAAGAGTCAGGGAGCATTGTGATGACAAGTGTATTGTGCATTGTGAGGACAAATGTTATGGAGCATTGTGATGATAAGACCATGGATAATTGTGATGACGAGCGTCATGGGGCGTTGTGATGACAAGTGTTATGGAACATTATGATCACAAGGGTTTGGAAAATTGTGATGACAGAGGTCATGGAGCATTTTGATTTCATTGTGATGACAATAGCTTCAAGCATTATGATGATGGGCATGGTGCATTGTGAAGACAGGGTTCATGGAGCATTGAAATGAAAAGGGACATGGAGCATTGTGATTACAGTTGTCTTGGAGCATTGTGATGACAAGGGCATGGAGCACTGTGAATGAGAAGGCCATGGAGCATTCTGATGACATGCGTCATGGAGCTTTGTGATGACAAGGGCATGGAGCATTGTGATGATAGGGGTCATGGAACATTGTGATGACAGGGGTGAGGGAGTATTGTGATGACTAGTGATGGAACATTGTGATATCAGTGGTGAGAGAGCATTTTCATGAGAAGTGCATGGAGCACTGTGATGACAATGTTTATGGATCATTGTGATGACAAGGATGTGGAGCATTGTGATGACAACCGCATGGAGCATTGTGATCACATCGGTCATGGAGCACTGTGCTGACAAGCTCATGGAGCACTGTGATGACAAGTGTCATGGAACATAGTGCTGACAAAGGCATGCAGCATTGTGATGCCAAGTTCATGGAGTATTGTGGTGACAAAGGTCACAGAGACTTGTGATGATGAGGGCATGGACCATTGTGATGACAAAGTCTTGAGGCATTGTGATGACTGGAGTCACGGAGCATTGTGATGACAGGGGTCATGGAGCATTGTGATGACAAGTGCATGGTGCATTGTGATGACAGGGGCTTGGAGCATCGGTCTGAAAAATTTCATGGTTATTGTGATGACAGTGGGCATTGCACATTATTATGACAAGGGCTATGAGCACTGTGAAGAAACGGTCATGGGTTATTGTGAAGTCAGGTGTCAGGGAGCATTGTGATGACCTATGCCATGGTACATTGTGATGACAACGGCATTGAGCATTGTGATGACAAGTGTCATGGAGGATTGTGATGACAAAGGTAATGGAGCATTGTGATGACAATGGTCATGGAGCATTGTGATGAAAAGGGCATGGAGCATTGTGATGACAAGGGCTTTCGAGAATTTTGATGACAATGTCGTGAAGCACTGTGATGAAAAGCACATGGAACTTGCTATGACAGGGGTATTGGAGCATTGCGATGACAAGTGCATGGAGAATGTGATTACAAGAGCATGTAACATTGTGATTTTAAGTGTCATGGAGCATTGTGATGGCGTGACGGTGGAGCATTGTGATGAGAAGACCATGGATAATTGTGATGACGAGCGTCATGGAGAACTGTAATGACAAGGGGCATGGAGCATTGTGATGACAGGTGTCATGGAGCATTGTGATGAGAGGGGTCATGGAGAATTGTGATGACAAGGGTCATGGAGCATTCTGATGACAAGCTTGTGTAGTATTGTGATGACAATGGCATGGAGCATTGTGATGTAAAGGGCATGGAGCATTGTGATGAAAAAGGCATAGAGCCTTTTCATGACATGGTGCAAGAAGCATACTGACGACAAGTGTCAAGGAGCATTGTGATGACAAGTGTATTGAGCATTGTGATGACAAAGATCATGGAGCATTGTGATGACAAGGGCATGGATTATTGTGATGACAGGCATCATGGAGCGTTGTGATGACAAGTGTTATGGAACAATGTGATCACAAGGGTTTGGAGCACTGTGATGACAGGGGTCATGAATCATTTTGTTATCAAAGAGCATGGAGCATTGTGATGACAGGGGTCATGGATCATTGTGATGAAAAGATCATGGAGCATTGAGCTGAAAATGTTCATGGAGGATTCTGATGAAAGTGATCATGGAGCATTGTCATGACCAGGTCCTGGAGCACTCTGATGAGAAGACCATGGAGCCTTGTGATGAGAAGTCTCATGGAGCATTCTGATGAGAAGAGGCATGGAGCATTGTGATTACAGGGGTCTTGGAGCATTGTGATTACAAGGGCATGGAGCATTGTGAGAGATGTCCAAGGAGCATTCTGATGACATGCGTCAAGGAGCTTTGTAAAGACCAGGGCATGGAGCATTGTGATTACAGGTGTCTTGGAGCATTGTGATGAAAAGGGAATGGATCATTGTGATGAAAAAGGCATGGAGCCTTGTCATGACAGGGTTCAAGGAGCATACTAATGACAAGTGTCAGGGAGCATTGTGATGACAAGTGTATTGAGCATTGTGATGACAAAGACCATGGAACATTGTGATGAGAAGTTCATGGATAATTGTGATGACGAGCCTCATGGGGCCTTGTGATGACAAGTGTTATGGAGCATTTTGATCACATGGGTTTGGAGCATTGTGATGACAGAGGTCATGGAGCATTTTGATTACATTGTGATGACAATAGCATGAAGCATTATGATGATGGGCATGGTTCGTTGTGATGACAGGGTTCGTGGAGCATTGAGATGAAAAGGGGTATGGATCATTGTGATTACTCGGGTCATGGAACATTGTGATGACAAGGCCATGGAACATTGTGATGACAGGGATGAGGGAGTATTGTGATGACTAGTGATGGAAAATTATAATATCAGTGGTGAGAGAGCATTTTGATTCGAAGTGCATGGAGCTTTGTGTTGATAATGTTTATGGAGTATTGTGATGACAAGTTTGGCGAGCATTGTGATGACAAATGCATGGAGCACTGTGATGACATGGATCATGGAGCATTGTGCTGACAAGCGCATGGAGCATTGTGGTGACAAGGGTCATGGAGCATTGTGCTGACAAAGGCATGCAGCATTGTGATGACAAGGCTCAGAGAGCATTGGGATGAAAAGTTCATGGAGCATTTTGGTGACAAAGTTCACAGAACCTTGTGATGACGAGGGCATGGACCGTTGTGATGACAATGTTCATGAAGCATTGTGATGACTGGAGTCACAGAGAATTGTGATGACAAGGGAATGGAGCACTGTGATCACGGTCATGGAGCATTGGTGTGACAATTTTCATGGATTATTGTGATGACACTCGGCATGGCGCATTGTGATAACAAGGGCAAGGAGCATTGTGATGACAAGTTCATGGAGTACTGTGAAGACAGGTGTCAGGGTGCATGGTGATGGCATATGTCATGTTCCATTGTGATGACAATGGCATGTAGAATTGTGATGCCAATTGTCATGGAGCATTGTGAAGGCAAAGGTAATGGAGCATTGTGATGACAAGGGCTTCGAGCATTGTGATGACAATGGTCATGGAGCATTGTGATGAAAAGGGATTTTGAGAATTTTGATGATAAGTTCGTGAAGCACTGTGATGAAAAGCACATGGAGCTTGCTATGACGGGGTCATGGAGCATTGCGATGACAAGTGCATGGAGAATGTGATTACAAGAGCCTGTAACATTGTGATTTGAAGTGTCATGGAGCATTGTGATGGCAAGACGGTGGAGCATTGTGATGAGAAGACCATGGATAATTGTGATGACGAGCGTCATGGAGAACTGTAATGACAAGGGGCATGGAGCATTGTGATGACAGGGGTTATGGATCATTGTGATGACAAGGGTCATAGAGCATTCTGATGACAAGCTTGTGGAGTATTGTGATGACAATGGCATGGAGCATTCTGATGACAAGCTTGTGGAGTATTGTGATGACAATGGCATGGAGCATTGTGATGAGAAGACCATGGAGCCTTGTGATGAGAAGTCTCATGGAGCATTATGAGGAAAAGGGGCATGGAGCATTGTGATTACAGGGGTCTTGTGCATTGTTATTACAAGGGCAGGGAGCATTGTGAGAGATGTCCAAGGAGCATTCTGATGACATGCGTCATGGAGCTTTGTGATGACCAGTGCAAGGAGCATAATGATTACATGGGTTTTGGAGCATTGTGATGAAAAGGGCATGGATCATTGTGATGAAAAAGGCATGGAGCCTTGTCATGACAGTGTTCAAGAAGCATACTGATGGCAAGTGTCAGGGAGCATTGTGATGACAAGTGTATTGAGCATTGTGATGACAAATGTTATGGAGCATTGTGATGAGAAGACCATGGATAATTGTGATGACGAGCTTCATGGGGCGTTGTGATGACAAGTGTTATGGAACATTGTGATCACAAGGGTTTGGAGCATTGTGATGACAGAGGTCATGGAGCATTTTGATTTCATTGTGAAGACAACAGCATAAAGCATTATGATGATGCGCCTGGTGCATTGTGATGACAGGGTTCATGGAGCATTGAGATGAAAAGTGGCATGGAGCATTGTGATTACAGGTGTCTTGAAGCATTGTGATGACAAGGGCATGGAGCATTGTGAATGAGAAGGCCATGGAGCATTCTGATGACATGCATCATGGAGCTTTGTGATGACAAGGGCATGGAGCATTTGTCTGAAAATTTTCATGGATTATTGTGATGAGAGAGGGCATGGAGCATTATGATGACAAGGACAGGGAAAACTGTGATACATGGGTCATGGAGGGTTGTAATGACAAGGTCATGGAGCACTGTGATGAGAAGGGCATCGAACATTGTGATGACAAGCGTCATGGAGCTTTGTGATGACAAGGGCATGGAGCAATGTGATGAGAGGCTTCATGAAGCATTGTGATGACAATGGCATGGAGCATTGTGATGCCAAGTGTCATGGAGCTTTGTGATGACAAAGGTCATGGAGCATTTTGATGACAAGGGAGTGGTGCATTGTGATGATAACGGCATGTAGCATTGTGAAGATAGGGGTCATGGAACATTGTGATGACAGTGGTGAGGAAGTATTTTGATGACTAGTGATGGAACATTGTGATATCAGTGGTGAGAGAGCATTTTCATGAGAAGTGCATGGAGCATTGTGATGACAATATTTATGGAGCATTGTGATGACAAGGATGTGGAGCATTGTGATGACAACCGCATGGCGCATTGTGATCACATCGGTCATGGAGCATTGTGCTGACAAGCTCATAGAGCATTGTGATGACAAGTGTCATGGAACATTGTGCTGACAAAGGCATGGAGCATTGTGATGCCAAAGGTCACAGAGCACTGTGATGAAAAGTTCATGGAACATTTTGGTGACAAATGTCACAGAGACTTGTGATGTTGAGGGCATGGACCATTGTGATGACAAAGTCTTGAAGCATTGTGATGACTGGAGTCACGGAGCATTGTGATGACATGTGTCATGGAGCATTGTGATGACAAGTGCATGGAGCATTGTGATGACAGGGACATGGAGCATCGGTCTGGATAATTTCATGGATTATTGTGATGATAGTGGGCATTGCACATTGTGAATGCCAGGGCATGGAGCACTGTGAAGAAAAGGTCATGGAGTATTGTGAAGTCAGGTGTCAGGGAGCATTGTGATGACCTATGTCATGGTGCATTGTGATGACAATGGCATGGAGCATTGTGATGACAAGTGTCATGGAGGATTGTGATGACAAAGGTAATGGAGCATTGTGATGAAAAGCGTTTGGAGCATTGTGATGAGAAGTGTCATGGAGCAATGTAATGACAAGGGCATGGAGCATTGTGATGACCAAGGCCACTGAGAATTTTGATGCCAACGTCGTGAAACATTGTGATGAAAAGCACATGGAACTTGCTATGACAGGTGTCATGGAGCATTGTGATGACAAGTGCATGGATAATTGTGATGACAATAGCATGTAACTTTGTGATGAGAAATGTCTTGGAGCATTGGGATGACAAGGACGTGGAGAATTGTGATGACAAGGGACATGGAGCACTGCAATGATAAGGGCATTGAGCATTGTGATTTCAAGACCGTGGAGCATTGTGATGAGAAGGTCATGGATAATTGGGATGACGAGCGTCATGGAGCACTGTAATGACAAGGGAAATGGAGCATTTTGATGACAGGTGTCATGGATCATTGTGATGATAGGGGTCATGGAGCATTCTGATGACAAGCTTGTGGAGTATTCTGATGACACTGGCATGGAGCATTGTGATGAAAAGGGCATGGAGCATTGTGATGAAAAAGGCATGGAACCTTTTCATGACAGGGTTCAAGGAGCATTCTGACGAGAAGTGTCAGGGAGCATTGTGATGACAAGTGTATTGAGCATTTTGATGACAAATTTCATGCAGCATTGTGATGACAGGCATCATGGAGCGTTGTGATGACAAGTGTTATGGAACATTGTGATCACAAGGGTTTGGAGCATTGTGATGACAGAGGTCATGGCTAATTTTCATTTCAAGAAGCATGGAGCAATGTGATGACATGGGCATGAAGCAATGTGAACTCAAGGTTCACCGAGGATTTTGATGACAATTGGAATGGAGTATTGTGATGTCAAGTGCATGGAGCATTGTGAGGACAATGTCATGAAGCATTTTGCTGACAAAGGCATGGAGCATTTTGATGACAAGAATCATGGAGCACTGTGATGACAAGCGTCATGGAGCATTGTGATTACAGGGGTCATGGAGCATTGGGATGGCAAGGGCATGGATCATCGTGATGACAAGGGTCATGGAGCATTTTGATGACAATAGTCCCGGATCATTGTGTTGTCAGGGGTCATGGAGCATTGTGATGAGAGTGGTAATGGAGCATTGTGATGACAGGTTCATGGAGCATTGTGATGAGAAAGTCATAGAGCATTGGGCTAAAAATATTCATGGAGTATTTTGAAGGTGGGTGTCATGGAGCATTGTGATGACAAGGGAATGGAGCATTGTGATGACAAGGTACTGAAGCATTGTGATAAGAAAACATTGGAGCCTTGTATTGACGAGTCTCATGGGGCATTCTGATGAAAAGAGGCATGGAGAATTGTGATTACCTGGGTCTTGGAACATTGTGAAGTAAAGGGCATGGATCATTGTGATGAAAAAGTCATGGAGCCTTGTCATGACTGGGTTCAAGGAGCATAATGACGACAAGTGTCAGGGAGCATTGTGATGACAAGTGTATTGAACATTGTGATGACAAAGGTCATGGAGAATTGTGATGAGAAGACCATGGATAATTGTGATGTAGAGCGTCATGGGGCATTGTGATGACAAGTTTTATGGAACACTGTGATCACAAGGGTTTGGAACATTGTGATGACAGAGGTCATGGAGCATTTTGATTTCATTGTAATGAAAATAGCATGAAACATTATGATGATGGGCATCGTTCATTGTGATGACAGGGTTCATGGAGCACGGAGATGAAAAGGGGCATGGAGCATTGTGTTTACAGGGGTCTTGGAGCATTGTGATGAGACGTTCATGGAGCATTGGGCTAAAAATGTTCATGGAGAATTGTGATTACAGGGGCCATGGAGCACTGTGATCACAAGGGTCATGGAGCATTGTGATGACAAGGGTCACGGAATATTCTGATTAAAGGTGTCATGGAGCATTGGGATGACAAGGGCATGGATCATTGTGATGACAAGTATCATGGAGATTTTTGATGACAAGAGTCCCGGATCATTGTGTTGTGAGGGGTCATGGAGCGCGGGGATGACAATGGTCATGGAGCATTGTGATGACAGGGGTCATGGTGCATCGTGATGAGAAGGTCATGGATCATTGGGCTGAAAATGTTCATTGAGTATTGTGATGACAGGGGTCATGGAGCATTGTGATGACAAGGGAATGGAGCATTGTGATGACAAGGTCCTGGAGCATTGTGCTGAGAAGACCTTGGAGTCTTGTGATGACAATTCTCATGGAGCATTCTGATGAAAAGCGGCATGGAGCATTGTAATTAATGGGGTCTTGGAGCATTGAGATGACAAGGGCATGGAGCATGGTGATGAGAAGGCCATGGAGATTTCTGATGACATGTGTCATGGAGCTTTGTGAAGACAAGCACATGGAGCATTGTGATTACCGGGGTCTTGGAGCATTGTGATGAAAAGGGCATGGATCATTGCGATGAAAAATGCATGGAGCCTTGTCATGACAGGGTTCTAGTAGCATACTGAAGACAAGTGTCAGTGAGAATTGAGATGACAAGTGTATTGAGCATTGTGATGACAAAGGTCATGGAGCATTGTGATGAGAAGACCATGGATAATTGTGATGACGAGCTTAATGGGGCGTTGTGATGCCAAGTGTTATGGAACATTGTGATCACAAGGGTTTGGGGCATTTTGGTGTCAGAGGTCATGGAGAATGTTGATTTCATTGTGATGACAATAGCATGAAGCATTATGATGATGGGCATGGTGCATTGTGATGACAGGGTTCATGCAGCATTGAGATGAAAAGTGGCATGGAACATTGTGATGACAAATGTCATGAAGCATTGTGATGACTGGAGTCACGGAGCATTGTGATGACAGGGTTCATGGAGCATTGTGATGACAAGGGCATGGAGAATTGGGATGAAAGGGGCATGGAGCATTGGTCTGAAATGTTTCATGGATTATTGTGATGAGAGAGGGCATGGCACATTGGTCTGACATGTTTCATGGATTATTGTGATGACAGAGTGCATGACACATTGTGATAACTAGCGCATGGAGCATTGTGATGACAAGGTCATGGATTATTGTGAAGAAAGGTGTCAGGGAGCATTGTGGTGACATATGTCACGGTGCATTGTGATGATAATGGCACTGAACATTGTGATGCCAAGTGTCATGGAGAAATGTGATGACAAATGTAATGGAGCATTGTGATGACAAGGGCTGGGACCATTGTGATGACAAAGGTAATGGAGCATTATGATGACAAGAGAATGGATCATTGTGATGACAAGGGTCATGGAACATTTTGATGACAAAAGTCCCGGATCATTGTGTTGTCAGGTTTCATGGAGCATTGTGATGACATGGGTCATGGAGCATTGTGATGAGAGGGGTCATGGAGCATTTTGATGACAAGGGTCTTGGAGCATTCTGATGACAAACTTGTGGAGTATTATGATGACAATGGCATGGAGCATTGTGAGAAAAAGGGCATGGAGCATTTTGATGAAAAAGGCATGTAGCCTTTTCAAGACAGGGTTCAAGGAGCATTCTGAGGAAAAGTGTCAGGGAGCATTGTGATGACAAGTGTATTGAGCATTGTGATGACAAAGTTCATGGAGCATTGTGATGACAAAGTTCATGGAGCCTTGTGATGACAAGGGCATGGATTATTGTGATGACAGGCATCATGGAGCATTGTGATGACAAGTGTTATGGAACATTGTGATCACAAGTGTTTGGAGCATTGTGATGAGAGAGCTCATGGATCATTTTTATTTCAAGAATCATGGAGCATTGTGATGACAAGGGCATGAATCAATGTGAACCCAAAGTTCATGGAGGATTGTGATGACACAGGTAATGGAGAATTGTGAGGACAAGTGAATGGAGCATTGTGATGAAAATGTCATGTATCATTTTGCTGACAAAGGCATGGAGCACCGTGATGACAAGTGTCATGGAGCTATGTGACAACAAGCGTCAAGGACCATTGTGATTACAGGGGTCATGGAGCATGGGGATGACAAGCGCATGGAATATTCTGATGACAAGTGGCATGGATCATTTTGATAGCTGAGGTCATGTAGCATTGTGATGACATGGGTCATGGAGCATTGTGATGAGAAAGTCATGGAGCATTGGGCTGAAAATATTCATGGAGTACTGTGATGACAGGGGTCATGGAGCATTGTGTTGAGAAAGGAATGGAGCAATGCGATGAGAAGGTCCTGGAGCATTGTGATGAGAGGGCCATGGTGCCTTGTGATGACAAGTGTCATGGAGCATTGTGCTGACAAAGGCCTGGAGCATTGTGATGACAAGGGACACAGAGCATTGTGAAGAAAAGATCATGGAGCATTGTGGTGACATAGATCACAGAGCCTCGTGTGACGAGGGCATGGATCATTGGTCTGACAATTTTCATGGATTATTGTGATCACAGTGTGCATGGAGCATTATGATGACAAGAGCATGGAGCATTGTGGTGACAAAGATCACAGAGCCTTGTGTGACCAGGGCATGGACCATTGTGATGACAAAGGTCATGAAGCATTGTGATGACAGGGGTCATGGAGCATTGTGATGACAAGGGAATTGTGCATTGTGATGAGAAAGCCATGGAGCATTCTGAAGACATGCATCATGGAGCTTTGTGATGACAAGGACATGGAGCATTGTGATTTCATGTGTATGGAGCCTTGTGATGACAAGGGTCATGGAGCCTTGTGATGACAAGGCTGTGGAACATTTTGATGACTGGGATCATGGAGCATTGTTATGACAGTGATAATGGAGCATTGTGATGACAAGGCCATGGGGCATTGGTCTGAAAAGTTTCATGGATTATTGTGATGAGAGTGGGACTGGAGCACTGTGATGAAAAGAGCCTGGAACACTGTGGTACAGGGTTCATGGAGGACTGTAATGACAAGGGCATGGAGCATTGTTATGAGAAGGGCATCGAACATTGTGATGACAAGCTTCATGGACATTTGTGATGACAAGGGCATGGAGCAATGTGATGAGAAGGTTCCTGGAGCATTGTGATGACAATGACATGGAGCATTGTGATGCCAAGGGTCATTGAACTTTGTGATGACAAAAGTTATGGAGAATTTTGATGACATGTGTTATGGAGCATTTTGAGGTCAGGGGTCATGGAGCACTGTGATGATAAGTGCATGTAGTATTGTGATGACAGGGGTCATGGAACATTGTGATGAGAAGGGTGAGGGAGTTTTGTGATGACTAGTTATGGAACAGTGTGATATCAGTGGTGACAGAGCATTTTGATGAGAATTGCAGGGAGCATTGTGATGACAAGCTGTTGGAGCATTGTGTTGACAAGCACATGGAGCATTGTGATGACAAGTGTCTTTGCGTATTGTGCTGAGAAAGGCATGGAGCATTGTGATGACAAGGGTCATGGAGCATTGTGATGAAAAGTTCATGGAGCATTGTGGTGACAGGTCACAGAGCCTTGTGATGACGAGGGCACTGACCATTGTGATCACAAAGATCATGAAGCATTGTGATGAATGGAGTCACGGAGCATTGTGATGACAGCGGCCTTGGAGCATTGGGATGTTAAGGGCATGGAGCATTGTGATGACAGGGGCATGGAGCATTTTGATGGTAAAACCCTGAAGCATTGTGATGAGAAGACCTTGGGTAATTGTGATGACGAGCATCATGGAGCACTGTACTGAAAAGGGGCATGGAGCATTGTGATGACAGGTGTCAGGGAACATTGTGATGACAGAGGTCATGGAGCATCGTGATGACAAGGGCATGGAGTATTGTGATGACAAGGGCTTGGAGCATTGTGATGACAAGTGTCATGGAGCATTGTGATGACAATGGCATGGAGCATTGTGATGACAACCTCATGGATTATTGTTAAGATAGGTGTCAGGGAGCATTGTGATGACATATGTCATGTCCCATTGTGATGCCAATGACATGGAGCATTGTGATGCCAAGTGTCATGGAGGATTGTGATGACAAAGGTAAAGGAGCTTTGTGATGACAAGGGCATGGATCATTGTGATGACAAGGGCCATTGAGAATTTTAATGACCAGGTCTTGAAACATTGTGATGACAAGCGCATGGAGCTTGCTATGACAGGGGTCCTGGAGCATTGTGATGACAAGTGCAGGCAGAATTGTGATGACAAGAGCATATAACATTGTGAGGAGAAGTGTCAAGGACCACTGTGATGATAAGGACGTGGATAATTGTGATGACAAGGGACATGGAGCATTGAGATGACCAGGGCATGGAGCATTGTGATGGTAAAACCCTGAAGTATTGTGATGAGAAGACCTTGGGTAATTGTGATGACGAGCATCATGGAGCACTGTACTGACAAGGGGCTTGGAGCATTGTGATGACAGGTGTCAGGGAACATTGTGATGACAGAGGTCATGGAGCATTGAGATGACAAGGGCTTGGAGCATTGTGATGACAAGGGCTTGGAGCATTGTGATGACAAGTGTCATGGAGCTTTGTGATGACATTGGCATGCAGCATTGTGATGACAAGGGACATTGAGAATTTTTATAACAATGTCATGAAGCATTGTGATGACAAGCACATGGAGCTTGCTATGACATGGGTCAGGGAGCATTGCGATGACAAGTGCATGGAGAACTGTGATGACAAAATCATTTAACATTGTGATGAGAAGTATCATCGAGCATTGTGATGACAAAGAGGTGGAGAATTGTGATGACAAGGGACATGGACCATTGTGATGACCAGGGCATGGAGCAATGTGATGTCAAGACGGTGGAGCATTGTGATGAGAAGGCCATGGATAATTGTGATGATGAGCATCATGGAGCATTATGATGACAAGAGCCGTGGAGCATTCTGACATAAGATATCACTTATGATGGAAATGTAAACATGGCTACATATGAAGAGAATTAGGAAAGAGAACAGAGTCTCACATTTAGAAAACTTACTTATGCCTGCTTAAGGGGATAGGAGAGGTGGGGAGATGAACAAAACCAGAGTTTGATATTAGCACAGGTACCGTTGCATAATCCAAATACAGAAGAGACAAGACCTACTCCTTCCTCAGTGAACGGGACTCAACAGCCCTATTCCCGCAGAGGAATATATCTGACTAGTAAGAATCTTAACACCTACGTATTGATATGTCTCCATAAGGCAATCAAGTGTATCTAGACCGGCATAAACACGTCAGTGAAAATCAGCTCAACCTCATTATATAAATGAATTTCAAAAACAAAACAAAAAAACAGCGAAATTCTAACACAATTCCTTCAGGTGTTCTGATGAAACCTGGAATGACCCTATCTAAAATGACAGCTGGATGAGACATAAGGCTGGACACTTGGGACTGAGAGGATTGGTGAGATTGGATGAGAAAATGCAGACCGTTTAAAGCAATAATGCATGCCACCAATTCCTTGGGTCCCAAGTCGACAGGTAAAAGGGAATATCACTACAGTTATAACATGTATGGGAAACGTAGAGAATGGAAACACTGTGAATACGAAAGGATTCTAAAACTCAACTAGTAGTCCCTATCCTGGTTCTCCAGTTTGAGTTTCCAACTGCTTTACTATCAATCTCCCAACTTGGAGAGACAGACCCTTTAACCTCCTGGTTCACACAGGTTGCCAATTTGGCAGAGGATGAAAGGTAAGAGGGAGAACCAATGAGAGAGTAGCTGTTAGGCATTTGGACGGGCACATGTCACCCTAATTTCCCGTCAGGAAGAAATATTAACCAAAGTCTCAGTCACCCGCCAGGAACCAGTACAGGTCCTCTACCAAAATTGTGGATTTGCTGTCAGCTTACAAAAAACGAGTTGAAAAATGGAGCTCTGGGGCACAGAATTTCAAAAACTGGCAGTGTAATGCACAACAACTATAGTCCAAAAATCGTTTGAGGGATGGCAATGAGGCGGACTTGAAAACGAGACACAGTAGCATGAAACAAATTTCAAGAGGTACTTTGGAATTGCCATTTAAGCACAGCAAGAGGGGCTTATTGTCGACAATGATGCACTTGGCCAAAAAGTGCATATGAGTTTTCTCCAGAATATATTCAGGAGAAAATGCATATGCCCTTTTTGGCAAAGCAAGCAAGCGGGCAAAGCAAATCTGCACTACAAAGCAGTATCACTTCCCACTTCACAAAAGGGACATCTGCAAAATTTGTAAAAACTAGAAAGGCAAGACAGGCCCTGGAGAACAGGGAGCCTAGTTATGCTGATGGGCGGGATGTAAATTGCCAACTGCCTCTCTGGAAGAATGCATTGTGTTCCCCAAAAAAATTAAACAACAGAGCTACAGAGCCAAATGCACTTGCAGTCTAGGGAATATACCTTGGGAAAACTGAAAATCAATAAGACAGAGCCACCCCAAAATTTAGGGCTGCACTGCTTACAAGAACCTCAACTTGGGTACACCTGAAATATCCCAGGAAAGACAAAAATGGTTCAAGAAATTGTGGTACTTACGTACGATGGAATATCTCTCAGCCGTGAAATCAATGTCATAAGGCCAGTAGCAGCAACATGAGTGGATTCAGGTATGATGATTCTAAGGAAAATAAGTCACAGAGAAAAAGAAACTTATCATAAGATATCACTTATGAAGGTGCTGTAAACATGGCTACACATGAAGTGAGTTAGGAAAGAGAACAGAGTCTCACATTCAGAAAACACCCTTATGCCTTCTTAAGGGGGAAAGAGAGGTGTGGTGATGCATAAAACCAGAGATTGATATTAGTACAGGTACCGTTCCAAAATACAAATACGGAATAGACAAGACCTAAACTTTCCTCAGTTAAAGGAACTCAAAACCCCATATTTCCCGCAGAGGAATACATCTGACTAGTATAAATCTTAAAACCTATGTATCGATATGTCTCCATAAGGTAATCAAGTGTGTCTAGACTGGCATAAACATGGCAGTGAGAATCAGCTCAAACCCACTAAGGAGGTATTTCAATAACAAAACAACAAAGCAGGAAAATTCTTTAAAATTCCTTCAGGGTCTCTGATGAAACCTGGAATGACACTATCTATAATGACAGCTGGATGTGGCATAAGGCTGGACACTTGGGACTGAGAGGATTGGTGAGATTCGGTGAGCAAATGCAGACCATTTAGAGCAATAATGTGTGGCACACATTCCAAGGGTCCCAACTCTCCAGGTTGAAGGGAATATTACTACATCTATAACATGTACGGGAAACCTAGAAAATGGACACACTGTGAATACGAAAGGTTTCTAAAACTCAATTAATAGTCCCTTTCCTGGTGCTCCGATTTGAATTTCCAAATGCTTTACTATCAATCTCCCAACTTAGAGAGACAGCCCCCCCTTTAACCTCCTGGTTCTCACATGTTGCCAATTTGGCGGAAAACGAAAGGGAAGATGGACAACAAATGAGAGAGTAGCTGTTAGGCATTTGGACCGGCATTAGTCACTCTAATTTCCTGGCAGGAAGAAGTATTAGCCAAAGTCTCAGCCACCCGCCGGGAACCAGTATAGGTCCTGAACCAAAATTTTGGACTTGCGGTCAGCTCACAAAAAACGAGTTGAAAAATGGAGCTCAGGGGCACAGCAATTCACAAACGGGCAGAGTAATAAAGGAAAACTATCGTCCAAAAATCTGTTGACGGAAGGCAACAAGGTGGACTTGACAGCGAGCCAGAATAGCAGGAAACAGATTTCAAGAGGTACATTGGAATCGCCTTTAAAGCACAGGAAGAGGGGCACAAATTCGACAATGATGCAATGGGCCAAAAAGTGCGTATGTGTTTTCTCCTGAATATATTCACGAGAAAACGCATACGCACTTTTTGGCCGAGCAAGCAAGCGGGCAATGCAAATCTGCACTATAAAGCAGTATCACTTCCCACCGGACAAAAGGAACATCCGCAAAATGTGTAAAAATTAGAAAGGCAACACAGGCCCTGGAGAACTGGGAACCTAGTTATGCTGTTGGGCAGGATGTAAATTGCCAACTGCCTAACTGGAGGTGTGCATTGTGTGCCCTAAACTAGAAAACAACAGAGCTACAGAGCCAAGGGCACTTCCAGTCTAGGGAATATACCTTGGGAAACGTGAAAATCAATAAGACAGAGCCACCCCAAAATTTAGGGCTGCACTGCTTTCAAGAACCTCAACTTGGGTACACTTTAAATATCCTAGGAAAGACAAAAGTGGTTAAAGAAATTGTCGTAGCTACGTACGGTGGAATATCACTCAGCCATGAAATCAATGTCATAAGGCCAGTAGCAGCAAAATGCGTGGATTCAGGTACAATGATTCTACGTGAAATAAGTCATAGAGAAATAGAAACTTATCATAAGATATCACTTATGAAGGTCCTGTAAACATGGCTACACATGAAATGAGTTAGGAAAGAGAACAGAGTCTCACATTTAGAAAACAATATTATGCCTGCTAGGTGTAAAGGAGAGGTTTGGTGATGCATAAAACCAGAGTTTGATATAAGTACCGGTACCGATCCAAAAACCCAATATGGAATATACAAGACCTACCCTTTCCTCAGTGAAAGGGACTCAAAACCCCATATTTCCCACAGAGGAATATACCTGACTAGTAAGAATCTTAAATCCTTGAATTGATATATCTCTGTAAGGGAATCAAGTGTGTCTAGACTGGCATAAACATGGCAGTGAGAATCAGATCACACCCACTATAAAAAGGAATTTCAAAAACAAAACAAAAAAACAGGGAAATTCTTCACTATTCCTTCAGGGTCTCTGATGAAACGTGGAATAACCCTATCTACAACGACAGCTGGATGTGGCATAAGGCTGGACAGGTGGGTCTGAGAGGATTGGTGAGATTCGGTGAGCAAATGCAGACCATTTAAAGCAATAATGTGTGGCACACATTCCAATGGTGCCAACTCTCCAGGTTGAAGGCAATGTTACTACAGCTATAACATGTACGGGAAACCTAGAGAATGGACACACTGTGATTATGAAAGGTTTCTAAAACGCAACTAATTGTCCCTTTCCTGGATCTCCGGTTTGACATTCCAACAGCTTTACTATCAATCTCCCAACTTGGAGAGACAGCCCCTTTAACCTCCTGGTTCGCACAGGTTGCCAATTTGCAGAGCATGAAAGTGAAGATGGAGAACTAATGAGAGAGTAGCTGTTAGGCATCTGGACGGGCACATGTCACTGTAATTTTCCGGAAGGAAGAAATGTCAACCAAAGTCTCAGCCACCCGCTGGGCACCAGTATAGGTCCTGAAGCACAATTTTGGACTTGCGGTCAACTCACAAAAAACGAGTTGAAAAATGGAGCTCAGGGGCACAGCAATTCACAAACTGGCAGTGTAATAAAGGACAACTATCGTCCAAAAATATGTTGAGGGAAGGCAACGAGGCAGACTTGAAAGCGAGCCAGAAATGCAGGAAACAGATTTCAAGAGGTACATTGGAATCGACTTTAAAGCACAGGAAGAGGTGCACAACTTCGACAATGATGCACTTGGCCAAAAAGGGTGTATGCGTTTCCTCCAGAATATAATCAGGAGGAAACGCATACACCCTTATTGGCGAAGCAAGCAAGCGGGCAATGAAATTCTGCAGTACAAAGAAATATCACTTCCCAGCGGTCAAAAGGGATATCTGCCAAATGTGTAAAAAACAGAAAGGCAAGACAGGCCCTGGAGAACAGGGAGCCTAGTTATGCTGATGGGCGGGATGTAAATTGCCAACCGCCTCTCTGGAGGAGTGCAATGTGTTCCCTAAAACAATTAAACAACAGAGCTACAGAGCCAAGGGAACTTCCAGTCTAGGGAATATACCTTGGGAAAACTGAAAATCAATAAGACAGAGCCACCCCAAAATTTAGGGCTGCACTGCTTACAAGAACCTCAACTTGGGTACACCTGAAATATCCCAGGAAAGACAAAAATGGTTCAAGAAATTGTGGTACTTACGTACGATGGAATATCTCTCAGCCATAAAATCAATGTAATAAGGCCAGTAGCAGCAAAATGAGTGGATTCAGGTACGATGTTTCTAAGTGAAATAAGTCACAGAGAAAAAGAAACTTATCATAAGATATCACTTATGACGGTCCTGTAAACATGGCTACACATGAACTGAGTTACGAAAGAGAACAGAGTCTCACATTTAGAAAAATGTCTTATGCCTGCTTACGGGGGAAGGAGAGGTGGGGTGATGCATAAAACCAGAGTTTGATAGTAGTATATGTACCGTTCCAAAAACCAAATACAGAATAGACAAGACCTACACATTCCTCACTAAAAGGGACTCAAAATTCCGTATTTCCCCCAGAGGAAAATATCTGACTAGTAAGAATCTTAAAACCTATATACTGATATGTCTCCGTAAGGGAATCAAGTGTGTCTAGACTGGCCTAAATATGGCAGTGAGAATCGGCCCAAACTCAGTATAAAAAGGAAATTCAAAAACAAACCAAAAAAACAGGGAAATTCTTTACAATTCCTTCAGGGGCTCTGATGAATCCTGGAATGACCCTATCTACAACGACAGCTGGATGTGGCATAAGGCTGGACACTTGGGACTGAGAGGATTGGTGAGATTCGGTGAGCAAATGCAGACCATTTAAAGCAATAATGCGTGGCACACATTCCTAGGGACCCAAATCTGCAGGTTGAAGGGAATATTACTACAGCTATAACGTATACGGGAAAACTAGAGAATGGACACACAGTGAATACGAAAGCTTTCTAAAACTCAACTAATTGTCCCTCTCCTGGTGCTCCGGTTTGACTTTCCAACTGCTTCACTATCAATCTCCCAACTTGGAGAGACAGACCCTTTAACCGCTTGGTTCGCACAGGTTGCCAATTTGACAGAGGATGAAAGGGAATAGGGAGAACCAATGAGAGAGTAGCTTTTAGGCATTTGGACCGGCACATGTCACTCTAATTTCCCGGCAGGAAGAAGAATTAACCAAAGTCTCAGCCACATACCGGGAACCAGTATAGTTCCTGAAGCACAATTTTGGACTTGCAGTCAGCTCAGAAAAAACAAGTTAAAAATGGAGCTCAGGGGCACAGCAATTCACAAAGTGGCAGAGTAATAAAGGAAAACTATCGCCCAAAAATCTGTTGAGGGAAGGAAACGAGGCGGACTTGAAAGCGAGCCAGAATAGCAGGAAACAGATTTCAACAGGTACATTGGAATCACCTTTAAATCACAGGAAGAGGGGCACAACTTCGACAATGATGCACTTGGCCAAAAAGGGCGTATGCGTTTTCTCCTGAATATATTCAGGAGAAAACGCATACGCCCTTTATAGCCAAGCAAGCAAGCGCACAATGCAAATCTGCACTACAAAGAAGTATCACTACCCACCAGTCAAAACGGACATCGCAAAATGTGTAAAAACCAGAAAGGCAAGACATGCCCTGGAGAACATGGTGCCTAGTTATGCTGATGGGAAGGATGTAAATTGCCAACTGCCTCTCTGGAGTAGTGCATTGTGTTCCCTAAAACAAGTAAACAACAGAGCTACAGAGCCAAGGGCACTTCAAGTCTAGGGAATATACCTTGGGAAAACTGAAAATCAATAAGACAGAGCCACCCCAAAATTTAGGGCTGCACTGCTTACAAGAACCTCAACCTGGGTACACCTTAAATATCCCAGGAATGACAAAAATGGTTCAAGAAATTGTGTTACTTACGTACGATGGAATATCCCTCAACCATGAAATCAATGTCATAAGGCCAGTAGCAGCAAAATGAGTGGATTTAGGTACGATGATTCTAAGTTAAATAAGTCACAGAGAAAAAGAAACTTATCATAAGATATCACTTATGAAGTTCCTGTAAACATGGCTACACATGAACTGATTTAGGAAGGAGAACAGAGTCTCCCATTTAGAAAACACTCTTATGCCTGCTTAAGGGGGACGGAGAGGTGGGGTGATGCATAAAACCAGAGTTTGATAGTAGTACAGGTACTGTTTCAAAAACCAAATGAGGAATTGTCAAGACCTACAATTTCCGCAGTGAAAGGGACTCAAACCCCATATTTCCCGCAGAGGAATATATCTGACAAGTAAGAATCTTAAAACCTATGTATTGATAAGTCTCTGTAAGGGAATCAAGTGTGTCTAGACTGGCAGAAACATGGCACTGTGAATCAGCTCAAACCCACTATAAAAAGGAATCTCAAAAACCAAAGAAAAAAACAGGGAAATTCTTTACAATTCGTTCAGGACCTCTGATGAAACCTGGAATGACCCTATCTACAACGACAGCTGGATGTGGCATAAGGCTGGACACTTGGGACTGAGAGGATTGGTGAGATTGGGTCAGCAAAAGCTGACCATTTAAACAATACTGTGTGGCACACATTCCAAGGATTCCAACTCTCCTGGTTGAAGGTAATTTTACTACAGCTATAACATGTACGGGAAAGCAAGAGAATGGACACACTGTGAATACGAAAGGTTTCTAAAACTCAACTAATAATCCCTGTCCTTGTGCTTCGCTTTGAATTTCCAACTGCTTTGCTATCAATCTCCCTACTTGGAGAGACAGCCCCTTTAACCTCCTGGTTCTCACAGTTTGAAAATTAGGCAGAGGATGAAAGGAAAGATGGAGAACCAATGAGAGAGTAGCTGTTAGGCATTTGGATGGGCACATGTCACTCTAATTTCCCGGCAGAAAGAAGAATTAACGAAAGTATCAGCCACACGCCGGGAACCAGTATAGATCCTGAAGCAAAATTTTGGACTTGCGGTCAGCGCACAAAAAACGAGTTGAAAAATGAAGCTCAGGGGCACAGCAATTCAGAAATTGGCAGAGTAATAAAGGGCAACTATCGACCAAAAATCTGTTGAGGGAAGGCAACGAGGCATACATGAAAGGGAGCCAGAATAGCAGGAAACAGATTTCAAGAGGTACATTGGAATCACCTTTAAAGCACAGGAAGAGGGGCACAACTTCGAAAATGATGCACTTGGCCAAACAGGGCGTATGTGTTTTCTCCTGAATATATTCAGGAGAAAACACATACACCCTTTATAGCCAAGCAAGCAAGCGGGCAATGCAAATCTGCCCTACAAAGAAGTATCACTACCCACCAGTCAAAGCGGACATCACAAAATGTGTGAAAACCAGAAAGGCAAGACATGCCCTGGAGAACAGGGAGCCTAGTTATGCTGATGGGCAGGATGTAAATTGCCAACTGCCTCTCTGGAGGAGTGCATTCTGTTCGCTAAAACAAGTAAAAAACAGAGCTACAGAGCAGAGGGCACTTCCAGTCTATGGAATATATCTTGGGAGAAATGAAAATCAATAAGACAGAGCCACCCCAATATTTATTGCTGCTCTGCTTACAAGAACCTCAACTTGGGTACACCATAAATTTCCCAGGAAAGACAAAAATGGCTCAAGAAATTCTGGTACTTACGTACGATGGAATATCCCTCAGCCATGAAATCAATGTCATAAGGCGAGTAGCAGCAAAATGAGTGGATTCATGTACGAAGATTCTAAGTGATATAAGTCACAGAGAAAAAGAAACTTATCATAAGATATCACTTATGAAGGTCCTGTAAACATGGCTACACATGAACTGAGTTAGGAAAGAGTACAGAGTAACGAATCTTATCATAAGATATGACTCATAGCGGGAATGTACACATGGCTACACATGAACTGAATTTCTAACACAACAGAGTCACACATTTAGAAATCAGTCTTCTACCTGCTTAAGGGGAAAGGCGAGGTGGGGTAATGCATAAAACCACAGTTTTAAATTAGCACAGATACCAATACATAAACCAAGTATGTAATAGACAACACCTACTCCCAGCACAATGAACTGGACTCAACACCCCCTATTCATTGCAGAGGAATATATCTGACTTTAAGTATTTTAAAACATATGTATTCTCATGTCTCCATATAGGAATCATGTGTGTGTATAACGGCATGAACACTGCACTGAAATTCAGCTAAACCCCCCGTATAAAAATAAATTTCAAAAGCAAAATGCAAAAACAGCGAAACAGAGAGAAATTCTTAAAAATTACGTTCAGGGCCTGTGATGCAACGTGGATTGACCAACTTTACACCCACCTCTGGATGAGACATAAGACTGGACACTTGGAGCTGACAAGATTGCTGAGGTTGTGTCAGCAAAAGAACACCACTTAGAGCAATACTTTGTGCTACCCATTCTAGTGGTCCCAACACTCCAGGTTAAAGGGAATATTCCTACAGTTAAAAATGCATGGGAAACCCAGTGGTTGGTACACTGTGTAATCGGGAAAGTTTTCCAAAATGTACCTCATTTTTCCTTTCATCATGCTGGGCTTCGCCATTCCATCTGCATTACTGAAAATCTCCCCACTTGGAGTTTCAGCGGCTTTACCCTCCTGTTATGCACAGTTTGCAAATTGTGCAGAGGATGAACAGGAAGAGGGGAAACAAATGAGAGATTAGCTGTAGGTGTTTGGATGGGCACATGTCTCTCTAGTTTCACCTCAGGAAGAAGAATTAAACAAAGGCTCAACCTGCAGCCCCGGAACCAGACAAGGGCCTAAAGCCATCCTGCGGTATTGCAGCCAGCTCACAAATAGGCGATTTGAAAAATGGAAATCAGGGGCACAGCTATTCACAAACTTGCATAGTTATAAGGGACAACTATCATCCAGAAATATATTGAGGTAAGACAGTGAAGAGGATTTGAATGCAAGGCAGAATTGAAGGAAACAGATTTCAAGAGGTAGATTGGAGTCGTCTTTAAAGCACATGAAAAGTGAAAGAACTTCGACAATGATGTCCTTGGCCAAAAAGGGAGTATGTGTATTTTCTTGAATATATTCAGGAAAAAATGCATACGCCCTTTTTGGCCAAGCAAGCCATCAGGCATTGCAAATCCACACTACATAGAAGTGTCACTTACCTCCGGTCAAAAGGGCCATCCGCAAATACTGTAAAAACCACAAATACAAGACAGGCCATGTAGAAAAGGGAGCCTGGTTATGCCGATGGACAGAATGTAAATTGTCAACAGCCTCTCTGGAGAACTGTATGTTGTTTTCTAAAACAGAGTTACAGAGCATAGCACACTTCCACTCATGGGCGTGTATTTTGGGAAAACTAAAAATCCACAACACACAGCCACCCCAAAGTTTATGGCTGCTCTGTTTACAAGAACCTCAACTTCGGTACACTTTAAATACACAAGGAAAGGAAAAAAAAATAATGGATAAAGATGTTGTGGTACTTATATACAATGGAATGTCACTCAGACATACAATCAATGTCATAAGGCCAATAGAAGCATAATGAGTGGCTTTAGGTACGATGATGCTAAGTGAAATGAGCAACAAAGAAAAAGAAATTTACTGTAATATATCACTTATAGAGGGAATGTAAACATGGATACACATGAACTGAATTTCAAAAGAGAGCAGAGTTACACATTTAGAAAACACACTTATGCCTCCTTAAGGGGAAAGGTGACGTGGGGTGAAGTGTAAAAGCAGAGTTTGAAATTAGCACAGATACCATTCCATATACGAAATATGTAATAGACAAGACCTACTCCTTTCTCAATGAACTGGACACAAAACACCCTATTCACTGAAGAGGAATATATCTGACTGCTAATAACCTTGAAACCTATGAATTTATATGTCTCCATAATGGAATCAAGTGTATGTAGATTGGCATAAACACAGATCAATGGAACAGGACAGAAAGCTAAGAGATAAACCTACATAACTATGGCTATCTCATCTATGACAAAGGAGCTAAGGATATACAATGGAGAAAAGACAGTCTCTTCAGAAATTGGTGCTGGGAAAACTGGACCCCTACACATAAAAGAATGAAATTAGGACACTCCATAACACCATACACAAAAATAAACTCTAAATTGATTAGAGATCTAAATATAAGACCAGACACTATAAAACACTTAGAGGAAACCATAGGCAGAACACTCTATGACATAAATCACAGCAAGATCCTTTTTGACCCACCTCCTAGAGAAATGGAAATAAAAACAGAGATCAACAAATGGGACCTAATGAAACTTAAAAGCTTTTACACTGTTCAGGAAAACATAAACAAGATGCAAAAACAACCCTCAGAATGGGAGAAAATATTTTCAAATGAAGCAATTGACAAAGGATTAATCTCCAAACTTTACAAGCACCTCATGTAGCTCAATATCACAAAAACAAACAACCCAATCCAAAAACGGGCAGAAGACCTAAATAGACATTTCTCCAAAGAAGATATACAGATTACCAAGAAATAGATGAAAGGATGCTGAACATCACTAATCTTTAGAGAAATGCACATCAAAACTACCGTGAGGTATCACCTCACAGCAGTCAGAGTGGCAATCATCAAAAAAAATCTACAAAACAATAAATGCTGGAGAGGCCTTTATTGGAGAAAAGGGAACACACTTGCACTGTGGGTGGGAATGTAAATTGATATGGGCACTAGGGAGAACAGTACGGAGGTTCCTTTAAATAACTAAAAATAGAAGTACCAAACGACACATCAATCCAACTACTGTGCATTTGCCTTGCGAAAACCATAATTCAAAAAGAGTTTTGTACGAAAATGTTCATTTCAGCTTTATTTACAATAGCCAGGACATGGAAGCAACCTAAGAGTCCATCGACAGATTAATGGATAAAGAAGTTCTGGCACATATATACAATGGAATATTACTCAGCCATAAAAAGAAGCAAAACTGACTTATTTGTACTGAGGTGGATGGATTTAGAACCTGTCCTACACAGTGAAGTAAGTCAGAAAGGGAAAAACAAATATTGTATGTTAACAGAGATATATGGAATCTAATGAAGGAAAAAAAAAAAGATTTTGAAGAACTTAGTGGCAGGACAGGATTAAGGACACAGAAGTAGAGAAAGGACTTGAGGACACCGGAAGGGGGATGGGTAGGCTGGGACGAAGTGACAGAGTGGCATGGACATAAATACATTACCAAATGTAACACTCATAGCTACTGGGATGCTGCCACATAGAAGAGGGAGATCAGCTTGGTGCTTTGTGACCACATAAAGGGGTGGGATATGGAGTGTGGGAGGGAGATGCAAGAGGGAGGGGATCTGGTGACATTTGTATATGTATAGCTGATTCACTTTGTTATACAGCAGAAACAAACACTCCATTGTAAAGCAATTATACTTCAATAAAGGTGTAAAAGGAAAAAAAAAAAAGAAAGCCCAGCGATAAACCTACACACCTATGGTCAACTAATCTATGACAAAGGAGGCAAGACTATACAATGGAGATAAGACAGTCTCTTCAATCAGTGGTGCTGGGAAATATGGACAGCTATATGTAAAAGAATGAAATTAGAACACTCCCCAACACCATCCATAAAAATATATTCAAAATGGATTAGAGACCTTAATGTAAGACTGCACAGTATAAAACTCTGAGAGGAAAACTTACGAAGAATACTCTGACGTAAATCACAGCAAGATCTTTTTTGATCCACCTCCTATACTAATGAAATAAAAAAGAAAACTAAACAGCTGGGACCTAATGAAACGTAAAAGCTTTTGCAAAGCAAAGGAAACTACAAACAAGACGAAAAGACAACCCTCAGAATGGCAGAAAATATTTGCAAACGAATCAATGGACAATTGCTTAATCTCCAATATATATAAACAGCTCATGCAGCTCAATATTAATAAAACAAACAACCCAATACAAAAATGGAAGAAGATCTAAATAGACATTTATTCCAAGAAGACATAGAGATGGCCAAGACACACATGAAAATCTGCTCAACATCTCTAATTATTAGAGAAATGGAAATCGAAACTACAATGAGGTATCACGTCACACCTGTTAGAATGGGCATCATCAGAAAATCTACAAACAACAAATGCTGGAGAGGGTGAGGAGATAAGGAACCTTCTTCCACTATTGTTGGGAATGTAAATCAATACAATCTCTATGGAGAACAGTATGGAGGTTCCTTTAAAAACTAAAAATAGAATTACCATATAATCCAGCAATCCCACTACTGGGCATATACCCAGAGGAAACCATAAATCAAAAAGACACATTCACCACAATTTTCATTGCAGCACTATTTACAATAGCCAGGTAATGAAAGCAAACTAAGTGCCCACAGACAGACGAATGGATAAAGATGTGGTACATATATACAATGGAATATTACTCAGCAATACATAGGAATGAAATTGGGTCATTTGTAGAGACCTTGATGGATCTAGAGACTGTCATACAGAGTGAAGTAAGTCAAAAAGAGAAAAACAAATATTGTATATTAATGCATACATGTGGAACCTAGAAAAATGGTACAGGTGAACCGGTTTGCAGGGCAGAGATAGAAACACAGATGTAGAGAACAAACTATGGACACCAAGGGGGGAATGCCATGTGAGGGTGGTGGTGGGATGAATTGGGAGACTGGGATTCACATGTGCACACTTATATGTATAAAATAGATATCCAATTAGAACCTGCTGTATAAAAGAAATAAATAAATTTTTAAAAAATTAAAAATAAATAAATAACATTTAATTAAAAAAAAAACAGAAAAAAAGTTTTTCCCTTCATATAGACCTCTTTATATTAATGCATTATTTCCATGTTTATATTTGTAAATTAAAAAAAAAGAGAAATAAATAAAATCTACCTTGAACCAAAAAGAAAAAAAGAAAAAAAAAAAAACAAAACAGAACCTACCAGTTATACAGAGGAAAATTGTATCAGGGCACTTGCTCCCCTGGTAAAAATTCTTAAGTTGGTCAGAGGTGTGAAATCGTCTCCCATGCAGTCAGCAGCGCTCCCCCCCACAAGGAGCATCCTCATTGCAAAGCAGGGGGACTGTTTCGAGGCGTCTGTGAGTAAATGTGAGCTGAGCCCCAGTCCTGCTGCAGCTGAACTCTTCCCACCCTTTCCAGGTAAAACACCTGAATATGTACAAGAACTTGCAAGCCTAGAGGAAGGGAGGTGGAGTCACACAAGCGACAGCACGTAGTCCGACTTGTTGCCTGCAGTCCAGCCAGGATGGTCCTGGCCCCAGATGCTCTTCTGGAAGCTTTCCATTTCCCTGCCTGAGATACCCCTCCTGCCACGGCCCCCACTGCTTTTTTACTTCCACAACACTGCCTGGGGAGAAATTCCAGCGGCAGGTATGGGTGACACATCCTCTTCTTTAGCAGGTGGCAGCCTGGCAACTCCTGCAGAAAGTCCATCAGAGCCCCCCTCAAACTGGGCCACCCACAAAGCCACGGCCCCTAACTCCCTCCCACCACCCCAGCCCCGGCACTGCTGACGGGGCAGAGAATATGGCGCCAGGCACAGCAACAGGGTCTCTTGCTGACTGGAGAGGTGTTTATATTGACCTCAAAACAGACACACCTGGGGAGGGCTGGCAGGCAGTTTCAGGCTGCCCAAATCAGCCAATCCTCACCCCTCAGGGGCTCACAGTTGCAGAAAATGAACCTTGCTAAATAGGCCAGGCACAAGGAACAGGTGTGGGCTCCTGAGAGTCAGGATAGACAAGGGGCTGCAGCTGCGGCTTGTTTTCTTATCATTTTATCTTGTCTATGAGTGGAAAACAACTTCAAGAAGACCCAATCCTAATGAGAGGAACCTAGGAGTCAATGAGAGGAGTGATGGTGGGTGGAGACAGAGGCCTGGTGCCCTGGCTGCAGTGGAAGTGTCTGGAAGACCAGGCAGAGAGAGGCTGCACAGAGTGATACCCAGGGTCACAGACCTCTCAGAGCTGCTGTTTGTTAGTTCAAGTCCTGCTCTGAGGTGTTCTGTGTCAGCTGTGAGCGACGGGTGAGCTGGGGGTTCTCTGCAAGGTGGGCTATGTGCACAGTTCCTGTGTGTCCAGCCTTGCTGGGTACCGGCACAGGGGAGCTCTGTATCCTGGGAAGGGCCTGACTAGGAGAGCCCCATGGGCTGCTGTGTAGCTGCACAGATGAGCTCCATACCCTGGGAGGGACTTGACCACGAGAGCCCCGTGGGCTGTGGGGTGGGCGGCACAGCCCAGGTGAGCTCCATATCCTGGGATTGGCCTGACCACGAGAGCCCCATGGGCTGCTGGAGACCTGCTAAAGTATATCAGGACAGTCAGTGAAGCCACCGAGGATATACATCCAGTAGCTCCTATTTGCTACACCCTGCTGGTCATTCTACCATCCACCAGGCCAGGGCATTCTGTATTAGACTTCAATGATGACTTCTTCTGTATTGCATTCATCTCAGAGTCACAAGAACTTTTGGATTGTGAGTGGCAGGACACAACATGCAACAAAAGCAATAATGCTGGGCCGTCCTGCCCCAATGGTTCAAAAATCCCCACACCATCATTGGGGAAATGTCCTCTAAAGACCTAAAAGTTCTACCTCTGTAAAAGGGAACCCTCCTTCAATATACAGATGACATTCTGATTGTCAGGTCTACTAAAGACGCCTCTGCACTACCTAGCCAAGAAAGGATAGAAGGTGTCCAAGGAAAAGGCTCAATTATCCCAGGCTAACGTGACATGCCTGGGCTTCATTCTCACAGATATTCAGAGAAACGCATCCCAGGATAGGGAAGAAGCCATTTACAGCCTTACCTCTTCTAAAACTAGAAAACAGCTTAGGGGTTCCTGGGGAGGCCAAGGTTTTCTGCATCTGGATCCCTAACTACAGTCTAATAGCTTGGCCTCTACATGAAACACTGACACGAAATGATGATGATTCTTTTGAATAGAATCCAGAAGCAGCCTTTCAAGAATGGAAAGAGCAGTCAATTCAGGCCCTTGTCCAGGAACTCCCTAATTTTGCTAAACCCTTTGACCATTACATACCCGGTCAAAGGTAAATCGCCCTTGGAGCCTTAGTGCAAAAACTGGGACCACTTGAAATGGAGCAACACAAGAATGCCCTTCAGGTGTGATAAACTATGGTCACCAAGGGCTTCGCCCACTGCCCCATCAGGCCAGGATACTGGGGTATCTAAAAAGCTGGAAATCAGCATCCCGCAAGGCCAGCTCCCTCCTAAGGGAAAAGGAACCCACGTGGTGATCATAACCACCCATCATGCCCTGAAGTTGCAGGGGTCGCGCTGCGGACACACTGACCTCGAGTGAGGAGGCCCTCCAACTCCAACCTCCAGAGAGACAAACGGGGGCAATGGGCCCCCAAGATGACTCGTGTGACCATCACTTGACCTGGAGTTTCTCTCAGAAAACAAGTCTGTGCCCCGAAAGAGCAGACTACTGCTTGCAGGACTTACTGCACCCAGACGGGAGCTAACAAGCTTGGTGGAGGAAACGTATATCACGATTTCACCATAGAAAACCCTACAGACACCACGGTGATGGTGGCCAATATGACCGGCTGGACTGCTGGCTTCTTCAAATGGCAGTTGACTCAGTGGACGTCATGGTCCTGGATCACCACCGACCCTGGACTGTCCGGGAGTTGAGCGGGCAGGGCTTTGACACATGGTGCTGTTTGTACATTAATTCAGGGACCTAATTAAAGAAAGCACAGACTACTGGTCAGAGCATCTAGGTTGGCAAATCCGTCAGCCTAAGTTCACCGAACAAATGTGGGCTGTGGTGAAACCTTCCACAGCATCATCTCTGTGCATCTCTTTCCTGGACCCTTAAAGGTCATTAGAATCTATTACACTTCCAATGCTGGTGCTCAGGTGGACGTGCAGTGAGGCAGGATGCCTTGGGACAATCAACCTCACCTAGGGGCTGCTGGGGAGAAGTTTTGCCCCTCCCCCCGTGTATGAGGGCTCCCACCTCAGCATGAAGCAGTTACAAAAGAGGTGTCTGCACCCTCAGCACCCCAAGAATGAGGAACGGGACAAAAAGCAGAGGAGGTGTTCGTCTCCGGCAACGTTCATTAAAAATTTCTGGGAGATAAAAAGAGAATCTGGGCAATAAAATAAAGTCTAACCTGTTTTTCCTTTGTGCTTTGTCTAATTTCACGTGCTCCTAGGGTTCCGCATGCAGAGGTCCCACACCCGGCACTTCAGACCCGATTTCCTAGTCCAGAATGGCTGGGTCGACACCTCAGCTAGCGGGGTCCCATGCAGACTCTGCGACATAGAGCCTGAGCTGCACCCAACCCAGCCCTCGAGAGCTCCATCCCCTCCCTCCCGCTGACGCTGCTGGGACACCTACACAGCAGCCCAGCCCACAGTCCAGGGGGGATTGCATGCTCTCAGCTCTCCATTCTGTTTTCAAAATATAAAGTTTCCTTTGCTTCTGAACCAAACTCAGTCTTGATCTGTTGGCTCCAATGACACTGGGCATGGGAACTCCTGTTGGGGTCCACTCTGGAGGATCAGTAACAGAAATTGAGAACACTTTAACTTCAATGAACAGATGTGTGAGGCAAACTGTAGTCAACCTAGAGCAGTGTATAAGGCTCGGGTAAAATAAGATGTTTCTAAGACTTGCATCTGATATTTCCATCACTTTATTATAAGCAAGTTTAGTGAAGACGTCTGTCTTATTTGTCAGGTCAACATTAGAGAAATGAAGTGATTTATTCCCAAGGATGTACATCGAATACTCTTGGCTGAAGCTTTAGTCTTGTTTTGAATGCTTTTCCATTGAAAATGATACCTCTCTTTCAGCTTCCCCATTTCTGAGAAGTATAAAATCTTATAATTTATTATTACCAAAGGGGAAAGGTAGGTGAAGGGATAAATTAACAGTTTGGGATTAACACATACACACTGCTATGTATAAAACAGATCATCAACAAGGAACTACTGTATAGCACAGGGAACTACACTGAATATTTTGCAATAACCTATAAGGGGAAATAATCAGAAAAAGAATAGATATTTTTATTGACATCATCTATCAATGACAGATAAAATGTAACCTAAGCAAGGCCGATGGTGAGCACTTCTGACTCTGAAGATTTCAATCATCTAAAGTTTGGACTCTGCCTATTTCCCAAGGCCCTTAATGGACATATATGTAGCCATAGCTTAAAAATTCCCCAGTTTGGGGTTCAGGGAGGCACTGATTTGGAAAACTCCCTGGTGTTCTACTTACATGTACGGGACCATTCCTATGGCTAAAACATGCCTGTCACACCTAGAGGATGGTACACCGTTTGATCGGAAACAGTTTGGAAATGGCACCTCCTCTCCTCATCGCCTGGTGCTCGGGTTCAACCCTCCAGCATCTTTCCTAACAATCTCCTCACTTGGGGATATCAGCACCGTCAACATCCTGTTGAACACAGTTTGGAATTTATCCAGAGGATGAAGCGGAAGGATGAGAAAAATTTAGAGACAAGTCCTAGGTGTTCGGACAGGCACATGCCACTGTAATTTCCAATCCGGAAGACAAATTCATCAAAGGCTAGAATTGCCCATGGAAACAGAATAGGGCTAGAGGAAATCCCGCTGTTTTGTGTCCAGTTTCCAAAAACACAAGTTGAAAAATGGAACTCAGGGGCACTAAAATTCATGAAACTGCAGAGTTGAAAATATCTATCGTCAAAAAATGTCTTGAGGTAAGTCACAGAAAACGACTTGTAAGCAAGGGAGAGTGGCAGGAAACAGATTTGAAGAGGTGGAAAGGACTCCCCATTAAAGCACAAGAAAAGGGGCTGAACATCGCCAATGATGCAGTTGGCCAAAAAGGGCGTATGCATTTTTTCTGAATATATTCAAGTAAAGGCCATACACACTTTTTATCCAACCAAACAGGTGGGCACTGGAAATCAATACTACAAAATGTATCACTTCACATCAGTCAGAAGGGCCATCCACATAAAGTGTAAACACCCGAAATGCAGGACAGGGTGAGGAGAAAAGGGAGCCCTGTGAGGCTGATAGTGGAAATGTAATTTGCCAATGGCCACTCTGGAGAAGTGCATTGTGTTTGCTAAAACATCTAAAAAATGAGCTACAGAGCATAGGGCACTTGCACTCATGGGTGTATACCTTGGGAAAAACAAAAATCGACAGAAAACAGGCACCCCAACGTTTACCACCTCTCTGTTAAAAAGGGCCTCAACTTGGATATAAAATAAATGTCCCTGTAAGGATAAAATGGATAAAAGAGATGGGGTACTTATGTAGAGTGGAATATTACTCATCCAGAAATCAATGAAATAAGGCCAGTTGTACCAACTCTGGAGGATTTACATACGATCATTCTAAGTGACGTATGTCAGAAAGAAAAAGACACATATCATAAGATGTCACTTAAAGGTGGAATCAAAAATGGCTACACATGAAATAAATTACAAAACAGAAACATAGTCAAATATGTAGAAAATAGACATAAGGCTGCTAAATGGGAAAGGTGGGGAAGGGTGAGGTATTATCCAGGAGGTTGAAATTAGCAAAGATACCATTCCAAGTACCAAATTGAATAACTGACAATGCCTACACGGTACCTCAAAGAACTGCACTCAGCCCACTCAAGTCACTGGAAAATAATACATATGACTGGTAAGCATCTGAAAAAGAATTTATTGTTGTCTCACAGTACATGAATCAAGTGGATGCACAGCAGCAAAAAACAGAGCTTTGAAAATCAGCTGTAACCAATATAAAAATAAATTTAAAAATATGTATAAAAACAGTGAGACAGGCAAAAATTCTTACAACTTTTGTTGAAGGGCTACAATGTAACATGGATTGAACACATGTAGACCCACAGCAGGATGATATATAAGGCGGGAAGCTATGCACGCTAAGACATGTTAGAGAGGCTGGTTGAGGAAATGCAGACCTTTTAAAGTAATACAGCCTGGTACCCATTCCATGGGTCCCAAATATGCAGGTTCAAGGGAATCTTCTGACAGCGAAAACATGCCTGGAAAACCAAGATGAACGTACACCGTGTGCTCAGGAAAGGTGTCGAAAATGCACCTCATTTTTGATCTCCTGGTGCTGGGGTTCGCCATTCCAGCCACATTACTAACAATCTCCCCACTTGGAGAATCAGCACCTTTAACCTCCTGTTTCACACAGTTTGCAATTTGTGCAGAGGATAAACGGGAAGAGGGGGAAACAATGAGAGACTAGCTGTAGGAGTTTTGACAGGCACGTGTCACTCTAATTTCCCATTAGGAAGAATAATTAACCAAAGGCACAGCCTTCCTCCCCAGAACCAGAATAGGGCCAGAAGCAATACAATGGTTTGGCGGCCAGCTCACAAAAAATGCGAGTTGAAAAATGGAGCTCAGGAGCAGACAATTCAAAGACCTGCAAAGATATAAATGATAACCAACATCCAAAAATATATTCAGGGCTTCCCTGGTGGCGCAGTGGTTGAGAGTCCGCCTGCCGATGCAGGGGACACGGGTTCGTGCCCCGGTCTGGGAGGATTCCACATGCCGCGGAGCGGCTTGGCCCGTGAGCCATGGCCATTGAGCCTGCGTGTCCGGAGCCTGTGCTCCGCAACGGGAGAGGCCACAACAGTGAGAGGCCCACATACCGCAAAAAAAAATATATATATATATATTCAGGTAAGGCAACGAAGAGGATCTGAATGAGCGGCAGAATTGCAGGAAACAGATTTGAAAAGGTAGATTGTACTCACAGTTAAAGCATATGAAAAGCAGCAGAATTTCTAAAATGATGCAGTTGGGCAAAAGGGTGTATGCGTTTTCTTCGTGAATATCTTCAGGAAAAAAACACATACAGAGTTTTTGGCCAACCAAGCAAGCGGGAAATGCAAGTCCACTCAACAAAGAAGTCTCAATTTCCACTGCTCAGAAAGGCCATCCAAAAAATGTGTACAAACCAGAAATGCAGGAGAGGCCATGGAGAACACGGAGCCTGGTCACGCTGATGGGTGGGGTATAAATATCCAAGAGCCACTCTGAAGAAGTGTATGCTGTTTCCTAAAACATCTAAAATACAAAGCCCCTGAGCAAAGGGGAATTCAACTCATGGGCATATGACTTGGGAAGACTAAATATCAACAAGACACAGGCACTCCAAAATTTAGGGCTGCTCTGCATACAAGAACCTCCACTTCGGTACACATAAAATATGCCAGGAAAAAGAGAAATGCATAAAGAACTTGTGGTAATTTTGTACAACGGAATATCACTCAGACGTGATATCAATGCCATAAGGCCAGTAGCAGCATAATGAGTGGATTAAGGTACGATGATTCTAAGTGCAATAAGTCACACAGAAAAAGAATCTAATCATAAGATATCAGTTATAGAGGTAATGTCAACATCACAACACATGAACTGAATTAGGAAAGAGAACAGAGTCTCACATTTAGAAAACACCCTTATGCCTGCTTAAGGGGAAAGTAGAGGTGGGGTGATGCATAAAACCAGAGTTTGATGTTAGCACAGGTATCATTCCATAAACCAAATACAGAATAGACAAGACCTACACTTTCCTCAGTGAACGGGACTCAACACCCCTATTCCACACAGAGGAATATATCTGACTAGTAAAAAATCTTAAAACCTATGTATTCATATGTCTCTGTAAGGGAATCAATTGTGTCTAGACCAGCATAAACATGTCCGTGAAAATCAGTTCAACCCCATTATAAAAATGAATTTCAAAAACAAAACAAAATAACAGTGAAATTCTTACACAATTCCTTCAGGGGTTCTGATGAAACCTGGAATGACCCTATCTGCAAAGACAGCTGGATGAGACATAAGGCTGGACACCAGGGAATGAGAGGACTGGTGAGATTGGGAGAGAAAATGCAGACCCTTTAAAGTAGTAATGCATGCCACCATTCCATGGGTCCCAAATCTCCAGGTAGAAGGGAATATCACTACAGTTATAACATGTATGGGAAACCTAGAGAATGAACCCACTGTTTTGGCGAAAGGTTTCTAAAAATCTCCTAATTTTTCCTCTCCTTGTGCTCCAATTTGGCATTCCAACTGCTTTACTATCAATCTCCCAACTTTGGAGAGTCAACCCCTAAAACCTCCTGGTTCGCACAGTTTGCTAATTGTGCAGAGGATGAAAGGGAAGAGGGAGAACCAATCAGAGAGTAGATGAAGGCATTTGGACGGGCACATGTCACTCTAATTTCCCATTCAGGAAGAAGAATTAACCAAAGCCTCAGCCAACAGCAGGGAACCAGTATAGCCACCCCTGGAACCAGTATAGGTCCTGAAGCAATATTGTGGATTTGCGGACAGCTCACAAAAATGGGATTTCAAAATTGGAGCTCAGGGGCACAGAAATTCACAAACCTGCAGTTATAAAGAACTACTCAATTCCAAAAATCTGTTGAGGAAAGGCAAAGAAGTGGACTTGAAAATGAGGCAGAATTGCACAAAACATATTTCAAGAGGTAAATTAGAATCGCCTTTAAAGCTCAGGAAAAGCATCACAACTTCGACAATGATGCACTTGGCCAAAAAGGGCGTATGACTTTTCTCCTGAATTCAGGAGAAAATGCATACACCCTTTTTGGCCAATCAAGCAAGCGCACAATGCAAATCCACACTACAAAGAATTGTCACTTCCAACCGGTAAAAAGGGATATCTGAAAATCTGTAAATACCACAAAGGCAAGAGAGAGATGACAAGGGCATGAAGCAATGTGATCCCAAGGGTCATGGAGTATTGTGATGACAAGTGCATGGAGCATTGTGATGACAAAATTATGTAGCATTTGCTGACAAGGCATGGAGCATTGTGATGACAAGTTTCATGGAGCACTGTGATGACAAGCCTCAAGGAGCACTGTGATTAGAGTGGTCATGGAGCATTGGGATGACAAGGGCATGGATCATTGTGATGACAAGGGTCATGGAGCATTTTGATCACAAGAGTCCCGGATCATTGTGTTGTCAGGGTTCATGGAGCGTTGTGATGACAGTGGTCCTGGAGCATTGTGATGGCAGGGATCATGGAGCATTGTGATGAGAAGGTCATGGAGCATTGGGCTGAAAATATTCATGGAGTATTGTGATGAGAGGGGTCATGGAGCATTGTGATGACAAGGTACTGGAGCATTGTGATAAGAAGACCATGGAGCCTTGTGATGACAAGTCTCATGGAGCATTCTGATGAAAAGGGGCATGGAGCATTGTGATTACAGGCGTCTTGGAGCATTGTGATGACAAGGGCATGGAGCATTGGAATGAGAAGGACATGGAGCGTTCTGATGACATGCATCACGGAGCACTGTGATGACAAGCGTATGGAGCATTGTGATTACAGGGGTCTTGGAGCACTGTGATGAAAAGGGCATGGATCATTGTGATGAAAAAGGCATGGAGGCTTGTCATGACAGGGTTCAAGGAGCATACTGACGACAAGTGTCAGGGAGCATTGTGATGACAAGGGTATTGAGCATTGTGATGACAAAGGTCATGGAGCATTGTGATGAGAAGACCATGGATAATTGTGATGACGAGCGTCATGGGGCGTTGTGATGACAAGTGTTATGGAACATTGTGATCAGAAGGGTTTGGTGCATTGTGATGACAGAGGTCATAGAGCATTTTGATTTCATTGTTATGACAATAGCATGAAGCATTATGATGATGGGCATGGTGAATTTTGATGACAGGTTTCATGGAGCAGTGAGATGAAAAGGGGCATGGAGCATTGTGATAACAGCAGTCTTGGAGCATTGTGATGACAAGGGCATGGAGTATTGTGATTACAGGGGCCGTGGAGCATTGTGATGACAAGGGTCATGGAGCCTTGTGATGACAAGGCTGTGGAACATTGTGATGGCAGGTGTCATGGAGCATTGTTATGACAGGGTAATGGAGCATTGTGATGACAAGGGCATGGAGCATTCATCTGAAAAATTTCATGGATTATTTTGATGAGAGGGGGAAGGAGCATTGTGATGACAAGGGCACGGAATACTGAGATACATGGGTCATGCAGTATTGTAATGACAAGCGCATGGAGCATTGTGATAAGAAGGACATCGAGCATTGTGAGGACAAGCGTCATGGAGCTTTGTGATGACAAGGCCATTGAGCAATGTGATGAGAGTGTTCATGGAGCATTGTGATGACAATGGCATGCAGCATTGTGATGCCAAGGGTCATGGAGCTTTGTGATGACAAAGGTCATGGAGCATTTTGATGACAAGTGTGTGGTGCACTCTGTTGTGAAGGGCGGGGAGCATTGTGATGACAGGATCATGGAGAAATTTGATGATAATTGTCATTGAACATTTTGATGAAAGTGGTTATGGAACGTTGTGATGTCAGGGGTCCTGGAGCATTTTGATGAAAAGGGTCATGGAGCATTTTGATGACAGGGGTTATGGAACATTGTGATGTCAGGGGTCATCGAACATTGTTATGATAAGTGCATGTAGCATTTTGATGACAGGAGTCATGGAACATTGTGATGACACGGGTGAGGGAGTATTGTGATGAGTAGTGATGTAACATTGTGATATCAGTGGTGAGAGATCATTTTGATGAGAAGTGCATGGAGCATTGTGATGACAAGGTTTATGGAGCACTGTGATGAAAAGATTGTGGAGCACTGTGATGACAACTGCATGGCACATTGTGATGACATGGGTCATGGAACATTGTGCTGAGAAAGGCATAGAGCATTGTGATGACAAGGGTCAAAAAGCATTGTGATTAAAAATTCATGGAGCATTGTGGTGAAAAATGTCACAGAGATTCGTGATGACGAGGGCATGTACCATTGTGACGACAAAGGTCATGAAGCATTGAGATGACTGGAGTCACGGAGCATTGTGATGACAGGGGTCATGGAGCATTGTGATAACAAGGGCATGGAGCATTGTGATTACAAGTGTCATGCAGCACTCTGATGACAAGCTTGTGAAGTATTTTGATGACAATGGCATGGAGCATTCTGATGACATGTGTCATGGAGCTTTGTGATGACAAGGGCATGGGGCATTGTGAGGAGAAGTGCATCGAGCGTTGTGATGACAAGCCTCATGGAGATTTGTGATGACAAATGCAAGGAGCAATGTGATGAGAGGGTTCATGGAGCATTGTTATGACAATGGAATGGAGCATTGTGATGCCAAGGGTCATGGAGCTTTGTGATGACAAAGGTCATGGAGCATTTTGATGACAAGCGCAAAGTGCATTGTGATGAGAAGTGCAGGGAGCATTGTGATGACATGCGTTATGGATCATTGTGATGACAAATGTCATGGAGCATTGTGCTGAAAACTGCATGGAGCTTTGTGATGACAAGGGTCACAGAGCACTGTGATGAATGGTTCATGGAGCATTGTGATGAGAGTCATGGAGCAATGTGATGAAATGGATCATGGAACATTTTGATGACAGGGTTTATGGAACATTGTGATGTCAGTGGTAATGGAGCATTGTGATGAAAAGTGTCATGGAGCATTTTGTGACAAGGGTTATAGAACATTGTGATGTCAGGGGTCATGGAGCATTGTGAAGATATGTGTAGCATTGTGATGATATGGGCATGTAGCATTTTGATGACAGGGTTCATGGAACATGGTGATGACGGGGTGAGCGAGTATTGTCATGACTAGTGATGGAACATTGTGATATATGTGGTGAGAGAGCATTTAGATGAGAAGTGCATGGAGAATTGTGATGACACGTTTTATGGAGCATAGCGATGAAAAGGATGTGGAGTATTGTGATGACAAGCGCATGGCGAAATGTTATGACATGGGTCATGGAGCATTTTGCTGACAAGTGCATGGAGCATCGTGATGACAAGCGTCATGGAGCATTGTGCTGACAAAGGCATGTAGCATTGTGATGACAAGGCTCATAGGGTTTTGTGATGAAAAGTTCATGGAGCATTGTGGTGACAAAGGTCACAGAACCTTGTGTGACGAGGGCATGGACCATTGTGATGACAAAGGTCATGAATCATTGTGATGACTGGAGGCACGGAGCACTGTGATGACAAGGGCATGGAGCACTGTGATGACAGGGGCATGGAACATTGGTCTGACCAGTTTCTTGGATTATTGTGATGACAGTGTGCATGACAGATTGTGATGACAAGGGCATGGAGCATTGTGATGACAAGTTTATGGATTATTGTTAAGACAGGTGTCAGGGAGCATTTTGATGACATATGTCATTGTCCATTGCGATGACAATGGCATGGAGTGTTGTAATGCCAAGTGTCATGGAGGACTGTGATGACAAATGTAATGGAGCATTTTGATGACAAGGGCTTAGAGCATCGTGATGACAAGGGTCATGGAGCATTGTGATGACAAGAGCATGGAGCATTGTGATGACAAATGTCACAGAGCCTTGTGTGACGAGGGCATGGACCATTGTGATGACAAAGGTCATGAAGCATTGTGATGATTGGAGTCACGGAGCATTGTGATGACATGGGTCAGGTAGCATTGTGATAACAAGGGCATGTTGCATTGTGATAAAAGGGGCATGGAACATTGCTCTGACAAGTTTCATGGATTATTGTGATGACAGTGGGCATGGCACATTGTGATGACAAGGGCATGGAGCACTGTGGTGACAAAGGTCACAGAGCCTTGTGTGACGAGAGCATGGACCATTGTGATATAAAATGTCATAAAGCATTGTGATGACTAGAGTCACGGAGCATTGTGATGAGAGTGGCATGGAACATTGGTCTGACAATTTTCATGGATTATTGTGATGAGAGTGGGCATGGCTCACTGTGATAACAAGGGCATGGAGCATTGTGATGACAAGGTCATGGAGTATTGTGAAGACAGATGTCAGGGGGCATTGTGAGGACATATGTCATGGTCCATTGCGATGACAATGGCATGGATTATTGTGATGCCAAGTGTCATGGAGCATTGTGATGACAAGTGTTATGGAACATTGTGATCAGAAGGGTTTAGAGCATTGTGATGACAGAGGTCATTGAGCATTTTGATTTCCTTGTGATGACAGTAGCATGAAATATTATGGTGATGGGCACGGTGCATTGTGATGACATGGTTCATGAAGCATTGAGAAGAAAAGTGGCATGGAGCATTGTGATTACAGGGGTGTTGGAGCATTGTGATGACAAGGGCATTGTGCATTGTGATTACAGGGGTCTTGGAGCATTGTGATGACAAGGGTCACGGAGGCTTGTGATGACATGGCCGTGGAACATTGTGATAGCAGGGGTCATGGAGCATTGTTATGACAGGTGTAATGGAGTATTGTGATGACAAGGGTATGGGGCATTGGTCTGAAAAGTTTCATGGATTATTTTGATGAGAGTGGGCATGGAGCATTGTGATGACAAGGGCACGGAACACTGTGATACATAGATCATGCAGGATTGTAATGGAAAGGGCATGTAGCATTGTTTTGAGAAGGACATCGAGCATTGTGATTACAAGAGTCATGGAGATTTGGGATGACAAGTGTATGCAGCAATGTGATGAGAGGCTTCATGAATCATTGTGATGACATTGGAATGGAGCATTGTGATGCCAATGGTCATGGAGCTTTGTGATGACAAATGTCATGGAGCATTTTCATGACATGTGTTATGGAGCATTGTGAGGTCAGGGGTCATGGAGCATTGTGATGAAAAGGGTCATGGAGCATTTTGATTACATGGGTTATGGAGCATTGTGATGTCAGGGGTCATGGAGCACTGTGATGATAAGGGCATGTAGTATTGTGATGACAGAGGTCAGGGAAAATTGTGATGACAAGGGTGAGGGAATATTGTTATGACTAGTGATGGAACATTGTGATATCAGTGGTGACGGATCATTTTGATGAGAAGTGCATGCAGCATTGTGATGACAAACTGGTGGAGCATTTTCCTGACAAGCGCATGGAGCATTGTGATGACAAGGGTCATTGAGTATTGTGCTGAGAAAGGCATGGAGCATTGTGATGACAAGGGTCATGGAGCATTGTGATGAAAAGTTCATGGAGCATTGTGGTGACACAGGTCACAGAGCCTTGTGATGACGAGGGCATTGACCATTGTGATGACAAAGATCATGAAGCATTGTGGTGAATGGAGTCACGGAGCATTGTGATGACAGGGGTCATGGAGCATTGGGATGTCAAGGGCATGGAGCATTGTGATGAGAGGGGCATGGAGCATTGGTCTCACAAATTTCATGGATTATTGTGATGACAGTGGGCATGGTGCATTGTGATGAAAAGAGCATGGAACTTTGTGATGACAACGTCATGGATTATTGTGAAGACAGGTGTCAGGGAACAATGTGATGACATATGTCACGGTCCATTGTGATGCCAATGACATGGAGCATTGTGATGCCAAGTGTCATGGAGGATTGTGATGACAAAGGTAAAGGAGCATTGTGATGATCAGGAAATGGAGCAATGTGATGGCAAGACCGTGGAGCATTGTGATGAGAAGACCATGGATAATTGTGATGACGAGCATTATGGAGCTTTATGATGAAAAGAGCCATGGAGCCTTCTGACATAAGCTATCACTTATGAAGGAAATGTAAACATGGCTAAACATGAACTGAATTAGGAAAGAGAACAGAGTCTCACATTTAGAAAACATACTTATGGCTGCTTAGGGGAAAGAAAGGTGGGAAGATGCACAAAACCAGAGTTGGATATTAGCACAGGTACCGTACAATAATCCAAATACAGAATAGACAAGACCTACTCCTTCCTCAGTGAACGGGACTCAACACCCCTATTCCCCGCAGAGGAATATATCTGATTAGTAAGAATCTTTTTTTTTTTTTTTTTTTTTTTTTGCGGTATGGGGGCCTCTCATTGATGTGGCCTCTGTAGTTGTGGAGCACAGGCTCCGGACACGCAGGCTCAATGGCCATGGATCATGGGCCAAGACGCTCCGCGGCATAAGGGATCCTCCCAGACCGGGGCACGAACCCGTGTACCCTGCATCGGCAGGTGGACTCTCAACCACTGTGCCACCAGGGAAGCCCCTGATTAGTAAGAATCTTAAAACCTAAGTATCGATATGTCTCCGTAAGGGAATCAAGTCTGTCTAGATCGGCATAAACACGTCAGTGAAAATCAGCTCAACCTCATTATAAAAATGAATTTCAAAAACAAAACAAAAAAAAAAAAACAGCGAAATTCTAACACAATTCCTTCAGGTGTTATGATAAAACCTGTAATGACCCTATCCAAAATGACAGCTGGATGAGACAAAAGGCTGGTCACTTGGGACTGAGAGGATTGGTGAAATTGGGTGAGAAAATGCAGACGCTTTAAAGCAATAATGCATTCCACCAATTCCATGGATCCCAACTCTCCAGGTAGAAGGGAATATCACTACAGTTATAACATGTACGGGAAACATAGAGAATGGACACACTGTGTATACGAAAGCTTTCTAAAACTCAAGTAATAGTCCCTCTCCTGGTGCTCCGGTTTGAATTTCCAACTGCTTTATTATCAATCTCCCAACTTGGAGAGACAGCCCCTTTAACCTCCTGTTTCTCACACGTTGCCAAATTGGCAGAGGATGGAAGGGAAGATGGAGGACCAATGAGAGAGTATCTGTTAGGCATTTGGACAGGCACATGTCACTCTAATTTCCGGGCAGGAAGAAGAATTAACAAAAGTCTCAGCCACCAGCCGGGACCCATTATAGTTCCTGAACCAAAATTTTGGACTTGTGGTCAGCTCAAAAAAAAACGAGTTGAAAAATGGAGCTCAGTGGCACAGCATTTCACAAACTGGCAGAGTACTAAAGGGCAACTATCGTCCAAAAATCTGTTCAGGGAAAGCAACGAGGAGGACTTGAAAGCGAGCCAGAAGAGCAGGAAACAGATTTCAAGAGGTACATTGGAATCGCCTTTAAAGCACAGGAAGAGGGGCACAACTTCGACAATGATGCATTTGGCCAAAAAGGGTGAATGCGTTTTCTCCTGAATATATTCAGGAGAAGACGCAAACAACATTTTCGCCCAAGCAAGCAAGCGGGCAATGCAAATCTGCACTACAAAGAAGTATCACTTCCCACTGGTCAAAAGGGACATCCACAAAATGTGTAAAAACAAGAAAGGCAAGACAGGCCCTGGAGAAGAGGGAGCATAGTTATGCTGATGGGCAGGATGTAAATTGCCAACTGCCTCTCTGGAGGAGTGCATTGTGTTCCCTAAAACAAGTAAACAACAGAGCTACAGCGCCAAGGGCACTTCCAGTCTAGGGAATATACCTTGGGCATACTGAAAATCAATAAGACAGAGCCACTCCAAAATTTAGGGCTGCACTGCTTACAAGAACCTCAAATTTGGTACACCTTAAATTTCCCAAGAAAGCAAAAATGGTTCAAGAAACTGTGTTAGTTACGTACGATGGAATAGCCCTCAGCCATGAAATCAATGTCATAAGGCCAGTAGCAGCAGAATGATTGGATAGAGGTACGATGATTCTAAGTGAAATAAGTCAAAGAGAAAAAGAAACTTATCATAAGATATCACTTATTAAGGTCCTGTAAACATGGCTACACATGAACAGAGTTAGGAAAGAGAAAAGTGCCTCTCATTTAGAAAACAATTTTATGCCTTCTTAAGGGGAAAGGAGCGGAGGGGTGATGCATAAAACCACAGTTTGATATTCGTACAGCTACCGTTCCAAAAACCAAATATGGAATACACAAGACCTACACCTTCCTCAGTGAAAGGGACTCAAAACCCCATATTTCCCGCAGAGGATTATATCTGACTAGTAAGAATCTTAAAACCTATGTATTGATATGTCTCCATAAGGGAATGAAGTGGGTCTAGACTGGCAAAAACATGGCAGTGAGAATCAGCTCATACCCAGTATAAAAAGGAATTTCAAAAACAAAACAAAAAAACAGGGTAATTCTTTACAATTCCTACAGGAGCTCTGATGAAACCTGGAATGACCCTATCTACAAGGACAGCTGGATGTGGCTTAAGCCTGGACACTTGGGACTGAGAGGTTTGGTGAGATTCAGTGAGCAAATGCAGACCATTTAAAGCAATAATGCGTGGAACACCTTCCAATGGTCCCAAATCTCCAGGTTGAAGGGAATATTACTACAGCTATAACATGTACGTCACACCTAGAGAATGGATACACTTTGAATACGAAAGGTTTCTAAAACTCAACTAAGAGTCCCTCTTATGGTGCTCGGGTTTGAATTTCCATCTCCTTTATTATCAATCTCCCAACTTGCAGAGACATCCCCTTTAACCTCCTGGTTCTCACAGGTTGTCAGTTTGGCAGAGGATGAAAGGGAAGAGGGAGAACCAATAAGAGAATAGCTGTTAGGCATTTCGACGGCACATGTCACTCTAATTGCGCGTCAGGAAGAAGAATTAATCAAATTCTCAGCCACCCACTGAGAACCTGTATAGGTCCTGAACCAAAATTTTGGACTTGTGGTCAGCTCACAAAAAAATTATTTGAAAAATGGAGCTCAGGTGCACAGCAATTCACAAACTGGCAGAGTACTAAAGGACAAATATCATCCAAAAATCTGTTGGGGGAAGGCAACGAGGTGGACCTGAATGCGAGCCAGAATAGCAGGAAACAGATTTCAAGAGGTACATTGGAATCGCCTTCAAAGCACAGGAAGAGGAGCACAACTTCGACCATGATGCACTTGCCCAAAAAGGGCATAGGCGCTTTCTCTTGAATATATTCAGGAGAAAACGCATACGCCCTTTTTGGCCAAGCAAGCAAGCCAGCAATGCAAATCTGCACTACAAAGAAGTATCACTTCCCACCGGTCAAAAGGGACATCCGCAAAATGTGTAAAAACCTGAAAGGCAAGACAGGCCCAAGAGAACAGGGATCCTTGTTATGCTGATGGGCGGGATGTAAATTGCCAACTCCCTCTCAGGAGGAGTGCATTGTGTTCCCTAAAACAGGTAAAAACCAGAGCTACAGAGACAAGGGCACTTCCAGTCTAGGGAATATACCTTGGGAAAACTGAAAATCAATAAGACAGAGACACCCCAAAATTTAGGGCTGCACTGCTTATAAGAACCTCAACTTGGGTACACCTTAAATATCCGAGGAAAGACAAAAATGGTTCAAGAAATTGTGTTACTTTCGTATGATGGAATATACCTCATCCATGAAATCAATGTCATAAGGCCAGTAGCAGCAAAATGAGTGGATTCATGTACGATGATTCTAAGTGAAATAAGTCACAGAGAAAAAGAAACTTATCATAAGATATCACTTATGAAGGTCCTGTAAACATGGCTACACATGAACAGAGTTAGGAAAGAGAAAAGAGCCTCTCATTTACAAAACACTCTTATGCCTGCCTAAGGGGGAAGGAGAGGTGGGGTGATGCATAAAACCAGACTTTGATATTAGTACAGGTATCGTTACAAAAACCAACTACAGATTATACAAGTCCTACACCTTCGTCAGTGAAAGGGACTCAAAACACCATATTTCCCACAGAGGAATATATCTGACTAGTAAGAATCTTAAAACCTATGTATTGATAAGTCTCCGTAAGGGAATCAAGGGTGTCTAGACTGGCATAAACATGGCAGTGAGAATCAGCTCAAACCCACTATAAAAAGGAATTTCAAAAACCAAAGAAAAAAACAGGGATATTCTTTACAATTCCTTCAGCAGCTCTGATGAACCTGGAATGACCCTGTCTACAACGACAGCTGGATGTGGCATAAGCCTGGACACTTGGGACTGAGAGGATTGGTGAGATTGGGTCAGCAAAAGCAGACCATTTAACAATAATGCGTGGCACACATTCTAAGGATTCCAACTCTCCTGGTGGAAGGGAATTTTACTACAGCTATAACATGTACGGGAAACAAAGAGAATGGACACACTGTGAATACGAAAGGTTTCTAAAACTCAACTAGTAATCCCTGTCCTTGTGCTTCGGTTTGAATTTCCAACTGCTTTGCTATCAATCTCCCAACTTGGAGAGACAGCCCCTTTAACCTCCTGGTTCTCACAGGTTGCAAATTAGGCAGAGGATGAAATGAAAGATGGAGAACCAATGAGAGAGTAGCTTTTAGGCATTTGGATGGGCACATTTCACTCTAATTTCCCGGCAAAAAGAAGAATTAACCAAAGTATCAGCCACACGCCGGGAAACAGTATAGATCCTGAAGCAAAATTATGGACTTGCGGTCAGCTCACAAAAAACAAGTTGAAAAATTGAGCTCAGGGGCACAGCAATTCACAAATTGGCAGAGTAATAAAGGGCAACTATCGACCAAAAATCTGTTGAGGGAAGGCAACGAGGCATACTTGAAAGGGAGCCAGAATAGCAGGAAATAGATTTCAGGAGGTACATTGGAATCGCCTTTAAAGCACAGGAAGAGGGGCACAATTTCGACAATGGTGCATTTGCCCAAGAAGGGCATATGCATTTAATCCTGAATATAATCAGGAGGAAACGCATACGCCCTTTTTGGCCAAGCAAGAAAGCGGGCAATGAAATTCTGCAGTACAAGGAATTATCACTTCCCAGCGGTCAAAAGGGACATCTGAAAAATGTGTAAAAACCAGAAAGGCAAGACAGGCCCTGGAGAACAGGGAGCCTAGTTATGCTGATGGGCAGGATGTAAATTGCCAACCGCCTCTATGGAGGAGTGCAATGTGTTCCCTAAAACAATTAAATAACAGAGCTACAGAGCCAAGGGCACTTCCAGTCTATGGAATATACCTTGGGAAAACTGAAAATCAATAAGACAGAGCCAGCCCAAAATTTTGGGCTGCTCTGTTTACAAGAACCTCAACTTGGGTACACCTTAAATATCCCAGGAAAGACAAAATTGGTTCAAGAAATTTTGGTACTTACGTATGACGGATTATCCCTCAGCCATGAAATCAATGTCATAAGGCTAGTAGCAGCAAAATGAGTGGATTCAGGTACGATGATTCTAAGTGAAATAAGTCACAGAGAAAAAGAAAATTATCATAAGATATCACTTATGAAGGTCCTGTAAACATGGCTACACATAAACAGAGTTAGGAAATAGAAAAGAGCCTCTCATTTAGGAAACACTCTTATGCCTGCTTAAGGGGAAAGGAGAAGAGGGTTGATGCATAAAACCAGAGTTTGATATTCGTACAGGTACCATTCCAAAAACCAAATATGGAATAGACAAGACTTACACCTTCCTCAGTGAAAGGGACTCAAAACCCCGTATTTCCCACAGAGGAATATATCTGACTAGTAATAATCTTAAAACCTATATATTGATATGTCTCCATAAGGGAATCAAGTGTGTCTAGACTGGCATAAACATGGCAGTGAGAATCAACTCAAACCCACTATAAAAAGGAATTTCAAAAACAAAACACAAAAACAGGGAAATTCTTTACAATTCCTTCAGGGTCTCTAATGAAACCTGGAAACACCCTATCTACAACGACAGCTGGATGTGGCATAAGGCTGGACACTTGGGACTGAGACGATTTGCTAGATTCAGTGAGCAAATGCAGACCATTTAAAGCAATAATGCGTGACAAACATTCCAAGGGTCCCAACTCTCCAGGTTGAAGGTAATATTACAACAGCTATAACATGTACGGGAAACCAAGATAATGGACACACTGTGAATACGAAAGGTTTCTAGAAATCAACTAATAGTCCCTCTCCTGGTGCTCTGGTTTGAATTTCCAACTGCCTTACTATCAATCTCCGAAATTGGAGAGACAGACCCTTTAACCTCCTGGTTCTCACAGGCTGCCAATTTGGCAAAGGATGAAAGGGAAAATGGAGAACCAGTGAAGGAATAGCTGTTAGGCATTTGCACGGGCACATGTCACTATAATTTCCCAGCAGGAAGAAGAATTAATCAAAGTGTCAGCCACCCACTGGGAAACTGTAAAGGTCCTGAACAAAAATTTTGGACCTGTGTTCAGCTCACAAAAAAGGAGTTGAAAAATGGAGCTCAGGGGCACAGCAATTCACAAACTAGCAGAGTACTAAAGGGCAACTATCCTCCAAAAATCTCTTGAGTGAAGGCAACGAGGGGGAATTAAAAGCGAGCTGGAATAGCAGGAAACAGATTTCAAGATGTACATTGGAATCGCCTTCAAAGCACAGGAAGAGGGGCACAACTTCGACAATGATGCACTTGGCCAAAAACGGCGTATATGTTTTCTCCTGAAAATATTCAGGAGAAAACGCATACGCCGTTTTTGGCCAAGCAAGCAAGCGGGCAATGCAAATCTGCACTACAAAGAAGTGTCACTTCCCGCCGGTCAACAGGGACATCCGCAAAATGTGTAAAAACCAGAAAGGCAAGACAGGCCCTGGAAAACAGGGAGCCTTGTTATGCTGATGGGTGGGATGTAAATTGGCAACTCGCTCTCAAGAGGAGTGCATTGTGTTCCCTAAAACAGGTAAACACCAGAGCGACAGAGCCAAGGGCACTTCCAGTCTAGGGAATATACCATGGGAAAACTGAAAATCAATAAGACAGAGCCACCCCAATATTTAGGGCTTCACTGCTTACAAGAACCTCAATTTGGGTAAACTTTAAATATCCCGGGAAAGACTAAATTGGTTCAAGAAATTGTGGTACTTACGTAAGATGGAATATCCCTCAGCCTTGAAATCAACGTCATAAGGCCAGTAGCAGCAAAATGAGTGGATTCAGGTACGATGATTCTAAGTGAAATAAGTCACAGAGAAAAAGTAACTTATCATAAGATATCACTTATGAAGGTGCTGTAAACATGGCTACACATGAACTGAGATAGGAAAGAGAACAGAGTCTCACATTTAGAAAACACTCTTATGCCTGCTTAAGGGGAAAGGAGAGGAGGGGTGATTCATAAAACCAGAGTTTCATATTCGTACAGCTACCTTCCCAAAAACCAAATATGGAATAGACAAGACCTACACCTTCTTCAGTGAAAGGGACTCAAAACCCCATATTTCCCGCAGAGGAATATATCTGACTAGTACGAATCTTAAAACCTATGTATTGATATGACTCCATAAGGGAATCAAGTGGGTCTAGACTGGCATAAACATGGCAGTGAGAATCAGATCAAACCCACTATAAAAAGGAATTTCAAAAACAAAAGAAAAACAGGGATAATCTTTACATTTCTTTCAGGGGCTGTGATGAAACATGGAATGACCCTATCTACAATGACAGCTGGATGTGGCGTAAGGCTGGACACTTTGGGCTGAGAGGATTGGTGAGATTGGGTCAGCAAATGCAGACCATTTAAAGCAATAATGCGTGGCACACATTCCAAGGATCCCAACTCTCCAGGTTGAAGGGAATATTACTACAGCTATAACATGTACAGGAAACATAGAGAATGGACACACAGTGAAAACGAAAGGTTTCTAAAACTAAACTAATATTCCGTCTCCTGGTGCTTTGGTTTGAAATTCCAACTGCTTTACTATCAATCTCCCAACTTGGAGAGACAGCCCCTTTAACCTCCTGGTTCTCACAGGTTGCAAATTAGGCAGAGGATGAAAGCAAAGATGGAGAACCAATGAGAGAGTAGCTGTTAGGCATTTGGACAGGCACATGTCACTCTAATTTCCCGGCAGAAAGAAGAATTAACCAAAGTCTCAGCCACCCACCTGGAACCAGTATAGATCCTGAAGCAAAATTTTGGTCTTGCGGTCAGCTCACAAAAAACGAGTTGAAAAATGGAGCACAGGGGCACAGCAATTCACAAACTGGCAGAGTAGTAAAGGACAACTATCGTCCAAAAATCTGTTGAGGGAAGGCAACGAGGCGGACTTGAAAGCGAGCCAGAATAGCAGGAAACAGATTTCAAGAGGGACATTGGAATCACCTTTAAAGAACAGGAAGAGGGGCACAACTTCTACAATGATGCACTGGGCCAAAAAGGGCGTATGCGTTTCCTCCAGAATATAATCAGGAGGAAACGCATACGCCTTTATTGGCTAAGCAAGCAAGCGGGCAATGATATTCTGCAGTACAAAGAGATATCACTTCCCAGCGGTCAAAAGGGACATCTGCAAAATGTGTAAAAACCAGAAAGGCAAGACAGGCCCTGGAGAACAAGGAGCCTAGTTATGCTGATAGGCGGGATGTAAATTGCCAACCGCCTCTCTGGAGGAGTGCAATGTGTTCCCTAAAACAATTAAACAACAGAGCTACAGAGCCAAGGGCACTTCCAGTCTAGGGAATATACCTTGTGAAAACTGAAAATGAATAAGACAGAGCCACCCAAAAACTTAGGGCTGCACTGTTTACAAGAACCTCAACTTGGGTACACCTTAAATATCCCAGGAAAGACAAAATTGGTTCAATAAATTTTGTTACTTACGTATGATGGATTATCCCTCAGCCATGAAATCAATGTCATAAGGCCAGTAGCAGCAAAATGAGTGGATTCATGTACGATGATTCTAAGTGAAATACGTCACAGAGAAAAAGAAACTTATCATAAGATATCACTTATGAAGATCCTGTAAACATGGCCACACATGAACTGAGTTAGGAAAGAGAAAAGAGCCTCTCATTTACAAAACACTCTTATGCCTCCCTAAGGGGAAAGGAGAGGAGGGGTGATGCATAAAACCAGAATTTGATATTCGTACAGGTACCGTTCAAAAACCAAATATGGAATACACAAGACCTACACCTTCCTCAGTGAAAGGGACTCAAAACCCCATATTTCCCACAGAGGAATATATCTGACTAGTAAGAATCTTAAAACCTATATATTGATATGTCTCCATAAGGGAATCAAGTGTGTCTAGACTGGCATTAACATGGCAGTGAGAATCAGCCCAAACCCACTATAAAAAGGAATTTCAAAAACAAACAAACAAAAAATAAACGGGGAAATTCTTTACAATTCCTTCGGGGATCTGATGAAACCTAGTATGACCCTATCTACAACGACAGCTGGATGTGGCATAAGGCTGGACATTTGGGACTGAGAGGATTGGTGAGATTGGTTGAGCAAATGCAGACCATTTAAAGCAATAATGCGTGGCACACATTCCCAGGGTCCCAACTCTCCAGGTTGAAGGGAATATTACTACAGCTATAACATGTACGGGAAACCTAGAGAATGGACACACTCTGAATACGAAAGGTTTCTAGAACTCAACTAATAGTCCCTCTCCTGGTTCTCCAGCTAGAATTTCCAACTGCTTTACTATCAATCTCCCAACTTGGAGAGACATCACCTTTAACCTCCGGGTTCACACAGTTTGCCAATTTGGCAGAGGATTAAAGGGAATAGGGAGAATCAATGAGAGAGTAGCTGTTAGGCATTTGGACGGGCACATGTCACTCTAATTTCCCAGCAGGAAGAAGAATTAACCAAAGTCTCAGCCACCCGCCAGGAAACAGTATAGGTCCTGAACCAAAAGTTTGGATTTGTTGTCAGCTCACAAAAAACAAGTTGAAAAATGGAGCTCAGGGGCACAGCAATTCACACACTGGCAGAGTAATAAAGGACAACTATAGTCCAAAAACCTGTTGAGGGAAGGCAACCAGGCGGACTTGAAAGCGAGCCAGTATAGCAGGAAACAGATTTCAAGAGGTACACTGGAATCGCCTTTAAAGCACAGGAAGAGGGGCACAACTTCGACAATGATGCACTTGGCCAAAAAAGGTGTATGCGTTTTCTCCTGAATATATTTAGGAGAAAACGCATACGCCCTTTTTGGCCAAGCAAGCAAGAGGGCAATGCAAATCTGCACTACAAAGAAGTATCACTTCCCAACGGTCAAAAGGGACATCCGCAAAATGTGTAAAAACCAGAAAGCAAGACAGGCCATGGAGAACAGGGAGCCTAGTTATTCTGATGGGCAGGATGTAAATTGCCAACTGCCTCTCTGGAGGAGTGCATTGTGTTCCCTCAAACAAGTAAACAACAGAGCTACAGAGCCAAGGTCACTTCCAGTCTAGGGAATATACCTCGTGAAAACTGAAAATCAATAAGACAGAGGCACCCCAAAATTTAGGGCTGCACTGCTTACAAGAACCTCAACTTGGGTACAACTTATATATCCGAGGAAAGACAAAAATGGTTCAAGTAATTGTGTTACTTACATACGATGGAATATCCCTCAGCCATGAAATCAATGTCATAAGGCCAGTAGCAGCAAAATGAGTGGATTCAGGTACGATGATTCTAAGTGAAATAAGTCACAGAGAAAAAGAAACTTATCATAAGATATCACTTATGAAGGTCCTGTAAACATGGCTACACATTAACTGAGTTAGGAAGGAGAACAGAGTCTCACATTTAGGAAACACTCTTATGCCTGCTTAAGGGGTAAAGAGAGGTGGGGTGATGCATAAAACCAGAGTTTGATATTAGTACAGGTACCGTTCCAAAAACCAAATATGGAATAGACAAGACCTACACTCTCCTCAGTGAAGGGACACAAAACCACATATTTCCCGCAGAGGAATATATCTGACTAGTAAGAATCTTAAAACCTATGTATTGATATGTCTCCGTGATGGAATCAAGTGTGTCTAGACAGGCATAAACATTGCAGTGAGAATCAGCTCAAACCCACTATAAAAAGGAATTTCAAAAACAAAACACAAAAACAGGGAAATCCTTTACAATTCCTTCAGGGGCTCTAATGGAACCTGGAATGACCCTATCTACAATGACAGCTGGATGTGGCATAAGGCTGGACACTTGGGACTGAGAGGATTGGTGAGATTGGGTCAGGAAAAGCAGACCATTTAAAGCAATAATGCGTGACAAACATTCCAAGGGTCCCAACTCTCCAGGTTGAAGATAATATTACTACAGCTATAACATGTACGGGAAACCTAGAGAATGCACACACTGTGAATACGAAAGGTTTCTAAAACTCAACTAAAGTCCCTCTCCAGGTTCTCCGGTTTGAATTTCCAACTGCTCTATTATCAATCTCCCAACTTGGAGAGACAGGCCCTTTAACCTCCTGGTTTGAACAGGTTGCCAATTTGGCAGAGGATGAAAGAGAAGATGGAGAACCAATGAGAGAATAGCTGTTAGGCATTTTGACGGTCACATGTCACTCTAATTTCCCAGCAGGAAGAAGAATTAATCAAAGTCTCAGCCACCCACTGGGAACCTGTATAGGTCCTGAACCAAAATTTTGGACTTGTGTCAGCTCACCAAAAATGAGTTGAAAAATGGAGCTCAGGGGCACAGCAATTCACAAACTGGCAGAGTACTAAAGGGCAACTATCGTCCAAAAATCTGTTGAGGGAAGGCATCGAGGTGGACTTGAAAGCAAGCCAGAATAGCAGGAAACAGATTTCTAGATGTACATTGGAATCGCCTTCAAAGCACAGGAAGAAGGGCACAACTTCGACAATGATGCACTTGGCCAAAAGGGCGTATGCTTTTTCTCCTGAATATATTCAGGAGAAAACGCATACAACCTTTTTGGCCAAGCAAAAAAGCGGGCAATGCAAATCTGCACTACAAAGAAGTAACACTTCCCAACGGTCAAAAGGGATATCTGCAAAATGTGTAAAAACCAGAAAGGCAAGACAGGCCCTGGAGAACAGGGAGCCTTTTTATGCTGATGGGTGGAATGTAAATTGGCAACTCCCTCTCTGGAGGAGTGCATTGTGTTCCCAAAAACAGGTAAACAACAGAGCTACAGAGCCAAGGGCACTTCCAGTCTATGGAATATACTATGGGAAAACTGAAAATCAATAAGACAGAGCCACCCCAATATTTAGGGCTTCATTGCTTACAAGAACCTCAAATTGGGTACACCTTAAATATCCCTGGAAAGACAAAATTGGTTCAAGAAATTGTGGTGCTTACGTAAGATGGAATATCCCTCAGCCATGAAATCAACGTCATAAGGCCAGTAGCAGCAAAATGAGTGGATTCAGGTACGATGATTCTAAGTGAAATAAGTCACAGAGAAAAAGTAACTTATCATAAGATATCACTTATGAAGGTCCTGTGAACATGGCTATACATGAACTGAGATAGGAAAGAGAACAGAGTCTCACATTTAGAAAACAATCTTATGCCTGCTTAAGGGGAAAGGAGAGGAGGGGTGATGCATAAAACCAGAGTTTCATATTCGTACAGCTACCTTTCCAAAAACCAAATATGGAATAGACAAGACCTACACCTTCCTCAGTGAAAGGGACTCAAAACCCCATATTTCCTGCAGAGGAATATATCTGACTAGTACGAATCTTAAAACCTATGTATTGATATGTCTCCATGAGGGAATCAAGTGGGTCTAGACTGGCATAAACATGGCAGTGAGAATCAGATCAAACCCACTATAAAAAGGAATTTCAAAAACAAAACAAAAGCACGGATAATTTTACATTTCCTTCAGGGGCTGTGATGAAACATGGAATGGCCCTATCTACAACGACAGCTGGATATGGCATTAGGCTGGACACTTGGGACGGAGAGGATTGGTGAGATTGGGTCAGCAAATGCAGACCATTTAAAACAATAATGTGTGGCACAGATTCCAAGGATCCCAACTCTCCAGGTTGAAGGGAATATTACTACAGCTATAACATGTACGGGAAACCAAGAGAATGGACACACTGTGAATACGAAAGGCTTCTAAAACTAAACTAAACTCCCTCTCCTGGTGCTTCGGTTTGTATTTCCAACTGCTTTACTATCAATCTCCCAAATTGGAGAGACAGCCCCTTTAACCTCCTGGTTCACACACGTTGCCAAATTGGCAGAGGATGAAAGGGAAGAGGGAGAACCAATGAGAGAGTAGCTATTAGGCATTTGGACGGGCACATGTCACTCTAATTTCCCGGCAGGAAGAAGAATTAATCAAAGTCTCAGCCACCCACTGGGAACCTGTATAGTTCCTGAACCAAAATTTTGGAATTGCGTTCAGATCACAGAAAACGAGTAAAAAAATGGAGCTCAGGGGCACAGCAATTCACCAACTGGCAGAGTACTAAAGGGCAACTATCGTCCAAAAATCTGTTGAGGGAAGGCAACCAGGTGGACTTGAAAGCGAGCCCGAATAGCAGGAAACAGATTTCAAGAGGTACATTGGTATCGCCTTCAAAGCACAGGAAGAGGGGAACAACTTCGACAATGATGCACTTGGCCAAAAAGGGCGTATGCGTTTCCTCCAGAATATAAGCAGGAGGAAACGCTTACACCCTTATTGGCCAAGCAAGCAAGCAGGCAATGAAATTCTGCAGTACAATGAAATATCACTTCCCAGCGGTCAAAAGGGACATCTGCAAAATGTGTAAAAACCAGAAAGGCAAGAGAGACCCTGGAGAACAGGGAGCCTAGTTATGATGATGCGCAGGATGTAAATTGCCAACCGCCTCTCTGGAGGAGTGCAATGTGTTCCCTAAAACAATTAAACAACAGAGCTACAGAGCCAAGGGCACTTCCAGTCTGGGGAATATACCTTGTGAAAACTGAAAATCAATAAGACAGAGCCACCCCAACATTTAGGGCTGCACTCTTTACAAGAACCTCAACTTGGGTACACCTTAAATATCCCAGGAAAGACAAAATTGGTTCAAGAAATTTTGGTACTTACGTACGATGGATTATCCCTCAGCCATGAAATCAATGTCATAAGGCCAGTAGCAGCAAAATGAGTGGATTCAGGTACGATGATTCTAAGTGAAATAAGTCACAGAGAAAAAGAAACTTATCATAAGATATCACTTATGAAGGTCCTGTAAACATGGCTACACATGAACAGATTTAGAAAAGAGAAAAGAGCCTCTCATTTACAAAACACTCTTATGCCTGCTTAAGGGGAAAGGAGAGGATGGGTGATGCATAAAACCAGAATTTGATATTCGTACAGGTACCATTCCAAAAACCAAATATGGAATAGACAAGACCTACACCTTCCTCAGTGAAAGGGACTCAAAACCCCATATTTCCCGTAGAGGAATATATCTGACTAGTAATAATCTTAAAACCTATATATTGATATGTCTCCTAAGGGAATCAAGTGTGTCTAGACTGGCATTAACATGGCAGTGAGAATCAGCTCAAACTCACTATAAAAAGGAATTTCAAAAACAAACAAACAGGACTTCCGGGTAAGATGGCGGAAGAGTAAGATGCGGAGATCACCTTCCTCCCCATGGATACACCAGAAATACATCTACACGTGGAACAACTCCTACAGAACACATACTGAACGCTGGCAGAAGACCCCAGACTTCCCAAAAGGCAAGAAACTCCCCACATACCTGGGTAGGGCAAAGCGGAGAGATTCCCGCACAGAGGAGCGGTGCCGAGTGGCACTCACCAGCCCGACAGGCTTGTCTGCTCGCCCGCCGGGGCGGGCGGCGCTGGAAGCTGAGGCTCGGGCTTCGGTCAGAGCGCAGGGAGAGGACTGGGTCTGGCGGCGAGAACTCAGCCTGAAGGGGGCTAATGCGCCACAGCTAGCCTGGAGGGAGTCTGGGAAAACCCTTGAGCTGCCGAACAGGCAAGAGACTTTTTCTTCCCTGTTGGTTTCCTGGTGCGCGAGGAGAGGGGATTAAGAGCGCTGCTTAAAGGGGCTCCACAGATTGGCGCGAGTCGCGGCTGAAAGTGTGGAGCCCAGAGACGGGCGTTGGACGCTGGGGCTGCTGCTGCCACCGCCAAGAAGCCTGTGTGCGAGCGCAAGTCACTGTCCACACCGCCCTTCCGGGAGCCTGTTCAGCCCACCACTGCCGGGGTCCCGGGATCCAGGGGCGGCTTCCCTGTGAGAACGCACGGCGTGCCTCGGGCTAGTGCAACGTCACGCCGACATCTGCCACTGCAGGCTCGCCCCGCACTCTGTGCCCCTCCCTCCCGCCAGGCCTGAGTGAGCCAGAGTCCCCGAAGAGGCTGCTCCTTTAACCCTGTCCTGTCTGAGCGAAGAACAGACGCCCTCCGGCGACCTACACGCAGAAGCGGGGCCAAATCCAAAGCTGAGACCCAGGAGCTGTGAGAACAAAGAAGAGAAAGGGAAACCTCTCCCAGCAGCCTCAGAAGCAGTGGATTAAAGCTCCACAATCAACTTGATGTACTCTGCATCTGTGGAATACATGAATAGACAACAAATCATCCCAAATTGAGGAGCCAGGAGTCAGTGCTGTGCCTCTGAGGTGGGAGAGCCAACTTCAGGACACTGGTCCACAAGAGACCTCCCAGCTCCACATAATATCGAACGGCGAAAATCTTCCAGAGATCTCCATCTCAACACCAGCACCCAGCTTCACTCAACGACCAGCAAGCTACAGTGCTGGACACCCTATGCCAAACAACTAGCAAGATAGGAACACAACGCCACCCATTAGCAGAAAGGTGGCCTAAAATCATAAAAAAGTCCACAGACACCCCAAAACACACCACCAGACGTGGACCTGCCCACCAGAAAGACAAGATCCAGCCTAATCCACCAGAACACAGGCACTAGTCCCCACCACCAGGAAGCCTACACAACCCACTAAACCAACCTTAGCCACTGGGGACAGACACCAAAAACAACGGGAACTACGAACCTGCAGCCTGCAAAAAGGAGACCCCAAACACAGTAACATAAGCAAAATGAGAAGACAGAAAAACACACAGCAGGAGAAGGAGCAAGATAAAAACCCACCAGACCTAACAAATGAAGAGGTAATAGGCATTCTACCTGAAAAAGAATTCAGAATAATGATGGTAAAGATGATGCAAGATTCTATTTCCCAGATCCAAAATCTTGGAAATAGAATAGACAAAATGCAAGAAACAGTTAACAAGGACCTAGAAGAGCTAAAGATGAATCAAGCATCAATTAAAAACACAATAAATGAAATAAAAAATACTCTAGATGGGATCAATAGCAGAATAACTGAGGCAGAAGAACGGATAAGTGAGGTGGAAGAAAAAATAGTGGAAATAACTAATGCAGAGCAAAATAAAGAAAAAAGAATGAAAAGAACAGAGGACAGTCTCAGAGACCTCTGGGACAACATTAAACGCACCAACATTCGAATCATAGGGGTTCCAGAAGAAGAAGAGAAAAAGAAAGGGACTGAGAAAATATTTGAAGAGATTATAGTTGAAAACTTCCCTAATATGGGAAAAGAAATAGTTAATCAAGTCCAGGAGGCACAGAGAGTCCCATACAGAATAAATCCAAGGAGAAATACGCCAAGACACATATTAATCAAAGTGTCAAAAATTAAACACAAAGAAATCATATTAAAAGCAGCAAGGCAAAAACAACAAATAATACACAAGGGAATCCCCATCAGGATAACAGCTGATCTCTCAGCAGAAACTCTACAAGCCAGAAGGAAGTGGCAGGACATAATTAAAGTGATGAAGGAGAAAAACCTGCAACCAAGATTACTCTACCCAGCAAGGATCTCATTCAGATTTGATGGAGAAATTAAAACGTTTACAGACAAGCAAAAGCTGAGAGAGTTCAGAACCACCAAACCAGCTTTACAACAAACGCTAAAGGAACTTCTCTAGGCAAGAAACACAATAGAAGGAAAAGACCTACAATAACGAACCCAAAACAATTAAGAAAATGGGAATAGGAACATACATATCGATAATTACCTTAAATGTAAATGGACTAAATGCTCCCACCAAAAGACACAGATTGGCTGAATGGATACAAAAACAAGACCCATATATATGCTGTCTACAAGAGACCCACTTCAGACCTAGAGACACATACAGACTGAAAGTAAGGGGATGGAAAAAGTTATTCCATGCAAATGGAAACCAAAAGAAAGCTGGAGTAGCAATTCTCATATCAGACAAAATAGACTTTAAAATAAAGACTACTAGAAGAGACAAAGAAGGACACTACATAATGATCAAGGGATCGATCCAAGAAGAAGATATAACAATTGTAAATATTTATGCACCAAACGTAGGAGCACCTCAATACATAAGGCAAATACTAACAGCCATAAAAGGAGAAATCGACAGTAACACAATTATAGTAGGGGACTTTAACACCCCACTTTCACCAATGGACAGATCATCCAAAATGAATATAAATAAGGAAACACAAGCTTTAAATGATACATTAAACAAGATGGACTTAATTGATATTTATAGGACATTCCATCCAAAAACAACTGAATACACATTTTTCTCAAGTGCTCATGGAACATTCTCCAGGATAGATCATATCTTGGGTCACAAATCAAGCCTTGGTAAATTTAAGAAAATTGAAATTGTATCAAGTATCTTTTCTGACCACAATGCTATGAGACTAGATATTAATTACAGGAAAAGAGCTGTAAAAAATACAAACACATGGAGGCTAAACAATACACTACTTAATAACGAAGTGATCACTGAAGAAATCAAAGAGGAAATTAAAAAATACCTAGAAACAAATGACAATGGAGACACGACGACCCAAAACCTATGGGATGCAGCAAAAGCAGTTCTAAGGGGGAAGTTTATAGCAATACAATCCCACCTTAAGAAACATGAAACATCTCGAATAAACAACCTAACCTTGCACCTAAAGCAATTAGAGAAAGAAGAACAAAAACATCCCAAAGTTAGCAGAAGGAAAGAAATCATAAAAATCAGATCAGAAATAAATGAAAAAGAAATGAAGGAAACGATAGCAAAGATCCATAAAACTAAAAGCTGGTTCTTTGAGAAGATAAACAAAATTGATAAACCATTAGCCAGACTCATCAAGAAAAAAAGGGAGAAGTCTCAAATCAATAGAATTAGAAATGAAAAAGGAGAAGTAACAACTGACACTGCAGAAATACAAAAGATCATGAGAGATTATTACAAGCAACTCTATGCCAATAAAATGGACAACCTGGAAGAAATGGACAAATTCTTAGAAATGCACAACCTGCCAAGACTGAATCAGGAAGAAATAGAAAATATGAACAGACCAATCACAAGCACTGAAATTGAAACTGTGATAAAAAATCTTCCAACAAACAAAAGCCCAGGACCAGATGGCTTCACAGGCGAATTCTATCAAGCATTTAGAGAAGAGCTAACACCTATCCTTCTCAAACTCTTCCAAAATATAGCAGACGAAGGAACACTCCCAAACTCATTCTACGAGGCCACCATCACCCTGATACCAAAACCAGACAAGGATGTCACAAAGAAAGAAAACTACAGGCCAATATCACTGATGAACATAGATGCAAAAATCCTCACCAAAATACTAGCAAACAGAATCCAACAGCACATTAAAAGGATCATACACCATGATCAAGTGGGGTTTATTCCAGGAATGCAGGGATTCTTCAATATACGCAAATCAATCAACGTGATACACCGTATTAACAAATTGAAGGAGAAAAACCATATGATCATCTCAATAGATGCAGAGAAAGCTTTCGACAAAATTCAACACCCATTTATGATAAAAACCCTGCAGAAAGTAGGCATAGAGGGAACTTTCCTCAACATAATAAAGGCCATATATGACAAACCCACAGCCAGCATCATGCTCAATGGTGAAAAACTGATACCATTTCCACTGAAATCAGGAACAAGACAAGGTTGCCCACTCTCACCACTCTTATTCAACATAGTTTTGGAAGTTTTAGCCACAGCAATCAGAGAAGAAAAGGAAATAAAAGGAATCCAAATCGGAAAAGAAGAAATAAAGCTGTCACTGTTTGCAGATGACATGATACTATACATAGAGAATCCTAAAGATGCTACCAGAAAACTACTAGAGCTAATCAATGAATTTGGTAAAGTGGCAGGATACAAAATTAATGCACAGAAATCTGTGGCATTCCTATATACTAATGTTGAAAAATCTGAAAGTGAAATCAAGGTAACACTCCCATTTACCATTGCAACAAAAAGAATAAAATATCTAGGAATAAACCTACCTAAGGAGACAAAAGACCTGTATGCAGAAAATTATAAGACACTGATGAAAGAAATTAAAGATGATACAAATAGATGGAGAGATGTACCATGTTCTTGGATTGGAAGAATCAACATTGTGAAAATGACTCTACTACCCAAAGCAATCTACAGATTCAATGCAATCCCTATCAAATTACCACTGGCATTTTTCACAGAACTAGAACAAAAAATTTCACAATTTGTATGGAAACACAAAAGACCCCGAATAGCCAAAGCAATCTTGAGAACGAAAAATGGAGCTGGAGGAATCAGGCTCCCTGACTTCAGACTATACTACAAAGCTACAGTAATCAAGACAGTATGGTACTGGCACAAAAACAGAAAGATAGATCAATGGAACAGGATAGAAAGCCCAGAGATAAACACACGGACATATGGTCACCTTATCTTTGATGAAGGAGGCAGGAATGTACAGTGGAGAAAGGACAGTCTCCTCAATAAGTGGTGCTGGGAAAACTGGATAGGGACATGTAAAAGTATGAGATTAGATCACTCCCTAACACCATACACAAAAATAAGCTCAAAATGGATTAAAGACCTAAATGTAAGGCCAGACACTATCAAACTCTTAGAGGAAAACATAGGCATAACACTCCATGACATAAATCACAGCAAGATCCTTTTTGACCCACCTCCTAGAGAAATGGAAATAAAGACAAAAATAAACACATGGGACCTAATGAAACTTAAAAGCTTTTGCACAGCAAAGGAAACCATAAACAAGACCAAAAGACAACCCTCAGAATGGGAGAAAATATTTGCAAATGGAGCAACTGACAAAGGATTTATCTCCAAAATTTATAAGCTGCTCATGCAGCTCAATAACAAAAAAACAAACAACCCAATCCAAAAATGGGCAGAAGACCTAAATAGACATTTCTCCACAGAAGATATACAGACTGCCAACAAACACATGAAAGGATGCTCAACATCTTTACTCATTAGAGAAATGCAAATCAATACCACAATGAGGTATCATCTTACACCAGTCAGAATGGCCATCATCAAAAAATCTAGAAACAATAAATGCTGGAGAGGGTGTGGAAAAAAGGGAACCCTCTTGCACTGCTGGTGGGAATGTAAATTGGTACAGCCACTATGGAGAACGGTATGGAGGTTCCTTAAAAAACTACAAATAGAAGTACCATATGACCCAGCAATCCCACTACTGGGCATATACCCTGAGAGAACCATAATTCAAAAAGAGACATGTACCAAAATGTTCATAGAAGCCCTATTTACAATAGCCCGGAGATGGAAACAACCTAAGTGTCCATCATCGGATGAATGGGTAAAGAAGATGTGGCATATATATACAATGGAATATTACTCAGCCATAAAAAGAAATGAAATTGAGCTATTTGTAATGAGGTGGATGGACCTAGAGTCTGTCATACAGAGTGAAGTAAGTCAGAAAGAGAAAGACAAATACTGTATGCTGACACATATATATATGGAATTTAAGAAAAAAAATGTCATGAAGAACATAGGGGTAAGACAGAAATAAAGACACAGACTTACTTGAGAATGGACTTGAGGATATGGGGAGGGGGAAGAGTAAGCTGTGACAAAGCGAAAGAGAGGCATGGATATATATACACTACCAAACATAAGGTAGATAGATAGGGGGAAGCAGCCACAGAGCACAGGGAGATCAGCTGGGTGCTTGGTAACTGCCTGGAGGTGTGGGATGGGGAGGGAGGGAGGGAGGGAGATGCATGAGGGAAGGGATGTGGGAACAGATGTATATGTATGACTGATTCACTTTGTTATAAAGCAAAAACTAATTAAAAAACAAACAAAAAAAACAAAAAAACAAAAAAATAAACCGGGAAATTCTTTACAATTCCTTCGGGTCTCTGATGAAACCTAGAATGACCCTATCTACAATGACAGCTGGATGTGGCATAAGGCTGGACACTTGGGACTGAGAGGATTGGTGAGATTAGGTGAGCAAATGCAGACCTTTTAAAGCAATAATGCGTGGCACACATTCCCAGGGTCCCAACTCTCCAGGTTGAAGGGAATATTACTACAGCTATAAAATGTACGGGAAACCTAGAGAATGGACACACTCTGAATACGAAAGGTTTCTAGAACTCAACTAATAGTCCCTCTCGTGGTTCTCCAGCTAGAATTTACAACTGCTTTACTATCAATCTCCCAACTTGGAGAGAGAGCCCCTTTAACCTCCTGGTTCGCACAGTTTGCCAATTTGTCAGAGGATGAAAGGGAAGAGGTAGAATCAGTGAGAGAGTAGCTGTTAGGCATTTGCACGGGCATATGTCACTCTAATTTCCCAGCAGGAAGAAGAATTAACCAAAGTCTCAGCCACCCGCCGGGAACCAGTATAGGTGCTGAAACAAAAGTTTGGATTGGCGGTCAGCTCACAAAAAACAAGTTGAAAATGGAGCTCAGGGGCACAGCAATTCACAAACTGGCAGAGTAATAAAGGACAACTATAGTCCAAAAACCTGTTGAGGGAAGGCAACCAGGCGGAATTGAAAGCGAGCCAGTATAGCAGGAAACAGATTTCAAGAGGTACACTGGAATCGCCTTTAAAGCAAGGAAGAGGGGCACAACTTCGACAATGATGCACTTGGCCAAAAAGGGTGTATGCGATTTCTCCTGAATATATTTAGGAGAAAACGCAAACGACCATTTTGCCCAAGCAAGCAAGTGGGCAAATGCAAATCTGCACTACAAAAAGTATCACTTCCCAGCGGTCAAAAGGGACATCCACAAAATGTGTAAAAACCAGAAAGGCAAGACAGGCCCTGGGGAACAGGGAGCCTAGTTATGTTGATGGGCAGGATGTAAATTGCCACCTGCCTCTCTGGAGGAGTGCAATGTGTCCTCTAAAACAATTAAACAACAGAGCTACAGAGCCAAGGGCACTTCCAGTCTAGGGAATACACCTTGGGAAAACTGAAAATCAGTAAGACAGGGCCACCCCAAAATTTAGGGCTGCACTGCTTACAAGAACCTCAACTTGGGTACACGTTAAATATCCCCGTAAAGACAAAATTGGTTCAAGAAATTGTGGTACTTACGTACAATGGAATATCCCTCAGCCATGAAATCAATGTCATAAGGCAAGTAGCAGCAAAATGATTTTATTCAGGTACGATGATTCTAAGTGAAATAAGTCACAGAGAAAAAGAAACTTATCATAACATATCACTTATGAACGTCCTGTAAACATGGCTACACATGAACTGAGTTAGGAAAGAGAACAGAGTCTCACATTTAGAAAACACTCTTATGCCTGCTTAAGGGGAAAGGAGAGGAGGGGTGATGCATTAAACCAGAGTTTGATATTCGTACAGCTACCGTTCCAAAAACCAAATATGGAATAGACAAGACCTACACCTTCCTCAGGGAAAGGGACTCAAAACCCCATATTTCCCGCAAAGGAATATATCTGATTAGTTAGAATCTGAGAACCTATGTATTGATATGTCTCCATAAGGGAATCAAGTGGGTCTAGACTGGAATAAACATGGCAGTGAGAATAAGCTCAAACCCACTATAAAAAGGAATTTCATAAACAAAACAAAAAAACAGGGAAATTCTTTACAATTCCTACAGGGTCTCTGATGAAACCTGAACTGGCCCTCTGTACAAGGACAGCTGGATGTGGCATAAGGCTGGACACTTGGGACTGAGAAGTTTGATGAGATTCAGTGAGCAAATTCAGACCATTTAAAGCAATAATGCGTGACACACATTCCAAGTGCCCCAACTCTCCAGGTTGAAGGGAATATTACTACAGCTATAGCATGTACGGAATACCTAGAGAATGGACACAGTGTGAATACGAAAGGTTTCTAAAACTCAACTAATAGTGCCTCTCATGGTGCTCCGGTTTGAATTTCCAACTGCTTTACTATCAATCTCCCAACCTGGAGAGACAGCCCCTTTAACCTCCTGATTCGCACAGGTTGCAAATTAGGCAGAGGATGAAAGGAAAGATGGAGAACCAATGAGAGAGTAGCTGTTAGGCATTTAGATGGGCACATGTCACTCTAATTTCCCAGCAGAAACAAGAATTAACCAAAGTCTCAGCCACACGCTGGGAACCAGTATAAATCATGAAGCAAATTTTTTTTTTTTTTTTTTTTTTTTTTTTTGCAGTACGCGGGCCTCTCACTGTTGTGGCCTCTCCCATTGCGGAGCACAGGCTCTGGACGCGCAGGCTCAGCGGCCATGGCTCACGGGCCCAGCCGCTCCGCGGCATGTGGGATCTTCCCAGACCGGGGCACGAACCCGTGTCCCCTGCATCGGCAGGCGGACTCTCAAGCACTGCGCCACCAGGGAAGCCCATGAAGCAAAATTTTTGACTTGCGGTCAGCTCACAAAAACGAGTTGAAAATGGAGCTCAGGGTCACAGCAATTAACAAATCGGCAGAGTAATAAACGGCAACTATCGTCCAAAAATCTGTAGAGGGAAGGAAACCAGGCGGACTTGAAAGCGAGCCAGTATAGCAGGAAACAGATTTCAAGAGGTACATTGGAATCCCCTTTAAAGAAGAGGAAGAGGGGCACAACTGCGACAATGATGCACTTGGCCAAAAAGGTTGTATGCGTTGTCTCCTGAATATATTTAGGAGAAAACACATACGCCCTTTTTGGCCAAGCAAGCAAGCGGGCAATGCAAATCTGCACTACAAAATTTATCACTTCCCACCGGTCAAAAGGGACATCCGCAAAATATGTAAAAACCAGAAAGGCAAGACAGGCCCTGGAGAACAGAGAGCCCAGTTATGCTGATGGGCAGGATGTAAATTACCAACTGCCTTTGTGGAGGAGTTCACTGTGTTCCCTAAAACTAGTAAACAAGAGAGCTATCGAACCAAGGGCACTTCCAGTCTAGGGAATATACCTAGGGAAAACTGAAAATCAATAAGACAGAGCCACCCCAAATTTGGGGCTGCACTGCTTACAGGAACCTCAACTTGGGTACACCTTAATTATCCCAGGAAAGACAAAAATGGTTTAAGAAATTGTATTACTTATGGACGATGGAATATCCCCCAGCCATGAAATCAATGTCATGAGGCCAGTAGCAGCAAAATGAGTGGATTCAGGTACGATGATTCTAAGTGAAATAAGTCACAGAGAAAAGGAAACTTATCATAAGATATCACTTATGAAGGTCCTGTAAACATGGCTACATAAGAACTGAGTTAGGAAAGAGAACAGAGTCTCACATTTAGAAAACAATCTTATGCCTGCCTAAGGGGGAATGAGAGGTGGGGTGATGCATAAAACCAGAGTTTGATATTAGTACAGGTACCGTTCCAAAAACCAACTACGAATTACACAAGCCCTACACCTTCGTCAGTGAAAGGGACTCAAAACCCCATATTTCCCGCAGAGGAATATATCTGACTAGTAAGAATCTTAAAACCTATGTATTGATATGTATTCGTAAGGGAATCAAGTGTGTCTAGACTGACATAAACATGGCAGTGAAAATCAGCTCAAACCCACTATAAAAATGAATTTCAAAAACCAAACAAAAAAATAGGGAAATTCTTTACAATTCCTTCAGGGGCTCTGATGAAACCTGGAATGACCCTATCTACAATGACAGCTGAATGTGGCATAAGGCTGGACACTTGGGACTGAGAGGATTGGTGAGATTGGGTCAGCAAAAGCAGACCATTTAAAGCAATAATGCGTGGCACACATTCCAAAGATCCCAACTCTCCAGGTTGAAGGGAATATTACTACAGCTATAACATATACGGGAAACCAAGAGAATGGACACACTGTGAATATGAAAGGTTTCTAAAATTCAACTAATAGTCCCTCTCCTGGTGCTTCGGTTTGTATTTCCAACTGCTTTACTATCAATCTCCCAACTAGGAGAGACAGCCCCTTTAACCTCCTGGTTCTCAAAGGTTGCCAATTTGGCAGAAAATGAAAGGAAAGATGGAGAACCAATGAGAGAGTAGCTGTTAGGCATTAAGACGGCACATGTCACTGTAATTTCCCGGCAGAAATAAGAATTAACCAAAGTCTCAGCCACACGCCGGGAACCAGTATAGATCCTGAAGCAAAATTTTGGACTTGTGGTCAGCTCACAAAAAACGAGTTGAAAAATGGAGCTCAGGGGCACAGCAATTCACAAACTGGCAGAGTAATAAAGGGCAACTATCGTCCAAAAATCTGTTGAGGGAAGGCAACGAGGCGGACTTGAAAGGGAGCCAGAATAGCAGGAAACAGATTTCAAGTGGTACATTGGAATCGCCTTTAAAGCACAGGAAGAGGGGCACAATTTCGACCATGATGCACTTGCCCAAAAAGGACGTATGCGTTTCCTCCTGAATATAATCATCAGGAAAGGCATACGCCTTTTTAGGCCAAGCAAGCAAGTGGGCAATGAAATTCTGCAGTACAAAGAAGTATCACTTCCAAGCGGTCAAAAGGGACATCTGCAAAATGTGTAAAAAACAGAAAGGCAAGACAAGCCCTGGAGAACAGGGAGCCTAGTTATTCTGATGAGCAGGATGTAAATTGCCAACCGCCTCTCTGGAGGAGTGCAATGTGTTCCCTAAAACAATTAAACAACAGAGCTACAGAGCCAAGGGCACTTCCAGTCTAGGGAATATACCTTGGGAAAACTGAAAATCAATAAGACAGAACCACCCCAAAATTTAAGGCTGCACTGCTTACAAGAACCTCAACTTGGGTACACCTAAAATATCCCCGGAAAGACAAAATTGGTTCAAGAAATTTTGGTACTGGGCTTCCCTGGTGGCGCAGTGGTTGAGAGTCCGCCTGCCAATGCAGGGGACATTGGTTCGTGCCCCGGTCTGGGAAGATCCCACATGCCGCGGAGCGGCTAGGCCTGTGAGCCATGGCCGCTGAGCCTGCGCGTCCGGAGCCTGTGCTCCGCATCGGGAGAGGCCACAACAGTGAGTGGCCCGCGTACCGCAAAAAAAAAAAAAAAAAAAAAAGATATTTTGGTACTTACGTACGATGGGTTATCCCTCATCCACGAAATCAATGTCATAAGGCCAGTAGCTTCAAACTGAGTGGATTCAGGTACGATGATTCTAAGTGAAATAAGTCACAGAGAAAAAGAAACTTATCATAAGATATCCCTTATGAAGGTCTTGTAAACATGGCTACACATGAACTGAGATAGGAAAGAGAACAGAGTCTCACATTTAGAAAACACTCTTATGACTGCTTAAGGGGGAAGGAGAGGTGGGGTGATGCATAAAACCAGAGTTTGATATTAGTAGAGGTACCGTTCCAAAAACCAACTACGGAATAGACAAGACCTACACTTTCCTCAGTGAAATGGACTCAAAACCCCATATTTCCCGCAGAGGTATATATCTGACTAGTAAGAAACTTAAAACTTATGTATTGATATGTCTCCGTAAGGGAATGAAGTGTGTCTTGACTGCCATAAACATGGCAGTGAGAATCAGCTCAAACCCCCTATAAAAAGGAATTTCAAAAACAAAACACAAAAACAGGGAAATTCTTTACAATTCCTTCAGGGGCTCTGATGAAACCTGGGATGACCCTATCTACAACCACAGCTGGATGTGGCATAAGCCCGGACACTTGGGGCTGAGACGATTGGTGAGATTCGGTGAGCAAATGCAGACCATTTAAAGCAATAATATGTGGCACACATTCCAAGGGTCCCAAATCTCCAGGTTGAAGGGAATATTACTACAGCTATAACATGTACTGGAAACCTAGAGAATGGACACAATGTGAATATGAAAGGTTTCTAAAACTCAACTAATAATCCCTCTCCTGGTGCTCCGGTTTGACTTTCCAACTGCTTTACTATCAATCTCCCAACTTGGAAAGACAGCCCCTTTAACCTCCTGGTTCGCACAGGTTGCCAATTTGGCAGAGGATTAAAGGGAAGAAGGGGAACCAATGAAAGAGTAGCTGTTAGTCATTTGGACGGGCACATGTCACTCATATTTCCCGGAAAGAAGGAGAATTAACCAAAGTCTCAGCCTCCTGCCGGGAACCAGTATAGGTCCTGAACCAAAATTTTGGACTTGCGGTGAGCTCACAAAAAACGAGTTGAAAAATGGAGCTTAGGGGCACAACAATGCACAAACTGTCAGAGAAATAAAGGACAACAATCATCCAAAAATCTGGTGAGGGAAGGCAACGATGCAGACTTGAAAGCGAGCCAGAATAGCAAGAAACAGATTTCAAGAGGTACATTGGAATCGCCTTTAAAGCACAGGAAGAGGGGCACAATTTCGAACATGATGCACTTGCCCAAAAAGGGCGTATGCGTTTCCTCCTGAATATAATCAGGAGGAAACGCATACGCCCTTTTTGGCCAAGCAAGCAAGAGGGCAATGAAATTCTGCAGTACAAAGAAGTATCACTTCCAAGCGGTCAAAAGGGTTATCTGCAAAATGTGTAAAAAACAGAAAGGCAAGACAGGCCCTGGAGAACAGGGAGCCTAGTTATGCTGATGGGCAGGATGTAAATTGCCAACCGCCTCTCTGGAGGAGTGCAATGTGTTCCCTAAAACAATTAAACAACAGAGCTACAGAGCCAAGGGCACTTCCAGTCTAGGGAATATACCTTGGGGAAACTGAAAATCAATAAGACAGAGCCACCGCAAAATTTAAGGCTGCACTGCTTACAAGAACCTCAACTTGGGTACACCTAAAATATCCCAGGAAAGACAAAACTGGTTCAAGAAATTTTGGTACTTACATACGATGGGTTATCCCTCAGCCACGAAATCAATCTCATAAGGCCAGTAGCAGCAAAATGAGTGGATTCAGGTACGATGATTCTAAGTGAAATAAGTCAAAGAGAAAAAGAAACTTATCATAAGATATCACTTATGAAGGTCCTGTTAACATGGCTACACATGAACAGAGTTAGGAAAGAGAAAAGAGCCTCTCATTTAGAAAACACTCTTATGCCTTCTTAAGGGAAAGGAGAGGAGGGGTGATGCATAAAACCAGAGTTTGATATTCGTACAGGTACCATTCCAAAAACCAAATATGGAATAGACAAGACCTACACCTTCCTCAGTGAAAGGGACACAAAACCCCATATTTCCCGCAGAGGAATATATGTGACTAGTAATAATCTTAAAACCTATATATTGATATGTCCCCATAAGGGAATCACTTGTGTCTAGACTGGCATTAACATGGCAGTGAGAATCAGCTCAAATCCACTCTAAAAAGGAATTTCAAAAACAAAGCAAAACAAAACAAAAAACCGGGAAATTCTTTACAATTCCTTCAGGGGCTATGATGAAACCTAGAATGACCCTATCTAAAATGACAGCTGGATGTGGCATAAGGCTGGATACTTGGGACTGAGAGGATTGGTGAGATTGGGTGAGCAAATGCAGACCTTTTAAAGCAATAATGTTTGGCACACATTCCAAGGGTCCGAAATCTACAGGTTGAAGGGAATATTACTACAGCTATAACATGTACGGGAAACCTAGGGAATGGACAAACTCTGAATACGAAAGGTTTCTAGAACTCAACTAATTGTCCCTCTCCTGGTTCTCCAGATAGAATTTCCAACTGCTTTACGATCAATCTCCCAAATTGGAGAGACCGGCCCTTTAACCTCCTGGTTCGCACAGGTTGCCAATTTGGCAGAGGATGAAAGGGAAAAGGGAGAACCAATGAGAGAGTAGTTATTAGGCATTTGGACGGGCACATGTCACCCTAATTTCCTGGCAGGAGGAAGAATTAATCAAAGTCTCAGACACACACTGGGAAACTGTATAGGTCCTGAACCAAAATTTTGGACTTGCGGTCAGTTCACAAAAAACGAGTTGAAAAATGGAGCTCAGGGGCACAGCCATTCACAAAATGGCAGAGTACTAAAGGGCAACTATCGTCCAAAAATCTATTGAGGGAACGCAACGAGGCGGACTTGAAAGCGATCCAGAATAGCAGGAAACAGATTTCAAGGGGTACATTGGATTCAGATTCAAGACACAGGAAGAGGGGCACATCTTCGAAAATGATGCACTTGGCCAAAATGGTCGTATGCGTTGTCTCCTGAATATATTCAGTAGAAAACACATACGCCCTTTTTGGCCAAGCAAGCAAGCGGGCAATGCAAATCTGCACTACAAAATGTATCACTTCCCACCGGTCAAAAGGGACATCCGCAAAATGTGTAAAAACCAGAAAGGCAAGACAGGCCCTGGAGAACAGAGAGCCCAGTTATGCTGATGGGCGCGATGCAAATTACCAACTGCCTTTGTGGAGGAGTTCACTGTGTTCCCTAAAACAAGTAAACAAGAGAGCTACCGAACCAAGGGCACTTCCAGTCTAGGGAATATACCTTGGGAAAACTGAAAATCAATAAGACAGAGCCACCCCAAATTTGGGTCTGCACTGCTTACAGGAACCTCAACTTGGGTACACCTTAAATATCCCAGGAAAGACAAAAATGGTTTAAGAAATTGTATTACTTATGCACGATGGAATATTCCCCAGCCATGAAATCAATGTCATGAGGCCAGTAGCAGCAAAATGAGTGGATTCCGGTACGATGATTCTAAGTGAAATAAGTCACAGAGAAAAGGAAACTTATCATAAGATATCACTTATGAAGGTCCTGTAAACATGGCTACACATGAACTGAGTTAGGAAAGAGAACAGAGTCTCACATTTAGAAAACAATCTTATGCCTGCCTAAGGGGGAAGGAGAGGAGGGGTGATGCATAAAACCAGAGTTTGATATTAGTACAGGTACCGTTCCAAAAACCAACTACGAATTATACAAGTCCTACACCTTCGTCAGTGAAAGGGACTCAAAACCCCATATTTCCCGCAGAGGAATATATCTGATTAGTAATAATCTTAAAACCTATGTATTGATATGTCTCCGTAAGGGAATCAAGTGTTTCTAGACTGGCATAAACATGGCAGTGAAAATCAGCTCAAACCCACTATAAAAAGGAATTTCAAAAACAAAAAAAAAATAGGGAAATTCTTTACAATTCCTTCCGGGGCTCTGATGAAACCTGGAATGACGCTATCTACAACGACAGCTGGATGTGGCATAAGGCTGGACACTTGGGACTGAGAGGATTGGTGAGATTGGGTCAGCAAAAGCAGACCATTTAAAGCAATAATGTGTGGCACACATTCCAAGGATCCCAACTCTCCAGGTTGAAGGGAATATTACTGCAGCTATAACATGTACGGGAAACCAAGAGAATGGACACACTGCAAATACGAATGGTTTCTAAAACTCAACTAATAGTCCCTCTCCTGGTGCTTCGGTTTGTATTTCCAACTGCTTTACTATCAATCTCCCAACTTGGAGAGACCGCCCCTTTAACCTCCTGGTTCTCAAAGGTTGCCAATTTGGCAGAGGATGAAAGGAAAAATGGAGAACCAATGAGAGAATAGCTGTTAGGCATTTGGCCGGGCACATGTCACTCTAATTTCCCGGCAGAAAAAAGAATTAACCAAAGTCCCAGCCACACGCCGGGAACCAGTATAGATCCTGAAGCAAAATTTTGGACTTGCGGTCAGCTCACAAAAAACGAGTTGAAAAATGGAGCTCAGGGGCACAGCAATTCACAAACGGGCAGAGTAATAAAGGGCAACTATCGTCCAAAAATCTGTTGAGGGAAGGCAATGAGGCGGACTTGAAAGGGAGCCAGAATAGGAGGAAACAAATTTCAAGAGGTACATTGGAATCGCCTTTAAAGCACAGGAAGAGGGGCACAATTTCGACCATGATGCACTTGCCCAAAAAGGGCGTATGCGTTTCCTCCTGAATATAATCAGGAGGAAACGCATACGCCATTTTTGGCCAAGCAAGCAAGCGGGCAATGAAATTCTGCAGTACAAAGAAGTATCACTTCCAAGCGGTCAAAAGGGACATCTGCAAAATGTGTAAAAAACAGAAAGGCAAGACATGCCCTGGAGAACAGGGAGCCTAGTTATGCTGATGGGCAGGATGTATATTGCCAACCGCCTCTCTGGAGGAGTGCAATGTGTTCCCTAAAACAATTAAACAACAGAGCTACAGAGCCAAGGGCACTTCCAGTCTGGGGAATATACATTGGGAAAACTGAAAATCAATAAGACAGAGCCACCCCAAAATTTAGGGCTGCACTGCTTACAAGAACCTCAACTTGGGTACACCTAAAATATCCCAGGAAAGACACAATTGGTTCAAGAAATTTTGGTACTTACGTACGATGGATTATCCCTCAGCCATGAAATCAATGTCATAAGGCCAGTAGCAGCAAAATGAGTGGATTCAGGTAGGATGATTCTAAGTGAAATAAGTCACAGAGAAAAAGAAACTTATCATAAGATATCACTTATGAAGGTCCTGTAAACATGGCGACACATGAACAGAGTTAGGAAAGAGAAAAGAGCCTCTCATTTAGAAAACACTCTTATGCCTGCTTAAGGGGAAAGGAGAGGAGGGGTGATGCATAAAACCAGAGTTTGATATTTGTACAGGTACCATTCCAAAAACCAAATATGGAATAGACAAGACCTACACCTTCCTCAGTGAAAGAGACACAAAACCCCATATTTCCCTCAGAAGAATATATCTGACTAGTAATAATCTTAAAACCTATATATTGATATGTCTCCATAAGGGAATCAAGTGTGTCTCGACTGGCATTAACATGGCAGTGAGAATCAGCTCAAACCCACTATAAAAAGGAATTTCAAAAACAACAACAAAAAAAACCGGGAAATTCTTTACAATTCCTTCAGGGGCTCTGATGAAACCTAGAAAGACCCTATCTACAACGACAGCTGGATGTGGCATAAGGCTGGACACTTGGGACTGAGAGGATTGGTGAGATTGGGTGAGCAAATGCAGACCTTTTAAAGCAATGATGTGTGGCACACATTCCAAGGGTCCCAACTCTCCAGGTTGAAGGGAATATTACTACAGCTATAACATGTACGGGAAACCTAGAGAATGGACACACTCTGAATACAAAATGTTTCTAGAACTCAACTAATTGTCCCTCTCCTGGTTCTCTAGCTAGAATTTCCAACTGCTTTACTATCAATCTCCCAAATTGGAGAGACAGGCCCTTTAACCTCCTGGTTCGCACAGGTTGCCAATTTGGCAGAGGATGAAAGGGAAGAGGGAGAACCAATGAGAGAGTAGCTATTAGGCATTTGGACGGGAACATGTCACTCTAATTTCCCGGCAGAAAGAAGAATTAATCAAAGTCTCAGCCAAACACTGGGAACCTGTATAGGTCCTGAAGCAAAATTTTGGACTTGCGGTCAGCTCACAAAAAACGAGTTGAAAAATGGATCTCAGGGGCACAGCAATTCACAAACTGGCAGAGTACTAAAGGGCCACTATCGTCCAAAAATCTATTGAGGGAAGGCAACGAGGCGGACTTGAAAGCGATCCAGAATAGCAGGAAACAGATTTCAAGGGGTACATTGGAATCACATTCGAACCACAGGAAGAGGGGGACATCTTCGACAATGATGCACTTGGCCAAAAAGGTAGTATGCGTTGTCTCATGAATATATTCAGGAGAAAACACATACGTCCTTTTTGGCCAAGCAAGCAAGCGGGCAATGCAAATCTGCACTACAAAATGTATCACTTCCCACCGGTCAAAAGGGACATCCGAAAAATGTGTAAAAACCAGAAAGGCAAGACAGGCCCTGGAGAACAGAGAGCCCAGTTATGCTGATGGGCGGGATGTAAATTACCAACTGCCTTTGTGGAGGAGTTCACTGTGTTCCCTAAAACAAGTAAACAAGAGAGCTACCGAACCAAGGGCACTTCCAGTCTAGGGAATATACCTTGGGAAAACTGAAAATCAATAAGACAGAGCCACCCCACATTTGGGACTGCACTGGTTACAGGAACCTCAACTTGGGTACACCTTAAATATCCCAGGAAAGACAAAAATGTTTTAGACATTTTATTACTTACAGACGATGGAATATCCCCCAGCCATGAAATCAATGTCATGAGGCCAGTAGCAGCAAAAGGAGTGGATTCAGGTACAATGATTCTAAGTGAAATAAGTCACAGAGAAAAGGAAACTTATCATAAGATATCACTTATGAAGGTCCTGTAAACATGGCTACACATGAACAGAGTTAGGAAAGAGAAAATTGCCTCTAATTTAGAAAACACTCTTATGCTTGCTTAAGGGGAAAGGAGAGGAGGGGTGATGCATAAAACTAGAGTTTGGTATTCGTACAGGTACCATTCCAAAGCCAAATATGGAATAGACAAGACCTACACCTTTCTCAGTGAAAGGGACTCAAAACCCCATATTTCCCACAGAGGAATATATCTGACTAGTAATAATCTTCAAACCTATATATTGATATGTCTCCATAAGGGAATCAAGTGAGTCTAGACTGCCATTAACATAGCAGTGAGAATCAGCTCAAAACCAGTATAAAAAGGAATTTTAAAAGCAAACAACAACAAAAAAATACGGGAAATTCTTTACAATTCCTTCAGGGGCTCTGATGAAACCTAGAATGACCATATCTACAACGACAGCTGGATGTGGCATAAGGTTGGACACTTGGGACTGAGAGGATTGGTCAGATTGGGTGAGCAAATTCAGACCTTTTAAAGCAATAATGTGTGGCACACATTCCAAGGGTCCCAACTCTCCAGGTTGAAGGGAATATTACTACAGCTATAACATGTACGGGAAACCTAGGGAATGGACACACTCTGAATACGAAAGGTTTCTAGAACTCAACTAATTGTCCCTCTCCTGGTTCTCCGCTAGAATTTCCAACTGCTTTACTATCAATCTCCCAAATTGGAGAGACAGGCCCTTTAACCTCCTGGTTCGCACAGGTTGCCAATTTGGCAGAGGATGAAAGGGAAGAGGGAGAACCAATGAGAGAGTAGCTATTAGGCATTTGGACGGGAACATGTCACTCTAATTTCCCGGCAGGAAGAAGAATTAATCAAAGTCTCAGCCACACACTGGGAACCTGTATAGGTCCTGAACCAAAATTTTGGACTTGTGGTCAGCTCACAAAAAACGAGTTGAAAAATGGAGCTCAGGGGCACAGCCATTCACAAACTGGCAGAGTACTAAAGGGCAACTATCGTCCAAAAATCTATTGAGGGAAGGCAACGAGGCGGACTTGAAAGCGATCCAGAATAGCAGGAAACAGATTTCAAGGGGTACATTGGAATCACATTCAAACCACAGGAAGAGGGGCACAACTTCGACAATGATGCACTTGGCCAAAAAGGGCGTATGTGTTGTCTCCTGAATATATTCAGGAGAAAACACATACGCCCTTTTTGGCCAAGCAAGCAAGCGGGCAATTCAAATCTGCACTACAATGAAGTATCACATACCACCGGTCAAAGGGGACATCCGCAAAATGTGTAAAACCAGAAAGGCAAGATAGGCCCTGGAGAACAGGGAGCCTAGTTATGCTGATGGAAAGGATGTAAACTGCAAACTGCCTCTCTGGAGGAGTGCATGGTGTTCCCTAAAACAAGGAAACAACAGAGCTACAGAGCAAAGGGCAACTCCAGTCTAGGGGATATACCTTGGGAAAACGGAAAATCAATAAGACAGAGCCACCCCAAAATTTAGGGCTACACTGCTTACAAGAACCTCAACTTGGGTACACCTTAAATATCCCAGGAAAGACAAAAATGTTTCAAGAAATTGTGTTACTTATGTACGATGGAATATCAGTCAGCCATGAAATCAATGTCATAAGGCCAGTAGCTTCAAACTGAGTGGATTCAGGTACGATGATTCTAAGTGAAATAAGTCACAGAGAAAAAGAAACTTATCATAAGATATCCCTTATGAAGGTCCTGTAAACATGGCTACACATGAACTGAGATAGGAAAGAGAACAGAGTCTCACATTTAGAAAACACTCTTATGCCTGCTTAAAGGGGAAGGAGAGGTGGGGTGATGCATAAAACCAGAGTTTGATATTAGTACAGGTACCGTTCCAAAAACCAACTACGGAATAGACAAGACCTACACTTTCCTCAGTTAAATGGACTCAAAACCCCATATTTCCCGCAGAGGTATATATCTGACTAGTAAGAAACTTAAAACTTATGTATTGATATGTCTCCGTAAGGGAATGAAGTGTGTCTTGACTGCCATAAACATGGCAGTGAGAATCAGCTCAAACCCCCTATAAAAAGGAATTTCAAAAACAAAACAAAAAAACAGGGAAATTCTTTACAATTCCTTCAGGGGCTCTGATGAAACCTGGAATGACCCTATCTACAACCACAGCTGGATGTGGCATAAGCCTGGACACTTGGGACTGAGACGATTGGTGAAATTCGGTGAGCAAATGCAGACCATTTAAATCAATAATATGTGGCACACATTCCAAGGGTCCCAAATCTCCAGGTTGAAGGGAATATTACTACAGCTATAACATGTACTGGAAACCTAGAGAATGGACACAATGTGAATATGAAAGGTTTCTAAATCTCAACTAATAATCCCTCTCCTGGTGCTCTGGTTTGACGTTCCAACTGCTTTACTATCAATCTCCCAACTTGGAAAGACAACCCCTTTAACCTCCTGGTTCGCACATGTTGCCAATTTGGCAGAGGATTAAAGGGAAGAAGGGGAACCAATGAAAGAGTAGCTGTTAGTCATTTGGACGGGCATATGTCACTCATATTTCCCGGAAGGAAGGAGAATTAACCAAAGTCTCAGCCACCTGCCGGGAACCAGTATAGGTCCTGAACCAAAATTTTGGACTTGCGGTCAGCTCACAAAAAACGAGGTGAAAAATGCAGCTTAGGGGCACAACAATGCACAAACTGTCAGAGAAATAAAGGACAACAATCGTCCAAAAATCTGTTGAGGGAAGGCAACGATGTGGACTTGAAAGCGAGCCAGAATAGCAAGAAACAGATTTCAAGAGGTACATTGGAATCACCTTTAAAGCACAGGAATAGGGCCACAACATCGACAATGATGCACTTGGCCCAAAAGGGCGCATGAGTTTTCTCCAGAATATATTCAGGAGAAAACACATACGCGCTTTTTTGCCAAGCAAGCAAGCGGGCAATGCAAATCTGCACTACAATGAAATATCACATCCCACCGGTCAAAAGGGACATCCGCAAAATGTGTAAAATCAGAAAGGCAAGATAGGCCCTGGAGAACAGGGAGCCTAGTTATGCTGATGGAAAGGATGTAAATTGCAAACTGCCTCTCTGGAGGAGTGCATGGTGTTCCCTAAAACAAGGAAACAACAGAGCTACAGAGCCAAGTTCAATTCCAGTCTAGGGGATATACCTTGGGAAAACTGAAAATCAATAAGACAGAGCCACCCCAAAATTTAGGGCTGCACTGCTTACAAGAACCTCAACTTGGGTACACCTTAAATATCCCAGGAAAGACAAAAATGTTTTAAGAAATTGTGTTACTTACGTACGATGGAATATCAGTCAGCCATGAAATCAATGTCATAAGGCCAGTAGCTTCAAAATGAGTGGATTCAGGTACGATGATTCTAAGTGAAATAAGTCACAGAGAAAAAGAATCTTATCATAAGATATCACTTATGAAGGTCCTGTAAACATGGCTACATATGAACTGAGTTAGGAAAGAGAACAGAGTCTCACATTTAGAAAACAATCTTATGCCTGCTTAAGGGCTAAGGAGAGGTGGGGTTATGCATAAAACCAGAGTTTGATATTAGTACAGGTACCGTTCCAAAAACCAACTATGGAATAGACAAGACCTACACTTTCCTCAGTGAAAGGTACTGAAAACCCCATATTTCCTGCAGAGGAATATATCTGACTGGTAAGAATCTTAAAACTTATGTATTGATATGTCACCGTAAGGGAATCAAGTTTGTCTAGACTGGCATAAACATGGCAGTGAGAATCAGTTCAAACCGACTATAAAAAAAGAATTTCGAAAACAAAACAAAAAAACAGGGAAATTCTTTACAATTCCTTCAGGGGCTCTGATGAAACCTAGAATGACCCTATCTACAATGACAGCTGGATGTGGCATAAGGCTGGACACTTGGAACTGAGAGGATTGGTGAGGTTCGGTGAGCAAATGCAGTCCCTTTAAAGCAATAATGCGTGGCACACATTCCAAGGGTCCCAACTCTCCAGGTTGAAGGGAATATTACTACAGCTATAACATGTACGTGAAACCTAGAGAATGGACACACTGTGAATATGAAAGGTTTCTAAAACTCAACTAATAATCCCTTTCCTGGTGCTCCAGGTTGACTTTAAAACTGCTTTACTATCAATCTCCCAACTTGCAGAGACAGCCGCTTTAACCTCCTTATTCTCACAGGTGGCCAATTTTGTAGAGGATGAAAGGGAAGAGGGAGATCCAATGAGAGAGTAGCTGTTAGGCATTTGGACGGCCGCATGTCATTCTAATTTCCCGGCAGATAGAAGAATTAACCAAAGTCTCAGACACCCGCCGGGAACCAGTATAGGTCCTGAACCAAAATTTTGGACTTGCGGTCAGCTCACAAAAAACGAGTTGAAAAATGGAGCTCAGGGGCACAGCAATGCACAAACTGGCAGCGTAGTAAAGGACAACAATCGTCCGAAAATCTGTTGAGGGAAGGCAACGAGGTGGACTTGAAAGCGAGCCAGAATAGCAGGAAACAGATTTCAAGAGGTACATTGGAATCACATTTAAAGCACAGGAAGAGGTGCACAACATGGACAATGAGGCACTTGGCCAAAAATGACGTATGCGTTTTCTCCTGAATATATTCAGGAGAAAACGCATACGTGCTTTTTGGCCAAGCAAGCAAGCGGGCAAGGCAAATCTGCACTACAATGAAGTATCACTTCCCACCGGTCAAAAGGGCCATCCGCAAAATGTGTAAAAACCAGAAAGGCAGGATAGGCCCTGAAGAACAGGGAGCCTAGTTATGCTGATGGACAGGATTTAAATTGTGAACTGCCTCTCTGGAGAAGTGCATTGTGTTCCCTAAAACAAGGAAACAACAGAGCTACAGAGCCAAGTGCACTTCCAGTCTAGGGAATATACCTTGGAAAAACTGAAAATCAATAAGATAGAGCCACCCCAAAATTTAGGGCTGCTTATTTAGATGGTTTACTTATGTAGAGTGGAATATTACTCATCCAGAAATCAATGAAATAAGGCCAGTTGTAACAACTCTGGAGGATTTACATACGATCATTCTAAGTGACGTATGTCAGAAAGAAAAAGACACATATCATAAGATGTCACTTAAAGGTGGAATCAAAAATGGCTACACATGAAATAAATTACAAAACAGAAACATAGTCAAATATGTAGAAAATAGACATAATGCTGCTAAATGGAAATGTGAGGAAGGGTGAGGTATTATCCAGGAGGTTGAAATTAGCAAAGATACCATTCCAAGTACCAAATTGAATAACTGACAAGGCCTACACGGTACCTCAAAGAACTGCACTCAGCGCACTCAAGTCACTGGAAAATAATACATATGAATGGAAAGCATCTGGAAAAGAATTTATTGTTGTCTCACAGTACATGAATCAAGTGGATGTACAGCAGCAAAAAACAGAGCTTTGAAAATCAGCTGTAACCAATATAAAAATAAATTAAAAAATATTTAGAAAAACAGTGAGACAGACAAAAATTCTTACAACTTTTGTTGAAGGGCTATGATGTAACATGGATTGAACACATGTAGACCCACAGCAGGATGATATATAAGGCTGGAAGCTATGCACGCTAAGAGATGTTAGAGAGGCTGGGTGAGGAAATGCAGAACTTTAAAAGAAAAACTGCCTGATTCCCATTCCATAGGTCCCAAATCTGCAGGTTCAAGGGAATCTTCTGACAGCGAAAACATGCCTGGGAGACCGAGACGAATGTACACCGTGTGATCAGGAAAGGGGTCTAAAATGCACCTCATTTTTGATCTCCTGGTGCTGGGGTTCGCCATTCCAGCCAAATTACTAACAATCTCCCCACTTGGAGAATCAGCACCTTTAACCTCCTGTTTCACACAGTTTGCAATTTGTGCAGAGGATAAACGGGAAGAGGGGGAACCAATGAGAGACTAGCTGTAGGAGTTTTGACAGGCACATGTCACTCTAATTTCCCATTAGGAAGAAAAATTAACCAAAGGCTCAGCCTGCCTCCCCAGAACCAGAATAGGGCCGGAAGCAATACAATGGTTTGGCGGCCAGCTCACAAAAAAAGCGAGTTGCAAAATGGAGCTGAGGAGCAGACAATTCAAAGACCTGCAAAGATAAAAATGATAACCAACGTCCAAAAATATATTCAGGTAAGGCAACGAAGAGGATCTGAATGAGAGGCAGAATTGCAGGAAACAGATTTCAAAAGGGAGATTGGACTCACATTTAAAGCATATGAAAAGCAGCAGAATTTCTAAAATGATGTAGTTGGGCAAAAGGGTGTATGCGTTTTTTTCATGAATAACTTTAGGAAAAAAACACATACAGAGTTTTTGGCCAACCAAGCAAGCGGGAAATGCAAATCTGCACAACAAAGAAGTCTCAATTTCCACTGCTCAGAAAGGCCATCCAAAATATATGTACAAACCAGAAATGCAGGAGAGGCCATGGAGAACAGGGAGCTAGTCACGCTGATGCGTGGGGTATAAATATCCAAGAGCCACTCTGAAGAAGTGTATGCTGTTTCCTAAAACATTTAAAATACAAAGCTATCGAGCATAGGGCACTTTCACTCATGGGCATATAACTTGGGAAGACTAAATATCAAAAAGACACACGCACCCCAATGTTTAGGGCTGCTCTGCATACAAGAACCTCAACATCAGTACAACTTAAATATTCCAAGAAAGAGAAAATTGCGTAAAGAACTTGTGGTAATTTTGTACAATTGAATATCACTCAGACATGAAATCAATGTCATAAGGCCAGTAGCAGCAAAATGAGTGGATTTAGGTACAATGATTCTAAGTGAATTAAGTCACACAGAAAAAGAAACTTATCATAAGATATCACTTATGAAGTTCCTCTAAACAAGGCTACACATGAACTGAGGAAAGAGAACAGAGTCTCACATTGAGAAAACACTCTTATGCCTGCTTAAGGGGGAAGGAGAGTTGGGGTGATGCATAAAACCAGAGTTTGATATTATCACATATACCATTCCATGAAGCAAATACAGAATAGAAAAAACCTACACCTTCCTCAGTGAACGGGACTCAAAACCCCAATTCCCAGCACAGGAATATATCTGACTAGTAAGAAACTTAAAACCTATATATTGATATCTCTCCATAAGGGAATCAAGTGTGTCTAGAACGGCATAAACATGTTGGTGAAAATCAGCTCAACCCCATTATAAAAATGAATTTCAATAACAAAAAAAAACAGCGAAATTCTTATACAATTCCTTCAGGGGATCTGAGGAAACCTGGAATGACCCCATCTGCAAAGACAGCTAGATGAGACATAAGGCTGGACACTTGGGGCTGAGAGGACTGGTGAGATAGGGTGAGAAAATGCAGACCCTTTAAAGCAGTAATGCATGCCACCCATTCCATGGGTCCCAACTCTCCAGGTAGAAGGGAATATCACTACAGTTATAACATGTATGGGAAACCTAGAGAATGGACACCCTGTGATGGCAAAAGATTTCTAAAAGGCTCCTAATTTTTCCCCTCCTTGTGCTCCAGTTTGGCATTCCAACTGCTTTACTATCAATCTCCCAAATTGGAGAATCATCCCCTATAAGCTCCTGCTTTGCACAGTTTGCAAATTGTGCAGTGGATGAAAGGGAAGATGGAGAACCAATCAGAGAGTAGATGTAGGCATTTGGACGGACACATGTCACGCTAATTTCCCGTCTGGAAGGAAGAATTATCCAAAGTGTCAGCCTGCACCTCCGGAACCAGTATAGGTCCTGTAGCAAAATTGTGGATTTGCGGTCAGCTCACAAAAACACGAGTTGAAAATTGGAGCTGAGGGGCACAGCAATTCACAAACCTGCAGAGTTATAAAGGACAACTCTCTTCCAAAAATCTGTTGAGGGAAGGCAACGAAGCAGACTTGAAAATGAGGCAGAATTGCACAAAACATATTTCAAGATGTAAATTGGAATCGCCTTTAAAGCACAGGAAAAGCATAACAACTTCGACAATGATGCACTTGGCCAAAAAGTGCGTATGCATTTTCTGCTGAATATATCCAGGAGAAAATGAATACGCCCTTTTTGGCCAATCAAGCAAGCCCGCAATGGAAATCCACACTATAAAGAATTGTCACTTCCCACCGGTCAAAAAGGACATCCGAAAATCTGTAAAAACCAGAAAATAAAGACAGAGATAACAAGAGCATGTTGCAATGCGATCCAAAGGGTCATGGAGGACTGTGATGACAAGGTCATGGAGCATTTTGCTGACAAAGGCATGGAGCATTGTGATGACAAGGGTCACGGAGCACTGTGATGACAAGCGTCACGGAGCATTGTGATTACAGGGTTCATGGAGCATTGGGATGACAAGGGCATGGATCATTGTGATGACAAGGGTTATGGAGCATTTTGATGACAAGAGTCCCGGATCACTGTGTTGTCAGGGGTCATGGAGGGTTGTGATGACAGTGGTCATGGAGCATTGTGATGACAAGGGTCATGTAGAAGTGAGATGAGTAGGTCATGGAGCTTTGGGCTGAAAATGTTCATGGAGTATTGTGATGACATGGATCATGGAGCATTGTAACGAGAAGACCATGGAGCCTTGTGATGACAAGTCTCATGGAGCATTCTGATGAAAATGGGCATGGAGAATTGTGATTACAGGGGTCTTGGAGCATTGTGATGACAAGGGCATGGAGCATTTGGATGAGAAGACCATGGAGCGTTCTGATGACATGCGTCATGGAGCTTTGTGATGACAAGGGCATGGAGCATTGTGATTACAGGGGTCTTGGAGCATTGTGATGAAAAGGGCATGGATCATTGTGAATGGAAAAGGCATGGAGCCTTGTCATGACAGGGTTCAAAGAGCATACTGATGACAAGTGTCAGGGAGCATTGTGATGACAAGTGTATTGAGCATTGTGATGACAAAGGTCATGGATTATTGTGATGAGAATACCATGGATAATTGTGATGATGAGCGTCATGGGGCGTTGTGATGACAAGTGTTATGGAACATTGTGATCACAAGGGTTTGGAACATTGTGATGACAGAGGTCATGGAGCATTTTGATTTCATTGTGATGACAATAGCATGAAGCATTATGATGATGGTCATTGTGTATTGTGATGTCAGGGTACATGGAGCATTGAGATGAAAAGGGGCATGGAGCATTGTGATTAAAGTTGTCTTGGAGCACTGTGATGACAAGGGCATGGAGCATTGTGATGAGAAGGCAATGGAGCATTCTGATGACATGTGTCATGGAGCTTTGTGATGACAAGGGCATGGAGAATTGTGATGACAATGGCATTCAAAATTGGTCTAACAAGTTTCATGGATTATTGTGATGACGGTGGACATGGTGCATTTTGATGACAAGGGCATGGAGCATTGTGATTTCAAGGTCATGGAGGATTGTGATGACAAAGTAATGGAGCATTTTGATGACAAGGGCTTGGAGCATCGTGATGACAAGGGTCATGGAGCACTGTGATGACAAGATCTTGGAGCACTGTGAGGAGAAGGGCCATTGAGAATTTTGATGAGAAGGTCGTGAAGCATTGTGATGAAAAGGTCACCGAGCTTGCTATGACAGGGGTCATGGAGCATTGCGATGACAAGTGCATGGAGAATTGTATAGACAAGAGCATGTAACATTGTGATGAGAAGTGTCATGGAGCATTTTGATGATAAGGACATGTAGAATTGTAATGACCAGTGCATGGAGCATTGTGATGGAAAGACCGTGGAGCACTGTGATGAGAAGACCATTGATAATTGTGATGATGAGCATCATGGAGCACTGTAATGACAAGGGGCATAGAGCATTGTGATGACAGGTGTCATGGATCATTGTGATGACAAGGGTCATGGACCATTCTGATGACAAGCTTGTGGAGTAATGTGATGACAATGGCATGGAGCATTGTGAGGAAAAGGGCACGGAGCATTGTGATGAAAAATGCTTGGAGCCTTTTCATGACAGGGTTCAAGGAGCATTCTGACAACAAGTGTCAGGGAACATTGTGATGACAAGTGTATTGAGCAATGTGATGACAAAGGTCATGGAGCATTGTGATGACATGCATCATGGAGCGTTGTGATGACAAATGTTATGGAACATTGTGATCACAAGGGTTTTGAGCATTGTGATGACAGAAGTCATGGATCATTTTCATTTCAAGGTGCATGGAGCATTGTGATGACAAGGGCATGGAGCTTGCGGTGATAGGGGTCATAGAGCATGGTGATGACAAGTGCATGGAGAATTGTGATGACAAGAGCATGTAACATTGTGATGAGAAATGTCATGGAGCATTTTGATGATAAGGTCATGTAGAATTTTGATGACCAGTGCATGGAGCATTGTGATGGAAAGACCGTGGAGCACTGTGATGAGAAGACCATGGATAATTGTGATGATGAGCGTCATGGAGCACTGTAATGACAAGGGGCATAGAGCATTGTGATGACAGGTGTCTTGGATCATTGTGATGACAAGTGTAATGGACCATTCTGATGACAAGCTTGTGGAGTAATGTGATGACAATGGCATGGAGCATTGTGAGGAAAAGGGCATGGAGCATTGTGATGAAAAATGTTTGGATCCTTTTCATGACAGGGTTCAAGGAGCATTCTGACGACAAGTGTCAGGGAGCATTGTGATGACAAGTGTATTGAGCATTGTGATGACAAAGGTCATGGAGCATTGTGATGACAGGCATCATGGAGCGTTGTGATGACAAATGTTATGGAACATTGTGATCACAAGGGTTTTGAGCATTGTGATGACAGAAGTCATGTATCATTTTCATTTCAAGGTGCATGGAGCATTGTGATGACAAGAGCATGAAGCATTGTGAAACCAAGATTCATGGATGGTTTTGATGACAATGGGAATGGAGTATTGTGATGACAAGCACATGGAGCATTGTGATGACAAGGTCATGTAGCATTTTGCTGACAAATGCATGGAGCATTTTGATGACAAGGGTCATGGAACACTGTGATGACAAGCGTCATGGAGCATTGTGATTACAGCGGTCACGGAGCATTGGGATGGCAAGGGCATTGATTATTGTGATGACAAGTGTCAAGGAGCATTTTGATGACAAGAGTCCTGGATCATTGTGTTGTCCGGTGTCATGGAGCACTATGATGACAGTGGTCATGGAGCATTGTGATGACAAGGTCCTGGAGCATTGTGAGGAGAAGTGTCATGGAGCATTGTGATGGCAAGACCGTGGAGCACTGTGATGAGAAGACCATGGATAATTGTGATGTCGAGCGTCATGCAGCACTGTAATGACAAGGGGCATGGAGCATTGTGATGACAGGGGTCATGGAGCACTGTGATGAGAACTTCATGGAGCATTGGGCTGACAATTGTGATGGCAGTGGTCATGGAGCATTGTGATGACAATGGAATGGAGCATTGTGAGGAGAAGACCATGGAGCCTTGTGATGACAAGTGTCATGGAGCATTCTGATGAAAAGGGGTGTGGAGCATTGTGATTACATGGGTCTTGAGGCATTGTGATGAAAATGGCATGGGTTATTGTGATGCAAATGGCATGGAGCCTTGTCAGGGTTCAAGGAGCATACTGACGACAAGTGTCAGGGAGCATTGTAATGACAAGTGTATTGAGCATTGTGATGACAAAGGTCATGGAGCATTGTGATGAGAAGACGATGGATAATTGTGATGAGGAGCATCATGGAGAATTGTGCTGACAAAGGCATTTATCATAGTTATGACATGAGTAAGAGAACATTGTGATGAAAATTTCATGGAGAATTGTGATGACAAATGTCACAGAGCCTTTTGATGACAAGCACATGGACCATTGTGATGACAGGGTTCGTGGAGCATTTTGATGACTGTGGTCATGGAGCATTGTGAAGACATGGGTCATGGAGCATTGTAATGAGACGGTTATTGAGCATTAGGCTGAAAATGTACATGTAGTATTGTGATGACAGGGGTCATGGAGCATTGTGATGACAAGGGAATGGAGCACTGTGATGACAAGGTCCTGGAGCATTGTGATGAGAGGACGATGGAGCCTTGTGATGACAAGTGTCATGGAGCATTCTGATGAAAAGGTGCATGGAGCATTGTGATTACAGGGGTTTTGTAGCATCGTGATGACAAGGGCATGGAGCATTGTGATGCGAAGGCCATGGAGCATTCTGATGACATGCGCCATGGAGCTTTGTGATGACAAGGACATGGAGCATTGTGATTACAGGAGTCTTGAAGCATTGTGATGAAAAGGGCATGGATCATTGTGATGAAAATTGCATGGAGCCTTGTCATGAAAGGGTTCAAGGAGCATACTGATGAGAAGTGTCAGGGAGCATTGTGGTAAGTCTATTGAGTATTGTGATGACAAAGATCAAGGAGCATTGTGATAAGAAGACCATTGATAATTGTGATGACCAGCCTCATGGGGCATTTTGATGACAAGAGTTATGGAACATTGTGATCAGAAGGGTTGGGAGCATTGTGATGACAGAGGTCATTGAGCATTTTGATTTCATTGTGATGACAATAGCATGAAATATTATGGTGATGGGCATGGTGCATTTTGATGACAGGGTTCATGGAGCATTGAGATGAAAAGGGGCATGGAGCATTGTGATTACAGGGGTCTTGGAGCATTGCGATGACCAGGTCATGGAGCATTGTGATGAGAAGGCGAAGGCGCATTCTGATGACATGCGTCATGGAGCTTTGTGATGACAAATGCATGGAGCATTGTGATTACAGGTGTCTTGGAGCATTGTGATGACAAGGTTCATGGAGGCTTGTGATGACAAGGCCATGGAACTCTGTGATGGCAGGGGTCATGGAGCATAGTTATGACAAGGGCACGGAACACGGTGATACATAGATCATGCAGGATTGTAATGACAAGGACATGTAGCATTGTGATGAGAAGGGCATCGAGCGTTGTGATGACAAGCCTCATGGAGATTTGTGATGACAAGTGCATGGAGCAATGTGATGAGAGTGTTCATGGAGCATTGTGATGACAAAGGAATGGAGCATTGTGATTCCAAGTGTCATGGAACTTTGTGATGACAAAGTCATGGAGCATTTTGATAACAAGTGCGCGGTGCATTGTGATGAGAAGTGCAGGGAGCATTGAGATGACATGGGTTATGGAGCATTGTGCTTACACGCGCATCGAGCATTGTGCTGACAACGGTCATGGAGCATTGTGCTGACAATGGCATGGAGGTTTGTGATGACAAGGGTCACAGAGCACTGTGATGAATAGTTCATGGAACATTGTGGTGATAAAGGTCACAAAGCCTTGTGTGACGAGGTCATGGAACATTGTGATGACAAATGTCATGAAGCACTGTGATGACTGTAGTCACGGAGCATTGTGATGACAGTGTACTTGGAGCATTGTGATGCCAAGGACATGGAGCATTGTGATGAGAATGCCATGGAGCATTCAGATGACATGTGTCATGGAGCTTTGTGATGACAAGGGCAGGGAGCATTGTGATTACAGGGGTCTTGCAGCATTGTGATGAAAAGGGAAAGGATCATTGTGATGAAAAAGGCATGGAGCCTTTTCATGACAGTGTTCATGGAGCATACTGATGACAAGTGTCAGGGAGCATTGTGGTGATAAGTGTATTGAGGATTGTGGTGACAAAGGTCATGGAGCATTGTGATGATTAAACCATTCATAATTGTGATGATGAGCGTCATGGGGCATTGTGATGACAAGTTCTATGGAACATTGTGATCACAAGGTTTTTTAGCATTGCGATGACAGATGTCATGGAGCGTTTTGATTTCATTGTGATGACAATAGCATGAAGCATTATGATGATGTTCATGGTGCATTGTGATGACAGGGTTCATGGAGCATTGAGATAAAAAGGGGCATGGAGCACTGTGATTACAGGGGTCTTGGAGCATTGTGATGACAAGAGCATGGAGCATTGTGATGAGAAGGCCATGGAGAATTCTGATGACATGCATCATGGATCTTTGTGATGACAAGGGCATGGAGCATTGTCATTACAGGGGTCTTGGAGCATTGTTATGACAAGGGTCATGGAGCCTTGGATGACAAGGCCGTGGAACATTGTGATGGCAGGGATCATGGAGAATTGTTATGTCAGGGTTTATGGAGCATTGTGATGACAAAGGCATGGAGCATTGTGATGACAGGGGCATGGAACTTTGGTCTGACAAGTTTCATGGATTATTGTGATGAGAGTGGGCATGACGCATTGTGATGATTAGGGCATGGAGCATTGTGATGACAAGGTCAGGGAGTATTGTGAAGACAGGTGTCAGGGAGCATTTTGATGAAATATGTCATGGTCCATTGTGATGACAATTGCATGGAGCATTGTGATGCCAAGTGTCATGGAGGATTGTGATGACAAACGTAATGGAGCATTTTGATGACAAGGGTTTAGAGCATCGTGATGACAAGGGTCTTGGAGCATTGTGATGACAAGGGCATGGAGCACTGTGATGACAGGGGCATGGAACATTGTTCTGACAAGTTTCATGGATTATTGTGATGACAGTGGGCATGGCACTTTGTGATGACAAGAGCATGGAGCATTGTGGTGACAAAGGTCACAGAGCCTTGTGTGACGTGGGCATGGAACATTGTGAGGACAAAGGTCATAAAGCATTGTGATGACTGGAGTCACGGAGCATTGTGATGACAGGTTTCATGGAGCATTGTGATGAGAAGGGCATAGAGCACTGTGATGACAGGGCCATGGAACATTGGTCTGACAAGTTTCATGGAGTATTGTGATGACAGTGGGCATGGCTCATTGTGATGACAAGGGCATGGAGCATTGTGATGACAAGGTCATGAAGTATTGTGAAGACAGGTGTCAGGGAGCATAGTGATGACATATGTCATGGTCCATTGTGATGACAATGGCATGGAGCATTGTGATGCCAAGTGTCATGGAGGATTGTGATGACAATGGTAATGGAGCATTTTGATGACAAGAGTTTGGAGCACCGTGATGACAAGGGTCATGGAGCATTGTGATGACAAGGGCATGGAGCATTTTAATGAAAAGGGAACGGAACACTGTGATACATAGATCATGCAGGATTGTAATGACAAGGTCATGGAGCATTGTGATGAGAAGTGCATCGAGCGTTGTGATGACAAGCCTCATGGAGACTTGTGATGACAAACGCATGGCGCATTGTGATGACATGGGTCATGGAGAACTGTGCTGACAAAGGCATGGTGCATTTTTATGAAAAGGGTCACAGAGTATTGTGATGAAAAGTTCATGGAGCATTGTGGTGACAAAGGTCACAGAACCTTGTGTGTCAATGGCATGGACCATTGAGATGACAAAGGTCATGAAGCATTGTGATGACTGGAGTCACGGTTCATTGTGATGAGAGGGTTTATGGAGCATTGTGATGACAGGGTTCATGGGGCATTGTGATGAGAAGGTCATGGAGCATTGGGCTGAAAATATTCATGGAGTATTGTGATGACAGAGGTCATGGGGTATTTTGATGACATGGGAGTGGAGCATTGTGATTAAATGGGCATGGGGCATGGTGATGAGAAGGCCATGGAGCATTCTGAAGATATGTGTCATGAAGCTTTGTGATGACAATGGCATGGAGCATTGTGATTCCAGGGGTCTTGGAGCATTGTGAGGAAAAGGGCATGGATCATTGTGTTGAAAAATGCATGGAGCCTTGACATGACAGGGTTCAAGGAGCATACTGACGAAAAGTGTCTGGGAGCACTGTGATGACAAGTGTATTGAGCATTGTGATGACAAAGGTAATGGAGTACTGTGAATAGAAGCCCAAGGATAACTGTGATGATGAGCATCATTGGGCGTTGTGATGACAAGTGTTATGGATCATTGTGATTACAAGTGTTTTGAGCATTGTGATGACAGAGTTCATGGAGCATATTGATTTCATTTTGATGACAATAGCATGAAGCATTATGATGATGGGCATGGTGCATTGTGATGACACGGTTCATGGAGCACTGAGATGAAAAGGGCCATGGAGCATTGTGATTAGAGGTGTCTTGGACCATTGTGATGACAAGGGCATGGAGAATCTTGAATGAGAAGGCCATGGAGCATTCTGATGACATGCCTCATGGAGCTTTGTGATGACAAATGTATGCAGAATTGTGATTACAGAGTTTGGAGCATTGTGATGACAAGTGTCATGGAGTCTTGTGATGACAAGGCCGTGGAAACTTGTGAAGGCATGTGTCATGGAGCATTGTTATGACAGGGGACATGGAGCATTGTGATGACAAGGGCATGGAGAATTGGTCTGAAATGTTTCATCGATTATTGTGATGATAGTGGGCATAGAGCATTGTGATGACAAGGGCACAGAACACTATGATACATGTGTCATGGAGGATTGTAATGACAGGGCATGGAGCATTGTGATGAGAAGGACATCGAGCATTGTGAGGACAGGTGTCATGGAGCATTGTGGTGACAAGGGCATGGAGCAAAGTGATGAGAGGCTTCATGGAGCATTGTGATGACAATGGCATGGAGCATTGTGATGCCAAGTGTCATGGAGTTTTGTGATGACAAAGGTCATGGTGCATTTTGATGACAAGGTCGTGGTGCGTTGTGATGAGAATGGCAGGGAGCATTGTGCTAACAGGGTAATGGAGCAATTTGGTGAAAATGTCATGGAATATTTTGATGAGAGTAGATATGGAAAATTGTGATGTCAGGGGTCATGGAGCATTGTGCTGAAAATGTTAATGGAGCATTTTGATGACAGGGATTATGGAGCATTGTGATGTCATTGGTCATGGAGCATTTTGATGATAAGTGCATGTAGCATAGTGATGATAGGGGTTATGGAACATTGTGACGACAGGGGTGAGGGAGTATTGTGAAGACTAGCGATGGAACATTGTGATATCAGTGCTAAAAGAGCATTTTGATGAGAAGTGCATGGAGCATTGTGATGACAAGGTTTATGGAGCATTGTGATGACAAGGATGTGGAGCATTGTGATGACAAGCGCATGGTGCATTGTGATGACATGGGTCAAGGAGCATTGCGCTGAAAAGCACATGGGGAATTGTGATGACAAGTGTCAGGGATCATTGTGCTGACAAAGGCATGGTGCATTGCGATGACAAGGGTCACAGAGCATTGTGATGAAAAGGACATGGATCATTGTGATGCGAAATTCATGGAGCCTTGTCATGACAGGGTTCAAGGAGCATGCTGATGACAAGTGTCAGCGAGCATTGTGATGACAAGTGTATTGAGCACTGTGATGACAAATGTCATGGAGTATTGTGAATAGAAGGCCATGGATAATTGTGATGATGAGCATCATGGGGCGTTGTTATGACAAGTGTTATGGAACATTGTGATCACAAGGGTTTGGAGCATTGTGATGACAGAGGTCATGGAGCATTTTGATTTCATTTTGATGACAATAGCATGAAGCATTATGATGATGGGCATGGTGCATTGTGATGACACGGTTCATGGAGCATTGAGATGAAAATGGGCATTGAGCATTGTGATTACAGAGGTCTAGGAGAATTGTGATGACAAGGGCATGGAGCATCATGAATGAGAAGGCCATGGAGCATTCTGATGACATGCGTCATGGAGCTTTGTGATGACAAGGGAATGGAGCATTGTGATGCCAAGGGTCATGTAGCTTTGTGATGACAGAGGTCATGGAGCATTTTGATGACAAGCACGTGGTGAACTGTGTATGAGAAGGGCAGGGATCATTGTGATGAAAGGGTCATGGAGCAATTTGATGAAATTTGTCATGGGACATTTTTATGACTGGGGTTATGGAACATTGTGATGTCAGGGGTCATGGAGGATTATGATGAAAAGGGTCATGGAGCATTTTGATTACAGGGGTCCTGGAACATTGTGATGACAAGGGTGAGGGAGTATTGTGATGACTAGTAATGGAACTTTATGGTATCAGTGGTTGGAGAGCATTTTGATGTGAAGTGCATGGAGCATTGTGATGACAAGGTTTATGGAGCACTGTGATTACACGGTTGTGGAGCATTGTGATGACAAGCGCATGGCACATTGTGATGACACAGGTCATGGGACATTGTGCGGACAAGCGCATGGAGCATTGTGATGAATATTGTCATGGAGAATTGTGCTGACAAAGGCATGGAGCTTTGTGATGACAAGGGACACAGAGCATTGTGATGAAAATTTCATGGAGCATTGTGGTGACAAAGATCACAGAGCCTTGTGTGACGAGGGCATGGACCATTGTGATGAGAAAGGTCATGAATCATTGTGATGACTGGAGTCACGGAGCATTGTGATGACAGGGGTCATGGAGCATTGTGATGACAAGGGAATGGAACATTGGTCTGACAAGTTTCATGGATTATTGTGATGACAGTGGGCATGGAGCATTGAGATGACAAGGGCATGGAGCATTGTGGTGACAAAGGTCACAGAGCCTTGTGTGACGAGGGCATGAACCACTGTGAGGACAAAGGTCATGAAGCATTGTGATGACTGGTGTCACGGAGCATTGTGATGAAAATTTCATGGAGCAATGTGTTGACATATTTCACAGAGCATTTTGATGACGTGGGCAATGACTATTGTGATGACAAGGTCCTTTAGCATTGTGATGAGAGGACCATGGAGCCTTGTGATGACAATTCTCCTAGAGCCTTCTGATGAAAAGGGGCATGGAGATTGTGATTACAGGGGTACTGGATCCTTGTGATGAAAAGGCCGTAGCACATTGTGATGGCAGGCGTCATGGAGCATGGTTATGACATTGGCAATGGAGCATTGTGATGACAAGGGCATCGAGCATTGGTCTGAAAAGTTTCATGGATTATTGTGATGAGAGTGGGGAAGGAGCATTGTGATGACAAGGGCACGGAACACTGTGATACATGGGTCATGTAGGATTGTAAAGACAAGGGCATGGAGTAATGTGATGAGAGGCTTCATGGAGCAATGTGATGACAAGGGCATGGAGCATTGTGATGACAAGGGTCATGGAGCATTTTGATGACAAGATTCCCAGATCATTGTGTTGTCAGGGGTCAAGGAGCGCTGTGATGACTGTGGTCATGGAGCATTGTGATGAGACGGTAATGGAGCATTGTGATAAGAAGGTCATGGGGCCTCCCTGGTGGCGCAGTGGTTGAGAGTCCGCCTGCCGATGCAGGGGATACGGGTTCGTGCCCCGGTCTGGGAGGATCCCATATGCCGCGGAGCGGCTGGGCCCGTGAGCCATGGCTGCTGAGCCTGCGCATCCGGAGCCTGTGCTCCGCAACGGGAGAGGCCACAACAGTGAGAGGCCCGCGTACCACAAAAAAAAAAAAAAAAAAAAAAAAAGTAGGTCATTGAGCATTGGGCTGAAAATATTCATGGAGTATTGAAATGACAGGGGTCATGGAGCATTGTGATGACAAGGCCATGGAGCATTGTGATGACAGGGGCATGGAACATTGGTCTGACCTGTTTCATGGATTATTGTGATGACAGTGGGCATGGCCCATAGTGATGATAAGGGCATGGAACATTGTGATGACAAGGTCATGGAGTATTGTGAAGACAGGTGTCAGGGAGCATTGTGATGACATAGGTCATTGTCCATTGTGATGGCAATGGCATGGTGCATTGTGATACCAAGTGTCATGGAGGATTGTGATGACAAAGGTAATGGAGCATTTATATGACAAGGGCTTGGAACATTGTGATGACAAGGGTCATGGAGCATTGTGATGACAAGGGCATGGAGCATTCTAATGAAAAGGTGCATGGAGCATTGAGATTACAGGGGTTCTGAAGCAATGTGATGACAAGGGCATGGAGCATTGTGATGAGAAGGCAATGGAGCATTCTGATGACATGCGTCATGGAGCTTTGTGATGACAAGGGCATGGAGCATTGTGGTGACAAAGGTCACAGAGCCTTGTGTGACGAGGGCATGGACCATTGTGAGGACAAAGGTCATGAAGCATTGTGATAACTGGAGTCACGGAGCATTTTGATGACAGGGGTCATGGAGCACTGTGATGACAAAGGCAAGGAGCTTTGTGATGACAAGCGTCACAGAGCATTGTGATAAAAATTTCATGGAGCATTGTGGAGACAAATGTCACAGAGCTTTGTGTGACGAGGTCATGGACCATTGTGATGACAAATGTAATGAAGCATTGTGATGACTGGAGTCACGGAGCATTGTGATAACAGGGGTCTTGGAGCATTGTGATGAAAAGGGAATGGATCATTGTGATGAAAAAGGCATGGAGCCTTGTCATGACAGTGTTCAAGGAGCATACTGATGAGAAGTGTCAGCGAGCATTGTGATGCCAAGTGTATTGAGCATTGTGGTGACAAAGGTCATGGAGCATTGTGATGAGAAGACATTGCATAATTGTGATGACGAGCGTCATGGGGCATGTGATGACAAGTGTTATGGAACATTGTGATCAGAAGGGTTTGGAGCATTGTGATGACAGAGGACATGGAGCATTTTGATTTCATTGTGATGACAATAGCATGAATCATTATGATGAGGGGCATTGTGCATTGTGATGACAGTGTTCCTGGAGCATTGAGATGAAAAGTGGCATGGAGAATTGTGATTACAGAGGTCTTGGAGCATTGTGATGACAAGGGTCATGGAGCCTTGTGATGACAAGGCCGTGGAACATTGTGATGGCAGGGTTCATGGAGCATGGTTATGACAGGTGTAATGGACCATTGTGATGAGAAGGGCATGGAGCAATGTGATGAGAGATTTCATTGAACATTGTGATGACAATGGCTTGGAGCATTGTGGTGCCAAAGGTCATGGAGACTTGCTCTGACAAATGTCATGGGGCATATTGATGCCAAGGGCGTGTGGCATTGTGATGAGAAGGGCAGGGAGCATTGTGATGACAGGGTCATGGAGCAATTTGAATAACAGTTCATGGAATATTTTGATGAAAGGCTTTATGGAACATTTTGATGTCAGGTGTCATGAAGCATTGTGATGAAATGGGTCATGGAGCATTTTGTGACAGGGGTTATGGAACATTGTGATGTCAGGGGTCATGGAGAATTGTGATGATAAGGGCATGTAGCACTGTGATGACAGTGGTCATGGAACATTGTGATGATAGAGGTGAGGGAGTATTGTGATGACCAGTGATGGAACATTGTGATATATGTGTTGAGAGAGCATTTTAATGAGAAGTGCATGCAGCATTGTGATGACAAGTTTTATGGAGCATAGCGATGAAAAGGATGTGAAGCATTGTGATGAAAAGAGCATGGCACATTGTGATGACATGTGTCATGGAGCATTGTGCTGACAAGCGCATGGAGCATTTTGATGACAAGTGTCCTGGCGCATTGTGCTGACAAAGGCATGGAGCATTGTGATGACAAGGGACACAGAGCATTGTGATGAAAATTTCATGGAGCATTGAGGTGACAAAGATCACAGAGCCATGTTTGACGAGGGCATGGACCATTGTGATGAGAAAGGTCATGAATCATTGTGATGACTGGAGTCATGGAGCACTGTGATGACAGGGTTCATGGAGCATTGTGATGACAAGGGCATGGAGCATTGTGGTGACAAAGGTCACAGAGCCTTGTGTGACAAGGGCATGGACCATTGTGAGGACAAAGGTCATGAAGCATTGTGATGACTGGAGTCACGGAGCATTGTGATGCCAGGGGTCATGGAGCATTGTGATGCCAGGGGTCATGGAGCATTGTGATGACAAGGGCATGGAGCATTGTGATGACAGGGGCATGGAACATTGGTCTGATATGTTTCATGGATTATTGTGATGACAGTGGCCATGGCGCATTGTGATGACAAGGGCATTTAACATTGTGATGACAAGGTCATGGAGTATTGTGAGGTCAGGTGTCAGGGATCATTGTGATGACATATGTCATTGTCCATTGTGATGACAATGGCATGGAGCATTGTGATACCAAGTGTCATGGAGGATTGTGATGACAAAGGTAATGGAGCATTTTGTTGACAAGGGCTTGGAACACTGCGATGACAAGGGTCATGGAGCATTGTGATGACAAGGGCATGGAGCATTCTGATGAAAATATGCATGGAGCATTGAGATTACAGGGGTTTTGAAGCAATGTGATGAAAAGGGCATGGAGCAGTGTGATGAGAAGGCAATGGAGCATTCAGATGACATGCGTCATGGAGCTTTGTGATGACAAGGACATGGAGCATTGTGATTACAGGGGACTTGGAGCATTGTGATGAAAAGGGGAATGGATCATTGTGATGAATAATGCATGGAGCCTTGTCCTGACAGGGTTCAAGAAGCATACAGATGACAACTGTCAGGGAGCATTGTGATGATAAGTGTATTGAGCATTGTGATGACAAAGATCATGGAGCAATGTGATGAGAAGACCATGGTTAATTGTGATGACCAGCGTCATGGTGCATTGTAATGACAAGTGTTAAGGAACATTGTGATCAGAAGGGTTTGGTGCATTGTGATGACAGAGGTTATTGAGCATTTTGATTTCATTGTGATGACAATATCATGAAATATTATGGTGATGGGCACGGTGCATTGTGAAGACAGGGTTCATGGAGCATTGAGATGAAAAGGGGCATGGAGCATTGTGATTACAGGGGTGTTGGAGCATTGTGATGACAAGGGCATGGAGCATTGTGATGAGAAGGCCATGGGGCATTCTGATGACATGAGTCATCGAGCTTTGTGATGACAAGGGCATGGAGAGTTGTGATTACAGGGGTAATGGAATATTGTGATGACAGGGGTGAGGGAGTATTGTGATGACTAGTGATGCAACATAGTGATATCAGTGGTGAGATGGCATTTTGAGGAGAAGTGCATGGATCATTGTGATGACAATGTTTATGGAGAATTTTGATGACAAGGATGTGGAGTATTGTGATGTCAAGTGCATGGTGCATTGTGATGACATGGGTTATGGAGCATTGTGCTGACAGGCGCATCGAGCATTGTAATGACAAGGGTCATGGAGCATTGTGCTGACAAAGGCATGGAGCTTTGTGTTGACAATGGTCACAGAGCATCTTGATAAAAATTTCATGGAGCATTGTGGTGACAATGGTCACAGAGCTTTGTGTGACGAGGTCATGGACCATTGAGATGACAAGTGTCATGAAGCATTGTGATGACTGGAGTTATGGAACATTGTGATAACAGGGGTCTTGGAGCATAGTGATGAAAAGGGAATGGATCATTGTGATGAAAAAGGCATGGAGCCTTGTCATGACAGTGTTCAAGGAGCATACAGATGACAAGTGTCAGCGAGCATTGTGATGCCAAGTGTATTGAGCATTGTGGTGACAAACGTCATGGAGAATTGTGATGAGAAGACCTTGCATAATTGTGATGACGAGCATCATGGGGCATGTGATGACAAGTGTTATGGAACACTGTGATCAGAAGGGTTTGGAGCATTGTGATGACAGAGGACATGGAGCATTTTGATTTCATTTTGATGACAATAGCATGAAATATTATGGTGTTGGGCATAGTGCATTGTGATGACAGTGTTCATGGAGCACTGAGATGAAAAGTGGCATGGAGAATTGTGATTACAGAGGTCTTGGATCATTGTGATGACAAGGGCGTGGTGCATTGTGATGAGAAGGGCAGGGAGCATTGTGATAACAGGGTCATGGAGCAATTTGAATAAAAGGGTCATGGAATATTTTTATGACAGCGGTTATGGAACATTGTGATGTCAGGGGTCATGAAGCATTGTGATGAAATGGGTCATGAAACATTTTGTGACAGGGGTTATTGAACATTGTGATGTCAATGGTCATGGAGCATTTTGATAATAAGGGCATGTAGCACTGTGATGACAGTGGTCATGGAACATTGTGATGATAGAGGTGAGCGAGTATTGTGATGACTAGTGATGGAACATTGTGATATATGTGTTGAGAGAGCATTTTAATGAGAAGTGCATGGAGCATTGTGATGACAAGTTTTATGGAGCATAGCAATGAAAAGGATGTGAAGCATTGTGATGAAAAGAGCATGGCACATTGTGATGACGTGTGACTTGGAGCATTGTGCTGACAAGCGCATGGAGCATTTTGATGACAAGTGTCCTGGCACATTGTGCTGACAAAGGCATGGAGCATTGTGATGACAAGGGACACAGAGCATTGTGATGAAAATTTCATGGAGCATTGTGGTGACAAAGATCACAGAGCCTTGTGTGACGAGGGCATGGACCATTGTGATGAGAATGGTGATGAATCATTGTGAGGACTGGAGTCACGGAGCACTCTGATGACAGGGGTCATGGAGCATTGTGATGACAAGGGCATGGAGCAATATGATGACAGGGGCATGGAACATTGGTCTGACAATTTTCATGGATTTTTGTGATGACAGTGGGCATGGAGCATTGAGATGACAAGGGCATGGAGCATTGTGGTGACAAAGGTCACAGAGCCGTGTGTGACGAGGACATGGACCATTGTGAGGACAAAGGTCACGGAGCATTGTGATGCCAGGGGTCATGGAGCATTTGGATGACAAGGGCATGGAGCATTGTTATGACAGGGGCATGGAACTTTGGTCTGATATGTTTCATGGATTATTGTGATGACAGTGGGCATGGCGCATTGTGATGACAAGGGCATGGAACATTGTGATGACAAGGTCATGGAGTATTGTGAGGACAGGTGTCAGGGATCATTGTGATGACATATGTCATTGTCCATTGTGATGACAATGGCATGGAGCATTGTGATACCAAGTGTCATGGAGGATTGTGATGACAAATGTAATGGAGCATTTTGTTGACAAGGGCTTGGAACACTGCGATGACAAGGGTCATGGAGCATTGTGATGACAAGGGCATGGAGCATTCTGATGAAAATATGCATGGAGCATTGAGATTACAGGGGTTTTGAAGCAATGTGATGAAAAGAGCATGGAGCAGTGTGATGAGAAGGCAATGGAGCATTCTGATTACAGGCGTCATGGAGATTTGTGATGACAAGGACATGGAGCATTGTGATTACAGGGGACTTGGAGCATTGTGATGAAAAGGGGAACGGATCATTGTGATGAATAATGCATGGAGCCTTGTCATGACAGGGTTCAAGAAGCATACTGATGACAACTGTCAGGGAGCATGTGATGATAAGTGTATTGAGCATTGTGATGACAAAGATCATGGAGCAATGTGATGAGAAGACCATGGATAATTGTGATGACCAGCGTCATTGGGCATTGTGATGACAAGTGTTATGGAACATTGTGATCAGAAGGGTTTGGTGCATTGTGATGACAGAGGTTATTGAGCATTTTGATTTCATTGTGATGACAATATCATGAAATATTATGGTGATTGGCACGGTGCATTGTGATGACAGGGTTCATGGAGCATTGTGATGACAAGGGCATGGAGCATTGTGATGAGAAGGCCATGGGGCATTCTGATGACATGAGTCATCGAGCTTTGTGATGACAAGGGCATGGAGAGTTGTGATTACAGGGGTCATGGAATATTGTGATGACGGGGTGAGGGAGTATTGTGATGACTAGTGATGCAACATAGTGATATCAGTGGTGAGATGGCATTTTGAGGAGAAGTGCATGGATCATTGTGATGACAATGTTTATGGAGAATTTTGATGACAAGGATGTGGAGTATTGTGATGTCAAGTGCATGGTGCATTGTGATGACTTGGGTTATGGAGCATTGTGCTGACAGGCTCATCGAGCATTGTAATGACAAGGGTCATGGAGCATTGTGCTGACAAAGGCATGGAGCTTTGTGATGACAATGGTCAAAGAGCATCTTGATAAAAATTTCATGGAGCATTGTGGTGACAATGGTCACAGAGCTTTGTGTGACGAGGTCATGGACCATTGTGATGACAAGTGTCATGAAGCATTGTGATGACTGGAGTTATGGAACATTGTGATAACAGGGGTCTTGGAGCATAGTGATGAAAAGGGAATGGATCATTGTGATGAAAAAGGCATGGAGCCTTGTCATGACAGTGTTCAAGGAGCATACAGATGACAAGTGTCAGCGAGCACTGTGATGCCAAGTGTATTGAGCATTGTGGTGACAAAGGTCATGGAGCATTGTGATGAGAAGACCTTGCATAATTGTGATGATGAGCATCATGGGGCATGTGATGACAAGTGTTATGGAACACTGTGATCAGAAAGGTTTGGAGCATTGTGATGACAGAGGACATGGAGCATTTTGATTTCATTTTGATGACAATAGCATGAAATATTATGGTGTTGGGCATGGTGCATTGTGATGACAGTGTTCATGGAGCACTGAGATGAAAAGTGGCATGGAGAATTGTGATTACAGAGGTCTTGGAGCATTGTGATGACAAGGGCGTGGTGCATTGTGATGAGAAGGGCAGGGAGCATTGTGATAACAGGGTCATGGAGCAATTTGAATAAAAGGGTCATGGAATATTTTGATGACAGGGGTTATGGAACATTGTGATGTCAGGGGTCATGAAGCATTGTGATGAAATGGGTCATGAAACATTTTGTGACAGGGGTTATGGAACATTGTGATGTCAAGGGTCATGGAGCATTGTGATAATAAGGGCATGTAGCACTGTGATGACAGTGGTCATGGAACATTGTGATGACAGGGGTGAGGGAGTATTGTGATGACTAGTGATGGAACATTGTGATATATGTGGTGAGAGAGCATTTTGATGAGAAGTGCATGGAGCATTGTGATGACAAGTTTTATGGAGCATAGCAATGAAAAGGATGTGGAGCATTGTGATGAAAAGAGCATGGCACATTGTGATGACATGTGTCATGGAGAATTGTGCTGACAAGCGCATGGAACATTTTGATGACAAGAGTCATGGAGCATTGTGCTGACAAAGGCATGGAGCATTGTGATGACAAGGGACAACGAGCATTGTGATGAAAATTTCATGGAGCATTGTGGTGAAAAAGATCACAGAGCCTTGTGTGACTAGGGCATGGACCATTGTGAAGAGAAAGGTCATGAATCATTGTGATGAGTGTAGTCATGGAGCACTGTGATGACAGTGTTCAGGGAGCATTGTGATGACAAGGGCATGGAGCAATATGATGACAGGGGCATGGAATATTGGTCTGAGAAGTTTCATGGATTATTGTGATGACAGTGGGCATGGAATATTGAGATGACAAGGGCATGGAGCATTGTGATGACAAGGTCATACAGTATTGTGAAGACGGGTTTCAAGGAGTATTTGGATGACATATGTCATGGTCCATTGTGATGAGAATGGCATGGGGCATTGGAATGCCAAATGTCATGGAGGATTGTGATGACAAAGGTAAGAGAGCATTGTGATGACAAGGGCTTGGAGCTTCGTGATGACCAGGTCATGAAGCATTGTGATGACAACATCATGGAGCATTGTGATGACAAGGGCCTTTGAGAATTTTGATGACAAGGTCGTGAAGCATTGTGATGACAAGCGCATGGAGCTTTCTCTGACAGGGGTCATGGAGCATTGCGATGAAAAGTGCATGGAGAATTGTATTGACAAGAGCATGTAACATTTTGATGAGAAGTGTCATGGAGCATTGTGATGAAAAGGACATGTAGAATTGTGATGACCAGGGCATGGAGCATTGGGATGACAAGACCGTGGAGCATTGTCATGAGAAGACCACGGATAATTGTGATGAGGATCGTCATGGAGCACTGTAATGACAAGGGGCATGGAGCATTGTGATGACAGGTGTCATGGATCATTGTGATGACAAGTGTCATGGACCATTCTGATGACAAGCTTGTGGAGTAATGTGATGACAATGGCATGGAGCATTTTGATGAAAAGGGCAGGGAGCATTGTGATGAAAATGGCATGGAGCCTTTTTATGACAGTGTTCAAGGAGCATTCTGATGACAAGTCTCAGGGAGCATAGTGATGACAAGTGTATTGAGGATTGTGATGACAAATTTCATGGAGCATTGTGATGACAGGCATCATGGAGCGTTATGATGACAAGTGTTATGAACATTGTGATCACAAGGCTTTGGAGCATTGTGATGACAGAAGTAATGTATCATTTTCATTTTAAGGAGAATGGATCATTGTGATGACAAGGGCATGAAGCAATGTGAACCCAAGGTTCATGGAGGATTTTGATGACAATGGGAATGGAGTATTGTGATGACAAGCGCATGGAGCATTGTGATGACAAGGTCATGTAGGATTTTGCTCACAAATGTATGGAGCATTTTGATGACAAGTGTCATGGAGCATTTTGATGACAAGCGTCATGGAGCATTGTGATTAAAGGGGTCATGGAGCATTGGGATGGCAAGGGCATGGATCATTGTGATGACAAGGGTCATGGAGCATTTCGATGAGGAGATTCCCAGATCATTGTGTTGTTTGGTGTCATGGAGCGTTGTGATGACAGTGGTCATGGAGCATTGTAATGACAGGGGTCATGGAGCATTGTGATCAGAATTTCATGGAGCACTGAGCTGACAATATTCCTTGAGTATTGTGATGGCAGGGCTCATGGAGCATTGTGATGACAAGGGAATGGAGCATTGGGATGACAATGTCCTGGAACATTGTGATGAGAAGACCATGGAGCATTGTGATGACAAGTTTCATGGAGCATTCTGATGAAAAGGGGCATGGAGCATTGTGATTACAGGGGTCTTAGAGCATTGTTATGACAAGGGTCCTGGAGCCTTGTGATGACAGCACCGTGGAACATTGTGATGGCAGGGCTCATGGAGCATTGTTATGACAGGGGTAATGGAGCATTGTGATGAAAAGGGCATGGAGTATTGGTTTGAAAAATTTCATGGATTATTGTGATGAGAGTGGGCATGGAGCATTGTGATGACAAGGGCACAGAACGACGGTGATACATGGGTCATGGAGGATTCTAATGACAAGGGCATGGATGATTGTGATGAGAAAGGCATCGAGCATTGTGATGACAAGCATCATGGAGCTTTGTGATGACAAGAGCAAGGAACAATGTGATGATAGGTTTAATGGAGCATTGTGATGACAATGGCATGGAGCATTGTGATGCCAAGGGTCATGGAGTTTGTGATGACAAAGGTCGTTGAGCATTTTGATGACAAGAGCGTTGTGCATTGTGATGAGAAGGGCAGGGAGCATTGTGATGACAGGGTCATGGAGCAATTTGATGAAAATCGTCAGGGAACATTTTCATGACAGGGTTATGGAACATTGTGTTGTCAGTGGTCATGGAGCATTATGATGATAAGGGCATGTAGCATTTTGATGATAGGGGTCATGGAACATTGTGATGAAAGGGGTGAGGGAGTATTGTGATGAGTAGTAATGGAACATTGTGATATCAGTGGTGAGAGAGCATTTAGATGAGAAGTGCAAGGAGCATTGTGATGACAAGGTTTATGGATCATTGTGATGATAAGGTTGTGGAGCATTGTGCTGACAAGCGCATGGATCATTGTGATGACAAGGGTCATGGAGCATTATGCCGACAAAGGCATGGAGCATTGTGATGAAACGTGTTACAGAGAACTGTGATGATGTGGGAATGGACCATTGTGATGACAAAGGTCATAAAGCATTGTGATGACTGGATTCACGGAGAATTATGATGTGCGGGGTCATGGAGTATTGTGATGACAAGGGCATGTAGCATTGTGATGACAAGCGCATGGAGCATTGGTCTGACAAGTTTCATGGATTATTGTGATGACATTCGGCATGGCGGATTGTGGTGACAAGGGCATGGAGCATTGTGATGAAAAGGCCATGGGGTATTGTGAAGACAGGTGTCAGGGAGCATTGTGATGACATATGTCATGTTCCATTGCGATGACAATGGCGTGGGGCATTGTGATGCCAAGTGTCATGGAGGAATGTGATGACAAAGATAATGGGGCATTGTGATGATTAGGGCTTGGAACATTATGATCACAAGGGCCCTTTAGAATCTTGATGAGAAGGTCGTGAAGCATTGTGATGACAAAGTCCTGGAGCATTGTGTTGAGAAGACCATGGAGCCTTGTGATGACAATTCTCATGGACCACACTGATGAAAAGAGGCATGGAGCATTGTGTTTACAGTGATCTTGGAACTTTGTGATGACAAGGGCATGGAGCATGGTGATGAGAAGGCCAAGGAGCATTCTGATGACATGCGTCATAGAGCTTTTTGATGACAAGGGCATGGAGCATTGTGAATACAGGGGTATTGGAGCATTGTGATGACAAGGGCATGGAGCATTGTGATGAGAAGGCCATGGAGCATTCTTATGACATGCGTCATGGAGCTTTTTGATGACAAGGGCATGGAGCATTGTGAATACAGTGGCCTTGGAGCATTGTGATGACAAGTGAATGGAGCATTGTGATGAGAAGGCCATGGAGCATTCTGATGACATGCGTCAAGGAGCTTTGTGATGACAATTGCATGGAGCATTGTGATTACAGGGGTCTTGGAGCATTGTGATGACAAGAGTCATGGAGCCTTTTGATTACAAGGCCGTTGATCATTGTGATAGCAGGTGTCTTGGAGCATTTTTATGACAGGTGTAATGGAGCACTGTGATGACTAGGGCATGGAGCATTGGTCTGAAAAGTTTCATGGATTATTGTGATGAGAGTGGGCATGGAGCATTTTGAGGACAAGGGCACAGAACACTGTGATACATGGGTCATGGGGGATTATAATGACAAGGACATGGAGCATTGTGATGAGAAGGACATCGAGCATTGTGATAGCAAGCGTCATAGAGCTTTGTGATGACAAGGGCATGGAACAATGTGATGAGAGGGTTCATGGAGCATTGTGATGACAATGACATGGAGCATTGTGATGCCAATTGTCATGGAGATGTGTGACGACAAATGTCATGGAGCATTTTGATGACAAGTTCGTGGTGCACTGTGTTGTGAAGGGAAGGGAGCACTGTGATGACAGGGTCATGGAGCAATTTGATGAAAAGGGTCATGGAAGATTTTGATGACAGGGGTTATGGAATATTGTGATGTCAGGGGTCATGGAGCATTTTGATGAAAAGTGTCATGGAGCATTTTGATGACAGTGGTAATGGAACATTGTGATGTCAGGGGTCATCAAACATTGTGATGATAAGTACATGGAGCAATGTGATGAGAGGGTTCATGGAGCATTGTGATGACAATGACATGGAGCATTGTGATGCCAATTGTCATGGAGATGTGTGACGACAAATGTCATGGAGCATTTTGATGACAAGTTCGTGGTGCACTGTGTTGTGAAGGGAAGGGAGCACTGTGATGACAGGGTCATGGAGCAATTTGATGAAAAGGGTCATGGAAGATTTTGATGACAGGGGTTATGGAATACTGTGATGTCAGGGGTCATGGAGCATTTTGATGAAAAGTGTCATGGAGCATTTTGATGACAGTGGTTATGGAACATTGTGATGTCAGGGGTCATCAAACATTGTGATGATAAGTACATGGAGCAATGTGATGACAGGGGTCATGGAACATTGTGATGACGGGAGAGGGAGTATTGTGATGACTTGTGATGGAACATAGTGATATCAGTTGTGAGAGAGCATTTTGTTGAGAAGTGCCTGGAGCATATTGATGACAAGGTTTATGGAGCATTGTGATGACAATGTTGTGGAGCACAGTGATGACACGTGCATGGCACATTTTGATAACATGGGTCATGGAGCAATGTGCTGAGAAGCACATGGAGCATTGTGATGACAAGGGTCATGGAGCATTGTGCTGAGAAAGGCATAGAGCATTGTGATGACAATGGTCAGAGAGCATTGTGATGAAAAGTTCATGGAGCATTGTGGTGACAAAGGTCACAGAGAATTGTGATGATGAGGGCATGGACCATTGTGATGACAAAGTTCATGAAGCACAGTGATGACTGGAGTCACGGAGCATTGTGATGACAGGGTTCATGGAGCATTGTGATGACAAGGCCGTTGAACATCATTATGACAGTGGTCATGGAGCATTGTTATGACAGGGGTAATGGAATATTTTGATGGCAAGGGTATGGAGCATTGTGATGAGAAAGCCATGGAGCATTCTGATGACATGCGTCATTGAGCTGTGTGATGACAAAGGCATGGAGCATTGTGATTACAGAGGTCTTGGATCATTGTAATGACAAGGGTTATGGAGCCTTGTGATGACAAGTCCGTGGAACATTTTGATGGCAGGGGTTATGGAGCATTGTCATGACAGGGGTAATGGAGCATTGTGATTACAAGTTTATGGAGCATTGGTCTGAAACTTTTCATGGATTATTGTGATGAGAGTGGGCATGGAGCATTATGATGACAAGGGAAAGGAATACTGTGATACATGGGTCATGGAGAATTGTATAGACAAGGGCATGGAACATTGTGATGAGAAGGGAATCGTGCATTTTGATGACAATCATCGTGGAGCTTTGTGATGATAAGGACATGGAAGCAATGTGATGAGAGGCTTCAGGAAGCATTGTGATGACAATGGCATGGATCATTCTGATGCCAAGGGTCATGGAGCTTGGTGATGACAAAGATCATGGAGCATTTTGATGACAAGCGCATGGAGCACTGTGATGCCAAGGGTCATGGAGCTTGGTGATGACAAAGATCATGGAGCATTTTGATGACAAGTGCATGGAGCATTGTGATGCCAAGGGTCATGGAGCTTGGTGATGACAAAGATCATGGAGCATTTTGATGACAAGCACATGGAGCATTGTGATCAAAAGGGTCACGGAGCACTGTGCTGAGAAACACATAGTGCATTGTGATGACAAATGTCACAGAGCATTGTGATGAAAAGTTCATGGAGCACTGTGGTGACAAAGGTCACAGAGACTTGTGATGACGAGGGCATGGACCATTGTGATGAGAAAGGTCATGAAGCATTGTGATGACAGGAGTTACGGAGCATTTTGATGATGTGTCATGGAGCATTGTGATGACAGGGGCATGGAACATTGCTCTTACAAGTTTCATGGATTATTTCGATGACACTGGGAATGGCACATTGTGATGAAAAGGGCATGGAGCATTGTGATGAGAAGCTCAGGCTTTATTGTGAATACAGGTGTCTGGGAGCATTGTGAAGACATATGTCATGGCCCATTGTGATGACAATGCCATGGAGCATTGTGATGCCAAATGTCATGGAGGATTGTGATGACAAAGGTAATGGAGCATTTTGATGACAAGCGCATGGAGCATTGGGATGACAAGGGTCATGGAGCACTGTGCTGACAAGGGCATGGAGCATTGTGATGACAAGGGTCATGGAGCATTGTGCTGAGAAAGGCATGGAGCATTGTGATGACAACGGTCACAGACCATTATGATGAAAAGTTCATGGAGCATTGTGTTGACAAATGTCACAGAGCCTTGTGATGACGAGGGCATGGACCATTGTGATGACAAAGGTCATGAAGCATTGGGATGACTGGAGTCACGGAGCATTGTGATGACAGGGGCATGGAACATTGGTCTTACAAGTTTCATGGATTACTGCAATGACAGTGGGAAAGGTGCATTGTGATGACAAGGGCATGGAGCATGGTGATGACAAGGTAATGCATTATTGTGAAGACAGGTGTCTGGGAGCATTGTGAAGACATAAGTCGTGGCCCATTGTGATGACAATGCCATGGAGTATTGTGATGCCAAGTGTCAAGGATGTTTGTGATGACAAAGGTAATGGAGCATTGTGATGACAAGGGTCACGGAGCACTATGCTGACAGGGGCATGGAACATTTGGATGAAACGTGTCATGGAGCATTGTGCTGACAAAGGCATGGAGCATTGTTATGACAAGGCAATGTATAATTTTGCTGACAAATGCATGGAGCATTTTGATGACAAGTGTCATGGAGCACTGTGATGACATTCGTCATGGAGCATTGTGATTACAGGGGTCATGAAGCATTGGGATGGCAAGGGCATGGATCATTCTGATGACAAGTGTCATGGAGCATTTTGATTACAAGGGTCCCGGATAATTGTGTTGTCTGGTGTCATGGAGCATTGTGATGACTGTGGTCATGGAACATTGTGATGACAGGGTACATAGAGCATTGTGATCAGAATTTCATGGAGCATTGGGCTGAAAATATTCATTGAGTATTATGATGGCAGGGGTCATGGAGCATTGTGGTGACAATGGAAAGGAGCATTGTGATGACAAGGTCCTGGAGCACTGTGAGGAGAAGACCATGTAGCCTTGTGATGACAAGTATCATGGAGCATTCTGATGAAAAGTGGCATGGAACATTGTGATTACATGGGTCTTGGAGCATTGTGATGAATAGGGCATGGATGATTGTGAAGAAAAAGCATGGAGCCTTGTCATGAGAGGGTTCAAGGAGCATACTAACGACAAGTGTCAGGGAGCATTGTGATGAGAAGACCATGGATAATTGTGATGATGAGCGTCATGGGGAGTTGTGATGACAAGTGTTATGGAACATTGTGAACACAAGGGTTTGGAGCATTGTGATGACAGTGTTTATGGAGCATTTTGATTTCATTGTTATGACAATAGCATGAAGCATTATGATGATGGGCAAGGTTCATTGTGATGACAGAGTTCATGGAGCATTGAGATGAAAAGGGGCATGGAGCATTGTGATTACAGGTGTCTTGGAGCATTGTGATGAAAAGGGCACGGAGCATTGTGATGCTAAGGCCATGGAGCTGTCTGATGACAAGCGTCATGGAGTTATGTGATGACAAGAGCATGCAGCATTGTGATTAAAGGGGTCTTGGAGCATTGTGATGACAAGTGTTATGGAGCCTTGTGATGACAAGGACGTGGAACATTGTCATGACAGGCGTGAAGGAGTATTGTAATGACTAGTGATGGAACATTTTGATATCAGCGGTGAAAGAGAATTTTGATGTGAAGTGCATGGAATTTTGTGATGACAAGTTTTATAGAGTATTGTGATAACAAAGTTGTGGAACATTGTGATGACAAGTGCATGGCACATTGTGATGACATGGGTCATGGAGCATTGTTCTGAAAAGCCCATGGAGCATTGTGATGACAAGGGTATAGGAGCACTCTGCTGACAAAGGCATGGAGCATTGTGATGACAAGGTTCACAGAGCATTGTGATGAAAAGTTTTTGGAGCATTATGGTGACAAAGTTCACAGAGCCCTGTGATGACGAGGTTATGGGCCATTGTGAGGACAAAGGTCATGTAGCATTGTGATGACTGGAGTCACGGACCATTGTGATGACAAGGGCATGGAGCATTGTGATGACAGGAGCATGGAGCATTGGTCTGACAACTTTCATTGATTATTGTGATGATAGTGGGCATGGCGCACTGTGATGACAGTGGCATGGAGCATTAATATGACCATGTCATGGAATATGGTGAAGACAGGTGTCAGGGAGCATTGTGATGACATATGTCACGGTACATTGTGATGACAATGGCATGGAGCATTGTGAAGCCAAGTGTCATGGAGGATTGTGATGACAAATGTAATGGAGCATTCTGATGACAAGGGCTTGGAGCATTGTGAGAGAAGACCATGGATAATTGTGATGACCAGCGTCATGGGGCATTGTGATGACAAGTGTTATGGAGCATTGTGATCACAAGGTTTTGGTGCATTGTAATGACAGACGACATTGAGAATTTTGATTACATTGTGATGACAAAAGCATGAAATATTATGTTGATCGGCACGGTGCATTGTGATGACAGGGTTGATGGAGCATTGAGATGAAAAGGGGCATGGAGCATTGTGATTCCAGGGGTGTTGGAGCATTGTGATGACAACGGCATGGAACACTGTGAGGAGAAGGCCATGGAGCATTCTGATGACATGAGTCATGGAGCTTTGTGATTACAAGGGCATCGAGATTTGTGATTACAGGGGTCTTGGAGCATTGTGATGACAAGGGTCATGGAGGCTTGTGATGACAAGACCATGGAATCTTGTGATGGCAGGGTACATGGAGCATTGTTATGACAGGGGTAATGGAGCATTGTGATGACAAGGACATGGGGCAATGGTCTGAAATGTTTCATGGATTATTGTGAAGAGAGTGGGCATGGAGCAGTGTGATGACAAGGGCATGGAACACTGTGATACATAGATCATGCAGGATTGTAATGACAATGGCATGGAGCATTGTGATGAGAAGGGCATCGAGCGTTGTGATGACAAGGATGTTGAGCATTGTGATGACAAGTGCATGGCGATTTGTGATGACATTGGTTGTGGAGCATTGTGCTGACACGCACATTGAGCATTGTGATGACAAGAGTCATGGAGCATTGTGCTGAAAAAAGCATGGAGCTTTGTGATGACAAGGGTCACAGAGCATGGTGATAAAAATTTCATGGAGCATTGTGGTGACAAAAGTCACAGAGCTTTGTGTGACAAGGTCATGGACCATTGTGATGACAAATGTCATGAAGCATTGTGATGACTGGAGTCACGGAGCATTGTGATAACAGGGGTCTTGGAGCATTGTGAAGAAAAGGGAATGCATCATTGTGATGAAAAATACAGCGTGCCTTGTCATGACAGGGTTTAAGGAGAATAGTGATGACATGTGTCAGGGAGCATTGTGATGACAACTGTATTGAGCATTTTGTTGACAAAGGTCATGGAGCATTGTGATGAGAAGACCTTGCATAATTGTGATGACGAGCGTCATGGGGCATTGTGATGACAAGTGTCATGGAACATTGTGATCAGAAGGGTTTGCAGCTTTGTGATGACAGAGGTCATGGAGCATTTTGATTTCATAGTGATGACAATAGCATGAATCATTATGATGATGGGCATGGTGCATTGTGATGACAGGTTTGATGGAGAATTGAGATGTAAAGGGGCATGGAGAATTGTGATTACAGAGGTCTTGGAGCATTGTGATGACAAGGGTCATGGAGGCTTGTGATGACAAGGTCCTGGAACACTGTGATGGCAGGGTTCATGGAGCATTGTTATGACAGCTGTAATGGAGCATTGTGATGACAGGGGCATGGAGCAATGTGATGAGAGATTTCATTGAGCATTGTGATGACAATGGCATGGAGCATTGTGATGCCAGGGGTCATGGAGCTTTGTGATGAAAATGTCATTGGGCATTTTAATGACAAGGGCGTGGTGCATTGTGATGAGAAGGGCAGGGAGCATTGTGATGACAGGGTCATGGAGCAATTTGATAAAAAGCGTTATGGAATATTTTGATGACAGGCGTTATGGAACATTGTGAAGTCAGGGGTCCTGAAGCATTGTGATGAAATGGGTCATGGAGCATTTTGTGACAGGGGTTATGGAACATTGTGATGTCAGGGGTCATGGAGCATTGTGATGACAAGGGCACGGAGCAAAGTGATGACAGGGGCATGGAACATTTGTCTGACAAGTTTCATGGATTATTGTGATGACAGTGGGCATGGAGCATTGTGATGACAAAGGTCACAGAGCCTTGTGTGAAGAGGGCATGGACCACTGCGTTGACAAATGTCATGAAGCACTGTGATGACTGGAGTCACGGAGCATTGTGATGGCAGGGGTCATGGATCCATGTGCTGACAAGCGCATGGAGCATTTTGATGAGAAGTGTCATGGAGCATTGTGCTGACAAAAGCATGGAGCATGGTGATGACAAGGGACACAGAGCATTTTGATGAAATATTCATGGAGCATTGTGGTGACAAAGATCACAGATCCTTGTGTGACGGGGGCATGGACAATTGGTCTGACAAGTTTCATGGATTATTGTGATGACAGTGGGCATGGAGCATTGTGATGACAAAAGTCATGAAGCATTGTGATGACTGGAGGCAAGGAGCATTTTGATGACATTGGTAATGGAGCATGGTGATGACATGGGCATGGAGCATTGTGATGACAGTGGCATGGAACATTTGTCTGACAAGTTTCATGGATTATTCTGATGACAGTGGGCATGGTGCATTGTGATAACAAGGGCATGGAACATTGTGATGACAAGGTCATGGAGCACTGTGAGGAGAAGGCCATGGAGCATTCTGATGACATGAGTCATGGAGCTTTGTGATGACAAGGGCATCGAGATTTGTGATTACAGGGGTCTTGGAGCATTGTGATGACAAGGGTCATGGAGGCATGTGATGACAAGACCGTGGAATCTTGTGATGGCAGGGGACATGGAGCATTGTTATGACAGGGGTAATGGAGCATTGTGATGACAAAGACATGGGGCAATGGTCTGAAAAGTTTCATGGATTACTGTGAAGAGAGTGGGCATGGAGCAGTGTGATGACAAGGGCATGGAACACTGTGATACATAGATCATGCAGGATTGTAATGACAATGGCATGGAGCATTGTGATGAGAAGGGCATCGAGCATTGTGATGACAAGCGTCATTGAGATTTGGGATGACAAGTGCATGGAGCAATGTGATGAGAGGGTCCATGGAGCATTGTGATAATAATGGAATGGAGCATTGTGATGCCAAGGGTCATGGAGCTTTGTGATGACAAATGTCATGTAGCATTTTGATGACAAGGGCCTGGTGCATTGTGATGAGAAGGGCAGGGAGCATTGTGATGACAGGGTCATGGAGCAATTTGATGAAAAGGGTCATGGAACATTTTGATGACAGGGGTTATAGAACACTCTGATGTCAGGGATCATGGAGCTTTGTGATGAAAAGGGTCATGGAATATTTTGATTACAGGGGTTATGGAACTTTGTGATGTCAGGTGTCATGGAGCATTGTGATGATAATGGCATGTAGCATTGTGATGACAGGGGTAATGGAACATTGTGATGACAGGGTTGAAGGAGTATTGGGATGACTAGTGGTGGAACATTGAGATATCAGTGGTGAGAGAGCATTTTGATAAGTGCATGGAGCATTGTGATGACAAGGATTATGGAGCATTTTGATGACAAGGATGTTGAGCATTGTGATGACAAGTGCATGGCGATTTGTGATGACATTGGTTGTGGAGCATTGTTCTGACACGCACATCGAGCATTTTGATGACAAGAGTCATGGAGCATTGTGCTGACAAAGGCATGGAGCTTTGTGATGACAAGGGTCACAAAGCATTGTGCTAAAAATTTCATGGAGCATTGTGGTGACAAAGGTAATAGAGCTTTGTGTGACAAGGTCATGGACCATTGTGATGACAAATGTCATGAAGCATTGTGATGAATGGAGTCACGGAGCATTGTGATAACAGGGGTCTTGGAGCATTGTGAAGAAAAGGGAATGCTTCATTGTGATGAAAAATGAAGGGAGCCTTGTCATGACAGTGTTCAAGGAGCATAGTGATGACAAGAGTCAGGGAGCATTGTGATGACAAGTGTATTGAGCATTGTGTTGACACAGGTCATGGAGCATTGTGATGAGAAGACCTTGCATAATTGTGATGACGAGCGTCATGGGGCATTGTGATGACAAGTGTCATGGAACACTGTGATAAGAAGGGTTTGCAGCTTTGTGATGACAGAGGTCATGGAGCATTTTGATTTCATAGTGATGACAATAGCATGAATCATTATGATGATGGGCATGGTGCATTGTGATGACAGGGTTGATGGAGAATTGAGATGTAAAGGGGCATGGAGAATTGTGATTACAGAGGTCTTGGAGCATTGTGATGACAAGGGTCATGGAGCCTTGTGATGCCAAGGCCGTGGAACATTGTGATGGCAGGGGTCATGGAGCATTGTTATGACAGGTGTAATGGAGCATTGTGATGACAAAGGCATGGAGCAATGTGATGAGAGATTTCATTGAGCATTGTGATGACAATGGCATGGAGCATAGTGATGATAAAAGCAGGGAGCATTGTGATGAAAAAGGCATGGACCCTTTTCATGACAGGGTTCAAGGAGCATTCTGAAGACAAGTGTCTGGGAGCATTGTGATGACAAGGGCATGGAGCATGTTGATGAGAAGGCCATGGAGCATTCTGATGATATGGGGCATGGAGCTTTGTGATGACAAGGGCATGGAGCATTGTGATTACAGTGGTCTTGGAGCATTGTGATGAAAATCACATGGATCATTGTGATGAAAAATGCATGGAACCTTGCCATGACAGTATTCAAGGAGGATACGGACGACAAGTGTCAGGGAGCATTGAGATGACAAGTGTATTGAGCATTGTGATGACAAATGTCATTTAGCATTGTGATGAGAAGACCATGGATAATTGTGATGAGGAGCGTCATGGGGAATTGTGATGACAAGTGTTATGGAACATTGTGATCACAAGGGTTTGGAGGATTGTGATGACAGAGGTCATGGAACATTTTGAATTCATTGTTATGACAATAGCATGAAGCATTATGATGATGGGCATGGTGCATTGTGATGACAGTGTTCATGGAGCATTGAGATGAAAAGTGACATGGAGAATTGTGATTACAGGGGTTTTGGAGCACTGTGATGACAAGCGTCACAGACTATTCTGATTACAGGGGTCATGGAGCATTGGGATGACAAGCGCATGGATCATTGTGATGACAAGTGTCATGGAGAATTTTGATTACAGGAGTCCCGGATCATTGTGTTGTCAGGGGTTATGGATCGCTGTGATGACAGTGGTCATGGAGCATTGTGATGACTGGGGTAATGGAGCATTGTGATGGCAAGGGCATGTAGCATTCTGATGACATGCATCACGGAGCATTGTGATGACAAGGGCATGGAACATTTTGATGACAGGGGTCATGGAACATTGTGAGGACAGGGCTGAGGGAGTATTGTGATGACTAGTGATGGAATATTGTGATATCAGTGGTGAGAGAGCATTTTGATTCGAAGTGCATGGAGCTTTGTGATGACAATATTTATGGAGCATTGTGATGTCAAGTTTGGGGAGCATTGTGATGACAAGTGCATGGCACACTGTGATGACATGGGTCATGGAGCATTGTTCTGACAAGCGCATGGAGCATTGTGATAACAAGGGTCATGTAGCATTGTGCTGACAAAGGCATGGAGCGTTGTTATGACAAGGCTCAGAGAGCATTGGGATGAAAAGATCATGGAGAATTGTGGTGACAAAATTCACAGAGCCTTGTGATGACGAGGGCATGGATCATTGTGATGAAAAATGTCATGAAGTATTGTGAAGACTGGAGTCACAGAGCATTGTGATGACAAGGGAATGGAGCATTGTGATGACAGCGGCATGGCACATTGGTCTGGCAAGTTTCATGGATAATTGTGATGACAGTCGGCATGGCGCATTGTGATGACAAGGGCATGGAGCATAGTGATGACAAGGTCATGGAGTATTGTGAAGACAGGTGTCAGGGTTCATTGTGATGGCATATGTTATGTTCCATTGTGATGACAATGGCATGGAGAATTGTGATGCCAATTGTCATGGAGGATTGTGACGACAAATGTAATGGAGCATTGTGATGACAAGGGCTTGGAGCATTGTGATGACAATGGTCATGGAGCATTGTGATGAAAAGGGCATGGAGCATTGTGATGACAAGGGCTTTTGAGAATTTTGATAACAAGTTCGTGAAGCACTGTGATGAAAAGCACATGAGGCTTGCTATGACAGGGGTCATGGAGCATTGCGATGACAAGTGCATAGAGAATGTGATTAAAAGAGTATGTAACATTGTGATTTCAAGGGTCATGGAGCATTGTGATTGCAAGACGGTGGAACATTGTGATTAGAAGACCATGGATAATTGTGATGACGAGTGTCATGGAGAACTGTAATGACAAGGGGCATGGAGAATTGTGATGACAGGTGTCATGGAGCTTTGTGATGACAGGGGTCATGGAGCATTGTGATGACAAGGGTCATGGAGCATTCTTATGACAAGCTTGTGGAGTATTGTGATGACAATGGCATGGAGCACTGTGATGAAAAGGGCATGGAGCATTGTGATGAAAAAGGCATAGAGCCTTTCCATGACAGGGTTCGAGAAGCATTCTGACGACAAGTGTCAGGGAGCATTGTGATGACAAGTGTATTGAGCATTGTGATGACAAAGGTCATGGAGCATTGTGATGACAAGGGCATGGAGTATTTTGATGACAGGCATCATGGAGCGTTGTGATGACAAGTGTTATGGAACAATGTGATCACAAGGGTTTGGAGCACTGTGATGACAGAGGTCATGGATCATTTTGATATCAAGGAGCATGGAGCATTGTGATGACAGGGGTCATGGAGGTTTGTAATGAGAAGATCATGGAGCATTGAGCTGAAAATATTCATGGAGTATTCTGATGAAATGGGTCATGGAACATTGTGATGACAAGGTCCTGGAGCACTCTGATGGGAAGACCATGGAGACTTGTGATGAGAAGCCTCATGGAGCATTCTGATGAAAAGGGGCATGGAGCATTGTGATTACAGGGCTCTTGGAGCATTGTGATTACAAGGGCATGGAGCATTGTGAGAGAAGTCCAAGGAGCATTCTGATGACATGTGTCATGGAGTTTTGTGATGACCAGGTCAAGGAGCATTGTGATTACAGGGGTCTTGGAGCATTGTGATGAAAAAGGCATGGATCATTGTAATGAAAAAGGCATGGAGCCTTGTCATGACAGTGTTCAACGAGCATACTGATGGCAGGAGTCAGGGAGCATTGTGATGACAAGTGTATTGAGCATTGTGATGACAAAGGTCATGGAACATTGTGATGAGAAGACCATGGATAATTGTGAAGACGAGCGTCATGGGGCGTTGTGATGACAAGTGTTATGGAACATTGTGATCACAAGGGTTTGGAGCATTGTGATGACAGAGGTCATGGAGCATTTTGATTTCATTGTGATGACAATAGCATGAAGCATTATGATGATGGGCATGGTGCAGTGTGATGACAGGGTTCATGGATCATTGAGATGAAAAGGGACATGGAGCATTGTGATTACAGGTGTCTTGGAGCATTGTGATGGCAAGGGCGTGGAGCATTGTGAATGAGAAGGCCATGGAGCATTCTGATGACATGCGTCATGGAGCTTTGTGATGACAAGGGCATGGAGCATTTGTCTGAAAATTTTCATGGATTATTGTGATGAGAGTGGGCATGGAGCATTGTGATGAAAAGAACACGGAACACTGTGATACATGGGTCATGGAGGATTGTAATGACAAGGTCATGGAGCATTGTGATGAGAAGGGCATCGAGCATGGTGATGACAAGCGTCATGGAGCTTTGCGATAACAAGGGCATGGAGCAATGTGATGAGAGGCTTCATGAAGCATTGTGATGACAATGGCATGTAGCATTGTGATGCCAAGGGTCATGGAGCTTTGTGATGACAAAGGTCATGGAGCATATTGATGACAAGGGAGTGGTGCATTGTGATGATAACGGCATGTAGCATTGTGATGATAGGGGTCATGGAACTTTGTGATGACAGGGGTGAAGGAGTATGGTGATGACTAGTGATGGAACATTGTGATATCAGTGGTGAGAGAGCATTTTCATGAGAAGTGCATGGAGCATTGTGATGCCAAGGGTCACAGAGCATTGTGATGAAATGTTCATGGAGCATTGTGGTGACAAAGGTCACAGAGACTTGTGATGATGAGGGCATGGACCATTCTGATGACAAAGTCTTGAAGCATTTTGATGACTGGAGACACGGAGCATTGTGATGACAGGTGTCATGGAGCATTGTGATGACAAGTGAATGGATCATTGTGATGACAAATGTAATGGAGCATTTTGATGACAATGGTCATGGATCATTGTGATGAAAAGGGCATGGAGCATTGTGATGACAAGTGTCATGGATGATTGTGATGACAAATGTAATGGAGCATTTTGATGACAATGGTCATGGATCATTGTGATGAAAAGGGCATGGAGCATTGTGATGACAAGGGCTTTTGAGAATTTTGATGACAAGTTCGTGAAGCACTGTGATGAAAAGCACATGGAGCTTGCTATGACAGGGGTCATGGAGCATTGCGATGACAAGTTCATGGAGAATGTGATTACAAGAGCATGTAACATTGTGATTTGAAGTGTCATGGAGCATTGTGATGGCAAGACGGTGGAGCATTGTGATGAGAAGACCATGGATAATTGTGATGACGAGCATCATGGAGAACTGTAATGACAAGGGGCCTGGAGCATTGTGATGACAGGGGTCATGGAGAATTGTGATGACAAGTGTCATGGAGCATTCTGATGACAAGCTTGTGGAGTATTGTGATGACAATGGCATGGAGCATTGTGATGAAAAGGGCATGGAGCATTGTGATGAAAAAGGCATAGAGCCTTTCCATGACAGGGTTCGAGAAGCATACTGATGGCAGGAGTCAGGGAGCATTGTGATGACAAGTGTATTGAGCATTGTGATGACAAAGGTCATGGAACATTGTGATGAGAAGACCATGGATAATTGTGAAGACGAGCGTCATGGGGCGTTGTGATGACAAGTGTTATGGAACATTGTGATCACAAGGGTTTGGAGCATTGTGATGACAGAGGTCATGGAGCATTTTGATTTCATTGTGATGACAATAGCATGAAGCATTATGATGATGGGCATGGTGCAGTGTGATGACAGGGTTCATGGATCATTGAGATGAAAAGGGACATGGAGCATTGTGATTACAGGTGTCTTGGAGCTTTGTGATGGCAAGGGCATGGAGCATTGTGAATGAGAAGGCCATGGACCATTCTGATGACATGCGTCATGGAGCTTTGTGATGACAAGGGCATGGAGCATTGTGAATGAGAAGGCCATGGAGCATTCTGATGACATGCGTCATGGAGTTTTGTGATGACAAGGGCATGGAGCATTTGTCTGAAAATTTTCATGGATTATTGTGATGAGAGTGGGCATGGAGTATTGTGATGAAAAGCACACGGCACACTGTGACACATGGGTCATGGAGGATTGTAATGACAAGGCCATGGAGCATTGTGATTAGAAGGGCATCGAGCATTGTGATGACAAGAGTCATGGAGCTTTGCAATGACAAGTGCATGGAGCAATGTGATGAGAGGCTTCATGAAGCATTGTGATGACAATGGCATGGAGCATTGTGATTCCAAGGGTCATGGAGCTTTGTGATGACAAAGGTCATGGAGCATATTGATGACAAGGGAGTGGTGCATTGTTATGATAACGGCATGTAGCATTGTGATGATAGGGGTCATGGAACATTGTGATGACAGGGGTGAAGGAGTATGGTGATGACTAGTGATGGAACATTGTGATATCAGTGGTGAGAGAGCATTTTCATGAGAAGTGCATGGAGCATTGTGATGCCAAGGGTCACAGAGCATTGTGATGAAATGTTCATGGAGCTTTGTGGTGACAAAGGTCACAGAGACTTGTGATGATGAGGGCATGGACCATTCTGATGACAAATTCTTGAAGCATTTTGATGACTGGAGACACGGAGCATTGTGATGACAAGTGTCATGGAGCATTGTGATGACAAGTGCATGGATCATTGTGATGACAGGAGCATGGAGCATCGGTCTGAAAAATTTCATGGATTATTGTGATGACAGTGGGCATTGCACACTGTGATGACAAGGGCATGGTGCACTGTGAAGAAAAGGTTATGGAGTATTGTGAAGTCAGGTGTCAGGGAGCATTGTGATGACCTATGTCATGGTGCATTGTGATGACAACGGCATGGAGCATTGTGATGACAAGTGTCATGGATGATTGTGATGACAAATGTAATGGAGCATTTTGATGACAATGGTCATGGATCATTGTGATGAAAAGGGCATGGAGCATTGTGATGACAAGGGCTTTTGATAATTTTGATGAAAAGTTCGTGAAGCACTGTGATAAAAAGCACATGGAGCTTGCTATGACAGGGGTCATGTAGCATTGCGATGACAAGTTCATGGAGAATGTGATTACAAGAGCATGTAACATTGTGATTTGAAGTGTCATGGAGCATTGTGATGGCAAGACGGTGGAGCATTGTGATGAGAAGACCATGGATAATTGTGATGATGAGCGTCATGGAGAACTGTAATGACAAGGGGCCTGGAGCATTGTGATGACAGGGGTCATGGAGAATTGTGATGACAAGTGTCATGGAGCATTCTGATGACAAGCTTGTGGAGTATTGTGATGACAATGGCCTGGAGCATTGTGATGAAAAGGGCATGGAGCATTGTGATGAAAAAGGCATACAGCCTCTTCATGACAGGGTTCGAGAAGCATTCTGACGACAAGTGTCAGGGAGCATTGTGATGACAAGTGTATTGAGCATTGTGATGATGCTTCATGGAGCATTGTGATGACAAGGGCATGGAGCATTGTGATGACAGGGGCATGGAACATTGTGATGACAGGGGCATGGAACATTGGTCTTACATATTTCATGGATTATTGCGATGACAGTGGGAGTGGTGCATTGTGATGACCAGGGCATGGAGCATTGTGATGACAAGGTCATGCAGTATTTGAAGACAGGTGTCTGGGAGCATTTTGAAGACATAAGTCATGGCCCATTGTGATGACAATGCCATGGAGCGTTGTGATGCTAAGTGTCATGGAGGTTTGTGATGATAAAGGTAATGGAGCTTTGTGATGACAAGGGCTTGGAGCCTTGTGTTGACAAGGGTCATGGCACACTGGGCTGACAAGGGCATGGAGCATTGTGATGACAAAGGTCATGGAACATTGTACTGAGAAAGGCTTGGAGCATTGTGATGATAACGGTCCGAGACGATTATGATGAAAATTTCATGGAGAACTGTGGTGACAAATGTCACAGAGCATTGTGAAGAAGGGGCATGGACCATTGTGATGACAAAGGTCATGAAGCATTGTGATGTCTGGAGTCATGGAGCATTGTGATGACAGGGGTCATGGAGCATTGTGATGGCAAGGGCATGGATCATTGTGATGACAAGTGTCATGGAGCATTTTGATGACAGGGGTCCAGGATCATTGTGTTGTCTGGTGTCATGGAGTGTTGTGATGACAGTGGTCATGAAGCATTGTGATGACAGGGGTCATAGTTCATTGTGATGACAGGGGTCATGGAGCATTGTGATCAGAAGTTCATGGGGCATTGGGCTGACTGTATTCATTGAGTATTGTGATGGCAGGGGTCATGGAGCATTGTGATGACAAGGTCCTGGAGCATTGTGAGGAGAAGACCATGGAGCCTTGTGATGACAAGTATCATGGAGCATTCTGATGAAAAGGGGCATGGAGCATTGTGATTACATGGGTCTTGGAGCATTGTGAAGAATAGGGCATGGATGATTGTGATGAAAGAGCATGGAGCCTTGTCATGAGAGGGTTCAAGGAGCATACTAACGACAAGTGTCAGGGAGCACCGTGATGACAAGTGTATTGTGCATTGTGATGACAAACTTCATGGAGCATTGTGATGAGAAGACCATGGATAATTGTGATAATGAGCGTCATGGGGAGTTGTGATGACAAGTGTTATGGAACACTGTGAACACAAGGGTTTGTAGCATTATGATGACAGAGTTTATGGTGCATTCTGATTTCATTGTGATGACAATAGCATGAAGCATTATGATGATGGGCATGGTTCATTGTGATGACCAAGTTCATGCAGCATTTTGATGAAAAGGGCATGGAGCATTGTGATGAGAAAGCCATGGAGCTGTCTAATGACATGCATCATGGTGCTTTGTGATGACAAGAGCATGGAGCAGTGTGATTACAGGGGTCTTGGAGCATTGTGATGACATGGGTCATGGAGCCTTGTGATGACAAGGCCGTGGAACATTGTCATGACAGGGATGTTGGAGTATTGTAATGACTAGTGACGGAACATTTTGATATCTGTGGTGAAAGAGCATTTTAATGAGAAGTGCATGGAGCTTTGTGATGACAAGGTTTATGGAGCATTGGGATGACAAAGATGTGGAACATTGTGATGACAAGCGCATGGCATATTGTGATGGCATGAGTCATGGAGCATTGTGCTGACAAGCACATGGAGCATTGTGATGACAAGGGTCACAGAGCATTGTGATTATAAGTTCATGGAGCATTATGGTGACAAAGTTCACAGAGCCCTGTGATTACGAGGGCATGGACCACTGTGATGACAAAGGTCAAGAAGCAGTGTGATGACTGGAGTCACGGAGCATTGTGATGACAAGGGCATGGGGCATTGTGATGACAGGGGCATGGAGCATTGGTCTGAGAAGTATCATGGATTATTGTGATGAAAGTGTACATGTCGCATTGTGATGACAAGGGCATGGAGCATTGTTATGACCAGGTCATGGATTATTGTGAAGAGAGGTATCAGGGTGTATTGTGATGACATATGTCCTGGTGCATTGTGATGACAATGTCATGGAGCATTGTGAAGCCAAGTGTCATGGAGTATTGTGATGACAAATGTAATGGAGCATTGTGATGACAAGGGCTTGGAGCACTGTGGTGACAAGGGCCATTGAGAATTCTGATGACAAAGTCGTGAAGCATTCTGAGGAAAAGCACATGGAGCTTACTATGACAGTGGTCATGGAGCATTGTGATCAGAAGTTCATGGAGCATTGGGCTCACAGTATTCATTGAGTATTGTGATGGTAGGGTTCATGGAGCATGGTGATGACAAGGTCCTGGAGCATTGTGAGGAGAAGACCATGGAGCCTTGTGATGACAAGTATCATGGAGCATTCTGATGAAAAGGGGCCTGGAGCATTGTGATTACATGGGTCTTGGAGCATTGTGAAGAATAGGGCATGGATGATTGTGATGAAAGAGCATGGAGCCTTGTCATGAGAGCATTCAAGGAGCATACTAACGACAAGTGTCAGGGAGCATTGTGATGACAAGTGTATTGTGCATTGTGATGACAAAGGTCATGGAGCATTGTGATGAGAAGACCATGGATAATTGTGATGATGAGCGTCATGGTGAGTTGTGATGACAAGTGTTATGGAACACTGTGAACACAAGGGTTTGTAGCATTGTGATGACAGAGTTTATGGTGCATTCTGATTTCATTGTGATGACAATAGCATGAAGCATTATGATGATGGCCATGGTTCATTGTGATGACAGAGTTCATGCAGCATTTTGATGAAAAGGGCATGGAGCATTGTGATGAGAAAGCCATGGATCTGTCTGATGACATGCGTTATGGTGCTTTGTGATGACAAGAGCACCGAGCATTGTGATTACAGGGGTCTTTGAGCATTGTGATGACAAGTGTCATGGAGCCTTGTGATGACAAGGCCGTGGAACATTGTCATGACAGGGTTGTGGGAGTACTGTAATGACTAGTGACGGAACATTTTGATATCTGTGGTGAAAGAGCATTTTAATGAGAAGTGCGTGGAGCTTTGTGATGACAAGGTTTATGGAGCAATGGGATGACAAAGATGTGGAACATTGTGATGACAAGCGCATGGCATATTGTGATGACATGGGTCATGGAGCATTGTGCTGACAAGCGAATGGAGCATTGTGATGACAAGGGACATGGAGCACTCTGCTGACAAAGGCATGGAGCATTGTGATGACAAGGGTCACAGAGCATTGTGATGATAAGTTCATGGAGCATTATGGTGACAAAGTTCACAGAGCCCTGTGATTACGAGGGCATGGACCATTGTGATGACAAAGGTCAAGAAGCAGTGTGATGACTGGAGTCACGGAGCATTGTGATGACAAGGGCATGGAGCATTGTGATGACAAGGGCATGGAGCATTGTTATGACCAGGTCATGTATTATTGTGAAGACAGGTATCAGGGAGCATTGTGATGACATATGTCCTTGTGCATTGTGATGACAATGTCATGGAGCACAGTGAAGCAAAGTGTCATGGACGATTGTGATGACAAACGTAATGGAGCATTGTGATGACAAGGGCTTGGAGCACTGTGGTGACAAGGGCCATTGAGAATTTTGATGACAAGGTCGTGAAGCATTGTTATGACAAGCACATGGAGCTTGCTATGACAGGGGTCATGGAGCATTGTGATGACAAGTGCATGGAGCATTGTGATTACAGGGGTCTTGGAGCATTGTGATGACAATGACATGGAGCATTGTGATGCCAAGGGTTATGGAGCTATGTGATGACAAATGTCATGGAGCATTTTGATGACAAGGGCATGGTGCATTGTGATGAGAAGGGCAGGGAGCATTGTGATGACAGGGTCATGGAACAATTTGATGAAAAGGGTCATGGAACATTTTGATTACATGGGTTATAGAATATTGTGATGTCAGGGGTCATGGAGCAGTGTGATGAAAATGGTCCTAGAGCATTGTGATGACAAGGTTCGCAGAGCATGGTGATGAAAAGTTCATGGAGCATTGTGGTGACAAATGTCAAAGAGACTTGTGATGACGGGGTCATGGACCATTGTGATGAGAAATGTCAGGAAGCATTGTGATGACAGGGGTCACGGTGCATTATGATGACGGGTGATGGAGCATTGTGATGACAATGGCATGGAGCATTGTGATGACAGGGGTATGGAGCATTGGTCTTACAAGTTTCATGGATTATTGCGATGACAGTGGGAATGGCACATTGTGATGACAAGGGCATGGAGCATTTTGATGACAAGGTCATGCAGTATTTGAAGACAGGTGTCTGGGAGCATTTTGAAGACATAAGTCATGGCCCATTGTGATGACAGTGCCATGGAGCGTTGTGATGCCAAGTGTCATGGAGGTTTGTGATGACAAAGGTAATGGAGCATTGTGATGATAAGGGCTTGGAGCCTTGTGATGACAAGGTTCATAGCGCACTTTGCTGACAATGGCATGGAGCATTGTGATGACAATGGTCATGGAGCACTGTACTGAGAAATGCTTGGAGCATTGTGATGACAACGGTCACAGACCATTATGATGAAAATTTCATGGAGCATTGTGGTGACAAATATCACAGAGCCTTGTGAAAACGAGGGCAGGGACCATTGTGATGACAAAGGTCATGAAGCATTGTGATGACTGGAGTCATGGAGCATTGTGATGACAAGTGTCATGGATCATTTTGATGACAAGTGTCCCGGATCATTGTGTTGTCTGGTGTCATGGAGCATTGTGATGACAGGGGTCATGGAGCATTGTGATGACAGGGGTCATGGAGCATTGTGATCAGAAGTTCATGGAGCATTGGACGGACAGTATTCATTGAGTATTGTGATGACATGGGTCATGGAGCATTGTGATGACAAGGTCTTGGAGCATTGTGAGGAGAAGACCATGGAGCCTTGTGATGACAATTATCATGGAGCATTCTGATGAAAAAGGGCATGGAGCATTGTGATTACATGGGTCTTGGAGCATTGTGAAGAATAGGGCATGGATGATTGTGATGAAAGAGCATGGAGCCTTGTCATGAGAGGGTTCAAGGAGCATACTAACGACAAGTGTCAGGGAGCATTGTGATGACAAGTGTATTGAGCATTGTGATGACAAAGGTCATGGAGCATTTTGATGAGAAGACCATGGATAATTGTGATGATGAGTGTCATGGGGAGTTGTGATGACAAGTGTTATGGAACATTGTGAACACAATGGTTTGGAGCATTGTGATGACAGAGGTTATGGTGCATTTTGATTTCATTGTGATGACAATAGCATGAAGCATTATGATGATGGGCATGGTTCATTGTGATGACAGAGTTCATGGAGCATTGTGATGAAAAGGGCATGGAGCATTGTGATGAGAAGGCCATGGAGCTGTCTGATGTCATGCGTCATGGTGCTTTGTGATGACAAGAGCATGGAGCAATTTGATGAAAACCGTCATGGAACATTTTGATTACATGGGTTTTAGAATATTGTGATGTCAGGGGTCATGGAGCAGTGTGATGAAAAGGGTCCTAGAGCATTGTGATGACAAGGGTCGCAGAGCATGGTGATGAAAAGTTCATGGAGCACTGTGGTGACAAATGTCAAAGAGACTTGTGATGACGAGGGCATGGACCATTGTGATGAGAAATGTCATGAAGCATTGTGATGACAGGAGTCACGGTGCATTATGATGACGGGTGATGGAGCATTGTGATGACAAGGGCATGGAGCATTGTGATGACAGGGGTATGGAGCATTGGTCTTACAAGTTTCATGGATTATTGCGATGACAGTGGGAATGGCGCATTGTGATGACAAGGGCATGGAGCATTGTGATGACAAGGTCATGCAGTATTTGAAGACAGTTGTCTGGGAGCATTTTGAAGACATAAGTCATGGCCCATTGTGATGACAATGCCATGGAGCGTTGTGATGCCAAGTGTCATGGAGGTTTGTGATGACAAAGGTAATGGAGCATTGTGATGATAAGGGCTTGGAGCCTTGTGATGACAAGGTTCATAGCGCACTGTGCTGAAAATGGCATGGAGCATTGTTATGACAATGGTCATGGAGCACTGTACTGAGAAAGGCTTGGAGCATTGTGATGACAACGGTCACAGACCATTATGATGAAAATTTCATGGAGCATTGTGGTGACAAATATCACAGAGCCTTGTGAAAACGAGGGCATGGACCATTGTGATTACAAATTCATGAAGCATTGTGATGACTGGAGTCATGGAGCATTGTGTTGACAGGGCTCATGGAGCATTGTGATGGCAAGGGCATGGATCATTGTGATGACAAGTGTCCCGGATCATTGTGTTGTCTGGTGTCATGGAGCGTTGTGATGACAGGGGTCATGGAGCATTGTGATGACAGGGGTCATGGAGCATTGTGATCAGAAGTTCATGGAGCATTGGACTGACAGTATTCATTGAGTATTGTGATGGCATGGGCCATGGAGCATTGTGATGACAATGGAATGGAGCATTGTGATGACAAGGTCCTGCAGCATTGTGAGGAGAAGACCATGGAGCCTTGTGATGACAAGTATCATGGAGCATTCTGATGAAAAGGGGCATGGAGCATTGTGATTACATGGGTCTTGGAGCATTGTGAAGAATAGGGCATGGATGATTGTGATGAAACAGCATGGAGCCTTGTCATGAGAGGGTTCAAGGAGCATACTAATGACAAGTGTAAGGGAGCACTGTGATGACAAGATTATTGAGCATTGTGATGACAAAGATCATGGAGCATTTTGATGAGAAGACCATGGATAATTGTTATGACGAGCGTCATGGGGAGTTGTGATGACAAGTGTTATGGAACATTGTGAACACAATGGTTTGGAGCATTGTGATGACAGAGGTTATGGTGCATTTTGATTTCATTGTGATGACAATAGCATGAAACATTATGATGATGGGCATGGTTCATTGTGATGACCGAGTTCATGGAGCATTGTGATGAAAAGGGCATGGAGCATTGTGATGAGAAGGCCATGGAGCTGTCTGATGACATGCGTCATGGTGCTTTGTGATGACAAGAGCATGGAGCAGTGTGATTACAGGGGTCTTGGAGCATTGTGATGACATGGGTCATGGAGCCTTGTGATGACAAGGCCGTGGAACATTGTCATGTCAAGGGTGTGGGAGTATTGTAATGACTAGTGATGGAACATTTTGATATCTGTGGTGAAAGAGCATTTTAATGAGATGTGCATGGAGCTTTGTGATGACAAGGTTTATGGAGCATTGGGATGACAAAGATGTGGAACATTGTGATGACAAGCGCATGGCATATTGTGATGACATGGGTCATGGAGCATTGTGCTGACAAGCGCATGGAGCATTGTGATGACAAGGGACATGGAGCACTCTGCTGACACAGGCATGGAGCATTGTGATGACAAGGGTCACAGAGCATTGTGATGATAAGTTCATGGAGCATTATGGTGACAAAGTTCACAGAGCCCTGTGATTACGAGGGCATGGACCACTGTGATGACAAAGGTCAAGAAGAAGTGTGATGACTGGAGTCACGGAGCATTGTGATGACAAGGGCATGGGGCATTGTGATGACAGGGGCATGGAGCATTGGTCTGAGAAGTATCATGGATTATTGTGATGAAAGTGTGCATGTCGCATTGTGATGACAAGGGCATGGAGCATTGTTATGACCAGGTCATGGATTATTGTGAAGACAGGTATCAGGGAGTATTGTGATGACACATGTCCTGGTGCATTGTGATGACAATGTCATGGAGCATTGTGAAGCCAAGTGTCATGGAGGATTGTAATGACAAAGGTAATGGAGCATTGTGGTGACAAGGGCCATTGAGAATTCTGATGACAAGGTCGTGAAGCATAGTTATGACAAGCGCATAGGGCTTGATATGACATGGGTTATGGAGCATTGCGATGACAAGTGCATGGAGCATTGTGATTAGAGGGGTTTTGCAGCATTGTGATGACAAGGGCATGGAGCATGGTGATGACAATGCCATGGAGCATTCTGATGGCATGCGTTATGGAGATCTGTGATGACAAGCACATGGTGCATTGTGATTACAGGGGTCTTGGAGCATTGTGATGAAAAGTGCATGGATCATTATGAGGAAAAGGCAAAGAGCCTTGTCATGACAGGTTTCAAGTAGCATACTGAAGACAAGTTTCAGGGAGCATTGTGATGACAAGTGTATTGAGCATTGTGTTGAAAAGGTCATGGAGCATTTTGATGAGGAGACCATGTATAATTGTGATGACGAGCCTCATGGCACATTGTGATGACAAGTGTTATGGAACATTGTGATCAGAAGGGTTTGGAGCATTGTGATGACAGATGTCATGGAGCATTTTGATTTCTTTGTGATGACAATAGCATGAAGCATTATGATGATTGGCATGGTGCATTTTGATGACAGTGTTCATGGAGAATTGAGATGAAAAGGGGTATGGAGCATTGTGATTACAGGGGTCTTGGAGCATTGTGATGACAATGTTCACGGAGCCTTGGATGACAACGCCGTGGAACATTGTGATGGCAGGTGTAATGGAGCATTGTTATGACAGGGGTAATGGAGCATTGTGATGACAAGGGCATGGAGCATTGGTTTGAAAAGTTTCATGTATTATTGTGATGAGTGTGGGCATGGAACATTGTGATGACAAGGGCAGGGAACACGGTGATACATGGTTCATGGAGGATTGTAATGACAAGGCATGGATCATTGTGATGAGAAAGGCATCGAGCATTGTGATTACAAGCGTCATGGAGATTTGGGATGAAAAGTGCATGGAGTAATGTGATGAGATGTTTCATGGAGCATTGTGATGACAATGGAATGGAGCATTGTGATGCCATGGTCATGGAGGTTTGTGATGACAAATGTAATGGAGCATTTTGATGACAAGGGCGTGGTGCATTGTGATGAGTAGGGCAGGGAGCATTCTGATGACAGGTTCATGGAACAATTTGATGGAAAGGGTCAGGGAATATTTTGATGACAGGGGTTATGGAACATTGTGATGTCAGTGGTCATGGAGCATTGTGATGATAAGGGCATGTAGCATTTTGATGACAGGGGTCATGGAACATTGTGATGACAGGGGTGAGGGAGTATTGTGATGACTGGTGATGGAACATTGTGATATAAGTGGTGAGAGAGCATTTAGATGAGAAGTGCATGGAGCATTGTGATGACAAGGTTTATGGAAAATTGTGATGACAAGGTTGTGGAGCATTGTGATGACAAGTGCATGGCACATTGTGATGACATGTGTCTTGGAGCATTGTGCTGACAAGTGCATGGAGCATTGTGATGACAAGGGTCATGGAGCATTGTGCTGACAATGGCATGGAGCATTGTGATGACAAGTGTTACAGAGCAATGTGATGACGAGGGAATTAACCATTGTGATGAAAAAGTTCATAAAGCATTGTGATGGCTGGAGTCACGGAGCATTATGATGTGAAGGGTCATGGAGCATTGTGATTTCAAGGGCATGGAGCATTGTGATGACAGGGGCATGGAGCATTGGTCTGACAATTTTCATGAATTATTGCTATGAGAGTGGACAGGGCACATTGTGATGACAAGGGCATGGAACATAGTTATGACAAGGTCATGTAGTATTGTGAAGACAGGTGTCAAGGATCACTGTGATGACATATGTCATGGTGCATTGTGATGACAATGGCATGGAGCATTGTGATGCCAAGTGTCATGGAGGATTGTGATTAGAACTGTAATGGAGCCTTGTGATGCCAAGTGTCATGGAGGATTGTGATGAAAATTTCTTTTAGAATTGTGAAGAAAAGTGCCATGGAGCATTGTGATGACAAGGACATGGAGCATTGTGATGACAAGGGCCATTGAGAATTTTGATACAAACGTCGTGAAGCATTGTGATGACAATCGCACGGAGCTTGCTATGACAGGGGACATGGAGCATTGTTATGAAAAGTGCATGGAGAACTGTGATGACAAGACCACGTAACATTGTGATGAGAAGAGTCATGGAGTATTGTGATGACCAGGACGTGGAGAACTGTGATGACAAGGGACATGGAGCATTGTGATGACCAGGGCATGGAGCATAGTGATGGCAAGACCATGGAGCAGTGTGATGAGAAGGCCATGGATAATTGTGATGACGAGAGTCATGGAGCACTGTAATGACAAGGGGCATGGAGCATTGTGATGACAGGTGTCATGGAGCATTGTGATGACAGGGGTCATGGAGCATTGTGATGACATGGGTCATGGAGCATTCTGATGAGAAGCTTGTGGAGTTTTGTGATGACAATGGCCTGGAGCATAGTGATGAAAAGGGCATGGAGCATTGTGATGAAAAAGGCATGGAGCCTTTTCATGACAGGTTTCAAGGAGCATTCTGAAGACAAATGTCAGGGAGCATTGTGATGACAAGGGCATGGAGCATGGTGATGAGAAGGCCATGGAGACTTCTGATGATATGTGTCATGGAGCTTTGTGATGACAAGGGCATGGAGCATTGTGATTACAGGGGTCTTGGAGCATTGTGAGGAAAAGGGCATGGATCATTGTGATGAAAAAGGCATGGAGCCTTGTCATGGCAGGGTTCAAGGAGCATACTGAGGACAAGTGTCAGGGAGCATTGAGCTGACAAGTGTATTGAGCATTGTGATGACAAAGGTCATGGAGCATTGTGATGAGAAGACCATGGATAATTGTGATGAGGAGCGTCATGGGGAATTGTGATGACAAGAGTTATGGTACATTGTGATCACAATGGTTTGGAGCACTGAGATGCCAGAGGTCATGGAGCATTTTGATGATATGCGTCATGGAGCTTTGTGATGACAAGTGCATGGAGCATTGCGATTACAGTGTTCTTGGAGAATTGTGATGACAAGGGTCATGGAGCCTTGTGATGATGAGGCCGTGGAACATTGTGATGGCAGGGGTCATGGAGCATTGTTATGACAAAGGCATGGAGCAATGTGATGAGAGGGTTCATGGAGCATTGTGATGACAATGGCATGGAGCATTGTGATGCCAAGGGTCATGGAGCACTGGGATGACAAGCGTCACGGAACATTCTGATTACAGGGGTCATGGAGAATTGGGGTGACAAGTACATGGATCATTGTGATGACAAGTGTCATGGAGCATTTTGATGACATGTGTCCCAGATCATTGTGCTGTCTGGGGTCATGGAGCGCTCTGTTGACAGTGGTCATGGAGCATTGTGATGACAGGGGTAATGGATCATTGTGATGGCAAGGGCATGGAGCATTGTGATGAGAAGCCCATGGAGCATTCTGATGACATGAATCATGGAGCTTTGTGATTACAAGGGCATGGAGCATTGTGATTACAGGGGTCATGGAACATTGTGATGACAGGGGTGAGGGAGTATAGTGATGACTAGTGATGGAACATTGTGATATCAGTTGTGAGAGAGCATTTTGATGAGAAGTGCATGGTGCATTGTGATGACAAGGTTTATGGAGCACTGTGATGACAATGTTGTGGAGCATTGTGATGACAAGCGCATGACACATTGTGATGACATGGGACATGGAGCATTGTGCTGAGAAGCGCATGCGCTTTGTGATGACAAGGGTCATGGAGCATTGTGATGAAAAGTTCATGGAGCATTGTGGTGAGAGGGGTCACAGAGACTTCTGATGAGCAGGGCATGGACCACTCTGATTTCAAAGTTCATGAAGCATTGTGATGTGTGGAGTCAGGTAGCAATGTGATGACAGGGTTCATGGTGCATTGTGATGACAACGGCATGGAGCACTGTGATGATAGGGGCATGGAGAATTGGTCTGACAACTTTCATGGATTATTGTTATGAGTGTAGGCATGGTGAATTGTGAAGACAAGGGCATGGAGCATTGTGATGACAAGGGCATGGAGTATTGTGAAGACAGGTGTCAGGGAGCATGGTGATGACATATGTCATGGTCCATTGTGATGACAATGGCATGGAGGATTGTGATGACAAGAGCATGTATCATGGTGATGAGAAGTGTCATGGAGCATTGTGATGACAAGGGACAAGGAGCATTGTGATGTCCAGGGCATGGAGCATTGTGATGGCAAGACCGTGGAGCATTGTGATGGCAAGACCATGGAGCATTTTGATGACGAGTGTCATCGAGCACTGTAATGACACGTGGCATGGAGAATTGTGATGACAGGTGTCATGGAATATTGTGATGACAAGGGACATGGAGCATTCTGATGAAAAGCTTCTGGAGTATTGTGCAGACAAAGGCAAGGAGCATTGTGATGACATGTTTCACAAAGACTTGTGATGAAAAATTCATGGAGCACTGTGGTGACAAAGGTCACTGAGCCTTGTGATGACGAGGGCATGGCCCATTGTGATGACAAAGGTCATGAAGCATTGTGATGACTGGTGTCACGGAGAATTGTGATCACAAGGGCATGGAGCATTGTGATAACAGTGGCATGGAACATTGGTCTGTCAAGTTTCATGGATTATTTTGATGACAGTGGGCAAGGCACATTGTGATGACAAGGGCATGGAGAATTGTGATGACAAAGTCAAGTGTATTGTGAAGACAGGTGTCAGGGAGTGTTTTATTGACATATGTCATGGTCCATTGTGATGACAATGGCATGGAGCATTGTGATGCCAAGTGTCATGGAGGATTGTGATGACAAAAGTAATGGAGCATTGTGATGACAAGGGCTTCGAGCATTGTGATGACAAGGGCCATTGATAATTATGATGACAAGGTCGTGAAGCATTGTGATAAAAAGCATATGGAGCTTGCTATGACAGGGTTCATGGAACATTGCGATGACAATTGCATGGAGAATTGTGATGACAAGATCATGTAACATTGTGATGAAAAGTGTCATGGATCCTTGTGATGGCAATACCGTGGAGCACTGTGATGAGAAGACCATGTATAATTGTGATGACGAGCGTCATGGAGCACTGTAATGACAAGGGGCAAGGAGCATTTTGATGACAGGTGTCATGGAGCATTGTGATAGCAGGGGTCATGGAGCATTGTGATGACAGGTGTTATGGAGCATTCTGATGACAAGCTTGTGGAGTATTGTGATGACAATGGCATGGAGCATTGTGATGCAAAGGGCATGGAGCATTGTGATGAAAAAGGCATGGAGCCTTTTCATGACAGGGTTCAAGGAGCATTCTGTCGACAAGTGTCAGGGAGCATTGTGATGACAAGTGTATTGAGCATTGTGATGAAAAAGGTCATGGAGCATTGTGAAGACAAGGGCATGGAGTATTGTTATGACAGGCATCCTGGAGTGTTGTGAAGACAAGTGTTATGGAACAATGTGATCCCAATGATTTGGAACATTGTGATGACAGAGGTCATGGATCATTTTGATTTCAAGGTGCATGGAGAATTGTAATGATAGGGGTAATGGAGCATTGTGATGAGAAGTTCATGGAGCATTGGGCTGAAAATGTTCTTGGAGTATTGTTATGAAAGGGGTCATGGAGCATTGTGATGACAAGGGAATGGAGCATTGTGATGACAAGGTCCTGGAGCATTGTGATGAGAAGACAATGGAGCCTTGTGATGACAAGTCTCATGGAGCATTCTGATGAAAAGGAGGACGGATCATTATGATGACAGTGGTCTTGGAGCATTGAGATGACAAGGTCAAGGAGCATAGTGATGAGAAGGCCATGGAGCATTCTAATGACATGCATAATGGAGCTTTGTGATGACAAAGGCAAGGAGCATTGAGATTAGAGTGGTCTTGGAGCATTGTGATGAAAAGGGCATGGATCATTGTGATGAAAAATGCATGGAGCCTTGTCATGAAAGGGTTCAAGGAGCATTCTGACGACAAGTGTCATGGAGCATTGTGATGACAAGTGTATTGAGCATTGTGATGACAAAGATCATGGAGCATTGTGATGAGAAGACCATGGATAATTGTGATGACCAGAGTCATGGGGCATTGTGATGACAAGTGTTATGGAACATTGTGATCACAAGGGTTTGGAGCATTGTGATGACAGAGGTCATGGAGCATTTTAATTTCATTGTGATGACAATAGTATGAAGCATTTTGATGATGGGCATGGTGCATTGTTATTACCGGGTTCATGGAGCATTGAGATGAAAAGGGGCAGGGAGCATTGTCATTACAGGAGTCTTGGAGCATTGTGATGACAAAGGTATGGAGCATTGTGAATGAGAAGGCCATGGAGCATTCTGATTACATGTGTCATGGATCTTTGTGAGACATGGGTATGGAGAATTGTGATTACATTGTCCTGGAGCATTGTGATGAAAAGTGTCATGGAGTCTTGTGATGACAAGGTCGTGGAACCTTGTGTGGGCAGGTGTCATGGAGCAGTGTTATGACAGTGGTAATGGTGCGTTGTGATGACAATGGCATGGTGAATTGGTCTGAAAAGTTTCATGGATTATTGTGATGACAAGGGCACGGAACACTTTGATACATGGGTCATGGTGGATTGTAATGACAAGGGCATGAAGCATTGTGATGAGAAGGGCATCAAGCATTGGGATCACAAGCGTCATGGAGCTTCGTGATGACAAGGGCATGGAGCAATGTGATGAGAGGCTTCATGGAGCATTGTGATGACAATGGCATGGATCATTGTGATGCTAAGGGTCATGGAGCTTTGTGATGACAAATGTCATGGAGCATTTTGATGACAAGGTCGAGGTGCGTTGTGATGAGAAGGTCAGGGAGCATTGTGATAATAGGGTCAAAGAGCAATTTGATGAAAAAGGTCATGGAATATTTTGATGAGAGTGGTTATGGAAAATTGTGGTGTCAGGGGTCATGGAGCATTGTGATGAAAATGGTATTGGAGTATTTTGATGATAGGGTTTATGGAACATTGTGATGTCAAGTGTCATGAGGCATTTAATGATAAGTGCATGTAGCATTGTGATGATAGGGGTCATGGAACATTGTGATGACAGGGGTGAGGGAGTATTGTGAAGACTAGTGATGGAACACTGTGATATCAGTGGTGAGAGAGCATTTTGATGAGAAGTGCATGGAGCATTTTGATGACACGGTTTATGGAGCATTGTGGTGACAAGGATGTGGAGCATTGTGATGACATGGGTCAAAAAGCATTGTGCTGAAAAGCGCATGGAGCATTGTGATGACAAGTGTCATGGATCATTGTGCTGACAAAGTCATGGTGCATTTTGATGACAAGGGTCACAGAGCAATGTTTTGAATATTTCAGGGAGCATTGTGGTGAAAAAAGTCACAGAGCCTTGTGTGACAAGGGCATGGACCATTGTGATGACAAAGGTCATGAAGCATTTTGATGACTGGAGTCACGGAGCATTGGGATGACAGGGTTCATGGAGCATTGTGATGACAGGTTTCATGGGGCATTGTGATGAGAAGGTCATGGAGCATTGGGCTGAAAATGTTCATCGAGTATTGTGGTGACCGGCCTCATGTGGCATTTTGATGACAAGGGAATGGAGCATTGTGATGAAAAGGGCAAGGAGCATGGTGATGAGAAGGCCATGGAGAATTCTGAAGTCATGTGTCATGAAGCTTTGTGATGACAAGGGCATGGAGCATTGTGATTACAGGGGTCTTGGAGCATTGTGAGGAAAAGGGCATGGATCATTGTGATTAAAAAGGCATGGAGCCTTGTCATGACAGGGTTCAAGGATCATACTGACGACAAGTGTCAGGGAGCATTGTGATGACAAGTGTATTGAGCATTGTGATGACAAAGTTCATGGAGTATTGTGAATAGAAGACCATGGATAATTGTGATGATGAGCGTCATGGGGCGTTGTGATGACAAGTGTTATGGAACATTGTGATCACAAGGGTTTGGAGCATTCTGATGACAGAGGTCATGGAGCATATTGATTTAATTTTGATGACAATTGCATGAAGCATTATTATGATGGGCATGGTGCATTGTGATGACACGGTTCATGGAGCATTGAGATGAAAAGGGGCATGGAGCATTGTGATTACAGGGGTCTTGGATCATTGTGATGATGAGGGCATGGAGCATCGTAAATGAGAAGGCCATGGAGCATTCTGATGACATGTGTCATGGAGCTTTGTGATGACAAGTGTATGGAGAATTGTGATTAAAGTGTCTTGGAACATTGTGATGACCAGTGTCATGGAGCCTTGTGATGACAAGGCCGTGGAACATTGTGATGGCAGGGGTCATGGAGCATTGTTATGACAGGGATAATGGAGCATTGTGATGACAAGGGCATGGAGCACTTGTGTGAAATATTTCATGGATTATTATGATGAGAGTGGGCATGGAGCATTGTGATGACAAGGGCACAGAACACTTTGATACATGGGTCACGGAGGATGGTAATGACAACGGCACAGAACACTTTGATACATGGGTCATGGAGGATTGTAATGACAAGGGCATGGAACATTGTGATGAGAAAGGCATCGAGCATTGGGATCACAAGCGTCATGGAGCTTTGTGATGACAAGAGCATGGAGCAATGTGATGAGAGGCTTCATGGAGCATTGTGATGACTATGGCATGGAGCATTGTGATGCCAAGGGTCATGGAGCTTTGTGATGACAAAGGTCATGGAGCATTTTGATGACGATGTCGTGGTGCGTTGTGATGAGAAGTGCAGCGAGCATTGTGATAATAGGTTCATGGAGCAATTTGATGAAAAATGTCATGGAATATTTTGATGAGAGTGGTTATGGAAAATTGTGATGACAGGGGTCATGGAGCATTGAGATGAAATGGGTAATGTAGCATTTTGATGACAGGGTTTATGGAACATTTTGTTGGCAGGGGTCATGGAGCATTTTGATGATAAGTGTGTGTAGCATTGTGATGATAGGGGTCATGGAACATTGTGATGACAGCGGTGAGGGAATATTGTGAAGACTAGTGATGGAATATTGAGATACCAGTGGTGAGAGGGCATTTTGATGGGAAGTGCATGGAACATTGTGATGAAAATATTTATGGAGCATTGTGATGACTATGATGTGGAGCATTGTGATGACAAGCGCAGGGTACATTGTGATGCCATGGGTCAAGGAGCATTGTGATGACAAGCGCATGGAGCATTGTGATGACAAGATTCATGGATCATTGTGCTGACAAATGCATGGTGCATTGTGATGACAAGGGTCACAGAGCACTGTGATGAAATGTTCATGGAGCATTGTGGTGACAAATGACACAGAGCCTTGTGTGACAAGGGCATGGACCATTCTGATGACAAAAGTCATGAAGCATTGTGATGACTGGAGTCACCGAGCATTATGATGACAGGGGTCATGGAGCATTGTGATGACAGGATTCATGGGGCATTGTGATGAGTAGGTCATGGAGCATTGGGCTGAAAATATTCAAGGAGTATTGTGATGACAGGGGTCATGGGGCAATTTGATGACAAGGGAAAGGAGCATTGTGATGAACAGGGCATGGAGCATGGTGATGAGAAGGCCATGGAGCATTCTGAAGACATATGTCATGAAGCTTTGTGATGACAAGGGCATGGAGCATTGTGATTACAGGGGTCTTGGAGCATTGTCAGGAAAAGGGCATGGATCATTGTGATTAAAAAGGCATGGAGCCTTGTCATTACAGGGTTCAAGGAGCATACTCACGACAAGTGTCAGGGAGCATTGTGATGACAAGTGTATTGAGCATTGTGATGACAAAGTTCATGGAGTATTGTGAATAGAAGGCCATGGATAATTGTGATGATGAGCGTCATGGGGCGTTGTGATGACAAGTGTTATGGAACAATGTGATCACAAGGGTTTGGAGCATTGTGATGACAGAGGTCATGGAGCATTTTGATTTCATTTTGATGACAATAGCATGAAACATTATGATGATGGGCATGGTGCATTGTGATGACACGGTTCATGGAGCATTGAGATGAAAAGGGGCATGGAGCATTGTGATTACAGGGGTCTAGGAGAATTGTGATGACAAGGGCATGGAGCATCGTGAATGAGAAGGCCATGGAGCATTCTGATGATATGCGTCATGGAGCTTTTTGATGACAAGGATATGGAGCATTGTGATGACATGGGTTATGGAGCCTTGTGATGACAAGGCCGTGGAACATTGTAATGGCAGGTGTCATGGAGCATTATTATAACAGGTAATGGAGCATTTTGATGACAAGGACATGGAGCATTGGTCTGAAATGTTTCATGGCTTATTGTGATGAGAGGGGGCATGGAGGATTGTGATGACAAGGGCACGGAACACTATGATACATGGGTCATGGCGGATTTTAATGAAAAGCGCATGGAGCATTGTGTTAAGAAGAGCATCGAGCATTGTGATGAAAAGCATCATGGAGCCTGTGATGTCAATTGCATGGAACAATGTGATGAGAGTGTTCATGGAGCATTTTGATGACAATGACATGGAGCATTGTGATGCCAAGGGTCATGGAGCTTTGTGATGACAAAGGTCATGGAGCATTTTGATGACAAGGGCGTGGTGCACTGTGATGAGAAGGGCAGAGAGCATTGTGATGAAATGGTCATGGAGCAATTTGATGAAAAGTGTCATGGGATATTTTGATGACAGGGGTTATGGAACATTGTGATGTCAGGGGTAATGGAGCATTATGATGAAAAGGGTCATGGAGCCTTTTGATGACAGGGGTCCTGGAACATTGTGATGAAAGTGTTGAGGGAGTATTGTGATGACTATTGATGGAACATTATGATATCCGTGGTGGGAGAGCATTTTGATGGGAAGTGCATGGAGCATTGTGATGACAAGATTTATGGAGCACTGTGATGAAAAGTTGTGGAGCATTGTGATGACAAGCGCATGACGCATTGTGATGACACTGGTCATGGGGCATTGTGCGGACAAGCACATGGAGCATTGTGATGACACTGGTCATGGAGCATTGTGCTGACAAAGGTATGGAGCATAGTGATGATATGGGTAACAGAGCATTGTGATGAAAATTTCATGGAGCATTGTGGTGACAAATATCACAGAGCCTTTTGATGACGAGGGAATGGACCACTGTGTTGACAAAGGTCATAAAGCATTGTGATGACTGGAGTCACGGAGTATTGTGATGACAAGGTCCTGGAGCATTGTGATGAGAGGATGATGTAGCCTTGTGATGACAATTCTCATGGAGCATTCTGATGAAAACTGGCATAGAGCATTGTGATTACAGGGGTCTTGGATCCTTGTGATGACAATGCCGTGGAACATTGTAATGGCAGGTGTCATGGAGCATTGTTATGACATGGGCAATGGATCATTGTGATTACAAGGGCATGGAGCAATGGAATTAGAGGGGTCTTGAAGGATTGTGATGAAAAGGGCATGGATCATTGAGATGAAAAATGCATGGAGCCTTGTCATGACAGGGTTCAATGAGCATACTGCCGACAAGTGTCAGGGAGCATTGTGATGACAAGTGTATTGAGCATTGTGATGACAAAGGTCATGGAGCATTGTGATGAGAAGACCATGGATAATTTTAATGACCAGCGTCATGGAGCATTGTGATGACAGGGATCATGGAGCATTGTATTGACAAGGTTCTTGGAGCATTCTGATGACAAACTTGTGGAGCATTGTGATGACAATGGCATGGAGAATTGTGAGAAAAAGGGCATGGAGCATTGTGATGAAAAAGGCATAGAGCCTTTTCATGAAAGTGTTCAATGAGCATTCTGAGGAAAAGTGTCAGGGAGCATTGTGATGACAGGTGTATTGAGCATTGTGATGACAAAGTTCATGGAGCATTGTGATTACAAGGGCATGGAGTATTGTGATGGCAGGCATCATGGAGCGTTGTGATGACAAGTGTTATGGAACATGGTGATCACAACTGTTTGGAGCATTGTGATGACAGAGGTCATGGATCATTTTTATTTGAAGAATCATGGAGCATTGTGATGACAAGGGCATGAAGCAATGTGATTCCAAGGTTCATGGAGGATTGTGATGACACTGGTAATGGAGAATTGTGAGGACAAGTGCATGGAGCACTGTGATGACAAGCTCATGTAGCATTTTGCTCTCAAAGGCATGGAGCACCGTGATGACAAGTGTCATGGAGCTCTGTGATGACAAGCGTCAAGGACCATTGTGATTACAGGGGTCATGGAGCATGGGGATGAGAAGCTTATGGAATATTCTGATGACAAGTGGCATGGATAATTTTGATGACTGTGGTCATGTAGCATTGTATTGACATGGGTCATGGAGCATTGTGATGAGAAGGTCATGGAGCATTGGGCTGAAAATATTCATGGAGTACTGTGATGACAGGGGTCATGGAGCATTGTGATGAGAAGGGAATGCAGTAATGCGATGAAAAGGTCCTGGAGTATTGTGATGAGAGGGCCATGGCGCCTTGTGATGACAATTGTCATGGAGCATACTGATAAAAAGGTTCATGGAGCATTGTGATTACAGGGGTTTTGTAGCATAGTGAAGACCAGGGCATGGAGCATTGTGATGAGAAGGCCATGGAGCATTCTGATGACATGCGTCATGGAGCTTTGTGATGAAAAGGACATGGAGCATTGTGATTAGAGGGGTCTTGGAGCATTGTGATGAAAAGGGCATGGATCATTGTGATGAAAAATGCATGGAGCCTTGTCATGACAGGTTTCAAGGAGCATACTGACGACAAGTGTCAGGGAGCATTGTGATGACAACTGTATTGAGCATTGTGATGACAAAGGTCATGGAGCATTGTGATGAGAAGACCATGGATAATTCTAATGACCAGCGTTATGGGGCATTGTGATGACAAGTGTTATGGAACATTGTGATCACAATGGTTTGGAGCATTGTGATGAAAGAGGTCATGGAGCATTTTGATTTCATTGTGATGACAACAGCATGAAGCATTATGATGATGGGCATGGTGCATTGTGATGACAGGGTTCATGGAGCATTGAGATGAAAAGGGGAATGGAGCATTGTGATGAGAAGGCCATGGACCATTCTGATGACATGCATCATGGAGCTTTGTGATGACAAAGACATGGAGCATTGTGATTAGAGGGGTCTTGGAGCATTGTGATGACAAGGGTCATGGAGGATTGTGATGACAAGGCCATGGAACCTTGTGATGACAGTGGTCATGGAGCATTATAATGACAGGGTAATGGAGCATTGTGATGACAAGGGCATGGAGCATTGGTCTGAAATGTTTCATGGATTATTGTGATGAGAGTGGGCATGGAGCATTGTGATGACAAGGGCACGGAGCACTATTATACATAGGTCATGGAGGATTGTAATGATAAGGGCATGGAGCATTGTGATGAGAAGGGCATCGAGCATTGTGATGACAAGCTTCATGGAGCTTTGTGATGACAAGGGCATGGAGCAATGTGATGAGAGGGTTCAAGGAGCATTTGATGATAATGGCATGGAGCATTGTGATGCCAATGGTCATGGAGTTTTGTGATGAAAAATGTCATGGAGCATTTTGATGACAAGGCCAAGGTGCATTGTGATGAGAAGTGCAGGGAGCATTGTGATGAGAGGGTCATGGAGCAATTTGATCAAAAGGGTCATGGAATATTTTAATGAGAGGGGTTATGGAAAATTGTGATGTCAGGTTTCATGAAGCATTGTGATGAAACGGGTCATGGAGCATTTTGATGACAGGTGTTATGGAACATTGTGATGTCAGGGCTCATGGAGCATTGTGATTATAATGGCATATAGCATTTTGATGACAGGGGTCATGGAACATTGTGATGACAGGGGTGAGGGAGTATTGTGATGACTAGTGATGGAACACTGTGATATCATTGGTGACAGAGCATTTTTATTAGAAGTGCATGGAGAATTGTGATGACAAGGTTTATGGAGCATTTTGATGACAAGGATGTGGAGCATTGTGATGACAAGCACATGGCGCATTGTGATGACATGGGTTATGAAGCATTGTGCTGACAAGCGCATGGAGCATTGTGATGACAAGAGTCATTGAGCAGTGTGCTGACAAACGCATGGAGCATTGTGATGACAAGGGTGACAGAGAATTGTGATGAAAAGTACATGGAGCATTGTGGTCACAAAGGTCACAGAGCCTTCTGTTAGGAGGTCATGGACCATTGTGTGACAAATGTCATGAAGCACTGCAATGACTGTAGTCATGGAGTATTGTGTTTACAGGGTTCTTGGAACATTGTGATGCCAAGGGCATGGATCATTGTGATGAGAAAGCCATGGAGCATTCTGATGACATGTGTCATGGATCTTTGTGATGACAAGGGCATGGAGCATTTAGATGAAAATTTCATGGAGCATTGTGTTGACAAAGATCACAGAGCCTTGTGTGACGAGGGCATGGACCATTGTGATGAGAAAGATCATGAATCATTGTAATGACTGGAGTCACGGAGAATTTTGATGACAAGGGCATGGAGCAACGTGATGACAGGTGCATGAAGCATTGGTCTGACATATTTCATTGATTATTGTGATGACAGTGGGCATGGCGCATTGTGATGACAAGGGCATGGAACATTGTGATGACAAGGTCATGGTGTATTGTGAAGACAGGTGTCAGGGAGCATTGTGATGACATATGTCATTGTCCATTGTGAAGACAATGGCATGGAGCATTGTGATACCAAGTGTCATGGAGGATTTTGATGACAAAGGTAATGGAGCATTTTGAGGACACGGGCTTGGAACATTGCGATGACAAGGGTCATGGAGCATTGTGATGAAAAGGGCATGCAGCATTGTGATGACAAGGTGCATGAAGCATTGAGATTACAGGGGTTTTGAAGCAATGTGATTACAAGGGCATGGAGCATTGTGATGAGAAGGCAATGGAGCATTCTGATGACATGCGTCATGGAGATTTGTGAGGACAAGGACTTGGAGCATTGTGATTACAAGGGTCTTGGAGCATTGTGATGAAAAGGGAAATGATCAATGTAATGAAAAATGCATGGAGCCTTGTCATGACAGGGTTCAAGGAGCATACTGGTGACAACTGTCAGGGAGCATTGTGATGATAAGTTTATTGAGCATTGTGATGACAAAGAACATGGAACATTGTGATGAGAAGACCATGCATAATTGTGATGACCAGCGTCATGGGGCATTGTGATGACAAGGGCATGGAACATTGTGATGAGAAGGAAATGGAGCATTCTGATGACATGTGTCATGGAGCTTTGTGATGACAAGGGTATGGAGAATTGTGATCACAGGGGTCATGGAATATTGTGATGTAAGGGGTGAGGGAGTATTGTGATGACTAGTGATGGAACATTGTGATATCAGTGGTGAGAACGCATTTTGAGGAGAAGTGCATGGAGCATTGTGATGACAAGGTTTATGGAGCATTTTGATGTCAAGGATGTGGAGCATTGTGATGACAAGTGCATGGTGCATTGTGATGACATGGGTTATGGAGCATTGTGCTGACACACGCATCGAGCATTGTGATGACAAGCGTCATGGAGCATTGTGCTGAAAAAGGCATGGAGCTTTGTGATGACAAGTGTCACAGAGCATTGTGATAAAAATTTCATGGAGCATTGTGGTGGCAAATGTCACAGAGCTTTGTGTGACGAGGTCATGGATCATTGTGATGACAAGTGTCATGAAGCATTGTGATGACTGGAGTCACAGAGCATTGTGATAACAGGTGTCCAGGAGCATTGTGATGAAAAGGGAATGGATCATTGTGATGAAAAAGGCATGGAGCCTTGTCATGACAGTGTTCAAGGAGCATATTGATGACAAGTGTCAGCGAGCATTGTGATGCCAAGTGTATTGAGCATTGTGGTGACAAAGGACAAGGAGCATTGTGATGAGAAGACCTTGCATAATTGTGATGACGAGCGTCATGGGGCACGTGATGACAAGTGTTATGGAACATTGTGATCAGAAGGGTTTGGAGCATTGTGATGACAGAGGACATGGAGCATTTTGATTTCATTGTGATGACAGTAGCATGAATCATTATGATGATGGGCATGGTGCATTGTGATGACAGTGTTCATGGAGCATTGAGATGAAAAGGGGCATTGAGAATTGTGATTACAGAGGTCTTGGTGCATTGTGATGACAAGGGTCATGGAGCCTTGTGATGACAAGGCCGTGGAACATTTTGATGGCACGGGTCACGGAGCATTGTTATGACAGGTGTAATGGAGCATTGTGATGACAAGGGCATGGAGCAATGTGATGAGAGATTTCATTGAGCATTGTGATGACAATGGCATGGAGCATTGTGAGGCAAAGTGTCATGGAGCTTTGTGATGACAAATGTCATGGGGCATTTTGAAGACAAGGGCGTGGTGCATTGTGATGAGAAGGGCAGGGAGCATTGTGATAAAAGGGTCATGGAGCAATTTGAATAAAATTGTCATGGAATATTTTGATGACAGTGGTTATGGAACATTGTGATGTCAGGGGTCATGGAGCATTGTGATGATAAGGGCATGTAGCACTGAGATGACAGTGGTCATGGAACATTGTGATGACAGGGGTGAGCGAGTATTGTAATGACTAGTGATGGAACATTGTGATATATGTTGAGAGAGAGCATTTTGATGAGAAGTGCATGGAGCATTGTGATGACAAGTTTTATGGAGCATAGCGATGAAAATGATGTGGAGCATTGTGATGAAAAGAGCATGGCACATTGTGATGACATGTGTCATGGAGCATTGTGCTGACAAGCGCTTGGAGTATTTTGATGACAAGTGTCATGGAGCATTGTGCTGACAAAGGCATGGAGCATTGTGATGACAAGGGACACAGAGCATTGTGATGAAAATTTCATGGAGCATTGTGGTGACAAAGATCACAGAGCCTTGTGTGATGAGTTCATGGCGCATTGTGAGGACAAAGGTCATGAATCATTGTGATTACTGGAGTCACGGAGCATTGTGATGACAGGGGTCATGGAGCATTGTGATGACAAGGGCATGGAACAATGTGATGACAGGGGCATGGAACATTGGTCTAACATGTTTCATGGATTATTGTGATGACAGTGGGCATGGCACATTGTGATGACAAGGGCATGGAACATTGTGATGACAAGGTCATGGAGTATTGTGAAGACAGGTGTCATGGAGCATTGTGATGACATATGTCATTGTCCATTGTGATGACAATGGCATGGAGCATTGTGATACAAAGTGTCATGGAGTTTTGTGATGACAAAGGTAATGGAGCATTTTGATGACAAGGGCTTGGAACATTGCGATGACAAGGGTCATGCAGCATTGTGATGACAAGGCATGGAGGATTCTTATGAAAAGGTGCATGGAGCTTTGAGATTACAGGGGATTTGAAGCAATGTGATTACAAGGGCATGGAGCATTGTGATGAGAGATTTCATTGAGCATTTTGATGACAATGGCATGGAGCATTGTGATGCCAAGTGTCATGGAGCTTTGTGATGACAAAGTTCATGGGGCATTTTGATGACAAGGGCATGGTGCATTGAGATGAGAAGGACAGGGAGCATTGTGATGACAGGGTCATGGAGCAATTTGAATAAAAGGGTCATGGAATATTTTGATGACAGGGGTTATGGAACATTGTGATGTCAGGGGTCATGAAGCATTGTGATGAAATGGGTCATGGAGCATTTTGTGACAGGGGCTATGGAACAATGTGATGTCAGGTGTCATGGAGCATTGTGATGATAAGGGCATGTAGCACGGTGATGACAGGGTTCATGGAACACTGTGATGACAGGGGTGAGGGAGTATTGTGATGACTAGTGATGTAACATTGTGATATATGTGGTCAGAGAGCATTTTGATGAGAAGTGCATGGAGCATTTTGATGACAAGTGTTATGGAGCATAGCAATGATAAGGATGTGGAGTACTGTGATGACAAGCGCATGGCGCATTTTGATGACATGGGTCATGGAGCATTGTGCTGACAAGTTCATGGAGCATTTTGATGACAAGTGTCATGGAGCATTGTGCTGACAAAGGCATGGAGCATTTTGATGACAACGGACACAGAGCATTGTGATGAAATGTTCATGGAGCATTGTGGTGAAAAAGACCACAGAGCCTTGTGTGACGAGGGCATGGACCATTGTGGTGAGATAGGTCATGAAGCATTATCATGACTGGAGTCACGGAGCATTGTGATGAAAGGGGTAATGGAGCATTGTGATGACAAGGGCATGGAGCAATGTGATGACAGGGGCATGGAACATTGGTCTGAAAAGTTTCATGGATTATTGTGATGACAGTGGGCATGGAGCATTGTGAAGACAAGGGCATGGAGCATTCTGGTGACAAAGGCATGGAGCATTTTCATGACAAGGGACACAGTGCATTGTGATGAAATATTCATGGAGCATTTTGGTGAAAAAGATCACAGAGCCTTGTGTGACGAGGGCATGGACCTCTGTGATGACAAGGGTCTTGAATCATTGTGATGACTGGAGTCACGGAGCATTGTGATTACAGGGGTCATGGAGCATTGCTCTGAAAAGATTTATGGATTATTGTGATGAGAGTGGGCATGGTGCATTGTGATGACAAGGGCATGGAACACTGTGATGACAAGGTCATGGATTATTGTGAAGACAGGTGTCAGGGAGCATTGTGATGACATATGTCATTGTCCATTTTGATGACAATGGCATGGAGCATTGTGATACCACGTGTCATGGAGGATTGTGATGACAAAGGTAATGGAGCATTTTGATGACAAGGGCTTGGAATATTGTGATGTCTAGGCTCATGGAGCATTGTGATGACAAGGGCATGGAACATTGTGATGACAAGGGCCATTGAGAATTTTGATGACAACGTCGTGAAGCATTGTGATGATAAGCCCATGGAGCTTGCTATGACAGAGGTCATAGAGCATTGCAATGACAAGTGCATGAAGAATTGTGATGACAAGATCATGTAACATTGTGATGGGAAGTGTCACGAAGCATGGTGATGACAAGGACGTGGAGAATTGTAATAACATGGGACATGGAGCATTGTGATGAACAGGGCATGGAGAATTGTGATAGCAAGACCGTGGAGCATTGTGATGAAAAGACCATAGATAATTATGATGAAGAGCATCATGGATCACTGTATTGACAAGGGGCATGGAGCATTGTGATGACAGGTGTCAAGGAGCATTGCGATGAGAGGGGTCAAGGAGCATTGTGATGAAAAGGTTATGGAGCATTTTGATGACAAGATCATGGAATATTGTGAAGACAGGTGTCAGGGAGCATTGTGATGACATATGTCATTGTCCATTGTGATGACAATGGCATGGAGCATTGTGATACCAAGTGTCATGGAGGATTTTGATGACAAAGGTAATGGAGCATTTTGAGGACAAGGGCTTGGGACATTGCGATGACAAGGGTCATGGAGCATTGAGATGACAAGGGCATGCAGCATTGTGATGACAAGGTGCATGGAGCATTGACTTTACAGGGTTTTTGAAGCAATGTGATTACAAGGGCATGCAGCATTGTGATGAGAAGGCAATGCAGCATTCTGATGACATGCGTCATGGAGATTTGTGAGGACAAGGACATGGAGCTATGTGATTACAGGGGTCTTGGAGCATTGTGATGAAAATGGAAATGATCATTGAAATGAAAAATGCATGGAGCCTTGTCATGACAGGGTTCAAGGAGCATACTGATGACAACTGTCAGGGAGCATTGTGATGATAAGTGTATTGAGCATTGTGATGACCAAGAACATGGAGCATTGTGATGAGAAGACCATGAATAATTGTGATGACCAGCGTCATGGGGCATAGTGATGACAAGGGAATGGAGCATTGTGGTGACAAGGGCATGGAACATCGTGATGAGAAGTCCATGGAGCATTCTGATGACATGTGTCATGGAGCTTAGTGATGACAAGGGTATGGAGAAATGTGATTACAGGGGTCATGGAATATTGTGATGTAAGGGGTGAGGGAGTATTGTGATGACTACTGATGGAACATAGTGATATCAGTGGTGAGAAGGCATTTTGAGGAGAAGTGCATGGAGCATTGTGATGACAAGGTTTATGGAGCATTTTGATGACAAGGATGTGGAGCATTGTGATGACAAGTGCATGGTGCATTGTGATGACATGGGTTATGGAGCATTGTGCTGACACACGCATCGAGCATTGTGATGACAAGGGTCATGGAGCATTGTGCTGAAAAAGGCATGGAGCTTTGTGATGACAAGGGTCACAGAGCATTGTGATAAAAATTTCATGGAACATTGTGGTGGCAAATGTCACAGAGCTTTGTGTGACGAGGTCATGGACCATTGTGATGACAAGTGTCATGAAGCATTGTGATGACTGGAGTCACGGAGCATTGTGATAACAGGGGTCTTGGAGCACTGTGACGAAAAGGGAATGGATCATTGTGATGAAAAAGGCATGGAGCCTTGTCATGACAGTGTTCAAGGAGCACACTGATGACAAGTGTCAGCGAGCATTATGATGCCAAGTGTATTGAGAATTGTGGTGACAAAGGACATGGAGAATTGTGATGAGAAGACCTTGCATAATTGTGATGACGAGCGTCATGGGGCATGTGATGACAAGTGTTATGGAACATTGTGATCAGAAAGGTTTGGAGCATTGTGATGACAGAGGACATGGAGCATTTTGATTTCATTGTGATGACAATAGCATGAATCATTATGATGATGGGCATGGTGCATTGTGATGACAGGGTTCATGGAGCATTGAGATGAAAAGTGGCATTGAGAATTGTGATTACAGAGGTCTTGGTGCATTGTGATGACAAGGGTCATGGAGCCTTGTGATGACAAGGCCGTGGAACATTTTGATGGCAGGGGTCATGGAGCATTGTTATGACAGGTGTAATGGAGCATTGTGATGACAAGGGCATGGAGCATTGTGATGAGAGATTTCATTGAGCATTGTGATGACAATGGCATGGAGCATTGTGATGAAAAGTGTCATCGAGCTTTGTGCTGACAAATGTCATGGGGCATTTTGATGACAAGGTCGTGGTGCATTGTGATGAGAAGGGCAGGGAGCATTGTAATAAAAGGGTCATGGAGCAATTTGAATAAAAGTGTTATGGAATATTTTGATGACAGTGGTTATGGAACATTGTGATGAGAGGGGTCATGAACCATTGTGATGAAATGTGTCATGGAGCATTTTGTGACAGGGGTTATGGAACATTGTGATGTCAGGGGTCATGGAGCATTGTGATGATAAGGGCATGTAGCACTGAGATGACAGTGGTCATGGAACATTGTGATGACAGGGGTGAGCGAGTATTGTGATGACAAGTGATGGAATATTGTGCTATATGTGGTGAGAGAGCATTTTGATGAGAAGTGCATGGAGCATTGTGATGACAAGTTTTATGGAGCATAGCGATGAAAAGGATGTGGAGCATTGTGATGAAAAGAGCATGGCACTTTGTGATGACATGTGTCATGGAGCTTTTTGCTGACAAGCTCTTGGAGTATTTTGATGACAAGTGTCATGGAGTATTGTGCTGACAAAGGCATAGAGCATTGTGATGACAAGGGACACAGAGCATTGTGATGAAAATTTCATGGAGCCTTGTGGTGACAAAGATCACAGAGCCTTGTGTGATGAGTGCATGGTGCATTGTGAGGACAAAGGTCATGAAACATTGTGATGACTGGAGTCACGGAGCATTGTGATGACAGGGGTCATGGAACATTGTGATGACAAGGTCATGGAGTATTGTGAAGACAGGTGTCATGGAGCATTGTGATGACATATGTCATTGTCCATTGTGATGACAATGGCATGGAGCATTGTGATACCAAGTGTCACGGAGTTTTGTGATGACAAAGGTAATGGAGCATTTTGATGACAAGGGCTTGGAACATTGCGATGACAAGGGTCATGCAGCATTGTGATGACAAGGCATGGAGGATTCTTATGAAAAGGTGCATGGAGCTTTGAGATTACAGGGGTTTTGAAGCAATGTGATTACAAGGGCATGGAGCATTTTGATGAGAGATTTCATTGAGCATTTTGATGACAATGGCATGGAGCATTGTGATGCCAAGTGTCATGGAGCTTTGTGATGACAAAGTTCATGGGGCATTTTGATGACAAGGGCATGGTGCATTGAGATGAGAAGGACAGGGAGCATTGTGATGACAGGGTCATGGAGCAATTTGAATAAAAGTGTCATGGAATATTTTGATGACAGGGGTTATGGAACATTGTGATGTCAGGGGTCATGAAGCATTGTGATGAAATGGGTCATGGAGCATTTTGTGACAGGGGCTATGGAACATTGTGATGTCAGGTGTCATGGAGCATTGTGACGATAAGGGCACGTAGCACGGTGATGACAGGGGTCATGGAACACTGTGATGACAAGGGTGAGGGAGTATTGTGATGACTAGTGATGTTACATTGTGATATATGTGGTCAGAGAGCATTTTGATGAGAAGTACATGGAGCATTTTGATGACAAGAGTGATGGAGCATAGCAATGATAAGGATGTGGAGTACTGTGATGACAAGCGCATGGCGCATTTTGATGACATGGGTCATGGAACATTGTGCTGACAAGTGCATGGAGCATTTTGATGACAAGTGTCATGGAGCATTGTGCTGACATAGGCATGGAGCATTTTGATGACAAGGGACAGAGAGCATTGTGATGAAATGTTCATGGAGAATTGTGGTGAAAAAGATCACAGAGCCTTGTGTGACGAGGGTATGGACCATTGTGATGAGATAGGTCATGAAGCATTGTGATGACTGGAGTCACGGAGCATTGTGATGAAAGGTGTCATGGAGCATTGTGATGACAAGGGCATGGAGCAATGTGATGACAGGAGCATGGAACATTGGTCTGAAAAGTTTCATGGATTATTGTGATGACAGTGGGCATGAATCATTGTGAAGACAAGGGTATGGAGCATTCTGGTGACAAAGGCATGGAGCATTTTGATGACAAGGGACACAGAGCATTGTGATGAAATATTCATGGAGCATTGTGGTGAAAAAGATCACAGAGCCTTGTGTGACGAGGGCATGGACCACTGTGATGACAAGGGTCCTGAATCATTGTGATGACTGGAGTCACGGAGCATTGTGATGAAAGGGGTCATGGAGCATTGCTCTGAAAAGATTTATGGATTATTGTAATGAGAGTGGGCATGGTGCTTTTTGGTGACAAGGGCATGGAGCATTGTGATGACAAGGTCATGGATTATTGTGAAGACAGGTGTCAGGGAGCATTGTGATGACATATGTCAGTGTCCATTTTGATGACAATGGCATGGAGCATTGTGATACCAAGTGTCATGGAGGATTGTGATGACAAAGGTAATGGAGCATTTTGATGACAAGGGCTTGGAACATTGTGATGACAAGGCTCATGGAGCATTGTGATGACAAGGGCATGGAGCATTGTGATGACAAGGGCCATTGAGCATTTTGATGACAACGTCGTGAAGCATTGTGATGACAAGCCCATGGAGCTTGCTATGACAGTGGTCATAGAGCATTGCAATGACAAGTGCATGAAGAATTGTGATGACAAGATCATGTAACATTGTGATGAGAAGTGTCACGAAGCATTGTGATGACAAGGACGTGGAGAATTGTAATAACATGGGACATGGAGCATTGTGATGAACAGGGCATGGAGAATTGTGATAGCAAGACCGTGGAGCATTGTTATGAAAAGACCATAGATAATTATGATGAAGAGCATCATGGATCACTGTAATGACAATGGGCATGGAGCATTGTGATGACAGGTGTCATGGAGCATTGCGATGAGAGGGGTCAAGGAGCATTGTGATGAAAAGTGTATGGAGCATTGTGATGACAAGATACTGGAGCAGTGTGATGAGAAGACCATGGAGCCTTGTGATGACAAGTCTCATGGAGCATTCTGATGAATAGGGGCATGGAACATTGTGATTACAGGGGTATTGGAGCATTGTGATGACAAGGGTAATGGAGCCTTGGATGCCAAGGCGGTGGAACATTGTGATGGCAGGGGCACTGGAGCATTGTTATGACAGGGGTAATGGAGCATTGTGATGACAAGGGCATGGAACATTGGTCTGAAAATTTCATGGATTATTGTGATGAGATTCGGCATGGAACATTGTGATGACTAGGGCACGGAACACTGTGATACATGTGTTATGGAGGATTGTAGTGACAATGGCATGGAACATTGTGATGAGAAGTGTATCGAGCATTGTGATGACAAGCGTCATGGAGCATTGTGGTGACAAGGGCATGGAGCCATGGGATGAGAGGTTTCATGTAGCATTGTGATGAAATGGCATGGAGTATTGTGATGCCAAGGGTCATGGAGCATTGTGATGACAAAGGCCCTGGAGCATTTTGATGACAAGGGCGTGGTGAATTGTGATGAGAAGGGCAGGGAGCATTGTGATGAAAGGGTCATGGAGCAAATTGATGAAAAGTGTCATGTAACATTTTGATGACAGGATTTATTAAACATTGTGATGTCAGGGGTAATGGAGCATTTTGATGAAAAGGGTCATGGAGCATTCTGATGAAAAGGTGCATGGTTCATTGGGATTACAAGGATTTTGAAGCAATGTGATTACAAGGTATGGAGCATTGTGATGAAAAGGTGCATGGAGCATTGTGATTACAGGGTTTTGAAGCAGTGTGATTACAAGGCATGGAGCATTGTGATGAGAAGGCAATGGAGCATCCTGATGACATTCGCCATGGAGCTTTGTGATGACAAGGGCATGGAGCAATGTGATGACAGGGGCATGGAACATTGGTCTGACAAGTTTCATGGATTATTGTGATGACAGTGGGCATGGATCATTGAGATGACAAGGGCATGGAGCATTGTGGTGACAAAGGTCACAGAGCCTTGTGTGATGAGGGCATGGACCATTGTGAGGAGAATGGTCATGAAGCATTGTGATGACTGGAGTCACGGAGCATTGTGATGACAGGAGTCATGGAGCATTGTGATGACAAGGGCATGGAGCAATGTGATGACAGGGGCATGGAACATTGGTCTGACAAGTTTCATGGATTATTGTGATGACAGTGGGCATGGAGCATTGAGATGATAAGGGCATGGAGCATTGTGGTGACAAAGGTCACAGAGCCTTGTGTGATGAGGGCATGGACCATTGTGAGGAGAAAGGTCATGAAGCATTGTGATGACTGGAGTCACGGAGCATTGTGATGACAGGGTTCATGGAGCATTGTGATGACAAGGTCATGGAGCATTGTGATGACACTGGCATGGAACATTGGTCTGACATGTTTCATGGATTATTGTTATGACAGTGGGCATGGCGCAATGTGATGACAAGAGCATGGAACATTGTGATGAGAAGGTCATGGAGTATTGAGAAGACAGGTGTCAGGGATCATTGTGATGACATATGTCATTGCCCATTGTGATGACAATGGCATGGAGCATTGTGATACCAAGTGTCATGGAGGATTGTGATGACAAAGGTAATGGAGCTTTTTGATAACAAGGGCTTGGAACATTGCGATGACAAGGGTCATGGAGCATTGTGATGACAAGGGCATGGAGCATTCTGATGAAAAGGTGCATGGAACATTGAGATTACAGGGGTTTTGAAGCAATGTGATGACAAGGGCATGAAGCATTGTGATGAGAAGGCAATGGAGCATTCTGATGACATGCGTCATGGAGCTTTGTGATGACAAGGACATGGAGCATTGTGATTACAGGGGTCTTGGAGCATTGTGCTGAAAAGGGAATGGATCATTGTGATGAAAAAGGCATGGAGCCTTTTCATGACAGTGTTCAAGGAGCATACTGATGACAAGTGTCAGCGAGCATTGTGATGCCAAGTGTATTGAGCATTGTGGTGACAAAGGTCATGGAGCATTGTGATGAGAAGACCTTGCATAACTGTGATGACGAGCGTCATGGGGCATGTGATGACAAGTGTTATGGAACACTGTGATCAGAAAGGTTTGGAGCATTGTGATGACAGAGGACATGGAGCATTTTGATTTCATTGTGATGACAATAGCATGAATCATTATGATGTTGGGCATGGTGCATTTTGATGACAGTGTTCATGGTGCATTGAGATGAAAAGTGGCATGGAGAATTGTGATTACAGAGGTCTTAGAGCATTGTGATGAGAAGGATCATGGAGCCTTGTGATGACAAGGCCGTGGAACATTGTGATGGCAGGGGACATGGAGCATTGTTATGACAGGTGTAATGGAGCATTGTGATGACAAGGGCATGGAGCAATGTGATGAGAGATTTCATTGAGCATTGTGATGACAATGGCATGTAGCATTGTGATGCCATGGGTCATGGAGCTTTGTGATGACAAATGTCATAGGGCATTTTGATGACAAGGGCATGGTGCATTGTGATGAGAAGGGCAGGGAGCATTGTGATGACAGGATCATGGAGCAATTTGAATAAAAGTGTCATTGAATATTTTGATGACAGGGGTTATGGAACATTGTGATGTCAGGGGTCATGAAGCATTGTGATGAAATGGGTCATGGAGCATTTTGTGACAGGGGTTATGGAACATTGTGATGTCAGTGGTCATGGAGCATTGTGATGATAAGGGCATGTAGCACTGTGATGACAGTGGTCATGGAACATTGTGATTACAGGGGTGAGCGAGTATTGTGATGACTAGTGATGGAACATTGTGATATATGTTGTGAGAGAACATTTTGATGAGAAGTGCATGGAGCATTGTAATGACAAGTTTAATGGAGCATAGCGATGAAAAGGATGTGGAGCAATGTGATGAAAAGAGCATGGCACATTGTGATGACATGTGTCATGGAGCATTGTGGTGATAAAGCTCACAGAGCCTTGTGTGACGAGGGCATGGACCATAGTGAGGACAAAGGTCATGAAGCATTGTGATGACTGGAGTCACGGAGCATTGTGATGACAGGGGTCATGAAGCATTGTGATGACAAGGGCAAGGAGCATTGTGATGACAGGGGCATGGAACACTGGTCTGACATGTTTCATGGGTTATTGTGATGACAGTTGGCATGGCGCATTGTGATGACAAGGGCATGAACATTGTGATGACAAGGCCATGGAGTATTGTGAAGACAGGTGTCAGGGAGCATTGTGATGACATATGTCATTGTCCTTAGTGATGACAATGGCATGGAGCATTGTGATACCAAGTGTCATGGAGGATTGTGATGACAAAGGTAATGGAGCTTTTTGATGACAAGGGCTTGGAACATTGCGATGACAAGGGTCATGGAGCATTGTGATGACAAGGGCATGGAGCATTCTGATGAAAAGGTGCATGGAGCATTCAGATTACAGGGGTTTTGAAGCAATGTGATTACAAGGGCATGGAGCATTGTGATGAGGAGGCAATGGAGGATTCTGATGACATGCGTCATGGAGCTTTGTGATGACAAGGACATGGAGCATTGTGATTACAGGGGTCTTGGAGCATTGTGATGATAACGGAATGGATCATTGTGATTAAAAATGCATGGAGCCTTGTCATGACAGGCTTCAAGGAGCATACTGATGACAACTGTCAGGGAGCATTGTGATGATAAGTGTATTGAGCATTGTGATGACAAAGGTCATTGAGCATTGTGATGAGAAGACCATGGATAATTTTGATGACCAGCCTCATGGGGCATTGTGATGACAAGTGTTATGGAAGTTTGTGATCAGAAGGGTTTGGTGCATTGTGATGACAGAGGTCATTGAGCATTTTGATATCACTCTGATGACAATAGCATGAAATATTATGGTGATGGGCACGGTGCATTGTGTTGAAAGGGTTCATGGAGCATTGAGATGAAAAGAGGCATGGAGCATTGTGATTACAGGGGTGTTGGAGCATTGTGATGACAGGGGGATGGAGCATTGTGATGAGAAGGCCATGGAGCATTCTGATGACATGCGTCATGCAGCTTTGTGATGACAAGGGCATGGAGAATTGTGATTACAGGGGTCATGGAATATTGTGATGACAGGGTTGAGGGAGTATTGTGATGACTACTGATGGAACATTGTGATATCAGTGGTGAGAAGGCATTTTGAGAAGTGCAAGGAGCATTGTGATGACAAGGTTTATGGAGCATTTTGATGACAAGGATGTGGAGCATTGTGATGACAAGTGCATGGTGCATTGTGATGACATGGGTTATGGAGCATTGTGCTGACACGCGCATCGAGCATTGTGATGACAAGTGTAATGGAGCATTGTGCTGACAATGGCATGGAGCTTTGTGATGACAAGGGTCACAGAGCATTGTGATAAAAATTTCATGGAGCATTGTGGTGACAAAGGTCACAGAGCTTTGTGTGACGAGGTCATGGACCATTTTGATGATAAGTGTCATGAAGCACTGTGATGACTTGAGTCACGGAGCATTTTGATAACAGGGGTCTTGGAGCATTGTGATGAAAAGGGAATGAATCATTTTGATGAAAATGGCCTGGAGCCTTGTCAAGACAGTGTTCAAGGAGCATACTGATGACAAGTGTCAGCGAGCATTGTGATGCCAAGTGTATTGAGCATTCTGGTGACAAATGTCATGGAGAATTGTGATGACAATGGCAGGGTGCATTGTGATGTCAAGAAAAATTAAGAATTTTTAAAACAATGTCTTGACGCATTGTGATGCCAAGCATATGTAGCATGCTATGACAGGTTTCAGGGAGCATTGCGATGACAAGTGCACGGAGAATTGTGATGAAAAGAGCATGTAACATTGTGATGAGTAATGTCATGGAATATTGTGATGACAAAGATGTGGAGAATTGTGATCACAAGGGACATGGAGCAATGTGATGGCAAGACCGTGGAGCATTGTGATGAGAAGACCATGGATAATCATGGTGAGAAGCATCATGGAGCATTATGATGACAAGAGCCATGGAGAATTCTGACATAAGATATCACTTATGAAGGAAATGTAAACATGGGTACACATGTACTGAATTAGTAAAGAGAATAGAGTCTCACATATAGAAAACATACTTATGCCTGCTTATTGGGAAAGGAGAAGTGGGTTGATATATAAAACCAGAGTTTGATATTAGCACAGGTACCATTCCATAATCCAAATACAAAATAGACAAGACCTACTACTTCCTCAGTGAACGGGACTCAACACCCCTATTCTCTGCAGAGGAATATATCTGACTAGTTAGAATCTTAAAACCTATGTATTGATATGTCTCCATAAGGGAATCAAGTGTGTCAGGACTGGCATAAATATGGCAGTGAAAATCAGCTGAAACCCACGATAAAAAGGAATTTAAAAACAAAACAAAAAAACAGGGAAATTCTTTACAATTCCTTCAGGGGCTCTGATGAAACCGGGAATGACCCTATCTACAACGACCACTGGATGTGGCATAAGGCTGGACACTTGGGACTGAGAGGATTGGTCAGATTTGGTGAGCAAATGCAGACCCTTTAAAGCAATAATGCGTGGCACCCATTCCTTGGGTCCCAACTCTCAAGATAGAAGGGAATATTATTACAGCTATAACATGTATGGGAAACCAAGAGAATTGACACACTGTGAATATGAAAGTTTTCTAAAACTCAACTAATAGTCCCTCTCCTCGTGCTCTGGTTTCACTTTCCCAATGCTTTATAATCAATCTCCCAACTTGGAGAGACAGCCCCTTTAATCTCCTGGTTCGCACAGGTTGCCAAATTGGCAAAGGTTGAAAGGGAAGAGGGAGAACCAATGAGAGAGTAGCTGTTAGGCATTTGGACGGGAACATGTCACTCTAAATTCCCGGCACTAACAAGAATTAACCAAAGTCTCAGTCAACCGCCGGGAACCAATATTGGTCCTGAACCAACATTTGGGAATTGCGGTCAGCTCAAAATAAACGAGTTGAAAAAGGGAGCTCAGGGGCACAGCAATTCACAAACTGGCAGAGTAATAAAGGACAACAATCTTCCAAAAATCTGTTGAAGGAAGGCAACGAGGTGGACATGAAAGCGAGCCAGAATAGTAGGAAACTGAATTCAAGAGGTACATTGGAATCACCTTTAAGACACAGGAAGAGGGGCACAACTTCGATAATGATGCACTTGGCCAAAAAGTGTGTATGCATTTTCTCCTGAATATATTCAGGAGAAAATGCATACAACCTTTTAGGCAAAGCAAGAAAGCGGGCAATGAAAATCTGCACTACAAAGTAGTATCACTTCCAACTGGTGAAATTGGATATCCGTAAAATGTGTAAAAACCAGAAAGGCAAGACAGGCCCTGGAGAACAGTGAGCCTACTTATGCTGATGGGCAGGATGCAAAGTGACAACTGCCTCTCTGGAGGAATGCATTGTGTTCCCTAAAACAAGTAAACAACAGAGCTACAGATCCAAGGGCACTTCCAGTCTAGGGAATATACCTTGGGAAAATTGAAAATCAATAAGACAGAGCCACCCCAAAATTTAGGCCTGCACTGATTAGAAGAAACTCAACTTGGGTAAAACCTTAAATATCTAAGGAAAGACAAAAATGGTTCAAGAAATTGTGTTACTTATGTAAGATGGAATATCCCTCAGCCATGAAATCAATGTCATAAGGCCAGTAGCAGCAAAATGAGTGGATTCAGGTACGATGATTCTAAGTGAAATAAGTCACAGAGAAAAAGAAACTTATCATAAGATATCACTTATGAAGGTCCTGTAAACTTGGCTACACATGAACTGAGTTAGGAAAGAGAACAGAGTCTCACATTAAGAAAACACTCTTGTGCCTGCTTAAGGGTGAAGGAAACGTGGGTGATGCATAAAACCAGAGTTTGATATTAGTACAGGTACCGTTCCAAAAACCAACTATGGAATACACAAGACCAACACTTTCCTGAGTGAAAGGGACTCAAAACCCCATATTTCCCACAGAGGAATATATATGACTGGAAAGAATCTTAAAACCAATGTATTGATATTTCTCTGTAAGGGAATCAAGTGTGTCTAGACTGGCATCAATATGGCATTGAGAATCAGCTCAAATGCACTATAAAAAGGAATTTCAAAAAGAAAACAAAAAAACAGGGAAATTCTTTACAATTCCTACAGGGGCTGTGATGAAACCTGGAATGACCTTATCTACAAAGACAGCTGGATGTGTCATAAGGCTGGACACTTGGGACTGAGAGGATTGATGAGATTCAGTGAGCCAATGCAGACCATTTAAAGCAATAATGTGTGGCACACGTTCCAAGGGTCCAAACTCTCCAGGTTGAAGGGAATATTACTACAGCTATAAAGTGTACGGGAAACCTAGAGAATGGACACACTGTGAATATGAAAGGTTTCTAAAACTCATCTAATAGTCCCTCTCCTGGTGCTCCAGATTGACATTCCAACTGCTTTACTATCAATGTCCCAACTTGGAGATACAGCCCCTTTAAATTCCTGGTTCGCACAGGTTGCCAATTTGGCAGAGGATGTAAGGGAAGAGGGAGAACCAATGAGAGAGTAGCTGTTAGGCATTTGGACGGGCACATGTCACTCTAATTTCCTGGCAGGAAGGAGAATTAACCAAAGTCTCAGCTACCCTCCGGGAACCAATATAGGTCCTGAACCAAAATTTTGGACTTGCGGTCAGCTCACAAAAATGAGTTGAAAAATGGAGCTCAGGTGCATAGCAATTCACCAAATGGCAGAGTAATAAAGGACAACTATCGTCCAAAAATCTGTTGAGGGAGGGCAACGAGGCGGACTTGAAAGCGAGCCAGAATAGCAGGAAACAAATTTCAAGAGGTACATTGGAGTTGCGTTTAAAGCACAGGAAGAGGGGCACAACTTCGACAATGATGCACTTGGCCAAAAAGGGTGTAAGTGTTTTCTCCTGAATATATTCAGGAGAAAACCCATATGCCCTTTTTGGCCAAGTAAGCAAGCGGGCAATGCAAATCTGCACTACAAAGAAGTGTCACTTCCCACCGGTCAAAAGGGACAGCCAGAAAATATGTACAACCAGAAAGGCAAGACATGCCCTGGAGAACAGGGAGCCTAGATATGCTGAATGGCAGGATGTAAATTGCCAACTGCTTCTCTGGAGGAGTGCATTGTGTTCCCTAAAACGAGTAATCAACAGAGCTCCAGAGCCAAGGGCACTTCCAGTCTAGGGAATATACCTTGGGAACACTGAAAATCAATAATAAAAAGCCACCCCAAAATTTAGGGCTGCACTGCTTAGAAGAACCTCAACTTGGGGACACCTGAAATATCCCAGGAAAGACAAAAATATTTCAAGAAATTGTGTTACTTATGTAAGATGGAATATCCCTCAGCCATGAAATCAATGACATAAGGCCAGTAGCAGCAAAATGAGTGGATTCAGGTACGATGATTCTAAGTGAAATAAGTCACCGAGAGAAATAAACTTATTATAAGATATCACTTATGAAGGCCCTGTAAACATGGATACACATGAACTGAGTTAGGAAAGCGAACAGAGTCTCACAGTTAGAAAACACTCTTATGCCTGCTTAAGGGGGAAGGAGAGGTGGGGTGATGCATAAAACCAGAGTTTCATATTAGTACAGGTACCGGTCCAAAAACCAACTACGGAATAGACAACATCTACACCTTCCTCAGTGAAAGGGACTCAAAACCAATATATCCCGCTGAGGAATATATCTGACTAGTAAGAATCTTAAAACCTATGTATTGATATGTCTCCATAAGGGAATCAAGTGTGTCTAGACTGGCAAAAACATGGCAGTGAGAATCAGCTCAAACCCATTATAAAAAGGAATTTCGAAAACGAAACAAAAAAACAGGGAAATTCTTTACAATTCCTTCAGGGGCTCTGATGAATCATGGAATGACCCTATCTACAATGACAGCAGGATGTTGCATAAGGCTGGACACTTGGGACTGAGAGGATTGGTGATGTTCGGTGAGCAAATGGAGACCATTTAAAGCAATAATGTGTGGCACACATTCCAAGGGTCCCAGCTCTCCAGGTTGAACGGAATATTACTACAGCTATAACATGTACTGGAAACCTAAAGAATGGACACACTGTGAATACGAAATGTTTCTAAAACTCAACTAATAGTCCCTCTCCTGGTGCTCCGGTTTGAATTTCCAACTGCTTTACTATCAATCTAGCAACATGGAGAGACTGCCCCTTTAAACTCCTGTTTCACACTGGTTGCCAATTTGGCAGAGCATGAAAGGGAAGAGGGAGAACCAATGAGAGAGTAGCTGTTAGGCATTTGGACGGGCACATGTCACTGTAATTTCCCAGCAGGAAGAAGAGTTAACCAAAGTCTCAGCCACCCGCCGGGAACCAGTATAGGCCCAGAACCAAAATTTTGGACTTGCGGTCAGCTCACAAAAAACGAGTTGAATAATGGAGCTCAGTGGCACAGCAATTCATATACTGGCAGAGTAATAAAGGAAAACTATCATCCAAAAATCTGTTGAGGGAAGGCAACGAGGCGGACTTGAAAGCAAGCGAGAATAGCAGGAAACAGGTTTCAACAGGTACATTGGAATCACGTTTAAAGAACAGGAAGAGGGGCACAACTTCGCAAATGATGCACTTGGCCAATAGAGGCGTATGCGTTTTCTCCAGATTATATTCAGGAGAAAACGCATACACCCTTTTTGGCCAAGCAAGCAAGCGGGCAATGCAAATCTGCACTACAAAAAAGTATCACTTCCCACCGGTCAAAAGGGATATCCACAAAATGTGTAAAAACCAGAAAGGCAAGACAGGCACTGGAGAACAGGGAACCTAGTTATGCTGATGGGCAGGATGTAAATTGCCAACTGCCTCTCTGGAGGAGTGCATTGTGTTCACTAAAACAAGTTAACAACAGAGCTACAGAGCCAAGGGCATTTCCAGTCTAGGGAAGATACCTTGGGAAAACTGAAAATCAATAAGGCAGAGCAAACACAAAATTGAGATCTGAACTGCTTACAAGAACCTCAACTTGGGTACACCTTAAATATCCCAGGAAAGACAAAAATGGTTCAAGAAATTGTGTTACTTGTGTATGATGGAATACCCCTCAGACACGAAATCAATGTCATAAGGCCAGTAGCAGCAAAATGAGTGGATTCAGGTACGATGATTCTAAGTGAAATAAGTAACACAGAAAAAGAAACTTATCATAAGATATCACTGATGAAGTTCCTGTAAACATGGCTGGATACTCATGAACTGAGTTAGGAAAGAGAACAGAGTCTCACATTTAGAAAACACTCTTATGCCTGCTTAAGGGGGTAGGCTAGGTGGGGTGATGCATAAAACCAGAGTTTGATATTAGTACAGGTACCGTTCCAAAAACCAACTATGGAATAGACTAGGCCTACACCTTCCTCAGTGAAAGGGACTCAAAAACCCTTATTTCCCGCAGAGGAATATATCTGACTAGTAAGAATCTTAAAACGAATGTACTGATAAGTCTCCATAAGGGAATCAAGTGTGTCTAGACTCGCATAAACATGGCAGTGAGAATCAGCTCAAACCCACTATAAAAAGGAATTTCAATAACAAAACAAAAAAAGAGGGAAATTCTTTACAATTCCTTCTGGAACTCTGATGAAACATGGAATGACCCTAATTACAACGACAGCTGGATGTGGCATAAGGATGGACACTTGGGACTGAAAGGATTGGTCAGATTCGGTGAGCAAATGCAGACCATTTAAAGCAATAATGCGTGGAACACATTCCAAGGGTCCCAACTCTCCAGGTTGAAGTGAATATTACTACATCTATAACATGTACGGGAAACATAGAGAATGGACACACAGTGAATACGAAAGGTTTCTAAAAGTCAACTAATAGTCCCTCTCCTGGTGCTCCAGATTGAATTTCCAACTGCTTTACTATCAATCTCCCAACTTGGAGAGATAGCCCCTTTAACCTCCTAGTTAGCACAGGTTGCAAATTTGGCAGAGGATGAAAGGCAAGAGGTAGACCTAATGAGAGAGTAGCAGTTAGGCATTTGGACTGACACATGTCACTCTAATTCGGCGGCAGGAAGAAGAATTAACCAAAGTCTCAGCCAACTGCCGGGAGCCAGGATAGGTTCTGAACCAAAATTTTGGACCTGCCATCAGTTCACAAAAAAACGAGTTGAAAAATGGTGCTCAGCGGCAGAGCAATTCACAAACTGGCAGAGAAATAAAGGACAACTATCGTCCAAAAATCTGTTGAGGGAAGGCAACGAGGCGGAATTGAAAGCGAACCAGAATAGCAGGAAACAGATTTCAAGAGGTACATTGGAATCCCCTTTAAAGAACAGGAAGAGGGGCACAACGTCGACAATGATGCACTTGGCCACAAAGGGCGTATGCATTTTCTCCTGAATATAATCAGGAGAAACCGCCTACGCCCTTTGTGGCCAAGCAAGCAAGCGGGCAATGAAAATCTGCACTACAAAGAAGTATCACTTCCCACCGGTCAAAAGGGATATACGAAAATTGTGTAAAAACCAGAAAGGCAAGAAAGGCACTGGAGAACAGGGAGACTAGTTATGCTGATGGGCAGGATGTAAATTGCCAACTGCCTCTCTGGAGGATTGCATTGTGTTCCCTAAAACAAGTAAACAACAGAGCTACAGATCCAAGGGCACTTCCAGTCCAGGGAATATGCCTTGGGAAAACTGAAAATCAATAAGACAGTGCCACCCCAAAATTTAGGGCTGCACTGCTTACAAGAACTTCAACTTGGGTACACCTTAAATATCCGAGGAAAGACAAAAATGGCTCAGGAAATTGTGGTACTTATGTATGATGGAATACCCCTCAGCCATGAAATCAATGTCATAAGGCCAGTAGCAGCAAAATGAGTGGATTCAGGTACGATGATTCTAAATGAAATAAGTCACAGAGAAAAAGATACTTATCATAAGATATCACTTATGAAGGTCCTGTAAACATGGCTACACATGAACTGAGTTACGAAAGAGAACAGAGTCTCACATTGAGAAAACACTCTTATGCCTGCTTAACGGGGAAGGAGAGGTGGGGTGATGCATAAAACCATAGTTTGATAGTAGTACAGGTACCGTTCCAAAAACCAAATATGGAATAGACAAGACCTACACCTTCCTCAGTGAAAGGGACTCAAAACCCCATATTTCCCACAGAGGAATATATCTGACTAGTAAGAATCTTAAAACCTATGTATTCATAGGTCTCCGTAAGGGCTTCAACTGTGTCTACACTGGTATCAACATGGCAGTGAGAATCATCTCAAACCCAATATAAAAAGGAATTACAAAAACAAAAAAAAAAAAACAGGGAAATTCTTTACAATTCCTTCAGGGTCTCTGATGAAACCTGGAATGACCATATCTACGAAGACAGCTGGATGTGGCATAAAGCTGGACACTTGGGACTGAGAGGATTGGTGAGATTGGGTGAGCAAATGCAGACCCTTTAAAGCAATAATGTGTGGCACCCATTCCATGGCTCCCAACTCTCCAGGTTGAAGGGAATATTACTACAGCTATAAAGTGTACGGGAAACCTAGAGAAAGGACACACTGTGAATATGAAAGGTTTCTAAAACTCGACTAATAGTCCCTCTCCGGGTGCTCTGGTTTGACTTTCCAACTGCTTTACTATCAATCTCCCAACTTGGAGAGACAGCCCCTTTAACCTCCTGGTTCACACAGGTTGCCAACTTGGCAGAGGATGAAAGGGAAGAGGGAGAAGCAATGAGAGTAGCTGTTAGGCATTTGGATGGGTACATATCACTGTAATTTCCGTTCAGGGAGAAGAATTAACCAAACTCTCAGGCACCCGCTGGGAAACAGTATAGGTACTGAACCAAAATTTTAGACTTGCGGTCAGCTCACAAAAAACGAGTTGAAACCTGGAGCTCAGGGGCAGAGCAATTCAGAAAATGGGCGAGTAATAAAGGAAAACTATCGTCCAAAAATTTGTTGAGGGAAGGCAACGAGGCGGACTTGAAAGTGAGCCAGAAGAGCAGGAAACAGATTTTAAGAGGTACATTGGAATCACCTTTAAAGCACAGGAAGAGGGGCACAACTTCGACAATGATGCACTTGGCCAAAAAGGGCGTATTCGTTTTCTCCTGAATATATTCAGGAGAAAACGCATACGCCCTTTTTGGCCAAGCGAGCAAGTGGGCAATGCAAATCTGCACTACAAAGAAGTATCACTTCCCACCGGTCAAAAGGGACATCCGCAAAATGTGTATAAACTAGAAACGCAAGAGAGGCCCTGGAGAACAAGGAGCCTAGTTATGCTGATGGGCAGGATGTAAATTGCCAACTGCCTCCCTGTAGAAGTGCATTGTGTTCCCTAAATCAAGTAAACAACAGAGCTACAGATCCAAGGGCACTTCCAGTCTAGGGAATATACCTTGGGAAAACTGAAAATCAATAAGACATAGCCACCCAAATATTTAGGGCTGCACTGATTACAATAACATCAACTTGGTTACATATTGATGACAAGCGCATGGCGCATTGTGATAACATGGGTCATGGAACAATGTGCTGACAAGCACATGGAGCACTCTTATGACAAGGGTCAGGGAGCATTGGGCTGAGGAAGCATACAATATGGTGATGACCAGTGTCAGAGAGCATTGTGATGAAATGTTCATGGAGCATTGTGGTGACAATGTCACAGAGACTTGTGATGACGAGGGTATGGACCATTGTGATGACAAACGTCATGAATCATTGTTATGACGAGTCACGGAGCATTGTGATGACAGGGCCATGGAGCATTGTGATGACAAGGGCATGGAGCATTGTGATGACAGGGTCATAGATCATTTCTCTGACAAGATTTATGGACTATTGTGATGAGAGTGGGCATGGCGCATTGTGATGACAAGGGCATGGAGCATTGTGATGACAAGGTCATAGAGTATTGTGAAGAGAGGTGTCAGGGAGCATTGTGATGAAATATGTCATGGCCCATTGTGATGACAATGGCATGGGGCATTGTGATGACATATGTCATGGCCCATTATGATGACAATGGCATTGGACATTGTGATGACAGGTGTCATGGAGTATTGTGATGACAAAGGTAATGGAGCATTGTGTTGACAACGGCTTGGAGCACTGTGATAACAAGGGTCATGGAGCATCGTGATGACAAGGGCATGGAGCATTGTGATGACAACGGACATTGAGAATTTTGATGACAATATCGTGAAGAATTTTGATGACAAAGGCATGGAGCTTGCTATGACAGTGGTCATATGGCATTGAGATGACAATTTCATGGAAAATTTTGATGACAAGTGCATGTAACATTGTGATGAGAAGTGTCATGGAGCATTGTGATGACAAGGACGTGGAGAATTCTGATGACAAGGGACATGGAGCATTGTTATTACCAGGGAATGGAGCATTGTGATTACCAGGGAATGGAGCATTGTGATAGCAAGACCGTGGGGCACTCTGATGAGAAGGCCATGAATAACTGTGATGACGAGCCTCATGGAGCACTGTAATGACAAGGGGCATGGAGCATTCTGATGACAGTTGTCATGGAGCATTGTGATGGCAGGGGTCATGGAACATTGTGGTGGCAGTGGTCATGGAGCCTTGTGATGACAAGGCTCACGGAGCATTCTGATGATAAGCTTGTGAAGTATAGTGATGACAATGGCATGGAGCATTGTGATGAAAAGGGCATGGATCATTGTGATGAAAAAGGCATGGAGCGTTGTCATTAGAGTGTTCAAGGAGCATACTGATGACAAGTGTCAGGGAGCATTGTGATGACCAGTGTATTGAGCATTGTGATGACAAAGGTCATGGAACATTGTGATGAGAAGACCATGGAAAATTTTGATGACGAGAGTCATGGACCTTTGTGATGACAAAGGTCATGGAGCATTTTGCTGACAATGGCGTTGTGCATTGTGATGAGAAGGGCAGGGAACATTGTGATGACAGGGTCATGGAACAATTTGATGAAAAGGGTCATGGATCATTTTGATGACAGGGGATATGGAACATTGTGATGTCAGGGGTCATGGAGCTTTGTGATGAATAGGGTCAAGGAGCATTTTGATGCCAGGGCTTATGGAACATTGTGATATCAGGCGTCATGGAGCATTGTGATGACAAGGGCATGGAGCATTGGTCTGAAAATTTCATAGATTACTGTGATGAGAGTGGGCATGGGGCATTGTGATGAAAAGGGCACAGAACACTGTGATACATGGGTCATGGAGGATTGTAATGACAAGGGCATGGAGCATTGTGATGAGAAGGGCATCGAGCATTGTGATGACAAATGTCATGGAGCTTTGTGATGACAAGTGCATGGAACAATGTGATCAGAGGATTCATGGAGCATTGTGATTACATGGGTCTTGGAGCATTGTGATGAATAGGGCATGGTTGATTGTGATGAAAAAGCATGGAGCCTTGTCATGAGAGGGTTCAAGGAGCATACTGACGAAAAGTGTCAGGGAGCATTGTGATGACTAGTGAAGTGAGCATTGTGATGAGAAAGGTCATGGAGCATTGTGATGAGAAGACCATGGATAATTGTGAAGACGAGCGTCATGGGGAGTTGTGATGACAAGTGTTATGGAACATTGTGAACACAAGGGTTTGGAGCATTGTGATGACAGTGTTTATGGAGCATTTTGATTTCATTGTTATGACAATAGCATGAAGCATTATGATGATGGGCAAGGTTCATTGTGATGACAGAGTTCATGGAGCATTGAGATGAAAAGGGGCATGGAGCATTGTGATTACAGGTGTCTTGGAGCATTGTGATGACAAGGGCATGGAGCATTGTGATGCTAAGGCCATGGAGCTGTCTGATGACAAGCGTCATGGAGCTATGTGACGACAAGAGCATGCAGCATTGTGATTACAGGGGTCTTGGAGCATTGTGATGACAAGGGTCATGGAGCCTTGTGATGACAAGGACGTGGAACATTGTCATGACAGGCGTGAAGGAGTATTGTAATGACTAGTGATGGAACATTTTGATATCAGCGGTGAAAGAGCATTTTGATGTGAAGTGCATGGAGTTTTGTGATGACAAGGTTTATAGAGTATTGTGATGACAATGTTGTGGAACATTGTGATGACAAGTGCATGGCACATTGTGATGACATGTGTCATGGAGCATTGTTCTGACAAGCCCATGGAGCATTGTTATGACATGGGTCATGGAGCACTCTGCTGACAAAGGCATGGAGCATTGTGATGACAAGTGTCACAGAGCATTGTGATGAAAAGTTCAAGGAGCATTATGGTGACAAAGTTCACAGAGCCCTGTGATGACGAGGTTATGGACCATTGTGAGGACAAAGGTCATGCAGCATTGTGATGACTGGAGTCACGGACCATTGTGATGACAAGGGCATGGAGCATTGTGATGACAGGAGCATGGAGCATTGGTCCGACAACTTTCATTGATTATTGTGATGATAGTGGGCATGGCGCACTGTGATGACAGCGGCATGGAGCATTAATATGACCTGGTCATGGAATATGGTGAAACAGGTGTCAGGGAGCATTGTGATGACATATGTCATGGTGCATTGTGATGACAATGGCATGGAGCATTGCGAAGCCAAGTGTCATGGACGATTGTGATGACAATAGTAATGGAGCATTCTGATGACAAGGGCTTGGAGCATTGTGAGAGAAGACCATGGATAATTGTGATGACCAGCGTCATGGGGCATTGTGATGACAATTGTTATGGAGCATTGTGATCACAAGGATTTGGTGCATTGTAATGACAGACGACATTGAGCATTTTGATTTCATTGTGATGACAAAGCATTAAATATTATGGTGATGGGCACCGTGCATTGTGATGACAGGGTTGATGGAGCATTGAGATGAAAAGGGGCATGGAGCATTGTGATTCCAGGGGTGTTGGAGCATTGTGATGACAAGGGCATGGAGCACTGTGAGGAGAAGGCCATGGAGCATTCTGATGACATGAGTCAAGGACCTTTGTGATTACAAGGGCATCGAGATTTGTGATTAAATGGGTCTTGGAGCATTGTGATGACAAAGGTCATGGAGGCTTGTGATGACAAGTCCGTGGAATCTTGTGATGGCAGGGGACATGGAGCATTGTTATGACAGGGGTAATGGAGCATTTTGATGACAAGGACATGTGGCAATGGTCTGAAATGTTTCATGGATTATTGTGAAGAGAGTGGGCATGGAGCAGTGTGATGACAAGGGCATGGAACACTGTGATACATAGATCATGCAGGATTGTAATAACAATGGCATGGAGCATTGTGATGCGAAGGGCATCGAGCATTGTGATGACAAGTGTCATGGAGATTTGGGATGACAAGTGCATGCAGCAATGTGATGAGAGGGTCCATGGAGCATTGTGATGATAATGGAATGGAGCATTGTGATGCCAAGGGTCATGGAGCTTTGTGATGACAAATGTCATGTAGCATTTTGATGACAAGGGCATGGTGCATTGTGATGAGAAGGGCAGGGAGCATTGTGATGACAGGGTCATGGAGCAATTTGATGAAAAGGGTCATGGAACATTTTGTTGACAGTGGTTATAGAACATTCTGATGTCAGGGATCATGGAGCTTTGTGATGAAATGGGTCATGGCACATTTTGATTACAGGGGTTATGGAACTTTGTGATGTCAGGTGTATGGAGCATTGTGATGATAATGGCATGTAGCATTGTGATGACAGGGGTAATGGATCATTGTGATGACAGGGTTGAAGGAGTATTGTGATGACTAGTGGTGGAACATTGAGATATCAGTGGTGAGAGAGCATTTTGATAAGTGCATGGAGCATTGTGATGGCAAGGTTTATGGAGCATTTTGATGACAAGGATGTGGAGCATTGTGCTGACAAGTGCAGGGCGATTTGCGATGACATTGGTTGTGGAGCATTGTACTGACACGTGCATCGAGCATTGTAATGACAAGAGTCATGGAGCATTGTGCTGACAAAGGCATGGAGCTTTGTGATGACAAGGGTCACAGAGCATTGTGATAAAAAGTTCATGGAGCATTGTTGTGACAAAGGTCACAGAGCTTTGTGTGACAAGGTCATGGACCATTGTGATGACAAATGTCATGAAGCATTGTGATGTCTTTAGTCACGGAGCATTGTGATAACAGGGGTCGTGGAGCATTGTGAAGAAAAGGGAATGCATCATTGTGATGAAAAATGCAGGGAGCCTTGTCATGACAGTGTTCAAGGAGCATAGTGATGACAAGTGTCAGGGAGCATTGTGATGACAAGTGTATTGAGCATTGTGGTGACAAAGGTCATGGAGCATTGTTATGAGAAGACCTTGCATAATTGTGATGACGAACGTCATGGGGCATTGTGATGACAAGTGTCATGGAACATTGTCATCAGAAGGGTTTGCAGCTTTGTGATGACAGAGGTCATGGATCATTTTGATTTCATAGTGATGACAATAGCATGAATCATTATGATGATGGGCATGGTGCATTTTGATGACAGGTTTGATGGAGAATTGAGATGTAAAGTGGCATGGAGAATTGTGATTACAGAGGCCTTGGAGCATTGTGATGACAAGGGTCATGGAACCTTGTGATGACAAGGCCGTGGAACACTGTGATGGCAGGTGTCATGGAGCATTGTTATGAGAGGTGTAATGGAGCATTTTGATGACAAGGGCATGGAGCAATGTGATGAGAGATTTCATTGAGCATTGTGATGCCAATGGCATGGAGCATTGTGATGCCAAGGGTCATGGAGCTTTGTGATGAAAAATGTCATTGGGCATTTTAATGACAAGTGTGTGGTGCATTGTGATGAGAAGGGCAGGGAGCATTGTGATGACAGGGTCATGGAGCAATTTGATGAAAAGCGTCATGGAATATTTTGATGACAAGCGTTATGGAACATTGTGATGTCAGGGGTCATGAAGCTTTGTGAAGAAATGGGTCATGGAGCATTTTGTGACAGGGGTTATGGAAAATTGTGATGTCAGGGGTCATGGAGCATTGTGATGACAAGGGCACGGAGCAATGTGCTGACAGGGGCATGGAACATTTGTCTGACAAGTTTCATGGATTATTGTGATGACAGTGGGCATGGAGCATTGTGATGACAAAGGTCACAGAGCCTTGTGTGAAGAGGGCGTGGACCACTGGGTTGACAAAGGTCATGAAGCACTGTGATGACTGGAGTCACGGAGCATTGTGATGCCAGTGGTCATGGAGCATTGTGCTGAGAAGCGCATGGAGCATTTTAATGACAAGAGTCATGGAGCATTGTGCTGACAAAGGCATTGAGCATGGTGATGATAAGGGACACAGAGCATTGTGATGAAATATTCATGGAGCACTGTGGTGACAAAGATCACAGAGCCTTGTGTGACGGGGACATGGACAATTGGTCTGACAAGTTTCATGGATTATTGTGATGACAGTGGGCATGGAGCATTGTGATGACAATAGTCATGAAGCATTGTGATGACTGGAGGCAAGGAGCATTTTAATGACATGGGTAATGGAGCATTGTGATGACATGGGCATGGAGCATTGTGATGACAGTGGCATGGAACATTTGTCTGACAAGTTTCATGGATTATTCTGATGACAGTGGGCATGGCGCATTGTGATGACAAGGGCATGGAACATTGTGATGACAAGGTCATGGCGTATTGTGAAGACAGTTGTCAGGGAGCATTGTGATGACATATGTCATTGTCCATTGTGATGACAATGGCATGGAGCATTGTGATTCCAAGTGTCATGGAAGATTGTGATGACAAAGGTAATGGAGTATTTTGATGACAATGGCTTGCAACATTGTGATTACAAGAGTCATGGATCATTGTGATGAGAGGGGTCATGGAGCATTGTGATGACAAGAGTCATGGAGCATTGTGATGAGAAGGTCATGGATCATTTGGCGGAAAATATGCATGGAGTATTGTGATGACAGGGGTCAAGGAGCATTGTGATGACAAGTGTATTGAGCATTGTGATGACAAAGTTCATGGAGCATTGTGATGAGATAACCATGGATAATTGTGATGACGAGCGTCATGGAGCGTTGTGATGACAAGTGATATGGAACCTTGTGATCACCTGGGTTTGGAGCATATTGATGACAGAGGTCATGGAACATTTTGATTTCATTGTGGTGACAATAGCATGAAGCATTATGATAATGGGCATGGTGCATTGTAATGACAGGTTTCATGGAGAATTGAGATGAAAAGTGGCATGGAGCATTGTGATTAAAGTGGTCTGGGAACATTATGATGACAAAGGAATGGAGCATTGTGATGAGAAGGCAATGGAGCATTCTGATGACATGCGTCATGTAGTTTTGTGACAACAAAGGCATGGAGCATTGTGAAGACAGTGGCATCGAAAATTGGTGTAACATGTTTTATGGATTATTGTGATGACAGTGGGCATGGCAAATTGTGATGACAAGGGCATGGAGCATTGTGATGCCAAGTGTCATGGAGGATTGTGATGACAAATGTAATGGAGCATTGTGATGACAAGGGCTTGGAGCATTGTGATAACAAGGGTCATGGAGCATTGTGATTAAAATGGGCATTTAGAATTTTGATGACAAGGTATGAAGCATTTTGATGACAAAGCCATGGATCTTGCTATGACAGGTGTCATGGGACATTTCGATGACAGGTGCATGGTGAATTGTGATGACAAGAGCATGTAAAATTGTGATGAGAAGTGTCATGGAGCACTGTGATGACAAGAACGTGGAGAATTGTAATGACAATGGACATGGAGCATTGTTATGACCAGGGAATGGAGCATTGTGATCGAAAGACCATGGAGCACTGTGATGAGAAAAATGCATAACTGTGATGACGAGCATCATGGAGCACTGTATGACAAGGGGCATGGAACATTCTGATGACATGCGTCATGGAGCATTGTGTTGACAGAGGTCATGGAACATTGTGATGACAGGGGTCATGGAGCATTCTGATGATAAGCTTGTGGAGTATTGTGATGACAATGGCATGGAGCATTGTGATGAAAAGGGCATGGATCATTGTGATGAAAAATGCATGGAGACTTTTCATGACAGATTTAAAGGAGCATTCTGACAACAAGTGTCAGGGAGCATTGTGATGACAAGTGTATTGAGCATTGTGATGAAAATGGTCATGGAACATTGTGATGACAAGGGCATGTAGTATTGTGATGACAGGCATCATGGAGAATTCTGATGTCAAGTGTTATGGAACATTGTGATCACAAGGGTTTGGAGCATTGTGATGACAGGTCATGGAACACTCTGATACATGGGTCATGAAGGATTGTAATGATAAGGGCATGGAGCATTGTGATGAGAAGGGCATCAAGCATTTTGATGACAAGCGTCTTGGAGCTTTGTGATGACCAGGACATGGAACAATGTGATGAGAGGCTTCACGAAGCATTGTGATGAAAATGGCATGGAACATTGTGATGCAAAGGGTCATGGAGCTTTGTGATGACAAAGGTCATGGAGCACTTTGATGACAAGTGTGTCGTGCATTGTGATTAGAACGGCAGCGTGCATTGTGATGACAGGGTCATGGAGCAATTTGATGAAAAGTGTCATCGAACATTCTGATGACAGGGGTTATGGAACATTGTGATGTCAGGGTTCATGGAGCATTTTGATGAAATGGGTCATGGAGAATTTTGATGACATGTGTTATGGAACATTGTGATTTTAGGGGTTATTGAACATTGTGATGATAAGGGCATGTACCATTGTGATGACAGGGGTCATGGAACATTGTGATGACAGGGGTGAGGGACTATTGTGATGACTAGTGATGGAACATTGTGATATCAGTGGTGAGAGAGCATTTTGATGAGAAGTGTATGGAGCATTGTGATGACAATGTTTATGGAGCGTTGTGATGACAAGATTGTGGAGCATTGTGATGACAAGTGCATGACACATTGTTATGATATGTGTTATGGAGCATTGTGCTGATTAGCACATGGAGCATTGTGATGACAATGGTCATGGAGCATTGTGCTAAAGAAGGCATGGAGCATTGTGATGACAAGGGTCACGGAGCATTGTGATCAAATGTTCATGGAGCATTGTGGTGACAAAGGTCACAGGGACTTGTGATGAAGAGGGCATGGAACATTGTGATGACAAAGGTCATGAATCATTGTTATGACTGGAGTCAAGGAAGACTGTGATGACAGGGGTCATGGAGCTTTGTGATGAAAAGGGCATGGAGCATTGTGAACACAGGGCCATAGAGCATAGCTCTGACAAGTTTTATGGCTTATTGTGATGAGAGTGGGCATGGCACTTTTTGATGACAAGGGCATGGAGCATTGTGATAACAAGGTGATACAGTATTGTGAAGACAGGTGTCAGGGAGCACGGAGATGACATATGCGGTGGTCCATTGTGATGACAATGACATGGAGCATTGTGATGCCAAGTGTCAAGGAGGATTGTGATGACAAGTGCTTGGAGCATTGTGATGACAGGGGTCATGGAGCATTGTGATGAAAAGGGCATGGAGCATTGTGATTACAGGGGTCTTGGAGCATTGTGATGAAAAGGGCATGGATCATTGTGATGGAAAAGGCATGGAGCCTTGTTATGACAGGGTTCAAGGAGCATACTGACGACAAGTGTCAGGGAGCATTGTGATGACAATTAAATTGAGCATTGTGATGACAAAGGTCATGGAGCATTGTGATTAGAAAACCATGGATAATTGTGATGACGAGCATCATGGGGCGTTGTGATGACAAGTGTTATGGAACATTGTGATCATAAGGGTTTGGAGCATTGTGATGACAGAGTTCATGGAGCATTTTGATTTCATTATGATGACCATAGCATGAAGCATTATGATGATGAGCATGGTGCATTGTGATTACATGGTTCATGGAGCATTGAGATGAAAAGGGGAATGGAGAATTGTGATTAAATTGGTCTTGGAGCATTGTGATGACAAGGGCATGGAGCATTGTGATGAGAAGGCAATGTAGCATTCTGATGACATGCGTCATGGAGCTTTGTGATGACAAGGGCCTGGAAAATTGTGATTACAGGGGTCTTGGAGCATTGTGATGACAAGGGAATGGATCATTGTGATGAAAAATGCATGGAGCCTTTTCATGACAGGTTTCAAGGAGCATTCTGACAACAACTGTCAGTGAGCATTGTGATGACAAATTTATTGAGTATTGTGATGACGATGGTCATGGAGCATTGTGATGACAATGGCATGGAATATTGTGATGACAGGCATCATGGATCATTGTGATGTCAAGGGTTATGGAACATTGTGATCACAAGGTTTTGGAGCATTGTGATGACAGGTCATGGATCATTTTGATTTCAAGGAGCATGGAGCATTGTGATGACAAGGGCATGAAGCAATGTGATCCAAAGTTTCATGGAGGATTTTGATGACAAGCGCATGGGGCATTGTGATGATAATGTCATGTTGTATTTTGCTGACAAAGGCATGGAGCATCGTGATGACAAGTTTCATGGAGCACTGTGAAGACAAGCAACACGGTGCATTGTGATTACAGCCGTCATGGAGAATTAAGATGGCAAGGGCACGGATCATTGTGATGACAAGGGTCAGGGAGCATTTTGATGATAAATGTCCCGGATTATTGTGTTGTAAGGGGTCATGGAGAATTGTGATGACAGTAGTCATAGAGCATTGTAATGACAGGTGTCATGGTGCATTGTGATGAGAAGTTCATGGAGCATTGGGCTGAAAATGTTCATGGAATATTGTGATGACAGGGGTCATGGAGCATTGTGATGACAAGGGAATGGAGCATTGTGATGACAAGATCCTGGAGCATTGTGATGAGAAGACTATGGAACTTTGTGAGGACAAGTCTCATGGAGCATTCTGATGAAATGGGGCATGGAACATTGTGATTAAAGGAGCCTTGGAGCATTGTGATGACAAGGGCATGGAGCATTGTGAATACAGGGGTCTTGGATCATTGTGATGCCAAGGGTTATGGAACCTTGTGATGACAAGGCCTTGGATCATTTTGATGGCAGGGCTAATGGAGCATTGTCATGACAGGGGTAAGGGAGCATTGTGATTACAATTGTATGGAGCATTGGTCTGAAAAGTTTCATGGATTATTGTGATGAGAGTGGGCATGGCGCATTGTGATGACAAGGTCACACAACACTGTGTTACATGGGTCATGGAGGATTGTAATGACAAGGGCATGGAGCATTGTGATGAGAAGGGCATCGAGCATTCTGATGACAAGCATCGTGGAGCTTTGTGATGACAAGGACATGGAAGCAATGTGATGAGAGGCTTCAGGAAGCACTGTGATGACAATGGCATGGAGCATTGTGATGCCAAGGGTCATGGAGTTTTGTGATGACAAAGGTCATGGAGCATTTTGTTGACAAGTGTGTGGTGCATTGTAATGAGAAGGGCAGGGTGCATAGTGATGACAGGGTCATGGAGCAATTTGATGAAAATGGTCATCGAATATTTTGATGACAGGGGTTATGGAACATTGTGATGTCAGGGGTCATGGAGCATTGTGATGAAAAGCGTCATGGAGCATTTTGATGACAGGGATTATGGAACATTGTGATGTCAGGGGTCATCGAACATTGTGGTGATAAGGGCATGTAGCATTGTGATTACAGGGGTCATGGAACATTGTGATGACAGGGGTGAGGGAGTATTGTGATGACTAGTGATGGAACAGTGTAATATCAGTGGTGAGAGAGCATTTTGATGAGAAGTGTATGGAGCATTGTGATGACAAGGTTTATGGAGCGTTGTGATGACAAGGTTGTGGAGCATTGTGATGACAAGCGTGTGGTGCATTGTTATGACATGTGTTATGGAGCATTGTGCTGGCTAGTGCATGAAGCATTGTGATGAAATGGGTCATGGAGCATCGTGCTGAGAAACGCATGGAGCATTGTGATGACAAGGGTCATGGAGCATTGTGATCAAAAGTTCATGGAGCATTGTGGTGACAAAGGTCACAGAGACTTCTGATGACGAGGGCATGGACCATTTTGATGACAAAGGTCATGAATCATTGTTATGACTGGAGTCACGGAGCATTGTGACGACCGGGGTCATGGAGCATTGTGATGACAAGGGCATGGTGGATTGTGATGACAGAGGCATAGAGCATTGCTCTGACAAGTTTTATGGATTATTGGATGACAGTTGGCATGGCTCATTGTGATGACAAGGGCATGGAGCATTGTGATGACAATGTCATACATTATTTTGAAGGCAGGTGTCAGGGAGCATTGTGATGACATATGTCACGTTCCATTGTGATGACAATGCCATTGGGCATTGTGATGCCAAGTGTCATGGAAGATTGGGATGACAAATGTAATGGAGCATTGTGATGACAAGGGCTTTGAGCATCGTGATGACAAGGTCAAGGAGCACTCTGATGACAAGATCATGGAGAGTTGTGATGACAAGGGCCATTGAGAATTTTGATGAGAAGGTCGTGACGCACTGTGATGAGAAGCGCATGGAGCTTGCTATGACAGGGGTCATGGAGCATTGCAATGAAAAGTGCATGGAGAACTGTATTGACAACAGCATGTAACATTTTGATGTGAAGTGTCTTGGAGCATTGTGATGTCAAGGACATGTAGAATTGTGATGACCAGGGCATGGAGCATTGTGATGGCAGGACCGTGGAGCATTGTGATGAGAAGACCATGGATAATTGTGATGATGAGCGTCATGGCGCACTTTAATGACAATGGGCATGGAGCACTGTGATGACAGGTGTCATGGATCATTGTGATGACAATTGTCATGGACCATTCTGATGACAAGCTTGTGGAGTAATGTGCTGAAAAAGGCATGGAGCCTTTTCATGACAGTGCTCCAGCAGCATTCTGACGACAAGTGTCAGGGAGCATTGTGATGACATGTGTATTGAGAATTGTGATGACAAAGGTCAGGGAGCATTTTGATGATAGGCATCATGGAGCATTGTGATGACAAGTATTATGGAACATTGTGATCACAAGGATTTGGAGCATTGTGATGACAGAAGTCATGTATCATTTTCATTTAAAGGAGCATAGAGCATTGTGATGACAAGGGCATGAAGCAATGTGAACCCAAGGTTCATGGAGGATTTTGATGACAATGGGAACGGAGTATTGTGATGACAAGTGCATGGAGCATTGTGATGACAAGGTCATGTAGCATTTTGCTGACAAAGGCATGGAGCATTGTGATGACAAGCGTCATGGAGCATTGTGTTTACAGGGGTCAAGGAGCTTTGGGATGGCAAAACATGGATCATTGTGATGACAAGGGTCATGGAAAATTTTGATGACAAGAGTCCCGGATCATTGTGTTGTCTGGATGTCATGGAGCGTTGTGATGACATTGGTCATGGAGAATTGTGATTCCAGGGGTCATCGAGCATTGTGATGAGAAGTTCATGGAGTATTGGACTGACAATATTCTTTGAGTATTGTTATGGCGGGTGTCAATGAGCATTGTGATGACAAGGGAATGGAGCATTGTGATGACAAAGTCCGGGGCATTGTGATGAGAAGACCATGGTGCATTGTGATGACAAGTCTCATGGAACATTCTTATGCAAAAGGGAATAGAGCATTTTGATTACAGGGGTCTTGGAGCATTGGGATGACAAGGGCATGGAGCATGGTGATGACAATGCCAGGAGCATTCTGATGACATGCGTCATGGATATTTCTGATGACAAGGGCATGGAGCATTGTGATTACAGGGGTTTTGGAGCATTGTGATGAAAAGTCCATGGATCATTGTGAGGAAAAGGCATGGAGCCTTGTCATGACAGGTTTCAAGAAGCATACTGATGACAAGTGTCAGGGAGCATTGTGATGACAAAGGTCATGGAGCATTGTGATGAGAAGACCATGGATAATTGTGATGAGGAGTGTCATGGGGCATTGTGATGACAAGTGTTATGGAACATTGTGATCACAAGGGTTTGGAGCATTGTGATGACAGAGGTCATGGAGCATTTTGATTTCATTGTGATGACAATAGCATGAAGCATTATGATGATGGGCATGGTGCATTGTAATGACAGTGTTCATGGAGAATTGAGATGAAAAGAGGCATGGAGCCTTGTGATTACAGGGGTCATGGAGCATTGTTAGGACAAGGGTCATGGAGCCTTGTGATGACAACGCCATGGAATATTGTGATGGCAGGGGTCATGGAGCATTTTTATGAGAGGTGTAATGGAGCATTGTGATGACAAGGGCATTGATCATTGGTTTGAAAAGTTTCATGGATTATTGTGACGAGAGTGGTCATGGAGCATTGTGATGACAAGGGCACAGAACACGGTGATACATGGGTTATGGAGTATTGTAATGACAAGGGCACGGATCATTGTGATGAGAAAGGCATCGAGCATTGTGATGACAAGCGTCATGGAGCTTTGTGATGACAAGGGCAAGGAGCAATGTGATGATAGGGTTCATGGAACATTGTGATGACAATGGCATGGAGCATTGTGATGCGAAGGGTCATGGAGATTTGTGAGGACAAATGTCAATGAGCATTTTGATGACAAGAGCATTGTGCATGTTGATGAGAAGGGCAGGGAGCATTGTGATGACAGGATCATGGAGCAATTTGATGAAAAGAGTCAGGAAACATTTTGATGACAGGGGTTATGGAACAGTGTGACGTCAGTGGTCATGGAGCATTGTGATGATAAGGGCATGTAGCATTTTGATGACAGGGATCATGGAACATTGTGAATGAAAGGGGTGAGGGAGTATTGTGATGACTAGTGATGGAACATTGTGATATCAGTGGTGAGAGAGCATTTAGATGACAAGTTCATGGAGAATTGTGATGACAAGGTTTATGGAGCAATGTGATAGGGTTGTGGAGCATTGTGAAGACAAGTGCATGGCATATTGTGATGACCTGTGTCTTGGAGCATTGTGCTGACAAGCGCATGGAGCATTGTGATGACAAAGTCATGGAGCATTGTGATGAGAAAGCCATGGAGCATTCTGATGACATGCATCATTAAATTTTGTGATGAAAAGGGCATGGAGAATTGTTATTACAGGGATCTTGGAGCATTGTGATGAAAAGTCCATGGATCATTGTGATGAAAAAGGCATGGAGCCTTGTCATGACAGGTTTCAAGGAGCATACTGATGACGAGTGTCAAGGAGCACTGTGATGACAAAGGTCATGGAGCATTGTGATGTGAAGACCATGGGTAATTGTGATGAGGAGCATCATGGGGCATTGTGATGACAAGTGTTATGGAACATTGTGATCACAAGGGTTTGGAGCATTGTGATGACAGAGGTCATGGAGCATTTTGATTTCATTGTGATGACAATAGAATTAAGCATTATGATGATGGGCATGGTGCATTGTGATGACAGTGTTCATGGAGAATTGAGATGAAAAGAGGCATGGAGCCTTGTGATTACAGGGGTCATGGAGCATTGCATTGACAAGGGTCATGGAGCCTTGTGATGACAACGCCATGGAATATTGTGATGGCAGGGGTCATGGAGCATTGTTATGACAGGTGTAATGGAGCAATTTGATGACAAGGGCATTGAGCATTGGTTTGAAATATTTCATGGATTATTGTGATGAGAGGGGGCATGGAGCATTGTGATGACAAGGGCACAGAATACGGTGATTCATGGGTCATGGAGGATTGTAATGACAAGGGCATGGACCATTGTGATGAGAAAGGCATTGAGCATTGTGATGACAAGCGTCATGTAGCTTTGTGATGACAAGGGCAAGGAGCAATGTGATGATAGGGTTCATGGAGCATTGTGATGACAATGACATGGAGCATTGTGATGCCAAGGGTCATGGAGCTTTGTGATGACAAAGGTCATGGAGCATTTTGATGACAAGAGCATTGTTCATTGTGATGAGAAGGGCAGGGAGCATTGTGATGACAGGGTCATGGAGCAATTTGATGAAAAGGGTCAGGAAACATTTTGATGACAGGGGTTATGGAACATTGTGATGTCAGTAGTCATGGAGCATTGTGATGATAAGGGCATGTAGCATTTTGATGACATGGGTCATGGAACATTGTGATGAAAGGGGTGAGGGAGTATTGTGATGACTAGTGATGGAACATTGTGATATCAGTGGTGAGAGAGCATTTAGATGAGAAGTGCATGGAGCATTGTGATGACAAGTTTTATGGAGCATTTTGATGACAAGTGCTTGGCATATTGTGATGACATGTGTCTTGGAGCATTGTGCTGACAAGCGCATGGAGCATTGTGATGACAAGGTCATGGAGCATTGGGCTGACAAAGGCATGCAGCATTGTGATGACAAGTGTTACAGAGCACTGTGATGACTAGGGAATGGACCATTCTGATGACAAAGGTCATAAAGCATTGTGATGACTGGATTCACAGAGCATTATGATGTGAGGGGTCATGGAGCATTGTGATTACAAGGGCATGGAGCATTGTGATGACAGGGGCATGGAGAATTGGTTTGACAAGTTTCATGGATTATTGCTATGAAGGTGGGCATGGCACATTGTGATGAGAAGGCAATGGAGCATTCTGATGACATGCGTCATGGAGCTTTGTGATGACAAGGGCATGGAGCATTGTGATTACAGGATTCTTGGAGCATTGTGATGAGAAGGGTCATGGAGGCTTTTGATGACAAGGCCGTGGAACATTTTGATGGAAGGGGTCATGGAGCATTGTTATGACAGGTGTATTGGAGCATTGTGATGTCAAGGGCACGGGACACTGTGATACATAGATCATGCAGGATTGTAATGACAAGTGCATGGAGCAATGTGATGAGAGGGTTCATGGAGCATTGTGATGACAATGGAATGGAGCATTGAGATGCCAAGGGTCATGGACCTTTGTGATGACAAAAGTCATGGAGCATTTTGATAACAAGGGCGTGGTGCATTGTGATGAGAAGGGCAGGGAGCATTGTGATGACAGGGTCATGGAGCAATTTGAATAAAAGGGTCATGGAATATTTTGATGACAGGGGTTATGGAACATTGTGATGTCAGGCCTCATGGAGCATTGTGATGATAATGGCATATAGCACTGTGATGACAGTGGTCTTGGAACATTGTGATGACAGGGGTGAGCGAGTATTGTGATGACTAGTGATGGAACATTGTGATATATGTGGTGAGAGAGCATTTTGATGAGGAGTGGATGGAGCATTGTGATGACAAGTGTTATGGAATATTGTGAAGACAGGTGTCTGGGAGCATTGTGATGACATATGTCATTGCCCATTGTGATGACAATGGCATGGAGCATTGTGATACCAAGTGTCATGGAGGATTGTGATGACAAATGTAATGGAGCATTTTGATAACAAGGGCTTGGAACATTGAGATGACAAGGGTCATGGAGCATTGTGATGACAAGGGCATGGAGCATTCTGATGAAAATGTGCATGGAATATTGAGATTACAGGGGTTTTGAAGCAATGTGATTACAAGGGCAAGGAGCATTGTGATGAGAAGGCAATGGAGCATTCTGATGACATGCGTCATGGAGCTTTGTGATGACAAGGACATGGAGCATTGTGATTACAGGGGTCTTGGAGCATTGTGATGAAAAGGGAATGGATCATTGTGATGAAAAATGTATGGAGACTTGTCATGACAGGGTTCAAGGAGCATACTGATGACAACTGTCAGGGAGCATTGTGATGACATATGTCATTGTCCATTGTGATGACAATGGCATGGAGCATTGTTATACCAAGTGTCATGGAGGATTGTGATGAGAAAGGTAAATAAGCATTTTGATAACAAGGGCTTGGAACATTGAGATGACAGGGGTCATGGAGCATTGTGATGACAAGGGCATGGAGCATTCTGCTGAAAAGGTGCATGGAGCTTTGAGATTACAGGGATGTTGAAGCAATGTGATTAAAAGGGCATGGAGCATTGTGATGAGAAGGCAATGGAGCATTGTGATGAGAAGGCAATGGAGCATTCTGATGACATGTGTCATGGAGCTTGGTGATGACAAGGACATGGAGCATTGTGATTAGAGGGGTCTTGGAGCATTGTGCTGAAAAGGGAATGGATCATTGTGATGAAAAATGCATGGAGCCTTGCCATGACAGGTTTCAACGTGCATACTGATGACAACTGTCAGGGAGCATTGTGATGATAAGTGTATTGAGCATTGTGATGACAAAGTTCATGGAGCATTGTGATGAGAAGACCATGGATAATTATGATGACCAGCGTCATGGGGCATTGTGATGACAAGTGTTATGGAACATTGTGATCAGAAGGGTTTGGTGCATTGTGATGACAGAGGTCATTGAGCATTTTGATTTCATTGTGATGACAATAGCATGAAATATTATGGTGATGAGCACGGTGCATTTTGATGACAGTGTTCATGGAGCATTGAGATGAAAAGGGGCATGGAGCACTGTGATTACAGAGGTGTTGAAGCATTGTGATGACAAGGGCATGGAGCATTGTGATGAGAAGGCCATGGATAATTGTGCTGACATGCATCATGAAGCGTTGTGATGACAAGGGCATGGAGAATTGTGAATTACAGGAGTCATGGAATATTGTGATGACAGGCGTGTGGGAGTATTGTGATGACTAGTGATGGGAAATTGTGATATCAGTGGTGAGAAGGCATTTTGAGGAGAAGTGCATGGAGCATTGTGATGACAAGGTTTATGGAGCATTTTGATGACAAGGGTCATGGAGCGTTGTGATCACAAGGGCATGGAGCATTGTGATGAAAAGCGCCATTGAGAATTTTGATGACAGGGTCGTGAAGCATTGTGATTAAAAGCACATGGAGCTTGCTATGACAGGGGTCATGGAGCATTGCGATGACAAGTGCATGGAGAATTGTGATGACAAGATCATGTAACATTTTTATGAGAAGTGTCATGGAGCATTGTGATGGCAAGACCGTGGAACATTGTGATGAGAAAACCATGGATAATTGTGATAACGAGCGTCATGGAGCACTGTAATGACATGGGCATGGAGCATTTTGATGACAAGTGTCATGGAGCATTGTGATGACAAGGGTCATGGAGGATACTGATGACAAGCTTGTGAAGTGTTGTGATGACAATGGCATGGAGCATTGTGATGAAAAGTGCATGGAGCCTTTTCATGACACGGTTAAATGAGCATTCTGACGAGAAATGACAGGGAGCATTGTGATGATAAGTGTATTGAGCACTGTAATGACAATGTTCATGGAGCATTGTCATGAGAAGTCCATGGATAATTGTGATGACAGGCATCAAAGTGTGTTGTGACGACAAGTGTTATGGAACATTGTGATCACAAGTGTTTGGAGCATTGTGATGACAGAGGTCATGGATCATTTTGATTTCAAGAACATGGAGCATTTTGATGACAAGGGCTTGAAGCAATGTGATCCCAAGGTTCATGGAGGATTTTGATGACAATGGTAATGGAGAATTATGATGACAAGCGCATGGAGCATTGTGATGACAATGTCATGTAGGATTTTGCTGACAAAGCATGGAGCATTGTGATGACAAGTGTCACGGAGCAATGTGATGACAAGTGTCACAGATCATTGTGATTACAGGGGCCATGGAACACTGGGATGACAAGGGCATGGATCAATGTGATGACAATGGTCATGGAGCATTTTGATGACAGTGTTCATGGAGAATTGTGATTACATGGGTCTTGGAGCATTGTGATGACAAGGGCATGGAGCATTGGGATGAGAAGACCATGGATAACTGTGATGACGAGCATCATGGAGCACTGTAATGACAAGGGGCTTTGGGCATTCTGATGACAGGCGTCATGGAGCATTGTGATGACCGGGGTCATGGAACATTGTGAAGACAGGTCATGGAGCATTGTGATGACAAGTGTCATGGAGCATTCTGATGATAAGCTTGTGGAGTATTGTGATGAAAATGGCATGGATCATTGTGATGAAAATGGCATGAATCATTGTGATGAAAAATGCATGGAGCCTTTTAATGACAGGTTTCAAGGAGCATTCTGACAACAAGGTTCAGGGAGCATTGTGATGACAAGTGTATTGAGCATTGTGATGACAATGATCATGGAGCATTGTGATGACAACAGTCCCGGATTATTGTGTTGTAAGGGGTCATAGAGCATTGTGATGACAGGGGTCATAGAGCATTGTGATGACAGTGGTCATGGAGCAGTGTGATGAGAAGATCATGGAGCATTGGCTGAAAATGTTCATGGAGTATTGTGATGACAAGGGAATGGAGCATCGTGATGACAAGGTCCTGGAGCATTGTGATGAGAAGTCCATGGAGCCTTGTGATGACAAGTCTCATGGAGCATTCTGATGAAATGGGGCATGGAGCATTTTGATTACAGGAGCCTTGGAGCATTGTGATGACCAGGGCTAGGAGCATTGTGATGAGAAGGCCATGGAGCATGTTTATGACATGCGCCATGAAGCTTTGTGATGACCTGGGCATGGAGCATTGTGATTACAGAGGTCTTGGAGCATTGTGATGACAAGGGCAAGGAACACTGTGATACATGTGTCATGGAGGATTGTAATGACAAGAGCATGGATCATTGTGAATAGAAGGTCATCGAGCATTGTGATGACAAGCGTCATGGAGCATTGTGATGACAAGCGTCATGGAGCTTTGTGATGACAAGGGCATGAAGCAATGCGATGAAAGGGTTCATGGAGCATTGTGATGACAATGGCATGGAGCATTGTGATGCCAAGGGTCATGGAGCTTTGTGATGACAAAGGTAATTGAGCATTTTGATTACAAGGGTGTTGTGCATTGTGATGAGAAGGGCAGGGAGCATTGTGATGACAGGGTCAAAGAGCAATTTGATGAAAACTGTCATGGAACATTTTGATGACAGGGGATATGGAACATTGTGATGTCAGGGGTCATGGAGCTTTGTGATGAAAAGGGTCATGGAGCTTTTTGATGCTGGGGTTATGGAACATTGTGATATCAGGCCTCATGGAGCATTGTGATGATAATTGCATGTAGCATTGTGATGACAAGGGTCACGGAACATTGTGATGATGTGGGCATGGACCATTTTGATGACAAAGTCATGAAGTATTGTGGTTGCTGGAGTCACGGAGCATTGTGATGACAGGTGTCATGTAGCATTGTGATGACAAGGGCATGGAACATTGTGATGACAGGGGCATAGAGCATTGCTCTGAAAATTTTTATGGATTATTGTGATGACAGTGGGCATGGCACATTGTGATGACAGGGGCATGGAGCATTGTAATGACAAGGTCAAGGAATATTGTGAAGACAGGTGTCAAGGAGCATTGTGATGACAATGGCATGGAGCATTGTGATGCCAAGTGTCATGGAGGATTGAGATGACAAAGTAATGGAGCATTGTGATGACAAGGGCTTGGAGCATCGTGATGACAATGGTCTTGGATCACTGTGATGACAAGATCTAGGAGCATTGTGAGGAGAAGGGCCATTGAGAATTTTGAATGAGAAGGTCGTGAAGCATTGTGATGAAAAGCGCACCAAGCTTGCTATGACAGGGGTCATGGAGCATTGTGATGTACAAGTGCATGGAGAATTGTATTGACAAGATCATGTAACATTGTGATGACAAGTGTCATGGAGCATTTTGATGATAAGGACATGTAGAATTGTGATGACCAGTGCATGCAGCATTGTGATGAAAAGACCGTGGATCACTGTTCTGAGAAGACCATGGATAATTGTGATGATGAGCGTCATGGAGCACTGTAATGACAAGGGGCATAGAGCATTGTGATGACAGGTGTCATGGATCATTGTGATGACAAGGGTCATGGACCATTCTGATGACAAGCTTGTGGAGTAATGTGATGACAATGGCATGGAACATTGTGATGAAAAGTGCATGGAGCATTGTGATGAAAAAGGTTTGGAGCCGTTTCATGACAGTGTTCAAGGAGCATTCTTACGACAAGTGTCAGGGAGCATTGTGATGACAAGTGTATTGAGCATTGTGATGACAAAGATCATGGAGCATTGTGATGACAGGCATCATGGAGCGTTGTGATGACAAATGTTATGGAACATTGAGATCACAAGGGTTTTGAGCATTGTGATGAGAGAAGTCATGTATCATTTTCATTTCAAGGTGCATGGAGCATTGTGATGACAAGGGCATGAAGCATTGTGAACCCAAGGTTCATGGAGTTTTTTGATGACAATGGGAATGGAGTATTGTGATGACAAGCGCATGGAGCATTGTGATGACAATGTCATGTAGCATTTTGCTGACAAATGCATGGAGCATTTTGATGACAAGTGTCATGGAACACTGTGATGACAAGCGTCATGGAGCATTGTGATTACAGGGGTCACAGAGCATTGGGATGGCAAGGATATGGATCATTGTGATGACAAGGGTCATGGGGCATTTTGATGACAAGAGTCCAGGATCATTGTGTTGTCCGGTGTCATGGAGCACTGTGATGACAGTGGTCATGGAGCATTGTGATGACAGGGGTCATGCAGAACTGTGATGAGAAGCTCATGGAGCATTGAGCTGATAATATTCATTGAGTATTGCGATGGCAGTGGTCATGGAGCATTGCGATGACAATGGAATGGAGCATTGTGATGACAAGGTCCTGGAGCATTTTGAGGAGAAGATCATGGAGGCTTGATGACAAGTGTCATGGAGCATTCTGATGAAAAGGGGTGTTGAGCTTTGTGATTACATAGGTCTTGGAGCATTGTGATGAAAATGGCATGGGTGATTGTGATGCAAAAGGCATGGAACCTTGTCATGACAGGGTTCAAGGAGCATATTGACGATAAGTGTCAGGGAGCATTGTAATGACAAGTGTATTGAGCATTGTGATGACAAAGGACATGGAGAATTGTGATGAGAAGACCATGGATAATTGTGATGATGAGCATCATGGGGCGTTGTGATGACAAGTGTTATGGAACATTGTGATCACAAGGGTTTGGAGCATTGTGATGACAGAGGTCACGGAGCATTTTGATTTCATTTTGATGACAATAGCATGAAGCATTTCGATGATGGGCATGGTTCATTGTGATTACAGAGTTCATGGAGCATTGACATGAAAAGTGGCATGGAGCATTTTGATTACAGTTGTCTTGGTGCATTGTGATGACAAGGGCATGGAGCATTGTGATGAGATGGCCATGGAGCAGATTGATAACATGCGTCATGGAGCTTTGTGATGGCAATAGCATGGAGCATTGTGACTACAGGGGTATTGGAGCATTGTGATGACAAGGGACATGGAGCCATGTGATGACAAGGCCGTGGAACATTGTCATGAAAGGGGTGAGGGCGTATTGTGATGACTAGTGATGGAACATTTTGATATTAGTGGTGAGAGTGCATTTTGATGAGAAGTACATGGAGCTTTGTGATGACAAGTATTATGGAGCATTCTGATGACAAGTTTGTGGAAAATTTTGATAACAAGCTCATGGAGCATTGTGATAACACGGGTCATGGAGCACTCTGCTGACAAAGGCGTGGAGCATTGTGATGAGATGTGTTACAGAGCTTTGTGATGACGAGGGAATGGACCTTTGTGATGACAGAGGTCATAAGGCATTGTGATGACTGGAGTCAAGGAACATTTTGATGTGAGGGGTAATGGAACATTGTGATTAAAAGGGCATGGAGCATTGTGATGACAGCGGCATGGAGCACTGGTCTGACAAGTTTCATGGATTATTGCTATAACAGTGGGCATGGAGCATTGTGATGACAGAGGTCATGGATCATTTTCATTTCAAGAACCATGGCGCATTGTGATGACAAGGGCATCAAGCAATGTGAACCCAAGTTTCATCGAGTATTTTGATGACAATGAGAATGGAGCATTGTGATGACAAGTTCATGAAGCATTTTGCTGACAAATGCATGGAACATTTTGATGACAAGGGTCATGGAGCACTGTGATGACAAGCGTCACTGAACATTGTGATTACAGGGGTCATGGAGCATTGTGATAACAAGGGAATGGATCATTGTGATGACAAGGGCATGGAACATTGTGATGACAGGGGCATGGAGCATTGTGATGACAAGGTCGTAGATTATTGTGAAGACAGTTGTCAGGGAGCATTGTGGTGACATATGTCATGGTCTATTGTGATGACAATGGCATGGAGCATTGTGATGCCAACTGTCATGGAGAAATGTGATGACAAATATAATGGAGCAGTTTGATGACAAGGGCTTGGAGCCTTGTGATGACAAGTGTTATGGAGCATTGTGATGACAAGGCAATGGATCATTGTGATGACAAGTGTCATGGAGCATTTTGATGACAAGAGTCCAGGATCATTGTGTTGTCAGGGGTCATGGATCGTTGTGATGACAGTGGTCATGGAGCACAGTGATGACAGAGTTCATGGGGCATTATGAAGTGAAGGTCGTGGAGCATTGGGCTGTAAATATTCATGGAGTATTGTGATGACAGGGGTCATGGAGCATTTTGATGACAAGGGAATGGAGCATTGTGATGAAAAGGGCAGGAGCATGGTGATGAGAAGGCCATGGAGCATTTTGAAGACATGATTCATGAAGCTTTGTGATGACAAGGGCATGGAGCATTGTGATTACAGGAGTCTTTGAGTATTGTGATGAAAAGTGCATGGGTCATTGTGATGAAAAATGCATGGAGCCTTGTCATGACAGGTTTCAAGGAGCATATTCACGACCATTGCCAGGGAGCATTGTGATGACATGTTTATTGAGCACTGTGATGAAAAAGGTCATGGAGTATTGTGAATAGAAGACCATGGATAATTGTGATGATGAGCGTCATGGGGCGTTGTGATGACAAGTGTTATGGAACATTGTGATCACAAGGGTTTGGAGCATTGTGATGACAGAGGTCATGGAGCATTTTGATTTCATTGTGATGACAATAGCATGAAGGATTATGATGATGGGCATGGTGCATTGTGATGACAGTGTTCATGGAGCATTGAGATGAAAAGTGGCAAGGAGCATTGTGATTACATGGGTCTTGGAGCATTGTGATGACGAGGGTCATGGAGCCTTGGATAACAAGGCCGTGGAACATTGTGATGGCAGGGATCATGGAGCACTGTTATGACAGGGGTCATGGAGCATTGTGATGACAAAGGCATGGAGCATTGTGATGACAGGGTGATGGAACTTTGGTCTGAGAAGTTTCATGGATTATTGTGATGACAGTGGGCATGACGCATTGTGATGACAGGGGCATGTAGCATTGTGGTGACAAGGTCAGGGAGTATTGTGAAGACAGGTGTCAGGGAGTATTTAGACGAAATATGTCTTGGTCCATTGCGATGACAATTGCATGGAGCATTGTGATGCTAAGTGTCATGAAGTATTGTGATGACAAACGTAATAGAGCATTTTGATGACAAGGGCTTAGAGCATCGTGATGACAATGGTCATGGAGCATTGTGATGACAAGGGACATGGAGCCATGTGATGACAAGGCCGTGGAACATTGTCATGAAAGGGGTGAGGGCGTATTGTGATGACTAGTGATGGAACATTTTGATATTAGTGGTGAGAGTGCATTTTGATGAGAAGTACATGGAGCTTTGTGATGACAAGTATTATGGAGCATTCTGATGACAAGTTTGTGGAAAATTTTGATAACAAGCTCATGGAGCATTGTGATAACACGGGTCATGGAGCACTCTGCTGACAAAGGCGTGGAGCATTGTGATGAGATGTGTTACAGAGCTTTGTGATGACGAGGGAATGGACCTTTGTGATGACAGAGGTCATAAGGCATTGTGATGACTGGAGTCAAGGAACATTTTGATGTGAGGGGTAATGGAACATTGTGATTAAAAGGGCATGGAGCATTGTGATGACAGCGGCATGGAGCACTGGTCTGACAAGTTTCATGGATTATTGCTATAACAGTGGGCATGGAGCATTGTGATGACAGAGGTCATGGATCATTTTCATTTCAAGAACCATGGCGCATTGTGATGACAAGGGCATCAAGCAATGTGAACCCAAGTTTCATCGAGTATTTTGATGACAATGAGAATGGAGCATTGTGATGACAAGTTCATGAAGCATTTTGCTGACAAATGCATGGAACATTTTGATGACAAGGGTCATGGAGCACTGTGATGACAAGCGTCACTGAACATTGTGATTACAGGGGTCATGGAGCATTGTGATAACAAGGGAATGGATCATTGTGATGACAAGGGCATGGAACATTGTGATGACAGGGGCATGGAGCATTGTGATGACAAGGTCGTAGATTATTGTGAAGACAGTTGTCAGGGAGCATTGTGGTGACATATGTCATGGTCTATTGTGATGACAATGGCATGGAGCATTGTGATGCCAACTGTCATGGAGAAATGTGATGACAAATATAATGGAGCAGTTTGATGACAAGGGCTTGGAGCCTTGTGATGACAAGTGTTATGGAGCATTGTGATGACAAGGCAATGGATCATTGTGATGACAAGTGTCATGGAGCATTTTGATGACAAGAGTCCAGGATCATTGTGTTGTCAGGGGTCATGGATCGTTGTGATGACAGTGGTCATGGAGCACAGTGATGACAGAGTTCATGGGGCATTATGAAGTGAAGGTCGTGGAGCATTGGGCTGTAAATATTCATGGAGTATTGTGATGACAGGGGTCATGGAGCATTTTGATGACAAGGGAATGGAGCATTGTGATGAAAAGGGCAGGAGCATGGTGATGAGAAGGCCATGGAGCATTTTGAAGACATGATTCATGAAGCTTTGTGATGACAAGGGCATGGAGCATTGTGATTACAGGAGTCTTTGAGTATTGTGATGAAAAGTGCATGGGTCATTGTGATGAAAAATGCATGGAGCCTTGTCATGACAGGTTTCAAGGAGCATATTCACGACCATTGCCAGGGAGCATTGTGATGACATGTTTATTGAGCACTGTGATGAAAAAGGTCATGGAGTATTGTGAATAGAAGACCATGGATAATTGTGATGATGAGCGTCATGGGGCGTTGTGATGACAAGTGTTATGGAACATTGTGATCACAAGGGTTTGGAGCATTGTGATGACAGAGGTCATGGAGCATTTTGATTTCATTGTGATGACAATAGCATGAAGGATTATGATGATGGGCATGGTGCATTGTGATGACAGTGTTCATGGAGCATTGAGATGAAAAGTGGCAAGGAGCATTGTGATTACATGGGTCTTGGAGCATTGTGATGACGAGGGTCATGGAGCCTTGGATAACAAGGCCGTGGAACATTGTGATGGCAGGGATCATGGAGCACTGTTATGACAGGGGTCATGGAGCATTGTGATGACAAAGGCATGGAGCATTGTGATGACAGGGTGATGGAACTTTGGTCTGAGAAGTTTCATGGATTATTGTGATGACAGTGGGCATGACGCATTGTGATGACAGGGGCATGTAGCATTGTGGTGACAAGGTCAGGGAGTATTGTGAAGACAGGTGTCAGGGAGTATTTAGACGAAATATGTCTTGGTCCATTGCGATGACAATTGCATGGAGCATTGTGATGCTAAGTGTCATGAAGTATTGTGATGACAAACGTAATAGAGCATTTTGATGACAAGGGCTTAGAGCATCGTGATGACAATGGTCATGGAGCATTGTGATGACAAGGGCATGGAGCATTGTGATGACAGGGGCATGGCACATTTTGATTACAAGAGCATGGAGCATTGTGGTGACAAAGGTCACAGAGCCTTGTGTGACGAGGGCATGGATCTTTGTGATGACAAATGTCATAAAGCATTGTGATGACTGGAGTCACGGAGCATTGTGATGACTGGAGTCACGGATAATTGTGATGACAGGGGTCATGGAGCATTGTGATGACAAGGGCATGGAGCATTTTGATGACAGGGACATGGAACACTGGTCTGACAAGTTTCATGGATTATTGTGATGACAGTGGGCATGGCTCATTGTGATGACAAGGGCATGGAGCATTGTGATGACAAGGTCATGGAGTATTGTGAAAGACAGGTGGCAGGGAGCACAGTGATGACATATGTCATGGTCCATTGTGATGACAATGGCATGGATTATTGTGATGCCAAGAGTCATGGAGGATAGTGATGACAAAGGTAATGGAGCATTTTGATGACAAGGGTTTGGTGCACCATGATGACAAGGTTCATGGAGCATTGTGATGTGAAGGGAATGGAGCATTGTGATAATAAAGGCATGGAACACTGTGATACATAGATCATGCAGGATTGTAATGACAAGGGCATAGTGCATTGTGATGAGAAGTGCATCGAGCGTTGTGATGACAAGCCTCATGGAGATTTGTGATGACAAGCGCATGGCGCATTGTGATGACATGGGTCATGGAGCACTGTGCTGACAAAGGCATGGCGCATTTTGATGACAAGGGACAGAGTATTCTGATGAAAAGTTCATGGAGCATTGTGGTGACAAAGGTCACAGAGCCTTGTGTGACAATGGCATGGACCATTGAGATGACAGAGGTCATGAATCTTTGTGATGACTGGAGTCACGGAGCATTGTGATGACAGGGGTCATGGAGCATTGTGATGACAGGGTTCATGGGGCATTGTGATTAGAAGGTCATGGAGCATTGGGCTGAAAATGTTCATGGAGTATTGTGATGACAGGGGCCATGGGGCATTTTGATGACATGGGAATGGAGCATTGTGATGAAAAGGGCATGGAGCATGGTGATGAGAAGGCCATGGAGCATTCTGAAGACATGAGTCATGAAGCTTTGTGATGACAATGGTATTGAGCATTGTGATTCCAGGGGTCTTGGAGCATTGTGAGGAAAAGGGCATGGATCATTGTGTTGAAAAATGCATGGAGCTTTGTCATGAAAGGGTTCAAGGAGCATACTGACGACAAGTGTCAGGGAGCATTGTGATGACAAGTGTATTGAGCATTGTGATGACAAAGTTAATGGAGTACTGTGAATAGAAGCCCATGGATAACTGTGATGATGAGCGTCATTAGGCGTTGTGATGACAAGTGTTATGGAACATTGTGATCACATGTGTTTGGAGCATTGTGATGACAGAGGTCATGGAGCATATTGATTTCATTTTGATGACAATAGCATGAAGCATTATAATGATGCGCATGGTGCATTGTAATGACAGGGTTCATGGAGCATTGAGATGAAAAGGGGCATTAAGCATTGTGATTACAGGTGTCTTGGACCATTGTGATGACAAGGGCATGGAGCATCTTGAATGAGAAGGCCATGGAGCATTCTGATGACATGCGTCATGGACTTTGTGATGACAAGTGTATGCAGAATTGTGATTACAGTGTTTGGTGCATTGTGATGACAAGTGTCTTGGAGTCTTGTGATGACAAGGTCATGGAAACTTTTGAAGGCAGGTGTCATGGAGCATTGTTATGACAGGGGTAATGGAGCATTGTGATGAAAAGAGCAAGGAGCATTGCTCTGAAATGTTTCATCGATTAATGTGATGAGAGTGGGCATGGAGCATTGTGATGACAAGGGCACAGAACACTTTGATACATGGGTCATGGAGGATTGTAATGACAAGGGCATGGAGCATTGTGATGAGAAGGGCATCGAGCATTGTGATGACAAGCGTCATGGAGGTTTGTGATGAGAAGGACATGGAGTAATGTGATGAGAGGCTTCATGGAGCATTGTGATGACAATGGCATGGAGCATTGTGATGCCAAGTGTCATGGAGTTTTGTGATGACAAAGGTCATGGAGCATTTTGATGACAAGGTCGTGGTGCGTTGTGATGAGAAGAGCAGGGAGCACTGTGCTAACAGGGTAATGGAGCAATTTGGTGAAAAAGTCATGGAATATTTTGATGTGAGTGGTTATGGAAAATTGTGATGTCAGCGGTGATGGAGCATTGTGATGAAAACGGTAATGGAGAATTTTGATGACAGGAATTATGGAGCATTGTGATGTCATTGGTCATGGAGCATTTTGATGATAAGTGCATGTAGCATAGTGATGATAGGGGTCATGGAACATTGTGATGACAAGGGTGAGGGAGTATTGTGAAGACTAGTGATGGAACATTGTGATATCAGTGGTGAGAGAACATTTTGATGAGAAGTGCATGGAGCCTTGTGATGACAAGTTTTATGGAGCATTGTGATGACAAGGATGTGGAGCATTGTGATGACAAGCGCATGGTGCATTGTGATGACATGTTTCAAGGAGCATTGTGCTGAAAAGCACATGAAGCATTGTGATGAGAAGTGTCATGGATCACTGTGCTGACAAAGGCATGGTGCATTGTGATGACAAGGGTCACAGGGCATTGTGATGAAAAGGACATGGATCATTGTGATGCAAAATTCATGGAGCCTTGTCATGACAGGGTTCAAGGAGCATACTGATGACAAGTGTCAGCGAGCATTTTGATGACAAGTGTATTGAGCATTGTGGTGACAAAGGTCATGGAGCATTGTGATGAGAAGACCTTGCATAATTGTGATGACGAGCGTCATGGGGCATGTGATGACAAGTGTTATGGAACATTGTGATCAGAAGGGTTTGGAGCATTGTGATTACAGAGGACATGGAGCATTTTGATTTCATTGTGATGACAATAGCATGAATCATTATGATGATGGGCATGGTGCATTTTGATGACAGTGTTCATGGAGCATTGAGATGAAAAGTGGCAAGGAGAATTGTGATTACAGAGGTCTTGGAGCATTGTGATGACAAGGGTCATGGAGCCTTGTGATGCCAAGGCCGTGGAACATTGTGATGTCAGGGGTCATGAAGCATTGTGATGAAATGGGTCATGGAGAATTTTGTGACAGGGGTTATGGAACATTGTGATGTCAGGGGTCATGGAGCATTGTGATGATAATGGCATGTAGCACTTTGATGACAGTGGTCATGGAACATTGTGATGACAGCGGTGAGCGAGTATTGTGATGACTAGTGATGGAACATTGTGATATATGGGGTGAGAGAGCATTTTGATGAGAAGTGCATGGAGTATTGTGATGACAAGTTATATGGAGCATAGCGTTGAAAATGATGTGGAGCATTGTGATGAAAGGAGCATGGCACCTTGTGATGACATGTGTCATGGAGCATTGTGCTGAGAAGCGCATGGAGCATTTTGATGACAAGTGTCATGGAGCATTGTGCTGACAAAGGCATGGAGCATTGTGATGACAAGGGACACAGAGCATTGTGATGAAAATTTCATGGAGCATTGTGGTGACAAAGATCACAGAGCCTTGTGTGTAGAGGGCATGGATGATTGTGAGGACAAAGGTCATTAAAATTTGTGTTGACTGGAGTCATGGAGCATTGTGATGACAGGTGTCATGTAGCATTGTGACGACAAGGGCATGGAGCAATGTTATGACTGGGGCATGGAACATTGGACTGACAAGTTTCATGGATTATTGTGATGACAGTGGGCATGGAGCATTGAGATGACAAGGGCATGGAGCATTGTGGTGACAAATGTCACAGAGCCTTGTGTGACGAGTGCATGGACCATTGTGAGGACAAAGGTCATTAAACATTGTGATGACTGGAGTCACGGAGCATTGTGATGACAGGGGTCATGGAGCATTTTGATGACAAGGGCATGGAGCATTGTGATGACAGGGGCATGGAACATTGGTCTGACATGTTTCATGGTTTATTGTGATGACAGTGGGCATGGTGCATTGTGATGACAAGGGCATGGAACATTGTGATGACAAGGTCATGGAGTATTGTGAAGACAGGTGTCAGGGAGCATTGTGATGACATATGTCATTGTCCACTGTGATGACAATGGCATGGAGCATTGTGATACCAAGTCTCATGGAGGATTTTGATGACAAAGGTAATGGAGCATTTTGAGGACAAGGGCTTGGAACATTGTGATGACAAGGGTCATGGAGCATTGTGATGACAAGGGCATGGAGCATTCTGATGAAAAGGTGCATGGAGCATTGAGATTACAGGGGTTTTGAAGCAATATGATTACAAGGCATGGAGCATTGTGATGAGAAGGCAATGGAGCATTCTGATGACATGCGTCATGGAGCTTTGTGATGACAAGGACATGGAGCATTGTGATTACAGGGGTCGTGGAGCATTGTGATAAAAAGGGAATGGATCATTGTGATGAAAAATGCATGGAGCCTTGTCATGATAGTGTTCAAGGAGCATACTGATGACAAGTGTCAGGGAGCATTGTGATGATAAGTGTATTGAGCATTGTGATGACAAAGATCATGGAGCATTGTGATGAGAAGACCACTGATAATTGTGATGACCTGCGTCATGGGGCATTGTGATGACAAGTGTTATGGAACATTGTGATCAGAAGGGTTTTGTGCATTGTGATGACAGAGGTCATTGAGCATTTTGATTTCATTGTGATGACAATAGCTTGAAATATTATGGTGATGGGCACGGTGCATTGTGATGACAGGGTTCATGGAGCATTGAGATGAAAAGGGGCATGGAGCATTGTGATTACAGGGGTGTTGGAGCATTGTGATGACAAGGGCATTGAGCATTGTGATGAGAAGGCCATGGAGCATTCTGATGACAAGGACTTGGAACATTGCGATGACAAGGGTCATGGATCTTTGTGATGACAAGGGCATGGAGCATTGTTATGACAAGGTCATATAATATTTTAAAGATAGGTGTCAGGGAACATTGTGATGACATATGTCGTGGTGCATTGTGATGAAAACGGCATGGAGCATTGTGATGCCAAGTGTCATAGAGGATTGTGATGACAAAAGTAATGGTGCATTTTGATGCAAAGGGGCATGGAGCATTGTGATTACAGGAGCCTTGGAGCATTGTGATGACAAGGGCATGGAGCATTGTGCTGAGAAAGCCATGGAGCATTATGATGACATGCGTCATGAAGCTTTGTGATGACAAGGGCATGGAGCATTGTTATTACAGGGGTTTGGAGCATGGTGATGAAAAGTCCATGGATCACTGTGATGAAAAAGGCATGGAGCCTTGTCATGACAGGGTTCAAGGTGCATACTGATGACAAATGTCAAGGACCATTGTGATGACAAAGTTCATGGAGCATTGTGATGTGAAGACAATGGATAATTTTGATGAGGAGCGTCATGGGGAATTGTGATGACAAGTGTTATGGAACATTGTGATCACAAAGGTTTGGAGCACTGTGATGACAGAGGTCATGGAGCATTTTGATTTCATTGTGATGACAATAGCATGAAGCTTTATGATGATGGGCATTGTGCATTGTGATGACAGTGTTCATGGAGCATTGAGATGAAGAGTGGCATGGAGAATTGTGATTACAGAGGTCTTGGAGTATTGTGATGACAAGGGTCATGGAGCCTTGTGATGACAAGGCCGTGGAACATTGTGATGGCAGGGTTCATGGAGCATTGTTATGACAGGTGTAATGGAGCATTGTGATGACACGGGCATGGGCATGGAGCACTGTGATGACAAGGGACACAGTGCATTGTTATGAAAATTTCATGGAGCATTGTGTTGAAAAAGATCACAGAGCCTTGTGTGACGAGGGCATGGATCATTGTGATGAGAAAGGTCATGAATCATTGTAATGAGTGGAGTCACGGAGCATTGTGATGACAGGGGTCATGGAGCACTGTGCTGACAAGGGCATGGAGCAATGTGATGACAGGGGCATGGAACATTGATCTGAAAAGTTTCATGGATTATTTTGATGACAGTGGGCATGGACCATTGTGATGAGAAAGGTCATGAATCATTGTGATGTCTGGAGTCACGGAGCATTGTGAAGACAGGTGTAATGGAGCATTGTGATGACAAGGGCATGGAGTATTGTGATGAGAAGGCCAAGGAGCATTCTGATGACCTGCGTCATGGAGCTTTGTGATGACAAAGGCATGGAGAATTGTGATTACAGGGGTCATGGAATATTGTGATGACAGGGGTGAGGGAGTATTGTGATGACTAGTGATGGAAAATTGTGATATCAGTGGTGAGAAAGCATTTTGAGGAGAAGTGCATGGAGCATTGTGATGACAAGGTTTATGGAGCATTTGGATGAAAAGGATGTGGAGCATTGTGATGACAACTGCATGGTGCATTGTGATGACAAGGGTCATGGAGCATTGTGATAAAAATTTCATGGAATATTGTGGTGCCAATTGTCACAGAGCTTTGTGTGACGAGGTCATGGACCATTGTGATGACAAATGTCATGAAGTATTGTGATGACTGGAGTCATGGATCATTGTGAAAACAGGTGTCTTGGAGCATTGTGATGAAAAGGGAATGGATCATTGTGATGAAAAAGGCATGGAGCCTTGTCATGACAGTGTTCAAGGAGCATACTGATGACAAGTGTGAGCGAGCATTGTGATGCCAAGTGTATTGAGCACTGTGGTGACAAAGGTCATGGAGCATTGTGATGAGAAGACCTTGCATAATTTTGATGACGAGCCTCATGGGGTATGTGATGACAAGAGTTATGGAACATTGTGATCAGAAGGGTTTGGAGCATTGTGATGACAGAGGACATGGAGCATTTTGATTTCACTGTGATGACAATAGCATGAATCATTATGATGATGGGCATGGTGCATTTTAATGACAGTGTTCATGGAGCATTGAGATGAAAAGTGGCATGCAGAATTGTGATTACAGAGGTGTGGAGCATTGTGATTACAAGGGTCATGGAGGCTTGTCATGACAAGGCCGTGGAACATTGTGATGGCAGGGGTCATGGAGCATTGTTATGACAGGTGTAATGGACCATTGTGATGACAAGGGCATGGAACAATGTGATGATAGATTTCATTTAGCATTGTGATGACAATGGCGTGGAGCATTGTTAGGCCAAGGGTCATGGAGCTTTGTGATGACAAATGTCATGGGGCATTTTGATGACAAGGGCTTGGTGCATTGTGAAGAGAAGGGCAGGGAGCATTGTGATGACAGGGTCATGGAGCAATTTGGATAAAAGGGTCATGGAATATTTTGATGACAGTGGTTATGGAACATTGTGATGTCAGGGGTCATGAAGCATTGTGATGAAATGGGTCATGGAGCATTTTGTGACAGGGCTTATGGAACATGGTGATGTCAGGGGTCATGGAGCATTGTGATGATAAGAGCATGTAGCACTGTGATGACAGTGGTCATGGAACATTTTGATGACAGGAGTGAGCGAGTATTGTGATGACTAGTGATGGAACATTGTGATATATGTGGTGAGAGAGCATTTTGATGAGAAGTTCTTGGAGTATTGTGATGACAAGTTTTATGGAGCATAGCGATGAAAAGGATGTGGAGCATTGTGATGAAAAGAGCATGGAACATTGTGATGACATGTGTCATTGCTGACAAGCGCATGAAGCATTTTGATGACAAGTGTCATGGAGCATTGTGCTCACAAAGGCATGGAGCATTGTGATGACAAGGGACACAGAGTATTGTGAAGAAAATTTCATGGAATATTGTGATGACAAGGGCATGGAGCAATATGATGACAGGGGCATGGAACATTGGTCTGACAAGTATCATGGATTATTGTGATGACAGTGGGCATGGAGCTTTGAGATGACATGGGCATGGAGCATTGTGGTGAAAAAGGTCACAGAGCCTTGTGTGATGAGGGCATGGACCATTGTGAGGACAAAGGTAATGAATCATTGTGATGACTGGAGTCACGGAGCATTGTGTTGAGAAGACCATGGAGTCTTGTGATGACAAGTCTCATGGAGCATTCTGATGAAAAGCGGCATGGAGCATTGTAATTCCAGGGGTCTTGGAGAATTGAGATGACAAGGTCATGGAACATGGTGATGAGAAGGCCATGGAGCATTCCGATGACATGCGTCTTGGAGCTTTGTGAAGACAAGCACATGGAGCATTGTGATTACCGGGGTCTTGAAGCATTGTGATGAAAAGGGCATGGATCATTGTGATGAAAAATGCATGGAGCCTTGTCATGACAGGGTTCAAGGAGCACACTGAGGACAAGTGTCAGGGAGCATTGAGATGCCACGTGTATTGATCATTGTGATGACAAAGGTCATGTAGCATTGTGATGAGAAGACCATGGATAATTGTGATGACGAGCGTAGTGGGGCGTTGTGATGCCAAGTTTTATGGAACATTGTGATCACAAGGGTTTGGGGCATTTTGGTGTCAGAGGTCATGGAGCATATTGATTTCATTGTGATGACAGTAGCATGAAGCATTATGATGATGGGCATGGTGCACTGTGATGACAGGGTTCATGCAGCATTGAGATGAAAAGTGGCATGGAACATTGTAATGACAAATGTCATGAAGCATTGTGATGACTGGAGTCACGGAGCATTGTGATGACAAGGGTCATGGAGCATTGTGATGACAAGGGCATGGAGCATTGGGATGAAAGTGGCATGGAGTATTGGTCTGACATGTTTCATGGATTATTGTGATGACAGAGGGCATCACACATTGCGATAACTAGTGCATGGAGCATTGTGATGACAGGGTCATTGATTATTGTGAAGAAAGGTGTCAGGGAGCATTGTGGTGACATATGTCACGGTGCACTGTGATGACAATGGCATTGAGCATTGTGATGCCAAGTGTCATGGAGAAATGTGATGACAAATGTAATGGAGCATTGTGATGACAAGGGCTTGGAGCATTGTGCTGACAAGGGTAATGGAGCATTGTGATGACAAGGGAATGGATCATTGTGATGACAATGGTCATGGAGCATTTTGATGACAAGTGTCCCGGATCATTTTGTTGTCAGGGTTCATGGAGCATTGTGATGACATGGGTCATGGGGCATTGTGATGACAGGGTTCATGGGTCATGGTGATGAGAAAGGCATGGAGCATTGGGCTGAAAATATTCATGGAGTATTGTGGTGACAGGGGTCATGGGGCATTTTGATGACAAGGGAATGGAGCATTGTGATGAAAATATCATGGAGCATGGTGATGAGAAGGCCATGGAGCATTCTGAAGACATTTGTCATGAAGCTGTATGATGACAATGGCATGGAGCATTGTGATTACAGTGGTCTTGGAGCATTGTGAGGAAAAGGGCATGGATCACTGTGATGAAAAATGCATGGAGCCTTGTCATGTCAGGGTTCAAGGAGCATACTGACGACAAGTGTCAGGGAGCATTGTGATGACAAGTGTATTGAGCATTGTGATGACAAGTGTATTGAGCATTGTGATGACAAGGTCATGGAGTATTGTGAAGACAGGTGTCAGGGAGCATTGTGATGACATATGTCATGTTCCATTGCGATGACAATGGCATGGGGCATTGTGAGGCCAAGTGTCATGGAGGATTGTGATGACAAAGATAATGGAGCATTGTGATGATTAGGGCTTGGAATATTATGATGACAAGGGACATTGAGAATTTTGATGAGGAGGTCGTGAAGCATTGTGATGACAATGTCCTGGAGCATTGTGATGAGAAGACCATGGAGCCTTGTGAAGACATGTCTCATGGAGCACACTGATGACAAGGGGCATGAGCATTGTGATTACTGGGGTATTGGAGCATTGTGATGACAAGGGTCATGGAGCCTTGTGATGACAAGGCCGTGGAACATTGTCATGAAAGGGGTGATGGAGTATTGTAATGACTAGTGATGGAACATTTTGATATCAGTGGTGAAAGTGCATTTTGATGAGAAGTGCATGGAGCTTTGTGATGACAATGTTTACAGAGCATTGTGAAGATAAGGTTGTGGAACATTGTGATGACAAGCACATGGCACATTGTGATGAGATGAGTCATGGAGCATTGTTCTGACAAGCGCATGGAGCATTGTGATGCCAAGGGTCATGGAGCACTCTGATGACAAAGGCATGGAGCACTGTGATGACAAGCGTCAGAGAGCATTGTGATGAAAAGTTCATGGAGCATTATGGTGACAAATTTCAAAGAGCACTGTGATGAGGAGGGCATGGACCATTGTGATGACAAAGGTCATGGAGCAATGTGATGACTGGAGTCACGGAGCACTGTGATGACAATGGCATGGAGCATTTTGATGACAGGGGCATGGAGCATTGGTCTGACAAGTTTCATGGATTATTGTGATGATAGTGGGCATGGCACATTGTGATGACAAGGGCATGGAGCATTGTTATAACCAGGTCATGGAATATTGTGAAGACAGGTGTCAGGGAGCATTGTGATGACATATGTCATGGTGCATTGTGATGACAATGACATGGAGCATTGTGAAGCCACGTGTCATGGAGGATTGTGATGACAACGGTAATGGAGCATTGTGATGACAAGAGCCATTGAGAATCGTGATGACAATTTCGTGAAGCACTGTGATGAAAAGCACATGGAGCTTGCTATGACAGGGGTCATGGAGCATTGCAATGACAAGTGCATGGAGAATTGTGATGACAAGAGCATGTAACATTGTGATGAGAAGTGTCATGGAGCATTGTGATGGAAAGACCGTGGAGCATTGTGATGAGAAGATCATGGATATTTGTGATGACGAGCGTCATGGAGCACTGTTATGACAAGGGGCATGGAGCATTTTTATGACAGGTGTCATGGAGCATTGTGATGACAGGGATCATGGAGCATTGTGATGACAAGGGTCTTGGAGCATTCTGATGACAAGCTTGTGGAGTATTGTGATGACAATGGCATGGAGCATTGTGATAAAAAGGGCATGGAGCATTGTGATGAAAAAGGCATGGAGCCTTTTCATGACAGTGTTCAAGGAGCATTCTGAGGAAAAGTGTCAGGGAGCATTGTGATGACAGGTGTATTGAGCATTGTGATGACAAAGTTCATGGAGCATTGTGATGACAAGGGCATGAAGTATTGTGATGGCAGGCATCATGGAGCGTTGTGATGACAAGTGTTATGGAACATGGTGATCACAAGGGTTTGGAGCATTGTGATGACAGAGGTCATGGAACATTTTGATTTCACTGTGATGACAATAGCATGAAGCATTATGATGATGGGCATGGTGCATTGTGATGACAGGGATCATGGAGCATTGAGATGAAAAGGGGCATGGAGCATTTTGATTACAGGGGTGTTGGAGTATTGTGATGACAAGGGCATGTAGCATTGTGATGAGAAGGCCATGGAGCATTCTGATGATATGCATCATGGAGCTTTGTGATGACAAAGAAATGGAGCAGTGTGATTAGAGGGGTCTTGGAGCATTGTGATGACAAGGGTCATGGAGGCTTCTGATGACAAGTCTATGGAACCTTGTGATCGTAAGTGTCATGGAGCATTATTATGACAGGGGTATTGGAGCATTGTGATGACAAGGACGTGGAGCACTGGTCTGAAATGTTTCATGGATTATTGTGATGAGAGTGTGCATGGATCATTGAGATGACAAGGGCATGGAACACTATGATATATAGGTCATGGAGGATTGTAATGATAAGGGCATGGAGCATTGTGATGAGAAGGGCATCGAGCATTGTGATGACAAGCGTCATGGAGCTTTGTGATCACAACGGCATGGAGCAATGTGATGAGAGGTTTCAAGGAGCATTTGATGATAATGGCATGGAGCACTCTGATGCCAATGGTCATGGAGCTTTGTGATGAAAAATGTCATGGAGCATTTTGATGACAAGGCCGTGGTGCATTGTGATGAGAAGTGCAGGGATCATTGTGATGACAGGGTCATGGAGCAATTTGATGAAAAGGTTCATGGAACATTTTGATGAGAGGGGTAATGGAAAATTGTGATGTCAGGTGTCATGGAGCATTGTGATGTAAAGGGTCATGGAGCATTTTGATGACAGGTGTCATGGAGCATTGTGATGATAAGGGAATATAGCATTTTGATGACAGGGGTCATGGAACATTGTGATGACGGGGGTGAGGGAGTATTGTGATAACTAGTGACGGAACACTGTGATATCTTTGGTGAGAGAGCATTTTGATGAGAAGTGTATGGAGCATTGTGATGACAATATTTATGGAGCATTTTGATGACAAGGATGTGGAGCATTGTGATGACAAGCACATGGCGCATTGTGATGACATGGGTTATGAAGCATTGTGCTGAAAAGCGCATGGAGCATTGTGATGACAAGGGTCATTGAACATTGTGCTGACAAACGCATGGAGCATTGTGATGACAGGGGTTACAGACCTTTGTGATGAAAAGTCCATGGAGCATTGTGGTGACATGGTCACAGAGCCTTCTGTGATGAGGTCATGGACCACTGTGATGACAAATTTCATGAAGCACTGTGATGACTGTAGTCAGGGAGCACTGTGATTACAGGGGCCTTGGAGCATTGTGATGAAAAGGGAATGGATCATTGTGATAAAAAAAAGCATGGAGCCTTTTCACGGCAGTGTTCGTGAAGCATACTAATGACAAGTGTCAGGGAGCATTGTGATGAGAAGTGTATTGCGGATTGTGGTGACAAAGGTCACGGAGCATTGTGATGAGAAAACCATTCATAATAGTGATGACGAGCGTCATGGGGCATTTTGATGACAAGTGTTATGGAACACTGTGATCACAAGGATTTGGAGCATTGTGGTGACAAATGTCATGGAGCATTTTGATTTCACTGTGATGACAATAGCATGAAGCATTATGATGATGGGCATGGTGCATTGTGATGACAGGGTTCATGGAGCATTGAGATGAAAAGGGGAATGGAGCATTGTGATTACAGTGGTCTTGGAGCATTGTGATGACAAGGGCATGGAGCATTGTGATGAGAAGGCCATGGAGCATTCTAATGACATGCGTCGTGGAACTTTGTTACGACAAGCGCATGGAGCATTGTGATTACAGGGGTCTTGGAGCATTGTGATGACAAGGGTCATGGAGCCTTGTGATGACAAGGCCGTGGAACATTGTGATGGCAGGGCTCATGGAGCATTGTTATGACAGGTGTAATGGAGCATTGTGATGACAAGGGCATGGAGCAATGTGATGAGAGATTTCATTGATCATTGTGATGACAATGACATGGAGCATTGTGATTCAAAGGGTCTTGGAGCTTTGGGATGACAAAGTCATGGGTATTAGGTGACAAGGGCGTGGTGCATTGAGATGAGAAGGGCAGGGAGCATTGTGATGACAGGGTCATGGAGAAATTTGATGAAAAGAGTCATGGAATATTTTGATGACAGGGGTTATGGAACATTGTAATGTCAGGGGTCATGAAGCAGTGTGATGAAATGGGTCATGGAGCATTTTCTGACAGAGTTTATGGAACATTGTGATGTCAGTGGTCATGGTGCATTGTGAAGATAAGGGCATGTAGCACTGTGATGACAAGGGTCATGGAACACTGTGATGACAGGGGTGAGGGAGTATTGTGATGACTAGTGATGGAACATTGTGATATATGTGGTGAGAGAGCATTTTGATGAGAAGTGTATGGAGCATTGTGATGACAAGGGCAAGGAGCAATGTGATGACAGGGGCATGGAACATCTGTCAGACAAGTTTCATGGATTATTGAAATGACAGTGAGCTTGGAGCATTGTGATGAAAATGGCATGCAGCATTGTGGTGACAAAGGTCACAGAGCATTGTGTGACGAGGTCATGCAGCATTGTGATGACAAAGGTCATGAAGCATTGTGATGACAAAGGTCATGAAGCATTGTGATAATTGGAGTCACGGAGCACTGTGATGACAGGGGTCATGGAGCATTGTGATGACAAGGGCATGGAACATTGTGATGACAAGTCATGGCGTATTTTGAAGACAGGTGTCAGGGAGCATTGTGATGACATATGTCATTGTCCATTGTGATGACAATGGCATGGAGCATTTTGATACCAAGTGTCATGGAGCATTGTGATGACAAAGGTAATGGAGCATTTTGATGACAAGGGCTTGGAACATTGTGATGACAATGGTCAGGGAGCATTGTGATGGCAAGGGAATGGAGCATTGTGATGACAAGGGCCATTGAGAATTTTGATGAAAACGTCGTGAAGCATTGTGATGAAAAGCACATGGAGCTTGCTATGACTGTGGTCATAGAGCATTGCGATGACAAGTGCATGGAGAATTGTGAAGACAAGATCATGTAACATTGTTATGAGAAGTGTTAAGGATCATTGTGATGACAAGGACGTGGAGTATTGTAATGACAAGGCACATGGAGCATTGTGATGGCAAGACCGTGGAGCATTGTGATGAGAAGACCATGGATAATTGTGATGACGAGCTTCATGGAGCACTGTAACGACAAGGGGCATGGAACATTGTGATGACAGTGGTCATGGAGCATTGTGATGACAAGGGTCATGGAGGATACTGATGACAAGCTTGTGAAGTATTGTGATGACAATGGCATCGAGCATTGTGATGAAAGGGGCATGGAGCCTTTTCATGACACGGTTCAAGGAGCATTCTGAGGAGAAGTGACAGGGAGCATTGTGATGACAAGTGTATTGAGCATTGTGATGACAAATGTCATGGAGCATTGTCATGAGAAGTCCATGGATAATTGTGATGACAGGCATCAAAGTGTGTTGTGATGACAAGTGGTATAGAACATTGTGATCACAAATGTTTGGAGCATTGTGATGACAGAGGTCATGGATCATTTTGATTTCAAGGAGCATGGAGCATTTTGATGACAAGGGCATGAAGAAATGTGATCCCAATGTTCATGGAGGATTTTGATGACAATGATAATGGAGAATTATTATGACAACCGCATGAAGCATTGTGATGACAAGGTAATGTAGCATTTTGCTGACAAAGGCATGGAGCATTGTGATGACAAGGTAATGTAGCATTTTGCTGACAAAGGCATGGAGCATTGTGATGACAAGGGTCACGGAGCAATGTGATGACAAGCGTCACAGAGCATTGTGATTACAGTGGCCATGGAACACTGGGATGACAAGGGCATGGATCATTGTGATGACAATGATCATGGAGCATTTTGATGATAGTGGTCATGGAGCATTGTGATGACATGGGTCATGAAACATTGTGATGAGAAGGTCATGGAGCATTGGGCTGAAAATGTTCATGGAGTATTGAGATGACAGGTGTCATAGAACATTGTGATGACAAGGTAATGGAGAATTGTGATGACAAGGTTCTGGAGCATTGTGATGAGAAGACCATGGACCCTTGTGCTGAAAAGTCTCATGAGCATTCTGATGAAAAGGGGCATAGAACATTGTGATTACACGGTTCTTGGAGCATTGTGATGAAAAGGGCATGGAGCATTGTGATGACAGGGGCATGGAGCATTGGTCTGACAAGTTTCATGGATTATTGTGATGACAGTGGGCATGGTTCATTGTAATGACAAGGGCATGGAGCATTGTGATGACAAGGTCATGGAGAATTGTGAAGACCGGTGTCAGGGAGCATTGTGATGACATATGTCATGGTCCATTGTGATGACAATGGCATGGAGCATTGTGATGCCAAGTGTCATGGAGGATTGTGATGACAAAGGTAAAGGAGCATTGTGATGACAAGATCATGGATCACTGTGATGACAAGGGCCATAGAGAATTCTAATGACCAGGTCTTGAAACATTGTGATGACAAGTGCATGGAGCTTGCTATGACAGGTGTCCTGGAGCATTGTGATGACAAGTGCATGCAGAATTGTCATGACAAGAGCATATCACATTGTGAAGAGAAGTGTCAAGGAGCATTGTGATGACAAGGATGTAGAGAATTGTAATGACAAGGGTCATGGAACATTGAGATGACCAGGGCATAGAGCATTGTGATGGTAAAACCCTGAAGCATTGTGATGAGAATACCTTGGGTAATTGTGATGACGAGCATCATGGAGCACTGTACTGACAAGGGGCATGGAGCATTGTGATGACAGTTTTCAGGGAACATTGTGATGACAGAGGTCATGGAGCATTCTGATGACAAGGGCCTGGAACTTTGTGATGACAAGGGCCTGGAGCATTGTGATGACAAGTGGCATGGAGCATTGTGATGACATTTGCATTGAGCACTGTCATGACAAGGGACATTGAGAATTTTTTTAACAATGTCATGAAGCATTGTGATGACAAGCATATGGAGCTTGCTATGACATGGGTCAGGGAACATTGCGATGACAATTGCATGGAGAATTGTGATGACAAGAGCATGTAACTTTGTGATGAGAAGTGTCAGGGAGCATTGTGATGACAAAGAGGTGGAGAATTGTGATGACAAGGGACATGGAGCTCTGTGATGACCAGGACATGGATCAATGTGATGGCAAGACGGTGGAGCATTGTGATGAGAAGGCCATGGATAATTGTGATGACTAGCATCATGGAGCATTATTATGCAAAGAGCCGTGGAGCATTCTGACATAAGATATCACTTATGAAGGAAATGTAAACATGGCTACACATGAACTGAATTAGGAAAGAGAACTGTGTCTCACATTTAGAAATCATACTTATGCTTGCTTAAGGGGAAAGGAGAGGTGGGGAGATGCACAAAACCAGAGTTTGATATTAGCACAGGTACCGTTGCATAATCCAAATACAGAATAGACAAGAGCTACTCCTTCCTCAGTGAACGGGACTCAACAGCCCTATTCCCGCAGAGGAATATATCTGACTAGTAAGAATCTTAATACCTATGTATTGATATGTATCCGTAAGGGAATCAAATGTGTCTAGACCAGCATAAACACGTCAGTGAAAATAAGCTCAACCTCATTATATAAATGATTTTCAAAAACAAAACAAAAAAACAGTGAAATCCTAACACAATTCCTTCAGGTGTTCTGATGAAACCTGGAATGACCCTATCTAAAACGACAGCTGTATGAGACATAAGGCTGGACACTTTTGACTGAGAGGATTGGTGAGATTGAACGAGAAAATGCAGACCGTTTAAAGCAATAATGCATGCCACCAATTCCATGGGTCACAACTCGCAAGGTAAAAGGGAATAACACTACAGTTATAACATGTATGGGAAACGTAGAGATTGCACACACTGTGAATACGAAAGGATTCTAAAACTCAACTAATAGTCCCTATCCTGGTGCTCCGGTTTGAGTTTCCAACTGCTTTACTATCAATCTCCCAACTTGGAGAGACAGCCCCTTTAAACTCCTGGTTCGCACAGGTTGCCAAATTGGCAGAGGATGAAAGGGAAGAGGGAGAACCAATGAGAGAGTAGCTGTTAGGCATTTGGACGGGCACATGTCACTCTAATTTCCCGGCAGGAAGAAGAATTAACCAAAGTCTCAGCCACCCACCGGGAACCAGTATAGGTCCTGAACCGAAATTTTGGACTTCACGTCAGCTCACACAAACGAGTTGAATAATGGAGCTCAGGGCACAGCAATTCACAAAATGGCAGAGTAATAAAGGACAACAATCGGCCAAAAATCTGTTGAGAGAAGGCAAAGGGGCAGACTAGAAAGAGAGCTAGAATAGCAGGAATCAGATTTCAAGAGGTACATTGGAATTGCCTTTAAAGCACAGGATGAGGGGCAGAACTTCGACAATGATGTACTTGGCCAAAAAGGACGTATGCTTTTTCTCCTGAATATATTCAGGAGAAAACGCATACGTCCTTTTTCACCAAGCAAGGAAGCGGGCAATGCAAATCTGCACTACAAAGAAGTATCACTTCCCACCGGTCAAAAGGGACATCCGCAAAATGTGTAAACACCAGAAAGGCAAGACAGGCACTGGAGAACTGGGAGCCTAGTTATGCTCATGGGCAGGATGTAAATTGCCTACTGCCTCTCTGGAGGAGTTCACTGTGTTCCCTACAACAAGTAAACAACAGAGCTACAGAGCCAAGGGCAATTCCAGTCTAAGGAATATACCTTGGGAAAGCTGAAAATCAATAAGACAGAGCCACCCCACCATTTAGAGCTGCAATGCTTAGAAGAACCTCAACTTGGGTACACCTGAAATATCCCAGGAAAGACAAAAATGGTTCAAGAAATTGTGGTATTTACGTATGATGGAATATCCCTCAGCCATGAAATCAATATCATAAGGCCAGTAGCAGCAAAATGAGTGGATTCAAGTACGATGATTCTAAGTGAAATAAGTCACAGAGAAAAAGAAACTTATCATAAGATATCACTTATGAAGGTCCTGTAAACATGGATACACATGAAGTGAGTTAGGAAAGACAACAGACTCTCACATTGAGAAAAAACTTTTATGCCTGCTTAAGGGGGAAGGAGAGGTGGGGTGATGCATAAAACCAGAGTTTGATATTAGTACATGTACCATTCCAAAAACCAACTACGTAGTAGAAAAGACCTAAAACTTCCTAAGTGAAAGGGACTCAAAACCCCATATTTCCCACAGAGGAAAATATCTGAAGAGTAAAAATCTTAAAACCTATGTATTGATATGTCTCCGTAAGGGAATCAAGTGTGTCTAGACTCGCCTAAACATGGCAGTGAGAATCAGCTCAAACCCATTCTAAAAAGGAATTTCACAAACAAAACAAAAAATCAGGGAAATCCTTTACAATTCCTTCAGGGTCTCTGATGAAACCCGGAATGACCCGATGTACAACGACAGCTGGAGGTGGCATAAGGCTGGACACTTGGGACTGAGAGGATTGGTGAGATTCAGTGAGCAAATGCAGACCACGTAAAGCAATAATTCGTGGCACACATTCCAATGGTCCCAACTCTCCATGTTGAAGGGAATACTACTACAGTTATAACATGTATAGGAAACCTAGAGAATGGACACACTGTGAATATGAAATGTTTCTAAATCTCAACGAATAATCCCTCTCCTGGTGCTCCGGTTTGACTTTCCAACTGCTTTACTATCAATCTCCCAACATGGAGAGACAGCCCCTTTAACCTCCTGGTTCGCACAGGTTGCCAATTCGGCAGAGGATGAAAGGGAAGAGGGAGAATCAATGAGAGAGTAGCTGTTAGGCATTTGGACGAGCACATGTCACTCTAATTTCCCGGCAGGAAGAAGAATTAACCCAAGTCTCAGCCACCCGCCAGGAACCAGTATAGGTCCTGAACCAAAATTTTGGAATTGCGGTCAGCTCACAAAAACGAGTTGAAAAATGGAGCTCAGGGGCACAACAATTCACAAACTGGCAGAGTAATAGCAGACAACAATCATCCAAAAATCTGTTGAGGGAAGGCAACGGGGTGGACTTGAAAGGGAGCCAGTATAGCAGGAATCAGATTTCAAGAGGTAAATTGGAATTGCCTTTAAAGAACAGGAAGAGGGGCACAACTTTGACAATGATGCAATGGGCCAAAAAGGGGGTTTGCGTTTTCTCCTGAATATATTCAGGAGAAAACGCATACCCCCTTTTTGGCAGAGCAAGCAAGCGGGCAATGCAAATCTGCACTACAAAGCAGTATCACTTCCCACCAGAAAAAAGAGACATCCACAAAATGTGTAAAACCTAGAAAGGCAACAGAGGCCCTTTAGAACTGGGAGCCTAGTTATGCTGATGGGCGGGATGTAAATTGCCAAATGCCTCTCTGGAGGAGTGCATTGTGTTCCCTAAAACAAGTAACCAACAGAGCTACAGAGCCAAGTGCACATCCAGTCTAGGGAATATACCTTTGGAAATCTGAAAATCAATAAGACAGAACCACCCCAAATTTAGGGCTGCACTGCTTACAAGAACCTCAACTTGGGTACACCTGAAATATCCCAGGAAAGACAAAAATGGTTCAAGAAATTGTGTTATTACGTACGATGAAATATGCCTCAGCCATGAAATGAATGTCATAAGGCCAGTAGCAGCAGAAGGAGTGGATTCATGTACGATGATTCTAAGTGAAATAAGTCACAGATAAATAGAAACTTATCATAAGATATCACTTATGAAGGTCCTGTAAACATGGCTACACATGAATTGAGTTAGGAAAGAGAACAGAGTCTCACATTTAGAAAACACTCTTATGCCTGCTTAAGGGGGAAGGAGAGGTGGGGTGATGCATAAAACCAGAGTTTGATATTAGTACAGGTACCGTTCCAAAAACCAACTACGGAAGAGAAAAGCCCTACACCTTCCTCAGTGAAAGGGTCTCAAAACCCCATATTTCCCACAAAGGAATATATCTGACTAGTAAGTATCTTAAAACCTATGTATTGATATGTCTCCATCAGGGAATCAAGTGTGTCTACACTAGCAGAATCATGTCAGTGAGAATCAGCTCAAACAGGGAAATTCTTTACACTTCCTTCAGGGGCTCTGATGAAACCTGGAATGACCCTATCTACAATGACAGCTGGATGTGGCATAAGGCAGGACACTTGGGACTGAGAGGATTGGTGAGATTCGGTGAGCAAATGCAGACCCTTTAACGCAATATTGTGTGGCACACATTGCAAGGGTTCCAACTCAGCAGGTTGAAGGGAATATTACTACAGATATAACATGTACGGGAAACATAGAGAATGGACCCACTGTCAATACAAAAGGTTTTTAAAACTCAACTAATAGTCTGTCTCCTGGTGCTCCGGTTTAAATTTCCAACCACTTTACTATCCATCTCCCAAATTGGAGAGACAGACCCTTTAACCTCCTGGTTCTCACATGTTGCCAATTGGCAGAGGATGAAGGTAAGATGGAGAACCAATGAGAGAGTAGCTGTTAGACATTTGGACGGGCACATGTCACTCTAATTTCCTGGCAGGAATTAGAATTAATCAACGTAAGCCCCCCACCGGGAACCAGTGTAGGTGCTGAACCCAAATTTTGGACTTGCGGTCAGCTCACAAAAAGCGAGTTGAAAAATGGAGCTCAGGGGCACAGCAATTCAAAAACGGGCAGAATAATAAAGGAAAACTATCGTCCAAAAATCTGTGGAGGGAATGCAACGAGGCGGACATGAAAGCGAGCCAGAATAGCAGGAACCAGATTTCAAGAGGTACATTAGAATCACCTTTAAAGCACAGGAAGAGGGGCACAACTTCGACAATGATGCACTTGGCCAAACAGGGCGTATGCGTTTTCTCCTGAATATATTCAGGAGAAAACGCATAAGCCCTTTTTGGCCAAGCAAGCAAGCGGGCAATGCAAATCTGCACTACAAAGCAGTATCACTTCCCAACAGACAAAAGGGACATTCGCAAAATATGTAAAAACCAGAAAGGCAAGACAGGCCCTGGAGAAGAGGGAGCCTAGTTATGCTGATGGGCGGAATGTAAATTGCCAAATGCCTCTCTGGAGGAGTGCATTGTGTTCCCTAAAACAAGTAAAAAACAAAGCTACAGAGACACGGGCACTTCCAGTCTAGGCAATAAACCTTGGGAGAACTGAAAATCAATAAGACAGAGCCACCTCAAAATTTAGGGCTGCATTGCTTACAAGAACCTCAACTTGGGTTCACCTGAAATATCCCAGGAAAGACAAAAATGGTTCAAGAAATTGTGGTACTTACGTACGATGGAATATCCCTCAGCCATGAAATCAAAATCATAAGGCAAGAAGCAGCAAAATGAGTCGATTCAGGTACGATGATTCTAAGTGAAATAAGTCACAGAGAAAAAGAAACTTATCATAAGATATCACTTATGAAGTTCCTGTAAACATGGCTACACATGAACTGAGTTAGGAAAGACAACAGAGTCTCACATTTAGAAAACACTCTTATGCCTGCTTAAGGGGGAAGGAAAGGTGGCATGATGCATAAAACCAGAGGTTGATATTAGTACAGGTACCGTTCCAAAAACCAACTACGGAAGAGTGAATCCCTACACCTTCCTCAGTGAAAAGGACGCAAAACACCATATTTCCCGCAGAGGAATATATCTGACTAGTAAGAATCTTAAAACCTATGTATTGATATGTCTCCATCAGGGAATCAAGTGTGTCTAGACTGGCAGAAACATGTCAGTGAGAATCAGCTCAAACCCGCTATAAAAAGGAATTTCAGAAACAAAACAAATAAACAGGGAAATTCTTTACAATTCCTTCAGGGGCTCTGATGAAATCTATAATGACACTATCTACAATGACAGCTGGATGTGGCATAAGGCAGGACACTTGGGACTGAGAGGATTGGTGAGATTCGGTGAGCAAATGCAGACCATTTAAAGCAATAATGCGTGGCACACATTCCAAGAGTCCCAACTCTCCAGTTTGAAGGGAATATTACTACAGCTATAACATGTACGGAAAACATAGAGAAAGGACACACTGTGAATACGAAAGGTTTCTAAAACTCAACTAATAGTCCCTCTCCTGGTGCTCCGGTTTGACATTCCAACTGCTTTACTATCAATCTCCCAACATGGAGAGACAGCCCCTTTTACCTCCTGGTTCGCACAGGTTGCCTATTTGGCAGAGGATGAAAGGGAAGAGGGAGAGTCAATGAGAGAGTAGCTGTTAGGCATTTGGATGGGCACATGTCACTCTAATTTCCCGGCAGGAAGAAGAATTAACCCAAGTCTCAGCCGTCCGCCGGGAACCAGTATAGGTTCTGAAACAAAATTTTTTACATGCGGTCAGCTCACAAAAAACGAGTTGAAAAATGGAGCTCAGGGGCACAGCAATTCACAAACGGGCAGATTAATAAAGGAAAACTATAATCCAAAAATCGGTTGAGGGAAGGCAATGAGGCAGACTTGAAAGCGAGCCAGAATAGCAGGAAACAGATTTCAAGAGGTACATTGGAATCACCTTTAAAGGACAGGAAGAGGGGCACAACTTCGACAGTGATGCACTTGGCCAAACAGGGCGTATGCGTTTTCTCCTGAATATATTCAGGAGAAAACGCATACGCCCTTTTTGGCCAAGCAAGCAAGCGGGCAATGCAAATCTGCACTACAAAGAAGTATCACTTCCCACCAGACAAAAGGGACATCCGCAAAATATGTAAAAACCAGAAAGGCAAGACAGGCACTGGAGAAGAGGGAGCCTAGTTATGCTGATGGGCGGAATGTAAATTGCCACCTGCCTCTCTGGAGGAGTGCATTGTGTTCCCTAAAACAAGTGAACAACAGAGCTACAGAGACACGGGCACTTCCAGTCTAGGGAATATACCTTTGGAAAACTGAAAATCGATAAGACACAGCCACCTCAAAATTTAGGGCTGCACTGCTTACAAGAACCTCAACTTGGGTACACATGAAATATCCCAGGAAAGACAAAAATGGTTCAAGAAATTGTGGTACTTACGTACGATGCAATATCCCTCAGCCATTAAATCAAAGTCATAAGGCCCGTAGCAGCAAAATGAGTGGATTCAGGTACGATGATTCTAAGTGAAATAAGTCACAGAGAAAAAGAAACTTATCATAAGATATCACTTATGAAGGTCCTGTAAACATGGCTACACATGAACAGAGTTAGGAAAGACAACAGAGTCTCACATTTAGAAAACACTGTTATGCCTGCTTAAGGGGGAAGGAGAGGTGGTGTGATGCTTAAAACCAGAGTTTGATATTAGTACAGGAACCGTTGCAAAAACCAACTACGGAAGAGTCAATCCCTACACCTTCCTCAGTGAAAAGGAAGCAAAACACCATATTTCCCACAGAGGAATATATCTGAATAGTAAGAATCTTAAAACCTATTTATTGATATGTCTCCATCAGGGAATCAAGTGTGTCTAGACTGGCAGAAACATGGCAGTGAGAATCAGCTCAAACCCACTCTAAAAAGGACTTTCAAAAACAAAACAAAAAAAAAAGGGAAATTCTATACAATTCCTTCAGGGGCTCTGATGAAATCTATAATGACCCTATCTACAATGACAGCTGGATGTGGCATAAGGCAGGACACTTGTGACTGAGAGGATTGGTGAGATTCGGTGAGCAAATGCAGACCATTTAAAGCAAAAATGCGTGGCACACATTCCAATGGTCCCAACACTCCAGGTTGAAGGGAATACTACTACAGCTATAACATGTACGGGAAACCTAGAGAATGGACACACTGAGAATACAAAAGGTTTTTAAAACTCAACTAATAGTCCCTCTCCTGTTGCTCCGGTTTGAATTTCCAACTGCTTTACTATCAATCTCCCAACATGGAGAGACAGCCCCTTTAACCTCCTGGTTCTCACATGTTGCCAATTGGCAGAAGATGAAAGGTAAGATGGAGAACAAATGAGAGAGTAGCTGAGAGACATTTGGATGGGCACATGTCACTGTAATTTCCCGGCAGGAAGAATAATTAATCAAAGTCTCAGCCACCCGCCGGGAACCAGTATAGGTCCTGAACCAAAATTTTGGACTTGCAGTCAGCTCACAAAAAACGAGTTGAAAAATGGAGCTCAGGGGCACAGCAATTCACAAATGGGCAGAGTCATAAAGGAAAACTATCGTCCAAAAATCTGTTGAGGGAAGGCAACGAGGCAGACTTGAAAGTGAGCCAGAATAGCAGGAACCAGATTTCAAGAGGTACATTGGAATCGCCTTTAAAGCACAGGAAGAGGGGCACAACTTCGACAATGATGCACTTGGCCAAACAGGGTGTATGCGTCTTCTCCTGAATATATTCAGGAGAAAACGCATAAGCTCTTTTTGGCAAAGGAAGCAAGCGGGCAATGCAAATCTGCACTACAAAGCAGTATCACTTCACAACAGGCAAAAGGGACATCCGCAAAATGTGTAAAAACCAGAAAGGCAAGACAGGCCCTGGAGAAGAGGGAGCCTAGTTATGCTGATGGGCGGGATGTAAATTGCCTATTCTGAAGGAGTGTACTGTGTTCCCTAAAACAAGTAAACAACAGAGCTACAGATCCAAGGGCACTTCCAGTCTAGGAAATGTACCTTGGGAAAACTGAAAGTCAATAAGACAGAGCCACCCCAAAATTTAGGGCTGCAATGGTTACAAGAACCTCAACTTGGGTACAGCTGAAATATCACAGGAAAGACAAAAATGGTTTAAGAAATTGTGGTATTTATGTATGATGGAATATCCCTCAGCCATGAAATCAATGTCATAAGGCCAGTAGCAGCAAAATGAGTGGATTCAGGTACGATGATTCTAAGTGAAATAAGTCACAGAGAAAAAGAAACATCATAAGATATCACTTATGAAGGTCCTGTAAACATGGCTACACATGAAGTGAGTTAGGAAAGAGAACAGACTCTCACATTGAGAAAAAACTCTTATGCCTGCTTAAGGGGGAAGGAGAGGTGGGGTGATGCATAAAACCAGAGTTTGATATTAGTACATGTACCGTTCCAAAAACAAACTACGGAGTAGAAAAGACCTACAACTTCCTAAGTGAAAGGGACTCAAAACCCCATATTTCCCACAGAGGAAAATATCTGACTAGTAAAAATCTTAAAACCTATGTATTGATATGTCTCCGTAAGGGAATCAAGTGTGTCTAGACTCGCATAAACATGGCAGTGAGAATCAGCTCAAACCCATTCTAAAAAGGAATTTCACAAACAAAGCAAAGAATCAGGGAAATCCTTTACAATTCCTTCAGGGTCTCTGATGAAACCCGGAATGACCCTATGTACAACGACAGCTGGATGTGGCATAAGGCTGGACACTTGGGACTGAGAGGATTGGTGAGATTCGGTGAGCAAATGCAGACCATTTAAAGCAATAATGCGTGGCACACATTCCAATGGTCCCAACTCTCCAGGTTGAAGGGAATACTACTACAGATATAACATGTACGGGAAACCTAGAGAATGGACACACTGTGAATACAAAAGGTTTTTAAAACTCAACTAATACTCCCTCTCCTGGTGCTCCGGTTTGAATTTCCAACTGCTTTACTATCAATCTCCCAACTTGGAGAGACAGCCCGTTTAACCTCCTGGTTCTCACATGTTGCCAATTGGCAGAGGATGAAAAGTAAGATGGAGAACCAATGAGACAGTAGCTGAGAGACATTTGGACGGACACATGTCACTCTAATTTCCCGGCAGGAAGAAGAATTAATCAAAGTCTCAGCCACCCGCCAGGAACCAGTATAGGTCCTAAACCAAAATTTTGGACTTGTGGTCAGCTCACAAAAAACGAGTTGAAAAATGGAGCTCAGGGGCACAGCAATTCACAAACTGGCAGAGTAATAAAGGAAAACTATCATCCAAAAATCTGTTCAGGGAAGGCAAAGAGGCAGACTTGAAAGCAAGCCAGAATAGCAGGAAACAGATTTCAAGAGGTACATTGGAATAGCCTTTAAAGCACAGGAGGAGGGGCACAACTTCGATAATGAGGCACTTGGCGAAACAGGGCATATGCGTTTTCTCCTGAATATATTCAGGAGAAAACGCATAAGCCCTTTTTGCGCAAGGAAGCAAGTGGGCAATGCAAATCTGCACTACAAAGCAGTATCACTTCAAACCAGACAAAAGGGACATCCACAAAATATGTAAAAACCAGAAAGGCAAGACAGGCCCTGGAGAAGAGGGAGCCTAGTTATGCTGATGTGCGGGATGTAAATTGCCAACTGCGTCTCTGGAGGAGTGCATTGTGTTCCCTAATACAAGTAAACAACAGAGCTACAGAGACACGGGCACTTCCAGTCTAGGGAATATACCTTGGGAAAACTGAAAATCAATAAGACAGAGTCACCTCAAAATTTAGGGCTGCACTGCTTACAAGAACCTCAACTTGGGTACACCGGAAATATCCCAGGAAAGACAAAAATGGTTCAAGAAATTGTGGTACTTAGGTACGATGGAATATCCCTCAGCCATGAAATCAATGCCATAAGGCCAGTAGCAGCAAAATGAGTGGCTTCATGTACGCTGATTCTAAGTGAAATAAGTCACAGAGAAAAAGAAACTTATCATAAGATATCACTTATGAAGGTCCTGTAAACATGGCTACACATGAACTGAGTTAGGAAAGAGAACAGAGACTCACATTTAGAAAATACTCTTATGCCTGCTTAAGGGGGAAGGAGAGGTGGGGTGATGCATAAATCCACAGTCCTAAATTAGCACAGATACCGTTCCATAAACCAAGTATGTAATAGACAGCACCTACTCCCGGCACAATGAACTGGACTCAAAAACCCCTATTCATTGCAGAAGAATATATCTGACTTGTAATAATTCTAAAACATATGTATTCTCATGTCTCCATAAAGGAATCATGCATGTGTATAACGGAATGCACAGCACTGAAATTCAGCTAAACACCCTTATAAAAATAAATTTCAAAAGCAAAATGAAAAAAAAAGCAAAACAGAGAGAAAGTCTTAAAAATTACTTTCAGCACCTGTGATGCAACCTGGATTGACCACCTTTATACCCACAGCTGGAGGAGACATAAGACGGGACACTTGGGGATGACAAGATTGCTGAGGTTGTGTGAGCAAAAGAACACCACTTAGAGCAATACTGTGTGCTACCCATTCTATTGGCCCCAACTCTCCAGGTTTAAGGGAACCTTCCTACAGTTAAAACATGCATTGGAAACCCGTTGGATGGTACACTGTGTAATCGGGAAAGTTTTCTAAAATGTACCTCAATTTTCCTTTCCTCGTGTTCGGCTTAGCCATTCCATCTGCAATACTGAAAATCTCCCCACTTGGAGTGTCAGCGCCATTACCCTCCTGTTATGCACAGTTTGCAAATTGTGCAGAGGATGAATAGGAACAGGGGAAACAAATGAGAGAATAGCTGTAGGTGTTTGGATGGGCACATGTCTCTCTAGTTTCCCATCAGGAAGAAGAATTAAACAAAGGCTCAGCCTGCAACCCCGGAAACAGACTAGGGCCTAAAGCCATCCTGCGGTATTGCAGCCATCTCACAAATAAGTGAGTTGAAAAATGGAAATCAGGGGCACAGCAATTCACAAACTTGCAGAGTTATAAAGGACAACTATCATCCAGAAATATATTGAGGTAATGCCGTGAAGAGGATTTGAAAGCAAGGCAGAACTGAAGGAAACAGATTTCAAGAGGTAGATTGGAGTCGTCTTTAAAGCACATGAAAAGCGACAGAACTTCGACAATGTTGCCCTTGACCGAAAAGTGAGTATGTGTATTTTCTTGAATATATTCGGGAAAAAAATGCATACGCCCTTTTTGGCCAAGCAAGCCATCAGGCATTGCAAATCCACACTACATAGAAGTGTCACTTACCACCAGTCAAAAGAGCCATCCGCAAATAGTGTAAAAACCACAAATGCAGGACAGGCCATGGAGAAAAGGGAGCCTGGTTATGCCGATGGACAGGATGTAAATTGCCAACAGCCTCTCTGGAGAACTGTATGTTGTTTTCTAAAACAGAGCTACAGAGCATATCACACTTCCACTCATGGGAGTGTATTTTGGGAAAACTAAAAATCCACAACACACAGCCAGCCCAAAATTTAGGCCTGCTCTGTTTACAAGAACCTCGACTTTGGTACACTTTAAATATCCCAGGAAAGGAAAAAAAAAATGGATAAAGATGCTGTGGTACTTGTATACAATGGAATGTCACTCAGACATAAAATCAATGTCATAAGGCCAATAGCAGCATAATGAGTGGCTTTAGGTACGATGATGCTAAGTGAAATGAGCCACAAAGAAAAAGATACTTATTGTAATATATCACTTATAGAGGCAATGTAAACATGGCTACACATGAAATGAATTTCAAAAGAGAACAGAGTTACACATTTAGAAAACACACATATGCCTCCTTAAGGGGAAAGGTGACGTGGGGTGATGTGTAAAAGCAGAGTTTGAAATTAGCACAGATACCATACCATATACCAAATATGTTATAGACAAGACTTACACCTTTCTCACTGAACTGGACACAAAACACCCTATTCACTGAAGAAGAATATATCTGACTGGTAATAATCTTGAAACCTATGTATTTATATGTCTCCATAATGGAATCAAGTGTATATAGATTGGCATAAACACAGATCAATGGAACAGGACAGGAAGCCCAGAGATAAACCTACATACCTATGGCTATCTCATCTATGACAAAGGAGCTAAGGATATACAATGGAGAAAAGACAGACTCTTCAGTAATTGGTGCTGGGAAAACTGGACCCCTACACATAAAAGAATGAAATTAGGAAACTCCATAACACCATACACAAAAATAAACTCTAAATTGATTAGGGATCTAAATATAAGACCAGACACTATAAAACACTTAGAGCAAACCATAGGCAGAACACTCTATGACATAAATCACAGCAAGATCCTTTTAGACCCACCTCCTAGAGAAATGGAAATAAAAACATAAATCAACAAATGGGACCTAATGAAACTTAAAAGCTTTTACACAGTACAAGAAAACATAAACAAGATGCAAAAACAACCCTCAGAATGGGAGAAAATATTTTCAAATGAAGCAATTGACAAAGGATTAATCTCCAAACTTTACAAGCACCTCATGTAGCTCAATATCACAAAAACAAACAACCCAATCCAAAAACGGGCAGAAGACTTAAATAGACATTTCTCCAAAGAAGATATACAGATTGACAAGAAACACAAGAAAGGATGCTGAACATCACTAATCATTAGAGAAATGCAAATCAAAACTACTGTGAGGTATCACCTCACAGCAGTCAGAGTGGCAATCATCAAAAAATTCTACAAAACACTAAAAGCTGGAGAGGCCTTTATTGGAGAAAAGGGAACACACTTGCACTGTGGTTGGGAATGTAAATTGATATGGCCACTAGGGAGAACAGTAAGGAGTTTCCTTTAAATAACTAACAATAGAAGTACCATACGACACAACAATCCAACTACTGGGCATTTGCCTTGCGAAAACCATAATTCAAAAAGAGTTATGTACAAAAATGTTCATTGCAGCTCTATTTACAATAGCCAGGATATGGAAGCAACCTAAGTGTCCATTGACAGATGAATGGATAAGGAAGATCTGGCATATATATACAATGGAATATTACTCAGCCATGAAAAGAAGCAAAACTGAGTTATTTGTACTGAGGTGGATGGACTTAGAATCTGTCCTACACAGTGAAGTAAGTCAGAAAGGGAAAAACAAATACTGTATGTTAACAGAGATATATGGAATCCAACGAAGAAAAAAAAGTTTTGAAGAACCTTGTGGCAGGACAGGATTAAGGACACAGACATAGAGAAAGGATGTGAGGACAACAGAAGGGGGATGGGTAAGATGGGAAGAAGTGAGAGAGTGGCATGGACATAAATACATTACCAAATGTAATACTGATAGCTACTGGGAAGCAGCCACATAGAACAGGGTAATGAGCTCGGTGCTTTGTGACCACCTAAAGGGGTGGGATATGGAGTGTGGGAGGGAGATGCAAGAGGGAGTGGATCTGGAGATATTTGTATATGTATAGCTGATTCACTTTGTTAGACAGCAGAAACTAACACTCCATTGTAAAGCAATTATACTCCAATAAACGTTTAAAAGGAAAGAAAAAAGAAATCCCAGGGATAAACCTACACACCTATGCTCAACTAATCTATGACAAAGGAGACAAGACTTTACAATGGAGAAATGAGAGTCTCTTCAATCAGTGGTGCTGGGAAATATGGCCAGCTACATGTAAAAGAATGAAATTAGAACACTGCCCAACACCATACATAAAAATATATTCAAAATGGATTAGAGACCTTAATGTAAGACTGGACAGTATAAAACTCTGAGAGGAAAACTTCCGAAGAATACTCTGACGTAAATCACAGCAAGATCTTTTTTGATCCACCTCCTATACTAATGAAATAAAAAAAAGAAACGAAACAGATGGGACCTAGTGAAACGTAAAAGCTTTTGCAAAGCAAAGGAAACTACAAACAAGACGAAAAGACAACCCTCAGAATGGCAGAAAATATTTGCAAATGAATCAATGGACAAATGCTTAATCTCCAATATATATAAACAGCTCATGCAGCTCAATATTAATAAAACAAACAACCCAATACAAAAATGGAATAATATCTAAATAGACATTTCTTCCAAGAAGAAATAGAGATGGCCAAGACGCACATGAAAATCTGCTCAACATCACTAATTATTAGAGAAATGGAAATCGAAACTACAATGAGGTGTCACGTCACACCTGTTAGAATGGGCATCATCAGAAAATCTACAAACAACAAATGCTGGAGAGGGTGTGGAGAAAATGAACCTTCTTCCACTATTGTTGGGAATGTAAATCGATACAGCCTCTATGGAGAACAGTATGGAGGTTCCTTTAAAAACTAAAAATAGAATTACCATATAATCCAGCAATCCCACTACTGGACATATACCCAGAGAAAACCATAAATCAGAAAGACACATTCACCATAATGTTCATTGCAGCACTATTTACAATAGCCAGGTAATGAAAGCAACCTAAGTGCCCACAGACAGACGAATAGATAAAGATGTGGTACATATATACAATGGAATATTACTCAGCCATACATAGGAATGAAATTAGGTCATTTGTAGAGACCTTGATGGACCTACAGACTGTCATACAGAGTGAAGTAAGTCAGAAAGAGAAAAACAAATATTTTATATTAATGCATTTATGTGGAACCTAGAAAAATGGTACAGATGAACCAGTTTTCAGGGCAGAGATAGAGACACAGATGTAGAGAACAAACATATGGTCACCAAGGGGGGAACGTCATGTGAGGGTGGTGGTGGGATGAATTGGGAGAGTGGGATTCACATGTGCACACTTATATGTATAAAATAGATATCCAATAAGAACCTGCTGTATAAAAGAAATAAATAAATTTAAAAAAATTAAAAATAAATAAATAACATTTAATAAAATAAAACGGAAAAATATTTTTCCCTTCATATAGACGTCATTATATTAATGCATTATTTCTATGTTTATATTTCTAAATTAAAAAAAAAGAGGAATAAATAAAATCTACCTTGAAGCAAAAAGAAAAAAAGGAAAAAAAAAAAAACAGAAACCACCAGTTATACAGAGGAAAATCGTATAAGGGCACTTGCTCCAGTGGTAAAAAATTCTTAAGTTGGTCAGAGGTGTGAAATAATCTCCCATGCAGTCAGCAGCGATCCGCCCCACAAGGAGCATCCTCATTGCAAAACTGGGGGACTGTGTCGAGGCGTCTGTAAGTAAATGTGAGCTGAGCCCCAGTCCTGCTGCAGCTGAACTCTTCCCACCCTTTCCAGGTAAAACACCTGAATATGTACAAGAACTTGCAAGCATTGAGGAAGGGCTGTGGAGCCACACCAGCGACTGCACGCAGGCCGACTTGGTGCCTGTAGGCCAGCCAGGATGGTCCTGGCCCCAGATGCTCTTCTGGAAGCTTTCCATTTCCCTGCCTGAGATACCCCTCCTGCCACGGCCCCCACTGCTTTTTTACTTCCTCACCTCTGCCTGGGGAGAAATTCCAGCGGCAGGTATGGGTGACACATCCTCTTCTTTAGCAGGTGGCAGACTGGCAACTCCTGCAGAAAGTCCATCAGAGCCCCACTCACACTGGGCCACCCACAAAGCCACGGCCCCTCCCTCCCTCTCACCACCCCAGCCCCGACACTGCTGACGGGGCAGAGAATATGGCGTCAGGCACAGCTACAGGAGCTCTGGCTGACTGGAGAAGTCTTTATATTGACCTCAACCCTGGCACACCTGGGGAGGCCTGGCAGGAACTCTCAGGCTGCCCAAATCAGCCAATCCTCACCCCTCAAGGGCTCACAGTTGCAGAAAATGTATTTTGCTAAATGGGCCTGGCCCAAGGAAAAGGTGTGGGCTCTTGAGAGTCAGGATAGACAAGGGGCTGCAGCTGCTGCTTGTTTTCTTATCATTTTATCTGGTCCATGAGTGGAAAACAACTTCAAGAAGACCCTATCCTAATGAGAGGAACCCAGGAGTCAGAGAGAGGAGTTATGGTGGGTGGAGACAGAGGCCTGGTGCCCTGGCTGCAGTGGAAGTGTCTGGAAGAGCAGGCAGAGAGAGGCCACACAGAGTGAAACCCAGGGACACAGAACTGTCAGAGCTGTTGTTTGTTAGTTCAAGCCCTGCTCTGAGGTGTTCTGTGTCAGCTGTGAGCGACAGGTGAGCTGGGGGTTCTCTGAAAGTTGGGCTATGTGCACGGTTCCTGTTGGTCCAGCCCTACTGGGGTACCTGCCCAGGGGAGCTCCGTATCCTGGTAAGGGCCTGACTATGAGAGCCCCATGGGCTGCTGTGTTGCTGCACAGATGAGTTCCATACTCTGGGAGAGAGTTGACCACAAGAGCCCTGTGGGCTGTGGTGTGGGGGGTGCAGCCCAGGTGAGCTCCATATCCTGGGATTGGCCTGACCACGAGAGCCCCATGGGCTGCTGGAGACCTGGTAAAGGATATCAGGACAGTCAGTGAAGCCACCAAGGATATACATCCAGTAGCTCCCTTTTCCTACACCCTGCTGGTCATTCTACCATCCACCAGACCATGGCATTCTGTATTAGAATTCAATGATGCCTTCTTCTGTATTCCAATCATCTCAGAGTCACAAGAATTTTTGGCTTGTGAGTGGCAGGACACAACATGCAACAAAAGCAATAATGCTGGGCCATCCTGCACCAATGGTTCAAAAATCCCCACACCATCATTGGGGAAATGTCCTCTAAAGACCTAAAAGTTCTACCTCTGTAAAAGGGAACCCTCCTTCAATATGCAGATGACATTCTGATTGTCAGGTCTACTAAAGACGCCTCTGAACTACCTAGCCAAGAAAGAATAGAAGGTGTCCTTGAAAAAGGCTCAAATATCCCAGGCTAAGGTGACATGCCTGGGCTTCATTCTCACAGATATTCGGAGAAACGCATCCCAGGATAGGGAAGAAGCCATTTGCAGCCTTACCTCTTCTAAAACTAGAAGACAGCTTAGGGGTTCCTGGGGAGGCCAAGGTTTCCTGCATCTGGATCCATAACTACAGTCTAATAGCTGGGCCTCTACATGAAACACTGACACGAAAAGATGATGATCCTTTAGGATAGAATCCAGAAACAGCCTTTCAAGAATGGAAAGAGCAGTCAATTCAGGCCCTTGCCCAGGAACTCCCTAATTTAGCTAAACCCTTTGAACTTTACATACCCGGTCAAAGGTTAAACGCCCTTGGAGCCTTAGTGCAAAAACTGGGACCACTTGAAATGGAGCAACACAAGAATGCCCTTCAGGTATGAAAAACTATGGTCACAAAGGGCTTTGCTCACCGCCCTATCAGGCCAGGATACTGGGGTATCTAAAAGGCTGGAAATCAGCAGCCCGCAAGGCCATCTCCCTCCTAAGGGAAAAGGATCCCACGTGGTGATCCTAACCACCCATTATGCCCTGAAGTTGCAGGGGTCGCTCTGTGGACACACTGACCTTGAGTGAGGAGGTCCTCTAACTCCAAACTCCAGAGAGACAAACGGGGGCCATGGGCCCCCAAGAAGACACGTGTGACCATCACTTGACCTGGAGTTTCTCTCAGAAAACAAGTCTGTACCACGAAAGAGCAGACTACTGCTTGGAGGACTTACTGCACCCAGAGGGGAGCTAATAAGCTTGGCGGGGTAATCGTATATTCACGATTTCACCATAGAAAACCCTACAGACACCACGGTGATGGTGGCCAATATGACCGGCTGGACTGCTGGCTACTTCAAAAGGCCGTTGACTCAGTGGACGTCATGGTCCTGGATCACCACCGATCCTGGACTGTCTGGGAGTTGAGCGGGCAGGGCTCTGACACATGGTGCTGTTTGTACATTAATTCGGGGACCTAATTAAAGAAAGCACAGACTACTGGTCAGAGCATCTAGGCTGGAAAAAACCGTCAGCCTAAGGTCGCCGAACAAATGTGGGGTGGGGTGAAACCTGCCACTGTAGCATCTCTGTGCATCTCTTTCCTGGACCCTTAAAGGTCAATTGAATCTATAACACTTCCAATGCTGGTGCTCAGGTGGACCAGCAGTGAGGCAGGATGCCTTGGGACAATCAACCTCACCTGGAGGCTGCTGGGGAGAAATTTTGCCCCTCCCCCGTGTATGAGGGCTCCCAGCTCAGCATGAAGCAGTTACAAAAGAGGGGTCTGCACCCTCAGTACCCCAAGAATGAGGAACGGGACAAAAAGCAGAGGGGGTGTTCATCTCCGGCAACGTTCATTAAAAATTCCTGGGAGATAAAAAGAGAATCTGGGCAATAAAATAAAGTCTAACCTGTTTTTCCTTTGTGCTTTGTCTAATTTCACGTGCTCCTAGGGTTCCGCATGCAGAGGTCCCACACCCGGCACTTCAGACCAGATTTCCTAGTGCAGAATGGCTGGGTTGACACCTCAGCTAGCGGGGTCCCATGCAGACTCCGCAACATAGAGCCTGAGCTGCAGCCAACCCAGCCCTCGAGAGCTCCATCCCCTCCCTCCCGATGACACTGTTGGGACCCCTACACAGCAGCCCAGCCCACAGCCCGCGGGGTAGTGCACGCTTTCACCTCTCCATTCTGTTTTCAAAATATAAAGTTTCCTTTGCTTCTGAACCAAACTCAGTCTTGATCTGTTGGCTCCATTGACACTGGGCACGGGGACTCCTGTTGGGGTCCACTCTGGAGGATCAGTAACAGAAATTGAGAACATTGTAACTTCAATGACAAATGTGTGAGCCTACCTGTAGTTAACATAGAGCAGTGTATAAGGCTCGGGTAAAATAAGATGTTTCTAAGACTTACATTTGATATTTCCATCACTTTATTATAAGCAAGTTCAGTGAAGACATCTGTCTTATTTGTCAGGTCAACATTAGAGAAATGAAGTGATTTATTCCCAAGGATGTACATCGAATACTCTTGGCTGAAGCTTCAATCTTGTTTTGAATGCTTTTCCATTGAAAATGATACCTCTCTTTCAGCTTCCCCATTTCTGAGAAGTATAAAATCTTATAATTTATTATTACCAAAGGGGAAAGCTAGGAGAAGGGATAAATTAACAGTTTGGGATTAACACATACACACTGCTATGTATAAAACAGTTCATCAACAAGGAACTACTGTATAGCACAGGGAACTACACTGAATATTTTGCAGTAACCTATAAGGGGAAATAATCTGAAAAAGAATAGATATTTTTATTGACATCATCTATCAATGACAGATAAAATGTAACCTAAGCAAGGCCGATGGTGAGCACTTCTGATCCCGAAGATTTCAATCATCTAAAGTTTGGACTCTGCCTATTTTCCAAGGCCCTTAATGGACATATGTGTAGCAGTAGCTTAAAAATTCCCCAGTTTGGGTTTCGGGGAGGCAATAATTTGGAAAAAAACCCTGGTGTTCCCCTAATATGCACGGGACCATATCTACAGCTAAAACATGCCTGTCACACCTAGAGAATGGTACACCGTTTGATCGGAAAGAGTTTTTAAAAGACACCTCATCTCCTCATCGCCTGGTGCTCGGGTTCACACCTCCAGCATCTTTCCTAACAATCTCCTCACTTGGAGATATCAGCACCGTCAACATCCTGTTGCACACAGTTTGGAATTTGTCCAGAGGATGAAGCGGAAGGATGAGAAAAATTTAGAGACAAGTCTTAGGTGTTCAGACAGGCACATGCCACTCTAATTTCCAATCCGGAAGGCAAATTCATCAAAGGCTAGAATTGCCCACGGAAACAGAATAGGGCTAGAGGAAATCCCGCTGTTTTTTGTCCAGTTTCCAAAAACACAAGTTGAAAAATGGAACTCAGGGGCACTAAAATACATGAAACTGCAGAGTTGAAAATATCTATCGTCAAAAAATGTCTTGAGGTAAGTCACAGAAAAGGACTTGTAAGCAAGGGAGAGTGGCAGGAAACAGATTTGAAGAAGTAGAAAGGACTCCCCATTAAAGCCCAAGAAAAGGGGCTGAACATCGCCAATGATGCAGTTGGCCAAAAAGGGCGTATGCATTTTTTCTGAATATATTCAAGTAAAGGCCATACACACTTTTTATCCAACCAAACAGGTGGGCACTGGAAATCAATACTACAAAATGTATCAATTCACATCAGTCAGAAGGGCCATCCACATAAATTGTAAACACCAGAAATGCAGGACAGGGTGAGGAGAAAAGAGAGACCTGTGAGGCTGATAGTGGAAATGTAATTTGCCAACGGCCACTCTGGAGAAGTGTATTGTGTTTGCTAAAACATCTAAAAAATGAGCTACAGAGCATAGGGCACTTGCACTCATGGGCGTATACCTTGGGAAAAACAAAAATCGACAGAAAACAGGCACCCCAACGTTTACCACCTCTCTGTTAAAAAGGGCCTCAACTTGGATATAAAATATGTCCCTGGAAGGATAAAATGGATAAAAGAGATGGGGTACTTATGTAGAGTGGAATATTACTCATCCAGAAATCAATGAAATAAGGCCAGTTGTAACAACTCTGGAGGAGATACATACGATCATTCTAAGTGACGTATGTCAGAAAGAAAAAGACACATATCATAAGATGTCACATAAAGGTGGAATCAAAAATGGCTGCACATGAAATAAATTACAAAACATAAACATAGCCAAATATGTAGAAAATCGTCATAAGGCTGCTAAATGGGAAAGGTGGGGAAGGGTGAGGTATTATCCAGGAGGTTGAAATTAGCAAAGATACCATTCCAAGTACCAAATTGAATAACTGACAATGCCTACATGGTACCTCAAAGAACTGCACTCAGCCCACTCAAGTCAATGGAAAATAATACATATGACTGGTAAGCATCTGAAAAAGAATTTATTGTTGTCTCACAGTACATGAATCAAGTGCATGTACAGCAGCAAAAAACAGAGCTTTGAAAATCAGCTGTAACCAATATAAAAATAAATTTAAAAATATGTATAAAAACAGTGAAACAGACAAAAATTCTTACAACTTTTGTTGAAGGGCTACGATGTAACATGTATTGAACACATGTAGACCCACAGCAGGATGATATATAAGGCTGGAAGCTATGCACGCTAAGAGATGTTAGAGAGGCTGGGTGAGGAAATGCAGACCTTTTAAAGTAATACTGCCTGGTACCCATTCCATGGGTCCCAAATCTGCAGGTTCAAGGGAATCTTCCGAAAGCAAAAACATGCCTGGGAAGCCGAGACGAATGTACACCGTGTGAGCAGGAAAGGTGTCGAAAATGCACCTCATTTTTGATCTACTGGTGATGGGGTTCACCATTCCAGCCGAATTACTAACAATCTCCCCACTTGGAGAATCAGCACCTTTAACCTCCTGTTTCACACAGTTTGCAATTTGTGCAGAGGATAAACGGGAAGAGGGGGAACCAATGAGAGACTAGCTGTAGGATTTTTGACAGGCACATGTCACTCTAATTTCTCATTAGGAAGAAGAATTAACCAAAGGCTCAGCCTGCCTCCCCAGAACCAGAATAGGGCCGGAAGCAATACAATGGTTTGGCGGCCAGCTCACAAAAAATGCGAGTTGCAAAATGGAGCTCAGGAGCAGATAATTCAAAGACCTGCAAAGATAAAAATGATAACCAACGTCCAAAAATATATTCATGTATGGCAACGAAGAGGATCTGAATGAGAGGCAGAATTGCAGGAAACAGATTTCAAAAGGTAGATTGGACTCACATTTAAAGCATATGAAAAGCAGGAGAATTTCTAAAATGATGCAGTTGGGCAAAACAGTGTATGCGTTTTTTCGTGAATATCTTCAGGAAAAAAACACATACAGAGTTTTTGGCCAAGCAAGCAAACAGGAAATGCAAATCCGCACAACAAAGAAGTCTCAATTTCCACTGCTCAGAAAGGCCATCCAAAAAATGTGTACAAACCAGAAATGCAGTAGAGGCCATGGATAACAGGGAGCTACTCACGCTGATGGGTGGGGTATAAATATCCAAGTGCCACTCTGAAGAAGTGTATGCTGTTTCTTAAAACATTTAAATACAAAGCTACCGAGCATAGGGCACTTCCACTCATGGGCATATAACTTGGGAAGACTAAATATCAACAAGACACAGGCACCCCAAAGTTTAAGGCTGCTCTGCAAACAAGAACCTCAACTTCAGTACACCTTAAATATTCCAGGAAAGAGAAAATTGCGTAAAGAACTTGTGGTAATTTTGTTCAAAAGAATATCACTCAGACATAAAATCAATGTCATAAGGCCAGTAGCAGCATAATGAGTGGATTTAGGTACGATGATTCTAAGTGAAATAAGTCACACAGAAAAAGAAACTTATCATAAGATATCACTTATGAAGGTCCTGTAAACATGGCTACACATGAACTGAGTTAGGAAAGAGAACAGAATCTCACATTGAGAAAACACTCTTATGCCTGCTTAAGCGGGAAGGAGAGGTGGGCTGATGCATAAAGCCAGAGTTTGATATTAGCACATGTACCATTCCGTAAACCAAATACAGAATAGACAAAACCTACACCTTCCTCAGTGAACGGGACTCAACACACCTATTCCCCGCAGAGGAATATATCTGACTAGTAAGAATCTTAAAACCTATATATTGATATGTCTCCATAAGGGAATCAAGTGTGTCTAGACCGGCATAAACACGTCGGTGAAAATCAGCTCAAACCCATTATAAAAATGAATTTCAAAAACAAAACAAAACAAAACAAAAAACAGCGAAATACTTACACAATGCATTCAGGGGTCCTGATGAAACCTGGAATGACGCTATCTGCAAAGACAGCTAGATGAGACATAGGGCTGGACACTTGGGAATGAGAGTACTGGTTAGATTGTGTGAGAAAATGCAGACCCTTTAAAGCAGTATTGCATGCCACCCATTCCATGGGTCCCAACTCTCCAGTTAAAAGGGAATATAACTACAGTTATAACATGTATGGGAAACCTAGAGAATGGACACCCTGTGATGGCGTAAGATTTGTAAAAGGCTCCTAATTTTTCCTCTCCTTGTGCTCCAGTTTGGCAATCCAACTGCTTTACTATCAATCTCCCACCTTGGAGAGTCAGCCCCTATAACCTGCTGCTTTGCACAGTTTGCAAATTGTGCAGAGGATGAAAGGGAAGAGGGAGAACCAATCAGAGAGTAGCTGTAGGCATTTGGACGGACATATGTCAGTCTAATTTCCCGTCTGGAAGAAGAATTAACCAAAGCGTCAGCCTGCACCCCCGGAACCAGTATATGTCCTGAAGCAAAATTGTGGATTTGCGGTCAGCTCACAAAAACGCGAGTTGAAAATTGGAGTTCGGGGCAGATCATTTCACAAACCTGCAGAGTTATAAAGGACAACTCACTTCCAAAAATCAGTTGAGGGAAGGCAACGAAGTGGACTTGAAAATGAGGCAGAATTGCACAAAACATTTCACGAGGTAAATTGGAATCACCTTTGAAGCACAGGAAAAGCATAACAACTTCGACAATGATGCACTTGGCCAAAAAGAGCGTATGCATTTTCTGCTGAATATATTCAGGAGAAAACACATACGCTCTTTTTGGCCAATCAAGTAAGTGCACAATGCAAATCCGCACTACAAAGAATTGTCAATTCCGACCGGTCAAAAGGGACTTCCGAAAATCTGTAAAAACCAGAAAAGAAAGACAGAGATGACAAGGGCATGAAGCAATGTGATCCCAAGGGTCATGGAGGATTGTGATGACAAGGTCATGTAGCATTTTGCTGAAAAATGCATGGAGCATTGTGATGACAAGGGTCATGGAGCACTGTGATGACAAGTGTCACGGAGCATTGTGATTACAGGGGTCATGGAGCATTGGGATGACAAGGGCATGGATCATTGTGATGACAAGGATTATGGAAAATTTTAATGACAAGAGTCCCGGATCATTGTGTTGTCAAAGGTCATGGAGCGTTGTGATGACAGTGGTCATGGAGCATTGCGATGACAAGGGTTCTGGAGAAGTGAGATGAGAAATTCATGGAGCTTTGGGCTGAAAATGTTCATGGAGTATTGTGATGACAGGGGTCATGGAGCATTGTGATGACATGGGCATGGAACATTCTGCTGAGAAAAACATGGAGCATTCTGATGACATGCATCATGGAGCTTTGTGATGAAAAGGGCATGGAGCATTGTGATTACAGTGGTCTAGGAGCACTGTGAAGAAAAGGGCATGGATCATTGTTATGAAAAAGGCATGGAGCATTGTCATGACAGGGTTCAAGGAGCATACTGATGACAAGTGTCAGGGAGCATAGTGATGACAAGGGTATTGAGAATTGTGATGACAAAGTTCATGGAGCATTTTGATGAGAAGACAATGGATAATTGTGAAGACGACCGTCATGGGGAGTTGTGATGACAAGTGTTATGGAACATTGTGATAACAAGAGTTTGCAGCATTGTGATGACAGAGAACATAGAGCATTATGATTTCATTGTGATGTCAATAGCATGAAGCATTATGATGATGGGTAGGGTGCATTTTGAGGACAGTGTTCATGGACCATTGAGATGAATAGGGCATGGAGCCTTGTGATAACAGGTGTCTTGGAGCATTGTGATGACAAGGGCATGCAGCATTGTGATGAGAAGGCCATGGAGCATTCTGATGACATGCGTCATGGAGCTTTGTGATAACAAGGGCATGCAGCATTGTGATTTCAGGGGTCTTGGAGCATGGTGATGAAAGGGGCATGGATCATTGTGAAGGAAAATGCATGGAGCCATGTCATGACAGGGTTCAAGGAGCATACTGACGACAAGTTTCAGGGAGCATTGTGATGACAAAGTTCATGGAGCATCGTGATATGAAAACCATGGATAATTGTGATGACGAGCGTCATGGAGCATTGTGATTACAGGGGTCTTGGAGCATTGGGATGGCAAGGGCAGGAATCCTTGTGATGACAAGTGTCATGGGCCATTTTGATGACAATAGACCCGGATCATTGTGTTGTCTGGTGTCATGGAGTATTGTGATGACAGTGGTCATGGAGCATTGTGATGACTGGTGTCATGGAGCATTGTGATGACAGGGGTCATGGAGCATTGTGATCAGAAGTTCATGGAGCATTGGGCTGACAATAATCATTGAGCATTGTGATGGCAGGGGTAATGGAGCATTGTGACGCCAATGGAATGGAGCATTGTGATGACCAGGTCCTGGAGCATTGTGAGGAGAAGACCATGGAGCCTTGTGAGGACAAGTATCATGGTGCATTCTGATGAAAAGGGACTTGGAGCATTGTGATTGCATGGGTCTTGGAGCATTCAGATGAATAGAGCATGGATGATTGCGATGAAAAAGCATGGAGCCTTGTCATAAGAGGGTTCAAGGAGCATACTGACGACAAGTGTCAGGGAGCATTGTGATGACAAGTGTATTGAGCATTGTGATGACAAACTTCATGGAGCATTGTGATGAGAAGACCATGGATAATTGTGATGACGAGCGTCATGGGGAGTTGTGATGACAAGTGTTATGGAACATTGTGAACACAAGGGTTTGGAGCATCGTGATGACAGAGGTCATTGAGCATTTTGATTTCATTGTGATGACAATAGCATGAAGAATTATGATGATGGGCATGGTTCATTGTGATGACAGAGTTCATGGGGCATTGAGATGAAAAAGGGCATGTAGCATTGTGATTACAGGTGTCTTGAAGCATTGTGATGAAAAGGGCATGGAGCATTGTGATGAGAAGGCCATGGAGCTGTCTGATGACATGCGTCATGGAGCTTTGTGATGACAAGAGCATGGAGCATTGTGATTACAGGGGTCTTGGACCATTGTGATGACAATGGTCATGGAGCCTTGTGATGACAAGGCCGTGGAACACTGTCATGACAGGGGTGATGGAGTATTGTAATGACTAGTGATGAAACATTTTGATATCAGGGGTGAAAGAACATTTTGATGAGAAGTGCATGGAGCTTTGTGATGACAAGTTTTATGGAGCATTGTGATGACAAAGTTGTGGAACATTGTGATGACAAGCGCATGGCACATTGTGAAGACATGGGTCATGGAGCATTGTTCGGACAATTGCATGGAGCATTGTGATGCCAAGGGTCATGGAGCACTCTGCTGACAAAGGCATGGAACATTGTGATGACAAGGGTCACAGAGCATTGTGATGAAAATTTCAGGGAGAATTATGGAGACAAAGTTCACAGAGCCCTGTGATGACGAGGGCATGGACCACTGTGATGACAAAGGTCATGAAACATTGTGATGACTGGAGTCAAGGAGCATTGTCATGACAAGGGCATGGAGCATTGTGATGACAGGGGCATGGAGCATTGCTCTGACAAGTTTCATGGATTATTGTGATGATAGTGGGAATGGCACATTGTGATGACTAGGGCATGGAGGATTGTTATGACCAGGTCATGGAGTATTGTGAAGACAGGTGTCAGGGAGCATTGTGATGACATATTTCATGGTGCATTGTGATGACAATGGCATGGAGCATTGTGAAGCCAAGTGTCATGGAGGATTTTGATGACAAAGGTAATGGAGCATTGTGATGACAAGGGCTTGGAGCATTGTGAAGACAATGGTCATGGTGCATGGTGATGACAAGGGCATGGAAAATTGTGATGACAAGGGCCATTGAGAATTTTGATGACAAGGTCATGAAGCATTGTGATGACAAGCATATGGAGCTTGCTATGACAGGGGTCATGGAGCATTGCGATGACAAGTGCATGGAGAATTGTGATGACAAGAGCATGTAACATTGTGATGAGAAGTGTCATGGAGCATTGTGATGGCAAGGCCGTGGAGCATTGTGATGAGTAGACCATGGATAATTGTGATGACATGCGTCATGGAGCACTGTAATGACAAGGGGCGTGGAGCATTGTGATGACAGGTGTCATGGAGCATTGTGATGACATGTGCCATGGAGCATTGTAATGACAAGGGTCATGGAACATTCTGATGACAAGCTTGTGGAGTATTGTGATGACAATGGCATGGAACATTGTGATGAAAAGGGCATGGAGCATTGTGATGAAAAAGGCATGGAGCCTTTTAATGACAGGGTTCAATCAGCATTCTGACGACAAGTGTCAGGGAGCATTGTGATGACAAGTGTATTGAGCATTGTGTTGACAAAGTGCATGGAGCATTGTGATGACACGGACATGGAGTATTGTAATGACAGGCATCATGGAGCGTTGTGATGACAAGTGTTGTGGAACAATGTGATCACAAGGGTTTGGAGCATTGTGATGACAGAGGTCATGGATCATTTTGATATCAAGGAGCATTGAGCATTGTGATGACAGGGGTCATGGAGCCTTGTGATGAGAAGATCATAGAGCATTGGGCTGAAAATATTCATGGAGTATTGTGATTACAGGGGTCTTCGAGCATTTTGATGAAAAGGGCATGGAGCCTTGTCATGACAGGGTTCAAGGAGCATACTGACGACAAGTGTCAGGGAGAATAGTGATGACAAGTGTATTGAGCATTGTGATAACAAAGTTCATGGAGCATTGTGATGAGAAGACCATGGATAACTGTGATGAGGAGCGTCATGGGGCATGTGATGACAAGTTTTATGGAACATTGTGATCACAAGGGTTTGGAGCATTGTGATGACAGAGGTCATGGAGCATTTTGATTTCATTGTGATGACAATAGCATGAAGCATTATGATTATGGGCACGGTGCATTGTGATGACAGGGTTCATGGAGCATTGAGATGAAAAGGGGCATGGAGCAATTTGATTAAATGTGTATTGGAGCATTGTGATGACAAGGGCATGGAGCATTGTGAATGAGAAGGGCATGGAGCATTGTGAATGAGAAGGCCATGGAGCATTCTGATGAGATGTGCCATGGAGCTTTGTGATGACAAGTGCATTGAGCATTGTGATTACAGGGTCTTGTTGCACGGTTATGACAACGGTCATGGAGACTTATATTGAGAAGGCCGTGAAACCTTGTGATGTCAGGTGTCATGGAGCATTGTTATGACAGGGTAGTGGAGCATTGTGATGACAAGCGTATCAGAATTGGTATGAAAAGTTCCATGGATTATTGTGATGAGAGTGGGCATGGAGCATTGTGAGGACAAGGTCACGGAACACTGTGTTACATGGGTCATGGAGGATTGTAATGACAAGGGCATGGAACATTGTGATTAGAAGTGCATCGAGCATTGGTATCACAAGCGTCATGGAGCTTTGTGATTACAAGTGCATGGAGCAATTTGATGAGATTGTTCATGGAGCATTGTGATGACAATGGCATGGAGCATTGTGATGCCAATGGTTATGGAGCTTTGTGGTGACAAATGTCACAGAGCCTTGTGATGACGAGGCTATGGACCATTGTGATGACAAAGGTCATGAATCATTGGGATGACTGGAGTCACGGAGCATTGTGATGACAGCGGTCATGGTGCATTGTGATGACAAGTGCATGGAGCATTGTGATGACAGGGGCATGGATCATTTGTCTGACAAGTTTCATGGATTATTGTGATGACAGTGCGCATGGCGCACTGTGATGACAAGGGCATGGAGCATTGTGATGCCAAGGTCATGTAGAATTGTGAAGACAGGGGTCAGGGAGCATTGTGATGACATATGTCATGGTCCATTGTGATGACAATGGCATGGAGCATTTTGATGCCAAGTGTCATGGAGGTTTGTGATGACAAAGGTAATGATGCATTGTGATGACAAGGGCTTGGAGCATTGTGATGACAAGGGCCATTGAGAATTTTGATGACAAGGTCGTGAAGCATTGTGATGACAAGTGCATGGAGCTTGCTATGACAGGGGTCATGGAGCATTGCGATGACAAGTGCATGGATAATTGTGATGAAAAGTGCACGGAACATTGTGATGAGATGTGTCATGGAGAACTGTGATGACAAGGACGTGGAGAATACTGATAACCAGGGCATGGAGCATTGTGATGGCAAGACCGGGGAGCATTGTGATGAGAAGACCATGGATAATTGTGATGACGGGCGTCATGGAGCTCTGTAATGACAAGGGGCATGGAGCATTGTGATGACAAGTGTCATGGAGCATTGTGATTACAGGGGTCATGGAGCATTGTCATGACAAGGGTCATGGAGCATTCCGATGACAAGCTTGTGGAGTATTGTGATGACAATGGCATGGAGCATTGTGATGAAAAGTGCATGGAGCATTGTGATGACTGGGGTCACGGAACATTGTGATGGCATGGCTGAGGGAGTATCGTGATGACTAGTGATGGAACATTGTGATATCAGTGGTGAGAGACCATTTTAATGAGAAGTGCATGGAGCATTGTTTTGACAAGTTTTATGGAGCATTGTGATGACAAGGATGTGGAGCATTGTGATGACAAGCGCATGGTGCCTTGTGATGACATCGGTCATGGAGCATTGTGATGAGAAGTGTCATGGATCATTGTGATGGCAAGTCCGTGGATCACTTTGATGAGAAGACCAATGATAATTGTGATGACGAGCGTCATGGAGCACTGTAATGACAAGGGGAAAGGAGCATTGTGATGACAGTTGTCATGGAGCACTGTGATAACAGGGGTCATGGAGCACTGTGATGACAAGGGTCATGGAGCATTCTGATGACAAGCTTGTGGAGTATTGTGATGACAATGGCATGGAGCATTGTGATGAAAAGGGCATGGAGCATTGTGATGAAAAAAGCATGGAGTGTTTTCATGACAGGTTTCAAGGAGCATTCTGACGACAAGTGTCAGGAAGCATTGTGATGACAAGTGTATTGAGAATTGTCATCACAATGATCATGGAGCATTGTGATGACAAGGCATGGAGTATTGTGATATCAGACATCATGGAGCATTGTGATGGCAAGTGTTATGGAACATTGTGTTCACAGGTGTTTGGAGCATTGTGATGACAGAGGTCAGGGATCATTTTGATTTCAAGGAGAATGAGAAATGTGATGACAATGGCATGAATCAATGTGAACCCAAGGTTCATGGAGGATTGTGATGACAATGGTAATGGAGGATTGTGATGACAAGTGCATGGAGCATTATGATGAGAAGGTCATGTAGCATTTTGCTGACAAAGGCATGGAGCATTGTGATGAGAATGGTCATGGAGCACTGGGATTAGAAGCATCATGGATCATTGTGATAACAGGGGTCATGGAGCATTGCGAAGGCAAGGGTATAGATCATTGAGATGAAAAGGGTCATGGAGATTTTTGATGACAAGAGTCCCGGTTCACTGTATTGTCAGGTGTCATGGCGCGTTGTGGTGACAGTGGTCATGGAGCATTGTGAATACAGGTGTCATGGAGCATTGTGATGAGAAGATCATGGAGCATTGTGATGACAAGTCTCATGGAGCAATCTGATGAAAAGGGGCATGGAGCATTGTTATTACAGGTTTCTTGGAGCACTCTGGTGACAAGGGCATGGAACATGGTGAGGACAAGGTCATGTAGCATTTTGCTGACAGTGCCTTGGAGCATTCTGATGACATGCGTCATGGAGCTTTGTGATGACAAGCGCATGGAGCATTGTGATTACAGGGGTCTTGGAGCATTGTAATGAAATGTGCATGGATCATTGTGAGGAAAAGGCATGCAACCCTGTCATGACAGGTTTCAAGGAGCATACTGAAGACCAGTGTCAGGGAGCTTTGTGATGACAAGTGTATTGAACATTGTGTTGACAAAGGTCATGGAGCATTGTGATGTGAAGACAATGGATAATTGTGATGAGGAGCGTCATGGGGCATTGTGATGACAAGTGTTATGGAACACTGTGATCAGAAGGGTTTGGAGCATTGTGATGACAAAGGTCATGGGACATTTTGATTTCATTGTGATGACAATAGCATGAAGCATTATGATGATGGGCATGGTGCATTGTGATGACAGTGTTCATGGAGAATTGAGATGAAAAGGGGCATGGAGCATTGTGATTACAGGGGTCTTGGAGTATTGTGATGACAAGGTACATGGAGCCTTGTGATGACAATGCTGTGGAATATTGTGATTGCAGGGGTCATGGAGCATTGTTATGACAGGTCTAATGGAGCATTGTGATGACAATGGCATGGAGCATTGGTTTGAAATGTTTCATGGATTATTGTGATGACAGTGGGCATGGAGCATTGTGTTGACAAGGGCAGGGAACACGGTGATACATGGGTCATTGAGGATTGTAATGACAAGGCATGGAGCATTGTGTTGAGAAAGGCTTCGAGCATTGTGATGACAAGCGTCATGGAGCTTTGTGATGACAAGGGCAAGGAGGAATGTGATGAGAGTGTTCATGGAGCACTGTGATGACAATGGCATGGAGCATTGTGATGCCAAGGGTCATGGAGCTTGGTGATGACAAAGGTCATGGAGCATTTTGATGACAAGAGTGTGGTGCATTGTGATGAGTAGGGCAGGGAGCATTGTGATGAAAGGGTCATGGAACAATTTGATGAAAAGGGTCAGGGAACATTTTGATGTCAGGGGTTATGGAACATTGTGATGTCAGTGGTCATGGAGCATTGTGATGATATGGGCATGTAGCATTTTGATGACAGGGGTCATGGAACATTGTGATGACAGGGGTGAGGGAGTATTGTGATGACTAGTGATGGAACATTGTGATATCAGTGGTGAGAGAGCATTTAGATGAGTAGTGCATGGAGCATTGTGATGACAAGTTTTATGGAGCTTTGTGATGACAAGGTTGTGGAGCATTGTCATGACAAGTGCATGGCACATTGTGATGACATGTGTCTTGGAGCATTGTGCTGAGAAGCGCATGTAGGATTGTGATGACAAGGGTCATGGAGCATTGTGCTGACAAAGGCATGGAGCATTGTGATGACAAGTTTTACAGAGCATTGTCATGACGAGGGAATGGACCATTGTGATGACAAAGGTCATAAAGCATTGTGATGAGTGGAGTCACTGAGCATTATGATGTGAGGGGTCATGGAGCATTGTGATTAAAAGGGCATGGAGCATTGTGATGACAGGGTCATGGAGAATTGGTCTGACAAGTTTAATGGATTATTGGTATGAGGGTGGGCATGGCACATTGTGATTACAAGGGCATGGAACATTTTTATGACAAGGTCATGTAGTATTGTGAAGACCGGTGTCAGGGAGCATTGTGATGACATATGTCATGGTGCATTGTGATGACAATGGCGTGGAGCATTGTGATGCCAAGTGTCATGGAGGATTGTGATAACAAATGTAATGGAGCATTGTGATGCCAAGTGTCATGGAGGATTGTGATGACAAACGTAATGGAGCATTGTATGACAATTGCTTGGAGAATTGTGATGAAAAGGGTCATGGAGCATTGTGAGGAACAGGGCAGGGAGCACTGTGATGGAAAGACCGTGCAGCATTTTGATGAGAAGACCATGGATAATTGTGATGACGAGCGTCATGGAGCACTGTAATGACAAGAGGCATGGAGCATTGTGATTACAGGGGTCATGGAGCATTGTGATGACAGGGGTCATGGAGCATTGTGATGACATGGGTCATGGAGCATTCTGATGACAAGGTTGTGGAGTATTGTGATGACAATGGCATGGAGCATAGTGATGAAATATCATGGAGCATTGTGATTAAAAAGGCATGGATCCTTTTCATGACAGGGTTCAAGGAGCATTCTGAAGACAAGTGTCAGGGAGCAGTGTGATGACAAGGGCATCGAGCATGGTGATGAGAAGGCCATGGAGCATTCTGATGATATGGGTCATGGAGCTTTGTGATGACAAGGGCAAGGAGCATTGTGATTACTGGGGTTTGGAACTTTGTGATGAAAAGCGCATGGATCATTGTGATGAAAAAGGCATGGAGCCTTGTCATGACAGGGTTTAAGAAGCACACTGACGACAAGTGGCAGGGAGCATTGAGATGACAAGTGTTTTGAGCATTGTGATGACAAAGTTCATGGAGCATTGTGATCACAAGGGTTTGGAGTATTGTGATGACAGAGGTCATGGAGCATTTTGATTTCATTGTGATGACAATAGCATTATGCATTATGATGATTGGCATGGTGCATTGGAATGACAGAGTTCATTGAGCATTGAGATTAAAAGGGGCATGGAGCATTGTGAATACAGCGGTCTTGGAGCACTGTGATGACAAGGGCATGGAGCATTGTGATGAGAAGGCCATGGAGCATTCTGATGACATAAGTCATTGAGCTTCGTGATGACAAGGGCATGGAGCATTGTGATTACAGGGGTCTTGGAGAATTGTGATGACAAGGGTCATGGAGCCTTGAGATGATGAGGCCATGGAACATTGTGATGGCAGGGGTCATGGAGCATTGTTATGACAATGGCATGGAACATTGTGATGCCAAGGGTCATGGAGCACAGGGATGACAAGCGTCATGGAGCATTCGGATTACAGGTGACATGGAGCATTGGGATGACAAGCGCATGGATCTTTGTGATGACAAGTGTCTTGAAGCATTTTGATGACAAGAGTCCCAGATCATTGTGTTGTCTGGGGTCAGGGAGCGCTGTGATGACAGTGGTCATGGAGCATTGTGATGACAGGTGTAATGGAGCATTGTGATGGCAAGTGCATGGAGCATTGTGATGAGAAGTCCATGGAACATTTTGATGACATGCATCATGGAGCTTTGTGATGAAAAGGACAAGGACCATTGTGATTACAGTGGTCATGGAACATTGTGATGACAGGGGTGAGGGAGTATTGTGATGACTAGTGATGGAACATTGTGATATAAGTGGTGAGAGAGCATTTTGATTAGAAGTGCATGGAGCATTGTGATGACAAATTTTGTGGAGCATAGCGATTAAAAGGATGTAGAGCATTGTGATGACAAGGGACATGGAGCATTGTGATGTCCAGGTCATGGAGCATTGTGATGGCAAGACCATGAAGCATATTGTTGACAAGTGTCATCGAGCACTGTAATGACACGGGGCATGGAGAATTGTGATGACAAGGGTCAACGAACATTCTGAAGACAAGCTTGTGGAGTATTGTGATGACAATGGCATGGAGCATTGTGACGAAAAAGGCATAGAGCCTTTTCATACAGGGCGCGAGAAGCATTCTGACGACAAGTGTCAGGGAGCATTGTGATGACAAGTGTATTGAGCATTGTGATGACAAAGGTCATGGAGCATTGTGATGAAAAGGGCATGGAGTATTGTGATGACAGGCATCATGGAGCGTTGTGATGACAGGTGTTATGGAACAATGTGATCACAAGGGTTTCGAGCACTGTGATGACAGAGGTCATGGATAATTTTGATATCAAGGAGCATGGAGCATTGTGATGACAGGGGTCATGGAGCATTGTGATGAGAAGATCATGGAGCATTGTGGTGACAAAGATCACAGAGCCTCGTGTGACGAGGGCAAGGATCATTGGTCTGACAATTTTCATGGATTATTGTGATGACAGTGGGCATGGAGCATTATGATGACAAGGGCATGGAGCATTGTGGTGACAAAGATCACAGAGCCTTGTGTGACCAGGGCATGGACCATTGTGATGACAAAGGTCATGAAGCATTTTGATGACTGGAGTCACGGAGCATTGTGATGACAGGTGTCATGGAGCATTGTGATGACAAGGGCATGGAGCATTGTGATGACAGGGGCAGGGAACATTAATCTGACAAGTTTCATGGATTATTGTGATGACAGTGGGCATGGCGCATTGTGATGACAAGGGCATGGATCACTGTGATGACAAGTGTCATGGAGCATTTTGATGACAAGAGTCCCGGATCATTGTGTTGTCAGGGGTCATGTAGGGTTGTGATGACATTGGTCATGGAGCATTGTGATGACAGGTGTCAAGGAGCACTGTGATGAGAATGTCATGGAACACTGGGCTGAAAATGTTCATGGAGTATTGTGATGACAGGAGTCATGGAGCATTGTGATGACAAGAGAAAGGAGCATTGTGATGACACGGTCCTGGAGTATTGTGATGAGAAAACCATGGAGCCTTGTGATGACATTCTCATGGAGCATTCTAATGAAAATGGGCATGGAGCATTGTGATTACAGGGGTCGTGGAGCATTCTGATGACAAGGGAATGGTGCATTGTGATGAGAAATCCATGGAGCATTCTGAAGACATAAGTCATTGAGCTTTGTGATGACAAGGACATGGAACATTGTGATTTCATGTGTATGGAGCCTTGTGATGACAAAGGTCATGGAGCCTTGTGATGACAAGGCTGTGGAACATTGTGATGACTGGGATCATGGAGCATTGTTATGACAGTGGTAATGGAGCATTGTGATGACAAGGCCATGGCACATTGGTCTGAAAAGTTTCATGGATTATTGTGATGAGAGTGGGCCAGGAGCACTGTGATGACAAGGGCCTGGTACACTGTGGTACAGGGTTCACGGAGGACTGTAATGACAAGGGCATGGAGCATTGTTATGAGAAGGGCATCGAACATTGTGATGACAAGCATCACGGACATTTGTGATGACAAGTGCATGGAGCAATCTGATGAGAAGGTTCCTGGAGCATTGTGATGACAATGACATGGAGCATTGTGATGCCAAGGGTCATTGAGCTTTGTGATGAAAAAAGTTATGGAGCATTTTGATGAAATATGTTATGGAGCATTTTGAGGTCAGGGGTCATGGCGCACTGTGATGATAAGTGCATGTAGTATTGTGATGACAGGCGTCATGGAACATTGTGATGAGAAGGGTGAGGGAGTATTGTGATGACTAGTTATGGAACAGTGTGATATCAGTGGTGACAGAGCATTTTGATGAGAAGTGCAGGGAGCATTGTGATGACAAGCTGGTGGAGCATTGTGTTGACAAGCGCATGGAGCATTGTGATGACAAGGGTCTTTGCGTATTGTGCTGAGAAAGTCAAGGAGAATTGTGATGACAAGGGTCATGGAGCATTGTGATGAAAAGTTCATGGAGCATTGTGGTGACAGGTCACAGAGCCTTGTGGTGATGAGGGCACTGACCATTGTGATCACAAAGATCATGAAGCATTGTGATGAATGGAGTCACGGAGCATTGTGATGACAGCGGCCATGGAGCATTGGGATGTCAAGGGCATGGAACATTGTGATGACAGGGGCATGGAGCATTTTGATGGTAAAACCCTGAAGCATTGTGATGAGAAGACCTTGGGTAATTGTGATGACGAGCATCATGGAGCACTGTACTGACAAGGGGCATGGAGCATTGTGATGACAGGTGTCAGGGAACATTGTGATGACAGAGGTCATGGAGCATTGTGATGACAAGGGCATGGAGTATTGTGATGACAAGGGCTTGGAGCATTGTGATGACAAGGGCTTGGAGCATTGTGATGACAATGGCATGGAGCATTGTCATGACAACGTCATGGATTATTGTTAAGATAGGTGTCAGGGAGCATTGTGATGACATATGTCATGTTCCATTGTGATGCCAATGACATGGAGCATTGTGATGCCAAGTGTCATGGAGGATTGTGATGACAAAGATAAAGGAGCTTTGTGATGACAAGGGCATGGATCATTGTGATCACAAGGGCCATTGAGAATTTTAATGACCAGGTATGAAACATTGTGTTGACAAGCGCATGGAGCTTGCTATGACAGGGGTCCTGGAGCATTGTGATGACAAGTGCATGCAGAATTGTGATGACAAGAGCATATAACATTGTGAAGAGGAGTATCAAGGAGCACTGTGATGATAAGGACGTGGAGAATTGTGATGACAAGGGACATGGAGCATTGAGGCACTGTGATGATAAGGACGTGGAGAATTGTGATGACAAGGGACATGGAGCATTGAGATGACCAGGGCATGGAGCAATGTGATGGCAAGACGGTGGGGCATTGTGATGAGAAGGCCATGGATAATTTTGATGACGAGCATCATGGAGCATTATGATTACAAGAGCCATGGAGCATTCTGACATAAGATATCACTGATGAAGGAAATGTAAACATGGCTACCCATGAACAGAATTAGGAAAGAGAACAGAGTCTCACATTTAGAAAATTTACTTATGCCTGCTTAAGGGGAAAGGAGTGGATGGGAGATGAACAAAACCAGAGTTTGATATTAGCACAGGTACCATTGCATAATCCAAATACAGAAGAGACAAGGCCTACTCCTTCCTCAGTGAACGGGACTCAACAGCCCTATTCCCTCAGAGGAATATATCTGACTAGTAAGAATCTTAACACCTACGTATTGATATGTCTCCATAAGGGAATCAAGTGTGTCTAGACCGGCATAAACACATCAGTGAAAATCAGCTCAACCTCATTATATAAATGATTTTCAAATACAAAACAAAAAAACAGCGAAATTCTAACACTATTCCTTCAGGTGTTCTGATGAAACCTTGAATGACCCCATCTAAAATGACAGCTGGATGAGACATAAGGCTGGACACTTGGGACTGAGAGGATTGGTGAGATTGGATGAGAAAATGCAGACCGTTTAAAGCAATAATGTATGCCACCAATTCCATGGGTCCCAAGTCGACAGGTAAAAGGGAATATCTCTACAGTTATAACATGTATGGGAAACGTAGAGAATGGACACACTGTGAATACGAAAGGATTCTAAAACTCAACTAACAGTCCCTATCCTGGTGCTCCAGTTTGAGTTTCCAACTGCTTCACTATCAATCTCCCAACTTGGAGAGACAGACCCTTTAACCTCCTGGTTCGCACAGGTTGCCAATTTGGCAGAGGATGAAAGGGAAGAGGGAGAACCAATGAGAGAGTTGCTGTTAGGCATTTGGACTGGCACATGTCACTCTAATTTCCCGTCAGGAAGAAATATTAACCAAAGTCTCAGTCACCCGACAGGAACCAGTACAGGTCCTCAACCAAAATTGTGGATTTGCTGTCAGCTTACAAAAAACGAGTTGAAAAATGGAGCTCTGGGGCACAGCAATTCAAAAACTGGCAGCGTAATGAACGACAACTATCGTCCAAAAATCTTTTGAGGGATGGCAATGAGGCGGACTTGAAAACGAGGCACAATAGCATGAAACAAATTTCAAGAGGTACTTTGGAATCGCCTGTTAAGCACAGCAAGAGGGGCTCATTGTCGACAATGATGCACTTGGCCAAAAAGTGCATATGAGTTTTCTCCAGAATATATTCAGGAGAAAATGCATATGCCCTTTTTGGCCAAGCAAGCAAGCGGGCAATGCAAATCTGCACTACAAAGCAGTATCACTTCCCACTGGACAAAAGGGACATCTGCAAAATGTGTAAAAACTAGAAAGGCAACACAGGCCCTGGAGAACAGGGAGCCTAGTTATGCTGATGGGCGGGATGTAAATTGCCAACTGCCTCTCTGGAAGAATGCATTGTGTTCCCCCAAAAAAGTAAACAACAGAGCTACAGAGCCAAGTGCACTTCCAGTCTAGGGAATATACCTTGGGAAAACTGATAATCAATAAGACAGAGCCACCCCAAAATTTAGGGCTGCACTGCTTACAAGAACCTCAACTTGGGTACACCTGAAATATCCCAGGAAAGACAAAAATGGTTCAAGAAATTGTGGTACTTATGTACGATGGAATATCTCTCAGCCATGAAATCAATGTCATAAGGCCAGTAGCAGCAAAATGAGTGGATTCAGGTATGATGATTCTAAGTGAAATAAGTCACAGAGAAAAAGAAACGTATCATAAGATATCACTTAAGAAGGTGCTGTAAACATGGCTACACATGAAGTGAGTTAGGAAAGAGAACAGAGTCTCACATTCAGAAAACACCATTATGCCTTCTTAAGGGGGAAGGAGAGGTGTGGTGATGCATAAAACCAGAGATTGATATTAGTACAGGTACCGTTCCAAAATCCAAATACGGAATAGACAAGACCTAAACTTTCCTCAGTTAAAGGAACTCAAAACCCCATATTTCTCACAGAGGAATACATCTGACTAGTATAAATCTTAAAACCTATGTATCGATATGTCTCCATAAGGTAATCAAGTGTGTCTAGACTGGCATAAACATGGCAGTGAGAATCAGCTCAAACCCATTAAGGAGGTATTTCAATAACAAAACAAAAAAACAGGGAAATTCTTTAAAATTCCTTCAGGGGCTCTGATGAAACCTGGAATGACACTATCTACAATGACAGCTGGTTGTGGCATAAGGCTGGACACTTGGGACTGAGAGGATTGGTGAGATTCGGTGAGCAAATGCAGACCATTTAGAGCAATAATGTGTGGCACACATTCCAAGGGTCCCAACTCTCCAGGTTGAAGGGAATATTACTACAGCTATAACATGTACGGGAAACCTAGAGAATGGACACACTGTGAATACGAAAGGTTTCTAAAACTCAACTAATAGTCCCTTTCCTGGTGCTCCGATTTGAATTTCCAAAAGCTTTACTATCAATCTCCCAACTTAGAGAGACAGCCCCCCATTTATCCTCCTGGTTCTCACATGTTGCCAATTTGGCGGAGGATGAAAGGGAAGATGGACAACCAATGAGAGAGTAGCTGTTAGGCATTTGGTCCGGCATTAGTCACTCTAATCTCCTGGCAGGAAGAAGTATTAGCCAAAGTCTCAGCCACCCGTCAGGAACCAGTATAGGTCCTGAACCAAAATTTTGGACTTGCGGTCAGGTCACAAAAATCGAGTTGAAAACTGGAGCTCAGGGGCCCAGCAATTCACAAACGGGCAGAGTAATAAAGGGAAACTATCGTCCAAAAATCTTTTGAGGGAAGGCAACAAGGTGGACTTGAAAGCGAGCCAGAATAGAAGGAAACAGATTTCAAGAGGTAAATTGGAATCGCCTTTAAAGCACAGGAAGAGGGGCACAAATTCGACAATGATGCAATGGGCCAAAAAGTGCGTATGCGTTTTCTCCTGAATATATTCAGGAGAAAACGCAAATGCCCTTTTTGGCCGAGCAAGCAAGCGGGCAATGCAAATCTGCACTACAAAGCAGTATCACTTCCCACCTGACAAAAGGGACATCCACAAAATGTGTAAAAACTAGAAAGGCAACACAGGCCCTGGAGAACAGGGAGCCTAGTTATGCTGATGGGCGGGATGTAAAATGCCAACTGCCTCTCCGGAGGAGTGCATTGTGTTCCCTAAAACAAGTAAACAACAGAACTACAGAGCCAAGTGCACTTCCAGTCTAGGGAATATACCTTGGGAAAACTGAAAATCAATAAGACAGAGCCACCCCAAAATTTAGGGCTGCACTGCTTACAAGAACCTCAACTTGGGTAAACCTGAAATATCCCAGGAAAGACAAAAATGGTTCAAGAAATTGTGGTACATACGTACGATGGAATATCTCTCAGCCATGAAATCAATGTCATAAGGCCAGTAGCAGCAAAATGATTGAATTCAGGTACGATGATTCTAAGTGAAATAAGTCACAGAGAAAAAGAAACTTATCATAAGATATCACTTATGAAGGTCCTGTAAACATGGCTACACATGAACTGAGTTAGGAAAGAGAACAGAGTCTCACATTTAGAAAACACTCTTATGCCTGCTTAAGTGGGAAGGAGAGGTGGGGTGATGCATAAAACCAGAGTTTGATATTAGTACATGTACCATTGCAAAAACCAACTACGGAAGAGTCAATCCCTACACACTCCTCAGTGAAAGGGACTCAAAACCCCATATTTCCCGCAGAGGAATATATCTGATTAGTAAGAATATTAAAACATATGTATTGATATGTCTCCTTAAGGGAATCAAGTGTGTCCTAACTGGCATAAACATGGCAGTGAGAATCAGATCAAACCCAATATAAAAAGGAATTTCAAAAACAAAACAAAAAAACAGGGAAATTGTTTTCAATTCCTTCAGGGGCTCTGATGAAACCTGTAATGACCATATCTACAATGACAGCTGGATGTGGCATAAGTCTGGACACTTGGGACTGAGAGGATTGGTGAGATTCGGTGAGCAAATGCAGAGCATTTAAAGCAATAATGTGTGGCACACATTCCCATGGTCCCAACTCCGCAGGTTGAAGGGAATACTACTACAGCTATAACATTTACGGGAAACCTAGAGAACGTACACACTGTGAATACGAAAGGTTTTTAAAACTCAACTAATAATCCCTCTCCTGTTGCTCCAGTTTGAATTTCCAACTGCTTTACTATCAATCTCCCAACTTCTTGAGACAACCCCTTTAACCTCCTGGTTCTCACATGTTGCCAATTGGCAGAGGATGAAAGGTAAGATGGAGAACCAATGAGAGAGTAGCTGTTAGGCATTTGGACGGACACATGTCACTCTAATTTCACGGCAGAAATAAGAATTAACCAAAGTCTCAGCACACGCCGGGAACCAGTATAGATCCTGAAGCAAAATTTTGGACTTGTGGTCAGCTCACAAAAAACGAGTTGAAAAATGGAGCTCAGGGGCACAGCAACTCTCAAACTGGCAGAGTAATAAAGGGCAACTATCGTCCAAAAATCTGTTGAGGGAAGGCAACGAGGCGGACTTGAAAGGGAGTCAGAATAGCAGGAAACAGATTTCAAGAGGTACATTGGAATCGCCTTTAAAGCACAGGAAGAGGGGCACAATTTCGACCATGATGAACTAGCCCAAAAAGGGCGTATGAGTTTCCTCCTGAATATAATCAGGAGGAAACACATACGCCCTTTTTGGCCAAGCAAGCAAGCGGGCAATGAAGTTCTGCAGTACAAAGAAGTATCACTTCCAAGCGGTCAAAAGGGACATCGGCAAAATGTGTAAAAACTAGAAAGGCAAGACATGCCCTTGAGAACAGGGAGCCTAGTTATGCTGATGGGCAGGATGTAAATTGCCAACCGCCTCTCTGGATGAGTGCAATGTGTTCCCTAAAACAATTAAACAACAGAGCTACAGAGCCAAGGGCACTTCCAGTCTAGGGAATATACCTTGGGAAAACTGAAAATCAATAAGAGAGAGCCACCCCAAAATTTAGGGCTGCACTGTTTACAAGAACCTCAACTTGGGTACACCTAAAATATCCCAGGAAAGACAAAATTCGTTCAAGAAATTTCGGTACTTACGTACGATGGATTATCCCTCAGCCATGAAATCACTGTCATAAGGCCAGTAGCAGCAAAATGAGTGGATTCAGGTACGATGATTCTAAGTGAAATGAGTCACAGAGAAAAAGAACCTTTCATAAGATATCACTTATGAAGGTCCTGTAAACATGGCTACACATGAACAGAGTTACGAAAGAGAAAAGAGCCTCTCATTTAGAAAACACTCTTATGCCTTGTTAAGGGGAAAGGAGAGGAGGGGTGATGCATAAAACCAGAGTTTGATATTAGTACAGGTACCATTCCAAAAAGCAACTACGGATTATACAAGTCCTACACCTTCCTCAGTGAAAGAGACTCAAAACCCCATATATCCCACAGAGGAATATATCTGACTAGTAAGAATCTTAAAACCTATGTATTGATATGTCTCCGTAAGGGAATCAAGTGTGTCTAGACTGGCATAAACATGGCACTGAGAATCAGCTCAAACCCACTATAAAAAGGAATTTGAAAAACAAAACAAATAAACCGGGAAATTCTTTACAATTCCTATAGGGGCTCTGAAGAATCCTAGAGTGGCCCTATCTACAACGACAGCTGGATGTGGCATAAGGCTGGACACTTGGGACTGAGTGGATTGGTGCGATTGGGTCAGCAAATGCAGACAATTTAAAACAATAATGTGTGGCACACATTCCAAGGAGCCCAACTCTCCAGGTTGAAGGGTATATTACTACAGGTATAACATGTACGGGAAACCTAGAGAATGGAAACACTGTGAATACGAAAGGTTTCTAGAACTCAACTAATAGTCCCTCTCGTGGTGCTTCTGTTTGAAATTCCAACTGCTTTACTATCAATCTCCCAAGTTGGATAGACAGCCCCTTTAACCTCCCGCTTCTCACAGGTTGCAAATTAGGCAGAGGATGAAAGAAAACATGGAGAACCAATGAGAGAGTAGCTGTTAGGCATTTGGACGGGCACATGTCACTCTAATTTCCCTGCAGAAAGAAGAATTAACCAAAGTCTCAGCCACACGACGGGAACCAGTATAGATCCTGAAGCAAAATTTTGGACTTGCTGTCAGCTCACAAAAAACGTGTTGAAAAATGGAGTTCAGGGGCACAGCAATTCACAAACTGGCAGAGTAATAAAGGGCAACTATAGTCCAAAAATCTGTTGAGGGAAGGCAACGAGGCAGACTCGAAAGCGAGCCAGAATAGCAGGAAACAGATTTCAAGAGGTACATTGGAATCACCTTTAAAGCACAGGAAGAGCGACACAACTACGACAATGATGCACTAGCCCAAAAAGGGTGTATGCGTTTCCTCCTGAATATATTCAGGAGGAAACGCATAAGCCCTTTTTGGCCAAGCAAGCAAGCGGGCAATGCAATTCTGCAGTACAAAGAAGTATCACTTCCCAGAGGTCAAAAGGGACATCCGAAAAATATGTAAAAACCAGAAAGGCAAGACAGGCTCTGGAGAACAGGGAGCCTAGTTATGCTTATGGGCAGGATGTAAATTGCCACCTGCCTCTCTGGAGGAGTGAAATGTGTCCCCTAAAAGAATTAAACAACAGAGCTACAGAGCCAAGGGCACTTCCAGTCTAGGGAATATACCTTGGGAAAACTGAAAATCAGTAAGACAGAGCCACCCCAAAATTTAGGGCTGCACTTCTTACAAGAATATCAACTTGTGTACACCTTAAATATCCCTGGAAAGACACAATTGGTTCAAGAAATTGTGGTACTTACATACAATGGAATATCCCTCAGTCATGAAATCAATGTCATAAGGCAAGTAGCAGTAAAATGAGTGGATTAAGGTACGATGATTCTAAGTGAAAGAAGTCACAGAGAAAAAGAAACTTGTCATAAGATATCACTTATGAACGTCTTGTAAACATGGCTACACATGAACTGAGTTAGGAAAGAGAACAGAGTCTCACATTTAGAAAACACTCTTATGCCTGCTTAAGGGGAAAGGAGAGGAGGGGTGATGCATAAAACCAGAGTTTGATATTCGTACAGCTACCGTTCCAAAAACCAAATATGGAATAGAGAAGACCTACACCTTCCTCAGTGAAAGGGACTCAAAACCCCATATTTCCCACAGAGGAATATATCTGACTAGTAAGAATCTTAAAAGCTATGTATTGATATGTCTCCATAAGGGAATCATGTATGTATAGACTGGCAAAAAAATGGCAGTGAGAATCAGCTCAAACCCACTATAAAAAGGAGATTCAAAAACAAAACAAAAAAACATGGAAATTCTTTACAATTCCTTTAGGGGCTCTGATGAAACCTGGAATGACCCTATCTACAACCACAGATGGATGTGGCATAAGGCTGGACACTTGGGACTGAGAGGATTGGTGAGATTCAGTGAGCAAATGCAGACCATTTAAAGCAATAATGCGTGGCACACATTCCACGGGTCTCAACTCTCCAGGTTGAAGGGAATATTACTACAGCTATAATATGTACGGGAAAACTAGAGAATGGACACACTGTGAATACGAAAGGTTTCTAAAACTCAACTAATAGTCTCTCTCCTGGTGCTACGGTTTGATTTTCAAACTGCTTTACTATCAATCTCCCAACTTGGAGAGACAGCCCCTTTAACCTCTGGGTTCGCACAGGTTGCCAATTGGTCAGAGGATGTAAGGGAAGAGGGAGAAACAATGAGAGAGTAGCTGTTAGGCATTTGGACGGGCACATGTCACTCTAATTTCCTATCCGGAAGAAGAATTAACCAAAATCTCAGCCACCTGCCGGGAACCAGTATAGGTCCTGAACCAAAATTTTGGACTTGCGGTCAGCTCACAAAAAACGAGATGAAAAATGGAGCTCAGGGGCACAGCAATTCACAAACTGGCAGCGTAATAAAGGACAACTATCATTCAAAAATCTGTTGAGGGAAGGCAACGAGACGGACTTGAAAGCGAGCCAGAATAGCAGGAAACAGATTTCTAGAGGTACATTTGAATCACCTTTAAGGCACAGGAAGAGGGGCACAACTTCGCCAATGATGCACTTGGCCAATAAAGGCGTATGCGTTTTCTCCAGATTATATTCAGGAGAAAACGCATACACACTTTTTGGCCAAGCAAGCAAGGGGGCAATGGAAATCTGCACTACAAAGAAGTATCACTTCCCACCATTCAAAAGGGACATCCAAAAAATGTGTAAAAACCAGAAAGGCAAGACAGGCCCTGGAGAACAGGGAGCCTAGTTATGCTGATGGGCAGGATGTAAATTGCCAACTGCCTCTCTGGAGGAGTGCATTGTGTTCCCTAAAACAAGTAAACAACAGAGCTACGGAGCCAAGTGCACTTCCAGTCTAGGAAATATACCTTGGGAAAACTGAAAATCAATAAGACAGAGCCACCCCAAAATTTAGGGCTGCACTGCTTACAAGAATCTCAACTTGAGTACACCTTAAATATCCCAGGAAAGACAAAAGTAGTTGAAGAAATTGTTGTAGTTAGGTACAGCGGAATATCGCTCAGCCATGAAATCAATGTCATAAGGCCAGTAGCAGCAAAATGAGTGGATTCAGGTAAGATGATTCTAAGTGAAATAAGTCACTCTGAAAAAGTAACTTATCATAAGATATCACTTATGAAGGTCCTGTAAACATGGCTACATATCAACTGAGTTAGGAAAGAGAACAGAGTCTCACATTTAGAAAACACTCTTATGCCTGCTTAAGGGGGAAGGAGAGGTGGGGTGATTCATAAAACCAGAGTTTGACATTAGTACAGGTACCGTTCCAAAAACCAAATACGGAATAGAAAAGACCTACACTTTCCTCAGTGAAAGGGACTGAAAATCCCATATTTCCCACAGAGGAATATATCTGACTAGTAAGAATCTTAAAACCTATGTATTGATATGTCTACATAAGGGAATCAAGTGTGTCTAGACTGTCATAAACATGGCAGTGAGAATCAGCAGAAAACCACCATAAAAATGAATTTCAAAAATAAAAAAAAAACAGGAAATTCTTTACATTTCCTTCAGGGACTCCGATAAAACCTGGAATGAAAATATCTACAATGACAGGTCGATGTGTCATAAGGCTTGACACTTGGGACTGAGATGATTGGTGCGCTTGGGTGAGCAAATGCAGACCCTTTAAAGCAATAATGCGTGGCACACATTCCATTGGTCCCAACTCTCCAGGTTGAAGGGAATATTACTACAGATATAACATGTATGGGAAACCTAGAGAATGGACACACTGTGAATATGAAAGGTTTCTAAAACTCAATTAATAATCCCTCTCCTGGTGCTCCGGTTCGACTTTCCAACTGCTTTACTATCAATCTTACAAATTGGAGAGACAGCCCGTTTAACTTCCTGGTTCGCACAGGTTGCCAATTTGGCAGAGGATGAAAGGGAAGAGGGAGAACCTATGACAGAGCAGCTGTTCGGCATTTAGACGGGCACATGTCACTCTAATTTCCCAGTCGGAAGAAGAATTAATCAAAGTCTCAGCCACCCGCCGGGCACCAGTATAGGTCCTAAACCAAAATTGTGGATTTGCGGTCAGCTCACACAAAACGAGTTGAAAAATGGAGCTCAGCGACACAGCAATTCACAAACTGGCAGATTAAAAAAGGAAAACTCTCGTCCAAAAATCTGTTGAGGGAAGGCAACGAGGCGGAATGGAAAGCGAGGCAGAATAGAAGGAAACAGATTTCAAGATGTACATTGAAATCGCCTATAAAGCACAGGAAGAGGGCCACAACTTCGACAATGATGCACTTGGCAAAAAGTGCATATGCGTATTCTCCTGAATATATTCAGGAGAAAACGCATATGCCCATTTGGCCAAGCAACCAAGTGGGCAATGCATATCTGCACTACATAAAGCATCATTTCCCACAGGTGAACAGGGACATCCACAAAATCTGTAAATACCAGAAAGTCAAGACCAGCCCTGGAGAACAGGGAGTCTAGTTATGCTGATGGGCGGGATGTAAATTGCCAACTGCCTCTCTGGAGGAGTGCATTGTGTTCCCTAAAACAAGTAAACAACAGAGCTACAGAGCCAAGGGCACTTCATTTCTAGGCAATAAACCTTGGGAAAACTGAAAATCAATAAGACAGAGCCACCCCAAAATTTAGGGCTGCACTGCTTACAAGAATCTCAACTTGGGTACACCTTAAACATCCCAGGAAAGACAAAAGTCGTTGAAGAAATTGTGGTAATTACGTACGATGGAATATCCCTCATCAATGAAATCAATGTCATAAGGCCAGTAGCAGCAAAATGAGTGGATTCAGGTACGATGATTCTAAGTGAAATAAGTCACAGTGAAAAAGAAACTTATCATAAGATATCACTTACGACGATCCTGTATACATAGCTACACATGAACTGAGTTAGGAAAGAGAACAGAGTCTCACATTTAAAAAACATTCTTATGCCTGCTTAATGGGGAAGGAGGGGTTGGGTGATGCATAAAACCAGAGTTTGATATTAGTACAGCTACCATTCCAAAAACCAAATATGGAATAGAAAAGACCTACACCTTCCTCAGTGAAAGGGACTCAAAACCCCATATTTCCCGCAGAGGAATATATCTGACTAGTAAGAATCTTAAAACCTATGTATTGATATGTCTCCATAAGGGAATCAAGTGGGTCTAGACTGGCATAAACATGGCAGTGAGAATCAGCTCAAACCCACTATAAAAAGGAATTTCAAAAACAAATCAAAAAAACAGGGAAATTCTTTACAATTACTACAGGGGCTCTGATGAAACCTGGAATGGCCCTGTGTACAAGGACAGCTGGATGTGGCATAAGCCTGGACACTTGGGGCTGAGCGGTTTGGTGAGATTCAGTGAGCAAATGCAGACCATTTAAAGCAATAATGAGTGGCACACATTCCAAGGGTCCCAACTCTCCAGGTTCAAGGGAATATTACTACAACTATAACATGTACGGGAAACATAGACAATGGACACACTGTGAATACGAAAGTTTTCTAAAACTCAACTAATAGTACCTCTCCTGGTGCTCCGGTTTGAATTTCCAACTGCTTTACTATCAATCTCCCAACTTGCAGAGACAGCCTCTTTATCCTCCTGGTTTGCAGAAGTTGCGAATTTGGCAGAGGATGAAAGGGAAGAGGGAGAACCAATGAGAGAGTAGCTGTTAGGCATTTGGTCCGGCATTTGTCACTCTAAATTCCGTTAAGGAAGAAAAATTAACCAAAGTCTCAGCCACCCGCCAGGAACCAGTATATGTCCTGAACCAGAATTGTGGATTTGCGGTCGGCTCACAAATAACGAGTTGAACAATGGAGCTCCGGGGCTAAGCATTTCAAAAACTGGCAGAGTAATAAAGGACAACTATCGACCAAAAATCTGTTGAGGGAAGACAATGAGGAGGACTTGAAAACAAGGCAGAATAGCAGGAAACTGATTTCAAGAGGTACATTGGAATCACCTTTAAAGCACAGGAAGAGGGGCACAACTTCGACAATGATGCACTTGGCCAAAAAGTGCATATGCGTTTTCTCCTGAATATATTCAGGAGAAAACGCATAGGCCCATTTGGCCAAGCAACAAAGCGGGCAATGCAAATCTGCACTACTAAGAAGTATCATTTCCCACAGGTGAACAGGGACATCCACAAAATGTGTAAAACCAGAAAGGCAAGACAGGCCCTGTAGAACAGGGAGTCTAGTTATGCTGATTGGCGGGTTGTAAATTGCCAACTGCCTCTCTGGAGGAGTGCATTGTGTTCCCTAAAACAAGTAAACACCAGAGCTACAGAGCCAAGGGCACTTCCAGTCTAGGGAATATACCTTGGGAAAACTGGAAATCAATAAGACAGAGCCACCCCAAAATATAGGGCTGCAATGCTTACAAGAACCTCAACTTGGTTACATTTTGATGACAAGTGCATGGCGCATTGTGATAACATGGGTCATGGATCAATGTGCTGACAAGCACATGGAGCACTCTTATGACAAGGGTTAGGGAGCATTGTGCTGAAAAAGGCACAGAATATGGTGATGACCAGTGTCAGAGAGCATTGTGATGAAAAGTTCATGGAGCATTGTGGTGACAAAGTCACAGAGACTTGTGATGACTAGGGTATGGACCATTGTGATGACAAAGTTCTTGAATCATTGTTATGACGAGTCACGGAGCATTGTGATCACAGGGTCATGGAGCATTGTGATGACAAGGGCATGGAGCATTGTGATGACAGGTTTATAGAGCATTGCTCTGACAAGATTTATGGACTATTGTGATGAAAGTGGGCAAGGCTCATTGTGATGACAAGGGCATGGAGCATTGTGATGACAAGGTCATAGAGTATTGTGAAAAGAGGTGTCAGGGAGCATTGTGATGACATATGTCATGGCCCATTGTGGTGACAATGGCATGGGGCATTGTGATGCCAGGTGTCATGGAGTATTGTGATGACAAAGGTAATGGAGCATTGTGTTGACAACGGCTTGGAGCACTGTGATATCAAGGGTCATGGAGCATTGTGATGACAAGGGCATAGAGCATTGTGAGGACAGCGGACATTGAGAATTTTGATGACAATATCGTGAAGAATTTTGATGACAAAGGCATGGAGCTTGCTATGACAGGGGTCCTATGGCATTGAGATGACAATTTCATGGAAAATTTTGATGACAAGTGCATGTAACATTGTGATGAGAAGTGTCATGGCGCAATTTGATGACAAGGACGTGTAGAATTCTGATGACAAGGGACATGGAGCATTGTTATTACCAGGGAATGGAGCATTGTGATTACCAGGGACAGGAGCATTGTGATAGCAAGACCGTGGAGCACTGTGATGAGAAGGCCATGAATAACTGTGATGACGAGCCCCATGGAGCACTGTAATGACAAGGGGCATGGAGCATTCTGATGACAGTTGTCATGGAGCATTGTGATGACAGGGGTCATAGAACATTGTGATGACAGGGGTCATGGAGCATTGTGATGACAAGGGTCACGGAGCATTCTGATGATAAGCTTGTGGAGTATTTTGATGACAATGGCATGGAGCATTGTGATGAAAAGGGCATGGATCATTGTGATGAAAAAGGCATGGAGCATTGTCATTAGAGGGTTCAAGGAGCATACTGATGACAAGTGTCAGGGAGCATTGTGATGACCAGTGTATTAAGCATTGTGATGACAAAGGTCATGGAGCATTGTGATGAGAAGACCATGGAAAATTGTGATGACGAGAGTCATGGACCTTTGTGATGACAAAGGTCATGGAGCATTTTGATGACAATGGTGTTGTGCATTGTGATGAGAGGGGCAGGGAACATTGTGATGACAGGGTCATGGAACAATTTGATGAAAAGGGTCATGGATCATTTTGACGACAGGGGATATGGAATATTGTGATGTCAGGGGTAATGGAGCTTTGTGATGAATAGGGTCATGAAGCATTTTGATGTCAGGGGTTATGGAACATTGTGATATCAGGCGTCATGGAGCATTGTGATGACAAGGGAATGGAGCCTTGTTCTGAAAATTTCATGGATTATTGTGATGAGAGTGGGCACGGGGCATTGTGATGACAAGGGCACAGAACACTGTGATACATTGGTCATGGAGGATTGTAATGACAAGGGCATGGAGCTTTGTGATGAGAAGGGCATCGAGCACTGTGATGACAAATGTCATGGAGCTTTGTGATGAAAAGAGCATGGAACAATGTGATCAGAGGGTTCATGGATCATCTTGATGACAATGGCATGGAGCATTGTGATGCCAAGTGTCATGGAGATATGTGACCACAAATGTCATGGAGCATTTTTTTGACAAGGGCGTGGTGCATTGTGTTGTGAAGGTAAGGGAGCACTGTGATGACAGAGTTGAGGAGCAATTTGATGTAAAGGGTCATGGAAGATTTTGATAATATGGGTTATGGAACATTGTGATGTCATGTGTCATGTAGCATTTTGCTGAAAAGGGTCATGGAGCATTTTGATGACAGGGGTTATGGAACATAGTGATGTCAGGGGTCATGGAACATTGTGATGACAGGGGTGAGGAAGTATTGTGATGACTAGTGATAGAACATAGTGATATCAGTTGTGACAGAGCATTTTGTTGAGAAGTGCATAGAGCATTGTGATGACAAGGGTTTATGGAGCATTGTGATGACAAGGTTGTGGAGCACTGTGATGACAAGCGCATGGCACATTGTGATAACATGGGTCATGGAGAAATGTGCTGACAAGCACATGGAGCATTGTGATGAAAAGGGGGATGGAGCACTGTGCTGAGAAAGGCATAGAGCATTTTGATGACAAGGGTCAGAGAGCATTGTTATGAAAAGTTCATGGAGCATTGTGGTGACAAAGTCACAGAGACTTGTGATGATGAAAGCATGGACCATTGTGATGACAAAGTTCATAAAGCACTGTGATGACTGGAGTCAAGGAGCATTGTGATGACACGGGAATGGAGCATTGTGATGACATGGGCATAGAGCATTGCTCTGACAAGTTTTATGGATTATTGTGATGACAGTGGGCATGGCACATTGTGATTACAAGGGCATGGAGCATTGTGATGACAAGGTCATACAGTATTGTGAAGACAGGTGTCAGGGAGTATTGGGATGACATATGTCAAGGTCCATTGTGATGAGAATGGCATGGGGCATTGGAATGCCAAGTGTCATGGAGGATTGTGATGACAAAGGTAATGGAGCATTGTGATGACAAGGGCTTGGAGCTTCGTGATGACAAGGTCATGAAGCATTGTGATGACAACATCATGGAGCATTGTGATGACAAGGGCCTTTGAGAATTTTGATGACAAGGTCGTGAAGCATTGTGATGACAAGCACATGGAACTTGCTATGACAGGGGTCATGGAGCATTGCGATGACAAGTGCATGGAGAATTGTATTGACAAGAGCATGTAACATTTTGATGAGAAGTGTCATGGAGCATTGTGATGAAAAGGACATGTAGAATTGTTATGACCAGGGCAAGGAGCATTGGGATGACAAGACCGTGGATCACTGTCATGAGAAGACCACGGATAATTGTGATGAGGATCATCATGGAGCACTGTAATGACAAGGGGCAAGGAGCATTGTGATGACAGGTGTCATGGATCATTGTGATGACAAGTGTCATGGACCATTCTGATGACAAGCTTGTGGAGTAATGTGATGACAATGGCATGGAACATTTTGATGAAAAGGTCATGGAGCATTGTGATGAAAAAGGCATGGAGCCTTTTCATGACAGTGTTCAAGGAGCATTCTGATAACAAGTCTCAGGGAGCATTGTGATGACAAGTGTATTGAGCATTGTGATGACAAATTTCATGGAGCATTGTGAAGACAGGCATCATGGAGCGTTATGATGACAAGTGTTATGAACATTGTGATCACAAGGCTTTGGAGCATTGTGATGAGAGAAGTCATGTATCATTTTCATTTCAAGGAGCATGGATCATTGTGATGACAAGGGCATGAAGCAATGTGAACCCAAGGTTCATGGAGGATTTTGATGCAATGGGAATGGAGTATTGTGATGACAAGCGCATGGAGCATTGTGATGACAAGGTCATGTAGCATTTTGCTGACAAATGCATGGAGCATTTCGATGGCAAGTGTCATGGAGCATTGTGATGACAAGCATCATGGAGCATTGTGATTACAGGGGTCATGGAGTATTGGGATGGCAAGGGCATGGAGCATTGTGATGACAATGGACACTGAGAATTTTGATGACAATGTCGTGAAGAATTTTGATGACAAAGGCATAGAGCTTGCTATGACAGGGGTCATATGGCATTTAGATGACAATTTCATGGAAAATTTTGATGACAAGTGCATGTAACATTGTGATGAGAAGTGTCATGGAGCATTGTGATGACAAGGACGTGGATAACTCTGATGACAAGGGATATGGAGCATTGTTATTACAAGGGAACGGAGCATTGCGATTACCAGGGAATGGAGCATTGTGATAGCAAGACCGTGGAGCACTGTGATGAGAAGGCCATAAATAACTGTGATGACGAGCCTCATGGAGCACTGTAATGACAAGGGGCATGGAGCATTCTGATGACAGTTGTCATGAAGCATTGTGATGACAGGGGTCATGGAACATTGTGATGACAGGGGTCATGGAGCATTGTGATGACAAGGGTCACGGAGCATTCTGATGATAAGCTTGTGGAGTACTGTGATGACAATGGCATGGAGCATTGTGATGAAAAAGGCATGGAGCCTTTTCATGACAGTGTTCAAGGAGCATTCTGATGACAAGTCTCAGGGAGCATTGTGATGACAAGTGTATTGAGCATTGTGATGACAAATTTCATGGAGCACTGTGATGAAAGGCATCATGGAGCGTTAGGATGACAAGTGTTATGGAACATTGTGATGACAGAAGTCATGTATCATTTTCATTTCAAGGAGCATGGAGCATTGTGATGACAAGGGCATGAAGCAATGTGAACCCAAAGTTCATGGAGGATTTTGATGACAATGGGAATGGAGTATTGTGATGACAAGCGCATGGAGCATTGTGATGACAAGGTCATGTAGCATTTTGCTGACAAATGCATGGAGCATTTTGATGACAAGTGTCATGGAGCATTGTGATGACAAGCGTCATGGAGCATTGTGATTACAGGGGTCATGGAGCATTGGGATGGCAAGGGCATGGATCATTGTGATGACAAGTGTAATGGAGCATTTCGATGACAAGATTCCCAGATCATTGTGTTGTCTGGTGTCATGGAGCGTTGTGATGACAGTGGTTATGGAGCATTGTGATGACAGGGGCCATGGAGCATTGTGATGAGAATTTCATGGAGCAATGAGCTGATAATATTCCTTGAGTATTGTGATGGCAGGGGTCATGGAGCATTGTGATGACAAGGGAATGGAGCATTGGGATGACAATGTCCTGGAGCATCGTGATGAGAAGACCATGGAGCATTGTGATGACAAGTCTCATGGAGCATTCTGATGAAAAGGGGCATGGAGCATTGTGATTACAGGGGTCTTGGAGCATTGTTATGACAAGGGTCATGGAGCCTTGTGATGACAACACCGTGGAACATTGTGATGGCAGGGGTCATGGAGCATTATTATGACAGGGGTAATGGAGCATTGTGATGAAAAGGGCATGGAGTATTTGTTTGAAAAGATTCATGGATTATTGTGATGAGAGTTGGCATGAAGCATTGTGATGACAAGGGCACAGAACGACGGTGATACATGGGTCATAGAGGATTGTAATGACAAGGGCATGGATCACTGCGATGAGAAAGGCATTGAGCATTGTGATGACAAGCATCATGGAGCTTTGTGATGACAAGAGCAAGGAACAATGTGATGATAGGTTTCATGGAGTATTGTGATGACAATGGCATGGAGCATTGTGATGCCAAGGGTCATGGAGTTTATGATGAGAAAGGTCATGGAGCATTTTGATGACAAGAGCGTTGTGCATTGTGATGAGAAGGGCAGGGAGCATTGTGATGACAGGGTCATGGAGCAATTTGATGAAAATGGTCAGGGAACATTTTCATGATAGGGTTATCGAACATTGTGATGTCAGTGGTCATGGAGCATTATGATGATAAGGACATGTAGCATTTTGGTGATAGGGGTCATTGAACATTGTGATGAAAGGGGTGAGGGAGTATTGTGATGAGTAGTAATGGAACATTGTGATATCAGTGGTGAGAGAGCATTTAGATGAGAAGTGCAAGGAGCATTGTGATGCCAAGGTTTATGGAGTGTTGTGATGATAAGGTTGTGGAGCATTGTGCTGACAAGCACATGGATCATTGTATTGACAAGGGTCATGGAGCATTATGCTTACAAAGGCATGGAGAATTGTGATGAAACGTGTTACAGAGAACTGCGATGATGAGGGAATGGACCATTGTGATGACAATGGTCATAAAGCATTGTGATGACTGGATTCACGGAGAATTATGATGTGTGGGGTCATGGAGAATTGTGATGACAAGGGCATGGAACATTGTGATGACAAGGGCATGGAGCATTGGTCTGACAAGTTTCATGGATTATTGTGATGACATTCGGCATGGCGGATTGTGCTGACAAGGGCATGGAGCATTGTGATGAAAAGGTCATGGAGTATTGTGAAGACAGGTGTCAGGGAGCATTGTGATCACATATGTCATGTTCCATTGCGATGACAATGGCTTGGGGCATTGTGATGCCAAGTGTCATGGAGGAATGTGATAACAAAGATAATGGGGCATTGTGATGATTAGGGCTTGGAACATTATGATCACAAGGGCCATTTAGAATCTTGATGAGAAGGTCGTGAAGCATTGTGATGACAAAGTCCTGGAGCATTGTGTTGAGAAGATCATGGAGCCTTGTGATGACAAGTCTCATGGACCATACTGATGAAAAGAGGCATGGAGCATTGTGTTTACAGGGGTCTTGGAACATTGTGATGACAAGGACATGGAGCATTGTGATGAGAAGGCCAAGGAGCATTCTGATGACATGAGTCATGTATCTTTGTGATGACAAGGGCATGGAGAATTGTGAATACAGGGGACTTGGAGCATTGTGATGACAAGGGCATGGAACATTGTGATGAGAAGGCCATAGAGCATTCTGATGACATGCGTCAAGGAGCTTTGTGATGACAATTGCATGGAGCATTGTGATTACAGGGGTCTTGGAGCATTGTGATGACAAGAGTCATGGAGCCTTGTGATTATAGGGCCGTGGATCATTGTGATAGCAGGGGTCATGGAGCATTGTTATGACAGGTGTAATGGAGCACTGTGATGACTAGGGCATGGAGCATTGGTCTGAAAAGTTTCATGGATTATTGTGATGAGAGTGGGCCTGGAGCATTCTGATGACAAGGTCAAGGAACACTGTGATATATGGGTCATGGAGGATTATAATGACAAGGACATGGAGCATTGTGATGAGAAAGGCATCGAGCATTGTGATGGCAAGCGGCTTGGAGCTTTGTGATGACAATGGCATGGAACAATGTGATGAGAGGGTTCATGGAGCACTGTGATCACAATGACATGGAGCATTGTGATGCCAATTGTCATGGAGATGTGTGACGACAAATGTCATGGAGCATTTTGATGACAAGTTCGTGGTGCATTGTGTTGTGAAGGGAAGGGAGCATTGTGATGACAGGGTCATGGAGCAATTTGATGAAAAAGGTCATGGAAGATTTTGATGACAGGGGTTATGGAACATTGTGATGTCAGGGGTCATCGAACATTGTGATGATAAGTGCATGTAGCAATGTGATGACAGGGGTCATGGAACATTGTGATGACAGGGGTGAGGGAGTATTGTGATGACTTGTGATGGAACATAGTGATATCAGTTGTGAGAGAGCATTTTGTTGAGAAGTGCCTGGAGCATATTGATGACAAGGTTTATGGATCATTATGATGACAATATTGTGGAGCACAGTGATGACACGCGCATGGCACATTTTGATAACATGGGTCATGGAGCAATGTGCTGAGAAGCACATGGAGCATTGTGATGACAAGGGTCATGGAGCATTGTGCTGAGAAAGGCATAGAGCATTGTGATGACAATGGTCAGAGAGCATTGTGATGAAAAGTTCATGGAGCATTGTGGTGACAAAGGTCGCAGAGAATTGTGATGATGAGGGCATGGACCATTGTGATGACAAAGTTCATGAAGCACTGTGATGACTGGAGTCACGGAGCATTGTGATGACAGGGTTCATGTAGCATTGTGATGACAAGGCCGTGGAACATCATTATGAGAGTGGTCATGGAGCATTGTTATGACAGGTGTAATGGAATATTGTGATGGCAAGGGTATGGAGCATTGTGATGAGAAAGCCATGGAGCATTCTGATGACATGCGTCATTGAGCTGTGTGATGACAAAGGCATGGAGCATTGTGATTACAGGGGTCTTGGATCATTGTAATGACAAGGGTTATGGAGCCTTGTGATGACAAGGCCGTGGAACATTTTGATGGCAGGGGTTATGGAGCCTTGTCATGACAGGGGTAATGGAGCATTGTGATTACAAGTTTATGGAGCATTGGTCTGAAACTTTTCATGGATTATTGTGATGAGAGTGGGCATGGAGCATTATGATGACAAGGGAAAGGAACACTGTGATACATGGGTCATGGAGAATTGTATTGACAAGGACATGGAACATTGTGATGAGAAGGGAATCGTTCATTTTGATGACAATCATCGTGGAGTTTTGTGATGATAAGGACATGGAAGCAATGTGATGAGAGGCTTCAGGAAGCATTGTGATGACAATGGCATGGATCATTCTGATGCCAAGGGTCATGGAGCTTGGTGATGACATAATCATGGAGCATTTTGATGACAAGCGCATGGAGCATTGTGATGCCAAGGGTCATGGAGCTTGGTGATGACAAAGATCATGGAGCATTTTAATGACAAGCGCATGGAGCATTGTGATGACAAGGGTCACGGAACATTGTGCTGAGAAACGCATAGTGCATTGTGATGACAAAGGTCACAGAGCATCGTGATGAAAAGTTCATGGAGCATTGTGGTGAAAAAGGTCACAGAGACTTGTGATGACAAGTGTATTGAACATTGTGATGACAAAGCTCATGGAGCATTGTGATGACACGGGCATGGAGTATTGTGATGACAGGCATCATGGAGCGTTGTGATGACAAGTGTTGTGGAACAATGTGATCACAAGGGTTTGGAGCATTGTGATGATAGAGGTCATGGATCATTTTGATTTCAAGGAGCATGGAGCATTGTGATGAAAGTGGTCATGGAGCATTGTGATGACGGGTCATGGAGCATTGTGAAGACAAGTGCATGGAGCATTGTGAAGACAGGGGCATGGAACATTGGTCCTACAAGTTTCATGGATTACTGCAATGACAGTGGGAATGGTGCATTGTGATGACAAGGGCATGAAGCATGGTGATGACAAGGTAATGCAGTATTGTGAAGACAGGTGTCTGGGAGCATTGTGAAGACATAAGTCGTGGCCCATTGTGATGACAATGCCATGGAGTATTGTGATGCCAATTGTCATGGAGGGTTGTGATGACAAATGTAATGGAGCATTGTGATGACAAGGGCTTGGAGCATTGTGATGACAAGGGTCACGGAGCACTATGCTGACAGGGGCCTGGAGCATTGCGATGAAACCTGTCATGGAGAATTGTGCTGACAAAGGTATGGAGCATTGTGATGAAAATGTAATGTAGTATTTTGCTGACAAATGCATGGAGCATTTTGATGACAAATGTAATGGAGCACTGTGATGACATGCGTCATGGAGCATTGTGATTACAGGGGTCATGAAGCATTGGGATGGCAAGGGCATGGATCATTCTGATGACAAGTGTCATGGAGCATTTTGATTACAAGGTTCCCGGATCATTGTGTTGTCTGGTGTCATGGAGCGTTGTGATGACTGTGGTCATGGAACATTGTGATGACAGGGGTCATGGAGCATTGTGATCAGAATTTCATGGAGCACTGGGCTGAAAATATTCAGTGAGTATTATGATGGCAGGGGTCATGGAGCATTGTGGTGACAATGGAAAGGAGCATTGTGATGACAAGTTCCTGGAGCATTGTGAGGAGAAGACCATGTAGCCTTTTGATGACAAGTATCATGGAGCATTCTGATGAAAAGGGACATGGAGCATTGTGATAACAGGGGTCCTGAAGCATTGTGATGAATAGGGCATGGATGATTGTGATGGAAAAGCATGGAGCCTTGTCATGAGAGGGTTCAAGGAGCATACTGACGACAAGTGTCAGGGAGCATTGTGATGACAAGTGTATTGAGCATTGTGATGACAAAGGTCATGGAGCATTGTGATGAGAAGACCATGGATAATTGTGATGATGAGTGTCACGGGGAGTTGTGATGACAAGTGTTATGGAACATTGTGAACATAAGGGTTTGGAGCATTGTGATGACAGTGTTTATGGAGCATTTTGATTTCATTGTTATGACAATAGCATGAAGCATTATGATGATGGGCATGGTTCATTGAGATGACAGAGTTCATGGAACATTGAGATGAAAAGGGGCATGGAGCATTGTGATTACAGGTGTCTTGGAGCATTGTGATGAAAAGGGCATTGAACATTGTGATGCTAAGGCCATGGAGCTGTCTGATGACAAGCGTCATGGAACTATGTGATGACAAGAGCATGCAGCATTGTGATTACAGGGGTCTTGGAGCATTGTGATGACAAGGGTCATGGAGCCTTGTGATGACAAGGAGGTGGAACATTGTCATGACAGGCATGAGGGAGTATTGTAATGACTAGTGATGGAACATTTTGATATCAGCGGTGAAAGAGCATTTTGATGAGAAGTGCATGGAGCTCTCTGATGACAAGGTTTATAGAGTATTGTGATGACAAAGTTGTGGAACATTGTGATGACAAGTGTCATGGAGCATTGTTCTGACAAGCCCATGGAGCATTGTGATGACAAGGGTCATGGAGCACTCTGCTGACAAAGGCATGGAGCATTGTGATGACAAGGGTCACAGAGCATTGTGATGAAAAGTTCATGGAGCATTATGGTGACAAAGTTCACAGAGCCCTGTGATGACGAGGTTATGGACCATTGTGAGGACAAAGGTCATGAAGCATTGTGATGACTGGAGTCACGGACAATTGTGATGACAAAGGCATGGAGCATTGTGATGACAGGAGAATGGAGAACTGGTCTGACATCTTTCATTGATTATTGTGAAGATAGTGGGCATGGTGCACTGTGATGACAGCGGCATGGAGCATTGATATGACCAGGTCATTGAGTATGGTGAAGACAGGTGTCAGGGAGCATTGTGATGACATATGTCATGGTGCATTGTGATGACAATGGCATGGAGAATTGTGAAGCCAAGTGTCATGGAGGATTGTGATGACAAATGTAATGGAGCATTCTGATGACAAGGGCTTGGAGCATTGTGAGAGAAGACCATGGATAATTGTGATGTCCAGCGTCATGGGGCATTGTGATGACAAGTGTTATGGAACATTGTGATCACAAAGATTTGGTGCATTGTAATGACAGTCGTCATTGAGCATTTTGATTTCATTGTGATGACAAAAGCATGAAATATTATGGTGATGGGCACGGTAAATTGTGATGACAGGGTTGATGGAGCATTGAGATGAAAGGGGCTTGGAGCATTGTGATTCCAGGGGTGTTGGAGCATAGTGATGACAAGGGCATGGAGCACTGTGAGGAGAATGCCATGGAGCATTCTGATGAAATGCGTCACGGAGCTTTTTGATGACAAGGGCATCGAGATTTGTGATTTCAGGGGTCTTGGAGCATTGTGATGACAAGGGTCATGGAGGCTTGCGATGACAAGACCGTGGAATCTTGTGATGGCAGGGATCATGGAGCATTGTTATGACAGGGGTAATGGAGCATTGTGATGACAAGGACATGGGGAAATGGTCTGAAATGTTTCATGGATTATTGTGAAGAGAGTGGGCATGGAGCAGTGTGATGACTAGGGCACGGAACACTGTGATACATAGATCATGAAGGATTGTAATGACAATGGCATGGATCATTGTGATGAGAAGGGCATCGAGCATTGTGATGACAAGCGTCATGGAGATTTGGGATGACAAGTTCATTGAGCAATGTGATGAGAGGGTCCATGGAGCATTGTGATGATAATGGAATGGAGCATTGTGATGCCAAGGGTCATGGATCTTTGTGATGACAAATGTCATGGAGCATTTTGATGACAAGGGCCTGGTGCATTGTGATGAGAAGGGCAGGGAGCATTGTGATGACAGGGTCATAGAGCAATTTGATGAAAAGGGTCATGGAACATTTTGATGACAGGGGTTATAGAACATTGTGATGTGAGGGATCATGGAGCTTTGTGATGAAAAGGGTCATGGAGCATTTTGATTACAGGGGTTATGGAATTTTATGATGTCAGGTGTCATGGAGCATTGTGATGATAATGGCATGGAGCATTGTGATGACAGGGGTAATGGAAAATTGTGATGACAGGGTTGAGGGAGTATTGCGATGACTAGTGCTGGAACATTGTGATATCAGTGGTGAGAAGGCATTTTGAGGAGAAGTGCATGGAGCATTGTGATGACAAGGTTTATGGAGCATTTTGATGACAAGGATGTGGAGCATTGTGATGACAAGTGCATGGTTCATTGTGATGACATGGGTTATGGAGCATTGTGCTGACAAGCGCAACGAGCATTGTGATGAAAAGCGTCATGGAGCATTGTGCTGACAAAGGCATGGAGCTTTGTGATGACAAGGGTCACAGAGCATTGTGATAAAAATTTCATTGAGCATTTTGGTGACAAAGGTCACAGAGCTTTGTGTGACGAGGTCATGGACCACTGTGATCACAAGCGTCATGAAGCATTGTGATGACTGGAATCACGGAGCATTGTGATAACAGTGGTCTTGGAGCATTGTGATGAAAAGGGAATGGATCATTGTGATGAAAAAGGCATGGAGCCTTGTCATGACCGTGTTCAAGGAGCATGCTGATGACAAGTGTCAGGGAGCATTGTGATGACAAGTGTATTGAGCATTGTTTTGACAAAGGTCATGTAGCATTGTGATGAGAAGACCTTGCATAATTGTAAAGACGAGCGTCATGGGGCATTGTGATGACAAGTGTCATGGAACATTGTGATCAGAAGGGTTTGCAGCTTTGTGATGACAGAGGTCATGGAGCATTTTGATTTCATAGTGATGACAACTGCATGAATCATTATGATGATGAGCATGGTGCATTGTGATGACAGGGTTGATGGAGAATTGAGATGAAAAGGGGCATGGAGAATTGTGATTACAGAGGTCTTGGAGCATTGTGATGACAAGGGTCATGGAGCCTTGTGATGACAAGGCCGTGGAACATTGTGATGGCAGGGGTCATGGCACATTGTTATGACAGCTGTAATTGAGCATTGTGATGACAAGGGCATGGAGCTATGTGATGAGAGATTTCATTGAGCATTGTGATGACAATGGCATGGAGCATTGTGATGCCAAGGGTGATGGAGATTTGTGATGAAATATGTCATTGGGCATTTTAATAACAAGGGCGTGGTGCATTGTGATGAGAATGGCAGGGAGCATTGTGACGAAAGGGTCATGGAGCAATTTGATGAAAAACGTCATGGATTATTTTGATGACAGGCGTTATGGAACATTGTGATATCAGTGGTCATGAAGCATTGTGATGAAATGGGTCATGGAGCATTTTGTGACAGTGGTTATGGAACATTGTGATGTCAGGGGTCATGGAGCATTTTGATGACAAGGGCAGGGAGCAATGTGATGACAGGGGCATGGAAAATATGTCTGACAAGTTTCATGGATTATTGTGATGACAGTGGGCATGGAGCATTGTGATGACAAAGGTCCCAGAGCCTTTTGTGAAGAGGGCATGGACCATTGTGTTGACAAAGGTCATGATGCACTGTGATGACTGGAGTCACGGAGAATTGTGTTGGCAGGGGTCATGGAGCATTGTGCTGACAAGCGCATGGAACATTTTGATGACAAGTGTCATGGAGCATTGTCCTGACAAAGGCATGGAGCATGGTGATGACAAGGGACACAGAGCATTGTGATGAAATATTCATGGAGCATTGTGGTGACAAAGATCACAGAGCCTTGTGTGACGGGGGCATGGACAATTGGTCTGACAAGTTTCATGGATTATTGTGATGACAATGGGCATGGAGCACTGTGATGACAAAAGTCATGAAGCATTGTGATGACTGGAGTCACGGAGCATTTTGATGACATGGGTAATGGAGCATTGTGATGAAAGGGGCATGGAACATTGGTCTGACAAGTTTCATGGATTATTATGATAACAGTGGGCATGGCGCATTGTGATGACAAGGGCATGGAACATTGTGATGACAAGGTCATGGAGTATTGTGAAGACAGCTGTCAGGGAGCATTGTGATGACATATGTCATTGTCCATTGTGATGACAATGGCATGGAGCATTGTGATACCAAGTGTCATGGAAGATTGTGATGACAAAGGTAATGGAGCATTTTGATGACAAGAGCTTGGAACATTGTGATGACAAGGGTCATGGAGCATTGTGATGAGATGGGTCATGGAGCATTGTGATGACAAGGGTCATGGAGCATTGTGATGACAAGGGACATGGAGCACTGTGATGACAAGTGTATTCAGCATTGTGATGACAAAGGTCATGGAGCATTGTGATGAGAAAACCATGTATAATTGTGATGACGAGCGTCATGGGGCGCTGTCATGACAAGTGTTATGGAACATTGTGATAACCAGGGTTTGGAGCATGGTGATGACAGAGGTCATGGATCATTTTGATTTCATTGTGATGACAATAGCATGAAGCACTATGATGTTGGGCATGGTGTATTGTGATGACAGGGTTCAAGGAGAATTGAGATGAAAAGTGGCAAGGAGCATTGTGATTAAAGTGGTTTTGGAGCATTATGATGACATGGGCATGGAACATTGTGATGAGAAGGAAATGGAGCATTCTGATGACATGCGTCATGTAGTTTTGTGATGACAAAGGCATGGAGCATTGTGAAGACAGTGGCATGGAAAATTGGTGTAACAAGTTTTATGGATTATTGTGATGACAGTGGGCATGGCGAATTGTGATGAAAATGGCATGGAGCATTGTGACGCCAAGTGTCATGGAGGATTGTGATCACAAAGGTAATGGAGCAATTTGATGACAAGGGCTTGGAGCATTGTGATAACAAGGGTCATGGAGCATTGTGATGAAAACGGGCATTGAGAATTTTGATGACAAGGTATGAAGCATTTTGATGACAAAGCCATGGATCTTGCTATGACAGGTGTCATGGGACATTTCGATGACAGGTGCATGGTGAATTGTGATGACAAGAGCATGTAAAATTGTGATGAGAAGTGTCATGGAGCATTGTGATGACAAGAACGTGGAGAATTGTGATGACAAGGGACATGGAGCATTGTTATGAACAGGGAAAGGAGCATTGTCATCGCAAGACCATGGAGCACTGTGATGAGAAGAAAAATGGATAACTGTGATGCCGAGCATCATGGAGCACCGTAATGACAAGGGGCATGGAGCATTTTTATGACAGGCGTCATGGAGCATTGTGATGACAGAGGTCATGGAACATTGTGATGACAGGGGTCATGGAGCATTCTGATGATAAGCTTGTGGAGTATTGTGATGACAATGGCATGGAGCATTGTGATGAAAAGGACATGGATCATTGTGATGAAAAATGCATGGAGCCTTTTCATGACAGTTTTAAAGGAGCATTCTGACAACAAGTGTCAGGGAGCATTGTGATGACAAGTGTATTGAGCATTGTGATGAAAATGGTCATAGAGCATTGTGATGACAAGGACATGTAGTATTGTGATGACAGGCATCATGGAGCATTGTGATGTCAAGTGTTATGGAACATTGTGATCACAAGGTTTTGGAGCATTGTGATGACAGGTCATGGAACACTCTGATACATGGGTCTTGAAGGATTGTAATGACAAGGGCATGGAGCATTGTAATGAGAAGGGCATCAAGCATTTTGATGACAAGCGTCTTGGAGCTTTGTGATGACCAGGACATGGAACAATGTGATGAGAGTCTTCATGAAGCACTGTGATGACAATGGCATGGAACATTGTGATGCAAAGGGTCATGGAGCTTTGTGATGACAAAGGTCATGGAGCACTTTGATGACAAGTGCGTCGTGCATTGTGATTAGATGGGCATCGTGCATTGTGATGACAGGGTCATGGAGCAATTTGATGAAAAGTGTCATCGAACATTTTGATGACAGGGGTTATTGAAAATTGTGATGTAAGGGTTCATGGAGCATTTTGATAAAATGGGTCATGGAGAATTGTGATGACAGGTGTTATGGAACATTGTGATGTCAGGGGTCATTGAACATTGTGATGATAAGGGCATGTACCATTGTGATGACAGGGGTCATGGAACATTGTGATGACAGGGGTGAGGGACTATTGTGATGACTAATGATGGAACATTGTGATATCAGTGGTGAGAGAGCATTTTGGTGAGAAGTGTATGGAGCATTGTGATGACAATGTTTATGGAGCGTTGTGATGACAAGGTTGTGGAGCATTGTGATGACAAGTGCATGACACATTGTTATGACATGAGTTATGGAGCATTGTGCTGATTAGCACATGGAGCACTGTGATGACAATGGTCATGGAGCATTGTGCCGAGGAAGGCATGGAGAATTTTGATGACAAGGGTCACGGAGCATTGTGATCAAAAGTTCATGGAGCATTGTGGTGACAAAGGTCACAGGGACTTGTGATGAAGAGGGCATGGACCATTGTGATGACAAAGGCATGAATCATTGTTATGATTGGAGTCAAGGAGGACTGTGATGACAGGGGTCATGGAGCATTGTGATGAAAAGGGCATGGAGCATTGTGATGACAGGGCCATAGAGCATAGCTCTGACAAGTTTTATGGATTATTGTGATGACAGTGGGTATGGCGCTTTGTGATGACAAGGGCATGGAGCATTGTGATGACAAGGTGTTACAGTATTGTGAAGACAGGTGTCAGGGAGCACTGTGATGACATATGAGGTGGTCCATTGTGATGACAATGGCATGGAGCATTGTGATGCCAAGTGTCATGGAGGATTGTGATGACAAGGGCTTGGAGCATTGTGATGACAAGGGTCATGGAGCATTGTGATGAAAAGGGCATGGAGCATTGTGATTACATGGGTCTTGGAGCATTGTCAGGAAAAGGGCATGGATCATTGTGATTAAAAATGCATGGAGCCTTGTTATGACAGTGTTCAAGGAGCATACTGACGACAAGTGTCAGGGAGCATTGTGATGACAAGTATATTGAGCATTGTGATGACAGAGGTCATGGAGCATTGTGATGAGAAAACCATGGATAATTGTGATGACGAGAGTCATGGGGCGTTGTGATGACAAGTGTTATGGAACATTGTGATCACAAGGGTTTGGAGCATTGTGATGACAGAGTTCATGGAGCATTTTGATTTCATTTTGATGAGCATAGCATGAAGCATTATGATGATGAGCATGGTTCATTGTGATGACAGGGTTCATGGAGCATTGAGATGAAAAGGGGCATGGAGAATTGTGATTAAACTGGTCTTGGAGCATTGTGATGACAAGGGCATGGAGCATTGTGATGAGAAGTCAATGTAGCATTCTGATGACATGCGTATTGGAGCTTTGTGATAACAAGGTAATGGAACATTGTGATGACAGTGGCATGGAAAATTGATCTAACAAGTTTCATGGATTATTGTGATGACAGTGGGCATGGATTATTTTGATGACAGGGGCATGGAGCATTCTGATGAAAAGCTTGTGGAGTATTGTGATGACAATGGCATGGAGCATTGTGAAGAAAATGGCATGGATCATTGTGATGAAAAATGCATTGAGCCTTTTCATGACAGGTTTCAAGGAGCATTCTGACAACAAGAGTCAGTGAGCATTGTGATGACAAGTGTATTGAGCATTGTGATGACGATGGTCATGGATCATTGTGATGACAATGGCATGGAGTATTGTGATGACAGGCATCATGGATCATTGTGATGTCCAGGGTTATGGAACATTGTGATCACAAGGTTTTGGAGCATTGTGATGACAGGTCATGGATCATTTTGATTTCAAGGAGCATGGAGCATTGTGATGACAAGGGCATGAAGCAATGTGCTCCAAAGTTTCAGGGAGGATTTTGATGACAAGCACATGGGGCATTGTGATGACAATGTCATGTAGCATTTTGCTTACAAAGCTATGGAGCATCGTGATGACAAGTTTCATGGAGCACTGTGAAGACAAGCATCACGGAGCATTGTGATTACAGCGGGCATGGAGAATTGGGATGGCAAGGGCACGGATCATTGTGATGACAAGGGTCAGGGAGCATATTGATGATAAAAGTCCCGGATTATTGTGTTGTAAGGGGTCATGGAGCACTGTGATGAAAGTGGTCATGGAGCATTGTGATGACAGGGGTCATGGAGATTTGTGATGAGAAATTCATGGAGCATTGGCCTGAAAATGTTCATGGAGTATTGTGATGACAGGGGTCATGGAGCATTGTGATGACAAGGGAATGGAGCATCGTGATGACAAGATCCTGGAGCATTGTGATGAGAAGTCTATGGAGCTTTGTGATGACAAGTCTCATGGAGCATTCTGATGAAATGGGGCATGGAGCATTGTGATTAAAGGAGCCTTGGAGCATTGTGATGACAAGGGCATGGAGCATTGTGATGAGAAGGCCATGGAGCATTCTGATGACAGGCGTCATGAAGCACTGTGATGACCAGGGCATGGACCATTGTGATTACAGGGGTCTTGGAGCATTGTGATGAAAACGGCAGGGATCATTGTGATGAAAAAGGCATGTAGCCTTGTCATGACAAGGTTCAAGGAGTATACTGATGACAAGTGTCAGGGAGCATTGTGATGACCAGTGTATTGAGCATTGTGATGACAAAGGTCATGGAGTATTGTGATGAGAAGACCGTGGATAATTGTGATGACGAGAGTCATTTGGCGTTGTGAAGACAAATGTTATGAACATTGTGATCACAACGGTTTGGAGCATTGTGATGACAGATGTCATGGAGAATTTTTATTTCATTGTGATGACAATAGCATGAAGCATTATGATGATGGGCATGGTGCATTGTGATGACAGAGTTCATGGAAAATTGAGATGAAAAGGGGGATGGAGAACTGTGATTACAGGGTTCTTGGGGCATTGTGATGACAAGGTCATGGAACATTGTGAAGAGAAGGCAATGGAGCATTCTGATGACATTCATCATGGAGCTTTTTGATGACAAGGGCATGGAGCATTTTGATTACATGGTCTTGGAGCATTGTCATGACAAGTGTCATGGAGCATTGTGATGACAAGGCTGGGAAACATTGTGATGGCAGGGGTCATGGAGCATTGTTTTGACAGGGGTAATGGAGCATTGTGATTACAAGGGTATGGAGCATTGGTCTGAAGAGTTTCATGGATTATTGTGATGAGAGTGGGCATGGCACATTGTGATGACAAGGTCACACAACACTGTGTTACATGGGTCATGGAAGATTGTAATGACAAGGGCATGGAGCATTGTGATGAGCAGGGCATCGAGCATTTTGATGACAAGCATCGTGGAGCTTTGTGATCACAAGGGCATGGAAGCAATGTGATGAGAGGCTTCAGGAAGCACTGTGATGACAATGGCATGGATCATTGTGATGCCAAGGATCATGAAGCTTTGTGATGACAAAGTGCATGGTGCATTTTGTTGACAAGTGCGTGGTGCATTATGTTGAGAAGTGCAGGGTGCATTGTGATGACAGAGTCATGGAGCAATTTGATGAAAAGTGTCATCGAATATTTTGATAAGAGGGGTTATGGAACATTGTGATGTCAGGGGTCATGGGGCATTGTGATGAAAAGCGTCATGGAGCATTTTGATGACAGGGATAATGGAACGTTGTGATATCAGGGGTCATCGAACATTGTGGTGATAAAGGCATGTAGCATTGTGATTACAGGGGTCATGGAACATTGTGATGACAGGGGTGAAGGAGTATTGTGATGACTAGTGATGGAACACTGTGATATCAGTGGTGAGAGAGCATTTTGATGAGAAGTGAATGGAGCATTGTGATGACAAAGTTTATGGAGCGTTGTGATGACCAGGTTGTGGAGCACTGTGATGACAAGCACGTAGTGCATTTTTATGACATGTGTTATGAAGCATTGTGCTGACTAGCGCATGGAGCATTGTGATGAAAAGGGTCATGGAGCATTGTGCTGAGAAAGCCATGGAGCATTGTGATGACAAGCCTCACGGAGCATTGTGATCAAAAGTTCATGGAGCATTGTGGTGACAAAGGTCACAGAGACGTGTGATGACGAGGGCATGGAGCATTTTGATGACAAAGGTCATGAATCATTGTTATGACTGGAGTCACGGAGCATTGTGATGACAGGGGTCATGGAGCATTGTGATGACAGGTGTCATGGATCATTGTGATGACAAAGGTTATGGACCATTCTGATGACAAGCTTGTGGAGTAATGTGATGACAATGGCATGGATCATTGTGATGAAAAGGGCATGGAGCATTGTGATGAAAAAGGCATGGAGCCTTTTCATGACAGTGTTCAAGGAGCATTCTGACGACAAGTGTCAGGGAGCATTGTGATGACAAGTGTATTGAGCATTGTGATGACAAAGTTCATGGAGCATTGTGATGACAGGCATCATGGAGCATTGTGATGACAAGTGTTATGGAACATTGTGATGACAGAAGTCATGTATCATTTTCATTTCAAGGAGCATGGAGCATTGTGATGACAAGGGCATGAAGCAATGTGAACCAAAGGTGCATGGAGGATTTTGATGACAATGGGAACGGAGTATTGTGATGACAAGCGCATGGAGCATTATGATGACAAGGTTAGGTAGCATTTTGCTGACAAATGCATGGAGCATTTTGATGACAAGTGTCATGGAGCCTTGAGATGACAAGCGTCATGGAGCATTGTTTTTACTGGGGTCATGGAGCATTGGGATGGCAAAGACATGGATCATTGTGATGACAAGGGTCATGGAGCATTTTGATGACAACAGTCCCTCATCATTGTGTTGTCTGGTGTCATGGAGCGCTGTGATGACTGTGATCATGGAACATTGTGATGCCAGGGGTCATGGAGCATTGTGATGACAAGGGAATGGAGCATTGTGATGACAAGTCTCATGGAACATTCTGATGAAAAAGGGCATGGAGCATTGTGATTACAGGCGTCTTGGAGCATTGGAATGACAAGGGCATGGAGCATGGTGATGACAATGCCAGGAGCATTCTGATGACATGTGTCATGGAGCTTTGTGATGACAAGTGCATGGGGCATTGTGATTACAGGGGACTTGGTGCATTGTGATGAAAATTCCATGGATCATTGTGAGGAAAAGGCATGGAGCCTTGTCATGACAGGCTTCAAGGAGCATACTGATGACAATTGTCAGGGAGCATTGTGATGACAAAGGTCATGGAGCATTGTGATGAGAAGACCATGGATAATTGTGATGACCAGCGTCATGGGGCATTGTGATGACAAGTGTTATGGAACATTGTGATCAGAAGGGTTTGGTGCATTGTGATGACAGAAGTCATTGCGCATTTTGATTTTATTGTGATGACAATAGCATGAAATATTATGGTGATGGGCACGGTGCATTGTGATGACAGGGTTCATGGAGCATTGAGATGAAAAGGGGCATGGAGCACTGTGATTACAGGGGTGTTGGGGCATTGTGATGACAAGGGCATGGAGCATTGTGATGAGAAAGCCATGGAGCATTCTGATGACATGCGTCATGGAGCTTTGTGATGACAAGGGCATGGAGAATTGTGATTACAGGGGTCATGGAATATTGTGATGACAGGGGTGAGGGAGTATTGTGATGACTAGTGATGGAACATTGTGATATCAGTGGTGAGAAAGCATTTTGAGGAGAAGTGCATGGAGCATTGTGATGACAAGGTTTATGGAACATTTTGATGACAAGTATGTGGAGCATTGTGATGACAAGTGTTATGGAACATTGTGATCACAAGGTTTTGGAGCATTGTGATGACAGAGGTCATGGAGCATTTTGATTTAATTGTGATGACAATAGCATGAAGCTTTATGATGATGGGCATGGTGCATTGTGATGACAGTGTTCACGGAGAATTGAGATGAAAAGGGACATGGAGCCTTTGGATTACAGGGGTCTTGGAGCATTATTATGACAAGGGTCATGGAGCCTTGTCATGACAACACCGTTGTACATTGTGATGACAGGGCTCATGGAGCATTGTTATGACAGGGGTAATGGAGCATTGTGATGACAAGGACATGGAGCATTGGTTTGAAAAGTTTCATGGATTATTGTGACGAGAGTGGTCATGGAGCATTGTGATGACAAGGGCACAGAACACGGTGATTCACGGGTTATGGAGGATTGAAATGACAAGGGCATGGATCATTGTGATGTGAAAGGCACTGAGCATTGTGATGACAAGGGCCCAGAACACGGTGATACCTGGGTTATGGAGGATTGTAATGACAAGTGGATGGATGATTGTGATGAGAAAGGCATTGAGCATTGTGATGACAAGCGTCATGGAGCTTTGTGATGACAAGGGAAAGGAGCAATGTGATCATAGGTTTCATGGAACATTGTGATGACAATGGCATGGAGCATTGTGATGCCAAGGGTCATGGAGATTTGTGAGGACAAAAGTCAATGAGCATTTTTATGACAAGAGCATTGTGCATTGTGATGAGAAGGGCAGGGAGCATTGTGATGACAGGATCATGGAGCAATTTGATGAAAAATGTCAGGGAACATTTTGATGACAGAGGTTATGGTACAGTGTGACGTCAGTGCTCATGGAACATTGAGATGATAAGCACATGTAGCATTTTGATGACAGGGGTCATGGAACATTGTGATGAAAGGGGTGAGGGAGTATTATGATAACTAGTGATGGAACATTGTGATATCAGTGGTGAGAGAGCATTTAGATGAGAAGTGCATGGAGAATTGTGATGACAAGGTTTATGGAGCATTTTGATGATAAGGTTGTGGAGCATTTTGATGACAAGTGCATGGCATATTGTGATGACTTGTGTCTTGGAGCATTGTGCTGACAAGCACATGGAGCCTTGTGATGACAACGTCCATGGAGCATTGTGCTGACAAAGGCATGGAGTATTGTGATGACACGTGTTACAGAGCATTGTGATGACGAGGGAATGGACCATTGTGATGACAATGATCATAAATCATTGTGATGACTGGATTCATGGATCATTATGATGTGAGGGGTCATGGAGCATTGTGATTACAAGGGCATGGAGCAGTGGAATGACAGGGGCATGGAGCATTGGTCTGACAAGTTTCATGGATTATTGCTATGACAGTGGGCGTGTCGCATTGTGATGACAAGGGCATGGAGCATTGATATGACATGGTCATGTAATATTGTGAAGACAGGTGTCAGGGAACATTGTGATGACATATGTCATGGTGCATTGTGATGACAACGGCATGGAGCATTGTGATGCCAAGTGTCATGGAGGATTGTGATGACAAATGTAATGGAGCATTGTGATGAGAAGACCATAGAGCCTTGTGATGACAAGTCTCATGGAGCATTCTGATGAAAAGGGGCATGGAGCATTGTGATTACAGGGGTCCTGTAGCATTGTGATGACAAGGGCATGGAGCATTGTCATGAGAAGCCCATGGAGCATTCCGATGACATTCATCATGGAGTTTTGTGGAGACAAGGGCATGGAGCATTGTGAATACCGGGGACTTGGAGCATTGTGATGAAAAGGGCATGGATCATTGTGATGAAAAAGGCATGGAGCCTTGTCATGACAGGGTTCAAGGAGCATACTGACGACAAGTGCCAGGGACCATTATGATGACATGAGTATTGAGCATTGTGATGACAAAGTCATGGAGCATTGTGATGAGTAGACCATGGATAATTGTGATGACGAGCATCATGGGGCATTGTGATGACAAGTGTTATGGAATATCGTGATCACAAATGTTTGGAGCATTGTGATGACTCAGGTCATGGAGCATTTTGATTTCACTGTGTTGGCAATAGCATGAAGCATTATAATGATGGGCATGGTGCACTGTGATGACAAGGGTCATGGATCCTTGTGATGACAACGTCATGGAGTATTGTGAAGACAGGTGTCAGGGAGCATTGTGATAACATATGTCATTGTCCATTTTGATGACAATGGCATGGAGAATTGTGATGACAAGGTCATGCAGTATTTGAAGACAGGTGTCATGGAGCATTTTGAAGACATAAGTCATGGCCCATTGTGATGACAATGCCATGGAGCGTTGTGATGCCAAGTGTCATGGAGGTTTGTGATGACAAATGTAATGGAGCATTGTGATGATAAGGGCTTGGAGCCTTGTGATGACAAGGTTCATGGCGCACTGTGCTGACAATGGCATGGAGCATTGTGATGACAATGGTCATGGAGCATTGTACTGAGAAAGGCTTGGAGCATTGTGATGACAACGGTCACAGACCATTATGATGAAAATTTCATGGAGCATTGTGGTGACAAATATCACAGAGCCTTGCAAAAACGAGGGAATGGACCATTGTGATGACATAGGTCATGAAGCATTGTGATGACTGGAGTCATGGAGCATTGTGATGACAGGGCTCATGGAGCATTGTGATGGCAAGGGCATGGATCATAGTGATAACAAGTGTCATGGAGCATTTTGATGACAAGTGTCCCGGATCATTGTGTTCTCTGGTGTCCTGGAGCCTTGTGATGACAGGGGTCATGGAGCATTGTGATGACAGGGGTCATGGAGCATTGTGATGACAAGGGCATGGAGCATCGGGATGAAAGGGGCATGGAGCATTGGTCTGACATGTTTCATGGATTATTGTGATGACAGAGGGCATGGCACATTGTGATAACTAGCGCATAGAGCATTGTGATGACAAGGTCATTGATTATTGTGAAGAAAGGTGTCAGGGAGCATTGTGGTGACATATGTCACGGTGCATTGTGATGACAATGGCATTGAGCAATGTGATGCCAAGTCTCATGGAGAAATGTGATGACAAATGTAATGGACCATTGTGATGACAACGGCTTGGAGCATTGTGATGACAAGGGTAATGGAGCATTGTGATGACAATGGAATGGATCATTGTGATGGCAAGGGTCATGGAGCATTTTGATGACAAAAGTCCCGGATCATTGTGTTGTCAGGGTTCATGGAGCATTGTGATGACAGGGTTCATGGGGCATGGTGATGAGAAGGTCATAGAGCATTGGGCTGAAAATATTCATGGAGTATTCTGGTGACAGGGGTCATGGGGCATTTCGATGACAAGGGAATGGAGCATTTTGATGAAAACATCATGGAGCATGGTGATGAGAAGGCCATGGAGCATTCTGAAGACATTCGTCATGAAGCTGTGTGATGACAACGGCATGGAGCATTGTGATTACAGTGGTCTTGGAGCATTGTGAGGAAAAGGGCATGGATCATTGTGATGAAAAATGCATAAGCCTTGTCATGTCAGGGTTCAAGGAGCACACTGACGACAAGTGTCAGGGAGCATTGTGATGACAAGTGTATTGAGCGTTGTGATGACAAAGGTCATGGAGCATTGTGATGAGAAGACCATGGATAACTGTGATGAGGAGCGTCATGGGGCATTGTGATGACAAGTGTTATGGAACATTGTGATCACAAGGGTTTGGAGCATTGTGATGACAGAGGTCATGTAGCATTTTGATTTCATTGTGATGACAAAAGCATGAAGCATTATGATGATGGGCATGGTGCATTGTGATGACAGGGTTCATGGAGCATTGTGATTACCGGTGTCTTGAAGCATTGTGATGACAAGGGAATGGAGCATTGTGAATGAGAAGGCCATGGAGCATTCTGATGACATGCGCCATGGAGCTTTGTGATGACAAGTGCATGGAGCATTGTGATTACAGGGTCTTGGAGCATTGTGATCACAAGGGTCATGGAGTCTTGTGATGACAATGCCGTGGAACCTTGTGATGGCAGGTGTCAAGGAGCATTGTTATGACAGGGGTAATGGAGCATTGTGATGACAAGGGCATCAGCAATGGTCTGAAGAGTTTCAAGGATTATTGTGATGAGATTGGGCATGGAGCATTGTGATGACAAAGTCAGGGAACACTGTGTTACATGGGTCATGGAGGATTGTAATGACAAGGGCATGGAGCATTGTGATGAGAAGGGCATCGAGCATTGTTATCACAAGTGTCATGGAGCTTTGTGATGACATGTTCACGGATCAATTTGATGAGAGGGTTCATAGAGCATTGTGATGACAATGGCATTGAGCATTGTGATGCCAAAGGTTATGGAACTTTGTGATGACAAATGTCATGGAGCAATTTGATGACAAGGGCATGGAGCATTGTGATTAGAAGGGCAGGGAGCATTGTGATGACAGGGTCATGGAGAAATTTGATGAAAAGGTTCATGGAACATTTTGATTAGAGGGGTTATAGAATATTGTGATGTCCGGGATCATGGAGCAGTGTGATGAAAAGGGTCATGGAGCATTTTGATGACAGGGGTTATGGAACATTGTGATGTCAGTGGTCATAGAACATTGTGATGATAAGTGCATGTAGCATTTTGATGACAGGGGTAATGGAACATTGTGATTACAGGGGTGATGGAGTACTGGGATGACTAGTGATGGAACATTTTGATATCAGTGGTGAGAGAGCATTTTGATGAGAAGTGCATGGAGCACTGTGATGACAAATTTTATGGAGCACTGTGATGACGAGGATGTGGAGCATTATGATGACAAGTATATGGTGCATTGTGATGACATGGGTCATGCAGCATTGTGCTGATAAGCACATGGAGCATTGTGATGACAAGGTTCATGGAGAATTGTGATGAAAAGTTCATGGGGCATTGTGGGGACAAATGGCACAGAGACTTGTGATGACGAGGGCATGGACCATTTTGATGAGAAAGGTCATGAAGCATTGTGATGACAGGAGTCACGGAGCATTGTGATGACGGGTCATGGAGCATTGTGATGACAAGGGCATGGAGCATTTTGATGACAGGGGCATGGAGCATTGTGATGACAGGAGCATGGAACATTGGTCTTATTTATTTCATGGATTATTGTGATGACAGTGGGAATGGCGCATTGTGATGACAAGGGCATGGAGCATTGTGATGACAAGGTCATGCAGTATTTGAAGACAGGTGTCTGGGAGCATTTGGAAGACAGAAGTCATGGCCCATTGTGATGACAATGCCATGGAGCATTGTGATGCTAAGTGTCATGGAGGTTTGTGATGATAAAGGTAATGGAGTTTGTGATGACAAGGGCTTGGAGCCTTGTGTTGCCAAGGGTCATGAGGCACTGTGCTGACAAGGGCATGGAGCATTGTGATGACAATGGTCATGGAACATTGGACTGAGAAAGGCTTGGAGCATTGTGATGACTACGGTCCCAGACAATTATGATGAAAATTTCATGGAGCACTGTGGTGACAAATGTCACAGAACATTGTGAAGAAGGGGCATGGACCATTGTGATGAAAAAGGTCATGAAGCATTGTGATGACTGGAGTCATGGAGCATTGTGATGACACGGGTCATGGAGCATTGTGATGGCAAGGGCATGGATCATTGTGATGACAAGTGTCATGGAGCATTTTGATGAGAGGGGTCCCGGATAATTGTGTTGTCTGGTGTCATGGAGTGTTGTGATGACAGTGGTCATGGAGCATTGTGATGACAGGGGTCATGGTTCATTGTGATGACAGGGGTCATGGAGCATTGTGATCAGAAGTTCATGGAGCATTGGGCTGACAGTATTGATTGAGTATTGTGATGGCAGGTGTAATGGAGCATTGTGATGACAAGGTCCTGGAGCATTGTGAGGAGAAGACCATGGAGCCTTGTGATGACAAGTATCATGGAGCATTCTGATGAAAAGGGGCATGGAGCATTGTGATTACATGGGTCTTGGAGCATTGTGAAAAATAGGGCATGGATGATTGTGATGAAAGAGCATGGAGCCTTGTCATGAGAGGGTTCAAGGAGCATACTAACGACAAGTGTCAGGGAGCATTGTGATGACAAGTGTATTGAGCATTGTGATGACAAAGGTCATGGAGCATTGTGATGAGAAGACCATGGATAATTGTGATGATGAGCGTCATGGGGAGTTGTGATGACAAGTGTTATGGAACACTGTGAACACAAGGGTTTGTAGCATTGTGATGACAGAGTTTATGGTGCATTCTGATTTCATTGTGATGACAATAGCATGAAGCATTATGATTATGAGCATGGTTCATTGTGATGACAGAGTTCATGCAGCATTTTGATGAAAAGGGCATGGAGCATTGTGATGAGAAAGCCATGGAGCTGTCTGATGACATGCGTCATGGTGCTTTGTGATGACAAGAGCATGGAGCATTGTGATTACAGGGGTCTTGGAGCATTGTGATGACAAGGGTCAGGGAGCCTTGTGATGACAAGCCCGTGGAACATTGTCATGACATGGATGTGGGATTATTGTAATGACTAGAGACGGAACATTTTGATATCTGTGGTGAAAGAGCATTTTAATGAGAAGTGGATGGAGCTTTGTGATGACAAGGTTTATGGATCATTGGGATGACAAAGATGTGGAACATTGTGATGACAAGCGCATGGCATATTGTGATGACATGGGTCATGGAGCATTGTGCTGACAAGCGAATGGAGCATTGTTATGCCAATGGTCATGGAGCACTCTGCTGACAAAGGCATGGAGCATTGTGATGACAAGTGTCACAGAGCATTGTGATGATAAGTTCATGGAGCATTATGGTGACAAATTTCACAGAGCCCTGTGATTACGAGGGCATGGACCATTGTGATGACAAAGGTCAAGAAGCAGTGTGATGACTGGAGTCATGGAGCATTGTGATGACAAGGGCATGGAGCATTGTGATGACAAGGGCATGGAGCATTGTTGTGACCAGGTCATGGATTATTGTGAAGACAGGTATCAGTGAGCATTGTCATGACATATGTCCTGGTGCATTGTGATGACAATGTCATGGAGCAATGTGAAGCAAAGTGTCATGGAGGATTGTGATGACAAAGGTAATGGAGCATTGTGATGACAAGGGCTTGGAGCACTGTGGTGGCAAGGGCCATTGAGAATGTTGATGACAAGGTCGTGAAGCATTGTTATGACAAGCACATGGAGCTTGCTGTGACAGTGGTCATGGAGCATTGCGATGACAAGTGCATGGAGCATTGTGATTACAGGGGTCTTGGAGCATTGTGATGAAAATGGCATGGAGCATTGTGATGCCAAGGGTTATGGAGCTATGTGATGACAAATGTCATGGAGCATTTTGATGACAAGGGCATGGTGCATTGTGATGAGAAGGGCAGGGAGCATTGTGATGACAGGGTAATGGAGCAATTTGATGAAAAGAGTCATGGAACATTTTGATTACATGGGTTATAGAATATTGTGGTGTCAGGGGTCATGGAGCAGTGTGATGAAAAGGGTCCTAGAGCATTGTGATGACAAGGGTCGCAGAGCATGGTGATGAAAAGTTCATGGAGCATTGTGGTGACAAATGTCAAAGAGACTTGTGATGACGAGGGCATGGATCATTGTGATGAGAAATGTCATGAAGCATTGTGATGACAGGAGCAAAGGTGCATTATGATGACGGGTGATGGAGTATTGTGATGACAAGGGCATGGAGCATTGTGATGACAGGTGTATGGAGCATTGGTCTTACAAGTTTCATGGATTATTGTGATGACAGTGGTTATGGCGCATTGTGATGACAAGGGCATGGGGCATTTTGATGACAAGGTCATGCAGTATTTGAAGACAGGTGCCTGGGAGCATTTTGAAGACATAAGTCATGGCCCATTGTGATGACAATGCCATGGAGCGTTGTGATGCCAAGTGTCATGGAGGTTTGTGATGACAAAGGTAATGGAGCATTGTGATGATAAGGGCTTGGAGCCTTGTGATGACAAGGTTCATAGCGCACTGTGCTGACAATGGCATGGAGCATTGTGATGACAATGGTCATGGAGCATTGTACTGAGAAAGGCTTGGAGCATTGTGATGACAACGGTCACAGACCATTATGATGAAAATTTCATGGAGCATTGTGGTGACAAATATCACAGAGCCTTGTGAAAATGAGGGCATGGACCATTGTGATTACAATGGTCATGAAGCATTGTGATGACTGGAGTCATGGAGCATTGTGTTGACAGGGCTCATGGAGCATTGTGATGGCAAGGACATGGATCATTGTGATGACAAGTGTCATGGAGCATTTTGATGACAAGTGTCCCGGATCATTGTGTTTTCTGGTGTCATGGAGCATTGTGATGACAGGGGTCATGGAGCATTGTGATGACAGGGGTCATGGAGCATTGTGATCAGAAGTTCATGGAGCATTGGACTGACAGTATTCATTGAGTATTGTGATGGCATGGGTCATGGAGCATTGTGATGACAATGGAATGGAGCATTGTGATGACAGAGGTTATGGTGCATTTTGCTTTCATTGTGATGACAATAGCATGAAGCATTATGATGATGGGCATCGTTCATTTTTATGACAGAGTTCATGGAGCATTGTGATGAAAAGGGCATGGAGCATTGTGATGAGAAGGCCATGGAGCTGTCTGATGACATGCGTCATGGTGCTTTGTGATGACAAGAGCATGGAGCAGTGTGATTACAGGGGTCTTGGAGTATTGTGATGACAAGGGTCATGGAGCCTTGTGATGACAAGGCCGTGGAACATTGTGATGACAGGGGTGTGGGAGTATTGTAATGACTAGTGACGGAACATTTTGATATTTGTGGTGAAAGAGCATTTTAAAGAGAAGTGCATGGAGCTTTGTGATGACAAGGTTTATGGAGCATTGGGATGACAAAGATGTGGAACATTGTGATGACAAGCGCATGGCATATTGTGATGACATGGGTCATGGAGCATTGTGCTGACAAGCACATGGAGCGCTGTGATGACAAGGGACATGGAGCACTCTGCTGACAAAGGCATGGAGCATTGTGATGACAAGGGTCACAGAGCATTGTGATGAGAAGTTCATGGAGCATTATGGTGACAAACTTCACAGAGCCCTGTGATTATGAGGGCATGGACCACTGTGATGACAAAGGTCAAGAAGCAGTGTGATGACTGGAGTCACGGAGCATTGTGATGACAAGGGCATGGGGCATTGTGATGACAGGGGCATGGAGCATTGGTCTGAGAAGTCTCATGGATTATTGTGATGAAAGTGTGCATGTCGCATTCTGATGACAAGGGCATGGAGCATTGTTAAGACCAGGTCATGGATTATTGTGAAGACAGTTATCAGGGAGTATTGTGATGACATGTGTCCTGGTGCATTGTGATGACAATGTCATGGAGCATTGTGAAGCCAAGTGTCATGGAGGATTGTGATGACAAAGGTAATGGAGCATTGTGATGACAAGGGCTTGGAGCATTGTGGAGAGAAGGGCCATTGAGAATTCTGATGACAAGGTCGTGAAGCATAGTTATGACAAGCACATGGAGCTTGCTATGACATGGGTCATGGAGCATTGCGATGACAAGTGCATGGAGCATTGTGATCAGAGGGGTCTTGGAACATTGTGATGACAAAGGCATGGAGCATGGTGATGACAATTCCATGGAGCATTCTGATGACATGCGTCCTGGAGATTTGTGATGACATGCACATGGAGCATTGTGATTACAGGGGTCTTGGAGCATTGTGATGAAAAGTGCATGGATCATTGTGAGGAAAAGGCAAAGAGCCTTGTCATGACAGGTTTCATGTAGCATACTGAAGACAAGTGTCCGGGAGCATTGTGATGACAAGTGTATTGAGCATTGTGCTGACAAAGGTCATGGAGCATTTTGATGAGGAGACCATGGATAATTGTGATGACGAGAGTCATGGCGCATTGTGATGACAAGTGTTATGGAACATTGTGATCAGAAGGGTTTGGAGCATTGTGATGACAGATGTCATGGAGCATTTTGATTTCTTTGTGATGACAAGAGCATGAAGCATTATGATGATTGGCATGGTGCATTTTGATGACAGTGTTCATGGAGAATTGAGATGAAAAGGGGTATGGAGCATTGTGATTACAGGGGTCTTGGGGCATTGTGATGACAATGTTCATGGAGCATTGTGATGACAACGCCGTGGAACATTGTGATGGCAGGGGTAATGGAGCATTGTTATGACAGGGGTAATGGAGCATTGTGATGACAAGGGCATGGAGCATTGGTTTGAAAAGTTTCATGCATTATTGTGATGAGTGTGGGCATGGAGCATTGTGATGACAAGGGCAGGGAACACGGTGATACATGGGTCATGGAGGATTGTAATGACAAGGCATGGATCATTGTGATGAGAAAGGCATCGAGCATTGTGATGACAAACATCATGGAGATTTGGGATGACAAGTGCATGGAGTAATGTGATGAGATGTTTCATGGAACATTGTGATGAAAATGGAAAGGAGCATTGTGATGCCAAGGGTCATGGAGCTTTGTGATGACAAATGTAATGGAGCATTTTGATGACAAGGGCGTGGTGCATTGTGATGAGTAGGGCAGGGAGCATTCTGATGACAGGTTCATGGAACAACTTGATGGAAAGTGTCAGGGAATATTTTGATGACAGGGGTTATGGAACATTGTGATGTCAGTGGTCATGGAGCATTGTGATGATAAGGGCATGTATAATTTTGATGACAGAGGTCATGGAACATTGTGATGACAGTGTTGAGGGAGTATTGTGATGACTGGTGATGGAACATTGTGATATCAGTGGTGAGGGAGCATTTAGATGAGAAGTGCATGGAGCATTGTGATGACAAGGTTTATGGAAAATTGTGATGACAAGGTTGTGGAGCATTGTGATGACAAGTGCATGGCACATTGTGATGACATGTGTCTTGAAGCATTGTGCTGACAAGGGCATGGAGCATTGTGATGACAAGGGTCATGGAGCATTGTGCTGACAATGGCATGGAGCATTGTGATGACAAGTGTTACAGAGCATTGTGATGACGAGGGAATTAACCATTGTGATGAAAAAGTTCATAAAGCATTGTGATGCCTGGAGTCACGGAGCATTATGACGTGAGGGGTCATGGAGCATTGTGATTACAAGGGCATGGAGCATTGTGATGACAGGGGCATGGAGCATTGGTCTGACAATTTTCATGAATTATTGCTATGAGAGTGGACAGGGCACATTGTGATGACAAGGGCATGGAACATAGTTATGACAAGGTCATGTAGTATTGTGAAGACAGGTGTCAAGGAGCACTGTGATGACATATGTCATGGTGCATTTTGATGACAATGGCATGGAGCATTGTGATGCCAAGTGTCATGGAGGATTGCGATTACAACTGTAATGGAGCCTTGTGATGCCAAGTGTCATGGAGGATTGTGATGACAAAGGTAATGGAGCATTGTGATGAAAATTTCTTTTAGAATTGTGAAGAAAAGGGTCATGGAGCATTGTGATGACAAGGACATGGAGCATTGTGATGACAAGGGCCATTGAGAATTTTGATGCAAACGTCGTGAAGCATTGTGATGACAAGCGCACGGAGCTTGCTATGACAGGGGACATGGAGCATTGCTATGAAAAGTGCATGGAGAAATGTGATGACAAGACCACGTAACATTGTGATGAGAAGTTTCATGGAGTATTGTGATGACAAGGACGTGGAGAATTGTGATGACAAGGGACATGGAGCATTGTGATGACCAGGGCATGGAGCATAGTGATGGCAAGACCGTGGAGCAGTGTGATGAGAAGGCCATGGATAATTGTGATGACGAGAGTCATGGAGAACTGTAATGACAAGGAGCATGGAGCATTGTGATGACAGGTGTCATGGAGCATTGTGATGACAGGGGTCATGGAGCATTGTGATGACATGGGTCATAGAGCATTCTGATGACATGCTTGTGGAGTTTTGTGATGACAATGGCCTGAAGTATCGTGATGAAAAGGGCATGGAACATTGTGATGAAAAAGGCATGGAGCCTTTTCATGACAGGTTTCAAGGAGCATTCTGAAGACAAATGTCAGGGAACATTGTGATGACAAGGGCATGGAGCATGGTGATGAGAAGGCCATGGAGACTTCTGATGATATGGGTCATGGAGATTTGTGATGACAAGGGCATGGAGCATTGTGATTACAGGGGTCTTGGAGCATTGTGATGAAAAGTGCATGGATCATTGTGATGAAAAAGGCATGGAGCCTTGTCATGACAGGGTTCAAGGAGCATACTGAGGACAAGTGTCAGGGAGCATTGAGCTGACAAGTGTATTGAGCATTGTGATGACAAAGGTCATGGAGCATTGTGATGAGAAGACCATGGATAATTGTGATGAGGAGCGAAATGGGGAATTGTGATGACAAGTGTTATGGTACATTGTGATCACAATGGTTTGGAGCACTGAGATGCCAGAGGTCATGGAGCATTTTGATGATATGCGTCATGGAGCTTTGTGATGACAAGTGCATGGAGCATTGCGATTATAGTGTTCTTGGAGAATTGTGATGACAAGGGTCATGGAGCCTTGTGATGATGAGGCCGTGGAACATTGTGATGGCAGGGGTCATGGAGCATTGTTATGACACGGGTAATGGAGCCTTTTGATGACAAGTGCATGGTGCATTGATGTGACAAGTTTTATGGATTATTGTGATGAGAGTGGGCATGGAGCACTGTGATGACAAGGGCACGGAACACGGTGATACATGGACCATGGAACATTGTAATGACAAGGGCCTGCAGCATTGTGATGAGAATGGCATCGAGCAGTGTGATGACAAGCGTCATGGAGCTTTGTGATGACAAGGGCATGGAGCAATGTGATGAGAGGGCTCATGGAGCATTGTGATGCCAATGGCATGGAGCATTGTGATGCCAAGGGTCATGGAGCACTGGGATGACAAGCGTCACGGAACATTCTGATTACAGGGGTCATGGAGAATTGGGATGACAAGCGCATGGATCATTGTGATGACAAGTGTCATGGAGCATTTTGATGACAAGTGTCCCAGATCATTGTGCTGTCAGGGGTCATGGAGCACTCTGTTGACAGTGGTCATGGAGCATTGTGATGACAGGTGTAATGGAGCATTGTGATGGCAAGGGCATGGAGCATTGTGATGAGAAGGCCATGGAGCATTCTGATGACATGCATCATGGAGCTTTGTGATGACAAGGGCATGGAGCATTGTGATTACAGGGGTCATGGAACATTGTGATGACAGGGGTGAGGGAGTATAGTGATGACTAGTGATGGAACATTGTGATATCAGTTGTGAGAGAGCATTTTGATGAGAAGTGCATGGTGCATTATGATGACAAGGTTTATGTAGCACTGTGATGACAAGGTTGTGGAGCATTGTGATGACAAGCACATGACACATTGCGATGACATGGGTCATGGAGCATTGTGCTGAGAAGCGCATGGCGCTTTGTGATGACAAGGGTCATGGAGCATTGTGATGAAAAGTTCATGGAGCATTGTGGTGAGAAACGTCACAGAGACTTCTGATGACCAGGGCATGGACCACTGTGATGTCACAGGTCATGAAGCATTGTGATGAGTGGAGTCAGGGAGCAATGTGATGACAGGGTTCATGGTACATTGTGATGACAACGGCATGTAGCACTGTGATGTTAGGGGCATGGAGAATTGGTCTGACAACTTTCATGGATTATTGTGATGAGTGTAGGCATGGTGCATTGTGAAGACAAGGGCATGGAGCATTGTGATGACAAGGGCATGGATCATTGTGAAGACAGGTGTCAGGGAGCATGGTGATGACATATGTCATGGTCCATTGTGATGACAATGGCATGGAGGATTGTGATGACAAGAGCATGTAACATGGTGATGAGAAGTGTCATGGAGCATTGTGATGACAAGGGACATGGAGCATTGTGATGTCCAGGGCATGGAGCATTGTGATGGCAAGACCGTGGAGCATTGTGATGGCAAGACCATGGAGCATTTTGATGACGAGTGTCATCGAGCACTGTAATGACACGTGGCATGGAGAATTGTGATGACAGGTGTCATGGATCATTGTGATGACAAGGGAAATGGAGCATTCTGATGACAAGCTTCTGGAGTATTGTGCAGACAAAGGCAAGGAGCATTGTGATGACAAGTTTCACAGAGCCTTGTGACGAAAAGTTCATGGAGCACTGTGGTGACAAAGGTTACTGAGCCTTGTGATGACGAGGGCATGGCCCACTGTGATGACAAAGGTCATGAAGCTTTGTGATGACTGGTGTCATGGAGCATTGTGATGACAAGGGCATGGAGCATTGTGATAACAGTGGCATGGAACATTTGTCTGACAAGTTTCACGGATCATTTTTATGACAGTGGGGAAGGCACATTGTGATGACAAGGGCATGGAGAATTGTGATGACAAAGTCAAGTGTATTGTGAACACAGGTGTCAGGGAGCATTCTATTGACATATGTCATGGCCCATTGTGATGACAATGGCATGGAGCATTGTGATGCCAAGTGTCATGGAGGACTGTGATGACAAAGGTAATGGAGCATTGTGATGACAAGGGCTTGGAGAATTGTGATGACAAGGGTCATGGAGAATTTTGATGAGAAGAGCATGGAGCATTGTGATGACAAGGGCCATTGATAATTATGATGACAAGGTCGTGAAGCATTGTTATAAAAAACATATGGAGCTTGCTATGACAGGGTTCATGGAGCATTGCGATGACAATTGCATGGAGAATTGTGATGACAAGATCATGTAACTTTGTGATGAAAAGTGTCATGGATCCTTGTGATGGCAATACTGTGGAGCACTATGATGAGAAGACCATGTATAATTGTGATGACGAGCGTCATGGAGCACTGTAATGACAAGGGGCAAGGAGCATTTTGATGACAGGTGTCATGGAGCATTGTGATAGCAGGGGTCATGGAGCATTGTGATGACAAGTGTTATGGAGCATTCTGATGACAAGCTTGTGGAGTATTGTGATGACAATGGCATGGAGCATTGTGATGCAAAGGGCATGGAGCATTGTGATTAAAAGGCATGGAGCCTTTTCATGACAGGGTTCAAGGAGCATTCTGACGACAAGTGTCAGGGATCATTGTGATGACAAGTGTATTGAGCATTGTGATGAAAATGGTCATGGAGCATTGTGAAGACAAGGGCATGGAGTATTGTTATGACAGGCATCCTGGAGTGTTGTGAAGACAAGTGTTATGGAACAATGTGATCACAATGATTTGGAACATTGTGATGACAGAGGTCATGGATCATTTTGATTTCAAGGAGCATGAGAATTGTAATGATAGGGGTAATGGAGCATTGTGATGAGAAGTTCATGGAGCATTGGGCTGAAAATGTTCTTGGAGTATTGTTATGAAAGGGGTCATGGAGCATTGTGATGACAAGGGAATGGAGCATTGTGATGACAAGGTCCTGGAGCATAGTGATAAGAAGACAATGGAGCCTTGTGATGACAAGTCTCATGGAGCATTCTGATGAAAAGGGGCATGGATCATTATGATGACAGTGGTCTTGGAGCATTGAGATGACAAGCTCATGGAGCATAGTGATGAGAAGGCCATGGAGCATTCTAATGACATGCATAATGGAGCTTTGTGATGACAAGGGCAAGGAGCATTGAGATTAGAGTGGTCTTGGAGCACTGTGATTAAAAGGGCATGGATCATTGTGATGAAAAATGCATGGAGCCTTGTCATGAAAGGGTTCAAGGAGCATTCTGACGACAAGTGTCATGGAGCACTGTGATGACAAGTGTATTGAGCATTGTGATGACAAAGACCATGGATAATTGTGATGACCAGAGTCATGGGGCATTGTGATGACAAGTGTTATGGAACATTGTGATCACAAGGGTTTGGAGCATTGTGATGACAGAGGTCATGGAGCATTTTAATTTCATTGTGATGACAATAGTATGAAGCATTTTGATGATGGGCATGGTGCATTGTTATGACAGGGTTCATGGAGCATTGAGATGAAAAGGGGCAGGGAGCATTGTCATTACTGGAGTCTTGGAGCATTGTGATGACAAAGGTATGGAGCATCGTGAATGAGAAGGCCATGGAGCATTCTGATTACATTTGTCATGGATCTTTGTGAGACATGGGTATGGAGAATTGTGATTACATTGTCTTGGAGCATTGTGATGAAAAGTGTCATGGAGTCTTGTGATGACAAGGTCGTGGAACCTTGTGTGGGCAGGTGTCATGGAGCAGTGTTATGACAGTGGTAATGGTGCGTTGGATTGACAAGGGCATGGTGAATTGGTCTGAAAATTTTCATGGATTACTGTGATGACAAGGGCACGGAACACTTTGATACATGGGTCATGGTGGATTGTAATGACAAGGGCATGAAGCATTGTGATGAGAAGGGCATCAAGCATTGGGATCACAAGCATCATGGAGCTTTGTGATGACAAGGGCATGGAGCAATGTGATGAGAGGCTTCATGGAGCATTGTGATGACAATGGCATGGAGCATTGTGATGCTAAGGGTCATGGAGCTTTGTGATGACAAATGTCATGGAGCATTTTGATGACAAGGTCGAGGTGCGTTGTGAAGAGAAGGGCAGGGAGCATTGTGATAACAGGGTCATAGAGCAATTTGATGAAAAAGGTCATGGAATATTTTGATGAGAGTGGTTATGGAAAATTGTGGTGTCAGGGGTCATGGAGCATTGTGATGAAAAAGGTATTGGAGTATTTTGATGACAGGGTTTATGGAACATTGTGATGTCCAAGGTCATGGAGCATTTAATGATAAGTGCATGTAGCATTGTGATGATAGTGGTCATGGAACATTGTGATGACAGAGGTGAGGGAGTATTGTGAAGACTTGTGATGGAACATTGTGATATCAGTGGTGAGAGAGCATTTTGATGAGAAGTGCATGGAGCATTGTGATAACACGGTTTATGGAGCATTGTGGTGACAAGGATGTGGAGCATTGTGATGATATGGGTCAAAAAGCATTGTGCTGAAAAGCGCATGGAACATTGTGATGACAAGTGTCATGGATCATTGTGCTGACAAAGGCATGGTGCATTGTGATGACAAGGGTCACAGAGCATTGTGATGAAATGTTCATGGAGCATTGTGGTGACAAATGACACAGAGCCTTGTGTGACAAGGGCATGGACAATTCTGATGACAAAAGTCATGAAGAATTGTGATGACTGGAGTCACGGAGCATTGTGATGACAGGGGTCATGGAGCATTGTGATGACAGGATTCATGGGGCATTGTGATGAGAAGGTCATGGAGCGTTGGGCTGAAAATATTCAAGGAGTATTGTGATGACAGAGGTCATGGGGCAATTTGATGACAAGGGAAAGGAGCATTGTGATGAAAAGGGCATGGAGCATGGTGATGAGAAGCCCATGGAGCATTCTGAAGACATATGTCATGAAGCTTTGTGATGACAAGGGCATGGAGCATTGTGATTACAGGGGTCTTGGAGCATTGTCAGGAAAAGGGCATGGATCATTGTGATTAAAAAGGCATGGAGCCTTGTCATGACAGGTTTCAAGGAGCATACTGACGACAAGTGTCAGGGAGCATTGTGATGACAAGTGTATTGAGCATTGTGATGACAAAGTTCATGGAGTATTGTAAATAGAAGGCCATGGATAATTGTGATGATGAGCGTCATGGGGCGTTGTGATGACAAGTGTTATGGAACAATGTGATCACAAGGGTTTGGAGCATTGTGATGACAGAGGTCATGGAGCATTTTGATTTCATTTTGATGACAATAGCATGAAGCATTATGATGATGGGCATGGTGCATTGTGATGACACGGTTCATGGAGCATTGAGATGAAAAGGGGCATGGAGCATTGTGATTACAGGGGTCTAGGAGAATTGTGATGACAAGGCATGGAGCATCGTGAATGAGAAGGCCATGGAGCATTCTGATGACATGTGTCATGGAGCTTTGTGATGACAAGGACATGGAGCATTGTGATGACATTGGTTATGGAGCCTTGTGATGATAAGGCCATGGAACATTGTAATGACAGGTGTCATGGAGCGTTGTTATAACTGGTAATGGAGCATTTTGATGACAGGGGCATGGAGCATTGGTCTGAAAAGTTTCATGGCTTATTGTGATGAGAGGGGGCATGGAGCATTGTGATGACAAGGGCATGGAACACTGTGATACATGGGTCATGGCGGATTTTAATGAAAAGCGTATGGAGCATTGTGTTAAGAAGAGCATCGAGCATTGTGATGAAAAGCGTCATGGAGCCTGTGATGACAATTGCATGGAACAATGTGATGAGAGTGTTCATGGAGCATTTTGATGACAATGGCATGGAGCATTGTGATGCCAAGGGTCATGGAGCTTTGTGATGACAAAGGTCATAGAGCATTTTGATGACAAGGGTGTGGTACACTGTGATGAGAACGGCAGAGAGCATTGTGATGAAATGGTCATGGAGCAATTTGATGAAAAGTATCATGGGATATTTTGATGAAAGTGGTTATGGAACATTGCGATGTCAGGGGTCATGGAGCATTATGATGAAAAGGGTCATGGAGCATTTTGATGACAGGGGTCCTGGAACATTGTGATGAAAAGGGTGAGGGAGTATTGTGATGACTATTGATGGAACATTATGATATCCGTGGTGGGACAGCATTTTGATGGGAAGTGCATGGAGCATTGTGATGAAAAAATTTATGGAGCACTGTGATGAAAAGGTTGTTGAGCATTGTGATGACAAGCGCATGGCGCATTGTGATGACACAGGTCTTGGGGCATTGTGCGGACAAGCGCATGGAGCATTGTGATGACAATGGTCATGGAACATTGTGCTGACAAAGGTATGGAGCATAGTGATGACATGGGTAACAGAGCACTGTCATGAAAATTTCATGGAGCATTGTGGTGACAAATATCACAGAGCCTTTTGATGACGAGGGAATGGACCATCGTGTTGTCAAAGGTCATAAAACATTGTGATGACTGGAGTCACGGAGCATTTTGATGACAAGGTCCTGGAGCATTGTGATGAGAGGACGATGTAGCCTTGTGGTGACAATTATCATGAGGCATTCTGATGAAAACTGGCATAGAGCATTGTGATTACAGGGGTCTTGGATCCTTGTGATGACAAGGCCGTGGAACATTGTGATGGCAGGGGTCATGGAGCATTGTTATTACATGGGCAATGGAGCATTGTGATTTCAAGGGCATGGAGCAATGTGATCAGAGGGGTCTTGGAGGATTGTGATGAAAAGGGCATGGATCATTGTGATGAAAAATGCATGGAGCCTTGTCATGACAGTGTTCAAAGAGCATACTGACGACAAGTGTCAGGGAGCATTGTGATGACAAGTGTATTGAGCATTGTGATGACAAAGGTCATGGAGCATTGTGATGAGAAGACCATGGATAATTGTAATGACCAGCGTCATGGAGCATTGTGATGACAGGGATCATGGAGCATTGTATTGACAAGGGTCTTGGAGCATTCTGATGACAAGCTTGTGGAGTATTGTGATGACAATGGCATGGAGCATTGTGAGAAAAAGGGCATGGAGCATTGTGATGAAAAAGGCATAGAGCCTTTTCATGACAGGGTTCAAGGAGCATTCTGAGGAAAAGTGTCAGGGAGCATTGTGATGACAGGTGTATTGAGCATTGTGATGACAAAGTTCATGGAGTATTGTGATGGCAGGCATCATGGAGCGTTGTGATGACAACTGTTATGGAACATGGTGATCACAAGTGTTTGGAGCATTGTGATGACAGAGGTCATTGATCATTTTGATTTGAAGAATCATGGAGCATTGTGATGAAAAGGGCATGAAGCAATGTGATGCCAAGGTTCATGGAGGATTGTGATGACACTGGTAATGGAGAATTGTGAGGACAAGTGCATGGAGCATTGTGATGACAAGGTCATGTAGTATTTTGCTGACAAAGGCATGGAGCACCGTGATGACAAGTGTCATGGAGCCCTGTGACGACAAGCGTCAAAGACCATTGTGATTACAGGGGTCATGGAGCATGGGGATGACAAGCTCATGGAATATTCTGATGACAAGTGGCATGGATCATTTTGATGACATGGGTCATGGAGCATTGTGATGAGAAGGTCATGGAGCATTGGTCTGAAAATATTCATGGAGTACTGTGATGACAGGGGTCATGGAGCATCGTGATGAGAAGGGAATGGAGCAATGCGATGAGAAGGTCCTGGAGTATTGTGATGAGAGGGCCATGGCGCCTTGTGATGACAACTGTCATGGAGCATACTGATAAAAAGGTTCATGGAGCATTGTGATTACAGGGGTTTTGTAGCATTGTGAAGACCAGGGCATGGAGCATTGTGATGAGAAGGCCATGGAGCATTCTGATGACATGCGTCCTGGAGCTTTGTGATGAAAAGGACATGGAGCATTGTGATTAGGTGGGTCTTGGAGGATTGTGATGAAAAGGGCATGGATCATTGTGATGAAAAATGCATGGAGCCTTGTCATGACAGGGTTCAAGGAGCATACTGACGACAAGTGTCAGGGAGCATTGTGATGACAAGTGTATTGAGCATTGTGATGACAAAGGTCATGGAGCATTGTGATGAAAAGACCATGGATAATTGTAATGACCAGCGTCATGTGGCACTGTGATGACAAGTGTTATGGAACATTGTGATCACAAGGGTTTGGAGCATTGTGATGACAGAGGTCATGGAGCATTTTGATTTCATTGTGATGACAATAGCATGAAGCATTATGATGATGGGCATGGTGCATTGTGATGACAGGGTTCATTGAGCATTGAGATGGAAAGGGGAATGGAGCATTGTGATGAGAAGGCCATGGAACATTCTGATGACATGAATCATGGAGCTTTGTGATGACAAAGACATGAAGCATTGTGATTAGAACGGTCTTGGGGCATTGTGATGACAAGGGTCATGGAGGCTTGTGATGACAAGGCCATGGAACCTTGTGATGGCAGGTGCCATGGAGCATTATAATGACAGGGATAATGGAGCATTGTGATGACAACGGCATGGAGCATTGGTATGAAATGTTTCATGGATTATTGTGATGACAAGGGCACAGAACACTATGATACATAGGTCATGGAGGATTGTAATGATAAAGGCATGGAGCATTGTGATGAGAAGGGCATCGAGCATTGCGATGACAAGCGTCATGGAGCTTTGTGATGACAAGGGCATGGAGCAATGTGATGAGAGGGTTCAAGGAGCATTTGATGATAATAGCATGGAGCATTGTGATGCCAATTGTCATGGAGCTTTGTGATGACAAATGTCATGGAGCATTTTGATGACAAGGCCGTGGTGCATTGTGATGAGAAGGGCAGGGAGCATTGTGAGGACAGGGTCATGGAGCAATTTGATCAAAAGTGTCATGGAACATTTTGATGAGAGGGGTTTTGGAAAATTGTGATGTCAGGTGTCATGGAGCATTGTGATGAAAAGGGTCATGGAGCATTTTGTGACAGGGATTATTGAACATTCTGATGTCAGGGGGCATGGAGCATTGTGATGACAGGTGTTATGGAACATTGTGATGTCAGCGCTCATGGAGCATTATGATTATAAGGGCATATAGCATTTTAATACCGGGTTCATGGAACATTGTGATGACAGGGGTGAGGGAGTATTGTGATGACTAGTGATGGAACACTGTGATATCATTGGTGAGAGAGCATTTTGATGAGAAGTGCATGGAGCATTGTGATGACAAGGTTTATGGAGCATTTTGACGACAAGGATGTGGAGCATTGTGATGACAAGCACATGGCACATTGTGATGACATGGGTTATGAAGCATTGTGCTGACAAGCGCATGGAGCATTGTGATGACAAGGGTCATTGAGCATTGTGCTGACAAACGCATGGAGCATTGTGATGACAAGGGTGACAGAGAATTGTGATGAAAAGTTCATGGAGCATTGTGGTGACAAAGGTCACTGAGCCTTCTGTGATGAGGTCATGGACCATTGTGATGACAAATGTCATGAAGCACTGCAATGACTGTAGTCACGGAGTATTGTGATTACAGGGTTCTTGGAGCATTGTGATGCCAAGGGCATGGATCATTGTGATGAGAAGGCCATGGAGCATTCTGACGATATGTGTCATGGAGCTTTGTGATGACAAGTGCAGGGAGCATTGTGATTACAGGGGTCTTGGAGCATTGTGATGATAAGGTAATGGATCATTGTGATAAAAAAGGCATGGAGCCTTTTCACGACAGGGTTCATGAAGCATACTAATGACAAGTGTCAGGGAGCATTGTAATGATAAATGTATTGAGGATTGTGGTGACAAAGGTCATGGTGCATTGTGATGAGAAAACCATTCATAATAGTGATGACGACCGTCATGGGGCATTTTGATGACAAGTGTTAAGTTACACTGTGATCACAAGGATTTGGAGAATTGTGGTGACAGATGTCATGGAGCATTTTGATTTCATTGTGATGACAATAGCATGAAGCATTATGATGAGGGGCTTGGAGCATTGTGATGACAGGGTTCATGGAGCATTGAGATGAAAAGGGGCATGGAGCATTGTGATTACAGGGGCGTTGGAGCATTGTGATGACAAGGGCATGCAACTTTGTGATGACAAGGTCATTGAGTATTGTGAAGACAAGTGTCAGGGAGCATTGTGATGTCATATGTCATTGCCCATTGTGATGACAATGGCATGGAGCATTGTGATACCAAGTGTCATGGAGGATTGTGATGACAAAGGTAATGGAGCATTTTGATGACAAGGGCTTGCAACATTGCGATGACATGCATCATGGAGCATTGTGATGACAAGGGCATGGAGCATTGTGATGACAAGGGCCATTGAGAATTTTGATGACAACGTTGTGAAGCATTGTGATGACAAGTGCATGGAGCTTGCTATGACAGGGGTTATCGAGCTTTGCGATGAAAAGTGCATGGAGAACTGTGATGACAAGATCATGTAATATTGTGATTAGAAGTGTCACGAAGCATTGTGATGACAAGGACTTGGAGAATTGTAATGACATGGGACATGGAGCATTGTGATGAACAGGGCATGGAGAATTGTTATAGCAAGACCGTGGAGCATTGTGATTAAAAGTCCATGGAAAATTTTGATGAACAGCGTCATGGATCACTGTAATGACAAGGGGCATGGAGCATTGTGATGACAGGTGTCATGGAGCATTGTGATGAGAGGGGTCATGGAGCATTGTGATGACAAGGGGCATGGAGCATTGTGATGAGAAGGTCATGGAGCATTGGCCTGGAAATACTCATGGAGTATTGTGATGACAGTGGTCAAGGAGCATTATGATGACAAGGGAATGGAGCATTGTGATGAAAAGGTCCTGGAGCAGTGTGATGAGAAGGCCATGGAGCCTTGTGATGGCAACTCTCATGGAGCATTCTGATGAATAGGGGCATGGAGCATTGTGATTACTGGGGTCTTGGAGCATTGTGATGACAAGGGCATGGAGCATTGTGATGAGAATGCCATGGAGCATTCTGATGACATGTGTCATGGATCATTTTGATGACAAGGGCATGGAGCATTGTGATTACAGGTGTCTTGGAGCATTGTGATGACAAGGGTCATGGAGCCTTTGATGCCAAGGCGGTGGAACATTGTGATGGCAGGTGTCATGGAGGATTGTTATGACAGCGGTAATGGAGCATTGTGATGACAAGGGAATGGAACATTGGTCTGAAAATTTCATGGATTATTGTGATGAGATTCGGCATGGAACATTGTGATGACTAGGGCACGGAACACTGTGATACATGTGTCATGGAGGATTGTAATGACAAGGGCCCGGAGCATTGTGATGAGAAGGGTATCGAGCATTGTGATGACAAGCGTCATGGAGCATTTTGGTGACAAGCGCATGGAGCAATGCGATGAGACTTTTCCTGTAGCATTGTGATGAAATGGCATGGATCATTGTGATGCCAAGGGTCATGGATCTTTGTGATGACAAAGGTCAAGAAGCATTTTGATGACAAGGTCGTGGTTCATTGTGATGAGAAGGGCAGGGAGCCTTGTGATGACAGGGTCATGGAGCAAATTGAAGAAAAATGTCATGGAACATTTTGATGACAGGGTTTATGGAACATTGTGATGTCAGGGGTCATGGAGCATTGTGATGATAAGGGCATGTAGCACTGTGATGACAGTGGTCATGAAACATTGTGATGACAGGGGTGAGGGAGTATAGTGATGACTAGTGATGGAACATTGTGATATATGAGGTGAGAGAGCATTTTGATGAGAAGTGCATGGAGCATTGTGATGACAAGTTTTATGGAGCATAACGATGAAAATGATGTGGAGCATTGTGATGAAAAGAGCATGGCACATTGTGATGACAGGTGTCATGGAGCATTGTGCTGACAAGCGCAATGAGCATTTTGATGACAAGAGTCATGGAGCATTGTCCTGACAAAGGCATGGAGCATTGTGATGACAAGGGACACAGAGCTTTGTGTTGAAAATTTCATGGAGCATTGTGGTGACAACGATCACAGAGCCTTGTGTGACCAGGGCATGGACCATTGTGATGAAAAAGCTCATGAATCATTGTAATGACTGGTGTCACGGAGCACTGTGATGACAGGGGTCATGGAGCATTGTGATGACAAGGACATGGAGCAATGTGATGACAGGGTCATGAAACATTGTTCTGACAAGTTTCATGGATTATTGTGATCACATTGGGCATGGAGCATTGAGATGAAAAGGGCATGGAGCATTGTGGTGACAAAGGTCACAGAGCCTTGTGTGACGAGGGCATGGACCATTGTGAGGACAAAGGTCATGAAGAATTGTGATGATTGGAGTCAAGGTTCACTGTGATGACAAGGGCATGGAGCATTGTGATGACAAGGTCATGGAGTATTGTGAAGACAGGTGTCAGGGAGCATTGTGATGACATATGTCATTGTCCATTGTGATGACAATGGCATGGAGCATTTTGATACCAAGTGTCATGGAGGATTGCGATGACAAATGTAATGGAGCATTTTGAGGACAAGGGCTTGGAACATTGCGATGACAAGGGTCATGGAGCATTGTGATGACAAGGGCATTGAGCACTGTGATGACAAGGTGCATGGAACATTGAGATTAAAGAGGTTTTGAAACAATGTGATTACAAGGGCATGGAGCATTGTGATGAGAAAGCAATGGAGCATTCTAATGACATGCGTCATGGAGCTTTGTGAGGACAAGGACATGGAGCATTGTGATTACAGGGGTCTTGGAGCATTGTGATGAAAAGGGAATGGATCATTGTAATGAAAAATGCATGGAGCCTTGTCATGACAGGGTTCAAGGAGCATACTGATGACAACTGTCAGGGAGCATAGTGATGATAAGTGTATTGAGCATTGTGATGACCAAGATCATGGAGCATTGTGATGAGAAGACCATGGATAATTGTGATGACCAGCGTCATGGGGCATTGTGATGACAAGTGTTATGGAACATTGTGATCAGAAGGGTTTGGTGCATTTTGATGACAGAGATCATTGAGCATTTTGATTTCATTGTGATGACAATAGCATGAAATATTATGGTGAGGGGCACGGTGCATTGTGATGACAGTGTTCCTGGAATATTGAGATGTAAACGGGCATGGAGCATTGTGATTACAGTGGTGTTGGAACATTGTGAATGACAAGGGCATGGAGCATTGTGATGAGAAGTCCATGGAGCATTCTGATGACATGCGTCATGGAGCTTTGTGATGACAAGGGCATGGAGAATTGTGATTTCAGGGGTCATGGAATATTGTGATGACAGGGTTGAGGGAGTATTGAGATGACTAGTGATGGAACATTGTGATATCAGTGGTGAGAAGGAATTTTGCGGAGAAGTGCATGGAGCATTGTGATGACAAGCTTTATGGAGCGTTTTGATGACAAGGATGTGGAGCATTGTGATGACAAGTGCATGGTGCATTGTGATGACATGGGTTATGGAGCATTGTGCTGACAAGCGCATCGAGCATTGTGATGACAAGGGTCATGGAGCATTGTGCTGACAAAGGCATGGAGCTCTGTGATGACAAGTGTCACAGAGCATTGTGATAAAAATTTCATGGAGCATTGTGGTGACAAAGGTCACAGAGCCTTGTGTGACAAGGTAATGGACCATTGTGATGACAAGTGTCATGAAGCATTGTGATGACTGGAGTCACGGAGCATTGTGATAACAGGGGTCTTGGATCATTGTGATGAAAAGGGAATGGATCATTGTGCTGAAAAAGGCATGGAGCCTTGTCATGACAGTGTTCAAGGAGCATACTGATGACAAGTGTCAGCGAGCATTGTGATGCCAAATGTACTGAGCATTGTGGTGACAAAGATCATGGAGCATTGTGATGAGAAGTCCTTGCATAATTGTGATGACGAGCATCATGGGGCATGTGATGACAAGTGTTATGGAACATTGTGATCAGAATGGTTTGGAGCATTGTGATGACAGAGGACATGGAGCATTTTGATTTCATTGTGATGACAATACCATGAATCATTATGATAATGGGCATGGTGCATTGTGATGATTGTGTTCATGGAGCATTGGGATGAAAAGTGGCATGGAGAATTGTGATTACAGAGGTCTTGGAGCATTGTGATGACAAGGGTCAAGGAGGATTGTGATGACAAGGCCGTTGAACCTTGTGTTGGCAGGGGTCATGGATCATTGTTATGACAGGTGTAATTGAGCATTGTGATGACAAGGGAATGGAGCAATGTGATGAGAGATTTCATTGAGCATTGTGATGACAATGACATGGATCATTGTGATGCAAAGGGTCATGGAGCTTTGTGATGACAAATGTTATGGGGCATTTTGAAGACAAGTGTCGTGGTGCATTGTGATGACAAGGGCATGGAGCATTGTGATGACAAGGTCATGGAGTATTGTGAAGACAGGTGTCAGGGAGCATTGTGATGACATATGTCATTGTCCATTGTGATGACAATGGCATGGAGCATTGTGATACCAAGTGTCATGGAGGATTGTGATGACAAAGGTAATGGAGCATTTTGATGACAAGGGCTTGGAACATTGCGATGACAAGGGTCATGGAGCATTGTGATGACAAGGGCATGGAGCATTCTGATGAAAAGGTGCATGGAGCATTGAGATTACAGGGGTTTTGAAGCAATGTGATTACAAGGGCATGGAGCATTGTGATGAGAAGGCAATGGAGCATTCTGATGACATGTGTCATGGAGCTTTGTGATGAAAAGGACATGGAGCATTGTGATTACAGGGGTCTTGGAGCATTGTGATGAAAAGGGAATGGATCATTGTGATGAAAAATGCATGGAGCCTTGTCATGACACGGTTCAAAGAGCATACTGATGACCAGTGTCAAGGAGCATTGTGATGATAAGTGTATTGAGCATTGTGATGACAAAGATCATGGAGCATTGTGATGAGAAGACCATGGATAATTGTGATGACCAGCGTCATGGGGCATTGTGATGACAAGTGTTATGGAACATTGTGATCAGAAGGGTTTGGTGCATTGTGATGACAGAGGTCATTGAGCATTTTGATTTCATTGTGATGAAAATAGCATGAAATATTACGGTGATGGGCACGGTGCATTGTGATGACAGGGTTCATGGAGCATTTAGATGAAAAGAGGCATGGAGCACTGTGATTACAGGGGTGTTGGAGTATTGTGATGACAAGGGCATGGAGCATTGTGATAAGAAGGCCATGGAGCATTCTGATGACATGCGTCATGGAGCTTTGTGATGACAAGGACATGGAGAATTGTGATTACAGTGGTCATGGAATATTGTGGTGACAGTGGTGAGGGAGTATTGTTATGATTAGTGATGGAACATTGTGATATCAGTGGTGAGAATGCATTTTGATGAGAAGTGCAGGGAGCATTGTGATGACAAGATTTATGGAGCATTTTGATGACAAGGATGTGGAGCACTGTGATGACAAGTGCAAGGTACATTGTAATGACATGGGTTATGGAGCACTGTGCTGACATGCGCATCGAGCATTGTGATGACAAGGGTCATGGAGCATTGTGCTGACAAAGGCATGGAGTTTTGTGATGACAAGGGTCACAGAACATTGAGATAAAAATTTCATGGAGCATTGTGGTGAAAAAGGTCACAGAGCGTTGTGTGACCAGGTCATGGACCATTGTGATGACAAATGTCATGAAGCATTGTGATGACTGGAGTCACGGAGCATTGTGATAACAGGGGTCTTGGATCATTGTGATGAAAAGGGAATGGATCATTGTGATGAAAAAGGCATGTGGCCTTGTCATGACAGTGTTCAAGGAGCATACTGATGACAAGTGTCAGCGAGCGTTGTTAGGCCAAGTGTATTGAGCATTGTGGTGACAAAGGTCATGGAGCATTGTGATGAGAAGACCTTGCATAATTGTGATGACGAGCGTCATGGGGCATGTGATGACAAGTGTTATGGAACATTGTGATCAGAAGGGTTTGGAGCATTGTGATGACAGAGGACATGGAGCATTTTGATTTCATTGTGATGACAATAGCGTGAATCATTATGATGATGGGCATGTTGCATTGTGATGACAGTGTTCATGGAGCATTGAGATGAAAAGTGGCATGGATAATTGTGATTACAGAGCTCTTGGAGCATTGTGATGACAAGGCCATGGAACATTGTGAAGGCCGGTGTCACGGAGCATTGTTATGACAGGTGTAATGGAGCATTGTGATGACAAGGGCATGGAGCAATGTGATGAGAGATTTCATTGATCATTGTGATGACAATGGCATGGAGCATTGTGATTCCAAGGGTCATGGAGCTTTGTGATGACAAAGGTCATGGAGCATTTTGATGACAAGCTCGTGGTGCATTGTGATGAGAAGGGCAGGGAGCATTGTGATGACATGGAAATGGAGCAAATTGATGAAAAGTGCCATGGAACATTTTCATGACAAGGGTTATGGAACATTGCGATGTCAGGGGTCATGGAGCATTTTGATGAAAATGCTCATTGAGCATTCTGCTGAAAAGGTGCATGGAGCATTGAGATTACAGGGGTTTTGAAGCAATGTGATTACAAGGGCATGGAGCATTGTGATGAGAAAGCAATGGAGCATTCTGATGACATGCGTCACGAAGCTTTGTGATGACAAGGACATGGAGCATTGTGATTACAGGGGTCTTGGATCATTGTTATGAAAAGGGAATGGATCATTGTGATGAATAATGCATGGATCCTTGTCATGACAGGGTTCAAGGAGCATACTGATAACAACTGTCAGGGAGCATTGTGATGATAAGTTTATTGAGCATTGTGATGAGAAGACCATGGATAATTGTGATGACCAGCGTCATGGGGCATTGTGATGACAAGTGTTATGGAACATTGTGATCAGAAGGGTTTGGTGCATTGTGATGACAGAGGTCATTGAGCATTTTGATTTCACTGTGATGACAATAGCATGAAATATTATGGTGATGGGCATGGTGCATTGTGATTACATGGTTCATGGAACATTGAGATGAAAAGGGGCATGGAGCATTGTGATTACAGGGGTGTTGGAGCATTGTGATGACAAGGGCATGGAGCATAGTGATGAGAAGGCCATGGAGCATTCTGATGACATGTGTCATGGAGCTTTGTGCTGACAAATGCATGGAGCATTGTGATGACAAGGGACACAGAGCATTGTGATGAAAATTTCATGGAGCATTGTGGTGACAAAGATCACAGAGCCTTGTGTGACGAGGGCATGGACCATTGTGATGAAAAAGGTCATGAATCATTGTGATGACTGGAGTCAGGGAGCATTGTGATGAAAGGGGTCATGGAGCATTGTGATGACAAGGAAATGGAGCATTGTGATTACAGGGGTCTTGGAGCATTTTGATGAAAAGGGAATGGATCATTGTGTTGAAAAATGCATGGAGCCTTGTCATGACAGGGTTCAAGGAGCATACTGATGACAACTGTCAGGCAGCATTGTGCTGATAAGTGTATTGAGCATTGTGATGACAAAGATCATGGGGCATTGTGATGAGAAGACCATGGATTATTGTGATGACCAGCGTCATGGGGCATTGTGATGACAAGTGTTATGGAACATTGTGATCAGAAGGGTTTGGTGCATTGTGATGACAGAGGTCATTGAGCATTTGATTTCATTGCGATGACAATAGCATGAAATATTATGGTGATGGGCACGGTGCATTGTGATGACAGGGTTCATGGAGCATCGAGATGTTCAGGGGCATGGAGCACTGTGATTACAGGGGTGTTGGAGCATTGTGATGACAAGGGCATGGAGCATTGTTATGACAAGGCCTTGGAACATTGTGATGGCAGGGGTCATGGAGCATTGTTATGACAGGTGTAATGGAGCATTGTGATGACAAGGGCATGGAGCAATGTGATGAGAGATTTCATTGAGCATTGTGATGACAATGGCATGGATCATTGTGATGCCAAGGGTCATGGAGCTTTGTGATGACAAATGTCATGGGGCATTTTGATGACAAGGGCGTGGTGCATTGTGATGAGAAGGGCAGGGAGCATTGTGATGACAGGGTCATGGAGCAATTTGAATAAAAGTGTCATGGAATATTTTGATAACAGCGGTTATGGAATATTGTGATGTCAGGGGTCATGAAGCATTGTGATGAAATGTGTCATGGAGCATTTTGTGACAGGGGTTATGGAACATTGTGATGTCAGGGGTCATGGAGCATTGTGATGATAAGGGCATGTAGAACTGAGATGACAGTCGTCATGGAACATTGTGATGACAGGGGTGAGCGAGTATTGTGATGACTAGTGATGGAACATTGTGATATATGTGGTGAGAGATCATTTTGATGAGAAGTGCATGGAGCATTCTGATGACAAGTTTTATGGAGCATAGCGATGAAAAGGATGTGGAGCATTGTGATGAAAAGAGCATGGCACATTGTGATGACATGTGTCATGGAGCATTGTGCTGACAAGTGCATGGAGCATTTTGATGACAAGTGTCATGGAGCAATGTGATGACAGGGGCATGGAACATTGGACTGACAAGTTTCATGGATTATTGTGATGACAGTGGGCATGGAACATTGAGATGACTAGGGCATGGAGCATTGTGGTGACAAAGGTCACAGAGCCTTGTGTGGCGAGGGCATGGACCATTGTGAGGACAAATTTCATGAAGCATTGTGATGACAGAGGTCATGGAGCATTGTGATGACAAGGGCATGGAGCATTGTGATGATAGGGGCATGGAGCATTGTGATGACAGGGTCATGGAGCAATTTGAATAAAAGTTCATGGAATATTTTGATGACAGGGGTTATGGAACATTGTGATGTCAGGGGTCATGAAGCATTGTGATGAAATGGGTCATGGAGCATTTTGTGACAGGGGTTATGGAACATTTTGATGTCAGGAGCATTGTGATGACAAGGGTCAGGGAGCCTTGTGATGACAATTCCGTGGAACATTGTGATGGCAGGTGTCATGGAGCATTGTTATGACAGGTGTAATGGAGCATTGTGATGACAAGGGCATGGAGCAATGTGATGAGAGATTTCATTGAGCATTGTGATGACAATGGCATGGAGCATTGTGATTCCAAGGGTCATGGAGCTTTTTGATGACAAATGTCATGGGGCATTTTGATGACAAGGGCGTGGTGCATTGTGATGAGAAGGGCAGGGAGCATTGTGATGACAGAGTCATGGAGCATTTTGAATAAAAGTGTCATGGAATATTTTGATGACAGTGGTTATGTTACATTGTGATGTGAGGGGTCATGAAGCATTGTGATGAAATGCGTCATGGAGCATTTTGTGACAGGGGTTATGGAACATTGTGATGTCAGGAGTCATGGAGCATTGTGATGATAAGGGCATGTAGCACTGTGGTGACAGTGGTCATGGAACATTGTGATGACAGGGGTGAGCGAGTATTGTGATGACTAGTGATGGAACATTGTGATATATGAGGTGAGAGAGCATTTTGATGAGAAGTGCATGGAGCATTGTGATGACAAGTTTTATGGAGCATAGCGATGAAAAGGATGTGGAGCATTGTGATGAAAAAAGCATGGCACATTGTGATGACATGTGTCATGGAGCATTGTGCTGACAAGCACATGGAGCACTTTGGTGACAAGTGTCATGGAGCATTGTGCTGACAAAGGCATGTAGCATTGTGATGACAAGTGACACAGAGCATTGTGATGAAAATTTCATGGAGTATTGTAGTGACAAATATCACAGAGCCTTGTGTGACGAGGGCATGGACCATTGTGATGTGAAATGTCATGAATCATTTTGATGACTGGAGTCACGGAGCATTGTGATGACAGGGGTCATGGAGCATTTTGATGACAAGGGCATGGAGCAATGTGATGAGAGATTTCATTGAGCATTGTGATGACAATGGCATGGATCATTGTGATGCCAAGGGTCATGGAGCTTTGTGATGACAAATGTCATGGGGCATTTTGATGACAAGGGCGTGGTGCATTGTGATGAGAAGGGCAGGGAGCATTGTGATGACAGGGTCATGGAGCAATTTGAATAAAAGTGTCATGGAATATTTTGATAACAGCGGTTATGGAATATTGTGATGTCAGGGGTCATGAAGCATTGTGATGAAATGTGTCATGGAGCATTTTGTGACAGGGGTTATGGAACATTGTGATGTCAGGGGTCATGGAGCATTGTGATGATAAGGGCATGTAGAACTGAGATGACAGTCGTCATGGAACATTGTGATGACAGGGGTGAGCGAGTATTGTGATGACTAGTGATGGAACATTGTGATATATGTGGTGAGAGATCATTTTGATGAGAAGTGCATGGAGCATTCTGATGACAAGTTTTATGGAGCATAGCGATGAAAAGGATGTGGAGCATTGTGATGAAAAGAGCATGGCACATTGTGATGACATGTGTCATGGAGCATTGTGCTGACAAGTGCATGGAGCATTTTGATGACAAGTGTCATGGAGCAATGTGATGACAGGGGCATGGAACATTGGACTGACAAGTTTCATGGATTATTGTGATGACAGTGGGCATGGAACATTGAGATGACTAGGGCATGGAGCATTGTGGTGACAAAGGTCACAGAGCCTTGTGTGGCGAGGGCATGGACCATTGTGAGGACAAATTTCATGAAGCATTGTGATGACAGAGGTCATGGAGCATTGTGATGACAAGGGCATGGAGCATTGTGATGATAGGGGCATGGAGCATTGTGATGACAGGGTCATGGAGCAATTTGAATAAAAGTTCATGGAATATTTTGATGACAGGGGTTATGGAACATTGTGATGTCAGGGGTCATGAAGCATTGTGATGAAATGGGTCATGGAGCATTTTGTGAAAGGGGTTATGGAACATTTTGATGTCAGGAGCATTGTGATGACAAGGGTCAGGGAGCCTTGTGATGACAATTCCGTGGAACATTGTGATGGCAGGTGTCATGGAGCATTGTTATGACAGGTGTAATGGAGCATTGTGATGACAAGGGCATGGAGCAATGTGATGAGAGATTTCATTGAGCATTGTGATGACAATGGCATGGAGCATTGTGATTCCAAGGGTCATGGAGCTTTTTGATGACAAATGTCATGGGGCATTTTGATGACAAGGGCGTGGTGCATTGTGATGAGAAGGGCAGGGAGCATTGTGCTGACAGAGTCATGGAGCATTTTGAATAAAAGTGTCATGGAATATTTTGATGACAGTGGTTATGTTACATTGTGATGTGAGGGGTCATGAAGCATTGTGATGAAATGCGTCATGGAGCATTTTGTGACAGGGGTTATGGAACATTGTGATGTCAGGAGTCATGGAGCATTGTGATGATAAGGGCATGTAGCACTGTGGTGACAGTGGTCATGGAACATTGTGATGACAGGGGTGAGCGAGTATTGTGATGACTAGTGATGGAACATTGTGATATATGAGGTGAGAGAGCATTTTGATGAGAAGTGCATGGAGCATTGTGATGACAAGTTTTATGGAGCATAGCGATGAAAAGGATGTGGAGCATTGTGATGAAAAAAGCATGGCACATTGTGATGACATGTGTCATGGAGCATTGTGCTGACAAGCACATGGAGCACTTTGGTGACAAGTGTCATGGAGCATTGTGCTGACAAAGGCATGTAGCATTGTGATGACAAGTGACACAGAGCATTGTGATGAAAATTTCATGGAGTATTGTGGTGACAAATATCACAGAGCCTTGTGTGACGAGGGCATGGACCATTGTGATGTGAAATGTCATGAATCATTTTGATGACTGGAGTCACGGAGCATTGTGATGACAGGGGTCATGGAGCATTTTGATGACAAGGGCATGGAGCAATGTGATGACAGGGGCATGGAACATTGGTCTTACAAGTTTCATGGATTATTGTTATGACAGTGGGCATGGAGCATTGAGATGACAAGGGCATGGAGCATTGTGGTGACCAAGGTCACAGAGCCTTGTGTGACGAGGGCATGGACCATTGTGAGGATAATGGTCATGAAGCATTGTGAAGACTTGAGTCACGGAGCATTTTGATGACAGTGGTCATGGAGCATTGTGATGACAAGGACATGGATCATTGTGATGACAGTGGCATGGAACATTGGTCTGACATGTTTCATGGATTATTGTGATGACAGTGGGCATGGCGCATTGTGATGACAAGGGCATGGGACTTTGTGATGACAAGGTCATGGAATATTGTGAAGACAGGTGTCAGGGAGCATTGTGATGACATATGTCATGTCCATTGTGATGACAATGGCATGGAGCATTGTGATAACAAGTGTCATGGAGGATTGTGATGACAAAGGTAATGGAGCATTTTGATGACAAGGGCTTGGAACACTGCGATGACAATGGTCATGGAGCATTGTGATGACAAGGGCATGGAGCATTCTGATGAAAATGTGCATGGAGCATTGAGATTACAGGGGTTTTGAAGCAATGTGATGACAAGGGCATGGAGCATTGTGATGAGAAGGCAATGGAGCATTCTGATGGCATGCATCATGGAGTTTTGTGATGAAAGGGACATGGAGCATTGTGATTACAGGGGTCTTGGAGAATTGTGATGGAAAGGGAATGGATCACTGTGATGAAAAAGGCATGGAACCTTGTCATGACAGTGTTCAAGGAGCATACTGATGACAAGTGTCAGTGAGCATTGTGATGCCAAGAGTATTGAGCATTGTGGTGACAAAGGTCATGGAGCATTGTGATGAGAAGACCTTGCATAATTGTGATGACGAGCGTCATGGGGCATGTGATGACAAGTGTTATGGAACATTGTGATCAGAAGGGTTTGGAGCATTGTGATGACAGAGTACATGGAGCATTTTGATTTCATTGTGATGACAATAGCATGAATCATTATGGTGATGGGCATGGTGCATTGTGATGACAGTGTTCATGGAGCATTGAGTTGAAAAGTGGCATGGAGAATTGTGATTTCAGTGGTCTTGGAGCATTTTTTTTTTTTCCAGTGCGCGGGCCTCTCACTATTGTGGCCTCTCCCGTTGTGGAGCACAGGCTCCGGATGCGCAAGCTCAGCGGCCATGGCTCATGGGTCCACCCGCTCCGTGGCATGTGGGATCTTCCCGGCCCTGGGCACGAACCCATGTCCCCTGCATCAACAGGCGGACTCTCAACCACTGCGCCACCAGGGAAGCCCCCTTGTAGCATTTTGATGATAAGGGTCATGGAGCCTTGTGATGACAAGTCCGTGGAACATTGTGATGGCAGGGCTCATGGAGCATTGTAATGACAGGTGTAATGGACCATTGTGATGACAAGGGCATGGAGCAATGTGATGAGAGATTTCATTGAGCACTGTGATGACAATGGCATGGAGCATTGGGATGCCAATGGTCATGGAGCTTTGTGATGACAAATGTCATGGGGAATTTTGATGACAATGGCGTGGTGCATTGTGATGAGAAGGGCAGGGAGCATTGTGATGACAGGGTCATGGAGCAATTTGAATAAAAGTGTCATGGAATATTTTGATGACAGGGGTTATGGAACACTGTGATGTCAGGTGTCATGAAGCATTGTGATGAAATGGGTCATGGAGCATTTTGTTACAGTGGTTATGGAACATCGTGATGTACAGGGGTGAGCGAGTATTGTGATGACTAGTGATGGAACATTGTGATATATGTGGTGAGAGAGCTTTTTGATGAGAAGTGCATGAAGAATTGTGATGACAAATTTTATGGAGCATAGCGATGAAAAGGATGTGGAGCATTGTGATGACAAGAGCATGGCACATTGTGATGACATGTTTCATGGAGCATTGTGCTTACAAGCTCATGGAGCATTTTGATGACAAGTGTCATGGAGCATTGTACTGACAAAGGCATGGAGCATTCTGATGACAAGGGACACAGAGCACTCTGCTGAAAATTTCATGGAGCACTGTGGTGACAAAGACCACAGAGCCTTGTTTGACGAGGGCATGGATCATTGTGAGGACATAGTTCATGAATCTTTGTGATGACTGGAGTCACGGTGCATTGTGATGAAAGGGGTCATTGAGCATTGTGATGACAAGAGCATGGAGCAATGTGATGACAGGGGCATGGATCATTGGTCTGACAAGTTTCATGGATTATTGTGATGACAGTCGGCATGGAACTTTGAGATGACAAGGACATGGAACATTTTGATGACAAGGTCATGGAGTATTGTGAAGACAGGTGTCAGGGAGCATTGTGATGACATATGTCATTGTCCATTGTGATGACAATGGCATGGAGCATTGTGATACCAAGTGTCATGGAGGATTGTGATGACAAATGTAATGGAGCATTTTGATGACAAGGGCTTGGAACATTGCGATGACAAGGGTCATGGAGCATTGTGATGTCAAGGGCATGGAGCATTCTGATGAAAAGGTGCATGGAGCATTGAGATTACAGGGGTTTTGAAGCAATGTGATTACAAGGGCATGGAGCATTGTGATGAGAAGGCAATGTAGCATTCTGCTGACATGCGTCATGGAGTTTGTGATGACAAGGACATGGAGCATTGTGATTACAGGGTTCTTGGAGCATTGTGATGAAAAGGGAATGGATCATTGTGTTGAAAAAGGCATGGAGCCTTGTCATGACAGTCTTCAAGGAGCATACTGATGACAAGTGTCAGCGAGCATTGTGATGCCAAGTGTATTGAGCATGGTGGTGACAAAGGTCATGGAGCATTGTGATGAGAAGACCTTGCATAATTGTGATGACGAGCGTCATGGGGCATGTGATGAAAAGTGTTATGGAATATTGTGATCAGATGGGTTTGGAGCATTGTGATGACAGAAGACATGGAGCATTTTGATTTCATTGTGATGACAATAGCATGAAATATTATGGTGATGGTCACGGTGAATTGTGATGACAGGGTTCATGGAGCATTGAGATGAAAAGGGGCATGGAGCATTGTGATTACAGGGGTGTTGGAGCATTGTGATTACAGGGGTGTTGGAGCATTGTGATGACAAGTGCATGGAGCATTGTGATGAGAAGGCCATGGAGCATTCTGATGACATGTGTCATGGAGTTTTGTGATGACAAGGGCATGGAGAATTGTGATTACAGGGGTCATGGAATATTGTGATGACTGGGGTGAGGGAGTATTGTGATGACTAGTGATGGAACATTGTGATATCAGTGGTGAGAAGGCATTTTAGAAGAAGTGCATGGAGCATTGTGATGACAAGTTTTATGGAGCATTTTGATGACAAGGATGTGGAGCATTGTGATGACAAGTGCATGGTGCATTGTGATGACATGGGTTATGGAGCATTGTGCTGACACGTGCATCGAGCATTGTGATGACAAGGGTCATGGAGCATTGTGCTGACAAAGACATGGAGCTTTGTGATGACAAGGGTCACAGAGCATTGTGATAAAAATTTCATGGAGCATTGTGGTGACAAGGGCTTGGAGCCTTGTGATGACAAGGGTTTTGGAGCATTGTGATGACCAGGGAATGGATCATTGTGATGACAAGGGTCATAGAGCATTTTGATGAAAAGAGACCAGGATCATTGTGTTGTCAGGGGTCATGGGTCGTTGTGATGACAGTGGTCATGGAGCATAGTGATGACAGGGTTCATGGGGCATTGTGAAGTGAAGGTCATGGAGCATTGGGCTGTAAATATTCATGGAGTATTGTGATGACAGGGGTCATGGAGCATTTTGATGACAAGGGAATGGAGCATTGTGATGAAAAGGGCATGGAGCATGGTGATGAGAAGGCCATGGAGCATTTTGAAGACATGCTTCATGAAGCTTTGTGATGACAAGGGCATGGAGCATTGTGATTACAGGAGTCTTGGAGTATTGTGATGAAAAGTGCATGGATCATTGTGATGAAAAATGCATGGAGCCTTGTCATGACAGGTTTCAAGGAGCATATTGACGACCATTGTAAGGGAGCATTGTGATGACAAGTTTATTGAGAATGGTGATGAAAAAGGTCATGGAGTATTGTGAATAGAAGACCATGGATAATTGTGATGATGAGCGTCATGGGGCGTTGTGATGACAAGTGTTATGGAACATTGTGATCACAAGGGTTTGGAGCATTGTGATGACAGAGGTCATGGAGGATTGTGATGACAAGGCCGTTGAACCTTGTGTTGGCAGGGGTCATGGATCATTGTTATGACAGGTGTAATTGAGCATTGTGATGACAAGGGAATGGAGCAATGTGATGAGAGATTTCATTGAGCATTGTGATGACAATGACATGGATCATTGTGATGCAAAGGGTCATGGAGCTTTGTGATGACAAATGTTATGGGGCATTTTGAAGACAAGTGTCGTGGTGCATTGTGATGACAAGGGCATGGAGCATTGTGATGACAAGGTCATGGAGTATTGTGAAGACAGGTGTCAGGGAGCATTGTGATGACATATGTCATTGTCCATTGTGATGACAATGGCATGGAGCATTGTGATACCAAGTGTCATGGAGGATTGTGATGACAAAGGTAATGGAGCATTTTGATGACAAGGGCTTGGAACATTGCGATGACAAGGGTCATGGAGCATTGTGATGACAAGGGCATGGAGCATTCTGATGAAAAGGTGCATGGAGCATTGAGATTACAGGGGTTTTGAAGCAATGTGATTACAAGGGCATGGAGCATTGTGATGAGAAGGCAATGGAGCATTCTGATGACATGTGTCATGGAGCTTTGTGATGAAAAGGACATGGAGCATTGTGATTACAGGGGTCTTGGAGCATTGTGATGAAAAGGGAATGGATCATTGTGATGAAAAATGCATGGAGCCTTGTCATGACACGGTTCAAAGAGCATACTGATGACCAGTGTCAAGGAGCATTGTGATGATAAGTGTATTGAGCATTGTGATGACAAAGATCATGGAGCATTGTGATGAGAAGACCATGGATAATTGTGATGACCAGCGTCATGGGGCATTGTGATGACAAGTGTTATGGAACATTGTGATCAGAAGGGTTTGGTGCATTGTGATGACAGAGGTCATTGAGCATTTTGATTTCATTGTGATGAAAATAGCATGAAATATTACGGTGATGGGCACGGTGCATTGTGATGACAGGGTTCATGGAGCATTTAGATGAAAAGAGGCATGGAGCACTGTGATTACAGGGGTGTTGGAGTATTGTGATGACAAGGGCATGGAGCATTGTGATAAGAAGGCCATGGAGCATTCTGATGACATGCGTCATGGAGCTTTGTGATGACAAGGACATGGAGAATTGTGATTACAGTGGTCATGGAATATTGTGGTGACAGTGGTGAGGGAGTATTGTTATGATTAGTGATGGAACATTGTGATATCAGTGGTGAGAATGCATTTTGATGAGAAGTGCAGGGAGCATTGTGATGACAAGATTTATGGAGCATTTTGATGACAAGGATGTGGAGCACTGTGATGACAAGTGCAAGGTACATTGTAATGACATGGGTTATGGAGCACTGTGCTGACATGCGCATCGAGCATTGTGATGACAAGGGTCATGGAGCATTGTGCTGACAAAGGCATGGAGTTTTGTGATGACAAGGGTCACAGAACATTGAGATAAAAATTTCATGGAGCATTGTGGTGAAAAAGGTCACAGAGCGTTGTGTGACCAGGTCATGGACCATTGTGATGACAAATGTCATGAAGCATTGTGATGACTGGAGTCACGGAGCATTGTGATAACAGGGGTCTTGGATCATTGTGATGAAAAGGGAATGGATCATTGTGATGAAAAAGGCATGTGGCCTTGTCATGACAGTGTTCAAGGAGCATACTGATGACAAGTGTCAGCGAGCGTTGTTAGGCCAAGTGTATTGAGCATTGTGGTGACAAAGGTCATGGAGCATTGTGATGAGAAGACCTTGCATAATTGTGATGACGAGCGTCATGGGGCATGTGATGACAAGTGTTATGGAACATTGTGATCAGAAGGGTTTGGAGCATTGTGATGACAGAGGACATGGAGCATTTTGATTTCATTGTGATGACAATAGCGTGAATCATTATGATGATGGGCATGTTGCATTGTGATGACAGTGTTCATGGAGCATTGAGATGAAAAGTGGCATGGATAATTGTGATTACAGAGCTCTTGGAGCATTGTGATGACAAGGCCATGGAACATTGTGAAGGCCGGTGTCACGGAGCATTGTTATGACAGGTGTAATGGAGCATTGTGATGACAAGGGCATGGAGCAATGTGATGAGAGATTTCATTGATCATTGTGATGACAATGGCATGGAGCATTGTGATTCCAAGGGTCATGGAGCTTTGTGATGACAAAGGTCATGGAGCATTTTGATGACAAGCTCGTGGTGCATTGTGATGAGAAGGGCAGGGAGCATTGTGATGACATGGAAATGGAGCAAATTGATGAAAAGTGCCATGGAACATTTTCATGACAAGGGTTATGGAACATTGCGATGTCAGGGGTCATGGAGCATTTTGATGAAAATGCTCATTGAGCATTCTGCTGAAAAGGTGCATGGAGCATTGAGATTACAGGGGTTTTGAAGCAATGTGATTACAAGGGCATGGAGCATTGTGATGAGAAAGCAATGGAGCATTCTGATGACATGCGTCACGAAGCTTTGTGATGACAAGGACATGGAGCATTGTGATTACAGGGGTCTTGGATCATTGTTATGAAAAGGGAATGGATCATTGTGATGAATAATGCATGGATCCTTGTCATGACAGGGTTCAAGGAGCATACTGATAACAACTGTCAGGGAGCATTGTGATGATAAGTTTATTGAGCATTGTGATGAGAAGACCATGGATAATTGTGATGACCAGCGTCATGGGGCATTGTGATGACAAGTGTTATGGAACATTGTGATCAGAAGGGTTTGGTGCATTGTGATGACAGAGGTCATTGAGCATTTTGATTTCACTGTGATGACAATAGCATGAAATATTATGGTGATGGGCATGGTGCATTGTGATTACATGGTTCATGGAACATTGAGATGAAAAGGGGCATGGAGCATTGTGATTACAGGGGTGTTGGAGCATTGTGATGACAAGGGCATGGAGCATAGTGATGAGAAGGCCATGGAGCATTCTGATGACATGTGTCATGGAGCTTTGTGCTGACAAATGCATGGAGCATTGTGATGACAAGGGACACAGAGCATTGTGATGAAAATTTCATGGAGCATTGTGGTGACAAAGATCACAGAGCCTTGTGTGACGAGGGCATGGACCATTGTGATGAAAAAGGTCATGAATCATTGTGATGACTGGAGTCAGGGAGCATTGTGATGAAAGGGGTCATGGAGCATTGTGATGACAAGGAAATGGAGCATTGTGATTACAGGGGTCTTGGAGCATTTTGATGAAAAGGGAATGGATCATTGTGTTGAAAAATGCATGGAGCCTTGTCATGACAGGGTTCAAGGAGCATACTGATGACAACTGTCAGGCAGCATTGTGCTGATAAGTGTATTGAGCATTGTGATGACAAAGATCATGGGGCATTGTGATGAGAAGACCATGGATTATTGTGATGACCAGCGTCATGGGGCATTGTGATGACAAGTGTTATGGAACATTGTGATCAGAAGGGTTTGGTGCATTGTGATGACAGAGGTCATTGAGCATTTGATTTCATTGCGATGACAATAGCATGAAATATTATGGTGATGGGCACGGTGCATTGTGATGACAGGGTTCATGGAGCATCGAGATGTTCAGGGGCATGGAGCACTGTGATTACAGGGGTGTTGGAGCATTGTGATGACAAGGGCATGGAGCATTGTTATGACAAGGCCTTGGAACATTGTGATGGCAGGGGTCATGGAGCATTGTTATGACAGGTGTAATGGAGCATTGTGATGACAAGGGCATGGAGCAATGTGATGAGAGATTTCATTGAGCATTGTGATGACAATGGCATGGATCATTGTGATGCCAAGGGTCATGGAGCTTTGTGATGACAAATGTCATGGGGCATTTTGATGACAAGGGCGTGGTGCATTGTGATGAGAAGGGCAGGGAGCATTGTGATGACAGGGTCATGGAGCAATTTGAATAAAAGTGTCATGGAATATTTTGATAACAGCGGTTATGGAATATTGTGATGTCAGGGGTCATGAAGCATTGTGATGAAATGTGTCATGGAGCATTTTGTGACAGGGGTTATGGAACATTGTGATGTCAGGGGTCATGGAGCATTGTGATGATAAGGGCATGTAGAACTGAGATGACAGTCGTCATGGAACATTGTGATGACAGGGGTGAGCGAGTATTGTGATGACTAGTGATGGGACATTGTGATATATGTGGTGAGAGATCATTTTGATGAGAAGTGCATGGAGCATTCTGATGACAAGTTTTATGGAGCATAGCGATGAAAAGGATGTGGAGCATTGTGATGAAAAGAGCATGGCACATTGTGATGACATGTGTCATGGAGCATTGTGCTGACAAGTGCATGGAGCATTTTGATGACAAGTGTCATGGAGCAATGTGATGACAGGGGCATGGAACATTGGACTGACAAGTTTCATGGATTATTGTGATGACAGTGGGCATGGAACATTGAGATGACTAGGGCATGGAGCATTGTGGTGACAAAGGTCACAGAGCCTTGTGTGGCGAGGGCATGGACCATTGTGAGGACAAATTTCATGAAGCATTGTGATGACAGAGGTCATGGAGCATTGTGATGACAAGGGCATGGAGCATTGTGATGATAGGGGCATGGAGCATTGTGATGACAGGGTCATGGAGCAATTTGAATAAAAGTTCATGGAATATTTTGATGACAGGGGTTATGGAACATTGTGATGTCAGGGGTCATGAAGCATTGTGATGAAATGGGTCATGGAGCATTTTGTGACAGGGGTTATGGAACATTTTGATGTCAGGAGCATTGTGATGACAAGGGTCAGGGAGCCTTGTGATGACAATTCCGTGGAACATTGTGATGGCAGGTGTCATGGAGCATTGTTATGACAGGTGTAATGGAGCATTGTGATGACAAGGGCATGGAGCAATGTGATGAGAGATTTCATTGAGCATTGTGATGACAATGGCATGGAGCATTGTGATTCCAAGGGTCATGGAGCTTTTTGATGACAAATGTCATGGGGCATTTTGATGACAAGGGCGTGGTGCATTGTGATGAGAAGGGCAGGGAGCATTGTGATGACAGAGTCATGGAGCATTTTGAATAAAAGTGTCATGGAATATTTTGATGACAGTGGTTATGTTACATTGTGATGTGAGGGGTCATGAAGCATTGTGATGAAATGCGTCATGGAGCATTTTGTGACAGGGGTTATGGAACATTGTGATGTCAGGAGTCATGGAGCATTGTGATGATAAGGGCATGTAGCACTGTGGTGACAGTGGTCATGGAACATTGTGATGACAGGGGTGAGCGAGTATTGTGATGACTAGTGATGGAACATTGTGATATATGAGGTGAGAGAGCATTTTGATGAGAAGTGCATGGAGCATTGTGATGACAAGTTTTATGGAGCATAGCGATGAAAAGGATGTGGAGCATTGTGATGAAAAAAGCATGGCACATTGTGATGACATGTGTCATGGAGCATTGTGCTGACAAGCACATGGAGCACTTTGGTGACAAGTGTCATGGAGCATTGTGCTGACAAAGGCATGTAGCATTGTGATGACAAGTGACACAGAGCATTGTGATGAAAATTTCATGGAGTATTGTGGTGACAAATATCACAGAGCCTTGTGTGACGAGGGCATGGACCATTGTGATGTGAAATGTCATGAATCATTTTGATGACTGGAGTCACGGAGCATTGTGATGACAGGGGTCATGGAGCATTTTGATGACAAGGGCATGGAGCAATGTGATGAAAGATTTCATTGAGCATTGTGATGACAATGGCATGGATCATTGTGATGCCAAGGGTCATGGAGCTTTGTGATGACAAATGTCATGGGGCATTTTGATGACAAGGGCGTGGTGCATTGTGATGAGAAGGGCAGGGAGCATTGTGATGACAGGGTCATGGAGCAATTTGAATAAAAGTGTCATGGAATATTTTGATAACAGCGGTTATGGAATATTGTGATGTCAGGGGTCATGAAGCATTGTGATGAAATGTGTCATGGAGCATTTTGTGACAGGGGTTATGGAACATTGTGATGTCAGGGGTCATGGAGCATTGTGATGATAAGGGCATGTAGAACTGAGATGACAGTCGTCATGGAACATTGTGATGACAGGGGTGAGCGAGTATTGTGATGACTAGTGATGGAACATTGTGATATATGTGGTGAGAGATCATTTTGATGAGAAGTGCATGGAGCATTCTGATGACAAGTTTTATGGAGCATAGCGATGAAAAGGATGTGGAGCATTGTGATGAAAAGAGCATGGCACATTGTGATGACATGTGTCATGGAGCATTGTGCTGACAAGTGCATGGAGCATTTTGATGACAAGTGTCATGGAGCAATGTGATGACAGGGGCATGGAACATTGGACTGACAAGTTTCATGGATTATTGTGATGACAGTGGGCATGGAACATTGAGATGACTAGGGCATGGAGCATTGTGGTGACAAAGGTCACAGAGCCTTGTGTGGCGAGGGCATGGACCATTGTGAGGACAAATTTCATGAAGCATTGTGATGACAGAGGTCATGGAGCATTGTGATGACAAGGGCATGGAGCATTGTGATGATAGGGGCATGGAGCATTGTGATGACAGGGTCATGGAGCAATTTGAATAAAAGTTCATGGAATATTTTGATGACAGGGGTTATGGAACATTGTGATGTCAGGGGTCATGAAGCATTGTGATGAAATGGGTCATGGAGCATTTTGTGACAGGGGTTATGGAACATTTTGATGTCAGGAGCATTGTGATGACAAGGGTCAGGGAGCCTTGTGATGACAATTCCGTGGAACATTGTGATGGCAGGTGTCATGGAGCATTGTTATGACAGGTGTAATGGAGCATTGTGATGACAAGGGCATGGAGCAATGTGATGAGAGATTTCATTGAGCATTGTGATGACAATGGCATGGAGCATTGTGATTCCAAGGGTCATGGAGCTTTTTGATGACAAATGTCATGGGGCATTTTGATGACAAGGGCGTGGTGCATTGTGATGAGAAGGGCAGGGAGCATTGTGCTGACAGAGTCATGGAGCATTTTGAATAAAAGTGTCATGGAATATTTTGATGACAGTGGTTATGTTACATTGTGATGTGAGGGGTCATGAAGCATTGTGATGAAATGCGTCATGGAGCATTTTGTGACAGGGGTTATGGAACATTGTGATGTCAGGAGTCATGGAGCATTGTGATGATAAGGGCATGTAGCACTGTGGTGACAGTGGTCATGGAACATTGTGATGACAGGGGTGAGCGAGTATTGTGATGACTAGTGATGGAACATTGTGATATATGAGGTGAGAGAGCATTTTGATGAGAAGTGCATGGAGCATTGTGATGACAAGTTTTATGGAGCATAGCGATGAAAAGGATGTGGAGCATTGTGATGAAAAAAGCATGGCACATTGTGATGACATGTGTCATGGAGCATTGTGCTGACAAGCACATGGAGCACTTTGGTGACAAGTGTCATGGAGCATTGTGCTGACAAAGGCATGTAGCATTGTGATGACAAGTGACACAGAGCATTGTGATGAAAATTTCATGGAGTATTGTGGTGACAAATATCACAGAGCCTTGTGTGACGAGGGCATGGACCATTGTGATGTGAAATGTCATGAATCATTTTGATGACTGGAGTCACGGAGCATTGTGATGACAGGGGTCATGGAGCATTTTGATGACAAGGGCATGGAGCAATGTGATGACAGGGGCATGGAACATTGGTCTTACAAGTTTCATGGATTATTGTTATGACAGTGGGCATGGAGCATTGAGATGACAAGGGCATGGAGCATTGTGGTGACCAAGGTCACAGAGCCTTGTGTGACGAGGGCATGGACCATTGTGAGGATAATGGTCATGAAGCATTGTGAAGACTTGAGTCACGGAGCATTTTGATGACAGTGGTCATGGAGCATTGTGATGACAAGGACATGGATCATTGTGATGACAGTGGCATGGAACATTGGTCTGACATGTTTCATGGATTATTGTGATGACAGTGGGCATGGCGCATTGTGATGACAAGGGCATGGGACTTTGTGATGACAAGGTCATGGAATATTGTGAAGACAGGTGTCAGGGAGCATTGTGATGACATATGTCATGTCCATTGTGATGACAATGGCATGGAGCATTGTGATAACAAGTGTCATGGAGGATTGTGATGACAAAGGTAATGGAGCATTTTGATGACAAGGGCTTGGAACACTGCGATGACAATGGTCATGGAGCATTGTGATGACAAGGGCATGGAGCATTCTGATGAAAATGTGCATGGAGCATTGAGATTACAGGGGTTTTGAAGCAATGTGATGACAAGGGCATGGAGCATTGTGATGAGAAGGCAATGGAGCATTCTGATGGCATGCATCATGGAGTTTTGTGATGAAAGGGACATGGAGCATTGTGATTACAGGGGTCTTGGAGAATTGTGATGGAAAGGGAATGGATCACTGTGATGAAAAAGGCATGGAACCTTGTCATGACAGTGTTCAAGGAGCATACTGATGACAAGTGTCAGTGAGCATTGTGATGCCAAGAGTATTGAGCATTGTGGTGACAAAGGTCATGGAGCATTGTGATGAGAAGACCTTGCATAATTGTGATGACGAGCGTCATGGGGCATGTGATGACAAGTGTTATGGAACATTGTGATCAGAAGGGTTTGGAGCATTGTGATGACAGAGTACATGGAGCATTTTGATTTCATTGTGATGACAATAGCATGAATCATTATGGTGATGGGCATGGTGCATTGTGATGACAGTGTTCATGGAGCATTGAGTTGAAAAGTGGCATGGAGAATTGTGATTTCAGTGGTCTTGGAGCATTTTTTTTTTTTCCAGTGCGCGGGCCTCTCACTATTGTGGCCTCTCCCGTTGTGGAGCACAGGCTCCGGATGCGCAAGCTCAGCGGCCATGGCTCATGGGTCCACCCGCTCCGTGGCATGTGGGATCTTCCCGGCCCTGGGCACGAACCCATGTCCCCTGCATCAACAGGCGGACTCTCAACCACTGCGCCACCAGGGAAGCCCCCTTGTAGCATTTTGATGATAAGGGTCATGGAGCCTTGTGATGACAAGTCCGTGGAACATTGTGATGGCAGGGCTCATGGAGCATTGTAATGACAGGTGTAATGGACCATTGTGATGACAAGGGCATGGAGCAATGTGATGAGAGATTTCATTGAGCACTGTGATGACAATGGCATGGAGCATTGGGATGCCAATGGTCATGGAGCTTTGTGATGACAAATGTCATGGGGAATTTTGATGACAATGGCGTGGTGCATTGTGATGAGAAGGGCAGGGAGCATTGTGATGACAGGGTCATGGAGCAATTTGAATAAAAGTGTCATGGAATATTTTGATGACAGGGGTTATGGAACACTGTGATGTCAGGTGTCATGAAGCATTGTGATGAAATGGGTCATGGAGCATTTTGTTACAGTGGTTATGGAACATCGTGATGTACAGGGGTGAGCGAGTATTGTGATGACTAGTGATGGAACATTGTGATATATGTGGTGAGAGAGCTTTTTGATGAGAAGTGCATGAAGAATTGTGATGACAAATTTTATGGAGCATAGCGATGAAAAGGATGTGGAGCATTGTGATGACAAGAGCATGGCACATTGTGATGACATGTTTCATGGAGCATTGTGCTTACAAGCTCATGGAGCATTTTGATGACAAGTGTCATGGAGCATTGTACTGACAAAGGCATGGAGCATTCTGATGACAAGGGACACAGAGCACTCTGCTGAAAATTTCATGGAGCACTGTGGTGACAAAGACCACAGAGCCTTGTTTGACGAGGGCATGGATCATTGTGAGGACATAGTTCATGAATCTTTGTGATGACTGGAGTCACGGTGCATTGTGATGAAAGGGGTCATTGAGCATTGTGATGACAAGAGCATGGAGCAATGTGATGACAGGGGCATGGATCATTGGTCTGACAAGTTTCATGGATTATTGTGATGACAGTCGGCATGGAACTTTGAGATGACAAGGACATGGAACATTTTGATGACAAGGTCATGGAGTATTGTGAAGACAGGTGTCAGGGAGCATTGTGATGACATATGTCATTGTCCATTGTGATGACAATGGCATGGAGCATTGTGATACCAAGTGTCATGGAGGATTGTGATGACAAATGTAATGGAGCATTTTGATGACAAGGGCTTGGAACATTGCGATGACAAGGGTCATGGAGCATTGTGATGTCAAGGGCATGGAGCATTCTGATGAAAAGGTGCATGGAGCATTGAGATTACAGGGGTTTTGAAGCAATGTGATTACAAGGGCATGGAGCATTGTGATGAGAAGGCAATGTAGCATTCTGCTGACATGCGTCATGGAGTTTGTGATGACAAGGACATGGAGCATTGTGATTACAGGGTTCTTGGAGCATTGTGATGAAAAGGGAATGGATCATTGTGTTGAAAAAGGCATGGAGCCTTGTCATGACAGTCTTCAAGGAGCATACTGATGACAAGTGTCAGCGAGCATTGTGATGCCAAGTGTATTGAGCATGGTGGTGACAAAGGTCATGGAGCATTGTGATGAGAAGACCTTGCATAATTGTGATGACGAGCGTCATGGGGCATGTGATGAAAAGTGTTATGGAATATTGTGATCAGATGGGTTTGGAGCATTGTGATGACAGAAGACATGGAGCATTTTGATTTCATTGTGATGACAATAGCATGAAATATTATGGTGATGGTCACGGTGAATTGTGATGACAGGGTTCATGGAGCATTGAGATGAAAAGGGGCATGGAGCATTGTGATTACAGGGGTGTTGGAGCATTGTGATTACAGGGGTGTTGGAGCATTGTGATGACAAGTGCATGGAGCATTGTGATGAGAAGGCCATGGAGCATTCTGATGACATGTGTCATGGAGTTTTGTGATGACAAGGGCATGGAGAATTGTGATTACAGGGGTCATGGAATATTGTGATGACTGGGGTGAGGGAGTATTGTGATGACTAGTGATGGAACATTGTGATATCAGTGGTGAGAAGGCATTTTAGAAGAAGTGCATGGAGCATTGTGATGACAAGTTTTATGGAGCATTTTGATGACAAGGATGTGGAGCATTGTGATGACAAGTGCATGGTGCATTGTGATGACATGGGTTATGGAGCATTGTGCTGACACGTGCATCGAGCATTGTGATGACAAGGGTCATGGAGCATTGTGCTGACAAAGACATGGAGCTTTGTGATGACAAGGGTCACAGAGCATTGTGATAAAAATTTCATGGAGCATTGTGGTGACAAGGGCTTGGAGCCTTGTGATGACAAGGGTTTTGGAGCATTGTGATGACCAGGGAATGGATCATTGTGATGACAAGGGTCATAGAGCATTTTGATGAAAAGAGACCAGGATCATTGTGTTGTCAGGGGTCATGGGTCGTTGTGATGACAGTGGTCATGGAGCATAGTGATGACAGGGTTCATGGGGCATTGTGAAGTGAAGGTCATGGAGCATTGGGCTGTAAATATTCATGGAGTATTGTGATGACAGGGGTCATGGAGCATTTTGATGACAAGGGAATGGAGCATTGTGATGAAAAGGGCATGGAGCATGGTGATGAGAAGGCCATGGAGCATTTTGAAGACATGCTTCATGAAGCTTTGTGATGACAAGGGCATGGAGCATTGTGATTACAGGAGTCTTGGAGTATTGTGATGAAAAGTGCATGGATCATTGTGATGAAAAATGCATGGAGCCTTGTCATGACAGGTTTCAAGGAGCATATTGACGACCATTGTAAGGGAGCATTGTGATGACAAGTTTATTGAGAATGGTGATGAAAAAGGTCATGGAGTATTGTGAATAGAAGACCATGGATAATTGTGATGATGAGCGTCATGGGGCGTTGTGATGACAAGTGTTATGGAACATTGTGATCACAAGGGTTTGGAGCATTGTGATGACAGAGTTCATGGAGCATTTTGATTTCATTGTGATGACAATAGCATGAAGCATTATGATGATGGGCATGGTGCATTGTGATGACAAGGTTCATGGAGCATTGAGATGAAAAGAGGCATGGAGCATTGTGATTACAGGGGTCTTGGAGCATTGTGATGACCAGGTCATGGAGCATTGTGATGAGAAGGCAAAGGCGCATTCTGATGACATGCGTCATGGTGCTTTGTGATGACAAGGGCATGGAGCATTGTGATTACAGGTGTCTTGGAGCATTGTGATGACAAGGGTCATGGAGCCTTGTGATGAGAAGGCCGTGGAACATTTTAATGGCAGTTTTCATGGAGCATTGTTATAACAGTGGTAATAGAGCATTTTCATGACAAGCGCATGGAGCATTGGTATGAAAATTTTCATGGATTATTGTGATGAGAGGGGGCATGGAGCATTGTGATGACAAGGGCACGGAACACTGTGATACATGGGTCATGGAGGATTGCAATGACAAGCCTTGGAGCTTTGTGTTAAGAAGAGCATCGAGCATTGTGATGAAAAGCATCATGGAGCCTGTGATGACAAGGACATGTAACAATGTGTTGAGAGGGTTCATGGAGCATTTTGATGACAATGGCATGGAGCATTGTGATGCCAAGCGTCACGGAGCTTTGTGATGACAAAGGTCATGGAGGGTTTTGATGACAAGGGCTTGGTGCACTGTGATGAGAAGGGCAATGAGCATTGTGATCAAAGGGTCATGGAGCAATTTGATGAAAAGTGTCATGGGACATTTTGATGACAGGGGTTATGGAACATTGTGATGTCAGGGGTCAGGGAGCATTGTGATGAAAAGTGTCATTGAGCATTGTGATGACAGGGGTCATGGAACATTGTGATGACAGGGGTGAGGGAGTATTGTGTTGACTCTTGATGGAACATTATGATATCAGTGATGGGAGAGCCTTTTGATGGGAAGTGCATGGAGCATTGTGACGAAAAGGTTTATGGAGCTCTGTGATGACAATGTTGTGGAGCATTGTGATGACAAGCACATGTCGCATTGTGATGACACACGTCATGGGGCATTGTGCAGACCAGCACATGGAGCATTGTGATGACAAGGGTCATGGAGCATTGTGCTGACAAAGGCATGGAGCACAGTGATGACATGAGTAAGAGAACATTGTCATGAAAATTTCATGGAGCATTGTGGTGACAAATGTCACAGAGCCTTTTGATGACGAGGGCATGCACCATTGTTATGACAGGGGTCATGGAGCATTTTGATGACTGTGGTCATGGAGCATTGTGATGACATGGGTCATGGATCATTGTAATGAGACGGTCATTGAGCATTGGACTGAAAATGTACATAGATTATTGTGATGACAGGGGTCATGGAGCATTGAGATGAGAAGGGAAAGGAGCAATGTGATGAGAAGGTCCTGGAGAATTTTGATGAGAGGGACTTGGAGCCTTGTGATGAGAATAATCATGGAGCATACTGATGAAAAGGTGCATAGAGCATTGTGATTACAGGGGTTTTGAAGCATTGTGAGGACCAGGGCATGGAGCATTGTGATGAGAAGGCCATGGAGCATTCTGATGACATGCGTCATGGAGCTCTGTGATGACAAAGACATGGAGCATTGTGATTAGAGGGGTCTTGGAGCATTGTGATCAAAAGGGAATGGATCATTGTGATTAAAAGTGCATGGAGCCTTCTCATGACAGTGTTCAAGGAGCATACTGATGATAAGTGTCCGGGAGCATTGTGATGATAAGTGTATTGAGCATTGTGATAACAAAGGTCATGGAGCATTGTGATGAGTAGACCATGGATAATTGTGATGACCAGCGTCAAGGGGCATTGTGATGACAAGAGTTATGGAACATTGTGATCACAAGGGATTAGAGCATTGTGATGACAGAGGTAATGGAGCATTTTTATTTCATTTTGATGACAATAGCATGAAGCATTATGATGATGGGCATGGTGCATTGTGATGACAGTGTTCATGGAGCATTGAGATGAAAAGTGGTATGGAGCATTGTGATTACAGGGGTCTTGGAGCATTGTGATGACAAGGGCATGGAGCATTGTGATGAGAGGGCCATGGAGCATTCTGATGACATGCGTCATGGATCTTTGTGACGACAAGGACATGGAGCATTGTGATTACAGGGGTCTTCGAGAATTGTGATGACAAGGATCATGGAGCCTTGGATGACAAGGCCGTGGAACCTTGTGATGGCAGGGGACATGGAGCATTGTTATGACAGGAGTAATGAAGCATTGTGATGGCAAGGGCATGGAACATTGGTCTGAAAATTTCATGGATTATTGTGATGAGTATCGGCATGGAGCATTGTGATGACTACGGCACAGAACACTGTGATAAATGTGTCATTGAGGATTCTAATGAGAAGAGCATGGAGCATTGTGATGAGAAGAGTATCGAGCATTGTGATGACAAGCGTCAGGGAGCATTGTGCTGACAAGGGCATGGGGCAATATGATGAGAGGTTTCATGTAGCATTGTGATGAAATGGCATGGAGCATTGTGATACCAAGGGTCATGGAGCTTTGTGATGACAAATGTCATGGAGCATTTTGATGACAAGGTCGTGGTGCATTGTGATGAGAAGGGCAGGGAGCATTGTGATGACAGGGTCATGGAGCAAACTGATGAAAAGTGTCATGGAACATTTTGATTACAGAGGTTATGGAAAATTGTGATGTCAGGGGTCATGGAGCACTTTGATGAAAAGGGTCATGGAGCATTCTGATGAAAAGGTGCATGGAGCATTGTGATTACAGGGGTTTTGAAGCATTGTGATGACAAGGGCATGGAGCATTGTGATGAGAAGGCAATGGAGCATTCTGATGACATGCGTCATGGAGCTTTGTGATGACAAGGACATGGAGCATTGTGATTACAGGGGTCTTGGAGCATTGTGATGAAAATTGCATGGATCATTGTGATGACCAGCGTCATGGGACATTGTGATGACAAGTGTTATGGAACATTTTGATCAGAAGGGTTTGGTGCATTGCGATGACTGAGGTCATTGAGCATTTTGATTTCAGTGTGATGACAATAGCATGAAATATTATGGTGATGGGCACGGTGCAATGTGATGACAGGGTTCATGGTGCATTGAGATTAAAAGGGGCATGGAGCATTGGCATTAGAGTGGTGTTGGAACATTGTGATTACATGGGCATGAATCATTGTGATGAGAAGGCCATGGAGCATTCTGATGACATGCGTCATGGAGCTTTGTGATGACAAGGGCATGGATCATTGTGATTACAGGGGTCTTGGAGCATTTTGATTACAAGGGTAATCGAGGCTTGTGATGACAAGGCCGTGGAACCTTGTGATGGCAGGTATCATGGAGCATTGTTATGACACGGGTAATGGAGCTTTGTGATGACAAGGGAATGGGGCATTGGTCTGAAAATTTTCATGGATTATTGTGATGAGAGTGGGTATGGAGCATTGTGATGACAAGGGCACGGAACACTGTGATACATAGATCATGCAGGATTGTAATGACAAGTGCATGGAGCAATGTGATGAGAGGGTTCATGGAGCATTGTGATGACAATGGAATGGAGCATTGTGATGCCATGTGTCATGGACTTTGTGATGACAAAGGTCATGGAGCATTTTGATGACAAGGGCGTGGTGCATTGTGATGAGAAGGGCAGGGAGCATTGTGATGACAGTGTCATGGAGCAATTTGATGAAAAGTGTCATGGAACATTTTGATGACAGGGGTTATGGAACATTGTGATGTGAGGGGCCATGGAGTATTTTGATGAAAAGGGTTATGGAGCACTGTGATGAAAAGGTGCATGGAGCATTGTGATTACAGGGGTTTTGAAGCATTGTGATGGCATGGGCATGGAGTATTGTGATGAGAAGGCTATGGAGCATTCTGATGACATGAGTCATGGAGTTTTGTGATGACAAGTACATGGAGCATTGTTATTGAAGGGTTCTTGGAGCATTGTGATGAAAAGGGAATGGATCATTGTGATGAAAAATGCATGGAGCCTTGTCATGACAGGGTTCAAGGAGCATACTGATGAGAAGGGTCAGGGAGCATTGTGATGATAAGTGTATTGAGCATTGTGATGACAAAGATCATGGAGCATTGTGATGAGAAGTCCATGGATAATTGTGATGACCAGCCTCATGGGGCATTGTGATGACAAGTGTTATGGAACATTTTGATCAGAAGGGTTTGGTGCATTGTGATGACAGAGGTCATTAGGCAGTTTGATTTCATTGTGATGACAATAGCATGAAATATTATGGTGATGGACACGGTGCATTTTGATGACAGGGTTCATGGAGCATTGAGATAAAAAGGGGCATGGATCATTGAGTTAAAAAGGGGCATGGAGCATTGTGATTACAGGGCTGTTGGAGCATTGTGATGACAAGGGCATGCAGCATTGTGATTACAGGTGTCCTGTAGCATTGTGATGACAAGGGTCATGGAGGCTTGTGATGACAAGGCCGTGGAACCTTGTGATGGCAGGGGTCATGGATCATTGTTATGACCGGGGTAATGGAGCTTTGTGATGACAAAGGTCATGGGGCATTTTGATGACAAGCACGTGGTGCATTGTCATGAGAAGGGCAGGGAGCATTGTGATGACAGTGTCATGGAGCAATTTGATGAAAAGTGTCATGGAACATTTTGATGACAGGGGTTATGGAACATTGTGATGTCAGGGGTCATGGAGCATTGTGATGACAGAGGTCATTGAGCATTTTGATTTCATTGTGATGACAATAGCATGAAATATTATGGTGATGGACACGGTCAATGGTGATGACAGGGTTCATGGAGCATTGAGATGAAAAGGGGCATGGAGCATTGTGATTACAGGGATTTTGGAGCTTTGTGATGACAAGGGCATGGAGCATTGTGAGGAGAAGGCCATGGAGCATTCAGATGACATGCGTCATGGAGCTTTGTGATGACAAGGGCATGGAGTATTGTGATTACAGGGGTCTTGGAGCATTGTGATGACAAGGGTCATGGAGGCTTGTGATGACAAGGCCGTGGAGGCTTGTGATGACAAGGCCGTGGAACCTTGTGATGGCAGGGGTCATGGATCATTCTTATGACAGACGTAATGGAGCTTTGTGATGACAAAAGTCATGCGGCATTTTGATGACAAGGGCGTGGTTCATTGTGTTGACAGAAGTCATGGAGCATTTTGATGACAAGGTCGTTGTGCACTGTGATGAGAAGGGCAGGGAGCATTGTGATGACAGGGTCTTGGAGCAAATTGATGAAAAGTGTCAGGGAACATTTTGATAACAGGGGTTATGGAACATTGTGTTGACAAGGGCATGGAGTATTGTGATGTGGAGGCAATGGAGCATTCTACTGACATGCGTCATGGATCTTTGTGATGAAAAGGACATGGAGCATTGTGATTACAGGGGTCATAGAGCATTGCGATGACAAGTGCATGGAGAATTGTGATGAAAATATCATGTAACATTGTGATAAGAAGTATCATGGAGCATTGTGATGACAAGGACTTGGAGAATTGTGATGACATGGGACATGGAGCATTGTGATGGCAAGACCGTGGAGCACTGTGATGAGAAGATCACGGATAATTGTGATGACAAGAGTCATGGAGCACTGTAATGACAAGGGGCATGGAGCATTGTGATTACAGGGGTCTTGGAGCATTGTGATGACAAGGGCATGGAGCATTGTGATGAGAAGGCCTCGGAGCATTCTGATGACATGCGTCATGAATCTTTGTGATGACACGGGCATGGAAAATAGTGATTATAGGGGTCTTGGAGCACTGTGATGACAATGGTCAAGGAGCCTTGTATTACAAGGCCGTGGAACATTGTGATGGCAGGCGTCATTGTTTTGACAGGGGTAATGGAGCATTGTGATGACAAGGGCATGGAATATGGGTCTGAAAATTTCATGGATTATTGTGATGAGATTCGGCATGGAGCACTGTGATGACTAGGGCATGGAACACAGTGACACATGTGTCATGGGGGACTGTAATGACAAGGGCATGGAGCATTGTGATGAGAAGAGTATCGAGCATTCTGATGACAAGCGTCATGGAGCATTGTGCTGACAAGGGCATGGAGCAATGTGATGAGACGTTTCATGTAGCAATGTGATGAAATGGCATGGAGCATTGTGATGCCAAGGGTCATGGAGCTTTGTGATGACTAAGGTCATGGAGCATTTTGATGACAAGGTCATGGTGCATTGTGATGAGAAGGGCAGGGAGCATTGTGATGACAGGGTTATGGAGCAAATTGATGAAAAGTGTCATTGAACATTTTGATTACAGGGGTTATGGAACATTGTGATGTCAGGGGTCATGGAGCATTTTGATGAAAATGGTCATGGAGCATTCTGATGAAAAGGTGCTTGGAGCATTGTGATTACAGGGGTTTTGAAGCATTGTGATGACAAGGGCAAGGAGCATTGTGATAAGAAGGCAATGGAGCATTCTGATGACATGCGTCATGGAGCTTTGTGATGACAAGGACATTTAGCATTGTGGTGACAAAGGTCACAGAGCCTTGTGTGACGAGGGAATGGACCATTGTGAGGACAAAGGTCATGAAGCATTGTGATGACTGAAGTCACGGAGCATTGTGATGACAGGGGTCATTGAGCATTGTGATGACAAGGGCATGGTGCATTGTGATGACTGGGGCATGGAACATTGGTCTGACATGTTTCATGGATTCTTGTGATGACAGTGGGCATGGCGCATTGTGATGACAAGGGCATGGAACATTGTGATGACAAGGTCATGGAGTATTGTGAAGACAGGTGTCAGGGAGCATTGTGATGACATATGTCATTGTCCATTGTGATGACAATGGCACAGAGCTATGTGATAAAAAGTGTCATGGAGGATTGTGATGACAAAGTTAATGGAGCATTTTGATGACAAGGGCTTGGGACACTGTGATGACAAGGGTCATGGAGCATTGTGATGACAAGGGCCATTGAGAATTTTGATGACAACGTCGTGAAGCATAGTGATGACAAGCTCATGGAGCTTGCTATGACAGGGGTCATAGAGCATTGCAATGACAAGTGCAAGGAGAATTGTAATGACAAGATCATGTAACATTGTGATAAGAAGTGTCATGGAGCATTGTGATGACAAGGACGTGAAGAATTGTGATGACATGGGACATGGAGCATTGTGATGACCAGGTCATGGATCATTGTGATGGCAAGACCGTGGAGCATTGTGATGTGAAGATCACGGATAATTGTGATGACGAGCCTCATGGAGCACTGTAATGACAAGGGGCATGGAGCATTGTGATTACAGGGGTCTTGGAGCATTGTGATGACAAGGGAATGGAGCATTTTGATGAGAAGGTCATGGAGCATTGGGCTGAAAATGTTCATGGAGTATTGTGATGACAGGGGTCAAGGAGCATTGTGATGACAAAGGAATGGAGCATTGTGATGACAGGGTCCTGGAGAAGTGTGATGAGAAAACCATGGAGACTTGTGATAAGAAGTCCATGGAGCATTCTGATGACATGGGTCATGCATCTTTGTGACGACAAGGGAAAGGAGATTTGTGATTACATTGGTCTTGGAGCATTGTGATGACAAGGGTCATGGAGCCTTGGATGACAAGGCTGTGGAACATTGTGATGGCAGGGGTCATGGAGCATAATTATGACAGGGGTAATGGAGCATTGTGATGACAAGGGCAGGAAACATTGGTCTGAGAATTTCATGGATTATTGTGATGAGATTCGGCATGGAGCATTGTGATGACTAGGGCACGGAACCCTGTGATACATGTGTCATGGAGGATTGTAATGACAAGGGCATGGAGCATTGTGATGAGAAGAGTATCGAGCATTGTGATGACAAGCGTCATGGAGCATTGTGCTGACAAGGGAATGGAGCAATGTGATGAGAGTTTTCATGTAGCATTGTGATGAAATGGCATGGAGCATTGTGATGCCAAGGGTCATGGATCTTTGAGATGGCAAAGGTCATGGAGCATTTTGATGACAAGGTCGTGGTGCATTGTGATGAGAAGGGCAGAGAGCATTGTGATGACAGGGTCATGGAGCAAATTGATGAAATGTGTCATGGAACATTTTGATTACAGGGGTTATGGAAAATTGTGAAGTCAGGGGTCATGGAGCATTGTGATGAGAAGGCCATGGTACATTCTGATGACATGCCTCATGGAGCTTTGTGATGACAAGGAAATGGAGCATTGTGATTACAGGGGTCTTGGAGCATTTTGATACCAAGTGTCATCGAGGCTTGCGATGACAAGGGAATGGGGCATTGGGCTGAAAATTTTTAATGATTTTTGTGATGAGTGTGGGCATGGAGCATTGTGATGACAAGGGCATGGAGAATTGTGATTACAGGGGTCATGGAATATTGTGATGACAGGGGTGAGGGAGTATTGTGATGACTAGTGATGGAACATTGTGATATCAGTGGTGAGAAGGCATTTTGAGGAGAAGTGCATGGAGCATTGTGATGACAAGGTTTATGGAGCATTTTGATGACAAGGATGTGGAGCATTGTGATGACAAGTGCATGGTGCATTGTGATGACATGTGTTATGGAGCATTGTGCTGACACACGCATCGAGCGTTGTGATGACAAGGGTCATGGAGCATTGTGCTGACAAAGGCATGGAGCTTTGTGATGACAAGGGTCACAGAGCATTGTGATAAAAATTTCATGGAGCATTGTGGTGACAAAGGTCACAGAGCGTTGTGTGACGAGGTCATGGACCATTGTGATGAGAAGTGTCATGAAGCATTGTGATGACTGGAGTCACGGAGCATTGTGATAGCAGCGGTCTTGGAGCATTGTGATGAAAAGGAAATGGATCATTGTGATGAAAAATGCATGGAGCCTTGTCATGACAGTGTTCAAGGAGCATACTGATGACAAGTGTCAGCGAGCATTGTGATGCCAAGTGTATTGAGCATTGTGGTGACAAAGGTCATGGAGCATTGTGATGAGAAGACCTTGCATAATTGTGATGACGAGCGTCATGGGGTATTGTGATGACAAGTGTTATGGGACATTGTTATCAGAAGGGTTTGGAGCATTGTGATGACAGACGTCATGGAGCATTTTAATTTCATTGTGATGACAATACCATGAATCATTATGATGATGGGCATGGTGCATTGTGATGACAGTGTTCATGGAGCATTGAGATGAAAAGGGGCATGGAGAATTGTGATTACAGAGGTCTTGGAGCATTGTGATGAGAAGGGTCATGGAGCCTTGTGATGACAAGGCCGTGGAACATTGTGATGGCAGGGGTCATGGAGCATTGTTATGACAGGTGTAATGCAGCATTGTGATGACAAGGGCATGGAGCAATGTGATGAGAGTTTCATTGAGTATTGTGATGACAAGGGCATGGAGCATTGTGATGCCAAGGGTCATGGAGCTTTGTGATGACAAATGTCATGGGGCATTTTGATGACAAGGGCGTGGTGCATTGTGATGAGAAGGGCAGGGAGCATTGTGATGACAGGGTCATGGAGCAATTTGAATAAAACGGTCATGGAATATTTTGATGACAGGGGTTATGGAACATTGCGATGTCAGGGGTCATGAAGCATTGTGATGAAATGGGTCATGGGGCATTTTGTGACAGGGGTTATGGAACATTGTGATGTCAGGGGTCATGGAGCATTGTGATGATAAGGGCATGTAGCACAGTGATGACAGTGGTCATGGAACATTGTGATGACAGGGGTGAGCGAGTATTGTGATGACTAGTGATGGAACATTGTGATATATGTGGTGAGAGAGCATTGTGATGAAAAGTGCGTGGAGCATTGTGATGAGAAGTTTTATGGAGCGGAGCGATGAAAAGGATGTGGAGCATTGTGATGAAAAGAGCTTGGCACATTGTGATGACATGTGTCATGGAGCATTGTTTTGACAAGTGCATGGACCATTTTGATGACAAGTTTCATGGAGCATTGTTCCGACAAAGGCATGGAGCATTGTGATGACAAGGGACACAGAGCATTGTGATGAAAATTTCATGGAGTATTGTGGTGACAAAGATCACAGAGCCTTGTGTGACGAGGGCATGGACCATTGTGATGAGAAAGGTCATGAATCATTGTGATGACTGGAGTCACGGAGCATTGTGATGACAAGGGTCATGGAGCATTGTGATGACAAGGGCATGGAGCAAAGTGATGACAGGGGCATGGGACATTGGTCTGACAAGTTTCAAGGATTATTGTGATGACAGTGGGCATGGAGCATTGAGATGACTAGGGCATGGAACATTGTGGTGACAAAGGTAACAGAGCGTTGTGTGACGGGGGCATGGACCATTGTGAGGACAAATGTCATGAAGCATTGTGATGACTGGAGCCACGGAGGATTCTGATGACAGGGGCCATGGAGCATTGTGATGACAAGGGCATCAAGCATTGTGATGACAGGGGCATGGAACATTGGTCTGACATGTTTCATGGATTATTGTGATGACAGTGGGCATGGCGCATTCTGATGACAAGGGCATGGAACATTGTGATGACAAGGTCATGGAATATTGTGAAGACAGTTGTCAGGGAGCATTTTGATGACATATGTCATTGTCCATTGTGATGACAATGGCATGGAGCATTTTGATACCAAGTGTCATGGAGGATTGTGATGACAAAGGTAATGGAGCATTTTGATGACAAGGGCTTGGAACATTGCGATGACAAGGGTCATGGAGCATTGTGATGACAAGGCCATGGAGCATTCTGATGAAAAGGTGCCTGGAGCACTGAGATTACAGGGGTTTTGAAGCAATGTGATTACAACTGCATGGAACATTGTGATGAGAAGGCAATGGAGCATTCTGATTACATGCGTCATGGAGATTTGTGATGACAAGGACATGGAGCATTGTGATTACAGGGGTCTTGGAGCATTGTGATGAAAAGGGAATGGATCATTGTGATGAAAAATGCATGGAGCCTTGTCATGACAGGGTTCAAGGAGCATACTGATGACAACTGTCAGGGAGCATTGTGATGATAAGTGTATTTAGCATTGTGATGACAAAGATCATGGAGCATTCTGATGAGAAGACCAAGGATAATATTTATGACCAGCGTCATGGGCCATTGTGATGACAAGTGTTATGGAATATTGTGATCAGAAGGGTTTGGTGCATTGTGATGACAGAGGTCATTGAACATTTTGATTTCACTGTGATGACAATAGCATAAAATATTATGGTGATGGGCACGGTGCATTGTGATGACAGGTTTCATGGAGCATTGAGATGAAAAGGGGCATGGAGCATTCTGATTACAGGGGTGTTTGAGCATTGTGATGACAAGGGCATGGAGCATTGTGATGAGAAGGCCATGGAGCATTCTGATGACATGCGTCATGGAGCTTTGTGATGACAAGGGCATGGAAAATTGTGATTACAGGGGTCATGGAATATTGTGATGACAAGGGCATGGAGCATTGTGATGACAATGGCATGGCACATTGTGATACCAAGTGTCATGGAGGATTGTGATGACAAAGTAATGGAGCGTTTTGATGACAAGGGCTTGGAACATTGCGATGACAAGGGTCATGGAGCATTGTGATGACAAGTGCATGGAGCACTGTGATGACAAGCGCCATTGAGAATTTTGATGACAAGGTCGTGAAGCATTGTGATGAAAAGCACATGGAGCTTGCTATGACGGGTCATGGAGCATTGCGATGACAAGTGCATGGAGAATTGTGATGACAAGATCATGTAACATTGTGATGAGAAGTGTAATGGAGCATTGTGATGGTAAGACTGTGGAGCATTGTGATGAGAAAACCATGGATAACTGTGATGACTAGCGTCATGGAGCACTGTAGTGACTTGGGCATGGACCATTGTGATGACAAGTGTCATGGAGCATTGTGATGACAAGGGTCATGGAGGATACTTATGACAAGCTTGTGAAGTTGTGTGATGAAATTGGCATGGAGCATTGTGATGAAAAGTCCATGGATCCTTTTCATGACATGGTTCAAGGAGCATTCTGACGAGAAATGACAGGGAGCATTGTGATGATAAGTGTATTGAGCATTGTGATGACAAAGTTCATGGAGCATTGTCATGAGAAGTCCTGGATAACTGTGATGACAGGCATCAAAGTGTATTGTGATGACAAGTGTTATGGAACATTGTGATCACAAGTGTTTGGAGCATTGTGATGACAGAGGTCATGGATCATTTTTATTTCAAGGAACATGGAGCATTTTGATGACAAGGGCTTGAAGCAATGTGATCCCAAGGTTCATGGAGGATTTTGATGACAATGGTAATGTAGAATTATGATGACAAGCGCATGGAGCATTGTGATGACAATGTCATGTAGCATTTTGCTGACAAAGCATGGAGCATTGTGATGAAAAGTGTCACGGAGCAATGTGATGACAAGCGTCACAGAGCATTGTGATTACAGTGGCCATGGACCACTGGGATGACAAGGGCATGGATCAATGTGATGACAATGATCATGGAGCATTTTGATGACAGTGGTCATGGAGCATTTTGATGACATGGGTCATGAAGCATTGTGATGAGAAGGTCATGGAACATTGGGCTGAAAATATTCATGGAGTATTGTGATGACAGGTGTCATAGTACATTGTGATGACAAGGGAATGGAGCATTGTGATGACATGGTGCTGGAGCATTATGATGAGAAGACCATGGAGCCTTGTGATGACAAGTCTCATGGAGCATTCTGATGAAAAGGGGCATAGAGCATTGTGATTACAGCGTTCTTGGAACATTGTGATGAAAAGGGCATGGAGCATTGTGATGACAGGGGAATGGAGCATTAGTCTCACAAGTTTCATGGATTATTGTGATGACCGTGGGCATGGTGCATTGTTATGACAAGGGCATGGATCATTGTGATGACAAGGTCATGGATTATTGTGAAGACCGGTGTCAGGGAGCATTGTGATGACATATGTCATTGTCCATTGTGATGACAATGCCATGGAGCATTGTGACACCAAGTGTCATGGAGGACTGTGATGACAAAGGTAATGGAGCATTGTGATGACAAGGGCTTGGAGCTTTGTGTTGACAAGGGCATGGAGCATTGTGATAACAAGGGCCATTGATAATTTTGATGACAATAAATGAAGCATTGTGATGACAACCACATGGAGCTGGCTATGACTGGGGTCATGGAGCATTGCGATGAAAAGTGCATAGAGAATTGTGATGACAAAGCATTTAACACTCTGAGGAGAAGTGTCATGGAGCATAGTGATTACAAGGACGTGGAGAACTGTAATCACCAAAGACATGGAGCATTGTGATGACCAGTGCATGCAGCATTGTGATGGCAAGACCGTGGAACATTGTGATGAGAAGACCATGGATAATTGTTATGATGAGTGTCATGGAGCACTGTAATGACAAGGGACATGGAGCATTGTGATAGCAGGTGTTATAGAGAATTCTGATGACAGCGGTCATGGAGCATTGTAATGACAAGGGTCGTGGAGCATTCTGATGACAAGCTTGTGGAGTATTGTGATGACAATGGCATGGCGCATTGTGATGAAAATGACATAGAGCATTGTGATGAAGAAGGCATGGAGCCTTTTCATGACAGGGTTCAAGGAGCATTCTGACGACAAGTGTTAGGGAGCATTGTGATGGCAAGTGTATTGAGAGTTGTGATGACAAAGGTCATGGAGCATTGTGATGACAAAGGCATGGTGTATTGTGATGACAGGCATCATTGAGCGTTCTGATGACAAGAATTATGGAACATTGTGATCACAAGGATTTGGAGCATTGTGATGACAGGGGTCATGGATCATTTTGATTTAAAGGAGCATGGAGCATTTTGATGCCAATGGTCATGGAGCTTTGTGATGACAAAGGTCATTGGGCATTTTGATGACAAGGTCGTGGTGCATTGTGATGAGAAGGGCATGGAGCATTGTGATGACAAGGTCATGGAGCATTTTGATGACAAAGGCATGGAGCATTGTGATGACAAGTGTCATGGAGCACTGTGATGACATGCGTCACAGAGCATTGTGATTACGGGTTCATGGAGCATTGGGATGACAAGGGCAGGATCATTGTGATGACAAGTGTCATGGAGCATTTTGATGACAAGAGTCCCGGATCACTGTTTTGTCAGGGGTCATGGAGCACTGTGATGACAGTGGTCATGGAGCATTGTGATGACAGGGGTCATGGAGCATTGTGATGACAGGGGTCATGGAGCATTGTGATGAGAATGTCATGGAACATTGGGCTGAAAATGTTCATGGAGTATTGTGATGACAGCAGTCATGGAGCATTGTGATGACAAGGGAATGGAGCATTGTGATGACAAGGTCTTGGAGCATTGTGATGAGAAAACCATGGAGCCTTGTGATGACAAGTTTCATGGAGCATTCTGATGTAAATGGGCATGGAGCATTATGATTACAGGGGTCTTGGAGCATTCTGATGACAAGGGAAAGGAGCATTGCGATGAGAAAGCCATGGAGCATTCTGATGACATCCATTATGGATCTTTGTGATCACAAGGGCATGCAGCACTGTGAGTACATGGGTCTTGGAGCCTTGTGATGACAAGGCTGTGGGACATTGTGATGACAGGGATCATGGAGCATTGTAATGACAGGGGTAATGGAGCATTGTGATGACAAGGCCATGTGGAATTGGTCTGAAAAGGTTCATGGATTATTGTTATGAGAGTGGGCATGGAGCATTGTGATGACAAGGGCCCGGAATACTGTGGTACAGGGTTCATGGAGAACTGTAATGACAAGGGCATGGGGCAATGTTATGAGAAGGGCATCGAGCATTTTGATGACAAGTGTCATGGAGATTTGTGATCACAAGGGCATGGAGCAATGTGCGGAGAAGTTTCATGGAGCATTGTGACGACAATGACATGGAGCATTGTGATGCCAAGGCTAATGGAGCTTTGTGATGACAAAGGTCATGGAGCATTTTGATGACATGTGTTATGGAGCATTGTGAGGTCAGGGGTCATGGAGCATTGTGATGAAAAGGGTCATGGAGCATTTTGCTGACATGGGTTATGGAGCACTGTAATGTCAGGGGTCATGGAGCACTGTGATGATAAGGGCATGTCGTATTGGAATGACAGGGGTCATGGAACATTGTGATGACAAGAGTGAGGGAGTAGTGTGATGACTACTGATGGCACTTTGTGATATTAGTGGTGACAGAGCATTTTGATGAGAAGTGCATGGAGCATTGTGATGACAAACTGGTGGAGCAATGTGTTGACAAGCACATGGAGCATTGTGATGACAAGTCTCATTGAGTATTGTGCTGAGAAAGGCATGGAGCATTGTGATGACAAGGGTCACGGAGCATTGTGATGAAAAGTTCATGGAGCATTGTGGTGACATAGGTCAAAGAGACTTGTGATTGCGAGGGCATTGACCATTGTGATGACAAAGGTCATGAAGCATTGTGATGAATGGAGTCATGGAGCCTTGTGACGACAGGGGTCATGGAGCATTGGGATGTCAAGGGCATGGAGCACTGTGATGACAGGGGCATGGAGCATTGGTCTGACAAGTTTCATGGATTATTGTGATGACAGTGGGAATGGTGCATTGTGATGACAGGAGCATGGAACATTGTGATGACAACGTCATGGATTATTGTGAAGACAGGTGTCAGGGAGCATTTTGATGACATATGCCATGGTCCATTATGATGTCAATGCCATGGAGCATTGTGATGCCAAGTGTCATGGAGGATTGTGATGACAAAGGTAAGGGAGCATTGTGATGACAAGGGCATGGATCATTGTGATGACAAGGGCCATTGAGAATTTTAATGACCAGGTCTTGAAACATCGTGATGACAAGCACATGGAGCTTGTTATGACAGTGGTCATGGAGCATTGTGATGACAAGTGCATGCAGAATTGTGATGACAAGAGCATATATCATTGTGATGAGAAGTGTCAAGAAGCATTGTGATGACAAGGACGTGGAGAATTGTGATGACAAGGGACATGGAGAATTGAGATGACCAAGGCATGGAGCATTGTGATGGTAAAACCGAGAAGCATTGTGATGAGAAGACCTTGGGTAATTGTGATGACGAGCATCATGGCACATTGTACTGACAAGGGGCAAGGAGCATTGTGATGACAGGTGTCAGGGAACATTGTGATGACATGGGTCATGTAGCATTGTGATGAAAAGGGCATGAAGCATTGTGATGACAAGGGCTTGGAGCATTGTGATGACAAGTGTCATGAAGCATTGTGATGACAATGGCAGGGAGCATTGTGATGACAAGGGACATTGAGAATTTTTATAACAATGTCATGAAGCATTGTGATGACGAGGATATGGAGCTTGCTATGACAGGGTTCAGGGAGCATTGCAATGACAAGTGCATGGAGAATTGTGATGACAAGAGCATGTAACATTGTGATGAGAAGTGTCATGGAACATTGTGATGACAAAGAGGTGGAGAATTGTGATGACAAGGGACATGGAGCATTGTGATGATCAGGGCATGGAGCAATGTGATGGCAAGACCGTGGAGTATTGTGATGAGAAGGCCATGGATAATCGTGGTGACAAGCATCATGGAGCATTATGATGACAAGAGCAATGGAGCATTCTGACATAAGATATCACTTATGAAGGAAATGTAAACATGGGGACACATGAACTGAATTAGTAAAGAGAACAGAGTCTCACATAGAGAAAACATACTTATGCCTGCTTAAGGGGAAAGGAGAGGTGGGGAGATGCATAAAAGAAGAGTTTTATATTAGCACAGGTACCATTCCATAATCCAAATACAGAATAGACAAGACCTACACCTTCCTCAGTGAACGGGACTCAACACCCCTATTCTCCGCAGAGGAATATATCTGACTAGTAAGAATCTTAAAACCTATGTATTGATATGTCACCATAAGGGAATCAAGTGTGTCTAGACTGGCATAAACATGGCAGTAAAAATCAGCTCAAACCCACTATAAAAAGAATTTCGAAAACAAATCAAAAAAACAGGGAAATTCTTTACAATTCCTTCAGGGGCTCTGATGAAACCTGGAATGACCCTATCTAAAACATCAGCTGGATGTGGCATAAGGCTGCACACGTGGGACGGAGAGGATTGGTGAGATTCAGTGAGCAAATCCAGATCATTTAAAGCAATAATGCGTGCCACACATTCCAAGGGTCCCAACTCTCCAGGTTGAAGGGAATATTACTACAGCTATAACATGTACGGGAAACCTAGAGAATGGACACACTGTGAATACGAAAGGTTTCTAAAACTCAACTAATAGTCCCTCTCCTGGTGCTCTGGTTTGACATTCCAACTGCTGTACTATCAATCTCCCAACTTCGAGAGACAACCCCTCAAACCTCCTGTTTCGCACAGGTTGCCAATTTGGCAGAGGATGAAAGGGAAGAGGGAGAACCAATGAGAGAGTAGCTGTTAGGCATTTGGACGGGCACATGTCACTCTAATTTCCAGGCAGGAATGAGAATTAACCAAAGTCTCAGCCACCCTCCGGGAACCAATATAGTTCCTGAACCTAAATTTTAGACTTGCGGTCAGCTCACAAAAAACGAGTTGAAAAATGGGGCTCAGGGGCACAGCAATTCAGAAAGTGGCAGAGTAATAATGGACAACTATCATCCAAATATCTGATGAGGGAAGGCAACGAGGCGGACTTGAATGCGAGCCAGAATAGCAGGAAACAGATTTCAAGAGGTACATTGGAATCAACATTGAAGCACAGGAAGAGGGGCACAACTTCGGCAGTGATGCACTTAGCTAAAAAATGGCGTATGCGTTTTCTCATGAATATATTCAGGAGAAAACGCATACCCACTTTTTGGCCAAGCAAGCAAGCGGGCAATGCAAATCTGCACTACAAAGAAGTATCACATCCCACCGGTCAAAAGGGACATCCACAAAATTTGTAAAAAAATAGAAAGGCAAGACAGGGCCTGGAGAACAGGGAGCATACTTATGATGATGGGCAGGATGTAAATTGCCAACTGCCTCTCTGGAGGAGTGCATTGTGTTCCCTAAAGCAAGTAAACAACAGAGCTACAGAGCCAAGGGCACTTCCTATCTATGGAATATACCTTGGGAAAATTGAAAATCAATAAGACAGAGCAACCCCAAAATTTAGTGCTGCACTGCTTACAAGAACCTCAACTTGGGTCCACCTAAAATATCCCAGGAAAGACAAAAATGGTTCAAGAAATTGTGTTACTTACGTACGATGGATTATCCCAAAGCCATGTAATCAATGTCCTAAGGCCAGTAGCAGCAAAATGATTGGATTCAGGTACGATGATTCTAAGTGAAATACGTCACAGAGAAAAAGAAACTTAACATAAGATATCACTTATGAAGGTACTGTAAACATGGGTACACATGAACTGAGTTAGGAAAGAGAAAAGAAACTCACATTTAGAAAACACTCTTATGCCTGCTTAATGGGGAAGGAGAGGTGGGGTGATGCATAAAACCAGAGTGTGATATTAGTACATGTACCGTTCAAAAAAGCACCTAAGGTTTAGCCAAAACCTGCACCTTCCTCAGTGAAAGGGACTCAAAACCCCATATTTCCCTCAGAGGAATATATCTGACTACTAAAATCTTAAAACCTATGTATTGATATGTCTCCTTAAGGGAATCATGTGTGTCTTGACGGGCATAAACATGGCAGTGAGAATCAGCTCAAACCCACTATAAAAAGGAGATTGAAAAACAAAACAAAAAAACAGGGAAATTCTTTACAATTCCTTCAGGGGCTCCGATGATACCTGGAATGACCCTATCTACAATGACAGCTGGATGTGGCATAAGGCTGGACACCTCGGACTGAGAGGATTGGTGAGATTCGGTGAGCAAATGCAGACCATTTAAAGCAGTAATGCGTGTCACACATTCAAAGGGTCCCAACTCTCCAGGTTGAAGGGAATATTAATACCGCTATAATATGTACGGAAAACCTAGAGAATGGACACACGGTGAATATGAAAGGTTTCTAAAACTCAACTAATAGTCTCCTGGTGCTCTGGTTTGATTTTCCAACTGCTTCACTATCAATGTCCCAACATGGAGAGACAGCCCCTTTAACCTCCTGGATAGCACAGGTTGCCAATTTGGCAGAGGATGAAAGGGAAGAGGGAGAAACAATGAGAGAGTAGCTGTTAGGCATTTGGACGGGCACATGTCACTCTAATTTCCCATCAGGAAGAAGAATTAACCAAAGTCTCAGCCACCCGCCGGGAACCAGTAAAGGTCCTGAACCAAAATTTTGGACTTGAGGTCAGCTCATAAAAAACGAGTTGAAAAATGGAGCTCAGGGGAACAGCAATTCACAAACTGGCAGCGTAATAAAGGACAACTATTGTTCAAAAATCTGTTGAGGGAAGGCAACGAGACGGACTTGAAAGCGAGCCAGAATAGCAGGAAACAGATTTCAAGAGGTACATTGGAATCACCTTTAAAGCACAGGAAGAGGGGCACAACTTCGACAATGATGCACTTGGCCATTAAGGGCATAAGCGTTTTCTCCAGATTATATTCAGGAGAAAATGCATATGCCCTTTTTGGTCAAGCAAGCAAGCGGGCAATGCAAATCTGCACAACAAAGAAGTATCACTTCCCACCGGTCAAAAGGGACATCCGCAAAATGTGTAAAAAACCAGAAAGGCAAGACAGGCCCTGGAGAACAGGGAGCTTACTTATGCAAAAGGGCAGGATGTAAATTGCAAACTGCCTCTCTGGAGGAGTGCACTGTGTTCTCTAAAACAAGTAAACAACAGAGCTACAGAGGCAAGGGCACTTCAAGTCTATGGAATATACATTGGGAAAACTGAAAATCAATAAGACAGAGCCATCCCAAAATTTAGGGCTGCACTGCTTACAAGGACCTCAACTTGGGTCCACATAAAATATCACAGGAAAGACAAAAATGGTTCAAGAAATTGGGTTACTTACGTACGATGGAATATTCCTCAGCCATGAAATCAATGTCATAAGGCCAGTAGCAGCAAAATGAGTGGATTCAGGTACGATGATTCTAAGTGAAATAAGTCACAGAGAAAAAGGAACTTATCATAAGATATCACTTATGAAGGTCCTTTAAAATTGTCTGGATACACATAATCTGAGGTAGGAAAGAGAACAGAGTATCACATTTAGAAAACACTCTTGTGCCTGCTTAAGGGGGGAAGGAGAGGTGGGGTGATGCATAAAACCAGAGTTTGATATTAGTACAGGTAACGTTCCAAAAACCACCTACGGAATAGACAAGACTTACACCTTCCTCAGTGAAAGTGACTCAAAACACAGTATTTCCCGCCGAGGAATATATCTGAGTAATAAGAATCTTAAAACCTGTGTATTGATATGTCACCGTAAGGGAATCAAGTGTGTCTAGACTGGCATAAACATGGCAGTAAGAATCAGCTCAAACCCACTATAAAAAGAATTTCAAAAACAAAACATAAAAACATGGAAATTCTTTAAAATTCCTTCAGGGGCTCTGATGAAACCTGGAATGACCCTATCTACAACGAAAGCTGGATGTGGCATAAGGCTGGACCCTTGGGATTCAGAGTATTGGTGAGATTGGGGGCGCAAATGCAGACCATTTAAAGCAATAATGCGTGGCACACATTCCACGGGTCCCAATTCTCCTGTTTGAAGCGAGTATTACTACAGCTATAACGTGTACGGGAAACCTAGAGAATGGACACACTGTGAATACGAAAGGTTTCTAAAACTCAACTAATATTCCCTCTCCTGGAGCTCTGGTTAGACTTTCCAACTGCTGTACTATCAATGTCCCAACTTGCAGAGACAGCCCCTTTAACCTCCTGGTTCGCACAGGTTGCCAATTTGGCAGAGGATGAAAGGGAAGAGGGAGAACCAATGAGAGAGTAGCTGTTAGGCATTTGGAAGGGCACATGTCACTCTATTTTCCCGTCAGGTAGAAGAATTAGCTAAAGTCTCAGCCACCCGCCGGGAACCAGAATAGATCCTGAACCAAAGGTTTGGACCTGCCATCAGCTCACAAAAAACGAGTTGGAAAATGGAGCTCAGGTGCACAGCAATTCACAAACTGGCAGAGTAATAAAGGACAACTATCGTCCAAAAATCCGTTGAGGGAAGGCAACGAGGCGGACTTGAAAGTGAGCCAGAATAGCAGGAAACAGATTTCAAGAGGTACATTGGAATCACCTTTAGAGCACAGGAAGAGGGGCACAACTTCGGCAATGATGCACTTGGCCAAAAAGGGCGTATGCCTTTTCTCCTGAATATATTCAGGAGAAATTGCATACGCCCTTTTTGGCCAAGCTAGTAACCGGGCAATGCAAATCTGCACTACAAAGAAGTATCATTTCCCACCGGTCAAAAGGGACATCCGCAAAATGTGTAAAAGTCAGAAAGGCAAGACAGGCAATGGAGAACAGGGAGCCTAGTTATGCTGATGGGCAGGATATAAATTGCCAACTGCCTCTCTGGAGGAGTGCATTGTGTTCCCTAAAACAAGTAAACAACAGAGCTACAGAGCCAAGGGCACTTCCACTCTAGGGAATATAACTTGGGAAAATTGAGAATCAATAAGATAGAGCCACCTCAAAATTTAGGGCTGAACTGCTTACAAGAACCTCAACTTGGGTACACCTTAAATATCCCAGAAAAGACAAAAATGGTTCAAAAAATTGTGGTAATTACATACGATGTAATATCCCTCAGCCATGAAATCAATGTCATAAGGCCAGTAGCAGCAAAATGAGTGTATTCAGGTACGATGATTCTAAGTGAAATAAGTCACAGAGAAGAAGAAACTTATCATAAGATATCACTTATGAAGGTCCTGTAAACATGGCTACACATGAACTGAGTTAGGAAAGAGAACAGTGTCTCACATTTAGAAAACACTCTTATGCCTGCTTAAGGGGGAAGGAGAGATAGGGTGATTCATAAAACCAGAGTTTGATAGTAGTTCAGGTACCGTTCCAAAAACCAGATACGGAATAGACAAGACCTACACTTTCCTCAGTGAAAGGGACTCAAAACCCCATATTTCCCGCAGAGGAATATATCTGACAAGTAAGAATCTTAAAATCTATGTATTAATATGTCTCCAAAAGGGAATCAAGTGTGTCTAGACTGGCATAAACATGGCAGTGAGAATCAGCTCAAACCCATTATAAAAAGGAATTTCAAAAAGAAAACAAAGAAAGAGGGAAATTCTTTACAATTCCTTCAGGGTCTCTGATGAAACCTGGAATGACCCTATCTACAATGACAGCTGGATGAGGCATAAGGCTGGACACTTGGGACTGAGAGGATTCGTGAGATTCGGTGAGCAAATGTAGACCATTTAAAGCAATAATGCGTGGCACACATTCCAAGGGTCCCAGCTCTCCAGGTTGAAAGGAATATTACTACAGGTATAACATGTACGGGAAACCTAGAGAATGGACACACATTGAATACGAAAGGTTTCTAAAACACAACTAATAATCCCTCTCCTGGTGCTCCAGTTTGACTTTCCAACTGCTTTACTATCAATCTCCCAACTTGGAGAGACAGCTCCTTTAAACTCCTGTTTCGCACAGGTTGCTAATTTGGCAGAGGATGAAAGGGAAGAGGGAGAACCAATGAGAGATAGCTGTTAGGGATTTGGAAGGGCACATGTCACTCTAATTCCTGTCAGAAAGAAGAATTAACCAAAATCACAGCCACCCGCAGGGAACCAGTATAGATCCTGAACCAAAATTTTGGACTTTCGGTCAGCTCACAAAAAACGAGTTGAAAAATGGAGCTCAGGGGCACAGCAATTCACAAACTGGTAGAGTAATAAAGGACAACAATTCTCCACATATCTGTTGAGGGAAGGCAATGAGGCAGACTTGAAAGCGAGCCATAATACAGGAAACAGATTTCAAGAGTTACATTGGAATTGCCTTTAAAGCACAGGAAGAGGGGCACAATTTTGACAATGATGCACTTGGACAAAAAAGACGTATGCGTTTTCTCCTGAATATATTCAGGAGAAAACGCATACGCCCATTTTGGCCAAGCAAGCAAGCGGGCAATGCAAATCTGCACTACAAAGAAGTATCACTTCCCACCGCTCAAAGGGGACATCTGCAAAATGTGTAAAAACCAGAAAGGCAAGACAGGCCCAGGAGAACAGGGAGCCTAGTTATGCTGATGGGCAGGATGTAAATTGCCAACTGCCTCTCTGGAGGAGTGCATCGTGTTCCCTAAAACAAGTAAACATCACAGCTACAGAGCCAAGGGCGCTTCCAGTCTAGGGAAGATACCTTGGGAAAACTGAAAATAAATAAGACAGAGCCACCCCAAAATTTAGGGCTGCACTGCTTACAAGAATCTCAACCTTGGTACACCTTAAATATCCCAGGAAAGACAAAACGTTTCAAGAAATTGTGTTTCTTATGTACGATGGAATATCCCTAAGCCATGAAATCAATGTGATAAGGGCAGTAGCAACAAAATGAGTTGATTCAGGTACGATGATTCTAAGTGAAATAAGTCACAGAGAAAAATAAACTTATCATAATATAACACTTATGAAGGTCCTGTAAACATGGCTACACATGATCTGAGTTAGGAAAGACAACAGAACAATGAAATTAACAAAAGATATCACTCATAGCGGGAATGTACACATGGCTACACATGAACTGAATTACAAACACAACAGAGTCACACATTTAGAAAACAAACTTCTGCCTGATTAACGGGAAAGGCGAGTTGGGGTGATGCATAAATCCACAGTCCTTAATTAGCACAGATATCGTTCCATAAACCAAGTATGTAATAGACAGCACCTACTCCCGGCAAAATGAACTGGACTCAACAACCCCTATTCATTGAAGAGGAATATATCTGACTAGTAAGAATTTTAAAACATATGTATCCTCATGTCTCCATAAATGAATCATGTGTGTGTCTAATGACTTGAACACAGCACTGAAATTCAGGTAAACCCCCTTATAAAAATAAATTTCAAAAGCAAAATGGAAAAACAGCGAAACAGGGAGAAAGTCTTAAAAATTACGTTCAGGGCCTGTGATGCAACCTGGATTGACCACCTTTACATCCACAGCTGGATGAGACATAAGACTGGACACTTGGGTCTGACAAGATTGCTGAGGTTGTGTGAGCAAAAGAACACCACTTAGAGCAATACTGTGTGCTACCCATTCCAGTGGCCCAAACTCTCCAGGTTTAAGGGAATCTTCCTACAGTTAAGACATGCTTGGGGAACCCAGTGGTTGGTACACTGTGTAATCGGGAAAGTTTTCTAAAAGGTACCTCATTTTTCCTTTCCTCGTGCTCGGCTTCGCCATTCCATCTGCATTACTAAAAATCTCCCCACTTGGAGTGTCAGCCCCTTTACCCTCCTGTTATGCACAGTTTGCAAATTGTGCAGAGGATGAACAGGAAGAGAGGAAACAAATGAGAGATTAGATCTAGGTGTTTGAATGGGCACATGTCACTCTAGTTTCCCATCAGGAAAAAGAATTAAACACAGGCTCAGCCTGCAACCCTGGGACCAGACTAGGGCCTAAAGCCATCCTGCGGTATTGCAGCCAGCTCAAAAATAAGCGAGTTGAACAATGGAAATCAGGGGCACAGCAATTCACAAACTTGCAGAGTTATAAAGGACAACTATCATCCAGAAATATATTGAGGTAAGGCAGTGAAGAGGATTTGAATGCAAGGCAGAATTGAAGGAAACAGATTTCAAGAGGTAGATTGGAGTCGTTTTTAAAGCACATGAAAAGCGACAGATCTTCGACAATGTTGCCCTTGGCCGAAAAGGGAGTATGTGTATTTTCTTGAATATATTCGGGAAAAAAAATGCATACGCCCTTTTTGGCCAAGCAAGCCATCAGGCATTGCAAATCCACCGTACATAGAAGTGTCACTTACATCCGGTCAAAAGGGCCATCCGCAAACAGTGTAAAAACCACAAATACAGGACAGGCCATGGAGAAAAGGGAGCCTGGTTACGCCGATGGACAGGATGAAAATGGCCAACAGCCTCTCTGGAGAACTGTATGTTGTTTTCTAAAACAGAGCTACAGAGCATAGCACACTTCCACTCATGGGCGTGTATTTTGGGAAAATTAAAAATCCACAAAACACAGCCAGTCCAAAGTTTAGAGTTGCTCTGTTTACAAGAATCTCGACTTTGGTACACTTTAAATAACCCAGGAAAGGGAAAATAATGGATAAAGATGTTGTGGTACTTATATACAATGGAATGTCACTCAGACATAAAATCCATGTCATAAGGCCAATAGCAGCATAATGAGTGGCTTTAGGTATGATGATGCTAAGGGAAATGAGCCATAAAGAAAAAGAAACTTATTGTAATATATCACTTATAGAGGGAATGTAAACATGGCTACACATGAACTGAATTACAAAAGAGCACAGAGTTACACATTTAGAAAACACACTTATGCCTCCTTAAGGGGAAAGGTGACGTGGGGTGATGTGTAAAAGCAGAGTTTGAAATTAGCACAGATACCATTCCATATAACAAATATGTAATAGACAAGACCTACTCCTTTCTCAATGAACTGGACACAAAACACCCTATTCACTGAAGAGGAATATATCTGACTGCTAATAATCTTGAAACCTATGTATTTATATGTCTCCATAATGGAATCAAGTGTATGTAGATTGGCATAAACACAGATCAATGGAACAGGACAGAAAGCTCAGAGATAAACCTACATACCTATGGCTATCTCATCTATGACAAAGGAGCTAAGGATATACAATGGAGAAAAGACAGTCTCTTCAGTAATTGGTGCTGGGAAAACTGGACCCCTACACATAAAAGAATGAAATTAGAACACTCCATAACACCATACACAAAAATAAACTCTAAATTGATTAGAGATCTAAATATAAGACCAGACACTATAAAACACTTAGAGGAAACCATAGGCAGAACACTCTATGACATAAATCACAGCAAGATCCTTTTTGACCCACCTCCTAGAGAAATGGAAATAAAAACAGAAATCAACAAATGGGACCTAATGAAACTTAAAAGCTTTTACACAGTACAAGAAAACATAAACAAGATGCAAAAACAACCCTCAGAATGGGAGAAAATATTTTCAAATGAAGCAATTGATAAAGGATTTATCTCCAAACTTTACAAGCACCTCATGTAGCTCAATATCACAAAAACAAACAACCCAATCCGAAAACGGTCAGAAGACCTAAATAGACATTTCTCCAAAGAAGATATACAGATTACCAAGAAAGACATGAAAGGATGCTGAACATCACTAATCATTAGAGAAATGCAAATCAAAACTACCGTGAGGTATCACCTCACAGCTGTCAGAGTGGCAATCATCAAAAATATCTACAAAACAATAAATGATGGAGAGGCCTTTATTGGAGAAAAGGGAACACACTTGTACTGTGGGTGGGAATGTAAATTGATATGGGCACTAGGGAGAACAGTACGGAGGTTCCTTTAAATAAGTAACAATAGAAGTACCATACGACACAACAATCCAACTACTGGGCATTTGCCTTACGAAAACCATAATTCAAAAAGAGTTATGTACAAAAATATTCATTGCAGCTCTATTTACAATAGCCAGGACATGGAAGCAACCTAACTGTCCATCGACAGATGAATGGATAAAGAAGATCTGGCACATATATACAATGGAATATTACTCAGCCATAAAAAGAAGCAAAACTGAGTTATTTGTACTGAGGTGGATGAATTAGAATTTGTCCTACACAGCGAAGTAAGTCAGAAAGGGAAAAACAAATACTGTATGTTAACAGAGATATACGGAATCTAATGAAGAAATAAAAAAGATTATGAAGAACCTAGTGGCAGGACAGGATTAAGGACACAGATGTAGAGAAAGGACTTGAGGACACCGGAAAGGGTATGGGTAAGCTGGGACGAAGTGAGAGAGTGGCATGGACATAAATACATTACCACATGTAACACCGATAGCTACTGGGAAGCAGCCACATAGAACAGGGAGATCAGCTCGGTGCTTTGTGACCACATAAAGAAGTGGGATATGGAATATGGGAGGGAGATGCAAGAGGAAGGGGCTCTGGTGATATTTGTATATGTATAGCTGATTCACTTTGTTATACAGCAGAAACTAACACTCCATTGTAAAGCAATTATACTCCAATAAACGTGTAAAAGGAAAAAAAAAAAAAAAAGAAAGCCGAGGGATAAACCTACACACCTATGGTCAACTAATCTATGAAAAAGGAGGCAAGACTATACAATGGAGATAAGACAGTCTCTTCAATCAGTGGTGCTGGGAAATATGGAAAGCTACATGTAAAAAATGAAATTAGAACACTCCCCAACACCATACATATAAATATATTCAAAATGGGTTAGAGACTTTAATATAAGACTGGACAGTATAAAACTCTGAGAGGAAAACTTACGAAGCATACTCTGACGTAAATCACAGCAAGATCTTTTTTGATCCACCTCCTATAGTAATGAAATTAAAAAAAGAAGCTAAACAGATGGGACCTAAAGAAACGTAAAAGCTTTTGCAAAGCAAAGGAAACTACAAACAAGACAAAAAGACAACCCTCAGAATGGCAGAATATATTTGTAAACGAATCAATGGACAAATGACTAATCTCCAATATATATAAACAGCTCATGCAGGTCAACATTAATAAGACAAAAAACCCAATACAAAAATGGAAGCAGATCTAAATAGACATTTCTTCCAAGAAGACATAGAGATGGCCAAGACGCACATGAAAATCTGCTCAACATCACTAATTATTAGAGAAATGGAAATCGAAACTACAATGAGGTATCACGTCACACCTGTTAGAATGGGCATCATCAGAAAATCTACAAACAACAAATGCTGGAGAGGGTGTGGAGAAAAGGAACCTTCTTCCACTATTGTTGGGAATGTAAATTGATACAGTCTCTATGGAGAACAGAATGGAGGTTCCTTATAAAACTAAAAATAGAATTACCATATAATCCAGCAATCCCACTACTGGGCATATACCCAGAGAAAACCATAAATCAAAAAGACACATTCACCACAATATTCATTGCAGCACTATTTACAATAGCCAGGTAATGAAAGCAACCTAAGTGCCCACAGACAGACGAATGGATAAAGATGTGGTACATATATACAATGGAATATTACTCAGCCATACATACGAATGAAATTGGGTCATTTGTAGAGACCCTGATGGATCTAGAGACTGTCATACAGAGTGAAGTAAGTCAGAAAGAGAAAAACAAATATTGTATATTAATGCATATATGTGGAACCTAGACAATTGGTACAGATGAACTGGTTTGCAGGGCAGAGATAGAGACACAGATGTAGAGAACAAACATATGGACACCAAGGGTGGAACGCCATGTGAGGGTGGTGGTGGGATGAATTGGGAGATTGGGATTCACATGTGCACACTTATATGTATAAAATAGATATCCAATAAGAACCTGCTGTATAAAAGAAATAAATAAATTTAAAAAAAAATAAAAATAAATAAATAACATTTAATAAAATAAAACAGAAAAAAAAAATTTCCCTTCATATAGACGTCTTTATATTAATGCATTATTTCCATGTTTATATCTCTAAATTAAAAAAAAAAAGAGGAATAAATAAAACCTACTTTGAACCAAAAAGAAAAAAGGAAAAAAAAAAAAAAAAAACAGAACCCACCACTTATACAGAGGAAAATCCTATCAGGGCACTTGCTCCAGTGGTAAAAAATTCTTAAGTTGGTTAGAAGTGGGAAATCATCCCCCATGCAGTCAGCAGTGCTCCACCCCACAAGGAACATCCTCATTGAAAAGCTGGGGGACTATGTCGAGGCGTCTGTGAGTAAATGTGAGCTGAGCCCCAGTCCTGCTGCAGCTGAAATCTTCCCACCCTTTCCAGGTAAAACACCTGAATATGTACAAGAACTTGCAAGCCTAGAGGAAGGGCTGTGGAGCCACACCAGCGACAGCATGCAGGTCGACGTGGTGCCTGCAGGACAGCCAGGATGGTCCTGGCACCAGATGCTCTTCTGGAAGCTTTCCATTTCCCTGCCTGAGATACCCCTCCTGCCACGGCCCCCACTGCTTTTTTACTTCCTCACCTCTGCCTGGGGAGAAATTCCAGCGGCAGGTATGGGTGACACATCCTCTTCTTTAGCAGGTGGCAGCCTGGCAACTCCTGCAGAAAGTCTAGCAGAGCCCCACTCACACTGGACCACCCGCAAAGCCACGGCCCCTCACTCCCTCCCACCACCCCAGCACCGACACTGCTGACGGGGCAGAGAATATGGCATCAGGCACAGCTACAGGAGCTCTTGCTGACTGGAGAGGTGTTTATATTGACCTCAACCCAGGCACACCTGGGGAGGGCTGGCAGGCGGTGTCAGGCTGCCCAAATCAGCCAATCCTCACCCCTCCGGGGCTCACAGTTACAGAAAATGAGCCTTGCTAAACGGGCCAGGCCCAAGGAACAGGTGTGGGCTCTTGAGAGTCAGGATAGACAAGGGGCTGCAGCTGCGGCTTATTTTCTTATCATTTTATGTGGTCCATGAGTGGAAAACAATTTCAAGAAGACCCTATCCTAACGAGAGGAACCCAGGAGTCAGGGAGAGGAGTGATGGTGGGTGGAGACAGAGGCCTGTTGCCCTGGCTGCAGTGGAAGTGTCTGGAAGACCAGGCAGAGAGAGGCCACACAGAGTGATACCCAGGGTCACAGAACTGTTAGAGCTGCTCTTTGTTAGTTCAAGTCCTGCTCTGAGGTGTTCTGTGTCAGCTGTGAGCGACAGGTGAGCTGGGGGTTCTCTGCAAGGTGGGCTATGTGCACGGTTCCTGTGTGTCCAGCCCTGCTGGGGTACATGCCCAGGGGAGCTCCGTGTCCTGGTAAGGGCCTGACTATGAGAGACCCATGGGCTGCTGCGTAGCTGCACAGGTGAGCTCCATACCCTGGGAGGGACTTGACCACGAGAGCCCCGTGGGCTGTGTGGTGGGGTGTGCAGCACAGGTGAGCTCCATATCCTGGGATTGGCCTGACCACGAGAGCCCCATGGGCTGCTGGAGACCTGGTAAAGTATACCAGGACAGTCAGTGAAGCCACCGAGGATATACATCAAGTAGCTCCTATTTCCTACACCCTGCTGGTCATTCTAACATCCACCAGGCCATGGCATTCTGTATTAGACTTCAATGATGCCTTCTTCTGTATTCCATTCATCTCAGAGTCACAAGAACTTTTGGCTTGTGAGTGGCAGGAAACAACATGCAACAAGAGCAATAATGCTCGGCCGTCCTGCCCCAATGGTTCAAAAATCCCCACACTATCATTGGGGAAATGTCCTCTAAAGACCTAAAAGTTCTACCTCTGTAAAAGGGAACCCTCCTTCAATATGCAGATCACATTCTGATCGCCAGGCCTACTAAAGACGCCTCTGAACTACCTAGCCAAGGAAGGATAGAAGGTGTCCAAGAAAAAGGCTCAAATATCCCAGGCTAAGGCGACATGCCTGGGCTTCATTCTCACAGATATTCGGAGAAAAGTATCCCAGGATAGGGAAGAAGCCATTTGCAGCCTTACCTCTTCTAAAACTAGAAGACAGCTTAGGGGTTCCTGGGGAGGCCATGGTTTTCTGCATCTGGATCCATAACTACAGTCTAATAGCTGGGCCTCTACATGAAACACTGACACGAAAAGATGATGATCCTTTTGAATAGAATCCAGAAGCAGCCTTTCAAGAATGGAAAGAGCAGTCAATTCAGACCCTTGCCCAGGAACTCCCTAATTTAGCTAAACCCTTTGACCTTTACATACCCGGTCAAAGGTTAAACGCCCTTGGAGCCTTAGGGCAAAAACTGGGACCATTTGAAATGGGGCAACACAAGAATGCCCTTCAGGTATGATAAACTATGTTCACCAAGGGCTTTGCCCCCCGCCCCATCAGGCAAGGATACTGGGGTATCTAAAAAGCTGGAAATCAGCAGCCCACAAGGCCAGCTCCCTCCTAAGGGCAAAGGAACCCACGTGGTGATCCTAACCACCCATCATGCCCTGAAGTTGCAGGGGTCGCTCTGTGGACACACTGACCTCGAGTGAAGAGGCCCTCCAACTCCAACCTCCAGAGAGACAAACGGGGGCAATGGGCCCCCAAGAAGACACGTGTGACCATCCCTTGACCTGGAGTTTCTCTCAGAAAACAAGTCTGTACCCCGAAAGAGCAGACTACTGCTTGCAGGACTTACTTCACCCAGACGGGAGCTAACAAGCTTGGCGGAGGAAACGTATATCACGATTTCACCATAGAAAACCCTACAGACACCGCGGTGATGGTGGCCAATATGACCGGCTGCACTGCTGGCTATTTCAAAAGGCCGTTGACTCAGTGGACGTCATGGTCCTGGATCACCACCGAACCTGTACTTTCTTGGAGTTGAGCGGGCAGGGCTCTGACACATGGTGCTGTTTGTACATTAATTCAGGGACCTAATTAAAGAAAGCACAGACTACTGGTCAGTGCATCTAGGCTGGCAAAATCCTTCAGCCTAAGGTCGCCGAACAAATGTGGGGTGGGGTGAAACCTGCCACCGCAGCATCACTGTGCATCTCTTTCCTGTACCCTTAAAGGTCATTAGAATCTATAACACTTCCAATGCTGGTGCTTAGGTGGAAGACCAGTGAGGCAGGAGTCCTGGGGACAATCAACCTCACCTGGAGGCTGCTGGGGAGAAGTTTTGCCCCTCCCCCCGTGTATGAGGGCTCCCACCTCAGCATGAAGCAGTTACAAAAGAGGGGTCTGCACCCTCAGCACCCCAAGAATGAGGAATGGGACAAAAAGCAGAGGAGGTGTTCGTCTCCGGCAACATTCATTAAAAATTCCTGGGAGATAAAAAGGGAATCTGAGCAATAAAATAAAGTCTAACCTGTTTTTCCTTTGTGCTTTGTCTAATTTCACGTGCTCCTAGGGTTCCGCATGCAGAGGTCCCACACCCGGCACTTCAGACCCGATTTCCTAGTCCAGAATGGCTGGGTCGACACCTCAGCTAGCGGGGTCCCATGCAGACTCTGCGACATAGTGCCTGAGCTGCAGCCAACCCAGCCTTCGAGAGCTCCATCCCCTCCCTCCTGCTGACGCTGCCGGGATCCCTACACAGCAGCCCAGCCCACAGCCCACGGGGGAGTGCACACTCTCACCTCTCCATTCTGTTTTCAAAATATAAAGTTTCCTTTGCTTCTGAACCAAACTCAGTCTTGATCTGTTGGCTCCAATGACATTGGGCATGGGGACTCCTGTTGGGTTCCACTCTGGAGGATCAGTAACAGAAATTGAGAACATTGTAACTTCAATGAACAGATGTGTGAGCCAAACTGTAGTCAACCTAGAGCAGTGTATAACGCTCGGGTAAAATAAGATGTTTCTAAGACTTACATTTAATATTTCCATCACTTTATTATAAGCAAGTTCAGTGAAGACGTCTGTCTTATTTGTCAGGTCAACATTAGAGAAATGAAGTGATTTATTCCCAAGGATGTACATCGAATACTCTTGGCTGAAGCTTCAATCTTGTTTTGAATGCTTTTCCATTGAAAATGATACCTCTCTTTCAGCTTCCCCATTTCTGAGAAGTATAAAATCTTATAATTTATTATTACCAAAGGGGAAAGGTAGGAGAAGGGATAAGTTAAGAGTTTGGGATTAACACATACACACTGCTATGTATAAAACAGATCATTAACAAAGAACTATTGTATAGCACAGGGAACTACACTGAATATTTTGCAATAACCTATAAGGAGAAATTATCTGAAAAAGAATAGATATTTTTATTGACATCATCTATCAATGACAGATAAAATGTAACCTAAGCAAGGCCGATGGTGAGCACTTCTGACTCTGAAGATTTCAATCATCTAAAGTTTGGACACTGCCTATTTCCCAAGGCCCTTAATGGACATATGTGTAGCCGTAGGTTAAAAATTCCCCAGTTTGGGGTTCGGGGAGGCACTGATTTGGAAAAATCCCTGGTGTTCTCCTTACATGCACGGGACCATTCCTCCGGCTCAAACATGCCTGTCACACCTAGAGGATGGTACACCGTTTGATCGGAAACAGTTTGGAAAAGGCACCTCATCTCCTCATCACCTGGTGCTCGGGTTCACCCCTCCAGCATCTTTCCTAACAATCTCCTCACTTGGGGATATCAGCACCGTCAACATCCTGTTTCACACAGTTTGGAATTGGTCCATAGGATGAAGCGGAAGGATGAGAAAAATTTAGAGACAAGTCCTAGGTGTTTGGACAGGCACATGCCACTCTAATTTCCAATCCGGAAGACAAATTCATCAAAGGCTAGAATTGCCCATGGAAACAGAATAGGACTAGAGGAAATCCCACTGTTTTGTGTCCAGTTTCCAAAAACACAAGTTGAAATATGGAACTCAGGGGCACTAAAATTCATGAAACTGCAGAGTTGAAAATATCTATCGTCAAAAAATGTCTTGAGGTAAGTCACAGAAAAGGACTTGTAAGCAAGGGAGAGTGGCAGGAAACAGATTTGAAGAGGTAGAAAGGACTCCCCATTAAAGCACAAGAAAAGGGGCTGAACATCGCCAATGATGCAGTTGGCCAAAAAGGGCGTATGCATTTTTTTCTGAATATATTCAAGTAAAGGCCATACACACATTTTATCCAACCAAACAGGTGGGCACTGGAAATCAATACTACAAAATGTATCACTTCACATCAGTCAGAAGGGCCATCCACATAAAATGTAAACACACGAAATGCAGGACAGGGTGAGGAGAAATGGGAGCCATGTGTGGCTGATAGTGGAAATGTAATTTGCCAATGGCCACTCTGGAGAAGTGTATTGTGTTTGCTAAAACATCTAAAAAATGAGCTACAGAGCTTAGGGCACTTGCACTCATGGGCGTATACCTTGGGAAAAACAAAAATTGACAGAAAACAGGCACCCCAACATTTACCACCTCTCTGTTAAAAAGGGCCTCAACTTGGATATAACCTAAATGTCCCTGGAAGGATAAAATGGATAAAAGAGATGGGGTACTTATGTAGAGTGGAATATTACTCATCCAGAAATCAATGAAATAAGGCCAGTTGTAACAACTCTGGAGGAGTTACATACGATCATTCTAAGTGACGTATGACAGAAAGAAAAAGACACATATCATAAGATGTCACTTAAAGGTGGAATCAAAAATGGCTACACATGAAATAAATTCCAAAACAGAAACATAGTCAAATATGTAGAAAATAGACATAAGGCTGCTAAATGGGAAAGGTGAGGAAGGGTGAGGTATTATCCAGGAGGTTGAAATTAGCAAAGATACCATTCCAAGTACCATATTGAATAATTGACAAGGCCTACACGGTACCTCAAAGAACTGCACTCAGCCCACTCAAGTCACTGTAAAATAATACATATGACTGGTAAGCATCTGAAAAAGAATTTATTGTTGTCTCACAGTACATGAATCAAGTGGATGTACAGCAGCAAAAAACAGAGCTTTGAAAATCAGCTGTAACCAATATAAAAATAAATTTAAAAATATTTAGAAAAACAGTGAGACAGACAAAATTTCTTACAACTTTTGTTGAAGGGCTCTGATGTAACATGGATTGAACACATGTAGACCCACAGCAGGATGATATATAAGGCAGGAGGCTATGCATGCTAAGAGATGTTAGAGAGGCTGGGTGAGGACATGCAGAACTTTAAAAGAAATACTGCCTGATTCCAATTCCATGGGTCCCAAATCTGCAGGTTCAAGGGAATCTTGTGACATCAAAAAGATGCCTGGGAGACCGAGACGAATGTACACCGTGTGATCAGGAAATGGGTCTAAAATGCACCTCATTTTTGATCTCCTGGTGCTGGGGTTCGCCATTCCAGCCAAATGACTAACAATCTCCCCACTTGGAGAATCAGCACCTTTAACCTCCTGTTTCACACAGTTTGCAATTTGTGCAGAGGATAAACGGGAAGAGGGGGAACCAATGAGAGACTAGCTGCAGGAGTTTTGACAGGCACATGTCATTCTAATTTCCCATTAGGAAGAAAAACTAACCAAAGGCTCAGCCTGCCTCCCCAGAACCAGAATAGGGCCGGAAGCAATACAATGGTATGGCGGCCAGCTCACAAAAAAAGCGAGTTGCAAAATGGAGCTCAGGAGCAGACAATTCAAAGACCTGAAAAGATAAAAATGATAACCAACGTCCAAAAATATATTCAGGTAAGGCAACGAAGAGGATCTGAATGAGAGGCAGAATTGCAGGAAACAGATTTCAAAAGGGAGATTCGACTCACATTTAAAGCATATGAAAAGCAGCAGAATTTCTAAAATGATGTAGTTGGGCAAAAGGGTGTATGCGTTTTTCTCATGAATAACTTCAGGAAAAAACACATACAGATTTTTTGGCCAACCAAGCAAGAGGGAAATGCAAATCTGCACAGCAAAGAAGTCTCAATTTCCACTGCTCAGAAAGGCCATCCAAAAAATGTGTACAAACCAGAAATGCAGGAGAGGCCATGGAGAACAGGGAGCTAGTCACGCTGATGGGTGGGATATAAATATCCAAGAGCCACTCTGAAGAAGTGTATGCTGTTTCCTAAAACATCTAAAATCCAAAGCTACCGAGCATAGGGCATTTCCACTCATGGGCATATAACTTGGGAAGACTAAATATCAACAAGACACAGGCACCCCAATGTTTAGGGCTGCTCTGCATACAAGAACCTCAACTTCGGTACAACTTAAATATTCCAGGAAAGAGAAATTTGCGTAAAGAACTTGTGGTAATTTTGTACAATGGATAATCACTCAGACATGAAATCAATGTCATAAGGCCAGTAGCAGCAAAATGAGTGGATTTAGGTACGATGATTCTAAGTGAAATAAGTCACACAGAAAAAGAAACTTATCACAAGATATCACTTATGAAGGCCCTGTAAACATGGCTACATATGAACTGAGGAAAGAGAACAGAGTCTCACACTGAGGAAACACTCTTATGCCTGCTTAAGGGGGAAGGAGAGGTGGGGTGATGCATAAAACCAGAGTGTGATATTAGCACATGTAGCATTCAATGAAGCAAATACAGAATGGACAAAACCTAAACCTTCCTCAGTGAACGGGACTCAAAACCCCAATTCCCAGCACAGGAATATATCTGACTAGTAAGAATCTTAAAACCTATATATTGATATGTCTCCATAAGGGAATCAAGTGTGTCTAGACCGGCATAAACATGTCGGTGAAAATCAGCTCAACCCCATTATCAAAATGAATTTCAAAAACAAAACAAAAAAAAACAGCGAAATTCTTACACAATGCATTCAGGGGTTGTGATGAAACCTGGAATGACCCTATCTGCAAAGAGAGCTAGATGAGACATAAGGCTGAAAACTTGGGGCTGAGAGGACTGGTGAGATAGGGTGAGAAAATGCAGACCCTTTAAAGCAGTAATGCATGCCACCCATTCCATGGGTCCCAACTCTCCAGGTAGAAGGGAATATCACTACAGTTATAACATGTATGGGAAACCTAGAGAATGGACACCCTGTGATGGCAAAAGATTTCTAAAAGGCTCCTAATATTTCCCCTCCTTGTGCTCCAGTTTGGCATTCCAACTGCTTTACTATCAATCTCCCAACTTGGAGAGTCAGCCCCTATAAGCTCCTGCTTCGCACAGTTTGCAAATTGTGCAGTGGATGAAAGGGAAGAGGGAGAACAAATCAGAGAGTAGCTGTAGGCATTTGGACGGACACATGTCACTCTAATTTCCCCTCTGGAAGGAAGAATTAACCAAAGCGTCAGCCTGCACCCCCGGAACCAGTATAGGTCCTGTAGCAAAATTGTGGATATGCGGTCAGCTCACAAAAACACGAGTTGAAAATTGGAGCTCAGGGGCACAGCAATTCACAAACCTGCAGAGTTATAAAGGACAACTCTCTTCCAAAAATCTGTTGAGGGAAGGAAACGAAGCATACTTGAAAATGAGGTAGAATTGCACAAAATATATTTCAAGTGGTAAATTGGAATCACCTTTAAAGCACAGGAAAAGCGTAACAACCTCGACAATGATGCACTTGGCCAAAAAGGGCGTATGCATTTTCTGCTGAATATATTCAGGAGAAAGTGAATACGCCCTTTTTGACCAATTAAGCAAGCCCGCAATGCAAATCCACACTACAAAGAATTGTCACTTCCCACCACTCAAAAGGGACATCCGAAAATCTGTAAAAACCAGAAAATAAAGACAGAGATAACAAGAGCATGTTGCAATGTGATCCTAAGGGGCATGGAGAACTGTGAAGACAAGGTCATGGAGCATTTTGCTGACAAATGCATGGAGAATTGTGATGACAAGGGTCACGGAGCACTGTGATGACAAGTGTCATGGAGCATTGTGATTACAGGGGTCATGGAGAATTGGGATGACAAGGGCATGGATCATTGTGATGGCAAGGGTTATGGAGCATTTTGATGACAAGAGTCCCAGATCACTGTGTTGTCAGGGGTCATGGAGGGTTGTGATGACAGTGGTCATGGAGCATTGTGATGACAAGGGTCATGGAGAAGTGAGATGAGAAGGTCATGGAGCTTTGGGCTGAAAATATTCATGGAGTATTGTGATGACAGTGGTCATGGAGCATTGTGATGACAAGGGTCATGGAGAAGTGAGATGAGAAGGTCATGGAGCTTTGGGCTGAAAATATTCATGGAGTATTGTGATGACATGGGTCATGGAGCATTGTGATGACAAGCTCCTGGAGCATTGTAATGAGAAGACCGTGGAGCCTTGTGATGACAAGTCTCATGGAGCATTCTGATGAAAAGGGGCATGGAGAATTGTGATTACAGGGGTCTTGGAGCATTGTGATGACAAGGGCATGGAGCATTGGGATGAGAAGACCATGGAGCGTTCTGATGACATGCGTCATGGAGCTTTGTGATGACAAGGGCATGGAGCATTTTGATTACAGGGGTCTTGGAGCATTGTGATGAAAAGGGCATGGATCATTGTGATGGAAGAGGCATGGAGCCTTGTCATGACAGGTTTCAAGGAGCATACTGACGACAAGTGTCAGGGAGCATTGTGATGACAAGTGTATTGAGCATTGTGATGACAAAGGTCATGGAGCATTGTGATGAGAAAACCATGGATAATTGTGATGACGAGCATCATGGGGCGTTGTGATGACAAGTGTTATGGAACATTGTGATCACAAGAGTTTGGAACATTGTGATGACAGAGGTCATGGAGCATTTTGATTTCATTTTGATGACAATAGCATGAAGCATTATGATGATGGGCATGGTGCATTTTGATGACAGGCTTCATGGAGCATTGAGATGAAAAGGGGCATGGAGCATTGTGATTAAAGTGGTCTTGGAGCAATGTGATGACAAGGGCATGGAGCATTGTGATGAGAAGGCAATGGAGCATTGTGATGACATGCGTAATGGAGCTTTGTGATGACAAGGGCATGGAGCATTGTGATGACAGTGGCATTCAAAATTGGTCTAACAAGTTTCATGGATTATTGTGATGATGGTGGACATGGTGCATTTTGATGACAAGGGCATGGAGCATTGTGATTTCAAGGTCATGGAATATTGTGAAGACAGGTGACAGGGAGCGTTGTCATGACATATGCCATGGTCCATGGAGATGACAATGTCATGGAGCATTGTGATGCCAAGTGTCATGGAGGATTGTGATGACAAAGGTAATGGAGTATTGTGATGACAGAGGCTTGGAGTATTGTGATCACAAGGGACATGGAGCATTGTGATGACAAGGGCCTGGAGCACTGTGATGACAACGGACACTGAGAATTTTGATGAAAATATATGAAGCATTTTGATGACAAAGGCATGGAGCTTGCTATGACAGGTGTCATGGGGCATTGCGATGACAGGTGCATGGAGAATTGTGATGACAAGAGCATGTAACATTGTGAAGAGAAGTGTCATGGAGCATTGTGATGACAAGGACGTGGAGAATTGTGATGACAAGGGACATGGAGCATTGTTATGACCAGGGAATGGAGCATTGTGATGGCAAGACCGTGGAGCACTGTGATGAGAAGACCATGGATAACTGTGATGACGAGCGTCATGGAGCACTGTAATGACAAGGGGCATGGAGCATTCTGATGACAGGTGTCATGGAGCATTGTGATGATATGGGTCATGGAACATTGTGAAGACGGGTCATGGAGCATTGCGATGACAAGGGTCACGGAGCATTCTGATGATAAGCTTGTGGAGTACTGTGATGAAAATGGCATGGATCATTGTGATGAAAAGGGCATGGATAATTGTGATGAAAAATGCATGGAGCCTTTTAATGACAGGTTTCAAGGAGCATTCTGACAACAAGTGTCAGGGAGCATTGTGATGACAAGTGTATTGAGCATTGTGATGACAATGATCATGGAGAATTGTGATGACAACAGTCCCGGATTATTGTGTTGTAAGGGGTCATAGAGCATTGAGATGACAGTGGTCATGGAGCATTGTGATGACAGGGGTCATGGAGCAGTGTGATGAGAAGATCATGGAGCATTGGCTGAAAATATTCATGGAGTATTGTGATGACAAGGGAATGGAGCATCGTGATGACAAGGTCCTGGAGCATTGTGATGAGAAGTCCATGGAGCCTTGTGATGACATGTCTCATGGAGCATTCTGATGAATTGGGGCATGGAGCATTTTGATTACAGGAGCCTTCGAGCATTGTGCTGACCAGGGCATGGAGCATTGTGATCAGAAGACCATGGAGCATACTTATGACATGCGTCATGAAGCTTTGTGATGACCAGGGCATGGAGCATTGTGATTACAGGGGTCTTGGAGCATTTTGATGACAAGGGCAAGGAACACTGTTATACATGGGTCATGGAGGATTGTAATGACAAGAGCATGGATCATTGTGAATAGAATGTCATCGAGCATTGTGTTGACAAGCGTCATGGAGCTTTGTGATGACAAGGGCATGAAGCAATGTGATGAAAGGGTTCATGGAGCATTGTGTTGACAATGGCATGGAGCATTGTGATGCCAAGGGTCATGGAGCTTTGTGATGACAAAGGTCATGGAGCATTTTGATTACAAGGGCGTTGTGGATTGTGATGAGAAGGGAAGGGAGCATTGTGATGAAAGTGTCATAGAGCAATTTGATGAAAACTGTCATGGAACATTTTGATGAAAGGGGATATGGAACATTGTGATGTCAGGGGTCATGGAGCTTTGTGATGAAAAGGGTCATGGAGCTTTTTGATGCTGGGGTTATGGAACATTGTGATATTAGTCGTCATGGAGCATTGTGATGATAATTGCATGTAGCATTGTGATGACAAACGTCACGGAACATTGTGATGATGCGGGCATGGACCATTTTGATGACAAATTCATGAAGTATTGTGGTTGCTGGAGTCACGGAGCATTGTGATGACACGGGTCATGGAGCATTGTGATGACAAGGGCATGGAGCATTGTGATGACAGGTGCATAGAGCATTGCTCTGACAATTTTTATGGATTATTGTGATGACAGTGGGCATGGCGCATTGTGATGACAGGGGCATGGAGCATTGTGATGACAAGTTCAAGGATTATTGTGAAGACAGGTGTCAAGGAGCATTGTGATGACATATGTCATGGTCCATTATGATGACAACGGCATGGAGCATTGTGATGCCAAGTGTCATGGAGGATTGTGATGACAAAGTAATGGAGCATTGTGATGAGAAGGGCTTGGAGCATCGTGATGACAAGGGTCATGGAGCACTGTGATGACAAGATCTTGGAGCATTGTGAGGAGAAGGACCATTGAGAATTTTGATGAGAAGGTCGTGAAGCATTGTGATGAAAAGCGCACCGAGCTTGCTATGACAGTGGTCATGGAGCATTGTGATGTACAAGTGCATGAATAATTGTATTGACAAGATCATGTAACATTGTGATGAGAAGTGTCATGGAGCATTTTGATGATAAGGACATGTAGAATTGTGATGACCATTGCATGGAGCATTGTGATGGAAAGACCGTGGAGCACTGTGATGAGAAGACCATGGATAATTGTGATGATGAGCGTCATGGAGCACTGTAATGACAAGGGGCATAGAGCATTTTGATGACAGGTGTCATGGATCATTGTGATGACAAGGGTCATGGACCATTCAGATGACAAGCTTGTGGAGTAATGTGATGACAATGGCATGGAGCATTGTGATGAAAAGGGCATGGAGCATTGTGATGAAAAAGGCTTGGAGCCTTTTCATGACAGGGATCAAGGAGCATTCTTACGACAAGTGTCAGGGAGCATTGTGATGACAAAGGTCATGCAGCATTGTGATGACAGGCATCATAGAGCGTTGTGATGACAAATGTTATGGAACATTGTGATCACAAGGGTTTTGAGCATTGTGATGACAGAAGTCATGTATCATTTTCATTTCAAGGTGCATGGAGCATTGTGATGACAAGGGCATGAAGCACTGTGAACCCAGGGTTCATGGAGGGTATTGATGACAATGGGAATGGAGTATTGTGATGACAAGCGCATGGAGCATTGTGTGGACAACGTCATGTAGCATTTTGCTGACAAATGCATGGAGCATTTTTATGACAAGTGTCATGGAAGACTGTGATGACAAGCGTCATGGAGCATTGTGATTACAAGGGTCATGGAGCATTGGGATGGCAAGGGCATGGATCATTGTGATGACAAGTGTCATGGAGCATTTTGATGACAAGAGTCCCGGATCATTGTGTTGTCCGGTGTCATGGAGCACTGTTATGACAGTGGTCATGGAGCACTGCGATGAGAAGTTCATGGAGCATTGGGCTGACAAAATTCATTGAGTATTGCGATGGCAGTGGTCATGGAGCATTGCGATGACAATGGAATGGAACATTGTGATGACAAGGTCCTGGAGCATTGTGAGGAGAAGACCATGGAGCCTTGTGATGACAAGTGTCATGGAACATTCTGAAGAAAAGGGGTGTGGAGCATTGTGATTACATGGGTCTTGGAGCTTTGTGATGAATAGGGCATGGGTGATTGTGATGCAAAAGGCATGGAGCCTTGTCATGACAGGGTTCAAGGAGCATACTGACGACAAGTGTCAGGGAGCATTGTAATGACAAGTGTATTGAGCATGGTGATGACAAAGGACATGGAGAATTGTGATGAGAAGACCATGGATAATTGTGATGATGAGCATCATGGGGCGTTGTTATGACTAGTGTTATCGAACATTGTGATCACAAGGGTTTGGAGCATTGTGTTGACAGAGGTTATGGAGCATTTTGATTTCATTGTGATGACAATAGCATGAAGCATTTTGATGATGGGCATGGTTCACTGTGATTACAGAGTTCTTGGATTAATTAGATGAAAAGTGGCATGGAGCATTTTGATTACAGGTGTCTTGGAGCATTGTGATGACAAGGGCATGGAGCATTGTGATGAGAAGGCCATGGAGCAGATTGATGACATGCGTCATGGAGCTTTGTGATGACAATAACATGGAGCATTGTGACTACAGGGGTTTTGGAGCATTGTGATGACAAGGGTCATGGAGCCTTGTGATGACAAGGCCGTGGAACATTGTCATGACAAGGGTGAGGGAGTATTGTGATGACTAGTGATGGAACATTTTGATATCAGTGGTGAGAGAGCATTTTGATGAGAAGTACATGGAGCATTGTGATGACAAGTTTTATGGAGCAATTTGATGACAAGTTTGTGGAAAATTTTGATAACAAGCGCATAGAGCATTGTGATAACAAGGGTCATGGAGCACTCTGCTGACAAAGGCATGGAGCATTGTGATGGCAGGTGTCACAGATCATTGTGAATGAAAAGTTCATGGAGCATTATGGTGACAAATTTCACAGAGCCCTGTGATGACGAGGGCATGGACCATTTTGATTCCAAAGGTCATGAAGCATTGTGATGACTGGAATCATGGAGCATTGTGATGACAACGGCATGGAGCATTGTGATGACAGGGGCATGGAACATTGTTCTGAAAAGTTTCATAGATTATTGAGATGACAGTGGGCATGGCACATTGTGATGACAAGGGCATGGAGCATTGTTATGAGAAGGTCATGAATTATTGTGCAGACAGGTGTCAGGGATCATTGTGATGACATATGTCTTGGTGCATTGTGATGACAATGGCATGGAGCATTGTGAAGCCAAGTGTCATGGAGGATTGTGATGACAAAGGTAATGGAGCATTGTGATGACAAGGGCTTGGAGCTTTTTGATGACAATGGTCATGGAGCACTGTGATGACAAGGGCATGAAACACTGTGATGACAAAGGCCATTGAGAATTTTGATGACAATGTCGTGAAGCAGTGTGATGAAAAGCACTTGGAGCTTGCTATGACAGGGGTCATGGAGCATTGCGATGACAAGTGCATGGAGAATTGTGATGACAAGATCATGTAACATTGTGATGAGAAGTGTCATGGAGCATTGTGATGGCAAGACCGTGGAGCACTGTGATGAGAAGAGCATGGATAATTGTGATGTCGAGCGTCATGCAGCACTGTAATGACAAGGGGCATGGAGCATTGTGATGACAGGGGGCATGGAGCATTGAGATGACAGGGGTCATGGAGCATTGTGATGACAAGGGTCATGGAGCATTCTGATGACAACCTTGGGGAGTAATGTGATGACAATGGCATAGAGCATTGTGATGGAAGGGGCATGGAGCATTGTGATGTAAAAGGCATGGAGGCTTTTCATGACAGCGTTCAAGGAGCATTCTGACGACAAGTGTCAGGGAGCATTGTGATGACAAGTGTATTGATCATTGTGATGACAAAGGTCATGGAGCATTGTGATGACAAGGGCATGTAATATTGTGATGACAGGCATCATGGAGCGTTGTGATGACAAGTGTTGTGGAACAATGTGATCACAAGTGTTTGCAGCATTGTGATGACAGAGGTCATGGATCATTTTGATTTCAAGGAGCACGGAGCGTTGTGATGACAGGGATCATGAAGCATTGTGATGAGAAGATCATGGAGCATTGGGCTGAAAATATACATGGAGTATTGTGATGACAGGGGTCTTGGAGCACTGTGATAACAAGGGCATGGAGCATTGTGATGAGAAGGCCATGGAGCATTCTGATGACATGTGTCATGGATGTTTGTGATGAAAAGGGGAATGGAGCATTGTGATTACAGGGGACTTTGAGCACTGTGATGAAAAGGGCATGGATCATTGTGATGAAAAAGGCATGGAGCCTTGTCATGGCAGGGTTCAAGGAGCATACTCTCGACAAATGTCAGGGAGCATTGTGATGACAAGTATATTGAGCATTGTGATGACAAAGTTCATGGAGCATTGTGATGAGAAGACCATGGTTAACAGTGATGAGGAGCATCATGGGGCATGGTGATGACAAGTGTTATGGAACATTGTTATCACAAGTGTTTGGAGCATTGTGATGACAGAAGTCATGGAGCATATTGATTTCATTGTGATGACAATAGCATGAAGCATTATGATGATGGGCATGGTGCAAGGGATGACAGGGTTCTTGGAGCATTGCGATGACAAGGGCATGGACCATAGTGAATGAGAAGTCCATGGAGCATTCTGATGACATGCGTCATGGAGCTTTCCGATGACAATTGCATGGAGCTTTGTGATTACAGGTTCTTGGAGCATTGTGATGAAAAGGGTCATGGAGTCTTGTGATGACAAGGCTGTGGAACCTTGTGATGGCAGGTGTCATGGAGCATTGTTATGACAGGGGGAATGGAGCATTGTGATGACAAGTTCACGCAACACTGTTATACATGGGTCATGGAGGATTGTAATGAAAGGGTCATGGAGCATTGTGATGAGAAATGCATCGAGCATTGTGATGAAAAGCGTCATGGAGCTTTGTGATGACAAGGGCATGGAGCAATGTGATGAGAGGGTTCATGGAGCATTGTGATGACAATGGCATGGAGCATTGTGATGCCAAGGGTTATGGAGCTGTGTGATGACAAATGTCATGGAGCATTCTGATGACAAGGGTGACGTGCATTGTGATGAGAAGAGCAGGGAGCATTGTGATCACAGTGTCATTGAACAATTTGAATAAAATGGTCATGGAACGTTTTGATTACAGTGGTTATGGAATATTGTGATCTCAGGTGTCATGGAGCTTTGTGATGAAAAGTGTCATGGAGCATTTTGATGACAGGGGTTATGGAATATTGTGATGTCAGGGGTCATCGAACATTGTGATGATAAGTGCATGTAGCATTTTAATGACAGGGGTCATGGAACATTGTGATGACAGGGGTGATGGTGTATTGGAATGAATAGTGATGGAACATTGTGATATCACTGGTGAGAGAGCATTTTGATGAGAAGTGCATGGAGCACTGTAATGACAAGGTTTAAGCAGCATTGTGATGAAAAGGATGTGGAGCATTTTGATGACAAGCACATGGCACATTGTGATGACATGGGTCATGGAGTATTGTGCTGAGAAGCGCATGCAGCATTGTGATGACAAGGGTCATGGAGCATTGTGCTGAGAAAGGCATAGAGCATTGTGATGACAAGGGTCACAGAGCATTGTGATGAAAAGTTCATGGAGCATTGTGGTGACAAAGGTCACAGAGACTTGTGATGACGAGGGAATGGACCATTTTAATGAGAAAGGTCATGAAGCATTGTGATGACTGGAGTCACAGAGCATTGTGATGACAGGGGTCATGGAGCATTGTGATGACAAGGGCATGGAGCATTGTGATGACAGGTGCATGGAGCATTGGTCTGAGAAGTTTCATGGATTATTGTGATGACAGTGGGAATGGCGCATTGTGATGACAAGGGCAGGGAGCATTGTGATGACAAGGTCATGCAGTTTTGTGAAGACAGTTGTCAGGGAGCATTGTGAACACCTAAGTCATGGCCCATTGTGATGACAATGGCATGGAGCATTGTGATGCCAAGTGTCATGGAGTATTGTGATGACAAATGTAAAGGAGCATTGTGATGACAAGGGCTTGGAGCATTGTGATGACAAAGGTCATGGAGCACTGTGCTGACAAGGGCATGGAGCATTGTGATGACAAGGTTCATGGAGCATTGTGCTGAGAAAGGCATGGAGCATTGTGATGACAAATGTCACAAAGCATTTTGATGAAAAGTTCATGGAGCATTGTGGTGACAAATGTCACAGAGCCTTGTGATGACGAGGGCATGGACCATTGTGATGACCAAGGTCATGAAGCATTTTGATGACTGGAGTCACGGATCATTTTGATGACAATGGCATGGAGCATTGTGATGACAGGGGCATGGAACATTGGTCTGACATGTTTCATGGATTATTGTGATGGAAATGGGCATGGCTCCTTGTGATGACAATGGCATTGAGCATTGTGATGACAACGTCATGCAGAATTGTGAAGACAGCTGTCAGGGAGCATTGTGATGACCTATGTCATGGACAATTGTGATGAAAATTGCATGGAGCATTGTGATGCCAAGTGTCATGGAGCTTTGTGATGACAAGGGCATGGACCATTGTGATTAGAGGGGTCTTGGAGCATTGTGATGACAAGGGCCATTGAGAATTTTGATGACAAGTTCGTGAAGCATTGTGATGACATGCGCATGAAGCTTGCTATGACAGGGGTCATGGAGCATTGCGATGACAAGTGCATGGAGAATTTTGATGAAAAGAGCATGTAAAATTGTGATGAGATGTGTCAAAGAGCATTGTGATGACAAGGACGTGGACAATACTGGTGAACAGGGCATGGAGCATTGTGATGGCAAGACCGGGGAGCATTGTGATGAGGAGACCATGGATAATTGTGATGGCGGGCGTCATGGAGCACTGTAGTGACAAGTGGCATGGAGCATTGTGATAACTGGTGTCATGGAGCATTGTGATGACAGGGGTCATGGAGCATTGTGATGACAAGCTTGAGGAGTATGATGATGACAACTGCATGGAGCATTGTGATGAAAAGGCCATTGAGCATTGTGATGACAAGGGCAGGGAGCAATGTGATGAGAGTGTTCATGGAGCATTGTGATGACAATGGCATGGAGTATTGTGATGCCAAAGGTCATGGAGCTTTGTGATGACAAAGGTCATGGAGCATTTTGATGACAAGTGTGTGGTGCATTGTGATGAGAAGGGCAGGGAGCATTGTGATGACAGGGTCATGGAGCAATTTGATGAAAAGGGTCAGGGAACATTTTGATGACAGGGGTCATGGAACATTGTGATGTCAGTGGTCATGGAGCATTGTGATGATAAGGGCATGTAGCATTTTGATGACAGGGGTCATGGAACATTGTGATGACAGGGGTAAGGGAGTATTGTGATGACTAGTGATGGAACATTGTGATATCAGTGGTGAGAGACCATTTAGATGAGAAGTGCATGGAGCATTGTGATAAAAAGGTTTATGGAGCATTGTGATGACAAGGTTGTGGAGCATTGTGATGACAAGTGCATGGCACATTGTGATGACATGTGTCCTGGAGCATTGTGCTGAGAAGCACATGGAGCATTGTGATGACAAGGGTCATGGAGCATTGTGCTGACAAAGGCATGGAGCATTGTGATGAGAAGTGTTACAGAGCATTGTGATGACGAGGGAATGGACCATTGTGATGACAAAGGTCATAAAGCATTGTGATGACTGGAGTCAAGGAACATTATGATGTGAGGGGTAATGGAGCATTGTGATTAAAAGGGCATGGAGCATTGTGATGACAGCGGCATGGAGCATTGGTCTGACAAGTTTCATGGATTATTGCTATGACAGTGGGCATGGAGCATTGTGATGAAAGAGGTCATGGATCATTTTCATTTCAAGGACCATGGCGCATTGTGATGACAAGGGCATAAAACAATGAGAACCCAAGTTTCATCGAGGATTTTGATGACAATGGGAATGGAGCATTGTGATGACAAGTTCATGAAGCATTTTGATGACAAGGGTCATGGAGCACTGTGATGACAAGCGTCACTGAACATTGTGATTACAGCGGTCATGGAGCATTGTGATAACAAGGGAATGGATCATTGTGATGACAAGGACATGGAACATTGTGATGACAGGGGCATGGAGCATTGTGATGACAATGTCGTAGATTATTGTGAAGACAGTTGTCAGGGAGCACTGTGGTGACATATGTCATGGTCCATTGTGATGACAAGGTCGTAGATTATTGTGAAGACAGTTGTCAGGGAGCACTGTGGTGACATATGTCATGGTCCATTGTGATGACATTGGCATTGTGATGCCAAGTGTCATGGAGAAATGTGATGACAAATATAATGGAGCATTGTGATGACAAGGGCTTGGAGCCTTGTGATGACAAGGGTTATGGAGCATTGTGATGACAAGGGAATGGATCATTGTGATGACAAGGGTCATGGAGCATTTTGATGACAATGGTCCAGGATCATTGTGTTGTCAGGGGTCATGGATCGTTGTGATGACAGTGGTCATGGAGCATAGTGATGACAGGGTTCATGGGGCATTGTGAAGTGAAGGTCATGGAGCATTGGGCTGTAAATATTCATGGAGTATTGTGATTACAGGGGTCATGGAGCATTTTGATGACAAGGGAATGGAGCATTGTGATGAAAAGGGCATGGAGCATGGTGATGAGAAGGCCATGGAGCATTTTGAAGACATGCTTCATGAAGCTTTGTGATGACAAGAGCATGGAGCATTGTGATTACAGGAGTCTTGGAGTATTGTGATGAAAAGTGCATGGATCATTGTAATGAAAAATGCATGGAGCCTTGTCATGACAGGTTTCAAGGAGCATATTCACGACCATTGTCAGGGAGCATTGTGATGACAACTTTATTGAGAATTGTGATGAAAAATGTCATGGAGTATTGTGAATAGAAGACCATGGATAATTGTGATGATGAGCGTCATGGGGCGTTGTGATGACAAGTGTTATGGAACATTGTGATCACAAGGGTTTGGAGCATTGTGATGACAGAGGTCATGGAGCATTTTGATTTCATTGTGATGACAATAGCATGAAGCATTATGATGATGGGCATGGTGCTTTGAGATGACAAGGTTCATGGAGCATTGAGATGAAAAGGGGCATGGAGCGTTGTGATTACAGGTGTCTTGGAGCATTGCGATGACCAGGTCATGGAGCATTGTGATGAGAAGGCGAAGGCGCATTCTTATGACATGCATCATGGAGCTTTGTGATGAGAAGGGCATGGAGCATTGTGATTACAGGTGTCTTGGAGCATTGTGATGACAAGGGTCATGGAGCCTTGTGATGAGAAGGCCGTGGAACATTGTAATGGCAGTTTTCATGGAGCATTGTTATAACAGTGGTAATGGAGCATTTTCATGACAAGGGCATGGACCATTGGTCTGAAAATTTTCATGGATTATTGTGATGAGAGGGGGCATGGAGCATTGTGATGACAAGGGCACAGAACACTGTGATACATGGGTCATGGAGGATTGTAATGACAAGCCTTGGAGCTTTGTGTTAAGAAGAGCATCGAGCATTGTGATGAAAAGCATCATGGAGCCTGTGATGACAAGGACAGGTATCAATGTTTTGAGAGGGTTCTGGAGCATTTTGATGACAATGGCATGGAGCATTGTGATGCCAAGGGTCACGGAGCTTTGTGATGACAAAGGTCATGGAGGGTTTTGATGACAAGGGCGTGGTGCACTGTGATGAGTAGGGCAGTGAGCATTGTGATGAAAGGGTCATGGAGCAATTTGATGAAAATTGTCATGGGACATTTTGATGACAGGGGTTATGGAACATTGTGATGTCAGGGGTCAAGGAGCATTGTGATGAAAAGGGCATGGAGCATTGTTCTGAAATATTTCATCGATTATTGTGATGAGAGTGGGCATGGAGCATTGTGATGACAAGGGCACAGAACACTTTGATACATGGGTCATGGAGGATTGTAATGACAAAGACATGGAGCATTGTGATGAGAAGGGCATCGAGGATTTTGATGACAAGCGACATGGAGGTTTGTGATGACAAGGGCATGGAGCAATGTGATGAGAGGCTTCTTGGAGCATTGTGATGACAATGGCATGGAGCATTGTGATGCCAAGTGTCATGGAGTTTTGTGATGACAAAGGACATGGAGCATTTTGATGACAAGGTCATGGTGCGTTTTCATGAGAAGGGCAGGGAACATTGTGCTAACAGGGTCATGGAGCAATTTGGTGAAAAAGTCATGGAATATTTTGATGAGAGTGGTTATGGAAAATTGTGATGTCAGTGGTCATGTAGCATTGTGATGAAAATGGTAATGGAGCATTTTGATGACAGGGATTATGGAGCATTGTGATGTCATTGGTCATGGAGCATTTTGATGATAAGTGCATGTAGCATAGTGATGATAGGGGTCATGGAACATTGTGATGACAGGGGTGAGGGAGTATTGTGAAGACTAGTGATGGAACATTGTGATATCAGTGGTGACAGAGCATTTTGATGAGAAGTGCATGGAGCATTGTGATGACATGGTTTATGGAGCATTGTGATGACAAGGATGTGGAGCATTGTGATGACAAGCGCATGGTGCATTGTGTTGACATGTTTCAAGGAGCATTGTGCTGAAAAGCACATGGAGCATTGTGATGACAAGTGTCATGGATCATTTTGCTGACAAAGGCATGGTGCATTGTGATGACAAGGGTCACAGGGCATTGTGATGAAAAGGACATTGATCATTGTGATGCAAAATTCATGGAGCCTTGTCATGACAGGGTTCAAGGAGCATACTGATGATAAGTGTCAGCGAGCATTGTGATGACAAGTGTATTGAGCATTGTGATGACAAAGTTCATGGAGTATTGTGAATAGAAGGCCATGGATAATTGTGATGATGAGCATCATGGGGCGTTGTTATGACAAGTGTTATGGAACATTGTGATCACAAGGGTTTGGAGCATTGTGATGACAGATGTCATGGAGCATTTTGACTTCATTTTGATGACAATAGCATGGAGCATTATGATGATGGGCATGGTGCATTGTGATGACACGGTTCATGGAGATTTGAGATGAAAAGGGGCATTGAGCATTGTGATTACAGAGGTCTAGGAGAATTGTGATGACAAGGGCATGGAGCATCATGAATGAGAAGGCCATGGAGCATTCTGATGACATGCGTCATGGAGCTTTTTGATGCCAAGGACATGGAGCATTGTAAAGACAAGGGTTATGGAGCCTTGTGATGACAAGGCCGTGGAATATTGTAATGGCAGGTATCATGGAGCATTGTTATAACAGGGGTAATGGAGCATTTCGATGACAAGGGCATGGAGCATTGGTCTGAGAAGCTTCATGGATTATTGTGATGAGAGGGGGCATGGAGCATTGTGATGACAAGGGCACGAAACACTGCGATACATGGGTCATGGCGGATTATAATGACAATGGCATGGAGCATTGTGTTAAGAAGAGCATCGAGCATTGTGATGAAAAGCATCACGGAGCCTGTGATGACAAGGGCATGGAACAATGTGATGAGAGTGTTCATGGAGCATTTTGATGACAATGGCAGGGAGCATTGTGATTCCAAGGGTCATGTAGCTTTGTGATGACAAAGGTCATGGAGCATTTTGATGACAAGCACGTGGTGAACTGTGTTGAGAAGGGCAGGGATCATTGTGATGAAAGGGTCATGGAGCAATTTGATGAAAAGTGTCATGGGACATTTTGATGACAGGGGTTATGGAACATTGTGATGAAAGGGGTAATGGAGGATTATGATGAAAACGGTCATGGAGCATTTTGATGACAGGTGTCCTGGAACATTGTGATGACAGGTGTGAGGGAGTATTGTGATGACTGGTGATGGAACATTATGATATCAGTGGTGGGAGAGCATTTTGATGTAAAGTGAATGGAGCATTGTGATGACAAGTTTTATGGAGCACTGTGATGACAAGGTTGTGGAGCATTGTGATGACAAGCACATGGCGCATTGTGATGACACAGGTCATGGGGCATTGTGCGGACTAGCGCATGGAGCATTGTGATTAAAATTGTCATGGAGAATTGTGCTGACAAAGGCATGGAGCACAGTGACGACATGGGTAAAAGAGCATTGTGATGAAAATTTCATGGAGCATTGTGGTGACAAATTTCACAGAGCCTTTTGATGACGTGGGCATGGACCATTGTGATGGCAAGGTCCTGGAGCATTGTGATGAGAGGACCATGGAGACTTGTGATGACAATTCTCATGGAGCATTCTGATGAAAAGGGGGATGGAGCATTGTGATTACAGTGGTATTCGATCATTGTGATGACAAGGCCGTAGAACATTGTGATGGCAGGGGTCATGGAGCATGGTTATGACATGGGCAATGGAGCATTGTGATGACAAGGGCATCGAGCATTGGTCTGAAATGTTTCATGGATTATTGTGATGAGAGTGGGCAAGGAGCATTGTGAAGACAAGGGCACGGAACACTGTGATACATTGGTCATGTAGGATTGTAATGACAAGGGCATGGAGCAATGTGATGAGAGGGTTCATGGAGCAATGCGATGACAAGGGCATGGAGCATTGTGATGGCAAGTGTCATGGAGCATTTTGATGACAAGTTTCCCAGATCATTGTGTTGTCAGGGGTCATGGAGCGCTGTGATGACAGTGGTCATGGAGCATTGTGATGACAGTTTCAAGGAGCATTGTGATAAGAAGGTCATGGAGCATTGGGCTGAAAATATTTATGGAGTATTGTGATGATAGGGGTAATGGGGCATTGTGATGACAAGGGAATGGAGTATTGTGATGACAAGGTCCTGGGGCATTGTGATGAGAAAACCATGGATCCTTGTGATGACAAGTCTCATGGAGCATTCTGATGAAAAGGTGCATGGAGCATTGTGATTACAGGGGTCATGGAGCTTTGTGATGACAAAGTTCATGGAGCATTTTGATGACAAGGTCGTGGTGCATTGTGATGAGAAGGGCAGGGAGCATTTTGATGACAGGGTCCTGGAGCAATTTGATGAAAAGTATCATGGAATATTTTGATGACAGTGGTTATGGAACACTGTTATGTCAGAGGTCATGGAGCATTGTGATGAAAACGGTCATGGAGGATTTTGATGACAGGGGTTATGGAACATTGTGATGTCAGGGTTCATGGAGCATTGTGATGATAAGGTCATGTAGCATTGTAATGACAGGGATCATGGAACATTGTGATGACGGGGGGAGAGAGCATTTTGATGAGAAGTGCATGCAGCATTGTGATGACAAGGTTTTTGGAGCACTGTAATGACAAGAATGTGGAGCATTGTGATGACAAGCGCATGGCGCATTGTGATGACATGGGTTATGCAGCATTGTGCTCACAAGCGCATGGAGCATTGTGATGACAAGGCTCATGGAGAATTGTGCTGACAAAGGCATGGAGCATGGTGATGACAAGGATCACAGAGCATTGTGATGAAAATTTCATGGAGCATTGTGGTGCGAAAAGTTACAGAGCCTTGTGTGACGAGGACATGGACCACTGTGATGACAAATGTCATGAAGCCTTGTGATGACAGGGGAAACAGAGCATTGAGATGACTGGGGTCTTGGAGCACTGTGATGACAAGGACATGGAGCATTGTGATGAGAAGGCCATGGAGCATTCTGATGACATGCATCATGGAGCTTTGTGATTAAAGTTCATGGAGCATTGTGATTACAGGGGTCTTGGAGCATTGTGATGAAAATTGTATGGATCATTGTGTTGAAAAAGGCATGGAGCCTTGTCATGACAGGGTTCAATGAGTGTACTGAGGACTAGTGTCAGGGAGCATTGTGATGACAAGTGTATTGAGCATTGTGATGACAAAGGTCATGGAGCACTGTGATGAGAAGACCATGGATACTTGTGATGATGAGCGTCATGGTGCATTGTGATGACAATGGTTATGGAACATTGTGATCACAAGGGTTTGGAGCATTTTGATGACAGAGGTCATGGAGCATATTGATTTAATTGTGATGACAATAGCATGAAGCATTATGATGATGGACATGGTGCATTGTGATGACAGGGTCATGGAGCAATTTGATGAAAAGTGTCATGGAACATTTTGATGACAGTGGTTATGGAACATTGTGATGTCAGGGGTCTTGGAGACTTGTGATGAAAAGGGTGATGGAGCATTCTGATGACAGAGGATATGGAACATTTTGATGTCAGGGGTCATGGAGCATTGTGATGATAAGGCATGTAGCATTGTGATGACAGAGGTCATGGAAAATTGTGATGACAGTGGTGAGGGAGTATTGTGATGACTAGTGATGGAACATTGTGATATCAGTGGTGAGAAAGCATTTTGATGAGAAGTGCATGGAGCATTGTGATGACAATGTTTATGGAGCATTGTGATGACAAGGTTCATGGAGCATTGTGATGACAAGGCTGTGGAGCATTGTGATGAAAAGTGAATGGCACATTTTGATGACATGGGTCATGGAGCATTGTGCTGAGAAGCGCATGGAGCATTGTGATGACAAGGGTCATGGAGCATTCTGCTGACAAAGCATGGAACATTGTGATGACAACGGTCACAGAGCATTGTGATGAAAAGTTCATGGAGCATTGTGACAATGGTCACAGAGCCTTGTGATGAGGAGTTCAAGGACCATTGTGATGAAAAAGGTCATGAAGGATTGTGATGACTGGAGTAATGGAACACTGTGATGACAAGGGTATGGAGCATTCTGATGACAGGGGCATGGTGCATTGGTCTGAAAAGTTTCATGGTTTATTGTGATGACAGTGGGCAAGGCGCATTCTGATGAGAAGAGCATGGAGCATTGTGATGAGAAGGTCATGGAGTACTGTGAAGAGAGCAGTCTGGGAGCATTGTGATGACATATGTCATGGTCCATTGTGATGACAATGGCACGGAGCATTGTGATGCCAAGTGTCATGGAGGAATGTGATGACAAAGTTAATGGAGCATTGTGATGACAGGGGTTTGGAACATTGTGATGACAAGGGTCATGGAGCATTTTGATGACAAGGGCATGGAGGATTGTGATGACAAGGGCCATTGAGAATTTTGATGACAAGTTCGTGAATCATTCTGAGGAAAAGCATATGGAGCTTACTATGACAGGGGTCATGGAGCATTTCGATGACAAGTGCATGGAGAATTGTGATGACAAGAGCATGTAACACTGTGATGAGAAGTGTCATGGAGCATTGTGATGGCAAGACCGTGGAGCATTGTGATGAGAAGACCATGGGTAATTTTGATGATGAGCGTCATGGAGCACTGTAATGACAAGGGGCATGGAGCATTGTGATGACAGGTGTCATGGAGCATTGTGATGACAGGGGTCATGGAGCATTGTGATGACATGGGTCAAGGAGCATTCTGATGACAAGCTTGTGGAGTATTGTGATGACAATGGCATGGAGCATTGTGAGGAAAAGAGCATGGAGCATTGTGATGAAAAAGGCATGGAGCCTTTTCATGACAGTGTTCAAGGATCATTCTGACGAAAAGTGTCAGGGAGCATTGTGATGACAAGTGTATTGAGCATTGTAATGACAAAGATCATGGAGCATTGTGATGAGAAGTCCATGGATAATTGTGATGACCAGCTTCATGGGGCATTGTGATGACAAGTGTTATGGAACATTGTGTTCAGAATGGTTTGGTGCATTGTGATGACAGAGGTAATTGAGGATTTTGATTTCATTGTGATGACAATAGCATGAAATATTATGGTGATGGGCACGGTGCATTGTGATGACAGTGTTCATGGAGCATTGACATGAAAAGGGGCATGGAGCATTTTGATTACAGGGCTGTTGGAGCATTGTGATGACAAGGGCATGCAGTATTGTGATGACAGGCATCATAGAGCGTTGTGATGACAATTGTTATGGAACATTGTGATCACTAGTGTTTGGAGCACCGTGATGACATAGGCCATGGATCATTTTGATTTCAAGTATCATGGAACATTGTGATGACAAGGGCATGAAACAATGTGATCCCAAGGTTCACGCAGGATTGTGATGACACTGGTAATGGAGAATTGTGATGACAAGTGCATGGAGCATTGTGATGACAAAGTCATGTAGCATTTTGCTGACAAAGGCATGGAGAATTGTGATGACAAGTGTCATATAGCTCTGAGACGACAAGTGTCAAGGAGCATAGTGATTACAGGGGTCATGGAGCATTGGGATGACAAACACAGGGAACATTCTGATGACAAGTGGCATGGATCATTTTGATGACTGTGGTCATGTAGCATTGTGATGACAAGGGTCATGGAGCATTGTGATGAGAAGACCATGAATAATTGTGATTACCAGCGTCAAGGGGCATTGTGATGACAAGTGTTATGGAACATTGTGATCTCAAGGGATTAGAACATTGTGATGACAGAGGTAATAGAGCATTTTGATTTCATTGTGATGACAATAGCATGAAGCATTATGATGATGGGCATGGTGCATTGTGATGACAGTGTTCATGGAGCATTAAGATGAAAAGTTGTATGGAGCATTGTGATTACAGGGGTCTTGGAGCATTGTGATGACAAGGGCATGGAGCATTGTGATTCGAAGGCCATGGAGCATTCTGATGGCATGCGTCATGGATATTTGTGACAACAAGGGCATGGAGCATTGTGATTAGAGGGGTCTTGGAGAATTGTGATTACAAGGGTCATGGAGCCTTGGATGACAAGGCCGTGGAAACTTGTGATGGCAAGGGTCATGGAGCATTGTTATGACAGGCATAATGGAGCATTGTGATGACAAGGGCATGGAACATTGGTCTGAAAATTTCATGGATTATTGTGATGAGATTCGGCATGGAGCATTGTGATGACTAGGGCACGGAACACTGTGATACATGTGTCATTGAGAATTGTAATGACAAGAGCATGGAGCATTGGGATGAGAAGCGTATCGAGCATTGTGATGACATGCGTCATAGAGCATACTGCTGACAACGGCATGGAGCTATGTGATGAGAGGTTTCATGTAGCATTGTGATGAAATGGCATGGAGCATTGTGATGCCAAGGGTCATGGATCTTTGTGATGACACAGGTCATGGAGCATTTTGATGACAAGGTCGTGGTGCATTGTGATGAGAAGGGCAGGGAGCATTGTGATGACAGGGTCATGGAGCAAATTGATGAAAAGTGTCATGGAACATTTTGATAACAGGGGTTATGGAACATTGTGATGTCAGGGGTTATGGAGCATTTTGATGAAAAGGGTCATGGAGCATTGTGATGAAAAGGTGCCTGGAGCATTGTGATTACAGGTGTTTTGAAGCATTGTGATGACAAGGGCATGGAGTATTGTGATGCGAAGGCAATGGAGCATTCTGATGACATGCATCATGGAGCTTTGTGATGACAAGTACATGGAGCATTGTGATTGCAGGGGTCTTGGAGCATTGTGATGAAAATGGAATGGATCATTGTGATGAAAAATGCATGGAGCCTTGTCATGACAGGGTTCAAGGAGCATACTGATGAGAAGTGTCAGGGAGCATTGTGATGATAAGTGTATTGAGCATTGTGATGACAATGATCATGGAGCATTGTGATGAGAAGTGCATGGATAATTGTGATGACCAGCTTCATGGGGCATTGTGATGACAAGTGTTATGGAACCTTATGATCAGAAGGGTTTGGTGCATTGTGATGACAGAGGTCATTTAGCAGTTTGATTTCATTGTGATGACAATAGCATGAAATATTATGGTGATGGACACGGTGAAATTTGATGACAGGGTTCATGGAGCACTGAGATAAAAAGGGGCATGGAGCATTGTGATTACAGTGCTGTTGGACCATTGTGATGACAAGGGCATGGAGCATTGTGATTACAGGGGTTTTGGAGCATTGTGATGAAAAGGGCATGGAACATTGTGATGAGAAGGCCATGGAGCATTCAGATGACATGTGTCATGGAGCTTTGTGATGACAAGGGCATGGAGCATTGTGATTACAGGGGTCTTGGAGCACTGTGATGACAAGGGTCATGGAGGCTTGTGATGACAAGGCCGTGGAAACTTGTGCTGACAGGGGTCATGGATCATTGTTATGAGAGGGGTAATGGAGCTTTGTGATGACAAAGGTCATGCGGCATTTTGATGACAAGGGCGTGGTGCATTGTGATGACAGAGGTCATGAAGCATTTTGATGACAAGGTCGTTGTGCATTTTGGTGAGAAGGGCAGGGAGCATTGTGATGACAGGTTCTTGGTGCAAATTGATGAAAAGTGTCATGGAACATTTTGATAACAGGGGTTATGGAACATTGAGATGACAAGGGCATGGAGCATTGTGATGAGAAGGCCTCGGAGCATTCTGATGACATGTGTCATGAATCTTTGTGACGACAAGGGCATGGAAAATTGTGATTACAGGGGTCTTGGATCACTGTGATGACAAGGGTCATGGAGCCTTGGATGACAAGGCCGTGGAACATTGTGAAGGAAGGGTTCATGGAGCATTGTTATGACAGGTGTAATGGAGCATTGTGATGACAAGGGCATGGACCATTAGTCTGAAAATTTCATGGATTATTGTGATGAGATTCGGCATGGAGCATTGTGATGACTAAGGCACGGAACACTGTGATACATGAGTCATGGGGGATTGTAATGACAAGGGCATGGAGCATTGTGATGAGAAGAGTATCGAGCATTGTGATGACAAGCGTCATGGAGCATTGTGCTGACAAGGGCATGGAGCAATGTGATGAGAGGTTTCATGTAGCATTGTGATGAAATGGCATGGAGCATTGTGATGCCAAGCGTCATGGAGCTTTGTGATGACAAAGGTTATGGAGCATTTTGATGACAAGGTCGTGGTGCATTGTGATGAGAAGGGCAGGGCGCATCGTGATGACAGGGTCATGGAGCAAATTGATGAAAAGTGTCATGGAATATTTTGATTACAGGGGTTGTGGAACATTGTGATGTCAGGGGACATGGAGCATTTTTATGAAAATTATCATGGAGCATTGTGATGAAAAGGTGCATGGAGCATTGTGATTACAGAAGTTTTGAAGCATTATGATGACAAGGGCAAGGAGCATTGTGATGAGAAGGAAATGGAGCATTCTGATGACATGCATCATGGAGCTTTGTGATGACAAGGACATGGAATATTGTGGTGACAAAGGTCACAGAGCCTTGTGTGATGAGGGAATGGAGCATTGTGATGACAAAGGTCATGAAGCTTTGTGATGACTGAAGTCACGGAGCATTGTGATGACAGGGGTCATGGAGCATTGTGATCACAAGGGCATGGTGCATTGTGATGACAGGGGCATGGAACATTGGTCTGACAAGTTTCATGGATTATTGTGATGACAGTGGGCATGGCGCATTGTGATGACAAGGGCATGGAACATTGTGATGACAAGGTCATGTAGTATTGTGAAGACAGGTGTCAGGGAGCATTGTGATGACATATGTCATTGTCCATTGTGATGACAATGGCACGGAGCTTTGTGATAAAAAGTGTCATGGAGGATTGTGATGACAAAGTTAATGGAGCATTTTGATGACAAGGGCTTGGGACACTGTTATGACAAGAGTCATGGAGCATTGTGATGACAAGTGCATGGACCATTGTGAATGACAAGGGCCATTGAGAATTTTGATGACAACGTCGTGAAGCATTGTGATGACAAGCGCATGGAGCTTGCTATGACAGGGGTCATAGAGCATTGCAATGACAAGAGCATGGAGAATTGTAATGACAAGATCATGTAACATTGTGATAAGAAGTGTCATGGAGCATTGTGATGACAAGGACGTGGAGAATTGTGATGACATGGGACATGGAGCATTGTGATGACCAGGGCATGGAGCATTGTGATGGCAAGACCGTGGAGCATTGTGATGAGAAAATCACGGATAATTTTGATGACGAGCGTCATGGAGCACTGTAATGACAAGGGCCATGGAGCATTGTGATTACAGGTGTCTTGGAGCATTGTGATGACAAGGGAATGGAGCATTTTGATGAGAAGGTCATGGAGCATTGGGCTGAAAATATTCATGGAGTATTGTGATGACAGGGGTCAAGGAGCATTGTGATGACAAGGGAATGGAGCATTGTGGTGACAAGGTCCTGGAGAAGTGTGATGAGAAAACGATGGAGTCTTGTGATGACAAGTCTCATGGAGCATTCTGATGAATAGGGGCATGGAGCATGTTGATTAAAGGGGTCTTAGAGCATTGTGATTACAAGGGCTTGGAGCATTGTGATGAGAAGGCCATGGAGCATTCTGATGACATGGGTCTTGGATCTTTGTGACGACAAGGGCATGGAGCATTGTGATTACAGGGGTCTTGGAGCATTGTGATGACAAGGGTCATGGAGCCTTGGATGACAAGGCGGTGGAACATTGTGATGGCAGGGGTCATGGAGCATTGTTATGACAGGGGTAATGGAGCATTGTGATGACAAGGGCATGGAACATTGGTCTGAAAATTTCATGGATTATTGTGATGAGATTCGGCATGGAGCATTGTGATGACTAGGGCATGGAATACTGTGATACATGTGTCATGGAGGATTGTAATGACAAGTCATGGAGCATTGTGATGAGAAGAGTATCGAGCGTTGTGATGAGAAGAGTCATGGAGCATTGTGCTGACAAGGGCATGGAGCAATGTGATGAGAGGTTTCATGTAGCATTGTGATGAAATGGCATGGAACATTGTGATGCCAAGGGTCATGGAGCTTTGTAATGACAAAGGTCATGGAGCATTTTGATGACAAGGTCGTGGTGCATTGTGATGAGAAGGCAAGGAGCATTGTGATGACAGGGTCATGGAGCAAATTGATGAAAAGTGTCATGGAACATTTTGATTACAGGGGTTATGGAACATTGTAATGTCAGGGGTCATGGAGCATTGTGATGAAAAGGGTCATGGAGCATTCTGATGAAAAGGTGCATGGAGCATTGTGATTACATGTGTTTTGAAGCATTGTGATGACAAGGGCAAGGAGCATTCTGATGACATGCGTCATGGAGATTTGTGATGACAAGCACATGGAGCATTGTGATTACAGGGGACTTGGAGCATTGTGATGAAAAGGGCATGGATCATTGTGATGACCAGCGTCATGGGGCATTGTGATGAGAAGTGTTATGGAACATTTTGATCAGAAGGGTTTGGTGCATTGTGATGACAGTGGTCATTGAGCATTTTTATTTCATTGTGATGACAATAGTATGAAATATTATGGTGATGGGCACGGTTCATTGTGATGACAGGGTTCATGGAGAATTGAGATGAAAAGGAGCATGGAGCATTGTAATTACAGTGGTGTTGGAACCTTGTGATTACAAGGGCATGGACCATTGTGATGAGAAGGCCATGGAATATTCTGATGACATGCGTCAGGGAGCTTTGTGATGACAAGGACATGGAGCAATGTGATTACAGGGGTCTTGGAGCATTTTGATACCAAGGGTCATCGAGGCTTGTGATGACAAGGCCGTGGAAACTTGTGATGGCAGGGGTCATGGAGCATTGTTATGACAGGTGTAATGCAGCTTTGTGATGAAAAGGGAATGGGGCATTGGTCTGAAAATTTTCATTGGTTTTTGTGATGAGTGTGGGCATGGAGCATTGTGATGACAAGGGCACGGAACACTGTGATACTTCGATCATGCTGCATTGTAATGACAAGGGCATGGAACATTGTGATGAGAAGCGCATCGAACATTGTGATTACAAGCGTCATGGATATTTGGATGACAAGGGCATGGAGCAATGTGATGAGAGGTTTCATGGAGCTTTTTGATGCCAAGGGTCATGGACCTTTGTGATGACAAAGGTCATGGAGCATTTTGATGACAAGGGCGTGGTGCATTGTGATGAGAAGGGCAGGGAGCATTGTGATGACAGGGTCATGGAACAATTTGATGAAAAGGGTCATGGAATATTTTGATGACAGAGGTTATAGAACACTGTGATGTCAGTGGTCATGGAGCTTTGTGATGAAAAGGGTCATGGAGCATTTTGATTACAGGGGTTATGGAACATTGTGATGTCAGGTGTCATTGAGCATTGTGATGATAAGGTCATGTAGCATTGTGATGACAGGGGTCATGGAATATTGTGATGACAGGGGTGATGGAGTATAGTGATGACTAGTGATGGAACATTGTGATATCAGTGGTGAGAGTACATTTTGAGGAGAAGTGCATGGAGCATTGTGATGACAAGGTTTATGGAGCATTTTGATGACAAGGATGTGGAGCATTGTGATGACAAGTGCATGGCGCATTGTGATGACATGGGTTATGGAGCACTGTGCTGACACACGCATCGAGCATTGTGATGACAAGGGTCATGGAGCATTGTGACGAGAAGACCTTGCATAATTGTGATGATGAGCGTAAAGGGTATTGTGATGACAAGTGTTATGGGACATTGTGATCAGAAGTGTTTGGAGCCTTGTGATGACAGAGGACATGGAGCATTTTGATTTCATTGTGATGACAATAGAATGAATCATTATGATGATGTGCATGGTTCATTGTGATGACAGTGTTCATGGAGCATTGAGATGAAAAGTGGCATGGAGAATTGTGATTACAGAGGTCTTGGAGCATTGTGATGACAAGGGTCATGGAGCCTTGTGATGACAAGGCCGTGGATCATTGTGATGGCAGGGGTCATGGAGCATTGTTATGACAGGGGTAATGGATCATTGTGATGACAAGGGCATGGAGCAATGTGATGAGAGATTTCATTGAGCATTGTGATGACAATGGCATGGAGCTTTGTGATGCCAAGGGTCATGGAGCTTTGTGATGACAAATGTCATGGGGCATTTTGATGACAAGGGCGTGGTGCATTGTGATGAGAAGGGCAGGGAGCATTGTGTTGACAGGGTCAGGGAGCAAATTGATGAAATGTGTCGTGGAACATTTTGATTACAGGAGTTATGGAACATTGTGATGTCAGGAGTCATGGAGCATTTTGATGAAAAGGGTCATTGAGCATTCTGATGAAAAGGTGCATGGAGCATTGTGATTACAGGGGTTTTAAAGCATTGTGATGACAAGGGCAAGGAGCACTGTGATGAGAAGGCAATGGAGCTTTCTGATGACATGCGTCATGGAGCTTTGTGATGACCAGTACATGGAGCTTTTTGGTGACAAAGGTAACAGAGCCTTGTGTGACGAGGGCATGGACCATTGTGATGATAAAGGTAATGAAGCATTGTGATGACTGGAGTCACGGAGCATTGTGATGACAGGGGTCATGGAGCATTGTTATGACAAGGGCATGTAGCACTGTGATGACAGTGGTCATGGAACATTGTGATGACAGGGGTGAGCGAGTATTGTGATGACTAGTAATGGAACATTGTGATATATGTCGTGAGAGAGCATTTTGATGAGAAGTGCATGGAGCATTGTGATGACAAATTTTATGGAGCATAGCGATGAAACGGATGTGGAGCATTGTGATGAAAAGAGCATGGCACATTGTGATGACATGTGTCATGGATCATTGTGCTGACAAAGGCATGGAGTTTTGTGATGACCAGTGTCACAGAGCATTGTGATGAAAATTTCATGGAGCATTGTGGTGACAAAGATCACAGTGACTTGTGTGACGAGGGCATGGACCATTGTGATGAGAAATGTCATGAATCATTGTGATGACTGGAGTCACGGAGCATTGTGATGACAGTGGTCATGGAGCATTGTGATGTCAAGGGCATGGAGCATTGTGATGACCGCGGCATGGAACATTGGTCTGACATGTTTCATGGATTATTGTGATGACAGTGGGCATGGCGCATTGTGATGACAAGAGCATGGAACATTGTGATGACAAGGTCATGGAGTATTGTGAAGACAGGTGTCAGGGAGCATTGTGATGACATATGTCATTGTCCATTGTGATGACAATGGCATGGAGCATTGTGATACCAAGTGTCATGGAGGATTGTGATGACAAAGGTAATGGAGCATTTTGATGACAATGGTCATGGAGCACTGTGATGACAAGGGCATTTAGCGTTGTGATGACAAGGGCCATTGAGAATTTTGATGACAACGTCGTGAAGCATTGTGATGACAAGCGCATGGAGCTTGCTATGACAGGTGTCATAGAGCATTGCGATGACAAGTGCATGAAGAATTGTGATGACAAGATCATGTAACATTGTGATAAGAAGTGTCATGGAGCATTGTGATGACAAGGACGTGGAGAATTGTGATTACATGGGACATGGAGCATTGTGATGACCAGGGCATGGAGCATTGTGATGGCAAGACCGTGGAGCATTGTGATCAGAAGATCACTGATAATTGTGATTACGAGCGTCATGGAGCACTGTAATGACAAGGGGCATGGAGCATTGTGATTACAGGTGTCTTGGAGCATTGTGATGACAAGGGCATGGTGCATTGTGATGAGAAGCCCTCAGAGCATACTGATGACATGCGTCATGAATCATTGTGATGACAAGGGCATGGAGCATTGTGATTACAGACGTCTTGGAGCACTGTGATGACAAGGGTCATGGAGCTTTGGATGACAAGGCCATGGAACATTGTGATGGCAGGGGTCATGGAGCATTGTTATGACAGTGGTAATGGAGCATTGTGATGACAAGGGCATGGAACATTGGTCTGAAAATTTCATGGATTATTGTGATGAAATTCGGCATGGAGCATTGTGATGACTAGGGCACGGAACACTTGATAAATGTGTCATGGAGGTTTGTAATGACAAGGGCATGGAGCATTGTGATGAAAAGTGTATCGAGCATTGTGTTGACAAGCGTCATTGAGCATTGTGCTTGCAAAGACATGGAGCATGGTGAAGGCATGGGTAAAAGAGCATTGTGATGAAAATTTCATGGAGCATTGTGCTGACAAATTTCACAGAGCCTTTTGATGAAGTGGGCATGGACCAGTGTGATAACAAGGTACTGGAGCATTGTGATGAGAGGACCATGGAGCCTTGTGGTGACAATTCTCATGGAGCATTCTGATGAAAATTGGCATGGAGCATTGTGATTACAGGTGTATTGGATCCTTGTGATGACAAGGCCGTAGCATATTGTGATGGCAGGGTTCATGGAGCATGGTTATGACATGGGCAATGGAGCATTGTGATGACAAGGGCATCGAGCATTGGTCTGAAAAGTTTCATGGATTATTGTGATGAGAGAGGGCATAGAGCATTTTGATGACAAGGGCACAGAACACTGTGATACATGGATCATGGAGAACTGTAATGACAATGGCGTGGAGCAATGTGATGAGAGGCTTCATGGAGCATTGTGATGACAAGGGAATGGAGCATTGTGATGACAAGGTCCTGGAGCATTGTGATGAGAAGGGCAGGGAGTATTGTGATGACAGGGTCATGGAGCAAATTGATGAAAAGTGTCATGGAACATTTTGATGACAGGGGTTATGGAACACTGTGATGTCAGGGATCATGGAGCATTGCGATGAAAATGGTCATGGAGCATTCTGATGAAAACATGCATGGAGCATTGCGATTACAGGGTTTTTGAAGCATTGTGATGACAAGGGCATGGAGCAATGTGATGAGAAGGCAATGGAGCATTCTGATGACATGCGTCATGGAGCTTTGTGATTACAAGCACATGGAGCATTGTGATTACAGGGGTCTTGGAGCATTGTGATGAAAAAGGCATGGATCATTGTGATGACCAGCATCTTGGGGCATTGTGATGAGAAGTGTTATGGAACATTTTGATCAGAAGGGTTTGGTGCATTGTGATGACAGTTGTCATTGAGCATTTTTATTTCATTGTGATGACAATAGCATGAAATATTATGGTGATGGGCACGGTACATTGTGATGACAGGGTTCATGGAGCATTGAGATGAAGAGGAGCATGGAGCATTGTAATTACAGTGGTGTTGGAACATTGTGGTTACAAGGTCATGGACCATTGTGATGAGAAGGCCATGGAACCTTCTGATGACATGCGTCATGGAGCTTTGTGATGACAAAGGCATGGAGCATTGTGATTACAGGGGTCTTGGAGCATTTTGATACCAAGGGTCATCGAGGCTTTTGATGACAAGGCCGTGGAACCTTGTGATGGCAGGGGTCATTAGCATTGTTATGACAGGGGTAATGGAGCTTTGTGATGACAAGGGAATGGGGCATTGGTCTGAAAATTTTCATGGATTTTTGTGATGAGTGTGGGCATGGAGCATTGTGATGACAACGGCAGGGAACACTGTGATACATCGATCATGCAGGATTGTAATGACAAGAGCATGGAGCATTGTGATGAGAAGGGCATCGAACATTGTGATTACAAGCGACATGGAGATTTGGATGACAAGTGTTTGGAGCAATATGATGAGAGGGTTCATGGAGCATTGTGATGACAATGGAATGGAGCATTGTGATGCCAAGGATCATGGACTTTGGTGATGACAAAGGTCATGGAGCATTTTGATGACAAGGGCGTGGTGCATTGTGATGAGAAGGGCAGGGAGCATTGTGATGACTGGGTCATGGAACAATTTGATGAAAAGGGTTATGGAATATTTTGATGACAGAGGTTATAGAACATTGTGATGTCAGTGGTCATGAAGCATTGTGATGAAATGGGTCATGGAGCATTTTGTGACAGGGGTTATGGAACATTCTGATGTCAGGGGTCATGAAGCATTGTGATGAAATGGGTCATGGAGCATTTTGTGACAGGGGTTATGGAACATTGTGATGTCAGGGCTCATGGAGCATTGTGATGATAAGGGCATGTAGCACTGTGATGACAGGGTTCATGGAACACTGTGGTGACAGGGGTGAGGGAGTATTGTGATGACTAGTGATGGAACATTGTGATATATACGGTGAGAGAGCATTTTGATGAGAAGTGCATGGATCATTGTGATGACAAGTGTTATGGAGCATAGCGATGATAAGGGTATGGAGTATTGTGATGAAAAGTGCATGGCACATTGTGATGACATGTGTCATAGAGCATTGTACTGACAAGCACATGAAGAATTTTGATGACAAGTGTCATGGAGCATTGTGTTGACAAAGGCATGTAGCATTTTGTTGAAAGGTACACAGAGCATTGTGATGAAAAGTTCATGGATCATTGTGTTGACAAAGATCACTGAGCCTTGTGTGACGAGGGCATGGACCATAGTGATAAGATAGGTCATGAAGCATTGTGATGACTGGAGTCACGGAGCATTGTGATGACAGGGGTCATGGAGCATTGTGCTGAAAAGCGCATGGAGCATTTTGATGACAAGTGTCAATGAGCATTGTGCTGACAAAGGCATGGAGCATTGTGATGACAAGGGACACAGAGCATTGTGATGAAAAGTTCATGGATCATTGTGGTGACAAAGATCACAGAGCCTTGTGTGACGAGGGCATGGACCATTGTTCTGACAAGTTTCATGGATTATTGTGATGACAGTGAGCATGGATCATTGTGATGACAAGGGCATGGAGCATTGTGTTGACAAAGGTCACAGAGCCTTGTGTGATGAGGGCATGGACCATTGTGATGACAAAGGTCATGAAGCATTGTGATGACTGGAGTGATGGAGCATTGTGATGACAGGGGTGATGGAGCATTGTGATGACAAGGGCATCGAGCATTGTGATGACAGTGGCATGGAATATTTGTCTGACAAGTTTCCTGGATTATTGTGATGACAGTGGGCATGACACATTGTGATGACAAGGGAATGGAACATTGTGATGACAAGGTCATGGAATATTGTGAAGACAGGTGTCAGGGAGCATTGTGATGACATATGTCATTGTCCATTGTGATGACAATGGCATGGAGCATTGTGATACCAAGTGTCATGGAGGATTGTGATGACAAAGGTAATGGAACATTTTGATGACAGGGGTTATGGAACATTGTGATGTCAGGGGTCATGGAGCATTTTGATGAAAAGTGTCATGGAGCATTCTGATGAAAAGGTGCATGGAGCATTGTGATTACAGGGGTTTTGAAGCATTGTGATGACAGGGCAAGGAGCATTGTGATGAGAAGGCAATGGAGCATTCTGATGACATGTGTAATGGAGGTTTGTGATGACAAAGACATGGAGCATTGTGATTAAAGGGGTCTTGGTGCATTGTGATAAAAAGGGCATGGATCATTGTGATGATCAGCGTCATGGGGCATTGTGATGACAAGTGTTATGGAACATTGTGATCAGAAGGGTTGGGTGCATTGTGATGACAGAGGTCATTGACCATTTTGATTTCATTGTGATGACAATAGCATGAAATATTATGGTGATGGGCACGGTGCATTGTGATGACAAGGTTCATGGAGCATTGAGATGAAAAGGTGCATGGAGCATTGTGATTACAGGGGTGTTGGAGCATTGTGATGACAAGGGCATGGAGCATTGTGATGAGAAGGCCATGGAGCATTCTGATGACATGCGTCATGGGGCTTTGTGATGACAAGGGCATGGAGCATTGTGATTACAGGTGTCTTGGAGCATTTTGATGACAAGGTTCATCGAGGCTTGTGATGACAAGGCCGTGGAACCTTGTGATGGCAGGGGTCATGGAGCATTGTTATGACAGGGGTAATGGAGCATTGTGATGACAAGGGCATGGGGCATTGGTCTGAAATTGTTCATGGATTATTGTGATGAGAGTGGGCAGGGAGCATTGTGATGACAAGGGCACGGAACACTGTGATATATAGATCATGCAGGATTGTAATGACAAATGCATGGAGCATTGTGATGAGAAGGGCATCGAGCATTGTGATTACAAGCGTCCTGGAGATTTGGGATGACAAGTGCATGGAACAATGTGATGAGAGGGTTCATGCAGCATTGTGATGACAATGGAATGGTGCATTGTGATGCTAAGGGTCATGGACTTTTGTGATGACAAAGGTCATGGAGCATTTTGATGACAAGGGCGTGGTGCATTGTGATGAGAAGGGCAGGGAGCATTGTGATGACAGGGTCATGGAGCAGTTTGATGAAAAGTGTCATGGAATATTTTGATGACATGGGTTAGAGAACATTGTGATACCAGGGGTCATGGAGCTTTGTGATGAAAAGGGTCATGGAGCATTTTTATTACAGGGGTTATGGGACATTGTTATGTCAGGTGTAATGGAGCATTGTGATGATAAGGGCATGTAGCATTGTGATGACAGGGGTCATGGAACATTGTGGTGACAGGGGTGAGGGTGTATTGTGATGACTAGTGATGGAACATTGTGATATCAGTGGCGAGAGAGGATTCTGAGGAGAAGTGCATGGAGCATTGTGATGACAAGGTTTATTGAGCATTTTGATGACAAGTATGTGGAGCATTGTGATGACAAGTGCATGGCGCATTGTGATGACATGGGTTATGGAGCGTTGTGCTGACACGCGCATCGAGCATTGTGATGACAAGGGTCATGGAGCATTGTGCTGACAAAGGCATGGAGCTTTGTGATGACAAGGGTCACAGACCATTGTGATAAAAATTTCATGTAGCATTGTGGTGACATGGGTTATGGAGCATTGTGCTGACACGCACATCGAGCATTGTGATGACAATGGTCATGGAGCATTGTGCTGACAAAGGCATGGAGCTTTGTGATGACTAGGATCACAGAGCATTGTGATTTAAAGTTCATGGCGCATTGGGGTGACAAAGTTCACAGAGCTTTGTGTGACGAGGTCATGGACCATTGTGATGAAAAATGTCATGAAGCATTGTGATGACTGAAGTCAGTGAGCACTATGATAAAAGTGATCTTGGAGCATTGTCATGAAAAGGGAATGGGTCATTGTGATGAAATAGGCATGGATCCTTGTCATGACAGTGTTCAAGGAGCATACTTATGACAAGTGTCAGGGAGCATTGTGATGACAAGTGTATTGAGCATTTTGGTGACAAAGGTCATGGAGCATTGTGATGAGAAGACCTTGCATAATTGTGATGACGAGCGTCATGGGGTATTGTGACGACAAGTGTTATGGAACATTGTGGTCAGAAGGGTTTGGAGCATTTTGATGACAGAGGTCATGGAGCATTTTAATTCCATTGTGATGACAATAGCATGAATCATTATGGTGATGGGCATGGTGCATTGTGATGACAGGGTTCATGGAGCATTGAGATGAAAAGGGGCATGGAGAATTGTGATTACAGAGGTCTTGGTGCATTGTGATGAGAAGGGCCATGGAGCCTAGTGGTGACAAGACCGTGGAATATTTTGATGGCAGGGTTCATGGAGCATTGTTATGACTGTTGTAATGGAGCATTGTGATGACAAGGCATGGAGCAATGTGATTAGAGATTTCAATGAGCATTGTGATGACAATGGCATGGAGCATTGTGACGTCAAGGGTCATGGAGCTTTGTGATGACAAATGTCATGGGGCATTTTGACGACAAGTGCATGGTGCATTGAGATGAGAAGCACAGGGAGCATGGTGATGACAGCGTCATGGAGCAATTTGATGAAAAGGGTCATGGAATATTTTGATGACAGGGGTTATGGAACATTGTGATGTCAGGGGTCATGAAGCATTGTGATGAAATGGGTCATGGAGCATTTTGTGAGAGGGGTTATGGATCATTCTGATGTCAGGGGTCATGGAGCATTGTGATGATAAGGGCATGTAGCAGTGTGATGACAGTTGTCATGGAACAGTGTGATGACAGGGGTGAGGGAGTATTGTGATGACTAGTGATGTAACATTGTGATATATGAGGTGAGAGAGCATTTTGATGAGAAGTGCATGGAGCATTGCGATGAAAAGTGTTATGGAGCTTACCAATGATAAGGATGTGGAGTATAGTGATGACAAGCGCATGGCGCATTGTGATGACATGGGTCATGTAGCATTGTGCTGACAAGCGCATGGAGCATTTTGATGACAAGTGTCATGGAGCATTGTGCTGACAAAGGCATGGAGCATTTTGATAACAAGGGACACAGAGCATTGTGATGAACTATTCATCGAGCATTGTGGTGAAAAAGATCACAGAGCCTTGTGTGACGAGGGCATTGACCATAGTGATGAGATAGGTCATGAAGCATTGTGATGAATGGAGTCACGGAGCATTGTGATGAAAGGGGTCATGGAGCATTTTGATGACAAGGGCATGGATCAATGTGAAGACAGGGGCATGGAACATTGGTCTGACAAGTTTCTTGAATTATTGTGATGACAGTGGGCATGGAGCATTGTGATGACTAGGGCATGGAGCATTGTGGTGACAAAGGCATGGAGCATTTTAATGACAAGGGACACAGAGCATTGTGATGAAATATTCATGGAGCATTGTGCTGAAAAAGATCACAGAGCCTTGTTTGAAGAGGGCATGGACCACTGTGATGACAAAGGTTATGAAGCATTGTGATGACTGGAGTCACGGAGCATTGTGATGACAGGGGTCATGGAGCATTGTGATGACAAGATTTATGGATTATTGTGATGAGAGTGGGCATGGCGCATTGTGATGACAAGGGCATGGAACACTGTGATGACAAGGTCATGGATTATGGTGAAGACAGGTGTCAGGGAGCATTGTGATGACATATGACATTGTCCATTGTAATGACAATGGCATGGAGCATTGTGATTCCAAGTGTCATGGAGGATTGTGATGACAACGGTAATGGAGCATTTTGATGACAAGGCCTTGGAACATTGCGATGACAAGGGTCCTGGAGCATTGTGATGACAAGGGCATGGAGCATTGTGATGACAAGGGCCATTGAGAATTTTGATGACAACGTCGTGAAGCATTGTGATGACAAGCGCATGGAGCTTGTTATGACAGTGGTCATAGAGCATTGCGATGACAAGTGCATGGAGAATTGTGATGACAAGATCATGTAACATTGTGATGAGAAGTGTCACGAAGCATTGTGATGACAAGGACGTGGAGAATTGTAATGACATGGGGCATGGAGCATTGTGATGAACAGGGCATGGAGAATTTTGATAGCAAGACCGTGGAGCATTGTGATGAAAAGACTATGGATAATTATGATGAAGAGCGTCATGGATCACTGTAATGACAAGGGGCATGGAGCATTGTGATGACAAGTGTCATGGAGCATTGTGGTGAGAGTGGTCATGGAGCATTGTGATGACAAGTGTCATGGAGCATTGTGATGAGAAGCTCATGGAGCATTGGCCTAAAAATGTTCATGGAGTATTGTGATGACAGTGGTCAAGGATCATTGTGATGACAAGGGAATGGAGCTTTGTGATGACAAGGTCCTGGAGCAGTGTGATGAGAAGACCATGGAGCCTTGTGTTTACAAGTCTAATGGAGCATTCTGATGAATAGAGGCATGGAACATTGTGATTACAGTGGTCTTGGAGCATTGTGATGAGAAGGCCATGGAGCATTCTGATGACATATGTCATGGATCTTTTTGATGACAAGGGCATGGAACATTGTGATTACAGGGGTCTTGGAGCATTGTGATGACAAGGGTCATGGAGCCTTGGATGCCAAGGCGGTGGAACATTGTGATGGCAGGGGTCATGGAGCATAATTATGACAGGGGTAATGGAGCATTGTGATGACAAGGACATGGAACATTGGTCTGAAAATTTCATGGATTATTGTGATGAGGTTCGGCATGGAACATTGTGATGATTAGGGCATGGAACACTGTGATACATGTGTCATGGAGGATTGTAATGACAAGGGCATGGAGCATTGTGATGAGAAGTGTATCGTGCAATGTGATGACAAGCGTCATGGAGCATTGTGGTGACAAGGGCATGGAGCAATGTGATGAGAGGTTTCATGTAGCATTGTGATGAAATGGCATGGAGTATTGTGATGCCAAGGGTCATGGAGCTTTGTGATGACAAAGGTCATGGAGCATTTTGATGACAAGGTAGTGGTGCATTGTGATGAGAAGGGCAGGGAGCATTGTGATGACAGGGTTATGGAGCAAATTGATGAAAAGTGTCATGGAACATTTTGATGACAGGGGTTATGGAACATTGTGATGTCAGGGGTCATGCAGCATTTTGATGAAAAGGGTCATGAAGCATTCTGATGAAAAGGTGCATGGAGCATTGAATTACAGGGGTTTGGGGCAATGTGATTACAAGGGCATGGAGCATTGTGATGAGATGGCAATGGAGCATTCTGATGACATGTGTCATGGAGCTTTGTGATGACAAGGACATGGAGCATTGTGATGTCAGGGGTCATGGAGCATTGTGAAGATAAGGGAATGTAGCAATGTGATGACAGTGGTCATGGAACATTGAGATGACAGGGGTGAGCGAGTATTGTGATGACTAGTGATGGAACATTGTGATATATGTGGTTTGAGAGCATTTTGATGAGAAGTGCATGGAGCATTGTGATGACAAGTTTTATGGAGCATAGCGATGAAAAGGATGTGGAGCATTGTGATGAAAAGAGCTTGGCACATTGTGATGACATGTGTCATGAAGCATTGGGCTGACAAAGGCATGGAGCATTGTGATGACCAGGGACACAGAGCATGTGATGAAAATTTCATGGAGCATTGTGGTGACAAAGATCACAGAGCCTTATGTGACGAGGGCATGGACCACTGTGAGGAGAAAGGGCATGAATCATTGTGATGACTGGTGTCACGGAACACTGTTATGAGAGGGGTCATGGAGCATTGTGATGACAAGGGCATGGATCATTGTGATGACAGGGGCATGGAACATTGGTCTGACAAGTTTCATGGATTATTGTGATGACAGTGGGCATGGAGCATTGAGATGACAAGGGCATGGAGCATTGTGGTGACAAAGGTCACTGAGCCTTGTGTGACGAGGGCATGGACCATTGTGAGGACAAAGGTCATGAAGCATTGTGATGACTGGAGTCACGGAGCATTGTGATGACAGGGGTGATGGAGCATTGTGATGACAAGGGCATGGATCATTGTGATGACAGGGGCATGCAACATAGGTCTGACATATTTAATGGATTATTGTGATGACAGTGGGCATGGCGCATTGTGATGACAATGGCATGGAACATTGTGATGACAAGGTCATGGAGTAATGTGAAGACAGGTGTCAGGGACCATTGTGATGATATATGTCATTGTCCATTGTGATGACAATGGCATGGAGCATTGTGATACCAAGTGTCATGGAGGATTGTGATGACAATGCTAATGGAGCATTTTGAAGACAAGGGCTTGGAACATTGCGGTGACAAGGGTCATGGAGCATAGTGATGACAAGGGCATGGAGCATTCTGATGAAAAGGTGCATGGAAAATTGAGATTACAGGGGTTTTGAAGCAATGAGATTACAAGGGCATGGAGCATTGTGATGAGAAGGCAATGGGGCATTCTGATGACATTCGTCATGGAGCTTTGTGATGACAAGGACATGAAGCATTGTGATTACAGCGGTCTTGGAGCATTGTGATGAAAAGGGAATGGATCATTATGATGAAAAATTCATGGAGCCTTGTCATGACAGGGTTCAAGGAGCATACTGATGACAACTGTCAGGGAGCTTTGTGATGATAAGTGTATTGAGCATTGTGATGACAAAGATCATGGAGCATTGTGATGAGAAGTCCATGTATAATTGTGATGACCAGCCTCATGGGGCATTGTGATGACAAGTGTTATGGAACATTGTGATCAGAAGGGTTTGGTGCATTGTGATGACAGAGATCATTGAGCAGTTTGAATTCATTGTGATGACAATAGCATGAAATATTATGTTGATGGACACGGTGCATTGTGATGAAAGGGTTCATGGAGCATTGAGATAAAAAGGGGCATGGAGCATTGTGATTACAGGGGTGTTGGAGCATTGTGATGACAAGAGCATGGAGCATTGTGATGATAAGGCCATGGAGCATTCAGATGACATGCGTCATGGAGCTTTGTGATGACAAGGGCATGGAGCATTGTGATTACAGGGGTCTTGGAGCACTGTGATGACAAGGGTCATGGAGGCTTGTGATGACAAGGCCGTGGAAACTTCTGATGGCAGGGGTCATGGATCATTGTTATGACAAGGGTAACGGAGCTTTGTGATGACAAAGGTCATGCGGCATTTTGATGAAAAGGGCGTGGTGCATCGTGATGACAGAGGTCATGAAGCATTTTGATGACAAGGTCGTTGTGCATTGTGTTGAGAAGGGCAGGGAGCATTGTGATGACAGGGTCTTGGAGCAAATTGATGAAAAGTGTCATGGAAAATTTTGATAACAGGGGTTATGGAACATTGTGATGACAAGGGCATGGAGCATTGTGATGAGAAGGCCTCGGAGCATTCTGATGACATGTGTCATGAATCTTTTTGACGACAAGGGCATGGAAAATTGTGATTACAGGGGTCTTAGATCACTGTGATGACAAGGGACATGGAGCCGTGGATGACAAGGCCGTGGAACATTGTGATGGCAGGGTTCATGGAGCATTGTTATGACAGGTGTAATGGAGCATTGTGATGACAAGGGCATGGAACATTAGTCTGAAAATTTCATGGATTATTGTGATGAGATTCGGCATGGAGCATTGTGATGACTAGGGCACGGAACACTGTGATACATGTGTCATAGAGGATTGTAATGACAAGGTCATGGAGCATTATTATGAGAAGTGTATCGAGCATTGTGATGACAAGCGTCATGGAGCATTGTGGTGACAAGGGCATGGAGCAATGTGATGGGAGGTTTCATGGAGCATTGTGATGAAATGGCATGGAGCATTGTGATGCCAAGTGTCATGGAGTTTTGTGATCACAAAAGTCATGGAGCATTTTGATGACAAGGTCGTGGTGCATTGTGATGAGAAGGGCAGGGAGCATTTTGATGACAGGGGCATGCAGCAAACTGATGAAGTGTCATGGAACATTTTGATTACAGGGGTTATGGAATATTGTGATGTCAGGGGTAATGTAGCATTTTGATGAAAAGGGTCATGGAGCATTCTGATGAAAAGTTGCATGGAGCATTGTGATTACAGGGGTTTGGAAGAATTGTGATGACAAGGGCATGGAGCATTGTGATGAGAAGCAATGGAGCATTCTGATGACATGAGTCATGGAGCTTTGTGATGACAAGGACATGGTGCATTGTGATTACAGGGGTCTTGGAGCATTGTGATGAAAAGGGAATGGATCATTGTGATGAAAAATGCATGGAGCCTTGTCATGACAGGGTTCAAGGAGCATACTGATGACAACTGTCAGGGAGCATTGGGATGATAAGTGTATTGAGCATTGTGATGACAAAGATCATGGAGCATTGTGATGAGAAGACCATGGATAATTGTGATGACCAGCCTCATGGGGCATTGTGATGACAAGTGTTATGGAACACTGTGATCAGAAAGGTTTGGAGCATTTTGATGACAGAGGTCATTGAGCATTTTGATTTCATTTTGATGACAATAGCATGAAATATTATGCTGATGGGCACGGTGCATTGTGATGACAGTGGTCATGGAGCATTGTTATGACAGGTGTAATGGAGCATTTTGATGACAATGCCATGGGGCATTGGTCTGAAAAGTTTCATGGATTAATGTGATGAGAGTGGGCCTGGCGCATTGAGATGAGAAGGGCCCAGAACACAGTGGTACAGGGTTCATGGAGGACTGTAATGACAAGGGCATGGAGCATTGTTATGAGAAAGGCATCGAGCATTGTGATGACAAGCGTCATGGAGATTTGTGATGACAAAGGTCATGGAGCATTTTGATGACATGGGTTATGGAGCATGGTGAGGTAAGGGGTCATGGTGCATTGTGACGTAAGAGGTCATGGAGCATTTCGATGACATGGGTTATGGAGAATTGTGATGTCAGGGGTCATGGAGCACTGTGATGATAAGGACATGTAGTATTGTGATGACAGCGTCATGGCACATTGTGATGACAAGGGTGAGGGCGTATTGTGATGACTACTGATGGAACATTGTGATATCAGTGGTGACAGAGTATTTTGATGAGAAGTGCATGGAGCATTGTGATGACAAGCTGGTGGAGCATTTTGCTGACAAGCGCATGGAGCATTGTGATGACAAGTGTCATTGAGTATTGTGCTGAGAAAAGCATGGAGCATTGTGATGAAAGGTTCATGGTGCATTGTGGTGACACAGGTCACAGAGCCTTGTGATGACGAGGGCATTGACCATTGTGATGACAAAGATCATGAAGCATTGTGATGAATGGTGTCATGGAGCATTGTGATGACAAGTGTCATGGAGCATTGTGATGTCAAGTGAATGGAGCATTGTGATGACAGGGGCATGGAAAATTGGTCTGACAAGTTTCATGGATTATTTTGATGACAGTGGGCATGGTGCATTGTGATGACAAGAGCATGGAACATTGTGATGACAACGTCATGGATTATAGTGAAGACAGGTGTCAGGGAGCATTGTGATGACATATGTCATGTTCCATTGTGATGCCAATGACATGGAGCATTGTGATGACACGTGTCATGGACGATTGTGATGACAAAGGTAAAGGAGCATTTTGATGATCAGGGCATGGAGCAATGTGATGGCAAGACTGTGGAGCATTGTGATGAGAAGACAATGGATAATTGTGATTACGAGCATCATAGAGCATTATGATGACAAGAGCCATGGAGCATTCTGACATAATATATCACTTATGAATGAAATGTAAACATGGCTACATATGAACTGAATTAGGAAAGAGAACAGTGTGTCACATTTAGAAAACATACTTATGCCTGCTTAAGAGGAAAGAGAAGTGGGGAGATGTACAAAACCAGAGTTTGATATTAGCACAGGTACCATTCCATAATCCAAATACAGAATAGACAAGACCTACTCCTTCCTCAGTGAAAGGGACTGAACACCCATATTCCCCACAGAGGAATATATCAGAGTAGTAAGAATCTTAAAACATATGTATTGATATGTGTCCATAAGGGAATGAAGTGTGTCTTGACTGCCATAAACATGTCAGTGAGAATCAGCTCAAACCCACTATAAAAAGGAATTTTAAATACAAAACAAAAAAAACTGGGAAATTCTTTACCATTCCTTCAGGGGATCTGATGAAACCTGGAATGACCCTATCTACAATGACAGCTGGATGTGGCATAAGGCAGGACACTTGGGACTGAGAGGATTGGTGAGATTCGGTGAGGAAATGCATACCATTTAAAGCAATAACGTGTGGCACACATTCCAAGGGTCCCAACTCTCCAGGTTGAAGGGAATATTACTACAGCTATAACATGTACGGGAAACCTAGAGAATGGACACACTGTGAATATGAAAGGTTTCTAAAACTCAACTAATAGTCCCTCTCCTGGTGCTCCAGTTTGAATTTCCAACTGCTTTACTATCAATCTCCCAACTTGGAGAGACAGCCCCTTTAACATTCTGTATCGCAGAAGTTGCCAAATTGGCAGAGGATGAAAGGGAAGAGGGAGAACCAATGAGAGAGTAGCTGTTAGGCATTTGGACGGGAACATGTCACTCTAATTTCCCGGCAGGAAGAAGAATTAACCAAAGTCTCAGCCACGCGCCGGGAACCAGTGTAGTTCCTGAACCAAAATTTTGGACTTGCGGTCAGCTCACAAAAAAAGAGTTGAAAATTGGAGCTCAGGGGCACAGCAATTCACAAACTTGCAGAGTAATAAAGGACAACAATCGTCCAAATATCTGCTGAGGGAAGGCAACGAGGCGGACTTGAAAGCGAGCCAGAATAGCAGGAAACGGATTTCAAGAGGTACATTGGAATCACCTTTAAAGCACAGGAAGAGGGGCACAACTTCGACAATGATGCCCTTGGCCAAAAAGGGCGTATGCGTTTTCTCCTGTATATATTCAGGAGAAAATGCATACACCCTTTTTGGCCAAGCAAGCAAGCGGGCAATGCAATTCTGCACTACAAAGAAGTATCATTTCCCAGTGGTCAAAAGGGACATCCGCAAAATGTGTAAAAGCCAGAAAGGCAAGAAAGGCAATGGAGAACAGGCAGCCTAGTTATGCTGATGGGCAGGATATAAATTGCCAACTGCCTCTCTGGAGGAGTGCATTCTGTTCCCTAAAAGAATTAAACAACAGAGCTACAGAGCCAAGGGCACTTCCAGTCTAGGGAATATAACTTGGGAAAAATGAAAATCAATAAGACAGAGACACCTCAAAATTTAGGGCTGCACTGCTTACAAGAACCTCAACTTGGGTACACCTTAAATATCCCAGGAAAGACAAAAATGGTTCAAAAAATTGTGGAATTTACATACGATGTAATGTTCCTCAGCCATGAAATCAATGTCATAAGGCCAGTAGCAGCAAAATGAGTGGATTCAGATACGATGATTCCAAGTGAAATAAGTCACAGAGAAAAATAAATTTATCATAAGATATCACTTATGAAGGTCCTCTAAACATGGCTACACATGAACTGAGTTAGTCAAGAGAACAGAGCCTCACATTTAGAAAACACAATTGTGCCTGCTAAAGGGTGAAAGAGAGGTGGGGTGATGCATAAAACCAGAGTTTGATATTAGTACAGGTACCGTTCCAAAAACCAAATACGGAATAGATAAGACCTACACTTTCCTCAGTGAAAGGGACTCAAAACGCCATGTTTCTTGCAGAGGAATATATCTGACTGGCAAGAATCTTAAAATCTATGTATTGATATGTCTCCGTAAGAGAATCAAGTGTGTCTAGACTGGCATAAACATGGCAGTGAGTATCAGTTCAAACCCACTATAAAAAGGAATTTCAAAAACAAAACAAAAAAACAGCGAAATTCTTTACAATTCCTTCAGGGGCTCTGATGAAACCTGGAATGACCCTATGTACACCGACAGCTGGATGTGGCATAAGGCTGGACACTTGGGACTGAGAGGATTGGTGAGATTCGGTGAGCAAATGCAGATCCTTTAAAGCAATAACGCGGGGCCCACATTCCAAGGGTCGCTATTCTCCAGGTTGAAGGGAATATTCCTAGAGCTATAACATGTACAGGAATCCTAGAGAATGGACACACTTTGAATATGAAAGATTTCTAAAACTCAACTAATTATCCCCCTACTGGTGTGCCGGTTTGACTTTCCAACAGATTTACTACCAATCTCCCAACTTGGAAAGACAGCCCCTTTAACCTCCTCGTTCGCACAGGTTGCCAATTTGGCAGAGGATGAAAGGGAAGAGGGAGAACCAATGAGAGAGTAGCTGTTAGGCATTTGGACGGGCACATGTCACTCTAATTTCCCGGAAGGAAGAAGAATTAACCAAAGTCTCAGCCACCCGCCGGGAACCAGTGTAGGTCTTGAACCAAAATTTCGACTTGCGGTCAGTTCACAAAAAACGAGTTGAAAAATGGAGCTTAGGGGCACAACAATGCACAAACTGTCAGAGAAATAAAGGACAACAATCGTCCAAAAATCTGTTGAGGGAAGGCAATGAGGCAGACTTCAAAGCGAGCCAGAATAGCAGGAAACAGATTTCAAGAGGTACATTGGAATCACCATTAAAGCACTGGAAGAGTGGCACAACTTCAACAATGATGCTCTTGGCCAGAAATGCCGTATGTGTTTTCTCCTGAATATATTCAGGAGAAAACGCATACGTCCATTTTGGCCAAGCAAGCAAGCGGTCAATGCAAATCTGAAATACAATGAAATATCACTTCCCACTGGTCAAAAGGGACATCCGCAAAATGTGTAAAAACCAGAAAGGCAAGGCAGGCCCTGTATAACAGGGAACCTAGTTATGCTGATGGGCAGGATGTAAATTGCCAACTGCCTCTCTGGAGGAGTGCATTGTGTTCCCTAAAACAAGGAAACAACAGAGCTACAGAGCCAAGTGCACTTCCAGTCTAGGGAATATACCTTGGGAATACTGAAAATCAATAAGACAGAGCCACAGGAAAATTTAGTGCTGCACTGCTTACAAGAACCTCAACTTGGGTACACCTTAAATATCCTAGGAAAGACAAAAATGGTTCAAGATATTGTGTTACTTATGTACGATGGAATATCCCTCAGCCATGAAATCAATGTTATAAGGCCAGTAGCAGCAAAATGAGTGGATTCAGGTACGATGATTCTAAGTGAAATAAGTCATAGAGAAAAAGAAACTTATCATAAGATATCACTTATGAAGGTCCTGTAAACATGGCTACACATGAACTGAGCTAGGAAAGAGAACAGAGTCTCACATTGAGAAAACACTCTTATGCCTGCTTAAGGGGGAAGGAGAGTTGGGGTGATGCATAAAACCAGAGTTTGATATTAGCACAAGAACCATTCCATGAAGCAAATACAGAATAGACAAAACCTAAACCTTCCTCAGTGAACGGGACTCAATACCCCAATTCCCAGCACAGGAATATATCTGACTAGTAAGAAACTTAAAACCTATATATTGATATGTCTCCATAAGGGAATCAAGGGTGTCTAGACCGGCATAAACATGTCAGTGAAACTCAGCTCAACCCCATTATAAAAATGAATTTCAAAAACAAAACAAAAAAACAGCGAAATTCTTACACAATTCCTTCAGGGGATCTGATGAAACCTGGAATGACCCCATCTGCAAAGACAGCTAGACGAGTCATAAGGCTGGACACTTCAGGCTGAGAGGACTGGTGAGATTGGGTGAGAAAATGCAGACCCTTTAAAGCAGTAATGCATGCCACCCATTCCATGGGTCCCAACTCTCCAGGTAGAAGGGAATATCACTACAGTTATAACATGTATGGGAAACCTAGAGAATGGACACCCTGTGATGGCGTAAGATTTCTAAAAGGCTCCTAATTTTTCCCCTCCTTGTGCTCCAGTTTGGCATTCCAACTGCTTTACTATCAATCTCCCAACTTGGAGAGTCAGCCCCTATAAGCTCCTGCTTCGCACAGTTTGCCAATTGTGCAGTGGATGAAAGGGAAGAGGGAGAACCAATCAGAGAGTAGCTATAGGCATTTGGACGGACAGATGTCACTCTAATTTCCCGTCTGGATGGAAGAATTATCCAAAGGGTCAGCCTGCACCCCCGGAACCAGTATAGGTCCTGTAGCAAAATTGTGGATTTGAGGTCAGCTCACAAAAACACGAGTTGAAAATTGGAGCTGAGGGGCACAGCAATTCACAAACCTGCAGAGTTATAAAGGACAACTCTCCTCCAAAAATCTGTTGAGGGAATGCAATGAAGTAGACTTGAAAATGAGGCAGAATTGCACAAAACTTATTTCAAGTGGTAAATTGGAATCACCTTTAAAGCACAGGAAAAGCGTAACAACTTCGACAATGATGCACTTGGTCAAAAAGGGCGTATACATTTTCTGCTGAATATATTCAGGAGAAAGTGAATACGCCCTTTTTGGCCAATCAAGCAAGCCCGCAATGCAAATCCACACTACAAAGAATTGTCACTTCCCACAAGTCAAAAGGGACATCCGAAAATCTGTAAAAACCAGAAAATAAAGACAGAGATAACAAGAGCATGTTGCAATGTGATCCCAAGGGGCATGGAGGACTGTGAAGACAAGGTCATGGAGCATTTTGCTGACAAAGGCATGGAGCATTGTGATGACAAGGGTCACGGAGCACTGTGATGTCAAGTGTCACGGAGCATTGTAATTGCAGGGGTCATGGAGCATTGGGATGACAAGGGCATGGATCATTGTGATTACAAGGGTTATGGAGCATTTTGATGACAAGAGTCCCGGATCACTGTGTTGTCAGGGGTCATGGAGGGTTGTGATGAGAGTGGTCATGGAGCATTGTGATGACAAGGGTCATGTAGAAGTGAGAAGAGAAAGTCATGGAGCTTTGGCCTGAAAATATTCATGGAGTATTGTGATGACTTGGGTCATGGAGCATTGAGATGAAAAGGGGTATGGAGCACTGTGATTACTCGGGACATGGAGCCTTGTGATGACAAAGCCCTGGAACATTGTGATGACAGTGGTGAGGGTGTATTGTGATGACTAGTGATGGAAAATTGTGATATCAGTGGTGAGAAAGCATTTTGATGCGAAGTGCATGGAGCTTTGTGAGGACAATATTTATGGAGCATTGAGATGACAAGTTTGGGGAGCACTGTGATTACAAGGGCATGGAGCATTGTGAATGAAAAGGCCATGGAGCATTCTGATGACATGCGTCATAGAGCTTTGTGATGACAAGGGCATGGAGCATTTGTCTGAAAATTTTCATGGATTATTGTGATGAGAGTGGGCATGGAGCATTGTGATGACAAGGACACGGAACACTGTGATACATAGGTCATGGAGGATTGTAATGACAAGGTCATGGAGCATTGTGATGAGAAGGGCATCGAGCATTGTGATGACAAGGGCTTTTGAGAATTTTGATGACAAGTTCGTGAAGCACTGTGATGAAAAGCACATGGAGCTTGCTAGGACAGGGGTCATGGAGCATTGTGATGACAAGTACATGGAGAATGTGATTACAAGAGCATGTAACATTGTGATTTGAAGTGTCATGGAGCATTGTGATGGCAAGACGGTGGAGCATTGTGATGAGAAGACCATGGATAATTGTGACGACGAGTGTCATGGAGAACTGTAATGACAAGGGGCCTGGAGCATTGTGATGTCAGGTGTCATGGAGCATTGTGATAACAGGGGTCATGGAGCATTGTGATGACAAGGGTCATGGAGCATTCTGATGACAAGCTTGTGGAGTATTGTGATGACAATGGCATGGAGCATTGTAATGAAAAGGGCATGGAGCATTGTGATGAAAAAGGCATACAGCCATTTCATGAAAGTGTTCGAGAAGCATTCTGACGACAAGTGTCAGGGAACATTGTGAGGACAAGTGTATTGAGCATTGTGATGACAAAGGTCATGGAGCATTGTGATGACAAGGGCATGGAGTATTGTGATGACAGGCATCATCGAGTGCTGTGACGACAAGTGTTATGGAACAATGTGATCACAAGTGTTTGGAGCACTGTGATGACAGAGGTCATGGATCATTTTGATATCAAGTAGCATGGAGCATTGTGATGACAGGGGTCATGGATCATTGTGATGAGAAGATCATGGAGCATTGAGCTGAAAATATTCATGGAGTATTCAGATGAATGGGGTCATGGAGCATTGTGATGACCATGCCCTGGAGCACTCTGATGAGAAGACCATTGAGCCTTGTGATGAGAAGTCTCATGGAGCATTCTGATGAAAAGGGGCATGGAGCATTGTGATTACAGTGGTCTTGGATCATTGTGATTACAAGGGCATGGAGCATCGTGAGAGATGTCCAAGGAGCATACTGATGACATGCGTCATGGAGCTTTGTGATGACCAGGGCAAGGAGCATTGTGATTAGAGGGGTATTCGAGCATTCTGATGAAATGGGCATGGATCATTGTGATGAAAAAGGCATGGAGCCTTGTCATGACAGTGTTCACGGAGCATACTGATGGCAAGAGTCAGGGAGCATTCTGATGACAAGTGTATTGAGCATTGTGATGACAAATGTTATGGAGCATTGTGATGAGAAGACCATGGATAATTGTGATGACGAGCGTCATGGGGCATTGTGATGACAAGTGTTAGGGAACATTGTGATCACAAGGGTTTGGAGCATTATGATGACAGTGGTCATGGAGCATTTTGATTTCATTGTGATGACAATAGCATGAAGCATTATGATGATGGGCATGGTGCATTGTGATGACAGGGTTCATGGAGCATTGAGATGAAAAGGGACATGGAGCATTGTGATTACAGGTGTCTTGGAGCATTGTGATGACAAGGCCATGGAGCATTGTGAATGAGAAGGCCATGGAGCATTCTGATGACATGCGTCATGGAGCTTTGTGATGACAAGGGCATGGAGCATTTTTCTGAAAATTTTCATGGATTATTGTGATGAGAGTGGGCATGGAGCATTGTGATGACAAGGACTCGGAACACTGTGATATATGGTTCATGGAGTATTTTAATGACACGTCATGGAGCATTGTGATGAGAAGGGCATCGATCATTGTGATGACAAGCGTCATGGAGCTTTGTGATGACAAGGGCATAGAGCAACGTGATGAGAGGCTTCATGAAGCATTGTGATGACAATGGCATGGAGCATTGTGATGCCAAGGGTCATGGAGCTTTGTGATGACAAAAGTCATGGAGCATTTTGTTGACAAGTGAGTGGTGCATTGTGGTGATAACGGTATGTAGCATTGTGATGATAGGGGTCATGGAACATTTTGATGACAGGGGTGAGGGAGTATTGTGATGACTAGTGATGGAACAGTTTGATATCAGTGGTGAGAGAGCATTATCATGAGAACTGCATGGAGCATTGCGATGACAATGTTTATGGAGCATTGTGATAACAACCGCATGGCGCATTTTGATCACATCGGTCATGGAGCATTGTGCCCACAAAGCTCATGGAGCATTGTGATGACAAGTGTCATGGAACATTGTGTTGACAAAGGCATGGAGCATTGTGATGCCAAGGGTCACAGAGCATTGTGATGAAAATTTCATGGAGCATTGTGGTGACAAAGGTCACAGAGACTTGTGATGATGAGGGCATGGACCATTCTGATGACAAAGTCTTGAAGCATTGTGATGACTGCAGTCACGGAGCATTGTAATGACAGGTGTCATGGAGCATTGTGATGACAAGTGCATGGAGCATTGTGATGACAGGGGCATGAAGCATCGGTCTGAAAAATTTCATGGATTATTGTGATGACAGTGGGCATTGCATATTGTGATGACAAGGGCATGGAGCACTGTGAAGAAAAGGTCATGGAGTATTGTGAAGTCAGGTTTCAGGGAGCATTGTGATGACCTATGTCATGGTGAATTGTGATGACAACGGCAAGGAGCTTTGTGATGACAAGTGTCATGGAGGATTGTGATGACAAATGTAATGGAACATTGTGATGACAATGGTCATGGATCATTGTGATGAAAAGGGCATGGAGTATTGTGATGACAAGGGAATTAAGCATTGTGATGACTAGGGTCATTGAAAATTTTGATGCCAACGTCGTGAAGCATTGTGATGACAAGCGCATGGAACTTGCTATGACAGGTGTCATGGAGCATTGTGATGACAAGTGCATGTATCATTGTGATGACAATAGCATGTAACTTTGTGATGAGAAGTGTCAAAGAGCATTGTGATGACAAGGACGTGGCGAATTGTGATGACAAGGGACATGGAGCACTGTGATGACCAGGGCATTGAGCATTGTGATCGCAAGACCGTGGAGCATTGTGATGAGAAGGTCATGGATTATTGTGATGACGAGCATCATGGAGCACTGTAATGACAAGGGAAATGGAGCATTTTGATGACAAGTGCCATGGATCATTGTGATGACAGGGGTCATGGAGCATTCTGATGACAAGCTTGTGGTGTATTGTGATGACACTGGCATGGAGCATTGTGATGAAAAGAGCATGGAACATTGTTATGAAAAAAGCATGGAGCCTTTTCATGACAGCGTTCAAGGAGCATTCTGATGACAAGTGTCAGGGAGCATTGTGTTGACAAGTGTATTTAGCATTGTGATGACAAAGTTCATGCAGCATTGTAATGACAGGCATCGTGGAGCGTTGTGATGACAAGTGTTATGGAACATTCTGATCACAAGGGTTTGGAGCATTGTGATGAAAGATGTCATGTATCATTTTCATTTCAAGGACCATAGAGCATTGTTATGACAAGGGCATGAATCAATGTGAACCCAAGGTTCATCAATGATTTTGATGAAAAGGGGAATGGAGTATTGTGATGACAAGTGCATGGAGCATTGTGATGAAAATGTCATGAAGCATTTTGCTGACAAATGCATGGAACATTTTGATGACAAGAGTCATGGAGCACTGTGATGACAAGCGTCACAAAACGTTGTTATTACAGGGGTCATGGAGCATTAGGATGACAAGGGCATGGATCATTGTGATGATAAGTGTCATGGAGCATTTTAATGACAAGAGTCCCGGATCATTGTGTTGTCAAAGGTCAAGGAGCGTTGTGATGACAGTGGTCATGGAGCATTGTGATGACAGTGGTCATGGAGCATTGTGATGACAAGGGCATGGAGCATTGTGAATGAGAAGGCCATGGAGCATTGTGATGGCATGTGTCATGGAGCTTTATGATGACAAGGACATGGAGCATTGTGATTATAGGGTCTTAGAGCATTGTGATGACAAGGGTCATAGAGTCTTGTGAACACAAGACCATGGAACCTTGTGATGGCAGGGGTCATGGAGCATTGTTATGACAGGGGTAATGGAGCATTGTGTTGACAAGGCCATGGAGCATTGGTCTGAAAAATTTCATGGATTATTGTAATGAGAGTGAGCATGGAGCATTGTGATGACAAGGGCAAGTAACACTGTGATACATGGGTCATGGAGGACTGTAGTGACAAGGGCATGGGGCATTGTGATGAGAAGGGCATTGAGCATTGTGATGACAAGCGTCATGGAGCTTTGTGATGACAAGGGATTGGATCAATGTGATGAGAGTCTTCATGGAGCATTGTGATGACAATGGCATGGAGCATTGTGATGCCAAGGTTCATGGAGCTTTGTGATGACAAATGTCATGGAGCATTGTGATGACAAGGGAGTGGTACATTGTGATGATAAGGGCATGTAGCATTGTGATGACTGGGGTCATGGAACATTGTGATGACAAGTGTGAGAGAGTATTGTGATGACTAGTGATGGAATATTGTGATATCAGTGGTGAGAGATCATTTTCATGAGAAGTGCATGGAGCATTGTGATGACAAGTTTTATGTAGCTTTGTGATGACAAGGATGTGGAGCATTGTGATGACAAGCACATGACGCCTTGTGATGACATGTGTCATGGAGCATTGTGCTGACAAGCTCATGGAGCATTGTGATGAGAAGGGCATGGAGCATTGTGCTGACAAAGTCATGGAGCATTGTGATGCCAAGGGTCACAGAGCATAGTGATGAAAAGTTCATGGACCATTGTGATGACAAAGGTCATGAAGCATTGTGATGACTGGAGTCACGGAGCATTGTGATGACAGGGGTCATGGAGCATTGTGATGACAAGGGCATTGAGCATTGTGATGACAGGGGCATGGAGCATTGGTCTGACAAGTTTCATGGATTATTGTGATGACATTCGGCCTGGCGCCTTGTGATGACAAGGGAATGTAGCTTTGTGATGACAAGGTCATGGAATATTGTGAAGACAGGTGTCAGGGAGCATTGTGATGACATATATCATGGTGCATTGTGATGACAATGGCTTGCAGCATTGTGATGACAAGTGTCATGGAGGAATGTGATGGCAAAGGTAATGGAGCATTGTGAAGACAAGGGCTTAGAGCATCGTGATGACAAGGGTCATGGAGCATTGTGATGACAGGGTCATGGAGCATTGTGATGACAAGGGCACGGAGCATTGTGATGACAATGGCCATTGAGAATTTTGATGACAACGTCGTGAAGCATTGTGATGACAAGCATATGGAGCTTGCTATGACAGGGGTCATGGAGCATTGCGATGACAAGTGCATGGATAATTGTGATGACAAGAGCATGTAACATTGTGATGAGAAGTATCATGGAGCATTGTGATCACAGGGACGAGGAGAATTGTGATGACAAGGGACCTGGAGCATTGTGATGACCAGGGAATTGAGCATTGTGATGGCAAGACGGTGGAGCATTTTGATGAGAATATCATGGGTAATTGTGATGACGACCTTCATGGAGGACTGTAATGACAAGGGGAATGGAGCATTGTTATGACAGGTGTCATGGATCATTTTGATGGCAAGGGTCATGGAGCCTTCTTATGAAAAGCTTTTGGAGTATTGTGATGACACTGGCATGGAGCATTGTGATGAAAATGGCATGGAGCCTTTTCATGACAGGGTTCAAGGAGCATTCTGAACACAAGTGTCAGGGAGCATTGTGATGACAAGTGTATTGAGCATTGTGATGACAAAGTTCATGCAGCATTGTGATGACAGGCATCATGGAGCGTTGTGATGACAAGTGTTATGGAACATTGTGATCACAAGAGTTTGGAGCATTGTGATGACAGAGGTCATGGATCATTTTCATTTCAAGGACCATGGAGCATTGTGATGACAAGGGCATGAAGGAATGTGAACCCAAGGTTCACCGAGGATTTTGATGACAATGGGAATGGAGGATTGTGATGACAAGCACATGGAGCATTGTGATGACAAGGTCATGAAGCATTTTGCTGACAAATGCATGGAGCATTTTGATGACTAGAGTCATGGAGCACTGTGATGACAAGTGTCATGGAGCATTGTGATTACAGGGCTCATGGAGCATTGGGATGGCAAGGGCATGGATCATCGTGATGACAAGGGTCATGGAGAATTTTGAGGACAAGAGTCCCAGATCATTGTGTTGTCAGGGGTCATGGAGCATTGTGATGACAGTGGACATGGAGCATTGTGATGACATGGTTCATGGAGCATTGTGATGAGAAGGTCATAGAGCATTGGGCTAAAAATGTTCATGGAGTATTGTGAAGGCAGGGGTCATGGAGCATTGTGATGACAAGGGAATGGAGCATTGTGATGGGAAGGTACTGAAGCATTGTGATGAGAAATCATTGGAGCCATGTATTGACGAGTCTCATGGAGCATTCTGATGAAAAAGGGCATGGAGAATTGTGATTACATGGGTCTTGGAACATTGTGATGAAAAGGGCATGTATCATTGTGATGAAAAAGTCATGGAGCCTTGTCATGCCAGGGTTCAAGGAGCATAATGACGACAAGAGTCAGGGAGCATTGTGATGACAAGTGTATTGAGCATTGTGATGACAAAGGTCATGGAGCATTGTGATGAGAAAACCATGGATAATTGTGATGACGAGCTTCAAGGGGCATTGTGATGAGAAGTGTTATGGAACATTGTGATCAGAAGGGTTTGGTGCATTGTGATGACAGAGGTCATTGAGCATTTTGATTTCATTGTGATTACAATAGCATGAAATATTATGGTGATGGGCACGGTGCATTGTGATGACAGGGTTCATGGAGAATTGAGATGAAAAGTGGCAAGGAGCATTGTGATTAAAGTGGTTTTGGAGCATTATGATGACAAAGGCATGGAGCATTGTGATGAGAAGGCAATGGAGCATTCTGATGACATGCGTCATGTAGTTTTTTGATGACAAGGGCATGGAGCATTGTGAAGACAGTGGCATGGAAAATTGGTGTAACAAGTTTTATGGATTATTGTGATGACAGTGGGCATGGCGAATTGTGATGAAAAGGGCATGGAGCATTGTGACGCCAAGTGTCATGGAGGATTGTGATGACAAATGTAATGGAGCATTGTGATGACAAGGGCTTGGAGCATTGTGATAACAAGGGTCATGGAGCATTATGATGAAAACGGGCATTGAGAATTTTGATGACAAGGTATGAAGCATTTTGATGACAAAGCCATGGATCTTGCTATGACAGGTGTCATGGGACATTTCGATGACAGGTGCATGGATAATTGTGATGACAAGAGCATGTAAAATTGTGATGAGTAGTGTCATGGAGCATTGTGATGACAAGAACGTGGAGAATTGTGATGACAAGGGACATGGAGCATTGTTATGACCAGGGAATGGAGCATTGTGATCGAAAGACCATGGAGCACTGTGATGAGAAGAAAAATGGATAACTGTGATGACGAGCATGATGGAGCACCATAATGACAAGGGGCATGGAGCATTCTGATGACAGGCGTCATGGAGCATTGTGATGACAGAGGTCATGGAACATTGTGATGACAGGGGTCATGGAGCATTCTGATGATAAGCTTGTGTAGTATTGTGATGACAATGGCATGGAGCATTATGATGAAAAGGGCATGGATCATTGTGATGAAAAATGCATGGAGCCTTTTCATGACAGATTTAAAGGAGCATTCTGAGAACAAGTGTCAGGGAGCATTGTGATGACAATTGTATTGAGCATTGTGATGAAAATGGTCATGGAGCATTGTGATGACAAGGGCATGTAGTATTGTGATGACAGGCATCATGGAGCATTGTGATGTCAAGTGTTATGGAACATTGTGATCACAAGGTTTTGGAGCATTGTGATGACAGGTCATGGAACACTCTGATACATGGGTCTTGAAGGATTGTAATGACAAGGGCATGGAGCATTGTGATTAGAAGGGCATCAAGCATTTTGATGACAAGCGTCTTGGAGCTTTGTGATGACCAGGACATGGAACAATGTGATGAGAGGCTTCATGAAGCATTGTGATGACAATGGCATGGAACATTGTGATGCAAAGGGTCATGGAGCTTTGTGATGACAAAGGTCATGGAGCACTTTGATGACAAGTGCGTCGTGCACTGTGATTAGAAGGGCAGCGTGTATTGTGATGACAGGGTCATGGAGCAATTTGATGAAAAGTGTCATCGAACATTTTGATGACAGGGGTTATGGAACATTGTGATGTCAGGGTTCATGGAGCATTTTGATGAAATTGGTCATGGAGAATTTTGATGACAGGTGTTATGGAACATTGTGATGTCAGGGGTCATTGAACATTGTGATGATAACGGCATGTACCATTGTGATGACAGGGGTCATGGAACATTGTGATGACAGGGGTGAGGGACTATTGTGATGACTAGTGATGGAACATTGTGATATCAGGGGTGAGAGAGCATTTTGATGAGAAGTGTATGGAGCATTGTGATGACAATATTTATGGAGCGTTGTGATGACAAGGTTGTGGAGCATTGTGATGACAAGTGCATGACACATTGTTATGACATGAGTTATGGAGCATTGTGCTGATTAGCACATGGAACATTGTGATGACAATGGTCATGGAGTATTGTGCTGAGGAAGGCATGGAGCATTTTGATGACAAGGGTCACGGAGCATTGTGATCAAAAGTTCATGGAGCATTGTGGTGACAAAGTCACAGGGACTTGTGATGAAGAGGGCATGGACCATTGTGATGACAAAGGTCATGAATCATTTTTATGAGTGGAGTCAAGGAGGACTGTGATGACAGGGGTCATGGAGCATTGTGATGAAAAGGGCATGAAGCATTGTGATGACAGGGCCATAGAGCATAGCTCTGACAAGTTTTATGGATTATTGTGATGACAGTGGGCATGGCGCTTTGTGATGACAAGGGCATGGAGCATTGTGATGACAAGGTGATACAGTATTGTGAAGACAGGTGTCAGTGAGCACTGTGATGACATATGCGGTGGTCCATTGTGATGACAATGGCATGGAGCATTGTGATGCCAAGTGTCATGGAGGATTGTGATGACAAGGGCTTGGAGCATTGTGATGAAAAGGGCATGGAGCATTGTGATTACAGGGGTCTTGGAGCATTGTGATGAAAAGGGCATGCATCATTGTTATGGAAAAGGCATGGAGCCTTGTTATGACAGGGTTCATGGAGCATACTGATGACAAGTGTCAGGGAGAATTGTGATGACAAGTATATTGAGCATTGTGTTGACAAAGGTCATGGAGCATTGTGTTGAGAAAACCATGGATAATTGTGATGAGGAGGGTCATGGGGCATTGTGATGACAAGTGTTATGGAACATTGTGATCACAAGGGTTTGGCACATTGTGATGATAGAGTTCATGGAGCATTTTGATTTCATTGTGATGACCATAGCATAAAGCATTATGATGATGAGCATGGTGCATTGTGATGACTGGGTTCATGGAGCATTGAGATGAAAAGGGGCATGGAGAATTGTGATTAAATTGGTCTTGGAGCATTGTGATGACAAGGGCATGGAGCATTGTGATGAGAAGGCAATGTAGCATTCTGATGACATGCGTCATGGAGCTTTCTGATGACAAGGGCATGGAGCATTGTGATGACAGTGGCATGGAAAATTGGTCTAACAAGTTTCATGGATTATTGTGATGACAGTAGTCATGGATTATTTTGATGACAAGGGCATGGAGCATTCTGATGATAAGCTTGTGGAGTATTGTGATGACAATGGAATGGAGCATTGTGAAGAAAATGACATGGATCATTGTGAAGAAAAATGCATGGAGCCTTTTCATGACAGGTTTCAAGGATCATTCTGACAACAAGTGTCAGTGAGCGTTGTGATGACAAGTGTATTGAGCTTTGTGATGACGATGGTCATGGAGCATTGTGATGACAATGGCATGGAGTATTGTGATGACAGGCATCATGGATCATTGTGATGTCAAGGGTTATGGAACATTGTGATCACAAGGTTTTGGAGCATTGTGATGACAGGTTATGGATCATTTTGATTTCAAGGAGCATGGAGCATTGTGATGACAAGGGCATGAAGCAATGTGATCCAAAGTTTCATGGAAGATTTTGATGACAAGCACATTGGGCATTGTGATGACAATGTCATGTAGCATTTTGCTGACAAAGGCATGGAGCATCGTGATGACAAGTTTCATGGAGCACTGAGAAGACAAGCATCACGGAGCATTGTGATTACAGCGGTCATGGAGAATTGGGATGGCAAGGGCACGGATCCTTGTGATGACAATGGTCAGGGAGCATTTTGATGATAAAAGTCTCAGATTATTCTGTTGTAAGGGGTCATGGAGCATTGTGATGACAGTGGTCATGGAGCATTGTGATGACAGGGGTCATGGAGCATTGTGATGAGAAGTTCATGGAGCACTGGGCTGAAAATGTTCATGGAGTATTGTGATGACAGGGGTCAAGGAGCATTGTGATGACAAGGGAATGGAGCATTGTGATGACAAGATCCTGGAGCATTGTGATGAGAAGTCTATGGAGCTTTGTGATGACAAGTCTCATGGAGCATTCTGATGAAATGGGGCATGGAGCATTGTGATTAAAGGAGCCTTGGAGCATTGTGATGACAAGGGCATGGAGAATTGTGATGAGAAGGCCATGGAGCATTCTGATGACATGCGTCATGAAGCACTGTGATGACCAGGGCATGGAGCATTGTGATTACAGGGGTCTTGGAGCATTGTGATGAAAACGGCATGGATCATTGTGATGAAAAAGGCATGTAGCCTTGTCATGACCGGGTTCAAGGAGTATACTGATGACAAGTGTCAGGGAGCATTGTGATGACCAGTGTATTGAGCATTGTGATGACAAAGGTCATGGAGTATTGTGATGAGAAGTCCGTGGATAATTGTGATGACGAGAGTCATGGGGAGTTGTGAAGACAAGTGTTATGAACATTGTGATCACAACGGTTTGGAGCATTGTGATGACAGATGTCATGGAGCATTTTGATTTCATTGTGATGAAAATAGCATGAAGCATTATGATGATGGGCATGGTGCATTGTGATGACAGGGTTCATGGAGAATTGAGATGAAAAGGGGCATGGAGAACTGTGATTAAAGGGGTCTTGGAGTATTGTGATGACAAGGGCATGGATCATTGTGATGAGAAGGCCATGGAGCATTCTGATGACATGCATCAAGGATCTTTGTGACGACAAGGGCATGGAGCATTGTGATTACAGGGTCTTGGAGCATTGTGATGACAAGTGTCATGGAGCATTGTGATGACAAGGCTGGGAAACATTGTGATGGCAGGGGTCATGGAGCATTGTTATGACAGGTGTAATGGAGCATTGTGATTACAAGGGTATGGAGCATTGGTCTGAAAATTTTCATGGATTATTGTGATGAAAGTGGGCATGGCGCATTGTGATGACAAGGTCACACAACACTGTGTTACATGGGTCATGGAGGATTGTAATGACAAGAGCATGGAGCATTGTGATGAGAAGGGCATCGAGCATTTTGATGACAAGCATCATGGAGCTTTGTGATGACAGGGACATGGAAGCAATGTGATGAGAGGATTCAGGAAGCACTGTGATGACAATGGCATGGAGCATTGTGATGCCAAGGATCATGGAGCTTTGTGATGACGAAGGTCATGGATCATTTTGTTGACAAGTGCGTGGTGCATTGTGATGAGAAGGGCAGGGTGCATTGTGATGACAGGGTCATGGAGCAATTTGATGAAAAGGGTCATCGAATATTTTGATAAGAGGGCTTATGGAACATTGTGATGTCAGGGGTTATGGAGCATTGTGATGAAAAGCGTCATGGAGCATTTTGATTACAGGGATTATGGAACGTTGTGATATCAGGGGTCTTCGAACATTGGGGTGATAAAGGCATGTAGCATTGTGATTACAGGGGTCATGGAACATTGTGATGACAGGGTTGAGGGAGTATTGTGATGACTAGTGATGGAACACTGTGATATCAATGGTGAGAGAGCATTTTGATGAGAAGTGTATGGAGCATTGTGATGACAAAGTTTATGGAGCGTTGTGATGACAAGGTTGTGGAGCATTGTGATGACAAGCCCGTGGTACATTGTTATGACATGTGTTATGAAGCATTGTGCTGACTAGCGCATGGAGCATTGTGATGAAAAGGGTCATGGAGCATTGTGCTGAGAAAGGCATGGAGCATTGTGATGACAAGGGTCACGGAGCATTGTGATCAAAAGTTCATGGAGCATTGTGGTGACAAAGGTCACAGAGACTTGTGATGACGAGGGCATGGAGCATTTTGATGACAAAGGTCATGAATCATTGTTATGACTGGAGTCACGGAGCATTGTGATGACAGGGGTCATGGAGCATTGTGATGACAGGTGTCATGGATCATTGTGATGACAAAGGTCATGGACCATTCTGATGACAAGCTTGTGGAGTAATGTGATGACAATGTCATGGATCATTGTGATGAAAAGGGCATGAAGCATTGTGATGAAAAAGGCATGGAGCCTTTTCATGACAGTGTTCAAGGAGCATTCTGACGACAAGTGTCAGGGAGTATTGTGATGACAAGTGTATTGAGCATTGTGATGACAAAGGTCATGGAGCATTGTGATGACAGGCATCATGGAGCATTGTGATGACAAGTGTTATGGAACATTGTGATGACAGAAGTCATGTATCATTTTCATTTCAAGGAGCATGGAGTATTGTGATGACAAGGGCATGAAGCAATGTGAACCCAAGGTTCATGGATGATTTTGATGACAATGGGAATGGAGTGTTGTGATGACAAGCGCATGGAGCATTGTGATGACAAGGTTATGTAGCATTTTGCTGACAAATGCATGGAGCATTTTGATGACAAGGGTCATGGAGCATTGTGATGACAAGCGTCATGGAGCATTGTTTTTACAGGGGTCATGGAGCATTGGGATGGCAAAGAAATGGATCATTGTGATGACAAGGGTCATGGAGCATTTTGATGACAAGAGTCCGGCATCATTGTGTTCTCTGGTGTCATGGAGCGTAGTGATGACAGTGAACATGGAACATTGTGATGCCAGGGGTCTTGGAGCATTGTGATGAGAAGCTCATGGAGCATTGGGTTGACAATATTCATTGAGTATTGTGGTGGCAGGGGTAACGGAGCATAGTGATGACAAGGGAATGGAGCATTGTGATGACAAGGTCATACATTATTGTGAAGGCAGGTGTCAGGGAGCATTGTGATCACATATGTTACGATCCATTGTGATGACAATGCCATTGGGCATTGTGATGCCAAGTGTCATGGAAGATTGGGATGACAAATGTAATGGAACATTGTGATGACAAGGGATTTGAGCATGGTGATGAGAAGGCAATGGAGCATTCTGATGATATGGGTCATGGAGCTTTGTGATGACAAGGGCATGGAGCATTGCGATTACAGGGGTCTTGGAGCATTGTGATGAAAATCACATGGATCATTGTGATGAAAAATTCATGGAGCCTTGTCATGACAGGGTTCAAGGAGCATTCTGAAGACAAGTGTCTGGGAGCATTGTGATGACAAGGGCATGGAACATGGTGTTGAGAAGGCCATGGAGCATTCTGATGATATGGGGCATGGAGCTTTGCGATGACAAGGGCATGGAGCATTGTGATTACAGTGGTCTTGGAGCATTGTGATGAAAATCGCATGGATCATTGTGATGAAAAATGCATGGAGCCTTGTCATGACAGGGCTAAAGGAGGATACTGACTACAAGTGTCAGGGAGCATTGAGATGACAAGTGTATTGAGCATTGTGATGACAAAGGTCATGGAGCATTGTGATGAGAAGTCGATGGATAATTGTGATGAGGAGCGTCATGGGGAATTGTGATGACAAGTGTTATGGAACATTGTGATCACAAGGGTTTGGAGGATTGTGATGACAGAGGTCATGGAGCATTTTGATTACATTGTGATGACAATAGCATTAAGCATTATGATGATTGGCATGGTGCATTGTGATGACAAGTGTCATGGAGCATTGTGATGACAAGGGCATTGAGCATTGTGATGACAAGGGCACGGAGCATTGTGATGACAACGGTCATTGAGAATTTTGATGACAACCTCGTGAAGCATTGTGATGACAAGCACATGGAGCTTGCTATGACAGGGGTCATGGAGCATTGCGATGACAAGTGCATGGATAATTGTGATGACAAGAGCATGTAACATTGTGATGAGAAGTATCATGGAGCATTGTGATCACAGGGATGAGGAGAATTGTGATGACAAGGGACATGGAGCATTGTGATGACCAGGGCATTGAGCATTGTGATGGCAAGACGGTGGAGCATTGTGATGAGAAGGTCATGGGTAATTGTGATGAAGACCTTCATGGAGCACTGTAATGACAAGGGGAATGGAGCATTGTGATGACAGGTGTCATGGATCATTTTGATGACAGGGGTCATGGAGCCTTCTTATGAAAAGTTTGTGGAGTATTGTGATGACACTGGCATGGATCATTGTGATGAAAAATTAATGGAGCCTTGTCATGACAGGGTTCAAGGACCATACTGATGACAACTGTCAGGGAGCATTGTGATGACAAGTGTATTGAGCATTGTGATGACAAAGTTCATGCAGCATTGTGATGACAGGCATCATGGAGCGTTGTGATGACAAGTGTTATGGAACACTGTGATCACAAGGGTTTGGAGCATTGTGATGACAGAGGTCATGGATCATTTTCATTTCAAGGACCATGGAGCATTGTGATGACAAGGGCATGAAGCAATGTGAACCCAAGGTTCACCAAGGATTTTGATGACAATGGGAATGGAGTATTGTGATGACAAGCACATGGAGCATTGTGATGACAAGGTCATGAAGCATTTTGCTGACAAATGCATGGAGCATTTTGATGACAAGAGTCATGGAGCACTGTGATGACAAGCGTCATGGAGCACTGTGATTACAGGGCTCATGGAGCATTGGGATGGCAAGGGCATGGATCATCGTGATGACAAGTGTCATGGAGAATTTTGATTACAAGAGTCCGAGATCATTGTGTTGTCAGGCGTCATGGAGCATTGAGATGACAGTGGTCATGGAAAATTGTGATGACAGGGTTCATGGAGCATTGTGATGAGAAGGTCATAGAGCATTGGGCTAAAAATTTCATGGAGTATTATGAAGGCAGGGGTCATGGAGCATTGTGATGACAAGGGAATGGAGCATTGTGATGGGAAGGTACTGAAGCATTGTGATGAGAAAACACTGGAGCCATGTATTGACGAGTCTCATGGAGCATTCGAATGAAAAAAGGGCATGGAGAATTGTGATTACATGGGTCTTGGAACATTGTGATGAAATGGGCATGGATCATTGTGATGAAAAAGGCATGGAGCCTTGTCATGCCAGGGTTCAAGGAGCATAATGATGACAAGAGTCAGGGAGCATTGTGATGACAAGTGTAATGAGCATTGTGATGACAAAGGTCATGGAGCATTGTGATGAGAAGACCATAGATAATTGTGATGACGAGCATCATGGGGCATTGTGATGACAAGTTTTATAGAACATTGTGATCACCAGGGTTTGGAACATTGTGATGACAAAGGTCATGGAGCATTATGATGATAAGTGCATGGAGTATTGTGATGACAGGCATCATGGAGCGTTGTGATGACAAGTGTTATGGAACAATGTGATCACAAGGGTTTGGAGCACTGTGATGACAGAGGTCATGGATCATTTTGATATCAAGGAGCATGGAACATTGTGATGACAGGGGTCATGGAGCATTGTGATGCGAAGATCATTGAGCATTGAGCTGAAAATATTCATGGAGAATTCAGATGAAAGGGGTCATGGAGTATTGTGATGACAAGGTCCTTGAGCACTCTGATGAGAAGACCATGGAGCCTTGTGAGGAGAAATCTCATGGAGCATTCTGATGAAAAGGGGCATGGAGCATTGTGATTACAGGGGTATTGGAGCATTGTGATTAAAAGGGCATGGAGCATTGTGAGAGATGTCCAAGGAGCATTCTGATGACATGCGTCATGGAGATTTGTGATGACCAGGGCAAGGAGCATTGTGATTACAGGGGTCTTGGAGCATTGTGTTGAAAAAGGCATGGATCATTGAAATGAAAAAGGCATGGAGCATTGTCATGACAGTGTTCAAGGAGCATACTGATGGCAAGAGTCAGGGAGCATTGTGATGACAAGTGTATTGAGCAGTGTGATGACAAATGTCATGGAACATTGTGATGAGAAGACCATGGATAATTGTGAAGACAAGTGTCATGGGGCGTTGTGATGACAAGTGTTATGGGACATTGTGATCACAAGGGTTTGGTGCATTGTGATGACAGAGGTCATGGAGCATTTTGATTTCATTGTGATGACAATAGCATGAAGCATTATGATGATGGGCATGGTGCATTGTGATGACAGGGTTCATGGATCATTGAGATGAAAAGGGACATGGAGCATTTTGATTACAGGTGTCTTGGAGCATTGTGATGACAAGGGCATGGTACATTCTGATGACATGCGTCATGGAGCTTTTTGATGACAGGGGTCATGGAGCATTGTGATGACAAGGGTCATGGAAAATTCTGATGACAAGCTTGTGGAGTATTGTGATGACAATGGCATGGAGCATTGTGATGAAAAGGGCATGGAGCATTGTGATGAAAAAGGCATAGAGCCTTTTCATGACAGGGTTCGAGAAGCATTCTGACGTCAAGACTCAGGGAGCATTGTGATGACAAGGGCTTTTGAGAATTTTGATGACAAGTTCGTGAAGCACTGTGATGAAAAGCCCATGGAGCTTGCTATGACAGGGGTCATGGAGCATTGCGATGACAAGTGCATGGAGAATGTGATTACAAGAGAATGTAACATTGTGATTTGAAGTGTCATGGAGCATTGGGATGGCAAGACGGTGGAGCATTGTGATGAGAAGACCATGGATAATTGTGATGAGGAGCATCATGGAGAACTGTAATGACAAAGGGCATGGAGCATTGTGATGACAAGTGTCATGGAGCACTGTGATGACAGGGGTCATGGAGCATTGTTATGACAAGGGTCATGGAACATTCTGATGACAAGCTTGTGGAGTATTGTGATGACAATGGCATGGAGCATTGTGATGAAAAGGGCATGGAGCATTGTGATGAAAAAAGGCATAGAGCCTTTTCATGACAGGGTTCGAGAAGCATTCTGACGTCAAGACTCAGGGAGCATTGTGATGACAAGTGTATTGAGCATTGTGTTGACAAAGGTCATGGAGCATTGTGCGACAAGGGCATGGAGTATTGTGATGACACGCATCATGGAGCGTTGTGATGACAAGTGTTATGTAACAATAGGATGACAAGGGTTGAGAGCACTGTGATGACAGAGGTCATGGATCATTTTGATATCAAGGAGCATGGAGCATTGTGATGACAAGCGTCATGGAGCATTGTGATGAGAAGATCATGGAGAATTGAGCAGAAAATTTTCATGGAGTATTCTGATGAAAGGGGTCATAGAGCATTGTGATGACTAGGTCCTGGAGCACTCTGATAAGAAGACCATGGAGCCTTGTGATGAGAAGTCTCATTGAGCATTCTGATGAAAAGGGGCATGGAGCATTGTGATTACAGGGGTCTTGGATCATTGTGATTACAAGGGCATGGAGCATTGTGAGAGATTTCCAAGGAGCATTCTGATGACATGCGTCATGGACATTTGTGATGACAAGGGCATGGATCACTGTGATTGCAGTGGTCTTGGAGCATTATGATGAAATGGGCATGGATCATTGTGATGAAAAAGGCATGGAGCCTTGTCATGAAAGTGTTCAAGGAGCATTCTGATGGCAAGAGTCAGGGAGCATTGTGAAGACAAGTGTATTGAGCATTGTGATGACAAATGTTATGGAGCATTGTGATGAGAAGACCATGGATAATTGTGATGACGAGTGTCATGGGGCGTTGTGATGACAAGTGTTATGGAACATTGTGATCACAAGGGTTTGGAGCATTGTGATGACAGTGGTCATGGAGCATTTTGATTTCATTGTGATGACAATAGCATGAAGCATTATGATGATGGACATGGTGCATTGTGATGACAGGATTCATGGTTCATTGAGATGAAAATGGACATGGAGCATTGTGATTACAGGTGTCTTGGAAAATTGTGATGACAAGGGCATTGAACATTGTGAATGAGAAGGCCATGGAGCATTCTGATGACATGCGTCATAGAGCTTTGTGATGACAAGGGCATGGAGCATTTTTCTGAAAATTTTCTTGGATTATTGTGATGAGATTGGGCATGGAGCATTGTGATGACAAGGACATGGAACACTGTGATACATGGGTCATGGAGGATTGTAATGACAATGTCATGGAGCATTGTGATGAGCAGGGCATCGAGCATTGTGATGACAAGCGTCATGGAGCATTGTGATGACAAGGGCATGGAGCAATGTGATGAGAGGCTTCATGAAGCACTGTGATGACAATGGCATGGAGTATTGTGTTGCCGAGAGTCACGGAGCTTTGTGATGACAAAGGTCATGGAGCATTTTGATGACAAGGGAGTGGTGCATTATTATGATAACGGCATGAAGCATTGTGATGATAGGTGTCATGGAACATTGTGATGACAGGGGTGAGGGAGTATTGTGATGACTAGGGATGGATCATTGTGATATCAGTGGTGAGAGAGCATTTTCATGAGACGTGCATGGAGCATTGTGATGACAATATTTATGGAGCATTGTGATGACAAGGATGTGAAGCATTGTGATGACAACCGCATGGCCCATTGTGATCACATCGGTCATGGAGCATTGTGCTTCCAAGCTCATGGAGCATTGTGATGACACGTGTCATGGAACATTGTGCTGACAAAGGCATGGGGCATTGTGATGCCAAGGATCACAGAGCATTGTGATGAAAAGTTCATGGAGCATTGTGGTGACAAAGGTCACAGAGACTTGTGATGATGAGGGCATGGACCATTGTGATGACAAAGTCTTGAAGCATTGTGATGACTGGAGTCACGGGACATTTTGATGACAGGTGTCATGGAGCATTGTGATGACAAGTGCATGGAGCATTGTGATGAGAGGGGCATGGAGAATCGGTCTGAAAAATTTCATGGATTATTGTGATGACAGTGGGCATTGCACATTGTGATGACAAGGGCATGGAGCACTGTGAAATAAAGGGCATGGAGTATTGTGAAGTCAGGTGTCAGGGAGCATTGTGATGACCTATGTCATGGTGCATTGTGATGACAACCTCATGGAGCATTGTGATGACAAGTGTCATGGAAGATTGTGATGACAAAGGTAATGGAGCATTGTGATGACAATGGTCATGGAGCATTGTGATGAAAAGGGCATGGAGCATTGTGATGACAAGGGCTTTTGAGAATTTTGATGACAAGTTCGTGAAGCACTGTGATGAAAAGCACATGGAGCTTGCTAGGACAGGGGTCATGGAGCATTGCGATGACAAGTGCATGGAGAATGTGATTACAAGAGCATGTAACATTGAGATTTGAAGTGTCATGGAGCATTCTGAAGGCAAGACAGTGGAGCATTGTGATGAGAAGACCATGGATAATTGTGATGATGAGCATCATGGAGAACTGTAATGACAAGGGGCCTGGAGCTTTGTGATGACAGGTGTCATGAAGCATTGTGATGACAGGGGTCATGGAGAATTGTGATTACAAGGGTCATGGAGCCTTCTGATGACAAGCTTGTGGAGTATTGTGATGAAAAGGGCATGGAGCATTGTGATGCAAAAGGCATAGAGCCTTTTCATGACAGGGTTCTAGAAGCATTCTGACGACAAGGGTCAGGGAACATTGTGATGACAAGTGTGTTGAACATTGTGATGACAAAGTTCATGGAGCATTGTGATGACAAGGGCATGGAATATTGTGATGACAGGCATCATGGAGCGTTGTGATGACAAGTGTTATGGGACAATGTGATCACAAGGGTTTGGAGCACTGTGATGGCAGAGGTCATGGATCATTTTGATACCAAGGAGCATGGAGCATTGTGATGACAGGGGTCATGGAGCATTGTGATGAGAAGATCATGGAGCATTGAGGTGAAAATATTCATGGAGTATTCTGATGAAAGGAGTCATGGAGCATTGTGATGACAAGGTCCTGGAGCATTGTCATGACAAGGCCATGGAGCCTTGTCCTGAGAATTTTCATGGAGCATTCTGATGAAAAGGGGCATCGAGCATTGTGATTACAGGGGACTTGGAGCATTGTGATTACAAGGGCATGGAGCATTGTGAGAGATGTCAAAGGAGCATTCTGATGACATGCATCATGGAGCTTTGTGATGACCAGGGCATGGAGCATTGTGATGACAAAGTCTTGAAGCATTGTGATGACTGGAGTCATGGAGCATTGTGATGACAGGTGTCATGGAGCATTGTGATGACAAGTGCAAGGAGCATTGTGATGACAGTGGCATGGAGCATCGGTCTGAAATATTTCATGGATTATTGTGATGACAGTGGGCATTGCACATTGTGATGACAAGGGCATGGAGCACTGTGAAGAAAAGGTCATGGAGTACTGTGAAGTCAGGTGTCAGGGAGCATTGTGATGACCTATGTCATGGTGCATTGTGATGACAATGGCATGGAGCATTGTGATGACAAGTGTCATGGAGGATTGTGATGACAAAGGTAATGGAGCATTTTGATGACCAGCGCTTGGAGCATTGTGATGAGAAGTGTCATGGAGCATTGTGATGACAAGGGCATGCAGCATTGTGATGACTAGGGCCACTGAGAATTTTGTTGCCAACGTCGTGAAACATTGTGATGACAAACACATGGAACTTGCTATGACAGGTGTCATGGAGCATTGTGATGACAAGTGCTTGTATAATTGTGATGACAATAGCATGTAACTTTGTGACGATAAGTGTCATGGAGCATTGTGATGACATGGACGTGGAGAAATGTGATGACAAGGGACATGGAGCACTGTGATGACCAGGGCATTGAGCATTGTGATCGCAAGACCATGGAGCATTGTGTTGAGAAGGTCATGGATAATTGTGATGACGAGCGTCATGGAGCACTGTAATGACAAGGGAAATGGAGCATGTTGATGACAGGTGTCTTGGATCAATGTGATGACAGGGGTCATGGAGCATTCTGATGACAAGCTTGTGGAGTATTGTGATGACACTGGCATGGAGCATTGTGATGAAAAGGGCATGGAGCATTGTTATGAAAAAGGCATGGAGCCTTTTCATTACAGGTTTCAAGGAGCATTTGACGACAAGTGTCAGGGAGCATTGTGTTGACAATTGTATTTAGCATTGTGATGACAAAGTTCATGCAGCATTGAAATGACAGGCATCATGGAGAGTTGTGATGACAAGTCTTATGGAACATTGTGATCACAAGGGTTTGTAGCATTGTGATGACAGAGGTCATGGATCATTTTCATTTCAAGGAGCATGGAGCTTTGTAATGACAAGGGCATGAAGAAATGTGAACCCAAGGTTCACCGAGGATTTTGATGACAATGGGAATGGAGTATTGTGATGACAAGCACATGGAGCATTTTGATGACAACGTCATGATGCATTTTGCTGACAAAGGCATGGGGCATTTTGATGACAAATGTCATGGAGCACGGTGATGACAAGCGTCATGGAGCATTGTGATTACAGGGGTCATGGAGCATTGGGATGGCAAGGGCATGGATCATCGTGATGAGAGGTGTCATGGAACATTTTGATGACAAGAGTCCTGGATCATTGTGTTGTCAGGGGTCATGGAGCATTGTGATGACAGTGGTAATGGAGCATTGTGATGACAGGGTTCATGGAGCATTGTTATGAGAAGGTCATAGAGCATTGGGCTAAAAATGTTCATGGAGTATTGTGAAGGCGGGGGTCATGAAGCATTGTGATGACAAGTGCATGGATCATTGTGATGAGAAGTGTCATGGAGATTTTTGATGACAAGATTCCCGGATCATTGTGTTGTGAGGGGTCATGGAGCGCGGGGATGACAGTGGTCATGGAGCATTGTGATGACAGGGGTCATGGTGCATTGTGATGAGAAGGTCATGGATCATTGGGCTGAAATTGTTCATGGAGTATTGTGATGACATGGGTCATGGAGCATTGTGATGACAAGGGAATGGAGCATTGTGATGACAAGGTCCTGGAGAATTGTTTTGAGAAGACCATGGAGTCTTGTGATGACATGTCTCATGGAGCATTCTGATGAAAAGCAGCATGGAGCATTGTAATTACAGGGGTCTTGGAGCATTGACATGACAAGGGCATGGAGCATGGTGATGAGAAGGCCATGGAGCATTCTGATGACATGCGTCATGGAGTTTTGTGAAGACAAGCACATGGAGCATTGTGATTACCGGGGTTTTGGAGCATTGTGATGAAAAGAGCATGGATCATTGTGATGAAAAATGCATGGAGCCTTGTCATGACAGGGTTCAAGGAGCACACTGAGGACAAATGTCAGGGAGCATTGAGATGACAAGTGTATTGAGCATTGTGATGACAAAGGTCATGGAGCATTGTGATGAGAAGACCATGGATAATTGTGTTGACGAGCGTAATGGGGCGTTGTGATGACAAGTGTTATGGAACATTGTGATCACAAGGGTTTGGGGCATTTTGGTGTCAGAGGTCATAGAGCATTTTGTTTTCATTGTGATGACAATAGCATGAAGCATTATGATGATGGGCATGGTGCATTGTGATGACAGGGTTCATGCAGCATTGAGATGAAAAGTGGCATGGAACATTGTGATGACAAATGTCACGAAGCATTGTGATTACTGGAGTAACAGAGCACTGGGATGACAGGGGTCATGGATCATTGTGATGACAAGGGCATGGAGCATTGGGATGAAAGGGGCATGGAGCATTTGTCTGACATGTTTCATGGATTATTGTGATGACAGAGGGCATGGCATATTGTGATAACTAGCGCATGGAGCATTGTGATGACAAGGTCATTGATGATTGTGAAGAAAGGTGTCAGGGAGCATTGTGGTAACATATGTCACGGTGCATTGTGATGACAATGGCATTGAGCATTGTGATGCCAAGTCTCATGGAGAAATGTGATGACAAATGTAATGGCTCATTGTGATGACAAGGGCTTGGAGCACTGTGATGACAAGGTTAATGGAGCATTGTGATGACAAGGGAATGGATCATTGTGATGACAAGCATCATGGAGCCTTCTGATGACAAAAGTCCCGGATCATTGTGTTGTCAGGGTTCATGGAGCATTGTGATGACATGGGTCATGGAGCATTGTGATGACAGGGTTCATGGGGCAAGCTAATGAGAAGGTCATAGAGCATTGGGCTGAAAATGTTCATGGAGTATTGTGGTGACAGGGGTCATGGGGCATTTTGATGACAAGGGAATGGAGCATTTTGATGAAAATATCATGGAGCATGGTGATGAGAAGGCCATGGAGCATTCTGAAGACATTCATCATGAAGCTGTGTGATGACAACGGCATGTAGCATTGTGATTACAGTGGTCTTGGAGCATTGTGAGAAAAGGGCATGGATCATTGTGATGAAAAATGCATGGAACCTTGTCATGTCAGGGTTCAAGGAGCATACTGACGACAAGTGTCAGGGAGCATTGTGATGACAAGTGTATTGAGCATTGTGATGACAAGTTTATTGAGCATTGTGATGACAAGGTCATGGAGTATTGTGAAGACAGGTGTCAGGGAGCATTGTGCTGACATATGTCATGTTCCATTGCGATGACAATGGCATGGGGCAATGTGATGCCACGTGTCATGGAAGATTCTGATGACAAATATAATGGGCATTGTGATGATTAGGGCTTGGAACATTATGATGACAAGGGACATTGAGAATTTTGATGAGGACGTCGTGAAGCATTGTGATGACAATGTGTTGGAGCATTGTGATGTGAAGACCATGGAGCCTTGTGATGACAAGTCTCATGGAGCACTCTCATGACAAGGGGCATGGAGCATTGGTATTAAAGTGGTCTTGGAGCATTGTGATGAAAAGGGTCATGGAGCCTTGTGATGACAAGGCCGTGGAACATTGTCATGACAGGGGTGAGGCAGTATTGTAATGACTAGTGATGGAACATTTTGATATCAGTGGTGAAAGAGCATTTTGATGAGAAGTGCATGGAGCTTTGTGATGACAATGTTTACGGAGCATTGTGATGATAAGGTTGTGGAACATTGTGATGACAAGCACATGGCACATTGTGATGACATGCGTCATGGAGCATTGTTCTGACAAGCGCATGTAGCATTGTGATGCCAAGGGTCATGGAGCACTCTGCTGACAAAGGCATGGAGCATTGTGATGACAAGGGTCACAGAGCATTGTGATGAAAAGTTCATGGAGCATTATGGTGACAAATTTCAAAGAGCACTGTGATGAGGAGGCATGGACCATTGTGTTGACAAAGGTCATGAAGAAATGTGATGACTGGAGTCACGGAGCACTGTGATGACAAAGGCAAGGAGCATTGTGATGATAGGGGCATGGATCATTGGTCTGACAAGTTTCATGGATTATTGTGATGATAGTGGGCATGGCACATTGTGATGACAAGGGCCTGGAGCATTTTTATGACCAGGTCATGAGTACTGTGAAGACAGGTGTCAGGGAGCATTGTGATGACATATGTCATGGTGCATTGTGATGACAATGACATGGAGCATTGTGAAGCCAAGTGTCATGGAGGATTGTGATGACAACGGTAATGGAGCATTGTGATGACAAGGGCCATTGAGAATTGTGATGACAAGTTCGTGAAGCACTGTGATGAAAAGCACATGGAGCTTGCTATGACAGGGGTCATGGAGCATTGCGATGACAAGTGCATGGAGAATTTTGATTACAAGAGCATGTAACATTGTGATGAGAATTGTCATGGAGCATTGTGATGGCAAGACCGTGGAGCACTGTGATGAGAAGACCATGGATAATTGTGATGACGAGCGTCATGGAGCATTGTGATGACAAGGGCCATTGAGAATTTTGATGCCAACGTCGTGAAGCATTGTGATGACAAGCGCACGGAGCTTGCTATTACAGGGGACATGGAGCATTGCAATGAAAAGTGCATGGAGAATTGTGATGACAGGGGTCATGGAGCATTGTGATGGAAAAGGCATGGAGGCCTTCATGAAAGTGTTCAAGGAGCATTCTGACGACAAGTGTCAGTGAGCATTGTGATGACAAGTGTATTGTGCATTGTGATGACAAAGTTCATGGAGCACTGTGATGACACGGGCATGGAGTATTATGATGACAGGTATCATGGAGCGTTGCAATGACAAGTGTTGTGGAACAATGTGATCACAAGGGTTTGGAGCATTGTGATGATAGAGGTCAGGGATCATTTTGATTTCAAGGAGCAGGGAGCATTGTGATGAAAGGGGTCATGGAGCATTGTGATGAGAATATCATAGAGAATTGGGTTGAAAATATTCATGGAGTATTGTGATGACAGGGTTCTTGGAGCATTGTGATAACACGGGCATGGAGAATTGTGATGAGAAGGCCATAGTGCATTCTGATGACATGCGTCATGGAGGTTTGTGATGATAAGGGCAAGGAGCATTGTGATTACAGGGGTTTTGGAGCATTGTGATAAAAAGGGCATGGAGCCTTGTCATGACAGGGTTCAAGGAGCATACTGATGACAAGTGTCTGGGAGCATTGTGATGACAAGTGTATTGAGCATTGTTTTAACAAAGTTCATGGAGCACTGTGATGAGAAGACCATGGATAACTGTGATGAGGAGCGTCATGGGGCATTGTTATGAGAAGTGTTAGGGAACATTGTGATCACAAGGCTTTGGGGCATTGTGATGACAGAGGTCATGGAGCATTTTGATTTCATTGTGATGACAAAAGCATGAAGCATTATGATGATGGGCATGATGCATTTTGATGACAGGGTTCATGGAGCATTGAGATGAAAAGGGGCAAGGAGTATTGTGATTACAGGTGTCTTGAAGCATTGTGATGACAAGCGAATGGAGCATTGTGAATGAGAAGGCCATGGAGTATTCTGATGACATGCGCCATGGAGCTTTGTGATGACAAGTGCATGGAGCATTGTGATTACAGGGTCTTGGAGCATTGTGATCACAAGGGTCATGGAGTCTTGTGATGACAAGGCCGTGGAACCTTGTGATGGCAGGTGTCATGGAGCATTGTTATGACAGGGGTAATGGAGCATTGTGATGACAAGGACATCAGCATTGGTCTGAAGAATTTCATGGATTATTGTGATGAGAGTGGGCATGGAGCATTGTGATGACAAGGTCACGGAACACTGTGTTACATGGGTCATGGAGGATTGTAATGACAGGGGCATGGGGCCTTGTGATGAGAAGGGCATCGAGCATTGGTATCACAAGCGTCATGGAGCTTTGTGATGACAAGTGCATGGAGCAATTTGATGAGAGGGTTCATGGAGCATTGTGATGACAATGGCATGGAGCATTGTGATGCCAAAGGTTATGGAATTTTGTGATGAGAAATGTCATGGAGCAATTTGATGACAAGGGCATGGAGCATTGTGATTAGAAGGGCAGGGAGCATTGTGATGACAGGGTCATGGAGAAATTTGATGAAAAGGGTCATGGAACATTTTGATTATAGGGGTTATAGAATATTGTGATGTCAGCGGTCATGGAGCTGTGTGATGAAAGGGGTCATGTAGCATTTTGATGACAGGGGTTATGGAACTTTGTGATGCCAGTGGTCATTGAACATTGTGATGATAAGTGCATGTAGCATTTTGATGACATGGTTCATGGAACATAGTGATGACAGGGGTGATGGAATATTGGGATGACTAGTTATGGAACATTGTGATATCAGTGGTGAGAGAGCATTTTGATGAGAAGCGCATGGAGCACTGTGATGACAAGTTTTATGGAGCATTGTGATGAAAAGTACATGGTGCATTGTGATGACATGGGTCATGCAGCCTTGTGCTGATAAGCACAAGGAGCATTGTGATGACAAGGGTCATGGAGAATTGTGATGAAAAGTTCATGGAGCATTGTGGTGACACATGTCACAGAGACTTGTGATGACGAGGGCATGAACCATTTTGATGAGAAAGGTCATGAAGCATTGTGATGACAGGAGTCACGGAAAATTGTGATGATGGGTCATGGAGCATTGTGATGACAAGGGCATGGATTATTGTGATGACAAGTGTCATGGAGCATTTTGATGACAGGTGTCCCGGATCATTGTGTTGTCTGGTGTTATGGAGTGTTTTGATGACAGTGGTCATGGAGCATTGTGATGACAGTGGTCATGGTGCACTGTGAGGACAGGGGTCATGGAGCATTGTGATCAGAAGTTCATGGAGCATTGGGCTGACAGTATTCATTGAGTATTGTGATGGCAGGTGTCATGGAGCATTGTGATGACAAGTTCCTGGAGCATTGTGAGGAGAAGGGCTTGGAGCACTGTGGTGACAAGGGCCATTGAGAATTTTGATGACAAGGTCGTGAAGCATTGTTATGACAAGCACATGGAGCTTGCTATGGCAGGGGTCATGGGGCATTGCGATGACAAGTGCATGGAGCATTGTGATTACAGGGGTCTTGGAGCATTGTGATGACAATGACATGGACCATTGTGATGCCAAGGGTTATGGAGCGATGTGATTACATGGGTTATAGAATATTGTGATGTCTGGGATCATGGAGCAGTGTGATGAAAAGGGTCCTAGAGCATTGTGATGACAAGGGTCGCAGAGCATGGTGATGAAAAGTTCATGGAGCATTGTGGTGACAAATGTCAAAGAGACTTGTGATGACGAGGGCATGGACCATTGTGATGAGAAATGTCATGAAGCATTGTGATGACAGGAGACACGGTGCATTATGATGACGGGTCATGGAGCATTGTGATGACAAGGGCATGGAGCATTGTGATGACAGGGGCATGGAGAATTCGTCTTACAAGTTTCATGGATCATTGCGATGACAGTGGGAATGGCGCATTGTGATGACAAGGACATGGAGCATTGTGATGACAAGGTCATGCAGTATTTGAAGACAGGTGTCTGGGAGCATTTTGAAGACATAAGTCATGGCCCATTGTGATGACAATGCCATGGAGCGTTGTGATGCCAAGTGTCATGGAGGTTTGTGATGACAAAGGTAATGGAGCATTGTGATGATAAGGGCTTGGAGCCTTGTGATGACAAGGTTCATAGCACACTGTGCTGACAATGGCATGGAGCATTGTGATGACGATGATCATGGAGCACTGTACTGAGAAAGGCTTAGAGCATTGTGATGACAACGGTCACAGACCATTATGATGAAAATTTCATAGAGCATTGTGGTGACAAATGTCACAGAGCCTTGTGAAAACGAGGGCATGGACCATTGAGATGACAAAGGTCATGAAGCATTGTGATGACTGGAGTCATGGAGCATTGTGATGACAGGGCTCATGGACCATTGTGATGTCAAGGGCATGGATCATTGTGATGACAAGTGTCATGGAGCATTTTGATGACAAGTGTCCCGGATCACTGTGTTGTCTGGTGTCATGGAGTGTTGTGATGACATGGGTCATGAAGCATTGTGATGACAGGGGTCATGGAGCATTGTGATCAAAATTTCATGGAGCATGGGACTGAGAGTATTCATTGAGTATTGTGATGGCATGGGTCATGGAGCATTGTGATGACAATGGAATGGAGCATTGTGATGACAAGGTCCTGGAGCATTGTGAGGAGAAGACCATGGAGCCTTGTGATGACAAGTATCATGGAGCCTACTGATGAAAAGGGGCATGGAGCACTGTGATTGCAAGGGTCTTGGAGCATTGTGAAGAATAGGACATGGATGATTGTGATGAAAGAGCATGGTGCCTTGTCATGAGAGGGTTCAAGGAGCATACTAACGACAAGTGTCAGGGAGCATTGTGATGACAAGTGTATTGAGCATTGTGATGACAAAGGTCATGGAGCATTGTGATGAGAAGACCATGGATAATTGTGATGATGAGCGTCATGGGGAGTTGTGATGACAAGTGTTATGGAACACTGTGAACACAATGGTTTGGAGCATTGTGATGACAGAGGTTATGGTGCATTCTGATTTCATTGTGATGACAATAGCATGAAGCATTATGATGATGGGCATGGTTCATTGTGATGACAGAGTTCATGCAGCATTTTGATGAAAAGGGCATGGAGCATTGTGATGAGAAGGCCATGGAGCTGTCTGATGACATGCGTCATGGTTCTTTGTGATGACAAGAGCATGGAGCAGTGTGATTACAGGGGTCTTGGAGCATTGTGATGACAAGGGTCATGGAGCCTTGTGATGACAAGGCCGTGGAACATTGTCATGACAGGGGTGTGGGAGTATTGTAATGACAAGTGACGGAACATTTTGATATCTTCGGTGAAAGAGCATTTTAATGAGAAGTGCATGGAGCTTTGTGATGACAAGGTTTATGGTGCATTGGGATGACAAAGATGTGGAACATTGTGATGACAAGTGCATGGCATATTGTGATGACATGGGTCATGGAGCATTGTGCTGACAAGCTCATGGAGCTTTGTGATGACAAGGGACATGGAGCACTCTGCTGACAAAGGCATGGAGCATTGTGATGACAAGGGTCACAGAGCATTGTGATGATAAGTTCATGGAGCATTATGGTGACAAAGTTCACAGAGCCCTGTGATTACGAGGGCAAGGACCATTGTGATGACAAAGATCAAGAAGCAGTGTGATGACTGGAGTCACGGAACATTGTGATGACAAGGTCATGGAGCATTCTGATGACAGGGGCATGGAGCATTGTGATGACAAGGGCATGGAGCATTGTGATGACAGGGGCATGGAGCATTGGTCTGAGAAGTATCATGGATTATTGTGATGAAAGTGTGCATGTCACATTGTGATGACAAGGCCATGGAACATTGTTATGACCAGGTCATGGATTATTGTGAAGACAGGTATCAGGGAGTATTGTGATGACATATGTCCTGTTGCATTGTGATGACAATGTCATGGAGCATTGTGAAGCCAAGTGTCATGGAGGATTGTGATGAAAAAGGTAATGGAGCATTGTGATGACAAGGGCTTGGAGCATTGTGGTGACAAAGGCCATTGAGAATTCTGATGACAAGGTCGTGAAGCATAGTTATGACAAGCACACGGAGCTTGCTATGACATTGGTCATGGAGCATTGAGAGGACAAGTGCATGGAGCATTGTGATTAGAGGGGTCTTGGAGCATTGTGATGACAAGGGCATGAAGCATGGTGATGACAATGCCATGGAGCATTCTGATGACATGCGTCCTGGAGATTTGTGATGAAAAGCACATGGAGCATTGTGATTACAGGGGTCTTGGAGCATTGTGATGAAAAGTGCATGGATCATTGTGAGGAAAAGCAAAGAGCCTTGTCATGACAGGTTTCAAGTAGCATACTGAAGACAAATGTCAGGGAGCATTGTGATGACAAGTGTATTGAGCATTGTGTTGATAAATGTCATGGAGCATTTTGATGAGGAGACCATGGATAATTGTGAGGACGAGCGTCATGGCACATTGTGATGACAAGTGTTATGGAACATTGTGATCAGAAGGATTTGGAGCATTGTGATGACAGATTTCATGGAGCATTTTGATTTCTTTGTGATGACAATAGCATGAAGCATTATTATGAAGGGCATGGTGCATTTTGATGACAGTGTTCATGGAGAATTGAGATGAAAAGGGGTATGGAGCATTGTGATTACAGGGGTCTTGGAGCATTGTGATGACAATGTTCATGGAGCCTTGTGATGACAACGCCGTGGAACATTGTGATGGCAGGGGTAATGGAGCATTGTTATGCCAGGGGTAATGGAGCATTGTGATGACAAGGGCATGGAGCATTGGTTTGAAAAGTTTCATGTATTATTGTGATGAGTGTGGGCATGGAGCTTTGTGATGACAAGGGCAGGGAACACGGTGATACATGGGTCATGGAGGATTGTAATGACAAGGCATGGATCATTGTGATGAGAAAGGCATCGAGCATTGTGATGACAAGCGTCATGGAGATTTGGGATGACAATGCATGGAGTAATGTGATGAGATGTTTCATGGAGCATTGTGATGACCAGGGCATGGAGCATAGTGATGGCAAGACCGTGGAGCAGTGTGATGAGAAGGCCATGTATAATTGTGATGACGAGAGTCATGGAGCACTGTAATGACAAGGGACATGGAGCATTATGATGACAGGTGTCATGGAGCATTGTGATGACAGGACTCATGGAGCATTGTGATGACATGGGTCATGGAGAATTCTGATGACAAGCTTGTTGAGTTTTGTGATGACAATTGCCTGGAGCATAGTGATGAAAAGGGCATGGAGCATTGTGATGAAAAAGGCATGGAGCCTTTTCAAGACAGGTTTCAAGGAGCATTCTGAAGACAAATGTCAGGGAGCATTGTGATGACAAGGGCATGGAGCATGGTGATGAGAAGGCCATGGAGACTTCTGATGATATAGGTCATGGAGCTTTTTGATGACAAGGGCATGGAGTGTTGTGATTACAGGGGTCTTGGAGCATTGTGATGAAAAGTGCATGGAACATTGTGATGAATAAGGCATGGAGCCTTGTCATGACAGGGTTCAAGGAGCATACTGAGGACAAGTGTCAGGGAGCATTGAGCTGACAAGTGTATAGAGCATTGTGATGACAAAGGTCAAGGAGCATTGCGATGAGAAAACCATGGATAATTGTGATGAGGAGCGTCATGGGGAATTGTGATGACAAGTGTTATGGAACATTGTGATCACAACTGTTTGGAGCATTGAGATGACAGAAGTCATGGAGCATTTTGATGAGAAGGCCATGGAGCATTCTGATGACATGCGTCATGGAGCTTTGTGATGACAAGTGCATGGAGCATTGCGATTACAGGGTTCTTTGAGAATTGTGATGACAAGGGTCATGGAGCCTTGTGATGATTTGGCCGTGGAACATTGTGATGGCAGGGGTCATGGAGCATTGTTATGACACGGGAAATGGAGCCTTTTGATGACAAGTGCATGGAGCATTGATGTGACAAGTTATATGGATTATTGTGATGAGAGTGGGCATGCAGCATTGTGATGACAAGGGCATGGAACACGGTGATACATGGACCATGGAACATTGTAATGACAAGGGCCTGCAGCATTGTGATAAGATTGGCATCAAGCAGTGTGATGACAAGCGTCATGGAGCTTTTTGATGACAAGGGCATGGAGCAATGTGATGAGAGGGTTCATGGAGCATTGTGATGACAATGGCATGGAGCATTGTGATGCCAAGGGTCATGGAGCACTGGGATAACAAGCGTCACGGAACATTCTGATTACAGGGGTCGTGGAGAATTGGGATGACAAGCACATGGATCATTGTCATGACATGTGTCATGGAGCATTTTGATGACAAGTGTCCCAGATCATTGTGCTGTCAGTGGTCAGGGAGCGCTGTGTTGACAGTGGTCATAGAGCTTTGTGATGACAGGGGAAATGGAGCATTGTGATGAGAAGGCCATGGAGCATTCTGATGACATGCATCATGGAGCTTTGTGATGACAAGGGCATGGAGCATTGTGATTACAGGGGTCATGGAACATTGTGATGACAGGGGTGAGGGAGTATAGTGATGACTAGTGATGGAACATTGTGATATCAGTTGTGAGAGAGCATTTTGATGAGAAGTGCATGGTGCATTGTGATGACAAGGTTTATGGAGCACTCTGATGACAAGGTTGTGGAGCATTGTGATGACAAGCGCATGATACATTGTGATGACATGGGTCATGGAGCATTGTGCTGAGAAGCGCATGGCGCTTTGTGATGACAAAGGTCATGGAGCATTGTGATGAAAAGTTCATGGAGCATTGTGGTGACAAAGGTCACAGAGACTTCTGATGACCAGGGCATGGACCACTGTGATGTCAAAGGTCATGAAGCATTGTGATGACTGGAGTCATGGAGCTTTGTGATGACAGGGTTCATGGTGTATTGTGATGGCAACGGCATGGAGCACTGTGATCATAGGGGCATGGAGAATTGGTCTGACAACTTTCATGGATTATTGTGATGAGTGTAGGCATGGTGCATTGTGAAGATAAGGGCATGGAGCATTGTGATGACAAGGGCATGGAGAATTGTGATGACAAAGTCAAGTGTATTGTGAAGACAGGTGTCAGGGAGCGTTCTATTGACATATGACATGGACCATTGTGATGACAATGGCATGGAGCATTGTGATGCCAAATGTCATGGAGGATTGTGATGACAAAGGTAATGGAGCATTTTGATGACAAGCGCTTGGAGCATTGTGATGACAAGGGTCATGGAGCATTTTGATGAGAAGAGCATGGAGCATTGTGATGACAAGGGCCATTGATAATTATGATGACAAGGTCGTGAAGCGTTGTGATAAAAAACATATGGAGCTTGCTATGACAGGGTTCATGGAACATTGCGATTACAATTGCATGGAGAATTGTGATGACAAGATCATGTAACATTGTGATGAAAAGTGTCATGGATCCTTGTGATGGCAATACCATGGAACACTGTGATGAGAAGACCATGTATAATTGTGATGACAAGGGTCATGGAGCACTGTAATGACAAGGGGCAAGGAGCATTTTGATGACAGGTGTCATGGAGCATTGTGATAGCAGGGGTCATGGAGCATTGTGATGACAGCTGTTATGGAGCATTCTGATGACAAGCTTGTGGAGTATTGTGTTGACAATGGCATGGAGCATTGTGATGCAAAGGGCATGGAGCATTGTGATGAAAAAGGCATGGAGCCTTTTAATGACAGGGTTCAAGGAGCATTGTGATGACAAGTGTATTGAGCATTGTGATGACAAAGGTCATGGAGTATTGTGAATAGAAGACCATGGATAATTTTGATGATGAGCGTTATGGGGCTTTGTGATGACAAGTGTTATGGAACATTGTGATCACAACGGTTTGGAGCATTGTGATGACAGAGGTCCTGGAGCGTTTTGATTTCATTTTGATGACAATTGCATGAAGCATTATGATGATGGGCATGGTGCATTGTGATGACACGGTTCATGGAGCACTGAGATGAAAAGGGGAATGGAGCATTGTGATTACAGGTGTCTTGGAGCATTGTGATGATGAGGGCATGGAGCATCGTAAATGAGAAGGCCATGGAGCATTCTGATGACATGCGTCATGGAGCTTTGTGATGACAAGTGTATGGAGAATTGTGATTACAGTGTCTTGGAACATTGTGATGACAAGTGTCATGGAGTCTTGTGATGACAAGGCCGTGGAACATTGTGATGGCAGGGGTCATGGAGCATTGTTATGACAGGGGTAATGGAGCATTGTGATGACAAGGGCATGGAACACTGGTCTGAAATATTTTATGGATTATTATGATGAGAGTGGGCATGGAGCATTGTGATGACAAGGGCACAGAACACTTTGATACATGGGTCATGGAGGATGGTAATGACAAGGGCACAGAACACTTTGATACATGGGTCATGGAGGATTGTAATGACAAGGGCATGGAATATTGTGATGAGAAAGGCATCGAGCATTGGGATCACAAGCGTCATGGAGCTTTGTGATGACAAGGGCATGGATCAATGTGATGAGAGGCTTCATGGAGCATTGTGATGACTATGGCATGGAGCATTGTGATGACAAGGGTCATGGAGCTTTGTGATGACAAAGGTCATGGAGCCTTTTGATGACGAGGTCGTGGTGCGTTGTGATGAGAAATGCAGCGATCATTGTGATAATAGGTTCATGGAGCAATTTGATGAAAAAGGTCATGGAGCATTTTGATGAGAGTGGTTATGGAAAATTTTGATGAGAGGCGTCATGGAGCATTGAGATGAAATGGTTAATGTAGCATTTTGATGACAGGGGTTATGGAACATTGTGATGGCACGGGTCATGGAGCATTTTGATGATAAGTGCATGTAGCACTGTGATGATAGGGGTCATGGAACATTGTGATGACAGCGGTGAGGGAATATTGTGAAGACTAGTGATGGAATATAGTGATACCAGTGGTGAGAGGGCATTTTGATGAGAAGTGCATGGAACATTGTGATGACAAGGTTTATGGAGCATTGTGATGATTATGATGTGGAGCATTGTGATGACAAGCGCATGGTACATTGTGATGCCATGGGTCAAGGAGCATTGCGATGACAAGCGCATGGAGCATTGTGATGACAAGTGTCATGGATCATTGTGCTGACAAATGCATGGTGCATTGTGATGACAAGGGTCACAGAGCATTGTGATGAAATGTTCATGGAGCACTGTGGTGACAAATGACACAGAGCCTTGTGTGACAAAGCATGGACCATTCTAATGACAAAAGTCATGAAGCATTGTGATGACTGGATTCACGGAGCATTGTGATGACAGGGGTCATGGAGCATTGTGATGACAGGATTCATGGGGCATTGTGATGAGAAGGTCATGGAGCATTGGGCTGAAAATATTCAAGGAGTATTGTGATGACAGGGGTCATGGGGCAATTTGATGACAAGGGAAAGGAGCATTGTGATGAAAATGGCATGGAGCATGGTGATGAGAAGGCCATGGAGCATTCTGAAGACATATGTCATGAAGCTTTGTGATGACAAGGGAATGGAACATTGTGATTACAGGGGTCTTGGAGGATTGTCACGAAGAGGGCATGGATCATTGTGATTAAAAAGGCATGGAGCCTTCTCATGACAGGTTTCAAGGAGCATACTGACGACAAGTGTCAGCGAGCATTGTGATGACAAGTGTATTGAGCATTGTGATGACAAAGGTCATGGAGCATTGTGATGACAAGGGTCATGGAGCATTGTGATTAGATGGTCATGGATCATTGGGCTGAAAATGTTCATGGAGTATTGTGATGACAGCAGTCATGGAGCATTGTGATGACAAGGGAATGGAGCATTGTGATGACAAGGTCCTGGAGCATTGTGATGAGAAAACCATGGAGCCTTGTGATGACATTCTCATGGAGCATTCTAATGAAAATGGGCATGGAGCATTGTGATTACAGGGGTCGTGGAGCATTCTGATGACAAGGGAATGGTGCATTGTGATGAGAAGGCCATGGAACATTCTGGAGACATGCATCATGGAGCTTTGTGATGACAAGGGCATGGAGCATTGTGATTTCATGTGTATGGGGCCTTGTGATGACAAGGGTAATGGAGCCTTGTGATGACAAGGCTGTGGAACATTGTGATGACTGGGATCATGGAGCATTGTTATGACAGGGGTAATGGAGCATTTTGATGACAAGGCCATGGGGCATTGGTCTGAAAAGTTTCATGGATTATTGTGATGAGAGTGGGCCTGGAGCATTGTGATGACAAGGGCCTGGAACACTGTGGTACAGGGTTCATGGAGGACTGTAATGACAAGGCCATGGAGCACTGTTATGAGAACTGCATTGAGCATTGTGATGACAAGCATCATGGAGATTTGCGATGACAAGGGCATGGAGCAATGTGATGAGAAGGTTCCTGAGGCATTGTGATGACAATGACATGGAGCATTGTGATGCCAAGAGTCATTGAGATTTGTGATGAAAAAAGTTATGGAGCATTATGATGACATGTGCTATGGAGCATTGTGAGGTCAGGGGTCATGGAGCACTGTGATGATAAGGGCATGTAGTATTGTCATGACAGTGGTCATGGAACATTGGGATGAGAAACGTGAGGGAGTATTGTGATGACTAGTTATGGAACATTGTGATATCAGTGGTGACAGAGCATTTTGATGAGAAGTGCTTGGAGCATTGTGATGAAAAGCTGGTGGAGCATTGTGTTGACAAGCGCATGGAGCATTGTGATGAGAAGTGTCTTTGTGTATTGTGCTGAGAAAGGCATGGAGGATTGTGATGACAAGGTCATGGACCATTGTGATGAAAATTACATGGAGCATTGTGGTGACAGAGGTCACAGAGTCTTGTGATGATGAGGGCATTGACCATTGTGATGACAAAGATCATGAAGCATTGTGATGAATGGAGGCACGGAGCATTGTGATGACAACGGTCATGGAGCATTGGGATGACAAGGGCATAGAGCATTGCGATGACAGGGACATGGAGCATTTTGATGGTAAAACCATGAAGCATTGTGATGAGAAAACCTAGGGTAACTGTGTTGAGGAGCATCATGGAGCACGGTACTGACAAAGGGCATGAAGCATAGTGATGACAGGTGTCAGGGAACATTGTGATGACAGAGGTCATGGAGCATTGTGATGAAAAGGGCTTGGAGCATTGTGATGACAAGTGTCATGGAGCATTGTGATGACAATGGCATGGAGCATTGTGATGACAACGTCATGGATTATTGTTAAGAAAGGTGTCAGGGAGCATTGTGATGACATATGTCATGTTCCATTGTGATGCCAATGACATGGAGCATTGTGATGCCAAGTGTCAAGGAGGATTGTGATGACAAAGGTAAAGGAATTGTGATGACAAGGGCATGGATCATTGAGATGACAAGGGCCATTGAGAATTTTAATGACAAGGTCTTGAAACATTGTGATGACAAGCACATGGAGCTTGCTATGACAGGGGTCCTGGAGCATTGTGATGATAAGTGCATGCAGAATTGTGATGACAAGAGCATGTAACACTGTGAGGAGAAGTGTCAAGGAGCACTGTGATGACAAGGATGAGGAGAATTGTGATGACAAGGGTAATGGAGCATTGAGATGACCTGGGCACGGAGCATTGTGATGGTAAAACCCTGAAGCATTGTGGTGAGAAGACCTTGGGTAATTGTGATGACGAGCATCATGGAGCACTGTACTGACAAGGGGCATGGAGCATTGTGATGACAGGTGTCAGGGAACATTGTGATTACAGATGTATGGAGCATTGTGATGACAAGGGCATGGAGCATTGTGATGACAAGGGCCTGGAGCAATGTGATTGCAAGTGTCATGGAGCATTGTGATGATACTGGCATGCAGCACTGTCATGACAAGGGACAGTGAGAATTTTTATAACAATGTAATGAAGCATTGTGATGACAAGCATATGGAGCTTGCTATGATATGGGTCAGGGAGCATTGCGATGACAAGTGCATGGAAAATTGTGATGACAAGAGCATGTAACATTGTGATGAGAATTGTCATCGAGCATTGTGATGACAAAGAGGTGGAGAATTGTGATGACAATGGACATGGAGCACTGTGATGACCAGGGTATGGAGTAATGTGATGGCAAGACGGTGGAGCATTGTGATGAGAAGGCCATGGATAATTGTGATGATGAGCATCATGGAGCATTATGATGACAAGAGCCGTGGAGCATTCTGACATAAAATATCACTTATGAAGGAAATGTAAACATGGCTACACATGAACTGAATTAGGAAAGAGAACAGAGTCTCACATTTAGAAAATATACTTATGCCTGCTTAAGGGGAAAGGAGAGGTGGGGAGATGCACAAAACCAGAGTTTGATATTAGCACAGGTACCGTTGCATAATCCAAATACAGAATAGACAAGAGCTACTCCTACCTCAGTGAACGGGACTCAACAGCCCTATTCCCGCAGAGGAATATATCTGACTAGTAAGAATCTTAAAACCTATATATTGATATGTCTCCATAAGGGAATCAAGTGTGTCTAGACCTGCATAAACACGTCAGTGAAAATCAGCTCAACCTCATTATATAAATGAATTTCAAAAACAAAACAATAAAACAGCGAAATTCTAACACAATTCCTTCCGGTGTTCTGATGAAACCTGGAATGACCCTATCTAAAACGACAGCTGGATGAGACATAAGGCTGGACACTTGGGACTGAGAGGATTGGTGAGACTGGACGAGAAAATGCAAACCATTTAAAGCAATAATGCATGCCAACAATTCCATGGGTCCCAACTCGCAAGGTAAAAGGGAATGTCACTACAGTTATAACATGTATGGGAAACGTAGAGAATGCACACACTGTGAATACAAAAGGATTCTAAAACTCAACTAATAGTCCCTCACCTGGTGCTCTGGTTTGACTTTCCAACTGCTTTACTATCAATGGCCCAACTTGGAGAGACAGCCCCTTTAACCTCCTGGCACGCACAGGTTGCCAATTTGGCAGAGGATGAAAGGGAAGAGGGAGAACCAATGAGAGATTAGCTGTTAGGCATATGGACGGGCACATGTCACTCTAATTTCCCGTCAGGAAGAAGAATTAACCAAAGTCTCAGCCACCCGCCGGGACCCAGTAGAGGTCCTGAACCAAAATTTTGGACTTGCAGTCAGCTCACAAAAAACGAGTTGAAAAATGGAGCTCAGGGGCACAGCAATTCACAAACAGGCAGAGTAATAAAGGACAACTATCGTCCAAAAACCTGTTGAGGGAAGGAATCCAGGTGGACTTGAATTTGGGCCAGAATAGCAGGAAACAGATTTCAAGAGGTACATTGGAATCACCTTTAAAGCACAGGAAGAGGGGCACAACTTCGACAATGATGCACTTGGTTAAAAAGGGCGTATGTGTTTTCTCCAGAATATATTCAGGAGAAAACGCATACGCCCATTTTGGCCAAGCAAGAAAGCGGACAATGCAAATATACACTACAAAGTAGTATCACTGCCCACCGGTCAAAAGGGACATCCACAAAATGTGTAAAATCCAGAAAGGCAAGACAGGCCCTGGAGAACAGGGAGCCTAGTTATGCTGATGGGCAGGATGTAAATTGCCAACTACCTCTCTGGAGGAGTGCATTGTGTTCTCTAAAACAAGTAAACAACAGAGCTACAGAGCCAAGGGCACTTCCAGTCTAGGGAATATACCTTGGAAAAACTGAAAATCAATAAGACAGAGCCACCCCAAAATTTAGGGCTGCACTGCTTACAAGAACCTCAACTTGGGTACACCTTAAATATCCCAAGAAAGACAAAAATGGTTCAAGAAATTTTGTTACTTATGTACGATGGAATATCCCTCAGCCATGAAATCAATGTCATAAGGCCAGTAGCAGCAAAATGAGTGGATCCAGGTACGACGATTCTAAATGAAATAAGTCAGAGAGAAAAAGAAACCTATCATAAGATATCACTTATGAAGGTCCTGTATACATGGCTACACATGAACTGAGTTAGGAAAGAGAACAGAGTCTCACATTTAGAAAACATTCTTATGCCTGCTTAAGGGGTAAGGAGAGGTAGGGTGATGCATAAAACCAGAGTTTTATATTAGTACAGGTACCGTTCCAAAAACCAACTACGGAAGAGACAAGCCCTAAACCTTCCTCAGTGAAAGGGACTCAAAACCCCATATTTCCCACAGAGGAATATATCTGACTAGTAAGAATCTTAAAACCTATGTATTGATATGTCTCCATCAGGGAATCAAGTGTGTCTAAAATGGCAGAATCATGGCAGTGAGAATCAGCTCAAACCCAGCATAAAAAGGAATTTCAAAAACAAACAAAAAAACAGGGAAATTCTTTGCAATTCCTTCAGGGGCTCTGATGAAACCTGGAATGACCATATCTACAAAGACAGCTGGATGTGGCATAAGGCAGGACACTTGGGACTGAGAGGATTGGTGAGATTTGGTGAGCAAATGCAGACCACTGAAAGCAAAATTTCGTGGCACACATTCCAAGGGTCCCAACTCTCCAGGTTGAAGGGAATACTACTACAGCTATACCATGTACGGGAAACCTAGAGAATGGACACACTGTGAATACAAAAGGTTTTTAAAACTCAAATAATTGTCCCTCTCCTGGTGCGCTGGTTTGAATTTCCAACTGCTTTACTATCAATCTCCCAACTTTGAGAGACAGCCCCTTTAAACTCCTTGTTCTCACATGTTGCCAATTGGCAGAGGATGAAAGGTAAGATGGAGAACCAATGAGAGAGTAGCTGTTAGGCATTTGGACGGGCACATGTCACTCTAATTTCCTGGCAGGAAGAAGAATTAATCAAAGTCTCAGCCACTCGCCGGGAACCAATATAGGTCCTGAAACAAAATTTTGGACTTGCGGTAAGCTCACAAAAAATGAATTGATAAATGGAGCTCAGGGGCACAGCAATTCACAAACGGGCAGAGTACTAAAGGAAAACTATCGTCCAAAAATCTGTTGAGGGAAGGCAACGAGGTGGACTTGAAAGCGAGCCAGAATAGCAGGAAACGGATTTCAAGAGGTACATTGGAATTGCCTTAAAGCACAGGAAGAGGGGCACAACTTCGACAATGATGCACTTGGCCAAGAAGTGCGTATGCGTATTCTCCTGAATATATTCAGGAGAAAACGCATACGTCCTTTTGGCCAAGCAAGCATGCGGTCAATGCAAATCTGCACTACAAAGAACTATCACTTCCCACTGGTCAAAAGGGACATCCGCAAAATGTGTAAACACCAGAAAGGCAAGAAAAGCCCTGCAGAACTGGGAGCCTAGTTATGCTGATTGGCAGGATGTAAATTGCCAACTGCCTCTCTGGAGGAGTGCACTGTGTTCCCTACAACAAGTAAACAACAGAGCTACAGAGACAAGGGAACTTCCAGTCTAGGGAATATACCCTGGAAAACTGAAAATCAATAAGACAGAGCCACCCCACCATTTAGAGCTGCACTGCTTACAAGAACCTCAACTTGGGTACACCTTAAATATCCCAGGAAAGACAAAAATGGTTCAAAAATTGTGGTACTTATGTACGATGGAATATCCCTCAGCCATGAAATCAATGTGATGAAGCCAGTAGCAGCAAAAAGAGTGGATTCAGGTACGATGATTCTAAGTGAAATAAGTCACAGAAAAATAGAAACATATCATAAGATATCACTCATGAAGGTCCTGTAAACATGTCTACATATGAACTGAGTTAGGAAAGATAACAGAGTCTCACATTTAGAAAACAGTCTTATGCCTGCTTAAGGGGGAAGGAGAGGTGGGGTGATGCATAAAAGCAGAGATTGATATTAGTACAGGTACCGTTCCAAAAACCAACTACGGAATACACAAGACCTACTCTTTCCTCAGTGAAAGGGACTCAAAACCCCATATTTCCTGCAGAGTAATATATCTGACTAGTAAGAATCTTAAAACCTATGTATTGATATGTCTCCATAAGGGAACCAGGTGTGTCTAGACTGGCATAAACATGGCAGTGACAATCAGCTCAAACCCACTATAAAAAGAATTTCAAAAACAAAACAAAAAAAACAGGGAAATTCTTTACAATTCCTTCAGGGGCTCTGATGAAACCTGGAATGACCCTATTTACAAGGACAGCTGGATGTGGCATAAGGGTGGACACTTGGGACTGAGAGGATCGGTGAGATTCGGTGAGCAAATGCAGACCATTTAAAGCAATAATGAGTGGCACACATTCCAAGGGTCCCAAATCTCCAGGATGAAGGGAATATTACTACAGCTGTAACATGTACGGGAAACCTAGAGAATGGACACACTGTGAATATGAAAGGTTTCTAAAATTCAACTAATATTCCCTCTCCTGGTGCTCCGGTCTGATTTTCCAACTGCTTTACTATCAATCTCCCAACTTGGAGAGACAGCCCCTTTAACCTCCTTGTTCTCACAGGTGGCCAATTTTGTAGTGGATGAAAGGGAAGAGGGAGAACCAATGAGAGAGTAGCTGTTAGGCATTTGGACGGGCACATGTCACTCTAATTTCTCGGCAGGAAGAGGATTTAACCAAAGTCTCAGCCACCCGCCGGAACCAGTATGGGTCCTGAACCCAAATTTTGGACTTGCGGTCTGCTCACAAATAACGAGATGAATAATGGAGCTCAGGGGCACAGGAATTCACAAACTGGCAGAGTAATAAAGGACAACTATCGTCCAAAAATCTCTTGAGGGAAGGCAACTAGGCGGACTTGAAAGCGAGCCAGAATATCAGGAAACAGATTTCAAGAGGTACATTGGAATCGCCTTTAAAGCACAGGAAGAGGGGCACAATTTCGACAATGATGCACGTGGCTAAAAACGGCGTTTGCATTTTCTCCTTAATATATTCAGGAGAAAACGCATACGTCCTTTTTGGCCAAGCAAGGAAGCGGGCAATGCAAATCTGCACTACAAAGATGTATCACTTCCCACCAGTCAAAAGGGAGATCTGCAAAATGTGTAAAAACCAGAAAGGCAAGACAGGCCATGGAGAACAGGGAGCCTAGTTATGCTGATGGGCAGGATGTAAATTGCCAACTCCTCTCTGGAGGAGTGCATTGTGTTCCCTAAAACAAGTAAACATCAGAGCTACAGAGCCAAGAGCACATCCAGTCTAGGGAATATACCTTGGGAAAACTGATAATCAATAAGACAGATCCACCCCAAAATTTAGGGCTGCACTGCTTACAAGAACCTCAACTTGGGTACACCTGAAATATCCCAGGAAAGACAAATATGTTTCAAGAAATTGTGGTATTTACTTACGATATAATATCCTTCAGCCATGAAATCAATGTCATAAGGCCAGTAGCAGCCAAATGAGTGGATTAAGGTACGATGATTCTAAGTGAAATAAGTCACAGAGAAAAAGAAACTTATCATAAGATATCACTTATGAAGGTCCTGTAAACATGGCTACACATGAACTGAGTTAGGAAAGGGAACAGAGTCTGACATTTAGAAAACACTCTTATGCCTGCTTAAGGGGGAAGGAGAGGTGGGGTGATGCATAAATCCAGAGTCCTAAATTAGCACAGATACCGTTCCATAAACCGAGTATGTAATAGACAGCACCTACTCCCGGCACAATGAACTGGACTCAACAACCCCTATTCATTGCAGAGGAATATATCTGATTGTAATAATTCTAAAACATATGTATTCTCATGTCTCCATAAAGGAATCATGCATGTGTATAACGTCATGAACACAGCAGTGAAATCAGCTAAACACACTTATAAAAATAAATTTCAAAAGCAAAATGCAAAAACAGCAAAACAGAGAGAAAGTCTTAAAAATTACGTTCATGGCCTGTGATGCAACCTGGATTGACCACCTTTACACCCACAGCTGGAGGAGACATAAGTCTGGACACTTGGGGCTGACAAGATTGCTGAGGTTGTGTGAGCAAAAGAACACCACTTAGAGCAATACTGTGTGCTACCCATTCTAGTGGCCCCAACTCTCCAGGTTTAAGGGAATCTTCCTACAGTTAAAACACGCATGGGAAACCCGTTGGAAGGTACACTTTGTAATCGGGAAAGTTTTCTAAAATGTACCTCATTTTTCCTTTCCTCGTGCTCGGCTTAGCCATTCCATCTGCAATACTGAAAATCTCCCCACTTGGAGTGTCAGCGCCTTTACCCTCCTGTTATGCACAGTTTGCAAATTGTGCAGAGGATGAACATTAAAAGGGGAAACAAATGAGAGATTAGCTGCAGGTGTTTGGATGGGCACATGTCACTCTAGTTTCCCATCAGGAAGAAGAATTAAACAAAGGCTCAGCCTGCAACCCTGGAACCAGACTAGGGCCTAAAGCCATCCTGCAGTATTGCAGCCAGCTCACAAATAAGCGAGTTGAAAAATGGAAATCAGGGGCACAGCAATTCACAATCTTGCAGAGTTATAAAGGACAACTATAATCCAGAAATATATTGAGGTAAGGCAGTGAAGAGGATTTGAAAGCAAGGCAGAATTGAAGGAAACAGATTTCAAGAGGTAGATTGGAGTCGTTTTTAAAGCACATGAAAAGCGACAGAACTTCGACAATGTTGCCCTTGGCCGAAAAGGGAGTATGTGTATTTTCTTGAATATATTCGGGAAAAAAATGCATACGCCCTTTTTGGCCAAGCAAGCCATCAGGCATTGCAAATCCACACTACATAGAAGTGTTACTTACCATCGGTCAAAAGGGCCATCCGCAAATAGTGTAAAAACCACAAATGCAGGACAGGCCATGGAGAAAAGGGAGCCTGGTTCTGCCGATGGACCGGATGTAACTTGCCAACAGCCTCTCTGGAGAACTGTATGTTGTTTTCTAAAACAGAGCTACAGAGCATAGCACACTTCCACTCATGGGCGTGTATTTTGGGAAAACTAAAAATCCACAACACACAGCCAGCCCAAAATTTAGGGCTGCTCTGTTTACAAGAACCTCGAGTTCGGTACACTTTAAATACCCAGGAAAGGAAAAAAAAATGGATAAAGATATTGTGGTACTTGTATACAATGGAATGTCACTCAGACATAAAATCAATGTCATAAGGCCAATAGCAGCATTATTAGTGGCTTTAGGTACGATGATGAAAAGTGAAATGAGCCACAAAGAAAAAGAAACTTATTGTAATATATCACTTATAGAGGAAATGTAAACATGGGTACACATGAACTGAATTTCAAAAGAGAACAGAGTTACACATTTAGAAAACACACTTATGCCCCATTAATGGGAAAGGTGACGTGGGGTGATGTGTAAAAGCAGAGTTTGAAATTAGCACAGATACCATACCATATACCAAATATGTAATAGACAAGACCTACTCCTTTCTCAATGTACTGGACACAAAACACCCTATTCACTGAAGAAGAATATATCTGACTGGTAATAATCTTGAAACCTATGTATTTATATGTCTCCATAATGGAATCAAGTATATGTAGATTGGCATAAAAACAGATCAATGGAACAGGACAGAAAGCCCAGAGATAAACCTACATACCTATGGCTATCTCATCTATGACAAAGGAGCTAAGGATATACAATGGAGAAAAGACAGACTCTTCCGTAATTGGTGCTGGCAAAACTGGACCCCTACACATAAAAGAATGAAATTAGGACACTCCATAACACCATACACAAAAATAATCTCTAACTTGATTAGAGATCTAAATATAAGACCAGACACTAAAAAACACTTAGAGGAAACCATAGGCAGAACACTCTATGACATAAATCACAGCAAGATCCTTTTTGACCCACCTCCTAGAGAAAAGGAAATAAAAACAAAAATCAACAAATGAGACCTAATGAAACTTAAAAGCTTTTACACAGTACAGGAAAACATAAACAAGATGGAAAACCAACACTAAGAATGGGAGAAAATATTTCAAAATGAAGCAATTGACAAAGGATTAATCTCCAAACTTTACAAGCACCTCATGTAGCTCAATATCACAAAAACAAACAACCCAATGCAAAAACGGGCAGAAGACCTAAATAGACATTTCTCCAAAGGAGATATACAGATTGCCAAGAAACACTTGAAAGGAAGCTGAACATTACTAATCATTAGAGAAATGCAAATCAAAACTACCGTGAGGTATCACCTCACAGCAGTCAGAGTGGCAATCATCAAAAAATTCTACAAAACAATAAATGTTGGAGAGGCCTTTATTGGAGAAAAGGGAACACACTTGCACTGTGGGTGGGAATGTAAACTGATATGGCCACTAGGGAGAACAGTACGGAGGTTCCTTTAAATAACTAACAATAGAAGTACCATACGACACAACAATCCAAATACTGGGCATTTTCCTTGCGAAAACCATAATTCAAAAAGAGTTATGTACAAAAATGTTCATTGCAGCTCTATTTACAATAGCCAGGACATTGAAGCAACCTAAGTGTCCATCGATAGATGAATGGATAAAGAAGATATGGCATATATATACAATGGAATATTACTCAGCCATAAAAGGAAGCAAAACTGAGTTATTTGTACTGAGGTGGATGGATTTAGAATCTGTCCTACACAGTGAAGTAAGTCAGAAAGGGAAAAACAAATACTGTATGTTAACAGAGATATATGGAATCTAACGAAGAAAAAAAAAAGTTTTGAAGAACCTAGTGGCAGGACAGGATTAAGGACACAGACATAGAGAAAGGATTTGAGGACAACAGAAGGGGGATTGGTAAGATGGGAAGAAGTGAGAGAGTGGCATGGACATAAATACATTACCAAATGTAATACGGATAGCTACTGGGAAGCAGCCACATAGAACAGGGAGATCAGCTCGGTGATTAGTGACCACCTAAAGGGGTGGGATATGGAGTGTGGGAGGGAGATGCAAGAGGGAGGTGATCTGGTGACATTTGTATATGTATAGCTGATTCACTTTGTTAGACAGCAGAAACCAACACTCCATTGTAATGCAAATATACTCCAATAAAGGTGGAAAAGGAAAAAAAAAAAAAAAGCCCAGGGATAAACCTACACACCTATGCTCAACTAATCTATGACAAAGGAGGCAAGACTTTACAATGGAGAAAAGAGAGTCTCTTCAATCAGTGGTGCTGGGAAATATGGACAGCTACATGTAAAAGAATGAAATTAGAACACTCCCCAACACCATACATAAAAATATATTCAAAATGGATTAGAGACCTTAATGTAAGACTGGACAGTATAAAACTCTGAGAGGAAAACTTACGAAGAATACTCTGACGTAAATCACAGCAAGATCTTTTTTGATCCACCTCCTATAGTAATGAAATAAAAAAAAAGAAACGAAACAGATGGGACCTAGTGAAATGTAAAAGCTTTTGCAAAGCAAAGGAAACTACAAACAAGACGAAAAGACCACACTCAGAATGGCAGAAAATATTTGCAAACAAATCAAAGGACAAATGATTAATCTCCAATATATATAAACAGCTCATGCATCTCAATATTAATAAAACAAACAACCCAATACAAAAATGGAAGATCTAAATAGACATTTCTTCCAAGAAGACATAGAGATGGCCAAGACACACATGAAAATCTGCTCAACATCACTAATTATTAGATAATTGGAAATCGAAACTACAATGAGGTATCACGTCACACCTGTTAGAATGGGCATCATCAGAAAATCTACAAACAACAAATGGTGGAGAGGGTGTGGAGAAAAGGAACCTTCTTCCACTATTGTTGGGAATGTAAATCGATACAGTCTCTATGGAGAACAGTATGGAGGTTCCTTAAAATCTAAAAATAGAATTACCATAATATCCAGCAATCCCACTACTGGACATATACCCAGAGAAAACCATAAATCAAAAAGACACATTCACCATAATGTTCATTGCAGCACTATTTACAATAGCCAGGTATTGAAAGCAACCTAAGTGCCCTCAGACAGATGAATGGATAAATACGTGGTACATACATACAATGGAATATTACTCAGCCATACATAGGAATGAAATTAGGTCATTTGTAGAGACCTTGATGGATCTAGAGACTGTCATACAGAGTGAAGTAAGTCAGAAAGAGAAAAACAAATATTGTATATTAATGCATATATGTGGAACCTAGAAAAATGGTTCAGATGAACCAGTTTGCAGGGCAGAGATACAGACACAGATGTAGAGAACAAACATATGGACGCCAAGGGGGGAACGTCATGTGAGGGTGGTGGTGGGATGAATTGGGAGACTGGGATTCACATGTGCACACTTATATGTATAAAATTGATATCCAATAAGAACCTGCAGTATAAAATAAATAAATAAATTTAAAAAAAAATTAAAATAAATAAATAACCTTTAATAAAATAAAACAGAAAAAAAGTTTTTCCCTTCATATAGACGTCGTTATATTAATGCATTATTTCTATGTTTATATCTCTAAATTAAAAAAAAGAGGAATAAATAAAATCTACCTTGAACCAAAGAGAAAAAAGGAAAAAAAAAAAAAAAAAACAGAAACCACCAGTTATAAACAGGAAAATCGTATCAGGGCACTTGCTCCAGTGGTAGAAAATTCTTGAGTTGGTCAGAGGTGGGAAATAATCTCCCATGCAGTCAGCAGTGGTCCCCCCCACAAGGAGCATCCTCATTGCAAAGCTGGGGGACTGTGTCGAGGCGTCTGTAAGTAAATGTGAGCTGAGCCCCAGTCCTGCTGCAGCTGAACTCTTCCCACCATTTCCAGGTAAAACACCTGAATATGTACAAGAACTTGCAAGCCTAGAGGAAGGGCTGTGGAGCCACACCAGCGACTGCGTGCAGGACGACTTGGTGCCTGTAGGCCAGCCAGGATGGTCCTGGCCCCAGATGCTCTCCTGGAAACTTTCCATTTCCCTGCCTGAGATACCCCTCCTGCCATGGCCCCCACTGCTTTTTTACTTCGTCACCTCTGCCTGGGGAGAAATTCCAGCGGCAGGTATGGGTTACACTTCCTCTTCTTTAGCAGGTGGCAGCCTGGCAACTCCTGCAGGAAGTCCAGCAGAGCCCCACTCACACTGGGCCACCCACAAAGCCACGGCCCGTCACTCCCTCCCACGACTCCAGCCCCGACACTGCTGACGAGGCAGAGAATATGGCGTCAGGCACAGCTACAGGAGCTCTTGCTGACTGGAGAGGTCTTTATATTGACCTCAACCCAGGCACACATGGGGAGAGCTGGCAGGCAGTGTCAGGCTGCCTAAATCAGCCAACCTCACCCCTCAGGGGCTCACAGTTGCAGAAAATGAACCTTGCTAAACGGGCCAGTCCCAAGGAACACGTGTGGGTTATGAGAGTCAGGATAGACAAGGGGCTGCAGCTGCGGCTTGTTTTCTTATCATTTTATCTGGTCCATGAGTGGAAAACAACTTCAAGAAGACCCTATCCTAATGAGAGGAACCCAGGAGTCAGGGAGAGGAGTGATGATGTGTGGAGACAGAGTCCTGGTGCCCTGGCTGCAGTGGAAGTGTCTGGAAGAGCAGGCAGAGAGAGGCCACACAGAGTGATACCCAGGGACACAGAACTGTCAGAGCTGTTGTTTGTTAGTTCAAGTCCTGCTCTGAGGTGTTCTGTGTCAGCTGTGAGCGACAGGTGACCAGGGGGTTCTCTTCAAGTTGGGCTATGTGCATGGTTCCTCTGGGTCCATCCCTGCTGGGGTACCTGCCAAGGGGAGCTCCATATCCTGGGAAGGGCCTGACTATGAGAGCCCCATGGGCTGCTGTGTACCTGCACAGACGAGCTCCATATCCTGGGATTGCCCTGACCACGAGAGCCCCATGGGCTGCTGGAGACCTGGTAAAGTATATTAGGACAGTCAGTGAAGCCACCGAGGATATACATCCAGTAGCTCCTATTTCCTACACCCTGCTGGTCATTCTACCATCCACCAGACCATGGCATTCTGTATTAGACTTCAATGATGCCTGCTTCTGTATTCCACTCATCTCAGAGTCACAAGAATTTTTGGCTTGTGAGTGGCAGGAGACAACATGCAACAAAAGCAATAATGCTGGGCCATCCTGCCCCAATGGTTCAAAAATCCCCACACCATCATTGGGGAAATGTCCTCTAAAGACCTAAAAGTTCTACCTCTGTAAAAGGGAACCCTCCTTCAAAATGCAGATGACATTCTGATTGTCAGGTCTACTAAAGACGGCTCTGAACTACCTAGCCAAGAAAGGATAGAAGGTGTCCAAGAAAAAGGCTCAAATATCCCAGGCTAAGGTGATATGCCTGGGCTTCATTCTCACAGATATTAGGAGAAAGGCATCCCAGGATAGGGAAGAAGCAATTTGCAGCCTTACCTCTTCTAAAACTAGAAGACAGCTTAGGGGTTCCTTGGGAGGCCAAGGTTTTATGCATCTGGATCCCTAACTACAGTCTAATAGCTGGGCCTCTACATGAAACACTGACACGAAAAGATGATGATCCTTTAGGATAGAATCCAGAAACAGCCTTTCAAGAATGGAAAGAGCAGTCAATTCAGGCCCTTGCCCAGGAACTCCCAAATTTAGCTAAACCCTTTGACCTTTACTTACCCGGTCAAGGTTAATCACCCTTGGAGCCTTAGTGAAAAAACTGGGACCACTTGAAATGGAGCAACACAAGAATGCCCTTCAGGTATGATAAACTATGGTCACCAATGGCTTTGCCCACCGTCCCATCAGGCCAAGATACTGGGGTATCTAAAAAGCTGGAAATCAGCAGCCCGCAAGGTCAGCTCCCTCCTAAGGGAAAAGGACCCCATGTGGTGATCCTAACCACCCATCATGTCCTGAAGTTTCAGGGGTCGCTCTGTGGACACACTGACCTCAAGTGAGGAGGCCCTCCAACTCCAAACTCCAGAGAGACAAACGGGGGCAATGGGCCCCCAAGAAGACACGTGTGACCATCACTTGACCTGGAGTTTCTCTCAGAAAACAAGTCTGTACCCCGAAAGAGCAGACTACTGCTTGGAGGACTTACTGCACCCAGAGGGGAGCTAATAAGCTTGCGGGGGAATCGTATATTCACGATTTCACCATAGAAAACCCTACAGACACCGTGGTGATGGTGGCCAATATGACTGACTGGACTGCTGGCTACTTCAAAAGGCTGTTGACTCATGGACGTCAAGGTCCTGAATCACCACCGACCCTGGACTCTCTGGGAGTTGAGCGGGCAGGGCTCTGACACATGGTGCTGTTTGTACATTAATTCAGGGACCTAATTAAAGAAAGCACAGACTACTGGTCAGAGCATCTAGGCTGGCAAAACCCGTCAGCCTAAGGTCGCCGAACAAATGTGGGGTGGTGTGAGACCTGCCACAGCAGCATCTCTGCGCATCTCTTTCCTGGACCCTTAAAGGTCATTCGAATCTATAACACTTCCAATGCTGGTGCTCAGGTGGACGAGCAGTGAGGCAGGAGGCCTTGGGACAATCAACCTCACCTGGAGGCTGCTGGGGAGAAGTTTTGCCCCTCCCCCCGTGTATGAGGGCTCCCACCTCAGCATGAAGCAGTTACAAAAGAGGGGTCTGCACCCTCAGCACCACAAGAATGAGGAACGGGACAAAAGCAGAAGCGGTGTTCATCTCCGGCAACGTTCACTAAAAATTCCTGGGAGATAAAAAGAGAATCTGGGCAATAAAATAAAGTCTAACCTGTTTTTCCTTTGTGCTTTGTGTAATTTCACATGCTCCTAGGGTTCCGCATGCAGAGGTCCCACACCCGGCACTTCAGACCCGATTCCCTAGTGCAGAATGGCTGGCTCGACACCTCAGCTAGCGGGGTCCCATGCAGACTCTGCGACATAGAGCCTGAGCTCCATCCCCTCCCTCCCGGTGATGCTGCCGGGATCCCTACACAGCAGCCCAGCCCACAGCCCGCGGGGGAGTGCACACTCTCACCTCTCCATTCTGTTTTCAAAATATAAAGTTTCCTTTGCTTCTGAACCAAACTCAGTCTTGATCTGTTGGTTCCAATGACACTGGGCACGGGGACTCCTGTTGGGGTCCACTCTGGAGGATCAGTAACAGAAATTGAGAACATTGTAACTTCAATGAACAGATGTGTGAGCCAAACTGTAGTTAACATAGAGCAGTGTATAAGGCTCGGGTACAATAAGATGTTTCTAAGACTTATATTTAATATTTCCATCACTTTATTATAAGCAAGTTCAATGAAAACGTCTGTCGTATTGGTCAGGTCAACATTAGAGAAATGAAGTGATTTATTCCCAAGGATGTACATTGAATACTCTTGGCTGAAGCTTCAATCTTGTTTTGAATGCTTTTCCATTGAAAATGATACCTCTCTTTCAGATTCCCCATTTCTGAGAAGTATAAAATCTTATAATTTATTATTACCAAAGGGTAAAGGTAGGAGAAGGCATAAATTAACAGTTTGGGATTAACACATACACACTGCTATGTATAAAACAGATCATCAACAAGGAACTACTGTGTAGCACAGGGAACTACACTGAATATTTTGCAATAACCTATAAGGGGAAATAATCTGAAAATGAATAGATATTTTTATTGACATCATCTATCAATGACAGATAAAATGTAACCTAAGCAAGGCCGATGGTGAGCACTTCTGATCCCAAAGATTTCAATCATCTAAAGTTTGGACTCTGCCTATTTTTCAAGCACCATCATGGACATATGTGTAGCCGTAGCTTAAACATTCCCCAGTTTGGTGTTCGGGGAATCACTAATTTGGAAAAAACCCTGGTGTTCACCTTACATGCACGGAACTATTCCTACGGCTCAAACATGCATGTCACACCTAGAGGATGGTACACCGTTTGATCCGAAAGAGTTTGGAAAAGGCACCTCATCTCCTCATCGCCTGGTGCTCGGGTTCACCCCTCCAGCATCTTTCCTAACAATTTCCTCACTTGGGGATATCAGCATCGTCAACATCCTGTTGCACACTGTTTGGAATTTGTCCAGAGGATGAAGCGGAAGGATGAGAAAAAATTAGAGACAAGTCTTAGGTGTTCAGACAGGCACATGCCACTCTAATTTCCAATCCGGAAGACAAATTCATCAAAGGCTAGAATTACCCATGGAAACAGAATAGGACTAGAGGAAATCCCACTGTTTTGTGTCCAGTTTCCAAAAACACAAGTTGAAAAATGGAACTCAGGGGCACTAAAATTCATGAAACTGCAGAGTTGAAAATATCTATCGTCAAAAAATGTCTTGAGGTAAGTCAAAGAAAAGGACTTGTAAGCAAGGGAGAGTGGCAGGAAACAGATTTGAAGAGGTGGAAAGGACTCCCCATTAAAGCAAAAGAAAAAGGGCTGAACATCGCCAATGATGCAGTTGGCCAAAAAGGGCGTATGCATTTTTTCTGAATATATTCAAGTAAAGGCCATACACACTTTTTATCCAACCAAACAGGTGGGCACTGGAAATCAATACTACAAAATATATCACTTCACATCAGTCAGAAGGGCCATCCACATAAAGTGTAAACACCAGAAATGCAGGACAAGGTGAGGAGAAAAGGGAGCCCTGTGAGGCTGATAGTGGAAATGTAGTTTGCCAACAGCCACTCTGGAGAAGTGTATTGCGTTTGCTAAAACATCTAAAAAATGAGCTACAGAGCATAGGGCACTTGCACTCATTGGCGTATACCTTGGCAAAAACAAAAATTGACAGAAAACAGGCACCCCAACGTTTACCACCTCTCTGTTAAAAAGGGCCTCAACTTGGATATAACCTAAATGTCCCTGGGAGGATAAAATTGATAAAAGAGATGGGGTACTTATGTAGAGTGAAATATTACTCATCCAGAAATCAATGAAATAAGGCCAGTTGTAACAACTCTGGAGGAGTTACATACGATCATTCTAAGTGGCGTATGTCAGAAAGAAAAAGACACATATCATAAGATGTCACTTAAAGGTGGAATCAAAAATGGCTACACATGAAATAAATTACAAAACAGAAACATAGTCAAATATGTAGAAAATAGACATAAGGCTGCTAAATGGGAAAGGTGGGGAAGGGTGAGGTATTATCCAGGAGGTTGAAATTAAAAAAAGACACCATTCCAAGTACCAAATTGAATAACAGACAAGGCCTACACGGTACATCAAAGAACTGCACTCAGCCCACTCAAGTCACTGGAAAATAATACATATGACTGGTAAGAATCTGATAAAGAATTTATTGATGTCTCACAGTATATGAATCAAGAGGATGTACAGCAGCAAAAAACACAGCTTTGAAAATCAGCTGTAACCAATATAAAAATAAATTTATAAATATTTATAAAAACAGTGAGACAGACAAAACTTCTTACAACTTTTGTTGAAGGTCTACGATGTAACATGGATTGAATGCCTGTAGACCCACAGCAGGATGATATATAAGGCGGGAAGCTATGCACGCTAAGAGATGTTAGAGAGGCTGGGTGAGAAAATGCAGACCTTTTAAACTAATACTGCCTGATTCCCATTCCATGGGTCCCAAAACTGCAGGTTCAAGTGAATCTTCCGACAGCGAAAACATGCCTGGGAAACCGAAACGAATGTACACCGTGTGATCAGGAAAGGTGTCGAAAATGCACCTCATTTTTGATCTCCTGGTGCTGGGGTTCACCATTCCAGCCAAATTACTAACAATCTCCCCACTTGGAAAATCAGCACCTTTAACTTCCTGTTTCACACAGTTTGCAATTTGTTCAGAGGATAAACGGGAAGAGGGGGAACCAATGAGAGACTAGCTGTACGAGTTTTGACAGGCGTATGTCACTCTAATTTCCCATTATGAAGAAGAATTAACCAGAGGCTCAGCCTGCCTCCCCAGAACCAGAATAGGGCCGGAAGCAATACAATGGTTTGGCGGCCAGCTCACAAAAAAATGCGAGTTGCAAATGGAGCTCAGGAGCAGATAATTCAAAGACCTGCAAAGATAAAAATGATAACCAACGTCCAAAAATATATTCAGGAAAGGCAACGAAGAGGATGTGAATGAGAGGCAGAATTGCAGGAAACAGATTTCAAAACGTAGATTGGACTCACATTTAAAGCATATGAAAAGCAGCAGAATTTCTAAAATGATGCAGTTGGGCAAAAGGGTGTATGCGTTTTTTTCGTGAATATCTTCAGGAAAAAAACACATACAGAGTTTTCGGCCAACCAAGAAAGCGGAAAATGCAAGTCCGCACAACAAAGACGTCTCAATTTCCACTGCTCAGAAAGGCCATCCAAAAAATGTGTACAAACCAGAAATGCAGGAGAGGCCATGGAGAACAGGGAGCTACTCACGCTGATGGGTGGGGTATAAATATCCAAGAGCCACTCTGAAGAAGTGTATGCTGTTTCCTAAAATATTTAAATACAAAGCTACCGAGCATAGGGCACTTCCACTCATGGGCATATAACTTGGGAAGACTAAATATCAACAAGACACAGGCACCCCAAAGTTTAAGGCTGCTCTGCAAACAAGAACCTCAACTTCAGTACACCTTAAATATTCCAGGAAAGAGAAAATTGCGTAAAGAACTTGTGGTAATTTTGTTTAAAAGAATATCACTCAGACATAAAATCAATGTCATAAGGCCAGTAGCAGCATAATGAGTGGATTTAGGTACGATGATTCTAAGTGAAATAAGTCACACAGAAAAAGAAACTTATCATAAGATATCACTTAGGAAGATCCTGTAAACATTGCTACACATGAACTGAGTTAGGAAAGAGAACAGAGTCTCACATTGAGAAAACACTCTTATGCCTGCTTAAGGGGGAAGGAGAGGTGGGCTGATGCATAAAGCCAGAGTTTGATATTAGCACAGGTACCATTCCATAAACCAAATACAGAATAGACAAAACCTACACCTTCCTCAATGAACGGGACTCAACACACCTATTCCCCGCAGAGGAATATATCTGACTAGTAAGAACCTTAAAACCTATATATTGATATATCTCCATAAGGGAATCAAGTGTGTCTAGACCGGCATAAACACATCGGTGAAAATGAGTTCAAACCCATTATAAAAATGAATTTCAAAAACAAATCAAAACAAAACAAAAAACAGCGAAATTCTTACACAATGCATTCAGGGGTTCTGATGAAACCTGGAATGACGCTATCTGCAAAGACAGCTAGATGAGACGTAAGGCTGGACACTTGGGAATGAGAAGACTGGTGAGATTGCGTGAGAAAATGCAGACCCTTTAAAGCAGTATTGCATGCCACCCGTTCCATGGGTCCCAACTCTCCAGGTAGAAGGGAATATCACTACAGTTATAACATGTATGGGAAACCTAGAGAATGGACACCCTGTGATGGCGTAAGATTTCTAAAAGGCTCCTAATTTTTCCTCTCCTTGTGCTCTAGTTTGGCAATCCAACTGCTTTACTATCAATCTCCCACCTTGGAGAGTCAGCCCCTATAACCTGCTGCTTTGCACAGTTTGCAAATTGTGCAGAGGATGAAAGGGAAGAGGGAGAACCAATCAGAGAGTAGCTGTAGGCATTTGGACGGGCATATGTCAGTATAATTTCCCGTCTGGAAGAAGAATTTACCAAAGCGTCAGCCTGCACCCCCGGAACCAGTATAGGTCCTGAAGCAAAATTGTGGATTTGTGGTCAGCTCACAAAAACGTGAGTTGAAAATTGGAGTTCGGGGCAGATCAATTCACAAACCTTCAGAGTTATAAAGGACAACTCACTTCCAAAAATCTGTTGATGGAAGGCAACAAAGTGGACTTGAAAATGAGGCAGAATTGCACAAAACATATTTCAAGAGGTAAATTGGAATCACCTTTAAAGCACCTGAAAAGCGTAACAACTTCGACAATGATTCACTTGGCCAAAAAGAGCGTATGCATTTTCTGCTGAATATATTCAGGAGAAAACTCATACACTCTTTTTGGCCAATCAAGTAAGTGCACAATGCAAATCCGCACTACAAAGAATTGTCATTTCCCACCGGTCAAAAGGGACATCCGAAAATCTGTAAAAACCAGAAAAGAAATACAGAGATGACAACTGCATGAAGCAATGTGATCCCAAGGGTCATGGAGGATTGTGATGACAAGGTCATGTAGCATTTTGTTGAAAAAGGCATGGAGCATTGTGATGACAAGTGTAACGGAGCACTGTGATGACAAGTTTCATGGAGAATTGCGATTACAGGGGTCATGGAGCATTGGGATGACAAGGGCACGGATCATTGTGATGACAAGGATTATGGAGAATTTTTATGACAAGAGTCCCGGATCATTGTGTTGTCAGGGGTCATGGAGCATTGTGATGACAGTGGTCATTGAGCATTCTGAGGACAAGGGTTCTGGAGAAGTGAGATGAGAAAGTCATGGAGCTTTGGGCTGAAAATGTTCATGGAGTATTGTGATGACAGGTGTCATGGTGCATTGTGATGACAAGGTCCTGGAGCATTGTGATGAGAAGACGATGGAGCATTGTGATGACAAGTCTCATGGAGCAATCTGATGAAAAGGGGCATGGAACATTGTGATTACAGGTTTCTTGGAGCACTGTGATGACAAGGGCATGGAGCATGGTGATAACAAGGTCATGTAGCATTTTGCTGACAATGCCATGGAGCAATCTGATGACATGCGTCATGGAGCTTTGTGATGACAAGCGCATGGAGCATTGTGATTACAGTGGCCTTGGAGCATTGTAATGAAAAGTGCATGGATCATTGTGAGGAAAAGGCATGCAGCCTTGTCATGACAGGTTTCAAGGAGCATACTGAAGACCAGTGTCAGGGAGCATTGTGATGACAAGTGTATTGAGCATGGTGTTGACAAAGGTCATGTAGCATTGTGATGAGAAGACAATGGATAATTGTGATGAGGAGCGTCATGGGGCATTGTGATGACAAAGGTCATGGAACATTTTGATTTCATTGTGATGACAATAGCATGAAGCATTATGATGATGGGCATGGTGCATTGTGATGACAGTGCTCATGGAGAACTGAGATGAAAAGGGGAATGGAGCATTGTGATTACAGTGGTCTTGGAGCATTGTGATGACAAGGTACATGGAGCCTTGTGATGACAATGCTGTGGAATATTGTGATGGCAGGGGTCATGGAGCATTGTTATGACAGGGCTAATGGAGCATTGTGATGACAAGGGCATGGAGCATTGGTTTGAAATATTTCATGGATTATTGTGATGACAGTGGGCATGGAGCATTGTGATGACAAGGGCATGGAACACGGTGATACATGGGTCATTGAGGATTGTAATGACAAGGCATGGAGCATTGTGATGAGAAAGGCATCGAGCATTGTGATGACAAGCGTCATGGAGCTTTGTGATGACAAGGGCAAGGAGGAATGTGATGAGAGTGTTCATGGAGCACTGTGATGACAATGGCATGGAGCATTGTGATGCCTAGGGTCATGGAGCTTGGTAATGCCATAGGTCATGGAGCATTTTGATGACAAGAGTGTGGTGCATTGTGATGAGTAGGGGAGGGAGCATTGTGATGAAAGGGTCATGGAACAATTTGATGAAAAGGGTCAGGGAACATTTTGATGACAGGGGTTATGGAACATTGTAATGTCAGTGGTCATGGAGGATTGTGATGATAAGGGCATGTAGCATTTTGATGACAGGGGTCATGGAACATTGTGATGACAGGGGTGAGGGAGTATTGTGATGACTAGTGATGGAACACTGTGATATCCGTGGTGAGAGAGCATTTAGATGAGAAACGCATGTAGCCTTGTGATGACAACTTTTATGGAGCATTGTGATGACAAGGTTGTGGAGCATTGTCATGACAAGTGCATGGCACTTTGTGATGACATGTGTCTTTGAGCACTGTGCTGACAAGTGCATGTAGGATTGTGATGACAACGGTCATGGAGCCTTGTGCAGACAAAGGCATGGAGCATTGTGATGACAAGTGTTACAGAGCATTGTCATGACGAGGGAATGGACCATTGTGATGACAAAGTTCATAAAGCATTGTAGATGACTGGAGTCACGGAGCATTATGATGTGAGGGGTCATGGAGCATTGTGATTACAAGGGCATGGAGCATTGTGATGACAGGGGCATGGAGAATTGGTCTGACATGTTTCATGGATTATTGCTATGAGGGTGGGCATGGCACATTGTGATGACAAGGGCATGGAACATTTTTATGACAAGGTCATGTAGTATTGTGAAGACAGGTGTCAGGGAGCATTGTGATGACAATGGCGTGGAGCATTGTGATGGCAAGTGTCATGGAGGATTGTGATGACAAATGGAATGGAGCATTGTGATGTCAAGTGTCATGGAGGATTTTGATGACAAATGTAATGGAGCATTGTATGACAATTGCTTGGAGAATTGTGATGAAAAGGGTCATGGAGCATTGTGATGACGAGGGCAGGGTGCATTGTGATGGAAAGACCGTGCAGAATTGTGATGAGAAGACCATGGATAATTTTGATGACGAGGGTCATGGAGCACTGTAATGACAAGAGGCATGGAGCATTGTGATGACAGGTGTCATGGAGCATTGCGATGACAGGGGTCATGGAGCATTGTGATGACATGGGTCATGGAGCATTCTGATGACAAACTTGTGGAGTATTGTGACTTCAATGGCATGGAGCATAGTGATGAAAAGTCATGGAGCATTGTGTTGAAAAAGACATGGAGCCTTTTCATGACACGGTTCAAAGAGCATTCTGAAGACAAGTGTCAGGGAGCAGTGTGATGACAAGGGCATGGAGCACGGTGATGAGAAGGCCATGGAGAATTCTGATGATATGGGTCATGGAGCTTTGTGATGACAAGGGCAAGGAGCATTGTGATTACTGGGGCCTTGGAACATTTTGATGAAAAGCGCATGGATCATTGTGATGAAAAACGCATTGAGCCTTGTCATTACAGGGCTCAAGAAGCATACTGACGACAAGTGGCAGGGAGCATTGAGATAACAAGTGTTTGAGCACTGTGATGACAAAGGTCATGGAGCATTGTGATAAGAAGACCATGGATAATTGTGATGAGTAGCATCATGGGGAATTGTGATGACAAGTGTTATGGAACATTGTGATCACAAGGGTTTGGAGCATTGTGATGACAGAGGTCATGGAGCATTTTGCTTTCATTGTGATGACAATACCATTAAGCATTATGACGATGGGCATGGTGCATTGGAATGACAGAGTTCATGGAGAATTGAGATGAAAAGGGGCATGGAGCATTGTGAATACACTGGTCTTGGAGCACTGTGATGACCAGGGCATGGAGCATTGTGATGAGAAGGCCATGGAGCATTCTGATGACATAAGTCATTGAGCTTCGTGATGACAAGGGCATGGAGCATTGTGATTACAGTGGTCTTGGAGCATTGTGATGACAAGGTACATGGAGCCTTGTGATGACAATGCTGTGGAATATTGTGATGGCAGGGGTCATGGAGCATTGTTATGACAAGGGCATGGAACATTGGTTTGAAATATTTCATGGATTATTGTGATGACAGTGGGCATGGAGCATTGTGATGACAAGGGCACGGAACACGGTGATACATGGGTCATTGAGGATTGTAATGTCAAGGCATGGAGCATTGTGATGAGAAAGGCATCGCGCATTGTGATGACAAGCGTCATGGAGCTTTGTGATGACAAGGGCAAGGAGGAATGTGATGAGAGTGTTCATGGAGCACTGTGATGACAATGGCATGGAGCATTGTGATGCCTAGGGTCATGGAGCTTGGTGATGCCAAAGGTCATGGAGCATTTTGATGACAAGAGTGTGGTGCATTGTGATGAGAAGCGCAGGGAGCATTGTGATGACAGGGTCATGGAGCAATTTGATGAAAAGGGTCAGGGAACATTTTGATGACAGGGGTTATGGAACATTGTAATGTCAGTGGTCATGGAGGATTGTGATGATAAGGGCATGTAGCATTTTGATGACAGGGGTCATGGAACATTGTGATGACAGGGGTGAGGGAGTATTGTGATGACTAGTGATGGAACACTGTGATATCCGTGGTGAGAGAGCATTTAGATGAGAAACGCATGTAGCCTTGTGATGACAACTTTTATGGAGCATTGTGATGACAAGGTTGTGGAGCATTGTCATGACAAGTGCATGGCACTTTGTGATGACATGTGTCTTTGAGCACTGTGCTGACAAGTGCATGTAGGATTGTGATGACAACGGTCATGGAGCCTTGTGCAGACAAAGGCATGGAGCATTGTGATGACAAGTGTTACAGAGCATTGTCATGACGAGGGAATGGACCATTGTGATGACAAAGTTCATAAAGCATTGTAGATGACTGGAGTCACGGAGCATTATGATGTGAGGGGTCATGGAGCATTGTGATTACAAGGGCATGGAGCATTGTGATGACAGGGGCATGGAGAATTGGTCTGACATGTTTCATGGATTATTGCTATGAGGGTGGGCATGGCACATTGTGATGACAAGGGCATGGAACATTTTTATGACAAGGTCATGTAGTATTGTGAAGACAGGTGTCAGGGAGCATTGTGATGACAATGGCGTGGAGCATTGTGATGGCAAGTGTCATGGAGGATTGTGATGACAAATGGAATGGAGCATTGTGATGTCAAGTGTCATGGAGGATTTTGATGACAAATGTAATGGAGCATTGTATGACAATTGCTTGGAGAATTGTGATGAAAAGGGTCATGGAGCATTGTGATGACGAGGGCAGGGTGCATTGTGATGGAAAGACCGTGCAGAATTGTGATGAGAAGACCATGGATAATTTTGATGACGAGGGTCATGGAGCACTGTAATGACAAGAGGCATGGAGCATTGTGATGACAGGTGTCATGGAGCATTGCGATGACAGGGGTCATGGAGCATTGTGATGACATGGGTCATGGAGCATTCTGATGACAAACTTGTGGAGTATTGTGACTTCAATGGCATGGAGCATAGTGATGAAAAGTCATGGAGCATTGTGTTGAAAAAGACATGGAGCCTTTTCATGACACGGTTCAAAGAGCATTCTGAAGACAAGTGTCAGGGAGCAGTGTGATGACAAGGGCATGGAGCACGGTGATGAGAAGGCCATGGAGAATTCTGATGATATGGGTCATGGAGCTTTGTGATGACAAGGGCAAGGAGCATTGTGATTACTGGGGCCTTGGAACATTTTGATGAAAAGCGCATGGATCATTGTGATGAAAAACGCATTGAGCCTTGTCATTACAGGGCTCAAGAAGCATACTGACGACAAGTGGCAGGGAGCATTGAGATAACAAGTGTTTGAGCACTGTGATGACAAAGGTCATGGAGCATTGTGATAAGAAGACCATGGATAATTGTGATGAGTAGCATCATGGGGAATTGTGATGACAAGTGTTATGGAACATTGTGATCACAAGGGTTTGGAGCATTGTGATGACAGAGGTCATGGAGCATTTTGCTTTCATTGTGATGACAATACCATTAAGCATTATGACGATGGGCATGGTGCATTGGAATGACAGAGTTCATGGAGAATTGAGATGAAAAGGGGCATGGAGCATTGTGAATACACTGGTCTTGGAGCACTGTGATGACCAGGGCATGGAGCATTGTGATGAGAAGGCCATGGAGCATTCTGATGACATAAGTCATTGAGCTTCGTGATGACAAGGGCATGGAGCATTGTGATTACAGGGGTCTTGGAGAATTGTGATGACAAGGGTCATGGAGCCTTGTGATGATGAGGCCATGGAGCAATGTGATGAGAGGGGTCATGGAGCATTGTGATGCCAAGGGTCATGGAGCACTGGGATGACAAGCGTCACGGAGCATTCTGATTACATGTGTCATGGAGCATTGGGATGACAATCGCATGGATCATTGTGATTACAAGTGTCATGGAGCATTTTGATGACAAGAGTCCCAGATCACTGTGTTGTCTGGGGTCATGGAGCGCTGCGATGACAGTGGTCATGGAGCATTGTGATGAAAGGTGTAATGGAGCATTGTGATGGCAAGGGCATGGAGCATTGTGATGAGAAGGTGATGGAGCATTTTGATGACAAGAGTCCCAGATCATTGTGTTGTCTGTGGTCATGGAGCGCTGTGATGACAGTGGTCATGGACAATTGAGATGAAAGGTGTAATGGAGCATTGTGATGGCAAGGACATGGAGCATTGTGATGAGAAGGCCATGGAGCATTTTGATGACATGCATCATGGAGCTTTGTGATGACAAGGGCATGGAGCATTGTGATTACAGGGGTCATGGAACATTGTGATGACAGGGGTGAAGGAGTATTGTGATGACTAGTGATGGAACATTGTGATATCAGTGGTGAGAGAGCATTTTGATGAGAAGTGCATTGAGCATTGTGATGACAATGTTTATGGAGCATTGTGATGACAATGTTGTGGAGAATTGTGATGAGAGCGCTTGGCACATTTTGATGTCATGGGTCATGGAGCATTGTGCTTAGAAGCGCATGGAGCATTGTGATGACAAGGGACATGGAGCATTGTGATGTCCAGGTCAAGGAGCATTGTGATGGCAAGATCGTGGAGCACTGTAATCGCAAGACCATGGAGCATTTTGATAACGAGTGTCAACGAGCGCTGTAATGACACGGGGTATCGAGTATTGTGATGACAGGTGTCATGGATCATTGTGATGACAAGGGTCAAGGAGCATTCAGATGACAAGCTTGTGGAGTATTGTGATGACAATGGCATGGAGCATTGTGATGAAAAAGGCATGGAGCATTGTGATGAAAAAGGCATGGAACCTTTTCATGACAGGGATCAAGGAGCATTCTGACGTCAAGTGTCAGGGAGCACTGTGATGACAAGTGTATTGAGCATTGTGATGACAATGGTCATGGAGCATTGTGATGACATGTATCATGGAGCATTGTGACGACAAGTGCTATGGAACATTGTGATCACAAGGGTTTGGAGCATTGTGATGACAGAGGTCATGGATCATTTTCATTTCAAGGATCATGGAGCATTGTTATGACATGGCATGAAGCAATGTGAACCCAAGGTTCACCGAGGATTTTGATGAAAATGGGAATGGAGTATTTTGATGACAAGCACATGCAGCATTGTGATGACAATGTCATGTAGCATTTTGCTGACAAATGCATGGAGCATTTTGATGACAAGGGTCATGGAGCACTGTGATGAGAAGAGTCACGGATCATCGTGATTACAGAGGCCATTGAGCATTGGGATGGCAAGGGCATGGATCATTTTGATGACAAGTGTCATGGAGCAGTTTGATGAAAAGAGTCCCGGATCATTGTGTTGTCAGTGGTCATGGAGCGTTGTGATGACAGTGGTCATGCAACACTGTGATGAGAAGGTCATAGAGCATTGGGCAGAAAATGTTCATGGAGTATTGTAATGGCAGGGGTCATGGAGCATTTTGATGACAAGGGAATGGAGTATTGTGATGACAAGGTCCTGGAGCATTGTGATAAGAAGCCCATGGAGCCTTGTCATGACAGGGTTCAAGGAGCATACTGAAGACAAGTGTCAGGGAGCATTGTGATGACAAGTGTATTGAGCATTGTGATGACAAAGGTGATGGAGCATTGTGATGAGAAGTCCATGGATAATTGTGATGACGAGCGTCATGGGGCATTGTGATGACAAGGGTTATGGAGCATTGTGATCACAAGGGTTTGGAGCATTGTGATGACAGAGGTCATGGAGCATTTTGATTTCATTGTGATGACAATATCATGAAGCATTATGATGATGGGCATGGTTCGTTGTGATGAGAGGGTTCATGGAGCATTGAGATGAAAAGGGGCATGGAGCATTGTGATTACAGGGTTCTTGGAGCATTGTGATGAAAAGGGCATGGATCATTGTGATGAAAAAGGCATGGAGCCTTGCCATGACAGGGTTCAAGGAGCACACTGACGACAAGTGTCAGGGAGCACTGTGATGACAAGTGTATTGAGCATTGTGATGACAAAGGTCATGGAACATTGTGATGAGAAGTGCATGGATAATTGTGATGACGAGGCTCATGGGGCGTTGTGATGACAAGTGCTATGGAGCATTGTGATCACAAGGGTGTGGAGCATTGTGATGACAGAGGTCATGTAGTATTTTGATTTCATTGTGATGACAATAGCATGAAGCATTATGATGATGGGCATGGTTCATTGTGATGACAGGGTTAATGGAGCATTGAGATGAAAAGGGGTATGGAGAATTGTGCTTACTCGGGTCATGGAGCCTTGTGCTGACAAGGCCGTGGAACATTTTGATGACAGGGGTGAGGGAGTATTGTGATGACTAGTGATGGAAAATTGTGATATCAGTGGTGAGAGAGCATTTTGATGCGAAGTGCATGGAGCTTTGTGATGACAATGTTTATGGAGTATTGTGATGGCAAGTTTGGGGAGAATTGTGATGAGAAGTGCATGGCACACTGTTATGACATGGGTCATGGAGCATTGTGCTGACAAGCACTTGGAGCATTGTGATGACAAGTGTCATGGAGTATTGTGCTGACAAAGTCATGGAGCATTGTGATGACAAGGCTCAGAGAACATTGGGATGAAATTTTCATGGAGCATTGTGGTGACAAAGTTCACAGAGCCTTGTGATGACGAGGGCATGGACCATTGTGATGACAAAGGTCATGAAACATTGTGATGACTGGAGTCACAGAGCATTGTGATGACAAGGGAATGGAGCATTGTGATGACAGGGGCATGGAGCATTGGTCTGACAAGTTTCATGGATTATTGTGATGACAGTCGGCATGGCACATTGTGATGACAAGGGCATGGAGCATTGTGATGACAAGGTCATGGAGTATTGTGAAGACAGGTGTCAGGGTGCATTGTGATGACAAGGTCCTTGAGCACTGTGATGAAAAGACGATGGAGCATTGTGATGACAAGTCTCATGGAGCAATCTGATGAAAAGGGGCATGGAGCATTGTGATTACAGGTTTCTTGGAGCACTGTGATGACAAGGGCATGGAGCATGGTGATAACAAGGTCATGTAGCATTTTGCTGACAATGCCATGGAGCATTCTGATGACATGCGTCATGGAGCTTTGTGATGACAAGCGCATGGAGCATTGTGATTACAGTGGCCTTGGAGCATTGTAATGAAAAGTGCATGGATCATTGTGAGGAAAAGGCATGCAGCCTTGTCATGACAGGTTTCAAGGAGCATACTGAAGACCAGTGTCAGGGAGCATTGTGATGACAAGTGTATTGAGCATGGTGTTGACAAAGGTCATGTAGCATTGTGATGAGAAGACAATGGATAATTGTGATGAGGAGCGTCATGGCGCATTGTGATGACAAAGGTCATGGAACATTTTGATTTCATTGTGATGACAATAGCATGAAGCATTATGATGATGGGCATGGTGCATTGTGATGACAGTGTTCATGGAGAACTGAGATGAAAAGAGGCATGGAGCATTGTGATTACAGTGGTCTTGGAGCATTGTGATGACAAGGTACATGGAGCCTTGTGATGACAATGCTGTGGAATATTGTGATGGCAGGGGTCATGGAGCATTGTTATGACAAGGGCATGGAACATTGGTTTGAAATATTTCATGGAGTATTGTGATGACAGTGGGCATGGAGCATTGTGATGACAAGGGCACGGAACACGGTGATACATGGGTCATTGAGGATTGTAATGACAAGGCATGGAGCATTGTGATGAGAAAGGCATCGCGCATTGTGATGACAAGCGTCATGGAGCTTTGTGATGACAAGGGCAAGGAGGAATGTGATGAGAGTGTTCATGGAGCACTGTGATGACAATGGCATGGAGCATTGTGATGCCTAGGGTCATGGAGCTTGGTGATGCCAAACGTCATGGAGCATTTTGATGACAAGAGTGTGGTGCATTGTGATGAGTAGGGGAGGGAGCATTGTGATGAAAGGGTCATGGAACAATTTGATGAAAAGGGTCAGGGAACATTTTGATGACAGGGGTTATGGAACATTGTAATGTCAGTGGTCATGGAGGATTGTGATGATAAGGGCATGTAGCATTTTGATGACAGGGGTCATGGAACATTGTGATGACAGGGGTGAGGGAGTATTGTGATGACTAGTGATGGAACACTGTGATATCCGTGGTGAGAGAGCATTTAGATGAGAAACGCATGTAGCCTTGTGATGACAACTTTTATGGAGCATTGTGATGACAAGGTTGTGGAGCATTGTCATGACAAGTGCATGGCACATTGTGATGACATGTGTCTTTGAGCACTGTGCTGACAAGCGCATGTAGGATTGTGATGACAACGGTCATGGAGCCTTGTGCAGACAAAGGCATGGAGCATTGTGATGACAAGTGTTACAGAGCATTGTCATGACGAGGGAATGGACCATTGTGATGACAAAGTTCATAAAGCATTGTGATGACTGGAGTCACGGAACATTATGATGTGAGGGGTCATGGAGCATTGTGATTACAAGGGCATGGAGCATTGTGATGACAGGGGCATGGAGAATTGGTCTGACATGTTTCATGGATTATTGCTATGAGGGTGGGCATGACACATTGTGATGACAAGGGCATGGAACATTTTTATGACAAGGTCATGTAGTATTGTGAAGACAGGTGTCAGGGAGCATTGTGATGACAATGGCGTGGAGCATTGTGATGGTAAGTGTCATGGAGGACTGTGATGACAAATGGAATGGAGCATTGTGATGTCAAGTGTCATGGAGGATTTTGATGACAAATGTAATAGAGCATTGTATGACAATTGCTTGGAGAATTGTGATGAAAAGGGTCATGGAGCATTGTGATGACCAGGGCAGGGTGCATTGTGATGGAAAGACCGTGCAGAATTGTGATGAGAAGACCATGGATAATTTTGATGACGAGGGTCATGGAGCACTGTAATGACAAGAGGCATGGAGCATTGTGATGACAGGTGTCATGGAGCATTGCGATGACAGGGGTCATGGAGCATTGTGATGACATGGGTCATGGAACATTCTGATGACAAACTTGTGGAGTATTGTGACGACAATGGCATGGAGCATAGTGATGAAAAGTCATGGAGCATTGTGTTGAAAAAGACATGGAGCCTTTTCATGACACGGTTCAAAGAGCATTCTGAAGACAAGTGTCAGGGAGCAGTGTGATGACAAGGGCATGGAGCACGGTGATGAGAAGGCCATGGAGAATTCTGATGATATGGGTCATGGAGTTTTGTGATGACAAGGGCAAGGAGCATTGTGATTACTGGGGCCTTGGAACATTTTGATGAAAAGCGCATGGATCATTGTGATGAAAAACGCATTGAGCCTTGTCATTACAGGGCTCAAGAAGCATACTGACGACAAGTGGCAGGGAGCATTGAGATAACAAGTGTTTGAGCACTGTGATGACAAAGGTCATGGAGCATTGTGATGACAAGGGCATGGAGTATTGTGAAGACAGGCATCATGGAGCGTTGTGATGAGAAGATCATGGAGCATTGAGCTGAAAATATTCACGGAGGATTCTGATGAAAGTGGTCATGGAGCATTGTGATGACAAGGTCCTGGAGCACTCTGATGAGAAGACCATGGAGCCTTGTGATGAGAAGTCTCATGGAGCATTATCATGAAAAGGGGCATGGAGCATTGAGATTACAGGGGTCTTGGAGCATTGTGATTACAAGGGCATGGAGCATTGCGAGAGATGTCCAAGGAGCATTCTGATGACATGCGTCATGGACCTTTGTGATGACTAGGGCAAGGATCATTGTGATTACAGGGTTCTTGGAGCATTGTGAGGAAAAGTGCATGGAGCATTTTTATGAAAAAGGCATGGATCCTTGTCATGACAGGGTTCAAGGAGCATACTGATGGCAAGAGTCAGGGAGCATTGTGATGACAAGTGTATTGAGCATTGTGATGACAAATGTTATGGAGCATCGTGATGAGAAGACCATGGATAATTGTGATGACGAGCGTCATGGGGCGTTGTGATGACATGTGTTATGGAACATTGTGATCAAAAGGGCTTGGAGCATTGTGATGACAGAGGTCATGGAGCATTGTGATGAGAAGATCATGGAACATTGAGCTGCAAATGTTCATGGAGTATTCTGATGAAAGGGGTCATGGAGCATTGTGATGACAAGGTCCTGGAGCACTCTGATGAGAAGACCATGGAGCCTTGTGATGAGAAGTCTCATGGAGCATTCTGATGAAAAGGGGCATGGAGCATTGTGATTTCAGGGGTTTTGGAACATTGTGATTACAAGGGCATGGAGCATTGTGAGAGATGTCCAAGGAGCATTCTGATGACATGCGTCATGGAGCTTTGTGATGACCAGGGCATGGAGCATTGTGATTACAGGGGTCTTGGAGCATTGTGATGACAAGGGTCATGGAGCCTTGTGATGAGAAGGCCGTGGAACATTGTAATGGCAGTTTTCATGGAGCATTGTTATAACAGTGGTAATGGAACATTTTCATGACAAGGGCATGGACCATTGGTCTGAAAATTTTCATGGATTATTGTGATGAGAGGGGGCATGGAGCATTGTGATGACAAGGGCACAGAACACTGTGATACATGGGTCATGGAGGATTGTAATGACAAGCCTTGGAGCTTTGTGTTAAGAAGAGCATCGAGCATTGTGATGAAAAGCATCATGGAGCCTGTGATGACAAGGACATGTAACAATGTGTTGAGAGGGTTCATGGAGCATTTTGATGACAATGGCATGGAGCATTGTGATGCCAAGGGTCACGGAGCTTTGTGATGACAAAGGTCATGGAGGGTTTTGATGACAAGGGCGTGGTGCACTGTGATGAGAAGGGCAGTGAGCATTGTGATGAAAGGGTCATGGAGCAATTTGATGAAAAGTGTCATGGGATATTTTGATGACAGGGGTTATGGAAAATTGTGATGTCAGGGGTCAGGGAGCATTGTGATGAAAAGTGTCATTGAGCATTGTGATGACAGGGGTCATGGAACATTGTGATGACAGGGATGAGGGAGTATTGTGATGACTAGTGATGGAACATTATGATATCAGTGATGGGAGAGCCTTTTGATGGGAAGTGCATGGAGCATTGTGACGACAAGGTTTATGGAGCACCGTGATGACAAGGTTGTGGAGCATTGTGATGACAAGCGCATGTCGCATTGTGATGACACAGGTCATGGGGCATTGTGCGGACAAGCACATGGAGCATTGTGATGACAAGGGTCATGGAGCATTGTTATGACCAGGGAATGTAGCATTGTGATGGCAAGACCGTGGAGCACTGTGATGAGAAGACCATGGATAACTGTGATGACGTGCGTCATGGAGCACTGTAATGACAAAGGGCCTGGATCATACTGATGACAGGCGTCATGGAGCATTGTGATGACATGGGTCATGGAACATTGTGAAGACGGGTCATGGAGCATTGTGATGACAAGGGTCATGGAGCATTCTGATGATAAGCTTGTGGAGTAATGTGATGAAAATGGCATGGATATTTGTTATGAAAAGGGCATGGATCACTGTGATGAAAAATGCATGGAGCCTTTTAATGACAGGTTTCAAGGAGCATTCTGACAACAAGTGTCAGGGAGCATTGTGATGACAAGTGTATTGAGCATTGTGATGACAATGATCATGGAACATTGTGATGACAACAGTCCCGGATTATTGTATTGTAAGGGGTCATAGAGCATTGTGATGACAGTGGTCATGGAGCATTGTGATGATAGGGGTCATGGAGCAGTGTGATGAGAAGATCATGGAGCATTGGCTGAAAATGTTCATGGAGTATTGTGATGACAAGGGAATGGAGCATCGTGATGACAAGGTCCTGGAGCATTGTGATGAGAAGTCCATGGAGCCTTGTGATGACAAGTCTCATGGAGCATTCTGATGAAATGGGGCATGGAGCATTTTGATTACAGGAGCCTTCGAGCATTGTGATGACCAGGGCATGGAGCATTGTGATGAGAAGGCCATGGAGCATACTTATGACATGCGTCATGAAGCTTTGTGATGACCAGGGCATGGAGCATTGTGATTACAGGGGTCTTGGAGCATTGTGATGACAAGGGCAAGGAACACTGTGATACATGGGTCATGGAGGATTGTAATGACAAGAGCATGGAGCATTGTGAATAGAAGGTCATCGAGCATTGTGATGACAAGCGTCATGGAGCTTTGTGATGACAAGGGCATGAAGCAATGTGATGAAAGGGTTCATGGAGCATTGTGATGACAATGGCATGGAGCATTGTGATGCCAAGGGTCATGGAGCTTTGTGATGACAAAGGTCATGGAGCATTTTGATTACAAGGGCGTTGAGCATTGTGATGAGAAGGGCAGGGAGCATTGTGATGACAGGGTCATAGAGCAATTTGATGAAAACTGTCATGGAACATTTTGATGACAGGGGATATGGAACATTGTGATGTCAGGGGTCATGGAGCTTTGTGATGAAAAGGGTCATGTAGCTTTTTGATGCTGGGTTTATGGAACATTGTGATATCAGGCGTCATGGAGCATTGTGATGATAATTGCATGTAGCATTGTGATGACAAAGGTCACGGAACATTGTGATGATGTGGGCATGGACCATTTTGATGACAAAGTCATGAAGTATTGTGGTTGCTGGAGTCACGGAGCATTGTGATGACAGGGGTCATGGAGCATTGTGATGACAGGGGCACAGAGCATGGCTCTGACAGTTTTTATGGATTATTGTGATGACAGTGGGCATGGCGCATTGTGATGACAGGCGCATGGAGCATTGTGATGACAAGGTCAAGGAATATTGTGAAGACAGGTGTCAAGGAGCATTGTGATGGCATATGTCATGGTCCATTATGATGACAAGGGCATCGAGCATTGTGATGCCAAGTGTCATGGAGGATTGTGATGACAAAGTAATAGAGCATTGTGATGCCAAGGGCTTGGAGCATCGTGATGACAAGGGTCATGGAGCACTCTGATGACAAGATCTTGGAGCATTGTGAGGAGAAGGGCCATTGAGAATTTTGATGAGAAGGTCGTGAAGCATTGTGATGAAAAGCGCACCGAGCTTGCTATGACAGGGGTCATGGAGCATTGCGATGTACAAGTGCATGGAGAATTGTATTGACAAGATCATGTAACATTGTGATGAGAAGTGTCATGGAGCATTTTGATGATAAGGACATGTAGAATTGTGATGAGCAGTGCATGGAGCATTGTGATGGCAAGACCGTGGAGCACTGTGATGAGAAGAGCATGGGTAATTGTGATGTTGAGCGTCATGCAGCACTGTAATGACAAGGGGCATGGAGCATTGTGATGACAGGGGTCATGGAGCATTGTGATGACACGAGTCATGGAGCATTGTGATGACAAGGGTCATGGAGCATTCTGATGACAACCTTGTGGAGTAATGTGATGACAATGGCATGGAGCATTGTGATGAAAAGGGCATGAAGCATTGTGATGTAAAAGGCATGGAGGCTTTTCATGACAGCGTTCAAGGAGCATTCTGACGACAAGTGTCAGGGAGCATTGTGATGACAAGTGTATTGAGCATTGTGATGACAAAGGTCATGGAGCATTGTGATGACAAGGGCATGGAGTATTGTTATGACAGGCATCATGGAGCGTTGTGATGACAAGTGTTGTGGAACAATGTGATCACAAGGGTTTGGAGCATTGTGATGACAGAGGTCATGGATCATTTTGATTTCAAGGAGCACGGAGCATTGTGATGACAGGGATCATGGAGCATTGTGATGAGAAGATCATGGAGCATTGGGCTGAAAATATTCATGGAGTATTGTGATGACAGGGGTCTTGGAGCACTGTGATAACAAGGGCATGGAGCATTGTGATGAGAAGGCCATGGAGCATTCTGATGACATGTGTCATGGATGTTTGTGATGAAAAGGGGAATGGAGCATTGTGATTACAGGGGACTTTGAGCATTGTGATGAAAAGGGCATGGATCTTTGTGATGAAAAAGGCATGGAGCCTTGTCATGGCAGGGTTCAAGGAGCATACTCTCGACAAATGTCAGGGAGCATTGTGATGACAAGTGTATTGAGCATTGTGATGACAAAGTTCATGGAGCATTGTGATGAGAAGACCATGGTTAACTGTGATGAGGAGCGTCATGGGACATTGTGATGACAAGTGTTATGGAACATTGTGATCACAAGTGTTTGGAGCATTGTGATGACAGAAGTCATGGAGCATATTGATTTCATTGTGATGACAATAGCATGAAGCATTATGATGATGGGCATGGTGCATGGGATGACAGGGTTCTTGGAGCATTGTGATTACATGGGTCTTGGAGCATTGTGATGACAAGGGCATGGAGCATAGTGAATGAGAAGTCCATGGAGCATTCTGATGACATGCGTCATGGAGCTTTCTAATGACAATTGCATGAAGGATTGTGATTACAGGTTCTTGGAGCATTGTGATGAAAAGGGTCATGGAGTCTTGTGATGACAGGGCTGTGGAACCTTGTGATGGCAGGTGTCATGGAGCATTGTTATGACAGGGGGAATGGAGCATTGTGAAGACAAGTTCATGAAGCATTTTGCTGACAAATGCATGGAACATTTTGATGACAAGGGTCATGGAGCACTGTGATGACAAGCGTCACTGAACATTGTGATTACAGGGGTCATGGAGCATTGTGATAACAAGGGAATGGATCATTGTGATGACAAGGGCATGGAACATTGTGATGACAGGGGCATGGAGCATTGTGATGACACGGTCGTAGATTATTGTGAAGACAGTTGTCAGGGAGCATTGTGGTGACATATGTCATTGTCCATTGTGATGACAATGGCATGGAGCATTGTGATGCCAAGTGTCATGGAGAAATGTGATGACAAATATAATGGAGCATTGTGATGACAAGGGCTTGGAGCCTTGTGATGACAAGGGTTATGGAGCATTGTGATGACAAGGGAATGGATCATTGTGATGACAAGGGTCATGGAGCATTTTGATGACAAGAGTCCAGGATCATTGTGTTGTCAGGGGTCATGGATCGTTGTGATGACAGTGGTCATGGAGCATAGTGATGACAGGGTTCATGGGGCATTGTGAAGTGAAGGTCATGGAGCATTGGGCTGTAAATATTCATGGAGTATTGTGATGACAGGGGTCATGGAGCATTTTGATGACAAGGGAATGGAGCATTGTGATGAACAGGGCATGGAGCATGGTGATGAGAAGGCCATGGAGCATTTTGAAGACATGCTTCATGAAGCTTTGTGATGACAAGGGCATGGAGCATTGTGATTACAGGAGTCTTGGAGTATTGTGAAGAAAAGTGCATGGATCATTGTGATGAAAAATGCATGGAGCCTTGTCATGACAGGTTTCAAGGAGCATAGTCACGACCATTGTCAGGGAGCATTGTTAATACAAGTTTATTGAGAATTGTGATGAAAAAGGTCATGGAGTATTGTGAATAGAAGACCATGGATAATTGTGATGATTAGCATCATGGGGCGTTGTGATGACAAGTGTTATGGAACATTGTGATCACAAGGGTTTGGAGCATTGTGATGACAGAGGTCATGGAGCATTTTGATTTCATTGTGATGACAATAGCATGAAGCATTATGATGATGGTCATGGTGCATTGTGATGACAGGGTTCATGGAGCATTGTGATGAAAAGGGGCATGGAGCATTGTGATTACAGGGGTCTTGGAGCATTGTGATGACCAGGTCATGGAGCATTGTGATGAGAAGGCGAAGGCGCATTCTGATGACATGCGTCATGGAGCTTTGTGATGACAAGGGCATGGAGCATTGTGATTACAGGTGTCTTGGAGCATTGTGATGACAAGGGTCATGGAGCCTTGTGATGAGAAGGCCGTGGAACATTGTAATGGCAGTTTTCATGGAGCATTGTTATAACAGTGGTAATGGAGCATTTTCATGACAAGGGCATGGACCATTGGTCTGAAAATTTTCATGGATTATTGCGATGAGAGGGGGCATGGAGCATTGTGATGACAAGGGCACGGAACACTGTGATACATGGGTCATGGAGGATTGTAATGACACGCCTTGGAGCTTTGTGTTAAGAAGGGCATCGAGCATTGTGATGAAAAGCATCATGGAGCCTGTGATGACAAGGACATGTAACAATGTGTTGAGAGGGTTCATGGAGCATTTTGATGACAATGGCATGGAGCATTGTGATGCCAAGGGTCACGGAGCTTTGTGATGACAAAGGTCCTGGAGGGTTTTGATGACAAGGGCGTGGTGCACTGTGATGAGAAGGGCAGTGAGCACTGTGATGAAAGGGTCATGGAGCAATTTGATGAAAAGTGTCATGGGACATTTTGATGACAGGGGTTATGGAAAATTGTGATTCAGGGGTCAGGGAGCATTGTGATGAAAAGTGTCATTGAGCATTGTGATGACACGGGTCATGGAACATTGTGATGACAGGGATGAGGGAGTATTGTGATGACTAGTGATGGAACATTATGATATCAGTGATGGGAGAGCCTTTTGATGGGAAGTGCATGGAGCATTGTGACAACAAGGTTTATGGAGCACTGTGATGACAAGGTTGTGGAGCATTGTGATGACAAGCGCATGTTGCATTGTGATGACACAGGTCATGGGGCATTGTGCGGACAAGCACATGGAGCATTGTGATGACAAGGGTCATGGAGCATTGTTATGACCAGGGAATGTAGCATTGTGATGGCAAGACCGTGGAGCACTGTGATGAGAAGACCATGGATAACTGTGATGACGAGCGTCATGGAGCACTGTAATGACAAGGGGCATGGAGCATACTGATGACAGGCGTCATGGAGCACTGTGATGACATGGGTCATGGAACATTGTGAAGACGGGTCATGGAGCATTGTGATGACAAGGGTCATGGAGCATTCTGATGATAAGCTTGTGGAGTAATGTGATGAAAATGGCATGGATATTTGTGATGAAAAGGGCATGGATCATTGTGATGAAAAATGCATGGAGCCTTTTAATAACAGGTTTCAAGGAACATTCTGACAACAAGTGTCAGGGAGCATTGTGATGACAAGTGTATTGAGCATTGTGATGACAATGATCATGGAGCATTGTGATGACAACAGTCCCGGATTATTGTGTTGTAAGGGGTCATAGAGCATTGTGATGACAGTGGTCATGGAGCATTGTGATGACAGGGGTCATGGAGCAGTGTGATGAGAAGATCATGGAGCATTGGCTGAAAATGTTCATGGAGTATTGTGATGACAAGGGAATGGAGCATCGTGATGACAAGGTCCTGGAGCATTGTGATGAGAAGTCCATGGAGCCTTGTGATGACAAGTCTCATGGAGCATTCTGATGAAATGGGGCATGGAGCATTTTGATTACAGGAGGCTTCGAGCATTGTGATGACCAGGGCATGGAGCATTGTGATGAGAAGGCCATGGAGCATACTTATGACATGCGTCATGAAGCTTTGTGATGACCAGGGCATGGATCATTGTGATTACAGGGGTCTTGGAGCATTGTGATGACAAGGGCAAGGAACACTGTGATACATGGGTCATGGAGGATTGTAATGACAAGAGCATGGAGCATTGTGAATAGAAGGTCATCGAGCATTGTGATGACAAGCGTCATGGAGCTTTGTGATGACAAGGGCATGAAGCAATGTGATGAAAGGGTTCATGGAGCATTGTGATGACAATGGCATGGAGCATTGTGATGCCAAGGGTCATGGAGCTTTGTGATGACAAAGGTCATGGAGCATTTTGATTACAAGGGCGTTGTGCATTGTGATGAGAAGGGCAGGGAGCATTGTGATGACAGGGTCATAGAGCAATTTGATGAAAACTGTCATGGAACATTTTGATGAGAGGGGTTATGGAACATTGTGATGTCAGGGGTCATGGAGCTTTGTGATGAAAAGGGTCATGGAGCTTTTTGATGCTGGGGTTATGGAACATTGTGATATCAGGCGTCATGGAGCATTGTGATAATAATTGCATGTAGCATTGTGATGACAAAGGTCACGGAACATTGTGATGATGTGGGCATGGACCATTTTGATGACAAAGTCATGAAGTATTGTGGTTGCTGGAGTCACGGAGCATTGTGATGACAGGGGTCATGGAGCATTGTGATGACAGGGGCACAGAGCATGGCTCTGACAGTTTTATGGATTATTGTGATGACAGTGGGCATGGCGCATTGTGATGACAGGCGCATGGAGCATTGTGATGACAAGGTCAATGAATATTGTGAAGACAGGTGTCAAGGAGCATTGTGATGACATATGTCATGGTCCATTATGATGACAATGGCATGGAGCATTGTGATGCCAAGTGTCATGGAGGATTGTGATGACAAAGTAATAGAGCATTGTGATGACAAGGGCTTGGAGCATCGTGATGCCAAGTGTCATGGAGCACTGTGATGAAAAGATCTTGGAGCATTGTGAGGAGAAGGGCCATTGAGAATTTTGATGAGAAGGTCGTGAAGCATTGTGATGAAAAGCGCACCGAGCTTGCCATGACAGGGGTCATGGAGCATTGTGATGTACAAGTGCATGGAGAATTGTATTGACAAGATCATGTAACATTGTGATGAGAAGTGTCATGGAGCATTTTGATGATAAGGACATGTAGAATTGTGATGAGCAGTGCATGGAGCTTTGTGATGGAAAGACCGTGGAGCACTGTGATGAGAAGACCATGGGTAATTGTGATGATGAGCGTCATGGAGCACTGTAATGACAAGGGGCATAGAGCATTGTGATGACAGGTGTCATGGATCATTGTGATGACAAGGGTCATGGACCATTCTGATGACAAGCTTGTGGAGTAATGTGATGACAATGGCATGGAGCATTGTGATGAAAAGGGCATGGAGCATTGTGATGAAAAAGGCTTGGAGCCTTTTCATGACAGGGTTCAAGGAGCATTCTTACGACAAGTGTCAGGGAGCATTGTGATGACAAGTGTATTGAGCATTGTGATGACAAAGATCATGGAGCATTGTGATGACAGGCATCATGGAGCGTTGTGATGACAAATGTTATGGAACATTGTGATCACAAGGGTTTTGAGCATTGTGATGACAGAAGTCATGTATCATTTTCATTTCAAGGTGCATGGAGCATTGTGATGACAAGGGCATGAAGCATTGTGAACCCAAGGTTCATGGAGGGTTTTGTTGACAATGGGAATGGAGTATTGTGATGACAAGCGCATGGAGCATTGTGATGACAAGGTCATGTAGCATTTTGCTGACAAATGCATGGAGCATTTTGATGACAAGTGTCATGGAACACTGTGATGACAAGCGTCATGGAGCATTGTGATTACAGGGGTCACGGAGCATTGGGATGGCAAGGGCATGGATCATTGTGATGACAAGGGTCATGGAGCATTTTGATGACAAGAGTCCCGGATCATTGTGTTGTACGGTGTCAAGGAGCACTGTGATGACAGTGGTCATGGAGCATTGTGATGACAGGGGTCATGGAGCACTGTGATGAGAAGTTCATGGAGCATTGGGCTGACAATATTCATTGAGTATTGCCATGGCAGTGGTCATGGAGCATTGCGATGACAATGGAATGGAGCATTGTGATGGCAAGGCCCTGGAGCATTGTGAGGAGAAGACCATGGAGCCTTGTGATGACAAGTGTCATGGAGCATTCTGATGAAAAGGGGTGTGGAGCATTGTGATTACATGGGTCTTGGAGCATTGTGATGAAAATGGCATGGGTGATTGTGATGCAAAAGGCATGGAGCCTTGTCATGGCAGGGTTCAAGGAGCATACTGATGACAAGTGTCAGGGAGCATTGTAATGACAAGTGTATTGAGCATTGTGATGACAAAGGACATGGAGAATTGTGATGAGAAGACCATGGTTAATTGTGATGATGAGCATCATGGGGCGTTGTGATGACAAGTGTTATGGAACATTGTGATCACAAGGGTTTGGAGCATTGTGTTGACAGAGGTTATGGAGCATTTTGATTTCATTGTGATGACAATAGCATGAAGCATTTTGATGATGGGCATTGTTCATTGTGATTACAGAGTTCATGGATCATTGAGATGAAAAGTGGCATGGAGCATTTTGATTACAGGTGTCTTGGAGAATTGTGATGACAAGGGCACGGAGCATTGTGATGAGAAGGCCATGGAGCAGATTGATGACATGCGTCATGGAGCTTTGTGATGACAATAGCATGGAGCATTGTGACTACAGGTGTCTTGGAGCATTGTGATGACAAGGGTCATGGAGCCTTGTGATGACAAGGCCGTGGAACATTGTCATGAGAGGTGTGAGGGAGTATTGTGATGACTAGTGATGGAACATTTTGATATCAGTGGTGAGAGAGCATTTTGATGAGAAGTACATGGAGCATTGTGATGACAAGTTTTATGGAGCATTTTGATGACAAGTTTGTGGAAAATTTTGATAACAAGCGCATGGAGCATTGTGATAACAAGGGTCATGGAGCACTCTGCTGACAAAGGCATGGAGCATTGTGATGGCAAGGGTCACAGAGCATTGTGAATGAAAAGTTCATGGAGCATTATGGTGACAAATTTCACAGAGCCCTGTGATGACGAGGGCATGGACCATTTTGATGCCAAAGGTCATGAAGCATTGTGATGACTGGAATCACGGAGCATTGTGATGACAAGGGCATGGAGCATTGTGATGACAGGGGCATGGAACATTGGTCTGAAATGTTTCGTAGATTATTGAGATGACAGTGGGCATGGCACATTGTGATGACAAGGGCATGGAGCATTGTTATGAGAAGGTCATGAATTATTGTGCAGACAGATGTCAGGGAGCATTGTGACGACATATGTCTTGGTGCATTGTGATGACAATGGCATGGAGCATTGTGAAGCCAAGTGTCATGGAGGATTCTGATGACAAATGTAATGGAGCATTGTGATGACAAGGGCTTGGAGCTTTTTGATGACAATGGTCATGGAGCACTGTGATGACAAGGGCATGGAGCACTGTGATGACAACGGCCATTGAGAATTTTGATGACAATGTCGTGAAGCACTGTGATGAAAAGAACTTGGAGCTTGCTATGACAGGGGTCATGGAGCATTGCAATGACAAGTGCATGGAGAATTGTGATGACAAGGTCATGTAACATTGTTATGAGAAGTGTCATGGAGCATTGTGATGGCAAGACCGTGGAGCACTGTGATGAGAAGACCATGGATAATTGTGATGTCGAGCGTCATGCAGCACTGTAATGACAAGGGTCATGGAGCATTGTGATGACAGTGGTCATGGAGCATTGTGATGACACGGGTCATGGAGCATTGTGATGACAAGGGTCATGGAGCATTCTGATGACAACCTTGTGGAGTAATGTGATGACAATGGCATGGAGCATTGTGATGAAAAGGGCATGGAGCATTGTGATGTAAAAGGCATGGAGGCTTTTCATGACAGCGTTCAAGGAGCATTCTGACGACAAGTGTCAGGGAGCATTGTGATGACAAGTGTATTGAGCATTGTGATGACAAAGGTCATGGAGCATTGTGATGACAAGGGCATGGAGTATTGTGATGACAGGCATCATGGAGCGTTGTGATGACAAGTGTTGTGGAACAATGTGATCACAAGGGTTTGGAGCATTGTGATGACAGAGGTCATGGATCATTTTGATTTCAAGGAGCACGGAGCATTGTGATGACAGGGATCATGGAGCATTGTGATGAGAAGATCATGGAGCATTGGGCTGAAAATATTCATGGAGTATTGTGATGACAGGGGTCTTGGAGCACTGTGATAACAAGGGCATGGAGCATTGTGATGAGAAGGCCATGGAGCATTCTGATGACATGTGTCATGGATGTTTGTGATGAAAAGGGGAATGGAGCATTGTGATTACAGGGGACTTTGAGCATTGTGATGAAAAGGGCATGGATCATTGTGATGAAAAAGGCATGGAGCCTTGTCATGGCAGGGTTCAAGGAGCATACTCTCGACAAATGTCAGGGAGCATTGTGATGACAAGTGTATTGAGCATTGTGATGACAAAGTTCATGGAGCATTGTGATGAGAAGACCATGGTTAACTGTGATGAGGAGCGTCATGGGGCATTGTGATGACAAGTGTTATGGAACATTGTGATCACAAGTGTTTGGAGCATTGTGATGACAGAAGTCATGGAGCATATTGATTTCATTGTGATGACAATAGCATGAAGCATTATGATGATGGGCATTGTGCATGGGATGACAGGGTTCTTGGAGCATTGAGATTAAAAGGGGCATGGAGCATTGTGATTACAGAGGTCTTGGAGCATTGTGATGACAAGGGCATGGAGCATAGTGAATGAGAAGTCCATGGAGCATTCTGATGACATGCGTCATGGAGCTTTCTGATGACAATTGCATGAAGGATTGTGATTACAGGTTCTTGGAGCATTGTGATGAAAAGGGTCATGGAGTCTTGTGATGACAGGGCTGTGGAACCTTGTGATGGCAGGTGTCATGGAGCATTGTTATGACAGGGGGAATGCAGCATTGTGATGACAAGTTCACGCAACACTGTGATACATGGGTCATGGAGGATTGTAATGACAAGGGCATGGAGCATAGTGATGAGAAATGCATCGAGCATTGTGATGACAAGCGTCATGGAGCTTTGTGATGACAAGGGCATGGAGCAATGTGATGAGAGGGTTCATGGAGCATTGTGATGACAATGGCATGGAGCATTGTGATGCCAAGGGTTATGGAGCTTTGTGATGACAAATGTCATGGAGCATTCTGATGACAAGGGTGACGTGCATTGTGATGAGAAGCGCAGGGAGCATTGTGATCAGAGGGTCATTGAGCAATTAGGTGAAAAGGGTCATGGAACGTTTTGATTACAGTTGTTATGGAATATTGTGATGTCAGGGGTCATGGAGCTTTGTGATGAAATGTGTCATGGAGCATTTTGATGACAGGGGTTATGGAATATTGTGATGTCAGGGGTCATCGAACATTTTGATGAAAAGTGCATGTAGCATTTTAATGACAGGTGTCATGGAACATTGTGATGACAGGGGTGATGTAGTACTGGAATGAATAGTGATGGAACGTTGTGGTATCAGTGGTGAGAGAGCATTTTGATGAGAAGTGCATGGAACACTGTAATGACAAGGTTTAAGCAGCATTGTGATGAAAAGGATGTGGAGCATTGTGATGACAAACACATGACACGTTGTGATGACATGGGTCATGGAGTATTGTGCAGAGAAGCACATGGAGCATTGTGATGACAAGGGTCATGGACCATTCTGATGACAAGCTTGTGGAGTAATGTGATGACAATGGCATGGAGCATTGTGATGAAAAGGGCATGGAGCATTGTGATGAAAAAGGCTTGGAGCCTTTTCATGACAGGGTTCAAGGAGCATTCTTACAACAAGTGTCAGGGAGCATTGTGATGGCAAGTGTATTGAGCATTGTGATGACAAAGATCATGGAGCATTGTGATGACAGGCATCATGGAGCGTTGTGATGACAAATGTTATGGAACATTGTGATCACAAGGGTTTTGAGCATTGTGATGACAGAAGTCATGTATCATTTTCATTTCAAGGTGCATGGAGCATTGTGATGACAAGGGCATGAAGCATTGTGAACCCAAGGTTCGTGGAGGGTTTTGATGACAATGGGAATGGAGTAATGTGATGACAAGCGCATGGAGCATTGTGATGACAAGGTCATGTAGCATTTTGCTGACAAATGCATGGAGCATTTTGATGACAAGTGTCATGGAACACTGTGATGACAAGCGTCCTGGAGCATTGTGATTACAGGGGTCACGGAGCATTGGGATGGCAAGGACATGGATCATTTTGATGACAAGGGTCATAGAGCATTTTGATGACAAGAGTCCCGGATCATTGTGTTGTCCGGTGTCATGGAGCACTGTGATGCCAGTGGTCATGGAGCATTGTGATGACAGGGGTCATGGAGCACTGTGATGAGAAGTTCATGGAGCATTAGGCTGACAATATTCATTGAGTATTGTGATGGCAGTGGTCATGGAGCATTGCGATGACAATGGAATGGAGCATTGTGATGACAAGGTCCTGGAGCATTGTGAGGAGAAGACCATGGAGCCTTGTGATGACAAGTGTCTTGGAGCATTCTGATGAAAAGGGGTGTGGAGCATTGTGATTACATGGGTCTTGGAGCATTGTGATGAAAATGGCATGGGTGATTGTGATGCAAAAGGCATGGAGCCTTGTCATGACAGGGTTCAAGGAGCATACTGATGACAAGTGTCAGGGAGCATTGTAATGACAAGTGTATTGAGCATTGTGATGACAAAGGACATGGAGAATTGTGATGAGAAGACCATGGATAATTGTGATGATGAGCATCATGGGGCGTTGTGATGACAAGTGTTGTGGAACAATGTGATCACAAGGGTTTGGAGCATTGTGATGACAGAGGCCATGGATCATTTTGATTTCAAGGAGCACGGAGCATTGTGATGACAGGGATCATGGAGCATTGTGATGAGAAGATCATGGAGCATTGGGCTGAAAATATTCATGGAGTATTGTGATGACAGGGGTCTTGGAGCACTGTGATAACAAGGGCATGGAGCATTGTGATGAGAAGGCCATGGAGCATTCTGATGACATGTGTCATGGATGTTTGTGATGAAAAGGGGAATGGAGCATTGTGATTACAGGGGACTTTGAGCATTGTGATGAAAAGGGCATGGATCATTGTGATGAAAAAGGCATGGAGCCTTGTCATGGCAGGGTTCAAGGAGCATACTCTCGACAAATGTCAGGGAGCATTGTGATGACAAGTGTATTGAGCATTGTGATGACAAATTTCATGGAGCATTGTGATGAGAAGACCATGGTTAACTGTGATGAGGAGCGTCATGGGGCATTGTGATGACAAGTGTTATGGAACATTGTGATCACAAGTGTTTGGAGCATTGTGATGACAGAAGTCATGGAGCATATTGATTTCATTGTGATGAAAATAGCATGAAGCATTATGATGATGGGCATGGTGCATGGGATGACAGGGTTCTTGGAGCATTGAGATTAAAAGGGGCATGGATCATTGTGATTACCGGGGTCTTGGAGCATTGTGATGACAAGGGCATGGAGCATAGTGAATGAGAAGTCCATGGAGCATTCTGATGACATGCGTCATGGGGCTTTCTGATGACAATTGCATGAAGGATTGTGATTACAGGTTCTTGGAGCATTGTGATGAAAAGGGTCATGGAGTCTTGTGATGACAGGGCTGTGGAACCTTGTGATGGCAGGTGTCATGGAGCATTGTTATGACAGGGGGAATGGAGCATTGTGATGACAAGTTCACGCAACACTGTGATACATGGGTCATGGAGGATTGTAATGACAAGGGCATGGAACATTGTGATGAGAAATGCATCGAGCATTGTGATGACAAGCGTCATGGAGCTTTGTGATGACAAGGGCATGGAGCAATGTGATGAGAGGGTTCATGGAGCATTGTGATGACAATGGCATGGAGCATTGTGATGCCAAGGGTTATGGAGCTTTGTGATGACAAATGTCATGGAGCATTCTGATGACAAGGGTGACGTGCATTGTGATGAGAAGGGCAGGGAGCACTGTGATCACAGGGTCATTGAGCAATTTGGTGAAAAGGGTCATGGAACATTTTGATTACAGTTGTTATGGAATATTGTGATGTCAGGGGTCATGGAGCTTTGTGATGAAATGTGTCATGGAGCATTTTGATGACAGGGGTTATGGAATATTGTGATGTCAGGGGTCATCGAACATTTTGATGATAAGTGCATGTAGCATTTTAATGACAGGTGTCATGGAACATTGTGATGACAGGGGTGATGGAGTATTGGAATGAATCGTGATGGAACGTTGTGATATCAGTGGTGAGAGAGCATTTTGATGAGAAGTGCATGGAACACTGTAATGACAAGGTTTAAGCAGCATTGTGATGAAAAGGATGTGGAGCATTGTGATGACAAGCACATGGCACGTTGTGATGACATGGGTCATGGAGTATTGTGCTGAGAAGCGCATGGAGCATTGTGATGACCAGGGTCATGGAGCATTGTGCTGAGTAAGGCATAGAGCATTGTGATGACAAGGGTCACAGAGCATTGTGATGAAAAGTTCATGGAGCATTGTGGTGACAAATGTCACAGAGACTTGTGATGATGAGGGCATGGACCATTTTAATGAGAAAGGTCATGAAGCATTGTGATGACTGGAGTCACAGAGCATTGTGATGACAGGGGTCATGGAGCATTGTGATGACAAGGGCATGGGGCATTGTGATGACAGGGGCATGGAACATTGGTCTGACAAGTTTCATGGATTATTGTGATGACAGTGGGAATGGCGCATTGTGATGACAAGGGCACGGAGCATTGTGATGACAAGGTCATGCAGTTTTGTGAAGACAGGTGTCAGTGAGCATTGTGAACACCTATGTCATGGCCCATTGTGATGACAATGGCATGGAGCATTGTGATGCCAAGTGTCATGGAGGATTGTGATGACAAAGGTAATGGAGCATTGTGATGACAAGGGCTTGGAGCATTGTGATGACAAAGGTCATGGAACAATGTGCTGACAGGACCATGGAGCATTGTGATGACAAGTTTCATGGAGCATTGTGCTGAGAAAGGCATGGAGCATTGGGATGACAAGTGTCACAAAGCATTTTGATGAAAAGTTCATGGAGCATTGTGGTGACAAATGTCACAGAGCCTTGTGACGATGAGGGCATGGACCATTGTGATGACCAAGGTCATGAAGCATTTTGATGACTGGAGTCACGGATCATTGTGATGACAATGGCATGGAGCATTGTGATGACAGGGGCATGGAACATTGGTCTGACATGTTTCATGGATTAATGTGATGGCAATGGGCATGGCTCCTTGTGATGACAAGGGCATTGAGCATTGTGATGACAACGTCATGCAGAATTGTGAAGACAGGTGTCAGGGAGCATTGTGATGACCTATGCCATGGACAATTGTGATGACAGTGGCATGGAGCATTGTGATGCCAAGTGTCATGGAGGATTGTGATGACAAAGGTAATGGAGCATTGTGATGACAAGGGCTTGGAGCATTGTGATGACAAGGGTCATTGAGAATTTTGATGACAAGTTCGTGAAGCATTGTGATGACATGCGCATGAAGCTTGCTATGACAGGGGTCATGGAGCATTGCGATGACAAGTGCATGGAGAATTTTGATGAAAAGAGCATGTAAAATTGTGATGAGATGTGTCAAAGAGCATTGTGATGACAAGGACGTGGAGAATACTGATGACCAAGGCATGGAGCATTGTGATGGCAAGACCCGGGAGCATTGTGATGAGTAGACCATGGATAATTGTGATGACGGGCGTCATGGAGCACTGTAGTGACAAGGGGCATGGAGCATTGTGATAACTGGTGTCATGGAGCATTGTGATGACAGGGGTCATGGAGCATTGTGATGACAAGGTTCATGGAGCATTCGGACGACAAGCTTGAGGAGTATGATGATGACAATTGCATGGAGCATTGTGATGAAAAGGCCATTGAGCATTGTGATGACAAGGGCAGGGAGCAATGTGATGAGAGCGTTCATGGAGCATTGTGATGACAATGGCATGGAGTACTGTGATGCCAAGGGTCATGGAGCTTTGTGATGACAAAGGTCATGGAGCATTTTCATGACAAGTGCGTGGTGCATTGTGATGAGAAGGGCAGGGAGCATTGTGATGACAGGGTCATGGAGCAATTTGATGAAAAGGGTCAAGGAACATTTTGATGACAGGGGTCATGGAACATTGTGATGTCAGTGGTCATGGAGCATTGTGATGATAAGGGCATGTAGCATTTTGATGACAGGGGTCATGGAACATTGTGATGACAGGGGTGAGGGAGTATTGTGATGACTAGTGATGGAACATTGTGATATCAGTGGTGAGAGAGCATTTAGATGAGAAGTGCATGGAGCATTGTGATAAAAAGGTTTATGGAGCATTGTGATGACAAGGTTGTGGAGCATTGTGATGACAAGTGCATGGCACATTGTGATGACATGTGTCTTGGAGCATTGTGCTGAGAAGCACATGGAGCATTGTGATGACAAGGGTCATGGAGCATTGTGCTGACAAAGGCATGGAACATTGTGATGAGAAGTGTTACAGAGCATTGTGATGACGAGGGAATGGACCATTGTGATGACAAAGGTCATAAAGCATTGTGATGACTGGAGTCAAGGAATATTATGATGTGAGGGGTAATGGAGCATTGTGATTAAAAGGGCATGGAGCATTGTGATGACAGCGGCATGGAGCATTGGTCTGACAAGTTTCATGGATTATTGCTATGACAGTGGGCATGGAGCATTGTGATGACAGAGGTCATGGATCATTTTCATTTCAAGGACCATGGCGCATTGTGATGACAAGGGCATCAAGCAATGTGAACCCAAGTTTCATCGAGGATTTTGATGACAATGGGAATGGAGCATTGTGATTACAAGTTCATGAAGCATTTTGCTGACAAATGCATGGAACATTTTGATGACAAGGGTCATGGAGCACTGTGATGACAAGCGTCACTGAACATTGTGATTACAGGGGTCATGGAGCATTGTGATAACAAGGGAATGGATCATTGTGATGACAAGGGCATGGAACATTGTGATGACAGGGGCATGGAGCATTGTGATGACAAGGTCGTAGATTATTGTGAAGACAGTTGTCAGGGAGCATTGTGGTGACATATGTCATGGTCCATTGTGACGACAATGGCATGGAGCATTGTGATGCAAAGTGTCATGGAGAAATGTGATGACAAATATAATGGAGCATTGTGATGACAAGGGCTTGGAACCCTGTGATGACAAGGGTTATGGAGCATTGTGATGACAAGGGAATGGATCATTGTGATGACAAGGGTCATGGAGCATTTTGATGACAAGGGAATGTTGCATTGTGATGAAAAGGGCATGGAGCATGGTGATGAGAAGGCCATGGAGCATTTTGAAGACATGCTTCATGAAGCTTTGTGACGACAAGGGCATGGAGCATTGTGATTACAGGAGTCTTGGAGTATTGTGAAGAAAAGTGCATGGATCATTGTGATGAAAAATGCATGGAGCCTTGTCATGACAGGTTTCAAGGAGCATATTCACGACCATTGTCAGGGAGCATTGTGATGACAAGTTTATTGAGAATTGTGATGAAAAAGGTCATGGAGTATTGTGAATAGAAGACCATGGATAATTGTGATGATGAGCGTCATGGGGCGTTGTGATGACAAGTGTTATGGAACATTGTGATCACAAGGGTTTGGAGCATTGTGATGACAGAGGTCATGGAGCATTTTGATTTCATTGTGATGACAATAGCATGAAGCATTATGATGATGGGCATGGTGCATTGTGATGACAGGGTTCATGGAGCATTGAGATGAAAAGGGGCATGGAGCATTGTGATTACAGGGGTCTTGGAGCATTGCGATCACCAGGACATGGAGCATTGTGATGAGAAGGCGAAGGCGCATTCTGATGACATGCGTCATGCAGCTTTGTGATGACACGGGCATGGAGCATTGTGATTACAGGTGTCTTGGAGCATTGTGATGAAAAGGGTCATGGAGCCTTGTGATGAGAAGGCCGTGGAACATTGTAATGGCAGTTTTCATGGAGCATTGTTATAACAGTGGTAATGGAGCATTTTCATGACAAGGGCATGGAGCATTGGTCTGAAAATTTTCATGGATTATTGTGATGAGAGGGGGCATGGAGCATTGTGATGACAAGGGCACGGAACACTGTGATACATGGGTCATGGAGGATTGTAATGACAAGGCTTGGAGCTTTGTGTTAAGAAGAGCATCGAGCATTGTGATGAAAAGCATCATGGAGCCTGTGATGACAAGGATATGTAACAATGTATTGAGAGGGTTCATGGAGCATTTTGATGACAATGGTATAGAGCATTGTGATGCCAAGGGTCACGGAGCTTTGTGATGACAAAGGTCATGGAGGGTTTTGATGACAAGAGCGTGGTGGAATGTGATGAGAAGGGCAGTGAGCATTGTGATGAAAGGGTCATGGAGCAATTTGATGAAAAGTGTCATGGGACATTTTGATGACAGGGGTTATGGAAAATTGTGATGTCAGGGGTCAGGGAGCATTTTGATGAAAAGTGTCATTGAGCATTGTGATGACAGGGGTCATGGAACATTGTGATGGCAGGGGTGAGGGAGTATTGTGATGACTAGTGATGGAACATTATGATATCAGTGATGGGAGAGCATTTTGATGGGAAGTGCATGGAGCATTGTGACGACAAGGTTTATGGAGCACTGTGATGACAAGGTTGTGGAGCATTGTGATGACAAGCGCATGTCGCATTGTGATGACACAGGTCATGGGGCATTGTGCGGACAAGCACATGGAGCATTGTGATGACAAGGGTCATGGAGCATTGTTATGACCAGGGAATGGATCATTGTGATGGCAAGACCGTGGAGCACTGTGATGAGAAGACCATGGATAACTGTGATGACGAGCGTCATGGAGCACTGTGATGTCAAGGGTCATGGAGCATTCTGATGATAAGCTTGTGGAGTAATGTGATGAAAATGGCATGGAGCATTGTGATGAAAAGGGCATGGATCATTGTGATGAAAAATGCATGGAGCCTTTTAATGACAGTTTTCAAGGAGCATTCTTACGACAAGTGTCAGGGAGCATTGTGATGACAAGTGTATTGAGCATTGTGATGACAATGATCATGGAGCATTGTGATGACAACAGTCCCGGATTATTGTGTTGTAAGGGGTCATAGAGCATTGTGATGACAGTGGTCATGGAGCATTGTGATGACAGGGGTCATGGAGCAGTGTGATGAGAAGATCATGGAGCATTGGCTGAAAATGTTCATGGAGTATTGTGATGACAAGGGAATGGAGCATCGTGATGACAAGGTCCTGGAGCATTGTGATGAGAAGTCCATGGAGCCTTGTGATGACAAGTCTCATGGAGCATTCTGATGAAATGGGGCATGGAGCATTTTGATTCCAGGAGGCTTCGAGCATTGTGATGACCAGGGCATGGAGCATTGTGATGAGAAGGCCATGGAGCATACTTATGACATGCGTCATGAAGCTTTGTGATGACCAGGGCATGGAGCATTGTGATTACAGGGGTCTTGGAGCATTGTGATGACAAGGGCAAGGAACACTGTGATACATGGGTCATGGAGGATTGTAATGACAAGAGCATGGAGCATTGTGAATAGAAGGTCATCGAGCATTGTGATGACAAGCGTCATGGAGCTTTGTGATGACAAGGGCATGAAGCAATGTGATGAAAGGGTTCATGGAGCATTGTGATGACAATGGCATGGAGCATTGTGATGCCAAGGGTCATGGAGCTTTGTGATGACAAAGGTCATGGAGCATTTTGATTACAAGGGCGTTGTGCATTGTGATGAGAAGGGCAGGGAGCATTGTGATGACAGGGTCATAGAGCAATTTGATGAAAACTGTCATGGAACATTTTGATGAGAGGGGATATGGAACATTGTGATGTCAGGGGTCATGGAGCTTTGTGATGAAAAGGGTCATGGAGCTTTTTGATGCTGGGATTATGGAACATTGTGATATCAGGCGTCATGGAGCATTGTGATGATAATTGCATGTAGCATTGTGATGACAAAGGTCACGGAACATTGTGATGATGTGGGCATGGACCATTTTGATGACAAAGTCATGAAGTATTGTGGTTGCTGGAGTCACGGAGCATTGTGATGACAGGGGTCATGGAGCATTGTGATGACAGGGGCACAGAGCATGGCTCTGACAGTTTTTATGGATTATTGTGAAGACAGTGGGCATGGCGCATTGTGATGACAGGCGCATGGAGCATTGTGACGACAAGGTCAAGGAATATTGTGAAGACAGGTGTCAAGGAGCATTTTGATGACATATGTCATGGTCCATTATGATGACAATGGCATGGAGCATTGTGATGCCAAGTGTCATGGAGCATTGTGATGACAAAGTAATGGAGCATTGTGATGACAAGGGCTTGGAGCATCGTGATGACAAGGGTCATGGAGAACTGTGATGACAAGATCTTGGAGCATTGTGAGGAGAAGGGCCATTGAGAATTTTGATGAGAGGGTTGTGAAGCATTGTGATGAAAAGCGCACCGAGCTTGCTATGACAGGGGTCATGGAGCATTGTGATGTACAAGTGCATGGAGAATTGTATTGACAAGATCATGTAACATTGTGATGAGAAGTGTCATGGAGCATTTTGATGATAAGGACATGTAGAATTGTGAGGACCAGTGCATGGAGCATTGTGATGGAAAGACCGTGGAGCACTGTGATGAGAAGACCATGGGTAATTGTGATGATGAGCGTCATGGAGCACTGTAATGACAAGGGGCATAGAGCATTGTGATGACAGGTGTCATGGATCATTGTGATGACAAGGGTCATGGACCATTCTGATGACAAGCTTGTGGAGTAATGTGATGACAATGGCATGGAGCATTGTGATGAAAAGGGCATGGAGCATTGTGATGAAAAAGGCTTGGAGCCTTTTCATGACAGGGTTCAAGGAGCATTCTTACGACAAGTGTCAGGGAGCATTGTGATGACAAGTGTATTGAGCATTGTGATGACAATGATCATGGAGCATTGTGATGACAACAGTCCCGGATTATTGTGTTGTAAGGGGTCATAGAGCATTGTGATGACAGTGGTCATGGAGCATTGTGATGACAGGGGTCATGGAGCAGTGTGATGAGAAGATCATGGAGCATTGGCTGAAAATGTTCATGGAGTATTGTGATGACAAGTGAATGGAGCATTGTGATGACAAGGTCCTGGAGCATTGTGATGAGAAGTCCATGGAGCCTTGTGATGACAAGTCTCATGGAGCATTCTGATGAAATGGGGCATGGGGCATTTTGATTACAGGAGCCTTCGAGCATTGTGATGACCAGGGCATGGAGCATTGTGATGAGAAGGCCATGGAGCATACTTATGACATGCGTCATGAAGCTTTGTGATGACCAGGGCAAGGAGCATTGTGATTACAGGGGTCTTGGATCATTGTGATGACAAGGGCAAGGAACACTGTGATACATGGGTCATGGAGGATTGTAATGACAAGAGCATGGAGCATTGTGAATAGAAGGTCATCGAGCATTGTGATGACAAGCGTCATGGAGCTTTGTGATGACAAGGGCATGAAGCAATGAGATGAAAGGGTTCATGGACCATTGTGATGACAGTGGCATGGAGCATTGTGATGCCAAGGGTCATGGAGCTTTGTGATGACAAAGGTCATGGAGCATTTTGATTACAAGGGCGTTGTGCAATGTGATGAGAAGTGCAGGGAGCATTGTGATGACAGGGTCATAGAGCAATTTGATGAAAACTGTCATGGAACATTTTGATGACAGGGGATATGGAACATTGTGATGTCAGGGGTCATGGAGCTTTGTGATGAAAAGGGTCATGGAGCTTTTTGATGCTGGGTTTATGGGACATTGTGATATCAGGTGTCATGGAGCATTGTGATGATAATTGCATGTAGCATTGTGATGACAAAGGTCACGGAACATTGTGATGATGTGGGCATGGACCATTTTGATGAAAGAGTCATGAAGTATTGTGTTTGCTGGAGTCACGGAGCATTGTGATGTCAGGGGTCATGGAGCATTGTGATGACAAGGGCATGGAGCATTGTGATGACAGTTTTTATGGATTATTGTGATGACAGTGGGCATGGTGCATTGTGATGACAGGCGCATGGAGCATTGTGATGACAAGGTCAAGGAATATTGTGAAGACAGCTGTCAAGAAGCATTGTGATGACATATGTCATGGTCCATTATGATGACAATGGCATGGAGCATTGTGATGCCAAGTGTCATGGAGGATTGTGATGACAAAGTAATGGAGCATTGTGATGACAAGGACTTGGAGCATCGTGATGACAAGGGTCATGGAGCACTGTGATGACAAGATCTTGGAGCATTGTGAGGAGAAGGGCCATTGAGAATTTTGAAGAGAAGGTCATGAAGCATTGTGATGAAAAGTGCACCGAGCTTGCTATGACAGGGGTCATGGAGCATTGTGATGTACAAGTGTATGGAGAATTGTATTGACAAGATCATGTAACATTTTGATGAGAATTGTCATGGAGCATTTTGATGATAAGGACATGTAGAATTGTGATGACCAGTGCATGGAGCATTGTGATGGAAAGACCGTGGAGCACTGTGATGAGAAGACCATGGGTAATTGTGATGATGAGCGTCATGGAGCACTGTAATGACAAGGGGCATAGAGCATTTTGATGACAGGTGTCATGGATCATTGTGATGACAAGGGTCATGGACCATTCTGATAACAAGCTTGTGGAGTAATGTGATGACAATGGCATGGAACATTGTGATGAAAAGGGCATGGAGCATTGTGATGAAAAAGGCTTGGAGCCTTTTCATGAGAGGGTTCAAGGAGCATACTCTCGACCAATGTCAGGGAGCATTGTGATGACAAGTGTATTGAGCATTGTGATGACAAAGTTCATGGAGCATTGTGATGAGAAGACCATGGTTAACTGTGATGAGGAGCGTCATGGGGCATTGTGATGACAAGTGTTATGGAACATTGTGATCACAAGTGTTTGGAGCATTGTGATGACAGAAGTCATGGAGCATATTGATTTCATTGTGATGACAATAGCATGAAGCATTATGATGATGGTCATGGTGCATGGGATGACAGGGTTCTTGGAGCATTGAGATTAAAAGGGGCATGGAGCATTGTGATTACCGGGGTGTTGGAGCATTGTGATGACAAGGGCATGGAGCATAGTGAATGAGAAGTCCATGGAGCATTCTGATGACATGCGTCATGGAGCTTTCTGATGACAATTGCATGAAGGATTGTGATTACAGGCTCTTGGAGCATTGTGATGAAAAGGGTCATGGAGTCTTGTGATGACAGGGCTGTGGAACCTTGTGATGGCAGGTGTCATGGAGCATTTTTATGACAGGGGGAATGGAGCATTGTGATGACAAGTTCACGCAACACTGTGATACATGGGTAATGGAGGATTGTAATGACAAGGCTTGGAGCTTTGTGTTAAGAAGAGCATCGAGCATTGTGATGAAAAACATCATGGAGCCTGTGATGACAAATACATGTAACAATGTGTTGAGAGGGTTCATGGAGCATTTTGATGACAATGGCATGGAGCATTGTGATGCCAAGGGTCACGGAGCTTTGTGATGACAAAGGTCATGGAGGGTTTTGATGACAAGGGCGTGGTGCACTGTGATGAGAAGGGCAGTGAGCATTGTGATGAAAGGGTCATGGAGCAATTTGATGAAAAGTGTCATGGGACATTTTGATGACAGGGGTTATGGAACATTGTGATGTCAGGGGTCAGGGAGCATTGTGATGAAAAGTGTCATTGAGCATTGTGATGACAGGGTTCATGGAACATTGTGATGACAGGGGTGAGGGAGTATGGTGATGACTAGTGATGGAACATTATGATATCAGTGATGGGAGAGCCTTTTGATGGGAAGAGCATGAAGCATTGTGACGACAAGGTTTATGGAGCACTGTGATGACAAGGTTGTGGAGCATGGTGATGACAAGCGCATGTCGCATTGTGATGACACAGGTCATGGGGCATTGTGCGGACAAGCACATGGAGCATTGTAATGACAAGGGTCATGGAGCATTGTGCTGACAAAGGCATGGAGCATAGTTATGACATGAGTAAGATTACATTGTCATGAAAATTTCATGGAGCATTGTGGTGACAAATGTCAAAGAGCCTTTTGATGACGAGGGCATGCACCATTGTGATGACAGGGGTCATGGAGCATTTTGATGACTGTGGTTATGGAGCATTGTGATGACATGGGTCATGGAGCATTGTAATGAGACGGTCATTGAGCATTGGGCTGAAAATGTACATAGAGTATTGTGATGACAGGGGTCATGGAGCATTGTGATTTCAAGGGAATGGAGCACTGTGATGACAAGGTCCTGGAGCATTGTGATGAGAGGACCATGGAGCCTTGTGATGACAAGTGTCATGGAGCATTCTGATGAAAAGGTGCATGGAGCACTGTGATTACAGGGGTTTTGTAGCATTGTGATGACAAGGGCATGGAGCATTGTGATGTGAAGGCCATGGAGCATTCTGATGACATGCATCATGGAGCTTTGCGATGACGAGGACATGGATCATTGTGATGAAAATTGCATGGAGCCTTGTCATGACAGGGTTCAAGTAGCATACTGATGAGAAGTTTCAAGGAGCATTGTGAAGATAAGTGTATTGAGCATTGTGATGACAAAGATCATGGAGCATTGTGATGAGAAGACCACAGATAATTGTGATGACCAGCCTCATGGGGCATTGTGAGGACAAGAGTTATGGAACATTGTGATCAGAAGGGTTTGGAGCATTGTGATGACAGAGGTCATTGAGCATTTTGATTTCAGTGTGATGACAAACAGCATGAAATGTTATGGTGATGGGCATGGTGAATTGTTGTGACAGAGTTCATGGAGCATTGAGATGAAAAGGGGCATGGAGCATTGTGATTACAGGGGTGTTGGAGCATTGTGATGACAAGGGCATGGAGCATTGTGATGAGAAGGCCATGGAGCATTCTGATGACTTGCGTCATGGAGCTTTTTGATGACAATGGCATGGAGAATTGTGATTAGAGGGGTCTTGGAGCATTGTGATGACAAGGTTCATGGAGGCTTGTGATGACAAGGCCGTGGAAACTTGTGATGGCAGGGGTCATGGAGCATTGTTATGAGAAGGGCACGGAACACGGTGTTACATAGATCATGCAGGATTGTAATGACAAGGACATGTAGCATTGTGCTGAGAAGGGCATCGAGCGTTGTGATGACAAGCCTCATGGAGATTTGTGATGACAAGTGCATGGAGCAATGTGATGAGTGGGTTCATGGAGCATTGTGATGACAATGGAATGGAGCATTGTGATGCCAAGTGTCATGGAGATTTGTGATGACAAAGGTCATGGAGCATTATGAAAACAAGTGCGTGGTGCATTGTGATGAGAAGTGCAGGGAGCATTGTGATGACATGGGTTATGGAGCATTGTGCTTACACGCGCATCGAGCATTGTGCTGACAAGGGTCATGGAGCATTTTGCTGACAATGGCATGGAGCTTTGTGATGACAAGGGTCATAGAGCATTGTGATGAATAGTTCATGGAGCACTGTGGTGACAAAGGTCACAAAGCCTTGTGTGACGAGGTCATGGACCATTGTGATGACAAATGTCATGAAGCACTGTGATGACTGTAGTCATGGAGCATTGTGATGAGAGTGTACTTGGAGCATTGTGATGCCAAAGGCATGGAGCATTGTGATGAGAATGCCATGGAGCATTCAGATGACATGTGTCATGGAGCTTTGTGATGACAAGGGCAGGGAGCATTGTGATTACAGGGGTCTTGGAGCATTGTGATGAAAAGGGAATGGATCATTGTGATGAAAAAGGCATGGAGCCTTTTCATGACAGGGTTCATGGAGCATACTGATGACAAGTGTCAGGGAGCATTGTGATGATTAAACCATTCATAATTGTGATGACGAGCATCATGGGGCATTGTGATGACAAGTGTTATGGAACGTTGTGATCAGAAGGGTTTTTAGCATTGTGATGACAGATGTCATGGAGCATATTGATTTCATTGTGATGACAATAGCATGAAGCATTATGATGATGGGCATGGTGCATTGTGATGACAGGGTTCATGGAGCATTGAGATAAAAAGGGGCATGGAGCACTGTTATTACAGGGGTCTTGTAGCACTGTGATGACAAGGGCATGGAGCATTGTGATGAGAAGTCCGTGAAGCATTCTGATGACCTGCATCATGGATCTTTGTGATGACAAGGGCATGGAGCATTGTGATTACAGGGGTCTTGGAGCATTGTGATGACAAGGGTCATGGAGCCTTGGACAACAAGGCCATGGAGCATTGTGATGGCAGGGTTCATGGAGCATTGTTATGACAGGGGTCATGGAGCATTGTGATGACAAAGGCATGGAGCATTGTGATGACAGGGGCATGGAACGTTGGTCTGACAAGTTTCATGGATTATTGTGATGACAGTGGGCATGACGCATTGTGATGACAAGGGCATGTAGCATTGTGATGACAAGGTCAGGGAGTATTGTGAAGACAGGTGTCAGGGAGCATTTTGATGAAATATGTCATGGTCCATTGCGATGACAATTGCATGGAGCATTGTGATGCCAAGTGTCATGGAGGATTGTGATGACAAATGTAATGGAGCATTTTGATGACAAGGGCTTAGAGCTTCGTGATGACAAGGGTCATGGAGCATTGTGATGACAAGGGCATGGAGCATTGTGATGACAGGGGCATGGCACATTTTGATGACAAGGGCATGGAGCATTGTGGTGACAAAGGTCACAGAGCCTTGTGTGACGCGGGCATGGATCATTGTGATGACAAATGTCATAAAGCATTGTGATGACTGGAGTCACGGAGCATTGTGATGACAGGGGTCATGGAGCATTGTGATTACAAGTGCATGGAGCATTGTGATGACAGGGACATGGAACATTGGTCTGACAAGTTTCATGGATTATTGTGATGACAGTGGGCATGGCTCATGGTGATGACAAGGTCATGGAGCATTGTGATGACAAAGTTCATGGAGTATTGTGAATAGAAAACCATGGATAATTGTGATGATGAGCATCATGGGGCATTGTTATGACAAGTGTTATGGAACATTGTGATCACAAGGGTTTGGAGCATTGTGATGACAGAGGTCATGGAGCATTTTGATTTCATTTTGATGACAATAGCATGAAGCATTATGATGATGGGCATGGTGCATTGTGATGACATGGTTCATGGAGATTTGAGATGAAAAGGGGCATTGAGCATTGTGATTACAGAGGTCTAGGAGAATCGTGATGACAAGGGCATCGAGCATCGTGAATGAGAAGGCCATGGAGCATTCTGATGACATGCGTCATGGAGCTTTTTGATGACAAGGACATGGAGCATTGTAATGACAAGGGTTATGGAGCCTTGTGATGACAAGGCCGTGGAATATTGTAATGGCAGGTGTCATGGAGCATTGTTATAACAGGGGTAATGGAGCATTTTGATGACAAGGGCATGGAGCATTGGTCTGAAAAGCTTCATGAATTATTGTGATGAGAGGGGGCATGGAGCATTGTGATGACAAGGGCACGGAAAACTGTGATACATGGGTCATGGCGGATTGTAATGACAAGGGCATGGAGCATTGTGTTAAGAAGAGCATCGAGCATTGTGATGAAAAGCATCACGGAGCCTGTGATGACAAGGGCATGGAACAATGTGATGAGAGTGTTCATGGAGCATTTTGATGACAATGGCATGGAGCATTGTGATGCCAAGGGTCATGTAGCTTTGTGATGACAAAGGTCATGGAGCATTTTGATGACAAGCACGTGGTGAACTGTGTTCAGAAGGGCAGGGATCATTGTGATGAAAGGAGCATGGAGGAATTTGATGAAAATTGTCATGGGACATTTTGATGACAGGGGTTATGGAACATTGTGATGTCAGGGGTCATGGAGGATTATGATGAAAAGGGTCATGGAGCATTTTGATGACAGGGGTCCTGGAATATTGTGATGACAGGGGTGAGGGAGTATTGTGATGACTAGTGATGGAACATTATGATATCAGTGGTGGGAGAGCATTTTGATGTGAAGTGCATGGAGCATAGTGATGACAAGGTCATGGAGTATTGTGAAGATAGGTGTCTGGGAGCATAGTGATGACATATGTCATGGTCCATTCTGATGACAATGGCATGGAGCATTGTGATGCCAAGGGTCATGGAGGATAGTGATGACAAAGGTAATGGAGCATTTTAATGACAAGGGTTTGGAGCATCGTGATGACAAGGGTCATGGAACATTGTGATGACAAGGGCATGGAGCATTGTGATGACAATGGCACGGAACACTGTGATACATAGATCATGCAGGATTGTAATGACAAGGAAATGGAGCATTGTGATGAGAAGTGCATCGAGGGTTGTAATGACAAGCCTCATAGAGATTTGTGATGACAAGCGCATGGCGCATTGTGATGACATGGGTCATGGAGCACTGTGCTGACAAAGGCATGGTGCATTTTGATGACAAGGTTCACAGAGTATTGTGATGAAAAGTTCATGGAGCATTGTGGTGACAAAGGTCACAGAGCCTTGTGTGAAAATGGCATGGACCATTGAGATGACATAGGTCATGAAGCTTTGTGATGACTGGAGTCACGGAGCATTGTGATGACAGGGGTCATGGAGCATTGTGATGACAGGGTTCATGGGGCATTGAGATTAGAAGGTCATGGAGCATTGGGATGAAAATGTTCATGGAGTATTTTGATGACAGGGGTCATGGGGCATTTTGATGACATGGGAATGGAGCATTGTGTTTAAAAGGGCATGGAGCATGGTGATGAGAAGGCCATGGAGCATTCTGAAGACATGAGTCATGAAGCTTTGTGATGACAATGGCATGGAGCATTGTGATTCCAGGGGTCTTGGAGCATTGTGAGGAAAAGGCATGGATCATTGTGTTGAAAAATGCATGGATCTTTGTCATGACAGGGTTCAAGGAGCATACTGACGACAATTGTCAGGGAGCATTCTGATGACAAGTGAATTGAGCATTGTGATGACAAAGATAATGGAGTACTGTGAATAGAAGCCCATGGATAACTGTGATGATGAGCGTCATTGGGCGTTGTGATGACAAGTGTTATGCAACATTGTGATCACAAGTGCTTGGAGCATTGTGATGGCAGAGGTCATGGAGCATATTGATTTCATTTTGATGACAATAGCATGAAGCATTATGATGATGCACATGGTGCATTGTGATGACACGGTTCATGGAGCATTGAGATGAAAAGGGGCATGGAGCATTGTGATTACAGGTGTTTTGGACCATTGTGATGACAAGGGCATGGAGCATCGAGAATGAGAAGGCCATGGAGCATTCTGATGACATGCGTCATGGAGCTTTGTGATGACAAGTGTATGCAGAATTGTGATTACAGTGTTTGGAGCATTGTGATGACAAGTGTCATGGAGTCTTGTGATGACAAGGCCATGGAAACTTGTGAAGGCAGGTGTCATGGTGCATTGTTATGACAGGGGTAATGGAGCATTGTGATGAAAAGGGCATGGAGCATTGTTCTGAAATGTTTCATCGATTATTGTGCTGAGAGTGAGCATGGAGCATTGTGATGACAAGGGCACAGAACTCTTTGATACATGGGTCATGGAGGATTGTAATGACAAGGACATGGAGCATTGTGATGAGAAGGGCATCGAGCATTGTGATGACAAGCGACATGGAGGTTTGTGATGACAAGAGCATGGAGCAATGTGATGAGAGGTTTCATGGAGCATTGTGATGACAATGGCATGGAGCATTGTGATGCCAAATGTCATGGAGTTTTGTGATGACAAAGGTCATGGAGCATTTTGATGACAAGGTCGTGGTGCGTTGTGATGAGAAGGGCAGGGAACATTGTGCTGACAGGGTCATGGAGCAATTTGGTGAAAAAGTCATGGAATATTTTGATGAGAGTGGTTATGGAGAATTGTGATGTCAGGGGTCATGGAGCATTGTGATGAAAATGGTAATGGAGCATTTTGATTACAGGGATTATGGAGCATTGTGATGTCATTGGTCATAGAGCATTTTGATGATAAGTGCATGTAGCATAGTGATAATAGGGGTCATGGAACATTGTGATGACAGGGTTGAGGGAGTATTGTGAAGACTAGTGATGGAACATTGTGATATCAGTGGTGAGAGAGCATTTTGATGAGAAGTGCATGGAGCATTGTGATGACAAGCGCATGGTGCATTGTGATGACATGTTTCAAGGAGCATTGTGCTGAAAAGAACACGGAGCATTGTGATGACAAGTGTCATGGATCATTGTGCTGACAAAGGCATGGTGCATTGTGATGACAAGGGTCACAGGGCATTGTGATGAAAAGGACATTGATCATTGTGATGCAAAATTCATGGAGCCTTGTCATGACAGGGTTCAAGGAGCATACTGATGACAAGTGTCAGCGAGCATTGTGATGACAAGTGTATTGAGCATTGTGATGACAAAGTTCATGGAGTATTGTGAATAGAAAGCCATGGATAATTGTGATGATGAGCATCATGGGGCGTTGTTATGACAAGTGTTTTGGAACATTGTGATCACAAGGATTTGGAGCATTGTGATGACAGAGGTCATGGAGCATTTTGATTTCATTTTGATGACAATAGCATGAAGCATTATGATGATGGGCATGGTGCATTGTGATGACACGGTTCATGGAGATTTGAGATGAAAAGGGGAATTGAGCATTGTGATTACAGAGGTCTAGGAGAATCGTGATGACAAGGGCATGGAGCATCGTGAATGAGAAGGCCATGGAGCATTCTGATGACATGCGTCATGGAGCTTTTTGATGACAAGGACATGGAGCATTGTAATGACAAGGGTTATGGAGCCTTGTGATGACAAGGCCGTGGAATATTGTAATGGCAGGTGTCATGGAGCATTGTTATAACAGGGGTAATGGAGCATTTTGATGACAAGGGCATGGAGCACTGGTCTGGAAAGCTTCATGGATTATTGTGATGAGAGGGGCATGGAGCATTGTGATGACAAGGGCACGGAAAACTGTGATACATGGGTCATGGCGGATTGTAATGACAAGGGCATGGAGCATTGTGTTAAGAAGAGCATCGAGCATTGTGATGAAAAGCATCACGGAGCCTGTGATGACAAGGGCATGGAACAATGTGATGAGAGTGTTCATGGAGCATTTTGATGACAAGGGCATGGAGCATTGTGATGCCAAGGGTCATGTAGCTTTGTGATGACAAAGGTCATGGAGCATTTTGATGACAAGCACGTGGTGAACTGTGTTAAGAAGGGCAGGGATCATTGTGATGAAACGGTCATGGAGCAATTTGATGAAAATTGTCATGGGACATTTTGATGAAAGGGGTTATGGAACATTGTGATATCAGGGGTCATGGAGGATTATGATGAAAAGGGTCATGGAGCATTTTGATGACAGGGGTCCTGGAACATTGTGATGACAGGGGTGAGGGAGTATTGTGATGACTAGTGATGGAACATTATGATATCAGTGGTGGGAGAGCATTTTGATGTGAAGTGCATGGAGCATTGTGATGACAAGGTTTATGGAGCACTGTGCTGACAAGGTTGTGGAGCATTGTGATGACAAGCACATGGCGCATTGTGATGACACAGGTCATGGGGCATTGTGCGGACAAGCGCATGGAGAATTGTGATGACAAGGGTCATGGAGCATTGTGGCGACAAAGGCATGGAGCATAGTGATGAGAGGACCATTGAGCCTTGTGATGACAATTCTCATGGAGCATTCTGATGAAAAGGGGCATGGAGCATTGTGATTACAGTGGTATTGGTTCATTGTGATGACAAGGCCGTAGAACATTGTGATGGCAGGGGTCATGGAGCATGGTTATGACATGGGCAATGGAGCATTGTGATGACAAGGGCATCGAGCATTGGTCTGAAAAGTTTCATGGATTATTGTGATGAGAGTGGGCAAGTAGCATTGTGATGACAAGGGCACGGAACACTGTGATACATGGGTCATATAGGATTGTAATGACAAGGGCATGGAGCAATGTGATGAGAGGCTTCATGGAGCAATGTGATGACAAGGGCATGGAGCATTGTGATGACAAGGGTCATGGAGCATTTTGATGACAAGATTCCCAGATCATTGTGTTGTCAGGGGTCATGGAGCGCTGTGATGACAGTGGTCATGGAGCATTGAGATGAGAGGGTCAAGGAGCATTGTGATAAGAAGGTCATGGAGCATTGGGCTGAAAATATTCATGGAGTATTCTGATGACAGACGTAATGGGGTATTGTGATGACAAGGGAATGGAGCATTGTGATGACAAGGTCCTGGGGCATTGTGATGAGAAAACCATGGAGCCTTGTGATGACAAGTCTCATGGAGCATTCTGATGAAAAGGTACATGGAGCATTGTGATTACAGGGGTCATGGAGCATTGTGATGAAAATGGCATGGAGAATTGTGATGCCAAGGGTCATGGAACTTTGTGATGACAAAGTTCATGGAGCATTTTGATGACAAGTTCGTGGTGCATTGTGATGAGAAGGGCAGGGAGCATTTTGATGACAGGGTCATGGAGCAATTTGATGAAAAGTATCATGGAATATTTTGATGACAGTGGTTATGGAACACTGTTATGTCAGGGGTCATCGAGCATTGTGATGAAATGGGTCATGGAGGATTTTGATGACAGGGGTTATGGAACATTGTGATGTCAGGGTTCATGGAGCATTGTGATGATAAGGTCAGGTAGCATTGTAATGACAGGGATCATGGAACATTGTGATGACAGGGGGAGAGAGCATTTTGATGAGAAGTGCATGGAGCATTGTGATGACAAGGTTTTTGGAGCATTGTAATGACAAGAATGTGGAGCATTGTGATGACAAGCGCATGGCGCATTGTGATGTCATGGGTTATGGAGCATTGTGCTCACAAGCACATGGAGCATTGTGATGACAAGGCTCATGGAGAATTGTGCTGACAAAGGCATTGAGCATGGTGATGACAAGGATCACAGAGCATTGTGATGAAAAGTTCATGGAGCATTGTGGTGTGAAAGGTTACAAAGCCTTGTGTGACGAGGACATGGACCATTTTGATGACAAATGTCTTGAAGCCTTGTGAGGACAGGAGTCACAGAGCATTGAGATGACTGGGGTCTTGGAGGACTGTGATGACAAGGACATGGAGCATTGTGATGAGAAAGCCATGGAGCATTCTGATGATATGCATCATGGAGCTTTGTGATTAAAGGTCATGGAGCATTGTGATTACAGGGGTCTTGGAGCATTGTGATGAAAATGGTATGGATCATTGTGATGAAAAAGGCATGGAGCCTTGTCATGACAAGGTTCAATGAGCATACTGATGACAAGTGTCAGGGAGCATTGTGATGACAAGTGTATTGAGCATTGTGATGACAAAGGTCATGGAGCACTGTGATGAGAAGACCATGGATAATTGTGATGATGAGCGTCATTGTGCATTGTGATGACAATGGTTATGGAACATTGTGATCACAAGGGTTTGGAGCATTTTGATGACAGAGGTCATGGAGCATATTGATTTCATTGTGATGACAATAGCATGAAGCATTATGATGATGGACATGGTGCATTGTGATGACAGGGTCATGGAGCAATTTGATGAAAAGGGTCATGGAACATTTTGATGACAGTGGTTATGGAACATTGTGATGTCAGGGGTCTTGGAGCCTTGTGATGAAAAGGGTGATGGAGCATTCTTATGACAGAGGATATGGAACATTTTGATGTCACGGGTCATGGAGCATTGTGATGATAAGGCATGTAGCATTGTGATGACAGAAGTCATGGAAAATTGTGATGACAGTGGTGAGGGAGCATTGTGATGACTAGTGATGGAACATTGTGATATCAGTGGTGAGAAAGCATTTTGATGAGAAGTGCATGGAGCCTTGTGATGACAAGGTTTATGGAGCATTGTGATGACAAGGTTTATGGAGCATTGTGATGACAAGGCTGTGGAGCATTGTGTTGACAATTGCATGGCGCATTTTGATGACATGGGTCATGGAGCATTGTGCTGAGAAGCGCATGGAACATTGTGATGACAAGGGTCATGGAACATTCTGCTGACAAAGGCATGGAACATTGTGATGACAACGGTCACAGAGCATTGTCATGAAAAGTTCATGGAGCATTGTGACAATGGTCACAGAGCCTTGTGATGAGGAGTTCAAGGACCATTGTGATGACAAAGGTCATGAAGGATTGTGATGACTGGAGTAACGGAACACTGTGATGACAAGGGTATGGAGCATTCTGATGACAGGGGCATGGTGCATTGGTCTGACAAGTTTCATGGTTTATTGTGATGACAGTGGGCAAGGCACATTCTGATGAGAAGAGCATGGAGCATTGTGATGAGAAGGTCATGGAATACTGTGAAGAGAGCGGTCTGGGAGCATTGTGATGACATATGTCATGGTCCATTGTGATGACAATGGCACGGAGCATTGTGATGCCAAGTGTCATGGAGGAATGTGATGACAAAGTTAATGGAGCATTGTGATGACAGGGGTTTGGAACATTGTGATGACAAGGGTCATGGAGCATTTTGATGACAAGGGCATGGAGGATTGTGATGACAAGGGCCATTGAGAATTTTGATGACAAGTTCGTGAATCATTCTGAGGAAAAGCATATGGAGCTTACTATGACAGGGGTCAAGGAGCATTTCGATGACAAGTGCATGGAGAATTGTGATGACAAGAGCATGTAACACTGTGATGAGAAGTGTCATGGAGCATTGTGATGGCAAGACCGTGGAGCATTGTGAGGAGAAGACCATGGATAATTTTGATGATGAGCGTCATGGAGCACTGTAATGACAAGGGGCATTGAGCATTGTGATGACAGGTTTCATGGAGCATTGTGATGACAGGGGTCATGGAGCATTGTGATGACAAGGGTCATGGAGCATTCTGATGACAAGCTTGTGGAGTATTGTGATGACAATGGCATGGAGCATTGTGAGGAAAAGGGCGTGGAGCATTGTGATGAAAAAGGCATGGAGCCTTTTCATGAAAGAGTTCAAGGAGCATTCTGACGAAAAGTGTCAGGGAGCATTGTGATGACAAGTGTATAGAGCATTGTGATGACAAAGATCATGGAGCATTGTGATGAGAAGTCCATGGATAATTGTGATGGCCAGCGTCATGGGGCATTGTGATGACAAGTGTTATGGAACATTGTGTTCAGAATGGTTTGGTGCATTGTGATGACAGAGGTCATTGAGCATTTTGATTTCATTGTGATGACAATAGCATGAAATATTATGGTGATGGGCACGGTGCATTGTGATGACAGGGTTCATGGAGCATTGAGATGAAAAGGGGCATGGAGCATTGTGATTACAGGGCTGTTGGAGCATTGTGAAGACAAGGGCGTGGTGTATTGTGATGACAGGCATCATGGAGCGTTGTGATGACAATTGTTATGGAACACTGTGATCACAAGTGTTTGGAGCACTGTGATGACACAGGTCATGGATCATTTTGATTTCAAGTATCATGGAACATTGTGATGTCAAGGGCATGAAACAATGTGATCCCAAGGTTCACGGAGGGTTGTGATGACACTGGTAATGGAGAATTGTGATGACAAGTGCATGGAGCATTGTGATGACAAAGTCATGTAGCATTTTGCTGACAAAGGCATGGAGAATTGTGCTGACAAGTGTCATGGATCTCTGAGATGACAAGCGTCAAGGAGCATTGTGATTACAGGGGTCATGGAGCACTGGGATGACAAACACAGGGAACATTCTGAAGACAAGTGGCATGGATCATTTTGATGACTGTGGTCATGTAGCATTGTGATGACATGGGTCATGGAGCTTTTTGATGAGAAGGTCATGGAGCATTGGGCTGAAAATGTTCATGGAGTACTGTGATGTCAGGGGTCATGGAGTATTTTGATGAGAAGGGAATGGAGCAATGCGATGAGAAGTTCCTGGAACATTGTCATGAGAGGGCCATGGAGCCTTGTGATGACAAGTGTCATGGAGCATACTGATAAAAAGGTTCATGGAGCATTGTGATTACAGGGGTTTTGTAGCATTGTGAAGACCAGGGCATGGAGCATTGTGATGAGAAGGCCATGGAACATTCTGATGACATGCGTCATGGAGCTTTGTGATGACAGGGACATGAAGCATTGTGATTAGAGGGGTCTTGGAGGATTGTGATGAAAAGGGAATGGATCATTGTGATGAAAAATGCATGGAGCCTTGTCATGACAGTGTTCAAGGAGCATACTGATGATAAGTGTCCGGGAGCATTGTGATGATAAGTGTATTGAGCACTGTGATGACAAAGATCATGGAGCATTGTGATGAGAAGACCAGGGATAATTGTGATTACCAGCGTCAAGGGGCATTGTGATGACAAGGGCATGGAGCATTTTCATGAGAAGGCCATGGAACATTCTGATGACATGCGTCATGAATCATTGTGATGACAAGGGCTTGGAGCATTGTGATTACAGAGATCTTGGAGCACTGTGATGACAAGGGTCATGGGGCTTTGGATGACAAGTCCGTAGAACATTGTGATGGCAGGAGTCATGGAGCATTGTTATGACAGGGGTAATGGAGCATTGTGATGACAAGGGCATGGAACATTGTTCTGAAAATTTCATGGATTATTGTGATGAGATTCGGCATGGAGCATTGTGATGACTAGGGCACGGAACACTTGATATATGTGTCATGGGGGATTGTAATGAGAAGGGCATGGAGCATTGTGATAAAAAGTGTATCGAGCATTGTGTTGACAAGCGTCATGGAGCATTGAGCAGACAAAGGCATGGAGCATGGTGAAGACATGGGTAAAAGAGCATTGTGATGAAAATTTCATGGAGCATTGTGGTGACAAATTTCACAGAGCCTTTTGATGAAGTGGGCATGGACCAGTGTGATAACAAGGTACTGGAGCATTGTGATGAGAGGACCATGGAGCCTTGTGGTGACAATTCTCATGGAGCATTCTGATGAAAAGTAGCATGGAGCATCGTGATTACAGGTGTATTGGATCCTTGTCATGACAAGGCCGTACAATATTGTGATGGCAGGGTTCATGGAGCATGGTTATGACATGGGCAATGGAGCATTGTGATGACAAGGCCATCGAGCATTGGTCTGAAAAGTTTCATGGATTATTGTGATGAGAGTGGGCATAGAGCATTGTGATGACAAGGGCACGGAACACTGTGATACATGGATCATGGAGAACTGTAATGACAATGGTGTGGAGCAATGTGATGAGAGTCTTCATGGAGCATTGTGATGACAAGGGCATGGAGCAATGTGATGACAAGGGTCATGGAGAATTTTGATGACAAGATTCCCATATCGTCGTGTTGTCAGGGGTCATGGAGCTCTGTGATGACAGTGGTCATGGAGCATTGTGATGACAGGGTCATGGAGCTTTGTGATAAGAAGGTCATGGAGCACTGGGCTGAAAATGTTCATGGAGTATTGTGATGACAGGGGTAATGGGGCATTGTGATGAGAAGGGAATGGAGCATTGTGATGACAAGGTCCTGGGGCACTGTAATGAGAAAACCATGGAGCCTTGTGATGACAATTCTCATGGAGCATTCTGATGAAAAGGTGCATGGAGCATTTTGATGACAGGGGTTATGGAATATTGTGATGTCAGGGTTCATGGAGCATTGTGATGATAAGGTCATGCAGCATTGTCATGACAGGGATGATGAAACATTGTGATGAGAGGGGGGAGAGAGCATTTTGATGAGAAGTGCATGGAGCATTGTGATGATAAGGTTTTTGGATCACTGTAATGACAAGGATGTGGAGCATTGTGATGACAAGCGCATGGCGCAATGTGATGACATGGGTTATGGAGCATTGTGCTCACAAGCACATGGAGCATTGTGATGACAAGGGTCATGGAGCATTGTGCTGACAAAGGCATGCAGCATGGTGATGACAAGGATCAGAGAGCATTGTGATGAAAAGTTCATGGAGCATTGTGGTGAGAAAGGTCACAGATCCTTGTGTGACAAGGACATGGACCATTGTGATGACAAATGTCATGAAGCCTTGTGATGACTGGAGTAACAGAGCATTGAGATGACTGGGGTCTTGGAGGACTGTGATGACAAGGACATGGAGCATTGTGATGAGAAGGCCATGGAGCATTCTGATGACATGCATCATGGAGCTTTGTGATTAAGGGTCATGGAGCATTGTGATTACAGGGGTCTTTGAGCATTGTGATGAAAATGGTGTGGATCATTGTGATGAAAAAGGAATGGAGCCTTGTCATGACAGGGTTCAAGGAGCATACTGATGACAAGTGTCAGGGAGCATTGTGATGACAAGTGTATTGAGCATTGTGATGACAAAGGTCATGGAGCACTGTGATGAGAAGACCATGGATAATTGTGATGATGAACGTCATGGTGCATTGTGATGACAATCCTTATGGAACATTGTGATCACAAGGGTTTGGAGCATTTTGATGACAGAGGTCATGGAGCATATTGATTTCACTGTGATGACAATAGCATGAAGCATTATGATGATGGTCATGGTGCATTGTGATGACAGGGTCATGGAGCAATTTGATAAAAAGGGTCATGGAACATTTTGATGACAGTGGTTATGGAACACTGTGATGTCAGGGGTCTTGGAGCCTTGTGATGAAAAGGGTGATGGAGCATTCTGATGACAGAGGATATGGAACATTTTGATGTCAGGGGTCATGGAGCATTGTGATGATATGGCATGTGGCATTGTGATGACAGAGGTCATGGAAAATTGTGATGACAGTGGTGAGGGAGTATTGTGATGACTACTGATGGAACATTGTGATATCAGTGGTGAGAAAGCATTTTGATGAGAAGTGCATGGAGCCTTGTGATGAGAAGGTTTATGGAGCATTGTGATGACAAGGTTTATGGAGCATTGTGATGACAAGGCTGTGGAGAATTGTGATGACAATTGCATGGCGCATTTTGATGACATGTGTCATGGAGCATTGTGCTGAGAAGCGCATGGAGCATTGTGATGACAAAGTCATGGAACATTGTGACGACAACGGTCACAGAGCATTGTGATGAAAAGTTCATGGAGCATTGTGGTGACAATGGTCACAGAGTCTTGTGATGACGAGGTCAAGGACCATTGTGATGACAAAGGTCATGAAGCATTGTGATGACTGGAGTCACGGAACATTGTGATGACAAGGGTATGGAGCATTCTGATGACAGGGGCATGGTGCATTGGTCTGAAAATTTTCATGGTTTATTGTGATGACAGTGGGCAAGGCGCATTCTGATGAAAAGAGCATGGAGCATTATGATGAGAAGGTCATGGAGTACTGTGAAGACAGGGGTCTGGGGTCATTGTGATGACATATGTCATGGTCCATTGTGATCACAATGGCATGGTGTAATGTGATGCCAAGTGTCATGGAGGAATGTGATGACAAAGTTAATAGAGCATTGTGATGACAGGGGTTTGGAGCACTGTGATGAAAAGGGACATGGAGCATTTTGATGACAAGGGCATGGAGGACTGTGATGACAAGGGCCATTGAGAATTTTGATGACAAGTTCCTGAAGCATTGTGATGAAAAGCACATGGAGCTTGCTATGAGAGGGGTCATGGAGCATTGCGATGACAAGTGCATGGAGAACTGTGATGACAAGAGCATGTAACATTGTGATGGGAAGTGTCATGGAGCATTGTGATGACAAGGTCCTGTAGCATTTTGCTGAAAAAGGCATGGAGAATTGTGATGACAAGTGTCATGGAGCTCTGTGACGACAAGCGTCAAGGAGCATTGTGATTACAGGGGTCATGGAGCATTGTGATGAGAAGCACATGGAATATTCTGATGACAAGTGGCATGGATCATTTTGATGACTGAGGTCATGTAGCATTGTGATGACAGGGTCATGGAGCAAACTGATGAAAAGTGTCATGGAACATTTTGAAAACAGGGGTTATGGAACATTGTGATGACAAGGGCATGGAGCATTCTGATGAGAAGGCCTAGGAGCATTCTGATGACATGTGTCATGAATCTTTGTGACGACAAGTGCATGGAAAATTATGATTACAGGGGTCTTGGATCCCTGTGATGACAAGGGTCATGGAGCCTTGGATGACAAAGCCGTGGAACATTGTGATGGCAGGGTTCATGGAGCATTGTTATGACAGGGGTAATGGAGCATTGTGATGACAAGGGCATGGAACATTAGTCTGAAAATTTCATGGATTATTGTGACGAGATTCGGCATGGAGCATTGTGATGACTAGGGCACGGAACACTGTGATACATGTGTCATGGGGGATTGTAATGACAAGGTCATGGAGCATCGTGATGAGAAGAGTATCGAGCATTGTGATGTCAAGCGTCATGGAGCATTGTGCTGACAAGGGCATGGAGCAATGTGATGAGAGGTTTCATGTAGCATTGTGATGAAATGGCATGGAGCATTGTGATGCCAAGGGTCATGGAGCTTTGCGATGACAAAGGTCATGGAGCATTTTGATGACAAGGTCGTGGTGCATTGTGATGAGAAGGGCAGGGAGCATTGTGATGACAGGGTTATGGAGCAAATTGATGAAAAGTGTCATGGAACATTTTGATGAGAGGGGTTATGGAACATTGTGATGTCAGGGGTCATGGAGCCTTTTGATGAAAAGTGTCATGGGGCATTCTGATGAAAAGGTGCATGGAGCATTGTGATTACAGGGGTTTTGAAGCATTGTGATGACAAGGGCATGGAGTATTGTGATGAGAAGGCAATGGAGCATTCTGATGACATGCGTCATGGAGCTTTGTGATGACAAGTACATGGAGCATTGTGACTGCAGGGGTCTTGGAGCATTGTGATGAAAAGGGAATGGATCATTGTGATGAAAAATGCATGGAGCCTTGTCATGACAGTGTTCAAGGAGCATACTGATGACAACAGTCAGGGAGCATTGTGACGATAAGTGTATTGAGCATTGTGATGAAAAAGATCATGGAGCATTGTGATGAGAAGTCCATGGATAATTGTGATGACCATCCTCATGGGGCATTGTGATGACAAGTGTTATGGAGCATTGTGATCAGAAGGGTTTGGTACATGGTGATGACAGAGATCATTGAGCAGTTTGATTTCATTGTGATGACAATAGCATGAAATATTATGGTGATGGACACGGTGCATTGTGATGACAGGGTTCATGGAGCATTGAGATAAAAAGGGACATGGAGCATTGTGATTACAGGGCTGTTGGAGCATTGTGATGACAAGGGCATGGAGCATTGTGATGATAAGGCCATGGAGGATTTAGATGATATGCGTCATGGAGCTTTGTGATGACAAGGGCATGGAGCATTGTGATTACAGGGGTCTTGGAGCACTGTGATGACAAGGGTCATGGAGGCTTGTGATAACAAGGCCGTGGAACCTTGTGATGGCAGGGGTCATGGATCATTGTTATGAGAGGGGTAATGGAGCTTTGTGATGACAAAGGTCATGCGGCATTTTGATGACAAGGGTGTGGTGCATTGTGATGACAGAGGTCATGAAGCATTTTGATGACAAGGTCGTTGTTCATTGTGATGAGAAGGGCAGGGAGCATTTTGATGACAGGGTCTTGGAGCAAATTGATGAAAAGTGTCATGGAACATTTTGATAACAGGGGTTATGGAACATTGTGATGACAAGGGCATGGAGCATTCTGATGAGAAGGCCTAGGAGCATTCTGATGACATGTGTCATGAATCTTTGTGATGACAAGGGCATGGAAAATTGTGATTACAGGGGTCTTGGATCCCTGTGATGACAAGGGTCATGGAGCCTTGGATAACAAAGCCGTGGAACATTGTGATGGCAGGGTTCATATAGCATTGTTATGACAGGGGTAATGGAGCATTGTGATGACAAGGGCATGGAACATTAGTCTGAAAATTTCATGGATTACTGTGATGAGATTCGGCATGGAGCATTGTGATGACTAGGGCACGGAACACTGTGATACATGTGTCATGGGGGATTGTAATGAAAAGGGCATGGAGCATTGTGATGAGAAGAGTTTCGAGCATTGTGATGACAAGCTTCATGGAGCATTGTTCTGACAAGGGCATGGAGCAATGTGATGAGAGGTTTCATGTAGCATTGTGATGAAATGGCATGGAGCATTGTGATGCCAAGGGTCATGGAGCTTTGTGATGACAAAGGTCATGAAGCATTTTGATGACAAGGTCGTGGTGCATTGTAATGAGAAGGGCAGGGAGCATTTTGATGACAAGGTCGTGGTGCATTGTCATGAGAAGGGCCGGGAGCATTGTGATGACAGGGTCATGGAGCAAATTGATGAAAAGTGTCATGGAACATTTTAATGACAGGGGTTATGGAACATTGTGATGTTAGGGGTCATGGAGCATTTTGATGAAAATGGTCATGGAGCATTCTGATGAAAAGGTGCATGGAGCATTGTGATTACAGGGGTTTTTTAGCATTGTGATGACAAGGGCAAGCAGCATTGTGATGAGAAGGCAATGCAGCATTCTGATGACATGCGTCATGGAGCTTTCTGATGACAAGGACATGAAGCATTGTGGTGACAAAGGTCACAGAGCCTTGTGTGACGAGGGAATGGACCATTGTGATTACAAAGGTCATGAAGCATTGTGATGACTGAAGTCACGGAGCATTGTGATGACAGGGGTCATGGAGCATTGTGATGACACGTGCATGGTGCATTGTGATGACAGGGGCATGGAACATTGGTCTGACAAGTTTCATGGATTATTGTGATGACAGTGGGCATGGAGCATTGTGTTGACAAGGGCGTGGAACATTGTGATGACAAGGTCATGGAGTATTGTGAAGACAGGTGTCAGGGAGCATTGTGATGACATATGTCATTGTCCATTGTGATGACAATGGCACGGAGCTTTGTGATAAAAAGTGTCATGGACGATTGTGATGACAAAGTTAATGGAGCATTTTGATGACAAGGGCTTGGGACACTGTGATGACAAGGGTCATGGAGCATTGTGATGACAAGTGCATGGACCATTGTGATGACAAAGGCCATTGCGAATTTTGATGACAGCTTCATGAAGCATTGTGATGACAAGCGCATGGAGCTTGCTATGACAGAGGTCATAGTGCATTGCAATGACAAGTGCATGGAGAATTGTAATGACAAGATCATGTAACATTGTGATAAGAAGTGTCATGGTGCATTGTGATGACAAGGACGTGGAGAATTGTGATGACATGGGACATGGAGCATTGTGATGACCAGGGCATGGAGCATTGTGATGGCAAGACCGTGGAGCATTGTCATGAGAAGATCACGGATAATTGTGATGACGAACATCATGGAGCACTATAATGACAAGGGGCATGGAGCATTGTGATTACAGGGGTCTTGGAGCATTTTGATGAGAAGGTCATGGAGCATTGGGCTGAAAATGTTCATGGAGTATTGTGATGACAGGGGTCAAGGAGCATTGTGATGACAAGGGAATGGAGCATTGTGATGACAAGGTCCTGAAGCAGTGTGATGAGAAAACCATGGAGTCTGGTGATGACAAGTCTCATGGAGCATTCTGATGAATAGGGGCATGGAGCGTTTTGATTACAGGGGTCTTGGAGCATTGTGATTACAAGTGCATGGAGCATTGTGATGAGAAGGCCATGGAGCATTCTGATGACATGGGTCATGGATATTTGTGATGACAAGGGCATGGAGCATTGTGATTAAAGGGGTCTTGGAGCATTGTGATGACAAGGGTCATGGAGCCTTGGATGCCAAGGCCGAGGAGCATTGTGATGGCAGGTGTCATGGAGCATTGTTATGACAGAGGTAATGGAGCATTGTGATGACAAGTGCATGGAACATTGCTCTGAAAATTTCATAGATTATTGTGATGAGATTAGGCATGGAGCATTGTGATGACTAGGGCACGGAACACTGTGATACATGTGTCATGGAGGATTGTAATGACAAGGGCATGGAGCATTGTGATGAGAAGTATATCGAGCATTTTGATGACAAGAGTCATGGAGCATTGTGCTGACAAGGGCATGGAGCAATATGATGAGAGCTTTCATTTTGCATTGTGATGAAATGGAATGGAGCATTGTGATGCCAAGAGTCATGGAGCTTTGTGATGACAAAGGTCATGGAGCATTTTGATGACAAGGTCGTGGTGCATTGTGATGAGAAGGGCAGGGAGCATTGTGATGACAGGGTCATGGAGCAAATTGATGAAAAGTGTCATGGAACATTTTGATTACAGGGGTCATGGAAAATTGTGATGTCAAGGGTCATGGAGCATTGTGATGAAAAGGGTCATGAAGCATTCTGATGAAAACGGTCATGGAGCATTGTGATTAGAGGGGTTTTGAAGCATTGTGATGACAAGGGCATGGAGCATTGTGATGAGAAGGCAATGGAGAATTCTGATGACATGCGTCATGGAGCTTTGTGATGACAAGCTCATGGAGCATTGTGATTACAGGGGTCTTGGAACATAGTGATGAAAAGGGCATGGATCATTGTGATGACCAGCGTCATGGGGCATTGTGATGAGAAGTGTTATGGAACATTTTGATCAGAAGATTTTGGTGCATTTTGATGACAGTGGTCATTGAGCACTTTGATTTCATTGTGATGACAATAGCATGAAATATTATGGTGATGGGCACGGTTCATTGTGATGACAGGGTTCATGGAGCATTGAGATGAAAAGGAGCATGGAGCATGGTAATTACAGTGGTGTTGGAACATTGTGATTACAAGGGCAAGGACCATTGTGATGAGAAGGCCATGGAACATTCTGATGACATGCGTCATGGAGCTTTGTGATGACAAGGGCATGGAGCATTGTGATTACAGGGGTCTTGGAGCATTTTGATACCAACGGTCATCGAGGCTTGTGATGACAAGGCCGTGGAACCTTTTGATGGCAAGGGTCATGGAGCATTGTTATGACAGTGGTAATGGAGCTTTGTGATGACAAGGGAATGGGGCATTGGTCTGAAAATTTTCATGGATTTTTGTGATGAGTGTGGGCATGGAGCATTGTGATGACAAGGGCACGGAACACTGTGATACATCGATCATGCAGGATTGTAATGACAAGGGCATGGAGCATTGTGATGAGAAGGGCATCGAGCATTATGATTAGAAGCGTCATGGAGATTTGGATGACAAGTGCCTGGAGCAATGTGATGAGAGGGTTCATGGAACATTGTGATGACAATGGAATGGAGCATTGTGATGCCAAGTGTCATGGACCTTTGTGATGACAAAGGTCATGGAGCATTTTGATGACAAGGGCGTGGTGCATTGTGATGAGAAAGGCAGGGAGCATTGTGATGACAGGGTCATGGAACAATTTGATGAAAAGGGTCATGGAATATTTTGATGACAGAGGTTATAGAACATTTTGATGTCAGTGGTCATGGAGCTTTATGATGAAAAGGGTCATGGAGCATTTTGATTACAGGGGTTATGGAACATTGTGATGTCAGGTGTAATGGAGCATTGTGATGATAAGGGCATGTAGCATTGGGATGACAGGGGTCATGGAACATTGTGATGACAGGGGTGAGGGAGTATTGTGATGACTAGTGATGGAACATTGTGATATCAGTGGTGAGAGAGCATTTTGAGGAGAAGTGCATAGAGCATTGTGATGACAAGGTTTATGGAGCATTTTGATGTCAAGGATGTGGAGCATTGTGATGACAAGTGCATGGCGCATTGTGATGACATGGGTTATGGAGCATTGTGCTGACACACGCATCGAGCATTGTGATGACAAGGGTCATGGAGCATTGTGCTGACAAAGGCATGGAGCTTTGTGATGACAAGGATCACAGAGCCTTGTGATTAAAAGTTCATGGAGCCATGTGGTGACAAAGGTCACAGAGCTTTGTGTGACGAGGTCATGGACCATTGTGATGACAAATGTCATGAAGGATTGTGATGACTGAAGTCACAGAGCACTGTGATAACAGTGGTCTTGGAGCATTGTCATGAAATGGAAATGGATCATTGTGATGAAATAGGCATGGATCCTTGTCATCACAGTGTTCAAGGAGCATACTGATGACAAGTGTCACGGAGAATTGTGATGACAAGTGTATTGAGCATTGTGTTGACAAAGGTCATGGAGCATTGTGATGAGAAGACCTTTCATAATTGTGATGAACGAGCGTCATGTGGTATTGTGATGACAAGTGTTATGGGACATTGTGATCAGAAAGGTTTGGAGCATTGTGATGACAGAGGTCATGGAGCATTTTAATTTCATTGTGATGACAATAGCATGAATCATTATGATGATGGGCATGGTGCATTGTGATGACAGGTTTCATGGAGCATTGAGATGAAAAGGGGCATGGAGAATTATGATTACAGAGGTCTTGGTGCATTTTGATGACTAGGGTCATGGAGCCTTGTGATGACAAGGCCGTGGAACATTGTGATGGCAGGGGTCATGGAGCATTTTTATGACAGGTGTAATGGAGCATTGTGATGACAAGGGCATGGAGCAATGTGATGAGATATTTCATTGAGCATTGTGATGACAATGAATGGAGCATTGTGATGCCAAGGGTCATGGAGCTTTGTGATGACAAAGGTCATGGGGCATTTTGACGACAAGGGCGTGGTGCATTTTGATGAGAAGGGCAGGGGGCATTGTGATGACAGGGTCATGGAGCAATTTGAATAAAAGTGTCATGGAATATTTTGACGACAGGGGTTATGGAACATTGTGATGTCAGGGGTCATGAAGCATTGTGATGAAATGGGTCATGGAGCATTTTGTGACAGGAATTATGGAACATTGTGATGTCAGGGCTCATGGAGCATTGTGATGATAAGGGCATGTAGCAGTGCGATGACAGGGGTCTTGGAACACTGTGGTGACAGGGGTGAGGGAGTATTGTGATGACTAGTGATGGAACATTGTGATATATATGGTGAGAGAGCATTTTGATGAGAAGTGCATAGATCATTGTGATGACAAGTGTTATGGAGCATAGCAATGATAAGGATATGGAGTATTGTGATGACAAGTGTGTGGCGCATTGTGATGACATGTGTCATAGAGCATTGTACTGAGAAGCGCATGGAGCATTTTGATGACAAGTGTCATGGAGCATTGTGCTGACAAAGGCATGGAGCATTTTGATAACAAGGTACACAGAGCATTGTGATGAAATATTCATGGAGCATTGTGGTGACAAAGATCACAGAACCTTGTGTGACGAGGGCATGGACCATAGTGATGAGATAGGTCATGAAGCACTGTGATGACTGGAGTCACGGAGCATTGTGATGACAGGGGTCATGGAGCATTGTGCTGAAAAGCGCATGGAGCATTGTGATGACAAGTGTCATGGAGCATTGAGCTGACAAAGGCATGGAGCATTGTGATGACAAGGGACACAGAGCATTGTGATGAAAAGTTCATGGAGCATTGTGGTGACAGTGATTACAGAGCCTTGTGTGACGAGGGCATGGACAATTGGTCTGACAAGTTTCATGGATTATTGTGATGACATTGAGCATGGATCATTGTGATGACAAGGGCATGGAGCATTGTGTTGACAAAGGTCACAGAGCCTTGTGTGACGAGGGCATGGACCATTGTGATGACAAAGTTCATGAAGCATTGTGATGACTGGAGTCACGGAACATTGTGATGACAGGGGTCATGGAGCATTGTGATGCCAAGAGTCATGGAGCTTTGTGATAACAAAGGTCATGGAGCATTTTGACGACAAGGGCATGGTGCATTGAGATGAGAAGGACAGGGAGCATTGTGATGACAGGGTCATGGAGCAATTTGATGAAAAGGGTCATGGAATATTTTGATGACAGGGGTTATGGAACATTGTGATGTCAGGGGTCATGAAGCATTGTGATGAAATGGGTCATGGAGCATTTTGTGAGAGGGGTTATGGAACATTGTGATGTCAGGGGTCATGGAGCATTGTGATGATAAGGGCATGTAGCACTGTGATGACAGTGGTCATGGAACATTGTGATGAAAGGGTTGAGGGATTATTGTGATGACTAGTGATGTAACATTGTGATATATGTGGTGAGAGAGCATTTTGATGAGAAGTGCATGGAGCATTGTGATGACAAGTGTTATGGAGCATAGCAATGATAAGGATGTGGAGTATTGTGATGACAAGCGCATGGTGCATTGTGATGACTAGGGCATGGAGCATTGTGATGAGAAGTGTCATGGAGCATTGTGATGACTAGGGCCATTGAGAATTTTGATGCCAACGTCGTGAAACATTTTGATGACAAGCACATGGAACTTGCTATGACAGGTGTCATGGAGCATTGTGATGACAATTGCATGTATAATTGTGATGACAATAGCATGTGACTTTGTGACGATAAGTTTCATTGAGCACTGTGATGACATGGACGTGGAGAAATGTGATGACAAGGGACATGGAGCACTGTGATGACCAGGGCACTGAGCATTGTGATCGCAAGACCGTGGAGCATTGTGATGAGAAGGTCATGGATAATTGTGATGACGAGCATCATGGAGCACTGTAATGACAAGGGAAATGGAGCATTATGATGACATGTGTCATGGATAATTGTGATGACAGGGGTGATGGAGCATTCTGATGACAAGCTTGTGGAGTATTGTGATGACACTGGCATGGAGCATTGTGATGAAAAGGGCATGGAGCATTGTTATGAAAATGGCATGGAGCCTTTTCATTACAGGGTTCAAGGAGCATTCTGACGACAAGTGTCAGGGAGCATTGTGTTGACAAGTGTATTTAGCATTGTGATGACAAAGTTCATGCAGCTTTGTAATGACAGGCATCATGGAGCATTGTGATGACAAGTGTTAAGGAACATTGTGATCACAAGGGTTTGTAGCATTATGATGACAGAGGTCATGGATCATTTTCATTTTAAGGAGCATGGAGCATTGTAATGACAAGGGCGTGAAGAAATGTGAACCCAAGGTTCACCGAGGATTTTGATTACAATGGGAATGGAGTATTGTGATGACAAGCGCATGGAGCATTGTGATGACAATGTCATGAAGCATTTTGCTGACAAAGGCATGGAGCATTTTGATGACAAGTGTCATGGAGCACTGTGATGACAAGCGTCATGGAGCATTGTGTTTACAGGGGTCATGGAGCATTGGGATGACAAGGGCATGGATCATTGTGATGACAAGTGTCATGGAGCATTTTGATGACAAGAGTCCCAGATCATTGTGCTGTCAGGGGTCATGGAGCATTGTGATGACAGGTTCATGGAGCATTGTTATGAGAAGGTCATAGAGCATTCGGCTAAAAATGTTCATGGAGTACTGTGAAGGCGGGGGTCATGGAGCATTGTGATGAAAAGGGAATGGAGCCTTGTGTTGAGTAGGTACTGAAGCATTGTGATGAGAAAACATTGGAGCCTTGTATTGACGAGTCTCATGGAGCATTCTGATGAAAAGGGGCATGAAGAATTGTGATTACATGGGTCTTGGAACATTGTGAAGAAAAGGGCATGGATCATTGTGATGAAAAAGGCATGGAGCCTTGTCATGACACGGATCAAGGAGCATAATAACGACAAGTGTCAGGGAGCATTGTGATGACAAGTGTATTGAGCATTGTGATGACAAATGTCATGGAGCATTGTGATGAGAAGACCATGGATAATTGTGATGACAAGCGTCATGGGGCGTTGTGATGACAAGTTTTATGAAACACTGTGATCACAAGGGTTTGGAACATTGGGATGACATATGTCATGGAGCATTTTGATTTCACTGTAATGAAAATAGCATGAAACATTATGATGATGGGCATGGTTCATTGTGATGACAGGGTTCATGGAGCACGGAGATGAAAAGGGGCATGGAACATTGTGATTACAGGGGTCTTGGAGCATTGTGATGAGAAGGTCATGGAGCATTGGGCTGAAAATCTTCATGGAGCATTGTGATTACAGGGGTCATGGAGCAGTATGATGACAAGGGTCATGGAGCATTGTGATGACAAGCATCACGGAACATTCAGATTAAAGGTGTCATGGAGCATTGGGATGACAAGGGCATGGATCATTGTGATGACAAGTGTCATGGAGATTTTTGATGACAAGATTCCCGGATCATTGTGTTGTGAGGGGTCATGGAGCGCCGGAAGGACAGTGGTCATGGAGCATTGTGATGACAGTGCTCATGGTGCATTGTGATGAGAAGGTCATGGATCATTGGGCTGAAAATGTGCATGGAGTATTGTGATGACAGGGGTCATGGAGCATTGTGATGACAAGGGAATGGAGCATTGTGATGACAAGGTCCTGGAGAATTGTGTTGAGAAGACCATGGCGTCTTGTGATGACATGTCTCATGGAGCATTCTGATGAAAAGCAGCATGGAGCATTGTAATTACAGGGGTCTTGGAGCACTGAGATGACAAGGGCATGGAGCATGGTGATTTGAAGGCCATGGAGCATTCTGATGACATGCGTCATGGAGCTTTGTGAAGACAAGCACATGGAGCATTGTGATTACCGGGGTCTTGGAGCATTGTGATGAAAAGGGAATGGATCATTCTGATGAAAAATGCATGAAGCCTTGTCATGACACTGTTCAAGGAACACACTGAGGGCAAGTGTCAGGGAGCATTGAGATGACAAGTGTATTGAGCATTGTGATGACAAAAGTCATGGAGCATTGTGATGAGAAGACCATGGATAATTGTGTTGATGAGCGTAATGGGGCGTTGTGGTGCCAAGTGTTATGGAACATTGTGATCACAAGGGTTTGGGGCATTTTGGTGTCAGAGGTCATGGAGCATTTTGATTTCATTTTGATGACAATAGCATGAAGCATTATGATGATGGGCATGGTGCATTGTGATGACAGGGTTCATGCAGCATTGAGATGAAAAGTGGCATGGAACATTGTGATGACAAATGTCAGGAAGCATTGTGATGACTGGAGTCACGGAGCATTGTGATGACAGGGGTCATGGAGCATTGTGATGACAAGGGCATGGAGCATTGGGATGAAAGCTGCATGGAGCATTGGTCTGACATGTTTCATGGATTATTGTGATGACAGAGGGCATGGCACATTGTGATAACTAGCGCATAGAGCATTGTGATGACACGGTCATTGATTACTGTGAAGAAAGGTGTCAGGAGGCATTGTGGTGACGTATGTCACGGTGCATTGTGATGACAATGGCATTGAGCATTGTGATGCCAAGTCTTATGGAGAAATGTGATGACAAATGTAATGGAGCATTGTGGTGACAAAGGCTTGGAGCATTTTGATGACAACGGTAATGGAGCATTGTGATGACAAGCGAATGGATCATTGTGATGACAAGTGTCATGGAGCATTTTGATGACAAAAGTCCCGGATCATTGTGTTGTCAGGGTTCATGAAGCATTGTGTTGACATGGGTCATGGAGCATTGTGATGACAGGGTTCATGGGGCATGGTGATGAGAAAGTCATAGAGAATTGGGCTGAAAATGTTCATGGAGTATTGTGGTGACAAGGGTCATGGGGCAATTTGATGACAAGGGAATGGAGCATTTTGATGAAAATATCATGGAGCATGGTGATGAGAAGGCCATGGAGCATTCTGAAGACATTCGTCATGAAGCTGTGTGATGACAACGGCATGGAGCATTGTGATTACAGGGGTCTTGGAGCATTGTGAGGAAAAGGGCATGGATCATTGTGATGAAAAATGCATGGAGCCTTGTCATGTCAGGGTTCTAGGAGCATACTGACGACAAGTGTCAGGGAGCATTGTGATGACAAGTGTATTGAGCATTGTGATGACAAGTGTATTGAGCATTGTGATGACAAGGTCATGGAGTATTGTGAAGACAGGTGTCAGGGAGCATTGTGATGACATATGTCATGTTCCATTGCGATGACAATGACATGGGGCACTGTGATGCCAAGTGTCATGGAGGATTGTGATGACAAAGATAATGGGCATTGTCATGATTAGGGCTTGGAACATTATGATGACAAGGGACATTGAGAATTTTGCTGAGGAGGTCGTGAAGCATTGTGATGACAAGGTCCTGGAGCATTGTGATGAGAAGACCATGGAGCCTTGTGATGACAAGTCTCATGGAGCACACTGATGACAAGGGGCATGGAGCATTGTGATTACAGGGGTCTTGGAGCATTGTGATGACAAGGGTCATGGAGCCTTGTGATGACAAGGCCGTGGAATATTGTCATGACAGGGGTGAGGGAGTATTGCAATGACTAGTAATGGAACATTTTGATATCAGTGGTGAAAGAGCATTTTGATGAGAAGTGCATGGAGCTTTGTGATGACAATGTTTACGGGGCATTGTGATGATAAGGTTGTGGAACATTGTGATGACAAGTGCATGGCACATTGTGATGACATGGGTGATGGAGCATTGTTCTGACAAGCGCATGGAGCATTGTGATGCCAAGGGTCATGGAGCACTCAGCTGACAAAGGCATGGAGCATTGTGATGACAAAGGTCACAGAGCATTGTGATGAAAAGTTCATGGAGCATTATGGTGACAAATTTCAAAGAGCACTGTGATGAGGAGGGCATGGACCATTGTGATGACAAAGGTCATGAAGCAATGTGATGACTGGAGTCACGGAGCACTGTGATGACAAAGGCATGGAGCATTTTGATGATAGGGGCATGGAGCATTGGTCTGACAAGTTTCATGGATTATTGTGATGATAGTGGGCATGGCACATTGTGATGATAAGGGCATGGAGCATTGTTATGACCAGGTCATGAGTACTGTGAAGAAAGGTGTCAGGGAGCACTGTGATGACTTATGTCATGGTGCATTGTGATGACAATGGCATGGAGCATTGTGAAGCCAAGTGTCATGGAGGAATGTGATGAAAACAGTAATGGAGCATTGTGATGACAAGGGCCATTGAGAATTGTGATGACAAGTTCGTGAAGCACTGTGATGAAAAGCACATGGAGCTTGCTATGACAGGGGTCATGGAGCATTGCGATGACAAGTGCATGGAGAATTGTGATGACAAGAGCATGTAACATTGTGATGAGAAGTGTCATGGAGCATTGTGATGGCAAGACCGTGGAGCACTGTGATGAGAAGACCATGAGTAATTGTGATGACGAGCATCATGTAGCATTCTGATGACAAGGGCCACTGAGAATTTTGATGCCAACGTCGTGAAGCACTGTGATGACAAGCGCACAGAGCTTGCTATGAGAGGGGACATGGAGCACTGCGATGAAAAGTGCATGGAGAATTGTGATGACAGGGGTCATGGAGCATTGTGAAGAAAAGGGCATGGAGCATTGTGATGGAAAAGGCATGGAGCTCTTCATGACAGGGTTCAAGGAGCATTCTGATGACAAGTGTCAGTGAGCATTGTGATGGCAAGTGTATTGTGCATTGTGATGACAAAGTTCATGGAGCATTGTGATGACACGGGCATGGAGTATTATGATGGCAGGTATCATGGAGCGTTACAATGACAAGTGTTGTGGAACAATGTGATCACAAGGGTTTGGAGCATTGTGATGATAGAGGTCAGGGATCATTTTGATTTCAAGGAGCATGGAGGATTGTGATGAAAGGGGTCATGGAGCATTGTGATGAGAATATCATAGAGAATTGGGCTGAAAATATTCATGGAGTATTGTGATGACAGGGTTCTTGGAGCATTGTGATAACACGGGCATGGAGAATTGTGATGAGAAGGCCATAGTGCATTCTGATGACATGCGTCATGGAGGTTTGTGATGATAAGGGCAAGGAGCATTGTGATTACAGGGCTCTTGGAGCATTGTGATGAAAACGGCATGGAGCCTTGTCATGACAGGGTTCAAGGAGCATACTGATGACAAGTGCCTGGGAGCATTGTGATGACAAGTGTATTGAGCATTGTTTTAACAAAGTTCATGGAGCATTGTGATGAGAAGGCCATGGATAACTGTGATGAGGAGCGTCATGGGGCATTGTGACAACAAGTGTTATGGAACATTGTGATCACAAGGGTTTGGAGCATTGTGATGACAGAGGTCATGGAGCATTTTGATTTCATTGTGATGACAAAAGCATGAAGCATTATGATGATGGGCATGGTGCATTTTGATGACAGGGTTCATGGAGCATTGAGATGAAAAGGGGCATGCAGCATTGTGATTACAGGTGTCTTGAAGCATTGTGATGACAAGGGAATGGAGCATTGTGAATGAGAAGGTCATGGAGCATTATGATGACATGCGCCATGGAGATTTGTAATGACAAGTGCATGGTGCTTTGTGATTACAGGGTCTTGGAGCATTGTGATCACAAGGGTCATGGAGTCTTGTGATGACAAGGACGTGGAACCTTGTGATGGCAGGTGTCATGGAGCATTGTTATGCCAGGGGTAATGGAGCATTGTGATGACAAGGGCAACAGCATTGGTCTGAAGAGTTTCATGGTTTATTGTGATGAGAGTGGGCACGGAGCATTGTGATGACAATGTCACGGAACACTGTGTTACATGGGTCATGGAGGGTTGTAATGACAAGGGCATGGAACATTGTGATGAGAAAGGAATCGAGCATTGGTATCACAAGCGTCATGGAGCTTTGTGATGACAAGTGAATGGAGCAATTTGATGAGAGGGTTCATGGAGCATTGTGATGACAAGTTTTATGGAGCATTGTGATGACAAGGATGTGGAGCATTGTGATGACAAGTACATGGTGCATTGTGATGACATGGGTCATGCAGCATTGTGCTGATAAGCACATGGAGCATTGTGATGACAAGTGTCATGGAGAATTGTGATGAAAAGTTCATGGAGCATTGTGGTGACAAATGTCACAGAGACTTGTGATGACGAGGGCATGGACCATTTTGATGAGAAAGGTCATGAAGCATTGTGATGACAGGAGTCACGGAGCATTGTGATAACGGGTCATGGAGCATTGTGATGACAAGGGCATGGAGCATTGTGATGACAGGGGCATGGAGCATTGTGATGACAGGAGCATGGAACATTGGTCTTACATGTTTCATGGATTATTGCGAAGACAGTGGGAATGGCGCATTGTGATGACAAGGGCATGGAGCATTGTGATGACAAAGTCATGCAGTATTTGAAGACAGGTGTCTGGGAGCATTTTGAAGACATAAGTCATGGCCCATTGTGATGACAATGCCATGGAGCGTTGTGATGCCAAGTGTCATGGAGGTTTGTGATGACAAAGGTAATGGAGCATTGTGATGATAAGGGCTTGGAGCCTTGTGATGACAAGGTTCATAGCGCACTTTGCTGACAATGGCATGGAGCATTGTGATGACAATGGTCATTGAGCATTGTACTGAGAAAGGCTTGGAGCATTGTGATGACAACGGTCACAGACCATTATGATGAAAATTTCATGGAGCATTGTGGTGACAAATATCACAGAGCCTTGTGAAAACGAGGGCATGGACCATTGTGATGACAAAGGTCATGAAGCATTGTGATGACTGGAGTCATGGAGCATTGTGATGACAGGGCTCATTGAGCATTGTGATGGCAAGGGCATGGATCATTGTGATGACAAGTGTCATGGAGCATTTTGATGACAAGTGTCCCGGATCATTGTGTTGTCTGGTGTCATGGAGCGTTGTGATGACAGGGGTCATGGAGCATTGTGATGACAGGGGTCATGGAGCATTGTGATCAGAAGTTCATGGAGCATTGGACTGACAGTATTCATTGAGTATTGTGATGGCATGGGTCATGGAGCATTGTGATGACAATGGAATGGAGCATTGTGATGACAAGGTCCTGGAGCATTGTGAGGAGAAGACCATGGAGCCTTGTGATGACAAGTATCATGGAGCATTCTGATGAAAAGGGGCATGGAGCATTGTGATTACATGGGTCTTGGAGCATTGTGAAGAATAGGGCATGGATGATTGTGATGAAAGAGCATGGAGCCTTGTCATGAGAGGGTTCAAGGAGCATACTAACGACAAGTGTCAGGGAGCATTGTGATGACAAGTGTATTGAGCATTGTGATGACAAAGGTCATGGAGCATTGTGATGAGAAGACCATGGATAATTGTGATGTTGAGCGTCATGGGGAGTTGTGATGACAAGTGTTATGGAACATTGTGAACACAATGGTTTGGAGCATTGTGATGACAGAGGTTATGGTGCATTTTGATTTCATTGTGATGACAATAGCATGAAGCATTATGATGATGGGCATGGTTCATTGTGATGACAGAGTTCATGGAGCATTGTGATGAAAAGGGCATGGAGCATTGTGATGAGAAGGCCATGGAGCTGTCTGATGACATGCGTCATGGTGCTTTGTGATGACAAGAGCATGGAGCAGTGTGATTACAGGGGTCTTGGAGCATTGTGATGACAAGGGTCATGGAGCCTTGTGATGACAAGGCCGTGGAACATTGTCATGACAGGGGTGTGGGAGTATTGTAATGACTAGTGACGGAACATTTTGATATCTGTGGTGAAAGAGCATTTTAATGAGAAGTGCATGGAGCTTTGTGATGACAAGGTTTATGGAGCATTGGGATGACAAAGATGTGGAGCTTTGTGATGACAAGCGCATGGCATATTGTGATGACATGGGTCATGGAGCACTGTGCTGACAAGCGCATGGAGCATTGTGATGACATAGGCATGGAGCATTGTGATGACAAGGGTCAGAGAGCATTGTGATGATAAGTTTATGGAGCATTATGGTGACAAAGTGCACAGAGCCCTGTGATTACAAGGGCATGGACCATTGTGATGACAAAGGTCCAGAAGCAGTGTGATGACTGGAGTCACGGAGCATTGTGATGACAAGGGCATGGAGCATTTTGATGACAGGGGCATGGAGTATTGGTCTGAGAAGTATCATGGATTATTGTGATGAAAGTGTGCATGTCGCATTGTGATGACAAGGGCATGGAGCATTGTTATGACCAGGTCATGGATTATTGTGAAGACAGGTATCAGGGAGTATTGTGATGACATATGTCCTGGTGCATTGTGATGACAATGTCATGGAGCATTGTGAAGCCAAGTGTCATGGAGGATTGTGATGACATATGTAATGGAGCACTGTGATGACAAGGGCTTGGAGCATTGTGGTGACAAGAGCCATTGAGAATTCTGATGACAAGGTCGTGAAGCATAGTTATGACAAGCGCATGGAGCTTGCTATGACATGGGTCATGGAGCATTGCGATGACAAGTGCATGGAGCATTGTGATTAGAGGGGTCTTGGAGCATTGTGATGACAAGGGCATGGAGCATGGTGATGACAATGCAATGGAGCATTCTGATGGCATGCGTTCTGGAGATTTGTGATGACAAGCACATGGAGCATTGTGATTACAGGGGTCTTGGTGCATTGTGATGAAAAGTGCATGGATCATTGTGAGGAAAAGGCAAAGAGCCTTGTCATGACAGGTTTCAAGTAGCATACTGAAGACAAGTGTCAGGGAGCATTGTGATGACAAGTGTATTGAGCATTGTGTTGACAAAGGTCATGGAGCATTTTGATGAGGAGACCATGGATAATTGTGATGACGAGCGTCATGGCGCATTGTGATGACAAGTGTTTTGGAACATTGTGATCAGAAGGGTTTGGAGCACTGTGATGACAGATGTCATAGAGCATTTTGATTTCTTTTTGATGACAATACCATGAAGCATTATGATGATTGGCATGGTGCATTTTGATGACAGTGTTCATGGAGAATTGTGATGAAATGGGGTATGAAGCATTGTGATTACAGGGGTCTTGGAGCATTGTGATGACAATGTTCATGGAGCCTTGTGATGACAACGCCGTGGAACACTGTGATGGCAGGGGTAATGGAGCATTGTTATGACAGGTGTAATGGAGCATTGTGATGACAAGGGCATGGAGCATTGGTTTGAAAAGTTTCATGTATTATTGTGATGAGTGTGGGCATGGAGCATTGTGATGATAAGGGCAGGGAACACGGTGATACATGGGTCATGGAGGATTGTAATGACAAGGCATGGATCATTGTGATGAGAAAGACATCGAGCATTGTGATGACAAGCGTCATGGAGATTTGGGATGACAAGTGCATGGAGTAATGTTATGAGATGTTTCATGGAGCATTGTGATGAAAATGGAATGGAGCATTGTGATGCCAAGGGTCATGGAGCTTTGTGATGACAAATGTAATGGAGCATTTTGATGACAAGGGCGTGGTGCATTGTGATGAGTAGGGCAGGGAGCATTCTGATGACAGGTTCATGGAACAATTTGATGGAAAGTGTCAGGGATATTTTGATGACAGGGTTTATGGAACATTGTGATGTCAGTGGTCATGGAGCATTGTGATGATAAGGGCATGTATCATTTTGATGACAGGGGTCATGGAACATTGTGATGACAGTGTTGAGGGAGTATTGTGATGACTGGTGATGGAACATTGTGATATCAGTGGTGAGAGAGCATTTAGATGAGAAGTGCATGGAGCATTGTGATGACAAGGTTTATGGAAAATTGTGATGACACGGTTGTGGAGCATTGTGATGACAAGTGCATGGAGCATTGTGATGACAAGGGTCATGGAGAATTGTGCTGACAATGGCATGGAGCATTGTGATGAGAAGTGTTACAGAGCATTGTGATGACGAGGGAATTAACCATTGTGATGAAAAAGTTAATAAAGCATTGTGATGGCTGGTGTCACGGAGCATTATGATGTGAGGGGTCATGGAGCATTGTGATAACAAGGGCATGGAGCATTGTGATGACAGGGGAATGGAGCATTGGTCTGACAATTTTCATGAATTATTGCGATGAGAGTGGACAGGGCACATTGTGATGACAAGGGCATGGAACATAGTTATTACAAGGTCATGTAGTATTGTGAAGACAGGTGTCAAGGAGCACTGTGATGACATATGTCATGGTGCATTGTGATGACAATGGCATGGAGCATTGTGATGCCAAGTGTCATGGGGGAGTGTGATTACAAATGTAATGGAGCCTTGTGATGCCAAGTGTCATGGAGGATTGTGATGACAAAGGTAATGGAGCATTGTGATGACAATTTCTTTAGAATTGTGAAGAAAAGAGTCATGGAGCATTGTGATGACAAGGACATGGAGCATTGTGATGACAAGGGCCATTGAGAATTTTGATGCAAACGTCGTGAAGCATTGTGATGAAAAGCGCACGGAGCTTGCTATGACAGGGGACATGGAGCATTGCTATGAAAATTGCATGGAGAACTGTGATGACAAGACCACGTAACATTGTGATGAGAAGTGTCATGGAGTATTGTGATGACAAGGACGTGGAGAATTGTGATGACAAGGGGCATGGAGCATTGTGATGACCAGTACATTGAGCATAGTGATGGCAATTCCGTGGAGCAGTGTGATGAGAAGGCCATGGATAATTGTGATGACGAGAGTCATGGAGCACTGTAATGACAAGGGGCATGGAGAATTGTGATGACAGGTGTCATGGAGCATTGTGATGACAGGGGTCATGGAGCATTGTGATGACATGGGTCATGGAAATTTGTGATGACAATTGCATGGAGCATTGCGAGTACAGGGTTCTTGGAGAATTGTGATGACAAGGGTTATGGAGCCTTGTGATGATGAGGACGTGGAACATTGTGATGGCAGGGATCATGGAGCATTGTTATGACACGCGTAAAGGAGCCTTTTGATGACAAGTGCATGGAGCATTGACGTGACAAGTTTTATGGATGATTGTGATGAGAGTGCGCATGGAGTATTGTGATGACAAGGGCATGGAGCAATGTGATGACAGGGGCATGGAACATTGGTCTGACAAGTTTCATGGATTATTGTGATGACAGTGGGCATGGAGCATTGAGATGACAAGGGCATGGAGCATTTTGGTGACAAAGGTCACAGAGCGTTGTGTGACGAGGGCATGGACCATTGTGAGGACAAAGGTCATGAAGCATTGTGATGACTGGAGTCAAGGAGCATTGAGATGACAGGGGTCATGGAGCATTGTGATGACAAGGGCCTGGAGCATTGTGATGACAGGGGCATGGAACATTGGTCTGACATGTTTCATGGATTATTATGATGACAGTGTGCATGGCGCACTGTGATGACAAGGGCATGGAACATTGTGATGACAAGGTCATGGAGTATTGTGAAGACAGGTGTCAGGGAGCATTGTGATGATATATGTTATTGTCCATTGTGATGACAATGGCATGGAGCATTGTGATACCAAGTGTCATGGCGGATTGTGATGACAAAGGTAATGGAGCATTTTGATGACAAGGGCTTGGAACATTACGATGACAAGGGTCATGGAGCATTGTGTTGACAAGGGCATGGAGCATTCTGATGAAAAGGTGCATGGAGCATTGAGATTACAGGGGTTTTGAAGCAATGTGATTTCAAGGGCTTGGAGCATTGTGATGAGAAGGCAATGGAGCATTCTGATGACATGCGTCATGGAGATTTGTGATGACAAGGACATGGAGCATTGTGATTACAGGTGTCTTGGAGCATTGTGATGAAAAGGGAATGGATCATTGTGATGAAAATGCATGGAGCCTTGTCATGACAGGGTTCAAGGAGCATACTGATGACAACTGTCAGCGAGCACTGTGATGCCAAGTGTATTGAGCATTGTGATGACAAGATCATGGAGCATTCTGATGAGAAGACCATGGATAATTGTGATGACCAGTGTCATGGGGCATTGTGATGACATGTGTTATGGAACATTGTGATCAGAAGGGTTTGGTGCATTGTGATGACACAGGTCATTGAGCATTTTGATTTCATTGTGATGACAATAGCATGAAATATTATGGTGATGGGCACGGTGCATTGTGATGACAGGGTTCATGGAGTATTGAGATGAAAAGTGTCATGGAGAATTGTGATTACAGTGGTCTTGGAGCATTGTGATGACAAGGGTCATGGAGCCTTGTGATGACAAGGCCGTGGAACATTGTGATGGCAGGGGTCATGGAGCATTGTTATGACAGGTGTAATGGAGCATTGTGATGACAAGGGCATGGAGCAATGTGATGAGAGATTTCATTGAACATTGTGAAGACAATGACATGGAGCATTGTGATGCCAAGGATCATGGATCTTTGTAATGACAAATGTCATGGGGCATTTTGATGACAAGGGCGTGGTGCATTGTGATGAGAAGAGCAGGGAGCATTGTGATGACAGGGTCATGGAGCAATTTGAATAAAAGGGTCATGGAATATTTTGATGACGGGGGATAGGGAACATTGTGATGTCAGGGGTCATGAAGCATTGTGAAGAAATGGGTCATGGAGCATTTTGTGACAGGGGTTATGGAACATTGTGACGTCAGGGGTCATGGAGCATTGTGATGATAAGGGCATGGAGCACTGTGATGACAGTGGTCATGGAACATTGTGATGACAGGGGTGAGCGAGTATTGTGATGACTAGTGATGGAACATTTTGATATATGTGGTGACAGAGCATTTTGCTGAGAAATCCATGGAGCATTGTGATGACAACTTTTATGGAGCATAGCGATGAAAAGGATGTGGAGCATTGTGAGAAAAAGAGCATTGCACATTGTGATGACATGTGTCATGGAGCATTGTGCTGAAAAGTGCATGGAGCATTTTGATGACAAGTGTCATGGAGCATTGTGCTGACAAAGGCATGGAGCATTGTGATGACAAGGGACACAGAGCATTGTGATGAAAATTTCATGGAGCATTGTGGTGACAAAGATCACAGAGCCTTGTGTGACGAGGGCATGGACCACTGTGATGAGAAAGATCATGAATCATTGTGATGAATGGAGTCACGGAGCATTGTGGTGACAGTGGTCATGGAGCATTGTGATGACAAGGGCATGGAGCAATGTGATGACAGGGGCATGGAACATTGGTCTGACAAGTTTCATGGATTATTGTGATGACAGTGGGCATGGAGCATTGAGATGAAAAGGGCATGGAGCATTGTGATGAGAAGGCCATGGAGCATTCTGATGACATGCGTCATGGAACTTTGTGATGATAAGGGCATGGAGAATTGTGATTACAGGGGTCATGGAATATTGTGATGACAGGGGTGAGGGAGTATTGTGATGAATAGTGATGGAACATTGTGATATCAGTGGTGAGAAGGCATTTTGAGGAGAAGTGCATGGAGCATTGTGATGACAAGGTTTATGGAGCATTGTGATGACAAGGATGTGGAGAATTGTGATGACAAGTGCATGGTGCATTGTGATGACATGGGTTATCGAGCATTGTGCTGACACGCGCATCGAGCATTGTGATGACAAGGGTCATGGAGCATTGTGCTGACAAAGGCATGGAGCTTTGTGATGACAAGGGTCACAGAGCATTGTGATAAAAATTTCATGGAGCATTGTGGTGACAAAGCTCACAGAGCTTTGTGTGACCAGGTCATGGACCATTGTGATGACAAATGTCATGAAGCATTGTGCTGACGGGAGTCACGGAGCATTGTGATAACAGGGGTCTTTGAGCATTGGGATGAAAAGGGAATGGATCATTGTGATGAAAAAGGCATGGAGCCTTGTCATGACTGTGTTCAAGGAGCATACTGATGACAAGTGTCAGCGAGCATTGTGATGGCAAGTGTATTGGGCATTGTGCTGACGAGGTCATAGAGCACTGTGATGAGAAGACCTTGCATAATTGTGATGACGAGCGTCATGGGGAATGTGATGACAAGTGTTATGGAACACTGTGATCAGAAGGGTTTTGAGCATTGTGATGACAGAGGACATGGAGCATTTTGATTTCATTGTGATGACAATAGCATGAATCATTATGATGATGGGCATGGTGCATTGTGATAACAGTGTTCATTGAGCATTGTGATGAAAAGTGGCATGGAGAACTGTGATTACAGAGGTCTTGGAGCATTGTGATGACAAGGGTCATGGAGTCTTGTGATGCCAAGGCCGTGGAACATTGTGATGGCAGGGGTCATGGAGCATTGTTATGACAGGTGTAATGGAGCACTGTGATGACAAGGGCATGGAGCAATGTGATGCCAAGGGTCATGGATCTTTGTGATGACAAATGTCATGGGGCATTTTGATGACAAGGGCGTGGTGTATTGTGATGAGAAGGGCAGGGAGCATTGTGATGACAGTGTCATGGAGCAATTTGAATAAAAGGGTCATGGAATATTTTGATGACAGGGGTTATGGAACATTGTGATGTCAGGGGTCATGAAGCATTGTGATGAAAAGAGTCATGGAGCATTTTGTGACAGGGGTTATGGAACATGGTGATGTCAGTGGTCATGGAGCATTGTGATGATAAGGGCATGTAGCACTGTGATAACAGTGGTCATAGAACATTGTGATGACAGGGGTGAGCGAGTATTGTGATGACTAACGATGGAACATTGTGATATATGTGGGGAGAGAGCATTTTGATGAGAAGAGCATGGAGCATTGTAATGACAAGTTTTATGGAGCATAGCGATGAAAAGGATGTGGAGCATTTTGATCAAAAAAGCATGGCACATTGTGATGACATGTGTCTTGGAGCATTGTGCTGACAAGCGCATGGAGCATTTTGATGACAAGTGTCATGCAGCATTGTGATGACAAGGGACACAGAGCGTTTTGATGAAAATTTCATGGAGCATTGTGGTGACAAAGATCACAGATCCTTGTGTGACGAGGGCATGGACCATTGTGATGAGAAAGGTCATGAATCATTGTGATGACTGGAGTCACGGGGCACTGTGATGACAGGGGTCTTGGAGCATTGTGATGACAAGGGCATGGAGCAATGTGATGACAGGGGCATGGAACATTGGTCTGACAAGTTCCATGGATTATTGTGATGACAGTGGGCATGGAGCATTGAGATGACAAGGGCATGGAGCATTTTGGTGACAAAGGTCACAGAGCGTTGTGTGACGAGGGCATGGACCATTGTGAGGACAAAGGTCATGAAGCATTGTGATGACTGGAGTCAAGGAGCATTGAGATGACAGGGCTCATGGAGCATTGTGATGACAAGGGCCTGGAGCATTGTGATGACAGGGGCATGGAGTATTGTGAAGACAGGTTTCACGGAGCATTGTGATGATGTATGTTTTTGTCCATTGTGATGACAATGGCATGGAGCATTGTGATACCAAGTGTCATGGAGGATTGTGATGACAAAGGTAATGGAGCATTTTGATGACAAGGGCTTGGAATATTGCGATGACAAGGGTCATGGAGCATTGTGATGACAAGGGCATGGAGCATTCTGATGAAAAGGTGCATGGAGCATTGAGATTACAGGGGTTTTGAAGCAATGTGATTTCAAGGGCATGGAGCATTGTGATGAGAAGGCAATGGAGCATTCTGATGACATGCGTCATGGAGATTTGTGATGACAAGGACATGGAGCATTGTGATTACAGGTGTCTTGGAGCATTATGATGAAAAGGGAATGCATCATTGTGATGAAAAATGCATGGAGCCTTGTCATGACAGGGTTCAAGGAGCATACTGATGACAACTGTCAGCGAGCACTGTGATGCTAAGTGTATTGAGCATTGTGATGACAAAGATCATGGAGCATTCTGATGAGAAGACCATGGATAATTGTGAGGACCAGCGTCATGGGGCATTGTGATGGCATGTGTTATGGAACACTGTGATCAGAAGGGTTTGGTGCGTTGTGATGACACAGGTCATTGAGCATTTTGATTTCATTGTGATGACAATAGCATGAAATATTATGGTGATGGGCACGGTGCATTGTGATGAAAGGGTTCATGGAGCATTGAGATGAAAAGGGGCATGGAGCATTGTGATTACAGGGGTGTTGGAGCATTGTGATGACAAGGGCATGGAGCATTGTGATGAGAAGGCCATGGAGCATTCTGATGACATGCGTCATGGAGCTTTGTGATGACAAGGGCATGGAGAATTGTGATTACAGGTGTCATGGAATATTGTGATGACAGGGGTGAGGGAGTATTGTGATGAATAGTGATGGAACATTGAGATATCAGTGGTGAGAAGGCATTTTGAGGAGAAGTGCATGGAGCATTGTGATGACAAGGTTTATGGAGCATTTTGATGACAAGGATGTGGAGAATTGTGATGACAAGTGCATGGTGCATTGTGATGACATGGGTTATGGAGCATTGTGCTGACACGCGCATCGAGCATTGTGATGACAAGGGTCATGGAGCATTGTGCTGACAAAGGCATGGAGCTTTGTGATGACAAGGGTCACAGAGCATTGTGATAAAAATTTCATGGAGCATTGTGGTGACAAAGCTCACAGAGCTTTGTGTGACCAGGTCATGGACCATTGTGATGACAAATGTCATGAAGCATTGTGATGACGGGAGTCACGGAGCATTGTGATATCAGGGGTCTTGGAGCATTGTGATGAAAAGGGAATGGATCATTGTGATGAAAAAGGCATGGAGCCTTGTCATGACTGTGTTCAAGGAGCATACTGATGACAAGTGTCAGCGAGCATTGTGATGCCAAGTGTATTGGGCATTGTGCTGACGAGGTCATGGAGCATTGTGATGAGAAGACCTTGCATAATTGTGATGACGAGCGTCATGGGGAATGTGATGAGAAGTGTTATGGAACACTGTGATCAGAAGGGTTTGGAGCATTGTGATGACAGAGGACATGGAGCATTTTGATTTCATTGTGATGACAATAGCATGAATCATTATGATGATGGGCATGGTGCATTGTGATGACAGTGTTCATGGAGCATTGAGATGAAAAGTGGCATGGAGAACTGTGATTACAGAGGTCTTGGAGCATTGTGATGACAAGGGTCATGGAGTCTTGTGATGCCAAGGCCGTGGAACATTGTGATGGCAGGGGTCATGGAGCATTGTTATGACAGGTGTAATGGAGCACTGTGATGACAAGGGCATGGAGCAATGTGATGAGAGATTTCACTGAGCATTGTGATGACAATGGCATGGAGCATTGTGATGCCAAGGGTCATGGGTCTTTGTGATGACAAATGTCATGGGGCATTTTGATGACAAGGGCGTGGTGTATTGTGATGAGAAGGGCAGGGAGCATTGTGATGACAGGGTCATGGAGCAATTTGAATAAAAGGGTCATGGAATATTTTGATGACAGGGGTTAGGGAACATTGTGATGTCAGGGGTCATGAAGCATTGTGAAGAAATGGGTCATGGAGCATTTTGTGACAGGGGTTATGGAACATGGTGATGTCAGGGGTCATGGAGCATTGTGATGATAAGGGCATGTAGCTCTGTGATAACAGTGGTCATAGAACATTGTGATGACAGGGGTGAGCGAGTATTGTGATGACTAGCGATGGAACATTGTGATATATGTGGTGAGAGAGCATTTTGATGAGAAGAGCATGGAGCATTGTAATGACAAGTTTTATGGAGCATAGCGATGAAAAGGATGTGGAGCATTGTGATGAAAAGAGCATGGCACATTGTGATGACATGTGTCATGGAGCATTGTGCTGACAAGCGCATGGAGCATTTTGATGACAAGTGTCATGGAGCATTGTGCTGACAAAGGCATGGAGCATTGTGATGACAAGGGACACAGAGCGTTTTGATGAAAATTTCATGGAGCATTGTGGTGACAAAGATCACAGAGCCTTGTGTGACGAGGACATGGACCATTGTGATGAGAAAGGTCATGAATCATTGTGATGACTGGAGTCACGGGGCACTGTGATGACAGGGGTCTGGGAGCACTGTGATGACAAGGGCATGGAGCAATGTGATGACAGGGGCATGGAACATTGGTCTGACATGTTCCATGGATTATTGTGATGACAGTGGGCATGGAGCATTGAGATGACAAGGGCATGGAGCATTTTGGTGACAAAGGTCACAGAGCGTTGTGTGACGAGGGCATGGACCATTGTGAGGACAAAGGTCATGAAGCATTGTGATGACTGGAGTCAAGGAGCATTGAGATGACAGGGGTCATGGAGCATTGTGATGACAAGGGCCTGGAACATTGTGATGACAGGGGCATGGAACATTGGTCTGACATGTTTCATGGATTATTGTAATGACAGTGTGCATGGCGCACTGTGATGACAAGGGCATGGAACATTGTGATGACAAGGTCATGGAGTATTGTGAAGACAGGTGTCAGGGAGCATTGTGATGATATATGTTATTGTCCATTGTGATGACAATGGCATGGAGCATTGTGATACCAAGTGTCATGGAGGATTGTGATGACAAAGGTAATGGAGCATTTTGATGACAAGGGCTTGGAACATTGCGATGACAAGGGTCATGGAGCATTGTGATGACAAGGGCATGGAGCATTCTGATGAAAAGGTGCATGGAGCATTGAGATTACAGGTGATTTGAAGCATTGTGATTTCAAGGGAATGGAGCATTGTGATGAGAAGGCAATGGAGCATTCTGATGACATGTGTCATGGAGATTTGTGATGCCAAGGACATGGAGCATTGTGATTACAGGGGCCTTGGAGCATTGTGATGAAAAGGGAATGGATCATTGTGATGAAAATACATGGAGCCTTGTCATGACAGGGTTCAAGGAGCATACTGATGACAACTGTCAGGGAGCATTGTGATGCCAAGTGTATTGAGCATTGTGATGACAAAGATCATGGAGCATTCTGATGAGAAGACCATGGATAATTGTGATGACCAGTGTCATGGGGCATTGTGATGACACGTGTTATGGAACATTGTGATCAGAAGGGTTTGGTGCGTTGAGATGACACAGGTCATTGAGCATTTTGATTTCATTGTGATGACAATAGCATGAAATATTATGGTGATGGGCACGGTGCATTGTGATGACAGGGTTCATGGAGTATTGAGATGAAAAGTGTCATGGAGAATTGTGATTACAGTGGTCTTGGAGCATTGTGATGACAAGGGTCATGGAGCCTTGTGATGACAAGGCCGTGGAACATTGTGATGGCAGGGGTCATGGAGCATTGTTATGACAGGTGTAATGGAGCATTGTGATGACAAGGGCATGGAGCAATGTGATGAGAGATTTCATTGAACATTGTGATGACAATGGCATGGAGCATTGTGATGCCAAGGGTCATGGATATTTGTGATGACAAATGTCATGGGGCATTTTGATGACAAGGGCGTGGTGCATTGTGATGAGAAGGGCAGGGAGCATTGTGATGACAGGGTCATGGAGCAATTTGAATAAAAGGGTCATGGAATATTTTGATGACAGGGGTTAGGGAACATTGTGATGTCAGGGGTCATGAAGCATTGTGAAGAAATGGGTCATGGAGCATTTTGTGACAGGGGTTATGGAACATTGTGACGTCAGGGGTCATGGAGCACTGTGATGATAAGGGCATGGAGCACTGTGATGACAGTGGTCGTGGAACATTGTGATGACAGGGGTGAGCGAGTATTGTGATGACTAGTGATGGAACATTTTGATATATGTGGTGAGAGAGCATTTTGCTGAGAAATGCATGGAGCATTGTGATGACAAGTTTTATGGAGCATAGCGATGAAAAGGATGTGGAGCATTGTGAGGAAAAGGGCATTGCACATTGTGATGACATGTGTCATGGAGCATTGTTCTGACAAGCGCATGGAGCATTTTGATGACAAGTGTCATGGAGCATTGTGCTGACAAAGGCATGGAGCATTGTGATGACAAGGGACACAGAGCATTGTGATGAAAATTTCATGGAGCATTGTGGTGACAAAGATCACAGAGCCTTGTGTGACGAGGGCATGGACCACTGTGATGAGAAAGGTCATGAATCATTGTGATGAATGGAGTCACGGAGCATTGTGATGACAGTGGTCATGGAGCATTGTGATGACAAGGGCATGGAGCAATGTGATGACAGGGGCATGGAACATTGGCCTGAAAAGTTTCATGGATTATTGTGATGACAGTGGGCATGGAGCATTGAGATGAAAAGGGCATGGAGCATTGTGGTGACAAAGGTCACAGAGCGTTGTGTGACGAGGGCATGGACCATTGTGAGGACAAATGTCATGAAGCATTGTGATGACTGGAGTCACGGAGCATTGTGATGACAGGGTTCACGGAGCATTGTGATGACAAGGGCATGGAGCATTGTGATGACAGGGGCATGCAACATTGGTCTGACATGTTTCATGGATTATTGTGATGACAGTGGGCATGGAGCATTCTGTTGACAAGTTTCTGGAGTATTGTGATGACAATAGCATGGAGCATTGTGATGAAAAAGGCATGGTGCATTGTGATGAAAAAGGCATGGAACCTTTTCATGACAGGTTTCAAGGAGCATTCTGACGTCAAGTGTCAGGGAGCGTTGTCATGACAAGTGTATTGAGCATTGTGATGACAATGGTCATTGAGCACTGGGATGACAGGCATCATGGAGTGTTGTGATGACAAGTGTTATGGAACATTGTGATCACAAGGGTTTGGAGCATTGTGATGACAGAGGTCATGGATCATTTTCATTTCAAGTAGAATGGAGCATTGTCATGACAGAGGTCATGGATCATTTTAATTTCAAGTAGCATGGAGCATTGTCATGACATGGCATGAAGCAATGTGAACCCAATGCTCATGGAGGATTTTGATGACAATGGGAATAGAGTATTTTGATGACAAGCACATGGAGCATTGTGATGACAAGGTCATGTAGCATTTTGCTGACAAATGCATGGAGCATTTTGATGACAAGGGTAATGGAGCACTGTGATGAAAAGCATCACGGAGCATTGTGATTACAGGTGTCATGGAGCACTGGGATGGCAAGGGAATGGATCATTGTGATGACAAGGGTCATGGAGCAGTTTGATGAAAAGAGTCCAGGATCATTGTGTTGTCAGTGGCCATGGAGCGTTGTGATGACAGTGGTCATGGAACATTGTGATGAGAAGGTCATAGATCATTGGGCTGAAAATGTTCATTGAGTTTTGTAATGGCAGGGGTCATGGAGCATTGTGTGGACAAGGGAATGGAACACTGTGATGACAAGGTCCTGAAGCATTGTGATGAGAAGGTCCTGGAGCATTGTGATGAGAAGCCCACTGAGCCTTGTGATGAGAAGTCTCATGGAGAATTCTGATGAAATGGTGCATGCAGCATTGTGATCACAGGGGACTTAGAGCATTGTGAAGAAAAGGACATGGATCATTGTGATGAAAAAGGCATGGAGCCTTGTCATGACAGGGTTCAAGGAGCATACTGACGACAAGTGTCAGGGAGCATTGTGATGACAAGTGTATTGAACATTGTGATGAAAAAGGTCATGGAACATTGTGATGAGAAGTGCATGGATAATTGTGATAACGAGCGTCATGGGGCGTTGTGATGACAAGTGTTATGGAGCATTGTGATCACAAGGGTTTGGAGCATTGTGATGACAGGGGCATGGATCAATGTGATGACAGGGGCATTCAACATTGGGCTGAAAAGTTTTATGGATTATTGTGATGACAGTGGGCATGGAGCATTGTGATGACAAGGGCATGGAGCATTGTGGTGACAAAGGTCACAGAGCCTTGTGTGACGAGGGCATGGACCACTGTGATGACAAGGGTCATGAAGCATTGTGATGACTGGAGTCATGGAGCATTGTGATGACAGGGGTCATAGAGCATTGTGATGACAAGGGCATGGAACTTTGTCATGACAGGGTCATGGAACATTGGGCTGACAAGTTTCATGGATTATTGTGATGACAGTGGGCATGGCAAATTGTGATGACAAGTGCATGGAACATTGTGATAACAAGCTCATGGAGTATTGTGAAGACAGGTGTCAGGGAGCATTGTGATGACATATGTCATTGTCCATTGTGATGACAATGGCATGGAGCATTGTGATACCAAGTGTCATGGAGGATTCTGATGACAAAGGTAATGGAGCATTTTGATGACAAGGGCTTGGAACATTGTGATGTCAAGGGTCAAGGGGCATTGTGATGACAGGACATGGAGCATTGTGATGACAAGGGCCATTGAGAATTTTGATGACAATGTAATGAAGCATTGTGATGACAAACGCATGGAGCTTGCTATGACAGGCGTCATAGAGCATTGCGATGACAAATGCATGGAGAATTGTGATGAAAATATCATATAACATTGTGATGAGAAGTGTCCTGGTGCATTGTGATGACAAGGATTTGGAGAATTGTAATGACATGGGACATGGAGCATTGTGAAGAACAGGGCATGGAGAATTGTGATGGCAAGACCGTGGAGCATTGTGATGAAAAGACCATGGATAATTATGATGAAGAGCGTCATGGATCACTGTAAAGACAAAGGGCATGGAGCATTGTGATGACAGGTGTCATGGATCATTGTGATGAGAGGGGTCATGGAGCATTGTGATGACAAGGGTCAATGAGCACTGTGATGAGAAGGTCATGGAGCATTGGGCTGAAAATATTCATGGAGTATTTTGATGACAGGGCTCATGGAGACTTGGATGACAAGGCCGTGGAACATTGTGATGGCAGGGGTCATGGAGCATTATTATGACAGGGGTAATGGAGCATTGTGATGACTAGGGCACGGAACACTGTGATACATGTGTCATAGAGGATTGTAATGACAAGGTCATGGAGCATTGTGATGAGAAGAGTATCGAGCATTGCGATGACAAGCGTCATGGAGCATTGTGGTGACAAGGGCATGGAGCAATGTGATGGGAGGTTTCATGGAGCATTGTGATGAAATGGCATGGAGCATTGTGATGCCAAGGGTCATGGAGCTTTGTGATGACAAAAGTCATGGAGCATTTTGATGACAAGGTCGTGGTGCATTGTGATGAGAAGGGCAGGGAGCATTGTGATGACAGGGTCATGGAGCAAATTGATGAAAAGTGTCATGGAACATTTTGATGACAGGGGTTATGGAACATTGTGATGTCAGGGTTAATGGAGCATTTTGATGAAAAGGGTCATGGAGCATTCTGATGAAAAGATGCATGGAGCATTGTGATTACAGGGGTTTGGAAGAATTGTGATGACAAGGGCATGGGGCATTGTGATGAGAAGCAATGGAGCATTCTGATGACATGCGTCATGGAGCTTTGTGATGACAAGGACATGGTGCATTTTGATTACAGGGGTTTTGGAGCATTGTGATGAAAAAGGAATGGATCATTGTGATGAAAAATGCATGGAGCCTTGTCATGACAGGGTTCAAGGAGCATACTGATGACAACTGTCAGGGGGCATTGAGATGTTAAGTGTATTGAGCATTGTGATGACAAAGATCATGGAGCATTGTGATGAGAAGACCATGGATAATTGTGATGACCAGCCTCATGGGGCATTGTGATGACAAGTGTTATGGAACACTGTGATCAGAAGGGTTTGGAGCATTTTGATGACAGAGGTCATTGAGCATTTTGATTTCATTGTGATGACAATAGCATGAAATATTATGGTGATGGGCATGGTGCATTGTGATGACAGGGGTCATGGAGCATTGTTATGACAGGGGTAATGGAGCATTGTGATGACAAGGCCATGGGGCATTGGTCTGAAATATTTCATGGATTATTGTGATGAGAGTGGGCCTGGCGCACTGTGATGACAAGGGCCCAGAACACTGTGGTACAGGGTTCATGGAGGACTGTAATGACAAGGGCATGGAGCATTGTTATGAGAAGGGCATCGAGCATTGTGATGACAAGCGTCATGGAGATTTGTGATGACAAATGTCATGGAGCATTTTGATGACATGGGTTATGGAGCATGGTGAGGTAAGGGGTCATGGAGCACTGTGACGAAAAAGGTCATGGAGCATTTAGATGACATGGGTTAAGGAGAATTGTGATGTCAGGGGTCATGGAGCACTGTGATGATAATGGCATGTAGTATTGTGATGACAGCGGTCATGGAACATTGTGATGACAAGGATGAGGGCGTATTGTGATGACTAGTAATGGAACATTGTGATATCAGTGGTGACAGAGCATTTTGATGAGAAGTGCATGGAGCATTGTGATGACAAGCTGGTGGAGCATTTTGCTGACAAGCGCATGGAGCATTGTGATGACAAGTGTCATTGAGTGTTGTGTTGAGAAAGGCATGGAGCATTGTGATGAAAAGTTCATGGTGCATTGTGGTTACACAGGTCACAGAGCCTTGTGATGACGAGGGCATTGACCATTGTGATGACAAATATCATGAAGCATAGTGATGAATGGAGTCACGGAGCATTGTGATGACAGGGGCATGGAGCATTGGTCTCACAAATTTCATGGATTATTGTGATGAGAGTGGGCATGGTGCACTGTGATGAAAAGAGCATAGAACATTGTGATGACAACGTCATGGACTATAGTGAAGACTGGTGTCAGGGAGCATTGTGATGACATATGTCATGGTCCATTGTGATGACAATAACATGGAGCATTGTGATGACACGTGTCATGGACGATTGTGATGACAAAGGTAAAGGAGCATTGTGATGATCAGGGCATGGAGCAATGTGATGGCAAGACTGTGGAGCATTGTGATGAGAAGACCATGGATAATTGTGATGAAGAGCATCATAGAGCATTATGATGACAAGAGCCATGGAGCATTCTGACATAAGATATCACTTATGAAGGAAATGTAAACATGGCTACATATGAACTGAATTAGGAAAGAGAACAGTGTCTCACATTTAGAAAATACACTTATGCCTGCTTAAGGGGAAAGAGAGGTGGGGAGATGTACAAAACCAGAGTTTGATATTAGCACAGGTACCGTTCCATAATCCAAATACAGAATAGACAAGACCTACTCCTTCCTCAGTGAACGGGACTGAACACCCATATTCCTCGCAGAGGAATATATCAGAGTACTAAGAAGCTTAAAACCTATGTATCGTTATGTCACTGAAAGGGAATCAAGTGTGTCTAGACTGGCATAAACATGGCAGTGAGAATCAGCTCAAAACCACTATAAAAAGGAATTTCAAAAACAAAACAAAAAAACTGGGAAATTCTTTAAAATTCCTTCAGGGTCTCTGATGAAACCTGGAATGACCCTATCTACAACGACAGCTGGATGTGGCATAAGGCTGGACACTTGGGACTGAGAGGATTGGTGAGATTCGGTGAGCAAATGCAGACCATTTAAAGCCATAATGCGTGGCACACATTCCACGGTTCCCAACTCTCCAGGTTGAAGGTAATATTACTACAGCTATAACATGTACGGGAAACCTACAGAATGGACACACTGTGAATATGAAAGGTTTCTAAAACTCAACTAATAGTCCCTCTAATGGTGCTCCGCTTTGACTTTCCAACTGCTTTACTATCAATCTCCCAACTTGGAAAGACAGCCCCTTTAACCTCCTATGTTCGCACAGGTTGCCAATTTGGCAGCGGATGAAAGGGAAGAGGGAGAACCATTGAGAGAGTAGCTGTTAGGCATTTGGATGGGCACATGTCACTCTAATTTCCCGGAAGGTAGAAGAATTAACCAAAGTCTCAGCCACCCGCCGGGAACCAGTATAGGTCATGAACCAAAATTTTGGACTTGCGGTCAGCTCACAAAAAACGAGTTGAAAAATGGATCTTAGGAGCACAACAATGCACAAACAGTCAGATAAATAAAGGACAACAATCGTCCAAAAATCTTTTGAGGGAAGGCAACGAGGCGGACTTGAAAGTGAGCCAGAATAGCAGGAAACAGATTTCAAGAAGTACATTGGAATCGCCTTTAAAGCACAGGAACAGGGGCACAACTTCAACAATGATGCAATTCGCAAGCAATGCCGTATGTGTTTTCTCCTGAATCAATTCAGGAGAAAACGCATACGTCCTTTTTGGCCAAGCAAGCAAGCGGGCAATGCAAATCTGAACTACAATGAAGTATCAATTCCCACCGGTCAAAAGGGAAATCCGCAAAATGTGTAAAACTCAGAAAGGCAAGGCAGGCTTTGGAGAACAGGGAGCCTAGTTATGCAGACGGGCAGGATGTAAATTGCCAACTGCCTCTCTGGAGTAGTGCATTGTGTTCCCTAAAACAAGGAAACAACAGAGCTACAGAGCCAAGGGCACTTCCAGTGTAAGGAATATACCTTGGGAATACTGAAAATCAATAAGACAGAGCGACCTGAAAATTTAGTGCTGCACTGCTTACAAGAACCTCAACTTGGGTACAACTTAAATATCCTAGGAAAGACAAAAATGGTTCAAGAAATTGTTTTACTTACGTACGAAGGAATATCCGTCAGCCATGAAATCAATGTTATAAGGCCAGTAGCAGCAAAATGAGTGTATTCAGGTACGATGATTCTAAGTGAAATAAGTCACAGAGAAAAAGAAACTTATCATAAGAATATCACTTATGAAGGTCCTGTAAACATGGCTACACATGAACTTAGTTAAGAAAGATAACAGAGTCTCACATTTAGAAAACACGCTTATGTCTGCTTAAGGGGGAAGGAGAGGTGGGGTGATGCATAAAACCAGAGTTTGATATTAGTACACGTACCGTTCCAAAAACCAAATAAGGAATAGACAAGACCTACACTTTCCTCAGTGAAATGGACTCAAAACCCCATATTTCTCGCAGAGGAATATATCTGACTAGTAAGAATCTTAAAACCTATGTATTGATAAGTCTCCATAAGGGAATCAAGTGTGTCTAGACTGGCATAAACATGGCAGTTATAATCAGCTCAAACCCACTATAAAAAGGAATTTCAAAAACAAAACAAAAAAACAGAGAAATTCTTTACAATTCCTTCAGGGGATCTTATGAAACCTGGAATGACACTATCTACAATGACAGCTGGATGTGGCATTAGCCTGTACACTTGGGACTGAGAGGATTGGTGAGCAAATGCAGACCATTTAAAGCAATAATGCGTGGCACACATTCCAAGGGTCCCAACTCTCCAGGTTGTAGGGAATACTACAACAGTTATAACATGTACGGGAAACCTAGAGAATGGACACAGTGTGAATATAAAAGGTCTCTAAAACTCAACTAATAGTCCCTATCCTGGTGCTCTGGTTTGAATTTCCAACTGCTTTACTATCAATCTCCCAACTTGGAGAGACAGCCCCTTTAACCTCCTGGTTCGAACAGGTTGCGAATTTGGCAGAGGATGAAAGGGAAGAGGGAGAACCAATGAGAGAGTAGCTGTTAGGCAATTGGATGGGCACATGTCACTCTAATTTCCCTGCAGGAAGAAGAATTAAACAAAGTCTCAGTGACCCGCCGGGAACCAGTATAGGTCCTGAACCACAATTTTGGACTTGCGGTCAGCTCACAAAAAACGAGTTGAAAAATGGAGCTCAGTGGCACAGCAATTCACAAACTGGCATTGTAATAAAGGACAACAATCGTCCAAATATCTGTTGAGGGAAGGCAACGAGGCAGACTTCAAATCGAGCCAGAATAGCAGGAAACAGATTTCAAGAAGTACATTGGAATCACCTTGAAATCACAGGAAGAGGGGCACAACTTCGACAATGATGCACTTGGCCAGAAAGGGTGTATGCGTTTTCTCCTGAATATATTCAGGAGAAAATGTATAAGTCCATTTTGGCCAAGCAAGCAAGCGGGCAATGCAAATCTGAACTACAATGAATTATCACCTCCCAGCGGTCAAACGGGACATCCGCAAAATGTGTAAAAGCCAGAAAGGCAAGACAGGCAATGGAGAATAGGGAGCCTAGTTATGCTGATGGGCAGGATGTAAATTGCCAACTGCCTCTCTGGAGGAGTGCATTGTGTTCCCTAAAACAAGTAAACAACAGAGCTACAGAGCCAAGGGCACTTCCAGTCTAGGGAATATACCTTGGGAAAACTGAAAATCAATAAGACAGAGCCACCGCAAAATTTAGGGCTGCACTGCTTACAAGAACCGCAACTTGGGTACACCTTAAATATCCCAGGAAAGACAAAAATGGTTCAAGAAATTGTGTTATTTACGTACGATGGAATATCAGTCAGCCATGAAATCAATGTCATAAGGCCAGTAGCTTCAAAATGAGTGTATTCAGGTACGATGATTCTAAGTGAAATAAGTCACAGAGAAAAAGAAACTTATCATAAGATATCACTTATGAAGGTCCTGCAACCATGGCTACACATGCACTGAGTTAGGAAAGAGTACAGAGTCTAACATTTAGAAAAAAGTCTTATGCCTGCTTAAGGGGGAAGGAGAGGTGGGGTGATGCATAAAACCAGAGTTTGATATTAGTACAGGTACCGTTCCAAAAACCAAATTCGGAATAGACAAGACCTACACGTTCCTCAGTGAAAGGGACTCAAAACCCCATATTTCCCGCAGAGGAATATATCTGACTGATAAGAATCTTAAAACCTATGTATTGATATGTCTCCGTAAGGGAAACAAGTTTGTCTTGACTGCCATAAACATGGCAGTGAGAATCAGCTCAAACCCACTATAAAAAGTAATTTCAAAAACAAAACAAAAAAAAAGAGAAATTCTTTACAATTCCTTCAGGGGCTCTGATGAAATCTGGAATGACCCTATCTACAATGACAGCTGAATGTGGCATAAGGCTGGACACTTGGGACTGAGAGGATTGGTGAGATTAGGTGAGCAAATGCAGACCATTTAAAGCAATAATGTGTGGCACGCATTCCAAGGGTCCCAACTCTCCAGGTTGAAGGGAATATTACTACAGCTATAACATGTACGGGAAACCTAGAGAATGGACACACTGTGAATATGAAAGGTTTCTAAAACTCAACTAATAGTCCCTCTCCTGGTGCTCTGGTTTGAATTTCCAACTCCTTTACTATCAATCTCCCAACTTGGAAAGACAGCCCCTTTAACCTCCTGGTGCGCACAGCTTGCCAATTTGGCAGAGGATGAAAGGGAAGAGGGAGAACCAATGAGAGAGTAGCTGTTAGGCATTTGGACGGTCACATGTCACTCTAATTTCCAGGGTGGAAGAAGAATTAACCAATGTCTCAGCCACGTGCCAGGAACCAGTATAGGTCCTGAACCAAAATTTTGGACTTGCGCTCAGCTCACAAAAAACGAGTTGAAAAATGGATCATAGGGATACAACAATGCACAAACTGTCAGAGAAATAAAGGACAACAATCGTCCAAAAATCTGTTGAGGGAAGGCAACGAGGCGGACTTGAAAGCGAGCCAGAATAGCAGGAAACAGATTTCAAGAGGTACATTGGAATCGCCTTTAAAGCACAGGAAGAGGGGAACAACTTCAACAATGATGCACTTGGCCAGAAATGCCGTATGTGTTTTCTCCTGAATATATTCAGGAGAAAAGGCATACATTCTTTTTGGCCAAGCAAGCAAGTGGGCAATGAAAATCTGAACTACAATGAAGTATCACTTCCCACCGGTCTAAAGGGACATCTGCAAAATGTGTAAAAGCCAGAAAGGCAAGACAGGCAATGGAGAACAGGGAGCCTAGTTATGCTGATGGGCAGGATGTAAATTACCAACTGCCTCTCTGAAGGAGTGCATGGTGTTCCCTAAAACAAGGAAACAACAGAGCAACAGAGCCAAGGGCACTTCCAGTGTAGGGAATATACCATGGGAATACTGAATATCAGTAAGACATGCCACCTAAAAATTTAGTGCTGCACTGCTTACAAGAACCTCAACTGGGGTACAACTTAAATATCCTAGGAAAGACAAAAATGGTTCAAGAAACTGTGTTATTGATGTACGATGGAATATACCTCAGCCATGAAATCAATGTTATAAGGCCAGTAGCAGCAAAATTAGTGTATTCAGGTACGATGATTCTAAGTGAAATAAGTCACAGAGAAAAAGAAACTTATCATAAGATATCACTTATGAAGGTCCTGTAAACATGGCTACACATGAACTGAGTTAGGAAAGAGAACAGAGCCTCACATTTAGACAACACTCTTGTGCCTGCTTAAGGGGGAAGGCGAGGTGGGGTGATGCATAAAACCAGAGTTTGATATTAGTACAGGTACCTTTCACAAAACCAAATACGGAATAGAAAAGACATACACTTTCCTCAGTGAAAGGGACTCAAAACGCCATATTTCCCGCATAGGAATATATGTGACTGGTAAGAATCTTAAAATCTATGTATTGATATGTCTCCGTAAGGGAATCAAGTGTGTCTAGACTGGCATAAACATGGCAGTGAGAATCAGCTAAAACCCATTATAAAAACGAATTTCAAAAAGAAAACAAAAAAACAGGGAAATTCTTTACAATTCCTTCTGGGGCTCTGATGAAACCTGGAATGACCCTATCTACAACGACAGCTGGATGTGGCATAAGGCTGGACACTTGGGACTGAGAGGATTGGTGAGATTCTGTGAGCAAATGCAGACCCTTTAAAGCAATAATGAGTGGCACACATTCCAAGGGTCCCAACTCTACAGGATGAAGGGAATATTACTACAGCTATAACATGTATGGGAAACCTAGAAAATGGACACACTGTGAATACGAAAGGTTTCTAAAAATCAACTAATAATCCCTCTCCTGGTGCTCCGGTTTGACTTTCCAACTGCTTTACTATCAATCTCCCAACTTGGAGAGACAGCCCATTTAAACTCCTGGTTCGCACAGGTGGCCAATTTGGTAGAGAATGAAAGGGAAGAGGGAGAACCAATGAGAGAGTAGTTGTTAGGCATTTGGACGGGCACATGTCATTCTAATTTTCCGGCAGGAAGAAGAATTAACGAAAGTCTCAGACATCCGCCGGGAACCAGTATAGGTCCTGAACCAAAATTTTGGACTTGCGGTCAGCTCACAAAAAACGAGTTGAAAAATGGAGCTCAGGGGCACAACAATGCACAGACTGGCAGAGTAATAAAGGACAACAATCGTCCGAAAATCTGTTGAGGGAAGGCAACGAGGCGGATTTGAAAGCGAGCCAGAATAGCAGGAAACAGATTTCAAGAGGTACATTGGAATCGCCTTTAAAGCACAGGAAGAGGGGCACAACTTTGACAATGATGCACTTGGCCAGCAAGAGTGTATGTGTTTTCTCCTGAATATATTAAGGAGAAAACGCGTACGTCCTTTTTGGCCAAGCAAGCAAGCGGGCAACGCAAATCTGAACTACAATGAAGTATCACTTCCCACCGGTCAAAAGGGACATCTGCAAAATGTGTAAAAATCAGAAAGGCAAGACAGGCCCTGGAGAACAGGGAGTCTAGTTATGATGATGGGCAGCATGTAATTTGCCAACTGCCTCTCTGGAAGAGTGCATTGTGTTCCCTAAAGAAGGAAACAACAGAGCAACAGAGCCAAGGGCACTTCCAGTCTAGGGAATATACCTTGGGAAAACTGAAAATCAATAAGACAGTGCCACCGCAAAATTTAGGCCTGCACTGCTTACAAGAACGTCAACTTGGGTACACCTTAAATATCCCAGGAAAGACAAAAATGGTTCAAGAAATTGTGTTACTTACGTACGATGGAATATCAGTCAGCCATGAAATCAATGTCATAAGGCCAGTAGCTTCAAAATGAATGTATTCAGGTACGATGATTCTAAGTGAAATAAGTCACAGAGAAAAAGAAACTTATCATAAGATATCACTTTGAAGGTCCTGTAAACATGGCTACACATGAACTGAGTTAGCAAAAAGAAAGGAGTCTAACATTTAGAAAAAGTCTTATGCCTGCTTAAGGGGGAAGGAGAGGTGGGGTGATGCATAAAACCAGAGTTTGATATTAGTACAGTTACCGTTCCAAAAACCAAATACGGAATAGACAAGACCTACACTTTCCTCAGTGAAAGGGACTTAAAACCCCATATTGCCCGCAGAGGAATATATCTGACTGATAAGAATCTTAAAACCTATGTATTGATATGTCTCCTTAAGGGAATCAAGTTTGTCTAGACTGGCATAAACATGGCAGTGAGAATCAGTTCAAACCCACTATAAAAAGGAATTTCAAAAACAAAACAAAAAAACAGGGAAATTCTTTACAATTCCTTCAGGGGCTCTGATGAAACCTGGAATGACCCTATCTACAACGACAGCTGGATGTGGCATAAGGCTGGACACGTGGGACTGAGAGGATTGGTGAGATTCGGTGAGCAAATGCAGACCATTTCAAGCAATAACGTGTGGCACACATTCCAACGTTCCCAACTCTCCAGGTTGAAGGGAATATTACTACATCTATTACATGTACGGGAAACCTAGAGAATGGACACACTGTGAATACGAAAGGTTTCTAAAACTCAACTAATAATCCCTCTCCTGTTGCTCCGGTTTGACACTCCAACTGCTTTACTATCAATCTCACAACTTGGAGAGACAGCCCCTTTAACCTCCTGGTTCTCACAGGTGGCCACATTTGTAGAGGATGAAAGGGAAGAGGGAGAACCAATGAGAGAGTAGCTGTTAGGCGTTTGGACGGGCACATGTCATTCTAATTTCCTGGCAGGAAGAAGAATTAACCAAAGTCTCTGACACCCGCCGGGAACCAGTATAGGTCCTGAACCAAAATTTTGGACTTGGGGTCAGCTCACAAAAAACGAGTTGAATAATGGAGCTCAGGGGCAGAGCAACGCACAAACTGGCAGAGTAGTAAAGGACAACAATCGCCCGAAAATCTGTTGAAGGAAGGAAACGAGGCGGACTTGAAAGTGAGCCAGAATAGCAGGAAACAGATTTCAAGAGGTACATTGGAATCGCCTTTAAAGCACAGGAATAGGGGCACAACTTCGACAATGATGCACTTGGCCAGCAATGCCAAATGTGTTTTCTACTGAATCAATTCAGGAGAAAACGCATACGTCCTTTTTGGCCAAGCAAGCAAGCGGGCAATGCAAATCTGAACTACAATGAAGTATCACTTCCCAACGGTCAAAAGGGACATCCGCAAAATGTGTAAAAACCAGAAAGGCAAGGCAGGCCCTGGAGAACAGGGAGCCTAGTTATGCTGATGGGCAGGATGTAAATTGCCAACTGCCTCTCTGGAGGAGTGCATTGTGTTCCCTAAAACAAGGAAACAACAGAGCTACAGAGCCAAGGGCACTTCCAGTCTAGGGAATATACCTTGGGAATACTGAAAATCAATAAGACAGAGCCACCTCAAAATTTAGTGCTGCACTGCTTACAAGAACCTGAACTTGGGTACAATTTAAATATCCTAGGAAAGACAAAAATGGTTCAAGAAATTGTTTTACTTACGTACGATGGAATATCCCTCAGCCATGAAATCAATGTTATAAGGCCAGTAGCAGCAAAATGAGTGTATTCAGGTACGATGATTCTAAGTGAAATAAGTCACAGAGAAAAATTAAGTTATCATATGATATCACTTAGGAAGGTCCTGTAAACATGGCTACACATGAACTGAGTTAGGAAAGAGAACAGAGTCTCACATTTAGTAAACACTCTTATGTCTACTTAAGGGGGAAGGAGAGGTGGGGTGATATATAAAACCAGAGTTTGATATTAGTACACATACCGTTCCAAAAACCAAATACGGAATAGACAAGACCTACACTTTCCTCAGTGAAATGGACTCAAAACCCCATATTTCTCGCAGAGGAATATATCTGACTAGTAAGAATCTTAAAACCTATGTACTGATAAGTCTCCGTAAGGGAATCAAGTGTGTCTAGACTGGCATAAACATGGCAGTTAGAATCAGCTCAAACCCACTATAAAAAGGAATTTCAAAAACAAAACAAAAAAACAGAGAAATTCTTTACAATTCCTTCAGGGGCTCTGATGAAACCTGGAATGACATTATCTACAATGACAGCTGGATGTGGCATTAGGCTGGACACTTGGGACTGAGAGGATTGGTGAGCAAATGCAGACCATTTAAAGCAATAATGCGTGGCACACATTCCAAGGGTCCCAACTCACCAGGTTGTAGGGAATACTACTACAGTTATAACATGTACGGGAAACCTAGAGAATGGACACAGTGTGAATATAAAAGGTTTCTAAAACTCAACTAATAGTCCCTCTCCTGGTGCTCTGGTTTGAATTTCCAACTGCTTTACTATCATTCTCCCAACTTGGAGAGACAGCTCCTTTAAACTCCTGGTTCGAACAGGTTGCCAATTTGGCAGTGGATGAAAGGGAAGAGGGAGAACCAATGAGAGAGTAGCTGTTAGTCATTTGGATGGGCACATGTCACTCTAATTTCCCTGCAGGAAGAAGAATTAAACAAAGTCTCAGCCACCCGCCGGGAACCAGTATAGGTCCTGAATCACAAATTTGGACTTGAGGTCAGCTCACAAAAAACGAGTTGAAAAATGGAGCTCAGGGGCTCATCAATGCACAAACTGGCAGAGTAATAAAGGACAACAATTCTCCAAATATCTGTTGAGGGAAGGCACCGAGGCACACTTCAAATCGAGCCAGAAGAGCAGGAAACAGATTTCAAGAGGTACATTGGAATCGCCTTTAAAGCACAGGAAGAGGGGCACAAATTCGACAATGATGCACTTGGCCAGAAAGGGCGTATGCGTTTTCTCCTGAATATATTCAGGAGAAAACGCATACGTCCTTTTTGACCAAGCAAGCAAGCGGGCAATGCAAATCTGAACTACAATGAAGTATCACATCCCACCGGTCAAAAGGGACATCCGCAAAATGTGTAAAAGCCAGAAAGGCAAGACAAGCAGTGGAGAACAGGGAGCCTAGTTATGCTGATGTGCGGGATGTGAACTGCCAACTTCCTCTATGGAGGAGTGCATTGTGTTCCCTAAAACAAGTAAACAACAGAGCTACAGAGCCAAGGGCACTTCCAGTCTAGGGAATATACCTTGGGAAAACTGAAAATCAATAAGACAGAGCCACCCCAAAATTTAGGGCTGCACTGCTTACAAGAACGTCAACTTGGGTACACCTTAAATATCCCAGGAAAGACAAAATTGGTTCAAGAGATTGTGGTACTTACGTACGATGGAATATCAGTCAGCCATGAAATCAATGTCATAAGGCCAGTAGCTTCAAAATGAGTGTATTCAGGTACGATGATTCTAAGTGAAATAAGTCACAGAGAAAAAGAAACTTATCATAAGATATCACTTAGGAAGGACCTGTGAACATGGCTACATGAACGGAGTTAGGAAAGAGAAGAGAGTCTCACACATAGAAAACACTCTTATGCCTGCTTAAGGGGGAAGGAGAGGTGGGGTGATGCATAAAACCAGAGTTTGATATTAGTACACGTACCGTTCCAAAAACCAAATACGGAATAGACAAGACCTACACTTTCCTCAGTGAAAGGGACTTAAAACCCCATATTGACCGCAGAGGAATATAGCTGACTGATAAGAATCTTAAAACGTATGTATTGATATGTCTCCGTAAGGGAATCAAGTTTGTCTAGACTGGCATAAACATGGCAGTGAGAATCAGTTCAAACCCACTATAAAAAGGAATTTCAAAAACAAAACAAAGAAAGAGGGAAATTCTATAGAATTCCTTCAGGGGCTCTGATGAAACCTAGAATGACCCTATGTACAACGACAGCTGGATGTGGCATAAGGATGGACACTTGGGACAGAGAGGATTGGTGAGATTCGGTGAGCAAATGCAGACCCTTTAAAGCAATAACACATGGCACATATTCCAAGGTTCCCAACTCTCCAGGTTGGAGGGAATATTACTACATCTATAACATGTACAGGAAACCTAGAGAATGGACACACTGTGAATACGAAAGGTTTCTAAAACTCAACTAATAATCCCTCTCCTGGTGCTCCGGTTTGACTTTCCAACTGCTTTACTATCAATCTCCCAACTTGGAGAGACAGCCCCTTTAACCTCCTGGTTCTCACAGGTGGCCAATTTTGTAGAGGATGAAAGGGAAGAGGGAGAACCAATGAGAGAGTAGCAGTTAGGCATTTGAACGGGCACATGTCATTCTAATTTTCGGCAGGAAGAAGAATTAACCAAAGTATCAGACACCCGCCGGGAAGCAGTATAGGTCCTGAACCAAAATTTTGGACTTGGGGTCAGCTCACAAAAAACGAGTTGAAAAATGGAGCTCAGGGGCACAGCAATGCACAAACTGGCAGAGAAATAAAGGACAACAATCGTCCAAAAATCTTTTGAGGGAAGGCAACGAGGCGGATTTGAAAGTGAGCCAGAATAGCAGGAAACAGATTTCAAGAGGTACATTGGAATCGCCTTTAAAGCACAGGAACAGGGGCACAACTTCAACAATGATGCACTTGGCCAGCAATGCCGTATGTGTTTTCTCCTGAATCAATTCAGGAGAAAACGCATACGCCCTTTTTGGCCAAGCAAGCAAGCGGACAATGCAAATCTCAACGACAATGAAGTATCATTTCCCAGCGGTCAAAATGGACATCCGCAAAATGTGTAAAAGCCAGAAAGGCAAGACAGGCAATGGAGAACTGGGAGCCTAGTTATGCTGATGGGCAGGATGTAAATTGCCAACTGCCTCTCTGGAGGAGTGCATTGTGTTCCCTCAAACAAGTAAACAACAGAGCTACAGAGCCAAGGGCACTTCGAGTCTAGGGAATATACCTTGGGAAAACTGAAAATCAATAAGATAGTGCCACCCCAAGATTGTGGGCTGCACTGCTTACAAGAACCTCAACTTGGGTACACCTTAAATATCCCAGGAAAGACAAAAATGGTTCAAAGAATTGTGGTATTTACATACGATGTAATATCCCTCAGCCATGAAATCAATGTCATAAGGCCAGTAGCGGCAAAATGATTGGATTCAGGTACGATGATTCTAAGTGAAATAAGTCACAGAAAAAAATAAATTTATCATAAGATATCACTTATGAAGGTCCTCTAAACATGGCTACACATGAACTGAGTTAGGAAAGAGAACAGAGCCTCACATTTAGAAAACACTCTTGTGCCTGCTTAAGGGGGAAGGAGAGGTGGGGTGATGCATAAAACCAGAATTTGATATTAGTACAGGTACCGTTCCAAAAACCAAATACGGAATAGGCAAGACCTACACTTTCCTCAGTGAAAGGGACTCAAAACGCCATATTTCCCACAGAGGAATATATCTGACTGGTAAGAATCTTAAAATCTATGTATTGATATGTCTCCGTAAGGGAATCAAGTGTGTCTAGACTGGCATAAACATGGCAGTGAGCATCAGCTAAAACCCATTATAAAAACGAATTTCAAAAAGAAAACAAAAAAACATGGAAATTCTTTAAAACTCCTTCAGGGGTTCTGATGAAACCTGGAATGACCCTATGTAAAACGACAGCTGGATGTGGCATAAGGCTGGACACTTGGGACTAAGAGGATTGGTGAGCAAATGCAGACCATTTAAAGCAATAATGTGTGGCACACATTACAAGGGTCCCAACTCTCCAGGTTGTAGGGAATAGTACTACAGTTATAACAGGTACGGGAAACGTACAGAATGGACACTGTGTGAATACAAAACGTTTCTAAAACTCAACTAATAGTCCCTCTCCTGGTGCGCTGGTTTGAATTTCCAACAGTTTTACTATCAATCTCCCAACTTGGAGAGACAGCCCCTTTAACCTACTGGTTCGAACAAGTTGCCAATTTGGCAGAGGATGAAAGGGAAGAGGGAGAACCAATGAGAGAGTAGCTGTTAGGCATTTGGAAGGGCACATGTCACTCTAATTTCCCGGCAGGAAGAAGAATTAAACAAAGTCTCAGCCACCTACCGGGAACCAGTATAGGTGCTGAACCAAAATTTTGGACTTCCGGTCAGCTCACAAAAAATGAGTTGAAAAATTGAGCTCAGGGGCACAGCAATTCCCAAACTGGCAGAGTAATAAAGGAAAACAATCGTCCAAATATCTGTTGAGGGAAGGCAACGAGGCAGACTTCAAAGCGAGCCAGAATAGCAGGAAACAGATTTCAAGAGGTACATTGGAATCGCCTTTTAAGCACAGGAAGAGGGGCACAACTTCGACAATGATGCACTTGGCCGAAAAGGGCGTATGTGTTTTCTCCTGAATATATTAAGGAGAAAACCCGTACGTCCTTTTTGGCCAAGCAAGCAAGCGGGCAACGAAAATCTGAACTACAATGAAGTATCACTTCCCACCGGTCAAAAGGGACATCCGCAAAATGTGTAAAAGCCAGAAAGTCAAGACAGGCAATAGAGAACAGGGAGCCTAGTTATGCTGATGGGCAGGATGTAAATTGCCAACTGCCTCTCTGGAGGAGTGCATTGTGGTCCCTAAAACAAGTAAACAACAGAGCTACAGAGCCAAGGGCATTTCAAGTCTAGGGAATATACCTTGGGAAAACTGAAAATCAATAAGATAGAGCCACCCCAAAATTGTGGGCTGCACTGCTTACAAGAACCTCAACTTGGGTACACCTTAAATATCCCAGAAAAGACAAAAATGGTTCAAAAAATTGTGGTAATTACATACGATGTAATATCCCTCAGCCATGAAATCAATGTCATAAGGCCAGTAGCAGCAAAATGAGTGTATTCAGGTACGATGATTCTAAGTGAAATAAGTCACAGAGAAAAAGAAACTTATCATAAGATATCACTTATGAAGGTCCTGTAAACATGGCTACACATGAACTGAGTTAGGAAAGAGAACAGAGCCTCACATTTAGACAACACTCTTGTGCCTGCTTAAGGGGGAAGGCGAGGTGGGGTGATGCATAAAACCAGAGTTTTATATTAATACATGTACCGTTCCAAAAACCAACTATGGAATAGAAAAGACCTACACTTTCCTCAGTGAAAGGGACTCAAAACCCCATATTTCCCGCAGAGGTATATATCTGACTAGTAAGAAACTTAAAACTTATGTATTGATAAGTCTCCATGATGATGGGCATGGTTCATTGTGATTACAGAGTTCATGGAGCATTGAGATGAAAAGTGGCATGGAGCAATTTGATTACAGTTGTCTTGGAGCATTGTGATGACAAGGGCATGGAGCATTGTGATGAGAAGGCCATGGAGCAGATTGATGACATGCGTCATTGAGCTTTGTGATGACAATAACACGGAGCATTGTGATTACAGGGGTCTTGGAGCATTCTGATGACAAGGGTCATGGAGCCTTTTGATGACAAGGCCGTGGAACATTGTCATGACAGGGGTGAGGGAGTATTCTGATGACTAGTGATGGAACATTTTGATATCAGTGGTGAGAGAGCATTTTGATGATAAGTACATGGAGCATTGTGATGACAAGTTTTATGGAGCATTCTGATGACAAGTTTGTGGAAAATTTTGATAACAAGCGCATGGAGCATTGTGATAACAAGGGTCATGGAGCACTCTGCTGACAAAGGCATGGAGCATTGTGATGGCAAGGGTCACAGAGCATTGTGAATGAAAAGTTCATGGAGCATTATGGTGACAAATTTCACAGAGCCCTGTGATGACGAGGGCATGGACCATTTAGATGCCAAAGGTCATGAAGCATTGTGATGACTGGAATCACGGAGCACTGTGATGACAAGGGCATGGAGCATTGTGATGACAGGTGCATGGAGCATTGGTCTGACAAGTTTCATGGATTATTGAGATGACAGTGGGCATGGCGCATTGTGATGACAAGGGCATGCAGCATTTTTATGAGAAGGTCATGGAGTACTGTGCAGACAGGTGTCAGGGAGCATTGTGATGACATATGTCTTGGTGCATTGTGATGACAATGGCATGGAGCATTGTGAAGCCAAGTGTCATGGGGGATTGTGATGACAAATGTAATGGAGCATTGTGATGACAAGGGCTTGGAGCTTTTTGATGACAATGGTCATGGAGCACTGTGATGACAAGGGCATGGAGCACTGTGATGACAACGGCCATTGAGAATTTTGATGACAATGTCGTGAAGCACTGTGATGAAAAGCACTTGGAGCTTGCTATGACAGGGTTCATGGAGCATTGTGATGACAAATGCATGGAGAATTGTGAAGAAAAGATCATGTAACATTGTGATGAGAAGTGTCATGGAGCACTGTGATGGCAAGACCGTGGAGCACTGTGATGAGAAGACCATGGATAATTGTGATGTCGAGCGTCATGCAGCACTGTAATGATAAGGGGCATGGAGCATTGTGATGACAGGGGTCATGGAGCACTGTGATGAGAAGTTCATGGAGCATTGGGATGAAAATATTCATTGAGTATTGTGATGGCAGTGGTCATGGAGCATTGCGATGACAATGGAATGGAGCATTGTGATGACAAGGTCCTGGAGCATTGTGAGGAGAAGACCATGGAGCCTTGTAATGACAAGTGTCATGGAGCATTCTGAAGAAAAGGGGTGTGGAGCATTGTGATTACAGGGGCATGGGACATTGGTCTTACAAGTTTCATGGATTATTGTGATGACAGTGGGAATGGTGCATTGTGATGACAATGGCACGGAGCATTGTGATGACAATGTCATGCAGTATTATGAAGACAGGTGTCAGGGAGCATTGTGAAGACCTAAGTCATCTCCCATTGTGATGACAATGGCATGGAGCATTGTGATTCCAAGTGTCATGGAGAATTGTGATGACAAAGGTAATGGAGCATTGTGATGACAAGGGCTTGGAGCATTGTGATGACAAAGGTCATGGAGCACTGTGCTGACAAGGGCATGGAGCATTGTGATGACAAGGTTCATGGAGCATTGTGCTGAGAAAGGCATGGAGCATTGTGATGACAAGTGTCACAAAGCATTTTGATGAAAAGTTCATGGAGCATTGTGGTGACAAATGTCATAGAGCCTTGTGATGACGATGGCATGGACCATTGTGATGACCAAGGTCATGAAGCATTTTGATGACTGGAGTCATGGATCATTGTGATGACAATGGCATGGAGCATTGTGATGACAGGGGCATGGAGTTTTGTTCTGACAAGTTTCATGGATTATTGTGATGGAAATGGGCATGGCTCCTTGTGATGACAAGGGCATGGAGCATGGTGATGACAACGTCATGCAGAATTGAGAAGACAGGTGTCAGGGAGCATTGTGATGACATATGTCATTGTCCATTGTGTTGACAATGGCATGGAGCATTGTGATGCCAAGTGTCATGGAGGATTGTGATGACAAAGGTAATGGAGCATTGTGATGACAAGGGTTTGGAGCTCTGTGATGACAAGGGCCATTGACAATTTTGATGACAAATTCGTGAAGCATTGTCATGACAAGCGCATGAAGCTTGCTATGACAGGGTTCATGGAGCATTTCAATGACAAGGGCATGGAGAATTTTGATGAAAAGAGCATGTAAAATTGTGATGAGATGTGTCAAAGAGCATTGTGATGACAAGGACGTGGAGAATACTGATGACCAGGGCTTGGAGCATTGTGATGGCAAGACTGGGGACCATTGTGATGTGTAGACCATGGATAATTGTGATGACGGGCGTCATGGAGCACTCTAGTGACAAGGGGCATGGAGCATTGTGATAACCGTTGTCATGGATCATTGTGATGACAGGGGTCTTGGAGCATTGTGATGACAAGGTACATGGAGCATTCGGACGAAAAGGTTGTGGAGTATTATGATGACAATTGCATGGAGCATTGTGATGAAAAGGCCATTGAGCATTGTGATGACAAGGGCAAGGAGCAATTTGATGAGAGTGTTCATGGAGCATTGTGATGACAATGGCATGGAGTACTGTGATGCCAAGGGTCATGGAGCTTTGTGATGACAAAGGTCATGGAGCATTTTGATGACAAGTGCGTGGTGCATTGTGCTGAGAAGGGCAGGGAGCATTGTGATGACAGGGTCATGGAGCAATTTGATGAAAAGGGTCAGGGAACATTTTGATGACAGGGGTCATGGAACATTGTGATGTCAGTGGTCATGGAGCATTGTGATGATAAGGGCATGTAGCATTTTGATGACAGGGGTCATGGAACATTGTGATGACAGGGGTGAGGGAGTATTGTGATGACTAGTGATGGAACATAGTGATATCAGTGGTGAGAGAGCATTTAGATGAGAAGTGCATGGAGCATTGTGATAAAAATGTTTATGGAGCATTTTGATGACAAGGTTGTGGAGCATTGTGATGACAAGTGCATGGCACATTGTGATGATATGTGTCTCGGAGCATTGTGTTGAGAAGCACATGGAGCATTGTGCTGACAAGGGTCATGGAGCATTCTGATGACAAGTGTTACAGAGCATTGTGATGACGAGGGGATGTACCATTGTGTTGACAAAGGTCATAAAGCATTGTGATGACTGGAGTCAAGGAACATTATGATGTGAGGGGCAATGGAGCATTGTGATTACAAGGGCATGGAGCATTGTGATGACAGGGGCATGGAGCATTGGTCTGACAAGTTTCATGGATTATTGCTATGACAGTGGGCATGGAGCATTGTGATGACGGAGGTCATGGATCATTTTCATTTCAAGGACCATGGCAGATTGTGATGACAAGGGCTTCAAGCAATGTGAACCCAAGTTTCATCGAGGATTTTGATGACAATGGGAATGGAGCATTGTGATGACAAGTTCATGAAGCATTTTGCTGACAAATGCATGGAACATTTTGATGACAAGGGTCATGGAGCACTGTGATGACAAGCGTCACTGAACATTGTGATTACAGGGGTCATGGAGCATTGGGATAACAAGGGCATGGATCATTGTGATGACAAGGGTCATGGAGCATTTTGATGACAAGAGTACCGGATCATTGTGTTGTCAGGGGTGATGGATCGTTGTGATGACTGTGGTCATGGAGCATTGTGATGACAGGGGTCATGGAGCATTGTGATGACAAGGGCATGGTGCATTGTGAATGAGAAGGCCATGAAGCATTCTGATGACATGCGTCATGGATCTTTGTGATGACAAGGGCATGGAGCATTGTGATTACAGGGTCTTGGAGCATTGTGATGACAAGTGTCATGGAGTCTTGTGATGACAAGGCCGTGGAACCTTGTGATGGCATGGGTCATGGAGCATTGTTATGACAGGAATAATGGAGCATTGTGATGACAAGGGCAAGGAGCATTGGTCTGAAAGGTTTCATGGATTATTGTGATGAGAGTGTGCATGGAGCATTATGATGACAAGGGCAAGGTACACTTAGATACATGGGTCATGGAGGATTGTAATGACAAGGGCATGGAGCATTGGGATGAGAAGGGCATTGAGCATTGTGATGACAAGGGTCATGGAGCATTTTGATGACAAGAGTCCCGGATCATTGTGTTGTCAGGGGTGATGGATCGTTGTGATGACTGTGGTCATGGAGCATTGTGATGACAGGGGGCATGGAGCATTGTGATGACAAGGGCATGGTGCATTGTGAATGAGAAGGCCATGAAGCATTTTGATGACATGCGTCATGGAGCTTTGTGATGACAAAGGCATGGAGGATTGTCATTACAGGTGTCTTGGAGCATTGTGATGACAAGGTTCATGGAGCCTTGTGATGAGAAGGCCGTGGAAGATTCTAATGACAGTTTTTATGGAGCATTGTTATAACAGGGGTAATGGAGCATTTTCATGACAAGGGCATGGAGCATTGGTCTGAAAATTTTCATTGATTATTGTGATGAGAGGAGGCATGGAGCACTGTGATGACAAGGGCCATTGAGAATTTTGATGACAACGTCATGAAGCATTGTTATGACAAGCGCATGGAGCTTGCTATGACAGTGGTCATACAGCATTGTGATGACAAGTGCATGGAGAATTGTGATGACAAGATCATGTAACATCGTGATGAGAAGTGTCACGAAGCATTGTGATGACAAGGACGTGGAGAATTGTAAAGACTTGGGACATGGAGCATTGTGATGAACAGGGCATGGAGAATTGTGATAGCAAGACCGTGGAGCATTGTGATGAAAAGACCATGGATAATTATGATGAAGAGCGTCATGGATCACTGTAATGACAAGGGGCATGGAGCATTGTGATGACAGGTGTCATGGAGCATTTTGATGAGAGGGGTCATGGAGCATTGTAATGACAAGGGTAATGGAGCATTGTGATGAGAAGGTCATGGAGAATTGGCCTGAAAATGTTCATGGAGTATTGTGATGACAGTGGTCAAGGAGCATTGTGATGACAAGGGAATGGAGCATTTTGATGACAATGTCCTGGAGCAGTGTGATGAGAAGACCATGGAGCCTTGTGATGACAAATCTCATGGAGCATTCGGATGAATAGGGGCATGGAGCATTGTGATTAATGGGTCTTGGAGCATTGTGATGACAAGGTCATGGAGCATAGTGATGAGAAGGCCATGGAGCATTCTGATGACATGTGTCATGGATCTTTGTGATGACAGGGGCATGGAGCATTGTGATTACAGGGGTCTTGGAGCATTGTGATGACAAGGGTCATGGAGCCTTGGATGCCAAGGCGGTGGAACATTGTGATGGCATGAGTCATGGAGCATTCTTATGACATTGGTAATGGAGCATTGTGATGACAAGGGCATGGAACATTGGTCTGAAAATTTCATAGATTATTGTGATGAGATTCGGCATGGAACATTGTGATGACAAGGGCACGGAACACTGTGATACATGTGTCATGGAGGATCGTAATGACAAGGGCATGGAGCATTGTGATGAGAAGAGTATCGATCATAGTGATGACGAGTGTCATGGCGCATTGTGGTGACAAGGGCATGGAGCAATGTTATGACAGGGGCATGGAACATTGGTCTGACAAGTTTCATGGATTATTGTGATGACATGGGCATGGAGCATTGAGATGACAAGGGCATGGAGCATTGTGGTGACAAAGGTCACAGAGCCTTGTATGACGAGGGCATGGACCATTGTGAGGACAAAGGTCATGAATCATTGTGATGACTGGAGTCACGGAGCATTGTGATGACAGGGGTCATGGAGCATTGTGATGAGAAGGGCATGGAGCATTGTGGTGACAAAGGTCACAGAGCCTTGTGTGACGAGGGAATGTACCACTGTGAGGACAAAGGTCATGAAGCATTGTGATGACTGGAGTCACGGAGCATTGTGATGACAGAGGTTATGGAGCATTGTGATGACAAGGGCATGGAGCATTGTGATGACAGGGGCATGGAACAGCTGTCTGACATGTTTCATGGATTATTGTGATGACAGTGGGAATGGCACGTTGTGAGGACAAGGGCATGGAACATTGTGATGACAAAGTCATGGAGTATTGTGAAGACAGGTGTCAGGGAGCATTGTGATGACATATGTCATTGTCCATTGTGATGACAATGGCATGGAGCATTGTGATACCAAGTGTCATGGAGGATTGTGATGACAAAGGTAATGGAGCATTTTGATGACAAGGGGTTGGAACATTGCGATGACAAGGGTCATGGAGCATTGTGATGACAAGGGCATGGGGCATTCTGATGAAAACGTGCATGGAGCATTGAGATTACAGGGGTTTTGAAGCAATGTGATTACAAGGGCATGGAGCATTGTGATGAGAAGGCAATGGAGCATTCTGATGACATGCGTCATGGAGCTTTGTGATGACAAGGGCATGGAGCATTGTGATTACAGGGGTCTTGGAGCATTGTGATGACAAGGGTCATGGAGCCTTGGATGCCAAGGCGGTGGAACACTGTGATGGCAGGGGTCATGGAGCATTCTTATGACAGGGGTAATGGAGCATTGTGATGACAAGGGAATGGAACATTGGTCTAAAAATTTCATGGATTATTGTGATGAGATTCGGCATGGAAAATAGTGATGACTAGGGCACGGAACACTGTGATATATGTGTCATGGAGGATTGTAATGACAAGGGCATGGAGCATTGTGATGAGAAGAGTAACGAGCATTGTGATGACAAGTGTCATGGAGCATTGTGCTGACAAGTGCATGGAGCAATGTGATGAGAGGTTTCATGTAGCATTGTGATGAAATGGCATGGAGCATTGTGATGCCAAGGGTCATGGAGCTTTGTGATGACAAAGTCATGGAGCATTTTGATGACAAGGTCGTGGTGCATTATGATGAGAAGGGCAGGGAGCATTGTGATGACAGGGTCATGGAGCAAATTGATGAAAAGTGTCATGGAACATTTTCATTACAGGGGTTAGGGAACATTGCGATGTCAGGGGTCATGGAGCATTTTGATGAAAAGGGTCATGGAGCATTCTGATGAAAAGGTGCATGGAGCATTGAGATTACAGGGGTTTTGAAGCAATGTGATTACAAAGGCATGGAGCATTGTGATGAGAAGGCAATGGAGCATTCTGATGACATGCGTCACGGAGCTTTGTGATGACAAGGACATGGAGCATTGTGATTACAGGGGTCTTGGAGCATTGTGATGAAAAGGGAATGGATCATTGTGATGAAAAATGCATAGAGCCTTGTCATGACAGGGTTCAAGGAGCATACTGATGACAACTGTCAGGGAGCATTGTGATGATAAGTGTATTGAGCATTGTGATGACAAAGATCATGGAGCATTGTGATGAGATGACCATGGAAAATTGTGATGACCAGCGTCATGGGGCATTGTGATGACAAGTGTTATGGAACATTGTGATCAGAAGGGTTTGGTGCATTGTGATGAGATGACCATGGAAAATTGTGATGACCATCGTCATGGTGCATTGTGATGACAAGTGTTATGGAACATTGTGATCAGAAGGGTTTAGTGCATTGTGATGACAGAGGTCATTGAGCATTTTGATTTCATTGTGATGACAATAGCATGAAATATTATGGTGATGGGCACGGTGCATTGTGATGACAGGGTTCATGGAGCATTGAGATGAAAAGGGGCATGGAGCACTGTGATTACAGGGGTGTTGGAGCAGTGTGATGACAAGGACATGGAGCATTGTGATGAGAAGGCCATGGAGCATTCTGATGACATGCGTCATGGAGCTTTGTGATGACAAGGGCATGGAGAATTGTGATTACAGGGGTCAGGGAATATTGTGGTGACAGGGGTGAGGGAGTATTGTGATGACTAGTGATGGAACATTGGGACACCAGGGACACAGAGAATTGTGATGAAAATTTCATGGAGCATTGCGGTCACAAAGATCACAGAGCCTTGTGTGACGAGGGCATGGACCATTGTGAGGACAAAGGTCATGAATCATTGTGATGACTGGAGTCACGGAGCATTGTGATGACAGTGGTCATGGAGCATTTTGATGACAAGGGCATGGAGCAATGTGATTACAGGGGCATGGAACATTGGTCTGACAAGTTTCATTGATTATTGTGATGACAGTGGGCATGGAGCATTGAGATGACAAGGGCATGGAGCATTGTGGTGACAAAGGTCACAGAACCTTGTGTGACGAGGGCATGGACCATTGTGAGGACAAAGTTCTTGAAACCTTGTGATGACTGGAGTCACGGAGCATTGTGATGACAGGGGTCATGGAGCATTGTGATTACAAGGGCATGGAGCATTGTGATGACAGGGGCATGGAACATTGGTCTGACATGTTTCATGGAATAATGTGATGACAGTGGGCATGGCGCATTTTGATGACAAGGGCATGGAACATTGTGATGACAAGGTCATGGAATATTGAGAAGACAGGTGTCAGGGAGCATTGTGATGACATATGTCATTGTCCATTGTGATGACAATGGCATGGAGCATTGTGATACCAAGTGTCATTGAGGATTGTGATGACTAAGGTAATGGAGCATTGTGATGACAAGGGCATGGAGCATTCTGATGAAAAGGTGCATGGAGCATTGAGATTACAGGGGTTTTGAAGCAATCTGATTACAAGGGCATGGAGCATTGTGATGAGAAGGCAATGGAGCATTGTGATTACATGGGTCATGGAGTTTTGTGATGACAACGACATGGAGCATTGTGATTACAGGGGTCTTGGAGCATTGTGATGAAAAGGGAATGGATCATTGTGATGAAAAATGCATGGAGCCTTGTCATGACAGGGTTCAGGGAGCATACTGATGACAACTGTCAGGGAGCATTGTGATTATAAGTGTATTGAGCATTGTCATGACAAAGATCATGGAATATTGTGATGAGAAGACCATGGATAATTGTGATGACCAGCGTCATGGGGCATTGTGATGACAAGTGTTATGGAACATTATGATCAGAAGGGTTTGGTGCATTGTGATGACAGAGGTCATTGAATATTTTGATTTCATTGTGATGACAATAGCATGAAATATTATGGTGATGAGCACGGTGCATTGTGATGACAGGGTTCATGGAGCATTGAGATGAAAAGAGTCATGGAGCATTGTGATTACAGGGCTGTTGGGGAATTGTGATGACAAGGGCATGGAGCATTGGGATGAGAAGGCCATGGAGCATTCTGATGGCATGCGTCATGCAGCCTTGGATGACAAGGGCATGGAGAATTGTGATTACAGGGGTCATGGAATATTGTGATGACAGGGGTGAGGGAGCATTGTGATGACTAGTGATGGAACATTGTGATATCAGTGGTAAGAAGGCGTTTTAAGGAGAAGTGCATGGAGCATTGTGATGACAAGTTTTATTGAGAATTTTGATGACAAGGATGTGGAGCATTGTGCTGACACATGCATCGAGCATTGTGATGACAAGGGTCATGGAGCATTGTGTTGACAAATGCATGGAGCTTTGTGATGACAAGGGTCACAGAGCATTGTTATAAAAATTTCGTGGAGCATTGTGGTGACAAAGGTCACAGAGCTTTGTGTGATGGGGTCATGGACCATTGTGATGACAAATGTCATGAAGCATTGTGATGATTGGTGTCACGGAGCATTGTGATAACAGGGGTCTTGGAACATTGTGATGAAAATGGAATGGATCATTGTGATGAAAAAGGCATGGAGCCTTGTCGTGACAGTGTTCAAGGAGCATACTGATGACAAGTGTCAGCGAGCATTGTGATGATAAGTGTATTGAGCATTGTGGTGACAAAGGTCATGGAGCATTGTGATGAGAAGACCTGGCATAATTTTGATGACGAGCTTCATGGGGCATGTGATGACAAGTGATATGGAACATTGTGATCAGAAGGGTTTGGAGCATTGTGATGACAGAGGACATGGAGCATTTTGATTTCATTGTGATGACAATAGCATGAATCATTATGATGATGGGCATGGTGCATTGTGATGACAGTGTTCATGGAGCACTGAGATGAAAAGTGGCATGGAGAATTGTGATTACAGAGGTCTTGGAGCCTTGTGATGACAAGGGTCATGGAGCCTTGTGATGACAAGGCCGTGGAACATTGTTATGGCAGGGGTCATGGAGCATTGTTATGACAGGTGTAATTGAGCATTGTGATGACAAGGGCATGGAGCATTGTGATGACAAGGGACACAGTGTATTGTGATGAAAATTTCATGGAGCATTGTGGTGACAAATATCACAGAGCCTTGTGTGACAAGGGCATGGAGAATTGTGATTACAGGGGTCAGGGAATATTGTGGTGACAGGGGTGAGGGAGTATTGTGATGACTAGTGATGGAACATTGTGATATCAGTGGTGAGAAGGCATTTTGAGAAGTTCATGGAGAATTGAGATGACAAGGTTTATGGAGCATTTTGATGACAAGGATGTGGAGCATTGTGATGACAAGTGCATGGTTCATTGTGATGACATGGGTTATGGAGCATTGTGCTGACACGCGCATCGAGCATTGTGATGACAAGGGTCATGGAGCATTGTGCTGACAAAGGCATGGAGCTTTGTGATGACAAGGGTCACAGAGCATTGTGATAAAATATCATGGAGCATTGGGGTGACAAAGGTCACAGAGCTTTGTATGACGATGTCATGGACCATTGTGATGACAAATGTCATGAAGCATTGTGATGAATGGCGTCACCTAGCATTGTGATAACAGGGGTCTTGGAGCATTGTGATGAAAAGGGAATGGATCACTGTGATGAATAAGGCATGGAGCCTTGTCATGACAGTGTTCAAGGAGCATACTGATGACAAGTGTCAGCGAGCATTGTGATTCCAAATGTATTGAGCATTGTGGTGACAAAGGTTATGTAGCAGTGTGATGAGAAGACCTTGCATAATTGTGATGACGAGCGTCATGGGTCATGTGATGACAAGTGTTATGGAACATTGTGATCAGAATGGTTTGGAGCATTGTGATGACAGAGGACATGGAGCATTTTGATTTCATTGTGATGACAATAGCATGAATCATTATGATGATGGGCATAGTGCATTGTGATGACAGTGTTCATAGAGCATTGAGATGAAAAGTGGCATGGAGAATTGTGATTACAGAGGTCTTGGAGCATTGTGATGACAAGCGTCATGGAGCCTTGTGATGACAAGGCCATGGATCATTGTGATGGCAGGGGTCATGGAGCATTGTTATGACAGGTGTAATGGAGCATTGTGATGACAAGGGCATGGAACAATGTGATGAGAGATGTCATTGAGCATTGTGATGACAATGGCATTGAGCATTGTGATGCCAAGGGTCATGGATCTTTGTGATGACAAATGTCATGTTGCATTTTGATGACAAGGGTGTGGTGCATTGTGATGAGAAGGGTAGGGAGCATTGTGACGACAGGGTCATGGAGCAATTTGAATTAAAGGGTCATGGAATATTTTAATGACAGGGGTTATGGAACATTGTGATGTCAGGGGTCATGGAGCATTGTGAGGATAAGGGCATAGAGCACTGTGATGACACTGGTCATGGAACATTGTGATGACAGGGGTGAGCGAGTATTGTGATGACTAGTGATGGAACATTTTGATATATGTGGTGAGAGAGCATTTTGATGAGAAGAGCATGCAGCATTGTGATGACAAGTTTTATGGAGCATAGCGATGAAAATGATGTTGAGCATTGTGATTAAAAGAGCATGGCACATTGTGATGACATGTGTCAAGGAGCATTGTGCTGACAAGCGCATGGAGCATTTTGATGACAAGTGTCATGGAGCATTGTGCTGACAAAGGCATGGAGCATTGTGATGACAAGGGACACAGAGAATTGTGATGAAAATTTCATGGAGCATTGCGGTCACAATGATCACAGAGCCTTGTGTGACGAGGGCATGGACCATTGTGAGGACAAAGGTCATGAATCATTGTGATGACTGGAGTCACGGAGCATTGTGATGACAGGGGTCATGGAGCATTTTGATGACAAGGGCATGGAGCAATGTGATTACAGGGGCATGGAACATTGGTCTGACAAGTTTCATGGATTATTGTGATGACAGTGGGCTTGGAGCATTGAGATGACAAGGGCATGGAGCATTGTGCTGACAAGGGCATGGAGCACTGTGATGACAGGGGCATGGAACATTGGTCTGACATGTTTCATGGATTATTGTGATGACAGTGGGCATGGCACATGTGATGACAAGGGCATGGAACATGGTGATGACAAGGTCTTGGAATATTGTGAAGAGAGGTGTCAGGGAGCATTGTGATGACATATGTCATTGTCCATTGTGATGACAATGGCATGGAGCATTGTGATACAAAGTGTCATGGAGGATTGTGATGACAAAGGTAATGGAGCATTTTGATGACAAGGGCTTGGAACATTGCGATGACAAGGGTCATGGAGCATTGTGATGACAAGGCCATGGAGCATTCTGATGAAAAGGTGCATGGAGCATTGAGTTTACAGGGGTTTTGAAACAATGTGATTACAAGGGCATGGAGCATTGTGATGAGAAGGCAATGGAGCATTCTGATGACATGCGTCATGGAGCTTTGTGATGACAAGGACATGGAGCATTGTGGTTACAGGGGTCTTGGACCATTGTGATGAAAAGGGAATGGATCATTGTGATGAAAAATGCATGGAGCCTTGTCATGACAGGGTTCAAGGAGCATACTGATGACAACTGTCAGGGAGCATTGTGATGATAAGTGTATTGAGCATTGTGATGACAAAGATCATGGAGCATTGTGATGAGAAGACCGTGGATAATTGTGATGACCAGCGTCATGGGGCATTGTGATGACAAGTGTTATGGAACATTGTGATCAGAAGGGTTTGGTGCATTGTGATGACAGAGGTCATTGAGAATTTTGATTTCATTGTGATGACAATAGCATGAAATATTATGGTGATGGGCACGGTGCATTGGGGTGACAGGGTTCATGGAGCATTGAGATGAAAAGGGGCATGGAGCATTGTGATTACAGGGGTGTTGGAGCATTGTGATGACAAGGGCATGGAGCATTGTGATGAGAAGGCCATGGAGCATTCTCATGACATGCGTCATGGAGCTTTGTGATGACAAGGGCATGGAGAATTGTGATTACAGGGGTCATGGAATATTGTGATGACAGGGGTGAGGGAGTATTGTGATGACTAGTGATGGAACATTGTGATATCAGTGGTGAGAAAGCATTTTGAGGAGAAGTGCATGGAGCATTGTGATGACAAGGTTTATGGAGCATTTGGATGACAAGGATGTGGAGCATTGTGATGACAAGTGCATGGTGCATTGTGATGACATGGGTAATGGAGCATTGTGCTGACACGTGCATCGAGCATTGTGATGACAAGTGTCATGGAGCATTGTACGGACAAAGGCATGGAGCTTTGTGATGACAAGGGTCACAGAGCATTGTTATAAAAATTTCATGGAGCATTGTTGTGACAAAGGTCACAGAGCTTTGTGTGATGAGGTCATGGACCATTGTGATGACAAATGTCATGAAGCATTGTGATGATTGGAGTCACGGAGCATTGTGATAACAGGGGTCTTGGAGCACTGTGATGAAAAGGGAATGGATCATTGTGATAAAAAAGGCATGGAGCCTTGTCGTGACAGTGTTCAAGGAGCATACTGATGACAAGTGTCAGTGAGCATTGTGATGCCAAGTGTATTGAGCTTTGTGGTGACAAAGGTCATGGAGCACTGTGATGAGAAGACCTTGCATACTTGTGATGACGAGCGTCACGGGGCATGTGATGACAATTGATATGGAACATTGTGATCAGAAGGGTTTGGAGCATTGTGATGACAGAGGACATGGAGTATTTTGATTTCATTGTGATGACAATAGCATGAATCATTATGATGATGGGCATGGTGCATTGTGATGACAGTGTTCATGGAGCACAGAGATCAAAGTGGCATGGAGAATTGTGATTACAGAGGTCTTGGAGCATTGTGATGACAAGGGTCATGGAGCCTTGTGATGACAAGGGCGTGGAACATTGTGATGGCAGGGTTCACTGAGCATTGTTATGACAGGTGTAATGGAGCATTGTGATGACAAGGGCATGGAGCATTGTGCTGACAAGGGACACACTGCATTGTGATGAAAATTTCATGGAGCATTGTGGTGACAAAGATCACAGAGCCTTGTGAGACGAGGGCATGGATCATTGTGATGAGAAAGGTCATGAATCATTGTAATGACTGGCGTCACGGGGCATTGTGATGACAGGGGTCATGGAGCATTGTGATGACAAGGGCATGGAGCAATGTGATGACAGGGGCATGGACCATTGGTCTGACAAGTTTCATGGATTATTGTGATGACAGTGGGCATAGACCATTGTGATGAGAAAGGGCATGAATCATTGTGATGGCTGGAGTCACGGAGCATTGTGAAGACAGGAGTCATGGAGCATTGTGAAGACAAGTGCATGGAGCAATGTGATGACAGTGGCATGGAACATTGGTCTGACAAGTTTCATGGATTATTGTGATGACAGTGGGCATGGAGCATTGAGATGACAAGGGCATGGAGCATTGTGGTGACAAAGGTCACAGAGCCCTGTGTGATGAGGGCATGGACCATTGTGAGGACAATGGTCATGAAGCATTGTAATGACTGGAGTCACGGAGCATTGTGATGAAAGGAGTCATGGAGCATTGTGATGACAAGGGCATGGAACATTGTGATGACAAGGTCATGTAGTACTGTGAAGACAGGTGTCAGGGAGCATTGTGATGACATTTGTCATTGTCCATTGTGATGACAATGGCATGGAGCATTGTGATACCAAGTGTCATGGAGGATTGTGATGACAAAGGTAATGGAGCATTTTGATGACAAGGGCTTGGAACATTGCGATGACAAGGTTCATGGAGCATTGTGATGACAAGGTCATGGAGCATTCTGATGAAAAGGTGCATGGAGCATTGAGATTACAGGGGTTTTGAAGCAATGTGATTTCAAGGGCATGGAGCATTGTGATGAGAAGGCAATGGAGCATTCTGATGACAGGCGTCATGGAGCTTTGTGATGACAAGGACACGGAGCATTGTGATTACAGGGGTCTTGGAGCATTGTGATGAAAATGGAATGGATCATTGCGATGAAAAATGCATGGAGCCTTGTCATGACAGGGTTCAAGGAGCATACTGATGAAAACAGTCAGGGAGCGTTGTGATGATAAGTGTATTGAGCATTGTGATGACAAAGATCATGGAGCATTGTGATGAGAAGACCATGGATAATTGTGATGACCAGCGTCATGGGGCATTGTGATGAAAAGTGTTATGGAGCATTGTGATCAGAAGGGTTTGGTGCATTGTGATGACTGAGGTCATTGAGAATTTTGATTTCATTGTGATGACAATAGCATGCAATATTATGGTGATGGGCACGGCACATTGTGATGACAGGGTTCATGGAGCGTTGAGATGAAAAGGGGCATGGAACATTGTGATTACAGGGGTGTTGGAGCATTGTGATGACAAGGGCATGGAGCATTGTGATGAGAAGGCCATGGAGCATTCTGATGCATTGCGTCATGGAGCTTTGTGATGACAAGTTCATGGAGAATTGTGATTACAGGGGTCATGGGATATTGTGATGACAGGGGTGAGGAGTATTGTGATGACTAGTGATGTAACATTGTGATATCTGTGGTGAGAAAGCATTTTGAGGAGAAGTGCATGGAGCATTGTGCTGACAAAGGCATGGAGCTTTGTGATGACAAGGGTCAAAGAGCATTGTGATAAAAATTTCATGGAGCATTGTGGTGACAAAGATCACAGAGCTTTGTGTGACGAGGTCATGGACCATTGTGATGACAAATGTCATGAAGCATTGTGTTGACTGGAGTCACGGAGCATTGTGATAACGGGGGTCTTGGAGCATTGTGATGAAGAGGGAATGGATCATTGTGATGAAAAATTCATGGAGCCTTGTCATGACAGTGTTCAAGGAGCATACTGATGACAAGTGTCAGAGAGCACTGTGATGCCAAGTGTATTGAGCATTGTGGTGACAAAGGTCATGGAGCATTGTGATGAGAAGACCTTGCGTAATTTTGATGACGAGCATCATGGGGCATGTGATGACAAGTGTTATGTAGCATTGTGATCAGAAGGGTTTGGAGCATTGTGATGACAGAGGACATGGAGCATTTTGATTTCATTGTGATGACAACAGCATGAATCATTATGATGTTGGGCATGGTGCATTGTGATGACAGTGTTCATGGAGCATTGAGATGAAAAGTGTCATGGAGGATTGTGATTACAGAGGTCTTGGAGCATTGTGATGACAAGGGTCATGGAGCCTTGTGATGACAAGGCCGTGGAACATTGTGATGGCAGGGGTATGGAGCATTGTTATGACAGGTGTAATGGAGCATTGTGATGACAAGGGCATGGAACAATGTGATGAGAGATTTAATTGAGCATTGTGATGACAATGGCATGGAGCATTGTGATGCCAAGGGTCATGGAGCTTTGTGATGACAAATGTCATGGGGCATTTTGATGACAAGGGCGTGGTGCATTGTGATGAGAAGGGCAGGGAACATTGTGAAGACAGGGTCATGGAGCAATTTAAATAAATGGGTCATGGAATATTTTGATGACAGTGGTTAAGGAACATTGAGATATCAGGGGTCATGAAGCATTGTGATGAAATGGGTCATGGAGCATTTTGTGACAGGGGTTATGGAACATTGTGATGTCAGGGGTCATGGAGCATTGTGATGATAAGGGAATGTAGCACTGTGATGACACTGGTCATGGAATATTGTGATGACAGGGGTGAGCGAGTACTGTGATGACTAGTGATGTAACATTGTGATATATGTGGTGAGAGAGCATTTTGATGAAAAGTGCAAGGAGCATTGTGATGACAAGTTTTATGGAGCATAGCGATGAAAATGATGTGGAGCATTGTGATGAAAAGAGTATGGCCCATTGTGATGACATGTGTCATGGAGCATTGTGCTGACAAGCACATGGAGCATTTTGATGACAAGTGTCATGGAGCATTGTGCTGACAAAGGCATGGAGCATTGTGATGACAAGGGACACAGAGCATTTTGATGAAAATTTCATGGAGCATTTTGGTGACAAAGATCACAGAGCCTTGTGTGACGAGGGCATGGACCATTGTGAGTACAAAGGTCATGAATCATTGTGATGACTGGAGTCACGGTGCATTGTGATGACAGGGGTCATGGAGCATTGTGATGACAAGGGCATGGAGCATTGTGATGACAAGGGCATGGAGCATTGTGATGACAGGGGCATGGAACATGTGTCTTACAAGTTTCATGGATTATTGTGATGACAGTGGGAATGGCGCATTGTGATGACAATGGCACGGAGCATTGTGATGACAATGTCATGCAGTATTATGAAGACAGGTGTCAGGGAGCATTGTGAAGACCTAAGTCATCTCCCATTGTGATGACAATGGCATGGAGCATTGTGATTCCAAGTGTCATGGAGAATTGTGATGACAAAGGTAATGGAGCATTGTGATGACAAGGGCTTGGAGCATTGTGATGACAAAGTCATGGAGCACTGTGCTGACAAGGGCATGGAGCATTGTGATGACAAGGTTCATGGAGCATTGTGCTGAGAAAGGCATGGAGCATTGTGATGACAAATGTCACAAAGCATTTTGATGAAAAGTTCATGGAGCATTGTGGTGACAAATGTCATAGAGCCTTGTGATGACGATGGCATGGACCATTGTGATGACCAAGGTCATGAAGCATTTTGATGACTGGAGTCATGGATCATTGTAATGACAATGGCATGGAGCATTGTGATGACAGTGGCATGGAGCTTTGGTCTGAGAAGTTTCATGGATTATTGTGATGGCAATGGGCATGGCTCCTTGTGATCACAAGGGCATGGAGCATGGTGATGACAACGTCATGCAGAATTGTGAAGACAGGTGTCAGGGAGCATTGTGATGACCTATGTCATGGACAATTGTGATGACAATGGCATGGAGCATTGTGATGCCAAGTGTCATGGAGGATTGTGATGACAAATGTAATGGAGCATTGTGATGACAAGGGCTTGGAGCTTTGTGATGACAAGGGCCATTGACAAATTTGATGACAAACTCGTGAAGCATTGTGATGACAAGCGCATGAATCTTGCTAGAACAGGGGTCATGGAGCAATGCAATGACAAGGGCATTTAGAATTTTGATGAAAAGAACATGTAAAATTGTGATGAGATGTGTCAAAGAGCATTGTGATGACAAGGACGTGGAGAATACTGATGACCAGGGCATGGAGCATTGTGCTGGCAAGACTGGGGAGCATTGTGATGTGTAGACCATGGATAATTGTGATGACGGGAGTCATGGAGCACTGTAGTGACAAGGGGCATGGAGCATTGTGATAACTGGTGTCATGGATCATTGTGATGACAGGGATCATGGAGCATTGTGATGACAAGGTTCATGGAGCATTTGGACGACAAGCTTGTGGAGTATTATCATGACAATTGCATGGAGCATTGTGATGAAAAGGCCATTGAGCATTGTGATGACAAGGGCAAGGAGCAATGTGATGAGAGTGTTCATGGAACATTGTGATGACAATGGCATGGAGTATTGTGATGCCAAGGGTCATGGAGATTTGTGATGACAAAGGTCATGGAGCATTTTGATGACAAGTGCGTGGTGCATTGTGATGAGATGGGCAGGGAGCATTGTGATGATAGGGTCATGGAGCAATTTGATGAAAACGGTCAGGGAACATTTTGATGACAGGGGTCATGGAACATTGTGATGTCAGTGGTCATGGAGCATTGTGATGATAAGGGCATGTAGCATTTTGATGACAGGGGTCATGGAACATTGTGATGACAGGGGTGAGGGAGTATTGTGATGACTAGTGATGGAACATTGTGATATCAGTGGTGAGAGAGCATTTAGATGAGAAGTGCATGGAGCATTGTGATAAAAAGGTTTATGGAGCATTGTGATGACAAGGTTGTGGAGCATTGTGATGACAAGTTCATGGCACATTGTGATGACATGTGTCTCGGAGCATTGTGTTGAGAAGCACATGGAGCACTGTGATGAAAAGGGTCATGGAGCATTGTGCTGACAAAGGCATGGAGCATTGTGATGACAAGTGTTACAGAGCATTGTCATGACGAGGGGATGGACCATTGTGTTGACAAAGGTCATAAAGCATTGTGATGACTGGAGTCAAGGAACATTATGATGTGAGGGGCAATGGAGCATTGTGATTACAAGGGCATGGAACATTGTGATGACAGGGGCATGGAGCATTGGTCTGACAAGTTTCATGGATTATTGCTATGACAGTGGACATGGAGCATTGTGATGACAGAGGTCATGGATCATTTTCATTTCAAGGACCATGGCGCATTGTGATGACAAGGGCATCAAGCAATGTGAACCCAAGTTTCATCGAGGATTTTGATGACAATGGGAATGGAGCATTGTGATGACAAGTTCATGAAGCATTTTGCTGACAGATGCATGGAACATTTTGATGACAAGGGTTATGGAGCACTGTGATGACAAGCGTCACTGAACATTGTGATTACAGGGGTCATGGAGCATTGGGATAACAAGGGCATGGATCATTGTGATGACAAGGGTCATGGAGCATTCTGATGACAAGAGTCCCGGATCATTGTGTTGTCAGGGGTGATGGATCGTTTTGATGACTGTGGTCATGGAGCATTGTGATGACAGGGGTCATGTAGCATTGTGCTGACAAGGGCATGGTGCATTGTGATTGAGAAGGCCATGAAGCATTCTGATGACATGCGTCATGGAGCATTGTGATGACAAGGGTTATGGAGCATTGTGATTACAGGGTCTTGGAGCATTGTGATGACAAGGGTTATGGAGCATTGTGATTACAGGGTCTTGGAGCATTGTGATGACAAGTGTCATGGAGTCTTGTGATGACAAGGCCATGGAACCTTGTGATGGCAGGGTTCATGGAGCATTGTTATGACAGGAGTAATGGAGCATTGTGATGACAAGGGCTTGGAGCATTGGTCTGAAAAGTTTCATGGATTATTGTGATGAGAGTGTGCATGGAGCATTATGATTACAAGGGCAAGGTACACTTAGATACATGGGTCATGGAGGATTGTAATGACAAGGGCATGGAGCATTGTGATGAGAAGGGCATCGAGCATTGTGATGACACGCGTCTTGGAGCTTTGTGATGACAAGGGCATGGAGCAATATGATGAGAGGCTTCATGGAGCATTGTGATGACAATGGCATGGAGCATTGTGATGCCAAGGGTCATGGATCTTTGTGATGACAAAGGTCATGTAGCATTTTGATGACAAGGGAGTGGTACATTGTGATGATAAGGGCATGTAGCATTGTGATGACTGGGTTCATGGAACATTGTGATGAAAGTGGTTAGGGAGTGTTGTGATGATTAGTGATGGAACATTGTGATATCAGTGGTGAGAGAGCATTTTCTTGAGAAGTGCATGGAGTATTGTGATGACAAGTTTTATGGTGCATTGTGATGACAAAGATGAGAAGCATTGTGTTGACAAGCGCATGGCACCTTGTGATGACATCGGTCATGGAGCAGTGTGCTGACAAGCTCATGGAGCATTGTGATGACAAGTGTATTGAGCATTGTGATGACAAATGTCATGGAGCATTGTGATGAGAAGACCATTGATAATTGTGATGACGAGCGTAATGGGGCGTTGTGATGACAACTGTTATGGAACATTGTGATCTCAAGGGTTTGGAACATTGTGATTACAGAGGTCATGGGGCATTTTGATTTCATTGTGATGAAAATAGCATGAAGCATTATGATGATGGGCATGTATCATTGTGATGACAGGGTTCATGGACCATTGAGATGAAAAGGGGCAAGGAGCATTGTGATTAAAGGGATCTTGGAGCATTGTGATGAGAAGGTCATGGAGCATTGGGCTGAAAATATTCATGGAGAATTGTGATGGCAGGGGTCATGGAGCATTGTGATGACAAGGGTCATGGAGCTCTGTGATGAAAAGCGTCATGGAGCATTCTGATTACAGGGGTCATGGAGCATTGGGATGAAAGGGTTCATGGGGCATTGGTCTGATAAATTTCTTGGATTATTGTGATGACAGTGGGCATGGCGCATTGTGACAAAAAGGGCATTAAACATTGTTATGACAAGGTCATAGATTATTGTGAAGACAGGTGTCAGGGAGCATTGTGGTGACATATGTCATGATCCATTGTGATGACAATGGCATGGAGCACTGTGATGCCAAGTGTCATGGAGAAATGTGATGACAAATATAATGGAGCATTGTGATGACAAAGGGCGTGGAGCCTTGTAATGACAAGGGTGATGGAGCATTGTGATGACAAGGGCATGGATCATTGTGATGACAAATGTCATGGAGCATTTTGATGACAAGTGTCCAGGATCATTGTGTTGTCAGGGGTCATGGATCGTTGTGATGACAGTGGTCATGGAGCATAGTGATGACTGGGATCATGGGGCATTGTGAAGAGAAGGTCATGGAGCACTGGGCTGTAAATATTAATGGAGTATTGTGATGACACGCGTCATGGAGCATTTTGATGACAAGGGAATGGAGCATTGTGATGAAAAGGGCATGGAGCATGTTGATGAGAAGGCAATGGAGCATTTTGAAGACATGATTCATTAAGCATTGTGATGAGAAGGGCATGGAGCATTGTGATTACAGGGGTCTTGGAGTATTGTGATGAAAAGTGCAAGGATTATTGTGATGAAAAATGCATGGAGCCTTGTCATGACAAGTTTCAAGGAGCATATTGACGACCATTGTCAGGGAGCATTGTGATGACAAGTTTATTGAGCATTGTGATGACAAAGGCCATGGAGTATTGTGAATAAAATACCATGGATAATTGTGATGATGAGCGTCATGGGGAATTGGGATGACAAGTGTTATGGAACATTGTGATCACAAGGGTTTAGAGCATTGTGATGAGAGAGGTCATGGAGCATTTTGATTTCATTGTGATGACAATAGCATGAAACATTATGATGATGGGCATGGTGCACTGTGATGACTGGGTTCATGGAGCACTGAGATGAAACGGGGCGTGGAGCATTGTGATTACAGTTGTCTTGGAGCATTGCGATGACCAGGTCATGGAGCATTGTGATGAGAAGGCGAAGGCGCATTTTGATGACATGTGTCATGGAGCTTTGTGATGACAAAGGCATGGAGCATTGTGATTACAGGTGTCTTGGAGCATTGTGATGACAAGGGTCATGGAGCCTTGTGATGAGAAGGCCGTGGAACATTGTAATGGCAGTTTTTATGGAGCATTGTTATAACAAGTGTAAAGGAGCATTTTCATGACAAGGGCATGGAGCATTGGTCTGAAAATTTTCATGGATTATTGTGATGAGAGGGGGCATGGAGCATTGTGATGACAAGGGCATGGAACACTGTGATACATGGGTCATGGAGGATTGTAATGACAAGCCTTGGAGCTTTGTGTTAAGAAGAGCATCGAGCATTGTGATGAAAAGCATCATGGAGCCTGTAATGACAAGGACATGTAACAATGTGATGAGAGGGTTCATGGAGCATTTTGATGACAAGGGCATGGAGCATTGTGATGCCAAGGGTCACGGAGCTTTGTGATGACAAAGGTCATGGTGGGTTTTGATGACATGGGCGTGGTGTACTGTGATGAGAAGGGCAGTGAGCATTGTGATGAAAGGGTCATGGAGCAATTTGATGAAAAGTGTCATGGGATATTTTGATGACAGGGGTTATGGAACATTGTGATGTCAGGGGTCAGGGAACAGTGTGATGAAAAGGGTCATGGAGCATTGTGATGACAGGGGTCATGGAACATTGTGATGACAGGGGTGAGGGAGTATTGTGATGACTAGTGATGGAACATTATGATATCAGTGATGGGAGAGCATTTTGATGGGAAGTGCATGGAGCATTGTGACAACAAGGTTTATCTAGAACTGTGATGACAAGGTTGTTGAGCATTGTGATGACAAGCACATGTCGCATTGTGATGACACAGGTCATGGGGCATTTTGTGGACAAGCGCATAGAGCATTGTGATGACAAGTGTCATGGAGCATTGTGCTGACAAAGGCATGGAGCATAGTTATGACATGAGTAAGAGAACATTGTGATGAAAATTTTATGGATAATTGTGGTGACAAATGTCACAGAGCCTTTTGATGACGAGGGCATGGACCATTGTGATGACAGGGGTCCTGGAGCATTTTGATGACTGTGGTCATGGAGCATTGTGAAAACATGGGTCATGGAGCATTGTAATGAGACGGTCATTGAGTATTGCGCTGAAAATGTACATGTAGTATTGTGATGACAGGGGTCATGGAGCATTGTGATGACAAGGGAATGGAGCACTGTGATGACAAGGTCCTGGAGCATTGTGATGAGAGGACCATGGAGCCTTGTGATGAAAAGTGTCAAGGAGCATTCTGATGAAAAGGTGCATGGAGCATTGTAATTACAGGGGTTTTGTAGCATTCTGATGACAAGGGCATGGAGCATTGTGATGCGAAGGCCATGGAGCATTCTGATGACATGCGTCATGGAGCTTTGTGATGACAAGGACATGGAGCATTGTGATGAAAATTGCATGGAGCCTTGTCATGACAGTGTTCAAGGAGCATACTGATGAGAACTGTCAGGGAGCATTGTGATGATAAGTGTATTGAGCATTGTGATGACAAAGTCCAAGGAGCATTGTGATGAGAAGACCATTGATAATTGTGATGACCAGCCTCAAGGGGCATTGTGATGACAAGAGTTATGGAACATTGTGATCAGAAGAGTTTGGACCATTGTGATGACAGAGGTCAGTGAGCATTTTGATTTCATTGTGATGACAATAGCAAGAAATATTATGGTGATGGGCATGGTGCATTGTGATGACAGGGTTCATGGAACATTGAGATGAAAAGGGGCATGGAGCACTGTGATTACAGTGGTCTTGGAGCATTGTGATGACAAGGGCATGGAGCATTGTGATGAGAAGGCCATGGAGCATTCTGATGACTTGCGTCATGGAGCTTTGTGATGACAAGGGCAGGGATCATTTGATTAGAGGGGTCTTGGAGCATTGTGATGACAAGGTTCAAGGAGGCTTGTGATGACAAGCCCGTGGAACTTTGTGATGGCAGGGGTCATGGAGCATTGTTATGACAAGGGCACGGATCACGGTGATACATAGATCATGCAGGATTGTAATGACAAGGACATGTAGCATTGTGATGAGAAGGGAATCGAGCGTTGTGATGACAAGCCTCATGGAGATTTGTGATGACAAGTGCATGGAGCAATGTGGTGAGAGTGTTCATGGAGCATTGTGATGACAATGGAATGGAGCATTGTGATGCCAAGTGTCATGGAACTTTGTTATGACAAAGGTCATGGAGCATTTTGATAACAAGTGCGTGGTGCATTGTGATGAGAAGTGCAGGGAGCATTGTGATGACATGGGTTATGGAGCATTGTGCTTACAAGCGCATCAAGCATTGTGCTGACAACGGTCATGGAGCATTGTGTTGACAATGGCATGGAACTTTGTGATGACAAGGTTCACAGAGCACTGTGATGAATAGTTCATGGAGCATTGTGGTTACAAAGGTCACAAAGCCTTGTGTGACGAGGTCATGGAACATTGTGATGACAAAAGTCATGAAGCACTGTGATGACTGTAGTCACGGAGCATTGTGATGACAGTGTACTTGGAGCATTGTGATGCCAAGGGCATGTAGCATTGTTATGAGAAGGCCATGGAGCATTCAGATGACATGTGTCATGGAGCTTTGTGATGACAAGGTCAGGGAGCATTGTGATTACAGGTGTCTTGCAGCATTGTGATGAAAAGGGAAAGGATCATTGTGATGAAAAACGCATGGAGCCTTTTCATGACAGGGTTCATGGAGCATACTGATGACAAGGGTCAGGGAGCATTGTGGTGATAAGTGTATTGAGGACTGTGGTGACAAAGATCATGGAGCATTGTAATGATTAAACCGTTCATAATTGTGATGACGAGCGTCATGGGGCATTGTGATGACAAGTATTATGGAACATTGTGATCACAAGTGTTTTTAGCATTGTGAAGACAGATGTCATGGAGCATTTTGATTTCATTGTGATGGCAATAGCATGAAACATTATGATGATGTGCATGGTGCATTGTGATGACAGGGTTCATGGAGCATTGAGATAAAAAGTGGCATGGAGCACTGTGATTACAGGGGTATTGGAGCATTGTGATGACAAGGGCAAGGAGCATTGTGATGAGAAGGCCATGGAGCATTCTGATGACATGCATCATAGATCTTTGTGATGACACGGGCATGGAGCATTGTGATTACAGGGGTCTTGGAGCATTGTTATGACAAGGGTCATGGAGCCTTGGATGAAAAGGCCGTGGAACATTGTGATGGCAGGGATCATGGAGCATTGTTATGACAGGGGTTATGGAGCATTGTGATGACAAAGCCATGGAGCATTGTGACGACAGGGACATAGAACTTTGGTCTGACAAGTTTCATAGATTATTGTGTTGACAGTGGGCATGACACATTGTGATGACAAGGGCATGGAGCATTTTGATGACAAGGTCAGGGAGTATTGTGAAGACAGGTGTCAGGGAGAATTTTGATGAAATATGTCATGGTCCATTGCGATGACAATTGTATGGAGCATTGTGATGCCAAGTGTCATCGAGGATTGTGTTGACAAACATAATGGAGCATTTTGATGACAAGGGTTTAGAGCATCGTGATGACAAGGTTCTTGGCACATTGTGATGACAAGGGCATGGAGCATTGTGATGACAGGGGCATGGAACATTGGTCTGACAAGTTTCATGGATTATTGTGATGACAGTGGGCATGGCACATTGTGATGACAAATGTCATAAAGCATTGTGATGACTGGAGTCACGGAGCATTGTGATGACAGGGTTCATGGAGCATTGTGATGACAAGGGCATAGAGCACTGTGATGACAGGGCCATGGAACATTGGTCTGACAAGTTTCATGGATTATTGTGATGACAGTGGGCATGGCTCATTGTGATGACAAGGGCATGGAGCATTGGGATGACAAGGTCATGGAGTATTGTGAAGACAGGTGTCAGGGAATATAGTGATGACATATGTCATGGTCCATTGTGATGACAATGGCATGGAGCATTGTGATGCCAAGAGTCATGGAGGATTGTGATGACAAAGGTAATGGAGCATTTTCATGACAATGGTTTGGAGCACCGTGATGACAATGGTCATGGATCATTGTGATGACAAGGGCATGGAGCATTGTAATGAAAAGGGCACGGAACACTGTGATACATATTTCATGCAGGAATGTAATTACAAGGACATGGAGCATTGTGATGAGAAGTGCATCGAGTGTTTTGATGACAAGCCTCATGGAGATTTGTGATGACAAGCACATGGCACATTGTGATGACATGGGTCATGGAGCACTGTGCTGACAAAGGCATGGTGCATTTTGATGACAAGTGTCACAGAGTATTTTGATGAAAAGTTCATGGAGCATTGTGGTGACAAATGTCACAGAGCCTTGTGTGACAATGGCATGGACCATTGAGATGACAAAGGTCATGAAGCATTGTGATGACTGGAGTACGGATCATTGTGATGAGAGGGGTCATGGAGCATTGGGCTGAAAATGTTCATGGAGTATTGTGATGACAGGGGTCATGGGGTATTTTGATGTCATGGGAATGGAGCATTGTGATGAAAAGGGCATGGAGCATGGTGATGAGAAGGCCATGGAGCATTCTGAAGACATGTGTCCTGAAGCTTTGTGATGACAATGGCATGGAGCATTGTGATTCCAGGGGTCTTGGAGCATTGTGAGGAAAAGGGCATGAATCCTTGTGTTGAAAAATGCATGGACCCTTGTCATGACAGGGTTCAAGAGCATACTGATGTCAAGTGTCAGGGAGCATTGTGATGACAAGTGTATTGAGCATTGTGATGACAAAGGTAATTGAATACTGTGAATAGAAGCCCAAGGATAACTGTGATGATGAGCATCATTGGGCATTGTGATGACAAGTGTTATGGAACATTGTGATCACAAGTGTTTGGAGCATTGTGATGACAGAGGTAATGGAGCATATTGATTTCATTTTGATGATAATAGCATGAAGCATTATGATGATGGGCATGGTGCATTGTGATGACACGGTTCATGGAGCATTGAGATGAAAAGGGGCATGGAGCATTGTGATTACAGGTGTCTTGGACCATTGTGATGACAAGGGCATGGAGAATTGTGATGACAAGGTCATGGAGTATTGTGAAGACAGGTGTCAGGGAGCACTGTGATGACATGTCATTGTCCATTGTGATGACAATGGCATGGAGCATTGTGATACCAAGTGTCATGGAGGATTGTGATGACAAAGGTAATGGAGCATTTTGATGACAAGGGCTTGGGACATTGTGATGAGAAGCGTCATGGAGCATTGTGATGACAAGGGCTTGGAACATTGGGATGAAAAGGGTCATGGAGCATTGTGATGACAAGGGCATGGAGAATTGTGATGACAAGATCATATAACATTGTGATGAGAAGTGTCACGAAGAATTGTGATGACAAGGACGTGGAGAATTGTAATGACTTGGGACATGGAGCACTGTGATGAACAGGGTATGGAGAATTGTGATGGCAAGACCGTGGAGCATTGTGATGAAAAGACAATGGATAATTATGATGTAGAGCGTCATGGATCAGTGTAATGACAAGGGGCATGGAGCATTGTGATGACAGGTGTCATGGAGCACTGTGATGAGAAGGCCATGGAGCATTCTGATGACATGTGTCATGGATCTTTGTGATGACAGGGGCATGGAGCATTGTGATGACAGGGGCATGGAACATTGGTCTGACTAGTTACATGGATTATTGTGATGACAGTGTGCATGGCATATTGTGATGACAAGGGCATGGAATATTGTGATGACAAGGTCATGGAGTACAGTGAAGAGAGGTGTCAGGGATCATTGTGATGACATATGTCATTGTCCATTGTGATGACAATGGAATAGAGCATTGTGATACCAAGTGTCCTGGAGGATTGTGATGACAAAGGTAACGGAGCATTTTTATGACAAGGTCTTGGGACATTGTGATGACAAGCGTCATGGAGCATTATGATGACAAGGGTAATGGAGCATTGTGATGAGACGGTCATGGAGCATTGGGCTGAAAATGTTCATGGAGTATTGTGATTACAGTGGTCAAGGAGCATTGTGATGACAAGGGAATGGAGTATTTTGATGACAAGGTCCTGGAGCAGTGTGATGAGAAGACCATGGATCCTTGTGATGACAAGTCTAATGGAGCATTCTGATGAATAGGGGCATGGAGCATTGTGATTACAGGGGTCTTGGAGCATTGTGATGACAAGGTCATGGAGCATAGTGATGAGAAGGCCATGGAGCATTCTGATGACATGTGTCATGGATCTTTGTGATGACAGGGACATGGAGCATTGTGATGACAGGGGCATGGAGCATTTTGATGACAGGGGCATGGAACATTGGTCTGACTAGTTACATGGATTATTGTGATGACAGTGGGTATGGCACATTGTGATGACAAGGGCATGGAACATTGTGATGACAAGGTCATGGAGTACTGTGAAGGCAGGTGTCAGGGAGCATTGTGATGACATATGTCATTGTCCATTGTGATAAAAATGGCATGGAGCATTGTGATACCAAGTGCCATGGAGGATTGTGATGACAAAGGTAATGGAGCATTTTGATGACAAGGGCTTGGGACATTGTGATGAAAAGGGTCATGGAGCATTGTGATGACAAAGGCCATTGAGAATTTTGATGACAATATCGTGAAGCATTGTCATGACAAGCGCATGGAGCCTGCTATGATAGGGGTCATAGAGCATTGCGATGACAAGTGCCTGGAGAATTGTAATGAAAAGATCATGTAACATTGTGATAAGAAGTGTCAAGGAGCATTGTGATGACAAGGACGTGGAGAATTGTGATGACATGGGACATAGAGCATTTTGATGACCAGGGCATGGAGCATTGTGATGGCAAGACCGTGTAGCATTGTGATGAGAAGATCACGGATAATTGTGATGACGAGCGTCATGGAGCACTGTAATGACAAGGGGCATGGAGCATTGTGATTACAGGGGTCTTGGAGCATTGTGATGACAAGGGAATGGAGCATTTTGATGAGAAGGTCATGGAGCATTGGGCCTAAAATGTTCATGGAGCATTGTGATGACTAAGGCACGGAACACTGTGATACATGTGTCATGGAGGATTGTAATGACAAGGGCATGGAGCATTGTAATGAGAAGAGTATCGAGCATTGTGATGACAAGCATCATGGAGCATTCTGCTGACAAGGACATAGAGCAATATGATGAGAGGTTTCATGTAGTTTTTTGATGAAATGGCATGGAGCATTGTGATGCCAAGGGTCATGGAGCTTTGTGATGACAAAGGTCATGGAGCATTTTGATGACAAGGTCGTGGTGCATTTTGATGAGAAGGGCAGGGAGCATTGTGATGACAGGGTCATGGAACAAATTGATGAAAAGTGTTATGGAACATTTTGATGACAGGGGTTATGGAATATTGTGATGTCATGGGACATGGAGCTTTTTGATGAAAAGGGTCATGGAGCATTCTGATGAAAAGGTGCATGGAGCATTGTGATTAAAGGGGTTTTGAAAAATTGTGATGACAAGGGCAAGGAGCATTTTGATGAGAAGGCAATGGAGAATTCTGATGACATGCGACATGGATCTTTGTGATGACAAGGACATGGAGCATGGTGGTGACAAAGGTCACAGAGCCTTGGGTGACGAAGGCATGGACCATTGTGATGACAAAGGTCATGAAGCATTGTGATGACTGGTGTCACGGAGCATTGAGATGACAGGAGTCATGGAGCATTGTGATGACAAGGGCATGGAGCATTGTGATTACAAGTGCATGGAGCATTGTGATGACAAGTGTCATTGAGAATTTTGATGACAATGTCGTGAAGCATTGTGATGACAAGCTCATGGAGCTTGCTATGACAGGGATCATTGAGCCTTCCAATGACAAGTGCATGGAGAATTGTGATGACAAGATCAGGTAACATTGTGATAAGAAGTGTCATGGAGCATTGTGATGACAAGGACGTGGAGATTTGTGATGACATGGGACATGGAGCATTGTGATGACCAGGGCATGGAGCATTGTGATGTCAAGACCGTGGCGCATTGTGATGAGAAGATCACGGATAATTGTGATGACGAACGTCATGGAGCACTGTAATAACAAGGGGCATGGATCATTGTGAATCCAGGGTTCCTGGAGCATTGTGATGACAAGGGAATGGAGAATTTTCATGAGAAGGCCATGGAGCATTCTTATGACATGCGTTATGAATCATTGTGACGACAAGGGCATGGAGCATTGTGATTACAGAGGTCTTGGAGCACTATGATGACAAGGGTCATGGAGCTTTGGATGACAAGGCCGTGGAACATTATGTTGGCAAGGGCCATGGAGCATTGTTATGACAGGGATAGTGGAGCATTGTGATGACATGTGCATGGAACATTGGTCTGAAAATTTCATAGATTATTGTGATGAGATTCGGCATGGAGCATTGTGATGACTAGGGCATGGAACACTTCATACATGCGTCATGGAGGATTGTAATGACAAGGGCATGGAGCATTGTGATGAGAAGTGTATCGAGCATTGTGATGACAAGCGTCATGGAGCATTGTGCTGACAAAGGCATGGAGCATAGTGAAGACATGGGTAAAAGAGCATTGTGATGAAATTTTCATGGATCATTGTGGTGACAAATTTCACAGAGCCTTTTGATTAAGTGGGCATGGACCAGTGTGATGACAAGGTACTGGAGCATTGTAATGAGAGGACCATGGAGCCTTTTGGTGACATTTCTCATGGAGCATCCTGATGAAAAGGGGCATGGAGCATTGTGATTACAGGGGTATTGGATCCTTGTGATTACAAGACCGTAGAACATTGTGATGGCAGGGTTCATGGAGCATGGTTTTGACATGGGCAATGGAGGATTTTGATGACAAGGGCATTGAGCATTGGTCTGGAATCTTTCATGGATTACTGTGATGAGAGTTGGCATAGAGCATTGTGATGACAAGGGCACGGAACACTGTGATACATGGATCATGGATGTTTGTAATGACAAGGGCATGGGGCAATGTGATGAGAGGCTTCATGGACCATTGTGATGACAAGGGCATGGAGCATTGTGATAACAAGGGTCATGGAGCATTTTGAATACAAGATTCGCATATCATTGTGTTGTCAGTGGTCATGGAGCTCTGTGATGACAGTGGTCATGGAGCATTGTGATGACAGGGTCATGGAGCATTGTGATAAGAAGGTCATGGATCATTGGGCTGAAAATGTTCATGGAGTATTGTGATGACAGGGTAATGGGGCACTGTGATGACAAGGTCATGGGGCATTGTGATGAGAAAACCATGGAGCCTTGTGATGACAAGTCTCATGGAGCATGCTGATGAAAATATGCATGGAGCATTGTGATTACAGGGGTCATGAAACATGGTGATGAAAATGGCATGGAGCATTGTCATGCCACGGATCATGGAGTTTGTGATGACAAAGTTCATGGGACATTTTGATGACAAGGTCATGGTGCATTGTGATGAGAAGGGCAGGGAGCATTTTGATGACAGGGTCATGGAGCAATTTGATGAAAAGTATCATGGAATATTTTGATGACAGTGGTTATGGAACATTGTGATGTCAAGGGTCATGGAGGATTGTGATGAAAAGGGTCATGGAGCATTTTGATGACAGGGGTTATGGGACATTGTGATGTCAGGGTTAATGGAGCATTGTGATGGTAAGGTCATGTAGCATTGTCATGACACGGATCACGGAACATTGTGATGACAGGGGGGAGAGAGCATTTTAATGAGAAGTGCATGGAGCATTGTGATGACAAGGTTTTTGGAGCACTGTAATGATAAGGATGTGGAGCACTGTGATGACAAGCGCATGGCTCATTGTGATGACATGGGTTGTGGAGCATTGTGCTCACAAGCACATGGAGCATTGTGATGACAACGGTCATGGAGCATTGTGCTGACAAAGGCATGGAGCATGGTGATGACAAGGATCACAGAGCATTGTGATGAAAAGTTCATGGAGCATTGTGGTGAGAAAGGTCACAGAGCCCTGTGTGACGAGGACATGGACCATTGTGATGACAAATGTCATGAAGACTTGTGATGACTGGAGTCACAGAACATTGAGATGACAGGGGTCTTGGAGCACTGTGATGACAAGGACATGGAGCAATGTGATGACATTCTGATGACAAGTGGCATGGATCATTTTGATGACTGTGGTCATGTAGCATTGTGATGACATGGGTCATGGAGGTTTGTGATGAGAAGGTCATGGAGCATTTGGCTGAAATTATTCATGGAGTACTGTGATGACAGGGGTCATGGAGCATTGTGATGAGAAGGGAATGGAGCAATGTGATGAGAAGGTCCTGGAGCATTGTGATGAGAGGGCCATGGAGCCTTGTGATGACAAGGGTCATTGAGCATAATGATGAAATGGTGCATGGATAATTGTGATTACAGGTGTCTTGGAGCATTGTGATGACACTGGCATGGAGCATTGTGAATGAGAAGGCCATGGAGCATTCTGATGACATGCGTCATGGAGCTTTGTGATGACAAGGGCATGGAGCATTTGCCTGAAAATTTTCATGGATTATTGTGATGAGAGAGGGCATGAAGCATTGTGATGACAAGGACACGGAACACTGTGATACATGGGTCATGGAGGATTGTAATGACAAGGTCATGGAGCACTGTGATGAGAAGGGCATCGAACATTGTGATGACAAGCGTCATGGAGCTTTGTGATGACAAGGGCATGGAGCAATGTGATGAGAGGCTTCAGGAAGCATTGTGATGACAATGGCATGGAACATTGTGATGCCAAGTGTCATGGAGCTTTTTGATGACAAAGGTCATGGAGCATTTTGATGACAAGGGAGTGGTGCATTGTGAGGATAACGGCATGTAGCATTGTGAAGATAGGTGTCATGGAACATTGTGATGACAGTGGTGAGGGAGTATTTTGATGACTAGTGATGGAACATTGTGATATCAGTGGTGAGAGAGCATTTTCATGAGAAGTGCATGGAGCATTGTTATGACAATGTTTATGGAGCATTGTGATGACAAGGATGTGGAGTATTGTGATGTCAAGTGCATGGAGCATTGTGATGACAATGTCATGAAGCATTTTGCTGACAAAGGCATGGAGCATTTTGATGACAAGAATCATGGAGCACTGTGATGACAAGCATCACGGAGCATTGTGATTACAGGTGTCATGGAGCATTGGGATGGCAAGGGCATGGATCATCGTGATGACAAGGGTCATGGAGCATTTTGATGACAAGAGTCCCAGATCATTGTGTTGTCAGGGGTCATGGAGCATTGTGATGACAGTGTTAATGGAGCATTGTGATGACAGGTTCATGGAGCATTGTGATGAGAAGGTCATAGAGCATTGGGCTAAAAATATTCATGGAGTATTGTGAAGGCGGGGGTCATGGAGCATTGTGATGACAAGGGAATGGAGCATTGTGATGACAAGGTACTGAAGCATTGTGATAAGAAAACATTGAAGCCTTGTATTGACGAGTCTCATGGAGCATTCTGATGAAAAGGGGCATGGAGAATTGTGATTACATGGGTCTTGGAACATTGTGAAGAAAAGGGCATGGATCATTGTGATGAAAAAGTCATGGAGCCTTGTCATGACTGGGTTCAAGGAGCATAATGACGACAAGTGTCAGGGAGCATTGTGATGACAAGTGTATTGAACATTGTGATGACAAAGGTCATGGAGAATTGTGATGAGAAGACCATGGATAATTGTGATGTAGAGCGTCATGGGGCATTGTGATGACAAGTTTTATGGAACACTGTGATCACAAGGGTTTGGAACATTGTGATGACAGAGGTCATGGAGCATTTTGATTTCATTTTAATGAAAATAGCATGAAACATTATGATGATGGGCATGGTTCATTGTGATGACAGGGTTCATGGAGCACGGAGATGAAAAGGGGCATGGAGCATTGTGATTACAGGGGTCTTGGAGCATTGTGATGAGATGTTCATGGAGCATTGGGCTAAAAATGTTCATGGAGAATTGTGATTACAGGGGCCATGGAGCACTGTGATCACAAGGGTCATGGAGCATTGTGATGACAAGGGTCACGGAATATTCTGATTAAAGGTGTCATGGAGCATTGGGATGACAAGGGCATGGATCATTGTGATGACAATATCATGGAGATTTTTGATGACAAGAGTCCCGGATCATTGTGTTGTGAGGTGTCATGGAGCGCGGGGATGACAGTGGTCATGGAGCATTGTGGTGACAGGGGTCATGGTGCATTGTGATGAGAAGGTCATGGATCATTGGGCTGAAAATGTTCATGGAGTATTGTGATGACAGGGGTCATGGAGCATTGTGATGACAAGGGAATGGAGCATTGTGATGACAAGGTCCTGGAGCATTGTGCTGAGAAGACCATGGAGTCTTGTGATGACAATTCTCATGGAGCATTCTGATGAAAAGCGGCATGGAGCATTGTAATTAATGGGGTCTTGGAGCATTGAGATGACAAGGGCATGGAGCATGGTGATGAGAAGGCCATGGAGCTTTCTGATGACATGTGTCATGGAGCTTTGTGAAGACAAGCACATGGAGCATTGTGATTACCGGGGTCTTGGAGCATTGTGATGAAAAGGGCGTAGATCATTGCGATGAAAAATGCATGGAGCCTTGTCATGACAGGGTTCTAGGAGCATACTGAAGACAAGTGTCAGGGAGAATTGAGATGACAAGTGTATTGAGCATTGTGATGACAAAGGTCATGGAGCATTGTGATGAGAAGACCATGGATAATTGTGATGACGAGCGTAATGGGGCGTTGTGATGCCAAGTGTTATGGAACATTGTGATCACAAGGGTTTGGGGCATTTTGGTGTCAGAGGTCATGGAGAATGTTGATTTCATTGTGATGACAAGAGCATGAAGCATTATGATGATGGGCATGGTGCATTGTGATGACAGGGTTCATGCAGCATTGAGATGAAAAGTAGCATGGAACATTGTGATGACAAATGTCATGAAGCATTGTGATGACTGGAGTCACGGAGCATTGTGATGACAGGGTTCATGGAGCATTGTGATGACAAGGGCATGGAGAATTGGGATGAAAGGGGCATGGAGCATTGGTCTGACATGTTTCATGGATTATTGTAATGAGAGAGGGCATGGCACATTGGTCTGACATGTTTCATGGATTATTGTGATGACAGAGGGCATGGCACATTGTGATAACTAGCGCATGGAGCATTGTGATGACAAGGTCATTGATTATTGTGAAGAAAGGTGTCAGGGAGCATTGTGGTGACATATGTCACGGTGCATTGTGATGACAATGGCACTGAACAATGTGATGCCATGTGTCATGGAGAAATGTGATGACAAATGTAATGGAGCATTGTGATGACAAGGACTGGGACCGTTGTGATGACAAAGGTAATGGAGCATTATGATGACAAGGGAATGGATCATTGTGATGTCAAGGGTCATGGAACATTTTGATGACAAAAGTCCCGGATCATTGTGTTGTCAGGTTTCATGGAGCATTGTGATGACATGTGTCATGGAGCATTGTGATGAGAGGGGTCATGGAGCATTGTGATGACAAGGGTCTTGGAGCATTCTGATGACAAACTTGTGGAGTATTATGATGACAATGGCATGGAGCATTGTGAGAAAAAGGGCATGGAGCATTTTGATGAAAAAGGCATGGAGTCTTTTCAAGACAGGGTTCAAGGAGCATTCTGAGGAAAAGTGTCAGGGAGCATTGTGATTACAAGTGTATTGAGCATTGTGATGACAAAGTTCATGGAGCATTGTGATGACAAAGTTCATGGAGCATTGTGATGACAAGGGCATGGATTATTGTGATGACAGGCATCATGGAGCATTGTGATGACAAGTGTTATGGAGCGTTGTGATGACAAGTGTTATGGAACATTCTGATCACAAGTGTTTGGAGCATTGTGATGAGAGAGGTCATGGATCATTTTTATTTCAAGAATCATGGAGCATTGTGATGACAAGGGCATGAAGCAATGTGATCCCAAAGTTCATGGAGGATTGTGATAACACAGTTAATGGAGAATTGTGAGGACAAGTGAATGGAGCATTGTGATGAAAAGGTCATGTATCATTTTGCTGACAAAGGCATGGAGCACCGTGATGACAAGTGTCATGGAGCTATGTGACAACAAGCGTCAAGGACCATTGTGATTACAGGGGTCATGGAGCATGGGGATGACAAGCGCATGGAATATTCTGATGAAAAGTGGCATGGATCATTTTGATAGCTGTGGTCATGTAGCATTGTGATGACATGGGTCATGGAGCATTGTGATGAGAAAGTCATGGAGCATTGGGCTGAAAATATTCATGGAGTACTGTGATGACAGGTGTCATGGAGCATTGTGATGAGAAAGGAACGGAGCAATACGATGAGAAGGTCCTGGAGCATTGTGATGAGAGGGCCATGGTGCCTTGTGATGACAAGTGTCATGGAGCATTGTGCTAACAAAGGCATGGAGCATTGTGATGACAAGGGGCGCAGAGCATTGTGAAGAAAAGTTCATGGAGCATTGTGGTGACAAAGATCACAGAGCCTCGTGTGACGAGGGCATGGATCATTGGTCTGATAATTTTCATGGATTATTGTGATCACAGTGTGCATGGAGCATTATGATGACAAGGGCATGGAGCATTGTGGTGACAAAGATCACAGAGCCTTTTGTGACCAGGGCATGGACCATTGTGATGACAAAGGTCATGAAGCATTGTGATGACTGGAGTCACGGAGCATTGTGATGACAGGTGTCATGGAGCATTGTGATGACAAGGGAATTGTGCATTGTGATGAGAAAGCCATGGAGCATTCTGAAGACATGCATCATGGAGCTTTGTGATGACAAGGACATGGAGCATTTTGATTTCATGTGTATGGAGCCTTGTGATGACAAGGGTCATGGAGCCTTGTGATGACAAGGCTGTGGAACATTTTGATGACTGGGATCATGGAGCATTGTTATGACAGTGGTAATGGAGCATTGTGATGACAAGGCCATGGGGCATTGGTCTGAAAAGTTTCATGGATTATTGTGATGAGAGTGGGATTGGAGCACTGTGATGACAAGGGCCTGGAACACTGTGGTACAGGGTTCATGGAGGACTGTAATGACAAGGGCATGGAGCATTGTTATGAGAAGGGCATCGAACATTGTGATGACAAGCGTCATGGACATTTGTGATGACAAGGGCATGGAGCAATGTGATGAGAAGGTTCCTGGAGCATTGTGATGACAATGACATGGAGCATTGTGATGCCAAGGGTCATTGAACTTTGTGATGACAAAAGTTATGGAGAATTTTGATGATATGTGTTATGGAGCATTTTGAGGTCAGGGGTCATGGAGCACTGTGATGATAAGTGCATGTAGTATTGTGATGACAGGGGTCATGGAACATTGTGATGAGAAGGGTGAGGGAGTATTGTGATGACTAGTTATGGAACAGTGTGATATCAGGGGTGACAGAGCATTTTGATGAGAAGTGCAGGGAGCATTGTGATGACAAGCTGGTGGAGCACTGTGTTGACAAGCACATGGAGCATTGTGATGACAAGTGTCTTTGCGTATTGTGCTCAGAAAGGCATGGAGCATTGTGATGACAAGGGTCATGGAGCATTGTGATGAAAAGTTCATGGAGCATTGTGGTGACAGGTCACAGAGCCTTGTGATGACGAGGGCACTGACCATTGTGATCACAAAGATCATGAAGCATTGTGATGAATGGAGTCACGAAGCATTGTGATGACAGCGGCATGGAGCATTGGGATGTCAAGGGCATGGAGCATTGTGATGACAGGGGCATGGAACATTTTGATGGTAAAACCCTGAAGCATTGTGATGAGAAGACCCTGGGTAATTGTGATGACGAGCATCATGGAGCACTGTACTGACAAGGGGCATGAAGCATTGTGATGACAGGTGTCAGGGAACATTGTGATGACAGAGGTCATGGAGCATCGTGATGACAAGGGCATGGAGTATTGTGATGACAAGGGCTTGGAGCATTGTGATGACAAGTGTCATGGAGCATTGTGATGACAATGGCATGGAGCATTGTGATGACAACGTCATGCATTATTGTTAAGATAGGTGTCAGGGAGCATTGTGATGACATATGTCATGTTCCATTGTGATGCCAATGACATGGAGCATTGTGATGCCAAGTGTCATGGAGGATTGTGATGACAAAGGTAAAGGAGCTTTGTGATGACAAGGGCATGGATCATTGTGATGACAAGGGCCATTGAGAATTTTAATGACCAGGTCTTGAAACATTGTGATGACAAGCGCATGGAGCTTGCTATGACAGGGGTCCTGGAGCATTGTGATTACAAGTGCATGCAGAATTGTGATGACAAGAGCATATAACATTGTGAGGAGAAGTGTCAAGGAGCACTGTGATGATAAGGACGTGGAGAATTGTGATGACAAGGGACATGGAGCATTGAGATGACCAGGGCATGGAGCATTGTGATGGTAAAACACTGAAGCATTGTGATGAGAAGACCTTGGGTAATTGTGATGACGAGCACCATGGAGCACTGTACTGACAAGGGGCTTGGAGCATTGTGATGACAGGTGTCAGGGAACATTGTGATGACAGAGATCATGGAGCATTGAGATGACAAGGGCTTGGAGCATTGTGATGACAAGGGCTTGGAGCATTGTGATGACAAGTGTCATGGAGCATTGTGATGACATTGGCATGCAGCATTGTGATGACAAGGGACATTGAGAATTTTTATAACAATGTCATGAAGCATTGTGATGACAAGCATATGGAGCTTGCTATGACATGGGTCAGGGAGTATTGCGATGACAAGTGCATGGAGAATTGTGATGACAAAAGCATTTAACATTGTGATGAGAAGTGTCATCGAGCATTGTGATGACAAAGAGGTGGAGAATTGTGATGACAAGGGACATGGAGCATTGTGATGACCAGGGCATGGAGCAATGTGATGGCAAGACGGTGGAGCATTGTGATGAGAAGGCCATGGATAATTGTGATGACGAGCATCATGGAGCATTATGATGACAAGAGCCGTGGAGCATTCTGACATAAGATATCACTTATGAAGGAAATGTAAACATGGCTACATATGAACAGAATTAGGAAAGAGAACAGAGTCTCACATTTAGAAAACTTACTTATGCCTGCTTAAGGGAAAAGGAGAGGTGGGGAGATGAACAAAACCAGAGTTTGATATTAGCACAGGTACCGTTGCATAATCCAAATACAGAAGAGACAAGACCTACTCCTTCCTCAGTGAACGTGACTCAACAGCCCTATTCCCGCAGAGGAATATATCTGACTAGTAAGAATCTTAACACCTATGTATTGATATGTCTCCATAAGGGAATCAAGTGTGTCTAGACCGGCATAAACACGTCAGTGAAAATCAGCTCAACCTCATTATATAAATGAATTTCAAAAACAAAACAAAAAAACAGTGAAATTCTAACACAATTACTTCAGGTGTTCTGATGAAACCTGGAATGACCCTATCTAAAATGACAGCTGGATGAGACATAAGGCTGGACACTTGGGACTGAGTGGATTGGTGAGATTGGATGAGAAAATGCAGACCGTTTAAAGCAATAATGCATGCCACCAATTCCATGGGTCCCAAGTCGACAGGTAAAAGGGAATATCACTACAGTTATAACATGTATGGGAAACGTAGAGAATGGAAACACTGTGAATACGAAAGGATTCTAAAACTCAACTAGTAGTCCCTATCCTGGTTCTCCAGTTTGAGTTTCCAACTGCTTTACTATCAATCTCCCAACTTGGAGAGACAGCCCCTTTAAACTCCTGGTTCGCACAGGTTGCCAATTTGGCAGAGGATGAAAGGGAAGAGGGAGAACCAATGAGAGAGTAGCTGTTAGGCATTTGAATGGGCACATGTCACCCTAATTTCCCGTCAGGAAGAAATATTAACCAAAGTCTCAGTCACCAGCCAGGAACCAGTACAGGTCCTCAACCAAAATTGTGGATTTGCTGTCAGCTTACAAAAAAAGAGTTGAAAAATGGAGCTCTGGGGCACAGAAATTCAAAAACTGGCAGCGTAATGCAAAACAACTATAATCCAAAAATCGTTTGAGGGATGGCAATGAGGCGGACTTGAAAACGAGACACAATAGCATGAAACAAATTTCAAGAGGTCCTTTGGAATTGCCTTTTAAGCACAGCAAGAGGGGCTCATTGTCGACACTGATGCACTTGGCCAAAAAGTGCATATGAGTTTTCTCCAGAATATATTCAGGAGAAAATGCATATGCCCTTTTTGGCCAAGCAAGTAAGCGGGCAATGCAAATCTGCACTACAAAGCAGTATCACTTCCCACCGGACAAAAGGGACATCCGCAAAATGTGTAAAAACTAGAAAGGCAACACAGGACCTGGAGAACAGGGAGCCTAGTTATGCTGATGGGCGGGATGTAAATTGCCAACTGCCTCTCTGGAAGAATGCATTGTGTTCCCCCAAAAAAGTAAATAACAGAGCTACAGAGCCAAGTGCACTTCCAGTCTAGGGAATATACCTTGGGAAAACTGAAAATCAATAAGACAGAGCCACCCCAAAATTTAGGGCTGCACTGCTTACAAGAACCTCAACTTGGGTACACCTGAAATATCCCAGGAAAGACAAAAATGGTTCAAGAAATTGTGGTACTTACGTACGATGGAATATCTCTCAGCCATGAAATCAATGTCATAAGGCCAGTAGCAGCAAAATGAGTGAATTCAGGTATGATGATTCTAAGGAATATAAGTCACAGAGAAAAAGAAACTTATCATAAGATATCACTTATGAAGGTCCTGTAAACATGGCTACACATGAAGTGAGTTAGGAAAGAGAACAGAGCTCACATTCAGAAAACACCCTTATGCCTTCTTAAGGGGGAAGGAGAGGTGTGGTGATGCATAAAACCAGAGATTGATATTAGTACAGGTACTGTTCCAAAATCCAAATACGGAATAGACAAGACCTAAACTTTCCTTAGTTAAAGGAACTCAAAACCCCATATTTCCCACAGAGGAATACATCTGTCTAGTATAAATCTTAAAACCTATGTATCAATATGTCTCCATAAGGTAATCAAGTGTGTCTAGACTGTCATAAACATGGCAGTGAGAATCAGCTCAAACCCACTAAGGAGGTATTTCAATAACAAAACAAAAAAGCAGGGAAATTATTTAAAATTCCTTCAGGGGCTCTGATGAAACCTGGAATGATACTATCTATAATGACAGCTGGATGTGGCATAAGGCTGTACACTTGGGACTGAGAGGATTGGTGAGATTCGGTGAGCAAATGCAGACCATTTAGAGCAATAATGTGTGGCACACATTCCAAGGGTCCCAACTCTCCAGGTTGAAGGGAATATTAATACATCTATAACATGTACGGGAAACCTAGAGAATGGACACACTGTGAATACGAAAGGTTTCTAAAACTCAACTTATAGTCCCTTTCCTGGTGCTCCGATTTGAATTTCCAAATGCTTTACTATCAATCTCCCAACTTAGAGAGACAGCACCCCCTTTAACCTCCTGGTTCTCACATGTTGCCAATTTGGCGGAGGATGAAAGGGAAGATGCACAACCAATGAGAGAGTAGCTGTTAGGCATTTGGAGTGGCAATAGTCACTCTAATCTCCTGGCAGGAAGAAGTATTAGCCAAAGTCTCAGCCACCCGCCGGGAACCAGTATAGGTCCTGAACCAAAATTTTGGACTTGCGGTCAGCTCACAAAAAACGAGTTGAAAAATGGAGCTCAGGGGCACAGCAATTCACAAACGGGCAGAGTAATAGAGGAAAATTATCGTCCAAAAATATGTTGAGGGAAGGCAACAAGGTGGACTTGAAAGCGAGCCAGAATAGCAGGAAACAGATTTCAAGAGGTACATTGGAATCGCCTTTAAAGCACAGTAAGAGGGGCACAAATTCGACAATGATGCAATGGGCCAAAAAGTGCGTATGCCTTTTCTCCTGAATATATTCAGGAGAAAACGCATACGCCCTTTTTGGCCAAGCAAGAAAGCGGGCAATGCAAATCTGCATTACAAAGCAGTATCACTTCCCACCGGACAAAAGGGACATCCGCAAAATGTGTAAAAACTAGAAAGGCAACTCAGGCCCTGGAGAACAGGGAGCCTAGATATGCTGATGGGCGGGATGTAAAATGCCAACTGCCTCTCTGGCGGAGTGCATTATGTTCCCTAAAACAAGTAAACAACAGAGCTACAGAGCCAAGGGCACTTCCAGTCTAGGGAATATACCTTGGGAAAACTGAAAATCAATAAGACAGAGCCACCCCAAAATTTAGGGCTGCACTGCTTACAAGAACCTCAACTTGGTACACCTGAAATATCCCAGGAAAGACAAAAATGGTTCAAGAAATTGTGGTACATACGTACGATGCAATATCCCTCAGCCATGAAATCAATGTCATAAAGCCTCTAGCAGCAAAATGATTGGATTCAGGTACGATGATTCTAAGTGAAATAAGTCACAGAGAAAAAGTAACTTATCATAAGATATCACTTATGAAGGTCCTGTAAACATGGCTACACATGAACTGAGTTAGGAAAGAGAACTGAGTCTCACATTTAGAAAACACTCTTATGCCTGCCTAAGTGGGAAGGAGAGGTGGGGTGATGCATAAAACCAGAGTTTGATATTAGTACATGTACCGTTCCCAAAACCAACTATGGAAGAGTCAATCCCTCCACCTTCCTCAGTGAAAGGGACTCAAAACCCCATATTTCCCACAGAGGAATATCTGATTAGTAAGAATATTAAAACATATGTATTGATAGGTCTCCGTAAGGGAATCAAGTGTGTCCTAACTGGCATAAACATGGCAGTGAGAATCAGATCAAACCCAATATAAAAAGGAATTTCAAAAACAAAACAAAAAAACAGGGAAATTGTTTACAATTCCTTCAGGGGCTCTGATGAAACTTGTAATGACCCTATCTACAATGACAGCTGGATGTGGCATAAGTCTGGACACTTGGGACTGAGAGGTTTGGTGAGATTGGGTCAGCAAATGCAGACCATTTAAAGCAATAATGTGTGGCACACATTCCAAGGGACCCAAATCTCCAGGTTGAAGGGAATATTACTCCAGCTATAACAAGTACGGGAAACAGAGAGAATGGACACACTCTGAATACGAAAGGTTTCTAAAACTCAACTAATTGTCCCTCTCCTGGAGCTCCGGTCTGACATTCCAACAGCTTTACTATCAAACTCCCAACTTGGAGAGACAGCCCCTTTAACCTCCTGGTTCGCACAGGTTGCCAATTTGCAGAGCATGAAAGTGAAGACGGAGAACTAATGAGAGAGTAGCTGTTAGGTGTCTGGACGGGCACATGTCACTCTAATTTCCCGGCAGGAAGAAGAATTAACCAAAGTCTCAGCCACCCGCTGGGCACCATTATTGGTCCTGAAGCAAAATTTGGACTTGCGGTCAGCTCACAAAAAACGAGTTGAAAAATGGAGCTCAGAGGCACAGCAATTCACAAACTGGCAGTGTAATAAAGGACAACTATCGTCCTAAAATATGTTGAGGGAAGGCAACAAGGCAGACTTGAAAGCGAGCGAGAAATGCAGGAAACAGATTTCAAGAGGTACATTGGAATCGACTTTAAAGCACAGGAAGAGGTGCACAACTTCGACAATGATGCACCTGGCCAAAAAGGGTGTAGGTGTTTTCTCCTGAATATATTCAGGTGAAAAAGCATACGCCCTTTTTGGCCAAACAAGCAAGCAGGCAATGCAAATCTGCACTACAAAGAAGTATCACTTCCCACCAGTCAAAAGGGAGATCCGCAAAATGTGTAAAAACCAGAAAGGAAAGACAGGCCCTGGAGAACAGGGAGCCTAGTTATGCTGATGAGCGGGATGTAAAATGCCAACTGCCTCTCTGGCGGAGTGCATTTTGTTCCCTAAAACAAGTAAACAACAGAGCTACAGAGCCAATTGCACTTCTAGTATAGGGAATATACCTTGGGAAAACTGAAAATCAATAAGACAGAGCCACCACAAAATTTAGGGCTGCACTGCTTGCAAGAACCTCAACTTGGGTACACCTTAAATATCCCAAGAAAGACAAAAATTGATCAAGAAATTCTGTTACTTACGTAAGATGGAATATCCCTCCTCCATGAAATCAATGCCACAAGGCCAGTAGCAGCAAAATGAGTGGATTCAGGTACGATGATTCTAAGTGAAATAAGTCACAGAGAAAAAGAAACTTATCATAAGATATCACTTATGAAGGTCCTGTAAACATGGCTACACATGAACTGAGTTACGAAAGAGAACAGGGCCTCACATTTAGAAAAAAGTCTTATGCCTGCTTAACGGGGTAGGAGAGGTGGGGTGATGCATAAAACCAGATTTGATAGTAGTATATGTACCGTTCCAAAAACCAAATAGAGAATAGACAAAACCTACACATTCCTCACTAAAAGGGACCCAAAACTCCATATTTCTCACAGAGGAAAATATCTGACTAGTAAGAATCTTAAAACCTATATATTGATATGTCTCCGTAAGGGAATCAAGTGTGTCTAGACTGGCATAAACATGGCAGTGAGAATCGGCTCAAACTCAGTATAAAAAGGAAATTCAAAAACAAAACAAAAAAACAGGGAAATTCTTTACAATTCCTTCAGGGGCTCTGATGCATCCTGGAATGACCCTATCTACAACGACACTTGGAAGTGGCATAAGGCCGGACACTTGGGACTGAGAGGATTGGTGAGATTCAGTGAGCAAATGCAGACCATTTAAAGCAATAATGTGTGGCACACATTCCTAGGGAACCAAATCTCCAGGTTGAAGGGAATATTACTCCAGCTATAACATGTACGGGAAACCTAGAGAATGGACACACTGTGAATACGTAAGGTTTCTAAAACTCAACTAATTGTCCCTCTCCTGGTGCTCCGGTTTGACTTTCCAAAGGCTTTACTATCAATTTCCCAACTTGGAGAGACAGACCCTTTAACCGCTTGGTTTGCACAGGTTGCCAATTTGGCAGAGGATAAAAGGGAAGAGGGAGAACCAATGAGAGAGTAGCTGTTAGGCATTTGGACGGGCACATGTCACTCTAATTTCCCGGGAGGAAGAAGAATTAACCAAAGTCTCAGCCACATGCCGGGAAGCAGTATAGGTCCTGAAGCACAATTTTGGACTTGCAGTCAGCTCACAAAAAACAAGTTGAAAAATGGAGCTCAGGGGCACAGCAATTCACAAAGTGGCAGAGTAATAAAGGACAATGATCGTCCAAAAATCTCTTGAGGGAAGGCAACGAGGCGGACTTGAAAGCGAGCCAGAATAGCAGGAAACCGATTTCAACAGGTACATTGGAATCACCTTTAAATCACAGGAAGAGGGGCACAACTTCGACAATGATGCACTTGGCCAAAAAGGGCGTATGCGTTTTCTCCTGAATATATTCAGGAGAAAACGCATACGCCCTTTATAGCCAAGCAAGGAAGCGCGCAATGCAAATCTGCACAACAAAGAAGTATCACTACCCACCAGTCAAAACGGACATCACAAAATGTGTAAAAACCAGAAAGGCAAGACATGCCCTGGAGAACAGGGTGCCTTGTTATGCTGATGAGAAGGATGTAAATTGCCAACTGCCTCTCTGGAGGAGTGCATTGTGTTCCCTAAAACAAGTAAACAACAGAGCTACAGAGCCAAGGGCACTTCCAGTCACGGGAATATACCTTGGGAAAACTGAAAATCAATAAGACAGAGCCACCCCAAAATTTAGGTGTGCACTGCTTACAAGAACCTCAACCTGGGTACACCTTAAATATCCCAGGAAAGACAAAAATGGTTCAAGAAATTGTGTTACTTACGTACGATGGAATATCCCTCAACCATGAAATCAATGTCATAAGGCCAGTAGCAGCAAAATGAGTGGATTTAGGTACGATGATTCTAAGTGAAATAAGTCACAGAGAAAAAGAAACTTATCATAAGATATCACTTATGAAGTTCCTGTAAACATGGCTACACATTAACTGATTTAGGAAGGAGAACAGAGTCTCCCATTTAGAAAACACTCTTATGCCTGCTTAAGGGGGACGGAGAGGTGGGGTGATGCATAAAACCAGAGTTTGATAGTAGTACAGGTACCGTTTCAAAAACCAAATGAGGAATAGTCAAGACCTACACTTTCCGCAGTGAAATGGACTCAAATCCCATATTTCCCGCAGAGGAATATATCTGACTAGTAAGAATCTTAAAACCTATGTATTGATAAGTCTCCGTAAGGGAATCAAGTGTGTCTAGACTGGCATAAAAATGGCACTTAGAATCAGCTCAAACCCACTATAAAAAGGAATTTCAAAAACCAAAGAAAAAAACAGGGGAATTCTTTACAATTCCTTCAGGATCTCTGATGAAACCTGGAATGACCCTATCTACAACGACAGCTGGATGTGGCATAAGGATGGACACTTGGGACTGAGAGGATTGGTGAGATTTGGTCAGCAAAAGCAGACCATTTAAACAATAATGTGTGGCACACATTCCAAGGATTCCAACTCTCCTGGTTGAAGGTAATTTTACTACAGCTATAACATGTACGTGAATGCAAGAGAATGGACACACTGTGAATAAGAAAGGTTTCTAAAACTCAACTAATAATCCCTGTCCTTGTGCTTCAGTTTGAATTTCCAACTGCTTTGCTATCAATCTCCCAACTTGGCGAGACAGCCCCTTTAACCTCCTGGTTCTCACAGGTTGCAAATTAGGCAGAGGATGAAAGGAAAGATGGAGAACCAATGAGAGAGTAGCTGTTAGGCATTTGGACAGGCACATTTCACTCTAATTTCCCGGCAGAAAGAAGAATTAACCAAAGTATCAGCCACACGCCGGGAACCAGTATAGATCCTGAAGCTAAATTTTGGACTTGCGGTCAGCTCACAAAAAACGAGTTGAAAAATGGAGCTCAGGGGCACAGCAATTCACAAATTGGCAGAGTAATAAAGGGCAACTATCGACCAAAAATCTGTTGAGGGAAGGCAACGAGGCATACTTGAAAGGGAGCCAGAATAGCAGGAAACAGATTTCAAGAGGTACATTGGAATCGCCTTTAAAGCACAGGAAGAGGGGCACAACTTCGAAAATGATGCACTTGGCCAAACAGGGCGTATGTGTTTTCTCCTGAATATATTCAGGAGAAAACGCATACACCCTTTATAGCCAAGCAAGCAAGGGGGCAATGCAAATCTGCACTACAAAGAAGTATCACTACCCACCAGTCAAAACGGACATCACAAAATGTGTGAAAACCAGAAAGGCAAGACATGCCCTGGAGAACAGGGAGCCTAGTTATGCAGATGGGCAGGTTGTAAATTGCCAACTGCCTCTCTGGAGGAGTGCATTCTGTTCGCTAAAACAAGTAAAAAACAGAGCTACAGAGCAGACGGCACTTCCAGTCTATGGAATATATCTTGGGAGAAATGAAAATCAATAAGACAGAGCCACCCCAATATTTAGGGCTGCTTTGCTTACAAGAACCTCAACTTGGGTACACCATAAATGTCCCAGGAAAGACAAAAATGGTTCAAGAAATTCTGGTACTTACGTACGATGGAATATCCCTCAGCCATGAAATCAATGTCATAAGGCGAGTAGCAGCAAAATGAGTGGATTCATGTACGAAGATTCTAAGTGAAATAAGTCACAGAGAAAAAGAAACTTATCATAAGATATCACTTATGAAGGTCCTGTAAACATGGCTACACATGAACTGAGTTAGGAAAGATTACAGAGTAACGAATCTTATCATAAGGTATGACTCATAGCGGGAATGTACACATGGCTACACATGAACTGAATTACTAACACAACAGAGTCACACATTTAGAAATCAATCTTCTACCTGCTTAAGGGGAAAGGCGAAGTGGGGTAATGCATAAAACCACAGTTTTAAATTAGCACAGATACCAATACATAAACCAAGTATGTAATAGAAAACACCTACTCCCAGCACAATGAACTGGACTCAACACCCCCTATTCATTGCAGAGGAATATATCTGACTTTAAGTATTTTAAAACATATGTATTCTCATGTCTCCATAAAGAAATCATGTGTGTGTATAACGGCATGGACACTGCACTGAAATTCAGCTAAACCCCCCGTATAAAAATAAATTTCAAAAGCAAAATGCAAAAACAGCGAAACAGAGAGAAATTCTTAAAAATTACGTTCACGGCCTGTGATGCAACGTGGATTGACCAACTTTACACCCACCTCTGGATGAGACATAAGACTGGACACTTGGAGCTGACAAGATTGCTGAGGTTGTGTGAGCAAAAGAACACCACTTAGAGCAGTACTTTGTGCTACCCATTCTAGTGGTCCCAACACTCCAGGTTTAAGGGAATCTTCCTACAGTTAAAAATGCATGGGAAACCCAGTGGTTGGTACACTGTGTAATCTGGAAAGTTTTCTAAAAGGTACCTCATTTTTCCTTTCATCGTGCTGGGCTTCGCCATTCCATCTGCATTACTGAAAATCTCCCCACTTGGAGTTTCAGCGGCTTTACCCTCCTGTTATGCACAGTTTGCAAATTGTGCAGAGGATGAACAGGAAGAGGGGAAACAAATGAGAGATTAGCTGTAGGTGTTTGGATGGGCACATGTCTCTCTAGTTTCACCTCAGGAAGAAGAATTAAACAAAGGCTCAGCCTGCAGCCCCGGAACCAGACTAGGGCCTAAAGCCATCCTGCGGTATTGCAGCCAGCTCACAAATAGGCGATTTGAAAAATGGAAATCAGGGGCACAGCAATTCACAAACTTGCAGAGTTATAAGGGACAACTATCATGCAGAAATATAATGAGGTAAGGCAGTGAAGAGGATTTGAATGCAAGGCAGAATTGAAGGAAACAGATTTCAAGAGGTAGATTGGAGTCGTCTTTAAAGCACATGAAAAGTGACAGAACTTCGACAATGATGTCCTTGGACAAAAAGTGAGTATGTGTATTTTCTTGAATATATTCGGGAAAAAATGCATACGCCCTTTTTGGCCAAGCAAGCCATCAGGCATTGCAAATCCACACTACATAGAAGTGTCACTTACCTCCGGTCCAAAGGGCTATCCGCAAATAGTGTAAAAACCACAAATACAAGACAGGCCAAGGAGAAAAGGGAGACTGGTTATGCCGATGGACAGAATGTAAATTGTCAACAGCCTCTCTGGAGAACTGTATGTTGTTTTCTAAAACAGAGCTACAGAGCATAGCACACTTCAACTCATGGGCGTGTATTTTGGGAAAACTAAAAATCCACAACACACAGCCACACCAAAGTTTATGGCTACTCTGTTTACAAGAACCTCAACTTCGGTACACTTTAAATACACCAGGAAAGGAAAAAACATAATGGATAAAGATGTTGTGATACTTATATACAATGGAATGTCACTCAGATATAAAATCAATGTCATAAGGCCAATAGCAGCATAATGAGTGGCTTTAGGTACGATGATGCTAAGTGAAATGAGCCACAAAGAAAAAGAAACTTACTGTAATATATCACTTATAGAAGGAATGTAAACATGGATACACATGAACTGAATTTCAAAAGAGAACAGAGTTACACATTTAGAAAACACACTTATGCCTCCTTAAGGGGAAAGGCGATGTGGGGTGATGTGTAAAAGCAGAGTTTGAAATTAGCACAGATACCATTCCATATACCAAATATGTAATAGACAAGACCTACTCCTTTCTCAATGAACTGGACACAAAACACCCTATTCACTGAAGAGGAATATATCTGACTGCTAATAATCTTGAAACCTATGAATTTATATGTCTCCATAATGGAATCAAGTGTATGCAGATTGACATAAACACAGATCAAAGGAACAGGACAGAAAGCTCAGAGATAAACCTACATACCTATGGCTATCTCATCTATGACAAAGGAGCTAAGGATATACAATGGAGAAAAGACAGTCTCTTCAGTAATTGGTGCTGGAAATACTGGACCCCTACACATAAAATAATGAAATTTGTACACTCCATAACACCATACACAAAAATAAACTCTAAATTGATTAGAGATCTAAATATAAGACCAGACAATATAAAACACTTAGAGGAAACCATAGGCAGAACACTCTATGACATAAATCACAGCAAGATCCTTTTTGACCCACCTCCTAGAGAAATGGAAATAAAAACAGAAATCAACAAATGGGACCTAATGATACTTAAAAGCTTTTACACAGTACAGGAAAACATAAAAAAGATGCAAAAACAACCCTCAGAATGGGAGAAAATATTTTCAAATGAAGCAATTGACAAAGGATTAATCTCCAAACTTTACAAGCACCTCATGTAGCTCAATATCACAAAAACAAACAACCCAATCCAAAAACGGGCAGAAGACCTAAATAGACATTTCTCCAAAGAAGATATACAGATTACCAAGAAACACATGAAAGGATGCTGAACATCACTAATCATTAGAGAAATGCAAATCAAAACTACCGTGAGGTATCACCTCACAGCAGTCAGAGTGGCAATCATCAAAAAAAATCTACAAAACAATAAATGCTGGAGAGGCCTTTATTGGAGAAAAGGGAACACACTTGCACTGTGGGTGGGAATGTAAATTGATATGGGCACTAGGGAGAACAGTACGGAGGTTCCTTTAAATAACTATCAATAGAAGTACCAAACGACACAACAATCCAACTACTGTGCATTTGCCTTGCGAAAACCATAATTCAAAAAGAGTTTTGTACGAAAATGTTCATTTCAGCTCTATTTACAATAGCCAGGGCATGGAAGCAACCTAAGTGTCCATCGACAGATGAATGGATAAAGAAGATCTGGCACATATATACAATGGAATATTACTCAGCCATAAAAAGAAGCAAAACTGACTTATTTGTACTGAGGTGCATGGACTTAGAATCTGTCCTACACAGTGAAGTAAGTCAGAAAGGGAAAAACAAATACTGTATGTTAACAGAGATATACGGAATCTAATGAAGAAAAAAAAAATTTTGAAGAACTTAGTGGCAGGACAGGATTAAGGACACAGAAGTAGAGAAAGGACTTGAGGACACCAGAAGGGGGATGGGTAGGCTGGGACGAAGTGAGACAGTGGCATGGACATAAATACATTACCAAATGTAACACTGATAGTTACTGGGATGCTGCCACATAGAAGAGGGAGATCAGCTCGGTGCTTTCTGACCACGTAAAGGGGTGGGATATGGAGTGTGGGAAGGAGATGCAAGAGAGAGGGGATCTGGTGACATTTGTATATGTATAGCTGATTCACTTTGTTATACAGCAGAAACAAACACTCCATTGTAAAGCAATTATACTCCAATAAACGTGTAAAAGGAAAAAAAAAAGAAAGCCCAGGGATAAACCTACACACCTATGGTCAACTAATCTATGACAAAGGAGGCAAGACTATACAATGGAGATAAGACAGTCTCTTCAATCAGTGGTGCTGGGAAATATGGACAGCTACATGTAAAAGAATGAAATTAGAACACTCCCCAACACCATACATAAAAATATATTCAAAATGGATTAGAGACCATAATGTAAGATTGGACAGTATAAAACTCTGAGAGGAAAATTACGAAGAATACTCTGACGTAAATCACAGCAAGATCTTTTTTGATCCACCTCCTATACTAATGAAATAAAAAAGAAAACTAAACAGCTGGGACCTAATGAAACGTAAAAGCTTTTGCAAAGCAAAGGAAACTACAAACAAGACGAAAAGACAACCCTCAGAATGGCAGAAAATATTTGCAAACGAATCAATGGACAATTGCTTAATCTCCAATATATATAAAAAGCTCATGCAGCTCAATATTAATAAAACAAACAACCCAATACAAAAAGGGAAGAAGATCTAAATAGACATTTATTCCAAGAAGATATAGAGATGGCCAAGACACACATGAAAATCTGCTCAACATCTCTAATTATTAGAGAAATGGAAATCGAAACTACAATGAGGTATCACGTCATACCTGTTAGAATGGGCATCATCAGAAAATCTACAAACAACAAATGCTGGAGAGGGTGTGGAGATAAGGAACCTTCTTCCACTATTGTTGGGAATGTAAATCAATACAATCTCTATGGAGAACAGTATGGAGGTTCCTTTAAAAACTAAAAATAGAATTACCATATAATCCAGCAATCCCACTACTGGGCATATACCCAGAGAAAGCCATAAATCAAAAAGACACATTTACCACAATGTTCATTGCAGCACTATTTACAATAGCCAGGTAATGAAAGCAACCTAAGTGCCCACAGACAGACGAATGGATAAAGATGTGGTACATATATACAATGGAATATTACTCAGCAATACATAGGAATGAAATTGGGTCATTTGTAGAGACCTTGATGGATCTAGAGACTGTCATACAGAGTGAAGTAAGTCAAAAAGGGAAAAACAATTATTGTATATTAATGCATATATGTGGAACCTAGAAAAATGGTACAGGTGAACCGGTTTGCAGGGCAGAGATAGAGACACAGATGTAGAGAACAAACATATGGACACCAAGGGGGGAATGCCATGTGAGGGTGGTGGTGGGATGAATTGGGAGACTGGCATTCACATGTGCCCACTTATATGTATAAAATAGATATCCAATAAGAACCTGCTGTATAAAAGAAAGAAATAAAATTTTAAAAAAATAAAGATAAATAAATAACATTTAATTAAAAAAAACAGAAAAAAAGTTTTTCCCTTCATATAGACCTCTTTATATTAATGCATTATTTCCATGTTTATATTTGTAAATTAAAAAAAAAGAGGAATAAATAAAATCTACCTTGAACCAAAAAGAAAAAAAGAAAAAAAAAAAACAGAACCTACCAGTTATACAGAGGAAAATTGTATCAGGGCACTTGCTCCCCTGGTAAAAATTCTTAAGTTGGTCAGAGGTGTGAAATGGTCTCACATGCAGTCAGCAGCGCTCCCCCCCACAAGGAGCATCCTCATTGCAAAGCACGGGGACTGTTTCGAGGCGTCTGAGAGTAAATGTGAGCTGAGCCCCAGTCCTGCTGCAGCTGAACTCTTCCCACCCTTTCCAGGTAAAACACCTGAATATGTACAAGAACTTGCAAGCCTAGAGGAAGGGATGTGGAGTCACACAAGCGACAGCACGTAGGCCGACTTTGTGCCTGCAGGCCAGCCAGGATGGTCCTGGCCCCAGATGCTCTTCTGGAAGCTTTCCATTTCCCTGCCTGAGATACCCCTCCTGCCTCGGCCCCCACTGCTTTTTTACTTCCTCACCACTGCCTTGGGAGAAATTCCAGCAGCAGGTATGGGTGACACATCCTCTTCTTTAGCAGGTGGCAGCCTGGCAACTCCTGCAGAAAGACCATCAGAGCCCCCCTCAAACTGGGCCACCCACAAAGACACGGCCCCTCACTCCCTCCCACCACCCCAGCTCCGACACTCCTGACGGGGCAGAGAATATGGCGCCAGGCACAGCAACAGGGTCTCTTGCTGACTGGAGAGGTGTTTATATTGACCTCAACCCAGGAACACCTGGGGAGGGCTGGCAGGCAGTGTCAGGCTGCCCAAATCAGCCAATCCTCACCCCTCAGGGGCTAACAGTTGCAGAAAATGAACCTTGCTAAACAGGCCAGGCCCAAGGAACAGGTGTGGGCTCCTGCGAGTCAGGATAGACAAGGGGCTGCAGCTGCGGCTTGTTTTCTTACCATTTTATCTGGTCTATGAGTGAAAAACAAATTCAAGAAGACCCTATCCTAATGAGAGGAACCCAGGAGTCAGGGAGAGGAGTGATGGTGGGTGGAGACAGAGGCCTGGTGCCCTGGCTGCAGTGGAAGTGTCTGGAAGACCAGGCAGAGACAGGATGCACAGAGTGATACCCAGGGTCACAGACCTCTCAGAGCTGCTGTTTGTTAGTTCAAGTCCTGCTCTGAGGTGTTCTGTGTCAGCTGTGAGCGACGGGTGAGCTGGGGGTTCTCTGCAAGGTGGGCTATGTGCACAGTTCCTGTGTGTCCAGCCCTGCTGGGGTACTGGCCCAGGGGAGCTCTGTATCCTGGGAAGGGCCTGACTAGGAGAGCCCCATGGGCTGCTGGGTAGCTGCACAGGTGAGCTCCATACCCTGGGAGGGACTTGACCACGAGAGCCCCGTGGGCTGTGGGGTGGGCGGCGCAGCCCAGGTGAGCTCCATATCTGGGATTGGCCTGACCACGAGAGCCCCATGGGCTGCTGGAGACCTGGTAAAGAATATCAGGACAGTCAGTGAAGCCACCGAGGATATACATCCAGTAGCTCCTATTTCCTACACCCTGCTGGTCATTCTACCATCCACCAGGCCATGGCATTCTGTATTAAACTTCAATGATGACTTCTTCTGTATTCCATTCATCTCAGAGTCACAAGAACTTTTGGCTTGTGAGTGGCAGGACACAACATGCAACAAAAGCAATAATGCTGGGCCGTCCTGCCCCAATGGTTCAAAAATCCCCACACCATCATTGGGGAAATGTCCTCTAAAGACCTAAAAGTTCTACCTTTGTAAAAGGGAACCCTCCTTCAATATGCAGATGACATTCTGATCGCCTGGCCTACTAAAGACGCCTCTGCACTTCCTACCCAAGAAAGGATAGAAGGTGTCCAAGGAAAAGGCTCAATTATCCCAGGCTAAGGTGACATGCCTGGTCTTCATTCTCAGAGATATTCGGAGAAACGCATCCCAGGATAGGGAAGAAGCCATTTGCAGCCTTACCTCTTCTAAAACTAGAAGAGAGCTTAGGGGTTACTGGGGAGGCCAAGGTTTTATGCATCTGGATCCCTAACTACAGTGTAATAGCTGGGCCTCTACATGAAACACTGACACGAAATGATGATGATTCTTTTGAATAGAATCCAGAAGCAGCCTTTCAAGAATGGAAAGAGCAGTCAATTCAGGCCCTTGCCCAGGAACTCCCTAATTTAGCTAAACCCTTTGACCATTACATACCTGGTCAAAGGTTAATCGCCCTTGGAGCCTTAGTGCAAAAACTGGGACCACTTGAAATGGAGCAACACAAGAATGCCCTTCAGGTATGATAAACTATGGTCACCAAGGGCTTTGCCCACTGCCCCATCAGGCCAGGATACTGGGGTATCTAAAAAGCTGGAAATCAGCAGCCCACAAGGCCAGCTCCCTCCTAAGGGAAAAGGACCCCACGTGGTGATCCTAACCACCCAACATGCCCTGAAGTTGCAGGGGTCTCGCTGCGGACACACTGACCTCGAGTGAGGAGGCCCTCCAACTCCAACCTCCAGAGAGACAAACGGGCGCAATGGGCCCCCAAGATGACTCGTGTGACCATCACTTGACCTGGAGTTTCTCTCAGAAAACAAGTCTGTGCCCCGAAAGAGCAGACTACTGCTTGCAGGACTTACTGCACCCAGACGGGAGCTAACAAGCTTGGTGGAGGAAACGTATATCACGATTTCACCATAGAAAACCCTACAGACACCACGGTGATGGTGGCCAATATGACCGGCTGGACTGCTGGCTTCTTCAAAAGGCAGTTGACTCAGTGGACGTCATGGTCCTGGATCACCACTGACCCTGGACTGTCTGGGAGTTGAGCGGGCAGGGCTTTGACACATGGTGCTGTTTGTACATTAATTCAGGGACCTAATTAAAGAAAGCACAGACTACTGGTCAGAGCATCTAGGCTGGCAAATCCGTCAGCCTATGTTCACCGAACAAATGTGGGGTGGGGTGAAACCTGCCACAACAGCATCTCTGTGCATCTCTTTCCTGGACCCTTAAAGGTCATTAGAATCTATAACACTTCCAATGCTCGTGCTCAGGTGGACGAGCAGAGAGGCAGGAGGCCTTGGGACAATCAACCTCACCTGGAGGCTGCTGGGGAGAAGTTTTGCCCCTCCCCCCGTGTATGAGGGCTCCCACCTCAGCATGAAGCAGTTACAAAAGAGGTGTCTGCACCCTCAGCACCCCAAGAATGAGGAACGGGACAAAAAGCAGAGGAGGTGTTCATCTCCGGCAACGTTCATTAAAAATTCCTGGGAGATAAAAAGAGAATCTGGGCAATAAAATAAAGTCTAACCTGTTTTTCCTTTGTGCTTTGTCTAATTTCACGTGCTCCTAGGGTTCCACATGCAGAGGTCCCACACCCGGCACTTCAGACCCGATTTCCTAGTGCAGAATGGCTGGGTCGACACCTCAGCTAGCAGGGTCCCATGCAGACTCTGCGACATAGAGCCTGAGCTGCAGCCAACCCAGCCCTCGAGAGCTCCATCCCCTCCCTCCTGCTGACGCTGCTGGGACCCCTACACAGCAGCCCAGCCCACAGCCCGTGGGGGAGTGCACGCTCTCACCTCTCCATTCTGTTTTCAAAATATAAAGTTTCCTTTGCTACTGAACCAAACTCAGTCTTGATCTGTTTGCTCCAATGACACTGGGCACGGGGACTCCTGTTGGGGTCCACTCTGGAGGATCAGTAACAGAAATTGAGAACATTGTAACTTCAATGAACAGATGTGTGAGCCAAACTGTAGTCAACCTAGAGCAGTGTATAAGGCTCGGGTAAAATAAGATGTTTCTAAGACTTACATCTGATATTTCCATCACTTTATTATAAGCAAGTTCAGTGAAGACGTCTGTCTTATTTGTCAGGTCAACATTAGAGAAATGAAGTGATTTATTCCCAAGGATGTACATCGAATACTCTTGGCTGAAGCTTTAATCTTGTTTTGAATGCTTTTCCATTGAAAATGATACCTCTCTTTCAGCTTCCCCATTTCTGAGAAGTATAAAATCTTATAATTTATTATTACCAAAGGGGAAAGGTAGGTGAAGGGATAAATTAACAGTTTTGGTTTAACACATACACACTGCTATGTATAAAACAGATCATCAACAAGGAACTACTGTATAGCACAGGGAACTACACTGAATATTTTGCAATAACCTATAAGGGGAAATAATCTGAAAAAGAATAGATATTTTTATTGACATCATCATTCAATGACAGATAAAATGTAACCTAAGCAAGGCCGATGGTGAGCACTTCTGACTCTGAAGATTTAAATCATCTAAAGTTTGGACTCTGCCAAATTCCCAAGGCCCTTAATGGACATATATGTAGCCATAGCTTAAAAATTCCCCAGTTTGGTGTTCAGGGAGGCACTGATTTGGAAAACTCCCTGGTGTTCTCCTTACATGCACGGGACCATTCCTACGGCTAAAACATGCCTGTCAAACCTAGAGGATGGTACACCATTTGATCGGAAACAGTTTGGAAAAGGCACCTCCTCTCCTCATCGCCTGGTGCTCGGGTTCACCCCTCCAGCATTTTTCCTAACAATCTCCTCACTTGGTGATATCAGCACCGTCAAAATCCTGTTGAACACAGTTTGGAATTTGTCCAGAGGATGAAGCGGAAGGATGAGAAAAATTTAGAGACAAGTCCTAGGTGTTCGGACAGGCACATGCCACTCTAATTTCCAATCCGGAAGACAAATTCATCAAAGGCTAGAATTGCCCACGAAAACAGAATAGGGCTAGAGGAAATCTCGCTGTTTTGTGTCCAGGTTCCAAAAACACAAGTTGAAAAATGGAACTCAGGGGCACTAAAATTCATGAAACGGCAGAGTTGAAAATATCTATCGTCAAAAAATGTCTTGAGGTAAGTCACAGAAAAGGACTTGTAAGCAAGGGAGAGTGGCAGGAAACAGATTTGTAGATGTGGAAAGGACTCCCCATTAAAGAACAAGAAAAGGGGCTGAACATCGCCAATGATGCAGTTGGCCAAAAAGGGCGTATGCATTTTTTCTGAATATATTCAAGTAAAGGCCATACACACGTTTTATCCAACCAAACAGGTGGGCACTGGAAATCAATACTACAAAATGTATCACTTCACATCAGTCAGAAGGGCCATCCACATAAAGTGTAAACACCCGAAATGCAGGACAGGGTGAGGAGAAAAGGGAGCCCTGTGAGGCTTATAGTGGAAATGTAATTTGCCAATGGCCACTCTGGAGAAGTGTATTGTGTTTTCTAAAACATCTAAAAAATGAGCTACAGAGCATAGGGCAGTTGCACTCATGGGTGTATACCTTGGGAAAAACAAAAATCAACAGAAAACAGGCACCCCAACGTTTACCACCTCTCTGTTAAAAAGGGCCTCAACTTCGATATAACATAAATGTCCCTGGAAGGATAAAATGGATAAAAGAGATGGGGTACTTATGTAGAGTGGAATATTACTCATCTAGAAATCAATTAAATAAGGCCAGTTGTAACAACTCTGGAGGAGATACATACGATCATTCTAAGTGACGTATGTCAGAAAGAAAAAGACACATATCATAAGATGTCACTTAAAGGTGGAATCAAAAATGGCTACACATGAAATAAATTACAAAAGAGAAACATACTCAAATATGTAGAAAATAGACGTAAGGCTGCTAAATGGGAAAGGTGGGGAAGGGTGAGGTATTATCCAGGAGGTTGAAATTAGCAAAGATACCATTCCAAGTACCAAATTGAATAACTGACAAGGCCTACACGGTACCTCAAAGAACTGCACTCAGCCCACTCAAGTCACTGGAAAATAATACATATGACTGGTAAGCATCTGAAAAAGAATTTATTGTTGTCTCACAGTACATGAATCAAGTGGATGCACAGCAGCAAAAAACAGAGCTTTGAAAATCAGTTGTAACCAATATAAAAATAAATTTAAAAATATGTATAAAAACAGTGAGACAGACAAAACTTCTTACAACTTTTGTTGAAGGGCTACGATGTAACATGAATTGAACACATGTAGACCCACAGCAGGATGATATATAAGGCTGGAAGCTATGCACGCTAAGACATGTTAGAGTGGCTGGGTGAGGAAATGCAGACCTTTTAAAGTAATACAGCCTGGTACCCATTCCATGGGTCCCAAATCTGCAGGTTCAAGGGAATCTTCTGACAGCGAAAACATGCCTGGAAAACCAAGATGAACGTACACCGTGTGCTCATGAAAGGTGTCTAAAATGCACCTCATTTTTGATCTCCTGGTGCTGGGGTTCGCCATTCCAGCCAAATTACTAACAATCTCCCCACTTGGAGAATCAGCACCTTTAACCTCCTGTTTCACACAGTTTGCAATTTGTGCAGAGGATAAACGGGAAGAGGGGGAACCAATGAGAGACTAGCTGTAGGAGTTTTGACAGGCACATGTCACTCTAATTTCCCATTAGGAAGAAGAATTAACCAAAGGCACAGCCTGCCTCCCCAGAACCAGAATAGGCCCGGAAGCAATACAATGGTTTGGCGGCCAGCTCACAAAAAATGCGAGTTGAAAAATGGAGCTCAGGAGCAGACAAATCAAAGACCTGCAAAGATATAAATGATAACCAACGTCCAAAAATATATTCAGGTAAGGCAACAAAGAGGATCTGAATGAGCGGCAGAATTGCAGGAAACAGATATCAAAACGTAGATTGTACTCACAGTTAAAGCATATGAAAAGCAGCAGAATTTCTAAAATGATGCAGTTGGGCAAAAGGGTGTATGCGTTTTTTTCGTGAATATCTTCAGGAAAAAAACACATACAGAGTTTTTGGCCAACCAAGCAAGCGGGAAATGCAAGTCCGCTCAACAAAGAAGTCTCAATTTCCACTGCTCAGAAAGGCCATCCAAAAAATGTGTACAAACCAGAAATGCAGGAGAGGCCATGGAGAACAGGGAGCTACTCAAGCTGATGGGTGGGGTATAAATATCCAAGAGCCACTCTGAAGAAGTGTATGCTGTTTCCAAAACATCTAAAATACAAAGCCCCCGAGCAAAGGGGACTTCAACTCATGGGCATATGACTTGGGAAGACTAAATATCAACAAGACACAGGCACCCCAAAATTTAGGGCTGCTCTGCATACAAGAACCTCCACTTCTGTTCACATAAAGTATGCCAGGAAAAAGAGAAATGCATAAAGAACTTGTGGTAATTTTGTTCAACGGAATATCACTCAGACGTGATATCAATGCCATAAGGCCAGTAGCAGCATAATGAGTGGATTAAGGTACGATGATTCTAAGTGCAATAAGTCACACAGAAAAAGAATCTAATCATAAGATATCACTTATAGAGGTAATGTCAACATCACAACACATGAACTGAATTAGGAAAGAGAACAGAGTCTCACATTTAGAAAACACTCTTATGCTTGCTTAAGGGGAAAGTAGAGGTGGGGTGATGCATAAAACTAGAGTTTGATGTTAGCACAGGTACCATTCCATAAACCAAATACAGAATAGACAAGACCTACACTTTCCTCAGTGAACGGGACTCAACACCCCTATTCCACGCAGAGGAATATATCTGACTAGTAAAAAATCTTAAAACCTATGTATTGATATGTCTCTGTAAGGGAATCAATTGTGTCTAGACCAGCATAAACACGTCCTTGAAAATCAGTTCAACCCCATTATAAAAATGAATTTCAAAAACAAAACAAAATAACAGCGAAATTCTTACACAATTCCTTCAGGGGTTCTGATGAAACCTGGAATGACCCTATCTGCAAAGAGAGCTGGATGAGACATAAGGCTGGACACCAGGGAATGAGAGGACTGGTGAGATTGGGAGAGAAAATGTAGACCCTTTAAAGTAGTAATGCATGCCACCATTCCTTGGGTCCCAAATCTCCAGGTAGAAGGGAATATCACTACAGTTATAACATGTATGGGAAACCTAGAGAATGAACACACTGTTTTGGCGAAAGGTTTCTAAAAGTCTCCTAATTTTTCCTCTCCTTGTGCTCCAATTTGGCATTCCAACTGCTTTACTATCAATCTCCCAACTTTGGAGAGTCAACCCCTAAAACCTCCTGGTTCGCACAGTTTGCTAATTGTGCAGAGGATGAAAGGGAAGAGGGAGAACCAATCAGAGAGTAGGTGAAGGCATTTGGACGGGCACATGTCACTCTAATTTCCCATTCAGGAAGAAGAATTAACCAAAGCCTCAGCCAACAGCAGGGAATCAGTATAGCCACCCCTGGAACCAGTATAGGTCCTGAAGCAATATTGTGGATTTGCGGACAGCTCACAAAAATGGGATTTCAAAATTGGAGCTCAGGGGCACAGAAATTCACAAACCTGCAGTTATAAAGAACTACTCAATTCCAAAAATCTGTTGAGGAAAGGCAAAGAAGTGGACTTGAAAATGAGGCAGAATTGCACAAAACATATTTCAAGAGGTAAATTAGAATCACCTTTAAAGCTCAGGAAAAGCATCACAACATCGACAATGATGCACTTGGCCAAAAAGGGCGTATGACTTTTCTCCTGAATTCAGGAGAAAACGCATACGACCTTTTTGGCCAATCAAGCAAGCGCACAATGCAAATCCACAGTACAAAGAATTGTCACTTCCAACCGGTAAAAAGGGATATCTGAAAATCTGTAAAAACAACAAAGACAAGAGAAAGATGACAAGGGCATGAAGCAATGTGATCCCAAGGGTCATGGAGGATTGTGATGACAAGTGCATGGAGCATTGTGATGACAAGATTATGTAGCATTTGCTGACAAAGGCATGGAGCATTGTGATGACAAGTTTCATGGAGCACTGTGATGACAAGCCACAAGGAGCACTGTGATTAGAGTGGTCATGGAGCACTGGGCTGACAAGGGCATGGATCATTGTGATGACAAGGGTCATGGAGCATTTTGATCACAAGAGTCCCGGATCATTGTGTTGTCAGGGTTCATGGAGCGTTGTGATGACAGTGGTCCTGGAGCACTGTGATGGCAGGGATCATGGAGCATTGTGATGAGAAAGTCATGGAGCATTGGGCTGAAAATGTTCATCTAGTATTGTGATGACAGGGGTCATGGAGCATTGTGATGACAAGGTACTGGAGCATTGTGATAAGAAGACCATGGAGCCTTGTGATGACAAGTCTCATGGAGCATTCTGATGAAAAGGGTCATGGAGCATTGTGATTACAGGGGTCTTGGAGCATTGTGATGACAAGGGCATGGAGCATTGTGATGAGAAGGACATGGAGCGTTCTGATGACATGCATCACGGAGCACTGTGATGACAAGGGTATGTAGCATTGTGATTACAGGGGTCTTGGAGCACTGTGATGAAAAGGGCATGGATCATTGTGATGAAAAAGGCATGGAGCCTTGTCATGACAGGGTTCAAGGAGCATACTGACGACAAGTGTCAGGGAGCATTGTGATGACAAGGGTATTGAGCATTGTGATGACAAAGGTCATGGAGCATTGTGATGAGAAGACCATGGATAATTGTGATGACGAGCGTCATGGGGCATTGTGATGATAAGTGTTATGGAACATTTTGATCAGAATGATTGGGAGCATTGTGATGACAGAGGTCACAGAGCATTTTGATTTCATTGTTATGACAATAGCATGAAGCATTATGATGATGGGCATAGTGCATTTTGATGACAGGGTTCATGGAGCAGTGAGATGAAAAGGGGCATGGAGCATTGTGATAACAGCAGTCTTGGAGCATTGTGATGACAAGGGCATGGAGCATTGTGATTACAGGGGCCGTGGAGCATTGTGATGACAAGGGTCATGGAGCCTTGTGATGACAAGGCTGTGGAACATTGTGATGGCAGGGGTCATGGAGCATTGTTATGACAGGGGTAACGGAGCATTGTGATGACAAGGGCATGGAGCATTCATCTGAAAAATTTCATGGATTATTGTGATGAGAGGGGGAAGGAGCATTGTGATGACAAGGGCACGGAATACTGAGATACATGGGTCATGCAGGATTGTAAGGACAAGCGCATGGAGCATTGTGATAAGAAGGACATCGAGCATTTTGACGTCAAGCGTCATGGAGCTTTGTGATGACAAGGCCATGGAGCAATGTGATGAGAGTGTTCATGGAGCATTGTGATGACAATGGCATGCAGCATTGTGATGCCAAGGGTCATGGAGCTTTGTGATGACAAAGGTGATGGAGCATTTTGATGACAAGTGTGTGGTGCACTCGGTTGTGAAGGGCGGGGAGCATTGTGATGACAGGGTCATGGAACAATTTGATGAAAATTGTCATGGAACATTTTGATGAAAGTGGTTATGGAACGTTGTGATGTCAGGGGTCCTGGAGCATTTTGATGAAAAGGGTCATGGAGCATTTTGATGACAGGGGTTATGGCACATTGTGATGTCAGGGGTCATCGAACATTGTGATGACAGGGGTGAGGGAGTATTGTGATGAGTAGTGATGTAACATTGTGATATCAGTGGTGAGAGATCATTTTGATGAGAAGTGCATGGAGCATTGTGATGACAAGGTTTATGGAGCACTGTGATGAAAAGATTGTGGAGCACTGTGATGAAAACTGCATGGCACATTGTGATGACATGGGTCATGGAGCATTGTGCTGAGAAAGGCATAGAGCATTGTTATGACAAGGGTCAAATAGCATTGTGATGAAAAGTTCATGGAGCATTGTGGTGAAAAATGTCACAGAGATTCGTGATGACGAGGGCATGTACCATTGTGACAACAAAGGTCATGAAGCGTTGAGATGACTGGAGTCACGGAGCATTGTGATGACAGGGGTCATGGAGCATTGTGATAACAAGGGCATGGAGCATTGTGATGACAAGTGTCATGGAGGATTCTGATGACAAAGGTAATGGAGCATTGTGATGACAATCGCTTGGAGCATTGTGATGACAAGGGTCAGGGAGCATTGTACTGACAAGTGCATGGAGAATTGTGATGACAAGTGTCATGCAGCACTCTGATGACAAGCTTGTGAAGTATTTTGATGACAATGGCATGGAGCATTCTGATGACATGCGTCATGGAGCTTTGTGATGACAAGGGCATGGAGCATTGTGAGGAGAAGTGCATCGAGCGTTGTGATGACAAGCCTCATGGAGATTTGTGATGACAAATGCATGGAGCAATGTGATGAGAGGGTTCATGGAGCATTGTTATGACAATGGAAAGGAGCATTGTGATGCAAAGGGTCATGGATCTTTGTGATGACAAAGGTCATGGAGCATTTTGATGACAAGCGCGTAGTTCATTGTGATGAGAAGTGCAGGGAGCATTGTGATGACATGGGTTATGGAGCATTGTGCTTACATGTGCATCGAGCATTGTGATGACAAATGTCATGGAGCATTCTGCTGAAAATTGCATGGAGCTTTGTGATGACAAGGGTCACAGAGCATTGTGATGAATAGTTCATGGAGTATTGTGATGAGAGTCATGGAGCAATGTGATGAAATGTATCATGGAATATTTTGATGACAGGGGTTATGGAACATTGTGATGTCAGGGGTCATGGAGCATTGTGATGAAAAGTGTCATGGAGCATTTTGTGACAGGGGTTATGGAACATTGTGATGTCAGGGGTCATGGAGCATTGTGAAGATATGGGCATGTAGCATTGTGATGATATGGGCATGTAGCCTTTTGATGACTGGGTTCATGGAACATGGTGATGATGGCGTGAGGGAGTATTGTCATGACTAGTGATGGAACATTGTGATATATGTGGTGAGAGAGCATTTAGATGAGAAGTGCATGGAGAATTGTGATGACACGTTTTATGGAGCATAGCGATGAAAAGGATGTGGAGCATTGTGATGACAAGCACATGGCGAAATGTTATGACATGGGTCAAGGAGCATTGTGCTGACAAGTGCATGGAGCATCGTGATGACAAGCGTCATGGAGCATTGTGCTGACAAAGGCATGTAGCATTGTGATGACAAGGCTCATAGGGTTTTGTGATGAAAAGTTCATGGAGCATTGTGGTGACAAAGGTCACAAAACCTTGTGTGACGAGGGCATGGACCATTGTGATGACAAAGGTCATGAATCATTGTGATGACTGGAGGCACGGAGCACTGTGATGACAAGGGCATGGAGCACTGTGATGACAGGGGCATGGAACATTGGTCTGACAAGTTTCATGGATTACTGTGATGACAGTGTGCATGACGCATTGTGATGACAAGGGTATGGAGCACTGTGATGACAAGGTTATGGATTATTGTGAAGACAGGTGTCAGGGAGCATTTTGATGACATATGTCATTGTCCATTGCGATGACAATGGCATGGAGTGTTGTGATGCCAAGTGTCATGGAGGATTGTGATGACAAATGTAATGGAGCATTTTGATGACAAGTGCTTAGAACATCGTGATGACAAGGGTCATGGAGCATTGTGATGACAAGAGCATGGAGCATTGTGATGACAAATGTCACAGAGCCTTGTGTGACGAGGGCATGGACCATTGTGATGACAAAGGTCAAGAAGCATTGTGATGATTGGAGTCACGGAGCATTGTGATGGCATGGGTCAGGGAGCATTGTGATGACAATGGCATGGAGCATTGTGATAAAAGGGGCATGGAATATTGGTCTGACAATTTTCATGGATTATTGTGATGACAGTGGGCATGGCTCATTGTGATGACAAGGGCATGGAGCATTCTGATGACAAGGTCATGGAGTATTGTGAAGACAGATGTCAGGGAGCATTTTGAGGACATATGTCATGGTCCATTGCGATGACAATGGCATGGATTATTGTGATGCCAAGTGTCATGGAGCATTGTGATGACAAGTGTTATGGAACATTTTGATCAGAAGGGTTTGGAGCATTGTGATGACAGAGGTCATTCAGCATTTTGATTTCCTTGTGATGACAATAGCATGAAATATTATGGTGATGGGCACGGTGCATTGTGATGACATGTTTCATGAAGCATTGAGAAGAAAAGTGGCATGGAGCACTGTGATTAGACGGGTGTTGGAGCATTATGATGACAAGGGCATTGAGCATTGTGATTACAGGGGTCTTGGAGCATTGTGATGACAAGGGTCGCGGAGGCTTGTGATGACAAGGCCGTGGAACATTGTGATAGCAGGGGTCATGGAGCATTGTTATGACAGGTGTAATGGAGCACTGTGATGACAAGGGTATGGGGCATTGGTCTGAAAAGTTTCATGGATTATTTTGATGAGAGTGGGCATGGAGCATTGTGATGACAAGGGCATGGAACACTGTGATACATAGATCATGCAGGATTGTAATGACGAGGGCATGTAGCATTGTTTTGAGAAGGACATCGAGCATTGTTTTTACAAGAGTCATGGAGATTTGGGATGACTAGTGCATGGCGCAATGTGATGAGAGGCTTCATGAATCATTGTGATGACATTGGAATGGAGCATTGTGATGCCAATGGTCATGGAGCTTTGTGATGACAAATGTCATGGAGCATTTTGATGACATGTGTTATGGAGCATTGTGAGGTCAGGGGTCATGGAGCATTGTGATGAAAAGGGTCATGGAGCATTTTGATTACATGGGTTATGGATCATTGTGATGTCAGGGGTCATGGAGCACTGTGATGATAAGGGCATGTAGTATTGTGATGACAGAGGTCAGGGAAAATTGTGATGACAAGGGTGAGGGAGTATTGTTATGACTAAGATGGAACATTGTGATATCAGTGGTGACAGATCATTTTGATGAGAAGTGCATGCAGCATTGTGATGACAAGCTGGTGGAGCATTTTCCTGACAAGCACATGGAGCATTGTGATGACAAGGGTCATTGAGAATTGTGCTGAGAAAGGCATGGAGCATTGTGATGAAAAGTTCATGGAGCATTGTGGTGACACAGGTCACAGAGGCTTGTGATGACGAGGGGATTGACCATTGTGATGACAAAGATCATGAAGCATTGTGGTGAATGGAGTCACGGAGCATTGTGATGACAGGGGTCATGGAGCATTGGGATGTCAAGGGCATGGAGCATTTTGATGACAGGGGCATGGAGCAATGGTCTCACAAATTTCATGGATTATTGTGATGACAGTGGGCATGGTGCACTGTGATGAAAAGAGCATGGAACTTTGTGATGACAACGTCCTGGATTATTGTGAAGACAGGTGTCAGGAAACAATGTGATGACATATGTCACGGTCCATTGTGATGCCAATGACATGGAGCATTGTGATGCCAAGTGTCATGGAGGATTGTGATGACAAAGGTAAAGGAGCATTGTGATGATCAGGACATGGAGCAATGGATGGCAAGACCGTGGAGCATTGTCATGAGAAGACCATGGATAATTGTGATGACGAGCAACATGGAGCTTTATGATGAAAAGAGCCATGGAGCCTTCTGACATAAGATATCACTTATGAAGGAAATGTAAACATGGCTAAACATGAACTGAATTAGGAAAGAGAACAGAGTCTCACATTTAGAAAACATACTTATGGCTGCTTAGGGGAAAGAAAGGTGAGAAAATGCACAAAACCAGAGTTGGATAATAGCACAGGTACCGTTCAATAATCCAAATACAGAATAGACAAGACCTACTCCTTCCTCAGTGAACGGGACTCAACACCCCTATTCCCCGCAGAGGAATATATCTGATTAGAAAGAATCTTTTTTTTTTTTTTTTCTGCGGTATGTGGGCCTCTCACTGTTGTGGCCTCTGTGGTTGGGGAGCACAGGCTCCGGACACGCAGGCTCAATGGCCATGGATCATGGGCCAAGCCGCTCCGCGGCATGTGGGATCCTCCCAGACCGGGGCACGAACCCATGTCCCCTGCAGCGGCAGGCGGACTCTGAACCACTGTGCCACCAGGGAAGCCCCTGATTAGTAAGAATCTTAAAACCTATGTATCGATATGTCTCCGTAAGGGAATCAAGTCTGTCTAGACCGGCATAAACACGTCAGTGAAAATCAGCTCAACCTCATTATAAAAATGAATTTCAAAAACAAAACAAAAAAAAAACAGGAAAATTCAAACACAATTCCTTCAGGTGTTATGATAAAACCTGTAATGACTCTATCCAAAATGACAGCTGGATGAGACATAAGGCTGGTCACTTGGGACTGAGAGGATTGGTGAAATTGGGTGAGAAAATGCAGACGCTTTAAAGCAATAATGCATTCCACCAATTCCATGGGTCCCAACTCTCCAGGTAGAAGGGAATATCACTACAGTTATAACATGTACGGGAAACCAAGAGAATGGACACACTGTGTATAAGAAAGCTTTCTAAAACTCAACTAATAGTCCCACTCCTGGTGCTCCGGTTTCAATTTCCAACTGCTTTATTATCAATCTCCCAACTTGGAGAGACAGATCCTTTAACCTCCTGTTTCTCACACGTTGCCAAATTGGCAGAGGATGGAAGGGAAGATGGAGAACCAATGAGAGAGTATCTGTTAGGCATTTGGATGGGCAGATGTCACTCTAATTTCCAGGCAGGAAGAAGAATTAATCAAAGTCTCAGCCAACCACTGGGAACCTCTATAGGTCCTGAACCAAAATTTTGGACTTGCGGTCAGCTCACAAAAAACGAGTTGAAAAATGGAGCTCAGGGGCACAGCAATTCACAAACTGGCAGAGTACTAAAGGGCAACTATCGTCCAAAAATCTGTTCAGGGAAAGCAACGAGGAGGAATTGAAAGTGAGCCAGAATAGCAGGAAACAAATTTCAAGAGGTACATTGGAATCGCCTTCAAAGCACAGGAAGAGGGGCACAACTTCGACAATGATGCACTTGGCGAAAAAGGGCGTATGTGTTTCCTCCTGAATATAATCAGGAGGAAACACATACGCCCATTTGGCCAAGCAAGCAAGCGGGCAATGAAATTCTGCAGTACAAAGAAGTATCACTTCCAAGTGGTCAAAAGGGACATCTGCAAAATGTGTAAAAAACAGAAAGGCAAGACATGCACTGGAGAAGAGGGAGCCTAGTTATGCTGATGGGCAGGATGTGAATTGCCAACCGCCTCTCTGGAGGAGTGCAATGTGTTCCCTAAAACAATTAAACAGCAGAGCTACAGAGCCAAGGGCACTTCCAGTCTAGGGAATATACCTTGGGAAAACTGAAAATCAATAAGACAGAGCCACCCCAAAATTTAGAGCTGCACTGTTTACAAGAACCTCAACTTGGGTACACTTAAAATATCCCAGGAAAGACAAAATTGGTTCAAGAAATTTTGGTACTTACGTACGATGGATTATCCCTCAGCCATGAAATCAATGTCATAAGGCCAGTAGCAGCAAAATGAGTGGATTCAGGTACGATGATTCTAAGTGAAATAAGTCACAGAGAAAAAGAAACTTATCATAAGATATCACTTATGAAGGTCCTGTAAACATGGCTACACATGAACAGAGTTAGGAAAGAGAAAAGAGCCTCTCATTTAGAAAACACTCTTATGCCTTCTTAAGGGGAAAGGAGAGGAGGGGTGATGCATAAAACCAGAGTTTGATATACGTACAGGTACCATTCCAAAAACCAAATATGGAATAGACAAGACCTACACCTTCCTCAGTGAAAGAGACACAAAACCCCATATTTCCTGCAGAGGAATATATCTGACTAGTAATAATCTTAAAACCTATATATTGATATGTCTCCATAAGGGAATCAATTGTGTCTAGACTGGCATTAACATGGCCGTGAGAATCAGCTCAAACCCACTATAAAAAGGAATTTCAAAAACAACAAAAAAAAAACCCGGGAAATTCTTTACAATTCCTTCAGGGGCTCTGATGAAACCTAGAATGACACTATCTACAACGAAAGCTGGATGTGGCATAAGGCTGGACACTTGGGACTGAGAGGATTGGTGAGATTGGGTGAGCAAATGCAGACCTTTTAAAGCAATAATGTGTGGCACACATTCCAAGGGTCCCAACTCTCCAGGTTGAAGGGAATATTACTACAGCTATTACATGTACGGGAAACCTAGAGAATGGACACACTGTGAATATGAAAGGTTTCTAAAACTAAACTAAAGTCCCTCTCCTGGTGCTCCGGTTTGAATTTCCAACTGCCTTACTATCAATCTCCCAACTTGGAGAGACAGGCCCTTTAACCTCCTGGTTCGCACAGGTTGCCAATTTGGCAGAGGATGAAAGGGAAGCTGAAGAACAAATGAGAGAATAGCTGTTAGGCATTTGGACGGGCACATGTCACTCCAATTTCCTGGCAGGTAGAAGAATTAATCAAAGTGTCAGCCACCCACTGGGAAACTGTATAGGTCCTGAACCAAAATTTTGGACTTGTGGTCAGCACACAAAAAAGGAGTTGAATAATGGAGATCAGGGGCACAGAAATTCACAAACTGGCAGAGAACTAAAGGGCAACTATCGTCCAAAATTCTGTTGAGTGAAGGCAACGAAGGGGACTTGAAAGCGAGCCAGAATAGCAGGAAACAGATTTCAAGAGGTACACTGGAATCACCTTTAAAGCACAGGAAGAGGGGCACAACTTCGACAATGATGCACTTGGCCAAAAAGGGTGTATGCATTTTCTCCTGAATATATTTAGGAGAAAACGCATACGACATTTTTGGCAAAGCAAGCAAGCGGGCAATGCAAATCTGCACTACAAAGAAGTATCACTTCCCACCGGTCAAAAGGGACATCCGCAAAATGTGTAAAAACCAGAAAGCAAGACAGGCCCTGGAGAACAGGGAGCCTAGTTATGTGGATGGGCAGGATGTAAATTGCCAACTGCCTCTCTGGAGGAGTGCATTCTGTTCCCTCAAACAAGTAAACAACAGAGCTACAGAGCCAAGGGCATTTCCAGTCTAGGGAATATACCTTGGGATAACTGAAAATCAATAAGACAGAGGAACCCCAAAATTTAGGGCTGCACTGCTTACAAGACCCTCAACTTGGGTACTCCTTATATTTCCGAGGAAAGACAAAAATGGTTCAAGTAATTGTGTTACTTACATACGATGGAATATCCCTCAGCCATGAAATCAATGTCATAAGGCCAGTAGCAGCAAAATGAGTGGATTCAGGTACGATGATTCTAAGTGAAATAAGTCACAGAGAAAAAGAATCTTATCATAAGATATCACTTATGAAAGTCCTGTAAACATGGCTATACATGAACTGAGTTATGAAGGAGAACAGAGTCTCACATTTAGGAAACACTCTTATGCCTGCTTAAGGGGGAAGGAGAGGTGGGGTGATGCATAAAACCAGAGTTTGATAGTAGTACAGGTACCGTTCCAAAAACCAAATATGGAATAGACAACACCTACACTTTCCTCAGTGAAGGGACACAAAACCACATATTTCCCGCAGAGGAATATATGTGACTAGTAAGAATCTTAAAACCTATGTATTGATATGTCTCTGTGACGGAATCAAGTGTGTCTAGACTGGCATAAAAATGGCAGTGAGAATCAGCTCAAACCCACTATAAAAAGGAATTTCAAAAACAAAACACAAAAACAGGGAAATTCTTTAAAATTCCTTCAGGGGCTCTAATGAAACCTGGAATGACACTATCTACAACGACAGCTGGATGTGGCATAAGGCTGGACACTTGGGACTGAGAGGATTTGCGAGATTCAGTGAGCAAATGCAGACCATTTAAAGCAATAATGCGTGACAAACATTCCAAGGGTCCCAACTCTCCAGGTTGAAGGGAATATTACTACAGCTATAACAAGTACGGGAAACCTAGAGAATGGACACACTGTGAATACGAAAGATTTCTAAAACTCAACTAAAGTCCCTCTCCTGGTGCTCTGGTTGGAATTTCCAACTGCTTTACTACCAATCTCCCAACTTGGAGAGACAGGCCCTTTAACCTCCTGGTTCGCACAGGTTGCCAATTTGGCAGAGGATGAAAGGGAAGATGGAGAACCAATGAGAGAATAGCTGTTAGGCATTTTGACGGGCACATGTCATTCTAATTTCCCGGCAGGAAGAAGAATTAATCAGAGTCTCAGCCACCCACTGGGAAACTGTATAGGTCCTGAACCAACATTTTGGACTTGTGGTCAGCTCACAAAAAAGGAGTTGAAAAATGGATCTCAGGGGCACAGCAATTCACAAACTGGCAGAGTATAAAGGGCAACTATCGTCCAAAAATCTGTTGAGGGAAGGCAACGAGGCGGACTTGAAAGCGATCCAGAATAGCAGGAAACAGATTTCAAGGGGTACATTGGAATCGCATTCAAACCACAGGAAGAGGGGCACAATTTCGACAATGATGCACTTGGCCAAAAAGGTCGTACGCGTTGTCTCCTGAATATATTCAGGAGAAAACACATACGCCCTTTTTGTCCAAGCAAGCAAGCGGGCAATGCAAATCTGCACTACAAAATGTATCACTTCCCACAGGTCAAAAGGGACATCCGCAAAATGTGTAAAAACCAGAAAGGCAAGACAGGCCCTGGAGAACAGAGAACCCAGTTATGCTGATGGGCGGGATATAAATTACCAACTGCCTTTGTGAAGGAGTTCACTGTGTTCCCTAAAAAAAGTAAACAAGAGAGCTACCGAACCAAGGGCACTTCCAGTCTAGGGAATATACCTTGGGAAAACTGAAAATCAATAAGACAGAGCCACCCCAAACGGGGGCTGCACTGCTTACAGGAACCTCAACTTGGGTACACCCTAAATATCCCAGGAAAGACAAAAATGGTTTAAGAAATTGTATTACTTACAGACGATGGAATATCCCCTAGCCATGAAATCAATGTCATGAGGCCAGTAGCAGCAAAATGAGTGGATACAGGTATGATGATTCTAAGTGAAATAAGTCACAGAGAAAAGGAAACTTATCATAAGATATCACTTATGAAGGTACTGTAAACTTGGCTACACATGAACTGAGTTAGGAAAGAGAACAGAGTCTCACATTTAGAAAACAATCTTATGCCTGCCTAAGGGGGAAGGAGAGGTGGGGTGATGCATAAAACCAGAGTTTGATATTAGTACAGGTACTGTTCCAAAAACCAACTACGACTTATACAAGTCCTACACCTTCGTCAGAGAAAGGGACTCAAATCCCCATATTTCCCAAAGAGGAATATATCTGACTAGTAAGAATCTTAAAACCTATGTATTGATATGTCTCTGTAAGGGAATCAAGTGTGTCTAGACTGGCATAAACATGGCAGTGAAAATCAGCTCAAACCCACTATAAAAACGAATTTCAAAAACCAAACAAAAAAATAGGGAAATTCTTTACAATTCCTTCAGGGCCTCTGATGAAACCTGGAATGACCCTATCTAGAAAGACAGCTGGATGTGGCATAAGACTGGACACTTGGGACTGAGAGGATTGGTGAGATTGGGTCAGCAAAAGCAGACCATTTAGCGTAATAATGCGTGGCACACATTCCAAGGATCCCAACTCTCCAGGTTGAAGGGAATATTACTACAGATATAACATGTACGGGAAACCAAGAGAATGGACACACTGTGAATACGAAAGGTTTCTAAAACTCAAGTAATAGTCCCTCGCCTGCTGCTTCGGTTTGTATTTCCAACTGCTTTACTATCCATCTCCCAACTTGGAGAGACAGCCCCTTTAACCTCCTGGTTCTCAAAGGTTGCCAATTTGGCAGAGGATGAAAGGAAAGATGGAGAACCAATGAGAGCGTAGCTGTAAGGCATTTGGACGGGCACATGTCACTCTAATTTCCCGGCAGAAATAAGAATTAACCAAAGTCTCAGCCACACGCCGGGAACCAGTATAGATCCTGAAGCATAATTTTCGACTTGCGGTCAGCTCACAAAAAAACGAGTTGAAAAATGGAGCTCAGGGGCACAGCAATTCACAAACTGGCCGAGTAATAAAGGGCAACTATCGTCCAAAAATCTGTTGAGGGAAGGCAACGAGGCGGACTTGAAAGGGAGCCAGAATAGCAGTAAACAGATTTCAAGAGGTACATTGGAATCGCCTTTAAAGCACAGGAAGAGGGGCACAATTTCGACCATGATGCACATGCCCAAAAAGGGCGTATGCGTTTCCTCCTGAATATAATCAGGAGGAAACGCATACGCCCTTTTTGGCCAAGCAAGCAAGCGGGCAATTAAATTCTGCAGTACAAAGAAGTATCACTTCCAAGCGGTCAAAAGGGACATCTGCAAAATGTGTAAAAAACAGAAAGGCATGACATGCCCTGGAGAACAGGGAGCCTAGTTATGCTGATGGGCAGGATGTAAATTGCCCACCGCCTCTCTGGAGGAGTGCAATGTGTTCCCTAAAACAATTAAACAACAGAGCTACAGAGCCAAGGGCACTTCCAGTCTAGGGAATATACCTTGGGAAAACTGAAAATCAATAAGACAGAGCCACCCCAAGATTTAGGGCTGTACTGCTTACAAGAACCTCAACTTGGGTACACCTAAAATATCCCAGGACAGACAAAATTGGTTCAAGAAATTTTGGTACTTACGTACGATGAATTATGCCTCAGCCATGAAATCAATGTCATAAGGCCAGTGGCAGCAAAATGAGTGGATTCAGGTACGATGATTCTAAGTGAAATAAGTCACAGAGAAAAAGAAACTTATCATAAGATATCACTTATGAAGGTCCTGTAAACATGGCTACACATGAACAGAGTTAGGAAAGAGAAAAGAGCCTCTCATTTAGAAAACACTCTTATGCCTTCTTAAGGGGAAAGGAGAGGAAGGGTGATGCATAAAACCAGAGTTTGATATTCGTACAGGTACCATTCAAAAAACCAAATATGGAATAGACAAGACCTACACCTTCCTCAGTGAAAGGGACACAAAACCCCATATTTCCCGCAGAGGAATATATCTGACTAGAAATAATTTTAAAACCTATATATTGATATGTCTCCATAAGGGAATCAAGTGTGTCTAGACTGGCATTAACATGGCAGTGAGAATCAGATCAAACCCACTATAAAAAGGAATTTCAAAAACAAACAAACAAAACAAAAAAAAACCGGGAAATTCTTTACAATTCCTTCAGGGGCTCTGATGAAACCTAGAATGACCCTATCTACAACGACAGCTGGAAGTGGCATAAGGCTGGACACTTAGGACTGAGAGGATTGGTGAGATTGGTTGAGCAAATGCAGACCTTTTAAAGCAATAATGTGTGGCACACATTCCAAGGGTCCCAACTCTCCAGGTTGGAGGGAATATTACTACAGCTATAACATGTACGGGAAACCTAGAGAATGGACACACTCTGAATACGAAAGGTTTCTAGAACTCAACTAATTGTCCCTCTCCTGGTTCTCCAGCTAGAATTTCCAACTGCTTTACTATCAATCTCCCAAATTGGAGAGACAGCCCGTTTAACCTCCTGGTTTGCACAGGTTGCCAATTTGGCAGTGCATGAAAGGGAAGAGGGAGAACCAATGAGAGAGTAGCTATCAGGCATTTGGACGGGCACATGTCACTCTAATTTCCCGGCAGGAAGAAGAATTAATCAAAGTCTCAGCCACACACTGGGAACCTGTATAGGTCCTGAACCAAAATTTTGGACTTGCGGTCAGCTCACAAAAAACGAGTTGAAAAATGGAGCTCAGGGGCACAGCAATTCACAAACCGGCAGAGTACTAAAGGGCAACTATCGTCCAAAAATCTATTGAGGGAAGGCAACGAGGCGGACTGGAAAGCGATCCAGAATAGCAGGAAACAGATTTCAAGGGGTACATTGGAATCGTATTCAAACCACAGGAAGAGGGGCACAACTTCGACAATGATGCACTTGGCCAAAAAGGTCGTATGCGCTGTCTCCTGAATATATTTTGGAGAAAACACATACGCCCTTTTTGGCCAAGCAAGCAAGCGGGCAATGCAAATTTGCACTACAAAATGTATCACTTCCCACCGGTCAAAAGGGACATCCGCAAAATGTGTAAAAACCAGAAATGCAAGACAGGCCCTGGAGAACAGAGAGCCCAGTTATGCTGATGGGCAGGATGCAAATTACCAACTGCCTCTCTGGAGGAGTGCATTCTGTACCCTCAAACAAGTAAACAACAGAGCTACAGAGCCAAGGGCACTTCCAGTCTAGGGAATATACCTTGGGAAAACTGAAAATCAATAAGACAGAGGCACCCCAAAATTTAGGGCTGCACTTCTTACAAGACCCTCAACTTGGGTACACCTTATATATCCGAGGAAAGACAAAAATGGTTCAAGTAATTGTGTTACTTACATACAATGGAATATCCCTCAGCCATGAAATCAATGTCATAAGGCCAGTAGCAGCAAAATGAGTGGATTCAGGTACGATGATTCTAAGTGAAATAAGTCACAGAGAAAAAGAAACTTATCATAAGATTTCACTTATGAAAGTCCTGTAAACATGGCTACACATGAACTGAGTTTGGAAGGAGAACAGAGTCTCACATTTAGGAAACACACTTATGCCTGCTTAAGGGGGAAGGAGAGGTGGGGTGATGCATAAAACCAGAGTTTGATATTAGTACAGGTACAGTTCCAAAAACCAAATATGGAATAGACAAGACCTACACTTTCCTCAGAGAAGGGACACAAAACCACATATTTCCCGCAGAGGAATATACGTGACTAGTAAGAATCTTAAAACCTATGTATTGATATGTCTTCGTGACGGAATCAAGTGTGTCTAGACTGGCATAAAAATGGCAGTGAGAATCAGCTCAAACCCACTATAAAAAGGAATTTCAAAAACAAAACTCAAAAACAGGGAAATTCTTTAAAATTCCTTCAGGGGCTCTAATGAAACCTGGAATGACACTATCTACAACGGCAGCTGGATGTGGCATAAGGCTGGACACTTGGGACTGAGAGGATTTGCGAGATTCAGTGAGCAAATGCAGACCATTTAAAGCAATAATGCGTGAAAAACATTCCAAGGGTCCCAACTCTCCAGTTTGAAGGGAATATTACTACAGCTATAACATGTACGGGAAACTTAGAGAATGGACACACTGTCAATAGGAAAGGTTTCTAAATCTCAACTAAAGTCCCTCTCCTCGTGCTCCGATTGGAATTTCCAACTGCTTTACAACCAATCTCCCAACTTGGAGAGACAGGCCCTTTAACCTCCTGGTTCGCACAGGTTGCCAATTTGGCAGAGGATGAAAGGGAAAATGGAGAACCAATGAGAGAACAGCTGTTAGGCATTTGGACGGGCACATGTCATTCTAATTTCCCGGCAGGAAGAAGAATTAATCAGTGTCTCAGCCACCCACTGGGAAGCTGTATAGGTCCTGAACCAACATTTTGGACTTGTGGTCAGCTCACAAAAAAGGAGTTGAAAAATGGATCTCAGGGGCACAGCAATTCACAAACTGGCAGAGTATAAAGGGCAACTATCATCCAAAAATCTGTTGAGGGATGGCAATGAGGCAGACTTGAAAGCGAGCAGGAATAGCAGGAAACAGATTTCAAGATGTACATTGGAATCGCCTTCAAAGCACAGGAAGAAGGGCACAACTTCGACAATGATGCACTTGGCCAAAAAGTGCGTATGCATTTTCTCCTGAATATATTCAGGAGAAAACACATACGACATTTTTGGCCAAGCAAGCAACCGGGCAATGCAAATCTTCACTACAAAGAAGTATCACTTCCCACCGGTCAAAAGGGACATCCACAAAATGTGTAAAAACCAGAAAGGCAAGACAGGCCCTGGAAAACAGGGAGCCTTGTTATGCTGATGCGTGGGATGTAAATTGGCAACTCCCTCTCTGGAGGAGTGCATTGTGTTCCCTAAAACAGGTAAACACCAGAGCTACAGAGCCAAGGGCACATCCAGTCTAGGGAATATACCATGGGAAAACTGAAAATCAATAAGACAGAGACACCCCAATATTTAGGGCTCCACTGCTTACAAGAACCTCAACTTGGGTACACCTTAAATATCCCGGGAAAGGCAAAATTGGTTCAAGAAATTGTGGTACTTACATAAGATGGAATATCCCTCAGCCATGAAATCAACGTCATAAGGCCAGTAGCAGCAAAATGAGTGGATTCAGGTACGATGATTCTAAGTGAAATAAGTCACAGGGAAAAAGTAACTTATCATAAGATATCACTTATGAAGGGCCTGTAAACATGGCTACACATGAACTGAGATAGGAAAGAGAACAGAGTCTCACGTTTAGAAAACACTCTTATGCCTGCTTAAGGGGAAAGGAGAGGAGGGGTGATGCATAAAACCAGAGTTTCATATCCGTACAGCTACCTTTCCAAAAACCAAATATGGAATAGACAAGACCTACACCTTCCTCAGTGAAAGGGCCTCAAAACCCCATATTTCCCGCAGAGGAATATATCTGACTAGTACGAATCTTAAAACCTATGTACTGATATGTCTCCGTAAGGGAATCAAGTGGGTCTAGACTGGCATAAACATGGCAGTGAGAATCAGATCAAACCCACTATAAAACGGAATTTGGAAAACAAAACAAAAACAGGGATAATCTTTACATTTCCTTCAGGGGCTGTGATGAAACATGGAATGACCCTATCTACAATGACAGCTGGATGTGGCCTATGGCTGGACACTTTGGGCTGAGAGGATTGGTGAGATTGGGTCAACAAATGCAGACCATTTAACGCAATAATGAGTGGCACACATTCCAAGGATCCCAACTCTCCAGATTGAAGGGAATATTACTTCAGCTATAACATGTACGGGAAACATAGAGAATGGACACACTGTGAAAACAAAAGGTTTCTAAAACTCAAGTAATATTCCCTCTCCTGGTGCTTTGGTTTGAAATTCCAACTGCTTTACTATCAATCTCCCAACTTGGAGAGACAGCCCCTTTAACCTACTGGTTCTCACAGGTTGCAAATTAGGCAGAGGATGAAAGGAAAGATGGAGAACCAATGAGAGAGTAGCTGTTAGGCATTTGGACGGGCACATGTCACTCTAATTTCCCGGCAGAAATAAGAATAAACCAAAGTCTCAGCCACCCACCTGGAACCAGTATAGATCCTGAAGCAAAATTTTGGTCTTGCGGTAAGCTCACAAAAAACGAGTTGAAAAATGGAGCACAGGGGCACAGCAATTCACATACTGGCAGAGTAATAAAGGACAACTATCGTCCAAAAATCTGTTGAGGGAAGGCAACGAGGCAGACTTGAAAGCGAGCCAGAATAGCAGGAATCAGATTTCAAGAGGTACATTGGAATCGCCTTTAAAGCACAGGAAGAGGGGCACAACTTCGACAATGATGCACTGGGCCAAAAAGGGCGTATGCGTTTCCTCCTGAATATAATCAGGAGGAAACGCATACGCCCTTATTGGCCAAGCAAGCAAGCGGGCAATGAGATTCTGCAGTACAAAGAAATATCACTTCCCAGCGGTCAAAAGGGACATCTGCAAAATGTGTAAAAACCAGAAAGGCAAGACAGGCCCTGGAGAACAGGGAGCCTAGTTATGCTGATGGGCAGGATGTAACATACCAACCGCCTCTCTGGAGGAGTGCAATGTGTTCCCTAAAACAATTAAACAACAGAGCTACAGAGCCAAGGGCACTTCCAGTCTAGGGAATATACCTTGGGAAAACAGAAAATAAATAAGACAGAGCCACCCCAAAATTTAGGGCTGCACGGCTTACAAGAACCTCAACTTGGGTACACCTAAAATATCCCAGGAAAGACAAAATTGGTTCACGAAATTTTGGTACTTACGTACGATGGATTATCCCTCAGCCATGAAATCAATGTCATAAGGCCAGTAGCAGCAAAATGAGTGGATTCAGGTACGATGATTCTAAGTGAAATAAGTCACAGAGAAAAAGAAACTTATCATAAGGTATCACTTATGAAGGGCCTGTAAACATGGCTACACATGAACTGAGATAGGAAAGAGAACAGAGTCTCACGTTTAGAAAAGACTCTTATGCCTGCTTAAGGGGAAAGGAGAGGAAGGGTGATGCATAAGACCAGAGTTTCATATTCGTACAGCTACCTTTCCAAAAACCAAATATGGAATAGACAAGACCTACACCTTCCTCAGTGAAAGGGCCTCAAAACCCCATATTTCCCACAGAGGAATATATCTGACTAGTACGAATCTTAAAACCTATGTATTGATATGTCTCTGTAAGGGAATCAAGTGGGTCTAGACTGGCATAAACATGGCAGTGAGAATCAGATCAAACCCACTATAAAACGGAATTTGAAAAACAAAACAAAAACAGGGATAATCTTTACATTTCCTTCAGGGGCTGTGATGAAACATGGAATGACCCTATCTACAATGACAGCTGGATGTGGCCTTTGGCTGGACACTTTGGGCTGAGAGGATTGGTGAGATTGGGTCAACAAATGCAGACCATTTAACGCAATAATGAGTGGCACACATTCCAAGGATCCCAACTCTCCAGGTTGAAGGGAATATTACTTCAGCTATAACAGGTACGGGAAACATAGAGAATGGACACACTGTGAAAACAAAAGGTTTCTAAAACTCAAGTAATATTCCCTCTCCTGGTGCTTTGGTTTGAAATTCCAACTGCTTTACTATCAATCTCCCAACTTGGAGAGACAGCCCCTTTAACCTACTGGTTCTCACAGGTTGCAAATTAGGCAGAGGATGAAAGGAAAGATGGAGAACCAATGAGAGAGTAGCTGTTAGGCATTTGGACGGGCACATGTCATTCTAATTTCCCGGCAGGAAGAAGAAATAATCAAAGTGTCAGCCACACACTGGGAACCTGTATAGGTCCTGAACCAAAATTTTGGACTTGCGGTCAGCTCACAAAAAACGAGGTGAAAAATGGAGCTCAGGGGCACAGCAATTCACTAACTGGCAGAGTACTAAAAGGCAACTATCGTCCAAAAATCTATTGAGGGAAGGCAACGAGGCGTGCTTGAAAGCGATCCAGAATAGCAGGAAACAGATTTCAAGGGGTACATTGGAATCGCATTCAAACTACATGAAGAGGGGCACAATTTCGACAATGATGCACTTGGCCAAAAAGGTCATATGCGTTGTCTCCTGAATATATTCAGGAGAAAACACATACGCCCATTTTGGCCAAGCAAGCAAGTGGGCAATGCAAATCTGCACTACAAAATGTATCACTTCCCACCGGTCAAAAGGGACATCCGCAAAATGTGTAAAAACCAGAAAGGCAAGACAGGCTCTGGAGGACAGAGAACCCAGTTATGCTGATGGGCGGGATATAAATTACCAACTGCCTTTGTGGAGGAGTTCACTGTGTTCCCTAAAAAAAGTAAACAAGAGAGCTACCGAACCAAGGGCACTTCCAGTCTAGGGAATATACCTTGGGAAAACTGAAAATCAATAAGACAGAGCCACCCCAAAATTGGGGCTGCACTGCTTACAGGAACCTCAACTTGGGTACACCCTAAATATCCCAGGAAAGACAAAAATGGTTTAAGAAATTGTATTACTTACAGATGATGGAATATCACCCAACCATGAAATCAATGTCATGAGGCCAGTAGCAGCAAAATGAGTGGATTCAGGTATGATGATTCTAAGTGAAATAAGTCACAGAGAAAAGGAAACTTATCATAAGATATCACTTATGAAGGTCCTGGAAACATGGCTACACATGAACTGAGTTAGGAAAGAGAACAGAGTCTCACATTTAGAAAACAATCTTATGCCTGCCTAAGGGGGAAGGAGAGGTGGGGTGATGCATAAAACCAGAGTTTGATATTAGTACACGTACTGTTCCAAAAACCAACTACGAATGATACAAGTCCTACAGCTTCGTCAGAGAAAGGGACTCAAATCCCCATATTTCCCGAAGAGGAATATATCTGACTAGTAAGAATCTTAAAACCTATGTATTGATATGTCTCCATAAGGGAATCAAGTGTGTCTAGACTGGCATAAACATGGCAGTGAAAATCAGCTCAAACCCACTATAAAAAGGAATTTCAAAAACGAAACAAAAAAATAGGGAAATTCTGTACAATGCCTTCAGGACCTCTGATGAAACCTGGAATGAACCTATCTACAATGACAGCTGGATGTGGCATAAGGCTGGACACTTGGGACTGAGAGGATTGGTGAGATTGGGTCAGCAAAAGCAGACCATTTAAAGCAATAATGCGTGGCACACATTCCAAGAATCCCAACTCTCCAGGTTGAAGGGAATATTACTACAGCTATAACATGTGCGGGAAATCAAGAGAATGGACACACTGTAAATACGAAAGGTTTCTAAAACTCAAGTAATAGTCCCTCGCCTGGTGCTTCGGTTTCTATTTCCAACTGCTTTACTATCCATCTCCCAACTTGGAGAGACAGCCCCTTTAACCTCCTGGTTCTCAAAGGTTGCCAATTTGGCAGAGGATGAAAGGAAAGATGGAGAACCAATGAGAGCATAGCTGTTAGGCATTTGGACAGGCACATGTCACTCTAATTTCCCGGCAGAAATAAGAATTAACCAAAGTCTCAGCCATACGCCGGGAACCAGTATAGATCCTGCAGCAAAATTTTCGACTTGCGGTCAGCTCACAAAAAAACGAGTTGAGAAATAGATCTCAGGGGCACAGCAATTCACAAACTGGCCGAGTAATAAAGGGCAACTATCGTCCAAAAATCTGTTGAGGGAAGGCAACCAGGCGGACTTGAAAGGGAGCCAGAATAGCAGGAAACAGATTTCAAGAGGTACATTGGAATCGCCTTTAAAGCACAGGAAGAGGGGCACAATTTCGACCCTGATGCACTTGCCCAAAAAGGGCGTATACGTTTCCTCCTGAATATAATCAGGAGGAAACACATATGCCCTTTTTGGCCAAGCAAGCAAGCGGGCAATGAAATTCTGCAGTACAAAGAAGTATCACTTCCAAGCAGTCAAAAGGGACATCTGCAAAATGTGTAAAAAACAGAAAGGCAAGACAGGCCCTGGAGAACAGGGAGCCTAGTTATGCTGATGGGCAGGATGTAAATTGCCAACCGCCACTCTGGAGGAGTGCAATGTGTTCCCTAAAACAATTAAACAACAGAGCTACAGAGCCAAGGGCACTTCCAGTCTAGGGAATATACCTTGGGAAAACTGAAAATCAATAAGACAGAGCCACCCCAAAATTTAGGGCTGCACTGCTTACAAGAATCTCAACTTGGGTACACCTAAAATATCCCAGGAAAGACAAAATTGGTTCAAGAAATTTTGGTACTTACGTACGATGGATTATACCTCAGCCATGAAATCAATGTCATAAGGCCAGTAGCAGCAAAATGAGTGGATTCAGGTACGATGATTCTATGTGAAATAAGTCACAGAGAAAAAGAAAATTATCATAAGATATCACTTATGAAGGTCCTGTAAACATGGCTACACATGATCAGAGTTAGGAAAGAGAAAAGAGCCTCTCATTTAGAAAACACTCTTATGCCTTCTTAAGGGGAAAGGAGAGGAGGGGTGATGCATAAAACCAGAGTTTGATATTCGTACAGGTACCATTCCAAAAACCAAATATGGAATAGACAAGACCTACACCTTCCTCAGTGAAAGGGACACAAAACCCCATATTTCCCGCAGAGGAATATATCTGACTAGTAATAATTTTAAAACCTATATATTGATATGTCTCCATAAGGGAATCAAGTGTGTCTAGACTGGCATTAACATGGCAGTGAGAATCAGCTCAAACCCACTATAAAAAGGAATTTCAAAAACAACAACAAAAAAAACCCGGGAAATTCTTTACAATTCCTTCAGGGACTCTGATGAAACCTAGAATGACCCTATCTACAACGACAGCTGTATGTGGCATAAGGCTGGACACTTGGGACTGAGAGGATTGGTGAGATTGGGTGAGCAAATGCAGACCTTTTAAAGCAATAATGTGTGGCACACATTCCAAGGGTCCCAACTCTCCAGGTTGAAGGGAATATTACTACAGCTATAACATGTACGGGAAACCTAGAGAATGGACACACTCTGAATACGAAAGGTTTCTAGAACTCAACTAATTGTCCCTCTCCTGGTTCTCCAGCTAGAATTTCCAACCGCTTTACTATCAATCTCCCAAATTGGAGAGACAGGCCCTTTAACCTACTGGTTTGCCCAGGTTGCCAATTTGGCAGAGGATGAAAGGGAAGAGGGAGAACCAATGAGAGAGTAGCTATTAGGCATTTGGAATGGCACATGTCACTCTAATTTCCCGGGAGGAAGAAGAATTAATCAAAGTCTCAGCCACACACTGGGAACCTGTATAGGTACTGAACCAAAATTTTGGACTTGCGGTCAGCTCACAAAAAACGAGTTGAAAAATGGAGCTCAGGGGCACAGCAATTCACAAACTGGCAGAGTACTAAAGGGCAATATCGTCCAAAAATCTATTGAGGGAAGGCAACGAGGCGGACGTGAAAGCGATCCAGAATAGCAGGAAACAGATTTCAAGGGGTACATTGGAATCACATTCAAACCACAGGAAGAAGGGCACAATTTCGATAATGATGCACTTGGCCAAAAAGGTCGTATGCATTGTCTCCTGAATATATTCAGGAGAAAACACATTCTCCCTTTTTGGCCAAACATGCAAGCGGGCAATGCAAATCTGCACTACAAAATGTATCACTTCCCACCGGTCAAAAGGGACATCCGCAAAATGTGTAAAAACCAGAAAGGCAAGACAGGCCCTGAAGAACAGAGAGCCCAGTTATGCTCATGGGCAGGATGTAAATTACCAACTGCCTTTGTGGAGGAGTTCACTGTGTTCCCTAAAACAAGTAAACAAGAGAGCTACCAAACCAAGGGCAATTCCAGTCTATGGAATATACATTGGGAAAACTGAAAATCAATAAGACAGAGCCACCCCAAGTTTGCGGCTGCACTGCTTACAGGAACCTCAACTTGCGTACACCTTAAATATCCCAGGAAAGACAAAAATAGTTTAAGATATTGTATTACTTATGGACGATGGAATATCCCCGAGCCATGAAATCAATGTCATGAGGCCAGTAGCAGCAAAATGAGTGGACTCAGGTATGATGATTCTAAGTGAAATAAGTCACAGAGAAAAGGAAACTTATCATAAGATATCACTTATGAAGGTCCTGTAAACATGGCTACACATGAACTGAGTTAGGAAAGAGAACAGAGTCTCACATTTAGAAAACAATCTTATGCCTGCCTAAGGGGGAAGGAGAGGTGAGGTGATGCATAAAACAAGAGTTTGATATTAGTACAGGTACTGTTCCAAAAACCAACTACGAATGACACAAGTCCTACACCTTCGTCAGAGAAAGGGACTCAAATCCCCATATTTCCCAAAGAGGAATATATCTGACTAGTAAGAATCTTATAACCTATGTATTGATATGTCTCCGTAAGGGAATCAAGTGTGTGTAGACTGGCATAAACATGGCAGTGAAAATCAGCTCAAACCCACTATAAAAAAGAATTTCAAAAACCAAACAAAAAAATAGGGAAATACTTTACAATTCCTACAGGGGCTCTGATGAAACCTGGAATGACCTATTCTACAACGACAGATGGATGTGGCATAAGGTTGGACACATGGGACTGAGAGGATTGGTGAGATTGGGTCAGCAAAAGCAGACCATTTAAAGCAATAATGCGTGGCACACATTCCAAGGATCCGAACTCTCCAGGTTGAAGGGAATATTACTACAGCTATGGCATGTATGGGAAAACAAGAGAATGGACACACTGTGAATACGAAAGGTTTCTAAAACTCAAGTAATAGTCCCTCGCCTGGTGCTTCGGTTTGTATTTCCAACTGCTTTACTATCCATCTCCCAACTTGGAGAGACAGCCCCTTTAACCTCCTGGTTCTCAAAGGTTGCCAATTTGGCAGAGGATGAAAGGAAAGATGGAGAACCAATGAGAGAGTAGCTGTTAGGCATTTGGACGGGCACATGTCACTCTAATTTCCCGGCAGAAATAAGAATTAACCAAAGTCTCAGCCACACGCCGGGAACCAGTATAGATCCTGAAGCAAAATTTTGGACTTGCGGTCAGCTCACAAAAAACGAGTTGAAAAATGGAGCTCAGGGGCTCAGCAATTCACAAACTGGCAGAGTAATAAAGGGCAACTACGGTCCAAAAATCTGTTGCGGGAAGGCAACCAGGCGGACTTGAAAGGGAGCCAGAATAGCAGGAAACAGATTTCAAGAGGTACATTGGAATCGCCTTTAAAGCACAGGAAGAGGGGCACAATTTCGACCATGATGCACTTGCCCAAAAAGGGCGTATGCGTTTCCTCCTGAATATAATCAGGAGGAAACGCATACGCCCTTTTTGGCCAAGCAAGCAAGCGGGCAATGAAATTCTGCAGTACAAAGAAGTATCACTTCCAAGCGGTCAAAAGGGACATCTGCAAAATGTGTAAAAAACAGAAAGGCAAGACAGGCCCTGGAGAACAGGGAGCCTAGTTATGCTGATGGGCAGGATGTAAATTGCCAACCGCCTCTCTGGAGGAGTGCAATGTGTTCCCTAAAACAATTAAACAACAGAGTTACAGAGCCAAGGGCACTTCCAGTCTAGGGAATATACCTTGGGAAAACTGAAAATCAATAAGAGAGAGCCACCCCAAAATTTAGGGCTGCAGTGTTTACAAGAACCTCAACTTGGGTACACCTAAAATATCCCAGGAAAGACAAAATTGGTTCAAGAAATTTTGGTACTTACGTAAGATGGATTATCTCTCAGCCATGAAATCAATGTCATAAGGCCAGTAGCAGCAAAATGAGTGGATTCAGGTACGATGATTCTAAGTGAAATATGTCACAGAGAAAAAGAAACTTATCTTAAGATACCACTTATGAAGGTCCTGTAAACATGGCTACACATGAACAGAGTTAGGAAAGAGAAAAGAGCCTCTCATTTAGAAAATACTCTTATGCCTGCTTACGGGGAAAGGAGAGGAGGGGTGATGCATAAAACCAGAGTTTGATATTCGTACAGGTACCATTCCAAAAACCAAATATGGAATAGACAAGACCTTCACCTTCCTCAGTGAAAGGGACTCAAAACCCCATATTTCCCGCAGAGGAATATATCTGACTAGTAATAATCTTAAAACCTATATATTGATATGTCTCCATAAGGGAATCAAGTGTGTCTAGACTGGCATTAACATGGCAGTGAGAATCAGCTCAAACCCACTATAAAAAGGAATTTCAAAAACAACAATTAAAAAACCGGGAAATTCTTTACAATTCCTTCAGGGGCTCTGATGAAACCTAGAATGACCCTATCTACAACAACAGCTGGATGTGGCATAAGGCTGGACACTTGGGACTGAGAGGATTGGTGAGATTGGGTGAGCAAATGCAGACCTTTTAAAGCAATAATGTGTGGCACACATTCCAAGGTTCCCAACTCTCCAGGTTGAAGGGAATATTACTACAGCTATAACATGTACGGGAAACGTAGAGAATGGACACACTCTGAATACAAAAGGTTTATAGAACTCAACTAATTGTCCCTCTCCTGGTTCTCCAGCTAGAATTTCCAACTGCTTTACTATCAATCTCCCAAATTGGAGAGACAGGCTCTTAACCTCCTGGTTCGCACAGGTTGCCAATTTGGCAGAGGATGAAAGGGAAGAGGGAGAATCAATGAGAGAGTAGCTATTAGGCATTTGGACGGGCACATGACATTCTAATTTCCCGGCAGGAAGAAGAATTAATCAAAGTCTCAGCCACACACTGGGAACCTGCATAGGTCCTGAACCAAAATTTTGGACTTGCGGTCAGCTCACAAAAAACGAGTTGAAAAATGGAGCTCAGGGGCACAGCAATTCACACACTGGCAGAGTACTAAAAGGCAACTATCGTCCAAAAATCTATTGAGGGAAGGCAATGAGGCGGACTTGAAAGCGATCCAGAATAGCAGGAAACAGATTTCAAGGGGTACATTGGAATCACATTCAAACAACAGGAAGAGGGGCACAATTTCGACAATGATGCACTTGGCCAAAAAGGTCGTACGCGTTGTCTCCTGAATATATTCAGGAGAAAACACATACTCCCTTTTTGGCCAAGCAAGCAAGCGTGCAATGCAAATCTGCACTACAAAATGTATCACTTCCCACAGGTCAAAAGGGACATCCGCAAAATGTGTAAAAACCAGAAAGGCAAGACAGGCCCTGGAGAACAGAGAACCCAGTTATGCTGATGGGCGGGATATAAATTACAAACTGCCTTTGTGGAAGAGTTCACTGTGTTCCCTAAAAAAATTAAACAAGAGAGCTACCGAACCAAGGGCACTTCCAGTCTAGTGAATATACCTTGGGAAAACTGAAAATCAATAAGACAGAACCACCCCAAACCTGGGGCTGCACTGCTTACAGGAACCTCAACTTGGGTACACCCTAAATATCCCAGGAAAGACAAAAATGGTTTAAGAAATTGTATTACTTACAGACGATGGAATATCCCCCAGCCATGAAATCAATGTCATGAGGCAAGTAGCAGCAAAATGAGTGGATTCAGGTACGATGATTCTAAGTGAAATATGTCACAGAGAAAAAGAAATTTATCATAAGATATCACTTATGAAGGTCCTCTAAACATGGCTACACATGAACTGAGTTAGGAAAGAGAACAGAGCCTCACATTTAGAAAACACTCTTGTGCCAGCTTAAGGGGGAAGGAGAGGTCGAGTGATGCATAAAACCAGAGTTAGATATTAGTACAGATACCGTTCCAAAAACCAAATACGGAATAGACAAGACCTACACTTTCCTCAGTGAAAGGGACTCAAAACGCCATATTTCCCACAGAGTAATATATCTGACTGGTAAGAATCTTAAAATCTATGTATTGATATGTCTCCGTAAGGGAATCATGTCTGTCTAGACTGGCATAAACACGGCAGTGAGAATCAGTTCAAACCCACTATAAAAAGGAATTTCAAAAACAAAAAAAAAAATCAGGGAAATTCTTTACAATTCTTTCAGGGGCTCTGATGAAACCTGGAATGACCCTATCGACAACGACAGCTGGATGTGGCATAAGGTTGGACACTTGGGACTGAGAGGATTGGTGAGATTGAGTGAGCAATCCAGACCCTTTAAAGCAATAATGCGTGGCACACATTCGAAGGGTCCCAACTCTCCAGGATGAAGGGAATATTACCACAGCTATAACATGTACGGGAAACCTAGAGAATGGACACACTGTGAATACGAAAGGTTTCTAAAACTCAACTAATAATCCCTCTCCTGGTGCTCTGGTTTGACTTTCCAACTGCTTTACTATCAATCTCCCAACTTGGAGAGACAGCCCCTTTAAGCTCCTGGTTCTCACAGGTGGCCAATTTGGGAGAGGATGAAAGGGAAGAGGGAGAACCAATGAGAGAGTAGCTGTTAGGCATTTGGACCGGCACATGTCATTCTAATTTCCCGGCAGAAAGAAGAATTAACCAAAGTCTCAGACACCCGCCGGGAACCAGTATAGTCCTGAACCAAAATTTTGGACTTGCGGTCAGCTCACAAAAAACGAGTTGAAAAATGGAGCTCAAGGGCACAGCAATGCACAAACTTGCAGAGTAATAAAGGACAACAATCGTCCAAAAATCTGTTGACGGAAGGAAAAGAGGCGGACTTGAAAGCGAGCCAGAATAGCAGGAAACAGATTTCAAGAGGTACATTGTATTAGCATTTAAAGCACAGGAATAGGGGCACAACTTCGACAATGATGCACTTGGCCCAAAAGTGCGTATGCGTTTTCTCCTGAATATATTCAGGAGAAAACGCATACGCGCTTTTTGGCCAAGCAAGCAAGCGGCCAATGCAAATCTGCACTACAATGAAGTATCACATACCACCGGTCAAAAGGGACATCCGCAAAATGTGTAAAAACGAGAAAGGCAAGATAGGCCCTGGAGAACAGGGAGCCTAGTTATGCTGATGGAAAGGATGTAAATTGCAAACTGCCTCTCTGGAAGAGTGCATTGTGTTCCCTAAATCAAGGAAACAACAGAGCTACAGAGCAAAGGGCAATTCCAGTCTAGGGGATATACCTAGGGAAAACGGAAAATCAATAAGACAGTGCCACCCCAAAATTTAGGGCTACACTGCTTACAAGAACCTCAACTTGGGTACACGTTAAATATCCCAGGAAAGACAAAAATGTTTAAAGAAATTGTATTACTTACATACGATGGAATATCAGTCAGCCATGAACACAATGTCATAAGTCCAGTAGCTTCAAACTGAGTGGATTCAGGTACGATGATTCTAAGTGAAATAAGTCACAGAGAAAATGAAACTTATCATAAGATATCACTTATGAAGGTCCTGTAAACATGGCTACACATGAACTGAGTTAGGAAAGAGAACAGAGTCTCACATTTAGAAAACACCCTTATGCCTGCTTAAGGGGGAAGGAGAGGTGGGGTGATGCATAAAACCAGAGTTTGATAGTAGTACAGGTACCGTTCCAAAAACCAACTACGGAATAGACAAGACCTACACTTTCCTCAGTGAAATGGACTCAAAACCCCATATTTCCCGCAGAGGTATATATCTGACTAGTAAAAAACTTAAAACCTATGTATTGATATGTCTCTGTAAGGGAATGAAGTGTGTTTTGACTGCCATAAACATGGCAGTGGGAATCAGCTCAAACCCCCTATAAAAAGGAATTTCAAAAACAAAACAAAAAAACAGGGAAATTCTTTACAATTCCTTCAGGGGCTCTGATGAAACCTGGAATGACCCTATCTACAATGACAGCTGGATGTGGCATAAGGCTGGACACTTGGAACTGAGAGGATTAGTGAGATTTGGTGAGCAAATGCAGACCCTTTAAACCAATAATGCGTGGCACACATTCCAAGGGTCCCAACTCTCCAAGTTGAAGGGAATATTACTACAGATATAATATGTACGTGAAACCTAGAGAATGGAGACACTGTGAATATGAAAGGTTTCTAAAACTCAACTAATATTCCCTTTCCTGGTGCTCCAGGTTGACTTTCCAACTGCTTTACTATCAATCTCACAACTTGCAGAGACAGCCCCTTTAACCTCCTTGTTCTCACAGGTGGCCAATTTTGTAGTGGATGAAAGGGAAGAGGGAGAACCAATGAGAGAGTAGCTGTTAGGCATTTGGACGGCCGCATGTCATTCTAATTTCCCGGCAGGAAGAAGAATTAACCAAAGTCTCAGACACCCGCCGGGAACCAGTATAGGTCCTGAACCAAAATTTTGGACTTGCGGTCAGCTCACAAAAAACGAGTTGAAAAATGGAGCTCAGGGGCACAGCAATTCACAAACTGGCAGAGTAGTAAAGGACAACAATCGTCCGAAAATCTGTTGAGGGAAGGCAACGAGGCGGACTTGAAAGCGAGCCAGAATAGCAGGAAACAAATTTCAAGAGGTACATTGGAATCGCATTTAAAGCACAGGAATAGGGGCACAACTTCGACAATGATGCACTTGGCCAAAAAGGGCGTATGCGTTTTCTCCTGAATATATTCAGGAGAAAACGCATACGTGCTTTTTGGCCAAGCAAGCAAGCGGGCAATGCAAATCTGCACTACAATGAAGTATCACTTCCCACCGGTCAAAAGGGCCATCCGCAAAATGTGTAAAAACCAGAAAGGCAAGATAGGCCCTGGAGAACAGGGAGCCTAGTTATGCTGATGGACAGGATGCAAATTGCGAACTGCCTCTCTGGAGGAGTGCATTGTGTTCCCTAAAACAAGTAAACAACAGAGCTACAGAGCCAAGGGCACTTCCAGTCTAGGGAATATACCTTGGGAAAAATGAAAATTAATAAGATAGAGCCACCCCAATATTTAGGGCTGCTTATGTAGATGGTTTACTTATGTACAGTGGAATATTACTCATCCAGAAATCAATGAAATAAGGCCAGTTGTAACAACTCTGGAGGATTTACATACGATCATTCTAAGTGACGTATGTCAGAAAGAAAAAGACACATATCATAAGATGTCACTTAAAGGTGGAATCAAAAATGGCTACACATGAAATAAATTACAAAACAGAAACATAGTCAAATATGTAGAAAATAGACATAAGGCTGCTAAATGGAAAGGTGAGGAAGGGTGAGCTATTATCCAGGACGTTGAAATTAGCAAAGATACCATTCCAAGTACCAAATTGAATAACTGACAAGGCCTACAGGGTAGCTCAAAGAACTGCACTCAGCCCACTCAAGCCACTGGAAAATAATACATATGAATGGTAAGCATCTGAAAAAGAATTTATTGTTGTCTCACAGTACATGAATCAAGTGGATGTACAGCAGCAAAAAACAGAGCTTTGAAAATCAGCTGTAACTAATATAAAAATAAATTTAAGAATATTTAGAAAAACAGTGAGACAGACAAAATTCTTACAACTTTTTTTGAAGGGCTATGATGTAACATGGATTGAACACATGTAGACCCACAGCAGGATGATATATAAGGCTGGAAGCTATGCAGGCTAAGAGATGTTAGAGAGGCTGGGTGAGGACATGGAGAACTTTAAAAGAAATACTGCCTGATTCCCATTACATTGGTCCCAAATCTGCAGGTTCAAGGGAATCTTCTGACAGCGAAAACATGCCTGGGAGACCGAGACAAATGTACACCGTGTGATCAGGAAAGGGGTCTAAAATGCACCTCATTTTTGATCTCCTGGTGCTGGGGTTCGCCATTCCAGCCAAATTACTAACAATCTCCCCACTTGGAGAATCAGCACCTTTAACCTCCTGTTTCACACAGTTTGCAATTTGTGCAGAGGATAAACGGGAAGAGGGGGAACCAATGAGAGACTAGCTGTAGGAGTTTTGACAGGCACATGTCACTCTAATTTCCCATTAGGAAGAAAATTAACCAAAGCCTCAGCCTGCCTCCCCAGAACCAGAATAGGGCCGGAAGCAATACAATGGTTTGGCGGCCAGCTCACAAAAAATGCGGGTTGCAAAATGGAGCTCAGGAGCAGACAATTCAAAGACCTGCAAAGATAAAAATGATAACCAACGTCCAAAAATATATTCAGGTAAGGCAACGAAGAGGATCTGAATGAGAGGCAGAATTGCAGGAAACAGATTTCAGAAGGGAGATTGGACTCACATTTAAAGCATATGAAAAGCAGCAGAATTTCTAAAATGATGTAGTTGGGCAAAAGGGTGTATGCGTTTTTTTCATGAATAACTTCAGGAAAAAAAACACATACAGAGTTTTTGGCCAACCAAGCAAGCGGGGAATGCAAATCTGCACAACAGAGAAGTCTCAATTTCCACTGCTCAGAAAAGCCATCCAAAATATATGTACAAACCAGAAATGCAGGAGAGGCCATGGAGAACAGGGAGCTAGTCACGCTGATGGGTGGGGTATAAATATCCAAGAGCCACTCTGAAGAAGTGTATGCTGTTTCCTAAAACATCTAAAATACAAAGCTACCGAGCATAGGGCACTTCCACTCATGGGCATATAAGTTGGGAAGACTAAATATCAACAAGACACAGGCACCCCAAAGTTCAGGGCTGCTCTGCATACAAGAACCTCAACATCAGTACAACTTAAATATTCCAAGAAAGAGAAAATTGTGTAAAGAACTTGTGGTAATTTTGTACAATTGAATATCACTCAGACATAAAATCAATGTCATAAGGCCAGTAGCAGCAAAAGGAGTTGATTTAGGTACGATGATTCTAAGTGAAATAAGTCACACAGAAAAAGAAACTTATCATAAGATATCACTTATGAAGTTCCTGTAAACATGGCTACACATGAACTGAGGAAAGAGAACAGAGTCTCACATTGAGAAAACACTCTTATGCCTGCTTAAGGGGGAAGGAGAGTTGGGGTGATGCATAAAACCAGAGGTTGATATTAGCACAGGTACCATTCCATGAAGCAAATACAGAATAGACAAAACCTACACCTTCCTCAGTGAACGGGACTCAAAACCCCAATTCCCAGCACAGGAATATATCTGACTAGTAAGAAACTTAAAACCTATATATTGATATGTCTCCATAAGGGAATCAAGTGTGTCTAGAACGGCATAAACATGTTGGTGAAAATCAGCTCAACCCCATTATAAAAATGAATTTCAAAAACAAAACAAAAAAAAACAGCGAAATTCTTACACAGTTCCTTCAGGGGATCTGATGAAACCTGGAATGACCCCGTCTGCAAAGACAGCTAGATGAGACATAAGGTTGGACACTTGGGGCTGAGAGGACTGGTGAGATAGGGTGAGAAAATGCAGACCCTTTAAAGCAGTAATGCATGCCACCCATTCCATGGGTCCCAACTCTCCAGGTAGAAGGGAATATCACTACAGTTATAACATGTATGGGAAACCTAGAGAATGGACACACTGTGATGGCAAAAGGTTTCTAAAAGGCTCCTAATTTTTCCCCTCCTTGTGCTCCAGTTTGGCATTCCAACTGCTTTACTATCAATCTCCCAACTTGGAGACTCAGCCCCTATAAGCTCCTGCTTCGCACAGTTTGCAAATTGTGCAGTGGATGAAAGGGAAGAGGGAGAACCAATCAGAGAGTAGCTCTAGGCATTTGGACGGACACATGTCACTCTAATTTCCCGTCTGGAAGGAAGAATTATCCGAAGTGTCAGCCTGCACCCCCGGAACCAGTATAGGTCCTGTAGCAAAATTGTGGATTTGAGGTCAGCTCACAAAAACACGAGTTGAAAATTGGAGCTGAGGGGCACAGCAATTCACAAACCTGCAGAGTTATAAAGGACAACTCTCTTCCAAAAATCTGTTGAGGGAAGGCAACGAAGCAGACTTGAAAATGAGGCAGAATTGCACAAAACATATTTTAAGAGGTAAATTGGAATCGCATTTAAAGCACAGGAAAAGCGTAACAACTTCGACAATGATGCACTTGGCCAAAAAGGGCGTATGCATTTTCTGCTGAATATATCCAGGAGAAAATGAATACGCCCTTTTTGGCTAATCAAGCAAGCCCGCAATGCAAATCCACACTACAAAGAATTGTCACTTCCCACCGGTCAAAAGGGACATCCAAAAATCTATAAAAACCAGAAAATAAAGACAGATATAACAAGAGCATGTTGCAATGTGATCCCAAGGGTCATGGAGGACTGTGATGACAAGGTCATGGAGCATTTTGCTGACAAAGGAATGGAGCATTGTGATGACAAGGGTCACGGTGCACTGTGATGACAAGCGTCACGGAGCATTGTGATTACAGGGGTCATGGAGCACTGGGATGACAAGGGCATGGATCATTGTGATGACAAGGGTTATGGGGCATTTTGATGACAAGAGTCCCGGATCACTGTGTTGTCAGGGGTCATGGAGGGTTGTGATGACAGTGGTCATGGAGCATTGTGAAGACAAGGGTCATGTAGAAGTGAGATGAGTAGGTCATGGAGCTTTAGGCTGAAAATGTTCATGGAGTATTGTGATGACATGGGTCATGGAGCATTGTATTGAGAAGACCATGGAGCCTTGTGATGACAAGTCTCATGGAGCATTCTGATGAAAATGGGCATGGAGAATTGTGATTACAGGGGTCTTGGAGCATTGTGATGACAAGGGCATGGAACATTTGGATGAGAAGACCATGGAGTCTTCTGATGACATGCGTCATGGAGCTTTGTGATGACAAGGGCATGGAGCATTGTGATTACAGGGGTCATGGAGCATTGTGATGAAAAGGGCATGGATCATTGTGAATGGAAAAGGCATGGAGCCTTGTAATGACAGGGTTCAAGGAGCATACTGATGACAAGTGTCAGGGAGCATTGTGATGACAAGTGTATTGTGCATTGTGATGACAAAGGTGATGAAGCTTTGTGATGAGAATACCATGGATAATTGTGATGATGAGCGTCATGGGGCATTGTGATGACAAGTGTTATGGAACATTGTGATCACAAGGGTTTGGAACATTGTGATGACAGAGGACATGGAGCATTTTGATTTCATTGTGATGACAATAGCATGAAGCATTATGATGATGGGCATGGTGCATTGTGATGTAAGGGTACATGGAGCATTGAGATGAAAAGGGGCATGGAGCATTGTGATTAAAGTTGTCTTGGAGCGCTGTGATGACAAGGGCATGGAGCATTGTGATGAGAAGGCAATGGAGCATTCTGATGACATGCGTCATGGAGCATTGTGATGACAGTGGCATTCAAAATTGGTCTAACAATTTTCATGGATTATTGTGATGACGGTGGACATGGTGCATTTTGATGACAAGGGCATGGAGCATTGTGATTTCAAGGTAATGGAATATTGTGAAAACAGGTGACAGGGAGTGTTGTGATGACATATGTCTTGGTCCATTGAGATGATAATGTCATGGAGCATTGTGATACCAAGTGTCATGGAGGATTGTGATGACAAAGTAATGGAGCATTTTGATGAAAAGGGCTTGGAGCATCGTGATGACAAGGGTCATGGAGCACTGTGATGACAAGATCTTGGAGCATTGTGAGGAGAAGGGACATTGAGAATTTTGATGAGAAGGTCGTGAAGCATTGTGATGAAAAGTGCACCGATCTTGCTATGACAGGGGTCATGGAGCATTGCGATGACAAGTGCATGGAGAATTGTATTGACAAGAGCATGTAACATTGTGATGAGAAGTGTCATGGAGCATTTTGATGATAAGGACATGTAGAAATGTAATGACCAGTGCATGGAGCATTGTGATGGAAAGACCGTGGAGCACTGTGATGAGAAGACCATGGATAATTGTGATGATGAGCGTCATGGAGGACTGTAATGACAAGGGGCATAGAGCATTGTGATGACAGGTGTCATGGATCATTGTGATGACAAGTGTCATGGACCATTCTGATGACAAGCTTGTGGAGTAATGTGATGACAATGGCATGGAGCATTGTGAGGAAAAGTGCATGGAGCATTGTGATGAAAAATGCTTGGAGCCTTTTCATGACAGGGTTCAAGGAGCATTCTGACAACAAGTGTCAGGGAACATTGTGATGACAAGTGTATTGAGCATTGTGATGACAAAGGTCATGGAGCATTGTGATGACAGGCATCATGGAGCGTTGTGATGACAAATGTTATGGAACATTGTGATCACAAGGGTTTTGAGCATTGTGATGACAGAAGTCATGGATCATTTTCATTTCAAGGTGCATGGAGCATTGTGATGACAAGGGCATGGAGCTTGCTGTGATAGGAGTCATAGAGCATTGCAATGACAAGTGCATGGAGAATTGTGATGACAAGAGCATGTAACATTGTGATGAGAAGTGTCATGGAGCATTTTGATGATAAGGACATGTAGAATTTTGATGACCAGTGCATGGAGCATTGTGATGGAAAGACCGTGGAGCACTGTGATGAGAAGACCATGGATAATTGTGATGATGAGCGTCATGGAGCACTGTAATGACAAGGGGCATAGAGCATTGTGATGACAGGTGTCTTGGATCATTGTGATGACAGGTGTCTTGGTTCATTCTGATGACAAGTGTAATGGACCATTCTGATGACAAGCTTGTGGAGTAATGTGATGACAATGGCATGGAGCATTGTGAGGAAAAGGGCATGGAGCATTGTGATGAAAAATGTTTGGAGCCTTTTCATGACAGGGTTCAAGGAGCATTCTGACAACAAGTGTCAGGGAGCATTGTGATGACAAGTGTATTGAGCATTGTGATGACAAAGGCCATGGAGCATTGTGATGACAGGCATCATGGAGCGTTTTGATGACAAATGTTATGGAACATTTGATCACAAGGGTTTTGAGCATCGTGATGACAGAAGTCATGTATCATTTTCATTTCAATTTGCATGGAGCATTGTGATGACAAGAGCATGAAGCATTGTGAACCCAAGATTCATGGAGGGTTGTGATGACAATGGGAAAGGAGTATTGTGATGACAAGCACATGGAGCATTGTGATGACAAGGTCATGTAGCATTTTGCTGACAAATGCATGGAGCATTTTGATGACAAGGGTCATGGAACACTGTGATGAAAAGCGTCATGGAGCATTGTGATTACAGCCGTCATGGAGCATTGGGATGGCAAGGGCATTGATCATTGTGATGAGAAGGGTCATGGAGCATTTTGATGACAAGATTCCTGGATCATTGTGTTGTCCGGTGTCATGGAGCACTGTGATGACAGTGGTCAAGGAGCATTGTGATGACAAGGTCCTGGAGCATTGTGAGGAGAAGTGTCATGGAGCATTGTGATGGCAAGACCGTGGAGCACTGTGATGAGAAGACCATGGATAATTGTGATGTCGAGCGTCATGCAGCAATGTAATGACAAGGGGCATGGAGCATTGTGATGACAGGGGTCATGGAGCACTGTGATGAGAAGTTCATGGAGCACTGGGCTGACAATTGTGATGGCAGTGGTCATGGAGCATTGCGATGACATGGAATGGAGCATTGTGATGACAAAGTCCTGGAGCATTGTGAGGAGAAGACCATGGAGCCTTGTGATGACAAGTGTCATGGAGCATTCTGATGAAAACGGGTGTGGAGCATTGTGATTACATGGGTCTTGAGGCATTGTGATGAAAATGGCATGGGTGATTGTGATGCAAATGGCATGGAACCTTGTCATGACAGGGTTCAAGGAGCATACTGACGACAAGTGTCACGGAGCATTGTAATGACAAGTGTATTGAGCATTGTGATGACAAAGGTCATGGAGCATTGTGATGAGAAGACCATGGATAATTGTGATGAGGAGCATCATGGGGCGTTGTGATGACAAGTGTTATGGAACATTGTGATCACGAGGGTTTGGAGCATTGTGTTGACAGAGGTTATGGAGCATTCTGATTTCATTTTGATGACAATAGCATGAAGCATTATGATGATGGGCATGGTTCATTGTGATTACAGAGTTCATGGAGCATTGAGATGAAAAGTGGCATGGAGCATTTTGATTACAGTTGTCTTGGAGCACTGTGATGACAAGGTCATGGAGCATTGTGATGATAAGGCCATGGAGCAGATTGATGACATGCGTCATGGAGCTTTGTGATGACAATAGCACGGAGCATTGTGATTACAGGGGTCTTGGAGCATTGTGATGACAAGGGTCATGGAGCCTTGTGATGACAAGGCCGTGGAACATTGTCATGACAGGGGTGAGGGAGTATTGTTATGACTAGTGATGGAACATTTTGATATCAGTGGTGAGAGAGCATTTTGATGAGAAGTACATGGAGCATTGTGATGACAAGTTTTATGGAGCATTCTGATGACAAGTTTGTGGAAAATTTTGATAACAAGCGCATGGAGCATTGAGATAAAAAGGGTCATGGAGCACTCTGCTGACAAAGGCATGGAGCATTGTGATGGCAATGGTCACAGAGCATTGTGAATGAAAAGTTCATGGAGCATTATGGTGACAAATTTCACACAGCCCTGTGATGACGAGGGCATGGACCATTTTGATGCCAAAGGTCATGAAGCATTGTGATGACTGGAATCAGGGAGCATTGTGATCACAAGGGCATGGAGCATTGTGATGACGGGTGCATGGAGCATTGGTCTGACAAGTTTCATGGATTATGGAGATGACAGTGGGCATGGCGCATTGTGATGACAAGGGCATGCAGCATTGTTATGAGAAGGTCATGGAGTACTGTGCAGAGAGGTGTCAGGGAGCATTGTGATGACATATGTCTTGGTGCATTGTGATGACAATGGAATGGAGCATTGTGAAGCCAAGTGTCATGGAGGATTGTGATGACAAAGGTAATGGAGCATTGTGATGACAAGGGCTTGGAGCTTTTTATTGACAATGGTCATGGAGCACTGTGATGACAAGGGCATGGAGCACTGTGATGACAACGGCCACTGAGAATTTTGATGACAATGTCGTGAAGCACTGTGATGAAAAGCACTTGGAGCTTGCTATGACAGGGGTCATGGAGCATTGCGATGACAAGTGCATGGAGAATTGTGATGACAAGATCATGTAACATTGTGATGAGAAGTGTCATGGAGCATTGTGATGGCAAGACCGTGGAACACTGTGATGAGAAGACCATGGATAATTGTGATGTCGAGCGTCATGCAGCACTGTAATGACAAGGGGCATGGAGCATTGTGATGGCAGGGATCATGGAGCATTTTGATGACAAGGGTCGAGGAGCATTCTGATGACAAGCTTGTGGAGTAATGTTATGACAATATCATGGAGCATTGTGATGAAAAGGGCATGGAGCACTGTGATGTAAAAGGCATGGAGGCTTTTCATGACAGCGTTCAAGGAGCATTCTGATGACAAATGTCAGGGAGCATTGTGATGACAAGTGTATTGAGCATTGTGATAACAAAGGTCATGGAGCATTGTGATGACACGGACATAGAGTATTGTGATGACAGGCATCATGGAGCGTTGTGATGACAAGTGTTGTGGAACAATGTGATCAAAAGGGTTTGGAGCATTGTGATGACAGAGGTCATGGATCATTTTGATTTCAAGGAGCACGGAGCGTTGTGATGACAGGGATCATGGAGAATTGTGATGAGAAGATCATGGAGCATTGCGCTGAAAATATTCATGGAGTATTGTGATGATATGGGTCTTGGAGCACTGTGATAACAAGGGCATGGAACATTGTGATGAGAAGGCCATGGAGCATTCTGATGACATGTGTCATGGATGTTTGTGATGAAAAGGGGAATGGAGCATTGTGATTACAGGGGACTTTGAGCATTGTGATGAAAAGGGCATGGATCATTGTGATGAAAAAGGCATGGAGCCTTGTTATGGCAGGGTTCAAGGAGCATACTCTCGACAAATGTCAGGGAGCATTGTGATGACAAGTGTATTGAGCATTGTGATGACAAAGTTCATGGAGCATTGTGATGAGAAGACCATGGTTAACTGTGATGAGGAGCGTCATGGGGCATTGTGATGACAAGTGCTATGGAACATTGTGATCACAAGTGTTTGGAGCATTGTGATGACAGAAGTCATGGAGCATAATGAGTTCATTGTGATGACAATAGCATGAATCATTATGATGATGGGCATGGTGCATGGGATGACAGGGTTCTTGGAGCATTGAGATTAAAAGGGGCATTGAGCATGGTGATTATATGGGTCTTGGAGCATTGTGATGACAAGGGCATGGATCATAGCGAATGAGAAGTCCACGGAGCATTCTGATGACATGTGTCATGGAGCTTTCTGATGACAATTGCATGGAGCATTGTGATTACAGGGTCTTGGAGCATTGTGATGAAAAGGGTCATGGAGTCTTGTGATTACAAGGCTGTGGATCCTTGTGATGGCAGGTGTCATGGAGCATTGTTATGACAGGGGGAATGGAGCATTGTGATGACAAGGGCATGGAGCATTGGTATGAAATGTTTCATGGATTATTGTGATGAGAGTGGGCATGGAGCATTGTCATGACAAGCGTCATGGAGCTTTCTGATGACAACGGCATGAAGCAATGTGATGAGAGGGTTCATGGAGCATTGTGATGACAAAGGCATGGAGCATTGTGATGCCCAGGGTTATGGAGCTTTGTGATGACAAATGTCATGGAGCATTCTGATGACAAGGGTGACGTGCATTGTGATGAGAAGGGCAGGGAGCATTGTGATGACAGGGTCATTGAGTAATTTGGTGAAAAGGGTCATGGAATATTTTGATTACAGTGGTTATGGAATATTGTGATGTCAGTGGTCATTGAGCTTTGTGATGAAAAGTGTCTTGGAGCATTTTGATGACGGGGTTATGGAATATTGTGATGTCAGGAGTCATCGAAAATTGTGATGATAAGTGCATGTAGCATTTTAATGACAGGGGTCATGGAACATTGTGATGACAGGGGTGATGGAGTATTGGAATGAATAGTGATGGAACATTTTGATATCAGTGGTGAGAGAGCATTTTGATGAGAAGTGCATGGAGCACTGTAATGACAAGGTTTAAGCAGCATTGTGATGAAAAGGATGTGGAGCATTGTGATGACAAGAACATGGCACGTTGTGATGACGTGGGTCATGGAGCCTTGTGATGAGAAGGCCGTGGAACATTGTAATGGCAGTTTTTATGGAGCATTGTTATAACACGGGTAATGGAGCATTTTCATGACAAGGGCATGGAGCATTGGTCTGAAAATTTTCATGGATTATTGTGATGAGGGGGGGCATGGAGCATTGTGATGACAAGGGCACGAAACACTGTGATACATGGGTCATGGAGGATTGTAATGACAAGCCTTGGAGCTTTGTGTTAAGAAGAGCATCGAGCATTGTGATGAAAATCATCATGGAGCCTGTGATGACAAGGACATGTAACAATGTGATGAGAGGGTTCATGGAGCATTTTGATGACAATGGCATGGAGCATTGTGAGCCAAGTGTCACGGAGCTTTGTGATGACAAATGTCATGGAGGGTTTTGATGACAAGGGCGTGGTGTACTGTGATGACAAGGGCAGTGAGCATTGTGATGAAAGGGTCATGGAGCAATTTGATGAAAAGTGTCATGGGACATTTTGATGACAGTGGTTATGGAACATTGTGATGTCAGGGGTCAGGGAGCATTGTGATGAAAAGGGTCATGGAGCATTGTGATGACAGGGGTCATGGAACATTGTGATGACAGGGGTGAGGGAGTATTGTGATGACAAGTGATGGAACATTATGATATCAGTGATGGGAGAGCATTTTGATGGGAAGTGCATGGAGCATTGTGACAACAAGGTTTATCGAGAACTGTGATGACAAGGTTGTGGAGCATTGTAATGACAAGCGCATGTAGCATTGTGATGACACAGGTCATGGGGCATTTTGCGGAAAAGCGCATGGAGCATTGTGATGACAAGGGTCATGGAGCATTGTGCTGAAAAAGGCAGTTAGCATAGTTATGACATGAGTAAGAGAACATTGTGATGAAAATTTCATGGAGAATTGTGGTGACAAATGTCACAGAGCCTTTTGATGACGAGCGCATGGACCATTGTGATGACAGGGGTCATGGAGCATTTTGATGATAAGGGAATGGAGCATTGTGAAGACATGGGTCATGGAGCATTGTAATGAGACGGTCATTGAGCATTGGGCTGAAAATGTACATGTAGTATTGTGACGACAGGGGTCATGGAGCATTGTGATGACAAGGGAATGGAGCACAGTGATGACAAGGTCCTGGAGCATTGTGATGAGAGGACCATGGAGCCTTGTGATGACAAGTGTCATGGAGCATTCTGATGAAAAGGTGCATGGAGCATTGTGATTACAGGGGTTTTGTAGCATCGTGATTACAAGGGCATGGAGCATTGTGATGCGAAGGCCATGGAGCATTCTGATGACATGCGTCATGGAGCTTTGTGATGACAAGGACATGGAGCATTGTGATGAAAATTGCATGGAGCCTTGTCATGACAGGGTTCAAGGAGCATACTGATGAGAAGTGTCAGGGAGCATTGTGATGATAAGTGTATTGAGTATTGTGATGACAAAGATCAAGGAGCATTGTGATAAGAAGACCATTGATAATTGTGATGACCAGCCTCATGGGGCATTGTGATGACAACAGTTATGGAACAGTGTGATCAGCAGGGTTTTGAGCATTGTGATGACAGAGGTCATTGAGCATTTTGATTTCATTGTGATGACAATAGCATGAAATATTATGGTGATGGGCATGGTGCATTTTGATGACAGGGTTCATGGAGCATTGAGATGAAAAGGGGCATGGAGCATTGTGATTACAGGGGTCTTGGAGCATTGCGATGACCAGGTCATGGAGCATTGTGATGAGAAGGCGAAGGGGCATTCTGATGACATGCGTCATGGAGCTTTGTGATGACAAATGCATGGGGCATTGTGATTACAGGTGTCTTGGAGCATTGTGATGACAAGGTTCATGGAGGCTTGTGATGACAAGGCCGTGGAACTTTGTGATGGCAGGGGTCATGGAGCATAGTTATGAGAAGGGCACGGAACACGGTGATACATAGATCATGCAGGATTGTAATGACAAGGACATGTAGCATTGTGATGAGAAGGGCATCGAGCGTTGTGATGACAAGCCTCATGGTGATTTGTGATGACAAGTGCATGGAGCAATGTGATGAGAGTGTTCATGGAGCATTGTGATGACAATGGAATGGAGCATTGTGATGCCAAGTGTCATGGAACATTGTGATGACAAAGTCATGGAGCATTTTGATAACAAGTGCGTGGTGCATTGTGATGAGAAGTGCAGGGAGCATTGTGATGACATGGGTTATGGAGCATTGTGCTTACACGTGCATCGATCATTGTGCTGACAACGGTCATGGAGCATTGTGCTGACAATGGCATGGAGCTTTGTGATGACAAGGGTCACAGAGCACTGTGATGAATAGTTCATGGAGCATTGTGGTGATAAAGGTCACAAAGCCTTGTGTGACGAGGTCATGGAACATTGTGATGAAAAATGTCATGAAGCACTGTGATGACTGTAGTCACGGAGCATTGTGATGACAGTGTAGTTGGAGCATTGTGATGCAAAGAGCATGGAGCATTGTGATGAGAATGCCATGGAGCATTCAAATGACATGTGTCATGGAGCTTTGTGATGACAAGGGCAGGGAGCATTATGATTACAGGGGTTTTGCAGCATTGTGATGAAAAGGGAAAGGATCATTGTGATGAAAAAGGCATGGAGCCTTTTCATGACAGTGTTCATGGAGCATACTGATGACAAGTGTCAGGGAGCATTGTGGTGATAAGTGTATTGAGGATTGTGGTGACAAAGCTCATGGAGCATTGTGATGATTAAACCATTCATAATTGTGATGATGAGCGACATGGGGCATTGTGATGACAAGTTCTATGGAACATTGTGATCACAAGGGTTTTTAGCATTGTGATGACAGATGTCATGGAGCGTTTTGATTTCATTGTGATGAGAACAGCATGAAGCATTATGATGATGTGCATGGTGCATTGTGATGACAGGGTTTATGGAACATTGAGATAAAAAGGGGCATGGAGCACTGTGATTACAGGGGTCTTGGAGCATTGTGATGACAAGGGCATGGAGCATTGTGATGAGAAGGCCATGGAGAATTCTGATGACATGCATCATGGATCTTTGTGATGACAAGGGCATGGAGCATTGTCATTACAGGGGTCTTGGAGCATTGTTATGACAAGGGACATGGAGCCTTGTCATTACAGGGGTCTTGGAGCATTGTTATGACAAGGGTCATGGAGCCTTGGATGACAAGGCCGTGGAACATTGTGATGGCAGGGATCATGGAGCATTGTTATGTCAGGGGTTATGGAGCATTGTGATGACAAAGGCATGGAACATTGTGATGACAGGGGCATGGAACTTTGGTCTGACAAGTTTCATGGATTATTGTATTGAGAGTGGGCATGACACATTGTGATGATTAGGGCATGGAGCATTGTGATGACAAGGTCAGGGAGTATTGTGAAGACAGGTGTCAGGGAGCATTTTGATGAAATATGTCATGGTCCATTGCGATGACAATTGCATGGAGCATTGTGATGCCAAGTGTCATGGAGGATTGTGATGACAAACGTAATGGAGCATTTTGATGACAAGGGTTTAGAGCATCGTGATGACAAGGGTCTTGGAGCATTGTGATGACAAGGGCATGGAGCACTGTGATGACAGGGGCATGGAGCATTGTTCTGACAAGTTTCATGGATTATTGTTATGACAGTGGGCATGGCACATTGTGATGACAAGAGCATGGAGCATTGTGGTGACAAAGGTCACAGAGCCTTGTGTGACGTCGGCATGGAACATTGTGATTACAAATGTCATAAAGCATTGTGATGACTGGAGTCACGGAGCATTGTGATGACAGGTTTCATGGAGCATTGTGATGAGAAGTGCATAGAGCACTGTGATGACAGGGCAATGGAACATTGGTCTGACAAGTTTCATGGATTATTGTGATGACAGTTGTCATGGCTCATTGTGATGACAAGGGCATGGAGCATTGTGATGACGAGGTCATGGAGTATTGTGAAGACAGGTGTCAGGGAGCACAGTGATGACATATGTCATGGTCCATTGTGATGACAATGGCATGGAGCATTGTGATGCCAAGTGTCATGGAGGATTGTGATGACAAAGGTAATGGAACATTTTGATGACAAGGATTTGGAGCACCATGATGACAAGGGTCATGGAGCATTGTGATGACAAGGGCATGGAGCATTTTAATGAAAAGGGAACGGAACACTGTGATACATAGATCATGCAGGATTGTAATGACAAGATCATGGAGCATTGTGATGAGAAGTGCATCGAGCGTTGTGATGACAAGCCTCATGGAGATTTGTGATGACAAGCGCATGGCTCATTGTGATGACATGGGTCATGGAGAACTGTGCTGACAAAGGCATGGTGCATTTTTAGGACAAGGGTCACAGAGTATTGTGATGAAAAGTTCATGGAGCATTGTGGTGACAAAGGTCACAGAGCCTTGTGTGTCAATGGCATGGACCATTGAGATGACAAAGGTCATGAAGCATTGTGATGACTGGAGTCACGGTTCATTGTGATGAGAGGGTTTATGGAGCATTGTGATGACAGGGTTCATGGAGCATATTGATTTCATTTTGATGACAATAGCATGAAGCATTATGATGATGGGCATGGTGCATTGTGATGACAAGGGCACAGAACACTATGATACATGGGTCATGGAGGATTGTAATGACAGGGCATGGAGCATTGTGATGAGAAGGGCATCGAGCATTGTGATGACAAGCGTCATGGAGCATTGTGGTGACAAGGGCATGGAGCAATGTGATGAGAGGCTTCATGGAGCATTGTGATGACAATGGCATGGAGCGCTGTGATGCCAAGTGTCATGTAGTTTTGTGATGACAAAGGTCATGGAGCATTTTGATTACAAGTTCGTGGTGCGTTGTGATGAGAATGGCAGGGAGTATTGTGCTAACAGGGTAATGGAGCAATTTGGTGAAAATGTCATGGAATATTTTGATGAGAGTAGTTATGGAAAATTGTGATGTCAGGGGTCATGGAGCATTGTGCTGAAAATGGTAATGGAACATTTTGATGACAGGGATTATGGAGCATTGTGATGTCATTGGTCATGGAGCATTTTGATGATAAGTGCATGTAGCATACTGATGATAGGGGTCATGGAACATTGTGATGACAGGGGTGAGGGAGTATTGTGAAGACTAGCGATGGAACATTGTGATATCAGTGGTAAAAGAACATTTTGATGAGAAGTGCATGGAGCATTGTGATGACAAGGTTTATGGAGCATTGTGATGACAAGGATGTGGAGCATTGTGATGACAAGCGCATGGTGCATTGTGATGACATGGGTCAAGGAGCATTGTGCTGAAAAGCACATGGAGAATTGTGATGACAAGTGTCATGGATCATTGTGCTGACAAAGGCATGGTGCACTGCGATGACAAGGGTCACAGAGCATTGTGATGAAAAGGACATGGATCATTGTGATGCAAAATTCATGGAGCCTTGTCATGACAGGGTTCAAGGAGCATGCTGATGACAAGTGTCAGCGAGCATTGTGATGACAAGTGTATTGAGCATTGTGATGACAAATGTCATGGAGTATTGTGAATAGAAGGCCATGGATAATTGTGATGATGAGCAACATGGGGCGTTGTTATGACAAGTGTTATGGAACATTGTGATCACAAGGGTTTGGAGCATTGTGATGACAGAGGTCATGGAGCATTATGATTTCATTTTGATGACAATAGCATGAAGCATTATGATGATGGGCATGGGGCATTGTGATGACACGGTTCATGGAGCATTGAGATGAAAAGGGGCATTGAGCATTGTGATTACAGAGGTCCAGGAGAATTGTGATGACAAGGGCATGGAGCATCGTGAATGAGAAGGCCATGGAGCATTCTGAAGACATGCGTCATGGAGCTTTGTGATGACAAGGGCATGGAGCATTGTGATGCCAGGGGTCATGTAGCTTTGTGATGACAAAGGTCATGGAGCATTTTGATGACAAGCGTGTGGTGAACTGTGTATGAGAAGGGCAGGGATCATTGTGATGAAAGGCTCATGGAGCAATTTGATGAAAATTGTAATGGGACATTTTTATGACAGGGGCTATGGAACATTGAGATGTCAGGGGTCATGGAGGATTATGACGAAAAGGGTCATGGAGCATTTTGATGACAGGGGTCCTGGAACATTGTGATGACAGCGGTGAGGGAGTATTGTAATGAATAGTGATGGAACTTTATGATATCAGTGGTGGGAGAGCATTTTGATGTGAAGTGCATGGAGCATTGTGATGACAAGGTTTATGGAGCACTGTGATGACACGGTTGTGGAGCATTGTGATGACAAGCACATGGCACATTGTGATGACATGTGTCCTGGAGCATTGTGCTGGCAACCGCATGGAGCATTTTGATGACAAGTGTCATGGAGCATTGTGCTGACAAAGGCATGGAGCATTGTGATGACCAGGGACAAAGAGCATTGTGATGAAAATTTCATGGAGCATTGTGGTGACAAAGATCACAGAGCCTTACGTGACGAGGGCATGGACCATTGTGATGAGAAAGGTCATGAATCATTGTGATGACTGGAGTCACGGAGCACTGTGATGACAGGGGTCATGGAGCGTTGTGATGACAAGGTCATGGAGCAATATGATGGCAGGGGCATGGAACATTGGTCTGACAAGTTTCATGGATTATTGTGATGACAGTGCGCAAGGAGCATTGAGATGACAAAGGCATGGAGCATTGTGGTGACAAAGGTCACAGAGCCTTGTGTGATGAGGGCATGGACCATTGTGAGGACAAAGGTCATGAAGCATTGTGATGACTGGAGTCACGGAGCATTGTGATGACAGGGGTCATGGAGCATTGTGATGACAAGGGCATGGAGCATTCTGATGAAAAGGTGCATGGAGCATTGAGATTACAGGGGTTTTTAAGCAATGTGATGACAAGGGCATGGAGCATTGTGATGAGAAGGCAATGGAGCATTCTGATGACATGCGTCATGGAGCTTTGTGATGACAAGGACATGGAGCATTGTGATTACAGGGGTCTTGGAGCATTGTGATGAAAAGTGAAAGGATCATTGTGATGAAAAATGCATGTAGCCTTGTCATGACAGGGTACAAGGAGCATACTGATGACAACTGTCAGGGAGCATTGTGATGATAAGTGTATTGAGCATTATGATGACAAAGATCATGGAGCATTGTGATGAGAAGACCATGGAAAATTGTGATGACCAGCGTCATGGGGCATTGTGATGACAAGTGTTATGGAACATTGTGATCAGAAGGGTTTGGTGCATTGTGATGACAGAGGTCATTGAGCATTTTGATTTCATTTTGATGACAATAGCATGAAATATTATGGTGATGGGCACAGTGCATTTTGATGAGAAGGTTCATGGAGCATTGAGATGAAAATGGGCATGGAGCATTGTGATTACAGGGGTGTTGGAGCATTGTGATGACAAGGGCATGGAGCATTGTGATGAGAAGGCCATTGAGCATTCTGATGACATGCGTCATGAAGCTTTGTGATGACAAGGGCATGGAGAATTGTGATTACAGGGGTCATGGAATATTGTGATGACAGGGGTGAGGGAGTATTGTGATGACTAGTGATGGAACATTGTGATATCAGTGGTGAGAAAGCATTTTGAGGAGAAGTGCATGGAGCATTGTGATGACAAGGTTTATGGAGCATTTTGATGACAAGGATGTGGAGCATTGTGATGACAAGTGCATGGTGCATTGTGATGACATGGGTTATGGAGCATTGTGCCGACACGCGCATTGAGCATTGTGATGACAAGGGTCATGGAGCATTGTGCTGACAAAGGCATGGAGCTTTGTGATGACAAGGGTCACAGAGCATTGTGATAAAAATTTCATGGGTAATTGTGGTGACAAAGGTCACAGAGCTTTGTGTGACCAGGTCATGGACCATTGTGATGACAAATGTCATGAAGCATTGTGATGACTGGAGTCACGGAGCATTGTGATAAAAGGGTTCTTGGAGCATTGTGATGAAAAGGGAATGGATCATTGTGATGAAAAAGGCATGGAGCCTTGTCATGACAGTGTTCAAGGAGCATACTGATGACAAGTGTCAGCGAGCATTGTGATGCCAAGTGTATTGAGCATTGTGGTGACAAAGGTCATTGAGCATTGTGATGAGAAGACCTTACATAATTGTGATGACGAAGGTCATGGGGCATGTGAAGACAAGTGTTATGTAACATTGTGATCAGAAGGTTTTGGAGCATTGTGATGACAGAGGACATGGAGCATTTTGATTTCATTGTGATGACAATAGCATGAATCATTATGATGATGGGCATGGTGCACTGTGATGACAGCGTTCAAGGAGCATTGCGATGAAAAGTGGCATGGAGAATTGTGATTACAGAGGTCTTGGAGCATTGTGATGTCGAGCGTCATGCAGCACTGTAATGACAAGGGGCATGGAACATTGTGATGGCAGGGGTCATGGAGCATTGTTATGACAGGTGTAATGGAGCATAGTGATGACAAGGGCATGGAGCAATGTGATGAGAGATTTCATTGAGCATTGTGATGACAAAGGCATGGAGCATTGTGATGCCAAGGGTCATGGAGCTTTGTGATGACAAATGTCATGGGGCATTTTGATGACAAGGGCGTGGTGCATTGTGATGAGAAGGGCAGGGAGCATTGTGATGACAGGGTCATGGAGCAATTTGAATAAAAGGGTCATGGAATATTTTGATGACAGGCGTTATGGAACATTGTGAAGTCAGAGTTCATGAAGCATTGTGATGAAATGGGTCATGGAGCATTTTATGTCAGGGGTATGGAACATTGTATTGACAGGGTTGAGCGAGTATTGTGATGACTAGTGATGGAAGATTGTGATATATGTGGTGAGAGACCATTTTGATGAGAAGTGCATTGAGCATTGTGATGACAAGTTTTATGGAGCATAGCGATGAAAAGGATGTGGAGCATTGTGATGAATAGAGCATGGAACATTTTGATGACATGTGTCATGGAGCAATGTGCTGACAAGCGCATGGAGCATTTCGATGACAAGTGTCATGGAGCATTGTGCTGACAAAGGCAATGGAGCATTGTGATGACAAGGGACACAGAGCATTGTGATGAAAAGGGAATGGATCATTGTGATGAAAAATGCATGGAGCCTTGTCATGACAGGGTTCAAGGAGCATAATGATGACAACTGTCAGGGAGCATTGTGATGAGAAGTGTATTGAGCAATGTGATGACAAATATCATGGAGCATTTTGATGAAAAGACCATGGATAATTGTGATGACCAGCGTCATGGGGCATTGTGATGACAAGTGTTATGGAACACTGTGATCAGAAGGGTTTGGTGCATTGTGATGACAGAGGTCATTGAGCATTTTGATTTCATTGTGATGACAATAGCATGAAATATTATGGTGATGGGCACGGTGCATTGTGATGACAGTGTTCATGGAGCATTGAGATGAAAAGGGGCATGGAGCATTGTGATTACAGGGGTGTTGGAACACTCTGATGACAAGGGCATGGAGCATTGTGATGAGAAGACCATGGAGCATTCTGATGATATGCGTCATGGAGCTTTTTGATGACAAGGGCATGGAGAATTGTGATTACAGGGGTCATGGAATATTGTGATGACAGGGCTGAGGGAGTATTGTGATGACTAGTGATGGAACATTGTGATATCAGTGGTGAGAAAGCATTTTGAGGAGAAGTGCATGGAGCATTGTGATGACAAGGTTTATGGAGCATTTTGATGACAAGTATGTGGTGCAATGTGATGACAAGTGCATGGTGCATTGTGATGACATGGGTTATGGAGCATTGTGCTGCCACGTGCATTGAACATTGTGATGACAATGGCATGGAGCATTGTGATGACAGGGGCATGGTGCATTGTTCTGACAAGTTTCATGGTTTATTGTGATGACAGTGGGCATGGCACATTCTGATGACAAGGTCATGGAGCATTGTGATGAGAAGATCATGGAGTACTGTGAAGACGGGTCAGGGAGAATTGTGATGACATATGTCATGGTCCATTTTGATGACAATGGCATGGAGCATTGTGATGCAAAATGTCATGAAGGAATGTGATGACAAAGTTAATGGAGCATTGTGATGACAGGGGTTTGGAGCATTGTGAGGACAAGGGTCATGGAGCATTTTGATGACAAGGGCATGGAGGATTGTGATGACAATGGCCATTGAGAATTCTGATGACAAGTTCGTGAAGCATTGTGATGAAAAGCAAATGGAGCTTGCTATGACAGGGGTCATGGAGCATTGCGATGACAAGTGCATGGAGAATTGTGATGACAAGAGCATGTATCATTGTGATGAGAAGTGTCATGGAGCATTGTGATGGAAAGACCGTGGAGCATTGTGATGAGAAGATCATGGATATTTGTGATGACGAGCATAATGGAGCACTGTAATGACAAGGGGCATGGAGCATTGTGATGACAGGTGTCATGGAGCATTGTGATGACAGGGATCATGGAGCATTGTGATGACAAGGATCTTGGAGCATTCTGCTGACAAGCTTGTGGAGTATTGTGATGACAATGGCATGGAGCATTGTGAGAAAATGGGCATGGAGCACTGTGATGAAAAAGGCATGGAGCCTTTTCATGACAGGGTTCAAGGAGCATTCTGACGAAAAGTGTCAGGGAGCATTGTGATGACAGGTGTGTTGAGCATTGTGATGACAAAGTTCATGGAGCATTGTGATGACAAGGGCATGGAGTATTGTGATGGCAGGCATCATGGAGCGTTGTGATGACAAGTGTTATGGAACATGGTGATCACAAGTGTTTGGAGCATTGTGATGACAGAGGTCATGGATCAGTTTGATTTCAAGAATCATGGAGCATTGTGATGACAAGGGCATGAAGCAATGTGATCCCAAGGTTCATGGAGGATTGTGATGACACTGGTAATGGAGAATTGTGAGGACATTTGCATGGAGCATTGTGATGACAAGGTAATGTAGCATTTTTCTGACAAAGGCATGGAGCACCGTGATGACAAGTGTCATGGAGCTCTGTGACGACAAGCATCAAGGACCATTGTGATTGCAGGGTTATGGAGCATGGTGATGACAAGCGCATGGAATATTCTGATGACAAGTGGCATGGATCATTTTGATGACTGTGGTCATGTAGCATTGTGATGACATGGGTCATGGAGCATTTTGATGGGAAGGTCATGGAGCAATGGGCTGAAAATATTCATGGAGTACTGTGATGACAGTGGTCATGGAGCATTGTGATGAGAAGGGAATGGAGCAATGCGATGAGAAGGTCCTGGAGCATTGTGATGAGAGGACCATGGCGCCTTGTGATGACAATTGTCATGGATCATACTGATAAAAAGGCTCATGGAGCATTGTGATTACAGGGGTTTTGTAGCATTGTGAAGACCAGGTCATGGAGCATTGTGATGAGAAGGACAAGGAGCATTCTGATGACATGTGTCAAGGAACTTTGTGATGAAAAGGACATGGAGCATTGTGACTGGAGGGGTCTTGGAAGATTGTGATGAAAAGGGCATGGATAATTGTGATGAAAAATGCATGGAGCCTCGTCATGACAGGGTTCAAGGAGCATACTGACGACAAGTGTCAGGGAGCATTGTGATGACAAGTGTCTTGAGCATTGTGATGACAAAGGTCATGGAGCACTGTGATGAGAAGACCATGGAAAATTGTAATGACCAGCGTCATGGGACATTGTGATGACAAGTGTTATGGAACATACTGATCACAAGGGTTTGGAGCATTGTGATGACAGAGGTCATGGAGCATTTTAATTTCATTGTGATGACAATAGCATGAAGCATTATGATGATGGGCATGGTGCATTGTGATGCCATGGGTCATGGAGCATTGAGATGAAAAGGTGCATGGTGCATTGGGATTACAGAGGTTTTGAAGCAATGTGATGAAAAGGGCATGGAGCATTGTGATGAGAAGGCCATGGAGCATTCTGATGACATGCATCATGGAGCTTTGTGATGACAAAGACATGGAGCATTGTGATTAGAAGGGTCTTGGAGCATTGTGATGACAAGTGTCATGGAGGCTTGTGATGACAAGGCCATGGAATCTTCTGATGGCTGGTGTCATTGAGCATTACAATGACAGGGGTAATGGAGCATTGTGATGACAAGAGCATGGAGCATTGGTCTGAAAATTTTCATGGATTATTGTGATGAGAGTGGGCATGGAGCATTGTGATGACAAGGGCACGAAACACTATGATACATAGGTCATGGAGGATTGTAATGATAAGGGCATGGAGCATTGTGATGAGAAGGGCATCGAGCATTGTGATGACAAGCGTCATGGAGCTTTGTGATGACAAGGGCATGGAGCAATGTGATGAGAGGTTTCAAGGAGCATTTGATGATAATGGCAGGGAGCATTGTGATGCCAATGGTCATGGAGCTTTGTTATGACAAATGTCATGGAGCATTTTGATGACAAGGCCGTGGTGCATTGTGATGAGAAGTGCAGGGAGCATTGTGATGACAACCTCATGGATTCTTGTTATGACAGGTGTCAGGGAGTATTGTGATGACAAATGTCATGTTCCATTGTGATGCCTATGACATGGAGCATTGTGATGCCAAGTGTCATGTAGGATTGTGATGACAAAGGTAAAGGAGCATTGTGATGACAAGGACATGGATCATTGTGATGACAAGGGCCATTGAGAATTTTAATGACAAGATTTTGAAACATTGTGATGACAAGCACATGGAGCTTGCTATGACAGGGTTCCTGGAGCATTGTGATGACAAGTGCATGAAGAATTGTGATGAAAAGAGCATATAACACTGTGAGGAGAAGTGTCAAGGAGCATTGTGGTGACAAGGATGAGGAGAATTATGATGACAAGGGTCATGTAGCATTGAGATGATCAGGGCATGGAGCATTGTGATGGTAAAACCCTGAAGCATTGTGATGAGAAGACCTTGGGTAATTGTGATGACGAGCATCATGGAGCACTGTACTGACAAGGGTCAATGGAGCATTGTGATGACAGGTGTCAGGGAACATTTTGATGACAGAGGTCATGGAGCATTGTGATGACAAGGGCATGGATCACTGTGATGACAAGGGCCTGGAGCATTGTGATGACAAGTGTCATGTAGCATTGTGATTACATTGGCATGCAGCATTGTCATAACAAGGGACATTGAGAATTTTTATAACAATGTCATGAAGCATTGTGATGACAAGCATATGGAGCTTGCTATGATATGGGTCAGGGAGCATTGCGATGACAAGTGCATGGAGAATTGTGATGACAAGAACATGTAACATTGTGATCAGAAGTGTCATCGAACACTGTGATGACAAAGAGATGGAGAATTGTGATGACAAGGGACATGGAGCATTATGATGACCAGGGCATGGAGTAATGTGATGGCAAGACGGTGGAGCATTGTGATGAGAAGGCCATGGATAATTGTGATGATGAGCATCATGGAGCATTATGATGACAAGAGCCGTGGAGCATTCTGACATAAAATATCACTTATGAAGGAAATGTAAACATGGCTACACATGAACTGAATTAGGAAAGAGAACAGAGTCTCACATTTAGAAAACATAGTTATGCCTGCTTAAGGGGAAAGGAGAGGTGGGGAGATGCATAAAACCAGAGTTTGATATTAGCACAGGTACCGTTGCATAATCCAAATAGAGAATAGACAAGAGCTACTCCTACCTCAGTGAACGGGACTCAACAGCCCTATTCCCGCAGAGGAATATATCTGACTAGTAAGAATCTTAAAAGCTATATATTGATATGTCTCCGTAAGGGAATCAAGTGTGTCTAGACCGGCATAAACACGTCAGTGAAAATCAGCTCAACCTCATTATATAAATGAATTTCAAAAACAAAACAAAAAAACAGGGAAATTCTTTACAATTCCTTCAGGGGCTCTGATGAAACCTGGAATGACCCTATTTACAAGGACAGCTGAATGTGGCATAAGGCTGGACACTTGGGACTGAGAGGATCGGTGAGATTCGGTGAGCAAATGAAGACCGTTTAAAGCAATAATGCGTGGCACACATTCCAAGGGTCACAACTCTCCAGGTTGAAAGGAATATTACTACAGCTGTAACATGTACGGGAATCCTAGAGAATGGACACACTGTGAATACGAAAGGTTTCTAAAATTCAACTAATATTCCCTCTCCTGGTGCTCCTGTCTGATTTTCCAACTGCTTTACTATCAATCTCCCAACTTGGAGAGACAGCCCCTTTAACCTCCTGGTTCGCACAGGTTGCCAATTTGGCAGAGGATGAAAGGGAATAGGGAGAACCAAGGAGAGAGTAGCTGTTAGGCATTTGGACGAGCACATGTCACTCTAATTTCCCGGCAGGAAGATGAATTAACCAAAGTCTCAGTCACCCGCCGGGAACCAGTATAGGTCCTGAACCCAAATTTTGGACTTGCGGTCAGCTCACAAAAAACGAGTTGAAAAATGGAGCTCAGGGGCACAGGAATTCACAAACGGGCAGAGTAATAAAGGACAACCATCGTCCAAAAATATCTTGAGGGAAGGCAACTAGGCGGACTTGAAAGCGAGCCAGAATATCAGGAAACAGATTTCAAGAGGTGCATTGGAATCGCCTTTAAAGCACAGGAAGAGGGGCACAATTTCTACAATGATGCACGTGGCCAAAAACGGCGTTTGCGTTTTGTCCTGAATATATTCAGGAGAAAACGCATACGCCCTTTTTGGACAAGCAAGCAAGCGGGCAATGGAAATCTGCACTACAAAGAAGTATCACTTCCCACCAGTCAAAAGGGAGATCTGCAAAATGTGTAAAAACCAGAAAGGCAAGACAGGCCATGGAGAACAGGGAGCCTAGTTATGCTGATGCACAGGATGTATATTGCCAACTGCCTCTCTGGAGGAGTGCATTGTGTTCACTAAAACAAGTAAACAACAGAGCTACACAGCCAAGAGCACTTCCAGTCTAGGGAATATCCTTGGGAAAACTGAAAATCAATAAGACAGAGCCACCCCAAAATTTAGGTCTGCACTGCTTACAAGAACCTCAACTAGGGTACACCTGAAATATCCCAGGAAAGACAAATATGTTTCAAGAAATTGTGGTATTTACTTACCATGTTATATCCTTCAGCCATGAAATCAATGTCATAATTCCAGTAGCAGCCAAATGAGTGGATTCAGGTACGATGATTCTAAGTGAAATAAGTCACAGAGAAAAAGAAACTTATCATAAGATATCACTTATGAAGGTCCTGTAAACATGGCTACAAATGAACTGAGTTAGGAAAGGGAACAGAGTATCACATTTAGAAAACGCTCTTATGCCTGCTTAAGGGGGAAGGAGAGGTGGGGTGATGCATAAATCCAGAGTCCGAAATTAGCACAGATACCGTTCCATAAACCAAGTATGTAATAGACAGCACCTACTCCCGGCACAATGAACTGGACTCAACAACCCCTATTCATTGCAGAGGAATATATCTGACTTGTAATAATTCTAAAACATATGTATTCTCATGTCTCCATAAAGGAATCATGCGTGTGTATAACGGCATGAACACAGCAGTGAAATTCAGCTAAACACTCTTTTAAAAATAAATTTCAAAAGCAAAATGCAAAAACAGCAAAACAGAGAGAAAGTCTTAAAAATTACGTTCAGGGCCTGTGATGCAACCTGGATTGACCACCTTCACACCCAGAGCTGGAGGAGGCGTAAGACTGGACACTTGGGGCTGACAAGATTGCTGAGGTTGTGTGAGCAAAAGAAAACCACTTAGAGCAATACTGTGTGCTACCCATTCTGGTGGCCCCAACTCTCCAGGTTTAAGGGAATCTTCCTACAGTTAAAACATTCATGGAAACCCGTTGGATGGTACACTGTTTAATCGGGAAATTTTTCTAAAATGTACCTCATTTTTCCTTTCCTCGTGCTCAGCTTAGCCATTCCATCTGCAATACTGAAAATCTCCCCACTTGGAGTGTCAGCGCCTTTACCCTACTGTTATGCACAGTTTGCAAATTGTGCAGAGGATGAACAGGAAGAGGGGAAACAAATGAGACATTAGGTGTAGGTGTTTGGATGGGCACATGTCTCTCTAGTTTCCCATAAGGAAGAAGAATTAAACAAAGGCTCAGCCTGCAACCCTGGAACCAGACTAGGGCCTAAAGCCATCCTGCGGTATTGCAGCCAGCTCACAAATAAGCGAGTTGAAAAATGGAAATCAGGGGCACAGCAATTCACAAACTTGCAGAGTTATAAGGGACAACTATCATCCAGAAATATATTGAGGTAAGGCAGTGAAGAGGATTTGAAAGCAAGGCAGAATTGAAGGAAACAGATTTCAAGAGGTAGATTGGAGTCGTCTTTAAAGCACATGAAAAGCGACAGAACTTCGACAATGTTGCCCTTGGCCGAAAAGGGAGTATGTGTATTTTCTTGAATATATTCGGGAAAAAAAATGCATACGCCCTTTTTGGCCAAGCAAGCCATTAGGCATTGCAAATCCACACTACATAGAAGTGTCACTTACCACCGTTCAAAAGGGCCATCCGCAAATAGTGTAAAAACCACAAATGCAGGACAGGCCATGGAGAAAAGGGAGCCTGGTTATGCCGATGGACAGGATGTAAATTGCCAACAGCCTCTCTGGAGAACTGTATGTTGTTTTCTAAAACAGAGGTACAGAGCATAGCACACTTCCACTCATGGGCGTGTATTTTGGGAAAACTAAAAATCCACAACACACAGCCAGCCCAAATTTAGGTCTGCTCTGTTTACAAGAACCTCGACTTCGGTACACTTTAAATATCCCAGGAAAGGAAAAAAAAATGGATAAAGATGTTGTGGTACTTGTATACAATGGAATGTCACTCAGACATAAAATCAATGTCATAAGGCCAATAGCAGCATAATGTGTGGCTTTAGGTACGATGATGCTAAGTGAAATGAGCCACAAAGAAAAAGAAACTTATTGTAATATATCACTTATAGAGGGAATGTAAACATGGCTACAAATGAACTGAATTTGAAAAGAGAACAGAGTTACACATTTAGAAAACACACTTATGCCCCCTTAAGGGGAAAGGTGACATGGGGTGATGTGTAAAAGCAGAGTTTGAAATTAGCACAATTACCATACCATATACCAAATATGTTATAGACAAGACTTACTCCTTTCTCACTGAACTGGACACAAAACACCCTATTCACTGAAGAAGAATATATCTGACTGGTAATAATCTTGAAACCTATGTATTTATATGTCTCCATAATGGAATCAAGTGTATGTAGATTGGCATAAAAACAGATCAATGGAACAGGACAGAAAGCCCAGAGATAAACCTACATACCTATGGCTATCTCATCTATGACAAAGGAGCTAAGGATATACAATGGAGAAAAGACAGACTCTTCCGTAATTGGTGCTGGGAAAACTGGACCCCTACACATAAAAGAATGAAATTAGGACACTCCATAACACCATACACAAAAGTAATCTCTAACTTGATTAGAGATCTAAATATAAGACCAGCCACTATAAAACACTTAGAGGAAACCATAGGCAGAACACTCTATGACATAAATCACCGCAAGATCCTTTTTATTTATTTTTAGTTTTTTTTAATTTTAGAGAAGTGTAGTTAATTTACAATGCTGTGTTAATTTCTACTATACAGCAAAGTGATTCAGTTATACATATGTATATTCTTTTTCATATTCTTTTCCATTATGGTTTATCACAGAATATTGAATATAGTTCCCTGTGCTATACAGTGGGACCTTGTTGTTAATCCATCCTATATATAATAACTTGCATCTGCTCTTGTCACATTTTATTTTTTTTTTTTATTTTTTTATTTTTTTATTTTTTTATTTTTATTTTTTGCTTTATCACAAATTTAATCAGTTATATGTAAGATCCTTTTTGACCCACCTCCTAGAGAAATGGAAATATAAAACAAAAATCAACAAATGAGTCCTAATGAAACTTAAAAGCTTTTACACAGTACAGGAAAACATAAACAAGATGGAAAAACAACCCTCAGAATGGGAGAAAATATTTTCAAATGAAGCAATTGACAAAGGATTAATCTCCAAACTTTACAAGCACCTCATGTAGCTCAATATCACAAAAGCAAACAACCCAATCCAAAAACGGGCAGAAGACCTAAATAGACATTTCTCCAAAGGAGATATACAGATTGCCAAGAAACACATGAAAGGATGCTGAACATCACTAATCATTAGAGAAATGCAAATCAAAACTACCGTGAGGTATCACCTCACAGCAGTCAGAGTGGCAATCATCAAAAAATTCTACAAAACAATAAATGTTGGAGAGGCCTTTATTGGAGAAAAGGGAACACACTTGCACTGTGGGTGGGAATGTAAACTGATATGGCCACTAGGGAGAACAGTACGGAGGTTCCTTTAAATAACTTACAATAGAAGTACCATACGACACAACAATCCAACTACTGGGCATTTGCCTTGTGAAAACCATAATTCCCAAAGAGTTATGTACAAAAATATTCATTGCAGCTCTATTTACAATAGCCAGGACATGGAATCAACCTAAGTGTCCATCGACAGATGAATGGATAAAGAAGATCTGGCATATATATATAATGGAATATTACTCAGCCATAAAAGGAAGCAAAACTGAGTTATTTGTACTCAGGTGGATGGATTTAGAATCTGTCCTACAGAGTGAAGTAAGTCAGAAAGGGAAAAATAAATACTGTATGTTAACAGAGATATATGGAATCTAACGAAGAAAAAAAAAGTCTTGAAGAACCTAGTGGCAGGACAGGATTAAGGACACAGACATAGAGAAAGGATTTGAGGGCAACAGAAGGGGGATGGGTAAGATGGGAAGAAGTGACAGAGTGGCATGGACATAAATACATTACCAAATGTAATACCGATAGCTACTGGGAAGCAGCCACACAGAACAGGGAGATCAGCTCGGTGATTTGTGACCACCTAAAGGGGTGGGATATGGAGTGTGGGAGGGAGATGCAAGAGGGAGGTGATCTGGTGACATTTGTATATGTATAGCTTATTTAATTTGTTAGACAGCAGAAACTAACACTCCATTGTAATGCAAATATACTCCAATAAAGGTGGAAAAGGAAAAAAAAAAAAGCCCAGGGATAAACCTACACACCTATGCTCAACTAATCTATGACAAAGGAGGCAAGACTTTACAATGGAGAAAAGAGAGTCTCTTCAATCAGTGGTGCTGGGAAATATGGACAGCTAAATGTAAAAGAATGAAATTAGAACACTCCCCAACACCATACATAAAAATATATTCAAAATGGATTACAGACCTTAATGTAAGACTGGACAGTATAAAACTCTGAGAGGAAAACTTACGAAGAATACTCTGACGTAAATCACAGCAAGATCTTTTTTGATCCACCTCCTATAGTAATGAAATAAAAAAAAGAAACGAAACAGATGGGACCTAGTGAAATGTAAAACCTTTTGCAAAGCAAAGGAAACTACAAACAAGAGGAAAAGACCACCCTCAGAATGGCAGAAAATATTTGCAAACGAATCAATGGACAAATGATTAATCTCCAATATATATAAACAGCTCATGCAGTTCAATATTAATAAAACAAACAACCCAATACAAAAATGGAAGATCTAAATAGACATTTCTTCCAAGAAGACATTGAGATGGCCAAGACACATATGAAAATCTGCTCAACATCACTAATTATTAGAGAAATGGAAATCGAAACTACAATGAGGTATCACGTCACACCTGTTAGAATGGGCATCATCAGAAAATCTACAAACAAAAAATGCTGGAGAGGGTGTGGAGTAAAGGAACCTTCTTCCACTATTGTTGGGAATGTAAATCGATACAGTCTCTATGGAGAACAGTATGGAGGTTCCTAAAATCTATAAATAGAATTACCATATAATCCAGCAATCCCACTACTGGACATATACCCAGAGAAAACCATAAATCAAAAAGACACATTCACCATAATGTTCATTGCAGCACTATTTACAATAGTCAGGTATTGAAAGCAACCTAAGTGCCCACAGACAGACGAATGGATAAAGATGTGGTACATATATACAATGGAATATTACTCAGCCATACATAGGAATGAAATTAGGTCATTTGTAGAGACCTTGATGAATCTAGAGACTGTCATACAGAGTGAAGTAAGTCAGAAAGAGAAAAACAAATATTGTATATTAATGCATATATGTGGAACTTAGAAAAATGGTTCAGATGAACCAGTTTGCAGGGCAGAGATAGAGACAAAGATGTAGAGAACAAACATATGGACACCAAGGGGGGAACGTCATGTGAGGGTGGTGGTGGGATGAATTGGGAGACTGGGATTCACATGTGCACACTTATATGTATAACATAGATATCCAATAAGAACCTGCAGTATAAAAGAAATAAATAAATTAAAAAATAAATAAAAATAAATAAATAACCTTTAATAAAATAAAACAGAAAAAAGTTTTTCCCTTCATATAGACGTCGTTATATTAATGCATTATTTCTATGTTTATATCTCTAAATTAAAAAAAAGAGGAATAAATAAAATCTACCTTGAATCAAAGAGAAAAAATGAAAAAAAAAACAAAAAAGAGAAACCACCAGTTATAAATAGGAAAATAGTATCAGGGCACCTGCTCCAGTGGTAAAAAATTCTTAAGTTGGTCAGAGGTGGGAAATAATCTCCCATGCAGTCAGCAGCGCTCCCCCCCACAAGGAGCATCCTCATTGCAAAGCTGGGGGACGGTTTCCAGGTGTCTGTAAGTAAATGTGAGCTGAGCCCCAGTCCTGCTGCAGCTGAACTCTTCCCACTCTTTCCAGGTAAAACACCTGAATATGTACAAGAACTTGCAAGCCTAGAGGAAGGGCTGTGGAGCCACACCAGCGACTGCACGCAGGCCGACTTGGTGCCTGTAGGCCAGCCAGGATGGTCCTGGCCCCAGATGCTCTTCTGGAAGCTTTCCATTTCCCTACCTGAGATACCCCTCCTGCCACGGCCCGCACTGGTTTTTTACTTCCTCACCTCTGCCTGGGGAGAAATTCCAGCGGCAGGTATGGGTGACACATCATCTTCTTTATTAGGTGGCAGCCTGGCAACTCCTGCAGGAAGTCCAGCAGAGCCCCACTCACACTGGGCCAACCACAAAGCCACGGCCCCTCACTCCCTCCCACCACCCCAGCCCCGACACTGCTGACGGGGCAGAGAATATGGCGTCAGGCACAGCTACAGGAGCTCTTGCTGACTGGAGAGGTCTTTATATTGACCTCAACCCAGGCACACCTTGGGAGGGCTGGCAGGCAGTGTCAGGCTGCCCAAATCAGCCAATCCTCACCCCCCAGGGGCTCACAGTTGCAGAAAATGAACCTTGCTAAACGGGCCAGGCCCAAGGAACAGGTGTGGGCTCTTGACAGTCAGGATAGACAAGGGGCTGCAGCTGCGGCTTGTTTTCTTATCATTTTATTTGGTCCGTGAGTGGAAAACAACTTCAAGAAGACCCTATCCTAATGAGAGGAACCCAGGAGTCAGGGAGACGAGTGATGATGTGTGGAGACAGAGTCCTGGTGCCCTGGCTGCAGTGGAAGTGTCTGGAAGAGTAGGCAGAGAGAGGCCACACAGAGTGATACCCAGGGACACAGAACTGTCAGAGCTGTTGTTTGTTAGTTCAAGTCCTGCTCTGAGGTGTTCTGTGTCAGCTGAGAGCGACAGGTGAGCTGGGCGTTCTCTTCACGGTGGGCTATGTGCATGGTTCCTCTGGGTCCAGCCCTGCTGAGGTACCTGCCCAGGGGAGCTCCATATCCTGGGAAGGGCCTGACTATGAGAGCCCCATCGGCTGCTGTGTACCTGCACAGATGAGCTCCATACTCTGGGAGGGACTTGACCACGAGAGCCCCGTGGGCTGTGGGGTGGGTGGTGCAGCCCAGGTGAGTTCCATATCCTGGGATTGCCCTGACCATGAGAGCCGCATGGGCTGCTGGAGACCTGGCAAAGGATATCAGGACAGTCAGTGAAGCCACCGAGGATATACATCTAGTAGCTCCTATTTCCTACACCCTGCTGGTCATTCTACCATCCACCAGGCCATGGCATTCTGTATTAGACTTCAGTGATGCCTTCTTCTGTATTCCACTCATCTCAGAGTCACAAGAATTTTTGGCTTGTGAGTGGCAGGACACAACATGCAACAAAAGCAATAATGCTGGGCCATCCTGCCCCAATGGTTCAAAAATTCCCACACCATCATTGGGGAAATGTCCTCTAAAGACCTAAAAGTTCTACCTCTGTAAAAGGGAACCCTCCTTCAATATGCAGATGACATTCTGATTGTCAGGTCTACTAAAGACGGCTCTGAACTACCTAGCCAAGAAAGGATAGAAGGTGTCCAAGAAAAAGGCTCAAATATCCCAGGCTAAGGTGACATGCCTGGGCTTAATTCTCACAGATATTAGGAGAAACGCATCCCAGGATAGGGAAGAAGCCATTTGCAGCCTTACCTCTTCTAAAACTAGAAGACAGCTTAGGGGTTCCTGGGGAGGCCAAGGTTTTCTGCATCTGGATCCCTAACTACAGCCTAATAGCTGGGTCTCTACATGAAACACTGAAAAGAAAAGATGATGATCCTTTAGGGTAGAATCCAGAAACAGCCTTTCAAGAATGGAAAGAGCAGTCAATTCAGGCCCTTGCCCAGGAACTCCCAAATTTAGCCAAACCCTTTGACCTTTACATACCCGGTCAAGGTTAATCACCCTTGGAGCCTTAGTGCAAAAACTGGGACCACTTGAAATGGAGCAACACAAGAATGCCCTTCAGGTATGATAAACTATGGTCACCAAGGGCTTTGCCCACCGTCCCATCAGGCCAGGATACTGGGGTATCTAAAAAGCTGGAAATCAGCAGCCTGCAAGTCCAGCTCCCTCCTAAGGGAAAAGGAACCCATGTGGTGATCCTAACCACCCATCATGTCCTGAAGTTGCAGGGGTCGCTCTGTGGACACACTGACGTCGAGTGAGGAGGCCCTCCAACTCCAAACTCCAGAGAGACAAACGGGGGCAATGGGCCCCCACGAAGACACGTGTGACCATCACTTGACCTGGAGTTTCTCTCAGAAAACAAGTCTGTACCCCGAAAGAGCAGACTACTGCTTGGAGGACTTACTGCACCCAGAGGGCAGCTAATAAGCTTGGCGGGGGAATCGTATATTCATGATTTCACCATAGAAAACCCTACAGACACCGCGGTGATGGTGGCCAATATGACCGGCTGGACTGCTGGCTACTTCAAAAGGCCGTTGACTCAGTGGACGTCATGGTCCTGGATCACCAACGACCCTGGACTGTCTGGGAGTGGAGTGGGCAGGGCTCTGACACATGGTGCTGTTTGTACATTAATTCAGGCACCTAATTAAAGAAAGCACAGACTACTGGTCAGAGCATCTAGGCTGGCAAAACCCGTCAGCCTAAGGTCGCCGAACAAATGTGGGGTGGGGTGAAACCTGCCACAGCAGCATCTCTGTGCATCTCCTTCCTGGACCCTTAAAGGTCATTCGAATCTATAACACTTCCAATGCTGGTGCTCAGGTGGACGAGCAGTGAGGCAGGAGGCCTTGGGACAATCAACCTCACCTGGAGGCTGCTGGGGAGAAGTTTTGCACCTCCCCCCGTGTATGAGGGCTCCCACCTCAGCATGAAGCAGTTACAAAAGAGGGGTCTGCACCCTCAGCAACCCAAGAATGAGGAACGGGACAAAAAGCAGAGGAGGTATTCATCTCCGGCAACGTTCATTAAAAATTCCTGGGAGATAAAAAGAGAATCTGGGCAATAAAATAAAGTCTAACCTGTGTTTCCTTTGTGCTTTGTCTAATTTCACGTGCTCCTAAGGTTCCACATGCAGAGGTCCCACACCCGGCACTTCAGACCCGATTTCCTAGTGCAGAATGGCTGGGTCGACACCTCAGCTAGCGGGGTCCCATGCAGACTCTGCGACTTAGAGCCTGAGCTGCAGCCAACCCAGCCCTCGAGAGCTCCATCCCCCCCCTCCCGGTGACGCTGCCGGGATCCCTACACAGCAGCCCAGCCCACAGCCCAGGGGGGAGTGCACGCTCTCACCTCTCCATTCTGTTTTCAAAATATAAAGTTTCCTTTGATTCTGAACCAAACTCAGTCTTGATCTGTTGGCTCCCATGACACTGGGCATGGGGACTCCTGTTGGGGTCCACTGCGGAGGATCAGTAACAGAAATTGAGAACATTCTAACTTCAATGAACAGATGTGTGAGCCAAACTGTAGTCAACCTAGAGCAGTGTATAAGGCTCGGGTAAAATAAGATGTTCCTAAGACTTATATTTGATATTTCCATCACTTTATTATAAGCAAGTTCAAAGAAGACGTCTGTCGTATTAGTCAGGTCAACATTAGAGAAATGAAGTGATTTATTCCCAAGGATGTACATCGAATACTCTTGGCTGAAGCTTCAATCTTGTTTTGAATGCTTTTCCATTGAAAATGATACCTCTCTTTCAGATTCCCCATTTCTGAGAAGTATAAAATCTTATAATTTATTATTACCAAAGGGGAAAGGTAGGAGAAGGGATAAATTAACAGTTTGTGATTAACACATACACACTGCTATGTATAAAACAGATCATCAACAAGGAACTACTGTATAACACAGGGAACTACACTGAATATTTTGCAATAACCTATAAGGGGAAATAATCTGAAAAAGAATAGATATTTTTATTGACATCATCTATCAATGACAGATAAAATGTAACCTAAGCAAGGACAATGGTGAGCACTTCTGATCCCGAAGATTTCAATCATCTAAAGTTTGGACTCTGCCTATTTTCCAAACCCCATAAAGGACATATGTGTAGCCGTAGCTTAAACATTCCCCAGTTTGGGGTTCGGGGAGTCACTAATTTGGAAAAAAACCCTGGTGTTCCCCTTACATGCACGGGATTATTCCTACGGCTAAAACATGCCTGTCACACCTAGAGGATGGTACACCGTTTGATCAGAAAGAGTTTGGAAAAGGCACCTCATCTCCTCATCGCCTGGTGCTCGGGTTCACCCCTCCAGCATCTTTCCTAACAATTTCCTCACTTGGGGATATCAGCACCATCAACATCCTGTTGCACAGTGTTTGGAATTTGTCCAGAGGATGAAGCGGAAGGATGAGGATAAATTAGAGACAAGTCTTAGGTGTTCAGACAGGCACATGCCACTCTAGTTTCCAATCCGGAAGACAAATTCATCAAAGGCTAGAATTGCCAACGGAAACAGAATAGGGCTAGAGGAAATCCCGCTGTTTTGTGTCCAGTTTCCAAAAACACAAGTTGATAAATGGAACTCAGGGGCACTAAAATTCATGAAACTGCAGAGTTGAAAATATCTATCGTCAAAAAATGTCTTGAGGTAAGTCACAGAAAAGGACTTGTAAGCAAGGGAGAGTGGAAGGAAACAGATTTGAAGAGGTGGAAAGGACTCCCCATTAAAGCAAAAGAAAAGGGGCGGAACATCGCCAATGATGCAGCTGGCCAAAAAGGGCGTATGCATTTTTTCTGAATATATTCAAGTAAAGGCCATACACACTTTTTATCCAACCAAACAGGTGGGCACTGGAAATCAATACTACAAAATGTATCACTTCACATCAGTCAGAAGGGCCATCCACATAAAGTGTAAACACCCGAAATGCAGGACAGGGTGAGGAGAAAAGGGAGCCCTGTGAGGCTGATAGTGGAAATGTAATTTGCCAACGGTCACTCTGGAGAAGTGTATTGTGTTTGCTAAAATATCTAAAAAATGATCTACAGAGCATAGGGCACTTGCACTCATGGGCGTATGCCTTGGCAAAAACAAAAATTGACAGAAAACAGGCACCACAACGTTTACCACCTCTCTGTTAAAAAGGGCCTCAACTTGGATATAACCTAAATGTCCCTGGGAGGATAAAATTGATAAAAGAGATGGGGTACTTATGTAGAGTGAAATATTACTCATCCAGAAATCAATGAAATAAGGCCAGTTGTAACAACTCTGGAGGAGTTACATACGATCATTCTAAGTGACGTATGTCAGAAAGAAAAAGACACATATCATAAGATGTCACTTAAAGGTGGAATCAAAAATGGCTACACATGAAATAAATTACAAAACAGAAACATAGTCAAATATGTAGAAAATAGACATAAGGCTGCTAAATGGGAAAGGTGGGGAAGGGTGAGGTATTATCCAGGAGGTTGAAATTAGCAAAAACACCATTCCAAGTACCAAATTGAATAACAGACAAGGCCTACACGGTACATCAAAGAACTGCACTCAGCCCACTCAAGTCACTGGAAAATAATACATATGACTGGTAAGAATCTGATAAAGAATTTATTGATGTCTCACAGTATATGAATCAAGAGGATGTACAGCAGCAAAAAACAGAGCTTTGAAAATCAGCTGTAACCAATATAAAAATAAATTTATAAATATTTATAAAAACAGTTAGACAGACAAAAATTCTTACAACTTTTGTTGAAGGGCTACAATGTAACATGGATAGAATGCATGTAGACCCACAGCAGGATGATATATAAGGCAGGAAGCTATGCACGCTAAGAGATGTTAGAGAGGCTGGGTGAGAAAATGCAGACCTTTTAAAGTAATACTGCCTGATTCCCATTCCATGGGTCCCAAAACTGCAGGTTCAAGAGAATCTTCCGACAGCGAAAACATGCCTGGGAAACCGAGATGAATGTACACCGTGTGATCAGGAAAGGTGTCGAAAATGCACCTCATTATTGATCTCCTGGTGCTGGGGTTCACCATTCCAGCCAAATTACTAACAATCTCCCCACTTGGATAATCAGCACATTTAACTTCCTGTTTCACACAGTTTGCAATTTGTGCAGAGGATAAACGGGAAGAGGGGGAACCAATGAGAGACTAGCTGTAGGAGTTTTGACAGGCACATGTCACTCTAATTTCCCATTAGGAAGAAGAATTAACCAAAGGCTCAGCCTGCCTCCCCAGAACCAGAATAGGGCCGGAAGCAATACAATGGTTTGGCGGCCTGCTCACAAAAATGCGAGTTGCAAAATGGAGCTCAGTAGCAGATAATTCAAAGACCTGCAAAGATAAAAATGATAACCAACGTCCAAAAATATATTCAGGTAAGACAACGAAGAGGATCTGAATGAGAGGCAGAATTGCAGGAAACAGATTTCAAAAGGTAGATTAGAATCACATTTAAAGCATATGAAAAGCAGGAGAATTTCTAAAATGATGCAGTTGGGCAAAAGGGTGTATGCGATTTCTTCGTGAATATCTTCAGGAAAAAAACACATACAGAGTTTTTGGCCAAGCAAGCAAGCGGGAAATGCAAATCTGCACAACAAAGATGTCTCAATTTCCACTGCTCAGAAAGGCCATCCAAAAAATGTGTACAAACCAGAAATGCAGGAGAGGCCATGGAGAACAGGAAGCTAGTCACGCTGATGGGTGGGGTATAAATATCCAAGAGCCACTCTGTGAAGTGTATGCTGTTTCCTAAAATATTTAAATACAAAGCTACCGAGCATAGGGCACTTCCACTCATGGGCATATAACTTGGGAAGACTAAATATCAACAAGACACAGGCACCCCAAAGTTTAAGGCTGCTCTGCAAACAAGAACCTCAACTTCAGTACACCTTAAATATTCCAGGAAAGAGAAAATTGCGTAAAGAACTTGTGGTAATTTTGTTTAAAAGAATATCACTCAGACATAATATCAATGTCATAAGGCCAGTAGCAGCATAATGAGTGGATTTAGGTACGATGATTCTAAGTGAAATAAGACACACAGAAAAAGAAACTTATCATAAGATATCACTTAGGAAGGTCCTGTAAACATTGCTACACATGAACTGAGTTAGGAAAGAGAACAGCGTCTCACCTTGAGAAAACACTCTTATGCCTGCTTAAGGGGGAAGGAGAGGTGGGCTGATGCATAAAGCCAGAGTTTGATATTAGCACAGGTACCATTCCATAAACCAAATACAGAATAGACAAAACCTACACCTTCCTCAGTGAACGGGACTCAACACACCTATTCCCCGCAGAGGAATATATCTGACTAGTAAGAATCTTAAAACCTATATATTGATATGTCTCCATAAGGGAATCAAGTGTGTCTAGACCGGCATAAACACGTCGGTGAAAATCAGTTTAAACCCATTATAAAAATGAATTTCAAAAACAAAACAAAACAAAAAAAAAAAAACAGCGAAATTCTTACACAATGCATTCAGGGGTTCTTATGAAACCTGGAATGACCCTATCTGCAAAGACAGCTAGATGAGACATAAGGCTGGACACTTGGGAATGAGAGGACTGGTGAGATTGGGTGAGAAAATCCAGACCCTTTAAAGCAGTATTGCATGCCACCCATTCCATGGGTCCCAACTCTCCAGGTAGAAGGGAATATCACTACAGTTATAACATGTATGGGAAACCTAGAGAATGGACACCCTGTGATGGCATAAGATTTCTAAAAGGCTCCTAATTTTTCCTCTCCTTGTGCTCCAGTTTGGCAATACAACTGCTTTACTATCAATCTCCCACCTTGGAGACTCAGCCCCTCTAACCTGCTGCTTTGCACAGTTTGCAAATTGTGCAGAGGATGAAAGGGAAGAGGGAGAACCAATCAGAGAGTAGCTGTAGGCATTTGGACGGACATATGTCAGTCTAATTTCCCGTCTGGTAGAAGAATTAACCAAAGCGTCAGCCTGCACCCCCGGAACCAGTATAGGTCCTGAAGCAAAATTGTGGATTTGTTGTCAGCTCACAAAAACGTGAGTTGAAAATTGGAGTTCGGGGCAGATCAATTCACAAACCTTCAGAGTTATAAATGACAACTCACTTCCAAAAATCTGTTGAGGGAAGGCAACGAAGGGGACTTGAAAATGAGGCAGAATTTCACAAAACATATTTCAAGAGGTAAATTGGAATCACTTTTAAAGCACCTGAAAAACGTAACAACTTCAACAATGATGCACTTGGCCAAAAAGGGCGTATGCATTTTCTGCTGAATATATTCAGGAGAAAACTCATACGCTCCTTTGGCCAATCAAGTAAGTGCACAATGCAAATCCGCACTACAAAAAATTGTCATTTCCCACCGGTCAAAAGGGACATCCGAAAATCTGTAAAAACCAGAAAAGAAAGACAGAGATGACAAGGGCATGAAGCAATGTGATCCCAAGGGTCATGAAGGATTGTGATGACAAGGTCATGTAGCATTTTGTTGAAAAAGGTATGGAGCATTGTGATGACAAGTGTAACGGAGCACTTTGATGACAAGTTTCACGGAGCATTGCGATTACAGGGGTCATGGAGCATTGGGATGAAAAGGGCATGGATCATTGTGATGACAAGGGTTATGGAGAATTTTGATGACAAGAGTCCCGGATCATTGTGTTGTCAGGGGTCATGGAGCGTTGGGATGACAGTGGTCATGGAGCATTGTGATGACAAGGGTTCTGGAGAAGTGAGATGAGAAAGTCATGGAGCTTTGAGCTGAAAATGTTCATTGAGTATTGTGATGACAGGGGTCATGGTGCATTGTGATGACAAGGTCCTGGAGCATTGTGATGAGAAGACGATGGAGCATTGTGATGACAAGTCTCATGGAGCAATCTGATGAAAAGGGGTATGGAGCATTGTGATTACAGGTTTCTTGGAGCACTGTGATGACAAGCGCATGGAGCATGGTGATAACAAGGTCATGTAGCATTTTGCTGACAATGCCATGGAGCATTCTGATGACATGCGTCATGGAGCTTTGTGATGACAAGCGCATGGAGCATTGTGATTACAGTGGCCTTGGAGCATTGTAATGAAAAGTGCATGGATCATTGTGAGGAAAAGGCATGCAGCCTTGTCATGACAGGTTTCAAGGAGCATACTGAAGACCAGTGTCAGGGAGCATTGTGATGACAAGTGTATTGAGCATGGTGTTGACAAAGGTCATGTAGCATTGTGATGAGAAGACAATGGATAATTGTGATGAGGAGTGTCATGGGGCATTGTGATGACAAGTGTTATGGAACACTGTGATCAGAAGGGTTTGGAGCATTATGATGACAAAGGTCATGGAACATTTCGATTTCATTGTGATGACAATAGCATGAAGCATTATGATGATGGGCATGGTGCATTGTGATGACAGTGTTCATGGAGAACTGAGATGAAAAGGGGCATGGAGCATTGTGATTACAGGGGTCTTGGAGCATTGTGATGACAAGGTACATGGAGCCTTGTGAGGACAATGCTGTGGAATATTGTGATGGCAGGGGTCATGGAGCATTGTTATGACAGGGCTAATGGAGCATTGTGATGACAAGGGCATGGAGCATTGGTTTGAAATATTTCATGGATTATTGTGATGACAGTGGGCATGGAGCATTGTGATGACACGGGCATGGAACACGGTGATACATGGGTCATTGAGGATTGTAATGACAAGGCATTGAGCATTGTGATGAGAAAGCATCGAGCATTGTGATGACAAGCGTCATGGAGCTTTGTGATGACAAGGGCAAGGAGGAATGTGATGAGAGTGTTCATGGAGCACTGTGATGACAATGGCATGGAGCATTGTGATGCCAAGGGTCATGGAGCTTGGTGATGACAAAGGTCATGGAGCATTTTGATGACAAGAGTGTGGTGCATTGTGATGAGTAGGGGAGGGAGCATTGTGATGAAAGGGTCATGGAACAATTTGATGAAAAGTGTCAGGGAACATTTTGATGACAGGGGTTATGGAATATTGTAATGTCAGTGGTCATGGAGGATTGTGATGATAAGGGCATGTAGCATTTTGATGACAGGGGTCATGGAACATTGTGATGACAGGGGTGAGGGAGTATTGTGATGACTAGTGATGGAACACTGTGATATCCGTGGTGAGAGAGCATTTAGATGAGAAATGCATGGAGCCTTTTGATGACAAGTTTTATGGAGCATTGTGATGACAAGGTTGTGGAGCATTGTCATGACAAGTGCATGGCACATTGTGATGACATGTGTCTTTGAGCACTGTACTGACAAGCGCATGTAGAATTGTGATGACAACGGTCATGGAGCCTTGTGCTGACAAAGGCATGGAGCATTGTGATGACAAGTGTTACAGAGCATTTTCATGACGAGGGAATGGACCATTGTGATGACAAAGTTCATAAAGCATTGTGATGACTGCAGTCACGGAGCATTATGATGTGAGGGGTCATGGAGCATTGTGATTACAAGGGCATGGAGCATTGTGATGACAGGGGCATGGAGAATTGGTCTGACAAGTTTCATGGATTATTGCTATGAGGGTGGGCATGGCACATTGTGATGACAAGGGCATGGAACATTTTTAAGACAAGGTCATGTAGTATTGTGAAGACTGATGTCAGGGAGCATTGTGATGACAATGGCGTGGAGCATTGTGATGGCAAGTGTCATGGAGGATTGCGATGACAAATGTAATGGAGCATTGTGATGTCAAGTGTAATGGAGGATTTTGATGACAAATGTAATGGAGCATTGTATGACAATTGCTTGGAGAATTGTGATGAAAAGGGTCATGGAGCATTGTGATGACCACGGCAGGGTGCATTGTGATGGAAAGACTGTGCAGAATTGTGATGAGAACACCATGGATAATTTTGATGACGAGCGTCATGGAGCATTGTAATGACAAGAGGCATGGAGCATTGTGATGACAGGTGTCATGGAGCATTGTGATGACAGGGGTCATGGAGCATTGTGATGACATGGGTCATGGAGCATTCTGATGACAAGCTTGTGGAGTATTGTGACGACAATGGCATGGAGCATAGTGATGAAAAGTCATGGAGCATTGTGATGAAAAAGACATGGAGCCTTTTCATGACAGGGTTCAAGGAGCATTCTGAAGACAAGTGTCAGTGAGCAGTGTGATGACAAGGGCATAGAGCATGGTGATGAGAAGGCCATGGAGCATTCTGATGATATGGGTCATGGAGCTTTGTGATGACAAGGGCAAGGAGCATTGTGATTACTGGGGCCTTGGAACATATTGATGAAATGCGCATGGATCATTGTGATGAAAAACACATGGAGCCTTGTCATTACAGGGTTCAAGAAGCATACTGACGACAAGTGGCAGGGAGCATTGAGATGACAAGTGTTTGAGCATTGTGATGACAAAGGTCATGGAGCATTGTGATGAGAAGACCATGGATAATTGTGATGAGGAGCATCATGGGGAATTGTGATGACAAGTGTTATGGAACATTGTGATCACAAGGGTTTGGAGCATTGTGATGAGAGAGGTCATGGAGCATTTTGCTTTCACTGTGATGACAATACCATTAAGCATTATGATGATGGGCATGGTGCATTGGAATGACAGAGTTCATGGAGAATTGAGATGAAAAGGGGCATGGAGCATTGTGAATACAGTGGTCTTGGAGCACTGTGATGACAAGGGCATGGATTAATGTGATGAGAGGGGTCATGGAGCATTGTGATGCCAAGGGTCATTGAGCACTGGGATGAGAAGCGTCACGGAGCATTCTGATTACAGGTGTCATGGAGCATTGGGATGACAATCGCATGAATCTTTGTGATGACAAGTGTCATGGAGCATTTTGATTACAAGAGTCCCAGATCATTGTATTGTCTGTGGTCATGGAGCGCTGTGATGACAGTGGTCATGGACCATTGAGATGAAAGGTGTAATGGAGCTTTGTGATGGCAAGGGCATGGAGCATTGTGATGAGAAGGCCATGGAGCATTTTGATGACATGCATCATGGAGCTTTGTGATGACAAGGGCATGGAGCATTGTGATTACAGGGGTCATGGAACATTGTGATGACAGGGGTGAGGGAGTATTGTGATGACTAGTGATGGAACATTGTGATATCAGTGGTGAGAGAGCATTTTGATGAGAAGTGCATTGAGCATTGTGATGACAATGTTTATGGAGCATTGTGATGACAAGGTTGTGGAGCATTGTGATGAGAGTGCTTGGCACATTGTGATGTCATGGGTCATGGAGCATTGTGCTTAGAAGCGCATGGAGCATTGTGATGACAAGGGACATGAAGCATTGTGATGTCCAGGTCATGGAGCATTGTGATGGCAAGATCGTGGAGCACTGTAATCGCAAGACCATGGAGCATTTTGATAACGAGTGTCAACGAGCGCTGTAATGACACGGGGTATCGAGAATTGTGATGACAGGTGTCATTGATCATTGTGATGTCAAGGGTCAAGGAGCATTCAGATGACAAGCTTGTGGAGTATTGTGATGACAATGGCATGGAGCATTGTGCTGAAAAAGGCATGGAGCATTGTGATGAAAAAGGCATGGAACCTTTTCATGACAGGGATCAAGGAGCATTCTGACATCAAGTGTCGGAGCATTGTGATGACAATGGTCATGGAGCATTGTGATGACAGGCATCATGGAGCATTGTGACGACAAGTGTTATGGAACATTGTGATCACAAGGGTTTGGAGCATTGTGATGACAGAGGTCATGGGTCATTTTCATTTCAAGGATCATGGAGCATTGTTATGACATGGCATGAAGCAATGTGAACCCAAGGTTCATCAAGGATTTTTATGAAAATGGGAATGGAGTATTTTGATGACAAGCGCATGCAGCATTGTGATGACAAGGTCATGTAGCATTTTGCTGACAAATGCATGGAGCATTTTGATGACAAGTGTCATGGAGCACTGTGATGACAAGCGTCACGGATCATCGTGATTACAGAGGTCATTGAGCATTGGGATGGCAAGGGCATGGATCATTTTGATGACAAGGGTCATGGAGCAGTTTGATGAAAAGAGTCCCTGATCATTGTGTTGTCAATGGTCATGGAGCGTTGTGATGACTGTGGTCTTGGAACACTGTGATGAGAAGGTCATAGAGTATTGGGCTGCAAATGTTCATGGAGTATTTTGATGGCAGGGGTCATGGAGCATTTTGATGACAAGGGAATGGAGCATTGTGATGACAAGGTCCTGGAGCATTGTGATGAGAAGCCCATGGAGCCTTGTCATGGCAGGGTTCAAGTAGCATACTGAAGACAAGTGTCAGGGAGCATTGTGATGACAAGTGTATTGAGCATTGTGATGACAAAGGTCATGGGACATTGTGATGAGAAGTGCATGGATAATAGTGATGACGAGCCTCATGGGGAGTTGTGATGACAAGTGTTATGGAGCATTGTGATCTCAAGGGTTTGGAGCATTGTGATGACAGAGGTTATGGAGCATTTTGATTTCGTTGTGATGACAAAAGCATGAAGCATTATGATGAAGGGCATGGTTCGTTGTGATGACAGGGTTCATGGAGCATAGAAATGAAAAGGGTTATGGAGCATTGTGATTACTCGGGTCATGGAGCCTTGTGATGACAAGGCCGTTGAACATTGTGATGACAGGGGTGAGGGAGTATTGTGATGACTAGTGACGGAAAATTGTGATATCAGTGGTGAGAGAGCATTTTGATGTGAAGTGCATGGAGCTTTGTGATGCAATGTTTATGGAGTATTGTGATGACAAGTTTGGGGAGCATTGTGATGACAAGTGCATGTTGCACTCTGATGACATGGGTCATGGAGCATTGTGCTGACAAGCGCATGGAGCATTGTGATGACAAGGCTCAGAGAGCTTTGGGATGAGAAGTTCATGGAGCATTGTGGTGACAAATTTCACAGAGCCTTGTGATGACGAGGGCATGGACCATTGTGATGACACACGTCATGAAGCATTGTGATGACTGGAGTCACAGAGCATTGTGATGACAAGGGAATGGAGCATTGTGATGACAGGGGCATGGAGCATTGGTCTGACAAGTTTCATGGATTAGTTTGATGACAGTCGGCATGGTGCATTGTGATGACAAGGGCATGGAGCATTGTGATGACAAGGTCATGGAGTATTGTGAAGACTGGTGTCAGGTTGCATTGTGATGGCCTATGTCATGTTCCATTGTGATGAAAATGGCATGGAGAATTGTGATGCCAATTGTCATGGAGGATTGTGAAGACAAATGTAATGGAGCATTGTGATGACAAGGGCTTGGAGCAATGTGATGACAAGCGCTTTTGAGAATTTTGATGACAAGTTTGTGAAGCACTGTGATGAAAAACATATGGAGCTTGCTATGACAGGGGTCATGGAGCATTGCGATGACAAGTGCATGGAGAATGTGATTACAAGAGCTTGTAACATTGTGATTTGATGTGTCATGGAGCATTGTGATGGCAAGACGGTGGAGCATTGTGATGAGAAGACCATGGATAATTTTGATGACGAGCGTCATGGAGAACTGTAATGACAAGGGGCTTGGAGCATTGTGATGACAGGCGTCATGGAGCATTGTGATGACAGGGGTCATGGAGCATTGTGATGACAAGGGTCATGGAGCATTCTGATGACAAGCTTGTGGAGTATTGTGATGACAATGGCATGGAGCATTGTGATGAAATGGGGATGGAGCATAGTGATGACAAGCGTCATGGAGCTTTGTGATGACAAGGGCATGGAGCAATGTGATGAGAGGCTTCATGAAGCACTGTGATGACAATAGCCTGGAGCATTGTGATGACAAAGGTCATGGAGCATTTTGATGACAAGGGAGTGGTGCATTCTGATGATAACGGCATGTTGCATTGTGATGATAGGGGTCATGGAGCATTGTGATGACAATGTTTATGGAGCATTGTGATGACAAGGATGTGGAGCATTGTGATGACCACCGCATGGCGCATTGTGATCACATCGGTCATGGAGCATTGTGCTGACAAGATCATGGAGAATTCTGATGAGAAGTGTCATGGAACATTGTGCTGACAAAGGCATGGAGCATTGTGATGCCAAGGGTCACAGAGCATTGTTATGAAATGTTCATGGAGCATTGTGGTGACAAATGTCACAGAGACTTGTGATGATGAGGGCATGGACCATTGTGGTGACAAATTCTTGAGGCATTGTGATGACTGGAGTCACAGAGCATTGTGATGACAGGTGTCATGGACCATTCTGATGACAAGCTTGTGGAATATTGTGATGACAGTCGCATTGAGCATTGTGATGAAAAAGGCATGGAGCATTGTGATGAAAAACGCATAGAGCCTTTTCATGACAGGGTTTGAGAAGCATTCTGACGACAAGTGTCAGGGAGCATTGTGATGACAAGTGTATTGAGCATTGTGATGACAAAGGTCATGGATCATTTTGATGACAAGGGCATGGAGTATTGTGATGACAGGCATCATGGAGCATTGTGATGACAAGTGTTATGGAACAATGTGATCACAATGGTTTGGAGCACTGTGATGACAGAGGTCATGGATCATTTTGATATCAAGGAGCATGGAGCATTGTGATGACACGGGTCATGGAGCATTGTGATTAGAAGATCATGGAGCAGTGAGCTGAAAATGTTCATGGAGTATTCTGATGAAAGGGGTCATGGAGCATTGTGATGACAAAGTCCTGGAGCAATCTGATGAGAAGACCATGTAGCCTTGTGATAAGAAGTCTCATGGAGCATTCTGATGAAAAGGGGCATGGACCATTGTGATTACAGGGGTCTTGGAGCATTGTGATTACAAGGGCATGGAGCATTGTGAGAGATGTCCAAGGAGCATTTTGATGACATGCGTCATGGAGCTTTGTGATGACCAGGGCAAGGAGCATTTTGATTAAAGGGGTCTTGGAGCATTGTGATGAAAAGGGCATGGATCATTGTGATGAAAACGGCATGGAGCCTTGCCATGATAGGGTTCAAGGAGCACACTGACGACAAGTGTCAGGGAGCACTGTGATGACAAGTGTATGGAGCATTGTGATGACAATGGTCATGGAACATTGTGATGAGAAGTGCATAGATAATTGTGATGACGAGCCTCATGGGGCGTTGTGATGACAAGTGTTATGGAGCATTGTGATCACAAGGGTTTGGAGCATTGTGATGACAGAGGTCATGGAGCATTTTGATTTCATTGTGATGACAATAGCATGAAGCATTATGATGATGGGCATGGTTCGTTGTGATGACAGGGTTCATGGAGCATTGAGATGAAAAGGGGTATGGAGAATTGTGCTTACTCGGGTCATGGAGCCTTGTGCTGACAAGGCCGTGGAACATTGTGATGACAGGGGTGAGGGAGTATTGTGATGACTAGTGATGGAAAATTGTGATATCAGTGGTGAGAGAACATTTTGATGCGAAGTGCATGGAGCTTTTTGATGACAATATTTATGGAGTATTGTGATGACAAGTTTGGGGAGCATTGTGATGAAAAGTGCATGGCACACTGTGATGACATGGGTTATGGAGCATTGTGCTGACAAGCACTTGGAGCATTGTGATGACAAGTGTCATGGAGTATTGTGCTGACAAAGTCATGGAGCATTGTGATGACAAGGCTCAGAGAACATTGGGATGAAATTTTCATGGAGCATTGTGGTGACAAAGTTCACAGAGCCTTGTGATGACGAGGGCATGGACCATTGTGATGACAAAGGTCATGAAACATTGTTATGACTGGAGTCACAGAGCATTGTGATGACAAGGGAATGGAGCATTGTGATGACAGGCGCATGGAGCATTGGTCTGACAAGTTTCATGGATTATTGTGATGACACTCGGCATGGCGCATTGTGATGACAAGGGCATGGAGCATTGTGATGACAAGGTCATGGAGCATTGTGAAGACAGGTGTCAGGGTGCATTGTGATGGCATATGACATGTTCCATTGTGATGACAATGGCATGGAGGATTGTGATGCCAATTGTCATGGAGGATAGTGAAGACAAAGGTAATGGAGCATTGTGATGACAAGGGCTTGGAGCATTGTGATGACAATGGTTATGGAGCATTGTGATGAAAAGGGCATGGAGCATTGTGATGACAATGGCTTTGAGAATTTTGATGACAAGTTCGTGAAGCACAGTGATGAAAAGCACATGGAGCTTGGTATGACAGGGGTCATGGAGCATTGCGATGACAAGTGTATGGAGAATGTGATTACAAGAGCATGTAACATTGTGATTTGAAGTGTCATGGAGCATTGTGATGGCAAGTGGTGTAGCACTGTGATGAGAAGACCATGGATAATTGTGATGAAGAGCATCATGGAGAACTGTAATGACAAGGGGCATGGAGCATTGTGATGACAGGTGTCATAGAGCATTGTGATGACAGGGGTCATGGAGCATTGTGAGGACAAGTGTCATGGAACATTTTGATGACAAGCTTGTGCAGTATTGTGATGACAATGGCCTGGAGCATTGTGATGAGAAGACCCTGGAGCCTTGTGATGAGAAATCTCATGAGCATTCTGATGAAAAGGGGCATGGAGCATTGTAATTTCAGGGGTCTTGGTGCATTGTGATTACAAGGGGATGGAGCATTGTTAGAGATGTCCAAGGAACATTCTGATGACATGCGTCATGGAGCTTTGTGATGACCAGGGCAAGGAGCATAATGATTATATGGGTCTTGGAGCATTGTGATGAAAACGGCATGGATCATTGTGATGAAAAAGGCATGGAACCTTGTCATGACAGTGTTCAAGGAGCATACTGAAGGCAAGAGTCAGGGAGCATTGTGATGACAAGTGTATTGAGCATTCTGATGACAAATGTTATGGAGCATTGTGATGAGAAGACCATGGATAATTGTGATGAGGAGCGTAATGGGGCATAGTGATGACAAGTGTTATGGAACATTGTGATCACAAGGGTTTGGAGCATTGTGATGACAGAGGTCATGGGACATTTTGATTTCATTGTGATGACAACAGCATGAAGCATTATGAGGATGGGCATGGTGCATTGTGATGACAGGGTTCATGGGGCATTGAGATGAAAAAGGGCATGGAGCATTGTGATTACAGGTTTCATTGAGCATTGTGATCACAAGGGCATGGAGCATTATGAATGGGTAGGGCTATTGAGAATTTTGATGACAGCGTCGTGAAGCATTGTGATGAAAAGCACATGGAGCTTGCTATGACTGTGGTCATAGAGCATTGCGATGACAAGTGCATGGAAAAGTGTGATGACAATGTCATGGATCATTGTGATGAGAAGTTCATCGAGCATTGTGATGACAAGCGTCATGGAGCTTTGTGATGAAAAGGTCCTGGAGCATTGTGTTGAGAAGACCATGGAGCCTTGTGATGACAAGTCTCATGGAGAATTCTGTTGAAAAGCAGCATGGATCTTTGTAATTACAGGGGTCATGGAGCACTGAGATGACAAGGGCATGGAGCATGGTGATGAGAAGGCCATGGAGCATTCTGATGACATGCGTCATGGAGCTTTGTGAAGACAAGCACATGGAGCATTGTGATTACCGGGGTCTTGGAGCATTGTGATGAAAAGGGCATGGATCATTGTGATGAAAAATGCATGGAGCTTTGTCATGACAGGGTTCAAGGAGCACACTGAGGACAAGTGTCAGGGAGCATTGAGATGACAAGTGTATTGAGCATTGTGATGACAAAGGTCATGGAGCAATGTAATGAGAAGACCATGGGTAACTGTGTTGATGAGCGTAATGGGGCGTTGTGATGCCAAGTGTTATGGAACATTGTGATCACAAGGGTTTGTGGCATTTTGGTGTCAGAGGTCATGAAGCATTTTGAATTCATTGTGATGACAATAGCATGAAGCATTATGATGATGGGCATGGTGCATTGTGATGACAGGGTTCATGCAGCATTGAGATGAAAAGTGGCATGGAACATTGTGATGACAAATGTCATGAAGCATTGTGATGACTGGAGTCACGGCGCATTGTGATGACAGGGGTCATGGAGCATTGTGGTGACAAGGACATGGAGAATTGGGATGAAAGGGGCATGGAGCATTGGTTTGACATGTTTAATGGATTATTGTGATGACAGAGGGCATGGCACATTGTGATAACAAGCACATGGAGCATTGTGATGACAAGGTCATTGATTATTGTGAAGAATGGTGTCAGGGAGCATTGTGGTGACATATGTCACGGTGCATAGTGATGAGAATGGCATTGAGCATTGTGATGCCAAGTGTCATGGAGAAATGTGATGACAAATGTAATGGAGCATTGTGATGACAAGGGCTTGGAGCATTATGATGACAAGGGTAATGGAGCATTGTGATGACAAGGGAATGGATCATTGTGATGACAAAGATCATGGAGAATTTTGATGACAAAAGTCCCGGATCATTGTGTTGTCAGGGTTCATGGAGCATTGTGATGACATGGGTCATGGAGCATTATGATGACAAGGTCGTGGAGTATTGTGATGATAATGGTATGGAGCATTGTGAGAAGAAGGGCATGGAGCATTGTGATGAAAAAGGCATGGAGCCTTTTCATGACAGGGTTCAAGGAGCATTCTGAGGAAAAGTGTCAGGGAGCATGGTGATGACAAGTGTATTGAGCATTGTGATGACAATGTTCATGGAGCATTGTGATGACAAGGGCATGGAGTATTGTGATGACTGGCATCATGGAGCATTGTGATGACAAGTGTTATGGAGCGTTTTGATGACAAGTGTTATGGAACATTTTGATCACAAGTGTTTGGAGCATTGTGATGAGAGAGTTCATGGATCATTTTGATTTCAAGAATCATGGAGCATTGTGATGACAAGGGCATGAAGCAATGTGATACCAAGGTTCATGGAGGATTGTGATGACAAAGGTCATGAAGCATTGTGATGACTGGAGTCACGGAGCATTGTGATGACAGGGTCATGGATCATTGTGATGAAAAGGGCATGGAGCATTGTGATGACAGGGGCATGGAACATTGTGATGACAAGGTCATGGAGTATTGTGAAGACAGGTGTCAGGGAGCATTGTGATGACATATGTAATTGTCCATTGTGATGACAATGGCATAGAGCATTGTGATACCAAGTGTCATGGAGGATTGTGATGACAATGGTAATGGAGCATTTTGATGACAAGGGCTTGGAACATTGTGATGACGAGTGTCATGGAGCACTGTGATGACAAGGGCATGGAGCATTGTGATGACAAGGGCCATTGAGAATTTTGATGACAGCGTCGTGAAGCACTGTGATGAAAAGCACATGGAGCTTGCTATGACTGTGGTCATAGAGCATTGCTATGACAAGTGCATGGAGAAGTGTGATGACAAGATCATGTAACATTGTGATGAGAAGTGTTAAGGATCATTGTGATGACAAGGACTTGGAGTATTGTAATGACAAGGGACATGGAGCATTGTGATGGCAAGACCGTGGAGCATTGTGATGAGAAGACCATGGATAATTGTGATGACGAGCATCATGGAGCACTGTAATGACAAGGGGCATGGAGCATTGTGATGACAGGGGTCATGGAACATTGTGATGACAAGTGTCACGGAGGATACTGATGACAAGCTTGTGAAGTATTGTGATGACAATGGCATCGAGCATTGTGATTAACGGGGCATGGAGCCTTTTCATGACACGGTTCAAGGAGCATTCTAATGAGAAGTGACAGGGAGCATTGTGATGACAAGTGTATTGAGCATTGTGATGACAAATGTCATGGAGCATTGTCATGAGAATTCCATTGATAATTGTGATGACAGGCATCAAAGTGTGTTGTGCTGACAAGTGTTATGGAACATTATGATCACAAGTGTTTGGATCATTGTGATGACAGAGGTCATGGATCATTTTGATTTCAAGGAGGATGGAGCATTTTGATGACAAGGGCATGAAGCAATGTTATCCCAAGGTTCATGGAGAATTTTGATGACAATGGTAATGGAGAATTATTTTGACAAGCGAATGGAGCATTGTGATGACAAGGTAATGTAGCATTTTGCTGACAAAGGCATGGAGCATTGTGATGACAAGGGTCACGGAGCAATGTGATAACAAGCGTCACAGAGCATTGTGATTACAGGGGCCATGGAACACTGGAATGACAAGGGCATGGATCATTGTGATGACAATTATCATCGAGCATTTTGATGCCAGTGGTCATGGAGCATTGTGATGACATGCGTCATGAAACAGTGTCTTGAGAAGGTCATGGAGCACTGTGCTGAAAATGTCCATGGAGTATTGTGATGACAGGTGTCATAGAACATTGTGATTACAAGGGAATGTAGAATTGTGATGAGAAGGTTCTGGAGCATTGTGATGAGAAGACCATGGACCCTTGTGATGAAAAGTCTCATGGAGCATTCTGATGAAAAGGAGCATAGAGCATTGTGATTACAGGGTTCTTGGAGCATTGTGATGAAAAGGGCATGGAGCATTGTGATGACAGGGGCATGGAGCATTGGTCTAACAAGTTTCATGGATTATTGTGATGACAGTGGGCATGGAGCATTGAGATGCCAAGGTCATGCAGCATTGTGATGGCAAGACCGTGGAGCATTGTGATGAGAAGACCATGGATAATTCTGAAGACGAGTGTCATGGAGCTCTGTAATGAAAAGGGGCATGGAGCATTTTGATGACAGGTGTTATGGAGAATTGTGATGACAGAGGTCATGGAGTATTGTGATGACAAGTGTCATGGATCATTCTGATGACAAGCTTGTGGAGTATTGTGATGACAATGGCATGGAGCATTGTGATGAAAAGGGCATGGAGCATTGTGATGAAAAACGCATGGAGCCTTTTCATGACAGGGTTCAAGGAGCATTCTGAAAACAAGGGTTAGGGAGCATTGTGATGACAAGTGTATTGAGAATTGTGATGACAAAGGTCATGGAGCATTGTGATGACAAGTGTATGGTGTATTGTGATGACAGGCATCATGGAGCGTTGTGATGACAAGTGTTATGGAACACTGTGATCACAAAGGTTTGGAGCATTGTGATGAGAGGGGTCATGGACCATTTTGATATAAAGGAGCATGGAGCATTGTGATGCCAATGGTCACGGAGCTTTGTGATGACAAAGGTCATGGAGCATTTTGATGACAAGGTGGTGGTGCATTGTGATGAGAAGGGCTTGGGGTATTGTGATGACAAAGTCATGGAGCATTTTGATGACAAAGGCATGGAGCATTGTGATGACAAGTGTCATGGAGCACTGTGATGACAAGCGTCAGGGAGCATTGTGATTACGGTGTCATGGAGAATTGGGATGACAAGGGCATGGATCATTGTGATGACAAGTGTCATAGAACATTTTGATGACAAGAGTCCCGGATCACTGTGTTATCAGGGGTCATGGAGGGTTGTGATGACATTGGTCATGGAGCATTGTGATGACAGGGGTCAAGGAGCACTGTGTTGAGAATGTCATGGAACACTGGGCTAAAAATGTTCATACAGTATTGTGATGACAGGAGTCATGGAGCATTGTGATGACAAGAGAAAGGAGCATTGTGATGACAAGGTCCTGGAGCACTGTGAGGAGAAAACCATGGAGCCCTGTGATGACATTCTCATGGAGCATTCTAATGAAAATGGGCATGGAGCATTTTGATTACAGGGGTCGTGGAGCATTCTGATGACAAGGGAAAGGTGCTTTGTGATGAGAAGGCCATGGAGCATTCTGAAGACATGCATCATGGAGCTTTGTGATGACAAGGGCATGGAGCATTGTGATTTCATGTGTATGGGGCCTTGTGATGACAAGGCTGTGGAACATTGTGATGACTGGGATCATGGAGCATTGTTATGACAGGGGTAATGGAGCATTGTGATGACAAGGCCATGGGGCATTGGTCTGAAAAGTTTCATAGATTATTGTGATGAGAGTGGGCCTGGAGCATTGTGATGAAAAGGGCCTGGAACACTGTGGTACAGGGTACATTGAGGACTGTAATGACAAGGGCATGGAGCTTTGTTATGAGAAAGGCATCGAGCATTGTGATGACAAGTGTCATGGAGATTTGTGATGACAAGGTCATGGAGCAATGTGATGAGAAGGTTCCTGGAGCATTGTGATGACAATGACATGGAGCATTGTGATGCCAAGGGTCATTGAGCTTTGTGATCACAAAAGTTATGGAGCATTTTGATGACATGTGTTATGGAACATTGTGAGGTCAGGAGTCATGGAGCACTGTGATGATAAGTGCATGTAGTACTGTGATGACAGGGGTCATGGAACATTGTGATGAGAAGGGTGAGGGAGTATTGTGATGACTAGTTATGGAACATTGTGATATCAGTGGTGACAGAGCATTTTGATGAGAAGTGCATGGAGCATTGTGATGACAAGCTGGTGGAGCATTGTGTTGACAAGCACATGGAGCATTGTGATCACAAGTGTCTTTGTGTATTGTGCTGAGAAAGGCATGGAGCATTGTGATGACAAGGGTCATGGAGCATTGTGATTAAAAGTTCATGGAGCATTGTGGTGACAGAGGTCACAGAGCCTTGTGATGACGAGGGCATTGACCATTGTGATGACAAAGATCATGAAGCATTGTGATGAATGGAGTCACGGAGCATTTTGATGACAGCGGCGATGGAGCATTGGGATGTCAAGGGCATAGAGCATTGTGATGACAGGTGCATGGAGCATTTTGATGGTAAAACCCTGAAGCATTGTGATGAGAAGACCTTGGTTAATTGTGATGATGAGCATCATGGAGCACTGTACTGACAAGGGGCATGGAGCATTGTGAGGACAGGTGTCAGGGAACATTGTGATGACAGAGGTCATGGAGCATTGTGATGACAAGGGCATGGAGCATTGTGATGACAAGGGCTTGGAGCATTGTGATGACAAGTGTCATGGAGCATTGTGATGACAATGGCATGGAGCATTGTGATGACAACGTCATAGATTATTGTTAAGACAGGTGTCAGGGAGCATTGTGATGACATATGTCATGTTCCATTGTGATGCCAATGACATGGAGCATTGTGATGCCAAGTGTCATGGAGGATTGTGATGACAAAGGTAAAGAAGCATTCTGATGACAAGAGCCAGGATCATTGTGATGACAAGGGCCATTGAGAATTTTACTGACCAGGTCTTGAAACATTGTGATGACAAGCACATGGAGCTTGCTATGACAGGTGTCCTGGAGGGCTGTGATGACAAGTGCATGCAGAATTGTGATGACAAGAGCATATAACATTTTGAGGAGAAGTGTCAAGAAGCACTGTGATGCCAAGGACGTGGAGAATTGTGATGACAAGGGACATGGAGCACTGAGATGACCAGGGCATGGAGAATTTTGATGGTAAAATGCTGAAGCATTGTGATGGGAAGACCTTGGGTAATTGTGATGACGAGCATCATGGAGCACTGTACTGACAAGGGGCATGGAACATTGTGATGACAGGTGTCAGGGATCATTGTGATGACAGAGGTCATGGATCATTGTGATGACAAGGGCATGGAGCATTGTGATGAAAAGGGCTTGGAGTATTGTGATGACAAGTGTCATGGAGCATTGTGATGACATTGGCATGCAGCATTGTCATAACAAGGGATATTGAGAATTTTTATAACAATGTCATGAAGCATTGTGATGACAAGCATATGGAGCTTGCTATGACATGGGTCAGGGAGAATTGCGATGACAAGTGCATGGAGAATTGTGATGACAAGAGCATGTAACATTGTGATAAGAAGTATCATCGAGCATTGTGATGACAAAGAGGTGGAGAATTGTGATGACAAGTGACATGGAGCATTGGGATGACCAGGGCATGGAGCAATGTGATGGCAAGAAGGTGGAAAATTGTGATGAGAAGGCCATGGATAATTGTGATGACGAGCATCATGGAGCATTATGATGACAAGAGCCGTGGAGCATTCTGACATAAGATATCACTTATGAAGGAAATGTAAACATGGCTACACATGAACTGAATTAGGAAAGAGAACAGAGTCTCACATTTAGAAAACATTCTTATGCCTGCTTAAGGGGAAAGGAGAGGAGGGGAGATGCACAAAACCAGAGTTTGATATTAGCACAGGTACCGTTGCATAATCCAAATACAGAATAGACAAGACCTACTCCTTCCTTAGTGAACGGGACTCAACAGCCCTTTTCCCGCAGAGGCATATATCTGACTAGTAAGAATCTTAATACCTACGTATTGATATGTCTCCGTAAGGGAATCAAGTGTGTCTAGACTGGCATAAACACTTCAGTGAAAATCAGCTCAACCTCATTATATAAATGAATTTCAAAAACAAAACAATAAAATAGCGAAATTCTAACACAATTCCTTCAGGTGTTCTGATGAAACCTGGAATGACCCTATCTAAAATGACAGCTGGATGAGACATAAGGCTGGACACTTGGGACTGAGAGGATTGGTAAGATTGGATGAGAAAATGCAGACCGTTTAAAGCAATAATGCATGCCACCAATTCCATGGGTCCCAACTCGACAGGTAAAAGGGAATATCACTACAGTTATAACATGTATGGGAAACGTAGAGAATGGACACACTGTGAATAAGAAAGGATTCTAAAACTCAACTAATAGTCCCTATCGTGGTCCTCCGGTTTGAGTTTCCAACTGCTTTACTATCAAGCTCCCAACTTGGAGAGAGAGACCCTTTAACCTCCTGGTTCGCACAGGTTGCCAATTTGGCAGAGGATGAAAGGGAAGAGGGAGAACCAATGAGAGGGTAGCTGTTAGGCATTTGGAGGGGCACATGTCACTCTAATTTCCCGTCAGGAAGAAAAATTAACCAAAGTCTCAGCCACCCGCCAGGAACAAGTATAGGTCCTCAAACAAAATTGTGGATTTGCTGTCAGCTTACAATAAACAAGTTGAAAAATGGATCTCAGGTGCATAGCAATTCACAAACTGGCAGAGTAATAAAGGACAACTATCGTCCAAAAATCTGTTGAGGGATGGCAATGAGGCGGACTTGAAAGCGAGCCGGAATAGCATGAAAGAAATATCAAGAGGTACATTGGAATTGCCTTTTAAGCACAGGAAGAGGGGCACAACTTTGACAATGATGCACTTGGCCTTAAAGGGTGTATGCGTTTTCTCCTGAATATATTCAGGAGAAAACACATACGCCCTTTTTGGCCAAACAAGCAAACGGGCAATGCAAATCGGCACTACAAGGAACTATCACTTACGACCGGTCAAAAGGATAATCCGCAAAATGTGTAAAAACCAGAAAGGCAAGACAGGCCCTGGAGAACAGTGAGCCTTGTTATGCTGACTGGCGGGATGTAAATTGCCAAGTCCCTCTCAGGAGGAGTGCATTGTGTTCCCTAAAACAGGTAAACACCAGAGCTACAGAGCCAACGGCACTTCCAGTCTAGGGAATATACCTTGGGAAAACTGAAAATCAATAAGACAGAGCCACCCCAATATTTATGGCTGCACTGCTTACAAGAACCTCAACTTGGGTACACCTTAAATATCCCAGGAAAGACAAAATTGGTTCAAGAAATTGTGGGACTTACGTAAGATAGAATATCCCTCAGCCATGAAATCAACGTCATTAGGCCAGTAGCAGCAAAATGGGTGGATTCAGGTACAATGAATCTAAGTGAAATAAGTCACAGAGAAAAAGAAACTTATCATAAGATATCACTTATAAAGGTCCTGTAAACATGGCTTCATATGAACAGATTTAGGAAAGAGAACAGAATCTCACATTTAGAAAACACTCTTATGCCTGCGTAAGGGGAAAGGAGAGGTGGGGTGATGCATAAAACCAAAGTTTGATATTAGTACAGGTACCGTTCCAAAAACCAACTACGGAATAGACAAGACCTACACCTTCCTCAGTGAAAGGGAGTCAAAATCCCATATTTCCCGCAGAGGAATATATCTGACTAGTAAGAATCTTAAAACCTATGTATTGATATATTTCCGTAAAGGAATCAAGTGTGTCTAGACTGGCATAATCATGGCGGTGAGAATCAGTTCAAAGCCACTATAAAAAGGAATTTCAAAAACAAACCAAAAAACAGGGAAATTCTTTACAATTCCTCCAGGGGCTCTGATGAAACCAGGAATGACCCTATCAACAACGACAGCTGGATGTGGCATAAGGCTGGACCCCTGGGACAGAGAGGATTGCTGAGATTCGGTGAGCAATTACAGACGATTTAAAGCAATAATGTGTGGCCCACATTCCAAGGTTCCCAACTCTCCAGGTTGAAGTGAATATTACTACAGCTATAACATGTACGGGAAACCTAGAGAATGGACACAGTGTGAATATAAAAAGTTTCTAAAAGTCAACTAATAGTCCCACTCCTGGTGCTCCTGTTTGATTTTCCAACTGCTTTACTCTCAATCTCCCAACTTGGAGAGACAGCCCCTTTAACCTCCTGGTTCACACAGTTTTCCAATTAGGCAGAGGATGAAAGGGAAGAGGGAGAACCAATGAGAGAGTAGCTGTTAGGCATTTGGATGGACACATGTCACTCTAATATCCCTGCAGGAAGAAGAATTAACCAAAGTCTCAGCCACTTGCCGGGAACCAGTATAGGTCCTGAACCAAAATTTTGGAGTTGCGGTCAGCTCACAAAAAACAAGTTGAAAAATGGACCTCAGGGGCACAGTAATTCACAAACTGGCAGAGTAATAAATGACAACTATTGTCCAAAAACCTGTTGAGGGAAGGCAACGAGGCGGACTTGAAAGCGAGCCAGTATAGCAGGAAACAGATTTCAAGAGGTACATTTGAATCACATTTAAAGCACAGGAAGAGGTTCACAACTTCGACAAAGATGCACTTGGCCAAAAAGGGTGCATGCATTTTCTCCTGAATATATTTAGGAGAAAACGCATAAGCCCTTTTTGGCAAAGCAAGCAAGCGGGCAAGGCAAATCTGCACTACAAAGAAGTATCACTTCCGACCGGTCAAAAGGGGCATCTGCAAAATGTGTAAAAACCAGAAAGGCAAGACAGGACCTGGAGAACAGTGAGCCTAGTTATGCTGATGGGCAGGATGTAAACTGCCAACTGCCTCTCTGGAGGAGTGCATTGTGTGGCCTCAAACAAGAAAACAACAGAGCTACAGAGCCAAGGGCACTTCCAGTCTAGGGAATATACCTTGGTAAAACTGAAAATCAATAAGACAGAGACACCCCAAAATTTAGGGCTGCACTGCTTACAAGAACCTCACCTTGGGTACACCTTAAATATCCGAGGAAAGACAAAAATGTTTCAAGAAATTGTGTTACTTACGTATGATGGAATATCCCTCAGCCATGAAATCAATGTCATAAGGCCAGAGGCAGCAAAATGAGTGAATTCAGGTACGATGATTCTAAGTGAAATACGTCACAGAGAAAAAGAAACTTATCATAAGATATCACTTATGAATGTCCTGTAAACATGGCTACACATGAACTGAGTTAGGAAACAGAACGGAGTCTCACATTTAGAAAACACTCTTATGCCTGCTTAAGGGGGAAGGAGAGGTGGGGTGATGCATAAAACCACAGTTTGATATTAGTACAGGTACCGTTCCAAAAACCAACTATGGAATAGACAAGAACTACACCTTCCTCAGTGAAAGGGACTCAAAACCCCATATTTCCCGCAGAGGAATATATCTGACTAGTAAGAATCTTAAAACCTATGTATTGATATATCTCCGTAAGGGAATCAAGTGTGTCTAGAGTGGCATAAACATGGCAGTGAGAATCAGTTCAAACCCACTGTAAAAAGGAATTTCAAAAACAAAACAAAAAAACAGGGAAATTCTGCACAATTCCTTCAGGGGCTCTGATGAAACCTGGAATGATATTATCTACAATGACAGCTGGATGTGGCATAAGGCTGGACACGTGGGACTGAGAGGATTGGTGAGATTCGGTGAGCAAATGCAGACCATTTAAAGCAATAATGCATGGCACACATTCCAAGGGTCCCAACTCTCCAGGTTGATGGGAATATTACTACAGTTATAACATGTATGGGAAACCTAGAGAATGGATACACTGTGAATACAAAAGGTTTATATATCTCAACTAATAGTCCCTCTCCTGGTGCTCCCGTTTGATTTTCCAATTGGTTTACTATCGATCTCCCAACTTGGAGAGACTGCCCCTTTAACATCCTGGTTCACACAGGTTGCCAATTTGGCATAGAGTGAAAGGGAAGAGGGAGAACCAATGAGAGAGTAGCTGTTAGGCATTTGGACGGTCACATGTCACTCTAATTTCCCGGCAGTAAGATGAATTAACAAAAGTCTCAGCCACCCACCAGGAACCAGTATAGGTCCTGAACCAAAATTTTGGACTTGCTGTCAGCTCACAAAAAACAAGTAGAAAAATGGAGCTCAGGGGCACAGCAATTCACAAACTGGCAAAGTAATAAAGGACAACTATCGTCCAAAAATCTGTTGAGGGAAGGCAACGAGGCGGATTTGAAAGCGAGCCAGAATAGCAGGAAACAGATTTCAAGAGGTACATTGGAATCGCCTTTAAAGCACAGGAAGAGGGGCACAATTTCGACAATGATGCACTTGCCCAAAAAGGGTGTATGTGTTTCCTGCGGAATATATTCAAGGGGAAATGCATAAGCCCTTTTTGGCCAAGCAAGCAAGCGGGCAATGCAATTCTGCAGTACGATGAAGTATCACTTCCCAGCGGTCAAAAGGGTCATCCGCAAAATGTGTAAAAACCAGAAAGACAAGACAGGCCCTGGAGAAAAGGGAGCCTAGTTATGCTGATGGGCGCGATGTAAATTGCCTACTGCCTCTCTGGAGGAGTGCATTGTGTTCCCTCAAACAAGTAAACAACAGAGCTACAGAGCCAAAGACACTTCCAATCTAGGGAATATACCTTGGGAAAAGTGAAAATCAATAAGACAGAGCCACCCCAAAATTTAGGGCTGCACTGCTTAGAAGAACATCAACTTGGGTACACCTTAAATATCCTAGGAAAGACAAAAATGTTTCAAGAAATTGTGGTATTTCGTAGGATAGAATATCCCTCAGCCCTGAAATCAATGTCATAAGGCCAGTAGCAGCAAATTGAGTGGATTCAGGTACGATGAATCTAAGTCTAATAAGTCACAGAGGAAAAGAAACTTATCATAAGATATCACTTATGAAGGTCCTGTAAACATGGCTACACATGAACTGAGATAGGAAAGAGAACAGAGTCTCACATTTAGAAAACACTCTTATGCCTTCTTAAGGGGGAAGGAGAGGTGGGGTGATGCATAAAAGCAGAGTTTGATATTAGTACAGGTACCATTGCAAAAACCAACTACGGATTATACAAGTCCTACATCTTCCTCAGTGAATGGGACTCAAAACCACATATATCCCGCCGAGGAATATATCTGACTAGTAAGAATCTTAAAACCTATTTATTGATATGTCTCCATAAGGGAATCAAGTGGGTCTAGACTGGCATAAACATGGCACTGAGAATCAGCTCAAACCCACTATAAAAAGGAATTTGAAAAACAAAACAAATAAACAGGGAAATTCTTTACAATTCCCACAGGGTCTCTGATGAAACTTGCAATGGCCCTCTGTACAAGGACAGCTAGATGTGGCATAAGCCTGGACACTTGGGACTGAGAGGTTTGGTGAGATTCAGTGAGCAAATGCAGACCATTTGAAGCAATAATGTGTGGCACACATTCCAAGGGTCCCAACTCTCCACGTTGAAGGGAATATTACTAAAGGTATAACATGTACGGGAAACCTAGAGAATGGACACAATGTGAATATGAAAGGTTTCTAAAACTCAACTAATAGTCCCTCTCCTGGTGTTCCAGTTTAAATTTCCAACTGCTTTACTATCAATCTCCCAACTTGGAGAGACAGACCCTTTAACCTCCTGGTTCGCAGAAGTTGCCAATTTGGCAGAGAATGAAAGGGAAGAGTGAGAACCGATGAGAGAGTAGCTGTTAGGCATTTGGACGGGCACAGGCCACTCTAATTTCCTGGCAGGAAGAGGAATTAACCAAAGTCTCAGCCACCCGCCAGGAACCAGTATAGTTCCTGAACCAAAATTTTGGAGTTGCGTTCAGCTCATTAAAAACTAGTTGAAAAATGGAGCTCAGGGGCACAACAATTCACAAACTGGCAGAGTAATAAAGGACAACTATCGACAAAAAAATCTGTTGAGGAAAGGCAACGAGGCGGACTTGAAATCGAGCCAGAATAGCAGGAAAGAGATTTCAAGTAGTACATTGGAATCACCTTTAAAGCACAGGAAGAGGGGCACAACTTCTACAAAGAGGCACTTGGCCAAAAAGGGCGTATGCGTTTTCTCCTGAACATATTCAGGAGAAAAGGAATACGCCCTTTTTGGCCAAGCAAGCAAGCCAGCAATGCAAATCTGCACTACAAAGAAGTATCAGTTCCCACCGGTCAAAAGGGATATCTGCAAAATGTGTAAAAACCAGAAAGGCAAGACAGGCCCTGGAGAACAGGGAGCCTAGTTATGCTGATGGGCAGGATGTAAATTGCCAACTGCCTCTTTGGAGGATTGCATTGCGTTCCCTAAAACAAATAAACAACAGAGCTACAGAGCCAAGGTCACTTCCAGTCTAGGGAATATACCTTGGGAAAACTGAAAATCAATAAGACAGAGCCACCACAAAATTTAGGGCTGCACTGCTTACAAGAACCTCAACTTGGGTACACCTTAAATATCCCAGGAAAGACAAAAATGGTTCAAGAAATTGTGTTACTTTCATAGGATGGAATATCGCTCAGCCAAGAAATCAATGTCATAAGTCCAGTAACAGCAAAATGAGTGGATTCAGGTACGATGATTCTAAGTGAAATAAGTCACAAAGAAAAAGTAACTTATCATAAGATATCAGTTATGAACGTCCTGTAAACATGGCTGCACAGGAACTGAGTTAGGGAAGAAAACAGAGTCTCACATTTAGAAAACACTCTTATCCCTGCTTAAGGGGGAAGGAGAGGTGGGGTGATGCATAAAACCAGAGTTTGATATTAGTACAGGTACCGTTCCAAACACCTACTACGGATTATACAAGCCCTAAAACTTCCTCCGTGAAAGGGACTCAAAACCCCATATTTCCTGCAGAGGAATATATCTGACTAGTAAGAATATTAAAACCTATGTATTGATATGTCCCCATAAGGGAATCAAGTGGGTCTAGACTGGCATAAACCTGGCAGTGAGAATCAGCTCAAACCCACTATAAAAAGGAATTTCAAAAACAAAACAAAAAAACAGGTAAATTCTTTACAATTCCTACAGGGGCTCTGATGAAACGTGCAATGGCCCTATGTACAAGGACAGCTAAATGTGGCATAAGCCTGGACACATGGGACTGAGAGGTTTTTTGAGATTCAGTGAGCAAATGCAGACCATTTAAAGCAATAATGCGTGGCACACATTCCAAGGGTCACAACTCTACAGGTTGAAGGGAATATTACTACAGCTATAACATGTACGGGAAACCTAGAGAATGGACACACTGTGAATACGAAAGGTTTCTAAAACTCAAGTAATAGTCCCTTTCCTGGTGCTCCGGTTTGAATTTCCAACTGCTTTACTATCAATCACCCAACTTGGAAGGACAGCCCCTTTAAAATCCTCTTTCGCAGAAGTTGCCAATTTGGCAGAGGATGAAAGGGAAGAGGGAGAACCAATGACAGAGTAGCTGTTAGGCATTTGGACGGGCATATGTCACTCTAATTTCCCGGGAGAAAGAAGAATTTACCAAAGTCTCAGCCACCCGCCGGGAACCAGTATAGATCCTGAAGCAAAATTTTGCACTTGCAGTCAGCTCACAGAAAACGAGTTGAAAAATTGAGCTCAGGGGCACAGCAATTCACAAACTAGCAGAGTAATAAACGGCAACTATCTTCCAAAAATCTGTTGAGGGAAGGCAACGAGGCAGACTTGAAAGCGAGCCAGAATAGCAGGAAACAGATTTCAAGAGGTACATTGGAATCGCCTTTAAAGCACAGGAAGAGGGGCACATTTTCGACAATGATGCACTTACCCAAAAAGGGTGTAAGTGTTTCCTCCGGAATATATTCAGGAGGAAACGCATATGCCATTTGTGGCCAAGCAAGCAAGCAGGCAATGCAATTTTGTAGTACAAAGAAGTATCACTTCCCAGCGGGCAAAAGGGACATCCGCAAAATGTGTAAAAACCAGAAAGGCAAGACAGGCCCTGGAGAACAGGGAGCCTAGTTATGCTGATGGGCAGGATGTATATTGCCAACTGCCTCTCTGGAGGAGTGCACTTTGTTCCCTAAAACAATTAAACAACAGAGCTACAGAGCCAAGGGCCCTTCCAATATAGGGAATATACCTTGGGAAAACTGAAAATCAATAAGACAGAGCCACCCCAAAATTTAGGGCTGCACTGCTTACAAGAACCTCAACTTGGGTACACCTTAAATATCCCAGGAAAGACAAAAATGGTTCAAGAAATTGTGTTACGTTCTTATGATGGAATATCCCTCAGCCATGAAATCAATGTCATAAGGCCAGTAGCAGCAAAATGAGTTTATTCCGGTACGATGATTCTAAGAGAAATAAGTCACAGAGAAAAAGAAACTTTTCATAAGATATCACTTATGAATGTCCTGTAAACATGGCTACACATGAACTGAGTTAGGAAAGAGAACAGAGTCTCACCTTTAGAAAACACACTTATGCCTGCTTAAGGGGAAAGGAGAGGAGGGGTGATGCATAAAACCAGAGTTTGATATTCGTACAGGTACCTTTCCAAAAACCAAATATGGAATAGACAAGACCAACACCTTTCTCAGTGAAAGGGACTAAAAATCCCATATTTCCCGCAGAGGAATATATCTGACTAGTAAGAAACTTAAAACCTATATATTGATATGTCTACATAAGGGAATCAAGTGTGTCTACACTGGCATAAACATGGCAGTGAGAATCAGCTCAAACCCACTATAAAAAGGAATTTCAAAAACAAAACAAAAAAACAGGGAAATTCTTTACAATTCCTACAGGGGCTCTGATGAAACCTGGAATGGCCCTCTGTACAAGGACAGCTGGATGTGGCATAAGCCTGGACCCTTGGGACTGAGAGGTTTGGTTAGATTCAGTGATCAAATGAAGACCATTTAAAGCAATAATGCGTGGCACACATTCCAAGGGTCCCAACTCTCCAAGTTGAAGGGAATATTACTACAGCTATAACCTGTACGGGAAACCTAGAGAATGAACACACTGTGAATACGAAAGGTTTCTAAAGCTCAACTAATAGTCCTTCTCCTGGTTCTCCGGTTTGAATTTCCAACTGCTTTACTATCAATCTCCCAAGTTGGAGAGACAGCCCCATTAACATCCTGGCTCTGACAGGTTGCAAATTAGGCAGAGGATGAAAGGAAAGATGGAGAACCAATGAGAGAGTAGCTGTTAGGCAATTGGACGGGCACATGTCACTCTAATTTCCTGGCAGAAAGAAGAATTAACCAAAGTCTCAGCCACACGCCGGGAACCAGTATAGATACTGAAGCAAAATTTTGGACTTTCGGTCAGCTCACAAAAAACGAGTTAAAAAATGGAGCGCAGGGGCACAGCAATTCACAAACTGGCAGAGTAATAAAGGGCAACTATCGTCCAAAAACCTGTTGAGGGAAGGCAACGAGGCGGACTTGAAAGCGAGCCAGAATAGCAGGAAACACATTTCAAGAGGTACATTGGAATTGCCTTTAAAGCACAGGAAGAGGGGCACAACTTCGACAATGAGGCACTTGGCCAACAAGGGCATATGCCTTTTCTCCTGAATATATTCAGGAGAAAATGCATACGCCCTTTTTGGCCAAGCAAGCAAGCGGGCAATGCAAATTTGCATTTCAAAGAAGTATCACTTCCCAGCGGTCAAAAGGGACATCTGCAAAATGTGTAAAAACCAGAAAGGCAAGACATGCCCTGGAGAACAGGGAGCCTAGTTATGCTGATGGGCGAGATGTAAATTGCCAACTGCTCTTTGGAGGAGTGCATTGTGTTTCCTAAAACAAGTAAACAACAGAGCTACAGAGCCAAGGGCACTTCCAGTCTAGGGAATATACCTTGGAAAAACTGAAAATCAATAAGACAGAGCCACCCCAATATTTAGGGCTGCACTGCTTACAAGAACCTCACCTTGGGTACACCTTAAATATCCGAGGAAAGACAAAAAAGGTTCAAGAAATTGTGTTACTTTCATAGGACGCAATATCCCTCCTCCATGAAATCAATGTCATAAGGCCAGTAGCAGCAAAATGATTGGATTCAGGTACGATGATTCTAAGTGAAATAAGTCACAGAGAAACAGCAACTTATCATAAGATATCACTTATGAAGGTCCTGTAAACATGGCTACACGTGAACTGAGTTAGGAAAGAGAACAGAGTCTTACATTTAGAAAACACTCTTATGCCTGCTTAAGGGGAAAGGAGAGGAGGGGTGATGCATAAAACCAGAATTTGATATTGTTACAGGTACTATTCCAAAAACCAAATATGGAATAGACAAGACCTACACCTTCTCAGTGAAAGGGACTCTATACCCCATATTTCCTGCAGAGGAATATATTTGACTAGTAAGAATCTTAAAACCTATATATTGATATGTCTCCATAAGGGAATCACGTGTGTCTAGACTGGGATAAACATGGCAGTGAGAATCAGCTCAAACCCACTATAAAAAGGAATTTCAAAAACAAAACAAAACAAAAAAAACAGGGAAATTCTTTACAATTCCTTCAGGGGCTCTGATGAAACCTTGAATGACCCTATCTACAACGACAGCTGGATGTGTCATAAGGCTGGACACTTAGGACTGAGAGGATTGGTGAGATTCGGTGAGCAAATGCTGACCATTTAAAGCAATAATACGTGGCACACATTCCAAGGGTCCCAACTCTCCAGGTTGAAGGGAATATTACTACAGCTATAACATGTACAGGAATCCTAGAGCATGGACACACTGTATATACAAAAGGTTTCTAAAACTCAACTAATAGTCCCTCTCCTGGTGCTTCTGTTTGACTTTCCAACTGCTTTACTATCAATCTCTCAACTTGGAGAGACATCCCCTTTAACCTCCTGGTTTGTACAGTTTGCCAATTAGGCAGAGGATGAAAGGGAAGAGGGAGAACCAATGAGAGAGTAGCTGTTAGGCATTTGGACGGGCACATGTCACTCTAATTTCCCGGGAAGAAGAAGAATTAACCAAAGTCTCAGCCACCAACCGGGAACAAGTATATGTCCTGAACCAATATTTTGGACTCGCGGTCAGCTCACAAAAAAAAAGGTTGAAAAATGGAGCTCAGGGGCACAGCAATTCACAAACTGGCAGAGTAAAATAGAACAACTATCGTCCAAAAATCTGTTGAGGGAAGGCAACGAGGCGGACTTGAAAGTGAGCCAGAAGAGCAGGAAACAGATTTCAAGAGGTACATTGGAATCGCCTTTAAAGAACAGGAAGAGGGGCACAACTTCGACAATGATGCAAGCAAGTGGGCAATGCAAATCTGCACTACAAAGAAGTATCACTTCCAACCGGTCAAAAGGGACATCCGCAAAATGTGTAAAAACCAGAAAGGAAAGAGAGGCCCTGGAGAAGAGGGAGCCTAGTTATGTTGATAGGCTGGATGTAAATTGCCAACTTCCTCTCTGGAGGAGTGCATTGTGTTCCCTAAAACTAGTAAACGACAGAGATACAGAGCCAAGTGCAGATCCAGTCTAGGGAATATACCTTGGGAAAACTGAAATTAAATAAGATAGAGACACCCCAAAATTTAGGGCTGCACTGCTTACAAGAGCCTCAACTTGGGTACACCTTAAATATCCGAGGAAAGACAAAAATGGTTCAAGAAATTGTGGTACTTACGTACGATGGAATATCCGTCAGCCACGAAATCAATGACATAAGGCCAGTAGCAGCAAAATGAGTGGATTCAGGTACGATGAATCTAAGTGAAATAAGTCACAGAGAAAAAGAAACTTATCATAAAATATCACTTATGAAGGTCCTGTAAACATGGCTTCATATGAACAGATTTAGGAAAGAGAACAGAATCTCACATTTAGATAACACTCTTATGCCTGCTTAAGGGGAAAGGAGAGGTGGGGTGATGCATAAAACCAAAGTTTGATATTAGTACAGGTACCGTTCCAAAAACTAATGACGGAATAGACAAGACCTACACCTTCCTCAGTGAAAGGGAGTCAAAATCCCATATTTCCCGCAGAGGAATATATCTGACTAGTAAGAATCTTAAAACCTATGTATTGATATATTTCCGTAAAGGAATCAAGTGTGTCTAGACTGGCATAATCATGGCAGTGAGAATCAGTTCAAAGCCACTATAAAAAGGAATTTCAAAAACAAACCAAAAAACAGGGAAATTCTTTACAATTCCTCCAGGGGCTCTGATGAAACCTGGAATGACCCTATCTACAACGACAGCTGGATGTGGCATAAGGCTGGACCCCTGGGACAGAGAGGATTGCTGAGATTCGGTGAGCAATTACAGACGATTTAAAGCAATAATGTGTGGCACACATTCCAATGTTCCCAACTCTCCAGGTTGAAGTGAATATTACTACAGCTATAACATGTACGGGAAACCTAGAGAATGGACAAAATGTGAATATAAAAAGTTTCTAAAAGTCAACTAATAGTCCCACTCCTGGTGCTCCTGTTTGACTTTCCAACTGCTTTACTCTCAATCTCCCAACTTGGAGAGACAGCCCCTTTAACCTCCTGGTTCACACAGTTTTCCAATTAGGCAGAGGATGAAAGGGAAGAGGGAGAACCAATGAGAGAGTAGCTGTTAGGCATTTGGATGGACACATGTCACTCTAATATCCCTGCAGGAAGAAGAATTAACCAAAGTCTCAGCCACTTGCCGGGAACCAGTATAGGTCCTGAACCAAAATTTTGGAGTTGCGGTCAGCTCACAAAAAACAAGTTGAAAAATGGACCTCAGGGGCACAGTAATTCACAAACTGGCAGAGTAATAAATGACAACTATTGTCCAAAAACCTGTTGAGGGAAGGCAACCAGGCGGACTTAAAAGCGAGCCAGTATAGCAGGAAACAGATTTCAAGAGGTACATTGGAATGGCATTTAAAGCACAGGAAGAGGGGCACAACTTCAACAAAGATGCACTTGGCCAAAAAGGGTGCATGCATTTTCTCCTGAATATATTTAGGAGAAAACGCATAAGCCCTTTTTGGCCAAGCAAGCAAGCGGGCAAGGCAAATCTGCACTACAAAGAAGTATCACTTCCGACCGGTCAAAAGGGACATCTGCAAAATGTGTAAAAACCAGAAAGGCAAGACAGGACCTGGAGAACAGTGAGCCTAGTTATGCTGATGGGCAGGATGTAAACTGCCAACTGCCTCTCTGGAGGAGTGCATTGTGTGGCCTCAAACAAGTAAACAACAGAGCTACAGAGCCAAGGGCACTTCCAGTCTAGGGAATATACCTTGGTAAAACTGAAAATCAATAAGACAGAGACACCCCAAAATTTAGGGCTGCACTGCTTACAAGAACCTCAACTTGGGTACACCTTAAATATCCGAGGAAAGACAAAAAATGTTTCAAGAAATTGTGTTACTTACGTATGATGGAATATCCCTCAGCCAAGAAATCAATGTCATAAGGCCAGAGGCAGCAAAATGAGTGAATTCAGGTACGATGATTCTAAGTGAATTAAGTCACAGAGAAAAAGAAACTTATCATAAGATATCACTTATGAATGTCCTGTAAACATGGCTACACATGAACTGAGTTAGGAAACAGAACAGAGTCTCACATTTAGAAAACACTCTTATGCCTGCTTAAGGGGGAAGGAGAGGTGGGGTGATGCATAAAACCACAGTTTGATATTAGTACAGGTACCGTTCCAAAAACCAACTACGGAATAGACAAGAACTACACCTTCCTCAGTGAAAGGGACTCAAAACCCCATATTTCCCACAGAGGAATATATCTGACTAGTAAGAATCTTAAAACCTATGTATTGATATATCTCCGTAAGGGAATCAAGTGTGTCTAGAGTGGCATAAACATGGCAGTGAGAATCAGTTCAAACCCACTATAAAAAGGAATTTCAAAAACAAAACAAAAAAACAGGGAAATTCTGCACAATTCCTTCAGGGTCTCTGATGAAACCTGGAATGATATTATCTACAATGACAGCTGCATGTGGCATAAGGCTGAACACGTGGGACTGAGAGGATTGGTGAGATTCGGTGAGCAAATGCAGACCATTTAAAGCAATAATGCGTGGCACACATTGCAAGGGTCCCAACTCTCCAGGTTGATCGGAATATTACTACAGTTATAACATGTACGGGAAACCTAGAGAATGGATACACTGTGAATACGAAAGGTTTATAAATCTCAACTAATAGTCCCTCTCCTGGTGCTCCCGTTTGATTTTCCAATTGGTTTACTATCAATCTCCCAACTTGGAGAGACTGCCCCTTTAACATCCTGGTTCGCACAGGTTGCCAATTTGGCATAGGATGAAAGGGAAGAGGGAGAACCAATGAGAGAGTAGCTGTTAGGCATTTGGACGGTCACATGTCACTCTAATTTCCCGGCAGTAAGATGAATTAACAAAAGTCTCAGCCACCCACCAGGAACCAGTATAGGTCCTGAACCAAAATTTTGGACTTGCTGTCAGCTCCCAAAAAACGAGTAGAAAAATGGAGCTCAGGGGCACAGCAATTCACAAACTGGCAAAGTAATAAAGCACAACTATCGTCCAAAAATCTGTTGAGGGAAGTCAACGAGGTGGATTTGAAAGCGAGCCAGAATAGCAGGAAACAGATTTCAAGAGGTACATTGGAATTTCCTTTAAAGCACAGGAAGAGGGGCACAACTTCGACAATGATGCACTTGGCCAAAACGGGCGTATGCGTTTTCTCCTGAATATATTTAGGAGAAAACGCATACGCCGTTTTTGACCAAGCAAGCAAGCGGGCAATGCAAATCTGCACTACAAAGAAGTATCACTTCCCACCAGTCAAAAGGGACATCTGCAAAATGTGTAAAATCCAGAAAGGCAAGACAGGCCCTGGAGAATTGGGAGGCTAGTTATGCTGATGGGCAGGATGTAAATTGCCAACTGCCTCTCTGGAGGAGTGCATTGTGTTACCTAAAACAAGTAAACAGCAGAGCTACAGAGCCAAGGGCACTTCCAGTCTAGGGAATATACCTTGGAAAAACTGAAAATCAATAAGACAGAGCCACCCCAAAATTTAGGGCTGCACTGCTTACAAGAACCTCAACTTGGATACACTTGAAATATTCCAGGAAAACAAAAGTGCTTCAAGAAATTGTGGTACTTACGTACGATGGAATATCCCTCAGCCACGAAATCAATGTCATAAGGCCAGTAGCAGCAAAATGAGTGGATTCAGGTACGATGATTCTAAGTGAAATAAGTCACAGAGAAAAAGAAACTTATCCTTAGATATCACTTATGAAGGTCCTGTAAACATGGCTACACATGAACTGAGTTAGGAAAGAGAACAGTGTCTTACTTTTAGAAAACACTCTTATGCCTGCTTAAGGGGAAGGAGATTTGGGGTGATGCATAAAACCAGAGTTTGATATTAGTGCAGGTACCGTTCCAAAAACCAACTACGGATTAGACAAGACCTACACCTTCTTCAGTGAACGGGACTCCAAACACCAAATTTCCTGCAGTGGAATATATCTGATTAGTAATAATCTTAAAAACTATGTATTGGTATGTCTCCGCAAGGGAATCAAGAGTGTGTAGACTGGCATAAACATGGCAGTGAGAATCAGCTCAAACACACTATAAAAGGGAATTTCAAAAACAAAACAAAAAACAGGGAAATTCTTTAAAATTCCTTCACGGGCTCTGATGAAACCTGTAATGACGCTATCTACAACGACACCTGGATGTGGCCTAAGGCTGGACACTTGGGACTGAGAGGTTTGGTGAGATTCGGTGAGCAAATGCAGACAACTTAGAGCAATAATGCGTGTCAGACATTCCAAGGATCCCAACTCTCCTGGTTGAAGGGAATATTACTACAGCTACAACATGTACGGGAAACCTAGAGAATGGACACACTGTGAATACCAAAGGTTTCTAAAACTCAACTAATAATCCCTCACCTGGTGCACCGGTGTGACTTTCCAACTGCTTTACTATCAAACTCCCACCTTGTTTAGACAGCCCCTTTAAACTCCTGGTTCGCACAGGTTGCCAATTTGGCAGAGGATGAAAGGGCAGCGGTAGAACCAATGAGAGAGAAGCTGTTAGGCATTTGGAACGGCACATGTCACTCTAATTGCCCGGCAGGAAGTAGAATTAACCAAAGTCTCAGCCACCCACCGTGAACCAGTATAGGTCCTGTAGCAAAATTGTAGATTTGCGGTCAGCTCACAAAAACACGAGTTGAAAATTGGAGCTCAGGGGCACAGCAATTCACAAACCTGCAGAGTTATAAAGGACAACTCTCTTCCAAAAATCTGTTGATGGAAGGCAACGAAGCAGACTTTAATATGTGGCCGAATTGCAGAAAACATATTTCAAGAGTTAAACTGGAATCGCCTTTAAAGCACAGGAAAAGCGTAACAACTTCGACAATGATGCACTTGGCCAAAAAGGGCGTATGCATTTTCTGCTGAATATATTCATGAGAAAAGACATACGCCATTTCTGGCCAATCAAGCAACCCCGCAATACAAATCCACACTACAAAGGATTGTCACTTCCCACCGGTCAAAAGGGACATCCGAAAATCTGTAAAAACCAAAAATAAAGACAGAGATGACAAGAGCATGTTGCAATGTGATCCCAGGGGTCATGGAGGATTGTGATGACAAGGCCATGTAGCATTGTGCTGACAAAGGCATGGAGCATTGTGATGACAAGGGTCACGGAGCACTGTGATGACAATCCTCACGGAGCATTGTGATTACATGGATCATGGAGCATTGGGATGAAAAGGGCATGGATCATTGTGATGACAAGGGTTATGGAGCATTTTGATGACAAGAGTCCCGTATCACTGTGTTGTCAGGGGTCATGGAGGGTTGTGATGACAGAGGTCATGGAGCATTGTGATGACAAGGGTCATGGAGAAGTGAGATGAGAAGGTCATGGATCTTTGGGCTGAAAATATTCATGGAGTATTGTGAAGACAGGAGTCATGGAGCAGTGTGATGACAAGGTCCTGGAGCACTGTGATGAGAAGACCATGGAGCCTTGTGATGACAAGTCTCATGGAGCATTCTGATGAAAAGGGGCAAGGAGCATTGTGATTACAAGGGTCTTGGAGCATTGGGATGACAAGGGCATGGAGCATTTGGATGAGAAGACCATGGAGCGTTCTGATGACATGCATCATGGAGCTTTGTGATGACAAGGGCATGGAGAATTGTGATTACAGGGCTCTTGGAGCATTGTGATGAAAAGGGCATGAATCATTGTGATGGAAAAGGCATGGAGCCTTGTCATGACAAGGTTCAAGGAGCATACTGATGACAAGTGTCAGGGAGCATTGTGATGACAAGTGTATTGAGCACTGTGATGACAAAGGTCATGGAGCATTGTGATGAGAAACCGCTGTAAAATTGTGATGACGAGCGTCATGGGGCATTGTGATGACAAGTGTTATGGAACATTGTGATAACAACGGTTTGGAGCATTGTGATGACAGAGGTCATGGAGCATTTTGATTACATTGTGATGACAATAGCAAGAAGCATTATGATGATGGGCATGGTGCATTGTGATGACAGGGTTCATGGAGCATTGAGATGAAAAGGGGCATGGAGCATTGTGATTAAATTGGTCTTGGAGCATTGTGATGACAAGGGCATGGAGCATTGTGATGAGAAGGCAATGGAGCATTCTGATGACATGCGTCATGGAGCTTTGTGATGACAACGATATGGAGCATTTTGATGACAGTGGCATGGAAAATTGTTCTAACAGGTTTCATGGATTATTGTGACGACAGTGGGCATGGCGCATTGTGATCACAAGGGCATGGAGCATTGTGATTACAAGGTCATGGATTATTGTGAAGACAGATGACAGGGAGCGTTGTGATGACATATGTCACGGTCCATTGAGATGACAATGGCATGGAGCATTGTGATGCCAAGTGTCATGGAGGATTGTGATGACAAAGGTAATGGAGCATTGTGATGACAGGGGCATGGAGCATTGTGATGAGAGAAGTCATGGAGCATATTGATTTCATTGTGATGACAATAGCATGAATCATTATGATGATGGGCATGGTGCATGGGATGACAGGGTTCTTGGAGCACTGAGATTAAAAGGGGCATGGAGCATTGTGATTACATGGGTCTTGGAGCATTGTGATGAAAACGGCATGGAGCATAGTGAATGAGAAGTCCACGGAGCATTCTGATGACATGCGTCATGGAGCTTTCTGATGACAATTGCATGGAGCATTGTGATTACAGGGTCTTGGAGCATTGTGATGAAAATGGTCATGGAGTCTTGTGATGACAAAGCTGTGGATCCTTGTGATGGCAGGTGTCATGGATCATTGTTATGACAGGAGGAATGGAGCATTGTGATGACAAAGGCATGGAGCATTGGTCTGAAAAGTTTCATGGATTATTGTTATGAGAGTGGGCATGGAGCATTGTGATGACAAGCGTCATGGAGCTTTGTGATGACAACGGCATGGAGCAATGTGATGAAATGGTTCATGGAGAATTGTGATGACAATGGCATGGAGCATTGTGATGCCCAGGGTTATGGAGCTTTGGGATGACAAATGTTATGGAGCATTCTGATGACAAGGGTGACGTGCATTGTGTTGAGAAGGGCAGGGAGCATTGTGATGACAGGGTCATTGAGTAATTTGGTGAAAAGGGTCATGGAATATTTAGATTACAGTGGTTATGGAATATTGTGATATCAGTGGTCATGGAGCTTTGTGATGAAAAGTGTCATGGAGCATTTTGATAAGAGGGGTTATGGAACATTGTGATGACAAGGGCATGGAGTATTGTGATGAGGAGGCAATGGAGCATTCTGATGACATGCATCATGGAGCTTTGTGATGAGAAGGACATGGAGCATTGTGATTACAGGGGTCATAGAGCATTGCGATGAAAAGTGCATGGAGAATTGTGATGAAAATATCATGTATCATTGTGATAAGAAGTGTCAAGGAGCATTGTGATGACAAGGACTTGGAGAATTGTGATGACAAGGGACATGGAGCATTGTGATGACCAGGGCATGGAACATGGTGATGGCAAGACCGTGGAGCATTGTGATGAGAAGATCATGGATAATTATGATGACGAGCGTCATGGAGCACTGTAATGACAAGGGGCATGGAGCATTGTGATTACAGGGGACTTGGAGCATTGTGATGACAAGGGCATGGAGCATTGTGATGAGAAGTCCATGGAGAATTTTGATGACATGCGTCATGAATCTTTGTGACGACAAGGGAATGGAAAATTTTGATTACAGGGGTCTTGGAGGACTGTGATGACAAGGGTCATGGAGCCTTGGATGACAAGGCCGTGGAACATTGTGTTCGCAGGGGTCATGGAGCATTTTTATGACAGGGGTAATGGAGCATTGTGATGACAAGGGCATGGAACATTGGTCTGAAAATTTCATGGATTACTGTGATGAGATTCGGCATGGAGCATTGTGATGACTAGGGCACGGAACACTGTGATACATGTGTCATGGAGGATTGTAATGACAAGGGCATGGAGCATTGTGATGAGAAGAGTATCGAGGATTGTGATGACAAGTGTCATGGAGCATTGCGTTGACAAGGGCATGGAGCAATGTGATGAGAGGTTTCATGTAGCATTGTGATGAAATGGCATGGAGTATTGTGATGCCAAGTGTCATGGATCTTTGTGATGACAAAGGTCATGGAGCATTTTGATGACAATGTCGTGGTGCATTGTGATGAAAAGGGCATGGAGCATTGTGATGACAAGGGACACAGAGCATTGTGATGAAAATTTCATGGAGCATTATGGTGACAAAGAACACCGAGCCTTGTGTGAAGAGGGCATGGATCTTTGGTCTGACAAGTTTCATGGATTATTGTGATGACAGTGGGCATGGAGCATTGTGATGACAAGGGCATGGGGCATTGTGATGACTGGAGTCAGGGAGCATTGTGATGACATATGTCATTGTCCATTGTGATGAAAATGGCATGGAGCATTGTGATACAAAGTGTCATGGAGGATTGTGATGACAAATGTAATGCAGCCTTTTGATGACAAGGGCTTGGAACATTGTGATGACAAGGGTCATGGAGCCTTGTGATGACAAGGGTCATGGTGCCTTGTGATGACAAGGCCGTGGAACATTGTGATGGCAGGGGTCATGGAGCATTGTTATGACAGGTGTAATGGAGCATTGTGATGACAAGGGCATGGAGCAATGTTATGAGAGATTTCATTGAACATTGTGATGACAATGGCATGTATCATTGTGATGACTGGAGTCACGGAGCACTGTGATGACAGGGTTCATGGAGCATTGTGATGACAAGGGCATGGAGCAATGTGATGACAGGGGCATGGAACATTAATCTGACAAGTTTCATTGATTATTGTGATGACATTGGGCATGGAGCATTGAGATGACAACGGCATGGAGCATTGTGGTGACCAAGGTCACAGAGCCTTGTGTGACGAGGGCATGGACCATTGTGAGGACAAAGGTCATGAAGCATTGTGATGACTGGAGTCACGGAGCATTGTGATGACAGGGGTCATGGAGCACTGTGATGGCAAGACATTGGAGCACTGTGATGACAGGGGCATGGAACTTTGGTCTGACATGTTTCATGGATTGTTGTGATGACAAGGGCATGTAACATTGTGATGACAAGGTCATGGAGTATTGTGAAGACAGGTGTCAGGGAGCATTGTGATGATATATGTCATTGTCCTTTGTGATGACAATGGCATGGAGCATTGTGACACCAAGTGTCATGGAGGATTGTGATGACAAAGGTAATGGAGCATTTTGATGACAATTGCTTGGAACATTGTGATGACAAGGGTCATAGAGCATTGTTTTGACAAGGGCATGGAGCATTCTGATGAAAAGTTGCATGGAGCATTGAGATTACAGGGGTTTTGAAGCAATGTGATTACAAGTGCATGGAGCATTGTGATGAGAAGGCACTGGAGCATTCTGATGGCGTGCGTCATGGAGATTTGTGATGACAAGGATGTGGAACATTGTGATTACAGGGGTCTTGGAGCATTGTGATGAAAAGGGAATGGATCATTGTGATGAAAAATGCATGGAGCCTTGTCATGACAGGGTGCAAGGAGCATACTGATGACAACTGTCAGGGAGCATTGTGATGATAAATGTATTGAGCATTGCGATGACAAAGATCATGGAGCATTGTGATGAGAAGACCATGGATAATTGTGATGACCAGCGTCATGGGGCATTTTTTTTTTTTTTTTTTTTTTTTTTTTTTTTTTTTTTTTTTTTTTTTTTTTGCGGTACGCGGGCCTCTCACTGTTGTGGCCTCTCCCGTTGCGGAGCACAGGCTCTGGATGCGCAGGCTCAGCGGCCATGGCTCACGGGCCCAGCCGCTCCGCGGCATATGGGATCCTCCCAGACCGGGGCACGAACCCGTATCCCCTGCATCAGCAGGCGGACTCTCAACCACTGCGCCACCAGGGAGGCCCGTCATGGGGCATTTTAATGACAAGTGTTATGGAACATTGTGATCAGAAGGGTTTGGTGCATTGTGATGACAGAGGTCATTGAGCATTTTGATTTCATTGTGATGACAATAGCATGAAATATTATGGTGATGGGCACGGTGCATTGTGATGACCGGGTTCATGGTGCATTGAGATGAAAAGGGGCATGGAGCATTGTGATTACAGGGGTGTTGGAGCATTGTGATGACAAGGGCATGGAGCATTGTAATGAGAAGTCCATAGAGCATTCTGATGACATGTGTCATGGAGCTTTGTGATGAAAAGGGCATGGAGAATTGTGATTACAGGGGTCATGGAATATTGTGATGACAGGGGAGAGAGAGTATTGTGATAACTAGTGATGGAACATTGTGATATCAGTGGTGAGAAGGCATTTTGAGGAGAAGTGCATGGAGCATTGTGGTGACAAAGATCACAGAGCCTTGTGTGACGAGGGCATGGATCATTGTGATGAGAAAGGTCATGAATCATTGTGACGATTGGCGTCACGGAGCACTGTGATGACAGGGGGCATGGAGCATTGTGATGACAAGGGCATGGAGCATTGTGATGACAGGGGCATGGAACATTGGTCTGACATGTTTCATGGATTATTGTGATGACAATGGGCATGGCAAATTGTGATGACAAGGGCATGGAACATTGTGATGAGAAGGCCATGGAGCATTCTGATGACATGAGTCATGGAGCTTTGTGATGACAAGGACATGGAGCATTGTGATGACAAGGGTCATGGAGCATTCTGATGACAAGCTTGTGGAGTATTGTGATGACAATGGCATGGAGCATTGTGATGAAAAGTGCATGGAGCATTGTGATGACATGGGCTTTTGAGAATTTTGATGAAAAGGTCATGAAGCACTGTGATGAAAAGCACATGGAGCTTGCTATGAAAGGGGTCATGGAGCATTGCGATGACAAGTTCATGGAGAATGTGATTACAAGAGCATGTAACATTGTGATTTGAAGTGTCATGGAGCATTGTGATGGCAAGACGGTGGAGCATTGTGATGAGAAGTCCATGGATAATTGTGATGACGAGAGTCATGGAGAACTGTAATGACAAGGGGCCTGGAGCATTGTGATGACAGGTGTCATGGAGCATTGTGATGACAGGGGTCATGGAGAATTGTGATGACAAGGGTCATGGAGCATTCTGATGACAAGCTTGTGGAGTATTGTGATGACAACGGCATGGAGCATTGTGATGAAAAGGGCATGGAGCATTGTGATGAAAAAGGCATACAGCCTTTTCATGACAGGGTGCGAGAAGCATTCTGACGACAAGTGTCAGGGAGCATTATGATGACAAGTGTATTGAGCATTGTGATGACAAAGTTCATGGAGCATTGTGATGATAAGGGCATGGAGTATTGTGATCACAGGCATCATGGAGCGTTGTGATGACAAATGATATGGAACAATGTGATCACAAGGGTTTGGAGCACTGTGATGACAGAGGTCATGGATCATTTTGATATCAAGGAGCATGGAGCATTGTGATGACAGGGGTCATGGAGTATTGTGATGAGAAGATCATGGAGCATTGAGCTGAAAATGTTCAAGGATTATTCTGATGAAAGGGGTCATAGAGCATTGTGATGACAAGGCCCTGGAGCACTCTGATGAGAAGACCATGGAGCCTTGTGATGAGAAATCTCATGGAGCATTCTGATGAAAAGGGGCATGGAGCATTGTGATTACAGGGGTCTTGGAGCATTGTGATTACAAGGGCATGGGTCATTGTGATGAAAATGTCATTGAGCCTTGTCATGACAGGGTTCAAGGAGCATAATCATGGCAAGAGTCAGGGAGCATTGTGATGACAAGTGTATTGAGCATTATGATGACAAATGTTATGGAGCATTGTGATGAGAAGACCATGGATAATTGTGAAAACGAGCGTCATGGGGCGTTTTGATGACAAGTGTTATGGAACATTGTGATGAGAAGGGCATCGAGCATTGTGATGACAAGCGTCATGGAGCTTTGTGATGACAAGGGCATGGAGCAATGTGATGAGAGGGTTCATGGAGCATGGTGATAACAATGGCATAGAACATTGTGATGCCAAGGGTCATGGAGCACTGGGATGACAAGCGTCATGGAGCATTCGGATTACAGGTGTCATGGAGAATTGGGATGACAAGCGCATGGATCATTGTGATGACAAGTGTCTTGGAGCATTTTGATGACAAGAGTCCCAGATCATTGTGTTTTCTGGGGTCAGGGTGCGCTGTGATGACAGTGGTCATGGAGCATTGTGATGACAGGTGTAATGGAGCATTGTGATGGCAAGGACATGGAGCATTGTGATGAGAAGTCCATGGAGCATTTTGATGACATGCATCATGGAGCTTTGTGATGACAAGGGCATGGAGCATTGTGATTACAGTGGTCATGGAACATTGTGATGACAGGGGTGAGGGTGTATTGTGATGACTAGTGATGGAACATTGTGATATCAGTGGTGAGAGAGCATTTTGATGAGAAGTGCATGGAGCATTATGATGACAAGTTTTATGGAGCATAGCGATGAAAAGGATGTAGAGCATTGTGATGAAAAGTTCATGGCGCATTGTGATGTCATGGGTCATGGAGCGTTGTGCTGAGAAGCGCATGGAGCATTGTGATGAAAAGGGACATGGAGCATTGTGATGTCCAGGTCATGGAGCATTGTGATGGCAAGACCGTGGAGCATTGTAATTGCAAGACCATGGAGCATTTTGATGACGAGTGTCATCGAGCACTGTAATGACATGTGGCATGGAGACTTGTGATGACAAGGGACAAGGAACATTCTGATAACAAGCTTGTGGAGTATTGTGATGACAATGGCATGGAGCATTGTGATGAAAAAGGCATGGAGCATTGTGATGAAAATGGCATGGAACCTTTTTATGACAGGGATCAAGGAGCATTCTGATGTCAAGTGTCAGGGAGCATTGTGATGACAAGTGTGTTGAGCATTGTGATGACAAAGGTCATGGAGCATTGTGATGATAAGGGCATGGAGTATTGTGATGACAGGCATCATGGAGCGTTTTGATGACAAGTGTTATGGAACAATGTGATCACAAGGGTTTGGAGCACTGTGATGACAGAGGTCATGGATAATTTTGATATCAAGGAGAATGGAGCATTGTGATGACAGGGGTCATGGAGCATTGTGATGAGAAGATCATGGAGCATTGAGCTGAAAATGTTCATGGAGTATTCTGATGAAAGGGGTCATGGGGCATTGTGATGACAAGGTCCTGGAGCACTCTGATGAGAAGACCATGGAGCCTTGTGATGAGAAGACTCATGGAGCATTCTGATGAAAAGGGGCATGGAGCTTTGTGATTACAGGGGTCCTGGAGCATTGTGATTACAAGGGCATGGAGAATTGTGATGAAAAAGGCATGGAGCCTTGTCATGACAGGGTTCAAGGAGCATACTGATGGCAAGAGTCAGGGAGCATTGTGATGACAAGTGTATTGAGCATTGTGATGACAAATGTTATGGAGCATTGTGATGAGAAGACCATGGACAATTGTGATGACGAGTGTCATGGGGCGTTGGGATGACAAGTGTTATGGAACATTGTGATCACAAGGGTTTGGAGCATTGTGATGACAGAGGTCATGGAGCATTTTGATTTCATTGTGTTGACAATAGCATGAAGCATTATGATGATGGGCATGGTGCATTGTGATGACAGGGTTCATGGAGCATTGAGATGAAAAGGGACAAGGAGCATTGTGATTACAGAGGTCTTGGAGCATTGTGATGACAAGGGCATGGAGCGTTGTGAATGAGAAGGACATGGAGCATTCTGATGACATGTGTCATGGAGCTTTGTGATGACAAGGGCATGGAGCATTTGTCTGAAAATTTTCATGGATTATTGGGATGATAGTGGTCATGGAGCATTGTGATGACAAGTACACAGAACACTGTGATACATGGGTCATGGAGGATTGTAATGACAAGGTCAAGGAGCATTGTGATGAGAAGGGCATCGAGCATTGTGATGACAAGCATCATGGAGCTTTGTGATGACAAGGGCATGGAGCAATGTAATGAGAGGCTTCATGAAACATTGTGATGACAATGGCATGGAGCATTGTGATGCCAAGGGTCATGGAGCTTTGTGATGACAAAGGTCATGGAGCATTTTGATGACAAGGGAGTGGTGCATTGTGATGATAACGGCATGTAGCATTGTGATGATAGGGGTCATGGAACATTGTGATGACAGGGGTGAGGGAGTATTGCGATGACTAGTGATGGAACATTGTGATATTAGTGGTGAGAGAGCATTTTCATGAGAAGTGCATGGAGCATTGTGATGACAATGTTTATCAGCACTGTGATGACAAGGATGTGGAGCATTGTGATGGCAACCGCATGGCACAGTGTGATCACATCGGTCATGGAGCATTGTGCTGACAAGCTCATGGAGCATTGTGATGGCAGGTGTCATTGAACATTGTGCTGACAAAGGCATGGAGCACTGTGATGCCAAGGGTCACAAAGCATTGTGATGAAATGTTCATGGAGCACTGTGGTGACAAAATTCACAGAGACTTGTGATGATGAGGGCATGGACCATTATGATGACAAAGACTTGAGGCATTGTGATGACTGGAGTCACGGAGCATTGTGATGACAGGTGTCATGGAGCATTGTGATGACAAGTGCATGGAGCATTGTGATGACAGGGGCATGGAGCATCGGTCTGAAAATTTTCATGGATTATTGTGATGACAGTGGTTATTGCACATTGTGATGACAAGGGCATGGATCATTTTGATGAAAAGGGCATGGAGCATTGTGATGAAAAAGGCATAGAGCCTTTTCATGACAGGGTTCGAGAAGCATTCTGACGACAAGTGTCAGGGAGCATTTTGATGACAAGTGTATTGAGCATTGTGATGACAAAGGTCATGGAGCATTGTGATGACAAGGGCATGGATTATTGTGATGACAGGCATCATGGAGCGTTGTGATGACAAGTGTTATGGAACAATGTGATCACAAGTGTTTTGAGCACTGTGATGACAGAGGTCATGGATCATTTTGATATCAAGGAGCATGGAGAATTGTGATGACAGGGGTCATGGAGCATTGTGATGAGAAGATCATGGAACATTGAGCTGAAAATATTTATGGAGTATTCTGATGAAGGGGGTCATGGATCATTGTGATGACAAGGTCCTGGAGCACTCTGATGAGAAGACCATGGATCCTTGTGATGAGAAGTCTCATGGAGCATTCTGATGAAAAGGGGCATGGAGCATTGTGATTACAGGGGTCTTGGAGCACTCTGATTACAAGGGCATGGAGCATTGTGAGAGATGTCCAAGGAGCATTCTGATGACATGTGTCATGGAGCTTTGTGATGACCAGGGCAAGGAGCATTTTGATTAAAGGGGTCTTGGAGCATTGTGATGAAATGTGCATGGATCATTGTGATGAAAAAGGCATGGAGCCTTGTCATGACAGTGTTCAAGGAGCATACTGATGGCAAGAGTCAGGGAGCATTGTGATGACAAGTGTATTGAGCATTGTGATGACAAATGTTATGGAGCATTGTCATGAGAAAACCATGGATAATTGTGATGACGAGCGTCATGGGGCGTTGTGTTGACAAGTGTTATGGAACATTGTGATCACAAGGGTTTGGAGCACTGTGATGACAGTGGTCATGGAGCATTTTGATTTCATTGTGATGACAATAGCATGAAGCATTATGATGATGAGCATGGTGCATTGTGATGACAGGGTTCATGGAGCATTGAGATGAAAAGTGCCATGGAGCATTGTGATTACAGGTGTCTAGGAGCATTGTGATGACAAGGGCATGGAGCATTGTGAATGAGAAGGCAAAGGAGCATTCAGATGACATGCGTCATGGAGATTTGTGATGACAAGGGCTTGGAGCATTTGTCTGAAAATTTTCATGGATTATTGTGATGAGAATGGGCATGGAGCATTGTGATGACAAGGACACGGAACACTGTGATACATGGGTCATGGAGGATTGTAATGACAAGTTCATGGAGCACTGTGATGAGAAGGGCATCCAGCATTGTGATGACAAGCGTCATGGAGCTTTGTGATGACAAGGGCATGGAGCAATGTGATGAGAGGCTTCATGAAGCATTGTGATGACAATGGCATGGAGCATAGTGATGCCAAGGGTCATGGAGCTTTGTGATGACACAGGTCATGGAGCATTTTGATGACAATTGAGTGGTGCACTGTGATGATAACGGCATGTAGCATTGTGATGATATGGGTCATGGAACATTGTGATGACAGGGGTGAGGGAGTATTGTGATGACTAGTGATGGAACTTTGTGATATCAGTGGTGAGAGAGCATTTTCATGAGAAGTGCATGGAGGATTGTGATGATAATATTTATGGAGCATTGTGATGACAAGGATGTGGAACATTGTGATGACAACCGCATGGCGCATTGTGATCACATCGGTCATGGAGCATTGTGCTAACAAGCTCATGGAGCATTGTGATGACAAGTGTCATGGAACATTGTGCTGACAAAGGCATGGAGCATTGTGATGCCAAGGTTCACAGAGCATTGTGATGAAAAGTTCATGTAGCATTGTGATGACAAATGTCACAGAGACTTGTGATGATGAGGGCATGGACCACTGTGATGAAAAGCCTTGAGGCATTGTGATGACTGTAGTCACGGAGCATTGTGATGACAGGTGTCATGGAGCATTGTGAGGACAAGTGCATGGAGCATTGTGATGACAGGGGCATGGAGCATCTGTCTGAAAAATTTCACGGATTATTGTGATGACAGTGGGCATTGCACATTCTGATGACAAGGGCATGGAGCACTATGAAGAAAAGGTCATAGAGTATTGTGAATTCAGGTGTCATGGAGCATTGTGATGACAGGGGTCATGGAGAATTGTGATGACAAGGGTCATGGAGCATTCTGAAGACAAGCTTGTGGAGTATTTTGATGACAATGGCATGGAGCATTGTGATGAAAAAGGCATAGAGCCTTTTCATGACAGGGTTCGAGAAGCATTCTGACGACAAGTGTCAGGGAGCATTGTGATGACAATTGTATTGAGCATTGTGATGACAATGGTCATGAAGCATTGTGATGACAAGGGCATGGATTATTGTGATGACAGGCATCATGGAGCGTTGTGATGACAAGTGTTATGGAACAAAGTGATCACAAGGGTTTGGAGCACTGTGATGACAGAGGTAATGGATCATTTTGATATCAAGGAGCATGATGCATTGTGATGACAGGGTTCATGGAGCATTGAGATGAAAATGGACATGGAGCCTTGTGATTAGAGGTGGCTTGGAGCATTGTGATGAAAAGGGCATGGAGCATTGTGAATGAGAAGGCCATGGAGCATTCTGATGACATGTGTCATGGAGCTTTGTGATGACAAGGGCATGGAGCATTTGTCTGAAAATTTTCATGGATTATTGTGATGAGAGTGGGCATGGAGCATTGTGATGATCAGGACACGGAACACTGTGATACATGGGTCATGGAGGATTGTAATGACAAGGTCATGGAGCATTGTGATGACAAGGGTCAGGGAGCATTGTACTGACAAGTGCATGGAGAATTGTGATGACAATTGTCCTGCAGCACTCTGATGACAAGCTTGTGAAGTATTTTGATGACAATGGCAGGGGGCATTCTGATGACATGCGTCACAGAGCTTTGTGATGACAAGGGCATGGAGCATTGTGAGGAGAAGTGCATCGAGCGTTGTGATGACAAGCCTCATGGAGATTTGTGATGACAAATGCATGGAGCAATGTGATGAGAGGGTTCATGGAGCACTGTTATGACAATGGAATGGAGCATTGTGATGCCAAGGGTCATGGAGCTTTGTGATGACAAAGTCATGGAGCATTTTGATGACAAGGGCGTGGTGCATTGTGATGAGAAGTGCAGGGAGCATTGTGATGACATGGGTTATGCAGCATTGTGCTTACATGTGCATCGAGCATTGTGAAGACAAATGTCATGGAGAGTTGTGCTGAAAATTGCATGGAGCTTTGTGATGACAAGGGACACAGAGCATTGTGATGAATAGTTCATGGAGCATTGTGATGACAGAGTCATGGAGCAATCTGATGAAATGTATCATGGAACATTTTGAAGACAGGGGTTATGGAACATTGTGATGTCAGGGGTCATGGAGCATTGTGATGAAAAGTGTCATGGAGCATTTTGTGACAGGGGTTATGGAACATTGTGATGTCAGGGGTCAGGGAGCATTGTGAAGATATGGGCATGTAGCATTTTGATGACATGGGCATGTAGCATTTTGATGACAGGGGTCATGGAACATAGTGATGATGGGGTGAGGGAGTATTGTGATGACTAGTGATGGAACATTGTGATATATGTGGTGAGAGAGCATTTAGATGAGAAGTGCATGGAGAATTGTGATGACACGTTTTATGGAGCATAGCAATGAAAAGGATGTGGAGCATTGTGATGACAAGCACATGGCGAATTGTTATGACATGGGTCATGGAGCATTGTGCTGACAAGTGCAAGGAGCATCGTGATGACAAGCGTCATGGAGCATTGTGCTGACACAGGCATGTAGCATTGTGATGACTAGGCTCATAGGGTTTTGTGATGAAAAGTTCATGGAGCATTGTGGTGAAAAAGGTCACAGAGCCTTGTGTGATGAGGGCATGGACCACTGTGATGACAAAGGTCATGAAGCATTGTGATGACTGGAGGCACGGAGCACTGTCATGACAAGGGAATGGAGCACTGTGATGACAGGGGCATGGAACATTGGTAGGACAAGTTTCATGGATTATTGTGATGACAGTGTGCATGACGCATTGTGATGACAAGGGCATGGAGCATTGTGATGACAAGGTTATGGATTATTGTGAAGACAGGTGTCAGGGAGCATTTTGATGACATATGTCATTGTCCATTGCGATGACAATGGCATGGAGTGTTGTGATGCCAAGTGTCATGGAGGTTTTTGATGACAAATGAAATGGAGCATTTTGATGACAAGGGCTTAGAACATCGTGATGACAAGGGTCATGGAGCATTGTGATGACAAGAGCATGGAGCATTGTGATGACAAATGTCACAGAGCCTTGTGTGACGAGGGCATGGACCATTGTGATGACAAAGGTCATGAAGCATTGTGATGATTGGAGTCACGGAGCATTGTGATGGCATGGGTCAGGGAGCATTGTGATGACAACGGCATGGAGCATTGTGATAAAAGGGGCATGGAACATTGGTCTGACAACTTTCATGGATTATTGTGATGACAGTGGGCATGGCACATTGTGATGACAAGGGCATGGAGCACTGTGGTGACAAAGGTCACAGAGCCTTTTGTGACGAGAGCATGGACCATTGTGATATAAAATGTCATAAAGCATTGTGATGACTAGAGTCACGGAGCATTGTGATGACAGCGGTCATGGAGCATTGTGATGACAAAGGCATGGAGCATTGTGATGACAGGGGCATGGAAAATTGGTCTGACAATTTTCATGGATTATTGTGATGACAGTGGGCATGGCTCATTGTGATGACAAGGGCATGGAGCATTGTGATGCCAAGTGTCATGGAGCATTGTGATGACAAGTGTTATGGAACATTGTGATCAGAAGGGTTTGGAGCATTGTGATGACAGAGGTCATTGAGCATTTTGATTTCCTTGTGATGACAATAGCTAGAAATATTATGGTGATGGGCATGGTGCATTGTGATGACATGGTTCATGAAGCATTGAGAAGAAAATTGGCATGGAGCATTGTGATTACAAGGGTGTTGGAGCATTGTGATGACAAGGGCATGGAGCATTGTGATTAGAGGGGTCTTGGAGCATTTTGATGACAAGAGTCATGGAGGCTTGTGATGAAAAGGCCGTGGAACATTGTGATAGCAGGGGTCATGGAACATTGTTATGACAGGGGTAATGGAGCATTGTGATGACAAGGGCACGGAACACTGTGATACATAGATCATGCAGGATTGTAATGACAAGGGCATGTAGCATTTTGTTGGGAAGGACATCGAGCATTGTGATTACAAGAGTCATGGAGATTTGGGATGACAAGTGCATGGAGCAATGTGATGAGAGGGTTCATGGAGCATTGTGATGACATTGGAATGGAGCATTGTGATGCCAATGGTCATGGAGCTTTGTGATGACAAATGTCATGGAGCATTTTGATGACATGTGTTATGGAGCACTGTGAGGTCAGGGGTCATGGAGCATTGTGATGAAAAGGATCATGGAGCATTTTGATTACATGGCTAATGGAGCATTGTGATATCAGGGGTCATGGAGCACTGTGATGATAAGGGCATGTAGTATTGTGATGACAGAGGTCAGGGAAAATTGTGATGACAAGGGTGAGGGAGTATTGTTATGACTAGTGATGGAACATTGTGATATCAGTGGTGACGGATCATTTTGATGAGAAGTGCATGCAGCATTTTGATGACAAGCTGGTGGAGCATTTTGCTGACAAGCGCATGGAGCATTGTGATGACAAGGGTCATTGAGTATTGTGCTGAGAAAGGCATGGAGCATTGTGATGACAAGGGTCATGGAGCATTGTGATGAAAAGTTCATGGAGCATTGTGGTGACACAGGTCACAGAGCCTTGTGATGACGAGGGCATTGACCATTGTGATGACAAAGATCATGAAGCATTGTGGTGAATGGAGTCATGGGGCATTGTGATGACAGGGGTCATGGAGCTTTGTGATGTCAAGGGCATGGAGCATTGTGATGACAGGGGCATGGAGCATTGGTCTCACAAATTTCATGGATTATTTTGATGACAGTGGGCATGGTGCATTGTGATGAAAAGAGCATGGAACATTGTGATGACAACGTCATGGATTATTGTGAAGACAGGTGTCAGGGAACAATGTTATGACATATGTCACGGTCCATTGTGATGCCAATGACATGGAGCATTGTGATGCCAAGTGTCATGGAGGATTGTGATGACAAAGGTAAAGGAGCATTGTGATGATCAGGACATGGAGCAATGTGATGGCAAGACCGTGGAGCATTGTGATGAGAAGACCATGGATAATTGTGATGACGAGCATCATGGAGCTTTATGATGAAAAGAGCCATGGAGCATTCTGACATAAGATATCACTTATGAAGGAAATGTAAACATGGCTAAACATGAACAGAATTAGGAAAGAGAACAGTGTCTCACATTTAGAAAACATACTTATGGATGCTTAGGGGAAAGAAAGGTGGGAAGATGCACAAAACCAGAGTTTGATATTAGCACAGGTACCCTTCCATAATCCAAATACAGAATAGACAAGACCTACTCCTTCCTCAGTGAACGGGACTCAACACCCCAATTCCCCGCAGAGCAATATATCTGATTAGTAAGAATCTTTTTTTTTTTTTTTTTTTTTTTTTTTTTTTGCGGTATGTGGGCCTCTCACTGATGTGGAATCTCCCGTTGTGGAGCACAGGCTCCGGACACGCAGGCTCAATGGCCATGGCTCATGGGCCAAGCCGCTCCGTGGCATGTGGGATCCTCCCAGACCGGGGCACGAACCCATGTCTCCTGCATCGGCAGGCAGACTCTCAAGCACTGAGCCATCAGGGAAGCCCCTGATTAGTAAGAATCTTAAAACCTATGTATCAATATGTCTCCGTAAGGGAATCAAATCTGTCTAGACCGGCATAAACACGTCAGTGAAAATCAGCTCAACCTCATTATAAAAATGAATTTCAAAAACAAAACAAAAGAAAAACAGCGAAATTCTAACACAATTCCTTCAGGTGTTATGATGAAACCTGTAATGACCCTATCTAAAACGACAGCTGTATGAGACATAAGGCTGGTCACTTGGGACTGAGAGGATTGGTGAGATTGGGTGAGAAAATGCAGACGCTTTAAAGCAATAATGCATTCCACCAATTCCATGGGTCCCAATTCTCCAGGTAGAAGGGAATATCACAACAGTTATAACATGTATGGGAAACGTAGAGAATGTACACACTGTGAATTCTAAAGGATTCCAAAACTCAACTAATAGTCCCTCTCCTGGTGCTCCAGTTTGACTTTCCAACTGCTTAACTATCAATCTCCCAAATTGGAGAGACAGCCCCTTTAACCTCCTGGTTCGCACAGGTTGCCAATTTGGCAGAGGATGAAAGGGAAGAGGGAGAACCAATGAGAGAGTAGCTGGTAAGCATTTGGACGGGCACATGTCACTCTAATTTCCCGGCAGGAAGAAGAATTAACCAAAGTCTCAGCCACCCGCTGAGAACCAGTATAGGTCCTGAACAAAAATTTTGGACTTGTGGTCAGCTCACAAAAAATGAGTTGAAAAATGGAGCTCAGGAGCACAACAATTCACAAACTGGCAGAGTAATAAAGGACAACTATCGTCCAAAAATCTGTTGACGGAAGGCAACGAGGCAGACATGAAAGGGAGCCAGAAGAACAGGAAACAGATTTCAAGAGGTACATTGGAATCGCATTTAAAGCACAGGAAGAGGGTCACAACTTCAACAATGATGCACTTGGCCAAAAAAGGAGTATGCGTTTTCTCCTGAATATATTCAGGAGGAAACACATACGCCCTTTTTGGCCAAGGAAGCAAGCGAGCAATGCAAATCTGCACTACAAAGAAGTGTCACTTTCCACCGGTCAAAAGGGACATCCACAAAATGTGTAAAAACCAGCAAGGCAAGACAGGCCCTAGAGAACATGGTGCCTAGTTATGCTGATGGGCAGGATGTAAATTGACAACTGCCTCTCTGGAGGAGTGCAATGTGTTCCCTAAAACAGGTAAACAACAGTGCTACAGAGCCAAGGGCACTTCCAGTGTAGGGAATATACCTTGGGAATACTGAAAATCAATAAGACAGAGCCACACCAAAATTTAGGGCTGCACTGCTTAAAAGACCCTCAACTTGGATACACATTAAATATCCCAGGAAAGACAAAAATGGTTCAAGAAATTGTGGTACTTACGTAGGATGGAATATCCCTCAGCAATGAAATCAATGTCATAAGGCCAGTAGCAGCAAAATGAGTGGATTAAGGTACGATGATTCTAAGTGAAATAAGTCACAGAGAAAAAGGAACTTATCATAAGATATCACTTATGAAGATCCTGTAAACATGGCTACATATGAACTGAGTTAGGAAAGAGAACAGAGTCTCACATTTAGAAAACACTCTTATGCCTGCTTAAGGTGGAAGGCGAGGTGGGGTGATGCATAAAACAAGAGTTTGATATTAGTACAGGTACCATTCCAAAAACCAACTACGGAATAGACAAGACCTATACCTTCCTCAGTGAAAGGGACTCAAAACGCCATATTTCCCGCAGAGGAATATATCTGACTTGTAAGAATCGTTAAACCTATTTATTGATATTTCTTCGTAAGGGAATCAAGTGTGTCTAGACTTGCATAAACATGGCAGTGAGAATCAGCTCAAACCCACTATAAAAATGAATTTCAAAAACAAAACAAAAAAAACAGGGAAATTCTTTACAATTCCTTCAGGGGCTCTGATGAAACATGGAATGACCCTATCTACAATGATAGCTGGATGTGGCATAAGGCTGGACACTTGGTGCTGAGAGGATTGGTGAGATTGGGTCAGCAAATGCAGACCATTTAAAGCAATAATGCGTGGCACAAATTCCAAAGATCCCAACTCTCCAGGTTGAAGGGAATATTACTACAGCTATAACATATACAGGAAACATAGAGAATGGACACACTGTGAAAATGAAAGGTTTCTAAAACTCAACTAATAGTCCCTCTCCTGGTGCTTCGGTTTGAATTTCAAACTGCTTTACTATCAATTTCCCAACGTGGAGAGACAGCCACTTTAAACTCCTGGTTCTCACAGGTTGCAAATTAGGCAGAGGATGAAAGGAAAGTTGGAGATCCAATGAGAGAGTAGCTGTTAGGCATTTGGACGGGCACATGTCACTCTAATTTCCTGGCAGAAAGAAGAATTAACCAAAGTCTCAGCCACCTGCCGGGAACCAGTATAGATGCTGAAGCAAAATTTTAGACTTGCAGTCAGCTCACAAAAAACGAGTTGGAAAATGGAGCTCACGGGCACAGCAATTCACAAATTGGCAGAGTAATAAAGGGCAACTATTGTCCAAAAATCTGTTGAGGGAAGGCAACGAGGCGGACTTGAAAGCGAGCCAGAATAGCAGGGAACAGATTTCAAGTAGTACATTGGAATCGCCTTTAAAGAACAGGAAGAGGGGCACAATTTCGAACATGATGCACTTGCCCAAAAAGGGCGTATGCGTTTCCTCCTGAATATAATCAGGAGGAAACGCATACGCCCTTTTTGGCAAAGCAAGCAAGCGGGCAATGAAATTCTGCAGTACAAAGAAGTATCCCTTCCCAGTGTTCAAAATGGACATCTGCAAAATGTGTAAAATCCAGAAAGGCAAGACAGGCCCTGGAGAACAGGGAGGCTAATTATGCTGATGGGTAGGATGTAAATTGCCAACTGCCTCTCTGGAGGAGTGTAATGTGTTCCCTAAAACAATTAAACAACAGAGCTACAGAGCCAAGGGCACTTCCAGTATAGGGAATATACCTTGGGAAAACTGAAAATCAATAAGACAGATCCACCCCAAAATTTAGGGCTGCACTGTTTACAAGAAGCTCAACTTGGGTACACCTTAAATATCCCAGGAAAGACAAAATTGGTTCAAGAAATTTTGGTACTTATGTATGATGGATTATCCCTCAGCCATGAAATCAATGTCATAAGGCCAGTAGCAGCAAAATGAGTGGATTCAGGTACGATGATTCTAAGTGAAATAAGTCACAGAGAAAAAGAAACTTATCATAAGATATCACTTATGAAGGTCCTGTAAACATGGCTACACATGAACAGAGTTAGGAAAGAGAAAAGAGCATTTCATTTAGAAAACACTCTTATGCCTGCTTAAGGGGAAAGGAGAGGAGGGTTGATGCATAAAACCAGAGTTTGTTATTCGTACAGGTACCATGCCAAAAACCAAATATGGAAGAGACAACACCTACACCTTACTTAGTGGAAGGGTCTCAAAACCCCATATTTCCCGAAGAGGAATATATCTGACTAGTAATAATCTTAAAACCTATATATTGATATGTCTCTGTAAGGGAATCAAGTGTGTCTAGACTGGCATTAACATGGCAGTGAGAATCAGGCCAAACCCACTATAAAAAGGAATTTCAAAAACAAACAAACAAAAAAAACCGGGAAATTCTTTACAATTCCTTCAGGGGCTCTGATGAAACCTAGAATGACCCTATCTACAATGACAGCTGGATGTGGAATAATGCTGGAGACTTGGGACTGAGAGGATTGGTGAGATTGGGTGAGCAAATGCAGACATTTTAAAGCAATAATGCATTGCACACATTCCAAGGGTCCCAACTCTCCAGGATGAAGGGAATATTACTACAGATATAACATGTACGGGAAACCTAGAGAATGGACACAGTGTGAATACAATAGGTTGCTAAATCTCAACTAATAGTCCCTCTCCTTGTGCTCTGGTTTGGATTTCCAACTGCTTTACTATCAATCTCCCAACTTGGAGAGACAGCCCCTTTAACCTCCTGGTTTGCACAGTTTGCCAATTTGGCAGAAGATGAAAGGGAAGAGGGAGAACCAATGAGAGAGTAGCTGTTAGGCATTTGGACGGGCACATGTCACTCTAATTTCCCGGAAGGAAGAAGAATTAATCAAAGTCTCAGCCACCCACTGGGAACCTGTAGAGGTCCTGAACCAAAATTTTGGACTTGCTGTCAGCTCACAAAAAAACGAGTTGAAAAATGGAGCTCAGGGGCACAGCAATTCACAAACTGGCAGAGTACTAAAGGGCAACTATCGTCCAAAAATCTGTTGAGGGAAGGCAACGAGGCAGACTTGAAAGCGATCCAGAATAGCAGGAAACAGATTTCAAGAGGTACATTGGAATCGCCTTCAAAGCACAGGAAGAGGGGCACAACTTCGACAATGATGCACTTTGCCAAAAAGGGTGTATGCATTTTCTCCTGAATATATTCAGGTGAAAACACATACGCCCTTTTTGGCCAAGCAAGCAAGCGGTCAATACAAATGTGCGCTACAAAATGTATCACTTCCCACCGGTCAAAAGGGACATCCGCAAAATGTGTAAAAACCTGAAAGGAAAGACAGGCCCTGGAGAACAGAGAGCCTAGTTATGCTGATGAGCGGGATGTAAATTACCAACTGCCTTTGTGGAGGAGTTCACTGTGTTCCCTAAAACAAGTGAAGAAGAGAGCTACAGATCCAAGGGCACTTCCAGTCTAGGGAATATACCGGGAAAACTGAAAATCAATAAGACAGAGCCACCCCAAAATTAGGGCTGCACTGCTTACAAGAACCTCAACTTGTGTACACCTTAAATATCCCAGGAAAGACAAAACTGGTTTAAGTAATTGTATTACTTACGTACGATGGAATATCCCCCAGCCATGCAATCAATGTCATGAGGCCAGTAGCAGCAAAATGAGTGGATTCAGGTACGATGATTCTAAGTGAAATAAGTCAGAGAGAAAAAGAAACTTATCATAAGATATCACTTATGAAGGACCTGTAAACATGGCTACACATGAACTGAGTTAGGAAATAGAACAGAGACTCACATTTAGAAAACACTCTTATGAATGCTTAAGGGGGAAGGAGAGGTGGGGTGATGCATAAAACCAGAGTTTGATATTAGTACAGATACTGTTCCAAAAACCAACTACGGAATAGACAAGACCTACACCTTCCTCATTGAAAGGGACTCAAAACCGCATATTTCCCGCAGAGGAATATATCTGACTAGTAAGAATCTTAAAACCTATGTATTGATATGTCTCCGTAAGGGAATCAAGTGTGTCTAGGCTGGCTTAAACATGACAATGAGAATCAGCTCAAACCCACTATAAAAAGGAATTACAAAAGCAAAACAAAAAAACAGGGAAATTCTTTACAATTCCTTCAGGGGCTCTGATGAAACCTGGAATGACCCTATCTACAATGACAGATGGATGTGGCATAAGGCTGGACACTTGGGACTGAGAGGATTGGTGAGAGTTGGTGAGCAAATGCAGACAATTTAAAGCAATAATGCGTGGCACACATTCCAAGGATCCCAACTCTCCAGGTTGAAGGGAATATTACTACAGCTATAACATATACGGGAAACAGAGAATGGACACACAGTGAAAACGAAAGGTTTCTAAAACTCAACTAATAGTCCCTCTCCTGATGCTTCGGTTTGAATTTCCAACTGCTTTACTATCAATCTCCCAACTTGGAGTGACAGCCACTTTAAACTCCTGGTTCTCACAGGTTCCAAATTAGGCAGAGGATGAAAGGAATGATGGAGAACCAATGAGAGAGTAGCTGTTACACATTTGGACGGGCACATGTCATTCTAATTTCCTGGCAGAAAGAAGAATTAACCAAAGTCTCAGCCACCTGCCGTGAACCAGTATAGATGCTGAAGCAAAATTTTGGACTTGCAGTCAGCTCACAAAAATCGAGTTGAAAAACAGAGCTCACGGGCACAGCAATTCACAAATTGGCAGAGTAATAAAGGACAACTATTGTCCAAAAATCTGTTGAGGGAAGGCAACGAGGCGGATTTGAAAGTGAGCCAGAATAGCAGGAAACAGATTTCAAGTAGTACATTGGAATCGCCTTTAAAGCACAGGAAGAGGGGCACAATTTCAACCATGATGCACTTGCCCAAAAAGGGAGTATGCATTTCCTCCTGAATATAATCAGGAGGAAACGCATACGCCCTTTTTGGCCAAGCAAGCAAGCGGGCAATGAAATTCTGCAGTACAAAGAAGTATCACTTCCCAGCGTTCAAAATGGACATCTGCAAAATGTGTAAAAACCAGAAAGGCAAGACAGGCCCTGGAGAGCAGGGAGCCTAGTTATGCTGATGGTCAGGATGTAAATTGACAACCGCCTCTCTGGAGGAGTGAAATGTGTTCCCTAAAACAATTCAACAACAGAGCTACAGAGCCAAGGGCACTTCCAGTCTAGGGAATATACCTTGGGAAAACTGAAAATCAATAAGACAGAGCCACCCCAAAATTTAGGGCTGCACTGTTTACAAGAAGCTCAACTTGGGTACACTTTAAACATCCCAGGAAAGACAAAATTGGTTCAAGGAATTTTGGTACTTACATACGATGGATTATCCCTCAGCCATGAAATCAATGTCATAAGGCCAGTAACAGCAAAATGAGTGGATTCAGGTACGATGATTCTAAGTGAAATAAGTCACAGAGAAAAAGAAACTTATCATAAGATATCACTTATGAAGGCCCTGAAAACATGGCTACACATGAACAGAGTTAGGAAAGAGAAAAGAGCCTCTCATTTAGAAAACACTCTTATGCCTGCTTAAGGGGAAAGGATAGGAGGGGTGATGCATAAAACCAGAGTTTGATATTCGTACAGGTACCATGCCAGAAACCAAATATGGAATAGAAAAGACCTACACCTTCCTCAGTGAAAGGGACTCAAAACCCCATATTTCCCGCAGAGGAATATATCTGACTAGTAATAATCTTAAAACCTATATATTGATATGTCTCCATAAGGGAATCAAGTGTGTCTAGACTGGCATTAACATGGCAGTGAGAATCAGTTCAAACCCACTATAAAAAGGAATTTCAAAAACAACAAACACAAAAAACCGGGAAATTCTTTACAATTCCTTCAGGGGCTCTGATGAAACCTAGAATAACCCTATCTACAACGACAGCTGGATGTGGCATAAGTCTGGAAACTTGGGACTGAGAGGATTGGTGAGATTGGGTGAGCAAATGCAGACCTTTTAAAGCAATAATGCGTGGCACACATTCCAAGGGTCCCAACTCTCCAGGTTGAAGGGAATATTACTACAGTTACAACATGTACGGGAAACCTAGAGAATGGACACACTGTGAATATGAAAGATTTCTAGAACTCAACTAATAGTTCCTCTCCTGGATCTCCAGATAGAATTTCCATCTGCTTTACTATCAATCTCCTAACTTGGAGAGACAGCACCTTTAACCTCGTGGTTCACACAGTTTTCCAATTTGGCAGAGGATGAAAGGGAAGAGGGAGAACCAATGAGAGAGTAGCTGTTAGGCATTTGGACGGGCACATGTCACTCTAATTTCCCAGCAAGAAGAAGAATTAACCAAAGTCTCAGCCACACGCCAGGAACGAGTATAGGTCCTGAACCAAAATTTTGGAGTTGGGGTCAGCTCACAAAAAACAAGTTGAAAAATGGACTCAAGGGCACAGCAATTTACAAATTGGCACAGTAATAAGGGGCAACTATAGTCCAAAAACCTGTTGAGGGAAGGCAACCAGGCTGACTTGAAAGCGAGCAAGTATAGCAAGAAACAGATTTCAAGAGGTACATTGGAATCGCCTTTAAAGCACAGGAAGAGGGGCACAACTTCGACAATGATGCACTTGGCCAAAAAGGGTGTATGCGTTTCCTCCTGAATATATTTAGGAGAAAACGCATACGCCCATTTTGGCCAAGCAAGCAAGGGGGCAATGCAAATCTGCACTACAAAGAAGTATCACTTCCCACCGCCAAAAGGGACATCCGCAAAATGTGTAAAAACAAGAAAGGCAAGACAGGCCCTGGAGAACAGGGAGCCTAGTTATGCTGATGGGCAGGATGTAAATTGCCAACTGCCTCTCTGGAGGAGTGCACTGTGTTCCCTAAAACAAGGAAACAACAGAGCAATAGAGCCAAGGACACTTCCAGTCTAGGGAATATACCGTGGGAAAACTGAAAGTCAATAAGACAGAGCCACCGCAAAATTTAGGGCTGCACTGCTTACAAGAACCTAACTTGGGTACACCTTAAATATCCCAGGAAAGACAAAAATGGTTCAAGAAATTGTGTTACTTACATACGATGGAATATCAGTCAGCCATGAAATCAATGTCATAAGCCCAGTAGCAGCAAAATGAGTGGATTCAGGTACGATGATTCTAAGTGAAATAAGTCACAGAGAAAAAGAAAATTATCATAAGATATCACTTATGAAGGTCCTGTAAACATGGCTACACATGAACTGAGTTAGGAAATAGAACAAAGTCTCACATTTAGCAAACACTCTTATGCCTGCTTAAGGGGGAAGGAGAGGTGGGGTGATGCATAAAACCAGAGTTTGATATTAGTACATGTACCGTTTCAAAAACCAACTACGGAATAGAAAAGACCTACACTTTCCTCAGTGAAAGGGACTCAAAACCCCATATTTTCCGCAGAGGTATATATCTGACTAGTAAGAAACTTAAAACCTATGTATTGATATGTCTCCATAAGGGAAATAACTGTTTCTTGACTGCCATAAACATGGCAGTGAGAATCAGCTCAAACCCACTATAAAAAGGAATTAAAAAAAAAAAAAACTGGGAAATTATTTACAATTCCTTCAGGGGTTCTGATGAACCCTGGAAAGACCTTATCTACACCCACAGCTGGATGTGGCATAATGCTGGACACTTGGGACTGAGAGGATTGGTGAGAATCGGTGAGCAAATGCAGACCATTTAAAGCAATAATGTGTGGCACACATTCCAAGGGTCCCAACTCTCCAGGTTGAAGGGCATATTACTACACCTATAACATGTACGGGAACCCTAGAGAATGGACACACTGTGAATATCAAAGATTACTAAAACTCAAATAATAATCCCTCTCCTGGTGCTCCGGTTTGACTTTCCAACACATTTACTATCAATCTCCCAATATGGAAAGACAGCCCCTTTAACCACCTGGTTCTCACAGGTTGCCAATTTTGCAGAAGATGAAAGGGAAGAGGGAGAACCAATGAGAGAGTAGCTGTTAGGCATTTGGATGGGCACATGTCACTCTAATTATCCGGAGGGAAGAAGAATTAACCAAAGTCTCAGCCACGTGTCGGGAACCAGTATAGGTCCTGAACCAAAATTTTGGACTTGCGGTCAGCTCACAAAAAACGAGTTGAAAAATGGAGCTTAGGGGCACAACAATGCACAAACTGTCAGAGAAATAAAGGACAACAATCGTCCAAAAATCTTTTGAGGGAAGGCAACGAGGCGGACTTTAAATTGAGCCAGAATAGCAGGAAACAGATTTCAAGAGGTACATTGGAATCGCCTTTAAAGCACAGGAAGAGGGGCACAACTTCAACAATAATGCACTTGGCCAGAAATGCCATATGTGTTTTCCCCTGAATATATTCAGGGGAAAACACATACGTCCTTTTTGGCCAAGGAAGCAAGCGGGCAATGCAAATCTGAACTGCAATGAAGTATCACTTCCCACCGGTCAAAGGGACATCCGCAAAATGTGTAAAAACCAGAAAGGCAAGGCAGGCCCTGGAGAAGAGGGAGCCTTTTTATGCTGATGGGCAGGATGTAAATAGCCAACTGCCTCTCTGAAGGAGTGCATTGTATTCCCTAAAACAAGGAAGGAACAGAGCAACAGAGCCAAGGGCACTTCCAGTCTAGGGAATATAGCTTTGGAATACTGAAAATCAATAAGACAGAGCCACCTCAAAATTTAGTGCTGCACTGCTTAAAAGAACCTCAACTTGTGTACACCTTAAATATCCTAGGAAAGACAAAAATGGTTCAAGAAATTGTGTTACTTATGTCCGATGGAATATACCTCAGCCATGAAATCAATGTTATAAGGCCAGTAGCAGCAAAATGAGTGGATTCAGGTACGATGATTCTAAGTGAAATAAGTCACAGAGAAAAAGAAACTTATCATAAGATATCACTTATGAAGGTCCTGTAAACATGGCTACACATGAACTGAGTTAGGAAAGAGAACAGAGTCTCACATTTAGAAAACACTCTTATGCCTGCTTAAGGTGGAAGGAGAGGTGGGGTGATGCATAAAACCAGAGTTTGATACTAGTACACGTACCATTCCAAAAACCAACTACGGAATAGACAAGACCTACACTTTCCTCAATGAAATGGACTCAAAACCCCATATTTCTCACAGAGGAATATATCTGACTAGTAAGAATCTTAAAACCTATTTATTGTAAGTCTCCATAAGGGAATCAAGTGTGTCTCGACTGGCATAAACATGGCAGTTAGAATCAGCTCAAACCTACTATAAAAAGGATTTTCAAAAACAAAACAAAAAAACAGGGAAATTCTTTACAATTCCTTCAGGGGCTCTGATGAAAGCTGGAATGACACTCTCTACAATGACAGCTGGATGTGGCATAAGGCTGGACACTTGGGACTGAGAGGATTGGTGAGATTTGGTGAGCAAATGCAGACCCTTTAAAGCAATAATTCGTGGCACTCATTCCAAGGGTCCCAACTTTCCAGGTTGTCCGGAATATTACTACAGTTATAACATGTACGGGAAACCTAGAGAATGGACACAGTGTGAATACAATAGGTTTCTAAATCTCAACTAATAGTCCCTCTCATTGTGCTCTTGTTTGGATTTCCAACTGCTTTACTATCAATCTCCCAACTTGGAGAGACAGCCCCTTTAACCTCCTGGTTCAAACAGGTTGCCAATTTGGCAGAGGATGAAAGGAAAGAGGGAGAACCAATGAGAGAGTAGCTGTTAGGCATTTGGACGGGCACATGTCACTCTAATTTCCGGGCAGGAAGAAGAATTAACCAAAGACTCAGCCACGCATCTGGAAACAGTATAGGTCCTGAACCAAAATTTTGGAGTTGCGGTCAGCTCACAAAAAATGAGTTGAAAAATGGAGCTTAGGTGCACAACAATGCAGAAACGGTCAGAGAAATAAAGGACAACAATCGTCCAAAAATCTGTTGAGGGAAGGCAACGAGGCGGACTTGAAAGCGAGCCAGAATAGCAGGACACAGATTTCAAGAGGTACATTGGAATCGCCTTTAAAGAACACGAAGAGGGGCACAACTTCGACAATGATGCACTTGTCCAAAAAGGGCTTAGGCGTTTTCCCCTGAATATATTCACAGGAAAACGCATACGCGCATATTGGCCAAGCAAGTATTCGGGCAATGCAAACCTGCACTACAATGAAGTATCACTTCCCACCGGTCAATAGGGACATCTGCAAAATGTGGAAAATCCAGAAAGGCAAGATAGACCCTGGAGAACAGGGAGTCTAGTTATGCTGATGGACAGGATGTAAATTGCCAACTGCCTCTCTGGAGGAGTGCATTGTGTTCCCTAAAACAAATAACAACAGAGCTATAGAGCCAAGGGCACTTCCAGTCTAGGGAATATACCTTGGGAAAACTGAAAATCAATAAGATAGAGCCACCCCAAAATTTAGGGCTGCACTGCTTACAAGAACCTCAACTTGGGTACACCTTAAATACCCCAGGAAAGACAAAAACGGTTCAAAAAATTGTGGTATTTACATACGATGTAATATCCCTCAGCAAAGAAATCAATGTCGTAAAGCCAGTAGCAGCAAAATGAGTGGATTCAGGTACGATGATTCTAAGTGAAATAAGTCACAGAGAAAAAGAAATTTATCATAAGATATCACTTATGAAGATCGTGTAAACATGGCTACACATGAACTGAGTTAGGAAAGACAACAGAGCCTCACATTTAGAAAACACTCTTGTGCCTGCTTAAGGGGGATGGAGAGGTGGGGTGATGAATAAAACCAGAGTTTGATATTAGTACATGTACCGTTCCAAAAACCAACTACGGAATAGAAAAGACCTATACTTTCCTCAGTGAAAGGGACTCAAAACCCCATATTTCCCGCAGAGGTATATATCTGACTAGTAAGAAACTTAAAACCTATGTATTGATATGTCTCCTTAAGGGAATGAAGTGTGTCTTGACTGCCATAATCATAGCAGTGAGAATCAGCTCAAAGCCACTATAAAAAGGAATTTCAAAAACAAAACAGAAAAACAGGGAAATTCTTTACAATTCCTTCAGGGGCTCTGATGAAACCTGGAATGACCCTATCTACAATGACAGCTGGATGTGTCATAAGGCTGGACACTTGGGACTGAGAGGATTGGTGAGATTTGGTGAGCAAATGCAGACCATTTAAAGCAATAATGTGTGGCACACTTTCCAAGGGTCCCAACTCTCCAGGTTGAAGGTAATATTACTACAGCTATAACATGTACAGGAAACCTACAGAATGGACACACTGTGAATATGAAAGGTTTCTAAAACTCAACTAATAGTCTGTCTCCTTGTGCTCCGGTTTGACTTTCCAACTGCTTTACTATCAATCTCCCAACTTGGAAAGACAGCCCATTTAACCTCCTGGTTGGCACAGGTTGCCAATTTGGCAGAGGATGAAAGGGAAGAGGGAGAACCAATGAGAGAGTAGCTGTTAGGCATTTGGACGGGCACATGTCACTCTAATTTCCCAGCAGGAAGAAGAATTAACCACAGACTCAGCCACGCGCCGGGAACCAGTATAGGTCCTGAACCAAAATTTTGGCGTTACGGTCAGCTTACAAAAAACGAGTTGATAAATGGAGCTTAGGGGCACAACATTGCACAAAGTGTCAGAGAAATAAAGGACAACAATCGTCCAAAAATCTGTTGAGGGAAGGCAATGAGGCGGACTTGAAAGCTAGCCAGAAGAGCAGGAAACAGATTTCAAGAGGTACATTGGAATCGCCTTTAAAGCACAGGAAGAGGGGCACAAGTTCAACAATGATGCACTTGGCCAGAAATGCCGTATGTGTTTTCGCCTGAATATATTATGGTGAAAACGCATATGTCCTTTTTGGCCAAGCAAGCAAGCGGGAAATGCAAATCTGAACTACAATGAAGTATCACTTCCCAACGGTCAAAAGGGACATCCGCAAAACGTGTAAAAACCAGAAAGGCAGGGCAGGCTCTGGAGAACAGGGAGCCTAGTTATGCTGATGGGCAGGATGTAAATTGCCAACTGCCTCTCTGGAGGAGTGCATTGTGTTCCCTAAAACAAGGAAACAACAGAGCAACAGAGCCAAGGCCACTTCCAGTCTAGGGAATATACATTGGGAATACTGAAAATCAATAAGACAGTACCACCACAAAATTTAGTGCTGCACTGCTTACAAGAACCTCAACTTGGGTACACCTTAAATATCCTAGGAAAGACAAAATGGGTTCAATAAATTGTGTTACTTACGTACGATGGAATATCCCTCAGCCATGAAATCAATGTTATAAGGCCAGTAGCAGCAAAATTAGTGGATTCAGGTACAATGATTCTAAGTGAAATAAGTCACAGAGAAAAAGAAACTTATCATAAGATATCACTTATGAAGGTCCTGTAAACATGGCTACACATGAACTGAGTTAGGAAAGAGAACAGAGTCTCACATTTAGAAAACACTCTTGTGCCTGCTTAAGGTGGAAGGAGAGGTGGGGTGATGCATAAAACCAGAGTTTGATATTAGTACAGGTACCGTTCCAGAAACCAAATACGGAATACACAAGACCTACACTTTCCTCAGTGAAATGGACTCAAAAACCCATATTTCTCGCAGAGGAATATATCTGACTAGTAAGAATCTTAAATCCTATGTATTGATAAGTTTCCATAAGGGAATCAAGTGTGTCTAGATTGGCATAAACATGGCATTTAGAATCAGCTCAAACCCGCTATAAAAAGGAAATTCAAAAACAAAACAAAAAAACAGGGAAATTCTTTACAATTCCTTCAGGGGCTCTGATTTAACCTGGAATGACACTATCTACAATGACAGCTGGATGTGGCATAAGGCTGGACACTTGGGACTCAGAGGATTGGTGAGATTTGGTGAGCAAATGCAGACCCTTTAAAGCAATAATGCGTGGCACACATTCCAATGGTCCCAACTCTCCAGGTTGTAGGGGATATTACTACCGTTATAACATGTACGGGAAACCTAGAGAATGGACACAGTGTGGATACAAAAGGTTTCTAAAACTCAACTAATAGTCCCTCTCCTGGTGCTCCGGGTTGAATTTCCAACTGCTTTACTATCAATCTCCCAACTTGGAGAGACAGCCCCTTTAACCTTCTCGATGGCAGAAGTTGCCAATTTGGCAGAGGATGAAAGGGAAGGATGAGAACCAATGAGAAATTAGCTGTTAGGCATTTGGACGGGAACATGTCGCTCTAATTTCCCGGCAGGAAGAAGAATTAACCAAAGTCTCAGCCACCCACCGGGAACCAGTGTAGGTCCTGAACCAAAATTTTGGACTTGCGGTCAGCTCACAAAGAACGAGTTGAAAAATGGAGCTCAGGGCCACAGCAATTCACACAATGTCAGAGAAATAAAGGACAACAATCGTCCAAATATCTGTTGAGGGAAACAACGAGGAGGACTTGAAAGCGAGCCAAATAGCAGGAATCAGATTTCAAGAGGTACATTGGAATCGACTTTAAAGCACAGAAAGAGGGGCACAACTTCGACAATGATGCACTTGGCCAAAAAGGGCGTATGCGTTTTCTCCTGAATATATTCAGGAGAAAACGCATACGCCCTTTCTGGCCAAGCAAGCAGGCGGGCAATGCAAATCTGCACTACAAAGAAGTATCATTTCCCACCAGTCAAAAGGGATATCCGCAAAATGTGTAACAGCAAGAAAGGCAAGACAGGCAATGGAGAACAGGGAGCCTAGTTATGCTGATGGGCAGGATATAAATTGCCAACTGCCTCTCTGGAGGAGTGCATTGTGTTCCCTAAAACAAGTAAACAACAGAGCTACAGAACCAAGGGCACTTCCAGTCTAGGGAATATAACTTGGAAAAGTGAAAGTCAATAAGATAGAGCCACCTCAAAATTTAGGGCTGCACTGCTTACAAGAACCTCAACTTGGGTACACCTTAAATATCCCAGGAAAGACAAAAATGGTTCAAAAAATTGTGGTATTTACATACGACGTAATATCCCTCAGCCATGAAATCAATGTCATAAGGCCAGTAGCAGCAAAATGAGTGGATTCAGGTACGATGATTCTAAGTGAAATAAGTCATAGAGAAAAAGAAACTTATCATAAGATATCACTTATGAAGGTCCTCTAAACATGGCTACACATGAACTGAGTTAGGAAAGAGAACAGAGTCTCACATTTAGAAAACACTCTTATGCCTGCTTAATGGGGAAGGAGAGGTGGGGTGATGCATAAATCCAGAGTTTGATATTAGTATAGTTACCATTCCAAAAACCAAATACGGAATAGAAAAGACCTACACTTTCCTCAGTGAAATGGCCTCAAAACCCCATATTTCTCGCAGAGGAATATATCATACTAGTATGAATCTTAAAACCTATGTATTGATAAGTCTCCATGATGATGGGCCTGGTTCATTGTGATTACAGAGTTCATGGAGCATTGAGGTGAAAAGTGGCATGGAGCATTTTGATTACAGTTGTCTTGGAGCATTGTGATGACAAGGGCATGGAGCATTGTGATGAGAAGGCCATGGAGCAGATTGATGACATGCCTCATGGAGCTTTGTGATGACAATAGCATGGAGCATTGTGATTACAGGCGTCTTGGAGCATTGTGATTACAAGGGACATGGAGCCTTGTGATGACAAGGCCGTGGAACATTGTCATGACTGGGGTGAGGGAGTATTGTGATGACTAGTGATGGAACATTTTGATATTAGTGGTGAGAGAGCATTTTGATGAGAAGTACATGGAGCATTGTGATGACAACTTTTATGGAGCATTCTGATGACAAGTTTGTGGAAAATTTTGATAACAAGCGCATGGAGCATTGTGATAACAAGGGTCAAGGAGCACTCTGCTGACAAAGGCATGGAGCATTGTGATGGCAAGGGTCACAGAGCATTGTGAATGAAAAGTTCATGGAGCATTATGGTGACAATTTTCACAGAGCCCTATGATGACGAGGGCATGGACCATTTTGATGCCAAAGGTCATGAAGCATTGTGATGACTGGAGTCACGGAGCATTGTGATGACAAGGGCAGGGAGCACTCTGATGACCGGGGCATGGAGCATTGGTCGGACAAGTTTCATGGATTATTGAGATGACAGTGGGCATGGCGCATTTTGATGACAAGGGCATGCAGCATTGTTATGAGAAGGTCATGGAGTACTGTGCAGACAGGTGTCAGGGAGCATTGTGATGACATATGTCTTGGTGCATTGTGATGACAATGGCATGGAGCATTGTGAAGCCAAGTGTCATGGAGGACTGTGATGACAAAGGTAATGGAGCATTGTGATGACAAGGGCTTGGAGCTTTTTGATGACAACGGTCATGGAGCACCGTGATGACAAGGTTATGGAGCACTGTGATGACAAGGTCATAGATTATTGTGAAGACAGGTGTCAGGGAGCATTGTGGTGACATATGTCATGATCCATTGTGATGCCAATGGCATGGAGCACTGTGATGCCAAGTGTCATGGAGAAATGTGATGACAAATATAATGGAGCATTTTGATGACAAGGGATTGGAGCCTTGTGATGACAAGGGTTATGAAGCATTGTGATGACAATGGAATGGATCATTGTGATGACAAGTGTCATGGAGCATGTTGATGACAAGAGTCCAGAATCATTGTGTTGTCAGGTGTCATGGATCGTTGTGAAGACAGTGGTCATGGAGCATAGTGATGACTGGGTTCATGGGGCATTGTGAAGAGAAGGTCATGGAGCATTGGGCTGTAAATATTCATGGAGTATTGTGATGACACGGGTCATGGAGCATTTTGATGTCAAGGGAATGGAGCATTGTGATGAAAAGGGCATGGAGCATGTTGATGAGAAGGAAATGGGGCATTTTGAAGACATGCTTCATTAAGCATTGTGATGACAAGGGAATGGAGTATTGTGATGACAGGCATCATGGAGTGTTGTGATGACAAGTGTTGTGGAACAATGTGATCACAAGGGTTTGGAGCATTGTGATGACAGAGGTCATGGATCATTTTGATTTCAAGGAGCACGGAGCGTTGTGATGACAGGGATCATGGAGCATTGTGATGAGAAGATCATAGAGTATTGGGCTGAAAATATTCATGGAGTATTGTGATGACAGGTGTCTTGGAGCACTGTGATAACAAGGGCATGGAGCATTGTGATGAGAAGGCAATGGAGCATTCTGATGACATGTGTCATGGATGTTTGTGATGAAAAGGGGAATGGAGCATTGTGATTACAGGGGTCTTTGAGCATTGTGATGAAAAGGGCAAGGATCATTGTGATGAAAAAGTCATGGAGCCTTGTCAGGGCAGGGTTCAAGGAGCATACTCTCGACAAATGTCAGGGAGCATTGTGATGACAATTGTATTGAGCATTTTGATGACAAAGTTCATGGAGCATTGTGATGAGAAGACCATGGTTAACTGTGATGAGGAGCGTCATGGGGCATTGTGATGACAAGTGTTATGGAACATTGTGATCACAAGTGTTTGGAGCATTGTGATGACAGAAGTCATGGAGCATATTGATTTCATTGTGATGACAATAGCATGAATCATTATGATGATGGGCATGGTGCATGGGATGACAGGGTTCTTGGAGCATTGAGATTAAAAGGGGCATGGAGCATTGTGATTACATGGGTCTTGGAGCATTTTGATGACAAGGAAATGGATCATAGTGAATGAGAAGTCCATGGAGCGTTCTGATGACATGAGTCATGGAGCTTTCTGATGACAATTGCATGGACCATTGTGATTACAGGGTCTTCGAGCATTGTGATGAAAAGGGTCATGGAGTCTTGTGATGACAAGGCTGTGGATCCTTGTGATGGCAGGTGTCATGGAGCATTGTTATGACAGGGGGAATGGAGCATTGTGATGACAAGGGCATGGAGCATTGGTCTGAAAAGTTTCATGGATTATTGTGATGAGAGTGGGCATGGCGCATTGTGATGACAAGCGTCATGGAGCTTTGTGATGACAATGGCATGAAGCAAAGTGATGAGAGGGTTCATGGAGCATTGTGATGACAATGGCATGGAGCATTGAGATGCCCAGGGTTATGGAGCTTTGTGATGACAAATGTCATGGAGCATTCTGATGACAAGGGTGACGTGCATTGTGATGAGAAGGGCAGGGAGCATTGTGATGACAGGGTCATTGAGTAATTTGGTGAAAAGGGTCATGGAACATTTTGATTACAGTGGTTATGGAATATTGTGATGTCAGGGGTCATGGAGCTTTGTGATGAAAAGTGTCATGGAGCATTTTGATGACAGGGGTTATGGAATATTGTGATGTCAGGGGTCATCGAACATTGTGATGATAAGTGCATGTAGCATTTTAATGACAGGGGTCATGGAACATTGTGATGACAGGTGTGATGGAGTATTGGAATGAATAGTGATGGAACATTGTGATATCAGTGGTGAGAGAGCATTTTGAAGAGAAGTGCATGGAGCGCTGTAATGACAAGGTTTAAGCAGCATTGTGATGAAAAGGATGTGGAGCATTGTGATGACAAGCACATGACGCATTGTGATGACGTGGGTCATTGAGTATTGTGCTGAGAAGCGCATGGAGCATTGAGATGACAAGGGTCATGGAGCATTGTGCTGAGAAAGGCATAGAGAATTGGGATGACAAGGGTCACAGAGCATTGTGATGAAAAGTTCATGGAGCATTGTGGTGACAAAGGTCACATAGACTAGTGATGACGAGGGCATGGACCATTTTGATGAGAAAGGTCATGAAGCATTATGATGACTGGTGTCACAGAGCATTGTGATGACAGGGGTCATGGAGCATTGTGATGACAAGGGCATGGAGCATTATGATGACAGGGGCATGGAGCATTGGTCTTACAAGTTTCATGGATTATTGTGATGACAGTGGGAATGGCACATTGTGATGACAATGGCACGGAGCATTGTGATGACAAAGTCATGCAGTATTATGAAGACAGGTGTCAGGGAGCATTGTGAAGACCTAAGTCATGGCCCATTGTGATGACAATGGCATGGAGCATTGTGATTCCAAGTGTCATGGAGGATTGTGATGACAAAGGTAATGGAGCATTGTGATGACAAGGGCTTGGAGCATTGTGATGACAAAGGTCATGGAGCACTGTGCAGACAAGGGCATGGAGCATTGTGATGAAAAGGTTCATGGAGCATTGTGCTGAGAAAGGCATGGAGCATTGTGATGACAAGTGTCACAAAGCATTTTGATGAAAAGTTCATGGAACATTGTGGTGACAAATGTCACAGAGCCTTGTGATGACGAGGGCATAGACCATTGTGATGACCAAGGTCATGAAGCATTTTGATGACTGAAGTCACGGATCATTTTGATGACAATGGCATGGAGCATTGTGATGACAGGGGCATGGAGCTTTGCTCTGACAAGTTTCATGTATTATTGTGATGGCAATGGGCCTGGCTCCTTGTGATGACAAGGGCATGGAGCATTGTGATGACAACGTCATGCAGAATTGTGAAGACAGGTATCAGGGAGCATTGTGATGACCTATGTCATGGACAATTGTGATGACAATGGCATGGAGCATTGTGATGCCAAGTGTCATGGAGGATTGTGATGACAAGGGCTTGGAGCATTGTGATGACAAGGGCTTGGAGCATTGTGATGACAAGGGCTTGGAGCATTGTGATGACAAGAGTCACGGAGCACTGTGATAACAATCCTCACGGAACATTGTGATTACATGGATCATGGAGCATTGGGATGAAAAGGGCATCGATCATTGTGATGGAAAAGACATGGAGCCTTGTCATAACAGAGTTCAAGGAGCATACTGACGACAAGTGTCAGGGAGCATTGGGATGACAAGTGTATTGAGCATTGTGATGACAAAGGTCATGGAGCATTTTGATGAGAAGACCATGGATTATTTTGATGACGACTGTCATGGGGCATTGTGATGACAAGTGTTATGGAACATTGTGATCAGAAGGGTTTGGAGCATTGTGATGACAGAGGTCATGGAGCATTTTGATTTCATTGTGATGACAATAGCATGAAGCATTTTGATGATGGGCATGGTGCATTGTGATGACAGGGTTCATGGACCATTGAGATGAAAATTGGCATGGAGCATTGTGATTAAAGTGGTCTTGGAGCATTGTGATGACAAGGACATGGAGCATTGTGATGACAAGGCAATGGAGCATTCTGATGACATGCGTCATGGAGCTTTGTGATGACAAGGGCATGGAGAATTGTGATGACAGTGGCATGGAAAATTAGTCTAACAAGTTTCATGGATTATTGTGATGACAGTGGGCATGGCACATTGTGATGACAAGGGCATGGAGCATTGTGATTACAAGGTCATGGATTATTGTGAAGACAGGTGACAGGGAGCGTTGTGATGACATATGTCACGGTCCATTGAGATGACAATGGCATGGAGCATTGTGATGCCAAGTGTCATGGAGGATTGTGATGACAAAGGTAATGGAGCATTGTGATGACAAGGGCTTGGAGCATTGTGATGAGGAGTGTCATGGAGCATTGTGATGACAGGGGCTTGGAGCATTGTGATAACAACGGACATTGGGAATTTTGATGACAAGGTATGAAGCATTTTGATGACAAAGGCATGGAGCTTGCTATGACAGGTGTCATGGGGCATTGCGATGACAGATGTATGGAGAACTGTGATGACAAGAGCATGTAACATTTTGATGAGAAGTGTCATGGAGCATTGTGATGAGAGTGGGCCTGGAGCATTGTGAAGACAAGGGCACGGAACACTGTGATACATGGGTCATTGAGGATTGTAATGACAAGGGCATGGAGCATTGTGATAGGAAGGCATCGAGCATTGTAACAAGCATCATGGACCTTTGTTATGACAAGGGCATGGAGCAATGTGATGAGAGGCTTCATGGAGCATTGTGATGAGAAGACCATAGAGCCTTGTGATGACAAGTCTCATGGAGCATTCTGATGAAAAGGGGCATGGAGCATTGTGATAACAGGTGTCTTGTAGCATTCGGATGGCAAGGGCATGGAGTATTGTGATGGCAATGGTCATGGAACATTTTCATGACAAGAGTCCCGGATCATTGTGTTGGCAAGCGTCATGGAGCATTGTGATGACAGGGGCATGGAACATTGGTCTGACAAGTTTCATGGATTATTGTGATGACAGTGGGCATGGCGCCATGTGATGACAAGGGACTGGCACATTGTGATGACAAGGTCATGGAGTATTGTGAAGACAGGTGTCAGGGAGCATTGTGATGACATATGTCAAGGTGCATTGTGATGACAATGGCATAGAGCATTGTGATGCCAAGTGTCATGGAGGATTGTGATGACAAATGTAATGGAGCATTGTGATGACAAGGGCTTGGAGCATTATGATGAGAAGTGTCATGGAGCATTGTGATGACAAGGGAATGGAGCATTGTGACGACAACGGCCATTGATAATTTTTATGACAACGTCGTGAAGCATTGCGATGACAAGCACATGGAGATTGCTATGACAGGGGTCATTGAGCATTGCGATGACAAGTGCATGGATAATTGTGATGACAAGAGCATGTAACACTGTGATGAGAAGTGTCATGGCGCATTTTGATGAGAGGGACGTGGAGAATTGTGATGACAAGGGACATGGAGCATTTTGATGACCAGGGCATTCACCGTTGTGATGGCAAGACTGTGGAACATTGTGATGAGAAGATCATGGGTAATTGTGATGACGAGTGTCATGGAGCACTGTAGTGACAAGGGGAATGGAGCATTGTGATGACAGGTGTCATGGATCATTTTGATGAGAGGGGTCATGGAGCCTTCTTATGACCAGCTTGTGGAGTATTGTGATGACACTGGCAAGGAGCATTGTGATGAAAAGGGCATGGAGCATTGTGATGAAAAAGGTATGGAGTCTTTTCATGACAGGTTTCAAGGAGCATTCTGACGACAAGTGTCAGGGAGCATTGTGATGACAAGTGTATTGAGCATTGTGATGACAAAGTTCATGCAGCATTGTGATGACAGGCATCATGGAGCGTTGTGATGACAAGGGTTATGGAACACTGTGATCACAAGGGTTTGGAGCACTGTGATGAGAGAGGGCATGGAACATTTTCATTTCAACGACCATGGAGCATTGTGATGACAAGGGCATGAAGCAATGTGAACCCAAGTTTCATCGAGGATTTTGATGACAATCGGAATGGAGTACTGTGATGACAAGCACATGGAGCATTGTGATGACAAGGTCATGTAGCATTTTGCTGACAAATGCACGGAACATTTTGATGACAAGTGACATGGAGCACTGTGATAACAAGCGTCACGGAGCATGGTGATTACAGGGGTCATGGAGCATTGGGATGGCAAGGGCATGGATCATTTTGATGACAAGGGTAATGGAGCATTCACATGACAAGTGTCCCGGATCATTGTGTTCTCACGGGTCATGGAGCGTTGTGATGACAGTGGTCATGGAGCACTTTGATGACAAGGGATTGGTACATTGTGACGATAAGGGCATGTAGCATTTTGATGACTGGGGTTATGGAACATTGTGATGAGAGGGTTGAGGGAGTATTGTGATGAATAGTGATGGAACATTGTGAAATCAATGGTGAGAGAGCATTTTGATGAGAAGTGCATTGAGCATTGTGATTACAAGTTTTATGGAGCATTGTGATGACTAGGATGTGGAGCATTGTGATGACAAGTGCATGGCGCATTGTGATGACATGGGTCAAGGATCATTGTGCTGAAAAGTGCATGGAGCATTGTGATGACATGGGTCAAGGAGCATTGTGCTGAAAAGCGCATGGAGCATTGTGATGACATGTGTCAAGGATCATTGTGCTGACAAAGGCATGGTGCATTGTGATGACAAGGGTCACAGAGCACTGTGATGAAAAGGTCATGGAGCATTGTGGTGACAAAGGTCACAGAGCCTTGTGTGACAGGGGCATGGACCATTGTGATGAGAAAGATCATGAATCATTTTGATGACTGGAGTCACAGAGCATTGTGATGACAGGGGACATGGAGCATTGAGATGAAAAGGGGCATGGAGCATTGTGATTACAGGGGTCTTGGACCATTGTGATGACAAGATCAGGGAGCCTTGGATGAAAAGGCCGGGGAACATTGTGATGGCAGGTGTCATGGAGCATTGTTATGACAAGGGTCATGGAGCATTGTGATAACAAGTGCATGGAGAATTGTATTGACAAGAGCATGTAACATTTTGATGAGAAGTGTCATGGAGCACTGTGATGACAAGGACATGTAGAATTGTGATGAACAGGGCATGGAGCATTGTGATGGCAAGACCGTGGAGCATTGTGATGAGAAGACCATGGATAATTGTGATGATGAGCGTCATGGAGCACTGTAATGACAAGGGGCTTGGAGCATTGTGATGACAGGTGTCATGGATCATTGTGATGACAAGGGTCATGGACCATTCTGATGACAAGCTTGAGGAGTAATGTGATGACAATGCCATGGAGCATTGTGATGAAATGGGCATGGAGCATTGTGATGAAAAAGGCATGGAGCCTTTTCATGACAGTGTTCAAGGAGCATTCTGATGACAGGTGTCAGGGAGCATTGTGATGACAAGTGTATTGAGCATTGTGATGACAATGGTAAAGGAGCATTGAGATGAGAAGGGCATCGAGCATTGTGATGACAAGTGTATTGAGCATTGTGATGACAATGGTAAAGGAGCATTGAGATGAGAAGGGCATCGAGCATTGTGATGACAAGTGTTATGGAGCTTTGTGATGACAAGGGCATGGAGCAATGTGATGAAAGGTTTCATGGAGCATTGTGATGACAATGGCATGGAGAATTGTGATGCCAAGGGTCATGGAGCACTGAGATGAAAAGCTTCATGGAGCATTCTTATTACAGGGGTCATGGAGCATTGGGATGACAAGCGCATGGATCACTGTGATTTCAAGTGTCATGGAGCATTTTGATGACAAGAGTCCCGGATCATTGTGTTGTCAGGGGTCATGGAGCGCTGTGACGTCAGTGGTCATGGATCATTGTGATGACAGTGGTAATGGAGCATTGTAATGGCAAGGTCATGGAGCATTGTGATGAGAAGGCCATGGAGCATTCTGATGACATGCATCATGGAGCTTTGTGATGACAAGGGCATGGAGCATTGTGATTACTGGGGTCATGGAACATTGTGATGACAGGGGTGATGGAGTATTGTGATGACTAGTGATGGAACATTGTGATATTAGTGGTGAGAGAGTATTTTGATGAGAAGTGCATGGAGCATTGTGATGACAAGGTTTATGGAGCATTGTGATGACAAAATTGTGGAGCATTGTGATGACAAGCGCGTGGCACATTATGATGACATGGGTCATGGAGCATTGTGCTGAGAATTGCATGGAGCATTGTGATGACAAGCGTCATGGAGCACTGTTCTGACAAAGGCATGGAGCATTGTGATGACAAGGGTCACGGAGCACTGTGATGAAAATTTCCTGGAGCATTGTGGTGACAAAAGTCACAGAGACTTGTGATGATGAGGGCATGGACCATTGTGATGACAAAGGTCATGAAGCATTGTGATGACTGGAGTCACGGAGCATCGTGATGACAGAGTTCGTGGTGCATTGTGACGACAACGGCATGGAGCATTTTGATGACAAGGGCATGGAGCATTGTTATGACATGTTCATGGCTTATTGTGAAGAGAGGTGTCAGGGAGCATTGTGATGGCATGTCATGGTCCATTGTGATTACAATGTCATGGAGCATTGTGATGCCAAGTGTCATGGAGGATTGTGATGACAAGAGCATGTATCATGGTGATCAGAAGTGTCATGGATCATTGTGATGACAAGGGACATGGAGCATTGTGATGTCCAGGGCATGGAGCATTGTGATGGCAAGTCCGTGGAGCATTGTGATGGCAAGACCATGGAGCATTTCGATGACGAGTGTCATCGAGCACTGTAATGACACGGGGCATGGAGAATAGTGATGACAAGTGTCATGGATCATTGTGATAACAAGGGTCATGGAGCATTCTGATGACAAGTTTCTGGAGTATTGTGATGACAATAGCATGGAGCATTGTGATGAAAAAGGCATGGTGCATTGTGATGAAAAAGGCATGCAACCTTTTCATGACAGGTTTCAAGTAGCATTCTGACGTCAAGTGTCAGGGAGCATTGTCATGACAAGTGTAATGAGCATTGTGATGACAATGGTCATGGAGCATTGTGATGACAGGCATCATGGAGCGTTGTGATGACAAGTGTTATGGAACATTGTGATCACAAGGGTTTGGAGCATTGTGATGACAGAGGTCATGTATCATTTTTATTTCAAGTAGCATAGAGCATTGTCATGACATGGCATGAAGCAATGTGAACCCAAGGTTCATGGAGGATTTTGATGACAATGGGAATAGAGTATTTTGATGACAAGCGCATGGAGCATAGTGATGACAAGGTCATGTAGCATTTTGCTGACAAATGCATGGAGCATTTTGATGACAAGGGTAATGGAGCACTGTGATGACAAGCGTCACGGAGCATTGTGATTACAGGTGTCATGGAGCATTGGGATGGCAAGGGAATGGATCATTGTGATGACAAGGGTCATGGAGCAGTTTGATGAAAAGAGTCCAGGATCATTGTGTTGTCAGTGGCCATGGAGCGTTGTGATGACAGTGGTCATGGAACATTGTGATGAGAAGGTCATAGATCATTGGGCTGAAAATGTTCATGGAGTTTTGTGATGGCAGGAGTCATGGAGCATTGTGTTGACAAGGGAATGGAACATTGTGATGACAAGGTCCTGGAGCATTGTGATGAGAAAGTCCTGGAGCATTGTGATGAGAAGCCCGCTGAGCCTTGTGATGAGAAGTCTCATGGAGCATTCTGATGAAAAGGTGCATGCAGCATTGTGATCACAGGGGTCTTAGAGCATTGTGAAGAAAAGGACATGGATCATTGTGATGAAAAAGGCATGGAGCCTTGTCATGACAGTGTTCAAGGAGCATACGGACGACAAGTGTCAGGGAGCATTGTGATGACAAGTGTATTGAACATTGTGATGACAAAGGTCATGGAACATTGTGATGAGAAGTGGATGGATAATTGTGATGTCGAGAGTCATGGGGCGTTGTGATGACAAGTGTTATGGAGCATTGTGATCACAAGGGTTTGGAGCATTGTGATGACAGAGGTCATGTAGCATTTTGATTTCATTTTGATGACAATAGCGTGAAGCATTATGCTGATGGGCATGGTTCGTTGTGATGACAAGGTTCATGGAGCATTGAGATGAAAATTGGCATGGAGCATTATGATTACTCTGGTCATGGAGCCTTGTGATGACAATGCCGTGAAACATTGTGATGACAGGAGAGAGGGAATATTGTGATGACTAGTGTTGGAAAATTATGATATTAGTGGTGAGACAGCATTTAGATGTGAAGTGCATGTAGCTCTGTGATGACAAGTTTTACGGAGCATTGTGATGACAAGGTTGGGGAGCACTGTCATGATAATCGCATGGCACACTGTGATGACATGGGTCATGGAGCATTGTGCAGACAAGGGCATGTAGCATTGTGATGACAAATGTCATGGAGCATTGTGCTGACAAAGGCATGGAGAATTGTGATGACATGGCTCACAGAGCATTGGGATCAAAAGTTCATGGAGCATAGTGGTGAAAATGTTCACAGAGCCTTGTGATGATGAGGGCATGGACCATTGTGATGACAAAGTCATGAAGCATAGTGATGACTGGAGTCACGGAGCATTGTGATGACAAGGTTGGGGAGCATTTCCATGACAGGGGCATGGAGCAATGTGATGACAGGGGCATGGAACATTGGGCTGAAAATTTTCATGGATTATTGTGATGACAGTGGGCATGGAGCATTGTGATGACAAGGGCATGGAGCATTGTGGTGACAAAGGTCACAGAGCCTTGTGTGACGAGGGCATAGACCACTGTGATGACAAGGGTCATGAAGCATTGTGATGACTGGAGTCATGGAGCATTGTGATGACATGGGTCATGGAGCATTGTGATGACAAGGGCATGGAACTTTGTGATGACAGGGGCATGGAACATTGGGCTGAAAAGTTTCATGGATTATTGTGATGACAGTGGGCATGGCGCATTGTGATGACAAGGGCATGGAACATAGTGATAACATGCTCATGGAGTATTGTGAAGACAGGTGTCAGGGAGCATTGTGATGACATATGTCATTGTCCATTGTGATGACAATGGCATGGAGCATTGTGATACAACGTGTCATGGAGGATTGTGATGACAAAGGTAATGGATCATTTTGCTGACAAGGGCTTGGAACATTGTGATGTCAAGGGTCAAGGGGCATTGTGATGACAAGGGCATGGAGCATTGTGATGACAAGGGCCATTGAGAATTTTGATGACAATGTAATGAAGCATTGTGATGACAAACGCATGGAGCTTGCTATGACAGGGGTCATAGATCATTGCGATGACAAATGCATGGAGAATTGTGATGAAAAGATCATATAACATTGTGATGAGAAGTATCATGGTGCATTGTGATGACAAGGATTTGGAGAATTGTAATGACATGGGACATGGAGCATTGTGATGAACAGGGCATGGAGAATTGTGATGGCAAGGGTCAATGAGCATTGTGATGAGAAGGTCATGGAGCATTGGGCTGAAAATGTTCATGGAGTATTTTGATGACAGGGTTCATGGAGACTTGGATGACAAGGCCGTGGAACATTGTGATGGCAGGGGTCATGGATCATTATTATGACAGGGGTAATGGAGCATTGTGATGACTAGGGCACAGAACACTGTGATACATGTGTCATAGAGGATTGTAATGACAAGGTCATGGAGCATTGTGATGAGAAGAGTATCGAGCATTGTGATGACAAGTGTCATGGAGCATTGTGGTGACAAGGGCATAGAGCAATGTGATGGGAGGTTTCATGGAGCATTGTGATGAAATGGCATAGAGCATTGTGATGCCAAGGGTCATGGAGCTTTGTGATGACAAAAGTCATGGAGCATTTTGATGACAAGGTCGTGGTGCATTGTGATGAGAAGGGCAGGGAGAATTGTGATGACAGGGTCATGGAGCAAATTGATGAAAAGTGTCATGGAACAATTTGATGACAGTGGTTATGGAATATTGTGATGTCAGGGGTAATGGAGCATTTTGATGAAAAGGGTCATGGAGCATTCTGATGAAAAGGTGCATGGAGCATTGAGATTACAGGGGTTTTGAAGCAATGTGATTACAAGGGCATGGAGCATTGTGATGAGAAGGCAATGGAGCATTCTGATGACATGCGTCATGGAGCTCCGTGATGACAAGGACATGGAACATTGTGATTACAGGGGTCTTGGAGCATTGTGATGAAAAGGGAATGGATCATTGTGATGAAAAATGCATGGAACCTTGTCATGACAGGCTTCAAGGAGCATACTGATGACAACTGTCAGGGAGCATTGTGATGATAAGTGTATTGAGCATTGTGATGACAAAGATCATGGAGCATTGTGATGAGAAGACCATGGATAATTGTGATGACCAGCCTCATGGGGCATTGTGAAAAGTGTTATGGAACACTGTGATCAGAAGGGTTTGGAGCATTTTGATGACAGAGGTCATTGAGCATTTTGATTTCATTGTGATGACAACAGCATGAAATATTATGGTGATGGGCACGGTGCATTGTGATGACAGGGGTCATGGAGCATTGTTATGACAAGGGTAATGGAGCATTGTGATGACAAGGCCATGGGGAATTGGTCTGAAATGTTTCATGGATTATTGTGATGAGAGTGGGCCTGGCGCATTGTGATGACAAGGGCCCAGTACACTGTGGTACAGGGTTCATGGAGGACTGTAATGACAAGAGCATGGAGCATTGTTATGAGAAGGACATCGAGCATTGTGATGACAAGCGTCATGGAGATTTGTGATGACAAAGGTCATGGAGAATTTTGATGACATGTGTTATGGAGCATGGTGAGGTAAGGGGTCATGGAGCATTGTGACGAAAAAGGTCATGGAGCATTTTGATGACATGGGTTATGGAGAATTGTGATGTCAGGGGTCATGGAGCACTGTGATGATAAGGGCATGTAGTATTGTGATGACAGCGGTCATGCAACATTGTGATGACAAGGATGAGGGCGTATTGTGATGACTTGTGATGGAACATTGTGATATCAGTGGTGACAGAGCATTTTGATGAGAAGTGCATGGAGCATTGTGATGAGAAGCTGGTGGAACATTTTGCTGACAAGCGCATGGAGCATTGTGGTGACAAGTGTCATTGAGTGTTGTGCTGAGAAAGGCATGGAGCATTGTGATGAAAAGTTCATGGTGCATTGTGGTGACACAGGTCACAGAGCCTTGTGATGACGAGGGCATTGACCATTGTGATGACAAATATCATGAAGCATTTTGATGAATGGAGTCACGGAGCATTGTGATGACAAGTGTCATGGAGCATTGGGATGTCAAGGGTATGGAGCATTGTGATAACAGGGGCATGGAGCATTGGTCTCACAAATTTCATGGATTATTTTGATGACAGTGGGCATGGTGCATTGTGATGAAAAGAGCATGGAACATTGTGATGACAACGTCATGGATTATAGTGAAGACAGGTGTCAGGGAGCATTGTGATGACATATGTCATGGTCCATTGTGATGCCAATTACATGGAGCATTGTGATGACACGTGTCATGTACGATTGTGATGACAAAGGTAAAGGCACATTGTGATGATCAGGGCATGGAGCAATGTGATGGCCAGACTGCGGAGCATTGTGATGAGAAGACCATGGATAATTGTGATGAAGAGCATCATAGAGCATTATGATGAGAAGAACCATGGAGCATTCTGACAAAAGATATCACTTATGAAGGAAATATAAACATGGCTACATATGAACTGAATTAGGAAAGAGAACAGAGCCTCACATTTAGAAAACACTCTTGTGCCTGCTTAAGGGGGAAGGAGAGTTGGGGTGATGCATTAAACCAGAGTTTGATATTAGTACAGGTACCGTTCCAAAAACCAAATACGGAATAGACAAGACTTACACTTTCCTCAGTGAAAGGGACTCAAAACGCCATATTTCCCGCAGAGGAATATATCTGACTGGTAAGAATCTTAAAATCTACGTATTGATATGTCTCCGTAAGGGATTCAAGTGCGTCTAGACTGGCATAAATATGGCAGTGAGAATCAGCTAAAACCCATTATAAAAACGAATTTCAAAAACAAAACAAAAAAACAGGGAAATTCTTTACAATTCCTTCAGGGGCTCTGATGAAACCTGGAATGACACTATCTACAATGACAGCTGGATGTGGCATTAGGCTGGACACTTGGGACTGAGAGGATTGGTGAGCAAATGCAGACCATTTAAAGCAATAATGCCTGGCACACATTCCAAGGGTCCCAACCCTCCAGGTTGTAGGGAATATTACTACAGATATAACATGTACGGTAAACCTAGTGAATGGACACAGTGTGAATACGAAAGGTTTCTAAAACTCAACTAATAGTCCCTCTCCTGGTGCTCTGGTTTGAATTTCCAACTGCTTTACTATCAATCTCCCAACTTGGAGAGACAGCCCCTTTAACCTCCTGGTTCGAAAAGGTTGCCAATTTGGCAGAAGATGAAAGGGAAGAGGGAGAACCAATGAGAGAGTAGCTGTTAGGCATTTGGACGGGCACATGTCACTCTAATTTCCCGGCAGGAAGAAGAATTAAACAAAGTTTCAGCCACTCGCCGGGAAACAGTATAGGTGCTGAACCAAAATTTTGGACTTGCGGTCAGCTCACAAAAAACGAGTTGAAAAATGGAGCTCAGGGGCACAGCAATTCACAAACTGGCACAGTAATAAAGGGAAACAATCGTCCAAATATCTGTTGAGGGAAGGCAACGAGGCAGACTTAAAAGCGAGCCAGAATAGCAGGAAACAGATTTCAAGAGGTACATTGGAATCGCCTTTAAAGCACAGGAAGAGGTGCACAACTTTGACAATGATGCACTTGGCCAAAAAGGGCGTATGCGTTTCCTCCTGAATATAATCAGGAGGAAACACATACGTCCTTTTTGGCCAAGCAAGCAAGCGGGCAAGGCAAATCTGAACTACAATGAAGTATCACTTCCCACCGGTCAAAAGGGACATCCGCAAAATGTGTAAAAGCCAGAAAGGCAAGACAGGCAATGGAGAACAGGGAGCCTAATTATGCTGATGGGCAGGATATAAATTGCCAACTGCCTCTCTGGAGGAGTGCATTGTGTTCCCTAAAACAAGTAAACAACAGAGCTACAGAGCCAAGGGCACTTCCAGTCTAGGGAATATACATTGGGAAAACTGAAAATCAATAAGATAGAGCCACCCCAAAATTTAGGGCTGCACTGCTTACAAGAACTTCAACTTGGGTTCACCTTAAATATCCCAGGAAAGACAAAAATAGTACAAAAAATTGTGGTATTTACATACGATATAATATCCCACAACCATGAAATCAATGTCTTAAGGCCAGTAGCAGCAAAATGAGTGGATTCAGGTACGATGATTCTAAGTGAAATAAGTCACAGAGAAAAATAAATTTATCATAAGATATCACTTATGAAGGTCCTCTAAACATGGCTACACATGAACTGAGTTAGGAAAGAGAACAGAGCCTCACATTTAGAAAACACTCTTGTGCCTGCTTTAGGGGGAAGGAGAGGTGGGGTGATGCATAAAACCAGAGTTTGATATTAGTATAGGTACCGTTCCAAAAACCAAATACGGACTAGACAAGACGTACACTTTCCTCAGTGAAAGGGACTCAAAGCGCCATATTTCCCTCAGAGGAATATATCTGACTGGTAAGAATCTTAAAATCTATGTATTGATATTTCTCCGTAAGAGAATCAAGTGTGTCTAGACTGGCATAAACATGACAGTGAGAATCAGCTAAAACCGATTATAAAAACGAATTTAAAAAACAAAACAAAAAAAAACAGGGAAACTCTTTACAATTCCTTCCGGGGCTCTGATGAAACCTGGAATAACCCTATCTAAAACGACAGCTGGATGTGGCATAAGGCTGAACACTTGGGACTGAGAGGATTGGTGAGATTCGGTGAGCAAATGCAGACCCTTTAAAGCAATAATGCATGGCACACATTCCAAGGGTCCCAACTCTACATGATGAAGGGAATATTACTACAGCTATAACATGTACGGGAAACCTAGAGAATGGACACACTGTGAATATGAAAGGTTTCTAAAACTCAACTAATACTCCCTATCCTGGTGCTCCGGTTTGACTTTCCAACAGCTTTACTATCAATCCCCCAACTTGGAGAGACAGCCCATTTAACCTCCTGGTTCGCACAGGTGGCCAATTTGGTAGAGAATGAAAGGGAAGAGGGAGAACCAATGAGAGAGTAGCTGTTAGGCATTTGGACGGCACATGTCATTCTAATTTTCTGGCAGGAAAAATAATTAACCAAAATCTCAGACACCTGCCGGGAACCATTATAGGCCCTGAACCAAAATTTTGGACTTGCGGTCAGCTCACAAAAAACGAGTTGATAATTGGAGCACAGGGGCACAACAATGCACAAACAGGCAGAGTAATAAAGGACAACAATCGTCCAAAAATCTGTTGAGGGAAGGCAACGAGGCAGACTTGAAAGCGAGGCAGAATAGCAGGAAACAAATTTCAAGAGTTACATTGGAATCACCTTTAAAGCACAGGAAGAGGGGCACAAATTCAACAATGATTCACTTGGCCAACAAGAGCGTATGTGTTTTCTCCTGAATATATTAAGGAGAAAACGCATACGTCCTTTTTGGCCAAGCAAGCAAGCGGGCAACGCAAATCTGAACTACAATGAAGTATCACTTCCCACCTGTGAAAAGGGACATCCGCAAAATGTGTAAAAACCAGAAAGGCAAGACAGGTCCTGGAGAACAGGGAGCCTAGTTATGATGATGGGCAGGATGTAAATTGCCAACTGCCACTCTGGAGGAGTTCATTGTCTTCCCTAAAACAAGGAAACAACAGAGCAACAGAGCCAAGGGCACTTCCAGTCTAGGGAATATACCTTGGGAAAACTGAAAATCAATAAGACAGAGCCACCGCAAAATTTAGGGCTGCACTGCTTACAAGAACCTCAAGTTGGGTTCACCTTAAATATCCCAGGAAAGACAAAAATGGTTCAAGAAATTGTGTTACTTACTTACGATGGTATATCCCTCAGCCATGAAATCAATGTTATAAGGCCAGTAGCAGCAAAATGAGTGGATTCAGGTACGATGATTCTAAGTGAAATAAGTCACAGAGAAAAAGAAACTTATCATAAGATATCACTTATGAAGGTCCTGTAAACATGGCTACACATGAACTGAGTTAGGAAAGAGAACAGAGTCTCACATTTAGAAAACACTCTTGTGCCAGCTTAAGGTGGAAGGAGAGGTGGGGTGATGCATAAAACCAGAGTTTGATATTAGTACAGGTACCATTCCAGAAACCAAATACGGAATACACAAGACCTACACTTTCCTCAGTGAAATGGACTCAAAACCCCATATTTCTCGCAGAGGAATATATCTGACTAGTAAGAATCTTAAAACCTATGTATTGATAATTCTCCATGATGATGGTTATGGTTCATTGTGATTACAGAGTTCATGGAGCATTGAGAGGAAAAGTGGCATGGAGCATTTTGATTACAGTTGTCTTGGAGCATTGTGATGACAAGGGCATGGAACATTGTGATGAGAAGGCCATGGAGCAGATTGATGACATGCGTCATGGAGCTTTGTGATGACAATAGCATGGAGCATTGTGATTACAGGGGTCTTGGAGCATTGTGATGACAAGGGTCATGGAGACGTGTGATGACAAGCCGTGGAACAGTGTCATGACAGGGGTGAGCGAGTATTGTGATGACGAGTGATGGAACATTTTGATATCAGTGGTGAGAGAGCATTTTGATGAGAAGTACATGGAGCATTGTGATGACAAGTTTTATGGAGCATTCTGATGAAAAGTTTGTGGAAAATTTTGATAACAAGCACATGGAGCATTGTGATAACAAGGGTTACGGAGCACTCTGCTGAAAAAGACATGGAGCATTGTGATGGCAAGGGTCACAGAGCATTGTGAATGAAAAGTTCATGGAGCATTATGTTGACAAATTTCACAGAGCCCTGTGATGACGAGGGCATGGACCATTTAGATGCCAAAGGTCATGAATCATTGTGATGACTGTAATCACGGAGCATTGTGATGACAAGGGCATGGAGCATTGTGATGACAGGGGCATGGAACATTGGTCTGACAAGTTTCATGGATTATTGAGATTAGAGTGGGCATGGCGCATTGTGTTGACAAGGGCATGCAGCATTGTTATGAGAAGGTCATGGAGTACTGTGCAGACAGGTGTCAGGGAGCATTGTGATGATATATGTCTTGGTGCATTGTGATGACAATGGCATGGAGCATTGTGATACCAAGTGTCATGGAGGATTGTGATGACAAAGGTAATGGAGCATTGTGATGACACGGGCATGGAGCTTTTTGGTGACAATGGTCATGGAGCACTGTGATGACAAGGGCATGGAGCACTGTGATGACAATGGCCATTGATAATTTTGATGACAATGTGGTGAAGCACTGTGATGAAAAGCACTTGGAGCTTGCTATGACAGGGGTCATGGAGCATTGCGATGACAAGTGCATGGAGAATTGTGATGACAAGATCATGTAACATTGTGATGAGAAGTGTCATGGAGCATTGTGATGGCAAGACCGTGGAGCACTGTAATGAGAAGACCATGGATAATTGTGATGTTGAGCGTCATGCAGCACTGTAATGACAAGGGGCATGGAGCATTGTGATGACAAGGGTCGTGGAGCATTCTGATGACAAGCTTGTGGAGTAATGTGATGACAAAGGCATGGAGCATTGTGAGGAAAAGGGCATGGAGCATTGTGATGTAAAAGGCATGGAGGTTTTTCATGACAGCGTTCAAGGAGCATTCTGATGACAAGTGTCAGGGAGCATTGTGATGACAAATGTATTGAGCATTGTGATGACAAAGGTCATGGAGCATTGTGATGACACGGGCATGGAGTATTGTGATGACAGGCATCATGGAGCGTTGTGATGACAAGTGTTGTGGAACAATGTGATCACAAGGGTTTGGAGCATTGTGATGACAGAGGTCATGGATCATTTTGATTTCAAGGAGCACGGAGCATTGTGATGACAGGGATCATGGAGCATTGTGATGAGAAGATCATGGAGCATTGGGCTGAAAATATTCATGGAGTATTGTGATGACAGGGGTCTTGGAGCACTGTGATAACAAGGGCATGGAGCATTGTGCTGAGAAGGCCATGGAGCATTCTGATGACATGTGTCATGGAGGTTTGTGATGAAAAGGGGAATGGAGCATTGTGATTACAGGGGTCTTTGAGCATTGTGATGAAAAGGGCATGGATCATTGTGATGAAAAAGGCATGGAGCCTTGTCAGGGCATGGTTCAAGGAGCATACTCTCGACAAATGTCAGGGAGCATTGTGATGACAATTGTATTGAGCATTTTGATGACAAAGTTCATGGAGCATTGTGATGAGAAGACCATGGTTAACTGTGATGAGGAGCGTCATGGGGCATTGTGATGACAAGTGTTATGGAATATTGTGATCACAAGTGTTTGGAGCATTGTGATGACAGAAGTCATGGAGCCTATTGATTTCATTTTGATGACAATAGCATGAATCATTATGATGATGGGCATGGTGCATGGGATGACAGGGTTCTTGGAGCATTGAGATGAAAAGGGACATGGAGAATTGTGATTACATGGGTCTTGGAGCATTGTGATGACAAGGGCATGGAGCATAGTTAATGAGAAGTCCACGGAGCATTCTGATGACATGCGTCATGGAGCTTTCTGATGACAATTGTATGGAGCATTGTGATTACAGGGTCTTGGAGCATTGTGATAAAAAGGGTCATGGAGTCTTGTGATGACAAGGCTGTGGATCCTTTTGATGGCAGGTGTCATGGAGCACTGTTATGACAGGGGGAATGGAGCATTGTGATGAAAAGGGCATGGAGCATTGGTATGAAAAGTTTCATGGATTATTGTGATGAGAGTGGGCATGGAGCATTGTGATGACAAGCGGCATGGAGATTTGTGATGACAACGGCATGGAGCAATGTGATGAGAGGGTTCATGGAGCATTGTGATGACAATGGCATGGAGCATTGTGATGCCCAGGGTTATGGAGCTTTGTGATGACAAATATCATGGATAATTCTGATGACAAGGGTGACGTGCATTGTGATGAGAAGGGCAGGGAGCATTGTGATGACAGGGTCATTGAGTAATTTGGTGAAAAGGGTCATGGAACATTTTGATTACAGTGGTTATGGAATATTGTGATGTCAGGGGTCATGGAGCTTTGTGATGAAAAGTGTCATGGAGCATTTTGATGACAGGGGTTATGGAATATTGTGATGTCAGGGGTCATCGAACATTGTGATGATAAGTGCATGTAGCATTTTAATGACAGGGGTCATGGAACATTGTGATGACAGGGCTGATGGAGTATTGGAATGAATAGTGATGGAACATTGTGATATCAGTGGTGAGAGAGCATTTTGATGAGAAGTGCATGGAGTGCTGTAATGACAATGTTTAAGCAGCACTGTGATGAAAAGGAGGTGGAGCATTGTGATGACAAGCACATGGCGCGTTGTGATGATGTGGGTCATGGAGTATTGTGCTGAGAAGCGCATGGAGCATTGTGATGACAAGGGTCATGGAGCATTGTGCTGAGAAAGGCATAGAGCATTGTGATGACAAGGGTCACAGAGCATTGTGATGAAAAGTTCATGGAGCATTGTGGTGACAAAGGTCACATAGACTTGTGATGACGAGGGCATGGGCCATTTTGATGAGAAAGGTCATGAAGCATTATGATGACTGGAGTCACAGAGCATTGTGATGACAGGGGTCATGGAGCATTGTGATGACAAGGGCATGGAGCATTGTGATGACAGGGGCATGGAGCATTGGTCTTACAAGTTTCATGGATTATTGTGATGACAGTGGGAATGGCGCATTGAGATGACAATGGCACGGAGCATTGTGATGACAAAGTCATGCAGTATTATGAAGACAGGTGTCAGGGAGCATTGTGAAGACCTAAGACATGGCCCATTGTGATGACAATGGCATGGAGCATTGTGATTCCAAGTGTCATGGAGGATTGTGATGACAAAGGTAATGGAGCATTGTGATGACAAGGGCTTGGAGCATTGTGATGACAAAGGTCATGGAGCACTGTGCTGACAAGGGCATGGAGCATTGTGATGACAAGGTTCATGGAGCATTGTGCTGAGAAAGGCATGGAGCATTGTGATGGCAAGTGTCACACAACATTTTGATGAAAAGTTCATGGAGCATTGTGGTGACAAATGTCACAGAGCCTTGTGATGACGAGGGCATGGACCATTGTGATGAACAAGGTCATGAAGCATTTTGATGACTGGAGTCATGGATCATTGTGATGACAAGGGCTTGGAGCATTGTGATGACAAGGGCCATTGAGAATTTTGATGACAAATTCGTGAAGCATTGTGATGACAAGTGCATGAGGCTTGCTATGACAGGTGTCATGGAGCATTGCAATGACAAGGGCATGGAGAATTTTGATGAAAAGAGCATGTAAAATTGTGCTGAGATGTGTCAAAGAGCACTGCGATGACAAGGACGTGGATAATACTGATGAACAGGGCATGGAGCATTGTGATGGCAAGACCGGGGAGCATTGTGATGTGTAGACCATGGATAATTGTGATGACGGGCGTCATGGAGCACTGTAGTGACAAGGGGCATGGAGCATTGTGATAACTGTTGTCATGGAGCATTGTGATTACAAGGGTCATGGAGCATTGTGATGACAAGGTTCATGGAGCATTCGGACGAGAAGCTTGTGGAGTATTATGATGACAATAGCATGGAGCATTGTGATGAAAAGGCCATTGAGCACTGTGATGACAAGGGCAAGGAGCAATGTGATGAGAGTGTTCATGGAGCATTGTGATGACAATGGCATGGAGTATTGTGATGCCAAGGGTCATGGAGCTTTGTGATGACAAAGGTCATGGAGCATTTTGATGACAAGTGCGTGGTGCATTGTGATGAGAATGACAGGGAGCATTGTGATGACAGGGTCATGGTGAAATTTGATGAAAAGGGTCAGGGAACATTTTGATGACAGGGGTCATGGAACATTGTGATGTCAGTGGTCATGGAGCATTGTGATGATAAGGGCATGTAGCATTTTGATGACAGGGGTCATGGAATATTGTGATGACAAGGGTGAGGGAGTATTGTGATGACTAGTAATGGAACATTGTGATATCAGTGGTGAGAGAGCATTTAGATGAGAAGTTCATGGAGCATTGTGATAAAAATGTTTATGGAGCATTGTGATGACAAGGTTGTGGAGCATTGTGATGACAAGTGCATGGCACATTGTGATGACATGTGTCTCGGAGCATTGTGTTGAGAAGCACATGGAGCATTGTGATGACAAGGGTCATGGAGCATTGTGCTGACAAAGTCATGGAGCATTGTGATGTCAAGTGTTAGAGAGCATTGTGATGACGAGGGGATAGACCATTGTGATGACAAATGTCATAAAGCATTGTGATGACTGCAGTCAAGGAATATTATGATGTGAGGGGTAATGGAGCATTGTGATTACAAGGGCATGGAGCATTGTGATGACAGGGGCATGGAGCATTGGTCTGACAAGTTTCATGGATTATTGCTATGACAGTGGGCATGGAGCATTGTGATGACAGAGGTCATGGATCATTTTCATTTCAAGGACCATGGCGCATTGTGATGACAAGGGCATCAAGCAATGTGAACCCAAGTTTCATCGAGGATTTTGATGACAATGGGAATGGAGCATTGTGATGACAAGTTCATGAAGCATTTTGCTGACAAATGCATGGAACATTTTGATGACAAGTGTTATGGAGCACTGTGATGACAAGCGTCACTGAACATTGTGATTACAGGGGTCATGGAGCATTGGGATAACAAGGGCATAGATCATTGTGATGACAAGGGTCATGGAGCATTTTGATGACAAGATTCCCGGATCATTGTGTTGTCAGGGGTGATGGATCATTGTGATGACTGTGGTCATGGAGCATTGTGATGACAGGGGTCATGGAGCATTGTGATGACAAGGGAATGGTGCATTGTGAATGAGAAAGTCATGAAGCATTCTGATGACATGCGTCATGGAGCTTTGTGATGACAAGGGCATGGAGCATTGTGATTACAGGGTCTTGGAGCATTGTGATGACAAGTGTCATGGAGTCTTGTGATGACAAGGCCGTGGAACCTTGTGATGGCAGGGGTCATGGAGCATTGTTATGACAGGAGTAATGGAGCATTGTGACGACAAGGGCATGGAGCATTGGTCTGAAAAATTTCATGGATTATTGTGATTAGAGTGTGCATGGAGCATGATGATGACAAGGGCAAGGTACACTTTGATACATGGGTCTTGGAGGAGTGTAATGACAAGTGCATGGAACATTGTGATGAGAAGGGCATCGAGCACTGTGATGACAAGCATCTTGGAGCTTTGTGATGACAAGGGCATGGAGAAATATGATGAGAGGCTTCATGGAGCCTTGTGATGACAATGGCATGGAGCTTTGTGATGCCAAGGGTCATGGAGCTTTGTGATGACAAAGGTCATGTAGCATTTTGATGACAAAGGAGTGGTACATTGTGACGATAAGGGCATGTAGCATTGTGATGACTGGGGTCATGGAACATTGTGATGAAAGGGGTTAGGGAGTATTGTAATGATTAGTGATGGAACATTGTGATATCAGTGGTGAGAGAGAATTTTCATGAGAAGAGCATGGAGTATTGTGATGACAAGTTTTATGGTGCATTGTGATGACAAAGATCTTAAGCATTGTGTTGACAAGCGCAAGGCACCTTGTGATGACATCGGTCATGGAACAGTGTGCAGACAATCTCATGGAGCATTGTGATGACAAGGGTCATGGAGCCTTGTGATGACAAGGGTTATGGAGCATTGTGATGACAAGGGAATGGATCATTGTGATGACAAGTGTCATGGAGCATTTTGATGACAAGAGTCCAGGATCACTGTGTTGTCAGGGGTCATGGATCATTGTGATGACAGAGGTCATGGAGCATAGTGATGACTGGGTTCATGGGGCATTGTGAAGAAGTCATGGAGCATTGGGCTGAAAATATTCATGGAGTATTGTGATGACACGGGTCATGGGCATTTTGATGACAAGGGAATGGAGCATTGTGATGAAAAGGGCATGGAGCATGTTGATGAGAAGGCAATGGAGAATTTTGAAGACATGCTTCATTAAGCATTGTGATGACAAGGGCATGGAGCATTGTGATTACAGGGGTCTTGGAGTATTGTGATGAAAAGTGCAAGTACTATTGTGATGAAAAATGCATGGAGCCTTGTCATGACAGGTTTCAAGGAGCATGTTGACAACCATTGTCAGGGAGCATTGTGATGACAAGTTTATTGAGCATTGTGATGACAAAGGTCATGGAGTATTGTGAATAAAATACCATGGATAAGTGTGATGATGAGCGTCATGGGGCGTTGTGATGAAAAGTGTTATGGAACATTGTGATCACAAGGGTTTAGAGCATTGTGATGACAGAGGTCATGGAGCATTTTGATTTCATTGTGATGACAATATCATAAAGCATTATGATGATGGGAATGGTGCACTGTGATGACAGGGTTCATGGAGCATTGAGATGAAAAGGGGCATGGAGCATTGTCATTACAGGTGTCTTGGAGAATTGCGATGACCAGGTCATGGAGCATTGTGATGAGAAGGCGAAGGCGCATTCTGATGACATGCGTCATGGAGCTTTGTGATGACAAAGGTATGGAGCATTGTGATTACAGGTGTCTTGGAGCATTGTGATGACAAGGGTCATGGAGCCTTGTGATGAGAAGGCCGTGGAACATTGTAATGGCAGTTTTTATGGAGCATTGTTATAACAGGGGTAATGGAGCATTTTCATGACAAGGGCATGGAGCATTGGCCTGAAAATTTTCATGGATTACTGTGATGAGAGGGGGCATGGAGCATTGTGATGACAAGGGCACGGAACAATGTGATACATGGGTCATGGAGGATTGTAATGACAAGCCTTGGAGCTTTGTGTTAAGAAGAGCATCGAGCATTGTGATGAAAAGCATCATGGAGCCTGTGATGACAAGGACATGTAACAATGTGATGAGAGGGTTCATGGAGCATTTTGATGACAATGGCATGGAGCATTGTGATGCCAAGGGTCACGGAGCTTTGTGATGACAAAGGTCATGGAGGGTTTTGATGACAACGGCGTGGTGTACTGTGATGAGAAGGGCAGTGAGCATTGTGATGAAAGTGTCATGGAGCAATTTGATGAAAACTGTCATGGGACATTTTGATTACAGGGGTTATGGAACATTGTGATGTCAGGGGTCAGGGAGTATTGTGATGAAAAGGGTCATGGAGCATTGTGAAGACAGGGGTCATGGAACATTGTGATGACGGGGTTGAGGGAGTACTGTGATGACAAGTGATGGAACATTATGATATCAGTGATGGGAGAGCATTTTGATGGGAAGTGCATGGAGCATTGTGACAACAAGGTTTATCGAGAACTGTGATGACAAGGTTGTGGAGCATTGTGATGACAAGCACATGTCGCATTGTGATGACACAGGTCATGGGGCATTTTGCGGAGAAGCGCATGGAGCATTGTGTTGACAAGTATCATGGAGCATTGTGCTGACAAAGGCATGGAGCATAGTTATGACATGAGTAAGAGAACATTGTGATGAAAATTTCATGGAGAATTGTGGTGACAAACGTCACAGAGCCTTTTGATGACGAGGGCATGGACCATTGTGATGACAGGGGTCATGGAGCATTTTGATGACTGTGGTCATGGAGCATTGTGATGACATGGGTCATGGAGCATTGTAATGAGACGGTCATAGAGCATAGGGCTGAAAATGTACATGTATTATTGTGATGACAGGGGTCATGGAGCATTGTGATGAGAAGGTAATGGAGCACTGTGATGACAAGGTCCTGGAGCATTGTGATGAGAGGACCATGGAGCCTTGTGATGACAAGTGTCATGGAGCATTCTGATGAAAAGGTGCATGGAACATTGTGATTACAGGGGTTTTGTAGCATTGTGATGACAAGGGCATGGAGCATTGTGATGCGAAGGCCATGGAGCATTCTGATGACATGCGTCATGGAGCTTTGTGATGACAAGTACATGGAGCATTGTGATTAGAGGAGTCTTGGAGCATTGTGATGAAAAGTGCATGGATCATTGTGATGAAAATTGCATGGAGCCTTGTCATGACAGGGTTCAAGGAGCATACTGATGAGAAGAGTCAGGGAGCATTGTGATGATAAGTGTATTGAGCATTGTGATGACAAAGATCAAGGAGCATTGTGATGGGAAGACCATTGATAATTGTGATGACCAGCATCATGGGGCATTGTGATGACAAGAGTTATGGAACATTGTGATCAGAAGGGTTTGGATCATTGTGATGACAGAGGTCATTGAGCATTTTGATTTCATTGTGATTACAATAGCATGAAATATTATGGTGATGGGCATGGTGCATTGTGATAACAGGGTTCATGGAGCATTGAGATGAAAAGGGGCATGGAGCACTGTGATTACAGTGGTCTTGGAGCATTGTGATCACAATGGAATGGAGCATTGTGATGAGAAGGCCATGGAGCATTCTGATGACTTGCGTCATGGAGCTTTGTGATGACAAGGGCATGGAGCATTTGATTAGAGGGGTCTTGGAGCATTGTGATGACAAGGTTCATGGGGGTTTGTGATTACAAAGCCGTGGAACTTTGTGATGGCAGGGGTCATGGAGCATTGTTATGACAAGGGCACGGAACATGGTGATACATAGATCATGCAGGATTGTAATGACAAGGACATATAGCATTGTGATGAGAAGGGCATCGAGCGTTGTGATGACAAGCCTCATGGAGATTTGTGATGACAAGTGCATGGAACAATGTGATGAGAGTGTTCATGGAGCATTGTGATGACAATGGAATGGAGCATTGTGATGCCAAGTGTCATGGAACTTTGTTATGACAATGGTCATGGAGCATTTTGATAACAAGTGCGTGGTGCATTGTGATGAGAAGTGCAGGGAGCATTGTGATGACATGGGTTATGCAGCATTGTGCTTACCCGCGCATCGAGCATTGTGCTGACAACGGTCATGGAGCATTGTGCTGACAATTCCATGGAGCTTTGTGATGACAAGGGTCACAGAGCACTGTGATGAATAGTTCATGGAGCATTGTGGTGACAAAGGTCACAAAGCCTAGTGTGACGAGGTGATTGAACATTGTGATGACAAATGTCATGAAGCACTGTGATGACTGTAGTCAAGGAGCATTGTGATGACAGTGTAGTTGGAGCATTGTGATGCCAAGGGCATGGAGCATTGTGAGGAAAAGGCCATGGAGCATTCAGATGGCATGTGTCATGGAGCTTTGTGATGACAAGGGCAGGGAGCATTGTGATTACAGGGGTCTTGCATCATTGTGATGAAAAGGGAAAGGATCATTGTGATGAAAAAGGCATGGAGCCTTTTCATGACAGGGTTCATGGAGCATACTGATGACAAGTGTCAGGGAGCATTGTGGTGATAAGTGTATTGAGGATTGTGGTGACAAAGGTCATGGAACATTGTGATGATTAAACCATTCATAATTGTGATGACGAGCGTCATGGGGCATTGTGATGACAAGTATTATGGAACATTGTGATCACAAGGGTTTTTAGCATTGTGATGACAGATGTCATGGAGCATTTTGATTTCATTGTGATGGCAATAGCATGAAGCATTATGATGATGTGCATGGTGCATTGTGATGACAGGGTTCATGGAGCATTGAGATAAAAACGGGCAAGGAGCACTGTGATTACAGGGGTGTTGGAGCATTGTGATGACAAGGGCATGGAGCATTGTGATGAGAAGTTCATGGAGCATTCTGATGACATGCGTCATAGATCTTTGTGATGACACGGGCAAGGAGCATTGTGATTACAGGGGTCTTGGAGCATTGTTATGACAAGGTTCATGGAGCCTTGGATGACAAGGCCGTGGAACATTGTGATGGCAGGGATCATGGAGCATTGTTATAACAGGGGTTATGGAGCATTGTGATGACAGGGGCATGGAACTTTGCTCTGACATGTTTCATGGATTATTGTGATGACAGTGGGCATGACACATTGTGATGACAAGGGCATGGAGCATTGTGATGACAAGGTCAGGGAGTATTGTGAAGACAGGTGTCAGGGAGCATTGTGATGAAATATGCCATGGTCCATTGCGATGACAATTGCATGGAGCATTGTGATGCCAAGTGTTATGGAGGATTGTGATTACAAACGTAATGGAGCATTTTGATGACAAGGGTTTAGAGCATCGTGATGACAAGGGTCTTGGAGCATTGTGATGACAAGGGCATGGAGCACTGTGATGAGAGGGGCATGGAACATTGGTCTGACAAGTTTCATGGATTATTGTGATGACAGTGGGCATGGAACATTGAGATGACAAGAACATGGAGCATTGTGGTGACAAACGTCACAGAGCCTTGTGTGACGTGGGCATGGAACATTGTGATGACCAATGTCATAAAGCATTGTGATGACTGGAGTCACGGAGCATTGTGATGACATGGGCATGGAGCATTGTAATAAAAAGGGCACGGAACACTGTGATACATAGATCATGCAGGATTGTAATGACAAGGTCATTGAGTATTGTGATGAGAAGTGCATCGAGCGTTGGGATGACAATCCTCATGGAGATTTGTGATGACAAGCGCATGGCGCATTGTGATGACATGGGTCATGGAGCACTGTGCTGACAAAGGCATGGTGCATTTTGAAGACAAGGGTCACAGAGTATTGTGATGAAAAGTTCATGGAGCATTGTGGTGACAAATGTCAGAGAGCCATGTGTGACAATGGCATGGACCATTGAGATGACAAAGGTCATGAAGCATTGTGATGACTGGAGTCACGGAGCATTGTGATGAGAGGGTTCATGGAGCATTGTGATGTCAGGGTTCATGGGGCATTGTGATGAGAAAGTCATGGAGCATTGGGCTGAAAATGTTCATGGAGTATTGTGATGACAGGGGTCATGGGGTATTTTGATGACATGGGAAGGGAGCATTGTGATGAAAAAGGCATGGAGCATGGTGATGAGAAGGCCATGGAGCATTCTGAAGACATGTGTCATGAAGCTTTGTGATGACAATGGCATGGACCATTGTGATTCCAGGGGTCTTGGAGCATTGTGAGGAAAAGGGCATGGATCACTGTGTTGAAAAATGCATGGAGCCTTGTCATGACAGGGTTCAAGGAGCATACTGATGACAAGTGTATTGAGCATTGTGATGACAAAGGTAATGGAGTACTGTGAATAAAAGTCCAAGGATAACTGTGATGATGAGCATCATTGGGCGTTGTGATGACAAGTGTTATGGATCATTGTAATTACAAGTGTTTTGAGCATTGTGATGACAGAGGTCATTGAGCATTTTGATTTCATTTTGATGACAATAGTATGAAATATTATGGTGATGGGCACGGTACATTGTGATGACAGGGTTCATGGAGCAATGAGATGAAAAGGGGCATGGATCATTGTGATTACAGGGGTGTTGGAGCATTGTGATGACAAGGGCATGGAGCATTGTGACGAAAAGGCCATGGAGCATTCTGATGACATGCGTCATGGAGCTTTGTGATGACAAGGGGATTGAGAATTGTGATTACAGGGGTCATGGAATATTGTGAAGACAGGGGTGAGGGAGTATTGTGATGACTAGTGATGGAACATTGTGATATCAGTGGTGAGAAGGCATTTAGAGGAGAAATGCATGGAGCATTGTGATGACAAGGTTTATGGAGCATTTTGATGACAAGGATTTGGAGCATTGTGATGACAAGTGCACGGTGCATTGTGATGACATGGGTTATGGAGCATTGTGCTGAAACACGCATCGAGCATTGTGATGACAAGGGTCATGGAGCATTGTGCTGACAAAGGTATGGAGCTTTGTGATGACAAGGGTCACAGAGCATTGTGATAAAAATTTCATGGAGCACTGTGGTGACATAGGTCACAGAGCTTTGTGTGACGAGGTCATGGAACATTGTGATGACAAATGTCATGAAGCATCGTGATGACTGTAGTCACGGAGCTCTGTGATAACAGGGGTCTTGGAGCATTGTGATGAAAAGGGAATAGATCATTGTGATGAAAAAGACATGGAGCCTTGTCATGACAGTGTTCAAGGAGCATACTGATGACAAGTGTCAGCGAGCATTGTGATGCCAATTGTATTGAGCATTGTGGTGACAAAGGTCATGGAGCATTGTGATGAGAAGACCTTGCATAATTTTGATGACGAGCGTCATGGGGCATGTGATGACAAGTGTTATGGAACATTGTGATCAGAACGGTTTGGAGCATTGTGATGACAGAGGTCATAGAGCATTTTAATTTCATTCTGATGACAATAGCATGAATCATTATGGTGATTGGCATGGTGCATTGTGATGACAGGGTTCATGGAGCATTGATATGAAAAGGGGCATAGAGAATTTTGATGACAGAGGTCTTGGTGCATTCTGATGACAAGGGTCATGGAGCCATGTGATGAAACGGCCGTAGAACATTGTGATGGCAGGGGTCATGGAGCATTGTTATGACAGGTGTAATGGAGCATTGTGATGAAAAGGGCATGGAGCAATGTGATGAGAGATTTCATTGAGCATTGTGATGACAATGGCATGGAGCATTGTGATGCCAAGTGTCATGGAGCTTTGTGATGACAAAGGTCATGGGGCATTTTGACGACAAGGGCATGGTGCATTGAAATGAGAAGGACAGGGAGCATTGTGATGACAGGGTCATGGACCAATTTGATGAAAAGGGTCATGGAATATTTTGATGACAGGTGTTATGGAACATTGTGATGTGAGGGGTCATGAAGCATTGTGATGAAATAGGTCATGGAGCATTTTGTGACAGGGGTTATGGAACTTTGAGATGTCAGGGGTCATGGAGCATTGTGATGATAAGGGCATGTAGCACTGTGATGACAGGGGTGAGGGAGTATTGTGATGACTAGTGATGTAACATTGTTATATATGTGGTGAGAGAGAATTTTGATGAGAATTTCATGGAGCATTGTGATGACAAGTGTTATGGAGCATAGCAATGATAAGGACGTGGAGTATTGTGATGACAAGCGCATGGCACATTGTGATGACATGGGTCATGGAGCATTGTGCTGACAAAGCCATGGAGCATTTTGATGACAAGGGACACAGAGCATTGTGATGAAATATTCATGGAGCATTGTGGTGAAAAAGATCACAGAGCCTTGTGTGACGAGGTCATGGACCATAGTGATGAGATAGGTCATGAAGCATTGTGATGACTGGACTCACAGAGCATTGTGATAAAAGGGGTTATGGAGCATTGTGATGACAAGGACACGGAGCAATTTGATGACAGGGGCATGGAACATTGGTCTGACAAATTTCATGGATTTTTGTGATGACAGTGGGCATGGAGCACTGTGATGAGAAGGGCATGGATCATTGTGGTGACAAAGGCATGGAGCATTTTGATGACAATGGACACAGAACATTGTGATGCAATATTCATGGAGCATTGTGGTGTAAAAGATCACAGAGCCTTGTTTGAAGAGGACAAGTACCACTGTGATGACAAAGGTCATGAAACATTGTGATGAGTGGAGTCACGGAGCATTGTGATGACAGGGGTCATGGAGCATTGCTCTGACAAGAATATGGATTATTGTGATGAGAGTGGGAATGGCACATTGTGATGACCAGGGCATGGAACATAGTGATGACAAGGTCATGGAGTATTGTGAAGACAGGTGTCAGGGAGCATTGTGATGACATATATCATTGTCCATTGTGATGAAAATGACATGGAGCATTGTGATACCAAGTGTCATTGAGGATTGTGATGACAAAGGTAATGGAGCATTTTGATGACAAGGGCTTGGAACATTGTGATGACAATGGTCATGGAGCATTGTGATGACAAGGGCATGGAGAATTGTGATGACAAGGGCCATTGAGAATTTTGATGACAACGTCGTGAAGCATTGTGATGACAAGCGCATGGAGCTGGCTATGACAGTGGTCATAGAGCATTGCGATCACAAGTGCATGGAGAATTGTGATGACAAGATCATGTAACATTGTGATGAGATGTGTCACGAAGCACTGTGATGACAAGGACGGGGAGAATTGTAATGACTTGGGTCATGGAGCATTGGCCTGAAAATGTTCATGGAGTATTGTGATTACAGTGGTCAAGGAGCATTGTGGTGACAAGGGAATGGAACATTTTGGTGACAAGGTCCTGGAGCAGTGTGATGAGAAGACCATGGAGCCTTGTGATGACAAGTCTCATGGGGCATTCTGATGAATAGGGTCATTGAGCATTGTGATTACAGGGGTCTTGGAGCATTGTGATGAAAAGTTCATTGAGCATAGTGATGAGAAGGCCATGGAGCATTCTGATGATATGTGTCAACGATCTTTGTGATAAGAGGGGCATGGAGCATTGTGATTACAGGGGTCTTGGAGCATTGTTATGACAAGGGTCATGGAGCCTTGGATGCCAAGGCGGTGGAACATTGTGATGGCAGGGGTCATGGAGCATTGTTATGACAGGGTTAATGGAGCATTGTGATGACAAGGGCATGAAACATTGGTCTGAAAATTTCAGGGATTATTGTGGTGAGATTCGGCCTGGAACATTGTGATGACTAGGGCACGGAACACTGTGATACATGTGTCATGGAGGATTGTAATGACAAGGGCATGGAGCATTGTGATGAGAAGAGTATCGAGCATTGTGATGACAAGTGTCATGGAGCATTGTGGTGACAAGGGCATGGAGCAATATGATGAGAGGTTTCATGTAGCATTGTGATGAAATGGCATGGAGCATTGTGATGCCAAGGGTCATGGAGCTTTGTTATGACAAATGTCATGGAGCAAATTGATGAAAATTGTCATGGAACATTTTGATGACAGTGGTTATGGAACATTGTGATGTCAGGGGTCATGGAGCATTGTGATGATAAGGGCATGTAGCACTGTGATGACAGTGGTTATGGAACATTGTGATGACAGGGGTGAGCGAGTATTGTGATGACTAGTGATGGAATATTGTGATATATGTGGTGAGAGAGCATTTTGATGAGAAGTGCATGGAGCATTGTGATGACAAGTTTTATGGAGCATAGGGATGAAAAGGATGTGGAGCATTGTGATGAAAAGAGCATGGCACATTGTCATGACATGTGTCATGGAGCATTGTGCTGACAAGCGCATGGAGCATTTTGATGACATGTGTCATGGAGCATTGTGCTGAGAAAGGCATGGAGCATTGTGATGACAAGGGACACAGAGCATTGTGATGAAAATTTCATGGAGCATTGTGGTGACAAAGATCACAGAGCCTTGTGTGACGAGGGCATTGACCATTGTGATGAGAAAGGTCATGAATCATTGTGATGACTGGAGTCACGGAGCATTGTGATGACAGGGGTCATGGAGCATTGTGATGACAAGGGCATGGAGCCATGTGATGACAGGGGTATGGAACATTGGTCTGACAAGTTTCATGGATTATTGTGATGACAGTGGGCATGGAGCATTGAGATGACAAGGGCATGGAGCATTGTGGGGACAAAGGTCACAGAACCTTGTGTGACGAGGGCAGGGACCATTGTTTTGACAAAGGTCATGAAGCATTGTGATGACTGGAGTCACGGAGCATTGTGATGACAGGGGTCATGGAGCATTGTGATGACAAGGGCATGGAGCATTGTGATGACTGGGGCATGGAACATAGGTCTGATATGTTTCATGGATTATTGTGATGAGAGTGGGCATGGCGCATTGTGATGACAAGGGCATGGACCGTTCTGATGACAAGGTCATGGAGTATTGTGAAGACTGGTGTCAGGGAGCATTGTGAAGAAATATGTCATTGTCCATTGTGATGACAATGGCATGGAGCATTGTGATACCAAGTGTCATGGACGATTGTGATGACAAAGGTAATGGAGTATTTTGATGACACGGGCTTGGAACATTGCGATGCCAAGGGTCATGGAGCATTGTGATGACAAGGGCATGGAGCATTCTGATGAAAAGGTGCATGGAGCATTGAGATTACAGGGGTTTTGAAGCAATGCGATGAAAAGGGCATGGAGCATTGAGATGAGTAGTCAATGGAGCATTCTGATGACATGCGTCATGGAGCTTTCTGAAGATAAGGACATGGAGCTTTGTGATTACAGGGTTCTTGGAACATTGTGATGAAAAGGGAATGGATCATTTTGATGAAAAATGCATGGAGCCTTGTCATGACAGTGTTCAAGGAGCATACTGATGACAACTGTCAGGGAGCATTGTGATGATAAGTGTATTGAGCATTTTGATGACAAAGATCATGGAGCATTGTGATGAGAAGACCATGGATCATTGTGATGACCAGCGTCATGGGGCATTGTGATGACAAGTGTTATGGAATATTGTGATCAGAAGGGTTTGGTGCATTGTGATGACAGAGGTCATTGAGCCATTTGATTTCATTGTGATGATAATAGCATGAAATATTATGGTGATGGGCACGGTGCATTGTGATGACAGGGTTCATGGAGCATTGAGATAAAAAATGGCATGGAACATTGTGATTACAGGGTTGTTGGAGCATTGTGATGACAAGGGCATGGAGCATTGTGATGAGAAGGCCATGGAGCATTCTGATGACATGCATCATGGAGCTTTGTGATGACATGGGCATGGAGAATTGTGATTACAGGGGTCATGGAATATTGTGAGGACAGGGGTGAAGGAGTATTGTGATGACTAGTGATGGAACATTGTGATATCAGTGTTGAGAAGGCATTTTGAGGAGAAGTTCATGGAGCATTGTGAGGACAAGGTTTATGGAGCATTTTGATGACAAGGTTGTGGAGCATTGTGATGACAAGTGCATGGTGAATTGTGATGACATGGGTTATGGAGCATTGTGCTGACACGCGCATCGAGCATTGTGATGACAAGGGTCATGGAGCAATTTGAATAATAGTGTCATGGAATATTTTGATGACAGTGGTTATGGAATATTGTGATGTCAGGGGTCATGAAGCATTGTGATGAAATGGGTCATGGAGCATTTTGTGACAGGGATTATGGAACATTGTGATGTCAGGGGTCATGGAGCATTGTGATGATAAGCGCATGGAGCACTGTGATGACAGGGGTCTTGGAACATTGTGATGACAATGTCATGGATTATTGTGAAGACAGGTGTCAGGGACCATTGTGATGACATATGTCATTGTCCATTGTGATGACAATGGCATGGAGCATTGTGATACCAAGTGTCATTGAGGATTGTGATGACTAATGTAATGGAGCATTTTGATGACAAGGGCTTGGAACATTGCGATGACAAGGGTCATGGAGCATTGTGATGACAAGGTCATGGAGCATTCTGATGAAAAGGTGCATGGAGCATTGAGATTACAGGGGTTTTGAAGCAATGTGATGACAAGGGCAAGGAGCATTGTAATGAGAAGACAATGGAGCATTCTGATGACATGCGACATGGAGCTTTGTGATGAGAAGGACATGCAGCATTGTGATTACAGGGTTCTTGGAGAATTGTGATGACAAGGGTCATGGAGCATTGTGATGAGAGGTCATGGAGCATTGGCCTGAAAATGTTCATGGAGTATTGTGATGACAGTGGTCAAGGAGCATTGTGATGACAAGGGAATGGAGCATTGTGATGACAATGTCCTGCAGCAGTGTGATGAGAAGACCATGGAGCCTTGTGATGACAAGTCTCATGGAGCATTTTGATGAATTGGGGCATGGAGCATTGTGATTACAGCGGTCTTGGAGCATTGTGATGACAAGGGCATGGAGCATTGTGATGAGAAGGCCATGGAGCCTTCTGATGACATGTGTCATGGATGTTTGTGATGACAACTGCATGGAGCATTGTGATTACAGGGGTCTTGGAGCATCGTGATGACAAGGGTCATGGAGCCTTGGATGACAAGGCGGTGGAACATTGTGATGGCTGGTGTCATGGAGCATTGTTATGACAGGGGTAATGGAGCATTGTGAAGACAAGGGCATGGAATATTTGTCGGAAAATTTCATGGATTATTGTGATGAGATTCGGCATGGAACATTGTGATGACTAGGGCACGGAACACTGTGATACATGTGTCATGGAGGATTGTAATGACAAGGGCATGGAGCATTGTGATGAGAAGAGTATCGAGCATTGTGATGACAAGCGTCATGGAGCATTGTGGTGACAAGGGCATGGAGCAATGTGATGAGAGCTTTCATGTAGCATTGTGATGAAATGGCAAGGAGCATTGTGATGCCAAGGGTCATGGAGCTTTGTGATGACAAAGTCATGGAGCATTTTGATGAAAATGTCGTGGTGCATTGTGATGAGAAGGGCAGGTTGCATTGTGATGACAGGGTCATGGAGCAAATTGATGAAAAGTGTCATGGAACATTTTGATGACAGTTGTTATGGAACATTGTGATGTCAGGGGTCATGGATCATTGTGCTGAAAAAGGCATGGAGCATTGTGATGACAAGGGACACAGAGCATTGTGATGAAATATTCATGGAGCACTGTGGTGACAAAGATGACAGAGCCTTGTGTGACGAGGGCATGGACCCTTGTGAGGACAAATGTCATGAATCATTGTGATGCCAGATTCACGGAGCATTGTTTTGACAGGGGTCATGGAGCATTGTGATGACAAGGGCATGGAGCAATCTGATGACAGGGGCATGGAACATTGGTCTGACAAGTTTCATGGATTATTGTGATGAGAGTGGGCATGGAACATTGAGATGAGTAGGGCAGGGAGCATTGTGGTGACAAAGTTCACAGAGCCTTGTGTGACGAGGGCATGGACCATTGTGAGGACAAAGGTCATGAAGCATTGTGATGACTGGGGTCACGGAGCATTGAGATGACAGGGGTCATGGAGCATTGTGATGACAAGGGCATGGAGCATTGTGATGACAAGGGCATGGAGCATTGTGATGAGATGGGTTATGGAGCATTGTGCTGACACGCGCATCGAGCATTGTGATGACAAGGGTCATGGAGCATTGTGCTGACAAAGGCATGGAGCTTTGTGATGACAAGGGTCACAGAGTATTGTGATAAAAATTTCACGGAGCATTGTGGTGAAAAAAGTCACAGAGCTTTGTGTGACGAGGTCATGGATCATTGTGATGACAAATGTCATGAAGCATTGTGATGACTGGAGCCACTGAGCATTGTGACAACAGGGGTCTTGTAGAATTGTGATGAAAAGGGAATGGATCATTGTGATGAAAAAGTTATGGAGCCTTGTCATGACAGTGTTCAAGGACCATACTGATGACAAGTGTGAGCGAGCATTGTGATGCCAATTGTATTGAGCATTGTGGTGACAAAGATCATGGAGCATTGTGATGAGAAGACCTTGCATAATTGTGATGACGAGCGTCATGGGGAATGTGATGACAATTGTTATGGAATATTGTGATCAGAAGGGTTTGGAGCATTGTGATGACAGAGGACATGGAGCATTTTGATTTCATTGTGATGACAATAGCATGAATCATTATGATGATGGGCATGTTGCACTGCGATGACAGTGTTCATGGAGCATTGAGATGAAAAGTGGCATGGAGAATTGTGATTACAGAGTTCTTGGTGCATTGTGATGACAAGGGTCATGGAGCCTTGTGATGACAAAGGCCGTGGAACATTGTGATGGCAGGGGTTTTGGAGGATTGTTATGACAGGTGTAATGGAGCATTGTGATGACAAGGGCATGGAGCAATATGATGAGAGATTTCATTGAGCATTGTGATGACAATGGCATGGAGCATTGTGATGCCAAGGTTTATGGAGCTTTGTGATGACAAATGTCATGGAGCATTTTGACGACAAGAGCATGGTGCAATGAGATGAGAAGGACAGGGAGCATTGTGCTGACAGGGTCATGGAGCAATTTGATGAAAAGTGTCATGGAATATTTTGACGAGAGGGGTTATGGAACATTGTGATGTCAGGGGTCATGAAGCATTGTGATGAAATGGCTCATGGAGCATTTTGTGACAGGGGTTATGGAACATTGTGATGTCAGGGGTCATGGAGCACTGTGATGATAAGGGCATGTAGCACTGTGATGACAGGGGTCATGAAACACTGTGATGACAGCGGTGAGGGAGTATTGTGATGACTAGTGATGTAACATTGTGATATATGTGGTGAGAGAGCATTTTGATGAGAAGTGCATGGAGCATTGTGATGACAAGTGTTATGGAGCATAGCAATGATAAGGTTGTGGAGTATTGTGATGACAAGCGCATGGCGCATTGTGATGATATGGGTCATGGAGCATTGTGCTGACAAGCACATGGAGCATTTTGATGACAAGTGTCATGGAGCATTGTGCTGAGAAAGGCATGGAGCATTTTGATGACAAGGGACACAGAGCATTGTGATGAAATATTCATGGAGCATTGTAGTGAAAAAGATCACAGAGCCTTGTCTGACGAGGGCATGGACCATAGTGATGAGATACGTCATGAAGCATTGTGATGACTGGAGTGACGGAGCATTGTGATGAAAGGGGTCATGGAGCATTGTGATGACAAGGGCATGGAGCAATGTGAAGACAGGGGCATGGATCATTGGTCTGACAAGTTTCATGGATTATTGTGATGACAGTGAGCATGGAGCATTGGGATGACAAGGGCATGGAGCATTGTGGTGACAAAGTCATGGAGCATTTTGATGACAAGGGACACAGAGCATTGTGATGAAATATTCATGGAGCTTGTGGTGTAAAATATCACAGAGCCTTGTTTGAAGAGGACATGGACCACTGTGATGACAATGGTCATGAAGCATTGTGATGACTGCAGTCACGGAGCATTGTGATGACAGGGGTCATGAAGCATTGCTCTGACAAGATTATGGATTATTGTGATGAGAGTGGGCATGGCGCATTGTGATGACAAGGGCATGGAACATTGTGATGACAAGGTCATGGAATATTTTTAAGACAAGTGTCATGGAGCATTGTGATGACATAAGTCATTGTCCATTGTGATGACAATGGCATGGAGCATTGTGATACCAAGTGTCATGGAGGATTGTGATGACAAAGGTAATGGAGCATTTTGATGACAAGGGCTTGGAACATTGCGATGACAAGGGTCATGGAGCATTGTGATGACAAGGGCATGGAGCATTTTGATGACAAGGGCCATTGAGAATTTTGATGACAACATCGTGAAGCATTGTGATGACAAGCGCATGGAGCTTGCTATGACAGTGGTCATAGAGCATTGCTATGACAAGTGCATAGATAATTGTGATGACAAGATCATGTAACATTGTGATGAGAAGTGTCACGAAGCATTGTGATGACAAGGACGTGGAGAATTGTAATGACATGGGACATGGAGCATTGTGATGAACAGGGCATGGAGAATTGTGGTAGCAAGACCATGGAGCATTGTGATGAAAAGACCATGGATAATTATGTGAGGAGCGTCATGGATCACTGTAATGACAAGGGGCATGGAGCATTGTGATGACAGGTGTCATGGAGCATTGTGATGAGAGGGGTCATGGAGCATTGTGATGACAAGGGTAATGGAGCATTGTGATGAGAAGTTCATAGAGCATTGGCCTGTAAATGTTCATGGAGTATTGTGATTACAGTGGTCCAGGAACATTGTGATAACAAGGGAATTGAGCATTTTGATGTCAAGGTCCTAGAGCAGTGTGATGAGAAGACCATGGAGCCTTGTGATGACAAGTCTAATGGAGCACTCTGATGAATAGGGGCACGGAGCATTGTGATTACAGGGGTCTTGGAGCATTGTGATGACAAGGTCATGGATCATAGTGATGAGAAGGCCATGGAGCATTCTGATGACATGTGTCATGGATCTTTGTGATGACAGGGGCATGGAACATTGTGATTACAGGGGACTTGGAGCATTGTGATGACAAGGGTCATGGAGCCTTGGATGCCAAGGCGGTGGAACATTGTGATGGCAGGGGTCATGGAGCATTGTTATGACAGGGGTAATGGAGCATTGTGATGACAAGGGCATGGAGCAATGTGATGAGAGATTTCTTTGAGCATTGTGAAGACAATGGCATGGAGCATTGTGATGCCAAGGGTCATGGAGCTTTGTGATGACAAATGTCATGGGACATTTTGATGACAAGGGCGTGGTGCATTGTGATGAGAAGGGCAGGGAGCATTGTGATGACAGTGTCATGGAGCAATTGGAATAAAAGGGTCATGGAATATTTTGATGACAGGGGTTATGGAACATTGCGATGTGAGGGGTCATGAAGCATTGTGATGAAATGTGTCATGGGGCATATTGTGACAGGGTTTATGGAACATTGTGATGTCAGGGGTCATGGAGCATTGTAATGATAAGGGCATGTAGCACTGTGATGACAGTGGTTATGGAACATTGTGATGACAGGGGTGAGCGAGTATTGTGATGGCTAGTGATGGAACATTGTGATATATGTGGTGAGAGAGCATTTTGATGAGAAGTGCATGGAGCATTGTGATGACATATTTTATGGAGCATAGGGATGAAAAGGATGTGGAGCATTGTGATGAAAAATGTCATGGAGCCTTGTGATGACATGTGTCATGGAGCATTGTGCTGACAAGAGCATGGAGCATTTTGATGACAAGTGTCATGGAGCATTGTGCTGACAAAGGCATGGAGCATTGTGATGACAAGGGACACAGAGCATTGTGATGAAAATTTCATGGAGCATTGTGGTGACAATGATCACAGAGCCTTGTGTGTCGAGGACATGGACCATTGTGATGAGAAAGGTCATGAATCATTGTGATGACTGGAGTCACGGAGCATTGTGAGGACAGGGGTCAAGGAGCATTGTGATGACAAGGGCATGGAGTAATGTGATGAGAGGGGCATGGAAAATTGGTCTGACATGTTTCATGGATTATTGTGATGACAGTGGGCATGGCGCATTGTGATGACAAGGGCATGGAACATTGTGATGACAAGGTCATGGAATATTGTGAAGACACGGGTCAGGGAGCATTGTGATGACATATGTCATTGTCCTTTGTGATGACAATGGCATGGAGCATTGTGATACCAAGTGTCATGGAGGATTGTGATGACAAAGGTAATGGAGCATTTTGATGACAAGGGCTTGGAACATTGCGATGACAAGGGTGATGGAGCATTGTGATGACAAAGGCATGGAGCATTCTGTTGAAAAGGTTCATGGAGCATTGAGATTACAGGGGTTTTGAAGCAATGTGATTACAAGGGCATGGAGCATTGTGATGAGAAGGCAATGGAGCATTCTGATGGCATGCGTCATGGAGATTTGTGATGACAAGGACATGGAGCATTGTGATTACAGGGGTCTTGGAGCATTGTGATGAAAAGGGAATGGATCATTGTGATGAAAAATGCATGGAGCCTTATCATGACAGGTTTCAAGGAGCATACTAATGACAACTGTCAGGGAGCATTGTGATGATAAGTGTATTGAGCATTGTGATGACAAAGATCATGGAGCATTGTGATGAGAAGACCATGGATAATTGTTATGACCAGCGTCATGGGGCATTGTGATGATAAGTGTTATGGAACATTGTGATCAGAAGGGTTTGGTGCATTGTGATGACAGAGGTCATTGAGCATTTTGATTTCACTGTGATGACAATAGCATGAAATATTATGGTGATGGGCACGGTGCATTGTGATGACAGGGTTAATGGAGCATTGAGAAGGAAAGGGGCATGGAGCATTGTGATGAAAAGGGAATGGATCATTGTGATGAAAAATGCATGGAGCCTTGTCATGACAGGGTTCAAGGAGCATACTGATGACAACTGTCAGGGAGCATTGTGATGATAAGTGTATTGAGCATTGTGATGACAAAGATCATGGAGGATTGTGATGAGAAGACCATGGATAATTTTTATGACCAGCGTCATGGGGCATTGTGATGACAAGTGTTGTGGAACACTGTGATCAGAAGGGTTTGGTGCATTGTGATGACAGAGTTCATTGAGCATTTTGATTTCATTGTGATGACAATAGCATGAAATATTATGGTGATGGGTATGGTGCATTGTGATGACAGTGTTCATGGAGCATAGAGATGAAAAGTGGCATGGAGAATTGTGATCACAGAGGTCTTGGAGCATTGTGATGACAAGGGTCATGGAGCCTTGTGATGACCAGACCGTGGAACATTGTGATGGCAGTGGTCATTGAGCATTGTTATGACAGGTGAAATGGAGCATTGTGATGACAAGGGCATGGAGCATTGTGATGCCAAGCGTCATGGAGCTTTGTGATGACAAGTGTCATGGAGCATTTTGATGACAAGGGCGTGGTGAATTGTGATGAGAAGGGCAGGGAGCATTGTGTTGACAGGGTCATGGAGCAATCTGAATAACACGGTCATGAATTATTTTGGTGACAAGGTTTATGGAACATTGCGATGTCAGGGGTCATGAAGCATTGTGATAAAATGGGTCATGGGGCATTTTGTTACAGGGGTTATGGAACATTGTGATGTCAGTGGTCATGGAGCATTGTGATGATAAGGGGATGTAGCACTGTGATGACAGTGGTCATGGAACATTGTGATGACAGGGGTGAGCGAGTATTGTGATGACTAGTGATGGAACATTGTGATATATGTGGTGAGAGAGCATTTTGATGAGAAATGCATGGAGCATTGTGATGACAAATTTTTTGGAGCATAGCGATGAAAAGGATGTGGAGCATTGTGATGAAAAGAGCATGGCACATTGGGATGACATGTGTCATGGAGTATTGTGCTGACAAGTGCATGGAACATTTTGATGACAAGTGTCATGGAGCATTGTGATGACAAAGATCATGGAGCATTGTGATGACAAGGGCATTAAGAATTTTGATGACAGGGGCATGGAACATTGGTCTGACATGTTTCATGGATTATTGTGATGACTCTGGGCATGGCGCATTGTGATGACAAGGGCATGGAACTTTGTGATGACAAGGGCATGGAGTATTGTGAAGACAGCTGTCAGGGAGTATTGTTATGACATATGTCATTGTCCATTGTAATGACAATGGCATGGAGCATTGTGATACCAAGTGTCATGGAGGATTGTGATGACAAAGGTAATTGAGCATTTTGATGACAACGGCTTGGAACATTGCGATGACAAGGGTCATGGAGCATTGTGTTGACAAGGGCATGGAGCATTCTGATGAAAAGGTGCATGGAGCATTGAGGTTACAGGGGTTTTGAAGCAATGTGATTACAAGGGCATGGAGCATTGTGATGAGGAGGCAATGCAGCATTCTGATGAGATGCGTCATGGAGCTTTGTGATGACAAGGACATGGAGCATTGTGATTACAGGGGTCTTGGAGCATTGTGATGAAAAAGGAATGGATCATTGTGATGAAAAATGCATGGAGCCTTGTCATGACAGGGTTCAAGGAGCATACTGATGACAACTGTCAGGGAGCATTGTGATGATAAGTGTATTGAGCATTGTGATGACAAAGATCATGGAGCATTGTGATGAGAAGACCATGGATAATTGTTATGACCAGCGTCATGGGGCATTGTGATGACAAGTGTTATGGAACATTGTGATCAGAAGGGTTTGGTGCATTGTGATGACAGAGGTCATTGAGCATTTTGATTTCATTGTGATGACAATAGCATGAAATATTATGTTGATGGGCACGGTGCATTGTGATGACAGGGTTCATGGTGCATTGAGATGAAAAGGGGCATGGAACATTGTGATAACATCGGTGTTGGAGCATTGTGATGACAAGGGCATGGAGCATTGTGATGAGAAGGCCATGGAGCATTCTGATGACATGCGTCATGGAGCTTTGTGATGACAATGGCATGGAAAATTGTGATTACAGGGGTCATGGAATATTGTGATGACAGGGGTGAGGGAGTATTGTGATGACTAGTGATGGAACATTGTGATATCAGTGGTGAGAAGGCATTTTGAGGACAAGTGCATGGAGCATTGTGATGACAAGGTTTATGGAGAATTTTGATGACAAGGATGTGAAGCATTGTGATGACAAGTGCATGGTGCATTGTGATGACATGGTTTATGGAGCATTGTGCTAACAAAGGCATGGAGCTTTGTGATGAAAAGGGTAACAGAGCATTGTGATAAAAATTTCATGGAGCATTGTGCTGACAAAGGCATGGAGCTTTGTGATGACTAGTGTCACAGAGCATTGTGATAAAAATTTCATGGAGCATTGTGGTGACAAAGGTCACAGAGTTTTGTGTGACCAGGTCATGGACCATTGTGATGAAAAATGTCATGAAGCATTGTGATGACTGGAGTCACGGAACATTGTGATAACAGTGGTCTTGGAGCATTGTGATGAAAAGGGCATGGATCATTGTGATGAAAATTGCATGGAGCCTTGTCATGACAGTGTTCAAGGAGCATACTGATGACAAGTGTCAGCGAGGATTGTGATGCCAAGTGTATTGAGCATTGTGGTGACAAAGGTCATGGAGCATTGTGATGAGAAGACCTTGCATAATTGTGATGACGAGCGTCTTGGGGCATTGTGATGACAAGTGTTATGGAACATTTTGATCAGAAGGGTTTGGTGCATTGTGATGACAGAGGTCATTGAGCATTTTGATTTCATTGTGATGACAATAGCATGAATTATTATGGTGATGGGCACGGTACATTGTGATGACAGGGTTCATGGAACATTGAGATGAAAAGTGGCATGGAGAATTGTGATTACAGAGGTCTTGGAGCATTGTGATGACAAGGGTCATGGAGCCTTGTGATGACAAGGCCGTGCAACATTGTGATGGCAGGGGTCATGGAGCATTGTTATGATAGGTGTAAAGGAGCATTGTGATGACAAGGGCATGGAGCAATGTGATGAGAGATTTCATTGAGCATTGTGATGACAATGGAATGGAGCACTGTGATGCCAATGGTCATGAAGCATTGTGATGACTGGAGTCACGGAGCATTGTGATGACAGGTGTCATGGAGCATTGTGATGAGAAGTGCAGGGAGCATTGTGATGACAGGGTCATGGAGCAATTGGAATAAAAGGGTCATGGAATATTTTGATGACAGGTGTTATGGGACATTGTGATGTCAGGGGTCATGAAGCATTGTGAAGAAATGGGTCATGGAGCATTTTGTGACAGGGGTTATGGAACATTGTGATGTCAGGTGTCATGGAGCATTGTGATGATAAGGGCATGTAGCAGTGTGATGACAGTGGTCATGGAACATTGTGATGACAGGGGTGAGCGAGTATTGTGATGACTAGTGATGGAACATTGTGATATATGTGGTGAGAGAGCATTTGGTGAGAAGTGCATGGAGCATTGTGATGACAATTTTTATGGAGCATAGCGATGAAAAGGATGTGGAGCGTTGTGATGAAAAGAGCATGGCACATTGTGATGACATGGGTCATGGAGCATTGTGATGAAAATTTCATGGAGCATTATGGTGACAAAGATCACAGAGCCTTGTGTGACGAGGGCATGGACCACTGTGATGAGAAAGGTCATTAATCATTGTGATGACTGGAGTCACGGAGCACTGTGCTGACAGGTGTCATGGAGCATTGTGAGGAAAGGGCAGGGAGCAATATGATGATAGTGTCATGGAACATTGGTCTGACAAATTTCATGGATTATTGTGATGACAGTGTGCATGGAGCATTGAGATTACAAGGGCATGGTGCATTGTGGTGACAAAGGTCACAGATCCTTGTGTGACGAGGGCATGGACCATTGTGAGGACAAACGTCATGAAGCATTGTGATGACTGGAGTCACGGAGCATTGTGATGATAGGGGTCATGGAGCATTTTGATGACAAGGGCATGGAGCATTGTGAGGAAAATGGCATGGAGCATTGTGATGACAAACGCCATTGTGAATTTTGATGACAAGGTCGTGAAGCATTGTGATGAAAAGCACATGGAGCTTGCTATGACGGGTCATGGAGCATTGCAATGACAAGTGCATGGAGAATTGTGATGACAAGATCATGTAACATTGTGATGAGAAGTGTCATGGAGCATTGTGATGGCAAGACCGTGGAGCATTGTGATGAGAAAACCATATAATTGTTATGACTAGCGTCATGGAGCACTGTAATGACATGGGCGTGGAGCATTGTGATGACAAGTGTCATGGAGCATTGTGATGACAAGGGTCATGGAGGACACTGATGACAAGCTTGTGAAGTGTTGTGATGACAATGGCATGGAGCATTGTGATGAAAAGTGCATGGAGCCTTTTCATGACACGGTTCAAGGAGCATTCTGACGAGAAATGACAGGGAGCATTGTGATGATAAGTGTATTGAGCATTGTGATGACAAAGTTCATGGAGCATTGTCATGAGAAGTCCATGGATAATTGTGATGACAGGCATCAAAGTGTGTTGTGATGACAAGTGTTATGGAACATTGTGATCACAAGTGTTTGGACCACTGTGATGACAGAGGTCATGGATCATTTTGATTTCAAGGAACATGGAGAATTTTGATGACAAGGGCTTGAAGCAATGTGATCCCAAGGTTCATGTAGGATTTTGATGACAATGGTAATGGAGAATTATGATGACAAGCGCATGGAGCATTGTGATGACACTGTCAGGTAGCATTTTGCTGACAAAGGCATGGAGCATTGTGATGACAAGGGTCACGGAGCAATGTGATGACAAGCATCACAGAGCATTGTGATTACAGGGGCCATGGAACACTGGGATGACAAGGGCATGGATCAATGTGATGACAATGGTCATGGAGCATTTTGATGACAGTGGTCATGGAGCATTTTGATGACATGGGTCATGAAGCATTGTGATGGGAAGGTCATGGAACACTGGGTTGAAAATATTCATGGAGTATTGTGATGACAGTTGTCATAGAACATTGTGATGACAAGGGAATGGAGCATTGTGATGACAGGGTCATGGAGCATTGGTCTGACATGTTTCATGGATTATTGTGATGACAGTGGGCATGGTGCATTGTTATGACAAGGGCATGGATCACTGTGATGACAAGGTCATGGATTATAGTGAAGACCGGTGTCAGGGAGCATTGTGATGACATGTCATGGTCCCTTGTGATGACAATGCCATGTAGCATTGTGATGCCAAGTGTCATGGAGGATTGTGATGACAAAGGTAATGGAGCATTGTGATGAGAAGGGCATGGAGCATTGTGTTGACAAGGGCATGGAGCATTGTGATAACAAGGGCCATTGATAATTTTGATGACAATTCATGAAGCATTGTGACAAGGTTTATGGAGCATTGTGATGACAAGGATGTGGAGCATTGTGATAACAAGTGCATGATGCATTGTGATGACAAGTGCATGGTGCATTGTGATGGCATGTTTCAAGGAGCATTGTGCTGAAAAGCACATGGAGCATTGTGATGACAAGTGTCATGGATCATTGTGCTGACAAAGGCATGGTGCATTGTGATGACAAGTGTCACAGGGCATTGTGATGAAAAGGACATTGATCATTGTGATGCATAATTAATGGAGCCTTGTCATGACAGGGTTCAAGGAGCATACTGATGACAAGTGTCAGCGAGCATTGTGATGACAAGTGCATTGAGCATTGTGATGACAAAGTTCATGGAGTATTGTGAATAGAAGGCCATGGATAATTGTGATGATGAGCATCATGGGGCGTTGTTATGACAAGTGTTATGGAACATTGTGATCACAAGGGTTTGGAGCATTGTGATGACAGAGGTCATGGAGCATTTTGATTTCATTTTGATGACAATAGCATGAAGCATTATGATGATGGGCATGGTGCATTGTGATGACACCGTTCATGGAGATTTATGATGAAAAGGGGCATTGAGCATTGTGATTACAGAGGTCTAGGAGAATTATGATGACAAGGGCATGGAGCATCGTGAATGAGAAGGCCATGGAGCATTCTGATGACATGCGTCATGGAGCTTTTTGATGATGAGGACATGGAGCATTGTAATGACAAGGGTTATGGAGCCTTGTGATGACAAGGCCGTGGAATATTGTAATGGCAAGTGTCATGGAGCATTGTTATAACAGGGGTAATGGAGCATTTTGATGACAAGGGCATGGAGCATTGGTCTGAAAAGCTTCATGGATTATTGTGATGAGAGGGGGCATGGAGCATTGTGATGACAAGGGCACAGAACACTGTGATACATGGGTCATGGCGGATTGTAATGACAAGGGCATGGAGCATTGTGTTAAGAAGAGCATCGAGCATTGTGATGAAAAGCATCACGGAGACTGTGATGATAAGGGCATGGAACAATGTGATGAGAGTGTTCATGGAGAATTTTGATGACAAGGGCATGGAGAATTGTGATGCCAAGGGTCATGTAGCTTTGTGATGACAAAGGTCATGGAGCATTTTGATGATAAGCACGTGGTGAACTGTGTTGAGAAGGGCAGGGAACATTGTGATGAAAGGGTCATGGAGCAATTTGATGAAAATTGTCATGGGACATTTTGATGAAAGGGGTTATGGAACATGGTGATGTCAGGGGTCATGGAGGATTATGATGAAAAGGGTCATGGAGCATTTTGATGACAGGGGTCCTGGAACATTGTGATGACAGGGGTGAGGGAATATTGTGATGACTAGTGATGGAACATTATGATATCAGTGGTGGGAGAGCATTTTGATGTGAAGTGCATGGAGCATGGTGATGACAAGGTTTATGGAGCACTGTGATGACAAGGTTGTGGAGCATTGTGATGACAAGCACATGGTGCATTGTGATGACACAGGTCATGGGGCATTGTGCGGACAAGCGCATGGAGCATTGTGATGAAAATTGTAATGGAGAATTGTGCTGACAAAGGCATGGAGCATAATGATGACATGGGTAAAAGAGCATTGTGATGAAGATTTCATGGAGCATTGTGGTGACAAATTTCACAGAGCCTTTTGATGACGTGGACATGGACCATTGTGATGAGAAGGTCCTGGAGCATTGTGATGAGAGGACCATGGAGCCTTGTGATGACAATTCTCATGGAGCATTCTGATGAAAAGGGGCATGGACCATTGTGATTACAGTGGTATTGGATACTTGTGATGACAAGGCCGTAGAACATTGTCATGGCAGGGGTCGTGGAGCATGGTTATGACATGGGCAATGGAGCATTGTGATGACAAGGGCATCGAGCATTGGTCTGAAAAGTTTCATGGATTATTGTGATGAGAGTGGGCAAGGAGCATTGTGATGACAAGGGCACGGAACACTGTGATACATGGGTCATGTAGGATTGTAATGACAAGGGCATGGAGCAATGTGATGAGAGGCTTCATGGAGCAATGTGATGACAAGGGCATGGAGCATTGTGATGACAAGGGTCATGGAGCATTTTGATGACAAGATTCCCGGATCATTGTGTTGTCAGGGGTCATGGAGCGCTGTGATGACAGTGGCCATGGAGCATTGTGATGACAGGGTCAAGGAGCATTGTGATAAGAAGGTCATGGAACATTGGGCTGAAAATAATCATGGAGTATTGTGATGACGGGGTAATTGTGCATTGTGATGACAAGGGAATGGAGTATTTTGATAACAAGGTCCTGGGGCATTGTGAGGAGAAAACCATGGAGCCTTGTGATGACAAGTCTCATGGAGCATTCTGATGAAAAGGTGCATGGAGCATTGTGATTACAGGGGTCATGGAGCATTGTGATGAAAATGGCATGGAGCATTGTGATGCCAAGGGTCATGGAGCTTTGTGATGACAAAGTTCATGGAGCATTTTGATGACAAGGTCGTGGTGCATTGTGATGAGAAGGGCAGGGAGAATTTTGATGACAGGGTCATGGAGCAATTTGATGAAAAGTATCATGGAATATTTTGATGACAGTGGTTATGGAACACTGTTATGTCAGGGGTCATGGAGCATTGTGATGAAAAGTGTCATGGAGGATTTTGATGACAGGGGTTATGGAACATTGTGATGTCAGGGTTCATGGAGCATTGTGATGATAAGGTCATGTAGCATTGTAATGACAGGGATCATGGAACATTGTGATGACGGGGGGAGAGAGCATTTTGATGAGAAGTGCATGGAGCATTGTGATGACAAGGTTTTTGGAGCACTGTAATGACAAGAATGTGGAGCATTGTGATGACAAGCGCATGGCGCATTGTGATGACATGGATTATGAAGCATTGTGATCAAAAGCGCATGGAGCATTGTGATGACAAGGCTCATGGAGAATTGTGCTGACAAAGTCATGGAGCATGGTGATGACAAGGATCACAGAGCATTGTGAGGAAAAGTTCATGGAGCATTGTGGTGCGAAAGGTTACAGAGCCTTGTGTGACGAGGACATGGACCATTGTGATGACAAATGTCATGAAGCCTTGTGATGACAGGAGTCACAGAGCATTGAGATGACTGGGGTCTTGGAGCACTGTGATGACAAGGACATGGAGCACTGTGATGAGAAGGCAATGGAGCATTCTGATGACATGCGTCATGGAGCTTTGTGATTAAAGGTCATGGAGCATTGTGATTACAGGGGTCTTGGAGCATTGTGATGAAAATGGTATGGATCACTGTGATGAAAAAGGCATGGATCCTTGTCATGACAGGGTTCAATGAGCATACTGATGACAAGTGTCAGGGAGCATGGTGATGACAAGTGTATTGAGCATTGTGATGACAAAGGTCATGGAGTACTGTGATGAGAAGACCATGTATAATAGTGAGGATTAGCGTCATGGTGCATTGTGATGACAATGGTTATGGAACATTGTGATCACAAGGGTTTGGAGCATTTTGATGACAGAGGTCATGGAGCATATTGATTTCATTGTGATGACAATAGCATGAAGCATTATGATGATGGACATGATGCATTGTGATGACAGGGTCATGGAGCAATTTGATGAAAAGTTTCATGGAACATTTTGATGACAGTGGTTATGGAACATTGTGATGTCAAGGGTCTTGGAGCCTTGTGATGAAAAGGGTGATGGAGCATTCTGATGACAGAGGATATGGAACATTTTGATGTCAGGGTTCATGGAGCATTGTGATGATGAGGCATGTAGCATTGTGATGACAGAGGTCATGGAAAATTGTGATGACAGTGGTGAGGGAATATTGTGATGACTAGTGATGGAACATTGTGATATCAGTGTTGAGAAAGCATTTTGATGAGAAGTGCATGGACCATTGTGATGAAAAGGTTTATGAAGAATTGTGATGACAAGGTTTATGGAGCATTGTGATGACAAGGCTGTGGAGCATTGTGATGACAAGTGCATGGCGCATTTTGATGACATGGGTCATGGAGCATTGTGCTGAGAAGCGCATGGAGCATTGTGATGACAAGGGTCATGGAGCATTGTGCTGACAAAGGCATGGAACATTGTGATGACAAAGGTCACAGAGCATTGTGATGAAAAGTTCATGGAGCATTGTGACAATGGTCACAGAGCCTTGTGATGAGGAGTTCAAGGACCATTGTGATGACAAAGGTCATGAAGGATTGTGATGACTGGAGTCACGGAACACTGTGATGACAAAGGTTTGGAGCATTCTGATGACAGGGGCATGGTGCATTTGTCTGACAAGTTTCATGGTTTATTGTGATGACAGTGGGCAAGGCGCATTCTGATGAGAAGAGCATGGAGCATTGTGATGAGAAGGTCATGGAGTACTGTGAAGAAAGCGGTCTGGGAGCATTGTGATGACATATGTCATGGTCCATTGTGATGACAATGGCACGGAGCATTGTGATGCCAAGTGTCATGGAGGAATGTGATGACAACGTTAATGGAGCATTGTGATGATAGGGGTTTGGAGCATTGTGATGACAAGGGTCATGGAGCATTTTGATGACAAGGGCATGGGTGATTTTGATGACAAGAGCCATTGAGAATTTTGATGACAAGGTCGTGAAGCATTCGGAGGAAAAGCACATGGAGCTTACTATGACAGGGGTCATGGAGCAATTCGATGACAAGTTCATGGAGAATTGTGATGACAAGAGCATGTAACACTGTGATGAGAAGTGTCATGGAGCATTGTGATGGCAAGACCGTGGAGCATTGTGATGAGAAGACCATGGATAATTTTGATGATGAGCGTCATGGAGCACTAATGACAAGGTGCATGGAGCACTGGGATGACAGGTGTCATGGAGCATTGTGATGACAGGGGTCATGGAGCATTGGGATGACAAGGGTCATCGAGCATTCTGATGACAAGCTTGTGGAGTAATGTGATGACAATGGCATGGAGAATTGTGATGAAAAGGGCATGGAGCATTGTGATGAAAAAGGCTTGGAGCCTTTTCATGACAGGGTTCAAGGAGCATTCTTGCGACAAGTGTCAGGGAGCTTTGTGATGACAAGTGTATTGAGCATTGTGATGACAAAGGTCAAGGAGCATTGTGATGACAGGCATCATGGAGGGTTGTGATGACAAATGTTATGGAACATTGTGATCACAAGGGTTTTGAGCATTGTGATGACAGAAGTCATGTATCATTTTCATTTCAAGGTGCATGGAGCATTGTGATGACAAGGGCATGAAGCATTGTGAACCCAAGGTTCATGGAGGGTTTTGATGACAATGGGAATGGAGTATTGTGATGACAAGCGCATGGAGCATTGTGATGACAAGGTCATGTAGCATTTTGCTGACAAATGCATGGAGCATTTTGATGACAAGTGTCATGGAACACTGTGATGACAAGCGTCATGGAGCATTGTGATTACAGGGGTCACGGAGCATTGGGATGGCAAGGGCATGGATCATTGATGACAAGGGTCATCGATCATTTTGATGACAAGAGTCCCGGATCATTGTGTTGTCCGGTGTCATGGAGCACTGTGATGACAGGGGTCATGGAGCACTGTGTTGAGAAGTTCATGGAGCATTGGGCTGAAAATATTCATTGAGTATTGCGATGGCAGTGGTCATGGAGCATTGCGATGACAATGGAATGGAGCATTGTGATGACAAGGTCCTGGAGCATTGTGAGGAGAAGACCATGGAGCCTTGTGATGACAACTGTCATGGAGCATTCTGATGAAAAGGGGTGTGGAGCATTGTGATTACATGGGTCTTGGAGCATTGTGATGAAAATGGCATGGGTGATTGTGATGCAAAAGGCATGGAGCCTTGTCATGACAGGGTTCAAGGAGCATACTGATGACAAGTGTCAGGGAGCATTGTAATGACAAGTGTATTGAGCATTGTGATGACAAAGGACATGGAGAATTGTGATGAGAAGACCATGGATAATTGTGATGATGAGCATCATGGGGCGTTGTGAGGACAAGTGTTATGGAACATTGTGATCACAAGGGTTTGGAGCATTGTGTTGACAGAGGTTATAGAGCATTTTGATTTCATTTTGATGACAAAAGCATGAAGCATTTTGATGATGGGCATGGTTCATTGTGATTACAGAGTTCAAGGATCATTGAGATGAAAAGTGGCATGGAGCATTTTGATTACAGGTGTCTTGGAGCATTGTGATGACAAGGGTATGGAGCATTGTGATGAGAAGGCCATGGAGCGGATTGATGACATGCGTCATGGAGCTTTGTGATGACAATAGCATGGAGCATTGTGACTACAGGGGTCTTGGAGCATTGTGATGAAAAGGGTCATGGAGCCTTGTGATGACAAGGCCGTGGAACATTGTCATGACTGGGGTGAGGGAGTATTGTGATGACTAGTGATGGAACATTTTGATATCAGTGGTGAGAGAGCATTTTGATGAGAAGTACATGGAGCATTGTGATGACAAGTTTTATGGAGCATTTTGATGAAAAGGGTCATGGAGCCTTGTGATGACAAGGCCGTGGAACATTGTCATGACAGGGGTGAGGGAGTATTGTGATGACTAGTGATGGAACATTTTGATATCAGTGGTGAGAGAGCATTTTGATGAGAAGTACATGGAGCATTGTGATGACAAGTTTTATGGAGCATTTTGATGACAAGTTTGTGGAAAATTTTGATAACAAGCGCATGGAGCATTGTGATAACAAGGGTCATGGAGCACTCTGCTGACAAAGGCACGGAGCATTGTGATGGCAAGGGTCACAGAGCATTGTGAATGGAAAGTTCATGGAGCATTATGGTGACAAATTTCACAGAGCCCTGTGATGACGAGGGCATGGACCATTTTGATGCCAAAGGTCATGAAGCATTGTGATGACTGGAATCACGGAGCATTGTGATGACAAGGGCATGGAGCATTGTGATGACAGGGGCATGGAACATTGGTCTGAAAAGTTTCATAGATTATTGAGATGATAGTGGGCATGGAACATTGTGATGACAAGGGCATGGAGCATTGTTATGAGAAGGTCATGAATTATTGTGCAGACATGTGTCAGGGAGCATTGTGATGACATATGTCTTGGTGCATTGTGATGACAATGGCATGGAGCATTGTGAAGCCAAGTGTCATGGAGGATTGTGATGACAAAGGTAATGGAGCATTGTGATGACAAGGGCTTGGAGCTTTTTGATGACAATGGTCATGGAGCACTGTGATGACAAGGGCATGGAGCACTGTGATGACAACGGCCATTGAGAATTTTGATGACAATGTCGTGAAGCACTGTGATGAAAAGCACTTGGAGCTTGCTATGACAGGGGTCATGGAGCATTGCAATGACAAGTGCATGGAGAATTGTGATGACAAGATAATGTAACATTGTGATGAGAAGTTTCATGGAGCATTGTGATGGCAAGACCGTGGAGCACTGTGATGAGAAGACCATGGATAATTGTGATGTCGAGCGTCATGCAGCACTGTAATGACAAGGGGCATGGAGCATTGTGATGACAGGGGTCATGGAGCATTGTGATGACAGGGGTCATGGAGCATTGTGATGACAAGGGTCATGGAGCATTCTGATGACAACCTTGTGGAGTAATGTGATGACAATGGTATGGAGCATTGTGATGAAAAGGGCATGGAGCATTGTGATGTAAAAGGCATGGAGGATTTTCATGACAGCGTTCAAGGAGCATTCTGACGAAAAGTGTCAGGGAGCATTGTCATGACAAGTGTATTGAGAATTGTGATGACAAAGGTCATGGAGCATTGTGATGACAAGGGTATGGAGTATTGTGATGACAGGCATCATGGAGCGTTGTGATGACAAGTGCTGTGGAACAATGTGATCACAAGGGTTTGGAGCATTGTGATGACAGAGGTCATGGATCATTTTGATTTCAAGGAGCATGGAGCGTTGTGATGACAGGGTTCATGGAGCATTGTGATGAGAAGATCATGGAGCATTGGGCTGAAAATATTCATAGAGTATTGTGATGACAGGGGTCTTGGAGCACTGTGATAACAAGGGCATGGAGCATTGTGATGAGAAGGCCATGGACCATTCTGATGACATGTGTCATGGATGTTTGTGATGAAAAGGGGAATGGAGCATTGTGATTACAGGGGACTTTGAGCATTGTGATGAAAAGGGCATGGATCATTGAGATGAAAAAGGCATGGAGCCTTGTCATGGCAGGGTTCAAGGAGCATACTCTCGACAAATATCAGGGAGCATTGTGATGACAAGTGTATGGAGCACTGTGATGACAAAGTTCATGGAGCATTGTGATGAGAAGACCATGGTTAACTGTGATGAGGAGCGTCATGGGGCATTGTGATGACAAGTGTTATGGAACATTGTGATCACAAGTGTTTGGAGCATTGTGATGACAGAAGTCATGGAGCATATTGATTTCATTGTGATGACAATAGCATGAAGCATTATGATGATGGGCATGGTGCATGGGATGACAGGGTTCTTGGAGCATTGAGATTAAAAGGGGCATGGAGCATTGTGATTACAGGGGTCTTGGACCATTGTGATGACAAGGGCATGGAGCATAGTGAATGAGAAGTCCATGGAGCATTCTGATGACATGCATCATGGAGCTTTCTGATGACAATTGCATGATGGATTGTGATTACAGGTTTTTGGAGCATTGTGATGAAAAGGGTCATGGAGTCTTGTGATGACAGGGCTGTGGAACCTTGTGATGGCAGGTGTCATGGAGCACTGTTATGACAGGGGGAATGGAGCATTGTGTTGACAATTTCACGCAACACTGTGATACATGGGTCATGGAGGATTGTAATGACAAGGGCATGGAGCATTGTGATGAGAAATGCATCGAGCATTGTGATGACAAGCGTCATGGAGCTTTGTGATGACAAGGGCATGGAGCAATGTGATGAGAGGGTTCATGGAGCATTGTGATGACAATGGCATGGAGCATTGTGATGCCAAGGGTTATGGAGCTTTGTGATGACAAATGTCATGGAGCATTATGATGACAAGGGTGACGTGCATTGTGATGAGAACGGCAGGGAGCATTGTGATCACAGGGTCATTGAGCAATTTGGTGAAAAGGGTCATGGAACATTTTGGTTAGAGTGGTTATGGAATATTGTGATGTCAGGGGTCATGGAACTTTGTGATGAAATGTGTCATGGAGCATTTTGATGACAGGGGTTATGGAATATTGTGATGTCAGGGGTCATCGAACATTTTGATGATAAGTGCATGTAGCATTTTAATGACAGGGGTCATGGAACATTGTGATGACAGGGGTGATGGAGTATTGGAATGAATAGTGATGGTACATTGTGATATCAGTGGTGAGAGAGCATTTTGATGAGAAGTGCATGGAACACTGTAATGATAAGGTTTAAGCAGCATTGTGATGTAAAGGATGTGGAGCATTGTGATGAAAAGGACATGGCACGTTGTGATGACATGGGTCATGGATTATTGTGCTGAGAAGCGCATGGAGCATTGTGATGACAAGGGTCATGGAACATTGTTCTGAGAAAGGCATAGAGCATTGTGATGACAAGGGTCACAGAGCATTGTGATGAAAAGTTCATGGAGCATTGTGGTGACAAAGGTCACAGAGACTTGTGATGACGAGGGCATGGACCATTTTAATGAGAAAGGTCATGAAGCATTGTGATGACTGGAGTCACAGAGCATTGTGATGACAGGGGTCATGGAGCATTGTGATGACAAGGGCATGGAGCATTGTGATGACAGGGGCATGGAACATTGGTCAGACAAGTTTCATGGATTATTGTGATGACAGTGGGAATGGCGCATTGTGATGACAAGGGCACAGAGCATTGTGATGACAAGGTCATGTAGTTTTGTGAAGACAGGTGTCAGGGAGCATTGTGAACACCTATTTCATGGCCCATTGTGATGACAATGGCATGGAGCATTGTGATGCCAAGTGTCATGGAGTATTGTGATGACAAAGGTAATGGAGCATTGTGATGACAAGGGCTTGGAGCATTGTGATGACAAAGGTCATGGAGCACTGTGCTGACAAGGGCATGGAGCATTGTGATGACAAGGTTCATGGAGCATTGTGCTGAGAAAGGCATGGAGCATTGTGATGACAAGTGTCACAAAGCATTTTGATGAAAAGTTCATGGAGCATTGTGGTGACAAATGTCACAGAGCCTTGTGATGACGAGGGCATGGACCATTGTGATGACCAAGGTCATGAAGCATTTTGATGACTGGAGTCACGGATCATTGTGATGACAATGGCATGGAGCATTGTGATGACAGGGGAATGGAACATTGGTCTGACATATTTCATGGATTATTGTGATGGCAATGGGCATGGCTCCTTGTGATGACCAAGGCATTGAGCATTGTGATGACAACGTCATGCAGAATTGTGAAGACAGGTGTCAGGGAGCATTGTGATGACCTATGCCATGGACAATTGTGATGACAATGGCATGGAGCATTGTGATGCCAAGTGTCATGGAGGATTGTGATGACAAAGGTAATGGAGCATTGTGATGACAAGGGCTTGGAGCATTGTGATGACAAGGGTCATTGAGAATTTTGATGACAAGTTCGTGAAGCATTGTGATGACATGCGCATGAAGCTTGCTATGACAGGGGTCATGGAGCATTGCGATGACAAGTGCATGGAGAATTTTGATGAAAAGAGCATGTAAAATTGTGATGAGATGTGTCAAAGAGCATTGTGATGACAAGGACGTGGAGAATACTGATGACCAGGGCATGGAGCATTGTGATGGCAAGACCGGGGAGCATTGTGATGAGTAGACCATGGATAATTGTGATGACGGGAGTCATGGAGCACTGTAGTGACAAGGGGCATGGAGCATTGTGATAACTGGTGTCATGGAGCATTGTGATGACAGGGGTCATGGAGCATTGTGATGACAAGGTTCATGGAGCATTCGGACGACAAGCTTGAGGAGTATGATGATGACAATTGCATGGAGCATTGTGATGAATAGGCCACTGAGCATTGTGATGACAAGGGCAAGGAGCAATGTGATGAGAGTGTTCATGGAGCATTGTGATGACAATGGCATGGAGTATTGTGATGTCAAGGGTCATGGAGCTTTGTGATGACAAAGGTCATGGAGCATTTTGATGACAAGTGCGTGGTGCATTGTGATGAGAAGGGCAGGGAGCATTGTGATGACAGGGTCATGGAGCAATTTGATGAAAAGGGTCAGGGAACATTTTGATGACAGGGGTCATGGAATATTGTGATGTCAGTGGTCCTGGAGCATTGTGATGATAAGGGCATGTAGCATTTTGATGACAGGGGTCATGGAACATTGTGATGACAGGGGTGAGGGAGTATTGTGATGACTAGTGATGGAACATTGTGATATCAGTGGTGAGAGAGCATTTAGATGAGAAGTGCATGGAGCATTGTGATAAAAAGGTTTATGGAGCATTGTGATGACAAGGTTGTGGAGCATTGTGATGACAAGTGCATAGCACATTGTGATGACATGTGTCTTGGAGCATTGTGCTGAGAAGCACAAAGAGCATTGTGATGACAAGGGTCATGGAGCATTGTGCTGACAAAGGCATGGAGCATTGTGATGAGAAGTGTTACAGAGCATTGTGATGACGAGGGAATGGACCATTGTGATGACAAAGGTCATAAAGCATTGTGATGACTGGAGTCAAGGAACATTATGATGTGAGGGGTAATGGAGCATTGTGATTAAAAGGGCATGGAGCATTGTGATGACAGCGGCATGGAGCATTGGTCTGACAAGTTTCATGGGTTATTGCTATGACAGTGGGCATGGAGCATTGTGATGACAGAGGTCATGGATCATTTTCATTTCAAGGACCATGGCGCATTGTGATGACAAGGGCATCAAGCAATGTGAACCCAAGTTTCATCGAGGATTTTGATGACAGTGGGAATGGAGCATTGTGATGACAAGTTCATGAAGCATTTTGCTGACAAATGCATGGAACATTTTGATGACAAGGGTTATGGAGCACTGTGATGACAAGCATCACTGAACATTGTGATTACAGGGTTCATGGAGCATTGTGATAACAAGGGAATGGATCATTGTGATGACAATGGCATGGAACATTGTGATGACAGGGGCATGGAGCATTGTGATGACAAGGTCGTAGATTATTGTGAAGACAGTTGTCAGGGAGCATTGTGGTGACATATGTCATGGTCCATTGTGATGACAATGGCATGGAGCATTGTGATGCCAAGTGTCATGGAGAAATGTGATGACAAATATAATGGAGCATTGTGATGACAAGGGTTATGGAGCATTGTGATGACAAGGGAATGGATCATTGTGATGACAAATGTCATGGAGCATTTTGATGACAAGACTCCAGGATCATTGTGTTGTCAGGGGTCATGGATCGTTGTGATGACAGTGGTCATGGAGCATAGTGATGACAGGGTTCATGGGGCATTGTGAAGTGAAGGTCATGGAGCATTGGGCTGTAAATATTCATGGAGTATTGTGATGACAGGGGTCATGGAGAATTTTGATGACGAGGGAATGGAGCATTGTGATGAAAAGGGCATGGACCATGGTGATGAGAAGGCCATGGAGCATTTTGAAGACATGCTTCATGAAGCTTTGTGATGACAAGGGCATGAAGCATTGTGATTACAGGAGTCTTGGAGTATTGTGAAGAAAAGTGCATGGATCATTGTGATGAAAAATGCATGGAGCCTTGTCATGACAGGTTTCAAGGAGCATATTCACGACCATTGTCTGGGAGCATTGTGATGACATGTTTATTGAGAATTGTGATGAAACATGTCATGGAGTATTGTGAATAGAAGACCATGGATAATTGTGATGATGAGCGTCATGGGGCGTTGTGATGACAAGTGTTATGGAACATTGTGATCACAAGGGTATGGAGCATTGTGATGACAGAGGTCATGGAGCATTTTAATTTCTTTGTGATGACAATAGCATGAAGCATTATGATGATGGGCATGCTGCATTGTGATGACAGTGTTCATGGAGCATTGAGATGAAAAGGGGCATGGAGCATTGTGATTACAGTGGTCTTGGAGCATTGTGATGACAAGGGCATGGAGCATTGTGATGAGAAGGCCATGGAGCATTCTGATGACTTGCGTCATGGAGCTTTGTGATGACAAGGGCATGGAGCATTGTGATTAGAGGGGTCTTGGAGCATTGTGATAACAAGGTTCATGGAGGCTTGTGATGACAAGGCCGTGGAGCCTTGTGATGGCAGGGGTCATGGAGCATTGTTATGAGATGGGCACAGAACACTGTGATACATGGATCATGCAGGATTGTAATGACAAGGACATGTAGCATTGTTCTGAGAATGGCATCGAGCGTTGTGATGACAACCTCATGGAGATTTGTGATGAAAAGTGCATGGAGCAATATGATGAGAGGGTTCATGGAGCATTGTGATGACAATGGAATGGAGCATTGTGATGCCAAGAGTCATGGAGATTTGTGATGACAAAGGTCTTGGAGCATTATGAAAACAAGTGCGTGGTGCATTGTGATGAGAAGTGCAGTGAGCATTGTGATGACATTGGTTATGGAGCATTGTGCTTACACGCGCATCGAGCATTGTGCTGGCAAGGGTCATGGAGCATTGTGCTGACAATGGCATGGAGCTTTGTGATGACAAGGGTCATAGAGCATTGTGATGAATAGTTCATGGAGCACTGTGGTGACAAAGGTCACAAAGCCTTGTGTGACGAGGTCATGGACCATTGTGATGACAAATGTCATGAAGCACTGTGATGACTGTAGTCATGGAGCATTGTGATGAGAGTGTACATGGAGCATTGTGATGCCAAATGCATGGAGCATTGTGATGAGAATGCCATTGAGCATTCAGATGACATGTGTCATGGAGCTTTGTGATGACAAGGGCAGGGAGCATTGTGATTATAGGGGTCTTGGCGCATTGTGATGAAAAGGGAATGGATCATTGTGATGAAAAACGCATGGAGCCTTTTCATGAAAGGGTTCATGGAGCATACTGATGACAAGTGTCAGGGAGCATTGTGGTGATAAGTGTATTGAGGATTGTGGTGACAAAGGTCATGGAGCATTGTGATGATTAAACCATTCATAATTGTGATGACGAGCGTCATGGTGCATTGTGATGACAAGAGTTATGGAACATTGTGATCAGAAGGGTTTTTAGCATTGTGATGACAGATGTCATGGAGCATATTGATTTCATTGTGATGACAATAGCATGAAGCATTATGATGATGGGCATGGTGCATTGTGATGACAGGGTTCATGGAGCATTGAGATAAAATGGGGCATGGAGCACTGTGATTACAGGGGTCTTGGAGCACTGTGATGACAAGGGCATGGAGCATTGTGATGAGAAGGCCGTGGAGCATTCTGATGACCTGCATCATGGATCTTTTTGATGACAAGGGCACGGAGCATTGTGATTACAGGTGTCTTGGAGCATTGTGATGACAAGGGTCATGGAGCCTTGGATAACATGGCCGTGGAGCATTGTGATGGCAGGGATCATGGAGCATTGTTATGACAGGGGTCATGGAGCATTGTGATGACAAAGGCATGGAGCATTGTGATGACAGGGGCATGGAACGTTGGTCTGACAAGTTTCATGGATTATTGTGATGACAGTGGGCATGACGCATTGTGATGACAAGGGCATGTAGCATTGTGATGACAAGGTCAGGGAGTATTGTGAAGACAGGTGTCAGGGAGCATTTTGATGAAATATGTCATGGTCCATTGTGATGACAATTGCATGGAGCATTGTGATGCTAAGTGTCATGGAGGATTGTGATGACAAATTTAATGGAGTATTTTGATGACAAGGGCTTAGAGCTTCGTGATGACAAGGGTCATGGAGCATTGTGATGACAAGGGCATGGAGCATTGTGATGACAGGGGCATGGCACATTTTGATGACAAGAGCATGGAGCATTGTGGTGACAAAGGTCACAGAGCCTTGTGTGACGAGGGCAAAGATCATTGTGATGACAAATGTCATAAAGCATTGTTATGACTGGAGTCACGGAACATTGTGATGACAAGCGACATGGAGGTTTGTGATGACAACGGCATGGAGCAATGTGATGAGAGGCTTCATGGAGCATTGTGATGACAATGGCATGGAGCATTGTGATGCCAAGTGTCATGGAGTTTTGTGATGACAAAGGTCATGGAGCATTTTGATGACAAGGTCGTGGTGCGTTGTGATGAGAAGGGCAGGGAACATTGTGCTAAAAGGGTCATGGAGCAATTTGGTGAAAAAGTCATGGAATAGTTTGATGAGAGTGGTTATGGAAAATTGTGATGTCAGGGGTCATGGAGCATTGTGATGAAAATGGTAATGGAGCATTTTGATGACAGGGATAATGGAGCATTGTGATGTCATTGGTCATGGAGCATTTTGATGATAAGTGCATGTAGCATAGTGATGATAGGGGTCATGGAACATTGTGATGACAGGGTTGAGGAGGTATTGTGAAGACTAGTGATGGAACATTGTGATATCAGTGGTGAGAGAGCATTTTGATGAGAAGTGCATGGAGCATTGTGATGACAAGGATGTGGAGCATTGTGATGACAAGTGCATGGTGCATTGTGATGGCATGTTTCAAGGAGCATTGTGCTGAAAAGCACATGGAGCATTGTGATGACAAGTGTCATGGATCATTGTGCTGACAAAGGCATGGTGCATTGTGATGACAAGGGTCACAGGGCATTGTGATGAAAAGGACATTGATCATTGTGATGCAAAATTAATGGAGCCTTGTCATGACAGGGTTCAAAGAGCATACTGATGACAAGTGTCAGCGAGCATTGTGATGACAAGAGTATTGAGCATTGTGATGACAAACTTCATGGAGTATTGTGAATAGAAGGCCATCGATAATTGTGATGATGAGCATCATGGGGCGTTGTTATGACAAGTGTTATGGAACATTGTGATCACAAGGGTTTGGAGCATTGTGATGACAGAGGTCATGGAGCATTTTGATTTCATTTTGATGACAATAGCATGAAGCATTATGATGATGGGCATGGTGCATTGTGATGACACGGTTCATGGAGATTTGAGATGAAAAGGGGCATTGAGCATTGTGATTACAGAGGTCTAGGAGAATTGTGATGACAAGGGCATGGAGCATCGTGAATGAGAAGGCCATGGAGCATTCTGATGACATGCGTCATGGAGCTTTTTGATGACGAGGACATGGAGCATTGTAATGGCAAGGGTTATGGAGCCTTGTGATGACAAGGCCGTGTAATATTGTAATGGAAGGTGTCATGGAGCATTGTTATAACAAGGGTAATGGAGCATCTTGATGACAAGGGCATGGAGCATTGGTCTGAAAAGCTTCATGGATTATTGTGATGAGAGGGGGCATGGAGCATTGTGATGACAAGGGCACGGAACACTGTGATACATGGGTCATGGCGGATTGTAATGACAAGGGCATGGAGCATTGTGTTAAGAAGAGCATCGAGCATTGTGATGAAAAGCATCACGGAGACTGTGATGACAAGGGCATGGAACAATGTGATGAGAGTGTTCATGGAGAATTTTGATGACAATGGCATGGAGAATTTTGATGCCAAGTGTCATGTAGCTTTGTGATGACGAAGGTCATGGAGCATTTTGATGATAAGCACGTGGTGAACTGTGTTGAGAAGGGCAGGGATCATTGTGATGAAAGGGTCATGGAGCAATTTGATGAAAATTGTCATGGGACATTTTGATGAAAAGGGTTATGGAACATGGTGATGTCAGGGGTCATGGAGGATTATGATGAAAAGGGTCATGGAGCATTTTGATGACAGGGGTCCTGGAACATTGTGATGACAGGGGTGAGGGAGTATTGTGATGACTAGTGATGGAACATTATGATATCAGTGGTGGGAGAGCATTTTGATGTGAAGTGCATGGAGCATGGTGATGACAAGGTTTATGGAGCACTGTGATGACAAGTTTGTGGAACATTGTGATGACAAGCACATGGCGCATTGTGATGACACAGGTCATGGGGCATTGTGCGGACAAGCGCATGGAGCATTGTGATGAAAATTGTAATGGAGAATTGTGCTGACAAAGGCATGGAGCATAGTGATGACATGGGTAAAAGAGCATTGTGATGAAGATTTCATGGAGCATTGTGGTGACAAATTTCACAGAGCCTTTTGATGACGTGGGCATGGACCATTGTGATGACAAGGTCCTGGAGCATTGTGATGAGAGCACCATGGTGCCTTGTGATGACAATTCTCATGGAGCATTCTGATGAAAAGGGGCATGGAGCATTGTGATTACAGTGGTATTGGATCCTTGTGATGACAAGGCCGTAGAACATTGTCATGGCAGGGGTCGTGGAGCATGGTTATGACATGGGCAATGGAGCATTGTGATGACAAGGGCATCGAGCATTGGTCTGAAAAGTTTCATGGATTATTGTGATGAGAGTGGGCAAGGAGCATTGTGATGACAAGGGCACGGAACACTGTGATACATGGGTCATGTAGGATTGTAATGACAAGGGCATGGAGCAATGTGATGAGAGGCTTCATGGAGCAATGTGATGACGAGGGCATGGATCATTGTGATGACAAGGGTCATGGAGCATTTTGATGACAAGATTCCCGGATCATTGTGTTGTCAGGGGTCATGGAGCGCTGTGATGACAGTGGTCATGGAGCATTGAGATGACAGGGTCAAGGAGCATTGTGATAAGAAGGTCATGGAGCATTGGGCTGAAAATAATAATGGAGTATTGTGATGACAGGGGTAATTGGGCATGTGATGACAAGGGAATGGAGTATTTTGATGACAATGTCCTGGGGCATTGTGATGAGAAAACCATGGAGCCTTGTGATGACAAGTCTCATGGAGCATTCTGATGAAAAGGTGCATGGAGCATTGTGATTACAGGGGTCATGGAGCATTGTGATGAAAATGGCATGGAGCATTGTGATGCCAAGGGTCATGGAGATGTGTGATGACAAAGTTCATGGAGCATTTTGATGACAAGGTCGTGGTGCATTGTGATGAGAAGGGCAGGGAGCATTTTGATGACAGGGTCATGGAGCAATTTGATGAAAAGTATCATGGAATATTTTGATGACAGTGTATATGGAACACTGTTATGTCAGGGGTCATCGAGCATTGTGTGAAAAGGGTCATGGAGGATTTTGATGACAGGGGTTATGGAACATTGTGATGTCAGGGTTCATGGAGCATTGTGATGATAAGGTCATGTAGAATTGTAATGACAGGGATCATGGAACATTGTGATGACGGGGGGAGAGAGCATTTTGATGAGAAGTGCATGGAGCATTGTGATGACAAGGTTTTTGGAGCACTGTAATGACAAGAATGTGGAGCATTGTGATGACAAGAGCATGGCGCATTGTGATGACATGGGTTATGGAGCATTGTGCTCACAAGCGCATGGAGCATTGTGATGACAAGGCTCATGGAGAATTGTGCTGACAAAGTCATGGAGCATGGTGATGACAAGGATCACAGAGCATTGTGATGAAAAGTTCATGGAGCCTTGTGGTGCGAAAGGTTACAGAGCCTTGTGTGACGAGGACATGGACCATTGTGATGACAAATGTCATGAAGTCTTGTGATGACAGGAGTCACACAGCATTGAGATGACTGGGGTCTTGGAGCACTGTGATGACAAGGACATGGAGCATTGTGATGAGAAGGCAATGGAGCATTCTGATGACATGCATCATGGAGCTTTGTGATTAAAGGTCATGGAGCATTGTGATTACAGGGGTCTTGGAGCATTGTGATGAAAATTGTATGGAACACTGTGATGCAAAAGGCATGGAGCCTTGTCATGACAGGGTTCAATGTGCATACTTATGACAAGTGTCAGGGAGCATTGTGATGACAAGTGTATTGAGCATTGTGATGACAAAGGTCATGGAGCACTGTGATGAGAAGACCATGTATAATTGTGATGATGAGCGTCATGGTGCATTGTGATGACAATGGTTATGGAACATTGTGATCACAAGGGTTTGGAGCATTTTGATGACAGAGGTCATGGAGCATACTGATTTCATTGTGATGACAATAGCATGAAGCATTATGATGATGGACATGGTGCATTGTGATGACAGGGTCATGGAGCAATTTGATGAAAAGTGTCATGGAACATTTTGATGACAGTGGTTATGGAACATTGCGATGTCAGGGGTCTTGGAACATTGTGATGAAAAGGGTGATGGAGCATTCTGATGACAGAGGATATGGAACATTTTGATGTCAGGGGTCATGGAGCATTGTGATGATGAGGCATGTAGCATTGTGATGACAGAGGTCATGGAAAATTGTGATGACAGTGGTGAGGGAATATTGTGATGACTAGTGATGGAACATTGTGATATCAGTGGTGAGAAAGCATTTTGATGAGAAGTGCATGGAGCATTGTGATGACAAGGTTTATGAAGCATTGTGATGACAAGGTTTATGGAGCATTGTGATGACAAGGCTGTGGAGCATTGTGATGACAAGTGCATGGCGCATTTTGATGACATGGGTCATGGAGCATTGTGCTGAGAAGCGCATGGAGCATTGTGATGACAAGGGTCATGGAGCATTGTGCTGACAAAGGCATGGAACATTGTGATGACAAAGGTCACAGAGCATTGTGATGAAAAGTTCATGGAGCATTGTGACAATGGTCACAGAGCCTTGTGATGAGGAGTTCAAGGACCATTTTGATGACAAAACTCATGAAGGATTGTGATGCCTGGAGTCACGGAACACTGTGATGACAAGGGTATTGAGCATTCTGATGACAGGGGCATGGTGCATTGGTATGACAAGTTTCATGGTTTATTGTGATGACAGTGGGCAAGGCGCATTCTGATGAGAAGAGCATGGAGCATTGTGATGAGAAGGTCATGGAGTACCTTGAAGACAGCGGTCTGGGATCATTGTGATGACATATGTCATGGTCCATTGTGATGACAATGGCACGGAGCATTGTGATGCCAAGTGTCAAGGAGGAATGTGATGACAAAGTTAATGGAGCATTGTGATGACAGGGGTTTGGAGCATTGTGATGACAAGGGTCATGGAGCATTTTGATGACAAGGGCATGGATGATTGTGATGACAAGGGCCATTGATAATTTTGATGACAAGTTCGTGAAGCATTCGGAGGAAAAGCACATGGAGCTTAATATGACAGGGGTCATGGAGCAATTCGATGACAAGTTCATGGAGAATTGTGATGACAAGAGCATGTAACACTGTGATGAGAAGTGTCATGGAGCATTGTGATGGCAAGACCGTGGAGCATTGTGATGAGAAGACCATGGATAATTTTGATGATGAGCGTCCTGGAGCACTAATGACAAGGTGCATGGAGCACTGGGATGACAGGTGTCATGGAGCATTGTGATGACAGGGGTCATGGAGCATTGGGATGACAAGGGTCATGGAGCATTCTGATGACAAGCTTCTGGAGTATTGGGATGACAATGGCATGGAGCATTGTGAGGAAAAGGGCATGGAGAATTGTGATGAAAAAAGCATGGAGCCTTTTCATGAAAGTGTTCAAGGAGCATTCTGACGAAAAGTGTCAGGGAGCATGGTGATGACAAGTGTATTGAGCATTGTGATGACAAAGATCATGGAGCATTGAGATGAGAAGTCCATGGATAATTGTGATGACCAGCGTCATGGGGCATTGTGCTGAAAAGTGTTATGGAACATTGTGTTCAGAATGGTTTGGTGCATTGTATTGACAGAGGTCATTGAGCATTTTGATTTCATTGTGATGACAATGGCATGAAATATTATGGTGATGGGCAAGGTGCATTGTGATGACAGGGTTCATGGAGCATTGAGATGGAAAGGGGCATGGAGCATTGTGATTACAGGGCTGTTGGAGCTTTGTGATGAGAAGGGCATGGGGTATTGTGATGACAGGCATCATGGAGCGTTGTGATGACAATTGTTATGGAACATTGAGATCACAAGTGTTTGGAGCACTGTGATGACACAGGTCATGGATCATTTTGATTTCAAGTATCATGGAACATTGTGATGACAAGGGCATGGAACAATGTGATCACAAGGTTCACGGAGGATTGTGATGACATTGGTATTGGAGAATTGTGATGACAAGTGCATGGAGCATTGTGATGACAAGGTCATGTAGCATTTTGCTGACAAAGGCATGGAGAATTGTGATGACAAGTGTCATGGAGTTCTGAGACGACAAGCGTCAAGGAGATTTGTGATTACAGGGGTCATGTAGCATTGGGATGACAAACACAGGGAACATTCTGATGACAAGTGGCATGGATCATTTTGATGACTGTGGTCATGTAGCATTGTGATGGCATGGGTCATGGAGCTTTGTGATGAGAAGGTCATGGAGCATTGGGCTGAAAATGTTCATGGAGTACTGTGATGACAGGGGTCATGGAGCATTGTGATGAGAAGGGAATGGAGCAATGTGATGAGAAGGTCCTGGAGCATTGTGATGAGAGGGCCTTGGAGCCTTGTGATGAGAATAGTCATGGAGCATACTGATGAAAAGGTGCATAGAGCATTGTGATTACAGGGGTTTTGAAGCATTGTGATGACCAGGGCATGGAGCATTGTGATGAGAAGGACATGGAGCATTCTGATGACATGCGTCATGGAGCTCTGTGATGACAAGGACATGGAGCATTGTGATTAGAGGGGTCTTGGAGCATTGTGATGAAAAGGGAATGGATCATTGTGATTAAAAGTGCATGGAGCGTTCTCATGACAGTGTTCAAGAGGCATACTGATGATAAGTGTCCGGGAGCATTGTGATGATAAGTGTATTGATCATTGTGATGACAAGGGTCATGGAGCATTGTGATGACAAAAGCATGGATAATTGTGATGACCAGCGTCAAGGGGCATTGTGATGACAAGTGTTATGGAACATTGTGATCACAAGGGATTAGAACATTGTGATGACAGAGGTAATGGAGCACTTTGATTTCATTGTGATGACAATAGCATGAAGCATTATGATGATGGACATGGTGCCTTGTGATGACAGTGTTCATGGAGCATTGAGATGAAAAGTGGTATGGAGCATTGTGATTACAGGGGTCTTGGGGCATTGAGATGACAAGGGCAAGGAGCATTGTGATGAGAAGGCCATGGAGAATTCTGATGACATGAGTCATGTATCTTTGTGACGACAAGGAAATGGAGCATTGTGATTACAGGGGCTTGGAGAATTGTGATGACAAGGGTCATGGAGCCTTGGATGACAAGGCCATGGAACCTTGTGATGGCAGGGGTCATTGAGCATTGTTATTACATGGGTAATGGAGCATTGTGATGACAAGGGCATGGAATATTGGTCTGAAAATTTCATGGATTATTGTGATGAGATTCGGCATGGAGCATTGTGATGACTAGGGAACGGAACACTGTGATACATGTGTCATTGAGGATTGTAATGACAAGAGCATGGAGCATTGTGATGAGAAGAGTATCGAGCATTGTGATGACAAGCGTCATGGAGCATTGTGCTGACAAGGGCATGGAGCAATGTGATGAGAGGTTTCATGTAGCATTGTGATGAAATGGCATGGAGCATTGTGATACCAAGGGTCATGGAGCTTTGTGATGACAAAGGTCATGGAGCATTTTGATGACAAAGTCGTGGTGCATTGTCATGAGAAGGGCAGGGAGCATTGTGATGACAGGGTCATGGAGCAAATTGATGAAAAGTGTCATGGAACATTTTGATTACAGGTGTTATGGAACATTGTGATGTCAGGGGTCATGGAGCATTTTGATGAAAAGGGTTATGGAGCATTGTGATGAAAAGGTGCATGGAGCATTGTGATTACAGGGGTTTTGAAGCATTGTGATGGCAAGAGCACGGAGTATTGTGATGAGAAGGCAATGGAGAATTCTGATGACATGGGTCATGGAGCTTTGTGATGACAAGTACATGGAGAATTGTGATTACAGGGTCTTGGACCATTGTGATGAAAAGGGAATGGATCATTGTGATGAAAAATTCATTGAGCCTTGCCATGACAGGTTTCAAGGAGCATACTGATGACAACTTTCAGGGAGCATTGTGCTGATAAGTGTATTGAGCATTGTGATGACAAAGATCATGGAGCATTGTGATGAGAAGACCATGGATAATTGTTATGACCAGCGTCATGGGGCATTGTGATGACAAGTGTTATGGAACATTGTGATCAGAAGGGTTTGGTGCATTGTGATGACAGTGGTCATTGAGCATTTTGATTTCACTGTGATGACAAAAGCATGAAATATTATGGTGAAGGGCACGGTGCATTGTGATGAGAGGGTTCATGGAGCATTGAGATAAAAAGGGGCATGGAGCATTGTGATTACAGGGCTCTTGGAGCATTGTGATGACAAGGGCATGCAGCATTGTGATTACAGGTGTCTTGTAGCATTGTGATGACAAGGGTCATGGAGGCTTGTGATGAATTGGGTCATGGAGAATTTTGTGACAGGGGTTATGGAACATTGTGATGTCAGGTGTCATGGAGCATTGTGATGATAAGGGCATGTAGCACTCTGATGAGAGTGGTCATGTAACATTGTGATGACAGGGGTGAGCGAGTATTGTGATGACTAGTGATGGAAGATTGTGATATATGTGGTGAGAGAGCATTTTGATGAGAAGTGCATGGAGCATTGTGATGACAATTTTTATGGAGCATAGCGATGAAAAGGATGTGGAGCATTGTGATGAAAAGAGCATGGCACATTGTGATGACATGGGTCATGGAGCATTGTGATGACAAACGCATGGAGCATTTTGATGACAAGTGTCATGGAGCATTGTGCTGACAAACGCATGGAGCATTGTGATGACAAGGGACACAGAGCATTGTGATGAAAATTTCATGGAGCATTATGGAGACAATGATCACAGAGCCTTCTGTGACGAGGGCATGGACCACTGTGATGAGAAAGGTCATGAATCATTGTGATGACTGGAGTCACGGAGCACTGTGATGACAGGGTTCATGGAGCATTCTGAGGTCAAGTACATGGAGCAATATGATGACAGTGTCATGAACATTGGTCTGACAAGTATCATGGATAATTGTGATGACAGTGGTCATGGAGCATTGAGATGACAAGGGCATGGAGCATTGTGGTGACAAATGTCACAGAGCCTTGTGTGACGAGGGCATGGACCATTGTGAGGACTAATGTCATGAAGCATTGTGATGACTGGAGTCACGGAGCATTGTGATGACAGGGGTCATGGAGCATTGTGATGACAAGGGCATGGAGCATTGTGATGACAGGCCCATGCAACATTGGTCTGACATGTTTCATGGATTATTGTGATGACAGTGGGCATGGCGCATTGTGATGACAAGGGCATGGAACATTGTGATGACAAGGTCATGGAGTATTGTGAAGACAGGTGTCAGGGTGCATTGTGATGACATATGTCATTGTCCATTGTGATGACAATCGCATGGAGCATTGTGATACCAAGTGTCATGGAGGATTGTGATGACAAAGGTAATGGAGCATTTTGATGACAAGGGCTTGAAACATTGCGATGACAAGGGTCATGGAACATTGTGATGAAAAGGGCATGGAGCATTCTGATGAAAATGTGCATGGAGCATTGAGATTACAAGGGTTTTAAAGAAATGTGATTACAAGGGCATGGAGCATTGTGATGAGAAGGCAATGCAGCATTATGATGACATGCGTCATGGAGATTTGTGATGACAAGTACATGGAGCATTGTGATTACAGGGGATTTGGAGCATTGTGATGAAAAGGGAATGGATCATTTTGATGAAAAATGCATGGAGCCTTGTCATGACAGGGTTCAAGGAGCATACTGATGGCAACTGTCTGGGAGCATAGTGATGATAAGTGTATTGAGTATTGTGATGACAAAGATCATGGAGCATTGTGATGAGAAGACCATGGATAATTGTTATGACCAGCGTCATGGGGCATTGTGATGACAAGTGTTATGGAACATTGTGATCAGAAGGGTTTGGTGCATTGTGATGACAGAGGTCATTGAGAATTTTGATTTCACTGTGATGACAATAGCATGAAATATTATGGTGATGGGCATGGTGCATTGTAATGACAGCGTTCATGGAGCATTGAGATGAAAAGGCGCATGGAGCATTGTGATTACACGGGTGTTGGAGCATTGTGATGACAAGGGCATGGTACATTGTGATGAGAAGGCCATGTAGCATCCTGATGACATGCGTCATGGAGCTTTGTAATGACAAGGGCATGTAGAATTGTGATGACATGGGTTATGGAGCATTGTGCTGACACGCGCATCGAGCATTGTGATGACAAGGGTCATGGAGCATTGTGCTGACAAAGGCATGGAGCTTTGTGATGACAAGGGTCACAGAACATTGTGATAAAAATTTCATGGAGCATTGTGGTTACAAAGGTCACAGAGCTTTGTGTGACAAGGTCATGGACCATTGTGATGACAAATGTCATGAAGCATTGTGATGACTGGAATCACGAAGCATTGTGATAACAGGGGTCTTGGAGCATTGTGATGAAAAGGGAATGGATCATTGTGACGAAAAAGGCATGGGGCCTTGTCATGACAGTTTTCAAGGAGCATACTGATGACAAGTGTCAGCGAGCATTGTGATGCCAAGTGTATTGAGCATTGTGGTGACAATGGTCATGGTGCATTGTGATGAGAAGACCTTGCATAATTGTGATGACGAGCGTCATGGGGCATGTGATGACAAGTGTTATGGAACATTGTGATCAGAAGGGTTTGGAGCATTGTGATGACAGAGGACATGGAGCATTTTGATTTCATTGTGATGACAATAGCATGAATCATTATGATGATGGGCATGGTGCATTGTGATGACAGTATTCATGGAGCATTGAGATGAAAAGTGGCATGGAGAATTGTGATTACAGAGGTCTTGGAGCATTGTGATGACAAGGGTCATGGAGCCTTGTGATGACAAGGCCGTGGAACATTGTGATGGAAGGGGACATAGAGCATTGTTATGACAGGTGTAATGGAGCATTGTGATGACAAGGGCATGGAGCAATGTGATGAGAGATTTCATTGAGCATTGTGATGACAGTGGCATGGAGCATTGTGATGGCAAGGGTCATGGAGCTTTGTGATGAAAAATGTCATGGGTCATTTTGATGACAAGTGAGTGGTGCATTGTGATGAGAAGGGCAGGGAGCATTGTGATGACACGGTCATGGAGCAATTTGATGAAAAGTGTCATGGAATATTTTGAGGACAGGTGTTATGGAACATTGTGATGTCAGGGGTCATGAAGCATTCTTATGAAATGGGTCATGGAGAATTTTGTGACAGGGGTTATGGAACATTGTGATGTCAGGGGTCATGGAGCATTGTGATGATAAGGGCATTTAGCACTGTCATGACAGTGGTCATGGAACATTGTGATGACAAGCGTGAGCGAGTATTGTGATGACTAGTGATGGAATATTGTGATATATGTGGTGAGAGAGAATTTTGATGAGAAGGGCATGGAGAATTGTGATGACAAGTTTTATGGAGCATAGCGCTGAAAAGGATGGGGAGCATTGTGATGAAAAGAGCATGGCACATCGTGATCACAAGTGTCATGGATCATTGTGCTGACAAAGGCCTGGAGCATTGTGATGACAAGGTCATGGAGTATTGTGAAGACAGGTGTCACGGAGCATTTTGATGACACAGGTCATTGTCCAATGTGATGACAATGGCATGGAGCATTGTGATACCAAGTGTCATGGAGGATTGTGATGACAAATTTAATGGAGCATTTTGATGACAAGGCCTTGGAACATTGCGATGACAAGGGTCATGGAGCAATGTGCTGACAAAAGCATGGAGCATTCTGATGACAAGGGACACAGAGCATTGTGATGAAAATTTCATGGAGCATTATGGTGACAAAGATCACAGAGCATTTTGTGACGAGGGCATGGACCACTGTGATGAGAAAGGTCATGAATCATAGTGATGAGAGGAGTCACGGAGCACTGTGATGACAGGGGTCATGGAGCATGGTGAGGACAAGGGCATGGAGCAATATGATGACAGTGTCATGGAACATTGGTCTGACAAGTTTCATGGATTATTGTGATGACAGTGGGCACGGAGCATTGAGATGACAAGGGCATGGAGCATTGTGGTGTCAAAGGTCACAGAGCCTTGTGTGACGAAGGCATGGACCATTGTGAGGACAAAGGTCATGAAGCATTGTGATGATTGGAGTCACGGAGCATTGTGATGACAGGGGTCATGGAGCATTGTTATGACAAGGGCATGGAGCATTGTGATGACAGGGCCATGGAACATTGGTCTGACATGTTTCATGGATTATTGTGATGACAGTGGGCATGGCGCATTGTGATGACAAGGGCATGGAACATTGTTATGACAACGTTATGGAGTATTGTGAAGACAGGTGTCAGGGTCCATTGTGATGACATATGTCATTGTCCATTGTGATGACAATGGCATGGAGCATTGTGATACCAAGTGTCATGGAGGATTGTGTTGACAAAGGTAATGGAGCATTTTGATGACAAGGGCCTGGAACATTGAGATGACAAGGGTCATGGAACATTGTGATGAAAAGGGCATGGAGCATTCTGATGAAAAGGTGCATGGATCATTGAGATTACAGGGGTTTTGAAGCAATGTGATTACAAGGGCATGGAGCATTGTGATAAGAAGGCAATGCAGAATTATGATGACATGCGTCATGGAGCTTTGTGATGACAAGGACAGGGAGCATTGTGATTACAGGGGATTTGGAGCATTGTGATGAAAAGGGAATGGATCATTGTGATGAAAAATGCATGGAGCCTTGTCATGACAGGGTTCAAGGAGCACACTGATGACAACTGTCTGGGAGCATAGTGATGATAAGTGTATTGAGCATTGTGATGACAAAGTTCATGGAGCATTGTGATGAGAAGACCATGGATAATTGTTATGACCAGCGTCATGGGGCATTGTGATGACAAGTGTTATGGAACATTGTGATCAGAAGGGTTTGGTGCATTGTGATGACAGAGGTCATTGAGAATTTTGATTTCACTGTGATGACAATAGCATGAAATATTATGGTGACGGGCACGGTGCATTGTGATGACAGGGTTCATGGAGCATTGAGATGAAAAGGGGCATGGAGCATTGTGATTACAGGGGTGTTGGAGCATTGTGATGACATGGGCATGGATCATTGTGATGAGAAGGCCATGGAGCATTCTGATGACATGCGTCATGGAGCTTTGTAATGACAAGGGCATGGAGAATTGTGATGACATGGGTTATGGAGCATTGTGCTGAAACGGGAATCGAGCATTGTGATGACAAGGGTCATGGAGCATTGTGCTGACAAAGGCATGGAGCTTTGTGATGACAAAGGTCACAGAGCATTGTGATAAAAATTTCATGGAGCATTGGGGTGACAAAGGTCACAGAGCTTTGTGTGACAAGGTCATGGACCATTGTGATGACAAATGTCATGAAGCATTGTGATGACTGGAGTCACGAAGCATTGTGATAACAGGGGTCTTGGAGCATTGTGATGAAAAGGGAATGGATCATTGTGATGAAAAAGGCATGGGGCCTTGTCATGACAGTTTTCAAGGAGCATACTGATGACAAGTGTCAGCGAGCATTGTGATGCCAAGTGTATTGAGTATTGTGGGGACAATGGTCATGGTGCATTGTGATGAGAAGACCTTGCATAATTGTGATGACGAGCGTCATGGGGCATGTGATGACAAGTGTTATGGAAAATTGTGATCAGAAGCGTTTGGACCATTGTGATGACAGAGGACATGGAGCATTTTGATTTCATTGTGATGACAATAGCATGAATCATTATGATGATGGGCATGGTGCATTGTGATGACAGTGTTCATGGAGCATTGAGATGAAAAGTGGCATGGAGAATTGTGGTTACAGAGGTCTTGGAGCATTGTGATGACAAGGGTCATGGAGCCTTGTGATGACAAGACCGTGGAACATTGTGATGGCAGGGGACATGGAGCATTGTTATGACAGGTGTAATGGAGCATTGTGATGACAAGGGCATGGAGCAATGTGATGAGAGATTTCATTGAGCATTGTGATGACAAGGGCATGGAGCATTGTGGTTCCAAGGGTCATGGAGCTTTGTGATGACAAATGTCATGGGTCATTTTGATGACAAGGGCGTGGTGCATTGTGATGAGAAGGGCAGGGAGCATTGTGATGACAGGGTCATGGAGCAATTTGAATAAAAGGGTCATGGAATATTTTGAGGACAGGGGTTATGGAACATTGTGATGTCAGGGGTCATGAAGCATTCTTATGAAATGGGTCATGGAGCATTTTGTGACAGGGGTTATGGAACATTGTGATGTCAGGGGTCATGGAGCATTGTGATGATAAGGGCATGTAGCACTGTGATGACAGTGGTCATGGAACATTGTGATGACAGGGGTGAGCGAGTATTGTGATGACTAGTGATGGAATATTGTGATATATGTGGTGAGAGAGCATTTTGATGAGAAGTGCATGGAGCATTGTGATGCCAAATTTTATGGAGCATAGCGATGAAAAGGATGTGGAGCATTGTGATGAAAAGAGCATGGCACATCGTGATGACAAGTGTCATGGATCATTGTGCTGACAAAGGCATGGAGCATTTTGATGACAAGGGCATGGAGCATTGTGATGACAGGGCCATGGAACATTGGTCTGATATGTTTCATGGATTATTGTGTTGACAGTGGGCATGGCACATTGTGATGACAAGGGCATGGAACACTGTGATGACAAGGTTATTGAGTATTGTGAAGACAGGTGTCATGGTGCATTGTGATGACATATGTCATTGTCCATTGTGATGACAATGGCAGGGAGCATTGTGATATCAAGTGTCATGGAGGATTGTGATGACAAAGGTAATGGAGCATTTTGATGACAAGGGCTTGGAACATTGAGATGACAAGGGTCATGGGACATTGTGATGAAAAGTTCATGGAGCATTCTGATCAAAAGTTGCATGGAACATTGAGATTACAGGGGTTTTGAAGCAATGTGATTACAAGGGCATGGAGCATTGTGATGAGAAGGCAATGGAGCATTCTGATGACATGCGTCATGGAGCTTTGTGATGACAACGACATGGAGCATTGTGATTACAGGTGTCTTGGAGCATTGTGATGAAAATGGAATGGATCATTGTGATGAAAAATGCATGGAGCCTTGTCATGACAGGGTTCAAGGAGCATACTGATGACAACTGTCAGGGAGCATTGTGATGACAAAGATCATGGAGCATTGTGATGAGAAGACCATGGATAATTGTGATGACCAGCGTCATGGGGCATTGTGATGACAAGTGTTATGGAACATTGTGATCAGAAGGGTTTGGTGCATTGTGATGACAGAGGTCATTGAGCATTTTGATTTCACTGTGATGACAATAGCATGAAATATTATGGTGATGGGCAAGGTGCATTGTGATGACAGGGTTCATGTAGCATTGAGATGAAAAGTGGCATGGAGCATTGTGATTACAGGGGTGTTGGAGCTTTGTGATGACAAGGGTATGGAGAATTGTGATTACAGGTGTCATGGAATATTGTGATGACAGTGGTGAGGGAGTATTGTGATGACTAGTGATGGAGCACTGTTATATCAGTAGTGAGAAGACTTTTTGAGGAGAAGTGCTTGGAGCATTGTGATGACATGGTTTATGGAGCATTTTGATGACAAGGATGTGGAGCATTGTGATGACAAGTGCATGGTGCATTGTGATGACATGGGTTATGGAGCATTGTGCTGACACGCGCATCGAGCATTGTGATGACAAGGCTCATCGAGAATTGTGCTGACAAAGGCATGGAGCTTTGTGATGACAAGGATCAAAGAGCATTGTGATAAAAATTTCATGGAGCATTGTGGTGACACAGGTCACAGAGCTTTGTGTGAGGAGGTCATGGACCATTGTGATGACAAAAGTCATGGGTCATTTTGATGACAAGGGCGTGGTGCATTGTGATGAGAAGGGCAAGGAGCATTGTGATGACAGGGTCATGGATCAATTTGATGAAAAGTGTCATGGAATATTTTGATGACAGTGGTTATGGAACATTGTGATGTCAGGGGTCATGAAGCATTGTGATGAAATGGGTCATGGAGCATTTTGTGACAGGGGTTACGGAACATTGTGATGTCAGGGGTCATGGAGCATTGTGATGATAAGGGCATTAATCACTGTGATGACAGTGGTCATGGAACATTGTGATGACAGGGGTGAGCAAGTATTTTGATGACTAGTGATGGAACATTGTGATATATGTGGTGAGAGAGCATTTTGATGAGAAGTGCATGGAGCATTGTGATGACAAGTTTTATGGAGCATAGCGATGAAAAGGATGTGGAGCATTGTGATGAAAAGGGCACATTGTGATGACAAGTGTCATGGAGCATTGTGCTGACAAAGCATGGAGCATTGTGAGGACAAGGTCATGGAGTATTGTGAAGACAGGTGTCACGGAGCATTGTGATGACATATGTCATTGTCCAATGTGATGACAGTGGCATGGAGCATTGTGATACCAAGTGTCATGGAGGATTGTGATGACAAAGGTAATGGAGCATTTTGATGTCAAGGGCTTGGAACATTGCGATGACAAGGGTCATGGAGCATTGTGATGACAAAGGCATGGATCTTTGTGATGACAAGGGTCACAGAGCATTGTGATAAAAATTTCATGGAGCATTGTGGTGACAAAGGTCACAGAGCTTTGTGTGACGAGGTCATGGACCATTGTGATGACAAATGTCATGAAGCATTGTGATGACTGGTGTCACGGTGCATTGTGATAACAGGGGTCTTGGAGCATTGTGAAAAAAGGGAATGGATCATTGTGATGAAAAATGCATGGAGCCTTGTCATGACAGTGTTCAAGGAGCACACTGATGACAAGTGTCAGGGAGCATTGTGTTGCAATGTCTATTGAGCATTGTGGTGACAAAGGTCATGGAGCATTGTGATGAGAAGACCTTGCATAATTGTGATGACGAGCGTCATGGGGCATGTGATGACAAGTATTATGGGACATTGTGATCAGAATGGTTTGAAGCATTGTGATGACAGAGGACATGGAGCATTTTGATTTCATTGTGATGACAATAGCATGAATCATTATGATGATGGGCATGGTGCATTGTGATGACAGTGTTCATGGAGCATTGAGATGAAAAGTGGCATGGAGAATTGTGATTACAGTTGTCTTGGAGCATTGTGATGACAAGGGTCATTGAGCCTTGTGATGACAAGGCCGTGGAACATTGTGATGGCAGGGATCATGAAGCATTGTTATGACAGGTGTAATGGAGCATTGTGATGACAAGGCCATGTGGAATTGGTCTGAAAAGTTTCATGGAATGTTGTTATGAGAGTGGGCTTGGAGCATTGTGATGACAAGGGCCCGGAATACTGTGGTACAGGGTTCATGGAGAACTGTAATGACAAGGGCATGGAGCAATGTTATGAGAAGGGCATCGAGCATTTTGATGACAAGCGTTATGGAGATTTGTGATCACAAGGGCATGGCGCAGTGTGACGAGAAGGTTCATGGAGCTTTGAGATGACAATGACATGGAGCATTGTGATGCCCAGGGTCATGGAGCTTTGTGATGACAAAGGTCATGGAGCATTTTGATGACATGTGTTATGGAGCATTGTGAGGTCAGGGGTCATGGAGCATTGTGATGAAAAGGGTCATGGAGCATTTTGATGACATGGGTTATGGAGCAGTGTGTTGTCAGGCGTCATGGAGCACTCTGATGATAAGCGCATGTAGTATTGTGATGACAGGGGTCATGGAACATTTTGATGACAAGGGTGAGGGAGTATTGTGATGACTACTGATGGAACATTGTGATATCAGTGGTGACAGAGCATTTTGATGAGAAGTGCATGGAGCATTGTGATGACAAGCTGGTGGAGCATTGTGTTGACAAGCGCATGGAGCATTGTGATGACAATCTCATTGAGTATTGTGCTGAGAAAGGCATGGAGCATTGTGAGGACAAGGGTCACGGAGCATTGTGATGAAAAGTTCATGGAGCATTGTGCTGACATAGGTCAAAGAGACTTGTGATGACGAGGGCATTGACCATTGTGATGACAAAGATCAAGAAGCATTGTGATGAATGGAGTCACGGAGCCTTGTGATGACAGGGGTCATGGAGCATTGTGATGTCAAGTGCATGGAGCATTGTGATGACAGGGGCATGGAGCGTTGTTCTGACAAGTTTCATGGATTATTGTGATGACAGAGGGAATGGTGCATTGTGATGACAAGAGCATGGAACATTGTGATGACAACATCATGGATTATTGTGAAGACAGGTGTCACGGAGCATTTTGATGACATATGTCATGGTCCATTGTGATGTCAATGACATGGAGCATTGTGATGCCAAGTGTCATGGAGGATTGTGATGACAAGGGCATGGACCATTGTGATGACAAGGGCCATAGAGAATTTTAATGACCAGGTCTTGAAACATCGTGATGACAAGCACATGGAGCTTGTTATGACAGGGGTCATGGAGCATTGTGATGACAAGTGCATGCAGAATTGTGATGACAAGAGCATATATCATTGTGATGAGAAGTGTCAAGAAGCACTGTGATGACAAGGACGTGGAGAATTGTTATGACAGGGACATGGAGCATTGAGATGACCAGGGCATGGAGCATTGTGATGGTAAAACCGTGAAGCATTTTGATGAGAAGACCTTGGGTAATTGTGATGACGAGCATCATGGCACACTGTTCTGACAAGGGGAAAGGAGCATTGTGATGACAGGTGTCAGGGAACATTGTGATGACATGGGTCATGTAGCATTGTGATGACAAGGGCATGGAGCATTGTGATGACAAGTGCTTGGAGCACTCTGATGACAAGTGTCATGAAGCACTGTGATGACAATGGCAGGGAGCATTGTGATGACAAGGGACATTGAGAATTTTTATAACAAAGTCATGAAGCATTGTGATGACAAGGATATGGAGCTTGCTATGACAGGGTTCATGGAGCATTGCAATGACAAGTGCATGGAGAATTGTGATGACAAGAGCATGTAACATTGTGATGAGAAGTGTCATGGAACATTGTGATGACAAAGAGGTGAAGAATTGTGATGACAAGGGACAAGGAGCATTGTGATGACCAGGGCATGGAGCAATGTGATGGCAAGACCGTGGAGTATTGTGATGATAAGGTCATGGATAATCGTGGTGACAAGCATCATGGCGCATTATGAAGACAAGAGCCATGGAGCATTCTGACATAAGATATCACTTATGAAGGAAATGTAAACATGGGTACAGATGAACTGAATTAGTAAAGAGAACAGAGTCTCACATAGAGAAAACATACTTATGCCTGCTTAAGGGGAAAGGAGAGGTGGGGAGATGCATAAAACCAGAGTTTGATATTAGCACAGGTACCATTCCATAATACAAATACAGAATAGACGAGACCTACTCCTTCCTCAGTGAATGGGACTCAAAACCCCTATTCTCCGCAGAGGAATATATCTGACTAGTAAGAATCTTAAAACCTATGTATTGATATGTCTCCATAAGGGAATCAAGTGTGTCCAGACTGACATAAACATGACAGTGAAAATCAGCTGAAACCAACGATAAAAAGGAATTTAAAAACAAAACCAAAAAACAGGGAAATTCTTTACAATTCCTTCAGGGGCTCTGATGAAACTTGGAATGACCCTATCTACGACAGCTGGATGTGGCATAAGGCTGGACACTTGGGACTGAGAGGATCTGTGAGATTCGGTGAGCAAATGCAGACCCTTTAAAGCAATAATGCGTGGCACCCATTCCTTGGGGCCCAACTCTCCAGGTAGAAGGGAATATTACTACAGCTATAACATGTACGGGAAACCTAGAGAATGGACACACTGTGAAGAAACGAAAGGTTTCTAAAACTCAACTAATAGTCCCTCTCCTCGTGCTCCAGTTTGACTTTCCAACTGCTTTACTATCAATCTCCCAAGTTGGAGAGACAGCCCCTTTAACTCTTGGTTCGCACAGGTTGCCAAATTGGCAGAGGATGAAATGGAAGAGGGAGTACCAATGAGAGAGTAGCTGTTAGGCATTTGGACGGGCACATGTCACTCTAATTTCCGGGCACGAAGAAGAAGTAACCAAAGTCTCAGCAAACCGCCGGGAACCAGTACAGGTCCTGAACCAACATTTGGGACTTGCGGTCATCTCACAAAAAAACGAGTTGAAAAATGGAGCTCAGAGGCACAGCAATTCACAAACCGGCAGAGTAATAAAGGACAACAATCTTCCAAAAATCTGTTGAGGGAAGGCAATGAGGCGGACTTGAAAGCGAGCCAGAATTGCAGGAAACAGATTTCAAGAGGTACATTGGAATTGCCTTTAAAGCACAGGAAGCGGGGCACAACTTAGACAATGATGCACTTGGACAATAAGTGTGTATGCGTTTTCCCCAGATTATATTCAGGAGAAAATCCATACGCCCTTTTTGGCCAAGCAAGCAAGGGGGCAATGAAAATCTGCCCTAAAAAGAAGTATCACTTCCCACCGGTTAAAAAGGACATCCACAAAATGTGTAAAAACCAGAATGGCAAGACCTGCCCTGGAGAACAGGGAGCCTAGTTATGCTGATGGGTGGGATGTAAATTGCCAACTGCCTCTCTGCAGGAGTGCATTGTGTTCCCTAAAACAAGTAAACAACAGAGCTACAGAGCCAAGGGCACTTCCAGTCTAGAGAATATACCTTGGGAAAACTGAAAATCAATAAGACAGAGCCACCCCAAAATTTAGGGCTCCACTGCTTACAAGAATCTCAACTTCGGTACACCTTAAATATCCCAGGAAAGACAAAAATGGTTCAAGAAATTGTGTTACTTACGTACGATGGAATATCCCTCAGCCATTAAATCAATGTCAAAAGGCTAGTAGCAGCAAAATGAGTGGATTCAGGTACGATGATTCTAAGTGAAATAAGTCACAGAGAAAAAGAAAATTATCATAAGATATCACTTATGAAGGTACTGTAAACATGGCTACACATGAACTAAGTTAGGAAAGAGATCAGAGTCTCACAGTTAGAAAACACACTTATGCCTGCTTAAGGGGGAAGGAGAGGTGGGGTGATGCATAAAACCAGAGTGTGATATTAGTACATGTACCGTTCCAAAAACCACCTACGGAATAGCCAAGTCCTACATCTTCCTCAGTGAAAGGGACTCCAAACCCCATATTTCCCAGAGAGGAATATATCTGACTAGTAAGAATCTTAACACATATGTATTTATATGTCTCCTTAAGGGAATCATGTGTGTCTAAACGGGCATAAACATGGCAGTGTGAATCAGTTAAAAACCACTCGAAAAAGGAGATTCAAAAACAAAACAAAAAAACATGGAAATTCTTTACAATTCCTTCAGGGGCTCTGATGAAACCTGGAATGACCCTATCTACAAAGACAGCTGGATGTGGCATAAGGCTGGGCACTTGGGACTGAGAGGATTGGTGAGATTCGGTGAGCAAATGCAGACCATTTAAAGCAATAATGCGTTGCACACATTCCAAGGGTCCCAACTCTCCAGGTTCAAGGGAATATTACTACAGCTATAACATGTATGGGAAACCAAGAAAATGGACACACTGTGAATACGAAAGGTTTCTAAAACTCAACTAATAGTCCCTCTCCTGGTGTACGGTTTGACTTTCCAACTGCTTTACTATCAATTTCCCAACTTGTAGAGACAGCCCCTTTAACCTCCTGGTTCGCACAGGTTGCCAATTTGGCAGAGGATGAAAGGGAAGAGGGAGCACCAATGAGAGAGTAGCTGTTAGGCATTTGGATGGGCACATGTCACTCTAATTTCCTGGCAGGTAGAAGAATTAGCCAAAGTCTCAGCAAACAGCCGGGAACCAGTATAGTTCCTGAACCAAAGATTTGTATATGCCGTCAGCTCACAAAAAACGAGTTGAAAAATGGAGCTCAGGGGCACAGCAATTCACAAACTGGCATAGTAATAAAAGACAACTATCTTCCAAAAATCTGTTGAAGGAAGGCAACGAGGGGGATTTGAAAGCGAGCCAGAATAGCAGGAAACAGATTTCAAGAGGTACATTGGAATCACTTTTAAAGCACAGGAAGAGGGGCACAACTGCGACAATGATGCACTTGGCAAAAAAGTGCGTATGTGTTTTCTCCTGAATATATTCAGGAGAAAACACATACGCCCTTTTTGGGGAAGCAAGCAAGCCGGCAATGCCAAACTTCACTACAAAGAAGTATCACTTCCCACCGCTCAAAAGGGACATCCGCAAAATGTATAAAAAGAAGAATGGCAAGAAAGGCCCTGGAGAACAGGGAGCATAGTTATGCTGATGGGGAGGATGTAAATTGACAACTGCCTCTCTGGAGGAGTGCATTGTGTTCCGTAAAACAAGTAAACAACAGAGCTAAAGTGCCAAGGGCATTTCCAGTCTAGGGAAGATACCTTGGGAAAACTTAAAATCAATAAGCAGAGCAAACACAAAATTGATGGCTGCACTGCTTACAAGAACCACAAATTGGGTACACCTAAAATATCCCAGGAAAGACAAAAATGCTTCAAGAAATTATGGTACTTATGTACAATGGAATACCTCACAGTCATGAAATCAATGTCATAAGTCCAGTAGCTTCAAAATGAGTGGATTCAGATACGATGATTGTAAGTGAAATAAGTCACAGAGAAGAAGAAACTTATCATAAGATATCACTTATGAAGGTCCTGTAAACATGGCTACACATGAACTGAGTTAGGAAAGAGAACAGTGTCTCACATTTAGAAAACACTCTTATGCCTGCTTAAGGGAGAAGGAGAGATGGGGTGATGCATAAAACCAGAGTTTGATAGTAGTTCAGGTACCGTTCCAAAAACCAGATACGGAATAGACAAGACCTACACTTTCCTCAGTGAAAGGGACTCAAAACACCATATTTCCCGCAGAGGAATATATCTGACTAGTAAGAATCTTAAAATCTATGTATTAATATGTCTCCATAAGGGAATCAAGTGTGTCTAGACTGGCATAAACATGGCAGTGAGAATCAGCTCAAACCCACTATTAAAAGGAATTTCAAAAACAAAACAAAAAAACAGGGAAATTCTTTACAATTCCTTCAGGGTCTCTGATGAAACCTGGAATGACCCTATCTACAATGACAGCTGGATGAGGCATAAGACTGGACACTTGGGACTGAGAGGATTCGTGAGATTCGCTGAGCAAATGCAGACCATTGAAAACAATAATGTGTGGCGCACATTCCAAGGGTCCCAACTCTCCAGGTTGAAGGGAATATTACTACAGCTATAACATGTACGGGAAACCTAGAAAATGGACACACATTGAATACGAAAGGTTTCTAAAACACAACTAATAATCCCTCTCCTGGTGCTCCAGTTTGACTTTCCAACTGCTTTACTATCAATCTCCCAACTTGGAGAGACAGCCCCTTTAAACTCCTGTTTCGCACACGTTGCCAATTTGGCAGAGGATGAAAGGGAAGAGGGAGAACCAATGAGAGATAGCTGTTAGGGATTTGGACAGGCACATGTCACTCTAATTCCTGTCAGGAAGAAGAATTAACCAAAGTCACAGCCACCCGCCGGGAACCAGTATAGATCCTGGACCAAAATTTTGGACTTGCGGTCAGCTCACAAAAACGAGTTGAAAAATGGAGCTCAGGGTCACAGCAATTCACAAACTGGCAGAGTAATAAAGGACAACAATCGTCCAAATATCTGTTGAGGGAAGGCAATGAGGTGGACTTGAATGCGAGCCAGAATAGCAGGAAACAGATTTCAAGAGGTACATTGGAATTGCCTTTAAAGCACAGGAAGAGGGGCACAATTTCGACAATGATGCACTTTGCCAAAAATGGGCGTATGCGTTTTCTCCTGAATATTTTCAGGAGAAAACGCATACGCACATTTTGGCCAATCAAGCAAGTGGGCAATGCAAATCTGCACTACAAAGAAGTATCACTTCCCAGAGGTGAAAAGGGACATCGCAAAATGTGTAAAAACGACAAAGGCAAGACAGGCGCTGGAGAAGAGGGAGCCTAGTTATGCTGAAAGGCAGGATGTAATTTGCCAACTGCCTCTCTGGAGGAGTGCATTGTGTTCCCTAAAACAAGTAAACAACAGAGCTACAGAGCCAAGGGCACTTCCAGTCTAGCGAAGATACCTTGGGAAAACTGAAAATCAATAAGTCAGAGCCACCCCGAAATTGAGGGCTGCACTGATTATAAGAACCTCAACTTGGGTGCACCTTAAATATCCCAGGAAAGACAAAAATGCTTCAAGAAATTGTGGTACTTACGTACGATGGAATATCCCTCAGCCATGAAATCAATCTCATAAGGGCAGTAGCAGCAAAATGAGTGGATTCAGGTACGATGATTCTAAGTGAAATAAGTCACAGAGAAAAAGAAACTTATCAGAAGATATCACTTATGAAGGTCCTGTAAACATGGCTACACATGATCTGAGTTAGGAAAGACAACAGAACAATGAAACTTATCATAAGATATCACTCATAGCGGGAATGTACACATGGCTACCCATGAACTGAATTACAAACACAACAGAGTCACACATTTAGAAAACAAACTTCTGCCTGATTAAGGGGAAAGGCAAGGTGGGGTGATGCATAATTCCACAGTCCTTAATTAGCACAGATATCGTTCCATAAACCAAGTATGTAATAGACAGCACCTACTCCTGGCAAAATGAACTGGACTCAACAACCCCTATTCCTTGAAGAGGAATATATCTGACTAGTAAGAATTTTAAAACATATGTATTCTCATGTCTCCATAAATGAATCATGTGTGTGTATAATGTCATGAACACAGCACTGAAATTCAGCTAAACCACCTTATAAAAATAAATTTCAAAAGCAAAATGCAAAAACAGCGAAACAGGGAGAAAGTCTTAAAAATTACGTTCAGGGCCTATGATGCAACCTGGATGGTCCACCTTTACATCCACAGCTGGATGAGACATAAGACTGGACCCTTGGTTCTGACAAGATTGCTGTGATTGTGTGAGCAAAAGAACACCACTTAGAGCAATACTGTGTGCTACCCATTCTAGTGGCCCCTACTCTCCAGGTTTAAGGGAATCTTCCTACAGTTAAGACATGCTTGGGGAACCCAGTGGATGGTACACTGTGTAATCGGGAAAGTTTTCTAAAAGGTACCTCATTTTTCCTTTCCTCGTGCTCGGCTTTGCCATTCCATCTGCATTACTAAAAATCTCCCCACTTGGAGTGTCAGCACCTTTACACTCCTGTTATGCACAGTTTGCAAATTGTGCAGAGGATGAACAGGAATAGGGGAAACAAATGAGACATTAGCTGTAGGTGTTTGGATGGGCACATGTCACTCTAGTTTCCCATCAGGAAGAAGAATTAAACACAGGCTCAGCCTGCAACCCCAGGACCAGACTAGGGCCTAAAGCCATTCTGCGGTATTGCAGCCAGCTCACAAATAAGCAAGTTGAAAAATGGAAATCAGGGGCACAGCAATTCACAAACTTGCAGAGTTATAAAGGACAACTATCATCCAGAAATATATTGAGGTAAGGCAGTGAAGAGGATTTGAAAGCAAGGCAGAATTGAAGGAAACAGATTTCAAGAGGTAGATTGGAGTCGTCTTTAAAGCACATGAAAAGCGACAGAACTTCGACAATGTTGCCCTTGGCCGAAAAGGGAGTATGTGTATTTTCTTGAATATCTTCAAGAAAAAAATCCATACGCCCTTTTTGGCCAAGCAAGCCATCAGGCATTGCAAATCCACCCTACATAGAAGTGTCACTTACCTCCGGTCAAAAGGGCCATCCACAAATAGTGTAAAAACCACAAATACAGGACAGGCCATGGAGAAAAGGGAGCCTGGTTACACCGATGGACAGGATGTAAATTGCCAACAGCCTCTCTGGAGAACTGAATGTTGTTTTCTAAAACAGAGCTACAGAGCATAGCACACTTCCACTCATGGGCGTGTATTTTGGGAAAATTAAAAATCCACAAAACACAGCCAGCCCAAGTTTAGAGCTGCTCTGTTTACAAGAACCTCAACTTTGGTACACTTTAAATATCCCAGGAAAGGGAAAATAATGGATAAAGATGTTGTGGTACTTATATACAATGGAATGTCACTCAGACATAAAATCAATGTCATAAGGCCAATAGCAGCATAATGAGTGGCTTTAGGTATGATGATGCTAAGGGAAATGAGCCACAAAGAAAAAGAAACTTATTGTAATATATCACTTATAGAGGGAATGTAAACATGGATACACATGAACTGAATTTCAAAAGAGAACAGAGTTACACATTTAGAAAACACTTATGCCTCCTTAAGGGGAAAGGTGACGTGCGGTGATGTGTAAAAGCAGAGTTTGAAGTTAGCACAGATACCATTCCATATACCAAATATGTAATAGACAAGACCTACTCCTTTCTCAATGAACTAGACACAAAACACCCTATTCACTGAAGAGGAATATATCTGACTGGTAATAATCTTGAAACCTATGTATTTATACGTCTCCATAATGGAATCAAGTGTATGTAGATTAGCATAAACACAGATCAATGGAACAGGACAGAAAGCTCAGAGATAAACCTACATACCTATGGCTATCTCATCTATGACAAAGGAGCTAAGGATATACAATGGAGAAAAGACAGTCTCTTCAGTAATTGGTGCTGGGAAAACTGGACCCCTACACATAAAAGAATGAAATTAGAACACTCCATAACACCATACACAAAAATAAACTCTAAATTGATTAGAGATCTAAATATAAGACCAGACACTATAAAACACTTAGAGGAAACCATAGGCAGAACACTCTATGACATAAATCACAGCAAGATCCTTTTTGACCCACCTCCTAGAGAAATGGAAATAAAAACAGAAATCAACAAATGGGACCTAATGAAACTTAAAAGCTTTTACACAGTACAAGAAAACATTAAAAAGATGCAAAAACAACCCTCAGAATGGGAAAAAATATTTTCAAACGAAGCAATTGATAAAGGATTAATTTCCAAACTTTACAAGCACCTCATGTAGCTCAATATCACAAAAACAAACAACCCAATCCAAAAACGGGCAGAAGACCTAAATAGACATTTCTCCAAAGAAGATATACAGATTACAAAGAAACACATGAAAGGATGCTGAACATCACTAATCATTAGAGAAATGCAAATCAAAACTACCGTGAGGTATCACCTCACAGCAGTCAGAGTGGCAATCATCAAAAAATTCTACAAAACAATAAATGATGGAGAGACCTTTATTGGAGAAAAGGGAACACACTTGTACTGTGGGTGGGAATGTAAATTGATATGGGCACTAGGGAGAATAGTACGGAGGTTCCTTTAAATAACTAACAATAGAAGTACCATACGACACAACAATCCAACTACTGGGCATTTGCCTTACGAAAACCATAATTCAAAAAGAGTTATGTACAAAAATATTCATTGCAGCTCTATTTACAATAGCCAGGACATGGAAGCAACCTAAGTGTCCATCGACAGATGAATGGATAAAGTAGATCTGGCACATATATACAATGGAATATTACTCAGCCATAAAAAGAAGCAAAACTGAGTTATTTGTACTGGGGTGGATGGATTAGAATCTGTCCTACACAGTGAAGTAAGTCAGAAAGGGAAAAACAAATACTGTATGTTAACAGAGATATACGGAATCTAATGAAGAAAAAAAAAAAAAAGATTATGAAGAACCTAGTGGCAGGACAGGATTAAGGACACAGATGTAGAGAAAGGACTTGTGGAGACCGGAAAGGGTATGGGTAAGCTGGGACGAAGTGAGAGAGGGGCATGGACATAAATACATTACCACATGTAACACTGATAGGTACTGGGAAGCAGCCACATAGAACAGGGAGATCAGCTCGGTGCTTTGTGACCACATAAAGAGGTGGGAAATGGAGTGTGGGAGGGAGATGCAAGAGGGAGGGGATCTGGTGATATTTGTATATGTATAGCTGATTCACTTTGTTATACAGCAGAAATTAACACTCCATTGTAAAGCAATTATACTCCAATAAACGTGTAAAAGGAAAAAAAAAAAAAAGAAAGCCCAGGGATAAACCTACACACCTATGGTCAACTAATCTATGACAAAGGAGGCAAGACTATACAATGGAGATAAGACAATCTCTTCAATCAGTGGTGCTGGGAAATATGGAAAGCTACATGTAAAAAATGAAATTAGAACACTCCCCAACACCATAAATAAAAATATATTCAAAATGGATTAGAGACCTTAATGTAAGACCGGACAGTATAAAACTTTGAGAGGAAAACTTATGAAGAATACTCTGACGTAAATCACAGCAAGATCTTTTTTGATCCACCTCCTATAGTAATGAAATAAAAAAAAGAAGCTAAACAGATGGGACCTAATGAAACGTAAAAGCTTTTGCAAAGCAAAGGAAACTACAAACAAGACAAAAAGACAACCCTCAGAATGGCAGAATATATTTGCAAACGAATCAATGGACAAATGATTAATCTCCAATATATATAAACAGCTCATGCAGCTCAACATTAATAAGACAAAAAACCCAATACAAAAATGGAAGCAGATCTAAATAGACATTTCTTCCAAGAAGACATAGAGATGGCCAAGACGCACATGAAAATCTGCTCAACATCAATAATTATTAGAGAAATGGAAATCAAAGCTACAATGAGATATCACGTCACACCTGTTAGAATGGGCATCATCAGAAAATCTACAAACAACAAATGCTGGAGAGGGTGTGGAGAAAAGGAACCTTCTTCCACTATTGTTGGGAATGTAAATCGATACAGTCTCTATGGAGAACAGAATGGAGGTTCCTTAAAAAACTAAAAATAGAATTACCATATAATCCAGCAATCCCACTGCTGGGCATATACCCAGAGAAAAGCATAAATCAAAAAGACACATTCACCACAATTTTCATTGCAGCACTATTTACAATAGCCAGGTAATGAAAGCAACCTAAGTGCCCACAGACAGACGAATGGATAAAGATGTGGTACATATATACAATGGAATATTACTCAGCCATACATAGGAATGAAATTGGGTCATTTGTAGAGACCGTGATGGATCTAGAGACTGTCATACAGAGTGAAGTAAGTAAGAAAGAGAAAAACAAATATTGTATATTAATGCATATATGCGGAACCTAGACAATTGGTACAGATGAACGGGTTTGCAGGGCAGAGATAGAGACACAGATGTATTGAACAAACATATGGACACCAAGGGGGGAACGCCATGTGAGGGTGGTGGTGGGATGAATTGGGAGACTGGGATTCACATGTGCACACTTACATGTATAAAATAGATATCCAATAAGAACCTGCTGTATAAAAGAAATAAATAAATTTTAAAAAATTAAAAATAAATAAATAACATTTAATAAAATAAAACAGAAAAAAAGTTTTTCCCTTCATATAGACGTCTTTATATTAATGCATTATTTCCATGTTTATATCTCTAAATTAAAAAAAAGAGGAATAAATAAAACCTACCTTGAACCAAAAAGAAAAAAGGAAAAAAAAAAAAAAAAAAAAAACAGAACCCACCAGTTATACAGAGGAAAATCGTATCAGGGCACTTGCTCCAGTGGTAAAAAATTCTTAAGTTGGTCAGAAGTGGGAAATCATCTCCCATGCAGTCAGCAGCGCTCCCCACCACAAGGAGCATCCTCATTGAAAAGCTGGGGGACTATGTCGAGGCGTCTGTGAGTAAGTGTGAGCTGAGCCCCAGTCCTGCTGCAGCTGAAATCTTCCCACCCTTTCCAGGTAAAACACCTGAATATGTACAAGAACTTGCAAGCCTAGAGGAAGGGCTGTGGAGCCACACCAGCGACAGCATGCAGGGCGACGTGGTGCCTGCAGGACATCCAGGATGGTCCTGGCACCAGATGCTCTTCTGGAAGCTTTCCATTTCCCTGCCTGAGATACCCCTCCTGCCACGGCCCCCATTGCTTTTTTACTTCCTCACCTCTGCCTGGGGAGAAATTCCAGCGGCAGGTATGGGTGGCACATCCTCTTCTTTAGCATGTGACAGCCTGGCAACTCCTGCAGAAAGTCCAGCAGAGCCACACTCACACTGGATCACCCACAAAGCCACGGCCCCTCACTCCCTCCCACCACCCCAGCCCCGACACTGCTGACGGGGAAGAGAATATGACATCAGGCACAGCTACAGGAGATCCTGCTGACTGGAGAGGTGTTTATATTGACCTCAACCCAGGCACACCTGGGGAGGGCTGGCAGGCGGTGTCAGGCTGCCCAAATCAGCCAATCCTCACCCCTCCGGGGCTCACAGTTGCAGAAAATGAGCCTTGCTAAACGGGCCAGGCCCAAGGAACAGGTGTGCGCTCTTGAGAGTCAGGATAGACAAGGGGCTGCAGCTGCGGCTTATTTTCTTATCATTTTATGTGGTCCATGAGTGGAAAACAACTTCAAGAAGACCCTATCCTAACGAGAGGAACCCAGGAGTCAGGGAGAGGAGTGATGGTGGGTGGAGACAGAGGACTGTTGCCCTGGCTGCAGTGGAAGTGTCTGGAAGACCAGGCAGAGAGAGGCCACACAGAGTGATACCCAGGGTCACAGACCTGTCAGAGCTGCTGTTTGTTAGTTCAAGTCCTGCTCTGAGGTGTTCTGTGTCAGCTGTGAGTGACAGGTGACCTGGGGGTTCTCTGCAAGTTGGGCTATGTGCACGGTTCCTGTGTGTCCAGCCCTGCTGGGGTACATGCCCAGGGGAGCTCCGTATCCTGGGAAGGGCCTGACTATGAGAGCCCCATGGGCTGCTGGGTAGCTGCACAGGTGAGCTCCATACCCTGGGAGGGACTTGACCACGAGAGCCCCGTGGGCTGTGCGGTGGGGTGTGCAGCCCAGGTGAGCTCCATATCCTGGGATTGGCCTGACCACGAGAGCCCCATGGGCTGCTGGACACCTGGTAAAGGATATCAGGACAGTCTGTGAAGCCACCGAGGATATACATCAAGTAGCTCCTATTTCCTACACCCAGCTGGTCATTCTAACATCCACCAGGCCATGGCATTCTGTATTAGACTTCAATGATGCCTTCTTCTGTATTCCATTCATCTCAGAGTCACAAGATTTTTTGGCTTGTGAGTGGCAGGACACAACATGCAACAAAAGCAATAATGCTGGGCCGTCCTGCCCCAATGGTTCAAAAATCCCCACACCATCATTGGGGAAATGTCCTCTAAAGACCTAAAAGTTCTACCTCTGTAAAAGGGAACCCTCCTTCAATATGCAGATGACATTCTGATCGCCAGGCCTACTAAAGACGCCTCTGAATTACCTAGCCAAGAAAGGATAGAAGGTGTCCAAGAAAAAGGCTCAAATATCCCAGGCTAAGGCGACATGCCTGGGCTTAATTCTTACAGATATTCGGAGAAACGCATCCCAGGATAGGGAAGAAGCCATTTGCAGCCTTACCTCTTCTAAAACTAGAAGACAGCTTAGGGGTTCCTGGGGAGGCCAAGGTTTTCTGCATCTGGATCCATAACTACAGTCTAATAGCTGGGCCTCTACATGAAACACTGACACGAAAACATGATGATCCTTTTGAATAGAATCCAGAAGCAGCCTTTCAAGTATGGAAAGAGCAGTCAATTCAGACCCTTGCCCAGGAACTCCCTAATTTAGCTAAACCCTTTGACCTTTACATACCCAGTCAAAGGTTAAACGCCCTTGGAGCCTTAGTGCTAAAACTGGGACCACTTGAAATGGGGCAACACAAGAATGCCCTTCAGGTATGATAAACTATAGTCACCAAGGGCTTTGCCCCCCACCCCATCAGGCCAGGATACTGGGGTATCTAAAAAGCTGGAAATCAGCAGCCCACAAGGCCAGCTCCCTCCTAAGGGAAAAGGACCCCACGTGGTGATCCTAACCACCCATCATGCCCTGAAGTTGCAGGGGTCGCTCTGTGGACACAATGACCTCGAGTGAGGAGGCCCTCCAACTCCAACCTCCAGAGAGACAAACGGGGGCAATGGGCCCCCAAGAAGACACGTGTGACCATCACTTGACCTGGAGTTTCTCTCAGAAAACAAGTCTGTACCCCGAAAGAGCAGACTACTGCTTGGAGGACTTACTGCACCCAGACGGGAGCTAACAAGCTTGGTGGAGGAAACGTATATCACGATTTCACCATAGAAAACCCTACAGACACCGCGGTGATGGTGGCCAATATGACCGGCTGGACTGCTGACTAGTTCAAAAGGCCGTTGACTCAGTGGACGTCATGGTCCTGGATCACCACAGAACCTGGACTGTCTCGGAGTTGAGTGGGCAGGGCTCTGACACATGGTGCTGTTTGTACATTAATTCAGGGACCTAATTAAAGAAAGCACAGACTACTGGTCAGTGCATCTAGGCTGGCAAAAACCGTCAGCCTAAGGTCGTCGAACAAATGTGGGGTGGGGTGAACCCTGCCACCGCAGCATAACTGTGCATCTCTTTCCTGGACCCTTAAAGGTCATTAGAATCTATAACACTTCCAATGCTGGTGCTTAGGTGGAAGATCAGTGAGGCAGGAGTCCTGGGGACAATCAACCTCAGCTGGAGGCTGCTGGGGAGAAGTTTTGCCCCTAGCCCCGTGTATGAGGGCTCCCACCTCAGCATGAAGCAGTTACAAAAGAGGGGTCTGCACCCTCAGCACCCCAAGAATGAGGAACGGGACAAAAAGCAGAGGAGGTGTTCGTCTCCGGCAATGTTCATTAAAAATTCCTGGGAGATGAAAAGAGAATCTGGGCAATAAAATAAAGTCTAACCTGTTTTTCCTTTGTGCTTTGTCTAATTTCACGTGCTCCTAGGGTTCCACATGCAGAGGTCCCACACCCGGCACTACAGACCCGATTTCCTAGTGCAGAATGGCTGGGTCGACACCTCAGCTAGCGGGGTCCCATGCAGACTCTGCGACATAGAGCCTGAGCTGCATCCAAGCCAGCCTTCGAGAGCTCCATCCCCTCCCTCCTGCTGACGCTGCTGGGATCCCTACACAGCAGACCCGCCCACAGCCCACGCAGGAATGCAAGCTCTCACCTCTCCATTCTGTTTTCAAAATATAAAGTTTCCTTTGCTTCTGAACCAAACTCAGTCTTGATCTGTTGGCTCCAATGACACTTGGCACGGGGACTCCTGTTCGGGTCCACTCTGGAGGATCAGTAAATAAATTGAGAACATTGTAACTTCAATGAACAGATGTGTGAGCCAAACTGTAGTCAACCTCGAGCAGTGTATAAGGCTCGGGTAAAATAAGATGTTTCTAAGACTTACATTTAATATTTCCATCACGTTATTATAAGCAAGTTCAGTGAAGACGTCTGTCTTATTTGTCAGGTCAACATTAGAGAAATGAAGTGATTTATTCCAAAGGATGTACATTGAATACTCTTGGCTGAAGCTTCAATCTTGTTTTGAATGCTTTTCCATTGAAAATGATACCTCTCTTTCAGCTTCCCCATTTCTGAGAAGTATAAAATCTTATAATTTATTATTACCAAAGGGGAAAGTTAGGAGAAGGGGTAAGTTAACAGTTTGGGATTAACACATACACACTGCTATGTATAAAACAGATCATCAACAAGGAACTATTGTATAGCACAGGGAACTACACTGAATATTTTGCAATAACCTATAAGGGGAAATAACCTGAAAAAGAATAGATATTTTTTTTTGACATCATCTATCAGTGACAGATAAAATGTAACCTAAGCAAGGCCGATGGTGAGCACTTCTGACTCTGAAGATTTCAATCATCTAAAGTTTGTACTCTGCTTATTTCCCAAGGCCATTAATGGACATATGTGTAGCCGTAGCTTAAAAATTCCCCAGTTTGGGGTTCGGGGAGGCACTGACTTGGAAAAATCCCTGATGTTCTCCTTACATGCACGGGACCATTCCTACGGCTCAAACATGCCTGTCACACCTAGAGGATGGTACACCGTTTGATCGGAAACAGTTTGGAAAACGCACCTCATCTCCTCATCGCCTGGTGCTCGGGTTCAACCCTCCAGCATCTTTCCTAACAATCTCCTCACTTGGGGATATCAGCATCGTCAACATCCTGTTGCACACAGTTTGGAATTTGTCCAGAGGATGAAGCGGAAGGATGAGAAATAATTAGAGACAAGTCCTAGGTTTTTGGACAGGAACATGCCACTCTAATTTCCAATCCAGAAGACAAATTCACCAAAGGCTAGAATTGCCCATGGAAACAGAATAGGACTAGAGGAAATCCCACTGTTTTGTGTCCAGTTTCCAAAAACACAAGTTGAAATATGGAACTCAGGGGCACTAAAATTCATGAAACTGCAGAGTTGAAAATATCTATCGTCAAAAAATGTCTTGAGGTAAGTCACAGAAAAGGACTTGTAAGCAAGGGAGAGTGGCAGGAAACAGATTTGAAGAGGGAGAAAGGACTCCCCATTAAAGCACAAGAAAAGGGGCTGAACATCGCCAATGATGCAGTTGGCCAAAAAGGGCGTATGCATTTTTTCTGAATATATTCAAGTAAAGGCCATACACACATTTTATCCAACCAAGCAGGTGGGCACTGGAAATCAATACTACAAAATGTATCACTTCACATCAGTCAGAAGGGCCATCCACATAAAATGTAAACACACGAAATGCAGGACAGGGTGAGGAGAAAAGGGAGCCCTGTGAGGCTGATAGTGGAAATGTAATTTGCCAACGGCCACTCTGGAGAAGTGTATTGTGTTTGCTAAAACATCTAAAAAATGAGCTACAGAGCATAGGGCACTTGCACTCATGGGCGTATACCTTGGGAAAAACAAAAATCGACAGAAAACAGGCACCCCAACGTTTACCACCTCTCTGTTAAAAAGGGCCTCAACTTGGATATAACCTAAATGTCCCTGGAAAGATAAATTGGATAAAAGAGATGGGGTACTTATGTAGAGTGGAATATTACTGATCCAGAAATCAATGAAATAAGGCCAGTTGTAACAACTCTGGAGGAGTTACATACGATCATTCTAAGTGACGTATGTCAGAAAGAAAAAGACACATATCATAAGATGTCACTTAAAGGTGGAATAAAAAATGGCTACACATGAAATAAATTACAAAAGAGAAACATACTCAAATATGTAGAAAATAGACATAAGGCTGCTAAATGGGAAAGGTGGGGAAGTGTGAGGTATTATCCAGGAGGTTGAAATTAGCAAAGATACCGTTCCAAGCACCATATTGAATAACTGACAAGGCCTACACGGTACCTCAAAGAACTGCACTCAGCCCACTCAAGTCACTGGAAAATAATACATATGAATGGTAAGCATCTGAAAAAGAATTTATTGTTGTCTCACAGTACATGAATCAAGTGGATGTACAGCAGCAAAAAACAGAGCTTTGAAAATCAGCTGTAACCAATATAAAAATAAATTAAAAAATATTTATAAAAACAGTGAGACAGACAAAATTTCTTACAACTTTTGTTGAAGGGCTATGATGTAACATGGATTGAACACATGTAGACCCAGAGCAGGATGATATATAAGGCAGGAAGCTATGCATGCTAAGAGATGTTAGAGAGGCTGGGTGAGGAAATGCAGACCTTTAAAAGAAATACTGCCTGATTCCCATTCCATGGGTTCCAAATCTGCAGGTTCAAGGGAATCTTCTGAGAGCAAAAACATGCCTGGGAAACCGAGACGAATGTACACTGTGTGATCAGGAAAGGGGTCTAAAATGCACCTCATTTTTGATCTCCTGGTGCTGGGATTCGCCATTCCAGCCAAATTACTAACAATCTCCTCACTTGGAGAATCAGCACCTTTAACCTCCTGTTTCACACAGTTTGCAATTTGTGCAGAGGATAAACGGGAAGAGGGGGAACCAATGAGAGACTAGCTGTAGGAGTTTTGACAGGCACATGTCACTCTAATTTCCCATTAGGAAGAAAAATTAACCAAAGTTTCAGCCTGCCTCCCCAGAACCAGAATAGGGCCGGAAGCAATACAATGGTTTGGCGGCCAGCTCACAAAAAAAGCGAGTTGCAAAATGGAGCTCAGGAGCAGACAATTCAAAGACCTGCAAAGATAAAACTGATAACCAACGTCCAAAAATATATTCAGGTAAGGCAACGAAGAGGATCTGAATGAGAGGCAGAATTGCAGGAAACAGATTTCAAAAGGTAGATTGGACTCACTTTTAAAGCATATGAAAAGCAGCAGAATTTCTAAAATGATGTAGTTGGGCAAAAGGGTGTATGCGTTTTTTTCATGAATAACTTCAGGAAAAAAACACATACATATTTTTTGGCCAGCCAAGCAAACGGGAAATGCAAATCTGCACAACAAAGAAGTCGCAATTTCCACTGCTCAGAAAGGCCATCCAAAAAATGTGTACAAACTAGAAATGCAGGAGAGTCCTTGGAGAACAGGGAGCTAGTCACGCTGATGGGTGGGATATAAATATCCAAGAGCCACTCTGCAGAAGTGTATTCTGTTTCCTAAAACATCTAAAATACAAAGCTACCGAGCATAGGGCACTTCCACTCATGGGCATATAACTTGGGAAGACTAAATATCAACAAGACACAGGCACCCCAAAGTTTAGCGCTGCTCTGCATACAAGAACCTCAACTTCGGTACAACTTAAATATTCCAGGAAAGAGAAATTTGCGTAAAGAACTTGTGGTAATTTTGTACAATGGAATATCACTCAGACATGAAATCAATGTCATAAGGCCAGTAGCAGCATAATGAGTGGATTTAGTTACGATGATTCTAAGTGAAATAAGTCACACAGAAAAAGAAACTTATCATAAGATATCACTTATGAAGGTCCTGTAAACATGGCTACACATGAACTGAGGAAAGAGAACAGAGTCTCACATTGAGGAAACACTCTTATGCCTGCTTAAGGGGGAAGGAGAGGTGGGGTGATGCATAAAACCAGAGTGTGATATTAGCACATGTAGCATTCCATGAAGCAAATACAGAATAGACAAAACCTACACCTTCCTCAGTGAACGGGACTCAAAACCCCAATTCCCAGCACAGGAATATATCTGACTAGTAAGAATCTTAAAACCTATATAATGATATGTCTCCATAAGGGAATCAAGTGTGTCTAGAACGGCATAAACATGTCGGTGAAAATCAGCTGAACCCCATTATAAAAATGAATTTCAAAAACAAAACAAAAAAAAACAGCGAAATTCTTACACAATTCCTTCAGGGGTTCTGATGAAACCTGGAATTACCCTATCTGCGAAGACAGCTAGATGAGACATAAGGCTGGACACTTGGGGCTGAGAGGACTGGTGAGATTGGGTGAGAAAATACAGACCCTTTAAAGCAGTAATGCATGCCACCCATTCCATGGGTCCCAACTCTCCAGGTAGAAGGGAATATCACTACAGTTATAACATGTATTGGAAACCTAGAGAATGGACACCCTGTGATGGCAAAAGATTTCTAAAAGGCTCCTAATTTTTTCCTCTCCTTGTGCTCCAGTTTGGCATTCCAACTGCTTTACTATCAATCTCCCAACTTGGAGACTCAGCCCCTGTAAGCTCCTGCTTCGCACAGTTTGCAAATTGTGCAGTGTATGAAAGGGAAGAGGGAGAACCAATCAGAGAGTAGCTGTAGGCATTTGGACGGACACATGTCACTCTAATTTCCCCTCTGGAAGGAAGAATTAACCAAAGCGTCAGCCTGCACCCCCGGAACCAGTATAGGTCCTGTAGCAAAATTGTGGATTTGCGGTCAGCTCACAAAAACACGAGTTGAAAATTGGAGCTCAGGGGCACAGCAATTCACAAACCTGCAGAGTTATAAAGGACAACTCTCTTCCAAAAATCTGTTGAGGGAAGGCAGCGAAGCAGACTTGAAAATGAGGCAGAATTGCACAAAACATATTTCAAGTGGTAAATTGGAATCGCCTTTAAAGCACAGGAAAAGCGTAACAACTTCGACAATGATGCACTTGGCCAAAAAGGGCGTATGCATTTTCTGCTGAATATATTCAGGAGAAAATGCATACGCCCTTTTTGGCCAATCAAGCAAGCCCGCAATGCAAATCCACACTACAAAGTATTGTCACTTCCCACCACTCAAAAGGGACATCCGAAAATCTGTAAAAAACAGAAAATAAAGACAGAGATAAAAAGAGCATGTTGCAATGTGATCCCAAGGGTCATGGAGGACTGTGATGACAAGGTCATGGAGCATTTTGCTGACGAAGGCATGGAGCATTGTGATGACAAGGGTCACGGAGCACTGTGATGACAAGCGTCACGGAGCATTGTGATTACAGGGGTCATGGAGAATTGGGATGACAAAGGCATGGTTCATTGGGATGACAAGGGTTATGGAGCATTTTGATGACAAGAGTCCCGGATCAATGTGTTGTCAGGGGTCATGGAGGGTTGTGATGACAGTGGTCATGGAGCATTGTGATGACAAGGGTCATTGAGAAGTGAGATGAGAAGGTCATGGAGCTTTGGGCTGAAAATGTTCATGGAGTATTGTGATGACATGGGTCATGGAGCATTGTGATGACAAGGTCCTGGAGCATTGTAATGAGAAGACCATGGAGCATTGTGATGACAAGTCTCATGGAGCATTCTGATGAAAAGGGGCATGGAGAATTGTGATTACAGGGGTCTTGGAGCATTGTGATGACAAGGGCATGGAGCATTGGGATGAGAAGACCATGGAACGTTCTGATGACATGCGTCATGGAGCTTTGTGATGACAAGGGCATATAGCATTGGGACTACAGGGGTCTTGGAGCATTGTGCTGAAAAGGGCATGTGTCATTGTGATGGAAAAGGCATGGAGCCTTGTCATGACAGGGTTCAAGGAGCATACTGACGACAAGTGTCAGGGAGCATTGTGATGACAACTGTATTAAGCATTGTGATGACAAATATCATGGAGCATTGTGATGAGAAAACCATGGATAATTGTGATGACGAGCGTCATGTTGCGTTGTGATGACAAGTGTTATGGAACTTTGTGATCACAAGGGTTTGGAACATTGTGATGACAGAGGTCATGGAGCATTTTGATTTCATTGTGATGACAATAGCATGAAGCATTATGATGATGGGCATGGTGCATTGTGATGACAGGGTTCATGGAGCATTGAGATGAAAAGGGGCATGGAGCATTGTGATTAAAGTGGTCTTGGAGCACTGTGATGACAAGGTCATGGAGCATTGTGATGAGAAGGCAATGGAGCATTCTGATGACATGCGTAATGGAGCTTTGTGATGACAAGGCATGGAGCATTGTGATGACAGTGGCATTCAAAATTGGTCTAACAAGTTTCATGGACTATTGTGATGATGGTGGACATCGTGCATTTTGATGACAAGGGCATGGAGCATTGTGATTTCAAGGTCATAGAATATTGTGAAGACAGGTGACAGGGAGCGTTGTTATGACATATGTCATGGTGCATGGAGATGACAATGTCATGGAGCATTGTGATGCCAAGTGTCATGGAGGATTGTGATGACAAAGGTAATGGAGCATTGTGATGACAGCGGCTTGGAGCATTGTGATCACAAGGGACATGGTGCATTGTGATGACAAGGGCATGGAGCACTGTGATGACAACGGACACTGAGAATTTTGATGAAAATGTATGAAGCATTTTGATGACAAATGCATGGAGCTTGCTATGACAGGTGTCATGGGGCATTGCCATGACAGGTGCATGGAGAATTGTGATGACAAGAGCATGTAACATTGTGATGAGAAGTGTCATGGAGCATTGTGATGACAAGGACGTGGAGAATTGTGATGACAAGGGACATGGAGCATTGTTATGACCAGGGAATGGAGCATTGTGATGGCAAGACCGTGGAGCACTGTGATGAGAAGACCATGGATAACTGGGATGATGAGCGCAATGGAGCACTGTAATGACAAGGGGCAAGGAGCATTCTGATGACAGGCGTCATGGAGCATTGTGATGACATGGGTCATGGAGAATTGCGAAGACGGGTCATGGAGCATTGTGATGACAAGGGTCATGGAGCATTCTGATGATAAGCTTGTGGAGTACTGTGATGAAAATGGCATGGATCATTGTGATGAAAAGGGCATGGATCATTGTGATGAAAAATGCATGGAGCCTTTTAAAGACAGGTTTCAAGGAGCATTCTGAAAACAAGTGTCAGGGAGCATTGTGATGACAAGTGTATTGAGCATTGTGATGACAATGATCATGGAGCATTGTGATGACAACCGTCCCGGATTACTGTGTTGTAAGGGGTCATAGAGCATTGTGATAACAGAGGTCATGGAGCATTGTGATGACAGGGGTCATGGAGCAGTGTGATGAGAAGATCATGGAGCATTGGATGAAAATGTTCATGGAGTATTGTGATGACAAGGGAATGGAGCATCGTGATGACAAGGTCCTGGAGCATTGTGATGAGAAGTCCATGGAGCCTTGTGATGACAAGTCTCATGGTGCATTCTGATGAAATAGGGCACGGAGCATTTTGATTACAGGAGCCTTCGAGCATTGTGATGACCAGGGCATGGAGCATTTTGATGAGAAGGCCATGGAGCATAATTATGACATGCGTCATGAAGCTTTGTGATCACCAGGGCATGGAGCATTGTGGTTACAGGGGTCTTGGAGCATTGTGATGACAAGGGCAAGAAACACTGTGATAAATGGGTCATGGAGGATTGTAATGACAAGAGCATGGAGCATTGTGAATAGAAGGTCATCGAGCATTGTGATGACAAGCGTCATGGAGCTTTGTGATGACAAGGGCATGAAGCAATGTGATGAAAGGGTTCATGGAGAATTGTGATGACAATGGCATGGAGCATTGTGATGCCAAGGGTCATGGAGCTTTGTGATGACAAAGGTCATGGAGCATTTTGAATACAAGGGCGTTGTGCATTGTGATGAGAAGGGCAGGGAGCATTGTGATGACAGGGTCATAGAGCAATTTGATGAAAACTGTCATGGAACATTTTGATGACAGGGGATATGGAACATTGTGATGTTACGGGTCATGGAGCTTTGTGATGAAAAGGGTCATGGAGCTTTTTGATGCTGGGGTTATGGAACATTGTGATATCAGGAATCATGGAGCATTTTGAAGATAATTGCATGTAGCATTGTGATGACAAAGGTCATGGAACATTGTGATGATGCGGGCATGGACCATTTTGATGACAAAGTCATGAAGTATTGTGGTTGCTGGAGTCACGGAGCATTGTGAGGACAGGGGTCATGGAGCATTGTGATGACAAGGGCATGGAGCATTGTGATGACAGGGGCATAGATCATTGCTCTGACAGTTTTTATGGATTATTGTGATGACAGTGGGCATGGCGCATTGTGATGACAGGCGCATGGAGCATTGTGACGACTAGGTCAAGGAATATTGTGAAGACAGGTGTCAAGGAGCATTGTGATGACATATGTCATGGTCCATTATGATGACAATGGCATGGAGCATTGTGATGCCAAGTGTCATGGAGGATTGTGATGACAAAGTAATGGAGCATTGTGATGACAAGGGCTTGGAGCATCGTGATGACAAGTGTCATGGAGCACTGTGATGACAAGATCTTGGAGCATTGTGAGGAGAAGGGCCATTGAGAATTTTGATGAGAAGGTCGTGAATCATTGTGATGAAAAGCGGACCGAGCTTGCTATGACAGGGGTCATGGAGCATTGTGATGTACAAGTGCATGGAGAATTGTATTGACAAGATCATGTAACATTGTGATGAGAAGTGTCATGGAGCATTTTGATGATAAGGACATGTAGAATTGTGATGACCAGTGCATGAAGCATTGTGATGGAAAGACCGTGGAGCACTGTGATGAGAAGACCATGGGTAATTGTGATGATGAGCGTCATGGAGCACTGTAATGACAAGGGGCATAGAGCATTGTGATGACAGGTGTCATGGATCATTTTGATGACAAGGGTCATGGACCATTCTGATGACAAGCTTGTGGAGTAATGTGATGACAATGGCATGGAGCATTGTGATGAAAAGGGCATAGAGCATTGTGATGAAAAAGGCTTGGAGCCTTTTCATGACAGGGTTCAAGGAGCATTCTTACGACAAGTGTAAGGAAGCATTGTGATGACAAGTGTATTGAGCATTGTGATGACAAAGATCATGGAGCATTGTGATGACAGGCATCATGGAGCGTTGTGATGACAAATGTTATGGAACATTGTGATCACAAGGGTTTTGAGCATTGTGATGACAGAAGTGATGTATCATTTTCATTTCAAGGTGCATGTAGCATTGTGATGACAAGGGCATGAAGCATTGTGAACCCAATGTTCATGGAGGGTTTTGATGACAATGGGAATGGAGTATTGTGATGACAAGTGCATGGAGCATTGTGATGACAAGGTCATGTAGCATTTTGCTGACAAATGCATGGAGCATTTTGATGACAAGTGTCATGGAACACTGTGATGACAAGCGTCATGGAGCATTGTGATTACAGGGGTCACGGAGCATTGGGATGGCAAGGGCATGGATCACTGTGATGACAAGTGTCATGGAGAATTTTGATGACAAGAGTCCCGGATTATTGTGTTGTCCGGTGTCATGGAGCACTGTGATGACAGTGGTCATGGAGCATTGTGATGACAGGGGTCATGGAGCACTGTGATGAGAAGTTCATGGAGCATTGTGCTGACAATATTCATTGAGTATTGCGATGGCAGTGGTCATGGAGCATTGCGATGACAATGGAATGGAGCATTGTGATGACAAGGTCCTGGAGCATTGTGAGGAGAAGACCATGGAGCCTTGTGATGACAAGTGTCATGGAGCATTCTGATGAAAAGGGGTGTGGAGCATTGTGATTACATGGGTCTTGGAGCATTGTGATGAAAATGGCATGGGTGATTGTGATGCAAATGTCATGGAGCCTTGTCATGACAGGGTTCAAGGAGCATACTGACGACAAGTGTCAGGGAGCATTGTAATGACAAGTGTATTGAGCACTGTGATGACAAAGGACATGGAGAATTGTGATGAGAAGACGATGGATAATTGTGATGATGAGCATCATGGGGCGTTGTGATGACAAGTGTTATGGAACATTGTGATCAAAAGGGTTTGGAGCATTGTGTTGACAGAGGTTATGGAGCATTTTGATTTCATTTTGATGACAATAGCATGAAGCATTTTGATGAAGGGCATGGTTCATTGTGATTACAGATTTCATGGATCATTGAGATGAAAAGTGTCATGGAGCATTTTGATTACAGGTGTCTTGGAGCATTGTGATGACAAGGGCATGGAGCATTGTGATGAGAAGGCCATGGAGCAGATTGCTGACATGCGTCATGGAGCTTTGTGATGAAAATAGCATGGAGCATTGTGACTACAGGGGTCTTGGAGCATTGTGATGACAAGGGTCATGGAGCCTTGTGATGACAAGGCCGTGGAACATTGACATGACAGGGGTGAGGGAGTATTGTGATGACTAGTGATGGAACATTTTGATATCAGTGGTGAGAGAGCATTTTGAAGAGAAGTACATGGAGCATTGTGATGACAAGTTTTATGGAGCATTTTGATGACAAGTTTGTGCAAAATTTTGATAACAAGCGCATGGAGCATTGTGATAACAAGGGTCATGGAGCACTCTGCTGACAAAGGCATGGAGCATTGTGATGACAGGGGCATGGAACATTGGTCTGAAAAGTTTCATAGATTATTGAGATGAAAGTGGGCATGGCACATTGTGATGACAAGGGCATGGAGCACTGTTATGAGAAGGTCATGAATTATTGTGCAGACAGGTGTCAGGGAGCATTGTGATGACATATGTCTTGGTGCATTGTGATGACAATGGCATGGAGCATTGTGAAGCCAAGTGTCATGGAGGATTGTGATGACAAATGTAATGGAGCATTGTGATGACAAGGGCTTGGAGCTTTTTGATGACAATGGTCATGGAGCACTGTGATGACAAGGGCATGGAGCACTGTGATGACAACGGCCATTGAGAATTTTGATGACAATGTCGTGAAGCACTGTGATGAAAAGCACTTGGAGCTTGCTATGACAGGGGTCATGGAGCATTGCGATGACAAGTGCATGGAGAATTGTGATGACAAGATCATGTAACATTGTGATGAGAAGTGTCATGGAGCATTGTGATGGCAAGACCGTGGAGCACTGTGATGAGAAGACCATGGATAATTGTGATGTCGAGCGTCATGCAGCACTGTAATTACAAGGGGCATGGAGCATTGTGATGACAGGGTTCATGGATCATTGTGATGACAGGGGTCATGGAGCATTGTGATGACAACCTTGTGGAGTAATGTGATGACAATGGCATGGAGCATTGTGATGACAATGGCATGGAGCATTGTGATGTAAATGACATGGAGCCTTTTCATGACAGCATTCAAAGAGCATTCTGACGACAAGTGTCAGGGAGCATTGTGATGACAAGTGTATTCAGCATTGTGATGACAAAGGTCATGGAGCATTGTGATGACAAGGGCATGGAGTATTGTGATGACAGGCAACATGGAGCGTTGTGATGACAAGTGTTGTGGAACAATGTGATCACAAGGGTTTGGAGCATTGTGATGACAGAGGTCATGGATCATTTTGATTTCAAGGAGCACGGAGCGTTGTGATGACAGGGATCATGGAGCATTGTGATGAGAAGATCATGGAGCATTGGGCTGAAAATATTCATGGAGTATTGTGATGACAGGGGTCTTGGAGCACTGTGATAACAAGGGCATGGAGCATTGTGATGGGAAGGCCATGGAGCATTCTGATGACATGTGTCATGGATGTTTGTGATGAAAAGGGGAATGGAGTATTGTGATTACAGGGGACTTTGAGCATTGTGATGAAAAGGGCATGGATCATTGTGATGAAAAGGGCATGGATCATTGTGATGAAAAAGGCATGGAGCCTTGTCATGGCAGGTTTCAAGGAGCATAATCTCCACAAATGTCAGGGAGTATTGTGATGACAAGTGTATTTAGCATTGTGATGACAAAGTTCATGGAGCATTGTGATGAGAAGACCATGGTTAACTGTGATGAGGAGCGTCATGGGGCATTGTAATGACAACTGTTATGGAACATTGTGATCACAAGTGTTTGGAGCATTGTGATGACAGAAGTCATGGAGCATATTGATTTCATTGTGATGACAATAGCATGAAGCATTATGATGATGGGCATGGTGCATGGGATGACAGGGTTCTTGGAGCATTGAGATTTAAAGGGCCATGGAGCATTGTCATTACAGGGGTCTTGGAGCATTGCGATGACAAGGGCATGGAGCATAGTGAATGAGAAGTCCATGGAGCATTCTGATGACATGCGTCATGGAGCTTTCTGATGACAATTGCATGAATGATTGTGATTACAGGTTCTTGGAGCATTGTGATGAAAAGGGTCATGGAGTCTTGTGATGAGAGGGCTGTGGAACCTTGTGATGGCAGGTGTCATGGAGCATTGTTATGACAGGGGGAATGGGGCATTGTGATGACAAGTTCACGCAACACTGTGATACATGGATCATGGAGTATTGTAATGACAAGGGCATGGAGCATTGTGATGAGAAATGCATCGAGCATTGTGATGAAAAGCGTCATGGAGCTTTGTGATGACAAGGGCATGGAGCAATGTGATGAGAGGGTTCATGGAGCATTGTGATGACAATGGCATGGAGCATTGTGATGCCAAGGGTTATGGAGCTTTGTGATGACAAATGTCATGGAGCATTCTTATGACAAGGGTGACGTGCATTGTGATGAGAAGGGCAGGGAGCATTGTGATCACAGGGTCATTGAGCAATTTGGTGAAAAGTGTCATGGAACATTTTGATTAGAGTGGTTATGGAATATTGTGATGTCAGGTGTCATGGAGCTTTGTGATGAAATGTGTCATGGAGCATTTTGATGACAGGGGTTATGGAATATTGTGATGTCAGGCGTCATCGAAAATTTTGATGATAAGTACATGTAGCATTTTAATGACAGGGGTCATGGAACATTGCGATGACAGGGGTGATGGAGTATTGGAATGAATAGTGATGGAACATTGTGATATCAGTGGTAAGAGAGCATTTTGATGAGAAGTGCATGGAACACTGTAATGACACGGTTTAAGCAGCATTGTGATGAAAAGGATGTGGAGCATTGTGAGGACAAGCACATGGCACGTTGTGATGACATGGGTCATGGAGTATTGTGCTGAGAAGCGCATGGAGCGTTGTGATGACAAGGGTCATGGAGCATTGTGCTGAGAAAGGCATAGAGCATTGTGATGACAGGGGTCAAGAGCATTGTGATGAAAAGTTCATGAAGCATTGTGGTGACAAAGGTCACAGAGACTTGTGATGACGAGGGCATGGACCATTTTAATGAGAAAGGTCATGAAGCATTGTGATGACAGGAGTCACAGTGCATTGTGATGACAGGGGTCATGGAGCATTGTGATGACAACGGCATGGATCATTGAGATGACAGGGGCATGGAACATTGGTCAGACAAGTTTCATGGATTATTGTGATGACAGTGGGAATGGCGCATTGTGATGACAAGGGCACAGAGCATTGTGATGACAAGGTCATGCAGTTTTGTGAAGACAGGTGTCAGGGAGCATTGTGAACACCTATGTCATGGCCCATTGTGATGACAATGGCATGGAGCATTGTGATGCCAAGTGTCATGGAGTATTGTGATGACAAAGGTAATGGAGCATTGTGATGACAAGGGCTTGGAGCATTGTGATGACAAAGATCATGGAACATTGTGCTGACAAGGGCATGGAGCATTGTGATGACAAAGTTCATGGAGCATTGTGCTGAGAAAAGCATGGAGCATTGTGATGACAAATGGCACAAAGCATTTTGATGAAAAGTTCATGGAGCATTGTGGTGACAAATGTCACAGAGCCTTGTGATGACTAGGGCCTGGACAATTGTGATGACCAAGGTCATGAAGCATTTTGATGACAGGAGTCACGCATCATTGTGATGACAATGGCATGGAGCATTGTGATGACAGGGGCATGGAACATTGGTCTGACATGTTTCATGGATTATTGTGATGGCAATGGGCATGGCTCCTTGTGATGACAAGGGCATTGAGCATTGTGATGACAACGTCATGCAGAATTGTGAAGACAGGTGTCAGGGAGCATTGTGATGACCTATGCCATGGACAATTGTGATGACAATGGCATGGAGCATTGTGATGCCAAGTGTCATGGAGGATTGTGATGACAAAGGTAATGGAGCATTGTGATGACAAGGGCTTGGAGCATTGTGATGACAAGGGTCATTGAGAATTTTGATGACAAGTTCATGAAGCATTGTGATGACATGCGCATGAAGCTTGCTATGAAAGGGGTCATGGAGCATTGCGATGACAAGTGCATGGAGAATTTTGATGAAAAGAGCATGTAAAATTGTGATGAGATGTGTCAAAGAGCATTGTGATGACAAGGACGTGGAGAATACTGATGACCAGGGCATGGAGCATTGTGATGGCAAGACCGGGGAGCATTGTGATGAGTAGACCATGGATAATTGTGATGACGGGAGTCATGGAGCACTGTAGTGACAAGGGGCATGGAGCATTGTGATAACTGGTGTCATGAGGCATTGTGATGACAGGGGTCAGGGAGCATTGTGATGACAAGGTTCATGGAGCATTCGGACGACAAGCTTGAGGAGTATGATGATGACAATTGCATGGAGCATTGTGATGAAAAGGCCATTGAGCATTGTGATGACAAGGGCAAGGAGCAATGTGATGAGAGTGTTCATGGAGCATTGTGATGACAATGGCATGGAGTATTGTGATGCCAAGGGTCATGGAGCTTTGTGATGACAAAGGTCATGGAGCATTTTGATGACAAGTGCGTGGTGCATTGTGATGAGAAGGGCAGGGAGCATTGTGATGACAGGGTCATGGAGCAATTTGATGAAAAGGGTCAGGGAACATTTTGATGACAGGGGTCATGGAACATTGTGATGTCAGTGGTCATGGAGCATTGTGATGATAAGGGCATGTAGCATGTTGATGACAGGGGTCATGGATCATTGTGATGACAGGGGTGAGGGAGTATGGTGATGACTAGTGATGGAACATTGTGATATCAGTGGTGAGACAGCATTTAGATGAGAAGTGCATGGAGCATTGTGATAAAAAGGTTTATGGAGCATTGTGATGACAAGGTTGTGGAGCATTGTGATGACAAGTGCATGGCACATTGTGATGACATGTGTCTTGGAGCATTGTGCTGAGAAGCACATGGAGCATTGTGATGACAAGGGTCATGGAGCATTGTGCTGACAAAGGCATGGAGCATTGTGATGAGAAGTGTTACAGAGCATTGTGATGACGAGGGAATGGACCATTGTGATGACAAAGGTCATAAAGCATTGTGATGACTGGAGTCAAGGAACATTATGATGTGAGGGGTAATGGAGCATTGTGATTAAAAGGGCATGGAGCATTGTGATGACAGCGGCATGGAGCATTGGTCTGACAAGTTTCATGGATTATTGCTATGACAGTGGGCATGGAGCATTGTGATGACAGAGGTCATGGATCATTTTCATTTCAAGGACCATGGCGCATTGTGATGACAAGGGCATCAAGCAATGTGAACCCAAGTTTCATCGAGGATTTTGATGACACTGGGAATGGAGCATTGTGATGACAAGTTCATGAAGCATTTTGCTGACAAATGCATGGAACATTTTGATGACAAGGGTCATGGAGCACTGTGATGACAAGCGTCACTGAACATTGTGTTTACAGGGGTCATGGAGCATTGTGATAACAAGGGAATGGATCATTGTGATGACAAGGGCATGGAGCATGGTGATGAGAAGGCCATGGAGCATTATGAAGACATGCTTCATGAAGCTTTGTGATGAAAATGGCATGGAGCATTGTGATTACAGGAGTCTTGGAGTATTGTGAAGAAAAGTGCATGGATCATTGTGATGAAAAATGCATGGAGCCTTTTCATGACAGGTTTCAAGGAGCATATTCACGACCATTGTCAGGGAGCATTGTGATGACATGTTTATTGAGAATTGTGATGAAAAATGTCATGGAGTATTGTGAATAGAAGACCATGGATAATTGTGATGATGAGCGTCATGGGGCGTTGTGATGACAAGTGTTATGGAACATTGTGATCACAAGGTTTTGGAGCATTGTGATGACAGATGTAATGGAGCATTTTGATTTCATTGTGATGACAATTGCATGAAGCATTATGATGATGGGCATGGTGCATTGTGATGACAGGGTTCATGGATCATTGAGATGAAAAGGGTCATGGAGCATTGTGATTACAGGGGTCTTGGAGCATTGCGATGACCAGGTCATGGAGCATTGTGATGAGAAGGCGAAGGCGAATTCTGATGACATGCGTCATGGAGCTTTGTGATGACAAGGCCATGGAGCATTGTGATTACAGGTGTCTTGGAGCATTGTGATGAAAAGGGTCATGGAGCCTTGTGATGAGAAGGCCGTGGGACATTGTAATGGCATTTTTCATGGAGCATTGTTATAACAGTGGTAATGGAGCATTTTCATGACAAGGGCATGCAGCATTGGTCTGAAAATTTTCATGGATTATTGTGATGAGAGGGGGCATGGAGCATTGTGATGACAAGGGCACAGAACACTGTGATACATGGGTCATGGAGGATTGTAATGACAAGCCTTGGAGCTTTGTGTTAAGAAGAGCATCGAGCATTGTGATGAAAAGCATCATGGAGCCTGTGATGACAAGGACATGTAACAATGTGTTGAGAGGGTTCATGGAGCATTTTGATGACAATGGCATGGAGCATTGTGATGTCAAGGGTCACGGAGCTTTGTGATGACAAAGGTCATGGAGGGTTTTGATGACAAGGGCGTGGTGCACTGTGATGAGAATGGCAGTGAGCATTGTGATGAAAGGGTCATGGAGCAATTTGATGAAAAGTATCATGGGACATTTTGATGACAGTGGTTATGGAAAATTGTGATGTCAGGGGTCAGGGAGCATTGTGATGAAAACTGTCATTGAGCATTGTGATGACAGGGGTCATGGAACATTGTGTTGACAGGGGTGAGGGAGTATTGTGATGACTAGTGATGGAACATTATGATATCAGTGATGGGAGAGCCTTTTGATGGGAAGTGCATGGAGAATTGTGACGACAAGGTTTATGGAGCTCTGTGATGACAAGGTTGTGGAGCATTGTGATGACAAGCGCATGTCGCATTGTGATGACACAGGTCATGGGGCATTGTGCGGACAAGCACAAAGAGCCTTGTGATGAGAAGTGTCATGGAGCATTGATATGACCAGGGAATGGAGCACTGTGATGGCAAGACCGTGGAGCACTGTGATGAGAAGACCATGGATAACTGTGATGACGAGCGTCATGGAGCACTGTAATGACAAGGGGCAAGGAGCATTCTGATGACAGGCCTCATGGAGCATTGTGATGACATGGGTCATGGAACATTGTGAAGACGGGTCATGGAGCATTGTGATGACAAGGGTCATGGAGCATTCTGATGATAAGCTTGTGGAGTACTGTGATGAAAATGGCATGGATCATTGTGATGAAAAGATCATGGATCATTGTGATGAAAAATGCATGGAGCCTTTTAATGATAGGTTTCAAGGAGCATTCTGACAACAAGTGTCAGGGAGCATTGTGATGACAAGTGTATTGAGCATTGTGATGACAATGATCATGGAGCATTGTGATGACAACAGTCCCGGATTATTGTGTTGTAAGGGGTCATAGAGCATTGTGATGACAGTGGTCATGGAGCATTGTGATGACAGGGGTCATGGAGCAGTGTGATGAGAAGATCATGGAGCATTGGATGAAAATGTTCATGGAGTATTGTGATGACAAGGGAATGGAGCATCGTGATGACAAGGTCCTGGAGCATTGTGATGAGAAGTCCATGGAGCCTTGTGATGACAAGTCTCATGGAGCATTCTGATGAAATGGGGCATGGAGCATTTTGATTACAGGAGCCTTCGAGCATTGTGATGACCAGGGCATGGAGCATTGTGATTAGAAGGAGATGGAGCATACTTATGACCTGCGTCATGAAGCTTTGTGATGACCAGGGCTTGGAGCATTGTGATTACAGGGGTCTTGGAGCATTGTGATGACAAGGGCAAGGAACACTGTGATACATGGGTCATGGAGGATTGTAATGACAAGAGCATGGAGCATTGTGAATAGAAGGTCATCGAGCATTGTGATGACAAGCGTCATGGAGCTTTGTGATGACAAGGGCATGAAGCAATGTGATGAAAGGGTTCATGGAGCATTGTGATGACAATGGCATGGAGCATTGTGATGCCAAGGGTCATGGAGCTTTGTGATGACAAAGGTCATGGAGCATTTTGATTACAAGGGCGTTGTGCATTGTGATGAGAAGGGCAGGGAGCATTGTGATGACAGGGTCATAGAGCAATTTGATGAAAACTGTCATGGAACATTTTGATGACAGGGGATATGGAACATTGTGATGTCAGGGGTCATGGAGCTTTGTGATGAAAAGGGTCATGGAGCTTTTTGATGCTGGGTTTATGGAACATTGTGATATCAGGCGACATGGAGCATTGTGATGAGAATTGCATGTAGCATGGTGATGAAAAACGTCACGGATCATTGTGATGATGTGGGCATGGACCATTTTGATGACAAAGTCATGAAGTATTGTGGTTGCTGGAGTCACGGAGCATTGTGATGACAGGGGTCATGGAGCATTGTGATGACAAGGGCATGGAGCATTGTGATGACAGGGGCATAGAGCATTGCTCTGACAGTTTTAATGGATTATTGTGATGACAGTGGGCATGGCGCATTGTGATGACAGGCGCATGGAGCATTGTGACGACAAGGTCAAGGAATATTGTGAAGACAGGTGTCAAGGAGCATTGTGATGACATATGTCATGGTCCATTATGATGACAATGGCATGGAGCATTGTGATGCCAAGTGTCATGGAGGATTGTGATGACAAAGTAATGGAGCATTGTGATGAGAAGGGCTTGGAGCATCGTGATGACAAGGGTCATGGAACACTGTGATGACAAGATCTTGAAGCATGGTGAGGAGAAGGGCCATTGAGAATTTTGATGAGAAGGTCATGAAGCATTGTGATGAAAAGTGGACCGAGCTTGCTATGACAGGGGTCATGGAGCATTGTGATGTACAAGTGCATGGAGAATTGTATTGACAAGATCATGTAACATTGTGATGAGAAGTGTCATGGAGCATTTTGATGATAAGGACATGTAGAATTGTGATGACCAGTGCATGGAGCATTGTGATGGAAAGACCGTGGAGCACTGTGATGAGAAGACCATGGGTAATTGTGATGATGAGCATCATGGAGCACTGTAATGACAAGGGGCATAGAGCATTGTGATGACAGGTGTCATGGATCATTGTGATGACAAGGGTCCTGGACCATTCTGATGACAAGCTTGTGGAGTAATGTGATGACAATGGCATGGAGCATTGTGATGAAAAAGGCATGGAGCATTGTGATGAAAAAGGCTTGGAGCCTTTTCATGACAGGGTTCAAGGAGCATTCTTACGACAAGTGTCAGGGAGCATTGTGATGACAAGTGTATTGAGCATTGTGATGACAAAGATCATGGAGCATTGTGATGACAGGCATCATGGAGCGTTGTGATGGCAAATGTTATGGAACATTGTGATCACAAGGGTTTTGAGCATTGTGATGACAGAAGTCATGTATCATTTTCATTTCAAGGTGCATGGAGCATTGTGATGAAAAGGGCATGAAGCATTGTGAACCCAGTGTTCATGGAGGGTTTTGATGACAATGGGAATGGAGTATTGTGATGACAAGCACATGGAGCATTGTGATGACAAGGTCATGTAGCATTTTGCTGACAAATGCATGGAGCATTTTGATGACAAATGTCATGGAACACTGTGATGACAAGCGTCATGGAGCATTGTGATTACAGGGGTCACGGAGCATTGGGATGGCAAGGGCATGGATCATTGTGATGACAAGTGTCATGGAGCATTTTGATGACAAGAGTCCCGGATCATTGTGTTGTCCGGTGTCATGGAGCACTGTGATGACAGTGGTCATTGAGCATTGTGATGACAGGGGTCAAGGAGCACTGTGATGAGAAGTTCATGGAGCATTGGGCTGACAATATTCATTGAGTATTGCGATGGCAGTGGTCATGGAGCATTGCGATGACAATGGAATGGAGCATTGTGATGACAAGGTCCTGGAGCATTGTGAGGAGAAGACCATGGAGCCTTGTGATGACAAGTGTCATGGAGCATTCTGATGAAAAGGGGTGTGGAGCATTGTGATTACATGGGTCTTGGAGCATTGTGATGAAAATGGCATGGGTGATTGTGATGCAAAAGGCATGGAGCCTTGTCATGACAGGGTTCAAGGAGCATACTGACGACAAGTGTCAGGGAGCATTGTAATGACAAGTGTATTGAGCATTGTGATGACAAAGGACGTGGAGAATTGTGATGAGAAGACCATGGATAATTGTGATGATGAGCATCATGGGGCGTTGTGATGACAAGAGTTATGGAACATTGTGATCACAAGGGTTTGGAGCATTGTGTTGACAGAGGTTATGGAGCATTTTGATTTTATTTTGATGACAAAAGCATGAAGCATTTTGATGATGGGCATGGTTCATTGTGATTACAGAGTTCATGGATCATTGAGATGAAAAGTGGCATGAAGCATTTTGATTACAGGTGTCTTGGAGCATTGTGATGACAAGGGCATGGAGCATTGTGATGAGAAGGCCATGGAGCAGATTGATGACATGCGTCATGGAGCTTTGTGATGACAATAGCATGGAGCATTCTGACTACAGGGGTCTTGGAGCATTGTGATGACAAGGGTCATGGAGCCTTGTGATGACAAGGCCGTGGAACATTGTCATGACAGGGGTGAGGGAGTATTGTGATGACTAGTGATGGAACATTTTGATATCAGTGGTGAGAGAGCATTTTGATGAGAAGTACATGGAGCATTGTGATGACAAGTTTTATGGAGCATTTTGATGACAAGTTTGTGCAAAATTTTGATAACAAGCGCATGGAGCATTGTGATAACAAGGGTCATGGAGCACTCTGCTGACAAAGGTATGGAGCATTGTGATGGCAAGGGTCACAGAGCATTGTGAATGAAAAGTTCATGGAGCATTATGGTGACAAATTTCACAGAGCCCTGTGATGACGAGGGCATGGACCATTTTGATGGCAAAGGTCATGAATCATTGTGATGACTGGAATCACGGAGCATTGTGATGACAAGGGCATGGAGCATTGTGACGACAGGGGCATGGAACATTGGTCTGACAAGTTTCATGGATTATTGAGATGACAGTGGGCATGGCTCATTGTGATGACAAGGGCATGCAGCATTGTTATGAGAAGGTCATGGAATACTGTGCAGACAGGTGTCAGGGAGCATTGTGATGACATATGTCTTGGTGCATTGTGATGACAATGGCATGGAGCATTGTGAAGCCAAGTGTCATGGAGGATTGTGATGACAAAGGTAATGGAGCACTGTGATGACAAGGGCATGGAGCACTGTGATGACAACGGCCATTGAGAATTTTGATGACAATGTCGTGAAGCACTGTGATGAAAAGCACTTGGAGCTTGCTATGACAGGGGTCATGGAGCATTGTGATGACAAGTGCATGGAGAATTGTGATGACAAGATCATGTAACATTGTGATGAGAAGTGTCATGGAGCATTTTGATGGCAAGATCGTGGAGCACTGTGATGAGAAGACCATGGATAATTGTGATGTCGAGCGTCATGCAGCACTGTAATGACAAGGGGCATGGAGCATTGTGATGACAGGGATCATGGAGCATTGTGATGACAGGGGTCATGGAGCATTGTGATGACAAGGGTCATGGAGCATTCTGATGACAACCTTGTGGAGTAATGTGATGACAATGGCATGGAGCATTGTGATGAAAAGGGCGTGGAACCTTGTGATGTAAAATGCATGGAGGCTTTTCATGACAGCGTTCAAGGAGCATTCTGACGACATGTGTCAGGGAGCATTGTGATGACAAGTGTATTGAGCATTGTGATGACAAGGTCATGGAGCATTGTGATGACAAGGGCATGGCGTATTGTGATGACAGGCATCATGGAGCGTTGTGATGACAAGTGTTGTGGAACAATGTGATCACAAGGGTTTGGAGCATTGTGATGACAGACGTCATGGATCATTTTGATTTCAAGGAGCACGGAGCGTTGTGATGACAGGAATCATGGAGCATTGTGATGAGAAGATCACGGAGCATTGGGCTGAAAATATTCATGGAGCATTGTGATGACAGGGGTCTTGGAGCACTGTGATAACAAGGGCATGGAGCATTGTGATGAGAAGACCATGGAGCATTCTGATGACATGTGTCATGGATGTTTGTGATGAAAAGGGGAATGGAGCATTGTGATTACAGGGGACTTTGAGCATTGTGATGAAAAGGGCATGGATCATTGTGATGAAAAAGGCATGGAGCCTTGTCATGGCACGGTTCAAGGAGCATTCTCTCGACAAATGTCAGGGAGCATTGTGATGACAAGTGTATTGAGCATTGTGATGACAAAGTTCATGGAGCATTGTGATGAGAAGTCCATGGTTAACTGTGATGAGGAGGGTCATGGGGCATTGTAATGACAAGTGTTATGGAACATTGTGATCACAAGTGTTTGGAGCATTGTGATGACAGAAGTCATGGAACCTATTGATTACATTGTGATGACAAGTGTATTGAGCATTGTGATGACAAAGTTCATGGAGCATTGTTATGAGAAGACCATGGTTAACTGTGATGAGGAGCGTCATGGGGCATTGTAATGAGAAGTGTTATGGAACATTGTGATCACAAGTGTTTGGAGCATTGTGATGACAGAAGTCATGGAGCATATTGATTTCATTGTGATGACAATAGCATGAAGCATTATGATGATGGGCATGGTGCATGGCATGACAGGGTTCTTGGAGCATTGAGATTAAAACTGGCATGGAGCATTGTGATTACAGGGGTCTTGGAGCATTGTGATGACAAGGGCATGGAGCATAGTGAATGAGAAGTCCATGGAGCATTCTGATGACATGCATCATGGAGCTTTCTGATGACAATTGCATGGAGCATTGGGATTACATGTTCTTGGAGCATTGTGATGAAAAGGGTCATGGAGACTTGTGATGACAAGGCTGTGGAACGTTGTGATGGCAGGTGTCATGGAGCATTGTTATGACAGGGGGAATGGAGCATTGTGATGACAAGTTCACGCAACACTGTGATACATGTGTCATGGACGATTTTAATGACAAGGGCATGGAGCATTGTGATGAGAAATGCATCGAGCATTGTGATGACAAGCGTCATGGAGCTTTGTGATGATAAGGGCATGGAGCAATGTGATGAGAGGGTTCATGGAGCATTGTGATGACAATGGCATGGAGTATTGTGATGCCAAGGGTTATGGATCTTTGTGATGACAAATGTCATGGAGCATTCTGATGACAAGGGTGACGTGCATTGTGATGAGAAGGGCAGGGAGCATTGTGATCACAGGGTCATTGAGCAATTTGGTGAAAAGTGTCATGGAACATTTTGATTACAGTGGTTATGGAATATTGTGATGTCAGGGGTCATGGAGCTTTGTGATGAAAAGTGTCATGGAGCATTTTGATGACAGGGGTTATGGAATATTGTGATGTCAGTGCTCTTCGAACATTGTGATGATAAGTGCATGTAGCATTTTAATGACAGGGGTCATGGAACATTGTGATGACAGAGGTGATGGAGTATTGGAATGAATAGTGATGGAACATTGTGATGTCAGTGGTGAGAGAGCATTTTGATGAGAAGTGCATGGAGCACTGTAATGACAAGGTTTAAGCAGCATTGTGATGAAAAGGATGTGGAGCATTGTGATGACAAGCACATGGCACGTTTTGATGACATGGGTCATGGAGTATTGTGCTGAGAAGCGCATAGAGCATTGTGATGACAAGGGTCACAGAGCATTGTGATGAAAAGTTCATGGAGCATTGTGGTGACAAATGTCACAGACACTTGTGATGACGAGGGCATGGACCATTTTAATGAGAAAGGTCATGAAGCATTGTGATGACTGCAGTCACAGAGCATTGTGATGACAGGGGTCATGGAGCATTGTGATGACAAGGGCATGGAGCATTGAGATGACAGGGGCATGGAGCATTGGTCTGACAAGTTTCATGGATTATTGTGATGACAGTGGGAATGGCGCATTGTGATGACAAGGGCACAGAGCATTGTGATGAAAAGCTCATGAAGTTTTGTGAAGACAGTTGTCAGGGAGCATTGTGAACACCTTAGTCATGGCCCATTGTGATGACAATGGCATGGAGCATTGTGATGCCAAGTGTCATGGAGTATTGTGATGACAAAGGTAATGGAGCATTGTGATGACAAGGGCTTGGAGCATTGTGATGACAAAGGTCATGGAGCACTGTACTGACAAGGGCATGGAGCATTGTGATGACAAGGTTCATGGAGCATTGTGCTGAGAAAGGCATGGAGCATTGTGATGACAAGTGTCACAAAGCATTTTGATGAAAAGTTCTTGGAGCATTGTGGTGACAAATGTCACAGAGCCTTGTGATGATGAGGGCATGGACCATTGTGATGACCAAGGTCATGAAGCATTTTGATGACTGGAGTCACGGATCATTGTGATGACAATGGCATGGAGCATCGTGATGACAAGGGCTTGGAGCATTGTGATGACAAGGGCCATTGAGAATTTTGATGACAAATTCGTGAAGCATTGTGATGACATGCGCATGAAGCTTGCTATGACAGGGGTCATGGAGCATTGTGATGACAAGTGCATGGAGAATTTTGATGAAAAGAGCATGTAAAATTGTGATGAGATGTGTCAAAGAGCATTGTGATGACAAGGACGTGGAGAATACTGATGACCAGGGCATGGAGCATTGTGATGGCAAGCCCGGGGAGCATTGTGATGAGTAGAACATGGATAATAGTGATGACAGGCGTCATGGAGCACTGTAGTGACAAGTGGCATGTAGCATTGTGATAACTGGTGTCATGGAGCATTGTGATGACAGGGGTCAGGGAGCATTGTGATGACAAGGTTCATGGAGCATTTGGACGACAAGCTTGAGGAGTATGATGATGACAATTGCATGGAGCATTGTCATGAACAGGCCATTGAGCATTGTGATGACATGGGCAGGGAGCAATATGATGAGAGTGTTCATGGAGCATTGTGATGACAATGGCATTCAGTATTGTGATGCCAAGGGTCATGGAGCTTTGTGATGACAAAGGTCATGGAGCATTTTGATGACAAGTGTGTGGTGCATTGTGATGAGAAGGGCAGGGAGCATTGTGATGACAGGGTCATGTAGCAATTTGATGAAAAGGGTCAGGGAACATTTTGATGACAGGGGTCATGGAACATTGTGATGTCAGTGGTCATGGAGCATTGTGATGATAAGGGCATGTAGCATGTTGATGACAGGGGTCATGGAACATTGTGATGACAGGGGTGAGGGAGTATGGTGACAACTAGTGATGGAACATTGTGATATCAGTGGTGAGAGAGCATTTTGATGAGAAGTGCATGGATCATTGTGATGACAAGGTTTATGGAGCATTGTGATGACATGGATGTGGAGCATTGTGATGACAAGCGCATGGTGCATTTTGATGACATGTTTCAAGGAGCATTGTGCTGAAAAGCACATGGAGCATTGTGACGACAAGTGTCATGGATCATTGTGCTGACAAAGGCATGGTGCATTGTGATGACAAGGGTCACAGGGCATTGTGATGAAAAGGACATTGATCATTGTGATGCAAAATTCATGGAGCCTTGTCATGACAGGGTTCAAGGAGCATACTGATGACAAGTGTCAGCGAGCATTGTGATGACAAGTGTATTGAGCATTGTGATGACAAAATTCATGGAGTATTGTGAATAGAAGGCCATGGATAATTGTGATGATGAGCATCATTGGGCTTTGTTATGACAAGTGTTATGGAACATTGTGATCACAAGGGTTTGGAGCATTGTGATGACCGAGGTCATGGAGCCTTTTGATTTCATTTTGATGACAATAGCATGAAGCATTATGATGATGGGCATGGTGCATTGTGATGACACGGTTCATGGAGATTTGAGATGAAAAGGGGCATTGAGCATTGTGATTACAGAGGTCTAGGAGAATTGTGATGACAAGGGCATGGAGCCTCGTGAATGAGAAGGCCATGGAGCATTCTGATGACATGCGTCATGGAGCTTTTTGATGACAAGGACATGGAGCATTGTAAAGACAAGGGTTATGCAGCCTTGTGATGACAAGGCCGTGGAATATTGCAATGGCAGGTGTCATGGAGCAATGTTATAACAGGGGTAATGGAGCATTTTGATGAAAAGGGCATGGAGCATTGGTCTGAAAAGCTTCATGGATTATTGTGATGAGATTCGGCATGGAGCATTGTGATGACAAGGGCACGGAACACTGTGATACATGGGTCATGGCGGATTGTAATGATAAGGGCAAGGAGCATTGTGTTAAGAAGAGCATCGAGCATTGTGATGAAAAGCATCACGGAGCCTGTGATGACAAGGGCATGGAGCAGTGTGATGAGAAGACCATGGAGCCTTGTGATGACAAGTCTCATGGAGCATTCTGATGAATAGGGGCATGGAGCATTGTGATTTCAGGGGTCTTGGAGCATTGTGATGACAAGGCCATGGAGCATTTTGATGAGAAGGCCACAGAGCATTCTGATGACATGCGTCATGAAACTTTGTGATGACATGGGCATGGAGCATTGTGATTACAGGGGTCTTGGAGCACTGTGATGACAAGGGTCATGGGGCTTTGGATGACAAGGCCGTGGAACATTGTGATGGCAGGGGTCATGGAGCATTGTTATGACAGGGGTAATGGAGCATTGTGATGACAAGGGCATGGAACATTGGTCTGAAAATTTCATGGATTATTGTGATGAAATTCGGCCTGGAGCATTGTGATGACTAGGGCATGGAACACTTGATACATGTGTCATGGGGGATTGTAATGACAAGGGCATGGAGCATTGTGATAAAAAGTGTATCGAGCATTGTGTTGACAAGCGTCATGGAACATTGTGCTGACAAAGGCATGGAGCATGTTGAAGACATGGGTAAAAGAGCATTGTGATGAAAATTTCATGGAGCATTGTGGTGACAAATTTCACAGAGCCTTTTGATGAAGTGGGCATGGACAAGTGTGATAACAAGGTACTGGAGCATTGTGATGAGAGGACCATGGAGCCTTGTGGTGACAATTCTCATGGAGCATTCTGATGGAAAGGGGCATGGAGCATTGTGATTACAGGTGTATTGGATCCATGTGATGACAAGGCCGTAGAATATTTTGATGGCAGGGTTCATGGAGCATGGTTATGACATGGGCAATGGAGCATTGTGATGACAAGGGCATCGAGCATTGGTCTGAAAAGTTTCATGGATTATTGTGATGAGAGTGGGCATAGAGCATTGTGATGACCAGGGCACGGAACACTGTGATACATGGATCATGGAGAACTGTAATTACAATGACCTGGAGAAATGTGATGAGAGGCTTCATGGAGCATTGTGATGACAAGGGCATGGAGCATTGTGATGACAAGGGTCATGGAGCATTTTGATGACAAGATTCCCATATCTTCGTGTTGTCAGGGGTCATGGAGCTCTGTGATGACAGTGGTCATGGAGCATTGTGATGACAGAGTCATGGAGCTTTGTGATAAGAAGGTCATGGAGCACTGGGCTGAAAATATTCATGGAGTATTGTGATGACAGGTGTAATGGGGCATTGTGATGAGAAGGGAATGGAGCATTGTGATGACAAGGTCCTGTGGCACTGTAATGAGAAAACCATGGAGCCTTGTGATGACAAGTCTCATGGAGCATTCTGATGAAAGGGTGCATGGAGGATTGTGATTACAGGGGTCATGAAGCATTGTGATGAAAATGGCATGGAGCATTGTGATGCCAAGGGTCATGGAGCTTTGTGATGACAAAGTTCGTGGAGCATTTTGATGACAAGGTCGTGGTGCATTGTGATGAGAAGGGCAGGGAGCATTTTGATGACAGTTTCATGGAGCAATTTGATGAAAAATATCATGGAATATTTTGATGACAGTGGTTATGGAACACTGTTATGTCAGGGGTCATGGAGCATTGTGATGAATAGGCTCATGGATCATTTTGATGACAGGGGTTATGGAAAATTGTGGTGTCAGGGTTCATGGAGCATTGTGATGATAAGGTCATGCAGCATTGTCATGACAGGGATGATGGAACATTGTGATGACAGGGGGGAGAGAGCATTTTGATGAGAAGTGCATAGAGCATTGTGATGATAAGCTTTTTGGAGCACTGTAATGACAAGGATGTGGAGCATTGTGATGACAAGCGCATGGCTCAATGTGATGACATGGGTTATGGAGCATTGTGCTCACAAGCACATGGAGCACTGTGATGACAAGGGTCATGGAGCATTGTGCTGACAAAGGCATGCAGCATGGTGATGGCAAGGATCACAGAGCATTGTGATGAAAAGTTCATGGAGCATTGTGGTGAGAAAGGTCACAGAGGCTTGTGTGACGATGACATGGACCATTGTGATGACAAATATCATGAAGCCTTGTGATGACTGGAGTAACAGAGCATTGAGATGACTGGGGTCTTGGAGCACTGTGATGACAAGGACATGGAGCATTGTGATAAGAAGGCCATGGAGAATTCTGATGACATGCATCATGGAGCTTTGTGATTAAAGGTCATGGAGCATTGTGATTACAGTGGTCTTGGAGCATTGTGATGAAAATGGTATGGATCATTGTGATGAAAAAGGAATGGAGCCTTGTCATGACAGGGTTCAAGGAGCATACTGATGACAAGTGTCAGGGAGCATTGTGATGACAAGTGTATTGAGCAGTGTGATGACAAACTTCATGGAGCACTGTGATGAGAAGAGAAAGGATAATTGTGAGGATGAACGTCATGGTGCATTGTGATGACAATGGTTATGGAACATTGTGAACACAAGGGTTTGGAGCATTTTGATGACAGAGGTCATGGAGCATATTGATTTCACTGTGATGACAATAGCATGAAGCATTATGATGATGGACATGGTGCATTGGGATGACAGGGTCATGGAGCAATTTGATGAAAAGTGTCATGGAACATTTTGATGACAGTGGTTATGGAAAACTGTGATGTCAGGTGTCTTGGAGCATTGTAATGAAAAGGGTGATGGAGCATTCTGATGACAGAGGATATGGAATATTTTGATGTCAGGGGTCATGGAGCATTGTGATGATATGGCATGTGGCATTGTGATGACAGAGGTCATGGAAAATTGTGATGACAGTGGTGAGGGAGTATTGTGATGACTACTGATGGAACATTGTGATATCAGTGGTGAGAAAGCATTTTGATGAGAAGTGAATGGAGCATTGTGATGACAAGGTTTATGGAGCATTGTGATGACAAGGCTGTGGAGCATTGTGATGACAATTGCATGGCACATTTTGATGACATGGGTCTTGGAGCATTGTGCTGAGAAGCGCATGGAGCATTGTGATGACAAAGGCATGGAACACTGTGACAACAACGGTCACAGAGCATTGTGATGAAAAGTTCATGGAGCATTGTGGTGACAATGGTCACAGAGTCTTGTGATGACGAGGTCAAGGACCATTGTGATGACAAAGGTCATGAAGCATTGTGATGACTGGAGTCACGGAACATTGTGATGACAAGGGTATGGAGCATTCTGATGACAGGGGCATGGTGCATTGGTCTGAAAATTTTCATGGTTTATTGTGATGACAGTGGGCAAGGCGCATTCTGATGAGAAGAGCTTGGAGCATTATGATGAGAAGGTCATGGAGTACTGTGAAGACAGGGATCTGGGGTCATTGTGATGACATATGTCATGGTCCATTGTGATGACAATGGCCTGGTGTAATGTGATGCCAAGTGTCATGGAGGAATGTGATGACAAAGTTAATAGAGCATTGTGATGACAGGGATTTGGAGCACTGTGATGAAAAGGGTCATGGAGCATTTTGATGACAAGGGCATGGAGGATTGTGATGACAAGGGCCATTGAGAATTTTGATGACAAGTTCCTGAAGCATTGTGATGAAAAGCACATGGAGCTTGCTATGACAGGGGTCATGGAGCATTGCGATGACAAGTGCATGGAGAACTGTGATGACAAGAGCATGTAACATTGTGATGAGTAGTGTCATGGAGCATTGTGATGGCAAGACCGTGGAGCATTGTGATGAGAAGACCATGGATAATTTTGATGATGAGCGTCATGGAGCACTGTAATGACAAGGGGCATGGAGCATTGTGATGACAGGTGTCATGGAGCATTGTGATGACATGGGTCATGGAGCATTGTGATGACAAGGGCCATGGAGCATTCTGATGACCAGCTTGTGGAGTATTGTGATGACAATGGCATGGAGCTATGTGATGAAAAGGGCATGGAGCATTGTGATGAAAAAGTCATGGAGCCTTTTCATGACAGGGTTCAAGGAGCATTCTGACGAAAAGTGTCAGGGAGCATTGTGATGACAAGTGTATTGAGCATTGTGATGACAAAGTTCATGGAGCATTGTGATGACAAGGGCATGGAGTATTGTGATGACAGGCATCATGGAGCGTTGTGATGACAACTGTTATGGAACATTGTGTTCACAAGTGTTTGGAGCATTGTGATGACACAGGTCATGGAACATTTTGATTTCAAGAATCACGAAGCATTGTGATGACAAGGGCATGAAACAATGTGATCCCAAGCATCACGGAGGATTGTGATGACACTGGTAATGGAGAATTGTGATGACAATTCCATGGAGCATTGTGATGACAAGGTCATGTAGCATTTTGCTGACAAAGGAATGGAGAATTGTGATGACAAGTGTCATGGAGCTCTGAGACGACAAGCGTCAAGGAGCATTGTGATTACAGGGGTCATGGAGCATTGGGATGAGAAGCACATGGAACATTCTGATGACAAGTGGCATGGATCATTTTGATGACTGTGGTCATGTAGCATTGTGATGAGAAGGGAATGGAGCAATGTGATGAGAATGTCCTGGAGCACTGTGATGAGAGGGCCATGGAGCCTTGTGATGACAAGGGTCATGGAGCATACTGATGAAAAGGTGCAAGGAGCATTGAGATTACAGGGGTTTTGAAGCATTGTGAGGAGAAGCGTCATGGAGCATTGTGCTGACAAGGGCTTGGAGCAATGTGATGAGAGGTTTCATGTAGCATTGTGATAAAATGGCATGGAGTATTGTGATGCAAAGGGTCAAAGAGCAATGTGATGAGAGGTTTCATGTAGCATTGTGATAAAATGGCATGGAGTATTGTGCTGCCAAGGTTCATGGAGCTTTGTGATTTCAAAGGTCATGGAGCATTTTGATGACAAGGTCGTGGTGCATTGTGATGAGAAGGGCAGGGAGCATTGTGATGACAGGGTCATGGAGCAAACTGATGAAAAGTGTCATGGAACATTTTGATGAGAGGGGTTATGGAACATTGTGATGTCAGGGGTCATGGAGCATTTTGATGAAAAGTCTCATGGAGCATTCTGATGAATAGGGGCATGGGACATTGTGATTACAGGGGTCTTGGATCATTGTGATGACAAGGGCAAGGAGCATTGTTATGAGAAGGCCATGGAGCATTCTGATGACATGTGTCATGGATCTTTGTGATGACAAGGGCATGGAGCATTGTGATTACAGTGGTCTTGGAGCATTGTGAGACAAGGGTCATGGAGCCTTGGATGCCAAGGCGGTGGAACATTGTGATGGCAGGGGTCATGGAGCATTGTTATGACAGGGGTAATGGAGCATTGTGATGACAAGGGCATGGAACATTGGTCTGAAAATTTCATGGATTATTGTGATGAGATTCGGCATGGAACATTGTGATGACTAGGGCACGGAACACTGTGATACATGTGTCATGGAGGATTGTAATGACAAGGGCATGGAGCATTGTGATGAGAAGTGTAACGAGCAATGTGATGACAAGCGTCATGGAGCATTGTGGTGACAAGGGCATGGAGCAATGTGATGAAAGGTTTCATGTAGCATTGTGATGAAATGGCATTGAGTATTGTGATGCCAAGGGTCATGGAGCTTTGTGATGACAAATGTCATGGAGCATTTTGATGACAAGGTCATGGTGCATTGTGATGAGAAGGGCAGGGAGCATTGTGATGACAGTGTCATGGAGCAAATTGATGAAAAGTGTCATGGAACATTTTGTGACAGGGGTTATGGAACATTGTGATGTCAGGGGTCATGCAGCATTTTGATGAAAAGGGTCATGAAGCATTCTGATGAAAAGGTGCATGGAGCATTGAATTACAGGGGTTTGGAGTAATGTGATGACAAGGGCAAGGAGCATTGTGATGAGAAGGCAATGGAGCATTCTGATGACATGTGTCATGGAGCTTTGTGATGACAAGGACATGGAGTATTGTGATGTCAGGGGTCATGGAGCATTGTGATGATAAGGGCATGTAGCACTGTAATGACAGTGGTCATGGAACATTGGGATGACAGGGGTGAGCGAGTATTGTGATGACTAGTGATGGAACATTGTGATATATGTGGTGAGAGAGCATTTTGATGAGAAGTGCATGGAGCATTGTGATGACAAGTTATATGAAGCATAGCGATGAAAAGGATGTGGAGCATTCTGATGAAAACAGCGTGGCACATTGTGATGACATGTGTCATGGAGCATTGTGCTGACAAGCGCATGGAGCATTTTGATGACAGGTGTCAGGGAGCATTGTGCTGACAGAGGCATGGAGTATTGTGATGACAAGGGACACAGAGCATTGTGATGAAAATTTCATGGAGCATTATGGTGACAAAGAACACAGAGCCTTGTGTGACGAGGGCATGGACCACTGTGAGGAGAAAGGGCATGAATCATTGTGATTACTGGAGTCAGGGAACACTGTTATGAGAGTGGCATGGAGCATTGTGATGACAAGGGCATGGAGCAATGTGATGACAGGGGCATGGAATATTGGTCTGACAATTTTCATGAATTATTGTGATGACAGTGGGCATGCAGCATGGAGATGACAAGGGCATGGAGCATTGTGTTGACAAAGGTCACAGAGCCTTGTGTGATGAGGGCATGGACCATTGTGAGGACAAAGGTCATGAAGCATTGTGATGACTGGAGTCACGGAGTATTGTGTTGACAGGGGTCATGGAGCATTGTGAAGACAAGGGCATGGATCATTGTGATGACAGGGGAATGGAACATTGGTCTGACATGTTTCATGGATTATTGTGATGACAGTGGGCATGTCGCATTGTGAAGACAATGGCATGGAACATTCTGATGACAATGTCATGGAGTAATGTGAAGACAGGTGTCAGGGAGCACTGTGATGACATATGTCATTGTCCATTTTGATGACAATGGCATGGAGCATTGTGATACCAAGTGTCATGGAGGATTGTGATGACTAAGGTAATGGAGCCTTTTGAAGACATGGGCTTGGAACATTGTGATGACAAGGGTCATGGAGCCTTTGATGCCAATGCGGTGGAACATTGTGATGGCATGGGTCATGGAGCATTGTGATGACAAGAGCATGGAGCATTGTGGTGACAAAGGCAAGGAGCATTTTGATGACAAGGGACACAGAGCATTGTGATGAAATATTCATGGGGCATTGTGGTGAAAAAGATCACAGAGACTTGTGTGAAGAGGGCATGGACCACTGTGATGACAAAGGTCATGAAGCATTGTGATGACTGGAGTCACGGAGCATTGTGATGACAGGGGTCATGGAGCATTGCTCTGACAAGATTTATGGATTATTGTGATGAGAGTGGGCATGGCGCATTGTGATGACAAGTGCATGGAACATTGTGATGACAAGGTCATGGAATATTGTGAAGACAGTTGTCAGGGAGCATTGTGATGTCATATGTCATTGTCCATTGTGATGACAATGACATGGAGCATTGTGATACCAAGTGTCATGGAGGATTGTGATGACAAATCTAATGGAGCATTTTGATGACAAGGGCTTGGAACATTGTGATGACAAGGGTCATGGAGCATTGTGATGACAAGGGCATGGAGCATTGTGTTGACAAGGGCCATTGAGAATTTTGATGACAAAGTCGTGAAGCATTGTGATGACAAGCACATGGAGCTTGCTATGACAGGGGACATAGAGCATTGCGATGACAAGTGCATGGAGAATTGTGATGACAAATCATGTAACATTGTGATGAGAAGTGTCACGAAGCATTGTGATGACAAGGACGTGGAGAATTGTAATGACATGGGACATGGAGCATTGTGATGAACAGGGCATGGAGAATTGTCATAGCAAGACCGTGGAGCATTGTGATGAAAACACCATGGATAATTATGATGAAGAGCGTCATGGATCACTGTAATGACAAGGGGCATGGAGCATTGTGATGACAGGTGTCATGGAGCATTGTGATGAGAGGGGTCATGGAGCATTGTGATGACAAGGGTAATGGAACACTGTGATGAGAAAGTCATGGAGCAATGGCCTGAACATATTCATGGAGTTTTGTGATGACAGTGGTCAAGGAGCATTGTGATGACAAGGGAATGGAGCATTGTGATGACAATGTCCTGGAGCAGTGTGATGAGAAGACCATGGAGCCTTGTGATGACAAGTCTCATGGAGCATTCTGATGAATAGGGGCATGGAGCATTGTGATTACAGGGGTCTTGGAGCATTGTGATGACAAGGGCATGGAGCATTGTGATGAGAAGGCCATGGAGCATTCTGATGACATGTGTCATGGATCTTTGTGATGACAAGTGCATGGAGCATTGTGATTACAGGGGTCTGGAGCATTGTGAAGGCAAGGGTTATGGAGCCTTGGATGCCAAGGCGGTGGAACATTGTGATGGCAGGGGTCATGGAGCATTGTTATGACAGGGGTAATGGAGCAATGTGATGACAAGGGACTGGATCATTGTGATGAAAAATGCATGGAGCCTTGTCATGACAGTGTTCAAGGAGCATACTGATGACAAGTGTCAGCGAGCATTGTGATGCCAAGTGTATTGAGCATTGTGGTGACAAAGGTCATGGAGCATTGTGATGAGAAGTCCTAGCATAATTGTGATGATGAGCATCATGGGGCATGTGATGACAAGTGTTATGGAACATTGTGATCAGAAGGGTTTGGAGCATTGTGATGACAGAGGACATGGAGCATTTTGATTTCATTGTGATGACAATACCATGAATCATTATGATGATGGGCATTGTGCATTGTGATGACAGTGTTCATGGCACATTGAGATGAAATGTGGCATGGAGAATTGTAATTACAGAGGTCTTGGAGCATTGTGATGACAAGGGTCATGGAGCCTTGTGATGACAAGGCCGTGGAACATTGTGATGGAAGGGGTCATGGAGCATTGTTATGACAGGTGTAATGGAGCATTGTGATGACAAGGGCATGGAGCAATGTGATGAGAGATTTCATTGAGCATTGTGATGACAATGGCATGGAGCATTGTGATGCCAAGGGTCATGGAGCTTTGTGATGACAAATGTCATGGGGCATTTTGATGACAAGGGCGTTGTGCATTGTGATGAGAAGGGCAGGGAGCATTGTGATGACAGGGTCATGGAGCAAATTGAATAAAAGTGTCATGGAATATTTTGATGACAGGGGTTATGGAACATTGTTATCAGAAGGGTTTGGAGCATTGTGATGACAGAGGACATAGAGCATTTTGATTTCATTGTGATGACAATAACATGAATCATTATGATGATGGGCATGTTGCATTGCGATGACAGTGTTCATGGAGCATTGAGATGAAAAGGGGCATGGAGAATTGTGATTACAGAGTTCTTGGTGCATTGTGACGACAAGGGTCATGGAGGCTTGTGATGACAAAGGCCGTGGAACTTTGTGATGGAAGGGGTCATGGAGCATTTTTATGACAGGTTTAATGGAGCATTGTGATGAAAAGGGCATGGAGCAATGTGATGAGAGATTTCATTGAGCATTGTGATGACAATGGCATGGAGCATTGTGATTCCCAGTGTCATGGAGCTTTGTGATGACAAATGTCATGGGGCATTTTGATGACAAGGGTGTGGTCCATTGTGATGAGATGGGCAGGGAGCATTGTGATGACAGGGTCATGGAGCAATTTGAATAAAAGTGTCATGGAATATTTTGATGACAGGGGTTATGGAACATTGGGATGTCAGGGGTCATGAAGCATTGTGATGAAATGGGTCATGGAGCATTTTGTGAGAGGGGTTATGGAACATTGTGATGTCAGGGGTCATGGAGCATTGTGATGATAAGGGCATGTAGCACTTTGATGACAGTGGTCATGGAACATTGTGATGACAGGGGTGAGCGAGTATTGTGATGACTAGTGATGGAACATTGTGATATATGTGGTGAGAGAGCATTTTGATGACAAGTGCATGGAGCATTGTGATGACAAGTATTATGGAGCATAGCGATGAAAAGGATGTGGAGCATTGTGATGAAAACAGCATGGCACATTGTGATGACAAGTGTATGGATCATTGTGATGACAGGGGCATGGAACATTGGTCTGACATGTTTCATGGATTATTTTGATGACAGTGGGCATTGAGCATTGAGATGAAAAGGGCATGGTGCATTGTGCCAAAAGTCACAGAGCATTGTGTGACGAGGGCATGGACCATTGTCATGAGAAAGGTCATGAATCATTGTGATGACTGGAGTCACGGAGCACTGTGATGACATGGGTGATGGAGCATTGTGATGACAAGGGCATGGAGCAATATGATGACAGGGGCATGGAACATTGGTCTGACATGTTTCATGGATTATTTTGATGACAGTGGGCATTGAGCATTGAGATGACAAGGGCATGGTGCACTGTGGTGACAAAGGTCACAGAGCATTGTGTGACGAGGGCATGGACAATTGTGAGGACAAATATCATGAAGCATTGTGATTACTGGAGTGAAGGAGCATTGTGATGACAGGGGTCATGGAGCATTGTGATGACAAGGGCATGGAGCATTGTGATGAGAGGGGCATGGAACATTGGTCTGACATGTTTCATGGATTATTGTGATGACAGTGGGCATGGCACATTGTGATGACAATGGCATGGAACATTGTGATGACAAGGTCATGGAGTACTGTGAAGACAGGTGTCATGGAGCCTTGTGATGACATATGTCATTGTCCATTGTGATGACAATGGCATGGAGCATTGTGATACCAAGTGTCATGGAGGATTGTGATGACAAAGGTAATGGAGCATTTTGATGACAAGGGCTTGGAACATTGCGATGAAAAGGGTTATGGAGCATTGTGATGACAAGGGCATGGAGCATTCTGATGAAAAGGTTCATGGAACATTGAGATTACAGGTAATTGAAGCAATGTGATTACAAGGGCATGGAGCATAGTGATGAGAAGGCAATCGAGCATTATGATGACATGCGTCATGGAGCTTTGTGATGACAAGGACATGGAGCATTGTGATTACAGGGGTCTTGGAGCATTGTGATGAAAAGGGAATGGATCATTATGATGAAAAATGCATGGAGATTTGTCATGACATGGTTCAAGGAGCATACTGATGACAACTGTCAGGGAGCATTGTGGTGATAAGTGTATTGATCATTGTGATGACAAAGATCATGGAGCATTTTGATGAGAAGACCATGGATAATTGTGATGACCAGCGTCATGGTGCACTGTGATGACAAGTGTTATGGAACATTGTGATCAGAAGGGTTTGGTGCATTGTGATGACAGAGGTCATTGAGCATTTTGATTTCATTGTGATGACAATAGCATGAAATATTATGTTGATGGGCACGGTGCATTGTGATGACAGGTTTCATGGAGCATTGAGATGAAACGGGGCATGGAGCATTGTGATTACAGTGGTGTTGGAGCATTGTGATGACAAGGGCATGAAGCATTGTGATGAGAAGGCCATGGAGCATTCTGATGACTTGCCTCATGGAGCTTTGTGATGACAAGGGCATGGAGAATTGTGATTACAGGGGTCTTGGAATATTGTGATGACAGGGGTGAGGGAGTATTTGGATGACTAGTGATGGAACATTGTGATATCTGTGGTGAGAAGGCATTTTGAGGAGGAGTGCATGGAGCATTGTGATGACAAGGTTTATGGAGAATTTGGGTGACAAGCATGTGGAGCACTGTGATGACAAGTGCATGGTGCATTGTGATGACATGGTTTATCGAACATTGTGCTGACACGTGCATCGAGCATTATGATGACAAGGGTCATGGGGCATTGTGCTGACAAAGGCATGGAGCTTTGTGATGACAAGGGTCACAGAGCATTGTGATTAAAATTTCATGGAGCATTGTGGTGACAAAGATCACAGAGCCTTGTGTGACGAGGGCATGGACCATTGTCATGAGAAACGTCATGAATCATTGTGGTGACTGGAGTCACGGAGCACTGTGATGACAGAGGTCATGGAGCATTGTGATGACAAGGGCATGGAGCAATATGATGACAGGGGCATGGAACATTGGTCTGAACAAGTTTCATGGATTATTGTGATGACAGGGGTCATGGAGCATTGCGATGACAATAGCATGGAGCATTGTGATGACATGGATTATGGAGCACTGTGCTGACAAACGCATCGAGAATTGTGATGAAAAGGGTCATGGAGCATTGTGCTGAAAAAGGCATGGAGCTTTGTGATGACAAGGGTCACAGAGCATTGTGATAAAAATTTCATGGAGCATTGTGGTGACAAAGGTCACAGAGCTTTGTGTGACGAGGTCATGGACCCTTGTGATGATAAACGTCATCAAGCATCGTGATGACTGGAGTCACGGAGCTCTGTGATAACAGGTGTCTTGGAGCATTGTGATGAAAAGGGAATGGATCATTGTGATGAAAATGGCATGGAGCCTTGTCATGACAGTGTTCAAGGAGCATCCTGATGACAAGTGTCAGCGAGCATTGTGGTGACAAAGGTCATGGAGTATTGTGATGAGAAGGCCTTGCATAATTGTGATCACGAACGTCATAGGGCATGTAATCACACGTGTTATGGAACATTGTGATCAGAAGGGTTTGGAGCATTGTGATGACAGAGGACATGGAGCATTTTGATTTCATTGTGATGACAATACCATAAATCATTATGATGATGGGCATTGTGCATTGTGATGACAGTGTTCATGGCGCATTGAGATGTAATGTGGCATGGAGAATTGTAATTACAGAGGTCATGGAACATTGTGATGGCAGGGTTCATGGAGCATAGTTATGACAGGTGTAATGGAGCATTGTGATGAGAAGGGCATGGAGCAATGTGATGAGAAACTTCATTGAACATTGTGATGACAATGGCATGCAGCATTGTGATACCAAGTGTCATGGAGGATTGTGATGACAAAGGTAATGGAGCATTTTGATGACAAGGGCTTGGAACATTGCGATGAAAAGGGTTATGGAGCATTGTGATGACAAGGGCATGGAGCATTCTGATGAAAAGGTTCATGGAACATTGAGATTACAGGTAATTGAAGCAATGTGATTACAAGGGCATGGAGCATAGTGATGAGAAGGCAATCGAGCATTATGATGACATGCGTCATGGAGCTTTGTGATGACAAGGACATGGAGCATTGTGATTACAGGGGTCTTGGAGCATTGTGATGAAAAGGGAATGGATCATTATGATGAAAAATGCATGGAGATTTGTCATGACATGGTTCAAGGAGCATACTGATGACAACTGTCAGGGAGCATTGTGGTGATAAGTGTATTGATCATTGTGATGACAAAGATCATGGAGCATTTTGATGAGAAGACCATGGATAATTGTGATGACCAGCGTCATGGTGCACTGTGATGACAAGTGTTATGGAACATTGTGATCAGAAGGGTTTGGTGCATTGTGATGACAGAGGTCATTGAGCATTTTGATTTCATTGTGATGACAATAGCATGAAATATTATGTTGATGGGCACGGTGCATTGTGATGACAGGTTTCATGGAGCATTGAGATGAAACGGGGCATGGAGCATTGTGATTACAGTGGTGTTGGAGCATTGTGATGACAAGGGCATGAAGCATTGTGATGAGAAGGCCATGGAGCATTCTGATGACTTGCCTCATGGAGCTTTGTGATGACAAGGGCATGGAGAATTGTGATTACAGGGGTCTTGGAATATTGTGATGACAGGGGTGAGGGAGTATTGTGATGACTAGTGATGGAACATTGTGATATCTGTGGTGAGAAGGCATTTTGAGGAGGAGTGCATGGAGCATTGTGATGACAAGGTTTATGGAGAATTTGGGTGACAAGCATGTGGAGCACTGTGATGACAAGTGCATGGTGCATTGTGATGACATGGTTTATCGAACATTGTGCTGACACGTGCATCGAGCATTATGATGACAAGGGTCATGGGGCATTGTGCTGACAAAGGCATGGAGCTTTGTGATGACAAGGGTCACAGAGCATTGTGATAAAAATTTCATGGAGCATTGTGGTGACAAAGGTCACAGAGCTTTGTGTGACGAGGTCATGAGCCATTGTGATGACAAATGTCATGAAGCATTGTGATGACTGGAGTCACGCAGCATTGTGATGACTGGAGTCACGCAGCATTGTGATAACAGGGGTCTTAGAGCATTGCGATGAAAAGGGAATGGATCATTGTGATGAAAAAGGCATGGAGCCTTGTCATGACAGTGTTCAAGGAGCATACTGACGACAAGTGTCATCGAGCATTGTGATGCCAAGTGTATTGAGCATTGTGGTGACAAAGGTCATGGAGCATTGTGATGAGAAGACCTTGCATAATTGTGATGAAGAGTGTCATGCGGCATGTGATGACAAGTGTTATGGAACACTGTGATCAGAAGGGTTTGGAGCATTGTGATGACAGAGGAAATGGAGCATTTTGATTTCATTGTGATGACAATAGCATGAATAATTATGATGATGGGCATGGTGCATTGTGATGACAGTGTTCATGGAGCATTGAGATGAAAAGTGGCACGGAGAATTGTGATTACAGAGGTCTTGGAGCATTGTGATGACAAGGCCGTGGAACATTGTGATGGCAGGGTTCATGGAGCATTGTTATGACAGGTGTAATGGAGCATTGTGATGACAAGGGCATTGAGCAATGTGATGAGAGATTTCATTGAGCATTGTGATGACAATGGCATGGAGCATTGTGATGCCAAGGGTCATGGAGCTTTGTGATGACAAATGTCATGGGGCATTTTAATGACAAGGCCGTGGTGCATTGTGATGAGAAGAGCAGGGGGCATTGTGATGACAAGTTTTACGGAGCATAGCGATGAAAAGGATGTGGAGCATTGTGATGAAAAGAGCATGGCACATTGTGATGACATGTGTCATGGAGCATTGTGCTAACAGGCACATAGATCATTTTGATGACAAGTGTCATGGAGCATTGTGCTGACAAAGGCATGGAGCTCTGTTATGACAAGGACACAGAGCATTGTGATTATAATTTCATGGAGCATTGTGGTGACAAGAGTCACAGAGCCTTGTGTGACGAGGGCATGCACGATAGTGAGGACAAAGGTAATGAAGCATTGTGATGACTGGAGTCAAGGAGCATTGTGATGACAGGGGTCATGGAGCATTGTGATGACAAGGGCTTGTAGCATTGTGATGACAGGGGCATGGAACATTGGTCTGAAATGTTTCATGGATTATTGTGATGACAAGCGCATGGAACATTGTGATGACAAGGTCATGGAGTATTGTGAAGACAGGTTTCAGGGAGCATTGTGATGACATATGTCATTTTTCATTGTGATGACAATGGCATGGAGCATTGTGATACCAAGTGTCATGGAGGATTGTCATGACAAAGGTATTGGAGCATTTTGATGACAAGGGCTTGGAACATTGCGATGACAAGGGTCATGGAGCATTGTGATGACAAGGGCATTGAGCATTCTGATGAAAAGGTGCATGGAGCATTTAGATTACAGGTGTTTTGAAGCAATGTGATTACAAGGGCATGGAGCATTGTGATGAGAAGGCAATGGAGCATTCTGATGACATGCATCATGGAGCTTTATGATGACAAGGACATGGAGCATTGTGATTACAGGGGTCTTTGAGCATTGTGATGAAAAAGGAATGGATCATTGTGATGAAAAATGCATGGAGCCTTGTCATACCAGGGTTCAAGGAGCATACTGATGACAACTGTCAGGGAGCATTGTGATGATAAGTGTATTGAGCATTGTGATGACAAAGATCATGGAGCATTGTGATGAGAAGACCATGGATAATTGTGATGACCAGCGTCATGGGGCTTTGTGATGACAAGTGTTTTGGAACATTGTGATCAGAAGGGTTTGGTGCATTGTGATGACAGAGGTCATTGAGCATTTTGATTTCATTGTGATGACAATAGCATGAAATATTATGGTGATGGACACGGTGCATTGTGATGACAGGGTTCATGGAGCATTGAGATGTAAAGGGGCATGGAGCATTGTGATTACAGGGGTGTTGGAGCATTGTGATGACAAGAGCATGGAGCATTGTGATGAGAAGGCGATGGAGCATTCTGATGACATGCGTCGTGGAGCTTTGTGATGACAAGGGCATGGAGAATTGTGATTACAGGGGTCATGGAATATTGTGATGACAGGGGTGAGGGAGTATTGTGATGACTAGTGATGGAACATTGTGATATATGTGTGGAGAGAGGATTTTGATGAGAAGTGCATGGAGCATTGTGATGACAAGTTTTATGGAGCAGAGCGATGAAAAGGATGTGGAGCATTGTGATGAAATGAGCATGGCACATTGTGATGACATGTGTCAAGGATCATTGTGCTGACAATCACATGGAGTATTTTGATGACAAGTGTCATGGAGCATTGTGCTGACAAAAGCATGGAGCACTGTGATGACAAGGGACTCAGAGCATTGTGATTAAAATTTCATGGAGCATTGTGGTGACAAAGATCACAGAGCCTTGTGTGACGAGGGCATGGACCATTGTCATGAGAAACGTCATGAATCATTGTGGTGACTGGAGTCACGGAGCACTGTGATGACAGAGGTCATGGAGCATTGTGATGACAAGGGCATGGAGCAATATGATGACAGGGGCATGGAACATTGGTCTGAACAAGTTTCATGGATTATTGTGATGACAGGGGTCATGGAGCATTGCGATGACAATAGCATGGAGCATTGTGATGACATGGATTATGGAGCACTGTGCTGACAAACGCATCGAGAATTGTGATGAAAAGGGGCATGGAGCATTGTGCTGAAAAAGGCATGGAGCTTTGTGATGACAAGGGTCACAGAACATTGTGATAAAAATTTCATGGAGCATTGTGGTGACAAAGGTCACAGAGCTTTGTGTGACGAGGTCATGGACCCTTGTGATGATAAACGTCATCAAGCATCGTGATGACTGGAGTCACGGAGCTCTGTGATAACAGGTGTCTTGGAGCATTGTGATGAAAAGGGAATGGATCATTGTGATGAAAATGGCATGGAGCCTTGTCATGACAGTGTTCAAGGAGCATCCTGATGACAAGTGTCAGCGAGCATTGTGGTGACAAAGGTCATGGAGTATTGTGATGAGAAGGCCTTGCATAATTGTGATCACGAACGTCATAGGGCATGTAATCACACGTGTTATGGAACATTGTGATCAGAAGGGTTTGGAGCATTGTGATGACAGAGGACATGGAGCATTTTGATTTCATTGTGATGACAATACCATAAATCATTATGATGATGGGCATTGTGCATTGTGATGACAGTGTTCATGGCGCATTGAGATGTAATGTGGCATGGAGAATTGTAATTACAGAGGTCATGGAACATTGTGATGGCAGGGTTCATGGAGCATAGTTATGACAGGTGTAATGGAGCATTGTGATGAGAAGGGCATGGAGCAATGTGATGAGAAACTTCATTGAACATTGTGATGACAATGGCATGCAGCATTGTGATGCCAAACGTCACGGAGATTTGTTATGACAAATGTCATGGGGCATTTTCATGACAAGGTCGTGGTGCATTGTGATGAGAAGGGCAGGGAGCATTGTGATGACAGTGTCATGGAGCAATTTGAATAAAAGTTCATGGAATATTTTGATGACAGTGTTTATGGAACATTGTGATGTCAGGGGTCATGAAGCATTGTGATGACATGGGTCATGGAGCATTTTGTGACGGGGTTATGGAACATTGTGATGTCAGGGTCATGGAGCATTGTGATGATAAGGGCATGTAGCACTGTGATGACAGTGGTCATGGAACATTGTGATGACAGAGGTGAGGGTGTATTGTGATGACTAGTGATGTAACATTGTGATATATGTGTTGAGAGAGCATTTTGAAGAGAAGTTCATGGAGCATTGTGATTACAAGTTTTATGGAGCATAGCGATGAAAAGGATGTGGAGAATTGTGATGAAAAGAGCATGGCACATTGTGATGACATGTGTCATGGAGCATTGTGCTGACAAGCGCATGGAGCATTTTGATGACAAGTGTCATGGAGCATTGTGCTGAGAAAGGCATGGAGCACTGTGTTGACAAGGGACACAGAGCATTGTAATGAAAATTTCATGGAGCATTGTGTTGACAAAGATCACAGAGCCTTGTGTGACGAGGGCATGGACCATTGTGATGAGAAAGGTCATGAATCATTGTGGTGACTGGAGTCACGATGCACTGTGATGACAGGGGCCATGGAGCATTGTAATGACAAGGGCATGGAGCAATATGATGACGGGGCATGGAATATTGGTCTGACAAGTTTCATGGATTATTGTGATGACAGTGGGCATGGAACATTGAGATGACAAGGGCATGGAGCATTGTGGGGACAAAGGTCACAGAGCCTTGTGTGATGAGGGCATGGACCATTGTGAGGACAAAGGTCATGAAGCATTGTGATGACTGGAATCACGGAGCATTGTGATGACAGGGGTCATGGAGCATTGTGATGACAAGGGCATGGATCATTGTGATGACAGGGGCATGGAACATTGGTCTGACACGTTTCATGGATTATTGTGATGACAGGGGTCATGGAGCATTGTGATGACAAGTGCATGGAGCATTGTGATAACAGGGGCATGGAACATTGGTCTGACATATTTCATGGATTATTGTGATCACAGTGGGCATGGCGCATTGTGATGACAAGGGCATGGAACCTTGTGATGACAAGGTCATGGAGTATAGTGAAGACATGTGTCAGGCAGCATTGTGATGACATATGTCATTGTCCATTTTGATGACAATGGCATGGAGCATTGTGATACCAAGTGTCATGGAGGATTTTTATGATAAAGGTAATGCAGCATTTTGATGACAAGGGCATGGAGCATTCTGATGAAAATGTGCATGGAGCATTGAGATTACAGGGGTTTTGAAGCAATGTGGTGACAAGGGCATGGAGCATTGTGATGATAAGGCAATGGAGCTTTCTGATGACATGTGTCATGGAGCTTTGTGATGACAAGGACATGGAGCATTGTGATTACAGGGGTCTTGGAACATTGTGATGAAAAGGGAATGGATCATTGTGATGAAAAATGCATGGAGCCTTGTCATACCAGGGTTCAAGGAGCATACTGATGACAACTGTCAGGGAGCATTGTGATGATAAGGGTATTGAGCATTGTGATGACAAAGATCATGGAGCATTGTGATGAGAAGACCATGGATAATTGTGATGACCAGCGTCATGGGGCATTGTGATGACAAGTGTTATGGAACATTGTGATCAGAAGGGTTTGGTGCATTGTGATGACAGAGGTCATTGAGCATTTTGATTTCATTGTGATGACAATAGCATGAAATATTATAGTGATGGGCACGGTGCATTGTGATGACAGGGTTCATGGAGCATTGAGATGAAAAGGGGCATGGAGCATTGTGATTACAGGGGTGTTGGAGCATTGTCATGGCAAGGGCATGGAGCATTGTGAAGAGGAGGCCATGGATCATTCTGATGCCATGCGTCATGGAGCTTTGTGATGACAAGGTCATGGAGAATTGTGATTACAGGGGTCATGGAATATTGTGATGACAGGGGTGAGGGAGTATTGTGATGACTAGTGATGGAACATTGTGATATCAGTGGTGAGAAGGCATTTTGAGGAGAAGTGATTGGAGCATTGTGATGACAAGATTTATGGAGAATTTTGATGACAAGGATGTGGAGCATTGTGATGAAAAGTGTATGGTGCATTGTGATGACATGGGTTATGGAGCATTGTGCTGACATGCGCATCGAGCCTTGTGATGACAAGGGTCATGGAGCATTGTGCTGACAAAGGCATGGAGCTTTGTGATGACAAGTGTCAGAGAGCATTGTGAGAAAAATTTCATGGAGCATTATGGTGACAAAGGTCACAGATCTTTGTGTGATCAGGTCATGGACCATTGTGATGACAAATGTCATGAAGCATTGTGATGACAGGAGTCACGGAACATTGTGATAACAGGGGTCTTGGAGCATTGTGATGAAAAGGGAATGGATCATTGTGATGAAAAAGGCATGGAGCCTTGTCATGACAGTGTTCAAGGAGCATACTGATGACAAGTGTCAGCGAGCATTGTGATGCCAAGTGTATTGAGCATTGTGGTGACAAAGGTCATGGAGCATTGTGATGAGAAGACCTTGCATAATTGTGATGACGAGCGTCATGGGGCATGTGATGAAAAGTGTTATGGAACACTGTGATCAGAAGTGTTTGGAGCATTGTGATGACAGAGGACATGGAGCATTTTTATTTCATTGTGATGACAATAGCATGAATCATTATGATGATGGGCATAGTGCATTGTAATGACAGTCCTCATGGCGCACTGAGATGAATAGTGGCATGGAGAATTGTGATTACAGAGGTCTTGGAGCATTGTGATGACAAGGGTCATGGAGCCTTGTGATGAGAAGGCCGTGGAACATTGTGATGGCAGGGGTCATGGAGCATTGTTATGACAGGTGTAATGGAGCATTGTGATTACAAAGGCATGGAGCAATGTGATTAGAGATTTCATTGAACACTGTGATGACAATGGCATGGAGCATTGTGATGCCTAGGGTCATGGAGATTTGTTATGACAAATGTCATGGGGCATTTTGATGACAAGGGCGTGGTGCATTGTGATGAGAAGGGCAGGGAGCATTGTGATGAGAGCGTCATGGAGCAATTTGAATAAAAGTGTCATGGAATATTTTGATGACAGGGGTTATGGAACATTGTGATGTCAGGGGTCATGAAGCTTTGTGATGAAATGGGTCATGGAGCATTTTGTGACAGGGGTTATGGAACATTGTGATGTCAGGGGTCATGGAGCATTGTGATGATAAGGGCATGTAGCACTGTGATGACAGTGGTCATGGAACATTGTGATGACAGAGGTGAGGGAGCACTGTGATGAACAGTGATGGAACATAGTGATATATGTGTTGAGAGAGCATTTTAATGAGAAGTTCATGGAGCATTGTGATGACAAGTTTTATGGAGCATAGCGATGAAAAGGATGTGAAGCATTGTGATGAAAAGTGCATGGCACATTGTGATGACATGTGTCATGGAGCATTGTGCTGACAAGCGCATGGAGCATTTTGATGACAAGTGTCACGGAGCATTGTGCTGACAAAGGCATGGAGCATTGTGATGACATGGGACACAGAGCATTGTGATGAAAATTACATGGAGCATTGTGGTGACAAAGATCACAGAGCGTTTTTTGACGAGGGCATGGACCATTGTGATGAGAAAGGTCATGAATCATTGTGATGACTGTAGTCACGGAGCACTGTGATGACAGGGGTCATGGAGCATTGTGATGACAAGGGCATAGAGCAATATGATGACAGTGGCATAGAACATTGGTCTGACAATTTTCATGGATTATTGTGATGACAGTGGGCATGGAGCACTGAGATGACAAGGGCATGGAGCATTTTGGTGAAAAAGGTCACAGAGCCTTGTGTGACGAGGGCATGGATCATTGTGAGGACAAAGGTCATGAAGCATTGTGATGACTGGAGTCATGGAGCATTGTGATGACAGGGGTCATGGAGCATTGTGATACCAAGTGTCATGGAGGATTGTGATGACAAAGATAATGGAGCACTTGGATGACAAGGGCTTGGAACATTGCGATGACAAGTGTCATGGAGCATTGTGATGAAAAGGGCATGGAGCATTCTGATGAAAAGATGCATGGAGCATTGTGATTACAGTGGTGTTGGAGCATTGTGATGACAAGGGCATGGAGCATTGTGATGAGAAGGCCATGGAGCATTCTGATGACATGCGTCATGCAGCTTTGTGATGACAAGGGCATGGAGAATTGTGATTACAGGGTTCATGGAATATTGTGATGACAGGGGTCAGGGAGTATTGTGATGACTAGTGATGCAACATTGTGATATCATTGGTGAGCAGGCATTTTGAGGAGAAGTGCATGGATCATTGTGATGACAATGTTTATGGAGAATTTTGATGACAAGGATGTGGAGCATTGTGATGACAAGTGCATGGTGCATTGTGATGTCATGGGTTATGGAGCATTGTGCTGACACGGGCATCGAGCATTGTGATGACAAGGGACATGGAGCATTGTGATAAAAATTTCATGTAGCATTGTGGTGAAAAAGGCATGGAGCAATGTGATGAGAGATTTCATTGAGCATTGTGATGACAATGGCATGGAGCACTGTGATGACAAGGGTCACAGAGCATTGTGATAAAAATTTCTTGGAGCATTGTGGTGACAATGGTCACAGAGCTTTGTGTGACGGAATCATGGAGCTTTGTGATGACAAATGTCATGAAGCATTGTGATGACTGGAGTCACGGAGCATTGTGATAACAGGGGTCTTGGAGCATTGTGATGAAAAGGGAATGGATCATTGTGATGAAAAAGGCATGGAGCCTTGTCATGACAGTGTTCAAGGAGCATACTGGTGACAAGTGTCAGCGAGCATTGTGATGCCAAGTGTATTGAGCATTGTGGTGACAAAGGTCATGGAGCATTGTGATGAGAAGTCCTAGCATAATTGTGATGACAAGCGTCATGGGGCATGTGATGACAAGTGTTATGGAACATTGTGATCAGAAGGGTTTGGAGCGTTGTGATGACAGAGGACATGGAGCATTTTGATTTCATTGTGATGACAATAGCATGAAATATTATGGTGTTGGGCATGGTGCATTTTGATGACAGTGTTCATGGAGCATTGAGATGAAGAGTGGCATGGAGAATTGTGATTTCAGAGGTCTTGGAGCATTGTGATAACAAGGGTCATGGAGCCTTGTGATGACAAGGCCGTGGAACATTGTGATGGCAGTGGTCATGGAGCATTGTTATGACAGGTGTAATGGAGCATTGTGATGACAAGGGCATGGAGCAATGGGATGAGAGATTTCTTTGAACATTGTGATGACAATGGCATGGAGCACTGTTATGCCAAGTGTCATGGAGCTTTGTGATGACAAATGTCAAGGGGCATTTTGATGACAAGGGCGTGGTGCATTGTGATAAGAAGGGCAGGGAGCATTGTGATGAGAGGGTCATGGAGCAATTTGAATAAAAGTGTCATGGAATATTTTGAAGACAGGGGTTATGGAAAATTGTGATGTCAGTGGTGATGAAGCATTGTGATGAAATTTGTCATGGAGCATTGTGTGACAGGGGTTATGGAACATTGTGATGTCAGGGGTCATGGAGCATTGTGATGATAAGGGCATGTAGCACTGTGATGACAGTGGTCATGGAACATTGTGATGACAGGAGTGAGTGAGTATTGGGATGACTAGTGATGGAACATTGTGATATATGTGGTGAGAGAGAATTTTGATGAGAAGTGGATGGAGCATTGTGATGACAAGTGTTATGGAGCACAGCGATGAAAAGTATGTGGAGCACTGTGATGAAAAGAGCATGGCATATTGTGATGACATGTGTCATGGAGCATTGTGCTGACAATCGCATGGAGCATTTTGATGACTAGTGTCATGGAGCATTGTGCTGACAAAGGCATGGAGCATTGGGATGACAAGGGACACAGAGCCTTGTGATGAAAATTTCATGGAGCATTGTGGTGACAAAGATCACAGAGCCTTATGTGACGAGGGCATGGACCATTGTGAGGACACATGCCATGAATCATTGTGATGACGGGAGTCACGGAGCATTTTGATGACAGGGGTCATGGAGCATTGTGATGACAAGGACATGGAGCAATGTGATGACAGGGGCAAGGAACATTGGTCTGACAAGTTTCATGGATTATTGTGATGAGAGTGCGCATGGAGCATTGAGATGACAAGGTCATGGAGCAATGTGGTGAAAAAAGTCACATTGACTTGTGTGACGAGGGCATGGACCATTGTGAGGACAAAGGTCATGAAGCATTGTGATGACTGGAGTCACGGAGCATTGTGATGACAGGGGTTATGGAGCATTGTGATGACAAGGGCATGGAGCATTCTGATGAAAAGTTGCATGGAGCATTGAGATTACAGTGGTTTTGAAGCAATGTGATTACAAGGGCATGGAGCATTGTGATGAGAAGGCAATGGAGCATTCAGATGACATGCGTCATGGAACATGTGATGACAAGGACATAGAGCATTGTTATTACAGGGGTCTTGGAGCATTGTGATGAAAAGGGAATGGGTCATTGTGATGAAAAATGCATGCAGCCTTGTCATGACAGGGTTCAAGGAGCATACTGATGACAACTGTCAGGGAGCATTGTGATGATAAGTTTATTGAGCATTGTGATGAAAAAGAACATGGAGCATTGTGATGAGTAGACCATGGATAATTGTGATGACCAGCGTCATGGGGCATTGTGATGACAAGTGTTATGGAACATTGTGATCAGAAGGGTTTGGTGCATTGTGATGACAGAGGTCATTCAGCATTTTGATTTCATTGTGATGACAATAGCATGAAATATTATGGTGATGGGCACGGTGCATTGTGATGACAGGGTTCATGGAGCATTGAGATGAAAAGGGGCATGGAGCATTGTGATTACAGGGGTGTTGGAGCATTGTGATGACAAGGGCATGGAGCATTGTGATGAGAAGGCCATGGAGCATTCTGATGACATGCGTCATGGAGCTTTGTGGTGACAAGGGCTTGGATAATTGTGATTACAGGGGTCATGGAATATTGTGATGACAGGGGTGAAGAAGTATTGTGATGACTAGTGATGGAACATTGTGATATCAGTGGTGAGAAGGCATTTTGAGAAGAAGTGCATGGAGCATTGTAATGACAAGATTTATGGAGAATTTTGATGACAATGATGTGGAACATTGTGATGACATGTGAATGGTGCATTGTGATGACATGGGTTATGGAGCGTTGTGCTGACACGCGCATCGAGCATTGTGATGACAAGGGTCATGGAGCATTGTGCGGACAAAGCATGGATCTTTGTGATGACAAGGGTCTCAGAGCATTGTGATAAAAATTTCATGGAGCATTGTGGTGACAAAGGTCACAGAGCTTTGTGTGACGAGGTCATGGACCATTGTGATGACAAATGTCATGAAGCATTGTGATGAATGGAGTCACGGAGCATTGTGATAACAGGGGTCTTGGAGCATTGTGATGAAAAGGGAATGGATCATTGTGATGAAAAAGGCATGAAGCCTTGTCATGACAGTGTTCAAGGAGCATACTGATGACAAGTGTCAGCGAGCATTTTGATGCCAAGTGTATTGAGCATTGTGGTGACAAAGGTCATGGAGCATTGTGATGAGAAGACCTTGCATAATTGTGATGACGAGCGTCATGGGGCATGTGATGACAAGTGTTATGGAACATTGTGATCAGAAGGGTTTGGAGCATTGTGATGACAGAGGACATGGAGCATTTTGATTTCATTGTGATGACAATAGCATGAAATATTATGGTGTTGAGCATGGTGCATTGTGATGACAAGTGTCATGGAGCACTGTGCTGACAAAGGCATGGAGCATTGGGATGACAAGGTACACAGTGCCTTGTGATGAAAATTTCATGGAGCATTGTGGTGACAAAGATCACAGAGCCTTGTGTGACGAGGGCATGGACCATTGTGAGGACACAGGTCATGAATCATTTTGATGACGGGAGTCACGGAGCATTGTGATGACAGGGGTCATGGAGCATTGTGATGACAAGGACATGGAACAATGTGATGACAGGGGCATGGAACATTGGTCTGACTAGTTTCATGGATTATTGTGATGACAGTGGGCATGGAGCATTGAGATGATAAGGGCATGGAGCAATGTGGTGACAAAGGCCACAGAGCCTTGTGTGACGAGGGCATGGACCATTGTGAGGACAATGGTCATGAAGCATTGTGATGACTGGAGTCACGGAGCATTGTGATGACAGGGGTCATGGAGCATTGCGATGACAAGGGCATGGAGCATTCTGATGAAAAGTTGCATGGAGCATTGAGATTACAGGGGTTTTGAAGCAATGTGATTACAAGGGCATGGAGCATTGTGATGAGAAGGCAATGGAGCATTAGATGACATGCGTCATGGAGCTTTGTGATGACAAGGACATGGAGCATTGTAATTACAGGGGTCTTGGAGCATTGTGATGAAAAGGGAATGGGTCATTGTGATGAAAAATGCATGGAGCCTTGTCATGACAGGGTTCAAGGAGCATACTTATGACAACTGTCAGGGAGCATTTTGATGAAAAGTTTATTGAGCATTGTGATGACAAAGAACATGGAGCATTGTGATGAGTAGACCATGGATAATTGTGATGACCAGCGTCATGGGGCATTGTGATGACAAGTGTTATGGAACATTGTGATCAGAAGGGTTTGGTGCATTGTGATGACAGAGGTCATTGAGCATTTCGATTTCATTGTGATGAAAATAGCATGAAATATTATGGTGATGGGCATGGTGCATTGTGATGACAGGGTTCTTGGAGCATTGAGATGAAAAGTGGCATGGAGCATTGTGATTACAGGGGTGTTGGGGCATTGTGATGGCAAGGGCACGGAGCATTGTGATGAGGAGGCCATGGATCATTCTGATGACATGTGTCATGGAGCTTTGCGATGACAAGGGCAGGGAGAATTGTGTTTACAGGTGTCATGGAATATTTTGATGACAGGGGTGAGGGAGTATTGTGATGACTAGTGATGGAACATTGTGATATCTGTGGTGAGAAGGCATTTTGAGGAGAAGTGCATGGAGCATTGTGATGACAAGGTTTATGGAGAATATTGATGACAAGGATGTGGAACATTGTGATAACATGTGAATGGTGCATTGTGATGACATGGGTTATGGAGCATTGTGCTGACACGCGCATCGAGTATTGTGATGAAAAGGATCATTGAGCATTGTGCTGACAAAGGCATGGAGCTTTGTGATGACAAGGGTCACAGGGCATTGTGATAAAAATTTCATGGAGCATTGTGGTGACAAATGTCACAGAGCTTTGTGTGACGAGGAAATGGACCATTGTGATGACAAATGTCATGAAGCATTGTGATGACTGGAGTCACGGAGCAGTGTGATAACAGGGGTCTTGGAGCATTTTGATGAAAAGAGAATGGATCATTGTGATGAAAACGGCATGAAGCCTTGTCACGACCATGTTCAAGGCGCATACTGATGACAAGTGTCAGCGAGTATTGTGATGCCAAGTGTATTGAGCATTGTGGTGACAAAGGTCATGGTGCATTGTGATGAGAAGACCTTGCATAATTGTGATGACGAGCGTCATGGGGCATGTGATGACAAGTGTTATGGAACATTGTGATCAGAAGAGTTTGGAGCATTGTGATGACAGAGGACATGGAGCATTTTGATTTCATTGTGATGACAATAGCATGAAATATTATGGTGTTGGGCATGGTGAATTGTGATGACAGCGTTCATGGAGCATTGAGATGAAAAGTGGCATGGAGAATAGTGATTACAGAGGTCTTGGAGCATTGTGATGACAAGGGACAGGGAGCCTTGTGATGACAAGGCCGTGGAACATTGTGATGGCAGGGGTGATGGAGCATTGTTATGACAGGTGTAATGGAGCATTGTGATGACAAGGGCATGGAGCAATGTGATGAGAGATTTCATTGAGCATTGTGATGACAATGGCATGGAACACTGTGATGCCAAGGGTTATGGAGCTTTGTGATGACAAATGTCAAGGGGCATTTTGATGACAAGGGCGTGGTGCATTGTGATGAGAAGGGCAGGGAGCATTGTGATGACAGGGTCATGGAGCAATTTGAATAAAAGGGTCAAGGAATATTTTGATGAGAGTGGTTATGGAACATTGTGATGTCAGGGGTCATGAAGCATTGTGATGAAATGGGTCATCGAGCATTTTGTGACAGGGGTTATGGTACTTTGTGATGTCAGGGGACATGGAGCATTGTGATGATAAGGGCATATAGCACTGTGATGACAGTGATCATGGAACATTGTGATGACAGGGGTGAGCGAGTATTGTGATGACTAGTGATGGAACATTGTGATATATGTGTTGAGAGAGCATTTTGATGAGAAGTGCATGGAGCATTGTGATGACAATTTTTATGCAGCACAGCGATGAAAAGGATGTGGAGCATTGTGATGAAAAGAGCATGGCACATTGTGATGACATGTGTCATGGAGCATTGTGCTGACAAGCACATGGAGCATTTTGATGACAAGTGTCATGGAGCATTGTGCTGACAAAGGCATGGAGCATTGTGATGACAAGGGACACAGAACATTGTGATGAAAATTTCATGGAGCATTGTGGTGACAAAGATCACAGAGCCTTGTGTGACGAGGGCATGGACCATTGTGAGGACAAAGGTCATGAATCATTGTGATGACTGGAGTCACGGAGCATGGTGATGACAGGGGTCACGGAGCATTGTGAGGACAAGGGCATGGAGCAATTTGATGACAGGGCCATGGAAAATTGGTCTGACAAGTTTCATAGATTTTTGTGATGACAGTGGGCATGGAGCATTGAGATGACAAGGGCATGGAGCATTGTGGTGACAAAGGTCACAGAGCCTTGTGTGACGAGGGCATGGACCATTGTGAGGACAAATGTCATGAAGCATTGTGATGACTGCAGTCACGGAGCATTGTGATGACAGGGCTCATGGAGCATTTTGATGATAATGGCATGGAGCATTTTGATGACAGGGGCATGGAACATTGGTCTGACATGTTTCATGGATTATTGTGATGATAGTGGGCATGGCACATTGTGATGACAAGGGCATGGAACATTGTGATGACAAGGTCATGGAGTATTGTGAAGACAGGTGTCAGGTATCATTGTGATGACATATGTCATTGTCCATTGTGATGACAATGGCATTCAGCATTGTGATAACAATTGTCATTGAGGATTGTGATGACAATCGTAATGGAGCATTTTGATGACAAGGGCTTGGAACATTGCGATGACAAGTGTCATGGAGCATTGTGATGACAAGTGCATGGTGCATTGTGATGACATGGGTTATGGAACATTGTGCTGACACGCGCATCGAGCTTTCTGATGACAAGGGTCACTGAGCATTGTGATAAAAATTTCATGGAGCATTGTGGTGACAAAGGTCACAGAGCTTTGTGTGACGAGGTCATGAGCCATTGTGATGACAAATGTCATGAAGCATTGTGATGAGTGGAGTCACCGAGCATTGTGATGAACGGGGTCATGGAGCATTGTGATGACAAGGGCATGGAGCATTGTGGTGACAAAGGCAAGGAGCATTTTGATGACAAGGGACACAGAGCATTGTGATGAATTATTCATGGAGCACTGTGGTGTAAAAGATCACAGAGCCTTGTTTGAAGAGGACATGGACCACTGTGATGACAAATTTCATGAATCATTGTGATGACTGGAGTCACGGAGCATTGTGATGACATGGGTCATGGAGCATTGCTCTGACAAGATTATGGATTATTGTGTTGAGAGTGGGCATGGCGCATTGTGATGACAAGGGCATGGAACATTGTGATGACAAGGTCATGGAGTATTGTGAAGACAGGTGTCAGGGAGCATTGTGATGACATATGTCATTGTCCATTGTGATGACAATGACATGGAGCATTGTGATACCAAGTGTCATGGAGGATTGTGATGACAAAGGTAATTGAGCATTTTGGTGACAAGGGCTTGGAACATTGTGATGACAAGGGTCATGGAGCATTGCGATGACAAGGGTATGGAGAATTGTGATGACAAGGGCCATTGAGATTTTTGATGACAACGTCGTGAAGCATTGTCATGACAAGCGCATGGAGCTTGCTATGCCAGTGGTCATAGAGCATTGCGATGACAAGTGCATGGAGAATTGTGATGACAAGATCATGTAACATTGTGATGAGAAGTATCACGAAGCATTGTGATGACAAGGACGTGGAGAATTGTAATGACTTGGGACATGGAGCACTGTGATGAACAGGGCATGTAGAATTGTGATAGCAAGACCTTGGAGCATTGTGATGAAAAGACCATGGATAATTATGATGAAGAGCGTCATGGATCACTGTAATGACAAGGGGCATGGAGCATTGTGATGACAGGTGTCATGGAGCATTGTGGTGAGAGGTGTCATGGAGCATTGTGATGACAAATGTAATGGAGCATTGTGATGAGACGGTCATGGAGCATTGGCCTGAAAATGTTCATGGAGTATTGTGATTACAGTGGTCAAGGAGCATTGTGATGACAAGGGAATGGAGGATTTTGATGACAAGGTCCTGGAGCATAGTGATAAGAAAACCATGGAGCCTTGTGATGACAAGTCTCATGGAGCATTCTGATGAAAAGGTGCATGGCGCATTGTGATTACACGGGTCTTGGAGCATTGTGATGACAAGGGCATGGAGCATTGGGATGAGAAGGCCATGGAGCGTTCTGATGACATGCATCACGGAGCACTGTGATGACAAGGGTATGGAGCATTGTGATTACAGGGGTCCTGGAGCACTGTGATGAAAAGGGCATGGATCATTGTGATGAAAAAGGCATGGAGCCTTGTCATGACAGCTTTCAAGGAGCATACTGACGACAAGTGTCTAGGAGCATTGTGATGACAAGGGTATTGAGCATTGTGATGACAAAGGTCATGGAGCATTGTGATGAGAAGACCATGGATAATTGTGATGACGAGCGTCATGGGGCGTTGTGATGATAAGTGTTATGGAACATTTTGATCAGAAGGATTGGGAGCATTGTGATGACAGAGGTCATAGAGCATTTTGATTTCATTGTTATGACAATAGCATGAAGCATTATGATAATGGGCATGGTGCATTTTGATGACAGCGTTCATGGAGCAGTGAGATGAAAAGGGGCATGGAACACTGTGATAACAGCAGTCTTGGAGCATTGTGATGACAAGGGCATGCAGCATTGTGATTACAGGGGCCGTGGAGCATTATGATGACAAGGGTCATGGAGCCTTGTGATGACAAGGCTGTGGAACATTGTGATGGCAGGGGTCATGGAGCATTGTTATGACAGGGGTAATGGAGCATTGTGATGACAAGAGCATGGAGCATTCATCTGAAAAATTTCATGGATTATTGTGATGAGAGCGGGAAGGAGCATTGTGATGACAAGGGCACAGAATACTGAGATACATGGGTCATGCAGGATTGTAATGACAAGCGCATGGAGCATTGTGATAAGAAGGACATCGAGCATTGTGAGCACAAGCGTCATGGAGCTTTGTGATGACAAGGCCATGGAGGAATGTGATGAGAGGGTTCATGGAGCATTGTGATGACAATGGCATGCAGCATTGTGATGCCAAGGGTCATGGATCTTTGTGATGACAAAGGTCATGGAGCATTTTGATGACAAGTGTGTGGTGCACTCTGTTGTGAAGTGCGTGGAGCATTGTGATGATAGGGTCATGGAGAAATTTGATGAAAATTCTCATGGAACATTTTGATGAAAGTGGTTATGGAACGTTGTGATGTCAGGGGTCCTGGAGCATTTTGATGAAAAGGGTCATGGAGCATTTTGATGACAGGGGTTATGGAACATTGTGATGTCAGGGGTCATCGAACATTGTGATGATAAGTGCATGTAGCATTGTGATGACAGGAGTCATGGAACATTCTGATGACAGGGGTGAGGGAGTATTGTGATGAATAGTGATGTAACATTGTGATATCAGTGGTGAGAGATCATTTTGATGAGAAGTGCATGGAGCATTGTGATGACAAGGTTTATGGAGCACTGTGATGAAAAGATTGTGGAGCACTGTGGTGACAAGTGCATGGCACATTGTGATGACACGGGTCATGGAGCATTGTGCTGAGAAAGGCATAGAGCATTGTGATGACAAGGGTCAAATAGCATTGTGATGAAAAGTTCATGGAGCATTGTGGTGAAAAATGTCACAGAGATTGGTGATGACGAGGTCATGTACCATTGTGACGACAAAGGTCATGAAGCATTGAGATGACTGGAGTCACGGAGCATTGTGATGACAGGGGTCATGGAGCATTGTGACAACAAGGGCATGGAGCATTGTGATGACAAGTGTCATGGAGGATTCTGATGACAAAGGTAATGGAGCATTGTGATGACAATCGCTTGGAACATTGTGATGACAAGGGTCAGGGAGCATTGTACTGACAAGTGCATGGAGAATTGTGATGACAAGTGTCATGCTGCACTCTGATGAGAAGCTTGAGAAGTATTTTGATGACAATGGCATGGAGCATTCTGATGACATGCGTCATGGAGTCTTGTGATGACAAGGGCATGGAGCATTGTGAGGAGAAGTGCATCGAGCATTGTGATGACAAGCCTCATGGAGATTTGTGATGACAAATGCATGGAGCAATGTGATGAGAGGGTTCATGGAACATTGTTATGACAATGGAATGGAGCATTGTGATGCCAAGGGTCATGGAGCTTTGTGATGACAAATGTCATGGAGCATTTTGATGACAAGGGCGTGGTGCGTTGTGATAAGAAGTGCAGGGAGCATTGTGATGACATGGGTTATGGAGCATTGTGCTTACATGCGCATCGAGCATTGTGCTGACAAATGTCATGGAGCATTGTGCTGAAAATTGCATGGAGATTTGTGATGACAAGGGTCACAGAGCATTGTGATGAATAGTTCATGGAGCATTGTGATGACAGTCATGGAGCAATCTGATGAAATGGATCATTGAACATTTTGATGACAGGGGTTATAGAACATTGTGATGTCAGGGGTCATGGAGCATTGTGATGAAGAGTGTCATGGAGCATTTTGTGACAGGGGTTATGGAACATTGTGATGTCAGGGGTCATGGAGCATTGTGCAGATATGGGCATGTAGCATTGTGATGATATGGGCATGTAGCATTTTGATGACAGGGTTCATGGAACATGGTGATGACAGGGTGAGGGAGTATTGTGATGACTAGTGATGGAACATTGTGATATATGTGGTGAGAGAGCATTTAGATGAGAAGTGCATGGAGAATTGTGATGACACGTTTTATGGAGCATAGCGATGAAAAGGATGTGGAGCATTGTGATGACAAGCGCTTGGCGAATTGTTATGACATGGGTCATGGAGCATTGTGCTGACAAGTGCATGGAGCATCGTGATGACAAGCGTCATGGAGCATTGTGCTGACAAAGGCATGTAGCATTGTGATGACAAGGCTCATAGGGTTTTGTGATGAAAAGTTCATGGAGCATTGTGGTGACAAAGGTCACAGAGCCTTGTGTGACGAGGGCATGGACCATTGTGATGAAAAAGGTAATGATTCATTGTGATGACTGGAGGCACGGAGCACTGTGATGACAAGGGCATGGAGCACTGTGATGACAGGGGCATGGAACATTGGTCTGACCAGTTTCATGGATTATTGTGATGACAGTGTGCATGACGCATTGTGATGACAAGGGCATGGAGCATTGTGATGACAAGGTTATGGATTATTGTGAAGACAGATGTCAGGGAGCATTTTGATGACATATGTCATTGTCCATTGCGATGACAATGGCATGGAGTGTTGTGATGCCAAGTGTCATGGAGGATTGTCATGACAAATGTAATGGAGCATTTTGATGACAAGGGCTTAGAACATCGTGATGACAAGGGTCATGGAGCATTGCGATGACAAGATCATGGAGCATTGTGATGACAAATGTCACAGAGCCTTGTGTGATGAGGGCATGGACCATTGTGATGACAAAGGTCATGAAGCATTGTGATGATTGGAGTCACGGAGCATTGTGATGACATGGGTCAGGGAGCATTGTGATGACAAGGGCATGGAGCATTGTGATAAAAGGGGCATGGAACATTGGTCTGACAAGTTTCATGGATTATTGTGATGACAGTGGGCATGGGACATTGTGATGACAAGGGCATGGAGCACTGTGGTGACAAAGGTCACAGAGCCTTGTGTGACAAGAGCATGGACCATTGTGATATAAAATGTCATAAAGCATTGTGATGACTAGAGTCACGGAGCATTGTGATGACAGGGGCATGGAACATTGGTCTGACAATTTTCATGGATTATTGTGAATACAGTGGGCATGGCTCATTGTGATGACAAGGGAATGGAGAATTGTGATGACAAGGTCATGGAGTATTGTGAAGACAGATGTCAGGGAGCATTGTGATGACATATGTCATGGTCAATTGCGATGACAATGGCATGGAGCATTGTGATGCCAAGTGTCATGGAGCATTGTGATGACAAGTGTTATGGAACATTGTGATCAGAAGGGTTTGGAGCATTGTGATGACAGAGATAATTGAGCATTTTCATTTCCTTGTGATGACAATAGCACGAAATATTATGGTGATGGGCACGGTGCATTGGAATGACATGGTTCATGAAACATTGAGAAGAAAAGTGGCATGGAGCATTGTGATTACAGGGGTCTTGGAGCATTGTGATGACCAGGGTCAAGGAGGCTTGTGATGACAAGGGTATGGGACATTGGTCTGAAAAGTTTCATGGATTATTTTGATGAGAGTAGGCATGGAGCATTGTGATGACAAGGGCACGAAACACTGTGATACATAGATCATGCTGGATTGTAATGACAAGGGCATGTAGCATTGTGTTGAGAAGGACATCGAGCATTGTGATTACAAGGGTAATGGAGATTTGGGATGACAAGTGCATGGAGCAATGTGATGAGAGGTTTCATGGAGCATTGTGATGACATTGGAATGGAGCATTGTGATGCCAATGGTCATGGAGTTTTGTGATGACAAATGTCATCGAGCATTTTGATGACATGTGTTATGGAGCATTGTGATGAAAAGGGTCACAGAGCATTTTGATTACATGGGTTATGGAGCATTGTGATATCAGGGGTCATGGAGCACTGTGATGATAAGGGCATGTAGTATTGTGATGACAGAGGTCAGGGAAAATTGTGATGACAAGGGTGAGGGAGTATTGATATGACTAGTGATGGAACATTGTGATATCAGTGGTGACGGATTATTTTGATGAGAAGTGCATGCGGCATTGTGATGACAAGCTGGTGGAGCATTTTGCTGACAAGCGCATGGAGCATTGTGATGACAAGGGTCATTGAGTATTGTGCTGAGAAAGGCATGGAGCATTGTGATGACAAAGGTCATGGAGCATTGTGATGAAAAGTTCATGGAGCATTGTGGTGACACAGGTCACAGAGCCTTGTGATGACGAGGGCATTGACCATTGTGATGACAAAGATCATGAAGCATTGTGGTGAATGGAGTCACGGAGCATTGTGATGACAGGGGTCATGGAGCATTGGGATGTCAAGGGCATGGAGCATTGGTATCACAAATTTCATGGATTATTGTGATGACAGTGGGCATGGTGCACTGTGATGAAAAGAGCATGAAACATTGTGATGACAACGTCATGGATTATTGTGAAGACAGGTGTCAGGGAACAATGTGATGACATATGTCACGGTCCATTTTGATGCCAATGACATGGGGCATTGTGATGCCAAGTGTCATGGAGGATTGTGATGACAAAGGTAAAGGAGCATTGTGATGATCGGGACATGGAGCAATGTGATGGCAAGACCGTGGGGCATTGTGATGAGAAGACCATGGATAATTGTGATGACGAGCATCATGGAGCTTTATGATGAAAAGAGCCATGGAGCCTTCTGACATAAGATAGCACTTATGAAGGAAATGTAAACATGGCTAAACATGAACTGAATTAGGAAAGAGAACAGAGTCTCACATTTAGAAAACATACTTATGGCTGCTTAGGGGAAAGAAAGGTGGGAAGATGCACAAAACCAGAGTTGGATAATAGCACAGGTACCGTTCAATAATCCAAATACAGAATAGACAAGACCTACTCCTTCCTCAGTGAACGGGACTCAACACCCCTATTCCCCGCAGAGGAATATATCTGATTAGTAAGAATCTTTTTTTTTTTTTTTTTTTTTTTTTTTTTTTTGCGGTATGTGGGCCTCTCACTCTTGTGGCCTCTCCCGTTGCGGAGCACAGGCTCCGGACACGCAGGCTCAATGGCCATGGCTCATGGGCCAAGCCGCTCCGCGGCATGTGGGATCCTCCCAGACAGGGGCACGAACCCGTGTCCCCTGCATCGGCAGGCGGACTCTCAACCACTGCGCCACCAGGGAAGCCCCTGATTAGTAAGAATCTTAAAACCTATGTATCAATATGTCTCCGTAAGGGAATCAAGTGTGTCTAGACCGGCATAAACACGTCAGTGAAAATCAGATCAACCTCATTATAAAAATGAATTTCAAAAACAAAACCAAAAAAAACAGCGAAATTCTAACACAATTCCTTCAGGTGTTATGATAAAACCTGTAATGACCCTATATAAAACGACAGCTGGATGAGACATAAGGCTGGTCACTTGGGACTAAGAGGATTGGTGAAATTGGGTGGAAAATGCAGACGCTTTATAGCAATAATGCATTCCACCAATTCCATTGGTCCAACTATCCAGGTAGAAGGGAATATCACTACAGTTATAACATGTATGGGAAACGTAGAGAAAGTACACACAGTGAATTCTAAATGATTCTAAAACTCAACTAATAGTCCCTCTCCTGGTGCTCCAGTTTGACATTCCAACTGCTTTACTATCAAACTCCCAAATTGGAGAGACAGCCCCTTTAATCTCCTGGTTCGCACAGGTTGCCAATTTGGCAGAGGATGAAAGGGAAGAGGGAGAACTAATGAGAGAGTAGCTGTTAGGCATTTGGACGGGCACATGTCACTCTAATTTCCCGGCAGGAAGAAGAATTAACCAAAGTCTCAGCCAGCCGCCGGCAACCAGTATAGGTCCTGAACCAAAATTTTGGACTTGTGGTCTGCTCACAAAAAGAGTTGAAAAATGGAGCTCAGGGGCACAGCAATTCACAAACTGGCAGAGTAATAAAGGACAACTATCGTCCAAAAATCTGTTGAGGGAAGGCAACGAGGCGGACTTGAAAGCGAGCCAGAATAGCAGGAAACAGATTTCAAGAGGTACATTGGAATCACATTTAAAGCACAGGAAGAGGGGCACAACTTCGACAATGATGCACTTGGCCAAACAGGGCGTATGCGTTTCCTCCTGAATATATTCAGGAAGAAACGCATACGCCCTGTTTGGCCAAGCAAGCAAGCGGGCAATGTAATTCGGCACTGCAAAGAAGTATCACTTCCCACCGTTCAAAAGTGACATCCGCAAAATCTGGAAAAACAAGAAAGGCCCTGGAGAACAGGGAGCCTCATTATGCTGATAGGCAGGATATAAATTTCCAACTGCCTCTCTGGAGGAGTGCATTGTGCTCCCTAAAACAGGTAAACAACAGAGGTACAGAGCCACGGTGACTTCCAGTCTAGGGAATATAACTTGGGAAAATTGAAAATCAATAAGACAGAGCCACCCCAAAATTTAGGGCTGCACTGCTTACAATAACCTCAACTTGGGTACACCATATATATCCCAGGAAAGAAAAAATGGTTCAAGAAATTGTGTTCCTTATGTAGGATGGAATATCCCTCAGCCATGAAATCAATGTCATAAGGCCAGTAGCAGTAAAATGAGTGGATTCAGGTAAGATGATTCTAAATTAAATAAGTCACAGAGTAAAAGATACTAATCATAAGATATCACTTATGAAGGTCCTGTAACATGGCTAAACATGAACTGAGTTAGGAAAGAGAGCAGAGTCTCACATTTAGAAAACACACTTATGACTGCTTAAGGGGGAAGGAGAGGTGTGGTGATGCATAAAACCAGAGTTTGATATTAGTACAGGTACCGTTTCAAAAACCAAATACGTAATAGACAAGACCTACACTTTCCTTAGTGAAAGGGACTCAAAACCCCATATTTTGTGCAGAGGAATATATCTCACTAGTCAGAGTCTTAAAACCTATGTATTCATATGTCTCCGTATGGGAATCAATTGTGTCTAGACTGGCATAAACATGGCAGGGAGAATCAGCTCAAACCCAAGATATAAAGGAATTTCAAAAACAAAACAGAAAAACAGGGAAATTCTTTACAATTATTTCAGGGGCTCTGATGAAACCTTGAATGACCCAATCTACAATGAGAGCTGGATGTGGCATAAGCCTGGATAATTGGGACTGAGAAGATTGATGAGATTGGGTGAGAAAATGCAGACTCTTTAAAGCAATAATGCGTGGCACACATTCCAAGGGTCCCAACTCTCCAGGTTGAAGGGAATATTACTACAGCTATAACATGTATGGCAAACCTAGAGAATGGACACACTATGAATATGAAAGGTTTCTAAAACTCAACTAATAGTCCCACACCTGGTGCTCCGGTTTGAATTTCCAACTGCTTTACTATCAATCACCCAACTTGGAGAGAAAGCCCCTTTAACCTCCTGGTTCGCACAGGTTGCCAAATTGGCAGAGGATCAAAGTGAAGAGGGAGAACCAATGAGAAAGTAGCTGTTAGGCATTTGAACGGGCACATGTCAATCTAATTTCCCGGCAGGAAGAAGAATTAACCAAAGTCTCAGACACCCACCGGGAAAAAGTATAGGTCCTGAACCAAAATTTTGTACTTACGGTCAGCTCACAAAAAAACGAGTTGAAAAATGGAGCTCAGGGGCAGAGCAATTCACAAAATGGCAGAGTAATAAAGGACAACTATCGTCCAAAAATCCGTTGAGGGAAGGCAAAGAGGCAGACTTGAAAGTGAGCCAGAATAGCAGGAAACAGATTTCAAAAGGTACATTGGAATCGCCTTCAAAGCATAGGAAGATGGGCACAAATTCGACAATGATGCACTTGCCCAAAAAGTGCGTATGCATTTTCTCCTGAATATATTCAGGAGGAAACGCCTACGCCCTCTTTGGCAAAGCAAGTAAGCAGGCAATGCAAATCTGCACTACAAAGAAGTATCACTTCCCACTATTCAAAAGGGAAATCCGCAAAATATGTAAAAACCAGAAAGGCAAGACAGGCCATGGAGAACAGGGAGCCTCGTTATGCTGTAGGGCAGGATGTAAATTTCCAACTGCCTCTCTGGAGGAGTGCATTGTCCTCCCTAAAACAGGTAAACAACAGAGGTACAGAGCCAAGGGCACTTCCAGTCTAGGGAATATAACTTGGGAAAACTGAAAATCAATAAGACACAGCCACACCAAATTTTATGCCTGCACTGCTTACAATATCCTCAACTTGGGTACACCATAAATATCCCAGGAAAGACAAAAATGGTTCAAGAAATTGTGTTACTTATGTAAGATGGAATATCCCTCAGCCATGAAATCTATGTCATAAGGCCAGTAGCAGCAAAATGAGTGGATTCAGGTACCATGATTCTAACTGAAATAAGTCACAGAGAAAAAGAAAGTAATCATAAGATATCACTTATGAAGGTCCTGTAACATGGCTATACATGAACTGAGTTAGGAAAGAGAACAGAGTCTCACATTTAGAAAACACTCTTATGACAGCTTAAGGGGGAAGGAGAGGTGGGGTGATGCATAAAACCAGAGTTTGATATTAGTACAGGTACCATTCCAAAAACCAAATACGTAATAAACAAGACCTACACTTTCCTCAGTGAAAGGAACTCCAAACCCCATATTTCCCGCAGAGGAATATATCTGACTAGTAAGAATCTTAAAACCTATATATTGATATGTCTCCATAAGGGAATCAAGTGTGTCTATACTGGCATTAACATGGCAGAGAGAATCAGCTCAAACCCACTATAAAAAGGAATTTCAAAAACAAAAACCAAAAAAAACCGGGAAATTCTTTACAATTCCTTCAGGGGCTCTGATGAAACCTGCAATGACCTTCTCTACAAGGACAGCTGGATGTGGCATAAGCCTGGACACCTGGGACTGAGAGGTTTGGTGAGATTCAGTGAGCAAATGCAGACCATTTAAAGCAATAATGCGTCACACACATTCCAAAGGTCCCAACTCTCCAGGTTGAAGGGAATATTACTACAGCTATAACATATACGGGAAACCTAGAGAATGGACACACTGTGAATACGAAAGGTTTCTAAAACTCAACTAAGAGTCCCTATTAAGGTGCTCCGGTTTGAATTTCCAACTGCTTTATTATCAGTCTCCCAACTTGGAGAGACATCCCCTTTAACCTCCTGGTTCTCACAGGTTGCCTGTTTGGCAGAGGATGAAAGGGAGGAGGGAGAACCAATGAGAGAATAGCTGTTAGGCATTTGGACGGGCATATGTCACTCTAATTGCGCGGAAGGAAGAAAAATTAATCAAATTCTCATCAACCCACTGGGAACCTGTAGAGTTCCTGAACCAAAATTTTGGACTTGTGGTCAGCTCACAAAAAATGTGTTGAAAAATGGAGATCAGGTGCACAGCAATTCACAAACTGGCAGAGTACTAAAGGGCAAATATCGTCGAAAAATCTGTTGGGGGAAAGCAACGAGGTGGACCTGAATGTGAGCCGGAGTAGCAGGAAACAGATTTCAATTGGTACATTGGAATCGCCTTCAAAGCACAGGAAGAGGGGCACAATATCGACCATGATGCACTTGCCCAAAAAGGGCGTATGTGTTTTCTCCTGAATATATTATGGAGAAAACGCATACGCCCTTTTTGTCCATGCAAGCAAGCCAGCAATGCAAATCTGCACTACAAAGAAGTATCACTTCCCACCGGTCAAAAGGGACATCTGCAAAATGTGTAAAAACCAGAAAGGCAAGACAGGCCCAAGAGAACAGGGAGCCTTGTTATGCTGATGGGCGGGATGTAAATTGCCAACGCCCTCTCTGGAGGAGTGCATTGTGTTCCCTAAAACAGGTAAAAACCAGAGCTACAGAGCCAAGGGCACTTCCAGTCTACGGAATATACCTTGGGAAAACTGAAAATCAATAAGATAGAGCCACCCCAAAATTTAGGGCTGCACTGCTAACAAGAACCTCAACTTGGGTACACCTTAAATATCCCAGCAAAGACAAAAATGGTTCAAGAAATTGTGTTAATATAGTACGATGGAATATCCCTCAGACATGAAATCAATGTCATAATGCCAGTAGCAGCAAAATGAGTGGATTCAGGTACGATGATTCTAAGTGAAATAAGTCACAGAGAAAAAGAAATTTATCATAAGATATCACTTATGAAGGTCCTGTAAACATGGCTACACATGAACTGAGTTAGGAAAGAGAACAGAGTCTCACATTTAGAAAACACTCTTATGCCTGACTAAGGGGGAAGGAGAGGTGGGGTGATGCATAAAACCAGAGTTTGATATTAGTACAGGTACTGTTCCAAAAACCAACTATGGATTATACAAGTCCTACACCTTCGCCTGTGAAAGGGACTCAAAACCCCATATTTCCCGCAGGGGAATATATCTGACTAGTAAGAATCTTAAAACCTATGTATTGATATGTCTCCGTAAGGGAATCAAGTGTGTCTAGACTGGCATAAACATGGCAGTGAGAATCAGCTCAAACCCACTATAAAAAGGAATTTCAAAACCAAACAAAAAAATAGGGAAATTCTTTACAATTCCTTCAGGGGCTCTGATGAAACCTGGAATGACCCTATCTACAATGACAGCTGGATGTGGCATAAGGCTGGACACTTGGGACTGAGAGGACTGGTGATATTGGGTCTGCAAAAGCAGACCATTTAAAGCTATATTGCTTGGCACACATTCCAAGGATCCCAACTCTCCAGTTTGAAGGGAATATTACTACAGTTATAACATGTAAGGGAAACCTAGAGAATGGATACAGTGTGAATATGAAAGGTTTCTAAAACTCAACTAATAGTCCCTCTCCTGGTGCTCCGTTTTGTCTTTCCAACTGCTTTACTATCAATCTCCCAACATGGAGAGACAGCCCCTTTAACATCCTGGTTCTCACAGGTTGCCAATTTGGCAGAGGATAAAAGGGAAGAGGTTGACCCAATGAGAGAGTAGCTGTTAGGCATTAAGACGGGCACATGTCACTCCAATTTCCCGGCAGGAAGAAGAATTAACCAAAGTCTCAGCTACACGCCGTGAACCAGTATAGGTCCTGAACCAAAATTTTGGTCTTGCGGTCAGCTCACAAAAAACGAGTTGAAAAATGGAGCTCAGGGGCACAATAATTCACAAACTGGCAGAGTAATAAAGGACAACTATCGTCCAAAAATCTGTTGAGGGAAGGCAACGAGGCATAATTGAATGCGAGACAGAATAGCAGGAAACAGATTTCAAGAGGTACATTGGAATCGCCTTTAAAGAACAAGAAGAGGGGCACAACTTCAACAATGATGCACTTGGCCAAAAAGGGCGTATGCGTTTACTCCTGAATATATTCAGGAGAAAACGCATACGCCCTTTTTGGCCAAGCAAGCAAGCGGGCAATGCAAATCTGCACTACAAAGAAGTATGACTTCCAACCGGGCAAAAGGGACATCCGCAAAATGTGTAAAAACCAGAAAGGGAAAACAGGCCCTGGAGAACAGGGAGCCTAGTTATGTTGATGGGCTGGATGTAAATTGCCAACTTCCTCTCTGGAGGACAGCATTGTGTTCCCTAAAACCAGTAAACGACAGAGCTACAGAGCCAAGGGCACAACCAGTCTAGGGAATATACTTTGGGAAAACTGAAATTCAATAAGATAGAGCCACCCCAAAATTTAGGGCTGCACTGCTTACAAGAACTTCAACTTGGGTACACCTTAAATATCCGAGGAAAGACAAAAATGGTTCAAGAAATTGTGGTAATTACGTACGATGGAATATCCCTCAGCCACGAAATCAATGACATAACGCCAGTACCAGCAAAATGAGTGGATTAAGGTACGATGAATCTAAGTGAAATAAGTCACAGAGAAAAAGAAATTTATCATAAGATATCACTTATGAAGTTCCTGTAAACATGACTACACATGAACTGAGTTAGGAAGGAGAACAGAGTCTCACATTTAGAAAAAAACTCTTATGCCTACTTAAGGGGGAAAGATAGGTGGGTGATGCATAAAACCAGAGTTTGATATTAGTACAGGTACCATTCCAAAAACAAACTAAGGAACAGACAAGACCTAAACCTTCCACAGTGAAAGGGACTCAAAATCCCATATTTCACGCAGAGGAATATATCTGACTAGTAAGAATCTTAAAATCTATGTATTGATATGTTTCCGTAAAGGAATCAAGTTTGTCTAGAATGTCATAAACATGGCAGTGAGAATCACCTCAAACCAACTATAAAAAGGAATTTCAAAAACAAAACAAAAAAACAGGGAATTTCTTTACAATTCCTTCAGGGGCTCTGATGAAACCTGGAATGACCCTATCTACAAAGACAGCTGGATGTGGCATAAGGCTGGACACCTGGGACTGAGAGGATTGCTGAGATTCGGTGAGCAATTACAGACCATTTAAAGCAATAATGCGTGGAACACATTCCAAGGGTCCCAACTCTCCAGGTGGAAGGGAATATTACTACAGCTATAATATGTATGGGAAACCTAGAAAATGGACACAATGTGAATATAAAAAGTTTCTAAAACTCAACAAATATTCCCACTCCTGGTGCTCCTGTTTGACTTTCCAACTGCTTTACTCTCAATCTCCCAACTTGGAGAGACAGCCCCTTTAACCTCCTGGTTCGCACAGTTTGCCAATTTGGCAGAGGATGAAAGAGAAGAGGGAGAACCAATGACAGAGTAGCTGTTAGGCATTTGGATGGGCACATGTCACTCTAATTTCCTGGCAGGAAGAAGAATTAACCAAAGTCTCAGCCACCCGCCGGGAACCAGTATAGGTCCTGAACCAAAATTGTGGACTTGGGGTCAGCTCACAAAAAACGAGTTGAAAAATGGAGCTCAGGGGCACAGTAATTCACAAACAGGAAGAGTAATAAAGGACAACTATCGTCCAAAAATCTGTTTAGGGAAGGCAATGAGGCGGACTTGAAAGCTAGACAGAATAGCATGAACCAGATTTCAAGTGGTACATTGGAATCTCATTTAAAGCACAGGAAGAGCGGCACAACTTCGACAATGATGCACTTGGCCAAAAAGGGCGTATGCGTGTTCTCCTGAATATATTCAGTAGATAATGCATACGCCCTTTTTGGCCAAGCAAACAAGTGGGCAATGCAAATCTGCACTACGAAGAAGTATCATTTCCCACCGGTCAAAAGGGACATCCGCAAAATGCGTAAAAACCAGAAAGGCAAGACAGGCCCTGGAGAACAGGGAGCCTAGTTATGCTGATGGGCAGGATGGACATTGACAACTGCCTCTCTGGAGGAGTGCATTGAGTTCCTGCAAACAAGTAAACAACTGTGCTACAGAGCCAAAGGCACATCCAGTCTAGGGAATATACCTTTGGAAAACAGAAAATCAATAATTCAGAGGCAACCCAAAATTTAGGGCTGCACTCCTCACAAGAACCTCAACTTGGGTACACCTTAAATATCCCAGGAAATACAAAAATGGTTTAAGAAATTGTGGTACTTACGTATGATGGAATATCCCTCAGCCATGAAATCAATGTCATAAGGCCAGTAGCAGCAAAATGAGTGGATTCATGTACGATGAATCTAAGTGAAATAAGTCACAGAGAAAAAGAAATTTATCATGAGATATCACTTATGAAGTTTCTGTAAACATGGCTACACATGAACTGAGTTAGGAAAGAGAACAGAGTCTCACATTTAGAAAACACACTTATGCCTGCTTAAGGGGGAAGGAGAGGTGGGGTGTTGCATAAAACCAGAGTTTGATATTAGTACAGGTACCGTTCCAGAAACAAACTACGGAATAGGCAAGAACTACACCTTCCTCAGTGAAAGGGACTCAAAACCCCATATTTCCCGCAGAGGAATATAGCTGACTAGTAAGAATCTTAAAACCTATGTATTGATATGCCTCCTTAAGGGAATCAAGTGTGTGTACACTGGCATAAACATGGCAGTGAGAATCAGTTAAAAACCCCTATAAAAAGGAATTTCAAAAACAAAACAAAAACACAGGGAAATTCTTTACAATTCCTTTAGGGGCTCTGATGAAACCTGGAATGATCCTATCTACAACGACAGCTTGATGTGGCATAAGGCTGGAAACTTGGGACTGAGAGTATTGGTGAGATTCGGTGAGCAAATGCAGACCATTTAAAGCAATAATGCGTGGCACACATTCCAAGGGTCCCAACTCTCCAGGTTGAAGGGAATATTACTACAGCAATAACATGTACGGGAAACCTAGAGAATGGAAACACTGTGATTATGAAATGTTTCTAAAACTCAACTAATAATCCCTCTCCTGTTGCTCTGGTTTGATTTTCTAATTGCTTTACTATCAATCTGGCAACTTGTAGAGACAGCCCCTTTAACATCCTGGTTAGCACAGGTTGCCAATTTGGTAGAAGATGAAAGGGAAGTGGGAGAACCAATGAGAGAGTAGCTGTTATGCATTTGGACCGTCACATGTCACTCTAACTTCCCGGCAGTAAGAAGAATTAACCAAAGTATCAGTAAACCACCGGGAATCAGTATAGGTCCTGAACCAATATTTTGGATTCGCGGTCAGCTTACAAAAAACAGGTTGAAAAATGGAGCTAAGGGGCACAGCAATTCACAAACTGGCAGAGTAATAAAGAACAAATATCGTCCAAAAATCTTTTGAGGGAAGGCAACGAGGTGGACTTGAAAGCGGGCCAGAATAGCAGGAAACAGATTTCAAGAGGTACATTGGAATCGCCTTTAAAACACCGGAAGAGGGGCACAACTTCGACAATGATGCACTTGGCCAAAAAGGGCGTATGCATTTTCTCCTGAATATATTCAGGAGAAAACGCATACGCCCTTTTTGGCCAAGCAAGCAACCGGGCAATGCAAATCTGCACTACAAAGAAGTATCACTTCCCACCGGTCAAAAGGGACATCCGCAAAATCTGTAAAAACCAGAAAGACAAGACAGGCCCTGAAGAACAGGGATCCAATTTATGCTGATGGGCAGGATGTAAATTGCCAACTGCCTCTCTGGAGGAGTGGATTTTCTTCCCTAAAACAAGTAAACTACAGAGCTACAGAGCCAAGGGCACTTTCAGTCTAAAGAAGATACCTTGGGAAAACTAAAAATCAATAAGACAGAGCCACCGCAAAATTCACGGCTGCACTGCTTACAAGAACCTCAACGTGGGTGCACCTTAAATATCCCAAGAAAGACAAAAATGGTTCAAGAAATTGTGGTACTTACGTACGATGGAATATCCCTCAGCCACGAAATCAATGTCATAAGGCCAGTAGCAGCAAAATGAGTGAATTCAGGTACGATGAATCTAAGTGAAATAAGTCTCAGAGAAGAAGAAACTTATCATAAGATATCACTTATGAAGGTCCTGTAAACATGGCTACACATGAACTGAGTTAGGAAAGAGAACAGTGTCGTACATTTAGAAAACACTCATATCCCTGCTTAAGGGGGAAGGATAGGTGGGGTGATACATAAAACCAGAGTTTGATATTAGTACAGGTACCATTCCAGAAACCAACTACGGAATAGACAAGACGTACACCTTCTTCATGGAACGGGACTCCAAACCACATATTTCCCTCAGAGGAATATATCTGATTAGTAATAATCTTAAAACCTATGTATTGATATGTCTCCATAAGGGAATCAAGAGTGTGTAGCCTGGCATAAACATGGCAGTGAGAATCAGCTCAAACCCAGTATAAAAAGGAATTTCAAAAACAAAACAAAAAACAGGGAAATTCTTTACAATTCCTTCAGGGGCTCTGATGAAACATGGAATGACCATATCTACAACAACAGCTGGATTTGGCATAAGGCTGCACACGTGGGACTGAGAGGATTGGTGAGATTCAGTGAGCAAATGCAGACCATTTAAAGCAATAATGCGTGTCACACATTCCAAGGGTCCCAACTCTCCAGGTTGAAGGGAATATTACTACAGCTATAACATGTATGGCAAACCTAGAGAATGGACACACTGTGAATATGAACGGTTTCTAAAACTCAACATATAATCCCTCACCTGGTGCTCCAGTTTGACTTTCGAACTGCTTTACTATCAATCTCCCTACTTGGAGAGACAGCCCCTTTAACCTCCTGGTTCGCACAGGTTGCCAATTTGGCAGAGGCTGAAAGGGCAGACGTAGAACCAATAAAAGAGTAGCTGTTAGGCATTTGGACGCGCACATGTCACTCCAATTTCCCGGCAGGAAGAAGAATTAATCAAAGTCTCAGCCAACCGCCGGGAACCAGTATTGGTCCTGAACCAAAATTTTGGACTTGCGGTCAGCTCACAAAAAAACAGTTGAAAAATGGAGCTCAGGGGCACAGCAATTCACAAACTGGCAGAGTAATAGAGGACAACTATCGACAAAAATCTGTTGAGGGAAGGCAACGAGGCAGACTTCAATGCGAGCCAGAATAGCAGGAAACAGATTTCAAGAGGTACATTGGAATTGCCTTCAATGCACAGGAAGAGGGACACAATTTCGACAATGATGAACTTGGCCAAAAAGGTTGTAAGCGTTTTCTCCTGAATATATTCAGGAGAAAACGCATACACACTTTTTGGCCAAGCAAGCAAGCAGGCAATGCAAATCTGCACTACAAAGAAGTGTCACTTCCCACGGGTCAAAAGGGACATCCGCAAAATGTGTAAAAACCAGAAAGGCAAGGCAGGCCCTGGAGAACAGGGAGCATAGTTATGCTGATGGGCAGGATGTAAATTTCCAACTGCCTGTATGGGGGAGGGCACTGTGTTCCCTAAAACAAGTAAACAACACAGCTACAGTGCCAAGGGCACTTCCAGTCTAGGGAAGATACCTTGGGAAAACTGAAAATCAATAAGACAGAGCCACCCCAAAATTTAGGTCTGCACTGCCTACAAGAACCTCAACTTGGGTACACCTTAAATATCCCAGGAAAGATAAAATTGGTTCAAGAAATTGTACTTACGTACGATGGAATATCCCTCAGCCATGAAATCAATGTCATAAGGCCAGTAGCAGCAAAATGATTGGATTCAGGTACGATGATTCTAAGTGAAATAAGTCACAGAGAAAAAGAAACTTATAATAAGATATCACTTATGAAGTTCCTGTAAACATGGCTACACATGAACTGAGTTAGGAAAGAGAACACAGTCTCACATTTAGAAAACACTCTTATGCCTGCTTAAGGGGAAAGGAGCGCAGGGGTGATGCATAAAACCAGAGTTTGATATTCGTACAGCTACCGTTCCAAAACCCAAATATGGAATAGACAAGACCTACACCATCCTCAGTGAAAGGAACACAAAACCCCATATTTTCCGCTGAGGAATATACCTGACTAGTAAGAATCTCAAAACCTATGTATTGATATGTCTCCGTAAGGGAATGAAGTGGGTCTAGACAGGCATAAACATGGCAGTGAGAGGCAGCTCAAACCCACAATAAAAAGGAATTTCAAAAATAAAACAAAAAAACAGGAAATTCTTTACAATTCCTACAGGGGCTCTGATGAAACCTGGAATGACCCTCTCTACAAGGACAGCTGGATGTGGCATAAGCCTGGACACCTGGGACTGAGAAGTTTGTTGAGATTCAGTGAGCAAATGCAGACCATTCAAAGCAATAATGCGTGGCACACATTCCAAGGGTCCCAACTCTCCAGGTTGAAGGGAATATTACTACAGCTATAACATGTACGGGAAACCTAGAGAATGGACACACTGTGAATACGAAAGGTTTCTAAAACTCAAATAAGAGTCCCTCTTATGGTGCTCCGGTTTGAATTTCCAACTGCTTTATTATCAATCTCCCAACTTGGAGTGACATCCCCTTTAACCTCCTGGTTCTCACAGGTTGCCTGTTTGGCAGAGGATGAAAGGGAGGTTGGAGAACCAATGAGAGAATAGCTGTTAGGCATTTGGACGGGCACATGCCACTCTAATTGCGCGGCAGGAAGAAAAATTTATCAAATTCTCAGCCACCCACTGGGAACCTGTAGAGTTCCTGAACCAAAATTTTGGACTTGTGGTCATCTCACAGAAAATGAGTTGATAAATGGAGATCAGGGGCACAGCATTGCACAAACTGGCAGAGTACTAAAGGGCAAATATCGTCCGAAAATCTGTTGAGGGAAGGCAGCGAGGCAGACCTAAAAGCGAGCCAAAATAACAGGAAACAGATTTCAAGAGGTACATTGGAATCGCCTTTAAAGCACAGGAATAGGGGCACAGCTTCGACCATGATGCACTTAACCAAAAAGGGCGTATGCATTTTCTCGTGAATATATTCAGGAGAAAATGCATACGCCCTTTTTGGCCAAGCAAGAAAGCAGGCAATGCAAATCTGCACTACAATGAAGTATCACAGTCGACCGGTCAAAAGGGACATCTGCAAAATATGTAAAAACCAGAAAGGCAAGATAGGCCCTGGAGAACAGGGAGCCTAGATATGCTGACGGAAAGGATGTAAATTGCCAACTGCCTCTCTGGAGGAGTGCATTGTGGTCCCTAAAACAAGGAAACAACAGAGCTACAGAGCCAAGGGCAATTACAGTCTAGGGAATATACATTGGGAAAATTGAAAATCAATAAGACAGAGCAACCCCAAAATTTAGGGCTGCACTGCTTACAAGAACCTCAACTTGGGTACACCTTAAATAACCCAGGAAAGACAAAAATGGTTCAAGAAATTGTGTTACTTACGTACGATGGAATATCAGTCAGCCATGAAATCAATGTCATAAGGCCAGTAGCTTCAAAATGAGTGGATTCAGGTACGATGATTCTAAGTGGAATAAGTCACAGAGAAAAAGAAACTTATCATAAGATATCACTTATGAAGGTCCTGTAAACATGGCTACACATGAACTGAGTTAGGAAAGAGAACAGAGTCTCACATTTACAAAACACTCTTATGCCTGCTTAAGGGGGAAGGAGAGGTGGGGTGATGCATAATACCAGAGTTTGATATTAGTACATGTACAGTTCCATAAACCAACTTCGGAATAGAAAAGACCTACACTTTCCTCAGTGAAAGGGACTCAAAACGCCATATTTCCCGCTGAGGAATATATCTGACTGGTAAGAATCTTAAAACCTATGTATTGATATGTCTCCGTAAGGGAATCAAGTTTGTCTAGACTGGCATAAACATGGCAGTGGGAATCAGTTCAAATCCACTATAAAAAGGAATTTCAAAAACAAAACAAAAAAACAGGGAAATTCTTTACAATTCCTTCAGGGGCTCTGATGAAACCTGGAATGACCCTATCTACAACGACGGCGGGATGTGGCATAAGGCTGGACACTTGGGACTGAGAGGATTGGTGAGATTCGGTGAGCAAATGCAGACCCTTTAAAGCAATAACGGGTGGCCCACATTCCAAGGGTCCCAATTCTCCAGGTTGAAGGGAATATTACTACAGCTATACCATGTACGGGAACTCTAGAGAATGGACACACAGTTAATATGAAAGATTTCTAAAACTCAACTAATAGTCCATCTCCCGGTGCTCCGGTTTGACTTTCCAACTGCTTTACTACCAATCTCCCAACTTGGAAAGACAGCCCCTTTAAGCTCCTGGTTCGCACAGGTTGCCAATTTGGCAGAGGTAGAAAGGGAAGAGGGAGAACCAAGGAGAGAGTAGCTGTTAGGCATTTGGACGGGCACATGTCACTCTAATTTCCCAGAAGGAAGAAGAATTAGCCAAAGTCTCAGCCACCAGCCGGGAACCAGTATAGGTCTTGAACAAAAATTTGGACTTGCGGTCAGCTCACAAAAAACGAGTTGAAAAATGGAGCTTAGGGTAACAGCAATGCACAAACTGTCAGAGAAGTAAAGGACAACAATCCTCCAAAAATCTGTTGAGGGAAGGCAACGAGGCAGACTTGAAAGCGAGCCAACATAGCAGGAAACAGATTTCAACAGGTACATTGGAATTGCCTTTAAAGCACAGGAAGAGGGGCAAAACTTCGACAATGATGCACTTGGCCAGAAAGGGCGTATGTGTTTTCTCCTGAATATATTAAGGAAAAAATGCATACGCCCTTTTTGGACAAGCAAGCAAGTGGGCAACGCAAAACTGAACAACAATGAAGTATCACTTCCCACCGGTCAAAAGGGACATCCACAAAATGTGTAAAAACCAGAAAGGCAAGAAAGGCCCTTGAGAACTGGGAGACTAATTATGCTGATGGGCCGGATATAAATTGCCAACTGCCTCTCTGGAGGAGTGCATTGTGTTCCCTAAAAAAAGGAAACAACAGAGCAACAGAGCCAAGGGCACTTCCAGTCTAGGGAATATACCTTGGGAATACTGAAAATCAATAAGAAAGAGCCACCGCAAAATTTAGTGCTGCACTGCTTACAAGAACCTCAACTTGGGTACACCTTAAATATCCTAGGAAAGACAAAAATGGTTCAAAAAATTGTGTTAATTACGTACGATGGAATATCAGTCAGCCATGAAATCAATGTTATAAGGCCAGTAGCAGCAAAATGAGTGGATTCAGGTTCGATGATTCTAAGTGAAATAAGTCACAGAGAAAAAGAAACTTATCATAAGATATCACTTATGAAGGTCCTGTAAACATGGCTACACATGAACTGAGTTAGGAAAGAGAACAGAGTCTCACATTTAGAAAACACACTTATGCCTGCTTAAGGGGGAAGGAGAGGTGGGGTGATGCATAAAACCAGAGTTTGATATTAGTACAGGTACTGTTCCAAAAACCAAATATGGAAGAGACAAGACCTACACTTTCCTCAGTGAACTGGACTCAAAACCCCGTATTTCTCGCAGAGGAATATATCTAACTAGTAAGAATCTTAAAACCTATGTATTTATAAGTCTCCATAAGGGAATCAAGTGTGTCTAGACTGGCATAAAGATGGCAGTTAGAATCAGGTCAAACCCACTATAAAAAGGAATTTCAAAAACAAAACAAAAAAAAACAGGGAAATTCTTTACAATTCCTTCAGGGGCTCTGATGAAACCTGGAATGACCCTATCGACAATGACAGCTGGATGTGGCATAAGGCTGGACACTTGGGACTGAGAGGATTGGTGAGATTCGGTGAGCAAATGCAGACCATTTAAAGCAATAATGTGTGGCACACATTCCAAGGGTCCCAACTCTCCAGGTTGAAGGGAAGATTAGTACAATTATAACATGTACGGGAAACCTAGAGAATGGACACTGTGTGAATACAAAAGGTTTCTAAAACTCAACTAATAGTCCCTCTCCTGGTGCCCCGGTTTGAATTTCCAACTGCTTTACTATCAATCTCCCAAGTTGGAGAGACAGCCCCTTTAACCTCCTGGTTCGCACAGGTTGCCAATATGGCAGAGGATGAAAGGGAAGAGGGAGAACCAATGAGAGAATAGCTGTTAGACACTTGGACGGGCACATGTCACTCAAATTTCCCGGCAGGAAGAAGAATTAACCAAAGTCTCAGCCACCCGCCGGGAACCAGTATAGGTCCTGAACCAAAATTTTGGACTTGCGGTCAGCTCACAAAAAACGAGTTGAAAAATGGAGCTCAGGGCAACAGCAATTCACAAACTGGCAGAGAAATAAAGGACAACAATCGTCCAAATATCTGTTGAGGGAAGTCATCGAGGCGGTCTTGAAAGCGAGCCAGAAAAGCAGGAAACAGACTTCAAGAGGTACATTGGAATCGCCTTTAAAGCACAGGAAGAGGGGCACAACTTCGACAATAATGCACTTGGCCAAAATGGGCATATGCGTTTTCTCCTGAATATATTCAGGAGAAAACACATACGCCCTTTTTGGCCAAGCAAGCAAGGGGGCAATTCAAATCTGCACTACAAAGTAGTATCATTTCCCACCGGTCAAAAGGGACATCCGCAAAATGTGTAAAAGCCAGAATGGCAAGACAGGAAATGGAGAACAGGGAGCCTAGTTATGCTGATGGGCAGGATGTAAATTGCCAACTGCCTCTCTGGAAGAATGCATTGTGTTCCCCAAAACAAGTAAACAACAGAGCTACAGAGCCAAGTGCACTTCCAGTCTAGGGAATATACCTTGGGAAAACTGAAAATCAATAAGATAGAGCCACCCCAAAATTTACGGCTGCACTGCTTACAAGAACCTGAACTTGGGTACACCTTAAATATCCCAGGAAAGACAAAAATGTTTCAAGAAATTGTGTTACTTACGTACGATGGAATATCAGTCAGCCATGAAATCAATGTCATAAGGCCAGTAATTTCAAAATGAGTGGATTCAGGTACGATGATTCTAAGTGAAATAAGTCAAAGAGGAAAAGAAACTTATCATAAGATATCACTTATGAAGTTCCTGTAAACATGGCTACACATGAACTAAGTTAGGAAAGAGAAAAGAGTCTCACATTTAGAAAACTCTCTTATGCCTGCTTAAGGGGGAAGGAGAAGTAGAGTGATTCATAAAACCAGAGTTTCATGTTAGTACAGGTACCGTTCCAAAAACCAAATGCGGTATATACAAGACCTACACTTTCCTCAGTGAAAGGGACTCAAAACCCCATATTTCCCTCAGAGGAATATATCTGACAGGTAAGAATCTTAAAACCTATGTTTTGATATGTCTCCGTAAGGGAATCAAGTTTGTCTAGACTGGCATAAACATGGCAGTGAGAATCATTTCAAACCCACTATAAAAGAGAATTTCAAAAACAAAACAAAAAAAACAGGGAAATTCTTTACAATTTCTTCAGTGGCTCTGATGAAACCTGGAATGACACTATCTACAACGACAGCTGGATGTGGCATAAGGCTGTACACTTGGGACTGAGAGGATTGGTGAGATTCGGTGAGCAAATGCAGACCCTTTAAAGCAATAATGCGTGGCACACATTCCAAGGGTCCCAACTCACGAGGTTGAAGGGAATATTACTACAGCAATAACAGGTACGGGAAACCTAGAGAATGGACACACTTTGAATACGAAAGGTTTCTAAAACTCAACTAATAATCCCTCTCCTGGTTCTCCGGTTTGACTTTCCAACTCCTTTACTATCAATCTCCCAAGTTGGAGAGATATCCCCTTTAACATCCTGGTTCTCACAGGTGGCCAATTTGGTAGAGGATGAAAGGGAAGAGGGAGAACCAATGAGAGAGTAGCTGTTAGGCATATGAACGGGCACATGTCATTCTAATTTCCCGGCAGGAAGAAGAATTAACCAAATTCTCAGACACCCGCCTGGAACCAGTATAGGTCCGGAACCAAAATTATGGACTTGCGGTCAGCTCACCAAAAACGAGTTGAAAAATGGAGCTCAGGGGCAGCAATGCACAAAGTGGCAGAGTAGTAAAGGACAACAATCGTCCGAAAATCTGTTGAGGGAAGGCAACGAGGCGGACTTGAAAGCGAGCCAGAATAACAGGAAACAGATTTCAAGAGGTACATTGGAATTGCCTTTAAAGCACAGGAATAGGGGCCCAACATCGACAATGATTCACTTGACCCAAAAGGGCTTCTGCGTTTTCTCCTGAATATATTCAGCAGAAAACGCATACGCGCTTTTTGGCCATGCAAGCAGCGGGCAATGCAAATCTGCACTACAAAGAAGTATCACTTCTCACCGGTCAAAAGGACATCCGCAAAATGTTTAAAATCCAGAAAGGCAAGATACGCCCTGGAGAACAGGGAGCTTAGTTTTGCTGATGGACAGGATGTAAATTGCCAACTGCCTCTCTGGAGGAGTGCACTGTGTTCCCTAAAAGAAGGAAACAACAGAGCTACAGAACCAAGGGCACTACCAGTCTAGGGAGTATACCTCTGGAAAACTGAAAATCAATAAGACAGAGCCACCGCAAAATTTAGGGCTGCACTGCTTACAAGAACCTCAACTTGGGTACACTTTAAATATCCTAGGATAGACAAAAATGGTTCAAGAAATTGTGTTACTTATGTACGATGGAATATCAGTCAGCCATGAAATCAATGTCATAAGGCCAGTAGCAGCAAAATGAGTGGATTCAGGTACGATGTTTCTAAGTGAAATAAGTCACAGAGAAAAAGAAACTTATCATAAGATATCACTTATGAAGGTCCTGTAAACATGGCTACACATGAACTGAGTTAGGAAACAGAACAGAGTCTCACATATAGAAAACAATCTTATGCCTGCTTAAGGGGGAAGGAGAGGTGGGGTGATGCATAAAACCAGAGTTTAATATTAGTACATGTACCGTTCCAAAAACCAACTACGGAATAGAAAATACCTACACTTTCCTTAGTGAAATGGACTCAAAACACCATATTTCCCTCAGAGCTATATATCTCACTAGTAAGAAACTTAAAACCTATGTATTGATATGTCTCCATAAGGGAATGAAGTGTGTCTTGACTGCCATAAACATGGCAGTGAGAATCAGCTCAATCCCCCTATAAAAAGGAATTTCAAAAACAAAGCAAAAAAAACAGGGAAATTCTTTACAATTCCTTCAGGGGTTCTGATGAAACCTGGAATGACCCTCTCTACAACGACAGCTGGATGTGGCATAGGGCTGGACATTTGGGACTGAGTGGATTGGTGAGATTCAGTGAGCAAATGCAGACCCTTTAAAGCAATATTATGTGGCACACATTCCAAGGGTCCCAATTCTCCAGGTTGAAGGGAATATTACTACAGCTATAACATGTACGGGAACCCTAGAGAATGGACACACTGTGAATATGAAAGATTTCTAAAACTCAACTAATAATCCCTCTCCTGTTGCTCCGGTTTGACTTTCCAACAGATTTACTACCAATCTCCAAACTTGGAAAGACAGCCTCTTTAACCTCCTGGTTCGCACAGGTTGCCAATTTCGCAGAGGAAGATAGGAAAGAGGGAGAACCAATGAGAGAGTAGCTGTTAGGCATTTGGACGGGCACATGTCACTCTAATTTCCAGGAAGGAAGAAGAATTAACCAAAGTCTCAGCCACCCGCCGGGAACCAGTATAGGTCTTGAACCAAAATTTGGACTGGCGGTCAGCTCACAAAAAAACGAGTTGAAAACTGGAGCATAGGGGCACAGCAATGCACAAACTGTCAGATAAGTAAAGGACAACAATCGTCCAAAAATCTGTTGAGGGAAGGCAACGAGGCAGACTTGAAAGCGAGCCAGAATAGCAGGAAACAGATTTCAAGAGGTACATTGGAATCACCTTTAAAGCACAGGAAGAGGGGCACAACTTCGACAATGATGCAGTTGGCCAGAAAAGGCGTATGTGTTTTCTCAGGAATATATTAAGGAGAAAACGCATAAGTCCTTTTTGGCCAAGCAAGCAAGCGGGCAACACAAATCTGAACTACAATGAAGTATCACTTCCCACGGGTCAAAAGGGCATCCGCAAAATGTGTAAAAACCAGAAAGGCAAGACAGGCCCTGGAGAACAGGGAGCCTCGTTATGCTGATGGGCAGGATATAAATTGCCAACTGCCTCACTGGAGGAGTGCATTGTGTTCCCTAAAACAAGGAAACAACAGAGCAACAGAGCCAAGGACACTTCCATTCTAGGGAATATACCTTGGGAATACTGAAAATCAATAAGAAAGAGCCACCACTAAATTTAGTGCTGCACAGCTTACAAGAACCTCAACTTCGGTACACCTTAAATATTCAAGGAAAGACAAAAATGGTTCAAGAAATTGTGTTATTTACGTATGATGGTGTATCCGTCAGCCATGAAATCAATGTTATAAGGCCAGTAGCAGCAAAATGAGTGGATTTAGGTACGATGATTCTATGTGAAATAAGACCCAGAAAAAAAAACTTATCATAAAATATCACTTATGAAGGTCCTGTAAACATGGCTACACATGAACTGAGTTAGGAAAGAGAACAGAGTCTCACATTTAGAAAACACCCTTATGCCTGCTTAAGGGGGAAGTAGAGGTGGGGTGATGCATAAAACCAGAGTTTGATATTAGTACAGGTACCGTTCCAAAAACAAAATATGGAATAGACAAGACCTACACTTTCCTCAGTGAAATGGTCTCAAAACCCCATATTTCACGCAGAGGAATATATCTGACTAGTAAGAATCTTAAAACTTATGTATTGATAAGTCTCCATAAGGGAATCAAGTGTGTCTAGACTGGCATAAACATGGCAGTTAGAATCAGCTCAAACCCACTATAAAAAGGAATTTCAAAAACAAAACAAAAAAACAGGGAAATTCTTTACAATTCCTTCAGGGGCTCTGATGAAACCTGGAATGACCCTATCTACAATGACAGCTGGATGTGGCATAAGGCTGGACACTTGGGACTGAGAGGATTGGTGATATTCGGTGAGCAAATGCAGACCATTTAAAGCAATAATGCGTGGCACACATTCCAAGGGTCCCAACTCTCCAGGTTGTAGGGAATATTACTACAGCTATAACATGTACGGGAAACCTAGAGAATGGACACAGTGTGAATACAAAAGGTTTCTAAAACTCAACTAAGAGTCCCTCTCCTGGTGCTCCAGTTTGAATTTCCAACTGCTTTACTATCAATCTCCCAACTGGAGAGACAGCCCCTTTAACCTCCTGGTTAGCACAGGTTGCCAATTTGGCAGAGGATGAAAGGGAAGAGGGAGAACCAATGAGATAGTAGCTGTTAGGCATTTGGATGGGAACATGTCACTCTAATTTCCCGGCAGGAAGATGAATTAACCAAAGTCTCAGGCACCCGCCGGGAACCAGTATAGGCCCTGAACCAAAATTTTGGACTTGCGGTCAGCTCACAATAAACGAGTTGAAAAATGGAGCTCAGGGCCACAGCAATTCACAAACTGGCAGAGTAATAAAGACAACAATCGTCCAAATATCTGTTGAGGGAAGGCAACGAGGCGGACTTGAAAGCGAGCCAGAATAGCAGGAAACAGATTTTGATAGGTACATTGGAATCGCCTTTAAAGCACAGGAAGAGGGGCACAACTTCGACAATGATGCACTTGGCCAAAAAGGGCTTATGCGTTTTCTCGTGAATATATTCAGGAGAAAATGCATACGCCCTTTTTGGTCAAGCAAGCAAGGGGGCAATTCAAATCTGCACTACAAAGAAGTATCATTTCCCACCGGTCAAAAGGGACATCCACAAAATGTGTAAAAGCCAGAAAGGCAAGACAGGCAATGGAGAACATGGAGCCTAGTTATGCTGCTGGACAGAATGTAAATTGCCAACTGCCTCTCTGGAGGAGTGCACTGTGTTCCCTGAAACAAGGAAACAACAGAGCTACAGAGCCAAGGGCACTTCCAGTCTAGGGAATAAACCTTGGGAAAACTGAAAATCAATAAGACAGAGCCATCCAAAATTTAGGGCTGCACTGCTTACAACAACCTCAACTTGGGTACACCTTAAATATACCAGCAAAGACAAAAATGGTTCAAGAAATTTTGTTACTTACATACGATAGAGTATCAGTCAGCCATGAAATCAATGTCATAAGGCCAGTAGCAGCAAAATGAGTGGATTAAGGTACGATGATTCTAAGTGAAATAAGTCACAGAGAAAAAGAAACTTATCATAAGATATCACTTATGAAGGTCCTGTAAACATGGCTACACATGAACTGAGTTAGGAAACAGAACAGAGTCTCACATTTAGAAAACACTCTTATGCCTGCTTAAGGGGAAAGGAGATGTGGGGTGATGCATAAAACCAGAGTTTGATATTAGTAGAGGTACCGTTCCAAAAACCAACTACGGAATAGACAAGACCTACACTTTCCTCAGTGAAAGGGACTCAAAACGCCATATTTCCCGCAGAGGAATATATCTGACTGGTAAGAATCTTAAAAGATATGTATTGATATGTATCCGTAAGGGAATCAAGTTTGTCTAGACTGGCATAAACATGGCAGTGAGAATCAGTTCAAACCGACTATAAAAAGGAATTTCAAAAACAAAACAAAAAATCAGGGAAATTCCTTACAATTCCTTCAGGGGCTCGGATGAAACCTGGAATGACCCTATTTACAATGACAGCTGGATGTGGCATAAGGCTGGACACTTGGGACTGAAAGGATTGGTGAGATTGGGTCAGCAAATGCAGACCATTTAAAGCAATAATGCGTGGCACACATTCCACGGGTCGCAACTCTCCAGGTTGAAGGGAATATTACTACAGCTATAACATGTACTGGAATCCTAGAGAATGGACATACTGTGAATACAAAAGGTTTCTAAAACTCAACTAATAATCCCTCTCCTGGTGCTCCAGGTTGACTTTCCAACTGCTTTACTATCAATCTCCCAACTTGGAGAGACTGGCCCTTTAACCTCCTGGTTCTCACAGGTGGCCAATTTTGGAGAGGATGAAAGGGAAGAGGGAGAACTAATGAGAGAGTAGCTGTTAGGCATTTGGACGGGCACATGACATTCTAATTTCTCAGCAGGAAGAAGAATTAACCAAAGTCTCAGACACCCGCTGGGAACCAGTATAGGTCCTGCACCAAAATTTTGGACTTGTGGTCAGCTCACAAAAAACGAGTTGAAAAACGGAGCTCAGGGGCACAGCAATGCACAAACTGGCAGAGTAGTAAAGGACAACAATCATCCGAAAATCTGTTGAGGGAAGGCAACGAGGCAGACTTGAAAGCGAGCCAGAATAGCAGGAAACAGATTTCAAGAGGTACATTGGAATCGCATTTAAAGCCCAGGAATAGGGGCACAACTTCGACAATGATGCACTTGGCCAAAAATGGCGTATGCGTTTTCTCCTGAACATATTCAGGAGAAAACGCATACGTGATTTTTGGCCAAGCAAGCAATCGGGCAATTCAAATCTGCACTACAATGAAGTATCACTTCCCACCGGTCAAAAGGGCCATCCGCAAAATGTGTAAAAACCAGAAAGGCAAGATAGGCCCTGGAGAACAGGGAGCCTAGTTATGCTGATGGATAGGATGTAAATTGCCGACTGCCTCTCTGGAAGAGTGCATTGTGTTCCCTAAAACAAGGAAACAACAGAGCTACAGAGCCAAGGGCACTTCCAGTCTAGGGAATATACCTTGGGAAAACTGAAAATCAATAAGATAGAGCCACCCCAAAATTTAGGGCTGCTTATGTAGATGGTTTACTTATGTAGAGGGGAATATTACTCATCCAGAAATCAATGAAATAAGGCCAGTTGTAACAACTCTGGAGGATTTACATACGATCATTCTAAGTGACGTATGTCAGAAAGAAAAAGACACATATCATAAGATGTCACTTAAAGGTGGAATCAAAAATGGCTACACATGAAATAAATTACAAAACAGAAACATAGTCTAATATGTAGAAAATAGACATAAGGCTGCCAAATGGAAAGGTGAGGAAGGGTGAGGTATTATCCAGGAGGTTGAAATTAGCAAAGATACCATTCCAAGTACCACATTGAATAACTGACAAGGCCTACACCGTACCTCAAAGAACTGCACTCAGCCCACTCAAGTCACTGGAAAATAATACATATGAATGGTAAGCATCTGAAAAAATTTATTGTTGTCTCACAGTACATGAATCAAGTGGATGTACAGCAGCAAAAAACAGAGCTTTGAAAATCAGCTGTAACCAATATAAAAATAAATTTAAAAATATTTAGAAAAACAGTGAGACAGACAAAAATTCTTACAACCTTTGTTGAAAGGCTATGATGTAACATGGATTGAACACATGTAGACCCACAGCAGGATGATATATAAGGCAGGAAGCTATGCACACTAAGAGATGTTAGAGAGGCTGGGTGAGGAAATGCAGACCTTTAAAAGAAATACTGCCTGATTCCCATTCCATGGGTCCCAAATCTGCAGGTTCAAGGGAATCTTCTGACAGCGAAAACATGCCTGGGAGACCGAGACGAATGTACACCGTGTGATCAGGAAAGGGGTCTAAAATGCACCTCATTTTTGATCTCCTGTTGCTGGGGTTCGCCATTCCAGCCAAATTACTAACAATCTCCCCACTTGGAGAATCAGCACCTTTAACCTCCTGTTTCACACAGTTTGCAATTTGTGCAGAGGATAAACGGGAAGAGGGGGAACCAATGAGAGACTAGCTGTAGGAGTTTTGACAGGCACATGTCACTCTAATTTCCCATTAGGAAGAAAAATTAACCAAAGGCTCAGCCTGCCTCCCCAGAACCAGAATAGGCCCGGAAGCAATACAATGGTTTGGCGGCCAGCTCACAAAAAAAGCGAGTTGCAAAATGGAGCTCAGGAGCAGACAATTCAAAAACCTGCAAAGATAAAAATGATAACCAACGTCCAAAAATATATTCAGGTAAGGCAACGAAGAGGATCTGAATGAGAGGCAGAATTGAAGGAAACGGATTTTAAAAGGGAGATTGGACTCACATTTAAAGCATGTGAAAAGTAGCAGAATTTCTAAAATGATGTAGTTGGGCAAAAGGGTGTATGCGTTTTTTTCATGAATAACTTCAGGAAAAAAACACATACAGACTTTTTGGCCAACCAAGCAAGCGGGAAATGCAAATCTGCACAACAAAGAAGTCTCAATTTCCACTGCTCAGAAAGGCCATCCAAAAAATATGTACAAACCAGAAATGCAGGAGAGGCCATGGAGAACAGGGAGCTAGTCACGCTGATGGGTGGGGTATAAATATCCAAGAGCCACTCTGAAGAAGTGTATGCTGTTTCCTAAAACATCTAAAATACAAAGCTACCGAGCATAGGGCACTTCCACTCATGGGCATATAACTTGGGAAGACTAAATATCAACAAGACACAGGCACCCTAAATTTTATGGCTGCTCTGCATACAAGAACCTCAACATCAGTACAACTTAAATATTCCAGGAAAGAGAAAATTGCGTAAAGAACTTGTGGTAATGTTGTACAATTGAATATCACTCAGACATGAAATCAATGTCATAAGGCCAGTAGCAGAATAATGAGTGGATTTAGGTACGATGATTCTAAGTGAAATAAGTCACACAGAAAAAGAAACTTATCATAAGATATCAATTAGGAAGTTCCTGTAAACATGGCTACACATGAACTGAGGAAAGAGAACAGAGTCTCACATTGAGAAAACACTCTTATGCCTGCTTAAGGGGGAAGGAGAGTTGGGGTGATGCATAAAACCAGAGTTTGATATTGGCACAGGTACCATTCCATGAAGCAAATACAGAATAGACAAAACCTACACCTTCCTCAGTGAGCGGGAGTCAAAACCCCAAAACCCAGCACAGGAATATATCTGACTAGTAAGAAACTTAAAACCTATATATTGATATGTCTCCATAAGGGAATCAAGTGTGTCTAGACAGGCATAAACATGTCGGTGAAAATCAGCTCAACCCCATTAAAAAAATGAATTTCAAAAACAAAACAAAAAAAAAAAACAGCGAAATTCTTACACATTTCCTTCAGGGGATCTGATGAAACCTGGAATGACCCCATCTGCAAAGATAGCTAGATGAGACATAAGGCTGGACACTTGGGGCTGAGAGGACTGGTGAGATTGGGTGAGAAAATGCAGACCCTTTAAAGCAGTAATGCATGCCACCCATTCCATGGGTCCCAACTCTCCAGGTAGAAGGGAATATCACTACAGTTATAACATGTATGGGAAACCTAGAGAATGGACACACTGTGATGGCAAAAGGTTTCTAAAAGGCTCCTAATTTTTCCCCTCCTTGTGCTCCAGTTTGGCATTCCAACTGCTTTACTATCAATCTCCCAACTTGGAGACTCAGCCCCTATAAGCTCCTGCTTCGCACAGTTTGCAAATTGTGCAGTGGATGAAAGGGAAGAGGGAGAACCAAACAGAGAGTAGCTGTAGGCATTTGGACGGACACATGTCACTCTATTTTCCCGTCTGGAAGGAAGAATTATCCAAAGCGTCAGCCTGCACCCCCGGAACCAGTATAGGTCCTGTAGCAAAATTGTGGATTTGTGTTCAGCTCACAAAAACACGAGTTGAAAATTGGAGCTCAGGGGCACAGCAATTCACGAACCTGCAGAGTTATAAAGGACAACTCTTTTCCAAAAATCTGTTGAGGGAAGGCAACGAAGCAGACTTGAAAATGAGGCAGAATTGCACAAAACATATTTCAAGTGGTAAATTGGAATCACCTTTAAAGCACAGGAAAAGCGTAACAACTTCGACAATGATGAACTTGGCCAAAAAGGGCGTATGCATTTTCTGCTGAATATATCCAGGAGAAAATGAATACGCCCTTTTTGGCCAATCAAGCAAGCCAGCATGCAAATCCACACTACAAAGAATTGTCACTTCCCACCAGTAAAAAGGGACATCTGAAAATCTGTAAAAACCAGAAAATAAAGACAGAGATAAAAAGAGCATGTTGCAATGTGATCCCAAGGGTCATGGAGGACTGTGATGACAAGGTCATGGAGCATTTTGCTGTCAAAGACATGGAGCATTGTGATGACAATGGTCACGGAGCACTGTGATGACAAGCGTCACAGAGCATTGTGATTACAGGGGTCATGGAGCATTGGGATGACAAAGGCATGGATCATTTTGATGACAAGGGTTATGGAGCATTTTGATGACAAGAGTCCCAGATCACTGTGTTGTCAGGGGTCATGGAGGGTTGTGATGAGAGTGGTCATGGAGCATTGTGATGACAAGGGTCATGTAGAAGGGAGAAGAGAAGGTCATGGATCTTTGGAATGAAAATGTTCATGGAGTATTGTGATGACTTGGGTCATGGAGCATTGTGATGACAAGGTCCTGGAGCATTGTAATGAGAAGACCATGGAGCCTTGTGATGACAAGTCTCATGGAGCATTCTGATGAAAATGTGCATGGAGAATTGTGATTATAGGGGTCTTGGAGCATTGTGATGACAAGGGCATGGAGCATTTGGATGAGAAGACCATGGAGCATTCTGATGACATGCGTCATGGAGATTTGTGATGACAAGGGCATGGAGCATTGTGATTACAGGGGTCTTGGAGCATTGTGATGAAAAGGGCATTGATCATTGTGATGGAAAAGGCATGGAGCCTTGTTATGACAGGGTTCAAGGAGCGTACTGATGACAAGTGTCAGGGAGAATTGTGATGACAAGTGTATTGAGCATTGTGATGACAAAGGTCATGGAGCATTGTGATGAGAATACCATGGATAATTGTGATGACGAGCGTCATGGGGCGTTGTGATGACAAGTGTTACGGAACATTGTTATCACAAGGGTTTGGTGCATTGTGATGACAAAGGTCATGGAGCATTTTGATTTCATTGTGATGACAATAGCATGAAGCATTATGATGATGGGCATGGTGCATTGTGATGACAGGGTTCATGGAGCATTGAGATGATAAGGGGCATGAAGCATAGTGATTAAAATTGTCTTGGAGCAATGTGATGACAAGGGCATGGAGCATTGTGATGAGAAGGCAATTGAGCATTCTGATGACATGCGTCATGGAGCTTTGTGATGACAAGTCATGGAGCATTGTGATGACAGTGGCATTCAAAATTGGTCTAACAAGTTTCATGGATTATTGTGATGACGGTGGACATGGTGCATTTTCATGACAGGGGCATGGAGCATTGTGATTTCAAGGTCATGGAATATTGTGAAGACAGGTGCCAGGGAGTGTTGTGATGACATATGTCATGGTTCATTGAGATGACAATGTCATGGAGCATTGCGATACCAAGTGTCATGGAGGATTGTGATGACAAAGTAATGGAGCATTGTGATGACAAGGGCTTGGAGCATCGTGATGACAAGGGTCATGGAGCACTGTGATGACAAGATCTTGGAGCATTGTGAGGAGAAGGGCCATTGAGAATTTTGATGAGAAGTTCGTGAAGCATTGTGATGAAAAGCGCACCGAGCTTGCTATGACAGGGGTCATGGAGCATTGCAATGACAAGTGCATGGAGAATTGTGATGACAAGAGCATGTAACATTGTGATGGGAAGTGTCATGGAGCATTTTGATGATAAGGACATGTAGAATTTTGATGACCAGTGCATGGAGCATTGTGATGGAAAGACCGTGGAGCACTGTGATAAGAAGACCATGGATAATTGTGATGATGAGCGTCATGGAGCACTGTAATGACAAGGGGCATAGAGCATTGTGATGACAGGTGTCATGGATCATTGTGATGACAAGTGTCATGGACCATTCTGATGAGAAGCTTGTGGAGTACTGTGATGACAATGGCATGGAGCATTGTGAGGAAAAGGGCATGGAGCATTGTGATGAAAAATGCTTGGAGCCTTTTCATGACAGGGTTCAAGGAGCTTTCTGACAACAAGTGTCAGGGAGCATTGTGATGACAATTGTATTGAGCATTGTGATGACAAAGGTCATGGACCATTATGATGACAGGCATCATGGAGCGTTGTGATGACAAATGTTATGGAACATGGTGATCACAAGGGTTTTGAGCATTGTGATGACAGAAGTCATGTATCATTTTCCTTTCAAGGTGCATGGAACATTGTGATGACAAGGGCTTGGAGCTTGCTGTGATAGGGGTCATAGAGCATTGTGATGACAAGTGCATGGAGAATTGTGATGACAAGAGCATGTAACATTGTGATGAGAAGTGTCATGGAGCATTTTGATGATAAGAGCATGTAGAATTTTCATGACCAGTGCATGGAGCATTGTGATGGAAAGACCGTGGAGCACTGTGATGAGAAGACCATGGATAATTGTGATGATGAGCGTCATGGAGCACTGTAATGACAAGGGTCATAGAGCATTGTGATGACAGGTATCATGGATCATTGTGATGACAAGTATCATGGACCTTTCTGATGAGAAGCTTGTGGAGTACTGTGATGACAATGGCATGGAGCATTGTGAGGAAAAGGGCATGGAGCATTGTGATAAAAATGCTTGGAGCCTTTTCATGACAGGGTTCAAGGAGCATTCTGACGACAAGTGTCAGGGAGCATTGTGATGACAAGTGTATTAAGCATTGGGATGACAAAGGTCATGGAGCATTGTGATGACAGGCATCATGGAGCGTTGTGATGACAAATGTTATGGAACATTGTGATCACAAGGGTTTTGAGCATTGTGATGACAGAAGTCATGTATCATTTTCATTTCAAGGTGCATGGCGCATTGTGATGACAAGGGCATGAAGCATTGTGAACCCAAGATTCATGGAGGGTTTTGATGACAATGGGAATGGAGTATTGTGATGACAAGCGCCTGGAGCATTGTGATGACAATGTCATGTAGCATTTTGCTGACCAATGCAAGGAACATTTTGATGACAAGGGTAATGGAACACTGTGATGACAAGCGGCATGGAGCATTGTGATTACAGCGGTCACGGAGCATTGGGATGGCAAGGGCATTGATCATTGTGATGACAAGGGTCATGGAGCACTTTGATGACAAGAGTCCTGGATCATTGTGTTGTCTGGTGTCATGGAACACTGTGATGACAGCGGTCATTGAGCCTTGTGATGACAAGTGTCATGGAGCATTCTGATGAAAAGGGATGTGGAGCATTGTGATTACATGGGTCTTGGAGCATTGTGATGAAAATGGCATGGATGATTGTGATGCAAAATGCATGGAGCCTTGTCATGACAGGGTTCAAGGAGCATACTGACGACAAGTGTCAGGGAGCATTGTAATGACAAGTGTATTGAGCATTGTGATGACAAAGGTCATGGAGCATTGTGATGAGAAGACCATGGCTAATTGTAATGATGAGCATCATGGGGCGTTGTGATGACAAGTGTTATAGAACACTGTGATCACAAGGGTTTGGAGCATTGTGTTGACAGAGGTTATGGAGCATTCTGATTTCATTGTGATGACAATAGCATGAAGCATTATGATGATGGGCATGGTTCATTGTGATTACAGAGTTCATGGAACATTGAGATGAAAAATGGCATGGAGCATTTTGATTACAGTTGTCTTGGAGCATTGTGATGTCAAGGGCATGGAGCATTGTGATGAGAAGGCCATGGAGCAGATTGCTGACATGCGTCATGGAGCTTTGTGATGAAAATAGCATGGAACATTGTGATTACAGGGTTCTTGGAGCCTTGTGATGACAAGGCCGTGGAACATTGTCATGACAGTGGTGAGGGAGTATTGTGATTACTAGTGATGGAACATTTTGATATCAGTGGTGAGAGAGCATTTTGATGAGAAGTACATGGAGCATTGTGATGACAAGTTTTATGGAGCATTCTGATGACAAGTTTGTGGAAAATTTTGATAACAAGCGCATGGAGCATTTTGATAACAAGGGTCATGGAGCACTCTGCTGACAAAGGCATGGAGCATTGTGATGGCAAGGGTCACAGAGCATTGTGAATGAAAAGTTCATGGAGAATTATGGTGACAAATTTCACAGAGCCCTGTGATGACGAGGGCATGGACCATTTTGATGCTAAAGGTCATGGAGCACTGTGATGACAATGGCATGGAGCACTGTGATGACAACGGCCATTGAGAATTTTGATGACAATGTCGTGAAGCACTGAGATGAAAAGCACTTGGAGCTTGCTATGACAGGGTTCATGGAGCATTGGGATGACAAGTGCATGGAGAATTGTGATGACAAGATCATGTAACATTGTGATGAGAAGTGTCATGGAGCATTGTGATGGCAAGACCGTGGAGCACTGTGATGAGAAGACCATGATTAATTGTGATGTCGAGCGTCATGCAGCACTGTAATGACAAGGGGAATGGAGCATTGTGATGACAGGGGTCATGGAGCACTGTGATGAGAAGTTCATGGAGCATTGGGCTGAAAATATTCATTGAGTATTGTGATGGCAGTGGTCATGGATCATTGTAATGACAATGGAATGGAGCATTGTGATGACAAGGTCCTGGATCATTGTGAGGAGAAGACCATGGAGACTTGGGATGACAAGTGTCATGGAGCATTCTGATGAAAAGGGGTGTGGAGCATTGTGATTACATGGGTCTTGGAGCATTGTGATGAAAATGGCATGGGTGATTGTGATGCAAATGGCATGGAGTCTTGTCATGACAGGGTTCAAGGAGCATACTGACGACAAGTGTCAGGGAGCATTGTAATGACAAGTGTATTGAGCATTGTGATGACAAAGGTCTTGGAGCATTGTGATGAGAAGAACATTGATAATTGTGATGATGAGCATCATGAGGCGTTGTGATGACAAGTGTTATGGAACACTGTGATCACAAGGGTTTGGAGCATTGTGTTGACAGAGGTTATGGAGCATTCTGATTTCATTGTGATGACAATAGCATGAAGCATTATGATGATGGGCATGGTTCATTGTGATTACAGTGTTCATGGAGCATTGAGATGAAAAGTGGCATGGAGCATTTTGATTAAAGTTGTCTTGGAGCATTGTGATGACAAGGGTATGGAGCATTGTGATGAGAAGGCCATGGAGCAGATTGATGACATGCGTCATGGAGCTTTGTGATGACAATAGCATGGAGCATTGTGATTACAGGCGTCTTGGAGCATTGTGATGACAAGGGACATGGAGCCTTTTGATGACAAGGCCGTGGAACATTGTCATGACAGGGGTGAGGGAGTATTGTGATGACTAGTGATGGAACATTTTGATATCAGTGGTGAGAGAGCATTTTGATGAGAAGTACATGGAGCATTGTGATGACAAGTTTTATGGAGCCTTCTGATGACAAGTTTGTGGAAAATTTTGATAACAAGCGCATGGAGCATTGTGATAACAAGGGTCATGGAGCACTCTGCTGACAAAGGCATGGAGCATTGTGATGGCAAGGGTCACAGAGCATTGTGAATGAAAAGTTCATGGAGCATTATGGTGACAAATTTCACAGAGCCCTGTGATGACGAGGGCATGGACCATTTTGATGGCAAAGGTCATGAATCATTGTGATGACTGTAATCACGGAGCATTGTGATGACAAGGGCATGGAGCATTGTGATGACAGGGGCATGGAACATTGGTCTGACAAGTTTCATGGATTATTGAGATTAGAGTGGGCATGGCGCATTGTGTTGACAAGGGCATGCAGCATTGTTATGAGAAGGTCATGGAGTACTGTGCAGACAGGTGTCAGGGAGCATTGTGATGATATATGTCTTGGTGCATTGTGATGACAATGGCATGGAGCATTGTGAAGCCAAGTGTCATGGAGGATTGTCATGACAAAGGTAATGGAGCATTGTGATGACAAGGGCTTGGAGCTTTTTGATGACAATGGTCATGGAGCACTGTGATGACAAGGGCATGGAGCACTGTGATGACAACGGCCATTGAGAATTTTGATGACAATGTCGTGAAGCACTGTGATGAAAAGCACTTGGAGCTTGCTATGACAGGGGTCATGGAGCATTGGGATTGCAAGTGCATGGAGAATTGTGATGACAAGATCATATAACATTGTGATGAGAAGTGTCATGGAGCATTGTGATGGCAAGACCGTGGAGCACTGTGATGAGAAGACCATGGATAATTGTGATGTCGAGCGTCATGCAGCACTGTAATGACAAGGGGCATGGAGCATTGTGATGACAGGGATCATGGAACATTGTGAAGACAGGGGTCATGGAGCATTGTGATGACAAGTGTCGTGGAGCATTCTGATGACAAGCTTGTGGAGTAATGTGATGACAATGGCATGGAGCATTGTGATGAAAAGTGCATGGAGTATTGTGATGTAAATGGCATGGAGGCTTTTCATGACAGCGTTCAAGGAGCATTCTGACGACAAGTGTCAGGGAGCATTGTGATGACAAGTGTATTGAGCATTGTGATGACAAAGGTCATGGAGCATTGTGATGACACGGGCATGGAGTATTGTGATGACAGGCATCATGGAGCGTTGTGCTGACAAGTGTTGTGGAACATGTGATCACAAGGGTTTGGAGCATTGTGATGACAGAGGTCATGGATCATTTTGATTTCAAGGAGCATGGAGCGTTGTGATGACAGGGATCATGGAGCATTGTGATGAGAAGATCATGGAGCATTGGGCTGAAAATATTCATGGAGTATTGTGATGACAGGGGTCTTGGAGCACTGTGATAACAAGGGCATGGAGCATTGTGATGAGAAGGCCATGGAGCATTCTGATGACATGTGTCATGCATGTGTGCGATGAAAAGAGGAATGGAGCATTGTGATTACAGGGGTCTTTGACCATTGTGATGAAAAGGGCATGGATCATTGAGATGAAAAAGGCATGGAGCCTTGTCAGGGCAGGGTTCAAGGAGCATACTCTCGTCAAATGTCAGGGAGCATTGTGATGACAATTGTATTGAGCATTGTGATGACAAAGTTCATTGAGCATTGTGATGAGAAGACCATGGTTAACTGTGATGAGGAGCGTCATGGGGCATTGTGATGACAAGTGTTATGGAACATTGTGATCACAAGTGTTTGGAGCATTGTGATGACAGAAGTCATGGAGCATATTGATTTCATTGTGATGACAATAGCATGAATCATTATGATGATGGGCATGGTGCATGGGATGTCAGGGTTCTTGGAGCATTGAGATTAAAAGGGGCATTGAGCATTGTGATTACATGGGTCTTGGAGCATTGTGATGACAAGGGCATGGTGCATAGTGAATGAGAAGTTCACGGAGCATTCTAATGACATGCGTCATGGAGCTTTCTGATGACAATTGCATGGAGCACTGTGATTACAGGGTCTTGGAGCATTGTGATGAAAAGGGTCATGGAGTCTTGTGATGACAAGGCTGTGGATCCTTGTGATGGCAGGTGTCATGGAGCATTGTTATGACAGGGGGAATGGAGCATTGTGATGACAAGGGAATGGAGCATTGTTCTGAAAAGTTTCATGGATTATTGTGATGAGAGTGGGCATGGAGCATTGTGATGACAAGCGTCATGGAGCTTTGTGATGACAATGTCATGGAGCAATGTGATGAGAGGTTTCATGGAGCATTGTGATGACAATGGCATGGAGCATTGTGATGCCCAGGTTTATGGAGCTTTGTGATGACAAATGTCATGGAGCATTCTGATGACAAGGGTGACGTGCATTGTGATGAGAAGGGCAGGGAGCATTGTGATGACAGGGTGATTGAGTAATTTGGTGAAAAGGGTCATGGAACATTTTGATTACAGTGGTTATGGAATATTGTGATGTCAGGGGTCATCGAAAATTGTGATGATAAGCGCATGTAGCATTTTAATGACAGGGGTCATGGAACATTGTGATGACATTGGTGATGGAGTATTGGAATGAATAGTGATGGAATATTGTGATATCAGTGGTGAGAGAGCATTTTGATGAGAAGTGCATGGAGTGCTGTAATGACAAGGTTTAAGCAGCATTGTGATGAAAAGGATGTGGAGTATTGTGATGACAAGCACATGTCGCGTTGTGATGACGTGGGTCATGGAGAATTGTGCTGAGAAGCGCATGTAGCATTGTGATGACAAGGGTCATGGAGCATTGTGCTGAGAAAGGCATAGAGCATTGTGATGACACGGGTCATGGAGCATTGTGATGACAAGGGCATGGAGCATTGTGATGACAAGGGTCACAGAGCATTGTGATGAAATGTTCATGGAGCATTGTGGTGACAAACGTCACAGAGACTTGTGATGACGAGGGCATGGACCATTTTGATGAGAAAGGTCATGAGCATTGTGATGACTGGAGTCACAGAGCATTGTGATGACAGGGGTCATGGAGCATTGTGATGACAAGGGCATGGGGCAATGTGATGACAGGGGCATGGAGGATTGGTCTTACAAGTTTCATGGATTATTGTGATGACAGTGGGAATGGCGCATTGTGATGACAATGGCACGGAGAATTGTGATGACAAAGTCATGCAGTATTATGAAGACATGTGTCAGGGAACATTGTGAAGACCTAAGTCATGGCCCATTGTGATGACAATGGCATGGAGCATTGTGATTCCAAGTGTCATGGAGGATTGTGATGACAAAGGTAATGGAGCATTGTGATGACAAGGGCTTGGAATATTGTGATGACAAAGGTCATGGAGCACTGTGCTGACAAGAGCATGGAGCATTGTGATGACAAGGTTCATGGAGCATTGTGGGGACAAATGTCACAGAGCCTTGTGATGACGAGGGCATGGACCATTGTGATGACCAAGGTCATGAAGCATTTTGATTACTGGAGTCATGGATCATTGTGATGACAATGGCATGGAGCATTGTGATGACAGGGGCATGGAGCTTTGGTCTGACAAGTTTCATGGATTATTGTGATGGCAATGGGCATGGCTCCTTGTGATGACAAGGGCATGGAGTATGGTGATGACAACATCGTGCAGAATTGTGAAGACAGGTGTCAGGAAGCATTGTGATGACCTATGTCATGGAAAATTGTGATGACAATGGCATGGAGCATTGTGGTGCCAAGTGTCATGGAGGATTGTGATGACAAAGGTAATGGAGCATTGTGATGACAAGGGCTTGGAGAATTGTGATGACAAGGGCCATTGAGAATTTTGATGACAAATTCGTGAAGCATTGTGATGACAAGCGCATGAAGCTTGCTATGACAGGGGTCATGGAGCATTGCAATGACAAGGGCATGGAGAATTTTGATGAAAAGAGCATGTAAAATTGTGATGAGATGTGTCAAAGAGCATTGTGATGACAAGGACGTGGAGAATACTGATGACCCTGGCATGGAGCATTGTGATGGCAAGACCTCGGAGCATTGTGATGTGTAGACCATGGATAATTGTGATGACGGGCGTCAGGGAGCACTGTAGTGACAAGGGGCATGGAGCATTGTGATAACTGGTGTCATGGAGCATTGTGATGACAGGGGTCATGGAGCATTGTGATGACAAGGTTCATGGAGCATTTGGACGACAAGCTTGTGGAGTATTATGATGACAATTGCATGGAGCATTGTGATGAAAATGCCATTGAGCATTGTGATGACAAGGGCAAGGAGTAATGTGATGAGAGTGGTCATGGAGCATTGTGATGACAATGGCATGGAGTATTGTGATGCAAAGGGTCATGGATCATTGTGATGACAAAGGTCATGGAGCATTTTGATGACAAGTGCGTGGTGCATTGTGATGAGAAGGGCAGGGAGCATTGTGATGACAGGGTCATGGAACATTGTGATGTCAGTGGTCATGGAGCATTGTGATGATAAGTGCATGTAGCATTTTGATGACAGGGGTCATGGAACATTGTGATGACAGGGGTGAGGGAGTATTGTGATGACTAGTGATGGAACATTGTGATATCAGTGGTGAGAGAGCATTTAGATGAGAAGTGCATGGAGCATTGTGATAAAAAGGTTTATGGAGCATTGTGATGACAAGGTTGTGGAGCATTGTGATGACAAGTGCACGGCTCATTGTGATGACATGTGTCTTGGGACATTGTGCTGAGAAGCACATGGAGCATTGTGATGACAAGGGTCATGGAGCATTGTGCTGACATAGTCATGGAGCATTGTGATGGCAAGTGTTACAGAGCATTGTGATGATGACGGGATGGACCATTGTGATGACAAAGGTCATAAAGCATTGTGATGACTGGAGTCAAGGAACATTATGATGTGAGTGGTAATGGAGCATTGTGATTACAAGGGCATGGAACATTGTGATGACAGGGGCATGGAGCATTGGTCTGACAAGTTTCATGGATTATTGCTATGACAGTGGGCATGGAGCATTGTGATGACAGAGGTCATGGATCATTTCCATTTCAAGGACCATGGCGCATTGTGATGACAAGGGCATCAAGCAATGTGAACCCAAGTTTCATCGAGGATTTTGATGACAATGGGAATGGAACATTGTGATGACAAGTTCATGAAGCATTTTGCTGACAAATGCAAGGAACATTTTGATGACAAGGGTTATGGAGCACTGTGATGACAAGCGTCACTGAACATTGTGATTACAGGGGTCATGGAGCATTGGGATAACAAGGGCATGGATCATTGTGATGACAAGGGTCATGGAGCATTTTGATGACAAGAGTCCCGGATCATTGTGTTGTGAGGGGTGATGGATCGTTGTGATGATTGTGGTCATGGAGCATTTTGATGACAAGAGTCCCGGATCATTGTGTTGTGAGGGGTGATGGATCGTTGTGATGACTGTGGTCATGGAGCATTGTTATGACACGGGTCATGGAGCATTGTGATGACAAGGGCATGGTGCATTGAGAATGAGAAGGCCATGGAGCATTCTGATGACATGCGTCATGGAGCTTTGTGATGACAAGGGCATGGAGCATTGTGATTACAGGGTCTTAGAGCATTGTGATGAGAAGTGTAATGGAGTCTTGTGATGACAAGGCCGTGGAACCTTGTGATGCCAGGGGTCATGGAGCATTGTTATGACAGGAGTAATGGAGCATTGTGATGACAAGGGCATGGAGCATTGGTCTGAAATGTTTCATGGATTATAGTGATGAGAGTGTGCATAGAGCATTATGATGACAAGGGCAAGGAACACTTTGATACATGGGTCATGGAGGATTGTAATGACAAGGGCATGGAGCATTGTGATGAGAAGGGCATCGAGCATTGTGATGACAAGCATCTTGGAGCTTTGTGATGACAAGGGCATGGAGCAATATGATGAGAGGCTTCTTGGAGCATTGTGATGACAATGGCATGGAGCATTGTGATGCCAAGGGTCATGGTTCTTTGTGATGACAAAGGTCATGTAGCATTTTGATGACAAGGGAGTGGTACATTGTGACGATAAGGGCATGTAGCATTGTGATGACTGGGGTCATGGAACATTGTGATGAAAAGGGTGAAGGAGTATTGTGATGATTAGTGATGGAACATTGTGATATCAGTGGTGAGAGAGCATTTTCTTGAGAAGTGCATGGAGTATTGTGATGACAAAGATGTCAAGCATTGTGTTGACAAGCGCATGGCGCCTTGTGATGACATCGGCCATGGAGCAGTGTGCTGACAAGCTCATGGAGCATTGTGATGACAAGGGTCATGGAGCATTGTGCTGACAAAGGCATGGAGCGTTGTGATGCGAAGGGTCACAGAGCATTGTGATTAAAAGTTCATGGAGCATTGTGGTGACAAAGGTCACAGAGCTTTGTGTGACGAGGTCATGGACCATTGTGATGACAAATGTCATGAAGCATTGTGATGACTGAAGTCACGGAGCGTTGTGATAACAGTGGTCTTGGAGCATTGTGATGAAAAGGGAAAGGATCATTGTGATGAAATACGCATGGATTCTTGTCATGACAGTGTTCAAGGAGCATACTGATGACAAGTGTCAGGGAGCATTGTGCTGACCAGCTCATGGAGCATTGTGATGACAAGTGTATTGAGCATTGTGATGACAAATGTCATGGAGCATTGTGATGAGAAGACCATTGATAATTGTGATGACGAGCGTAATGGGGCGTTGTGATGACAAATGTTATGGAACATTGTGATCACAAGGGTTTGGAACATTGTGATGACAGAGGTCATGGAGCATTTTGATTTCATTGTGATGAAAATAGCATGAAACATTATGATGATGGGCATGGTTCATTGTGATGACAGGGTTCATGGAGCATTGAGATGAAAAGGGGCAAGGAGCATTGTGATTAAAGGGATCTTGGAGCATTGTGATGAGAAGGTCATGGAACATTGGGCTGAAAATATTCATGGAGTATTGTGATGGCAGGGGTCATGGAGCATTGTGATGACAACGATCATGGAGATATGTGATGAAAAGCGTCATGGGGCATTCTGATTACAGGGGTCATGGAGCATTGGGATGACAGGGTTCATGGGGCATTGGTCTGATAAATTTCTTGGATTATTGTGATGACAGTGGGCATGGCGCATTGTGATAAAAAGGGCATGAAGCATTGTTATGACAAGGTCATAGATTATTGTGAAGACAGGTGTCAGGGAGCATTGTGGTGACATATGTCATGATCCATTGTGATGCCAATGGCATGGAGCACTGTGATGCCAAGTGTCATGGAGAAATGTGATGACAAATATAATGGAGCATTTTGATGACAAGGGCTTGGAGCCTTGTGATGACAAGGGTTATGGAGCATTGTGATGACAAGGGAATGGATCATTGTGATGACAAGTGTCATGGAGCATTTTGATGACAGGAGTCCAGTATCATTGTGTTGTCAGGTGTCATGGATCGTTGTGATGACAGTGGTCATGGAGCATAATGATGACTGGGTTCATGGGGCATTGTGAAGAGAAGGTCATGGAGCATTGGGCTGTAAATATTCATTGAGTATTGTGATGACACGGGTCATGGAGCATTTTGATGACAAGGAAATGGAGCATTGTGATGAAAAGGGCATGGAGCATGTTGATGAGAAGGCAATGGAGCATTTTGAAGACATGCTTCATTAAGCATTGTGATGACAAGGGCATGGAGCATTGTGATTACAGGGGTCTTGGAGTATTGTGATGAAAAGTGCAAGGATTATTGTGATGAAAAATGCATGGAGCCTTGTCATGACAGGTTTAAAGGAGCATATTGACGACCATTGTCAGGGAGCATTGTGATGACAAGTTTATTGAGCATTGTGATGACAAAGGTCATGGAGTATTGTGAAAAAAATACCATGGATAATTGTGATGATGAGCGTCATGGGGCGTTGTGATGACAAGTGTTATGGAACATTGTGATCACAAGGGTTTAGAGCATTGTGATGACAGAGGTCATGGAGCATGTTGATTTCATTGTGATGACAATAGCATGAAGCATTATGATGATGGGCATGGTGCACTTTGATGACAGGGTTCATGGAGCATTGAGATGAAAAGGGGCAAGGAGCACTGTGATTACAGGGGTCTTGGAGCATTGCGATGACCAGGTCATGGAGCATTGTGATGAGAAGGCGAAGGCGCATTCTGATGACATGCGTCATGGAGCTTTGTGATGACAAAGGCATGGAGCATTGTGATTACAGGTGTCTTGGAGCATTGTGATGACAAGGGTCATGGAGCCTTGTGATGAGAAGGCCGTGGAACATTGTAATGGCAGTTTATATGGAGCATTGTTATAACAGGTGTAATGGAGCATTTTCATGACAAGGGCATGGAGCATTGGTCTGAAAATTTTCATGGATTATTGTGATGAGAGGGGGCATGGAGCATTGTGATGACAAGGGCACGGAACACTGTGATACATGTGTCATGGAGGATTGTAATGCCAAGCCTTGGAGCTTTGTGTTAAGAAGAGCATGGAGCATTGTGATGAAAAGCATCATGGAGCCTGTGATGACAAGGACATGTAACAATGTGATGAGAGGGTTCATGGAGCATTTTGATGACAATGGCATGGAGCATTGTGATGCCAAGGGTCACGGAGCTTTGTGATGACAAAGGTCAGGGAGGGTTTTGATGACAAGGGCGTGGTGTACTGTGATGAGAAGGGCAGTGAGCATTGTGATGAAAGGGTCATGGAGCAATTTGATGAAAAGTGTCATGGGACATTTTGATGACAGGGGTTATGGAACATTGTGATGTCAGGGGTCAGGGAGCATTGTGATGTAAAGGGTCATTGAGCATTGTGATGACAGGAGTCATGGAACATTGTGATGACAGGTGTGAGGGAGTATTGTGATTACAAGTGATGGAACATTATGATATCAGTGATGGGAAAGCATTTTGATGGGAATTGCATGGAGCATTGTGACAACAAGGTTTATCGAGAACTGTGATGACAAGGTTGTGGAGCATTGTGATGACAAGCACATGTCGCATTGTGATGACACAGGTCATGGGGCATTTTGCGGAAAAGCGCATGGAGCATTGTGCTGACAAAGGCATTTAGCATAGTTATGACATGAGTAAGAGAACATTGTGATGAAAATTTCATGGAGAATTGTGGTGACAAATGACACAGAGCCTTTTGATGACGAGGGCATGGACCATTGTGATGACAGGGGTCATGGAGCATTTTGATGACTATGGTCATGGAGAATTGTGAAGACATGTGTCATGGAGCATTGTAATGAGACGGTCAATGAGCATTGGGCTGAAAATGTACATGTAGTATGGTGATGATAAGGGTCATGGAGCTTTGTGATGACAAGGGAATGGAGCACTGTGATGACAAGGTCCTCTAGCATTGTGATGAGAGGAACATGGAGCCTTGTGATGACAAGTGTCATGGAGCATTCTGATGAAAAGGTGCATGGAGCATTGTGATTACAGGGGTTTTGTAGCATTGTGATGACAAGGGCATGGAAAATTGTGATGCGAAGGCCATGGAGCATTCTGATGACATGCGTCATGGAGCTTTGTGATGACAAGGACATGGAGCATTGTGATTACAGGAGTCTTGGAGCATTGTGATAAAAAGGGCATGGATCATTGTGATGAAAATTGCATGGAGCCTTGTCATGACATGGTTCAAAGAGCATACTGATGAGAAGGGTCAGGGAGCATTGTGATGATAAGTGTATTGAGCATTGTGATGACAAAGATCAAGGAGCATTGAGATGAGAAGACCATTGATAATTGTGATGACCAGCCTCATGGGGCATTGTGATGACAAGAGTTATGGAACATTGTGATCACAGGGGTTTGGAGAATTGTGATGACAGAGGTCATTGAGCATTTTGATTTCATTGTGATGACAATAGCATGAAATATTATGGTGATGGACACGGTGCATTGTGATGACAGGGTTCATGGAGCATTGAGATGAAAAGGGGCATGGAGCACTGTGATTACAGTGGTCTTGGAGCATTGTGATCACAAGGGCATGGAGCATTGTGATGAGAAGGCCATGGAGCATTCTGGTGACTTGCGTCATGGAGCTTTGTGATGACAAGGGCATGGAGCTTTTGATTAGAGTGGTCTTGGAGCATTGTGATGACAAGGTTCATGGAGGCTTGTGATGACATGGCCGTGGAACTTTGTGATGGCAGTGGTCATGGAGCATTGTTATGACAAGGGCACAGAACACGGTGATACATAGATCATGCAGGATTGTAATAACAAGGACATGTAGCATTGTGATGAGAAGGGCATCGAGCGTTGTGATGACCAGCCTCATGGAGATTTGTGATGACAAATGCATGGAGCAATGTGGTGAGAGTGTTCATGGAGCATTGTGATGACAATGGAATGGAGCATTGTGATGCCAAGTGTCATGGAACTTTGTGATGACAAAGGTCATGGAGCATTTTGATAACAAGTGCGTGGTGCATTGTGATGAGAAGTGCAGGGAGCATTGTGATGACATGGGTTATGGAGCATTGTGCTTACACGCGCATCGAGCATTGTGCTGACAACGGTCATGGAGCATTGTGCTGACAATGTCATGGAGCTTTGTGATGACAAGGGTCACAGAGCACTGTGATGAATAGTTCATGGAGCATTGTGGTGACAAAGGTCACAAAGCCTTGTGTGACGAGGTCATGGAACATTGTGATGACAAATGTCATGAAGCACTGTGATGACTGTAGTCACGGAGCATTGTGATGACAGTGTACTTGGAGCATTGTGATGCCAAGGGCATGGAGCATTGTGATGAGAATGCAATGGAGCATTCAGATGACATGTGTCATGGAGTTTTGTGATGACAAGGGCAGGGAGCATTGTGATTACAGGGTTCTTGGAGCATTGTGATGAAGAGTGAAAGGATCATTGTGATGAAAAAGGCATGGAGCCTTTTCATGACAGTGTTCATGGAGCATACTGATGACAAGTGTCAGGGAGCACAGTGGTGATAAGTGTATTGAGGATTGTGGTGACAAAGGTCATGGAGCATTGTGATGATTAAACCATTCATAATTGTGATGATGAGCCTCATGGGGCATTGTGATGACAAGTGTTATGGAACATTGTGATTACAAGGGTTTTTAGCATTGTGATGACAGATGTCATGGAACGTTTTGATTTCATTGTGATGACAATAGCATAAAGCATTATGATGATGTGCCTGGAGCATTGTGAGGACAGGGATCATGGAGCATTGAGATAAAAAGGGGCATGGAGCACTGTGATTACAGGGGTGTTGGAGCATTGTGATGACAAGGGCATGGAGCATTGTGATGAGAAGGCCATGGAGCATTCTGATGACATGCGTCATGGATCTTTGTGATGACAAGGGCATGGAGCATTGTGATTACAGGGGTCTTGGAGCATTGTGATGACAAGGGTCATGGAGCCTTGGATGACAAGGCCGTGGAACATTTGATGGCAGGGATCATGAAGCATTGTTATGACAGGGGTTATGGAGCATTGTGATGACAAAGGCATGGAGCATTGTGATGACAGGGGCATGGAACTTTGGTCTGACATGTTTCATGGATTATTGTGATGAGAGTGGGCATGACACATTGTGATGACAAAGGCATGGATCATTGTGATGACAAGGTCAGGGATTATTGTGAAGACAGGTGTCAGGGAGCATTTTCATGAAATATGTCATGGTCCATTGCGATGGCAATTGCATGGAGCATTGTGATGCCAAGTGTCATGGAGGATTGTGATGACAAACGTAATGGAGCATTTTGATGACAAGGGTTTAGAGCATCGTGATGACAAGGGTCTTGGAGAATTGTGATGCAAAGGGCATGGAGCACTGTGATGACAGGGGCATGGAACATTGTTCCTACAAGTTTCATGGATTATTGTGATGACAGTGGGCATGGCACATTGTGATGAGAAGAGCATGGAGCATTGTGGTGACAAAGGTCACAGAGCCTAGTGTGACGTGGGCATGGAACACTGTGATGACAAGTGTCATAAAGCATTGTGATGACTGGAGTCACGGAGCATTGTGATGACAGGGTTCATGGAGCACTGTGATGAGAAGGGCATAGAGCACTGTGATGACAGGGCCATGGAACTTTGTTCTGACAAGTTTCATGGATTATTGTGATGACAGTGGGCATGGCTCATTGTGATGACAAGGGCATGGAGCATTGTGATGCCAAGGTCATGCAGTATTGTGAAGACAGGTGTCAGGGAGCATAGTGATGACATATGTCATGGTCCATTGTGATGACAATGGCATTGAGCATTGTGATGCCAAGGGTCATGGTGGATTGTGATGACAAATGTAATGGAGCATTTTGATGACAAGGGTTTGGAGCACCGTGATGACAAGGGTCATGGAGCATTGTGATGACAAGGGCATGGAGCATTGTAAAGAAAAGGGCACGGAACACTGTGATACATAGATCATGCAGGATTGTAATGACAAGGTCATGGAGCATTGTGATGAGAAATGCATCGAGCGTTGTGATGACAAGCCTCATGGAGATTTGTGATGACAAGCGCATGGCGCATTGTGATGACATGGGTCATGGAACACTGTGCTGACAAAGGCATGGTGCATTTTGATGACAAGGGTCACAGAGTATTGTGATGAAAAGTTCATGGAACATTGTGGTGACAAAGGTCACAGAGCCTTGTGTGTCAATGGCATGGACCATTGAGATGACAAATGTCATGAAGCATTGTGATGACTGGAGTCACGGTGCATTGTGATGAGAGGGGTCATGGAGCATTGTGATGACAGGGTTCATGGGGCATTGTGATGAGAAGGTCATGGAGCATTGGGCTGAAAATGTTCATGGAGTATTGTGATGACAGGGGTCATGGGGTATTTTGATGACATGGGAATGGAGCATTGTGATGAAAAGGGCATGGAGCATGGTGATGAGAAGGCCATGGAGCATTCTGAAGACATGTGTCATGAAGCTTTGTGATGACAAGGGCATGGAGCATTGTGATTCCAGGGGTCTTGGAGCATTGTGAGGAAAAGGGCGTGGATCATTGTGTTGAAAAATGCATGGAGCCTTGTCATGGCAGGGTTCAAGGAGCATACTGACGACAAGTGTCAGGGAGCATTGTGATGACCAGTGTATTGAGCATTGTGATGACAATGGTAATGGAGTACTGTGAATAGAAGCCCAAGGATAACTGTGATGATGAGCATCATTGGGCGTTGTGATGAGAAGTGTTATGGATCATTGTGATCACAAGTGTTTTGACCATTGTGATGACAGAGGTCACGGAGCATATTGATTTCATTTTGATGACAATAGCATGAAGCATTATGATGATGGGCATGGTGCATTGTGATGACACGGTTCATGGAGCATTGAGATGAGAAGGGTCATGGAGCATTGTGATTACAGGTGTCTTGGACCATTGTGATCACACGGGCATGGAGCATCTTGAATGAGAAGGCCATGGAGCATTCTGATGACATGCCTCATGGAGCATTGTGATGACAAATGTATGCAGAATTGTGATTACAGTGTTTGGAGCATTGTGATGACAAGTGTCATGGAGTCATGTGATGACAAGGCTGTGGAAACTTGTGAAGGCAGGTGTCATGGAGCATTGTTATGACAGGGGTAATGGAGCATTGTGATGACAAGGGCATGGAGCATTGGTCTGAAATATTTCATCGATTATTGTGATGATAGTGGGCATGGAGCATTGTGATGACAAGGGCACAGAACACTTTGATCCATGGGTCATGGAGGATTGTAATGACAAGGGCATGGAGCATTGTGATGAGAAGGGCATCGAGCATTGTGATGACAAGCATCATGGAGCATTGTGGTGACAAGGGCATGGAGCAATGTGATGAGAGGCTTCATGGAGCATTGTGATGACAACGGCATGGAGCATTGTGATGCCAAGTGCCATGGAGTTTTGTGATGACGAAGGTCATGGAGCATTTTGATGACAAGTTCATGGTGCGTTGTGATGAGAATGGCAGGGAGCATTGTGCTAACAGGGTCATGGAGCAATTTGGTGAAAATGTCATGGAATATTTTGATGAGAGTAGATATGGAAAATTGTGATGTCAGGGGTCATGGAGCATTGTGCTGAAAATGGTAATGGAGCATTTTGATGACAGGGATTATGGAGCATTTTGATGTCATTGGTCATGGAGCATTTTGATGATAAGTGCATGTAGCACAGTGATGATAGGGGTCATGGAACATTGTGATGAGAGGGGTGAGGGAGTATTGTGAAGACTAGTGATGGAACATTGTGATATCAGTGGTAAAAGAGAATTTTGATGAGAAGTGCATGGAGCATTGTGATGACAAGGTTTATGGAGCATTGTGATGACAAGGATGTGGAGCATTGTGATGACAAGTGCATGGTGCATTGTGAAGACATGGGTCAAGGAGCATTGTGCTGAAAAGCACATGGAGTATTGTGATGACAGGTGTCATGGATCATTGTGCTGACAAAGGCATGGTGCATTGCGATGACAAGGGTCACAGAGCATTGTGATGAAAAGGACATGGATCACTGTGATGCAAAATTCATGGAGCCTTGTCATGACAGGGTTCAGGAGCATACTGATGACGTGTCAGCGAGCATTGTGATGACAAGTGTATTGAGCATTGTGATGACAAAGGTCATGGAGTTTTGTGAATAGAAGGCCATGGATAATTGTGATGATGAGCGTCATGGGGCGTTGTTATGACAAGTGTTATGGAACATTGTGATCACAAGGGTTTGGATCATTGTGATGACAGATGTCATGGAGCATTTTGATTTCATTTTGATGACAATAGCATGAAGCATTATGATGATGGGCATGGTGCATTGTGATGAAACGGTTCATGGAGCATTGAGATGAAAAGGGGCATTGAGCATTGTGATTACAGAGGTCTAGGAGAATTCTGATGACAAGGGCATGGAGCCTCGTGAATGAGAATGCCATGGAGCATTCTGATGACATGCGTCATGGAGCTTTTTGATTGCAAGTATATGGAGAATTGTGATGACAAGGTTTATGGAGCCTTGTGATGACAAGGCCGTGGAACACTGTAATGGCAGGTGTCATGGAGCATTGTTATAACAGGGGTAATGGAGCATTTCGATGACAAGGGCATGGAGCATTGGTCTGAAAAGCTTCATGGATTATTGTGATGAGAGGGGGCATGGAGCATTGTGATGACAAGGGCACAGAACACTGTGATACATGGGTCATGGCAGATTGTAATGACAAGGGCATGGAGCATTGTGTTAAGAAGAGCATCGAGCATTGTGATGAAAAGCATCACGGAGCCTGTGATGACAAGGGCAAGGAACAATGTGATGAGAGTGTTCATGGAACATTTTGATGACAAGGGCATGGAGCATTGTGATGCCAAGGGTCATGTAGCTTTGTGATGACAAAAGTCATGGAGCATTGTGATGACAAGCGCGTGGTGAACTGTGTATGAGAAGGGCAGGGATCATTTTCATGAAAGGGTCATGGAGCAATTTGATGAAAATTGTCATGGGACATTTTGATAACAGTGGTTATGGAACACTGTGATGTCAGGGGTCATGGAGGATTATGATGAAAAAGGTCATGGAGCATTTTGATGACAGGGGTCCTGGAACATTTTGATGACACGGGTGAGGGAGTATTGTGATGACTAGTGATGGAACTTCATGATATTAGTGGTGGGAGAACATTTTGATGTGAAGTGCATGGAGCATTGTGATGACAAGTTTTATGGAGCACTGTCATGACACGATTGTGGAGCATTGTGATGACAAGCGCATGGCACATTGTGATGACACAGGTCATGGGGCCTTGTGCGGACAAGCACATGGAGCATTCTGAGGAATATTGTCATGGAGAATTGTGCTGACAAAGACATGGAGCATTGTGATGACAAGGGACACAGATCATTGTGATGAAAATTTCATGGAGCATTGTGGTGACAAAGGTCACAGAGCCTTGTTTGACGAGGGCATGGACCATTGTGAGGACAAAGGTCATGAATCATTTTGATGACTGGAGTCACGGAGCATTGTGATGACAGGGGCCATGGGGCATTGTGATTACAAGGGCATGGAGCAATGTGATGACAGGGGCATGGAACATTGGTCTGACAAGTTTCATGGATTATTGTGATGACAGTGGGCATGGAGCATTGAGATGACAAGGGCATGGAGCATTGTGGTGACAAAGGTCACAGAGCCTTGTGTGATGACGTCATGGACCATTGTGAGGACAAAGGTCATGAAGCATTGTGATGACTGGAGTCACGGAGCATTGTGATGAAAATTTCATGGAGCAATGTGGTGACATATTTCACAGAGCCTTTTGATGACGTGGGCATGGACCATTGTGATGACAAGGTCCTGGAGCATTTTGATGAGAGGACCATGGAGCCTTGTGGTGACAATTCTCATGGAGCATTCTGATGAAAAGGGGCATGGAGCATTGTGATTACAGGGGTATTGGATCCTTGTGATGAAAAGGCCGTAGCACATTGTGATGGCAGGCGTCATGGAGCATGGTTATGACATGGGCAATGGAGCATTGTGATTACAAGGGCATCGAGCATTGGTCTTAAAAGTTTCATGGATTATTGTGATGAGAGTGGGGAAGGAGCATTGTGATGACATGGGCACGGAACACTGTGATACATGGGTCATGTAGGATTGTAACGACAAGGGCATTGAATAATGTGATGAGAGGCTTCATGGAGCAATGTGATGACAAGAGCATGGAGCATTGTGATGACAAGGGTCATGGAGCATTTTGATGACAAGATTCCCAGATCATTGTGTTGTCAGGGGTCAAGGAGTGCTGTGATGACTGTGGTCATGGAGCATTGTGATGACAGGGTCATGGAGCATTGTGATAAGAAGGTCATGGAGCATTGGGCTGAAAATATTCATGGAGTATTGTGATGACAGGGGTAATGGGGCATTGTGATGACAAGGGAATGGAGTATTGTGATGACAAGGTCCTGGGGCATCTTGATGAGAAAACCATGGAGACTTGTGATGACATGTCTCATAGAGCATTCTGATGAAATGGTGCATAGAGCATTGTGATTACAGGGGTCTTGGAGCATTGTGATGAAAATGGTATGGATCATTGTGATGAAAAAGGCATGGAGCCTTGTCATGACAGGGTTCAAGGAGCATACTGATGACAAGTGTCAGGGAGCATTGTTATGACAAGTTATTGAGCATTGTGATGACAAGGGTCATGGAGCACTGTGATGAGAACACCATGGTTAATTGTGATGACGAGCGTCATGGGGCATTGTGATGACAAGTGTTATGGAACATTGTTATCACAAGGGTTTGGAGCATTTTGATGACAGAGGTCATGGAGCATTTTGATTTCATTGTGATGACAATAGCATGAAGCATTATGATGATGGACATGGTGCATTTTGATGACAGGGTCATGGAGCAATTTGATGAAAAGTGTCATGGAACATTTTGATGACAGTGGTTATTGAACATTGTGATGTCAGTGGTCTTGGAGAATTGTGATGAAAAGGGTGATGGAGCATTCTGATGACAGAGGATATGGAACATTTTGATGTCAGGGGTCATGGAGCATTGTGATGACAAGTGCATGGAGCATTGTGATGACAAGGTCATGTAGCATTTTGCTGACAAATGCATGGAGAATTGTGATGACAAGTGTCAGGAGCTCTGTGATGACAAGCGTCAAGGAGCATTGTGATTACATGGGTCATGGAGCATTGGGATGTCAACCGCATGGAACATTCTGATGACAAGTGGCATGGATCATTTTGATGACTGTCGTCATGTAGCATTGTGATGACATGGGTCATGGAGTTTTGTGATGAGAAGGTCATGGGGCATTGGGATGAAAATGTTCATGGAGTACTGTGATAAAAGCGGTCATGGAGCATTGTGATGAGAAGGGAATGGAGCAATGTGATGAGAAGTTCCTGGAGCATTGTGATGAGAGGTCCTTGGAGCCTTGTGATGACAAGGGTCATGGAGGCTTTTGATGACAAGGCCGTTGAACATTGTGATGGCATTGGTCATGGAGCATTGTTATGACAAGGGTAATGGAGCATTGTGATGACAAGTGCATGGGGCATTGGTGTGAAAATTTTTATGGATTATTGTGACGAGAGTGGTCAAGGAACATTGTGATGAAAAGGACACGGAACACTGTGATACATAGACGATGCAGGATTGTAATGACAATGGCATGGAGCATTGTGATGAGAAGGGCATCGAGCATTGTGATGACAAGCGTCATGGAGATTTGGGATGAAAAGTGCATGAAGCTATGTGATGAGAGGGTTCATGGAACACTGTGATGGCAACGGAATGGAGCACTGTGATGCCAAGGGTCATGGACCTTTGTTATGACAAAGGTCATGGAGCATTTTGATGACAAGGGTGTGGTGCATTGTGATGAGAAGGACAGGGAGCATAGTGATGACAGGGTCATGGAGCAATTAGATGAAAAGTGTCATGGAACATATTGATGACAGGTGTTATAGAACATTGTGATGTCAGGGGTCATGTAGCTTTGTGATGAAAAGGGTCATGGAGCATTTTGATTACAGGGGTTACGGAACATTGTGATGTCAGGAGTCATGGAGCATTGTGATGATAAGGGCATGTAGCATTGTGATGACAGCGGTCATGGAACATTGTGATGACAGGGGTGAGGGAGTATTGTGATGACTAGTGTTGGAACATTGTGATATATGTGGTGAGAGAGCATTTTGATGAGAAGTAAATGGAGCATTGCGATGACAAATGTAATGGAGCATAGCAATGAAAAGGATGTGGAGCATTGTGATGAAAAGCGCATGGCGCATTGTGATGACATTTTTCATGGAGCATTGTGCTGAAAAGCGCATGGAGCATTTTGATGAAAAGTGTCATGGCGCATTGTGCTGACAAAGGCATAGAGCATTATGATGACAAGGGACACAGAGCACTGTGATGAAAAATTCATGGAGCATTGTGGTGACAAAGATCACAGAGCCTTGTGTGAAGAGGGCATGGATCATTGGTATGAAAAGTTTCATAGATTATTGTGAGGACAGTTGGCATGGAAAATTGTTATGACAAGGATATGGAGCATTGTGGTGACAAAGGTCACAGAGCCTTTTGTGACGAAGGCATGGACCATTGTGATGACAAAGGTCATGAAGCATTGTGATGACTGGACTCACGGAGCATTGTGATGACAGGGGCCACGGAGCATTGTGATGACAAGGGCATGGAGCATTGTGAGGACAGGGGCATGGAACATTGGTCTGACAAGTTTCTTGGATTATTGTGATGAGAGTGGGCATGGCGCATTGTGATGACAAGAGTATGGAACATTGTGATGACAAGATCATGGAGTATTGTGAAGACAGGTTTCAGGGAGCACTGTGATGAAATATGTCATTGTCCATTGTGATGACAAAGGCATGGAGCATTGTGATACCAAGTGTCATGGAGGATTGTGATTACAAAGGCAATGGAGCATTTTGATGACAAGGGCTTGGAACATTGTGATGACAAGGGTCATGGAGCATTGTGATGACAAGGACATGGATCATTGTGATGACAAGGGCCATTGAGAATTTTGATGACAACGTCGTGAAGCATTGTGATGACAAGTGCATGGAGCTTGCTATGACAGGGGTCATAGAGCATTGCGATGACAAGTGCATGGAGAATTGTGATGACAAAATCATGTAACATTGTGATGAGAAGTGTCACGGAGCATTGTAATGACAAGGACGTGGAGAATTGTAAAGACATGGGACAGGGAGCATTGTGATGAACAGGGCATGGAAAATTGTGATGGCAAGACCGTGGAACATTGTTATTAAAAGACCATGGATAATTATGATGAAGAGCATCATGGATCACTGTAATGACAAGGGGCATGGAGCATTGTGATGACAGGTGTCATGGAGCATTGTGATGAGAGTGGTCATGGAGCATTGTGATGACATGGGTCATGGAGCATTGTGATGAGGTCATGGGGCATTGGGCTGAAAATGTTCATGGAGTATTGTGATGACAGTTGTCAAGGAGCATTGTGATGACAAGGGAATGGAGCATTGTGATGACAAGGTCCAGGAGCACTGTGATGAGAAGACCATGGAGCCTTGTGATGACAAGTCTCATGGAGCATTCTGATGAAGAGGGGCATGGAGCATTGTGATTACAGGTTTCTTGGAACATTGTGATGACAAGGGCATGGAGCATTGTGATGAGAAGGCCATGGAGCATTCTGATGGCATGCATCATGCATCTTTGTGACCAAAAGGGCATGGAGCATTGTGATTACAGGGGTCTAGGATCAGTGTGATGACAAGGGTCATGGAGCCTTGGAAGACAAGGCCGTGGAACATTGTGATGGCAGGGGTCATGGAGCATTGTTATGACAGGGGTAATGGAGCATTTTCATGAGAGGGGAAATGGAGCATTGTGATGAAAAGGGGATGGAACATTGGTCTGAAAATTTCATGGAATTTTGTGATGAGATTCGGCATGGAGCATCGTGATGACTAGGGCACGGAACACCGTGATATATTTGTCATGGAGGATTGTAATGACAAGGGCATGGAGCATTGTGATGAGAAGAGTATCGAGCATTGTGATGACAAGCCTCATGGAGCATTGTGGTGACAAGTGCATGGAGCAATGCGATGAGAGGATTCATGTAGCATTGTGATGAAATGGCATGGAGCATTGTGGTGACAAAGGTCACAGAGCCTTGTGTGAAGAGGGCATGGACCACTGTGATGACAAAGGTCATGAAGGATTGTGATGACTGGAGTCAGGGATCATTGTGATGACAGGGGTCATGGAGCATTGTGCTGACAAGCACATGGAGCATTTTAATGACAAGTGTCATGGAGCATTGTGCTGACAAAAGCATGGAGCATTGTGATGACAAGGGACACAAAGCATTGTGATGAAAATTTCATGGAGCATTGTGGTGACAAAGATCACAGAGCCTTGTGTGACGAGGGCATGGACCATTGGTCAGACAAGTTTCATGGATTATTGTGATGACAGTGGGCATGGAGCATTGTGATGACAATGGCATGGAGCATTTTGGTGACAAAGGTAACGGAGCCTTGTGTGACGACGGCATGAACCATTGTGATGACAAAGGTCATGAAGCATTGTAATGACTAGAGTCACGGAGCATTGTGATGACAGGGGTCATGGAGCATTGTGATGACAAGTGCATGGAGCATTGTGATGACAAGGGCATGGAACATTGTGATGACAAGGTCATGGAGTATTGTGAAGACAGGTGTCAGGGAGCATTGTGATGACATATGTCATTGTCCATTGTGATGAAAATGGCATGCTGCATTGTGATACCAAGTGTCATGGAGGATTGTGATGACAAATGTAATGGAGCATTTTGATGACAAGGTCGTGGTGCATTGTGATGAGAAAGGCAGGGAGCATTGTGATGACAGGGTCATGGAGAAAATTTATGAAAATGGTCATGGAATATTTTGATTACAGGGTTTATGGAACATTGAGATGTCAGGGCTCATAGAGCATTTTGATGAAAAGGGTCATGGAGCATTCGATGAAAAGGTGCAAGGAGCATTGTGATTACAGGGGTTTTGAAGCAATGTGATGACAAGGGCATGGAGCATTGTGATGAGAAGGCAATGGAGCATGCTGATGACATGCGTCATGGAGCTTTGTGATGACAAAGACATGGAGCATTGTGATTACAGGGGTCTTGGAGCATTGTGATGAAAAGGGAATGGATCATTGTGATGAAAAATGCATGGAGCCTTGTCATGACAGGGTTCAAGGAGCATACTGATGACAACACTCAGGGAGCATTGTGATGATAAGTGTATTGAGCATTGTGATGACAAAGATCATGGAGCATTGTGATGAGAAGACCATGGATAATTGTGATGACCAGCGCCATGGGGCATTGTGATGACAAGTGTCATGGAACATTTTGATCAGAAGGGTTCGTTGCATTGTGATGACTGAGGTCACTGAGCATTTTGATTTCATTGTGATGACAATAGCATGAAATACTATGGTGATGGGCACGATGCATTGTGATGGCAGGGTTCATGGAGCATTGAGATGAAAAGGGGCATGGAGCACTGTGATTACAGGGGTGTTGGAGCATTGTGATGACAAGGGCATGGATCATTGTGATGAGAAGTCCATGGAGCATTCTGATGACATGCATCATGGAGCTTTGTGATGCCAAGGGCATGGAGTATTGTGATTAGAGGGCTCTTGGAGCATTTTGATACCAAGGGTCATCGAGGCTTGTGATGACAAGGCTGTGGAACCTTGTGATGGCAGGGGTCATGGAACATTGTTATGACAGGTGTAATGGAGCATTGTGATGACAAGGGCAGGTAACACTGTGATACATAGATCATGCAGGATTGTAAAGACAAGGGCATGGAGCACTGTGATGAGAAGTGCATCGAGCGTTGTGAGGACAAGCCTCATGGAGATTTGTGATGACAAGCACATGGCGCTTTCTGATGACATGGGTCATGGAGCATTGTGCTGACAAAGGCATGGTGCATTTTGATGACAAATATCACAGGGCATTGTGATGAAATGTTCATGGAGCATTGTGGTGACAAAGGTCACAGAGCCTTGTATGACAATGGCATGGACCATTGTGATGACAAAAGTCATGAAGCATTGTGATGACTGGAGTCATGGAGCATTGTGATGCCAAGGGTCATGCAGCATTGTGATGACAGGGTTCATGGGGCATTGTGATGAGAAAGTCATGGAGCTTTGGGCTGAAAATGTTCATGATGTATTGTGATGACAGGTGTCATGGGGCATTTTGATGTTATGGGAATGGACCATTGTGATGAAAAGGGCATGGAGCATGGTGATGAGAAGGCCTTGGAGCATTCTGAAGACATGTGTCATGAAGCTTTGTGATGACAATGGCATGGAGCATTGTGATTCCAGGGGTCTTGGAGCATTGTGAGGAAAAGTGCATGGATCATTGTGATGCAAAATTCATGGAGCCTTGCCATGACATGGTTCAAGGAGCATACATCTGACAAGTGTCAGGGAGCATTGTGATGACAAGTGTATTGAGCATTGTGATGAAAAAGGTCATTAAGTATTGTGAATAGAAGGCCATGGATAATTGTGAAGATGAGCGTAATGGGGCGTTGTGATGACAAGTGTTATGGAACATTGTGATCACAAGGGTTTGGAGCATTGTGATGACAGAGGTCATGGAGCATTATGATTTCATTGTGATGACAATAGCATAAAGCATTATGATAATGGGCATGGTGCATTGTGATGACATGGTTCATGGAGCATTGAGACGAAAAGGGGCATTGAGCATTGTGATTACAGGGGTCTAGGAGAATTGTGATGACAAGTTCATGGAGCATCGTGAATGAGAAGGCCATGGAGCATTCTGATGACATGCGTCATGGAGCTTTGTGATGACAAGGACATGGAGCTTTGTGGTGACAAAGGTCACAGAGCCTTGGGTGACGAGGGCATGGACCATTGTTATGACAAAGGTCATGAAGCATTGTGATGACTGGTGTCACGGAGCATTGTGATGACAGGGTTCATGGAGCATTGTGATGACAATGGCATGGATCATTGTGATGACAGGGGCATGGAACAGTGGTCTGACAACTTTCAAGGATTCTTGTGATGATAGTGGGCATGGCGCATTGTGATGAGAAGGGCATGGAACATTGTGATGACAAGGTCTTGGCGTATTGTGAGGAGAGGTATCAGGGATCATTGTGATGTCATATGTCATTGCCCATTGTGAAGAAAATGGCATGGAGCATTGTGATACCAAGTGTCATGGAGGATTCTGATGAGAAAGGTAATGGAGCATTTTGATGACAAGGGCTTGGGTCATTGTGATGACAAGCGTCATGGAGCATTGTGATGACAAGGGCATGGAGCATTGTGATGACAAGGGCCATTGAGAGTTTTGATGACAAAGTCGTGAAGCATTGTGATGACAAGCGCATGGAGCTTGCAATGACAGGGGTCACAGAGCATTGCAATGACAAGTGCATGGAGAATTGTGATGACAAATCATGTAAAATTGTGATAAGATGTGTCATGGAGCATTGTGATGACAAGGACGTGGAGAATTGTGATGACATGGGACATGGAGCATTGTGATGACCAGGGCATGGAGCATTGTGATGGCAAGACCGTGGAGCATTGTGATGAGAAGATCACGGATAATTGTGATGATGAGCGTCATGTAGCACTGTAATAAAAAGGGGCATGTAGAATTGTCATTACAGGGGTCTTGGAACACTGTGATGACAAGGGAATGGAACATTGTGATGAGAAGGCCATGGAGCATACTGATGACATGCGTCATGAATCATTGTGACAGCAAGGGCATGGAACATTTTGATTACAGAGGTCTTGGAGCACTGTGATGACAAGGGTCATGGAGCCTTGGATGACAAGGCCGTGTTATATTGTGATGGCATGTGTCTTGGAGCATTGTTATGACAGGGGTAATGGAGCATTGTGATGACAAGGGCATGGAACATTGGTCTGAAAATTTCATGGATTATTGTGATGAGTTTCGGCATGGAACATTGTGATGACTAGGGCACGGAACACTGTGATACATGTGTCATGGAGGATTGTAATGACAAGGGCATGGAGCATTTTGATGAGAAGAGAATCGAGCATTGTGATGACAAGCGTCATGGAGCACTGTGCTGACAAGGGCATGAAGCAATGTGAAGAGAGGTTTCATGTAGCATTGTGATGAAATGGCATTGAGCATTGTGATGCCAAGGGTCATGGAGCTTTGTGATGACAAAGTCATGGAGCATTTTGATGAGATGGTCGTGGTGCACTGTGATGAGAAGGGCAGGGAGCATTGTGATGACAGGGTCATGGAGCAAATTGATGAAAAGTGTCATGGAATATTTTGATGACAAGGGTTATGGATCATTGTGATGTCAGGTGTCATGGAGCATTTTGATGAAAAGGGTCATGGAGCATTCTGATGAAAAGGTGCATGGAGCATTGTGATTACCTGGGTTTTGAAGCATTGTGATGACAAGGGCATGAGTCATTTTGATGAGAAGGCAATGGAGCATTGTGATGACATGCGTCATGGAGCTTTGTGATGACAAGGACATGGAGCATTGTGATTACAGGGGTCTAGGAGCATTGTGATGAAAAGGGAATGGATCATTGTGATGAAAATGCATGGAGCCCTGTCATGACAGTGTTCAAGGAGCATACTGATGATAAGTGTCCGGGAGCATTGTGATGATAAGTGTATTGAGCATTGTGATGACAAAGGTCATGGAGGATTGTGATGAGAAGACCATGGATAATTGTGAGGACCAGGCTCATGGGTACTGTGATGACAATGTTATGGAACATTTTGATCACAAGGGTTTGGTGCATTGTGATGACAGAGGTCATTCAGCATTTTGATTTCATTGTGATGACAATAGCATGAAATATTATGGTGATTGGCTCAGGGCATTGTGAAGACAGGGTTCATGGAGCTTTGAGATGAATAGGGGCATGGAGCATTGTGATTACAGGGGTGTTGGGGCATTGTGACAACAAGGGCAATGAGCATTGTGATGTGAAGGCCATGGAGCATTCTGATGACATTCGTTATGGAGCTTTGTGATGACATGTGAATGGAGCATTGTGATTACAGGGGTCTTGGAGCATTGTGATGGCAAGGGTCAGGGAGGCTTGTGATGACAAGGCCGTTGAACTTTGTGATGGCATTGGTCATGGAACATTGTTTTGACAGGTGTAATGGGGCATTGTGATGACAAGTGCATGGGGCATTGGTCTGAAAATTTTCATGGATTATTGTGATGAGAGAGGGCATGGAGCATTCTGATGACAAGGGCACGGAACACTGTGATACATAGATCATGCAGGATTGTAATGTCAATGGCAAGGAGCATTGTGATGAGAAAGGCATCGAGCATTGTGATGACAAGCGTTATGGAGATTTGGGATGAAAAGTGCATGGAGCGATGTGATGAGAGGGTTCATGGAGCACTGTGATGAAAAAGGAATGGAGCATTGTGATGCAAGGTTCATGGACCTTTGTGATGATAAAGGTCATGGAGCATTTTGATGACAAGGGCGTGGTGCATTGTGATGAGAAGGGCAGGGAGCATTGTGATTACAGGGGTCTTGGAGCATGTGATGACAAGTGCATGGAGCATTGTGATGAGAAGGCCATGGAGCATTTTGATGACATGCGTCAAGGATCTTTGTGATGACAAGGGCATAGAGCATTGTTATTACAGGGGTCTTGGAGCAATGTGATGACAAGGGTCATGTAACCTTGGATGACAAGGCCATGAATCATTGTGATGGCAGGTGTCATGGAGCATTGTTATGACAGGGATAATGGAGCATTGTGATGACAAGGGCATGGAACATTGGTCTGAAAATTTAATGGATTATTGTGATGAGATTCGGCATGGAGCATTGTGATGACTAGGGCACGGAACACTGTGATACATGTGCATGGAGGATTGTAATGACAAGGGCATGGAGCATTGTGGGGAGAAGAGTATCGAGCATTGTGATGGCAAGCATCATGGAGCATTGTGCTGACAATGGCATAGAGCAATGTGATGAGAGGTTTCAGGTAGCATTGTGATGAAATGGCATGGAGCATTGTGATGCCAAGGGTCATGGAGCTTTGTGATGACAAACGTCATGGAGCATTTTGATGACAAGGTCGTGGTGCATTGTGATGAGAAGGGCAGGGAGCATTGTGATGACAGGGTCATGGAGCAAATTGATGAAAAGTGTCATGGAACATTTTGATAACAGCGGTTATGGAACATAGTGATGTGAGGGGTAATGGAACATTTTGATGAAAAGCGTCATGGAGCATTCTGATGAAAAGGTGCATGGAGCAGTGTGATTACAAGGGTTTTGAAGCAATGTGATGACAAGGGCATGGAGTATTGTGATGAGAAGGCAATGGAGCATTCTGATGACATGCGTCATGGAGATTTGTGATGACAAGGATATGGAATATTGTGATTACAGGTGTCTTGGAGCATTGTGATGAAAAGGGAATGGATCATTGTGATGAAAAATGCATTGAGCCTTGTCATGACAGGGTTCAAGGAGCATACTGATGACAACTGTCAAGGAGCATTGTGATGAAAAGTGTATTGAGCATTGTGATGACAAAGATCATGGAGCATTGTGATGAGAAGTCCATTGATAATTGTGATGACCAGCGTCCTAGGGCATTGTGATGACAAGTGTTATGGAACATTGTGATCAGAAGGGTTTGGTACATTGTGATGACAGAGGTCATTGAGCATTTTGATTTCATTGTGATGACAATAGCATGAAATATTATGGTGAATGGCACGGTGCATTGTGATGACAGGATTCATGGAGCATTGAGATGAAAAGGGGCATGGAGCATTGTGATTATAGGGCTGTTGGAGCATTGTGATGACAAGGGCATGGAGCATTGTGATGAGAAGGCCATGGAGCATTCAGATGACATGTGTCATGGAGCTTTGTGATGACAAGGGCATGGAGCATTGTGATTACAGGGGTCTTGGATCATTGTGATGACAAGGGTCATCGAGGCTTGTGATGACAAGGCTGTGGAACCTTGTGATGTCAGGGGTCATGGATCATTGTTATGACAGGGATAATGGAGCTTTGTGATGACAAAGGTCATGGGGGATTTTGATGACAAGGGCGTGGTGCATTGTGATGAGAAGGGCAGGGAGCATTGTGATGACAGCGTCATGGAGCAATTTGATGAAAAGTGTTATGGAATATTTTGATGACAGGGGTTATGGAACATTGTGATGTCAGGGGTCATGTAGCATTGTGATGATAAGGGCATGTAGCACTATGATGACAGTGGTCATGGAACATTGTGATGACAGGGGTGAGGGAGTATTGTGAAAACTAGTGATGGAACATTGTGATATATGTGTTGAGAGGACATTTTGATGAGAAGTGCATGGAGCATTGTGATGACAAGTTTTATGGAGCATAGCGATGAAAAGGATGTGGAGCATTGTGATGACAAGCACATAGCACATTGTGATGACATGTGTCAGGGAGCATTGTGATGACAAAGGCATGGAGCATTGTGATGACAAGGGACAAAGAGCATTGTGATGAAATGTTCATGGAGCATTGTGGTGACAAAGATCACCGAGCCTTGTGTGAAGAGGGCATGGATCACTGGTCTGAAAAGTTTCATGGATTTTTGTGATGACAGTGGGCATGGAGCATTGTGATGACAAGGGCATGGAGCTTTGTGGTGACAAAGGTCACATAGCCTTGTGTGACGAGTGCATGGACCATTGTGATGACAAATGTCATGAAGCATTGTGATGACTGGAGTCCGGGAGCATTGTGATGACATATGTCATTGTCCATTGTGATGACAATGGCATGGAGCATTGTGATACAAAGTGTCATGGAGGATTGTGATGACAAAGGTAATGGAGCATTTTGATGACAAGGGTTTGGAACATTGTGATGACAAGGTCATGGAGCATTGTGATGACAAGTGCCATTGAGAATTTTGATGACAACATCGTGAAGCATTGTGATGACAAGCGCATGGAGCTTGCTATGACAGGGGTCAGAGAGCATTGTGATGACAGGTGCATGGAGAATTGTGATGAAAAGATCATGTAACATTGTGGCAAGAAGTGTCATGGAGCATTGTGATGACAAGGACGTTGAGAATTGTGATGACATGGGACATGGAGCATTGTGATGTCCAGGGCATGGAGCATTGTGATGGCAAGACCGTGGAGCATTTTGATGAGAAGATCACGGATAATTGTGATGACGAGCGTCATGGAGCACAGTAATGACAAGGGGCATGGAGCATTGTGATTAGAGGGGTCTTGGAGCATTGTGATGACAAGGGCATGGAGCATTGTGATGAGAAGGCCACGGAGCATTCTGATGACATGCGTCATGAATCTTTGTGTCGACAAAGGCATGGAGCATTGTGATTACAGGGGTCTTGGAGAATTGTGATGACAAGGGTCATGGAGCCTTGGATGACAAGGCCGTGGAACATTGTGATGGCGGTGGTCATGGAGCATTGTTATGACAGGGGTAATGGAGCATTGTGATGACAAGGGCATGGAACATTAGTCTGAAAATTTCATGGATTATTGTGATGAGTTTCGGTATGGAGCATTGTGATGACTAGGGCACGGAACACTGTGATAACTGTGTCATGGGGGATTGTAGTGACAACGGCATGGAGCATTGTGATGAGAAGAGTATCGAGCATTTTGATGACAAGCGTCATGGAGCATTGTGCTGACAAGGGCATTGAGCAATGTGATGAGAGGTTCCATGTAGCATTGTGATGAAATGGCATGGAGCACTGTGATGCCAAGGGTCATGGAGCTTTGTGATGACACAGGTCGCGGAGCATTTTGATGACAAGGTCGTGGTGCATTGTGATGAGAAGGGCAGGGAGCATTTTGATGACAAGGTCATGGAGCAAATTGATGAAAAGTGTCATGAATCATTTTGATGACAGGGGTTATGGAACATTTTGATGTCATGGGTCATGGATCATTTTGATTTAAAGGGTCATGGAGCATTCTGATGAAAAGGTGCATGGAGCATTGTGATTACAGGGGTTTGGAAGCATTATAATGACAAGGGCAAGGGGCATTGTGATGAGAAGGCAATGGAGCATTCTGATGACATGCGTCATGGAGCTTTGTGATGACAAGCACATGGAGAATTGTGGTGACAAAGGTCACAGAGCCTTGTGGAACGAGGGCATGGAACATTGTGATGACAAAGGTCATGAAGCATTGTGATGACTGGAGTCACGGAGCATTGTGATGACCGGCGTCATGTAGCATTTTGATGACAAGGGCATGGAGCATTGTGATGACAGGGGCATGGATCATTGGTCTGACATGTTTCATGGATTATTGTGATGACAGTGGGCATGGTGCATTGTGATGACAAGGGCATGGAACATTGTGATGACAAGGTTATGGTGTATTGTGAAGACAGGTGTCAGGGAGCATTGTGATGACATATGTCATTGTCCATTGTGATGACAATGGCATGGAGCATTGTGATACCAAGTGTCATGGAGGATTGTGATGACAAAGGTAATGGAGCAATTTGATGACAAGGGCTTGGAACACTGTGATGACAAGGGTCATGGAGCATTGTGATGACAAGGGCATGGAGCATTTTGATGAAAAGCGCCATTGAGAATTTTGATGACAATGTCGTGAAGCATTGTGATGACAAGCTCATGGAGCTTGCTATGACAGGGATCATAGAGCATTCCGATGACAAGTGCATGGAGAATTGTGATGACAAGAACATGTAACATTGTGATAAGAAGTGTCATGGAGCATTGTGATGACAAGGACGTGGAAAATTGTGATGACATGGGACATGGAGCAATGTGATGACCAGGGCATGGAGCAATGTGATGGCAAGACCGTGGAGCATTGTGATGAGAAGATCACGGATAACTGTGATGACGAGCGTCATGGAGCACTGTAATGACAAGGGGCATGGAGCATTGTGAATCCAGGGTTCCTGGAGCATTGTGATGACAAGGGAATGGAGCATTTTCATGAGAAGGTCATGGAGCATTCTGATGACATGCGTCATGGATCATTGTGACGACAAGGGCATGGAGCATTGTGATTACAGAGGTCTTGGAGCACTATGATGACAAGGGTCATGGAGCTTTGGATGAGAAGGCCGTGTAACATTGTGATGGAAGGTGTCATGGAGCATTGTTATGACAGGGGTAATGGAGCATTGTGATGACAAGTGCATGGAACATTGGTCTGAAAATGTCATGGATTATTTTGATGAGATTCGGCATGGAGCACTGTGATGACTAGGGCACGGAACACTTGATACATGTGTCATGGAGGATTGTAATGACAAGGGCATGGAGCATTGTGATGAGAAGTGTATCGAGCATTGTGAGGACAAGCGTCATGGAGCATTGTGCTGACAAAGGCATGGAGCATAGTGAAGATATGGGTAAAAGAGCATTGTGATGAAATTTTCATGGAGCATTGAGGTGTCAAATTTCACAGAGCCTTTTGATGAAGTGGGCATGGACCATTGTGATGACAAGGTACTGGAGCATTTTGATGAGAGAACAATGGAGCCTTTTGGTGACAATTCTCATGGAGCATTCTGATGAAAAGGGGCATGGATCATTGTGATTACAGGAGTATTGGATCCTTGTGATGACAAGACCGTAGAACATTATGATGGCAGGGTTCATTGAGCATGGTTATGACATGGACAATGGAGGATTGTGAGGACAAGGGTATCGAGAATTGGTCTGAAAACTTTCATGGATTACTGTGATGAGAGTGGGCATAGAGCATTGTGATGACAAGGGCACGGAACACTGTGATACATGGAACATGGAGGTTTGCAATGACAAGTGCATGGAGCAATGTGATGAGAGGCTTCATGGAGCATTGTGATGACAAGGGCATGGAGCATTGTGATGACAAGGGTCATGGAGCATTTTGAATACAAGATTCAAATATCATTGTGTTGTCAGGGGTCATGGAGCTCTGTGATGACAGTGGTCATGAAGCATTGTGATGACAGGGTCATGGAGCATTGTGATAAGAAGGTCATGGAGCATTGGACTGAAAATGTTCATGGAGTATTGTGATGACAGGTGTAATGGGGCATTGTGATGACAAGGTCCTTGGGCATTGTGATGAGAAAACCATGGAGCCTTGTGATGACAAGTCTCATGGAGCATTCTGATGAAAAGGTGCATGGATCATTGTGATTACAAGGGTCATGAAGCATTGTGATGAAAATGTTATGGAGCATTGTGATGCCAAGGGTCATGGAGTTTGTGATGACAAAGTTCATTGAGCATTTTGATGACAAGGTCGTGGTGCATTGTGATGAGAAGGGCAGGGAGCATTTTGATGACAGGGTCATGGAGCAATTGGATGAAAAGTATCATGGAATATTTTGATGACAGTGGTTATGGAACATTGTGATGTCAGGGGTCATGGAGCATTGTGATGAAAAGGGTCATGGAGCATTTTGATGACAGGGGTTATGGAACATTGTGATGTCAGGGTTCATGGAGCATTGTGATGATAAGGTCATGTAGCATTGTCATGACATTGATCATGGAACGTTGTGATGACTTGGGGGAGAGAACATTTTAATAAGAAGTGCATGGAGCATTGTGATGACAAGGTTTTTGGAGCAGTGTAATGACAAGGATGTGGAGCATTGTGATGACAAGTGCAGGGCGCATTGTGATGACATGGGTTGTGGAGCATTGTGCTCACAAGCACATGGAGCATTGTGATGACAAGGGTCATGGAGCATTGTGCTGACAAAGGCATGGAGCATGGTGATGACAAGGATCACAGAGCATTGTGATGAAAATTTCATGGAGTATTGTGGTGAGAAAGGTCACAGAGCCCTGTGTGACGAGGACATGGACCATTGTGATGACAAATGTCATGAAGCCTTGTGATGACTGGAGTCACAAAACATTGAGTTGACAGGGGTCTTGGAGCACTGTGATGACAAGGACATGGAGCAATGTGTTGAGAAGGCCATGGAGCATTCTGATAACATGCCTCATGGAGCTTTGTGATGAAAAGGACATGGAGAATTGTGACGGAAAATGCATGGAGCCTTGTCATGACAGGGTTCAAGTCGCATAGTGACGACAAGTGTCAGGGAGCACTGTGATGACAAGTGTATTGAGCATTGTGATGACAAAGGTCATGGAGCATCATGATGAGAAAACCATGGATAATTGTGATGGCGAGCGTCATGGGGCGTTGTGATGACAAGTGTTATGGAACCTTGTGATCACAAGGGTTTGGAGCATTGTGATGACAGGGTTCATGGAGCACTGAGATGAAAAGGGGCATAGAGCATTGTGATTAAAGTGGTCTAGGAGCATTGTGATGACAAGGGCATGGACCATTGTGATGAGAATGCAATGGAGCATTCTGATGACATGCGTCATGCAGCTTTGTGATGACAAGGGCATATAGCATTGTGATGACAGTGGCATGGAACATTGGACTGACAAGTTTGATGGATTATTGTGATGACAGTGGGCATGGCGCATTGTGATGACAAGGGCATGGAGCATTGTGATGACAAGGTCATGGAATACTCTGAAGACAGGTGACAGGGAGCATTGTGATGACATATGTCATGGTCCATTGAGATGACAATGGCATGGAGCATTGTGATGCCAAGTGTAATGGAGGATTGTGATGACAAAGGTAATGGAGCATTGTGATGACAACGGCATGTAACATTGTGATGAGAAGTGTCATGGAGCTCTGTGATGACAAGGACATGGAGAATTGTGATGACAGGGGACATGGATCATTGTTATTACCAGGGAAGGGAGCATTGTGATGGCAAGACCGTGGAGCACTGTGATGAGTAGACCATGAATAACTTTGATGACGAGCATCATGGAGCACTGTAATGACAAGGGTCATGGAGCATTCTGAAGACAGGTGTCATGGAGCATTGTGTTGACAGGGGTCATGAAAAATGTGATGATAGGGGTCATGGAGCATTGTGATGACAAGGTTCATGGAGCATTCTGATGATAAGCTTGTGGAGTATTGTGATGACATTGGCATGGAGCATTGTGATGAAAAGGGCATGGATCATTGTGATGAAAAAGCATGGAGCCTTGTCATGACAAGTTTCAAGGACCATACTGATGATAAGTGTCAGGGAGCATTGTGATGACAAGTGTATTGAGCATTGTGATGACAAAGGTCATGGAGCATTGTGATGAGAAGACCATGGATAATTGTTATGACGGGAGTCATGGGGCGTTGTTATGACAAGTTTTATGAACATTGTGATCACAACGGTTTGGAGCATTGTGATGACAGAGGTCATGGAGCATTTTGATTCAATTTTGATGACAATAGCATGAAGCAGTATGATGATGGGCATGGTGCATTGTGATGACAGGGTTCACGGAGCATTGAGAAGAAAAGGGGCATGGAGCATTGTGATTACAGGTGTCTTGGAGCATTGTGATGACAAGTGCATGGAGCATTGTGATGGGAAATCCATGGAGCATTCTGATGAGATGCGTCATGGAGCTTTCTGATAACAAGGGCATGGAGCGTTGTGATGACAAGGGCCATTGAGAATTTAGATGACAAGGGCTTGGAGTATTGTGATGACAATGGTCATGGAGCATTGAAATGACAAGAGCATGGAGCATTGTGATGTCAAGGGCCATTGAGAATTTAGATGACAAGGTTTTGAAGCACTGTGATGAAAAGCACATGGAGCTTGCTATGACAGGTGCCATGGAGGATTGCGATGACAAGTGCATGGAGAATTGTGATGACAAGAGAATGTAACATTGTGATGATAATTGCATGTAGCATTTTGATGACAGGTGTCATGCAACATTGTGATGACAGGGGTGATGGAGTATTGGGATGAATAGTGATGGAACATTCTGATATCAGTGGTGAGAGAGCATTTTGATGAGAAGTGCATGGAGCACTGTGATGACAATGCTTATGCAGCATTGTGATGACAAGGATGTGGAGCATTGTGATGACAAGCACATGGTGCATTGTGATGACATGGGTCATGGAGCATTGTGCTAAAAAGCTCATGGAGCTTTGTGATGAGAAGAGTCATGGAGCATTGTGCTGAGAAACGCATAGAGCATTGTGATGACAAGGGTCACAGAGCTTTGTGATGAAAAGTTCATGAAGCATTGTGGTGACAAAGGTCACAAATACTTGTGATGACGAGGGCATGGACCATTGTGATGGGTAAGGTCATGAAGCATTTTGACGACAGGAGTCATGGAGCATTGTGATGACGGCTCATGGAGCATTGTGATGACAAGGGCAAGGAGCATTGTGATGACAGGGGCATGGAGCATTGGTCTTACAAGTTTCATGCATTATTGCGATGAGAGTGGGAATGGCGCATTGTGATGACAAGGGCATGGAGCATTGTGATGACAAGGTCATGCAATATTGTGAAGACAGGTGTCTGGGAGCATTGTGAAGACATAAGTCATGGCCCATTGTGATGACAATGCCATGGAGCATTGTGATGCCAATTGTCATGGAGGTTTGTGATGACAAATGTAATGGAGCATTGTGATGACAAGGACTTGGAGCATTGTGATTACAAGGGTCATGGAGCACTGTGCTGACAAGGGCATGGAGCATTGTGATTACAAGGGTCATGGAGCTTGGTGTTGACAAAGTTCATGGAGCATTTTGATGACAAGAGTGTGGTGCATTGTGATGAGTAGGGCAGGGAGCATTGTGATGAAAGGGTCATGGAACAATTTGATGAAAAGGGTCAGGGAACATTTTGATGACAAGGGTTATGGAAAATTGTGATGTCAGTGGTGATTGAGCATTGTGATGATAAGGGCATGTAGCATTTTGATGACAGGGGTTATGGAACAATGTGATGACAGGGGTGAGGGAGTATTGTGATGACTAGTGATGGAACATTGTGATATCAGTGGTGAGAGAGCATTTAGATGAGAAGTGCATGTAGCATTGTGATGACAACTTTTATGGAGCATAGTGATGACAAGGTTGTGGAGCATTGTCATGACAAGTGCATAGCACATTGTGATGACATGTGTCTTGGAGCACTGTGCTGAGAAGCGCATGTAGGATTGTTTTGACAAGGTTCATGGAGCATTGTGCTGACAAAGCATGGAGCATTGTGATGACAAGGGTTACAGAGCATTGTCATGACGAGGGAATGGACAATTTTCATGACAAAGGTCATAAAGCATTGTGATGACTGGAGTCACGGAGCATTATGATGTGAGGGGTCATGGAGCATTGTGATTACAAGGGCATGGAGCATTGTGATGACCGGGGCATGGAGAATTGGTCTGACAAGTTTCATGGATTATTGCTATGAGGTTGGACATGGCACATTGTGATGACAAGGGCATGGAACATTTTTATGACAATGTCATGTAGTACTGTGAAGACAGGTGTCAGGGAGCACTGTGATGACATATGTCATGGTGCATTGTGATGACAATGGCGTGGAGCATTGTGATGCCAAGTGTCATGGAGGACTGTGATGACAAATGTAATGGAGCATTGTGATGCCAAGTGCCATGGAGGATTGTGATGACAAGGGCCATTAACAATTTTGATGCCAACGTCGTGAAGCATTGTGATGACAAGCGAACGGAGCTTGCTATGACAGGGGACATGGAGCATTGCAATGAAAAGTGCATGGAGAATTGTGAAGACAAGAGCATGTAACATTGTGATGAGAAGTGTCATGGAGTATTGTGATGAGAAGGACGTGGAGAATTGTGATATCAGGGGATATGGAGCATTGTGATGGCCAGGGCAGGGAGCATTGTGATGGCAAGACTGTGCAGCATTGTAATGAGAAGACCATGGATAATTGTGATGACGATCATCATGGAGCACTGTAATGACAAGGGGCATGGAGCATTGTGATGACAGGTGTCATGGAGAATTGTGATGACAGGGGTCATGGAGCATTGTGATGACATGGGTCATGGAGCCTTCTGATGACAAGCTTGTGGAGTATTGTGATGACAATGGTATGGAGCATAGTGATGAAAGGTCATGGAGCATTGTGATGAAAAAGGCATGGAGCCTTTTCATGACAGGGTTCATGGAGCATTCTGAAGACAAGTGTCAGGGAGCAGTGTGAAGACAAGTGCATGGAGCATGGTGTTGAGAAGGCCATGGAGCATTCTGATGATATGGGTCATGGAGCTTTGTGATGACATGGGCATGGAGCACTGTGATTACTGGGGTCTTGGAGCATTGTGATGAAAAGCACATGGATCATTTTGATGAAAAATGCATGGAGCCTTGTCATGACAGGGTTCAAGAAGCATACTGACGACAAGTGGCAGGGAGCATTGAGATGACAATTTATTGAACATTGTGATGACAAAGGTCACGGAGCATTGTGATGAGAAGACCATGGATAATTGTCATGAGGAGCATCATGGGGAATTGTGATGACAAGTGTTATGGAACATTGTGATCACAAGGTTTTGGAGCATTGTGATGACAGAGGTCATGTAGCATTTTGATTACATTGTGATGACAATAGCATTAAGCATTATGATGTTGGGCATGGTGCATTGGAATGGCAGAGCTCATGGAGAATTGAGATGAAAAGGGGCATGGAGCATTGTGAATACAGGGGTCTTGGAGCACTGTGATGACAAGGGCATGGAGCATTGTGATGAGAAGGCCATGGAGCATTCTGATGACATAAGTCATTGAGCTTCGTGATGACAAGGGCATGGAGCATTGTGATTACAGGGGCCTTGGAGAATTGTGATGACAAGGTTCATGGAGCCTTGTGATGACGAGGCATTGGAACATTGTGATGGCAGGGGTCATGGAGCATTGTTATGACACGGGTAATGGAGCCTTTTGATGACAAGGGAATGGAGCATTTGTGTGAAAATTTTCATGGATTATTGTGATGAGGGTGGGCATGGAGCACTGTGATGTCAAGAGCAAGGAACACGGTGATACATGGATCATGGAGGATTGTAATGACAAGGGCATGGAGCACTGTGATGAGAAGCGCATCGAGCATTGTGATGACAAGCGTCATGGAGCTTTGTGATGACAAGTGCATAGAGCAATGTGATGAGAGGGTTCTTGGAGCACTGTGATGACAATGGCATGGAACATTGTGATGTCAAGGGTCATGGAGCACTGGGATGACAAGTGTCACGGAGCATTCTGATTACAGTTGTCATGGAGCATTGGGATGACAAGCACATGGATCATTTTGATGACAAGTGTCATGGAGCATTTTGAGGACAAGAGTCCCAGAACATTGCGTTGTCTGTGGTCATGGAGCGCTGTGATGACAGTGGTCATGGAGCATTATGATGACAGGTGTATTGGAGCATTGTGATGGCAAGGGCATGGAGCATTGTGATGAGAAGGCCATGGAACATTCTGATGACATGCATCATGGAGATTTGTGATGAGAAGGGCATGGAGCATTGTGATTACAGGGGTCATGGAACATTGTGATGACAGGGGTGAGGGAGTATTGTGATAACTAGTGATGGAACATTGTGATATCATTGGTGAGAGAACATTTAGATGAGAAGTGCATGGTGCATTGTGATAACAAGGTTTATGGAGCATTGTGATGACAAGGTTGTGGAGCATTGTGATGAGAAGCGCTTGGCACATTGTGATGTCATGGGTCATGGAGCAGTGTGCTGAGAAGCGCATGGAGCATTGTGATGACAAGGGACATGGAGCATTGTTATGTCCAGGTCATGGAGCATTGTGATGGCAAGACCATGGAGCATTATAATAGCAAGACCATGGAGCATTTTGATGACGAGTGTCATCGAGCACTGTAGTGACACGGGGCATGGTGAACTGTGATGACAAGTGTCATGGATCATTGTGATGACAAGGGTCAAGTTGCATTCTTATGACAAGCTTGTGGAGTATTGTGATGACAATGGCATGGAGCATTGTGATGAAAAATGCATGGAGCAGTGTGATGAAAAAGGCATGGAACCTTTTCATGACAGGGATCAAGGAGCATTCTGACGTCAAGTGTCAGGGAGCATTGTGATTACAAGTGTATTGAGCATTGTGATGACAAACTTCATGGAGCATTGTGCTGAGAGGACAATGGATAACTGTGATGAGGAGCGTCATGGGGCATTGTGATGACAAGTGTTATGGAACATTGTGATCACAAGTGTTTGGAGTATTGTGATGACAGAGGTCATGGAGCATTTTGATTTCATTGTGATGACAATAGCATGAAGCATTATGATGATGGGCATGGTTCTTTGTGATGACAGGGTTTATGGAGCATTGAGATGAAAAGGGGCATGAAGCATTGTGATTACAGGGCTGTTGGAGCATTGTGATGACAAGGGCATGGAACATTCTGATGACAATGTCATGGAGTATTGTGAAGGCAAGTGTCAGGGAGCATTGTGATAACATATGTCATTGTCCATTGTGATGACAATGGCATGGAGCATTGTGATACCAAGTGTCATTGAGGATTGTGATGACAAATGTAATGGAGCAATTTGATGACAAGGGCTTGGAACATTGCGATGACAATGGTCATGGGGCATTGTGATGACAAGGGCATGGAGCATTCTGATGACAAGTGCATGGAGCACTGAGATTACAGGGGTTTTGAAGCAATGTGATGACAAGGGCATGGAGCATTGTGATGAGAAGGCAATGGAGCATTCTGATGACATGCGTCATGGAGCTTTGGGATGACAAGGACATGGAGCACTGTGATTACAGTGTTCTTGGAGCATTGTGATGACAAGGGTCATGGAGCATTGTGATGAGAAGGTCATGGAGCATTGGCCTGAAAATGTTCATGGAGTATTGTGATGACAGTGGTCAAGGAGCATTGTGATGACAAGGGAATGGAGCCTTATGATGACAAGGTCCAGGAGCAGTGTGATGAGAAGACCATGGAGACTTGTGATGACAAGACTCATGGAGCATTTTGATGAATTGGGGCATGGAGCATTGTGATTACAGGGGTCTTGGAGCATTGTGATGACAAGGGAATTGAGCATTGTGATGAGAAAGCCATGGAGCAGTCTGATGACATGTGTCATGGATCTTTGTGATGACAAGGGCATGGAGCATTGTGATTACAGGGGTCTTGGAGCATCGTGATGACAAGGGTCATGGAGCCTTGTGATTACAAGGCCGTGGAACATTGTGATGGCAGGGGTCATGGAGCATTGTTATGACAGGTGTAATGGAGCATTGTGATGACAAGGGAATGGAGCAATGTGATGAGAGATTTCATTGAGCATTGTGATGACAATGGCATGGAGCTTTGTGATGCAAAGGGTCAGGGAGCTTTGTGATGACAAATGTCATGGGGCATTTTGATGACAAGGGCGTGGTGCATTGTGATGAGAAGTGCAGGGAACATTGTGATGACAGGGTCATGGAGCAATTTGAATAAAAGAGTCATGGAATATTTTGATGACAGGGGTTATGGAACATTGTGATGTCAGGGGTCATGAAACATTGTGAAGAAATGTGTCATGGAGCATTTTGTGACAGGGGTTATGGAACATTGTGATGTCAGGGTTCATGGAGCATTGTGATGATAAGGGCATGTAGCACTGTCATGACAGTGGTCATGGAACATTGTGCTGACAGGGGTGAGCGAGTATTGTGATGAATAGTGCTGGAACATTGTGATATATGTGGTGAGAGAGCATTTTGATGAGAAGTGCATGAAGCATTGTGATGACAAGTTTTATGGAGCATAGCGATGAAAAGGATGTGGAGCATTGTGATGAAAAGAGCATGGCACATTGTGATGACATGTCAATGGAGCATTGTCCTGAAAAGCGCATGGAGCATTTTGATGACAAGTGTCATGGAGCATTGTGCTGATAAAGGCATGGAGCATTGTGATGACAAGGGACACAGAGCATTGTGATGAAAATTTCATGGAGCATTGTGGTGACAAAGATCACAAAGCCTTGTGTGACGAGGGCATGGACCATTGTGAGGACAAAGTTCATGAATCTTTGTGATGACTGGAGTCACGGAGCATTGTGATGACAGTGGTCATGGAGCATTGTGATGACAAGGGCATGGAGCAATGTGATGACAGGGGCATGGAACATTTGTCTGACAAGTTTCATGGATTATTGTGATGACAGTGGGCATGGAGCAATGAGATGACAAGGGCATGGAGCATTGTAGTGACAAAGGTCACAGAGCCTTTTGTGACGAGGGCATGGACCATTGTGAGGACAAAGGTCATGAAGCATTGTGATGACTGGAGTCACGGAGCATTGTGATGACAGCGGACATGGAGCATTGTGATGAGAAGGGCATGTAGCATTGTGGTGACAGGGGCATGGAACATTGGTCTGACATGTTTCATGGATTATTGTGATGACAGTGGGCATAGCGCATTGTGATGACAAGGGCATGGAACATTGTGATGACAAGGTCATGGAGTATTGTGAAGACAGGTGTCAGGGAGAGTTGTGATGACATATGTCGTTGTCCATTGTGATGACAATGGCATGGAGCATTGTGATACCAAGTGTCATGGAGGATTGTGATGACAAAGGTAATGGAGCATTTTGATGACAAGTGCTTGGAACATTGCGATGACAAGGGCATGGAGCATTCTGATGAAATGGTGCATGGAGCATTGAGATTAAAGGGGTTTTGAAGCAATGTAATTACAATGGTATGGAGCATTGTGATGAGAAGGCAATGGAGCATTCTGATGACATGCGTCATGGAGCTTTGTGATGACAAGGACATGGAGCATTGTGATTACATGGGTCTTGGAGCATTGTGATGAAAAGGGAATGGATCATTGTGATGAAAAATGCATGGAGCCTTGTCATGACAGGGTTCAAGGAGCATACTGATGACAACTGTCAGGGAGCATTGTGATGATAAGTGTATTGAGCATTGTGACGACAAAGATCATGGAGCATTGTGATGAGAAAACCATGGATAATTGTGATGACCAGCGTCATGTGGCATTGTGATGACAAGTGTTATGGAACATTGTGATCAGAAGGGTTTGGTGCATTGTGATGACAGAGGTCATTGAGCATTTTGATTTCATTGTGATGACAATAGCATGAAATATTATGGTGACGGGCACGGTGCATTGTGATGACAGAGGTCATTGAGCATTTTGATTTCATTGTGATGACAATAGCATGAAATACTATGGTGACGGCTACTGTGCATCGTGATGACAGGGTTCATGGAGCATTGAGATGAAAAGGGGCATGGAGCATTGTGATTACAGTGGTGTTGGAGCATTGTGATGACAAGGGCATGGAGCATTGTGATGAGAAGGCCATGGAGCATTCTGATGACATGCGTCATGGAGCTTTGTGATGACAAGGGCATGGAGAATTGTGATTACAGGGGTCATGGAATATTGTGATGACAGGGGTGAGGGAGTATTGTGATGACTAGTGATGGAACATTGTGATATCAGTGGTGAGAAGGCATTTTGAGGAGAAGTGCATGGTGCATTGTGATGACAAACTTTATGGAGCATTTTGATGACAAGGATGTGGAGCATTGTGGTGACAAGTCCATGGTGCATTGTGATGACATGGGTTATGGAGCAGTGTGCTGACACGCGCATCGAGCATTGTGATGACAAGGGTCATGGAGCATTGTGCTGACAAAGGCATGGAGCTTTGTGATGACAAGGGTCACAGAGCATTGTGATAAAAATTTCATGGAGCATTGCGGTGACAATTGTCACAGAACTTTGTGTGACCACGTCATGGACCATTGTGATTTCAAATATCATGAAGCACTGTGATGACTGGAGTCATGGAGCATTGTGATAACAGGGGTCTTGGAGCATTGTGATGAAAAGGGAATGGATCATTGTGATGAAAAAGGCATGGAGCCTTGTCATGACAGTGTTCAAGGAGCATACTGATGACAAGTGTCAGCGAGCATTGTGATGCCAAGTGTACTGAGCACTGTGGTGACAAACGTCATGGAGCATTGTGATGAGAAGACCTTGCATAATTGTGATGACGAGCGTCATGGGGCATGTGATGACAAGTGTTATGGAACATTGTGTTCAGAAGGGTTTTGAGCATTGTGGTGACAGAGGACATGGAGCATTTTGATTTCATTGTGATGACAATAGCATGAATCATTATGATGATGGGCATGGTGCATTGTGATGACAGTGTTCATGGAGTATTGAGATGAAAAGTGTCATGGGGAATTGTGATTAAAGAGGTCTTGGAGCATTGTGATGACAAGGGTCATGGAGCCTTGTGATGACAAGGCCGTGGAACATTGTGATGGCAGGGGTCATGGAGCATTGTTATGACAGGTGTAATGGAGCATTGTGATGACAAGGGCATGGAGCAATGTGATGAGAGATTTCATTGAGCATTGTGATGACAAGGGCATGGAGCATTGTGATGCCAAGGGTCATGGAGCTTTGTGATGACAAATGTCATGGGGCATTTTGATGACAAGGGCGTGGTGCATTGTGATGAGAAGTGCAGGGAACATTGTGATGACAGGGTCATGGAGCAATTTGAATAAAAGGGTCATGGAATATTTTGATGACAGGGGTTATGGAACATTGTGATGTCAGGGGTCATGAAGCATTGTGATGAAATGGGTCATGGAGCATTTTGTGACAGGGGTTATGGAACAATTTGATGTCATGGTTCATGGAGCATTGTGATGTTAAGGGCATGTAGCACTGTGATGACAGGGGTAATGGAACACTGTGATGACAGGGGTGAGGGAGTATTGTGATGACTAGTGATGAAACATTGTGATATATGTGTTGAGAGAGCATTTTGATGAGAAGTGCATGGAACATTGTGATGACAAGTGTTATGGAGCATAGCAATATTAATGATGTGGAGTATTGTGATGACAAGCGCATGGCGCATATTGATGCCATGCGTCATTGAGCATTGTGCTGACAAGCGCATGGAGCACTTTGATGACAAGTGTCATGGAGCATTGTGCTGAAAAAGGCATGGAGCATTTTGATGACAAGGGACACAGAGCATTGTGATGAAATACTCATGGAGCATTGTGGTGAAAAAGATCACAGAGCATTGTATGACGAGGGCATGGACCATTTTGATGAGATAGGTCATGAAGCATTGTGATGACTGGAGTCACGGAGAATTGTGATGAAAGGGGTCATGGATCATTGTGATGACAAGGGCATGGAGCAATGTGATGACAGGGGCATTGAACATAGGTCTGACAAGTTTCATGGATTATTGTGATGACAGTGGGCATGGAGCATTGTGATGACAAGGGCATGGAGCATTGTGGTGACAAAGGCATGGAGCATTTTGATGAGAAGGGACACAGAGCATTGTGATGAAATATTCATGGAGCATTGTGCTGAAAAATATCACAGAGCCTTGTGTGAAGAGCGCATGGACCACTGTGATGACAAAGGTCATGAAGCATTGTGATGACTGGAGTCACGGGTCATTGTGATGACAGGGGTCATGGAGCATTGCTCTGACAAGATTAATGGATTATTGTGATGAGAGTGGGCATGGCGCATTGTGATGACAAGGGCATGGAACATTGGTCTGAAAGTTTCATGGATTATTGTGATGAGATTCGGCATGGAGCATTGTGATGACTAGGGAACGGAACACTGTGATACATGTGTCATGGAGGATTGTAATGATAAGGGCATGGAGCATTGTGATGAGAAGAGTATTGAGCATTGTAATGACAAGTGTCATGGAGCACTGTGCTGACAAGGGCATGGAGCAATGTGATGAGAGGTTACATGTAGCATTGTGATGAAATGGCAAGGAGAATTGTGATGCCAAGGGTCATGGAGCTTTGTGATGACAAAGGTCAAGGAGCATTTTGATGACAAGTTCGTGGTGCATTGTGATGAGAAGGGCATGGAGCATTGTGATGACAGGGTCATAGAGAAAATTGATGAAATATATCATGGAACATTTTGATGACAAGGGTTATGGAAGATTTTGATGTCAGGGGTCAGGAGCATTGCGATGATAAGAGCATGTAGCACTGTGATGACAGTGGTCATGGAATATTGTGATGACAGGGGTGAGCGAGTATTGTGATGACTAGTGATGGAACATTGTGATATATGTGGTGAGAGAGCATTTTGATGAGAAGTGCATGGAACATTGTGATGACAAGTTTTATGGAGCATAGCGATGAAAAGGATGTGGAGCATTGTGATGAAAAGAGCATGGCACATTGTGATTACATGTGTCATGGAGCATTGTGCTGACAAGCGCATGGAGCATTTTGATGACTAGTGTCATGGAGCATTGTGCTGACAAAGGCATGGAGCATTGTGATGACAAGGGACACAGAGCATTGTGATGAAAATTTCATGGAGCATTGTGGTGACAAAGATCACAGAGCCTTGTGTGACGAGGGCATGGACCATTGAGATGAGAAAGGTCATGAATCATTGTGATGACTGGAGAAATGGAGCACTGTGATGACAGTGGTCATGGAGCACTGTGATGACAAGGGCATGGAGCAATGTGATGACAGGGGAATGGAACATTGGTCTGACAAGTTTCATGGATTATTGTGATGACAGTGGGCATGGCACAATGTGATGACAAGGGCATGGAACATTATTATGACAAGGGTCATGGAGCATTGTGATGACAAGGGCATGGAGCATTATGATGAAAAGGTGCATGGAGCATTGAGATTACAGGGGTTTTGAAGCAATGTGATGACAAGGGCATGGAGCATTGTGATGAGAAGGCAATGGAGCATTCTGATGACATGTGTCATGGAGCTTTGTGATGACAAGGACATGGAGCATTGTGATTACAGGGTTCTTGGAGCATTGTGATGACAAGGGTCATGGAGCATTGGCCTGAAAATGTTCATGGAGTATTGTGATGACAGTGGTCAAGGAGCATTGTGATGACAAGGGAATGGAGCCTTGTGATGACAAGGTCCTGGAGCAGTGTGATGAGAAGACCATGGAGCCTTGTGATGACAAGTCTCATGGAGCATTCTGATGAATAGGGGCATGGAGCATTGTGATTTCAGTGGTCTTGGAGCATTGTGATTACAAGGGCATGGAGCATTTTGATGAGAAGGCCATGGAGCATTCTGATGACATGGGTCATGGATCTTTGTGACGACAAGGGCAAGGAGCCTTGTGATTACAGGGGTCTTGGAGCATTGTGATGACAAGGGTCATGGAGCCTTGGCTGACAAGGCAGTGGAACATTGTGATGGCAGGGGTCATGGAGCATTGTTATGACAGGGGTAATGGAGCATTGTGATGACAAGGGCATGGAACATTGGTCTGAAAATTTCATGGATTATTGTGATGAGATTCGGCATGGAACATTGTGATGACTAGGGCACGGAACACTGTGATACATGTGTCATGGAGTATTGTAATGACAAGGGCATGGAGCATTGTGATGACAAGAGTATCGAGCATTGTGATGACAGGGGTCATGGAGCATTGTGCTGACAAGGGCATGGAGCAATGTGATGAGAGCTTTCATGTAGCATTGTGATGAAATGTCATGGAGCATTGTGATGCCAAGGGTCATGGAGCTTTGCGATGAAAAAGGTCATGGAGCATTTTGATGACAAGGTCGTGGTGCATTGTGATGAGAAAGGCGGGGAGCATTGTGATGACAGGGTCATGGAGCAAATTGATGAAAAGTGTCATGGAACATTTTGATGACAGGGGTTATGGAACATTGTGATGTCAGGGGTCATGGAGCATTGTGATGATAAGGGCATGTAGCACTGTGATGACAGTGGTCATGGAACATTGTGATGAGAGGGGTGAGCGAGTATTGTGATGACTATTGATGGAACATTGTGATATATGTGGTGAGAGAGCTTTTTTTTTTTTTTTTTTTTTTTTTTTTTTTGTGGTACGCGGGCCTCTCACCGCTGAGGCCTCTCCCGTTGCGGAGCACAGGCTCCGGACGCTCAGGCTCAGCAGCCATGGCTCACGGGCCCAGCCGCTCCGCGGCATATGGGATCCTCCCAGACCGGGGTACGAACCCGTATCCCCTGCATCGGCAGGCGGACCCTCAACCACTGCGCCACCAGGTAGTCCCCGAGAGAGCATTTTGATGAGAAGTTCATGGAGCATTGTGATGACAAGTTTTATGGAGCATAGTGATGAAAAGGATGTGGAGCATTGTGATGAAAAGAGCATTGCACATTGTGATGACATGTTTCATGGAGCATTGTGCTGACAAGGGCATGAAGCATTGTGGAGACTATGGTCACAGAGCCTTGTGTGACGAGGGCATGGACCATTGTGATGACAAAGGTCATGAAGCATTGTGATGACTGGGGTCATGGAGCATTGTGATGAGAAGGGAATTGAGCATTGTGATGAAAGGGACATGGAACATTGGTCGGACATGTTTCATGGATTCTTGTGATGACAGTGGACATGTCGCACTCTGATGACAAGGGCATGGAACATTGTGATGACAAGGTCATGGAGTATTGTGAAGAGAGTTGTCAGGGAGCATTGTGATGACATATGTCATTGCCCATTGTGATTACAATGACATGGAGCATTCTGAAACCAAGTGTCATGGAGGATTGTGATAACAAAAGTAATGGAGCATTTTGATGACAAGTGCTTGGGACATTGTGATGACAAGGGTCATGGAGCATTGTGATGACAATGTCATGGAGCATTGTCATGACAAGGGCGATTGAGAATTTTGATGACAACGTCGTGAAGCATTGTGATGACAAGCGCATGAAGCTTGCTATGACTGGGTTCATAGAGCATTGCGATGACAAGTGCATGGAGATTTGTGATGAGAATATCATGTAACGTTGTGATAAGAAGTGTCATGAAGCATTGTGATGACAAGGACGTAGAGAATTGTGATGACATGGCACATGGAGCATTGTGATGACCAGGGCATGGAGTATTGTGATGGCAAGACCGTAGAGCATTGTGATGAGAAGTTCACGGATAATTGTGATGACAAGCGTCATGGATCACTGTAATGACAACGGGCATGGAGCATTGTGATTACAGGGGTCTTGGATCACTGTGATGACAAGGGAATGGAGCATTGTGATCAGAAGGCCACGAAGCATTCTGATGACATGCGTCATGAATCATTGTGACGACAAGGGCATGGAGCATTGTGATTGCAGAGGTCTTGGAGCACTGTGATGACAAGGGTCATGGAGCCTTGGATGACAAGGCCGTGGAACATTGTGATGGCATGTGTCCTGGAGCATTGTTATGACAGGTGTAATGGAGCATTGTGATGACAAGAGCATGGAACATTGGTCTGAAAATTTCATGGATTATTGTGATGAGATTCTGCATGGAGCATTGTGAGGACTAGGGCCCGGAACACTGTGATACATGTGTCATGGAGGATTGTAATGACAAGGGCATGGAGCATTGTGATGAGAAGTGTATCGAGCATTGTGATGACAAGCGTCATGGAGCATTGTGCTGACAAGGGCATGGAGCAATGTGATGAGAGGTTTCATGTAGCATTGTGATGAAATGGCATGGAGCACTTTGATGCCAAGGGTCATGGATATTTGTGATGACAAAGGTCATGGAGCATTTTGATGACAAGGTCGTGGTGAATTGTGATGAGAAGGGCAGGGAGCATTGTGATGACAGGGTGATGGAGCAAATTGATAAAAAGTGTAATGGAACATTTTGATTACAGAGGTTATGGAACATTGTGATGTCAGGGGTCATGGAGCATTTTGATGAAAAGGGAATGGATCATTGTGATGAAAAATGCATGGAGCCTTGTCATGACAGGGTTCAAGGAGCATACTGATGACAACTGTCAGGGAGCATTTTGATCATAAGTGTATTGAGCATTGTGATGACAAAGATCATGGAGCATTGTGATGAGAAGTCCATGGATAATTGTGATGACCAGCGTCATGGGGCATTGTGATGACAAGTGTTATGGAACATTGTGATCAGAAGGTTTTGGTGCATTGTGATGACAGAGGTCATTGAGCATTTTGATTTCATTGTGATGACAATAGCATGAAATATTATGGCGATGGGCACGGTGAATTGTGATGACAGGTTTCATGGATCATTGAGATGAAAACGGGCATGGAGCATTGTGACTACAGGGGTGTTGGAGCATTGTGATGACAAGGGCATGGGGCATTGGGATGAGAAGGCCATGGAGCATTCTGAAGACATGCGTCATGGAGCTTTGTGATGACAAGGGCATTGAGCATTTTGATTAGAGTGGTTTTGGATCATTGTGATGACAAGGGTCATGGATGCTTGTGATGACAAGGCCGTGGAAACTTGTGATGGCACGGGTCATGGAACACTGTTATGACAGTGGTAATGGAGCTTTGTGATGATAAAGGTCATGGGGCATTTTGATGACAAGGGCGTGGTGCACTGTGATGTAAAGGGCAGGGCACATTTTGATGACAGCATCATGGAGCAATCTGATTAAAAGTGTCAAGGAATATTTTGATCATAGAGGTTATGGAACATTGTGATGTCAGGGGTCCTGAAGCATTGTGATGAAATGGGTCATGGAACATTTTGTGACAGTGGTATGGAACATTGTGATGTCAGTGGTCATGGAGCATTGTGATGATAAGGGCATGTAGCACTGTGATGACGGTGATCATGGAACATTGTGATGACAGGTGTGAGCTAGTATTGTGATGACTAGTGATGGAACATAGTGATATATGTGGTGAGAGAGCATTTTGATGAGAAGTGCATGGAGCATTTTGATGACAAGTTTTATGGAGCATAGCGATGAAAAGGATGTGGAGCATTGTGATGAAAAGTGCATGGCGCAATGTGATGACATGGGTCAAGGAACATTCGGCTTACAAGCGCATGGAGCATTTTGATGAAATGTGTCATGGAGCATTGTGCTGACAAAGGCATAGAGCATTGGGATGACAAGGGACACAGAGCATTGTGATGAAAATTTCGTGGAGCATTGTGGTGTCAAAGATCACAGAGCCTTGTGTGAAGACAGCATGGATCATTGGTCTGACAAGTTTCATGGATTATTGTGATGACAGTGGGCACGGAAAATTGTGATGACAATGATATGGATCATTGTGGTGACAAAGGTCACAGAGCCTTGTGTGACGAAGGCATGGACCATTGTGATGAAAAAGGTCATGAAGCATTGTGATGACTGGAGTCACGGAGCATTGTGATGACAGGGGTCATGGAGCATTGTGATGACAAATGCATGGAGCATTGTGATGACAGGGGCATGGAACATTGGTCTGATAAGTCTCATGGATAATTGTGATGACAGTGGGCATGGCGCATTGTGATGACAAGGGCATGGAACATTGTGATGACAAGTTCATGGAGTATTGTGAAGACAGGTGTCAGGGAGCATTGTGATGACATATGTCATTGTCCATTGTGATGACAATGGCATTGAGCATTGTGATACAAAGTGTCATGGGGGATTGTGATGACAAAGGTAATGGAGCATTTTGATGACAAGGGCTTGGAACATTGTGATGACAAGGGTCATGGAGCGTTGTGATGACAAGGGCATGGAGCATTGTGATGACAAGGGCCATTGAGAATTTTGATGACAACGTCGTGAAGCATTGTGATGACAAGCCCATGGAGCTTGATATGACAGGGGTCATAGAGCATTGCGATGACAAGTGCATGGAGAATTGTGATGACAAGATCATGTAGCATTGTGATGAGAAGTGTCATGAAGCATTGTGATGACAAGGACGTGGAGAATTGTAATGACATGGGTCAGGGAGCATTTTGGTGAACAGGGCAAGTAGAATTGTGATGGCAAGACCGTGGAACATTGTGATGAAAAGACCATGGATAATTATGATGAAGAGGGTCATGGATCACTGTAATGACAAAGGGCATGAAGCATTGTGATGACAGGTGTCATGGAGCATTGTCATGAGAGGCTTCATGGAGCACTGTGATGACAAGGGTCATGAAGCATTGTGATGAGAAGGTCATGGAGCTTTGGGCTGAAAATGTTCATGGAGTATTGTGATGACAGTGGTCAAGGAGCATTGTAATGACAAGGGAATGGAGCATTGTGATGACAAGGTCCTGGAGCAGTGTGATGAGAAGAGCATGGCGCCTTGTGATGACAAGTCTCATGTAGCTTTCTGATGAATAGGAGCATGGAGCATTGTGATTACAAGGGTCTTGGAGCATTGTGATGACAAGGGCATGGAGCATTGTGATGAGAAGGCCATGGAGCATTCTGATGACATGCGTCATGCATATTTGTGACGACAAGGGCATGGAGCATTGTGATTACAGGGGTCTTGGAGCATTGTGATGACAAGGATCATGGAGCCTTGGATGACAAGGCCGTGGAACAGTGAGATGGCATGTGTCATGGAGTATTTTAATGACAGGTGTAATGGAGCATTGTGATGACAGGGTTAATGGAGCATTGTGATGACAAGGGCATGGAACATTGGTTTGAAAATTTCATGGATTATTGTGATGAGATTCGGCATGGAGCATTGTGATGACTAGGGTAAGGAACACTGTGATACATGTGTCATGGAGGATTGTAATGACAAGGGCATGGAGCATTGTGATGAGAAGGGTATCGAGCATTGTGATGACAAGCTTCATGGAGCATTGTGCTGACAAGGGCATGGTGCATTGTGATTACAGGGGTCTTGGAGCATTGGGAAGAAAAGGGAATGGACCATTGTGATGAAAAATGCATGGAGCCTTGTCATGACACTGTTCAAGGAGAATACTGATGATAAGTGTCCGGGAGCATTGTGATGATAAGTGTATTAAGCATTGTGATGACAAAGGTCATGCAGTATTGTGATGAGAAGACCATGGATAATTGTGAGGACCAGGCTCATGTGGCATTGTGATGACAAGTGTTATAGAACATTGTGATCACAAGGGTTTGGTGCATTGTGATGACAGAGGTCATTGAGCATTTTGATTTCATTGTGATGACAATAGCATGAAATATTATGGTGATGGGCACGGTGCATTGTGATGACAGGGTTCATGGAGCATTGAGATGAAAAGGGGCATGGAGCATTGTGATTACAGGGGTGTTGGGGCATTGTGACGACAAGGGCATGGAGCATTGTGATGTGAAGGCCATGGAGCATTCTGATGACATGCGTCATGGAGCTTTGTGATGACAAGTGAATGGAGCATTGTGATTACAGGGGTCTTGGAGCATTGTGATGACAAGGGTCATGGAGGCTTGTGATGACAAGGCCGTTGATCCTTTTGCTGGCATTGGTCATGGAGCACTATGATGACAAGGGTCATGGAGCATTGTGATGACAAGCATCACGGAACATTCAGATTAAAGGTGTCATGGAGCATTGGGATGACAAGGGCATGGATCATTGTGATGACAAGTGTCATGGAGAGTTTTGATGACAAGATTCCCGGATCATTGTGTTGTGAGGGGTCATGGAGCGCTGGAATGACAGTGGTCATGGAGCATTGTGATGACAGTGCTCTTGGTGCATTGCGATGAGAAGGTCATGGATCATTGGGCTGAAAATGTGCATAGAGTATTGTGATGACAGGGGTCATGGAGCATTGTGATGACAAGGGAATGGAGCATTGTGATGACAAGGTCCTGGAGAATTGTGTTGAGAAGACCATGGCATCTTGTGATGACATGTCTCATGGAGCATTCTGATGAAAAGCAGCATGGAACATTGTAATTGCAGGGGTCTTGGAGCATTGAGATGACAAGGGCATGGAGCATGGTGATTTGAAGGCCATGGAGCATTCTGATGACATGTGTCATGGAGCTTTGTGAAGACAAGCACATGTAGCATTGTGAATATCAGGGTCTTGGAGCATTGTGATGAAAAGGCCATGGATCATTGTGATGAAAAACGCATGGAGTCTTGTCATGACAGGGTTCAAGGAGCACACTGAGGACAAGTGTCAGGGAGCATTGAGATGACAAGTGTATTGAGCATTGTGATGACAAAGGTCATGGAGCATTGTGATGAGAAGACCATGGATAATTGTGTTGATGAGCGTAATGGGGCGTTGTGGTGCCAAGTGTTATGGAAAATTGTGATCACAAGGGTTTGGGGTATTTTGGTGTCAGAGGTCATGGAGCATTTTGATTTCATTTTGATGACAATAGCATGAAGCATTATGATGATGGGCATGGTGCATTTTGATGACAGGGTTCATGCAGCATTGAGATGAAAAGTGGCATGGAACATTGTGATGACAAATGTCAGGAAGCATTGTGATGACTGGAGTCACGGAGCATTGTGATGACAGGGGTCATGGAGCATTGTGATGACAAGGGCATGGAGCATTGAGATGAAAGGGGCATGGAGCATTGGTCTGACATGTTTCATGGATTATTGTGATGACAGTGGGCATGGCACATTTTGATAACTAGCGCATAGAGCATTGTGATGACAAGGTCATTGATTATTGTGAAGAAATGTGTCAGGGAGCATTGTGGTGTCATATGTCACGGTGCATTGTGATGACAGTGGTATTGAGCATTGTGATGCCAAGTCTTATGGAGAAATGTGATGACAAATGTAATGGAGCATTGTGATGACAAGGGCTTGGAGCATTGTGATGACAACGGTAATGGAGCATTGTGATGACAAGGGAATGGATCATTGTGATGACAAGGGTCATGGAGCATTTTGATGAAAAAAGTCCCGGATCATTGTGTTGTCAGGGTTCATGGAGCATTGTGATGACATGGGTCATGGAGCATTGTGATGACAGGGTTCATGGGGCATGGTGATGAGAAGGTCATAGAGCATTTGGCTGAAAATGTTCATGGAGTATTGTGGTGACAAGGGTCATGGGGCATTTTGATGACAAGGGAATGGAGCATTTTGATGAAAATATCATGGAGCATGGTGATGAGAAGGCCATGGAGCATTCTGAAGACATTCGTCATGAAGCTGTGTGATGACAACGGCATGGAGCATTGTTATTACAGGGGTCTTGGAGCATTGTGAGGAAAAGGGCATGGATCATTGTGATGAAAAATGCATGGAGCCTTGTCATGTCAGTGTTCAAGGAGCATACTGACGAAAAGTGTCAGGGAGCATTGTGATGACAAGTGTATTGAGCATTGTGATGACAAGTGTATTGAGCATTGTGATGACAAGGTCATGGAGTATTGTGAAGTCAGGTGTCAGGGAGCATTGTGATGACATATGTCATGTTCCATTGCGATGACAATGGCATGGGGCACTGTGATGCCAAGTGTCATGGAGGATTGTGATGACAAAGATAATGGGCATTGTCATGATTAGGGCTTGGAACATTATGATGACAAGGGACATTGAGAATTTTTATGAGGAGGTCGTGAAGCATTGTGATGACAAGGTCCTGGAGCATTGTGATGAGAAGACCATGGAGCCTTTGATGACAAGTCTCATGGAGCACACTGATGACAAGGGACATGGAGCATTGTGATTACAGGGGTCTTGGAGCATTGTGATGACAAGGGTCATGGAGCCTTGTTATGACAAGGCCGTGGAATATTGTCATGACAGGGGTGAGGGAGTATTGCAATGACTAGTGATGGAACATTTTGATATCAGTGGTGAAAGAGCATTTTGATGAGAAGTGCATGGAGCTTTGTGATGACAATGTTTAAGGGGCATTGTGATGATAAGGTTGTGGAACACTGTGATGACAAGCGCATGGCACATTGTGATGACATGGGTCATTGAGCATTGTTCTGACAAGCGCATGGAGCATTGTGATGACATGGGTCATGGAGTATTGTTCTGACAAGCGCATGGAGCATTGTGATGCCAAGGGTCATGGAGCACTCTGCTGACAAATGAATGGAGCATTGTGATGACAAAGTTCATGAAGCAATGTGATGACTGGAGTCACGGAGCACTGTGATGACAAAGGCATGGAGCATTGTGATGATAGGGGCATGGAGCATTGGTCTGACAAGTTTCATGGATTATTGTGATGATAGTGGGCATGGCACATTGTGATGACAAGGGCATGGAGCATTGTTATGACCAAGTCATGAGTACTGTGAAGAGAGGTGTCAGGGAGCATTGTGATGACTTATGTCATAGTGCATTGTGATGACAATGGCATGGAGCATTGTGAAGCCAAGTGTCATTGAGGATTGTGATGAAAACGGTAATGGAGCATTGTGATGACAAGGGCCATTGAGAATTGTGATGACAAGTTCGTGAAGAACTGTGATGAAAGCACATGGAGCTTGCTATGACAAGGGTCATGGAGCATTGCGATGACAATTGCATGGAGAATTGTGATGACAAGAGCATGTAACATTGTGATGAGAAGTGTCATGGAGCATTGTGATGGCAAGACCGTGGAGCACTGTGATGAGAAGACCATGGGTAATTGTGATGACGAGCGTCATGTAGCATTCTGATGACAAAGGCCATTGAGAATTTTGATGCCAACGTCGTGAAGCATTGTGATGACAAGCGCACAGAGCTTGCTATGACAGGGGACATGGAGCACTGCGATGAAAAGTGCATGGAGAATTGTGATGACAGGGGACATGGAGCATTGTGATGAAAAGGGCATGGAGCATTGTGATGGAAAAGGCATGGAGCTCTTCATGACAGGGTTCAAGGAACATTCTGACGACAAGTGTCAGTGAGCATTGTGATGGCAAGTGTATTGTGCATTGTGATGAAAAAGTTCATGGAGCATTGTGATGACACGGACATGGAGTATTATGATGACAGGTATCATGGAGCGTTGCAATGACAAGTGTTGTGGAACAATGTGATCACAAGGGTTTGGAGCATTGTGATGATAGAGGTCAGGGATCATTTTGATTTCAAGGAGCATCGAGCATTGTGATGAAAGGGGCCATGGAGCATTGTGATGAGAATATCATAGAGAATTGGGCTGAAAATATTCATGGAGTATTGTGATGACAGGGTTCTTGGAGCATTGTGATAACACGGGCATGGAGAATTGTGATGAGAAGGCCATAGTGCATTCTGATGACATGCGTCATGGAGGTTTGTGATGATAAGGGCAAGGAGCATTGTGATTACAGGTGTCTTGGAGCATTGTGATGAAAACGGCATGGAGCCTTGTCATAACAGGGTTCAAGGAGCATACTGATGACAAGTGTCTAGGAGCATTGTGATGACAAGTGTATTGAACATTGTTTTAACAAAGTTCATGGAGCATTGTGATGAGAAGATCATGGATAACTGTGATGAGGAGCGTCATGGGGCATTGTGATGACAAGTGTTATGGAACATTGTGATCACAAGGTTTTGGATCATTGTGATGACAGAGGTCATGGAGCATTTTGATTTCATTGTGATGACAAAAGCATGAAGCATTATGATGATGGGCATGGTGCATTGTGATGGCAGGTTTCATGGAGCATTGAGATGAAAAGGGGTATGAAGCATTGTGATTACAGGGGTCTTGGAGCATTGTGATGACAATGTTTATGGAGCCTTGTGATGACAACGCCATGGGACATTGTGATGGCAGAGGTAATGGAGCATTGTTTTGACTGGGGTAATGGAGCCTTGTGATGACAAGGGCATGGAGCATTTGTTTGAAATATTTCATGTATTATTGTGATGGGAGTGGGCATGGATCATTGTGATGACAAGGGCAGGGAACATGGTGATACATGGGTCATGGAGGATTTTAATGACAAGGCATGGATCATTGTGATGAGAAAGACATCGAGCATTGTGATGACAAGTGTCATGGAGATTTGGGATGACAAGTGCATGGAGTAATGTGATGAGATGTTTCATGGAGCCTTGTGATGACAATGGAATGGAGCATTGTGATGCCAAAGGTCATGGAGCTTTGTGATGACAAATGTAATGGAGCATTTTGATGACAAGGGCGTGGTGCATTGTGATAAGTAGGGCAGGGAGCATTCTGATGACTGGTTCATGGAACAATTTGATGGAAAGGGTCAGGGAATATTTTGATGACAGGGGTTATGGAACATTGTGATGTCAGCGGTCATGGAGCATTGTGATGATAAGGGCATGTAGCATTTTGATGACAGGGGTCATGGAACATTGTGATGACAGTGTTGAGGGAGTATTGTGATGACTGGTGATGGAACATTGTGATATCAGTGGTGAGAGAGCATTTAGATGAGAAGTGCATGGAGCATTGTGATGACAAGGTTTATGGAAAATTGTGATGACAAGGTTGTGGAGCATTGTGATGACAAGTGCATGGCGCATTTTGATGACAGGTGTCTTGGAGCATTGTGATGTGAGGGGTCATGGAGCATTGTGATGACATGGGTCATGGAGCATTCTCATGACATGGGTCATGGATCTTTGTGATGACAAGTGCATGGAGCATTGCGATTACAGGGTTCTTGGAGAATTGTGATGACAAGGGTCATGGAGCCTTGTGATGATGAGGCCGTGGAACATTGTGATGGCAGGGGTCATGGAGCATTGTTATGACATGGGTAAAGGAGCCTTTTGATGACAAGTGCATGGTGCATTGATGTGACAAGTTTTATGGATTATTGTGATGAGAGTGCGCATGGAGCATTGTGATGACAAGGGCACGGAACACGGTGATACATGGACCATGGAACATTGTAATGACAAGGCCTGCAGCATTGTGATGAGAATGGCATCGAGCAGTGTGATGACAAGCGTCATGGAGCTTTGTGATGACAAGGGCATGGAGCAATGTGATGAGAGGGTTCATGGAGCATTGTGATGACAATGGCATGAAGCATTGTGATGCCAAGGGTCATGGAGCACTGGGATGACAAGCGTCACGGAACATTCTGATTACAGGGGTCATGGATAATTGGGATGACAAGCACATGGATCATTGTAATGACAAGTGTCATGGAGCATTTTGATGACATGTGTCCCTGATCACTGTGCTGTCAGGGGTCATGGAGCGCTTTGTTGACAGTGGTCATGGAGCATTGTGATGACAGGGGTAAGGGAGCATTGTGATGGCAAGGGTATGGAGCATTGTGATGAGAAGGCCATGGAGCATTCTGATGACATGCATCATGGAGCTTTGTGATGACAAGGGCATGGAGCATTGTGATTACAGGGGCATGGAATATTGTGATGACAGGGGTGAGGGAGTATAGTGATGACTAGTGATGGAACATTGTGATATCAGTTGTGAGAGAGCATTTTGATGAGAAGTGCATGGTGCATTTTGATGACAAGATTTATGGAGCTCAGTGATGACAAGGTTGTGGAGCATTGTGATGACAAGCGCATGACACATTGTGATGACATGGGTCATGGAGCATTGTGCTGAGAAGCGCATGGCACTTTGTGATGACAATGGTCATGGAGCATTGTGATGAAAAGTTCATGGAGCATTGTGGTGACAAAGGTGACAGAGACTTCTGAATACGAGGGCATGGACCACTGTGATATCAAAGTTCATGGAGCATTTTGATGACTGGAGTCACGGAGCATTGTGATGACAGGGTTCATGGTGCATTGTGATGACAACGGCATGGAGCACTGTGATGATAGGGGCATGGAGAATTGGTCTGACAACTTTCATGGATTATTGTGATGAGTGTAGGCATGGTGCATTGTGAAGACAAGGGCATGGGGCATTGTGATGACAAGGGCATGGATCATTGTGATGACAAAATCATGGAGAATTGTGAAGACAGGTGTCAGGGATCATGGTGATGACATATGTCATGGTCCATTGTGATGACAATGGCATGGAGGATTGTGATGACAAGAGCATGTAACATGGTGATGAGAAGTGTCATGGAGCATTGTGATGACAAGGGACATGGAGCATTGTGATGTCCAGGGCATGGAGCATTGTGATGACGAGTGTCATCGAGCACTGTAATGACATGTGGCATGGAGAATTGTGATGACAGGTGTCATGGATCATTGTGATGACAAGGGACATGGAACATTCTGATGACAAGCTTCTGGAGTATTGTGCAAAGGCAAGGAGCATTGTGATGACAAGGTTCACAGAGCATTGTGACGAAAAGTTCATGGAGCACTGTGGTGACAAAGGTCACTGAGCCTTGTGATGACGAGGGCATGGCCCATTGTGATGACAAAGGTCATGAAGCATTGTGATGACTGGTGTCACGGAGCATTGTGATGACAAGGGCATGGAGCATTGTGATAACAGTGGCATGGAACATTTGTCTGACAATTTTCATGGATTATTTTGATGACAGTGGGCAAGGCACATTGTGATGACAAGGGCATGGAGAACTGTGATGACAAAGTCCAGTGTATTGTGAAGACAGGTGTCAGGGAGCGTTTTATTGATATATGTCATGGTCCATTGTGATGACAATGGCATGGAGCATTGTGATGCCAAGTGTCATGGAGGATTGTGATGACAAAGGTAATGGAGCATTGTGATGACAAGGGCTTGTAGCATTGTGATGACAAGGGTGATGGAGCATTTTGATGAGAAGAGCATGGAGCATTGTGATGACAAGTGTATTGAGCATTGTGATGAAAAAGGTCATGGAGCATTGTGATGACAATGGCATGCAGTATTGTTTTGACAGCCATCCTTGAGTGTTGTGAAGACAAGTGTTATGGAACAATGTGATCACAATGATTTGGAACATTGTGATGACAGATGTCATGGATCACTTTGATTTCAAGGAGCATGGAGAATTGTAATGATAGGGGTAATGGAGCATTGTGATGAGAAGTTCATGGAGCATTGGGCTGAAAATGTTCTTGGAGTATTGTTATGAAAGGGGTCATGGAGCATTGTGATGACAACGGAATGGAGCATTGTGATGACAAGGTCCTGGAGCATTGTGATGAGAAGACAATGGAGCCTTGTGATGACAAGTCTCATGGAGCATTCTGATGAAAAGGATCATGGATCATTATGATGACAGTGGTCTTGGAGCATTGAGATGACAAGGTCATGGAGCATAGTGATGAGAAGGCCATAGCATTCTAGTGACATGCATAATGGAGCTTTGTGATGACAAGGAAAGGAGCATTGAGATTAGAGTCATCTTGGAGCATTGTGATGAAAAGGGCATGGATCATTGTGATGAAAAATGCATGGAGCCTTGTCATGAAAGGGTTCAAGGAACATTCTGACGACAAGTGTCATGGAGCATTGTGATGACAAGTGTATTGAGCATTCTGATGACAAAGGTCATGGAGCATTGTGATGAGAAGACCTTGCATAATTGTGATGATGAGCGTCATGGGGCATGTGATGACAAGTGTTATGGAACATTGTGATCAGAAAGGTTTGGAGCATTGTGATGACAGAGGACATGGAGCATTTTGATTTCATTTTGATGACAATAGCATGAATCATTATGATGACGGGCATGGTGCATTATGATGACAGTGTTCATGGAGCTTTGAGATGAAAAGTGGCATGGAGCATTGTGATTACAGGGGTGTTGGAGCATTGTGATGACAAGGGCATGGAGCATTGTGATGAGAAGGCCATGGAGCATTCTGATGACATGCGTCATGGAGCTTTGTGATGACAAGGGCATGCAGAATTGTGATTACAGGGGTCATGGAATATTGCGATGATAAGTGTGAGGGAGTATTGTGATGACTAGTGATGGAACATTGTGATATCACTGGTGAGACGGCATTTTGAGGAGAAGTGCATGGAGCATTGTGATGACAAGGTTTATGGAACATTTTGATGACAAGGATGTGGAGCATTGTGATGACAAGTGCATGGTGCATTGTAATGACATGGGTTATGGAGCACTGTGCTGACACGCGCATCGAGCATTGTGATGACAAGGGTCATGAAGCATTGTGATGCCAATTGCATTGAGCATTCTGGTGACAAAGGTCATGGAGCATTGTGATGAGAAGACCTTGCATAATTGTGATGATGAGCGTCATGGGGCATGTGATGACAAGTGTTATGGAACACTGTGATCAGAAGGGTTTGGAGCACTGTGATGACAGAGGACATGGAGCATTTTGATTTCATTGTGATGACAATAGCATGAAGCATTTTGATGATGGGCATGGTGCATTCTTATGACAGGGTTCATGGAGCATTGAGATGAAAAGGGGCAGGGAGCATTGTCATTACAGGAGTCTTGGAGCATTGTGATGACAAGGGTATGGAGCATCGTGAATGAGAAGGCCATGGAGCATTCTGATTACATGTGTCATGGATCTTTGTGAGACATGGGTATGGAGAATTGTGATTACGTTGTCTTGGAGCATTGTGATGAAAATTGTCATGGAGTCTTGTGATGACAAGGTCGTGGAACCTCGTGTGGGCAGGTGTCATGGAGAAGTGTTATGACAGTGGTAATGGTGCGTTGTGATGACAAGGGCATGGAGAATTGGTCTGAAATGTTTAATGGATTATTGTGATGAGAAGGGCACGGAACACTTTGATACATGGATCATGGTGGATTGTAATGACAAGGGCATAAAGCATTGTGATGAGAAGGGCATCAAGCATTGTGATCACAAGCGTCATGGAGCTTTGTGCTCACAAGGGCATGGAGTAATGTGATGAGAGGCTTCATGGAGCATTGTGATGACAATGGCATGGAGCATTGTGATGCTAGGGGTCATGGAGATTTGTGATGACAAAGGTCATGGAGCATTTTGATGACAAGGTCGACGTTCGTTGTGATGAGAAGGGCAGGGAGCATTGTGATAACAGGGTCATAGAGCAATTTGATGAAAAAGGTCATGGAACATTTTGATGAGAGTGGTTATGGAAAATTGTGGTGTCAGGGGTCATGGAGCATTGTGATGAAAAGGGTATTGGAGTATTTTGATGACAGGGTTTATGGAACATTGTGATGTCATGGGTCATGGAGCATTTAATGATAAGTGCATGTAGCATTGTGATGATAGTGATCAGGGAACATTGTGATGACAGGGGTGAGGGAGTATTGTGAAGACTAGTGATGGAACATTGTGATATCAGTGGTGAGAGAGCATTTTGATGAGAAGTGCATGGAGCATTGTGATGACATGGTTTATAGAGCATTGTGGTGACAAGGATGTGAAGCATTGTGATGACATGGGTCAAAAAGCATTGTGCTGAAAAGCGCATGGAGCATTGTGATGACAAGTGTCATGGATCATTGTGCTGACAAAGGCATGGTTCATTTTGATGACAAGGTTCAGAGAGCATTGTGATGAATATTTCAGGGAGCATTGTGGTGACAAAGGTCACAGAGCCTTGTGTGACAAGGGCATGGACCATTGTGATGACAAATGTCATGAAGCATTTTGATGACTGGAGTCACGGAGCATTGGGATGACAGGGGACATGGAGCATTGTGATGACAGGGTTCATGGGGCATTGTGATGAGAAGGTCATGGAGCATTGGGCTGAAAATATTCACCGAGTATTGTGATGACAGGGCTCATGTGGCATTTTGATGACAAGGGAATGGAGCATTGTGATGAAAAGGTCATGGCGCATGGTGATGAGAAGGCCATGGAGAATTCTGAAGTCATGTGTCATGAAGCTTTGTGATGACAAGGGCATGGAGCATTGTGATTACAGGGGTCTTGGAGCATTGTGAAGAAAATTGCATGGATCATTGTGATTAAAAAGGCATGGAGCCTTGTCATGACAGGGTTCAAGGAGCATACTGATGACAAGTGTCAGGGAACATTGTGATGACAAGTGTATTGAGCATTGTGATGACAAAGGTCATGGAGTATTGTGAATAGAAGACCATGGTTAATTGTGATGATGAGCGTCCTGGGGCGTTGTGATCACAAGTGTTATGGAACATTGTGATCACAAGGGTTTGGAGCATTGTGATGACAGAGGTCGTGGAGTGTTTTGATTTCATTTTGATGAAAATTGCATGAAGCATTATGATGATGGGCATGGTGCATTGTGAATGACACGATTCATGGAGCATTGAGATGAAAAGGGGCATGGAGCATTGTGATTACAGGGGTCTTGGAGCATTGTGATGATGAGGGCATGGAGCATCGTAAATGAGAAGGCCATGGAGCATTCTGATGACATGCGTCATAGAGCTTTGTGATGACAAGTGTATGGAGAATTGTGATTACAGTGCCTTGGAACATTGTGATGACAAGTGTCATGGAGTCTTGTGATGACAAGGCCGTGAAACATTGTGATGGCAGGGGTCATGGAGCATTGCTATGACAGGGGTAATGGAGAATTTTGATGACAAGGGCATGGAGCACTGGTCTGAAATATTTCATGGATTATTATGATGAGAGTGGGCATGGAGCATTGTGATGACAAGGGCACAGAACACTTTGATACATGGGTCATGGAGGATGGTAATGACAAGGGCACAGAACACTTTGATACATGGGTCATGGAGGATTGTAATGACAAGGGCATGGAACATTGTGATGAGAAAGGCATCGAGCATTGGGATCACAAGCATCATGGAGGTTTGTGATGACAAGGGCATGGAGCAATGTGATGAGAGGCTTCATGGAGCATTGTGATGACTATGGCATGGAGCACTGTGATGCCAAGTGTCATGGAGTTTTGTGATGACAAAGGTCATGGAGCATTTTGATGACGAGGTCGTGGTGCGTTGTGATGAGAAGTGCAGCGAGCATTGTGATAATAGGTTCATGGAGCAATTTGATGAAAAATGTCATGGAATATTTTGATGAGAGTGGTTTTGGAAAATTGTGATGACAGGGTTCATGGATCATTGAGTTGAAATGGTTAATGTAGCATTTTGATGACAGGGGTTATGGAACATTGTGATGGCAGGGGTCATGGAGCATTTTGATGATAAGTGCATGTAGCATTGTGATGATAGGGGTCATGGAACATTGTGATGACAGCGGTGAGGGAATATTGTGAAGACTAGTGATGGAATATTGTGATACCAGTGGTGAGAGGGCATTTTGATGAGAAGTGCATGGAACATTGTGATGACAAGGTTTATGGAGCATTGTGATGACTATGATGTGGAGCATTGTGATGACAAGCGCATGGTACATTGTGATGCCATGGGTCAAGGAGCATTGTGATGACAAGCGCATGGAGCATTGTGATGACAAGTGTCATGGATCATTGTGCTGACAAATGCATGGTGCATTGTGATGACAAGGGTCACAGAGCATTGTGATGAAATGTTCATGGAGCATTGTGGTGACAAATGACACAGAGCCTTGTGTGACAAGGGCATGGACCATTCTGATGACAAAAGTCATGAATCATTGTGATGACTGGAGTCACGGAGCATTGTGATGACAGGGGTCATGGAGGATTGTGATGACAGGATTCATGGGGCATTGTGATGAGAAGGTCATGGAGCATTGGGCTGAAAATATTCAAGGAGTATTGTGATGACAGGGGTCATGGGGCAATTTGATGACAAGGGAAAGGAGCATTGTGATGAAAATGGCATGGAGCATGGTGATGAGAAGGCCATGGAGCATTCTGAAGACATATTTCATGAAGCTTTGTGAAGACAAGGGCATGGAGCATTGAGATTACAGGGGTCTTGGAGCATTGTCAGGAAAAGGGCATGGATCATTGTGAGTAAAAAGGCATGGAGCCTTCTAATGACAGGTTTCAAGGAGCATACTGACGACAAGTGTCAGGGAGCATTGTGATGACAAGTGTATTGAGCATTGTGATGACAATGTTCATGGAGTATTGTGAATAGAAGGCCATGGATAATTGTGATGATGAGCGTCATGGGGCGTTGTGATGACAAGTGTTATGGAACATTGTGATCACAAGGGTTTGGAGCATTGTGATGACAGAGGTCATGGAGCATTTTGATTTCATTTTGATGACAATAGCATGAAGGATTATGATGATGGGCATGGTGCATTGTGATGACACGGTTCATGGAGCATTGAGATGAAAAAAGGCAAGGAGCATTGTGATTACAGGGGTCTAGGAGAATTGTGATGACAAGGGCATGGAGCATCGTGAATGAGAAGACCATGGAGCATTCTGATGACATGCGTCATGGAGCTTTGTGATGACAAGGACATGGAGCATTGTGATGACAAGGGTTATGGAGCCTTGTGATGACAAGGTAGTGGAACATTGTAATGGCAGGTGTCATGGAGCATTGTTATAACGGGTAATGGAGCATTTTGATGACAAGGGCATGGAGCATTGGTTTGAAAAGTTTCATGGCTTATTGTGATGAGAGGGGGCATGGAGAATTGTGATGACAAGGGCACGGAACCCTGTGATACATGGGTCATGGCGGATTTTAATGAAAAGGGCATGGAGCATTGTGTTAAGAAGAGCATCGAGCATTGTAATGAAAATCATCATGGAGCCTGTGATGACAATTGCATGGAACAATGCAATGAGAGTGTTCATGGAGCATTTTGATGACAATGGCATGGAGCATTGTGATGCCAAGGGTCATGGAGCTTTGTGATGACAAAGGTCATGGAGCATTTTGATGACAAGGGCGTGGTGCACTGTGATGAGAAGGGCAGAGAGCATTGTGATGAAATGGTCATGGAGCAATTTGATGAAAAGTGTCATGGGATATTTTGATGAAAGGTGTTATGGAACATTGTGATGTCAGGGGTCATGGAGCATTATGATGAAAAGGGTCATGGAGCATTTTGATGACAGGGGTCCTGGAACATTGTGATGAAAGGGGTGAAGGAGTATTGTGATGACTATTGATGGAACATTATGATATCCGTGGTGGGACAGCATTTTGATGGGAAGTGCATGGAGCATTGTGATGACAAGATTTATGGAGCACTGTGATGAAAAGTATGTGGAGCATTGTGATGACAAGCGCATCGCGCATTGTAATGACACAGGTCATGGGGCATTGTGCGGACAAGCTTATGGAGCATTGTGATGACAATGGTCATGGAGCATTGTTCTGACAAAGGTATGGAGCATAGTGATGACATGGGTAACAGAGCATTGTGATGAAAATTTCATGGAGCATTGTGGTGACAAATATCACAGAGCCTTTTGATGACGAGGGCATGGACCATTGTGTTGACAAAGGTCATGAAGCATTGTGATGACTGGAGTCACAGAGCATTTTGATGACAAGGTCCTGGAGCATTGTGATGAGAGGACGATGTAGCCTTGTGATGACAATTCTCATGGAGCATTCTGATGAAAACTGGCATAGAGCATTGTGATTACAGGGTTCTTGGATCCTTGTGATGACAAGGCCGTGGAACATTGTGATGGCAGTTGTCATGGAGCATTGTTATGACATGGGAAATGGAGCATTGTGATTACAAGGGCATCGAGCATTTGTCTGAAATGTTTCATGGATTATTGTGATGAGAGTGGGCATGGAGCATTGTGATGACAAGGGCATGGAACATTGTGATACATGGGTCATGGAGGATTTTAATGACAAGGGCATGGAGCAATGTGATAAGAGGCTTCATGGAGCATTGTGATGACAAGGGCATGGAACATTGTGATGACAAAGGTCATGGAGCATTTTGATGACAACATTCCCAGATCATTGTGTTGTCAGGGGTCATGGAGCACAGTGATGACAGTAGTCATGGAGCATTGTGATGACAGGGGTCATGGAGCATTGTGATAAGACGGTCATGGAGCATTGGGCTGAAAATGTTCATGGAGTATTGTGATGACAGGGGTAATGGGGCATTGTGATGACAAGGGAATGGAACATTGTCATGACAAGGTCCTGGAGCATTGTGATGAGAGGACCATGGAGCCTTGTGATGACAAGTCTCATGGAGCATACTGATGAAAAAGTGCATGGAGCATTGTGATTACAGGGGTCATGGAGCATTGTGATGAAAATGGCATGGAGCATTGTGATGCCAAGGGTCATGGAGCTTTGTGATGACAAAGTTCATGGAGCATTTTGATGACAAGGTCGTGGTGCATTGTGATGAGAAGGGCAGGGAGAATTGTGATGACAGTGTCATGGAGCAATTTGATGAAAAGGATCATGGAACATTTTGATGACAGTGGGTATGGAACATTTTTATTTCAGGGCTAATGGAGCATTGTGATGAAAAGGGTCATGGAGCATTTTGATGACAGGGGTTATGGAACATTGTGATGTCATGGTTCATGGAGCATTGTGATGATAAGATCATGTAGCATTGTCATAACAGGGATCATGGAACATTGTGATGACAGGGGGGAGAGAGCATTTTGATGAGAAGTGCATGGAGCATTGTGATGACAAGGTTTTTGGAGCACTGTAAAGACAAGGATGTCGAGCATTGTGATGACAAGCGCATGGCGCATTGTGATGACATGGGTTATGGAGCATTGTGCTGACAAGTGCATGGAGCATTGTGATGACAAGGGTCATGTAGCATTGTGCTGACAAAGGCATGGAGCATGGTGATGACAAGGATCACAGAGCATTGTGATGAAAAGTTCATGGAGCATTGTGGTGACAATGGTCACAGAGCCTTGTGTGACGAGGACATGGACCATTGTGATGACAAATGTCATGAAGCCTTGTGATGACTGGAATCACAGAGAATTGAGATGACAGGGGTCTTGGAGCACTGTGATGACAAGGACATGGAGCATTGTGATGAGAAGGCCAATGAGCATTCTGATGACATGCATCATGGAGCTTTGTGATTAAGGTCATGGAGCATTGTGATTACACGGGTCTTGGAGAATTGTGATGAAAATGGTATGGATCATTGTGATGAAAAAGGCATGGAGCCTTGTCATGAGAGGGTTCAAGGGGCATACTGATGAAAAGTGTCAGGGATCATTGTGATGACAAGTGTATTGAGCATTGTGATGACAAAGTTCATGGAACACTGTGATGAGAAGACCATGGATAATTGTGATGATGAGTGTCATGGTGCATTGTGATGACAATGGTTATGGAACATTGTGATCACAAGGGTTCGGAGCATTTTGATGACAGAGGTCATGGAGCATATTGATTTCATTGTGATGACAATAGCATGAAGCATGATGACGATGGACATGGTGCATTGTGATGACAGGGTAATGGAGCAATTTGATGAAAAGTGTCATGGAACATTTTGATGACAGTGGTTATGGAACATTGTGATTTCAGGGTTCTTGGAGCATTGTGATGAACAGGGTGATGGAGCATTTTGATGACAGAGGATATGGAACATTATGATGTCAGGGGTCATGGAGCATTGTGATGATAAGGGCATGTAGCATTGTGATGACAGAGGTCATGGAAAATTGTGATGACAGTGGTGAGGGAGTATTGTGATGAGTAGTGATGGAACATTGTGATATCAGTGCTGAGAGAGCATTTTGATAAGAAGTGCATGGAGCATTGTGATAACAAAGTTTATGGAGCATTGTGATGACAAGATTTATGGAGCATTGTGATGACAAGGCTTTGGAGAATTGTGATGACCAGTGCATGGCACATTTTGATGACATGGATCATGGAGCACTGTGCTGAGAACCGAATGGAGCATTGTGAAGACAAGGGTCATGGAGCATTGGGCTGACAAAGGAATGGAACATTGTGATGACAACGATCACAGAGCATTGTGATGAAAAATTCATGGAGCATTGTGGTGACAATGGTCACAGAGCCTTGTGATGACGCGGGCATGGACCATTGTGATGAAAAAGGTCATGAAGCATTGTGATGACTGGAGTCACGGAGCATTGTGATGACAAGGGTATGGAGCATTGTGATGACAGGGGCATGGTGCATTGTTCTGACAAGTTTCATGGTTTATTGTGATGACAGTTGGCGTGGCACATTCTGATGACAAGGTCATGGAGCATTGTGATGAAAAAGGCATGGAGCCTTTTCATGACAGGGTTCAAGGAGCATTCTGAGGAAGAGTGTCAGGGAGCATTGTGATGACAGGTGTATTGAGCATTGTGATGACAAAGTTCATGGTGCATTGTGATTACAAGGGCATGGAGTATTGTGATGGCAGGCATCATGGAGCGTTGTGATGACAAGTGTTATGGAACATGGTGATCACAAGTGTTTGGAGCATTGTGATGACAGAGGTCATGGATCATTTTGATTTCAAGAATCATGGAGCATTGTGATGACAAGGGCATGAAGCAATGTGATCCCAAGGTTCATGGAGGATTGTGATGACACTGGTAATGGAGAATTGTGAGGACAAGTGCATGGAGCATTGTGATGACAAGGTCATGTAGCATTTTGCTGACAAAGGCATGGAGCACCGTGATGACAAGTGTCATGGAGCTCTGTGACGACAAGCGTCAAGGACCATTGTGATTACAGGGGTCATGGAGCATGGGGATGACAAACGCATGGAATATTCTGATGACAAGTGGCATAGATCATTTTGATGACTGTGGTCATGTAGCATTGTGATGACATGGGTCATGGAGCATTGTGAAGATAAGGTCATGGAGCATTGGGGTGAAAATATTCATGGAGTGCTGTGATGACAGGGGTCATGGAGTATTGTGATGAGAAGGGAATGGAGCAATGCGATGAGAAGATCCTGGAGCATTGTGATGAGAGGGCCATGGCGCCTTGTGATGACAATTGTCATGTAGCATACTGATAAAAATTTTCATGGAGCATTGTGATTACAGGGGTTTTGTAGCATTGTGAAGACCAGGGCATGGAGCATTGTGATGAGAAGGCCATGGAGCATTCTGATGACATGCGCCATGGAGCTTTGTGATGACAAGGACATGGAGCATTGCGATTAGAGGGGTCTTGGAGGATTGTGAGGAAAAGGGCATGGATCATTGTGATGAAAAATGCATGGAGCCTTGTCATGACAGGGTTCAAGGAGCATACTGATGACAAGTGTCAGGGAGCATTGTGATGACAAGTGTATTGAGCATTGTGATGACAAAGGTCATGGAGCATTGTGATGAGAAGACCATGGATAATTGTAATGACCAGCGTCATGGGGAATTGTGATGACAAGTGTTATGGAACATTGTGATCACAAGGGTTTGGAGCATTGTGATGACAGAGGTCATGGAGCATTTTGATTTCATTGTGATGACAATAGCATGAAGCATTATGATGATGGGCATGGTGCATTGTGATGACAGGGTTCATGGAGCATTGAGATGAAAAGGGGAATGGAGCATTGTGATTACAGGGATGCTGGAGAATTGTGATGACAAGGGCATGGAGCACTGTGATGAGAAGGCCATGGAGCATTCAGATGACATGCATCATGGAGCTTTGTGATGACAAAGACATGGAGCATTGTGATTAGAAGGGTCTTGGAGCATTGTGATGACAAGGGTCATGGAGGCTTGTGATGAAAAGGCCATGGAACCTTGTGATGGCAGGTCTCATGGAGCATTATAATGACAGGTGTAATGGAGCATTGTGATGACAAGGGCATGGAGCATTTGTCTGAAATGTTTCATGGATTATTGTGATGAGAGTGTTCATGGAGCATTGAGATGAAAAGGGGCATGGAGAATTGTGATTACAGAGGTCCTGGTGCATTGTGATGACAAGGGTCATAGAGCCTTGTGATGACAAGGCAGTGGAACATTGTGATGGCAGGGGTCATGGAGCATTGTTATGAGAGGTGTAATGGAGTGTTGTGATGACAAGGGCATGGAGCAATGTGATGAGAGATTTCATTGAGCATTTTGATGACAATGGCATGGAGCATTGTGATGCCAAGGGTCATGGAACTTTGTGATGACAAAGGTCATGGGGCATTTTGACGATAAGGGCATGGTGCATTGAGATGAGAAGTACAGGGAGCATTGTGATGACAGGGTCATGGAGCAATTTGATGAAAAGTGTCATGGAATATTTTGATGACAGGGGTTATGGAACATTGTGATGTAAAGGGTCATGAAGCATTGTGATGAAATGGGTCATGGAGCATTTTGTGACAGGGTTTATGGAACATTGAGATGTCAGGGGTCATGGAGCATTGTGATGATAAGGGCATGTAGCACTGTGATGACAGTGGTCATGGAAAACTGTGATGACAGGGGTGAGGGAGTATTGTGATGACTAATGATGTAACATTGTGACATATGTGGTGAGACAGCATTTGGATGAGAAGTGCATGGAGCATTGTTATGACCAGTGTTATGGAGCATAGCAATTATAAAGAGGTGGAGTATTGGGATGACAAGCGCATGGCACACTGTAATGACATGGGTCATGGAGCATTGTGCTGACAAGCGCATGGAGCATTTTGATGACAAGTGTCAGGGAGCATTGTGCTGACAAAGGCATGGAGCATTTTGATGACAAGGGACACAGAGCATTGTGATGAAATATTCATGGAGCATTGTGGTGAAAAAGATCACAGAGCCTTGTGTGACGAAGACAGGGACCATTGTGATGAGATCGGTCATGAAGCATTGTGATGACTGGAGTCACGGAGCATTGTGATGAAAGGGGTCATGGAGCATTGTGATGACAAGGGCATGGAGCAATATGATGACAGGGGCATGGAACATTGGTCTGACAAGTTTCATGGATTATTGTGATGACATTGGGCATGGAGCATTGTGATTATAAGGGCATGGAGCATTGTGGTGACAAAGGCATGGAGCATTTTGATGACAAGGGACACAGAGCATTGTGATGAAATATTCATGGAGCATTGTGGTGAAAATGATCACAGAGCCTTGTGTGAAGGGGGCATGGACCACTGTGATGAAAAAGGTCATGAAGCATTGTGATGACTGGAGTCACGGAGCATTGTGATAACAGGGGTCATGGAGCATTGCTCTGACAAGATTTATGGATTATTGTGATGAGAGTGGGCATGGCGCATTGTGATGACAAGGGCATGGAACATTGTGAGGACAAGGTCATGGAGTACTGTGAAGACAGGTGTCAGGGAGCATTGTGATGACATATGTCATTGTCCATTGTGATGACAATGGCATGGAGCATTGTGATACCAAGTGTCATGGAATATTGTGATGACAAAGGTAATGGAGCATTTTGATGACAGGGGCTTGGAACATTGCGATGACAAGGGTCATAGGGCATTGTGATGACAAGGGCATGGAGCATTCTGATGAAAAGGTGCATGGAGCATTGAGATTACAGGGGTTTTGAAGCAATGTGATTACAGGGGCATGGAGCATTGTGATGAGAAGGCAATGGAGCATTCTGATGACATGCGTCATGGAGCTTAGTGATGACGAAGACATGGAGCATTGTGATTACAGGGGTCTTTGAGCATTGTGATGAAAAGTGTCATGGAGCATTTTGTGACAGGGGTTATGGAACATTATGATGTCAGGGGTTATGGAGCATTGTGATGATAAGGGCATGTAGCACTGTTATGACAGTGGTCATGGAACATTGTGATGACAGGGTTGAGCGAGTATTGTGATGACTAGTGATGGAAGATTGTGATGTATGTGGTAAGAGAGCATTTTGATGAGAAGTGCATGGAGCATTGTGTTGACAAGTTTTATGGAGCATAGCGATGAAAACGATGTGGAGCATTGTGATGAAAAGAGCATGGCATATTGTGATGACATGTGTCATGGAGCATTGTGCTGACAAGCGCATGGAGCATTTTGATGACAAGTGTCATGGAGCATTGTGTTGACTAAGGCATGGAGCATTGTGATGACAAGGGACAGAGAGCATTGTGATGAAAATTTCATGGAGCATTGTGGTGAAAAAGATCACAGAGCCTTGTGTGACGAGGGCATGGACCATTGTGAGGACAAAAGTCATTAATCATTGTGATGACTGATGTCACGGCGAATTGTGATGACAGGGATCATGGAGCATTGCTCTGACAAGATTTATGGATTATTGTGATGAGAGTGGGCATGGCGCATTGTGATGACAAGGGCATGGAACATTGTTTTGACAAGGTCATGGAGTATTGTGAAGACAGGTGTCAGGGATCTTTGTGATTACATATGTCATTGTCCATTGCGATGACAATGGCTTGGAGCATTGTGATACCAAGTGTCATGGAGGATTGTGATGACAAAGGTAATGGAGCATTTTGATGACAAGGGCTTGGAACATTGTGATGACAAGGGTCATGGAGCATTGTGATGAAAAGGGAATGGATCATTGTGATGAAAAAGGCATGGAGCCTTGTCATGACAGTGTTCAAGGAGTATACTGATGACAAGTGTCAGCGAGCATTGTGATGCGGTGTGTATTGAGCATTGTGGTGACAATGCTCATGGAGCATTGTGATGAGAAGTCCTTGCATAATTGTGATGACGAGCGTCATGGGGCAAGTAATGACAAGTGTTATGGAACACTGTGATCAGAAGGGTTTGGAGCATTCTGATGACAGAGGACATGGAGCATTTTGATTTCATTTTGATGACAATAGCATGAATCATTATGATGATGGGCATGGTGCATTGTGATGACAGTGTTCATGGAGCATTGAGATGCAAAGTGGCATGGAGAATTGTGATTACAGAGGTCTTGGAGCATTGTGATGGCAAGGGTCATGGAGCCTTGTGATGACAAGGCCGTGGAACATTGTGATGGCAGGGGTCATGGAGCATTGTTATGACAGGTGTAATGGAGCATTGTGATGACAAGGGCATTGAGCAATGTGATGAGAGATTTCATTGAGCATTGTGATGACAATTGCATGGAGCATTGTGATGACAAGGGTCATGGAGCTTTGTGATGAAAAATGTCATGGGGCATTTTGATGAAAAGGGCTTGATGCATTGTGATGAGAAGGGCAGGGAGCATTGTGATGACAGGGTCATGGAGCAATTTGATGAAAAGTGTCATGGAATATTTTCATGACAGGGGTTATGGAACATTGTGATGTCAGGGGTCATGAAGCACTGTGATGAAATGGGTCATGGAGCATTTTGTGACAGGGGTTATGGAACATTGTGATGTCAGGGGTCATGGAGCATTGTTATGATAAGGGCATGTAGCACTGTGATGACAGTGGTCATGGAACATTGTGATAACAGGGGTGAGCGAGTTTTGTGATGACTAGTGATGGAACATTGTGATATATGTGGTGAGAGAGCATTTTGATGAGAAGTGCATGGAGCATTGTGATGACAAGTTTTATGGAGCAGAGCGATGAAAAGGATGTGGAGCATTGTGATGACAAGAGCATGGCACATTGTGATGACATGTGTCATGGAGCATTGTGCTGACAAGCGCATGGAGCATTTTGATGACAAGTGTCATGGAGCATTGTGCTGACAAAGGCATGGAGCATTGTGATGACAAGGGACACAGAGCATTGTGATGAAAATTTCATGGAGCATTGTGGTGACAAATATCACAGAGCCTTGTGTGACGAGGGCATGGACCATTGTGATGAGAAAGGTCATGAATCATTGTGATGACTGGAGTCATGGGGCACTGTGATGACAGGGGTCATGGAGCATTGTGATGACAAGGCCATGGAGCAATATGATGACAGGGGCATGGAACCTTGGTCTGACAAGTTTCATGGATTATTGTGATGACAGTGGGCATGGCGTATTGTGATGACAAGGGCTTGGAACATTGTGATGACAAGGTCATGGAGTATTGTGAAGACAGGTGTCAGGGAGCATTGTGATGACATATGTCATATTCCATTGTGATGACAATGGCATGGAACATTGTGATGACAAGGGCCATTGAGAATTTTGATGACAACGTTCGTGAAGCAGTGTGATGACAAGCACATGGAGCTTGCTAATACAGTGGTCATATAGCATTTCGATGACAAGTGCATGTTGAATTGTGATGACAAGATCATGTAACATTGTGATGAGAAGTGTCACGAAGCATTGTGATGACAAGGACGTGGAGAATTGTAATGACTTGGGACATGGAGCATTGTGATGAACAGGGCATGGACAATTGTGATAGCAAGACCGTGGAGCATTGTGATGAAAAGACCATGGATAATTATGATGAAGAGCGTCATGGATCACTGTAATGACAAAGGGCATGGAGCATTGTGATGACAGGTGTCATGGAGCATTGTGATGAGAGGGGTCATGGAGCATTGTGATGACAAGGGTCATGGAGCACTGTGATGAGAAGGTCATGGAGCATTGGCCTGAAAATATTCATGGAGTATTGTGATGACAGTGGACAAGGAGCATTGTGATGACAAGGGAATGGAGCATTGTGATGACAAGGTCCTGGAGCAGTGTGATGAGAAGACCATGGAGCCTTGTGATGACAAGTCTCATGGAGCATTCTGATGAATAGGGGCATGGAGCATTGTGATTACAGGGCTCTTGGAGCATTGTGATGACAAGAGTATGGTGCATTGTGATGAGAAGACCTTGGAGCATACTGATGACATGTGTCATCGATCTTTGTGATGACAAGTGCATGGAGCATTGTGATTACAGGTGTCTTGGAGCATTGTGATGACAAAGGCATGGAACATTGGTCTAAAAATTTCATGGATTATTGTGATGAGATTCGGCATGGAACATTGTGATGACTAGGGCACGGAACACTGTGATACATGTGTTATGGAGGATTGTAATGACAAGGGCATGGAGCATTGTGATGAGAAGGGTATCGAGCATTGTGATGACAAGTGTCATGGAGCATTTTGCTGACAAGGGCATTGAGCAATGTGATGAGAGGTTACATGTAGCATTGTGATGAAATGGCATGGAGCATTGTGATGCCAAGTGTCATGGAGCATTGTGATTACAAAGGTCATGGAGCATTTTGATGACAATGTCGTGGTGCATTGTGATGATAAGGGCAGGGAACATTGTGATGACAGGGTCATGGAGCAAATTGATGAAAAGTGTCATGGAACAATTTGATGAGAGGTGTTATGGAACCTTGTGATGTCAGGGGTAATGGAGCATTTTAATGAAAAGGGCCATGGAGCATTGTGCTGACAAAGGCATGGAGCATTGTGATGACAAGGGACACTGAGCATTGTGATGAAAATTTCATGGAGCATTGTGGTGACAAATATCACAGAGCCTTGTGTGACGAGGGCATGCACCATTGTGATGAGAAAGGTCATGAATCATTGTGGTGACTGGAGTCACCGAGCACTGTGATGACAGGGGTCATGGAGCATTGTGATTGCAAGGGCATGGAGCAAAATGATGACAAGGGCATGGAACATTGTTCTGACAAGTTTCATGGATTATTTTGATGACAGTGGGCATGGAGCATTGAGATGACAAGGACATGGATCATTGTGGTGACAAATGTCAGAGAGCCTTGTGTGACGAGGGCATGGACCATTGTGAGGACAAATGTCATGAAGCATTGTGATGACTGGAGTCACGGAGCATTGTGATGACAGGGGTCATGGAGCATTTTGATGACAAGGGCATGGAGCATTGTGATGACAGGGGCATGGAACATTGGTCTGACATGTTTCATGGATTATTGTGATGACAGTGGGCATGGCGCATTGTGATGACAAGGGCAATGAACATTGTGATGACAAGGTCATGGAGTATTGTAAAGACAGTTGTCAGGGAGCATTGTGATGACATATGTCATTGTCCATTGTGATGACAATGGAATGGAGCATTGTGATACCAAGTGTCATGGAGGATTGTGATGACAAAGGTAATGGAGCATTTTGATGACAAGGGCTTGGAACATTGTGATGACAAGGGTCATGGAGCATTTTGATGACAAGGGCATGGAGCATTCTGATGAAAAGGTGCATGGAGCATTGAGGTTACAGGGGTTTTGAAGCAATGTGATTACATGGGCATGGAGAATTGTGATGAGAAGGCAATGGAGCATTCTGATGACATGCGTCATGGAGCTTTGTGATGAAAAGGACATGGAGCATTGTGATTAAAGGGGTCTTGGAGCATTGTGATGAAAAGGGAATGGATCATTGTGATGAAAAATGCATGGAGCCTTGTCATGACAGGGTTCAAGGAGCATACTGATGACAACTGTCAGGGATCATTGTGATGATAAGTGTATTGAGCATTGTGATGACAATGATCATGGAGCATTGTGATGAGAAGACCATGGATAATTGTGATGACCTGCGTCATAGGGCTCTGTGATGACAAGTGTTATGGAATATTGTGATCAGAAGGGTTTGGTGCATTGTGATGACAGAGGTCATTGAGCATTTTGATTTCATTGTGATGACAATAGCATGAAATATTATGGTGATGGGCACGGTGCATTGTGATGACTGGGTTCATGGAGCATTGAGATGAAAAGTGGCATGGAGCATTGTGATTACAGGGGTGTTGTAGCATTGTGATGACAAGGGCATGGAGCATTGTGATGAGAAGGCCATGGAGCATTTTGATAACATACGTCATGGAGCTTTGTGACGACAAGGGCATGGAGAAATTTGATTACAGGGGTCATGGAATATTGTGATGACAGGGGTGAGGGAGTATTATGATGACTAGTGATGGAACATTGTGATATCAGTGGTGAGAAAGCATTTTGAGGAGAAGTGCATGGATCATTGTGATGACATGGGTTATGGAGCATTTTGTTGACACGTGCATCGAGCATTGTGATGACAATGGTCTTGGAGCATTGTGCTTACAAAAGCATGGAGCTTTGTGATGACAAGGGTCATAGAGCATTGTGATAAAAATTTCATGGAGCATTCTGGTGACAAATGACACAGAGCTTTGTGTGACGAGGTCATGAACTTTTGTGATGACAAAGTCATGAAGCATTGTGATGACTGGAGTAACGGAGCATTGTGATGACAGGGGTCATGGAGCATTGGTCTGACAAGATTTATGGATTATTTTGATGAGAGTGGGCATGGCGCATTGTGATGACAAGGGCATGGAACATTGTGATGACAAGGTCATGGAGTATTGTGAAGACAGGAGTCAGGGAGCATTGTGATGACATATGTCATTGTCCATTGTGATGACAATGGCATGGAGCATTGTGATACCAAGTGTCATGGAGGATTGTGATGACAAAGGTAATGGACCATTTTGATGACAAGGGCTTGGAACATGGTGATGACAAGGGTCATGGAGCATTGTGATGACAAGGGCATGGAGCATTCTGATGACAAGTGCCATTGATAATTTTGATGACAACGTCCTGAAGCATTGTGATGACAAGCACATGGAGCTTGCTATGACAGGGGTCATAGAGCATTGCGATGACAAGTGCATGGAGAATTGTGATGACGAGATCATGTAACATTGTGATGAGAAGTGTCACAAAGCATTGTGATGACAAGGACGTGGAGAATTGTAATGACATGGGACATGGAGCATTGTGATGAACAGGGCATGGAGAATTGTCATAGCAAGACCGTGGAGCATTGTGATGAAAAGACCATGGATATTTATGATGAAGAGCGTCATGGATCACTGTAATGACAAGGGGCATGGAGCATTGTGATGACAGGTGTCATGGAGCATTGTGATGAGAGGGTTCTTGGAGCACTGTGATGACAAGGGTCATGGAGCACTGTGATGAGAAGGTCATGGAGCATTGGCCTGAAAATGTTCATGGAGTATTGTGATGACTGTGGTCAAGGAGCATTGAGATGACAAGGGAATGGAGCATTGTGATGACAAGGTCCTGGAGCAGTGTGATGAGAAGACCATGGAGCCTTGTGATGACAAGTCTCATGGAGCATTCTGGTGAATAGGGACATGGAGCATTGTGATTACAGGGGTCTTGGAGCATTGTGATGACAAGGGCATGGAATATTGGTCTGAAAATTTCATGGATTATTGTGATGAGATTTGGCATGGAACATTGTGATGACTTGGGCACGGAACACTGTGATACATGTGTTATGGAGGATTGTAATGACAAGGGCATGGAGCATTGTGATGAGAAGTGTATCGAGCATTGTGATGATAAGCGTCATGGAGCATTGTGGTTACAAGGGCATGGAGCAATGTGATGAGAGGTTTCATGTAGCATTGTGATGAAATGGCATGGAGCACTGTGATGCCAAGGGTCATGGAGCATTGTGATGACAAAAGTCATGGAGCATTTTGATGACATGGTCGTGGTGCATTGTGATAATAAGGGAAGGAGGCATCGTGATGACAGGGTCATGGAGCAAATTGATGAAAAGTGTCTTGGAACAATTTGATGAGAGGGGTTATGGAACCTTGTGATGTCAGGGGTAATGGAGCATTTTGATGAAAAGGGCCATGGAGCATTCTGATGAAAAGGTGCGTGGATCATTGAGATTACAGGGGTTTTGAAGCAAAGTGATTACAAGGGCAAGGAGCATTGTGATGAGAAGGCAATGGAGTATTCTGATGACATGTGTCAAGGAGCATTGTGCTGACAAGTGCATGGAGCATTTTGATGACAAGTGTCATGGAGCATTGTGCTGACAAAGGCATGGAGCATTGTGATGACAAGGGACACTGAGCATTGTGATGAAAATTTCATAGAGCATTGTGGTGACAATGATCACAGAGCCTTGTGTGACGAGGGCATGGACCACTGTGATGAGAAAGGTCATGAATCACTGTGGGGACTGGAGTCACGGAGCACTGTGATGACAGGTGTCATGGAGCATTGTGATTACAAGGGCATGGAGCAATATGATGACGGGGCATGGAACATTGTTCTGACAAGTTTCATGGATTATTTTGATGACAGTGGGCATGGAGCATTGAGATGACAAGGGCATGGATCATTGTGGTGACAAAGGTCACAGAGCCTTGTGTGACGAGGGCATGGACCATTGTGAGTACAAATGTCATGAAGCATTGTGATGACTGGAGTCACGGAGCACTGTGATGACAGGGGTCATGGAGAATTGTGAAGACAGGTGTCAGAAAGCATTGTGATGACATATGTCATTGTCCATTGTGATGACAAGGGCATGGAGCATTGTGATGCCAAGGGACATGGAGCATGGTGATGACAAATGTCATGGGGCATTTTGATGACAAGTGTTTGGTGCATTGTGATGACAGGGTCATGGAGCAATGTGAATAAAATGGTCATGGAATATTTTGATGACAGGGGTTATGGAACATTGTGATGTCATGGGTAATGGAGCATTGTGATGATAAGGGCATGTAGCACTGTGATGACAGTGGTCATGGAACATTGTGATGACAGGGGTGAGCGCGTATTGTGATGACTAGTGATGGAACATTGTGATATATTTGGTGAGAGAGCATTTTGATGAGCAGTGCATGGAGCATTGTGATGACAAATTTTATGGAGCATAGCGATGAAAAGGATGTTGAGCATTGTGATGAAAAGAGGCTGGCACATTGTGATGACATGTGTCATGGAGCATTGTGCTGACAAGCGCATGGAGCATTTTGATGACAAGTGTCATGGAGCATTGTGCTGACAAAGGCATGGAGCATTGTGATGACAAGGGACACAGAGCATTGTGATGAAAATTTCATGGAGCATTGTGGTGACAAAGATCACAGAGCCTTGTGTGACGAGGGCATGAACCATTGTGATGAGAAATTTCCTGAATCATTGTGATGACTGGAGTCACGGAGCATTGTGATGACAGGGGTCATGGAGCATTGTGATGACAAGGGCATGGAGCAATGTGATGACAGGGGCTTAGAACATTGGTCTGACAGGTTTCATGGATTATTGTGATGACAGTGGGCATGGCGCATTGTGATGACAAGGGCATGGAACATTGTGGTGACAAGGTCATGGAGTGTTGTGAAGACAGGTGTCAGGGAGCATTGTGATGACATTTGTCATTATCCATTGTGATAACAATGGCATGGAGCATTGTGATACCAAGTGTCATGGAGGATTGTGATGACAAAGGTAATGGAACATTTTGATGACTAGGGCTTGGAACATTGCGATGACAAGGGTCATGGGGCATTGTGATGACAAGGGCATGGAGCATTCTGATGAAAAGGTGCATGGAGCATTGAGATTACAGGGGTTTTGAAGCAATGTGATGACAAGGGCATGGAGCATTGTGATGAGAAGGCAATGGAGCATTCTGATGACATGCGTCATGGAGCTCTGTGATGACAAGGACATGGAGCATTGTGATTACAAGGGTCTTGGAGCATTGTGATGAAAAGGGAATGGATCATTGTGATGAAAAATGCATGGAGCCTTGTCATGACATGTTTCAAGGAGCATACTGATGATAACAGTCAGGGAGCATTGTGATGATAAGTGTATTGAGCATTGTGATGACAAAGGTCATGGAGCATTTTGATGAGAAGACCTTGCATATTTGTGATGACGAGCGTCATGGGGCATGTGATGACAAGTGTTATGGAACATTGGAATCAGAAGAGTTTGGAGCATTGTGATAACAGAGGACATGGAGCATTTTGATTTCATTGTGATGACAATAGCATGAATCATTATGATGAAGGGCATGGTGCATTGTGACGACAGTGTTCATGGAGCATTGAGATGAAAAGTGGCATGGAGAACTGTGATTACAGAGGTCTTGGAGCATTGTGATGACATGGGTCATGGAGCCTTGTGATGACAAGGCCGTGGAACATTGTGATGGCAGTGGTCATGGAGCATTGTTATGACAGGTGTAATGGAGCATTGTGATGACAAGGGCATTGAGCAATGTGATGAGAGATTTCATTGAGCATTGTGATGACAATGGCATGGAGCATTGTGATGACATGGGTCCTGGAGCTTTGTGATGAGAAATGTCATGGGGCATTTTGATGAAAAGGGCGTGGTGCATTGTGATGAGAAGGGCAGGGAGCATTGTGATGAGAGGGTCATGGAGCAATTTGAATAAAAGGGTCATGGAATATTTTGATGACAGTGGTTATGGAACATTGTGATGTCAGTGGTCATGAAGCATTGTGATGAAATGGGTCATGGAGCATTTTGTGACAGGTGTTATGGAACATTGTGATATCAGTGGTCATGGAGCATTGTGATGATAAGGGCATGTAGCACTGTGATGACAGGGGTCATGGAACATTGTGATGACAGGGGTGAGAGAGTATTGTGATGACTAGTGTTGGAACATTGTGATATATGTGGAGAGAGAGCATTTTGATGAGAAGTAAATGGAGCATTGTGATGACAAGTTTTATGGAGCATAGAGATGAAAAGGATGTGGAGCATTGTGATGAAAATAGCATGGCACATTGTGATGATATGTGTCATGGAGCATTCTGCTGAGAAGCGCATGGAGCATTTTGATGACAAGTGTCATGGAGCATTTTGCTGACAAAGGCAAGGAGCATTGTGATGACAAGGGACACAGAGCATTGTGATGAAAATTTCATTGAGCAGTGTGGTGACAAAGGTCACAGAGTCTTGTGTGAAGAGGGCCTGGACCACCGTGATGACAAGGGCATGGAGCAATTTGATAAAAAGTGTCATGGAGGATTGTGATGACAGTGGACATGGAGAATTGTGTTGACAATGGCAGGGAGCATTGTGATGTCAAGGGACATCGATAATTTTTATAACAATGTCATGAAGCACTGTGATGACAAGCATATGGAGCTTGCTATGACAGGGTTCAGGGAGCATTGCGATGACAAGTGCACGGAGAATTGTGATGACAAGAGCATGTAAAATTGTGATGAGAAATGTCATGGAATATTGTGGTGACAAAGAGGTGGAGAATTGTGATGACAAGGGACATGGAGCAATGTGATGACAAGACCGTGGAGCATTGTGATGAGAAGACCATGGATAATCGTGGTGACAAGCATCATGGAGCATTATGATGACAAGGGCCATGGAGCATTCTGACATAAGATATCACTTATGAAGGAAATGTAAACATGGGTGCACATGAACTGAATTAGTAAAGAGAACAGAGTCTCACATATAGAAAACATACTTATGCCTGCTTACGGGGAAAGGAGATGTGGCGAGATGCATAAAACCAGAGTTTGATATTAGCACCAGTACCATTCCATAATCCAAATACAGAATAGACAAGACCAACTCCTTCCTCAGTGAACGGGACTCAACACCCCTATTTTCTGCAGAGGAATATATCTGACTAGTAAGAATCTTAAAACATATGTATTGATATGTCTCCGTAAGGGAATCAAGTGTGTCTAGACTGGCATAAACATGGCAGTGAAAATCAGCGGAAACCCACGATAAAAAGGAATTTAAAAACAAAACAAAAAAACTGGGAAATTCTTTACAATTCCTTCAGGGGCTCTGATGTAACCTGGAATGACCCTTTCTACAACGACAGATGGGTGTGGCATAAGGCTGGAAATTTGAGACTGATACTATTGGTCAGATTGGGTGAGCAAATGTAGACCCTTTAAAGCAATAATGCGTGGCACCCATTCCTTGGGTCCGAACTCTCCAAATAAAAGGGAATATTACTACAGCTATAACATGTACGGGAAACCTAGAGAATGGACCCACTGTGAATACAAAAGGTTTCTAAAACTCAACTAATAGTCCCTCTCCTCGTGCTCCGGTTTCACTTTCCAACTGCTTTACTATCAATCTCCCAACTTGGAGAGACAGCCCCTTTAACCTCCTGGTTCGCACAGGTTTCCAAATTGGCAAAGGATGAAAGGGAAGAGGGAGTACCAATGAGAGAGTAGCTGTTAGGCATTTGGACGGGCACATGTCACTCTAATTTCCCAGCACAAAGAAGAATAAACCAAAGTCTCAGCCAAACGCCGGGAACCAGTATAGGTCCTGAACCAACATTTGGGACTTGCGGTCAGCTCACAAAATACGAGTTGAAAAATGGAGCTCAGGGGCACAGCAATTCACAAACTGGCAGAGTAATAAAGGACAACAATCTTCCAAAAATCTGGTGAGGGAAGGCAACGAGGTGGACTTGAAAGCGAGCCAGAATAGTAGGAAACAGATTTCAAGAGGTACATTGGAATCACATTTAGGACACAGGAAGAGGGGCACAACTTCGACAATGATGCACTTGTCCAAAAAGTGCGTATGCATTTTCTCCTCGATATATTCAGGAGAAAACGCATACGCCCTTTTTGGCCAAGCAAGCAAGCGGGCAATGCAAATCTACACTACAAAGAAGTATCACTGCCAACCGGTGAAATGGGACATCCGTAAAATGTGTAAAATCCAGAAAGGCAAGACAGGCCCTGGAGAACAGGGAGCCTAGTTATGCTGATGGGCAGGATGTAAATTGCCAACTGCCTCTCTGGAGGAGTGCATTGTGTTCCCTTAACCAAGTTAACAACAGAGCTACAGAGCCAAGTGCACTTCCAGTCTGGGGAACATACCTTGGGAAAACTGAAAATCAGTAAGACAGCGCCACCCAAAAATTTAGGGCTGCACTGCTTACAAGAACCTCAACTTGGGTAAAACCTTAAATATCCCAGGAAAGACACAAATGGTTCAAGAAATTGTGTTACTTACGTAAGATGGAATATCCCACAGCCATGAAATCAATGTCATAAGGCCAGTAGCAGCAAAATGAGTGGATTCAGATACGATGATTCTTAGTGAAATAAGTCACAGAGAAAAAGAAACTTATCATAAGATATCACTTATGAAGGTCCTGTAAACATGGCTGGATACACATGAACTGAGTTAGGGAAGAGAACAGAGTCTCACATTTAGAAAACAGTCTTATGCCTGCTTAAGAGGGAAGGAGAGGTGGGTTGCTGCATAAAAGCAGAGTGTGATATTAGTACAGGTACGGTTCCAAAAACCAACTACGGAATAGACAAGACCTACACCTTCCTCAGTAAAAGGGACTTAAGACACCATATTTCCCTCAGAGGAATATATCTGACTAGTAAGAATCATAAAACCTATATATTGATATGTCTCCGTAAGGGAATCATGTGTGTATAAACTGGCAAAAACATGGCAGTGAGAATCAGCTCAAACCCACTATAAAATGGAGATTCAAAAACAAAACAAAAAAACAGGGAAATTCTTTACAATTCCTACAGGGGCTCTGATGAAACCTGGAATGACCCTATCTACAATGACAGCTGGATGTGACATAAGGCTGGACACTTGGGACTGAGGGGATTGGTGGGATTCGGTGAGCAAATGCAGACCATTTAAAGCAATAATGCGTGTCACACATTCCAAGGGTCCCAACTCTACAGGTTGAAGGGAATATTACTACAGCTATAATATGTACGGGAAACCTAGAGAGTGGACACACTGTGAATACGAAAGGTTTCCATAACTCAACTAAGAGTCCCTCTCCTGGTGCTTCTTCGCTTTGAATATCCAACTGTTTTACTATCAATCTCCCAACTTGGAGAGACAGCCTCTTTAACCTCCTGGTTCGCACAGGTTGCAAAATTGCCAGAGGATGAAAGGGAAGAGGGAGAACCAATGAGAGCATAACTGTTAGGCATTTGGACGGGCACATGTCACTCTAATTTACCAGCAGGAAAAAGAATTAACCAAAGTCTCAGCCACCGACCGGGAACCAGTATAGTTCCTGAACCAAAATTTTGGACTTGCGGTCAGCGCACAAAAAAACGAGTGGAAAAATGGAGCTCAGGGGCACAGCAATTCACAAACTGGCCGAGTAATAAAGAACTATCGTCCAAAAATCTGTTGAGGGAAGACAACGAGCCGGACTTGAAAGCGAGCAAGAATAGCAGGAAACAGATTTCAAGAGGTACATTGGAATCGCATTTAAAGCACAGGAAGTGGGGCACAATTTCGACTATGATGCACCTGGCCAAAAACGGCGTATGCATTTTCGCCTGAATATATTAAGGAGAAAACACAAACGACCATTTTGCCCAAGCAGGCAAGCGGGCAATGCACATCTGCACTACAAAGAAGTATCACTTCCCACCAGTAAAAAGGGACATCCGCAAAATGTGTAAAAACCAGAAAGGCAAGACAGGCCCAAGAGAACAGGGAGCCTTGTTATGCTGATTGGCAGGATGTAAATTGCCAACTCCCTCTCTGGAGGAGTGCATTCTGTTCCCTAAAACAGGTAAAAACCAGAGCTACACAGCCAAGGGCACTTCCAGTCTAGGGAATATACCTTGGGAAAACTGAAAATCAATAAGATAGAGCCACCCCAAAATTTAAGGCTGCACTGCTTACAAGAACCTCAACTTGGGTACACCTTAAATATCCCAGCAAAGAAAAAAATGGTTCAAGAAATTGTGTTAATAAAGTACGATGGAATATCCCTCAGACATGAAATCAATGTGATAAGGCCAGTAGCAGCAAAATGAGTGGATTCAGGAACGATGATTCTAAGTGAAATAAGTCACAGAGAAAAAGAAACTTATCATAAGATATCACTTATGAAGGTCCTGCAAACATGGCTACACATGAACTGAGTTAGGAAAGAGAACAGAGTCTCACATTTAGAAAACACTGTTTTGCCTGCCTAAGGGGAAAGGAGAGGTGGGGTTATGCATAAAACCAGAGTTTGATATTAGTACAGGTACCGTTCCAAAAACCAACTACGGATTATTCAAGTCCTACACCTTCGTCAGTGAAAGGGACTCAAAACCCCATATTTCCCGCAGAGGAATATATCTGACTAGTAAGAACCTTAAAACCTATGTATTGATATGTATCCGTAAGGGAACCAAGTGTGTCTAGACTGGCATAAGCATGGCAGTGAAAATCAGCTCAAACTCACTATAAAAAGGTATTTCAAAACAAAACAAAAAAATAGGGAAATTCTTTACAATTCCTTCAGGGGCTCTGATGAAACCTTGAATGACCCTATCTACAACGACAGCTGAATGTGGAATAAGGCTGGACACTTGGGACTTAGAGGATTGGTGAGATTGGGTCAGCAAAAGCAGACCATTTAAAGCAATAATGCGTGGCAAACATTCCAAGGATCCCAACTCTCCAGGTTGAAGGGAATAGTACTACAGCAATAACATATACGGGAAAGCAAGGGAATGGACACACTGTGAATACGAAAGGTTTCTAAACCTCAACTAATAGTCCCTCTCCTGGTGCTTCGGTTTGAATTTCCAACTGCCTTACTATCAATCTCCCAACTTGGAGAGACTGCCTCTTTAACCTCCTGGTTCTCACAGGTTGCAAATTAGGCAGAGGATGAAAGGAAAGATGGAGAACCAATGAGAGAGTAGCTGTTAGGCATTTGGACGGGCACATGTCACTCTAATTTCCCGGCAGGAAGAAGAATTAACCAAAGTCTCAGCCACACGCCGGGAACCAGTATAGATCCTGAAGCAAAATTTTGGACTTGCGGTCAGCTCACAAAAACGAGTTGAAAAATGGAGCTCAGGGGAAGAGCAATTCACAAATTGGCAGAGTATTAAAGGAAAACTATCGTCCAAAAATCTGTTGAGGGAAGGCAACGAGGTGAACTTGAAAGGGAGCCAGAATAGCAAGATACAGATTTCAAGAGGTACATTGGAATCGCCTTTAAAGCACAGGAAGAGGGGCACAATTTCGACCATGATGCACTTGCCCAAAAAGGGCGTATGCGTTTCCTCCTGAATATAACAAGGAGGAAACGCATACGCCCTTTTTGGCCAAGCAAGCAAGCGGGTAATGAAATTCTGCAGTACAAAGAAGTATCACTTCCCTGCGGTCAAAAGGGACATCTGCAAAATGTGTAAAAATCAGAAAGGCAAGACAGGCCTTGGAGAACAGGGAGCCTATTTATGTTGATTGTCAGGATGTAAATTGCCAACCGCCTCTCTGGAGGAGTGAAATGTGTTCCCTAAAAAAATTAAACAACAGAGCTACAGAGCGAAGGGCACTTCCAGTCTAGGGAATATACCTTGGGAAAACTGAAAATCAATAAGACACAGCCACCCCAAAATTTAGGGCTGCACTCTTTACAAGAACCTCAACTTGGGTACACCTTAAATATGCAAGGAAAGACAAAATTGGTTCAAGAAATTTTGATACTTACGTACGATTGATTATCCCTCAGCCATGAAATCAATGTCATAAGGCCAGTAGCAGCAAAATGAGTCGATTCATGTACAATGATTCTAAGTGAAATAAGTCACAGAGAAGAAGAAACATCATAAGATATCACTTATGAAGGTCCTGTAAACATGGCTAAACATGAACAGAGTTAAGAAAGAGAAAAGAGCCTCTCATATAGAAAACACTCTTATGCCTGCTTGAGGGGAAAGGAAACGAGGGGGTGATTCATAAAACCAGAGTTTGATATTAGTACAGGTACCATTCCAAAAACCACATATGGAATAGACAAGACCTACACCTTCCTCAGTGAAAGGGACTCAAAACCCCATATTTCCTGCAGAGGAATATATCTGACTAGTAATAATCTTAAAAAATATATATTTATATGTCTCCATAAGGGAAACAAGTGTGTCTAGACTCGCATTAACATGGAAGTGAGAATCAGCTCAAACCCACTATAAAAAGGAATTTCAAAAACAACCAAAAAAAAAAAAAAAACGGGAAACTCTTTACAATTCCTTCAGGGTCTCTGATGAAACCTGGAAGGACCCTATCTACAACGACAGGTGGATGTGGCATAAGGCTGGGCACTTGGGACTGAGAGGATTGGTGAGATTGGGTAAGCAAATGCAGACCTTTTAAAGCAATAATGTGTGGCACACATTCCAAGGGTCCAAACTCTCCAGGTTGAAGGGAATATTACTACAGCTATAACATGTATGGGAAACCTAGAGAATGGACACACTGTGAATACGAAAGTTTTCTAGAACTCAACTAATAGTCCCTCTCCTGGTTCTCCAGCTAGAATTTCCAACTGCTTTACTATCAATCTCCCAACTTGGAGAGACAGCCTCTTTAACCTCCTGGTTCGCACAGTTTGCCAATTTGGCAGAGGATGAAAGGGAAGAGGGAGAACCAATGAGAGAATAGCTGTTAGGCATTTGGACGGGCACATGTCACTATAATTTCCCAGCAGGAAGAAGAATTAACCAAAGTCTCAGCCCCCCGCTGGGAACCAGTATAGTTCCTGAACCAAAATTTTGGACTTGGGGTCAGCTCACAAAAAAACTAGTTGAAAAATGGAGCTCAGGGGCTCAGCAATTCACAAACTGGCAGAGTTATAAATGACAACTATCGTCCAAAAATCTGTTGAGGAAAGGCAACGAGGCAGACTTAAAAGCGAGCCAGAATAGCAAGAAACAGATTTCAAGAGGTACATTGGAATCACGTTTAAAGCACAGGAAGAGTGGCACAACTTCGACAATGATGCACTTGGCCAAAAAGGGCGTATGCGTTTTCTCCTGAATATATTCAGGAGAAAAGGCATACGCCCTTTTTGGCCAAGCAAGCAAGCGGTCAATGCAAATCAGCACTACAAAGAAGTATCACTTCCCACATGTCAAAAGGAACATCCGCAAAATGTGTAAAAACCAGAAAGGCAAGACAGGCCCTGGAGAACAGGGAGCCTAGTTATGCTGATGGGCAGGATGTAAATTGCCAACTGCCTCTCTGGAGGATTGCATTGTGTTCCCTAAAACAAGTAAACAACAGAGCTACAGAGGCAAGGGCACTTCCAGTCTAGGGAATATACCTTGGTAAAACTGAAAATCAATAAGACAGAGCTACCCAAAATTTACGGCTGAACTGTTTACAAGAACCTCAACTTGGGTACACCTTAAATATCCCAGGAAAGACAAAAATGGTTCAGGAAATTGTTTTAATTACGTACGATGGAATAGCCCTCAGCCATGAAATCAATGTCATAAGGCCAGTAGCGGCAAAATGAGTGGATTCAGGTACGATGATTCTAAGTGAAATAAGTCACAGAGAAAAAGAAACTTATCATAAGATATCACTTATGAAGGTCCTGTTAACATGGCTACACATGAACTGAGTTAGGAAAGAGAGCAGAGTCTCACATGTAGAAAAAACTCTTATGCCCGCTCCAGGTAGAAAGAGAGGTGGGGTGATGCATAAAACCAGAGTTTGATATTAGTACAGTTACCGTTCCAAAAACCAACTACGGAATAGTCAAGTCCTACACCTTCCTCAGTGAAAGGGACTCAAAACCCCATATTTCCTGGGGCTTCCCTGGTGGCGCAGTGGTTGAGAATCTGCCTGCCAATGCAGGGGACACGAGTTCGAGCCCTGGTCTGGGAAGATCCCACATGCCGCGAAGCAACTGGGCCCGTGAGCCACAATTACTGAGCCTGCGCATCTGGAGCCTGTGCTCCGCAACAAGAGGGGACAAAATAGTGAGAGCCCCGCGCACCGCAATGAAGAGTGGCCCCCGCTTGCCACAACTAGAGAAAGCCCTCGCACAGAAACAAAGACCCAACACAGCCATAAATAAATTAAATAAATTAAAAAAAAAAAACATATTTCCGGCAGAGGAATATATCTGATTAGTAAGAATCTTAAAACCTATGCATTGATATGTCTCCATAAGGGAATCATGTGTGTCTTGACTGACATAAACATGGCAGTGAGAATCAGCTCAAACCCACTATAAAAAGGAATTTCTAAAACAAATCAAAAAAACAGGGAAATTCTTTACAATTCCTTCAGGGGCTCTGATGAAACCTGGAATGACACTATCTACAACGACAGCTGGATGTGGCATAAGGCTGGACACTTGGGACTGAGAGTATTGGTGACATTCGGTGAGCAAATGCAGACCATTTAAAGCAATAATGCGTGGCACACATTCCAAGGGTCCCAACTCTCCAGGCTGAAGGGAATATTACTACAGCTATAACATGTATGGGAAACCAAGAAAATGGACACACTCTGAATACAAAAAGTTTCTAAAACTCAACTAACAGTCCCTCTCCTGGTGCTCCTGTTTGACTTTCCAACTGCTTTACTCTCAATCTCCCAACTTGGAGAGACATCCCCTTTAATCTCCTGGTTCGCCCAGCTTGCCAATTTGGCAGAGGATGAAAGGGAAGAGGGAGAACCAATGAGAGAGTAGCTGTTAGGCATTTGGAAGGGCACATGTCTCTCTAATTTCCCGGCAGGAAGAAGAATTAACCAAAGTCTCAGCCACCCGCCGGGAAACAGTATAGGTCCTGAACCAAAATTTTGGACTTGGGGTCAACTCACAAAAAACGAGTTGATAAATCGAGCTCAGGGGCACAATAGTTCAAAAACTGGCAGAATCATAAAGGACAACTATCGTCCAAAAATCTGTTGAGGGAAGGCAACGAGGTGGACTTGAAAGCGAGACAGAATAGCAGGAAACAGATTTCAAGAGGTACATTGGAATCTCCTTTAAAGCACAGGAAGAGGGGCACAAATTCGACCATGATGCACTTGTCCTAAAAGGGCATATGCGTTTTCTCCTGAATATATTCAGGAGAAAACTCATACGCCCTGTCTGGCCAAGCAAGCCATCAGGCATTGCAAAACCACACTACATAGAAGTGTCACTTACCTCCGGTCAAAAGGGCCTTCCGCAAATTGTGTAAAAACAACAAATACAGGACAGGCCATTGAGAAAAGGGAGCCTGGTTATGCCGATGGAAAGGATGTAAATTGCCAACAGCCTCTCTGGAAAACTGTATGTTGTTTTCTAAAACAGAGCTACAGAGCATAGCACACTTCCACTCATGGGCGTGTATTTTGGGAAAACTAAAAATCCACAACACACAGCCAGCCCAAAGTTTAGGGCTGCTCTGTTTACAAGAACCTCGACTTCGGTACACTTTAAATATCCCAGGAAAGGGAAAAAAAAAGGATAAATCTGTTGTGGTACTTATATACAATGGAATGTCACTCAGACATAAAATCAATGTCATAAGGCCAATAGAAGCATAACAAGTGGCTTTAGGTACGATGATGCTAATTGAAATGAGCCACAAAGAAAAAGAAACTTATTGTAATATATCACTTATAGAGGGAATGTAAACATGGCTACACATGAACTGAATTTCAAAAGAGAACAGAGTTACACATTTAGAAAACACACTTATGCCTCCTTAAGGGGAAAGGTGATGTGGGGTGATGTGTAAAAGCAGAGTTTGAAATTAGCACAGATACCATTCCATATACCAAATATGTAATAGACAAGACCTACTCCTTTCTCAATGAACTGGACACAAAACACCCTATTCACTGAGGAGGAATATATCTGACTGGTAATAATCTTGAAACCTATGTATTTATATGTCTCCATAATGGATACAAGTGTATGCAGACTGGCATAAACACAGATCAATGGAACAGGACAGAAAGTGCAGAGATAAACCTACATACCTATGCCTATCTCACCTATGACAAAGGAGCTAAGGATATACAATGGAGAAAAGACAGTCTCTTCAGTAATTGGTGCTGGGAAAACTGGACCCCTACACATAAAAGAATGAAATTAGAACACTCAATAACACCATACACAAAAATAAACTCTAAATTGATCAGAGATCTAAATATAAGGCCAGACACTATAAAACACTTAGAGGAAACCATAGGCAGAACACTCTATGACATAAATCACAGCAAGATCCTTTTTGACCCACCTCCTAGAGAAATGGAAATAAAAACAGAAATCAACAAATGGGACCTAATGAAACTTAAAAGCTTTTACACAGTACAGGAAAACATAAACAAGATGCAAAAACAACCCTCAGAATGGGAGAAAATATTTTCAAATGAAGCAATTGACAAAGGATTAATCTCCAAACTTTACAAGCACCTCATGTAGCTCAATATCACAAAAACAAACAACCCAATCCAAAAATGGGCAGAAGACCTAAATAGACATTTCTCCAAAGAAGATATACAGATTACCATGAAACTCATGAAAGGATGCTGAACATCACTAATCATTAGAGAAATGCAAATCAAAACTACCGTGAGGTATCACCTCACAGCAGTCAGAGTGGCAATCATCAAAAAAATCTACGAAACAATAAATGCTGGAGAGGCCTTTATTGGAGAAAAGGGAACACACTTACACTGTAGGTGGGAATGTAAATTGAGATGGGCACTAGGGAGAACAGTACGGAGGTTCCTTTAAATAACTAACAATAGAAGTACCATACGACACAACGATCCAACTACTGTTCATTTGCCTTGTGAAAACAATAATTCAAAAAGAGTTATGTACAAAAATGTTCATTGCAACTCTATTTACAATAGCCAGGACATGGAAGCAACCTAAGTGTCCATCGACAGATGAATGGATAAAGATGATATGGCACATGTATACAATGGAATATTACTCAGCCATAAAAAGAAGCAAAACTGAGTTATTTGCACTGAGGTGGATGGACTTAGAATCTGTCCTACACAGTGAAGTAAGTCAGAAAGGGAAAAACAAATAATGTATGTTAACAGAGATATACGGAATCTAATGAGGAAAAAAAAAAGATTTTGAAGACCCTAGTGGCAGGACAGGATTAAGGACACAGATATAGGGAAAGGACTTGAGGACACCAGAAGGGGGATGGGTAAGATGGGACGAAGTGAGAGAGTGGCATGGACATAAATACATTACCACATGTAATACTGATAGCTACTGGGAAGCAGCCACATAGAACAGGGAGATCAGCTCGGTGCTTTGTGACCACCTAAAGGGGTGGGATATGGAGTGTGGGAGGGAGATGCAAGAGGGAGGGGATCTGCTGATATTTGTATGTGTATAGCTGATTCACTTTGTTAGACAGCAGAAACTAACACTCCATTGTAAAGCAATTATACTCCAATTAAGGTGGAAAAGTAAAAAAAAAAGAAAGCCCAGGGATAAACCTACACACCTATGCTCAACTAATCTTTGACAAAGGAGGCAAGACTTTACAATGGAGAAAAGAGAGTTTCTTCAGTCAGTGGTGCTGGGAATTATGGACAGCTATATGTAAAAGAATGAAATTAGAACACTCCCCAACACCATACATAAAAATATATTCAAAATCGATTAGAGACCTTAATGTAAGACTGGACAGTATAAAACTCTGAGAGGAAAACTTACGATGAATACTCTGATGTAAATCACAGCAAGATCTTTTTTTGATCCATCTCCTATAGTAATGAAATAAAAAAAAGAAGCTAAACAGATGGGACCTAATGAAATGTAAAAGCTTTTGCAAAGTAAAGGAAACTACAAACAAGATGAAAAGACAACCCTCAGAATGGCAGAATATATTTGCAAACGAATCAATGGACAAATGATTAATCTCGAATATATATAAACAGCTCATGCAGCTCAACGTTAATAAGACAAAAAACCCAATACAAAAATGGAAGCAGATCTAAATAGACATTTCTTCCAAGAAGACATAGAGATGGCCAAGACGCACATGAAAATCTGCTCAACATCAGTAATTATTAGAGAAATGGAAATCGAAACTACAATGAGGTATCACGTCACACCTGTTAGAATGGGCATCATCAGAAAATCTACAAACAACAAATGCTGGAGAGGGTGTGGAGAAAAGGAACCTTCTTCCACTATTGTTGGGAATGTAAATCGATACAGTCTCTATGGAGAACAGAATGGAGGTTCCTTAAAAAACTAAAAATAGAATTACCATATAATCCAGCAATCCCACTACTGGGCATATACCGAGAGAAAACCATAAATCAAAAAGACACATTCACCACAATGTTCATTGCAGCACTATTTACAATAGCCAGGTAATGAAAGCAACCTAAGTGCCCACAGACACACGAATGGATAAAGATGTGGTACATATATACAATGGAATATTACTCAGCCATACATAGGAATGAAATTGGGTCATTTGTAGAAACCTTGATGGATCTAGAGACTGTCATACAGAGTGAAGTAAGTCAGAAAGAGAAAAACAAATATTGTATATTAATGCATATATGTGGAACCTAGAAAAATGGTACAGATGAACCGGTTTGCAGGGCAGAGATAGAGACACAGATGTAGAGAACAAACATATGGACACCAAGGGGGGAACACCATGGGAGGGTGGTGGTGGGATGAATTGGGAGACTGGGATTCACATGTGCACACTTATATGTATAACATAGATATGAAATAAGAACCTGCTGTATAAAAGAAATAAATAAATTTTAAAAAATTAAAAATAAATAAATAACATTTAATAAAATAAAACAGAAAAAAAGTTTTTCCCTTCATATAGACGTCTTTATATAAATGCATTATTTCCATGTTTATATCTCTAAATTAAAAAAAGAGGAATAAATAAAACCTACCTTGAACCAAAAAGAAAAAAGGAAAAAAAAAAAAAAAAAAAAAACAGAACCCGCCATTTATACAGAGGAAAATCGTATCAGGGCACTTGTTCCAGTGGTAACAAATTCTTAAGTTGGTCAGAAGTGAGAAATCATATCCCATGCAGTCAGCATCGCTCCCCCCCACAAGGAACATCCTCATTGCAAAGCTGGGGGATTATGTCGAGGCGTCTGTGAGTAAATGTGAGCTGTACCCCAGTCCTGCTGCAGCTGAAATCTTCCCACCCTTTCCAGGTAAAACACCTGAATATGTACAAGAACTTGCAAGCCTAGAGGAAGGGCTGTGGAGCCACAGCAGCGGCAGCATGCAGGCCGACTTGGTGCCAGCAGGCCAGCCAGGATGGTCCTGGCCCCAGATGCTCTTCTGGAAGCTTTCCATTTCCCTGCCTGAGATACCCCTCCTTCCACGGCCCCCACTGCTTTTTTACTTCCTCACCTCTGTCTGGGGAGAAATTCCAGTGGCAGGTATGGGTGACACATCCTCTGCTTTAGCAGGTGGCAGCCTGGCAACTCCTGCAGGAAGTCCAGCAGAGCCCCACTCACACTGGGCCACCCACAAAGCCACGGCCCCTCACTCCCTCCCACCACCCCAGCCCCGTCACTGCTGACGGGGCAGAGAATATGGCGTCAGGCACAGCTACAGGAGCTCTTGCTGACTGGAGAGGTGCTTATATTTATCTCAACCCAGGCACACCTGGGGAGGGCTGGCAGGCAGTGTCAGGCTCCCCAAATCAGCCAATCCTCACTCCTCAGTGCCACAGAGTTGCAAAAAATGAGCCTTGCTAAACGGGCCAGGCCCAAGGAACAGGTGTGGGCTCTTGAGAGTCAGGATAGACAAGGGGCTGCAGCTGCGGCTTGTTTTTCTTATCATTTTATCTGGTCCATGAGTGGAAAACAACTTCAAGAAGACCCTATCCTAATGAGAGGAACCCAGGAGTCAGGGAGAGGAGTGATGTTGGGTGGAGATAGAGGCCTGGTGCCCTGGCTGCAGTGGAAGTGTCTGGAAGACCAGGCAGAGAGAGGCCGCACAGAGTGATACCTGGGGTCACAGACCTGTCAGAGCTGCTGTTTGTTAGTTCAAGTCCTGCTCTGAGGTGTTCTGTGTCAGCTGTGAGTGACAGGTGACCTGGGGGTTCTCTGCAAGGTGGGCTTTGTGCACGGTTCCTGTGTTTCCAGCACTTCTGGGGTACCTGCCCAAAGGGAGCTCCATATCCTGGGAAGGGCCTGACTATGAGAGCCCCATGGGCTGCTGGGTATCTGCACAGGTGAGCTCCATACCATGGGAGGGATTTGACCACGAGAGCCCCGTGGGCTGTGGGGGTGGAGGTGCAGCCCAGGTGAGCTGCATATCCTGGGATTGGCCTGACCACGAGAGCCCCATGGGCTGCTGCAGACCTGGTAAAGTACATCAAGACAGTCAGTGAAGCCACCGAGGATATACATCAAGTAGCTCCTATTTCCTACACCCTGCTGGTCAGTCTACCATCCACCAGGCCATGGCATTCTGTATTAGACTTCAATCATGCCTTCTTTTGTATTCCACTCATCTCAGAGTCACAAGAATTTTTGGCTTGTGAGTGGCAGGACACAACATGCAACAAAAGCAATAATGCTGGGCCGTCCTGCCCCAATGGTTCAAAAATCCCCACACCATCATTTGGGAAATGTCCTCTAAAGACCTAAAAGTTCTACCTCTGTAAAAGGGAACCCTCCTTCAATATGCAGATGACATTCTGATCGCCAGGCCTACTAAAGACGCCTCTGAACTACCTAGCCAAGAAAGGATAGAAGGTGGCCAAGAAAAAGGCTCAAACATCCCAGGCTAAGGTGACATGCCTGGGATTCATTCTCACAGATATTCGGAGAAACGCATCCCAGGATAGGGAAGAAGCCATTTGCAGCCTTACCTCTTCTAAAACTAGAAGACAGCTTAGGGGTTCCTGGGGAGGCCAAGGTTTTCTGCATCTGGATCCATAACTACAGTCTAATAGCTGGGCCTCTACATGAAACACTGACACGAAAAGATGATGATCCTTTTTAATAGAATCCAGAAGCAGCCTTTCAAGAATGGAAAGAGCAGTCAATTCAGGCCCTTGTCCAGGAACTCCCTAATTTAGCTAAACCCTTTGACCTTTACATACCCGGTCAAAGATTAATCACCCTTGGAGCCTTAGTGCAGAAACTGGGACCACTTGAAATGGAGCAACACAAGAATGCCCTTCAGGTATGATAAACTATGTTCACCAAGGGCTTTGCCCACCGCCCCATCAGGCCAGGATACTGGGGTATCTAAAAAGCTGGAAATCAGCAGCCCGCAAGGCCAGCTCCCTCCTAAGGGAAAAGGAACCCACGTGGTGATCCTAACCACCCATCATGCCCTGAAGTTGCAGGGGTCGCTCTGTGGACACAATGACCTCGACTGAGGAGGCCCTCCAACTCAAACCTCCAGAGAGACAAACGGGCGCAATGGGCCCCCAAGATGACTCGTGTGACCATCACTTGACCTGGAGTTTCTCTCAGAAAACAAGTCTGTGCCCCAAAAGTGCAGACTACTGCTTGCAGGACATACTGCACCCAGACGGGAGTTAATAAGCTTGGCGGGGGAAACGTATATCACGCTTTCACCATAGAAAACCCTACAGAAACCACGGTGATGGAGGCGAATATGACCGGCTGGACTGCTGGCTACTTCAAAAGGCCGTTGACTCAGTGGACGTCATGGTCCTGGATCACCACTAACCATGGACTGTCTGGGAGTTATGTGGGCAGGGCTCTGACACATGGTGCTGTTTATACATTAATTCACGGACCTAATTAAAGAAAGCACAGACTACTGGTCAGAGCATCTAGGCTGGCAAAAACCGTCAGCCTAAGGTCGCTGAACAAATGTGGGGTGGGGTGAAACCTGCCACCGCAGCATCTCTGTGCATGTCTTTCCTGGACCCTTAAAGGTCATTAGAATCTATAACACTTCCAATGCTGGTGCTCAGGTGGACGAGCAGTGAGGCAGGAAGCCTTGGGACAATCAACCTCACCTGGAGGCTGCTGGGGAGAAGTTTTTCCCCTCCCCCGTGTATGCGGTCTCCCACCTCAGCATGAAGCAGTTACAAAAGAGGGGTCTGCACCCTCAGCACCCCAAGAATGAGGAACAGGACAAAAAGCAGAGGAGGTGTTCATCACTGGCAAAGTTCATTAAAAATTCCTGGGAGATAAAAAGAGAATCTGGGCAATAAAATAAAGTCTAACCTGTTTTTCCTTTGTGTTTTGTCTAATTTCACGTGCTCCTAGGGTTCCACATGCGGAGGCCCCACACCCGGCACTTCAGACCCGATTTCCTAGTGCAGAATGGCTGGGCTGACACCTCAGCTAGTGGGGTCCCATGCAGACTCCGCGACATAGAGCCTGAGCTGCAGCCAACCCAGCCCTCGAGAGCTCCATCCCCTCCCTCCTGCTGACGCTGCCAGGATCCCTACACAGCAGCCCAGCCCACAGCCCGCGGGTTAGTGCACGCTCTCACCTCTCCATTCTGTTTTCAAAATATAAAGTTTCCTTTGCTTCTGAACCAAACTCAGTCTTGATCTGTTAGCTCCAATGACACTGGGCACAGGGACTCCTGTTGGGGTCCACTCTGGAGGATCAGTAACAGAAATTGAGAACATTGTAACTTCAATGAACAGATGTGTGAGCCAAACTGTAGTTAACATAGAGCAGTGTATAAGGCTCGGGTAAAATAAGATGTTTCTAAGACTTACATTTGATATTTTCATCACTTTATTATAAGCAAGTTCAGTGAAGTCGTCTGTCTTATTTGTCAGGTCAACATTAGAGAAATGAAGTGATTTATTCCCAAGGATGTACATCGAATACTCTTGGCTGAAGCTTCAATCTTGTTTTGAATGCTTTTCCATTGAAAATGATACCTCTCTTTCAGCTTCCCCAATTCTGAGAAGTATAAAATCTTATAATTTATTATTACCAAAGGGGAAAGGTAGGAGAAGGGATAAATTAACAGTTTGGGATTAACACATACACACTGCTATGTATAAAACAGATCATCAAAAAGGAACTACTGTATAGCACAGGAAAATACACTGAATATTTTGCAATAACCTATAAGGGGAAATAATCTGAAAAAGAATAGATATTTTTATTGACATCATCTATCAATGACAGATAAAATGTAAACTAAGCAAGGCCGATGGTGAGCACTGCTGATCCCAAAGATTTCAATCATCTAAAGTTTGGACTCTGCCTATTTCCCAAGGCCCTTAATGGACATATATGTAGTCGTAGCTTAAAAATTCCCCAGTTTTTGGTTCAGGGAGGCACTGATTTGGAAAAATCTCTTGTGTTCTCCTTATATGCACGGGACCATTCCTATGGCTAAAACATGCCTGTCACACCTAGAGGATGGTACACCGTTTGATCGGAAACAGTTTGGAAAAGGCACCTCATCTCCTCATCGCCTGGTGCTCGGGTTCACCCCTCCAGCATCTTTTCTAACAATCTCCTCACTTGGGGATATCAGCACCGTCAACATCCTGTTGCACACAGTTTGGAATTTGTCCGGAGGATGAAGCGGAAGGATGAGAAATATTTAGAGACAAGTCCTAGGTGTTCAGACAGGCACATGCCACTCTAATTTCCAATCCGGAAGACAAATTCATCAAAGGCTAGAATTGCCAAAGGAAACAGAATAGGGCTAGAGGAAATCCCACTGTTTTGTGTCCAGTTTCCAAAAACACAAGTTGAAAAATGGAACTCAGGGGCACTAAAATTCATGAAACTGCAGAGTTGAAAATATCTATCATCAAAAAATGTCTTGCGGTAAGTCACAGAAAAGGACTTGTAAGCAAGGGAGATTGTCAGGAAACAGATTTGAAGAGGAGGAAAGGACTCCCCATTAAAGCAAAAGAAAAGGAGCAGAACATCGCCAATGATGCAGTTGGCCAAAAAGGGCGTATGCATTTTTTTTCTGAATATATTCAAGTAAAGGCCATACACACATTTTATCCAACAAAACAGGTAGGCACTGGAAATCTATACTACAAAATGTATCACTTCACATCAGTCAGAAGGGCCATCCACATAAAGTGTAAACACCAGAAATGTAGGACAGGGTGAGGAGAAAAGGGAGCACTCTGAGGCTGATATTGCTAATGTAATTTGCCAACGGCCACTCTGGAGAAGTGTATTGTGTTTGCTAAAACATCGAAAAAATGAGCTACAGAGCATAGGGCACTTGCACTCATGGGCGTATACCTTGGGAAAAACAAAAATCGACAGAAAACAGGGACCCCAACGTTTACCACCTCTCTGTTAAAAAGGGCCTCAACTTGGATATAACCTAAATGTCCCTGGAAGGATAAAATGGATAAAAGAGTTGGGGTACTTATGTAGAGTGGAATATTACTCATCCGGAAATCAATGAAATAAGGCCAGTTGTAACAACTCTGGAGGAGTTACATACGATCATTCTAAGTGACATATGACAGAAAGAAAAAGACCCATATCATAAGATGTCACTTAAAGGTGGAATCCAAAATGGCTACACATGAAATAAATTACAAAATAGAAACATAGTCAAATATGTAGAAAATAAACATAAGGCTGCTAAATGGAAAAGGTGGGGAAGGGTGAGGTATTATCCAGGAGGTTGAAATTAGCAAAGACACCATTCCAAGTACCAAATTGAATAACTGACAAGGCCTACATGGTACCTCAAAAAACTGCACTCAGCGCACTCAAGTCACAGGAAAATAATATAAATGACTGGTAAGCATCTGAAAAAGAATTTATTGTTGTCTCACAGTACATGAATCAAGTGGATGAACAGCAGCAAAAAACAGAGCTTTGAAAATCAGCTGTAACCAATATAAAAATAAATTTAAAACTATTTATAAAAACAGTGAGACAGACAAAACTTCTTACAACTTTTGTTGAAGGGCTACGATGTAACATGTATTGAACACATGTAGACCCTCAGCAGGATGATATATAAGGCAGGAAGCTATGCACGCTAAGAGATGTTAGAGAGGCTGTGTGAGTAAAGGCAGACCTTTTAAAGTAATACTGCCTGATTCCCATTCCTTGGGTCCCAAATCTGCAGGTTCAAGGGAATCTTCCGACAGCGAAAACATGCCTGGGAAACCGAGACGAATGTACACCGTGTGACCAGGAAAGGTGTCTAAAATCCACCTCATTTTTGATCTCCTGGTGCTGGGGTTCGCCATTCCAGCCAAATTACTAACAATCTCCCCACTTGGAGAATCAGCACCTTTAACCTCCTGTTTCACACAGTTTGCAATTTGTGCAGAGGATAAATGGGAAGAGGGGGAAACAATGAGAGACTAGCTGTAGGAGTTTTGACAGGCACATGCCACTCTAATTTCCCATTAGGAAGAAGAATTAACCAAAGGCTCAGCCTGCCTCCCCAGAACCAGAATAGGGCCGGAAACAATACAATGGTTTGGCGACCAGCTCACAAAAAATGCGAGTTGCAAAATGGGGCTCAGGAGCAAACAATTCAAAGACCTGCAAAGATAAAAATGATAACCAACGTCCAAAAATATATTCAGGTAAGGCAACGAAGAGGATCTGAATGAGAGGCAGAATTGCAGGAAACAGATTTCAAAACGTAGATTGGACTCACTTTTAAAGCATATGAAAAGCAGCAGAATTTCTAACATGATGCAGTTGGGCAAAAGGGTGTATGCGTTTTTTTGTGAATATCTTCAGTAAAAAAACACATACAGAGTTTTTGGCCAACCAAGCAAGCGGGAAATGCAAATCCGCACAACAAAGAAGTCTCAATTTCCACTGCTCAGAAAGGCCATCCAAAAAAATGTGTACAAATCAGAAATGCAGGAGAGGCCATGGAGAACAGGGAGCTAGTCACGCTGATGGGTGTGGTATAAATATCCAAGACCCACTCTGAAGAAGTGTATGCTGTTTCCTAAAACATCTAAAATACAAAGCTACCGAGCATAGGGCACTTCCACTCATGGGCATATAACTTGGGAAGACTAAATATCAACAAGACACAGGCACCCCAAAATTTAAGGCTGCTCTGCATACAAGAACCTCAACTTCAGTACAACTTAAGTATTCCAGGAAAGAGAAAATTGCATAAAGAACTTGTGGTAATTTTGTAGAACGGAATATCACTCAGACATGAAATCAATGTCATAAAGCCAGTAACAGCATAAAGAGTGGATGTAGGTACGATGATTCTAAGTGAAATAAGTCACACAGAAAAAGAAACTTATCATAAGATATCACTTATGAAGGTCCTGTAAACATGGCTACACATGAACTGTGTTAGGAAAGAGAACAGAGTCTCACATTGAGAAAACACTCTTATGCCTGATAAGGGGGAAGGAGAGGTGGGGTGATGCATAAAACCAGACTTTTATATTAGCACTGGTACCATTCCCTGAAGCAAATACAGAATAGACAAATCCTACACCTTCCTCTGTGAACGGGACTCAACACCCCTATTCCACAAAGAGGAATATATCTGACTAGTAAGAATCTTAAAACCTATATATTCATATGTCTCCATAAGGGAATCAAGTGTGTCTAGACAGGCATAAACACGTCGGTGAAAATCAGCTCAACCCTCTTATAAAAATGAATTTCAAAAAGAAAACAAATAAAAACAGCGAAATTTTACACAATTCCTTCAGGGGTACTGATGAAACCAGGAAGGACCCTATCTGCAAAGATAGCTAGATGAGACATAAGGCTGGACACTTGGGGCTGAGAGGACTTGTGAGATTGGGTGAGAAAATGCAGATCCTTTAAAGCAGGAATGCATGCCACCCATTCCATGTGTCCCAACTCTCCAGGTAGAAGGGAATATCAATACAGTTATAACATGTATGGGAATCCTAGAGAAAGGACACCCTGTGATGGCAAAAGATTTCTAAAAGGCTCCTATTTTTTCCTCTCCTTGTGCTCCAGTTTGGCATTCCAACTGCTTTACTATCAATCTGCCAACTTGGAGAGTCAGCCCCTATAAGCTACTGGTTCGCACAGATTGCAAATTGTGCAGTGGATGCAAGGAAAGAGGGAGAACAAATCAGAGAGTAGCTGTACCATTTGGACGGACACATGTCACTCTAATTTCCCGTCCGGAAGGAAGAATTAACCAAAGCGTCAGCCTGCACCCCCGGAACCAGTATAGGTCATGTAGCAAAATTGTAGATTTGCGGTCAGCTCACAAAAACACGAGTTGAAAATTGGAGCTCAGGGGCACAGCAATTCACAAACCTGCAGAGTTATAAAGGACAACTCTCTTCCAAAAATCTGTTGAGGGAAGGCAACGAAGCAGACTTGAAAATGCGGCCGAATTGCCGAAAACATATTTCAAGAGTTAAACTGGAATCGCCTTTAAAGCACAGGAAAAGCGTAACAACTTCGACAATGATGCACTTGGCCAAAAAGGGCGTATGCATTTTCTGCTGAATATATTCAGGAGAAAAGGCATTCGCCCTTTCTGGCCAATCAAGCAACCCCGCAATACAAATCCACACTACAAAGAATTGTCACTTCCCACCGGTCAAAAGGGACATCCGAAAATCTGTAAAATCCAGAAAATAAAGACAGAGATGACAAGAGCATGTTGCAATGTGATCCCAGGGGTCATGGAGGATTGTGATGACAAGGCCATGTAGCATTGTGCTGACAAAGGCATGGAGCATTTTGATGACAAGGGTCACGGAGCACTGTGATGACAATCCTCATGGAGCATTGTGATTACATGGATCTTGGAACATTGGGATGAAAAGGGCATGGATCATTGTGATGACAAGGGTTATGGAGCATTTTGTTGACAAGAGTCCCGGATCACTGTGTTGTCAGGGGTCATGGAGGGTTGTGATGAGAGAGGTCATGGAGCATTGTGATGACAAGGGTCATGTAGAAGTGAGATGAGAAGGTCATGGATCTTTGGGCTGAAAATGTTCATGGAGTATTGTGAAGACAGGGGTCATGGAGCACTGTGATGACAGGGTCCAGGAGCACTGTGATGAGAAGACCATGGAGTCTTGTGATGACAAGTCTCATGGAGCATTCTGATGAAATGGAGCAAGGAGCATTGTGATTACAAGGGTCTTGGAGAATTGGGATGACAAGGGCATGGAGCATTTGGATGAGAAGACCATAGAGCGTTCTGATGACATACATCATGGAGCTTTGTGATGAAAAGGGCATGGAGCTTTGTGATTACAGGGGTCTTGGAGCATTGTGATGAAAAGGGCATGAATCATTGTGATGGAAAAGACATGGAGCCTTGTCATGACAGGGTTCAAGGAGCATACTGACGACAAGAGTCAGGGAGCATTGTGATGACAAGTGTATTGAGCACTGTGATGACAAAGGTCATGGAGCATTGTGACGAGAAACACCTGTAAAATTGTGATGACGGGCGTCATGGGGCGTTGTGATGACAAGTGTTATGGAACATTGTGATAACAACGGTTTGGAGCATTGTAATGACAGAGGGCATGGAGAATCTTTATTTCATTGTGATGACAATAGCAAGAAGCATTATGATGATGGGCATGGTGCATTGTGATGACAGGGTTCATGGAGCATTGAGATGAAAAGGGGCATGGAGCATTGTGATTAAAGTGGTCTTGGAGCATTGTGATGACAATGGCATGGAGCATTGGGATGAGAAGGCAATGGGGCATTCTGATGACATGCATCATGGAGCTTTTTGATGACAAGGACATGGAGCATTGTGATGACAGTGGCATGGAAAATTTGTCTAAGTAGTTTCATGGATTATTGTGATGACAGTGGGCATGGCGCATTGTGATGACAAGGGCATGGAGCATTGTGATTACAAGGTCATGGATTATTGTGAAGATAGGTTACAGGGAGCGTTGTGATCACATATGTCACGGTCCATTGAGATGACAATAGCATGGAGCATTGTGATGCCAAGTGTCATGGAGGATTGTGATGACAAAGCTAATGGAGCATTGTGATGACAAGGGCTTGGAGCATTGTGATGAGAAGTGTCATGGAGCATTGTGATGACAGGAGCATGGAGCATTGTGATGACAACCGACATCGGGAATTTTGATGACAAGGTATGAAGCATTTTGATGACAAAGGCATGGAGCTTGCTATGACAGGTGTCATGGGTCATTGCGATGACAGATGTATGGAGAATTGTGATGACAAGAGCATGTAACATTTTGTTGAGAAGTGTGATGGAGCATTGTGATGACAAGGGCACGGAACACTGTGATACATGGGTCATTGAGGATTGTAATGACAAGGGCATGGAGCATTGTGATGAGAAGGGCATCTAGCATTGTAACAAGCATCATGGACCTTTGTTATGACAAGGGCATGGAGCAATGTGATGAGAGGCTTCATGGAGCATTGTGATGAGAAGACCATGGAGCCTTGTGATGACAAGTCTCATGGAGCATTCTGATGAAAAGGGGCATGGAGCATTGTGATTACATGGGTCTTGGAGAATTGTGATTACAAGGGCATGGAGAATTGTGAGAGAAGGCCAAGGAGCATTCTGATGACATGCGTCATGGAGCTTTGTGATGACCAGGGCAAAGAGCATTGTGATTACAGGGGTCTTGGAGCATTATGATGAAAAGGCTCTGGATCATTGTGATGAAAAAGGCATGGAGCCTTTTCATGACAGGGTTCAAGGAGCATACTTATGGAAAGAGCCAGGGAGCATTGTGATGACAAGTGTATTGAGCATTGTGATGACGAAGGTCATGGAGCATTGTGATGAGAAGACCATGGATAATTGTGATGATGAGCATTATGGGGCATTGTGATGACAAGTGTTATGGAACATTGTGATCACAAGGGTTTGGAGCATTGTGATGACAGAGGTCATGTAGCATTTTGATTTCATTGTGATGACAATAGCATGAAGCATTATGATGATGGGCATGGTGCATTGTGATGAGAGGGTTCAAGGAGCATTGAGATGAAAAGGGGCATGGAGCATTGTGATTACAGATGTCTTGTAGCATTGGGATGGCAAGGGCATGGAGTATTGTGATGGCAATGGTCATGGAGCATTTTCATGACAAGAGTCCCGGATCATTGTGTTGTCAAGGGTCATGGAGCATTGTGATGACAGGGGCATGGAACATTGGTCTGACAAGTTTCATGGATTATTGTGATGACAGTGGGCATGGCGCCTTGTGATAACAAGGGAATGGAGCATTGTGATGACAAGGTCATGGATTATTGTGAAGACAGGTGTCAGGGAGCATTGTGATGACATATGTCAAAGTGCATTGTGATGACAAGGCATGGAGCATTGTGATGCCATGTGTCATGGAGGAATGTGATGACAATGGCATGGAGCATTGTGATGCCATGTGTCATGGAGGATTGTGATGACAAATGTAATGGAGCATTGTGATGACAAGGGCTTGGAGCATTGTGATGAGAAGTGTCATGGAACATTGTGATGACAAGGACATGGAGCATTGTGATGACAACGGCCATTGAGAATTTTGATGACAACGTCGTGAAGCATTGCGATGACAAGCACATGGAGATTGCTATGGCAGGGGTCATGGAGCATTGCGATGACAAGTGCATGGATAATTGTGATGACAAGAGCATGTAACATTGTGATGAGAAGTGTCATGGCGCATTGTGATGAGAGGGACGTGGAGAATTGTGATGACAAGGGACATGGAGCATTGTGATGAGCAGGGCATTCAGCATTGTGATGGCAAGAAAGGGGAACATTTTGATGAGGAGATCATGGGTAATTGTGATGAAGAGCATCATGGAGCACTGTAATGACAAGGGGAATGGAGCATTGTGATGACAGGTGTCATCGATCATTTTGATGAGAGGGGTCATGGAGCCTTCTTTTGACCAGCTTCTGGAGTATTGTGATGACACTGACATGGAGCATTGTGATGAAAAGGGCATGGAGCATTGTGATGAAAAAGGCATGGAGTCTTTTCATGACAGGTTTCAAGGAGCATTCTGACGACAAGTGTCAGGGAGCTTTGTGATGACAAGTGTATTGAGCATTGTGATGACAAAGTTCATGCAGCATTGTGATGACAGGAATCATGGAGCGTTGTGATGACAAGGATTATGGAACATTGTGATCACAAGGGTTTGGAGCATTGTGATGAGAGAGGGCATGGAACATTTTCATTTCAACGACCATGGAGCATTGTGATGACAAGGGCATGAAGCAATGTGAACCCAAGTTTCATCGAGGATTTTGATGACAATCGGAATGGAGTACTGTGATGACAAGCACATGGAGCATTGTGATGACAAGGTCATGTAGCATTTTGCTGACAAATGCACGGAACATTTTGATGACAAGGGTCATGGAGCACTGTGATGACAAGCGTCACGGGGCATGGTGATTACAGGGGTCAAGGAGCATTGGGATGGCAAGGTCATGGATCATTTTGATGACAAGGGTAATGGAGCATTCAGATGACAAGTGTCCCAGATCATTGTGTTGTCACGTGTCATGGAGCGTTGTGATGACAGTGGTCATGGAGCATTTTGATGACAAGGGATTGGTACATTGTGACGATAAGGGCATGTAGCATTGTGATGACTTGGGTTATGGAACATTGTGATGACAGGGTTGAGGGAGTATTGTGATGAATAGTGATGGAACATTGTGAAATCAATGGTGAGAGAGCATTTTGATGAGAAGTGCATTGAGCATTGTGATTACAAGTTTTATGGAGCATTGTGATGACTAGGATGTGGAGCATTGTGATGACAAGTGCATGGTGCATTGTGATGACATGGGTCAAGGAGCATTGTGCTGAAAAGCGCATGGAGCATTGTGATGACATGTGTCATGGATCATTGTGCTGACAAAGGCATGGTGCATTTTGATGACAAGGGTCACAGAGCACTGTGATGAAAAGTTCATGGAGCATTGTGGTGACAAAGGTCACAGAGCCTTGTGTGATTGGGGCATGGACCATTGTGATGAGAAAGGTCATGAATCATTTTGATGACTGGAGTCACAGAGCATTGTGATGACAGGGGTCATGGAACATTGAGATGAAAAGGGGCATGGAGCATTGTGATTACAGGGGTCTTGGACCATTGTGATGACAAGGGCATGGAGTATTCTGATGATATGCGTCATGGATCTTTGTGATGACAAAGGCATGGAACATTGTGATTACAAGGGTCTTGGAACATTGTGATTACAAGGGTCTTGGAGCATTGTGATGACAAGGGTCATGGAGCTTTGGATGAAAAGGCCGGGGAACATTGTGATGGCAGGGGTCATGGAGCATTGTTATGACAAGGGTCATGGAGCATTGCGATGACAAGTGCATGGAGAATTGTATTGACAAGAGCATGTAACATTTTGATGAGAAGTGTCATGGAGCACTGTGATGACAAGGACATGTAGAATTGTGATTACCAGGGCATGGAGCATTGTGATGGCAAGACCGTGGAGCATTGTGATGAGAAGACCATGGATAATTGTGATGATGAGCATCATGGAGCACTGTAATGACAAGGGGCATGCAGAATTGTGATTACAGGCGTCATGGATCATTGTGATGACAAGGGTCATGGACCATTCTGATGACAAGCTTGAGGATTAATGTGATGACAATGGCATGGAGCATTGTGATGCCAAGGGTCATGGAGCACTGAGATGTAAAGCGTGACGGAGCATTCTGATTGCAGGGGTCATGGAGCATTGGGATGACAAGCGCATGGATCACTGTGATTTCAAGTGTCATGGAGCATTTTGATGACAAGAGTCCCGGATCATTGTGTTGTCAGGGGTCATGGAGCGCTGTGACGTCAGTGGTCATGGAGCATTGTGATGACAGTGGTAATGGAGCATTGTAATGGCAAGGTCATGGAGCATTGTGATGAGAAGAGTATCGAGCATTGTGATGACAAGCGTCATGGAGCATTGAGATGAGAAAGCCATGGAGCATTCTGATGACATGCATCATGGAGCTTTGTGATGACAAGGGCATGGAGCACTGTGATTACTGGGGTCATGGAACATTGTGATGACAGTGGTGATGGAGTATTGTGATGACTAGTGATGGAACATTGTGATATTAGTGGTGAGAGAGCATTTTGATGAAAAGTGCATGGAGCATTGTGATAACAAGGTTTATGGAGCATTGTGATGACAAAGTTGTGGAGCATTGTGATGACAAGCGCATGGCCCATTATGATGACATGGGTCATGGAGCATTGTGCTGAGAAGCGCATGGAGCATTGTGATGACAAGGGTCATGGAGCACTGTTCTGACAAAGGCATGGAGCATTGCGATGACAAGGGTCACGGAGCATTGTGATGAAAAGTTCATGGAGCATTGTGGTGACAAAGGTCACAGAGACGTGTGATGACGAGAGCATGGACCATTGTGATGACAAAGGTCATGAAGCATTGTGATGACTGGAGTCACGGAGCATCGTGATGACACAGTTCATGGTGCATTGTGACGACAACGGCATGGAGCATTGTGATGACAAGGGCATGGAGCATTGTTATGACATATTCATTGCTTATTGTGAAGACAGGTGTCAGAGAGCATTGTGATGGCATATGTCATGGTCCATTGTGATGACAGTGGCATCGAGCATTGTGATGACAAGTGTCATGGAGGATTGTGATGACAAGAGCATGTATCATGGTGATCAGAAGTGTCATGGAACATTGTGATGACAAGGGACATGGAGCATTGTGATGTCCAGGTCATGGAGCCTTGTGATGGCATGTCCGTGGAGCATTGTGATGGCAAGACCATGGAGCATTTTGATGATGAGTGTCATCGAGCACTGTAATGACACGGGGCATGGAGAATAGTGATGACAAGTGTCATGGATCATTGTGATAACAAGGGTCATGGAGCATTCTGATGACAAGTTTCTGGAGTATTGTGATGACAATAGCATGGAGCATTGTGATGAAAAAGGCATGGTGCATTGTGATGAAAAAGTCATGGAAACTTTTCATGACAGCTTTCAAGGAGCATTCTTACGTCAAGTGTCAGGGAGCATTGTCATGACAAGTGTATTGAGCATTGTGATGACAATGGTCATGGAGCATTGTGATGACAGGCATCATGGAGCGTTGTGATGACAAGTGTTATGGAACATTGTGATCACAAGGGTTTGGAGCATTGTGATGACAGAGGTCATGGATCATTTTCATTACAAGTAGCATGGAGCATTGTCATGACATGGCATGAAGCAATGTAAACCCAAGGTTCATGGAGGATTTTGATGACAATGGGAATAGAGTATTTTAATGACAAGCGCATGGAGCATTGTGATGACAAGGTCATGTAGCATTTTGCTGACATATGCATGGAGCATTTTGATGACAAGGGTAATGGAGCACTGTGATGAAAAGCGTCACGGAGCATTGTGATTACAGGTGTCATGGAGCATTGGGATGGCAAGGGAATGGATCATTGTGATGACAAGTGTCATAGAGCAGTTTGAAGAAAAGAGTCCATGATCATTGTGTTGTCAGTGGCCATGGAGCGTTGTGATGACAGTGGTCATGGAACATTGTGATGAGAAGTTCATAGATCATTGGGCTGAAAATGTTCATGGAGTTTTGTGATGGCAGGGGTCATGGAGCATTGTGTTGACAAGGGAATGGAACATTGTGATGACAAGGTCCTTGAGCATTGTGATGAGAAGCCCACTGAGCCTTGTGATGATAAGTCTCATGGAGAATTCTGATGAAAAGGTGCATGCAGCATTGTGATCACAGGGGTCTTAGAGCATTGTGAGGAAAAGGACATGGATCATTGAGATGAAAAAGGCATGGAGCCTTGTCATGACAGGATTCAAGGAGCATACTGACGACAAGTGTCAGCGAGCATTGTGATGACAAGTGTATTGAACATTGTGATGAAAAAGGTCATGGAACATTGTGATGAGAAGTGCATGGATAATTGTGATAATGATCGTCATGGGGCGTTGTAATGACAAGTGTTATGGAGCATTGTGATCACAAGGGTTTGGAGCATTGTGATGACAGTGGTCATGGAGCATTTTGATTTCATTTTGATGACAATAGCGTGAAGCATTATGCTGATGGGCATGGTTCGTTGTGATGACAAGGTTCATGGAGCATTGAGATGAAAATTGGCATGGAGCATTGTGATTACTTGGGTCATGGAGCCTTGTGATGACAATGCCGTGAAACATTGTGATGACAGGAGAGAGGGAATATTGTGATGACTAGTGTTGGAAAATTATGATATTAGTGGTGAGACAGCATTTTGATGTGAAGTGCATGGAGCTGTGTGATGACAAATTTTACGGAGCATTGTGATGACAAGGTTGGGGAGCACTGTGATGACAAGCGCATGGCACACTGTGATGACATGGGTCATGGAGCATTGTGCTGACAAGGGCATGGAGCATTGTGATGACAATTGTCATGGAGCATTGTCCTGACAAAGGCATGGAGAATTGTGATGACATGGCTCACAGAGCATTGGGATCAAATGTTCATGGAGCATAGTGGTGAAAAAGTTCACAGAGCCTTGTGATGATGAGGGCATGGACCATTGTGATGACAAAGGTCATGAAGCATTGTGATGACTGGAGTCACGGAGCATTGCGATGACAAGGTTGGGGAGCATTGTGATGACAGGGGCATGGAGCAATGTGATGAAAGGGGCATGGAACATTGGGCTGAAAAATTTCATGGATTATTGTGATGACAGTGGGCATGGAACATTGTGAGGACAAGGGCATGGAGCATTGTGGTGACAAAGTTCACAGAGCCTTGTGTGACGAGTGCATGGACCACTGTGATGACACGGGTCATGAAGCATTGGGATGACTGGAGTCATGGAGCATTGTGATGACAGGGGTCATAGAGCATTGTGATGACAAGGGCATGGAAGTTTGTGATGACAGGGTCATGGAACATGGGGCTGACAACTTTCATGGATTATTTTGATGACACTGGGCATGGTGCATTGTGATGACAAGTGCATGGAACATTGTGATAACAAGCTCATGGAGTATTGTGAAGACAGGTGTCAGGGAGCATTGTGATGACATATGTCATTGTCCATTGTGATGACAATGGCATCGAGCATTGTGATACCAAGTGTCATGGAGGATTGTGATGACAAAGGTAATGGAGCATTTTGAAGACAAGGGCTTGGAACGTTGTGATGTCAAGGGTCAAGGGGCATTGTGATGACAGGGCATGGAGCATTGTGATGACAAGGGCCATTGAGAATTTTGATGACAATGTAATGAAGCATTGTGATGACAAACGCATGGAGCTTGCTATGACAGGGGTCATAGAGCATTGCGATGACAAATGCATGGAGATTTGTGATGAAAAGATCATATAACATTGTGATGAGAAGTGTCCTGGTGCATTGTGATGACAAGGATTTGGAGAATTGTAATGACATGGGACATGGAGCATTGTGATGAACAGGGCATGGAGAATTGTGATGGCAAGACCGTGGAGCATTGAGATGAAAAGACCATGGATAATTATGATGAAGAGCATCATGGATCACTGTAATGACAAAGGGCATGGAGCATTGTGATGACAGGTGTCATGGATCATTGTGATGAGAGGGGTCATGGAGCATTGTGATGACAATGGTCAATGAGCATTGTGATGAGAAGGTCATGGAGCATTGGGCTGAAAATATTCATGGAGTATTTTGATGACAGGGGTCATGGAGACTTGGATGACAAGGCCGTGGATCATTGTGATGGCAGGGGTCATGGAGCATTATTATGACAGGGGTAATGGAGCATTGTAATGACTAGGGCACGGAACACTGTGATACATGTGTCCTAGAGGATTATAATGACAAGGTCATGGAGCATTGTGATGAGAAGAGTATCTAGCATTGTGATGACAAGCGTCATGGAGCATTGTGGTGACAAGGGCATGGAGCAATGAGATGGGAGGTTTCATGGAGCATTGTGATGAAATGGCATGGAGCACTGTGATGCCAAGGGTCATGGAGCTTTGTGATGACAAAAGTCATGGAGCATTTTGATGACAAGGTCGTGGTGCATTGTGATGAGAAGGGCAGGGAGCATTGTGATGACAGGGTCATGGAGCAAATTGATGCAAAGTGTCATGGAACATTTTGATGACAGGGGTTATGGAACATTGTGATATCAGGGTTAATGGAGCATTTTGATGAAAAGGGTCATGGAGCATTCTGAGGAAAAGGTGCATGGAGCATTGTGATTACAGGGGTTTGGAAGAATTGTGATGAAAAGGGCATGGAGCATTGTGATGAGAAGCAATGGAGCATTTTGATGACATGCGTCATGGAGCTTTGTGATGACAAGGACATGGTTCATTTTGATTACAGGGGTCTTGGAGCATTGAGATGAAAAAGGAATGGATCATTGTGATGAAAAATGCATGGAGCCTTGTCATGACAGGGTTCAAGGAGCATACTGATGACAACTGTCAGGGAGCATTGAGATGATAAGTGTATTGAGCATTGTGATGACAAAGATCATGGAGCATTGTGATGAGAAGACCATGGATAATTGTGATGACCAGCCTCATGGGACATTGTGATGACAAGTGTTATGGAACACTGTGATCAGAAGGGTTTGGAGCATTTTGATGACAGAGGTCATTGAGCATTTTGATTTCATTGTGATGACAATAGCATGAAATATTATGGTGATGGGCACGGTGCACTGTGATGACAGGGGTCATGGAGCATTGTTATGACAGGGGTAATGGAGCATTGTGATGACAAGGCCATGGGGCACTGGTCTGAAATGTTTCATGGATTATTGTGATGAGAGTGGGCCTGGCGCCTTGTGATGACAAGGGCCCAGAACACTGTGGTACAGGGTTCATGGAGGACTGTAATGACTAGGGCATTGAACATTGTTATGAGAAGGTAATCGAGCATTGTGATGAGAAGCGTCATGGAGATTTGTGATGACAAAGGTCATGGAGCATTTTGATGATATGGGTTATGGAGCATGGGGAGGTAAGGGGTATTGGAGCATTGTGACGAAAAAGGTCTTGGAGCATTTTGATGACATGGGTTATGGAGAATTGTGATGTCATGGGTCATGGAGCACTGTGATGATAAGGGCATGTAGTATTGTGATGATAGCGGTCATGGAACATTGTGATGACAAGGATGAGGGCGTATTGTGATGACCAGTGATGGAACATTGTGATATCAGTGGTGACAGAGCATCTTGATGAGAAGTGCATGGAGCATTGTGATGACAAGCTGGTGGAGCATTTTGCTGACAAGCGCATGGAGCATTGTGATGACAAGTGTCATTGAGTGTTGTGCTGAGAAAGGCATGGAGCATTGTGATGAAAAGTTCATGGTGCATTTTGGTTACACAGGTCACAGAGCCTTGTGATGACGAGGGCATTGACCATTGTGATGACAAATATCATGAAGCATTGTGATGAATGGAGTCACGGAGCATTGTGATGACAGGGGCATGGAGCATTGGTCTCACAAATTTCATAGATTATTGTGATGACAGTGGGCATGGTGCATTGTGATGAAAAGAGCATGGAACATTGTGATGACAACGTCATGGACTATAGTGAAGACAGGTGTCAGGGATCATTGTGATGACATATGTCATGGTCCATTGTGATGCCAATAACATGGAGCATTGTGATGACACGTGTCATGGACGATTTTGATGACAAAGGTAAAGGAGCATTGTGATGATCAGGGCATGGAGCAATGTGATGGCAAGACTGTGGATCATTGTGATGAGAAGACCATGGATAATTGTGATGAAGAGCATCATAGATCATCATGATGACAAGAGCCATGGAGCATTCTGACATAAGATATCACTTATGAAGGAAATGTAAACATGGCTACATATGAACTGAATTAGGAATGAGAACAGTGTCTCACATGGAGAAAACATTCTTATGCCTGCTTAAGGGGAAAGAGAGGTGGGAAGATGTACAAAACCAGAGTTTGATAATAGCACACGTACCGTTCCATAATCCAAATACAGAATAGACAAGACCTACTCCTTCCTCAGTGAATGGGACTGAACACCCATATTCCCCGCAGAGGAATATATCAAAGTAGTAAGAATCTTAAAACCTATGTATCGATATGTCTCTGAAAGGGAATCAAGTGTGTCTAGATTGGCATAAACATGGCAGTGAGAATCAACTCAAAACCACTATAAAAAGGAATTTCAAAAAAAAACCTGGGAAATTCTCTACAATTCCTTCAGGGGCTCTGATGAAACCTGGAATGACCCTATCTACAACGACAGCTGGATGTGGCATAAGGCTGGACACTTGGGACTGAGAGGATTGGTGAGATTCGGTGAGCAAATGCATACCATTTAAAGCAATAACGTGTGGCACACATTCCAAGGGTCCCAACTCTACAGATTGAAGGGAATATTACTACAGCTATAACATGTATGGGAAACCTAGAGAATGGACACACTGTGAATACGAAAGGTTTCTAAAATTCAACTAATAATCCCTCACCTGGTGCTCCGTTGTGACTTTCCAACTGCTTTACTATCATTCTCCCAACTTGTTTAGACAGCCCCTTTAATCTCCTGGTTCGCACACGTTGCCAATTTGGCAGAGGCTGAAAGGGAAGAGGTAGAACCAATGAGAGAGTAGCTGTTAGGCATTTAGACGGGCACATGTCACTCTAATTTCCAGGCAGGAAGAATAATTAACCAAAGCCTCAGCTACCCGCTGGGAACCAGTATAGGTCCTGAACCAAAATTTTGGACTTGCGGTCAGCTCACAAAAAAACGAGTTGAAAAATGGAGCTTAGGGGCACAGCAAAGCACAAACTGTCAGAGTAAAGGACGAAAATCGTCCAAAAATCTGTTGAGGGAAGGCAACGAGGGAGACGTCAAAGCGAGCCAGAATAGCAGGAAACAGATTTCAAGAGGTACATTGGAATCGGCTTTAAAGTACAGGAAGAGGGGCACAATTTTGAAAATGATGTACTTGGCCAGAAAGGGCGTATGTGTTTTCTGCTGAATATATTCATGGGAAAATGCATACGCCCTTTTTTCCAAGCAAGCAAGCGGGCAATGCAAATCTACACTACAATGAAGTACCAGTTGCCACCGGTCAAAAGGGATATCCGCAAAATGTGTAAAAACCAGAAAGGCAAGACAGGCCCTGGAGAAAAGGGAGCCTAGTTATGCTGGTGGGCAGGATGTAAATTGCCAACTGCCTCTCTGGAGGACTGCATTGTGTTCCCTAAAACAAGTAAACAACAGAGCTACAGAGCCAAGGACACTTCCAGTCTAGGGAATATAACTTGGTAAAACTGAAAATCAATAAGACAGAGCCACCGCAAAATTTAGTGCTGCACTGCTTACAAGAACCTCAACTTGGGTACACATTAAATATCCCAGGAAAGACAAAACTGGTTCAAGAAATTGTGTTACTTACGTACGATGGAATATCAGTCAGCCATGAAATCAATGTCATAAGGCCAGTAGCAGCAAAATGAGTGGATACAGATACGACGATTCTGAGTGAAATAAGTCACAGAGAAAAAGAAACTTATCACAAGATATCACTTATGAAGGTACTGTAAACATGGCTACACATGAACTGATTTAGGAAAGAGAACAGAGTCTCACATTTAGAAAACACTCTTATGCCTGCTTAATGGGAAGGAGAGGTGGGGTGATGCATAAAACCAGAGTTTGATATTAGTGCAGGTACCGTTCCAAAAACCAACTACGGATTAGAAAAGACCTACACTTTCCTCAGTGAAAGGGACTCCAAACACCATATTTCCAGCAGAGGAATATATCTGATTAGTAATAATCTTAAAATCTATGTATTGATATGTCTCCACAAGGGAATCAAGAGTGTGTAGACTGGCATAAACATGGCAGTGAGATTCAGCTCTAACCCACTATATAAAGGAATTTCAAAAACTAAACAAAAAACAGGGAAATTCTTTACAATTCCTTCAGGGTCTCTGATGAAACCTGGAATGACCCTACCTACAACCACAGTTGGATGTGGCATAAGGCTGGACACTTGGGACTGAGAGGATTGGTGAGACTCGGTGAGCAAATGCAGACAACTTAAAGCAATAATGCGTGTCACACATTCCAAGAATCCCAACTCTCCAGGTTGAAGGGAATATTACTACAGCTATAAAATGTACAGGAAACCTAGAGAATGGACACACTTTGAATCCGAATGGTTTCTAAAACTCAACTAACAATCCCTCACCTGGTGCTCCGGTGTGACTTTCCAACTGCTTTACTATCAATCTCCCAACCTGTTTAGACAGCCCCTTTAACCTCCTGGTTCGCAGAGGTTGACAATTTGGCAGAGGCTGAAAGGGCAGAGGTAGAACCAATGAGAGAGTAGCTGTTAGGCATTTGGACGGGCACATGTCAATCTAATTTCCCTGCAGGAAGAAGAATTAACCAAAGTCTCAGCTACCCGCCGGGAACCAGTATAGGTCCTGAACCAAAATTGTGGACTTGTGGTCAGCTCACAAAAAAACTAGTTGAAAAATGGAGCTCAGAGGCACAGCAATTCACAAACTGACAGAGTAATAAAAGACAACTATCGTCCAAAAATCTGTTGAGGGAAGGCAAGGAGGAGGACTTGAAAGCGAGGCAGAATAGCAGGAAACAGATTTCAAGAGGTACATTGGAATCGCCTTTAAAACACCAGAAGAGGGGCACAACTTCGACAAAGATGCACTTGGCTAAAAAGGGTGTATGCGTTTTCTCCTGAATATATTTAGGAGAAAATGCATACGCCCTTTTTGGCCAAGCAAGCAAGCGGGCAATGCAAATCTCAACTACAATGAAGTACCATTTCCCAGCGGTCAAAAGGTATATCCGCAAAATATGTAAAAGCCAGAAAGGCAAGACAGGCAATGGAGAACTGGGAGCCTAGTTATGCTGATGGGCAGGATGTAAATTGCCAACTGCCTCTCTGGAGGAGTGCATTGTGTTCCCTAAAAAAAGGTAACAACAGAGCTACAGAGCCAAGGGCACTTCCAGTCTAGGGAATATACCTTGGAAAAACTGAAAATCAATAAGATAGAGCCACCCCAAAATTTTGGGCTTCACTGCTTACAAGAACCTGAACTTGGGTACACCATAAATATCCCAGGAAAGACAAAAATGGCTCAAAAAATTGTGGTATTTACATACGATATAATATCCCTCAGCCATGAAATCAATGTCATAAGGCCAGTAGCAGCAAAATGAGTGGTTCAGGTACGATGATTCTAAGTGAAATAAGTCACAGAGAAAAATAAATTTATCATAAGATATCACTTATGAAGGTCCTCTAAACATGGCTACACATGAACTGAGTTAGGAAAGAGAACAGAGCCTCACATTAAGAAAACACTCTTGTTCATGCTTAAGGGTGAAGGAGAGGTGGGGTGATGCATAAAACCAGAGTTTGATATTAGTACAGGTACCGTTCTTAAAACCAAATATGGAATAGAAAAGACCTACACTTTCCTCAGTGAAAGGGACTCAAAACGCCATATTTCCCGCAGAGGAATATATCTGACTGGTAAGAATCTTAAAATCAATGTATTGATATGTCTCCGTAAGGGAATCAAGTGTGTCTAGACTGGCATAAACATGGCAGTGAGAATCAGCTAAAACCCATTATGAAAACGAATTTCAAAAAGAAAACAAAAAAAGAGGGAAATTCTTTACAATCCTTCAGGGGCTCTGATGAAAGCTGGAATGACCCTATCTAAAACGACAGCTGGATGTGGCATAAGGCTGGACACTTGGGACTGAGAGGATTGGTGAGATTCGGTGAGCAAATGCAGACCCTTTAAAGCAATAATGCATGGCTCACATTCCAAGGGTCCCAACTCTACTGGATGAAGGGAATATTACTACATCTATAACATGTACGGGAAACCTAGAGAATGGACACACTGTGAATACGAAAGGTTTCTAAAACACAACTAATAATCCCTCTCCTGGTGCTCCGGTTTTAATTTCCAACTGCTTTACTATCAATCTCCCAACTTGGAGAGACAGCTCATTTAACCTCCTGGTTCGCACAGGTGGCCAATTTGGTAGAGAATGAAAAGGAAGAGGGAGAACCAATGTTCGAGTAGCTGCTAGGCATTTGGACGGCATATGTCCTTCTAACTTTCCGGCAGGAAGAATAATTAACCAAAGTCTCAAACACCTGCCGGGAACCAGTATAGGTCCTGAACCAAAATTTTGGACTTGCGGTCAGCTCCCAAAAAACGAGTTGAAAAATGGAGCTGTGGGGCGCAACAATGCACAAACTGGCAGAGTAATAAAGGACAACAATCGTCTGAAAATCTGTTGAGGGAAGGCAACGAGGCGGACTTGAAAGCGAGCCAGAATAGCAGGAAACAGATTTCAAGAGGTACATTGGAATCGCCTTTAAAGCACAGGAAGAGGGGCACAACTTCGACAATGATGCACTTGGCCAGCAAGGGTGTATGTGTTTTATCCGAATATATTCAGGAGAAAACGCGTACGTCCTTTTTGGCCAATCAAGCAAGCGGGCAACCAAAATCTGAACTACAATGAAGTATCACTTCCCACCGGTCAAAAGGGAAATCCGCAAAATGTGTAAAAACCAGAAAGGCAAGACAGGCCCTGGAGAACAGGGAGCCTAGTTATGATGATGGGCAGAATGTAAATTACCAAATGCCTCTGTGGAGGAGTGTATTGTGTTCCCTAAAAGAAGAAAATAACAGAGCAACAGAGCCAAGGGCACTTCCAGTCTAGGGAATATACCTTGGGAAAATTGAAAATCAATAAGACAGTGCCACCACAAAATTTAGGGCTGCACTGCTTACAAGAACGACAACTTGCGTACAACTTAAGTATCCCAGGAAAGACAAAAATGGTTCAAGAAATTGTGGTACTTACGTACGATGGGATATCCATCAGCCATGAAATCAATGTCATAAGGCCAGTAGCTTCAAAATGAGTGTATTCAGGTACGATGATTCTACGTGAAATAAGTTACAGAGAAAAAGAAACTTATCACAATATATCACTTATGAAGGTCCTGTAAACATGGCTACACATGAACTGAGTTAGGAAAGAAAACAGAGTCTAACATTTAGAAAAAAGTCTTATGCCTGCTTAAGGGGGAAGGAGAGGTGGGGTGATGCATAAAACCAGAGTTTGATATTAGTACAGGTACCGTTCCAAAAACCAACTACGGAATAGACAAGACCTACACTTTCCTCAGTGCAAGGGACTCAAAACCCCATATTTCCCGCAGAGGAATATATCTGACTGATAAGAATCTTAAAACCTATGTATTGATATGTCTCCGTAAGGGAAACAAGTTTGTCTTGACTGCCATAAACATGGCAGTGAGAATCAGCTCAAACCCACTATAAAAAGGAATTTCAAAAACAAAACAAAAAAACAGAGAAATTCTTTACAATTCCTTCAGGGGCTCTGATGAAACCTGGAATGACCCTATCTACAATGACAGCTGGATGTGCCATAAGGCTGGACACTTGGGACTGAGAGGATTGGTGAGATTCGGTGAGCAATTGCAGATCATTTAAAGCAATAATGTGTGGCACACATGCCAAGGGTCCAAACTCTCCAGTTTGAAGTGAATTTTACTACACCTATAACATGTACGGGAAACCTAGAGAATGGACACACTGTGAATATAAAAGGTTTCTAAAACTCAACTAATAGTCTCTCTCCCGGTGCTCCGGTTTGACTTTCCAACTCCTTTACTATCAATCTCCCAACTTGGAAAGACAGCCCCTTTAACCTCCTGGTGCGCACAGGTTGCCAATTTGGCAGAGGATGAAAGGGAAATGGGAGAACCAATGAGAGAGTAGCTGTTAGGCATTTGGACGTTCACATGTCACTCTAATTTCCCGGAAGGAAGAAGAATTAAGCAAAGTCTCAGCCACGCGCCAGGAACCAGTATAGGCCCTGAACCAAAATTTTGGACTTGCGGTCAGCTCACAAAAAACGAGTTGAAAAATGGATCATAGGGTCACAACAATGCACAAACTGTCAGAGAAATAAAGCACAACAATCGTCCAAAAATCTGTTGAGGGAAGGCAACGAGGTGGACTTGAAAGCGAGCCAGAATAGCAGGAAACAGATTTCAAGAGGTACATTGGAATCACTTTTAAAGCACAGGAAGAGGGGATGAACTTCAACAATGATGCACTTGGCCAAAAAGGGCTTATGCGTTTTCTCCTGAATATATTCAGGAAAAAACGCATAAGCGCTTTTTGGCCAAGCAAGCAAGCGGGCAATGCAAATCTGCACTACAATGAAGTATCACTTCCCACTGGTCAAAAGGGACATCCGCAAAAGGTGTAAAATCCTGAAAGGCAAGATAGGCCCTGGAGAACAGGGAGCCTAGTTATGCTGATGGACAGGATGTAAATTGCCAACTGCCTCTCTGGAGGAGTGCACTGTGTTCCCTAATACAAGGAAACAACAGAGCTACAGAGCCAAGCGCACTACCAGTCTAGGGAGTATACCTTGGGAAAACTAAACATCAATAAGACACAGCCACCACAAAATTTAGGGCTGCACTGCTTACAAGAACCTCAACTTGGGTACACCTTAAATATCCCAGGAAAGACAAAAATGGTTCAAGAAATTGTGTTACTTATGTACGATGGAATATCAGTCAGCCATGAAATCAATGTCATAAGGCCAGTAGCAAGAAAATTAGTGGATTCAGGTACGATGATTCTAAGTGAAATAAGTCACAGAGAAAAAGAAACTTATCATAAGATATCACTTATGAAGGTCCTGTAAACATGGCTACACATGAACTGAGTTAGGAAAGAGAACAGAGTCTCACATTTAGCAAACACTCTTATGCCTGCTTAAGGGGGAAGGAGAGGTGGGGTGATGCATATAACCAGAGTTTGATATTAGTACATGTACCGTTCCAAAAACCAAATACGGAATAGAAAAGACCTACACTTTCCTCAGTGAAAGGGACTGGAAACCCCATATTTCCCGCAGAGGTATATATCTGACTAATAAGAAACTTAAAGCCTATGTATTGATATGTCTCCATAAGGGAATGAAGTGTGTCTTGACTGCCATAAACATGGCAGTGAGAATCCGCTCAAACCCACTATAAAAAGGAATTTCAAAAACAAAACACAAAAACAGGGAAATTCTTTACAATTCCTTCAAGTGCTCTGATGAAACCTGGAATGACACTATCTACAACCACAGCTGGATGTGTCATAAGCCTGGACACTTGGGAATGAGAGGATTGGTCAGATTCGGTGAGCATATGCAGACCATTTAAAGCAATAATGTGTGGCACACATTCCAAGGGTCCCAACTCTCCAGGTTGAAGGGAATATTACTACACCTATAACATGTACGGGAACCCTAGAGAATGGACACACTGTGAATATGAAAGATTACTAAAACAAAACTAATAATCCCTCTCCTGGTGCTCAGGTTTGACATTCCAACAGATTTACTATCAATCTCCCAACATGGAAAGACAGCCCCTTTAACCTCCTGGTTCGCACAGGTTGCCAATTTGGAAGAGGATGAAAGGGAAGAGGGAGAACCAATGAGAGAGTAGCTGTTAGGAATTTGGATGGGCACATGTCACTCTAATTTCCCGGAAGGAAGAAGAATTAACCAAAGTCTAAGCCACCCGCCGGGAAGCAGTATAGGTCTTGAACCAAAATTTTGGTCTTGCTGTCAGCTCACAAAAAATGAGTTGAAAAATGGAGATTAGGGGCACAGCAATGCACAAACAGTCAGTGGAGTAAAGGACAACAATAGTCCAAAAATCTGTTGAGGGAAAGCAACAAGGCGCACTTGAAAGCGAGCCAGAATAGCAGGAAACAGATTTCACGAGGTACATTGGAATCGCCTTTAAAGCACAGGAAGAGGGGCACAACTTCAACAATGATGCACTTGGTCAGAAATGCCGTATGTGTTTTCTACTGAATATATTCAGGAGAAAACACATACGTCCATTTTGGCCAAGCAAGCAAGCGGGCAATGCAAATCTGAACTATAATGAAGTATCACTTCCCACCGGCCAAAAGTGACATCCACAAAATGTGTAAAAACCAGAAAGGCAAGGCAGGCCCTGGAGAACAGGGAGCCTAGTTATGCTGATGGGCAGGATGTAAATTGCCAACTGCCTCTCTGGAGGAGTGCATTGTTTTCCCTAAAACAAGGAAACAACAGAGCAACAGAGCCAAGGGCACTTCCAGTCTAGGGAATATACCTTGGGAATACTGAAAATCAATAAGACAGAGCCACCTCAAAATTTAGTGCTGCACTGCTTACAGGAACCTCAACTTGGGTACACCTTAAATATCATAGGAAAGACAAAAATGGTTCAAGAAATTGTGTTACTTATGTACGATGGAATATCCCTCAGGCATGAAATCAAAATTATAAGGCCAGTAGCAGCAAAATGAGTGGATTCAGGTATGATGATTCTAAGTGAAATAAGTCACAGAGAAAAAGAATCTTATCATAAGATATCACTTAGGAAGGTCCTGTAAACATGGCTACACATGAACTGAGTTAGGAAAGAGAACAGAGTCTCACATTTAGAAAACACTCTTGTGCCTGCTTAAGGGGGAAAGAGAGGTGGGGTGATGCATAAACCCAGAGTTTGATATTAGTACAGGTACCGTTCCAAAAACCAAATACGGAATAGACAAGACCTACACTTTCCTCAGTGAAATGGACTCAAAACCCCATATTTCTCGAAGAGGAATATATCTGACTAGTAAGAATCTTAAAACCTATGTATTGATAAGTCTCCATAAGGGAATCAAGTGTGTCTAGACTGGCATAAACATGGCAGTGAGAATCAGCTCAAACACACTATAAAAAGGAATTTCAAAAACAAAACAAAAAAAACAGGGAAATGCTTTACAATTCATTCAGGGGCTCTGATGAAACCTGGAATGGCACTATCTACAATGACAGCTGGATGTGGCATAAGGCTGGACACTTGGGACTGAGGGGATTGGTGAGATTTGGTGAGCAAATGCAGACCATTTAAAGCAATAATGCGTGGCACACACTCTAAGCGTCCCAACTCTCCAGGATGAAGGGAATATTACTACAGCTATAACATGTACGGGAAACCTAGAGAATGGACACAGTGTGAATACAAAAGGTTTCTAAAACTCAACTAATAATCCCTCTCCTGGTGCTCCGGTTTCAATTTCCAACTGCTTTACTATCAATCTCCCAAATTGGAGAGACAGCCCCTTTAACCTTCTCTATCGCAGAAGTTGCCAATTTGGCAGAGGATGAAAGGGAAGAGGGAGAACCAATGAGAGAGTAGCTGTTAGGCATTTGGACGGGCACATGTCACTCTAATTTCCCGGAAGGAGGAAGAATTAACCAAAGTCTCAGCCACCCGCCGGGAACCAGTATAGGTCCTGAACCAAAATTTTGGACTTGTGGTCAGCTCACAAAAATCGAGTTAAAAAATAGAGCTCAGGGGCACAGCATTTCACAAACTGGCAGAGTAATAAAGGACTACAATCGTCCAAATATCTGTTGAGGGAAGGCAACGAGGCGGACTTGAAAGCGAGCCAGAATAGCAGGAAACAGATTTCAAGAGGTACATTGGAATCGCATTTAAAGCACAGGAAGAGGGGCACAACTTCTACAATGATGCACTTGGCCAAAAAGGGTGTATGCGTTTTCACCTGAATATATTCAGGAGAAAACGCTTATGCCCTTTTTGGCCAAGCAAGCAGGCGGGCAATGCAAATCTGCACTACAAAGAAGTATCATTTCCCACCGGTCCAATGGGACATCCACAAAATGAGTAAAAGCCAGAAAGGCAAGACAGGCAATGTAGAACAGGGAGCTTAGTTATGCTGATGGGCAGGATATAAATTGCTAACTGCCTCTCTGGAGGGGTGCATTGTGTTCCCTAAAACAAGGAAAAAACAGAGGTACAGAGCCAACGGCACTTCCAGTCTAGGGAATATAACTTGGGAAAACTGAAAAGCAATAAGATAGAGCCACCTCGAAATTTAGGGCTGCACTTCTTACAAGAACCTCAACATGGGTACACCATAAATATGCAGGAAAGACAAAAATCGTTCAAAAAATTGTGGTATTTACATACGATGTAATATCCCTAAGCCATGAAATCAATGTCATAAGGCCAGTAGCATCAAAATGAGTGGATTCAAGTACGATGATTCTAAGTGAAATAAGTCACAGAGAAAAATAAATTTATTATAAGATATCACTTACGAAGGTCCTCTAAACATGGCTACACATGAACTGAGTTAGGAAAGAGAACAGAGCCTGACATTTAGAAAACACTCTTGTGCCTGCTTAAGGGGGAAGGAGAGGTGGGGTGATGCATAGAACCAGAGTTTGATATTAGTACAGGTACCGTTCCAAAAACCAAATATGGAATAAACAAGACCTACACTTTCCTCAGTGAAAGGGACTCAAAACGCCATATTTCCCGCAGAGGAATATATCTGACTGGTAAGAATCTTAAAATCTATGTATTGATATGTCTCCGTAAGGGAATCAAGTTTGTCTAGACTGGCATAAACATGGCAGTGAGTATCAGTTCAAACCCACTATAAAAAGGAATTTAAAAAACAAAACAAAAAAAAGCAGGGAAATTCTTTACAATTCCTTCAGGGGCTCTGATGAAATCTGGAATGACCCTATCTACAACGACAGCTGGATGTGGCATAAGCCTGGACACTTGGGACTGAGAGGATTGGTGAGATTCGGTGAGCAAATGCAGACCCTTTAAAGCAACAATGCGAGGCACATATTCCAAGGGTCCCAACTCTCCAGGATGAAGGGAATATTACTACAGCTATAATATGTACGGGAAACCTAGAGAATGGACACACTGTGAATACGAAACGTTTCTAAAACTAAACTAATAGTCCCTCTCCTGGTGCTCCGGTTTGACTTTCCAACTGCTTTACTATCAATCTCCCAACTTGGAGAGACAGACCCTTTAACCTCCTGGTTCGCAGAGGTTGCCAATTTGGCAGAGGATGAAAGGGAAGAGGGAGAACCAATGAGAGAGTAGCTGTTAGGCATTTGGACGGGCATATGTCACTCTAATTTCCCGGAAGGAAGAAGAATTAACCAAAGTCTCAGCCAGCCGCCGGGAACCATAATAGGTCCTGAACCAAAATTTTGGACTTGCGGTCAGCTCACAAAAAACGAGTTGAAAAATGGATCTTAGGGGCACAACAATGCACAAACTGTCAGATAAATAAAGGACAACAATCGTCCAAAAATCTTTTGAGGGAAGGCAACGAGGCGGACTTGAAAGTGAGCCAGAATAGCAGGAAAGAGATTTCAAGAGGTACATTGGAATTGCCTTTAAAGCACAGGAATAGAGGCACAACTTCGACAATGATGCACTTGGCTAAAAAGGGTGTATGCGTTTTCTCCTGAATATATTCAGGAGAAAATGCATACGCCCTTTTTGGCCAAGCAAGAAAGCGGGCAATGCAAATCTGCACTACAATGAAGTATCACATCCCACCGGTCAAAAGGGACATCCGCAAAATATGTGAAAACCAGAAAGGCAATATAGGCCCTGGAGAACAGGGAGCCTAGTTATGCTGACGGAAAGGATGTAAATTGCCAACTGCCTCTCTGGAGGAGTGCATTGTGTTCCCTAAAACAAGGAAACAACAGAGCTACAGAGCCAAGCGCCATTACAGTCTAGGGAATATACCTTGAGAAAATTAAAAATCAATAAGACAGAGCCACCCCAAAATTTAGGGCTGCACTTCTTACAGGAACCTCGACTTGGGTACACCTTAAATATCCCAGGAAAGACAAAAATGGTTCAAGAAATTGTGTTACTTATGTACGATGGAATATCAGTCAGCCATGAAATCAATGTCATAAAGCCAGTAGTTTCAAAATGAGTGGATTCAGTTACGATGATTCTAAATGAAATAAGTTACAGACAAAAAGAAACTTATCATAAGATATCACTTATGAAGGTCCTGTAAACATGGCTACACATGAACTGAGTTAGGAAGGAGAACAGAGTCTCACATTTAGAAAACACTCTTATGCCTGCTTAACGGGGAAGGAGAGGTAGGGTGATGCATAAAACCAGAGTTTGATATTAGTACAGGTACCGTTCCAAAAACCAACTACGGAATAGAAAATACCTACACTTTCCTCAGTGAAAGGGACTCAATACGCCATATTTCCCGCAGAGGAATATATCTGACTGGTAAGCATCTTAAAACCTATGTATTAGATATGTCTCCGTAAGGGAATCAAGTTTGTCTAGACTGGCATAAATATAGCAGTGAGAATCAGTTCAAACACACTATAAAAAGGAATTTCAAAAACAAAACAAAAAAACAGGGAAATTCTTTACAATTCCTTCAGGGGCTCAGATGAAACCTGGAATGACTATATCTACAATGACAGCTGGATGTGGCAAAAGGCTGGACACTTGGGACTGAGAGGATTGCTGATATTCGGTGAGCAAATGCAGACCCTTTAAAGCAATAACGAGTGGCCCACAGTCCAACGGTCCCATTTCTCCAGCTTGAAGGGAATATTATTACAGCAATAACATGTACGGGAACCCTAGAGAATGGACAAACAGTGAATATGAAAGATTTCTAAAACTCAACTAATAACCCCTCTCCTGGTGCTCCGGTTTGACTTTCCAACAGATTTACTACCAATCTCCCAACTTGGAAAGACAGCCCCTTTAACCTCCTTGTTCGCACACGTTGCCAATTTGGCAGAGGATGAAAGGGAAGAGGGAGAACCAATGAGAGACTAGCTCTTAGGAATTTGGACGGGCACATGTCACTCTAATTTCCCGGAAGGAAGAAGAATTAACCAAAGTCTCAGCCACCCGACGGGAACCAGTATAGGTCTTGAACCAAAATTTGGACTTGCGGTCAATTCACAAAAAACGAGTTGAAAAATGGAGCTTAAGGGCACAGCAATGCACAAACTGTCAGAGAAGTAAAGGACAATAATCGTCCAAAAATCTGTGGAGGGAATGCAACGAGGCGGACTTGAAAGCGAGCCAGAATAGCAGGAAACATATTTCAAGAGGTACATTGCAATCACCTTTAAAGCACAGGAAGAGGGGCACAACTTCGACAATGATGAACTTGGCCAGAAAGGGCATATGTGTTTTCTCCTGAATATATTAAGGAGAAAACGCATACGTTCTTTTTGGCCAAGCAAGCAAGCAGGCAACGCAAATCTGAACTACAATGAAGTATCACTTCCCACCGGTCAAAAGGGACATCCACAAAATGTGTAAAAACCAGAAAGGCAAGACAGGCCCTGGAGCACAGGGAGCCTAGTTATGCTGATGGGCAGGATGTAAATTGCCAACTGCCTCTCTGGAGGAGTGCATTGTGCTCCCTAAAACAAGGAAACAACAGAACAACAGAGCCAAGGGCACTTCCAGTCTAGGGAATATACCTTGGGATTATTGAAAATCAATAAGACAGAGCCACCTCAAAATTTAGTGCTGCACTGCTTACAAGAACCTCAAATTGGGTACACCTTAAATATCCTAGGAAAGACAAAAATGATTCAAGAAATTGTGTTACTTACGTACGATGGAATATCCCTCAGCCATGAAATCAATGTTATAAGGCCAGTAGCAGCAAAATGAGTGGATTCAGGTACGATGATTCTAAGTGAAATAAGTCACACAGAAAAAGAAACTTATCATAAGATATCACTTATGAAGGTCCTGTAAACATGGCTACACATGAACTGAGTTAGGAAAGAGAACAGAGTCTCACATTTAGAAAACACTCTTATGCCTGCTTAACGGGGAAGGAGAGGTGGGGTGATGCATAAAACCAGAGTTTGATATTAGTACAGTTACCGTTCCAAAAACCAAATACTGAATAGACAAGACCTACACTTTCCTCAGTGAAATGGACTCAAAACCCCATATTTCTCGCAGAGGAATATATCTGACTAGTAGGAATCTTAAAACCTATGTATTGATAAGTCTCCATGATGATGGGCATGGTTCATTGTGATTACAGAGTTCATGGAACATTGAATGAAAAGTGGCATGGAGCATTTGGATTACAGTTGTCTTGGAGCATGGTGATGACAAGGGCATGGAGCATTGTGATGAGAAGGCCATGGAGCAGATGGATGACATGCGTCATGGAGCTTTGTGATGACAATAGCACGGAGCATTGTGATTACAGGGGTCTTGGAGCATTGTGATGACAAGGGTCATGGAGACTTGTGATGACAAGGCCGTGGAACATTGTCATGACAGGGGTGAGGGAGTATTGTGATGACTAGTGATGGAACATTTTGATATCAGTGGTGAGAGAGCATTTCTATGAGAAGTACATGGAGCATTGTGATGACAAGTTTTATGGAGCATTCTGATGACAAGTTTGTGGAAAATTTTGAGAACAAGCGCATGGAGCATTGTGATAACAAGGGTCATGGAGCACTCTGCTGACAAACGCATGGACCATTGTGATGGCAAGGGTCACAGAGCATTGTGAATGAAAAGTTCATGGAGCATTATGGTGACAAGTTTCACAGAGCCCTGTGATGACGAAGGTGTAGAACATTTTGATGCCAAAGGTCATGAACCATTGTGATGACTGGAATCACGGAGCATTGTGATGACAAGGGCATGGAGCATTGTGATGACAGGGGCATGGAGCATTGGTCTGACAAGTTTCATGGATTATTGAGATGACAGTGGGCATGGCGCATTGTGATGACAAGGGCATGCAGCATTGTTATGAGAAGGTCATGGAGTACTGTGCAGACAGGTGTCAGGGAGCATTGTGATGACATATGTCTTGGTGCATTGTGATGACAATGGCATGGAGCATTGTGAAGCCAAGTGTCAGGGAGCATTGTGATGACAAGTGTATTGAGCATTGTGATAACAAAAGTCATGTAGCATTGTGATGACACGGGCATGGAGTATTGTGATGACAGGCATCTTGGAGCGTTGTGATGACAAGTGTTGTGGAACAATGTGATCACAAGTGTTTGGAGCATTGTGATGACAGAGGTCATGGATCATTTTGATTTCAAGGAGCACGGAGCGTTGTGATGACAGGGATCATGGAGCATTGTGATGAGAAGATCATGGAGCATTGGGATGAAAATATTCATGGAGTATTGTGATGACAGGGGTCTTGGAGCACTGTGATAACAAGGGCATGGAGCATTGTGATGAGAAGGCCATGGAGCATTCTGATGACATGTGTCATGGATGTTTGTGATGAAAAGGGGAATGGAGCATTGTGATTACAGGGGTCTTTGAGCATTGTGATGAAAAGGGCATGGATCATTGTGATGAAAAAGGCATGGAGCCTTGGCAGGGCAGGTTTAAAGGAGCATACTCTCGACAAATGTCAGGGAGCATTGGGATGACAATTGTATTGAGCATTGTGATGACAAATTTCAAGGAGCACTGTGATGAGAAGACCAAGTTTAACTGTAATGAGGAGCGTCATGGGGCATTGTGATGACAAGTGTTATGGAACATTGTGATCACAAGTGTTTGGAGCATTGTGATGAGAGAAGTCATGGAGCATATTGATTTCATTGTGATGACAATAGCATGAATCATTATGATGATGGGCATGGTGCATGGGATGACAGGGTTCTTGGAGCATTGAGATTAAAAGGGGCATGGAGCATTGTGATTACATGGGTTTTGGATCATTGTGATGACAAGGGCATGGAGCATAGTGAATGAGAAGTCCACGGAGCATTCTGATGACATGCTTCATGGAGCTTTCTGATGACAATTGCATGGAGCATTGTCATTACAGGGTCTTGGAGCATTGTGATAAAAAGGGTCATGGAGTCTTTTGATGACAAGGCTGTGGATCCTTGTGATGGCAGGTTTCATGGAGCATTGTTATGACAGGGGGAATGGAGCATTGTGATGACAAGGGCATGGAGCATTGGTCTGAAATGTTTCATGGATTATTGTGATGAGAGTGGGCATGGAGCATTGTGATGACAAGCGTCATGGAGCTTTGTGATGACAACGGCATGGAGCAATGTGATGAGAGGGTTCATGGAGCATTGTGATGACAATGGCATGGAGCATTGTGATGCCCAGGGTTATGGAGCTTTGTGATGACAAATGTCATGGAGCATTCTGATGACAAGGGTGACGTGCATTGTGATGAGAAGGGCAGGGAGCATTGTGATGACAGGGTCATTGAATAATTTGCTGAAAAGGGTCATGGAGCATTTTGATTACAGTGGTTATGGAATATTGTGATTTCAGGGGTCATGGAGCTTTGTGATGAAAAGCGTCATGGAGCATTTTGATGACAGGGGTTATGGAATATTGTGATGTCAGGGGTCATTGAACATTGTGATGATAATTGCATGCAGCATTTTAATGACATGGGTCATGGAACATTGTGATGATAGGGGTGATGGAGTATTGGAATGAATAGTGATGGAACATTGTGTTATCAGTGGTGAGAGAGCATTTTGATTAGAAGTGCATGGAGCGCTGTAATGACAAGGATTAAGCAGCATTGTGATGAAAAGGATGTGGATCATTGTGATGACAGGCACATAGCGCGTTGTGATGACGTGGTTCATGGAGTATTGTGCTGAGAAGCCCATGGAGCATTGTGATGACAATGGTCATGGAGCATTGTGCTGAGAAAGGAATAGAGAATTGTGATGACAAGGGTCACAGAGCATTGTGATGAAAAGTTCATGGAGCATTGTGGTGACAAATGTCACAGAGACTTGTGATGACGAGGGCATGGACCATTTTGTTGAGAAAGGTCATGAAGCATTGTGATGACTGGAGTCACAGAGCATTGTGATGACCGGGGTCATGGAGCATTGTGATGACAAGGGCATGGAGCATTGTGATGACAGGGGCATGGAACACTGGTCTTACAAGTTTCATGGATTATTGTGATGACAGTGGGAATGGCGCATTGTGATGACAATGGCACGGAGCATTTTGATGAAAATGTTATGCAGTATTATGAAGACAGGTGTCAGGGAGCATTGTGAAGACCTAAGTCATGGCCCATTGTGATGACAATGGCATGGAGCATTGTGATTCCAAGTGTCATGGAGGATTGTGATGACAAAGGTAATGGAGCATTGTGATGACAAGGGCTTGGAGCATTGTGATGACAAAGGTCATGGAGCACTGTGCTGACAAGGGCATGGAGCATTGTGATGACAAGGTTCATGTAGCATTGTGCTGAGAAAGGCATGGAGCATTGTGATGACAAGTGTCACAAAGCATTTTGATGAAAAGTTCATGGAGCATTGTGGTGACAAATGTCATAGAGGCTTGTGATGACGATGGCATGGACCATTGTGATGACCAAGGTCATGAAGCATTTTGATGACTGAAGTCATGGATCATTGTGATGACAATGGCATGGAGCATTGTGATGACAGGGGCATGGAGCTTTGGTCTGACAAGTTTCATGGATTATTGTTATGGCAATGGGCATGGCTCCTTGTGATGACCAGGGCATGGAGCATGGTGATGACAACGTCATGCAGAATTGTGAAGACAGGTGTCAGGGAGCATTGTGATGACCTGTGTCAGGGAGCATTGTGATGACCTATGTCATGGACAATTGTGATGACAATGGCATGGAGCTTTGTGATGACAAGTGTCATGGAGGATTGTGATGACAAAGGTAATGGAGCATTGTGATGACAAGGGCTTGGAGCTTTGTGATGACAAGGGCCATTGACAATTTTGATGACAAATTCGTGAAGCATTGTGATGACAAGCGCATGAAGCTTGCTATGACAGGGTCATGGAGCATTGCAATGACAAGGGCATGGAGAATTTTGATAAAAAGAGCATGTAAAATTGTGATGAGATGTGTCAAAGAGCACTGTGATGACAAGGACGTGGAGAATACTGATGACCAGGACATGGAGCATTGTGATGGCAAGACTGGGGAGCATTGTGATGTGTAGACCATGGATAATTGTGATGACGGGCCTCATGGAGCACTGTAGTGACAAGGGGCATGGAGCATTGTGATAACTGGTGTCATGGATCATTGTGATGACAGGGATCATGGAGCATTGTGATGACAAGGTTCATGGAGCATTCGGACGACAAGCTTGTGGAGTATTATGATGACAATTGCATGGAGCATTGTGATGAAAAGGCCATTGAGCATTGTGATGACAAGGACAAGGAGCAATGTGATGAGAGTGTTCATGGAGCATTGTGATGACAATGGCATGGAGTATTGTGATGCAAAGGGTCATGGAGCTTTGTGATGACAAAGGTCATGGAGCATTTTGATGACAAGTGCGTGGTGCATTGTGATGAGAAGGGCAGGGAGCATTGTGATGACAGGGTCATGGAGCAATTTGATGAAAAGGGTCATGGAACATTTTGATGACAGTGGTCATGGAACATTGTGATGTCAGTGGTCATGTAGCATTTTGATGACAGGGGTCATGGAACATTGTGATGACAGGGGTGAGGGAGTATTGTGATGACTAGTGATGGAACATTGTGATATCAGTGGTGAGAGAGCATTTAGATGAGAAGTGCATGGAGCATTGTGATAAAAATGTTTATGGGGCATTTTGATGACAAGGTTGTGGAGCATTGTGATGACAAGTGCATGGCACATTGTGATGACATGTGTCTCGGAGCGTTGTGTTGAGAAGAACATGGAGCATTGTGATGACAAGGGTCATGGAGCATTGTGCTGACAAAGGCATGGAGCATTGTGATGACAAGTGTTACAGAGCATTGTGATGACGACGGGATGGACCATTGTGTTGACAAAGGTCATAAAGCATTGTGATGACTGGAGTCAAGGAACATTATGATGTGAGGGGCAATGGAGCATTGTGATTAAAAGGGCATGGAGCATTGTGATGACAGGTGCATGGAGCATCGGTCTGACAAGTTTCATGGATTATTGCTATGACAGTGGGCATGGAGCATTGTGATGACAGAGGTCATGGATCATTTTCATTTCAAGGACCATGGCGCATTGTGATGACAAGGGCATCAAGCAATGTGAACCCAAGTTTCATCGAGGATTTTGATGACAATGAGAATGGAGCATTGTGATGACAAGTTCATGAAGCATTTTGCTGACAAATGCTTGGAACATTTTGATGAAAGGGTTATGGAGCACTGTGATGACAAGCGTCACTGAACATTGTGATTACAGGGGTCATGGAGCATTGTGATAACAAGGGCATGGATCATTGTGATGACAAGGGTCATGGAGCATTTTGATGACAAGGGTCCCGGATTATTGTGTTGTCAGGGGTGATGGATCGTTGTGATGACTGTGGTCAGGGAGCATTGTGATGACAGGGGTCATGGAGCATTGTGATGACAAGGGCATGGTTCATTGTGATTGAGAAGGCCATGAATCATTCTGATGACATGCGTTATGGAGCTTTGTGATGACAAGGGCATGGAGCATTGTGATTACAGGGTCTTGGAGCATTGTGATGACAAGTGTCATGGAGTCTTGTGATGACAAGGCCGTGGAACCTTGTGATGGCAGGGCTCATGGAGCATTGTTATGGCAGGAGTAATGGAGCATTGTGATGACAAGGGCATGGAGCATTGGTCTGAAAAGTTTCATGGATTATTGTGATGAGAGTGTGCATGGAGCATTATGATGACACGGGCAAGGTACACTTAGATACATGGGTCATGGAGATTTGTAATGACAAGGGCATGGAGCATTGTGATGAGAAGGGCATCGAGCATTGTGATGACAAGCGTCTTGGAGCTTTGTGATGACAAGGGCATGGAGCAATATGATGAGAGGCTTCATGGAGCATTGTGATGACAAGTGTATTGAGCATTGTGATGACAAAGGTAATGGAGTACTGTGAATAGAAGCCCAAGGATAACTGTGATGATGAGCATCATTGGGCGTTGTAATGACAAGTGTTATGGAACATTGTGATCACAAGTGTTTAGAGCATTGTGATGACAGAGGTCATGGAGCATATTGATTTCATTTTGATGACAATAGCATGAAGCATTATGATGATGGGCATGGTGCATTGTGATGGCACATTTCATGGAGCATTGAGATGGAAAGGGGCATGGAGCATTGTGATTACAGGTGTCTTGGACCATTTTGATGACAAGGGCATGGAGCATTGTGATGACAAGGTCATGGAGTATTGTGAAGACAGGTGTCAGGGAGCACTGTGATGACATGTCATTGTCCATTGTGATGACAATGGCATGGAGCATCGTGATACCAAGTGTCATGGAGGATTGTGATGACAAATGTAATGGAGCATTTTGATGACAAGGGCTTGGGACATTGTGATGAGAAGCTTCATGGAGCATTGTGATGACAAGGCCTTGGAACATTGTGATGACAAGGGTCATGGAGCATTGTGATGACAAGGGCATGGAGAATTGTGATGACAAGGGCCATTGAGAATTTTGATGACAACGTCGTGAAGCATTGTGATGACAAGCGCATGGAGCTTGCTATGACAGTGGTCATAGAGCATTGCGATGGCAAGTTCATGGAGAATTGTGATGACAAGATCATATAACATTGTGATGAGAAGTGTCACGAAGAATTGTGATGACAAGGACGTGGAGAATTGTAATGACTTGGGACATGGAGCACTGTGATGAACAGGGCATGGAAAATTGTGATGGCAAGACCGTGGAGCATTGTGATGAAAAGACAATGGATAATTATGATGAAGAGCGTCATGGATCACTGTAATGACAAGGGGCATGTAGCATTGTGATGACAGGTGTCACGGTGCACTGTGATGAGAAGGCCATGGAGCATTCTGATGACATGTGTCATGGATCTTTGTGATGACAGGGGCATGGAGCATTGTGATGACAGGGGCATGGAGCATTTTGATGACAGGGGAATGGAACATTGGTCTGACTAGTTACATGGATTATTGTGATGACAGTGGGCATGGTACATTGTGATGACAAGGGCATGGAACATTGTGATGACAAGGTCATGGAGTACTGTGAAGACAGGTGTCAGTGATCATTGTGATGACATATGTCATTGTCCATTGTGATGACAATGGAATGGAGCATTGTGATACAAAGTGTCATGGAGGATTGTGATGACAAAGGTAATGGAGCATTTTGATGACAAGGTCTTGGGACATTGTGATGACAAGCGTCATGGAGCATTATGATGACAAGGGTAATGGAGCATTGTGATGAGACGGTCATGGAGCATTGGCCTGAAAATATTCATGGAGTATTGTGATTACAGTGGTCAAGGAGCATTGTGATGACAAGGGAATGGAGCATTTTGATGACAAGGTCCTGGAGCAGTGTGATGAGAAGACCATGGATCCTTGTGATGACAAGTCTAATGGAGCATTCTGATGAACAGGGTCATGGAGCATTGTGATTACAGGGGTCTTGGAGCATTGTGATGACAAGGTCATGGAGCATAGTGATGAGAATGCCATGGAGCATTCTGATGACATGTGTCATGGATCTTTGTGATGACAGGGGCATGGAGCATTGTGATGACAGGGGCTTGGAGCATTTTGATGACAGGGGCATGGAACACTGGTCTGACTAGTTACATGGATTATTGTGATGACAGTGGGCATGGCACATTGTGATGACAAGGGCATGGAACATTGTGATGACAAGGGCATTGTGTACTGTGAAGACAGGTGTCAGGGAGCATTGTGATGACATATGTCACTGTCCATTGTGATGACAATGGCATGGAGCATTGTGATACCAAGTGTCATGGAGGATTGTGATGACAAAGGTAATGGAGCATTTTGATGACAAGGGCTTGGGACATTGTGATGACAAGGGTCATGGAGCATTGTGATGACAAGGGCCATTGAGAATTTTGATGACAACGTCGTGAAGCATTGTCATGACAAGCGCATGGAGCCTGCTATGACAGGGGTCATAGAGCATTGCGATGACAAGTGCCTGGAGAATTGTAATGAGAAGATCATGTAACATTGTGATAAGAAGTGTCAAGGAGCATTGTGATGACAAGGACGTGGAGAATTGAGATGACATGGGACATGGAGCATTGTGATAACCAGGGCATGGAGCATTGTGATGGCAAGACCATGGAATATTGTGATGGCAGGGGTCATGGAGCATTGTCATGACAGGGGAAATGGACCATTGTGATGACAAGGGCATGGAACATTAGTCTGAAAATTTCATGGATTATTGTGATGAGATTCGGCATGGAGCACTGTGATGACTAGGGCACGGAACACTGTGATACATGTGTCAGTGGGATTGTAATGACAAGGGCATGGAGCATTGTGATGAGAAGAGTATCGAGCATTGTGATGACAAGTTTTATGGAGCATAGCGATGAAAAGGATGTTGAGCATTGTGATGACAAGAGCATGGCACATTGTGATGACATGTGTCATGGAGCATTGTGCTGACAAGTGCATGGAGCATTTTGATGACAAGTGTCATGGAGCACTGTGCTGACAAAGACATGGAGCATTGTGATGACAAGGGACACAGAGCACTGTGATGAAAATTTCATGGAGCATTGTGGTGACAAATATCACAGAGCCTTTTGTAACGAGGGCATGGGCCTTTGTGAGGACACTGGTCATGAATCTTTGTGATGACTGGAGTCACGGTGCATTTTGATGAAAGCGGTGATGGAGCATTTTGATGACAAGGACTTGGAGCAATATGATGACAGGGGCATGGATCATTGGTCTGACAAGTTTCATGGATTATTGTGATGACAGTCGGCATGAAATATTGAGATGACAAGGGCATGGAGCATAGTGGTGACAAATGTCACAGAGCCTTGTGTGACTAGGGCATGGATCATTGTGAGGAGAAACGTCATGAAGCATTGTGATGACTGGAGTCACGGAGCATTGTGATGACAGGGGTCACGGAGCATTGTGATGACAAGGGCATGGAGCATTGTGATGACAGGGGCATGGATCATTGGTCTGACATGTTTCATGGATTATAGTGATGACAGTGGGCATGGCGCATTGTGATGACAAGGGCATGGAACATTGTGATGACAAGGTCATGGAGTATTGTGAAGACAGGTGTCAGGGATCAATGTGATGACATATGTCATTGTCCATTGTGATGACAATGGAATGGAGCATTGTGATACCAAGTGTCATGGAGGTTTGTAATGACAAAGGTAATGGAGCATTTTGATGACAAGGGCTTGGAACATTGGGATGACAAGGCTCATGGAGCATTGTGATGACAAGTGCATGGAGCATTCTAATGAAAAGGTACATAGAGCATTGAGATTCCAGGGGTTTTGAAGCAATGTGATTACAAGGGCATAGAGCACTGTGATGAGAAGGCAATGGAGCATTCTGATGACATGCGTCATGGAGCTTTGTGATGACAAGTACATGGAGCATTTTGATTACAGGGGTCTTGGAGCATTGTGATGAGAAGGGAATGGATCATTGTGATGAAAAATGAATGGAGCCATGTCATGACAGGGTTCAAGGAGAATACTGATGACAACTGTCAGGGAGCATTGTGATGATAAGTGTATTGAGCATTGTGATGACAAAGTTCATGGAGCATTGTGATGAGAAGACCATGGATAATTGTGATGACCAGCGTCATGGGGTATTGTGATGACAAGTGTTATGGAACATTGTGATCAGAAGGTTTTGGTGCATTGTGATGACAAGAGGTCATTGAGCATTTTGATTTCATTGTGATGACAATAGCATGAAATATTATGGTGATGGACACGGTGCATTGGGATGACAGGGTTCATGGAGCATTGAGATGAAAAGGGGCATGGAGCATTCTGATTACAGGGGTGTTGGAGCATTGTGATGACAAGGGCATGGAGCATTGTGATGAGAAAGCCATGGAGCATTCTGATGACATGGGTCATGGAGCTTTGTGATGACAAGGGCATGGAGAATTGTGATTACAGTGGTCATGGAATATTGTGATGACAGGGGTGAGGGAGTATTGTGATGACTAGTGATGGAATATTGTGATATCAGTGGTGAGAAGGCATTTTGAGGAGAAGTGCATGGAGCATTGTGATGACAAGGTTTATGGAGCATTTTGATGACAAGGATGTGGAGAATTGTGATGACAAGTGCATGGTGCATTGTGATGACATGGGTTATGGAGCACTGTGCTGACATGCACATCGAGCATTGTGATGACAAGGGTCATGGAGCATTGTGCTGACAAAGGTATGGAGCTTTGTGATGACAAGGGTCACAGAGCATTGTGATAAAAATTTCATGGAGCATTGTGGTGACAAAGGTCACAGAGCTTTGTGTGACAAGTTCATGGACCATTGTGATGACAAATGTCATGAAGCATCGTGATGACTGGAGTCACGGAGCTTTGTGATAACAGGGGTCTGGAGCATTGTGATGAAAAGGGAATGGATCATTGTGATGAAAAAGTCATGGAGCCTTGTCATGACAGTGTTCAAGGAGCATACTGATGACAAGTGTCAGCGAGCATTGTGATGCCAAGTGTATTGAGCATTGTGGTGACAAAGGTCATGGAGCATTGTGATGAGAAGACCTTGCATAATTGTGATGACGAGCGTCATGGGGCATGTGATGACAAGTGTTATGGAACATTGTGATCAGAAGGGTTTGGAGCATTGTGATGACAGAGGTCATGGAGCATTTTAATTTCATTGTGATGACAATAGCATGAATCATTATGGTGATGGGCATGGTGCATTGTGATGACAGGGTTCATGGAGCATTGAGATGAAAAGGGGCATGAAGAATTGTGATTACAGAGGTCTTGGTGCATTCTGATGACAAGGGTCATGGAGCCATGTGATGACACGGCCGTGGAACATTGTGATGGCAGGGGTCATGGAGCATTGTTATGACATGTGTAATGGAGCACTGTGATGACAAGGGCATGGAGCAATGTGATGAGAGATTTCATTGAGCATTGTGATGACAATGGCATGGAGCTCTGTGATGCCAAGTGTCAATGAGCTTTGTGATGACAAATGTCATGGGGCATTTTGATGACAAGGGCATGGTGCATTGAGTTGAGAAGGACAGGGAGCATTGTGATGACAGGATCATGGAGCAATTTGATGAAAAGTGTCATGGAATATTTTGATGACAGGGGTTATGGAACATTGTGATGTCCGCGGTCATGAAGCATTGTGATGAAATGGTTCTTGAAGCATTTTGTGACAGGGGTTATGGAACATTGTGATGTCAGGGGACATGGAGCATTGTGATGATAAGGGCATGTACCACTGTGATGAGAGTGGTCATGGAACACTGTGATGACAGGGGTGAGGGATTATTGTGATGACTAGTGATGTAACATTGTGATATATGTGTTGAGAGAGCATTTTGATGAGAAGTGCATGGAGCATTGTGATGACAAGTGTTATGGAGCATAGCAATGATAAGGATGTGGAGTATTGTGATGACAAGCGCATGGCGCACTGTGATGACATGGGTCATGGAGCATTGTGCTGACAAGCACATGGAGCATTTTGATGACAAGTGTCATGGAGCATTGTGCTGAAAAAGGCATGGAGCATTTTGATGACAAGGGACACAGAGCATTGTGATGAAATATTCATGGAGCATTGTGATGAAAAAGATCACAGAGCCTTGTGTGAGGAGGGCATGGATGATAGTGATGAGATAGGTCATGAAGCATTGTGATGACTGGAGCCACGGTGCATTGTGATGAAAGTCGTCATGGAGCATTGTGATGACAAGGGCATGGAACATTGTGATGACAGGGGCATGGAACATAGGTCTGACGAATTTCATGGATTATTGTGATGACAGTGGGCATGGAGCATTGTGATTACAAGTGCATGGAGCATTGTGGTGACAAAGGCATGGAGCATTTTGATGGCAAGGGACACAGAGCATTGTGATGAAATATTCATGGAGCATTGTGGTGTAAAAGATCACAGAGCCTTGTTTGAAGAGGAGATGGAATATTGTGATGACAAACGTCATGAAACATTGTGATGACTGGAGTCACGGAGCATTGTTATGACAGGGGTCATGGAGCATTGCTCTGACAAGATTATGGATTAGTGTGATGAGAGTGGGCATGGCACATTGTGACGACAAGGGCATGGAACATTGTGATGACAAGGTCATGGAGTATTGTGAAGACAGGTGTCAGGGAGCATTGTGATGACATATGTCATTGTCCATTGTGATGACAATGGCATGGAGCATTGTCATACCAAGTGTCATGGAGGATTTTGATGACAAAGGTAATGGAGCATTTTGATGACAAGGGCTTGGAACATTGTGATGACAATGGTCATGGAGCATTGTGATGACAAGGGCATGGAGAATTATGACGACCAGGGCCATTGAGAATTTTGATGACAACGTCGTGAAGCATTGTGATGACAAGCGCATGGAGCTTGCTATGACAGTGGTCATACAGCATTGCGATGACAAGTGCATGGAGAATTGTGATGACAAGATCATGTAACATTGTGATGAGAAGTGTCACGAAGTATTGTGATAACAAGGACGTGGAGAATTGTAATGACTTGGGACATGGAGCACTGTGATGAACAGGGCATGGAGAATTGTGATAGCAAGACCGTGGATCATTGTGATGAAAAGACCATGGATAATTATGATGAAGAGCGTCATGGATCACTGTAATGACAAGGGGCATGGAGCATTGTGATGACAGGTGTCATGGAGCATTGTGATGAGAGGCGTCATGGAGCATTGTGATGACAAGGGTAATGGAGCATTGTGATGAGACCGTCATGGAGCATTGGCCTGAAAATGTTCATGGAGTATTGTGATTACAGTGGTCAAGGAGCATTCTGATGAAAAGGGAATGGAACATTGTGATGACAAGTTCCTGGAGCAGTGTGATGAGAAGACCATGGAGCCTTGTGATGACAAGTCTCATGGAGCATTCTGATGAATAGGGGCATGGAACATTGTGATTACAGGGGTCTTGAAGCATTGTGATGACAAGGTCATGGAGCATAGTGATGAGAAGGCCATGGAGCATTCTGATGACATGTGTCATGGATCTTTGTGATGACAGGGGCATGGAGCATTGTGATTACAGTGATCTTGGAGCATTGTGATGACAAGGGTAATGGAGCCTTGGATGCCAAGGCGGTGGAACATTGTGATGGCAGGGGTCATGGAGCATTGTTATGACAGGGGTAATGGAGCATTGTGATGACAAGGGCATGGAACATTGGTATGAAAATTTCATGGATTATTGTGATGAGATTCGGCATGGAACATTGTGATGACTAGGGCACGGAACACTGTGATATATGTGTCATGGAGGATTGTAATGACAAGGGCATGGAGCATTGTGATGAGAAGAGTATCGAGCATTGTGATGACAAGTGTCATGGAGCATTGTGGTGACAAGGGCATGGAGCAATATGATGAGAGGTTTCATGTAGCATTGGGATGAAATGGCATGGAGCATTGTGATGCAAAGGGTAATGGAGCTTTGTGATGACAAAGTTCATAGAGCATTTTGTTGACAAGGTCGTGGTGCATTGTGATGAGAAGGGCAGGGAGCATTGTGATAAGAGTGTCATGGAGCAAATTGATGAAAAGTGTGATGGAACATTTTGATGACAGGGGTTATGGAACATTGCGATGTCAGGGGTCATGGATCATTTTGATGAAAAGGCTCATTGTACATTCTGATGAAAAGGTGCATGGAGCATTGAGATTACAGGGGTTTTCAAGCAATGTGATTACAAGGGAATGGAGCATTGTGATAAGAAGGCAATGGAGCATTCTGATGACATGCGTCATGGAGCTTTGTGATGACAAGGACATGGAGCATTGTGATTACAGGGGTCTTGGAGCATTGTGATGAAAAGGGAATGGATCATTGTGATGAAAAATGCATGGAGCCTTGTCATGACAGGGTTCAAGGAGCATACTGATGACAACTGTCAGGGAGCATTGTGATGATAAGTTTATTGAGCATTGTGATGACAAAGATCATGGAGCGTTGTGATGAGAAGACCATGGATAATTGTGATGACCAGCGTCACGGGGCATTTTGATGACAAGTGCTATGAAACATTGTGATCAGAAGGGTTTGGTGCATTGTGATGACAGAGGTCATGGAGCATTTTGATTTCATTGTGATGACAATAGCATGAAATATTATGGTGATGGGCACGGTGCATTGTGATGACAGGGTTCATGGAGCATTGAGATGAAAAGGGGCATGGAGCACTGTGATTACAGGGGTGTTGGAGCATTGTGATGACAAGGGCATGGAGCATTGTGATAAGAAGGCCATGGAGCATTCTGATGACATGCGTCATGGAGATTTGTGATGACAAGGGCATGGAGAATTGTGATTACAGGGGTCCTGGAATATATGTGATGACAGGGGTGAGGGAGTATTGTGATGACTAGTGATGGAACATTGTGATATCAGTGGTGAGAAGGCATTTTGAGGAGAAGTGCATGGACCATTGTGATGAGAAAGGTCATGAATCTTTGTGATGCCTGGAGTCACGGTGCATTGTGATGAAAGCGGTCATGGAGCATTGTGATGACAAGGGCATGGAGCAATGTGATGGCAGTATCATGGAACACTGGTCTGACAAGTTTCATGGATTATTGTGATGACATTCGGCATGGAACACTGAGATGACAAGGGCATTGATCATTGTGATGAGAAGGCAATGGAGCATTATGATGACATGCGTCATGGAGCATTGTGATTACAGGGTTCTTGGAGCATTGTGATGAAAAAGGAATGGATCATTGTTATGAAAAATGCATGGATCCTTGTCATGACAGGGTTCAAGGAGCATACTGATGACAACTGTCAGGGAGCATTGTGATGATAAGCGTATGGAGCATTGTGATGACAAAGATCATGGAGCATTGTGATGAGAAGACCATGGAAAATTGTGATGACCAGCGTCATGGGGCATTGTGATGACAAGTGTTATGGAACACTGTGATCAGAAAGGTTTGGTGCATTGTGATGACAGAGGTCATTGAGCATTTTGATTTCATTGTGATGACAATAGCATGAATCATTATGATGATGGGCACGGTGCATTGTGATGACAGTGTTCCTGGAGCATTGAGATGAAAAGTGGCATGTAGAATGGTGATTACAGAGGTCTTGGAGCATTGTGATGACAAGGGTCATGGAGCCTTGTGATGACAAGGCCGTGGATCATTGTGATCGCAGGGGTCATTGAGCATTGTTATGACAGGTGTAATGGAGCATTGTGATGACAAGGGCATGGAGCAATGTGATGAGAGATTTCATTGAGCATTGTGATGACAATGGCATGGAGCATTGTGATGCCAAGGGTCATGGAGCTTTGTGATAACAAATGTCATGGGGCATTTTGATGACAAGGGCGTGGTGCATTGTGAAGAGAAGGTCAGGGAGCATTGTGATGACAGAGTCATGGAGCAATTTGAATAAAAGTGTCATGGAATATTTTGATGACAGGGGTTATGGAACATTGTGATGTCCGGAGTCATGAAGCACTGTGATGAAATTGGTCATGGAGCATTTTGTGACAGGGGTTATGGAACATTGTGATGTCAGGGGTCATGGAGCATTGTGATGATAAGGGCATGTCGCACTGTGATGTCAGTGGTCATGGAACATTGTGATGACAGGGGTGAGCGAGTATTGTGATGACTAGTGATGGAACAATGTGATATATGTGGTGAGAGAGCATTTTGATGAGAAGTGCATGGAGCATTGTGATGACAAGTTTTATGGAGCACAGCGATGAAAAGGATGTGGAGCCTTGTGATGACAAGAGCATGGCACATTGTGATGACATGTGTCTTGGATCATTGTGCTGACAAGCTCATGGAGCATTTTGATGACAAGTGTCATGGAGCATTGTGCTGACAAAGGCATGGAGCATTGTGATGACAAGGGACACAGAGCACTGTGATGAAAATTTCATGGAGCATTGTGGTGACAAAGAGCACAGGGCCTTGTGTGACGAGGGCATGGGCCATTGTGAGGACATAGGTCATGAATCTTTCTGATGACTGTGGTCACGGTGCATTTTGATTAAAGGGGTCATGGAGCATTGTGATGACAAGGGCATGGAGCATTGTGATGACAGGGTCATGGAACATTGGTCTGACAAGTTTCACGGATTATTGTGATGACAGACGGCATGGAACATTGAGATGACAAGGGCATGGAGCATTGAAGTGACAAAGGTCACAGAGCCTTGTGTGACGAGGGCCTGTACCATTGTGAGGACAAAGGTCATGAAGCATTGTGATGACTGGAGTCACGGAGCATTGTGATGACAGGGGTCATGGAGCATTGTGATGACAAGGGCATGGAGCATTGTGATGACAGAGGCATGGAGCATTGGTCTGATATGTTTCATGGATTATTGTGATGACAGTGGGCATGGCGCATTGTGATGACAAGGGCATGGACCATTGTGATGACAAGGTCATGGAGTATTGTTAAGACAGGTGTCAGGGAGCATTGTGATGACATATGTCATTGTCCATTGTGATGACAATGGCATGGAGCATTGTGATACCAAGTGTCATGGAGGATTGTGATGACAAAGGTAATGGAGCATTTTGATGACAAGGGCTTGGAACATTGCGATGACAAGGGTCATGGAGCATTGTGATGACAAGGGCATGGAGCATTCTGATGAAAAGGTGCATGGAGCATTGAGATTACATGGGTTTTGAAGCAATGTGATTACAAGGGCATGGAGCATTGTGATGAGAAGTCAATGGAACATTCTGATGACATGCATCATGGAGCTTTGTGATGACAAGGACATGGAGCATTGTGATTACAGGGTCTTAGGAGCATTGTGAAGAACAGGGAATGGATCATTGTGATGAAAAATGCATGGAGCCTTGTCATGACAGGGTTCAAGGAGCATACTGATGACAACTGTCAGGGAGCATTGTGATGATATGTGTATTGAGCACTGTGATTACAAATATCATGGAGCATTGTGATGAGAAGAACATGGATAATTGTGATGACCAGCGTCATGGGGCATTGTGATGACAAGTGTTATGGAACATTGTGATGAGAAGGGTTTGGTGCATTGTGATGACAGAGGTCATTGAGCATTTTGATTTCATTGTGATGACAATAGCATGAAATATTATGGTAATGGGCACGGTGTATTGTGATGACAGGGTTCATGGAGCATTGAGATGAAAAGGGGCATGGAGCATTGTGATTACAGGGGTGTTGGTGCATTTTGATGAGGATGCCATGGCGCATTCTGATGACATGCGTCATGGAGCTTTGTGATGACAAGGGCATGGAGAATTGTGATTAAAGGGGTCATGGAATATTGTGGTGAGAGGGGTGAGGGAGTATTGTGATGACTAGTGATGGAACATTGTGATATCAGTGGTGAGAAAGCATTTTGAAGTGAAGTGCATGGAGAATTGTGATTACAATGTTTATGTAGTATTTTAATGACAATGATGTGGAGCATTGTGATGACAAGTGCATGGTGCATTGTGATGACATGGGTTATGGAGCAATGTGCTGACACACGCATCGACCATTGTGATGACAAGGGTCATGGGGCATTGTGCTGACAAAGGCATGGAGCTTTGTGATGACAAGGGCATGGAGAATTGTGATTACAGGGGTCACGGAATATTGTGGTGACAGGGGTGAGGGAGTATTGTGATGACTAGTGATGGAACATTGTGAAATCAGTGGTGAGAAAGCATTTTGAGGAGAAGTGCATGGAGCATTGTGATGACAAGGTTTATGGAGGATTTTGATGACAAGGATGTGGAGCATTGTGATGACAAGTGCATGGTGCATTGTGATGACATGAGTTATGGAGCATTGTGCAGACACACGCATCGAGCTTTGTGATGAAAAGGGTCACAGAGCCTTGTGATAAAAATTTCATGGAGCATTGTGGTGACAAAGGTAACAGAGCTTTGTGTGACAAGGTCATGGACCACTGTGATGACAAATGTCATGAAGAATTGTGATGACTGGAGTCAGGGAGCTTTGTGATAACAGGGGTCTTGGAGCATTGTGATGAAAAGGGAATGGATCATTGTGATGAAAAAGGCATGGAGCCTTGTCATGACAGTGTTCAAGGAGCATACTGATGACAAGTGTCAGCGAGCATTGTGATGCCAAGTGTATTGAGCATTGTGGTGACAAAGGTCATGAAGCATTGTAATGACTGGAGTCACGTAGCATTGTGATGACTGGAGTCACAGAGCATTGTGATGACAGGGGTCAGGGAGCATTTCTCTGACAAGATTATGGATTATTGTGGTGAGAGTGGGCATGGCGCATTGCGATGACAAGTGCATGGAACATTGTGATGACAAGGTCATGGAGTACTGTGAAGATAGGTGTCAGGGAGCATTGTGATGACATATGTCATTGTCCATTGTGATGACAATGGCATGGAGCATTGTGATACCAAGTGTCATGGAGGATTGTGATGACAAAGGTAATGGAGTATTTTGATGACAAGGGCTTGGAACATTGTGATGACAAGGTTCATGGAGCATTCTGATGACAAGGGCATGGAGCATTGTGATGACAAGGGCCATTGAAAATTTTGATGACAACGTCATGAAGCATTGTGATGACAAGCGCATTGAGCTTGCTATGACAGTGGTCATACAGCATTGCGATGACAAGTTCATGGAGAATTGTGATGACAAGATCATGTAACATTGTGATGAGAAGTGTCACGAAGCATTGTTATGACAAGGACGTGGAGAATTGTAATGACTTGGGACATGGAGCATTGTTATGAACAAGGCATGGAGAATTGTGATAGCAAGACCGTGGAGCATTTTGATGAAAATACCATGGATAATTATGATGAAGAGCGTCATGGATCACTGTAATGACAAGGGGCATGTAGCATTGTGATGACAGGTGTCATGGAGCATTGTGATGAGAGGGGTCATGGATCATTGTGATGACAAGGGTAATGGAGCATTGTGATGAGAAGGTCATGGAGCATTGGCCTGAAAATGTTCATGGAGTATTGTGATTACAGTGGTCAAGGAGCATTGTGATGACAAGGGAATGGAGCATTTTGGTGACAAGGATGTGGAGCATTGTGATTACAAGTGCACGGTTCATTGTGATGACATGGGTTATGGAGCATTGTGCTGACACGCGCATCGAGCATTGTGGTGACAAAGGTCATGGAGCATTGTGATGAGAAGACCTTTCATAAATGTGATGACGAGCATCATGGGGCATGTGATGACAACTGTTATGGAACATTGTGATCAGAAGTGTTTGGAGCATTGTGATGACAGAGGACATGGAGCATTTTGTTTTCATTGTGATGACAATAGCATGAATCATTATGATGATGGGCGTGGTGCATTGTGATGACAGTGTTCATGAAGCATTGATATGAAAAGTGGCATGGAGAATTGTGATTACAGAGGTCTTTGAGCATTGTGAGGACAAGGGTCATGGAGCCTTGTGATGAAAAGGCCGTGGAACATTGTAATGGCAGGGGTCATGGAGCATTGTTATGACAGGTGTAATGGAGCATTGTGATGACAAGGGCATGGAGCAATGTGATGAGAGATTTCATTGAGCATTGTGATGACAATGGCATGGAGCATTGTGATGCCAAGGGTCATGGAGCTTTGTGATGACAAATGTCATGGGGCATTTTGATGACAATGGCGTGGTGCATTGTGATGAGAAGTGTAGGGAGGATTGTGATGACAGGGTCATGGAGCAATTTGAATAAAAGGGTCATGGAATATTTTGATGACAGGGGTTACGGAACATTGTGATGTCAGGGGTCATGAAGCATTGTGATGAAATGGGTCATGGAGCATTTTGTGACATGGGTTATGGAACATTGTGATGTCAGGGATCATGGAGCATTGTGATTATAAGGGCATGGAGCACTGTGATGACAGTGGTCATGGAACATTGTGATGACAGTGGTGAGGGAGTATTGTCATGACTAGTGATGGAACATTGTGATATATGTGGTGAGAGAGCATTTTGATGAGAAGTGCATGAAGCATTGTGATGACAAGTTTTATGGAGCATAGCGATGAAAAGGATGTGGAGCATTGTGATGAAAAGAGCATGACACATTGTGATGACATGTGTCATGGAGCATTGTGCTGACATGCGCATGGAGCATTTTTATGACAAGTGTCATGGAGCATTGTGCTGTCAAAAGCATGGAGCATTGTGATGACAAGGGACACAGAGCATTGTGATGAAAATTTCATGGAGCATTGTGGTGAGAAAGATCACAGAGCCTTGTGTGACGAGGGCATGGACCACTGTGAGGACAAAGGTCATGAAGCATTGTGATGACTGGAGTCACGGAGCATTGTGATGACAGGGGTCATGGAGCATTGTGCTGACAAGCACATGGAGCATTTTGATGACAAGTGTCATGGAGCATTGTGCTGACAAAGGCATGGAGCATTGTGATGACAAGGGACACAGAGCATTGTTATTAAATATTCATGGAGCATTGTGGTGAAAAAGATCACACAGCCTTGTGTGACGAGGGCATGGTCCATAGTGATGAGATAGGTCATGAAGCTTTGTGATGACTGGAGTCACGGAGCATTGTGATGACATGGGTCAAGGAGCATTGTGATGACAAGGGCATGGAGCAATGTGAAGACAGGGGCATGGAACATTGGTCTGACAACTTTCATGGATTATTGTGATGACAGTGGGCATGGAGCATTGTGATGACAAGGGCATGGAGCATTGTGGTGACAAAGGCATGGAGCATTTTCATGACAAGGGACACAGAGCATTGTGATGAAATATTCATGGAGCATTGTGGTTTAAAAGATCACAGAGCCTTGTTTGAAGAGGACATGGACAACTGTGATCACAAAGGTCATGAAGCATTGTGATGACTGGAGTCACGGAGCATTGTGATGAAAGGGGTCATGGAGCATTGTGATGACAAGGGCATGGAACATTTTGATGACAAGGTCATGGAGTATTGTGAAGACAGGTGTCAGGGAGCATTGTGATGACATATGTCATTGTCCATTGTGATAACAATGGTATGCAGCATTGTGATATCAAGTGTCATGGAGGATTTTGATGACAAAGGTAATAGAGCATTTTGATGACAAGGGCTTGGAACATTGTGATGACTAGATTCATGGAGCATTGTGATGACAAGGGCATGGAGCATTGTGATGACAGGTGTCATGGAGCATTGTGATGAGAGGGGTCATGGATCATTGTGATGACAAGGGTAATGGAGCATTGTGATTAGAAGTTCATGGAGCATTGGCCTGAAAATGTTCATGGAGTATTGTGATGACAGTGGTCAAGGAGCATTGTGATGACAAGGGAATGGAGCATTTTGATGACAAGGTCCTGGAGCAGTGTGATGAGAAGTCCATGGAGCCTTGTGATGACAAGTCTAATGGAGCATTCTGATGAATAGGGGCATGGAGCATTGTGATTAAAGGGGTCTTGGAGCATTGTGATGACAAGGTCATGGAGCATTGTGATGAGAAGGCCATGGAGCATTCCGCTGACATGTGTCATGGATCTTTGTGATGACACGTGCATGGATCATTGTGATTACAGGGGTCTTGGAGCATTGTGATGACAATGGTCATGGAGCCTTGGATGCCAAGGCGGTGGAACATTGTGATGGCAGGGGTCATGGAGCATTGTTATGACAGGGGTAATGGAGCATTGTGATGACAAGGGCATGGAACATTGGTCTGAAAATTTCATGGATTATTGTGATGAGATTCGGCATGGAACATTGTGATGACTAGGGCACGGAACACTGTGATACATGTGTCATGGAGGATTGTAATGACAAGGGCATGGAGCATTGTGATGAGAAGAGTATCGAGCATAGTGATGACAAGTGTCATGGAGCATTGTGGTGACAAGGGCATGGAGCAATGTGGTGACAGGGGCATGGAACATAGGTCTGACAAGTTTCATGGATTATTGTGATGACATGGGCATGGAGCATTTAGATGACAAGGGCATGGAGCATTCTGGTGACAAAGGTCACAGAGCCTTGTATGACGAGGGCATGGACCATTGTGAGGACAAAGGTCATGAAGCATTGTGATGACTGGAGTCACGGAGCATTGTGATGACAGGGTTCATGGAGCATTGTGATGACAAGGGCATGGAGCATTTTGGTGACAAAGGTCACAGAGCCTTGTGTGACGAGGGCCTGGACCATTGTGAGGACAATGGTCATGAAGCGTTGTGATGACTGAAGTCACGGAGCATTGTGATGACAGGGGTCATGGAGCATTGTGCTGACAAGGGCATGGAGCATTGTGATGACAGAGGCATGGAACAGTGGTCTGACATGTTTCATGGATTATTGTTATGACAGTTGGCATGGCGCATTGTGAGGACAAGGGCATGGAACATTGTGATGACAAGGTCATGGAGTATTGTGAAGACAGGTGTCAGGGAGCATTGTGATGACATATGTCATTGTCCATTGTGATGACAATGGCATGGAGCATTGTGATCCCAAGTGTCATGGAGGATTGTGATGACAATGGTAATTGAGCATTTTGATGACAAGGGCTTGGAACATTGCGATGAAAAGTGTCATGGAGCATTGTGATGACAAGGGTATGGAATATTCTGATGAAAAATGTTCATGAAGCATTGAGATTACAGGGGCTTTGAAGCAATGTGATTACAAGGGCATGGAGCACTGTGATGAGAAGGCAGTGGAGCATTCTGATGACATGCGTCATGGAGCATTGTGATGACAAGGACATGGAGCATTGTGATTAAAGGGGTCTTGGACCATTGTGATAAAAAGGGAATGGATTATTGTGATGAAAAATGCATGGAGCCTTGTCATGACAGGGTTCAAGGAGCATACTGATGACAACTGTCAGGGAGCATTGTGATGATAAGTGTATTGAGCATTGTGATGACAAAGATCATGGAGCATTGTGATGAGAAGACCATGGATAATTGTGATGACCAGCGTCATGGGGCACATTGACGACAAGTGTTATGTAACATTTTGATCAGAAGGGTTTGGTGCATTGTGATGACAGAGGTCATTGAGCATTTTGATTTCATTGTGATGACAATAGCATGAAATATTATGGTGATGGGCACGGTGCATAGTAATGACAGTGTTCATGGAGCATTGAGATGAAATGGGGCATGGAGCATTGTGATTTCAGGGGTGTTGGAGCATTGTGATGACAAGGGCATGGAGCATTGTGGTGAGAAGGCCATGGAGCATTCTGATGACATGCGTCATGGAGATTTGTGATGACAAGGTCATGGAGAATTGTCATTACAGGGGTCATGGAATATTGTGATGACAGGGGTGAGGGAGTATTGTGATGACTAGTGATGAAACATTGTGATATCAGCGGTGAGAAAGCATTTTGAGTAGAAGTGCATGGAGCATTGTGATGACAAGGTTTATGGAGCATTTTGATGACAAGGATGTGGAGCATTGTGATGACAAGTGCATGGTGCATTTTGATGACATGGGTTATGGAGCATTGTGCTGACACGCGCATCGAGCATTGTGATGACAAGGGTGATGGAGCATTGTGATGACAAAGGCATGGAGCTTTGTGATGACAAGGGTCACAGAGCATTGTGATAAAAATTTCATGGAGCATTGTGGTGACAAAGATCACAGAGCTTTGTGTGACGAGGTCATGGACCATTGTGATGACAAATGTCATGAAGCATTGTGATGACTGGAGTCACGGAGCATTGTGATAACGGGGGTCTTGGAGCATTGTGATGAAAAGGGAATGGATCATTGTGATGAAAAAGGCATGGAACCTTGTCATGACAGTGTTCAACGAGCATACTGGTGACAAGTGTCAGCGAGCATTGTGATGCCAAGTGTATTGAGCATTGTGGTGACAAAGGTCATGGAGCATTGTGATGAGAAGACCTTGCATCATTGTGATGACGAGCGTCATGGGGCATGTGATGACAATTGTTATGGAACATTGTGATCAGAAGGGTTTGGAGCATTGTGATGACAGAGGACATGGAGCATTGTGATTTCATTGTGATGACAATAGCATGAAGCATTATGATGATGGGCATGGTTCATGGTTTGGAGCTTTGTGATGACAAAGGTCATGGAGCATTTTGATGACAAGTTCGTGGTGCTTTGTGATGAGAAGGGCAGGGAGCATTGTGATGACAGGGTCATGGAGCAAATTGATGAAAAGTGTCATGGAACATTTTGAGGACAGCTGTTATGGAACACTGCTATGTCAGGGGTCATGGAGCATTTTGATGAAAAGGGTCATGGAGCATTCTGATGAAAAGGTGCATGGAGCATTGAGATTACAGGGGTTTTGAAGCAATGTGATTACAAGGGCATGGAGCATTGTGATGAGAAGGCAATGGAGCATTCTGATGACATGTGTCATGGAGCTTTGTGATGACAAGGACCTGGAGCACTGTGATTACAGGGGTCTTGGAGCATTGTGATGAAAAGGGAATGGATCATTGTGATGAAAAATGCATGGATCCTTGTCATGACAGGTTTCAAGGAGCATACTGATGACAACTGTCATGGAGCATTGTGAAGATAAGTGTATTGAGCATTGTGATGACAAAGATCATGGAGCATTGTAATGAGAAGACCATGGATAATTGTGATGACCAGCGTCATGGGGCATTGTGATGACAAGTGTTATGGAACATTGTGATCAGAAGGGTGTGGTGCATTGTGATGACAGAGGGCATTGAGAATTTGATTTCATTGTGATGACAATAGCATGAAATATTATGGTGATGGGCACGGTGCATTGTGATGACAGGGTTCATGGAGCATTGAGATGAAAAGGGGCATGGAGCACTGTGATTACAGGGGTGTTGGAGCATTGTGATGACAAGGGCATGGAGCATCGTGATGAGAAGTCCATGGAGCATTCTGATGACATGCGTCATGGAGCTTTGTGATGACAAGGGCATGGAGAATTGTGATTACAGGGGTCATGGAATATTGTGATGACAGGGGTGAGGGAGTATTGTGATGACTAGTGATGGAACATTGTGATATCAGTGGTTAGAATGCATTTTGAGGAGAAGTGCATAGAGCATTGTGATGACAAGGTTTATGGAGAATTTTGATGACAAGGTCGTGGTGCATTGTGATGAGAAGGGCAGGGAGCTTTGCGATGACAGGGTCATTGAGCAATTTGAATAAAAGTGTCATGGAATATTTTGATGACAGTGGTTATGGAACATTGTGATGTCAGGGTTCATGAAGCATTGTGATGAAATGGGTCATGGAGCATTTTGTGACAGGGTTTATGGAACATGGTGATGTCAGGTGTCATGGAGCATTGTGATGATAAGGGCATATAGCACTGTAATGACAGTGGTGAAGGAACATTGTGATGACAGGGGTGAGCGAGTATTGTCATGACTAGTGATGGAACATTGTGATATATGTGGTGAGAGAGCATTTTGATGAGAAGTGCATGGAGCATTGTGATGACAAGTTTTATGGAGCATAGCGATGAAAAGGATGTGGAGCATTGTGATGAAAAGAGCATGGCACATTGTGATGACATGTGTCATGGAGCATTGTGCTGACAAGCGCATGGAGCATTTTGCTGACAAGTGTCATGGAGCATTATGCTGACAAATGCATGGAGCATTGTGATGACAAGGGACACAGAGCATTGTGATGAAAATTTCATGGAGCATTGTGATGACAAGGGCATGGAGCAATATGATGACAGGGGCATGGAACATTGGTCTGACAAGTTTCATGGATTATTGTGATGACAGTGGGCATGGAGCATTGTGGTGAAAAAGGTCACAGAGCATTGTGTGACGAGGGCATGGACCATGTGAGGACAAAGGTCATGAAGCATTGTGATGACTGGAGTCACGGAGCATTGTGATGACAGGGATCATGGAGCATTGTGATGACAAGGGCATGGAGCATTGTGATGACAGGGGCATGGAACATTGGTCTCACATGTTTCATGGATTATTGTGATGACAGGTGTCAAGGAGCACTGTGCTGAAAATGTTCATGGAGTATTGTGATGACAGGAGTCATGGAGCATTGTGATGACAAGTGAAAGGAGCATTGTGATGTCAAGGTCCTGGAGCACTGTGATGAGAAAACCATGGAGCCTTGTGATGACATTCTCATGGAGCATTCTAATGAAAATGGGCATGGAGCATTGTGATTACAGGGGTCGTGGAGCATTCTGATGACAAGGGAATGGTGCATTGTGATGAGAAAGCCATGGAGCATTCTGAAGACATGCATCATGGAGCTTTGTGATGACAGGGACATGGAGCATTGTGATTTCATGTGTATGGAGCCTTGTGATGACAAGGGTCATGGAGCCTTGTGATGACAAGGCTGTGGAACATTGTGATGACTGGGATCATGGAGCATTGTTATGACAGTGGTAATGGAGCATTGTGATGACAAGGCCATGGGGCATTGGTCTGAAAATTTTCATGGATTATTGTGATGAGAGTGGGACTGGAGCACTGTGATGACAAGGGCCTGGAACACTGTGGTACAGGGTTCATGGAGGACTGTAATGACAAGGGCATGGAGCATTGTTATGAGAAGGGCATCGAACATTGTGATGACAAGCGTCATGGAGATTTGTGATGACAGGGGCATGGAGCAATGTGATGAGAAGGTTCCTGGAGCATTGTGATGACAATGACATGGAGCATTGTGATGCCAAGGGTCATTGAACTTTGTGATGACAAAAGTTATGGAGCATTTTGATGACATGTGTTATGGAGCATTTTGAGGTCAGGGGTCATGGAGCACTGTGATGATAAGTCCATGTAGTATTGTGATGACTGGGGTCATGGAACATTGTGATGAGAAGGGTGAGGGAGTATTGTCATGACTAGTTATGGAACAGTGTGATATCAGTGTTGACAGAGCATTTTGATGAGAAGTGCAGGGAGCACTGTGATGACAAGCTGGTGGAGCACTGTGTTGACAAGCGCATGGAGCATTGTGATGACAAGTGTCTTTGCGTATTGTGATGAGAAAGGCATGGAGCATTGTGATGACAAGGGTCATGGAGCATTGTGATGAAAAGTTCATGGAGCATTGTGGTGACAGGTCACAGAGCCTTGTGATGATGAGGGCACTGACCATTGTGATCACAAAGATCATGAAGCATTGTGATGAATGGTGTCACGGAGCATTGTGATGACAGCGGCCATGGAGCATTGGGATGTCAAGGGCATGGAGCATTGTGATGAGAGGGGCATGGAGCATTTTGATGGTAAATCCCTGAAGCATTGTGATGAGAAGACCTTGGGTAATTATGATGATGAGCATCATGGAGCACTGTACTGACAAGGGGCATGGAGCATTGTGATGACAGGTGTCAGGGAACATTCTGGTGACAGAGGTCATGGAGCATTGTGATGACAAGGGCATGGAGTATTGTTAAGATAGATGTCAGGGAGCATTGTGATGACATATGTCATGTTCCATTGTGATGCCAATGACATGGAGCATTGTGATGCCAAGTGTCATGGAGGATTGTGATGACAAATGTAAAGGAGCTTTGTGATGACAAGGGCATGGATCATTGTGATGACAAGGGCCATTGAGAGTTTTAATGACCAGGTCTTGAAACATTGTGATGACAAGCGCATGGAGCTTGCTATGACAGGGGTCCTGGAGCATTGTGATGACAAGTGCATGAAGAATTTTGATGACAAGAGGATATAACATTGTGAGGAGAAGTGTCAAGGAGCATTGTGATGATAAGGACGTGGAGAATTATGATGACAAGGGACATGGAGCACTGAGATGACCAAGGCATGGAGCATTGTGATGGTAAAACCCTGAAGCATTGTGATGAGAAGACCTTGGATAATTGTGATGACGAGCATCATGGAGCACTGTACTGACAAAGGGCTTGGAGCATTGTGATGACAGGTGTCACGGAACATTGTGATGACAGAGGTCATGGAGAATTGTGATGACAAGGGCTTGGAGCATTGTGATGACAAGTGTCATGGAGCATTGTGATGACATTGGCATGCAGCATTGTGATGACAAGGGACATTGAGAATTTTTATAACAATGTCATGAAGCATTGTGATGACAAGCATATGGAGCTTGCTATGACATGGGTCAGGGAGCATTGCGATCACAAGTGCATGGAGAATTGTGATGACAAAAACATTTAACATTGTGATGAGAAGTGTCATCGAGCATTGTGATGACAAAGAGGTGGAGAATTGTGATGACAAGGGATATGAAGCATTGTGATGACCAGGGCATGGAGCAATGTCATGTAAAGATGGTGGAGCATTGTGATGAGAAGGCCATGGATAATTGTGATGATGAGCATCATGGAGCATTATGATCACAAGAGCCGTGGAGCATTCTGACATAAGATATCACTTATGAAGGAAATGTAAACATGGCTAAACAAGAACAGAATTAGGAAAGGGAACAGAGTCTCACATTTAGAAAACACACTTATGCCGGCTTAAGGGGGAAGGAGAGGTGGGGAGATGAACAAAACCAGAGTTTGATATTAGCACAGGTACCGTTGCATAATCCAAATACAGAAGAGACAAGACCTACTCCTTCCTCAGTGAACAGGACTCAACAGCCCTATTCCCGCAGAGGAATATATCTGACTAGTAAGAATCTTAACACCTATGTATTGATATGTCTCCATAAGGGAATCAAGAGTGTCTAGACAGGCATAAACACGTCAGTGAAAATCAGCTCAACCTCATTATATAAATTAATTTCAAAAACAAAACAAAAAAATAGCGAAATTCTAACACAATTCCTTCAGGTGTTCTGATGAAACCTGGAATGACCCTATCTAAAATGACAGCTGGATGAGACATAAGGCTGGACACTTGGGACTGAGAGGATTGGTGAGATTGGATGAGAAAATGCAGACCGTTTAAAGCAATAATGCATGCCACCAATTCCATGGGTCCCAAGTCGACAGGTAAAAGGGAATATCACTACAGTTATAACATGTATGGGAAACGTAGAGAATGGAAACACTGTGAATATGAAAGGATTCTAAAACTCAACTAATAGTCCCTATCCTGGTGCTCCAGTTTGAGTTTCCAACTGCTTTACTATCAATCTCCCAACTTGTTGAGACAGCCCCTTTAACCTCCTGGTTCTCACATGTTGCCAATTGGCAGATGATGGAAGGTAAGATGGAGAACCAATGAGAGAGTTGCTGTTAGGCATTTGGACGGGCACATGACACTCTAATTTCCCGTCAGGAAGAAATATTAACCAAAGTCTCAGTCACCCGCCAGGAACCAGTACAGGTCCTCAACCAAAATTGTGGATTTGCTTTCAGCTTACAAAAAACGAATTGAAAAATGGAGCTCTGAGGCACAGCAATTCAAAAACTGGCAGCGTAATGAACGAAAACTATCGTCCAAAAATCTTTTGAGGGATGGCAATGAGGCGGACTTGAAAACGAGGCACAATAGCATGAAACAAATTTCAAGAGGTACTTTGGAATCGCGTTTTAAGCACAGCAAGAGGGGCTCATTGTCGACAATGATGCACTTGGCCAAAAAGTGCATATGAGTTTTTTCCAGAATATATTCAGGAGAAAATGCATATGCCCTTTTTGGCCAAGCAAGCAAGCGGGCAATGCAAATCTGCACTACAAAGCAGTATCACTTCCCACTGGACAAAAGGGACATCTGCAAAATGTGTAAAAAGTAGAAAGGCAACACAGGCCCTGGAGAACAGGGAGCCTAGTTATGCTAATGGGCGGGATGTAGATTGCCAACTGCCTCTCTGGAAGAATGCATTGTGTTCCCCCAAAAAATAAACAACAGAGCTACAGAGCCAAGTGCACTTCCAGTCTACGGAATATACCTTGGGAAAACTGAAAATCAATAAGACAGAGCCACCCCAAAATTTAGGGCTGCCCTGCTTACAAGAACCTCAACTTGGGTACACCTGAAATATCCCAGGAAAGACAAAAATGGTTCAAGAAATTGTGGTACTTACGTACGATGGAATATCTCTCAGCCATGAAATCAATGTCATAAGGCCAGTAGCACCAAAATGAGTGGATTCAGGTATGATGATTCTAAGGAAAATAAGTCACAGAGAAAAAGAAACTTATCATAAGATATCACTTATGAAGGTCCTGTAAACATGGCTACACAGGAAGTGAGTTAGGAAAGAGAACAGAGTCTCACATTCAGAAAACACCCTTATGCCTTCTTAAGGGGGAAGGAGAGGTGTGGTGATGCATAAATCCAGAGATTGATATTAGTACAGGTGCCGTTCCACAATCCAAATACGGAATAGACAAGACCTAAACTTTCCTCAGTTAAAGGAACTCAAAACCCCATATTTCCCGCAGAGGAATACATCTGACTAGTTTAAATCTTAAAACCTATGTATCGATATGTCTCCATAAGGTAATCAAGTGTGTCCAGACTGGCATAAACATAGCAGTGACAATCACCTCAAACCCACTAAGGAGGTATTTCAATAACAAAACAAAAAAGCAAGGAAATTCTTTAAAATTCCTTCACGGGCTCTGATGAAACCTGGAATGACACTATCTACAATCACAGCTGGATGTGGCATAAGGCTGGACACTTGGGACTGAGAGGATTGGTGAGATTCGGTGAGCAAATGCAGACAATTTAGAGCAATAATGTGTGGCACACATTCCAAGGGTCCCAACTCTCCAGGTTGAAGGGAATATTACTACATCTATAACATGTACGGGAAACCTAGAGAATGGACACAGTGTGAATACGAAAGGTTTCTAAAACTCAACTAATAGTCCCTTTCCTGGTGCTCCGATTTGAATTTCCAAATGCTTTACTATCAATCTCCCAACTTAGAGAGACAGCCCACCCTTTAACCTCCTGGTTCTCACATGTTGCCAATTTGGCGGAGGATGAAAAGGAAGATGGAAAACCAATGAGAGAGTAGCTGTTAGGCATTTGGACCAGCATTAGTCACTCTAATCTCCTGGCAGGAAGAAGTATTAGCCAAAGTCTCAGCCACCCGCCGGGAACCAGTATAGGTACTGAACCAAAATTTTGGACATGCGGTCAGCTCACAAAAAATGAGTTGAAAAATGGAGCTCAGGGGCACAGCAATTCACAAACGGGCAGAGTAATAAAGGAAAACTATCGTCCAAAAATTTGTTGAGGGAAGGCAACAAGGTGGACTTGAAAGCGAGCCAGAATAGCAGGAAACAGATTTCAAGAGGTAAATTGGAATCGCCTTTAAAGCACAGGAAGAGGGGCACAAATTCGACAATGATGCAATGGGCCAAAAAAGGGCGTATGCGTTTTCTCCTGAATATATTCAGGAGAAAACGCATACACCCATTTTGGTTGAGCAAGCAAGCGGGCAATGCAAATCTGCACTACAATGTAGTATCACTTCCCACCGGACAAAAGGGACATCGGCAAAAATGTGTAAAAACTAGAAAGGCAACACAGGCCCTGGAGAACAGGGAGCCTAGTTATGCTGATGGGCGGGATGTAAAATGCCAACTGCCTCTCTGGCGGAGTGCATTGTGTTCCCTAAAACAAGTAAACAACAGAGCTACAGAGCCAAGTTCACTTCCAGTCTAGGGAATATACCTTGGGAAAACTGAAAATCAATAAGACAGAGCCACCCCAAAATTTAGGGCTGCACTGCTTACAAGAACCTCAACTTGGGTACACCTGAAATATCCCAGGAAAGACAAAAATGGTTCAAGAAATTGTGGTACATACATACGATGGAATATCCCTCAGCCATGAAATCAATGTCATAAGGCCAGTAGCAGCAAAATGATTGGATTCAGGTACGATGATTGTAAGTGAAATAAGTCACAGAGAAAAAGAAACTTATCATAAGATATCACTTATGAAGGTCCTGTAAACATGGCTACACATGAACTGAATTAGGAAAGAGAACAGAGTCTCACATTTAGAAAACCCTCTTATGCCTGCTTAAGTGGGAAGGAGAGGTGGGGTGATGCATAAAAGCATAGTTTGTTATTAGTACATGTACCGTTCCCAAAACCAACTACGGAAGAGTCAATCCCTACACCTTCCTCAGTGAAAGGGACTCAAACCCCCATATTTCCCCCAGAGGAATATATCTGAATAGTAAGAATATTAAAACATATGTATTGATATGTCTCCGTAAGGGAATCAAGTGTGTCCTAACTGGCATAAACATGGCAGTGAGAATTAGATCACACCCAATACAAAAAGGAATTTCAAAAACAAAACAAAAAAACAGGGAAATTGTTTACAATTCCTTCAGGGGCTCTGATGAAACCTGTAATGACCCTATCTACAATGACAGCTGGATGTGGCATATGTCTGGACACTTGGGACTAAGAGGATTGGTGAGATTGGTTCAGCAAATGCAGACCATTTAAAGCAATAATGTGTTGCACACATTCCAATGGTCCCAACTCCGCAGGTTGAAGGGAATACTACTACAGCTATAACATTTATGGGAAACCTAGAGAATGGACACACTGTGAATACGAAAGGTTTTTAAACTCAACTAATAATCCCTCTCCTGTTGCTCCAGTTTGAATTTCAAACTGCTTTACTATCAATCTCCCAACTTGTTGAGACAGCCCCTTTAACCTTCTGGTTCTCACATGTTGCCAATTGGCAGAGGATGAAAGGTAAGATGGAGAACCAATGAGAGAGTTGCTGTTAGGCATTTGGACTGGCACATGTCACTCTAATTTCCCGTCAGGAAGAAATATTAAACAAAGTCTCAGTCACCCGACAGGAACCAGTACAGGTCCTCAACCAAAATTGTGGATTTGCTGTCAGCTTACAAAAAACGAGTTGAAAAATGGAGCTCTGGGGCACAGCAATTCAAAAACTGGCAGCGTAATGAATGAAAACTATCGTCCAAAAATCTTTTAAGGGATGGCAATGAGGCGGACTTGAAAACGAGGCACAACAGCATGAAACAAATTTCAAGAGGTACTTTGGAATCGCCTTTTAAGCACAGCAAGAGGGGCTCATTGTCGACAAAGATGCACTTGGCCAAAAACTGCATATGAGTTTTTTCCTGAATATATTCAGGAGAAAATGCATATGCCCTTTTTGGCCAAGCAAGAAAGCGGGCAATGCAAATCTGCACTACAAAGAAGTATCACTTCCAAGCGGTCAAAAGGGACATCTGCAAAATGTGTAAAAAACAGAAAGGCAAGACATGCCCTGGAGAACAGGGAGCCTAGTTATGCTGATGGGCAGGATGTAAATTGCCAACCGACTCTCTGGAGGAGTGCAATGTGTTCCCTAAAACAATTAAAAAACAGAGTTACAGAGCCAAGGGTACTTCCAGTCTAGGGAATATACCTTGGGAAAACTGAAAATCAATAAGACAGAGCCACCCCAAAATTTAGGGCTGAACTGTTTACAAGAACCTCTACTTGGGTACACCTAAAATATCCCAGGAAAGACAAAATTGGTTCAAGAAATTTTGGTACTTACGTACGATGGATTATCCCTCAGCCATGAAATCAATGTCATAAGGCCAGTAGCAGCAAAATGAGTGGATTCAGGTACGATGATTCTAAGTGAAATAAGTCACAGAGAAAAAGAAACTTATCATAAGATATCACTTATGAAGGTCCTGTAAACATGGCTACACATGAACAGAGTTAGGAAAGAGAAAAGAGCCTCTCATTTAGAAAACACTCTTATGCCTTCTTAAGGGAAAAGGAGAGGAGGGGTGATGCATAAAACCAGAGTTTGATATTCGTACAGGTACCATTTCAAAAACCAAATATGGAATAGACAAGACCTACACCTTCCTCAGGGAAAGAGACACAAAACACCATATTTCCCGCAGAGGATTATATCTGACTAGTAATAAACTTAAAACCTATATATTGATATGTCTCCATAAGGGAATCAAGTGTGTCTAGACTGGCATTAACATGGCAGTGAGAATCACCTCAAACCCACTATAAAAAGGAATTTCAAAAACAAACAAAAAAAAAAAAACACGGGAAATTCTTTACAATTCCTTCAGGGGCTCTGATGAAACCTAGAATGACCCTATTTACAATGACAGCTGGATGTGGCATAAAGCTGGACACTTGGGACTGAGAGGATTGGTGAGATTGGGTGAGCAAATGCAGACCTTTTAAAGCAATAATGTGTGGCACACATTCCAAGGGTCCCAAATCTCCAGGTTGAAGGGAATATTACTACAGCTATAACATGTATGGGAAACCTAGAGAATGGACACACTCTGAATACGAAGGGTTTCTAGAACTCAACTAATTGTCTCTCTCCTGGTTCTCCAGCTAGAATTTCCAACTGCTTTACTATCAATCTCCCAAATTGGAGAGACAGGCCCTTTAACCTCCTGGTTCGCACAGGTCGCCAATTTGGCAGAGGATGAAAGGGAAGAGGGAGAACCAATGAGAGAGTAGCTATTAGGCATTTGGACGGGCACATGTCACTCTAATTTCCCGGCGGGAGGAAGAATTAATCAAAGTCTCAGAAACACACTGGGAACCTGTATCGGTCCTGAAACAAAATTTTGGACTTGCGGTCAGCTCACAAAAAACGAGTTGAAAAATGGAGCTCAGGGGCACAGCAATTCACAAACTGGCAGAGTACTAAAGGGCAACTATTGCCCAAAAATATGTTGAGGGAAGGCAACGAGGCAGACTTGAAAGCGATCCAGAATAGCAGGAAACAGATTTCAAGAGGTACATTGGAATCGCCTTCAAAGCACAGGAAGAGGGGCACAACTTCGACAATGATGCACTTGGCCAAAAAGGTCGTATGCGTTGACTCCTGAATATATTCAGTAGAAAACACATACGCCCTTTTTGGCCAAGCAGGGAAGCGGGCAATGCAAATCTGCACTACAAAGAAGTATCACTTCCCACCGGTCAAAAGGGACAACCGCAAAATGTGTAAAAACCCGAAAGGCCAGACAGGCCCTGGAAAACAGGGAGCCTTGTTATGCTGATGGGCGGGATGTAAATTGCCAATTCCCTCTCTGCAGGAGTGCATTGTGTTCCCTAAAACAGGTAAACACCAGAGCTACAGAGCCAAGGGCACTTCCAGTCTAGGGAATATACCATGGGAAAACTGAAAATCAATAAGACACAGCCACCCCATTATTTATGGCTGCACTGCTTACAAAACCTCAACTTGGGTGCACCTTAAATATCCCAGGAAAGACAAAATTGGTTCAAGAAATTGTGGTACTTACGTAAGATGGAATATCCCTCAGCCATGAAATCAATGTCATAAGGCCAGTAGCAGCAAAATGAGTGGATTCAGGTACGATGATTCTAAGTGAAATTAGTCAAAGAGAAAAAGAAACTTATTATAAGATATCACTATTGAAGGTCCTGTAAACATGGCTATCCATGAACTGAGATAGGAAAGAGAACAGAGTCTCACATTTAGAAAACACTTTTATGCCTGATTAAGGGGAAAAGAGAGGAGGGGTGATGCATAAAACCATAGTTTGATATTCATACAGGTACCGTTCCAGAAACAAAATACGGAATAGACAAGACCTACACTTTCCTCTGTGAAATGGACTCAAAACACCATATTTCTCGCAGAGGAATATATCTGACTAGTAAGAATCTTAAAACCTATGTATTGATAAGTCTCCATAAGGGAATCAAGTGTGTCTAGATTGGCATAAACATGGCAGTGAGAATCAGCTCAAACCCGCTATAAAAAGGAATTTCAAAAACAAAACAAAAAAACAGGGAAATTCTTTAAAATTCCTTCAGGGGCTCTGATGAAACCTGGAATGACACTATCAACAATGACAGCTGGATGTGGCATAAGACTGGACACTTGGGACTGAGAGGATTGGTGAGATTTGGTGAGCAAATGCAGACAATTTAAAGCAATAATGCGTGGCACACATTTCAAGGGTCCCAACTCTCCAGGTTGTAGGGAATATTAATACAGTTATAACATGTAAGGGAAACCTAGAGAATGGACACACTGTGAATAGGAAAGATTTCTAAAACTCAACAAATACTCCCTCTCCTGGTGCTCCAGTTTGAATTTCCAACTGCTTTACTATCAATCTCCCAAATTGGAGAGAGAGCCGCTTTAACCTTCTCGATCGCAGAAGTTGCCAATTTGGCAGAGGATGAAAGGGAAGAGGGAAAACCAATGACAGAGTAGCTTTTAGGCATTTGGATGGGCACATGTCATTCTAATTTCCCGGCAGGAAGAAGAATTAACCAAAGTCTCAGACACCCGCCGGGAACCAGTATACGTCCTGAATCAAAATTTTGGACTTGCGGTCAGCTCACAAAAACGAGTTGAAAAATGGAGTTCAGGGGCACAGCAATGCACAAACTGGCAGAGTAATAAAGGACAACAATCGTCCGAAAATCTGTTGAGGGAAGGCAATGAGGCAGACTTGAAAGCGAGCCGGAATAGCAGGAAACAGATTTCAAGAGGTACATTGGAATTGCCTTTAAAGCACAGGAATAGGGGCACAACTTTGACACTGATGCACTTGGCTCAAAAGCGCGTATGTGTTTTCTCCTGAATATATTCAGGAGCAAACGCATACGCGCTTTTTGGCCAAGCAAGCAAGCGGCCAATGCAAATCTGCACTACAATGAAGTATCACATCCCACCGGTCAAAAGGGACATCCGCAAAATGTGTAAAAACCAGAAAGGCAAGATAGGCCCTGGAGAACAGGGAGACTAGTTATGCTGATGGAAAGGATGTAAATTGCAAACTGCCTCTCTGGAGGAGTGCACTGTGTTCCCTAAAACAAGGAAACAACAGAGCTACAGAGCAAAGAGCAATTCCAGTCTAGGGGTATACTTTGGGATTACTGAAAATCAATAAGAAAGAGCCACCGCAAAATTTAGTGTTGCACTGCTTACAAGAACCTCAACTTGGGTACACCTTAAATATCCAAGGAAAGACAAAAATGGTTCAAGAAATTGTGTTAGTTACGTATGATGGAATATCCCTCAGCCATGAAATCAATGTCATAAGGCCAGTAGCATCAAAATGAGAGGATTCATGTACGATGATTCTAAGTGAAATAAGTCACAGAGAAAAAGAAACTTATCATAAGATATCACTCTTGAAGGTCCTGTAAACATGGCTACACATGAACTGAGTTAGGAAAGAGAACAGAGCCTCACATTTAGAAAACACTCTTGTGCCTGCTTAAGGGGGAAGGAGAGGTGGGGCGATTCATAAAACTAGAGTTTGATATTCGTACAGGTACCATTCCAAAAACCCAATATGGAATAGACAAGACCTACACCTTCCTCAGTGAAAGGGACTCAAAACCCCATATTTCCCACAGAGGAATATATCTGACTAGTAATAATCTTAAAACCTAAATATTGGTATGTCTCCATAAGGGAATCAAGTGTGTCTAGTCTGCCATTAACATGGCAGTGAGAATCAGCTCAAAACCACTATAAAAAGGAATTTTAAAAACAAACAACCACAAAAAAAAAAACGGGAAATTCTTTACAATTCCTTCAGGGGCTCTGATGAAACCTAGAATGACCATATCTACAACGACAGCGGGTTGTGGCATAAGGCTGGACACTTGGGACTGAGAGGATTTGCGAAATTCAGTGAGCAAATGCAGACCATTTAAAGCAATAATGCGTGACAAACATTCCAAGGGTCCCAATTCTCCAGTTTGAAGGGAATATTACTGCAGCTATAACATGTACGGGAAACCTAGAGAATGGACACACTGTGAATACGAAAGGTTTCTAAAACTCTACTAATAGTCCCTCTCCTGGAGCTCCGGTTTGAATTTCCAACTGCTTTATTATCAATCTCCTAACTTGGAGAGACAGCCCCTTTAACCTCCCTGTTCTCACAGGTGGCCAATTTTGTAGAGGATGAAAGGGAAGAGGGAGAACCAATGAGAGAGTAGCTGTTAGGCATTTGGACGGGCACATGTCATTCTAATTTCCCGGCAGAAAGAAGAATTAACCAAAGTCTCAGACACCCGCCGGGAACCAGTATAGGTCCTGAAACAAAATTTTGGACTTGCGGTCAGCTCACAAAAAACGAGTTGAAAAATGGAGCTCAAGGGCACAGCAATGCACAAACTGGCAGAGTAGTAAAGGACAACAATCGTCCGAAAATCTGTTGAGGGAAGGCAACGAGGCGGACTTGAAAGCGAGCCAGAATAGCAGGAAACAAATTTCAAGCGGTACATTGGAATCACATTTAAAGCACAGGAATAGGGGCACAACTTCGACAATGATGCACTTGACCAAAAAGGGTGTATGCGTTTTCTCCTGAATATATTCAGGAGAAAACGCATACGTGCTTTTTGGCCAAGCAAGCAAGCGGGAAATGCAAATCTGCACTACAATGAAGTATCAGTTCCCACAGGTCAAAAGGGCCATCCACAAAATGTGTAAAAACCAGAAAGGCAAGATAGGCCCTGGAGAACAGGGAGCCTAGTTATGCTGACGGACACGATGTAAATTGCGAACTGCCTCTCTGGAGGGGTGCATTGTGTTCCCTAAAACAAGGAAACAAGAGAGCTACAGAACAAAGGGCACTTCCAGTCTAGGGAATATACCTTGGGAAAACTGAAAATCAATAAGATAGTGCCACCCCAAAATTTAGGGCTGCTTATGTAGATGGTTAACTTATGTAGAGTGGAATATTACTCATCCAGAAATCAATGAAATAAGGCCAGTTGTAACAACTCTGGAGGATTTACATACGATCATTCTAAGTGACGTATGTCAGAAAGAAAAAAGACACATATCATTAGATGTCACTTAAAGGTGGAATCAAAAATGGCTACACATGAAATAAATTACAAAGCAGAAACATAGTCAAATATGTAGAAAATAGACATAAGGCTGCTAAATGGAAATGTGAGGAAGGGTGAGGTATTATCCAGGAGGTTGAAATTAGCAAAGACACCATTCCAAGTACCAAATTGAATAACTGACAAGGCCTACACGGTACCTCAAAGAACTGCACTCAGCCCACTCAAGTCACTGGAAAATAATACATATGAATGGTAAGCATCTGAAAAAGAATTTATTGTTGTCTCACAGTACATGAATCAAGTGGATGTATAGCAGCAAAAAACAGAGCTTTGAAAATCAGCTGTAACCAATATAAAAATAAATTTAAAAATATTTATAAAAACAGTGAGACAGACAAAAATTCTTACAACTTTTGTTGAAGGGCTATGATGTAACATGGATTGAACACATGTAGACCCACAGCAGGATGATATATAAGGCTGGAAGCTATGCAGGCTAAGAGATGTTAGAGAGGCTGGGTGAGGACATGGAGAACTTTAAAAGAAATACTGCCTGATTCCCATTCCATGTGTCCCAAATCTGCAGGTTCAAGGGAATCTTCTGACAGCGAAAATATGCCTTGGAGACCGAAACGAATGTACACCGTGTGATCAGGAAAGGGGTCTAAAATGCACCTCATTTTTGATCTCCTGGTGCTGGGGTTCGCCATTCCAGCCAAATTACTAACAATCTCCCCACTTGGAGAATCAGCACCTTTAACCTCCTGTTTCACACAGTTTGCAATTTGTGCAGAGGATAAACGGGAAGAGGGGGAACCAATGAGAGACTAGCTGTAGGAGTTTTGACAGACACATGTCACTCTAATTTCCCATTAGGAAGAAAAATTAACCAAAGGCTCAGCCTGCCTCCCCAGCACAAGAATAGGCCCGGAAGCAATACAATGGTTTTGCGGCCAGCTCACAAAAAAAGCGAGTTACAAAATGGAGCTCAGGAGCAGACAATTCAAAGACCTGCAAAGATAAAAATGATAACCAACGTCCAAAAATATATTCAGGTAAGGCAACGAAGAAGATCTGAATGAGAGGCAGAATTGCAGGAAACAGATTTCAAAATGTAGATTGGACTCACATTTAAAGCATATGAAAAGCAGCAGAATTTCTAAAATGATGTAGTTGGGCAAAAGGATGTATGCGTTTTTTTCATGAATAACTTCAGGAAAAAAACAAATACAGAGTTTTTGGCCAACCAAGCAAGCGGGAAATGCAAATCTGCACAACAAAGAAGTCTCAATTTCCACTGCTCAGAAAGGCCATCCAAAATATATGTACAAACCAGAAATGCAGGAGAGGCCATGGAGAACAGGGAGATAGTCACGCTGATGGGTGGGGTATAAATATCCAAGAGCCACTCTGAAGTAGTGTATGCTGTTTCCTAAAACATCTAAAATACAAAGCTACCGAGCATAGGGCACTTCCTCTCATGGGCATATAACTTGGGAAGACTAAATATCAACAAGACACAGGTACCCCAAAGTTTAGGGCTGCTCTGCATACAAGAAACTCAACATCAGTACAACTTAAGTATTCCAGGAAAGAGAAAATTGCGTAAAGAACTTGTGGTAATTTTGTACAATGGAATATCACTCAGACATGAAATCAATGTCATAAGGCCAGTAGCAGCAAAATGAGTGGATTTAGGTACGATGATTCTAAGTGAAATAAGTCACACAGAAAAGAAACTTATCATAAGATATCAATTAGGAAGTTCCTGTAAACATGGCTACACATGAACTGAGGAAAGAGAACAGAGTCTCACATTGAGAAAACACTCTTATGCCTGCTTAAGGGGGAAAGAGAGTTGGGGTGATGCATAAAACCAGAGTTTGATATTAGCACATGTACCATTCTATGAAGCAAATACAGAATAGACAAAACCTACACCTTCCTCAGTGAACGGGACTCAAAACCCCAATTCCCAGCACAGGAATATATCTGACTAGTAAGAAACTTAAAACCTATATATTGATATATCTCCATAAGGGAATCAAGTGTGTCTAGAACGGCAGAAACATGTTGGTGAAAATCAGCTCAACCCCATTATAAAAATGAATTTCAAAAACAAAACAAAAAAACAGCGAAATTCTTACACAATTCCTTCAGGGGTTCTGATGAAGCCTGGAATGACCCCATCTGCAAAGACAGCTAGATGAGACATAAGGCTGGACACTTGTGGCTGAGAGGACTGGTGAGATTGGGTGAGAAAATGCAGACCCTTTAAAGCAGTAATGCATGCCACCCATTCCATGGGTCCCAGCTCTCCAGGTAGAAGGGAATATCACTACAGTTATAACATTTATGGGAAACCTAGAGAATGGACACCCTGTGATGGCAAAAGATTTCTAAAAGGCTCCTAATTTTTCCCCTCCTTGTGCTCCAGTTTGGCATTCCAACTGCTTTACTATCAATCTCCCAACTTGGAGAGTCAGCCCCTATAAGCTCCTGCTTCGCACAGTTTGCAAATTGTGCAGTGGATGAAAGGGAAGAGGGAGAACCAATCAGAGAGTCGCTGTAGGCATTTGGACGGACACATGTCACTCTAATTTCCCGTCTGGAAGGAAGAATTATCCAAAGTGTCAGCCTGCACCTCCGGAACCAGTATAGGTCCTGTAGCAAAATTGTGGATTTGCGGTCAGCTCACAAAAACACGAGTTGAAAATTGGAGCTCAGGGGCACAGCAATTCACAATCCCGCAGAGTTATAAAGGACAACTCTCTTCCAAAAATCTGTTGAGGGAAGGCAGCGAAGCAGACTTGAAAATGAGGCAGAATTGCACAAAACATATTTCAAGAGTTAAATTGGAATCGCCTTTAAAGCACAGGAAAAGCGTAACAACTTCAACAATGATGCACTTGGCCAAAAAGGGCGTATGCATTTTCTGCTGAATATCCAGGAGAAAATGAATACGCCCTTTTTGGCCAATCAAGCAAGCCCGCAATGCAAATCCACACTACAAAGAATTGTCACTTCCCACCGGTCAAAAGGGACATCCGAAAATCTGTAAAAACCAGAAAATAAAGACAGAGATAGCAAGAGCATGTTGCAATGTGATCCCAAGGGTCATGGAGGACTGTGATGACAAGGTCATGGACCATTTTGCTGACAAAGGCATGGAGCATTGTGATGACAAGGGTCACGGAGCACTGTGATGACAAGCCTCAAGGAGCATTGTGATTACAGGGGTCATGGAGCATTGGGATGACAGGGGCATGGATCATTGTGATGACAAGGGTTATGGAGCATTTTGATGACAAGAGTCCCGGATCACTGTGTTGTCAGGGGTCATGGAGGGTTGTGATGACAGTGGTCATGGAGCATTGTGATGACAAGTGTCATGTAGAAGTGACATGAGAAGGTCATGGAGCTTTGGGCTGACAATGTTCATGGAGTATTGTGATGACATGGGTCATGGAGCATTGTAATGAGAAGACCATGGAGCCTTGTGATGACAAGTCTCATGGAGCATTCTGATGAAAATGGGCATGGAGAAATGTGATTATAGGGGTCTTGGAGCATTGTGATGACAAGGGCATGGAGCATTTGGATGAGAAGACCATGGAGCGTTCTGATGACATGCATCATGGAGCTTTGTGATGACAAGGGCATGGAGCATGGTGATTACAGGGTTCTTGGAGCATTGTGATGAAAAGGGAATGGATCATTGTCATGGAAAAGGCATGGAGCCTTGTCATGACAGCGTTCAAGGAGCATACTGATGACAAGTGTCAGGGAGCATTGTGATGACAACTGTATTGAGCATTGTGATGACAAACGTCATGGAGCATTGTGATGAGAATACCATGGATAATTGTGATGATGAGCGTCATGGGGCGTTGGGATGACAAGTGTTATGGAACATTGTGATCACAAGGGTTTGGAACATTGTGATGTCAGAGGTCATGGAGCATTTTGATTTCATTGTGATGACAATAGCATGAAGCATTATGATGATGGGCATGGTGCATTGTGATGACAGGGTTCATGGAACATTGAGATGAAAAGGGGCATGGAGCATTGTGATTAAAGTGGTCTTGGAGCACTGTGATGACAAGGGCATGGAGCATTGTGATGAGAAGGCAATGGAGCATTCTGATGACATGCGTCCTGGAGCTTTGTGATGACAAGGGCATGGAGCATTGTGATGACAGTGGCATTCAAAATTCGTCTAACAAGTTTCATGGATTATTGTGATGATGGTGGACATGGTGCATTTTGATGACAAGGGCATGGAGCATTGTGATTTCAAGGTCATGGAATATTGTGAAGACAGGTGACAGGGAGTGTTGTGATAACATATGTCATGGTCCATTGAGATAACAATGTCATGGAGCATTGTGATACCAAGTGTCATGGAGGATTGGGATGACAAAGTAATGGAGCATTTTGATGACAAGGGCTTGGAGCATCGTGATGACAAGGGTCATGGAGCACTGTGATGACAAGATCTTGGAGCATTGTGAGGAGAAGGGCCATTGAGAATTTTGATGAGAAGGTCCTGAAGCATTGTGATGAAAAGTGCACCGATCTTGCTATGACAGGGGTCATGGAGCATTGTGATGTCAAGTGCATGGAGAATTGTATTGACAAGAGCATGTAACATTGTGATGAGAAGTGTCATGGAGCATTTTGATGATAAGGACATGTAGAATTTTGATGACCAGTGCATGGAGCATTGTGATGAAAAATGCTTAGATCCTTTTCATGACAGGGTTCAAGGAGCATTCTGACAACAAGTGTCAGGGAACATTGTGATGACAAGTGTATTGAGCATTGTGATGACAAAGGTCATGGAGCATTGTGATGACAGGCATCATGGAGCGTTGTGATGACAAATGTTATGGAACATTGTGATCACAATGGTTTTGAGCATTGTGATGACAGAAGTCATGTATCATTTTCATTTCAAGGTGCATGGAGCATTGTGATGACAAGGGCATGGAGCTTGCTGTGATAGGGGTCATAGAGCATTGCAATGACAAGTGCATGGAGAATTGTGATGACAAGAGCATGTAACATTGTGATGAGAAGTGTCATGGAGCATTTTGATTATATGGACATGTAGAATTTTGATGACCATTGCATGGAGCATTGTGATGGAAAGACCGTGGAGCACTGTGATGAGAAGACCATGGATAATTGTGATGATGAGCGTCATGGAGCACTGTAATGACAAGGTGCATAGAGCATTGTGATGACAGGTGTCTTGGATCATTGTGACGACAAGTGTCATGGACCATTCTGATGACAAGCTTGTGGAGTAATGTGATGACAATGGCATGGAGCATTGTGAGGAAAAGGGCATGGAGCATTGTGATGAAAAATGTTTGGAGCCTTTTCATGACAGGGTTCAAGGAGCATTCTGACGACAAGTGTCATGGAGCATTGTGATGACAAGTGTATTGAGCATTGTGATGACAAAGGTGATGGAGCATTGTGATGACAGGCATCATGGAGCGTTGTGATGACAAATGTTATGGAACATTGTGATCACAAGGGTTTTGAGCATTGTGATGACAGAAGTCATGTATCATTTTCATTTCAAGGTGCATGGAGCATTGTGATGACAAGAGCATGAAGCATTGTGAAACCAAGATTCATGGAGGGTTTTGATGACAATGGGAATGGAGTATTGTGATGACAAGCACATGGAGCATTGTGATGACAAGGTCATGTAGCATTTTGCTGACAAATGCATGGAGCATTTTGATGACAAGGGTCATGGAACACTGTGATGACAAGCGTCATGGAGCATTGTGATTACAGTGGTCACGGAGCATTGGGATGGCAAGGGCATTGATCATTGTGATGACAAGGGTCATGGAGCATTGTGATGACAAGGTCCTGGAGCATTGTGAGGAGAAGTGTCATGGAGCATTGTGATGGCAAGACCGTGGAGCACTGTGATGAGAAGACCATGGATAATTGTGATGTCGAGCGTCATGCAGCACTGTAACGACAAGGGGCATGGAGCATTGTGATGACAGGGGTCATGGAGCACAGTGATGAGAAGTTCATGGAGCACTGGGCTGACAATATTCATTGAGTATTGTGATGGCAGTGGTCATGGAGCATTGCGATGACAATGGAATGGAGCATTGTGATGACAAGGTCCTGGAGCATTGTGAGGAGAAGACCATGGAGCCTTGTGATGACAAGTGTCATGGAGCATTCTGATGAAAAGGGGTGTGGAGCATTGTGATTACATGGGTCTTGAGGCATTGTGATGAAAATGGCATGGGTGATTCTGATGAAAATGGCATGGAGCCTTGTCATGACAGGGTTCAAGGAGCATACTGACGACAAGTGTCAGGGAGCATTGTAATGACAAGTGTATTGAGCATTGTGATGACAAAGGTCATGGAGCATTGTGATGAGAAGACCTTGCATGACTGTGATGACGAGCGTCATGGGACATGTGATGACAAGTGTTATGGAACATTGTGATCAGAAGGGTTTGGAGCATTGTGATGACAGAGGACATGGAGCATTTTGATTTCATTGTGATGACAATAGCATGAATCATTATGATGATGGGCATTGTGCATTGTGATGACAGTGTTCATGGAGCATTGAGATGAAAAGTGGCATGGAGAATTGTGATTACAGAGGTCTTGGAGCATTGTGATGACAAGTGTCATGGAGCCTTGTGATGACAAGGCCGTGGAACACTGTGATGGCAGGGGTCATGGAGCATTGTTATGACAGGTGTAATGGTGCACTGTGATGACAAGAACATGGAGCAATGTGATGAGAGATTTCATTGAGCATTGTGATGACAATGGCCTGGAGCATTGTGATGCCAAGGGTCATGGAGCTTTGTGATGACAAATGTCATGGGGCATTTTGATGACAAGGGCGTGGTGCATTGTGATGAGAAGGGCAGGGAGCATTGTGATGACAGGGTCATGGAGCAATTTGAATAAAAGGGTCATGGAATATTTTGATGACGGGGGTTATGGAACATTGTGATGTCAGGGTTCATGGAGCATTGTGATGATAAGGGCATGCAGCACTGTGATTACAGGGGTCATGGAACACTGTGATGACAGGGCCTAGGGAGTATTGTGATGACTAGTGATGTAACATTGTGATATATGTCGTCAGAGAGCATTTTGATGAGAAGTGCATGGAGCATTGTGATGACAAGTGTTATGGATCATAGCAATGATAAGGATGTGCAGTATTGTGATGACAAGCGCATGGCGCATTTTGATGACATGGGTCATGGAGCATTGTGCTGACAAGCGCATGGAGCATTTTGATGACAAGTGTCAGGGAGCATTGTGCTGACAAAGGCATGGAGCATTTTGATGACAAGGGTCACAGAGCATTTTGATGAAATATTCATGGAGCATTGTGGTGAAAAAGATCACAGAGCCTTGTGTGACGAGGGAATGGACAATTGTGATGAGATAGGTCATGAAGCATTGTGATGACTGGAGTCACGGAGCACTGTGATGAAAGGGGTCATGGAGCATTGTGATTACAAGGGCATGGAGCAATGTGATGACAGGGGCATGGATCATTGGTCTGACAAGTTTCATGGATTATTGTGACGACAATGGGCATGGAGCATTGTGATGACAAGGGCATGGATCATTGTGGTGACAAAGGAATGGAGCATTTTGATGACGAGGGACACAGAGCATTGTGATGAAATATTCATGGAGCATTGTGGTGAAAATGATCACAGAGCCTTGTGTGAAGAGGGCATGGACCACTGTGATGACAAAGGTCATGAAGACTTGTGATGACTGGAGTCACAGAGCATTGTGATGACAGGGGTCATGGAGCATTGCTCTGACAAGATATATGGATTATTGTGATGAGAGTGGGAATGGAGCTTTGTGATGACAAGGGCATGGAACATTGTGATGACAAGGTCATGGAATATTGTGAAGACAGGTGTCAGGGAGCATTGTGATGACATATGTCATTGTCCATTGTGATGAAAATGGCATGGAGCATTGTGATACCAAGTGTCATGGAGGATTGTGATGACAAATGTAATGGAGCATTTTGATGACAAGGGCTTGGAACATTGTGATGACAAGGGTCATGGAGCATTGTGATGACAATGGCATGGATCATTCTGATGACAAGGGCCATTGAGAATTTTGATGACAACGTCGTGAAGCATTGTGATGACAAGAGCATGGAGCTTGCTATGACAGGGGTCATAGAGCATTGTGATGACAAGTGCATGGAGAATTGTGATGACAAGATCATGTAACATTGTGATGACAAGTGTCACGAAGCATTGTGATGACAAGGATGTGGAGAATTGTAATGACATGGGACATGGAGCATTGTGATGAACAGTGCATGGAGAATTGTGATAGCAAGACCGTGGAGCATTGTGATGAAAAGACCATGGATATTTATGATGAAGAGCGTCATGGATCACTGTAATGACAAGGGGAATGGAGCACTGTGATGACAGGTGTCATGGAGCAATGTGATGAGACGGGTCATGGAGCATTGTGATGACAAGGGTCATGGAGCACTGTGATGAGAAGGTCATTGAGCATTGGCCTGAAAATGTTCATGGAGTATTGTGATGACAGTGGTCAAGGAGCATTGTGATGACAAGGGAATAGAGCATTGTGATGACAAGTTCCTGGAGCAGTGTGATGAGAAGACCATGGAGTCTTGTGATGACAAGTCTCATGGAGCATTCTGATGAATAGGGGCATAGAGTGCTGTGATTACAGGGTTCTTGGAGCATTGTGATGTCAAGGGCATGGAGCATTGTGATCACAGGGGTCTTAGAGCATTGTGATGACAAGGGTCATGGAGCATTGGATGCCAAGGCGGTGGAACATTGTGATGGCAAGGGTCATGGAGCATTGTTATGACAGGGGTAATGAAGCATTGTGATGAAAAGGGCATGGAACATTGGTCTGAAAATTTCATGGATTATTGTGATGAGATTTGCCATGGAACATTGTGATGACTAGGGCACGGAACAGTGTGATACATGTGTTATGGAGGATTGTAATGACAAGGGCATTGAGCACTGTGATGAGAAGTGTATCGAGCAATGTGATGACAACCGTCATGGAGCATTGTGGTGACAAGGGCATGGAGCAATGTGATGAGAGGTTTCATGTAGCATTGTGATGAAATGGCATGGAGCATTGTGATGCCAAGTGTCATGGAGCATTGTGATGACAAATGTCATGGAGCATTTTGATGAAAAGTGTCGTGGAGCATTCTGATGAAAAGGTGCATGGAGCATTGAGATTACAGGGGTTTTGAAGCAATGTGATTACAAGGGCATGGAACATTGTGATGAGAAGGCAATGGAGCATTCTGATGACATGTGTCATGGAGCTTTGTGATGACAAGGACCTGGAGCATTGTGATTACAGGGGTCTTGGAGCATTGTGATGAAAAGGGAATGGATCATTGTGATGAAAAATGCATGGAGCCTTGTCATGACAGGGTTCAAGGAGCATACTGATAACAACTGTCAGGGAGCATTGTGATGATAAGTGTATTGAGCATTGTGATGACAAAGATCATGGAGCATTGTGATGAGAAGACCATGGATAATTGTGATGACCAGCGTCATGGGGCATTGTGATGACAAGTGTTATGGAACATTGTGATCAGAAGGGTTTGGTGCATTGTGATGACAGAGGTCATTGAGCATTTTGACTTCATTGTGATGACAATAGCATGAAATATTATGGTGATGGGCACGGTGAATTGTGATGACAGGGTTCATGGAGCATTGAGATGAAAAGGAGCATGGAGCATTGTGATGACAAGTGTTATGGAGCATAGCAATGATAAGGATGTGGAGTATTTTGATGACAAGCGCATGGCGCATTGTGATGACATGGGTCATGGAGCATTGTGCTGACAAGCGCATGGAGCATTTTGATGACATGTGTCATGGAGCATTGTGCTGACAATGTAATGGAGCATTTTGATTACAAGGGACACAGAGCATTGTGATGAAATATTCATGGAGCATTGAGGTGAAAATGATCACAGAGCCTTGTGGGACGAGGGCATTGACCATTGTGATGAGATAGGTCATGAAGCATTGTGATGACTGGAGTCACGGAGCATTGTGATGAAAGGGGTAATGGAGCATTGTGATGACAAGGGCATGGAGCAATGTGATGAGATGGGCATGGAACATTGGTCTGACAAGTTTCATGGATTATTGTGATGACAATGGGCATGGAGCATTGTGATGACAAGGGCATAGTGCATTGTAGTGACAATGGCATGGAGCATTTTGATGACAAGGGACACAGAGCATTGTGATGAAATATTCATGGAGCATTGTGGTGAAAATGATCACAGAGCCTTGTGTGAAGATGGGATGGTCCACTGTGATGACAAACGTCATGAAGCATTCTGATGACTGGAGTCACAGTGCATTGTGATGACAGGGGTCATGGAACATTGCTCTGACAAGATTTATGGATTATTGTGATGAGAGTGGGCATGGCGCATTGTGATGACAAGGTCATGGAACATTGTGCTGACAAGGTCATGAAGTATTATGAAGACAGGTGTCAGGGAGCATTGTGATGACATATGTCATTGTTCATTGTGATGACAATGGCATGGGGCATTGTGATGACAAGGGCCATTGAGAATTTTGATGACAACGTCGTGAAGCACTGTGATGATAAGCGCGTGGAGCTTGCTATGACAGGGGTCATAGAGCATTGTGATGACAAGTGCATGGAGAATTGTAATGACATGGGACATGGAGCATTGTGATGAACAGGGCATGGAGAATTGTGATACCAAGACCGTGGAGCATTGTGATGAAAAGACCATGGGTAATTATGATGAAGAGCGTCATGGATCTCTGTAATGACAACGGGCATGGAGCACTGTGATGACAGGTGTCATGGAGCATTGTGATGAGAGGAGTCATGGAGCACTGTGATGACAAGGGAATGGAGAATTGTGATGACAAGGTACTGGAGCAGTGTGATGAGAAGACCATGGAGCCTTGTGATGACAAGTCTCATGGAGCATTCTGATGAATAGGGGCATGGAGCATTGTGATTACATGGGTCTTGGGGCATTGTGATGACAAGGGCATGGAGCATTGTGATTACAGGGGTCTTAGAGCATTGTGATTACAAGGGTCATGGAGCCTTGGATGCCAACGCGGTGGAACATTGTGATGGCAGAGGTCATGGAGCATTATTATGACAGTAGTAATGGAGCATTGTGATGACAATGGCATGGAACACTGGTATGAAAATTTCATGGATTATTGCGATGAGATTCGTCATGGAACATTGTGATGACTAGGGCACGGAACACTGTGATACATGTGTCATGGAGGATTGTAATGACAAGAGCATGGAGCATTGTGATGAGAAGATTATCGAGCATTGTGATGACAAGCGTCAAGGAGCATTGTGGTGACAAGGGCATGGAGCAATGTGATGAGAGGTTTCATGTAGCATTGTGATGAAATGGCATGGAGCATTGTGATGCCAAGGGTCATGGATCTTGTGATGACAAAGGTCATGGAGCATTTTGATGACAAGGTCGTGGTGCATTGTGATGAGAAGGGCAGGGAGCATTTTGATGACAGGGTCATGAGGCAGATTGATGAAAAGTGTCATGGAACATTTTGATGACAGGGGATATGGAATATTGTGATGTCAGGGTTAATGGAGCACTTTGATGAAAAGGTTCATGGAGCATTCTGACGAAAAGGTGCTTGGAGCACTGAGATTACAGGGGTTTTGAAGCAATGTGATTACAAGGGCATGGAGCATTGTGATGAGAAGGCTAAGGAGCATTCTGATGACATGCTTCATGGAGCTTTGTGATGACAAGGACATGGAGCATTGTGATTACAGCGGTCTTGGAGCATTGTGATGAAAAGGGAATGGATCATTGTGATGAAAAATGCATGGAGACTTGTCATGACAGGGTTCAAGGAGCATACTGATGACAACTGTCAGGGAGCATTGTGATGATAAGTGTATTGAGCATTGTGATGACAAAGATCATGGAGCATTTTGATGAGAAGACCATGGATAATTGTGATGACCAGCGTCATGGGGCATTGTGATGACAAGTGTTATGGAACATTGTGATCAGAAGGGTTTGGTGCATTGTGATGACAGAGGTCATTGAGCATTTTGATTTCATTGTGATGACAATAGCATGAAATATTATGGTGATGGGCACGGTGCATTGTGATGACAGGGTTCATGGAGCATTGAGATGAAAAGGGGCATGGAGCATTGTGATTACAGTGGTGTTGGAGCATTGTGATGACAAGGTCATGGAGCATTGTGATGAGAAGGCCATGGAGCATTCTGATGACATGTGTCATGGAGCTTTGTGATGACAAGGGCATGGAGAATTGTGATTACAGGGGTCAAGGAATATTGTGATGACAGGGGTGAGGGAGTATTGTGATGACTAGTGATGGAACATTGTGATATCAGTGGTGAGAAAGCATTTTGAGAAGAAGTGCATGGAGCATTGTGATGACAAAGTTTATGGAGCATTTTGATGACAAGCATGTGGAGCATTGTGATGACAAGTGCATGGTGCATTGTGATGACAAATTTTATGGAGCATAGCGATGAAAAGGATGTGCAGCACTCTGATGAAAAGAGCATGGCACATTGTGATTACATGTGTCATGGAGCATTGGGATGACATGGGACACATAGCATTGTGATGAAAATTTCTTGGAGCATTGTGGTGACAAAGATCACAGAGCCTTTTGTGACGAGGGCATGGACCATTGTGATGAGAAAGGTCATGAATCATTGTGATGACTGGAGTCACGGAGCATTGTGATGACAGGGGTCATGGTGCATTGTGATGACAATGGCATGGAGCAATGTGATTCCAGGGGCATGGATCATTGGTTTGACAAGTTTCATGGATTATTGTGATGACAGTGGGCATGGAGCATTGAGATGACAAGGGCAAGGAGCATTGTGGTGACCAAGGTCACAGAGCCTTGTGTGACGAGGGCATGGACCATTGTGAGGAGAAAGGTCATGAAGCATTGTGATGACTGGAGTCACGGAGCATTGTGATGACAGGGGTCATGGAGCATTGTGATGACAAGGGCATGGAGCATTGTGATGACAGGGGCATGGAACATTGTTCTGATATATTTCATAGATTATTGTGATGACAGTGGGCATGGCGCATTGTGATGACAAGGGCATGGGACTTTGTGAAGACAAGGTCATGGAGTATTGTGAAGACAGGTGTCAGGGAGCATTGTGATGACATATGTCATTGTCCATTGTCATGACAATGACATGGAGCATTGTGATACCAAGTGTCATGGAGGATTGTGATGACAAAGGTAATGGAGCATTTTGATTACAAGGGCTTGGAACATTGCGATGACAAGGGTCATGGAGCATTGTGATGACAAGGGCATGGATCATTCTGATGAAAATATGCATGGAGCATTGAGATTACAGGGGTTTGGAAGCAATGTGATGACAAGAGCATGGAGCATTGTGATGAGAAGGCAATGGAGCATTCTGATGACATGCGTCATGGAGCTTGGTGAGGACAAGGACATGGAGCATTGTGATAACAGGGGACATGGAGCATTGTGATGAAAAGGGAATGGATCATTGTGATGAAAAATGCATGGAGCCTTGTCATGACAGGGTTCAAGGAGCATACTGATGACAACTGTCAGGGAGCATTGTGATGATAAGTGTACTGAGCATTGTGATGACAAATATCATGGAGCATTGTGATGAGAAGACCATGGATAATTGTGATGACCAGCGTCATGGGGCATTGTGATGACAAGTGTTATGGAACATTGTGATCAGAAGGGTTTGGTGCATTGTGATGACAGAGGTCATTGAGCATTTTGATTTCACTGTGATGACTATAACGTGAAATATTATGGTGATGGGCAAGGTGCATTGTGATGACAGGGTTCATGGAGCATTGAGATGAAAAGGGGCATGGAGGATTGTGATTACAGGGGTGTTGGAGAATTGTGATGACAAGGGCATGGAGCATTGTGATGAGAAGGCCATGGAGCATTCTGATGACATGCGTCATGGAGCTTTGTGATGACAAGGGCATGGAGAATTGTGATTACAAGGGTCATGGAATATTGTGATGACAGGGGTGAGGGAGTATTGTGATGACTAGTGATGGAACATTGTGATATCAGTGGTGACAGGGCATTTTGAGGAGAAGTGCATGGAGCATTGTGATGACAAGGTTTATGGAGCATTTTGATGACAAGGATGTGGAGCATTGTGATGACAAGCGCATGGTACATTGTGATGACATGGGTTAGGGAGCATTGTGCTGACACGCACATCGAGCATTGTGATGACAAGGGTCATGGAGCATTGTGCTGACAAAGGCATGGAGCTTTGTGATGACAAAGGTCACAGAGCATTGTGATAAAAATTTCATGGAGCATTGTGGTGACAAAGGTCACAGAGCTTTGTGTGACCAGGTCATCGACCATTGTGATGACAAATGTCATGAAACATTGTGATGACTGGAGTCACGGAGCATTGTGATAACAGGGGTCTTGGAGCATTGTGATGAAAAGGGAATGGATCATTGTGATGAAAAAGGCATGGAGCCTTGTCATGACAGTTTTCAAGGAGCATACTGATGACATGTGTCAGCGAGCCTTGTGATGCCAAGTGTATTGAGCATTGTGGTGACAAAGGTCATGGTGAACTGTGATGAGAAGACCCTGCATAATTGTGATGACGAGCGTCATGGGGCATGTGATGACAAGTGATATGGAACATTGTGATCAGAAGGGTTTGGAGCATTGTGATGACAGAGGACATGGAGCATTTTGATTTCATTGTGATGACAATAGCATGAATCATTATGATGATGGGCATGGTGCATTGTGATGACAGTGTTCATGGAACATTGAGATGAAAAGTGGCATGGAGAATTGTGATTAAATGTGTCTTGGATCATTGTGATGACAAGGGCCATGGAGCCTTGTGATGACAAGGCCGTGGAATATTGTGATGGCAGGGGTCATAGAGCATTGTTATGACAGGTGTAATGGAGCATTGTGATGACAAGGGCATGGAGCAATGTGATGAGAGTTTTCATTGAGCATTGTGATGACAATGACATGGAGCATTGTGATGCCAATGGTCATGGAGCTTTGTGATGACAAATGTCATGGGGCATTTTGATGAGAAGGGCGTAGTGCATTGTGATGAGAAGGGCAGGGAGCATTGTGATGACAGTGTCATGCATCAATTTGAATAAAATGGTCATGGAATATTTTGATGACAGGGGTTATGGAACATTGCGAAGTCAGGGGTCATGAAGCATTGTGATGAAATTGGTCATGGGGCATTTTGTGACAGGGGTTATGGAACATTGTGATGTCAGGGGTCATGGAGCATTGTGATGATAAGGGCATGTAGCACTGTGATGACAGTTGTCATGGAACACTGTGATGACAGGGGTGAGCGAGTATTTTGATGACTAGTGATGGAACATTGTGATATATGTGGTGAGAGAGCATTTTGATGAGAAGTGCATGGAGCATTGTGATGACAAATTTTATGGAGCATAGCGATGAAAAGGATGTGGAGCATTGTGATGAAAAAAGCATGGCACATTGTGATGACATGTGTCATGGAGCATTGTGCTGACAAGTGCATGGAGCATTTTGATGACAAGTGTCATGGAGCATTGTGCTGACAAAGGCATGGAGCATTGTGATGACAAGGGACACAGAGCATTGTGATGAAAATTTCATGGAGCATTGTGGTGACAAAGGTCACAGAGCCTTCTGTGACGAGGGCATCGACAATTGTGAGGAGAAATGTCATGAAGCATTGTGATGTCTGGAATCACGGAGCATTGTGATGACAGGGGTCATGGAGCCTTGTGATGACAAGGGCATGGAGCATTGTGATGACAGGGGGATGGAACATTGGTCTGACATGTTTCATGGATTATTGTGATGACAGTTGGCATGGCGCATTGTGATGACATGGGTTATGGAGCATTGTGATGACAAGGGCATGGAGCATTGTGATGACAGGGGCATGGAACATTGGTCTGACATGTTTCATGGATTATTGTGATGACAGTGGGCATGGCGCATTGTGATGACATGGGTTATGGAGCATTGTGCTGAAACGCGCATCGAGCATTGTGCTGACAAATGCATGGAGCTTTGTGATGACAAGGGTCACAGAGCATTGTGATAAAAATTTCATGGAGCATTGTTGTGACAAAGGTCATGGAGCATTGTGATGAGAAGACCTTGCATAATTGTGATGACGAGCGTCATGGGGCATGTGATGACAAGTGTTATGGAACATTGTGATCAGATGGGTTTGGAGCATTGTGATGACAAAGGACATGGAGCATTTTGATTTCAATGTGATGACAGTAGCATGAATCATTATGATGATGGGCATGGTGCATTCTGATGACAGTGTTCATGGAGCATTGAGATGAAAAGTGGCATGGAGAATTATGATTACAGAGGTCTTGGAGCATTGTGATGAGAAGGGTCATGGAGCCTTGTGATGACAAGGCCGTGGAACATTGTGATGGCTGGGGTCATGGAGCATTGTTATGACAGGTGTAATGGAGCATTGTGATGACAATGGCATGGAGCATTGTGATGCTAAGGGTCATGGAGCTTTTTGATGACAAATGTCATGGGGCATTTTGATGACAAGGGCGTGGTGCATTGTGATGAGAAGGGCAGGGATCATTGTGATGACAGGGTCATGGAGCAATTTGAATAAAATGGTCATGGAATATTTTGATGAGAGGGGATATGGAACATTGCGATGTCAGGGGTTATGAAGCATTGTGATGAAATGGGTCATGGGGCATTTTGTGACAGGGGTTATGGAACATTGTGAAGTCAGGGGTCATGGAGCATTGTGATGATGAGGGCATGTAGCACTGTGATGACCGTGGTCATAGAACATTGTGATGGCAGGGGTGAGCGAGTATTGTGATGACTAGTGATGGAACATTGTGATATATGTGGTGAGAGAGCATTTTGATGAGAAGTGCATGGAGCATTGTGATGACAAGTTTTATGGAGCATAGCGATGAAAAGGATGTGGAGCTTTGTGATGAAAAGAGCATGGCACATTGTGAAGACATGTGTCATGGAGCATTGTGCTGACAAGTGCATGGAGCATTTTGATGACATGTGTCATGGAGCATTGTGCTGACAAAGGCATGGAGCATTTTGATGACAAGGGACACAGAGGATTGTGATGAAAATTTCATGGAGCATTGTGGTTACAAATATCACAGAGCCTTGTGTGACGAGGGCATGGACCATTGTGATGAGAAAGGTCATGAATCATTGTGATGACTGGAGTCACGGAGCATTGTGATGACAGGGGTCATGGAGCATTGTGATGACAAGGGCATGAAGCAATGTGATGACAGGGGCATGGAACATTGGAATGACAAGTTTCATGGATTATTGTGATGACAGTGGGCATTCAGCATTGAGATGACAAGCGCATGGAGCATTGTGGTGACCAAGGTCACAGAGCCTTGTGTGACGAGGGCATGGACCATTGTGAGGAGAAAGGTCATGAAGCATTGTGATGACTGGAGTCACGGTGCATTGTGATGACAGGGGTCATGGAGCATTGTGATAACAAGGGCATGGAGCATTGTGATGAGAATCCCATGGAGCATTCTGATAACATACCTCATGGAGCTTTGTGATGACAAGGGCAAGGAGAATTGTGATTACAGGGGTCATGGAATACTGTGATGACAGGGGTGAGGGAGTATTGTGATGACTAGTGATGGAACATTGTGATATCAGTGGTGAGAAGGCATTTTGAGGAGAAGTGCATGGAGCATTGTGATGACAAGTTTTATGGAGCATTTTGATGACAAGGATGTGGAGCATTGTGATGACAAGTGCATGGTGCATTGTGATGACATGAGTTATGGAGCATTGTGCTGACACGCACATCGAGCTTTGTGATGACAAGGGTCACAGAGCATTGTGATAAAAATTTCATGGAGCATTGTGTTGACATGTGTTATGGAGCCTTGTGCTGACATGCACATCGAGCATTGTGATGACAAGGGCATGGAGCATTGTAGTGACAAAGGTCACAGAGCCTTGTGTGACGAGGGCATGTACCATTGTGAGGACAAAGGTCATGAAGCGTTGTGATGACTGGAGTCACGGAGCATTGTGATGACAGGGGTCATGGAGCATTGTGATGACAAGGGCATGGAGCATTCTGATGAAAAGTTGCATGGAGCATTGAGATTACAGGGGTTTTGAAGCAATGTGATGACAAGGGCATGGAGCATTGTGATGACATGCGTCATAGAGCTTTGTGATTAAAGGTCATGGAGCATTGTGATTACAGGGGTCTTGGAGCATTGTGATGAGAAGGGAATGGATCATTGTGATGAAAAAGGCATGGAGCCTTGTCATGACAGTGTTCAAGGAGCATACTGATGACAAGTGTCAGCGAGCATTGTGATGCCAAGTGTATTGAGCATTGTGGTGACAAAGGTCATGGAGCACTGTGATGAGAAGACCCTGCATAATTGTGATGATGAACGTCATGGAGCATGTGATGACAAGTGTTATGGAACATTGTGATCAGAAGGGTTTGGAGATTTGTGATGACAGAGGACATGGAGCATTTTGATTTCATTTTGATGAAAATAGCATGAATCATTATGATGATGGGGATGGTGCACTGTGATGACAGAGTTCATGGAGTATTGAGATGAAAAGTGGCATGGAGAATTGTGATTACAGAGGTCTTGCAGCATTCTGATGACAAGGGCATGCAGCATTGTGATGAGAAGGCCTCGGAGGATTCTGATGACATGTGTCATGGATCTTTGTGATGACAAGGGCATGGAGCATTGTTATCACAGGGGTCTTGGAGCATTGTGATGACAAGGTTCATGGAGCCTTGGATGCCAAGGCGGTGGAAAATTGTGATGGCATGGGTCATGGGGCATTGTTATGACAGGGGTAATGGAGCATTTTGATGACAAGGGCATGGAACATTGGTCTGAAAATTTCATGAATTATTGTGATGAGATTCGGCATGGAACATTGTGATGACTAGGGCACGGAACACTGTGATACATGTGTCATGGAGGATTGTAATGAAAAGGGATGGAGCATTGTGATGAGAAGAGTATCGAGCATTGGGATGACAAACGTATGGAGCATTGTGGTGACAAGGGCATGGAGCAATGTGATGAGAGGTTTCATGTAGCATTGTGATGAAATGGCATGGAGCATTGTGATGCCAAGGGACATGGAGCTTTGTGATGACAAACGTCATGGAGCATTTTGATGACAAGGTCTTGGTGCATTGTGATGAGAAGGTCAGGGAGCATTGTGATGACAGGGTCATGGAGCAATATGATGGAAAGTGACATGGAACATTTTGATGACAGGGGTTATGGAACATTGTGATGTCAGGGGTAATGGAGCATTTTGATGAAAAGTGTAATGGAGCATTTGAAGAAAAGGTGCATGGAGCATTGAGATTACAGGGGTTTTGAAGCAATGTGATTACAAGGGCATGGAGAAATTTGATGAGAAGGCAATGGAGCATTCTGATGATATGCGTCATGGAGCTGTGTGATGACAAGGACATGGAGCATTGTGATTACAGGGGTCTTGGAACATTGTGATGAAAAGGGAATGGATCATTGTGATGAAAAATTCATGGAGCCTTGTTATGACAGGGTTCAAGGAGCATACTGATGACAACTGTCAGGGAGCATTGTGATGATAAGTGTATTGAGCATTGTGATGACAAAGATCATGGAGCATTGTGATGAGAGGACCATGGATAATTGTGATGACCAGCGTCATGGGGCATTGTGATGACAAGTGTTATGGAACATTGTGATCAGAAGGGTTTGGTGCATTGTGATGACAGAGGTCATTGAGCATTTTGATTTCATTGTGATGACAATAGCATGAAATATTATGGTGATGGGCACGGTGCATTGTGATGACAGGGTTCATGGAGCATTGAGATGAAAAGGGGCATGGAGCATTGTGATTGCAGGGCTGTTGGAGCATTGTGATGACAAGGGCATGGAGCATTGTGATGAGAAGGCCATGGAGCATTCTGATGACATGAGTCATGGAGCTTTGTGATGACAATGGCATGGAGAATTGTGATTACAGGGGTCATGGAATATTGTGATGACAGGGGTGAGGGAGTATTGTGATGACTAGTGATGGAACATTGTGATATCAGTGGTGAGAAAGCATTTTGAGGAGAAGTGCATGGAGCATTGTGATGACAAGGTTTATGGAGAATTTTGATGACAAGGATGTGGAGAATTGTGATGACAAGTGCATGGTGCATTGTGATGACATGGGTTATGGAGCAGTGAGATGAAAAGGGGCATGGAGAATTGTGATTACAGAGGTCTTGGTGCGTTGTGATGACAATGATCATGGAGCCTTGTGATGACAAGGCCGTGGAACATTGTGATACCAGGGGTCATGGAGCATCGTTATGACAGGTGTAAAGGAGCATTGTGATGACAAGGGCATGGAGCAATGTGATTAGAGTTTTCACTGAGCATTGTGATGATAGTGGCATGGAGAATTGTGATGCCAAGTGTCATGGAGCATTGTGATGACAAATGTCATGGGGCAATTTGATGACAAGGGAATGGTGCATTGATATGAGAAGGACAGGGAGCATTGTGATGACAGGGTCATGGAGCAATTTGATGAAAAGGGTCATGGAATATTTTGATGACAGGGGTTATGGAACATTGTGTTGTCAGTGGTCATGAAGCATTGTGATGAAATGGGTCATGGAGCATTTTGTGACAGGGGTTTTGGAACATTGTGATGTCAGGGGTCATGGGGCATTGTGATGATAAGGGCATGTAGCAATGTGATGACAGGGTTCATGGAGCATTGTGATGATAAGGGCATGTAGCACTGTTATGACAGGGGTCATGGGACACTGTGATGAAAGGGGTGAGGGAGTTTTGTGATGACTAGTGATGTAACATTGTGATATATGTGGTCAGAGAGCATTTTGATGAGAAGTGCATGGAGCATTGTGATGACCAGTGTTATGGAGCATAGCAATGATAAGGATGTGGAGTATTGTGATGACAAGCGCATGGCACATTTTCATGACATGGGTCATGGAACATTGTGCTGACAAGCGCATGAAGCATTTTGATGACATGTGTCATGGAGCATTGTGCTGACAAAGGCATGGAGCATTTTGATGACAAGGGACACAGAGCATTGTGATGAAATATTCATGGAGCATTGTGGTGAAAAAGATCACAGAGCCTTGTGTGACGAGGGCATGGACCACTGAGATGAGATAGGTCATGAAGCATTGTGATGACTGGAGTCACGGAGCATTGTGATGAAAGGGGTCATGGAGCATTGTGATGACAAGGGCATGGAGCAATGTGATGACAGGAGCATGGAACATTGGTCTAACAAGTTTCATGGATTATTGTGATGACAATGGGCATGGAGCACTGTGATGACAAGGGCATGGAGCATTGTGGTGACAAAGGCATGGAGCATTTTGATGACAAGGGACACAGAGCATTGTGATGAAATATTCATGGAGCATTGTGGTGAAAAATATCACAGAGCCTTGTGTTAAGAGGGGATGGACCACTGTGATGACAAAGGTCATGAAGCATTGTGATGACTGGTGTCACAGAGCATTGTGATGACAGGGGTCATGGAGCATTGCTCTGAAAATATTTATGGATTATTGTGATGAGAGTGGGCATGGCACATTGTGATGGCAAGGTCGTGGAACATTGTGAAGACAAGGTCATTTAGTATTGTGAAGACAGTTGTCAGGGAGCATTGTGATGACATATGTCATTGTCCATTGTGATGACAAGGGCTTGGAACATTGTTATGACAAGGGTCATGGAGCATTGTGATGACAAGGGCATGGAGCATTGTGATGACAAGGGCCATTGGGAATTTTGATGACAACGTCGTGAAGCATTATGATGACAAGCTCATGGAGCTTGCTATGACAGTGGTCATAGAGCATTGCGATGACAAGTGCATGGAGAACTGTGATGACAGGATCATGTAACATTGTGATGAGAAGTGTCACGAAGCATTGTGATGACAAGGACGTGGAGAATTGTAATGACATGGGACATGGAGCACTGTGATGAACAGGGCATGGAGAATTGTGATAACAAGACAGTGGAGCATTATGATGAAAAGACCATGGATAATTATGATGAAGAGCGTCATGGATCTCTGTAATGACAAGGGGCATGGATCATTGTGATGACAGGTGTCATGGAGCATTGTGATGAGAGGGGTCATGGAGCAGTGTGATGAGAAAACCATGGAGCCTTGTGATGACAAGTCTCATGGAGCATTCTGATGAATAGGGGCATAGAGCGCTGTGATTACAGGGGTCTTGGAGCATTGTGATGACAAGGGCATGGAACATTGTGATGAGAAGGCCATGGAGCATTCTGATGACATGTGTCATGGATTTTTGTGATGACAAGTTCATGGAGCATTGTGATTACAGGAGTCTTGGAGCATTGTGATGACAAGGGTCACGGAGCCTTGGATGCCAAGGCGGTGGAACATTGTGATGGCAAGGGTCATGGAGCATTATTATGACAGGGGTAATGAAGCATTGTGATTACAAGGGCATGGAACATTGGTATGAAAATTTCATGGATTATTGTGATGAGATTCGGCATGGAACACTGTGATGACTAGGGCACGGAACACTGTGATACATGTGTCATGGAGGATTGTAATGAAAAGGGCATGGAGCATTGTGATGAGAAGAGTATCGAGGATTGTGATGACAAGCATCATGGAGCATGGTGGTGACAAGGGCATGGAGCAATGTGATGAGAGGTTTCTTGTAGTATTGTGATGAAATGGCATGGAGCATTGTGATGCCAAGGGTCATGGATCTTTGTGATGACAAATGTCATGGAGCATGTTGATGATAAGGTCGTGGTGCATTGTGCTGAGAAGGGCAGGGAGCATTGTGATGACAGGGTGACGGAGCAAATTGATGAAAAGTGTCATGGAACATTTTGATAACAGGGGTTATGGAACATTGTGATGTCAGGGTTAATGGAGCATATTGATGACAAGTGTCATGGAGCATTGTGCTGACAAAGGCATAGAGCTTTGTGATGACAAGGGTCACAGAGCATTGTGATAAAATTTTCATGGAGCATTGTGGTGACAAATGTCACAGAGCTTTGTGTGATGAGGTCATGGACAATTGTGATGACAAGTGTCATGAAGCATAGTGATGACAGGAGTCCCGAAGCGTTGTGATAACAGGGGTCTTGGAGCATTGGGATGAAAAGGGAATGGATCATTGTGATGAAAAAGGCATGGAGCCTTGTCATGACAGTGTTCAAGGAGCATACTGATGACAAGTGTCAGCGAGCATTGTGATGCCAAGTGTATTGAGCACTGTGGTGAAAAATGTCATGGAGCATTGTGATGAGAAGACCTTGCATAATTGTGATGATGAGCGTCATGGGGCATGTGATGACAAGTGATATGGAACACTGTGATCAGAAGGGTTTGGAGCACTGTGATGACAGAGGACATGGAGCATTTTGATTTCATTGTGATGACAATAGCATGAATCATTATGATGATGGGCATGGTGCATTGTGATGACAGGGTTCATGGAGCATTGAGATGAAAAGTGTCACGGAGAATTGTGATTACAGAGGTCTTGGAGCACTGTGATGACAAGGGTCATGGAGCCTTGTGATAACAAGGCCGTGGAACATTGTGATGGCAGGGGTCATGGAGCATTGTTATGACAGGTGTAATGGAGCATTGGGATGACAAGGGCATGGAGCAATATGATGAGAAGTTTAATTGAGCATGGTGATGACAATGGCATGGAGCATTGTGATGCCAGGGGTCATGGAGCGTTGTGATGACAAATGTCATGGGGCATTTTGATGACAAGGGCGTGGTGCATTGTAATGACAAGGGCATGGAGCATTCTAATGAAAAGGTGCATGGAGCATTGAGATTGCAGGGGTTTTGAAGCAATGTGATAACTAGGGCATGGAGCATTGTGATGAGAAGGCAATGGAGCATTCTGATGACTTGCGTCATGGAGCTTTGTGATGACAAGGACATGGAGCATTGTGATTACAGGGGTCTTGGAGCATTGTGATGAAATGGGAATGGATCATTGTGATGAAAAATGCATGGAGCCTTCTCATGACAGGGTTCAAGGAGCATACTGATGACAACTGTCAGGGAGCATTGTGATGATAAGTGTATTGAGCATTGTGATGACAAAGATCATGGAGCATTGTGATGAGAAGACCATGGATAATTGTGATGACCAGCGTCATGGGGCATTGTGATGACAAGTGTTATGGAACATTGTGTTCAGAAGGGTTTGGTGCATTGTGATGACAGAGGTCATTGAGCATTTTGATTTCATTGTGATGACAACAGCATGAAATATTATGGTGATGGGCACGGTGCATTGTGATGACAGGGTTCATGGAGCATTGAGATGAAAAGGGGCATGGAGCATTGTGATTACAGGGTGTTGGAGCATTGTGATGACAAGGGCATGGCGCATTGTGATGAGAAGGCCATGGAGCATTTGATGACATCAGTCATGGAGCTTTGTGATGACAAGGGCATGGAGAATTGTGATTACAGGGGTCATGGAATATTGTGATGACAGGGGTGAGGGAGTATTTTGATGTCTAGTGATGGAACATTGTGATATCAGTGGTGAGAAGGCATTTTGAGGAGAAGTGCATGGAGCATTGTGATGAAAAGATTTATGGAGCATTTTGATGACAAGGATGTGCAGCATTGTGATGACAAGTGCATGGTGCATTGTGATGACATGGGTTATGGAGCATTGTGCGGACACGCGCATCGAGCATTGTGATGACAAGGATCATGGAGCATTGTGCTGACAAAGGCAGGGAGCTTTGTGATGACAAGGGTCACAGAGCATTGTGATAAAAATTTCATGGAGCATTGTGGTGACAAAGATCACAGAGCTTTGTATGACGAGGTCATGGAACATTGTGATGACAAATATCATAAAGCATTGTGATGACTGGAGTCACGGAGCTTTGTGATACCAGGGGTCTTGGAGCATTGTGATGAAAAGGGAATGGATCATTGTGATGAAAAAGGCATGGAGCCTTGTCATGACAGTGTTCAAGGAGCATAATGATGACAAGTGTCAGCGAGCATTGTGATGCCAAGTGTATTGAGCATTGTGGTGACAAATGTCATGGAGCATTATGATGAGAAGACCTTGCATAATTGTGATGACGAGCGTCATGGGGCATGTGATGACAAGTGTTATGGAACATTGTGATCAGAAGTGTTTGGAGCATTGTGATGACAGAGGACATGGAGCATTTTGATTTCATTGTGATGACAATAGCATGAATCATTATGATGATGGGCATTGTGCATTGTGATGACAGTGTTCATGGAGCATTGAGATGAAAAGTGGCATGGAGGATTGTGATTACCGAGGTAATGGAGCATTGTGAGGACAAGGGTCATGGAGCCTTGTGATGACAAGGCCGTGGAACATTGTGATGGCAGGTGTCATGGAGCATTGTTATGACAGGTGTAATGGAGCATTGTGATGACAAGGGCATGGAGCAATGTGATGAGAGATTTCATTGAGCATTTTGATGACAATGGCATGGAGCATTGTGATGCCAAGGGTCATGGAGCTTTGTGATCACCCATGTCATGGTGCATTTTGATGGAAAGGGCGTGGTGCATTGTGATGAGAAGCGCAGGGAGCATTGTGATGACAGGGTCATGGAGCAATTTGATGAAAAGGGTCAAGGAATATTTTGATGACAGGGGTTATGGAACATTGTGATGTCAGGGGTCATGAAGCATTGTGATGAAATGGGTCATGGAGCATTGTGTGACAGGGGTTATGGAACATTGTGATGTCAGGGGTCATGTAGCATTGTGATGATATGTACATATAGCACTGTGATGACAGTGGTCATGGAATATTGTGATGAGAGGGGTGAGGGAGTATTGTGATGACGAGTGATGGAACATTGTGATATATGTTGTGAGAGAGCATTTTAATGAGAAGTGCATGGAGCATTGTGATGACAAGTTTTATGGAGCATAGCGATGAAAAGGTTGAGGAGCATTGTGCTGAAAAGAGCTTGGCACATTGTGATGACATGTGTCAAGGAGCATTGTGCTGACAAGCGCATCGAGCATTGTGATGACAAGTGTCATGGAACATTGTGCTGACAAAGGCATGGAACATTGTGATGACAAGGGACACAGAGCATTGTGATGAAAATTTCATGGAGCATTGTTTTGACAAAGATCACAGATCCCTGTGTGACGAGGGCATGGACCATTGTGATGACAAATCTCATGAAGAATTGTGATGACTGGAGTCACGGAGCCTTGTGATGACAGGGGTCATGGAGCATTGCTCTGACATGATATATGGATTATTGTGATGAGAGTGGGCATGGCGCATTGTGATGACAGTGTCATGGAACATTGTGATGACAAGGTCATGGAGTATTGTGAAGACAGGTGTCAGGGAGCATTGTGATGACATATGTCATTGTCCATTGTGATGACAATGGCATGAAGCATTTTGATACCAAGTGTTATGGAGGATTGTGATGACAAAGGTAATGGAGCCTTTTGATGACAAGGGCTTGGAACATTGTGATGACAAGGGTCATGGAGCATTGTGATGACAAGGGCATGGAGCATTGTGATGACATGGGCCATTGAGAATTTTGATGACAACGTCGTGAAGCATTGTGATGACAAGCGCATGTAGCTTGCTATGACAGGGGTCATAGAGCATTGCGATGACAATTGCATGAAGAATTGTGATGACAAGATCATGTAACATTGTGATGTGAAGTGTCACGAAGCATTGTGATGACAAGGACTTGGAGAATTGTAATCATATGGGACATGGAGCATTGTGATGAACAGCGCATGGAGAATTGTGATAGCAAGACCGTGGAGCATTGGGATGAAAAGTCCATGGATAATTATGATGAAGAGTGTCATGGATCACTGTAATGACAAGGGGCATGGAGCACTGTGATGACAGGTGTCATGGAGCATTGTGATGAGAGGGTTCATGGAGCATTGTGATGACAAGGGAAAGGAGCATTGTGATGACAAGGTCCTGGAGCAGTGTGATGAGAAGACCATGGAGCCTTGTGATGACAAGTCTCATGGAACATTCTGATGAATAGGGGCATGGAGCATTGTGATTACAGGGGTCTTGGAGCATTGTGATGACAAGGGCATGGAGCATTGTGATGAGTAGGCCATGGAGCATTCCGATGACATGTGTAATGGATCTCTTTGATGACAAGGCATGGAGCATTGTGATCACAGGGGTCTTGGAGCATTTTGATGACAAGGGTCATGGAGCCTTGGATGCCAAGGCGGTGGAACATTGTGATGGCAGGGGTCATGAAGCATTGTTATGACATGGGTAATGGAGCATTGTGATGACAAGGGCATGGAACATTGGTCTGAAAATTTCATGGATTATTGTGATGAGATTCGGCATAGAGCATTGTGATGACTAGGGCACGGAACACTGTGATACATGTGTCATGGAGGATTGTAATGACAAGTGCATGGAGCATTGTGATGAGAAGAGTATCGAGCATTTTGATGACAAGCGTCATGGAGCATTGAGGTGACAAGGGCATGGAGCAATGTGATGAGAGGTTTCAAGTAGCATTGTGATGAAATGGCATGGAGCATTGTGATGCCAAGGGTCATGGAGCTTTGTGATGACAAAGGTCATGGAGCATTTTGATGACAAGGTCGTAGTGCATTGTGATGAGAAGGGCAGGGAGCATTGTGATGACAGGGTCATGGACCAATTTGATGAAAAGTGTCATGGAATATTTTGATGACAGGGATTATGGAAAATTGTGATGACATGTGTCATGAAGCATTGTGCTGACACGCGCATCAAGCATTGTGATGACAAGTGTCATAGAGCATTGTGCTGACAAAGCCATGGAACTTTGTGATGACAAGGGTCAAAGAGCATTGTGATAAAAATTTCATGGAGCATTGTGGTGACAAAGGTAACAGAGCTTTGTGTGACGAGGTCATGGACCATTGTGATGACAAGTGTCATGAAGCATTGTGATGACTGGATTCACGAAGCACTGTGATAACAGGGGTCTTGGAGCATTGTGATGAAAATGGAATGGATCATTGTGATGAAAAAGGCATGGAGCCTTGTCATGACAGTGTTCAAGGAGCATACTAATGACAAGTGTCAGCGAGCATTGTGATGCCAAGTGTATTGAGCATTGTGGTGACAAAGGTCATGGAGCATTGTGATGAGAAGACATTGCATGACTGTGATGACGAGCGTCATGGGACATGTGATGACAAGTGTTATGGAACATTGTGATCAGAAGGGTTTGGAGCATTGTGATGACAGAGGACATGGAGCATTTTGATTTCATTGTGATTAAAATAGCATGAATCATTATGATGATGGGCATTGTGCATTGTGATGACAGTGTTCATGGAGCATTGTGATGAAAAGTGGCATGGAGAATTGTGATTACAGAGGTCTTGGAGCATTGTGATGACAAGGGTCATGGAGCCTTGTGATGACAAGGCCGTGGAACACTGTGATGGCAGTGGTCATGGAGCATTGTTATGACAGGTGTAATGGAGCACTGTGATGACAAGGGCATGGAGCAATGTGATGAGAGATTTCATTGAGCATTGTGATGACAATGGCCTGGAGCATTGTGATGCCAAGGGTCATGGAGCTTTGTGATGACAAATGTCATGGGGCATTTTGATGACAAGGGCGTGGTGCATTGTGATGAGAAGGGCAGGGAGCATTGTGATGAAAGGGTCATGGAGCAATTTGAATAAAAGTGTCATGGAATATTTTGATGACAGGGATTATGGAACATTGTGATGTCAGGGGTCATGGAGCATTGTGATGATAAGGGCATGTAGCACTGTGATGACAGGGGTCATGGAACACTGTGATGACCGGCGTTAGGGAGTATTGTGATGACTAGTGATGTAACATTGTGATATATGTCGTCAGAGAGCATTTTGATGAGAAGTGCATGGAGCATCGTGATGACAAGTGTTATGGAGCATAGCAATGATAAGGATGCGGAGTATTGTGATGACAAGCGCATGGCGCATTTTGATGACATGGGTCATGGAGCATTGTGCTGACAAGTGCATGGAGCATTTTGATGACAAGTGTCAGGGAGCATTGTGCTGACAAAGGCATGGAGCATTTTGATGACAAGGGACACAGAGCATTGTGATGAATTATTCATGGAGCATTGTGGTGAAAAAGATCACAGAGCCTTGTGTGACGAGGGCATGGACAATTGTGATGAGAGAGGTCATGAAACATTGTGATGACTGGAGTCACGGAGCACTGTGATGAAAGGGGTCATGGAGCATTGTGATGACAAGGGCATGGAGCAATGTGATGACAGGGGCATGGAACATTGGTCTGACAAGTTTCATGGATTATTGTGATGACAGTGGGCATGGAGCATTGTGATGACAAGGGCATGGATCATTGTGGTGACAAAGGAATGGAGCATTTTGATGACGAGGGACACATAGCATTGTGCTGAAATATTCATGGAGCATTGTGGTGAAAAAGATCACAGAGCCTTGTGTGAAGAGGGCATGGACCACTATGATGACAAAGGTAATGAAGCCTTGTGATGACTGGAGTCACAGAGCATTGTGATGACAGGGGTCATGGAGCATTGCTCTGACAAGATTTATGGATTATTGTGATGAGAGTGGGCATGGCACATTGTGATGACAAGGGCATGGAACATTGTGATGACAAGGTCATGGAGTACTGTGAAGACAGGTGTCAGGGATCATTGTGATGACATATGTCATTGTCCATTGTGATGACAATGGCATGGAGCATTGTGATACCAAGTGTCATGGAGGATTGTGATGACAAAGGTAATGGAGCATTTTGATGACAAGGGCATGGAACATTGTGATGACAAGTGTCATGGAGCATTGTGATGACAAGGGCATTGAGCATTGTGATGACAAGGGCCACTGAGAATTTTGATGACAACGTCGTGAAGCATTGTGATGACAAGCGCATGGAGCTTGCTATGACAGGGGTCATAGAGCATTGCGATGACAAATGCATGGAGAATTGTGATGACAAGATCATGTAACATTGTGATGAGAAGTGTCACGAAGCATTGTGATGACAAGGACGTGGAGAATAGTAATGACATGGGACATGGAGCATTGTGATGAACAGGGCATGGACAATTGTGATAGCAAGACCGTGGAGCATTGTGATGAAAAGACCATGGATAATTATGATGAAGAGCGTCATGGATCACTGTAATGACAAGGGGCATGGAGCATTGTGATGACAGGTGTCATGGAGCATTGTGATGAGAGGGGTCATGGAGCATTGTGATGACAAGGGTCATGGAGCATTGTGATGAGAAGGTCATGGAGCATTGGCCTGAAAATATTCCTGGAGTATTGTGATGACAGTGGTCAAGGAGCATTGTGATGACAAGGGAATGGAGCATTGTGATGACAAGGTCCTGGAGCAGTGAGATGAGAAGACCATGGAGCCTTGTGATGACAAGTCTCATGGAGCATTCTGATGAATAGGGGCATGGAGCATTGTGATAGCATGGGTCTTGGCGCATTGTGATGACAAGGGCATGGAGCATTGTGATGAGAAGGCCATGGAGCATTCTGATGACATGTGTCATGGATCTCTGTGATGACAATGCATGGAGCATTGTGATTACAGGGGTCTTGGAGCATTCTGATGACAAGGGTCATGGAGCCTTGGATGCCAAGGCGGTGCAACATTGTGATGGCAGGGGTCATGGAGCATTGTTATGACAGCGGTAATGGAGCATTGTGATGACAAGGGCATGGAACATTGGTCTGAAAATTTCATGGATTATTGTGATGAGATTCGGCATGGAACATTGTGATGACTAGGGCACGGAACACTGTGATACATGTGTCATGGAGGATTGTAATGACAAGGGCATGGAGCATTTTGATGAGAAGAGTATCGAGCATTGTGATGACAAGCGTCATGGAGCATTGTGGTGACAAGGTCATCGAGCAATGTGATGAGAGTTTTCATGTAGCATTGTGATGAAATGGCATGGAGCATTGTGATGCCAAGTGTCATGGTGCATTGTGATGACAAACGTCATGGAGCATTTTGATGACAAGGTCGTGGTGCATTGTGATGAGAAGGGCAGGGAACATTGTGATGAAGCGGTCATGGAGCAAATTTATGAAAAGTGTCATGGAACAATTTGATGACAGGGGTTATGGAACATTGTGATGTCAGGGGTAATGGAGCATTTTGATGAAAAGTGTCATGGAGCATTCTGATGAAAAGGTGCATGGAGCATTGAGATTACAGGGGTTTTGAAGCAATGTGATTACAAGGGCATGGAGCATTGTGATGAGAAGGCAATGGAGCATTCTGGTGACATGCGTCACGGAGCTTTGTTATGACCAGGACATGGAGCATTGTGATTACAGGGGTCTTGGAGCATTGTGATGAAAAGGGAATGGATCATTGTGATGAAAAATGCATGGAGCCTTCTCATGACAGGGTTCAAGGAGCATACTGATGACAACTGTCAGGGAGCATTGTGATGATAAGTGTATTGAGCATTGTCATGACAAAGATCATGGAGCATTGTGATGAGAAGACCATGGTTAATTGTGATGACCAGCGTCATGGGACATTGTGATGACAAGTGTTATGGAACATTGTGATCAGAAGGGTTTGGTACATTGTGATGACAGAGGTCATTGAGCATTTTGATTTCATTGTGATGACAATAGCATGAAGTATTATGGGGATGGGCACGGTGCAATGTGATGACAGGGTTCATGGAGCATTGAGATGAAAAGGGGCATGGAGAATTGTGATTACAGTGTGTTGGAGCATTGTGATGACAAGGGCATGAGCATTGTGATGAGAAGGCCATGGAGCTTTCTGATGACATGCGTCATGGAGCTTTGTGATGACAAGGGCATGGAGAACTGTGATTACATGGGTCATGGAATATTGTGATGACAGGGGTGAGGGAGTATTGTGATGACTAGTGAAGGAACATTGTGATATCAATTGTGAGAAAGCATTTTGAGGAGAAGTGCATGGAGCATTGTGATGAGAAAGTTTATGGAGCATTTTGATGACAAGGATGTGGAGCATTGTGATGACAAGTGCATGGTGCATTGTGATGACATGGGTTATGGAGCTTTGTGCTGACACGTGCATCGAGCATTTTGATGACAAGGGTCATGGAGCATTGTGCTGACAAAGGCATGGAGCTTGGTGATGACAAGGGTCACAGAGCATTGTGATAAAAATTTCATGGAGCATTGTGGTGACAAAGGTCACAGAGCTTTGTGTGACGAGGTCATGGACTATTGTGATGACAAATGTCATGAAGCATTGTGATGACTTGAGTCACGGAGCATTGTGATGACAGGGGTCATGGAGCATTGCTCTGACAAGATTTATGGATTATTTTGATGAGATTGGGCATGGCGCATTGTGATGACAAGGGCATGGAACATTGTGATGACAAGGTCTTGGAGTATTGTGAAGACAGGTGTCAGGGAGCATTGTGATGACATATGTCATTGTCCATTGTGATGACAATGACATGTAGCATTGTGATACAAAGTGTCATGGAGGATTGTGATGACAAAGGTAATGGAGCATTTTGATGACAAGGGCTTGGAACATTGTGATGACAAGGGTCATGGAGCATTGTGATGACAATGGCATGGAGCATTCTGATGACAAGGGCCATTGAGAATTTTGATGACAACATCGTGAAGCATTGTGATGACAAGAGTATGGAGCTTGCTATGACAGGGGTCATAGAGCATTGTGATGACAAGTGCATGGAGAATTGTGATGACAAGATCATGTAACATTGTGATGACAAGTGTCACGAAGCATTGTGATGACAAGGACGTGGAGAATTGTAATGACATGGGACATGGAGCATTGTGATGAACAGGGCATGGAGAATTGTGATAGCAAGACCGTGGAGCATTGTGATGAAAAGACCATGGATAATTATGATGAAGAGCGTCATGGATCACTGTAATGACAAGGGGCATGGAGCACTGTGATGACAGGTGTCATGGAGCATTGTGATGAGACGGGTCATGGAGCATTGTGATGACAAGGGTCATGGAGCACTGTGATGAGAAGGTCATGGAGCATTGGCCTGAAAATGTTCATGTAGTATTGTGATGACAGTGGTCAAGGAGCATTGTGATGACAAGGGAATGGAGCCTTGTGATGACAAGGTACTGGAGCAGTGTGATGAGAAGACCATGGAGCCTTGTGATGACAAGTCTCATGGAGCATTCTGATGAATAGGGGCATGGAGCATTGTGGTTACAGGGGTCTTGGAGCATTGTGATGACAAGGGCATGGAGCATTGTGATCACAGGGGTCTTGGAGCATTGTGGTGACAAGGGTCATGGAGCCTTGGATGCCAAGGCGGTGGAATATTGTGATGGCAGGGGTCATGGAGCATTGTTATGACAGGGGTAATGGAGCATTGTGATGACAAGGGCATGGAACATTGGTCTGAAAATTTCATGGATTATTGTGATGAGATTCGGCACGGAACATTGTGATAACTAGGGCACGGAACACTGTGATACATGTGTCATGGAGGATTGTAATGACAAGGGCATGGAGCATTGTGATGAGAAGAGTATCGAGCATTGTGATGACAAGCGTCATGGAGCATTGTGGTGACAAGGGCATCGAGCAATATGATGAGAGTTTTCATGTAGCATTGTGATGAAATGGCATGGAGCATTGTGATGCCAAGGGTCAGGGAGCATTGTGATGACAAACGTCATGGAGCATTTTGATGTCAAGTTCGTGGTGCATTGTGATGAGAAGGGCAGGGAGCATTGTGATGACAGGGTCATGGAGCAAATTGATGAAAAGTGTCATGGAACAATTTGATGACAGGGGTTATGGAACATTGTGATGTGAGGGGTAATGGAGCATTTTGATGAAAAGTGTCGTGGAGCATTCTGATGAAAAGGTGCATGGAGCATTGAGATTACAGGGGTTTTGAAGCAATGTGATTACAAGGGCATGGAGCATTGTGATGAGAAGGCAATGGAGCATTCTGATGACATGCGTCATGGAGCTTTGTGAGGACAAGGACATAGAGCATTGTGATTAGAGGGGTCTTGGAGCATTGTGATGAAAAGGGAATGGATCATTGTGATCAAAAATGCATGGAGCCTTGTCATGACAGGGTTCAAGGAGCATAATGATGACAACTGTCAGGGAGCATTGTGATGATATGTGTATTGAACATTGTGATGACAAAGATCATGGAGCATTGTGATGAGAAGACCATGGATAATTGTGATGACCAACGTCATGGGGCATTGTGATGACAAGTGTTATGGAACATTGTGATCAGAAGGGTTTGGTGCATTGTGATGACAGAGGTCATTGAGCATTTTGATTTCATTGTGATGACAATAGCATGAAATATTATGGTGATGGGCACGGTGCATTGTGATGACAGGGTTCATGGAGCATTGAGATGAAAAGGGGCATGGAGCATTGTGATGACAAGTGTTATGGAGCATAGCAATGATAAGGATGTGGAGTATTTTGATGACAAACGCATGGCACATTGTGATGACATTGGTCATGGAGCATTGGGCTGACAAGCGCATGGAGCATTTTGATGACATGTGTCATGGAGCATTGTGCTGACAAAGGCATGGAGCATTTTGATGACAAGGGACACAGAGCATTGTGATGAAATATTCATGGAGCTTTTAGGTGAAAATGATCACAGAGCCTTGTGTGACGAGGGCATTGACCATTTTGATGAGATAGGTCATGAAGCATTGTGATGACTGGAGTCACGGAGCATTGTGATGAAAGGGATCATGGAGCATTTTGATGACAATGGCATGGAGCAATGTGATGAGATGGGCATGGAACATTGGTCTGACAAGTTTCATGGATTATTGTGATGACAATGGGCATGGAGCATTGTGATGACAAGGGCATAGTGCATTGTAGTGACAAAGGCATGGAGCATTTTGATGACAAGGGACACAGAGCATTTTGATGAAATATTCGTGGAGCATTGTGGTGAAAATGATCACAGAGCCTTGTGTGAAGAGGGGATGGTCCACTGTGATGACAAAGGTCATGAAGCATTGTGATGACTGGACTCACAGTGCATTGTGATGACAGGGGTCATGGAACATTGCTCTGACAAGATTTATGGATTATTGTGATGAGAGTGGGCATGGCACATTGTGATGACAAGGTCATGGAACATTGTGCTGACAAGGTCATGGAGTATTATGAAGACAGGTGTCAGGGAGCATTGTGATGACATATGTCATTGTCCATTGTGATGACAATGGCATGGAGCATTGTGATACCAAGTGTCATGGAGGATTGTGATGACAAAGGTAATGGAGCATTTTGATGACAAGGGCTTGGATCATTGTGATGACAAGGGTCATGGAGCATTGTGATGACAATGGCATGGAGCATTGTGATGACAAGGGCCATTGAGAATTTTGCTGACAACGTCGTGAAGCATTGTAATGATAAGCGCGTGGATCTTGCTATGACAGGGGTCATAGAGCATTGTGATGACAAGTGCATGGAGAATTGTGATGACAAGATCCTGTAACATTGTGATGAGAAGTGTCCCGAAGCATTGTGATGACAAGGACGTGGAGAATTGTAATGACATGGGACTTGGAGTATTGTGATGGACAGGGCATGGAGAATTGTGATACCAAAACCGTGGAGCATTGTGATGAAAAGACCATGGATAATTATGATGAAGAGCGTCATGGATCTCTGTAATGACAAGGGGCATGGAGCATTGTGATGACAGGTGTCATGGATCATTGTGATGAGAGGAGTCATGGAGCACTGTGATGAAAATGGAATGGAGCATTGTGATGACAAGGGCCTGGAGCAGTGTGATGAGAAGACCATGGAGCCTTGTGATGACAAGTCTCATGGAGCATTCTGATGAATAGGGGCATGGAGCATTGTGATTACAGGGGTCTTGGAGCATTGTGATGACAAGGGCATGGATCATTGTGATGAGAAGGCCATGGAGCATTCTGATGTCATGTGTCATGGATCTTTGTGATGACATGTGCATGGAGCATTGTGATTACAGGGGTCTTAGAGCATTGTGATGACAAGGGTCATGGAGCCTTGGATGACAAGGCCGTGGAACATTGTGATGGCAGAGGTTATGGAGCATTATTATGACAGGGGCAATGGATCATTGTGATGACAATGGCATGGAACATTGGTATGAAAATTTCATGGATTATTGTGATGAGATTCGGCATGGAACATTGTGATGACTAGGGCACGGAACACTGTGATACATGTGTCATGGAGGATTGTAATGAAAAGGGCATGGAGCATTGTGATAAGAGTATCGAGCATTGTGATGACAAGCGTCATGGAGCATTGTAGTGACAAGGGTATGGAGCAATGTGATGAGAGGTTTCATGTAGCATTGTGATGAAATGGCATGGAGCATTGTGATGCCAAGGGTCATGGATATTTGTGATGACAAAGGTCATGGAGCATTTTGATGACAAGGTCGTGGTGCACTGTGATGAGAAGGGCAGGGAGCATTTTGATGACAGGGTCATGGAGCAAATTGATGAAAAGTGTCATGGAACATTTTGATGACAGTGGTTATGGAATATTGTGATGTCAGGGATAATGGAGCATTTTGATGAAAAGGTTCATGGAGCATTCTGAGGAAAAGGTGCTTGGAGCACTGAGATTACAGGTGTTTTGAAGCAATGTGATTACAAGGGCAAGGAGCATTGTGATGAGAAGGCAAAGGAGCATTCTGATGATACGCTTCATAGAGCTTTGTGATGACAAGGACATGGAGCATTGTGATTACAGCGGTCTTGGAGCATTGTGATGAAAAGGGAATGGATTATTGTGATGAAAAATGCATGGAGGCTTGTCATGACAGGGTTCAAGGAGCATACTGATGACAACTGTCAGGGAGCATTGTGATGATCAGTGTATTGAGCATTGTGATGAAAAAGATCATGGAGCATTGTGATGAGAAGACCATGGATAATTGTGATGACCAGCGTCATGGGGCATTGTGATGACAAGTGTTATGGAACATTGTGATCAGAAGGGTTTGGTGCATTGTGATGACAGAGGTCATTGAGCATTTTGATTTCATTGTGATGACAATAGCATGAAATATTATGGTGATGGGCACGGTGCATTGTGATGAGAGGGTTCATGGAGCATTGAGATGAAAAGGGGCATGGAGCATTGTGATTACAGTGGTGTTGGAGGATTGTGATGACAAGGTCATGGAGCATTGTGATGAGAAGGCCATGGAGCATTCTGATGACATGCGTCATGGAGATTTGTGATGACAAGGGCATGGAGAATTGTGATTACAGGGGTCATGGAATATTGTGATGACAGGGGTGAGGGAGTATTGTGATGACTAGTGATGGAACATTGTGATATCAGTGGTGAGAAAGCATTTTGAGGAGAAGTGCATGGAGCATTGTGATGACAAGGTTTATGGAGCATTTTGATGACAAGCATGTGGAGCATTGTGATGACAAGTACATGGTGCATTGTGATGACATGGGTTATGGAGCATTGTGCTGACACGCGCATCGAGCATTGTGATGACAAGGGTCATGGAGCATTGTGCTGACAACGTCATGGAGCTTTGTGATGACAAGTGTCACAGAGCATTGTGATAAAAATTTCATGGAGCATTGTGGTGACAAAGGACACAGAGCTTTGTGTGACGAGGTCATGGTCCATTGTGATGACAAGTGTCATGAAGCATTGTGATGACCGGAGTCACGGAGCTTTGTGATAACAGGGGTCTTGGAGCATTGTGAGGAAAAGGGAATGGATCATTGTGATGAAAAAGGCATGGAGCCTTGTCATGACAGTGTTCAAGGAGCATACTGATCACAAGTGTCAGCGAGCATTGTGATGCCAAGTGTATTGAGCATTGTGGTGACAAAGGTCATGGAGCATTGTGATGAGAAGACCTTGCATAACTGTGATGATGAGCGTCATGGGGCATATGATGACAAGTGTTATGGAACATTGTGATCAGAAGGGTTTGGAGCATTGTGATGACAGAGGACATGGAGCATTTTGATTTCATTGTGATGACAATAGCATGAATCATTAAGTTAATGGGCATGGTGCATTGTGATGACAGTGTTCATGGATCATTGAGATGAAAAGTGGCATGGAGTATTGTAATTACAGAGGTCTTGGAGCATTGTGATGACAAGGGTCATGGAGCCTTGTAATGACAAGGCCGTGGAACATTGTGATGGCAGGGGTTATGGAGCATTGTTATGACAGGTGTAATGGAGCATTGTGATGACAAGGGCATGGAGCAATGTGATGAGAGATTTCATTGAGCATTGTCATGACAATGGCATGGAGCATTGTGAGGCCAAGGGTCATGGAGCTTTGTGATGACAAATGTCATGGGGCATTTTGATGACAAGGGCGTAGTGCATTGTGATGAGAAGGGCAGGGAGCATTGTGATGACGGGGTCATGGAGCAATTTGAATAAAATGGTCATGGAATATTTTGATGACAGGGGTTATGGAACATTGTGATGTCAGGGGTCATGAAGCATTGTGATGGAATGGGTCATGGAGCATTTTGTGACAGGGGTTATGGAACATTGTGATCTCAGGGGTCATGGAGAATTGTGATGATAAGTACATGTAGCACTGTGATGAAAGTGGTCATGGAATATTGTGATGACAGGGGTGAGCGAGTATTGTGATGACTAGTGATGGAACATTGTGATATATGTTGTGAGAGAGCATTTTGATGAGAAGTGCATGGAGCCTTGTGATGACAAAGGCATGGAGCATTGTGATGACAAGGGACACAGAGCATTGTGATGAAAATTTCATGGAGCGTTGTGGTGACAAGGATCACAGAGCCTTTTGTGACGAGGGCATGGACCATTGTGAGGACAAAGGTCATGAATCATTGTGATGAATGGAGTCACCGAGCATTGGGATGACAGGGGTCATGGAGCATTGTGATGACAAGGGCATGAAGCAATGTGATGACAGGGGCATGGAACATTGGTCTGACATGTTTCATGGATTATTGTGATGACATTGGGCATGGAGCATTGAGATGACAAGGGCATGGAACATTGTGGTGACAAAGATCACAGAGCCTTGTGTGACAAGAGCATGGACCACTGTGAGGACAAATCTCATGAAGCATTGTGATGACTGGAGTCACGGAGCATTGTGATGACAGGGGACATGGAGCATTGTGATGACAAGGGCATGGAGCATTGTGACGACAGGGGCATGGAACATTGGTCTGACATGTTTCATGGATTATTGTGATGACAGTGGCATAGAACATTGTGATGACAAGGGCATGGAACATTGTGATGACAAGGTCATGGAATATTGTGAAGACAGGTGTCAAGGAGCATTGTGATGACATATGTCATTGTCCATTGTGATGACAATGGCATGGAGCATTGTGATACCAAGTGTCATGGAGGATTGTGATGACAAAGGTAATGGAGCATTTTGATGACAAGGGCTTGGAACATTGCGATGACAAGGGTCATGGAGCATTGTGATGACAAGGGCATGGAGCATTCTGATGAAAAGGTGCAGGGAGCATTGAGATTACAGGGGTTTTGAAGCAATGTGATTACAAGGGCATGGAGCATTGTGATGAGAAGGCAATGGAGCATTCTGATGACATGCGTCACGGAGCTTTGTGATGACAAGGACATGGAGCATTGTGATTACAGGGGTCTTGGAGCATTGTGATGAAAAGGGAATGGATCATTGTGATGAAAAATGCAGGTAGCCTTGTCATGACAGGATTCAAGGAGCATACTGATGACAACTGTCAGGGAGCATTGTGATGATAAGTGTATTGATCATTGTGATGACAAAGCTCATGGAGCATTGTGATGAGAAGACCATGGATAATTGTGATGACCAGCGTCATGGGGCATTGTGATGACAAGTGTCATGGAACATTTTGTTCAGTGGGGTTTGGTGCATTGTGATGACAGAGGACATTGACCATTTTGATTTTGTTGTGATGACAATAGCATGATATATTATGGTGATGGGCACGGTGCATTGTGATGACAGGGTTCATGGAGCATTGAGATGAAAAGGGGCATGGAACATTGTGATTACAGTGGTGTTGGAGCATTGTGATGACAAGGGCATGGAGCATTGTGATGAGAAGGCCATGGAGCATTCTGATGACATGTGTCATGGAGCTTTGTGATGACAAGGGCATGGAGAATTGTGATTACAGGGGTCATGGAATATTGTGATGACAGGGGTGAGGGAGTATTGTGATGACTAGTGATGGAACATTGTGATATCAGTGGTGAGAAGGCATTTTGAAGAGAAGTGCATGGACCATTGGGATGACAATTTTTTTGGAGCATTTTGATGACAAGGATGTGGAGCATTGTGATGACAAGTGCATGGTGCATTGTGATGACATGGGTTATGGAGCACTGTGCTGACCCACGCATCGAACATTGTGATGACAAGGGTCATGGAGCATTGTGCTGACAAAGGCATGGAGCTTGGTGATGACAAGGGTCACAGATAATTGTGATAAAAATTTCATGGAGCACTGTGATGACAAAGGTCACAGAGCTTTGTGTGACGAGGTCATGGGCCACTGTGATGACAAATGTCATGAAGCATTGTGATGACTGGAGTCATGGAGCATTGTGATAACAGGGGTCTTGGAGCATTGTGATGAAAAGGGAATGGATCATTGTGATGAAAAAGGCATGGAGCCTTGTCATGACAGTGTTCAAGGAGCATACTGATGACAAGTGTCAGCGAGCATTGTGATGCCAAGTGTATTGAGCACTGTGGTGACAAACGTCATGGAGCATTGTGATGAAAAGACCTTGCATAATTGTGATGACGAGCGTCATGGGGCATGTGATGACAAGTGTTATGGAACATTGTGATCAGAAGGGTTTGGAGCATTATGATGACAGAGGACATGGAGCATTTTGATTTCATTGTGATGACAATAGCATGAATCATTATGATGATGGGCATGGTGAATTGTGATGACAGGGTTCATGGGGCATTGAGATGAAAAGTGGCATGGAGAATTGTGATTACAGAGGTCTTGGATCATTGTGATGACAAGGGTCATGGAGCCTTGTGATGACAAGGCCGTGGAACATTTTGATGGCAGGGGTCATGGAGCATTGTTATGACAGGTGTAATGGAGCATTGTGATGACAAGGGCATGGAGCAATGTGATGAGAGATTTCATTGAGCATTGTGATGACAATGGCATGGAGCATTGTGATGCCAAGGGTCATGGAGCTTTGTGATGACAAAGGTCATGGGGCATTTTGATGACAAGTGTGTTGTGCATTGTGATGAGAAGGGCAGGGAGCATTGTGATGACAGGGTCATGGAGCAATTTGAATAAAAGTGTCATGGAATATTTTGAAGACAGGGGTTATGGAAAATTGTGATGTCAGGGGTCATGAAGCATTGTGATGAAATGGGTCATGGAGCATTTTATGACAGGGGTTATGGAACATTGTGATGTCAGGGATCATGGAGCATTGTGATGATAAGGGCATGTAGCACTGTGATGACAGTGGTCATGGAACATTGTGATGACAGGGGTGAGCGTGTATTGTGATGACTAGTGATGGAACATTGTGATATATGTGGTGAGAGAGCATTTTGATGAGAAGTGCATGGAGCATTGTGATGACAAGTTTTATGGAGCATAGTGATGAAAAGGATGTGGAGCATTGTGAGGAAAAGAGCATGGCACATTGTGATGACATGTGTCATGGAGCATTGTGCTGACAAGCGCATGGAGCATTTTGATGACAAGTGTCATGGAGCATTGTGCTGACAAAGGCATGAAGCACTGTGATGACAAGGTACACAGAGAATTGAGATTAAAATTTCATGGAGCATGGTGGTGACAAAGATCACAGAGCCTTGTGTGACGAGGACATGGACCATTGTGATGAGAAAGGTCATGAATCATTGTGGTGACTGGGGTCACGGAGCATTGTGATGACAGTGGTCATGGAGCATTGTGATGACAAGGGCATGGAGCAATGTGATGACAGGGGAATGGAACATTGGTCTGATAAGTTTCATGGATTATTGTGATGAGAGTGGGCCTGGAGCATTGAGATGACAAGGGCATGGAGCATTGTGGTGTCAAAGGTCACAGAGCCTTGTGTGACAAGGGCATGGACCATTGTGAGGACAAAGGTCATGAAGCATTGTGATGACTGGAGTCACGGAGCATTGTGATGACAGGGGTCATGGAGCATTGTGATGACAAGGGCATGGAGCATTGTGATGACAGCGGAATGGAACATTGGTCTGACATGTTTCATGGATTATTGTGATGAGAGTGGGCATGGCACATTGTGATGACAAGGCCATGGAACATTGTGATGACAATGGCATGGAGCATTGTGATACCAAGTGTCATGGAGGATTATGATGAGAAAAGTAATGGAGCATTTTGATGACAAGGGCTTGGAACATTGCGATGACAAGGGTCATGGAGCATTGTGATGACAAGGGCATGGAACATTCTGATGAAAATGTGCATGGAGCATTGAGATTACAGGGGTTTTGAAGCAATGTGATTACAAGGGCATGGAGCATTGTGATGAGAAGGCAATGGAGCATTCTGATGACATGCGTCATGGAGCTTTGTGATGACAAGGACATGGAGCATTGTGATTACAGGGGTCTTGGAGCAATGTGATGAAAAGGGAATGGATCATTGTGATGAAAAATGCAGGTAGCCTTGTCATGACAGGTTTCAAGGAGCATACTGATGACAACTGTCAGGGAGCATTGTGATGACAAGTGTATTGAGCATTGTGATGACAAAGATCATGGAGCATTGTGATGAGAAGACCATGGATAATTGTGATGACCTGCGTCATGGGGCATTGTGATGACAAGTGTTATGGAACATTGTGATCAGAGTGGTTTGGTGCATTCTGATGACAGAGGTCATTGAGCATTTGATTTCGTTTTGATGAAAATAGCATGAAATATTATGGTGATGGGCACGGTGCATTCTGATGAGAGGGTTCATGGAGCATTGAGATGAAAAGGGGCATGGAGCATTGTGATTACAAGGGTGTTGGAGCATTGTGATGCCAAGGGTCAAGGAGCTTTGTGATGACAAGGGCATGGAGAATTGTGATTACAGGGGTCATGGAATATTGTGATGAGAGGGGTGAGGGAGTATTGTGATGAATAGTGATGGAACATTGTGATATCAGTGGTGAGAAGGCATTTTGAGGAGAAGTGCATGGAGCATTGGGATGACAAGGATTATGGAGCATTTTGATGACAAGTATGTGGAGAATTGTGATGACAAGTGCATGGTGCATTGTGATGACATGGGTTATGGAGCATTGTGCTGACACGCGCATCGAGCATTGTGATGACAAGGGTCATGGAGCATTGTGCTGACAAAGTCATGGAGCTTTGTGATGACAAGGGTCACAGAGCATTGTGATAAAAATTTCATGGAGCATTGTGGTGACAAAGGTCACAGAGCTTTGTGTGAAGAGGTCATGGACCATTGTGATGACAAATGTCATGAAGCATTGTGATGACTGGAGTCACAGAGCATTGTGATATCAGGGGTCTTGGAGCATTGTGATGAAATGAGCATGGCACATTGTGATGACATGGGTCATGGAGCATTGTGCTGACAAAGGCATGGAGCATTGTGATGACAAGGGACACAGAGCATTGTGATGAAACTTTCATGGAGCATTGTGGTTACAAAGATCACAGAGCCTTGTGTGACGAGGGCATGGACCATTGTGAGGACAAAGGTCATGAAGCATTGTGATGACTGGAGTCACGGAGCATTGTGATGACTGGCGTCACGGAGCATTGTGATGACAGGGGTCATAGAGCATTGTGATGACAAGGGCATGGAACTTTGTGATGACAGGGGCATGGAACATTGGGCTGACAAGTTTCATGGATTATTGTGATGACAGTGGGCATGGCGCATTGTGATGACAAGTGCATGGAACATTGTGATAACAAGCTCATGGAGTATTGTTAAGACAGGGGTCAGGGAGCATTGTGATGACATGTCATTGTCCATTGTGACGACAATGGCATCGAGCATTGTGATACCAAGTGTCATGGAGGATTGTGATGACAAAGGTAATGGAGCATTTTGATGACAAGGGCTTGGAACATTGTGATGTCAAGGGTCAAGGGGCATAGTGATGACAGGGCATGGAGCATTGTGATGACAAGGGCCATTGAGAATTTTGATGACAATGTAATGAAGCATTGTGATGAGAAACGCATGGAGCTTGCTATGACAGGGGTCATAGAGCATTGCGATGACAAATGCATGGAGAATTGTGATGAAAAGATCATATAACATTGTGATGAGAAGTGTCCTGGTGCATTGTGATGAAAAGGATTTGGAGAATTGTAATGACCTGGGAAATGGATAATTGTGATGAACAGGGCATGGAGAATTGTGATGGCAAGAACGTGGAGCATTGTGATGAAAAGACCATGGATAATTATGATGAAGAGCGTCATAGATCACTGTAATGACAAAGTTCATGGAGCATTGTGATGACAGGTGTCATGGATCATTGTGATGAGAGGGGTCATGGAGCATTGTGATGACAAGTGTCAATGAGCATTGTGATGAGAAGGTCATGGAGCATTGGGCTGAAAATGTTCATGGAGTATTTTGATGACAGGGGTCATGGAGACTAGGATGACAAGGCCGTGGAACATTGTGATGGCAGGGGTCATGGAGCATTATTATGACAGGGGTAATGGAGCATTGTGATGACTAGGGCACGTAACACTGTGATACATGTGTCATAGAGGATTATAATGACAAGGTCATGGAGCACTGTGATGAGAAGAGTATCGAGCATTGCGATGACAAGCGTCATGGAGCATTGTGGTGAAAAGGGCATGGAGCAATGAGATGGGAGGTTTCATGGAGCATTGTGATGAAATGGCATGGAGCATTGTGATGCCAAGGGTCATGGAGCTTTGTGATGACAAAAGTCATGGAGCATTTTGATGACAAGTTCGTGGTGCATTATGATGAGAAGGGCAGGGAGCATTGTGATGACATGGTCATGGAGCAAATTGATGAAAAGTGTCATGGAACATTTTGATGACAGGGTTTATGGGACATTGTGATATCAGGGTTAATGGAGCATTTTGATGAAAAGGGTCATGGAGCATTCTGATGAACAGGTGCATGGAGCATTGTGATTACAGGGGTTTGGAAGAATTGTGATGACAAGGGCATGGAGCATTGTGATGAGAAGCAATGGAGCATTTTGATGACATGCGTCTTGGAGCTTTGTGATGACAAGGACATGGTGCATTTTGATTACAGGGGTCTTGGATCATTGTGATGAAAAAGGAATGGATCATTGTGATGAAAAATGCATGGAGCCTTGTCATGACAGGGTTCAAGCAGCATACTGATGACAACTGTCAGGGAGCATTGAGATGATAAGTGTATTGAGCATTGTGATGACGAAGATCATGGAGCATGGTGATGAGAAGACCATGGATAATTGTGATGACCAGCCTCATGGGGCATTGTGATGACAAGTGTTATGGAACATTGTGATCACAAGGGTTTGGAGCATTTTGATGACAGAGGTCATTGAGCATTTTGATTTCATTGTGATGACAATAGCATGAAATATTATGGTGATGGGCATGGTGCATTGTGATGACAGGGTTCATGGCACATTGAGATGAAAAGGGGCATGGAGCACTGTGATTACAGGGGTCATGGAGCATTGTTATGACAGGGGTAATGGAGAATTGTGATGACAAGGCCATGGGGCATTGGTCTGAAATGTTTCATGGATTATTGTGATGAGAGTGGGCCTGGCGCATTGTGATGACTAGGGCCCAGAACACTGTGGTACAGGTTTCATGGAGGACTGTAATGACAAGGGCATGGAGCATTGTTATGAGAAGGGCATCGAGCATTGTGATGACAAGCGTCATGGAGATTTGTGATGACAAAGGTCATGGAGCATTTTGATGACATGGATTATGGAGCATGGTGAGGTAAGCGGTCATGGAGCATTGTGACGAAAAAGGTCATGGAGCATTTTGATGACATGGGTTATGGAGAATTGTGATGTCAGGGGTCATGGAGCACTGTGATGATAAGGGCATGTAGTATTGTGAAGACAGCGGTCATGGAACATTGTGATGACAAGGATGAGGGTGTATTGTGATGACTAGTGATGGAACATTGTGATATCAGTGGTGACAGAGCATTTTGATGAGAAGTGCATGGAGCATTGTGATGACAAGCTGGTGGAGCATTTTGCTGACAAGCGCATGGAGCATTGTGATGACAAGTGTCATTGAGTTTTGTGCTGAGAAAGGCATGGAGCATTGTGATGAAAAGTTCATGGTGCATTGTTGTTACACAGGTCACAGAGCCTTGTGATGACGAGGGCATTGACCATTGTGATGACAAATATCATGAAGCATTGTGATGAAAGGAGTCACGGAGCATTGTGATGACAGGGGAATGGAGCATTGGTCTCACAAATTTCATGGATTATTATGATGACAGTGGGCATGGTGCATTATGATGAAAAGAGCATGGAACATTGTGATGACAACATCACGGACTATAGTGAAGACAGGTGTCAGGGATCATTATGATGACATATGTCATGGTCCATTGTGATGCCAATAACATGGAGCATTGTGATGACACGTGTCATGGACGATTGTGATGACAAAGGTAAAGGAGCATTGTGATGATCAGAGCATGGAGCAATGTGATGGCAAGACTGTGGAGCAATGTGATGAGAAGACCATGGATAATTGTGATGAAGTGCAGCATAGAGCATTATGATGACAAGAGCCATGGAGAATTCTGACATAAGATATCACTTATGAAGGAAATGTAAACATGGCTACATATGAACTGAATTAAGAAAGAGAACAGTGTCTCACATTGAGAAAACATACTTATGCCAGCTTAAGGGGAAAGAGAGGTGGGGAGATGTACAAAACCAGAGTTTGATATTAGCACAGGTACCGTTCCATAATCCAAATACAGAATAGACAAGACCTACTCCTTCCTCAGTGAACGGGACTGAACACCCATATTCCCCGCAGAGGAATATATCAGAGTAGTAAGAATCTTAAAACCTATGTATCGATATGTCTCTGAAATGGAATCAAGTGTGTCTAGACTGGCATAAACATGGCCGTGAGAATAAACTCAAAACCACTATAAAAAGGAATTTCAAAAACAAAACAAAAAAAAAAACTGGGAAATTCTTTACAATTCCTTCAGGGGCTCTGATGAAACCTGGAATGACCCTATCTACAACGACAGTTGGATGTGGCATAAGGCTGGACACTTGGGACTGAGAGGATTGGTGAGATTCGGTGAGCAAATGCAGACCTTTTAAAGCAATAACGCGTGGCACACATTCGAAGGTTCCCAACTATACAGGTTGAAGGGAATAGTACTACAGCTATAACATGTACGGGAAACCTAGAGAATGGACACAATGTGAATACGAAAGGTTACTAAAACTCAACAAATAGTCCCTCTCCTGGTGCTCCGGTTTGACTTTCCAACTACTTTACTATCAATCTCCCAACTTGGAAAGACAGACCCTTTAACCTCCTGATTCGCACAGGTTGCCAATTTGGCAGAGGATGAAAGGGAAGAGGGAGAACCAATGAGAGAGTAGCTGTTAGGCATTTGGACGGGCATATGTTACTCAAATTTCCCGGCAGGAAGAAGAATTAACCAAAGTCTCAGCCACCCGCAAGGAACAAGTATAGGTCCTGAACCAAAATTTTGGACTTGCGGTCAGCTCCAAAAAAACGAGTTGAAAAATGGAGCTTTTGGGCACAACAAATCACAACCTGTCAGAGTAATAAAGGACAAAAATCGTCCAAAAATCTATTGAGGGAAGGCAACAAGGTGGACTCCAAAGCGAGCCAGAATGGAAGGAAACAGATTTCACCAGGTACATTGGAACCGACTTTAAAGCACAGGAAGAGGCGCACAAATTGGACAATGATGCACTTGGCCAGAAAGGGTGTAGGTGTTTTCTCCTGAATATATTCAGGAGAAAACGCATACGCCCTTTTTGGCCAAGCATGCAAGCGGGCAATGCATATCTACACTAAAATGAAGTATCACTTCCCACCGGTCAAAAGGGACATCCGCAAAATGTGTAAAAACCAGAAAGGCAAGACAGGCCATGGAGAAAAGGGAGCCTAGTTATGCTGGTGGGCAGGATGTAAATTGCCAACTGCCTCTCTGGAGGAGTGCATTGTGTTCCCAAAAACAAGGAAACAACAGAGCTACAGAGCCAATAGCACTTCCAGTCTAGGGAATATACCTTGAGAAAACTGAAAATAAATAAGACAGAGCCACCGAAAATTTAGGGCTGCACTGCTTACCAGAACCTCAACTTGGGTACACCTTAAATGTCCCAGGAAAGACAAAAATGGTTCAAGAAATTGTGTTACTTACGTACGATGGTATATCAGTCAGCCATGAAATCAATGTCATAAGGCCAGTAGCAGCAAAATGAGTGGATTCAGGTACGATGATTCTAAGTGAAATAAGTCACAGAGAAAAAGAGACTTATAATAAGATAGCACTTATGAACGTCCTGTAAACATGGCTACACATGAACTGAGTTAGGAAAGAGAACAGTCTCACATTTAGAAAACACTCTTATGCCTGCTTAAGGGGGAAGGAGAGGTGGGGTGATGCATAAAACCAGAGTTTGATATTAGTACATGTACCGTTCCAAAAACCAACTATGGAATAGAAAAGACCTACACTTTCTTCAGTGAAAGGGACTCAAAAACCCATATTTCCCGCAGAGGTATATATCTGACTAGAAAGAAACTTAAAACCTATATATTGATATGTCTCCATAAGGGAATGAAGTGTGTCTTGACTGACATAAACATGGCAGTGAGAATCAGCTCAAACCCACTATAAAAAGGAATTTCAAATTCAAAACAAAAAAAACTGGGAAATTCTTTACAAATCCTTCAGGGGCTCTGATGAAACCTGGAATGACCCTTTGTACAATGACAGCTGGATGTGGCATAAGGCTGGACACTTGGGACTGAGAGGATTGGTGAGATATGGTGAGCAAATGCATACCATTTAAAGCAATAACGTGTGGCACACATTCCAAGCGTCCCAACTCTACAGATTGAAGGGAATATTACTACAGCTATAACATGTATGGGAAACCTAGAGAATGGACACACTGTGAATACGAAAGGTTTCTAAAATTCAACTAATAATCCCTCACCTGGTTCCCCAGTGTGACTTTCCAACTGCTTTACTATCAATCTCCCAACTTGTTTAGACAGCCCCTTTAACCTCCTGGTTCGCACAGGTTGCCAATTTGGCAGAGGCTGAAAGGGAAGAGGTAGAACCAATGAGAGAGTAGCTGTTAGGGATTTTGACGGGCACATGTCACTCTAATTTCCCGGAAGGAAGAAGAATTAACTAAAGCCTCAGCCACCCGCCGGGAACCAGTATAGGTCCTGAACCAAAATTTTGGACTTGCGGTCAGCTCACAAAAAAACGAGTTGAAAAATGGAGCTTAGGGGCACAGCAAAGCAAAAACTGTCAGAGTAATAAAGGACAAAAATCGTCCAAAAATCTGTTGAGGGAAGGCAACATGGGAGACGTCAAAGCGAGCCAGAATAGCAGGAAACAGATTTCAAGAGGTACATTGGAATCGCCTTTAAAGCACAGGAAGAGGGGCACAATTTTGACAATGATGTACTTGGCCAGAAAGGGTGTATGCGTTTTCTCCTGAATATATTCAGGAGAAAACGCATACGCCCTTTTTGGCCAAGCAAGCAAGCGGGCAATGCAAATCTCAACTACAATGAAGTATCATTTCCCAGCGGTCAAAAGGGACATCCACAAAATGTGTAAAAGCGAGAAAGGCAAGACAGGCAATGGAGAACTGGGAGCCTAGTTATGCTGATGGGCAGGATGTAAATTGCCAACTGCCTCTCTGGAGGAGTGCATTGTGTTCCCTAAAAAAAGGTAACAACAGAGCTACAGAGCCAAGGGCACTTCCAGTCTAGGGAATATACCTTGGAAAAACTGAAAATCAATAAGATAGAGCCACCCCAAAATTTTGGGCTGCACTGCTTACAAGAATCTGAACTTGGGTACACCTTAAATATCCCAGGAAAGACAAAAATGGTTCAAAAAATTGTGGTATTTACATACGATGTAATATCCCTCAGCCATGAAATCAAAGTCATAAGGCCAGTAGCAGCAAAATGAGTGGATTCAGGTACGGTGATTCTAAGTGAAATAAGTCACAGAGAAAAAGAAATTTATCATAAGATATCACTTATGAAGGTCCTCTAAACATGGCTACACATGAACTGAGTTAGGAAAGAGAACAGAGCCTCACATTTAGAAAACACTCTTGCTCCTGCTTAAGGGTGAAGGAGAGGTGGGGTGATGCATAAAACCAGAGTTTGATATTAGTACAGGTACCGTTCCAAAAACCAAATACGGAATATAAAAGACCTACACTTTCCTCAGTGAAAGGGACTCAAAACGCCGTATTTCCCGCAGAGGAATATATCTGACTGGTAAGAATCTTAAAATCTATGTATTGATATGTCTCCGTAAGGGAATCAAGTGTGTCTAGACTGTCATAAACATGGCAGTGAGAATCAGCTAAAACCCATTAGAAAAACGAATTTCAAAAAGAAAACAAAAAAACAGGGAAAATCTTTACAATCCTTCAGGGGCTCTGATGAAACCTGGAATGACCCTATCTAAAATGACAGCTAGATGTGGCATAAGGCTGGACACTTGGGACTGAGAGGATTGGTGAGATTCGGTGAGCAAATGCAGACCCTTTAAATCAATAATGAGTGGCACACATTCCAAGGGTCCCAACTCTACAGGATGAAGGGAATATTACTACAGCTCTAACATGTACGGGAAACCTAGAGAATGGACACACTGTGAATATGAAAGGTTTCTAAAACGCAACTAATAATCCCTCTCCTGGTGCTCCGGTTTGACTTTCCAACTGCTTTACTATCAATCTCCCAACTTGGAGAGAGCGCCCTTTTAACCTCCTGGTTCGCACAGGTGGCCAATTTGTTAGAGAATGAAAGGGAAGAGGGAGAACCAATGAGAGAGTAGCTGTTAGGCATTTGGACAGCACATGTCATTTTAATTTAGCAGCAGGAAGAAGAATTAACCAAAGTTTCAAACACCCGCCGGGAACCAGTATAGGTCCTGAACCAAAATTTTGGACTTGCGGTCAGCTCACAAAAAACGAGTTGAAAAATGGAGCTCAGGGATGCAACAATGCACAAACTGGCAAAGTAATAAAGGACAACAATCGTCCGAAAATCTGTTGAGGGAAGGCAACGAGGCGGACTTGAAAGCGAGCCAGAATAGCAGGAAACAGATTTCAAGAGGTACATTGGAATCGCCTTTAAAGCACAGGAAGAGGGGCACAACTTCGACAATGATGCACTTGGCCAGTAAGAGTGTATGTGTTTTATCCTGAATATATTAAGGAGAAAACGCATACGTCCTTTTTGGCCAAGCAAGCAGGCGGGCAACCAAAATCTGAACTACAATGAAGTATCACTTCCCACCGGTCAAAAGGGACATCCGCAAAATGTGTAAAAACGAAAAATGCAAGACAGGCCCTGGAGAACAGGGAGCCTAGTTATGATGATGGGCAGCATGCAAATTGCCACCTGCCACTCTGGAGGAGTGCATTGTGTTCCCTAAAACAAGGAAACAACAGAGCAACAGAGCCAAGGGCACTTCCACTCTAGGGAATATACCTTGGGAAAACTGAAAATTAATAAGACAGTGCCACCGCAAAATTTAGGGCTGCACTGCTTACAAGAACGACAACTTACATACACCTTAAATATCCCAGGAAAGACAAAAATGGTTCAAGAAATTGTGTTACTTACGTACGATGGAATATCAGTCAGCCATGAAATCAATGTCATAAGGCCAGTAGCTTCAAAATGAGTGTATTCAGGTACGATGATTCTAAGTGAAATAAGTCACAGAGAAAAGAAAGTTATCATAAAATATCACTTATGAAGGTCCTGTAAACATGGCTACACATGAACTGAGTTAGGAAAGAGAACAGAGTCTAACATTTAGAAAAAAGTCTTATGCCTGCTTAAGGGGGAAGGAGAGGTGGGGTGATGCATAAAACCAGAGTTTGATATTAGTACAGGTACCATTCCAAAAACCAAATAAGGAATAGACAAGACCTACACTTTCCTCAGTGAAAGGGACTCAAAACACCATATTTCCCGCAGAGGAATATATCTGACTGATAAGAATCTTAAAACCTATTTATTGATAAGTCTCTATGATGATGGGCATGGTTCATTGTGATTGCAGAGTTCATGGAGCATTGAGATGAAAAGTGGCATGGAGCATTTTGATTACTGTTGTCTTGGAGCATTGTGATGACAAGGGCATGGAGCATTGTGATGAGAAGGCGATGGAGCAGATGGATGACATGCGTCATGCAGCATTGTGATGACAATAGCATGGAGCATTGTGATTACAGGGTTCTTGGAGCATTGTGATTACAAGGGTCATGGAGCCTTGTGATTACAAGGCCTTGGAACATTGTCATGACAGGGGTGAGGGAGTATTCTGATGACTAGTGATGGAACATTTTGATATCAGTGGTGAGGGAGCATTTTGATGAGAAGTACATGGAGCATTGTGATGACAAGTTTTATGGAGCATTCTGATGACAAGTTTGTGGAAAATTTTGAGAACAAGCGCATGGAGCATTGTGATAACAAGGGTCATGGAGCACTCTGCTGACAAAGGTATGGACCATTGTGATGGCAAGGGTCACAGAGCATTGTGAATGAAAAGTTCATGGAGCATTATGGTGACAAGTTTCACAGAGCCCTGTGATGACAAGGGCGTGGAACATTTTGATGCCAAAGGTCATGAAGCATTGTGATGACTGGAATCACGGAGCATTTTGATGACAAGGGCATGGAACATTGTTATGAGAAGGTCATGGAGTACTGTGCAGACAGGTGTCAGGGAGCATTGTGATGACATATGTCTTGGTGCCTTGTGATGACAATGCCATGGAGCATTGTGAAGCCAAGTGTCATGGAGGATTGTGATGACAAAGGTAATGGAGCATTGTGATGACAAGGGCTTGGAGCTTTTTGATGACAATGATCATGGAGCACTGTGATGACAAGGGCATGGAGCATTGTGATGACAGGGGCATGGAGCATTGGTCTGACAAGTTTCATGGATTATTGAGATGACAGTGGGCATGGTGCATTGTGATGACAAGGGCATGCAGCATTGTTATGAGAAGGTCATGGAGTACTGTGCAGACAGGTGTCAGGGAGCATTGTGATGACATATGTCTTGGTGCATTGTGATGACAATGGCATGGAGCATTGTGAAGCCAAGTGTCATGGAGGATTGTGGTGACAAAGGTAATGGAGCATTTTGATGACAAGGGCTTGGAGCTTTTTGATGACAATGATCATGGAGCACTGTGATGACAAGGGCATGGAACACTGTGATGACAACGGCCATTGAGAATTTTGATGACAATGTCGTGAAGCACTGTGATGAAAAGCACTTGGAGCTTGCTATGACAGGGTTCATGGAGCATTGTGATGACAAGTGCATGGAGAATTGTGATGACAAGATCATGTAACATTGTGATGAGAAGTGTCATGGAGCATTGTGATGGCAAGACCGTGGAGCACTGTGATGAGAAGACCATGGATAATTGTGATGTCCAGCGTCATGCAGCACTGTAATGACGAGGTGCATGGAGCATTGTGATGACAAGGGTCGGAGAGCATTCTGATGACAAGCTTGTGGAGTAATGTGATGACAATGGCATGTAGTATTGTGATGAAAAGGGCATGGAGCATTGTGATGTAAAAGGCATGGAGGCTTTTCATGACAGCGTTCAAGGAGCATTCTGATGACAAGTGTCAGGGAGCATTGTGATGACAAGTGTATTGAGCATTGTGATGACAAAGGTCATGGAGCATTGTGATGACACGGGCATGGAGTATTGTGATGACAGGCATCATGGAGCGTTGTGATGACAAGTGTAGTGGAACAATGTGATCACTAAGGTTTGGAGCATTGTGGTGACAGAGGTCATGGATCATTTTGATTTCAAGGAGCACGGAGCGTTGTGATGACAGGGATCATGGAGAATTGTGATGAGAAGATCATGGAGCATTGGGCTGTAAATATTCATGGAGTATTGTGATGACAGGGGTCTGGGGGCACTGTGATAACAAGGGCATGGAGCATTGTGATGAGAAGGCCATGGAGCATTCTGATGACATGTGTCATGGATGTTTGTGATGAAAAGGGGAATGGAGCATTGTGATTACAGGGGTCTTTGAGCATTGTGATGAATAGGGCATGGATCATTGTGATGAAAAAGGCATGGAGCCTTGTCAGGGCAGGGTTAAAGGAGCATACTCTCGACAAATGTCAGGGAGCATTGTGATGACAATTGTATTGAGCATTTTGATGACAAAGTTCATGGAGCATTGTGATGAGAAGACCATGGTTAACTGTGATGAGGAGCGTCATGGGGCATTGTGATGACAAGTGTTATGGAACATTGTGATCACAAGTGTTTGGAGCATTGTGATGAGAGAAGTCATGGAGCATATTGATTTCATTGTGATGACAATAGCATGAATCATTATGATGATGGGCATGGTTCATGGGATGACAGGGTTCTTGGAGCATTGAGATTAAAAGGGGCATGGAGCATTGTGATTACATGGGTCTTGGATCATTGTGATGACAAGGGCATGGAGCATAGTGAATGAGAAGTCCACGGAGCATTCTGATGACATGTGTCATGGAGCTTTCTGATGACAATTGCATGGAGCATTGTGATTACAGGGTCTTGGAGCATTGTGATGAAAAGGGTCATGGAGCTTTGTGATGACAACGGCATGGAGCAATGTGATGAGAGGGTTCATGGAGCATTGTGATGACAATGTCATGGAGCATTCTGATAACAAGGGTGACGTGCATTGTGATGAGAAGTGCAGGGAGCATTGTGATGACAGGGATATTGAGTAATTTGCTGAAAATGGTCATGGAACATTTTGATTACAGTGGTTATGGAATATTGTGATTTCAGGGGTCATGGAGCTTTGTGATGAAAAGTGTCATGGAGCATTTTGATGACAGGGGTTATGGAATATTGTGATGTCAGGGGTCATCGAACATTGTGATGATAAGTGCATGTAGCATTTTAATGACAGGGGTCATGGAACATTGTGATGACAGGGGTGACGGAGTATTGGAATGAATAGTGATGCAACATTGTGATATCAGTGGTGAGAGATCATTTTGATGAGAAGTGCATGGAGCGCTGTAATGACAAAGTTTAAGCAGCATTGTGATGAAAAGGATGTGGAGCATTCTGATGACAGGCACATGGCACGTTGTGATGACGTGGGTCATGGAGTATTGTGCTGAGAAGCACATGGAGCATTGTGATGACAAGGGTCATGGAGCCTTGTGCTGAGAAAGGCATAGAGAATTGTGATGACAAGGGTCACAGAGCATTGTGATTAAAAGTTCACAGAGCATTGTGGTGACAAAGGTCACAGAGACTTGTGATGACGAGGGCATGGACCATTTTGATGAGAAAGGTCATGAAGCATTGTGATGACTGGAGTCACAGAGCATTGTGATGACAGGGGTCATGGAGCATTGTGATGACAAGGGCATGGAGCATTGTGATGACAGGGGCATGGAACATTGGTCTTACAAGTTTCATGGATTATTGTGATGACAGTGGGAATGGCGCATTGTGATGACAATGGCACAGAGCATTCTGATGACAATGTTATGCAGTATTATGAAGACAGGTGTCAGGGAGCATTGTGAAGACCTAAGTCATGGCCCATTGTGATGACAATGGCATGGAGCATTGTGATTCCAAGTGTCATGGAGGATTGTGATGACAAAGGTAATGGGGCATTGTGATGACAAGGGCTTGGAGCATTGTGATGACAAAGGTCATGGAGCACTGTGCTGAGAAGGGCATGGAGCATTGTGATGACAAGGTTCATGGAGCATTGTGCTGCGAAAGGCATGGAGCATTGTGATGACAAGTGTCACAAAGCATTTTGATGAAAAGTTCATGGAGCATTGTGGTGACAAATATCATAGAGCCTTGTGATGACGATGGCATGGACCATTGTGATGACCAAGTCATGAAGCATTTTGATGACTGAAGTCATGGATCATTGTGATGACAATGGCAAGGAGCATTGTGATGACAAGAGCATGGAGCATGGTGATGACAACGTCATGCAGAATTGTGAAGACAGGTGTCAGGGAGCATTGTGATGACCTATGTCATGGACAATTGTGATGACAATGACATGGAGCTTTGTGATGACAAGTGTCATGGAGGATTGTGATGACAAAGGTAATGGAGCATTGTGATGACAAGGGCTTGGAGCTTTGTGATGACAAGGGCCATTGACAATTTTGATGACAAATTCGTGAAGCATTGTGATGACAAGCGCATGAAGCTTGCTATGACAGGGGTCATGGAGCATTGCAATGACCAGGGCATGGAGAATTTTGATGAAAAGAGCATGTAAAATTGTGATGAGATGTGTCAAAGAGCATTGTGATGACAAGGACGTGGAGAATACTGATGACCAGGGCATGGAGCATTGTGATGGCAAGACTGGGGAGCATTGTGATGTGTAGACCATATATAATTGTGATGACGGGCATCATGGAGCACTGTAGTGACAAGGGGCATGGAGCATTGTGATAACTTGTGTCATGGATCACTGTGATGACAGGGGTCATGGAGCAATGTGATGACAAGGTTCATGGAGCATTCGGACGACAAGCTTGTGGAGTATTATGATGACAATTGCATGGAGCATTGTGATGAAAAGGCCATTGAGCATTGTGATGACCAGGGCAAGGAGCAATGTGATGAGAGTGTTCATGGAGCATTGTGATGACAATGGCATGGAGTATTGTGATGCCAAGGGTCATGGAGCTTTGTGATGACAAAGGTCATGGAGCATTTTGATGACAAGTGCGTGGTGCATTGTGATGAGAAGGGCAGGGAGCATTGTGATGACAGGGTCATGAAGCAATTTGATGAAAAGGGTCAGGGAACATTTTGATGACAGGGGTCATGGAACATTGTGATGTCAGTGGTCATGGAGCATTGTGATGACAGAGTTCATGGATCATTTTCATTTCAAGGACCATGGCGCATTGTGATGACAAGGGCATCAAGCAATGTGAACCCAAGTTTCATCGAGGATTTTGATGACAATGGGAATGGAGCATTGTGATGACAAGTTCATGAAGCATTTTGCTGACAAATGCATGGAACATTTTGATGACAAGGGTTATGGAGCACTGTGATGACAAGCGTCACTGAACATTGTGATTACAGGGGTCATGGAGCATTGTGATAACAAGGGCATGGATCATTGTGATGACAAGGGTCATGGAGCATTTTGATGACAAGGGTCCCGGATCATTGTGTTGTCAGGGATGATGGATCGTTGTGATGTCTGTGGTCATGGAGCATTGTGATGTCAAGGGTCATGGATCATTGTGATGACAAGGGCATGGTGCATTGTGAATGAGAAGGCCATGAAGCATTCTGATGACATGCGTCATGGAGCTTTGTGATGACCAGGGCATGGAACATTGTGATTACAGGGTCTTGGAGCATTGTGATGACAAGTGTCATGGAGTCTTGTGATGACAAGGCCGTGGAACCTTGTGATGGCAGGGCTCATGGAGCATTGTTATGGCAGGAGTAATGGAGCATTGTGATGACAAGGGCATGGAGCATTGGTCTGAAAATTTTCATGGATTATTGTGATGAGAGTGTGCATGGAGCATTATGATGACAAGGGCAAGGTACACTTAGATACATGGGTCATGGAGCATTGTGATGACAAGGGCATGGAGCAATCTGATGAAAAAGTGCATGGAGCTTTGAGATTACAGGGGTTTTGAAGCAATGTGATTACAAGGGCATGGAGCAATGTGATGAGAGATTTCATTGAGCATTGTGATGACAATTGCATGGAGCATTGTTATGCCAAGGGTCAGGGAGCTTTGTGATGACAAAGTTCATATAGCATTTTGATGACAAGGGAGGGGTACATTGTGACGATAAGGGCATGTAGCATTGTGATGACTGGGGTCATGGAACATTGTGATGAAAGGGGTGAGGGAGTTTTGTGATGATTAGTGATGGAACATTGTAATATCAGTGGTGAGAGAACATTTTCTTGAAAAGTGCATGGAGTATTGTGATGACAAGTTTTATGGTGCATTGTGATGACAAAGATGTGAAGCACTGTGTTGACAAGCGCATGGCACCTTGTGATGACATTGGTCATGGAGCAGTGTGCTGACAAGCTCATGGAGCATTGTGATGACAAGTGTATTGAGCATTGTGATGACAAATGTCATGGAGCATTGTGATGAGAAGACCATTGATAATTGTGATGACGAGCGTAATGGGGCGTTTTGATGACAACTGTTATGGAACATTGTGATCACAAGGGTTGGGAACATTGTGATAACAGAGGTCATGGAGCATTTTGATTTCATTGTGATGAAAATAGCATGAAACATTATGATGATGGGCATGGATCATTGTGATGACAGGGTTCATGGAGCATTGAGATGAAAAGGGGCAAGGAGCATTGTGATTAAAGGGATCTTGGAGCATTGTGATGAGAAGGTCATGGAGCATTGGGCTGAAAATATTCATGGAGTATTGTGATGGCAGGGGTTATGAAGCATTGTGATGACAAGGGTCACGGAGCTGTGTGATGAAAAGCGTCATGGAGCATTCTGATTACAGGGGTCATGGAGCATTGGGATGACAGGGTTCATGGGGCATTGTTCTGATAAATTTATTGGATTATTGTGATGACAGTGGGCATGGCACATTGTGATAAAAAGGGCATGAAGCATTGTTATGACAAGGTCATAGATTATTGTGAAGACAGGTGTCAGGGAGCATTGTGGTGACATATGTCATGATCTATTGTGATGACAATGGCATGGAGCACTGTGATGCCAACTGTCATGGAGAAATGTGATGACAAATATAATGGAGCATTGTGATGACAAGGGCTTGGAGCCTTGTGATGACAAGGGTTATGGAGCATTGTGATGACAAGGAAATGGATCATTGTGATGACAAGTGTCATGGAGCATTTTGATGACAAGAGTCCAGAATCATTGTGTTGTCAGGGGTCATGGATCGTTGTGATGACAGTGGTCATGGAACATAGTGATGACTGTGTTCATGGGGCATTGGGAAGAGAAGTTCATGGAGCATTGGGCTGTAAATATTCATGGAGTATTGTGATGACACGGGTCATGGAGCATTTTGATGACAAGGGAATGGAGCATTGTGATGAAAAGGGCATGGAGCATGTTGATGAGAAGGCAATGGAGCATTTTGAAGACATGCTTCATTAAGCATTGTGATGACAAGGGCATGGAGCATTGTGATTACAGGGGTCTTGGAGGATTGTCATGAAAAGTGCAAGGATTATTGTGATGAAAAATGCATGGAGCCTTGTCATGACAGGTTTCAAGGAGCATATTGACGACCACTGTCAGGGAGCATTGTGATGACAAGTTTATTGAGCATTGTGATGACAAAGGTCATGGAGTATTGTGAATAAAATAACATGGATAATTGTGATGATGATCGTCATGGGGCGTTGTGATGACAAGTGTTATGGAACATTGTGATCACAAGGGTTTAGAGCATTGTGATGACAGAGGTCATGGAGCATTTTGATTTCATTTTGATGACAATAGCATGAAGCATTATGATGATGGGCATGGTGCACTGTGATGACAGGGTTCATGGAGCACTGAGATGAAAAGGGGCATGGAGCATTGTGATTACATGTGTCTTGGAGCATTGCGATGACCAGGTCATGGAGCATTGTGATGAGAAGGCGAAGGCACATTTTGATGACATGCGTCATGGAGCTTTGTGTTGAAAAAGGCATGGAGCACTGTGATTAGAGGTGTCTTGGAGCATTGTGATGACAAGCGTCATGGAGCCTTGTGATGAGAAGGCAGTGGAACATTGTAATGGCAGTTTTTATGGAGCATTTTTATAACATTGTTAATGGAGCATTTTTATGACAAGGGCATGGAGCATTGGTCTGAAAATTTTCATGGATTATTGTGATGAGAGGGGGCATGGAGCATTGTGATGACAAGGGCACGGAACACTGTGATACATGGGTCATGGAGGATTGTAATGCCAAGCCTTGGAGCTTTGTGTTAAGAAGAGCATCGAGCATTGTGATGAAAAGCATCATGGAGCCTGTGATGACAAGGACATGTAACAATGTGATGAGAGGGTTCATGGAGCATTTTGATGACAATGGCATGGAGCATTGTGATGCCAAGGGTCACGGAGCTTTGTGATGACAAAGGACATGGAGGGTTTTGATGACAAGGGCGTGGTGTACTGTGATGAGAAGGGCAGTGAGCATTGTGATGAAAGGGTCATGGAGCAATTTGATGAAAAGTGTCATGGGACATTTTGATGACAGGGGTTATGGAACATTGTGATGTCAAAGGTCAGGGAGCATTGTGATGAAAAGGGTCATGGAGCATTGTGATGACAGGGGTCATGGAACATTGTGATGACAGGGGTGAGGGAGTATTGTGATGACAAGTGATGGAACATTATGATATCAGTGATGGGAGAGCATTTTGATGGGAAGTGCATGGAGCATTGTGACAACAAGGTTTATCGAGAACTGTGATGACAAGGTTGTGGAGCATTGTGATGACAAGCACATGTCACATTGTAATGATACAGGTCAAGGGGCATTTTGCGGACAATCGCATGGAGCATTGTGATGACAAGTGTCATGGAGCATTGTGCTGACAAAGTCATGGAGCATAGTTATGACATGAGTAAGAGAACATTGTGATGAAAATTTCATGGAGAATTGTGGTGACAAATGTCACAGAGCCTTTTGATGACGAGGGCATGGACCATTGTGATGACAGGGGTCATGGAGCATTTTGATGACTGTGGTCATGGAGCATTGTGAAGACATGGGTCATGGAGCATTGTAATGAGACGGTCATTGAGCATTGTGCTGAAAATGTACATGTAGTATTGTGATGACAGGGGTCATGGAGCATTGTGATGACAAGGGAATGGAGCACTGTGATGACAAGGTCCTGGAGCATTGTGATGAGAGGACCATGGAGCCTTGTGATGACAAGTGTCATGGAGCATTCTGATGAAAAGGTGCATGGAGCACTGTGATTACAGGGGTTTTGTAGCATTGTGATGACAAGGGCATGGAACATTGTGATGCAAAGGCCATGGAGCATTCTGATGACATGCGTCATGGAGCTCTGTGATGACAAGGACATGGAGCATTGTGATTACAGGAGTCTTGGAGCATTGTGATGAAAAGGGCATGGATCACTGTAATGAAAATTGCATGGAGCCTTGTCATGACAGGGTTCAAGGATCATACTGATGAGAAGGGTCAGGGAGCATTGTGATGATAAGTGTATTGAGCATTGTGATGACAAAGATCAAGGCGCATTGTGATGAGAAGACCATGGATAATTGTGATGACCAGCCTCATGGGGCATTGTGATGACAAGAGTTATGGAACATTGTGATCAGAAGGGTTTGGACCATTGTGATGACAGAGGTCATTGAGCATTTTGATTTCATTGTGATGACAATAGCATGAAATATTATGGTGATGGGCATGGTGCATAGTGATGACAGGGTTCATGGAGCATTGAGATGAAAAGGGGCATGGAGCACTGTGATTACAGTGGTCTTGGATCATTGTGATGACAAGGGCATGGAGCATTGTGATGAGAAGGCCATGGAGCATTCTGATGACTTGCATCATGGAGCTTTGTGATGACAAGGGCATGGAGCATTTGATTAGAGGGGTCTTGGAGCACTGTGATGACAAGGTTCATGGAGGCTTGTGATGACAAGGCCGTGGAACTTTGTGATGGTAGGGGTCATGGAGCATTGTTATGACAAGGGCACGGAACACGGTGATACATAGATCATGCAGCATTGTAATGACAAGGACATGTAGCATTGTGACGAGAAGGGCATCGAGCGTTGTGATGACAAGCCTCATGGAGATTTGTGATGACAAGTGCATGGAGCAATGTGATGAGAGTGTTCATGGAGCATTGTGATGACAATGGAATGGAGCATTGTGATGCCAAGTGTCATGGAACTTTGTTATGACAAAGGTCATGGAGCATTTTGATAACAAGTGCGTGGTGCATTGTGATGAGAAGTGCAGGGAGCATTGTGATGACATGGGTTATGGAGCATTGTGCTTACACGTTCATCGAGCATTGTGCTGACAACAGTCATGGAACATTGTGTTGACCATGGCATGGAACTTTGTGATGACAAGGTTCACAGAGCACTGTGATGAATAGTTCATGGAGCATTGTGGTGACAAAGGTCACAAAGCCTTGTGTGACGAGGTCATGGAACATTGTGATGACAAATGTCATGAAGCACTGTGATGACTGTAGTCACGGAGCATTGTGATGACAGTGTACTTGGAGCATTGTGATGCCAAGGGCATGGAGCATTGTGATGAGAAGGCCATGGAGCATTCAGATGACATGTGTCATCTAGCTTTGTGATGACAAGGGCAGGGAGCATTGTGACTACAGGGGTCTTGCAGCATTGTGATGAAAAGGGAAAGGATCATTGTGATGAAAAAGGCATGGAGCCTTTTCATGACAGGGTTCATGGAGCATACTGATGACAAGTGTCAGGGAGCATTGTGGTGATAAGTGTATTCAGGATTGTGGTGACAAAGGTCATGGAGCATTGTGATGATTAAACCATTCATAATTGTGATGACGAGCGTCAAGGGGCATTGTGATGACAAGTATTATGGAACATTGTGATCAGAAGGGTTTTTAGCATTGTGATGACAGAGGTCATTGAGAATTTTGATTTCATTGTGATGGCAATAGCATGAAACATTATGATGATGTGCATGGTGCATTGTGATGACAGGGTTCATGGAGCATTGAGATAAAAATTGGCATGGAGCACTGTGATTACAGGGGTCTTGGACCATTGTGATGACAAGTGCATGGAGCATTGTGATGAGAAGGCCATGGAGCATTCTGATGACATGCGTCATAGATCTTTGTGATGACACGGGCATGGAGCATTGTGATTACAGGGGCTTGGATCATTGTTAATGCAAGGGTCATGGAGCCTTGGATGACAATGCCGTGGAACATTGTGATGGCAGGGATCATGGAGAATTGTTATGACAGGGGTTATGGAGCATTGTGATAACAAAGGCATGAAGCATTTTGATGACAGTGGCATGGAACTTTGGTCTGACAAGTTTCATAGATTATTGTGATGACATTGGGCATGATGCATTGTGATGACAAGGGCATGGAGCATTGTGATGAAAGGTCAGGGAGTATTGTGAAGACAGGTGTCAGGGAGCATTTTGATGAAATATATCATGGTCCATTGCGATGACAATTGCATGGAGCATTGTGATGCCAAGTGTCATGGAGGATTGTGATGACAAATATAATGGAGCATTTTTATGACAAGGGTTTAGAGCATCGTGATGACAAGGGTCTTGGCGCATTGTGATGACAAGGGCATGGAGCATTGTGGTGACAAAGGTCACAGAGCCTTGTGTGACAATGGCATAGACCATTGAGATGACAAAGGTCATGAAGCATTGTGATGACTGGAGTCACGGAGCATTGTGATGAGAGGGGTCATGGAGCTTTGTGATGACAGTTTCATGGGGCATTGTGATGAGAAGGTCATGGAGCATTGGGCTGAAAATGTTCATGGAGTATTGTGATGACATGGGTCATGGGGTATTTTGATGACATGGGAATGGAGCATTGTGATGAAAAGGGCATGGAGCATGGTGATGAGAAGGCCATGGGGCATTCTGAAGACATGTATCATGAAGCTTTGTGATGACAATGGCATGGAGCATTGTTATTCCAGGGGTCTTGGAGCATTGTGAGGAAAAGGGCATGGATCCTTGTGTTGAAAAATGCATGGAGCCTTGTCATGACAGTGTTCAAGGAGCATACTGATAACAAGTGTCAGGGAGCATTGTGATGACAAGTGTATTGAGCATTGTGATGACAAAGGTAATGGAGTACTGTGAATAGAAGCCCAAGGATAACTGTGATGATGAGCATCATTGGGCGTTGTGATGACAAGTGTTATGGAACATTGTGATCACAAGTGTTTAGAGCATTGTGATGACAGAGGTCATGGAGCATATTGATTTCATTTTGATGACAATAGCATGAAGCATTATGATGATGGGCATGGTGCATTATGATGACACGGTTCATGGAGCATTGAGATGAAAAGGGGCATGGAGCATTGTGATTACAGGTGTGTTGGAGCATTGTGATGACAAGGGCATGGAGCATTGTGATGACAAGGTCATGGAGTATTGTGAAGACAGGTGTCAGGGAGCACTGTAATGACATGTCATTGTCCCTTGTGATGACAATGGTATGGAGCATTGTGATACCAAGTGTCATGGAGGATTGTGATGACAAAGGTAATGGAGCATTTTAATGACAAGGGTTTCGGACATTGTGATGAGAAGCATCATGGAGCATTGTGATGACAAGGGCTTGGAACAGTGTGATGACAAGGGTCATGGAGCATTGTGATGACAAGGGCATGGAGAATTGTGATGACAAGGGCCATTGAGAATTTTGATGACAACGTCGTGAAGCACAGTGATGAAAAGCGCATGGAGCTTGCTATGACAGTGGTCATAGAGCATTGCGATGACAAGTGCATGGAGAATTGTGATGACAAGATCATATAACATTGTGATGAGAAGTGTCACGAAGAATTGTGATGACAAGGACGTGGAGAATTGTAATGACTTGTTACATGGAGCACTGTGATGAACAGGGCATGGAGAATTGTGATGGCAAGACCGTGGAGCATTGTGATGAAAAGACAATGGATAATTATGATGAAGAGCGTCATGGATCACTCTAATGACAAGGGACATGTAGCATTGTGATGACAGGTGTCACGGAGCACGGTGATGAGAAGGCCATGGAGCATTCTGATGACATGTGTCATGGATCTTTGTGATGACAGGGGCATTGAGCATTGTGGTGACAGGGGCATGGAGCATTTTGATGACAGGGGCATGGAACATTGGTCGGACAAGTTACATGGATTATTGTGATGACAGTGGGCATGGCACATTGTGATGATAAGGGCTTGGAACATTGTGATGACAAGGTCATGGAGTACTGTGAAGACAGGTGTCAGGGGTCATTGTGATGACATATGTCATTGTCCATTGTGATGACAATGGAATGGAGCATTGTGATACCAAGTGTCATGGAGGATTGTGATGACAAAGGTAACGGAGCATTTTGATGACAAGGTCTTGGGACATTGTGATGACAAGCGTCATGGAGCATTATGATGACAAGGGTAATGGAGCATTGTGATGAGACGGTCATGGAGGATTGGCCTGAAAATGTTCATGGAATATTGTGATTACAGTGGTCAAGGAGCATTGTGATGACAAGGGAATGGAGCATTTTGATGACAATGTCCTGGAGCAGTGTGATGAGAAGACCATGGATCCTTGTGATGACAAGTCTAATGGAGCATTCTGATGAATAGGGGCATGGAGCATTGTGATTACAGGGGTCTTGGAGCATTGTGATGACGAGGTCATGAAGCATAGTGATGAGAAGGCCATGGAGCATTCTGATGACATGTGTCATGGATCATTGTGATCACAGGGGCATGGAGCATTGTGATGACAGGGGCATGGAGCATTTGGATGACAGGGGCATGGAACACTGGTCTGACTAGTTACATGGATTATTGTGATGACAGTGGGCATGGCACATTTTGATGACAAGGGCATGGAACATTGTGATGACAAGGTCATGGAGTACTGTGAAGACAGGTGTCAGGGAGCATTGTGATGACATAAGTCATTGTCCATTGTGATGACAATGGCATGGAGCATTGTGATACCAAGTGTCATGGAGGATTGTGATGACAAAGGTAATGGAGAATTTTGATGACAAGGGCTTGGAACATTGTGATGACAAGGGTCATGGAGCATTGTGATGACAAGGGCCATTGAGAATTTTGATGACAACGTCGTGAAGCACTGTCATAACAAGCGCATGGAGCCTGCTCTTACAGGGGTCATAGAGCATTGCGATGACAAGTGCCTGGAGAATTGTAATGAAAAGATCATGTAACATTGTGATAAGAAGTGTCAAGGAGCATTGTGATGACAAGGACTTGGAGAATTGTGATGACATGGGACATGGAGCATTGTGATGACCAGGGCATGGAGCATTGTGATGGCAAGACCGTGGAACATTGTGATGGCAGGGGTCATGGAGCATTGTCATGACAGGGGTAATGGAGCATTTTGATGACAAGGGCATGGAACATTAGTCTGAAAATTTCACGGATAGTTGTGATGAGATTCGGCATGGAGCATTGTGATGACTAGGGCACGGAACACTGTGATACATGTGTCAGTGGGATTGTAATGACAAGGGCATGGAGCATTGTGATGAGAAGAGTATCGAGCATTGTGATGACAAGCGTCATGGAGCATTCTGCTGACAAAGGCATGGAGAAATGTGATGAGAGGTTTCATGTAGCTTTTTGATGAAATGGTATGGATCATTGTGATGCCAAGGGTCATGGAACTTTGTGATGACAAAGGTCATGGAGCATTTTGATGACAAGGTCGTGGTGCATTGTGATGAGAAGGTCAGGGAGCATTGTGATGACAGGGTCATGGAACAAATTGATGAAAAGTGTCATGGAACCTTTTGATGACAGGGGTTATGGAACATTGTGATGTCATGGGACATGGAGCATTCTGATGAAAAGGTGCATGGAGCATTGTGATTAAAGGGGTTTTGAAAAATTGTGATGACAAGGGCAAGGAGCATTTTGATGAGAAGCAAAGGAGCATTCTGATGACATGCGTCATGGAGCTTTGTGATGACAAGGACATGGAGCATTGTGGTGACAAAGGTCACAGAGCCTTGGGTGACGAGGGCATGGACCATTGTGATGACAAAGGTCATGAAGCATTGTGATGACTGGTGTCACGGAGCATTGTGATGACCCGGGTCATGGAGCATTGTGATGACAAGGGCATGGAGCATTGCGATGACAGGGGCATGGAACATTGGTCTGACAAATTTCATGGATTCTTGTGATGACATTAGGCATGGCACATTTTGATTACAAGGGCATGGAACATTGTGATGACAAGGTCATGGAGTATTGTGAAGAGAGGTGTCAGGGATCATTGTGATGAAATATGTCATTGTCCATTGTGATGAAAATGGCATGGAGCATTGTGATACCAAGTGTCATGGAGGATTTTGATGACAAAGGTAATGGAGCATTTTGATGACAAGGGCTTGGGACATTTTGATGACAAGCGTCATGGAGCATTGTGATGACAAGGGCATGGAGCATTGTGATGACAAGTTTTATGGAGCAAAGCAATTAAAAGAATGTGGAGCATTGTGATGACAAGCGCATGGCACATTGTGATGGCATAGGTCAAGGAGCATTGTGCTGACAAGTGCATGGAGCATTTTGATGACAAGTGTCATGGAGCATTGTGCTGACAAGGCATGGAGCATTGTGATGACTAGGGACAAAGAGAATTGTGATGAAAAGTTCATGGAGAATTGTGGTGACAAAGATTACAGAGCCTTGTGTGAAGAGGGCATGGATCATTGGTCTGACAAGTTTCATGGAATATTGTGATGACAGTGGGCATGGAGCATTGTGATGACAAGGTCATGGAGCATTGTGGTGACAAAGGTCATGAAGCATTGTGATGAATGGATGTCACGGAGAATTGTGATGACAATGGCTTGGAGCATTGTGATAACATGTGTCATGGAGGATTGTGATGACAAAGGTAATGGAGCATTTTGATGACAAGTGCTTGGGACGTTGTGATGACAAGGGTCATGGAGCATTGCGATGACAAGTGCCATTGAGAATTTTGATGACAACGTCGTGAAGCACTGTGGTGAGAAGCGCATGGAGCTTGCTATGACAGGGGTCATAGAGCATTGCGATGACAAGTGCATGGAGAATTGTGATGACAAGATCATGTAACATTGTGATAAGAAGTGTCATGGAGCATTGTGATGACAAGGACGTGGAGAATTGTGATGACATGGGACATGGAGCATTGTGATGACCGGTGCATGGAGCATTGTAATGGCAAGACCGTGGAGCATTGTGATGAGAAGATCACGGATAATTGTGATGACGAGCGTCATGGAGCACTGTAATGACAAGGGATATGGAGTGTTGTGATTACAGGGGTCTTGGAGCATTGTGATGAGAAGGCCATGGAGCATTCAGATGACATGTGTCATGGAGCTGTGTGATGACAAGGGCATGGAGCATTGTGATTACATGGGTATTGGAGCACTGTGATGACAAGGGTCATGGAGCGTTGGATGACAAGGCCATGGAACATTGTGATGGCAGGGGTCATGGAGCATTTCTATGACTGGGGTAAAGGAGCATTGTGATGACAAGGGAATGGAACATTGGTCTGAAAATTTCATGGATTATTGTGATGAGATTCGGCATGGAGCATTGTGATGACTAGGGCATGGAACACTGTGATACATGTGTCATGGGGGATTGTAATGACAAGGGCATGGAACATTGTGATGAGAAGAGTATCGAGATTTGTGATGACAAGCGTCATGGAGCATTGTGCTGACAAGAGCATGGAGCAATGTGATGAGAGGTTTCATGTAGCATTGTGATGAAATGGCATGGAGCATTGTGATGCCAAGGGTCATGGAGCTTTTTGATGACAAATGTCATGGAGCATTTTGATGACAAGGTTGTGGTGCATTGTGATGAGAAGGGCAGGGAGCATTGTGATGACAGGGTCATGGAGCAAATTGATGAAAAGTGTCATGGAACATTTTGATTACAGGGGTTATGGAACATTGTGATGTGAGGGGTAATGGAGCATTTTGATGAAAAGGGTCATGGAGCATTCTGATGAAAAGGTTCATAGAGCATTGTGATTACAGGTGTTTTGAAGCATTGTGATGACAAGGGCATGGAGTATTGTGATGAGAAGGCAATGGAACATTCTGATGACATGCGTCATGGAGCTTTGTGATGAAAAGTACATGGAACTTTGTGATTGCAGAAGTCTTGGAGCATTGGAATGAAAAGGGAATGGATCATTGTGATGAAAAATGCATGGAGCCTTGTCATGACAGGTTTCAAGGAGCACACTGATGACAACACTCAGGGAGCATTGTGATCATAAGTGTATTGAGAATTGTGATGACAATGATCATGGAGCATTGTGATGAGAAATCCATGGATAATTGTGATGACCAGCCTCATTAGGCATTGTGATGACAAGTGTTATGGAACATTGTGATCAGAAGGGTTTGGTGCATTGTGATGACAGAGGTCATTGAGCAGTTTGATTTAATTTTGATGACAATAGCATGAAATATTATGGTGATGGGCACGGTGCATTGTGATGACAGGGATCATAGAACATTGAAATTAAAAGGGGCATGGAGCATTGTGATGAAAAATGCATGGAGACTTCTCATGACACTGTTCAAGGAGCATACTGATGATAAGTTTCAGGAAGAATTGTGATGATAAGTATATTGAGCATTGTGATGACAAAGGTCATGGAGCACTGTGATGAGAAGACCATGGATAATTGTGAGGACCAGGCTCATGAGGCATTGTGATGACAAGTGATATGGAACATTGTGATCAGAAGGGTTTGGTGCATTGTGAGGACAGAGGTCTTTGAGCATTTTGATTTCATTGTGATGACAAAAGCATGAAATATTATGGTGATGGGCACGGTGCATTGTGATGACAGGGTTAATGGAGCATTGAGATGAAAAGGGGCATGGAGCATTGTGATTATAGGCCTGTTGGAGCATTGTGATGACAAGGGCATGGATGATTGTGATGAGAAGGCCACGGAGCATTCTGAAGACATGCATCATGAATCTTTGTGACGACAAGGGCATGGAGCATTGTGATTACATGGGTATTGGAGCACTGTGATGACAAGGGTCATGGAGCCTTGGATGACAAGACCATGGAACATTGTGATGGCAGGGGTCATGGAGCATTTCTATGACAGGGGTAAAGGAGCATTGTGATGACAAGGGCAAGGAACATCGCTCTGAAAATTTCATGGATAATTGTGATGAGATTCGGCATGGAGCTTTGTGATGACTAGGGCACCGGACACTGTGATACATGTGTCATGGGGGATTGTAATGACAAGGGCATTCAACATTGTGATGAGAAGAGTATCGAGCATTGTGATGACAAGCGTCATGGAGCATTGTGCTGACAAGGGCATGGAGCAATGTGATGAGAGGTTTCATGTAGCATTGTGATGAAATGGCATGGAGCATTGTGATGCCCAGGGTCATGGAGCTTTGTGATGACAAACGTCATGGAGCATTTTGATGACAAGGTCGTGGTGCATTGTGATGAGAAGGGCAGGGAGCATTGTGATGACAGGGTCATGGAGCAAATAGATTAAAATTGTCATGGAAAATTTTCATTACAGTGGTTATGGAACATTGTGATGTCAGGGGTAATGGAGCATTTTGATGAAAAGTGTCATGGAGCATTCTGATGAAAAGTTTCATGGAGCATTGTGAATACAGGGGTTTTGAAGCATTGTGATGACAAGGGATGGAGTATTGTGATGAGAAGGCAATGGAGCATTCTGATGACATGCGTCATGGAGCACTGTGATGACAACTACATGGAGCATTGTGATTGCAGGGGTCTTGGAGCATTGTGATGAAAAGGGAATGGATCTTTGTGATGAAAAATACATGGAGCCTTGTCATGACAGGTTTCAAGGAGCATACTGATGACAACACTCAGGGAGCATTTTGATGATAAGTGTATTGAGCATTGTGATGACAAAGATCATGGAGCATTGTGATGAGAAGTCCATGGATAATTGTGATTACCAGCCTCATGGGGCATTCTGATGACAAGTGTTATGGAATATTGTGATCAGAAGGGGTTGGTGCATTGTGATGACAGAGGTCATTGAGCAGTTTGATTTCATTTTGATGACAACAGCATGAAATATTTTAGTGATGGACCCAGTGCATTGTGATGACAGGGTTCATGGACCATTGAGATGAAAAAGGGCATGGGGCATTGTGATTACAGGTCTGTTGGAGCATTGTGATGACAAGGGCATGGAGCATTGTGATTACAGGTGTCTTGGAGCACTGTGATGACAAGGGTCATGGAGGCTTGTGATGACAAGGCCGCCCAACCTTTTGATGGCAGGGGTCATGGATCATTGTTATGACAGGGGTAATGGAGCTTTGTGATAACAAAAGTCATGGGGCATTTTGATGACAAGGGCGTGGTGCATTGGGATGAGAAGGGCAGGGAGCATTGTGATGACAGAGTCATGGAGCAATTTGATGAAAAGGGTCATGGAATATTTTGATGACAAGGGTTATGGAACATTGTGATGTCAGGGGTCATGGAGCATTGTGATGACTAGGGACAAAGAGCATTGTGATGAAAATTTCATGGAGAATTGTGGTGACAAATATTACAGAGCCTTGTGTGAAGAGGGCATGTATCATTGGTCTGACAAATTTCATGGAATATTGTGATGACAGTGGGCATGGAACATTGTGATGACAAGGGCATGGAGCATTGTGGTGACAAAGGTCATGAAGCATTGTGATGAATGGAGTCACGGAGCATTGTGATGACAATGGCATGGAGCATTGTGATACCAAGTGCCATGGAGGATTGTGATGACAAAGGTGATGGAGCATTTTGATGACAAGGGCTTGGGACGTTGTGATGACAAGGATCATGGAGCATTGCAATGACAAGTGCCATTGAGAATTTTGATGACAACGTCGTGAAGCATTGTGATGACAAGCACATGGAGCTTGCTATGACAGGGATCATAGAGCATTGTGATGACAAGCGTCATAGAGCATTGTGCTGACAAGTGCATGGAGCAATGTGATGAGAGGTTTCATGTAGCATTGTGATGAAATGCATGGAGCATTGTGATGCCAAGAGTCATGGAGCTTTCTGATGACAAATGTCATGGAGCATTTTGATGACAAGGGCTTGGAACCTTGTGATGACAAGGGCCATTGAGAATTTTGATGACAATGTCGTGAAGCATTGTGATGACAAGCTCATGGAGATTGCTATGACAGGGATCATAGAGCATTCCGATGACAAGTGCATGGCAAATAGTGATGACAAGATCAGGTAACATTGTGTTAAGAAGTGTCATGGAGCATTGTGATGAAAAGGACGTGGAAAATTGTGATGACATGGGACATGGAGCATTGTGATGACCAGGGAATGGAGCATTGTGATGTCAAGACCGTGGAGCATTGTGATGAGAAGATGACGGATAATTGTGATGACGAGCGTCATGGAGCACTGTAATGACAAGGGGCATGGAACATTGTGAATCCAGGGTTCCTGGAGCATTGTGATGACAAGGGAATGGATCATTTTCATGAGAAGGCCATGGAGCATTCTGATGACATGTGTCATGAATCATTGTGACGACAAGGGCATGGAGCATTGTGATTACAGAGTTCTTGGAGCACTATGATGACAAGGGTCATGGAGCTTTGGATGACAAGGCCGTGGAACATTGTGATGGCAGGGGTCATGGAGCATTGTTATGACAGGGGTAATGGAGCATTGTGATGACATGTGCATGGAACATTGGTCTGAAAATTTCATGGATTATTGTGAAGAGATTCGGCATGGAGCATTGTGATGACTAGGGCACGGAACACTGTGATACATGTGTCATGGAATATTGTAAGGACAAGCGCATGGAGCATTGTGATGACAACAGTCATGGAGCATTGTGCTGACAAACGCATGGAGCATTGTGATGACAAGGGACACAGAGCATTGTGATGAAAATTTCATGGAGCATTGTGGTGACAAAGGTCACAGAGCCTTGGGTGACGAGGGCATGGACCATTGTGAGGACAAAGGTCATGAAGCATTGTGATTACTGGAGTCACGGAGCATTGTGATGACAGGGGTCATGGAGCATTGTGATGACAACGGCATGGAGCATTGTGATGAGAGTGGCATGGAACATTGGTCTGAAATGTTTCATGGATTATTGTGATGACAGTGGGCATGGCGCATTGTGATGACAAGGGCATGGAACATTGTGATGACAAGGTCATGGATTATTGTGAAGACAGTTGTCAGGGAGCATTGTGATGACATATGTCATTGTCCATTGTGATGACAATGGCATGGAGCATTGTGATACCAAGTGTCATGGGGGATTGTGATGACAAATGTAATGGAGCATTTTGATGACAAGGGCTTGGAACATTACGATGACAAGGGTCATGGGGCATTGTGATGACTAGGGCATGGAGCATTCTGATGAAAAGGTGCATGGAGCATTGAGATTACAGGGGTTTTGAAGCAATGTGATTACAAGGGCATGGAGCATTGTGATGAGAAGGCAATGGAGCATTCTGATGACATGCGTCATGGAGCTTTGTGATGACAAGGACATGGAGCATTGTGATTACAGGGGTCTTGGAGCATTGTGATGAAATGGGAATGGATCATTGTGATGAAAAATGCATGGAGCCTTCTCATGACAGGGTTCAAGGAGCATACTGATGACAACTGTCAGGGAGCATTGTGATGACAAGTGTATTGAGCATTGTGATGACAAGGGCATGGACTATTGTGATGACAGGCATCATGGAGCGTTGTGATGACAAGTGTTATGGAACAATGTGATCACAAGGGTTTGGAGCACTGTGATGACAGAGGTCATGGATCATTTTGATATCAAGGAGCATGGAGCATAGTGATGACAGTGGTCATGGAGCATTGTGATGTGAAGATCATGGAGCATTGAGCTGAAAATGTTCATGGAGTATTCTGATGAAAGGGGTCATGGAGCATTGTGATGACAAGTTCCTGGAGCATTGTGATGAGAAGACCATGGAGCCTTGTGATGAGAATTTTCATGGAGCATTCTGATAAAAAGGGGCATGGAGCATTGTGATTACAGGGGTCTTGGAGCATTGTGATGAAAAGGGCATGGAGCATTGTGAGAGATGTCTAAGGAGCATTCTGATGACATTCGTCATGGAGCTTTGTGATGGCCAGTGCATGGAACATTGTGATTACAGGGGTCTTGGAACATTGTGATGAAAAAGGCATGGATCATTATCATGAAAAAGGCATGGAGCCTTGTCATGACAGGGTTCAAGGAGCATACTGATGACAAGTGTCAGGGAGCATTGTGATGACAAGTGTATTGAGCACTGTGATGACAAAGGTCATGGAACATTGTGATGAGAAGTGCATGTATAATTGTGATGACGAGACTCATGGGGCGTTGAGATGACAAGTGTTATGGAGCATTGTGATCACAAGGGTTGGGAGCATTGTGATGACAGAGGTCATGGAGCATTTTGATTTCATTGTGATGACAATAGCATGAAGCATTATGATGATGGGCATGGTTCGTTGTGATGACAGGGTTCATGGAGCATTGAGATGAAAAGGGGTATGGAGCATTGTGATTACTCGGGTCATGGAGCCTTGTGATGACAAGGCCGTGTAACATTGTGATGACAGGGGTGAGGGAGTATTGTGATGACTAGTGATGGAAAATTGAGATATCAGTGGTGAGAGAGCATTTTGATTCGAAGTGCATGGAGCTTTGTGATGACAATGTTTATGGAGCATTGTGATTACAAGTTTGGGGAGCATTGTGATGACAAGTGCATGGCACACTGTGATGACATGGGTCATGGAGCATTGTTCTGACAAGCGCATGGAGCATTGTGATAACAAGTGTCATGGAGCATTGTGCTGACAAAGGCATGGAACGTTGTTATGACAGGGCTCAGAGAGCATTGGGATGAAAAGATCATGGAGAATTGTGGTGACAAAGTTCACAGAGCCTTGTGATGACGAGGGCATGGATCATTGTGATGAAAAATGTCATGAAGTATTGTGATGACTGGAGTCACAGAGCATTGTGATGACAAAGGAATGGAGCATTGTGATGACAGCGGCATGGAACATTGGTCTAGCAAGTGTCATGGATTATTGTGATGACAGTCGGCATGGCGCATTGTGATGACAAGGGCATGGAGCATAGTGATGACAAGGTCATGGAGTATTGTGAAGACAGGTGTCAGGGTTCATTGTGATGGCATATGTCATGTTCCATTGTGATGACAATGGCATGGAGAATTGTGATGCCAATTGTCATGGAGGATTGTGACGTCAAAGGTAATGGAGCATTGTGATGACAAGGGCTTGGAGCATTGTGATGACAATGGTCATGGAGCATTGTGATGAAAAGGGCATGGAGCATTTTGATGACAAGGGCTTTTGAGAATTTTGATAACAAGTTCGTGAAGCACTGTGATGAAAAGCACATGAGGCTTGCTATGACAGGGGTCATGGAGCATTGCGATGACAAGTGCATGGAGAATGTGATTACAACAGCATGTAACATTGTGATTTCAAGGGTCATGGAGGATTGTGATTGCAAGACGGTGGAACATTGTGATTAGAAGACCATGGATAATTGCGATGACGAGCGTCATGGAGAACTGTAATGACAAGGGGCATGGAGAATTGTGATGACAGATGTCATGGAGCTTTGTGATGACAGGGGTCATGGAGTATTGTGATGACAAGGGTCATGGAGCATTCTGATGACAAGCTTGTGGAGTATTGTGATGACAATGGCATGGAGCATTGCGATGAAAAGGGCATGGAGCATTGTGATGAAAAAGGCATAGAGCCTTTCCATGACAGGGTCCGAGAAGCATTCTGATGACAAGTGTCAGGGAGCACTGTGATGACAAGAGTATTGAGCATTTTGATGACAAAGTCATGGAGCATTGTGATGACAAGGGCATGGAGTATTGTGATGACAGTCATCATGGAGCGTTGTGATGACAAGTGTTATGAAACAATGTGATCACAAGGGATTGGAGCACTCTGATGACAGAGGTCATGGATTATTTTGATATCAAGGAGCATGGAACATTGTGATGACAGGGGTCATGGAGCATTGTAATGAGAAGATCATGGAGCATTGAGCTGAAAATGTTCATGGAGTATTCTGATGAAAGGGGTCATGGAGCATAGTGATGACAAGGTCCTGGAGCACTCTGATGAGAAGACCATGGAGCCTTGTGATGAGAAGTCTCATGGAGCATTCTGATGAAAAGGGGCATGGAGCATTGTGATTACAGGGGTCTTGGAGCATTGTGATTACAAGGGCATGGAGCATTGTGAGAGATGTCCAAAGAGCATTCTGCTGACATGTGTCATGGAGCTTTGTGATGACCAGGGCAAGGAGCATTGTGATTACAGGGTCTTGGAGCATTGTGATGAAAAAGGCATGGATCATTGTAATGAAAAAGGCATGGAGCCTTGTCATGACAGTGTTCAAGGAGCATACTGATGGCAAGAGTCAGGGAGCATTGTGATGACAAGTGTATTGAGCATTGTGATGACAAACGTCATGGAACATTGTGATGAGAAGACCATGGATAATTGTGAAGACGAGCGTCATGGGGCGTTGTGATGACAAGTGTTATGGAACATTGTGATCACAAGGGTTTGGAGCATTGCAATGACAGAGGTCATGGAGCATTTTGATTTCATTGTGATGACAATAGCATGAAGCATTATGATGATGGGCATGGTGCAGTGTGATGACAGGGTTCATGGATAATTGAGATGAAAAGGGACATGGAGCATTGTGATTACAGGTGTCTTGGAGCATTGTGATGGCAAGGGCATGGAGCATTGTGAATGAGAAGGCCATGGAGAATTCTGATGACATGCGTCATGGAGCTTTGTGATGACAAGGGCATGGAGCATTTGTCTGAAAATTTTCATGGATTATTGTGATGAGAGTGGGCATGGAGCATTGTGATGAAAAGGACACGGAACACTGTGATACATGGGTCATGGAGGATTGTAATGACAAGGTCATGGAGCATTGTGATGAGAAGGGCATCGAGCATTGTGATGACAAGCGTCATGGAGCTTTGCGATGACAAGGGCATGGGGCAATGTGATGAGAGGCTTCATGAAGCATTGTGATGACAATGGCATGGAGCATTGTGATGCCAAGGGTCATGGAGCTTTGTGATGACAAAGGTCATGGAGCATTTTGATTACAAGGGAGTGGTGCATTGTGATGATAACGGCATGTAGCATTGTGATGCTAGGGGTCATGGAACACTGTGATGACAGGGGTGAAGGAGTATGGTGATGACTAGTGATGGAACATTGTGATATCAGTGGTGAGAGAGCATTTTCATGAGAAGTGCATGGAGCATTGTGATGCCAAGGGTCACAGAGCATTGTGATGAAATGTTCATGGAGCATTGTGGTGACAAAGGTCACAGAGACTTGTGATGATGAGGGCATGGACCATTCTGATGACAAAGTCTTGAAGCATTGTGATGACTGGAGACACGGAGCATTGTGATGACAGGTGTCATGGAGCATTGTGATGACAGGGGCATGGAGCATCGGTCTGAAAATTTTCATGGATTATTGTGATGACAGTGGGCATTTCACATTGTGATGACAAGGGCATGGAGCACTGTGAAGAAAAGGTTATGGGGTATTGTGAAGTCAGGTGTCAGGGCGCATTGTGATGACCTATGTCATGGTGCATTGTGATGACAATGGCATGGAGCATTGTGATGACAAGTGTCATGGATGATTGTGATGACAAATGCAATGGAGCATTTTGATGACAATGGTCATGGATCATTGTGATGAAAAGGGCATGGAGCATTGTGATGACAAGGGCTTTTGAGAATTTTGATGACAAGTTCGTGAAGCACTGTGATGAAAAGCACATGGAGCTTGCTATGACAGGGGTCATGGAGCATTGTGATGACAATTTCATGGAGAATGTGATTACAAGAGCATGTAACATTGTGATTTGAAGTGTCATGGAGCATTGTGATGGCAAGACGGTGGAGCATTGTGATGAGAAGACCATGGTTAATTGTGATGACGAGCGTCATGCAGAACTGTAATGACAAGGGGCCTGGAGTATTGTGGTGACAGGAGTCATGGAGAATTGTGATGACAAGTGTCATGGAGCATTCTGATGACAAGCTTGTGGAGTATTGTGATGACAATGGCGTGGAGCATTGTGATGACAATGGCATGGAGCATTGTGATGAAAAAGGCATACAGCCTCTTCATGACAGGGTTCGAGAAGCATTCTGACAACAAGTGTCAGGGAGCATTGTTATGATAAGTGTATTGAGCATTGTGATGACAAAGGTCATGGAGCATTGTGATGACAAGGGCATGGAGTATTGTGATGACAGGCATCATGGAGCATTGTGATGACAAGTGTTATGGAACAATGTGATCACAAGGGTTTGGAGCACTGTGATGACAGAGGTCATGGATCATTTTGATATCAAGGAGCATGGAGCATAGTGATGACAGGGGTCATGGAGCATTGTGATGAGAGGATCATGGAGCATTGAGCTGAAAATGTTCATGGAGTATTCTGATGAAAGGGGTCATGGAGCATTGTGATGACAAGGTCCTGGAGCATTGTGATGAGAAAACCATGGAGCCTTGTGATGAGAAGTCTCATGGAGCATTCTGAAGAAAAGGGGCATGGAGCATTGTGATTACAGGGGTCTTGGAGCATTGTGATGAAAAGGGCATGGAGCATTTTGATGACAAGGGCTTTTGAGAATTTTGATGACAAGTTCGTAAAGCACTGTGATGAATAGAACATGGAGCTTGCTATGACAGGTGTCATGGAGCATTGTGATGACATGGACGTAGAGAAATATGATGACAAGGGACATGGAGCACTGTGATGACCAGGGCATTGAGCATTGTGATCGCAAGACCGTGGAGCATTGTGATGAGAAGGTCATTGATAATTGTGATGACGAGCGTCATGGAGCACTGTAATGACAAGGTTTATGGAGCATTTTGATGACAAGGATGTGGAGCATTGTGATGACAATTGCATGGTGCATTGTGATGATATGGGTAATGGAGCATTGTGCTGACATGCGCATCGAGCATTGTGATGACAAGGGTCATGGGGCATTGTGCTGACAAAGGCATGGAGCTTTGTGATGGCAAGGGTCAAAGAGCATTGTGATAAAAAGTTCATGGAGCATTGTGGTGACAAATGTCACAGAGTTTTGTGTGACGAGGTCATGGACCATTGTGATGACAAATGTCATGAAGCATTGTGATGACTGGAGTCACGGAGCATTGTGATAACACGGGTCTTGGAGCATTGTGATGAAAATGGAATGGATCATTGTGATGAAAAAGGCATGGAGCCTTGTCATGACAGTGTTCAAGGAGCATACTGATGACAAGTGTCAGCGAGCATTGTGATGCCAAGTGTATTGAGCATTGTGGTGACAAAGGTCATGGAGCATTGTGATGAGAAGACCTTGCATAATTGTGATGAAGAGCGTCATGGGGCATGTGATGACAAGTGTTATGGAACACTGTGATCAAAAGGGTTTGGAGAATTGTGATGACAGAGGACATGGAACATTTTGATTTCATTGTGATGAAAATAGCATGAATCATTATGATGAGGAGCATGGGGCATTGTGATGACAGTGTTCATGGAGCATTGAGATGAAAAGTGCATGGAGAATTGTGATTACAGAGGTCTTGGAGCATTGTGTTGACAATGGTCATGGAGCAATTTGAATAAAAGTGTAATGGAATATTTTGATGACAGTGGTTATGGAACATTGTGATGTCAGTGGTCATGAAGCATTGTGAAGAAATGGGTCATGGAGCATTTTGTGAAAGGGGTTATGGAACATTGTGATGATAAGGGCATGTAGCACTGTGATGACAGTGGTCATGGAACATTGTGATGACAGGGGTGAGCGAGTATTGTTATGACTAGTGATGGAACATTGTGATATATGTGGTGAGAGAGCATTTTGCTGTGAGGTGCATGGAGCATTGTGATGACAAGTTTTATGGAGCATAGCGATGAAAAGGATGTGGAGCATTTGAGGAAAACAGCATGGCACATTGTGATGACATGTGTCATGGAGCATTGTGCTGACAAGCGCATGGAGCATTTTGATAACAAGTGTCATGGAGCATTGTGCTGACAAAGGCATGGAACATTGTGATGACAAGCGACACAGAGCATTGTGATGAAAATTTCATGGAGCACTGTGGTGAAAAATATCACAGAGCCTTGGGTGACGAGGGCCTGGAACATTGTGATGAGAAAGGTCATGAATCATTGTGATGACTGGACGCACGGAGCACTGTGATGACAGGGCTCATGGAGCATTGTGAAGACAGGGGCATGGAGCAATATGAAGACAGGGGCATGGAACACTGGTCTGACAAGTTTCATGGATTATTTTGATGACAGTGGGCATGGAGCATTGAGATGACAAGGACATGGAGCATTGTGGAGACAAAGGTCACAGAGTCTTGTGTGACGAGGGCATGGACCATTGTGAGGACCATGGTCATGAAGTATTGTGATGATTGGAGTCACGGAGCATTGTGATGACAGGGGTCACGGAGCATTTTGATGACAAGGGCATGGAGCATTGTGATGACATGGGCATGGAACATTGGTCTGACATGTTTCATGGATTATTGTGATGACAGTGGGCATGGCGCATTGTGATGACAAGGGCATGGAACATTGTGTTGACAAGGTCATGGAGTATTGTGAAGACAGGTGTCAGGGAGCATTGTGATGACATATGTCATTGTTCATTGTGATGACAATGGCATGGAGCATTGTGATACCAAGTGTCATGGAGGATTGTGATGACAAAGGTAATGGAACATTTTGGTGATAAGGGCTTGGAACATTGCGATGACAAGGGTTATGGAGCATTGTGATGAGAAGACCATGGATAATTGTGATGAAAAGGTGCATGGAGCATTGAGATTACAGGGGTTTTGAAGCAATGTGATTACAAGGGCTTGGAGCATTGTGATGAGAAAGCAATGGAGCATTCTGATGACATGCGTCATGGAGCTTTGTGATGACAAGGGCATGGAGAATTGTGATTACAGGGGTCATGGAATATTGTTATCACAGGGGTGAGGGAGTATTGTGATGACTAGTGATGGAACATTGTGATATCAGTGGTGAGAAAGCATTTTGAGGAGAAGTGCATGAAGCATTGTGATCACAATGTTTATGGAGCATTTTGATTACAAGGATGTGGAGCATTGTGATGACAAGTGCATGGTGCATTGTGATGTCATGGGTTATGGAGCACTGTGCTGACACACGCACCGAGCATTGTGCTGACAAGGGTCCTGGAGCATTGTGCTGACAAAGGCATGGAGCTTTGTGATGCCAAGGGTCACAGAGCATTGTGATAATAATTTCATGGAGCATTGTGGTGACAAACGTCACAGAGCTTTGTGTGACGAGGTCATGGACCATCGTGATGACAAATGTCATGAAGCATTGTGATGACTGGAGTCACGGAGCATTGTGATTACGGCGGTCTTGGAGCATTGTGATGAAAAGGGAATGGATCATTGTGATGAAAAAGGCATGGAGCCTTGTCATGACAGTGTTCAAGGAGCTTACTGATGACAAGTGTTAGCGAGCACTGTGATGCCAAGTGTATTGAGCATTGTGGTGACAAAGGTCATGGAGCATTGTGATGAGAAGACCTTGCATAATTGTGATGACGAGCGTCATGGGGCATGTGATGACAAGTGTTATGGAACATTGTGATCAGAAGGGTTTGGCACATTGTGATGACAGAGGACATGGAGCATTTTGATTTCTTTGTGATGGCAATAGCATGAATCATTATGATGATGGGCATGGTGCATTGTGATGACAGTGTTCATGGTGCATTGAGATGAAAAGTGGCATGGAGAATTTTGATTACAGCGGTCTTGGAACCTTGTGATGACAAGGCCGTGGAACATTGTGATGGCAGTGGTCATGGAGCATTGTTATGACAGGTGTAATGGAGCATTGTGATGACAAGGGCATGGAACAATGTGATGAGAGATTTAATTGAGCATTGTGATGACAATGGCATGGAGCATTGTGATGCAAAGGGTCATGGAGCTTTGTGATGACAAATGTCATGGGGCATTTTGATGACAAGGGCGTGGTGCATTGTGATGAGAAGGGCAGGGAGCATAGTGATGACAGGGTCATGGAGCAATTTGAATAAAAGGGTCATGGAATATTTTGAGGACAGGGGTTATGGAACATTGTGATATCAGGTGTCATGAAGCATTGTAATGAAATGTGTCATGGAGCATTTTGTGACAGAGGTTATGGAACATTGTGATGTCAGGGGCCATGGAGCATTGTGAAGATAAGGGCATGTAGCACTGTGATGACAGTGGTCATGGAACATTGTGATGACAGGGGTGAGCGAGTATTGTGATGACTAGTGATGGAACATTTTGATATATGTGGTGAGAGAGCATTTTGATGAAAAGTGCAAGGAACATTGTGATGACAAGTTTTATGGAGCATAGCGATGAAAAGGATGTGGAGCATTGTGATGAAAAGAGCATGGCACATTGTGATGACATGTGTCATGGAGCATTGTGCTGACAAGCGCATGGAGCATTTTGATGACAAGTGTCATGGAGCATTGTGCTGACAAAGGCATGGAGCTTTGTGATGACAAGGGACACAGAGCATTTTGAAGAAAATTTCATGGAGCACTGTGGTGACAAAGATCACAGAGCCATGTGTGACGAGGGCATGGACCATTGTTAGGACAAAGGTCATGAATCATTGTGATGACTGGAGTCACGGAGCATTGTGATGACATGGTCATGGAGCATTGTGATGACAAGGGAATGGAGCAATGTAATGACAGGGGAATGGAACACTGGTCTGACAATTTCATGGATTATTGTGATGACAGTGGGCAAGGAGCATTGAGATGACAAGGACATGGAGTATTGTGGTGACAAAGGTCACAGAGCCTTGTGTGACGAGGGCATGGACCATTGTGAGGACAAAGGTCATGAAGCATTGTGATGACTGGAGTCACGGAGCATTGTGATAACAGGGTTCATGGGGCGTTGTGATGACAAGGGCATGGAGCATTGTGATGACAGGGGCATGGAACATTGGTCTGACATGTTTCTTGGATTATTGTGATGACAGTGGGCATGGCGCATTGTGATGACAAGGGCATGGAACATTGTGATATCAAGGTCATGGAGTATTGTGAAGACAGGTGTCAGGGAGCATTGTGATGACATATATCATTGTCCATTGTGATGATAATGGCATGGAACATTGTGATACCAAGTGTCATGGAGGATTGTGATGACAAAGGTAATGGAGCATTTTGATGACAAGGGCTTGGAACATTGCGATGACAACGGTCATGGAGCATTGTGATGACAAGGGCATGGAGCATTCTGATGAAAATGTGCATGGAGCATTGAGATGACAGGGGTTTTGAAGCAATGTGATTACAAGGGCATGGAACATTATGATGAGAAGGCAATGGAGCATTCTGATGACATGCGTCATGGAGCTTTGTGATGACAAGGACATGGAGCATTGTGATTACAGGGGTCTTGGAACATTGTGATGAAAAGGGAATGGATCATTGTGATGAAAATTGCATGGAGCCTTGTCATGACAGGCTTCAAGGAGCATACTGATGACAACTGTCAGGGACCATTGTTATGATAAGTGTATTGATCATTTTGATGACAAAGCTCATGGAGCATTGTGATGAGAAGACCATGGATAATTGTGATGACCAGCGTCATGGGGCATTGTGATGACAAGTGTTATGGAACATTGTGATCAGAAGGTTTTGGTGCGTTGTGATGACACAGGTCATTGAGCATTTTGATTTCATTGTGATGATAATAGCATGAAATATTATGGTGATGGGAACGGTGCATTGTGATGACAGTTTTCATGGAGCATTGAGATGAAAAGGGGCATGGAGCATTGTGATTACAGGGGTGTTGGAGCATTGTGATGAAAAGGGCATGGAGCATTGTGATGAGAAGGCCATGGAGCATTCTGATGACATGCGTCATGGAGCTTTGTGATGACAAGGGCATGGAGAATTGTGATTACAGGGGTCATGGAATATTGTGATGACAGGGGTGAGAGAGTATTGTGATGACTAGTGATGGAACATTGTGATATCAGTTGTGAGAAGGCATTTTGAGGAGAAGTGCAATGTGCATTGAGATGACAAGGTTTATGGAGCATTTTGATGACAAGGATGTGGAGCATTGTGATGACAAGTGCATGGAAAAATGTGAGGAGAGATTTCATTGACCATTGTGATGACAATGGCATGGAGCATTGTGATGCTAAGGGTCATGGAGCTTTGTGATGAGAAATGTCATGGGGCATTTTAATGACAAGGGCGTGGTGCATTGTGATGAGAAGGGCAGGGAGCATTGTGATGACAGGGTCATCGAGCAATTTGAATAAAAGGGTCATGGAATATTTTGATGACAGGGGTTATGGAACATTGTGATATCAGGTTTCATGGAGCATTGCGATGATAAGAGCATGTAGAACTGTGATGACAGTGGTCATGGATCATTGTGATGACAGGGGTGAGCGAGTATTGTGATGACTAGTGATGGAACATTGTGATATATGTTGTGAGAGAGCATTTTGATGAGAAGTACATTGAGCATTGTGATGACAAGTTTTATGGAGCATAGCGATGAAAAGGATGTGGAGCATTGTGATGAAAATAGCATGGCGCATTGTGATGACATGTGTCATGGAGCATTGTGCTGACAAGCGCATGGAGCATTTTGATGACAAGTGTCATGGAGCATTGTGCTGACAAAGGCATGGAGCATTGTGATGACACGGGACACAGAGCATTGTGATGAAAATTTCATGGAGCATTGTGGTGACAAAGATCACAGAGCCTTGTGTGACGACGGCATGGACCATTGTGATGAGAAAGGTCATGAATCATTGTGATGACTGGAGTCACGGAGCATTGTGATGACAGGGGTCATGGAGCATTGTGATGACAAGGGAATGGAGCAATGTGATGACAGTGGCATGGAACATTGGTCTGACAAGTTTCATGGATTATTGTGATGACAGTAGGCATGGAGCATTGAGATGACAAGGGCATGGAGCATTGTGGTGACAAAGGTCATAGAGCCTTGTGTGACGGGGGCATAGACCATTGTGAGGACAAAAGTCATGAAGCATTGTGATGACTGGAGTCACGGAGCATTGTGATGACAGGGGTCATGGAGCATTGTGATGACAACGGCATGGAGCATTGTGATGACAGGGGCATGGAACATTGGTCTGACATGTTTCATGGATTATTGTGATGACAGTCGTCATGGCGCATTGTGATGACAAGGGCATGGAACATTGTGATGACAAGGTCATGGAGTATTGTGAAGACATTTGTCAGTGAGCATTGCGATGACATATGTCATTGTCCGTTGTGATGACAAAGGCATGGAGCATTGTGATACCAAGTGTCATGGAGGATTGTGATGACAAAGGTAATGGAGCATTTTGATGACAAGGTCTTGGAACATTGCGGTGACAAGTTTCATGGAGCATTGTGATGACAAGGGCATGGAGCATTCTGATGAAAAGGTGCATGGAACATTGAGATTACAGGGGTTTTGAAGCAATGTGATGACAAGGGCATGGATCATTTTGAGGAGAAGGCAATGGAGCATTCTGATGACATGCGTCATGGAGCTTTGTGATGACAAGGACATGGAGCATTGTGATTACAGGGGTGTTGGAGCATTGTGATGACAAGGGCATGGAGCATTGTGATGAGAAGGCCATGGAGCATTATGATGACATGTGTCATGGAGCTATGTGATGACAAGTGCATGGAGAATTGTGATTACAGGGGTCATGGAATATTGTGATGACAGGGGTGAGGGAGTATTGTGATGACTAGTGATGGAACATTGTGATATCATTGGTGAGAAGGCATTTTGAGGAGAAGTGCATGGAGCATTGTGATCACAAGGTTTATGGAGCATTTTGATGACAAGGATGTGGAGAATTGTGATGACAAGTGCATGGTGCTTTGTGATGACATGGGTTATGGAGCATTGTGCTGACACGCACATCGAGCATTGTGATGACAAGTGTCATGGAGCATTGTGCTGACAAAGGCATAGAGCCTTGTGATGACAAGGGTCACAGAGCATTGTGATAAAAATTTCATGGAGCATTGTGGTGACAAAGGTCACAGAGCTTTGTGTGACGAGGTCATGGACCATTGTGATGACAAATGTCATGAAGCATTGTGATGACTGGAGTCACGGAGCATTGTGATAAAATGGGTCTTGGAGCATTGTGATGAAAAGGGAATGGATCATTGTGATGAAAAAGGCATGGAGCCTTGTCATGACAGTGTTCAAGGAGCATACTGATGACAAGTGTCAGCGAGCATTGTGATGCCAAGTGTATTGAGCATTGTGGTGACAAAGGTCATGGAGCATTGTGATGAGAAGACCTTGCATAATTGTGATGACGAGCGTCATGGGGCCTGTGATGACAAGTGTTATGGAACACTGTGATCAGAAGGGTTTGGAGAATTGTGATGACACAGGACATGGAGCATTTTGATTTCATTGTGATGACAATAGCATGAATCATTATGATGATGGGCATGGTGCATTTTGATGGCAGTGTTCATGGAGCATTGAGATGAAAAGTGTCATGGAGAATTGTGATTACAGAGGTCTTGGAGCATTGTGATAACTAGGGTCATGGAGCCTTGTGATGCCAAGGCCGTGGAACATTGTGATGGCAGGGGTCATGGAGCATTGTTATGACAGGGGTAATGGAGCATTGTGATGACAAGGGCATGGAACAATGTGATGAGAGATTTAACTGAGCATTGTGATGACAATGGCATGGAGCATTGTGATGCCAAGGGTCATGGAGCTTTGTGATGACAAATGTCATGGGGCATTTTGATGACAGGGGCCTGGTGCATTATGATGAGAAAGGCAGGGAGCATTGTGATGACAGGGTCATGGAGCAATTTGAATAAAAGTGTCATGAATATTTTGATGACAAGTGTTATGGAACATTTTGATGTCAGTGGTCATGGAGCATTGTGATGAAAAGGGCATGTAGCACTGTGATGACAGTGGTCATGGAACATTGTGATGACAGGGGTGAGCGCGTATTGTAATGACTATTGATGGAACACTGTGATATATGTGGTGAGACAGCATTTTGATGAGCAGTGCATGGAGCATTGTGATGACAAATTTTATGGAGCATAGCGATGAAAAGGATGTGGAGCACTGTGATGAAAAGAGCATGGCACATTGTGATGACATGTGTCATGGAGCATTGTGCTGACAAGCGCATGGAGCATTTTGATGACAAGTGTCATGGAGCATTGTGCTTACAAAGGCGTGGAGCATTGTGATGACAAGGGACACAGAGCATTGTGATGAAAATTTCATGGAGCATTGTGGTGAAAAAGATCACAGAGCCTTGTGTGACGAGGGCATGGACCATTGTGATGAGAAAGGTCATGAATCATTGTGAGGACTGGAGTCACGGAGCATTGTGATGACAAGGGCATGGAGCAATGTGATGACAGGGGCATGGAACATTGGTCTGACAAGTTTCATGGATTATTGTGATGACAATGGGCATGGAGCATTGAGATGACAAGGGCATGGAGCATTGTGGTGAAAAAGGTCACAGAGCCTTGTGTGACGAGGTCATGGACCATTGTGAGGACAAAGGTCATGAAGCATTGTGATGACTGGAGTTACGGAGAATTGTGATGACAGGGGTCATGGAGCATTGTGATGACAAGGGCATGGAGCAATGTGATGACAGGGGCATGGAACATTGGTCTGATATGTTTCATGGATTATTGTGATGACAGTGGGCATGGCGCATTGTGATGACAAGGGCATGGAACATTGTGATGACAAGGTCATGGAGTATTGTGAAAACTGGTGTCAGGGATCATTGTGATGACATTTGTTATTGTCCATTGTGATGACAATGGCATGCAGCATTGTGATACCAAGTGTCATGGAGGATTGTGATGACAAAGGTAATGGAGCATTTTGATGACTAGGACTTGGAACATTGCGATGACAAGGGTCATGGAGCATTGTGATGACAAGGGCATGGAGCATTCTGATGAAAAGGTGCATGGAGCATTGAGATTACAGGGGTTTTGAAGCAATGTGATTACAAGGGCATGGAGCATTGTGATTACAGGGGTTTTGAAGCAATGTGATGACAAGGACATGGAGCATTGTGATTACAAGTGTCTTGGAGCATTGTGATGAAAAGGGAATGAATCATTGTGATGAAAAATGCATGGAGCCATGTCATGACTGGGTTCAAGGAGCATACTGATGACAACTGTCAGGGAGCATTGTGATGATAAGTGTATTGAGCATTGTGATGACAAAGATCATGGAGCATTGTGATGAGAAGTCCATGGATAATTGTGATGACCAGCGTCATGGGGCATTGTGATGACAAGTGTTATGGAACATTGTGATCAGAAGGGTTTGGTGCATTGTGATGACAGAGGTCATTGAGCATTTTGATTTCATTGTGATGACAATAGCATGAAGCATTATGATGATGGGCATGGTGCATTGTGATGACAGTGTTCATGGAGCATTGAGATGAAAAGGGGCATGGAGCATTGTGATTACAGGTGTGTTGGATCATTGTGATGACAAGGGCATGGGGCATTGTGATGACAAGTTTTATGGAGCATAGCGATGAAAAGGATGTGGAGCGTTGTGATGAAAAGAGCATGGCACATTGTGATGACAGTGTTCATGGAGCATTGTGATGAAAAGTGTCATGGAGAATTGTGATTACAGAGGTCTTGGAGCATTGTGATGACTAGGGTCATGGAGCCTTGTGATGCCAAGGCCGTGGAACATTGTGATGGCAGGGGTCATGGAGCATTGTTATGACAGGTGTAATGGAGCATTGTGATGACAAGGGCATGGAACAATGTGATGAGAGATTTAATTGTGCATTGTGATGACAATGGCATGGAGCATTGTGATTCCAAGGGTCATGGAGCTTTGTGATGACAAATGTCATGGGGCATTTTGATGACAGGGGCCTGGTGCATTATGATGAGAAGGGCAGGGAGCATTGTGATGACAGGGTCATGGAGCAATTTGAATAAAAGTGTCATGAATATTTTGATGACAGGGGTTATGGAACATTGAGTTGTCAGGGGTCATGGAGCATTGTGATGAAAAGGGCATGTAGCACTGTGATGACAGTGGTCATGGAACATTGTGATGACAGGGGTGAGCGCGTATTGTGATGACTAGTGATGGAACATTGTGATATATGTGGTGAGAGAGCATTTTGATGAGCAGTGCATGGAGCATTGTGATGACAAATTTTATGGAGCATAGCGATGAAAAGGATGTGGAGCATTGTGATGAAAAGAGCATGGCACATTGTGATGACATGTGTCATGCAGCATTGTGCTGACAAGCGCATGCAGCATTTTGATGACAAGTGTCATGGAGCATTGTGCTGACAAAGGCATGGAGCATTGTGATGACAAGGGACACAGAGCATTGTGATGAAAATTTCATGGAGCATTGTGGTGACAAAAATCACAGAGCCTTGTGTGACGAGGGCATGGACCATTGTGATGAGAAAGGTCATGAATCATTGTGAGGACTGGAGACCCGGAGCATTGTGATGACAAGGGCATGGAGCAATGTGATGACAGGGGCATAGAACACTGGTTTGACAAGTTTCATGGATTATTGTGATGACAGTGGGCATGGCTCATTTTGATGAGAAGGGCATGGTTCATTGTGATGAGAAGGTCATGGAGTATTGTGAAGACAGGTGTCAGGGAGCATTGTGATGACATATGTCATTGTCCATTGTGATTACAATGGCATAGAGCATTGTGATACCAAGTGTCATGGAGCATTGTGCTGACAAAGGCATGGAGTATTCTGATGACAATTGACACAGAGCATTGTGATGAAAATTTCATGGAGCATTATGGTGACAAAGATCACAGAGCCTTGTGTGACAAGGGCATGGACCACTGTGATGAGAATGGTCATGAATCATTGTGATGACTGGAGTCACGGAGCACTGTGATGACAGGGTTCATGGAGCATTGTGATGACAGGGGCATGGAGCAATGTGATGACAGGGGCATGGAACATTGGTCTGACAAGTTTCATGGATTACTGTGATGACAGTGGGCATGGAGCATTGAGATGACAAGGGCATGGAAAATTGTGGTGACAAAGTTCACAGAGCCTTGTGTGATGAGGGCATGGACCATTGTGAGGACAAAGGTCATGAAGCATTGTGATGACTGGGGTCACGGAGCATTGTGATGACACGGGTCATGGAGCATTGTGATGACAAGGGCATGGAGCATTGTGATGACAGGGGCATGGAACATTGGTGTTTCATGTTTCATTGATTATTGTGATGACAGAGGGCATGGCACATTGTGATGACAAGGGCATGGAACACTGTGATGACAAGGTCATGGAGTACTGTGAAGACAGTTGTCAGGGAGCATTGTGATGACATATGTCATTGTCCATTGTGATGACAATGGCATGGAGCATTGTGATACCAAGTGTCATGGAGGATTGTGATGACAAAGGTAATGGAGCATTTTGATGACAAGGGCTTGGAACATTGTGATGACAACGGTCATGGAGCATTGTGATGACAAGGGCATGGAGAATTCTGATGAAAAGGTGCATGGAGCATTGAGATTACAGTGGTTTTGAAGCTATGTGATTACAAGGGCATGGAGCATTGTGATGAGAAGGCAATGGAGCATTCTGATGACATGCGTCATGGAGCTTTGTGATGACAAGGACATGGAGCATTGTGATTACAGGGGTCTTGGAGCATTGTGATGAAAAGGGAATGGATCATTGTGATGAATAATGCATGGAGCCTTGTCATGACTGGGTTCAAGGAGCATACTGATGACAACTGTCAGGGAGCATTGTGATGATAAGTGTATTGAGCATTGTGATGACAAAGATCATGGAGCATTGTGATGAGAAGACCATGGATAATTGTGATGACCAGTGTCATGGGGCATTGTGATGACAAATGTTATGGAATATTGTGATCAGAAGTGTTTGGTGCATTGTGATGACAGAGGTCATTGAGCATTTTGATTTCATTGTGATGACAATAGCATGAAATATTATGGTGAGGGGCACGGTGCATTGTGATGACAGGGTTCATGGAGCATTGAGATGAAAAGGGGCATGGAGCATTGTGATTACAGTGGTGTTGGAGCATTTTGATGACAAGGGCATGGAGCATTGTGAAGAGAAGACCATGGAGCATTCTGATGACATGCGTCATGCAGCTTTGTGACGACAAGGGCATGGAGAATTGTGATTACATGGGTCATGGAATATTGTGATGACAGGGATGAGGGAGTATTGTGATGACTAGTGATGGAACATTGTGATATCAGTGGTGAGAAGGCATTTTGAGGAGAAGTGCATTGAGCTTTGTGATGACAAGGTTTATGGAACATTTTGATGACAAGGATGTGGAGCATTGTGATGACAAGTGCATGGTGCATTGTGATGACATGGGTTATGGAGCATTGTGCTGACACACGCATCGAGCATTGTGCTGACAAGGGTCACAGAGCATTGTGATAAAAATTTCATGGAGCATTGTGGTGACAAAGGTCACAGAGCTTTGTGTGACGAGGTCATGGACCATTGTAATGATAAGTTTCATGAAGCACTGTGATGACTGGAGTCACGGAGCATTGTGATAACAGGGATCTTGGATCATTTTGATGAAAAGAGAATGGATCATTGTGATGAAAAAGGCATGGAGCCTTGTCATGACAGTGTTCAAGGAGCATACTGATGACAAGTGTCAGCGAGCATTGTGATGCCAAGTGTATTGAGCATTGTGGTGACAAAGGTGATGGAGCATTGTGATGAGAAGACCTTGCATAATTGTGATGACGAGCGTCAGGGGCATGTGATGACAAGTGTTATTGAACATTGTGATCAGAAAGGTTTGGAGCATTGTGATGACAGAGGACATGGAGCATTTTGATTTCATTGTGATGACAATAGCATGAATCATTATGATGATGGTCATGGTGCATTGTGATGACACTGTTCATGGAGCATTGAGATGAAAAGTGGCATGGAAAATTGTGATTACAGAGGTCTTGGAGCATTGTGATTACAAGGGTCATGGAGCATTGTGATGACAAGGGCTTGGAGCTTGTGATGACAAGTGTCATGGAGAATTGTGATGACAATGGCAGGGAGCATTGTGATGTCAAGGGACATTGAGAATTTTTATAACAATGTCATGAAACATTGTGATGACAAGCATATGGAGCTTGCTATGACAGGTTTCAGGGAGGATTGCGATGACAAGTGCACGAAGAATTGTGATGACAAGTGCGTGTAACATTGTGATGAGAAATGTCATGGAATATTGTGATGACATAGAGGTGGAGAATTGTGATGACAAGGGACATGGAGCAATGTGATGGCAAGACCGTGGAGCATTGTGATGAGAAGACCATGGATAATCGTGGTGACAAGCATCATGGAGCATTATGATGACAAGAGCCATGGAGCATTCTGACATAAGATATCACTTATGAAGGAAATGTGAACATGGGTACATTTGAACTGAATTAGGAAAGAGAACAGAATCTCACATATAGAAAACATACTTATGCCTGCTTACGGGGAAAAGAGATATGGGGAGATGCATAAAACCATAGTTTAATATTATCACCAGTTCCATTCCATAATCCAAATACAGAATAGACAAGACCAACACCTTCCTCAGTGAACGGGACTCAACACCCCTATTCTCTGCAGAGTAATATATCTGACGAGTAAGAATCTTAAAACCTATGTATTGATATGTTTCTGTAAGGGAATCAAGTGTGTCTAGACTGGCATAAACATGGCAGTGAAAATCAGCGGAAACCCACGATAAAAAGGAATTTAAAAACAAAACAAAAAAACAGGGAAATTCTTTACAATTCCTTCAGGGGCTCTGATGAAACCTGGAATGACCCTATCTACAATGACAGCTGGATGTGGCATAAGGCTGGAAACTTGAGACTGAGATGATTGGTCAGATTGGGTGAGCAAATGCAGATCCTTTAAATCAATAATGTGTGGCACCCATTCCTTGGGTCCCAACTCTCCAAATAAAAGGGAATATTACTACAGCTATAACATGTACGGGAAACCTAGAGAATGGACCCACTGTGAATACGAAAGGTTTCTAAAACTCAACTAATACTCCCTCTCCTCGTGCTCCGGTTTCACTTTCCAACTGCTTTACTATCAATCTCCCAACTTGGAAAGACAGCCCCTTTAACCTCCTGGTTCGCACAGGTTGCCAAATTGGCAAAGGATGAAAGGGAAGAGGGAGTACCAATGAGAGAGTAGCTGTTAGGCATTTGGACGGGCACATGTCACTCTAATTTCCCGGCACGAAGAAGAATAAACCAAAGTCTCTGCCAACCGCCGGGAACCAGTATAGGTCCGGAACCAACATTTGGGACTTCCGGTCAGCTCACAAAAAACAAGTTGAAAAATGGAACTCAGGGAAACAGCAATTCAAAAACTGGCAGAGCAATAAAGGACAACAATCTTCCAAAAATCTGTTGAGAGAAGTCAACGAGGTGGACTTGAAAGCGAGCCAGAATAGTAGGAAACAGATTTCAAGAGGTACATTGGAATCACGTTTAAGACACAGGAAGAGGGGCACAACATCGACAATGATGCACTTGGCCAAAAAGGGCGTATGCATTTTCTGCTGAATATATTCAGGAGAAAACGCATACGCCCTTTTTGGCCAAGCAAGCAACCGGACAATGCAAAACTGCACTACAAAGAAGTGTCACTTCCCACCGTTCAAAAGGGACATCCACAAAATGAACAAAAACCAGAAAGGCAAGACAGGCACTGGAGAACAAGGAACCTAGTTATGCTGTTGGGCAGGATGTAAACTGCCAACTGCCTCTCTGTAGGAGTGCATTGTGTTCCCTAAAACAAGTTAAAAACAGAGCTACAGATCAAGGACACTTCCAGTCTAGGGAATATACCTTGGGAAAACGGAAAATCAATAAGACAGAGCCACCTCAAAATATATGGCTGCACTGCTTACAAGAACCTCAACTTGGGTACACCTTAAATAGCCCAGGAAAGACAAAAATGGTTCAAGAAATTGTGTTACTTACGTAAGATGGAATATCCCTCAGCCATGAAATCAATGTCATAAGGCCAGTAGCACCAAAATGAGTGGATTCAGGTACGATGATTCTAAGTGAAATAAGTCACAGAGAAAAAGAAACTGATAAGATATCACTTATGAAGGTCCTGTAAACATGGCTGGATACACATGGACTGAGTTAGGAAAGAGAACAGAGTCTCACATTTAGAAAACTCTCTTGTGCCTGCTTAAGGGTGAAGGAAAGGTAGGGTGATGCATAAAACCAGTGTTTGATATTAGTACATGTACCGTTCCGAAAACCAACTACGGAATAGACAAGGCCTACACCTTCCTCAGTGAAAGGGACTCAAAAACACATATTTCCCACAGAGGAATATATCTGACTAGTAAGAATCGTAAAAACAATGTACTGATAAGTCTCCGTAAGGGAATCAAGTGTGTCTAGACTCACATAAACATGGCAGTGAGAATCAGCTCAAACCCACTATAAAAAGGAATTTCAAGAAAAAAACAAAAAAACAGGGAAATTCTTTACAATTCCTTCAGGGGTTCTGATGAAACATGGAATGACCCTATCTACAATGACAGCTGGATGTGGAATAAGGCTGGACACTTGGGACTGAGAGGATTGGTGAGATTCGGTGAGCAAATGCAGACCATTTAAAGCAATAATGCGTGGCACACATTCCAAGGGTCCCAACTCTCCAGGTTGAAGGGAATATTACTACAGCTATAACATGTACGGGAAACATAGAGAATGGACACACAGTGAAAACAAAAGGTTTCTAAAACTCAACTAATAGTCCCTCTCCTGGTGCTCCCGTTTGAATTTCCAACTGCTTTACTATCAATCTCCCAAATTGGAGAGATAGCCCCTTTAACTTCTTGGTTCGCACAGGTTGCAAATTTGGCAGAAGATGAAAGGGAAGAGGTAGCACTAATGAGAGAGTAGCTGTTAGGCATTTGGACTGGCACATGTTACTCTAATTTCCTGGCAGGAAGAAGAAATAACCAAAGTCTCAGCCAACTGCCGGGAACCAGGATAGGTTCTGAACCAAATTTTTGACCTGCCGTCAGCTCACAAAAAACGAGTTGAAAAATGGAGCTCAGGGGCACAGCAATTCACAAACTGGCAGAGTAATTAAGGACAACTATCGACCAAAAATCTGTTGAGGGAAGGCAACGAGGCGAAGTTGAAAGCGAGCCAGAATAGCAGGAATCAGATTTCAAGAGGTTCATTGGAATCACATTTAAAGCACAGGAAGAGGGGCACAACTTCGACAATGATGCACTTGGCCAAAAAGGGCATATGCGTTTTCTCCTGAATATATTCAGGAGAAAACGCATACACACTTTTTGGCTATGCAAGCACGCGGGCAAAGAAAGCCTGCACTATAAAGAAGTACCACTTCCCACCTGTAAAAAGGGATATCCGCAAAATGTGTAAAAACCAGAAAGGCAAAAAAGGCCCTGGAGAACAGGGAGCCTAGTTATGCTGATGGGCAGGATGTAAATTGCCAACTGCCTCTCTGGAGGAGTGCATTGTGTTCCCTAAAACAAGTAAACAACAGAGCTACAGAGCCAAGGGCGCTTCCAGTCTAGGGAAGATACCTTGTGAAAACTGAAAATCAATAACACAGAGCAAACACAATATTGAGGGCTGCACTGCTTCCAAGAACCTCAACTTGGGTACACCTTAAATATCCCAGGAAAGACAAAAATGGTTCAAGAAATTGTGTTACATACGTACAATGGAATACCCCTCAGCCATGAAATCAATGTCATAAGGCCAGTAGCACCAAAATGCGTGGATTCAGGTACGGTGATTCTAAGTGAAACAAGTAACACAAAAAAAGAAACTTATCATAAGATATCATTTATGAAGGTCCTGTAAACATGGCTGGATACACATGAACTGAGTTAGGAAAGAGAACAGAGTCTCACATTTAGAAAACACTCTTATGCCTGCTTAAGGGGGAAGGAGAGGTGGGGTGATGCATAAAACCAGAGTTTGATATTAGTACAGGTACCGTTCCAGAAACCAACTACGGAATAGACAAGACCAACACCTTCCTCAGTGAAAGGGACTCAAAAACCCATATTTCTCACAGAGGCATATATCTGACTAGTAAGAAGCTTAAAACCAATGTACTGATAAGTCTCCGTAAGGGAATCAAGTGTGTCTAGACTCGCATAAACATGGCAGTGAGAATCAGCTCAAACACACTATAAAAAGGAATTTCAAGAACAAAACAAAAAAACAGGGAAATTCTTTACAATTCCTTCAGGGGCTCTGATTAAACCTGGAATGACCCTATCTACAATGACAGCTGGATGTGGCATAAGGCTGGACACTTGAGACTGAGAGGATTGGTGAGATTCGGTGAGCAAATGCAGACCATTTAAAGCAATTATGCGTGGAACACATTCCAGGGGTCCCAACTTTCCAGGTTGAAGGGAATATTACGACAGCTATAACATGTACGGGAATCATAGAGAATGGACACACAGTGAATACGAAAGGTTTCTAAAACTCAACTAATAGTCCCTCTCCTGGTGCTCCGGTTTGAATTTCCAACTGCTTTACTATCAATCTCCCAAGTTGGAGAGATAGCCCCTTTAACCTCCTGGTTCGCACAGGTTGCAAATTTGGCAGAGGATGAAAGGGAAGAGGTAGCTCTAATGAGAGAGTAGCTGTTAGGCATTTGGACTGGCACATGTCACTCTAATTTCCTGCCAGGAAGAAGAATTAACCAAAGTCTCAGCCAACTGCGGGGAACCAGGATAGGTTCTCAACCAAAATTTTGGACCTGCCGTCAGCTCACAAAAAACGAGTTGAAAAATGGAGCTCAGGAGCACAGCAATTCACAAACTGGCAGAGTAATAAAGGACAACTATCATCCAAAAATCTGTTGAGGGAAGGCAACGAGGCGGACTTGAAAGCGAGCCAGAATAGCAGGAAACAGATTTCAAGAGGTTCATTGGAATCACATTTAAAGAACAGGAAGAGGGGCACAACTTCGACAATAATGCACTTGGCCAAAAAGGGTGCATGCATTTTCTCCTGAATATATTCAGGAGAAAACGCATACGCCCTTTTTGGCCAAGCAAGCCAGAGGGCAATGCAAATCTGAACTGCAAAGAATTATCACTTCCCACCGGTCAAAAGGGACATCCGCAAAATGTGTAAAAACCAGAATGGCAAGAAAGGCCCTCGAGAACAGGGAGCCTAGTTATGCTGATGGGCAGGATGTAAATTGACAACTGCCTCTCTGGAGGAGTGCATTGTGTTCCGTAAAACAAGTAATCAACAGAGCTACAGAGCCAAGGGCACTTCCAGTCTAGGGAAGATACCTTGGGAAAACTGAATATCAATAAGACAGAGCAAACAAAAAATTGAGGGCTGCACTGCTTACAAGAACCTCAACTTGAGTACACCTTAAATATCCCAGGAAAGACAAAAATGTTTCAAGAATTTGTGTTACTTACGTACAATGGAATACCCGTCAGCCATGAAATCAATGTCATAAGGCCAGTAGCAGCAAAATGAGTGGATTCAGGTACGATGATTCTAAGTGAAATAAGTCAGAGAGAAGAAGAAACTTGTCATAGGATATCACTTATGAAGGTCCTGTAAACACGGATACACATGAACTGAGTTACGAAAGAGAACAGAGTCTCACATTTAGAAAACACTCTTATGCCTGCTTAAGGGGGAAGGAGAGGTGGGGTGATGCATAAAACCAGAGTGTGATATTAGTACAAGTACCGTTCCAAAAACCAATATGGAAAAGACAAGACCTACACCTTCCTCAGTGCAAGGGACACAAAACCCCATATTTCCCACAGAGGAATATATCTGACTAGAAAGAATCTTAAAACCTATGTATAGAAATGTCTCCATAAGGGAATCAAGTGTGTCTAGACTCACATAAACATAGCAGTGAGAATCAGCTCAAACCCACAATAAAAAGGAATTTCACAAACAAAACAAAAAATCAGGGAAATTATTTACAACTCCTTCAGGGTCTCTGATGAAACATGGAATGACCCTCTCTACAATGACAGCTGGATGTGTCATAAGGGTGGACACTTGGGACTGAGAGGATTGGTGGGATTTGGTGAGCAAATGCAGACCATTTAAAGCAATAATGCGTGGTACACATTCCGAGGGTCCCAGCTCTCCAGGTTGAAGGGAATATTACTACAGCTATAACATGTATGGGAAACCTTGAGAATGGACACACTGTGAATACGAAAGGTTTCTAAAACTCAACTAATATTCCCTCTCCTGGTGCTCCGGTTTGACTTTCCAACTGCTTTACTATCAATTTCCCAACTTGGAGAGACAGCCCCTTTAAATTTCTGGTTCGCACAGGTTGCCAATTTGTCAGAGGCTGAAAGGGAAGAGGGAGAACCAATGAGAGAGTAGCTGTTAGGCATTTGGACGGGCATATGTCACTCTAATTTCCCGGCAGGTAGAAGAATTAGACAAAGTCTCAGCCATCCGCCGGGAACCAGTAGAGTTCCTGAACCAAAATTTTGGACCTGCCGTCAGCTCACAAAAAACAAGTTGAAAAATGGAGCTCAGGGGCACAGCAATTCAAATACTGGCAGAGTAATAAATGACAACTATCGTCCAAAAATCTGTTGAGGGAAGGCAACGAGGCGGACTTGAATGTGAGCCAGAATAGCAGGAAACATATTTCAAGAGGTACATTGCAATCACCTTTAAAGCACAGGAAGAGGGGCACAACTTCGACAATGATGAACTTGGCCAAAAAGGGCGTATGCATTTTCTCCTGAATATATTCAGGAGAAAATGCATACGCCCTTTTTGGCCAAGCAAGCAAGCAGGCAATGCACATCTGCACTACAAAGAAGTATCACTTCCCACCGGTAAAAAGGGACATCCGCAAAATGTGTAAAAACCAGAATGGCAAGAAAGGTCCTGAAGAAGAGGGAGCCTAGTTATGCTGATGGGCAGGATGTAAATTGCCAACTGTCTCTATGGAGGAGGGCATTGTGTTCCCTAAAACAAGTAAACAACAGAGCTGCAGATCCAAGGGCAATTCCAGTCTAGGGAATATACCTTGGGAAAACTGAAAATCAATAAGACAGAAGCACCCCAAAATTTAGGGCTGCACTGCTTACAAGAACTTCAACTTGGGTACACCTTAAATATCCCACGAAAGGCAAAAATGGTTCAAGAAATTGTGTTAATTACATGCAATGGAATACCCCTCAGCCATGAAATCAATGTCATAAGGCCAGTAGCAGCAAAATGAGTGGATTCAGGTACGTTGATTCTAAGTGAAATAAGTCAGAGAGAAGAAGAAGCTTATCATAAGATATCACTTATGAAGGTCCTCTAAACATGGCTACACATGAACTGAGTTACAAAAGAGAACAGAATCTCAAATTTAGAAAGCACTCTTATGCCTGCTTAAGGGGGAAGGAGAGGTGGGGTGATGCATAAAACCATAGTGTGATATTAGTACAGGTACCGTTCCAAATACCAACTACGGAAAAGACAAGACCTACACTTTCCTCAGTGAAAGGGACTCAAAACACCATATTTCCTGCAGAGGAATATATCTGACTAGTAAGAATCTTAAAACCTATGTATTGATATGTCTCCATAAGGGAATCAAGTGTGTCTAGACTGGCATAAACATGGCAGTGAGAATCAGCTCAAACCCACTATAAAAAGGAATTTGAAAAACAAAACAAAAAAACAGGGAAATTCTTTACAATTCCTTCAGGGGCTCTGATGAAACCTGGAATGACCCTATCTACAACGACACTTTGAAGTGGCATAATGCCGGACACTTGGGACGGAGAGGATTGGTGAGATTTGGTGAGCAAATGTAGACCATTTAAAGCAATAATGCGTGGCACACATTCCAAGGGTCCCAACTCTCCAGGTTGAAGGGAATATTACTACAGCTATAACATGTATGGGAAACCTAGAGAATGGACACAATGTGAATACGAAAGGTTTCTAAAACTCAACTAATAGTCCCTTTCCTGGTGCTCCAGTTTGGCTTTCCAACTGCTTTACTATCAATCTCCAAACTTGGAGAGACAGCCCCTTTAACCTCCTGGTTCGCACAGGTTGCCAATTTGGCAGAGGATGTAAGGGAAGAGGGAGAACCAATGAGAGAGTAGCTGTTAGGCATTTGGACGGGCACATGTCACTCTAATTTCCCGGCAGGTAGAAGAATTAGCCAAAGTCTCAGCCACCCGACGGGAACCAGTAGATTTCCTGAACCAAAGTTTTGGGCCTGCCCTCAGTTTACAAAAAAGGAGTTGAAAAATGGAACTCAGGGGCACAGCAATTCACAAACTGGCAGAGTAATAAAGGACAACTATCATCCAAAAATCTTTTGAGGGAAGGCAACGAGGCGGAATTGAAAGCGAGCCAGAATAGCAGGAAACAAATTTCAAGAGGTACATTGGAATCCCCTTTAAAGAACAGCAAGAGGGGCACAACTTCCACAATGATGCACTTGGCCAGAAAGGGCATATGTGTTTTCTCCTGAATATATTCAGGAGAAACCGCATACGCCCTCTGTGGCCAAGCAAGCAAGCGGGCAATGCAAATCTGCACTACAAAGAAGTATCACTTCCCACCGATCAAAAGGGACATCCGCAAAATGTGTAAAATCCAGAAAGGCAAGAAAGGACCTGAAGTACAGGGAGACTAGTTATGCTGATGGGCAGGATGTAAATTGCCAACTGCCTCTCTGGAGGAGTGCATTGTGTTCCCTAAAACAAGTAAACAACAGAGCTACAGATCCAAGGGCACTTCCAGTCTAGGGAATATACCTTGGGAAAACTGAAAATCAGTAAGAGAGAGCCACCCCAAAATTTAGGGCTGCACTGCTTACACGAACTTCAACTTGGGTACAACTTAAATATCCCAGAAAAGACCAAAATGGTTCAAGAAACTGTGGTACTTACCTATGATGGAATATCCCTCAGCCATGAAATCAATGTCATAAGGCCAGTAGCATCAAAATGAGTGGATTCAGGTACGAATATTCTAAGTGAAATAAGTCACAGAGAAAAAGAAACTTATCATAAGATATCACTTATGAAGGTCCTGTAAACATGTCTACACATGAACTGAGTTACGAAAGAGAACAGAGTCTCACATTGAGAAAACACTCTTATGCCTGCTTAAGGGGGAAGGAGAGGTGGGGTGATGCATAAAACCAGAGTTTGATATTAGTACAGGTTCTGTTCCAAAAATCAACTACGGACTAGACAAGACCTACACATTCCTCAGTGAAAGGGACTCAAAACCTGGTATTTCCCGCAGAGGAATATATCTGACTAGTAAGAATCTTAAACCTATGTATTCATAGGTCTCCGTAAGGGAATCAAGTGTGTCTACACTAGTATCAACATGGCAGTGAGAATCAGCACAAACCTACTATAAAAAGGAATTTCAAAAACAAAAAAAAAAAAAATTGGGAAATTCTTTACAATTCCTTCAGGGGCTCTGATGAACCCTGGAATGACCCTATCTACAAAGACGGCTGGATGTGGCATAAGGCTGGACAATTGGGACTGAGAGTATTGGTGACATTCGGTGAGCAAATGCAGACCATTTAAAGCAATAATGCGTGGCACACATTCCAAGGGTCCCAACTCTCCAGGTTGAAGGGAATATTACCACAGCTATAACATGTATGGGAAACCTAGAGAATGGACACACTCTGAATACAAAAAGTTTCTAAAACTCAACTAACAGTCCCTCTCCTGGTGCTTCTGTTTGAGTTTCCAACTACATTAGTCTCAATCTCCCAACTTGGAGAGACATCCACTTAAACATCCTGGTTCTCACAGCTTGCCAATTTGGCAGAGGATGAAAGGGAAGAGGGAGAACCAAAGAGAGAGTAGCTGTTAGGCATTTGGAAGGGCACATGTCTCTCTAATTTCCCGGCAGGAAGAAGAATTAACCAAAGTCTCAGCCACCCGCCGGGAAACAGTATAGCTCCTGAGCCAAAATTTTGGACTTGCGGTTAACTCACAAAAAACGAGTTGATAAATCGATCTCAGGGGCACAATAGTTCAAAACCTGGCAGAGAAAAAAGGACAACTATCGTCCAAAAATCTGTTGAGGGAAGGCAACGAGGTGGACTTGAAAGCGAGACAGAATAGCAGGAAACAGATTTCAAGAGGTACATTGGAATCTCCTTTAAAGCACAGGAAGAGGGGCACAACTTCGACCATGATGCACTTGGCCAAAAAGGGCGTATGCGTTTTCTCCTGAATATATTCAGGAGAAAACTCATACGTCCTTTCTGGCCAAGCAAGCAGGCAATGCAAATCTGCACTACAAAGAAGTATCACTTCTCACCAGTCAAAAGGGACATCCGCAAAATTTGTAAAAACTAGAAAGGCAAGACAGGCACTGGAGAAAAGGGAGCCTAGTTATGCTGATTGGCTGGATGTAAATTGCCAACTTCCTCACTGGAGGAGTGCATTGTGTTCCCTAAAACAAGTAAACAACAGAGCTACAGAGCCAAGGGCACTTCCTGTCTAGGGAATATACCTTGGGAAAACTGAATATCAATAAGACAGGACCACCTCAAAATTTATGGCTGCACTGCTTACAAGAACCTCAACTTGGGTACACCTTAAATATCCCAGGAAAGACAAAAATGGTTCAAGAAATTGTGTTACTTATATACGATGGAATATCCCTCAGCCATGCAATCAATGTCATAAGGCCAGTAGCAGCAAAATAAGTGGATTTATGTACGATGATTCTAAGTGAAATAAGTCACAGAGAAAAAGAAACTTATCATAAGGTATCACTTAGGAAGGTCCTGGAAACGTGGCTACACATGAAATCAGTTAGGAAAGAGAACATAATAATGGAAATTATCATAAGCTATCATTCATAGCGGGAATGTATCAATGGCTGCACATGAACTGAATTACAAATACAACAGAGTCACACATTTAGAAAACAAACTTCTGCCTGATTAAGGGGAAAGGCGAGGTGGGGTGATACATAAATCTACAGTCCAAAATTAGCACAGATACCGTTCCATAAATCAAGTATGTAATAGACAGCACCTACTCCTGGCACAATGAACTGGACTCAACAACCCCTATTCATTGCAGAGGAATATATCTGACTAGTAACAATTTTAAAACATATGTATTCTCATGTCTCCATAAAGGAATCATGTGTGTGTATAATGGCAGGAACACAGCACTGAAATTCAGCTAAACCCCCTTATAAAAATAAATTTCAAAATCAAAATGCAAAAACAGCGAAACAGGGAGAAAGTCTTAAAAATTACGTTTAGGGCCTGTGATGCAACCTGGATTGACCACCTTTACACCCACCGCTGGATGAGACATAAGACTGGACACTTGGGGCTGACAAGATTGCTGAGGTTGTGTGAGCAAAAGAACACCACTTAGAGCAATACTGTGTGCTACCCATTCTAGTGGCCCCAACTCTCCATGTTTAAGGGAATGTTCCTACAGTTAAAACATGCATGGGAAACCCAGTGTATGGTAAACTGTGTAATCGGGAAAGTTTTCTAAAAGGTACCTCATTTTTCCTTTCCTCGTGCTCGGCTTCGCCATTCCATCTACATTACTAAAAATCTCCCCACTTGGAGTGTCACTGCCTTTACCCTCCTGTTGTGCACAGTTTGCAAATTTTGCAGAGGATGAACAGGAAGAGGGGAAACAAATGAGACATTAGCTGTAGGTGTTTGGATGGGCACATATCTCTCTAGTTTCCCATCAGGAAAAAGAATTAAAAACAGGCTCAGCCTGAAACCGCGGAACTAGACTAGGGCCTAAAGCCATCCTGCGGTATTGCAGCCAGCTCACAAATAAGCGAGTTGAAAAATGGAAATCAGGGGCACAGCAATTCACAAACTTGCAGAGTTATAAAGGATAACTATCATCCAGAAATATATTGAGGTAAGGCAGTGAAGAGGATTTGAAAGCAAGGCAGAATTGAAGGAAACAGATTTCAAGAGGTAGATTGGAGTCGTCTTTAAAGCACATGAAAAGCGACAGATCTTCGACAATGTGGCCCTTGGCTGAAAAGGGAGTATGTGTATTTTCTTGAATATATTCGGGAAAAAATGCATACGCCATTTTTGGCCAAGCAAGCCATCAGGCATTGCAAATCCACACTACATAGAAGTGTCACTTACCTCCGGTCAAAAGGGCCATCTGCAAATTGTGTAAAAACAACAAATACAGGACAGGCCATGGAGAAAAGAGAGCCTGGTTATGCCGATGGACAGGATGTAAATTGCCAACAGCCTCTCTGGAGAACTGTATGTTATTTTCTAAAACAGAGCTACAGAGCATAGCACACTTCCACTCATGGGCGTGTATTTTGGGAAAACTAAAAATCCACAACACACAGCCAGACCAAAGTTTAGGGCTGCTCTGTTTACAAGAACCTCGACTTCGGTACACTTTAAATATGCCAGAAAAGGGAAAAAATGGATAAATATGTTGTGGTACTTATATACAATGGAATGTCACTCAGACATAAAATCAATGTCATAAGGCCAATAGCAGCATAATGAGTGGCTTTAGGTACGATGATGCTAATTGAAATGAGCCACAAAGAAAAAGAAACGTATTGTAATATATCACTTATAGAGGGAATGTAAACATGGCTACACATGAACTGAATTTCAAAAGAGAACAGAGTTACACATTTAGAAAACACACTTATGCCTCCTTAAGTGGAAAGGTGATGTTGGGGTGATGTGTAAAAGCAGAGCTTGAAATTAGCACAGATACCATTCCATATACCAAATATGTAATAGACAACACCTACTCCTTTCTCAATGAACTGGACACAAAACACCCTATTCACTGAAGAGGAATATATCTGACTGGTAATAATCTTGAAACCTATGTATTTATATGTCTCCATAATGGAATCAAGTGTATGCAGATTGGCATAAACACAGATCAATGGAACAGGACAGAAAGTGCAGAGATAAACCTACATACCTATGCCTATCTCACCTATGACAAAGGAGCTAAGGATATACAATGGAGAAAAGACAGTCTCTTCAGTAATTGGTGCTGGGAAAACTGGACCCCTACACATAAAAGAATGAAATTAGGACACTCCATAACACCATACACAAAAATAAACTCTAAATTGATCAGAGATCTAAATATAAGACCAGACACTATAAAACACTTACGGGAAACCATAGGCAGAACACTCTATGACATAAATCACAGCAAGATCCTTTTTGACCCACCTCCTAGAGAAATGGAAATAAAAACAGAAATCAACAAATGGGACCTAATGAAACTTAAAAGCTTTTACACAGTACAGGAAAACATAAACAAGATGCAAAAACAACACTCAGAATGGGAGAAAATATTTTCAAATGAAGCAATTGACAAAGGATTAATCTCCAAACTTTACAAGCACCTCATGTAGCTCAATATCACAAAAACAAACAACCCAATCCAAAAACGGGCAGAAGAGCTAAATAGACATTTCTCCAAAGAAGATATACAGATTACCAAGAAACACATGAAAGGATGCTGAACATCACTAATCATTAGAGAAATGCAAATCAAAACTACCGTGAGGTATCACCTCACAGCAGTCAGAGTGGCAATCATTAAAAAATCTACAAAACAATAAATGCTGGAGAGGCCTTTATTGGAGAAAAGGGAACACACTTGCACTGTGGGTGGGAATGTAAATTGATATGGGCACTAGGGAGAACAGTACGGAGGTTCCTTTAAATAATTAACAGTATAAGTACCATACGACACAACAATCCAACTACTGGGCATTTGCTTTGTGAAAACCATATTTCAAAAAGAGTTATGTACAAAAATGTTCATTGCAAATCTATTTACAATAGCCAGGACATGGAAGCAACATAAGTGTCCATCGACAGATGAATGGATAAAGAAGATATGGCACATATATACAATGGAATATCACTCTGCCATAAAAAGAAGCAAAACTGAGTTATTTGCACTGAGGTGGATGGATTTAGAATCTGTCCTACACAGTGAAGTAAGTCAGAAAGGGAAAAACAAATACTGTATGTTAACAGAGATGTACGGAATGTAATGAGAAAAAAAAAAAATTTGAAGACCCTAGTGGCAGGACAGGATAAAGGACACAGACATAGGGAAAGGACTTGAGGACACCGGAAGGGTGATGGGTAAGATGGGACGAAGTGAGAGAGTGGCATGGACATAAATACATTACCACATGTAATACTGATAGCTACTGGGAAGCAGCCACATAGAACAGGGAGATCAGCTCGGTGCTTTGTGACCACCTAAAGGGGTGGGATATGGAGTGTGGGAGGGAGATGCAAGAGGGAGGGGATCTGGTGATATTTGTATATGTATAGCTGATTCACTTTGTTATACAGCAGAAACTAACACTCCATTGTAAAGCAATTAAACTCCAATAAATGTGGAAAAGGAAAAAAAAAAAAGAAAGCCCAGGGATAAACCTACACACCTATGCTCAACTAATCTATGACAAAGGAGGCAAGACTTTACAATGGAGAAAAGAGAGTTTCTTCAGTCAGTGGTGCTGGGAATTATGGACAGCTCTATGTAAAAGAATGAAATTAGAACACTCCCCAACACCATACATAAAAATATATTCAAAATCGATTAGAGACCTTAATGTAAGACCGGACAGTATAAAACTCTGAGAGGAAAACTTACAAAGAATACTCTGACGTAAATCACAGCAAGATCTTTTTTTTGATCCATCTCCTATAGTAATGAAATAAAAAAAGAAGAAGCTAAACAGATGGGACCTAATGAAACGTAAAAGCTTTTGCAAAGCAAAGGAAACTACAAACAAGATGAAAAGACAACCCTCAGAATGGCAGAATATATTTGCAAACGAATCAATGGACAAATGATTAATCTCCAATATATATATAAACAGCTCATGCAGGTCAACATTAATAAGACAAAATACCCAATACAAAAATGGAAGCAGATCTAAATAGACATTTCTTCCAAGAAGACATAGAGATGGCCAAGACGCACATGAAAATCTTCTCAACATCAGTAATTATTAGAGAAATGGAAATCAAAACTACAATGAGGTATCACGTCACACCTGTTAGAATGGGCATCATCAGAAAATCTACAAACAACAAATGCTGGAGAGGGTGTGGAGAAAAGGAACCTTCTTCCACTATTGTTGGGAATGTAAATCGATACAGTCTCTATGGAGAACAGAATGGAGGTTCCTTAAAAAACTAAAAATAGAATTACCATATAATCCAGCAATCCCACTACTGGGCATATACCGAGAGAAAACCATAAATCAAAAAGACACATTCACCACAATGTTCATTGCATCACTATTTACAATAGCCAGGTAATGAAAGCAACTTAAGTGCCCACAGACAGAAGAATGGATAAAGATGTGGTACATATATACAATGGAATATTACTCAGCCATACATGGGAATGAAATTGGGTCATTTGTAGAGACCTTGATGGATCTAGAGACTGTCATACAGAGTGAAGTAAGTCAGAAAGAGAAAAACAAATATTGTATATTAATGCATATATGTGGAACCTCGAAAAATAGTACAGATGAACTGGTTTGCAGGGCAGAGATAGAGACACAGATGTAGAGAACAAACATATGGACACCAAGGGGGGAACACCATGGGAGGGTGGTGGTGGGATGAATTGGGAGACTGGTATTCACATGTGTACACTTATATGTATAACATAGATATCCAATAAGAACCTGCTGTATAAAAGAAATAAATATATTTTAAAAAATTAAAAATAAATAAATAACATTTAATAAAATAAAACAGAAAAAAAGTTTTTCCCTTCATATAGACGTCATTATATAAATGCATTATTTCCATGTTTATATCTCTGAATTAAAAAAAGAGAGGAATAAATAAAACCTACATTGAACCAAAAAGAAAAAAGGAAAAAAAAAAAAAAAAAAACAGAACCCACCAGTTATACAGAGGAAAATCGTATCAGGGCACTTGTTCCAGTGGTAACAATTTCTTAAGTTGGTCAGAAGTGAGAAATCATCTCCCATGCAGTCAGCAGCGCTCCCCCCCACAAGGAGCATCCTCATTGCAAAGCTGGGGGACTATGTCGAGGCCTCTGTGAGTAAATGTGAGCTGTACCCCAGTCCTGCTGCAGCTGAAATCTTCCCACCCTTTCCAGGTAAAACACCTGAATATGTACAAGAACTTGCAAGCCTAGAGGAAGGGCTGTGGAGCCACACCAGAGACAGCATGCAGGCCGACTTGGTGCCAGCAGGCCAGCCAGGATGGTCCTGGCCCCAGATGCTCTTCTGGAAGCTTTCCATTTCCCTGCCTGAGATACCCCTCCTGCCACGGCCCCCACTGCTTTTTTACTTCCTCACCTCTGCCTGGGGAGAAATCCCAGCGGCAGGTATGGGTGACACATCCTCTTCTTTAGCAGGTGACAGCCTGGCAACTCCTGCAGGAAGTCCAACAGAGCCCCACTCACACTGGGCAACCCACAAAGCCATGGCCCCTCACTCCCTCCCACCACCCCAGCCCCGACATGGCTGACGGGGCAGAGAATATGGCGTCAGGCACAGCTACGGGAGCTCTTGCTGACTGGAGAGGTGCTTATATTGATCTCAACCCAGGCACACCTGGGGAGGGCTGGCAGGCAGTGTCAGGCTGCCCAAATCAGCCAATCCTCACTCCTCAGAGGCTCACAGTTGCAGAAAATGAGACTTGCTAAACGGGCCAGCCCCAAGGAACAGGTGTGGGCTCTTGAGAGTCAGGATAGACAAGGGGCTGCAGCTGCGGCTTGTTTTCTTATCGTTTTCTCTGGTCCATGAGTGGAAAACAACTTCAAGAAGACCCTATCCTAATGAGAGGAACCCAGGAGTCAGGGAGAGGAGTGATGGTGGGTGGAGATAGAGGCCTTGTGCCCTGGCTGCAGTGGAAGTGTCTGGAAGACCAGGCAGAGAGAGGCCGCACAGAGTGATACCTGGGGTCACAGACCTGTCAGAGCTGCTGTTTGTTAGTTCAAGTCCTGCTCTGAGGTGTTCTGTGTCAGCTGTGAGTGACAGGTGAGCTGGGGGTTCTCTGCAAGGTGGGCTATGTGCACGGTTCCTGTGTTTCCAGCCCTTCTGGGGTACCTGCCCAAAGGGAGCTCCATATCCTGGGAAGGGCCTGACTATGAGAGCCCCATGGGCTGCTGGATAGCTGCACAGGTGAGCTCCATACCCTGGGAGGGACTTGACCACGAGAGCCCCGTGGGCTGTGGGGGTGGAGGTGCAGCCCAGGTGAGCTCCATATCCTGGTAATGGCCTGACCACGAGAGCCCCATGGGCTGCTGGAGACCTGGTAAAGTATATCAGGACAGTCAGTGAAGCCACCGAGGATATACATCAAGTAGCTCCTATTTCCTACACCCTGCTGGTCAGTCTACCATCCACCAGGCCATGGCATTCTGTATTAGACTTCAATGATGCCTTCTTCTGTATTCCACTCATCTCAGAGTCACAAGAATTTTTGGCTTGTGAGTGGCAGGACACACATGCAACAAAAGCAATAATGCTGGGCCGTCCTGCCCCAATGGTTCAAAAATCCCCACACCATCATTTGGGAAATGTCCTCTAAAGACCTAAAAATTTTACCTCTGTTAAAGGGAACACTCCTTCAATATGCAGATGACATTCTGATCGCCAGGCCTACTAAAGACGCCTCTGAACTACCTAGCAAGAAAGGATAGAAGGTGTCCAAGAAAAAGGCTCAAATATCCCAGGCTAAGGTGACATGCCTGGGCTTCATTTTCACAGATATTCGGAGAAACGCATCCCAGGATAGGGAAGAAGCCATTTGCAGCCTTACCTCTTCTAAAACTAGAAGACAGCTTAGGGGTTCCTGGGGAGGCCAAGGTTTTCTGCATCTGGATCCATAACTACAGTCTAATAGCTGGGCCTCTACATGAAACACTGACACGAAATGATGATGATTCTTTTGAATAGAATCCAGAAGCAGCCTTTCAAGAATGGAAAGTGCAGTCAATTCAGGCCCTTGCCCAGGAACTCCCTAATTTAGCTAAACCCTTTGACCTTTACATACCCGGTCAAAGGTTAATCGCCCTTGGAGCCTTAGTGCAAAAACTGGGACCACTTGAAATGGAGTAACACAAGAATGCCCTTCAGGTATGATAAACTATGGTCACCAAAGGCTTTGCCCACTGCCCCATCAGGCCAGGATACTGGGGTATCTAAAAAGCTGGAAATCAGCAGCCCGCAAGGCCAGCTCCCTCCTAAGGGAAAAGGACCCCACGTGGTGATCCTAACCACCCATCATGCCCTGAAGTTGCAGGGGTCGCTCTGTGGACACACTGACCTCGAGTGAGGAGGCCCTCCAACTCCAACCTCCAGAGAGACAAACGGGGGCAATGGGCCGCCAAGATGACTCGTGTGACCATCACTTGACCTGGAGTTTCTCTCAGGAAACAAGTCTGTGCCCCAAAAGAGCAGATTACTGCTTGCAGGACTTACTGCCCCAAGACGGGAGTTAATAAGCTTGGCAGGGGAAATGTATATCACGCTTTCACCATAGAAAACACTACAGAAACCACGGTGATGGTGGCCAATATGACCGGCTGGACTGCTGGCTACTTCAAAAGGCCGTTGACTCAGTGGACGTCATGGTCCTGCATCACCACTGAGCCTGGACTGTCTGGGAGTTGAGCGGGCAGGGCTCTGACACATGGTGCTGTTTATACATTAATTCAGGGACCTAATTAAAAAAGCACAGACTACTGGTCAGAGCATCTAGGCTGGCAAAAACCGTCAGCCTAAGGTCGCTGAACAAATGTGGGGTGGGGTGAAACCTGCCACCGCAGCATCTCTGTGCATGTCTTTCCTGGACACTTAAAGGTCAATCGAATCTATAACACTTCCAATGCTGGTGCTCAGGTGGACGAGCAGTGATGCAGGAAGCCTTGGGACAACCAACCTCACCTGGAGGCTGCTGGGGAGAAGTTTTGCCCCTCCCCCCGTGTATGAGGGCTCCCACCTCAGCATGAAGCAGTTACAAAAGAGGGGTCTGCACCCTCAGCACCCCAAGAATGAGGAACGGGACAAAAAGCAGAGGAGGTGTTCATCACCGGCAACGTTCATTAAAAATTCCTGGGAGATAAAAAGAGAATCTGGGCAATAAAATAAAGTCTAACCTGTTTTTCCTTTGTGCTTTGTCTAATTTCAATTGCTACTAGGGTTCCACATGCAGAGGTACCACACCCGGCACTTCAGATCCGATTTCCTAGTGCAGAATGGCTGTGCTGACACCTCAGCTAGTGGGGTCACATGCAGACTCCGCGATATAGAGCCTGAGCTGCAGCCAACCCAGCCCTCGAGAGCTCCATCCCCACCCTCCTGCTGACGCTGATGGGATCCCTACACAGCAGCCCAGCCCACAGCCCGCGGGGGAGTGCACGCTCTCACCTCTCCATTCTGTTTTCAAAATATAAAGTTTCCTTTGCTTCTGAACCAAACTCAGTCTTGATCTGTTGGCTCCAATGACACTGGGCACGGGGACTCCTGTTGGGGTCCACTCTGGAGGATCAGTAACAGAAATTGAGAACATTGTAACTTCAATGAACAGATGTGTGAGCCAAACTGTAGTTAACATAGAGCAGTGTATAAGGCTCGGGTACAATAAGATGTTTCTAAGACTTACATTTGATATTTCCATCACTTTATTATAAGCAAGTTCAGTGAAGACGTCTGTCTTATTTGTCAGGTCAACATTAGAGAAATGAAGTGATTTATTCCCAAGGATGTACATCGAATACTCTTGGCTGAAGCTTCAATCTTGTTTTGAATGCTTTTCCATTGAAAATGATACCTCTCTTTCAGCTTCCCCATTTCTGAGAAGTATAAAATCTTATAATTTATTATTACCAAAGGGGAAAGGTAGGAGAAGGGATAAATTAACAGTTTGGGATTAACACATACACACTGCTATGTATAAAACAGATCATCAACAAGGAACTACTGTATAGCACAGGGAAATACACTGAATATTTTGCAATAACCTATAAGGGGAAATAATCTGAAAAAGAATAGATATTTTTATTGACATCATCTATCAATGACAGATAAAATGTAAACTAAGCAAGGCCGATGGTGAGCACTTCTGAACCCAAAGATTTCAATCATCTAAAGTTTGGACTCTGCCTATTTCCCAAGGCCCTTAATGGACATAAGTGTAGCCGTAGCTTAAAAATTCCCCAGTTTGGGATTCGGGGAGGCACTGATTTGGAAAAATTCCTGGTGTTCTCCTTACATGCACGGGACCATTCCTACGGCTAAAACATGCCTGTCACACCTAGAGGATGGTACACCGTTTGATCGGAAACAGTTTGGAAAAGGCACCTCATCTCCTCATCGCCTGGTGCTCGGATTCACCCCTCCAGCAGCTTTCCTAACAATCTCCTCACTTGGGGATATCAGCACCGTCAACATCCTGTTGCACACAGTTTGGAATTTCTCTGGAGGATGAAGCGGAAAGATGAGAAATATTTAGAGACAAGTCCTAGGTGTTCAGACAGGCACATGCCACTCTAATTTCCAATCCGGAAGACAAATTCATCAAAGGCTAGAATTGCCAATGGAAACAGAATAGGGCTAGAGGAAATCCCGCTGTTTTGTGTCCAGTTTCCAAAAACACAAGTTGGAAAATGGAACTCAGGGGCACTAAAATTCATGAAACTGCAGAGTTGAAAATATCTATCGTCAAAAAATGTCTTGAGGTAAGTCACAGAAAAGGACTTGTAAGCAAGGGAGATTGTCAGGAAACAGATTTGAAGAGGTGGAAAGGACTCCCCATTAAAGCAAAAGAAAAGGGGCTGAACATCGCCAATGATGCAGTTGGCCAAAAAGGGCGTATGCATTTTTTTCTGAATATATTCAAGTAAAGGCCATACACACATTTTATCCAACCAAACAGGTGGGCACTGGAAATCTATACTACAAAATGTGTCACTTCACATCAGTCAGAAGGGCCATCCACATAAAGTGTAAACACCGGAAATGTAGGACAGGGTGAGGAGAAAAGGGATCCCTGTGAGGCTGATAGTGCAAATGGAATTTGCCAACGGCCACTCTGGAGAAGTGTATTGTGTTTGCTAAAACATCTAAAACATGAGCTACAGAGCATAGGGCACTTGCCCTCATGGGCGTATACCTTGGGAAAAACAAAAATCAACAGAAAACAGGAACCCCAACGTTTTCCACCTCTCTGTTAAAAAGGGCCTCAACTTGGATATAACCTAAATGTCCCTGGAAGGATAAAATGGATAAAAGAGTTGGGGTACTTATGTAGAGTGGAATATTACTCATCCAGAAATCAATGAAATAAGGCCAGTTGTAACAACTCTGGAGGAGTTACATACGATCATTCTAAGTGACATATGACAGAAAGAAAAAGACACATATCATAAGATGTCACTTAAAGGTGGAATCAAAAATGGCTACACATGAAATAAATTACAAAACAGAAACATAGTCAAATATGTAGAAAATAGACATAAGGCTGCTAAATGGAAAAGGTGGGGAAGGGTGAGGTATTATCCAGGAGGTTGAAATTAGCAAAGACACCATTCCAAGTACCAAATTGAATAACTGACAAGGCCTACATGGTACCTCAAAGAACTGCACTCAGCGCACTCAAGTCACTGGAAAATAATATAAATGACTGGTAAGCATCTGAAAAAGAATTTATTGTTGTCTCACAGTACATGAATCAAGTGGATGTACATCAGCAAAAAACAGAGCTTTGAAAATCAGCTGTAACCAATATAAAAATAAATTTAAAAATATTTATAAAAACAGTGAGACAGACAAAACTACTTACAACTTTTGTTGAAGGGCTACGATGTAACATGGATTGAACACATGTAGACCCACAGCAGGATGATATATAAGGCAGGAAGCTATGCACGCTAAGAGATGTTAGAGAGGCTGGGTGAGTAAAGGCAGACCTTATAAATAATACTGCCTGATTCTCATTCCTTGGGTCCCAAATCTGCAGGTTCAAGGTAATCTTCCGACAGCGAAAACATGCCTGGGAAACCGAGACAAATGTACACCATGTGACGAGGAAAGGTGTCTAAAATCCACCTCATTTTTGATCTCCTGGTGCTGGGGTTCGCCATTCCAGCCAAATTACTAACAATCTCCCCACTTGGAGAATCAGCACCTTTAACCTCTGGTTTCACACAGTTTGCAATTTGTGCAGAGGATAAACGGGAAGAGGGGGAACCAATGAGAGACTAGCTGTAGGAGTTTTGACAGGCACATGCCACTCTAATTTCCCATTAGGAAGAAGAATTAACCAAAGGCTCAACCTGCCTCCCCAGAACCAGAATAGGGCCGGAAGCAATACAATGGTTTGGCGACCAGCTCACAAAAAATGCGAGTTGCAAAATGGGGCTCAGGAGCAAACAATTCAAATACCTGCAAAGATAAAAATGATAACCAACGTCCAAAAATATATTCAGGTAAGGCAACGAAGAGGATCTGAATGAGAGGCAGAATTGCAGGAAACAGATTTCAAAAGGTAGATTGGACTCACATTTAAAGCATATGAAAAGCAGCAGAATTTCTAACATGATGCAGTAGGGCAAAAGGATGTATGCGTTTTTTTCGTGAATATCTTCAGGAAAAAACACATACAGAGTTTTTGGCCAACCAAGCAAGCGGGAAATGCAAATCCGCACAACAAAGAAGTCTCAATTTCCACTGCTCAGAAAGGCCATCCAAAAAATGTGTACAAACCAGAAATGCAGGAGAGGCCATGGAGAACAGGGAGCTAGTCACGCTGATGGGTCTGGTATAAATATCCAAGACCCACTCTGAAGAAGTGTATGCTGTTTCCTAAAACATCTAAAATACAAAGCTACCGAGCATAGGGCACTTCCACTCATGGGCATATAACTTGGGAAGACTAAATATCAACAAGACACAGGCACCCCAAAATTTAAGGCTGCTCTGCATACAAGAACCTCAACTTCAGTACAACTTAAGTATTCCAGGAAAGAGAAAATTGCGTAAAGAACTTGTGGTAATTTTGTACAACGGAATATCACTCAGACATGAAATCAATGTCATAAAGCCAGTAACAGCATAATGAGTGGATTTAGGTACGATGATTCTAAGTGAAATAAGTCACAGAGAAAAAGAAACTTATCATAAGATATCACTTATGAAGGTCCTGTAAACATGGCTACACATGAACTGAGTTAGGAAAGAGAACAGAGTCTCACATTGAGAAAACACTCTTATGCCTGATAAGGGGAAAGGAGAGGTGGGGTGATGCATAAAACCAGACTTTGATATTAGCACTGGTACCATTCCATGAAGCAAATACAGAATAGACAAATCCTACACCTTCCTCTGTGAACGGGACTCAACACCCCTATTCCACACAGAGGAATATATCTGACTAGTAAGAATCTTAAAACCTATATATTGATATGTCTCCATAAGGGTATCAAGTGTGTCTAGAGAGGCATAAACACGTCGGTGAAAATCAGCTCAACCCCATTATAAAAATGAATTTCAAAAACAAAACAAAAAAAAAACAGCGAAATTCTTCCACAATTCCTTCATGGGTTCTGATGAAACCTGGAACGACCCTATCTGCAAAGACAGCTAGATGAGACATAAGGCTGGACACTTGGGGCTGAGAGGACTTGTGAGATTGGGTGAGAAAATGCAGATCCTTTAAAGCAGTAATGCATGCCACCCATTCCATGGGTCCCAACTCTCCAGGTAGAAGGGAATATCAATACAGTTATAACATGTATGGGAAACCTAGAGAATGGACACCCTGTGATTGCAAAAGATTTCTAAAAGGCTCCTAATTTTTCCTCTCCTTGTGCTCCAGTTTGGCATTCCAACTGCTTTACTATCAATCTCCCAACTTGGAGAGTCAGCCCCTATAAGCTACTGGTTCGCACAGTTTGCAAATTGTGCAGTGGATGAAAGGAAAGAGGGAGAACAAATCAGAGAGTAGCTGTAGGCATTTGGACGGACACATGTCACTCTAATTTCCCGTCCGGAAGGAAGAATTAACCAAAGTGTCAGCCTGGACCCCCGGATCCTGTATAGGTCCTGTAGCAAAATTGTAGATTTGCGGTCAGCTCACAAAAACACGAGTTGAAAATTGGAGCTCAGGGGCACAGGAATTCACAAACCTGCAGAGTTATAAAGGACAACTCTCTTCCAAAAATCTGTTGAGGGAAGGCAACGAAGCAGACATGAAAATGAGGCCGAATTGCAGAAAACATATTTCAAGAGTTAAACTGGAATCACCTTTAAAGCACAGGAAAAGCGTAACAACTTCGACAATGATGCACTTGGCCAAAAAGGGCGTATGCATTTTCTGCTGAATATATTCAGGAGAAAAGGCATACGCCCTTTCTGGCCAATCAAGCAACCCCGCAATACAAATCCACACTACAAAGAATTGTCACTTCCCACCGGTCAAAAGGGACATCCGAAAATCTGTAAAAACCAGAAAATAAAGACAGAGATGACAAGAGCATGTTGCAATGTGATCCCAGGGGTCATGGAGGTTTGTGATGACAAGGCCATGTAGCATTGTGCTGACAAAGGCATGGAGCATTGTGATGACAAGGGTCACGGAGCACTGTGATGACAATCCTCACGGAGCATTGTGATTACATGGATCATGGAGCATTGGGATGAAAAGGGCATGGATCATTGTGATGACAAGGGTTATGGAGCATTTTGCTGACAAGAGTCTCGGATCCCTGTGTTGTCAAGGGTCATGGAGGGTTGTGATGACAGAGGTCATGGAGCATTGTGATGACAAGGGTCATGGAGAAGTGAGAAGAGAAGGTCATGGATCTTTGGGCTGAAAATATTCATGGAGTATTGTGAAGACATGGGTCATGGAGCACTGTGATGACAAGGTCCTGGAGCACTGTGATGAGAAGACCATGGAGCCTTGTGATGACAAGTCTCATAGAGCATTCTGATGAAAAGGGGCAAGGAGCATTGTGATTACAAGGGTCTTGGAGAATTGGGATGACAAGGACATGGAGCATTTGGATGAGAAGACCATAGAGCGTTCTGATGACATGCATCATGGAGCTTTGTGATGACAAGGGCATGGAGCATTGTGATGACAGAGGTCATGGAGCATTTTGATTTCATTGTGATGACAATAGCAAGAAGCATTATGATGATGGGCATGGTGCATTGTGATGACAGGGTTCATGGAGCATTGAGATGAAAAGGGGCATGGAGCATTGTGATTAAAGTGGTCTGGGAGCATTGTGATGACAAGGGCATGGAGCATTGTGATGAGAAGGCAATGGAGCATTCTGATGACATGCGTCATGGAGCTTTGTGATGACAAGGACATGGAGCATTGTGATGACAGTGACATGGAAAATTGGTCTAACATGTTTCATTGATTATTGTGATGACAGTGGGCATGGCACATTGTGATGACAAGGGCATGGAGCATTGTGATTACAAGGTCATGGATTATTGTGAAGACAGGTGACAGGAAGCGTTGTGATGACATATGCCACGGTCTATTGAGATGACAATGGCATGGAGCATTGTGATGACAGGGGCATGGAGCATTGTGATGACAACGGACATTGGGAATTTTGATGACAAGGTATGAAGCATTTTGATGACAAAGGCATGGAGCTTGCTATGACAGGTGTCATGGGGCATTGCGATGACAGATGTATGGAGAATTGTGATGACAAGAGCATGTAACATTTTGATGAGAACTGTCATGGAGCATTGTGATGAGAGTGGGCCTGGAACATTGTGATGACAAGGGCACGGAACACTGTGATACATGGGTCATTGAGGATTGTAATGACAAGAGCATGGAGAATTGTGATGAGAAGGGCATCGAGCATTGTAACCAGCATCATGGACCTTTGTTATGACAAGGGCATGGAGCAATGTGATGAGAGGCTTCATGGAGCATTGTGATGAGAAGACCATGGAGCCTTGTGATGACAAGTCTCATGGAGCATTCTGATGAAAAGGGGCATGGAGCATTGTGATTACATGGGTCTTGGAGCATTGTGATTACAAGGGCATGGAAAATTGTTAGAGAAGGCCAAGGAGCATTCTGATGACATGCGTCATGGAGCTTTGTGATGACCAGGGCAAAGAGGACTGTGATTACAGGGGTCTTGGAGCATTATGATAAAAAGGCTCTGGATCATTGTGATGAAAAAGGCATATAGTCTTGTCATGACAGGGTTCAAGGAGCATACTGATTGAAAGAGTCAGGAAGCATTGTGATGACAAGTGTATTGAGCATTGTGATGACGAAGGTCATGGAGCATTGTGATGAGAAGAACATGGATAATTGTGATGACGAGCGTTATGGGGCATTGTGATGACAAGTGTTATGGAACATTGTGATCACAAGGGTTTGGAGCATTGTGATGATAGCGGTCATGTAGCATTTTGATTTCATTGTGATGACAATAGCATGAAGCATTATGATGATGTGTATGGTACATTGTGATGAGAGGGTTCAAGGAGCATTGAGATGAAAAGGGGCATGGAGCATTGTGATTACAGGTGTCTTGTATCATTGGGATGGCAAGGGCATGGAGTATTGTGATGGCAATGGTCATGGAGCATTTTCATGACAAGAGTCCCAGATCATTGTGTTGTCATGGGTCATGGAGCATTGTGATGACAGGGGCATGGAACATTGGTCTGACAAGTTTCATGGATTATTGTGATGACAGTGGGCATGGCGCCTTGTGATGAAAAGGGAATGGAGCATTGTGATGACAAGGTCATGGATTATTGTGAAGACAGGTGTCAGGGAGCATTGTGATGACATATGTCAAGGTGCATTGTGATGACAATGGCATGGAGCATTGTGATGCCAAGTGTCATGGAAGATTGTGATGACAAATGTAATGGAGCATTGTGATGACAAGGGCTTGGAGCATTGTGATGAGAAGTGTCATGCAACATTGTGATGACAAGGGCATGGAGCATTGTGATGAAAACGGCCATTGAGAATTTTGATGACAACCTCGTGAAGCATTGCGATGACAAGCACATGGAGATTGCTATGACAGGGGTCATGGAGCATTGCGATGACAAGTGCATGGATAATTGTGATGACAAGAGCATGTAACATTGTGATGAGAAGTGTCATGGCGCATTGTGATGAGAGGGACGTGGAGAATTGTGATGACAAGGGACATGGAGCATTGTGATGACCAGGGCATTCAGCATTGTGATGGCAAGACCGTGGAACATTGTGATGAGAAGATCATGGGTAATTGTGATGACGAGCATCATGGAGCACTGTAATGACAAGGGGAATGGAGCATAGTGATGACAGGTGTCATGGATCATTTTGATGAGAGGGGTCATGGAGCCTTCTTATGACCAGCTTGTGGAGTATTGTGATGACACTGACATGGAACATTGTGATGAAAAGGGCATGGAGCATTGTGATGAAAAAGGCATGGAGTATTTTCATGACAGGTTTCAAGGAGCATTCTGACGACAAGTGTCAGGGAGCATTGTGATGACAAGTGTATTGAGCATTGTGATGACAAAGTTCATGCAGCATTGTGATGACAGGCATCATGGAGCGTTGTGATGACAAGGGTTATGGATCATTGTGATCACAAGGGTTTGGAGCATTGTGATGAGAGAGGGCATGGAACATTTTCATTTCAACGACCATGGAGCATTGTGATGACAAGGGCATGAAGCAATGTGAACCCAAGTTTCATCGAGGATTTTGATGACAATCGGAATGGAGTACTGTGATGACAAGCACATGGAGCATTGTGATGACAAGGTCATGTAGCATTTTGCTGACAAATGCACGGAACATTTTGATGAAAAGTGTCATGGAGCACTGTGATGACAAGCGTCACGGAGCATGGTGATTAAAGGGGTCATGCAGCATTGGGATGGCAAGGGCATGGATCATTTTGTTGACAAGGGTAATGGAGCATTCAGATGACAAGTGTCCCGGATCATTGTGTTGTCAGTGGTCATGGAGCGTTGTGATGACAGTGGTCATGGAGCATTTTGATGACAAGGGATTGGTACATTGTGACGATAAGGGCATGTAGCATTGTGGTGACTGGGGTTATGGAACATTGTGATGACAGGTTTGAGGGAGTATTGTGATGAATAGTGATGGAACATTGTGAAATCAATGGTGAGAGAGCATTTTGATGAGAAGTGCATTGAGCATTGTGATTACAAGTTTTATGGAGCATTGTGATGACTAGGATGTGGAGCATTGTGATGACAAGTGCATGGCGCATTGTGATGACATGGGTCAAGGAGCATTGTGCTGAAAAGCGCATGGAGCATTGTGATGACATGTGTCATGGATCATTGTGCTGACAAAGGCATGGTGCCTTGTGATGACAAGGGTCACAGAGCACTGTGATGAAAAGTTCATGGAGCATTGTGGTGACAAAGGTCACAGAGCCTTGTGTGACAGGGGCATGGACCATTGTGATGAGAAAGGTCATGAGTCATTTTTATGACTGGGATCACAGAGCATTGTGATGACAGGGGTCATGGAGCATTGAGATGAAAAGGGGTATGGAGCATTGTGATTGCATGGGTCTTGGACCATTGTGATGACAAGGGCATGGAGTATTCTGATGACATGCGTCATGGATCTTTGTGATGACAAAAGCATGGAACATTGTGATTACAAGGGTCTTGGATCATTGTGATGACAAGGGTCATGGAACCTTGGATGAAAAGGCCGGGGAACATTGTGATGGCAGGAGTCATGGAGCATTGTTATGACAAGGGTCATGGAGCACTGTGATGACAAGTGCATGGAGAATTGTATTGACAAGAGCATGTAACATTTTGATGAGAAGTGTCATGGAGCACTGTGATGACAAGGACATGTAGAATTGTGATGACCAGGGCATGGAGCATTGTGATGGCAAGACCGTGGAGCATTGTGATGAGAAGACCATGGATAATTGTGATGATGAGCATCATGGAGCACTGTAATGACAAGGGGCATGGAGCATTGTGATGACAGGTGTCATGGATCATTGTGATGACAAGGGTCATGGACCATTCTGATGACAAGCTTGAGGAGTAATGTGATGACAATGGCATGGAGCATTGTGATGAAATGGGCATGGAGCATTGTGATGAAAAAGGCATGGAGCCTTTTCATGACAGTGTTCAAGGAGCATTCTGACGACAAGTGTCAGGGAGCATTGTGATGACAAGTGTATTGAGCATTGTGATGACAATGGTAATGGAGCATTGTGATGAGAAGGGCATCGAACATTGTGATGACAAGTGTTATGGAGCTTTGTGACGACAAGCTCATGGAGCAATGTAATGATAGGTTTCATGGAGCATTGTGATGACAATGGCATGGAGCATTGTGATGCCAAGGGTCATGGAGCACTGAGATGACAAGCGTCACGGAGCATTCTGATTACAGGGGTCATGGAGCATTGGGATGACAAGCGCATGGATCACTGTGATTTCAAGTGTCATGGAGCATTTTGATGACAAGAGTCCCGGATCATTGTGTTGTCAGGGGTCATGGAGAGCTGTGACGTCAGTGGTCATGGAGCATTGTGATGACAGTGGTAATGGAGCACTGTAATGGCAAGGTCATGGAGCATTGTGATGAGAAGGCCATGGAGCATTCTGATGACATGCATCATGGAGCTTTGTGATGACAAGGGCATGGAGCATTGTGATTACTGGGGTCATGGAACATTGTGATGACTGGTGATGGAGTATTGTGATGATTAGTGATGGAACATTGTGATATTAGTGGTGAGAGAGCATTATGATGAAAAGTGAATGGAGCATTGTGATGACAAGGTTTATGGAGCATTGTGATGACAATGTTGTGGAGCATTGTGATGACAAGCGCATGGCCCATTCTGATGACATGGCTCATGGAGCATTGTGCTGAGAAGCGCATGGAGCATTGTGATGACAAGGGTCATGGAGCACTGTTCTCACAAAGGCATGGAGCATTGTGATGACAAGGGTCACGGAGCATTATGATGAAAAGTTCATGGAGCATTGTGGTGAAAAAGGTCACAGAGACTTGTGATGACGAGGGCATGGACCATTGTGATGACAAAGGTCATGAAGCATTGTGATGACTGGAGTCACGGAGCATCGTGATGACAGAGTTCATGGTGCATTGTGACGACAACGGCATGGAGCATTGTGATGACAAGGGCATGGAGCATTGTTATGACATGTTCATGGCTTATTGTGAAGACAGGTGTCAGGGAGCATTGTGATGGCATATGTCATGGTCCATTGTGATGACAATGGCATGGAGCATTGTGATGCCAAGTGTCATGGAGGATTGTGATGACAAGGGACATGGAGCATTGTGATGTCCAGGGCATGGAGCATTGTGATGCCATGTCCGTGGAGCATTGTGATGGCAAGACCATGGAGCATTTTGATGACGAGTGTCATCGAGCACTGTAATGACACGGGGCATGGAGAATAGTGATGACAAGTGTCATGGATCATTGTGATAACAAGGGTCATGGAGCATTCTGATGACAAGTTTCTAGAGTATTGTGATGACAATAACATGGAGCATTGTGATGAAAAAGGCATGGTGCATTGTGATGAAAATGGCATGGAACCTTTTCATGACAGGTTTCAAGGAGCATTCTGACGTCAAGTGTCAGGGAGCATTGTCATGACAAGTGTATTGAGCATTGTGATGACAACGGTCATGGAGCATTGTGATGACAGGCATCATGGAGCGTTGTGATGACAAGTGTTATGGAACATTGTGATCACAAGGGTTTGGAGCATTGTGATGACAGAGGTCATGGATCATTTTCATTTCAAGTAGCATGGAGCGGTGTCATGACATGGCATGAAGCAATGTGAACCCAAGGTTCATGGAGGATTTTGATGACAATGGGAATAGAGTATTTTGATGACAAGTGAATGGAGCATTGTGATGACAAGGTCATGTAGCCTTTTGCTGATAAATGCATGGAGCATATTGATGACAAGTGTAATGCAGCACTGTGATGAAAAGGGTCACGGAGCATTGTGATTACAGGTGTCATGGAGCATTGGGATGGCAAGGGAATGGATCATTGTGATGACAAGGGTCATGGAGCAGTTTGAAGAAGAGTCCAGGATCATTGTGTTGTCAGTGGCCATGGAGCGTTGTGATGACAGTGGTCATGGAACATTGTGATGAGAAGGTCATAGATCATTGGGCTGAAAATGTTCATGGAGTTTTGTGATGGCAGGGGTCATGGAGCATTGTCTTGACAAGGGAATGGAACACTGTGATGACAAGGTCCTGGAGCATTGTGATGAGAAGGTCCTGGAGCATTGTGATGAGAAGCCCACTGAGCCTTGTGATGAGAAGTCTCATGGAGAATTCTGATTAAAAGGTGCATGCAGCATTGTGATCACAGGGGTCTTAGAGCATTGTGAAGAAAAGGACATGGATCATTGTGATGAAAAAGGCATGGAGCCTTGCCATGACAGGGTTCAAGGAGCATACTGACGACAAGTGTCAGGGAGCATTGTGATGACAAGTGTATTGATCATTGTGATGAAAAAGGTCATGGAACATTGTGGTGAGAAGTGCATGGATAATTGTGATAACGATCGTCATGGGGAGTTGTGATGACAAGTGTTATGGAACATTGTGATCACAAGGGTTTGGAGCATTGTGATGACAGAGGCCATGTAGCATTTTGATTTCATTGTGATGACAATAGCGTGAAGCATTATGCTGTTGGGCATGGTTCGTTGTGATGACAAGGTTCATGGAGCATTGAGATGAAAATTGGCCTGGAACATTGTTATTACTTGGGTCATGGAGCCTTGTGATGACAATGCCGTGAAACATTGTGATGACAGGAGAGAGGGAATATTGTGATGACTAGTGTTGGAAAATTATGATATTAGTGGTGAGACAGCATTTTGATGTGAAATTCATGGAGCTTTGTGATGACAAGTTTTACGGAGCATTGTGATGACAAGGTTGGGGAGCACTGTGATGACAAGCACATGGCACACTGTGATGACATGGGTCATGGAGCATTGTGCTGACAAGGGCATGTAGCATTGTGATGACAAATGTCATGGAGCATTGTGCTGACAAAGGCATGGAGCATTGTGATGACAAGTGTCATTGAGTGTTGTGCTGAGAAAGGCATGGAGCATTGTGATGAAAAGTTCATGGTGCATTGTCTTTACAGAGGTCACAGAGCCTTGTGATGACGAGGGCATTGACCATTGTGGTGACAAATATCATGAAACATTGTGATGAATGGAGTCACGGAACATTGTGATGACAGGGGCATGGAGCATTGGTCTCACAAATTTAATGGATTATTGTGATGACATTGGGCATGGTGCATTGTGATGAAAAGAGCATGGAACATTGTGATGACAACGTCATGGACTATAGTGAAGACAGGTGTCAGGGAGCATTGTGATGATATATGACATGGTCCATTGTGATTCCAATAACATGTAGCATTGTGATGACACGTCTCATGGACGATTGTGATGACAAAGATAAAGGAGCATTGTGATGATCAGGGCATGGAGCAATGTGATGGCAAGACTGTGGAGCATTGTGATGAGAAGACCATGGATAATTGTGATGAAGAGCATCATAGAGCATTATGATGACAAGAGCCATGGAGCATTCTGACATAAGATATCACTTATGAAGGAAATGTAAACATGGCTACATATGAACTGAATTAGGAAAGAGAACAGTGTCTCACATTTAGAAAACATACTTATGCCTGCTTAAGGGGAAAGAGAGGTGGGGAGATGTACAAAACCAGAGTTTGATATTAGCACAGGTACCGTTCCATAATCCAAATACAGAATAGACAAGACCTACTCCTTCCTCAGTGAACGGGATTGAACACCCATATTCCACGCAGAGGAATATATCAGAGTAGTTAGAATCTTAAAACCTATGTATCGATATGTCTCTGAAAGGGAATAAAGTGTGTGTAGACTGGCATAAACATGGCAGTGAGAATCAGCTCAAAACCACTATAAAAAGGAATTTCAAAAACAAAACAAAAAAACAGGGTAATTCTTTACAATTCCTTCAGGGGCTCTGATGAAACCTGGAATGACCCTATCTACAATGACAGCTGGATGTGACATAAGGCTGGACACTTGGGACTGAGAGGATTGGTGAGATTCGGTGAGCAAATGCAGACCCTTTAAAGCAATAACGCGTGGCACACATTCCAAGGTTCCAAACTATCCAGGTTGAAGGGAAAATTACTACAGCTATAACATGTACGGGAAACCAAGAAAATGGACACACTGTGAATATGAAAGGTTTCTAAAACTCAAATAATAGTCCCTCTCCTGGTGCTCCGGTTTGACTTTCCAACTGCTTTACTATCAATCGCCCAACATGGAGAGACAGCCCCTTTAACCTCCTGGTTCGCACAGGTTGCCAATTTGACAGAGGATGAAAGGGAAGAGGGAGAACCAATGAGAGAGTAGCTGTTAGGCATTTGGACGGGCATATGTCACTCTAATTTCCCGGGTGGAAGAAGAATTAACCAAAGTCTCAGCCACCCGCCGGGAACCAGTATAGGTCCTGAACCAAAATTTTGGACATGCGGTCAGCACACAAAAAACGAGTTGAAAAATGGAGCTTAAAGGCACAACAAAGCACAAACTGTCAGAGTAATAAAGGACAAAAATGGTCCAAAAATCTGTTGAGGGAAGGCAACGAGGGAGACTTCAAAGCGAGCCAGAATAGCAGGAAACAGATTTCAAGAGGTACATTGGAATCGCATTTAAAGCACAGGAAGAGGGGCACAACTTCGACAATGATGTACTTGGCCAGAAAGGGCGTATGTGTTTTCTCCTGAATATATTCAGGAGAAAACGCATACGCCCTTTTTGGCCAAGCAAGCAAGCTGGAAATGCAAATCTACACTACAATGAAGTATAACTTCCCACCGGTCAAAAGAGACATCCGCAAATGTGTAAAAACCAGAAAGGCAAGACATGCCCTGGAGAAAACGGAGCCTAGTTATGCTGGTGGGCAGGATGTAAACTGCCAACTGCCTCTCTGGAGGACTGCATTGTGTTCCCTAAAACAAGGAAAGAACAGAGCAACAGAGCCAAGGGCACTTCCAGTCTAGGGAATATACCTTGGTAAAATTGAAAATCAATAAGACAGTGTCACCACAAAATTTAGGGCTGCACTGCTTACAAGAACCTCAACTTGGGTACACCTGAAATATCCCAAGAAAGACAAAAATGGTTCAAGAAATTTTGTTACTTACGTACGATGGAATATCCGTCAGCCATTTAATCAGTGTTATAAGGCCAGTAGCAGCAAAATGAGTGGATTCAGATACGATGATTCTAAGTGAAATAAGTCACATAGAAAAAGAAACTTATCATAAGATATCACTTATGAAGGACCTGTAAACATGGCTACACATGAACTGAGTTAGGAAAGAGAACAGAGTCTCACGTTTAGAAAACACTCTTATGCCTGCTTAAGGGGGAAGGAGAGGAGGGGTGATGCATAAAACCAGAGTTTGATATAAGTACATGTACCGTTCCAAAAACCAACTATGGAATAGAAAAGACCTATACTTTCCTCAGTGAAAGGGACACAAAACCCCATATTTCCCGCAGAGGTATATATCAGACTAGTAAGAATCTTAAAACCTATGTATTGATATGTCTCCGTAAGGGAATGAAGTGTGTCTTGACTGCCATAAACATGGCAGTGAGAATCAGCTCAAACACACTATAAAAAGGAATTTCAAAAACAAAACTATAAAACAGTGAAATTCTTTACAATTCCTTCAGGGGCTCTGATGAAACCTGGAATGACCCTATCTACAATGACAGCTGGATGTGGCATAAGGCTGTACACTTGGGACTGAGAGGATTGGTGAGATTCGGTGAGCAAATGCAGACCATTTAAAGCAATAATGTGTGGCACACATTCCAAGGGTCCCAACTCTCCAGGTTTCAGGGAATATTACTACAGCTATAACATGTACGGGAAACATAGAGAATGGACACCCTGTGAATATGAAAGTTTTCTAAAACTCAACTAATAGTCCCACTCCTGCTGCTAAGGTTTGACTTTCCAACTGCTTTGCTATCAATCTCCCAACTTGGAGAGACAGCCCCTTTAGCCTCCTGGTTCGAACAGGTTGCCAATTTGGCCGAGGATGAAAGGGAAGAGGGAGAACCAATGAGAGAGTAGCTGTTAGGTATTTGGACTGGCACATGTCACTCTAATTTCCCGGCAGGAAGAAGAATTAAACAATGTCTCAGCCACCCGCTGGGAACCGGTATAGGTGCTGAACCAAAATTTTGGACTTGCGGTCAGCTCACAAAAAACGAGTTGAAAAATGGAGCGCAGGGGCACAGCAATTCACAAACTGGCAGAGTAATAAAGGAAAACTCTCGTCCCAATATCTGTTGAGGGAAGGCAACGAGGCAGACTTCAAAGCGAGCCAGAATAGCAGGAAACAGATTTCAAGAGGTACATTGGAATCGCCTTTAAAGCACAGGAAGAGGGGCACAACTTCGACAATGATGCACTTGGCCAAAAAGGGCGTATATGTTTCTTCCTGAATATAATCAGAAGGAAACGCATACGTCCTTTTTGGCCAAGCAAGCAAGCGGGTAATGCAAATCTCAACTACAATGAAGTATCATTTCCCAGCGGTCAAAAGGGACATCCGCAATATGTGTAAAAGCCAGAAAGGCAAGACAGGCAATGGAGAACAGGGAGCCTAGTTATGCTGATGGGCAGGATGTAAATTGCCAACTGCCTCTCTGGAGGAGTGCATTGTGTTCCCTAAAACAAGGAAACAACAGAGCTACAGAGCCAAGGGCACTTCCAGTCTAGGGAATATACCTTGGGAAAATTGAAAATCAATAAGATAGAGCCACCCCAAATTTAGGGCTGCAATGCTTACAAGAACCTCACCTTGGGTACACCTTAAATATCTCAGGAAAGACAAAAATGGTTCAAAAATTGTGGTATTTACATACGATGTAATATCCCTCAGCCATGAAATCAATGTCATACGGCCAGTAGCAGCAAAATGAGTGGATTCAGGTACGATGATTCTAACTGAAATAAGTCAGAGAGAAAAATAAATTTATCATAAGATATCACTTATGAAGGTCCTCTAAACATGGCTACACATGAACTGAGTTAGGAAAGAGAACAGAGCCTCACATTTAGAAAACACTCTTGTGCGTGCTTAAGGGGGAAGGAGAGGTGGGTTGAGGCATAAAACCAGAGTTTGATATTAGTACAGGTACCGTTCCAAAAAAGAAATACGGAACAGAAAAGACCTACACTTTCCTCAGTGAAAGGGACTCAAAACGCCATATTTCCCGCAGAGGAATATATCTGACTTATAAGAATCTTAAAATCTCTGTATTGATATGTCTCCGTAAGGGAATCAAGTGTGTCTAGACTGGCATAAACATGGCAGTGAGAATCAGCTAAAACCCAGTATAAAAACGAATTTCAAAAAGAAAACTAAAAAACAGGGAAATTCTTAACAATTCCTTCAGGGGCTCTGATGAAACCTGGAATGACCCTATCTAAAATGACAGCTGGATGTGCTATAAGGCTGGACACTTGGGACTGAGAGGATTGGTGAGATTCGGTGAGCAAATGCAGACCCTTTAAAGCCATAATGCGTGGCACACATTCCAAGGGTCCCAACTCTACAGGATGAAGGGAATATTACTACAGCTATAACATGTAAGGGAAACCTAGAGAATGGACACACTGTGAAAACGAAAGGTTTCTAAAACTCAACTAATAATCCCTCTCCTGGTGATCCGGTTTGACTTTCCAACTGCTTTACTATCAATCTCCCAAGTTGGAGAGACAGCCCATTTAACCTCCTGGTTCGCACAGGTGGCCAATTTGGTAGAGAATGAAAGGGAAGAGGGAGATCCAATGAGAGAGTAGCTGTTAGGCATTTGGACGGGAACATGTCACTCTAATTTCCCGGAAGGAAGAATAATTAACCAAAGTCTCAGCCACCCGCCGGGAACCAGTATAGGTCCTGAACCAAAATTTTGGATTGCGGTCAGCTCACAAAAAACGAGTTGAAAAATGGAGCTCAGGGGCACAACAATGCACAAACTGGCAGTGTAATAAAGGACAACAATCGTCCGAAAATCTTTTGAGGGAAGGCAACGAGGCGGACTTGAAACCGAGCCAGTATAGCAGGAAACAGATTTCAAGAGGTACATTGGAATCGCCTTTAAAGCACAGGAACAGGGGCACAACTTCGACAATGATGCACTTGGCCAGCAAGAGTGTATGTGTTTTCTCCTGAATATATTAAGGAGAAAACTTGTACGCCCTTTTTGGCCAAGCAAGCAAGCGGGCAACACAAATCTGAACTACAATGAAGTATCACTTCCCACCGGTCAAAAGGGATATCCGCAAAATGTGTAAAAACCAGAAAGGCAAGACAGGCCCTGGAGAACAGGGATCCTAGTTATGATGATGGGCAGCATGTAAATTGCCAACTGCCTCTCTGGAGGAGTGCATTGTGTTCCCTAAAAGTAGGAAACAACAGAGCAACAGAGCCAAGGGCACTTCCAGTCTAGGGAATATACCTTGGGAAAACTGAAAATCAATAAGACAGAGCCACCACAAAATTTAGGGCTGCACTGCTTAAAACAACGTCAACTTGGGTACACCTTAAATAGCCCAGGAAAGACAAATTGGTTCAAGAAATTGTGTTACTTACATACGATGGAATATCAGTCAGCCATGAAATCAATGTCATAAGGCCAGTAGAATCAAAATGAGTGGATTCAGGTACGATGATTCTAAGTGAAATAAGTCACAGAGAAAAAGAAATTTATCATAAGATATCACTTATGAAGGTCCTGTAAACTTGGCTACGCATGAACTGAGTTAGGAAACAGAACAGAGTGTCACATTTAGCAAACACTCTTATGCCTGCTTAAGGGGGAAGGAGAGGTGGGGTGATGCATAATACCAGAGTTTGATATTAGTACATGTACCGTTCCAAAAACCAACTACGGAATAGAAAAGACCTACACTTTCCTCAGTGAAAGGGACTCAAAACCCCATATTTCCCGCAGAGGTATATATCTGACTAGTAAGAAACTTAAAACCTATGTATTGATATGTCTCCGTAAGGGAATGAAGTGTTTCTTGACTGCCATAAACATGGCAGTAGGAATCAGCTCAAACCCACTATAAAAAGGAATTTCAAAAACAAAACATAAAAACAGAGAAATTCTTTACACTTCCTTCTGGGGCTCTGATGAAACCTGGAATGACCCTATCTACAATGATAGCTGGATGTGGCATAAGGCTGGACACTTGGGACTGAGAGTATTGGTGAGATTCGGTGAGCAAATGCAGACCATTTAAAGCAATAATGCGTGGCACACATTCCAAGGGTCTCAACTCTCCAGGTTGAAGGGAATATAACTACGGCTATAACATGTACGGGAAACCTACAGAATGGACACACTCTGAATATGAAAGGTTTCTAAAATTCAACTAATAGTCCCTCAACTGGAGCTCCGGTTTGACTTGCCAACTGCTTTACTATCAATCTCCCAACTTGGCGAGACAGCCCCTTTAACCTCCTGGTTCGCACAGTTTGCTAATTTGGCAGAGGATGAAAGGGAAGAGGGAGAACCAATGAGAGAGTAGCTGTTAGGCATTTGGACGGGCACATGTCACTCTAATTTCCCGGAAGGAAGAAGAATTAACCAAAGTCTCAGCCACCCGCCGGGAACCACTATAGGTCCTGAACCAAAATTTTGGACTTGCGGTCAGCTCACAAAAAACGAGTTGAAAAATGGATCTTAGGGGCACGACAATGCACAAACTGTCAGAGAAATAAAGGACAACAATCGTCCAAAAATCTTTTGAGGGAAGAAGACGAGGTGGACTTGAAAGTGAGCCAGAATAGCAGGAAACAAATTTCAAAAGATATATTGGAATTGCCTTTAAAGCACAGGAACAGGGGCACAACTACAAAAATGATGCACTTGGCCAGCAATGCCGTATGTGTTTTCACCTGAATATATTAAGGAGAAAACGCGTAGGTCCTTTTTGGCCAAGCAAGCAAGCGGGCAACGCAAATCAGAACTACAATGTAGTATCACTTTCCACCGGTCAAAAGGGACATCCGCAAAATGTGTAAAAACCAGAAAGGCAAGACAGGCCCTGGAGAACAGGGAGCCTAGTTATGATGATGGGCAGGATGTAAATTGCCAACTGCCTCTCTGGAGGAGTGCATTGTTTTACCTAAAACAAGGAAACAACAGAGCTACAGAGCCAAGGGCACTTCCAGTCTAGGGAATATACCTTGGGAAAACTGAAAATCAAGAAGACAGAGCCACCACAAAATTTAGGGCTGCACTGCTTACAAGAACCTCAACTTGGGTACACCTGAAATAACCCAGGAAAGACAAAATTGGTTCCAGAAATTGTGTTACTTACGTACGATGGAATATCAGTAAGCCATGAAATCAATGTCATAAGGCCAATAGCAGCAATATGAGTGTATTCTGGTACGATGATTCTAAGTGAAATAAGTCACAGAGAAAAAGAAACTTATCATAAGATATCACTTATGAAGTTTCTGTAAACATGGCTACATATGAACTGAGTTAGGAAAGAGAACAGAGTCTAACATTTAGAAAAGAGTCTTTTGCCTGCTTAAGGGGGAAGGAGTGTTGGGGCGATGCATAAAACCAGAGTTTGATATTAGTACAGGTACCGTTCAAAAACCAAATACAGAATAGACAAGACATACACTTTCCTCAGTGAAAGGGACTCAAAACCCCATATTGCCCGCAGAGGAATATATCTGACTGATAAGAATCTTAAAATCTATGTATTGATATGTCTCCGTAAGGGAATCAAGTTTGTCTAGACTGGCATAAACATGGCAGTGAGAATCAGTTCAAACACACTATATATATATATATATATATATATAAAGGTATTTCGAAAACAAAACAAAAAAACAGGGAATTTTTTTATAATTCCTTCAGGGCCTGTGATGAAACCTGGAATGACCCTATTTACAACGACAGCTGGATGTGGCATAAGGCTGGACACTTGGGACTGAGAGGATTGGTGACATTCGGTGAGCAAATGCAGACCCTTTAAAGCAATAACACGTGGCACACATTCCAAGGTTCCCAACTCTCCAGGTTGAAGGGAATATTACTACATCTATAACATGTACGGAAAACATAGAGAATGGACACACTGTGAATACGAAAGGTTTCTAAAACTCAACTAATAATCCCTCTTCTGGTGGTCCGGTTTGACTTTCCAACTGCTTTACTATCAATCTCCCAACTTGGAGAGACAGCCCCTTTAACCTCCTGGATCTCACAGGTGGCCAATTTTTTAGAGGATGAAAGGGAAGAGGGGGAACCCATGAGAGAGTAGCTGTTAGGCATTTGGACGGGCACATGTCATTCTAATTTCCCGCCAGGAAGAAGAATTAACCAAAGTCTCAGACACCCACCGGGAACCAGTATAGGTCCTGAACCAAAATTTTGGACTTGCGATCAGCTCACAAAAAAATGACTTGAAAAATGGAGCTCAGGGGCACAGCAATGCACAAACTGGCAAAGTAGTAAAGGACAACAATTGTCCGAAAATCTGTTGAGGGAAGGCAACGAGGCAGACTTGAAAGCGAGCCAGAATTGCAGGAAACAGATTTCAAGAGGTACATTGGAATCGCCTTTAAAGCACAGGAAAAGGGGCACAACATCGACAATGATGCACTTGGCCAAAAATGGCTTATGCCTTTTCTCCTGAATATATTCAGGAGAAAACGAATAAGCGCTTTTTGGCCAAGCAAGCAAGCGGGAAATGCAAATCTGCACTACAATGAAGTATCTCTTCCAACTGGTCAAAAGGGACATCCGCAAAAGGTGTAAAATCCAGAAATGCAAGATAGGCCCTGGAGAACAGGGAGCCTAGTTATGCTGATGGACAGGATGTAAATTGCCAACTGCCTCTCTGGAGGAGTGCACTGTGTTCCCTAAAACAAGGAAACAACAGAGCTACAGAGCCAAGGGCACTACCAGTATAGGGAGTATATCTTGGGAAAACAGAAAATCAATAAGACACAGCCACCACAAAATTTAGGGCTGCACTGCTTACAAGAACCTCAACTTGGGTACACCTTAAATATACCAGGAAAGACAAAAATGGTTCAAGAAATTTTGTTACTTACATACGATGGAATATCAGTCAGCCATGAAATCAATGTCATAAGGCCAGTAGCAGCAAAATGAGTGGATTCAGTTACGATGATTCTAAGTGAAATAAGTTACAGAGAAAAAGAAACTTATCATAAGATATCACTTATGAAGATCCTGTAAACATGGCTACACATGAACTGAGTTAGGAAAGAGAGCAGAGTCTCACATTTAGAAAACACACTTATGCCTGCTTAACGGGGAAGGAGAGGTAGGGTGATGCATAAAACCAGAGTTTGATATTAGTACAGGTATCGTTCCAATAACCAACTAAGGAATAGAAAATACCTACACTTTCCTCAGTGAAAGGGACTCAAAACGCCATATTTCCCGCAGAGGAATATATCTGACTGGTAAGAATCTTAAAACCTATGTATTAGATATGTCTCCGTAAGGGAATCAAGTTTGTCTAGACTGGCATAAACATGGCAGTGAGAATCATTTCAAACCCACTATAAAAAGCAATTTCAAAAACAAAACAAAAAAACAGGGAAATTCTTTACAATTCCTTCAGGGGTTCTGATGAAACCTGGAATGACCCTATCTACAGTGACAGTTGGATGTGGCATAAGGCTGGACACTTGGGACTGAGAGGATTGGTGAGATTCGGTGAGCAAATGCAGACCCTTTAAAGCAATAACGAGTGGCCCACAGTCCAAGGGTCCAAATTCTCCAGGTTGAAGGGAATATTATTACAGCAATAACATGTACGGGAACCCTAGAGAATGGACACACTGTAAATATGAAAGATTTCTAAAACTCAACTAATAAGCCCTCTCTTGGTGCTCCGGTTTGACTTTCCAACAGATTTACTACCAATCTCCCAACTTGGAAAGACAGCCCCTTTAACCTCCTGGGTCTCACACGTTGCCAATTTGGCAGAGGATTAAAGGGAAGATGGAGAACCAATGAGAGAGTAGCTGTTAGGCATTTGGACGGGCACATGTCACTCTAATTTCCCGGAAGGAAGAAGAATTAACCAAAGTCACAGCCACCCACCGGGAACCAGTATAGGTGTTGAACCAAAATTTGGACTTGCGGTCAACTCACAAAAAACGAGTTGAAAAATGGAGCTTAGGGGCACATCAATGCACAAACTGTCAGAGAAGTAAAGGACAACAATCGTCCAAAAATCTGTTGAGGGAATGCAACGAGGTGGACTTGAAAGCGAGCCAGAATAGCAGGAAACATATTTCAAGAGGTACATTGCAATCACCTTTAAAGCACAGGAAGAGGGGCACAACTTCGACAATGATGCACTTGGCCAGAAAGGGCGTATGTGTTTTCTCCTGAATATATTAAGGAGAAAACGCATACGTCCCTTTTGGCCAAGCAAGAAAGCGGGCAACGCAAATCTGAACTACAATGAAGTATCACTTCCCACCGGTCAAAAGGGACATCCGCAAAATGTGTAAAAACCAGAAAGGCAAGACAGGCCCTGGAGAACAGGGAGCCTAGTTATGCTGATGGGCAGGATGTAAATTGCCAAATGCCTCTCTGGAGGAGTGCATTGTGTTCCCTAAAGCAAGGAAACAACAGAACAACAGAGCCATGGGCACTTCCAGTCTAGGGAATATACCTTGGGAATACTGAAAATCAATAAGACAGAGAAACCTCAAAATTTAGTGCTGCACTGCTTACAAGAACATCAAATTGGGTACACCTTAAATATCCCAGGAAAGACAAAAATGGTTCAAGAAATTGTGTTACTTACGTACGATGGAATATCCCTCAGCCATGAAATCAATGTTATAAGGCCAGTAGCAGCAAAATGAGTGGATTCAGGTACGATGATTCTAAGTGAAATAAGTCACAGAGAAAAAGAAACTTATCATAAGATATCACTTAGGAAGGTCCTGTAAACATGGCTACACATGAACTGAGTTAGGAAAGAGAACAGAGTCTCACATTTAGAAAACACTCTTATGCCTGCTTAACGGGGAAGGAGAGGTGGGGTGATGCATAAAACCAGAGTTTGATATTAGTACAGTTACCGTTCCAAAACCCAAATACTGAATAGACAAGACCTACACTTTCCTCAGTGAAATGGACTCAAAACCCCATATTTCTCGCAGAGGAATATATCTGACTAGTAAGAATCTTAAAACCTATGTATTGATAAGTCTCCATGATGATGGGCATGGTTCATTGTGATTACAGAGTTCATGGAGCATTGAGATGAAAAGTGGCATGGAGCATTTTGATTACAGTTGTCTTTGAGCATTGTGATGACAAGGGCATGGAGCATTGTGATGAGAAGTCCATGGAGCAGATTGATGACATGCGTCATGGAGCTTTGTGATGACAATAGCATGGAGCATTGTGAATACAGGGGTCTTGGAGCATTGTGATGACAAGGGTCATGAAGCCTTGTGATGACAAGGCCGTGGAACAGTGTCATGACAGGGGTGAGGGAGTATTCTGATGACTAGTGATGGAACATTTTGATATCAGTGGTGAGAGAGCATTTTGATGAGAAGAACATGGAGCATTGTGATGACAAGTTTTATGGAGCATTCTGATGAAAAGTTTGTGGAAAATTTTGATAACAAGCGCATGGAGCATTGTGATAACAAGGGTCATGGAGCACTCTGCTGACAAAGGCATGCAGCATTGTGACGGCAAGGGTCACAGAGCATTGTGAATGAAAAGTTCATGGAGCATTATGGTGACAAATTTCACAGAGCCCTGTAATGACGAGGGCATGGACCATTTTGATGCCAAAGGTCATGAAGCATTGTGATGACTGGAATCATGGAGCATTGTGATGACAAGTGCATGGAGCATTGTGATGACGGGAGCATGGAGCATTGGTCTGACAAGTTTCATGGATTATTGAGATGACAGTGGGCATGGCGCATTGTGATGACAAGGGCATGCAGCATTGTTATGAGAAGGTCATGGAGTACTCTGCAGACAGGTGTCAGGGAGCATTGTGATGACATATGTCTTGGTGCATTGTGATGACAATGGCATGGAGCATTGTGAAGCCAAGTGTCATGGAGGATTGTGATGCCAAAGGTAATGGGGCATTGTGATGACAAGGGCTTGGAGCTTTTTGATGACAATGGTCATGGAGAACTGTGATGACAAGGGCATGGAGCACTGTGATGACAACAGCCATTGAGAATGTTGATGACAATGTCGTGAAGTACTGTGATGAAAAGCACTTGGAGCTTGCTATGACAGGGTTCATGAAGCATTGTGATGACAAGTGCATGGAGAATTGTGATGACAAGATCATGTAACATTGTGATGAGAAGTGTCATGGAGCATTGTGATGGCAAGACCGTGGAGCAATGTGATGAGAAGACCATGGATAATTGTGATGTCGAGCGTCATGCAGCAGTGTAATGACAAGGGGTATAGATCATTGTGATGACAGGGGTCATGGAGCACTGAGATGAGAAGTTCATGGAGCATTGGGATGAAAATATTCATTGAGTATTGTGATGGAAGTGGTCATGGAGCAATGCGATGACAATGGAATGGAGCATTGTGATGACAAAGTCCTGGAGCATTGTGAGGAGAAGACCATGGAGCATTGTGATGACAAGTGTCATGGAGCATTCTGATGAAAAGGAGTGTGGAGCATTGTGATTACATGGGTCTTGGAGCATTGTGATGAAAATGGCATGGGTGATTGTGATGCAAAGTGCATGGAGCCTTGTCATGACAGGTTTCAAGGAGCATACTGACGACAAATGTCAGGGAGCATTATAATGACAACTGTATTGAGCATTGTGATGACATAGGTCATGGAACATTGTGATGAGAAGACCATGGATAATTGTGATGATGAGCATCATGGGGCTTTGTGATGACAAGTGTTATGGAACATTGTGATCACAAGGGTTTGGAGCATTGTGTTGACAGAGGTTATGGAGCATTCTGATTTCATTGTGATGACAATAGCATCAAGCATTATGATGATGGGCATGGTTCATTGTGATTACAGAGTTCATGGAGCATTGAGATGAAAAGTGTCATGGAGCATTTTGATTACAGTTGTCTTGGAGCATTGTGATGACAAGGGCATGGAGCATTGTGATGAGAAGGCCATGGAGCAGATGGATGACATGCGTCATGGAGCTTTGTGATGACAATAGCACAGACCATAGTGATTACAGGGGTCTTGGAGCATTGTGATGACAAGGGTCATGGAGCCTTCTGATGACAAGGCCGTGGAACATTGTCATGACAGGGGTGAGGGAGTTTTCTGATGACTAGTGATGGAACATTTTGATATCAGTGGTGAGAGAGCATTTTGATGAGAATTACATGGAGCATTGTGATGACAAGTTTTATGGAGCATTCTGATGACAAGTTTGTGGAAAATTTTGATAACAAGCGCATGGAGCATTGTGATAACAAGGGTCATGGAGCACTCTGCTGACAAAGGCATGGAGCATTGTGACGGCAAGGGTCACAGAGCATTGTGAATGAAAAGTTCATGGAGCATTATGGTGACAAATTTCACAGAGCCCTGTGGTGACGAGGGCGTGGAACATTTTGATGTCAAAGGTCATGAAGCATTGTGATGACTGGAATCACAGAGCATTGTGAAGACAAGGGCATGGAGCATTGTGATGACAGGGGCATGGAGCATTGGTCTGACAAGTTTCATGGATTATTGAGATGACAGTGGGCATGGCGCATTGTGATGACAACGGCATGCAGCATTGTTATGAGAAGGTCATTGAATACTGTGCATACAGGTGTCAGAGAGCATTGTGATGACATATGTCTTGGTGCATTGTGATGACAATGGCATGGAGCATTGTGAAGCCAAGTGTCATGAAGGATTGTGATGACAAAGGTAATGGAGCATTGTGATGACAAGGGCTTGGAGCTTTTTGATGACAATGGTCATGGAGCACTGTGATGACAAGGGCATGGAACACTGTGATGACAACGGCCATTGAGAATTTTGATGACAATGTCGTGAAGCACTGTGATGAAAAGAACTTGGAGCTTGCTATGACAGGGGTTATGGAGCATTGCGATGACAAGTGCATGGAGAATTGTGATGACAAGATCATGTAACATTGTGATGAGAAGTGTCATGGAGCATTGTGATGGCAGGACCGTGGAGCACTATGATGAGAAGACCATGGATAACTGTGATGTCGAGCGTCATGCAGCACTGTAATGACAAGGGGCATGGAGCATTGTGACGACAAGGGTCGTGGAGCATTCTGATGACAAGCTTGTGGAGTAATGTGATGACAATGGCATGGAGCATTGTGATGAAAAGGGCATGGACCATTGTGATGTAAAAGGCATGGAGGCTTTTCATGAAAGCGTTCAAGGAGCATTCTGACGACAAGTGTCAGGGAGCATTGTGATGACAAGTGTATTGAGCATTGTGATGACAAAGTTCATGGAGCATTGTGATGAGAAGACCATGGTTAACTGTGATGAGGAGCGTCATGGGGAATTGTGATGACAAGAGTTATGGAACATTGTGATCACAAGTGTTTGGAGCATTGTGATGAAAGAATTCATGGAACATATTGATTTCATTGTGATGAGAATAGCATGAATCATTACGATGATGGGCATGGTGCATGGGATGACAGGGTTCTTGGAGCATTGAGATTAAAAGGGGCATGAAGCATTGTGATTACATGGGTCTTGGAGCATTGTGATGACAAGGGCATGGAGCATAGTGAATGAGAAGTCCACGGAGCATTCTGATGACATGCGTCATGGAGCTTTCTGATGACAATTGCATGGAGCATTGTGATTACAGGGTCTTGGAGCATTGTGATGAAAAGGATCATGGAGTCTTCTGATGACAAGGCAGTGGATCCTTGTGATGGCAGGTGTCATGGAGCATTGTTATGACAGGGGGAATGGAGCATTGTGATGACAAGCGTCATCGAGCTTTGTGATGACAACGGCATGGAGCAATGTGATGAGAGGGTTCATGGAGCATTGTGATGACAATGGCATGGAGCATTGTGATGCCCAGGTTTATGGAGCTTTGTGATGACAAATGTCATGGAGCATTCTGATGACAAGGGTGACGTGCATTGTGATGAGAAGGGCAGGGAGCATTGTGATGACAGGGTCATTGAGTAATTTGCTGAAAAGGGTCATGGGACATTTTGATTACAGTGGTTATGGAATATTGTGATTTCAGGGGTCATGGAGCTTTGTGATGAAAAGTGTCATGGAGCATTTTGATGACAGGGGTTTTGGAATATTGTGATGTCAGGGGTCATCGAACATTGTGATGATAAGTGCATGTAGCATTTTAATGACAGGGGTCATGGAACATTGTGATGACAGGTGTGATGGAGTATTGGAATGAATAGTGATGGAACATTGTGATATCAGTGGTGAGAGAGCATTTTGATGAGAAGTGCATGGAGCGCTGTAAAGACAAGGTTTAAGCAGCATTGTGATGAAAAGGATGTGGAGCATTGTGATGACAGGCACATGGTGCGTTGTGATGACGTGGGTCATGGAGTATTGTGCTGAGAAGCGCATGGAGCATTGTGATGACAAGGGTCATGGAGCATTGTGCTGAGAAAGGCATGGAGCATTGTGATGACAACAGTCACAGAGCATTGTGATGAAAAGTTCATGGAGCATTGTGGTGACAATGGTCACAGAGACTTGTGATGACGAGGGCATGGACCATTTTGATGAGAAAGGTCATGAAGAATTCTGATGACTGGAGTCACAGAGCATTGTGATGACAGGGGTCATGGAGCACTGTGATGACAAGGGCATGGAGCATTGTGATGACAGGGGCATGGAACATTGGTCTTACAAGTTTCATGGATTATTGAGATGACAGTGGGCATGGCGCATTGTGATGACAAGGGCATGCAGCATTGTTATGAGAAGGTCATGGAATACTGTGCAGACAGGTGTCAGGGAGCATTGTGATGACATAAGTCATGGCCCGTTGTGATGACAATGGCATGGAGCATTGTGATTCCAAGTGTCATGGAGGATTGTGATGACAAAGGTAATGGAGCATTGTGATGACAAGGGCTTGGAGCATTGTGATGACAAAGGTCATGGAGCACTGTGCTGACAAGGACATGGAGCATTGCAATGACAAGGGCATTTAGAATTTTGATGAAAAGAACATGTAAAATTGTGATGAGATGTGTCAAAGAGGATTGTGATGACAAGGACGTGGAGAATACTGATAACCAGGGCATGGAGCATTGTGATGGCAAGACTGGGGAGCATTGTGATGTGTAGACCATGGATAATTGTGATGACGGGCCTCATGGAGCACTGTAGTGACAAGGGGCATGGAGCATTGTGATAACTGGTGTCATGGATCATTGTGATGACAGGGATCATGGAGCATTGTGATGACAAGGTTCATGGAGCATTCGGACGACAAGCTTGTGGAGTATTATGATGACAATTGCATGGAGCATTGTGATGAAAAGGCCATTGAGCACTGTGATGACAAGGGCAAGGAGCAATGTGATGAGAGTGTTCATGGAGCATTGTAATGACAATGGCATGGAGTATTGTGATGCCAATGGTCATGGAGCGTTGTGATGACAAAGGTCATGGAGCATTTTGATGAAAAGTGCGTGGTGCATTGTGATGAGAAGGGCAGGGAGCATTGTGATGACAGGGTCATGAAGCAAGTTGATGAAAAGGGTCAGGGAACATTTTGATGACAGGGGTCATGGAACATTGTGATGTCAGTGGTCATGGAGCATTGTGATGATAAGGGCATGTAGCATTTTGATGACAGGGGTCATGGCACATTGTGATGACAGGGGTGAGGTAGTATTGTGATGACTAGTGATGGAACACTGTGATATCAGTGGTGAGAGAGCATTTAGATGAGAAGTTCATGGAACATTGTGATAAAAACGTTTATGGGGCATTTTGATGACAAGGTTGTGGAGCATTGTGATGACAAGTGCATGGCACATTGTGATGACATGTGTCTCGGAGCATTGTGTTGAAAAGAACATGGAGCATTGTGATGAAAAGGGTCATGGAGCATTGTGCTGACAAAGGCATGGAGCATTGTGATGACAAGTGTTACAGAGCATTGTGATGACGAGGGGATGGACCATTGTGTTGACAAAGGTCATAAAGCATTGTGATGACTGGAGTCAAGGAACATTATGATGTGAGGGGCAATGGAGCACTGTGATTACAAGGGCATGGAGCATTGTGATGACAGGGGCATGGAGCATTGGTCTGACAAGTTTCATGGATTATTGCTATGACAGTGGGCATGGAGCATTGTGATGACAGAGGTCATGGATCATTTTCATTTCTAGGACCATGGCGCATTGTGATGACAAGGGCATCAAGCAATGTGAACCCAAGTTTCATCGAGGATTTTGATGACAATGGGAATGGAGCATTGTGATGACAAGGGCATGGAGCATTGTGATGAGAAGGCCATGGAGCAGATTGATGACATGCGTCATGGAGCTTTGTGATGACAATAGCACGGACCATAGTGATTACAGGGGCCTTGGAGCATTGTTATGACAAGGGTCACGGAGCCTTGTGATGACAAGGCTGTGGAACATTGTCATGACAGGGGTGAGGGAGTATTCTGATGACTAGTGATTTAACATTTTGATATCACTGGTGAGAGAGCATTTTGATGAGAAGTACATGGAGCATTGTGATGACAAGTTTTATGGAGCATTCTGATGACAAGTTTGTGGAAAATTTTGATAACAAGCGCATGGAGCATTGTGATAACAAGGGTCATGGAGCACTCTGCTGACAAAGGCATGGAGCATTGTGACGGCAAGGGTCACAGAGCATTGTGAATGAAAAGTTCATGGAGCATTATGGTGACAAATTTCACAGAGCCCTGTGATGACGAGGGCGTGGAACATTTTGATTTCCCAATGTCATGAAGCATTGTGATGACTGGAATCACGGAGCATTGTGATGACAAGGGCATGGAGCATTGTGATGACAGGGGCATGGAGCATTGGTCTGACAAGTTTCATGGATTATTGAGATGACAGTGGGCATGGCGCATTGTGATGACAAGGGCATGCAGCATTGTTATGAGAAGGTCATGGAATACTGTGCAGACAGGTGTCAGGGAGCATTGTGATGACATATGTCTTGGTGCATTGTGATGACAAGGGCATGGAGCATTTTGATGAAAAGGCCATGGAGTATTGTGAAGACAGGTGTCAGGGAGCACTGTGATGACATGTCATTGTCCATTGTGATGACAATGGCATGGAGCATTGTGATACCAAGTGTCATGGAGGATTGTGATGACAAAGGTAATGGAGCATTTTGATGACAAGGGCTTGGGACATTGTGATGAGAAGCGTCATGGAGCATTGTGATGACAAGGGCTTGGAACATTGTGATGACAAGGGTCATGGAGCATTGTGATGACAAGGGCATGGAGAATTGTGATGACAAGGGCCATTGAGAATTTTGATGACAACGTCGTGAAGCATTGTGATGACAAGCGCATGGAGAATTGTGATGGCAAGATCATATAACATTGTGATGAGAAGTGTCACGAAGAATTGTGATGACAAGGACGTGGAGAATTGTAATGACTTGGGACATGGAGCACTGTGATGAACAGGGCATGGAGAATTGTGATGGCAAGACCGTGGAGCATTGTGATGAAAAGACAATGGATAATTATGATGAAGAGCGTCATGGATCACTGTAATGACAAGGGGCATGGAGCATTGTGATGACAGGTGTCATGGAGCACTGTGATGTGAAGGCAATGGAGCATTCTGATGACATGTGTCATGGATCTTGGTGATGACAGGGGCATGGAGCATTGTGATGACAGGGGCATGGAGCATTTTGATGACAGGGGCATGGAACATTGGTCTGACTAGTTACATGGATTATTGTGATGACTGTGAGCATGGCACATTGTGATGACAAGGGCATGGAACATTGTGATGACAAGGTCATGGAGTACAGTGAAGACAGGTGTCAGGGATCATTGTGATGACATATGTCATTGTCCATTGTGATGACAATGGCATGGAGCATTGTGATACAAATTGTCTTGGAGGATTGTGATGACAATGGTAACGGAGCATTTTTATGACAAGGTCTTGGGACATTGTGATGAGAAGCGCCATGGAGCATTATGATGACAAGGGTAATGGAGCATTGTGATGAGACGGTAATGGAGCATTGGGCTGAAAATGTTCATGGAGTATTGTGATTACAGTGGTCAAGGAGCATTGTGATGACAAGGGAATGGAGCATTTTGATGACAAGTTCCTGGAGCAGTGTGATGAGAATACCATGGATCCCTGTGATGACAAGTCTAATGGAGCATTCTGATGAATAGGGGCATGGAGCATTGTGATTACAGGGATCTTGGAGCATTGTGATGACAGGGTCATGGAGCATAGTGATGAGAAGGCCATGGAGCATTCTGATGACATGTGTCATGGATCTTTGTGATGACAGGGACATGGAGCATTGTGATGACAGGGGCATGGAGCATTTTGATGACAGGGGCATGGAACATTGGTCTGACTAGTTACATGGATTATTGTGATGACAGTGGGAATGGCACATTGTGATGACAAGGGCATGGAACATTGTGATGACAAGGTCATGGAGTACTGTGAAGACAGGTGTCAGGGAGCATTGTGATGACATATGTCATTGTCCATTGTGATGACAATGGCATGGAGCATTGTGATACCAAGTGTCATGGAGGATTGTGATGACAAAGGTAATGGAGCATTTTGATGACAAGGGCTTGGGACATTATGATGACAAGGGTCATGGAGCATTGTGATGACAAGGGCCATTGAGAATTTTGATGACAACGTCGTGAAGCATTGTCATGACAAGTGCATGGAGCCTGCTATGACAGGGGTCATAGAGCATTGTGATGAAAAGTGCCTCGAGAATTGTAATGAAAAGATCATGTAACATTGTGAAAAGGAGTGTCAAGGAGCATTGTGATGACAAGGACGTGGAGAATTGTGATGACATGGGACATGGAGCATTGTGATGACCAGGGCATGGAGCATTGTGATGGCAAGACCGTGGAGCATTGTGATGAGAAGATCAGGGATAATTGTGATGACGAGCGTCATGGAGCACTGTAATGACAAGGGGCATGGAGCATTGTGATTACAGAGGTCGTGGAGCAAAATTGATGAAAAGTGTCATGGAACATTTTGATGACAAGGTCGTGGTGCATTGTGATGAGAAGGGCAGGGAGCATTGTGAAGACAGGGTCATGGAGCAAAATTGATGAAAAATGTCATGGAACATTTTGATGACAGGGGTTATGGAACATTGTGATGTCAGGGGTCATGGAGCATTTTGATGAAAAGGGTCATGGAGCATTCTGATATAAAGGTGCATGGAGCATTGTGATTACAGAGGTTTTGAAGCATTGTGATGACAAGGGCATGGATCATTGTGATGAGAAGGCAATGGAGCATTCTGATGACATGTGTCATGGAGCTTTGTGATTACAAGGACATGGAGCATTGTGATTACAGGGGTCTTGGAGCATTGTGATGAAAAGGGAATTGATCATTGTGATGAAAAATGCATGGAGCATTGTCATGACACTCTTCAAGGAGCATAATGATGACAAGTGTCAGTGAGCATTTTGATGCCAAGTGTATTGAGCATTGTGGTGACAAAGGACATGGAGCATTGTGATGAGAAAACCATGAATAATTGTGAGGACCAGGCTCATGGGGCATTGTGATGACAAGTGTTATGGAACATTGTGATCAGAAGCGTTTGGTGCATTGTGATGACAGAGGTCATTGAGCATTTTGATTTCATTGTGATGACAATAGCATGAAATATTATGGTGATGAGCACGGTGCATTGTGATGACAGGGTTCAGGGAGCATTGAGATGAAAAGGGGCATGGAGCATTGTGATTACAGGGGTGTTGGGGCATTGTGACGACAAGGGCATGGAGCATTGTGATTTGAAGGCCATGGAGCGTTCTGATGACATGTGTCATGGAGCTTTGTGATGACAAGTGAATGGAGCATTGTGATTACAGGGGTCTTGGAGCATTGTGATGACAATGGTCATGGAGGCTTGTGATGACAAGGCCGTTGATCCTTGTGATGGCATTGGTCATGGAGCATTGTTATGACAGGGGTAATGGAGCATTGTGATGACAAGTGCATGGGGCATTGGTCTGAAAATTTTCATGGATTATTGTGATGAGAGTGGGCATGGAGCATTCTGATGACAAGGGCACGGAACACTGTGATACATAGCTCATGCAGGATTGTAATGTCAATGGCATGGAGCATTGTGATGAGAAGGGCATCGAGCATTGTGATGACAAGCGTCATGGAGATTTGGGACGAAAAGTGCATGGAGCAATGTGATGAGAGTGTTCATGGAGCATTGTGATGACAATGGAATGGAGCATTATGATGCTAGGGTCATGGACCTTTGTGATGATAAAGGTCATGGAGCATTTTGATAACAAGGGTGTGGTGCATTGTGATGAGAAGGGCAGGGAGCTTTGTGATTACAGGGGTCTTGGAGCATGTGATGACAAGTGCATGGAGAATTGTGATGAGAAGGACATGGAGCATTTTGATGACATTCATCAAGGATCTTTGTGACGACAAGGGCATAGAGCATTGTGATTACAACGGTCTTGGAGCAATGTGATGACAACGGTCATATAACTTTGGATGACAAGGCCGTGGATCATTGTAATGGCAGGGGTCATGGAGCATTGTTATGACAGGGGTAATGGAGCATTGTGATGACAAGGGCATGGAACATTGGTCTGAAAATTTCAGGGATTATTGTGATGAGATTCGGCATGGAGCATTGTGATGACTAAGGCACGGAACACTGTGATATATGTGTCATGGAGGATTGTAATGACAAGGGCATGGAGCATTGTGATGAGAAGAGTTTCGAGCATTGTGATGACAAGCATCATGGAGCATTGTGCTGACAATGGCATGGAGCAATGTGATGAGAGGTTTCATGTAGCATTGTGATGAAATGGCATGGAGCATTGTGATACCAAGGGTCATGGAGCTTTGTGATGACAAAGGTCATGGAGCATTTTGATGACAAGGTCGTGGTATATTGTGATGTGAAGGGCAGGGAGCATTGTGATGAAGAGGTCATGGAGCAAATTGATGAAAAGTGTCATGGAACATTTTTATTACAGGGGTTATGGAACATTGTGATGTCAGGGGTAATGGAGCATTTTGATGAAAAGGGTCATGGAGCATTCTGATGAAAAGGTGCATGGAGCATTGTGAATACAAGGGTTTTGAAGCATTGTGATGACAAGGGCATGGAGTATTGTGATGAGAAGGCAATGGAGCATTCTGATGACATGCGTCATGGAGCATTGTGATGACAAGGACATGGAGCATTGTGATTTCAGGGGTCTTGGAGCATTGTGATGAAAAGGGAATGGATCATTGTGATGAAAAATGCATAGAGCCTTGTCATGACAGGGTTCAATTAGCATACTGATGACAACTGTCAGGGAGCATTGTGATGATAAGTGTATTGAGCATTGTGATGACAAAGATCATGGAGCATTGTGATGAGAAGTCCATAGATAATTGTGATGACCAGCGTCATAGGGCATTGTGATGACAAGTGTTATGGAACATTGTGATCAGAAGGGTTTGGTGCATTGTGATGACAGAGGTCATTGAGCATTTTGATTTCATTGTGATGACAATAGCATGAAATATTATGGTAATGGGCATGGTGCATTGTGATGACAGGGTTCATGGAGGATTGAGAAGAAAAGGGGCATGGAGCATTGTGATTATAGGGCTGTTGGAGCATTGTTATGACAAGGGCATGGAGCCTTGTGATGAGAAGGCCATGGATCATTCAGATGACATGCGTCATGGAGCTTTTTGATGACAAGGGCATGGAGCATTGTGATTACAGGGGTCTTGGAGCATTGTGATGAAAAGGGTCATCGAGGCTGGTGATGACAAGACCGTGGAACCTTGTGATGGCAGGGGTCATGGATCATTGTTATGACAGGGATAATGGAACTTTGTTATGACAAAGGTCATGGGGCATTTTGATGACAAGGGTGTGGTGCATTGTGATGAGAAGGGCAGAGAGCATTGTGATGACAGCATCATGGAGCAATTTGATGAAAAGTGTCATGGAATATTTTGATGACAGGGGTTATGGAACATTGTGATGTAAGGGGTTATGAAGCATTGTGATGAAATGGGTCATGGAGCATTTTGTGACAGGAGTTATGGAACATTGTGATGTCAGGCGTCATGGAGCATTGTGATGATAAGGGCATGTAGCACTGTGATGACAGGGGTCATGGAACATTGTGATGACAGGGGTGAGGGAGTATTGTGATGACTAGTGATGGAACATTGTGTTATATGTGTTGAGAGAGCATTTTGATGAGAAGTGCATGGAGCATTGTGATGACAAGTTTTATTGAGCATAGCGATGAAAAAGATGTGGAGCATTGTAATGACAAGCGCAATGCACATTGTGATGACATAGGTCAAGGAGCATTGTGCTGAAAAGCGCATGGAGCATTTTGATGACAAGTGTCATGGAGCATTGTGCTGACAAAGGCATGGAACTTTGTGATGATTAGGGACAAAGAGCATTGTGATGAAAAGTTCATGGAGCATTGTGGTGACAAAGATTACAGAGCCTTGTGTGAAGAGGGCCTGGATCATTTGTCTGACAAGTTTCATGGAATATTGTGATGACAGTGGGCATGGAGCATTGTGATGACAAGGGCATGGAGCATTGTGGTGAAAAAGGCCATGAAGCATTGTGATGACTGGAGTCACGGAGCATTGTGATGACAATGGCATGGAGCATTGTGATACCAAGTGTCATGGAGAATTGTGATGACAAAGGTAATGGAGCATTTTGATGACAAGGGCTTGGGACGTTGTGATGACAAGGGTCATGGAACATTGCGATGACAAGTGCCATTGAGAATTTTGATGACAAAGTCGTGAAGCATTGTGATGAAAAGCGCATGGAGCTTGCTATGACAGGGCTCATAGAGCATTGCGATGACAAGTGCATGGAGAATTGTGATGAAAATATCATGTAACATTGTGATAAGAAGTGTCATGGAGCATTGTGATGACAAGGACGTGGAGAATTGTGATGACATGGGACATGGAGCATTGGGATGACTGGGGCATGGAGCATTGTAATGGCAAGACCGTGGAGCATTGTGATGAGAAGATCACGGATAATTGTGATGACGAGCGTCATGGAGCACTGTAATGACAAGGGGCACAGTTCATTGTGATGACAGGGCTCCTGGAGCATTAAGATGAAAAGGGGCATGGAGCATTGTGATTATAGGGCTCTTGGAGCATTGTGATGACAAGGGCATGGAGCATTGTGATGAGAAGGCCATGGAGCATTAAGATGACATGCGTCATGGAGCTTTGTGATGACAAGGGCATGGAGCATTGTGATTACAGGGTTCTTGGAGCATTGAGATGACAAGGGTCATCGAGGCTTGTGATGACAAGGCCGTGGAACCTTGTGATGGCATGGGTCATGGATCATTGTTATGACAGAGATAATGGAGCTTTGTGATGACAAAGGTCATGGGGCATTTTAATGACAAGGGCGTGGTGCATTGTGATGAGAAGGGCAGGGAGCATTGTGATGACAGCGTCATGGAGCACTGTAATGACAAGGGGCATGGAGCATTGTGATTACAGGGGTCTTGGAGCATTGTGATGACAAGGGCATGGATCATTGTGATGAGAAAGCCACGGAGCATTCTGATGACATGCGTCATGAATCTTTGTGACGAAAAGGGCGTGGAGCATTGTGATTACATGGGTATTGGAGCACTGTGATGACAAGGGTCATGGAGCCTTGGATGACAAGGCCGTGGAACATTGTGATGGCAGGCGTCATGGAGCATTTCTATTGACAGGGGTAAAGGAGCATTGTGATGACAAGGGCATGGAGCATTGTGATGAGAAGGCCATAGAGCATTTTGATGACATGCATCATGGAGTTTTGTGATGACAAGGGCAGGGAGCTTTGTGATTACAGGGGTCTTGGAGCATTGTGATGACAAGGGTCATGGAGGCTTGTAATGACAAGGCCGCAGAACCTTTTGATGGCAGGGGTCATGGATCATTGTTATGACAGGGGTAATGGATCTTTGTGATGACATAGGTCATGGGGCATTTTGATGACAAGGGCGTGGTGCATTGTGATGAGAAGGGCAGGGAGCATTGTGATGACAGAGTCATGGAGCAATTTGATTAAAAGTGTCATGGAATATTTTGATGACAGGGGTTATGGAACATTGTGATGTCAGGGGTCATGGAGCATTGTGATGACTAGGGACAAAGAGCATTGTGATGAAAAGTTCATGGAGCATAGTGGTGACAATGATTACAGAGCCTTGTGTGAAGAGGGCATGGATCATTGGTCTGACAAGTTTCATGGAATATTGTGATGACAGTGGGCATGGAGCATTGTGATGACAAGGGCATGTAGCATTGTGGTGACAAAGGTCATGAAGCATTGTGATGACTGGAATCAGGCAGCATTGTGATGACAATGGCATGGAGCATTGTGATAACATGTGTCATGGAGGATTGTGATGACAAAGGTAATGGAGCATTTTGATGACAAGGGCTTGGGACGTTGTGATGACAAGGATCATGGAGCATTGCGATGACAAGTGCCAATGAGAATTTTGATGACAACGTCGTGAAGCATTGTGATGACAAGCACATGGGCTTGCTATGACAGGGGTCATAGAGCATTGTGATGACCAGAGCATGGAGCATTGTGATGGCAAGACCGTGGAGCATTGTGAAGAGAAGATCACGGATAATTGTGATTACGAGCGTCATGGAGCACTGTAATGACAAGGGGCATGGAGCATTGTGATTAAAGGGTTCTTGGAGCATTGAGATGACAAGGGCATGGAGCATTGTGATGAGAAGGCCACGGAGCATTCTGATGACATGCGTCATGAATCTTTGTGACGAAAAAGGCATGGAGCATTGTGATTACAGGGGTCTTGGAGAACTGTGATGACAAGGGTCATGGAGCCTTGGATGACAAGGCCGTGGAACATTGTGATGGCAGTGGTCATGGAGCATTGTTATGACAGGGGTAATGGAGCATTGTGATGACAAGGGCATGGGACATTAGTCTGAAAATTTCATGGATTATTGTGATGAGATTCGGCATGGAGCATTGTGATGACTAGGGCATGGAACACTGTGATACCTGTGTCATGGAGGATTGTAGTGACAAGTGCATGCAGCATTGTGATGAGAAGAGTATCGAGCATTGTGATGACAAGCGTCATGGAGCATTGTGCTGACAAGGGCATGGAGAAATGTGACGAGAGGTTTCATGTAGCATTGTGATGAAATGGCATGGAGCATTGTGATGCCAAGGGTCATGGAGCTTTGTGATGACAAATGTCATGGAGCATTTTGATGACAAGGTCGTGGTGCATTGTGATGAGAAGGGCAGGGAGCAAATTGATGAAAAATGTCATGGATCATTTTGATGACAGGGGTTATGGAACATTGTGATGTCATGGGTCATGGAGCATTTTGATGAAAAGTGTCATGGAGCATTCTGATGAAAAGTTGCATGGAGCATTGTGATTACAGGGGTTTTGAAGCTTTGTGATTACAAGGGCAAGGAGCATTGTGATGAGAAGGCAATGGAGCATTCTGATGACATGCGTCATGGAGCTTTGTGATGACAAGGACATGGAGCATTGTGGTGAAAAAGGTCACAGAGCCTTGTGTGACGAGGGCATGGAACATTGTGATGACAAAGGTCATGAAGCATTTTGATGACTGGTGTCATGGAGCATTGTGATGACAAGGGCATGGTGCATTGTGATGACAGGGGCATGGAATATTGGTCTTACATATTTCATCGATTATTGTGATGACAGTGGGCGTGGCGCATTGTGATGACAAGGTCATGGAACATTGTGATGACAAGGTCATGGAGTATTGTGAAGACAGGTGTCAGGGAGCATTGTGATGACATATGTCATTGTCCATTGTGATGACAATGGCATGGAGCATTGTGATACCAAGTGTCATGGAGGATTGTGATGACAAAGGGAATGGAGCATTTTGATGACAAGGGCTTGGAACATTGTGATGACAAGGGTCATGGAGCATTGTGATTACATGGGCAGGGAGCATTGTGATGACAAGGGTCATGGAGAATTTTGATGACAATGTCGTGAAGCATTGTGATGACAAGCTCATGGAGCTTGCTATGACAGGGATCATAGAGCATTCCGATGACAAGTGCATGGAGAATTGTGATGACAAGATCAGGTAACATTGTGATAAGAAGTGTCATGGAGCATTGTGATGACAAGGATGTGGAGAATTGTGATGACATGGGACATGGAGCATTGTGATGACCAGGGCATGGAGCATTGTGATGTCAGGACCGTGGAGCATTGTGATGAGAAGATCACGGATAATTGTGATGACGAGCGTCATGGAGCACTGTAATGACAAGGGGCATGGAACATTGTGAATCCAGGCTTCCTGGACCATTGTGATGACAAGGGAATGGAGCATTTTCATGAGAACGCCATGGAGCATTCTAATGACATGCGTCTTGAATCATTGTGACGACAAGGGCATGGAGCATTGTGATTACAGAGGTCTTGGAGCACTATGATGACAAGGGTCATGGAGCTTTGGATGACAAGGCCGTGGAACATTGTGATGGCAGGGGTCATGGAGCATTGTTATGACAGGGGTAATGGAACATTGTGATGACATGTGCATGGAACATTGGTCTGAAAATTTCATGGATTATTGTGATGAGATTCGGCATGGAGCATTGTGATGACTAGGGCATGGAACACTTCATACATGTGTCATGGAGGATTGTAATGACAAGGGCATGGAGCATTGTGATGAGAAGAGTATAGAGCATCGTGATGACAAGCGTCATGGAGCATTGTGCTGACAAAGGCATGGAGCATAGTGAAGACATGGGTAAAAGAGCATTGTGATGAAATTTTCATGGAGCATTGTGGTGACAAATTTCACAGAGCCTTTTGATTAATTGGGCATGGACCAGTGTGATGACAAGGTACTGGAGCATTGTAATGAGAGCACCATGGAGCCTTTTGGTGACGATTCTCAAGGAGCATTCTGATGAAAAGGGGCATGGAGCATTGTGATTACAGTGGTATTGGAGCCTTGTGATGACAAGACCGTTGAACATTGTGATGGCAGGGTTCATGGAGCATGGTTATGACATGGGCAATGGAGGATTGTGATGACAAGGGCATCGAGCATTCGTCTGAAAATTTTCATGGATTACTGTGATGAGAGTGGGCATAGAGCATTGTGATGACAAGGGCACAGAACACTGTGATACATGGATCATGGATGCTTGTAATGACAAGGGCATGGGGCAATGTGATGAGAGGCTTCATGGAGCATTGTGATGACAAGGGCATGGAGCATTGTGATGACAAGGGTCATGGAGCATTTTGAATACAAGATTCCCATATCATTGTGTTGTCAGGGGTCATGGAGCTCTGTGATGACAGTGGTCATGGAGCATTGTGATGACAGGGTCATGGAGCATTGTGATAAGAAGGTCATGGAGCATTAAGCTGAAAATGTTCATGGAGTATTGTGATGACAGGGTAATGGGACACTGTGATGACAAGGTCCTGGGGCACTGTGATGAGAAAACCATGGAGCCTTGTGATGACAAGTCTCATGGAGCATTCTGATGAAAATGTGCATGGAGCATTGTGATTACAGGGGTCATGAAACATTGTGATGAAAATGGCATGGAGCATTGTGATGCCAAGGGTAATGGAGTTTGTGATGACAAAGTTCATGGGGCATTTTGATGACAAGGTCGTGGTGCATTGTGATGAGAAGTGCAGGGAGCATTTTGATGACAGTGTCATGGAGCAATTTGATGAAAAGTATCATGGAATATTTTGATGACAGTGGTTATGGGACATTGTGATGTCAGGGTTCATGGAGCATTGTGATGATAAGGTCATGTAGCATTGTCATGACACGGATCATGGAACATTGTGATGACAGGGGGGAGAGAGCATTTTAATGAGAAGTGCATGGAGCATTGTGATGACAAGGTTTTTGGAGCACTGTAATGACAAGGATGTGGAGAACTGTGATGACAAGCGCTTGGCGCATTGTGACGACATGGGATGTGGAGCATTGTGCTCACAAGCGCATGGAGCATTGTGATGACAACGGTCATGGAGCATTGTGCTGACAAAGGCATGGAGCATGGTGATGACAAGGATCACAGAACATTGTGATGAAAAGTTCATGGAGCATTGTGGTGAGAAGGGTCACAGAGCCTTGTGTGACGAGGACATGGACCATTGTGATGACAAATGTCATGAAGCCTTGTGATGACTGGAGTCACAGAACATTGAGATGGCAGGGGTCTTGGAGCACTGTGATGACAAGGACATGGACCAATGTGATGAGAAGGCCATGGAGCATTCTGATGACATGCATCATGGAGCTTTGTGATTAAACGTCATGGAGCATTGTGATTACAGTGGTCTTGGAGCATTGTGAAGAAAATGGTATGGATCATTGTGATGAAAAAGGCATGGAGCCTTGTCATGACAGGGTTCAAGGAGCATACTGATGACAAGTGTCAGGGAGCATTGTGATGACAAGTGTATTGAGCGTTGTGATGACAAAGGTCATAGAGCACTGTGATGAGAAGACCATGGATAATTGTGATGATGAGCGTCATGGTGCATTGTGATGACAATGGTTATGGAACATTGTGATCACAAGGGTTTGGTGCATTTTGATGACAGAGGTCATGGAGCATATTTATTTCATTGTGATGACAATAACATGAAGCATTATGATGATGGACCTGGTGCATTGTGATGACAGGGTCATGGAGCAATTTGATGAAAAGTGTCATGGAACATTTTGATGACAGTGGTTATGGAACATTGTGATGTCAGGGGTCTTGGAGCATTGTGATGAAAAGGGTGATGGAGCATTCTGATGACAGAGGATATGGAACATTTTGATGTCAGGGGTCATGGAGCATTGTGATGATATGGCATGTGGCATTGTGATGACAGAGGTCATGGAAAATTGTGATGACAGTGGTGAGGGAGTATTGTGATGACTACTGATGGAATATTGTGATATCAGTGGTGAGAAAGCATTTTGATGAGAAGTGCATGGAGCATTGTGATGACAATGTTTATGGAGCATTGTGATGACAAGGTTTATGGAGCATTGTGATGACAAGGCTGTGGAGCATTGTGTTGACAATTGCATGGCGCATTTTGATGACATGGGTCATGGAGCATTGTGTTGAGAAGCGCATGGAGCATTGTGATGACAAGGGTCATGGAGCATTGTGCTGACAAATTCATGGAACCTTGTGATGACAACGGTCACAGAGCATTGTGCTGAAAAGTTCATGGAGCATTGTGGTGACAATGGTCACAGAGACTTGTGATGACGAGGTTAAGTACCATTGTGATGACAAAGGTCATGAAGCATTGTGATGACTGGAGTTACGGAACATTGTGATGACAAGGGTATGGAGCATTCTGATGACAGGGGCATGGTGCATTGGTCTGACAAGTTTCATTGTTTATTGTGATGACAGTGGGCAAGGCGAATTCTGATGAGAAGAGCATGGAGCATTTTGATGATAAGGTCATGGAGTACTGTGAAGACAGGGTTCTGGGGGCATGTGATGACATATGTCATGGTCCATTGTGATGACAATGGCATGGAGTATTGTGTTGCCAAGTGTCATGGAGGAATGTGATCACAAGGTTAATGGAGCATTGTGATGACTTGGGTTTGGAGCATTGTGATGGCAAGGGTCATGGAGCATTTTGATGACAAGGGCATGGAGGATTGTGATGACAAGGGCCATTGAGAATTTTGATGACAAGTTCCTGAAGCATTGTGATGAAAAGCACATGGAGCTTGCTATGACAGGGTTCATGGAGCATTGCGATGACAAGTGCATGGAGAACTGTGATGACAAGAGCATGTAACATTGTGATGAGAAGTGTCTTGGAGCATCGTGATGGTAAGACCGTGGAGCATTGTGATGAGAAGACCATGGATAATTTTGATGACGAGCGTCATGGAGCACTGTAATGACAAGGGGCATGGAGCATTGTGATGACAGGTGTCATGGAGCATTGTGGTGACAGGGATCATGGAGCATTGTGATGACAAGGGTCATGGAGCATTCTGAGGACAAGCTTGTGGAGTATTGTGATGACAATGTCATGGAGCATTGTGAGGAAAAGGGCATGGAGCATTGTGATGAAAAAGGCATGGAGCCTTTTCATGACAGTGTTCAAGGAGGATTCTGACGAAAAGTGTCAGGGAGCATTGTGATGACAAGTGTATTGAGCATTGTGATGGCAAAGTTCATGGAGCATTTTGATGACAAGGGCATGGAGTATTGTGATGACAGGCATCATGGAGCGTTGTGATGACAATTGTTATGAACATTGTGATCACAAGAGTTTGGAGCATTGTGATGACACAGGTCATGGATCATTTTGATTTCAAGAATCACGGAGCATTGTGATGACAAGGGCATGAAACACTGTGATCCCAAGGGTCACGGAGGATTGTGATGACAGTGGTAAAGGAGAATTGTGATGACAATTGCATGGAGCATTGTGATGACAAGGTCATGTAGCATTTTGCTGACAAAGGCATGGAGAATTGTGATGACAAGTGTCATGGAGCTCTGTGACGACAAGCGTCAAGGAACATTTTGATTACAGGGGTCATGGTGCATTGGGATGACAAGCATATGGAACATTCTGATGACAAGTGGCATGGATCATTTTGATGACTGTGGTCATGTAGCATTGTGATGACATGGGTCATGGAGCTTTGTTATGAGAAGGTCATGGAGCATTCGGCTGAAATTATTCAAGGAGTACTGTGATGACAGGGGTCATGGAGCATTGTCATGCGAAGGGAATGGAGCAATGTGATGAGAAGGTCCTGGAGCATTGTGATGAGAGGGCCATGAAGCCTTGTGATGACAAGGGTCATGGAGCATACTGATGAAATGGTGCATGGAGCATTGAGATTGCAGGAGTTTTGAAGCATTGTGATGACAAGAGCATGGAGTATTGTGATGAGAAAGCAATGGAGCATTCTGATGACATGCGTCATGGTGCTTTGTGATGGCAAGGAGATGGAGCATTGTGATTACAGGGGTCTTGGAACATTATGATGAAAAGGGAATGGATCATTGTGATGAAAAATGCATGGAGCCTTGTCATGACAGGGTTCAAGGAGCATACTGATGACAACTGTCAGGGAGGATTGTGATGATAAGTGTATTGAGCATTGTGATGACAAAGATCATGGAGCATTGTGATGAGAAATCCATGGATAATTGTGATGACCAGCCTCATGGGGTATTGTGATGACAAGTTGTTATGGAACATTGTGATCAGAAGGGTTTGGTGCATTGTGATGACAGTGGTCATTGAGCGTTTTGATTTCATTGTGATAACAATAGCATGAAATATTATGGTGATGGACACGGTGCATTGTGATGACAGGGTTCATGGAGCATTGAGATGAAAAGGGGCATGGAGCATTGTGATTACAGGGCTGTTGGAGCATTGTGATGACAAGGGCATGGAGCATGGTGATGAGAAGGCCATGGAGCATTCTGATGACATTCGTCATGGAGCTTTGTGATGACAAGGGCATGGAGCATTGTGGTTACAGGGGTCTTGGAGCATTGTGATGACAAGGGTCATAGAGGCTTGTGATGACAAGGCCGTGGAACCTTGTGATGGCAGGGGTCATGGATCAATGTTATGACAGGGGTAATGGAGCTTTGTGATGACAAATGTCTTGGGGCATTTTGATGACAAACGCGTGGTGTATTGTGATGACAAATATCATGGAGCATTTTGATGACAAGGTCGTTGTGCATTGTGATGAGAATTTCAGGGAGCATTGTGATGAGAGGGTCTTGGAGCAAATTGATGAAAAGTGTCATGGAACATTTTGATAAGAGGGGTTATGGAACATTGTGATGACAAGGGCATGGAGTATTGTGATGAGGAGGCAAAGGAGCATTCTGATGACATGCGTCATGGAGCTTTGTGATGAGAAGGACATGGAGCATTGTGATTACAGGGGTCATAGAGCATTGCGATGACAAGTGCATGGAAAATTGTGATGAAAATATCATGTAACATTGTGATAAGAAGTGTCAAGGAGCATTGTGATGACAAGGACTTAGAGTATTGTGATGACATGGGACATGGAGCATTCTGATGACCAGGGCATGAAGCATTGTGATGGCAAGACCGTGGAGCATTGTGATGAGAAGATCACGGATAATTATGATGACGAGCGTCATGGAACCCTGTAATGAAAAGGGGCATGGAGCATTGTGATTACAGGGTTCTGGAAGCATTGTGATGACAAGGGCATGGAGCATTGTAATGAGAAGGCCTCGGAGAGTTCTGAAGACATGTGTCATGAATCTTTGTGACGACAAGGGCATGGAAAATTGTGATTATACGGGTCTTGGAGAATTGTGATGACAAGGGTCATGGAGCCTTGGATGCCAAGGCGGTGGAAAATTGTAATGGCAGGGGTCATGGAGCATTGTTATGACAGGGGTAATGGAGCATTGTGATGACAAGGGCATGGAACATTGGTCTGAAAATTTCATGGATTATTGTGATGAGATTCGGCATGGAACATTGTGATGACTAGGGCACGGAACACTGTGATACATGTGTCATGGAGGATTGGAATGACAAGGGCATGGAGCATTGTGATGAGAAGAGTATCGAGCTTTGTGATGACAAGTGTCATGGAGCATTGTGGTGACAATGGCATGGAGCGATATGATGAGAGGATTCATGTAGCATTGTGATGAAATGGCATGGAGCATTGTGATGCAAAGGGTCATGGAGCTTTGTGATGACAAAGGTCATGGAGCATTTTGATGACAAGGTCGTGGTGCATTGTGATGACAAGGACATGGAGCACTGTGATTACAGGGGACTTGGAGCATTGTGATAAAAGGGGAATGGATCATTCTGATGAAAAATGCATGGAGCCTTGTCATGACAGGGTTCAAGGAGCATACTGCTGACAACTGTCAGAGAGCATTGTGATGATAAGTGTATTGAGCATAGTGATGACAAAGATCATGGAGCACTGTGATGAGAAGACCATGGATAATTGTGATGACCAGCGTCATGGGGCATTGTGATGACAAGTGTTATGGAACATTGTGATCAGAAGGTTTTGGTGCATTGTGATGACAGAGGTCATTGAGCATTTTGATTTCATTGTGATGACAATACCATGAAATATTATGGTGATGGTCATGGTGCATTGTGATGACAGTGTTCATGGAGCATTGAGATGAAAAGTGGCATGGAGCATTGTGATTACAGGGGTGTTGGAGCATTGTGATGACGAGGGCATGGAGCATTGTGATGAGAAGGCCATGGAGCATTCTGATGACATGCGTCATGGAGCATTGTGATGACAAGGGCATGGAGAATTGTGATTACAGGGTTCATGGAATATTGTGGTGACAGTGCTGAGGGAGTATTGTGATGACTAGTGATGGAACATTGTGATATCAGTGGTGAGAAAGCATTTTGAGTAGAAGTGCATGGAGCATTGTGATGACAATGTTTTTGGAACATTTTGATGACAAGGATGTGGAGCATTGTGATGACAAGTGCATGGTGCATTGTGATGACATGGGTTATGGAGCATTGGCCTGACACGCGCATCGAGCATTGTGATGACAAGGGTCATGGAGCATTCTGCTGACAAAGGCATGGAGCTTTGTGATGAGAAGGGTCACAGAGCATTGTGATAAAAATTTCATGGAGCATTGTGGTGACAAAGGTCACAGAGCTTTGTATGACGAGGTCATGGACCATTGTGATGACAAATGTCATGAAGCATTGTGATGACTGGAGTCACGGAGCATTGTGATAACAGGGGACTTGGAGCATTGTGATGAAAAGGGAATGGATCATTGTGATGAAAAAGGCATGGGGTCTTGTCATGACAGTGTTCAAGGAGCATACTGATGACAAGTGTCAGCGAGCATTGTGATGCCAAGTGTATTGAGCATTGTGGTGACAAAGGTCATGGAGCATTGTGATGAGAAGACCTTGCATAATTGTGATGACGAGCGTCATGGGGCATGTGATGACAAGTGTTATGGAACATTGTGATCAGAAGGGTTTGGAGCATTGTGATGACAGAGGACATGGAGCATTTTGTTTTCATTGTGAGGACAATAGCATGAATCATTATGACGATGGGCATGGTGCATTGTGATGACAGTGTTCATGGAGCATTGAGATGAAAAGTGCCATGGAGAATTGTGATTACAGAGGTCTTGGAGCATTGTGATGACAAGGGTCATGGAGCCTTGTGATGACAAGGCCGTGGAACATTGTGATGGCAGGGGTCATGGAGCATTGTTATGACAGGTGTAATGGAGCATTGTGATGACAAGGCCATGGAGCAATGTGATGAGAGATTTCATTGAGCATTGTGATGACAATGGCATGGAGCATTGTGATACCAAGGGTTATGGAGCTTTGTGATGACAAATGTCATTGGGCATTTTGATGACAAGGGCGTGGTGCATTGTGATGAGAAGGGCAGGGAGTATTGTGATGACAGGGTCATGGAGCAATTTCAATAAAACTGTCATGGAATATTTGTATGACAGTGGTTAGGGAACATTGTGATGTCAGGGGTCATGAAGCATTGTGAAGAAATGAGTCATGGAGCATTTTGTGACAGGGGTATGGAACATTGTGATGTCAGGTGTCATGGAGCATTGTGATGATAAGGGCATGGAGCACTGTGATGACAGTGGTCATGGAACATTGTGATGACAGGGGTGAGCGAGTATTGTGATGACTAGTGATGGAACATTGTGATATATGTGGTGAGAGAGCATTTTGATGAGAAGTGCATGGAGCATTGTGATGACAAGTTTTATGGAGCATAGCGATGAAAAGGATGTGGAGCATTGTGATGAAAAGAGCATGGCACATTGTGATGACATGTGTCATGGAGCATTGTGCTGACAAGCGCATGGAGTATTTTCATGACAAGTGTCATGGAGCATTGTGCTGACAAAGGCATGGAGCCTTGTGATGACAAGGGACACAGAGCATTGTGATGAAAATTTCATGGAGCATTGTGGTGACAAAGATCACAGAGCCTTGTGTGACGAGGGCATGGACCATTGTGAGGACAAAGGTCATGAATCTTTGTGATTTCTGGAGTCACGGAGTATTGTTATGACAGGCGTCATGGAGAATTGTGATGACAAGGGCATGGAGCAATGTGATGACAGGGGCATGGAACATTGGTCTGACAAGATTCATAGATTATTGTGATGACATTGGGCATGGAGCATTAAGATGACAAGGGCATTTTGCATTGTGGTGACAAAGGTCACAGAGCCTTCTGTGACAAGGGCATGGACCATTGTGAGGACAAAGGTCATGAAGCATTGTGATGACTGGAGTCACGGAGCATTGTGATGACAGGGGTCATGGAGCATTGTGATGACAAGGGTATGGAGCATTGTGATGAGAAGGTCATGGAGCATTGGCCTGAAAATGTTCATGGAGTATTGTGATGACAGTGGTCAAGGAGCATTGTGATGACAAGGGAATGGAGCATTTTGATGGCAAGGTCCTGGAGCAGTGTGATGAGAAGACCATGGAGCCTTGTGATGACAAGTCTAATGGAGCATTCTGATGAATAGGGGCATGGAGCATTGTGATTACATGGGTCTTGGAGCATTGTGATGACAAGGTCATGGAGCATAGTGATGAGAATGCCATGGAGCATTCTGATGACATGTGTCATTGATCTTTGTGATGACAGGGGCATGGAGCATTGTGATTACAGGGGTCTTGGAGCACTGTGATGACAAGGGTCATGGAGCCTTGGATGCCAAGGCGGTGGAACATTGTGATGGCAGGGGTCATGGAGCATTGTTATGACAGGCGTAATGGAGCATTGTGATGACAAGGGCATGGAACATTGGTCTGAAAATTTCATGGATTATTGTGATGAGATTCGGCATGGAACATTGTGATGATTAGGGCAAGGAACACTGTGAAACATGTGTCATGGAGGATTGTAATGACAAGGGCAAGGAGCATTGTTATGAAAAGAGCATCGAGCATTGTGATGACAAGTGTCATGGAGCATTGTGGTGACAAGGGCATGGAGCAATATGATGAGAGGTTTCATGTAGCATTGTGATGAAATGGCATGGAGCATTGTGATGCCAAGGGTCATGGAGCTTTCTGATGACAAAGGTCATGGAGCATTTTGATGACAACGTCGTGGTGCATTATTATGAGAAGGGCAGGGAGCATTGTGATGACAGGGTCATGGAGCAAATTGATGAAAAGTGTCATGGAACATTTTGATGACAGGAGTTATGGAACATTGCTATATCAGGGGTCATGGAGCATTTTGATGAAAAGGGTCATGGAGCATTCTGATGAAAAGGTGCATGGAGCATTGAGATTACAGTGGTTTTGAATCAATGTGATTACAAGGGCATGGAGCATTGTGATGAGAAGGCAATGGAGCATTCTGATGACATGCGTCATGGACCTTTGTGATGACAAGGACATTGAGCATTGTGATTACAGGGGTCCTGGAGCATTGTGATGAAAAGGGAATGGATCATTGTGTTGAAAAATGCATGGAGCCTTGTCATGACAGGGATCAAGGAGCATAATGATGACAACTGTCAGGGAGCATTGTGATGATAAGTGTATTGAGCATTGTGATGACAAAGATCATGGAGCATTGTGATGAGAAGACCATGGATAATTGTGATGACCAGCCTCATGGGGCATTGTTATGACAAGTGTTCTGGTACATTGTGATCAGAAGGGTTTGGTGCATTGTGATGACAGTGGTCATTGAGCATTTTGATTTCATTGTGATGACAATAGCATGAAATATTATGGTGATGGGCACGGTGCATTGCGATGACAGTGTTCATGGAGCATTGAGGTGAAAAGGGACATGGAGCATTGTGATTACAGGGTTGTTGGAGCATTGTGAGGACAAGAGCATGGAGCATTGTGATGAGAAGGCCAAGGAGCATTCTGATGACATGTGTCATGGAGCTTTGTGATGACAAAGGCATGGAGAATTGTGATTACAGGTGTCATGGAATATTGTGATGACAGGGGTGAGGGAGTATTGTGATGACTAGTGATGGAACATTGTGATATCAGTGGTGAGAAGGCATTTTGAGGAGAAGTGCATGGAGCATTGTGATGACAAGTTTTATGGAGCATTTTGATGACAAGGATGTGGAGCATTGTGATGACAAGTGCATGGTGCATTGTGATGACATGGGTTATGGAGCATTGTGCTGACACGCGCATTGAGCATTGTGATGACAAGGGTCATGGAACATTGTGCTGACAAGGCATGGAGCTTTGTGATGACAGGGGTCACAGAGCATTGTGATAAAAATTTCATGGAGCATTGTGGTGACAAAGGTCACAGAGCTTTGTGTGACGAGGTCATGGACCACTGTGTTGACAAAAGTCATGAAGCATTGTGATGACTGGAGTCACGGAGCATTGTGAATAACAGGGGTCTTGGAGCATTGTGATGAAAAGGGAATGGATCATTGTGATGAAAAAAGGCATGGAGCTTTGTCATGACAATGTTCAAGGAGCATACTGATGACAAGTGTCAGCGAGCATTGTGATGCCAAGTGTAATGAGCATTGTGGTGACAAAGGTCATGGATCGTTGTGATGAGAAGGCCTTGCATCATTGTGATGATGAGCGTCATGGGGCATGTGATGACAAGAGTTATGGAACATTGTGATCAGAAGTGTTTGGAGCATTGTGATGACAGAGGACATGGAGCATTTTGATTTCATTGTGATGACAATAGCATGAATCATTATGATGATGGGCATGGTGCATTTTGATGACAGTGTTCATGGAGCATTGAGATGAAAAGTGGCATGGAGAATTGTGATTACAGAGGTCTTGGAGCATTGTGATGACAAGGGTCATGGAGCCTTGTGATGACAAGGCCGTGGAACATTGTGATGGCAGGCGTCATGGAACATGGTTATGACAGGTGTAATGGAGCATTGTGATGACAAGGGCATGGAGCAATGTGATGAGAGATTTCATTGAGCATTGTGATGACAATGGCATGGAGCATTGTGAGGCCAAGGGTCATGGAGTTTTGTGATGACAAATGTCATGGGGCATTTTGATGACAAGGGTGTGGTGCATTGTGATGAGAAGTGCAGGTAGCATTGTGATGACAGGGTCATGGAGCAATTTGATGAAAATTTTCATGGAACATTTTGATGACAAGTGTTATGGAAAATTGTGATGTCAGGTGTCATGGAGCATTGTGATGAAAATTGTCATGGAGCCTTGTGATGACAAGGCCGTGGAACATTGTGATGGCAGGGCTCATGGAGCATTGTTATGACAGGTGTAATGGAGCATTGTGATGACAAGGGCATGGAGCAATGTGATGAGAGATTTCATTGATCATTTTGATGACAATGGCATGGAGCATTGTGATGCATAGGGTCTTGGAGCTTTGTGATGACAAAGTCATGGGGCATTAGGTGACAAGGGCCTGGTGCATTGAGATGAGAAGGGCAGGGAGTATTGTGATGACAAGGTCATGGAGAAATTTAATGAAAAGTGTCATGGAATATTTTGATGACATGGGTTATGGAACATTGTAACGCCAAGGGTCATGAAGCATTGTGATGAAATGGGTCATGGAGCATTTTCTGACAGAGTTTATGGAACATTGTGATGTCAGTGGTCATGGTGCATTGTGAAGATACGGGCATGTAGCACTGTGATGACAGGGGTCATGGAACACTGTGATGACAGGGGTGAGGGAGTATTGTGATGACTAGTGATGGAACATTGTGATATATGTGGTGAGAGAGCATTTTGATGAGAAGTGCATGGAGCATTGTGATGACAAGGGCAAGGAGCAATGTGATGACAGGGGCATGGAAGTTAGGTCTGACAAGTTTCATGGATTATTGTGATGACAGTGAGCTTGGAGCATTGTGATGAAAATGGCATGCAGCATTGTGGTGACAAAGGTCACAGAGCGTTGTGTGACGAGGTCATGCACCATTGTGATGAAAAAGGTCATGAAGCGTTGTGATAACTGGAGTCACGGAGCACTGTGATGACAGGGGTCATGGAGCATTGTGATGACAAGGGCATGGAACATTGTGATGACAAGGTCATGGAGTATTCTGAAGACAGGTGTCAGGGAGCATTGTGATGACATATATCATTGTCCATTGTGATGACAATGGCATGGAGCATTGTGATACCAAGTGTCATGGAGGATTGTGATGACAAAGGTAATGGAGCATTTTGATGACAAGGGCTTGGAACATTGTGATGACAATGGTCATGGAGCATTGTGATGGCAAGGGAATGGAGCATTGTGATGACAAGGGCCATTGAGAATTTTGATGAAAACGTCGTGAAGCATTGTGAAGAATAGCACATGGAGCTTGCTATGACTGTGGTCATAGAGCATTGCAATGACAAGTGAATGGAGAATTGTGAAGACAAGATCATTTAACATTGTTATGAGAAGTGTTAAGGATCATTGTGATGACAAGGACGTGGAGTATTGTAATGACAAGGCACATGGAGCATTGTGATGGCAAGACCGTGGAGCATTGTGATGAGAAGACCATTGATAATTGTGATGACGAGCATCATGGAGCACTGTAATGAAAAGGGGCATGGAGCATTGTGATGACAAGGGTCATGGAGGATACTGATGACAAGCTTGTGAAGTATTGTGATGACAATGGCATCGAGCATTGTGGTGAAAGGGGCATGGAGCCTTTTCATGACACGGTTCAAGGGGCATTCTGATGAGAATTGACAGGGAGCAATGTGATGACAAGTGTATTGAGCATTGTGATGACAAATGTCATGGAGCATTGTCATGAGAAGTCCATGGATAATTGTGATGACAGGCATCAAAGTGTGTTGTAATGACAAGTGTTATAGAACATTGTGATCACAAGTGTTTGGAGCATTGTGATGACAGAGGTCATGGATCAATTTGATTTCAAGGAGCATGGTGCATTTTGATGACAAGGGCATGAAGCAATGTGATCCCAATGTTCATGGAGGATTTTGATGACAATGGTAATGAAGAATTATTATGACAACCACATGGAGCATTGTGATGACAAGGTAATATAGCATTTTTCTGACAAAGGCATGGAGCATTGTGATGACAAGGGTCACGGAGCAATGTGATGACAAGCGTCACAGAGCATTGTGATTACAGGGGCCATGGAACACTGGGATGACAAGGGCATGGATCATTGTGATGACAATGATCATGGAGCATTTTGATGCCAGTGTTCATGGAGCATTGTGATGGCATGGGTCATGAAACATTGTGATGAGTAGGTCATGGAACATTGTGCTGAAAATGTTCTTGGAGTATTGAGATGACTGGTGTCATAGAACATTGTGATGACAAGGTAATGGAGAATTGTGATGACAAGGTTCTGGAGGATTGTAATGAGAAGACCATGGACCCTTGTGCTGAAAAATCTCATGGAGCATTCTGATGAAAAGGGGCATAGAGCATTGTGATTACAGGGTTCTTGGAGCATTGTGATGAAAAGGACATGGAGCATTGTGATGACAGGGGCATGGAGCATTGGTCTGACATGTTTCATGGATTATTGTGATGACAGTGGGCATGGTGCATTGTGATGACAAGGACATGGAGCATTGTGATGACAAGGTCATGGAGAATTGTGAAGACCGGTGTCAGGGAGCATTGTGATGACATATGTCATGGTCCATTGTGATGACAATGGCATGGAGCATTGTGATGCCAAGTGTCATGGAGGATTGTGATGACAAAGGTAATAGAGCATTGTGATGACATAGGCTTTGAGCATTGTGATGACGAGGGCATGGACCATTGTGATGACAAGGGCCATTGATAATTTTGATGATAATTCATGAAGCATTGTGATGACAACCACATGGAGCTTACTATGACAGGGGTCATGGAGCATTGCGATTAAAAGTGCATAGATAATTATGATGACAAAGCATATAAAACTGTGAGTAGAAGTGTCATGGAGCGTAGTGATGCCAAGGACGTGGAGAATAGTGATCACCAAAGACATGGAGCACTGTGATGACCAGGGCATGCAGCATTGTGATGGCAAGACCGTGGAGCATTGTGATGAGAAGACCATGGATAATTGTGAAGATGAGTGTCATGGAGCACTGTAATGACAAGGGGCATGGAGCATTGTGATGACAGGTGTTATGGAGAATTGTGATGACAGAGGTCATGGAGCATTGTGATGACAAGGGTCATGGATCATTCTGATGACAAGCTTGTGGAGTATTATGATGACAATGGAATGGAGCATTGTGATGAAAAGGGCATGGAGCATTCTGATGAAAAACGCATGGAGTCTTTTAATGACAGGGTTCAAGGAGCATTCTTAAGACAAGGGTTAGGGAGCATTGTGATGACAAGTGTATTGAGAATTGTGATGTCATAGGTCATGGAGCATTGTGATGAAAATGGCATGGTGTATTGTGATGACAGGCATCATGGAGCGTTTTGATGACAAGTGTTATGGAACATTGTGATCACAAAGGTTTGGAGCATTGTGATGACAGGGGTCATGGAGCTTTGTGATGACAAAGGTCATGGAGCATTTTGATGAAAAGGTTGTGGGGCATTGTGATGAGAAGCGTATGGAGCATTGTGATGACAAGGCCATGGAGCATTTTGATGACAAAGGCATGGAGCATTGTAATGACAAGTGTCATGGAGCACTGTGATGACAAGCATCACCGAGCATTGTGATTACGGGGTCAAGGAGCATTGGGATGACAAGAGCATGGATCATTGTGATGACAAGTGTCATGGAGCATTTTGATGACAAGAGTCCCGGATCATTGTGTTGTCGGGGGTCATGGAGGGTTGTGATGACATTGGTCATGGAGCATTGTGATGACAGATGTCATGGAGTATTGTGATGAGAATGTCATGGAACACTGGGTTGAAAATGTTCATGGAGTATTGTGATGAGAGGAGTCATGGAGCATTGTGATGACAAGAGAAAGGAGCATTGTGATAACAAGTTCCTGGAGCATTGTGATGAGAAAACCATGGAGCCTTGTGATGACATTCTCATGGAGCATTCTAATGAAAATGGGCATGGAGCATTGTGATTACAGGCGTCGTGGAGCATTCTGATGACAAGGGAATGGTGCATTGTGATGAGAAGGCCATGGAGCATTCTGAAGACATGCATCATGGAGCTTTGTGATGACAAGGGCATGGAGCATTGTGATTTCATGTGTATGGAGCCTTGTGATGACAGGGGTCATGGAGCCTTGTGATGACAAGGCTGTGGAACATTGTGATGACTGGGATCATGGAGCATTGTTATGACAGGGGTAATGGAGCATTGTGATGAAAAGGCCATGGGGCATTGGTCTGAAAAGTTTCATGGATTATTGTGATGAGAGTGGGCCTGGAGCATTGTGATGACAAGGGCCTGGAACACTGTGGTACAGGGTTCATGGGGGACTGTAATGACAAGGGCATGGAGCATTGTTATGAGAAGGGCATCGAGCATTGTGATCACAACCGTCATGGACATTTGTGATGACAAGGGCATGGAGCAATGTGATGAGAAGGTTCCTGGAGCATTGTGATGACAATGACATGGAGCATTGTGATGCCAAGGGTCATTGAGCTTTGTGATGACAAATGTTATGGAGCATTTTGATGACATGTGTTATGGAGCATTGTGAGGTCAGGGGTCATGTAGCACTGTGATGATAAGGGCATGTAGTATTGTGATGACAGGGGTCATGGAACATTGTGATGAGAAGGGTGAGGGACTATAGTGATGAGTAGTTATGGAACATTGTGATATCAGTGGTGACAGAGCATTTTGATGAGAAGTGCATGGAGCATTGTGATGACAAGCTTGTGGAGCATTGTGTTGACAAGCGCATGGAGCATTGTGATGACAAGTGTCTTTGCGTATTGTGCTGAGAAAGACATGGAGCATTGTGATGACAAGGGTCATGGAGAATTGTGATGCAAGGTTCATGGAGCATTGTGGTGACAGAGGTCACAGAGCCTTGTGATGATGAGGACATTGACCATTTTGATGACAAAGATCATGAAGCATTGTGATGAATGGAGTCACTGAGCATTGTGATGACAGCGGTCATGGAGCATTGGGATGTCAAGGGCATGGAGCATTGTGATGACAGGTGCATGGAGCATTTTGATGGTAAATCCCTGAAGCATTGTGATTAGAAGACATTGGTTAGTTGTGATGACGAGCATCATGGAGCACTGTACTGACAAGTGGCATGGAGCACTGTGATGACAGGTGTCAGGGAACATTGTGATGACAGAGGTCATGGATCATTGTGATGACAAGGGCATGGAGCATTGTGATGACAAGGACTTGGATCATTGTGATGACAATCGCATGGAGCATTGTGATGACAATGGCATGGAGCATTGTGATGAAAACATCATGGCTTATTGTTAAGACAGTTGTCAGGGAGCATTGTGATGACATATTTCATGTTCCATTGTGATGCCAATGACATGGAGCATTGTGATGCCAAGTGTCATGGAGGATTGTGATGACAAAGGTAAAGGAGCATTGTGATGACAAGATCATGGATCATTGTGATGACAAGGGCCATAGAGAATTTTAATGACCAGGTCTTGAAACATTGTGATGACAAGTGCATGGAGCTTGCTATGACAGGGGTCCTGGAGCATTGTGATGACAAGTGCATGCAGAATTGTGATGACAAGAGCATATCACATTGTGAGGAGAAGTGTCAAGGAGCATTGTGATGACAAGGATGTGGAGAATTGTGATGACAAGGGTCATGGAGCATTAAGATGACCAGGGCATGGAGCATTGTGATGGTAAAACCCTGAAGCATTGTGATGAGAAGACCTTGGGTAATTGTGATGACGAGCATCATGGAGCACTGTACTGACAAGGGGCATGGAGGATTGTGATGACAGTTGTCAGGGAACATTGTGATAACAGAGGTCATGGAGCATTGTGATGACAAGGGCCTGGAGCATTGTGATGACAAGGGCCTGGAGCATTGTGATGACAAGTGTCATGGAGCATTGTGATGACATTGGCATGGAGCACTGTCATGACAAGGGACATTCAAAATTTTTATAACAATGTCATGAAGCATTGTGATACAAGCAAATGGAGCTTGCTATGACATGGTTCAGGGAGCATTGCGATGACAATTGCATGGAGAATTGTGATGACAAGAGCATGTAACTTTGTGATGAGAAGTGTCAGGGAGCATTGTGATGACAAAGAGGTGGAGAATTGTGACGACAAGGGACATGGAGCATTGTGATGACCAGGACATGGAGCAATGTGATGGCAAGACGGTGGGGCATTGTGATGAGATGGCCATGGATAATTGTGATGACGAGCATCATGGAGCATTATGATGACAAGAGCCATGGAGCATTCTGACATAAGATATCACTTATGAAGGAAATGTAAACATGGCTACACATGAACTGAATTAGGAAAGAGAACAGAGTCTCACATTTAGAAATCATACTTATGCCTGCTTAAGGGGAAAGGAGACGTGGGGAGATGCACAAAACCAGAGTTTGATATTAGCATTGGTACCGTTGCAAAATCCAAATACAGAATAGACAAGAGCTGCTCCTTCCTCAGTGAACGGGAATCAACAGCCCTATTCCCGCAGAGGAATATATCTGACTAGTAAGAATCTTAATACCTATGTATTGATATGTATCCGTAAGGGAATCAAGTGTGTCTAGACCGGCATAAACACGTCAGTGAAAATAAGCTCAACCTCATTATATAAATGAATTTCAAAAACAAAACAAAAAAACAGCGAAATTCTAACACAATTCCTTCAGGTGTTCTGATGAAACCGGGAATGACCCTATCTAAAATGACAGCTGGATGAGACATAAGGCTGGACACTTGGGACTGAGAGGGTTGGTGAGATTGGATGAGAAAATGCAGACCGTTTAAAGCAATAATGCATGCCACCAATTCCATGGGTCCCAAGTCGACAGGTAAAAGGGAATATCACTACAGTTATAACATGTATGGGAAATGTAGAGAATGGACACACTGTGAATATGAAAGGATTCTAAAACTCAACTAATAGTCCCTATCCTGGTGCTCGGGTTTGAGTTTCCAACTGCTTTACTATCAATCTCCCAACTTGGAGAGACAGCCCCTTTAAACTCCTGGTTCGCACAGGTTGCCAAATTGGCAGAGGATGAAAGGGAAGAGGGAGAACCAATGAGAGAGTAGCTGTTAGGCATTTGGACGGGCACATGTCACTCTAATTTCCCGGCAGGAAGAAGAATTAACCAAAGTCTCAGCCACCCACCGGGAACCAATATAGGTCCTGAAACGAAATTTTGGACTTGACGTCAGCTCACAAAAACGAGTTGAATAATGGAGCTCAGGGCACAGCAATTCACAAAATGGCAGAGTAATAAAGGACAACAATCGTCCAAAAATCTGTTGAGAGAAGGCAAAGGGGCAAACTTGAAAGAGAGCCAGAATAGCAGGAATCAGATTTCAAGAGGTACATTGGAATTGCCTTTAAAGCAGAGGAAGAGGGGCACAACTTCGACAATGAAGCACTTGGCCAAAAAAGACGTATGCGTTTTCTCCTGAATATATTCAGGAGAAAACACATACGTCCTTTTTGGCCAAGCAAGGAAGCGGGCAAGCAAATCTGCACTACAAAGAAGTATCACTTCCCACCGGTCAAAAGGGACATCCGCAAAATGTGTAAACACCAGAAAGGCAAGAGAGGCACTGGAGAACTTGGAGCCTAGTTATGCTGATGGGCAGGATGTAAATTGCCAACTGCCTCTCTGGAGGAGTGCATTGTGTTCCCTACAACAAGTAAACAACAGAGCTACAGAGCCAAGGGCAATTCCAGTCTAAGGAATATACCTTGGAAAACTGAAAATCAATAAGACAGAGTCTCCCCACCATTTAGAGCTGCACTGCTTACAAGAACCTCAACTTGGGTTCACCTGAAATATCCCAGGAAAGACAAAAATGGTTCAAGAAATTGTGGTATTTACGTATGATGGAATATCCCTCAGCCATGAAATCAATATCATGAGGCCAGTAGCAGAAAAAGGAGTGGATTCAGGTACGATAATTCTATGTGAAATAAGTCACAGAGAAAAAGAAACTTATCATAAGATATCACTTATGAAGGTCCTGTAAACATGGCTACACATGAAGTGAGTTAGGAAAGCCAACAGACTCTCACATTGAGAAAAAAACTCTTATGCCTGCTTAAGGGGGAAGGAGAGGTGGGGTGATGCATAAAACCAGAGTTTGATATTAGTATATGTACCGTTCCAAAAACGAACTACGGAGTAGAAAAGACCTAAAACTTCCTAAGTGAAAGGGACTAAAAACCCCATATTTCCGGCAGAGGAAAATATCTGACTAGTAAAAATCTTAAAACCTATGTATTGATATGTCTCCGTAAGTGAATCAAGTGTGTTTAGACTCGCATAAACATGGAAGTTAGACTCAGCTCAAACCCATTCTAAAAAGGAATTTCACAAACAAAACAAAAAATCAGGGAACTCCTTTACAATTCCTTCAGGTTCTCTGATGAAACCCGCAATGACCCTATGTACAACGACAGCTGGATGTGGCATAAGGCTGGACACTTGGGACTGAGAGGATTGGTGAGATTCGGTGAGCAAATGCAGACCATTTAAAGCAATAATGCGTGGCACACATTCCACGGGTCCCAAATCTCCATGTTGAAGGGAATACTACTACAGTTATAACATGTACAGGAAACCTAGAGAATGGACACACTGTGAATAAGAAATGTTTCTAAATCTCAACTAATAATCCCTCTCCTGGTGCTCTGGGTTGACTTTCCAACTGCTTTACTATCAATCTCCCAACATGGAGAGACAGCCCCTTTAACCTCCTGGTTCGCACAGGTTGCCAATTTGGCAGAGGATGAAAGGGAAGAGGGAGAATCAATGAGAGAGTAGCTGTTGGGCATTTGGACGGGCACATGTCACTCTAATTTCCCGGCAGGAAGAAGAATTAACCCAAGTCTCAGCCACCCGCTGGGAACCAGTATAGGTCCTGAACCAAAATTTTGGACTTGCGGTCAGCTCACAAAAACGAGTTGAAAAATGGAGCTCAGGGGCACAGCAATTCACAAACGGGCAGAGTAACAACGGACAACAATCATCCAAAAATCGGTTGAGGGAAGGCAACGGGGTGGACTTGAAAGGGAACCAGAATAGCATGAATCAGATTTCAAGAGGTACATTGGAATTGCCTTTAAAGCACAGGAAGAGGGGCACAACTTCGACAATGATGCAATGGGCCAATAAGGGGGTATGCGTTTTCTCCTGAATATATTCAGGAGAAAACGCATACCCCCTTTTTGGCCGAGCAAGCAAGCGGGCAATGCAAATCTGCACTACAAAGCAGTATCACTTCCCACCAGAAAAAGAGACATCCACAAAAAGTGTAAAATCTAGAAAGGCAACACAGGCCCTTTAGAACTGGGAGCATAGGTATGCTGATGGGCGGGATGTAAATTGCCAACTGCCTCTCTGGAGGAGTGCATTGTGTTCCCTAAAACAAGTAACCACCAGAGCTACAGAGCAAAGTGCACATCCAGTCTAGGGAATATACCTTGGGAAAACTGAAAATCAATAAGACAGAGCCACCCCAAATTTAGGGCTGCACTGCTTACAAGAACCTCAACTTGGGTACACCTGAAATATCACAGGAATGACAAAAATGGTTCAAGAAATTGAGGTACTTACGTACAATGGAATATCCCTCAGCCATGAAATCAAAGTCAAAAGGCCAGTTGCAGCAAAATGAGTGGATTCAGGTACGATGATTCTAAGTGAAATAAGTCACAGAGAAAAAGAAACTTAGCATAAGATATCACTTATGAAGGTCCTGTAAACATGGCTACACATGAACTGAGTTAGGAAAGAGAACAGAGTCTCACATTTAGAAAATACTCTTATGCCTGCTTAAGGGGGAAGGAGAGGTGGGGTGATGCATAAAACCAGAGTTTGATATTAGTACAGGTACCGTTCCGAAAACCAGCTACGGAAGAGTCAATCCCTACACCTTCCTCAGTGAAAAGGACGCAAAACACCATATTTCCCGCAGAGGAATATATTTGACTAGTAAGAATCTTAAAACCTATGTATTGATATGTCTCCATCAGGGAATCAAGTGTGTCTAGACTAGCAGAAACATGGCAGTGAGAATCAGCTCAAACCCACTATAAAAAGGAATTTAAAAAACAAAACAAAAAAATAGGGAAATTCTTTACAATTCCTACAGGGGCTCTGATGAAATCTATAATGACCCTATCTACAATGACAGCTGGATGTGGCATAAGTCTGGACACTTGGGACTGAGAGGATTGGTGAGATTCGGTGAGCAAATGCAAACAATTTAAAGCAACAATGCCTGGCACACATTCCAATTGTCCCAACTCTCCAGGTTCAAGGGAATACTACTACAGCTATAACATGTACGGGAAACATAGAGAATGGACACACTGTGAATACAAAAATTTTTGAAAATCAACTAATAGTCCCACTTCGGTGCTCCGGTTTGAATTTCCAACTGCTTTACTATCAATCTCCCAACTTGGAGAGACAGCCCCTTTAACATCCTGGTTCTCACATGTTGCCAATTGGCAGAGGATGAAAGGTAAGATGGAGAACCAATGAGAGATTAGCTGTTAGACATTTGGACGGGCACATGTCACTCTAATTTCCCGGCAGGAATAAGAATTATTCAAAGTCTCAGCCATCCGCCGGGACCAGTATAGGTCCTGATCCAAAATTTTGGACTTGTGGTCAGCTCACAAAAAACGAGTTGAAAAATGGAGCTCAGGGGTACAGCAATTCACAAACGGGCAGAGTAATAAAGGAAAACTATCATCCAAAAATCTGTTAAGGAAAGGCAACGAGGCGGACTTGAAAGCGAGCCAGAATAGCAGGAAAGAGATTTCAAGAGGTACATTGGAATCGCCTTTAAAGTGCAGGAAGAGGTGCACAACTTCGACAATGATGCACTTGGCCAAACAGGACGTATGCGTTTTCTCCTGAATATATTCAGGAGAAAATGCATAAGCGCGTTTTGGCCAAGCAAGCAAGCGGGCAATGCAAATCTGCACTACAAAGCAGTATCACTTCCCACCAGAAAAAAGGGACATCTGCAAAATATGTAAAAAGCAGAAAGGCAAGACAGGCCCTGGAGAAGAGGGAGCCTAGTTATGCTAATGGGCGGAATGTAAATTGCCAACTGCCTCTCTGGAGGAGTGCACTGTGTTCCCTAAAACAAGTAAACAACAGCGCTACAGAGCCAAGGGCACTTCCAGTCTAGGGAATATACCTTTGGAAAACTGAAAGTCAATAAGACAGAGCCACCCCAAAATTTAGGGCTGCACTGCTTACAAGAACCTCAACTTGGGTACACCAGAAATATCCCAAGAAAGACTAAAATGGTTCAAGAAATTGTGGTATTTACGTATGATGGAATATCCCTCAGCCATGAAATCAATGTCATAAGGCCAGTAGCAGCAAATGAGTGGATTCAGGTACGATGATTCTAAGTGAAATAAGTCACAGAGAAAAAGAAACTTATCATAAGATATCACTTATGAAGGTCCTGTAAACATGGCTACACATGAAGTGAGTTAGGAAAAAGAGCAGACTCTCACATTGAGAAAAAAACTCTTATGCGTGCTTAAGGGGGAAGGAGAGGTGGGGTGATGAATAAAACCAGAGTTTGATATTAGTACATGTACCGTTCCAAAAACCAACTACGGAGTAGAAAAGACCTACAACTTCCTAAGGGATAGGGACACAAAACCCCATACTTTCCGCAGAGGAACATATCTGACTAGTAAAAATCTTAAACCTATGTATTGATATGTCCCCGTAATGGAATCAAGTGCGTCTAGACTCGCATAAATATGGCAGTGAGAATCAGCTGAAACCCATTCTAAAAAGGAATTTCACAAACAAAACAAAAAATCAGGGAAATCCTTTACAATTCCTTCAGGGTCTCTCATGAAACCCGGAATGACCTTATCTACAACGACAGCTGGATGTGGCATAAGTCTGGACACTTGGGAGTGAGAGGATTGGTGAGATTCGGTGAGCAAATGCAGACCATTTAAAGCAATAATGCGTGGCACACATTCCAAGGGTCCCAACTCTCCAGGTTGAAGGGAATATTACTACAGCTATAACATGTACAGAAAACATAGAGAAAGGACACACAGTGAATACGAAATGTTTCTAAAACTCAACTAATAATCCCTCTCCTGGTGCTCCGGTTTGATTTTCCAACTGCTTTACTATCAATCTCCCAACTTAGAGAGACAGCCCCTTTAACCTCCTGGTTCGCACAGGTTGCCAATTTGGCAGAGGATGAAAGGGAAGAGGGAGAACCAATGAGAGAGTAGCTGTTAGGCACTTGGACGGGCACAGGTCACTCTAATTTCCCGGCATGAAGAAGAATTAACCCAAGTCTCAGCCACCCGCCGGGAACCAGTATAGGTCCTGAACCAAAATTTTGGACTTGCGGTCAGCTCACAAAAAACGAGTTGAAAAATGGAGCTCAGGGGCACAGCAATTCACAAACGGGCAGATTAATAAAGGAAAACTATCGTCCAAAATTCGGTTGAGGGAAGGCAATGAGGCAGACTTGAAAGCGAGCCAGAATAGCAGGAAACAGATTTCAAGAGGTACATTGGAATCGCCTTTAAAGCACAGGAAGAGGGGCACAACTTCGACAATAATGCACTTGGCCAAACAGGGCGTATGCGTTTTCTCCTGAATATATTCAGGAGAAAACGCATAAGACTTTTTGGCCAAGCAAGCAAGCGGGCAATGCAAATCTGCACTACAAAGCAGTATCACTTCCCACCAGACAAAAGGGACATCCGCAATATATGTAAAAACCAGAAAGGCAAGACAGGCCCTGGGGAAGAGGGAGCCTAGTTATGATGATGGGCGGAATGTAAATTGCCAACTGCCTATCTGGAGGAGTGCATTGTGTTCCCTAAAACAAGTAAACAACAGAGCTACAGAAAAACGGGCACTTCCAGTCTAGGGAATATACCTTGGGAAAACTGAAAATCAATAAGACGGAGCCACCTCAAAATTTAGGGCTGCACTGCTTACAAGAACCTCAACTTGGGTACAACTGAAATATCCCAGGAAAGACAAAAATGGTTCAAGAAATTGTGGTACTTACGTACGATGGAATATCCCTCAGCCATGAAATCAAAGTCATAAGGCCGGTAGCAGCAAAATGAGTGGATTCAGGTACGATGATTCTAAGTGAAATGAGTCACAGAGAAAAAGAAACTTATCATAAGATATCACTTATGAAGGTGCTGTAAACATGGCTATACATGAACTGAGTTAGGAAAGACAACAGAGTCTCACATTTAGAAAACACTCTTATGCCTGCTTAAGGGGGAAGGAGAGGTGGCGTGATGCATAAAACCAGAGTTTGATATTAGTACAGGTACCGTTCCAAAAACCAACTACGGAAGAGTCAATCACTACACCTTCCTCAGGGAAAAGTATGCAAAACCCCATATTTCCCGCAGAGGAATATATCTGACTAGTAAGAATCTTAAAACCTATGTATTGATATGTCTCCATCCGGGAATCAAGTGTGTCTAGACTGGCAGAAACATGGCAGTGAGAATCAGCTCAAACCCACTATAAAAAGGAATTTCAAAAACAAAACAAAAAAAATAGGGAAATTCTATACAATTCCTTCAGGGGCTCTGATGAAATCTATAATGACCCTATCTACAATTACAGCTGGATGTGGCATAAGGCAGGACACTTGTGACTGAGAGGATTGGTGAGATTCGGTGAGCAAATGCAGACCATTTAAAGCAATAATGCGTGGCACACATTCCAATGGTGCCAACTCACCAGGTTGAAGGAAATACTACTACAGGTATAACATGTATGGGAAACCTAGAGAATGGACACACTGTGAATACAAAAGGTTTTTCAAACTCAACTAATAGTCCCTCTCCTGGTGCTCCGGTTTGAATTTCCAACTGCTTTACTATCAATCTCCCAACTTGGAGAGACAGCCTCTTTAACCTCCTGGTTCTCAACATGTTGCCAATTGGCAGAGGATGAAAGGAAATATGGAGAACCAATGAGAGAGAAGCTGAGAGACATTTGGACGGGCACATGTCACTCTAATTTCCCGGCAGGAAGAAGAATTAATTAAAGTCTCAGCCACCCGCCGGGAACCAGTATAGGTCCTGAAACAAAATTTTGGACTTGCAGTCAGCTCACAAAAAATGAGTTGAGAAATGGAGCTCAGGGGCACAGCAATTCACAAACGGGCAGAGTAATAAAGGAAAACTATCGTCCAAATATCTGTTGAGGGAAGGCAACGAGGCAGACTTGAAAGCGAGCCAGAATAGCAGGAAACAGATTTCAAGAGGCACGTTGGAATCGCCTTTAAAGCACAGGAAGAGGGGCACAGCTTCGACAATGATGCACTTGGCCAAACAGGGCATATGCGTTTTCTCCTTAATATATTCAGGAGAAAAAGCATAAGCACTTTTTGGCCAAGCAAGCAAGCGGGCAATGCAAATCTGCACTACAAAGCAGTATCACTTCCCACCAGACAAAAGGGACATCCGCAATATATGTAAAAACCAGAAAGGCAACACAGGCCCTGGAGAAGAGGGAGCCTAATTATGCTGATGGGCGGAATGTAAATTGCCAACTGCCTCTCTGGAGGAGTGCATTGTGTTCCCTAAAACAAGTAAACAACAGAGCTACAGAGACACGGGCACTTCCAGTGTAGGGAATATACCTTTGGAAAACTGAAAATCAATAAGACAGAGCCACCTCAATATTTAGGGCTGCACTGCTTACAAGAACCTCAACTTGGGTACACCTGAAATTTCCCTGGAAAGACAAAAATGGTTCAAGAAATTGTGGTACTTACGTACGATGGAATATCCCTCAGCCATGAAATCAAAGTCATAAGGCCAGTAGCAGCAAAATGAGTGGATTCAGGTTCGATGATTCTAAGTGAAATAAGTCACAGAGAAAAAGAAACTTATTATAAGAAATCACTTATGAAGGTCCTGTAAACATGGCTACACATGAACTGAGTTAGGAAATACAACAGAGTCTCACATTTAGAAAACACTCTTATGCCTGCTTAAGGGGGAAGGAGAGGTGGCGTGATGCATTAAACCAGAGTTTGATATTAGTACAGGTACCGTTCCAAAAACCAACTACGGAAGAGTCAATCCCTACACCTTCCTCAGTGAAAAGGACGCAAAACCCCATATTTCCCGCAGAGGAATATATTTGACTAGTAAGAATTTAAAACCTATGTATTGATATGTCTCCATCAGGGAATCAAGTGTGTCTAGACTAGCAGAAACATGGCAGTGAGAATCAGCTCAAACCCACTATAAAAAGGAATTTAAAAAACAAAACAAAAAAATAGGGAAATTCTTTACAATTCCTGCAGGGGCTCTGATGAAATCTATAATGACCCTATCTACAATGACAGCTGGATGTGGCATAAGTCTGGACACTTGGGACTGAGAGGATTGGTGAGATTCAGTGAGCAATGCAGACCATATAAAGCAATAATGCGTGGCACACATTCCAATTGTCCCAACTCTACAGGTTGAAGGGAATACTACTACAGCTATAACATGTACGGGAAACATAGAGAATGAACACACTGTGAATACAAAAGGTTTTTACAACTCAACTAATAGTCCCTCTCCTGGTGCTCCGGTTTGAATTTCCAACTGCTTTACTATCAATTTCCCAGCTTGGAGAGACAGCCCCTTTAACCTCCTGGTTCTCACATGTTGCCAATTGGCAGAGAATGAAAGGTAAGATGGAGAACCAATGAGAGAGTAGCTGTTAGACATTTGGACGGGCACATGTCACTCTAATTTCCCGGCAGGAATAAGAATTATTCAAAGTCTCAGCCATCCGCCGGGAACCAATATAGGTCCTGAACCAAAATTTTGGACTTGCGCTCAGCTCACAAAAAACGAGCTGAAAAATGGAGCTCAGGGGCAGAGCAATTCACAAACGGGCAGAGTAATAAAGGAAAACTATCATCCGAAATTCTGTTCAGGGAAGGCAACGTGGTGGACTTGAAATCAAGCCAGAATAGCAGGAAACAGATATCAAGAGGTACATTGGAATCGCCTTTAAAGCGCAGGAAGAGGGGCACAACTTCGACAATGATGCCCTTGGCCAAACAGACGTATGCGTTTTCTCCTGAATATATTCAGGAGAAAACGCATAAGCCCTTTTTGGCCAAGCAAGCAAGCGGGCAATGCAAATCTTCACTACAAAGCAGTATCACTTCCCAAGAGACACAAGGGACATTTGCAAAATATGTAAAAACCAGAAAGGCAAGAGATGCCCTGGAGAAGAGGGAGCCTAGTTATGCTAATGGGCGGAATGTAAATTGCCAACTGCCTCTCTGGAGGAGTGCATTGTGTTCCCTAAAACAAGTAAACAACAGAGCTACAGAGCCAAGGGCACTTCCAGTCTAGGGAATATACCTTGGGAAAACTGAAAGTCAATAAGACAGAGCCACCCCAAAATTTAGGGCTGCACTGGTTACAAGAACCTCAACTTGGGTACACATGAAATATCCCAGGAAGGACTAAAATGGTTCAAGAAATTGTGGTATTTACGTATGATGGAATATCCCTCAGCCATGAAATCAATGTCATAAGGCCAGTAGCAGAAAAATGAGTGGATTCAGGTACGATGATTCTAAGTGAAATAAGTCACAGAGAAAATGAAACTTATCATAAGATATCACTTATGAAGGTCCTGTAAACATGGCTACACATGAAGTGAGTTAGGAAACAGAACAGACTCTCACATTGAGAAAAAACTCTTATGCCTGCTTAAGGGGGAAGGAGAGGTGGGGTGATGCATAAAACCAGAGTTTGATATTAGTACATGTACCGTTCCAAAAACCAACTACGGCGTAGAAAAGACCTACAACTTCCTAAGGGATAGGGACTCAAAACCCCATACTTCCCGCAGAGGAAAATATCTGACTAGTAAAAATCTTAAAACCTATGTATTGATATGTCTAAATAAGGGAATCAAGTGTGTCTAGACTCGCATAAACTTGGCAGTGAGAATCAGCTCAAACCCATTCTAAAAAGGAATTTCACAAACAAAACAAAAAATCAGGGAAATCCTTTACAATTCCTTCAGGGTCTCTGATGAAACCCGGAATGACCTTATCTACAATGACAGCTGGATGTGGCATAAGGCTGGACACTTGGGACTGAGAGGATTGATGAGATTGGGTGACCAAATGCAGACCCTTTAAAGCAATAATGTGTTGCACCCATTCCATGGTTCCCAACTCTCCAGGTTGAAGGGAATATTACTACAGCTATAACATGTACGGGAAACCTAGAGAATGGACACACTGTGAATACGAAAGTTTTCTAAAACTCAACTAATAGTCCCTCTCTTGGTGCTCCACTTTGACTTTCCAAAAGCTTTACTACCAATCTCCCAACTTGGAGAGACAGCCCCTTTAACCTCCTGGTTCGCACAGGTTGCCAATTTTGCAGAGGATGAAAGGGAAGAGGGAGAACCAATGAGAGAGTAGGTGTTAGGCATTTGGACGGGCACAAGTCACTCCAATTTCCCGTCAGGAAAAAGAATTAACCAAAGGCTCAGCCACTCGCGGGGAACCAGTATAGGTCCCGAACAAAAACTTTGGAGTTGCGCTCAGCTCAAAAAAACTAGAAGAAAAATGGAGGTCTGGGGCACAGCAATTCACAATCTGGCAGAGTAATAAAGGAAAACTATAGTCCAAAAATCTGTTGATGGAAGGCAATGAGGTGGACTTGAAAGCGAGCCTGAAGAGCAGGAAACAGATTTCAAGAGGTACATTGGAATCGCCTTTAAAGCACAGGAAGAGGGGCACAACTTCGACAGTGATGCACTTGGCCAAAAAGGGCTTATGCGTTTTCTCCTGAATATATTCAGGAGAAAACACATACGCCCTTTTTGGCCAAGCAAGCAAGCGGCAATGCAAATCTGCACTACAAAGAAGTATCACTTCCCACCGGTCAAAAGGGACATCCGCAATATGTATAAAAGCCAGAAAGGCAAGACAGGCCCTGGAGAACAGGGAGCCTAGTTATGCTGATGGGTGGGATGTAAATTGCCAACTGCCTCTCTGGAGGAGTGCATTGTGTTCCCTAAAACAAGTAAACAACAGATCTACAGAGCCAAGTGCACATCCAGTCTAGGGAATATACCTGGCGAAAACTGAAAATCAATAAGACAGAGTCACCCCAAAATTTAGGGATGCACTGCTTACAAAAACCTCAACTTGGGTACACCTAAATATCCCAGGAAAGACAAAAATGGTTGAATAAATTGTGTTATTACGTACGATGGAATATCCCTCAGCCATGAAATCAATGTCATAAGGCCAGTAGCAGCAAAAGGAGTGGATTCAGGAACGATGATTCTAAGTGAAATAATTGACAGAGAAATAGAAACTTATCATAAAATATCACTTATGAAGGTCCTGTAAACATGGCTACACATGAACTGAGTTAGGAAAGAGAACAGGGTCTCACATTTAGAAAACACACTTATGCCTGCTTAAGGGGGAAGGAGAAGTGGGGTGATGCATAAAACCAGAGTTTGATATTAGTACATATACCGTTCCAAAATCCAACTATGGTAGACACAAGCCCTACATCTTCCTCAGTGAAAGGGTCTCAAAACCGCATATTTCCCACAGAGGAATATATCTGACTAGTAAGAATCGTAAAACCAATGTATTGATATGTCTCCATCAGGGAGACAAGTGTGTCTACACTGGCAGAATCATGGCCGTGAGAATCAGCTCAAACAGGGACATTCTTTACAATTCCTTCAGGTGCTCTGATGAAACCTGGAATGACCCTATCTACAAAGACAGCTGGATGTGACATAAGGCAGGACACTTGGGACTGAGAGGATTGGTGAGATTCGGTGAGCAAATACAGACCATTTAAAGCAATAATGCGTGGCACACATTCCACGGTTCCCAACTCTCCAGGTTGAAGGGAATATTACTACAGCTGTAACGTATATGGGAAACATACAGAATGGACACACTGTGAATATGAAAGGCTTCTAAAATTCAACTAATATTCCCTCTCCTGGTGCTCCGGTCTGATTTTCCAACTGCTTTACTATCAATCTCCCAAATTGGGGAGACAGCCCCTTTAACCTCCTGGTTCGCATAGGTTGCCAATTTGGCAGAGGATGAAAGGGAAGAGGGAGAACCAATGAGAGAGTAGCTGTTAGGCATTTGGAGGGGCACATGTCACTCTAATTTCCCGTCAGGAAGAAGAATTAACCAAAGTCTCAGCCACCCACCGGGAACCAGTATAGGTACTGAACCAAAATTTTGGACTTGCGGTCAGCTCACAAAAAAACGAGTTAAAAAATGGATCTCAAGGGCACAGCAATTCACAAACTGGCAGAGTAATAAAGGACAACAATCGTCCAAACATCTGTTGAGGGAAGGCAACCAGGCGGACTCGAATGTGAGGAAGAATAGCAGGAAACAGATTACAAGAGGTACATTGGGATCATCTTTAAAGCACAGGAAAAGGGGCACAACTTCGACAATGATGCACTTGGCTATAAAGGGCGTATGCGTTTCCTCCTGAATATATTCAGGAGAAAACGCATACACCGTTTTTGGCCAAGCAAGCAAGCGGGCCATGCCAATCTGCACTAAAAAGTAGTATCACTTCCCACCCGTCAAAAGGGACATCCGCAAAATGTGTAAAAACCAGAAAGGCAAGACAGGCCATGGAGAAGAGGGAGCCTAGTTATGCTGATGGGTGGGATGTAAATTGCCAACTGCCTCTCTGGAGGAGTGCATTCTGTTCCCTAAAACAAGTAAACAACAGAGTTACAGAGCCAAGGGCACTTCCAGTCTAGGGAATATACCTTGGGAAAACAGAAATCAATAAGACACAGCCACTTCAAAATTTAGGGCTGCAATGCTTACAAAAACCTCAACTTGGGTACACCTGAAATATAACGGGAAAGACAAAAATGGTTCAAGAAATTGTGGTACTTACGTACGATGGAATATCCCTCATCCATGAAATCAATGTCATAAGTTCAGTAGCATCAAAATGAGTGGATTCAGGTACGATGATTCTAAGTGAAATAAGTCACAGAGAAAAAGAAACTTATCATAAGATATCACTTATGAAGGTCCTGTAAACATGGCTACATATGAACTGAGTTAGGAAAGAGAACAGAGTCTCACATTTAGAAAACACTCTTATGCCTGCTTAAGGGGTAGGAGAGGTGGTGTGATGCATAAAACCAGAGTTTGATATTAGTACAGGTACTGTTCCAAAAACCAACTACGGAAGAGACAATCCCTACACCTTCCTCAGTGAAAGGGAATCAAAACCCCATATTTCCCACAGAGAAATATATCTGACTAGTAAGAATCTTAAAACCTATGTATTGATATGTCTCCATCAGGGAATCAAGTGTGTCTAGACTGGCAGAAACATGGCAGTGAGAATCAGCTCAAACCTACTATAAAAATGAATTTCAAGGAAAACAAAAAAAAACAGGGAAATTCTCTACAATTCCTTCAGAGTCTCTGATGAAATCTATAATGAACCTTTCTACAATGACAGCTGGATGTGGCATAAGTCTGGACACTTGGGGCTGAGAGTATTGGTGAGATTGGGTGACCAAATGCAGACCATATAAAGCAATAATGCGTGGCACACATTCCAATGGTCACAACTCTCCAGGTGGAAGGGAATACTACTACAGCTATAACATGTACAGGAAACCTAGAGAATGGACACACTGTGAATACAAAAGGTTTTTAAAACTCAACTAATTGTCCCTCTCCTGGTGCTCCAGTTTGAATTTCTAACCGCTTTACTATCAATGCCTCAACTTGGAGAGACAGCCCCTTTAATCTCCTGGTTCTCTCATGTTACGAATTGGCAGAGGATGAAAGGTAAGATGGAGAACCAATGAGAGAGTAGCTGTTAGGCATTTGGACGGGCACATGTCACTCTAATTTCCCGGCAGGGAGAAGAATTAATCAAATTCTCAGCCACCCGCTGGGAACCAGTATAGGACCTGAACCAAAATTTTGGACTTGCGTTCAGCTCACAAAAAACGAATTGAAAAATGGAGCTCAGGGGCACAGCAATTCACAAACGGGCAGAGTAATAAAGGAAAACTATCGTCCAAAAATCTGTTGAGGGAAGGCAACGAGGCGGACTTGAAAGCGAACCAGAATAGCAGGAAACAGATTTCAAGAGGTTGATTGGAATTGCCTTTAAAGCACAGGAAGAAGGGCACAACTTCGACAATGATGCAATGGGCCAAAAGGGGCGTATGCATTTTCCCCTGAATATATTCAGGAGAAAATGCATACGCCCTTTTTGGCAAAGCAAGCAAGCAGGCAATGCAATTCTGCACTACAAAGCATTATCAGTTCCCACTGGACAAAAGGGACATCCACAAAATGTGTAAAATCTAGAAAGGCAACACAGGCCCTGAAGAAATGGGAGCCTAGTTATGCTGATGGGCGGGATGAAAATTGCCAACTGCCTCTCTGGAGGAGTGTATTGTGTTCCCTAAAACAAGTAGACAACAGAGCTACAGAGCCAAGGGCACTTCCCGTCTATGGAATATACCTTGGGAAAAATGAAAATCAATAAGAAAGAGCCACCTCAAAATTTAGGGCTGTACTGCTTACAAGAACCTCAACTTGGGTACACCTGAAATATCCCAGGAAAGACAAAAATGGTTCAAGAAATTGTGGTACTTACGTACGATGGAATATCCCTCAGCCATGAAATCAAAGTCATAAGGCCAGTAGCAGCAAAATGAGTGGATTCAGGTACGATGATTCTAAGTGAAATAAGTCACAGAGAAAAAGAAACTTATCATAAGATATCATTTATGAAGGTCCTGTAAACATGGCTACACATGAACTGAGTTAGGAAAGACAACAGAGTCTCACATTTAGAAAACACTCTTATGCCTGCTTAAGGGGGAAGGAGATGTGGCGTGATGCATAAAACCAGAGTTTGATATTAGTACAGGTACTATTCGAAATACAAACTACGGAAGAGTCAATCCCTACACCTTCCTCAGTGAAAAGTGTGCATAAACCCATATTTCCCGCAGAGGAATATATCTGAGTAGTAAGAACCTTAAAACCTATGTATTGATATGTCTCCATCAGGGAATCAAGTGTGTCTAGACTGGCAGAAACATGGCAGTGAGAATCAGCTCAAACCCACTATAAAAAGGAATTTCAAAAACAAATCGGAAAAACAGGGAAATTCTTTACAATTCCTTCTGGTGCTCTGATGAAACCTGGAATGACCCCATCTACAATGACAGTTGGATGTGGCATAAGGAAAGACACTTGGGACTGAGAGGATTGGTGATATTCGGTGAGCAAATGCAGACCATTTAAAGCAATAATGCGTGGCACACATTCCAAGGGTCCCAACTCTCCAGGTTGATGTGAATATTATTACAGCTATAACATGTACGGGAAACCTAGAGAATGGACACACTGTGAATACGAAAGGCTTCTAAAACTCAACTAATAGTACCTCTCCTGCTGCTCTGGTTTGACTTTCCAACTGCTTTACTATCAATCTCCCAACTTGGAGAGACAGCCCCTTTAACCTCCTGGTTCGCACAGGTTGCCAATTTGGCAGAGGATGAAAGGGAAGAGGGAGAACCAATGAGTGAGTAGCTGTTAGGCATTTGGACGGGCACATGTCACTCTAATTTCTCGGCAGGAAGAAGAATTAACCAAAGTATCAGCCAGCCGCCAGAAACCAGTATAAGTCCTGAACCACAAATTTGGACTTGCGGTCAGCTCACAAAAAACGAGTTGAAAAATGGAGCTCAGGGGCACAGCAATTCACAAACTGGCAGAGTAATAAAGGACAACTATCGTCCAAAAATCTGTTGAGGGAAGGAAAACAGGCGGACTTGAATTTCGGCCAGAAAGCAGAACCAGATTTCAAGAGGTATATTGGAATCACCTTTAAAGCACAGGAAGAGTGGCACAAGTTCGATAGTGATGCTCTTGGTTAAAAAGGGCATATGCGTTTTCTCCTGAATATATTCAGGATAAAACGCATACTCCCATTTTGGCCAAGCAAGAAAGCGGGCAATGCAAATCTGCACTACAAAGAAGTATCAATGCCCACAAGTCAAAAGGGACATCCGCAAAATGTGTAAAATCCAGAAAGGCAAGACCGGACCTGGAGAACAGGGAGCCTAGTTATGCTGATTGGCAGGATGTAAATTGCCAATTGCCTCTCTGGAGGAGTGCATTGTGTTCCCTAAAACAAGTAAACAACAGAGCTACAGAGCCAAGGGCACTTCCAGTCTAGGGAATATACCTTGGGAAAACTGAAAATCAATAAGACAGAGCTACCCCATAATATACGGCTGCACTGCTTACAAGAACCTCATCTTGGGTACACCTTAAATATCCGAGTAAAGACAAAGATGGTTCAAGAAATTGTGGTACTTACGTACGACTGAATATCCCTCAGCCATGAAATCAATGTCATAAGGCCAGTAGCAGCAAAATGAGTGGATTCAGGTACGATGATTCTAAGTGAAATAAGTCACAGAGAAAAAGAAACCTATCATAAGACATCACTTATGAAGGTCCTGTAAACATGGCCGCTCATGAACTGAGTTAGGAAAGAGAACAGTGTCTCACAATTAGAAAGCACTCTTATGCCTGCTTAAGGGGTAAGGAGAGGTGGGGTGATGCACAAAACCAGAGATTGATATTAGTACCGGTACCATTCCAAAAAAAAATACGTAATATACAAGACCTACACCTTCCTCAGTGAAAGGTACTCAAAACCCCATACTTCCCACACAGGAATATATCTGACTAGTAAGAATCTTAAAACGTATGTATTGATATGTGTTCGTAAGTGAATCATGTGTGTCTAGACTGGCATAAACATGGCAGTGAGAATCAGCTCAAACCCAGTATAAAAAGGAATTTCAAAAACAAAACAAAAAAACAAGGAAATTCTTTATAATTCCATCAGGCGCTCTGATGAAACCTGAAATGACCCTATCTACAACGAAAGCTGGATGTGGCATAAGGCTGGACACATGGATCTGAGAGGATTGATGAGATTGGGTGACCAAATGGAGACCCTTTAAAGCAATAATGTGTTGCACCCATTCCATGGGTCCCAACTCTCCAGGTTGAAGGGAATATTACTACAGCTATAACATGTACGGGAAACCTAGAGAATGGACACACTATGAATACGAAAGTTCTCTAAAACTCAACTAATATTACCTCTCTTGGTGCTCCGCTTTGAGTTTCCAAAAGCTTTACTACCAGTCTCCCAACTTGGAGAGACAGCCCCTTTAATCTCCTGGTTCGCACAGGTTGCCAATTTTGCAGAGGATGAAAGGGAAGAGGGAGAACCAATGAGAGAGTAGGTGTTAGGCATTTGGACGGGCACAAGTCACTCCAATTTCCCGTCAGGAAAAAAAATTAACCATAGGCTCAGCCACTCGCGGGGAACCAGTATAGGTCCTGAACCAAAATTTCGGACTTGCGGTCAGCTCAAAAAAACTAGTAGAAATATGGAGGTCTGGGGCACAGCAATTCACAATCTGGCAGAGTAATAAAGGAAAACTATAGTCCAAAAATCTGTTGATGGAAGGCAATGAGGCGGACTTGAAAGCAAGCCTGAAGAGCAGGAAACAGATTTCAAGATGTACATTGGAATCGCCTGTAAAGCACAGGAAGAGGGGCACAACTTCGACAGTGATGCACTTGGCCAAAAAGGGCGTATGCGTTTTCTCCTGAATATATTCAGGAGAAAACGCATACGCCCTTTTTGGCCAAGCAAGCAAGCGGGCAATGCAAATCTGCACTACAAAGTAGTCACACTTCCCACCGGTCAAAAGGGACATCCGCAAAATGTGTAAAAACCAGAAAGGCAAGACAGGCACTAGAGAACAGGGAGCCTAGTTATGCTGATGGGCGGGATATAAATTGCCAAATACCTGTCTGGAGGAGCGCATTGTGTTCCCTAAAACAAGTAAACAACAGATCTACAGAGCCAAGTGCACATCCAGTCTAGGGAATATACCTTGTGAAAACTGAAAATCAATAAGACAGAGCCACCCCAAAATTTAGGGATGCACTGCTTACAAGAACCTCAACTTGGGTACACCTGAAATATCCCAGGAAAGACAAAAATGGTTCAAGAAATTGTGTTATTACGTACGATGGAATATACCTCAGCCATGAAATCAATGTCATAAGGCCAATAGCAGCAAAATGAGTGGATTTAGGTACGATGTTTCTAAGTGAAATAAGTCACCAAGAAAAAGAAACTTATCATAAGATATCACTTATGAAGTTCCTGTAAACATGGCTACACATGAACTGAGTTAGGAAAGAGAACAGGGTCTCACATTTAGAAAACACACTTATCCCTGCTTACGGGGGAAGGAGAGGTGGGCTGATGCATAAAACCAGAGTTTGATATTACTACATGTACCATTCCAAAATCCAACTACGGAAGAGACAAGCCATACACCTTCCTCAGTGAAAGGGTCTCCAAACCGCATATTTCCCACAGAGGAATATATCTGACTAGTAAGAAACTTAAAACCTATGTATTGATATGTCTCCATCAGGGAAACAAGTGTGTCTACACTGGCAGAATCATGGCAGTGATAATCAGCTCAAACAAGGAAATTCTTTACAATTCCTTCAGGGGCTCTGATGAAACCTGGAATGACCCTATCTACAAAGATAGCTGGATGTGGCATAAGGCAGGGCACTTGGGACTGAGAGGATTGTTGAGATTCGGTGAGCAAATGCAGACCATTAAAAGCAATAATGCGTGGCACACATTCCAAGGGTCCCAACTTTCCAGGTTGATAGGGAATATTACTACAGCGATAACATGTACGGGAAACCTAGAGAATGGAAACACTGTGAATATGAAAGGTTTCTAAAACTCAACTAATAGTCCCTCTCCTGGTGCTCCGGTTTGACTATCCAACTGCTTTACTATCAATCTCCCAACTTGGAGAGACAGCCCCTTTAACCTCCTGGGTCGCACAGGTTGCCAGTTTGGCAGAAGATGAAAGGGAAGAGGGAGAACCAATGAGAGAGTAGCTGTTAGGCATTTGGACGGTTACATATCACTCCAATTTTCCGGCAGGAAGAAGAATTAATCAAAGTTTCCGCCACCCGCCGGGGACCAGTATAGGTCCTGAACCAAAATTTTGGACTTGAGTACAGCTCACAAAAAACGAGTTGAAAAATGTAGCTCAGGGGCACAAGCATTCACAAACTAGCAGAGTAGTAAAGGACAACTATCGTCCAAAAATCTCTTGAGGGAAGGCAACCAGGCGGACTTGAAAGCGAGCCAGTATAGCAGGAAACAGATTTCAAGAGGTACATTGGAATCGCCTTTAAAGCACTGGAAGAGGGGCACAATTTCGAGAGTGATGCACGTGGCCATAAATGGCATTTTTGTTTTCTCCTGATTATATTAAGGAGAAAACACATACGCCCTTTTTGGCCAATCAAGCAAGCGGGCAATGCAAATCTGCACTACAAAGATGTATCTCTTCCCACCGGTCAAAAGGGATTTCTGCAAAATGTGTAAAAACCAGAAAGGCAAGACAGGCCATGGAGAACAGGGAGCCTAGTTATGCTGATGGGCGGGATGTAAATTGCCAAATACCTCTCTGGAGGAGTGCATTGTGTTCCCTAAAACAAGTAATCAACAGAGCTACAGAGCCAACGGCACTTCCAGTCCAGGGACTATATCTTGGCAAAACTGAAAATCAATAAGTCAGAGCCACGCCAAAATTTAAGGCTGCACTGCTTACAAGAACCACAACTAGGGCACACCTGAAATATCCCAGGAAAGACAAAAATGGTTCAAGAAATTGTGGTATTTACTTACGATGTAATATCCTTCTGCAATGAAATCAATGTCATAAGGCCAGTAGCAGCAAAATGAGTGGATTCAGGTTCGATGATTCTAAGTGAAATAAGTCACAGAGAAAAGGAGACTTATAATAAGATATCACTTATGAAGGTCCTGTAAACATGGCTACACATGAACTGAGTTAGGAAAGAGAACAGAGTCTCACATTTAGAAAACAATCTTATGCCTGCTTAAGGGGGAAGGAGAGGTGGGGTGATGCATAAATCCAGAGTCCTAAATTAGCACAGATACCGTTCCAAAAACCAAGTATCTAATAGACAGCACCTACTCCCGGCACAATGAAATGGACTCAACAACCCCTATTCATTGCAGAAGAATATACCTGACTTGTTATAATTCTAAAATATATGTATTCTCATGTCTCCATAAAGGAATCATGCGTGTGTATAACGGAATGCACAGCACTGAAATTCACCTAAACACCCTTATAAAAATAAATTTCAAAAGCAAAATGCAAAAACAGCAAAACAGAGAGAAAGTCTTAAAAATTACTTTCAGGGCCTGTGATGCAACCTGGATTGACCACCTTTACACCCACAGCTGGAGGAGACATAAGACTGGACAACTGGGGCTGACAAGATTGCTGAGGTTGTGTGAGCAAAAGAACACCACTTAGAGCAATACTGTGTGCTACCCATTCTAGTGGCCCCAACTCTCCAGGTTTCAGGGAATCTTCCTACAGTTAAAACATGCATGGGAAACCCGTTGGATGGTACACTGTGTAATCGGGAAAGTTTTCTAAAATGTACCTCATTTTTCCTTTCCTCGTGCTCGGCTTTGCCATTCCATCTGCAATACTGAAAATCTCCCCACTTGGAGTCTCAGCGCCTTTAACCTCCTGTTATGCACAGTTTGCAAATTGTGCAGAGGATGAACAGGAAGAGGGGAAACAAATGAGACATTAGCTGTAGGTGTTTGGATGGGCACATGTCACTCTAGTTTCCCATCAGGAAGAAGAATTAAACAAAGGCTCAGCCTGCAACTCCGGAAACAGACTAGGGCCTAAAGCCATCCTGCGGTATTGCAGCCAGCTCACAAATAAGAGAGTTGAAAAATGGAAATCAGGGGCACAGCAATTCACAGACTTGCAGAGTTATAAAGGACAACTATCATCCAGAAATATATTGAGGTAAGGCAGTGAAGAGGATTTGAAAGCAAGGCAGAATTGAAGGAAACAGATTTCAAGAGGTAGATTGGAGTCGTATTTAAAGCACATGAAAAGCGACAGAACTTCGACAATGTTGTCCTTGGCCGAAAAGGGAGTATGTGTATTTTCTTGAATATATTCGGGAAAAAAATGCATACGCCCTTTTTGGCCAAGCAAGCCATCAGGCATTGCAAATCCACACTACATAGAAGTGTCACTTACCACCGGTCAAAGGGCCATCCGCAAATAGTGTAAAAACCACAATTACAGGACAGGCCATGGAGAAAAGGGAGCCTGGTTATGCCGATGGACAGGATGTAAATTGCCAACAGCCTCTCTGGAGAACTGTATGTTGTTTTCTAAAACAGAGCTACAGAGCATAGCACACTTCCACTCATGGGCGTGTATTTGGGAAAACTAAAAATCCACAACACACAGCCACCCCAAAATTTAGGGCTGCTCTGTTTACAAGATCCTCGACTTCGGTACACTTTAAATATCCCAGGAAAGGAAAAAAAAAAGGATAAAGATGTTGTGGTACTTGTATACAATGGAATGTCACTCAGACATAAAATCAATGTCATAAGGCCAATAGCAGCATAATGAGTGGCTTTAGGTACGATGATGCTAAGTGAAATGAGCCACAAAGAAAAAGAAACTTATTGTAATCTATCACTTATAGAGGGAATGTAAACATGGCTACACATGAACTGAATTTCAAAAGAGAACAGAGTTACACATTTAGAAAACACACGTATGCCTCCTTAAGGGGAAAGTTGACGTGGGGTGATGTGTAAAAGCAGAGTTTGAAATTAGCACAGATACCATACCATATACCAAATATGTAATAGACAAGACCTACTCCTTTCTCACTGAACTGGACACAAAACACCCTATTCACTGAAGAAGAATATATCTGACAGGTAATAATCTTGAAACCTATGTATTTATATATCTCCATAATGGAATCAAGTGTATGTAGATTCGCATAAACACAGATCAATGGAACAGGACAGAAAGCCCAGAGATAAACCTACATACCTATGGCTATCTCATCTATGACAAAGGAGCTAAGGATATACAATGGAGAAAAGACAGACTCTTCAGTAATTGGTGCTGGGAAAACTGGACCGCTACACATAAAAAAATGAAATTATGACACTCCATAACACCATACACAAAAATAAACTCTAAATTGATTAGAGATCTAAATATGAGACCAGACAGTATAAAACACTTAGAGCAAACAATAGGCAGAACACTCTATGACATAAATCACAGCAAGATCCTTTTTGACCCACCTCCTAGAGAAATGGAAATAAAAACAGAAATCAACAAATGGGACCTAATGAAACTTAAAAGCTTTTACACAGTACAGGAAAACATAAACAAGATGCAAAAACAACCCTCAGAATGGGAGAAAATATTTTCAAATGAAGCAATTGACAAAGGATTAATCTCCAAGCTTTACAAGCACCTCATGTAGCTCAATATAACAAAAACAAACAACCCAATCCAAAAATGGGCAGAAGACCTAAATAGACATTTCTCCAAAGAAGATATACAGATTGACAAGAAACACATGAAAGGATGCTGAACATCACTAATCATTATAGAAATGCAAATCAAAACTGCTGTGAGGTATCACCTCACAGCAGTCAGAGTGGCAATCATCAAAAAATTCTACAAAACAATAAATGCTGGAGAGGCCTTTATTGGAGAAAAGGGAACACACTTGCACTGTGGGTGGGAATGTAAATTGATATGGCCACTAGGGAGAACAGTAAGGAGGTTCCTTTAAATAACTACCAATAGAAGTACCATACGACACAACAATCCAACTACTGGGCATTTGCCTTGCGAAAACCATAATCCCAAAAGAGTTATGTACAAAAATATTCATTGCAGCTCTATTTACAATAGCCAGGACATGGAAGCAACCTAAGTGTCCATCGACAGATGAATGGATAAAGAAGATCTGGCATATATATACAATGGAATATTACTCAGCCATTAAAAGAAGCAAAACTGAGTTATTTGTACTGAGGTGGATGGACTTAGAATCTGTCCTACACAGTGAAGTAATTCAGAAAGGGAAAAAGAAATAATGTATGTTAACAGAGATATATGGAATCCAACGAAGAAAAAAAAGTTTTAAAGAACCTAGTGGCAGGACAGGATTAAGGACACAGACATAGAGAAAGTATTTGAGGACAACAGAAGGGGGATGGGTAAGATGGGAAGAAATGAGAGAGTGGCATGGACATAAATACATTACCAAATGTAATACCGATAGCTACTGGGAAGCAGCCACATAGAACAGGGAGATGAGCTCGGTGCTTTGTGACCACCTAAGGGGGTGGGATATGGAGTGTGGTAGGGAGATGCAAGAGGGAGTGGATCTTGTGATATTTGTATATGTATAGCTGATTCACTTTGTTAGACAGCAGAAACTAACACTCCATTGTAAAGCAATTATACTCCAATAAACGTGTAAAAGGAAAAAAATAAAGAAAGCCCATGGATAAACCTACACACCTATGCTCAACTAATCTATGACAAAGGAGGCAAGACTTTACAATGGAGAAATGAGAGTCTCTTCAATCAGTGGTGCTGGGAAATATGGACAGCTACATGTAAAAGAATGAAATTAGAACACTCCCCAGAACCATCCATAAAAATATATTCAAAATGGATTAGAGACCTTAATGTAAGACTGGACAGTATAAAACTCTGAGAGGAAAACTTACGAAGAATACTCTGACGTAAATCACAGCAAGATCTTTTTTGATCCACCTCCTATACTAATGAAATAAAAAAAAGAAACGAAACAGATGGGACCTAGTGAAACGTAAAAGCTTTTGCAAAGCAAAGGAAACTACAAACAAGACGAAAAGACAACCCTCAGAATGGCAGAAAATATTTGCAAACGAATCAATGGACAAATGCTTAATCTCCAATATATATAAACAGATCATGCAGCTCAATATTAATAAAACAAACAACCCAATATAAAAATGGAAGAATATCTAAATAGACATTTATTCCAAGAAGAAATAGAGATGGCCAAGACGCACATGAAAATCTTCTCAACATCACTAATTATTAGAGAAATGGAAATCGAAACTACAATGAGCTATCACGTCACACGTGTTAGAATGGGCATCATCAGAAAATCTACAAACAACAAATGCTGGAGAGGGTGTGGAGAAAAGGAACCTTCTTCCACTATTGTTGGGAATGTAAATTGATACAGTCTCTATGGAGAACAGTATGGAGGTTCCTTAAAAAACTAAAAATAGAATTACCATATAATCCAGCAATCCCACTACTGGACATATACCCAGAGAAAACCATAAATCAAAAAGACACATTCACCATAATGTTCATTGCAGCACTATTTACAATAGCCAGGTAATGAAAGCAACCTAAGTGCCCACAGACAGACGAATGGATAAAGATGTGTACATACATACAATGGAATATTACTCAGCCATACATAGGAATGAAATTAGGTCATTTGTAGAGACCTTGATGGATCTAGAGACTGTCAAACAGAGTGAAGTAAGTCAGAAAGAGAAAAACAAATATTGTATATTAATGCATATATGTGGAACCTAGAAAAATGGTACAGATGAACCGGTTTGCTGGGCAGAGATAGAGACACATATGTAGAGAAGAAACATATGGACACCAAGGGGGGAACGTCATGTGAGGGTGGTGGTGGGATGAATTGGGAGACTGGGATTCACATGTGCACACTTATATGTATAAAATAGATATCCAATAAAAACCTGCTGTATAAAAGAAATAAATAAATTAAAAAAAATTAAAAATAAATAAATAACATTTAATAAAATAAAACGGAAAAAAAGTTTTTCCCTACATATAGACGTCTATATATTAATGCATTATTTCTATGTTTATATCTCTAAATTAAAAAAAGAGGAATAAATAAAATCTACCTTGTACCAAAAAGAAAAAAGGAAAAAAAAAAAAAAACAGAAACCACCAGTTATACAGAGGAAAATCGTATAAGGGCACTTGCTCCAGTGGTAAAAAATTCTTAAGTTGGTCAGAGGTGTGAAATAATCTCCCATGCAGTCAGCAGCGATTCCCCCCACAAGGAACATCCTCATTGCAAAACTGGGGGACTGTGTCGAGGCGTCTGTAAGTAAATGTGAGCTGATCCCCAGTCCTGCTGCAGCTGAACTCTTCCCACCCTTTCCAGGTAAAACACCTCAATATGTACAAGAAATTGCAAGCCTAGAGGAAGGGCTGTGGAGCCACACCAGTGACTGCACGCAGGCCGACTTGGTGCCTGTAGGCCAGCCAGGATGGTCCTGGCCCCAGATGCTCTTCTGGAAGCTTTCCATTTCCCTGCCTGAGATACCCCTCCTGCCACGGCCCCCACTGCTTTTTTACTTCCTCACCTATGCCTGGGGAGAAATTCCAGCGGCAGGTATGGGTGACACATCCTCTTCTTTAGCAGGTGGCAGCCTGGCAACTCCTGCAGAAAGTCCAGCAGAGCCCCACTCACACTGGGCCACCCACAAAGCCACGGCCCCTCACTCCCTCCCACCACCCCAGCCCCGACACTGCTGACGGGGCAGAGAATACGGCATCAGGCACAGCTACAGGAGCTCTTGCTGACTGGAGAGGTGCTTATATTGACCTCAACCCAGGCACACCTGGCGAGGGCTGGCAGGCAGTGTCAGGCTGCCCAAATCAGCCAATCCTCACCCCTCAGGGGCTCACAGTTGCAGAAAATGAACCTTGCTAAACAGGCCAGTCCGAAGGAACAGGTTGGGCTCTTGAGAATCAGGATAGACAAGGGGCTGCAGTTACGGCTTGTTTTCTTATCATTTTATCTGGTCCATGAGTGGAAAACAACTTCAAGAAGACCCTCTCCTAATGAGAGGAACCCAGGAGTTAGCGAGAGGAGTGATGGTGGGTGGAGACAGAGGCCTGGTGCCCTGGCTGCAGTGGAAGTGTCTGGAAGAGCAGGCAGAGAGAGGCCACACAGAGTGATACCCAGGGACACAGAACTGTCAGAGCTGTTGTTTGTTACTTCAAGCCCTGCTCTGAGGGGTTCTGTGTGAGCTGTGAGTGACAGGTGAGCTGGGGTTTCTCTGCAAGTTGGGCTATGTGCACGGTTCCTGTGGGTCCAGCCCTGCTGGGGTACCTGCACAGGGGAGCTCCGTATCCTGGTAAAGGCCTGACTATGAGAGCCCCATGGGCTGCTGTGTAGCTGCACAGATGAGCTCCATACTCTGGGAGAGAGTTGACCACAAGAGCCCTGTGGGCTGTGGTGTGGGGGGTGCAGCCCAGGTGAGCTCCATATCCTGGGATTGGCCTGACCACGAGAGCCCCATGGGCTGCTGGAGACCTGGTAAAGGACAGTCAGTGAAGCCACCGAGGATATACATCCAGTAGCTCCTATTTCCTACACCCTGCTGGTCATTCTACCATCCACCAGGCCATGGCATTCTGTATTAGACTTCAATGATGCCTTCTTCTGTATTCCAATCATCTCAGAGTCACAAGAATTTTTGGCTTGTGAGTGGAAGGACACAACATGCAACAAAAGCAATAATGCTGGGCCGTCCTGCCCCAATGGTTCAAAAATCCCCACACCATCATTGGGGAAATGTCCTCTAAAGACCTAAAAGTTCTACCTCTGTAAAAGGGAACCCTCCTTCAATATGCAGATGACATTCTGATTGTCATGTCTACTAAAGACGCCTCTGAACACCCTAGCCAAGAAAGGATAGAAGGTGTCCAAGAAAAAGGCTCAAATATCCCAGGCTAAGGTGACATGCCTGGGCTTCATTCTCACAGATATTAGGAGAAATGCATCCCAGGATAGGGAAGAAGCCATTTGCAGCCTTACCTCTTCTAAAACTAGAAGACAGCTTAGGGGTTCCTGGGGAGGCCAAGGTTTTCTGCATCTGGATCCATAACTACAGTGTAATAGCTGGGCCTCTACATGAAACACTGACACGAAAAGATGATGATCCTTTAGGATAGAATCCAGACACAGCCTTTCAAGAATGGATAGAGCAGTAAATTCAGGCCCTCGCCCAGGAACTCCCTAATTTAGCTAAACCCTTTGAACTTTACATACCCGGTCAAAGGTTAATCACCCTTGGAGCCTTAGTGCAAAAACTGGGACCACTTGAAATGGAGCAACACAACAATGCCCTTCAGGTATGAAAAACTATGGTCACAAAGGGCTTTGCTCACCGCCCCATCAGGCCAGGATACTGGGGTATCTAAAAAGCTGGAAATCAGCAGCCCGCAAGGACAGCTCCCTCCTAAGGGAAAAGGACCCCACGTGGTGATCCTAACCACCCATCATGCCCTGAAGTTCCAGGGGTCGCTCTGTGGACACACTGACCTCGAGTGAGGAGGCCCTCCAACTCCTAACTCCACAGAGAAAAACGGGGGCAATGGGCCCCCAAGAAGACACGTGTGACCATCACTTGACCTGGAGTTTCTCTCAGAAAACAAGTCTGTACCACGAAAGAGCAGACTACTGCTTGGAGGACTTACTGCACCCAGAGGGGAGCTAATAAGCTTGGCGGGGGAATCGTATATTCACAATTTCACCATAGTAAACCCTACAAACACCGCGGTGATGGTGGCCAATATGACCGGCTGGACTGCTGGCTACTTCAAAAGGCCGTTGACTCAGTGGATGTCATGGTCCTGGATCACCACTGACCCTGGACTGTCTGGGAGATGAGCGAGCAGGGCTCTGACACATGGTGCTGTTTGTACATTAATTCAGGGACCTAATTAAAGAAAGCACAGACTACTGGTCAGAGCATCTAGGCTGGCAAAACCCGTCAGCCTAAGGTCGCCAAACAAATGTGGGGTGGGGTGAGACCTGACACAGCAGCATCTCTGTGCATCTCTTTCCTGGACCCTTAAAGGTCAATCGAATCTATAACACTTCCAATGGTGGTGCTCAGGTGGAGGAGCAGTGAGGCAGGAGGCCTTGGGACAATCAACCTCACCTGGAGGCTGCTGGGGAGAAATTTTGCCCCTCCCCTGTGTATGAGGGCTCCCACCTCAGCATGAAGCAGTTACAAAACAGCGGTCTGCACCCTCAGCACCCCAAGAATGAGGAACGGGACAAAAAGCAGAGGAGGTGTTCATCTCCGGCAACGTTCATTAAAAATTCCTGGGAGATAAAAAGAGAATCTGGGCAATAAAATAAAGTCTAACCTGTTTTTCCTTTGTGCTTTTTCTAATTTAACGTGCTCCTAGGGTTCCACATGCAGCGGTCCCACACCCGGCACTTCAGACCCGATTTCCTAGTGCAGAATGGCTGGGTCGACACCTCAGCTAGCGGGGTCCCATGCAGACTCCGCGACATAGAGCCTGAGCTGCAGCCAACCCAGCCCTCGAGAGCTCCATCCCCTCCCTCGCGATGACGCTGCCAGGACCCCTACACAACAGCCCAGCCCATAGCCCGCGGGGTAGTGCACACTCTCACCTCTCCATTCTGTTTTCAAAATATAAAGTTTCCTTTGCTTCTGAACCAAACTCAGTCTTGATCTCTTGGCTCCATTGACACTGGGCACGGGGACTCCTCTTGGGGTCCACTCTGGAGGATCAGTAACAGAAATTGAGAACATTGTAACTTCAATGAACAGATGTGTGAGCCAAACTGTAGTTAACATAGAGCAGTGTATAAGGCTCGGGTAAAATAAGATGTTTCTAAGACTTACATTTGATATTTCCATCAGTTTATTATAAGCAAGTTCAGTGAAGACGTCTGTCTTATTTGTCAGGTCAACATTAGAGAAATGAAGTGATTTATTCCCAAGGATGTACATCGAATACTCTTGGCTGAAGCTTCAATCTTGTTTTGAATGCTTTTCCATTGAAAATGATACCTCTCTTTCAGCTTCCCCATTTCTGAGAAGTATAAAATCTTATAATTTATTATTACCAAAGGGGAAAGGTAGGAGAAGGGATAAATTAACAGTTTGGGATTAACACATACACATTGCTATGTATAAAACAGTTCATCAACAAGGAACTACTGTATAGCACAGGGAACTACACTGAATATTTTGCAGTAACATATAAGGGGAAATAATCTGAAAAAGAATAGATATTTTTATTGACATCATCTATCAATGACAGATAAAATGTAACCTAAGCAAGGCCGATGGTGAGCACTTCTGATCCCGAAGATTTCAATCATCTAAAGTTTGGACTCTGCCTATTTTCCAAGACCCTTAAGGGACATATGTGTAGCCGTAGCTTAAACATTCCCCAGTTTGGGGTTCGGGGAGGCACTAATTTGGAAAAAAAAACCTGGTGTTCCCCTTATATGCACGGGAACCTATCTACGGCTAAAACATGCCTGTCACACCTAGAGGATGGTACACCGTTTGATCGGAAACAGTTTGGAAAAGGCACCTCATCTCCTCATCGCCTGGTGCTCGGGTTCACCCCTCCAGCAGCTTTCATAACACTCTGCTCACTTGGAAATATCAGCACCGTCAAAATCCTGTTGCACACAGTTTGGAATTTGTCCAGAGGATGAAGCGGAAGGATGAGAAAAATTTAGAGACAAGTCTTAGGTGTTTAGACAGGCACATGCCACTCTAATTTCCAATCCGGAAGGCTAATTCATCAAAGGCTAGAATTGCCCACGGAAACAGAATAGGGCTAGAGGAAATCCCGCTGTTTTGTGTCCAGTTTCCAAAAACACAAGTTGAAAAATGGAACTCAGGGGCACTAAAATTCATGAAACTGCAGAGTTGAAATTATCTATCGTCAAAAAATGTCTTGAGGTAAGTCACAGAAAAGGACTTGTAAGCAAGGGAGTGTGGCAGGAAACAGATTTGAAGAGGTAGAAAGGACTCCCCATTAAAGCACAAGAAAAGGGGCTGAACATCGCCAATGATGCAGTTGGCCAAAAAGGGCGTATGCATTTTTTCTGAATATATTCAAGTAAAGGCCATACACACATTTTATCCAACCAAACAGGTGGGCACTGGAAATCAATACTACAAAATGTATCACTTCACATCAGTCAGAAGGGCCATCCACATAAAGTGTAAACACCCGAAATGCAGGACAGGGTGAGGAGAAAAGGGAGCCCTGTGAGGCTGATAGTGGAAATGTAATTTGCCAACGGCCACTCTGGAGAAGTGTATTGTGTTTGCTAAAACATCTAAAAAATGAGCTACAGAGCATAGGGCACTTGCACTCATGGGCGTATACCTTGGGAAAAACAAAAATCAACAGAAAACAGGCACCCCAACGTTTACCACCTCTCTGTTAAAAAGGGCCTCAACTTGGATATAACATAAATGTCCCTGGAAGGATAAAATGGATAAAAGAGATGGGGTACTTATGTAGAGTGGAATATTACTCATCCAGAAATCAATGAAATAAGGCCAATTGTAACAACTCTGGAGGAGATACATACGATCATTCTAAGTGATGTATGTCAGAAAGAAAAAGGCACATATCATAAGATGTCACTTAAAGGTGGAATCAAAAATGGCTACACATGAAATAAATTACAAAACAGAAACATAGTCAAATATGTAGAAAATAGACATAAGGCTGCTAAATGGGAAAGGTGGGGAAGGGTGAGGTATTATCCAGGAAGTTGAAATTAGCAAAGATACCATTCCAAGTACCAAATTGAATAACTGACAAGGCCTACACGGTACCTCAAAGAACTGCACTCAGTGCACTCAAGTCACTGGAAAATAATACATATGACTGGTAAGCATCTGAAAAAGAATTTATTGTTGTCTCACAGTACATGAATCAAGTGGATGCACAGCAGAAAAAAACAGAGCTTTGAAAATCAGCTGTAACCAATATAAAAATAAATTTAAAAATATGTATAAAAACAGTGAGACAGACAAAAATTATTACAACTTTTCTTGAAGGACTACGATGTAACATGTATTGAACACATGTAGACCCACAGCAGGATGATATATAAAACTGGAAGCTATGCACGCTAAGAGATGTTAGAGAGGCTGGGTGAGGAAATGCAGACCTTTTAAAGTAATACTGCCTGGTACCCATTCCATGGGTCCCAAATCTGCAGGTTCAAGGGAATCATCCGAAAGCGAAAACATGCCTGGGAACCCGAGATGAATGTACACTGTGTGATCAGGAAAGGTGTCGAAAATGCACCTCATTTTTGATCTCCTGGTGCTGGGGTTCACAATTCCAGCCAAATTACTAACAAACTCCCCACTTGGAGAATCAGCACCTTTAACTTCCTGTTTCACACAGTTTGCAATTTGTGCAGAGGATAAACGGGAAGAGGGGGAACCAATGAGAGACTAGCTGTAGGAGTTTTGACAGGCACATGTCACTCTAATTTACCATTAGGAAGAAGAATTAACCAAAGGCTCACCCTGCCTCCCAGAACCAGAATAGGGCCGGAAGCAATACAATGGTTTGGCGGCCAGCTCACAAAAAATGTGAGTTGTAAAATGGAGCTCAGTAGCAGATAATTCAAAGACCTTCAAAGATAAAAATGATAACCAACGTCCAAAAATATATTCAGGTACGGCAACGAAGAGGATCTGAATGAGAGGCAGAATTGCAGGAAACAGATTTCAAAAGGTAGATTGGACTCACATTTAAAGCATATGAAAAGCAGGAGAATTTCTAAAATGATGCAGTTGGGCAAAACGGTGTATGCCTTTTTTCATGAATATCTTCAGGAAAAATACACATACAGAGTTTTTGGCCAAGCAAGCTGTAGGAAATGCAAATCTGCACAACAAAGAAGTCTCAATTTCCACTGCTCATAAAGCCCATCCAAAAAATGTGTACAAACCAGAAATGCAGGAGAGGCCATGGAGAACAGGGAGCTAGTCACGCTGATGGGTGGGGTATAAATATCCAAGAGCCACTCTGAAGAAGTGTATGCTGTTTCCTAAAACATTTAAATACAAAGCTACCGAGCATAGGGAACTTCCACTCATGGGCCTATAACTTGGGAAGACTAAATATCAACAAGACACAGGCACCCCAAAGTTTAAGGCTGCTCTGCAAACAAGAACCTCAACTTCAGTACACCTTTAATATTACAGGAAAGAGAAAATTGCGTAAAGAACTTGTGGTAATTATGTTCAAAAGAATATCAGTCAGACATAAAATCAATGTCATAAGGCCAGTAGAAGCATAATGAGTGGATTTAGGTACGGTGATTCTAAGTGAAATAAGTCACACAGAAAAAGAAACTTATCATAAGATATCACTTAGGAAGGTCCTGTAAACATGGCTACACATGAACTGAGTTAGGAAAGAGAACAGAGTCTCACATTGAGAAAACACTCTTATGCCTGCTTAAGCGGGAAGGAGAGGTGGGCTGATGCATAAAGCCAGAGTTTGATATTAGCACAGGTGCCATTCCATAAACAAAATACAGAATAGACAAAACCTACACCTTCCTCAGTGAACGGGACTCAACACACCTATTCGCCACAGAGGAATATATCTGACTAGTAAGAATCTTAAAACCTATATAATGATATGTCTCCATAAGGGAATCAAGTGTGTCTAGACCGGCATAAACACGTCGGTGAAAATCAGCTCAAACCCATTATAAAAATGAATTTCAAAAACAAAACAAAACAAAACAAAAAAAACAGCGTAATTCTTACACAATGCAATCAGGGGTTCTGATGAAACCTGAAATGACGCTATCTGCAAAGACAGCTAGATGAGACATAAGGCTGGACACTTAGGAATGAGAGGACTGGTGAGATTGAGTGAGAAAATGCAGACCCTTTAAAGCAGTATTGAATGCCACCCATTCCATGTGTCCCAACTCTCCACGTAGAAGGGAATATAACTACAGTTATAACATGTATGGGAAACCTAGAGAATGGACACCCTTTGATGGCGTAAGATTTGTAAAAGGCTCCTAATTTTTCCTCTCCTTGTGCTCCAGTTTGGCAATCCAACTACTTTACTATCAATCTCCCACCTTGGAGAGTCAGCCCCTATAACCTCCTGCTTTGCACAGTTTGCAAATTGTGCAGAGGATGAAAGGGAAGAGGGAGAACCAATCAGAGAGTAGCTGGAGGCATTTGGACCGACATATGTCAGTCTAATTTCCCGTCTGGAAGAAGAATTAACCAAAGCGTCAGCCTGCACCCCCGGAGCAAGTATATGTCGTGAAGCAAAATTGTGGATTTGTGGTCAGCTCACAAAAACGCGAGTTGAAAATTGGAGTTCGGGGCAGATCATTTCACAAACCTTCATAGTTATAAAGGACAACTCACTTCCAAAAATCAGTTGAGGGAAGGCAACGAAGTGGACTTGAAAATGAGGCAGAATTTCACAAAACATATTTCAGTAGATAAATTGGAATCGCCTTTGAAGCACAGGAAAAACGTAACAACTTCGACAATGATGCACTTGGCCAAAAATAGCGTATGCATTTTCTGCTGAATATATTCAGGAGAAAACACATATGCTCTTTTTGGCCAATCAAGTAAGTGCACAATGCAAATCCGCACTACAAAGAATTGTCAATTCCCACCGGTCAAAAGGGACTTCCGAAAGTCTGTAAAAACCAGAAAAGAAAGACAGAGATGACAAGGGCATGAAGCAATGTGATCCCAAGGGTCATGGAGGATTCTGATGACAAGGTCATGTAGCATTTTGCTGAAAAATGCATGGAGCATTGTGATGACAAGGGTCATGGAGCACTGTGATGACAAGTGTCACGGAGCATTGTGATTACAGGGGTCATGGAGCATTGGGATGACAAGGGCATGGATCATTGTGATGACAAGGATTATGGAGAATTTTAATGACAAGAGTCCCGGATCATTGTGTTGTCAGGGGTCATGGAGCGTTGTGATGACAGTGGTCATGGAGCATTGTGATGACAAGGGTTCTGGAGAATTGAGATGAGAAATTCATTGAGCTTTGGGCTGAAAATGTTCATGGAGTATTGTGATGACAGGGGTCATGGAGCATTGTGATGACATGGGCATGGAACATTCTGCTGAGAAAAACATGGAGCGTTCTGATGACATGCATCATGGAGCTTTGTGATGACAAGGGCATGAGCATTGTGATTACAGGGGTCTAGGAGCACTGTGAAGAAAAGGGCATGGATCATTGTGATGAAAAAGGCATGGAACATTGTCATGACAGGGTTCAAGGAGCATATTGACGACAAGTGTGAGCGAGCATAGTGATGAAAAGGGTATTGAGCACAGTGATGACAAAGTTCATGGAGCATTTTGATGAGAAGACAATGGATAATTGTGAAGATGAGTGTCATGGGGAGTTGTGATGACAAGTGTTATGGAACATTGTGACAACAAGGGTTTGCAGCATTGTGATGACAGAGAACATGGAGCATTATGATTTCATTGTGATGTCAATAGCATGAAGCATTATGATGATGGGCAGGGTGCATTGTGATGACAGTGTTCATGGAGCATTGAGATGAAAAGGGCATGGAGCCTTGTGATTACAGGTGTCTTGGAGCATTGTGATGACAAGGGCATGCAGCATTGTGATGAGAAGGCCATGGAGCATTCTGATGACATGCGTCATGGAGCTTTGTGATGACAAGGGCATGCAGCATTGTGATTTCAGGGGTCTTGGAGCATGGAAAATTCATGGAGCCTTGTCATGACAGGGTTCAAGGAGCATACTGACGACAAGTGTCAGGGAACATTGTGATGACAAAGTTCATGGAGCATCGTGATATGAAAACCATGGATAAATGTGATGACGAGCATCATGGGGCGTTGTGATGACAAGTGTTATGGAACATTGTGACCACAAGGCTTTGGAGCATTGTGATGACATGGTTCATGGAGCATTAAGATGAAAAGGGGCATGGAGCATTGTGATTAAAGTGGTCTAGGAGCATTGTGATGACAAGGGCATGCATCATTGTGATGAGAATGCAATGGAACATTCTGATGACATGCGTCATGCAGCTTTGTGATGACAAGGGCATATAGCATTGTGATGACAGTGGCATGGAACATTGGACTTACAAGTTTCATGGATTATTGTGATGACAGTGGGCATGGTGCATTGTGATGACAAGGTCATGGAGCACTGTGATGACAAGGTCATGGAATACTGTGAAGAGAGGTGACAGGGAGCATTGTGATGACATACGTCATGGTCCATTGAGATGACAATGGCATGGAGCATTGTGATGCCATGTGTAATGGAGGATTGTGATGACAAAGGTAATGGAGCATTGTGATGACAATGGCTTGGAGCATTGTGATAACAAGGGTCATGGAACATTGTGATGACAAGGGCATGGAGCATTGTGATGACAACGGACATTGAGAATTTTTATGACAAAGTCATGAAGCATTTTGATGACAAAGGCATGGAGCTTGCTATGACAGGGGTCATGGGGCATTGCGAAGAAAGTTCATGGAGAATTGTGATGACAAGATCATGTAACATTGTGATAAGAAGTGTCACGAAGCATTGTGATGACAAGGACGTGGAGAATTGTAATGACTTGGGACATGGAGCACTGTGATGAACAGGGAATGGAGAATTGTGATGGCAAGGGCCACTGAGAATTTTGATGACAACTTCGTGAAGCATTGTGATGACAAGCGCATGGAGCTTGCTATGACAGGGGTCATGGAGCATTGCGATGACAAGTGCATGGATAATTGTGATGAAAAGTGCATGTAACATTGTGATGAGATGTGTCATGGAGCATTGTGATGACAAGGACGCGGAGAATACTGATAACCAGGGCATGGAGTATTGTGATCGCAAGACCGGGGAGCATTGTGATGAGAAGACCATGGATAATTGTGATGACGGGCGTCATGGAGCTCTGTAATGACAAGGGGAATGGAGCATTGTGATGACAGGGGTCATGGAGCATTGTGATGACAGGGGTCATGGAGCATTGTCATGACAAGGGTCATGGAGCATTCTGATGACGAGCTTGTGGAGTATTGTGATGACAATTGCATGGAGCATTGTGAAGAAAAGTGCATGGAGCATTGTGATGACTGGGGTCATAGAACATTGTGATGGCATGGCTGAGGGAGTATTGTGATGACTAGTGATGGAACATTGTGATATCAGTGGTGAGAGACCATTTTCATGAGAAGTGCATGGAGCATTGTTATGACAAGTTTTATGGAGCATTGTGATGACAAGGATGTGGAACATTGTGATGACAAGCGCATGGTGCCTTGTGATGACATCGGTCATGGAGCATTGTGATGAGAAGTGTCATGGATCATTGTGATGGCAAGTCCGTGGATCACTTTGATGAGAAGACCAATGATAATTGTGATGACGAGCGTCATGGAGCACTGTAATGACAAGGGGCAAGGAGCATTGTGATGACAGGTGTCATGGAGCATTGTGATAACAGGGTTCATGGAGCACTGTGATGACAAGGGTCATGGAGCATTCTGATGAGAAGCTTGTGGAGTATTGTGATGACAATGGCATGGAGCATTGTGATGAAAAGGGCATGGAGCATTGTGATGAAAAAAGCATGGAGTCTTTTCATGACAGGTTTCAAGGAGCATTCTGACGACAAGTGTCAGGAAGCATTGTGATGACAAGTGTATTGAGAATTGTCATGAAAATGATCATGGAGCATTGTGATGACAAGGCATGGAGTATTGTGATATCAGACATCATGGAGCATTGTGATGACAAGTGTTATGGAACATTGTGTTCACAGGTGTTTGGAGCATTGTGTTGACAGAGGTCATGGATCATTTTGATTTCAAGGAGCATGAGAAATGTGATGACAATGGCATGAATCAATGTGAACCCAAGGTTCATGGAGGATTGTGATGACAATGGTAATGGAGGATTGTGATGACAAGTGCATGGAGCATTGTGATGACAAGGTCATGTAGCATTTTGCTGACAAAGGCATGGAGCATTGTGATGACAATGGTCATGGAGCAATGGGATTAGAAGCATCATGGATCATTGTGATAACAGGGGTCATGGAGCATTGGGAAGGCAAGGGTATAGATCATTGAGATGAAAAGGGTCATGGAGATTTTTGATGACAAGAGTCCCGGATCACTGTATTGTCAGGTGTCATGGTGCATTGTGGTGACAGTGGTCATGGAACATTGTGATGACAGGTGTTATGGAGCATTGTGATGAGAAGACCATGGAGCATTGTGATGACAAGTCTCATGGAGCAATCTGATGAAAAGGGGCATGGAGCATTGTGATTACAGGTTTCATGGAGCAATGTGATGACAAGGGCATGGAGCATGGTGATGACAAGTCATATAGCATTTTGCTGACAATGCCTTGGAGCATTCTGATGACATGCGTCACGGAGCTTTGTGATGACAAGCGCATGGAGCATTGTGATTACAGAGGTCTTGGAGCATTGTAATGAAAAGTGCATGGATCATTGTGAGGAAAAGGCATGCAACACTGTCATGACAGGTTTCAAGGAGCATACTGAAGACCAGTGTCAGGGAGCATTGTGATGACAAGGGTATTGAACATTGTGTTGACAAAGGTCATGGGGCATTGTGATGAGAAGACAATGGATAATTGTGATGAGGAGCGTCATGGGACATTGTGATGACAAGTGTTATGGAACACTGTGATCAGAAGGTTTTGGAGCATTGTGATGACAAAGGTCATGGAACATTTTGATTTCATTGTGATGACAATAGCATGAAGCATTATGATGATGGGCATGCTGCATTGTGATGACAGTGTTCATGGAGAATTTAGATGAAAAGGGGCATGGAGCTTTGTGATTACAGGGGTCTTGGAGCATTGTGATGACAAGGTACATGGAGCCTTGTGATGACAATGCTGTGGAATATTGTGATGGCAGGGGTCAGGGAGGATTGTTATGACAGGGGTGAGGGAGTATTGTGATGACTAGTGATGGAACATTGTGATATCAGTGGTGAGAGAGCATTTAGATGAGAAGTGCATGGAGCATTGTGATGACAAGTTTTATGGAGCTTTGTGATGACAAGGTTGTGGAGCATTGTCATGACAAGTGCATGGCACATTGTGATGACATGTGTCTTGGAGCATTGTGCTGAGAAGCGCATGTAGGATTGTGATGACAAGGGTCATGGTGCATTGTGCTGACAAAGGCATGGAGCATTGTGATGACAAGTTTTACAGAGCATTGTCATGACGAGGGAATGGACCATTGTGATGACAAAGGTCATAAAGCATTGTGATGACTGGAGTCACGGAGCATTATGATGTGAGGGGTCATGGAGCATTGTGATTACAAGGGCATGGAGCATTGTGATGACAGGGGCATGGAGAATTGGTCTGATAAGTTTCATGGATTATTGGTATGAGGGTGGGCATGGCACATTGTGATGACAAGGGCATTAAACATTTTTATGACAAGGTCATGTAGTATTGTGAAGACAGGTGTCAGGGAGCATTGTGATGACATATGTCATGGTGCTTTGTGATGACAATGGCGTGGAGCGTTGTGATGCCAAGTGTCATGGAGGATTGTGATAACAAATGTAATGGAGCATTGTGATGCCAAGTGTCTTGGAGGATTGTGATGACAAACGTAATGGAGCACTGTATGACAATTGCTTGGAGAATTGTGATGAAAAGGGTCATGGAGCATTGTGAGGACCAGGGCAGGGAGCATTGTGATGGAAAGACCGTGCAGCATTGTGATGAGAAGACCATGGATAATTGTGATGACGAGCGTCATGGAGCACTGTAATGACAAGAGGCATGGAGCATTGTGATTACAGGGGTCATGAAGCATTGTGATGACAGGGGTCATGGAGCATTGTGATGACATGGGCCATGGAGCATTCTGATGACAAGCTTGTGGAGTATTTTGATGACAATGGAGCATAGTGATGAAAGGTCATGGAGCATTGTGATGAAAAAGGTATGGAGCCTTTTCATGACAGGGTTCAAGGAGCATTCTGAAGACAAGTTTCAGGGAGCAGTGTGATGACAAGGGCATCGAGCATGGTGATGAGAAGGCCATGGAGCATTCTGATGATATGGGTCATGGAGCTTTGTGATGACAAGGGCAAGGAGCATTGTGATTACTGGGGTTTGGAACATTGTGATGAAAAGCGCATGGATCATTGTGATGAAAAAGGCATGGAGCCTTGTCATGACAGGGTTTAAGAAGCATACTGACGACAAGTGGCAGGGAGCATTGAGATGACAAGTGTATTGAGCATTGTGATGACAAATATTATGGAGCATTGTGATGAGAAGACCATGGATAATTGTGATGAGGAGCATCAAGGGGAATTGTGATGACAAGTGTTACGGAACATTGTGATCACAAGGGTTTGGAGCATTGTGATGACAGAGGTTATGGAGCATTTTGATTTCATTGTGATGACAATAGCATTAAGCATTATGATGATGGGCATGGTGCATTGGAATGACAGAGTTCATTGAGCATTGAGATGAAAAGGGGCATGGAGCATTGTGAATACAGCGGTCTTGGAGCACTGTGATGACAAGGGCATGGAGCATTGTGATGAGAAGGCCATGGAGCATTCTGATGACATAAGTCATTGAGCTTCGTGATGACAAGGGCATGGAACATTGTGATTACAGGGGTCTTGGAGAATTGTGATGAGAAGGGTCATGGAGCCTTGAGATGATGAGGCCATGGAACATTGTGATGGCAGGTGTCATGGAGCATTGTTATGACACGGGTAATGGAGCCTTTTGATGACAAGGGCATAGAGCATTTGTGTGAAAAGTTTCATGGATTATTGTGATGAGTGTGGGCATGGAGCATTGTGATGTCAAGGGCAAGGAGCACGGTGATACATGGATCATGGAGGATTGTAATGACATGGGCATGGAGCACTGTGATGAGAAGAGCATCGAGCATTGTGATGACAAGCCTCATGGAGCTTTGTGATGACAAGGGCATGGAGTAATGTGATGAGAGGGTTCATGGAGCATTGTGATGACAATGGCATGGAGCCTTGTCATGACAGTTTTCGAGGAGCATACTGATGGCAAGAGTCAGGGAGCATTGTGATGACAAGTGTATTGTGCATTGTGATGACAAATGTTATGGAGCATTGTGATGATAAGACCATGGATAATTGTGATGACGAGTTTCATGGGGCGTTGTGATGACAAGTGTTATGGAACATTGTGATCACAGTGATTTGGAGCATTGTGATGACAGAGGTCATGGATTATTTTGATTTCATTGTGATGACAATAGCATCAAGCATTATGATGATGCGCATGGTGCATTGTGAAGACAGGGGGCATGGAGCATTGAAATGAAAAGGGACATGGAGCATTGTGATTACAGTTGTCTTGGAGCATTGTGATGACAAGGGCATGGAGCATTGTGAATGAGAAGGCCATGGAGCATTCTGATGACATGCGTCATGGAGCTTTGTGATGACAAGGGCATGGAGCATTGTGATGCCAAGTTCATGGAGCATTGTGGTGACAAAGGTCACAGAGACTTGTGATGATGAGGGCATGGACCATTGTGATGACAAAGTCTTGAGGCATTGTGATGACTGGAGTCACGGAGCATTGTGATGACAGGTGTCATGGAGCATTGTGATGACAAGTGCATGGAGCATTGTGATGACAGGGGCATGGAGCATCGGTCTGAAAAATTTCATGGATTATTGTGATGACAGTGGGCATTGTACATTGTTATGACAAGGGCATGGAGCACTGTGAAGAAAAGGTCATGGATTATTTTGAAGTCAGGTGTCAGGGAGCATTGTGATGACCTATGTCATGGTACATTGTGATGACAACTGCATTGAGCATTGTGATGACAAGTGTCATGGAGGATAGTGATGACAAAGGTAATGGAGCATTGTGATGACAATGGTCATGGAGCATTGTGATGAAAAGTACATGGAGCATTGTGATGACAAGGGCTTTTGAGAATTTTGATGACAAGTTCGTGAAGCACTCTGATGAAAAGCACATGGAGCTTGCTATGACAGGGGTCTTGGAGCATTGCGATGACAAGTGCATGGAGAATGTGATTACAAGAGCACGTAACATTGTGATTTGAAGTGTCATGGAGCATTGTGATGGCAAGACGGTGGAACATTGTGATGAGAAGACCATGGATAATTGTGATGACGAGCGTCATGGAGAACTGTAATGACAAGGGGCCTGGAGCATTGTGATGACAGGTGTCATGAAGCATTGTGATGTCAGGGATCATGGAGAATTGTGATGACAAGGGTCATGGAGCATTCTGATGACAAGCTTGTGGAGTATTGTGATGACAATGGCATGGAGCATTGTGATGAAAAGGGCATGGAGCATTGTGATGAAAAAGGCATAGAGCCTTTTCATGACAGGGTGCGAGAAGCATACTGACGACAAGTGTAAGGGAGCATTGTGATGACAAGTGTATTGAGCATTGTGATGACAAAGGTCATGGAACATTGTGATGACAAGGGCATGGATTATTGTGATGACAGGCATCATGGAGCGTTGTGATGACAAGTGTTATGGAACAATGTGATCACAAGGGTTTGGAGCACTGTGATGACAGAGGTCATGAATCATTTTGATATTAAGGAGCATGGAGCATTGTGATGACAGGGGTCATGGAGCATTGTGATGAAAAGATCATGGAGCATTGAGCTGAAAATGTTCATGGAGGATTCTGATGAAAGTGGTCATGGAGCACTGTGATGACAAAGTCCTGGAGCACTCTGATGAGAAGACCATGGAGCCTTGTGATGAGAAGTCTCATGGAGCATTCTGATGAGAAGGGACATGGAGCATTGTGATTACAGGGTTCTTGGAGCATTGTGATTACAAGGGCATGGAGCATTGTGAGAGATGTCCAAGGAGCATTCTGATGACATGCCTCATGGAGCTTTGTAAAGACCATGGCATGGAGCATTGTGATTACAGGTGTCTTGGAGCATTGTGATGAAAAGGGAATGGATCATTGTGATGAAAAAGGCATGGAGCCTTGTCATGACAGGGTTCAAGGAGCATACTAACGACAAGTGTCAGGGAGCATTGTGATGACAAGTGTATTGAGCATTGTGATGACAAAGGTCATGGAACATTGTGATGAGAAGTTCATGGATAATTGTGATGACGAGCCTCATGGGTCGTTGTGATGACAAGTGTTATGGAGCATTGTGATCACATGGGTTTGGAGCATTGTGATGACAGGGGTCATGGAGCATTTTGATTTCATTGTGATGACAACAGCATGAAGCATTATGATGATGGGCATTGTTCGTTGTGATGACAGGGTTCATGGAGCATTGAGATGAAAAGGTGTATGGAGCATTGTGATTACTCGGGTCATGGAACATTGTGATGACAAGACCATGGAACACTGTGATGACAGGGGTGAGGGAGTATTGTGATGACTAGTGATGGAAAATTGTAATATCAGTGGTGAGAGAGCATTTTGATTCGAAGTGCATGGAGCTTTGTGATGATAATGTTTATGGAGTATTGGGATGACAAGTTTGGGGAGCATTGTGATGACAAGTGCTTGGTGCACTGTGATGACATGGATCATGGAGCATTGTGCTGAGAAGCGCATGGAGCATTGTGATGACAAGGGTCATGGAGCATTGTGCTGACAAAAGCATGCAGCATTGTGATGACAAGGCTCAGAGAGCATTGGGATGAAAAGTTCATGGAGCATTTTGGTGACAAAGTTCACAGAACCTTGTGATGACGAGGACATGGACCTTTGTGATGACAAAGTTCATGAAGCATTGTGATGACTGGAGTCACAGAGAATTGTGATGACAAGGGAATGGAGCATTGTGATCACGGGCATGGAGCATTGGTGTGAAAATTTTCATGGATTATTGTGATGACAGTCGGCATGGCGCATTGTGATGACAAGGGCATGGAGCATTGTGATGACAAGGTCATGGAGTATTGTGAAGACAGGTGTCAGGGTGCATTGTGATGGCATATGTCATGTTCCATTGTGATGACAATGGCATGGAGAATTGTGATGCCAAATGTCATGGAGCATTGTGAAGACAAAGGTAATGGAGCATTGTGATGACAAGGGCTTGGAGCATTGTGATGACAAAGGTCATGGAGCATTGTGATGAAAAGGGCTTTTGAGAATTTTGATGACAAGTTCGTGAAGCACTGTGATGAAAAGCAAATGGAGCTTGCTATGACAGGGGTCTTGGAGCATTGTGATGACAAGTGCATGGAGAATGTGATTAAAAGAGCATGTAACATTGTGATTTGAAGTGTTATGGAGCATTGTGATGGCTAGACGGTGGAGCATTGTGATGAGAAGACCATGGATAACTGTGATGACGAGCGTCATGGAGAACTGTAATGACAAGGGGCATGGAGCATTGTGATGACAGGGGTCATGGAGCATTGTGATGACAAGTGTCATCGAGCATTCTGATGACAAGCTTGTGGAGTATTGTGATGACAATGGCATGGAGCATTGTGATGAGAAGACCATGGAGCCTTGTGATGAGAAGTCTCATGGAGCATTCTGAGGAAAAGGGGCATGGAGCATTGTGATTACAGGGGCTTGGTGCATTGTGATTACAAGGGCATGGAGCATTGTGAGAGATGTCCAAGGAGCATTCTGATGACATGCGTCATGGAGCTTTGTGATGACCAGTGCAAGGAGCATAATGATTACATGGGTTTTGGAGCATTGCGATGAAAAGGGCATGGATCATTGTGATGAAAAAGGCATGGAGCCTTGTCATGACAGTGTTCAAGGAGCATACTGATGGCAAGTGTCAGGGAGCATTGTGATGACAAGTGTATTGAGCATTGTGATGAGAAATATTATGGAGCATTGTGATGCGAAGACCATGGATAATTGTGATGACGAGCGTCATGGGGCGTTGTGATGACAAGTGTTATGGAACATTGTGATAACAAGGGTTTGGACCATTGTGATGACAGAGGTCATGGAGCATTTTGATTTCATTGTGAAGACAACAGCATGAAGCATTATGATGATGCGCCTGGTGCATTGTGATGACAGGGTTCATGGAGCATTGAGATGAAAAGTGGCATGGAGCATTGTGATTACAGGTGTCTTGGAGCATTGTGATGACAAGGGCATGGAGCATTGTGAATGAGAAGGCCATGGAGCATTCTGATGACATGCGTCATGGAGCTTTGTGATGACAAGGACATGGAGCATCTGTCTGAAGATTTTCATGGATTATTGTGATGAGAGTGGGCATGGAGCATTGTGATGACAAGGACACGGAACACTGTGATACATGGGTCATGGAGGATTGTAATGACAAGGTCATGGAGCATTGTGATGAGAAGGGCATCGAACATTGTGATGACAAGCGTCATGGAGCTTTGTGATGACAAGGGCATGGAGCAATGTGATGAGAGGCTTCATGAAGCATTGTGATGACAATGGCATGGAGCATTGTGATGCCAAGTGTCATGGAGCTTTGTGATGACAAAGGTCATGGAGCATTTTGATGACAAGGGAGTGGTGAATTGTGATGATAACGGCATGTAGCATTGTGAAGATAGGGGTCATGGAACATTGTGATGACAGTGGTGAGGGAGTATTGTGATGACTAGTGATGGAACATTGTGATATCAGTGGTGAGAGAGCATTTTCATGAGAAGTGCATGGAGCATTGTGATGACAATGTTTATGGAGCATTGTGATGACAAGGATGTGGAGCATTGTGATGACAACCGCATGGCACATTGTGATCACATCAGTCATGGAGCATTGTGCTGACAAGCTCATAGAGCATTGTGATGACAAGTGTCATGGAACATTGTGCTGACAAAGGCATGGAGCATTGTGATGCCAAGGGTCACAGAGCATTGTGATGAAAAGTTCATGGAACATTTTGGTGACAAATGTCACAGAGATTTTTGATGATGAGGGCATGGACCATTGTGATGACAAAGTCTTGAAGCATTGTGATGACTGGAGTCACGGAGCGTTGTGATGACATGTGTCATGGAGCATTGTGATGACAAGTGCATGGAGCATTGTGATGACAGGGGCATGGAGCATCGGTCTGAAAAATTTCATGGATTATTGTGATGAGAGTGGGCATTGCACATTGTGAATGCAAGGGCATGGAGCACTGTTAAGAAAAGGTCATGGAGTATTGTGAAGTCAGGTGTCAGGGAGCATTGTGATGACCTATGTCATGGTGCATTGTGATGACAATGGCATGGAGCATTGTGATGACAAGTGTCATGGAGGATTGTGATGACAAAGGTAATGGAGCATTGTGATGAAAAGCGCTTGGAGCATTGTGATGAGAAGTGTCATGGAGCATTGTAATGACAAGGGCATGGAGCATTGTGATGACCAAGGCAACTGAGTATTTTGATGCCAACGTCGTGAAACATTGTGATGACAAGCACATGGAACTTGCTATGACAGGTGTCATGGAGCATTGTGACGACAAGTGCATGGATAATTGTGATGACAATAGCATGTAACTTTGTGATGAGAAATGTCTTGGAGCATTGTGATGACAAGGACGTGGAGAATTGTGATGACAAGGGACATGGAGCACTGTAACGACCAGGGCATTGAGCATTGTGATTTCAAGACCGTGGAACATTGTGATGAGAAGTTCATGGATAATTGGGATGACGAGCGTCATGGAGCACTGTAATGACAAGGGAAATGGAGCATTTTGATGACAGGTGTCATGGATCATTGTGATTACAGGTGTCTTGGAGCATTGTGATGACAAGCTTGTGGAGTATTCTGATGACACTGGCATGGAGCACTGTGATGAAAACGGCATGGAGCATTGTGATGAAAAAGGCATGGAACCTTTTCATGACAGGTTTCAAGGAGCATTCTGACGACAAGTGTCAGGGAGCATTGTGATGACAAGTGTATTGAGCATTTTGATGACAAATTTCATGCAGCATTGTGATGACAGGCATCATGGAGCGTTGTGATGACAAGTGTTATGGAGCATTGTGATCACAAGGGTTTGGAGCATTGTGATGACAGAGGTCATGGATCATTTTCATTTCAAGGAGCATGGAGCATTGTGATGACAAGGGCATGAAGCAATGTGAACCCAAGGTTCACCGAGGATTTTGATGACAATTGGAATGGAGTATTGTGATGTCAAGTGCATGGAGCATTGTGATGACAGTGTCATGAAGCATTTTGCTGACAAAGGCATGGAGCATTTTGATGACAAGTATCATGGAGCACTGTGATGACAAGCGTCACGGAGCATTGTGATTACAGGGGTCATGGAGCATTGGGATGGCAAGGGCATGGATCATCTTGATGACAAGGGTCATGGAGCATTTTGATGACAAGAGTCCCGGATCATTTTGTTGTCAGGGGTCATGGAGCATTGTGATGACAGTGGTAATGGAGCATTGTGATGACAGGTTCATGGAGCATTGTGATGAGAAGGTCATAGAGCATTGGGCTAAAAATATTCATGGAGTATTGTGAAGGCGGGGGTCATGGAACATTGTGATGACAAGGGAATGGTGCCTTGTGATGACAAGGTACTGAAGCATTGTGATAAGAAAACACTGGAGCCTTGTGTTGACGAGTCTCATGGAGCATTCTGATGAAAAGGGGCATGGAGAATTGTGATTACATGGGACTTGGAACATTGTGAAGAAAAGGGCATGGATCATTGTGATGAAAAAGTCATGGAGCCTTGTCATGACTGGGTTCAAGGAGCATAATGACGACAAGTGTCAGGGAGCATTGTGATGACAAGTGTATTGAACATTGTGATGACAAAGGTCATGGAGCATTGTGATGAGAAGACCATGGATAATTGTGATGTAGAGCGTCATGGGGCATTGTGATGACATGTTTTATGGAACACTGTGATCACAAGGGTTTGGAACATTGTGATGACAGAGGTCATGGAGCATTTTGATTTCATTGTAATGAAAATAGCATAAAACATTATGATGATGGGCATGGTTCATTGTGATGACAGGGTTCATGGAGCACGGAGATGAAAAGGGGCATGGAGCATTGTGATTACAGTGGTCTTGGAGCATTGTGATGAGACGTTCATGGAGCATTGGGCTAAAAATGTTCATGGAGAATTGTGATTACAGGGGTCATGGAGAACTGTGATCACAAGGGTCATGGAGCATTGTGATGACAAGCGTCACGGAATATTTTGATTAAAGGTGTCATGGAGCATTGGGATGACAAGGTCATGGATCATTGTGATGACAAGTATCATGGAGATTTTTGATGACAAGAGTCCCGGATCATTGTGTTGTGAGGGGTCATGAAGCGCGGGGATGACAGTGGTCATGGAGCATTGTGATGACAGGGGTCATGGTGCATTGTGATGAGAAGGTCATGGATCATTGGGCTGAAAATGTTCATGGAGTATTGTGATGACAGGGGTCATGGAGCATTGTGATGACAAGGGAATGGAGCATTGTGATGACAAGGTCCTGGAGCATTGTGCTGAGAAGACCATGGAGTCTTGTGATGACAATTCTCATGGAGCATTCTGATGAAAAGCGGCATGGAGCATTGTAATTAATGGGGTCTTGGAGCATTGAGATGACAAGGGCATGGATCATGGTGATGAGAAGGCCATGGAGCTTTCTGATGACATGCGTCATGGAGCTTTGTGAAGACAAGCACATGGAGCATTGTTATTACCGGGGTCTTGGAGCATTGTGATGAAAAGGGCATAGATCATTGCGATGAAAAATGCATGGAGCCTTGTCATGACAGGGTTCAAGGAGCATACTGAGGACAAGTGTCAGGGAGAATTGAGATGACAAGTGTATTGAGCATTGTGATTACAAAGGTCATGGAGCATTGTGATGAGAAGACCATGGATAATGGTGATGACGAGCGTAATGGGGCGTTGTGATGCCAAGTGTTATGGAACATTGTGATCACAAGGGTTTGGGGCATTTTGGTGTCAGAGGCCATGGAGAATGTTGATTTCATTGTGATGACAATAGCATGAAGCATTATGATGATGGGCATGGTGCATTGTGATGACAGGGTTCATTCAACATTGAGATGAAAAGTAGCATGGGACATTGTGATGACAAATATCATGAAGCATTGTGATGACTGGAGTCACGGAGCATTGTGATGACAGGGTTCATGGAGCATTGTGATGACAAGGGCATGGAGATTTGGGATGAAAGGGGCATGGAGCATTGGTCTGACATGTTTCATGGATTATTGTGGTGAAAGAGGGCATGACACATTGGTCTGACACGTTTAATGGATTATTGTGACGACAGAGGGCATGGCACATTGTGATAACTAGCGCATGGAGCATTGTGATGACAAGGTCATTGATTATTGTGAAGAAAGGTGTCAGGGAGCATTGTGGTGACATATGTCACGGTGCATTGTGATGACAATGGCACTGAGCATTGTGATGCCAAGTGTCATGGAGAAATGTGATGACAAATGTAATGGAGCATTGTGATGACAAGGGCTGGGAGCATTGTGATGACAAAGGTAATGGAGCATTATGATGACAAGAGAATGGGTCATTGTGATGACAAGGGTCATGGAACATTTTGATGACAAAGGTCCCGGATCATTGTGTTGTCAGGTTTCATGGAGCATTGTGATGACATGGGTCATGGAGCATTGTGATGAGAGGGGTCATGGAGCACTGTGATGACAAGGGTCTTGGAGCATTCTGATGACAAACTTGTGGAGTATTATGATGACAATGGCATGGAGCATTGTGAGAAAAAGGGCATGGAGCATTTTGATGAAAAAGGCATGGAGCCTTTTCAAGACAGGGTTCAAGGAGCATTCTGAGGAAAATTGTCAGGGAGCATTGTGATGACAAGTGTATTGAGCATTGTGATGACAAAGTTCATGGAGCATTGTGATGACAAAGTTCATGGAGAATTGTGATGACAAGGGCATGGATTATTGTGATGACAGGCATCATGGAGCGTTTTGATGACAAGTGTTATGGAGCGTTGTGATGACAAGTGTTATGGAACATTGTGATCACAAGTGTTTGGAGCATTGTGATGAGAGAGGTCATGGATCAATTTTATTTCAAGAATCATGGAGCATTGTGATGACAGGGCATGAAGCAGTGTGATCCCGAAGTTCATGGTGGATTGTGATGACACAGGTAATGGAGAATTGTGAGGACAAGTGAATGGAGCATTGTGATGACAAGGTCATGTATCATTTTGCTGACAAAGGCATGGAGCACCGTGATGACATGTGTCATGGAGCTATGTGACAACAAGCGTCAAGGACCATTGTGATTACAGGGGTCATGGAGCATGGGGATGACAAGCGCATGGAATATTCTGATGACAAGTGGCATGGATCATTTTGATAGCTGTGGTCATGTAGCATTGTGATGACATGGGTCATGGAGCATTGTGATGAGAAAGTCATGGAGCATTGGGCTGAAAATATTCATGGAGTACTGTGATGACAGGGGTCATGGAGCATTTTGATGAGAAAGGAATGGAGCAATGCGATGAGAAGGTCCTGGAGCACTGTGATGAGAGGGCCATGGTGCCTTGTGATGACAAGTGTCATGGAGCATTGTGCTGACAAAGGCATGGAGCATTGTGATGACAAGGGACACAGAGCATTGTGAAGAAAAGTTCATGGAGCATTGTGGTGACAAAGATCACAGAGCCTCGTGTGAAGAGGGCATGGATCATTGGTCTGACAATTTTCATGGATTATTGTGATCACAGTGTGCATGGAGCATTATGATGACAAGGGCATGGAGCATTGTGGTGACAAACATCACAGAGCCTTGTGTGACCAGGGCATGAACCATTGTGATGACAAATGTCATGAAGCATTGTGATGACTGGAGTCACGGAGCATTGTGATGACAGGGGTCATGGAGCATTGTGATGACAAGGGCATGAGCCTTGTGATGACAAGTCTCATGGAGCATTCTAATGAAAATGGGCATGGAGCATTGTGATTACAGGGGTGTTGGAGCATTGTGATGACAAGGGAATGGTGCATTGTGATGAGAAAGCCATGGAGCATTCTGAAGACATGCATCATGGAGCTTTGTGATGAAAAGGCTGTGGATCATTTTGATGACTGGGATCATGGAGCATTGTTATGACAGTTTAAAGGAGCATTGTGTTGACAAGGCCATGGGGCATTGGTCTGAAAAGTTTCATGGATTATTGTAATGAGAGTGGGACTGGAGCACTCTGATGAAAAATGCCTGGAACACTGTGGTACAGGGTTCATGGAGGACTGTAATGACAAGGGCATGGAGCATTGTTATGAGAAGGGCATCGAACATTGTGATGACAAGCGTCATGGACATTTGTGATGACAAGGGCATGGAGCAATGTGATGAGAAGGTTCCTGGAGCATTGTGATGACAATGACATGGAGCATTGTGATGCCAAGTGTCATTGAACTTTGTGATGACAAAGTTATGGAGCATTTTGATGACATGTGTTATGGAGCATTTTGAGGTCAGGGGTCATGGAGCACTGTGATGATAAGTGCATGTAGTATTGTGATGACAGGGGTCATGGGACATTGTGATGAGAAGGGTGAGGGAGTATTGTGATGACTAGTTATGGAACAGTGTGATATCAGGGATGACAGAGCATTATGATGAGAAGTGCAGGGAGCATTGTGATGACAAGCTGGTGGAGCATTGTGTTGACAAGCGCATGGAGCATTGTGATGACAAGTGTCTTTGCGTATTGTGCTGAGAAAGGCATGGAGCATTGTGATGACAAGGGTCATGGAGCATTGTGATGAAAAGTTCATGGAGCATTGTGGTGACAGGTCACAGAGCCTTGTGATGATGAGGTCACTGACCATTGTGATGACAAAGATCATGAAGCATTGTGATGATTGGAGTCACGGAGCATTGTCATGACAGCGGCCATGGAGCATTGGGATGTCAAGGGCATGGAGCATTGTGATGAGAGGGGCATGGAGCATTTTGATGGTAAAACCCTGAAGCATTGTGATGAGAAGACCTTGGGTAATTGTGATGACGAGCATCATGGAGCACTGTACTGACAAGGGGCATGGAGCATTGTGATGACAGGTGTCAGGGAACATTGTGATGACAGAGGTCATGGAGCATTGTGATGACAAGGGCATGGAGTATTGTGATGACAAGTGCTTGGAGCATTGTGATGACAAGTGTCATGGAGCATTGTGATGACAACGTCATGGATTATTGTTAAGATATGTGTCAGGGAGCATTGTGATGACATATGTCATGTTCCATTGTTATGCCAATGACATGGAGCATTGTGATGCCAAGTGTCATGGAGGATTGTGATGACAAAGGTAAAGGAGCTTTGTGATGACAAGGGCATGGATCATTGTGATGACAAGGGCCATTGAGAATTTTAATGACCAGGTCTTGAAACATTGTGATGACAAGCGCATGGAGCTTGCTATGACAAGGTTCCTGGAGCATAGTGATGACAAGTTCATGCAGAATTGTGATGACAAGAGCATATAACATTGTGAGGAGGAGTGTCAAGGAGCACTGTGATGATAAGGACGTGGAGAATTCTGATGACAAGGGACATGGAGCATTGAGATGACCAGGGCATGGAGCATTGTGATGGTAAAACCCTGAAGCATTGTGATGAGAAGACCTTGGGTAATTGTAATGACGAGCATCATGGAGCACTGTACTGACAAAGGGCATGGAGCATTGTGATGACAGGTGTCAGGGAACATTGTGATGACAGAGGTCATGGAGCATTGTGATGACAAGGGCATGGAGTATTGTGATGACAAGGGCTTGGAGCATTGTGATGACAAGTGTCATGGAGCATTGTGATGACAATGGCATGGAGCATTGTGATGACAACGTCATGGATTATTGTTAAGATAGGTGTCAGGGAGCATTGTGATGACATATGTCATGTTCCATTGTGATGCCAATGACATGGAGCATTGTGATGCCAAGTGTCATGGAGGATTGTGATGACAAAGGTAAAGGAGCTTTGTGATGAAAAGGGCATGGATCATTGTGATGACAAGGGCCATTGAGAATTTTAATGACCAGGTCTTGAAACATTGTGATGACAAGCGCATGGAGCTTGCTATGACAGGGGTCTTGGAGCATTGTGATGACAAGTGCATGCAGAATTGTGATGACAAGTGCATGCAGAATTGTGATGACAAGAGCATATAACATTGTGAGGAGAAGTGTCAAGGAGCATTGTGATGATAAGGACGTGGAGAATTGTGATGACAAGGGACATGGAGCATTGAGATGACCAGGGCATGGAGCATTGTGATGGTTAAAACCTGAAGCACTGTGATTAGAAGACCTTGGGTAATTGTGATGACGAGCATCATGGAGCACTGTACTGACAAGGGGCTTGAAGCATTGTGATGACAGGTGTCAGGGAACATTGTGATGACAGAGGTCATGGAGCATTGTGATGACAAGGGCTTAGAACATTTTGATGACAAGGGCTTGGAGCATTGTGATGACAAGTGTCATGGAGCATTGTGATGACATTGGCATGCAGCATTGTGATGACAAGGGACATTGAGAATTTTTATAACAATGTCATGAAGCATTGTGATGACAAGCATATGGAGCTTGCTATGACATGTGTCAGGGAGCATTGCGATGACAAGTGCATGGAGAATTGTGATGACAAAAGCATTTAACATTGTGATGAGAAGTGTCATCGAGCATTGTGATGACAAAGAGGTGGAGAATTGTGATGACAAGGGACATGGAGCATTGTGATGACGAGGGTATGGAGCAATGTGATGTCAAAACGGTGGAGCATTGTGATGAGAAGGCCATGGATAATTGTGATGAGGAGCATCATGGAGCATTATGATGACAAGAGCCGTGGAGCATTCTGACATAAGATATCACTTATGAAGGAATTGTAAACATGGCTACACATGAACAGAATTAGGAAAGAGAACAGAGTCTCACATTTAGAAAACTTACTTATACCTGCTTAAGGGGAAAGGAGAGGTGGGGAGATGAACAAAACCAGAGTTTGATATTAGCACAGGTACCGTTGCATAATCCAAATACAGAAGAGACAAGACCTACTCCTTCCTCAGTGAACGGGACTCAACAGCCCTATTCCCGCAGAGGAATATATCTGACTAGTAAGAATCTTAACACCTACGTATTGATATGTCTCCATAAGTGAATCAAGTGTGTCTAGACCGGCATAAACATGTCAGTGAAAATCAGCTCAACCTCATTATATAAATGAATTTCAAAAACAAAACAAAAAAAACAGCGAAATTCTAACACAATTACTTCAGGTGTTCTGATGAAACCTGGAATGACCCTATCTAAAATGACAGCTGGATGAGACATAAGGCTGGACACTTGGGACTGACAGGATTGGTGAGATTGGATGAGAAAATGCAGACCGTTTTAAGCAATAATGCATGCCACCAATTCCATGGGTCCCAAGTCGACAGGTAAAAGGGAATATCACTACAGTTATAACATGTATGGGAAACGTAGAGAATGGAAACACTGTGAATACGAAACGATTCTAAAACTCAACTAATAGTCCCTATCCTGGTGATCCAGTTTGAGGTTCCAACTGCTTTACTATCAATCTCCCAACTTGGAGAGACAGACCCTTTAAACGCTTGTTTCGCACAGGTTGCCAATTTGGCAGAGGATGAAAGGGAAAAGGGAGAACCAATGAGAGAGTAGCTGTTAGGCATTTGGACGGGCCCATGTCACTCTAATTTCCCGGCAGGAAGAAGAATTAACCAACGTCTCAGCCACACGCCGGGAACCAGTATAGGTCCTGAAGCACAATTTTGGACTTGCAGTCAGCTCACAAAAAACAAGTTGAAAAATGGAGCTCAGGGGCACAGCAATTCAAAAACTGGCAGAGTACTAAAGGGCAACTATCGTCCAAAAATCTGTTGAGGGAAGGCAACGAGGCGGACTTGAAGGCGAGCCAGAATAGCAGGAAACAGATTTCAACAGGTACATTTGAATCACCTTTAAATCACAAGAAGAGGGGCACAACTTCGATAATGATGCACTTGGCCAAAAAGGGCGTATGCGTATTCTCCTGAATATATTCAGGAGAAAACGCATACGCCCTTTATAGCCAAGCAAGCAAGCGCGCAATGCAAATCTGCACTACAAAGAAGTATCACTACCCACCAGTCAAAACGGACATCGCAAAATGTGTAAAAACCAGAAAGGCAAGACATGCCCTGGAGAACAGGGTGCCTTGTTATGCTGATGGGAAGGATGTAAATTGCCAACTGCCTCTCTGGAGGAGTGCATTGTGTTCCCTAAAACAAGTAAACAACAGAGCTACAGAGCCAATGACACTTCCAGTCAGGGGAATATACCTTGGGAAAACTGAAAATCAATAAGACAGAGCCACCCCAAAATTTAGGGCTGCACTGCTTACTAGAACCTCAACCTGGGACCACCTTAAATATCCCAGGAAAGACAAAAATGGTTCAAGAAATTGTGTTACTTACGTACGATGGAATATCCCTCAACCATGAAATCAATGTCATAAGGCCAGTAGCAGCAAAATGAGTGGATTTAGGTACGATGATTCTAAGTGAAATAAGTCACAGAGAAAAAGAAACTTATCATAAGATATCACTTATGAAGGTCCTGTAAACATGGCTACACATGAACTGATTTAGGAAGGAGAACAGAGTCTCCCATTTAGAAAACACTCTTATGCCTGCTTAAGGGGGACGGAGAGGTGGGGTGATGCATAAAACCAGAGTTTGATAGTAGTACAGGTACCGTTTCAAAAACCAAATGAGGAATAGTCAAGACCTACACTTTCCGCAGTGAAAGGAACTCAAACCCCATATTTCCCGCAGAGGAATATATCTGACTAGTAAGATTCTTAAAACCTATGTATTGATAAGTCTCCGTAAGGGAATCAAGTGTGTCTAGACTGGCATAACATGGCACTGAGAATCAGCTCAAACCCACTATAAAAAGGAATTTCAAAAACCAAAGAAAAAAACAGGTAAATTCTTTACAATTCCTTCAGGAGCTCTGATGAAACCTGGAATGACCCTATCTACAACGACAGCTGGAAGTGGCATAAGGCTGGACACTTGGGACTGAGAGGATTGGTGAGATTGGGTCAGCAAAAGCAGACCATTTAAACAATAATGTGTGGCACACATTCCAAGGATTCCAACTCTCCTGGTTGAAGGGAATTTTACTACAGCTATAACATGTACGGGAAAGCAAGAGAATGGACACACTGTGAATACGAAAGGTTTCTAAAACTCAACTAATAATCCCTGTCCTTGTGCTTCAGTTTGAATTTCCAACTGCTTTACTATCAATCTCCCAACTTGGAGAGACAGCCCCTTTAACCTCCTTGTTCTCACAGGTTGCAAATTAGGCAGAGGATGAAAGGAAAGATGGAGAACCAATGAGAGAGTAGCTGTTAGGCATTTGGACGGGCACATTTCACTCTAATTTCCCGGGAGAAAGAAGAATTAACCAAAGTATCAGCCACACGCTGGCAACCAGTATAGATCCTGAAGCAAAATTTTGGACTTGCGGTCAGCTCACAAAAAACGAGTTGAAAAATGGAGCTCAGGGGCACGGCAATTCACAAATTGGCAGAGTAATAAAGGGCAACTATCGACCAAAAATCTGTTGAGGGAAGGCAACAAGGCATACTTGAAAGGGAGCCAGAATAGCAGGAAACAGATTTCAAGAGGTACATTGGGATCGCCTTTAAAGCACAGGAAGAGGGGCACAACTTCGAAAATGATGCACTTGGCCAAACAGGGCGTATGTGTTTTCTCCTGAATATATTCAGGAGAAAACGCATACACCCTTTATAGCCAAGTAAGCAAGCGGGCAATGCAAATCTGCACTACAAAGAAGTATCACTACCCACCAGTCAAAACGGACATCACAAAATGTGTGAAAACCAGAAAGGCAAGACATGCCCTGGAGAACAGGCAGCCTAGTTATGCTGATGGGCAGGATGTAAATTGCCAACTGCCTCTCTGGAGGAGTGCATTCTGTTCGCTAAAACAAGTAAAAAACAGAGCTACAGAGCGGACGACACTTCCAGTCTATGGAATATATCTTGGGAGAAATGAAAATCAATAAGACAGAGCCACCCCAATATTTAGGGCTGCTCTGCTTACAAGAACCTCAACTTGGGTACACCATAAATGTCCCAGGAAAGACAAAATTGGTTCAAGAAATTCTGGTACTTACGTACGATGGAATATCCCTCAGCCATGAAATCAATGTCATAAGGCGAGTAGCAGCAAAATGAGTGGATTCATGTACGAAGATTCTAAGTGAAATATGTCACAGAGAAAAAGAAACTTATCATAAGATATCACTTATGAAGGTCCTGTAAACATGCCTACACATGAACTGAGTTAGGAAAGAGTACAGAGTAACGAATCTTATCATAAGATATGACTCATAGCGGGAATGTACACATGGCTACACATGAACTGAATTACTAACACAACAGAGTCACACATTTAGAAATCAATCTTCTACCTGCTTAAGGGCAAAGGCGAGGTGGGGTAATGCATAAAACCACAGTTTTAAATTAGCACAGATACCAATACATAAACCAAGTATGTAATAGACAACACCTACTCCCAGCACAATGAACTGGACTCAACACCCCTTATTCATTGCAGAGGAATATATCTGACTTTAAGTATTTTAAAACATATGTATTCTCATGTCTCCATAAAGGAATCATGTGTGTGTATAACGGCATGAACACTGCACTGAAATTCAGCTAAACCCCCCGTATAAAAATAAATTTCAAAACCAAAATGCAAAAACAGCGAAACAGAGAGAAATTCTTAAAAATTACGTTCAGGGCCTGTGATGCAACGTGGATTGACCAACTTTACACCCACCTCTGGATGAGACATAAGACTGGACACTTGGAGCTGACAAGATTGCTGAGGTTGTGTGAGCAAAAGAACACCACTTAGAGCAATACTTTGTGCTACCCATTCTAGTGGTCCCAACACTGCAGGTTTAAGGGAATCTTCCTACAGTTAAAAATGCATGGGAAACCCAGTGGTTGGTACACTGTGTAATCGGGAAAGTTTTCTAAAAGGTACCTCATTTTTCCTTTCATCGTGCTGGGCTTCGCCATTCCATTTGCATTACTGAAAATCTCCCCACTTGGAGTTTCAGCGGCTTTACCCTCCTGTTATGCACAGTTTGCAAATTGTGCAGAGGATGAACAGGAAGAGGGGAAACAAATGAGAGATTAGCTGTAGGTGTTTGGATGGGCACATGTCTCTCTAGTTTCACCTCAGGAAGAAGAATTAAACAAAGGCTCAGCCTGCAGCCCCGGAAGCAGACTAGGGCCTAAAGCCATCCTGCGGTACTGCAGCCAGCTCACAAATAGGCGATTTGAAAAATGGAAATCAGGGGCACAGCAATTCACAAACTTGCAGAGTTATAAGGGACAACTGTCATGCAGAAATATATTGAGGTAAGGCAGTGAAGAGGATTTGAATGCAAGGCAGAATTGAAGGAAACAGATTTCAAGAGGTAGATTGGAGTCGTCTTTAAAGCACATGAAAAGTGACAGAACTTCGACAATGATGTCCTTGGCCAAAAAGTGAGTATGTGTATTTTCTTGAATATATTCGGGAAAAAATGCATACGCCCTTTTTGGCCAAGCAAGCCATCAGGCATTGCAAATCCACACTACATAGAAGTGTCACTTACCTCCGGTCCAAAGGGCTATCCGCAAATAGTGTAAAAACCACAAATACAAGACAGGCCATGGATAAAAGGGAGCCTGGTTATGCCGATGGACAGAATGTAAATTGTCAACAGCCTCTCTGGAGAACTGTATGTTGTTTTCTAAAACAGAGCTACAGAGCATAGCACACTTCCACTCATGGGCGTGTATTTTGGGAAAACTAAAAATCCACAACACACAGCCACACCAAAGTTTATGGCTGCTCTGTTTACAAGAACCTCAACTTCGGTACACTTTAAATACACCAGGAAAGGAAAAAAAATAATGGATAAAGATGTTGTGATACTTATATACAATGGAATGTCACTCAGACATAAAATCAATGTCATAAGGCCAATAGCAGCATAATGAGTGGCTTTAGGTACGATGATGCTAAGTGAAATGAGCCACAAAGAAAAAGAAACTTATTGTAATATATCACTTATAGAGGGAATGTAAACATGGATACACATGAACTGAATATCAAAAGAGAACAGAGTTACACATTTAGAAAACACACTTATGCCTCCTTAAGGGGAAAGGTGATGTGGGGTGATGTGTAAAAGCAGACTTTGAAATTAGCACAGATACCATTCCATATACCAAATATGTAATAGACAAGACCTACTCCTTTCTAAATGAACTGGACACAAAACACCCTATTCACTGAAGAGGAATATATCTGACTGCTAATAATCTTGAAACCTATGAATTTATATGTCTCCATAATGGAATCAAGTGTATGCAGATTGGCATAAACACAGATCAATGGAACAGGACAGAAAGCTCAGAGATAAACCTACATACCTATGGCTATCTCATCTATGACAAAGGAGCTAAGGATATACAATGGAGAAAAGCCAGTCTCTTCAGTAATTGGTGCTGGAAATACTGGACCCCTACACATAAAAGAATGAAATTAGTACACTCCATAACACCATACACAAAAATAAACTCTAAATTGATTAGAGATCTAAATATAAGACCAGACACTATAAAACACTTAGAGGAAACCATAGGCAGAACACTCTATGACATAAATCACAGCAAGATCCTTTTTGACCCACCTCCTAGAGAAATGGAAATAAAAACAGAAATCAACAAATGGGACCTAATGAAACTTAAAAGCTTTTACACAGTACAAGAAAACATAAACAAGATGCAAAAACAACCCTCAGAATGGGAGAAAATATTTTCAAATGAAGCAATTGACAAAGGATTAATCTCCAAACTTTACAAGCACCTCATGTAGCTCAATATCACAAAAACAAACAACCCAATCCAAAAATGGGCAGAAGACCTAAATAGACATTTCTCCAAAGAAGATATACAGATTACCAAGAAACACATGAAAGGATGCTGAACATCACTAATCATTAGAGAAATGCAAATCAAAACTACCATGAGGTATCACCTCACAGCAGTCAGAGTGGCAATCATCAAAAAAAATCTACAAAACAATAAATGCTGGAGAGGCCTTTATTGTAGAAAAGGGAACACACTTGCACTGTGGGTGGGAATGTAAACTGATATGGGCACTAGGGAGAACAGTACGGAGGTTCCTTTAAATAACTAACAATAGAAGTACCAAATGACACAACAATCCAACTACTGTGCATTTGCCTTGCAAAAACCATAATTCAAAAAGAGTTTTGTACGAACATGTTCATTTCAGCTCTATTTACAATAGCCAGGACATGGAAGCAACCTAAGTGTCCATCGACAGATGAATGGATAAAGAAGATCTGGCACATATATACAATGGAATATTACTCAGCCATAAAAAGAAGCAAAACTGACTTATTTGTACTGAGGTGGATGGATTTAGAATCTGTCCTACACAGTGAAGTAAGTCAGAAAGGGAAAAACAAATACTGTATGTTAACAGAGATATACGGAATCTAATGAAGAAAAAAAAAAAAGATTTTGAAGAACTTAGTGGCAGGACAGGATTAAGGACAAAGAAGTAGAGAAAGGACTTGAGGACACAGGAAGTGGGATGGGTAGGCTGGGACGAAGTTAGAGAGTGGCATGGACATAAATACATTGCCAAATGTAACACTGATAGCTACTGGGATGCTGCCACATAGAAGAGGGAGATCAGCTCGGTGCTTTGTGACCACCTAAAGGGGTGGGATATGGAGTGTGGGAGGGAGATGCAAGAGGGAGGGGATCTGGTGACATTTGTATATGTATAGCTGATTCACTTTGTTATACAGCAGAAACTAACACTCCATTGTAAAGCAATTATACTCCAATAAACGTGTAAAAGGAAAAAAAAAAAAGAAAGCCCAGCGATAAACCTACACACCTATGGTCAACTAAACTATGACAAAGGAGGCAAGACTATACAATGGAGATAAGACAGTCTCTTCAATCTGTGGTGCTGGGAAATATGGACAGCTACATGTAAAAGAATGAAATTAGAACACTCCCCAACACCATCCATAAAAATATATTCAAAATGGATTAGAGACCATAATGTAAGACTGGACAGTATAAAACTCTGAGAGGAAAACTTACGAAGAATACTCTGACGTAAATCACAGCAAGATCTTTTTTGATCCACCTCCTATACTAATGAAATAAAAAAAGAAAACTAAACAGCTGGGACCTAATGAAACGTAAAAGCTTTTGCAAAGCAAAGGAAACTACAAACAAGACGAAAAGACAACCCTCAGAATGGCAGAAAATATTTGCAAACGAATCAATGGACAATTGCTTAATCTCCAATATATATAAACAGCCTATGCAGCTCAATATTAATAAAACAAACAACCCAATACAAAAAATGGAAGAAGATCTAAATAGACATTTATTCCAAGAAGACATAGAGATGGCCAAGACACACATGAAAATCTGCTCAACATCTCTAATTATTAGAGAAATGGAAATCGAAACTACAATGAGGTATCACATCACACCTGTTAGAATGGGCATCATCAGAAAATCTACAAACAACAAATGCTGGAGAGGGTGTGGAGATAAGGAACCTTCTTCCACTATTGTTGGGAATGTAAATCAATACAATCTCTATGGAGAACAGTATGGAGGTTCCTTTAAAAACTAAAAATAGAATTACCATATAATCCAGCAATCCCACTACTGGGCATATACCCAGAGAAAACCATAAATCAAAAAGACACATTCACCACAATGTTCATTGCAGCACTATTTACAATAGCCAGGAAATGAAAGCAACCTAAGTGCCCACAGACAGACGAATGGATAAAGATGAGGTACATATATACAATGGAATATTACTCAGCAATACATAGGAATGAAATTGGGTCATTTGTAGAGACCTTCATGGATCTAAAGACTGTCATACAGAGTGAAGTAAGTCAAAAAGAGAAAAACAAATATTGTATATTAATGCATATATGTGGAACCTAGAAAAATGGTACAGGTGAAACGGTTTGCAGGGCAGAGATAGAGACACAGATGTAGAGAACAAACATATGGACACCAAGGGGGGAATGCCATGTGAGGGTGGTTGTGGGATGAATTGGGAGACTGGGATTCACATGTGCACACTTATATGTATAAAATAGATATCCAATAAGAATCTGCTGTATAAAAGAAAGAAATAAATTTTAAAAAAATAAAAATAAATAAATAACATTTAATTAAAAAAACAGAAAAAAAGTTTTTCCCTTCATATAGACCTCTTTATATTAATGCATTATTTCCATGTTTATATTTGTAAATTAAATAAAAAAGAGGAATAAATAAAATCTACCTTGAACCAAAAAGAAAAAAAGAAAAAAAAAAAAAAAAAAAAAAAAAAACAGAACCTACCAGTTATACAGAGGAAAATTTTATCAGGGCACTTGCTCCCCTGGTAAAAATTCTTAAGTTGGTCAGAGGTGTGAAATCGTCTCCCATGCAGTCAGCAGCGCTCCCCCCTACAAGGAGCATCCTCATTGCAAAGAAGGGGGTCTGTTTCGAGGCGTCTGTGAGTAAATGTGAGCTGAACCCCAGTCCTGCTGCAGCTGAACTCTTCCCACCCTTTCCAGGTAAAACACCTGAATATGTACAAGAACTTGCAAGCCTAGAGGAAGGGATGTGGAGTCACACAAGCGACAGCACGTAGGCCGACTTGGTGCCTGCAGGCCAGCCAGGATGGTCCTGGCTCCAGATGCTCTTCTGGAAGCTTTCCATTTCCCTGCCTGAGATACCCCTCCTGCCACGGCCCCCACTGCTTTTTTACTTCCTCACCTTTGCATGGGGTGAAATTCCAGTGGCAGGTATGGGTGACACATCCTCTTCTTTAGCAGGTGGCAGCCTGGCAACTCCTGCAGAAAGTCCATTAGAGCCCCCCTCAAACTGGGCCACCCACAAAGCCACGGCCCCTCACTCCCTCCCACCACCCCAGCCCCGGCACTGCTGACCGGGCAGAGAATATGGCGCCAGGCACAGCAACAGGGTCTCTTGCTGACTGGAGAGGTGTTTATATTGAACTCAACCCAGGAACACCTGGGGAGGGCTTGCAGGCAGTGTCAGGCTGCCCAAATCAGCCAATCCTCACCCCTCAGGGGCTCACAGTTGCAGAAAATGAACCTTGCTAAACAGGCCAGGTCCAAGGAACAGGTGTGGGCTCCTGAGAGTCAGGATAGACAAGGGGCTGCAGCTGCGGCTTGTTTTCTTATCATTTTATCTGGTCTATGAATGGAAAACAAATTCAAGATGACCCTATCCTAATGAGAGGAACCCAGGAGTCAGGGAGAGGAGTGATGGTGGGTGGAGACAGAGGCCTGGTGCCCTGGCTGCTGTGGAAGTGTCTGGAAGACCAGGCAGAGAGAGGCCGCACAGAGTGATACCTGGGGTCACAGACCTGTCAGAGCTGCTGTTTGTTAGTTCAAGTCCTGCTCTGAGGTGTTCTGTGTCAGCTGTGAGCGACAGGTGAGCTGGGGGTTCTCTGCAAGGTGGGCTATGTGCACGGTTCCTGTGTTTCCAGCCCTTCTGGGGTACCTGCCCAAAGGGAGTTCCATATCCTGGGAAGGGCCTGACTATCAGAGCCCCATGGGCTGCTGGATAGCTGCACAGGTGAGATCCATACCCTGGGAGGGACTTGACCACGAGAGCCCCGTGGGCTGTGGGGGTGGAGGTGCAGCCCAGGTGAGCTCCATATTCTGGTAATGGCCTGACCACGAGAGCCCCATGGGCTGCTGGAGACCTGGTAAAGGATATCAGGACAGTCAGTGAAGCCACTGAGGATATACATCCAGTAGCTCCTATTTCCTACAACCTGCTGGTCATTCTACCATCCACCAGGCCATGGCATTCTGTATTAGACTTCAATGATGACTTCTTCTGTATTCCATTCATCTCAGAGTCACAAGAACTTTTGGCTTGTGAGTGGCAGGACACAACATGCAACAAAAGTAATAATGCTGGGCCGTCCTGCCCCAATGGTTCAAAAATCCCCACACCATCATTGGGGAAATGTCCTCTAAAGACCTAAAATTTCTACCTCTGTAAAAGGGAACCCTCCTTCAATATGCAGATGACATTCTGATCGCCAGGCCTACTAAAGACGCCTCTGCACTACCTAGCCAAGAAAGGATAGAAGGTGTCCAAGGAAAAGGCTCAATTATCCCAGGCTAAGGTGACATGCCTGGGCTTCATTCTCACAGATATTCGGAGAAACACATCTCAGGATAGGGAAGAAGCCATTTGCAGCCTTACCTCTTCTAAAACTAGAAGACAGCTTATGGGTTCCTGGGGAGGCCAAGGTTTTCTGCATCTGGATCCCTAACTACAGTCTAATAGCTGGGCCTCTACATGAAACACTGACACGAAATGATGATGATTCTTTTGAATAGAATCCAGAAGCAGCCTTTCAAGAATGGAAAGAGCAGTCAATTCAGGCCCTTGCCCAGGAACTCCCTTATTTAGCTAAACCCTTTGACCTTTACATACCCGGTCAAAGGTTAATCGCCCTTGGAGCCTTAGTGCAAAAACTGGGACCACTTGAAATGGAGCAACACAAGAATGTCCTTCAGGTATGATAAACTATGGTCACCAAGGGCTTTGCCCACTGCCCCATCAGGCCAGGATACTGGGGTATCTAAAAAGCTGGAAATCAGCAGCCCGCAAGGCCAGCTCCCTCCTAAGGGAAAAGGAACCCACGTGGTGATCCTAACCACCCAACATGCCCTGAAGTTGCAGGTGTCACGCTGTGGACACACTGACCTCGAGTGAGGAGGCCCTCCAACTCCAACCTCCAGAGAGACAAACGGGGGCAATGGGCCCCCAAGATGACTCGTGTGACCATCACTTGACCTGGAGTTTCTTTCAGAAAACAAGTCTGTGCCCCGAAAGAGCAGACTACTGCTTGCAGGACTTACTGCACCCAGACGGGAGCTAACAAGCTTGGTGGAGGAAACGTGTATCACTATTTCACCATAGAAAACCCTACAGACACCACGGTGATGGTGGCCAATATGACCGGCTGGACTGCTGGCTTCTTCAAAAGGCAGTTGACTCAGTGGACGTCATGGTCCTGGATCACCACCGAACCTGGACTGTCTGGGAGTTGAGCGGGCAGGGCTTTGACACATGGTGCTGTTTGTACATTATTTCAGGGACCTATTTAAAGAAAGCACAGACTACTGGTCAGAGCATCTAGGCTGGCAAATCCGTCAGCCTAAGTTCACCGAACAAATGTGGGGTGGGGTGAAACCTGCCACAGCAGCATCTCTGTGCATCTCTTTCCTGGACCCTTAAAGGTCATTAGAATCTATAACACTTCCAATGCTCGTGCTCAGGTGGACGAGCAGTGAGGCAGGAGGCCTTGGGACAATCAACCTCACCTGGAGGCTGCTGGGGAGAAGTTTTGCCCCTCCCCCCGTGTATGAGGGCTCCCACCTCAGCATGAAGCAGTTACAAAAGAGGTGTCTGCACCCTGAGCACCCCAAGAATGAGGAACGGGACAAAAAGCAGAGGAGGTGTTCGTCTCCGGCCACGTTCATTAAAAATTCCTGGGAGATAAAAAGAGAATCTGGGCAATAAAATAAAGTCTAACCTGTTTTTCCTTTGTGCTTTGTCTAATTTCACGTGCTCCTAGGGTTCCTCATGCAGAGGTCCCACACCCGGCACTTCAGACCCGATTTCCTAGTGCAGAATGGCTGGGTCGACACCTCAGCTAGCGGGGTCCCATGCAGACTCTGCGACATAGAGCCTGAGCTGCAGCCAACCCAGCCCTCGAGAGCTCCATCCCCTCCCTCCCGCAGACGCTGCTTTGACCCCTACACAGCAGCCCAGCCCACAGCCCGCGGGGGAGTGCACGCTCTCACCTCTCCATTCTGTTTTCAAAATATAAAGTTTCCTTTGCTTCTGAACCAAACTCAGTCTTGATCTGTTGGCTCCAATGACACTGGGCACGGGGACTCCTGTTGGGGTCCACTCTGGAGGATCAGTAACAGAAATTGAGAACATTGTAACTTCAATGAACAGATGTGTGAGCCAAACTGTAGTCAACCTAGAGCAGGGTATAAGGCTCGGGTAATATAAGATGTTTCTAAGACTTATATCTGATATTTCCATCACTTTATTATAAGCAAGTTTAGTGAAGACGTCTGTCTTATTTGTCAGGTCAACATTAGAGAAATGAAGTGATTTATTCCCAAGGATGTACATCGAATACTCTTGGCTGAAGCTTTAATCTTGTTTTGAATGCTTTTCCATTGAAAATGATACCTCTCTTTCAGCTTCCCCATTTCTGAGAAGTATAAAATCTTATAATTTATTATTACCAAAGGGGAAAGGTAGGTGAAGGGATAAATTAACAGTTTGGGATTAACACATACACACTGCTATGTATAAAACATATCATCAACAAGGAACTATTGTATAGCACAGGGAACTACACTGAATATTTTGCAATAACCTATAAGGGGAAATAATCTGAAAAAGAATAGATATTTTTATTGACATCATCTGTCAATGACAGATAAAATGTAACCTAAGCAATGCCGATGGTGAGCACTTCTGACTCTGAAGATTTCAATCATCTAAACTTTGGACTCTGCCTAATTCCCAAGGCCCTTAATGGACATATATGTAGCCATAGCTTAAAAATTCCCCAGTTTGGGGTTCAGGGAGGCACTGATTTCGAAAACTCCCTGGTGTTATCCTTACATGAACAGGACAATTCCTACGGCTAAAACATGCCTGTCACACCTTGAGGATGGTACACCATTTGATCGGAAAAAGTTTGGAAAAGGCACCGCCTCTCCTCATCGCCTGGTGCTCGGGTTCACCCCTCCAGCATCTTTCCTAACAATCTCCTCACTTGGGGATATCAGCACCGTCAACATCCTGTTGAACACAGTTTGGAATTTCTCCAGAGGATGAAGCGGAAGGATGAGAAAAATTTAGAGACAAGTCCTAGGTGTTCGGACAGGCACATGCCACTCTAATTTCCAATCTGGAAGGCAAATTCATCAAAGGCTAGAATTGCCCACGAAAACAGAATAGGGCTAGAGGAAATCCCGCTGTTTTGTGTCCAGTTTCCAAAAACACAAGTTGAAAAATGGAACTCAGGGGCACTAAAATTCATGAAACTGCAGAGTTGAAAATATCTATCATCAAAAAATGTCTTGAGGTAAGTCACAGAAAAGGACTTGTAAGCAAGGGAGAGTGGCAGGAAACAGATTTGAAGAGGAGGAAAGGACTCCCCATTAAAGCACAAGAAAAGGGGCTGAACATCGCCAATGATGCAGTTGGCAAAAAGGGCATATGCATTTTTTCTGAATATATTCAAGTAAAGGCCATACACACGTTTTATCCAACCAAACAGGTGGGCACTGGAAATCAATACTACAAAATGTATCACTTCACATCAGTCAGAAGGGTCATCCACATAAAGTGTAAACACCCGAAATGCAGGACAGGGTGAGGAGAAAAGGGAGCCCTGTGAGGCTGATAGTGGAAATGTAATTTGCCAATGGCCACTCTGGGGAAGTGTATTATGTTTGCTAAAACATCTAAAAAATGAGCTACAGAGCATAGGGCACTTGCACTCATGGGTGTATACCTTGGGAAAAACAAAAATCGACAGAAAACAGGCACCCCAACGTTTACCACCTCTCTGTTAAAAAGGGCCTCAACTTCGATATAACATAAATGTCCCTGGAAGGAAAATATGGATAAAAGAGATGGGGTACTTATGTAGAGTGGAATATTAATCATCCAGAAATCAATGAAATAAGGCCAGTTGTAACAACACTGTAGGAGATAAATACGATCATTCTAAGTGACGTATGTCAGAAAGAAAAAGACACATATCATAAGATGTCACTTAAAGGTGGAATCAAAAATGGCTACACATGAAATAAATTACAAAACAGAAACATAGTCAAATATGTAGAAAATAGACATAAGGCTGCTAAATGGGAAAGGTGGGGAAGGGTGAGGTATTATCCAGGAGGTTGAAATTAGCAAAGATACCATTCCAAGTACCAAATTGAATAACTGACAAGGCCTACACGGTACCTCAAAGAACTGCACTCAGACCACTCAAGTCACTGGAAAATAATACATATGAGTGGTAGGCATCTGAAAAAGAATTTATTGTTGTCTCACAGTACATGAATCAAGTGGATGCACAGCAGCAAAAAACAGAGCTTTGAAAATCAGCTGTAACCAATATAAAAATAAATTTTAAAATATGTATAAAAACAGTGAGACAGACAAAACTTCTTACAACTTTTGTTGAAGGGCTACGATGTAACATGGATTGAACACATGTAGACCCACAGCAGGATGATATATAAGGCTGGAAGCTATGCACGCTAAGACATGTTAGAGAGGCTGGGTGAGGAAATGCAGACCTTTTAAAGTAATACAGCCTGGTACCCATTCCATGGGTCCCAAATCTGCAGGTTCAAGGGAATCTTCTGACAGTGAAAACATGCCTGGAAAACCAAGATGAACGTACACCGTGTGCTCAGGAAAGGTGTCTAAAATGCACCTCATTTTTGATCTCCTGGTGCTGGGGTTCGCCATTCCAGCCACATTACTAACAATCTCCCCACTTGGAGAATCAGCACCTTTAACCTCCTGTTTCACACAGTTTGCAATTTGTGCAGAGGATAAACGGGAAGAGGGGGAACCAATGAGAGACTAGCTGTAGGAGTTTTGACAGGCACATGTCACTCTAATTTCCCATTAGGAAGAAGAATTAACCAAAGGCACAGCCTGCCTCCCCAGAACCAGAATAGGGCCGGAAGCAATACAATGGTTTGGCGGCCAGCTCACAAAAAATGCGAGTTGAAAAATGGAGCTCAGGAGCAGACAATTCAAAGACCTGCAAAGATATAAATGACAACCAACATCCAAAAATATATTCAGGTAAGGCAACGAAGAGGATCTGAATGAGCGGCAGTATTGCAGGAAACAGATTTCAAAACGTAGATTGTACTCACAGTTAAAGCATATGAAAAGCAGCAGAATTTCTAAAATGATGCAGTTGGGCAAAAGGGTGTATGCGTTTTTTTCATGAATATCTTCAGGAAAAAAACACATACAGAGTTTTTGGCCAACCAAGCAAGCGGGAAATGCAAGTCCGCTCAACAAAGAAGTCTCAATTTCCACTGCTCAGAAAGGCCATCCAAAAAATGTGTACAAACCAGAAATGCAGGAGAGGCCATGGAGAACAGGGAGCTACTCACGCTGATGGTTGGGGTATAAATATCCAAGAGCCACTCTGAAGAAGTGTATGCTGTTTCCTAAAACATCTAAAATACAAAGCCCCCGAGCAAAGGGGACTTCAACTCATGGGCATATGACTTGGGAAGACTAAATATCAACAAGACACAGGCACCCCAAAATTTAAGGCTGCTCTGCATACAAGAACCTCCACTTCGGTTCACATAAAGTATGCCAGGAAAAAGAGAAATGCATAAAGAACTTGTGGTAATTTTGTACAACGGAATATCACTCAGACGTGATATCAATGCCATAAGGCCAGTAGCAGCATAATGAGTGGATTAAGGTACGATGATTCTAAGTGCAATAAGTCACACAGAAAAAGAATCTAATCATAAGATATCACTTATAGAGGTAATGTCAACATCACAACACATGAACTGAATTAGGAAAGAGAACAGAGTCTCACATTTAGAAAACACTCTTATGCCTGCTTAAGGGGAAAGTAGAGGTGGGGTGATGCATAAAACTAGAGTTTGATGTTAGCACAGGTACCATTCCATAAACCAAATACAGAATAGACAAGACCTACACTTTCCTCAGTGAACGGGACTCAACACCCCTATTCCACACAGAGGAATATATCTGACTAGTAAAAAATCTTAAAACCTATGTATTGATATGTCTCTGTAAGGGAATCAATTGTGTCTAGACCGGCATAAACACGTCCGTGAAAATCAGTTCAACCCCATTATAAAAATGAATTTCAAAAACAAAACAAAATAACAGAGAAATTCTTACACAATTCCTTCAGGGGTTCTGATGAAACCTGGAATGACCCTATCTGCAAAGACAGCTGGATGAGACATAAGGCTGGACACCAGGGAATGAGAGGACTGGTGAGATTGGGAGAGAAAATGCACACCCTTTAAAGTAGTAATGCATGCCAGCACTCCATGGGTCCCAAATCTCCAGGTAGAAGGGAATATCACTACAGTTATAACATGTATGGGAAACATACAGAATGAACACACTGTTTTGGCGAAAGGTTTCTAAAAGTCTCCTAATTTTTCCTCTCCTTGTGCTCCAATTTGGCATTCCAACTGCTTTACTATCAATCTCCCAACTTTGGAGAGTCAACCCCTAAAACCTCCTGGTTCGCACAGTTTGCTAATTGTGCAGAGGATGAAAGGGAAGAGGGAGAACCAATCAGAGAGTAGATGAAGGCATTTGGACGGGCACATGTCACTCTAATTTCCCATTCAGGAAGAAGAATTAACCAAAGCCTCAGCCAACAGCAGGGAACCAGTATAGCCACCCCTGGAACCAGTATAGGTCCTGAAGCAATATTGTGGATTTGCGGACAGCTCACAAAAATGGGATTTCATAATTGGAGCTCAGGGGCACAGAAATTCACAAACCTGCAGTTATAAAGAACTACTCAATTCCAAAAATCTGTTGAGGAAAGGCAAAGAAGTGGACTTGAAAATGAGGCAGAATTGCACAAAACATATTTCAAGAGGTAAATTAGAATCGCCTTTAAAGCTCAGGAAAAGCATCACAACTTCGACAATGATGCACTTGGCCAAAAAGCGCATATGACTTTTCTCCTGAATTCAGGAGAAAACGCATACGACCTTTTTGGCCAATCAAGCAAGCGCACAATGCAAATCCACAGTACAAAGAATTGTCACTTCCAACCGGTAAAAAGGGATGTCTGAAAATCTGTAAAAACCACAAAGGCAAGAGAGAGATGACAAGGGCATGAAGCAATGTGATCCCAAGGGTCATGGAGGATTGTGATGACAAGTGCATGGAGCATTGTGATGACAAGATTATGTAGCATTTGCTGACAAAGGCATGGAGCATTGTGATGACAAGGTTCATTGAGCACTGTGATGACAAGCCTCAAGGAGCACTGTGATTAGAATGGTCATGGAGCATTGGGATGACAAGGGCATGGATCATTGTGATGACAAGGGTCATGGAACATTTTGATTACATGGGTTATGGATCATTGTGATGTCAGGGGTCATGGAGCACTGTGATGATAAGGGCATGTAGTATTGTGATGACAGAGGTCAGGGAAAATTGTGATGACAAGGGTGAGGGAGTATTGTTATGACTAGTGATGGAACATTGTGATATCAGTGGTGATGGATCATTTTGATGAGAAGTGCATGCAGCATTGTGATGACAAGCTGGTGGAGCATTTTCCTGACAAGCGCATGGAGCATTGTGATGACAAGGGTCATTGAGTATTGTGCTGAGAAAGGCATGGAGCATTGTGATGACAAGGGTCATGGAGCATTGTGATGAAAAGTTCATGGAGCATTGTGGTGACACAGGTCACAGAGGCTTGTGATGACGAGGGCATTGACCATTGTGATGACAAAGATCATGAAGCATTGTGGTGAATGGAGTCACGGAGCATTGTGATGACAGGGGTCATGGAGCATTGGGATGTCAAGGGCATGGAGCATTGTGATGACAGGAGCATGGAGCAATGGTCTCACAAATTTCATGGATTATTGTGATGACAGTGGGCATGGTGCATTGTGATGAAAAGAGCATGGAACATTGTGATAACAACGTCATGGATTATTGTGAAGACAGGTGTCAGGGAACAATGTGATGACATATGTCACGGTCCATTGTGATGCCAATGCCATGGAGCATTGTGATGCCAAGTGTCATGGAGGATTGTGATGACAAAGGTAAAGGAGCATTGTGATGATCAGGACATGGAGCAATGTGATGGCAAGACCTTGGAGCATTGTGATGAGAAGACCATGGATAATTGTGATGACGAGCATCATGGAGCTTTATGATGAAAAGAGCCATGGAGCCTTCTGACATAAGATATTACTTATGAAGGAAATGTAAACATGGCTAAACATGAACTGAATTAGGAAAGAGAACAGAGTCTCACATTTAGAAAACATACTTATGGCTGCTTAGGGGAAAGAAAGGTGGGAAGATGCACAAAACCAGAGTTGGAAATTAGCACAGGTACCGTTCAATAATCCAAATACAGAATAGACAAGTCCTACACCTTCCTCAGTGAACGGGACTCAACACCCCTATTCCCCGCAGAGGAATATATCTGATTAGAAAGAATCTTTTTTTTTTTTTTTTTTTTTTTTTTTTTGCAGTATGTGGGCCTCTCAGTGTTGTGGCCTCTGTGGTTGCGGAGCACAGGCTCCGGACACGCAGGCTCAATGGCCATGGATCATGGGCCAAGCCGCTCCGCGGCATGTTGGATCCTCCCAGACCGGGGCACGAACCCGTGTCCCCTGCAGCAGCAGGCGGACTCTCAACCACTGTGCCACCAGGGAAGCCCCTGATTAGTAAGAATATTAAAACTTATGTATCGATATGTCTCCGTAAGGGAATCAAGTCTGTCTAGACCGGCATAAACACGTCAGTGAAAATAAGCTCAACCTCATTATAAAAATGAATTTCAAAAACAAAACCAAAAAAAACAGCGAAATTCTAACACAATTCCTTCAGGTGTTATGATAAAACCTGTAATGACCCTATCCAAAATGACAACTGGATGACACATAAGGCTGGTCACTTGGGACTGAGAGGATTGGTGAAATTGGGTGAGAAAATGCAGACGCTTTAAAGCAATAATGCATTCCACAAATTCCATGGGTCCCAACTCTCCAGGTAGAAGGGAATATCACTACAGTTATAACATGTACGGGAAACCAAGAGAATGGACACACTGTGTATACGAAAGCTTTCTAAAACTCAACTAATAGTCCCTCTCCTGGTGCTCCGGTTTGAATTTCCAACTGCTTTATTATCAATCTCCCAACTTGGAGAGACAGCCCTTTTAACCTCCTGTTTCTCACACGTTGCCAAATTGGCAGAGGATGGAAGGGAAGATGGAGAACCAATGAGAGAGTATCTGTTAGGCATTTGGACGGGCACATGTCACTCTAATTTCCGGGCAGGAAGAAGAATTAATGAAAGTCTCAGCCAACCACTGGGAACCTCTATAGGTCCTGAACCAAAATTTTGGACTTGCGGTCAGCTCACAAAAAACGAGTTGAAAAATGGAGCTCAGGGGCACAGCAATTCACAAACTGGCAGAGTAAGAAAGGGCAACTATCGTCCAAAAATCTGTTCAGGGAAAGCAACGAGGAGGACTTGAAAGCGAGCCAGAATAGCAGGAAACAGATTTCAAGGGGTACATTGGAATCACATTCAAACAACAGGAAGAGGGACACAATTTCGACAATGATGCACTTGGCCAAAAAGGTCGTATGCGTTGTCTCCTGAATATATTCAGGAGAAAACACATACACCCTTTTTGGCCAAGCAAGCAAGTGGGCAATGCAAATCTGCACTACAAAATGTATCACTTCCCACCGGTCAAAAGGGACATCCGCAAAATGTGTAAAAACCAGAAATGCAAGACAGGCCCTGGAGAACAGAGAGCCCAGTTATGCTGACAGGCGGGATGTAAATTACCAACTGCCTTTGTGGAGGAGTTCACTGTGTTCCCTAAAACAAGTAAACAAGAGAGATACCGAACCAAGGGCACTTCGAGTCTAGGGAATATACCTTGGGAAAACTGAAAATCAATAAGACAGAGCCACCACAAATTGGGGGCTGCACTGCTTACAGGAACCTCAACTTGGGTACACCTTAAATATCCCAGGAAAGACAAAAATGGTTTAAGAAATTGTATTACTTATGGACGATGGAATATCCCCCAGCCATGAAATCAATGTCATGAGGCCAGTAGCAGCAAAAAGAGTGGATTCAGGTACAATGATTCTAAGTGAAATAAGTCACAGAGAAAAGGAAACTTATCATAAGATATCACTTATGAAGGTCCTGTAAACATGGCTACACATGAACTGAGTTAGGAAAGAGAACAGAGTCTCACATTTAGAAAACAATCTTATGCCTGCCTAAGGGGGAAGGAAAGGTGGGGTGATGCATAAAACCAGAGATTGATATCAGTACAGGTACCGTTCCAAAAACCAACTAGGAATTATACAAGTCCTACACCTTCGTCAGTGAAAGGGACTCAAAACCCCATATTTCCCGCAGAGGAATATATCTGACTAGTAAGAATCTTAAAACCTATGTATTGATATGTCTACGTAAGGGAATCAAGTGTGTCTAGACTGGCATAAACATGGCAGTGAAAATCAGCTCAAACCCACTATAAAAAGGAATTTCAAAAACCAAACAAAAAAATAGGGAAATTCTTTACAATTCCTTCAGGGGCTCTGATGAAACCAGGAATGACCCTATCTACAACGACAGTTTGATGTGGCATAAGGCTGGACACTTGGGACTCAGAGAATTGGTGAGATTGAGTCAGCAAATGCAGACCATTTAACAATAATGCGTGGCACACATTCCAAGGATCCCAACTCTCCAGGTTGAAGGGAATTTTACTACAGCTATAACATGTACGGGAAAGCAAGAGAATGGACACACTCTGAATACAAAAGGTTTCTAAAACTCAACTAATAATCCCTGTCCTTGTGCTTCGGTTTGAATTTCCAACTGCTTTGCTATCAATCTCCCAACTTGGAGAGACAGCCCCTTTAACCTCCTGGTTCTCACAGGTTGCAAATTAGGCAGAGGATGAAATGAGAGATGGAGAACCAAAGAGAGAGTAGCTGTTAGGCATTTGGATGGGCACATGTCACTCTAAGTTCCCGGCAGAAAGAAGAATTAACCAAAGTCTCAGCCACACTCCGGGAACCAGTATAGATCCTGAAGCAAAATTTTGGACTTGCGGTCAGCTCACAAAAAACGAGTTGAAAAATGGAGTTCAGGGGCTCAGCAATTCACAAATTGGCAGAGTAATAAAGGGCAACTATCGACCAAAAATCTGTTGAGGGAAGGCAACGAGGCATACTTGAAAGGGTGCCAGAATAGCAGGAAATAGATTTCAAAAGGTACATTGGAATCACCTTTAAAGCACAGGAAGAGGGGCACAATTTCGACCATGGTGCATTTGCCCAAAAAGGGCGTATGCGTTTAATCCTGAATATAATCAGGAGGAAACGCATACGCCCTTTTTGGCCAAGCAAAAAAGCGGGCCATGAAATTCTGCAGTACAAATAATTATCACTTCCCAGCGGTCAAAAGGGACATCTGCAAAATGTGTAAAAACCAGAAAGGCAAGACAGGCCCTGGAGAACAGGGAGCCTAGTCATGCTGATGGGCGGGATGTAAATTGCCAACTCCCTCTCTGGAGGAGTGCATTGTGTTCCCTAAAACAAGTAAACAACAGAGCTACAGAGCTAAGGGCACTTCCAGTCTAGGGAATATACCTTGGGAAAACTGAAAATCAAAAAGACAGAGCCACCCCAAAATTTAGGGCTGCACTGCTTACAAGAACCTCAACTTGTGTACACCTTAAATATCCCAGGAAAGACAAAAATGGTTCAAGAAATTGTGCTACATTCGTAGGATTGAATATCCCTCATCCGTGAAATCAATGTCATAAGGCCAGTAGCAGCAAAATGAGTGGATTCAGGTATGATGATTCTAAGTGAAATAAGTCACAGAGAATAAGTAACTTATCATAAGATATTACTTATGCAGATCCTGTAAACATGGCTACACATGAACTGAGTTAGGAAAGAGAACAGAGTCTCACATATAGAAAACACTATTTTGCCTGCTTAAGGGGGAAGGAGATGTGGGGTGATGCATAAAATCAGAGTTTGATATTCGTACAGGTACCATTCCAAAAACCAACTACGGATTATACAAGTCCTACACATTCCTCAGTGAAAGGGACACAAAACCCCATATATCCCGCAGAGGAATATATCTGACTAGTAAGAATCTTAAAACCTATATATTGATATGTCACCGTGAGGGAATCAAGTGTGTCTGGACTGGCATAAACATGGCAGTGAGAATCAGCTGAAACCCACTATAAAAAGGAATTTCCAAAACAAAACAAAAAAACAGGGAAATTCTTTACAATGCCTACATGGGCTCTGATGAAACCTAGAAAGGCCCTATTTACAATGACAGCTGGATGTGGCATAAGGCTGGACACTTGGGACTGAGAGGATTGGTGAGATTGGGTCAGCAAATGCAGACCATTTAAAACAATAATGTGTGGCACACATTCCAAGGATCCCAACTCTCCAGGTTGAAGGGAATATTACTACAGCTATAACATGTACGGGAAACCAAGAGAATGGACACACTGTTAATACAAAAGGTTTCTAGAAATCAACTAATAGTCCCTCTCCTGGTAATTCTGTTTGAATTTCCAATTGCTTTACTATCAATCTCCCAACTTGGAGAGACATCCCCTTTAACCTCCTGGTTCTCACAGGTTGAAAATTAGGCAGAGGATGAAAGGGAAGATGGAGAACTAATGAGAGAGTAGCTGTTAGGCATTTGGACGGGAATATGCCACTCTAATTTCCAGGCAGAAAGAAGAATTAGCCAAAGTCTCAGCCACACGCCTGGAACCAGTATAGGTCCAGAAGCAAAATTTTGGACTTGCGGTCAGCTCACAAAAAACGAGTTAAAAAATGGAGCTCAGGGTCACGGCAATTCACAAATTGGCAGAGCAATAAAGGGCAACTATTGTCCAAAAATCTGTTGAGGGAAGGCAATGAGGCGGACTTGAAAGCGAGCCAGAATAGCAGGAAACAGATTTCAAGAGGTACATTGGTATCGCCTTCAAAGCACAGGAAGAGGGGCACAAGTTCGACAATGATGCACTTGGCCAAAAAGGGCGTATGCGTTTTCTCCTGAATATATTCAGGAGAAAACACATACGCCCTTTTTGGCCAAGCAAGCAAGCGGGCAATGCAAATCGGCACTACAAAATGTATCACTTTCCACCGATCAAAAGGGAAATCCGCAAAATGTGTAAAAATCAGAAAGGCAAGACAGGCCCTTGAGAACAGAGAGCCCAGTTATGCTGATGGGCGGGATGTAAATTACAAACTGCCTTTGTGGAGGAGTTCACTGTGTTCCTTAAAAGAAGTAAACAAGAGAGCTACAGAACCAAGGGCACCTCCAGTCTAGGGAATATACCTTGGGAAAACTGAAAATCAATAAGACAGAGCCATCCCAAAATTAGGGCTGCACTGCTTACAAGAACTTCAACTTGGGTACACCTTAAATACCCCAGGAAAGACAAAAATGGTTTAAGAAATTGTATTACTTACGGACGATGGAATATCCCCCAGCCATGAAATCAATGTCATGAGGCCAGTAGCAACAAAATGAGTGGATTCAGGTACGATGATTTTAAGTGAAATAAGTCACAGAGAAAAAGAACATTATCATAAGATATCACTTATGAAGGTCCTGTAAACATGGCTACACATGAACTGAGTTAGGAAAGAGAACAGAGTCTCACATTTACAAAACACTCTTATGCCTCCTTAAGGGGGAAGGAGAGGTGGGGTGATGCATAAAACCAGAATTTGATATTAGTACAGGTACCGTTCCAAAAACCAACTACGGAACAGACAAAACCTACACCTTTCTCAGTGAAAAGGACTCAAAACACCATATTTCCCGCAGAGGAATATATCTGACTAGTAAAAATCTTATAACCTATGTATTGATAAGTTTCCATAAGGGAATCAAGTGTGTCTAGACTGGCATAAACATGGCAGTGAGAATCAGCTCAAATCCACTATAAAATTGAATTTCAAAAACAAAACAAAAAAACAGGGAAATTCTTTACAATTCCTTCAGGGGCTCTGATGAAACCTGGAATGACCCTATCTACAATGACAGCTGGATGTGAAATAAGGCTGGACACCGTGGGCTGAGAGAATTGGTGGAACTGGGTCAGCAAATGCAGACCAAATAAAGCAATAATGCGTGGCACACATTCCAAGGGTCCCAACTCTCCAGTTTGAAGGTAATATTACTACAGCTATAACATGTACGGGATACCTAGAGAATGGACACACTGTGAATACGAAAGGTTTCTAAAACTAACCTAAGTCCCTCTCCTGGTGCTCCGGTTTGAATTTCCAACAGCCTTACTATCAATCTCCCTACTTGGAGAGACAGGCCCTTTAACCTCCTGGTTCGCACAGGTTGCCAATTTGGCAGAGGATGAAAGGGAAGCTGGAGAACCAATGAGAGAATAGCTGTTAGGCATTTGGACGGGCACATGTCACTCCAATTTCCTGGCAGGAAGAAGAATTAATCAAAGTGTGTGCCACCCAGTGGGAAACTAAGAGGTCCTGAACCAAAATTTTGGACTTGTGGTCAGCTCACAAAAAAGGAGTTGAATAATGGAGATCAGGGGCACAGCAATTCACAAACTGGCAGAGTACTAAATGGCAACTATCGTCCAAAAATCTGTTGAGGGAAGGCAACGAGGGGGACTTGAAAGCGAGCCGGAATAGCAGGAAACAGATTTCAAGATGTACATTGGAATCGCCTTCAAAGCACAGGAAGAGGGGCACAACTTCGACAATGATGCACTGGGCCAAAAAGGGCGTATGCGTTACCTCCAGAATATAATCAGGAGGAAACGCCTACGCACTTATTGGCCAAGCAAGCAAGCGGCAATGAAATTCTGCAGTACAAAGAAATATCACTTCTCAGCGGTCAAAAGGGACATCTGCAAAATGTGTAAAAACCAGAAAGGCAAGACAGGCCCTGGAGAACAGGGAGCCTAGTTATGCTGATGGGCAGGATGTAAATTGCCAACCGCCTCTCTGGAGGAGTGCAATGTGTTCCCTAAAACAATTAAACAACAGAGCTACAGAGCCAAGGGCACTTCCAGTCTAGGGAATATACCTTGGGAAAACTGAAAATCAATAAGACAGAGCCACACAAAAATTTAGGGCTGCACTGTTTACAAGAACCTCAACTTGGGTACACCTTAAATATCCCAGGAAAGACAAAATTGGTTCAAGAAATTTTAGTACTTACGTACGATGGATAATACCTCAGCCATGAAATCAATGTCATAAGACCAGTAGCAGCAAAATGAGTGGATTCATGTACGATGATTCTAAGTGAAATAAGTCACAGAGAAAAAGAAACTTATCATAAGATATCACTTATGAAGGTCCTGTAAACATGGCTACATATGAACAGAGTTAGGAAAGAGAAAAGAGCCTCTCATTTACAAAACACTTTTATGCCTTCTTAAGGGGAAAGGAGAGGAGGGGTGATGCAGAAAACCAGAATTTGATATTTGTACAGGTACCATTCCAAAAACCAAATATGGAAGAGACAAAACCTACACCTTCCTCAGTGAAAGGGACTCAAAACCCCATATTTCCCGCATTGGAATATATCTGACTAGTAATAATCTTAAAACCTATATATTGATATGTCTCCATAAGGGAATCAAGTGTGTCTAGACTGGCATTAACATGGCAGTGAGAATCAGCTCAAACCCACTATAAAAAGCAATTTCAAAAACAAACAAACAAAAAATAAACCGGGAAATTCTTTACAATTCCTTCGGGGCTCTGATGAAACCTAGAATGACCCTATCTACAATGACAGCTGGATGTGGCATAAGGCTGGACACTTGGGACTGAGAGGATTGGTGAGATTGGGTGAGCAAATGCAGACCTTTTAAAGCAATAATGCGTGGCACACATTCCCAGGGTCCCAACTCTCCAGGTTGAAGGGAATATTACTACAGCTATAACATGTACGGGAAACCTAGAGAATGGACACAGTGTGAATAAGAAAGGTTTCTAGAACTCAACTAATAGTCCCTCTCCTGGTTCTCCAGCTAGAATTTCCAACTGCTTTACTATCAATCTCCCAACTTGGAGAGACAGCCCCTTTAACCTCCTGGTTCGCACAGTTTGCCAATTTGGCAGAGGATGAAAGGGAAGAGGGAGAATCAATGAGAGAGTAGCTGTTAGGCATTTGGACTTTCACATGTCACTCTAATTTCCCAGCAGGAAGAAGAATTAACCAAAGTCTCACCCACCCGCCGGGAACCAGTATAGGTCCTGAACCAAAAGTTTGGATTTGCGGTCAGCTCACAAAAAACAAGTTGAAAAACGGAGCTCAGGGGCACAGCAATTCACAAACTGGCAGAGTAATAAAGGACAACTATAGTCCAAAAACCTGTTGAGGGAAGGCAACAAGGCGGACTTGAATGCGAGCCAGTATAGCAGGAAACAGATTTCAAGAGGTACATTGGAATCGCCTTTAAAGCACAGGAAGAGGGGCACAACTTCGACAATGATGCACTTGGCCAAAAAGGGTGTATGCGTTTTCTCCTGAATATATTTAGGAGAAAACGCATACGCCCTTTTTGGCCAAGCAAGAAAGCGGGCAATGCAAATCTGCACTACAAAGAAGTATCACTTCCCACCGGTCAAAAGGGACATCCGCAAAATGTGTAAAAACCAGAAAGCAAGACAGTCCCTGGAGAACAGGGAGCCTAGTTATGCTGATGGGCAGGATGTAAATTGCCAACTGCCTGTCTGGAGGAGTGCATTGTGTTCCCTCAAACAAGTAAACAACAGAGCTACAGAGCCAAGGGCACTTCCAGTCTAGGGAATATACCTTGGGAAAACTGAAAATCAATAAGAAAAAGGCACCCCAAAATTTAGGGCTGCACTGCTTACAAGAACCTCAACTTGTGTACACCTTATATTTCCGAGGAAAGACAAAAATGGTTCAAGTATTTGTGTTACTTACATAGGATACAATATCCCTCAGCCATGAAATCAATGTCATAAGGCCAGTAGCAGCAAAATGAGTGGATTCAGGTACGATGATTCTAAGTGAAATAAGTCACAGAGAAAAAGAAAATTATCATAAGATATCACTTATGAAGGTCCTGTAAACATGACTACACATGAACAGAGTTAGGAAAGAGAAAAGAGCCTCTCATTTAGAAAACACTCTTATGCCTTCTTAAGGGGAAAGGAGAGGAGCGGTGATGCATAAAACCAGAGTTTGATATTCGTACAGGTACCATTCCAAAAACCAAATATAGAATAGACAAGACCTACACCTTCCTCAGTGAAAGAGACACAAAACCCCATATTTCCCGCAGAGGAATATATCTGACTAGTAATAATTTTAAAACCTATATATTGATATGTCTCCATAAGGGAATCAAGTGTGTCTAGACTGGCATTAACATGGCAGTGAGAATCAGCTCAAACCCACTATAAAAAGGAATTTCAAAAACAACAACAAAAAAAAAACCGGGAAATTCTTTACAAATCTTTTGGGGCTCTGATGAAACCTACAATGACCCTATCTACAATGACAGCTGGATGTGGCATAAGGCTGGACACTTGGGACTGAGAGGATTGGTGAGATTGGGTGAGCAAATGCAGACCTTTTAAAGCAATAATGTGTGGCACACATTCCAAGGGTCCCAACTCTCCAGGTTGAAGGGAATATTACTACAGCTATAACATGTACGGGAAACCTAGAGAATGGACACACTCTGAATACGAAAGGTTTCTGGAACTCAACTAATTGTCCCTCTCCTGGTTCTCCAGCTAGAATTTCCAACTGCTTTACTATCAATCTCCCAAATTGGAGAGACAGGCCCTTTAAACTCCTGGTTCGCACAGGTTGCCAATTTGGCAGAGGATGAAAGGGTAGAGGGAGAACCAATGAGAGAGTAGCTATTAGTAATTTGGACGGGCACATGTCACTCTAATTTCCCGGGAGGAAGAAGAATTAATCAAAGTCTCAGCCACACAATGGGAACCTGTATAGGTCCTGAACCAAAATTTTGGACTTGCGGTCAGCTCACAAAAAAGGAGTTGAAAAATGGATCTCAGGGGCACAGCAATTCACAAACTGGCAGAGTACTAAAGGGCAACTATCGTACAAAAATCTATTGAGGGAAGGCAACGAGGCGAACTGGAAAGTGATCCAGAATAGCAGGAAACAGATTTCAAGGGGTACATTGGAATCACATTCAAACCACAGGAAGAGGGGCACAACTTCGACAATGATGCACTTGGCCAAAAAGGTCGTATGCGTTGTCTCCTGAATATATTTAGGAGAAAACACATACGCCCTTTTTGGCCAAGCAAGCAAGCGGGAAATGCAAATCTTCACTACACAATGTATCACTTCCCACCGGTCAAGAGGGACATCCGCAAAATGTGTAAAAACCAGAAAGGCAAGACAGGCCCTGGAGAACAGAGAGCCCAGTTATGCTGATGGGCAGGATGTAAATTACCAACTGCCTTTGTGGAGGAGTTCATTGTGTTCCCTAAAACAAGTAAACTACAGAGCTACCGAACCAAGGGCAATTCCAGTCTAGGAATATACCTTGGGAAAACTGAAAATCAATAAGACAGATCCACCCCAAATTTGGGGCTGCACTGCTTACAGGAACCTCAACTTGGGTACACCTTAAATATCCCAGGAAAGACAAAAATGGTTTAAGAAATTGTATTACTTATGGACGATGGAATATCCCCCAGCCATGAAATCAATGTCATGGGGCCAGTAGCAGCAAAATGAGTGGATTCAGGTATGATGATTCTAAGTGAAATAAGTCACAGAGAAAAGGAAACTTATCATAAGATATCACATATGAAGGTCCTGTAAACATGGCTACACATGAACAGAGTTAGGAAAGAGAAAAGAGCCTCTCATTTAGAAAACACTCTTATGCCGTCTTAAGGGGAAAGGAGAGGAGGGGTGATGCATAAAACCAGAGTTTGATATTCGTACAGGTACCATTCCAAAAACCAAATATGGAATAGACAAGACCTACACCTTCCTCAGTGAAAGGGACACAAAACCCCATATTTCCCGCAGAGGAATATATCTGACGAGTAATAATTTTAAAACCTATATATTGATATGTCTCCATAAGGGAATCAAGTGTGTCTAGACTGGAATTAACATGGCAGTGAGAATCAGCTCAAACCCACTATAAAAAGGAATTTCAAAAACAAAAAAAAACCCGGGAAATTCTTTACAATTCCTTCAGGGGCTCTGATGAAACCTACAATGACCCTATCTACAACGGCAGCTGGATGTGGCATAAGTCTGGACACTTTGGACTGAGAGGATTGGTGAGATTGGGTGAGCAAATGCAGACATTTTAAAGCAATAATGTGTGGCACACATTCCAAGGGTCCCAACTCTCCAGGTTGAAGGGAATATTACTACAGCTATAACATGTACGGGAAACCTAGAGAATGGACACACTCTGAATATGAAAGGTTTCTAGAACTCAACTAATTGTCCCTCTCCTGGTTCTCCAGCTAGAATTTCCAACTGCTTTACTATCAATCTCCCAAATTGGAGAGACAGGCCCTTTAAACTCCTGGTTCGCACAGGTTGCCAATTTGGCAGAGGATGAAAGGGAATAGGGAGAACCAATGAGAGAGTAGCTATTAGGCATTTGGACGGGCACATGTCACTCTAATTTCCCGTCAGGAAGAAGAATTAATCAAAGTCTCAGCAACACACTGGGACCCTGTAGAGGTCCTGAACCAAAATTTTGGACTTGCGGTCAGCTCACAAAAAACGAGTTGAAAAATGGAGCTCAGGGGCACAGCAATTCACAAACTGGCAGAGTACTAAAGGGCAACTATCGTCCAAAAATCTATTGAGGGAAGGCAACGAGGCGGACTGGAAAGCGATCCAGAATAGCTGGAAACAGATTTCAAGGGGTACATTGGAATCACATTCAAACCACAGGAAGAGGGGCACAACTTCAACAATGATGCACTTCGCCAAAAAGGTCATATGCGTTGTCTCCTGAATATATTCAGGAGACAACACATACGCCCTTTTTGGCCAAGCAAGCAAGCGGGCAATGCAAATCGGCACTACAAAATGTATCACTTCCCACCGGTCAAAAGGGACATCCGCAAAACGTGTAAAAACCAGAAAGGCAAGACAGGCCCTGGAGAACATAGAGCCCAGTTATGCTGATGGGCAGGATGTAAATTACCAACTGCCTTTGTGGAGGAGTTCATTGTGTTCCCTAAAACAAGTAAACAACAGAGCTACCGAACCAAGGGCACTTCCAGTCTAGGGAATATACCTTGGGAAAACTGAAAATCAATAAGACAGAGCCACCCCAAAATTTAGGGCTGCACTGCTTACAAGAACCTCAACTTGGGTACACCTAAAATATCCCAGGAAAGACAAAATTGGTTCAAGCAATTTTGGTACTTAGGTACGATGGATTATCCCTCAGCCATGAAATCAATGTCATAAGGCCAGTAGCAGAAAAATGAGTGGATTCAGGTACGATGATTCTAAGTGAAATAAGTCACAGAGAAAAAGAAAATTATCATAAGATATCACTTATGAAGGTCCTGTAAACATGACTACACATGAACAGAGTTAGGAAAGAGAAAAGAGCCTCTCATTTAGAAAACACTCTTATGCCTTCTTAAGGGGAAAGGAGAGGAGGGGTGATGCATAAAACCAGAGTTTGATATTCGTACAGGTACCATTCCAAAAACCAAATATAGAATAGACAAGACCTACACCTTCCTCAGTGAAAGAGACACAAAACCCCATATTTCCCGCAGAGGAATATATCTGACTAGTAATAATTTTAAAACCTATATATTGATATGTCTCCATAAGGGAATCAAGTGTGTCTAGACTGGCATTAACATGGCAGTGAGAATCAGCTCAAACCCACTATAAAAAGGAATTTCAAAAACAACAACAACAAAAAAAACCTGGAAATTCTTTACAAATCTTTAGGGGCACTGATGAAACCTACAATGACCCTATCTACAACGACAGCTGGATGTGGCATAAGGCTGGACACTTGGGACTGAGAGGATTGGTGAGATTGGGTGAGCAAATGCAGACCTTTTAAAGCAATAATGTGTGGCACACATTCCAAGGGTCCCAACTCTCCAGGTTGAAGGGAATATTACTACAGCTATAACATGTACGGGAAACCTAGAGAATGGACACACTCTGAATACGAAAGGTTTCTAGAACTCAACTAATTGTCCCTCTCCTGGTTCTCCAGCTAGAATTTCCAACTGCTTTACTATCAATCTCCAAAATTGGAGAGACAGGCCCTTTAAACTCCTGGTTCGCACAGGTTGCCAATTTGGCAGAGGATGAAAGGGTAGAGGGAGAACCAATGAGAGAGTAGCTATTAGTAATTTGGACGGGCACATGTCACTCTAATTTCCCGGCAGGAAGAAGAATTAATCAAAGTCTCAGCCACACAATGGGAACCTGTATAGGTCCTGAACCAAAATTTTGGACTTGCGGTCAGCTCACAAAAAAGGAGTTGAAAAATGGATCTCAGGGGCACAGCAATTCACAAACTGGCAGAGTACTAAAGGGCAACTATCGTCCAAAAATCTATTGAGGGAAGGCAACGAGGCGAACTGGAAAGCGATCCAGAATAGCAGGAAACAGATTTCAAGGGGTACATTGGAATCACATTCAAACCACAGGAAGAGGGGCACAACTTCGACAATGATGCACTTGGCCAAAAAGGTCGTATGTGTTGTCTCCTGAATATATTTAGGAGAAAACACATACGCCCTTTTTGGCCAAGCAAGCAAGCGGGCAATGCAAATCTGCACTACACAATGTATCACTTCCCACCGGTCAAAAGGGACATCCACAAAATGTGTAAAAACCAGAAAGGCAAGACAGGCCCTGGAGAACAGAGAGCCCAGTTATGCTGATGGGCAGGATGTAAATTACCAACTGCCTTTGTGGAGGAGTTCATTGTGTTCCCTAAAACAAGTAAACAACAGAGCTACCGAACCAAGGGCAATTCCAGTCTAGGAATATACCTTGGGAAAACTGAAAATCAATAAGAGAGATCCACCCCAAATTTGGGGCTGCACTGCTTACAGGAACCTCAACTTGGGTACACCTTAAATATCGCAGGAAAGACAAAAATGGTTTAAGAAATTGTATTACTTATGGACGATGGAATATCCCCCAGCCATGAAATCAATGTCATGGGGCCAGTAGCAGCAAAATGAGTGGATTCAGGTATGATGATTCTAAGTGAAATAAGTCACAGAGAAAAGGAAACTTATCATAAGATATCACATATGAAGGTCCTGTAAACATGGCTATACATGAACAGAGTTAGGAAAGAGAAAAGAGCCTCTCATTTAGAAAACACTCTTATGCCTTCTTAAGGGGAAAGGAGAGGAGGGGTGATGCATAAAACCAGAGTTTGATATTCGTACAGGTACCATTCCAAAAACCAAATATGGAATAGACAAGACCTACACCTTCCTCAGTGAAAGGGACACAAAACCCCATATTTCCCGCAGAGGAATATATCTGACGAGTAATAATTTTAAAACCTATATATTGATATGTCTCCATAAGGGAATCAGTGTGTCTAGACTGGCATTAACATGGCAGTGAGAATCAGATCAAACCCACTATAAAAAGGAATTTCAAAAACAAAAAAAAAAAAACCGGGAAATTCTTTACAATTCCTTCAGGGGCTCTGATGAAACCTAGAATGACCCTATCTACAACGGCAGCTGGATGTGGCATAAGTCTGGACACTTTGGACTGAGAGGATTGGTGAGATTGGGTGAGCAAATGCAGACATTTTAAAGCAATAATGTGTGGCACACATTCCAAGGGTCCCAACTCTCCAGGTTGAAGGGAATATTACTACAGCTATAACATGTACGGGAAACCTAGAGAATGGACACACTCTGAATACGAAAGGTTTCTAGAACTCAACTAATTGTCCCTCTCCTGGTTCTCCAGCTAGAATTTCCAACTGCTTTACTATCAATCTCCCAAATTGGAGAGACAGTCCCTTTAAACTCCTGGTTCGCACAGGTTGCCAATTTGGCAGAGGATGAAAGGGAATAGGGAGAACCAATGAGAGAGTAGCTATTAGGCATTTGGACGGGCACATGTCACTCTAATTTCCCGTCAGGAAGAAGAATTAATCAAAGTCTCAGCAACACACTGGGACCCTGTAGAGGTCCTGAACCAAAATTTTGGACTTGCGGTCAGCTCACAAAAAACGAGTTGAAAAATGGAGCTCAGGGGCACAGCAATTCACAAACTGGCAGAGTACTAAAGGGCAACTATCGTCCAAAAATCTATTGAGGGAAGGCAACGAGGCGGACTGGAAAGCGATCCAGAATAGCTGGAAACAGATTTCAAGGGGTACATTGGAATCGCATTCAAACCACAGGAAGAGGGGCACAACTTCAACAATGATGCACTTCGCCAAAAAGGTCATATGCGTTGTCTCCTGAATATATTCAGGAGACAACACATACGCCCTTTTTGGCCAAGCAAGCAAGCGGGCAATGCAAATCTGCACTACAAAATGATTCACTTCCCACCGGTCAAAAGGGACATCCGCAAAATGTGTAAAAACCAGAAAGGCAAGACAGGCCCTGGAGAACATAGAGCCCAGTTATGCTGATGGGCAGGATGTAAATTACCAACTGCCTTTGTGGAGGAGTTCATTGTGTTCCCTAAGAAAAGTAATCAAGAGAGCTACCGAACCAAGGGCAATTCCAGTCTAGGAATATACCTTGGGAAAACTGAAAATCAATAAGACAGATCCACCCCAAATTTGGGGCTGCACTGCTTACAGGAACCTCAACTTGGGTACACCTTAAATATCCCAGGAAAGACAAAAATGGTTTAAGAAATTGTATTACTTAGAGACGATGGAATATCCCCCAGCCATGAAATCAATGTCATGAGGCCAGTAGTAGCAAAATGAGTGCATTCAGGTATGATGATTCTAAGTGAAATAAGTCACAGAGAAAAGGAAACGTATCATAAGATATCACTTATGAAGGTCCTGTAAACATGGCTAAACATGAAGTGAGTTAGGAAAGAGAACAGAGTCTCACATTTAGAAAACAATCTTATTCCTGCCTAAGGGGGAAGGAGAGGTGGGGTGATGCATAAAACCAGAGTTTGATATTAGTACAGGTACTGTTACAAAAACCAACTACGAATTATACAAGTCCTACACCTTCGTCAGAGAAAGGGACTCAAATCCCCATATTTCCCGAAGAGGAATATATCTGACTAGTAAGAATCTTAAAACCTATGTATTGATATGTCTACGTAAGGGAATCAAGTGTGTCTAGACTGGCATAAACATGGCAGTGAAAATCACCTCAAACCCACTATAAAAAGGAATTTCAAAAACCAAACAAAAAAATAGGGAAATTTTTTACAATTCCTTCAGGGGCTCTGATGAAACCTGGAATGACCCTATCTACAATGACAGCTGTATGTGGCATAAGGCTGGACACTTGGGACTGAGAGGATTGGTGAGATTGGGTCAGCAAAAGCAGACCATTTAAAGCAATAATGCGTGGCACACATTCCAAGGATCCCAACTCTCCAGGTTGAAGGGAATATTACTACAGCTATAACATGTATGGGAAACCAAGAGAATGGACACACTGTGAATACGAAAGGTTTCTAAAACTCAACTAATAGTCCCTCTCCTGGTGCTTCGGTTTGTATTTCCAACTGCTTTACTATCAATCACCCAACTTGCAGAGACAGCCCCTTTAACCTCCTGGTTCTCAAAGGTTGCCAATTTGGCAGAGGATGAAAGGAAAAATGGAGAACCAATGAGAGAGTAGCTGTTAGGCATTTGGACGGGCACATGTCACTCTAATTTCCCGGCAGAAATTAGAATTAACCAAAGTCTCAGCCATACGCCGGGAACCAGTATAGATCCTGAAGCAATATTTTGGACTTGCGGTCAGCTCACAAAAAACGAGTTGAAAAATGGAGCTCAGGGGCACAGCAATTCACAAACGGGCCGAGTAATAAAGGGCAACTATCGTCCAAAAATCTGTGGAGGGTGGGCAACGAGGCGGACTTGAAACGGAGCCAGAATAGCAGGAAACAGATTTCAAGAGGTACATTGGAATCACCTTTAAAGCACAGGAAGTGGGGCACAATTTTGACCATGATGCACTTGCCCAAAATGGGAGTATGCATTTCCTCCTGAATATAATCAGGAGGAAATGCATATGCACTTTTTAGCCAAGCAAGCAAGCGGGCAATGAAATTCTGGAGGACAAAGAAGTATCACTTCCAAGCGGTCAAAAGGGACATCTGCAAAATGTGTAAAAAACAGAAAGGCAAGACATGCCCTGGAGAACAGGGTGCCTAGTTATGCTGATGGGCAGGATGTAAATTGCCAACCGCCTCTCTGGAGGGGTGCAATGTGTTCCCTAAAACAATTAAACAACAGAGCTACAGAGCTAAGGGCACTTCCAGTCTAGGGAATATACCTTGGGAAAACTGAAAATCAATAAGACAGTGCCACCCCAAAATTTAGGGCTGCACTGCTTACAAAAACCTCAACTTGGGTACACCTAAAATATCCCAGGAAAGACAAAATTGGTTCAAGAAATTCTGGTACTTACGTACGATGGATTATCCCTCAGCCATGAAATCAATGTCATAAGGCCAGTAGCAGCAAAATGAGTGGATTCAGTTACGATGATTCTAAGTGAAATAAGTCACAGAGAAAAAGAAACTTATCATAAGATATCACTTATGAAGGTCCTGTAAACATGGCTACACATGAACTGAGTTAGGAAAGAGAACAGAGTCTCACATTCAGAAAACAATGTTATGCCTGCCTAAGGGGGAAGGAGAGGTGGGGTGATGCATAAAACCAGAGTTTGATATTAGTACAGGTACCGTTCCAAAAACCAACTACGAATTATACAAGTCCTACACCTTCGTCAGTGAAAGGGACTCAAAACCCCATATTTCCCGCAGAGGAATATATCTGACTAGTAAGAATCTTAAAACCTATGTATTGATATGTATCCGTAAGGGAATCAAGTGTGTCTAGACTGGCATAAACATGGCAGTGAGAATCAGCTCAAACCCACTATAAAAAGGAATTTCAAAAACAAAACAAAAAAACAGGGAAATTCTTTACAATTCCTACATGGACTCTGATGAAACCTAGAATGGCCCTATCTACAACAACAGCTAGATGTGGCATAAGGCTGGACACTTGGTACTGAGAGGATTGGTGAGATTTGGTCAGCAAATGCAGACCATTTAAAGCAATAATGCGTGGCACGCATTCCAAGGGTCTCAACTCTGCAGGTTGAAGGGAATATTACTACAGCTATAACATGTACGGGAAACCAAGAGAATGGACACACTGTGAATACGAAAAGTTTCTAGAACTCAACTAATAGTCCCTCTCCTGGTGCTTCTGTTTGAATTTCCAACTGCTTTACTATCAATCTCCCAAATTGGAGAGACAGCCCCTTTAACCTCCTGGTTCTCACAGGTTGCCAAATTGGCAGAGGATGAAAGGGAAGAGGGAGAACCAATGAGAAAATAGCTGTTAGGCATTTGGACGGGCACATGACACTCTAATTTCGCGGCAGGAAGAAGAATTAATCAAATTCTCAGCCACCCACTGGAACCTGCATACGTCCTGAACCAAAATTTTGGACTTGTGTTCAGCTCACAAAAATTGAGTTGAAAAATGGAGCTCAGCGGCACAGCAATTCACAAAATGGCAGAGTACTAAAGGGCAATTATCGTCCAAAAATCTGTTGGGGGAAGGCAACGAGGTGGACTTGAATGCGAGCCGGAATAGCAGGAAACAGATTTCAAGAGGTACATTGGAATCGCCTTCAAAGCACAGGAAGAGGGGAACAACTTCGACAATGGTGAACTTGGCCAAAAAGGGTGTATGCGTTTTCTCCTGAACATATTCAGGAGAAAACGCACACGCCCTTTTTGGCCAAGTAAGCAAGCCAGCAATGCAAATCTGCCCTACAAAGAAGTATCACTTCCCACCGGTCAAAAGGGACATCCACAAAATGTGTAAAAACCAGAAAGGAAAGACAGGCCCTGGAGAACATGGAGCCTAGTTATGCTGATGTGCAGGATGTAAATTGCCAACTGCCTCTCTGGAGGAGTTCATTGTGTTCCCTCAAACAAGTAAACAACAGAGCTACAGAGCCAAAGGCACTCCCAGTCTAGTGAATATACCTTGGGAAAACAGAAAATCAATAAGACAGAGCCACCCCAAAATTAAGGCTGCACTGCTTACAAGAACCTCAACTTGGGTACACCTTAAATATCCGAGGAAAGACAAAAATGGTTTAAGAAATTTTATTACTTACAGACGATGGAATATCCCCAGCCGTGAAATCAATGTCATGAGGGCAGTAGCAGCAAAATGAGTGGATTCAGGTACGATGATTCTAAGTGAAATAAGTCACAGAGAAAAAGAAACTTATCATAAGATATCACTTATGAAGGTCCTGTAAACATGGCTACACATGAACTGAGTTAGGAAAGAGAACAGAGTCTCACCTTTAGAAAACACTCTTATGCCTGCTTAAGGGGGAAGGAGAGGTGGGGTGATGCATAAAACCAGAGTTTGATATTAGTACAGATACTGTTCCAAAAACCACGTATGGAATAGGGAAGACCTACACCTTCCTCATTGAAAGGGACTCAAAATCGCATATTTTCTGCAGAGGAATATATCTGACTAGTAAGAATCTTAAAACCTATGTATTGATATGTCTCCATAAGGGAATCAAGTGTGTCTACGCTGGCTTAAACATGGCAGTGAGAATCAGCTCAAAACCACTATAAAAAGGAAATTCAAAAACAAAACAAAAAAACAGGGAAATTCTTTACAATTCCTTCAGGGGCTCAGATGAAACCTGGAATGACCATAAATACAAAGACAGCTGGATGTGGCATAAGGCTGGACACTTGGGACTGAGAGGATTGGTGAGTTTCGGTGAGCAAATGCAGACCATTTAAAACAATAATGTGTGGCACGCATTCCAAGGGTCCCAACTCATCCTTGTTCAAGGGAATATTACTACAGCTATAATATGTATGGGAAACCTAGAGAATGGACACACTGTGAATACAAAAGGTTTCTAAAACTCAACTAATAATCCCTCTCCTGGTGCTCCGGTTTGAATTTCCAACTGCTTTACTAGCAATCTCCAATCTTGCAGAGACAGCCCCTTTAACCTCCTGGTACTCACAGGTTGCCAGTTTGGCAGAGGATGAAAGGGAAGATGGAGAACCAATGAGAGAATAGCTGTTAGGCATTTGGACGGGCACATGTCACTCTAATTTCCCGGCAGGAATAAGAATAAATCAAATTCTCAGCCACCCACTGGGAACCTTTATAGGTCCTGAACCAAAATTTTGGACTTGTGGTCAGCTCACAAAAAATGAGTTGAAAAATCGAGCTCAGGGGCACAGCAATTCACAAACTGGCAGAGTACTAAAGGGCAACTATCGTCCAAAAATCTGTTGAGGGAAGGCAACGAGGCGGAATTGAAAGTGAGCCGAAATAGCAGGAAACAGATTTCAAGAGGTACATTGGAATCGCCTTCAAAGCACAGGAAGAGGGGCACAACTTCGAAAATGATGCACTTGGACACAAAGGGAGTATGCGGTTTCTCCTGAATATATTCAGGAGAAAACGCAAACGCCCTTTTTGGCCTAGCAAGCAAGCGGGCAGTGCAAATCTTCACTACAAAGAAGTATCACTTCCCAAAGGTCAAAAGGGACATCTGCAAAATGTGTAAAAACCAGAAAGGCAAGACAGGCCCTGGAAAACAGGGAGCCTTGTTATGCTGACGGGCGGGATGTAAATTGCCAACCGCCTCTCTGGAGGAGTGCATTGTGTTCCCTAAAACAAGTAAACAACAGAGCTAGAGAGCCAAGGGCACTTCGAGTCTAGGGAATATACCTTGGGAAAACTGAAAATCAATAAGACACAGCCACCCCAAAATTTAGGGCTGCACTGTTTACAAGAACCTCAACTTGGGTACACCTTAAATATCCCAGGAAAGACAAAAATGGTTCAAGTAATTGTGTTACTTACATACGATGGAATATCCCTCAGCAATGAAATCAATGTCATAAGGCCAGTAGCAGCAAAATGATAGGATTCATGTACGATGCTTCTAAGTGAAATAAGTCACAGAGAAAAAGAAACTTATCATAAGATATCACTTATGAAGTTCCTGTAAACATGGCTACACATGAACAGAGTTAGGTAAGAGAACAGAGTCTCACATTTAGGAAACACTCTTATGCCTGCTTAAGGGGGAAGGAGAGGTGGGGTGATGCATAAAACCAGAGTTTGAGAGTAGTACAGGTACCGTTCCAAAAACCAAATATGGAATAGACAAGACCTACACTTTCCTCAGTGAAGGGACACAAAGCCACATATTTCCCGCAGAGAAATATATCTGACTAGTAAGAATCTTAAAACCTATGTATTGATATGTCTCCGAAAGGGAATCAAGTGTGTCTAGACTGGCATAAACATGACAGTGAGAATCAGCTCAAACCCACTATAAAAAGGAATTTCAAAAACAAAACAAAAAAACAGGGAAATTCTTTACAATTCCTTCAGGGGCTCTAATGAAACCTGGAATGAACCTATCTACAACTACAGCTGGATGTGGCATAAGGCTGGACACTTGGGACTGAGAGGATTTGCGAGATTCAGTGAGCAAATGCAGACCATTTAAAGCAATAATGCGTGACAAACATTCCAAGGGTCCCAACTCTCCATGTTGAATGGAATATTACTACAGCTATAACATGTACGGGAAACCTAGAGAATGGACACACTGTGAATACCAAAGTTTTCTGAAACCAACTAATGTCCCTCGCCTGGTGCTCCGGTTTGTATTTCCAACTGTTTTACTATCAATCTCCCAAATTGGAGAGACAGGCCCTTTAACCTCCTGGTTCGCACAGGTTGCCAATTTGGCAGAGGATGAAAGGGAAGAGGGAGAACCAATGAGAGAGTAGCTATTAGGCATTTGGACGGGCACATGTCACTATAATTTCCCGGCAGGAAGAAGAATTAATCAAAGTCTCAGCCACCCACTGGGAACCTTTATAGGTCCTGAACCAAAATTTTGGACTTGTGGTCAGCTAACAAAAATCGAGTTGAAAAATGGAGCTCAGATGCACAGCAATTCACAAACCGGCAGAGTACTAAAGGGCAAGTATCCTCCAAAAATCTGTTGAGGGAAGGCAACGAGGCAGACTTGAAAGCGATCCGGAATAGAAGGAAACAGATTTCAAGAGGTACATTGGAATCACCTTCAAAGCACAGGAAGAGGGCACAACTTCGACAATGATGCACTTGGCGAAAAAGGGCGTAAGGGTTTTCTCCTGAATATATTCAGGAGAAAACACATAAGCCCTTTTTGGCCAAGCAAGCAAGCGGGCAATGCAAATCTGCACTACAAAATATATCACTTCGCACCAGTCAAAAGGGACATCTGCAAAATGTGTAAAAACCAGAAAGGCAAGACAGGCCCTGGAGAACAGGGAGCCTAGTTATGCTGATGGGCGGGATGTAAATTATCAACTGCCTTTGTGGAGGAGTTCACTGTGTTCCCTAAAACAAGTAAAGAAGAGAGCTACAGAACCAAGGGCACTTCCTGTCTAGGAAATATACCTTGGGAAACCTGAAAATCAATAATACAGAGCCACCCCAAAATTAGGGCTGCACTGCTTACAAGAACCTCAACTTGGGTACACCTTAAATATCCCAGGAAAGACAAAAATGGTTTAAGAAATTGTATTACTTACAGATGATGGAATATCACCCAGCCATGAAATCAATGTCATGAGGCCAGTAGCAGCAAAATGAGTGGATTCAGGTACGATGATTCTAAGTGAAATAAGTCACATAGAAAAAGAAACTTATCATAAGATATCACTTATGAAGGTCCTGTAAACATGGCTACACATGAACTGAGTTAGGAAAGAGAACAGAGTCGCACATTTAGAAAACACTCTTATGCCTGCTTAAGGTGGAAGGAGAGGTGGGGTGATGCATAATACCAGAGTTTGATATTAGTACAGATACTGTTCCAAAAACCAAGTAGGGAATAGACAAGACCTACACCTTCCTCATTGAAAGGGACTCAAAACCGCATATTTTCCACACAGGAATATATCTGACTAGTAAGAATCTTAAAACCTATGTATTGATATGTATCCGTAAGGGAATAAAGTGTGTCTAAGCTGGCTTAAACATGGCAGTGAGAATCAGCTGAAACCCACTATAAAAAGGAATTTCAAAAACAAAACAAAAAAACAGGGAAATTCTTTACAATTCCTTCAGGGTCTCTGATGAAACCTGGAATGACCATATATACAACGACAGCTGGATGTGTCATAAGGCTGGACACTTGGGACTGAGAGGATTGGTGAGTTTCGGTGAGCAAATGGAGAACATTTAAAAGAATAATGCGTGGCACACATTCCAAGGGTCCCAACTCTCCAGGTTGAAGGGAATATTACTACAGCTATAACATGTACGGGAAACCTAGAGAATGGACACACTGTGAATACGAAAGGTTTCAAAATCTCAAATAATAGTACCTCTCCTGGTGCTCCGGTTTGAATTTCCAATTGCTTTATTATCAATCTCCCAACTTGCAGAGACAGACCCTTTAGCCTCCTGGTACTCACAGGTTGCCAGTTTTGCAGAGGATGAAAGGGAAGATGGAGAACCATGAGAGAATAGCTGTTAGGCATTTGGACGGGCTCATGTCACTCTAATTTCCCAGCAGGAAGAATTATTAATCAAATTCTCAGCCACACACTGGGAACCTGTATAGGTCCTGAACCAAAATTTTGGACTTGTGGTCAGCTCACAAAAAATGAGTTGAAAAATGGAGCTCTGGGGCACAACAATTCACAAACTGGCAGAGTACTGAAGGGCAACTATCGTCCAAAAATCTGTTGAGGGAAGGCAACGAGGTGGACTTGAAAGCGAGCAGGAATAGCAGGAAACAAATTTCAAGAGGTACATTGGAATCGCCTTCAAAGCACAGGAAGAGGGGCACAACTTCGACAATGATGCACTTGGCCAAAAAGGGCGTATGCGTTTTCTCCTGAATATATTCAGGAGAAAACGCATACGCCCTTTTTGGCCAAGCAAGCAAGCGGGCAATGCAAATATGCACTACAAAGACGTATCACTTCCCACCGGTCAAAAGGGACATCCGCAAAATGTGTAAAAACCAGAAAGGCAAGACAGGCCATGGAAAACAGGGAGCCTTGTTATGCTGATGTGCGGGATGTAAATTGCCAATTCCCTCTCTGGAGGAGTGCATTGTGTTCCCAAAAACAGGTAAACACCAGAGCTACAGAGCCAAGGGCACTTCCAGTCTAGGGAATATACCATGGGAAAACTGAAAATCAATAAGACAGAGCCACCCCAATATTTAGGGCTGCACTGCTTACAAGAACCACAACTTGGGTAAACCTTAAATATCCCAGGAAAGACAAAATTGGTTCAAGAAATTGTGGTACTTACGTAAGATGGAATATACCTCAGCCATGAAATCAAGGTCATAAGGCCAGTAGAAGCAAAATGGCTGGATTCAGGTACGAAGATTTTAAGTGAAATTAGTCAAAGAGAAAAAGAAACTTATTATAAGATATCACTTATGAAGGTCCTGTAAACATGGCTACACATGAACAGAGATAGGAAAGAGAACAGAGTGTCACATTTAGAAAACACTCTTATGCCTGCTTAAGGGGAAAGGAGAGGAGGTGTGATGCATAAAAGCAGCGTTTGATATTCATACAGCTACCTTTCCAAAAACCAAATATGGAAGAGGCAAGACCTACACCTTCCTCAGTGTAAGGGACTCAAAACCCCTTATTTCCCACAGAGCAATATATCTGACTAGTAAGAATCTTAAAACCTATGTATTGATATGTCTCCGTAAGGGAGTCAAGTGTGTCTAGACTGGCATAATCATGGCAGTGAGAATCACTTCAACCCTCTATAAAAAGGACTTTCAAAAACAAAACAAAAAAACAGGGATAATCTTTACATTTCCTTCAGGGGCTCTGATGAAACATGGAATGACCCTATCTACAATGACAGCTGGATGTGGCATAAGGCTGGACACTTGGGGCTGAGAGGACTGGTGAGATTGGGTCAGCAAATGCACACCATTTAAAGCAATAATGTCATGGAGCATTTTGATGACAAGGGCTTGGAACATTGCGATGACAAGGGTCATGGAGCATTGTGATGACAAGGGCATGGAGCATTCTGATGAAAAGGTGCATGGAGCATTGAGATTACAGGGGTTTTGAAGCAATGTGATTACAAGGGCATGGAGCATTGTGATGAGAAGGCAATGGAGCATTCTGATGACATGCGTCATGGAGCTTTGTGATGACAAGGACATGGAGCATTGTGATTACAGGGGTCTTGGAGCATTGTGATGAAAAGGGAAAGGATCATGGTGATGAAAAATGCATGGAGCCTTGTCATGACAGGGTTCAAGGAGCATACTGATGACTACTGTCAGGGAGCATTGTGATGATAAGTGTATTGAGCTTTGAGATGACAAAAATCATGGAGCATTGTGATGAGAAGACCATGGATAATTGTGATGACCAGCGTCATGGGGCATTGTGATGACAAGTGTTATGGAACATTGTGATCAGAAGGGTTTGGAGCATTGTGATGACAGAGGTCATTGAGCATTTTGATTTCATTGTGATGACAATAGCATGAAATATTATGGTGATGGGCACGGTGCATTGTGATGACAGGGTTCATGGAGCATTGAGATGAAAAGGGGCATGGAGCATTGTGATTACAGGGGTGTTGGAGCATTGTGATGACAAGGGCATGTAGCATTGTGATGAGAAGGCCATGGAGCATTCTGATGACATGCGTCATGGAGCTTTGTGATGACAAGGGCATGCAAAATTGTGATTACAGGGGTCATGGAATATTGTGATGACAGGGGTGAGGGAGTATTTTGATGACTAGTGATGGAACATTGTGATATCAGTGGTGAGAAGGCATTTTGAGGAGAAGTGCATGGAGCATTGTGATGACAAGGTTTATGGAGAATTTTGATGACAAGGATGTGGAGCAATGTGATGAGAATTGCATGGTGCATTGTGATGACATGGGTTATGGAGCATTGTGCTGACACGCGCATCAAACATTCTGCTGAGAAAGGCATGGAGCTTTGTGATGACAAGGGTCACAGAGCATTGTGATAAAAATTTCATGGAGCATTGTGGTAACAAAGGTCACAGAGCTTTGTGTGACGACATCATGGACCATTGTGATGACAAATGTCATGAAGCATTGTGATGAATGGAGTCACGGAGCATTGTGATAACAGGGGTCATGGAGCATTTTGATGAAAAGGGAATGGATCATTGTGATGAAAAAGGCATCGAGCCTTCTCATGACAGTGTTCCAGGAGCATACTGATGACAAGTGTCAGCGAGCATTGTGATGCCAAGTGTATTGAGCATTGTGGTGAGAAAGGTCATGGAGCATTGTGATGAGAAGACCTTGCATAATTGTGATGACGAGCATCATGGGGCATGTGATGACAAGTGTTATGGAACATTGTGATCAGAAGGGTTTTGTGCATTTTGATGACAGAGGTCATTGGGCATTTTGATTTCATTGTGATGACAATAGGATGAAATATTATGGTGATGGGCACGGTGCATTGTGATGACAGGGTTCATGGAGCATTCAGATGAAAAGTGGCATGGAGCATTGTCATTACAGGGGTGTTGGAGAATTGTGATAACAAGGGCATGGAGTATTGTGATGAGAAGGCAATGGAGCATTCTGATGACATGCGTCATGGAGCTTTGTGATGACAAGGGCATGCAGAATTGTGATTACAGGGGTCATGGAATATTGTGATGACAGGGGTGAGAGAGTATTGTGATGACTAGTGAAGGAACATTGTGATATCAGTTGTGAGAAGGCATTTTGAGGAGAAGTGCATGGAGCATTGTGATGACAAGGTTTATGGAGAATTTTGATGACAAAGATGTGGAGCATTGTGATGACAAGTGGATGGTGCATTGTGATGACATGGCTCATGGAGCATTGTGCTGACACGCGCATCGAGCATTGTGATGACAAGGGTCACAGAGCATTGTGATAAAAATTGCATGGAGCATTGTGGTGACAAAGGTCACAGAGCTTTGTGTGCAAGGTCAAGCACCATTGTGATGACAAATGTCATGAAGCAATGTGATGACTGGAGTCACGGAGCATTGTGATAACAGGGGTCTTGGAGCATTGTGATGAAAAGAGAATGGATCAATGTGAGGACATGTGACATGGAGCATTGTGCTGACAAGCGCATGGAGCATTTTGATGACAAGTGTCATGGAGCTTTGTGCTGACAAAGGCATGGAGCATTGTGATGACAAGGGAAACAGAGCATTGTGATGAAAATTTCATGGAGCATTGTGGTGAAAAAGATCACAGAGCCTTGTGTGACGAGGCCATGGACGATTGTGAGGACAAAGATAATGAAGCATTGTGATGAATGGAGTCTCGGAGCATTGTGATGACAGGGGTCATGGAGCATTGTGATGACAAGGGCATGGAGCATTGTGATGACAGGGGCGTGGAACATTGGTCTGACAAGTTTCATGGATTATTGTGATGACAGTGCGCATGGAGCATTGAGATGACAAGGGCAAGGAGCATTGTGGGGACAAAGGTAATAGAGCCTTGTGTGACGAGGACATGGACTATTGTGTGAACAAATGTCATGAAGCATTGTGATGACTGGAGTCACGGAGCTTTGTGATGACATGGGTCATGGAGCATTGTGATGACAAGGGCATGGAACATTGTGATGACAGGGGCATGGAAGATTGGTTTGACATATTTCATGTATTATTGTGATGACATTGGGCATGGCGCAATGTGATGACAAGGTCATGGAGTATTGTGAAGACAGGTGTCACGGAGCATAGTGATGACATATGTCATTGTCCATTGTGATGACAATGGCATGGAGCATTGTGATACCAAGTGTCATGGAGGGATGTGATGACAAAGTAATGGAGCATTTTGATGACAAGGGCTTGGGACATCGCGATGACAAGTGTCATGGAGCAATTTGAATAAAATGGTCATGGAATATTTTGATGACAGCGGTTATGGAACATTGTGATGACAAGGGCATGGAACATTCTGATGAAAAGGTGCATGGAGCATTGAGATTACAGGGGTTTTGAAGCAATGTGATGACAAGGGCATGGAGCATTGTGATGAGAAGGCAATGGAGCATTCTGATGACATGCGTCATGGAGATTTGTGACAACAAGGATATGGCACATTGTGATTACAGGGGTCTTGGAGCATTGTGATGAAAAGGGAATGGATCATTGTGATGAAAAATGCATGGAGCCTTGTCATGACAGGCTTCAAGGAGCATACTGATGACAACTGTCAGGGAGCATTGTGATGATAAGTGTATTGAGCATTGTGATGACAAAGATCATGGAGCATTGTGATGAGAAGACCATGGATAATTGTGATGACCAGCGTCATGTGGCATTGTGATGACAAGTGTTATGGAACATTGTATTCCGAAGAGTTTGGTGCATTGTGATGACAGAGGTCATTGAGCATTTTGATTTCATTGTGATGACAATAGCATGAAATATTATGGTGATGGGCACTGTGCATTGTGATGACACGGTTCATGGAGCATTGAGATGAAAAGTGCCATGGAGAATTGTGATTACAGAGGACTTGGATGATTGTGATGACAAGGGTCATGGAGCCTTGTGATGACAAGGCCATGGAACTTTGTGATGGCAGGGATCTTGGAGCATTGTAATGCCAGGTGTAATGGAGCATTGTGATGACAAGGGCATGGAGCAATGTGATGAGAGATTTCATTGAGCATTGTGATGACAATGGCATGGAGCATTGTGATGCCAAGTGTCATGGAGCTTTGTGATGACAAATGTCATGGGGCATTTTGATGACAAGTGCGTGGTGCTTTGTGATGAGAAGGGCAGGGAGCATTGTGATGACAGGGTCATGGAGCAATTTGAATAAAAGTGTCATGGAATATTTTGATGACAGGGGTTATGGAACATTGTGATGTCAGGGGTCATGGAGCATTGTGATGATAAGGGCATGTAGCACTGTGATGACAGTGGTCATGGGACATTGTGATGACAGGGGTGAGCGAGTATTGTGATGACTAGTGATGGAACATTGTGATATATGTGGTGAGAGAGGATTTTAATGAGAAGTGCATGGAGCATTGTGATGACAGGTTTTATGGAGCATAGCAATGAAAATGATGTGGACCATTGTGCTGAAAAGAGCATGGCACATTGTGATGACATGTGTCATGGAGCATTGTGCTGACAAGCGCATGGAGCATTTTGATGACAAGTGTCATGGAGCATTGTGCTGACAAAGGCATTGAGCATTTTGATGACAAGGGACACACAACATTGTGATGAAAATTACATGGAGCATTGTGGTGACAAAATCACAGAGCCTTGTGTGACGAGGGCATGGACCATTGTGATTAGAAAGGTCATGAATCATTGTGATGACTGGAGTCACGGAGCATTGTGATGACAGGGGCATGGAACATTGGTCTGACATGTTTCATGGATTATTGTGATGTCAGTGGGCATGGCACATTGTGATGACAAGGGCATGCAACACTGTGATGACAAGGTCATGGAGTATAGTGAAGACAGGTGTCAGGGAGCATTGTGATGACATATGTCATTGTCAATTGTGATGACAATGGCATGGAGCATTGTGATACCTATTGTAATGGAGGATTGTGATGACAAAGGTAATGGAGCATTTTCATGACAAGGGCTTAGAACATTGCAATGACAACGGTCATGGAGCATTGTGATGACAAATGCATGGAGCATTCTAATGAAAAGGTGCATGGCATATTGAGATTAAAGGGGTTTTGAAGCAATGTGATAACAAGGGCATGGAGCATTGTGATGAGAAGGCAATGGAGCATTCTGATGACATGCGTCATGGAGCTTTGTGATGACAAGGACATGGAGCATTGTGATTACAGGGGTCTTGGAGAATTGTGATGAAAAGAGAATGGATCATTGTGATGAAAAATGCATGGAGGCTTGTCATGACAGTGTTCAAGGAGCATACTGATGACAACTGTCAGGGAGCATTGTGATGATAAGTGTATTGAGCATTGTGATGACAAAGATCCTGGAGCATTGTGATGAGAAGACCATGGATAATTGTGATGACCAGCGTCATGGGGCATTGTGATGACAAGTGTTATGGAACATTGTGATCAGAAGGGTTTGGTGCATTGTGATGACAGAGGTCATTGAGCATTTTGATTTCATTGTGATGACAATAGCATGAAATATTATGGTGATGGGCACGGTGAATTGTGATGACAGGGTTCATGGAGCATTGAGATGAAAGGAGGCATGGAGCATTGTGATTACAGTGGTGTTGGAGCATTGTGATGACAAGGGCATGGAGCATTGTGATGAGAAGTCCATGGAGCATTCGGATGACATGCGTCATGGAGCTTTGTGATGACAAGGGCACGGAGAATTTTGATTACAGGGGTCATGGAATATTGTGATGACAGGGGTGAGGGAGTATTGTGATGACTAGTGATGGAACATTGTGATATCAGTGGTGAGAAAGCATTTTGAGTAGTAGTGCATGGAGCATTGTGATGACAAGGTTTATGGAGCATTTTGATGACAAGGATGTGGAGCATTGTGATGACAAGTGCAAGGTGCATTGTGATGACATGGGTTATGGAGCATTGTGCTGACACACGCATCGAGCATTGTGATGACAAGGGTTATGGAGCATTGTGCTGACAAAGGCATGGAGCTTTGTAATGACAAGGGTCACAGAGCATTGTGATAAAAATTTCATGGAGCATTGTGGTGACAAATGTCACAGAGCTTTGTGTGACGAGGTCATGGACCATTGTGATGACAAATGTCATGAAGCATTGTGATGACTGGAGTCACGGAGCATTGTGATAACAGGGTTCTTGGTGCATTGTGATGAAAAGGGAATGGATCATTGTGATGAAAAAGGCATGGAGCCTTGTCATGACAGTGTTCAAGGAGCATACTGATGACAAGTGTCAGCGAGCATTGTGATGCCAAGTGTATTGAGCATTGTGGTGACAAAGGTCATGGAGCATTGTGATGAGAAGGGCTTGCATAATTGTGATGACGAGTGTCATGGGGCATGGGATGACAATTGTTATGGAACATTGTGATCAGAAGGGTTTGGAGCATTGTGATGACAGAGGACATGGAGCATTTTGATTTCATTGTGGTGACAGTAGCATGAATCATTAAGATGATGGGTATGGTGCATTGAGATGAAAGTGTTCATCGAGCATTGCGATGAAAAGAGGCATGGAGAATTGTGATTACATAGGTCTTGGAGCATTGTGATGACAAGGGACATGGAGCCTTGTGATGACAAGGCCGTGGAACACTGTGATGGCAGGGGTCATGGAGCATTGTTATGACAGGTGTAATGGAACATTGTGATGACAAGGGCATGGAGCAATGTGATGAGAGATTTCATTGAGCATTGTGATGACAATGGCATGGAGCACTGTGATGCCAACCGTCATGGAGGTTTGTGATGACAAATGTCATGTGGCATTTTGATGACAAGGGCGTGGTGCATTGTGATGAGAAGTGCAGGGAGCATTGTGATGACAGGGTCATGGTGCAATTTGAATAAAAGGGTCATGGAATATTTTGATGACAGGGGTTATGGAACATTGTGATGTCACAGGTCATGAAGCATTGTGATGAAATGGGTCATGGAGCATTTGTGACAGGGGTTATGGAACTTTGGGATGTCAGGGGTCATGGAGCATTGTGATGATAAGGGCATGTATCACTGTGATGACAGTGGTCATGGAACATTGTGATGACAGGGGTGAGCGAGTATTGTGATGACTAGTGATGGAACATTGTGATATATGTGGTGAGAGAGCATTTTGATGAGAAGTGCATGGAGCATTGTGATGACAAGTTTTATGGAGCATAGCGATGAAAAGGATGTGGAGCATTGTGATGAAAAGAGCATGGCACATTGTGATGACATGTGTCATGGAGCATTGTGCTGACAAGCGCATGGAGCATTTTGATGACAAGTGTCATGGAGCATTGTGCTGACAAAGGCATGGAGCATTGTGATGACAAGGGACAAAGAGCATTGTGATGAAAATTTCATGGAGCATTGTGGTGACGAAGATCACAGAGCCTTGTGTGACGAGGGCATGGACCATTGTGATGAGAAAGGTCATGAATCATTTTGATGAGTGGAGTCAAGGAGCACTGTGATGACAGGGGTCATAGAACATTGTGATGACAAGGGCATGGAGCAATGTGATGACAGGGGCATGGAACATTGGTCTGACAAGTTTCATGGATTATTGTGATGACAGTGGGCATGGAGCATTGAGATGACAAGGGCATGGAGCATTGTGGGGACAAAGGTAACAGAGCCTTGTGTGACGAGGGCATGGACTATTGTGTGAACAAATGTCATGAAGCATTGTGATGACTGGAGTCACGGAGCTTTGTGATGACATGAGTTATGGAGCATTGTGATGACAAGGGCATGGAACATTGTGAAGACAGGGGCATGGAAGATTCGTTTGACACATTTCATGTATTCTTGTGATGACATTGGGCATGGCGCAATGTGATGACAAGGTCATGGAGTATTGTGAAGACAGGTGTCAGGGAGCATAGTGATGACATATGTCATTGTCCATTGTGATGACAATGGCATGGAGCATTGTGATACCAAGTGTCATGGAGGAATGTGATGACAAAGTAATGGAGCATTTTGATGACAAGGGCTTGGGATATTGCGATGACAAGTGTCATGGAGCAATTTGAATAAAATGGTCATGGAATATTTTGATGACAGGGGTTATGGAACATTGTGATGACAAGGGCATGGAACATTCTGATGAAAAGGTGCATGGAGCATTGAGATTACAGGGGTTTTGAAGCAATGTGATGACAAGGGCATGGAGCATTGTGATGAGAAGGCAATGGGTCATTCTGATGACATGCGTCAAGGAGATTTGTGACAACAAGGACATGGAGCATTGTGATTACAGGGGTCTTGGAGCATTGCGATGAAAAGGGAATGGATCATTGTGATGAAAAATGCATGGAGCCTTGTCATGACAGGGTTCAAGGAGCATACTGATGACAACTGTCAGGGAGCATTGTGATGATAAGTGTATTGAGCATTGTGATGACAAAGATCATGGAGCATTGTGATGAGAAGACCATGGATAATTGTGATGACCAGCATCATGGGGCATTGTGATGACAAGTATTATGGAACATTGTATTCCGAAGGGTTTGGTGCGTTGTGATGACAGAGGTCATTGAGCATTTTGATTTCATTTTCATGACAATAGCATGAAATATTATGGTGATGGGCACGGTGCATTGTGATGAAACGGTTCATGGAGCATTGAGATGAAAATTGCCATGGAGAATTGTGATTACAGAGGTCTTGGAGCATTGTGATGACAAGGGTCATGGAGCCTTGTGATGACAAGGCCATGGAACTTTGTGATGGCAGGGGTCATGGAGCATTGTTATGACAGGTGTAATGGAGCATTGTGATGACAAGGGCATGGAGCAATGTGATGAGAGATTTCATTGAGCATTGTGATGACAATGGCATGGAGCATTGTGATGCCAAGGGTCATGGAGCTTTGTGATGACAAATGTCATGGGGCATTTTGATGACAAGTGCGTGGTGCATTGTGATGAGAAAGGCAGGGAGCATTGTGATGACAGGGTCATGGAGCAATTTGAATAAAAGTGTCATGGAATATTTTGATGACAGGGGTTATGGAACATTGTGATGTCAGGGGTCATGGAGCATTGTGATGATAAGGGCATGTAGCACTGTGATGACAGTGGTCATGGGACATTGTGATGACAGGGGTGAGCGAGTATTGTGATGACTAGTGATGGAACATTGTGATATATGTGGTGAGAGAGGATTTTAATGAGAAGTGCATGGAGCATTGTGATGACAAGTTTTATGGAGCAGAGCAATGAAAAGGATGTGGAGCATTGTGCTGAAAAGAGCATGGCACATTGTGATGACATGTGTCATGGTGCATTGTGCTGACAAGCGCATGGAGCATTTTGATGACAAGTGTCATGGAGCATTGTGCTGACAAAGGCATTGAGCATTGTGATGACAAGGGACACACAACATTGTGATGAAAATTACATGGAGCATTGTGGTGACAAACTCACAGAGCCTTGTGTGACGAGGGCATGGACCATTGTGATGAGAAAGGTCATGAATCATTGTGATGACTGGAGTCACGGAGCATTGTGATGACAGGGGCATGGAACATTGGTCTGACATGTTTCATGGATCATTGTGATGACAGTGGGCATGGCGCATTGTGATGACAAGGGCATGGAACACTGCGATGACAAGGTCATGGAGTATAGTGAAGACAGGTGTCAGGGAGCATTGTGATGACATATGTCATTGTCAATTGTGATGACAATGGCATGGAGCATTGTGATACCTATTGTCATGGAGGATTGTGATGACAAAGGTAATGGAGCATTTTCATGGCAAGGGCTTGGAACATTGCGATGACAACGGTCATGGAGCATTCTGATGAAAAGGTGCATGGCACATTGAGATTAAAGGGGGTTTGAAGCAATGTGATAAAAAGGGCATGGAGCATTGTGATGAGAAGGCAATGGAGCATTCTGATGACATGCGTCATGGAGCTTTGTGATGACAAGGACATGGAGCATTGTGATTACAGGGGTCGTGGAGCATTGTGATGAAATGGGAATGGATCATTGTGATGAAAAATGCATGGAGCCTTGTCATGACAGTGTTCAAGGAGCATACTGATGACAACTGTCAGGGAGCATTGTGATGATAAGTGTATTGAGCATTGTAATGACAAAGATCATGGAGCATTGTGATGAGAAGACTATGGATAATTGTGATGACCAGCGTCATGGGGCATTGTGATGACAAGTGTTATGGAACATTGTGATCAGAAGGGTTTGGTGCATTGTGATGACAGAGGTCATGGAGCATTTTGATTTCATTGTGATGAAAATAGCATGAAATATTATGGTGATGGGCACGGTGCATTGTGATGACAGGGTTCATGGAGCATTGAGATGAAAAGGGGCATGGAGCATTGTGATTACAGGGGTGTTGGAGCATTGTGATGACAAGGGCATGGAGCATTGTGATGAGAAGGCCATGGAGCAGTCTGATGGCATGCATCATGGAGCTTTGTGATGATAAGGGCATGGAGAATTGTGATTACAAGGGTCTTGGAATATTGTGATGACAGGGGTGAAAGATTATTGTGATGACTAGTGGTGGAACATTGTGATATCAGTGGTGAGAAAGCATTTTGAGGAGAAGTGCATGGAGCATTGTGATGACAAGGTTTATGGAGCATTTTGATGACAAGGATGTGGAGCATTGTGATGACAAATGCATGGTGCATTGTGATGACATGGGTTATGGAGCATTGTGCTGACAAAGGCATGGAGCTTTGTGTTGACAAGGGTCACAGAGCATTGTGATAAAAATTTCATGGAGCATTGGGGTGACAAATGTCACAGATCTTTCTCTGACCAGGTCATGGACCATTGTTATGACAAATATCATGAAGCATTGTGATGACTGGAGTCACGGAGCATTGTGATAACAGGGGTCTTGGAGCATGGTGATGAAAAGGGAATGGATCATTGTAATGAAAAAGTCATGGATCTTGTCATGACAGTGTTCAAGGAGCATACTGATGACAAGTGTCAGCGAGCATTGTGATGCCAAGTGTATTGAGCATTGTGATGACATGTGCATGGTGCATTGTGATGACATGGGTTATGGAGCATTGTGCTGAGACACGCATCGAGCATTGTGATGACAAGGGTCATGGAGCACTGTGCTGACAAAGGCATGGAGCTTTGTGATGACAAGGGTCAAGAAGCATTGTGATGACAAGGGCTTGGAGCATTGTGATGACAAGTGTCATGGAGAATTGTAATGACAATGGCAGGGAGCATTGTGATGTCAAGGGACATTAAGAATTTTTATAACGGTGTCATGAAGCATTGTGATGACAATCATATGGAGCTTGCTATGACAGGGTTCAGGGAGCATTGCAATGACAAGTGCACGGAGAATTGTGATGACAAGAGCATGTAACTTTGTGATGAGTAATGTCATGGATTATTGTGATGACAAAGAGGTGGAGAATTGTGATGACAAGTGACATGGAGCAATGTGATGGCAAGACCATGGAGCATTGTGATGAGAAGACCAAGGATAATCGTGGTGACAAGCATCATGGAGCATTATGATGACAAGAGCCATGGAGCATTCAGACATAAGATATCACTTATGAAGGAAATGTAAACATGGGTACACATGAACTGAATTAGTAAAGAGAACAGAGTCTCACATATAGAAAACATACGTATGCCTGCTTACGGGGAAAGGAGAGGTGGGTTGATGCATAACACCAGAGTTTGATATTAGCACAGGTACCATTCCATGATTCAAATACAGAATAGACAAGACCTACTCCTTCCTCAGTGAACGGGACTCAACACCCGTATTCTCTGCAGAGGAATATATCTGACTAGTAAGAATCTTAAAACCTATGTATTGATATGTCTCCGTAAGGGAATCAAGTGTGTCTAGACTGGCATAAACATGGCAGTGAAAATCAGCTGAAACCCACCATAAAAAGGAATTTAAAAACAAAACAAAAAAACAGGGAAATTCTTTACAATTCCTTCAGGGGCTCTGATGAAACCTGGAATGACCCTATCTACAATGACAGCTACATGTGACATAAGGCTGGACACTTGGGACTGAGAGGATAGGTGAGATTCGGTGAACAAATACAGACCATTTAAAGCAATAATGTGTGGCACACGTTCCTAGGGTCCCAACTCTCCAGTTTGAACGGAATATTACTACAGCTATAAAATGTACGGGAAACCTAAAGAATGGACACACTGTGAATACGAAATGTTTCTAAAACTCAACTAATAGTCCCTCTCCTGGTGCTCCGGTTTGAATTTCCAACTGCTTTCCTATCAATCTCCCAAATTGCAGAGACAGCCCCTTTATCTTCCCGGTACGCACAGGTTGCTAATTTGGCAGAGGATGAAAGGGAAGGGGGAGAACCAATGAGAGAGTAGCTGTTAGGCATTTGGACGGGCACATGCCACTCTAATTTCCCGGCAGGAAGAAGAATTAACCAAAGGCTCAGCCAGACACCGGGAACCAGTATAGGTCCTGAACCAACGTTTGGGACTTGCGGTCAGCTCAAAAAAAACGAGTTGAAAAATGGATCTCAGATGCATAGCAATTCACAAACTTGTAGATTAATAAAGGACAACTATCGTCCAAAAATCTGTTCAGGGAAGGCACCGAGGCGACCTTGAAAGCGAGCCAGAATAGCAGGAAACCGATTTCAACAGGTACATTGGAATTGCATTTAAAGCACAGGAATAGGGGCACAACTTCGACAATGATGCACTTGGCAAAAAAGGGCATATGCGTTTTCTCCTGAATATATTCAGGAGAAAACCCATACGACCTTTTTGGCCAAGCAAGCAAGCGGGCAATGCAAATCTGCACTACAAAGAAGTGTCACTTCCCACCGGTCAAAAGGGACATCCGCAAAATGTGTAAAACCAAAAAGGCAAGACAGGCCCTGGAGAACAGGGAGCCTAGTTATGCTGATGGGCAGGATGTAAATTGACAACTGCCTCTCTGGAGGAGTGCATTGTGTTCCCAAAACAAGTAATCAACTGAGCTCCAGAGCCAAGGGCACTTCCAGTCTATGGAATATACCTTGGGAACACTGAAAATCAATAATACAGAGCCACCCCAAAATTTAGGGCTGCACTGCTTACAAGAACTTCAACTTGGGGACACCTGAAATATCCCAGGAAAGACAAAAATGGTTCAAAAATTGTGTTACTTATGTAAGATGGAATATCCCTCAGCCATGAAATCAATGTCATAAGGCAAGTAGCAACAAAATGAGTGGATTCAGGTCCGATGATTCTAAGTGAAATAAGTCACAGAGAAAAAGAAACTTATCATAAGATATCACTTATGAAGGTCCTGTAAACATGGATACACATGAACTGAGTTAGGAAAGAGAACAGAGTCTCACAGTAAGAAAACACTCTTATGCCTGCTTAAGGGGGAAGGAGAGGTGGGGTGATGCATAAAACCAGAGTTTCATATTAGTACATGTACCGGTCCAAAAACCAAATACGGAATAGACAACAACTACACCTTCCTCAGTGAAAGGGACTCAAAACCCAATATTTCCCGCTGTAAGAATCTTAAAACCTATGTATTGATATGTCTCTGTAAGGGAATCAAGTGCGTCTAGACTGGCATAAACATGGCAGTGAGAATCAGCTCAAACCCACTATAAAAAGGAATTTCAAAAACAAAACAAAAAACAGGGAAATTCTTTACAATTCCTACAGGGGCTCTGATGAAACCTGGAATGACCCTATCTACAATGACAGCTGGATGTGGCATAAGGCTTGACACTTGGGACTGAGAGGATTGGAGAGATTCGGTGAGAAAATGTAGACCATTTAAAGCAATAATGCGTGGCACACATTCCAAGGTCCCAACTCTCCAGGTTGAAGGGAATATTACTACAGCTATAACATGTACGGGAAAACTAGAGAATGGACAGACTGTGAATACGAAAGGTTTCTAAAACTCAACTAATAGTCCGTCTCCTGGTGCTCCGGTTTGAATTTCCAACTGCTTTACTATCAATCTCCCAAATTGCAGAGACAGCCCCTTTAACCTCCTGGTTCGCACAGGTTGCCAACTTGGCAGAGGATGAAAGGGAAGAGGGAGAATCAATGAGAGTAGCTGTTAGGCATTTGGATGGGCACATATCACTGTAATTTCCGGTCAATGAGAAGAATTAACAAAACTCTCAGCCACCCGCTGGGAAACAGTATAGGTACTGAACCAAAATTTTAGACTTGCGGTCAGCTCACAAAAAACGAGTTGAAAACTGGAGCTCAGGGGCAGAGCATTTCAGAAAATGGCCGAGTAATAAAGGAAAACTATCGTCCAAAAATCTGTTGAGGGAAGGCAACGAGGCCGACTTGAAAGCGAGCCAGAAGAGCAGGAAACAGACTTCAAGAGGTACATTGGAATCACCTTTAAAGCACAGGAAGAGTGGCACAACTTAGACAATGATGCACTTGGCAAAAAAGGGCGTATGTGTTTTCTCCTCAATATATTCAGGAGAAAACGCATACGCCCTTTTTGGCCAAGCGAGCAAGCGGGCAATGCAAATCTGCCCTACAAAAAGTATCACTTCCCACTGGTCAAAAGGGACATCCGCAAAATGTGTAAAAACTAGAAACGCAAGACAGGCCCTGGAGAACAAGGATCCTAGTTATGCTGATGGGCAGGATGTAAATTGCCAACTGCCTCTCTGGAGGAGTCAATTGTGTTCCCTGAAACAAGTAAACAACAGAGCTACGGATCCAAGGGCACTTCCAGTCTAGGGAATATACCTTGGGAAAACTGAAAATCAATAAGACAGAGCCACCCCAAAATTTAGGGCTGCACTGCTTACAAGAACTTCAACTTGGGGACACCTGAAATATCCCAGGAAAGACAAAAATGGTTCAAAAATTGTGTTACTTATGTAAGATGGAATATCCCTCAGCCATGAAATCAATGTCATAAGGCAAGTAGCAACAAAATGAGTGGATTCAGGTCCGATGATTCTAAGTGAAATAAGTCACAGAGAAAAAGAAACTTATCATAAGATATCACTTATGAAGGTCCTGTAAACATGGATACACATGAACTGAGTTAGGAAAGAGAACAGAGTCTCACAGTAAGAAAACACTCTTATGCCTGCTTAAGGGGGAAGGAGAGGTGGGGTGATGCATAAAACCAGAGTTTCATATTAGTACATGTACCGGTCCAAAAACCAAATACGGAATAGACAACAACTACACCTTCCTCAGTGAAAGGGACTCAAAACCCAATATTTCCCGCTGTAAGAATCTTAAAACCTATGTATTGATATGTCTCTGTAAGGGAATCAAGTGCGTCTAGACTGGCATAAACATGGCAGTGAGAATCAGCTCAAACCCACTATAAAAAGGAATTTCAAAAACAAAACAAAAAACAGGGAAATTCTTTACAATTCCTACAGGGGCTCTGATGAAACCTGGAATGACCCTACCTACAATGACAGCTGGATGTGGCATAAGGCTTGACACTTGGGACTGAGAGGATTGGAGAGATTCGGTGAGAAAATGTAGACCATTTAAAGCAATAATGCGTGGCACACATTCCAAGGTCCCAACTCTCCAGGTTGAAGGGAATATTACTGCAGCTATAACATGTACGGGAAAACTAGAGAATGGACAGACTGTGAATACGAAAGGTTTCTAAAACTCAACTAATAGTCCGTCTCCTGGTGCTCCGGTTTGAATTTCCAACTGCTTTACTATCAATCTCCCAAATTGCAGAGACAGCCCCTTTAACCTCCTGGTTCGCACAGGTTGCCAACTTGGCAGAGGATGAAAGGGAAGAGGGAGAATCAATGAGAGTAGCTGTTAGGCATTTGGATGGGCACATATCACTGTAATTTCCGGTCAATGAGAAGAATTAACAAAACTCTCAGCCACCCGCTGGGAAACAGTATAGGTACTGAACCAAAATTTTAGACTTGCGGTCAGCTCACAAAAAACGAGTTGAAAACTGAAGCTCAGGGGCAGAGCATTTCAGAAAATGGCCGAGTAATAAAGGAAAACTATCGTCCAAAAATCTGTTGAGGGAAGGCAACGAGGCCGACTTGAAAGCGAGCCAGAAGAGCAGGAAACAGACTTCAAGAGGTACATTGGAATCACCTTTAAAGCACAGGAAGAGTGGCACAACTTAGACAATGATGCACTTGGCAAAAAAGGGCGTATGTGTTTTCTCCTCAATATATTCAGGAGAAAACGCATACGCCCTTTTTGGCCAAGCGAGCAAGCGGGCAATGCAAATCTGCCCTACAAAAAGTATCACTTCCCACTGGTCAAAAGGGACATCCGCAAAATGTGTAAAAACTAGAAACGCAAGACAGGCCCTGGAGAACAAGGATCCTAGTTATGCTGATGGGCAGGATGTAAATTGCCAACTGCCTCTCTGGAGGAGTCAATTGTGTTCCCTGAAACAAGTAAACAACAGAGCTACAGATCCAAGGGCACTTCCAGTCTAGGGAATATACCTTGGGAAAACTGAAAATCAATAAGACAGAGCCACCCCAAAATTTAGGGCTGCACTGCTTACAAGAACTTCAACTTGGGGACACCTGAAATATCCCAGGAAAGACAAAAATGGTTCAAAAATTGTGTTACTTATGTAAGATGGAATATCCCTCAGCCATGAAATCAATGTCATAAGGCAAGTAGCAACAAAATGAGTGGATTCAGGTCCGATGATTCTAAGTGAAATAAGTCACAGAGAAAAAGAAACTTATCATAAGATATCACTTATGAAGGTCCTGTAAACATGGATACACATGAACTGAGTTAGGAAAGAGAACAGAGTCTCACAGTAAGAAAACACTCTTATGCCTGCTTAAGGGGGGAGGAGAGGTGAGGTGATGCATAAAACCAGAGTTTCATATTAGTACATGTACCGGTTCAAAAACCAAATACGGAATAGACAACAACTACACCTTCCTCAGTGAAAGGGACTCAAAACCCAATATTTCCCGCTGTAAGAATCTTAAAACCTATGTATTGATATGTCTCTGTAAGGGAATCAAGTGCGTCTAGACTGGCATAAACATGGCAGTGAGAATCAGCTCAAACCCACTATAAAAAGGAATTTCAAAAACAAAACAAAAAACAGGGAAATTCTTTACAATTCCTACAGGGGCTCTGATGAAACCTGGAATGACCCTATCTACAATGACAGCTGGATGTGGCATAAGGCTTGACACTTGGGACTGAGAGGATTGGAGAGATTCGGTGAGAAAATGTAGACCATTTAAAGCAATAATGCGTGGCACACATTCCAAGGTCCCAACTCTCCAGGTTGAAGGGAATATTACTACAGCTATAACATGTACGGGAAAACTAGAGAATGGACAGACTGTGAATACGAAAGGTTTCTAAAACTCAACTAATAGTCCGTCTCCTGGTGCTCCGGTTTGAATTTCCAACTGCTTTACTATCAATCTCCCAAATTGCAGAGACAGCCCCTTTAACCTCCTGGTTCGCACAGGTTGCCAACTTGGCAGAGGATGAAAGGGAAGAGGGAGAATCAATGAGAGTAGCTGTTAGGCATTTGGATGGGCACATATCACTGTAATTTCCGGTCAATGAGAAGAATTAACAAAACTCTCAGCCACCCGCTGGGAAACAGTATAGGTACTGAACCAAAATTTTAGACTTGCGGTCAGCTCACAAAAAACGAGTTGAAAACTGAAGCTCAGGGGCAGAGCATTTCAGAAAATGGCCGAGTAATAAAGGAAAACTATCGTCCAAAAATCTGTTGAGGGAAGGCAACGAGGCCGACTTGAAAGCGAGCCAGAAGAGCAGGAAACAGACTTCAAGAGGTACATTGGAATCACCTTTAAAGCACAGGAAGAGTGGCACAACTTAGACAATGATGCACTTGGCAAAAAAGGGCGTATGTGTTTTCTCCTCAATATATTCAGGAGAAAACGCATACGCCCTTTTTGGCCAAGCGAGCAAGCGGGCAATGCAAATCTGCCCTACAAAAAGTATCACTTCCCACTGGTCAAAAGGGACATCCGCAAAATGTGTAAAAACTAGAAATGCAAGACAGGCCCTGGAGAACAAGGATCCTAGTTATGCTGATGGGCAGGATGTAAATTGCCAACTGCCTCTCTGGAGGAGTCAATTGTGTTCCCTGAAACAAGTAAACAACAGAGCTACAGATCCAAGGGCACTTCCAGTCTAGGGAATATACCTTGGGAAAACTGAAAATCAATAAGACAGAGCCACCCCAAAATTTAGGGCTGCACTGCTTACAAGAACTTCAACTTGGGGACACCTGAAATATCCCAGGAAAGACAAAAATGGTTCAAAAATTGTGTTACTTATGTAAGATGGAATATCCCTCAGCCATGAAATCAATGTCATAAGGCAAGTAGCAACAAAATGAGTGGATTCAGGTCCGATGATTCTAAGTGAAATAAGTCACAGAGAAAAAGAAACTTATCATAAGATATCACTTATGAAGGTCCTGTAAACATGGATACACATGAACTGAGTTAGGAAAGAGAACAGAGTCTCACAGTAAGAAAACACTCTTATGCCTGCTTAAGGGGGAAGGAGAGGTGGGGTGATGCATAAAACCAGAGTTTCATATAAGTACATGTACCGGTCCAAAAACCAAATACGGAATAGACAACAACTACACCTTCCTCAGTGAAAGGGACTCAAAACCCAATATTTCCCGCTGTAAGAATCTTAAAACCTATGTATTGATATGTCTCTGTAAGGGAATCAAGTGCGTCTAGACTGGCATAAACATGGCAGTGAGAATCAGCTCAAACCCACTATAAAAAGGAATTTCAAAAACAAAACAAAAAACAGGGAAATTCTTTACAATTCCTACAGGGGCTCTGATGAAACCTGGAATGACCCTATCTACAATGACAGCTGGATGTGGCATAAGGCTTGACACTTGGGACTGAGAGGATTGGAGAGATTCGGTGAGAAAATGTAGACCATTTAAAGCAATAATGCGTGGCACACATTCCAAGGTCCCAACTCTCCAGGTTGAAGGGAATATTACTACAGCTATAACATGTACGGGAAAACTAGAGAATGGACAGACTGTGAATACGAAAGGTTTCTAAAACTCAACTAATAGTCCGTCTCCTGGTGCTCCGGTTTGAATTTCCAACTGCTTTACTATCAATCTCCCAAATTGCAGAGACAGCCCCTTTAACCTCCTGGTTCGCACAGGTTGCCAACTTGGCAGAGGATGAAAGGGAAGAGGGAGAATCAATGAGAGTAGCTGTTAGGCATTTGGATGGGCACATATCACTGTAATTTCCGGTCAATGAGAAGAATTAACAAAACTCTCAGCCACCCGCTGGGAAACAGTATAGGTACTGAACCAAAATTTTAGACTTGCGGTCAGCTCACAAAAAACGAGTTGAAAACTGGAGCTCAGGGGCAGAGCATTTCAGAAAATGGCCGAGTAATAAAGGAAAACTATCGTCCAAAAATCTGTTGAGGGAAGGCAACGAGGCCGACTTGAAAGCGAGCCAGAAGAGCAGGAAACAGACTTCAAGAGGTACATTGGAATCACCTTTAAAGCACAGGAAGAGTGGCACAACTTAGACAATGATGCACTTGGCAAAAAAGGGCGTATGTGTTTTCTCCTCAATATATTCAGGAGAAAACGCATACGCCCTTTTTGGCCAAGCGAGCAAGCGGGCAATGCAAATCTGCCCTACAAAAAGTATCACTTCCCACTGGTCAAAAGGGACATCCGCAAAATGTGTAAAAACTAGAAACGCAAGACAGGCCCTGGAGAACAAGGATCCTAGTTATGCTGATGGGCAGGATGTAAATTGCCAACTGCCTCTCTGGAGGAGTCAATTGTGTTCCCTGAAACAAGTAAACAACAGAGCTACAGATCCAAGGGCACTTCCAGTCTAGGGAATATACCTTGGGAAAACTGAAAATCAATAAGACAGAGCCACCCCAAAATTTAGGGCTGCACTGCTTACAAGAACTTCAACTTGGGGACACCTGAAATATCCCAGGAAAGACAAAAATGGTTCAAAAATTGTGTTACTTATGTAAGATGGAATATCCCTCAGCCATGAAATCAATGTCATAAGGCAAGTAGCAACAAAATGAGTGGATTCAGGTCCGATGATTCTAAGTGAAATAAGTCACAGAGAAAAAGAAACTTATCATAAGATATCACTTATGAAGGTCCTGTAAACATGGATACACATGAACTGAGTTAGGAAAGAGAACAGAGTCTCACAGTAAGAAAACACTCTTATGCCTGCTTAAGGGGGAAGGAGAGGTGGGGTGATGCATAAAACCAGAGTTTCATATTAGTACATGTACCGGTCCAAAAACCAAATACGGAATAGACAACAACTACACCTTCCTCAGTGAAAGGGACTCAAAACCCAATATTTCCCGCTGTAAGAATCTTAAAACCTATGTATTGATATGTCTCTGTAAGGGAATCAAGTGCGTCTAGACTGGCATAAACATGGCAGTGAGAATCAGCTCAAACCCACTATAAAAAGGAATTTCAAAAACAAAACAAAAAACAGGGAAATTCTTTACAATTCCTACAGGGGCTCTGATGAAACCTGGAATGACCCTATCTACAATGACAGCTGGATGTGGCATAAGGCTTGACACTTGGGACTGAGAGGATTGGAGAGATTCGGTGAGAAAATGTAGACCATTTAAAGCAATAATGCGTGGCACACATTCCAAGGTCCCAACTCTCCAGGTTGAAGGGAATATTACTACAGCTATAACATGTACGGGAAAACTAGAGAATGGACAGACTGTGAATACGAAAGGTTTCTAAAACTCAACTAATAGTCCGTCTCCTGGTGCTCCGGTTTGAATTTCCAACTGCTTTACTATCAATCTCCCAAATTGCAGAGACAGCCCCTTTAACCTCCTGGTTCGCACAGGTTGCCAACTTGGCAGAGGATGAAAGGGAAGAGGGAGAATCAATGAGAGTAGCTGTTAGGCATTTGGATGGGCACATATCACTGTAATTTCCGGTCAATGAGAAGAATTAACAAAACTCTCAGCCACCCGCTGGGAAACAGTATAGGTACTGAACCAAAATTTTAGACTTGCGGTCAGCTCACAAAAAACGAGTTGAAAACTGAAGCTCAGGGGCAGAGCATTTCAGAAAATGGCCGAGTAATAAAGGAAAACTATCGTCCAAAAATCTGTTGAGGGAAGGCAACGAGGCCGACTTGAAAGCGAGCCAGAAGAGCAGGAAACAGACTTCAAGAGGTACATTGGAATCACCTTTAAAGCACAGGAAGAGTGGCACAACTTAGACAATGATGCACTTGGCAAAAAAGGGCGTATGTGTTTTCTCCTCAATATATTCAGGAGAAAACGCATACGCCCTTTTTGGCCAAGCGAGCAAGCGGGCAATGCAAATCTGCCCTACAAAAAGTATCACTTCCCACTGGTCAAAAGGGACATCCGCAAAATGTGTAAAAACTAGAAACGCAAGACAGGCCCTGGAGAACAAGGATCCTAGTTATGCTGATGGGCAGGATGTAAATTGCCAACTGCCTCTCTGGAGGAGTCAATTGTGTTCCCTGAAACAAGTAAACAACAGAGCTACAGATCCAAGGGCACTTCCAGTCTAGGGAATATACCTTGGGAAAACTGAAAATCAATAAGACAGAGCCACCCCAAAATTTAGGGCTGCACTGCTTACAAGAACTTCAACTTGGGGACACCTGAAATATCCCAGGAAAGACAAAAATGGTTCAAAAATTGTGTTACTTATGTAAGATGGAATATCCCTCAGCCATGAAATCAATGTCATAAGGCAAGTAGCAACAAAATGAGTGGATTCAGGTCCGATGATTCTAAGTGAAAAAAGTCACAGAGAAAAAGAAACTTATCATAAGATATCACTTATGAAGGTCCTGTAAACATGGATACACATGAACTGAGTTAGGAAAGAGAACAGAGTCTCACAGTAAGAAAACACTCTTATGCCTGCTTAAGGGGGAAGGAGAGGTGGGGTGATGCATAAAACCAGAGTTTCATATTAGTACATGTACCGGTCCAAAAACCAAATACGGAATAGACAACAACTACACCTTCCTCAGTGAAAGGGACTCAAAACCCAATATTTCCCGCTGTAAGAATCTTAAAACCTATGTATTGATATGTCTCTGTAAGGGAATCAAGTGCGTCTAGACTGGCATAAACATGGCAGTGAGAATCAGCTCAAACCCACTATAAAAAGGAATTTCAAAAACAAAACAAAAAACAGGGAAATTCTTTACAATTCCTACAGGGGCTCTGATGAAACCTGGAATGACCCTATCTACAATGACAGCTGGATGTGGCATAAGGCTTGACACTTGGGACTGAGAGGATTGGAGAGATTCGGTGAGAAAATGTAGACCATTTAAAGCAATAATGCGTGGCACACATTCCAAGGTCCCAACTCTCCAGGTTGAAGGGAATATTACTACAGCTATAACATGTACGGGAAAACTAGAGAATGGACAGACTGTGAATACGAAAGGTTTCTAAAACTCAACTAATAGTCCGTCTCCTGGTGCTCCGGTTTGAATTTCCAACTGCTTTACTATCAATCTCCCAAATTGCAGAGACAGCCCCTTTAACCTCCTGGTTCGCACAGGTTGCCAACTTGGCAGAGGATGAAAGGGAAGAGGGAGAATCAATGAGAGTAGCTGTTAGGCATTTGGATGGGCACATATCACTGTAATTTCCGGTCAATGAGAAGAATTAACAAAACTCTCAGCCACCCGCTGGGAAACAGTATAGGTACTGAACCAAAATTTTAGACTTGCGGTCAGCTCACAAAAAACGAGTTGAAAACTGAAGCTCAGGGGCAGAGCATTTCAGAAAATGGCCGAGTAATAAAGGAAAACTATCGTCCAAAAATCTGTTGAGGGAAGGCAACGAGGCCGACTTGAAAGCGAGCCAGAAGAGCAGGAAACAGACTTCAAGAGGTACATTGGAATCACCTTTAAAGCACAGGAAGAGTGGCACAACTTAGACAATGATGCACTTGGCAAAAAAGGGCGTATGTGTTTTCTCCTCAATATATTCAGGAGAAAACGCATACGCCCTTTTTGGCCAAGCGAGCAAGCGGGCAATGCAAATCTGCCCTACAAAAAGTATCACTTCCCACTGGTCAAAAGGGACATCCGCAAAATGTGTAAAAACTAGAAATGCAAGACAGGCCCTGGAGAACAAGGATCCTAGTTATGCTGATGGGCAGGATGTAAATTGCCAACTGCCTCTCTGGAGGAGTCAATTGTGTTCCCTGAAACAAGTAAACAACAGAGCTACAGATCCAAGGGCACTTCCAGTCTAGGGAATATACCTTGGGAAAACTGAAAATCAATAAGACATAGCCACCCAAAAATTTAGGCCTGCACTGATTACAATAACCTCAACTTGGTTACATATTGATGACAAGCGCATGGCGCATTGTGATAACATGGGTCATGGAGCAATGCAGTGACAAGCACATGGAGCACTCTTATGACAAGGGTAAGGGAGCATTTTGCTGAGGAAGGCATAGAATATGGTGATGACCAGTGTCAGAGAGCATTGTGATGAAATGTTCATGGAGCATTGTGGTGACAAAGTCACAAAGACTTGTGATGAAGAGGGTATGGACCATTGTGATGACAAACGTCATGAATCATTGTTATGACGAGTCACGGAGCATTGTGATGACAGGGTCATGGAGCATTGTGATGACAAGGGCATGGAGCATTGTGATGACAGGGTCATAGAGCATTTCTCTGACAAGATTTATGGAATATTGTGATGAGAGTGGGCATGGCGCATTGTGATGACAAGGGCATGGAGCATTGTGATGACAAGGTCATAGAGTATTGTGAAGAGAGGTGTCAGGGAGCATTGTGATGACATATGTCATGGCCCATTGTGATGACAATGGCATGGGGCATTGTGATGCCAGGTGTCATGGAGTATTGTGATGACAAAGGTAATGGAGCATTGTGTTGACAACGGCTTGGAGCACTTTGATAACAAGGGTCATGGAGCATTGTGATGACAAGGGCATGGAGCATTGTGATGACAACGGACATTGAGAATTTTGATGACAATATCGTGAAGAATCTTGATGACAAAGGCATGGAGCTTGCTATGACAGGGGTCATATGGCATTGAGATGACAATTTCATGGAAAATTTTGAAGACAAGTGCATGTAACATTGTGATGAGAAGTGTCATGGAGCATTGTGATGAAAAGGACGTGGAGAATTCTGATGACAAGGGACATGGAGCATTGTTATTACCAGGGAATGGAGCATTGTGATTACCAGGGAATGGAGCATTGTGATAGCAAGACCGTGGAGCACTGTGATGAGAAGCCCATGAATAACTCTGATGACGAGCCTCATGGAGCACTGTAATGACAAGGGGCATGGAGCATTCTGATGACAGTTGTGATGGAGCATTGTGATGACAGGGATCATGGAATATTCTGATGACAGGGGTCATGGAGCATTGTGATGACAAGGGTCACGGAGCATTCTGATGATAAGCTAGTGGACTATAGTAATGACAATGGCATGGAGCATTGTGATGAAAAGGGCATGGATCATTGTGATGAAAAACGTATGGAGCGTTGTCATGAGAGGGTTCAAGGAGCATACTAATGACAAGTGTCAGGGAGCACTGTGATGACCAGTGTATTGAGCATTGTGATGACAAAGGTCATGGAGTATTGTGATGAGAAGACCATGGAAAATTTTGATGACGAGAGTCATGGACCTTTGTGATGACAAAGGTCATGGAGCATTTTGCTGACAATGGCGTTGTGCATTGTGATGAGAAGGGCAGGGAACATTGTGATGACAGGGTCATGGAACAATTTGATGAAAAGAGTCATGGATCATTTTGATGACAGGGGATATGGAACATTGTGATGTCAGGGGTCATGGAGCTTTGTGATGAATAGGGTCATGGAGCATTTTGATGCCAGGGGTTATGGAACATTGTGATATCAGGCGTCATGGAGCATTGTGATGACAAGGGCATGGAGCATTGGTCTGAAAATTTCATAGATTATTGTGATGAGAGTGGGCATGGAGCATTGTGATGACAAGGACACAGAACACTGTGATACATGGGTCATGGAGGATTGTAATGACAAGGGCATGGAGCCTTGTGATGAGAAGGGCATCGAGCATTGTGATGGCAAGCGTCATGGACATTTGTGATGACAAGGGCATGGAACAATTTGATCAGAGGGTTCATGGAGCATCGTGATGACAATGGCATGGAGCATTGTGATGCCAAGGGTCATGGAGATATGTGACGACAAATGTCATGGAGCATTTTGATGACAAGGGCGTGGTACATTGTGTTTTGAAGGGAAGGGAGCATTGTGATGACAGAGTCGAGCAGCAATTTGATGAAAAGGGTCATGGAAGATTTTGATGATATGGGTAATGGAACATTGTGATGTCAGGGGTCATGGAGCATTTTGCTGAAAAGGGTCATGGAGCATTTTGATGACAGGGGTTATGGAACATAGTGATGTCAGGGGTCATGGAACATTGTGATGACAGGTGTGAGGAAGTATTGTGATGACTAGTGATGGAAAATAGTGATATCAGTTGTGAGAGAGCATTTTGTTGAGAAGTGCATGGAGCATTGTGATGACAAGGGTTTATGGAGCATTGTGATGACCAGGTTGTGGAGCACTGTGATGACAAGCGCATGGCACATTGTGATAACATGGGTCATGGAGCAATGTGCTGACAAGCACATGGAGCATTGTGATGAAAAGGTGGATGGAGCACTGTGCTGAGAAAGGCATAGAGCATTTTGATGACAAGGGTCAGAGAGCATTGTTATGAAAAGTTCATGAAGCATTGTGGTGACAAAGTCACAGAGACTTGTGATGATGAAAGCATGGACCATTGTGATGACAAAGTTCATAAAGCACTGTGATGACTGGAGTCACGGAGCATTGTGATGACACGGGAATGGAGCATTGTGATGACATGGGCATAGAGCATTGCTCTGACAAGTTTTATGGATTATTGTGATGACAGTGGGCATGGCACATTGTGATTACAAGGGCATGGAGCATTGTGATGACAAGGTCATACATTATTGTGAAGACGGGTGTCAGGGAGTATTGGGATGACATATGTCATGGTCCATTTTGATGAGAATGGCATGGGGCATTGGAATGCCAAGTGTCATGCAGGATAGTAATGACAAAGGTAATGGAGCATTGTGATGACAAGGGCTTGGAGCTTCGTGATGACAAGGTCATGAAGCATTGTGATGACAACATCATGGAGCATTGTGATGACAGGGGCCTTTGAGAATTTTGATGACAAGGTCGTGAAGCATTGTGATGACAAGCACATGGATCTTTCTATGACAGGGGTCATGGAGCATTGCGATGACAAGTGCATGGAGAATTGTATTGACAAGAGCATGTAACATTTTGATGAGAAGTGTCATGGAGCATTTTGATGAAAAGGACATGTAGAATTGTGATGACCAGGGCCTGGAGCATTGGGATGACAAGACCGTGGAGCATTTTCATGAGAAGACCACGGATAATTGTGATGAGGATCGTCATGGAGCACTGTAATGACAAGGGGCATGGAGCATTGTGATGACAGGTGTCATGGATCATTGTGATGAAAAGTGTCATGGACCATTCTGATGACAAGCTTGTGGAGTAATGTGATAACAATGGCATGGAGCATTTTGATGAAAAGGGCATGGAGCATTGTGATGAAAAAGGCATGGAGCCTTTTTATGACAGTGTTCAAGGAGCATTCTGATGACAAGTCTCAGGGAGAATTGTGATGACTAGTGTATTGAGCATTGTGATGACAAATTTCATGGAGCATTGTGATGACAGGCATCATGGAGCGTTATGATGACAAGTGTTATGAACATTGTGATCACAAGGCTTTGGAGCATTGTGATGACAGAAGTCATGTATCATTTTCATTTCAAGGAGCATGGATCATTGTGATGACAAGGGCATGAAGCAATGTGAACCCAAGGTTCATGGAGGATTTTGATGACAATGGGAATGGAGTATTGTGATGACAAGTGCATGGAGCATTGTGATGACAAGGTCATGTAGCATTTTGCTGACAAATATATGAAGCATTTTGATGACAAGTGTCATGGAGCATTGTGATGACAAGCGTCATGGAGCATTGTGATTACAGGGGTCATGGAGCATTGGGATGGCAAGGGCATGGACCATTGTGATGACAAGTGTCATGGAGCATTTCGATGACAAGATTCCCAGATCATTGTGTTGTCTGGTGTCATGGAGCGTTGTGATGACAGTGGTCATGGATCATTGTGAATACAGGGGTCATGGAGCATTGTGATGAGAATTTCATGGAGCACTGAGCTGACAATATTCCTTGAGTATTGTGATGGCAGGGCTCATGGAGCATTGTGATGACAAGGGAATGGAGCATTGGCATGACAATGTCCTGGAGCATTGTGATGAGAAGACCATGGAGCATTGTGATGACAAGTCTCATGGAGCATTCTGATGAAATGGGGCATGGAGCATTGTGATTACAGGGGTCTTGGAGCATTGTTATGACAAGGGTCATGGAGCCTTGTGATGAAAACACCGTGGAACATTGTGATGGCAGGGGTCATGGAGCACTGTTATGACAGGGGTAATGGAGCATTGTGATGACAAGGGCATGGAGTATTGGTTTGAAAAGTTTCATGGATTATTGTGATGAGAGTGGGCATGGAGCATTGTGATGACAAGGGCACAGAACGACGGTGATACATGGGTCATGGAGGATTGTAATGACAAGGGCATGGATCATTGTGAAGAGAAAGGCATCGAGCATTGTGATGACAAGCATCATGGAGCTTTGTGATGACAAGAGCAAGGAACAATGTGATGATAGGTTTAATGGAGCATTGTGATGACAGTGGCATGGAGCATTGTGATGCCAAGGGTCATGGAGTTTGTGATGACAAAGGTCATGGAGCATTTTGATGACAAGAGCGTTGTGCATTGTGATGAGAAGGGCAGGGAGCATTGTGATGACAGGGTCATGGAGCAATAAGATGAAAATAGTCAGGGAACATTTTCATGACAGGGTTATGGAACATTGTGTTGTCAGTGGTCATGGAGCAATATGATGATAAGGGCATGTAGCATTTTGATGATAGGGGTCATGGAACATTGTGATGAAAGGGGTGAGGGAGTATTGTGATGAGTAATAATGGAACATTGTGATATCAGTGGTGAGAGAGCATTTAGATGAGAAGTGCAAGGAGCATTGTGATGACAAGGTTTATGGAGCATTGTGATGATAAGGTTGTGGAGCATTGTGCTGACAAGCGCATGGATCATTGTGATGACAAGGGTCATGGAGCATTATGCTGACAAAGACATGGAGCATTGTGATGAAACGTGTTACAGAGAACTGTAATGATGAGGGAATGGACCATTGTGATGACAAAGGTCATAAAGCATTGTGATGACTGGATTCACGGAGAATTATGATGTGCGGGGTCATGGAGAATTGTGATGACAAGGGCATGGAGCATTGTGATGACAAGGGCATGGAGCATTGGTCTGACAAGTTTCATGGATTATTGTGATGACATTCGGCATGGCGGATTGTGGTGACAAGGGCATGGAGCATTGTGATGAAAAGGTCATGTAGTATTGTGAAGACAGGTGTCAGGGAGCATTGTGATGACATATGTCATGTTCCATTGCGATGACAATGGCGTGGGGCATTGTGATGCCAAGTGTCATGGAGGAATGTGATGACAAAGATAATGGGGCATTGTGATGATTAGGGCTTGGAACATTATGATCACAAGGGCCATTTAGAATCTTGATGAGAAGGTCGTTAAGCATTGTGATGACAAAGTCCTGGAGCATTGTGTTGAGAAGACCATGGAGCTTTGTGATGACAAGTCTCATGGACCATACTGATGAAAAGAGGCATGGAGCATTGTGTTTACAGGGATCTTGGAACATTGTGATGACAAGGGCATGGAGCATTGTGATGAGAAGGCCAAGGAGCATTCTGATGACATGTGTCATGGATCTTTGTGATGACAAGGGCATGGAGCATTGTGAATACAGGGGTCTTGGAGCATTGTGATGACAAGGGCATGGAGCACTGTGATGAGAAGGCCATGGAGCATTCTGATGACATGCGTCAAGGAGCTTTGTGATGACAATTGCATGGAGCATTGTGATTAAATGGGTCTTGGAGCATTGTGATGATAAGAGTCATGGAGCCTTGTGATTAAAAGGCCGTGGATCATTGTGATAGCAGGGGTCATGGAGCATTGTTATGACAGGTGTAATGGAGCACTGTGATGACTAGGGCATGGAGCATTGGTCTGAAAAGTTTCATGGGTTATTGTGATTAGAGTGGGCAAGGAACATTTTGAAGACAAGGGCACAGAACACTGTGATACATGGGTCATGGGGGATTATAATGACAAGGACATGGAGCATTGTGATGAGAAGGGCATCGAGCATTGTGATGGCAAGCATCATGGAGCTTTGTGATGACAAGGGCATGGAACAATGTGATGAGAGGGTTCATGGAGCATTGTGATGACAATGGCATGGAGCATTGTGATGCCAATTGTCATGGAGATGTGTGACGACAAATGTCATGGAGCATTTTGATGACAAGTTCGTGGTGCACTGTGTTGTGAAGGGCAGGGAACATTGTGATGACAGGGTCATGGAGCAATTTGATGAAAAGAGTCATGGAAGATTTTGATGAGAGGGATTATGGAACATTGTGATGTCAGGGGTCATGGAGCATTTTGATGAAAAGGGTCATGGAGCATTTTGATGACAGGGGTTATGGAACATTGTGATGTCAGGGGTCATCAAACATTGTGATGATAAGTGCATGTAGCAATGTGATGACAGGGGTCATGGAACATTGTGATGACGGGTGAGGGAGTATTGTGATGACTTTTGATGGAACATAGTGATATCAGTTGTGAGAGAGCATTTTGTTGAGAAGTGCCTGGAGCATATTGATGACAAGGTTTATGGAGCATTGTGATGACAATGTTGTGGAGCACAGTGATGACAAGCGTATGGCATATTTTGATAACATGGGTCATGGAGCAATGTGCTGAGAAGCACATGGAGCATTGTGATGACAAGGGTCATGGAGCATTGTGCTGAGAAAGGCATAGAGCATTGTGATGACAATGGTCAGAGAGCATTGTGATGAAAAGTTCATGGAGCATTGTGGTGACAAAGGTCGCAGAGAATTGTGATGATTAGGGCATGGACCATTGTGATGACAAAGTTCATGAAGCACTGTGATGACTGGAGTCACGGAGCATTGTGATGACAGGGTTCATGGAGCATTGTGATGACAAGGCCGTGTAACATCATTATGACAGTGGTCATGGAGCATTGTTATGACAGGGGTAATGGAATATTGTGATGGCAATGGTATGGAACATTGTGATGAGAAAGCCATGGAGCATTCTGACGACATGCGTCATTGAGCTGTGTGATGACAAAGGCATGGAGCATTGTGATTACAGGGGTCTTGGATCATTGTAATGACAAGGGTTATGGAGCCTTGTGATGACAAGGCCGTGGAACATTTTGATGGCAGGGGTTATGGAGCATTGTCATGACAGGGGTAATGGAGCATTGTGATTACAAGTTTATGGAGCATTGGTCTGAAACTTTTCATGGATTATTGTGATGAGAGTGGGCATGGAGCATTATGATGACAAGGGAAAGGAACACTGTGATACATGGGTCATGGAGAGTTGTATTGACAAGGGAATGGAACATTGTGATGAGAAGGGAATCGTGCATTTTGATGACAATCATCGTGGAGTTTTGTGATGATAAGGACATGGAAGCAATGTGATGAGAGGCTTCAGGAAGCATTGTGATGACAATGGCATGGATCATTCTGATGCCAAGGGTCATGGAGCTTGGTGATGACAAAGATCATGGAGCATTGTGATGACAAGGGTCACGGAGCACTGTGCTGAGAAACACATAGTGCATTGTGATGACAAAGGTCACAGAGCATTGTGATGAAAAGTTCATGGAGCATTGTGGTGACAAATGTCACAGAGACTTGTGATGACGAGGGCATGGACCATTGTGATGAGAAAGGTCATGAAGCACTGTGATGACAGGAGTCACGGAGCATTGTGATGATGTGTCATGGAGCATTGTGATGACAAGGGCATGCAGCATTGTGATGACAGGGACATGGAACATTGGTCTTACAAGTTTCATGGATTATTGTGATGATAGTGGGAATGGCACATTGTGATGAAAAGGGCATGGAGCATTGTGATGAGAAGCTCATGCATTATTGTGAAGACAGGTGTCTGGGAGCATTGTGAAGACATATGTCATGGCCCATTGTGATGACAATGCCATGGAGCATTGTGATGCCAAATGTCATGGAGGATTGTGATGACAAAGGTAATGGAGCATTTTGATGACAAGCGCATGGAGCATTGTGATGACAAGGGTCATGGAGCACTGTGCTGACAAGGGCATGGAGCATTGTGATGACAAGGGTCATGGAGCATTGTGCTGAGAAAGGCATGGAGCATTGTGATGACAACGGTCACAGACCATTATGATGATAAGTTCATGGAGCATTTTGGTGACAAATGTCACAGAGCCTTGTGATGACGAGGGCATGGACCATTGTGATGACAAAGGTCATGAAGCATTGGGATGACTGGAGTCACGGAGCATTGTGATGACAGGGGTCATGGAGCATTGTGATGACAAGTGTCATGCAACATAATGATGAGAAGGTTGGGGAGCATTGTGATGACAATGGCATGGATCATTGTGATGAACAGGGCATGGTGCCTTTTCATGACAGGATTCAAGGAGCATTCTGACGACAAGTGTCAGGGAGCATTGTGATGACAAGTGTATTGAACATTGTGATGACAAAGCTCATGGAGCATTGTGATGACACGGGCATGGAGTATTGTGATGACAGGCATCATGGAGCGTTGTGATGACAATTGTTGTGGAACAATGTGATTACAACGTTTTAGAGCATTGTGATGACAGAGGTCATGGATCATTTTGATTTCAAGGAGCATGGTGCATTGTGATGAAAGGGGTCATGGAGCATTGTGATGACGGGTCATGGAACATTGTGAAGACAAGTGCATGGAGCATTGTGAAGACAGGGGCATGGAACATTGGTCTTACAAGTTTCATGGATTACTGCAATGACAGTGGGAACGGTGCATTGTGATGACAAGGGCATGGAGCATGGTGATGACAAGGTAATGCAGTATTGTTAAGACAGGTGTCTGGGAGCATTGTGAAGACATAAGTCGTGGCCCATTGTGATGACAATGCTATGAAATATTGTGATGCCAATTGTCATGGAGGTTTGTGATGACAAAGGTAATGGAGCATTGTGATGACAAGGGCTTGGAGCATTGTGATGACAAGGGTCACGGAGCACTATGCTGACAGGGGCATGGAGCATTGCGATGAAACGTGTCATGGAGCATTGTGCTGATAAAGCATGGAGAATTGTGATGACAAGATAATGTAGAATTTTGCTGACAAATGCATGGAGCATTTTGATGACAAGTGTCATGGAGCACTGTGATGACATGCGTCATGGAGCATTGTGATTACAGTGGTCATGAAGCATTAGGATGGCAAGAGCATGGATCATTCTGATGACAAGTGTCATGGAGCATTTTGATTACAAGGGTCCCGGATAATTGTGTTGTCTGGTGTCATGGAGCGTTGTGATGACTGTGGTCATGGAACATTGTGATGACAGGGGTCATGGAGCATTGTGATCAGTATTTCATGCAGCATTTGGCTGAAAATATTCATTGAGTATTATGATGGCAGGGGTCATGTAGCATTGTGGTGACAATGGAAAGGAGCATTGTGATGGCAAGGTCCTGGAGCATTGTGAGGAGAAGACCATGTAGCCTTGTGATGACAAGTACCATGGAGCATTCTGATGAAAAGTGGCATGGAGCATTGTGATTACATGGGTCTTGGAGCATTGTGATGAATAGGGCATGGATGATTGTGATGAAAAAGCATGGAGCCTTGTCATGAGAGTGTTCAAGGAGCATACTGACGACAAGTGTCAGTGAGCATTTTGATGACAAGTGTATTGAGCATTGTGATGAGAAAGGTCATGGAGCATTGTGATGAGAAGACCATGGATAATAGTGATGACGAGCGTCATGGGGAGTTGTGATGACAAGTGTTATGGAACATTGTGAACACAAGGGTTTGGAGCATTGTGATGACAAGTGTCAAAGAGCATTGAGATGAAAAGTTCATGGAGCATTATGGTGACAAAGTTCACAGAGCCCTGTGATGATGAGGTTATGGACCATTGTGAGGACAAAGGTCATGTAGCATTGTGATGACTGGAGTCACGGACCATTGTGATGACAAGGGCATGGAGCATTGTGATGACAGGAGCATGGAGCATTGGTCTGACAACTTTCATTGATAATTGTGATGATAGTGGGCATGGCGCACTGTGATGACAGCGGCATGGAGCATTAATATGACCAGGTCATGGAATATGGAGAAGACAGGTGTCAGGGAGCATTGTGATGACATATGTCATGGTGCATTGTTTTGACAATGGCATGGAGAACTGTGAAGACAAGTGTCATGGAGGATTGTGATGACAAATATAGTGGAGCATTCTGATGACAAGGGCTTGGAGCATTGTGAGAGATGACCATGGATAATTGTGATGACCAGCGTCATGGGGCACTGTGATGACAAGTGTTATGGAACATTGTGATCACAAGGATTTGGTGCATTGTAATGACAGACGACATTGAGCATTTTGATTTCATTGTGATGACAAAAGCATGAAATATTATGGTGATGGGCACGGTGCATTGTGATGACAGGGTTCATGGAGCATTGAGATGAAAAGGGGCATGGAACATTGTGATTCCAGGGGTGCTGGAGCATTGTGATGAAAAGGGCATGGAGCACTGTGAGGAGAAGGCCATGGAGCATTCTGATGACATGAGTCATGGAGCTTTGTGATGACAAGGGCATTGAGATTTGTGATTACAGGGGTCTTGGAGCATTGTGATGACAAGGGTCAGGGAGGCTTGTGATGACAAGACCGTGGAATCTTGTGATGTCAGGGGACATGGAGCATTGTTATGACAGGGGTAATGGAGCATTTTGATGACAAGGACATGGGGCAATGGTCTGAAAAGTTTCATGGATTATTGTGAAGAGAGTTGGCATGGAACAGTGTGATGACAAGGGCATGGAACACTGTGATACATAGACCATGCAGGATTGTAATGACAAAGGCATGGAGCATTGTGATGAGAAAGACATCGAGCATTGTGATGACAAGCGTCATGGAGATTTGGGATGACAAGTGCATGGAGCAATGTGATGAGAGGGTCCATGGAGCATTGTGATGATAATGGAATGGAGCATGGTGATGCCAAGGGTCATGGAGCTTTGTGATGAAAAATCTCATGTAGCATTTTGATGACAAGGGCGTGGTGCATTGTGATGAGAAGGGCAGGGAGCATTGTGATGAAAGGGTCATGGAGCAATTTGATGAAAAGGGTCATGGAATATTTTGATGACAGGGGTTATAGAACATTCTGATGTCAGGGGTCATGGAGCTTTGTGATGAAAATTGTCATGGAGCATTTTGATTACAGGGGTTATGGAATATTGTGATGACAGGGTTGAAGGAGTATTGTGATGACTAGTGGTGGAACATTGAGATATCAGTGGTGAGAGAGCATTTTGATAAGTGCATGGAGCATTGTGATGACAAGGTTTATGGAGCATTTTGATGACAAGGATGTTGAGCATTGTGATGGCAAGTGCATGGCGAATTGTGATGACATTGGTTGTGGAGCATTGTGATGACACACGCATCGAGTATTGTGATGACAATAGTCATGGAACATTGTGCTGACAAAGGCATGGAGCTTTGTGATGACAAGGGTCACAGAGCATTGTGATAAAAAGTTCATGGAGCATTGTGGTGACAATGGTCACAGAGCTTTGTGTGACAAGGTCATGGACCATTGTGATGACAAATGTCATGAAGCATTGTGATGACTGGAGTCACGGAGCATTGTGATAACAGGGGTCTTGGAGCATTGTGAAGAAAAGGGAATGCATCATTGTGATGAAAAATGCAGGGAGCCTTGTCATGACAGTGTTCAAGGAGCATAGTGATGACAAGTGTCAGGGAGCATTGTGATGACAAGTGTATTGAGCATTGTGTTGACAAAGGTCATGGAGCATTGTGATGAGAAGACCTTGCATAATTGTGATGACGAGTGTCATGGGGCATTGTGATGACAAGTGTTATGGAACACTGTGATCACAAGGGTTTGGAGCATTGTGATGACAGAGGTCATGGAGCATTTTGATTTCATTGTGATGACAATAGCATGAAGCTTTATGATGATGGGCATGTTGCATTGTGATGACAGTGTTCATGGAGAATTGAGATGAAAAGGGGCATGGAGCCTTGTGATTACAGGGGTCATGGAGCATTGTTATGACAAGGGTCATGGAGCCTTGTCATGACAACGCCCTGGTACACTGTGATGGCAGGGGTCATGGAGCATTGTTAGGACAGGTGTAATGGAGCATTGTGATGACAAGTGCATTGAGCATTAGTTTGAAAAGTTTCATGGATTATTGTGACGAGAGTGGTCATGGAGCCTTGTGATGACAAGGGCACAGAACACGGTGATACATGGGTTATGGAGGATTGTAATGACAAGGGCATGGATCATTGTGATGAGAAATGCACCGGGCATTGTGATGACAAGTGTCATGGAGCTTTGTGATGACAAGGGCAAGGAGCAATGTGATGATAGGGTTCATGGAACATTGTGATGACAATGGCATGGAGCATTGTGATGCCAAGGGTCATGGAGATTTGTGAGGACAAAGGTCAATGAGCATTTTTATGACAAGAGCATTGTGCATTGTGATGAGAAGGGCAGGGAGCATTGTGATGACAGGATCATGGAGCAATTTGTTGAAAAGGGTCAGGGAACATTTTGATGACAGGGGTTATGGAACAGTGTGACGTCAGTGGTCATGGAGCATTGTGATGATAATGGCATGTAGCATTTTGATGACAGGAGCCATGGAACATTGTGATGAAAGGGGTGAGGGAGTATTGTGATGACTAGTGATGGAACATTGTGATATCAGTGGTGAGAGAGCATTTAGATGACAAGTTCATGGAGCATTGTGATGACAAGGTTTATGGAGCAATGTGATGACAAGGTTGTGGAGCACTGTGAAGACAAGTGCATGGCATATTTTGATGACCTGTGTTTTGGAGCATTGTGCTGACAAGCGCATGGAGCATTGTGATGACAAGGGTCATGGAGCACTGTGCTGACAAAGGCATCGAGCATTGTGAAGACACGTGTTACAGAGCATTGAGATGACGAGGGAATGGACCATTTTCATGAAAAAGGTCATAAAGCATTGTGATGACTGGATTCACGGAGCATTATGATGTGAGGGGTCATGGAGCATTGTGATTACAAGGGCATGGTTCATTGTGATGAAAATGGCATGGAGCATTGTTATGACAAGGTCATATAGTATTGTGAAGACAGGTGTCAGGGAGCATTGTGATGACATATGTCATGGTGCATTGTGATGACAACGGCATGGAACATTGTGATGCCAAATGTCATGGAGGATTGTGATGACAAAGGTAATGGAGCATTGTGATGAGGAGACCATAGAGCCTTGTGAAGACAAGTCTCATGGAGCATTCTGATGAAAAGGGGCATGGAGCATTGTGATTACAGGAGCCTTGGAGCATTGTGATGACAAGGGCATGGAGCATTGTGATGAGAAAGCCATGGAGCATTCTGATGACATGCGTCATGAAGCTTTGTGATGACAAGGTCATGGAAAATTGTTATTACAGGTGTCTTGGAGCATTGTGATGAAAAGTTCATGGATCATTGTGATGAAAAAGGCATGGAGCCTTGTCATGGCAGGGTTCAAGGAGCATACTGATGACAAGTATCAAGGAGCACTGTGATGACAAAGGTCATGGAGCATTGTGATGTGAAGACAATGGATAATTGTGATGAGGAGCATCATGGGGCATTGTGATGACAAGTGTTATGGAATATTGTGATCACAAGGGTTTGGAGCATTGTGATGACAGAGGTCATGGAGCATTTTGATTTCATTGTGATGACAATAGCATGAAGGTTTATGATGATGGGCATGGTCCATTGTAATGACAGTGTTCATGGAGAATTGAGATGAAAAGGGGCATGGAGCCTTGTGATTACAGGGGTCATGGAGCATTGTTATGACAAGGGTCATGGAGCCTTGTGATGACAACGCCATGGAATATTGTGATGGCAGGGGTCATGGAGCATTGTTTTGACAGGTGTAATGGAGCATTGTGATGACAAAGGCATTGAGCATTGGTTTGAAATGTTTCATGGATTATTGTGATGAGAGTGGGCATGGAGCATTGTGATGACAAGGTCACAGAACACGGTGATTCATGTGTCATGGAGGATTGTAATGACAAGGGCATGGACAATTGTGATGAGAAAGGCATTGAGCATTGTGATGAGAAGCGTCATGGAGCTTTGTGATGACAAGGGCAAGGAACAATGTGATGATAGGGTTCATGGAGCATTGTGATGACAATGCCATGGAGCATTGTGATGCCAAGGGTCATGGAGCTTTGTGATGACAAATGTCATGTAGCATTTTGATGACAAGGGTGTTGTGCATTGTGATGAGAAGGGCAGGGAGCATTGTGATGACAGGGTCATGGAGCAATTTGATGAAAAGTGTCGGGGAACATTTTGATGACAGGGGTTATGGCACATTGTGATGTCAGTGGTCATGGAGCATTGTGATGATAAGGGCATGTAGCATTTTGATGACATGGGTCATGGAACATTGTGATAAAAGGGGTGAGGGAGTATTGTGATGACTAGTGATGGAACATTGTGATATCAGTGGTGAGAGAGCATTTAGATGAGAAGTGCATGGAGCATTGTGATGACAAGTTTTATGGAGCATTGTGATGACAAGGTTGTGGAGCATTGTGATGAAAAGTGCATGGCATATTGTGATGACATGTGTCTTGGAGCATTGTGCTGACAAGCGCATGGAGCATTGTGATGACAAGGTCATGGAGAATTGGGCTGACAAAGGCATGCAACATTGTGATGACAAATGTTACACAGCACTGTGATGACGAGGGAATGGACCATTGTGATGACAAAGGTCATAAAGCATTGTGATGACTGGATTCACGGAGCATTGTGATGACAGGGGTCATGGAGCATTGTGATTACAAGGGCATGGAGCATTGTGATGACAGGGGCATGGAGAATTGGTCTGACAAGTTTCATGGATTATTGCTATGAGGGTGGGCATGGCACATTGTGATGACAAGGGAATGGAACATTGTTATGACAAGATCATGTAGTATTGTGAAGACAAGTGTCAGGGAGCATTGTGATGACATATGTCATGGTGCATTGTGATGACAATGGCGTGACGAATTATGATGATGGGCATGATGCATTGTGATGAAAGGGTCATGGAGCAATTTGATGAAAAGGGTCATGGAACATTTTGATGAGAGGTGTTTTGGCACATTGTGATATCATGTGTCATGGCGCATTGTGATGATAAGTGCATGTAGCATTGTGATGACGGGGTCCTGGAACATTGTGATGATAGGGGTGAGCGAGTATTGTGATGACTAGTGTTGGAACATTGTGATATAAGTGGTGAGAGAGCATTTTGATGAGAAGTGCATGGAGCATTGTGATGACAATGTTTATGGAGCATTGTGATAACAAGGTTGTGGACTATTGTGATGAAAAGCATGTGGCACATTGTGATGGCAAGGGTCCTGGAGTATTGTGCTGACAAAGGCAAGGAGCATTGAGATGACAAGTGTCACGGAGCATTGTGATGACGCGTGCATGGACTATTGTGATGACTAAGGTCATGAAGCATTGTGATGACTGGAGTCACGGAGCATTGTGATGACAAGGGTATGGAGCATTGTGATGACAGGGGCATGGAGCATTGGTCTGACAAGATTCATGGATTATTGTGATGACAGTGGGCATGGCGGATTGTGATGACAAGGGCATGGAGCATTGTGATGACAAGGTCACGGAGTATTGTGAAGAAAGTTATCAGGGAGCATGTGATGTCATATGTCATGGTCCATTGTGATGACAATGGCATGGGGCATTGTGATGCCAAGTGTCATGGAGGATTGTGATGAGAAAGATAATGGGGCATTATGATGATTAGGGCTTGGAACATTATGATGACAAGGGCATTGAGAATTTTGTTGAGAAGGTCCTGAGACATTGTGATGACAAGGTCCTGGAGCATTGTGATGAGAAAACCATGGAGCCTTGTGAGGACAGGTCTCATGGAGCATACTGATGAAAAAGGGCATGGAGCATTGTGATTACAGGGGTCTTGGAACATTGTGATGACAAGGGCATGGAGCATTGTGATGAGAAGGCCAAGGAGCATTCTGCTGCCATGCGTCATGGAGCTTTGTGGTGACAAGGGTATGGAGCATTGTGAATACAGTGTTTTTGGAGCATTGTGATGACAAGGGCATGGAGCATTGTGATGAGAAGGCCGTGGAGCATTCTGATGACATGGGTCATGGAGCTTTGTGATGACAAGGGCATGGAGCATTGTGATTACAAGGGTCTGGGAGCATTGTGATGACAAGGGTCATGGAGCCTTTTGATGACAAGGCCGTGCAATATTGTGATGGCAGGGTTCATGGAGCATTGTTATGACAAGTCTAATGGAGCATTGTGATGAGAAGGGCATGGAGAATTGGTCTGAAAATTTCCATGGATTATTGCGATGAGAGTGGGCATGGAGCATTGTGATGACAAGGGCAAGGAACACTGTGATACATGCGTCATGGAGGATTGTAATGACAAGGGCCTGGAGCACTGTGATGAGAAGGGCATCGAGCATTGTGATGACAAGCGCCATGGAGCATTGTGATGACAAGGGCATGGAGCTTTGTGATGAAAAAGGCATGGAGCCTTTTCATGACAGGGTTCAAGGAGCATTCTGATGACAAGTGTCAGGGAGCATTGTGATGACAAGTGTATTGAGCATTGTGAGGACAAATGTCAGGGAGCATTGTGATGACAAGCGCATGGAGTATTGTGATGACAGGCATAATGGAGCATTGTGATGACAAGTGTTATGGAACATTGTGATCACAAGAGCTTGGAGCATTGTGATGACAGAAGTCATAGATCATTTTGATTTCAAGTAGAATGGACCTCTGTGATGACAAGGGCATGAAGCAATGTGATCCCAAGGTGCATGGAGGATTGTGATGACAAAGGTAATGGAGTATTTTGATAACAAGCACATGGAGCATTGTGATGACAAGGTCATGTAGCATTTTGCTAACAAAGTTATGGAGCATTGTGATGACAAAGGTCATGAAGAATTGTGATGACTGGAGTCACGGAGCATTGTGATGACAGGGGTCATGGAGCATTGTGATGACAAGGGAAAGGAGCATTGTGATGAAAGAGGCATAGAGCAATGCTATGACAAGTTTTATGGATTATTGTGATGACAGTGGGCATGGCACATTGTGATGACAAGTGCATGGAGCATTGTGATGACAAGGTCATACAGTATTGTGAAGACAGGTGTCAGGGAGCATTGTGATGACATATGTCATGGTCCATTGTGATGACAATATCATGGGGCATTGTGATGCCAAGTGTCATGGAGGATTGTGATGACAAAGGAAATGGAGCATAGTGATGACAAGGGTCATGGAGCATTGTGATGACAAGATCATGGAGCACTGAGTTGACAAGGGCCATTGAGAATTTTGATGAGAAGATCGTGAAGCTTTGTGATGACAAGCACATGGAGCTTGCTATGAAGGTGTCAGGGAGCATTTCGATGACAATTGCATGGAGAATTGTATTGACAAGAGCATGTAACATTTTGATTAGAAGTGTCATGGAGCATTGTGATGACAAGGATATGTAGAATTGTGATGACCAGGGCATGGAGCATAGTGATGGCAAGACCGTGGAGCATTGTGATGAGAAGACCATGGATAATTGTGATGACGAGCGTCATGGAGCACTGTAATGACAAGGGGCATGGAACATTGTGATGACTGGTGTCATGGATCATTGTGATGACAAGGGTCATGGAGCATTCTGATGACAAGCTTGTGGGGTAATGTGATGACAATGGCATGGAACATTGTGAGGAAAAGGGCATGGAGCATTGTGATGAAAAAGGCATGGAGCCTTTTCATGACAGTGTTCAAGGAGCATTCTGACGACAAGTGTCAGGGAGCATTGTGATGACAAGTGTATTGAGCATTGTGATGACAAAGGTCATGGAGCATTGTGATGACAGGCATCATGGAGCATTGTGATGACAAGTGTTATGGAACATTGTGATCACAAGGATTTGGAGCATTGTGATGACAGAAGTCATGTATCATTTTCATTTCAAGGAGCATGGAGCATTGTGATGACAAGGGCATGAAGCAATGCGAACCCAAGGTTCATGGAGGATTTTGATGACAATGGGAATGGAGTATTGTGATGACAAGCGCATGGAGCATGTGATGACAAGGTCATGTAGCATTTTGCTGACAAATGCATGGAGCATTTTGATGACAAGTGTCACGGAGCACTGTGATGACAAGCGTCATGGAGCATTGTGATTACAGGGGTCATGAGCATTGGGATGTCAAGGGCATAGATCATTGTGATGACAAGTGTCATGCAGCATTTTGATGACAAGAGTCCCGATCATTGTGTTGTCATGGGTCATGGAGCATTGTTATGACAGGGCTAATGGAGTATTGTGATGGCAAGGCTATGGAGCATTGTGATGAGAAGGCCATGGAGCATTTTGGTGACATGTGTCATGGAGTTTTGTGATGACAAAGGCATGGATAATTGTGATTACAGGGGTCTTGGTTCATTTTGATGACACGGGTTATGGAGCCTTGTGATGACAAGGCCGTGGATCATTTTGATGGCTTGGGTAATGGAGCATTGTCATGAAGGAGTAAAGGAGCATTGTGATTACAAGGGCATGGAGCTTTGGTCTGAAAAGTTTTATGGATTATTGTGATGAGATAGGGCATGGAGCATTGTGATGACAAGGGCATGGAGCACTGTGATACATGGGTCATGGAGTATTGTAATGACAAGGGCATGGAGCATTGTGTTGAGAAGTGCATGGAGCATTTTGATGACAAGCATCGTGGAGCTTTGTGATGACCAGGACATGGAGCAATGTGATGAGAGGCTTCATGAAGCATTGTGATGACAATAGCATGGAGCATTGTGATGCCATCGGTCATGGAGCTTTGTAATGACAAAGGTCATGGAGCATTTTGATGACAAGGGCCTGGTGCATTGTGATGAGAAGGGCACGGTGCATTGTGATGACAGGGTCATGGAGAAATTTGATGAAAAGGGTCATCGAACATTTTGATGACAGGGGTTATGGAACATTGTGATGTCAGGGGTCATGGAGCATTGTGATGCAAAGGGTCATGGAGCATTTTGATGTCAGGGGTTATGGAACATTGTGATGTTAGGGGTAATGGAACATTGTGATGATAAGGGCATATAGCATTGTGATGACAGGGGTCATGGATCATTGTGATGACAGGGGTGAGGGAGTATTTTAATGACTAGTGATGGAACATTGTGATATCATTGGTGAGAGAGCATTTTGATGATTAGTGTATGGATCATTGTGATGACAAGTTTTATGGAGCATTGTGATGACAAGATTGTGGAGCATTTTGATGACAAGCGCATGGCACATTGTGATGACATATGTCATGGAGCATTGTGCTGACTAGAACATCCAGCATTGTTATGACATGTGTTATGGAGCATAGTGCTGACTAGCGCAAGGAGCATTGTGATGACATGGGTCATGGTGCATTTTGCTGAGAAAGGCAAGGAACATTGTGATGACAAGGGTCACCGAGCATTGTGATGAAAAGTTCATGGAGCATTGTGGTGACAAAGGTCACAGAGACTTGTGATGATGAGGGCATGGACCATTGTGATGACAAAGGTCATGAAGAATTGTGATGACAGGAGTCACGGAGCATTGTGATGACAGGGGTCATGGAGCATTGTGATGACAAGGGAAAGGAGCATTGTGATGAAAGAGGCATAGAGCATTGCTATGACAAGTTTTATGTATTATTGTGATGACAGTGGGGATTGCACATTGTGATGACAAGGGCATGGAACATTGTGATGACAAGGTCATACAGTATTGTGAAGACAGGTGTCAGGGAGCATTGTGATGACATATGTCATGGTCCATTGTGATGACAATGTCATGAGGCATTGTGATGCCAAGTGTCATGGAGGATTGTGATGACAAAGGAAATGGAGCATAGTGATGACAAGGGTCATGGAGCATTGTGATGACAAGTTCATGGAGCACTGAGTTGACAAGGGCCATTGAGAATTTTGATGAGAAGATCGTGAAGCTTTGTGATGACAAGCACATGGAGCTTGCTAAGAAGGGGTCAGGGAGCATTTCGATGACAATTGCATGGAGAATTGTATTGACAAGAACATGTAACATTTTGATTAGAAGTGTCATGGAGCATTGTGATGGCAAGGCTATGGAGCATTGTGATGACAAGGTCCTGGAGCATAGTGAGGAGAAGACCATGGAGCCTTTTGATGACAAGTCTCATGGAGCATTCTGATGAAAAGGAGCATGGAGCATTGTGATTACAGTGGTCTTGCGGCATTGTGATGAATAGGGCATGGGTGATTGTGATGAAAAAGCATGGAGCCTTGTAATGAGAGGGTTCAAGGAGCATACTGACGACAAGTGTCAGGTAGCATTGTGATGATAAGTGTATTGAGCATGGTGATGAGAAAGGTCATGGAGCATTGTGATGAGAAGACCATGGATAATTGTGATGACGAGCATCATGGGGAGTTGTGATGACAAGTGTTATGGAACATTGTGAACACAAGGGTTTGGAGCATTGTGATGACAGAGCTTATGGAGCATTTTAATTCCATTGTGATGACAATAGCATGAAGCATTATGATGATGGGAATGGTTCATTGTGATGACAGAGTTCATGGAGCATTGAGATGAAAAGTGGCATGGAGCATTGTGATTACAGTTGTCTTGGAGCATTGTGAATAAAAGGGCATGGAGCTTTGTGATGATAAGGCCATGGAGCTGTCTGATGACATGCATCATGGAGCCTTGTGATGACAAGGCCGTGGAATATTGTCATGACAGGGGTGAAGGAGTATTGTGATGACTAGAGATGGAACATTTTGATATCAGTGGTGAAAGAGCATTTTGATGAGAAGTGCATGGAGCTTTGTGATGACAAGGTTTATGGAGCATTGTGATGACAATGTTGTGGAATATTGTGATGACAAGTGCATGGCACATTGTGATGACATGGGTCATGGAGCATTGTGCTGACAAGCGCATGGAGCATTGTGATGAAAAGGGTCATGGAGCACTCTGCTGACAAAGGCGTGGAATGTTATGTTGACAAGGGTCACAGAGCATTGTGATGAAAACTTCATGGAGCATTATTGTGACAAAGTTCACAGGGTCCTGTGATGACGAGGGCATGGACCATTGTGATGACAAAGGTCATGAAGCATTGTGATGACTGGTGTCACCGAGCATTGTGATGAAAAGGGCATGGAGCATTGTGATGACAGGGGTATGGAGCATTGGTCTGACAACTTTCATGGATTATTGTGATGATAGTGGGCATGGCGCATTGTGATGACAAGGGCATGGAACATTGTTATGACAAGGTCATGGAGTATTTTGAAGACAGGTTTCAGGGAGCATTGTGATGACATATGTCATGGTGCATTGTGATGACAATGGCATGGAGCATGGTGAAGCCAAGTGTCATGGAGGATTTTGATGACAAAGGTAATGGAGCATTGTGATGAGAAGGGCTTGGAGCATTGTGATGACAATGGTCATGGAGCATTGTGATGACAACGGCATGGAGCATTGTTATGACAAGGGCCATTGAGAATTTTGATGACAAGGTCGTGTAGCACTTTGATGAAAAGCACATGGAGCTTGCTATGTCAGGTGTCATGGAGCATTGCGATGACAAGTGCATGGAGAATTGTGATGACAAGGGCCTGTAACATTGTGATGAGAAGTGTCATGGAGCATTGTGATGGCAAGACGGTGGAGCATTGTGATGAGAAGACCATGGATAATTGTGATGACGATCGTCATGGAGCACTGTAATGACAAGGGACATGGAGCATTGTGATGACAAGGGTCATGGAACATTCTGATGACAAGCTTGTGGAGTACTGTGATGACAATGGCATGGAGCATTGTGATGAAAAGGGCCTGGAGCATTGTGATGAAAAAGGCATGGAGCCTTTTCATGACAGGGTTCAAGGAGCATTCTGACGACAAGTGTCAGGGAGCATTGTGATGACAAGTGTATTGAGCATTGTGATGACACAATTCATGGAGCATTGTGATGACACGGGCAAGGACTATTGTCATGACAGGCATCATGGAGCTTTGTGATGACAAGTGTATTGAGCATTGTGCTGACAAAGGCATGGAGCATTGTGATGACAAGTGTTACAGAGCATTGTCATGACGAGGGAATGGACCATTGTGATGACAAAGGTCGTAAAGCATTGTGATGACTGGATTCACGGAGCATTATGATATGAGGGGTCATGGAGCATTGTGATTACAAGGGCATGGAGCATTGTGATGACAGGGCCATGGAGAATTGGTCTGACAAGTTTTATGGATTATCGCTATGAGGGTGGGCATGGCACAATGTGATGACAAGGGAATGGAACATTGTTATGACAAGGTCATGTAGTATTGTTAAGAGAGGTGTCAGGGAGCATTGTGATGACATATGTCATGGTGCATTGTGATGACAATGGCGTGGAGCATTGGGATGCCAAGTGTCATGGAGTACTGTGATGACAAATGTAATGGAGCATTGTGATGCCAAGTGACATGGCGGATTGTGAAGACAAATGTAATGGAGTGTCGTGATGACAACTGCTTCGGGAATTGTGATGAAAAGGGTCATGGAGCATTGTGATGACAAGGACATTGAGCATTGTGATGACTACGGCCATTGAGAATTTTGATGACAACGTCGTGAAGCATTGTGATGACAAGCGCACGGAGCTTACTTTAACAGGGGACATGGAGCATTGCGATGAAAAGTGCATGGAGAATTGTGATGACAAGAGCATGAAACATTGTGATGAGAAGTGTCATAGAGTATTGTGATGACAAGGACGGGGAGAATTGTGATGACAAGGGACAAGTTGCATAGTGATGACCAGGGCAGGGAGCATTGTGATGACATATGTCATGGTCCATTGAGATGACAATGGCATGGAGCATTGTGATGACAGGTGTCATGGGGCATTGTGATGACACGGGTCATGGAGCATTGTGATGACATGTGTCATGGAGCATTCTGATGACAAGCTTGTGGAGTATTGTGATGACAATGGCATGGAGCATAGTGATGAAAAAAGCAGGGAACATTGTGATGAAAAATGCATGGACCCTTTTCATGACAGGGTTCAAGGAGCGTTCTGAAGACAAGTGTCTGGGAGCATTGTGATGACAAGGGCATGGAGAATGGTGATGAGAAGGCCATGGAGCATTCTGATGATATGGGTCATGGAGCTTTGTGATGACAAGGGCATGGAGCATTGTGATTAGAGTAGTCTTGGAGCATTGTGATGATAATCGCATGGATCATTGTGATGAAAAATGCATGGAGCCTTGTCATGACAGGATTCAAGGAGGATAATGACGACAAGTATCAGGGAGCATTGAGATGACAAGTGTATTGAGCATTGTGATGACAAATGTCATGGAGCACTGTGATGAGAAGACCATGGATAATTGTGATGACCAGCGTCATGGGGCATTGTGATAACAAGTGTTATGGAACATTGTGATCACAAGGGTTTGGAGGATTGTGATGACAGAGGTCATGGAACATTTTGATTTCATTGTTATGACAATAGCATGAAGCATTATGATGATGGGCATGGTGCATTGTGATGACAGTGTTCATGGAGCATTGAGATGAAAAGTGGCATGGAGAATTGTGATTACAGGGTTCTTGGAGCACTGTGATGACAAGGGCATGGAGCATTGTGATGAGAAGGCCATGGAGCATTCTGATGACATAAGTCATGGAGCTTCGTGATGACAAGGGCATGGAGCATTGTGATTACAGGGGTGTCGGAGAATTGTGATGACAAGGGTCATGGAGCCTTGTGATCACGAGGCCGTGGATCACTGTGATGGCAGGGGTCATGGAGCATTGTTATGACACGGGTAATGGAGCCTTTCGATGACAAGGGCATGGAGCATTGGTGTGAAAAGGTTCATGGATTATTGTGATGAGAAGGGCATTGAGCATTGTGATGACAAGCGTCAGGGAGCTTTGTGATGACAAGTGCATGGAGCAATGTGATGAGAGGGTTCATGGAGCATTGTGATGACAATGGCATGGAGCATTGTGATGTCAAGGTTCATGGAGCACTGGGATGACAAGCGTCACAGACTATTCTGATTACAGGGGTAATGGGGCATTGGGATGACAAGCGCATGGATCATTGTGATGACAAGTGTCATGGAGCATTTTGATGACAAGAGTCCCGGATCATTGTGTTGTCAGGGGCCATGGATCACTGTGATGACAGTGGTCATGGAGCATTATGATGACAGGGGTAATGGAGCATTGTGATGGCAAGGGCATGTAGCATTCTGATGACATGCATCACGGAGCATTGTGATTACAAGGGCATGGAACATTTTGATGACATGTGTCATGGAACATTGTGATGACAGGGGTGAGGGAGTATTGTGAGGACTAGTGATGGAACATTGTGATATCAGTGGTGAGAGAGCATTTTGATGAGAAGTGCATGGAGAATTGTGATGACAAGTTTTAAGGAGCATTGTGATGACAAGGGCATGGCACATTTTGATGACAGGGGTCATGGAACATTGTGATGACAAGGGTGAGGGAGTATTGTGATGACTAGTGATGGAAAATTGTGATATCAGTGGTGAGAGAGCATTTTGATGAGAAGTGCATGGAGCATTGTGATGACAAGTTTTAAGGAGCATTGTGATGACATGTTTGTGGAGCATTGTGATGACAAGCGCATGGCTCATTGTGATGACATGGGTCATGGAGCATTGTGCTGACAAAGGCATGGAGCATTATGATGACAAGGGTCACGGAGCATTGTGATGAAAAGTTCATGGAGCATTGATGTGACAAAGGTCACAGAGACGTGTGATGACGAGGGCATGGACCATTGTGATGTCAAAGGTCATGAAGCATTGTGATGACTGGAGTCATGGAGCATTGTGATGACAGGGTTCATGGTGCATTGTGATGACAATAGAATGGAGCATTGTGATGATAGGTGCGTGGAGAACTGGTCTGACAACTTTCAAGGATTATTGTGATGAGTGACGGCATGGCACATTGTGAAGACAAGGGCATGGAGCATTGTGATGACAAGGGCATGGAGCATTGTGATGACAAGGTCATGGAGTATTGTGAAAACAAGTGTCAGGGAGCATTGTAATGACATATGTCATGGTCCATTTTGATGACAAAGGCATGGAGCATTGTGATGCCATGTGTCATGGAGGATTGTGATGACAAGAGCATGTAACATGGTGATGAGAAGTGTCATGGAGCATTGTGATGACAAGGGACAGGGAGCATTGTGATGTCCAGGGCATGGAGCATTGTGATGGCAAGACCGTGGAGCATTGTGATCGCAAGACCATGGAGCATTTTGTTGACAAATGTCATTGAGCACTGTAGTGATACGCGGCATGGAGAATGGTGATGATAGGTGTCATGGATCATTGTGATGACAAGGGTCATGGAGCATTCTGATGACAAGCTTGTGGAGTATTGTGATGACAATGGCATGGAGCATTGTGACGAAAAAGGCATGGAGCATTGTGATGAAAAAGACATGGAACCTTTTCATGACAGGGATCAAGGAGCATTCTGACGTCAAGTGTCAGGGAACATTGTGATGACAAGTGTATTGAGCATTGTGATAACAATGGTCATGGAGCATTGTGATGACAGGCATCATGGAGCATTGTGATGAGAAGGCCATGGAGCATTCTGATGACATGCGTCATGGAGATTTGTGATGACAAGGGCATGCAGCATTGTGATTTCAGGGGTCTTGGAGGATGGTGATGAAAAGGGCATGGATCATTGTGACGGAAAATGCATGGAGCGTTGTCATGACCGGGTCCAAGGAGCATAGTGAAGACAAGTATCAGGGAGCATTGTGATGAAAAGTGTATTGAGCATTGTGATGACAAAGGTCATGGAGCATCGTGATGAGAAAACTATGGATAATTGTGATGACGAGCGTCATGGGGCGTTGTGATGACAAGTGTTATGGAACATTGTGATCACAAGGGTGTGGAGCATTGTGATGACAGGGTTCATGGAGCATTGAGATGAAAAGGGGCATGGAGCATTGTGATTAAAGTGGTCTAGGAGCATTGTGATGACAAGGGCATGGACCATTGTGATGAGAATGCAATGGAGCATTCTGATGACATGCGTCATGCAGCTTTGTGATGACAAGGACATATTGCATTGTGATGACAGTGGCATGGAACATTGGACTGACAAGTTTGATGGATTATTGTGATGACAGTGGGCATGGCGCATTGTGATGACAAGGGCATGGAGCATTGTGATGACAAGGTCATGGAATACTCTGAAGACACGTGACAGGGAGCATTGTGATGACATATGTCATGGTCCATTGAGATGACAATGGCATGGAGCATTGTGATGACAGGTGTCATGGAGCATTGTGATGACACGGGTCATGGAGCATTGTGATGACATGTGTCATGGAGCATTCTGTTGACAAGCTTGTGGAGTATTGTGATGACAATGGCATGGAGCATAGTGATGAAAAAAGCAGGGAGCATTGTGATGAAAAAGGCATGGACCCTTTTCATGACAAGTTTCAAGGAGCATTCTGAAGTCAAGAGTCTGGTAGCATTGTGATGACAAGGGCATGGAGCATGGTGATGAGAAGGCCATGGAGCATACTGATGATATGTGTCATGGAGCTTTGTGATGACAAGGGCATGGAGCATTGTGATTACAGTGGTCTTGGAGCATTGTGATGAAAATCGCATGGATCATTGTGATGAAAATTGCATGGAGCCTTGTCATGACAGGGTTCAAGGAGGATACTGATGACAAGTGTCAGGAAGCATTGAGATGACAAGTGTATTGAGCATTGTGATGACAAATATCATGGAGCATTGTTATGAGAAGACCATGGATAATTGTGATGAGGAGCGTCATGGGGAATTGTGATGACAAGTGTTATGGAACATTGTGATCACAAGGGTTTGGAGGATTGTGATGACAGAGGTCATGGAACATTTTGATTTCATTTTTATGCCAATAGCATGAAGCATTATGATGATGGGCATGGTGCATTGTGATGACAGTGTTCATGGAGCATTGAGATGAAAAGTGGCATGGAGAATTGTGATTACAGGGTTCTTGGAGCACTATGAGGACAAGGGCATGGAGCATTGTGATGAGAAGGCCATGGAGCATTCTGATGACATAAGTCATGGAGCTTCGTGATGACAAGGGCATGGAGCATTGTTATTACAGGGGTCTTGGAGAATTGTGATGACAAGGGTCATGGAGCCTTGTGATCACGAGGCCGTGGATCACTGTGATGGCAGGGGTCATGGAGAATTGTTATGACACGGGTAATGGAGCCTTTCGATGACAAGGGCATGGAGCATTGGTGTGAAAAGATTCATGGATTATTGTGATGAGAAGAGCATTGAGCATTGTGATGACAAGCGTCAGGGAGCTTTGTGACGACAAGTGCGTGGAGCAATGTGATGAGAGGGTTCATGAGGCATTGTGATGACAATGGCATGGAGCATTGTGATGTCAAGGGTCATGGAGCACTGGGATGACAAACGTCACAGACTTTTCTGATTACAGGGGTCATGGAGCATTGGGATGACAAGCGCATGGATCATTGTGATGACAAGTGTCGTGGTGCATTTTGATGACAAGAGTCCCGGATCATTGTGTTGTCAGGGGTCATGGATCGCTGTGATGACAGAGGTCATGGAGCATTATGATGACAGGGGTAATGGAGCATTGTGATGGCAAGGGCATGTAGCATTCCGATGACATGCATCACGGAGCATTGTGATGACAAGGGCATGGAACATTTTGATGACAGGGGTCATGGAACATTGTGATGACAGGCGTGAGGGAGTATTGTGATGACAAGTGATGGAACATTGTGATATCAGTGGTGAGAGTGCATTTTGATGAGAAGTGCATGGAGCATTGTGATGACAAGTGTTAAGGAGCATTGTGATGAAAAGTTTGTGGAGCATTGTGATGACAAGCGCATGGCTCATTGTGATGACATGGGTCATGGAGCATTCTGCTGAAAAAGGCATGGAGCATTATGATGACAAGGGTCACGGAGCATTGTGATGAAAAGTTCATGGAGCATTGATGTGACAAAGGTCACAGAGACGTGTGATGACGAGGGCATGGACCATTGTGATGACAAAGGTCATGAAGCATTGTGATGACTGGAGTCAAGGAGCATTGTGATGACAGGGTTCATGGTGCCTTGTGATGACAATAGCATGGAGCATTGTGATGATAGGTGCATGGAGAACTGGTTTGACAACTTTCAAGGATTATTGTGATGAGTGACGGCATGGCACATTGTGAAGGCAAGGGCATGGAGCGTTGTTATGACAAGGGCATGGAGCATTGTGATGACAAGGGCATGGAGCAATGTGAGGACAGGGGCATGGAACATTGGTCTGACAATTTTCATGGATTATTGTGATGACAGTGGGCAAGGAGCATTGAGATGACAAGGGCATGGAGCATTGTCGTGACAAAGGTCACAGAGACTTGTGTGACGAGGTTATGGACCATTGTGAGGACAAACGTCATGAATCATTGTGATGACTGGAGTCAGGGAGCATTGTCATGACAGGGGTCATGGAGAATTGTGATGACAAGGGCATGGAGCAATGTGAGGACAGGGGCATGTAACATTGGTCTGACATGTTTCATGGATTATTGTGATGCCAGTGGGCATGGCGCATTGTGATGACAAGGTCATGGAGTATTGTGAAGACAGTTGTCAGGGAGCATTGTGATGACATATGTCATTGTCCATTGTGATGACAATGGCATGGAGCATTGTGATACCAAGTGTCATGGAGGATTGTGATGACAAAGATAATGGAGCATTTTGATGCCAATGGCTTGGAGCATTGCGATGACAAGGGTCATGGAGCATTGTGATGACAAGGGCATGGAGCATTCTGATGAAAAGCTGCATGGGGCATTGAGATTACAGGTGTTTTGAAGCACTGTGATTACAAGGGCATGGAGCATTGTGATGAGAAGGCAATGGAGCATTCTGATGACATGCGTCATGGAGCTTTGTGATGACAAGGACATGGAGCATTGTGATTACAGGGGTCTTGGAGCATTGTGGTGAAAAGTGAATGGATCATTGTGATTAAAAATGCATGGAGCCTTGTCATGACAGGGTTCAAGGAGCATACTGATGACAACTGTCAGGGAGCATTGTGATGTTAAGTGTATTGAGCATTGTGATGACAAAGATCATGGAGCATTGTGATGAGAAGACCATGGATAATTGTGATGACCAGCGTCATGGGGCATTGTGATGACAAGTGTTATGGAACATTGTGATCAGAAGGGTTTTGTGCGTTGAGATGACACAGGTCATTGAGAATTTTGATTTCATTGTGATGAAAATAGCATGAAATATTATGGTGATGGGCACGATGCATTGTGATGACAGGTTTCATGGAGCATTGAGATGAAAAGGGGCATGGAGCATTGTGATTACAGGGGTGTTGGAGCATTGTGATGACAAGGGCATGGAGCATTGTGATGAGAAGGCCATGGAGCATTCTGATGACATGGGTCATGGAGCTTTGTGATGAGAAGGGCATGGATAATTGTGATTACAGGGGTCATGGAATATTGTGAAGACAGGGGTGAGGGAGTATTGTGATGACTAGTGATGGAACATTGAGATATCCGTGGTGAGAAGGCATTTTGAGGAGAAGTGCATGGAGCATTGTGATGACAAGGTTTATGGAGAATTTTGATGACAAGGATGTGGAGAATTGTGATGACAAGTGCATGGTGCATTGTGATGACATGTGTTATGTTGCATTGTGCTGACACGCACATCGAGCATTGTGATGACAAGGGTCATGGAGCATTGTGCTGACAAAGGCATGGAGCTTTGTGATGACAAGGGTCACAGAGCATTGTAATAAAAATTTCATGGAGCATTGTGGAGACAAAGATCACAGAGCTTTGTGTGACGAGGTCATGGACCATTCTGATGACAAATATCATGAAGCATTGTGATGACTGGAGTCACGGAGAATTATGATAACAGGGGTCTTGGAGCATTGTGATGAAAAGGGAATGGATCATTGTGATGAAAAAGGCATGGAGATTTGTCATGACAGTGTTCAAAGAGCATACTGATGACAAGTGTCAGCGAGCACTGTGATGCCAAGTGTATTGAGCATTGTGGTGACAAAGGTCATGGAGCATTGTGATAAGAAGACCTTGCATAATTGTGATGACCAGCGTCATGGGGCATGTGGTGAAAAGTGTTATGGAACATTGTGATCAGAAGTGTTTGGAGCCTTGTGATGACAGAGGACATGGAGCATTTTGATTTCATTGTGATGACAACAGCATGAATCATTATGATGATAGGCATGGTGCATTGTGATGACAGTGTGCATGGAGCATTGAGATGAAAAGTGGCATGGAGAGTTGTGATTACAGAGTTCGTGGAGCATTGTGATGACAAGTGTCATGGAGCACTGTGATGCCAAGGCCGTGGAATATTGTGATGGCAGGGGTCATTGAGCATTGTTATGACAGGTGTAATGGAGCATTGTGATGACAAGGACATGGAACAATGTGATGAGAAATTTAATTGAGCTTTGTGATGACAATGGCCTTGAGCACTGTGATGCCAAAGGTCATGGAGCTTTGTGATGACAAATGTCATGGGGCATTTTGATGACAAGGGCGTGGTGCATTATGATGTGAAGGGCAGGGAGCTTTGTGATGACAGGGTCATGGAGCAGTTTGTATAAAAGTGTCAAGGAATATTTTGATGACAGGTGTTAAGGAACATTGTGATATCAGGGTTCATGGAGCATTCTGATGACAGGGGTGAGCGAGTATTGTGATGACTAGTGATGGAGCATTGTGATATATGTGGTGAGAGAGCATTTTGATGAGAAGTGCATGGAGCATTGTGATGACAAGTTTTATGGAGCATAGAGATGAAAAGGATGTGGAGCATTGTGATGAAAACAGCATGGCACATTGAGATGACATGTGTCATGGAGCATTGTGCTGACAAGCACATGGAGCGTTTTGATGACAAGTGTCATGGAACATTGTGCTGACAAAGGCAAGGAGCAATGTGATGACAAGTGACACAGAGCATTGTGATGAAAATTTCATGGAGCATTGTGGTGACAAAGATCACAGAGCCTTTTGTGACGAGGGCATGGACCATTGTGACGACAAATGTCATGAAGCATTGTGATGACTGGAGTCACGGAGCATTGTGATAACAGGGGTCTTGGAGCATTGTGATGAAAAGGGAATGGATCATTGTGATGAAAAAGGCATGGAGCCTTGTCATGACAGTGTTCAAGGAGCATACTCACGACAAGTGTCAGCGAGCATTGTGATGCATAGTGTATTGAGCATTGTGGTGACAAAGGTCATGGAGCATTGTGATGAGAAGACCTTGCATAATTGTGATGACGAGGGTCATGGGGCATGTGATGACAAGTGTTATGGAACATTGTGATCAGAAGGGTTTGGAGCATTGTGATTACAGAGGACATGGAGCATTTTGATTTCATTATGATGACAATAGCATGAATCATTATGATGATGGGCATGGTGCATTTTGATGACAGTGTTCATGGAGCATTGAGATGAAAAGTGGCATGGAGAATTGTAATTACAGAGGTCTTGGAGCATTGTGATGACAAGGGTCATGGAGACTTGTGATGACAAATGTAATGGGGCATTTAGATGACAAGGGGGTGGTGCATTTTGATGAGAAGGGCAGGGAGCATGGTGATGACAGTGTCATGGAGCAATTTGAATAAAAGGGTCATGGAATATTTTGATGACAGGGGTTATGGAACATTGTGATGTCAGGGGTCATGAAGCATTGTGATGAAATGGGTCATGGAGCATTTTGTGATGGGTTTATGGAACATTGTGATGTCAGGGGTCATGGAGCATTGTGATAATAAGGGCATGTAGCACTGTGATCACAGTGGTCATGGAATATTGTGATGACAGGGGTGAGCGAGTATTGTGATGACTAGTGATGGAACATTATGATATATGTGGTGAGAGAGCATTTTGATGAGAAGTGCATGGAGCATTGTGATGACAAGGGCATGGAGCATTCTGAGTAAAAGGTGCATGGAGCATTGAGATTACAGGGGTTTTGAAGCAATGTGATTACAAGGGCATGGAGCATTGTGATGAGAAGGCAATGGAGCATTCTGATGACATGCGTCATGGAGCTTTGTGATGACAAGGACATGGAGCATTGTGATTACAGGGGTCTTGGAGCATTGTGATGAAAAGGGAATGGATCATTGTGATGAAAAATGGATGGAGCCTTGTCATGACAGGGTTCAAGGAGCATACTGATGACAACTGTCAGGGAGCATTGTGATAATACGTGTATTGAGCATTGTGATGACAAAGATCATGGATAATTGTGATGAGAAGACCATGGATAATTGTGATGACCAGCGTCATGTGGCATTGTGATTACAAGTGTTATGGAACATTCTGATCAGAAGGGTTTGGTGTGTTGTGATGACAGAGGTCATTAAGCATTTTGATTTCATTGTGATGACAATAGCATGAAATATTATGGTGATGGGCATGGTGCATTGTGATGACAGTGTTCATGGAGCATTGAGATGAAAAGTGGCATGGATAGTTGTGATTACAGAGGTCTTGGAGCATTGTGATGAGAAGGATCATGGAGCCTTGTGATGACAAGGCCGTTGAACATTGTGATGGCAGGGTTCATGGAGCATTGTTATAACAGGTGTAATGCAGCATTGTGATGACAAGGGCATGGGGCAATGTGATGAGAGATTTCACTGATCATTGTGATGACAATGGAATGGAGCATTGTGATGCCAAGGATCATGGAGCTTTGTGATGACAAATGTCATGGAGCATTTTGATGACAAGGGCGTGGTGCATTGTGATGAGAAGGGCAGGGAGCATTGTGATGACAGGGTCATGGAGCAACTTGAATAAAAGTGTCATGGAATATTTTGTGATAGGGGTTATGGAACATTGTGATGTCAGGGGTCATGGAGCATTGTGATGATAAGGGCATGTAGCACTGTGATGACAGTGGTCATGGAACATTGTGATGATAGGGGTGAGCGAGTATTGTGATGACTAGTGATGGAACATTGTGATATATGTGGTGAAAGAGCATTTTGATGAGAAGTACATGGAGCATTGTGATGACAAATTTTATGGAGCATAGCGATGAAAAGGATGTGGAGCATTGTGATCAAAAGAGCATGGCACATTGTGATGACATGTGTCATGGAGCATTGTGCTCACCAGCGCATGGAGCATTTTGATGACAAGTGTCATGGAGCATTGTGCTGACTAAGGCATCGAGCATTGTGATGACAAGGGTCACAGAGCATTGTGATGAAAATTTCATGGAGCATTGTGGTGACAAAGATCACAGAGCCTTGTGTGACGAGCGCAAGGACCATTGTGATGAGAAAGGTCATGAATCATTGTGATGACTGGAGTCACGGAGCATTGTGATGACCGGGTTCATGGAGCATTGTGATGACAAGGGCATGGATCAAAGTGATGACAGTGGCATGGAACATTGGTCTGACAAGTTTCATGGATTATTGTGATGACAGAGGGCATGGAGCATTGTGGTGACAAAGGTCACAGAGCCTTGTGTGACGAGGGCATGGACCATTGTGAGGACAAAGGTCATGAAGCATTGTGATGACTGTAGTCACGGAGCATTGTGATGACAGTGGTCATGGAGCATTGTGATGACAAGGGCATGGAGCATTGAGATGACAGGGGCATGGAACATTGGTCTGACATGTTTCATGGATTATTGTGATGACAGTGGGCATGGCGCATTGTGATGACAAGGGCATGGAACATTGTGATGACAAGGTCATGGAGTATTGTGAAGACAGGTGTCAGGGAGCATTGTGATGACATATGTCATTGTCCATTGTGATGACAATGGCATGGAGCATTGTGATACCAAGTGTCATGTAGGATTGTGATGACAAAGGTAATGGAGAATTTTGATGACAAGGGCTTGGAACATTGCGATGACAAGGGTTATGGAGCATTGTGATGACAGGCATCATGGAGCGTTGTGATGACAAGTGTTATGGAACAATGCGATCACAAGTGTTGGGAGCACTGTGATGACAGAGGTCATGGATCATTTTGATATCAAGGAGCATGGAGCATTGTGATGACAGGGGTCATGGAGCATTGTGATCAGAAGATCATGGAGCATTGAGCTGAAAATGTTCATGGAGTATTCTGATGAAAGTGGTCATGGAGCATTGTGATGACAAGGTCCTGGAGCATTGTTATGAGAAGACCATGGAGCCTTGTGATGAGAAGTCTCATGGAGCATTCTAATGGAAAGTGGCATGGAGCATTGTGATTACAGGGGTCTTGGAGCCTTGTGATGAAAAGGGCATGGAGCATTGTGATAGATGTCCAAGGAGCATTCTGATGACATGCATCATGGAGCTTTGTGATGACCAGGGCATGGAGCATTGTGATTACAGGGGTCTTGGAGCATTGTGATGAAAAGGGCATGGATCATTGTGATGAAAAAGGCATGGAGCCTTGTCATGACAGGGTTCAAGGAGAATACTGACGACAAGTGTCAGGGAGCATTGTGATGACAAGTGTATTGAGAATTGTAATGACAAAGGTAATGGAACATTTTGATGAGGAGTGCATGGATAATTGTGATGACGAGCCTCATGGGGCGTCGTGATGACAACTGTAATGGAGTATTTTGATCACAAGGGTTTGGAGCATTGTGATGACAGAGGTCAGGGAGCATTTTTATTTCATTGTGATGACAATAGCATGAAGCATTATGATGATGGGCATGTTCGTTGTGATGACAGGGTTCATGGTGCATTGAGATGAAAAGGGGTATGGAGCATTGTGATTACTCGGGTCAGGATCCTTGTGATGACTAGGCCGTGGAACATTGTGATGACAGTGGTGAGGGAGTATTGTGATGACTAGTGATGGAAAATTGTGATATCAGTGGTGAGAGAGCATTTTGATTTGAAGTGCATGGAGCTTTGTGATGACAATGTTTATGGAGTATAGTGATGACAAGTTTCGGGAGCACTGTGATTACAAGTGCATGGTGCACTGTGATGACATGGGTCATGGAGCATTGTACTGACAAGTGCATGGAGCATTTTGATGACAAGGGTCATGGAGCATTGTGCTGACAAAGGCATGGAGCATTTTGATGACAAGGCTCAGAGATCATTGGGATGAAAAGTTCATGGAGCATTTTGGTGACAAAGTTCTGAGAGCCTTGTGATGACGAGGGCATGGACCATTGTGATGACAAAGGTCATGAAGCACTGTGATGACTGGAGTCACAGTTAATTGTGATGACAAGGGAATGGAGCATTGTGATGACAGGGGCATGGAGCATTGGTCTGACAAGTTTCATGGATTATTGTGATAACAGGTGTCATGGAGCATTGTGATGACAAGTGCATGGAGCATTGTGATGACAGGGGCATGGAGCATCGGTCTGAAAAATTTCATGCATTACTGTGATGACAGTGGACATTGCGCATTGTGATGACAAGGGCATGGAGCACTGTGAAGAAAAGGTCATGGAGTACTGTGAAGTCAGGTGTCAGGGAGCATTGTGATGACCTATGTCATGGTGCATTGTGATGACAATGGCATGGAGCATTGTGGTGACAAGTGTCATGGAGGATTGTGATGACAAAGGTAATGGAGCATTGTGATGACCAGCGCTTGGAGCATTGTGATTAGAAGTGTCATGGAGCATTGTGATGACAAGAGCATGGAGCATTGTGATGACTAGGGCCATTGAGAATTTTGATGCCAACGTCGTGAAACATTGTGATGACAAGCACATGGAACTTGCTGTGACAGGTGTCATGGAGCATTGTGATGACAATTGCATGTATAATTGTGATGACAATAGCATGTAACTTTGTGACGATAAGTGTCATTGAGCATTGTGAGGACATGGACGTGGAGAAATGTGATGACAAGGGACATGGAGCACTGTGATGACCAAGGAATTGAGCATTGTGATCGCAAGACCGTGTAACATTGTGATGAGAAGGTCATGGATAATTGTGATGACGAGCATCATGGAGCACTGTAATGACATGGGAAATGGAGCATTATGATGACAGGTGTCATGGATAATTGTGATGACAGGGGTCATGGAGCATTCTGATGACAAGCTTGTGGAGTATTGTGATGACACTGGCATGGAGCATTGTGATGAAAAGGGCATGGAGCATTGTTATGAAAAGGCATGGAGCCTTTTCATTACAGGGTTCAAGGAGCATTCTGACGACAAGTGTCAGGGAGCATTGTGTTGACAAGTGTATTTAGCATTGTGATGACAAAGTTCATGCAGCATTGTAATGACAGGCATCATGGAGCGTTGTGATGACAAGTGTTAAGGAACATTGTGATCACAAGTGTTTGTAGCATTATGATGACAGAGGTCATGGATCATTTTCATTTCAAGGAGCATGGAACATTGTAATGACAAGGGTGTGAAGAAATGTGAACCCAAGGTTCACCAAGGATTTTGATGACAATGGGAATGAAGTATTGTGATGACAAGCGCATGGAGCATTGTGATGACAATGTCATGAAGCATTTTGCTGACAAAGGCATGGAGCATTTTGATGACAAGTGTCATGGAGCACTGTGATGACAAGCGTCATGGAGCATTGTGATTACAGGGGTCATGGAGCATTGGGATGGCAAGGGAATGGATCATCGTGATGACAAGTGTCATGGAGCATTTTGATGACAATAGTCCCGGATCATTGTGCTGTCAGGTGTCATGGAGCATTGTGATGACAGTGGTAATGGAGCATTGTGATGACAGGGTTCATGGAGCACTGTTATGAGAAGGTCATAGAGCATTGGGCTAAAAATGTTCATGGAGTTATTGTGAAGGCTGTTGTCATGGAGCATTGTGATGACAAGGGAATGGAGCATTGTGTTGAGTAGGTACTGAAGCATTGTGATGAGAAAACATTGGAGCCTTGTATTGACGAGTCTCATGGAGCATTCTGATGAAAAGGGGCATGTAGAATTGTGATTACATGGGTCTTGGAACACTGTGAAGAAAAGGGCATGGATCATTGTGATGAAAAAGGCATGGAGCCTTGTCATGACAGGGATCAAGGAGCATAATAACGACAAGTGTCAGGGAGCATTGTGATGACAAGTGTATTGATCATTGTGATGACAAATATCATGGAGCATTGTGATGAGAAGACCATGGATAATTGTGATGACAAGCGTCATGGGGCGTTGTGATGACAAGTTTTATGAAACACTGTGATCACAAGGGTTTGGAACATTGTGATGACATAGGTCATGGAGCATTTTGATTTCACTGTATTGAAAATAGCATGAAACATTATGATGATGGGCATGGTTCATTGTGATGACAGGGTTCATGGAGCACGGAGATGAAAAGGGGCATGGAACATTGTGATTACAGGGGTCTTGGAGCATTGTGATGAGAAGGTCATGGAGCATTGGGCTGAAAATCTTCATGGAGCATTGTGATTACAGGGGTCATGGAGCACTATGATGACAAGGGTCATGGAGCATTGTGATGACAAGCATCAGGGAACATTCAGATTAAAGGTGTCATGGAGCATTGGGATGACAAGGGCATGGATCATTGTGATGACAAGTGTCATGGAGATTTTTGATGACAAGATTCCCGGATCATTGTGTTGTGAGGGGTCATGGAGCACGGGAATGACAGTGGTCATGGAGCATTGTGATGACAGTGCTCATGGTGCATTGTGATGAGAAGGTCATGGATCATTGGGCTGAAAATGTGCATGGAGTATTGTGATGACAGGGGTCATGAAGCATTGTGATTACAAGGGAATGGAGCTTTGTGATGACAAGTTCCTAGAGAATTGTGTTGAGAAGACCATGGCGTCTTGTGATGGCATGTCTCATGGAGCATTCTGATGAAAAGCAGCATGGAACATTGTAATTACAGGGGTCTTGGAGCATTGAGATGACAAGGCATGGAGCATGGTGATTTGAAGGCCATGGAGCATTCTGATAACATGCGTCATGGAGCTTTGTGAAAACAAGAACATGGAGCATTGTGATTACCGGGGTCTTGGAGCATTGTGATGAAAAGGGAATGGATCATTGTGATGAAAAATGCATGGAGCCTTGTCATGACAGGGTTCAAGGAGCACACTGAGGGCACGTGTCATGGAGCATTGAGATGACAAGTGTATTGAGCATTGTGATGACAAAAGTCATGGAGCATTGTGATGAGAAGACCATGGATAATTGTGTTGATGAGCGTAATGGGGCGTTGTGGTGCCAAGTGTTATGGAAAATTGTGATCACAAGGGTTTGGGGAATTTTGGTGTCAGAGGTCATGGAGCATTTTGATTTCATTTTGATGACAATAGCATGAAGCATTATGATGATGGGCAGGGTGCATTGTGATGACAGGGTTCATGCAGCATTGAGATGAAAAGTGGCATGGAACATTGTGATGACAAATGTCAGGAATCATTGTGATGACTGGAGTCACGGAGCATTGTGATGACAGGGGTCATGGAGCATTGTGATGACAAGGGCATGGAGCATTGGGATGAAAGGGGCATGGAGCATTGGTCTGACATGTTTCATGGATTATTGTGATGACAGAGGGCATGGCACATTGTGATAACTAGCGCATAGAGCATTGTGATGACAAGGTCATTGATTATTGTGAAGAAAGGTGTCAGGGAGCATTGTGGTGACATATGTCACGGTGCATTGTGATGACAATGGCATTGAGCATTGTGATGCCAAGTCTTATGGAGAAATGTGATGACAAATGTAATGGAGCATTGTGATGACAAGGGCTTGGAGCATTGTGATGACAACTGTAATGGAGCATTGTGATGACAAGGGAATGGATCATTGTGATGACAAGTGTCATGGGGCATTTTGATGACAAAAGTCCCGGATCATTGTGTTGTCAGGGTTCATGGAGCATTGTGATGACAGGGTTCATGGGGCATGGTGATGAGAAGGTCATAGAGCATTGGGCTGAAAATGTTCATGGAGTATTGTGGTGACAAGGGTCATGAGGCATTTTGATGACAAGGGAATGGAGCATTTTGATGAAAATATCATGGAGCATGGTGATGAGAAGGCCATGGAGCATTCTGAAGACATTCGTCATGAAGCTGTGTGATGACAACGGCATGGAGCATTGTGATTACAGGGGTCTTTCAGCATTGTGAGGACAAGGGCATGGATCATTGTGATGAAAAATGCATGCAGCCTTGTCATGTCAGGGTTCTAGGAGCAAACTGACGACAAGTGTCAGGGAGCATTGTGATGACAAGTGTATTGAGCATTGTGATGACAAATGTATTGAGCATTGTGATGACAAGGTCATGGAGTATTGTGAAGACAGGTGTCAGGGAGGATTGTGATGACAAATGTAATGGAGCATTGTGATGACAAGGGCTTGGAGCACTGTGGTGACAAGGGCCATTGAGAATTTTGATGACAATGTCGTGAAGCTTTGTTATGACAAGCACATGGAGCTTGCTATGACAGGGGTCATGGAGCATTGCGATGACAAATGCATGGAGCATTGTGATTACAGGGGTCTTGGAGCATTGTGATGACAATGGCATGGAGCATTGTGATGCCAAGGGTTATGGAGCTATGTGATGACAAATGTCATGGAGCATTTTGATGACAAGGGCATGGTGCATTGTGATGACAGGGTCATGGAGCAATTTGATGAAAAGGGTCATGGAACATTTTGATTACATGGGTTATAGAATATTGTGATGTCAGGGGTCATGGAGCAGTGTGATGAAAAGGGTCCTAGAGCACTGTGAGGACAAGGGTCGCAGAGCATGGTGATGAAAAGTCCATGGAGCATTGTGGTGACAAATGTCAAAGAGACTTGTGATGATGAGGGCATGGACCATTGTGATGAGAAATGTCATGAAGAACTGTGATGACAGGAGTCACGGTGCATTATGATGACGGGTCATGGAGCATTGTGATGACAAGGGCATGGAGCATTGTGATGACAGGTGCATGGAGCATTGGTCTTACAAGTTTCATGGATTATTGCGATGACAGTGGGAATGGCGCATTGTGATGACAAGGGCATGGAGCATTGTGATGACAAGGTCATGCAGTATTTGAAGACAGGTGTCTGGGAGAATTTTGAAGACATAAGTCATGGCCCATTTTGATGACAATGCCATGGAGCGTTGTGATGCCAAGTGTCATGGAGGTTTGTGATGACAAAGGTAATGGAGCATTGTGATGATAAGGGCTTGGAGCCATGTGATGACAAGGTTCATAGCGCACTGTGCTGACAATGGCATGGAGCATTGTGATGACAATGGTCATGGAGCATTGTACTGAGAAAGGCTTGGAGCATTGTGATGACAATGGTCACAGACCATTATGATGAAAATTTCATGGAGCATTGTGGTGACATATATCACAGAGCCTTGTGAAAACGAGGGCATGGACCATTGTGATGACAAAGGTCATGAAGCATTGTGATGACTGGAGTCATGGAGCATTGTGATGACAGGGCTCATGGAGCATTGTGATGGCAAGGGCATGGATCATTGTGATGACAAGTGTCATGGAGCATTTTGATGACAAGTGTCCCAGATCATTGTGTTGTCTGGTGTCATGGAGCGTTGTGATGACAGGTGTCATGGAGCATTGTGATGACAGGGGTCATGGAGCATTGTGATCAGAAGTTCATGGAGCATTGGACTGACAGTATTCATTGAGTATTGTGATGGCATGGGTCATGGAGCATTGTGATGACAATGGAATGGAGCATTGTGATGACAAGGTCCTGGAGCATTGTGAGGAGAAGACCATGGAGCCTTGTGATGACAAGTATCATGGAGCATTCTGATGAAAAGGGGCACGGAGCTTTGTGATTACATGGGTCTTGGAGCATTGTGAAGAATAGGGCATGGATGATTGTGATGAAAGAGCATGGAGCCTTGTCATGAGAGGGTTGAAGGAGCATACAAATGACAAGTGTCAGCGAGCATTGTGATGACAAGTGTATTGAGCATTTTGATGACAAAGTTCATGGAGCATTGTGATGAGAAGACCATGGATAATTGTGATGATGAGCGTCATGGGCAGTTGTGATGACAAGAGTTATTGAACATTGTGAACACAATTGTTTGGAGCATTGTGATGACAGAGGTTATGGTGCATTTTGATTTCATTGTGATGACAATAGCATGAAGCATTATGATGAAGGGCATGGTTCATTGTGATGACAGAGTTCATGGAGCATTGTGATGAAAAGGGCATGGAGCATGGTGATGAGAAGGCCATGGAGCTGTCTGATGACATGCGTCATGGTGCTTTGTGATGACAAGAGCATGGAGCAGTGTGATTACAGGGGTCTTGGAGCATTGTGATGACAAGGGTCATGGAGCCTTGTGATGACAAGGCCGTGGAACATTGTCATGACAGGGTTGTGGGAGTATTGTAATGACTAGTGACGGAACATTTTGATATCTGTGGTGAAAGAACATTTTAATGAGAAGTGCATGGAGCTTTGTGATGACAAGGTTTATGGAGAATTGGGATGACAAATATGTGGAGCATTGTGATGACAAGCGCATGGCTTATTGTGATGGCATGGGTCATGGAGCATTGTGCTGACAAGCGCATGGAGCATTATGATGACAAAGGCATGGAGCATTGTGATGAAAAGGGTCACAGAGCATTGTGATGATAAGTTCATGGAGCATTATGGTGACAAAGTGCACAGAGCCCTGTGATTACAAGGGCATGGACCATTGTCATGACAAAGGTCCAGAAGCACTGTGATTACTGGAGTCACGGAGCATTGTGATGACAAGGGCATGGAGCATTGTGATGACAGGGACATGGAGCATTGGTCTGAGAAGTATCATGGATTATTGTGATGAAAGTGTGCATGGCGCATTTTGATGACAAGGGCATGGAGCATTGTTATGACAAGGTCATGGATTATTGTGAAGACAGGTATCAGGGAGTATTGTGATGACATATGTCCTGGTGCATTGTGATGACAATGTCATGGAGCATTGTGAAGCCAAGTGTCATGGAGGATTGTGATGACAAAGGTAATGGAGCATTGTGATGACAAGGGCTTGGAGCATTGTGGTGACAAGGGCCATTGATAATTCTGATGACAAGGTCGTGAAGCATAGTTATGACAAGCGCATGGAGCTTGCTATGACATGGGTCATGGAGCATTGCGATGACAAGTGCATGGAGCATTGTGATTAGAGGGGTCTTGGAGCATTGTGATGACAATGGCATGGAGCATGGTGATGACAATGCAATGGAGCATTCTGATGACATGTGTCCTGGAGATTTTTGATGACAAGCACATGAAGCATTGTGATTACAGGGGTCTTGGAGCATTGTGATGAAATGTGCATGGATCATTGTGAGGAAAAGGCAAAGAGCCTTGTCATGACAGGTTTCAAGTAGCATACTGAAGACAAGTGTCAGGGAGCATTGTGATGACAAGTGTATTGAGCATTGTGTTGACAAAGGTCATGGAGCATTTTGATGAGGAGACCATGGATAATTGTGATGACGAGCGTCATGGCGCATTGTGATGACAAGTGTTATGGAACATTGTGATCAGAAGGGTTTGGAGCATTGTGATGACAGATGTCATGGAGCATTTTGATTTCTTTGTGATGACAATACCATGAAGCATTATGATGATTGGCATGGTGCGTTTTGATGACAGTGTTCATGGAGAATTGTGATGAAATGGGGTATGAAGCATTGTGATTACGGGGGTCTTGGAGCATTGTGATGACAATGTTCATGGAGCCTTGTGATGACAACGCCGTGGAACATTGTGATGGCAGGGGTAATGGAGCATTGTTATGACAGGTGTAATGGAGAATTGTGATGACATGGGCATGGAGCATTGGTTTGAAAAGTTTCATGTATTACTGTGATGAGTGTGGGCATGGAGCATTGTGATGACAAGGGCAGGGAACACGGTGATACATGGGTCATGGAGGATTGTAATGACAAGGCATGGATCATTGTGATGAGAAAGACATCGAGCATTGTGATGACAAGCGTCATGGAGATTTGGGATGACAAGTGCATGGAGTAATATGATGAGATGTTTCATGGAGCATTGTGATGACAATGGAATGGAGCATTGTGATGCCACGGGTCATGGAGCTTTGTGATGACAAATGTAATGGAGCATTTTGATGACAAGGGCGTGGTGCATTGTGATGAGTAGGGCAGGGAGCATTCTGATGACAGGTTCATGGAACAATTTGATGGAAATGGTCAGGGAACATTTTGATGACAGGGTTTATGGAACATTGTGATGTCAGTGGTCATGGAGCATTGTGATGATAAGGGCATGTAGCATTTTGATGACAGGGGTCATGGAACATTGTGATGACAGTGTTGAGGGAGTATTGTGATGACTGGTGATGGAACATTGTGATATCAGTGGTGAGAGAGCATTTAGATGAGAAGTGCATGGAGCATTGTGATGACAAGGTTTATGGAAAATTGTGATGACAAGGTTGTGGAGCATTGTGATGACAAGTGCATGGCACATTGTGATGACATGTGTCTTGGAGCATTGTGCTGACAAGCGCATGGAGCATTTTGATTACAAGGGTCAAGGAGCATTGTGCTGACAATGGCATGGAGCATTGTGATGACAAGTGTTACAGAGCATTGTGATGACGAGGGAATTAACCATTGTGATGAAAAAGTTCATAAAGCATTGTGATGGCTGGAGTCACAGAGCATTATGATGTGAGGGGTCATGGAGCATTGTGATTACAAGGGCATGGAGCATTGTGATGACCAGGGCATGGAGCATTGGTCTGACAATTTTCATGAATTATTGCTATGAGAGTGGACAGGGCACATTGTGATGACAAGGGCATGGAACATAGTTATGACAAGGTCATGTAGTATTGTGAAGACAGGTGTCAAGGAGCACTGTGATGACATATGTCATGGTGCATTGTGATGACAATGGCATGGAGCATTGTGATGCCAAGTGTCATGGGGGATTGTGATTACAAATGTAATGGAGCCTTGTGATGCCAAGTGTCATGGAGGATTGTGATGACAGAGGTAATGGAGCATTGTGATGACAATTTCTTTTAGAATTGTGAAGAAAAGAGTCATGGAGCATTGTGATGACAAGGACATGGAGCATTGTGATGACAAGGGCCATTGAAAATTTTGATGCAAACGTCGTGAGGCATTGTGATGACAAGCGCACGGAGCTTGCTATGAGAGGGGACATGGAGCATTGCTATGAAATGTGCATGGAGAACTGTGATGACAAGACCACGTAACATTGTGATGAGAAGTGTCATGGAGTATTGTGATGACAAGGACGTGGAGAATTGTGATGACAAGGGACATGGAGCATTGTGATGACCAGGGCATGGAGCATAGTGATGGCAATTTCGTGGAGCAGTGTGATGAGAAGGCCATGGATAATTGTTTTGACGAGAGTCATGGAGCACTGTAATGACAAGATGCATGGAGCATTGTGATGACAGGTGTCATGGAGCATTGTGATGACAGGGGTCATGGAGCATTTTGATGACATGGGTCAAAAAGAATTTTGCTGAAAAGCACATGGAGCATTGTGATGACAAGTGTCATGGATCATTGTGCTGACTAAGGCATGGTTCATTTTGATGACAAGGGTCAGAGAGCATTGTGATGAATATTTCAGGGAGCATTGTCGTGACAAAGGTCACAGAGCCTTGTGTGACAAGGGCATGGACCATTGTGATGACAAAGGTCATGAAGCATTTTGATGACTGGAGTCACGGAGCATTGGGATGAAAGTGGTCATGGAGCATTGTGATGACAGGGTTCATGGGGCATTGTGATGAGAAGGTCATTGAGCATTGGGCTGAAAATGTTCATCGAGTATTGTGATGACAGGGCTCCTGTTGCATTTTGATGACAAGGGAATGGAGCATTGTGATGAAAAGGGCAAGGAGCATGGTGATGAGAAGGCCATGGAGAATTCTGAAGTCATGTGTCATGAAGCTTTGGGATGACAAGGGCATGGAGTATTGTGATTACAGGGGTCTTGGAGCATTGTGAGTAAAAGGGCATGGATCATTGTGATTAAAATGGCATGGAGCCTTGTCATGACAGGGTTCAAGGAGTATACTGACGACAAGTGTCAGGGAGCATTGTGATGACAAGTGTATTGAGCATTGTGATGACAAAGGTCATGGAGTATTGTGAATAGAAGACCATGGATAATTGTGATGATGAGTGTCATGGGGCGTTGTGATGACAAGTGTTATGGAACATTGTGATCACAAGGGTTTGGAGCATTGTGATGACAGAGGTCGTGGAGCGTTTTGATTTCATTTTGATGACAATTGCATGAAGCATTATGATGATGGGCATGGTGCATTGTGAATGACACGGTTCATGGAGCATTGAGATGAAAAGGGACATGGAGCATTGTGATTACAGGGGTCTTGGAGCATTGTGATGATGAGGGCATGGAGCATCGTAAATGAGAAGGCCATGGAGCATTCTGATGAAATGCGTCATGGAGCTTTGTGATGACAAGCGTATGGAGAATTGTGATTAAAGTGTCTTGGAACATTGTGATGACAAGTGTCATGGAGTCTTGTGATGACAAGGCCGTGGAACATTGTGATGGCAGGGGTCATGGAGCATTGTTATTACAGGGGTAATGGAGCATTGTGATGACAAGGGCACAGAACACTTTGATACATGGGTCATGGAGGATGGTAATGACAAGGGCACAGAACACTTTGATACATGGGTCATGGAGGATTGTAATGACAAGGGCATGGAACATTGTGATGAGAAAGGCATCGAGCATTGGGATCACAAGCGTCATGGAGCTTTGTGATGACAAGGGCATGGAGCAATGTGATGAGAGGCTTCATGGAGCACTGTGATGACTATGGCATGGAGCATTGTGATGCCAAGGGTCATGGAGCTTTGTGATGACAAAGGTCATGGAGCATTTTGATGACGAGGTCGTGGTGCGCTGTGATGAGAAGTGCAGCGAGCATTGTGATAATAGGTTTATGGAGCAATTTGATGAAAAAGTTCATGGAATATTTTGATGAGAGTGGTTATGGAAAATTGTGATGACAGGGGTCATGGAGCATTGAGATGAAATCGGTAATGTAGCATTTTGATGACAGGGGTTATGGAACATTGTGATGGCAGGGGTCATGGAGCATTTTGATGATAAGTGCATGGAACATTGTGATGACAGCGGTGAGGGAATATTGTGAAGACTAGTGATGGAATATTGTGATACCAGTGGTGAGAGGGCATTTTGATGAGAAGTGCATGGAACATTGTGATGACAAGGTTTATGGAGCATAATGATGACTATGATGTGGAGCAATGTGATGACAAGCGCATGGTACATTGTGATGCCATGGGTCAAGGAGCATTGTGATGACAAGCACATGGAGCATTGTGATGACAAGTGTCATGGATCATTGTGCTGACAAATGCATGGTGCATTGTGATGACAAGGGTCACAGATTATTGTGATGAAATGTTCATGGAGCATTGTGGTGACAAATGACACAGAGCCTTGTGTGACAAGGGCATGGAACATTCTGATGACAAAAGTCATGAAGCATTGTGATGACTGGAGTCAAGGAGCATTGTGATGACAGTGGTGATGGAGGATTTTGATTACAGTATTCATGGGGCAATGTGATGAGAAGGTCATGGAGCATTGGGCTGAAAATATTCAAGAAGTATTGGGATGACAGGTGTCATGGGGCAATTTGATGACAAGGGAAAGGAGCATTGTGATGAAAATGGCATGGAGCATTGTGATGAGAAGGCCATGGAGTATTGTGAAGACATGTGTCAGGGAGCATTGTGATGACATATGTCATTGTCCATTGTGATGACAATGGCATGGAGCATTGTGATACCAAGTGTCATGGAGGATTGTGATGACAAAGGTAATGGAGCATTTTGAGGACAAGTGCTTGGAACATAGTGATGAAAAGGGTCATGGAGCATTGTGATGAAAAGGGCATGGAGCATTGTGATGACAAGGGCCATTGAGTATTTTGATGACAACGTCGTGAAGCACTGTGATGACAAGCGCATGGAGCTTGCTATGACAGGGGTCATAGAGTGTTGCGATGACTAGTGCATGGAGAAATGTGATGACAAGATCATGTAACATTGTGATGAGAAGTGTCACGAAGCATTGTGATGACAAGGACTTGGAGAATTGTAATGACATGGGACATGGAGCATTGTGATGAACAGGGCATGGAGAATTGTGATAGCAAGACCGTTGAGCATTGTGAAGAAAAGACCATTGATAATTATGATGAAGAGCGTCATGGATCACTGTAATGACAAGGGGCATGGTGCATTGTGATGACAGGTGTCATGGAGCATTGTGATGAGAGGGGTCATGGAGCATTGTGATGACAAGGGTCATGGAGCATAGTGATGAGAAGGTCATGGAGCTTTGCCCTGAAAATGTTCATGGAGTATTGTGATGACAGTGGTCAAGGAGCATTGTGATGACAAGGGAATGGAGCATTGTGATGACAAGGTCCTGGAGCAGTGTGATGAGAAGACCATGGAGCCTTTTGATGACAAGTCTCATGGAGCATTCTGATGAATAGGGGCATGGAGCATTGTGATTACAGGGGTCTTGGAGCATTGTGATGACAAGGGCATGGAGCATTGTGATGAGAAGGCCATGGAGCATTCTGATGACATGTGTCATGGATCTTTTTGATGACAAGGGCATGGAGCATTGTGATTACAGGGGTCTTGGAGCATTGTGATGACAAGGGTCATGGACCCTTGGATGCCAAGGCGGTGGAACATTGTGATGGCAGGGATCATGGAGCATTGTTTTGACAGGGGTAATGGAGTATTGTGATGACAAGGGCATGGAACATTGGTCTGAAAATTTCATGGATTATTGTGATGAGATTCAGCATGGAACATTGTGATGACTAGGGCACGGAACACTGTGATACATGTGTCATGGAGGATTGTAATGACAAGGGCATGGAGCGTTGTGATGAGAAGAGTATCGAGCATTGTGATGACAAGCGTCATGGAGCATTGTGATGACAAGTGCATGGAGCAATGTGATGAGAGCTTTCATGTAGCAATGTGAGGATATGGCATGGAGCATTGTGATGCCAGGGGTCATGGAGCTTTGTGATGACAAAGGTCATGGAGCATATTGAGGACAAGGTCGTGGTGCATTGTGATGAGAAGGGCAGGGAGCACTGTGATGACAGGGTTATGGAGCAAAATGATGAAAAGTGTCAAGGAACATTTAGATGACAGGGGTTATGGAACATTGTGATGTCAGGGGTCATGGAGCATTGTGATGACAAGGGCAAGGAGCATTCTGATGAAAAGTTGCATGGAGCATTGAGATTACAGGGGTTTTGAAGCAATGTGATTACCAGGGCATGGAGCATTGTGATGAGAAGGCAATGGAGCATTCTGATGATATGCGTCATGGACTTTTGTGATGACAAGGACATGGAGCATTGTGATTACAGGGGTCTTGGAGCATTGTGATGAAAAGGGAATGGATCATTGTGATGAAAAATGCATGGAGCCTTGTCATGACAGGGTTCAAGGAGCATACTGATGACAACTGTCAGGGAGCATTGTGATGATAAGTGTATTGAGCATTGTGATGACAAAGGTCATGGAGCATTGTGATGAGAAGACTATGGATAACTGTGATGACCAGCATCATGGGGAATTGTGATGACAAGTGTTATGGAACATTGTGATCAGAAGGGTTTTGTGCATTGTGATGACAGAGGTCATTGAGCATTTTGATTTCATTGTGATGACAATAGCATGAAATATTATGGTGATGGGCATGGTGCATTGTGATGACAGGGTTCATGGAGCATTGAGATGAAAAGGGGCATGGAGCATTGTGACTACAGGGGTGTTGGAGCATTGTGATGACAAGGGTCACAGAGCATTGTAATGAAAAGTTCATGGAGCATTGTGTTGACAAAGGTTACAGAGACTTGTGATGATGAGGGCATGGACCATTGTGATGACAAAGTCTTGAAGCATTGTGATGACTGGAGTCACGGATCATTGTGATGACATGTGTCATGGAGCATTGTAATGACAAGTGCATGGAGCATTGTGATGACAGTGGTCATGCAGCACTGTGATGACAAGGGTCATGGAGCTTTGTGATGACAAGCCTCACGGAACATTCTGATTAAAGTTGTCATGGAGCATTGGGATGACAAGGGCATGGATCATTGTGATGACAAGTGTCATGGAGATTTTTGATGACAAGATTCCCGGATCATTGTGTTGTGAGGGTTCATGGAGCGTGGGGATGACAGTGGTCATGGATCATTGTGATGACAGTGGTCATGGTGCATTGTGATGAGAAGGTCATGGATCATTGGGCTGAATATTTTCATGGAGTATTGTGATGACAGGGGTCATGGAGCATTGTGATGACAAGGGAATCGAGCATTGTGATGAGAAGGTCCTGGAGCATTATGTTGAGAAGACCATGGAGTCTTGTGATGACAAGACTCATGGAGCATTCTGATGAAAAGCGTCATGGAGCATTGTAATTACAGGGCTCTTGGAGCATTGAGATGACAATGGCATGGAACATGGTGATGAGAACGCCATGGAGCATTCTGATGACATGCGTCATGGAGCTTTGTGAAGAGAAGCACATGGAGCATTTTGGTTACCTGGGTCTTGGAGCATTGTGATGAAAAGGGCATAGATCATTGTGATGAAAAATGCATGGAGCCTTGTCATGACAGGGTGCAAGGAGCACACTGAGGACAAGTGTCAGGGAGCATTGAGATGACAAGTGTATTGAGCATTGTGATGACAAAATCATGGAGCATTGTTATGAGAAGACCATGGATAATTGTGATGACGAGCGTAATGTGGCGTTGTGATGCCAAGTGTTATGGAACATTGTGATCACAAGGGTTTGGGGCATTTTGGTGTCAGAGGTCATGGAGCATATTGATTTCATTTTGATGACAATAGCATGAAGTATTATGATGATGGGCATGGTGCACTGTGATGACAGGGTTCATGCAGCATTGAGATGAAAAGTGGCATGGAATATTGTAATGACAAATGTCATGAAGCATTGTGATGACTGGAGTCATGGAGCATTGTGATGACGGGGGTCATGGAGCATTGTGATGACAAGGGCATGTAGCATTGGGATGAAAGTGGCATGGAGTATTGGCCTGACATGTTTCATGGATTATTGTGATGACAGAGGGCATGGCACATTGTGATAACTAGTGCATGGAGCATTGTGATGACAAGGTCATTGATTATTATGAAGAAAGGTGTCAGGGAGCATTGTGGTGACATATGTCACGGTGCACTGTGATGACAATGGCATTGAGCATTGTGATGCCAAGTGTCATGGAGAAATGTGATGACAAATGTAATGAAACATTGTGATGACAGGGGCTTGGAGCATTGTGATGACAAGGGTAATGGAGCATTTTGATGACAAGGGAATGGATCATTCTGATGACAAGGGTCATGGAGCATTTTGATGACAAGGGTCCCGGATCAATATGTTGTCAGGGTTCATGGAGCATTGTGATGACGTGGGTCATGGGGCATTGTGATGACAGGATTCATGGGTCATGGTGATGAGAAAGTCATTGAGCATTGGGCTGAAAATGTTCATGGAGTATTGTGGTGACAGGGGTCATGGGGCATTTAGATGACAAGGGAATGTAGCATTGTGATGAAAATATCATGGAGCATGGTGATGAGAAGGCCATGGAGCATTATGAAGACATTCGTCATGAAGCTGTGTGATGACAACGGCATGGAGCATTGTGATTACAGTGGTCTTGGAGCATTGTGAGGAAAAGGGCATGGATCACTGTGATGAAAAATGCATGGAGCCTTGTCATGTCAGGGTTCAAGAAGCATACTGACGAGAAGTGTCAGGGAGCATTGTGATGACAAGTGTATTGAGCATTGTGATGACAAGTGTATTGAGCATTGTGATAACAAGTTCATGGAGTATTGTGAAGACAGGTGTCAGGGAGCATTGTGATGACATATGTCATGTTCCATTGTGATGACAATGGCATGGGGCATTATGATGCCAAGTGTCATGGAGGATTGTGATGACAAAGATAATGGGGCATTGTGATGATTAGGGCTTGGAACATTATGATGAAAAGGGACATAGAGAATTTTGATGAGGAAGTCGTGAAGCATTGTGATGACAAGGTCCTGGAGCATTGTGATGAGAAGACCATGGAACCTTGTGAAGACAAGTCTCATGGAGCACAGTGATGACAAAGGGTATGGAGCATTGTGATTACTGTGGTATTGGAGCATTGTGATGACAAGGGTCATGGAGCCTTGTGATGACAAGGCTGTGGAACATTGTCATGACAGGGGTGAGGGAGTATTGTAATGACTAGTGATGGAATATTTTGATATCAGTGGTGAAAGAGAATTTTGATGAGAAGTGCATGGAGCTTTGTGATGACAATGTTTACGGAGCATTGTGAAGATAAGGTTGTGGAACATTGTGATGACCATCGAATGGCACATTGTGATGACATGGGTCATGGAGCATTGTTCTGACAAGCGCATGGAGCATTGTGACGCCAAGGTTCATGGAGCACTCTGCTCACAAAGGCATGGAGCATTGTGATGACAAGGGTCAGAGAGCATTGTGATGACAGGGGCATGGAGCATTGGTCTGACAAGTTTCATGGATTATTGTGATGATAGTGGGCATGGCACATTGTGATGACAAGGGCATGGAGCATTGTTATGACCAGGTAATGGAATATTGTGAAGACAGGTGTCAGGGAGCATTGTGATGACATATGTCATGGTGCATTGTGATGACAATGACATGGAGCATTGTGAAGCCAAGTGTCATGGGGGATTGTGATGACAACAGTAATGGAGCATTGTGATGACAAGGGCCATTGAGAATTGTGATGACAAGTTTGTGAAGCACTGTGATGAAAAGCACATGGAGCTTGCTATGACAGCGGTCATGGAGCATTGCAATGACAAGTGCATGGAGAATTGTGATGACAAGAGCATGTAACATTGTGATGAGAAGTGTCATGGAGCATTGTGATGGCAAGACCGTGGAGCACTGTGATGAGAAGACCATGGATAATTGTGATGACGAGCGTCATGGAGCATTGTGATGACAAGGTCCAGTGAGAATTTTGATGCCAACGTCGTGAAGCATTGTGATGACAAGTGCACGGAGCTTGCTATGACAGGGCACATGGAGCATTGCGATGAAAAGTGCATGGATAGTTGTGATGACAGGGGTCATGGAGCATTGTGATGAAAAGGGCATGGAGCATTGTGATGGAAAAGGCATGGAGCTCTTCATGAAAGTTTTCAAGGAGCATTCTGAAGACAAGTGTCAGGGAGCATTGTGATTACAAGTGTATTGTGCATTGTGATGACAAAGTTCATGGAGCATTGTGATGACACGGGCATGGAGTATTGTGATGACAGGTAATATGGAGCGTTGCAATGACAAGTGTTGTGGAACAATGTGATCACAAGGGTTTGGAGCATTGTGATGACAGAGGTCATGGATCATTTTGATTTCAAGGAGCATGGAGCATTTTGATGACAAGGGCATGAAGCAATGTGATCCCAACGTTCATGGAGGATTTTGATGACAATGGTAATGGAGAATTATGATGACAAGCGCATGGAGCATTGTGATGAAAAGGTAATGTAGCATTTTGCCGACAAAGGCATGGAGCATTGTGATGACGGGGGTCACGGAGCAATGTGATGACAAGCGTCACAGAGCATTGTGATTACAGGGGCCATGGAACACTGGGATGACAAGGGCATGGATCATTGTGATGACAATGATCATGGAGCATTATGATGCCAGTGTTCATGAAGCATTGTGATGGCATGGCTCATGAAACATTGTGATGAGAAGGTCATGGAGCATTGTGCTGAAAATGTTCATGGAGTATTGAGATGACAGGTGTCATAGAACATTGTGATGTCAAGGTAATGGAAAATTGTGATGACAAGGTTCTGGAGGATTGTGATGAGAAGACCATGGACCCTTGTGCTGAAAAGTCTCATGGAGCATTCTGATGAAAAGGGGCATAGAGCATTGTGATTAAAGGGTTCTTGGAGCATTGTGATGAAAAGGGCATGGAGCATTGTGATGACAGGGGCATGGAGCATTGGTCTGACAAGTTTCATGGATTATTGTGATGACAGTGTGCATGGTGCATTGTGATGACAAGGGCATGGAGCATTGTGATGACAAGGTCATGGAGAATTGTGAAGACCGGTGTCAGGGAGCATTGTGATGACATATGTCATGGTCCATTGTGATGACAATGGCATGGAGCATTGTGATGCCAAGTGTCATGGAGGATTGTGATGACAAAGGTAATAGAACATTGTGATGACATAGTCTTGGAGCATTGTGATGACGAGGGCATGGACCATTGTGATGAAAAGTGCCATTGATAATTTTGATGATAATTCATGAAGCATTGTGATGACAACCACATGGAGCTTGCTATGACAGGAGTCATGGAGCATTGCGATAAAAAGTGCATAGAGAATTGTGATGACAAAGCATATAACACTGTGAGGAGAAGTGTCATGGAGCGTAGTGATGCCAAGGACGTGGAGAATTGTGATCACCAAAGACATGCAGCATTATGATGACCAGGGCATGCAGCATTGTGATGGCAAGACCGTGGAGCATTGTGATGAGAAGACCATGGATAATTGTGAAGATGAGTGTCATGGAGCACTGTAATGACAAGGGGCATGGAACATTGTGATGACAGGTGTTATGGAGAATTGTGATGACAGATGTCATGGAGCATTGTGATGACAAGTGTCATGGTCATTCTGATGACAAGCTTGTGGAGTATTATAATGACAATGGCATGGAGCATTGTGATGAAAAGGGCATGGAACATTCTGATGAAAAACGCATGGAGCCTTTTCATGACAGGGTTCAAGGAGCATTTTTAAGACAAGGGTTAGGGAGCATTGTGATGACAAGTGTATTGAGAATTGTGATGACAAAGGTCATGGAGCATTGTGATGACAAGGGCATGGTGTATTGTGATGACAGGCATCTTGGAGCATTTTGATGACAAGTGTTATGGAACATTGTGATCACAAAGTTTTGGAGCATTGTGATGACAGGGGTCATGGAGCTTTGTGTTGACAAAGGTCATGGAGCATTTTGATGACAAGGTTGTGGTGCATTGTGATGAGAAGGGCATGGAGCATTGTGATGACAAGGCCATGGAGCATTTTGATGACAAAGGCATGGAGCATTGTGATGACAAGTGTCATGGAGCATTTTGATGACAAGAGTCCCGGATCATTGTGTTGTCGGGGGTCATGGAGGGTTGTGATGACATTGGTCATGGAGCATTGTGATGACAGGTGTCATGGAGTATTGTGATGAGAATGTCATGGAACACTGGGCTGAAAATGTTCATGGAGTATTGTGATGATAGGAGTCATGGAGCATTGTGATGACAAGAGAAAGGAGCATTGTGATAACTAGGTCCTGGAGCATTGTGATGAGAAAACCATGGAGCGTTTTGATGACATTCTCATGGAGCATTCTAATGAAAATGGGCATGGAGCATTGTGATTACAGGGGTCGTGGAGCATTCAGATGACAAGGGAATGGTGCATTGTGATGAGAAGGCCATGGAGCAATCTGAAGACATGCATCATGGAGCTTTGTGATGACAAGGGCATGGAGCATTGTGATTTCATGTGTATGGAGCCTTCTGATGACAACGGTCATGGAGCCTTGTGATGACAAGGCTGTGGAACATTGTGATGACTGGGATCATAGAGCATTGTTATGACAGGGGTAATGGAGCATTGTGATGACAAGGCCATGGGGCATTGGTCTGAAAAGTTTCACGGATTATTGTGATGAGAGTGGGCCTGGAGCATTGTGATGACAAAGGCCTGGAACACTGTTGTACAGGGTTCATGGGGGACTGTAATGACAAGGGCATGGAGCATTGTTATGAGAAGGGCATCGAGCATTGTGATGACAAGCGTCATGGACATTTGTGATGACAAGGGCATGGAGCAATGTGATTAGAAGGTTCCTGGAGAATTGTGATGACAATGACATGGAGCATTGTGATGCCAAGGGTCATTGAGCTTTGTGATGACAAAAGTTATGGAGCATTTTGATGGCATGTGTTATGGAGCATTGTGATGATAAGGGCATGTAGTATTGTGATGACAGGGGTCATGGAACATTGTGATGAGAAGGGTTAGGGACTATTGGGATGAGTAGTTATGGAACATTGTGATATCAGTGGTGACAGAGCATTTTGATGAGAAGTGCATGGAGCATTGTGATGACAAGCTGGTGGAGCATTGTGTTGACAAGCGCATGGAGCATTGTGATGACAAGTGTTTTTGTGTATTGTGCTGAGAAAGGCATGGAGCATTGTGATGACAAGGGTCATGGAGCATTGTGATGCAAAGTTCATGGAGCATTGTGGTGACAGAGGTCACAGAGCCTTGTGATGTTGAGGGCATTGACCATTGTGATGACAAAGATCATGAAGCATTGTGATGAATGGAGTCATGGAGCATTGTGATGACAGCGGTCATGGAGCATTGGGATGTCAAGGGCATGGAGCATTGTGATGACAGGGGCATGGAGCATTTTGATGGTAAATACCTGAAGCATTGTGATGAGAAGACCTTGGGTAATTGTGATGATGAGCATCATGGTGCACTGTACTGACAAGTGGCATGGAGCACTGTGATGACAGGTGTAAGGGAACATTGTGATGACAGAGGTCATGGATCATTGTGATGACAAGGGCATGGAGCATTGTGATGACAACGACTTGGAGCATTGTGATGACAAGTGTCATGGAGCATTGTGATGACAATGGCATGGAGCATTGTGATGAAAACATCATGGATTATTGTTAAGACAGGTGTCAGGGAGCATTGTGATGACATATTTCATGTTCCATTGTGATGCCAATGACATGGAGCATTGTGATGCAAGTGTCATGGAGGATTGTGATGACAAAGGTAAAGGAGCATTGTGATGACAAGATCATGGATCATTGTGATGACAAGGGCCATAGAGAATTTTAATGACCAGGTCTTGAAACATTGTGATGACCAGTGCATGGAGCTTGCTATGACAGGTGTCCTGGAGCATTGTGATGACAAGTGCATGCAGAATTGTGATGACAAGAGCATATCACATTGTGAGGAGAAGTGTCAAGGAGCATTGTGATGACAAGGATGTGGAGAATTGTGATGACAAGGGTCATGGAGCATTGAGATGACCAGGGCATGGAGCATTGTGATGGTAAAACCCAGAAGCATTGTGATGAGAAGACCTTCGATAATTGTGATGACGAGCATCATGAAGCACTGTACTGACAAGGGGCATGGAGCATTGTGATGACAGTTGTCAGGGAACATTGTGATGACAGAGGTCATGGAGCATTGTGATAACAAGGGCCTGGAGCATTGTGATGACAAGGGCCTGTAGCATTTTGATGACAAGTGTCATGGAGCATTGTGATGACATTGGCATGGAGCACTGTCGTGACAAGGGACATTGAGAATTTTTATAACAATGTCTTGAAGCATTGTGATGACAAGCATATGGAGCTTGCTATGACATGGGCCAGGGAGCATTGCGATGACAATTGCATGGTGAATTGTGATGACAAGTGCATGTAACTTTGTGATGAGAAGTGTCAGGGAGCGTTGTGATGACAAAGAGCTGGAGAATTGTGATGACAAGGGACATGGAGCATTGTGATGAAAAGGGAATGGATCATTGTGATGACAAGGGTCATGGAGCATTCTGATGATAAGCTTGTGGAGTATTGTGATGACATTGGCATGGAGCATTGTGATGAAAAGGGCATGGATCATTGTGATGTAAAAGGCATGGAGCCTTGTCATGACAGGGTTCAAGGAGCATACTGATGACAAGTGTCAGGGAGCATTGTGATGACAAGTGTATTGAGCATTGTGATGAAAAAGGTCATGGAGCATTGTGATGAGAAGACCATGGATAATTGTGATGACGAGAGTCATGGGGCGTTGTGATGACAAGTGTTATGAACATTGTGATCACAACGGTTTGGAGCATTGGATGACAGAGGTCATGGAGCATTTTGATTTCATTGTGATGACAATAGCATGAAGCAGTATGATGATGGGCATGGTGCATTGTGATGACAGGGTTCACGGAGCATTGAGATGAAAAGGGGCATAGAGCATTTTGATTACAGGTGGCTTGGAGCATTGTGATGACAAGGGCATGGAGCATTGTATTACAGGTGTCTTGGAGCATTGTGATGACATGGGCTTGGAGCATTGTGATGACAATGGTCATGGAGCATTGTGATGACAAGGGCGTGGAGCATTGTGATGACAAGGGCAATTGAGAATTTAGATGACAAGGTCGTGAAGCACTGTGATGAAAAGCACATGGAGCTTGGTATGACAGGTGTCATGGAGCATTGCGATGACAAGTGAATGGAGAATTGTGATTACTAGAGCATGTAACATTGTGATGAGAAGTGTCATGGAGCATTGAGATGGCAAGACCGTGGAGCATTGTGATGAGAAGACCATGGATAACTGTGATGACGAGCGTCATGGAGCACTGTAATGACAAGCGGCATGGAGCATTGTGATGACAGGTGTCATGGAGCATTGTGATGACATGGGTCATGGAGCATTGTGATGACAAGGGTCATGGAACATTCTGATGACAAGCTTGTGGAGTATTGTGATGACAATGGCATGGAGCATTGTGATGAAAAAGTCATGGAGCCTTTTCATGACAGGGTTCAATGAGCATTCTGACGACAAGTGTCATGGAGCATTGTGATGACAAGTGTATTGAGCATTGTGATGACAAAGTTCATGCAGCATTGTGGTGACACGGGCCTGGAGTATTGTGATGACAGGCATCATGGAGCGTTGTGATGGCAAGTGTTTTGGAACAATTTGATCACAATGGTTTGGAGCATTGTAATGACAGAGGTCATGGATCATTTTAATTTCATGGAGCATGGAGCATTGTGATGACATGGGTCAGGGAGCATTGTGATGAGAAGATCAAAGAGCATTGGGCTGAAAATATTCATGGAGCATTGTGATGACAGGTGTCATGGGGCATTGTGATGACAAGGGTCATGGAACATTCTGATGACAAGCTTGTGGAGTATTTTGATGACAAGGGCAAGGAGCATTGTGCTTACAGGGGTCTTGGAGCATTGTGATGAAAATGGCATGGAGCCTTGCATGACAGTGTTCAAGGAGCATACTGATGACAAGTGTCAGGGAGCATTGTGATGACAACTGTATTGAGCATTGTGATAACAAAGTTCATGGAGCAGTGTGATGAGAAGACCATGGAAAACTGTGATGAGGAGCATCATGGGGCATTGTGATGACAATTGTTATGGAACATTATGATCACAATGGTTTGGAGCATTGTGATGTCAGAGGTCATGGAGCATTTTGATTTCATTGTGATAACAATAGCAAGAAGCATTATGATGATGGGCATGGTGCATTGTGATGACAGGGTTCATGGAGCATTGAGATGAATAGGGGCATGGAGCACTGTGATTAAAGGTGTCTTGGAGCATTGTGATGACACAGGCATGGAGCATTGTGAATAAGAAGGCCAGGGAGCATTCTGATGACATGCGTCATGGAGTTTTGTGATGACAAGTGCATGGAGCATTGTGATTACAGGGTCTTGGAGCATTGTGATGACAAGGGTCATGGAGTCTTGTGATGACAAGGCCGTGGAACCTTGTGATGGCAGGTTTCATGGAGCATTGTTATGACAGGGGTAACCGAGCATTGTGATGAGAAGGGCATCCACATTGGTCTGAAAAGTTTCACGGATTATTGTGATGAGAGTGGGCATGGAGCATTGTGATGAGATGGGCATCGAGCATTGGTATCACAAGCGTCATGGAGCTTTGTGATGACAAGTGCATGGAGTAATTTGATGAGAGGGTTCATGGAGCATTGTGATGACAATGGCATTGTGATGCCAAGGGTTATGGATCTTTGTGATGACAAATGTCATGGAGCAGTTTGATGACAAGGGCATGGTGCTTTGTGAAGGGAAGGGCAGGGAGCATTGTGATGACAGGGTCATGGAGCAATTTGATGAAAAGTGTCATGGAATATTTTGATTACAAGGATTATAGAATACTGTGATGTCAGAGGTCATGTAGCAGTGTGATGAAAAGGGTCATGGAGCATTTTGATGACAGGGTTTATGGAACATTGTGATGTCAGGGGTCATCAAATATTGTGATGATAAGTGCATGTAGCATTTTGATGACAGGGGCCATGGAACATTGTGATGACAGAGGTGATGGAGTATTGGGATGACTAGTGATGGAACATTTTGATATCAGTGGTGAGAGAGCATTTTGATGAGAAGTGCATGGAGCACTGTGATGACAAGGTTTATGCAGCATTTTGATGACAAGGATGTGGAGCATTGTGATGACAAGCACATGGCACATTGTGATGACATGGGTCATGGAGCATTGTGCTGAGAAACGCATAGAGCATTGTGATGACAAGGGTCAGAGAGCATTGTGATGAAATGTTCATGGAGCATTGTGGTGACAAAAGTCACAGAGACTTGTGATGACGAGGGCATGGACCATTGTGATGAGAAAGGTCATGAAGCATTGAGATGACAGGAGTCACAGAGCATTGTGATGACGGCTCATGAAGCATTGTGATGACAAGGGCATGGAGCATTGTGATGACAGGGGCATGGAGCATTGGTCTTACAAGTTTCATGCATTATTGCAATGACATTGGGAATGGTGCATTGTGATGACAAGGACATGGAGCATTGTGATGACAAGGTCATGCAGTATTGTGAAGACAGGTGTCTGGGAACATTGTGAAGACATATGTCATGGCCCATTGTGATGACAATGCCTTGGAGCATTGTGATGCCAATTTTCATGGAGGTTTGTGATGACAAATGTAATGGAGCATTGTGATGACAAGGGCTTGGAGCATTGTGATGACAAGGGTCATGGAGCACTGTGCTGAGACGGGCATGGAGCACTGTGATGACAATTGTCATGGTGCATTCTGCTGAGAAAGGCATGGAGCATTTTGATGACAAGTGTCACAGACCACTATGATGAAAAGTTCATGGAGCATTGTGGTGACAAATGTCACAGAGCCTTGTGATGACAGGGGCATGGAACATTGTGATGACAAGAGTCATGAAGCTTTGTGATGACGGGAGTCACGGAGCGTTGTGATGACTGGGGTCATGGAGCATTGTCATGACAAGTGCGTGGAACATTGTCATGACAGGGGCATGGAGCATTGGTCTGACAAGTTTCATGGATTATTGTGATGACAGTGCACATGGCGCACTGTGATGACAAGGGCATGGAGCATTGTGGTGACAAAGGTCACAGAGCCTTGTGTGACGAGGGCATGGACCATTGTGAGGACAAAAGTCATGAAGCATTGTGATGACTGGAGTCACGGAGCATTGTGATGACAGGGGTGATGGAGCATTGTGCTGACAAGTGCATGGAGCATCGTGATGACAAGCGTCATGGAGCATTGTGCTGACAAAGGCATGTAGCATTGTGATGACAAGGCTCATAGGGTTTTGTGATGAAAATTTCATGCAGCATTGTGGTGACAAAGGTCACAGAGCCTAGTGTGACGAGGGCATGGACCATTGTGATGAAAAAGGTCATGAAGCATTGTGATGACTGGAGGCACGGAGCACTGTGATGACAAGGGCATGGAGCACTGTGATGACAGGGGCATGGAACATTGGTCTGAGAAGTTTCATGGATTATTGTGATGACAGTGGGCAAGGCACATTGTGATGACAAGAGCATGGAACACTGTGGTGACAAAGGTCACAGAGCCTTGTGTGACGAAAGCATGGACCATTGTGATATAAAATGTCATAAAGCATTGTGATTACTAGAGTCACGGAGCATTGTGATGGCAGGGGTCATGGAGCATTGTGATGACAAAGGCATGGAACATTGTGATGACAGGGGCATGGAACATTGGTCTGACAATTTTCATGGATTATTGTGATGACAGTGGGCACGGCTCATTGTGATGACAAGGGCATGGAGCATTGTGATGACAAGGTCATGGAGTATTGTGAAGACAGGTGTCAGGGAGCATTGTGATGACATATGTCATGGTCCATTGCGATGACAATGGCATGGAGCATTGTGATGCCAAGTGTCATGGAGCATTGTAATGACAAGTGTTATGGAACATTGTGATCAGAAGAGTTTGGAGCATTGTGATGACAGAGTTCATTGAGCATTTTGATTTCCTTGTGATGACAATAGCATGAAATATTATGGTGATGGGCACGGTGCATTGTGATGACATGGTTCATGAAGCATTGTGAAGAAAAGTGGCATGGAGCATTGTGATTACAGGGATGTTGGAGCATTGTGATGACAAGGGCATGGAGTATTGTGATTACAGGGGTCTTGGAGCATTGTGATGACAAGGGTCTTGGAGGCTGGTGATGACAAGGCCGTGGAACATTGTGATAGCAGGGGTCATGGAGCATTGTTATGACAGGGGTAATGGAGCATTGTGATGACAAGGGTATGGGGCATTGGTCTGAAAACTTTCATGGAATATTTTGATGAGAGTGGGCATGGATCATTGTGATGACAAGGGCACGGAACACTGTGATACATAGATCATGCAGGATTGTAATGACAAGGGCATGTAGCATTGTGTTGAGAAGGACATCGAGCATTGTGATTACAAGAGTCATGGAGATTTGGGATGACAAGTGCATGGAGCAATGTGATGAGAGTGTTCATGGTGCATTGTGATGACATTGGAATGGAGAATTGGGATGCCAATGGTCATGGATCTTTGTGATGACAAATGTCATGGAGCATTTTGATGACATATGTTATGGAGCATTGTGAGGTCAGGGGTCATGGAGCATTGTGATGAAAAGGATCATGGAGCATTTTGATTACATGGCTTATGGAGCATTGTGATGTCAGGGGTCATGGAGCACTGTGATGATAAGTGCATGTAGTATTGTGATGACAGAGGTCAGGGAAAATTGTGATGACAAGGGTGATGGAGTATTGTTATGACTAGTGATGGAACATTGTGATATCAGTGGGTGACGGATCATTTTGATGAGAAGTGCATGTAGCATTTTGATGACAAGATGGTGGAGCATTTTGCTGACAAGCGCATGGAGCATTGTGATGACAAGGGTCATTGAGTATTGTGCTGAGAAAGGCATGGAGAATTGTGATGACAAGGGTCATGGAGCATTGTGATGAAAAGTTCATGGAGCATTGTGGTGACACAGGTCACAGAGCCTTGTGAAATCGAGGGCATTGACCATTGTGATGACAAAGATCATGAAGCATTGTGTTGAATGGAATCACGGGGCATTGTGATGACAGGGGTCATGGAGCATTGTGATGTCAAGGGCATGGAGCATTGTGATGACAGGGGCATGGAGCATTGGTCTCACAAATTTCATGGATTATTGTGATGACAGTGGGCATGGTGCATTGTGATGAAAAGAGCATGGAACATTGTGATAACAACGTCATGGATTATTGTGAAGACAGGTGTCAGGGAACAATGTGATGACATATGTCACGGTCCATTGTGATGCCAATGACATGGAGGATTGTGATGCCAAGTGTCATGGAGGATTTTGATGACAAAGGTAAAGGAGCATTGTGATGATCAGGGCATGGAGCAATGTGATGGCAAGACCGTGGGGCATTGTGATGAGAAGACCATGGATAATTGTGATGACGAGCATCATGGAGCTTTATGATGAAAAGAGACATGGAGCATTCTGACATAAGATATCACTTATGAAGGAAATGTAAACATGGCTAAACATGAACTGAATTAGGAAAGAGTACAGAGTCTCACATTTAAAAACATACTTATGGCTGCTTAGTGGAAAGAAAGGTGGGAAGATGCACAAAACCAGAATTTGATATTAGCACAGGTACCGTTCCATAATCCAAATACAGAATAGACAAGACCTACTCCTTCCTCAGTGAACGGGACTCAACACCCCTATTCCCCGCAGAGGAATATATCTGAGTAGTAAGAATCTTTTTTTTTTTTTTTTTTTTTTTGCGGTATGTGGGCCTCTCACTGTTGTGGCCTCTGCCGTTGCAGAGCACAGGCTCAGGACATGCAGGCTCAATGGCCATGGCTCATGGGCCAAGCCGCTCCGCGGCATGTGGGATCCTCCCAGACCGGGGCATGAACCCGTGTCCCCTGCATCGGCAGGCGGACTCTCAACCACTGCGCCACCAGGGAAGCCCCTGATTAGTAAGAATCTTAAAACCTATGTATCGATATGTCTCCGTAAGGGAATCAAATCTGTCTAGACCGGCATAAACACGTCAGTGAAAATCAGCACAAACTCATTACAAAAATGAATTTCAAAAACAAAACAAAACAAAAAAAAACAGAGAAATTCAAACACAATTCCTTCAGGTGTTATGATGAAACCTGTAATGACCCTATCTAAAACGACAGCTGGATGAGACATAAGGCTGGTCACTTGGGACTGAGAGGATTGGTGAGATTGGGTGAGAAAATGCAGACGCTTTAAAGCAATAATGCATTCCACCAATTCCATGTGTGCCAACTCTCCAGGTAGAAGGGAATATCACTACAGTTATAACATATATGGGAAACGTAGAGAATGTACACACTGTGAATTCTAAAGGATTCTAAAACTCAACTAATAGTCCCTCTCATGGTGCTCCAGTTTGACTTTCCAACTGCTTTACTATCAATCACCCAAATTGGAGAGACAGCCCCTTTAACCTCCTGGTTCGCACAGGTTGCCAATTTGGCAGAGGATGAAAGGGAAGAGGGAGAACCAATGAGAGAGCAGCTATTAGGCATTTGGACGGGCACATGTCACTCTAATTTCCCGGCAGGAAGAAGAATTAACCAAAGTCTCAGCCAGCCGCCGGGAACCAGTATAGGTCCTGAAACAAAATTTTGGACTTGTGGTCAGCTCACAAAAAAAGAGTTGAAAAATGGAGCTCAGGGGCACAGCAATTCACAAACTGGCAGAGTAATAAAGGACAACTATCGTCCAAAAATCTGTTGAGGGAAGGCAAAGAGGCAGACTTGAAAGCGAGACAGAATAGAAGGAAACAGATTTCAAGAGGTACATTGGAATCGCCTTTAAAGCACAGGAAGAGGGGCACAACTTCGACAATGATGCACTTCGCCAAACAGGGTGTATGTGTTTCCTCCTGAATATATTCAGGAGGAAACGCATACGCCCCGTTTGGCCAAGCAAGCAAGCGGGCAATGCAATTCGGCACTGCAAAGAAGTATCACTTCCCACCGTTCAAAAGTGACATCCACAAAATGTGTAAAAACAACAAAGGCAAGACAGGCCCTGGAGAACACGGAGCCTCGTTATGCTGATGGGCAGGATGTAAATTGCCTACTGCCTCTCTGGAGGAGTGCATTGTGCTCCCTAATACAGGTAAAGAGCAGAGGTACAGAGCCAAGGGCACTTCCAGTCTAGGGAATATAACTTGGGAAAACTGATAATCAATAAGACACAGCCACACCAAAATATAGGGCTGCACTGCTTACAATAACCTCAACTTGGGTACACCATATATATCGCAGGAAAGACAAAAATGGTTCAAGAAATTGTGTTACTTACGTAGGATGGAATATCCCTCAGCCATGAAATCAATGTCATAAGGCCCGTAGCAGCAAAATGAGTGCATTCAGGTACCATGATTCTAAGTAAAATAAGAAACAGAGAAAAAGAAACTAATAATAAGATATCACTTATGAAGGTCCTGTAACATGGCTAAACATGAACTGAGTTAGGAAAGAGAGCAGAGTCTCACATTTAGAAAACACTCTTATGACTGCTTAAGGGGAAGAAGAGGTGGGGTGATGCATAAAACCAGAGTTTGATATTAGTACAGGTACAGTTTCAAAAACCAAATACGTAATTGACAAGACCTACACTTTCCTCAGTGAAAGGAACTCAAAACCCCATATTTTGCGCAGAGGAATATATCTCACTAGTCAGAATCTTAAAACATTTGTATTCATATGTCATCGTAAGGGAATCAAGTGTGTCTAGACTGGCATAAACATCGCAGTGAGAATCAGCTCAAACCCACGATAAAAAGGAATTTCAAAAACAAAACAGAAAAACAGGGAAATTATTTACAATTCCTTCAGGGGCTCTGATGAAACCTTGAATGACCCAATCTACAATGAGAGCTGGATGTGGCATAACGCTGGATAATTGGGACTGAGAAGACTGGTGAGATTGGGTGAGCAAATGCAGACACTTTAAAGGAATAATGCATGGCACACAATCCAAGGGTCCCAACTCTCCAGATTGAAGGGAATATTACTACAGCTATAACATGTACGGCAAACATAGAGAATGGACACATTATGAATATGAAAGGTTTCTAAAACTCAACTAATAGTCCCTCGCCTGGTGCTCCGGTTTGACTTTGCAACTGCTTTACTATCAATCTCTCAACTTGGAGAGACAGAGCCATTAACCTCCTGGTTCGCACAGGTTGCCAATTTAGCAGAGGATGAAAGGGAAGAGGGAGAACCAATGAGAGAGTAGCTGTTAGGCATTTGGACGGGCACATGTCACTCTAATTTCCTGGCAGGAAGAAGAATTAACCAAAGTCTCACCCACCTGCCGGGAAACAGTATAGTTCCTGAAACAAAATTTTGGACTTGCGGTCAGCTCACAAAAAAAGAGTTGAAAAATGGAGCTCAGGGGCACAGCAATTCACAAAATGGCAGAGTAATAAAGGACCACTATCATCCAAAAATCTGTTGAGGGAAGGCAACGAGGCAGACTTGAAAGCGAGCCGGAATAGCAGGAAACTGATTTCAAGAGGTACATTGGAATTGCATTCAAAGCACAGGAAAAGGGGCACAACTTCGACAATGATGCACTTGGCAAAAAGGGCGTATGCGTTTTCTCCTGAATATATTCAGGAGAAAATGCATACGCCCTTTTTGGACATGAAAGCAATTGGGCAATGCAAATTGGCACTACAAAGAAGTATCACTTCCCACCGGTCTAAAGGGACATCCGCAAAATGTGTAAAAACCAGAAAGGCAAGACAGGCCCTGGAAAACAGGGAGCCTTGTTATGCTGATGGGCAGGATGTAAATTGGAAACTCCCTCTCTGGAGGAGTGCGTTGTGTTCCCTAAAAGAGGTAAACACCAGAGCTACAGAGCCAAGGGCACTTCCAGTGTAGGGAATATACCATGGGAAAACTGAAAATCAATAAGACAGAGCCACCCCAATATTTATGGCTGCACTGCTTACAAGAACCTCAACTTGGGTACACCTTAAATATCCCGGGAAAGACAAAATTTGTTCAAGAAATTGTGGTACTTCCGTAAGATGGAATATCCCTCAGCCATGAAATTAACATCATAATGCCAGTAGCAGCAAATTGGGTGGATTAAAGTACGATGATTCTAAGTGAAATAAGTCACGGAGAAAAAGAAACTTATCATAAGATATCACTTATGAAGGTCCTGTATACATGGCTACATATGAACTGAGATAGGCAAGAGAACAGAGTCTCACATTTAGAAAACACTCTTATGCCTGCTTAAGTGGAAAGGAGAGGACGGGAGATGCATAAAACCAGTGTTTGATATTCGTACAGCTTCCTTTCCAAAAACCAAATATGGAATAGACAAGACCTAAAACTTCCTCAGTGAAAGGGACACAAAACCCCATATTTCCCGCAGAGGAATATATCTGACTAGGAAGAATCTTAAAACCTATGTATTGATATGTCTCCGTAAGGGAATCAAGTGGGTCTAGACTGGAATAAACATGGCAGTGAGAATCAGCTCAAACCCACTATAAAAAGGAATTTCAAAAACAAAAAAAATAACAGGGATAATCTTTACATTTCCTTCAGGGGCTCTGATGAAACATGGAAGGACCCTATCTACAATGATAGCCGGATGTGGCATAAGGCTGGACACTTGGGGCTGAGAGGATTGGTGAGATTGGGTCAGCAAATGCAGACCATTTAAAGGATTAATGCGTGGCAAACATTCCAAGGATCCCAACTCTCCAGGTTGAAGGGAATATTACTACAGCTATAACATATACGGGACACATAGAGAATGGACACACTGTTATAACGAAAGGTTTCTAAAACTCAACTAATAGTCCCTCTCCTTGTGCTTCGGTTTGAATTTCCAACTGCTTTACTATCTATCTCCCAACTTGGAGAGACAGCCACTTTAAACTCCTGGTTCTCACAGGTTGCAAATTAGGCAGAGGATGAAAGGAATGATGGAGAACCAATGAGAGAGTAGCTGTTAGGCATTTGGACGGGCATATGTCACTGTAATTTCCTGGGAGAAAGAAGAATTAACCAATGTCTCAGCCACCCGCCGGGAACCAGTATAGATGCTGAAGCAAAATTTTGGACTTGCAGTCAGCTCACAAAAAACGAGTTGAAAAATGGAGCTCTCGGGCACAGCAATTCACAAATTGGCAGAGTAATAAAGGGCAACTATTGTCCAAAAATCTGTTGAGGGAAGGCAACGAGGCGGACTTGAAAGCGACCCAGAATAGCAGGAAACAGATTTCAAGAGGTACATTGGAATCACCTTTAAAGCACAGGAAGAGGGGCACAACTTCGACAATGATGCACTTGGCCAAAAAGGGCGTATGCGTTTTCTCCTGAATATATATTCAGGAGAAAACGCAAACGACCTTTTTGCCAAAGCAAGCAAGTAGGCAATGCAAATCTGCACTACAAAGAAGTATCACTTCCCAACAGTCAAAAGGGATATCCACAAAATGTGTAAAAACCAGAAAGGCAAGACAGGCCCTGGAGAACAGGGATCCTAGTTATGCTGATGGGCAGGATGTAAATTGCCAACCGACTCTCTGAAGGAGTGTAATGTGTTCCATAAAACAATTAAACGACAGAGCTACAGAGCCAAGGGCACTTCCAGTCTAGGGAATATACCTTGGGAAAACTGAAAATCAATAAGTCAGAGCCACCCCAAAATTTAGGGCTGCACTGGCTACAAGAAGCTCAACTTGGGTACACCTTAAATATCCCAGGAAAGACAAAAAGGTTCAAGAAATTTTGGTACTTACGTACGATGGATTATCCCTCAGCCATGAAATCAATGTCATAAGGCCAGTAGAAGCAAAATGAGTGGATTCAGGTACGATGATTCTAAGTGAAATAAGTCACAGAGAAAATGAAACTTATCATACGATATCACTTATGAAGGTCCTGTAAACATGGCTACACATGAAGAGAGTTAGGAAAGAGAAAAGAGCCTCTCATTTAGAAAACACTCTTATGCCTGCTTAAGGGGAAAGGAGGGGAGGGGTGATGCATAAAACCAGAGTTTGATACTCGTACAGGTACCATTCAAAAAACCAAATATGGAATAGAAAAGACCTACACCTTCCTCAGTGAAAGGGACTCAATACCACATATTTCCCGCAGAGGAATATATCTGACTAGTAATAATCTTAAAACCTATATATTGATATGTCTCCATAAGGGAATCAAGTGTGTCTAGACTGGCATTAACATGGCAGTGAGAATCAGCTCAAACCCACTATAAAAAGGAATTTCAAAAACAAGCAAACAAAAATAAACCGGGAAATTCTTTACAATTCCTTCAGGGGCTCTGATGAAACCTAGAATGACCCTATCTACAACGACAGCTGGATGTGGCATAAGGCTGGAGACTTGCGACTGAGAGGATTGGTGAGATTGGGTGAGCAAATGCAGACCTTTTAAAGCAATAATGCGTGGCACACATTCCAAGGGTCCCAACTCTCCAGGTTGAAGGGAATATTACTACAGCTATAACATGTACGGGAAAATTAGAGAATGGACACACTGTGAATACGAAAGGTTTCTAGAACTCAACTAATAGTCTCTCCACTGTTTCTACAGCTAGAATTTCCAACTTCTTTACTATCAATCTCCCAACTTGGAGAGACAGCCAGTTTAACCTCCTGGTTCGCACAGTTTGCCAATTTGGCAGAGGATGAAAGGGAAGAGGGAGAACCAATGAGAGAGTAGCTGTTAGGCATTTGGACGGGCACATGTCACTCTAATTTCCCAGCAGGAAGAAGTATTAATCAAAGTCTCAGCCACCCGCCAGGAACCAGTATGGTTCCTGAACCAAAATTTTGTAGTTGCGGTCAGCTCACAAAAAACAAGTTGAAAAATGGAACTCAAGGGCACAGCAATTCACAAACTGGCAGAGTAATAAAGGACAACTATAGTCCAAAAACCTGTTGAGGGAAGGCATCCAGGCGGACTTGAAAGCGAGCCAGTATAGCAGGAAACAGATTTCAAGAGGTACATTGGAATCACATTTAAAGCACAGGAAGAGAGGCACAACTTCGACAATGATGCACTTGGCCGAAAAGGGTGTATGCGTTTTCTCCTGAATATATTTAGGAGAAAACGCATATGCCCATTTTGGCCAAGCAAGCAAGCGGACAATGCAAATCTGCACTACAAAGAAGTATCACTTCCCACCGGTCAAAAGGGATATCCGCAAAATGTGTAAAAACCAGAAAGGCAAGACAGGCCCTGAAGAACAGGGAGCATAGTTACGGTGATGGGCAGGATGTAAATTGCCAACTGCCTCTCTGGAGGAGTGCATTGTGTTCCCTCAAACAAGGAAACAACAGAGCTACAGAGCCAAGGGCATTTCCAGTCTAGGGACTATACCTTGGGAAAACTGAAAATCAATAAGACAGAGACACCCCAAAATTTAGGGCTGCACTGCTTACAAGAACCTCAACTTGGGTACACATGAAATATCGCAGGAAAGACAAAAATGGTTCAAGTAATTGTGTTACTTACGTACGATGGAATATCCCTCAGCCACGAAATCAATATCATAAGGCCAGTAGCAGCAAAATGAGTGGATTCAGGTACCATGATTCTAAGTGAAATAAGTCACAGAGAAAAAGAATCTTATCTTAAGATATCACTTATGAAGGTCCTGTAAAGATGACTACACATGAACTGAGTTAGGAAAGAGAACAGTCTCACATTTAGAAAACACTCTTATGCCTGCTTAAGTGGGAAGGAGAGGTAGGGTAATGCATAAAACCAGAGTTTGATAGTGGTACAGGTACCGTTCCAAAAACCAAATATGGAATAGACAAGACCTACACATTCCTCAGTGAAGGGACACAAAACCCCATATTTCCCGCAGTGGAATATATCTGACTAGTAAGAATCTTAAAACGTATGTATTGATATGTCCCAGTAAGAGAATCAAGAGTGTCTAGACTGGCATAAACATGGCAGTGAGAAGCAGCTCAAAACCACGATAAAAGTAATTACAAAAAAAAAACACAAAAACAGGGAATTTCTTTACAATTCCTTCAGGGGCTCTAATGAAACCTGGAATGACCCTATCTACAACGACAGCTGGATGTGGCATAAGGCTGGACACTTTGGACTGAGAGGATTTGCGAGATTCAGTGACCAAATGCAGAACATTTAAAGCAATAATGTGTGACAAACATTCCAAGAGGCCCAACTCTCCAGGTTGAAGGGAATATTACTACAGCTATAACATGTACGGGAAACCTAGAGAATGGACACACTGTGAATACGAAAGGTTTCTAAAACTCAACTAAAGTCCCGCTCCTGGTGCTCCGGTTTTTATTTCCAACTGCTTTATTATCAATATTCCAAATTGGAGAGACAGGCACTTTAACATCCTGGTTCGCACAGGTGCCAATTTGGCAGAGGATGAAAGGGAAGAGGGAGAACCAATTAGAGAGTAGCTATTAGGAATTTGGACGGGCACATGTTACTCTAATTTCCCGGCAGGAAGAAGAATTAATCAAAGTCTCAGCCACCCACTGGGAACCTGTATAGGTCCTGAACCAAAATTTTGGACTTGCGGTCAGCTCACAAAAAACGAGTTGAAAAATGGAGCTCAGGGGCACAGCAATTCACAAACTGGCAGAGTAATAAAGGACAACTATCGTCCAAAAATCTGTTGAGGGAAGGCAACGAGGCGGACTTGAAAGCGATCCAGAATAGCAGGAAACAGATTTCAAGAGGTACATTGCAATCGCCTTCAAAGCACAGGAAGAGGGGCACAACTTCGACAATGATGCACTTGGCCAAAAAGGGTGTATGCGTTTTCTCCTGAATATATTCAGGAGAAAACACATACGCCCTTTTTGGCCAAGCAAGCAAGCGGGGAATGCAAATCTGCACTACAAAATGTATCACTTCCCACCGGTCAAAAGGGACATCCGCAATATGTGTAAAAACCAGAAAGGCAAGACAGGCCCTGGAGAACAGGGAGCCTAGTTATGCTAATGGGCGGGATGTAAATTACGAACTGCTTTGTGGAGGAGTTCACTGTGTTCCCTAAAACAAGTAAACAAGAGAGCTACAGAACCAAGGGCACTTCCAGTCTAGGGAATATACCTTGGGAAAACTGAAAATCAATAAGACAGAGCCACCACAAAATTGGGGCTGCACTGCTTACAGTAACCTCAACTTGGGTACACCTTAAATATCCCAGGAAAGACAAAAATGGTTTAAGAAATTGTATTACTTACGTACGATGGAATATCCCCCAGCCATGAAATCAATGTCATGAGGCCAGTAGCAGCAAAATGAGTGTATTCAGGTACGATGATTCTAAGTGAAGTAAGTCACAGAGAAAAGGAAACTTATCATAAGATATCACTTATGAAGGTCCTGTAAAGATGGCTACACATGAACTGAGTTAGGAAAGAGAACAGTGTCTCACATTTAGAAAACACTCTTATGCCTGCTTCAGGGGGAAGGATAGGTGGGGTGATTCATAAATCCAGAGTTTGATATTAGTACAGGTACCATTCCAAAAACCAACTACGGATTAGACAAGACCTATGCCTTCTTAAGTGAACGGGATTCCAAACCCCATATTTCCCACAGAGGAGTATATCTGATTAGTAAGAATCTTAAAACCTATGTATTGATATGTCTCCATAAGGCAATCAAGAGTGTGTAGACTCGCATAAACATGGCAGTGAGAATCAGCTCAAACCCACTATAAAAAGGAATTTCAAAAACAAAACAAAAAACAGGGAAATTCTTTACAATTCCTTCAGGGGCTCTGATGAAACCTGGAATAACCCTATCTACAACAACAGCTGGATGTGGCATAAGGCTGGACACGTGGGACTGAGAGGATTGGTGACATTCGGTGAGCAAATGCAGACCATTTAAAGCAATAATGCGTGGCACACATTCCATGGGTCCCAACTCTGCAGGTTAAAAGGAATATTACTACAGCTAAAACATGAACGGGAAACCTAGAGAACGGACACATTGTGAATATGAAAGGTTTCTAAACCTCAACTAATAGTCCCTCTCCTGGTGTCCGGTGTGACTTTCCAACTGATTTACTATCAATCTCCCAACTCGGAGAGACAGCCCCTTTAACCTCCTGGTTAGCACAGGTTGACAATTTGGCAGAGGATGGAAGGGAAGAGGTAGAACCAATGAGAGAGTAGCTGTTAGGCATTTGGACGGGCACATGTCACTCTAATTTCCCGGCAGGAAGAAGAATTAAACAAAGTCTCAGCCACCCGCCGGTAACCAGTATAGGTCCTGAACCAAAATTGTGGACTTGCAGTCAGCTCACAAAAAACGAGTTGGAAAATGGAACTCAGGGGCACAGCTATTCACAAACTGGCAGAGAAATAAAGGACAACTATCGTCCAAAAATCTGTTGAGGGAAGGCAACGAGGTGGACTTGAAAGCGAGCCAGAATAGCAGGAAACAGATTTCAAGAGGTACATTGGAAACGCCTTTAAAACACCAGAAGAGGGGCACAACTTCGACAATGATGCACTTGGCCAAAAAGGGCGTATGCGTTTTCTCCTGAATATATTCTGGACAAAACGCATACGCCCTTTTAGGCCAAGCAAGCAACCGGGCAATGCAAATCTGCACTACAATGAAGTATCACTTCCCACCAGTCAAAAGGGACATCCGCAAAATTTGTAAAAACCAGAAAGACAAGACAGGCCCTGAAGAACAGGGATCCTAGTTATGCTGATGGGCAGGATATGAATTGCCAACTGCCTCTTTGGAGGAGTGCATTGTGTTCCCTAAAACAAGTAAACAACAGAGCTACAGAGCCAAAGGCACTTCCAGTCTAGAGAAGATACCTTGGGAAAACTGAAAATCAATAAGACAGAGCCCCACCAAAATTCAGGGCTGCACTGCTTACAATAACCTCAACTTGGATGCACCTTAAATATCCCAGGAAAGAAAAAATTGTTTCAAGAAATTGTGTTACTTACGTATGATGGAATATCTCTCAGCCACAAAATCAATGTCATAAGGCCAGTAGCAGCAAAATGAGTGGATTCAGGTACGATGTTTCTAAGTGAAATAATTCATAGAGAAAAAGAAACTTATCATAAGATATCACTTATGAAGTTCCTGTAAACATGGCTACACATGAACTGAGTTAGGAAAGAGAATAGTGTCTTACATTTAGAAAACACTCATATCCCTGCTGAAGGGGGAAGGATACGAGGGGTAATGCATCAAACCAGAGTTTGATATTAGTACAGGTACCATTCCAGAAACCAACTAAATATTAGACAAGACCTACACCTTCTTCAGGGAACGGGACTCCAAACCCCATATTTCCAGCAGAGGAATATATCTGATTAGTAATAATCTTAAAACCTATGTATTGATATGTCTCCATAAGGGAATCAAGAGTGTGTAGACTGGAATAAACATGGCAGTGTGAATCAGCTCAAACCCTGTATAAAAAGGAATTTCAAAAACAAAACAAAAAAACAGGGAAATTTTTTTAAAATTCCTTCAGGGGCTCTGATGAACCATGGAATAACCATATCTACAACAACAGCTGGATTTGGCATAAGGCTGGACAGTTGGGACTGAGAGGATTGGTGAGATTCGGTGAGCAAATGCAGATCATTTAAAGCAATAATGCGTGTCACACATTCCAACTGTCCCAAAACTCCAGGTTGAAGGGAATATTACTACAGCTCTAACATGTACGGCAAACCTAGAGAATGGACACACTGTGAATACGAAAGGTTTCTAAAACTCAACTTATAATCCGTCACCTGCTGCTCCGGTTTGACTTTCGAACTGCTTTACTATCAATCTCCCTACATGGAAAGACAGCCCCTTTAACCTCCTGGTTCGCACAGGTTTCCAATTTGGCAGAGGCTGAAAGGGCAGAGGTAGAACAAATAAAAGAGTAGCTGTTAGGCATTTGGACGGGCACATGTCACTCTAATTTCCCGGAAGGAAGAAGAATTAGCTAAAGTCTCAGCCACCCGCCGGGAACCAGTATAGTTCCTGAACCAAAATTGTGGACTTGCGGTCGCTCACATAAAACGAGTTCAAAAATGGAGCTCAGGGGCACAGCAATTCACAAACTGGAAGAGTACTAAAGGACAAGTATCGTCCAAAAATCTGTTGACGGAAGGCAACGAGGCAGACTTGTATGCGAGCCAGAATAGCAAGAAACAGATTTCAACAGGTACTTTGGAATCACCTTTAAAGCACAGGAAGAGGGGCACAACTTCGACAATGATGCAATTGACCAAAAAGAGCATATGCGTTTTCTCCTGAATATATTCAGTAGAAAACGCATACACCCTTTTTGGCCAAGCAAGCAAGCGGGCAATGCAAATCTGCACTAAAAAGAAGTATCACTTCCCACCGGTCAAAAGGGACATCCGCAAAATGTGTAAAAACCAGAAAGGCAAGACAGGTCCTGGAGAACAGGGAGACTTTTTATGCTGATGGGCGGGATGTAAATTGCAACTCCCTCTCTGGAGGAGTGCATTGTGCTCCCTAAAACAGGTAAATACCAGAGCTACAGAGCCAAGGGAACTTCCAGTCTAGGGAATATACCTTGGGCATACTGAAAATCAATAAGACAGAGCCACCCCAAAATTTAGGGCTGAACTGCTTACAAGAACCTCAACTTGGGTACACCTTAAATATCACAGGAAAGACAAAAATGGTTCAAGAAATTGGGTTACTTACGTACAATGGAACACCCCTCTGCCATGAAATCAATGTCATAAGGCCAGTAGCAGCAGAATGAGTGGATTCAGGTACGATGGTTCTAAGTGAATTAAGTCACAAACATAAAGAAACTTATCATAAGATATCACTTATGAAGGTCCTGTAAACATGGCTACACATGAACTGAGTTAGGAAAGAGAACAGAGTCTCACATTTAGAAAACACTCTTATGCCTGCTTAAGGGGGAAGGAGAGGTGGGGTGATGCACAAAACCAGAGTTTGATAGGAATACAGGTACCGTTCCAAAAACCAACTACGGAATAGACTTGACCTACACCTTCCTCAGTGAACGGGACTCAAAACCCCATATTTCCCCCAGAGGAATATATCTGACTAGTAGAATCTTAAAACCTATGTATTGATATGTCTCTGTAAGGGAATCAAGTGTGTCTAGACTGGCATAAACATGGCAGTGAGAATCAGTTCAAACACACTTTAAAAAGGAATTTCAAAAACAAAACAAAAAAACACAGAAATTCTTTACAATTCCTTCAGTTGCTCTGATGAACCCTGGAATGATCCTATCTACAATGACACCTGGATGTGGCATAAGGTTGGACACTTGGGACTGAGAGGATCGGTGAGAATCGGTGAGCAAATGCAAAGCATTTAAGGCAATAATGCGTGGCACACATTCCAAGGGTCCCAACTCTCCAGGTTGAAGGGAATATTACTACAGCTATAGCACGTACAGGAAACCTAGAGAATGGACACACTGTATATACAAAAGGTTTCTAAAACTCAACTAATAGTCCCTCTCCTGGTGCTTCTCTTTGACTTTCCAACTGCTTTACTATCAATCTCCCAAATTGGAGAGACAGCCCCTTTAACTTCCTGGTTCGGACAGTTTGCCAATTTGGCAGAGGATGAAAGTGAAGAGGGAGAACCAATGAGAGAGTAGCTGTTAGGCATTTGGACGGGCACATGTCACTGTAATTTTCCGGCAGGAAGAAGAATTAACCAAAGTCTCAGCCACCCGCCAGGAACCAGTATAGGTCCTGAACCAAAATTTTGGCCTTGCGGTCAGCTCACAAAAACGAGTAGAAAAATGGAGTTCAGGGGCACAGCAATTCACAAACTGGCAGAGAAATAAATGACAACTATCGTTCAAACACCTGTTGAGTGAAGGCAACGAGGTGGACTTGAAAGCGAGACAGAATACCAGGAATCAGATTTCAAGAGGTACATTGGAATCGCCTTTAAAGCACAGGAAGAGGGCACAACATCGACAATGATGCACTTGGCCAAAAAGGGCGTATGGGTTTTCTCCTGAATATATTCAGGAGAAAACCCATACGCCCTTTTTGGCCAAGCAAGCAAGCGGGCAATGCAAATCTGCACTACAAAGAGGTATCACTTCCCACCGGTTAAAAGGGACATCCGCAAATGGGTAAAAAACAGAAAAGCAAGACAGGCCCTGGAGAACAGGGAGCCTAGTTATGCTGATGGGCAGGATGTAAACTGCCAACTGCCTTTCTGGTGGAGAGCATTCTGTTCCCTCAAAAAAGTAAACAACCGAGCTACAGAGCCAAGGGCACTTCCAGTCTAGGGAATATACCTTGGTAATACTGAAAATCGATAAGACAGAGCCACCCCAAAATTTAGGGCTACACTGCTTACAAGAACCTCAAATTGGGTACACCTTAAATATCCCAGGAAAGACAGAAATGGTTCAAGAAACTGTGTTACTTACGTACGATGGAATATCCCTCAGCCATGAAATCAATGTCATAAGGCCAGTAGCAGCAAAATGAGTGGATTCAGGTACGATGGTTCTAAGTGAAATAAGTCACAAACATAAAGAAACTTATCATAAGATATCACTTATGAAGGTCCTGTAAACATGGCTACACATGAACTGAGTTAGGAAAGAGAACAGAGTCTCACATTTAGAAAACACTCTTATGCCTGCTTAAGGGGAAAGGAGAGGAGGGGTGATGCATAAAACCAGAGTTTGATATTCGTACAGCTACCTTTCCAACAACCAAATATGGAATAGACAAGACCTACACCTTCCTCAATGAAAGGGACTCAAAACCCCATATTTCCCGCAGAGGAATATATCTGACTAGGAAGAATCTTAAAACCTATGTATTGATATGTCTCCATAAGGGAATCAAGTGGGGCTAGACAGGCATAAACATGGCAGTGAGAATCAGCTCAATCACACTATAAAAAGGAATTTCAAAAAAAAAAAAAAAAAAACAGGGATAATCTTCACATTTCCTTCAGGGGCTCTGATGAAACATGGAATGACCCTATCTACAATGATAGCTGGATGTGGCATAAGGCTGGAAACTTGGGGCTGAGAGGATTGGTGAGATTGGGTCAGCAAATGCAGACCATTTAAAGCAATAATGCGTGGCACACATTCCAAGGATCCCAACTCTCCCGGTTGAAGGGAATATTACTACAGCTATAACATATACGGGAAACATAGAGAATGGACACACTGTGAAAACGAAAGGTTTCTAAAACACAACTAATAGTCCCTCTCCTTGTGCTTCGGTTTGAATTTCCAACTGCTTTACTATCAATCTCCCAACTTGGTGAGACAGCCACTTTAAACTCCTGGTTCTCACAGGTTGCAAATTAGGCAGAGGATGAAAGGAAATATGCAGAACCAATGAGAGAGTAGCTGTTAGGCATTTGGACGGGCACATGTCACTCTAATTTCCTAGGAGAAAGAAGAATTAATCAAAGTCTCAGCCACCCGCCGGGAAACAGTAGAGATGCTGAAGCAAAATTTTCGACTTGCAGTCAGCTCACAAAAAACGAGTTGAAAAATGGAGCTCATGGGCACAGCAATTCACAAATTGGCAGAGTAATAAAGGGCAACTATTGTCCAAAAATCTGTTGAGGGAAGGCAAAGAGGCGGACTTGAAATCGAGCCAGAATAGCAGGAAACAGATTTCAAGAGATACATTGGAATCGCCTTTAAAGCACAGGAAGAGGGGCACAACTTCGACAATGATGCACTTGACCAAAAAGGGCATATGCATTTTCTCCTGAATATATATTCAGGAGAAAACGCAAACGACCTTTTTGCCAAAGCAAGCAAGTAGGCAATGCAAATCTGCACTACAAAGAAGTATCACTTCCCAACAGTCAAAAGGGACATCCACAAAATGTGTAAAAACCAGAAAAGCAAGACAGGCCCTGGAGAACACGGAGCCTAGTTATGCGGATATGCAGGATGTAAATTGCCAATCGCCTCTCTGGAGAAGTGCAATGTGTTCCCTAAAACAATTAAACGACAGAGCTACAGAGCCAAGGGCACTTCCAGTCTAGGGAATATACCTTGGGAAAACTGAAAATCAATAAGACAGAGCCACCCCAAAATTTAGGGCTGCAATGTTTACAAGAAGCTCAACTTGGGTGCACCTTAAATATCCGAGGAAAGACAAAATTGGTTCAAGAAATTTTGGTATTTACGTACGATGGATTATCCCTCAGCCATGAAATCAATGTCATAAGGCCAGTAGCAGCTAAATGAGTGGATTCAGGTATGATGATTCTAAGTGAAATAAGTCACAGAGAAAATGAAACTTATCATACGATATCACTTATGAAGGTCCTGTAAACATGGCTACACATGAACAGAGTTAGGAAAGAGAAAAGAGCCTCTCATTTAGAAAACACTCTTATGCCTTCTTAAAGGGAAAGGAGAGGAGGGGTGATGCATAAAACCAAAGTTTGATACTGGTACAGGTACCATTCCAAAAACCAAATATGGAATAGACAAGACCTACACCTTCCTCAGTGAAAGGGATTCAAAACCCCATATTTCCCGCAGAGGAATATATCTGACTAGTAATAATCTTAAAACCTATATATTGATATGTCTCCATAAGGGAATCAAGTGTGTCTAGACTGGCATTAACATGGCAGTGAGAATAAGCTCAAACCCACTATAAAAAGGAATTTCAAAAACAAACAAACAAACAAAAAACAGGGAAATTCTTTACAATTCCTTCAGGGGCTCTGATGAACCCTAGAATGACCCTATCTACAATGACAGCTGGATGTGGCATAAGGCTGGAGACTTGGGACTGAGGGGATTGGTGAGATTGGGTGAGCAAATGCAGACCTTTTAAAGCAATAATGTGTGGCACACATTCCAAGGGTCCCAACTCTCCAGATTTAAGGGAATATTACTACAGCTATAACATGTACGGGAAACCTAGAGAATGGACACACTGTGAATACGAAAGGTTTCTAAATCTCAACTAAAGTGCCTCTCCTGGTGCTCCGGTTTTTATTTCCAACTGCTTTACTATCAATCTTCCAAATTGGAGAGACAGGCCCTTTAACCTCCTGGTTCGCACATGTTGCCAATTTGGCAGAGGATGAAAGGGAAGAGGGAGAACCAATGAGAGAGTAGCTATTAGGCATTTGGACGGGCACATGTCACTCAAATTTCCCGGCAGGAAGAAGAATTAATCAAAGTCTCAGCCACCCCCTGGGAACCTGTATAGTTCCTGAACCAAAATTTTGGATTTGCGGTCAGCTCACAAAAAAACGAGTTGAAAAATGGAGCTCAGAGGCACAGCAAATCACAAACTGGCAGAGTACTAAAGGGCAACTATCGTCCAAAAATCTATTGAGGGAAGGCAAAGAGGCAGACTTGATAGCAATCCAGAATAGCAGGAAACAGATTTCAAGGGGTACATTGGAATCACATTCAAAGCACAGGATTAGGGCCACAACTTCGACAATGGTGCACTTGGCCAAAAAGGGCGTATGCGTTTTCTCCTGAATATATTCAGAAGAAAACACATACGCCCTTTTTGGCCAAGCAAGCAAGCGGGAAATGCAAGTCTGCACTACAAAATGTATCACTTCCCACCGGTCAAAAGGGACATCCGCAAAATGTGTAAAAATCAGAAAGGCAAGACAGGCCCTGCAGAACAGAGAGCACAGTTATCCTGATGGGCGGGATGTAAATTACCAACTGACTTTGTGGAAGAGTTCACTGTGTTCCCTAAACCAAGTAAACAAGAGAGCTACAGAACCAAGGGCACTTCCAGTCTAGGGAATATACCTTGGGAAAACTGAAAATCAATAAGACAGAGCCACCCCAAAATTGGGGCTGCACTGCTTACAGGAACATCAACTTGGGTACACCTTAAATATCCCAGGAAAGACAAAAATGGTTTAAGAAATTGTATTACTTACGGACGATGGAATATCCCCCAGCCATGAAATCAATGTCATGAGGCCAGTAGCAGCAAAATGAGTGGATTCACGTACGATGATTCTAAGTGAAATAAGTCACAAAGAAAAGGAAACTTATCATAAGATATCACTTATGAAGGTCCTGTAAACATGGCTACACACGAACTGAGTTAGGAAAGAGAACAGTGTCTTACATTTAGAAAACACGCTTATGCCTGCTTAAGGGGGAAGGATAGGTGGGGTGATGCATAAAACCAGAGTGTGATATTAGTACAGGTACCGTTCCAAAAACCAACAACGGATTAGACAAGACCTATACCTTCTTCAGTGAACGGGACTCAAAGCCCCATATTTCCCGCAGAGGAATATATATGATTAGTAAAAATCTTAAAACCTATGTATTGATATGTCTCCGTAAGGGAATCAAGAGTGTGTAGACTGTCATAAACATGGCAGTGAGAATCAGCTCAAACCCACTATAAAATGGAATTTCAGAAACAAAACAAAAAACATGGAAATTCTTTACAGTTCCTTCAGGGGCTCAGATGAAACCTGGAATATCCCTATCTACAACAACAGCTGTATGTGGCAATAGGCTGGACACGTGGGACTGAGAGGATTGGTGAGATTCGGTGAGCAAATGCAGACAACTTGAAGCAATAATGCGTGGCACACATTCCACGGGTCGCAACTCTCCAGGTTGAAGGGAATTTTACTACAGTTATAACATGTACGGGAAACCTAGAGAATGGACACACTGTGAATACGAACGGTTCCAAAACTCAACTAATAGTCCCTCTCTTGGTGCTCTGGTTTGACTTTCCAACTGCTTTACTATCAATCTCCCGACTTGGAGAGACAGACCCTTTAACCTCCTGGTTCGCACAAGTTGCCAATTTGGCAGTGGATGAAAGGGAAGAGGGAGAACCAATGAGAGAGTAGCTGTTAGGCATTTGGACGGGCACATGTTACTCTAATTTCCGGGAAGGAAAAAGAATAAACCAAAGTCTCAGCCAGCCGCCGGGTAACAGTAAAGGTCCTGAACCAAAATTTTGGACTTGCGGTCAGCTCACAATAAAACGAGTTGAAAAATGGAGCTCAGAGGCACAGCAATTCACAAACTGGCAGAGTAATAAAGGACAACTATTGTCCAAAAATCTGTTGAGGGAAGGCAAGGAGGCAGACTTGAAAGCGAGCCAGAATAGCAGGAAAAAGATTTCAAGAGGTACATTGGAATCGCCTTTAAAGCACAGGAAGAGGAGCACAACTTTGACACTAATGCACGTGGCCAAAAAGGGCGTATGCGTTTTCTCCTGAATATATTCAGGCGAAAACGCATACACCCTTTTGGGCCAAACAAGCAAGCGGGCAATGCAAATCTGCACTACAAAAAAAGTATCACTTCCCACCCATCAAAAGTGACATTTGTAAAATGTGTAAAAACCAGAAAGGCAAGACAGGCCCTGGAGATCAGGGAGCCTAGTTATGCTGATGGGCAGGATGTAAATTGCCAACTGCCTCTCTGGAGGAGTGCACTGTGTTCCCTGAAACAAGTAAACAACAGATCTACAGAGACAAGGGCCCTTCCAGTCTAGGGAATATACTTTGGAAAAATTAAAAATCAAAAAGACAGAGCCACCCCAAAATTTAGGGCTGCACTGCTTACAAGAACCTCAACTTGGGTACACCTTAAATATCCCAGGAAAACAAAAATGGTTAAAGAAATTGTGGTACTTACGTATGATGGAATATCCCTCAGCCATGAAATTAACGTCATAAGGCCTGTAGCAGCAAAATGAGTGGATTCAGGTACGATGAATCTAAGTGAAATAAGTCACAGAGAAAAAGAAACTTATCATAAGATACCACTTATTAAGGGCCTGTAAACATGGCTACACATGAACTGAGTTAGGAAAGAGAACAGAGTCTCACATTTAGAAAACACTCTTATGCCTGCTTAAGGGGGAAGGAGAGGTGGAGTGATGCATAAAACCAGAGTTTGATATTAGTACAGGTACCGTTCCAAAAACCAACTACGGAATAGACAAGAACTACACCTTCCTCAGTGAAAGGGACTCAAAACCCCATATTTCCTGCAGAGGAATATATCTGACTAGTAAGAATCTTAAAACCTATTTATTGATATGTCTCCGTAAGGGAATCAAGTGTGTCTAGACTGGCATAAACATGGCAGTGAGAATCAGTTCAAACCCACTATAAAAAGGAATTTCAGAAACAAAACAAAAAAACAGGGAAATTCTTTACAATTCCTTCAGGGGCTCTGATGAAACCTGGAATGATCCTATCCACAACGACAGCTGGATGTGGCATAAGGCTGGACACGTGGGACTGAGAGGATTGGTGAGATTCGGTGAGCAAATGCAGACCATTTAAAGCAATAATGCGTGGCACACATTACAAGGATACCAACTCTCGAGGTTGATGGGAATATTACTACAGTTATAACATGTACGGGAAACCTAGAGAATGGACACACTGTGAATACGAAAGGTTTATAAATCTCAACTAATAGTCCATCTCCTGGTGCTCCCGTTTGATTTTCCAATTGCTTTACTATCAATCTCCCTACTTGGAGAGACTGCCCCTTTAACATCCTGGTTCGCACAGGTTGCCAATTTGGCAGAGAATGAAAGGGAAGAGGGAGAACCAATGAGAGAGTAGCTGTTAGGCATTTGGACTTTCACATGTCACTCTAATTTCCCGGCAGTAAGATGAATTAACAAAACTCTCGGCCACCCACCAAGAACCAGAATAGGTCCTGAACTAAAATTTTGGACTTGCTGTCACCTCACAACAAACGAGTAGAAAAATGGAGCTCAGGGGCACAGCAATTCACAAACGGGCAAAGTAATAAAGGACAACTATCTTCCAAAAATCTGTTGAGGGAAGGCGACGAGGAGGACTGGAAAGCGAGCCAGAATAGCAGGAAACAGATTTCAAGAGGTACATTGGAATCGCCTTTAAAGCACAGGAAGAGGGGCAAAACTTCGAAAATGATGCCCTTGGCCAAAACGGGCGTATGCATTTTCTCCTAAATATATTTAGGAGAAAACGCATACGCCCTTTTTGGCCAAGCAAGCAAGTGGGCAATGCAAATCTGCACTACAAAGAACTATCACTTCCAACCGGTCAAAAGGGACATCCGCAAAATGTGTAAAAAACAGAAAGGCAAGACAGGCCCTGGAGAATAGTGAGCCTAGTTATGCTGATGGGCAGGATGTAAATTGCCAACTGACTCTCTGGAGGAGTGCATTGTGTTCCCTAAAACAAGTAAACAGCAGAGCTACAGAGCCAAGGGCACTTCCAGTCTAGGGAATATACCTTGGGAAAACTGAAAATCAATAAGGCAGAGCCACCCCAAAATTTAGGGCTGCACTGCTTACAAGAACCTCAACTTGCATACACCTTAAATATCCTAGGAAAACAAAAATGGTTCAAGAAATTGTGGTACTTGCATACGATGGAATATCCCTCAGCCATGAAATCAATGTCATAAGGCCAGTAGAAGCAAAATGAGTCGATTGAGGTACGATGAATCTAAGTGAAATAAGTCACAGAGAAAAAGGAACTTATCATAAGATATCACTTATGAAGGTCCTGTAAACATGGCTACACATGAACTGAGTTAGGAAAGAGAACAGAGTCTCACATTTACGAAACACTCTTATGCCTGCTCAAGGTGGAAAGAGAGGTGGGGTGATGCATAAAACCAGAGTTTGATATTAGTACAGGTACTGTTCCAAAAACCATCTACGGAATAGACAAGACCTACACCTTCCTCAGTGAAAGGGACTCCAAAACCCATATTTCCCGCAGAGGAATATATCTGATTAGTAAGAATCTTAAAACCTATGTATTGTTATGTCTCTGTAAGGGAATCAAGTGTGTCTAGACTGGCATAAACATGGCAGTGAGAATCAGCTCAAACCCACTGTAAAAAGGAATTTCAAAAACAAAACAAAAAAACAGGGAAATTCTTTACAATTCCTTCAGGCGCTCTCATGAAACCTGTAATGACCCTATCTACAACGACAGCTGGATGTGGCATAAGGCTGGACACTTGGGACTGAGAGGATTAGTGAGAGTCGGTGAGCAAATGCACACCATTTAAAGCAATAATGTGTGGCACACATTCCAAGGGTCCCAACTCTCCAGGTTGAAGGGAATATTACTACAGCTATAACATGTATGGGAAACCTAGAGAATGGACACACTGTGAATACGAAATGTTTCTAAATCTCAACTAATAAAACCTCTCCTGGTGTTCCGGTTTGACTTTCTAACTGCTTTACTATCAATCTCCCAAATTGGAGAGACATCCCCTTTAACCTCCTGGTTCGCACAGTTTGCCAATTTTGCAGAGGATGAAGGGGAAGAGGGAGAACCAATGAGAGAGTAGCTGTTAGGCATTCGGATGGGCACATGTCACTCTAATTTTCCGTCAGGAAGAAGAATTAACCAAATTCTCAGCCACCCGCCGGGAATCAGTATAGGTCCTGAACCAAAATTTTAGACTTGCGGTCAGCTCACAAAAAAAGAGTTGAAAAATGGAGCTCAGGGGCACAATAATTCACAAACTGGCAGAGTAATAAAGGACAACTATCGTCCAAAAATCTGTTGAGGGAAGGCAATGAGGCGGAATTGATAGCGAGCCAGAATAGCAGGAAACAGATTTCAAGAGGTACATTGGAATCGCCTTTAAAGCACAGGAAGAGGGGCACAACTTCGACAATGATGCACTTGGCCAAAAAGGGCGTGTGCGTTTTCTCCTGAATATATTCAGGAGAAAACGCATACACCCTTTTTGGCCAAGCAAGCAACCGGGCAATGCAAATCTGCACTACAAAGAAGTATCACTTCCATCGGTCAAAAGGGACATCAGCAAAATGTGTAAAAACCAGAAAGGCAAGACAGGCCCTGGAGAACAGGGAGCCTAGTTATGCTGATCGGCAGCATGTAAATTGCCAACTTCCTCTCTGGAGGAGTGCATTGTGTTCCCTAAAACTAGTAAACAACAGAGCTTGAGCCAAGGGCACTTCCAGTCTAGGGAGTAAACCTTGGGAAAACTGAAAATCAATAAGACAGAACCACCCCAAAATTTAGGGCTGCACAGCTTACAAGAACCTCAACTTGGATACACCATAAATATCCCAGGAAAGACAAAAATGGTTCAAGAAATTGTGGTACTTACAAAGCATGGAATATCCCTCAGCCACAAAATCAATGTCATAAGGCCAGTAGCAGCAAAATGAGTGGATTCAGGTACAATGAATCTAAGTGAAATAAGTCACAGAGAAAAAGAAACTTATCATAAGATCTCACTTATGAAGGTCCTGTAAACATGGCTACTTATGAAATGAGTTAGGAAAGAGAACAGTGTCTTACTTTTAGAAAACACTCTTATGCCTGCTTAGAGGGGGAAGGAGATTTGGGGTGATGCATAAAACCAGAGTTTGATATTAGTGCAGGTACCGTTCCAAAAACCAACTACGGATTAGACAAGACCTACACCTTCTTCAGTGAACGGGACTCCAAACACCATATTTCCCGCAGAGGAATATATCTGATTAGTAATAATCTTAAAAACTATGTATTGATATGTCTCCGTAAGGGAATCAAGAGTTTGTAGACTGCCATAAACATGGCAGTGAGAATCAGCTCAAACCCACTATAAAAAGGAATTTCAAGAACAAAAGAAAAAACAGGGAAATTCTTTACAATTCCTTCACGGGCACTGATGAAACCTGGAATGACCCTATCTACAACGACAGCTAGATGTGGCATAAGGCTGGACACTTGGGACTGAGAGGATTAGTGAGAGTCGGTGAGCAAATGCACACCATTTAAAGCAATAATGTGTGGCACACATTCCAAGGGTCCCAACTCTCCAGGTTGAAGGGAATATTACTACAGCTATAACATGTATGGGAAAACTAGAGAATGGACACACTGTGTATACGAAATGTTTCTAAATCTCAACTAATAATCCCTCTCCTGGTGTTCCGGTTTGACTTTCTAACTGCTTTACTATCAATCTCCCAAATTGGAGAGACACCCCCTTTAACCTCCTGGTTCGCACAGTTTGCCAATTTGGCAGAGGATGAAAGGGAAGAGGGAGAACCAATGAGAGAGTAGCTGTTAGGCATTTGGACGGGCACATTTCACTCTAATTTTCCGTCAGGAAGAAGAATTAACCAAAGTCTCAGCCACCTGCCGGGAATCAGTATAGGTCCTGAACCAAAATTTTAGACTTGCGGTGAGCTCACAAAAAAAGAGTTGAAAAATGGAGCTCAGGGGCACAATAATTCACAAACTGGCAGAGTAATAAAGGACAACTATCGTCCAAAAATCTGTTGAGGGAAGGCAATGAGGCGGAATTGAAAGCGAGCCAGAATAGCAGGAAACAGATTTCAAGAGGTACATTGGAATCGCCTTTAAAGCACAGGAAGAGGGGCACAACTTCGACAATGATGCACTTGGCCAAAAAGGGCATGTGCGTTTTCTCCTGAATATATTCAGGAGAAAACGCATACGCCCTTTTTGGCCAAGCAAGCAACCGGGCAATGCAAATCTGCACTACAAAGAAGTATCACTTCCATCGGTCAAAAGGGACATCAGCAAAATGTGTAAAAACCAGAAAGGCAAGACAGGCCCTGGAGAACAGGGAGCCTAGTTATGCTGATCGGCAGGATGTAAATTGCCAACTTCCTCTCTGGAGGAGTGCATTGTGTTCCCTAAAACTAGTAAACAACAGAGCTTGAGCCAAGGGCACTTCCAGTCTAGGGAATAAACCTTGGGAAAACTGAAAATCAATAAGACAGAACCACCCCAAAATTTAGGGCTGCACAGCTTACAAGAACCTCAACTTGGATACACCGTAAATATCACAGGAAAGACAAAAATGGTTCAAGAAATTGTGGTACTTACAAAGCATGGAATATCCCTCAGCCACGAAATCAATGTCATAAGGCCAGTAGCAGCAAAATGAGTGGATTCAGGTACAATGAATCTAAGTGAAATAAGTCACAGAGAAAAAGAAACTCATCATAAGATCTCACTTATGAAGGTCCTGTAAACATGGCTACTTATGAAATGAGTTAGGAAAGAGAACAGTGTCTTACTTTTAGAAAACACTCTTATGCCTGCTTAAGGGGGAAGGAGATTTGGGGTGATGCATAAAACCAGAGTTTGATATTAGTGCAGGTACCGTTCCAAAAACCAACTACGGATTAGACAAGAACTACACCTTCTTCAGTGAACGGGACTCCAAACACCATATTTCCCGCAGAGGAATATATCTGATTACTAATAATCTTAAAAACTATGTATTGATATGTCTCCGCAAGGGAATCAAGAGTGTGTAGACTGGCATAAACATGGTAGTGAGAATCAGCTCAAACCCACTATAAAAAGGAATTTCAAGAACAAAACAAAAAACAGGGAAATTCTTTACAATTCCTTCACGGGCTGTGATGAAACCTGGAATGACCCTATCTACAACGATAGCTGGATGTGGCATAAGGCTGGGCACTTGGGACTGAGAAGATTGGTGAGATTCGGTGAGCACATGCAGACAACTTAATGCAATAATGCGTGTCACACATTCTAAGGATCCCAACTCTCCAGGTTGAAGGGAATATTACTACAGCTATAACATGTACGGGAAACCTAGATAATGGACACACTGTGAATACGAAAGGTTTCTAAAACTCAACTAATAATCCCTCACCTGGTGCTCCGGTGTGACCTTCCAACTGCTTTACTATTAATCTCCCAACTTGTTTAGACAGCACCTTTAACCTCCTGGTTCTCACAGGTTGCCAATTTGGCAGAGGATGAAAGGGAAGAGGGAGAACCAATGAGAGAGGAGCTGTTAGGCATTTGGACTTTCACATGTCACTCTAATTTCCCGGAATGAAGAAGAATTAACCAAAGTCTTAGCCACCCGCCGGGAACCAGTATAGGTCTTGAACCAAAATTTGGACTTGCGGTCAGCTCACAATAAACGAGCTGAAAAATGGAGCTTAGGGGCACAACAATGCACAAACTGTCAGAGAAATTAAGGACAACAATTGTCCAAAAATCTGTTGAGGGAAGGCAACGAGGTGGACTTCAAAGCGAGCCAGAATAGCAGGAAACATATTTCAAGAGGTACATTGGAATCACCTTGAAAGCACAGGAATAGGGGCACAACTTCGAAAATGATGCACTTGGCCAGAAATGCCATATGTGTTTTCTCCTGAATATATTCAGGAGAAAACGCATACGTCCTTTTTGGCCAAGCAAGCAAGCGGGCAAAGCAAATCTGAACTACAATGAAGTATCACATCCGACCGGTCAAAAGGGACATCCGCAAAATGTGTAAAAACCAGAAAGGCAAGATAGGCCCTGGAGAACAGGGAGCCTAGTTATGCTGATGGAAAGGATGTAAATTTCCAACTGCCTCTCTGGAGGAGTGCATTGTGTTCCCTAAAACAAAGAAACAACAGAGCTACAGAGCCAAGGGCCATTACAGTCTAGGGAATATACCTTGGGAAAACTGAAAATCAATAAGACAGAACCACCCCAAAATTTAGGGCTGCATTGCTTACAAGAACCTCAACTTGGGTACACCTTAAATATCCCAGGAAAGGCAAAAATAGTTCAAGAAATTGTGTTACTTATGTACGATGGAATATCAGTCAGCCATGAAATCAATGTCATAAGGCCAGTAGCTTCAAAATGAGTGGATTCAGGTACGATGATTCTAAGTGAAATAAGTCAAAGAGAAAAAGAAACTTATCATAAGATATCACTTATGAAGGTCCTGTAAACATGGCTACACATTAATTGAGTTAGGAAAGACAACAGAGTATCACATTTAGAAAACACTCTTATGCCTGCTTAACGGGGAAGGAGAGGTAGGGTGATGCATAAAACCAGAGTTTGATATTAGTACAGGTACCGTTCCAAAAACCAACTACGGAATAGAAAAAACCTACACTTTCCTCAGTGAAAGGGACACAAAATGCCATATTTCCCGCAGAGGAATATATCTGACTGGTAAGAAACTTAAAACCTATGTATTGATATGTCTCCATAAGGGAATAAAATTTGTCTAGACTGGCATAAACATGGCAGTGAGAATCAGTTCAAACCCACTATAAAAAGGAATTTCAAAAACAAAACAAAAAAACAGGGAAATTCTTTACAATTCCTTCAGGGGCTCTGATGAAACCTGGAATGACCCTATCTAGAATGACAGCTGGATGTGGCATAAAGCTGGACACTTGGGACTGAGAGGATTGGTGAGATTCGGTGAGCAAATGCAGACCCTTTAAAGCAATAACGAGTGGCCCACATTCCAAGGGTCCCAATTCTCCAGGATGAAGGGAATATTACTACAGCAATAACATGTATGGAGAACCTAGAGAATGGACACACTGTGAATATGAAAGATTTCTAAAACTCAACTAATAATCCCTCTCCTGGTGCTCCGGTTTGACTTTCCAACAGATTTACTACCAATCTCCCAACCTGGAAAGACAGCCCCTTTAACCTCCTGGTTCGCACATGTTGCCAATTTGGCAGAGGATGAAAGGGAAGACGGAGAACCAATGAGAGAGTAGCTGTTAGGCATTTGGACGGGCACATGTCACTCTAATTTCCCGGAAGAAAGAAGAATTAACCAAAGTCTCAGCCACCATCCGGGAACCAGTATAGGTCTTGAACCAAAATTTGGACTTGCGGTCCACTCACAAAAAACGAGTTGAAAAATGGAGCTTAGGGGAACAGCAAAGCACAAACTGTCAGAGAAGTAAAGGACAACAACCGTCCAAAAATCTTTTGAGGGAAGGCAATTAGGCGGACTTGAAAGTGAGCCAGAATAGCAGGAAACAGATTTCAAGAGGTACATTGGAATCACATTTAAAGCACAGGAAGAGGGGCACAACTTCGACAATGATGCACTTGGCCAGAAAGGGCGTATGTGTTTTCTCCTGAATATATTCAGGAGAAAACGCATACGTCCTTTTTGGCCAAGCAAGCAAGCGGGCAACGCAAATCTGAGCTACAATAAAGGATCACTTCCCACCGGTCAAAAGGGACATCCGCAAAATGTGTAAAAACCAGAAAGGCAAGACAGGCCCTGAAGAACAGGGACCCTAGTTATGCTGATGGGCAGGATGTAAATTGCCAACTGCCTCTCTGGAGGAGTGCATTGTGTTCCCTAAAACAAGGAAACAACAGAGCAACAGAGCCAAGGGCACTTCCAGTCTAGGGAATATACCTAGGGAATACTGAAATTCAATAAGACAGAGCCACCACAAAATTTAGCGCTGCACTGCTTAAAACAACCTCAACTTGGGTACAACTTAAATATCCTAGGAAAGAAAAAAATGGTTCAAGAATTTGTGTTACTTACGTACGATGGAATATACCTCAGCCATGAAATCAATGTTATAAGGCCAGTAGCAGCAAAGTGAGTGGATTCAGGTACGATGATTCTAAGTGAAATAAGTCACAGAGAAAAAGAAACTTATCATAAGAAATCACTTATGAAGGTCCTGTAAACATGGCTACACATGAACTGAGTTAGGAAAGAGAACAGAGTCTCACATTTAGAAAACACTCTTGTGCCTGCTTAAGGGGGAAGGAGAGGTGGGGTGATGCATCAAACCAGAGTTTGATATTAGTACAGGTATCGTTCCAGAAACCAAATATGGAATACACAAGAGCTACACTTTCCTCAGTGAAATGGACTCAAAACACCATATTTCTCGCAGAGGAATATATCTGACTAGTAAGAATCTTAAAACCTTTGTATTGATAAGTCTCCATGATGATGGTCATGGTTCATTGTGATTACAGAGTTCATGGAGCATTGAGATGAAAAGTGGCATGGAGCATTTTGATTACAGTTGTCTTGGAGCATTGAGATGACAAGGGCATGGAGCATTGTGATTAGAAGGCCATGGAGCAGATTGATGACATGCGTCATTGAGCTTTGTGATGACAATAGCATAGAGCATTGTGATTACAGAGGTCTTGGAGCATTGTGATGACAAGGGTCATGGAGCCTTGTGATGACAAGGCTGTGGAACAGTGTCATGACAGGGGTGAGCGAGTATTGTGATGACTAGTGATGGAACATTTTGATATCAGTGGTGAGAGAGCATTTTGATGAGAAGCACATGGAGCATTGTGATGACAAGTTTTATGGAGCATTCTGATGACAAGTTTGTGGAAAATTTTGATAACAAGCGCATGGAGCATTGTGATAAGAAGGGTCATGGAGCACTCTGCTGACAAAGGCATGGAGCATTGTGATGGCAAGGGTCACAGTGCATTGTGAATGAAAAGTTCATGGAGAATTATGGTGACAAATTTCACAGAGCCCTGTGATGACGAGGGCATGGACCATCTTGATGCCAAATGTCATGAAGCATTGTGATGACTGGAATCACGGAGCACTGTGATGACAGAGTTCATGGGGCATTGAGATGAAAAGTGGCATGGAGCATTTTGATTACAGTTGTCTTGGAGCATTGTGATGGCAAGGGCATGCAGCATTGTTATGAGAAGGTCATGGAGTACTGTGCAGACAGGTGTCAGGGAGCATTGTGATGATATATGTCTTGGTGCTTTGTGATGACAATGGCATGGAGCATTGTGAAGCCAAGTGTCATGGAGGATTGTGATGACAAACGTAATGGAGCATTGTGATGACAAGGGCTTGGAGCTTTTTGATGACAATGGTCATGGAGCACTGTGATGGCAAGGGCATGGAGCACTGTGATGACAATGGCCATTGAGAATTTTGATGACAATGTCATGAAGCACTGTGATGAAAAGCACTTGGAGCTTGCTATGACAGGGTTCATGGAGCATTGCGATGACAAGTGCATGGAGAATTGTGATGACAAGATCATGTAACACTGTGATGAGAAGTGTCATGGAGCATTGTGATGGCAAGACCGTTGAGCACTGTGATGAGAAGACCATGGATAATTGTGATGTTGAGCGTCATGCAGCACTGTAATGACAAGGGGCATGGAGCATTGTGATGACAAGGGTCGTGGAGCATTCTGATGACAAGCTTGTGGAGTAATGTGATGACAATGGCATGGAGCATTGTGATGAAAAGGGCATGGAGCATTGTGATGTAAAAGGCATGGAGGCTTTTCATGACAGCGTTCAAGGAGCATTCTGACCACAAGTGTCAGGGAGCATTGTGATGACAAGTGTATTGAGCATTGTGATGACAAAGGTCATGGAGGATTGTGATGACACGGGCATGGAGGATTGTGATGACAGGCATCATGGAGCGTTGTGATGACAAGTGTTGTGGAACAATGAGATCACAAGTGTTTGGAGCATTGTGATGACAGTGATCATGGAGCATTGTAATGAGAAGATCATGGAGCATTGTGCTGAATATATTCATGGAGTATTGTGATGACAGGGGTCTTGAGCACTGTGATAACAAGGGCCTGTAGCATTGTGATGAGAAGGCCATGGAGCATTCTGATGACATGTGTCATGGATGTTTGTGATGAAAAGGGGAATGGAGCATTGTGATTACAGGGGTCTTTGAGCATTGTGATGAAAAGGGCATGGATCATTGTGATTAAAAAGGCATGGAGCCTTGTCAGGGCAGGGTTCAAGGAGCAAACTCTCAACAAATGTCAGGGAGCAATGTGATGACAATTGTATTGAGCATTGTGATGACAAAGTTCATGGAGCATTGTAATGAGAAGACAATGGTTAAATGTGATGAGGAGCGTCATGGGGCATTGTGATGACAAGTGATATGGAACATTGTGATCACAAGTGTTTGGAGCATTGTGATGACAGAAGTCATGGAGCATATTGATTTCATTGTGAGGACAATAGCATGAATCATTATGATGATGGGCATGGTGCATGGGATGACAGGGTTCTTGGAGCTTTGAGATTAAAAGTGACATATAGCATTGTGATTACATGGGTCTTGGAGCATTGTGATGACAAGGGCATGGAGCCTAGTTAATGAGAAGTCCACAGAGCATTCTTATGACATGCGTCATGGAGCTTTCTGATGACAATTGCATGGAGCATTGTGATTACAGGGTCTTGGAGCATTGTGATGAAAAGGGTCATGGAGTCTTGTGATGACAAGGCTGTGGATCCTTGTGATGGCAGGTGTTATGGAGCATTGTTATGACAGGGGGAATGGAGCATTGTGATGACAAGGGCATGGAGCATTGGTCTGAAAAGTTTCATGGATTATTGTGATGAGAGTGGGCATGGAGCATTGTGATGAAAAGGTGCATGGAGCATTGTGATTACAGGGGTTTTGAAGCAATGTGATGACAAGGGCATGGAGCATTGTGATGACAAGGCAATGGAGCATTCTGATGACATGCGTCATGGAGCTCTGTGATGACAAGGACATGGAGCATTGTGATTACAGGGGTCTTGGAGCATTGTGATGAAAAGGGAATGGATCATTGTGATGAAAAAGGCATGGAGCCTTGTCATGACAGTGTTCAAGGAGCATACTGATGACAAGTGTCAGCGAGCATTGTGATGCCAAGTGTATTGAGCATTGTGGTGACAAAGTTCATGGAGCATTGTGATGAGAAGACCTTGCATAATAGTGATGACGAACGTCATGGGGCATGTGATGACAAGTGTTATGGAACATTGTGATCAGAAGGGTTTGGAGCATTGTGATGACAGAGGACATGGAGCATTTTGATTTCATTGTGATGACAATAGCATGAATCATTATGATGATGGGCATGGTGCATTGTGATGACAGTGTTCATGGAGCACTGAGATGAAAAGTGGCATGGAGAATTGTGATTACAGAGGTCTTGGAGCATTGTGATGACAAGGGTCATGGAGCCTTGTGATGACAAGGCCGTGGAACATTGTGATGGCAGGGGTCATGGAGCATTGTTATGACAGGAGTAATGGAGCATTGTGATGACAAGGGCATGGAGTATTGGTCTGAAAAGTTTCATGGATTATTGTGATGAGAGTGTGCATGGAGCATTATGATGACAAGGGCAAGGTACACTTTGATACATGGGTCTTGGAGGATTTTAATGACAAGGGCATGGAACATTGTGATGAGAAGAGCATCGAGCATTGTGATGACAAGCGCCTTGGAGCTTTGGGATGACAAGGGCATGGAGCAATATGATGAGAGGCTTCATGGAGCATTGTGATGCCAAGGGTCATGGAGCTTTGTGATGACAAATGTCATGTAGCATTTTGATGACAAGGGAGTGGTACATTGTGACGATAAGGGCATGTAGCATTGTGATGACTCGGGTCATGGAACATTGTGATGAAAGGGGTTAGGGAGTATTGTGATGATTAGTGATGGAACATTGTGATATAAGTGGTGAGAGAGCATTTCCTTTGAAGTGCATTGAGTATTGTGATGACAAGTTTTATGGTGCATTGTGATGACAAAGATGTGAAGCATTGTGTTGACAAGCGCATGGCACCTTGTGATGTAATCGGTCATGGAGCAGTGTGCTGACAAGCTCATGGAGCTTTGTGATGACAAGCGTCATGGAGCATTGTGCTGACAAAGGCATGGAACGTTGTGATGCCAAGGGTCACAGAGCATTGTGATTCAAAGTTCATGGAGCATTGTGGTGACAAAGGTCACAGAGCTTTGTGTGACAAGGTCATGGACCTATGTGATGACAAATGTCATGAATCATTGTGATGACTGAAGTCATGAAGCATTGTGATAACAGTGGTCTTGGAGCATTGTGATGAAAAGGAATGGATCATTGTGATGAAATAGGCATGGATCCTTGTCATGACAGTGTTCAAGGAGCATTCTGATGACAAGTGTCAGGGAGCATTGTGCTGACAAGCTCATGGTGCATTGTGATGACAAGTGTATTGAGCATTGTGATGACAAATGTCATGGAGCATTGTGATGAGAAGACCATTGATAATTGTGATGACGAGCGTAATGGGGCGTTGTGATGACAACTGTTATGGAACATTGTGATCACAGGGGTTTGGAACATTGTGATGACAGAGGTCATGGAGCATTTTGATTTCATTGTGATGAAAATAGCATGAAGCATTATGATGATGGGCATGGATCATTGTGATGACAGGGTTCATGGAGCATTGAGATGAATAGGGGCAAGGAGAATTGTGATTAAAGGGATCTTGGAGTATTGTGATGAGAAGGTCATGGAGCATTGGGCTGAAAATATTCATGGAGTATTGTGATGGCAGGGGTCATGGAGCATTGTGATGACAAGGGTCATGGAGCTCTGTAATGAAAAGTGTCATGGAGCATTCTGATTACAGGGGTCATGGAGCATTGGGATGACAGGGTTCATGGGGCATTGGTCTGATAAATTTCTTGGATTATTGTGATGACAGTGGGCATGGCACATTGTGATAAAAAGGGCATGAGACATTGTTATGACAAGGTCATAGATTATTGTGAAGACAGGTGTCAGGGAGCATTGTGGTGACATATGTCATGATCCATTGTGATGACAATGGCATGGAGCACTGTGATGCAAAGTGTCATGGAGAAATGTGATGACAAATATAATGGAGCATTGTGATTACAAGGGCTTGGAGCCTTGTGATGACAAGGGTTATGGAACATTGTGATGACAAGGGAATGGATCACTGTGATGACAAGTGTCATGGAGCATTTTGATGACAAGAGTCCAGGATCACTGTGTTGTCAGGGGTCATGGATCGTTGTGATGACAGTGGTCATGGAGCATAGTGATGACTGGGTTCATGGGGCATTGTGAAGAGGTCATGGAGCACAGGGCTGAAAATATTCATGGAGTATTGTGATGACACGGGTCATGGAGCATTTTGATGACAAGGGAATGGAGCATTTTGATGAAAAGGGCATGGAGCATGTTGATGAAAAGGCAATGGAGCATTTTGAAGACATGCTTCATTAAGCATTGTGATGAAAAGGGCATGGAGCATTGTAATTACAGGGGTCTTGGAGTATTGTGATGAAAAGTGCAAGGATTATTGTGATGAAAAATGCATGGAGCCTTGTCATGACAGTTTTCAAGGAGCATATTGACGACCATTGTCAGGGAGCATTGTGATGACAAGTTTATTGAGAATTCTGATGACAAAGGTCATGGAGTATTGTGCATAAAATACCATGGTTAATAGTGATGATGAGTGTCATGGGGCGTTGTGATGACAAGAGTTATGGAACATTGTGATCACAAGTGTTTAGAGCATTGTGATGACAGAGGTCATGGAGCATTTTGATTTCATTGTGATGACAATAGCATGAAGCATTATGATGATGGGCATGGTGCACTGTGATGACAGGGTTCATGGAGCATTGAGATGAAAAGGGGCATGGAGCATTGTGATTACAGAGGTCTTGGAGCATTGCGATGACCAGGTCATGGAGCATTGTGATGAGAAGGCGAAGGCGCATTCTGATGACATGTGTCATGGAGCTTTGTGATGACAAAGGCATGGAGCATTGTGATTACAGGTGTCTTGGAGCATTGTGATGACAAGGGTCATGGAGCCTTGTGATGAGAAGGCCGTGGAACATTGTAATGGCAGTGTTTATGGAGCATTGTTATAACAGGGGTAATGGAGCATTTTCATGACAAGGGCATGGAGCATTGGTCTGAAAATTTTCATGGATTATTGTGATGAGAGGGGGCATGGAGCATTGTTATAACAAGGGCACGGAACACTGTGATATATGGGTCATGGAGGATTGTAATGACAAGCCTTGGTGCTTTGTGTTAAGAAGAGCATCGAGCATTGTGATGAAAAGCATCATGGAGCCTGTGATGACAAGGACAGGTAACAATGTGATGAGAGGGTTCATGGAGCATTTTGATGACAATGGCATGGAGCATTGTGATGCCAAGGGTCACGGAGCTTTGTGATGACAAAGGTCATGGAGGGTTTTGATGACAACGGCGTGGTGGACTGTGATGAGAAGGGCCGTGAACATTGTGATGAAAGGGTCATGGAGCAATTTGATGAAAAGTGTCATGGGACATTTTGATGACAAGGGTTATGGAACATTGTGATGTCAGGGGTCAGGGAGCATTGTGTTGAAAAGGGTCATGGAGCACTGTCATGACAGGGGTCACGGAACATTGTGATGACAGGGGTGAGGGAGTATTGTGATGACAAGTGATGGAATATTATGATATCAGTGATGGGAGAGCATTTTGATGGGAAGTTCATGGAGCATTGTGACAACAAGGTTTATCGAGAACTGTGATGACAATGTTGTGGAACATTGTGATGACAAGCACATGTCGCATTGTGATGACACAGGTCATGGGGCATTGTGCGGACAAGCGCATGGAGCATTGTGATGAAAAGTGTCATGGAGCATTGTGCTGACAAAGGCATGGAGCATAGTTATGACATGAGTAAGAGAACATTGTGATGAAAATTTCATGGAGAATTGTGGTGACAAATGTCACAGAGCCTTTTGATGACGAGGGCATGGACCATTGTGATGACAGGGGTCATGGAGCATTTTGATGACTGTGGTCATGGAGCATTCTGAAGACATGGGTCATGGAGCATTGTAATAAGACGGTCATAGAGCATTGGGCTGAAAATGTACATGTAGTATTGTGATGACAGGGGTCATGGAGCATTGTGATGACAAGGGGATGGAGCACTGTGATGACAAGGTCCTGGAGCATGGTGATGAGAGGACCATGGAGCCTTGTGATGACAAGTGTCATGGAGCATTCTGGTGAAAAGGTGCATGGATCATTGTGATTACAGGGGTTTTGTAGCATTGTGATGACAAGGGCATGGAGCATTGTGATGCGAAGGTCATGGAGCATTCTGATGACATGCATCATGGAGCTTTGTGATGACAAGGACATGGAGCATTGTGATTACATGAGTCTTGGAGCATTGTGATGAAAAGTGCATGGATAATTGTGATGAAAATTGCATGGAGCCTTGTCATGACAGGGTTCAAGGAGCATACTGATGAGAAGTGTCAGGGATCATTGTGATGATAAGTGTATTGAGCATTGTGATGACAAAGATCAAGGAGCATTGTGATGAGAAGACCATTGATAAATGTGATGACCAGCCTCATTGGGCATTGTGATGACAAGAGTTATGGAACATTGTGAACAGAAGGGTTTGGGGCATTGTGATGACAGGGTTCATGGAGCATTGAGATGAAAAGGGGCATGGAGCACTGTGATTACAGTGATCTTGGAGCATTGTGATCACAAGGGCATGGAGCATTGTGATGAGAAGGCCATGGAGCATTCTGATGACTTGCGTCATGTAGGTTTGTGATGACAAGGGCATGGAGCATTTGATTAAAGGGGTCTTGGAGCATTGTGATGACAAGGTTCATGGAGGCTTGTGATGACAAGGCCGTGGAACTTTGTGATGGCAGGGGTCATGAGGCATTGTTATGACAAGGGCACAGCACACGGTGATACATAGATCATGCAGGATTGTAATGACAAGGACATGTAGCATTGTGATGAGAAGGGCATCGAGCGTTGTGATGACAAGCCTCAAGGAGATTTGTGATGACAAGTGCATGGAGCAATGTGATGAGAGTGTTCATGGAGCATTGTGATGACAATGGAATGGAGCATTGTGATGCCAAGTGTCATGGAACTTTGTTATGACAAATGTCATTGAGCATTTTGATAACAAGTGCGTGGTGCATTGTGATGAGAAGTGCAGGGAGCATTGTGATGACATGGGTTATGCAGCATTGTGCTTACACGCGCATCGAGCATTGTGCTGACAACGGTCATGGAGCATTGTGCTGACAATGGCATGGAGCTTTGTGATGACAAAGGTCACAGAGCACTGTGATGAATAGTTCATGGAGCATTGTGGTGACAAAGGTCACAAAGCCTTGTGTGACGAGGTGATGGAACATTGTGATGACAAATGTCATGAAGCACTGTGATGATTGTAGTCACGGAGCATTGTGATGACAGTGTACTTGGAGCATTGTGATGACAGTGTACTTGGAGCATTGTGATGCCAAGGGCATGGAGCATTGTGATGAGAAGGCCATGGAGCATTCAGATGGCATGTGTCATGGAGCTTTGTGATGACAAGGGCAGGGAGCATTGTGATTACAGGGGTCTTGCAGCATTGTGATGAAAAGGGAAAGGATCATTGTCATGAAAAAGGCATGGAGCCTTTTCATGACAGGGTTCATGGAGCATACTGATGACAAGTGTCAGGGAGCATTGTGGTGATAAGTGTATTGAGGATTGTGGTGACAAAGCTCATGGAGCATTGTGATGATTAAACCATTCATAATTGTGATGACGAGCATCATGGGGCATTGTGATGACAAGTATTAAGGAACATTGTGATCACAAGGGTTTTTAGCATTGTGATGACAGATGTCATGGAGCATTTTGATTTCATTGTGATGACAATAGCATGAAGCATTATGATGATGTGCATGGTGCATTGTGATGACAGGGTTCATGGTGCATTGAGATAAAAAGGGGCATGGAGCACTGTGATTACAGGGGTCTTGGAGCATTGTGATGACAAGGGCATGGAGCATTGTGATGAGAAGTTCATGTAGCATTCTGATGACATGCGTCATAGATCTTTGTGATGACACGTGCATGGAGCATTGTGATTACAGGGGTCTTGGAGCATTGTTATGACAAGGGTCATGGAGCCTTGGATGACAAGGCCCTGGAACATTGTGATGGCAGGGATCATGGAGCATTGTTATAACAGGGGTTATGGAGCATTGAGATGACAAAGGCATGGAGCATTGTGATGACAGGGGCATGGAACTTTGGTCTGACAAGTTTCATGGATTATTGTGATGACAGTGGGCATGACACATTGTGATGACAAGGGCATGGAGCATTGTGATGACAAGGTCAGGGAATATTGTGAAGACAGGTGTCAGGGACCATTTTGATGAAATATGTCATGGTCCATTGAGATGACAATTGCATGGAGCATTGTGATGCCAAGTGTCATGGAGGATTGTGATGACAAACGTAATGGAGCATTTTGATGACAAGGGTTTAGAGCATCATGATGACAAGGGTCTTGGAGCATTGTGATGACAAGGGCATGGAGCATTGTGATGACCGGGTCATGGAACATTGGTCTGACAAGTTACATGGATTATTGTGATGACAGTGGGCATGTTACATTGTGATGACAAGAACATGGAGCATTGTGGTGACAAAGGTCACAGAGCCTTGTGTGACGTGGGCATGGAACATTGTGATGACAAATGTCATACAGCATTGTGTAGATTGGAGTCACGGAGCATTGTGATGACAGGGTCCATGGAGCATTGTGATGACAAGGACATAGAGCACTGTGATGACAGGGCCATGGAACATTGGTCTGACAAGTTTCATGGATTATTGTGATGACAGTGGCATGGCTCATTGTGATGACAAGGGCATGGAGCATTGTCGTGACAAAGTCATGGAATACTCTGAAGACAGGTGACAGGGATCATTGTGATGACCTATGTCATTGTCAATTGTGATGGCAATGGCATGGATCATTCTGAAAACAAGTGTCCTGGAGGATTGTGATAACAAAAGTAAAGGAGCATTTTGATGACAAGTGCTTGGGACATTGTGATGACAAGGGTCATGGAGCATTGTGATGACAAGGGCATGGAGCATTGTCATGACAAGGGCCATTGAGAATTTTGATGACAACTTCGTGAAGCATTGTGATGACAAGCGCATGGAGCTTGCTATGACATGGGTCATAGAGAATTGCGATGACAAGTGCATGGAGATTTGTGATGAAAAGATCATGTGACATTGTGATAAGAAGTGTCATGAAGCATTGTGATGACAAGGACGTGGAGAATTGTGATGACATGGGACATGGAGCATTGTGATGACCAAGGCATGGAGCATTGTGATGGCAAGACCGTGGAGCATTGTGATGAGAAGATCACGGATAATTGTGATGACGAGCGTCATGGAGCACTGTAATGACAAGGGGCATGGAGCATTGTGATTGCAGGGCTCTTGGAGCACTGTGATGACAAGGGAATGAAGCATTGTGATCAGAAGGCCACGGAGCATTCTGATGCCATGCGTGATGAATCATTGTGACGACAAGGGCATGGAGCATTGTGATTACAGAGGTCTTGGAGCGCTGTGATGACAAGGGTCATGGAGCCTTGGATGACAATGCCGTGGAACATTGTGATCGCATGTGTCTTGGAGCATTGTTATGACAGGGGTAATGGAGCATCGTGATGAGAAGGGCATGGAACATTGGTCTGAAAATTTCAGGGATTATTGTGATGAGATTCTTCATGGAGCACTGTGATGACTAGGGCACGGATCACTGTGATACATGTGTCATGGAGGATTGTAATGACAAGGACAAGGAGCATTGTGATGAGAAGAGTATTGAGCATTGTGATGACAAGTGTCATGGAGCATTGTGCTGACAAGGGCATGGAGCAATGTGATGAGAGGTTTCATGTAGCATTGTGATGAAATGGCATGGAGCATTGTGATGCCAAGAGTCATGGAGCTTTGTGATGACAAAGGTCATGGAGCATTTTGATGACAAGGTCGTGGTGCATTGTGATGAGAAAGGCAGGGAGCACTGTGATGACAAGGGTACAGAACACTTTGATACACGGGTCATGGAGGATTGTAATGACATGTACATGGAGCATTGTGATGAGAAGGGCATCGAGCATTGTGAAGACAAGTGTCATGGAGCTTTGTGATGACAAAGACATGGAGCAATGTGATGGGAGATTTCATTGAGCATTGTGATGACAATGGCATGGAGTAGTGTGATGCCAAGGGTCATGGAGCTTTGTGATGACAAAGGTCATGGGGTATTTTGATGACAAGTTCGTGGTGCATTGTGATGAGAAGGGCAGGGAGCATTGTGCTAACAGGGTCATGGAGCAATTTGGTGAAAAAGTCATGGAATATTTTGATTAGTGATTATGGAACATTGTGATGTCAGGGGTCATGGAGCATTTTGATGATAAGGGCATGTAGCATAGTGATGATAGGGGTCATGGAATATTGTGATGACAGTGGTGAGGAAGTATTGTGAAGACTAGTGGTGGAACATTGTGATATAAGTGGTGAGAGAGCATTTTGATGAGAAGTACATGGAGCATTGTGATGACAAAGTTTATGGAGCTTTGTGATGACAAGGATGTGGAGCATTGTGATGACAAGCGCATGGTGCATTGTGATGACATGGGTCAAGGAGGATTGTGCTGAAAAGCACATGGAGCATTGTGATGACATGCGTCATGGAGATTTGGGTTGAAAAGTGCATGGAGCGATCTGATGAGAGGTTTCATGGAGCATTGTGATGACAATGGAATGGAGCATTGTGATGCTAGGGTCATGGACCTTTGAGATGATAAAGGTCTTGGAGCATTTTGATGACAAGGCCGTGGTGCATTTTGATGAGAAGGGCAGGGAGCATTGTGATTACAGGGGTCTTGGAGCATGTGATGACAAGTTCATGGAGCATTGTGATGAGAAGGCCATGGAGCATTTTGATGACATGCGTCAAGGATCTTTGTGACGACAAGGGCATAGAGCATTGTGATTACAGGGGTCATGGAGCAATGTGATGACAAGGGTCATGGAACCTTGGATGACAAGGCCGTGGATCATTGTGATGGCAGGGGTCATGGAGCGTTGTTATGACAGGGGTAATGGAGCATTGTGATGACAAGGGCATGGAACATTGGTCTGAAAATTTCATGGATTATTGTGATGAGATTCGGCATTGAGCATTGTGATGACTAAGGCACGGAACACTGTGATACATGTGTCATGGAGGATTGTAATGACAAGGGCATGGAGCATTGTGATGAGAAGAGTATCGAACATGGTGATGACAAGCATCATGGAGCATTGTGCTGACAAGGGCATGGAGCAATGTGATGAGAGGTTTCATGTAGCATTGTGATGAAATGGCATGGAGCATTGTGATGCAAAGGGTCATGAAGCTTTGTGATGACAAAGGTCATGGACCATTTTGATGACAAGGTCGTGGTTCATTGTGATGAGAAGGGCAGGGAGCATTGTGATGACAGGGTCATGGAGCAAATTGATGAAAAGTGTCATGGAACATTTTGATGACAGGGGTTATGGAACATTGTAATGTGAGGGGTAATGGAGCATTTTGATGAAAAGGGTCATGGAGCATTCTGATGAAAAGGTGCATGGAGCATTGAGATTACAAAGGTTTTGAAGTATTGTGATGACAAGGGCATGGAGCATTGTGATGAGAAGGCAATGGAGCATTTTGATGACATGCGTCATGGAGCTTTGTGATGACAAGGACATGGAGCATTGTGATTACAGGGGTCTTGGAGCATTGTGATGAAAAGGGAATGGATCATTGTGATTAAAAATGCATAGACCCTTGTCATGACAGGGTTCAAGGAGCATAATGATGACAACTGTCAGGAAGCATTGTGATGATAAGTGTATTGAGCATTGTGATGAGAAGTCCATAGATAATTGTGATGACCAGCATCATAGGGCATTGTGATGACAAGTGTTATGGAACATTGTGATCCGAAGGGTTTGGTGCATTGTGATGACAGAGGTCATTGAGCATTTTGATTTCATTGTGATGACAATAGCATGAAATATTATGGTGATGGGCACGGTGCATTGTGATGACAGGGTTCATGGAGCATTGAGATGAAAAGGGGCATGGAGCATTGTGATGAAAAATGCATGGAGCCTTGTCATGACACTGTTCAAGGAGCATACTGATGATATGTGTCCGGGAGCATTGTGATGATAAGTGTATTGAGCATTGTGATGAAAAAGGTCATGGAGCATTGTGATGAGAAGACCATGGATAATTGTGAGGACCAGGCTCATGGGGCATTGTGATGACAAGTGTTATGGAACATTGTGATCAGAAGGGTTTGGTGCATTGTGATGACAGAGGTCATGGAGCATTTTGATTTCATTGTGATGACAATAGCATGAAATATTATGGTGATGGGCACGGTGCATTTTGATGACAGGTTTCATGGAGCATTGAGATGAAAAGGAGCATGGAGCATTGTGATTACAGGGGTGTTGGGGCATTGTGACCTCAAGGGCATGGAGCATTGTGATGTGAAGGCCATGGAGCATTCTGATGACATGCGCCATGGAGCTTTGTGATGACAAGTGAATGGAGCATTTTGATTACAGGGGTCTTGGAGCATTGTGATGACAAGGGTCATGGAGGCTTGTGATGACAACGCCGTTGATCCTTGTGATGGCATTGGTCATGGAGCATTGTTATGACAGGGGTAATGGAGCTTTGTGATGACAAGTGCATGGGGCATTGGTCTGAAAATTTTCATGTATTATTGTGATGAGAGTGGGCATGGAGCATTCTGATGACAATGGCACGGATCACTGTGATACATAGATCATGCAGGATTGTAATGTCAATGGCATGGAGCATTGTGATGAGAAGGGTTTTGAAGCATTGTGATGACAAGGACATGGAGCATTGTGATGAGAAGGCAATGGAGCATTCTGATGACATGCGTTATGGAGCTTTGTGATGATAATGACATGGAGCATTGTGATTACAGGGGTCTTGGAGCATTGTGATGACAAGTGCATGGAACATTGGTCTGAAAATGTTCATGGAGTATTGTGATGACAGTGGTCAAGGAGCATTGTGATGACAAGTGAATGGAGCCTTGTGATGACAAGGTCCTGGAGCAGTGTGATGAGAAGACAATGGAGCCTTGTGATGACAAGTGAATGGAGCCTTGTGATGACAAGGTCCTGGAGCAGTGTGATGAGAAGACCATGGAGCCTTGTGATGACAAGTCTCATGGAGCATTTTGATGAATTGGGGCATGGAGCATTGTGATTACAGCGGTCTTGGAGCATTGTGATGACAAGGGCATGGAGCATTGTGATGACAAGGTCATGGAGTATTGTGAAGACAGGTGTCAGGGAGCATTGTGATGACATATGTCATTGTCCATTGTGATGACAATGGCATGGAGCATTGTGATACCAAGTGTCATCGAGGATTGTGATGGCAAAGGTAATGGAGCATTTTGATGACAAGGGCTTGGAACATTGCAATGACAAGGCTCATGGAGCATTGTGATGACAAGGGCATGGAGCATTCTGATGAAAAGGTGCATGGAGAATTGAGATTACAGGGGTTTTGAAGCAATGTGATGACAAGGGCATGGAGCATTGTGATGAGAAATCAATGGAGCATTCTGATGACATGCGTCATGGAGTTTGTGATGACAAGGACATGGAGCATTGTGATTACAGGGGTCTTGGAGCATTGTGATGAAAAGGGAATGGACCATGGTGATGAGAAATGCATGGAGCCTTGTCATGACAGGGTTCAAGGAGCATACAGATGACAACTGTCAGGGAGCATTGTGATGATAAGTGTATTGAGCATTGTGATGACAAAGATCATGGAGCATTGTGATGAGAAGACCATGGATAATTGTGATGACCAGCGTCATGGGGCATTGTGATGACAAGTGTTATGGAACATTGTGATCAGAAGGGTTTGGTGCATTGTGATGACAGAGGTCATTGAGCATTTTGATTTGAATTTGATGACAATAGCATGAAATATTATGGTGATGGGCACGGTGCATCGTGATGACAGGGTTCATGGAGAATTGAGATGAAAAGGGGCATGGAGAATTGTGATTACAGGGGTGTTGGTGCATTGTGATGACAAGGGCATGGAGCATTGTGATGAGAAGGCCATGGAGCATTCTGATGACATGCGTCATGGAGCTTTGTGATGACAAGGGCATGGAGAATTTTGATTACAGGGGTCATGGAATATTGTGATGACAGGGGTGAGGGAGTATTGTGATGACTAGTGATGGAACATTGTGATATCAATGGTGAGAAGGCATTTTGAGGAGAAGTGCATGGAGCATTGTGATGACAAAGTTTATGGAGCATTTTGATGACAAGGATGTGGAGCATTGTGATGACAAGTGCATGGTGCATTGTGATGACATGTGTTATGGAGCATTGTGCTGACACGCGCTTCGAGCATTGTGATGAAACGGGTCATGGAGCATTGTGCTGACAAAGGCATGGAGCTTTGGGATGACAAGGTTCACAGAGCATTGTGATAAAAATTTCATGGAGCATTGTGGTGACAAAAGTCACAGAGCTTTGTGTGACCACGTCATGGACCATTGTGATGACAAATGTCATGAAGCATTGTGATGACTGGAGTCACAGAGCATTGTGATGACAGGGGTCATGGAGCATTGTGATGACAAGGACATGGAGCAATGTGATGACAGGGGCATGGAACATAGGTCTGAGAAGTTTCATGGATTATTTTGATGACAGTGGGCATGGCGCATTGTGATGACAAGGGTCACAGAGCATTGTGATAAATATTTCATGGAGCATTGTGGTGACAAAAGTCACAGAGCTTTGTGTGACGAGGTCATGGCCCATTGTGATGACAAATGTCATGAAGCATTGTGATGACTGGAGTCATGGAGCATTGTGATAACAGGGCTCTTGGAGCATTGTGATGAAAAGGGAATGGATCATTGTGATGAAAAATGCATCGAGCCTTGTCATGACAGTGTTCAAGGAGCATACTGATGACAAGTGTCAGCGAGAATTGTGATGCCAAGTGTATTGAGCATTGTGGTGACAAAAGTCATGGAGCATTGTGATGAGAATTCCTTGCATAATTGTGATGACGAGCGTCATGGGGCATGTGATGACAAGTGTTATGGAACATTGTGATCACAAGTGTTTGGAGCATTGTGATGACAGATGTCATGGATCATTTTGATTTCAAGGAACATGGAGCATTTTGATGACAAGTGCTCGAAGCAATGTGATCCCAAGTTTCATGGAGGATTTTGATGACAATGGTAATGGAGTATTATGATGACAAGCGCATGGAGCATTGTGATGACAATGTCATGTAGCATTTTGCTGACAGTGGTCAGGGAGCATTTTGATGACATGGGTCATGAAGCATTGTGATGAGAAAGTCATGGAACATTGGGCTAAAAATGTTCATGGAGTATTGTGATGACAGGTGTCATAGAACATTGTGATGACAAGGGAATGGAGCATTGTGATGACATGGTGCTGGAGCATTGTGATGAGAAGACTATGGAGCCTTGTGATGACAAGTCTCATGGGGCATTCTGATGAAAAGGGGCATAGAGCATTGTGATTACAGTGTTCTTGGAGCATTGTGATGAAAAGGGCATGGAGCATTGTGATGACAGGGGCATGGAGCATTGGTCTGACAAGTTTCATGGATTATTGTGATGACAGTGTGCATGGTGCATTGTTATGACAAGGGCATGGATCATTGTGATGACAAGGTCATGGATTATTGTGAAGACCGGTGTCAGGGAGCATTGTGATGACATATGTCATGGTCCCTTGTGATGACAATGCCATGGAGCATTGTGATACCAAGTGTCATGGAGGATTGTGATGACAAAGGTAATGGAGCTTTGTGATGAGAAGGGCTTGGAGCATTGTGTTGACAAGGGAATGGAGCATTTTGATAAAAAGGGCCATTGATAATTTTGATGACAATTCATGAAGCATTGTGATGACAACCACATGGAGCTGGCTATGACAGGGGTCATGGAGCATTGTGATGAAAAGTGCATAGAGAATTGTGATGACAATGCATTTAACACTGTGAGGAGAAGTGTCATGGAGCATAGTGATTCCAAGGACGTGGAGAACTGTGATCACCAAAGACATGGAGCATTGTGATGACCAGGGCATGCAGCATTGTGATGGCAAGACCGTGGAGCATTGTGATGAGAAGACCATGGATAATTGTGATGACGAGTGTCATGGAGCACTGTAATGACAAGGGGCATGGAGCATTGTGATGGCAGGTGTTATAGAGAATTCTGATGACAGCGGTCATGGAGCATTGTAATGACAAGTGTCATGGAGCATTCTGATGACAAGCATGTGGAGTATTGTGATGACAATGGCATGGAGCATTGTGATGAAAATGGCATGGAGCATTGTGATGAAAAAGGCATGGAGCCTTTTCATGACAGGGTTAAAGGAGCATTCTGATGACAAGTGTTAGGGAGCATTGTGATGACAAGTGTATTGAGAATTGTTGTGACAAAGGTCATGGAGCATTGTGATGACAAGGGCATGGTGTATTGTGATGACAGGCATCATTGAGCATTGTGATGACAAGAATTATGGAACATTGAGATCACAAGTGTTTGGAGCATTGTGATGACAGGGGTCATGGATCATTTTGATTTAAAGGAGCATGGAGCATTGTGATGACAATGGTCATGGAGCTTTGTTATGACAAAGGTCATGGAGCATTTTGATGACAAGGTCGTGGTGCATTGTGATGAGAAGGGCATGGAGCATTGTGATGACAAGGTCATGGAGCATTTTGATGACAAAGGCATGGAGCAATGTGATGACAAGTGTCATGGAGCACTGTGATGACATGCGTCACGGAGCATTGTGATTACGGGTTCATGGAGCATTGGGATGACAAGGGCAGGATCATTGTGATGAAAAGTGTCATGGAGCATTTTGATGACAAGAGTCCCGGATCACTGTTTTGTCAGGGGTCATGGAGCACTGTGATGACAGTGGTTATGGAGCATTGTGATGACAGGTGTCATGGAGCATTGTGATGAGAATGTCATGGAACATTGGGCTGAAAATGTTCATGGAGTATTGTGATGACAGCAGTCATGGAGCATTGTGATGACAAGGGAATGGAGCATTGTGATGACAATGTCCTGGAGCATTGTGATGAGAAAACCATGGAGCCTTGTGATGACAAGTCTCATGGAGATTTCTGATGTAAATGGGCATGGAGCATTGTGATTACAAGGGTCTTGGAGCATTCTGATGACAAGGGAAAGGAGCATTGCGATGAGAAAGCCATGGAGAATTCTAATGACATCCATCATGGATCTTTGTGATGACAAGGGCATGAAGCACTGTGAGTACATGGGTCTTGGAGCCTTGTGATGACAAGGGACATGGAGCCTTGTGATGACAAGGCTGTGGAACATTGTGATGACAGGGATCATGGAGCATTCTTATGACAGGGGTAATGGAGCATTGTGATAACAAGGCCATTTGGAATTGGTCTGAAAAGTTTCATGGATTATTGTTATGAGAGTGGGCATGGAGCACTGGGATGACAAGGGCCCTGAATACTGTGGTACAGGGTTCATGGAGAACTGTAATGACAAGGGCATGGAGCAATGTGACGAGAAGTTTCATGGAGCATTGTGATGACAATGACATGGAGCATTGTGATGCAAAGGGTCATGGAACTTTGTGATGAAAAGGTCATGGAGCATTTTGATGAAATGTGTTATGGAGCATTGTGAGGTCAGGGCTCATGGAGCATTGTGATGAAAAGGGTCATGGAGCATTTTGATGACATTGGTTATGGAGCACTGTGATGTCAGTGCTCATGGAGCACTGTGATGATAAGGGCATGTAGTATTGTGATGACAGGGGTCATGGAACATTGTGATGACAAGGGTGAGGGAGTATTGTGATGACTACTGATGGAACACTGTGATTCAGTGGTGACAGAGCATTTTGATGAGAAGTGCATGAAGCATTGTGATGACAAGCTGGTGGAGCATTGTGTTGACAAGCGCATGGAGCATTGTGATGGCATGTCTCATTGAGTATTGTGCTGAGAAAGGCATGGAGCATTGAGATGACAAGGATCACGGAGCATTGTGATGAAAAGTTCATGGAGCATTGTGGTGACATAGGTAAAAGAGACTTGTGATGACGAGGGCATTGACCAATGTGATGACAAAGATCATGAAACATTGTGATGAATGGAGTCACGGAACCTTGTGATGACAGGGGTCATGGAGCATTGGGATGTCAAGGGCATGGAGCATTGTGATGACAGGGGCATGGAGCATTGGTCTGACAAGTTTCATGGATTATTGTGATGACAGTGGGAATGGTGCATTGTGATGACAAGAGCATGGAACATTGTGATGACAACGTCATGGATTATTGTGAAGACAGGTGTCAGGGAGCATTTTGATGACATATGTCATGGTCCATTGTGATGTCAATGACATGGAGCATTGTGATGTCAAGTGTCATGGAGGATTGTGATGACAAAGGTAAAGGAGCATTGTGATGACAAGGACATGGATCATTGTGATGACAAGGGCCATGGAGAAATTTAATGACCAGGTCTTGAAACATCGTGATGACAAGCACATGGAGCTTGTTATGACAGGGGTCATGGAGCATTGTGATGACAAGTGCATGCAGAATTGTGATGACAAGAGCATATATCATTGTGATGAGAAGTGTCAAGAAGCATTGTGATGACAAGGACGTGGAGAATTGTGATGACAAGGGACATGGAGCATTGAGATGACCAGGGCATGGAGCATTGTGATGGTAAAACCGTGAAGCATTGTGATGAGAAGACCTTGGGTAATTGTGATGACGAGCATCATGGCGTACTGTACTGACAAGGGGCAAGGAGCATTGTAATGCGAGGTGTCAGGGAACATTGTGATGACATGGGTCATGTAGCATTGTGATGACAAGGGCATGGAGCATTGTGATGACAAGGGCTTGGAGAATTGTGATGACAAGTGTCATGAAGCATTGTGATGGAAATGGCAGGGAGCATTGTGATGACAAGGGACATTGAGAATTTTTATAACAATGTCATGAAGCATTGTGATGACAAAGATATGGAGCTTGCTATGACAGGGTTCAGGGAGCATTGCGATGACAAGCGCCATGGAGAAATGTGATGACAAGGGCATGTAACATTGTGATGAGAAGTGTCATGGAACATTGTGATGACAATGGCATGGAGCATTGTGATGCCAAGGGTCATGGAGCTTTGTGATGACAAAGGTCATGGAGCATTTTGATTACAAGGGAGTTGTGCATTGTGATGAGAAGGACAGGGAGCATTGTGATGACAGGGTCATAGAGCAATTTGATGAAAACTGTCATGGAACATTTTGATGACAGGGGATATGGAACATTGTGATGTCAGGGGTCATGGAGCTTTGTGATGAAAAGGGTCATGGAGCTTTTTGATGCTGGGGTTATGGAACATTGTGATATCAGGCGTCATGGAGCATTGTGATGACAGGGGCATAGAGCATTGCTCTGACAGTTTTTATGGATTATTGTGATGACAGTGTGCATGGCACATTGTGATGACAGGCGCATGGAGCATTGTGACGACAAGGTCAAGGAATATTGTGAAGACAGGTGTCAAGGAGCATTGTGATGACATATGTCATGGTCCATTATGATGACAATGGCATGGAGCATTGTGATGCCAAGTGTCATGGAGGATTGTGATGACAAAGTAATGGAGCATTGTGATGACAAGGGCTTGGAGCATCATGATGACAAGGGTCATGGAGCACTGTGATGACAAATCATGGAGCATTGTGAGGAGAAGGGCCATTGAGAATTTTGATGAGAAGGTCGTGAAGCATTGTGATGAAAAGCGCACCGAGCTTGCTATGACAGGGGTCATGGAGCATTGTGATGTACATGTGCATGGAGAATTGTATTGACAACATCATGTAACATTGTGATGAGAAGTGTCATGGAGCATTTTGATGATAAGGACATGTAGAATTGTGATGACCAGTGCATGGAGCATTGTGATGGAAAGACCGTGGAGCACTGTGATGAGAAGACCATGGGTAATTGTGATGATGAGCGTCATGGAGCACTGTAATGACAAGGGGCATAGAGCATTGTGATGACAGGTGTCATGGATCATTGTGATGACAAGGGTCATGGACCATTCTGATGACAAGGTTGTGGAGTAATGTGATGACAATGGCATGGAGCATTGTGATGAAAAGGGCATGGAGCATTGTGATGAAAAAGGCTTGGAGCCTTTTCATGACAGGGTTCAAGGAGCATTCTTACGACAAGTGTCAGGGAGCATTGTGATGGCAAGTGTATTGAGCACTGTGATGACAAAGATCATGGAGCATTGTGATGACAGGCATCATGGAGCGTTGTGATGACAAATGTTATGGAACATTGCGATCACAAGGGTTTTGAGCATTGTGATGACAGAAGTCATGTATCATTTTCATTTCAAGGTGCATGGAGCATTGTGATGACAAGGGCATGAAGCATTGTGAACCCAAGGCTCATTGAGTGTTTTGATGATAATGGGAATGGAGTATTGTGATGACAAGCGCATGGAGCATTGTGATGACAAGGTCATGTAGCATTTTGCTGACAAATGCATGGAGCATTTTGATGACAAGTGTCATGGAACACTGTGATGACAAGCGTCATGGAGCATTGTGATTACAGGGGTCACGGAGCATTGGGATGGCAAGGGCATGGATCATTGTGATGACAAGGGTCATGGAGCATTTTGATGACAAAAGTCCCGGATCATTGTGTTGTCCGGTGTCATGGAGCACTGTGATGACAGTGGTCATGGAGCATTGTGATGACAGGGGTCATGGAGCACTGTGATGAGAAGTTCATGGAGCATTGGGCTGACAATATTCATTGAGTATTGTGATGGCAGTGGTCATGGAGCATTGAGATGACAATGGAATGGAGCATTGTGATGACAAGGTCCTGGAGCATCGTGAGGAGTAGACCATGGAGCCTTGTGATGACAAGTGTCATGGAGCATTCTGATGAAAAGGTGTGTGGAGCATTGTGATTACATGGGTCTTGGAGCATTGTGATGAAATGGCATGGGTGATTGTGATGCAAAAGGCATTGAGCCTTGTCATGACAGGGTTCAAGGAGCATACTGATGACAAGTGTCAGGGAGCATTGTAATGACAAGTGTATTGAGCATTGTGATGACAAAGGACATGGAGAATTGTGATGAGAAGACCATGGATAATTGTGATGATGAGCATCATGGGGCGTTGTGATGACAAGTGTTATGGAACATTGTGATCACAAGGGTGTGGAGCATTGTGTTGACAGAGGTTATGGAGCATTTTGATTTCATTTTGATGACAATAGCATGAAGCATTTTGATGATGGGCATTGTTCATTGTGATTACAGAGTTCATGGATCATTGAGATGAAAAGTGGCATGGAGCATTTTGATTACAGGTGTCTTGGAGCATTGTGATGACAAGGGCATGGAGCATTGTGATGAGAAGGCCATGGAGCAGATTGATGACATGCGTCATGGAGCTTTGTGATGACAATAGCATGGAGCATTGTGACTACAGGGGTCTTGGAGCATTGTGATGACAAGGGTCATGGAGCCTTGTGATGACAAGGCCGTGGAACATTATCATGACAGGGGTGAGGGAGTATTGTGATGACTAGTGATGGAACAATTTGATATAGGTAGTGAGAGAGCATTTTGATGAGAAGTACATGGAGCATTGTGATGACAAGTTTTATGGAGCATTCTGATGACAAGTTTGTGGAAAATTTTGATAACAAGCACATGGAGCATTGTGATAACAAGGGTCATGGAGCACTCTGCTGACAAAGGCATGTAGCATTGAGATGGCAAGGGTCACAGAGCATTGTGAATGAAAAGTTCATGGAGCATTATGGTGACAAATTTCTCAGAGCCCTGTGATGACCAGGGCATGGACCATTTTGATGCAAAAGGTCATGAAGCATTGTGATGACTGGAATCACAGAGCATTGTGATGACAAGGGCATGGAGCATTGTGATGACTGGGACATGGAACATTGGTCTGAAAAGTTTCATAGATTATTGAGATGACAGTGGGCATGGCACATTGTGATGACAAGGGCATGGAGCATTGTTATGAGAAGGTCATGATTTATTGTGCAGAGTGGTGTCAGGGAGCACTGTGATGACATATGTATTGGTGCATTGTGATGACAATGGCATGGAGCATTGTGAAGCCAAGTGTCATGGAGGATTGTGATGACAAATGTAATGGAGCATTGTGATGACAAGGGCTTGGAGCTTTTTGATGACAATGGTCATGGAGCACTGTGATGACAAGGGCATGGAGCACTGTGATGACAACGGCCATTGAGAATTTTGATGACAATGTCGTGAAGCACTGTGATGAAAAGCACTTGGAGCTTGCTATGACAGGGGTCATGGAGCATTGCGATGACAAGTGCATGGAGAATTGTGATGACAAGATCATGTAACATTGTGATGAGAAGTGTCATGGAGCATAGTGATGGCAAGACCGTTGAGCACTGTGATGAGAAGACCATGGATAATTGTGATGTCGAGCGTCATGCAGCACTGTAATGACAAGGGGCATGGAGCATTGTGATGACAGGGGTCATGGAGCATTGTGGTGACAGGGGTCATGGAGCATTGTGATGACAAGGGTCATGGAGCATTCTGATGACAACCTTGTGGAGTAAAGTGATGACAATGGCATGGAGCATTGTGATGAAAAGGGCATGGAGCATTGTGATGTAAAATGCATGGAGGCTTTTCATGACAGCGTTCAAGGAGCATTCTGAAAACAAGTGTCAGGGAGCATTGTGATGACAAGTGTATTGAGCATTGTGATGACAAATGTCATGGAGCATTGTGATGACAAGGGCAGGGAGTATTGTGATGACAGTAATCATGGAGCGCTGTGATGACAAGTGTTGTGATCACAAGGGTTTGGAGCATTGTGATGACAGAGGTCATGGATCATTTTGATTTCAAGGAGCACGGAGCGTTGTGAAGACAAGGATCATGGAGCATTGTGATGAGAAGATCATGGATCATTGGGCTGAAAATATTCATGGAGTATTGTGATGACAGGGGTCTTGGAGCACTGTGATAACAAGGGCATGGAGCATTTTGATGAGAAGGCCATGGAGCATTGTGATGACATGTGTCATGGATGTTTGTGATGAAAAGGGGAATGGAGCATTGTGATTTCAGGGGACTTTGAGCATTGTGATGAAAAGGGCATGGATCGTTGTGATGAAAAAGGCATGGAGCCTTGTCATGGCAGGGTTCAAGGAGCATACTCTCGACAAATATCAGGGAGCATTATGATGACAAGTGTATTGAGCATTGTGATGACAAAGTTCATGGAGCATTGTGATGAGAAGACCATGGTTAACTGTGATGAGGAGCGTCATGGGGCATTGTGATGACAAGTGTTATGGAACATTGTGATCACAAGTGTTTGGAGCATTGTGATGACAGAAGTCATGAAGCATATTGATTTCATTGTGATGACAATAGCATGAAGCATTATGATGATGGGCATGGTGCATGGGATGACAGGGTTCTTGGAGCATTGAGATTAAAAGGGGCATGGAGCATTGTGATTACAGGGGTCTTGGAGCATTGTGATGACAAGGGCATGGAGCATAGTGAATGAGAAGTCCATGGAGCATTCTGATGACATGCGTCATGGAGTTTTCTGATGACAATTGCATGAAGGATTGTGATTACAGGTTCTTGGAGCATTGTGATGAAAAGGGTCATGGAGTCTTGTGATGACAGGGCTGTGGAACCTTGTGATGGCAGGTGTCATGGAGCATTGTTATGACAGGGGGAATGGAGCATTGTGATGACAAGTTCACGCAACACTGTGATACATGGGTCATGGAGAATTGTAATGACAAGGGCATGGAGCATTGTGATGAGAAATGCATCGAGCATTGTGATGACAAGCGTCATGGAGCTTTGTGATGACAAGGGCATGGAGCAATGTGATGAGAGGGTTCATGGAGCATTGTGATGACAATGGCATGGAGCATTGTGATGCCAAGGGTTATGGAGTTTTGTGATGACAAATGTCATGGAGCATTCTGATGACAAGGGTGACGTGCATTGTGATGAGAAGGGCAGGGAGCATTGTGATCACAGGGTCATTGAGCAATTTGGTGAAAAGGGTCATGGAACATTTTGATTACAGTGGTTATGGAATATTGTGATGTCAGGGGTCATGGAGCTTTGTGATGAAATGTGTCATGGAGCATTTTGATGACAGGAGTTATGGAATATTGTGATGTCAGGGGTCATCGAACATTTTGATGATAAGTGCATGTAGCATTTTAATGACAGGGGTCATGAAACATTGTGATGACAGGGGTGATGGAGTATTGGAAAGAATAGTGATGGAACGTTGTGATATCTGTGGTGAGAGAGCATTTTGATTAGAAGTGCATGGAACACTGTAATGACAAGGTTTAAGCAGCATTGTGATGAAAAGGATGTGGAGCATTGTGATGACAAGCACATGGCACGTTGTGATGACATGGGTCATGGAGTATTGTGCTGAGAAGCGCATGGAGAATTGTGATGACAAGGGTCATGGAGCATTGTGCTGAGAAAGGCATAGAGCATTGTGATGACAAGGGTCACAGAGCATTGTGATGAAAAGTTCATGGAGCATTGTGGTGACAAAGGTCACAGAGACTTGTGATGACGAGGGCATGGACCATTTTAATGAGAAAGGTCATGAAGCATTGTGATGACTGGAGTCACAGAGCATTGTGATGACAGGGGTCATGGAGCATTTTGATGACAAGGGCATGGAGCATTATGATAACTGGTGTCATGGAGCATTGTGATGACAGGGGTCATGGAGCATTGTGATGACAAGGTTCATGGAGCATTCGGACGACAAGCTTGAGGAGTATGATGATGACAATTGCATGGAGAATTGTGATGAAAAGGCCATTGAGCATTGTGATGACAAGGGCAGGAAACAATGTGATGAGAGCGTTCATGGAGCATTGTGATGACAATGGCATGTAGTATTGTGATGCCAAGGGCCATGGAGCTTTGTGATGACAAAGGTCATGGAGCATTTTGATGACAAGTGCGTGGTGCATTGTGATGAGAAGGGCAGGGAGCACTGTGATGACAGGGTCATGGAGCACTTTGATGAAAAGGGTCAGGGAACATTTTGATGACAGGGGTCATGGAACATTGTGATGTCAGTGGTCATGGAGCATTGTGATGATAAGGGCATGTAGCATTTTGATGACAGGGGTCATGGAACATTGTGATGACAGGGGTGAGGGAGTATTGTGATGACTAGTGATGGAACATTGTGATATCAGTGGTGAGAGAGCATTTAGATGAGAAGTGCATGGAGCATTGTGATAAAAACGTTTATGGAGCATTGTGATGACAAGGTTGTGGAGCATTGTGATGACAAGTGCATGGCACATTGTGATGACATGTGTCTTGGAGCATTGTGCTGAGAAGCACATGGAGCATTGTGATGACAAGGGTCATGGAGCATTGTGCTGACAAAGGCATGGAGCACTGTGATGAGAAGTGTTACAGAGCATTGTGATGACGAGGGAATGGACCATTGTGATGACAAAGGTCATAAAGCATTGTGATGACTGGAGTCAAGGAACATTATGATGTGAGGGGTAATGGAGCATTGTGATTAAAAGGGCATGCAGCATTGTGATGACAGCGGCATGGAGCATTGGTCTGACAAGTTTCATGGATTATTGCTATGACTGTGGGCATGGAGCATTGTGATGACAGAGGTCATGGATTATTTTCATTTCAAGGACCATGGTGCATTGTGATGACAAGGGCATCAAGCAATGTGAACCCAAGTTTCATCGAGGATTTTGATTACAATGGGAATGGAGCATTGTGATGACAAGTTCATGAAGCATTTTGCTGACAAATGCATGGAACATTTTGATGACAAGGGTCATGGAGCACTGTGATGACAAGCGTCACTGAACATTGTGATTACAGGGGTCATGGAGCATTGTGATAACAAGGGAATGGATCATTGTGATGACAAGGGCATGGAACATTGTGATGACAGGGTCATGGAGCATTGTGATGACAAGGTCATAGATTATTGTGAAGACAGTTGTCAGGGAGCATTGTGGTGACATATGTCATGGTCCATTGTGATGACAATGGCATGGAGCATTGTGATGCCAAGTGTCATGGAGAAATGTGATGACAAATATAATGGAGCATTGTGATGACAAGGGCTTGGAGCCTTGTGATGACAAGGGTCATGGAGCATTGTGATGACGAGGGAATGGATCATTGTGATGACAATGGTCATGGAGCTTTGTGATGAGAAGGCCGTGGAACATTGTAATGGCAGCTTTCATGGAGCATTGTTATAACAGTGGTAATGGAGCAATTTCATGACAAAGGCATGGAGCATTGGTCTGAAAATTTTCTTGGATTATTGTGATGAGAGGGGGCATTGAGCATTGTGATGAAAAGGGCACGGAACACTGTGATACATGGGTCATGGAGGATTGTAATGACAAGCCTTGGAGCTTTGTGTTAAGAAGGGCATCGATCATTGTGATGAAAAACATCATGGAGCCTGTGATGACAAATACATGTACCAATGTGTTGAGAGGGTTCATGGAGCATTTTGATGACAATGGCATGGAGCATTGTGATGCCAAGGGTCACGGAGCTTTGTGATGACAAAGGTCATGGAGGGTTTTGATGACAAGGGCGTGGTGCACTGTGATGAGAAGGGCAGTGAGCATTGTGATGAAAGGGTCATGGAGCAATTTGATGAAAAGTGTCATGGGACATTTTGATGACAGGGGTTATGGAAAATTGTGATGTCAGGGGTCAGGGAGCATTGTGATGAAAAGTGTCATTGAGCATTGTGATGACAGGGGTCATGGAACATTGTGATGACAGGGGTGAGGGAGTATTGTGATGACTAGTGATGGAACATTATGATATCAGTGATGGGAGAGCCTTTTGATGGGAAGTGCATGGAGCATTGTGACGACAAGGTTTATGGAGCACTGTGATGACAAGGTTGTGGAGCATAGTGATGACAATCGCATGTCGCATTGTGATGACACAGGTCATGGGGCATTGTGCGGACAAGCACATGGAGCATTGTGATAACAAGGGTCATGGAGCATTGATATGACCAGGGAATGTAGCATTGTGATGGCAAGACCGTGGAGCACTGTGATGAGAAGACCATGGATAACTGTGATGACGAGCGTCATGGAGCACTGTAATGACAAGGGGCATGGAGCATTCTGATGACAGGCGTCATAGAGCATTGTGATGACATGGGTGATGGAACATTGTGAAGATGGGTCATGGAGCATTTTGATGACAAGGGTCATGGAGCATTCTGATGATAAGCTTGTGGAGTACTGTGATGAAAATGGCATGGATCATTGTGATGAAAAGGGCATGGATCATTGTGATGAAAAATGCATGGAGCCTTTTAATGACAGGTTTCAAGGAGCATTCTGACAACAAGTGTCGTGGAGCATTGTGATGAAATGTGTATTGAGCATTGTGATGACAATGATCATGGAGCATTGTGATGACAACAGTAACGGATTATTGTGTTGTAAGGGGTCATAGAGCATTGTGATGACAGTGGTCATGGAGCATTGTGATGACAGTGGTCATGGAGCAGTGTGATGAGAACATCATGGAGCATTGGCTGAAAATGTTCATGGAGTATTGTGATGACAAGGGAATGGAGCATCATGATGACAAGGTCCTGGAGCATTGTGATGAGAAGTCCATGGAGCCTTGTGATGACAAGTCTCATGGAGCATTCTGATGAAATGGGGCATGGAGCATTTTGATTACAGGAGCCTTCGATTATTGTGATGACCAGGGCATGGAGCATTGTGATGAGAAGGCCATGGAGCATACTTATGACATGCGTCATGAAGCTTTGTGATGACCAGGGCATGGAGCATTTTGATTACAGGGGTCTTGGAGCATTGTGATGACAAGGGCAAGGAACACTGTGATACATGCATCATGGAGGATTGTAATGACAAGAGCATGTAGCATTGTGAATAGAAGGTCATCGAGCATTGTGATGACAAGCGTCATGGAGCTTTGTGATGACAAGGGCATGAAGCAATGTGATGAAAGGGTTCATGGAGCATTGTGATGACAAGGGCATGGAGCATTGTGATGACTGGGACATGGAACATTGGTCTGAAAAGTTTCATAGATTATTGAGATGACAGTGGGCATGGCACATTGTGATGACAAGGGCATGGAGCATTGTTAAGAGAAGGTCATGAATTATTGTGCAGACAGGTGTCAGGGAGCATTGTGATGACATATGTCTTCGTGCATTGTGATGACAATGGCATGGAGCATTGTGAAGCCAAGTGTCATGGAGGATTGTGATGACAAATGTAATGGAGCATTGTGATGACAAGGGCTTGGAGCTTTTTGATGACAATGGTCATGGAGCACTGTGATGACAAGGGCATGGAGCACTGTGATGACAACGGCCATTGAGAATTTTGATGACAATGTCGTGAAGCACTGTGATGAAAAGCACTTGGAGCTTGCTATGACAGGGGTCATGGAGCATTGCAATGACAAGTGCATGGAGAATTGTGATGACAAGATCATGTAACATTGTTATGAGAGGTGTCATGGAGCATTGTGATGGCAAGACCGTGGAGCACTGTGATGAGAAGACCATGGATAATTGTGATGTCGAGCGTCATGCAGCACTGTAATGACAAGGGGCATGGAGCATTGTGATGACAGGGGTCATGGAGCATTTTGATGACAGGGGTCATGGAGCATTGTGATGACAAGGGTCATGGAGCATTCTGATGACAACCTTGTGGAGTAATGTGCTGACAATGGCATGGAGCATTGTGATGAAAAGGACATGGAGCATTGTGATGTAAAATGCATGGAGGCTTTTCATGACAGCGTTTAAGGAGCATTGTGACGACAAGTGTCAGGGAGCATTGTGATGACAAGTGTATTGAGCATTGTATTGACAAAGGTCATGGAGCATTTTGATGACAAGGGCATGGAGTATTGTGATGACAGGCATCATGGAGCGTTGTGATGACACGTGTTGTGGAACAATGTGATCACAAGGGTTTGGAGCATTGTGATGACAGAGGTCATGGATCATTTTGTTTTCAAGGAGCACAGAGCATTGTGATGTCAGGGATCATGGAGCATTGTGATGAGAAGATCATGGAGCATTGGGCTGAAAATATTCATGGAGTATTGTGATGACAGGGGTCTTGGAGCACTGTGATAACAAGGGCATGGGGCATTGTGATGAGAAGGCCATGGAGCACTCTGATCACATGTGTCATGGATGTTTGTGATGAAAAGGGGAAAGGAGCATTGTGATTTCAGGGGACTTTGAGCATTGTGATGAAAAGGGCATGGATCGTTGTGATGAAAAAGGCATGCAGCCTTGTCATGGCAGGGTTCAAGGAGCATACTCTCGACAAATGTCAGGGAGCATTGTGATGACAAGTGTATTGAGCATTGTGATGACAAAGTTCATGGAGCATTGTGATGAGAAGACCATGGTTAACTGTGATGAGGAGCGTCATGGGGCATTGTGATGACAAGTGTTATGGAACATTGTGATCACAAGTGTTTGGAGCATTGTGATGACAGAAGACATGGAGCATATTGATTTCATTGTGATGACAATAGCATGAAGCATTATGATGATGGGCATGGTGCATGGGATGACAAGGTTCTTGGAGCATTGAGATTAATAGGGGCATGGAGCATTGTGATTACAGGGGTCTTGGAGCATTGTGATGACAAGGGCATGGAGCATAGTGAATGATAAGTCCATGGAGCATTCTGATGACATCCGTCATGGAGCTTTCTGATGACAATTGCATGAAGGATTGTGATTACAGGTTCTTGGAGCATTGTGATGAAAAGGGTCATGGAGTCTTGTGATGACAGGGCTGTGGAACCTTGTGATGGCAGGTGTCATGGAGCATTGTTATGACAGGAGGAATGGAGCATTGTGATGACAAGTTCACGCAACACTGTGATACATGGGTCATGGAGGATTGTAATGACAAGGGCATGGAGCATTGTGATGAGAAATGCATCGAACATTGTGATGACAAGCGTCATGGAGCTTTGTGATGACAAGGGCATGGAGCAATGTGATGAGAGGGTTCATGGAGCATTGTGATGACAATGGCATGGAGCATTGTGATGCCAAGGGTTATGGAGCTTTGTGATGACAAATGTCATGGAGCATTCTGATGACAAGGGTGACGTGCATTGTGATGAGAAGCGCAGGGAGCATTGTCATCACAGGGTCATTGAGCAATTTGGTGAAAAGTGTCATGGAACATTTTGATTAGAGTGGTTATGGAATATTGTGATGTCAGGGGTCATGGAGCTTTGTGATGAAATGTGTCATGGAGCATTTTGATGACAGGGGTTATGGAATATTGTGATGTCAGGGGTCATCGAACATTTTGATGATAAGTGCATGTAGCATTTTAATGACAGGGGTCATGAAACATTGTGATGACAGGGGTGATGGAGTATTGGAAAGAATAGTGATGGAACGTTGTGATATCAGTGGTGAGAGAGCATTTTGATGAGAAGTGCATGGAACACTGTAATGACAAGGTTTAAGCAGCATTGTGATGAAAAGGATGTGGAGCATTGTGATGACAAGCACATGGCACATTGTGATGACATGGGTCATGGAGTATTGTGCTGAGAAGCGCATGGAGCATTGTGATGACAAGGGTCATGGAACATTGTGCTGAGAAAGACATAGAACATTGTGATGATAAGGGTCACAGAGCATTGTGATGAAAAGTTCATGGAGCATTGTGGTGACAAATGTCACAGAGACTTGTGATGACGAGGGCATGGACCATTTTAATGAGAAAGGTCATGAAGCATTGTGATGACTGGAGTCACAGAGCATTGTGATGACAGGGGTCATGGAGCATTGTGATGACAAGGGCATGGAGCATTGTGATGACAGGGGCATGGAACATTGGTCTGACATGTTTCATGGATTATTGTGATGACAGTGGGAATGGCGCATTGTGATGACAAGGGCACGGAGCATTGTGATGACAAGGTCATGCAGTTTTGTGAAGACAGGTGTCAGGGAGCATTGTGAACACCTATGTCATGGCCCATTGTGATGACAATGGCATGGAGCATTGTGATGCCAAGTGTCATGGAGTATTGTGATGACAAAGGTAATGGAGCATTGTGATGACAAGGGCTTGGAGCATTGTGATGACAAAGGTCATGGAACACTGTGCTGACAAGGGCATGGAGCATTGTGATGACAAGGTTCATGGAGCATTGTGCTGAGAAAGTCATGGAGCATTGTGATGACAAGTGTCACAAAGCATTTTGATGAAAAGTTCATGGAGCATTGTGGTGACAAATGTCACAGAGCCTCGTGATGACGAGGGCATGGACCATTGTGATGAACAAGGTCATGAAGCATTTTGATGACTGGAGTCACGGATCACTGTGATGACAATGGCATGGAGCATTGTGATGACAGGGGCGTGGAACATTGGTCTGATATGTTTCATGGATTATTGTGATGGCAATGGGCATGGCTCCTTGTGATGACAAGGGCATTGAGCATTGTGATGACAACGTCATGCAGAATTGTGAAGAGAGGTGTCAGGGAGCATTGTGATGACCTATGCCATGGATAATTGTGATGACAATGGCATGGAGCATTGTGATGCCAAGTGTCATGGAGGACTGTGATGACAAAGGTAATGGAGCATTGTGATGACAAGGGCTTGGAGCATTGTGATGACAAGGGTAATTGAGAATTTTGATGACAAGTTCGTAAAGCATTGTGATGACATGCGCATGAAGCTTGCTATGACAGGGGTCATGGAGCATTGCGATGACAAGTGCATGGAGAATTTTGATGAAAAGAGCATGTAAAATTGTGATGAGATGTGTCAAAGAGCATTGTGATGACAAGGACGTGGAGAATACTGATGACCAGGGCATGGAGCATTGTGATGGCAAGACCGCGGAGCATTGTGATGAGTAGACCATGGATAATTGTGATGACGGGCGTCATGGAGCACTGTAGTGACAAGGGGCATGGAGCATTGTGATAACTGGTGTCATGGAGCATTGTGATGACAGGGGTCATGGAGCATTGTGATGACAGGGGTCATGGAGCATTGTGATGACAATGTTCATGGAGCATTCGGACGACAAGCTTGAGGAGTATGATGATGACAATTGCATGGAGCATTGTGATGAAAAGGCCATTGAGCATTGTGATGACAAGGGCAGGGAGCAATGTGATGAGAGCGTTCATGGAGCATTGTGATGACAATGGCATGGAGTATTGTGATGCCAAGGGTCATGGAGCTTTGTGATGACAAAGGTCATGGAGCATTTTGATGACAAGTGCGTGGTGCATTGTGATGAGAAGGGCAGGGAGCACTGTGATGACAGGGTCATGGAGCAATTTGATGAAAAGGGTCAGGGAACATTTTGATGACAGGGGTCATGGAAAATTGTGATGTCAGTGGTCATGGAGCATTGTGATGATAAGGGCATGTAGCATTTTGATGACAGGGGTCATGGAACATTGTGATGACAGGGGTGAGGGAGTATTGTGATGACTAGTGATGGAACATTGTGATATCAGTGGTGAGAGAGCATTTAGATGAGAAGTGCATGGAGCATTGTGATAAAAAGGTTTATGGAGCATTGTGATGACAAGGTTGTGGAGCATTGTGATGACAAGTGCATGGCTCATTGTGATGACATGTGTCTTGGAGCATTGTGCTGAGAAGCACATGGAGCATTGTGATGACAAGGGTCATGGAGCATTGTGCTGACAAAGGCATGGAGCATTGTGATGAGAAGTGTTACAGAGCATTGTGATGACGAGGGAATGGACCTTTGTGATGACAAAGGTCATAAAGCATTGTGATGACTGGAGTCAAGGAACATTATGATGTGAGGGGTAATGGAGCATTGTGATTAAAAGGGCATGGAGCATTGTGATGACAGCGGCATGGAACATTGGTCTGACAAGTTTCATGGATTATTGCTATGACAGTGGGCATGGAGCATTGTGATGACAGAGGTCATGGATCATTTTCATTTCAAGGACCATGGCGCATTGTGATGACAAGGGCATCAAGCAATGTGAACCCAAGTTTCATCGAGGATTTTGATGACAATGGGAATGGAGCATTGTGATGACAGTTTCATGAAGCATTTTGCTGACAAATGCATGGAACATTTTGATGACAAGGGTCATGGAGCACTGTGATGACAAGCGTCACTGAACATTGTGATTACAGGGGTCATGGAGCATTGTGATAACAAGGGAATGGATCATTGTGATGACAAGGGCATGGAACATTGTGATGACAGGGGCATGGAGCATTGTGATGACAAGGTCGTAGATTATTGTGAAGACAGTTGTCAGGGAGCATTGTGGTGACATATGTCATGGTCCATTGTGATGACAATGGCATGGAGCATTGTGATGCCAAGTGTCATGGAGAAATGTGATGACAAATATAATGGAGCATTGTGATGACAAGGGCTTGGAGCCTTGTGATGACAAGGGTTATGGAGCATTGTGATGACAAGGGAATGGATCATTGTGATGACAATGGTCATGGAGCATTTTGATGACAAGAGTCCCGGATCATTGTGTTGTCAGGGGTCATGGATCGTTGTGATGACAGTGGTCATGGAGCATAGTGATGACAGGGTTCATGGGGCATTGTGAAGTGAAGGTCATGGAGCATTGGGCTGTAAATATTCATGGAGAATTGTGATGACAGGGGTCATGGAGCATTTTGATGACAAGGGAATGGAGCATTGTGATGAACAGGGCATGGAGCATGGTGATGAGAAGGCCATGGAACATTTTGAAGACATGCTTCATGAAGCTTTGTGATGACAAGGGCATGGAGCATTGTGATTAAAGGAGTCTTGGAGTATTGTGAAGAAAAGTGCATGGATCATTGTGATGAAAAATGCATGGAGCCTTGTCATGACAGGTTTCAAGGAGCATAGTCACGACCATTGTCAGGGAGCATTGTTAATACAAGTTTATTGAGAATTGTGATGAAAAAGGTCATGGAGTATTGTGAATAGAAGACCATGGATAATTGTGATGATGAGCGTCATGGGGCGTTGTGATGACAAGTGTTATGGAACATTGTGATCACAAGGGTTTGGAGCATTGTGATGACAGAGGTCTTGGAGCATTTTTATTTCATTCTGATGACAATAGCATGAAGCATTATGATGATGGTCATGGTGCATTGTGATGACAGGGTTCATGGAGCATTGTGATGAAAAGGGGCATGGAGCATTGTGATTACAGGGTTCTTGGGGCATTGTGATGACCAGGTCATGGAGCATTGTGATGAGAAGGTGAAGGCGCATTCTGATGACATGCGTCCTGGAGCTTTGTGATGACAAGGGCATGGAGCATTGTGATTACAGGTGTCTTGGAGCATTGTGATGACAAGGGTCATGGAGCCTTGTGATGAGAAGGCCGTGGAACATTGTAATGGCAGTTTTCATGGAGCATTGTTATAACAGTGGTAATGGAGCATTTTCATGACAAGGGCATGGAGCATTGGTCTGAAAATTTTCATGGATTATTGTGATGAGAGGGGGCATGGAGCATTGTGATGACAAGGGCACGGAACACTGTGATACATGGGTCATGGAGGATTGTAATGACAAGCCTTGGAGCTTTGTATTAAGAAGAGCATCGAGCATTGTGATGAAAAGCATCATGGAGCCTGTGATGACAAGGACATGTAACAATGTGTTGAGAGGGTTCATGGAGCATTTTGATGGCAATGGCATGGAGCATTGTGATGCCAAGTGTCACGGAACTTTGTGATGACAAAGGTCATGGAGGGTTTTGATGACAAGGGCGTGGTGCACTGTGATGAGAAGGGCAGTGAGCATTGTGATGAAAGGGTCATGGAGCAATTTGATGAAAAGTGTCATGGGACATTTTGATGACAGGGGTTATGGAAAATTGTGATGTCAGGGGTCAGGGAGCATTGTGATGAATAGTGTCATTGAGCATTGTGATGACAGGGGTCATGGAACATTGTGATGACAGGGGTGAGGGAGTATTGTGATGACTAGTGATGGAACATTATGATATCAGTGATGGGAGAGCCTTTTGATGGGAAGTGCATGGAGCATTGTGACGACAAGGTTTATGGAGCACTGTGATGACAAGGTTGTGGAGCATTGTGATGACAAGCGCATGTCGCATTGTGATGACACAGGTCATGGGGCATTGTGCGGACAAGCACATGGAGCATTGTGATGACAAGGGTCATGGAGCATTGTTATGACCAGGGAATGGAGCATTGTGATGGCAAGACCGTGGAGCACTGTGATGAGAAGACCATGGATAACTGTGATGACGAGCGTCATGGAGCACTGTAATGACAAGGGGCATGGAGCATACTGATGACAGGCGTCATGGAGCATTGTGATGACATGGGTCATTGAACATTGTGAAGACGGGTCATGGAGCATTGTGATGACAAGGGTCATGGAGCATTCTGATGATAAGCTTGTGGAGTAATGTGATGAAAATGGCATGGATATTTGTGATGAAAAGGGCATGGATCATTGTGATGAAAAATGCATGGAGCCTTTTAATGACAGGTTTCAAGGAGCATTCTGACAACAAGTGTCAGGGAGCATTGTGATGACAAGTGTATTGAGCATTGTGATGACAATGATCATGGAGCATTGTGATGACAACAGTCCCGTATTATTGTGTCGTAAGGGGTCATAGAGCATTGTGATGACAGTGGTCATGGTGCATTGTGATGACAGGTGTCATGGAGCAGTGTGATGAGAAGATCATGGAGCATTGGCTGAAAATGTTCATGGAGTATTGTGATGACAAGGGAATGGAGCATCGTGATGACAAGGTCCTGGAGCATTGTGATTAGAAGTCCATGGAGCCTTGTGATGACAAGTCTCATGGAGCATTCTGATGAAATGGGGCATGGAGCATTTTGATTACAGGAGCCTTTGAGCATTGTGATGACCAGGGCATGGAGCATTGTGATTACAGGGGTCTTGGAGCATTGTGATGACAAGGGCAAGGAACACTGTGATACATGGGTCATGGAGGATTGTAATGACAAGAGCATGGAGCATTGTGAATAGAAGGTCATCGAGCATTGTGATGACAAGCGTCATGGAGCTTTGTGATGACAAGGGCATGAAGCAATGTGATGAAAGGGTTCATGGAGCATTGTAATGACAATGGCATGGAGCATTGTGATGACAAGGGTCATGGAGCTTTGTGATGACAAAGGTCATGGAGCATTTTGATTACAAGGGCGTTGTGCATTGTGATGAGAAGGGCAGGGAGCATTGTGATGACAGGGTCATAGAGCAATTTGATGAAAACTGTCATGGAACATTTTGATGTCAGGGGTCATGGAGCTTTGTGATGAAAAGGGTCATGGAGCTTTTTGATGCTGGGGTTATGGAACATTGTGATATCAGGCGTCATGGAGCATTGTGATGATAATTGCATGTAGCATTGTGATGACAAAGGTCACGGAACATTGTGATGATGTGGGCATGGACCATTTTGATGACAAAGTCATGAAGTATTGTGGTTGCTGGAGTCACGGAGCATTGTGATGACAGGGGTCATGGAGCATTGTGATGACAAGGGCATGGAGCATTGTGATGACAGGGGCATAGAGCATTGCTCTGACAGTTTTTATGGATTATTGTGATGACAGTGGGCATGGCGCATTGTGATGACAGGCGCATGGAGCATTGTGACGACAAGGTCAAGGAATATTGTGAAGACAGGTGTCAAGGAGCATTGTGATGACATATGTCATGGTCCATTATGATGACAATGGCATGGAGCATTGTGATGCCAAGTGTCATGGAGGACTGTGATGACAAAATAATGGAGCATTGTGATGAGAAGGGCTTGGAGCATCGTGATGACAAGGGTCATGGAGCACTGCGATGACAAGATCTTGGAGCATTGTGAGGAGAAGGGCCATTGAGAATTTTGATGAGAAGGTCGTGAAGCATTGTGATGAAAAGCGCACCGAGCTTGCTATGACAGGGGTCATGGAGCATTGTGATGTACAAGTGCATGGAAAATTGTATTGACAAGATCATGTAACATTGTGATGAGAAGTGTCGTGGAGCATTTTGATGATAAGGACATGTAGAATTGTGATGACCAGTGCATGGAGCATTGTGATGGAAAGACCGTGGAGCACTGTGATGAGAAGACCATGGGTAATTGTGATGATGAGCGTCATGGAGCACTGTAATGACAAGGGGCATAGAGCATTGTGATGACAGGTGTCATGGATCATTGTGATGACAAGGGTCATGGACCATTCTGATGACAAGCTTGTGGAGTAATGTGATGACAATGGCATGGAGCATTGTGATGAAAAGGGCATGGAGCATTGTGATGAAAAAGGCTTGGAGCCTTTTCATGACAGGGTTCAAGGAGCATTCTTACGACAAGTGTCAGGGAGCATTGTGATGACAAGTGTATTGAGCATTGTGATGACAAAGATCATGGAGCATTGTGATGACAGGCATCATGGAGCGTTGTGATGACAAATGTTATGGAACATTGTGATCACAAGGGTTTTGAGCATTGTGATGACAGAAGTCATGTATCATTTTCATTTCAAGGTGCATGGAGCATGGTGATGACAAGGGCATGAAGCATTGTGAACCAAAGGTTCATGGAGGGTTTTGTTGACAATGGGAATGGAGTATTGTGATGACAAGCGCATGGAGCATTGTGATGACAAGGTCATGTAGCATTTTGCTGACAAATGCATGGAGCATTTTGATGACAAGTGTCATGGAACACTGTGATGACAAGCGTCATGGAGCATTGTGATAACAGGGGTCATGGAGCATTGGGATGGCAAGGGCATGGATTATTGTGATTACAAGGGTCATGGAGCATTTTGATGACAAGAGTCCCAGATTATTGTGTTGTCCTTTGTCATGGAGCACTGTGATGACAGTGGTCATGGAGCATTGTGATGACAGGGGTCATGGAGCACTGTGATGAGAAGTTCATGGAGCATTGGGCTGAAAATATTCATTGAGTATTGCGATGGCAGTGGTCATGGAGCATTGCGATGACAATGGAATGGAGCATTGTGATGACAAGGTCCTGGAGCATTGTGAGGAGAAGACCATGGAGCCTTGTGATGACAAGTGTCATGGAGCATTCTGATGAAAAGGGGTGTGGAACATTGTGATTACATGGGTCTTGGTGCATTGTGATGAAAATGGCATGGGTGATTGCGATGCAAAAGGCATGGAGCCTTGTCATGACAGGGTTCAAGGAGCATACTGACGACAAGTGTCAGGGAGCATTGTAATGACAAGTGTATTGAGCATTGTGATGACAAAGGACATGGAGAATTGTGATGAGAAGACCATGGATAATTGTGATGATGAGCATCATGGGGCGTTGTGATGACAAGTGTTATGGAACATTGTGATCACAAGGGTTTGGAGCATTGTGTTGACAGAGGTTATGGAGCATTTTGATTTCATTGTGATGACAATAGCATGAAGCATTTTGACGATGGGCATTGTTCATTGTGATTACAGAGTTCATGGATCATTGAGATGAAAAGTGGCATGGAGCATTTTGATTACAGGTGTCTTGGAGCATTGTGATGACAAGGGCATGGAGCATTGTGATGAGAAGGCCATGGAGCAGATTGATGACATGCGTCATGGAGCTTTGTGATGACAATAGCATGGAGCATTGTGACTACAGGGGTCTTGGATCATTGTGATGACAAGGGTCATGGAGCCTTGTGATGACAAGGCCGTGGAAGATTGTCATGACAGGGGTGAGCGAGTATTGTGATGACTAGTGATGGAACATTTTGATATCAGTGGTGAGAGAGCATTTTGATGAGAAGTACATGGAGCATTGTGATAAAAAGGTTTATGGAGCATTGTGATGACAAGTTTGTAGAAAATTTTGATAACAAGCACATGGAGCATTGTGATAACAAGGGTCATGGAGCACTCTGCTGACAAAGGCATGGAGCATTTTGATGGCAAGGGTCACAGATCATTGTGAATGAAAAGTTCATGGAGCATTATGGTGACAAATTTCACAAAGCCCTGTGATGATGAGGGCATGGACCATTTTGATGCCAAAGGTCATGAAGCATTGTGATCACTGGAATCACGGAGCATTGTGATGACAAGGGCATGGAGCATTGTGATGACAGGGGCATGGAACATTGGTCTGAAAAGTTTCATAGATTATTGAGATGACAGTGGGCATGGCACATTGTGATGACAAGGACATGGAGCATTGTTATGAGAAGGTCATGAATTATTGTGCAGACAGGTGTCAGAGAGCATTGTGATGACATATGTCTTTGTGCATTGTGATGACAATGACATGGAGCATTGTGAAGCCAAGTGTCATGGAGGATTGTGATGACAAATGTAATGGAGCATTGTGATGACAAGGGCTTGGAGCTTTTTGATGACAATGGTCATGGAGCACTGTGATGACAAGGGCATGGAGCACTGTGATGACAACGGCCATTGAGAATTTTGATGACAATGTCGTGAAGCACTGTGATGAAACGAACTTGGAGCTTGCTATGACAGGGTCATGGAGCATTGCAATGACAAGTGCATGGAGAATTGTGATGACAAGATCATGTAACATTGTTATGAGAAGTGCCATGGAGCATTGTGATGGCAAGACCGTGGAGCACTGTGATGAGAAGACCATGGATAATTGTGATGTCAAGCGTCTTGCAGCACTGTAATGACAAGGGGCATGGAGCATTGTGATGACAGGGGTCATGGAGCATTGTGATGAGAGGGGTCATGGAGCATTGTGATGACAAGGGTCATGGAGCATTCTGATGACAACCTTGTGGAGTAATGTGCTGACAATGGCATGGAACATTGTGATGAAAAGGGCATGGAGCATTGTGATGTAAAAGGCATGGAGGCTTTTCATGACAGCGTTCAAGGAGCATTCTGACGACAAGTGTCAGGGAGCATTGTGATGACAAGTGTATTGAGCATTGTGATGACAAAGGTCATGGAGCATTGCGATGACAAGGGCATGGAGTATTGTGATGACAGGCATCATGGAGCGTAGTGATGACAAGTGTTGTGGAACAATGTGATCACAAGGGTTTGGAGCATTGTGATGACAGAGGTCATGGATCATTTTGATTTCAAGGAGCACGGAGCATTGTGATGACAGGGGTCTTGGAGCACTGTGATAACAAGGGCATGGAGCATTGTGATGAGAAGGCCATGGAGCATTCTGATGACATGTGTCATGGATGTTTGTGATGAAAAGGGGAATGGAGCATTGTGATTACAGGGGACTTTGAGCATTGTGATGAAAAGGGCATGGATCATTGTGGTGAAAAAGGCATGGAGCCTTGTCATGGCAGGGTTCAAGGAGCATACTCTCGACAAATGTCAGGGAGCATTGTGATGACAAGTGTATTGAGCATTGTGATGACAAAAGACATGGAGAATTGTGATGAGAAGACCATGGATAATTGTGATGGTGAGCATCATGGGGCGTTGTGATGACAAGTGTTATGGAACATTGTGATCACAAGGGTTTGGAGCATTGTGTTGACAGAGGTTATGGAGCATTTTGATTTCATTGTGATGACAATAGCATGAAGCATTTTGACGATGGGCATTGTTCATTGTGATTACAGAGTTCATGGATCATTGAGATGAAAAGTGGCATGGAGCATTTTGATTACAGGTGTCTTGGAGCATTGTGATGACAAGGGCATGGAGCATTGTGATGAGAAGGCCATGGAGCAGATTGATGACATGCGTCATGGAGCTTTGTGATGACAATAGCATGGAGCATTGTGACTACAGGGGTCTTGGATCATTGTGATGACAAGGGTCATGGAGCCTTGTGATGACAAGGCCGTGGAAGATTGTCATGACAGGGGTGAGCGAGTATTGTGATGACTAGTGATGGAACATTTTGATATCAGTGGTGAGAGAGCATTTTGATGAGAAGTACATGGAGCATTGTGATAAAAAGGTTTATGGAGCATTGTGATGACAAGTTTGTAGAAAATTTTGATAACAAGCACATGGAGCATTGTGATAACAAGGGTCATGGAGCACTCTGCTGACAAAGGCATGGAGCATTTTGATGGCAAGGGTCACAGATCATTGTGAATGAAAAGTTCATGGAGCATTATGGTGACAAATTTCACAAAGCCCTGTGATGATGAGGGCATGGACCATTTTGATGCCAAAGGTCATGAAGCATTGTGATCACTGGAATCACGGAGCATTGTGATGACAAGGGCATGGAGCATTGTGATGACAGGGGCATGGAACATTGGTCTGAAAAGTTTCATAGATTATTGAGATGACAGTGGGCATGGCACATTGTGATGACAAGGACATGGAGCATTGTTATGAGAAGGTCATGAATTATTGTGCAGACAGGTGTCAGAGAGCATTGTGATGACATATGTCTTTGTGCATTGTGATGACAATGACATGGAGCATTGTGAAGCCAAGTGTCATGGAGGATTGTGATGACAAATGTAATGGAGCATTGTGATGACAAGGGCTTGGAGCTTTTTGATGACAATGGTCATGGAGCACTGTGATGACAAGGGCATGGAGCACTGTGATGACAACGGCCATTGAGAATTTTGATGACAATGTCGTGAAGCACTGTGATGAAACGAACTTGGAGCTTGCTATGACAGGGGTCATGGGGCATTGCAATGACAAGTGCATGGAGAATTGTGATGACAAGATCATGTAACATTGTTATGAGAAGTGCCATGGAGCATTGTGATGGCAAGACCGTGGAGCACTGTGATGAGAAGACCATGGATAATTGTGATGTCAAGCGTCTTGCAGCACTGTAATGACAAGGGGCATGGAGCTTTGTGATGACAGGGGTCATGGAGCATTGTGATGAGAGGGGTCATGGAGCATTGTGATGACAAGGGTCATGGAGCATTCTGATGACAACCTTGTGGAGTAATGTGATGACAATGGCATGGAACATTGTGATGAAAAGGGCATGGAGCATTGTGATGTAAAAGGCATGGAGGCTTTTCATGACAGCGTTCAAGGAGCATTCTGACGACAAGTGTCAGGGAGCATTGTGATGACAAGTGTATTGAGCATTGTGATGACAAAGGTCATGGAGCATTGCGATGACAAGGGCATGGAGTATTGTGATGACAGGCATCATGGAGCGTAGTGATGACAAGTGTTGTGGAACAATGTGATCACAAGGGTTTGGAGCATTGTGATGACAGAGGTCATGGATCATTTTGATTTCAAGGAGCACGGAGCATTGTGATGACAGGGGTCTTGGAGCACTGTGATAACAAGGGCATGGAGCATTGTGATGAGAAGGCCATGGAGCATTCTGATGACATGTGTCATGGATGTTTGTGATGAAAAGGGGAATGGAGCATTGTGATTACAGGGGACTTTGAGCATTGTGATGAAAAGGGCATGGATCGTTGTGGTGAAAAAGGCATGGAGCCTTGTCATGGCAGGGTTCAAGGAGCATACTCTCGACAAATGTCAGGGAGCATTGTGATGACAAGTGTATTGAGCATTGTGATGACAAAGTTCATGGAGCATTGTGATGAGAAAACCATGGTTAACTGTGATGAGGAGCGTCATGGGACATTGTGATGACAAGTGTTATGGAACATTGTGATCACAAGTGTTTGGAGCATTGTGATGACAGAAGTCATGGAGCATATTGATTTCATTGTGATGACAATAGCATGAAGCATTATGATGATGGGCATGGTGCATGGGATGACAGGGTTCTTGGAGCATTGAGATTAATAGGGGCATGGAGCATTGTGATTACAGGGCTCTTGGAGCATTGTGATGGCAATGGCATGAAGCATAGTGAATGAGAAGTCCATGGAGCATTCTGATGACATGCGTCATGGAGCTTTCTGATGACAATTGCATGAAGGATTGTGATTACAGGTTCTTGGAGCATCGTGATGAAAAGGGTCATGGAGTCTTGTGATGACAGGGCTGTGGAACCTTGTGATGGCAGGTGTCATGGAGCATTGTTATGACAGGGGGAATGGAGCATTGTGATGACAAGTTCACGCAACACTGTGATACATGGGTCATGGAGGATTGTAATGACAAGGGCATGGAGCATTGTGATGAGAAATGCATCGAGCATTGTGATGACAAGCGTCATGGAGCTTTGTGATGACAAGGGCATGGAGCAATGTGATGAGAGGGTTCATGGAGCATTGTGATGACAATGGCATGGAGCATTGTGATGCCAAGGGTTATGGAGCTTTGTGATGACAAATGTCATGGAGCATTCTGATGACAAGGGTGACGTGCATTGTGATGAGAAGGGCAGGGAGCATTGTGATCACAGGGTCATTGAGCAATTTGGTGAAAAGGGTCATGGAACATTTTGATTACAGTGGTTATGGAATATTGTGATGTCAGGGGTCATGGAGCTTTGTGATGAAATGTGTCATGGAGCATTTTGATGACAGGGGTTATGGAATATTGTGATGTCAGGGGTCATCGAACATTTTGATGATAACTGCATGTAGCATTTTAATGACAGGGGTCATGGAACATTGTGATGACAGGGGTGATGGAGTATTGGAATGAATAGCGATGGAACGTTGTGATATCAGTGGTGAGAGAGCATTTTGATGAGAAGTGCATGGAACACTGTAATGACAAGGTTTAAGCAGCATTGTGAAGAAAAGGATGTGGAGCATTTTGATGACAAGCACATGGCACGTTGTGATGACATGGGTCATGGAGCATTGTGCTGAGAAAGGCATAGAGCATTGTGATGACAAGGGTCACAGAGCATTGTGATGAAAAGTTCATGGAGCATTGTGGTGACAAAAGTCACAGAGACTTGTGATGACGAGGGCATGGACCATTTTAATGAGAAAGGTCATGAATCATTGTGATGACTGGAGTCACAGAGCATTGTGATGACAGGGGTCATGGAGCATTGTGATGACAAGGGCATGGAGCATTGTGATGACAGGGGCATGGAACATTGGTCTGACATGTTTCATGGATTATTGTGATGACAGTGGGAATGGCGCATTGTGATGACAAGGGCACGGAGCATTGTGATGACAAGGTCATGCAGTTTTGTGAAGACAGGTGTCAGGGAGCATTGTGAACACCTATGTCATGGCCCATTGTGATGACAATGGCATGGAGCATTGTGATGCCAAGTGTCATGGAGTATTGTGATGACAAATGTAATGGAGCATTGTGATGACAAGGGCTTGGAGCATTGTGATGACAAAGGTCATGGAACACTGTGCTGACAAGGGCATGGAGCATTGTGATGACAAGGTTCATGGAGCATTGTGCTGAGAAAGTCATGGAGAATTGTGATGACAAGTGTCACAAAGCATTTTGATGAAAAGTTCATGGAGCATTGTGGTGACAAATGTCACAGAGCCTTGTGATGACGAGGGCATGGACCATTGTGATGACCAAGGTCATGAAGCATTTTAATGACTGGAGTCACAGATCATTGTGATGACAATGGCATGGAGCATTGTGATGACACGGGCATGGAACATTTGTCTGACATGTTTCATGGATTATTGTGATGGCAATGGGCATGGCTCCTTGTGATGACAAGGGCACTGAGCATTGTGATGACAATGTCATGCAGAATTGTGAAGACAGGTGTCAGGGAGCATTGTGATGACCTATGCAATGGACAATTTTGATGACAATGGCATGGAGCATTGTGATGCCAAGTGTCATGGAGGATTGTGATGACAAAGGTAATGGAGCATTGTGATGACAAGGTCTTGGAGCATTGTGATGACAAGGGTCATTGAGAATTTTTATGACAAGTTCGTGAAGCATTGTGAGGACATTTGCATGAAGCTTGATATGACAGGGGTCATGGAGCATTGCGATGACAAGCGCATGGGGAATTTTGATGAAAATAGCATGTAAAACTGTGATGAGATGTGTCAAAGAGGATTGTGATGACAAGGACTTGGAGAATACTGATGACCAGGGCATGGAGCATTGTGATGGCAAGACCGGGGAGCATTGTGATGAGTAGACCATGGATAATTGTGATGACGGGCGTCATGGAGCACTGTAGTGACAAGGGGCATGGAGCATTGTGATAACTGGTGTCATGGAGCATTGTGATGACAGGGGTCATGGAGCATTGTGATGACAAGGTTCATGGAGCATTCGGAAGACAAGCTTGAGGAGTATGATGATGACAATTGCATGGAGCATTGTGATGAAAAGGCCATTGAGCATTGTGATGACAAGGGCAGGGAGCAATGTGATGAGAGCGTTCATGGAGCATTGTGATGACAATGGCATGGAGTATTGTGATGCCAAGGGTCATGGAGCTTTGTGATGACAAAGGTCATGGAGCATTTTGATGACAAGTGCGTGGTGCATTGTGATGAGAAGGGCAGGGAGCACTGTGATGACAGGGTCATGGAGAAATTTGATGAAAAGGGTCAGGGAACATTTTGATGACAGGGGTCATGGAACATTGTGAGGTCAGTGGTCATGGAGCATTTTGATGATAAGGGCATGTAGCATTTTGATGACAGGGCTCATGGAACATTGTGATGACAGGGGTGAGAGAGTATTGTGATGACTAGTGATGGAACATTGTGATATCAGTGGTGAGAGAGCATTTAGATGAGAAGTGCATGGAGCATTGTGATAAAAAGGTTTATGGAGCATTGTGATGACAAGGTTGTGGAGCATTGTGATGACAAGTGCATGGCACATCGTGATGACATGAGTCTTGGAGCATTGTGCTGAGAAGCACATGGAGCATTGTGATGACAAGGGTCATGGAGCATTGTGCTGACAAAGGCATGGAGCACTGTGATGAGAAGTGTTACAGAGCATTGTGATGACGAGGGAATGGACCATTGTGATGACAAAGGTCATAAAGCATTGTGATGACTGGAGTCAAGGAACATTATGATGTGAGGGGTAATGGAGCATTGTGATTAAAAGGGCATGGAGCATTGTGATGACAGCGGCATGGAGCATTGGTCTCACAAGTTTCATGGATTATTGCTATGACAGTGGGCATGGAGCATTGTGATGACAGAGGTCATGGATCATTTTCATTTCAAGGACCATGGCGCATTGTGATGACAAGGGCATCAAGCAATGTGAACCCAAGTTTCATCGAGGATTTTGATGACAATGGGAATGGAGCATTGTGATGACAAGTTCATGAAGCATTTTGCTGACAAATGCATGGAACATTTTGATGACAAGGGTCATGGAGCACTGTGATGACATGCGTCACTGAACATTGTGATTACAGGGGTCATGGAGCATTGTGATAACAAGGGAATGGATCATTGTGATGACAAGGGCATGGAACATTGTGATGACAGGGGCATGGAGCATTGTGAGGACAAGGTCGTAGATTATTGTGAAGACAGTTGTCAGGGAGCATTGTGGTGACATATGTCATGGTCCTTTGTGATGACAATGGCATGGAGCATTGTGATGCCAAGTGTCATGGAGAAATGTGGTGACAAATATAATGGAGCATTGTGATGACAAGGGCTTGGAGCCTTGTGATGACAAGGGTTATGGAGCATTGTGATGACAAGGGAATGGATCATTGTGATGAGAAGGGTCATGGAGCATTTTGATGACAAGAGTCCAGGATCATTGTGTTGTCAGGGGTCATGGATCGTTGTGATGACAGTGGTCATGGAGCATAGTGATGACAGGGTTCATGGGGCATTGTGAAGTGAAGGTCATGGAGCATTGGGCTGTAAATATTCATGGAGTATTGTGATGACAGGGGTCATGGAACATTTTGATGACAAGGGAATGGAGCATTGTGATGAAAAGGGCATGGAGCATGGTGGTGAGAAGGCCATGGAGCATTTTGAAGACATGCTTCATGAAGCTTTGTGATGACCAGGACATGGAGCATTGTGATTACAGGAGTCTTGGAGTATTGTGAAGAAAAGTGCATGGATCATTGTGATGAAAAATGCATGGAGCCTTGTCATGACAGGTTTCAAGGAGCATATTCACGACCATTGTCAGGGAGCATTGTGATGACAAGTTTATTGAGAATTGTGATGAAAAAGGTCATGGAGTATTGTGAATAGAAGACCATGGATAATTGTGATGATGAGCGTCATGGGGCGTTGTGATGACAAGTGTTATGGAACATTGTGATCACAAGGGTTTGGAGCATTGTGATGACAGAGGTCATAGAGCATTTTGATTTCATTGTGATGACAATAGCATGAAGCATTATGATGATGGGCATGGTGCATTGTGATGACAGGGTTCATGGAGCATTGAGATGAAAAGGGGCATGGAGCATTGTGATTACAGGGGTCTTGGAGCATTGCGATGACCAGGTCATGGAGCATTGTGATGAGAAGGCGAAGGCGCATTCTGATGACATGCGTCATGGAGCTTTGTGATGACAAGGGCGTGGAGCATTGTGATTACAGGTGTCTTGGAGCATGGTGATGACAAGGGTCATGGAGCATTGTGATGAGAAGGCCGTGGAACATTGTAATGGCAGTTTTCATGGAGCTTTGCTATAACAGTAGAAATGGACCATTTTCATTACAAGGGCATGGAGCATTTTGATTACAGGTGTCTTGGAGCATTGTGATGACAAGGATCATGGAGCCTTGTAATGAGAAGGCCGTGGAACATTGCAATGGCAGTTTTCATGGAGCTTTGCTATAACAGTGGAAATTGAGCATTTTCATGACAAGGGCATGGAGCGTTGGTCTGAAAATTTTCATGGATTATTGTGATGAGAGGGGGCATGGAGCATTGTGATGACAAGGGCACGGAACACTGTGATACATGGGTCATGGAGGATTGTAATGACAAGCCTTGGGGCTTTGTGTTAAGAAGAGCATCGAGCATTGTGATGAAAAGCATCATGGAGCCTGTGATGACAAATACATGTAACAATGTGTTGAGAGGGTTCATGGAGCATTTTGATGACAATGGCATGGAGCATTGTGATGCCAAGGGTCACGGAGCTTTGTGATGACAAAGGTCATGGAGGGTTTTGATGACAAGGGCGTGGTGCACTGTGATGAGAAGGGCAGTGAGCATTGTGATGAAAGGGTCATGGAGCAATTTGATGAAAAGTGTCATGGGATATTTTGATGACAGGGGTTATGGAAAATTGTGATGTCAGGGGTCAGGGAGCATTGTGATGAAAAGTGTCATTGAGCATTGTGATGACAGGGGTCATGGATCATTGTGACGGCAGGGGTGAGGGAGTATTGTGATGACTAGTGATGGAACATTATGATATCAGTGATGGTAGAGCCTTTTGATGGGAAGTGCATGGAGCATTGTGACGACAAGGTTTATGGAGCACTGTGATGACAAGGTTGTGGAGCATTGTGATGACAAGCGCATGGCACATTGTGATGACATGTGTCCTGGAGCATTGTGCTGGCAACCGCATGGAGCATTTTGATGACAAGTGTCATGGAGCATTCTGATGAAATGGGGCATGGAGCATTTTGATTACAGGAGCCTTCGAGCATTGTGATGACCAGGGCATGGAGCATTGTGATGAGAAGGCCATGGAACATACTTATGACATGCGTCATGAAGCTTTGTGATGACCAGTGCATGGAGCATTGTGATTACAGGGGTCTTGGAGCATTGTGATGACAAGGGCAAGGAACACTGTGATACATGGGTCATGGAGGATTGTAATGACAAGAGAATGGAGCATTGTGAATAGAAGGTCATCGAGCATTGTGATGACAAGCGTCATGGAGCTTTGTGATGACAAGGGCATGAAGCAATGTGATGAAAGGGTTCATGGAGCACTGTGATGACAATGGCATGGAGCATTGTGATGCCAAGGGTCATGGAGCTTTGTGATGACAAAGGTCATGGAGCATTTTGATTACAAGGGCGTTGTGCATTGTGATGAGAAGGGCAGGGAGCATTGTGATGACAGGGTCATAGAGCAATTTGATGAAAACTGTCATGGAACATTTTGATGACAGGGGATATGGAACATTGTGATGTCAGGGGTCATGGAGCTTTGTGATGAAAATGGTCATGGAGCATTTTGATGCTGGGGTTATGGAACATTGTGATATCAGGCGTCATGGATCATTGTGATGATAATTGCATGTAGCATTGTGATGACAAAGGTCACGGAACATTGTGATGATGTGGGCATGGACCATTTTGATGACAAAGTCATGAAGTATTGTGGTTGCTGGAGTCACGGAGCATTGTGATGACAGTGGTCATGGAGCATTGTGATGACAAGGGCATGAAGCATTGTGATGACAGGGGCATAGAGCATTGCTCTGACAGTTTTTATGGATTATTGTGATGACAGTGGGCAAGGCGCATTGTGATGACAGGCGCATGGAGCATTGTGACGACAAGGTCAAGGAATATTGTGAAGACAGGTGTCAAGGAGCATTGTGATGACATATGTCATGGTCCATTATGATGACAATGGCATGGAGCATTGTGATGCCAAGTGTCATGGAGGATTGTGATGACAAAGTAATGAAGCATTGTGTTGACAAGGGCTTGGAGCATCGTGATGACAAGGGTCATGGAGCACTGTGATGACAAGATCTTGGAGCATTGTGAGGAGAAGGGCCATTGAGAATTTTGATGAGAAGGTCGTGAAGCATTGTGATGAAAAGCGCACCGAGCTTGCTATGACAGGGGTCATGGAGCATTGTGATGTACAAGTGCATGGAGAATTGTATTGACAAGATCATGTAACATTGTGATGAGAAGTGTCATGGAGCATTTTGATGATAAGGATATGTAGAATTGTGATGACCAGTGCATGGAGCATTGTGATGGAAAGACCGTGGAGCACTGTGATGAGAAGACCATGGGTAATTGTGATGATGAGCGTCATGGAGCACTGTAATGACAAGGGGCATAGAGCATTGTGATGACAGGTGTCATGGATCATTGTGATGAAAAGGGTCATGGACCATTCTGATGACAAGCTTGTGGAGTAATGTGATGACAATGGCATGGAGCATTGTGATGAAAAGGGCATGGAGCATTGTGATGAAAAAGGCTTGGAGCCTTTTCATGACAGGTTTCAAGGAGCATACTCTCGACGAATGTCAGGGAACATTGTGATGACAAGTGTATTGAGCATTGTGATGACAAAGTTCATGGAGCATTGTGATGAGAAGACCATGGTTAACTGTGATGAGGAGCGTCATGGGGCATTGTGATGACAAGTGTTATGGAACACTGTGATCACAAGTGTTTGGAGCATTGTGATGACAGAAGTCATGGAGGATATTGATTCCATTGTGATGACAATAGCATGAAGCATTATGATGATGGGCATGGTGCATGGGATGACAGGGTTCTTGGAGCATTGAGATTAAAAGGGGCATGGAGCATTGTGATTACAGGGGTCTTGGAGCATTGTGATGACAAGGGCATGGAGCATAGTGAATGAGAAGTCCATGGAGCATTCTGATGACATGCGTCATGGAGCTTTCTGATGACAATTGCATGAAGGATTGTGATTACAGGTTCTTGGAGCATTGTGATGAAAAGGGTCATGGAGTCTTGTGATGACAGGGCTGTGGAACCTTGTGATGGCAGGTGTCATGGAGCATTGTTATGACAGGGGGAATGGAGCATTGTGATGACAAGTTCACGCAACACTGTGATGCATGGGTCATGTAGGATAGTAATGACAAGGGCATGGAGCATTGTGATGAGAAATGCATCGAGCATTGTGATGACAAGCGTCATGGAGCTTTGTGATGACAAGGGCATGGAGCAATGTGATGAGAGGGTTCATGGAGCATTGTGATGACAATGGCATGGAGCATTGTGATGCCAAGGGTTATGGAGCTTTGTGATGACAAATGTCATGGAGCATTCTGATGACAAGGGTGACGTGCATTGTGATGAGAAGGGCAGGGAGCATTGTGATCACAGGGTCATTGAGCAATTTGGTGAAAAGGGTCATGGAACATTTTGATTACAGTGGTTATAGAATATTGTGATGTCAGGGGTCATGGAGCTTTGTGATGAAATGTGTCATGGAGCATTTTGATGACAGGGGTTATGGAATATTGTGATGTCAGGGGTCATCGAACATTTTGATGATAAGTGCATGTAGCATTTTAATGACAGGGGTCATGGAACATTGTGATGACAGGGGTGATGGAGTATTGGAATGAATAGTGATGGAACGTTGTGATATCAGTGGTGAGAGAGCATTTTGATGAGAAGTGCATGGAACACTGTAATGACAAGATTTAAGCAGCATTGTGATGAAAAGGATGTGGAGCATTGTGATGACAAGCACATGGCACGTTGTGATGACATGGGTCATGGAGTATTGTGCTGAGAAGTGCATGGAGGATTGTGATGACAAGGGTCATGGAGCATTGTGCTGAGAAAGGGATAGAGCATTGTGATGACAAGGGTCACAGAGCATTGTGATGAAAAGTTCATGGAGCATTGTGGTGACAAAGGTCACAGAGACTTGTGATGACGAGGGCATGGACCATTTTAATGAGAAAGGTCATGAAGCATTGTGATGACTGGAGTCACAGAGCATTGTGATGACAGGGGTCATGGAGCATTGTGATGAAAAGGGCATGGAGCATTGTGATGACAGGGGCATGGAACATTGGTCTGACAAGTTTCATGGATTATTGTGATGACAGTGGGAATGGCGCATTGTGATGACAAGGGCACAGAGTATTGTGATGACAAGGTCATGCAGTTTTGTGAAGACAGGTGTCAGGGAGCATTGTGAACACCTATGTCATGGCCCATTGTGATGACAATGGCATGGAGCATTGTGATGCCAAGTGTCATGGAGTATTGTGATGACAAAGGTAATGGAGCATTGTGATGACAAGGGCTTGGAGCATTGTGATGACAAGGGTAATTGAGAATTTTGATGACAAGTTCGTGAAGCATTGTGATGACAAGGGCTTGGAGCATTGTGATGACAAAGGTCATGGAACACTGTGCTGACAAGGGAATGGAGCATTGTGATGACAAGGTTCATGGAGCATTGTGCTGAGAAAGGCATGGAGCATTGTGATGAGAAGTGTCACAAAGCATTTTGATGAAAAGTTCCTGGAGCATTGTGGTGACAAATGTCACAGAGCCTTGTGATGACGAGGGCATGGCCCATTGTGAAGACCAAGGTCATGAAGCATTTTGATGACTGGAGTCACGGATCATTGTGATGACAATGGCATGGAGCATTGTGATGACAGGGGCATGGAACATTGGTCTGACATGTTTCATGGATTATTGTGATGGCAATGGGCATGGCTCCTTGTGATGACAAGGGCATTGAGCATTGTGATGACAACGTCATGCAGAATTGTGAAGACAGGTGTAAGGGAGCATTGTGATGACCTATGCCATGGACAATTGTGATAACAATGGCATGGAGCATTGTGATGCCAAGTGTCATGGAGGATTGTGATGACAAAGGTAATGGAGCATTGTGATGATAAGGGCTTGGAGCATTGTGATGACAAGGGTCATTGAGAATTTTGATGACAAGTTCGTGAAGCATTGTGATGACATGCACATGAAGCTTACTATGACAGGGGTCATGGAGCATTGCGATGACAAGTGCATGGAGAATTTTGATGAAAAGAGCATGTAAAATTGTGATGAGATGTGTCAAAGAGCATTGTGATGAAAAGGACGTGGAGAATACTGATGACCAGGGCATGGAGCATTGTGATGGCAAGACCGGGGATCATTGTGATGAGTAGACCATGGATAATTGTGATGACGGGCGTCATGGAGCACTGTAGTGACAAGGGGCATGGAGCATTGTGATAACTGGTGTCATGGAGCATTGTGATGACAGGGGTCATGGAGCATTGTGATGACAAGTTTCATGGAGCATTCGGACGACAAGCTTGAGGAGTATGATGATGACAATTGCATGGAGCATTGTGATGAAAAGGCCATTGAGCATTGTGATGACAAGGGCAGGGAGCAATGTGATGAGAGCGTTCATGGAGCATTGTGATGACAATGGCATGGAGTATTGTGATGCCAAGGGTCATGGAGCTTTGTGATGACAAAGGTCATGGAGCATTTTGATGCCAAGTGCGTGGTGCATTGTGATGAGAAGGGCAGGGAGCATTGTGATGACAGGGTCATGGAGCAATTTGATCAAAAGGGTCAAGGAACATTTTGATGACAGGGGTCATGGAACATTGTGATGTCAGTGGTCATGGAGCATTGTGATGATAAGTGCATGTAGCATTTTGATGACAGGGGTCATGGAACATTGTGATGACAGGGGTGAGGGAGTATTGTGATGACTAGTGATGGAACATTGTGATATCAGTGGTGAGAGAGCATTTAGATGAGAAGTGCATGGAGCATTGTGATAAAAAGGTTTATGGAGCATTGTGATGACAAGGTTGTGGAGCATTGTGATGACAAGTGCATGGCACATCTTGATGACATGTGTCTTGGAGCATTGTGCTGAGAAACACATGGAGCATTGTGATGACAAGGGTCATGGAGCATTGTGCTGAAAAGGCATGGAGCATTGTGATGACAAGTGTTACAGAGCATTGTGATGAAGAGGGAATGGACCATTGTGATGGCAAAGGTCATAAAGCATTGTGATGACTGGAGTCAAGGAACATTCTGATGTGAGGGGTAATGGAGCATTGTGATTAAAAGGGCATGGAGCATTGTGATGACAGTGGCATGGAGCATTGGTCTGAGAAGTTTCATGGATTATTGCTATGACAGTGGGCATGGAGCATTGTGATGACAGAGGTCATGGATCATTTTCATTTCAAGGACCATGGCGCATTGTGATGACAAGGGCATCAAGCAATGTGAACCCAAGGTTCATCGAGGATTTTGATGACAATGGGAATGGAGCATTGTGATGACAAGTTCATGAAGCATTTTGCTGACAAATGCATGGAACATTTTGATGACAAGGGTCATGGAGCACTGTGATGACAAGGGAATGGATCATTGTGATGACAAGGGCATGGAACATTGTGATGACAAGGGCATGGAGCATTGTGATGACAAGGTCGTAGATTATTGTGAAGACAGTTGTCAGGGAGCATTGTGGTGACATATGTCATGGTCCATTGTGATGACAATGGCATGGAGCATTGTGATGCCAAGTGTCATGGAGAAATGTGATGACAAATATAATGGAGCATTGTGATGACAAGGGCTTGGAGCCTTGTGATGACAAGGGTTATGGAGCATTGTGATGACAAGGGAATGGATCATTGTGATGACAATGGTCATGGAGCATTTTGATGACAAGAGGCCAGGATCATTGTGTTGTCAGGGGTCATGGATCGTTGTGATGACAGTGGTCATGGAGCATAGTGATGACAGGGTTCATGGGGCATTTTGAAGTGAAGGTCATGGAGCATTGGGCTGTAAATATTCATGGAGTATTGTGATGACAGGGGTCATGGAGCATTTTGATGACAAGGGAAAGGAGCATTGTGATGAAAAGGGCATGGAGCATGGTGATGAGAAGGCCATGGAGCATTTTGAAGACATGCTTCATGAAGCTTTGTGATGACAAGGGCATGGAGCATTGTGATTACAGGAGTCTTGGAGTATTGTGAAGAAAAGTGCATGGATCATTGTGATGAAAAATGCATGGAGCCTTGTCAAGACAGGTTTCAAGGAGCATATTCACGACCATTGTCAGGGAGCATTGTGATGACAAGTTTATTGAGAATTGTGATGAAAAAGGTCATGGAGTATTGTGAATAGAAGACCATGGATAATTGTGATGATGAGCGTCATGGGGCGTTGTGATGACAAGTGTTGTGGAACATTGTGATCACAAGGGTTTGGAGCATTGTGATGACAGAGGTCATGGAGCATTTTGATTTCATTGTGATGACAATAGCATGAAGCATTATGATGATGGGCATGGTGCATTGTGATGACAGGATTCATGGAGCATTGAGATGAAAAGGGGCATGGAGAATTGTGATTAAAGAGGTCTTGGAGCATTGCGATGACCAGGTCATGGAGCATTGTGATGAGAAGGCGAAGGCGCATTCTGATGACATGCGTCATGGAGCTTTGTGATGACAAGGGCATGGAACATTGTGATTACAGGTGTCTTGGAGCATTGTGATGACAAGGGTCATGGAGCCTTGTGATGAGAACGCCGTGGAACATTGTAATGGCAGTTTTCATGGAGCATTGTTATAACAGTGGTAATGGAGCATTTTCATGACAAGGGCATGGAGCATTGGTCTGAAAATTTTCATGGATTATTGTGATGAGAGGGGGCATGGAGCATTGTGATGACAAGGGCACGGAACACTGTGATACATGGGTCATGGAGGATTGTAATGACAAGCCTTGGAGCTTTATGTTAAGAAGAGCATCGAGCATTGTGATGAAAAGCATCATGGAGCCTGTGATGACAAGGACATGTAACAATGTGTTGAGAGGGTAAATGGAGCATTTTGATGACAATGGCATGGAGCACTGTGATGCCAAGGGTCACGGAGCTTTGTGATGACAAAGGTCATGGAGGGTTTTGATGACAAGGGCGTGGTGCACTGTGATGAGAAGGGCAGTGAGCATTGTGATGAAAGGGTCATGGAGCAATTTGATGAAAAGTGTCATGGGACATTTTGATGACAGGGGTTATGGAACATTGTGATGTCAGGGGTCAGGGAGCATTGTGATGAAAAGTGTCATTGAGCATTGTGATGACAGGGGTCATGGAACATTGTGATGACAGGGGTGAGGGGGTATTGTGATGACTAGTGATGGAAAATTATGATATCAGTGATTGGAGAGCCTTTTGATGGGAAGTCCATGGAGCATTGTGACGACAAGGTTTATGGAGCACTGTGATGACAAGGTTGAGGAGCATTGTGATGACAAGCGCATGTCGCATTGTGATGACACAGGTCATGGGGCATTGTGCGGACAAGCACATGGAGCATTGTGATGACAAGGGTCATGGAGCATTGTTATGACCAGGGAATGGAGCATTGTGATGGCAAGACCGTGGAGCACTGTGATGAGAAGACCATGGATAACTGTGATGACGAGCGTCATGGAGCACTGTAATGACAAGGGGCATGGAGCATTCTGATGACAGGCGTCATGGAGCATTGTGATGACATGGGTCATGGAACATTGTGAAGACGGGTCATGGAGCATTGTGATGACAAGGGTCATGGAGCATTCTGATGATAAGCTTGTGGAGTACTGTGATGAAAATGGCATGGAGCATTGTGATGAAAAGGGCATGGATCATTGTGATGAAAAATGCATGGAGCCTTTTAATTACAGGTTTCAAGGAGCATTCTGACAACAAGTGTCAGGGAGCATTGTGTTGACAAGTGTATTGAGCATTGTGATGACAAAGATCATGGAGCATTGTGGTGAAAACAGTCCCAGATTATTGTGTTGTAAGGGGTCATAGAGCATTGTGATGACAGTGGTCATGGAGCATTGTGATGACAGGGGTCATGGAGCAGAGTGATGAGAAGATCATGGAACATTGGCTGAAAATGTTCATGGAGTATTGTGATGACAAGGGAATGGAGCATCGTGATGACAAGGTCCTGGAGCATTGTGATGAGAAGTCCATGGAGCCTTGTGATGACAAGTCTCATGGAGCATTCTGATGAAATGGGGCATGGAGCATTTTGATTACAGGAGCCTTCGAGCATTTTGATGACCAGGGCATGGAGCATTATGATGAGAAGTCCATGGAGCATACTTATGAAATGTGTCATGAAGCTTTGTGATGACCAGGGCATGGAGCATTGTGATTACAGGGTTCTTGGAGCATTGTGATGACAAGGGCAAGGAACACTGTGATACACGGGTCATGGAGGATTGTAATGACAAGAGCATGGAGCATTGTGAATAGAAGGTCATCGAGCATTGTGATGACAAGCGTCATGGAGCTTTGTGATGACAAGGGCATGAAGCAATGTGATGAAAGGGTTCATGGAGCACTGTGATGACAATGGCATGGAGCATTGTGATGCCAAGGGTCATGGAACTTTGTGATGACAAAGGTCATGGAGCATTTTGATTACAAGGGCGTTGTGCATTGTGATGAGAAGGGCAGGGAGCATTGTGATGACAGGGTCATAGAGCAATTTGATGAAAACTGTCATGGAACATTTTGATGACAAGGGATATGGAACATTGTGATATCAGGGGTCATGGAGCTTTGTGATGAAAAGGGTCATGGAGGTTTTTGATGCTGGGGTTATGGAACATTGTGATATCAGGCGTCATGGAGCATTGTGATGATAATTGCATGTAGCATTGTGATGACAAAGGTCACGGAACATTGTGATGATGTGGGCATGGACAATTTTGATGACACAGTCATGAAGTATTGTGGTTGCTGGAGTCACGGAGCATTGTGATGACAGGGGTCATGGAGCATTGTGATGACAAGGGCATGGAGCATTGTGATGACAGGGGCATAGAGCATTGCTCTGACAGTTTTTATGGATTATTGTGATGACAGTGGGCATGGTGCATTGTGATGACAGGCGCATGGAGCATTGTGACGACAAGGTCAAGGAATATTGTGAAGACAGGTGTCAAGGAGCATTGTGATGACATATGTCATGGTCCATTATGATGACAATGGCATGGAGCATTGTGATGCCAAGTGTCATGGAGGATTGTGATGACAAAGTAATGGAGCATTGTGATGACAAAGGCTTGGAGCATCGTGATGACAAGGGTCATGGAGCACTGTGATGACAAGACCTTGGAGCATTGTGAGGAGAAGGGCCATTGAGAATTTTGATGAGAAGGTCGTGAAGCATTGTGATGAAAAGCGCACCGAGCTTGCTATGACAGGGGTCATGGAGCATTGTGATGTACAAGTGCATGGAGAATTGTATTGACAACATCATGTAACATTGTGATGAGAAGTGTCATGGTGCATTTTGATGATAAGGACATGTAGAATTGTGATGACCAGTGCATGGAGCATTGTGATGGAAAGACCGTGGAGCACTGTGATGAGAAGACCATGGGTAATTGTGATGATGAGCATCATGGAGCACTGTAATGACAAGGGGCATAGAGCATTGTGATGACAGGTGTCATGGATCATTGTGATGACAAGGGTCATGGACCATTCTGATGACAAGCTTGTGGAGTAATGTGATGACAATGGCATGGAGCATTGTGATGAAAAGTGCATGGAGCATTGTGATGAAAAAGGCTTGGAGCCTTTTCATGACAGGGTTCAAGAAGCATTCTTACGACAAGTGTCAGGGAGCATTGTGATGACAAGTGTATTGAGCATTGTGATGAAAAAGACCATGGAGCATTGTGATGACAGGCATAATGGAGCGTTGTGATGACAAATGTTATGGAACATTGTGATCACAAGGGTTTTGAGCCTTGTGATGACAGAAGTCATGTATCATTTTCATTTCAAGGTGCATGGAGCATTGTGATGACAAGGGCATGAAGCATTGTGAACCAAAGGTTCATGGAGGGTTTTGTTGACAATGGGAATGGAGTATTGTGATGACAAGCGCATGGAGCATTGTGATGACAAGGTCATGTAGCATTTTGCTGACAAATGCATGGAGCATTTTGCTGACAAGTGTCATGGAACACTGTGATGACAAGCGTCATGGAGCATTGTGATTACAGGGGTCACGGAGCATTGGGATGGCAAGGGCATGGATCATTGTGATGACAAGGGTCATGGAGCATTTTGATGACAAGAGTCCCGGATCATTGTGTTGTCCGGTGTCAAGGAGCACTGTGATGACAGTGGTCATGGAGCATTGTGATGACAGGGGTCATGGAGCACTGTGATGAGAAGTTCATGGAGCATTGGGCTGACAATATTCATTGAGTATTGTGATGGCAGTGGTCATGGAGCATTGCGATGACAATGGAATGGAGCATTGTGATGACAAGGCCCTGGAGCATTGTGAGGAGAAGACCATGGAGCCTTGTGATGACAAGTGTCATGGAGCATTCTGATGAAAAGGGGTGTGGAGCATTGTGATTACATGGGTCTTGGAGCATTGTGATGAAAATGGCATGGGTGATTGTGATGCAAATGGCATGGAGCCTTGTCATGACAGGGTTCAAGGAGCATACTGACGACAAGTGTCAGGGAGCATTGTTATGACAAGTGTATTGAGCATTGTGATGACAAAGGACATGGAGAATTGTGATGAGAAGACCATGGTTAATTGTGATGATGAGCATCATGGGGCGTTGTGATGACAAGTGTTATGGAACATTGTGATCACAAGGGTTTGGAGCATTGTGTTGACAGAGGTTATGGAGCATTTTGATTTCATTGTGATGACAATAGCATGAAGCATTTTGATGATGGGCATTGTTCATTGTGATTACAGAGTTCATGGATCATTGAGATGAAAAGTGGCATGGAGCATTTTGATTACAGGTGTCTTGGAGAATTGTGATGACAAGGGCATGGAGCATTGTGATGAGAAGGCCATGGAGCAGATTGATGACATGCGTCATGGAGCTTTGTGACGACAATAGCATGGAGCATTGTGACTACAGGGGTCTTGGAGCATTCTGATGACAAGGGTCATGGAGCCTTGTGATGACAAGGCCGTGGAACATTGTCATGACAGGGGTGAGGGAGTATTGTGATGACTAGTGATGGAACATTTTGATATCAGTGGTGAGAGAGCATTTTGATCAGAAGTACATGGAGCATTGTGATGACAAGTTTTACGGAACATTTTGATGACATATTTGTGGAAAATTTTGATAACAAGCGCATGGAGCATTGTGATAACAAGGGTCATGGAGCACTCTGCTGACAAAGGCATGGAGCATTGTGATGGCAAGGGTCACAGAGCATTGTGAATGAAAAGTTCATGGAGCATTATGGTGACAAATTTCTCAGAGCACTGTGATGACAAGGGCATGGACCATTTTGATGGCAAAGGTCATGAAGCATTGTGATGACTGGAATCACGGAGCATTGTGATGACAAGGGCATGGAGCATTGTGATGACAGGGGCATGGAACATTGGTCTGAAAAGTTTCATAGATTATTGAGATGACAGTGGGCATGGCACATTGTGATGACAAGGGCATGGAGCATTGTTATGAGAAGGTCATGAATTATTGTGCAGACAGGTGTCAGGGAGCATTGTGATGACATATTTCTTGGTGCATTGTGATGACAATGGCATGGAGCATTGTGAAGCCAAGTGTCATGGAGGATTGTGATGACAAATGTAATGGAGCATTGTGATGACAAGGGCTTGGAGCTTTTTGATGACAATGGTCATGGAGCACTGTGATGACAAGGGCATGGAGCACTGTGATGACAACGGCCATTGAGAATTTTGATGACAATGTCGTGAAGCACTGTGATGAAAAGCACTTCGAGCTTGCTATGATAGGGGTCATGGAGCATTGCAATGACAAGTGCATGGAGAATTGTGATGAAAAGATCATGTAACATTGTTATGAGATGTGTCATGGAGCATTGTGATGGCAAGACTGCGGAGCACTGTGATGAGAAGACCATGGATAATTGTGATGTCGAGCGTCATGCAGCACTGTAATGACAAGGGGCATGGAGCATTGTGATGACAGGGGTCATGGAGCATTGTGATGACAGGGGTCATGGAGCATTGTGATGACAAGGGTCATGGAGCATTCTGATGACAACCTTGTGGAGTAATGTGATGACAATGGCATGGAGCATTGTGATGAAAAGGGCATGGAACATTGTGATGTAAAAGGCATGGAGGCTTTTCATGACAGCGTTTAAGGAGCATTGTGACGACAAGTGTCAGGGAGCATTGTGATGACAAGTGTATTGAGCATTGTGATGACAAAGGTCATGGAGCATTGTGATGACAAGGGCTTGGAGTATTGTGATGACAGGCATCACGGAGCGTTGTGATGACAAGTGTTGTGGAACAATGTGATCACAAGGGTTTGGAGCATTGTCACGACAGAGGTCATGGATCATTTTGATTTCAAGGAGCACGGAGCGTTGTGATGACAGGGATCATGGAGCATTGTGATGAGAAGATCATGGATCATTGGGCTGAAAATATTCATGGAGTATTGTGATGACAGGGGTCTTGGAGCACTGTGATAACAAGGGCATGGAGCATTGTGATGAGAAGGCCATGGAGCATTCTGATGACATGTGTCATGGATGTTTGTGATGAAAAGGGGAATGGAGCATTGTGATTACAGGGGACTTTGAGCACTGTGATGAAAAGGGCATGGATCATTGTGATGAAAAAGGCATGGAGCCTTGTCATGGCAGGTTTCAAGGAGCATACTCTCGACAAATGTCAGGGAGCATTGTGATGACAAGTGTATTGAGCATTGTGATGACAAAGTTCATGGAGCATTGTGATGAGAAGACCATGGTTAACTGTGATGAGGAGCGTCATGGGGCATTGTGATGACAAGTGTTATGGAACATTGTGATCACAAGTGTTTGGAGCATTGTGATGACAGAAGTCATGGAGCATATTGATTTCATTGTGATGACAATAGCATGAAGCATTATGATGATGGGCATGGTGCATGGGATGACAAGGTTCTTGGAGCACTGAGATTAATACGGGCATGGAGCATTGTGATTGCAGGGGTCTTGGAGCATTGTGATGACAAGGGCATGGAGCATAGTGAATGAGAAGTCCATGGAGCATTCTGATGACATGCATCATGGAGCTTTCTGATGACAATTGCATGAAGGATTGTGATTACAGGTTCTTGGAGCATTGTGATGAAAAGTGTCATGGAGTCTTGTGATGACAGGGCTGTGGAACATTATAATAGCAGGTGTCATGGAGCATTGATTTGACAGGGGGAATGGAGCATTGTGATGACAAGTTCACGCAACACTGTGATACATGGGTCATGGAGGATTGTAATGACAAGGGCATGGAGCATTGTGATGAGAAATGCATCGAGCATTGTGATGACAAGCGTCATGGAGCTTTGTGATGACAAGGGCATGGAGCAATGTGATGAGAGGGTTCATGGAGCATTGTGATGACAATGGCATGGAGCATTGTGATTCCAAGGGTTATGGAGCTTTGTGATGACTAATGTCATGGAACATTCTGATGACAAGGGTGACGTGCATTGTGATGAGAAGCGCAGGGAGCATTGTCATCACAGGGTCATTGAGCAATTTGGTGAAAAGGGTCATGGAACATTTTGATTACAGTGGTTATGGAATATTGTGATGTCAGGGGTCATGGAGCTTTTTGATGAAATGTGTCATGGAGCATTTTGATGACAGTGGTTATGGAATATTGTGATGTCAGGGGTCATCGAACATTTTGATGATAAGTGCATATAGCATTTTAATGACAGGGGTCATGGGACATTGTGATGACAGGGGTGATGGAGTATTGGAATGAATAGTGATGGAACATTGTGATATCAGTGGTGAGAGAGCATTTTGATGAGAAGTGCACGGAACACTGTAATGACAATGTTTAAGCAGCATTGTGATGAAAAGGATGTGGAGCATTGTGATGACAAGCACATGGCAGGTTGTGATGTCATGGGTCATGGAGTATTGTGCTGAGAAGCGCATGGAGCATTGTGATGACAAGGGTCATGGAGCATTGTGCTGAGAAAGGCATAGAGCATTGTGATGACAAGGGTCACAGAGCATTGTGATGAAAAGTTCATGGAGCATTGTGGTGAGAAAGGTCACAGAGACTTGTGATGACGAGGGCATGGACCATTTTAATGAGAATGGTCAAGAAGCATTGTGATGACTGGAGTCACAGAGAATTGTGATGACAGGGGTCATGGAGCATTGTGATGACAAGAGCATGGAGCATTGTGATGACAGGGGCATGGAACATTGGTCTGACAAGTTTCATGGATTATTGTGATGACAGTGGGAATGGCGCATTGTGATGACAAGGGCACGGAGCATTGTGATGCCAAGTGTCATGGAGTATTGTGATGACAAATGTAATGGAGCATTGTGATGACAAGGGCTTGGAGCATTGTGATGACAAAGGTCATGGAACACTGTGCTGACAAGGGCATGGAGCATTGTGATGACAAGGTTCATGGAGCATTGTGCTGAGAAAGGCATGGAGCATTGTGATGACAAGTGTCACAAAGCATTTTGATGAAAAGTTCCTGGAGCATTGTGGTGACAAATGTCACAGAGCCTTGTGATGACGAGGGCATGGACCATTGTGATGACCAAGGTCATTAAACATTTTGATGACTGGAGTCACGGATCAGTGTGATGACAATGGCAAGGAGCATTGTGATGACAGGGGCATGGAACATTGGTCTGACATGTTTCATGGATTATTGTGATGGCAATGGGCATGGCTCCTTGTGATGACAAGGGCATTGAGCATTGTGATGACAACGTCATGCAGAATTGTGAAGACAGGTGTCAGGGAGCATTGTGATGACCTATGCCATGGACAGTTGTGATGACAATGGCATAGAGCATTGTGATGCCAAGTGTCATGGAGGATTGTGATGACAAACGTAATGGAGCATTGTGATGACAAGGGCTTGGAGCATTGTGATGACAAGGGTCATTGAGAATTTTGATGACAAGTTCGTGAAGCATTGTGATGACATGCGCATGAAGCCTGTTATGACAGGGGTCATGGAGCATTGCGATGACAAGTGCATGGAGAATTTCGATGAAAAGAGCATGTAAAATTGTGATGAGATGTGTCAAAGAGCATTGTGATGACAAGGACGTGGAGAATACTGATGACCAGGGCATGGAGCATTGTGATGGCAAGACCGCGGAGCATTGTGATGAGTAGACCATGGATAATTGTGATGACGAGCATCATGGAGCACTGTAGTGACAAGGGGCATGGAGCATTGTGATAACTGGTGTCATGGAGCATTGTGATGACAGGGGTCATGGAGCATTGTGATGACAAGGTTCATGGAGCATTCGGACGACAAACTTGAGGAGTATGATGATGACAATTGCATGGAGCATTGTGATGAAAAGGCCATTGAGCATTGTGATGACAAGGGCAGGGAGCAATGTGATGAGAGCGTTCATGGAGCATTGTGATGACAATGGCATGGAGTATTGTGATGCCAAGGGTCATGGATCTTTGTGATGACAAAGGTCATGGAGCATTTTGATGCCAAGTGCGTGGTGCATTGTGATGAGAAGGGCAGGGAGCATTGTGATGACAGGGTCATGGAGCAATTTGATCAAAAGGGTCAAGGAACATTTTGATGACAGGGGTCATGGAACATTGTGATGTCAGTGGTCATGGAGCATTGTGATGATAAGGGCATGTAGCATTTTGATGACAGGGGTCATGGAACATTGTGATGACAGGGGTGAGGGAGTATTGTGATGACCAGTGATGGAACATTGTGATATCAGTGGTGAGAGAGCATTTAGATGAGAAGGGCATGGAGCATTGTGATAAAAAGGTTTATGGAGCATTGTGATGACAAGGTTGTGGAGCATTGTGATGACAAGTGCATGGCACATCGTGATGACATGTGTCTTGGAGCACTGTGCTGAGAAGCACATGGAGCATTGTGATGACAAGGGTCATGGAGCATTGTGCTGACAAAGGCATGGAGCACTGTGATGAGAAGTGTTACAGAGCATTGTGATGACGAGGGAATGGACCATTGTGATGACAAAGGTCATAAAGCATTGTGATGACTGGAGTCAAGGAACATTATGATGTGAGGGGTAATGGAGCATTGTGATTAAAGGGCATGGAGCATTGTGATGACAGCGGCATGAAGCATTGGTCTGACAAGTTTCATGGATTATTGCTATGACAGTGGGCATGGAGCATTGTGATGACAGAGGTCATGGATCGTTTTCATTTCAAGGACCATGGCGCATTGCGATGACAAGGGCATCAAGCAATGTGAACCCAAGTTTCATCGAGGATTTTGATGACAATGGGAATGGAGCATTGTGATGACAAGTTCATGAAGCATTTTGCTGACAAATGCATGGAACATTTTGATGACAAGTGTCATGGAGCACTGTGATGACAAGCGTCACTGGACATTGTGATTACAGGGGTCATGGAGCATTGTGATAACAAGGGAATGGATCATTGTGATGACAAGGGCATGGAACATTGTGATGACAGGGTCATGGAACATTGTGATGACAAGTGTCATGGAGAAATGTGATGACAAATATAATGGAGCATTGTGATGACAAGGGCTTGGAGCCTTGTGATGACAAGGGTTATGGAGCATTTTGATGACAAGGGAATGGATCATTGTGATGACAAGGGTCATGGAGCATTTTGATGACAAGAGTCCAGGATCATTGTGTTGTCAGGGGTCATGGAATCGTTGTGATGACAGTGGTCATGGAGCATAGTGATGACAGGGTTCATGGGGCATTGTGAAGTGAAGGTCATGGAGCATTGGGCTGTAAATATTCATGGAGTATTGTGATGACAGGGGTCATGGAGCATTTTGATGACAAGGGAATGGAGCATTGTGATGAAAAGGGCATGGAGCATAGTGATGAGAAGGCCATGGAGAATTTTGAAGACATGTTTCAAGAAGCTTTGTGATGACAAGGGCATGGAGCATTGTGATTACAGGAGTCTTGGAGTATTGTGAAGAAAAGTGCATGGATCATTGTGATGAAAAATGCATGGAGCCTTGTCATGACAGGTTTCAAGGAGCATATTCACGACCATTGTCAGGGAGCATTGTGATGACAAGTTTATTGAGAATTGTGATGAAAAAGGTCATGGAGTATTGTGAATAGAAGACCATGGATAATTGTGATGATGAGCGTCATGGGGCGTTGTGATGACAAGTGTTATGGAACATTGTGATCACAAGGGTTTGGAGCATTGTGATGGCAGAGGTCATGGAGCATTTTGATTTCATTGTGATGACAATAGCATGAAGCATTATGATGATGGGCATGGAGCATTGTGATGACAGGGTTCATGGAGCATTGAGATGAAAAGTGGCATGGAGCATTGTGATTACAGGGGTCTTGGAGCATTGCGATGACCAGGACATGGAGCATTGTGATGAGAAGGCGAAGGCGCATTCTGATGACATGCGTCATGGAGCTTTGTGATGACAAGGGCATGGAACATTGTGATTACAGGTGTCTTGGAGCATTGTGATGACAAGGGTCATGGAGCCTTGTGATGAGAAGGCCGTGGAACATTGTAATGGCAGTTTTCATGGAGCATTGTTATAACAGTGGTAATGGAACATTTTCATGACAAGGGCATGGAGCATTGGTCTGAAAATTTTCATGGATTATTGTGATGAGAGGGGGCATGGAGCATTGTGATGACAAGGGCACGGAACACTGTGATACATGGGTCATGGAGGACTGTAATGACAAGCCTTGGAGCTTTGTGTTAAGAAGAGCATCGAGCATTGTGATGAAAAGCATCATGGAGCCTGTGATGACAAGGACATGTAACAATGTGTTGAGAGGGTTCATGGAGCATTTTGATGACAATGGCATGGAGCATTGTGATGCCAAGGGTCACGGAGCTTTGTGATGACAAAGGTCATGGAGGGTTTTGATGACAAGGGCGTGGTGCACTGTGATGAGAAGGGCAGTGAGCATTGTGATGAAAGGGTCATGGAGCAATTTGATGAAAAGTGTCATGGGACATTTTGATGACAGGGGTTATGGAAAATTGTGATGTCAGGGGTCAGGGAGCATTGTGATGAAAAGTGTCATTGAGCATTGTGATGACAGGGGTCATGGAACATTGTGATGGCAGGGGTGAGGGAGTATTGTGATGACTAGTGATGGAACATTATGATATCAGTGATGGGAGAACCTTTTGATGGGAAGTGCATGGAGCATTGTGACGACAAGGTTTATGGAGCACTGTGATGACAAGGTTGTGGAGCATTGTGATGACAAGTGCATGTCGCATGGTGATGACACAGGTCATGGGGCATTGTGCGGACAAGCACATGGAGCATTGTGATGACAAGGGTCATGGAGCATTGTTATGACCAGGGAATGGAGCATTGTGATGGCAAGACCGTGGAGCACTGTGATGAGAAGACCATGGATAACTGTGATGACGAGCGTCATGGAGCACTGTAATGACAAGGGGCATGGAGCATTCTGATGACAGGCGTCATGGAGCATTGTGATGACATGGGTCATGGAACATTGTGAAGACGGGTCATGGAGCATTGTGATGACATGGGTCATGGAGCATTCTGATGATAAGCTTGTGGAGTACTGTGATGAAAATGGCATGGAGCATTGTGATGAAAAGGGCATGGATCACTGTGATGAAAAATGCATGGAGCCTTTTAATGACAGGTTTCAAGGAGCATTCTGACAACAAGTGTCAGGGAGCATTGTGATGACAAGTGTATTGAGCATTGTGATGACAAAGATCATGGAGCATTGTGATGAAAACAGTCCCAGATTATTGTGTTGTAAGGGGTCATAGAGCATTGTGATGACAGTGGTCATGGAGCATTGTGATGACAGGGGTTATGGAGCAGAGTGATGAGAAGATCATGGAGCATTGGCTGAAAATGTTCATGGAGTATTGTGATGACAAGGGAATGGAGCATCGTGATGACAAGGTCCTGGAGCATTGTGATGAGAAGTCCATGGAGCCTTGTGATGACAAGTCTCATGGAGCATTCTGATGAAATAGGGCATGGAGCATTTTGATTACAGGAGCCTTCGAGCATTGTGATGACCAGGGCATGGAGCATTATGATGAGAAGTCCATGGAGCATACTTATGACATGTGTCATGAAGCTTTGTGATGACCAGGGCATGGAGCATTGTGATTACAGGGTTCTTGGAGCATTGTGATGACAAGGGCAAGGAACACTGTGATACACGGGTCATGGAAGATTGTAATGACAAGAGCATGGAGCATTGTGAATAGAAGGTCATCGAGCATTGTGATGACAAGCGTCATGGAGCTTTGTGATGACAAGGGCATGAAGCAATGTGATGAAAGGGTTCATGGAGCACTGTGATGACAATGGCATGGAGCATTGTGATGCCAAGGGTCATGGAGCTTTGTGATGACAAAGGTCATGGAGCATTTTGATTACAAGGGCGTTGTGCATTGTGATGAGAAGGGCAGGGAGCATTGTGATGACAGGGTCATAGAGCAATTTGATGAAAACTGTCATGGAACATTTTGATGACAAGGGATATGGAACATTGTGATATCAGGGGTCATGGAGCATTGTGATGATAATTGCATGTAGCATTGTGATGACAAAGGTCACGGAACATTGTGATGATGTGGGCATGGACCATTTTGATGACAAAGTCATGAAGTATTTTGGTTGCTGGAGTCACGGAGCATTGTGATGAAAAGTTCATGGAGCATTGTGGTGACAAAGATCACAGAGCCTTGTGTGAAGAGAGCATGGATCATTGGTCTGACAAGTTTCATGGATTATTGTGATGACAGTGGGCATGGAGCACTGAAATGACAAGGGCATGGAGCATTTCGGTGACAAAGGTCACAGAGCCTTGTGTGACGAGGGCATGGACCATTGTGAGGACAACGGTCATGAAGCATTTTGATGACTGGAGTGATGGAGCATTGTGATGACAGGTGCCATGGAGCATTGTGATGACAAAGGCATGGAGCATTGTGATGACAGGGGCATGGAACATTGGTCTGACATGTTTCATGGATTATTGTGAAAACAGTGGGCATGGCACATTGAGATGACAAGGGCATGGCTCATTGTGGTGACAAATGTCACATGGCCTTGTGTGACGAGGGCATGGACCATTGTGAGGACAAAATTCATGAAGCATTGTGATGACTGGAGTCACGGAGCATTGTGATGACAGGGGACATGGAGCATTGTGGCGACAAGGGCATGGAGCATGGTGATGACAGGGGCATGGAACATTGTTCTGACAGGATTCATGGATTATTGTGATGGCAGTGGGCATGGCGCATTGTGATGAAAAGGGAAGGGAACATTGTGATGACAAGGTCATGGAGTATTTTGAAGACAGGTGTCAGGGAGCATTGTGATGACATATGTCATTGTCTATTGTGATGACAATGGCATGGCACATTGTGATACAAAGTGTCATGGAGGATTGTGATGACAAAGGTAATGGAGCGTTTTGATGACAAGGGCTTGGAACATTGCGATGACAAGGGTCATGGAGCATTGTGATGACAAGGGACACAGAGCATTGTGATGAAAATTTCATGGAGCATTGTGGTGACAAAGATCACAGAGACTTGTGTGACGAGGACATGGACCATTGTGAGGACAAAGGTCATGAAGCATTGTGATGACTGGAGTCACGGAGCATTGTGATGACAGGGGTCATGGAGCATTGTGATGACAAGGGAATGGAGCATTTTGATGACAGGGGCATGGAACATTTGTCTGACATGTTTCATGGATAATTGTGATGACAGTGGGCATGGAGCATTGTGATGACAAGGGCATGGATCATTGTGATGACAAGGTTATGGACTATTGTAAAGAGAGGTGTCAGGGAGCATTGTGATGACATATGTGATTGTCCATTGTAATGACAATGGCATGGAGCATTGTGACACAAAGTGTCATGGAGGATTGTGATGACAAAGGTAATGGAGCATTTTGATGACAAGGGCTTGGATCATTGCGATGACAAGGGTCATGGAACATTGTGATGACAAGGGCATGGAGCATTCTGATGAAAATGTGCAAGGAGCATTGAGATTACAGGGGTTTTGAAGCAATGTGAATACCAGGGCATGGAGCATTGTGATGAGAAGGCAATGCAGCATTCTGATGACATGCGTCATGGAGCTTTGTGATGACAAGGACATGGAGCATTGTGATTACAGGGATCTTGGAGCATTGTGATGAAAAGGGATTGGATCATTGTGATGAAAAATGCATGGAGCCTTGTCATGACAGGGTTCAAGGAGCATACTGATGACAACTGTCAGGGAGCATTGTGATGATAAGTGTATTGAGCATTGTGATGACAAAGATCATGGAGCATTGTGATGAGAAGACCATGGATAATTGTGATGACCAGCGTCATGGGGCATTGTGATGACAAGTGTTATGGAATATTGTGATCAGAAGGGTTTGGTGCATTGTGATGACAGAGGTCATTGAGCATTTTGATTTCATTGTGATGACAATAGCATGAAATATTATGGTTATGGGCACGGTGCATTGTGATGACAGGGTTCTTAGAGCATTGAGATGAATAGGGGCATGGAGCATTGTGATTACAGGGGTGTTGGAACATTGTGATGACAAGGGCATGGAGCATTGTGATGAGAAAGCCACGGAGCATTCTGATGACACGTGTCATGGAGTTTTGTGATGACAAGGGCATGGAGAATTGTGATTAGAGGGGTCATGGAATATTGTGATGACAGGGGTGATGGAGTATTGAGATTAGTAGTGATGGAACATTGTGATATCAGTGGTGAGAAGGCATTTTGAGGAGAAGTGCATGGAGCATTGTGATGACAAGGTTTAAGGATCATTTTGATGACAAGGATGTGGAACATTGTGATGACAAGTGCATGGTGCATTGTGATGACATGCGTTATGGAGCATTGTGCTGACAAAGGCATGGAGCTTTGTGATGACAAGGGTCACAAAGCATTGTGATAAAAATTACATGGAGCATTGTGCTGACAACAGCATGGAGCTTTGTGATGACAAGTGTCACAGAGCATTGTGATAAAAATTTCATGGAGCATTGTGGTGACAAAGGTCACAGAGCTTTGTGTGACGAGGTCATGGACCATTGTGATGACAAATGTCATGAAGCATTGTGATGACTGGAGTCACAGAGCATTGTGATAACATTGGTCTTGGAGCATTGTGATGAAAAGGGAATGGATCATTGTGATGAAAAAGGCATGGAGCCTTGTCATTACAGTGTTCAAGAAGCATACTTATGACAAGTGTCAGCGAGCATTGTGATGCCATGTGTATTGAGCATTGTGGTGACAAAGGTCATTGAGCATTGTGATGATAATACCTTGCATAATTGTGATGACGAGCATCATGGGGCATGTGATGACAAGTGTTATGGAAGATTGTGATCAGAAGGGATTGGAACATTGTGATGACAGAGGACATGGAGCATTTTGATTTCATTTTGATGACAAGAGCATGAATCATTATGATGATGGGCATGGTGCATTGTGATGACAGTATTCATGGAGCATTGAGATGAAAAGCGGCATGGAGAATTGTGATTACAGAGGTCTTGGAGCATTGTGATGACAAGGGTCATGGAGCCTTGTGATGACAAGGCCGTGGAACTTTGTGATGGCAGGGGTCATGGAGCATTGTTATGACAGGTGTAATGGAGCATTGTGATGACAAGGGCATGGAGCAATGTGATGAGAGATTTCATTGAGCATTGTGATGACAATGGCATGGAGCATTGTGATGCCAAGGGTCATGGAGCTTTGTGATGACAAATGTCATGGGGCATTTTGATGACAAGGGCGTTGTCCATTGTGATGAGAAGGGCAGGGAGCATTGTGATGACAGGGTCATGGAGCAATTTGAATAAAAGGGTCATGGAATATTTTGATGACAGGGGTTATGGAACATTGTGATGTCAGGGGTCATGAAGCCTTTTGATGAAATGGGTCATGGAGCGTTTTGTGACAGGGGTTATGGAACATTGTGATGTCAGGGGTCATGGAGCATTGTGATGATAAGGGCATGTAGCACTGTGATGAGAGGGGTTTTGGAACATTGAATTGACAGGGGTGAGCGAGTATTGTGGTGACTATTGATGGAACATTGTGATATATGTGGTGAGAGAGCATTTAGAGAAAAGTGCATGGAGCATTGTGATGACAATTTTTATGGAGCATAGCGATGAAAAGGATGTCGAGCATTGTGATGAAATGAGTATAGCACATTGTGATGACATGGGTCATGGAGCATTGTGATGACAAGCACATAGAGCATTTTGATGACAAGTGCCATGGAGCATTGTGCTGACAAAGCATGGAGCATTCTGATGACAAGGGACACAGATCATTGTGATGAAAATTTCATGGAGCATTATGGTGACAAAGATCACAGAGCCTTGTGTGACGAGGGCATGGACCACTGTGATGAGAAAGGTCAGGAATCATTGTGATGACTGGAGTCACGGAGCATTGTGATGACAGGGGTCATGGAGCATTGTGAGGACAAGGGCATGGAGCAATATGATGATAGTGTCATGGAACATTGGTCTGACAAGTTTCATGGATTATTGTGATGACCGTGGGCATGGAGCATTGAGAGAACAATGGCATGGAGCATTGTGGTGACAAAGGTCACAGAGCCTTGTGTGACGAGGGCATGGACCATTGTGAGGAAAAATGTCATGAAGCATCGTGATGACTGGAGTCACGGACCATTGTGATGACAGGGGTCATGGAGCATTGTGATGACAAGGGCATGGAGCATTGTGATGACAGGGCCATGGAACATTGGTCTGATATGTTTCATGGATTATTGTGATGACAGTGGGCATGCCGCAATGTGATGACAAGGGCATGGACCATTTTGATGACAAGGTCATGGAGTATTGTGAAGACAAGTTTTAGGGAGCATTGTGATGACATATGTCATTGTCCTTTGTGATGACAATGGCATGGAGCATTGTGATACCAAGTGTCATGGAGGATTGTGTTGACAAAGGTAATGGAGCATTTTGATAACAAGGGCTTGGAACATTGCGATGACAAGGGTCATGGAACATTGTGATGAAAAGGGCATGGAGCATTATGATGAAAATGTGCATGGAGCATTGAGATTACAGGGGTTTTGAAGCAATGTGATTACAAGGTCATGGAGCATTGTGATGAGAAGGCAATGCAGCATTATGATGACATGCGTCATGGAGATTCGTGATGACAAGGACATGGAGCATTGTGATTACAGGGGATTTGGAGCATTGTGATGAAAATGGAATGGATCATTGTGATGAAAAATGCATGGAGCCTTGTCATGACAGGGTTCAAGGAGCATACTGATGACAACTGCCTGGGAGCATTGTGATGATAAGTGTATTGAGCATTGTGATGACAAAGATCATGGAGCATTGTGATGATAAGACCATGGATAATTGTTATGAGCAGCGTCATGGGGCATTGTTATGACAAGTGTTATGGAACATTGTGATCAGAAGGGTTTGGTGCATTGTGATGACAGAGGTCATTGAGCATTTTGATTTCACTGTGATGACAATAGCATGAAATATTATGGTGATGGGCACGGTGCATTGTGATGACAGGGTTCATGGAGCATTGAGATGAAAAGGGGCAAGGAGCATTGTGATTACAGGGGTGTTGGAGCATTGTGATGACAAGGGCATGGAGCATTGTGATGAGAAGGCCATGGAGCATTCTGATAACATGCGTCATGGAGCATTGTGATGACAAGGGCATGGATAATTGTGATGACATGGGTTATGGAGCATTGTGCTAACATGCGCATCGAGCATTGTGATGACAATGGTCATGGAGCATTGTGCTGACAAAGGCATGGAGCTTTGTGATGACAAGGGTCACAGAACATTGTGATAAAAATTTCATGGAGCTTTCTGGTGACAAAGGTCACAGAGCTTTGTGTGACGAGGTCATGGACCATTGTGATGACAAATGTCATGAAGAATTGTGATGACTGGAGTCACGGAGCATTGTGATAACAGGGGTCTTGGAGCATTGTGATGAAAAGGGAATGGATCATTGTGATGAAAAAGTCATGGGGCCTTGTCATGACAGTTTTCAAGGAGCATACTGATGACAAGTGTCAGCGAGCATTGTGATGCCAAGTGTATTGAGCATTGTGGTGACAAAGGTCATGGTGCATTGTGATGAGAAGACCTTGCATAATTGGGATGACGAGTGTCATGGGGCATGTGATGACAAGTGTTATGGAACATTGTGATCAGAAAGGTTTGGAGCATTGTGATGACAGAGGACATGGAGCATTTTGATTTCATTGTGATGACAATAGCATGAATCATTATGATGATGGGCATGGTGCATTGTGATGACAGTGTTCATAGAGCATTGAGATGAAAAGTGGCATGGAGAATTCTGATTACAGAGGACTTGGAACATTGTGATGACAAGGGTCATGGAGCCTTGTGATGACAAGGCCGTGGAACATTGTGATGGCAGGGGTCATGGAGCATTCTTATGACAGGTGTAATGGAGCATTGTGATGACAAGGTCATGGAGCAATGTGATGAGAGATTTCATGGAGCTTTGTGATGACAAATGTCATGGGGCATTTTGATGACAAGGGCGTGGTGCATTGTGATGACAAGGTCATGGAGTATTGTGAAGACAGGTGTCACGGAGCATTGTGATAACATATGTCATTGTCCAATGTGATGACAATTGCATGGAGCATTGTGATACCAAATGTCATGGAGGATTGTGTTGACAAAGGTAATGGAGCATTTTGATGACAAGGGCTTGGAACATTGCGATGACAATTGTCATGGAGCATTGTGCTGACAAAGGCATGGAACAATCTGATGAAAAGGGACACAGAGCATTGTGATGAAAATTTCATTGAGCATTATGGTGACAAAGATCACAGAGCCTTGTGTGACGAGGGCATGGACCACTGTGATGAGAATGGTCATGAATCATTGTGATGAGAGGAGTCATGGAGCACTGTGATGACGTGGTCATGGAGCATCGTGAGGACAAGGGCATGGAGCAATATGATGACAGTGTCATGGAACATTGGTCTGACAAGTTTCATGGATTATTGTGATGACAGTGGGCATGGAACAATGAGATGACAAGGGCATGGAGCATTGTGGTGACAAAGGTCACAGAGCCTTGTGTGACGAGGACATGGACCATTGTGAGGACAAAGGTCATGAAGTATTGTGATGACTGGAGTCACGGAGCATTGTGATGACAGTGGTCATGGAGTATTGTTATGACAATGGCATGGAGCATTGTGATGACAGGGCCATGGAACATTGGTCTGATATGTTTCATGGATAATTGTGATGACAGTGGGCATGGTGCATTGTGATGACAAGGGCATGGAACATTGTGATGACAAGGTTATGGACTATTGTGAAGACAGGTGTCAGGGTGCATTGTGATGACATATGTCATTGTCCATTGTGATGACAATGGCATGGAGCATTGTGATACAAACTGTCATGAAGGATTGTGATGACAAAGGTAATGGAGCATATTGATGACAAGGGCTTGGAACATTGATATGACAAGGGTCATGGAACATTGTGATGAAAAGGGCATGGAGCATTCTGATGAAAAGGTGCATGGAGCATTGAGATTACAGGGGTTTTGAAGCAATGTGATTACAAGGGCATGGAGCATTGTGATGAGAAGGCAATGCAGCATTATGATGACATGCGTCATGGAGTTTTGTGATGACAAGGACATGGAGCATTGTGATTACAGGGGATTTGGAGCATTGTGATGAAAAGGGAATGGATCATTGTGATGAAAAATGCATGGAGCCTTCTCATGACAGCGTTCAAGGAGCATAATGATGGCAACTGTCAGGGAGCATTGTGATGATAAGTGTATTGAGCATTGTGATGACAAAGATCATGGAGCATTGTGATGAGAAGACCATGGATAATTGTGATGACCAGCGTCCTTGGGCATTGTGATGACAAGTGTTATGGAACATTGTGATCAGTAGGGTTTGGTGCATTGTGATGACAGAGGTCATTGAGCATTTTGATTTCACTGTGATGACAATAGCATGAAATATTATGGTGATTGACACGGTGCATTTTGATGACAGGGTTCATGGAGCATTGAGACGAAAAGGGGCATGGAGCATTGTGATTACAGGCGTGTTGGAGCATTGTGATGACAAGGGCAGGCAGGAATGTGATGAGAAGGCAATGGAGCATTCTGATGGCATGCGTCATGGATCTATGTGATGTCAAGGGCATGGAGAATTGTGATTACAGGGGTCATGGAATATTGTGATGACAGGGGTGAGGGCGTATTGTGATGACTAGTGATGGAGCATTTTGATATCAGTGGTGAGAAGACATTTTGAGGAGAAGTGCATGGAGCATTGTGATGACAAGGTTTATGGGGCATTTTGATGACAAGGACGTGGAGCATTTTGATGACAAGTGCAAGGAGCATTGTGATGACATGTGTTATGGAGCATTGTGCTGACACGCGAATCGAGCATTGTGTTGACAAGGGTCATGGAGCATTGTGCTGACAAAGGCATGGAGCTTTGTGATGACAAGGGTCACAGAGCATTGTGATAAAAATTTCATGGAGCATTGTGGTGACAAAGGTCACAGAGCTTTGTGTGACGAGGTAATGGACCATTGTGATGACAAATATCATGAAGCATTGTGATGACTGGAGTCACATAGTATTGTGATAACAGGGGTCTTGGAGCATTGTGATGAAAAGGGAATGGATCATTGTGATGAAAAAGGCATGGAGCCTTGTCATGACAGTGTTCAAGGAGCACACTGATGACAAGTGTCAGCGAGCATTGTGATGCCAAGTGTATTGAGCATTGTGGTGACAAAGGTCATGGAGCATTGTGATGAGAAATCCTTGCATAATTGTGATGACGAGCGTCATGGGGCATGTGATGACAAGAGTTATGGAACATTGTGATCAGAAGGGTTTGGAGCATTGTGATGACAGAGGACATGGAGCATTTTGATTTCATTGTGATGACAATAGCATGAATCATTATGATGATGGGCATGGTGCATTGTGATGACAGTGTTCATGGAGCACTGAGATGAAAAGTGGCATGGAGAATTGTGATTACAGAGGTCTTGGAGCATTGTGATGACAAGAGTCATGGAGCCTTGTGATGACAATGCCGTGGAACATTGTGATGGCAGGCGTCATGGAGCATTGCTATGACAGGTGTCATGGAGCATTGTGATGACAAGGGCATGGAGCAATGTGATGAGAGATTTCATTGAAAATTGTAATGACAATGGCATGGAGCATTGTGATGCCAAGGGTCATGGAGCTTTGTGATGACAAATGTCATGGGGCATTTTGATGACAAGGTCCTGGTGCATTGTGATTAGAAGGGCAGGGAGCATTGTGATGACAGGGTCATGGAGCAATTTGATGAAAATGTTCATGGAATATTTTGATGAGAGTGGTTATGGAACATTGTGATGTCAGGGGTCATGAAGCATTGTGATGAAATGGGTCATGGAGCATTTTGTGACAGGGGTTATGGACCATTGTGATGTCAGAAGTCATGGAGCATTGTGATGATAAGGGCATGTAGCACGGTGATGACAGTGGTCATGGAACACTGTGATGACAGGGGTGAGCGAGTATTTTGATGACTAGTGATGGAACATTGTGATATATGTGGTGAGAGAGAATTTTGATGAGAAGTGCATGGAGCATTGTGATGACAAGTTTTATGGAGCATAGCGATGAAAAGGATGTGGAGCATTGTGATGAAAAGAGCATGGCACATTGTGATGACAAGTGTCATGGAGCATTGTGCTGACAAAGCATGGAGCACAGTGATGACAAGGTCATGGAGTATTGTTAAGACAGGTGTCACAGAGCATTGTGATGACATATGTCTTTGTGCAATGTGATGACAACGGCATGGAGCATTGTGATACCAAGTGTCAAGGAGGATTGTGATGACAAAGGTAATGGAGCATTTTGATGACAAGGGCTTGGAACATCGTGATGACAAGGGTCATGGAGAATTGTGATGACAAAGGCATGGAACTTTGTGATGACAAGGGTCACAGAGTATTGTGATAAAAATTTCATGGAGCATTGTGGTGAAAATTTCACAGAGCTTTGTTTGAAGAGGTCATGGACCATTGTGATGACAAATGTCATGAAGCCTTGTGATGACTGGTGTCACGGAGCATTGTGATAACAGGGGACTTGGAGCATTGTGATGAAAAGGGAATGGATCATTGTGATGAAAAAGGCATGGAGCCTTGTCATGACAGGCTTCAAGGAGCATACTGATGACAACTGTCAGGGAGCATTGTGATGATAAGTGTATTGAGCATTGTGATGACAAAGATCATGGAGCATTGTGATGAGAAGACCATGGATAATTGTGATGACCAGCGTCATGGGGCATTGTGATGACAAGTGTTATGGAACATTGTGATCAGAAGGGTTTGGTGTATTGTGATGACAGAGGTCATGGAGTATTTTGATTTCATTGTGATGACAATAGCATGAAGCATTATGATGATGGGCATGGTGCATTGTGATGACAGGGTTCATGGAGCATTGAGATGAAAAGGGGCATGGAGCATTGTGATTACTGGGGTCTTGGAGCATTGCGATGACCAGGTCATGGAGCATTGTGATGAGAAGGTGAAGGCACATTCTGATGACATACGTCATGGAGCTTTGTGATGACAAGGGCATGGAGCATTGTGATTACAGGTGTCTTGGAGCATTGTGATGACAAGGGTCATGGAGCCTTGTGATGAGAAGGCCGTGGAACATTGTAATGGCAGTTTTCATGGAGCATTGCTATAACAGTGGTAATGGAGCATTTTCATGACAAGGGCATGGAGCATTGGTCTGAAAATTTTCATGGATTATTGTGATGAGAGGGGGCATGGAGCATTGTGATGACAAGGGCACAGAACACTGTGATACATGGGTCTTGGAGGATTGTAATGACAAGCCTTGGAGCTTTGTGTTAAGAAGAGCATCGATCATTGTGATGAAAAACATCATGGATCCTGTGATGACAAATACATGTAACAATGTGTTGAGAGGGTTCATGGAGCATTTTGATGACAATGGAATGGAGCATTGTGATGCCAAGGGTCACGGAGCTTTGTGATGACAAAGGTCATGGAGGGTTTTGATGACAAGGGCGTGGTGCACTGTGATGAGAAGGGCAGTGAGCATTGTGATGAAAGGGTCATGGAGCAATTTGATGAAAAGTGTCATGGGACATTTTGATGACAGGGGTTATGGAAAATTGTGATGTCAGGGGTCAGGGAGCATTGTGATGAAAAGTGTCATTGAGCATTGTGATGACAGGGGTCATGGAACATTGTGATGACAGGGGTGAGGGAGTAATGTGATGACAAGTGATGGAACATTATGATATCAGTGATGGGAGAACCTTTTGATGGGAAGTGCATGGAGCATTGTGACGACAAGGTTTATGGAGCACTGTGATGACAAGGTTGTGGAGCATTGTGATGACAAGCGCATGTCGCATTGTGATGACACAGGTCATGGGGCATTGTGCGGACAAGCACATGGAGCATTGTGATGACAAGGGTCATGGAGCATTGTGCTGACAAAGGCATGGAGCATAGTGATGACATGAGTAAGAGAACATTGTCATGAAAATTTCATGGAGCATTGTGGTGACAAATGTCACAGAGCCTTTTGATGACGAGGGCATGCACCATTGTGATGACAGGGGTCATGGAGCATTTTGATGACTGTGGTCATGGAGCATTGTGATGACATGGGTCATGGAGCATTGTAATGAGACAGTCAATGAGCATTGGGCTGAAAATGTACATAGAGTATTGTGATGACAGGGGTCATGGAGCATTGTGATGACAAGGGAATGGAGCACTGTGATGAAAAGATCCTGGAGCATTGTGATGAGAGGACCATGGAGCCTTGTGATGACAAGTGTCATGGAGCATTCTGATGAAAAGGTGCATGGAGCATTGTGATTACAGGGGTTTTGTAGCATTGTGATGACAAGGGCATGGAGCATTGTGCTGAGAAGGGCATCGAGCGTTGTGATGACAAGCCTCATGGAGATTTGTGATGACAAGTGCATGGAGCAATGTGATGAGAGGGTTCATGGAGCATTGTGATGACAATGGAATGGAGCATTGTGATGCCAAGTGTCATGGAGATTTGTGATGACAAAAGTCATGGAGCATTATGAAAAGAAGTGCGTGGTGCATTGTGATGAGAAGTGCAGGGAGCATTGTGATGACATGGGTTATGGAGCATTGTGCTTACACGAGCATCGAGCATTGTGCTGACAAGGGTCATGGAGCATTTTGCTGACAATGGCATGGAGCTTTGTGATGACAAGGGTCATGGAGCCTTGGACAACAAGGCCGTGGATCATTGTTATGACAGGGGTCATGGAGCATTGTGATGAAAAAGGCATGGAGCATTGTGATGACAGGGGCATGGAACGTTGGTCTGACACGTTTCATGGATTATTGTGATGACAGTGGGCATGACGCATTGTGATGACAAGGGCATGTAGCATTGTGATGACAAGGTCAGGGAGTATTGTGAAGACAGGTGTCAGGGAGCATTTTGATGAAATATGTCATGGTCCATTGCGATGACAATTTCATGGAGCATTGTGATGCCAAGGGTCATGGAGGATTGTGATGACAAATGTAATGGAGTATTTTGATGACAAGGCTTAGAGCTTCGTGATGACAAGGGTCATGGAGCATTGTGATGACAAGGGCATGGAGCATTGTGATGAGAAGGGCACGGCACATTTTGATGACAAGGGCATGGAGCATTGTGGTGACAAAGGTCACAGAGCCTTGTGTGACGCGGGCATGGATCATTGTGATGACAAATGTCATAAAGCATTGTGATGACTGGAGTCACAGAGCATTGTGATGACAGGGGTCATGGAGCATTGTGATGACAAGGGCATGGAGCATTGTGATGACAAGGTCATGGAGTATTGTGAAGATAGGTTTCTGGGAGCATAGTGATGACATATGTCATGGTCCATTGTGATGACAATGGCATGGAGCATTGTGATGCCAAGTGTCATGGAGGATAGTGATGACAAAGGTAATGGAGCATTTTGATGACAAGGGTTTGGAGCATCGTGATGACAAGGGTCATGGAGCATTGTGATGACAAGGGCATGGAGCATTGTGATGACAACGGCACGGAACACTGTGATACATAGATCATGCAGGATTTTAATGACAAGGAAATGGAGCATTGTGATGAGAAGTGCATCGAGGCTTGTAATGACAAGCCTCATAGAGATTTGTGATGAGAAGCGCATGGCGCATTGTGATGACATGGGTCATGGAGCACTGTGCTGACAAAGGAATGGTGCATTTTGATGACAAGGGTCACAGAGTATTGTGAAGAAAAGTTCATGGAGCATTGTGGTGACAAACGTCACAGAGCCTTGTGTGACAATGGCATGGACCATTGAGATGACAAAGGTCATGAAGCTTTGTGATGACTGGAGTCACGGAGCTTTGTGGTGACAGGGGTCATGGAGCATTGTGATGACAGGGTTCATGGGGCATTGTGATTAGAAGGTCATGGAGCATTGGGCTGAAAATGTTCATGGAGTATTGTGATGACAGGGGTCATGGGGCATTTTGATGACAAGGGAATGGATCATTGTGTTTAAAAGGGCATGGAGCATGGTGATGAGAAGGCCATGGAGCATTCTGAAGATATGAGTCATGAAGCTTTGTGATGACAATGGCATGGAGCATTGTGATTCCAGGGGTCTTGGAGCATTGTGAGGAAAAGGCATGGATCATTGTGTTGAAAAATGCATGGATCTTTGTCATGACAGGGTTCAAGGAGCATACTGATGACAAGTGTCAGGGAGCATTGTGATGACAAGTGTATTGAGCATTGTGATGACAAAGATAATGGAGTACTGTGAATAGAAGCCCATGGATAACTGTGATGATGAGCGTCATTGCGCGTTGTGATGACAAGTGTTATGCAACATTGTGATTACAAGTGTTTGGAACATTGTGATGACAGAGGTCATGGAGCATATTGATTTCATTTTGATGACAATAGCATGAAGCATTATGATGATGCGCATGGTGCATTGTGATGACACGGTTCATGGAGCATTGAGATGAAAAGGGGCATGGAGCATTGTGATTACAGGTGTTTTGGACCATTGTGATGACAAGGGCATGGAGCATCGTGAATGAGAAGGCCATGGAGCATTCTGATGACATGCGTCATGGAGCTTTGTGATGACAAGTGTATGCAGAATTGTGATTACAGTGCTTGGAGCATTGTGATGACAAATGTCATGGAGTCTTGTGATGACAAGGCCATGGAAACTTGTGAAGGCAGGTGTCATGGTGCATTGTTATGACAGGGGTAATGGAGCATTGTGATGAAAGGGGCATGGAGCATTGTTCTGAAATGTTTCATCGATTATTGTGCTGAGAGTGAGCATGGAGCATTGTGATGACAAGGGCACAGAACTCTTTGATACATGGGTCATGGAGGATTGTAAAGACAAGGACATGGAGCATTGTGATGAGAAGTGCATCGAGCATTGTGATGACAAGCGACATGGAGGTTTGTGATGACAACGGCATGGAGCAATGTGATGAGAGGCTTCATGGAGCATTGTGATGACAATGGCATGGAGCATTGTGATGCCAAGTGTCATGGAGTTTTGTGATGACAAAGGTCATGGAGCATTTTGATGACAAGGTCGTGGTGCGTTGTGATGGTAAGGGCAGGGAACATTGTGCTAACAGGGTCATGGAGCAATTTGGTGAAAAAGTCATGGAATATTTTGATGAGAGTGGTTATGGAGAATTGTGATGTCAGGGGTCATGGAGCATTGTGATGAAAATGGTAATGGAGCATTTTGATGACAGGGATTATGGAGCATTGTGATGTCATTGGTCATAGAGCATTTTGATGATAAGTGCATGTAGCATAGTGAGGATAGGGGCATGGAACATTGTGATTACAGGGTTGAGGGAGTATTGTGAAGACTAGTGATGGAACATTGTGATATCAGTGGTGAGAGAGCATTTTGATGAGAAGTGCATGGAGCATTGTGATGACAAGGATGTGGAGCATTGTGATGACAAGCGCATGGTGCATTGTGATGACATGTTTCAAGGAGCATTGTGCTGAAAAGAACACGGAGCATTGTGATGACAAGTGTCATGGATCATTGTGCTGACAAAGGCATGGTGCATTGTGATGACAAGGGTCACAGGGCATTGTGATGAAAAGGACATTGATCATTGTGATGCAAAATTCATGGAGCCTTGTCATGACAGGGTTCAAGGAGCATACTGATGACAAGTGTCAGCGAGCATTGTGATGACAAGTGTATTGAGCATTGTGATGACAAAGTTCATGGAGTATTGTGAATAGAAAGCCATGGATAATTGTGATGATGAGCATCATGGGGCGTTGTTATGACAAGTGTTATGGAACATTGTGATCACAAGGGTTTGGAGCATTGTGATGACAGAGGTCATGGAGCATTTTGATTTCATTTTGATGACAATAGCATGAAGCATTATGATGATGGGCATGGTGCATTGTGATGACACGGTTCATGGAGATTTGAGATGAAAAGGGGCATTGAGCATTGTGATTACAGAGGTCTAGGAGAATTGTGATGGCAAGGGAATGGAGCATCGTGAATGAGAAGGCCATGGAGCATTCTGATGACATGCGTCATGGAGCTTTTTGATGACAAGGACATGGAGCATTGTAATGACAAGGGTTATGGAGCCTTGTGATGACAAGGCCGTGGAATATTGTAATGGCAGGTGTCATGGAGCATTGTTATAACAGGGGTAATGGAGCATTTTGATGACAAGGGCATGGAGCATTGGTCTGAAAAGCTTCATGGATTATTGTGATGAGAGGGGGCATGGAGCATTGTGATGACAAGGGCACGGAACACTGTGATACATGGGTCATGGTGGATTGTAATGACAAGGGCATGGAGCATTGTGTTAAGAAGAGCATCGAGCATTGTGATGAAAAGCATCACGGAGCCTGTGATGACAAGGGCATGGAACAATGTGATGAGAGTGTTCATGGAGCATTTTGATGACAATGGCATGGAGCATTGTGATGCCAAGTGTCATGTAGCTTTGTGATGACAAAGGTCATGGAGCATTTTGATGACAAGCACGTGGTGAACTGTGTTGAGAAGGGCAGGGATCATTGTGATGAAAGGGTCATGGAGCAATTTGATGAAAATTGTCATGGGACATTTTGATGAAAGGGGTTATGGAACATTGTGATGTCAGGGGTCATGGAGGATTATGATGAAATGGGTCATGGAGCATTTTGATGACAGGGGTCCTGGAACATTGTGATGACAGGGGTGAGGGAGTATTGTGATGACTAGTTATGGAACATTATGATATCAGTGGTGGGAGAGCATTTTGATGTGAAGTGCATGGAGCATTGTGATGACAAGGTCATGGAGTATTGTGAAGATAGGTGTCTGGGAGCATAGTGATGGCATATGTCATGGTCCATTGTGATGACAATGGCATGGAGCATTGTGATGCCAAGAGTCATGGAGGATAGTGATGACAAAGGTAATGGAGCATTTTAATGACAAGGGTTTGGAGCATCGTGATGACAAGGGTCATGGAGCATTGTGATGACAAGGGCATGGAGCATTGTGATGACAACGGCACGGAACACTGTGATACATAGATCATGCAGGATTGTAATGACAAGGAAATGGAGCATTGTGATGAGAAGTGCATCGAGGGTTGTAATGACAAGCCTCATAGAGATTTGTGATGCCAAGCGTATGGCGCATTGTGATGACATGGGTCATGGAGCACTGTGCTGACAAAGGCATGGTGCATTTTGATGACAAGGGTCACAGAGTATTGTGATGAAAAGTTCATGGAGCATTGTGGTGACAAAGGTCACAGAGCCTTGTGTGACAATGGCATGGACCATTGAGATGACATAGGTCATGAAGCTTTGTGATGACTGGAGTCACGGAGCATTGTGATGACAGGGGTCATGGAGCATTGTGATGACAGGGTTCATGGGGCATTGTGATTAGCAGGTCATGGAGCATTGGGCTGAAAATGTTCATGGAGTATTGTGATGACAGGGGTCATGGGGCATTTTGATGACATGGGAATGGAGCATTGTGATTAAAAGTGCATGGAGCATGGTGATGAGAAGGCCATGGAGCATTCTGAAGACATGAGTCATGAAGCTTTGTGATGACAATTGCATGGAGCATTGTGATTCCAGGGGTCTTGGAGCATTGTGAGGAAAAGGCATGGATCATTGTGTTGAAAAATGCATGGATCTTTGTCATGACAGGGTTCAAGGAGCATACTGATGACAAGTGTAGGGGGGCATTGTGATGACAAGTGTATTGAGCATTGTGATGACAAAGATAATGGAGTACTGTGAATAGAAGCCCATGGATAACTGTGATGATGAGCGTCATTGGGCGTTGTGATGACAAGTGTTATGCAACATTGTGATCACAAGTGTTTGGAGCATTGTGATGACAGAGGTCATGGAGCATATTGATTTCATTTTGATGACAATAGCATGAAGCATTATGATGATGTGCATGGTGCATTGTGATGACACGGTTCATGGAGCATTGAGATGAAAAGGGGCATGGAGCATTGTGATTACAGGTGTTTTGGACCATTGTGATGACAAGGGCATGGAGCATCGTGAATGAGAAGGCCATGGAGCATTCTGATGACATGCGTCATGGAGCTTTGTGATGACAAGTGTATGCAGAATTGTGATTACAGTGTTTGGAGCATTGTGATGACAAGTGTCATGGAGTCTTGTGATGACAAGGCCATGGAAACTTGTGAAGGCAGGTGTCATGGTGCATTGTTATGACAGGGGTAATGGAGCATTGTGATGAAAAGGGCATGGAGCATTGTTCTGAAATGTTTCATCGATTATTGTGCTGAGAGTGAGCATGGAGCATTGTGATGACAAGGGCACAGAACTCTTTGATACATGGGTCATGGAGGATTGTAAAGACAAGGACATGGAGCATTGTGATGAGAAGTGCATCGAGCATTGTGATGACAAGCGACATGGAGGTTTGTGATGACAACGGCATGGAGCAATGTGATGAGAGGCTTCATGGAGCATTGTGATGACAATGGCATGGAGCATTGTGATGCCAAGTGTCATGGAGTTTTGTGATGACAAAGGTCATGGAGCATTTTGATGACAAGGTCGTGGTGCGTTGTGATGAGAAGGGCAGGGAACATTGTGCTAACAGGGTCATAGAGCAATTTGGTGAAAAAGTCATGGAATATTTTGATGAGAGTGGTTATGGAGAATTGTGATGTCAGGGGTCATGGAGCATTGTGATGAAAATGGTAATGGAGCATTTTGATGACAGGGATTATGGAGCATTGTGATGTCATTGGTCATAGAGCATTTTGATGATAAGTGCATGTAGCATAGTGAGGATAGGGGCATGGAACATTGTGATGACAGGGTTGAGGGAGTATTGTGAAGACTAATGATGGAACATTGTGATATCAGTGGTGAGAGAGCATTTTGATGAGAAATGCATGGAGCATTGTGATGACAAGGATGTGGAGCATTGTGATGACAAGCGCTTGGTGCATTGTGATGACATGTTTCAAGAAGCATTGTGCTGAAAAGAACACGGAGCTTTGTGATGACAAGTGTCATGGATCATTGTGCTGACAAAGGCATGGTGCATTGTGATGACAAGGGCCACAGGGCATTGTGATGAAAAGGACATTGATCATTGTGATGCAAAATTAATGGAGCCTTGTCATGACAGGGTTCAAGGAGCATACTGATGACAAGTGTCAGCGAGCATTGTGATGACAAGTGTATTGAGCATTGTGATGACAAAGTTCATGGAGTATTGTGAACAGAAAGCCATGGATAATTGTGATGATGAGCATCATGGGGCGTTGTTATGACCAGTGTTATGGAACATTGTGATCACAAGGGTTTGGAGCATTGTGATGACAGAGGTCATGGAGCATTTTGATTTCATTTTGATGACAATAGCATGAAGCATTATGATGATGGGCATGGTGCTTTGTGATGACATGGTTCATGGAGATTTGAGATGAAAAGGGGCATTGAGCATTGTGATTACAGAGGTCTAGGAGAATTGTGATGACAAGGGCATGGAGCTTCGTGAATGAGAAGGCCATGGAGCATTCTGATGACATGCGTCATGGAGCTTTTTGATGACAAGGACATGGAGCATTGTAATGACAAGGGTTATGGAGCCTTGTGATGAAAAGGCCGTGGAATATTGTAATGGCAGGTGTCATGGAGGATTGTTATAACAGGGGTAATGGAGCATTTTGATGACAAGGGCATGGAGCATTGGTCTGAAAAGCTTCATGGACTATTGTGATGAGAGGGGGCATGGAGCATTGTGATGACAAGGGCACGGAACACTGTGATACATGGGTCATGGCGGATTGTAATGACAAGGGCACGGAGCATTGTGTTAAGAAGAGCATCGAGCATTGTGATGAAAAGCATCACGGAGCCTGTGATGACAAGGGCATGGAACAATGTGATGAGAGTGTTCATGGAGCATACTGATGACAATGGGATGGAGCATTGTGATGCCAAGGGTCATGTAGCTTTGTGATGACAAATGTCATGGAGCATTTTGATGACAAGCACGTGGTGAACTGTGTTGAGAAGGGCAGGGATCATTGTGATGAAACGGTCATGGAGCAATTTGATGAAAATTGTCATGGGACATTTTGATGAAAGGGGTTATGGAACATTGTGATGTCAGGGGTCATGGAGGATTATGATGAAAAGGGTCATGGAGCATTTTGATGACAGGGGTCCTGGAACATTGTGATGACAGGGGTGAGGGAGTATTGTGATGACTAGTTATGGAACATTATGATATCTGTGCTGGGAGAGCATTTTGATGTGAAGTGCATGGAGCATTGTGATGACAAGGTTTATGGAGCACTGTGATGACAAGGTGGTGGAGCATTGTGATGACAAGCACATGGCTCATTGTGATGACACAGGTCATGGGGCATTTTGCGGACAAGCGCATGGAGAATTGTGATGAAAATTTTCATGGAGAATTGTGCTGACAAAGGCATGGAGCATAGTGATGACATGGGTAAAAGAGCATTGTGATGAAAATTTCATGGAGCATTGTGTTGACAAATTTCACAGAGCCTTTTGATGACGTGGGCATGGATTATTGTGATGACAAGGTCCTGGAGCATTGTGATGAGAGGACCATGGAGCCTTGTGATGACAATTCTCATGGAGCATTCTGATGAAAAGGGGCATGGAGCATTGTGATTACAGTGGTATTGGTTCCTTGTGATGACAAGGCCGTAGAACATTGTGATGGCAGGGGTCATGGAGCATGGTTATGACATGGGCAATTGAGCATTGTGATGACAAGGGCATCGAGCATTGGTCTGAAAAGTTTCATGGATTATTGTGATGAGAGTGGGCAAGGAGCATTGTGATGACAAGGGCACGGAACACTGTGATACATGGGTAATGTAGGATTGTAATGACAAGGGCATGGATCAATGTGATGAGAGGCTTCATGGAGCAATGTGATGACATGGGCATGGAGCATTGTGATGACAAGGGTCATGGAGCATTTTGATGACAAGATTCCCAGATCATTGTGTTGTCAGGGGTCATGGATCGCTGTGATGACAGTGGTCATGGAGCATTGTGATGACAGGGTCAAGGAGCATTGTGATAAGAAGGTCATGGAGCATTGGGCTGAAAATATTCATGGAGTATTCTGATGATAGGCGTAATGTGGTATTGTGATGACAAGGGAATGGAGTATTGTGATGACAAGGTCCTGGGGCATTGTGATGAAAATGGCATGGAGCATTGTGATGCCAAGGGTCATGGAGCATTCTGATGAAAAGGTGCATGGAGTTTGTGATTACAGGGGTCATGGAGCATTGTGATGAAAATGGCATGGAGCACTGTGATGCCAAGGGTCATGGAACTTTGTGATGCCAAAGTTCATGGAGCATTTTGATGACAAGTTCGTGGTGCATTGTGATGAGAAGGGCAGGGAGCATTTTGATGACAGGGTCATGGAGCAATTTGATGAAAAGTATCATGGAATATTTTGATGACAGTGGTTATGGAACACTGTTATGTCAGGGGTCATCGAGCATTGTGATGAAAAGGGTCATGGAGGATTTTGATGACAGGGGTTATGGAACATTGTGATGTCAGGGTTCATGGAGCATTGTGATGATAAGGTCAGGTAACATTGTAATGACAGGGATCATGGAACATTGTGATGACGGGGGGAGAGAGCATTTTGATGAGAAGTGCATGGAGCATTGTGATGACAATGTTTTTGGAGCATTGTAATGGCAAGAATGTGGAGCATTGTGATGACAAGCGCATGGCGCATTGTGATGACATGGGTTATGGAGCATTGTGATGACAAGGCTCATGGAGAATTGTGCTGACAAAGGCATGGAGCATGGTGATGACAAGGATCACAGAGCATTGTGATGAAAAGTTCATGGAGCATTGTGGTGTGAAATGTTACAGAGCCTTGTGTGACGAGGACATGGACCATTTTGATGACAAATGTCTTGAAGCCTTGTGATGACAGGAGTCACAGAGCATTGAGATGACTGGGGTCTTGGAGGACTGTGATGACAAGGACATGGAGCATTGTGATGAGAAAGCCATGGAGCATTCTGATGACATGCATCATGGAGCTTTGTGATTAAAGGTCATGGAGCATTGTGATTACAGGGGTCTTGGAGCATTGTGATGAAAATGGTATGGATCATTGTGATGAAAAAGGCATGGAGCCTTGTCATTACAGGGTTCAATGAGCATTCTGACGACAAGTGTCAGGGAGCATTGTGATGACAAGTGTATTGAGCATTGTGATGACAAAGGTCATGGAGCACTGTGATGAGAAGACCATGGATAATTGTGATGATGAGCGTCATGGTGCATTGTGATGACAATGGTTATGGAACATTGTGATCACAAGGGTTTGGAGCATTTTGATGACAGAGGTCATGGAGCATATTGATTTCATTGTGATGAAAATAGCATGAAGCATTATGATGATGGACATGGTGCATTGTGATGACAGGGTCATGGAGCAATTTGATGAAAAGGGTCATGGAACATTTTGATGACAGTGGTTATGGAACATTGTGATGTCAGGGGTCTTGGAGCCTTGTGATGAAAAGGGTGATGGAGCATTCTCATGACAGAGGATATGGAACATTTTAATGTCACGGTTTATGGAGCATTGTGATGATAAGGCATGTAGCATTGTGATGACAGAAGTCATGGAAAATTGTGATGACAGTGTTGAGGGAGCATTGTGATGACTAGTGATGTAACATTGTGATATCAGTGGTGAGAAAGCGTTTTGATGAGAAGTGCATGGAGCATTGTGATGACAAGGTTTATGGAGCATTGTGATGACAAGGTTTATGGAGCATTGTGATGACAAGGCTGTGGAGCATTGTGTTGACAATTGCATGGCGCATATTGATGACATGGGTCATGGAGCATTGTGCTGAGAAGCGCATGGAGCATTGTGATGACAAGGGTCATGGAGCATTCTGCTGACAAAGGCATGGAACATTGTGATGACAACGGTCACAGAGCATTGTCATGAAAAGTTCATGGAGCATTGTGACAATGGTCAAAGAGCCTTGTGATGAGGAGTTCAAAGACCATTGTGATGACAAAGGTCATGAAGGATTGTGATGACTGGAGTAACGGAACACTGTGATGACAAGGGTATGGAGCATTCTGATGACAGGGGCATGGTGCATTGGTCTGACAAGTTTCATGGTTTATTGTGATGACAGTGGGCAAGGCGCATTCTGATGAGAAGAGCATGGAGCATTGTGATGAGAAGGTCATGGAGTACTGTGAAGAGAGCGGTCTGGGAGCACTGTGATGACATATGTCATGTTCCATTGTGATGACAATGGCACGGAGCATTGTGATGCCAAGTGTCATGGAGGAATGTGATGACAAAGTTAATAGAGCATTGTGATGACAGGGGTTTGGAGCACTGTGATGAAAAGGGACATGGAGCATTTTGATGACAAGGGCATGGAGGATTGTGATGACAAGGGCCATTGAGAATTTTGATGACAAGTTCCTGAAGCATTGTGATGAAAAGCACATGGAGCTTGCTATGACAGGGGTCATGGAGCATTGCGATGACAAGTGCATGGAGAACTGTGATGACAAGAGCATGTAACATTGTGATGAGAAGTGTCATGGAGCATTGTGATGACAAGGTCATGTAGCATTTTGCTGAAAAAGGCATGGAGAATTGTGATGACAAGTGTCATGGAGCTTTGTTACGACAAGCGTCAAGGAGTATTGTGATTACAGGGGTCAGGGAGCATTGGAATGAGAAGCACATGGAACATTCTGATGACAAGTGGCATGGATAATTTTGATGACTCTGGTTATGTAGCATTGTGATGAGAAGGGAATGGAGCAATGTGATGAGAAGGTCCTGGAGCATTGTGATGAGAGGGCCATGGAGCCTTGTGATGACAACGGTCATGGAGCATACTGAAAAAAAGGTGCAAGGAGCATTGAGATTACAGGGGTTTTGAAGCATTGTGATGAGAAGCGTCATGGAGCATTGTGCTGACAAGGGCATGGAGCAATGTGATGAGAGGTTTCATGTAGCATTGTGATAAAATGGCATGGAGTATTGTGATGAAAAGGGTCATGGAGCAATGTGATGAGAGGTTTCATGTAGAATTGTGATAAAATGGCATGGAGTATTGTGATGCCAAGGTTCATGGAGCTTTGTGATGTCAAAGGTCATGGAGCATTTTGATGACAAGGTCGTGGTGCATTGTGATGAGAAGGGCAGGGAGCATTGTGATGACAGGGTCATGGAGCAAACTGATGAAAAGTGTCATGGAACATTTTGATAACAGGGGTTATGGAACATTGTGATGACAAGGGCATGGAGCATTGTGATTACAGGGGTCTTGGATCCCTGTGATGACAAGGGTCATGGAGCCTTGGATGACAAAGCCGTGGAACATTGTGATGGCAGGGTTCATGGAGCATTGTTATGACAGGGGTAATGGAGCATTGTGATGACAAGGGCATGGAACATTAGTCTGAAAATTTCATGTATTATTGTGATGAGATTCGGCATGGAGCATTGTGATGACTAGGGCACTGAACACTGTGATACATGTGTCATGTGGGATTGAAATGACAAGGTAATGGAGCATTGTGATGAGAAGAGTATCGAGCATTGTGATGACAAGCGTCATGGAGCATTGTGCTGAAAAGGGCATGGAGCAATGTGATGAGAGGTTTCATGTAGCATTGTGATGAAATGGCATGGAGCATTGTGATGCCAAGGGTCATGGAGCTTTGTGATGACAAAGGTCATGGAGCATTTTGATGACAAGGTCGTGGTTCATTGTGATGAGAAGGGCAGGGAGCATTGTGATGACAGGGTCATGGAGCAAACTGATGAAAAGTGTCATGGAACATTTTGATGAGAGGGGTTACGGAACATTGTGATGTCAGGGGTCATGGAGCATTTTGATAAAAAGTGTCATGGAGCATTCTGATGAAAAGTTGCATGGAGCATTGTGATTACAGGGGTTTTGAAGCATTGTGATGACAAGGGCATGGAGTATTGTGATGAGAAGGCAATGGAGCATTCTGATGACATGTGTCATGGAGCTTTGTGATGACAAGTACATGGAGCATTGTGACTGCAGGGGTCTTGGAGCATTGTGATGAAAAGGGAATGGATCATTGTGATGAAAAATGCATGGAGCCTTGTCATTAGAGTGTTCAAGGAGCATACTGATGACAACTGTCAGGGACCATTGTGATGATAATTGTATTGAGCATTGTGATGAAAAAGATCATGGAGCATTGTGATGAGAAGTCCATGGATAATTGTGATGACCATCCTCATGGGGCATTGTGATGACAAGTGTTATGGAGCATTGTGATCAGAAGGGTTTGGTGCATTGTGATGACAGAGATCATTGAGCAGTTTGATTTCATTGTGATGACAATAGCATGAAATATTATGGTGATGGACACGGTGCATTGTGATGAAAGGGTTCATGGAGCATTGAGATAAAAAGGGGCATGGAGCATTGTGATTACAGAGCTGTTGGAGCATTGTGAAGACAAGGGCATGGAGCATTGTGATGATAAGGCCATGGAGGATTTAGATGACATGCGTCATTGAGCTTTGTGATGACAAGGGCATGGATCATTGTGATTACAGGGGTCTTGGAGCACTGTGATGACAAGGGTCATGGAGCCTTGTGATGACAAGGCCGTGGAACCTTGTGATGGCAGGGGTCATGGATCATTGTTATGACAGGGGTAATGGAGCTTTGTGATGACAAAGGTCATGCGGCATTTTGATGACAAGGGTGTGGTGCATTGTGATGTCAGAGGTCATGAAGCATTTTGATGACAATGTCGTTGTGCATTGTGATGAGAAGGGCAGGGAGCATTGTGATGACAGGGTCTTGGAGCAAATTGATGAAAAGTGTCATGGAACATTTTGATAACAGGGGTTATGGAACATTGTGATGACAAGGGCATGGAGCATTTTGATGAGAAGGCCAAGGAGCATTCTGATGACATGTGTCATGAATCTTTGTGACGACAAAGGCATGGAAAATTGTGATTACAGGGGTCTTGGATCCCTGTGATGACAAGGGTCATGGAGCCTTGGATGACAAAGCCGTGGAACATTGTGATGGCAGGGTTCATGGAGCATTGTTATGACAGGGGTAATGGAGCATTGTGATGACAAGGGCATGGAATATTAGTCTGAAAATTTCATGGATTATTGTGATGAGATTCGGCATGGAGCATTGTGATGACTAGGGCACGGAACACTGTGATACATGTGTCATGGGGGATTGTAATGACAAGGGCATGGAGCATTGTGATGAGAAGTGTATCGAGCATTGTGATGACAAGCGTCATGGAGCATTGTGCTGACAAGGGCATGGAGCAATGTGATGAGAGGTTTCATGTAGCATTGTGATGAAATGGCATGGAGCATTGTGATGTCAAGGGTCATGGAGCTTTGTGATGACAAAGGTCATGGAGCATTTTGATGACAAGGTCGTGGTTCATTGTGATGAGAAGGGCAGGGAGCATTGTGATGACAGGGTCATGGAGCAAATTGATGAAAAGTGTCATGGAACATTTTGATGACAGAGGTTATGGAACATTGTGATGTCAGGGGTCATGGAGCATTTTGATGAAAATGGTCATGGAGAATTCTGATGAAAAGGTGCATGGAGCATTGTGATTACAGGGGTTTTGAAGCATTGTGATGACAAGGGCAAGCAGCATTGTGATGAGAAGGCAATGGAGAATTCTGATGACATGCGTCATGGAGCTTTCTGATGACAAGGACATGGAGCATTGTGGTGACAAAGGTCACAGAGCCTTGTGTGACGAGGGAATGGACCATTGTGATGACAAAGGTCATGAAGCATTGTGATGACTGAAGTCACGGAGCATTGTGATGACAGGGGTCATGGAGCATTGTGATGACAAGCGCATGGTGCATTGTGATGACAGGGGCATGGAACATTGGTCTGACAAGTTTCATGGATTATTGTGATGACAGTGGGCATGGAGCATTGTGATGACAAGGGAATGGAACATTGTGATGACAAGGTCATGGAGTATTGTGAAGACAGGTGTCAGGGAGCATTGTGATGACATATGTCATTGTCCATTGTGATGACAATGGCACGGAGCTTTGTGATGTCAAGTGTCATGGAGGATTGTGATGACAAAGTTAATGGAGCTTTTTGATGACAAGGGCTTGGGACACTGTGATGACAAGGGTCATGGAGCATTGTGATGACAAGTGCATGGACCATTGTGATGACAAAGGCCATTGCGAATTTTGATGACAGCTTCGTGAAGCATTGTGATGACAAGCACATGGAGCTTGCTATGACAGGGGTCATAGAGCATTGCAATGACAAGTGCATGGAGAATTGTAATGACAAGATCATGTAACATTGTGATAAGAAGTGTCATGGTGCATTGTGATGACAAGGACGTGGAGAATTGTGATGACATGGGACATGGTGCATTGTGATGACCAGGGCATGGAGCATTGTGATGGCAAAACCGTGGAGCATTGTCATGAGAAGATCACGGATAATTGTGATGACGAGCGTCATGCAGCACTATAATGACAAGGGGCATGGAGCATTGTGATTAAAGGGGTCTTGGAGCATTGTGATGACAAGGGAATGGAGCATTTTGATGAGAAGGTCATGGAGTATTGGGCTGAAAATGTTCATGGAGTATTGTGATGACAGGGGTCAAGGAGCATTGTGATGACAAGGGAATGGAGCATTGTGATGACAAGGTCCTGGAGCAGTGTGATGAGAAAACCATGGAATCTTGTGATGCCAAGTCTCATGGAGCATTCTGATGAATAGGGGCATGGAGCATTTTTATTACAGGGGTCTTGGAGCATTGTGATTACAAGTGCATGGAGCATTGTGATGAGAAGGACATGGAGCATTCTGATGACATGGGTCATGGATATTTGTGATGACAAGGGCATGGAGCATTGTGATTAAAGGGGTCTTGGAGCATTGTGATGACAAGGATCATGGAGCCTTGGATGCCAAGGCCGAGGAACATTGTGATGGCAGGGGTCATTGAGCATTGTTATGACAGAGGTAATGGAGCATTGTGATGACAAGGTCATGGAACATTGCTCTGAAAATTTCATGGATTATTGTGATGAGATTCAGCATGTAGCATTGTGATGACTAGGGCACGGAACACTGTGATACATGTGTCATGGAGGTTTGTAATGACAAGGGCATGGAGCCTTGTGATGAGAAGTATATCGAGCATTTTGATGACAAGAGTCATGGAGCATTGTGCTGACAAGGGCATGGAGCAATATGAGGAGAGCATTCATGTAGCATTGTGATGAAATGGAATGGATCATTTGATGCCAAGAGTCATGGAGCTTTGTGATGACAAAGGTCATGGAGCATTTCGATGACAAGGTCGTGGTGCATTGTGATGAGAAGGGCAGGGAGCATTGTGATGACAGGGTCATGGAGCAAATTGATGAAAAGTGTCATGGAACATTTTGATGACAGGTGTTATGGAAAATTGTGATGTCAAGGGTCATGGAGCATTGTGATGAAAAGGGTCATGGAGAATTCTGATGAAAACTGTCATAGAGCATTGTGATTACAGGGGTTTTGAAGCATTGTGATGACAAGGGCATGGAGTATTGTGATGAGAAGGCAATGGAGCATTCTGATGACATGCGTCATGGAGCATTGTGATGACAAGCTAATGGAGCATTGTGATTACAGGGGTCTTGGAGCATAGTGATGTAAAGGGCATGGACCATTGTGATGACCAGCATCATGGGGCATTGTGATGAGAAGTGTTATTGAACATTTTCCTCAGAAGGTTTTGGTGCATTGTGATGACAGTGGTCATTGAGCGTTTTGATTTCATTGTGATGACAATAGCATGAAATATTATGGTGATGGGCACGGTTCATTGTGATGACAGGGTTCATGGAGCATTGAGATGAAAAGGAGCATGGATCATGGTAATTACAGTGGTGTTGGAACATTGTGATTACAAGGGCAAGGACCATTGTGATGAGAAGGCCATGGAACATTCTGATGACATGCGTCATGGTGCTTTGTGATGACAAGGGCATGGAGCATTATGATTACAGGGGTCTTGGAGCATTTTGATACCAAGGGCCATCGAGGCTTGTGATGACAAGGCCGTGGAACCTTGTGATTGCAGGGGTCATGGAGCATTGTTATGACAGGGGTAATGGAGCTTTGTGATGACAAGGGAATGGGGCATTGGTCTGAAAATTTTCATGGATTTTTGTGATGAGTGTGGGCATGGAGCATTGTGATGACAAGGGCACGGAACACTGTGATACATCGATCATGCAGGATTGTAATGACAAGGGCATGGAGCATTGTGATGAGAAGGGCATCGAGCATTGTGATTACAAGCGTCATGGAGATTTGGATGACAAGTGCATGGAGCAATGTGATGAGAGGGTTCATGTAACATTGTGATGACAATGGAATGGAGCATTGTGATGCCAAGTGTCATGGATCTTTGTGATGACAATGGTCATGCAGCATTTTGATGACAAGGGCGTGGTGCATTGTGATGAGAAAGGCAGGGAGCATTGTGATGACAGGGTCATGGAACAATTTGATGAAAAGGGTCATGGAATATTTTGATGACAGAGGTTATAGAACATTTTGATGTCAGTGGTCATGGAGCTTTTTGATGAAAAGTGTCATGGAGCATTTTGATGACAGGGGTTATGGAACATTGTGATGTCAGGTGTAATGGAGCATTGTGATGATAAGGGCATGTAGCATTGTGATGACAGGGGTCATGGAACATTGTGATGACAGGGGTGAGGGAGTATTGTGATGACTAGTGATGGAACATTGTGATATCTGTGGTGAGAGAGCATTTTGAGGAGAAGTGCATAGAGCATTGTGATGACAAGGTTTATGGAGCATTTTGATGGCAAGGATGTGGAGCATTGTGATGACAAGTGCATGGCGCATTGTGATAACAAGGGTTATGGAGCATTGTGCTGACACACGCATCGAGCATTGTGATGACAAGGGTCATGGAGCATTGTGCTGACAAAGGCATGGAGCTTTGTGATGACAAGGATCACAGAGCCTTGTGATTAAAAGTTCATGGAGCCATGTGGTGACAAAGGTCACAGAGCTTTGTGTGAGGAGGTCATGGACCATTGTGATGACAAATGTCATGAAGGATTGTGATGACTGAAGTCACAGAGCACTGTGATAACTGTGGTCTTGGAGCACTGTCATGAAATGGAAATGGGTCATTGTGATGAAATAGGCATGGATCCTTGTCATGACAGTGTTCAAGGAGCATACTGATGACAAGTGTCACGGAGCATTGTGATGACAAGTGTATTGAGCATTGTGTTGAAAAAGGTCATGGAGCATTGTGATGAGAAGACCTATCATAATTGTGATGACGAGCGTCATGTGGTATTGTGATGACAAGTGTTATAGGACATTGTGATCAGAAAGGTTTGGAGTATTTGATGACAGAGGTCATGGAGCATTTTAATTTCATTGTGATGACAATAGCATGAATCATTATGATGATGGGCATGGTGCATTGTGATGACAGGTTTCATGGAGCATTGAGATGAAAAGGGGCATGGAGAATTATGATTACAGAGGTCTTGGTGCATTGTGATGACAAGGGTCATGGAGCCTTGTGATGACAAGGCCGTGGAACATTGTGATGGCAGGGGTCATGGAGCATTGTTATGACAGGTGTAATGGAGCATTGTGATGACAAGGGCATGGAGCAATGTGATGAGATATTTCATTGAGCATTGTGATGACAATGAATGGAGCATTGCGATGCCAAGGGTCATGGAGCTTTGTGATGACAAATGTCATGGGGCATTTTGACGACAAGGGCGTGGTGCACTGTGATGAGAAGGGCAGGGAGCATTGTGATGACAGGGTCATGGAGCAATTTGAATAAAAGTGTCATGGAATATTTTGATGACAGGGGTTATGGAACATTGTGATGTCAGGGGTCATGAAGCATTGTGATGAAATGGGTCATGGAGCATTTTGTGACAGGGATTATGGAACATTGTGATGTCAGGGCTCATGGAGCATTGTGATGATAAGGGCATGTAGCAGTGCGATGACAGGGGTCTTGGAACACTGTGGTGACAGGGGTGAGGGAGTATTGTGATGACTAGTGATGGAACATTGTGATATATATGGTGAGAGAGCATTTTGATGACAAGTGCATGGATCATTGTGATGACAAGTGTTATGGAGCATAGCAATGATAAGGATATGGAGTATTGTGATGACAAGTGTGTGGCGCATTGTGATGACATGTGTCATAGAGCATTGTACTGACAAGCGCATGGAGCATTTTGATGACAAGTGTCATGGAGCATTGTGCTGACAAAGGCATGGAGCATTTTGATAACAAGGTACAAAGAGCATTGTGATGAAATATTCATGGAGCATTGTGGTGACAAAGATCACAGAACCTTGTGTGACGAGGGCATGGACCATAGTGATGAGATAGGTCATGAAGCATTGTGATGACTGGAGTCACGGAGCATTGTGATGACTGGAGTCACGGTGCATTGTGATGACAGGGGTCATGGAGCATTGTGCTGAAAAGTGCATGGAGCATTGTGATGACAAGTGTCATGGAGCATTGTGCTGACAAAGGCATGGAGCATTGTGATGACAAGGGACACAGAGCATTGTGATGAAAAGTTCATGGAGCATTGTGGTGACAAAGATCACAGAGCCTTGTGTGACGAGGGCATGAACCATTGGTCTGACAAGTTTCATGGATTATTGTGATGACAGTGAGCATGGATCATTGTGATGACAAGGGCATGGAGCATTGTGTTGACAAAGGTCACAGAGCCTTGTGTGACGAGGGCACGGACCATTGTGATGACAAAGGTCATGAAGCATTGTGATGACTGGAGTCACGGAACATTGTGATGACAGGGGTCATGGAGCATAGTGATGCCAAGAGTCATGGAGCTTTGTGATGACAAAGGCCATGGAGCATTTTGACGACAAGGGCATGGTGCATTGAGATGAGAAGGACAAGGAGCATTGGGATGACAGGGTCATGGAGCAATTTGATGAAAAGGGTCATGGAATATTTTGATGACAGGGGTTATGGAACATTGTGATGTCAGGGGTCATGAAGCATTGTGATGAAATGGCTCATGGAGCATTTTGTGAGAGGGGTTATGGAACATTGTGATGTCAGGGGTCATGGAGCATTGTGATGATAAGGGCATGTAGCACTGTGATGACAATGGTCATGGAAAATTGTGATGACAGGGTTGAGGGATTATTGTGATGACTAGTGATGTAACATTGTGATATATGTGGTGAGAGAGCATTTTGATGAGAAGTGCATGGAGCATTGTGATGACAAGTGTTATGGAGCATAGCAATGATAAGGATGTGGAGTATTGTGATGACAAGCGCATGGTGCATTGTGATGACTAGGGCATGGAGCATTGTGGTGACAAAGGCATGGAGCATTTTAATGACAAGGGACACAGAGCATTGAGATGAAACATGCATGGAGCATTGTGGTGAAAAATATCACAGAGCCTTGTTTGAAGAGGGCATGGACCACTGTGATGACAAAGGTCATGAAGCATTGTGATGACTGGAGTCACGGAGCATTGTGATGACAGTGGTCATGGAGCATTGTGATGACAAGATTTATGGATTATTGTGATGAGAGTGGGCATGGCGCATTGTGATGACAAGGGCATGGAACATTGTGATGACAAGGTCATGGATTATTGTGAAGACAGGTGTTAGGGAGCATTGTGATGACATATGTCATTGTCCATTGTAATGACAATGGCATGGAGCATTGTGATACCAAGTGTCATGGAGGATTGTGATGACAAAGGTAAAGGAGCATTTTGATGACAAGGGCTTGGAACATTGTGATGAAAAGTGTCATGGAGCATTGTGATGACAAGGGAATGGAGCATTGTGATGACAAGGGCCATTGAGAATTTTGATGACAGCGTCTTGAAGCATTGTAATGACAAGAGCATGGAGCTTGCTATGACAGGGTTAATAGAGCATTGCGATGACCAGTGCATGGAGAATTGTGATGACAAGATCATGTAACATTGTTATGAGAAGTGTCACGAAGCATTGTGATGACAATGACGTGGAGAATTGTAATGACATGGGACATGGAGCATTGTGATGAACAGGGCATGGAGAATTGTGATAGCAAGACCGTGTAGCATTGTGATGAAAAGACCATGGATAATTATGATGAAGAGCGTCATGGATCACTGTAATGACAAGGGGCATCGAGCATTGTGATGACAGGTGTCATGGAGCATTGTGATGAGAGTGGTCATGGAGCATTGTGATGACAAGTGTCATGGAGCATTGTGATGAGAAGGTCATGGAGCATTTGCCTGAAAATGTTCATGGAGTATTGTGATGACAGTGGTCAAGGAGCATTGTGATGACAAGGGAATGGAGCATTGTGATGACAAGGTCCTGGAGCAGTGTGATGAGAAGACCATGGAGCCTTGTGATTACAATTCTCATGGAGCATTCTGATGAATAGGGGCATGGAACATTGTGATTACAGGGGTCTTGGAGCATTGTGATGACAAGGGCATGGAGCATTGTGATGAGAAGGCCATGGAGCATTCTGATGACATGTGTCATGGATCTTTGTGATGACAAGGTCATGGAGCTTTGTTATTACAGGGGTCTTGGAGCATTGTGATGACAAGGGTCATGGAGCCTTGGATGCCAAGGCGGTGGAACATTGTGATGGCAGGTGTCATGGAGCATTGTTATGACAGGGGTAATGGAGCATTGTGATGACAAGGGCATGGAACATTGGTCTGAAAATTTCATGGATTATTGTGATGAGATTCGGCATGGAACATTGTGATAACTAGGGCACGGAACACTGTGATACATGTGTCATGGAGGATTGTAATGACAAGGGCATGGAGCATTGTGATGAGAAGAGTATCGAGCAATGTGATGACAAGCGTCATGAAGCATTGTGGTGACAAGGGCATGGAGTAATGAGATGAAAGATTTCATGTAGCATTGTGATGAAATGGCATGGAGTATTGTGATGCCAAGGGTCATGGAGCTTTGTGATGACAAAGGTCATGGAGCATTTTGATGACAAGTTCGTGGTGCATTGTGATGAGAAGGGCAGGGAGCATTGTGATGACAGGGTAATGGAGCAAATTGATGAAAAGTGTCATGGAACATTTTGATGACAGTGGTTATGGAACATTGTGATGTCAGGGGTCATGCAGCATTTTGATGAAAAGGGTCATGAAGCATTCTGATGTAAAGGTGCATGGAGCATTGAATTACAGGGGTTTGGAGTAATGTGATTACAACGGCAAGGAGCATTGTTATGAGAAAGCAATCAAGCATTCTGATGACATGTGTCATGGAGCTTTGTGATGACAAGGATATGGAGCATTGTCATGTCAGGGGTCATGGAGCATTGTGATGATAAGGGCATGTAGCACTGTGATGACAGTGGTCATGGAACATTTTGATGACAGGGGTGAGCGAGTATTGTGATGACTAGTGACGGAACATTGTGATATATGTGGTGAGAGAGCATTTTGTTGAGAAGTACATGGAGCATTGTGATGACAAATTTTATGGAGCATAGCGATGAAAAGGATGTGGAGGATTGTGATGAAAAGAGCATGGCACATTGTGATGACATGTGTCATGGAGCATTGTGCTGACAAGCACATGGAGCATTTTGATGACATGTGTCATGGAGCATTGTGCTGACAAAGGCATGGAGCATTGTGATGACAAGGGTCACAGAGCATTGTGATGAAAATTTCATGGAGCATTGTGGTGACAAAGATCACAGAGCCTTGTGTGACGAGGGCATGGACCACTGTGAGGAGAAAGGCCATGAATCATTGTGATGACTGGAGTCACGGAACACTGTTATGAGAGGGGTCATGGAGCATTGTGATGACAAGGGCATGGATCATTGTGGTGACAAATGTCACAGAGCCTTGTGTGATGAGGGCATGGACCATTGTGAGGACAAAGGTCATGAAGCATAGTGATGACTGGAGTCATGGAGCATTGTGATGACATGGGTCATAGAGCATTGTGATGACAAGGGCATGGATCATTGTGAAGACAGGGGCATGGAACATTGGTCTGACATGTTTCATGGATTATTGGGATGACAGTGGGCATGGTGCATTGTGATGACATTGGCATGGAACATTGTGATGACAAGGTCATGGAGTAATGTGAAGACAGGTGTCAGGGAGCATTGTGATGACATATGTCATTGTCCATTGTGATGACAATGGCATGGAGCATTGTGATACCAAGTGTCATGGAGGATTGTGATGACAAAGGTAATGGAGCATTTTGAAGACAAGGGCTTGGAACATTGTGATGACAAGGGTCATGTAGCCTTGGATGACAAGGCGGTGGAACATTGTGATAGCAGGGGTCATGGAGCATTGTTATGACAGGGGTAATGGAGCATTGTGATGACAAGGGCATGGAACATTGGTCTGAAATTTTCATGGATTATTGTAATGAGATACGGCATGGAACATTGTGTTGACTAGGGCACGGAACACTGTTATCCATGTGTCATGGAGGATTGTAATGACAAGGGCATGGAGCATTTTGATGAGAAGTGTGTCGAGCATTGTGATGACAAGCGTCACGGAGCATTGTGGTGACAAGGGCATGGAGCAATGTGATGAGAGGTTTCATGTAGCATTGTGATGAAATGGCATGGAGTATTGTGATGCCAAGGGTCATAGAGCTTTGTGATGACCAACGTCATGGAGCATTTTGATGCCAAGGGCATGGAGCATTCTGATGAAAAGGTGCATGGAGCATTGTGCTTACAGGGTTTTTGAAGCAATGTGATTACAAGGGTATGGAACATTGTGATGAGAAGGCAATGGAGCATTCTGATGACATGCCTCATGGAGTTTTGTGATGACAAGGACATGGAGCATTGTGATTACAGAGGTATTTGAGCATTGTGATGAAAAATGAATGGATCATTGTGATGAAAAATGCATGGAGCCTTGTCATGACAGTGTTCAAGGAGCATACTGATGACAACTGTCAGGGAGCATTGTTATGATAAGTGTATTGAGCATTGTGATGACAAAGATCATGGAGCATTTTGATGAGAAGACGATGGATAATTGTGATGACCAGCGTCATGGGGCATTGTGATGACAAGTGTTATGGAACATTGTGATCAGAAGGGTTTGGTGCATTGTGATGACAGAGGTCATTGAGCATTTTGATTTCATTGTGATGACAATAGCATGAAATATTATGGTGATGGGCATGGTGCATTGTGATGACAGGGTTCGTGGAGCATTGAGATGAAAATGGGCATGGAGCATTGTGATTGCAGGGGTTTTGTAGCATTGTGATGACAAGGGCATGGAGCATTGTGATGAGAAGGCCATGGAGCATTCTGATGACAAGCATCATGGAGCTTTGTGATGACAAGGGCATGGAGAATTGTGATTACAGGGGTCATGGAATATTGAGATGAAAGGGGTGAGGGAGTATTGTGATTACTAGTGATGGAACATTGTGATATCAGTGGTGAGAATGCATTTTGAGGAGAAGTGCATGGAGCATTGTGATGACATGTGTATTGAGCATTGTGATGACAGAGGTCATGGAGAAATTTAATTTCATTGTGATGACAATAGCATGAATCATTATGATGATGGGCCTCGTGCATTGTGATGACAGGGTTCATGGAGCTTTGAAATGAAAAGGGGCATGGAGAATTGTGATTACAGGGGTCTTGGTGTTTTGTGATGACAGGGGTCATGAAGCGTTGTGATGACAAGGCCGAGGAACATTTTGATGGCAGGGGTCATGGAGCATTGTTATGAGAGGTGTAATGGAGCATTGTGATGACAAGCGCATGGAGCAATGTGATGAGAGATTTCATTGAGCATTGTGATGACAATGGCATGGATCATTGTGATGCCAAGTGTCCTGGAGCTTTGTGATGACAAAAGTCATGGGCATTTTGACGACAAGGGAATGGTGCATTGAGATGAGAAGGACAGGGAGCATTGGGATGACAGGGTCATGGAGCAATTGGATGAAAAGGGTCATGGAATATTTTGATGACAGGGGTTATGGAACATTGTGATGTCAGGGGTCATGAAGCATTGTGTTGAAATGGGTCATGGAGCATTTTGTGATAGGGGTTATGGAACATTGTGATGTCAGGGGTCATGGAGCATTGTGATGATAAGGTCATGTAGCACAGTGATGACAGTTGTCATGGAACATTGTGATGACAGGGGTGAGGGAGTATTGTGATGTCTAGTGATGTAACATTGTGATATATGTGGTGAGAGAGCATTTTGATGAGAAGTGCATGGAGCATTGTGATGACAAGTGTTATGGAGCATAGCAATGATAAGGATGTGGAGTATTGTGATGACAAGCACATGGTGCATTTTGATGACATGTGTCATGGAGCATTGTGCTGACAAGCGCATGTAGCATTTTGATGAGAAGTGTCAGCGAGCATTGTGCTGACGAAGGCATGGAGCATTTTGATGACAACGGACACAGAGCATTGTGATGAAATATTCCTGGAGCATTGTGGTGAAAAATATCACAGAGCCTTGTGTGACGAGGGCATGGACCATTGTGATGACATAGGTCCTGAATCATTGTGATGAATGGAGTCACGGAGCATTGTGATGACAGGGGTCATGGAGCATTGCTTTGACAAGATTTATGGATTTTTGTGATGAGAGTGGGCATGGCGCATTGTGATGACAAGGGCATGGAACATTGTGATGACAAGGTCATGGAGTATTGTGAAGAGAGGTGTCAGGGAGCATTGTGATGACATATGTTATTGTCCATTGTGATGACAATGGCATGGAGCATTGTGATACCAAGTGTCATGGAGGATTGTGATGACAAAGGTAATGGAGCATTTTGATGACAAGGGCTTGGAACATTGTGATGACAAGGGTCATGGAGCATTGTGATGACAATGGCATGGAGCATTGTGATGACAAGGGCCATTGAGAATTTTAATGACGACGTCGTGAAGCATTGTGATGACAAGCGCATGGAGCTTGCTATGACAGTTGTCATAGAGCATTGCAATGACAAGTGCATGGAGAATTGTGATGACAAGATCATGTAAAATTGTGATGAGAAGCGTCACGAAGCCTTGTGAAGACAAGGACGTGGAGAATTGTAATGACATGGGACATGGAGCATTGTGATGAAGAGGGCATGGAGAATTGTGATAGCAAGACCGTGGAGCATTGTGATGAAAAGACCATGGAAAATTATGAAGAAGAGCGTCATGGATCACTGTAATGACAAGGGGCATTCAGCATTCTGATGATATGTGTCATGGAGCATGGTGATGAGAGGGGTCATGGAGCATATTCAAGACAAGGGTCATGGAGCATTGTGATGAGAAAGTCACGGAGCATTGGCCTGAAAATGTTCATGGAGTATTGTGATGACAGTGGTCAAGGAGCATTGTGATGACAAGGGAATGGAGCATTGTGATGACAAGGTCCTGGAGCAGTGTGATGAGAAGACCATGGAGCCTTGTGATATTAAGTCTCATGGAGCATTCTGATGAATAGGGCCATGGAACATTGTGATTACAGGGGTCTTGGAGCATTGTGATGACAAGGGTCATGGAGCCTTGGATGCCGAGGCGGTGGAACATTGTGATGGCAGGTGTAATGGAGCATTGTGATGACAAGGGCATGGAACTTTGGTCTGAAAATTTCATGGATTATTGTGATGAGATTCGGCATGGAACATTGTGATGACTAGGGCATGGAACACTGTGATACATGTGTCATAGGAGGATTGTAATTACAAGGGCAAGGAGCATTCTGCTGAGAAGAGTATCGAGCATTGTGATGACAAGCGTCATGGAGCATTGTGGTGACAAGGGCATGGAGCAATGTGATGAGAGGTTTCATGTAGCATTGTGATGAAATGGCATGGAGTATTGTGATGCCAAGGGTCATGGAGATTTTTGATGACAAAGGTCATGGAGCATTTTGATGACAAGGTCGTGGTGCACTGTGATGAGAAGGGCAGGGAGCATTGTGATGACAGGGTCATGGAGCAAATTGATGAAAAGTGTCATGGAACATTTTGATGACAGGGGTTATGGAACATTGCGATGTCAGGGGTCATGGAGCATATTGATGAAAAGGGTCATGGATCATTCTGATGAAAAGGTGCATGGTGCATTGAGATTACAGGGGTTTTGAAGCAATGTGATTACAAGGCATGGAGCATTGTGATGAAAAGTTTCATGGAGCATTGTCATTACAGGGGTTTTGAAGCAATGTGATTACAAGGCATGGAGCATTGTGATGAGAAGGCAATGGAGCATTCTGATGATATGCATCAGGGAGCTTTGTGATGACAAGGACATGGAGTCATTGTGATTACAGGGTTCTTGGAGCATTGTGATGAAAAGGGAATGGATCATTGTGATGAAAAATGCATGGAGCCTTGTCATGACAGGGTTCAATGAGCATAATGATGACAACTGTCAGGGAGCATTGTGATGATAAGTGTATTGAGCATTGTGATGACAAAGATCATGGAGCATTGTGATAAGAAGACCATGGATAATTGTGATGACCAGTGTCATGGGGCATTGTGATGACAAGTGTTATGGAACATTGTGATCAGAAGGGTTTGGTGCATTGTGATGACAGAGGTCATTGAGCATTTTGATTTCATTGTGATGACAATAGCATGAAATATTATGGTGATGGGCACGGTGCATTGTGATGACAGGGTTCATGGAGCATTGAGATGAAAAGGTGCATGGAGCATTGTGATTACAGGGGTGTTGGTGCATTGTGATGAAAAGGGCATGGAGCATAGTGATGAGAAGCCATGGAGCATTCTGATGACATGCGTCATGGAGCTTTGTGATGACAAGGGCATGGAGAATTGTGATTACAGGGGTCATGGAATATTGTGATGAGAGGGGTGAGGGAGTATTGTGATGACTAGTGATGGAACATTGTGATATCAGTGGTGAGAAAGCATTTTGAGGAGAAGTGCATGGAGCATTGTGATGACAAAATCTTTGGAGCATTTGGATGACAAGGATGAGGAGCATTGTGATGACAAGTGCATGGCACATTGTGATGACATGGGTCATGGAGCATTGAGCTGACAAAGGCATGGAGCTTTGTGATGACAGGGGTTACAGAGCATTGTGATAAAAATTTCATGGAGCATTGTGGTGACAAAGGTCACAGAGCTTTGTGTGACGAGGTCTTGGACCATTGTGATGACAAATGTCATAAAGTATTGTGATGACTGGAGTCACGGAGCATTGTGATAACAGGGATCATGGAACATTGCTCTGACAAGATTTATGGATTATTGTGATGAGAGTGGGCAGGGATCATTGTGATGACAAGGGCATGGAGCATTGTGATGAGAAGGCAATGGAGCATTCTTATGACATGCGCCATGGAGCTTTGTGATGACAAGGACATGGAGCATTGTGATTACCGGGGTCTTGGAGCATTGTGATGAAAAGGGAATGGATCATTGTGACGAAAAATGCATGGAGACTTGTCATGACAGGGTTCAAGGAGCATACTGATGACAACTGTCAGGGAGCTTTGTGATGATAAGTGTATTGAGCATTGTGATGAAAAAGATCATGGAGCATTGTGATAAGAAGACCATGGATAATTGTGATGACCAGCGTCATGGTGCATTGTGATGACAAGTGTTATGGAACATTGTGATCAGAAGGGTTTGGTGCATTGTGATGACAGAGGTCATTGAGCATTTTGATTTCATTGTGATTACAATAGCATGAAATATTATGGTGATGGGCACGGTGCATTGTGATGACATGGTTCATGGAGCATTGAGATGAAAAGCGGCATGGAGCATTGTGATCACAGGGGTGTTGGAGCATTGTGATGACAAGGGCATGGAGCATTGTGATGAGAAGGAGGTGGAGCATTCTGATGACATGAGTCATGGAGCTTTGTGATGACAAGGGCATGGAGAATTGTGATTACAGGTGTCATGGAATATTGTGATGACAGGGGTGAGGGAGTATTGTGATGACTAGTGATGGAACATTGGGATATCTGTGTTGAGAAGGCATTTTGAGGAGAAGTGCATGGATCATTTTGATGACAAGGTTTATGGAGCATTTTGATGACAAGGATGTGGAGCATTGTGATGACAAGTGCATGGTTCATTGTGATGACATGTGTTATGGAGTATTGTGCTGACATGCGCATCGAGCATTGTGATGACAAGGGTCATGGAGCATTGTGCTGACAAAGGCATGGAGCTTTGTGATGACAAGGGTCACAGAGCATTGTGATAAAAATTTCATGGAGCATTGTGGTGACAAAGGTCACAGAGCTTTGTGTGACGAGGTCATGGACAATTGTGATGACAAGTGTCATGAAGCATTCTGATGACTAGAGTCACGCAGCATTGTTATAACAGGGGTCTTGGAGCATTGTGATGAAAATGGAATGGATCATTGTGATGAAAAAGGCATGGAGCCTTGTCATGACAGTGTTCAAGGAGCATACTGATGACAAGTGTCAGCGAGCATTGTGATGCCAAGTGTATTGAGCATTGTAGTGACAAAGGTCATGGAGCATTGTGATGAGAAGACCTTGCATAATTGTGATGACGAGCGTCATGGGGCATGTGATGACAAGTGTTATGGAACATTGTGATCAGAAGGGTTTGGAGCATTGTGATGACAGAGGTCATGGAGCATTTTAATTTCATTGTGATGACAATAGCATGAATCATTATGATGATGGGCATGGTGCATTGTGATGACAGGTTTCATGGAGCATTGAGATGAAAATGGGCATGGAGAATTGTGATTACAGATGTCTTGGTGCATTGTGATGACAAGGGTCATGGAGCCTTGTGATGACAAGGCCGTGGAACATTTTGATGGCAGGGTTCTTGGAGCGTTGTTATGACAGGTGTAATGGAGCATTGTGATGTCAAGGGCATGGAGCAATGTGATGAGAGATTTCATTGAGCATTGTGATGACAATGGCATGGAGCATTGTGATGCCAAGTGTCATGGAGCTTTCTGATGACAAAGGTCATGGGGCATTTGGACGACAAGCGCATGGTGCATTGAGATGAGAAGGACAGGGAGCATTGTGATGACAGGGTCATGGAGCAATTTGATGAAAATTGTCATGGAATATTTTGATGACAGGGGTTATGGAGCATTGTGCTGACAAATGCATGGTGCATTTTGATGACAAGTGTCTGGGAGCATTGTGCTGACAAAGGCATGGATCATTTTGATGACAAGGGACACAGAGCATTGTGATGAAATATTCATGGATCATTGTGGTGAAAATGATCACAGAGCCTTGTGTGACGAGGGCATGGACCATTGTGATGAGATAGGTCATGAAGCATTGTGATGACTGGAGTCACGGAGCATTGTGATGAAAGGGGTCATGGAGCATTTTGATGACAAGGTCATGGAGCAATGTGATGACAGGGACATGGAACATTGGTCTGACAAGTTTCATGGATTATTGTGATGACAGTGGGCATGGAGCATTGTGATGACAAGGGCATGGAGCATTGTGGTGACAAAGGCATGGAGCATTTTGATGACAAGGGACAGAGAGCATTGTGGTGAAAAAGATCACAGAGCCTTGTGTGAATAGGGCATGGACCACTGTGATGACAAAAGTCATGAAGGATTGTGATGACTAGAGTCACGGAGCATTGTGATGACAGGGGTCATGGAGCATTGCTCTGACAAGATTTATGGATTATTGTGATGAGAGTGGGCATGGCGCATTGTGATGACAAGGGCATGGAACATTGTGATGACAAGGTCATGGAATATTGTGAAGACAGGTGTCAGGGAGCATTGTGATGACATATGTCATTGTCCACTGTGATGACAATGGCATGGAGCTTTGTGATACCAAGTGTCATGGAGGATTGTGATGACAAATGTAATGGAGCATTTTGATGACAAGGGCTTGGAATATTGTGATGACAAGGGTCATGGAGCATTGTGATGACAATGGCATGGAGCATTCTGATTACAAGTGCCATTGAGAATTTTGAGGACAACGTTGGGAAGCATTGTGATGACAAGCGCATGCAGCTTGCTATGACAGGGGTCATAGAGCGTTGCGATGACAAGTGCATGGAGAATTGTGATGACAAGATCATGTAACACTGTGATGAGAAGTGTGACGAAGCATTGTGATGACAAGGACGTGGAGAATTGTAATGACATGGGACATGGAGCATTGTGATGAACAGGGCATGGAGAATTGTGATAGCAAGACCGTGGAGCATTGTGATGAAAAGACCATGGATAATTATGATGAAGAGCGTCATGGATCACTGTAATGACAAGGGGCATGGAGCATTCTGATGACAGGTGTCATGGAGCATTGTGATGAGAGGGGTCATGGAGCATTGTGATGACAAGGGTCATGGAACACTGTGATGAGAAGGTCATGGAGCACTGGCCTAAAAATGTTCATGGAGTATTTTGATTACAGTGTTCAAGGAGCATTGTGATGACAAGGGAATGGAGCATTGTGATGACAAGGTCCTGGAGCAGTGTGATGAGAAGACCATGGAGCCTTGTGATGACAAGTCTCATGGAACATTCTGATGAATAGGGGCATGGAGCATTGTGATGGCAGGTGTAATGGAGCATTGTGAGGACAAGGGCATGGAGCATTGTGATGAGAACGCCATGGAGCATTCTGATGACATATGTCATGGATCTTTGTGATGACAAGGGCATGAAGCATTGTGATTACAGGGGTCTTGGAGCATTGTGATGACAAGGGTCATGGAGCCTTGGATGCCAAGGCGGTGGAACATTGTGATGGCAGGTATCATGGAGCATTGTTATGACAGCAGTAATGGAGCATTGTGATGAGAAGGGCATGGAACATTGGTCTGAAAATTTCATGGATTATTGTGATGAGATTCGGCATGTCACACTGTGATGACTAGGGCACGGAACACTGTGATACATGTGTTATGGAAGATTGTAATGACAAGGGCATGGAGCATTGTGATGAGAAGAGTGTCGAGCATTGTGATGAGAGGGGTCATGGAGCATTGTGCTGACAAGGGCATGGAGCAATGTGATGAGAGATTTCATGTAGCATTGTGATGAAATGGCATGGAGCATTGTGATGCCAAGGGTCATGGAGCTTTGTGATGACAAATGTCATGGGGCATTTTGATGACAAGGGCGTGGTGCATTGTTATGAGAAGGGCAGGGAGCATTGTGATGACAGGCTCATGGAGCAATTTGAATAAAAGGGTCATGGAATATTTTGATGACAGGGGTTATGGAACATTGGGATGTCAGGGGTCAGGAAGCATTGTGATGAAATGGGTCATGGAGCATTTTGTGAGAGGGGTTATGGAACATTGTGATGTCAGGGGACATGGAGCATTGTGATGATAAGGGCATGTAGCACTGTGATGACAGTGGTCATGGAATATTGTGATGACAGGGGTGAGCGAGTATTGTGATGACTAGTGATGGAACATTGTGATATATGTGGTGAGAGAGCATTTTGATGATAAGTGCATGGAGCATTGTGATGACAAGTATTATGGAGCATAGCGATGAAAATGATGTGGAACATTGTGATGAAAACAGCATGGCACATTGTGATGACATGTGTCATGGAGCATTGTGCTGACAAGGGCAGGGAGCTTTGTGATGACAGTGGCATGGAACATTGTTCTGACATGTTTCATTGATTATTGTGATGACAGTGGGCATGGGACATTGTGATGACAAGGGCATGGAATATTGTGATGACAAGGTCATGGAGTATTGTGAAGAGAGGTATCAAGGAGCATTGTGATGACATATGTCATTGTCAATTGTGATGACAATTGCGTGGAGCATTGTGATACCAAGTGTCATGGAGAATTGTGATGACAAATGTAATGGGGCATTTTCATGACAATGGCTTGGATCATTGCGATGACAAGGGTCCTGGAGCATTGTGATGACAAGGGCATGAGCATTCTGATGAAAAGGTGCATGGAGCATTGAGATTACAGGGGTTTTGAAACAATGTGATTACAAGGGCATGGAGCATTGTGATGAGAAGGCAATGGAGCATTCTGATGACATGCGTCATGGAGCTTTGTGATGACAAGGACATGGAGATTGTGATTACAGGGGTCTTGGAGCATTGTGATGAAAAGGGAATGGATCATTGTGATGAAAAATGCATGGAGCCTTGTCATGAAACGTTTCAAGGAGCATACTGATGACAACTGTCAGGGAGCTTTGTGATGATTAGTGTATTGAGCATTGTGATGACAAAGATCATGGAGCATTGAGATGAGAAGACCATGGATAACTGTGATGACCAGCGTCATGGGGCATTGTGATGACAAGTGTTATGGAACATTGTGACCAGAAGGGTTTGGTGCATTGTGATGACAGATGTCATTGAGCATTTTGATTTCATTGTGATTACAATAGCATGAAATATTATGGTGATGGGCACGGTGCATTGTGATGACAGTGTTCATGGATCATTAAGATGAAAAGGGGCATGGAGCATTGTGATTTCAGGGGTGTTGGAGCATTGTGATGACAAGGGCATGGAGCATTGTGAGGAGATGTCCATGGATAATTCTGATTACAGGCGTCATGGAGCTTTGTGATGACAAGGGCCTGGAGAATTGTGATTACAGTGGTCATGGAATATTGTGAAGACTGGGGTGAGGGAGTATTGTGATGACTAGTGATGGAACATTGTGATATCAGTGGTGAGAAGGCATTTTTAGGAGAAGTGCATGGAGCATGGTGATGACAAGGTATATGGAGTGTTTTGATGACAAGTATGTGGAGCATGGTCATGACAAGTGCATGGTGCATTGTGATGACATGGGTTATGGAGCATTGTGCTGACACGCGCATCGAGCATTGTGATGACAAGGGTCATGGAGCCTTGTGCTGACAAAGGCATGGAGCTTTCTGATGATGACAAGAGTCACAGAGCATTGTGATAAAAATTTCATGGAGCATTGTGGTGACAAAGGTCACAGAGCTTTGTGTGACGAGGTCATGGACCACTGTGATGACAAGTGTCATGAAGCATTGTGATGACTGGAGTCACGGAGCATTGTGATAACAGGGGTCTTGGAGCATTGTGATGAAAAGGGAATGGATCATTGTGATGAAAAAGGCATGGAGCCTTGTCATGACAGTGTTCAAGGAGCATACTGATGACAAGTGTCAGCGAGCATTGTGATGCCAAGTGTATTGAGCCTTGTGGTGACAAAGGTCATGGAGCATTGTGATGAGAAGACCTTGCATAATTGTGATGACGAGCTTCATGGGGCATGTGATGGCAAGTGTTATGGAACATTGTGATCAGAAGTGTTTGGAGCATTGTGATGACAGAGGACATGGAGCATTTTGATTTCATTGTGATGACAATAGCATGAATCATTATGATGACGGGCATGGTGCATTGTGATGACAGTGTTCATGGAGCATTGAGATGAAAAGTGGCATGGAGAATTGTGATTACAGAGGTCTTGGAGCATTGTGATGACAAGGGTCATGGAGCCTTGTGATGACAAGGCCGTGGAACATTGTGATGGCAGGGGTCATGGAGCATTGTTATGACAGTTGTAATGGAGCATTGTGATGAAAAGGGACATGGAGCATTGTGATTACAGGGGTGTTGGAGCATTGTGATGACAAGGGCATGGAGCATTGTGATGAGAAGACCATGGAGCATTCTGATGACATGCGTCATGGAGTTTTGTGATGACAAGGGCATGGAGATTTTGATTACAGGGGTCATGGAATATTGTTATGACAGGGGTGAGGGAGTATTGTGATGACTAGTGATGGAACATTGTGATATCAGTGGTGAGAAAGCATTTTGAGGACAAGTGCATGGAGCATTGTGATGACAAGCTTTATGGAGCATTTTGATGAGAAGGATGTAGAGATTTGTGATGACAAGTGCATGGTGCATTGTGATGACATGGGTTATGGAGCATTGTGCTGACACGCGCATCAAGCAATGTCATAACAAGGTCATGGAGCAGTGTGCTGACAAAGGCATGGTGCTTTGTGATGACAAGGGTCACAGAGCATTGTGATAAAAATTTCATGGAGCATTGTGGTGACAAAGTTCACAGAGCTTTGTGTGACCAGGTCATGGACCATTGTGATGACAAATGTCATAAAGCATTGTGATGACTGGAGTCACGGAGCATTGTGATAACAGGGGTCTTGGAGCATTGTGATGAAAAGGGAATGGATCATTGTGATGAAAAATGCATGGAGCCTTGTCATGACAGGGTTCAAGGAACATACAGATGACAACAGTCAGGGAGCATTTTGGGGATAAGTGTATTGAGCATTGTGATGACAATGATCATGGAGAATTGTGATGAGAAGACCATGGATAATTGTGATGACCAGCGTCATGGGGCATTGTGATGACAAGTGTTATGGAACATTGTGATCAGAAGGGTTTGGTGCATTGTGATGACAGAGGTCATTGAGCATTTTGATTTCATTGTGATGACAATAGCATGCGATATTATGGTGATGGGCACGGTGCATTGTGATGACAGGGTTCATGGAGCATTGAGATGAAAAGAGGCATGGAGTATTGTGATTACAGGGATGTTGGAGCATTGTAATGACAAGGGCATGGAGCATTGTGATGAGAAGCCATCTAGCATTCTGATGACATGGGTCATGGAGCTTTGTGATGACAAGGGCATGGAGAATTGTGATTACAGGGGTCATGGAATATTGTGATGACAGTGGTGAGGGAGTATTGTGATGACTAGTGATGGAACATTGTGATATCAGTGGTGAGAAAGCATTTTGAGTAGAAGTGAATGGAGCATTGTGATGACAAAGTTTATGGAACATTTCGATGACAAGGAGGAGGAGCATTGTGATGACAAGTGCATGGCGCATTGTGATGACATGGGTTATGGAGCATTGTGCTGACACGCACATCGAGCATTCTGATGACAAGGGTCATGGAGCATTGTGCTGACAAAGGCATGGAGCTTTGTGATGACAAGGGTCACAGAGAATTGTGATAAATATTTCATGGAGCATTGTGGTGACAAAAGTCACAGAGCTATGTGTGACGAGGTCATGGACCATTGTGATGACAAAGGTCATGAAGCATTGTGATGACTGGTGTCACGGAGCATTGTGATGACAGGGATCATGGAACATTGCTCTGACAAGATTTATGGATTATTGTGATGACAGTGGGCATGGTGCATTGTGATGAAAAGGGCCATTGAGAATTTTTTGACAACGTCGTGAAGCATTGTGATGACAAGAGCATGGAGCTTGCTATGACAGGGGTCATAGAGCATTGCGATGACAAATGCATTGAGAATTGTGATGACAATATCATGTAACACTGTGATGAGAAGTGTCACGAAGCATTGTGATGACAAGGACGTGGAGAATTGTAATGACATGGGACATGGAGCATTGTGATGAAAAGGGCATGGAGAATTGTGATAGCAAGACCGTGGAGCATTGTGATGAAAAGACCATGGATAATTATGATGAAGAGCGTCATGGATCACTGTAATGACAAGGGGCATGGAGCATTGTGATGACAGGTGTCGTGGTGCATTGTGATGAGAAGGGTCATGGAGCATTGTGATGACAAGTGTCATGGAGCATTGTGATGAGAAGTTCATGGAGCATTTGCCTGAAAATGTTCATGGAGTATTGTGATGACAGTGGTCAAGGAGCATTGTGATGATAAGGGAATGGAGCATTGTAATGACAAGTTCCTGGAGCAGTGTGATGAGAAGACCATGGAGCCTTGTGATGAGAAGTCTCATGGAGCATTCTGATGAATAGGGGCATGGAGCATTGTGATTACAGGGTTCTTGGAGCATTGTGATGACAAGGGCATGGAACATTGTGATGAGAAGGCCATGGAGCATTCTGATGACATGTGTCATGGATCTTTGTGATGACAAGAGTATGGAGCATTGTTATGACAGTGGTAATGGAGCATTGTGATGACAAGGGCATGGAACATTGGTCTGAAAATTTCATGGATTATTGTGATGAGATACGGCATGGAACATTGTGATGACTAGGGCAAGGAATACTGTGATACATGTGTCATGGAGGATTGTAATGACAAGGGCATGGAGCGTTGTGATGAGAAGAGTATCGAGCATTGTGATGACAAGCGTCATGGAGCATTGTGGTGACAAGTGCATGGAGAAATGTGATGAGAGCTTTCATGTAGCACTGTGATGAAATGGCATGGAGCATTGTGATGCCAAGGGTCACGGAGCTTTGTGATGACAAAGGTCATGGAGCATTTTGATGACAAGGATGTAGATCTTTGTGATGACAAGTGCATGGTGCATTGTGATGACATGGGTTATGGAGCATTTTGCTGACACGCGCATCGAGCATTCTGATGACAAGGGTCATGGAGCATTGTGCTGACAAAGGCATTGAGCTTTGTGATGACAAGGGTCACAGAGCATTGTGATAAAAATTTCATGGAGCATTGTGGTGAAAAATGTCACAGAGCTTTGTGTGACGAGGTCATGGACCATTGTGATGACAAATGTCATGAAGCATTGTGATGACTGGTGTCACGGAGCATTGTGATGACAGGGATCATGGAACATTGCTCTGACAAGATTTATGGATTATTGTGATGACAGTGGGCATGGCACATTGTGATGAAAAGGGCCATTGAGAATTTTGATGACAACGTCGTGAAGCATTGTGATGACAAGAGCATGCAGCTTGCTATGACAGGGGTCATAGAGCATTGCGATGACAAATGCATGGAGAATTGTGGTGACAATATCATGTAACATTGTGATGAGAAGTGTCACGAAGCATTGTGATGACAAGGACGTGGAGAATTGTAATGACATGGGACATGGAGCATTGTGATGAACAGGGCATGGAGAATTGTGATAGCAAGACCGTGGAGCATTGTGATGAAAAGACCATGGATAATTATGATGAAGAGCATCATGGATCACTGTAATGACAAGGGGCATGGAGCATTGTGATGACAGGTGTCGTGGTGCATTGTGATGAGAAGGGTCATGGAGCACTGTGATGACAAGTGTCATGGAGCATTGTGATGAGAAGTTCATGGAGCATTTGCCTGAATATGTTCATGGAGTATTGTGATGACAGTGGTCAAGGAGCATTGTGATGATAAGGGAAAGGAGCATTGTAATGACAAGGTCCTGGAGCAGTGTGATGAGAAAACCATGGAGCCTTGTGATGAGAATTCCAATGGAGCATTATGATGAATAGGGGCATGGAGCATTGTGATTACAGGGTTCTTGGAGCATTGTGATGACAAGCGCATGGAGCATTGTGATGAGAAGGCCATGGAGCATTCTGATGACATGTGTCATGGATCTTTGTGATGACAACAGTATGGAGCATTGTTATGACAGTGGTAATGGAGCATTGTGATGACAAGGGCATGGAACATTGGTCTGACAAGATTCATGGATTATTGTGATGACAGTGGGCATGGAACATTGAGATGACAAGGGCATGGAACCCTGTGATGACAGGGTCATGGAGTATTGTGAAGACAGGTGTCAGGGAGCATTGTGATGACATATGTCATTGTCCATTGTGATGACAATGGCATGGAGCATTCTGCTGACAAAGGCATGGAGCATTGTGATGACAATGAAAACAGAGCATTGTGATGAAAATTTCATGTAGCATTGTGGTGACAAAGATCACAGAGCCTTGTGTGACGAGGGCATGGACCATTGTGATGAGAAAGGTCATGAATCATTGTGATGACTGGAGTCTCGGAGCACTGTGATGAAAGGGGTCATGGAGCATTGTGATTACAAGTGCATGGAGCAATATGATGACAGGGGCATGGAACATTGGTCTGACAAGTTTCATGTATTATTGTGATGACAGTGGGCATGGAGCATTGAGATAACAAGGGCATGGAGCATTGTGGTGACAAAGGTCACAGAGCTTTGTGTGACGAGGGCATGGACGACTGTGAGGACAAAGATCATGAAGCATTTTGATGACTGGATTCACGGAGCATTGTGAAGACAGGGGTCATGGAGCATTGCGATGACAAGGGCATGGAGCTTTGTGATGACAGGGGCATGGGACATTGGTCTGAAATGTTTCATGGATTATTGTGATGACAGTGGGCATGGCGCATTGTGATGACAAGGGCATGGAACATTGTGATGACAAGGTCGTGGAATATTGTGAAGACAGGTGTCAGGGAGCATTGTGATGACATATATCATTTTCCATTGTGATGACAATGGCATGGAGCATTGTGATACCAAGTGTCATGGAGGATTGTGATGACAAAGGTAATGGAGCATTTTGATGACAAGGGCTTGGAACATTGCGATGACAAGGGTCATGGAGCATTGTGATGACAAGGGCATGGAGCATTCTGATGAAAAGGTGCATGGAGCATTGAGACTACAGGGGTTTTGAAGCAATGTGATTACAAGGGCATGGAGCATTGTGATGAGAATGCAATGGATCATTCTGATGACATGCGTCATGGAGCTTTGTGATGACAAGGACATGGAGCTTTGTGATTACAGGGGTCTTGGAGCATTGTGATGAAAAAGGAATGGATCATTGTGATGAAAAATGCATGGAGCCTTGTCATGACAGGGTTCAATGAGCATACTGATGACAACTGTCTGGGAGCATTGTGATGATAAGTGTATTGAGCATTGTGATGACAAAGATCATGGAGCATTGTGATGAGAAGACCATGGATAATTGTGATGACCAGTGTCATGGGGCATTGTGATGACAAGTGTTATGGAACATTGTGAACAGAAGGGTTTGGTGCATTGTGATGACAGAGGTCATTGAGCATTTTGATTTCATTTTGATGACAATAGCATGAAATATTATGGTGATGGGCACGGTGCATTGAGATGACAGGGTTCATGGAGCATTGAGATGAAAATGGGCATGGAGCATTGTGATTACGGGGGTGTTGGAGCATTGTGATGAGTAGGCCATGGAGCATTCTGATGACATGCGTCATGGAGCTTTGTGATGACAAGGGCATGGAGAATTGTGATTAAAGGGGTCATGGAATATTGTGATGACAGGGGTGAGGGAGTATTTTGATGACTAGTGATGGAACATTGTGATATCAGTGGTTAGAAGGCATTTTGAGGAGAAGTGCATGGAGCATTGTGATGACAAGGTTTATGGAGCATTTTGATGACAAGGATGTGGAGCATTGTGATGACAAGTGCATGGTGCATTGTGATGACAAGGGTCATGGAGCATTGAGCTGACAAAGGCATGGAGCTTTGTGATGACAAGGGTCACAGCATTGTGATAAAAATTTCATGGAGCATTGTGGTGACAAAGGTCACAGAGCATTGTGTGACGAGGTCATGGACCATTGTGATGACAAATGTCATGAATCATTGTCATGACTGGAGTCACGGAGCATTGTGATAACAGGGGTCTTGGAGCATTGTGATGAAAAGGGAATGGATCATTGTGATGAAAAAGGCATGGAGCCTTGTCATGACAGTGTTCAAGGAGCATACTGATGACAAGTGTCAGCGAGCATTGTGATGCCAAGTGTATTGAGCATTGTGGTGACAAATGTCATGGAGCATTGTGATGAGAAGACCTTGCCTAATTGTGATGACGAGCGTCATGGGGCATGTGATGACAAGTGTTATAGAACATTGTGATCAGAAGTGTTTGGAGCATTGTGATGACAGAGGACATAGAGCATTTTGATTTCATTGTGATGACAATAGCATGAATCATTTTGATGATGGGCATTGTGCATTGAGATGACAGTGTTTCTGACGCTTTGAGATGAAAAGTGGCATGGAGAATTGTGATTACAGAGGTCTTGGAGCACTGTGATGACAAAGGTCATGGAACATTGTGATGTCAGGGTTCATGGAGCAGTGTGATGATAAGGGCATGTAGCACTGTGATGACAGTGTTCATGGAACATTGTGATGACAGAGGTGACTGAGTATTGTGATGACTAGTGATGGAACATTGTGATATATGTGTTGAGAGAGCATTTTGAGGAGAAGATCATGGAGCATTGTGATGACAAGTTTTATGTAGCGGAGTGATGAAAAGGATGTGGAGCATTGTGATGAAAAGAGCATGGCACATTGTGATGACATGTGTCATGGAGCATTGTGCTGACAAGCGCATGGAGCATTTTGATGACAAGTGTCATGGAGCATTGTGCTGACAAAGGCATGGAGCATTGTGATGACAAGGAACACAGAGCATTGTGATGAAAATTTCATGGAGCATTGTGGTGCAAAGATCACAGAGCCTTGTGTGACGAGGGCATGGACCATTGTGATGAGAAAGGTCATGAATCATTGTGATGACTGGAGTCACAGAGCACTGTGATGACAGGGGTCATGGAGCATTGTTATGACAAGGGCATGGATCAATATGATGACAGGGGAATGGAACATTGGTCTGACAGTTTCATGGATTATTGTGATGACAGTGGGCATGGAGCATTGAGATGACAAGTGCATGGAGCATTGTGGTGACAAATGTCACAGAGCCTTGTGTGACGCGGGCATGGACCATTGTGAGGACAATGGTCATGAAGCATTCTGATGACTGCAGTCAAGGAGCATTGTGATGACAGGGGTCATGGAGCATTGTGATGACAAGATCATGGAGCATTGTGATGACAGGGGCATGGAACATTGGTCTGACATGTTTCATGGATTATTGTGATGACAGTGGGCATGGCACATTGTGATGACAAGGGCATGGAACATTGTGATGACAAGGTCATGGAGTATTGTGAAGACAGGTGTCAGGGAACATTGTGATGACATATGTCATTGTCCATTGTGATGACAATGGCATGGAGCATTGTGATACCAAGTGTCATGGAGGATTCTGATGACAAAGGTAATGGAGAATTTTGATGACAAGGGCTTGGAACATTGCGATGACAAGGGTCGTGGAGCATTGTGATGACAAGGGCATGGAGCATTCTGATGAAAATGTGCATGGAGCATTGAGATTACAGGGGTTTTGAAGCAATGTGTTTACAAGGGCATGGAGCATTATGATGAGAAGGCAATGGAGCATTCATATGACATGCGTCATGGAGCTTTGTGATAACAAGGACATGGAGCATTGTGATTACAGGGTGTTGGAGCATTGTGATGACAAGGTCATGGAGCATTGTGATGACAAGGGCATGGAGCATTCTGATGAAAAGTTGCATGGAGCATTGAGATTACAGTGGTTTTGAAGCAATGTGATTACAAGGGCATGGAGCATTGTGATGAAAAGGCAATGGAGCATTCTGATGACATGTGTCATGGAGCTTTGTGATGACAAGGACATAGAGCATTGTGATTACAGGGGTCTTGGAGCATTGTGATGAAAAGGGAATGGATCATCGTGATGAGAAAGGCATGGAGCCTTGTCATGACAGTGTTCAAGGAGCATACTGATGACAAGTGTCAGCGAGCATTATGATGCCAAGTGTATTGAGCATTGTGGTGACAAAGGTCATGGAGCATTGTGATGAGAAGACCTTGCATAATTGTGATGACGAGCGTCATGGGGCATGTGATGACAAGTGTTATTTAACACTGTGATCAGAAGGGTTTGGAGCATTGTGATGACAGAGGACATGTAGCATTTTTATTTCATTGTGATGACAATAGCATGAATCATTATGGTGATGGGCATGGTGCATGGTGATGACAGTGTTCATGGAGCATTGAGATGAAAAGTGGCATGGAGAATTGTGATTACAGAGAACTTGGAGCATTGTGATGACAAGGCAGTGGAACATAGTGATGGCAGGGGTCATGGAGCATTGTTATGACAGGTTTAATGGAGCATTGTGATTACAAGGGCATGGAGGAATGTGATGAGAGATTTCATTGAGCATTGTGATGACAATGTCATGGAGCATTGTGATGCCAACGGTCACAGAGCTTTGTGATGACAAATGTCATGGGGCATTTTGATGACAAGGGCGTGGTGCATTGTGATGAGCAGGGCAGGGAGCATTGTGATGACAAGTTTTATGGAGCATAGCGATGAAATGGATGTGGAGCATTGTTATGAAAAGAGCATGGCACATTGTGATGACATGTGTCATGGAGCATTGTGCTGACAAGTGCATGGAGCATTTTGATGACAAGTTCCATGGAGCATTGTGCTGACAAAGGCATGGAGCACTGTGTTGACAAGGGACACAGAGAATTGTGATGAAAATTTCATGGAGCATTGTGTTGACCGTGATCACAGAGCCTTGTGTGACGAGGGCATGGACCATTGTGATGAGAAATGTCATGAATCATTGTGTTGACTGGAGTCACGGAGCACTGTGATGACAGGGGTCATGGAGCATTGTAATGACAAGGGCATGGATCAATATGATGACAGGGGCATGAAACATTGGTCTGCCAAGTTTCATGGATTATTGTGATGACTGTGGGCATGGAACATTGAGATGACAAGGGCATGGAACCTTGTGATGACAAGGGCATGGAGTATTGTGAAGACAGGTGTCAGGGAGCATTGTGATGACATATGTCATTGTCCATTGTGATGACAATGGCATGGAGCATTGTGATACCAAGTGTCATGGAGGATCGTGATGACAAAGGTAATGGAGCATTTTGATGACAAGGGCTTGGAATATTGCGATGACAAGTGTCATGGAGCATTGTCATGACAATGGCATGGAGCATTCTGATGAAAATGTGCATGGAGCATTGAGATTACAGGGGTTTTGAAACAATGTGTTGACAAGGGCATGGAGCACTGTGATGAGAAGGCAATGCAGCATTCTGATGACATGCGTCATGGAGATTTGTGATGACAAGGACATGGAGCATAGTGATTACAGGGGTCTTGGAGCATTGTGATGAAAAGGGAATGGATCATTGTGATGAAAATTGCATGTAGCCTTGTCATGACAGGCTTCAAGGAGCATACTGATGACAACTGTCAGGGAGCATTGTGATGCCAAGTGTATTGAGCATTGTGGTGACAAAGGTCATGGAGCATTGTGATGAGAAGACCTTGCATAATTGTGATGACGAGCGTCATGGGGCATGTGATGACAAGTGTTATGGAACATTGTGATCAAAAGGGTTTGGAGCATTGTGGTGACAGAGGACATGGAGCATTTTGATATCATTGTGATGAGAATAGCATGAATCATTATGATGATGGGCATGGTGCATTGTGATGACAGTGTTCATGGCCCATTGAGATGAAAAGTGGCATGGAGAATTGTGATTACAGAGGTCTTGGTTCATTGTGAAGACAAGGGTCATGGAGCCTTGTGATGACAAGGCCATGGAACATTGTGATGGCAGGGGTTATGGAGCATTGTTATGACAGGTGTAATGGAGCATTGTGATGACAAGGGCATGGAGCAATGTGATGAGAGATTTCACTGAACACTGTGATGACAATGGCATGGAGCATTGTGATGCCAAGGGTCATGGAGCTTTGTTATGACAAATGTCATGGGGCATTTTGATGACAAGGGCATGGTGCATTGTGATTAGAAGGGCAGGGAGCATTGTGATGACAGTGTCATGGAGCAATTTGATGAAAAGGGTCATGGAATATTTTGATGACAGGGGTTATGGAACATTGTGATGTCAGGTGTCATGAAGCATTGTGATGAAATGGGTCATGGAGCATTTTGTGACAGGGGTTATGGAACATTCTGATGTCAGGGGTCATGGAGCATTGTGATGATAAGGGCATGTAGCACTGTGATGACAGTGGTCATGGAACATTGTGATGACAGAGGTGAGGGAGTATTGTGATGACCAGTGATGGAACATTGTGATATATGTGTTGAGAGAGGATTTTGATGAGAAGTGCATGGAGCATTGTGATGACAAGTTTTATGGAGCAGAGTGATGAAAAGGATGTGGAGCATTCTGATGAAAAGAGCATGGCACATTGTGATGACATGTGTCATGGCTCATTGTGCTGACAAGCGCATGGAGCATTTTGATGACACGTGTCATGGAGCATTGTGCTGACAAAGGCATGGAGCACTGTGATGACAAGGGACACAGAGCATTCTGATGAAAATTTCATCGAGCATTGAGGTGACAAAGATCACAGAGCCTTGTGTGACAAGGGCATGGACCATTGTGATGAGAAAGGTCATGAATCATTGTGGTGACTGGAGTCACGGAGCACTGTGATGACAGGGGTCATGGAGCATTGTGATGACAAGGGCACGGAGCAATATGATGACAGCGTCATGGAACATTGGTCTGACAATTTCATGGATTATTGTGATGACAGTCGGCACGGAACATTGAGATGAAAAGGGCATGGAGCATTGTGGTGACAAAGGTCACAGAACCTTGTGTGACGAGGGCATGGACAATTGTGATGACAAATGTCATGAAGCATTGTGATGACTGGAGTCACGGAGCACTGTGATGACAGGGGTCATGGAGCATTGCGATGAAAAGGGCATGGAGCATCGTGATGACATGGGTTATGAAGCATTGTGCTGACACGCGCATCGAGCATTGTGATGACAAGGGCCATGGAGCATTGTGCTGACAAAGGCATGGAGCTTTGTGATGACAAGGGTCACAGAGCATTGTGATAAAAATTTCATGGAGCATTGTGGTGACAAACGTCATAGAGCTTTGTGTGACTAGGTCATGGACCATTGTGATGACAAATATCATGAAGCATTGTGATGACTGGAGTCACGAAGCACTGTGATAACAGGGGTCTTGGAGCATCGTGATGATAATGGAATGGATCATTGTGATGAAAAAGGCATGGAGCCTTGTCATGACTGTGTTCAAGGAGCATACTGATGACAAGTGTCAGCGAGCATTGTGATGCCAAGTGTATTGAGCATTGTGGTGACAATGGTTATGGAGCACTGTGATGAGAAGACCTTGCATAATTGTGATGACGAGCGTCATGGGGCATGTGATGACAAGTGTTATGGAACATTGTGATCAGAAGGGTTTGGAGCATTGTGATGACAGAGGACATGGAGCATTTTGATTTCATTGTGATGACAATAGCATGAATCATTATGATGATGGGCATGGTGCATTGTGATGACAGGTTTCATGGAGCATTGAGATGAAAAGTGGCATGGAGAATTGTGATTACAGAGGTCTTGTAGCATTGCGATGACAAGGGTCATGGAGCCTTGTGATGACAAGGCCGTGGAACATTGTGATGGCAGGGTTCATGGAGCATTGTTATGACAGGTATAATGGAGCATTGTGATTACAAGGGCATGGAGCTATGTGATGAGAGATTTCATTGAACACTGTGATGACAATTGCATGGAGCATTGTGATGCCAAGCATAATGGAGATTTGTTATGACAAATGTAATGGGGCATTTTGATGACAAGGGTGTGATGCATTGTGATGAGAAGGGCAGGGAGCATTGTGATGACAAGGTCATGGAGCAATTTGATGAAAAGGGTCATGGAATATTTTGATGACATGGGTTATGGAACATTGTGATGTCAGGGGTCATGAAGCATTGTGATGAAATGGGTCATGGAGCATTTTGTGACAGGGGTTATGGAACATTGTGATGTCAGGGTTCATGGAGCATTGTGATGATAAGTGCATGTAGCACTGTGATGACAGTGGTCATGGAACATTGTGATGACAGAGGTGAGGGAGTATTGTGATGACTAGTGATGGAACATTGTGATATATGTGTTGAGAGAGCATTTTGAGGAGAAGATCATGGAGCATTGCGATGACAAGTTTTATGTAGCAGAGCGATGTAAAGGATGTGGAGCATTGTGATGAAAAGAGCATGGCACATTGTGATGACATGTGTCATGGAGCATTGTGCTGACAAGCGCATGGAGCATTTTGATGACAAGTGTCATGGAGCATTGTGCTGACAAAGGCGTGGAGCACTGTGATGACAAGGGACACAGAGCATTGTGATGAAAATTTCATGGAGCATTGTGGTGCAAAGATCACACAGCCTTGTGTGACGAGGGCATGGACGATTGTGATGAGAAAGGTCATGAACATTGTGATGACTGGAGTCACAGGGCACTGTGATGACAGGGGTCATGCAGCATTGTTATGACAAAGGCATGGATCAATATGATGACAGGGGAATGGAACATTGGTCTGACAAATTTCATGGATTATTGTGATGACAGTGGGCATGGAGCATTGAGATGACAAGGGCATGGAGCATTGTGGTGACAAAGGTCACAGAGCCTTGTGTGACGAGGGCATGGAGCATTGTGAGGACAATGGTAATGAAGCATTGTAATGACTGGAGTCAAGGAGCATTGTGATGACAGGGGTCATGGAGCATTGTGATGACAAGGTCATGGAGCATTGTGATGACAGGGGCATGGATCATTGGTCTGAAATGTTTCATGGATTATTGTGATGACAGTGGGCATGGCGCATTGTTATGACAAGGGCATGGAACATTGTGATTACAAGGTCATGGAGTATTGTGAAGACAGGTGTCAGGGAACATTGTGATGACATATGTCATTGTCCATTGTGATGACAATGGCATGGAGCATTGTGATACCAAGTGTCATGGAGGATTCTGATGACAAAGGTAATGGAGAAGATTGATGACAATGGCTTGGAACATTGCGATGACAAGGGTCATGGAGTATTCTGATGACAAGGGCATGGAGCATTCTGATGAAAATGTGCATGGAGCATTGAGATTACAGGGGTTTTGAAGCAATGTGTTTACAAGGGCATGGAGCATTATGATGAGAAGGCAATGGAGCATTCTTATGACATGCGTCATGGAGCTTTGTGATAACAAGGACATGGAGCATTGTGATTACAGGGTGTTGGAACATTGTGATGACAAGGTCATGGAGCATTGTGATGACAAGGGCATGGAGCATTCTGATGAAAAGTTGCATGGAGCATTGAGATTACAGTGGTTTTGAAGCAATGTGATTACAAGGGCATGGAGCATTGTGATGAAAAGGCAATGGAGCATTCTGATGACATGTGTCATGGAGCTTTGTGATGACAAGGACATAGAGCACTGTGATTACAGGGGTCTTGGAGCATTGTGATGAAAAGGGAATGGATCATTGTGATGAAAAAGGCATGGAGCCTTGTCATGACAGTGTTCAAGGAGCATACTGATGACAAGTGTCAGCGAGCATTGTGATGCCAAGTGTATTGAGCATTGTGGTGACAAAAGTCATGGAGCATTGTGATGAGAAGACCTTGCATAATTGTGATGACGAGCGTCATGGGGCATGTGATGACAAGTGTTATTTAACACTGTGATCAGAAGGGTTTGGAGCATTGTGATGACAGAGGACATGGAGCATTTTTATTTCATTGGGATGACAATAGCATGAATCATTTTGATGATGGGCACGGTGCATTGTGATGACAGTGTTCATGGAGCATTGAGATGAAAAGTGGCTTAGAGAATTGTGATTACAGAGAACTTGGAGCATTGTGATGACAAGGCAGTGGAACATAGTGATGGCAGGGGTCATGGAGCATTGCTATGACAGGTTTAATGGAGCATTGTGATGACAATGTCATGGAGCATTGTGATGCCAACGGTCACGGAGCTTTGTGATGACAAATGTCATGGGGCATTTTGATGACAAGGGCGTGGTGCATTGTGATGAGCAGGGCAGGGAGCATTGTGATGACAAGTTTTAAGGAGCATAGCGATGAAAAGGATGTGGAGCATTGTGATGAAAAGAGCATGGCACATTGTGATGACATGTGTCATGGAGCATTGTGCTGACAGCGCATGGAGCATTTTGATGACAAGTTCCATGGAGCAGTGTGCTGACAAAGGCATGGAGCACTGTGTTGAAAAGGGACACAGAGAATTGTGATGAAAATTTCATGGAGCATTGTGTTTACAGTGATCACAGAGCCTTCTGTGACGAGGGCATGGACCATTGTGATGAGAAATGTCATGAATCATTGTGTTGACTGGAGTCACGGAGCACTGTGATGACAGGGGTCATGGAGCATTGTAATGACAAGGGCATGGATAAATATGACGACAGGGGCATGGAACACTGGTCTGACAAGATTCATGGATTATTGTGATGACAGTGGGCATGGAACATTGAGATGACAAGGGCATGGAACCTTGTGATGACAAGGTCATGGAGTATTGTGAATACAGGTGTCAGGGAGCATTGTGATGACATATGTCATTGTCCATTGTGATGACAATGGCATGGAGCATTGTGATACCAAGTGTCATGGAGGATTGTGATGACAAAGGTAATGGAGCATTTTGATGACAAGGGCTTGGAACATTGTGATGACAAGTGTCATGCAGCATTCTGATGACAAGGGCATGGAGCATTCTGATGAAAATGTGCATGGAGCATTGAGATTACAGGTGTTTTGAACCAATGTGTTGACAAGGGCATGGAGCACTGTGATGAGAAGGCCATGGAGCATTCTGATGACATGTGTCATGGAGATTTGTGATGACAAGGACATGGAGCATTGTGGTTACAGGGGTCTTGGAGCATTGTGATGAAAAGGGAATGGATCATTGTGATGAAAAATGCATGGAGCCTTGTCATGACAGGCTTCAAGGAGCATACTGATGACAACTGTCAGGGAGCATTGTGATGATAAGTGTATTGAGCATTGTGATGACAAAGATCATGGAGCATTGTGAAGAGAAGACCATGGATAATTGTGATGACCAGCGTCATGGGGCATTGTGATGACAAGTGTTATGGAACATTGTGATCAGAAGGGTTTGGTGCATTGTGATGCCAGAGGTCATTGAGCATTTGATTTCATTGTGATGACAATAGCATGAAATATTATGGTGATGGGCACAGTGAATTGTGATGATAGGGTTCTTGGAGCATTGAGATGAAAAGGGGCATGGAGCATTGTGATTACAGGGGTGTTGGAGCATTGTGATTACAAGGGCATGGAGCATTGTGATGAGGAGGTCATGGAGCATTCTGATGATATGCGTCATGGAGCTTTGTGATGACAAGTGCATGGAGAATTATGATTACAGGGGTCATGGAATATTGTGATCACAGGGGTGAGGGAGTATTGTGATGACTAGTGATGGAACATTGTGATATCAGTGGTGAGAAGGCATTTTGAGGAGAAGTGCATGGAGCATTGTGATGACAAGATTTATGGAGAATTTTGATGACAAGGATGTGGAGCATTGTGATGACAAGTGTATGGTGCATTGTGATGACATGGGTTATGGAGCATTGTGCTGACACGCGCATCGAGCATTGTGATGACAAGGGTCATGGAGCATTGTGCTGACAATGGCATGGAGCTTTGTGATGACAAGGGTCACAGAGCATTGTGATAAAAATTTCATGGAGCATTATGATGACAAAGTTCACAGAGCTTTGTGTGACGAGGTCATGGACCATTGTGATGACAAATGTCATGAAGCATTGTGATGACTGGAGTCATGGAGCATTATGATAACAGGGGTCTTGGAGCATTGTGATGAAAAGGGAATGGATCATTGTGATGAAAAAGGCATGGAGCCTTCTCATGACAGTGTTCAAGGAGCATACTGATGACAAGTGTCAGCGAGCATTGTGATGCCAAGTGTATTGAGCATTGTGGTGACAAATATCATGGAGCATTGTGATGAGAAGACCTTGCCTAATTGTGATGACGAGCGTCATGGGGCATGTGATGACAAGTGTTATGGAACATTGTGATCAAAAGGGTTTGGAGCATTGTGGTGACAGAGGACATGGAGCATTTTGATATCATTGTGATGAGAATAGCATGAATCATTATGATGATGGGCATGGTGCATTGTGATGACAGTGTTCATGGCCCATTGAGATGAAAAGTGGCATGGAGAATTGTGATTACAGAGGTCTTGGTTCATTGTGATGACAAGGGTCATGGAGCCTTGTGATGACAAGGCCATGGAACATTGTGATGACAGGGGTTATGGAGCATTGTTATGACAGGTGTAATGGAGCATTGTGATGACAAGGGCATGGAGCAATGTGATGAGAGATTTCATTGAACACTGTGATGACAATGGCATGGAGCATTGTGATGCCAAGGGTCATGAAGCTTTGTTATGACAAATGTCATGGGGCATTTTGATGACAAGGGCATGGTGCATTGTGATTAGAAGGGCAGGGAGCATTGTGATGACAGTGTCATGGAGCAATTTGATGAAAAGGGTCATGGAATATTTTGATGACAGGGGTTATGGAACATTGTGATGTCAGGTGTCATGAAGCATTGTGATGAAATGGGTCATGGAGCATTTTGTGACAGGGGTTATGGAACATTGTGATGTCAGGGGTCATGGAGCATTGTGATGATAAGGGCATAGAGCACTGTGATGACAGTGGTCATGGAACATTGTGATGACAGAGGTGAGGGAGTATTGTGATGACCAGTGATGGAACATTGTGATATATGTGTTGAGAGAGGATTTTGATGAGAAGTGCATGGAGCATTGTGATGACAAGTTTTATGGAGCAGAGCGATGAAAAGGATGTGGAGCATTGTGATGAAAAGAGCATGGCACATTGTGATGACATGTGTCATGGCTCATTGTGCTGACAAGCGCATGGAGCATTTTGATGACAAGTGTCATGGAGCATTGTGCTGACAAAGGCATGGAGCACTGTGATGACAAGGGACACAGAGCATTCTGATGAAAATTTCATCGAGCATTGTGGTGACAAAGATCCCAGAGCCTTGTGTGATGAGGGCATGGACCATTGTGATGAGAAAGGTCATGAATCATTGTGGTGACTAGAGTAACGGAGCACTGTGATGACAGGGGTCATGGAGCATTGTGATGACAAGGGCATGGAGCAATATGATGACAGGGTCATGGAACATTGGTCTGACAATTTCATGGATTATTGTGATGACAGTGGGCACTGAACATTTAGATGACAAGGGCATGGAGCATTGTGGTGACAAAGGTCACAGAGCCTTGTGTGATGAGGGCATTGACCATTGTGATGACAAATGTCATGAAGCATTGTGATGACTGGAGTCACGGAGCACTATGATGACAGGGGTCATGGAGCATTGCGATGACAAGGGCATGGAGCATCGTGATGACATGGGTTATGGAGCATTGTGCTGACACGCGCATCGAGCATTGTGATGACAAGGGTCATGGAGCTTTGTGCTGACAAAGGCATGGAGCTTTGTGATGACAAGGGTCACAGAGCATTGTGATAAAAATTTCATGGAGCATTGTGGTGACAAACGTCATAGAGCTTTGTGTGACTAGGTCATGGACCATTGTGATGACAAATATCATGAAGCATTGTGATGACTGGAGTCACGAAGCACTGTGATAACAGGGGTCTTGGAGCATCGTGATGATAATGGAATGGATCATTGTGATGAAAAAGGCATGGAGCCTTGTCATGACTGTGTTCAAGGAGCATACTGATGACAAGTGTCAGCGAGCATTGTGATGCCAAGTGTATTGAGCATTGTGGTGACAATGGTTATGGAGCACTGTGATGAGAAGACCTTGCATAATTGTGATGACGAGCGTCATGGGGCATGTGATGACAAGTGTTATGGAACATTGTGATCAGAAGGGTTAGGAGCATTGTGATGACAGAGGACATGGAGCATTTTGATTTCATTGTGATGACAATAGCATGAATCATTATGATGATGGGCATTGTATATTGAGATGACAGTGTTCCTGACGCATTGAGATGAAAAGTGGCATGGAGAATTGTGATTACAGAGGTCTTGGAGCATTGTGATGACAAGGGTCATGGAGCATTGTGATGACAAGGCCGTGGAACATTGTGATCGCAGGGGTCATGGAGCATTGTTATGACAGGTGTAATGGAGCATTGTGATGACAAGGTCATGGAGCAATGTGATGAGAGATTTCATTGAACATTGTGATGACAATGGCATGGAGCATCGTTTTGCCAAAGGTCATGGAGATTCGTTATGACAAATGTCATGGGGCATTTTGATGACAAGGGTGTGGTGCATTGTGATGAGAAGGGCAGGGAGCATTGTGATCACAGTGTCATGGAGCAATTTGAATAAAAGTTCATGGAATATTTTGATGACAGGGTTTATGGAACATTGTGATGTCAGGGGTCATGAAGCATTGTGATGAAATGGGTCATGGAGCATTTTGTGACAGGGGTTATTGAACATTGTGATGTCAGGGGTCATGGAGAATTGTGATTACAGGTGTCTTGGAGCATTGTGATGAAAAGGGAATGGATCATTGTGATGAAAATGGAATGGAGCCTTGTCATGACTGTGTTCAAGGAGCATACTGATGACAAGTGTCAGCGAGCATTGTGATGCCAAGTGTATTGAGCATTGTGGTGACAAAGGTCATGGAGCATTGTGATGAGAAGACCTTGCATAATTGTGATGACGAGCGTCATGGGTCATGTGATGACAAGTGTTATGGAACATTTTGATCAGAAGGGTTTGGAGCATTGTGATGACAGAAGACATGGAGCATTTTGATTTCATTGTGATGACAATAGCATGAATTATTATGATGATGGCATGGTGCATTGTGATGACAGTGTTCATGGAGCATTGAGATGAAAAGTGGCATGGAGAATTGTGATTACAGAGGTCTTGGAGCATTGTGATGACAAAGACATGGAACATTGTGATGACAAGGTCATGGAATATTGTGAAGACAGGTGTCAGGGAGCATTGTGATGACATATGTCATTGTCCATTGTGATGACAATGGCATGGAGCATTGTGATACCAAGTGTCATGGAGGATTGTGATGACAAAGGTAAAGGAGAAGTTTGATGACAAGGGCTTGAAACATTGCGATGACAACGGTCATGGAGCATTCTGATGACAAGGGCATGGAGCATTCTGATGAAAATGTGCATGAAGCATTGAGATTACAGGGGTTTTGAAGCAATGTGTTTACAAGGGCATGGAGCATTATGATGAGAAGGCAATGGAGCATTCTTATGACATGCGTCATGGAGCTTTGTGATAACAAGGACATGGAGCATTGTGATTACAGGGTGTTGGAGCATTGTGATGACAAGGTCATGGAGCATTGTGATGACAAGGGCATGGAGCATTCTGATGAAAAGTTGCATGGAGCATTGAGATTACAGTGGTTTTGAAGCAATGTGATTACAAGGGCATGGAGCATTGTGATGAAAAGGCAATGGAGCATTCTGATGACATGTGTCATGGAGCTTTGTGATGACAAGGACATAGAGCATTGTGATTACAGGGGTCTTGGAGCATTGTGATGTAAAGGGAATGGATCATTGTGATGAAAAAGGCATGGAGCCTTGTCATGACAGTGTTCAAGGAGCATACTGATGACAAGTGTCAGTGAGCATTGTGATACCAAGTGTATTGAGCATTGTGGTGACAAAGGTCATGGATCATTGTGATGAGAAGACCTTGCCTAATTGTGATGACGAGCGTCATGGGGCATGTGATGACAAGTGTTATTTAACACTGTGATCAGAAGGGTTTGGAGCATTGTGATGACAGAGGACATGTAGCATTTTTATTTCATTGGGATGACAATAGCATGAATCATTATGATGATGGGCATGGTGCATTGTGATGACAGTGTTCATGGAGCATTGAGATGAAAAGTGACATAGAGAATTGTGATTACAGAGAACTTGGAGCATTGTGATGACAAGGCAGTGGAACATAGTGATGGCAGGGGTCATGGAGCATTGTTATGACAGGTTTAATGGAGCATTGTGATGACAATGTCATGGAGCATTGTGATGCCAACGGTCACGGAGCTTTGTGATGACAAATGTCATGGGACATTTTGATGACAAGGGCGTGGTGCATTGTGATGAGCAGGGCAGGGAGCATTGTGATGACAAGTTTTATGGAGCATAGCGATGAAAAGGATGTGGAGCATTGTGATGAAAAGAGCATGGCACATTGTGATGACATGTGTCATGGAGCATTGTGCTGACAGCGCATGGAGCATTTTGATGACAAGTTCCATGGAGCAGTGTGCTGACAAAGGCATGGAGCACTGTGTTGAAAAGGGACACAGAGAATTGTGATGAAAATTTCATGGAGCATTGTGTTTACAGTGATCACAGAGCCTTCTGTGACGAGGGCATGGACCATTGTGATGAGAAATGTCATGAATCATTGTGTTGACTGGAGTCACGGAGCACTGTGATGACAGGGGTCATGGAGCATTGTAATGACAAGGGCATGGATAAATATGACGACAGGGGCATGGAACACTGGTCTGACAAGATTCATGGATTATTGTGATGACAGTGGGCATGGAACATTGAGATGACAAGGGCATGGAACCTTGTGATGACAAGGTCATGGAGTATTGTGAATACAGGTGTCAGGGAGCATTCTGATGACATATGTCATTGTCCATTGTGATGAAAATGGCATGGAGCATTGTGATACCAAGTGTCATGGAGGATTGTGATGACAAATGTAATGGAGAATTTTGATGACAAGGGCTTGGAACATTGTGATGACAAGTGTCATGGAGCATTCTGATGACAAGGGCATGGAGCATTCTGATGAAAATGTGCATGGAGCATTGAGATTACAGGGGTTTTGAACCAATGTGTTGACAAGGGCATGGAGCACTGTGATGAGAAGGCAATGGAGCATTCTGATGACATGTGTCATGGAGATTTGTGATGACAAGGACATGGAGCATTGTGGTTACAGGGGTCTTGGAGCATTGTGATGAAAAGGGAATGGATCATTGTGATGTAAAATGCATGGAGCCTTGTCATGACAGGCTTCAAGGAGCATACTGATGACAACTGTCAGGGAGCATTGTGATGATAAGTGTATTGAGCATTGTGATGACAAAGATCATGGAGCATTGTGATGAGAAGACCATGGATAATTGTGATGACCAGCGTCATGGGGCATTGTGATGACAAGTGTTATGGAACATAGTGATCAGAAGGGTTTGGTGCATTGTGATGCCAGAGGTCATTGAGCATTTGATTTCATTGTGATGACAATAGCATGAAATATTATGGTGATGGGCACGGTGCATTGTGATGATAGGGTTCTTGGAGCATTGAGATGAAAAGGGGCATGGAGCATTGTGATTACAGGGGTGTTGGAGCATTGTGATTACAAGGGCATGGAGCATTGTGATGAGGAGGCCATGGAGCATTCTGATGACATGCGTCATGGAGCTTTGTGACGACAAGTGCATGGAGAATTATGATTACAGGGGTCATGGAATATTGTGATCACAGGGGTGAGGGAGTATTGTGATGACTAGTGATGGAACACTGTGATATCAGTGGTGAGAAGGCATTTTGAGGAGAAGTGCATGGAGCATTGTGATGACAAGATTTATGGAGAATTTTGATGACAAGGATGTGGAGCATTGTGATGACAAGTGTATGGTGCATTGTGATGACATGGGTTATGGAGCATTGTGCTGACACGCGCATCGAGCATTGTGATGACAAGGGTCATGGAGCATTGTGCTGACAATGGCATGGAGCTTTGTGATGACAAGGGTCACAGAGCATTGTGATAAAAATTTCATGGAGCATTATGATGACAAAGTTCACAGAGCTTTGTGTGACGAGGTCAAGGACCATGGTGATGACAAATGTCATGAAGCATTGTGATGACTGGAGTCACGGAGCATTGTGATAACAGGGGTCTTGGAGCATTGTGATGAAAAGGGAATGGATCATTGTGATGAAAAAGGCATGGAGCCTTGTCATGACAGTGTTCAAGGAGCATACTGATGACAAGTGTCAGCGAGCATTGTGATGCCAAGTGTATTGAGCATTGTGGTGACAAAGGTCATGGAGCATTGTGATGAGAAGACCTTGCATAATTGTGATGACGAGCGTCATGGGGCATGTGATGACAAGTGTTATGGAACATTGTGATCCAAAGGGTTTGGAGCATTGTGGTGACAGAGGACATGGAACATTTTGATATCATTGTGATGAGAATAGCATGAATCATTATGATGATGGGCATGGTGCATTGTGATGACAGTGTTCATGGCCCATTGAGATGAAAAGTGTCATGGAGAATTGTGATTACAGAGGTCTTGGTTCATTGTGATGACAAGGGTCATGGAGCCTTGTGATGACAAGGCCATGGAACATTGTGATGGCAGGGGTTATGGAGCATTGTTATGACAGGTGTAATGGAGCATTGTGATGACAAGGGCATGGAACAATGTGATGAGAGATTTCATTGAACACTGTGATGACAATGGCATGGAGCATTGTGATGCCAAGGGTCATGGAGCTTTGTTATGACAAATGTCATGGGGCATTTTGATGACAAGGGCATGGTGCATTGTGATTAGAAGGGCAGGGAGCATTGTGATGACAGTGTCATGGAGCAATTTGATGAAAAGGGTCATGGAATATTTTGATGACAGGGGTTATGGAACATTTTGATGTCAGGTGTCATGAAGCATTGTGATGAAATGGGTCATGGAGCATTTTGTGACAGGGGTTATGGAACATTGTGATGTCAGGGGTCATGGAGCGTTGTGATGATAAGGGCATGTAGCACTGTGATGACAGTGGTCATGGAACATTGTGATGACAGAGGTGAGGGAGTATTGTGATGACCAGTGATGGAACATTGTGATATATGTGTTGAGAGAGGATTTTGATGAGAAGTGCATGGAGCATTGTGATGACAAGTTTTATGGAGCAGAGTGATGAAAAGGATGTGGAGCATTGTGATGAAAAGAGCATGGCACATTGTGATGACATGTGTCATGGCTCATTGTGCTGACAAGCGCATGGAGCATTTTGATGACAAGTGTCATGGAGCGTTGTGCTGACAAAGGCATGGAGCACTGTGATGACAAGGGACACAGAGCATTCTGATGAAAATTTCATCGAGCATTGAGGTGACAAAGATCACAGAGCCTTGTGTGACGAGGGCATGGACCATTGTGATGAGAAAGGTCATGAATCATTGTGGTGACTGGAGTCACGGAGCACTGTGATGACAGGGGTCATGGAGCATTGTTATGACAAGGGCATGAAGCAATATGATGACAGGGTCATGGAACATTGGTCTGACAATTTCATGGATTATTGTGATGACAGTGGGCACTGAACATTTAGATGACAAGGGCATGGAGCATTGTGGTGACAAAGGTCACAGAGCCTTGTGTGATGAGGGCATGGACCATTGTGATGACAAATGTCATGAAGCATTGTGATGACTGGAGTCACGGAGCAATATGATGACAGGGGTCATGGAGCATTGCGATGACCAGGGCATGGAGCATCGTGATGACATGGGTTATGGAGCATTGTGCTGACACGCGCATCGAGCATTGTGATGACAAGGGTCATGGAGCTTTGTGCTGACAAAGGCATGGAGCTTTGTGATGACAAGGGTCACAGAGCATTGTGATAAAAATTTCATGGAGCATTGTGGTGACAAATGTCATAGAGCTTTGTGTGACTAGGTCATGGACCATTGTGATGACAAATATCATGAAGCATTGTGATGACTGGAGTCATGAAGCACTGTGATAACAGGGGTCTTGGAGCATCGTGATGATAATGGAATGGATCATTGTGATGAAAAAGGCATGGAGCCTTGTCATGACTGTGTTCAAGGAGCATACTGATGACAAGTGTCAGCGAGCATTGTGATGCCAAGTGTATTGAGCATTGTGGTGACAATGGTTATGGAGCACTGTGATGAGAAGACCTTGCATAATTGTGATGACGAGCGTCATGGGGCATGTGATGACAAGTGTTATGGAACATTGTGATCAGAAGGGTTTGGAGCATTGTGATGACAGAGGACATGGAGCATTTTGATTTCATTGTGATGACAATAGCATGAATCATTATGATGATGGGCATTGTATATTGAGATGACAGTGTTCCTGACGCATTGAGATGAAAAGTGGCATGGAGAATTGTGATTACAGAGGTCTTGGAGCATTGTGATGACAAGGGTCATGGAGCATTGTGATGACAAGGCCGTGGAACATTGTGATCGCAGGGGTCATGGAGCATTGTTATGACAGGTGTAATGGAGCATTGTGATGACAAGGTCATGGAGCAATGTGATGAGAGATTTCATTGAACATTGTGATGACAATGGCATGGAGCATCGTTTTGCCAAAGGTCATGGAGATTCGTTATGACAAATGTCATGGGGCATTTTGATGACAAGGGTGTGGTGCATTGTGATGAGAAGGGCAGGGAGCATTGTGATGACAGTGTCATGGAGCAATTTGAATAAAAGTTCATGGAATATTTTGATGACAGGGTTTATGGAACATTGTGATGTCAGGGGTCATGAAGCATTGTGATGAAATGGGTCATGGAGCATTTTGTGACTGGGGTTATTGAACATTGTGATGTCAGGGGTCATGGAGAATTGTGATTACAGGTGTCTTGGAGCATTGTGATGAAAAGGGAATGGATCATTGTGATGAAAATGGAATGGAGCCTTGTCATGACTGTGTTCAAGGAGCATACTGATGACAAGTGTCAGCGAGCATTGTGATGCCAAGTGTATTGAGCATTGTGGTGACAAAGGTCATGGAGCATTGTGATGAGAAGACCTTGCATAATTGTGATGACGAGCGTCATGGGTCATGTGATGACAAGTGTTATGGAACATTTTGATCAGAAGGGTTTGGAGCATTGTGATGACAGAAGACATGGAGCATTTTGATTTCATTGTGATGACAATAGCATGAATCATTATGATGATGGCATGGTGCATTGTGATGACAGTGTTCATGGAGCATTGAGATGAAAAGTGGCATGGAGAATTGTGATTACAGAGGTCTTGGAGCATTGCGATGACAAGGGTCATGGAGCCTTGTGATGACAAGGCCGTGGAACATTGTGATGGCAGGGTTCATGGAGCATTGTTATGACAGGTATAATGGAGCATTGTGATGACAAGGGCATGGAGCTATGTGATGAGAGATTTCATTGAACACTGTGATGACAATTGCATGGAGCATTGTGATGCCAAACATAATGGAGATTTGTTATGACAAATGTCATGGGGCATTTTGATGACAAGGGCGTGGTGCATTGTGATGAGAAGGGCAGGGAGCATTGTGATGACAGGGTCATGGAGCAATTTGATGAAAAGGGTCATGGAATATTTTGATGACATGGGTTATGGAACATTGTGATGTCAGGGGTCATGAAGCATTGTGATGAAATGGGTCATGGAGCATTTTGTGACAGGGGTTATGGAACATTGTGATGTCAGGGTTCATGGAGCATTGTGATGATAAGTGCATGTAGCACTGTGATGACAGTGGTCATGGAACATTGTGATGACAGAGGTGAGGGAGTATTGTGATGACTAGTGATGGAACATTGTGATATATGTGTTGAGAGAGCATTTTGAGGAGAAGATCATGGAGCATTGTGATGACAAGTTTTATGGAGCATAGCGATGAAAAGGATGTGGAGCATTGTGATGAAAAGAGCATGGCACATTGTGATGACATGTGTCATGGAGCATTGTGCTGACAAGCGCATGGAGCATTTTGATGACAAGTGTCATGGAGCATTGTGCTGACAAAGGCGTGGAGCACTGTGATGACAAGGGACACAGAGCATTGTGATGAAAATTTCATGGAGCATTGTGGTGCAAAAATCACAGAGCCTTGTGTGACGAGGGCATGGACGATTGTGATGAGAAAGGTCATGATCATTGTGATGACTGGAGTCACAGAGCACTGTGATGACAGGGGTCATGGAGCATTGTTATGAAAAGGGCATGGATCAATATGATGACCGGGGATTGGAATATAGGTCTGAAAAATTTCATGGATTATTGTGATGACAGTGGGCAAGGAGCATTGAGATGACAAGGGCATGGAGCATAGTGGTGACAAAGGTCACAGAGCCTTGTGTGACGAGGGCATGGAGCATTGTGAGGACAATGGTCATGAAGCATTGTGATGACTGGAGTCAAGGAGCATTGTGATGACAGGGGTCATGGAGCATTGTGATGACAAGATCATGGAGCATTGTGATGACAGGGGCATGGAACATTGGTCTGACATGTTTCATGGATTATTGTGATGACAGTGGGCATGGCGCATTGTGATGACAAGGTCATGGAACATTGTGATGACAAGGTCATACAGTATTGTGAAGACAGGTGTCAGGGAACATTGTGATGACATATGTCATTGTCCATTGTGATGACAATGGCATGGAGCATTGTGATACCAAGTGTCATGGAGGATTGTGATGACAAAGGTAAAGGAGAAGTTTGATGACAAGGGCTTGGAACATTGCGATGACAAGGGTCATGGAGCATTCTGATGACAAGGACATGGAGCATTCTGATGAAAATGTGCATGGAGCTTTGAGATTACAGGGGTTTTGAAGCAATGTGTTTACAAGGGCATGGAGCATTATGATGAGAAGGCATTGGAGCATTCTTATGACATGCGTCATGGAGCTTTGTGATAACAAGGACATGGAGCATTGTGATTACAGGGTGTTGGAGAATTGTGATGACAAGTTCATGGAGCATTGTGATGACAAGGGCATGGAGCAATCTGATGAAAAGGTGCATGGTGCATTGAGATTACAGTGGTTTTGAAGCAATGTGATTACAAGGGCATGGAGCATTTTGATGAAAAGGCAATGGAGCATTCTGATGACATGTGTCATGGAGCTTTGTGATGACAAGGACATAGAGCATTGTGATTACAGGGGTCTTGGAGCATTGTGATGAAAAGGGAATGGATCATTGTGATGAAAAAGGCATGGAGCCTTGTCATGACAGTGTTCAAGGAGCATACTGATGACAAGTGTCAGCGAGCATTGTGATGCCAAGTGTATTGAGCATTGTGGTGACAAAGGTCATGGAGCATTGTGATGAGAAGACCTTGCCTAATTGTGATGACGAGCGTCATGGGGCATGTGATGACAAGTGTTATTTAACACTGTGATCAGAAGGGTTTGGAGCATTGTGATGACAGAGGACATGGAGCATTTTTATTTCATTGGGATGACAATAGCATGAATCATTATGATGATGGGCACGGTGCATTGTGATGACAGTGTTCATGGAGCATTGAGATGAAAAGTGGCATAGAGAATTGTGATTACAGAGAACTTGGAGCATTGTGATGACAAGGCAGTGGAACATAGTGATGGCAGGGGTCATGTAGCATTGTTATGACAGGTTTAATGGAGCATTGTGATTACAAGGGCATGGAGCAATGTGATGAGAGATTTCATTGAGCATTGTGATGACAATGTCATGGAGCATTGTGATGCCAACGGTCACGGAGCTTTGTGATGACAAATGTCTTTAGGGATTTTGATGACAAGGGTGAGGTGCATTGTGATGAGCAGGGCAGGGAGCATTGTGATGACAAGTTTTATGGAGCATAGCGATGAAAAGGATGTGGAGCATTGTGATGAAAATTGCATGGCACATTGTGATGACATGTGTCATGGAGCATTGTGCTGACAAGCGCATGGAGCATTTTGATGACAAGTTCCATGGAGCATTGTGCTGACAAAGGCATGGAGCACTGTGTTGAAAAGGGACACAGAGAATTGTGATGAAAATTTCATGGAGCATTGTGCTTACAGTGATCACAGAGCCTTCTGTGACGAGGGCATGGACCATTGTGATGAGAAATGTCATGAATCATTGTGGTGACTGGAGTCACGGAGCACTGGGATGACAAGGGTCATGGAGCATTGTAATGACAAGGGCATGGATAAATATGATGACAGGGGCATGGAACACTGGTCTGACAAGATTCATGGATTATTGTGATGACAGTGGGCATGGAACATTGAGATGACAAGGGCATGGAAACTTGTGTAGACAAGGTCATTGAGTATTGTGAAGACAGGTGTCAGGGAGCATTGTGATGACATATGTCATTGTCCATTGTGATGACAATGGCATGGAGCATTGTGATACCAAGTGTCATGGAGGATTGTGATGACAAAGGTAATGGAGCATTTTCATGACAAGGGCTTGGAACATTGTGATGACAAGTGTCATGGAGCATTCTGATGACAAGGGCATGGAGCATTCTGATGAAAATGTGCATGAAGCATTGAGATTACAGGGGTTTTGAACCAATGTGTTGACAAGGGCATGGAGCACTGTGATGAGAAGGCCATGGAGCATTCTGATGACATGCGTCATGGAGATTTGTGATGACAAGGACATGGAGCATTGTGGTTACAGGGGTCTTGGAGCATTGTGATGAAAAGGGAATGGATCATTGTGATGAAAAATGCATGGAGCCTTGTCATGACAGGCTTCAAGGAGCATACTGATGACAACTGTCAGGGGGCATTGTGATGATAAGTGTATTGAACATTGTGATGACAAGGATCATGGAGCATTGTGATGAGAAGACCATGGATAATTGTGATGACCAGCGTCATGGGGCATTGTGATGACAAGCGTTATGGAACATTGTGATCAGAAGGGTTTGGTGCATTGTGATGACAGAGGTCATTGAGCATTTTGATTTCATTGTGATGACAATAGCATGAAATATTATGGTGATGGGCACGGTGCATTGTGATGATAGGGTTCTTGGAGCATTGAGATGAAAAGGGGCATGGAGCATTGTGATTACAGGGGTGTTGGAGCATTGTGATGCAAGGGCATGGAGCATTGTGATGAGGAGGCCATGGAGCATTCTGATGACATGCGTCATGGAGCTTTGTGATGACAAGTGCATGGAGAATTATGATTACAGGGGTCATGGAATATTGTGATCACAGGGGTGAGGGAGTATTGTGATGACTAGTGATGGAACATTGTGATATCAGTGGTGAGAAGGCATTTTGAGGAGAAGTGCATGGAGCATTGTGATGACAAGATTTATGGAGAATTTTGATGACAAGGATGTGGAGCATTGTGATGACAAGTGTATGGTGCATTGTGATGACATGGGTTATGGAGCATTGTGCTGACACGCGCATCGAGCATTGTGATGACAAGGGTCATGGAGCATTGTGCTGACAATGGCATGGAGCTTTGTGATGACAAGGGTCACAGAGCATTGTGATAAAAATTTCATGGAGCATTATGATGACAAAGGTCACAGAGCTTTGTGTGACGAGGTCATGGACCATTGTGATGACAAATGTCATGAAGCATTGTGATGACTGGAGTCACGGAGCGTTGTGATAACAGGGTTCTTGGAGCATTGTGATGAAAAGGGAATGGATCATTGTGATGAAAAAGGCATGGAGCCTTCTCATGACAGTGTTCAAGGAGCATACTGATGACAAGTGTCAGCGAGCATTGTGATGCCAAGTGAATTGAGCATTGTGGTGACAAAGGTCATGGAGCATTGTGATGAGAAGACCTTGCATAATTGTGATGACGAACGTCATGGGGCATGTGATGACAAGTGTTATGGAACATTGTGATCAGAAGGGTTTGGAGCATTGTGATGACAGAGGACATGGAGCATTTTTATTTCATTGTGATGACAATAACATGAATCATTATGATGATGGGCATGGTGCATTGTGATGACAGTGTTCATGGAGCATTGAGATGAAAAGTGGCATGGAGAATTGTGATTACAGAAGTCTTGGAGCCTTGTGATGACAAGGCCGTGGAACATAGTGATGGCAGGGTTCATGGAGCATTGTGATGACAAGGGTATGGAGCAATGAGATGAGAGATTTCATTGAGCATTGTGATGACAATAGCATGGAGCATTGTGATGCCAAGGGTCATGGAGCTTTGTGATGACAAATGTCATGGGACATTTTGATGACAAGGGCGTGGTGCACTGTGATGAGAAGGGCAGGGAGCATTGTGATGACAAGTTTTATGGAGCATTGCAATGAAAAGGATGTGGAGCATTGTGATGAAAAGAGCATGGCACATTTTGATGACATGTGTCATGGAGCATTGTGCTGACAGGCGCATGGAGCATTTTGATGACACGTGTGATGGAGCATTGTGCTGACAAAGGCATGGAGCACTGTGTTGACAAGGGACACAGAGCATTGTGATGAAAATTTCATGAGGCATTGTGGTGAGAAATGTCACACAGCTTTGTGTGACGAGGTCATGGACCATTGTGATGACAAGAGCATGGAGCAATGTGATGAGAGATTTCATTGAGCATTGTGATGACAATGGCATGGAACACTGTGATGCCAATTGTTATGGAGATTTGTGATGACAAATGTCAAGGGGCATTTTGATGACAAGGGCGTGGTGCATTGTGATGAGAAGGGCAGGGAGCATTGTGATGACAGGGTCATGGAGCAATTTGAATAAAAGTGTCATGGAATATTTTGATGACAGTGGTTATGGAACATTGTGATGTCAGGGGTCATGAAGCATTGTGATGAAATGGGTCATGGAGCATTTTGTGACAGGGGTTATGGAACATTGTGATGTCAGGGGACATGGAGCATTGTGATGATAAGGGCATGTAGCACTGTGATGACAGTGGTCATGGAACATTGTGATGACAGGGGTGAGCGAGTATTGTGATGACTAGTGATGGAAAATTGTGATATATGTGGTGAGAGAGCATTTTGATGAGAAGTGCATGGAGCATTGTGATGACAAGTTTTATGGAGCACAGCGATGAAAAGGATGTGGAGCATTGTGATGAAAAGAGCATGGCACATTGTGATGACATGTGTCATGGAGCATTGTGCTGACAAGCGCATGCAACATTTTGATGACAAATGTCATGGAGCATTGTGCTGACAAAAGTATGGATTTTTGTGATGACAAGGGACACAGAGCATTGTGATGAAAATTTCATGGAGCATTGTGGTGACAATGATCACAGAGCCTTGTGTGAAGAGGGCATGGACCATTGTGAGGACAAAGGTCATGAATCATTGTGATGACTGGAGTCACGGAGCATTGTGATGACATGGGTCATGGAGCATTGTGATGACAAGTGCATGGAGCAATGTGATGACAGGGGCATGGAACATTGGTCTGACAAGTTTCACAGATTTTTGTGATGACAGTGGGCATGGAGCATTGAGATGACAAAGGTATGGATCATTGTGGTGACAAAGGTCACAGAGCCTTGTGTGACGAGGGCATGGACCATTGTGAGGACAAAGGTCATGAAGCATTGTGATGACAGGGGTCATGGAGCATTGTGATGACAATGTCATGGAGCATTTTTATGACAGGGGCATGGGACATTGGTCTGACATGTTTCATGGATTATTGTGATGACAGTGGGCATGGAACATTGTGATGACAAGGTCATGGAATATTGTGAAGACAGGTGTCAGGGAGCATTGTGATGACATATGTCATTGTCCATTGTGATGACTATGGCATGGAGCATTGTGATACCAAGTGTCATGGAGGATTGTGATGACAAAGGTAATGGAGCATTTTCATGACAAGGACTTGGAACATTGCGATGACAAGGGTCATGGAGCATTGTGATGACAATGGCATGGAGCATTGTGATGAGAAGGCAATGGAGCATTCTGATGACATGTGTCATGGAGCTTTGTGATGACAAGGACATGGAGCATTGTGATTACAGGGGTCTTGGAGCATTGTGATGAAAAGGGAATGGATCATTGTGATGAAAAACGCATGGAGCCTTGTCATGACAGGGTTCAAGGAGCATACTGATGATCAGTGTCAGGGAGCATTGTGATGATAAGTGTATTGAGCATTGTGATGACAAAGATCATGGAGCATTGTGATGAGAAGACCATGGATAATTGTGATGACCAGCGTCATGGGGCAATGTGCTGACAAGTGTTATGGAACATTGTGATCAGAAGGGTTTGGTGTATTGTGATGACAGAGGTCATCGAGCATTTTGATTTCATTGTGATGACAATAGCATGAAATATTATGGTGATGGGAATGGTGCATTGTGATGACAGGGTTCATGGAGCATTGAGATGAAAAGAGGCATGGAGCATTGTGATTACAGGGGTGTTGGAGCATTGTGATGACAAGGGCATGGAGCATTGTGATGAGAAATCCATGGAGCATTCTGATGACATGTGTCATGGAGCTTCGTGATGAAAAGGGCATGGAGAATTGTGATTACAGGGGCCATGGAATATTGTGATGACAGGGGTGAAGGAGTATTGTGATGACTAGTGATGGAACATTGTCATATCAGTGGTGAGAAGGCATTTTGAGGAGAAGTGCATGGATCATTTAGATGACAAGGTTTATGGAGCATTTTGATGACAAGGATGTGGAGCATTGTGATGACAAAGGCATGGAGCATTGTGGTGACAAACGTCACAGAGCTTTGTGTGACGAGGTCATGGGCCATTGTGATGACAAATGTCATGAAGCATTGTGATGACTGGAGTCACGGAGCATTGTGATAACAGGGGTCTTGGAGCATTGTGATGAAAAGGGAATGCATCATTGTGATGAAAAAGGCATGGAGCCTTCTCATGACAGTGTTCAAGGAGCATACTGATGACAAATGTCAGCAAGCATTGTGATGCCAAGTGTATTGAGCATTGTGGTGACAAAGGTCATGGAGCATTGTGAGGAGAAGACCTTGCATAATTGTGATGACGAGCGTCATGGGGCATGTGATGACAAGTGTTATGGACCATTGTGTTCAGAAGGGTTTGGAGCATTGTGATGACAGAGGACATGGAGCATATTGATTTCATTGTGATGACAATAGCATGAATCATTATGATGATGGGCATGGTGCATAGTGATGACAGTGCTCATGGCGCATTGAGATGAAAAGTGGCATGGAGAATTGTGATTACAGAGGTCTTGGAGCATTGTGATGACAAGGGTCATGGAGCCTTGTGATGACAAGGCCGTGCAACATTGTGATGGCAGGGGTCATGGAGCATGGTTATGACACGTGTAATGGAGCATTGTGATGACAAGGGCATGGAACAATGTGATGAGAGATTTCATTGAGCATTGTGATGACAATGGCATGAAGTATTGCGATGCCAAGGATCATGGAGATTTGTGATGATAAATGTCATGGGGCATTTTGATGACAAGGGCGTGGTGCATTGTGATGAGAAGGGCAGGGAGCATTGTGATGACAGGGTCATGGAGCAATTTGAATAAAATTGTCATGGAATATTTTGATGACGGGATTATGGAACATTGTGATATCAGGGGTCACAAAGCATCGTGAAGAAATGGGTCATGGTGCATTTTGTGCCAGGGTTTATGGAACATTGTGATGTCAGGGGCCATGGAGCATTGTGATGATAAGGGCATGGAGCACTGTGATGACAGTGGTCATGGAACATTGTGATGAGAGGGGTGAGCGAGTATTGTGATGACTAGTGATCGAATATTGTGATATATATGGTGAGAGAGAATTTTGATGAGCACTGCATGGAGCATTGTGATGACAAGTTTTATGGAGCATAGCGATGAAAAGCATGTGGAGCATTGTGAAGAAGAGAGCATGGCACATTGTGATGACCTGTCTCATGGAGCATTGTGCTGACAAGCGCATGGATCATTTTGATGATAAGTGTCGTGGAGCATTGTGCTGACAAAGGCATGGAGCATTGTGATGACAAGCAACACAGAGCATTGTGATGAAAATTTCACGGAGCATTGTGGTTACAAAGATCACAGACCCTTGTGTGACGAAGGCATGGACCATTGTGATGAGAAAGGTCATGAATCATTGTGATTACTGGAGTCACGGAGCATTGTGATGAGAGGGGTCATGGAGCATTGTGATGACAAGGGCATGGAGCAATGTGATGACAGGGGCATGGAACATTGGTCTGACGTGTTTCATGGATTATTGAGATGACAGTGGGCATGGCGCATTGTGATGACAAGGGCATGGAATATTGTGATGACAAGGTAATGGAATATTGTGAAGACAGGTGTCAGGGAACATTGTGATGACTTATGTCATTGTGCATTGTGATGACAATGGCATCGAGCATAGTGATGCCAAGGGTCTTGGAGCTTTGAGATGAAAAATGTCATGGGGCATTTTGATGACAAGGGCGTGGTGCATTGTGATGAGAAGGGCAGGGAGCATTTTGATGACAGGGTCATGGAGCAATTTGAAAAAATGTGTCATGGAATATTTTGATGACAGTGGTTATGGAACATTGTGATGTCAGGGGTCATGAAGCATTGTGATGAAATGGATCATGGAGCATTTTGTGACAGGGGTTATGGAACATTGTGATGTCAGGGGTCATGGAGCATTGTGATGATAAGGGCATGGAGCAATATGATGAGAGGGGCATGGAACATTGGTCTGACAAGTTTCATGGATTATTGTGATGACAGTGGGCATGGAGCATTGAGATGACAAGGGCATGGAGCATTGTGGTGACAAAGGTCACAGAGCCTTGTGTGACGAAGGCATGGACCATTGTGAGGACAAATGTCATGAAGCATTGTGATGACTGAAGTCACGGAGCACTGTGATGACAGGGGTCATGAAGCATTGTGATGACAAGGGCATGGAGCATTGTGATGACAGGGGCATGGAACATTGGGTTGACATGTTTCATGGATTATTGTGATGACAGTGGGCATGGCGCATTGTGATGACAAGGGCATGGAACATTGTGATGACAAGGTCATGGAGTACTGTGAAGACAGTTGTCAGGGAGCATTGTGATGACATATGTCATTGTCCATTGTGATGACAATGGCATGGAGCATTGTGATACCAAGTGTCATGGAGGATTGTGATGACAATGGTAATGGAGCATTTTGATGACAAGGGCTTGGAACATTGCGATGACAAGGGTCATGGAGCATTGTGATGACAAGGGCATGGAGCATTCTGATGAAAAGTTGCATGGAGCATTGAGATTACAGTGGTTTTGAAGCAATGTGATTACAAGAGCATGGAGCATTGTGATGAGAAGGCAATGGAGCATTCTGATGACATGCGTCATGGAGCTTTGTAATGACAAGGACATAGAGCATTGTGATTACAGGGGTCTTGGAGCATTGTGATGAAAAGGGAATGGATCATTGTGATGAAAAATGCATGGAGCCTTGTCATGACAGGCTTCAAGGAGCATACTGATGACAACTGTCAGGGAGCATTGTGATGATAAGTGTATTGAGCATTGTGATGACAAAGATCATGGAGCATTGTGATGAGAAGACCATGGATAATTGTGATGACCAGCGTCATGGGGCATTGTGATGACAAGTGTTATGGAACATTGTGATCAGAAGGGTTTGGTGCATTGTGATGACAGAGGTCATTGAGCATTTTGATTTCATTGTGATGACAATAGCATGAAATATTATGGTGATGGGCACGGTGCATTGTGATGACAGGGTTCATGGAATATTGAGATGAAAAGGGGCATGGAGCATTTTGATTACAGGGGTGTTGGAGCATTGTGATGACAAGGGCATGGAGCATTGTGAAGACAAGGCCGTGGAACATTTTGATGGCAGGGGTCATGGAGCATTGTTATGACAGGTGTAATGGAGCATTGTGATAACAAGGGCATGGAGCATTCTGATGAAAATGTGCATGGAGCATTGAGATTACAGGGGTTTTGAAGCAATGTGATGACAAGGGCAAGGAGCATTGTGATGAGAAGGCAATGGAGCATTCTGATGACATGCATCATGGAGCTTTGTGAAGACAAGGACATGGAGCATTGTGATTACAGGTGTCTTGGAGCATTGTGATGAAAAGGGAATGGATCATGTTGATGAAAAATGCATGGAGCCTTGTCATGACAGGTTTCAAGGAGCATACTGATGACAGCTGTCAGGGAGCATTGTGATGATAAGTGTATTGAGAATTGTGATGACAAAGATCATGGAGCATTGTGATGAGAAAACCATGGATAATTGTGATGACCAGAGTCATGGGGCCTTGTGATGACAAGTGTTATGGAACATTGTGATCAGAAGGGTTTGGAGCATTGTGATGACAGAGGTCATTGAGCATTTTGATTTCATTGTTATGACAATAGCATGAAATATTATGGTGATGGGCACATTGCATTGCGATGACGGTGTTCATGGAGCATTGAGATGAAAAGTGTCATGGAGCATTGTGATTACAGGGGTGTTGGAGCATTGTGATAACAAGGGTCATGGAACATTGTGATGACAAGGGCATGGAGCATTGTGATGACAACGGACATTGAGAATTTTTATGACAAAGTTTTGAAGCATTTTGATGACAAAGGCATGGAGCTTGCTATGACAGGCGTCATGGGGCATTGCGAAGACAAGTTCATGGAGAATTGTGAAGAGAAGAGCATGTAACATTGTGATGAGAAGTGTCATGGAGCTTTGTGATGACAAGGACATGGAGAATTGTGATGACAAGGGACATGGAGCATTGTTATTACCAGGGAATGGAGCATTGTGATGGCAAGACCGTGGAGCACTGTGATGAGAAGACCATGAATAACTGTGATGACGAGCATCATGGAGCACTGTAATGACAAGGGTCATGGAGCATTCTGAAGACCGGTGTCATGGAGCATTGTATTGATAGGGGTCATGGAACAATGTGATGACAAGGGTCATGGAGCATTGTGAAGGCAAGGTTCATGAAGCATTCTGATGATAAGCTTGTGGAGTATTGTGATGACATTGGCATGGAGCATTGTGATGAAAAGGGCATGGATCATTGTGATGAAAAAGGCATGGAGCCTTGTTATGACAAGGTTCAAGGAGCATACTGATGACAAGTGTCAGGGAGCATTGTGATGACAAGTGTATTGAGCATTGTGATGACAAAGGTCATGGAGCATTGTAATGAGAAGACCATGGATAATTTGATGACGGGAGTCATGGGGCGTTGTGATGACAAGTTTTATGAACATTGTGATCACAACGGTTTGGAGCATTGTGATGACAGAGGTCATGGAGCATTTTGATTTCATTGTGATGACAATAGCTTGAAGCAGTATGATGATGTGAATGGTGCATTGTGATGACAGGGTTCACGGAGCATTGAGAAGAAAAGGGGCATGGAGCATTGTGATTACAGGTGTCTTGGAGCATTGTGATGACAACTGCATGGAGCATTGTGATGGGAAAGCCATGGAGCATTCTGATGACATGCGTCATGGAGCTTTCTGATGACAAGGGCATGGAGCATTGTGATTACAGGTGTCTTGGAGCATTGTGATGACAAGGGCTTGGAGCATTGTGATGACAATGGTCATGGAGCATTGAAATGACAAGGGCATGGAGCATTGTGATGACAAGGGCCATTGAGAATTTAGATGACAAGGTTGTGAAGCACTGTGATGAAAAGCACATGGAGCTTGCTATGACAGGTGTCATGGAGCATTGCGATGACAAGTGCATGGAGAATTGTGATGACAAGAGCATGTAACATTGTGATGATACGTGCATGTAGCATTTTGATGACAGGTGTCATGCAACATTGTGATGACGGGTGATGGAGTATTGGGATGACTAGTGATGGAACATTGTGATATCAGTGGTGAGAGAGCATTTTGATGAGAAGTACATGCAGCACTGTGATGACAAAGTTTATGCAGCATTGTGATGACAAGGATGTGGAGCATTTTGATGACAAGCACATGGTGCATTGTGATGACATGGGTCATGGAGCATTGTGCTAAAAAGCTCATGGAGCATTGTGATGACAAGAGTCATGGAGCATTGTGCTGAGAAACGCATAGAGCATTGTGATGACAAGGGTCACAGAGCATTGTGATGAGAAGTTCATGGAGCATTGTGGTGACAAAAGTCACAGAGACTTGTGATGACGAGGGCATGGACCATTGTGATGAGTAAGGTCATGAAGCATTGTGATGACAGGAGTCACGGAGCATTGTGATGACGGCTCATGGAGCATTGTGATGACAAGGGCAAGGTGCATTGTGATGACAGGGCAATGGAGCATTGGTCTTACAAGATTCATGCATTATTGCGATGAGAGTGGGAATGGCGCATTGTGATGACAAGGGCATGGACCATTGTGATGACAAGGTCAATCAGTATTGTGAAGACAGGTGTCTGGGAGCATTGTGAAGACATAAGTCATGGCCCATTGTGATGACAATGCCATGGAGCAATGTGATGCCAATTGTCATGGAGGTTTGTGATGACAAATGTAATATAGCATTGTGATGACAAGGACTTGGAGCATTGTGATGACAAGGTTCATGGAGCACTGTGCTGACAAGGGCATGGAGCATTGTGATGACAAGGGTCATGGAGCTTGATGTTGACAAATGTCATGAAGCATTTTGTTGACAAGAGTGTGGTGCATTGTGATGAGTAGGGCAGGGAGCATTCTGATGAAAGGGTCATGGAACAATTTGATGAAAAGGGTCAGGGAACATTTTGATGAGAGCGGTTATGGAACATTGTGATGTCAGTGGTCATGGAGCATTATGATGATAAGGGCATGTAGCATTTCGATGACAGGGGTTATGGAACATTGTGATGACAGGGGTGAGGGAGTATTGTGATGACTAGTGATGGAACATTGTGATATCAGTGGTGAGAGAGCATTTAGATGACAAGTTCATGGAGCATTGTGATGAAAACTTTTATGGAGCATTGTGATGACAAGGTTGTGGAGCATTGTCATGACAAGTGCATGGCATATTGTGATGACATGTGTCTTGGAGCATTGTGCTGAGAAGCGTATGTAGGATTGTGATGACAGGGTTCATGGAGCATTGTGCTGACAAAGGCATGGAGCATTGTGATGACAAGGGACAAAGAGCATTGTGATGAAAATTTCATGGAGCATTGTGGTGACAAAGATCACAGAGCCTTGTGTGAAGAGGGCATGGACCATTGTGAGGACAAAGGTCATGAAGCATTGTGATGACTGGAGTCACGGAGCATTATGATGTGAGGGGTCATGGAGCATTGTGATTACAGGGGCATGGAGCATTGTGATGACCGGGGCATTGAGAATTGGTCTGACAAGTTTCATGGATCATTGCTATGAGGGTGGGCATGGCTCATTGTGATGACAAGGGCATGGAACATTTTTATGACAAGGTCATGTAGTATTGTGAAGACAGGTGTCAGGAGGCACTGCGATGACATATGTCATGGTGCATTTTGATGACAATGGCGTGGAGCATTGTGATGCCAAGTGTCATGGAGGATTGTGATGACAAGGGCCATTAAGAATTTTGATGCCAACGTCGTGAAGCATTGTGATGACAAGTGCATGGAGCTTGCTATGACAGGGGACATGGAGCATTGCAATGAAAAGTGCATGGAGAATTGTGAAGACAAGAGCATGTAACATTGTGATGAGAAGTGTCATGGAGTATTGTGATGACAAGGACATGGGGAATTGTGATAACATGGGATATGGAGCATTGTGATGGCCAGGGCAGGGAGCATTGTAATGGCAAGACTGTGCAGCATTGTGATGAGAAGACCATGGATAATTGTGATGACGATCATCATGGAACACTGTAATGACAAGTGGCATGGAGCATTGTGATGACAGGTGTCATGGAGCATTGTGATGAGATGGGTCATGGAGCATTGTGATGACATGGGTCTTGGAGCATTCTGATGACTAGCTTGTGGAGTATTGTGATGAAAATGGCATGGAGCATAGTGATGAAAGGTCATGGATCATTGTGATGAAAAAGGCATGGAGACTTTTCATGACAGTGTTCATGGAGCATTCTGAAGACAAGTGTCAGGGAGCAGTGTGATGACAAGTGCATGGAGCATGGTGTTGAGAAGGCCATGGAGCATTCTGATGATATGGGTAATGGAGCTTTGTGATGACAGGGGCATGGAGCACTGTGATTACTGGGGTCTTGGAGCATCGTGATGAAAAGCGCATGGATCATTTTGATGAAAAAGGCATGGAGCCTTGTCATGACAGGGTTCAAGAAGCATACTGACGAAAAGTGGCAGGGAGCATTGAGATGACAAGTGTATTGAGCATTGTGATGACAAAGGTCACGGAGCATTGTGATGAGAAGACCATGGATAATTGTCATGAGGAGCATCATGTGGAATTGTGAGACAAGTGTTATGGAACATTGTGATCACAAGGGTTTTGAGCATTGTGATAACAGAGGTCATGTAGCATTTTGATTTCATTGTGATGACGATAGCATTAAGCATTATGATGTTAGGCATGGTGCATTGGAAAGGCAGAGTTCATGGAGAATTGAGATGAAAAGGGGTATGGAGCATTGTGAACACAGGGGTCTTGGAGCACTGTGATGACTAGGGCAAGGAGCATTGTGATGAGAAGGCCATGGAGCATTCTGATGACATAAGTCATTGAGCTTCGTGATGAGAAGGGCTTGGAGCATTGTGATTACAGGGCTCTTGGAAAATTGTGATGACAAGGGTCAGGGAGCCTTGTGATGGCGAGGCCGTGGAACATTGTGATGGCAGGGGTCATGGAGCATTGTTATGACACGGGTAATGGAGCCTTTTGATGACAAGGGCATGGAGCATTTGTGTGAAAATTTTCATGGATTATTGTGATGAGAGTGGGCATGGAGCATTGTGATGTCAAGAGCAAGGAACACGGTGATACATGGATCATGGAGGATTGTAATGACATGGGCATGGAGCACTGTGATGAGAAGTGCATCGAGCATTGTGATGACAAGCATCATGGAGCTTTGTGATGACAAGGGCATGGAGCAATGTGATGAGAGGGTTCTTGGAGCACTGTGATGACAATGGCATGGAACATTGTGATGTCAAGGGTCATGGAACACTGGGATGACAAGCGACAGGGAGCATTCTGATTACAGGTGTCATGGAGCATTGGGATGACAAGCGCATGGATCATTTTGATGACAAGTGTCATGGAGCATTTTGATGACAAGAGTCCCAGAACATTGTGTTGTCTGCGGTCATGTAGCGCTGTGATGACACTGGTCATGGAGCATTGTGATGACAGGTGTAAAGGAGCATTGTGATGGCAAGGGAATGGAGCATTGTGATGAGAAGGCCATGGAACATTCTGATGACATGCATCATGGAGCTTTGTGATGACAAGAGCATGGAGCATTGTGATTACAGGGGTCATGGAACATTGTGATGACAGGGGTTAGGGCGTATTGTGATGACTAGTGATGGAACATTGTGATATCAGTGGTGAGAGAGCCTTTGGATGAGAAGTGCATGGTGCATTGTGATAACAAGTTTTATGGAGCATTGTGATGACAAGGTTGTGGAGCATTGTGATGAGAAGCGCTTGGCACATTGTGATGTCATGGGTCATGGAGCATTGTGCTGAGAAGCGCATGGAGCATTGTGATGACAAGGGACATGGAGCATTGTGATGGCAAGACCATGGAGCATTTTGATGACTAGTGTCATCGAGAACTGTAATGACACGTGGCATGGAGAATTGTGATGACAAGTGTCATGGATCATTGTGATGACAAGGGTCAAGAAGCATTTTGATGACAAGCTTGTGGAATATTGTGATGGCAATGGCATGGAGCATTGTGATGAAAAAGGCATGGAGCATTGTGATGAAAAAGCCATGGAACCTTTTCATGACAGGGATCAAGGAGCATTCTGACGTCAAGTGTCAGGGAGCATTGTGATGACAAGTGTATTGAGCATTGTGATGACAAAGTTCATGGAGCATTGTGCTGAGAGGACAATGGATAACTGTGATGAGGACCGTCATGGGGCATTGTGATGACAAGTGTTATGGAACATTGTGATCACAAGTGTTTGGAGCATTGTGATGACAGAGGTCATGGAGCATTTTGATTTCATTGTGATGACAATAGCATGAAGCATTATGATGATGGGCATGGTTCGTTGTGATGAGAGGGTTCATGGAGCATTGAGATGAAAAGGAGTCTGGAGCCCTGTGATTACTCGTGTCACGGAGCCTTGTGATGACAAAGCCCTGGAACTTTGTGATGACAGGGGTGAGGGAGTATTGTGATGACTAGTGATGGAAAATTGTGATATCAGTGGTGACAGAGCATTTTGATGCGAAATGAATGGAGCTTTGTGATGACAATGTTTATGGAGCATTGAGATGACAAGTTTGGGGAGTACTGTGAAGACAAGGGCATGGAGCATTGTGAATGAGAAGGCCATGGAGCATTCTGATGACATGCGTCATAGAGCTTTGTGATGACAAGGGCTTGGAGCATTTGTCTGAAAATTTTCATGGATTATTGTGATGAGAGTGGACATGGAGCATTGTGATGACAAGGACACGGAACACTGTGATACATGGGTCATGGAGGATTGTAATGACAAGGTCATGGAGTATTATGATGAGAAGTGCATTGAGCATTGTGATGACAAGCGTCATGGAGCTTTGTGATGACAAGGGCATGGAGCAATGTGATGAGAGGCTTCATGAAGCATTGTGAAGACAATGGCATGGTGCATTGTGATGCCAAGGGTCACAGAGCATTGTGATGAAAATTTCATGGAGCATTGTGGTGACAAATGTCACAGAGACTTGTGATGATGAGGGCATGGACCATTGTGATGACAAAGTCTTGAAGTATTGTGATGACTGGAGTCACGGAGCATTGTGATGACAGGTGTCATGGAGCATTGTGATGACAAGTGCATGGAGCATTGTGATGACAGGGGCATGGAGCATCGGTCTGAAAAATTTCATGGATTATTGTGATGAGAGTGGGCATTGCGTATTGTGATGACAAGGGCCTGGAGCACTGTGAAGAAAAGGTTATGGAGTATTGTGAAGTCAGGTGTCAGGGAGCATTGTGATGACCTATGTCATGGTGCATTGTGTTGACAATGGCATGGAGCATTGTGATGACAAGTGTCATGGAGGATTGTGATGACAAAGGTAATGGAGCATTGTGATGACATGGGCTTTTTGCATTGTGATGACAATGGTCATGGAGCATTGTGATGACAAGCGCTTTTGGGAATTTTGATGACAGGTTCGTGAAGCACTGTGATGAAAAGCACATGGAGCTTGCTATGACAGGGGTCATGGAGCATTGCGATGACAAGTGCATGGAGAAATTGATTAAAAGAGCATGTAACATTGTGATATGAAGTGTCATGGAGCATTGTGATGGCAAGACGGTGGATCATTGTGATGAGAAGACCATGGATAATTGTGATGACGAGGGTCATGGAGAACTGTAATGACAAGGGGTATGGAGCATTGTGATGACAGGTGTCATGGAGCATTGTGATGACAGGGGTCATGGAGCATTGTGATGACAAGTGTCATGGAGCATTCTGATGACAAGCTTGTGGAGTATTGTGATGACAATGGCATGGAGCATTGTGATGAATAGGTCATGGAGCATTGTGATGAAAAATGCATAGAGCCTTTTCCTGACAAGGTTCGAGAAGCATTCTGATGACAAGTGTCAGGGAACATTGTGATGACAAGTGTATTGAGCATTGTGATGACAAGGGCATGGAGTATTGTGATGACAGGCATCATGGAGCGTTGTGATGACAAGTGTGAGGGAGTATATTGATGACTAGTGATGGAACATTGTGATATCAGTGGTGAGAGAACATTTTCATGAGAAGTGCATGGAGCATTGTACTGACAACATCATGGAGCATTGTGATGACAAGGGTCATGGAGCATTGTGCTGAAAAAGTCATGGAGCATTGTGATGCCAAGGGTCACAGAGCATAGTGATGAAAAGTTCATGGACCATTGTGATGACAAAGGTCATGAAGCATTGTGATGACTGGAGTCACGGAGCATTGTGATGACAGGAGTCATGGAGCATTGTGATGAGAAGGGCATGGAGCATTGTGATGACAGGGGCATGGAGCATTGGTCTGACAAGTTTCATGGATTATTGTGATGACATTGGGGATGGCGCCTTGTGATGACAAGGGAATGGAGATTTGTGATGACAAGGTCATGGATTATTGTGAAGACAGGTGTCAGGGAGCATTGTGATGAAATGTATCATGGTGCATTGTGATGACAATGGCTTGCAGCATTGTGATGACAAGTGTCATGGAGGAATGTGATGACAAAGGTAATGGAGCATTCTGAAGACAAGGGCTTGGAGCATCGTGATGACAACGGTCAAGGAGCATTGTGATGACAAGGGCATGGAACATTGTGATGACAAGGGCACGGAGCATTGTGATGACAACGGCCATTGAGAATTTTGATGACAACGTCGTGAAGCATTGTGATGACAAGCATATGGAGCTTGCTATGACAGGGGTCATGGAGCATTGTGATGACAACTGCATGGATAATTGTGATGACAAGAGCATGTAACATTGTGATGAGAAGTATCATGGAGCATTGTGATCACAGGGACGAGGAGAATTGTGATGACAAGGGACCTGGAGCATTGTGATGACCAGGGCTTTGAGCATTGTGATGGCAAGACGGTGGAGCATTGTGATGAGAAGACCATGGATAATTGTGATGACGAGTGTCATGGAGAAGTGTAATGACAAGGGGCCTGGAGCATTGTGATGACAGGTGTCATGGAGCTTTGTGATGACAGGTGTCATTGAGCATTGTGATGAGAAGATCATGGAGCATTGAGCTGAAAATATTCATGGAGTATTCTGATGAAAGGTGTCATAGAGCATTGTGATGACCAGGGCATGGAGCACTCTGATGAGAAGAACATGGAGCCTTGTGATGAGAAGTCTCATGGAGCGTTCTGATGAAAACGGGCATGGAGCATTGTGATTACACGGGTCTTTGAGCATTGTGATGAAAAGGGCATGGATCATTGTCATAAAAAAGGCATGGAGCCTTGTCATGACAGGTTCAAGGAGCATACTAACGACAAGTGTCAGGGAGCATTGTGATGACAAGTGTATTGAGCATTGAGATGACAAAGGTCATGGAACATTGTGATGAGAAGTGCATGGATAAATGTGATGACGAGCCTCATGGGGCGTTGTGATGACAAGTGTTATGGAGCATTGTGATCACAAGGGTTGGGAGCATTGTGATGACAGAGGTCATGGAGCATTTTGATTTCATTGTGATGACAATAGCATGAAGCATTATGATGATGGGCATGGTTCATTGTGATGACAGGGTTCATGGAGCATTGAGATGAAAAGGGGTATGGAGCATTGTGATTACTCGGGTCATGGAGCCTTGTGATGACAAGGCCGTGTAACATTGTGATGACAGGGGTGAGGGAATATTGTGATGACTAGTGATGGAACATTGTGATATCAGTGGTGAGAGCATTTTGATTTGAAGTGCATGGAGCTTTGTGATGACAATATTTATGGAACATTGTGATGACAAATTTGGGGAGCATTGTGATGACAAGTGCATGGCACACTGTGATGACATGGGTCATGGAGCATTGTTCTGACAAGCGCATGGAGCATTGTGATAACAAGGGTCATGTAGCATTGTGCTGACAAAGGCATGGAGCGTTGTTATGCAAGGCTCAGAGAGCATTGGGATGAAAATATCATGGAGAATTGTGGTGACAAAATTCACAGAGCCTTGTGATGATGAGGGCATGGATCATTGTGATGAAAAATGTCGTGAAGTATTGTGATGACTGGAGTCACAGAGCATTGTGATGACAAGGGAATGGAGCATTGTGATGACAGCGGCATGGAACATTGGTCTGGCAAATTTCATGGATAATTGTGATGACAGTCGGCATGGCGCATTGTGATGACAAGGGCATGGAACATTGTGATGACAAGGTCATGGAGTATTGTGAAGACAGGTGTCAGGGTTCATTGTGATGGCATATTTTATGTTCCATTGTGATGACAGTGGCATGGAGAATTGTGATGCCAATTGTCATGGAGGATTGTGACGATAAATGTAATGGAGCATTGTGATGACAAGGGCTTGGAGCATTGTGATGACAATGGTCATGGAGCATTGTGATGAAAAGGGCATGGAGCATTGTGATGACAAGGGCTTTTGAGAATTTTGATTACAAGTTCGTGAAGCACTGTGATGAAAAGCACATGAGGCTTGCTATGACAGGGTTCATGGAGCATTGCGATGACAAGTGCATGGAGAATGTGATTACAAGAGCATGTAACATTGTGATTTCAAGGGTCATGGAGCATTGTGATTGCAAGACGGTGGAACATTGTGATTAGAAGACCATGGATAATTGTGATGACGAGCGTCATGGAGAACTGTAATGACAAGGGGCATGGAGAATTGTGATGACAGGTGTCATGGAGCTTTGTGATGACAGGTGTCATGGAGCATTGTGATGACAAGGGTCATGGAGCATTCTGATGACAAGCTTGTGGAGTATTGTGATGACAATGGCATGGAACATTGTGATGAAAAGGGCATGGAGCACTGTGATGAAAAAGGCATACAGCCTTTCCATGACAGGGTTCGAGAAGCATTCTGACGACAAGTGTCAGGGAGCATTGTGATGACAAGTGTATTGAGCATTGTGATGACAAAGGTCATGGAGCATTGTGATGACAAGGGCATGGAGTATTGTGATGACAGGCATCATGGAGCGTTGTGATGACAGGTGTTATTGAAAAATGTGATCACAAGGGTTTGGAGCACTGTGATGACAGAGGTCATGGATCATTTTGATATCAAGGAGCATGGAGCCTTGTGATGACAGGGGTCATGGAGCATTGTAATGAGAAATCATGGAGCATTGAGCTGAAAATGTTCATGGAGTATTCTGATGAAAGGGGTCATGGAGCATTGTGATGACAAGGTCCTGGGACACTCTGATGAGAAGACCACGGAGCCTTGTGATGAGGTTCTCATGGAGCATTCTGATGAAAAGGGGCATGGAGCATTGTGATTACAGGGGTCTTGGAGCATTGTGATTACAAGGGCATGGAGAATTGTGAGAGATGTCCAAGGAACATTCTGATGACATGTGTCATGGAGCTTTGGGATGACCAGGGCAAGGAGCATTGTGATTACAGGGGTCTTGGAGCATTGTGATGAAAAAGGCATGGATCATTGTAATGAAAAAGGCATGGAGCCTTGTCATGACAGTGTCCAAGGAGCATACTGATGGCAAGAGTCAGGGAGCATTGTGATGACAAGTGTATTGCGCATTGTGATGACAAAGGTCATGGAACATTGTGATGAGAAGACCATGGATAATTGTGAAGACGAGCGTCATGGGGCGTTGTGATGACAAGTGTTATGGAACATTGTGATCACAAGGGTTTGGAGCATTGTGATGACAGAGGTCATGGAACATTTTGATTTCATTGTGATGACAATAGCATGAAGCATTATGATGATGGGCATGGTGCAGTATGATGACAGGGTTCATGGATCATTGAGATGAAAAGGGACATGGAACATTGTGATTACAGGTGTCTTGGAGCATTGTGATGGCAAGGGCATGGAGCATTGTGAATGAGAAGGCCATGGAGCATTCTGATGACATGCGTCATGGAGCTTTGTGATGACAAGGGCATGGAACATTTGTCTGAAAATTTTCATGGATTATTGTGATGAGAGTGGGCATGGAGCATTGTGATGAAAAGGACACGGAACACTGTGATACATGGGTCATGGAGGATTGTAATGACAAGATCATGGAGCATTGTGATGAGAAGGGCATCGAGCATTGTTATGACAAGCGTCATGGAGCTTTGCGATGATAAGGGCATGGAGCAATGTGATGAGAGGCTTCATGAAGCATTGTGATGACAATGGCATGGAGCATTGTGATGCCAAGGGTCATGGAGCTTTGTGATGACAAAGGTCATGGAGCATATTGATGACAAGGGAGTGGTGCATTGTGATGATAACGGCATGTAGCATTGTGATGATAGGGGTCATGGAACATTGTGATGACAGGGGTGAAGGAGTATGGTGATGACTAGTGATGGAACATTGTGATATCAGTGGTGAGAGAGCATTATCATGAGAAGTGCATGGAGCATTGTTATGCCAAGGGTCACAGAGCATTGTGATGAAATGTTCCTGGAGCATTGTGGTGACAAAGGTCACAGAGACTTGTGATGATGAGGGCATGGACCATTCTGATGACAAAGTCTTGAAGCATTGTGATGACTGGAGACACGGAGCATTGTGATGACAGGTGTCATGGAGCATTGTGATGACAAGTGCATGGATCATTGTGATGACAGGGGCATGGAGCATCGGTCTGAAAAATTTCATGGATTATTGTGATGACAGTGGGCATTTCACATTGTGATGACAAGGGCATGGAGTACTGTGAAGAAAACGTTATGGAGTATTGTGAAGTCAGGTGTCATGGAGCATTGTGATGACCTATGTCATGGTGCATTGTGATGACAACGGCATGGAGCATTGTGATAACAAGTGTCATGGATGATTGTGATGACAAATGTAATGGAGCATTTTGATGACAATGGTCATGGATCATTGTGATGAAAAGGGCATGGAGCATTGTGATGACAAGGGCTTTTGAGAATTTTGATGACAAGTTCGTGAAGCACTGTGATGAAAAGCACATGGAGCTTGCTATGACAGGGGTCATGGAGCATTGCGATGACAAGTTCATGGAGAATGTGATTACAAGAGCATGTAACATTGTGATTTGAAGTGTCATGGATCATTGTGATGGCAAGACGGTGGAGCATTGTGATGAGAAGACCATGGATAATTGTGATGACGAGCGTCATGGAGAACTGTAATGACAAGGGGCCTGGAGCATTGTGATGACAGGGGTCATGGAGAATTGTGATGACTAGTGTCATGGAGCATTCTGATGACAAGCTCGTGGAGTATTGTAATGACAATGTCGTGGAACATTGTGATGAAAAGTGCATGGAGCATTGTGATGAAAAAGGCATACAGCCTCTTCATGACAGGGTTGGAGAAGCATTCTGACGAGAAGAGTCAGGGAGCATTGTGATGACAAGTGTATTGAGCATTGTGATGACAAAGGTCATGGAGCATTGTGATGACAAGGGCATGGAGTATTGTGATGACAGGCATCATGGAGCATTGTGATGACAAGTGTTATGGAACAATGTGATCACAAGGGTTTGGAGCACTGTGATGACAGAGGTCATGGATCATTTTGATATCGAGGAGCATGAAGCATAGTGATGACAGGGGTCATGGAGCATTGTGATGAGAAGATCATGGAGCATTGAGCTGAAAATGTTCATGGAGTATTCTGATGAAAGGGGTCATGGAGCATTGTGATGACAAGGTCCAGGAGCATTGTGATGAGAAGACCATGGAGCCTTGTGATGAGAAGTCTCATGGAGCATTGTGATGAAAAGGGGCATGGTGCATTTTGATTACAGGTGTCTTGGAGCATTGTGATGAAAAGGGCATAGAACATTGTGAGAGATGTCTAAGGAGCATTCTGATGACATTCGTCATGGAGCTTTGTAATGACCAGGGCAAGGAACATTGTGATTACAGGGGTCTTTGAGCATTGTGATGAAAAAGGAATGGATCATTATCATGAAAAAGGCATGGAGCCTTGTCATGACAGGGTTCAAGGAGCATACTGACGACAAGTGTCAGGGAGCATTGTGATGACAAGTGTATTGAGCATTGTGATGACAAAGGTCATGGCACATTGTGATGAGAAGTGCATGGATAATTGTGATGACGAGCCTCATGGGGCGTTGTGATGACAAGGGTTATGGAGCATTGTGATCACAAGGGTTTGGAGCATTGTGATGACAGAGGTCATGGAGCATTTTGATATCAAGGAGCATGGAGCATTGTGATGACAGGGGTCATGGAGCATTGTGATGACAAGGTCCTGGAGCACTCTGATGAGAAGACAATGGAGGCTTCTGATGAGAAGCCTCATGGAGCATTCTGATGAAAAGGGGCATGGAGCATTGTGATTACAGGGGTCTTGGAGCACTGTGATTACAAAGGCATGGAGCATTGTGAGAGATGTCCAAGGAGCATTCTGATGACATGTGTCATGGAGCTTTGTGATGACCAGGGCAAGGAGCATTGTGATTACAGGGGTCTTGGAGCATTGTAATGAAAAAGGCATGGAGCCTTGTCATGACAGTGTTCAAGGAGCATGCTGATGGCAGGAGTCAGGGAGCATTGTGATGAAAGTGTATTGAGCATTGTGATGACAAAGGTCATGGAAATTTGTGATGAGAAGACCATGGATAATTGTGAAGACGAGCGTCATGGGGCGTTGTGATGACAAGTGTTATGGAACATTGTGATCACAAGGATTTGGAGCATTGTGATGACAGAGGTCATGGAGCATTTTGATTGCATTGTGATGACAATAGCATGAAGCATTATGATGATGGGCATGGTGCAGTGTGATGACAGGGTTTATGGATCATTGAGATGAAAAGGGATATGGAGCATTTTGATTACAGGTGTCTTGGAGCATTGTGATGGCAAGGGCATGGAGCATTGTGAATGAGAAGGCCATGGAGCATTCTGATGACATGCGTCATGGAGCTTTGTGATGACAAGGGCATGGAACATTTGTCTGAAAATTTTCATGGATTATTGTGATGAGAGTGGGCATGGAGCATTGTAATGAAAAGGACATGGAACACTGATACATGGGTAATGGAGGATTGTAATGACAAGGTCATGGAGCATTGTGATGAGAAGGGCATCGAGCATTGTGATGACAAGCGTCATGGAGCTTTGCAATGACAAGGGCATGGAGAAATGTGATGAGAGGCTTCATGAAGCATTGTGATGACAATGGCATGGAGCATTGTGATGCCAAGGGTCATGGAGCTTTGTGATGACAAAGGTCATGGAGCATATTGATGACAAGGGAGTGGTGCATTGTGATGATAACGGCATGTAGCATTGTGATGATAGGGGTCATGGAACATTGTGATGACAGGGGTGAAGGAGTATGGTGATGACTAGTGATGGAACATTGTGATATCAGTGGTGAGAGAGCATTTTCATGAGAAGTGCATAGAGCATTGTGATGCAAAGGGTCACAGAGCATTGTGATGCCAAGGGTCACAGAGCATTGTGATGAAATGTTCATGGAGCATTGTGGTGACAAAGATCACAGAGACTTGTGATGATGAGGGCATGGACCATTCTGATGACAAAGTCTTGAAGCATTGTGATGACTGGAGACACGGAGCATTGTGATGACAGGTGTCATGGAGCATTGTGATGACAAGTGCATGGATCATTGTGATGACAGGGGCATGGAGCATCAGTCTGAAAAATTTCATGGATTATTGTGATGACAGTGGACATTGCACATTGTGATGACAAGGGCATGGAGCACTGTGAAGAAAAGGTTATGGAGTATTGTGAAGTCAGGTGTCAGGGAGCATTGTGATGACCTATGTCATGGTGCATTGTGATGACAATGGCATGGAGCATTGTGATGACAAGTGTCATGGATGATTGTGATGACAAATGTAATGGAGCATTTTGATGACAATGGTCATGGATCATTGTGATGAAAAGGGCATGGAGCATTGTGATGACAAGGGCTTTTGAGAATTTTGATGACAAGTTCGTGAAGCACTGTGATGAAAAGCACATGGAGCTTGCTATGACAGGGGTCATGGAGCATTGCGATGACAAGTTCATGGAGAATGTGATTACAAGAGCATGTAACATTGTGATTTGAAGTGTCATGGAACATTGTGATGGCAAGACGGTGGAGCATTGTGATGAGAAGACCATGGATAATTGTGATGACGAGCGTCATGGAGAACTGTAATGAGAAGGGGCCTGGAGCATTGTGATGACAAGGTTCATGGAGAATTGTGATGACAAGTGTCATGGAACATTCTGATGACAAGCTTGTGGAGTATTGTGATGACAATGGCGTGGAGCATTGTGATGAAAAGGGCATGGAGCATTGTGATGAAAAAGGCATACAGCCTCTTCATGACAGTGTTCGAGAAGCATTCTGACATCAATTGTCAGGGAGCATTGTGATGACAAGTGTATTGAACATTGTGATGACAAAGGTCATTGAGCATTGTGATGACAAGGGCATGGAGTATTGTGATGACAGTCATCATGGAGCATTGTGATGACAAGTGTTATGGAACAATGTGATCACAAGGGTTTGGAGCACTGTGATGACAGAGGTCATGGATCATTTTGATATCAAGGAGCATGGAGCATAGTGATGACAGGGGTCATGGAGCATTGTGATGAGAAGATCATGGAGCATTGAGCTGAAAATGTTCATGGAGTATTTTGATGAAAGGTGTCATGGAGCATTGTGATGACAAGGTCCTGGAGCATTGTGATGAGAAGACCATGGAGCCTTGTGATGAGAAGTCTCATGGAGCATTCTGATGAAAAGCGGCATGGTGCATTTTGATTACAGAGGTCTTGGAGCATTGTGATGAAAAGGGCATGGAGCATTGTGAGAGATGTCTAAGGAGCATTCTGATGACATTCGTCATGGAGCTTTGTAATGACCAGGGCATGGAGCATTGTGATTACAGGGGTCTTGGAGCATTGTGATGAAAAAGGCATGGATCATTATCATGAAAAAGGCATGGAGCCTTGTCATGACAGGGTTCAAGTAGCATACTGATGACAAGTGTCAGGGAGCATTGTGATGACAAGTGTATTGAGCATTGTGATGACAAAGGTCATGGCACATTGTGATGAGAAGTGCATGGATAATTGTGATGACGAGCCTCATGGGGCGTTGTGATGACAAGGGTTATGGAGCATTGTGATCACAAGGGTTGGGAGCATTGTGAGGACAGAGGTCATGGAGCATTGTGATTTCATTGTGATGACAATAGCATGAAGCATTATGATGATGGGCATGGTTCGTTGTGATGACAGAGTTCATGGAGCATTGAGATGAAAAGGGGTATGGAGCATTGTGATTACCCGGGTCATGGAGCCTTGTGATGACAAGGCCGTGTAACATTGTGATGACATTGGTGAGGGAGTATTGTGATGACTAGTGATGGAAAATTGAGATATCAGTTGTGAGAGAGCATTTTGATTTGAAGTGCATGGAGCTTTGTGATGACAATGTTTATGGAGCATTGTGATGACAAGTTTGGGGAGCATTGTTCTGACAAGCGCATGGAGCATTGTGATAACAAGGGTCATGGAGCACTGTGCTGACAAAGGCATGGAGCATTGTTATAACAAGGCTCAGAGAGCATTGGGATGATAAGATCATGGGGAATTGTGGTGACAAAGTTCACAGAGCCTTGTGATGACGAGGGCATGGATCATTGTGATGAAAAATGTCATGAAGTATTGTGATGACTGGAGTCACAGAGCATTGTGATGACAAGGGAATGGAGCATTGTGATGACAGCGGCATGGAACATTGGTCTGGCAAGTTTCATGGATTATTGTGATGACAGTCGGCATGGCGCATTGTGATGACAAGGGCATGGAGCATAGTGATGACAAGGTCATGGAGTATTTTGAAGACAGGTGTCAGGGTTCATTGTGATGGCATATGTCATGTTCCATTGTGATGACAATGGCATGGAGAATTGTGATGCCAATTGTCATGGAGGATTGTGACGACAAAGGTAATGGAGCATTGTGATGACAAGGGCTTGGAGCATTGTGATGACAATGGTCATGGAGCATTGTGATGAAAAGGGCATGGAGCATTGTGATGACAAGGGCTTTTGAGAATTTTGATGACAAGTTCTTGAAGCACTGTGATGAAAAGCACATGAGGCTTGCTATGACAGGGGTCATGGAGCATTGCGATGACAAGTGCATGGAGAATGTGATTACAAGAGCATGTAACATTGTGATTTCAAGGGTCATGGAGCATTGTGATTGCAAGCCGGTGGAACATTGTGATTAGAAGACCATGGATAATTGTGATGACGAGTGTCATGGAGAACTGTAATGACAAGGGGCATGGAGAATTGTGATGACAGGTGTCATGGAGCTTTGTGATGACAAAGGTCATGGAGCATTTTGATGACAAGTGAGTGGTGCATTGTGATGATAACGGCATGTAGCATTGTGATGATAGGGGTCATGGAACATTGTGATGACAGGGGTGAAGGAGTATGGTGATGACTAGTGATGGAACATTGTGATATGAGTGGTGAGAGAGCATTTTCATGAGAAGTGCATGGAGCATTGTTATGCCAAGGGTCACAGAGCATTGTGATGAAATGTTCATGGAGCATTGTGGTGACAAAGGTCACAGAGACTTGTGATGATGAGGGCATGGACCATTCTGATGACAAAGTCTTGAAGCATTGTGATGACTGGAGACACGGAGCATTGTGATGACCGGTGTTATGGAGCATTGTGATGACAAGTGCATGGATCATTGTGATGACAGGGGCATGGAGCATCGGTCTGAAAAATTTCATGGATTATTGTGATGACAGTGGGCATTGCACATTGTGCTGACAAGGGCATGGAGCACTGTGAAGAAAAGGTTATGGAGTATTGTGAAGTCAGGTGTCAGGGAGCATTGTGATGACCTATGTCATGGTGCATTGTGATGACAACGGCATGGAGCATTGTGATGACAAGTGTCATGGATGATTGTGATGACAAATGTAATGAAGCATTTTGATGACAATGGTCATGGATCATTGTGATGAAAAGGGCATGGAGCATTGTGATGACAAGGGCTTTTGAGAATTTTGATGACAAGTTCGTGAAGCACTGTGATGAAAAGCACATGGAGCTTGCTATGACAGGGGTCATGGAGCATTGCGATGACAAGTTCATGGAGAATGTGATTACAAGAGCATGTAACATTGTGATTTGAAGTGTCATGGATCATTGTGATGGCAAGACGGTGGAGCATTGTGATGAGAAGACCATGGATAATTGTGATGACAAGCGTCATGGAGAACTGTAATGACAAGGGGCCTTGAGCATTGTGATGACAGGGGTCATGGAGAATTGTGATGACAAGTGTCATGGAGCATTCTGATGACAAGCTTGTGGAGTATTGTGATGACAATGGCGTGGAGCATTGTGATGAAAAGGGCATGGAGCATTGTGATGAAAAAGGCATACAGCCTCTTCATGACAGGGTTCGAGAAGCATTCTGACGACAAGAGTCACGGAGCATTGTGATGACAAGTGTATTGAGCATTGTGATGACAAAGGTCATGGAGCATTGTGATGACAAGGGCATGGAGTATTGTGATGACAGTCATCATGGAGCATTGTGATGACAAGTGTTATGGAACAATGTGATCACAAGGGTTTGGAGCACTGTGATGACAGAGGTCATGGATCATTTTGATATCAAGGAGCATGGAGCATAGTGATGACAGGGGTCATGGAGCATTGTGATGAGAAGATCATGGAGCATTGAGCTGAAAATGTTCATGGAGTATTCTGATGAAAGGGGTCATGGAGCATTGTGTTGACAAGGTCCTGGAGCATTGTGATGAGAAGACCATGGAGCCTTGTGATGAGAATTCTCATGGAGCATTCTGATGAAAAGGGGCATGGTGCATTTTGATTACAGAGGTCTTGGAGCATTGTGATGAAAAGGGCATGGAGCAGTGTGAGAGATGTCTAAGGAGCATTCTGATGACATTCGTCATGGAGCTTTGTGATGACCAGGGCAAGGAGCATTGTGATTACAGGGGACTTGGAGCATTGTGATGAAAAAGGAATGGATCATTATCATGAAAAAGGCATGGAGCCTTGTCATGACAGGCTTCAAGGAGCATACTGACGACAAGTGTCAGGGAGCATTGTGATGACAAGTGTATTGAGCATTTTGATGACAAATGTCATGGAACATTGTGATGAGAAGTGCATGGATAATTGTTATGATGAGCCTCATGGGGCGTTGTGATGACAAGTGTTATGGAGCATTGTGATCACAAGGTTTGGGAGCATTGTGATGACAGAGGTCATGGAGCATTGTGATGACAGAGGTCATGGAGCATTTTGATTTCATTGTGATTACAATAGCATGAAGCATTATGATGATGTTCATGGTTCGTTGTGATGACAGGGTTCATGGAGCATTGAGATGAAAAGAGGTATGGAGCAGTGTGATTACTCGGGTCATGGAGCCTTGTGATGACAAGGCCGTGTAACATTGTGATGACAGGGGTGAGGGAGTATTGTGATGACTAGTGATGGAAAATTGAGATATCAGTGGTGAGAGAGCATTTTGATTCGAAGTGCTTGGAGCTTTGTGATGACAATGTTTATGGAGCATTGTGATGACAAGTTTGGGGAGCATTGTGATGACAAGTGCATGGCACACTGTGATGACATGTGTCATGGAGCATTGTTCTGACAAGCGCATGGAGCATAGTGATAACAAGGGTCATGGAGCATTGTGCTGACAAAGGCATGGAGCGTTGTTATGACAAGGCTCAGAGAGCATTGGGATGAAAAGATCATGGAGAATTGTGGTGACAAAGTTCACAGAGCCTTGTGAGGACGAGGGCATGGATCATTGTGATGAAAAATGTCATGAAGTATTGTGATGACTGGAGGCACAGACCATTGTGATGACAAGGGAATGGAGCATTGTGATGACAGTGGCATGGAACATTGGTCTGGTAAGTTTCATGGATTATTGTGATGACAGTCGGCATGGCGCATTGTGATGACAAGGGCATGGAGCATAGTGATGATAAGGTGATGGAGTACTGTGAAGACAGGTGTCAGGGTTCATTGTGATGGAATATGTCATGTTCCATTGTGATGACAATGGCATGGAGAATTGTGATGCCAATTGTCATGGAGGATTGTGACGACAAAGGTAATGGAGCATTGTGATGACAAGGGCTTGGAGCATTGTGATGACAATGGTCATGGAGCATTGTGATGAAAAGGGCATGGAGCATTGTGATGACAAGGGCTTTTGAGAATTTTGATGACAAGTTCTTGAAGCACTGTGATGAAAAGCACATGAGGCTTGCTATGACAGGGGTCATGGAGCATTGCGATGACAAGTGCATGGAGAATGTGATTACAAGAGCATGTAACATTGTGATTTGAAGTGTCATGGATCATTGTGATGGCAAGACGGTGGAGCATTGTGATGAGAAGACCATGGATAATTGTGATGACGAGCGTCATGGAGAACTGTAATGACAAGGGGCATGGAGAATTGTGATGACAGGTGTCATGGAGCTTTGTGATGACAAAGGTCATGGAGCATTTTGATGACAAGTGAGCGGTGCATTGTGATGATAACGGCATGTAGCATTGTGATGATAGGGGTCATGGAACATTGTGATGACAGGGGTGAAGGAGTATGGTGATGACTAGTGATGGAACATTGTGATATGAGTGGTGAGAGAGCATTTTCATGAGAAGTGCATGGAGCATTGTTATGCCAAGGGTCACAGAGCATTGTGATGAAATGTTCATGGAGCATTGTGGTGACAAAGGTCACAGAGACTTGTGATGATGAGGGCATGGACCATTCTGATGACAAAGTCTTGAAGCATTGTGATGACTGGAGACACGGAGCATTGTGCTGACAGGTGTCATTGAGCATTGTGATGACAAGTGCATGGATCATTGTGATGACAGGGGCATGGAGCATCGGTCTGAAAAATTTCATGGATTATTGTGATGACAGTGGGCATTGCACATTGTGCTGACAAGGGCATGGAGCACTGTGAAGAAAAGGTTATGGAGTATTGTGAAGTCAGGTGTCAGGGAGCATTGTGATGACCTATGTCATGGTGCATTGTGATGACAACGGCATGGAGCATTGTGATGACAAGTGTCATGGATGATTGTGATGACAAATGTAATGAAGCATTTTGATGACAATGGTCATGGATCATTGTGATGAAAAGGGCATGGAGCATTGTGATGACAAGGGCTTTTGAGAATTTTGATGACAAGTTCGTGAAGCACTGTGATGAAAAGCACATGGAGCTTGCTATGACAGGGGTCATGGAGCATTGCGATGACAAGTTCATGGAGAATGTGATTACAAGAGCATGTAACATTGTGATTTGAAGTGTCATGGATCATTGTGATGGCAAGACGGTGGAGCATTGTGATGAGAAGACCATGGATAATTGTGATGACAAGCGTCATGGAGAACTGTAATGACAAGGGGCCTTGAGCATTGTGATGACAGGGGTCATGGAGAATTGTGATGACAAGTGTCATGGAGCATTCTGATGACAAGCTTGTGGAGTATTGTGATGACAATGGCGTGGAGCATTGTGATGAAAAGGGCATGGAGCATTGTGATGAAAAAGGCATACAGCCTCTTCATGACAGGGTTCGAGAAGCATTCTGACGACAAGAGTCACGGAGCATTGTGATGACAAGTGTATTGAGCATTGTGATGACAAAGGTCATGGAGCATTGTGATGACAAGGGCATGGAGTATTGTGATGACAGGCATCATGGAGCATTGTGATGTCAAGTGTTATGGAACAATGTGGTCACAAGGGTTTGGAGCACTGTGATGACAGAGGTCATGGATCATTTTGATATCAAGGAGCATGGAGCATAGTGATGACAGGGGTCATGGAGCATTGTGATGAGAAGATCATGGAGCATTGAGCTGAAAATGTTCATGGAGTATTCTGATGAAAGGGGTCATGGAGCATTGTGTTGACAAGGTCCTGGAGCATTGTGATGAGAAGACCATGGAGCCTTGTGATGAGAATTCTCATGGAGCATTCTGATGAAAAGGGGCATGGTGCATTTTGATTACAGAGGTCTTGGAGCATTGTGATGAAAAGGGCATGGAGCAGTGTGAGAGATGTCTAAGGAGCATTCTGATGACATTCGTCATGGAGCTTTGTGATGACCAGGGCAAGGAGCATTGTGATTACAGGGGTCATGGAGCATTGTGATGAAAAAGGCATGGATCATTATCATGAAAAAGGCATGCAGCCTTTTCCTGACAGGGTTCAAGGAGCATACTGACGACAAGTGTCAGGGAGCATTGTGATGACAAGTGTATTGAGCATTGTGATGACAAAGGTGATGGAACATTGTGATGAGAAGTGAATGGATAATTGTGATGATCAGCCGCATGGGGCGTTGTGATGACAAGTGTTATGGAGCATTGTGATCACAAGGGTTTGGAGCATTGTGATGACAGAGGTTATGGTGCATTTTGATTTCATTGTGATGACAATAGCATGAAGCATTATGATGATGGGCATGGTGCATTGTGATGACAGGGTTCATGCAGCATTGAGATGAAAAGTGGCATGGAACATTGTGATGACAAATGTCACGAAGCATTGTTATGACTGGAGTCATGGAGCATTGTGATGACAGGGATAATGGAGCATTGTGATGACAAGGGCATGGAGCATTGGGATGAAAGGGGCATGGAGCATTGGTCTGACATGTTTCATGGATTATTGTGATGACTGAGGGTATGGCACATTGGGATAACTAGCGCATAGAGCATTGAGATGACAAGGTCATTGATTATTGTGAAGAAAGGTGTCAGGGAGCATTGTGGTGACATATGTCACGGTGAATTGTGATGACAATGGCATTGAGCATTGTGATGCCAAGTCTCATGGAGAAATGTGATGACAAATGTAATGGAGCTTTGTGATGACAAGGGCTTGGAGCATTGTGATGACAAGGGTAATGGAGCATTGTGATGACAATGGAATGGATCATTGTGATGACAAGGGTCATGGAGCATTTTGATGACAATATTCCCGGGTCATTGTGTTGTCAGGGTTCATGGAGCATTGTGATGACATGGATCATGGATCATTGTGATGACAGGGTTCATGGGGCATGGTGATGAGAAGGTCATAGAGCATTGGGCTGAAAATGTTCATGGAGTATTGTGGTGACAGGGGTCATGGGGCATTTTGATGACAAGGGAATGGAGCATTTTGATGAAAATATCATGGAGCATGGTGATGAGAAGGCCATGGAGCATTCTGAAGACATTCGTCATGAAGCTGTGTGATGACAACGGCATGGAGCATTGTGATAACAGGCGTCTTGGAACATTGTGAGGAAAAGGGCATGGATCATTGTGATGAAAAATGCATGGAGCCTTGTCATGTCAGGGTTCAAGGAGCATACTGACGACAAGTGTCAGGGAGCACTGTGATGACAAGTGTATTGAGCATTGTGATGACAAGTGTATTGAGCATTGTGATGACAAGGTCATGGAGAATTGTGAAGACAGGTGTCAGGGAGCATTGTGATGACATATGTCATGTTCCATCGCGATGACAATGGCATGGGGCACTGTGATGCCAAGTGTCATGGAGGATTGTGATGACAAAGATAATGGGCATTGTGATTAGAGCTTGGAACATTATGATGACAAGGGAAATTGAGAATTTTGATGAGGAGGTCGTGAAGCATTGTGATGACAAGGTCCTTGAGCATTGTGATGAGAAGACCATGGAGCCTTGTGATGACAAGTCTCATGGAGCACACTGATGACAAGGGGCATGGAGCATTGTGATTACAGGGGTCTTGGAGCATTGTGATGACAAGGCTCAATGAGCCTTGTGATGACAAGGCCGTGGAACATTGTCATGACAGGGGTGAGGGAGTATTGTAATGACTAATGATGGAACATTTTGATATCAGTGGTGAAAGAGCAATTTGATGAGAAGTGCATGGGGCTTTGTGATGACAATGTTGATGGAGCATTGTGATGATAAGGTTGTGGAACATTGTGATGACAAGCGCATGGCACATTGTGATGACATGGGTCATGGAGCATTGTTCTGACAAGCGCATGGCACATTGTGATGACATGGGTCATGGAGCATTGTTCTGACAAGCGCATGGAGCATTGTGATGCCAAGGGTCATGGATCACTCTGCTGACAAAGGCATGGAGCATTGTGATGACAAAGGTCACAGAGCATCGTGATGATAAGTACATGGAGCATTATGGTGACAAATTTCAAAGAGCACTGTGATGAGGAGGGCATGGACCATTGTGATGACAAAGGTAATGAAGCAATGTGATGACTGGAGTCACGGAGCACTGTGATGACAAAGGCATGGAGCATTGTGATGATAGGGGCATGGAGCATTGGTCTGACAAGTTTCATGGATTATTGTGATGATAGTGGGCATGGCACATTGTGATGACAAGGACATGGAGCATTGTTATGACCAGGTCATGAGTACTGTGAAGACAGGTGTCAGGGAGCATTGTGATGACATATGTCATGGTGCATTGTGATGACAATGGAATGGAGCTTTGTGAAGCCAAGTGTCATGGAGGATTGTGATGACAACGGTAATGGAGCATTGTGATGACAAGGGCCATTGAGAATTGTGATAACAAGTTCGTGAAGCACTGTGATGAAAAGCACATGGAGCTTGCTATGACAGGAGTCATGGAGCATTGCGATGACAAGTGCATGGAGAATTGTGATGACAAGAGCATGTAACATTGTGATGAGAAGTGTCATGGAGCATTGTGATGGCAAGACCGTGGAGCACTGTGATGAGAAGACCATGGATAATTGTGATGACGAGCGTCATCGAGTATTTTGATGACAAGGGCCATTGAGAATTTTGATGCCAACGTCGTGAAGCATTTTGATGACAAGCACACGGAGCTTGCTATGAGAGGGGACATGGAGCATTGCGATGAAAAGTGCATGGAGAATTGTGATGACAGGGGTCATGGAGCATTGTGATGAAAAGGGCATGGAGCATTGTGATGGAAAAGGCATGGAGCTCTTCATGACAGGGTTCAAGGAGCATTCTGATGACAAGTGTCAGTGAGCATTGTGATGACAAGTGTATTGTGCATTGTGATGACAAAGTTAATGGAGCATTGTGATGACACGGGCTTGGAGTATTATGATGACAGGTATCATGGAGCGTTGCAATGACAAGTTTTGTGGAACAATGTGATCACAAGGTTTTGGAGCATTATGATGATAGAGGTCAGGGATCATTCTGATTTCAAGGGGCATGGAGCATTGTGATGAAAAGGGTCATGGAGCATTGTGATGAGAATATCATAGAGAATTGGGCTTAAAATATTCATGGAGTATTGTGATGACATGGTTCTTGGAGCATTGTGATAACACGGGCAGGGAGAATTGTGATGAGAAGGCCATAGTGCATTCTGATGACATGCGTCATGGAGGTTTGTGATGATAAGGGCAAGGAGCATTGTGATTACAGCGGTCTTGGAGCATTGTGATGAAAAGGGCATGGAGCCTTGTCATGACAGGGTTCAAGGAGCATACTCATGACAAGTGCCTGGGAGCATTGTGATGACAAGTGTATTGAGCATTGTTTTAACAAAGTTCATGGAGCATTGTGATGAGAAGACCATGGATAACTGTGATGAGGAGCATCATGGGGCATTGTGATGACAAGTGTTATGGAACATTGTGATCATAAGGGTTTGGAGCATTGTGATGACAGACGTCATGTAGCATTTTGATTTCATTGTGATGACAAAAGCATGAAGCATTATGATGAGGGGAATGGTGCATTGTGATGACAGGGTTCATGGAGCATTGAGATGAAAAGGGGAATGGAGCATTGTGATTACAGGTGTCTTGAAGCATTGTGATGACAAGGGAATGGAGCATTGTGAATGAGAAGGCCATGGAGCATTCTGATGACATGCGCCATGGAGCTTTGTGATGACGAGTGCATGGAGCATTGTGATTACAGGGTCTTGGAGCATTGTGATCACAAGGGTCATGGAGTCTTGTGATGACAAGGCCGTGGAACCTTTTGATGGCAGGTGTCATGGAGCATTGTTATGACAGGGGTAATTGAGCATTGTGATGACAAGGGCATCAGCATTGGTCTGAAGAGTTTCATGGATTATTGTGATGAGAGTGGGCATGGAGCATTGTGATGACAAGGTCACGGAACACTGTGTTACATGGGTCATGGAGGATTGTAATGACAAGGGCATGGAGCATTGTGATGAGAAGGGCACCGAGCATTGGTATCACAAGCGTCATGGAGCTTTGTGATGACAAGTGCATGGAGCAATTTGATGAGAGGGTTCATGGAGCATTGTGATGACAATGGCATGGAGCATTGTGATGCCAAAGTTTATGGAACTTTGTGATGACAAATGTCATGGAGCAATTTGATGACAAGGGCATGGAGCATTGTGATTAGAAGGGCAGGGAGCATTGTGATGACAGGGTCATGGAGAAATTTGATGAAAAGGGTCATGGAACATTTTGATTAGAGAGGTTATAGAATATTGTGATGTCAGGGCTCATGGAGCAGTGTGATGAAAAGGGTCATGGAGCATTTTGATGACAGGGGTTATGGAACATTGTGATGTCAGGGGTCATCGAACATTGTGATGATAAATGCATGTAGCATTTTGATGACAGGGGTAATGGAACATTGTGATGACAGGGGTGATGGAGTATTGGGATGACTAGTGATGGAACATTGTGATATCAGTGGTGAGAGAGCATTTTGATGAGAAGTGCATGGAGCACTGTGATGAAAAGTTTTATGGAGCATTGTGATGACGAGGATGTGGAGCATTGTGATGACAAGTACATGGTGCATTGTGATGACATGGGTCATGCAGCATTGTGCTGATAAGCACATTGAGCACTGTGATGACAAGAGTCATGGAGAATTGTGATGAAAAGTTCATGGAGCATTGTGGTGACAAATGTCACAGAGACTTGTGATGACGAGGGCATGGACCATTTTGATGAGAAAGGTCATGAAGAAATGTGATGACAGGAGTCACGGAGCATTGTGATGACGGGTCATGGAGCATTGTGATGACAAGGGCATGGAGCATTGTGATGACAGGGGCATGGAGCATTGTGATGACAGGGGCATGGAACATTGGTCTTACATATTTCATGGATTATTGCGATGACAGTGGGAATGGCACATTGTGATGACAAGGGCATGGAGCATTGTGTTGACAAGGTCATGCAGTATTTGAAGACAGGTGTCTGGGAGCATTTTGAAGACATAAGTCATGGCCCATTGTGATGACAATGCCATGGAGCGTTGTGATCCTAAGTGTCATGGAGGTTTGTGATGATAAAGGTAATGGAGGTTTGTGATGACAAGGGCTTGGAGCCTTGTGTTGACAAGGGTCATGGCACACTGTGCTGACAAGGGCATGGAGCATTGTGATGACAATGTTCATGGAACATTGTACTGAGAATGGCTTGGAGCATTGTGATGATAATGGTCCGAGACCATTATGATGAAAATTTCATGGAGAACTGTGGAGACAAATGTCACAGAGCATTGTGAAGACGGGGCATGGACCATTGTGATGACAAAGGTCATGAAGCATTGTGATGTCTGGAGTCATGGAGCATTGTGATGACAGGGGTCATGGAGCATTGTGATGGCAAGGGCATGGATCATTGTGATGACAAGTGTCATGGAGCATTTTGAAGACAGGGCTCCCGGATCACTGTGTTGTCTGGTGTCATGGAGTGTTGTGATGACAGTGGTCATGAAGCATTGTGATGACAGGGGTCATAGTTCATTGTGATGACAGGGGTCATGGAGCATTGTGATCAGAAGTTCATGGAGCATTGGGCTGACAGTATTCATTGAGTATTGTGATGGCAGGGGTCATGGAGCATTGTGATGACAAGGTCCTGGAGCATTGTGAGGAGAAGACCATGGAGCCTTGTGATGACAAGTATCATGGAGCATTCTGATGAAAAGGGGCATGGCACATTGTGATTACATGGGTCTTGGAGCATTGTGAAGAATAGGGCATGAATGATTGTGATGAAAGTGCATGGAGCCTTGTCATGAGAGGGTTCAAGGAGCATACTAACGACAAGTGTCAGGGAGCACCGTGATGACAAGTGTATTGAACATTGTGATGACAAAGGACATGGAGCATTGTGATGAGAAGACCATGGATAATTGTGATGATGAGCGTCATGGGGAGTTGTGATGACAAGTGTTATGGAACACTGTGAAGACAAGGGTATGTAGCATTATGATGACAGAGTTTATGGTGCATTCTGATTTCATTGTGATGACAATAGCACGAAGCATTATGATGATGGGCATGGTTCATTGTGATGACGGAGTTCATGCAGCATTTTGATGAAAAGGGCATGGAGCATAGTGATGAGAAAGCCATGGAGCTGTCTAATGACATGCGTCATGGTGCTTTGTGATGACAAGAGCATGGAGTAGTGTGATTACAGGGGTCTTGTAGCATTGTGATGACATGGTTCATGGAGCCTTGTGATGACAAGGCCGTGGAACATTGTCATGACAGGGATGTTGGAGTATTGTAATGACTAGTGATGGAACATTTTGATATCTGTGGTGAAAGAGCATTTTAATGAGAAGTGCATGGAGCTTTGTGATGACAAGGTTTATGGAGCATTGGGATGACAAAGATGTGGAACATTGTGATGACAAGCGCATGGCATATTGTGATGACATGGGTCATGGAGCATTGTGCTGACAAGCGCATGGAGCATTGTGATGACAAGGGACAAGGAGCACTCTGCTGAGAAAGGCATGGAGCATTGTGATGACAAGGGTCACAGAGCATTGTGATGATAAGTTCATGGAGCATTACGGTGACAAAGTTCACAGAGCCCTGTGATTACGAGGGCATGGACCACTGTGATGACAAAGGTCAAGAAGCAGTGTGATGACTGGAGTCACGGAGCATTGTGATGACAAGGGCAGGGGCATTGTGATGACAGGGTCATGGAGCATTGGTCTGAGAAATATCATGGATTATTGTGATGAAAGTGTGCATGTCGCATTGTGATGACAAGGGCATGGAGCATTGTTATGACCAGGTCATGGATTACTGTGAAGAGAGGTATCAGGGTGTATTGTGATGACATATGTCCTGGTGCATTGTGATGACAATGTCATGGAGCATTGTGAAGCCAAGTGTCATGGAGGATTGTGATGACAAAGGTAATGGAGCATTGTGATGACAAGGGCTTGGAGCATTGTGGTGACAAGGGCCATTGAGAATTCTGATGACAAAGTCGTGAAGCATTCTGAGGAAAAGCACATGGAGCTTACTATTACAGTGGTCATGGAGCATTGTGATCAGAAGTTCATGGAGCATTGGGCTGACAGTATTCATTGAGTATTGTGATGGTAGGGGTCATGGAGCATGGTGATGACAAGGTCCTGGAGCATTGTGAGGAGAAGACCATGGAGCCTTGTGATGACAAGTATCATGGAGCATTCTGATGAAAATGGGCATGGAGCATTGTGATTACATGGGTCTTGGAGCATTGTGAAGAATAGGGCATGGATGATTGTGATGAAAGAGCATGGAGCCTTGTCATGAGAGGGTTCAAGGAGCATACTAACGACAAGTGTCAGGGAGCATTGTGATGACAAGTGTATTGAGCATTGTGATGACAAAGGTCATGGAGCATTGTGATGAGAAGACCATGGATAATTGTGATGATGAGCGTCATGGTGAGTTGTGATGACAAGTGTTATGGAACACTGTGAACACAAGGGTTTGTAGCATTGTGATGACAGAGTTTATGGTGCATTCTGATTTCACTGTGATAACAATAGCATGAAGCATTATGATGATGGGCATGGTTCATTGTGATGACAGAGTTCATGCAGCATTTTGATGAAAAGGGCATGGAGCATTGTGATGAGAAAGCCATGGAGCTGTCTGATGACATGCGTTATGGTGCTTTGTGATGACAAGAGCATGGAGCATTGTGATTACAGGGGTCTTTGAGCACTGTGATGACAAGGGTCATGGAGCCTTTTGATGACAAGGCCGTGGAACATTGTCATGACAGGGTTGTGGGAGTATTGTAATGACTAGTGACGGAACATATTGATATCTGTGGTGAAAGAGCATTTTAATGAGAAGTGCGTGGAGCTTTGTCATGTCAAGGTTTATAGAGCATTGGGATGACATAATGTGGAACATTGTGATGACAAGCGCATGGCATATTGTGATGACATGGGTCATGGAGCATTGTGATGACAAGCAAATGGAGCATTGTGATGACAAGGGTCATGGAGCACTCTGCTGACAAAGGCATGGAGCATTGTGATGACAAGGGTCACAGAGCATTGTGATGATAATTTCATGGAGCACTGTGGTGACAAATTTCACAGAGCCCTGTGATTACGAGGGCATGGACCATTGTGATGACAAAGGTCAAGAAGCAGTGTGATGACTGGAGTCACGGAGCATTGTGATGACAAGGGCATGGAGCATTGTTATGACCAGGTCATGGATTATTGTGAAGATAGGTATCAGGGAGCATTGTCATGACATATGGCATGGTGCATTGTGATGACAATGTCATGGAGCATTGTGAAGCAAAGTGTCATGGAGGATTGTGATGACAAACGTAATGGAGCATTGTGATGACAAGGGCTTGGAGCACTGTGGTGACAAGGGCCATTGAGAATTTTGATGACAAGGTCGTGAAGCATTGTTATGACAAACACATGGAGCTTGCTATGACAGGGGTCATGGAGCATTGCGATGACAAGTGCATGGAGCATTGTGATTACAGGGGTCTTGGAGCATTGTGATGACAATGGCATGGAGCATTGTGATGCCAAGGGTTATGGAGCTATGTGATGAGAAATGTCATGGAGCATTTTGATGACAAGGGCATGGTGCATTGTGATGAGAATGGCAGGGAGCATTGTGATGACAGGGTCATGGAGCAATTTGATGAAAAGGGTCATGGAACATTTTGATTACATGGGTTATAGAATATTGTGATGTCAGGGGTCATGGAGCAGTGTGATGAAAAGGGTCCTAGAGCATTGTGATGACAAGGTTCGCAGAGCATGGTGATGAAAAGTTCATGGAGCATTGTGGTGACAAATGTCAAAGAGACTTGTGATGACGAGGGCATGGACCATTGTGATGAGAAATGTCATGAAGCATTGTGATGACAGGGGTCACGGTGCATTATGATGACGGGTGATGGAGCATTGTGATGACAATGGCATGGAGCATTGTGATGACAGGGGTATGGAGCATAGGTCTTACAAGTTTCATGGATTATTGCGATGACAGTGGGAATGGCGCATTGTGATGACAAGGGCATGGAGCATTTTGATGACAAGGTCATGCAGTATTTGAAGACAGGTGTCTGGGAGCATTTTGAAGACATATGTCATGGCCCATTGTGATGACAGTGCCATGGAGCGTTGTGATGCCAAGTGTCATGGAGGTTTGTGATGACAAAGGTAATGGAACATTGTGATGATAAAGGCTTGGAGCCTTGTGATGACAAGGTTCATAGCGCACTTTGCTGACAATGGCATGGAGCATTGTGATGACAATGGTCATGGAGCATTGTACTGAGAAATGCTTGGAGCACTGTAATGACAACGGTCACAGACCATTATGATGAAAATTTCATGGAGCATTGTGGTGACAAATATCACAGAGCCTTGTGAAAACGAGGGCATGGACCATTGTGATTACAAAGGTCATGAAGCATTGTGATGACTGGAGTCATGGAGCATTGTGATGGCAAGGGCATGGATCATTGTGATGACAAGTGTCATGGATCATTTTGATGACAAGTGTCCCGGATCATTGTGTTGTCTGGTGTAATGGAGCGTTGTGATGACAGGGGTCATGGAGCATTGTGATGTCAGGGGTCACGGAGCATTGTGATCAGAAGTTCATGGAGCATTGGACTGACAGTATTCATTGAGTATTGTGATGACATGGGTCATGGAGCATTGTGATGACAATGGAATGGAGCATTGTGATGACAAGGTCCTGGAGCATTGTTAGGAGAAGACCATGGAGCCTTGTGATGACAAGTATCATGGAGCATTCTGATGAAAATGGGCATGGAGCATTGTGATTACATGGGTCTTGGAGCATTGTGAAGAATAGGGCATGGATGATTCTGATGAAAGAGCATGGAGCCTTGTCATGAGAGGGTTCAAGGAGCATACTAACGACAAGTGTCAGGGAGCATTGTGATGACAAGTGTATTGAGCATTGTGATGACAAAGGTCATGGAGCATTTTGATGAGAAGACCATGGATAATTGTGATGATGAGCGTCATGGGGAGTTGTGATGACAAGTGTTCTGGAACATTGTGAACACAATGGTTTGGAGCATTGTGATGACAGAGGTTATGGTGCATTTTGATTTCATTGTGATGACAATAGCATGAAGCATTATGATGATGGGCATGGTTCATTGTGATGACAGAGTTCATGGAGCATTGTGATGAAAAGGGCATGGAGCATTGTGATGAGAAGGCCATGGAGCTGTCTGATGACATGCATCATGGTGCTTTGTGATGACAAGAGCATGGAGCACTGTGATTACAGGGGTCTTGGAGCATTGTGATGACAAGGGTCATGGAGCAATTTGATGAAAAGCGTCATGGAACATTTTGATTACATGGGTTATAGAATATTGTGATGTCACCGGTCATGGAGGAGTGTGATGAAAAGGGTCCTAGAGCATTGTGATGACAAGGGTCACAGAGCATGGTGATGAAAAGTTCATGGAGCATTCTGGTGACAAATGTCAAAGAGACTTGTGATGACGAGGGCATGGACCATTGTGATTACAAATTCATGAAGCATTGTGATGACTGGAGTCATGGAGCATTGTGTTGACAGGGCTCATGGAGCATTGTGATGGCAAGGGCATGGATCATTGTGATGACAAGTGTCATGGAGCATTTTGATGACAAGTGTCCCGGATCATTGTGTTGTCTGGTGTCATGGAGCGTTGTGATGACAGGGGTCATGGAGCATTGTGATTACAGGGGTCATGGAGCATTGTGATCAGAAGTTCATGGAGCATTGGACTGACAGTATTCATTGAGTATTGTGATGGCATGGGTCATGGAGCATTGTGATGACAATGGAATGGAGCATTATGATGACAAGGTCCTGGAGCATTGTGAGGAGAAGACCATGGAGCCTTGTGATGACAATTATCATGGAGCATTCTGATGAAAAGGGGCATGGAGCATTGAGATTACATGGGTCTTGGAGCATTGTGAAGAATAGGGCATGGATGATTGTGATGAAAGAGCATGGAGCCTTGTCATGAGAGGGTTCAAGGAGCATACTAACGACAAGTGTCAGGGAGCATTGTGATGACAAGTTTATTGAGCATTGTGGTGACAAAGGTCATGGAGCATTTTGATGAGAAGACCATGGATAATTGTGATGATGAGCGTCATGGGGAGTTGTGATGACAAGTGTTCTGGAACATTGTGAACACAATGGTTTGGAGCATTGTGATGACAGAGGTTATGGTGCATTTTGATTTCATTGTGATGACAATAGCATGAAGCATTATGATGATGGGCATGGTTCATTGTGATGACAGAGTTCATGGAACATTGTGATGAAAAGGGCATGCAGCATTGTGATGAGAAGGCCATGGAGCTGTCTGATGACATGCGTCATGGTGCTTTGTGATGACAAGAGCATGGAGCAGTGTGATTACAGGGGCTTTGGAGCATTGTGATGACAAGGGTCATGGAGCCTTGTGATGACAAGGCCGTGGAACATTGTCATGACAGGGGTGTGGGAGTATTGTAATGACTAGTGACGGAACATTTTGATATCTGTGGTGAAAGAGCATTTTAATGAGAAGTGCATGGAGCTTTGTGATGACAAGGTTTATGGAGCTTTGGGATGACAAAGATGTGGAACATTGTGATGACAAGCGCATGGCATATTGTGATGACATGGGTAATGGAGCATTGTGCTGACAAGCGCTTGGAGCATTGTGATGACAAGGGACATGGAGCACTCTGCTGACAAAGGCATGGAACATTGTGATGACAAGGGACACAGAGCATTGTGATGATAAGTTCATGGAGCATTATGGTGACAAAGTTCACAAGGCCCTGTGATTACGAGGGCATGGACCACTGTGATGACAAAGGTCAAGAAGCAGTGTGATGACTGGAGTCACGGAGCATTGTGATGACAAGGGCATGGAGCATTGTGATGACAGGGGTATGGAGCATTGGTCTTACAAGTTTCATGGATTATTGCGATGACAGTGGGAATGGCGCATTGTGATGACAAGGGCATGGAGCATTTTGATGACAAGGTCATGCAGTATTTGAAGACAGGTGTCTGGGAGCATTTTGAAGACATAAGTCATGGCCCATTGTGATGACAATGCCATGGAGCGTTGTGATGCCAAGTGTCATGGAAGTTTGTGATGACAAAGGTAATGGAGCATTGTGATGATAAGGGCTTGGAGCCTTGTGATGACAAGGTTCATAGCGCACTGTGCTGACAATGGCATGGAGCATTGTTATGACAATGGTCATGGAGCATTGTACTGAGAAAGGCTTGGAGCATTGTGATGACAACGGTCACAGACCATTATGATGAATATTTCATGGAGCATTGTGGTGACAAAGTTCACAAGGCCCTGTGATTACGAGGGCATGGACCACTGTGATGACAAAGGTCAAGAAGCAGTGTGATGACTGGAGTCACGGAGCATTGTGATGACAAGGGCATGGGGCATTGTGATGACAGGGGCATGGAGCATTGGTCTGAGAAGTATCATGGATTATTGTGATGAAAGTGTGCATGTCGCATTGTGATGACAAGGGCATGGAACATTGTTATGACCAGGTCATGGATTATTGTGAAGACAGGTATCAGGGAGTATTGTGATGACATATGTCCTGGTGCATTGTGATGACAATGTCATGGAGCATTGTGAAGCCAAGTGTCATGGAGGATTGTGATGACAAAGGTAATGGAGCATTGTGGTGACAAGGGCCATTGAGAATTCTGATGACAATGTCGTGAAGCATAGTTATGACAAGCGCATGGGGCTTGATATGACATGGGTCATGGAGCATTGCGATGACAAGTGCATGGAGCATTGTGATTAGAGGGGTTTTGGAGCATTGTGATGACAAGGGCATGGAGCATGGTGATGACAATGCCATGGAGCATTCTGATGACATGCGTTCTGGAGATTTGTGATGACAAACACATGGTGCATTGTGATTACAGGGGTCTTGGAGCATTGTGATTAAAAGTTCATGGATCATTATGAGGAAAAGGCAAAGAGCCTTGTCATGACAGGTTTCAAGTAGCATACTGAAGACAAGTTTCAGGGAGCATTGTGATGACAAGTGTATTGAGCGTTGTGTTGACAAAGGTCATGGAGCATTTTGATGAGGAGACCATGGATAATTGTGATGACGAGCCTCATGGCGCATTGTGATGACAAGTGTTATGGAACATTGTGATCAGAAGGGTTTGGAACATTGTGATGACAGATGTCATGGAGCATTTTGATTTCTTTGTGATGACAATAGCATGAAGCATTATGATGATTGGCATGGTGCATTTTGATGACAGTGTTCATGGAGAATTGAGATGAAAAGGGGTATGGAGCATTGTGATTACAGGGGTCTTGGAGCATTGTGATGACAATGTTCACGGAGCCTTGTGATGACAACGCCGTGGAACATTGTGATGCCAGGGGTAATGGAGCATTGTTATGACAGGGGTAATGGAGCATTGTGATGACAAGGGCATGGAGCATAGGTTTGAAAATTTTCATGTATTATTGTGATGAGTGTGGGCATGGAACATTGTGATGACAAGGGCAGGGAACACGGTGATACATGGGTCATGGAGGATTGTAATGACAAGGCATGGATCATTGTGATGAGAAAGGCATCGAGCATTGTGATTACAAGCGTCATGGAGATTTGGGATGAAAAGTGCATGGAGTAATGTGATGAGATGTTTCATGGAGCATTGTTATGACAATGGAATGGAGCATTGTGATGCCATGGTCATGGAGGTTTGTGATGACAAATGTAATGGAGCATTTTGATGACAAGGGCGTGGTGCATTGTGATGAGTAGGGCAGGGAGCATTCTGATAACAGGTTCATGGAACAATTTGATGGAAAGGGTCAGGGAATATTTTGATGACAGGGGTTATGGAACATTGTGATGTCAGTGGTCATGGAGCATTGTGATGATAAGGGCATGTAGCATTTTGATGACAGTGGTCATGGAACATTGTGATGACAGGGGTGAGGGAGTATTGTGATGACTGGTGATGGAACATTGTGATATCAGTGGTGAGAGAGCATTTAGATGAGAAGTGCATGGAGCATTGTGATGACAAGGTTTATGGAAAATTGTGATGACAAGGTTGTGGAGCATTGTGACGACCAGTGTATGGCACATTGTGATGACATGTGTCTTGGAGCATTGTGCTGACACGCACATGGAGCACTGTGATGACAAGGGTCATGGAGCATTTTGCTGACAATGGCATGGAGCATTGTGATGACAAGTGTTACAGAGCAATGTGATGAAGAGGGAATTAACCATTGTGATGAAAAAGTTCATAAAGCATTGTGATGGCTGGAGTCACGGAGCATTATGATGTGAAGGGTCATGGAACATTGTGATTACAAGGGCATGGAGCATTGTGATGACAGGGGCATGGAGCATTGGTCTGACAATTTTCATGAATTATTGCTATGAGAGTGGACAGGGCACATTGTGATGACAAGGGCATGGAACATAGTTATGACAAGGTCATGTAGTATTGTGAAGACAGGTGTCAAGGAGCATTGTGATGACATATGTCATGGTGCATTGTGATGACAATGGCATGGAGCATTGTGATGCCAAGTGTCATGGAGGATTGTGATTACAACTGTAATGGAGCCTTGTGATGCCAAGTGTCATGGAGGATTGTGATGACAAAGGTAATGGAGCATTGTGATGAAAATGTCTTTTAGAATTGTGAAGAAAAGGGCCATGGAGCATTGTGATGACAAGGACATGGAGCATTGTGATGACAAGGGCCATTGGGAATTTTGATAAAAACGTCGTGAAGCATTGTGATGACAAGCGCACGGAGCTTGCTATGACAGGGGACATGGAGCATTGCTATGAAAAGTGCATGGAGAACTGTGATGACAAGACCACGTAACATTGTGATGAGAAGTGTCATGGAGTATTGTGATGACCAGGACTTGGAGAATTGTGATGACAAGGGGCATGGAGCATTGTGATGACAGGTGTCATGGAGCATTGTGATGACAGGGGTCATGGAACATTGTGATGACATGGGTCATGGAGCATTCTGATGAGAAGCTTGTGGAGTTTTGTGATGACAATGGCCTGGAGCATAGTGATGAAAAGGGCATGGAGCATTGTGATGAAAAAGGCATGGACCCTTTTCATGACAGGTTTCAAGGAGCATTCTGAAGACAAATATCAGGGAGCATTGTGATGACAAGGGCATGGAGCATGGTGATGAGAAGGCCATGGAGACTTCTGATGATATGGGTCATGGAGCTTTGTGATGACAAGGGCATGGAGCATTGTGATTACAGGGGTTTGGAGCATTGTGATGAAAAGTGCATGGATCATTGTGATGAAAAAGGCATGGAGCCTTGTCATGACAGGGTTCAAGGAGCATACTGAGGACAAGTGTCAGGGAGCATTGAGCTGACAAGTGTATTGAGCATTGTGATGACAAAGGTCATGGAGCATTGTGATGAGAAGACCATGGATAATTGTGATGAGGAGCGTCATGGGGAATTATGATGACAAGAGTTATGGTACATTGCGATCACAATGGTTTGGAGCACTGAGATGCCAGAGGTCATGGAGCATTTTGATGATATGCGTCATGGAGCTTTGTGATGACAAGTGCATGGAGCATTGTGATTACAGTGTTCTTGGAGAATTGTGATGACAAGGGTCATGGAGCCTTGTGATGATGAGGCCGTGGAACATTGTGATGGCAGGGGTCATGGAGCATTGTTATGACAAAGGCATGGAGCAATGTGATGAGAGGGTTCATGGAGCATTGTGATGACAATGGCATGGAGCATTGTTATGACAAATGCATGGAGCAATGTGATGAGAGGGTTCATGGAGCATTGTGATGACAATGGCATGGAGCATTGTGATGCCAAGGGTCATGGAGCACTGGGATGACAAGCGTCACGGAACATTCTGATTACAGGGGTCATGGAGAATTGGGGTGACAAGTACATGGATCATTGTGATGACAAGTGTCATGGAGCATTTTGATGACATGTGTCCCAGATCATTGTGCTGTCAGGGGTCATGGAGCGCTCTGTTGACAGTGGTCATGGAGCATTGTGATGACAGGGGTAATGGAGCACTGTGATGGCAAGGGCATGGAGCATTGTGATGAGAAGCCCATGGAGCATTCTGATGACATGCATCATGGAGATTTGTGATTACAAGGGCATGGAGCATTGTGATTACAGGGGTCATGGAACATTGTGATGACAGGGGTGAGGGAGTATAGTGATGACTAGTGATGGAACATTGTGATATCAGTTGTGAGAGAGCATTTTGATGAGAAGTGCATGGTGCATTGTGATGACAAGGTTTATGGAGCACTGTGATGACAAGGTTGTGGAGCATTGTGATGACAAGCGCATGACACATTGTGATGACATGGGACATGGAGCACTGTGCTGAGAAGCGCATGCCCTTTGTGATGACAAGGGTCATGGAGCATTGTGATGAAAAGTTCATGGAGCATTGTGGTGAGAAAGGTCACAGAGACTACTGATGACCAGGGCATGGACCACTGTGATGTGAAAGTTCATGAAGCATTGTGATGTGTGGAGTCAGGTAGCAATGTGATGACAGGGTTCATGGTGCATTGTGATGACAACGGCATGGAGAACTGTGATGATAGGGGCGTGGATAATTGGTCTGACAACTTTCATGGATTATTGTGATGAGTGTAGGCATGGTGCATTGTGAAGACAAGGGCATGGAGCATTGTGATGACAAGGGCATGGAGTATTGTGAAGACAGGTGTCAGGGAGCATGGTGATGACATATGTCATGGTCCATTGTGATGACAATGGCATGGAGGATTGTGATGACAAGAGCATGTAACATGGTGATGAGAAGTGTCATGGAGCATTGTGATGACAAGGGACATGGAGCATTGTGATGTCCAGGGCATGGAGCATTGTGATGGCAGGACCGTGGAGCATTGTGATGGCAAGACCATGGAGCATTTTGATGACAAGTGTCATGGAGCATTGTGCTGAAAAAGGCATTGAGCATTGTGATGACAAAGGACACAGAATATTGTGATGAAAATTTCATGGATCATTTTGGTGACAAAGATCACAGAGCCATGTGTGACGAGGGCATGGACCATTCTGATGAGAAAGGTCATGAATCATTGTGATGACTGGAGTCAATGAGCACTGCGATGACAGGGGTCATGGAGCATTGTGATGACAAGGGCATGGAGCAATGTGATGACAGGGGCATGGAACATTGGTGTCAAAATTTTCATGGATTATTGTGATGACAGTGGGCATGGAGCATTGAGATGACAAGGGCATGGAGCATTGTTGTGACAAATGTAACAGAGCCTTGTGTGACGAGTGCATGGACCATTGTGAGGACAAATGTCATGAAGCCTTGTGATGACTGGAGTCACAGAGCACTGTGATGACATGGGTCATGTAGCATTGTGATGACAAGGGCATGGAGCATTGTGATGACAGGGGCATGGAACATTGGTCTGACATGTTTCATGGATTATTGTGATGACAGTGGGCATGTCACATTGTGATGACAAGGGCATGGAACATTGTGATGACAAGGTCATGGAGTATTGTGAAGACAGGTGTCAGGGATCACTGTGATGACATATGTCACTGTCCATTGTGATAACAATGGCATGGAGCATTGTGATACCAAGTGTCATGGAGGATTGTGATGACAAATGTAATGGAGCATTTTGATGACAAGGGCTTGGAACATTGCAATGACAAGGGTCATGGAGCATTGTGATGAGAAGAGCATGGAGCATTCTGATGAAAAGGTGCATGGAGCATTGAGATTACAGGGGTTTGGAAGCAATGTGTTTACAAGGGCATGGAGCATTGTGATGAGAAGGCAATGGAGTATTCTGATGACATGCGTCATGGAGCTTTGTGATGACAAGGGCATGGAGAATTGTGATTACAAGGGTCATGGAATATTGTGATGACAGGGGTGAGGGAGTATTGTGATGACTAGTGATGGAACATTGTGATATCAGTGGTGAGAAAGCATTTTGACGAGAAGTGCATGGAGCATTGTGATTACAATGTTTATGGAGCTTTTTGATGACAAGGATTTGGAGCATTTTGATGACAAATGCATGGTGCATTGTGATGACATGGGTTATGGGGCATTGTGCTGACACGAGCATCGAGCATTGTGATGGCAGGGGTCATGGAGCATTGTTATGACAGGTGTAATGGAGCATTGTGATGACAAGGTCATGGAGCAATGTGATGACAAGGGTCATGGAGCTTTGTGATGACAAATGTCATAGGGCATTTTGATGACAAGGGCGTGGTGCATTGTGATGAGAAGGGCAGGGAGCATTGTGATGAGATGGTCATGAAGCAATTTGATGAAAAGTGTCATGGAATATTTTGATGACAGGGGTAATGGAACATTGTGATGTCAGGGGTCATGAAGCATTGTGATGAAATGGGTCATGGAGCATTTTGTGACTGGGGTTATGGAACATTGTGATGACAAGGGTGAGCGAGTATTGTGATGACTAATGTTGGAACATTGTGATATATGTGGTGGGAGAGCATTTTGATGAGAAGTGCATGGAGCATTGTGATGACAAGTTTTATGGAGCATAGCGATGTAAAGGATGTGGAGCATTGTGATAAGAAGAGCATGGCACATTGTGATGACATGGGTCATGGAGCATTGTGCTGACAAGCGCATGGAGCATTTTGATGACAAGTGTCATGGAGCATTGTGCTGACAAAGGCATGGAGCATTTTGATGAGAAGGGACACAGAGCATTGTGATGAAAATTTCATGGAGAATTGTGGTGACAAAGATCACAGAGCCTTGTGTGACGAGGGCATGGACCATTGTGAGGAGAAATGTCATGAATCATTGTGATGACTGGAGTCACGGAACATTGTGATGACAGGGTTCATAGAGCATTGTGATGACAAGGGCCTGGAGCATTGTGATGACAGGGGCATGGAACATTGGTCTGACATGTTTCATGGATTATTGTGATGACAGTGGGCATGGCGCATTGGGATGACAAGTGCATGGAACATTGTGATGACAGGGTCATGGAGTATTGTGAAGACAGGTGTCAGGGAGCATTGTGATGACATATATCATTGTCCATTGTGATGACAATGGCATGGAGCATTGTGATACCAAGTGTCATGGAGGATTGTGATGACAAAGCTAATGGAGCATTGTGATGACAAGGGCTTGGAACATTGCGATGAAAAGGGTCATGGAGCATTGTGATGAAAAGGTGCATGGAGCTTTGAGATTACAGGGGTTTTGAAGCAATGTGATTACAAGGGCATGGAGCATTATGATGAGAAGGCAATGGAGCATTCTGATGACATGCCTCTTGGAGCTTTGTGATGACAAGGACATGGAGCATTGTGATTACAGTGGTCTTGGAGCATTGCGATGAAAATGGAATGGATCATTGTGATGAAATTTGCGTAGAGCCTTACATGACAGGTTTCAAGGAGCATAATGATGACAACTGCCAGGGAGCATTGTGATGATAAGTGTATTGAGCATTGTGATGACAAAGATCATGGAGCATTGTGATGAGAAGACCATGGATAATTGTGATGACCAGCGTCATGGGGCATTGTGATGACAAGTGTTATGGAACATTGTGATCAGAAGGGTTTGGTGCATTGTGATGACAGAGTTCATTGAGCATTTTGATTTCATTGTGATGACAATAGCATGAAATATTATGGTGATGGGCACGGTGCATTGTGATGACAGGGTTCATGGAGCATTGAGGTGAAAACGGGCATGGTGCATTGAGATTACAGGGGTGTTGGAGCATTGTGATGACAAGGGCATGGAGCATGGTGATGAGAAGGCCAAGGAGCGTTCTGATGACATTCGTCATGGAGCATTGTGATGACAAGGGTATGGATAATTGTGATTACAGGGGTCATGGAATATTGTGATGACAGGGGTGAGGGAGTATTGTGATGACTAGTGATGGAACAATGTGATATCAGTGGTGAGAAGGCATTTTGAGGAGAAGTGCATGGAGCATTGTGATGACAAGATTTATGGAGAATTTTGATGACAAGGATGTGGAACATTGTGATGACAAGGGTCATGGAGCATTATGCTGACAAAGGCATGGAGCTTTGTGATGACAAGGTTCACAGAGCATTGTGATAAATATTTCATGGAGCATTGTGGTGAAAAAGGTCACAGAGCTTTGTGTGACGAGGTCATGGATCATTGTGATGACAAATGTAATGAAGCATTGTGATGACTGGAGTCACGGAGCATTGTGATAACAGGGGTCCTGGAGCATTGTGATGAAATGGAATGGATCATTGTGATGAAAAAGGCATGAAGCCTTGTCATGACAGTGTTCAAGGAGCATACTGATGACAAGTGTCAGCGAGCATTGTGATGCCAAGTGTATTGAGCATTGTGGTGACAAAGGTCATGGAGCATTGTGATGAGAAGACCTCACATAATTGTGATGACGAGCGTCATGGGGCATGTGATTACAAGTGTTATGGAACATTGTGATCAGAAGGGTTTGGAGCATTGTGATGACAGAGGACATCGATCATTCTGATTTTATTGTGATGACAATAGCATGAAATATTATGGTGTTGGGCATGGTGCATTGTGATGACAGTGTTCATGGAGCATTGAGATGAAAAGGGGCATGGAGAATTGTGATTACAGAGGTCTTGGAGCATTCTGATGACAAGGGTCATGGAGCCTTGTGATGACAAGGCCGTGGAACATTGTGATGGCAGGGGTCATGGAGCATTGTTATGACAGGTGTAATGGAGCATTGTGATGACAAGGGCATGGAGCAATGTGATGAGAGATTTCATTGAGCATTGTGATGACAATGGCATGGAGCATTGTGATGCCAAGTGTCATGGAGCTTTGTGATGACAAATGTCATGGGGCATTTTGATGACAAGTGCATGGTGCATTGTGATGAGAAGGGCAGGGAGCATTGTGATGACAGGGTCATGGAGCAATTTGTATAAAAGTGTCATGGAATATTTTGATGACAGGGGTTATGGAACATTGTGATGTCAGGGGTCATGAGGCATTGTGATGAAATGGGTCATGGAGCATTTTGTGACAGGTTTATGGAATATTGTGATGTCAGGGGTCATGGAGCATTGTGATGATAAGGGCATGTAGCACTGTGATGACAGTGGTCATGGAACATTGTGATGACAGGGGTGAGCGAGTATTGTGATGACTAGTGATGGAACATTGTGATATATGTGGTGAGAGAGCATTTTGATGAGAAGTGCATGGAGCATTGTGATGACAAGTTTTATGGAGCATAGCGATGAAAAGGATGTGGAGCATTGTGATGAAAAGAGCATGGCACATTGTGATGGCATGTGTCATGGAGCATTGTGCTGACAAGCGCATGGAGCATTTTGATGACAAGTGTCATGGAGCATTGTGCTGACAAAGGCATGGAGCATTGTGATGACAAGGGACACAGAGCATTGTGATGAAAATTTCATGGAACATTGTAGTGACAAAGATCACAGAGCCTTGTGTGACGAGGGCATCACCATTGTGAGGAGAATTGTCATGAATCATTGTGATGACAGGTGTCATAGAACATTGAGATGACAAGGGCATGTAGCAATGTGATGACAGGGGCATGGAACATTGGTCTGACACGTTTCATGGATTATTGTGATGACAGTGGGCATGGAGCATTGAGATGACAAGGGCATGGAGCACTGTGGTGACAAATGTCACAGAGCCTTGTGTGACGAGGGCATGGATCATTGTGAGGACAAAGGTAATGAAGCATTGTGATGACTGGAGTCACGGAGCATTGTGATGACAGGGCTCATGAAGCATTGTGATGACAATGGCAAGGAGCATAGTGATGACATGGGCATGCAACATTGGTCTGACATATTTCAAGGGTTACTGTGATGACAGTGGGCATGGCACATTGTGATGACAAGGACATGGAAAATTGTTATGACAAGCTCACGAAATATTGTGAAGACAGGTGTCAGGGAGCATTGTGATGACATATGTAATTGTCCATTTTGATGACAATGGCATGCAGCATTGTGATACCAAGTGTCATGGAGGATTATGATGACAAAGGTAATGGAGCATTTTGATGACAAGGGCTTGGAACATTGCGATTACAATGGTCATGGAGCATTGTGATGACAAGCGCATGGAGCATTCTGATGAACAGGTGCATGGAGCATTGAGATTAAAGGGGTTTTGAAGCAATGTCATTACAAGGGCATGGAGCATTGTGAGGAGAAGGCAATGGAGCATTCTGATAACATGCGTCATGGAGCTTTGTGATGACAAGGACATGGAGCATTGTGATTACATGGGTCTTGGGGCATTGTGATGAAAAGGGAATGGATCATTGTGATGAAAAATGCATGGAGCCTTGTCATGACAGGGTTCAAGGAGCATTCTGATGAAAACTGTCAGGGAGCATTGTGATGATAAGTGTATTGAGCATTGTGATGACAAAGATCATGGAGCATTGTGATGAGAAGACGATGGATAATTTTGCTGACCAGCGTCATGGGGCATTGTGATGACAAGTGTTATGGAACATTGTGATCAGAAGGGTTTGGTGCATTGTGAAGACAGAGGTCATTGAGCATTTTGATTTCATTGTGATGACAAAAGCATGAAATATTATGGTGATGGGCACGGTGCATTGTGTTGACAGGGCTCATGGAGCATTGAGATGAAAAGGGGCATGGAGCATTGTGATTAAAGGGGTGTTGGAGCATTGTGATGACAAGGTCATGGAGCATTGTGATGAGAAGGCCTTGGAGCATTCTGATGACATGCGTCATGGAGCTTTGTGATGACAGGAGCATGGAGAATTGTGATTACAGTGGTCATGGAATATTGATATGACAGGGGTGAGGGAGTATTGTGATGACTAGTGATGGAACACAGTGATATCAGTGGTGAGTAGGCATTTTGAGGAGAAGTGCATGGAACATTGTGATGACAATGTTTATGGAGCATTTTGATGACAAGGATGTGGACCATTGTGATGACAAGTGCATGGTGCATTGTGATGACTTGAGTCACGGAGCATTGTGATATCAGGTGTCTTGGACCATTGTGATGAAAAGGGAATGGATCATTGTGATGAAAAAGGCATGGAGCCTTGTCATGACAATGTTCAAGGAGCATACTGATGACAAGTGTCAGCGAGCATTGTGATGCCAAGTGTATTGAGCATTGTGGTGACAAAGGTCATGGAGAATTGTGATGAGAATTCCTAGCATAATTGTGATGATGAGCGTCATGGGACATGTGATGACAAGTGTTATGGAACATTGTGATCAGAAGGGCTTTGAGCATTGTGATCACAGTGGACATGGAGCATTATGATTTCATTGTGATGACAATAGCATGAATCATTATGACGATGGGCACGGTGCATTTTTCCGACAGTGTTCATGGAGCATTGAGATGAATAGTGGCATGGAGAATTGTGATAACAGAGGTCTTGGAGCATTGTGATGACAAGGGTCATGGAGCCTTGTGATGACAAGGCCGTGGAACATTGTGATGGCAGGGGTCATGGAGCATTGTTATGACATGTGTAATGGAGCATTGTGTTGACAAGGGCATGGAGCAATGTGATGAGAGATTTCATTGAGCATTGTGATGACAATGGCATGGAGCATTGTGATGCCATGGGTCATGGAGCTTTGTGATGACAAATGACTTGGGGCATTTTGATGGCTAGGGCATGGTGCATTGTGATGAGAAGGGCAGGGAGCATTGTGAAGAAAGGGTCATGGAGCAATTTGAATAAAAGTGTCATGGAATATTTTGATGACTGGGGTTATGGAACATTGTGATGTCAGGGGTCATGAAGCATTGTGATGAAATGTGTCATGGAGCATTTTGTGACAGGGGTTATGGAACATTGTGATGTCAGGGGTCATGGAGCACTGTGATGATAAGGGCATGTAGCACTGTGATGACAGTGCTCATTGAACATTGTGATGACAGGGGTGAGCGAGTAATGTGATGACTAGTGATGTAACATTTTGATATATGTGGTGAGAGAGCATTTTGATGAGAAGTGCATGGAGCATTGTGATGACAAGTTTTATGGAGCATAGCGATGAAAAGGATGTGGAGCATTGTGATGAAAAGAGCATGGCACATTGTGATGGCATGTGTCATGGAGCATTGTGCTGACAAGCGCATGGAGCATTTTGATGACAAGTGTCATGGAGCATTGTGCTGACAAAGGCATGGAGCATTGTGATGACAAGGGACACAGAGCATTGTGATGAAAATTTCATGGAGCATTGTGGTGACAAAGATCACAGAGCCTTGTGTGACGAGGGCATGGACCATTGTGAGGAGAAAGGTCATGAATCATTTTGATGACTGGAGTCACGGAGCATTGTGATGACAGGGGTCATGGAGCATTGTGATGACAAGGGCATGGAGCAATGTGATGACAGGGGCATGGACCATTGGTCTGACAAGGTTCATGGATTATTGTGATAACAGTGGGCATGGAGCATTGAGATGACAAGGGCATGGTGCATTGTGTTGACAAAGGTCACAGAGCCTTGTGTGACGAGGGCATGGACCATTGTGAGGAAAAAGGTCATGAAGCATTGTGATGACTGGAGTCACGGAGCATTGTGATGACAGGGGTCATGAAGCATTGTGATGACAAGGGCAAGGAGCATTGTGATGACAGGGGCATGGAACACTGGTTTGACATGTTTCATGGGTTATTGTGATGACAGTGGGCATGGCGCATTGTGATGACAGGGACATGGAACATTGTGATGACAAGGCCGTGAGGTATTGTGAAGACAGGTGTCAGGGAGCATTGTGATGACATATGTCATTTTCCTTAGTGATGACAATGGCATGGAGCATATTGATACCAAGTGTCATGGAGGATTGTGATCACAAAGGTAATGGAGCATTTTGATGACAAGGGCTTCGAACATTCCGATGAAAAGGGTCACGGAGCATTGTGATGACAAGGGCATGGAGCATTCTGATGAAAAGGTGCATGGAGCATTGAGATTACAGGGGTTTGGTAGCAATGTGATTACAAGCGCATGGAGCATTGTGATGAAAAGGCAATGGAGCATTCTGATGACATGCGTCATGGAGCTTTGTGATGACAAGGACATGGAGCATTGTGATTACAGGGGTCTTGGAGCATTGTGATGATAACGGAATGGATCATTGTGATTAAAAATGCATGGAGCCTTGTCATGACAGGGAACAAGGAGCATACTGATGACAACTGTCAGGGAGCATTGTGATGATAAGTGTATTGAGCATTGTGATGACAAAGATCATGGAGCATTGTGATGAGAAGACGATGGATAATTGTGATGACCAGCCTCATGGGGCATTGTGATGACAAGTGTTATGGAACATTGTGATCAGAAGGGTTTGGTGCATTGTGATGACAGAGGTCATTGAGCATTTTGATTTCACTCTGATGACAATAGCATGAAATATTATGGTGATGGGCACGGTGCATTGTGTTGACAGTGTTCATGGAGCATTGAGATGAAAAGAGGCATGGAGCATTGTGATTACAGGGGTGTTGGAGCATTGTGATGACAAGGGGATGGAGATTGTGATGAGAAGGCCGTGGAGCATTCTGATGACATGCGTCATGCAGCTTTGTGATGACAAGGGCATGGAGAATTGTGATTACAGGGGTCATGGAATATTGTGATGAGAGGGTTGAGGGAGTATTGTGATGACTAGTGATGGAACATTGTGATATCAGTGGTTAGAAGGCATTTTGTGGAGAAGTGCAAGGAGCATTGTGATGACAAGGTTTATAGAGCATTTTGATGACAAGGATGTGGAGCATTGTGATGACAAGTGCATGGTGCATTGTGATGACGTGGGTTAGGGAGCATTGTGCTGACACGCGCATCGAGCATTGTGATGACAAGGGTAATGGAGCATTGTGCTGACAAAGGCATGGAGCTTTGTGATGACAAGTGTCACAGAGCATTGTGATAAAAATTTCAGGGAGCATTGTGGTGACAAAGGTCACAGAGCTTTGTGTGACGAGGTCATGGACCATTTTGCTGATAAGTGTCATGAAGCACTGTGATGACTTGAGTCACGGAGCATTGTGATAACAGGGGTCTTGGAGCATTGTGATGAAAAGGGAATGAATCATTGTGATGAAAAAGGCCTGGAGCCTTGTCAGGACAGTGTTCAAGGAGCATACTGATGACAAGTGTCAGCGAGCATTGTGATGCCAAGTGTATTGAGCATTGTGGTGACAAAGGTCATGGAGCATGGTGATGAGAAGACCTTGCATAATTGTGATGATGTGCGTCATGTGGCATGTGATGACAAGTGTTATGGAACATTGTGATCAGAAATGTTTGGAGCATTGTGATGACAGAGGACATGGAGCATTTTGACTTCATTTTGATGACTATAGCATGAATCATTATGATGATGGACATGGTGCATTGTGATGACACTGTTCATGGAGCATTGAGATGAAAAATGGTATGGAGAATTTTGATTACAGAAGTCTTGGAGCATTGTGATTGCAAGGGTCATGGAGAATTGTGATGACAATGGCAGGGATCATTGTGATGTCAAGAAAAATTAAGAATTTTTAAAACAATGTCATGAAGCATTGTGATGCCAAGCCTATGGAGCTTGCTATGACAGGTTTCAGGGAGCATTGCAATGACAACTGCACGGAGAATTGTGATGACAAGAGCATGTAACATTGTGATGAGAAATGTCATGGAATATTGTGATGACAAAGAGGTGGAGAATTGTGATCACAAGGGACATGGAGCAATGTGATGGCAAGACCGTGGAGAATTGTGATGAGAAGACCATGGATAATCATGGTTAGAAGCATCATGGAGCATTATGATGACAAGAGCCACGGAGAATTCTGACATAAGATATCACTTATGAAGGAAATGTAAACATGGGTACACATGGACTGAATTAGTAAAGAGAACAGAGTCTCACATATAGAAAACATACTTATGCCTGCTTATTGGGAAAGGAGAAGTGGGTTGATATATAAAACCAGAGTTTGATATTAGCACAGGTACCATTCCATAATCCAAATACAGAATAGACAAGACCTACTCCTTCCTCAGTGAACGGGACTCAACACCCCTATTCTCTCCAGAGGAATATATCTGAGTAGTTAGAATCTTAAAACCTATGTATTGATATGTCTCCATAAGGGAATCAAGTGTGTCTAGACTGGCATAAATATGGCAGTGAAAATCAGCTGAAACCCACGATGAAAAGGAATTTAAAAACAAAACAAAAAAACAGGGAAATTCTTTACAATTCCTTCAGGGACTCTGATGAAACCGGGAATGACCCTATTTACAACGACCGCTGGATGTGGCATAAGGCTGGACACTTGGGACTGAGAGGATTGGTCAGATTGGGTGAGCAAATGCAGACCATTTAAAGCAATAATGCGTGGCACCCATTCCTTGGGTCCCAACTCTCAAGATAGAAGGGAATATTACTACAGCTTTAACATGTATGGGAAACCAAGAGAATTGACACACTGTGAATATGAAAGGTTTCTAAATCTCAACTAATAGTCCCTCTCCTCGTGCTCCGGTTTCACTTTCCAACTGCTTTACTATCAATCTCCGAACTTGGAGAGACAGCCCCTTTAACCTCCTGGTTCGCACAGGTTGCCAAACTGGCAAAGGTTGAAATGGAAGAGGGAGTACCAATGAGAGAGTAGGGGTTAGGAATTTGGACGGGCACATGTCACTCTAATTTCCCGGCATGAACAAGAATTAACCAAAGTCTCAGCCAACCGCCGGGAACCAGTATTGGTCCTGAACCAACATTTGGGACTTGCAGTCAGCTCAAAAAAACGAGTTGAAAAATGGAGCTCAGGGGCACAGCAATTCACAAACTGGCAGAGTAATAAAGGACAACAATCTTCCAAAACTCTGTTGAGGGAAGGCAACGAGGTGGACATGAAAGCGAGCCAGAATAGTAGGAAACAGAATTCAAGAGGTACATTGGAATCAACTTTAAGACACAGGAAAAGGGGCACAATTTCGACATTGATGCACTTGGCCAAAAAGTGTGTATGCATTTTCTCCTGAATATATTCAGGAGAAAATGCATACACCCTTTTAGGCAAAGCAAGCAAGCGGGCAATGCAAATCCGCACTACAAAGAAGTGTCAATTCCCACCAGTCAAAGGGTCATCCACAAAATGTACAAAAACCAGAAAGGCAAGACAGGCCCTGGAGAACAGGGAGCATAATTATGCTGATGGGCTGGATGTAATTTGCCAACTGCCTCTCTGGAGGAGTGCATTGTGTTCCCTAAAACAAGTAAACAACAGAGGTACAGAGCCAAGGGCACTTCCAGTCTAGGGAATATACCTTGGGAAAACTGAAAATCAATAAGACAGAGCCACCCCAAAATTTAGGGCTGCACTGCTTACAAGAACCTCAACTTGGGTACACATTAACTATCCCAGGAAAGACAAAAATGGTTCAAGAAATTGTGTTACTTACGTACGATAGAATATCCCGCAGCCATGAAATCAATGTCATAAGGCCAGTAGCAGCAAAATGAGTGGATTCAGCTACGATGATTCTAAGTGAAAGAAGTCACAGAGAAAAAGAAACTTATCATAAGATATCACTTATGAAGGTCCTGTAAACATGGATACACATGAACTGAGTTAGGAAAGAGAACAGAGTCTCACACTTAGAAAACATTCTTATGCCTGCTTAAGGGGGAAAGAGAGGTGGGGTGTTGCATAAAACCGGAGTTTCATATTAGTACAGGTACCGGTCCAAAAACCAAATATAGAATAGACAACATCTACACCTTCCGCAGTTAAAGGGACTCAAAACCAATATTTCCCGCTGAGGAATATATCTGACTAGTAAGAATCTTAAAACCTATGTATTGATATGTTTCTGAAAGGGAATCAAGTGTGTCTAGACTAGCATAAACATGGCAGTGAGAATCAGCTCAAACCCACTATAAAAAGGAATTTCAAATACAAAACAAAAAAAAAAGGAAATTCTTTACAATTCCTACAGGTGCTCTGATGAAACCTGGAATGACCCTATCTACAATGACAGCTGGATGTGGCATAAGGCTGGACACTTGGGACTGAGAGGATTGGAGAGATTCGGTGAGGAAATGTAGACCATTTAAATAAATAATGCGTGGCACACATTCCAAGGTCCCAACTCTCCAGGTTGAAGGGAATATTACTACAGCTATAACATGTACGGGAAAACTAGAGAATGGACACACTGTGAATACGAAAGGTTTCTAAAACTCAACTAATAGTCCCTCTCCTGGTGGTCCGGTTTGAATTTCCAACTGCTTTACTATCAATCTCCCAAACTGCAGAGACAGCCCCTTTATCCTCCTGGTTCGCACAGGTTTCTAATTTGGCAGAGGATGAAAGGGAAGAGGGAGAACCAATGAGAGAGTAGCTGTTAGGCATTTGGACTGGCACATGTCACTCTAATTTCCCGGCAGGGAGAAGAATTAACCAAAGTCTCAGCCACCCGCCGGGAATCAGTATAGGTCCTGAACCAACATTTGGGACTTGCGGTCAGCTCACAAAAAACGAGTTGAAAAATGGATCTCAGTTGCATAGCAATTCACAAACTGGCAGAGTAATAAAGGACAACTATCGTCCAAAAATCTGTTGAGGGAAGGCAACGAGGTGACCTTGAAAGCGAGCCAGAATAGCAGGAAACAGATTTCAAGAGGTACATTGGAATTGCATTTAAAGCACAGGAAGAAGGGCACAACTTCGACAATGATGCACTTGGCAAAAAAGGGCGTATGCGTTTTCTCCTGAATATATTCAGGAGAGAACGCATACACCCTTTTTTGGCCAAGCAAGCAAGCGGGCAATGCAAATCTGCACTACATAGAAGTGTCACATCCCACCGGTCAAAAGGGACATCCGCAAAATATGTAAAACCAAAAAGGCAAGACAGGCCCTGGAGAACAGGGAGCCTAGTTATGCTGATGGGCAGGATGTAAGTTGCCAACTGCCTCTCTGCAGGAGTGCATTGTGTTCCCTAAAACAAGTAATCAACAGAGCTACAGAGCCAAAGGCACTTCCAGTCTAGGGAATACACCTTGGGAAAACTGAAAATCAATAAGACAGAGCCACCCCAAAATTTAGGGCTGCACTGCTAACAAGAACCTCAACTTTGGTACACCTTAAATATCCCAGGAAAGACAAAAATGATTCAAGAAATTGTGTTACTTATGTAAGACGGAATATCCTCAGCCATGAAATAAATGTCATAAGGCCTGTAGCAGCAAAATGAGTGGATACAGGTACGATGATTCTAAGTGAAATAAGTCACAGAGAAAAATAAACTTAACATAAGATATCACTTATGAAGGTCCAGTAAACATGGCTACACAAGAACTGAGTTAGGAAAGAGAACAGAGTCTCACATTTAGAAAACAATCTTGTGCCTGCCTAAGGGGAAAGGAGAGGTGGGGTGATGCATAAAACCAGAGTGTGATATTAGTACATGTACCGTTCCAAAAACCAGCTACGGAATAGACAAGACCTACACCTTCCACAGTGAAAGGGTCTCAAAACCCAAAATTTCCCACCGAGGAATATATCTGACTAGTGAGAATCTTAAAACCTATGTATTGATATGTCTCTGTAAGGGAATCAAGTGTGTCTAGACTGGCTTAAACATGGCAATGAGAATCAGCCCCAACCAACTATAAAAAGGAATATCAAAAACAAAACAAAAAACAGGGAAATTCTTTGCAATTCCTACAGAGGCCCTGATGAAACATGGAATGACCCTATCTACAAGGACAGCTGGATGTCGCATAAGGCTGGACACTTGCGACTGAGAGGATTGGTGAGATTCGATGAGCAAATGCAGACCATTTAAAGCAATTATGCATGGCACACATTCCAAGGGTCCCAACTCTCCAGGTTGAATGGAATATTACTACAGTTATAATATGTACGGGAAACCTAGAGAATGGACACACTGTGAATACGAAAGGTTTCCAAAACTCAACTAATAGTCCCTCTCCTGGTACTCCAGTTTGATTTTCCAACTGCTTTACTATCAATCTTCCAACTTGGAGAGACAGCCCCTTTAACCTCCTGGTTCGTACAGGTTGCTAATTTGGCAGAGGATGAAAGGGAAAAGGGAGAAACCATGAGAGAGTAGCTGTTAGGCATTTGGACGGGCACATGTCACTCTAATTTCCTATCAGGAAGAAGAATTAACAAATGTCTCAGCCACCTTCTGGGAACCAGTTTAGGTCCTGAACCAAAATTTTGGAATTGCGGTCAGCTCACAAAAAACGAGATGAAAAATGGAGCTCAGGAGCACAGAAATTCACAAACTGGCAGCATAATAAAGGAAAACTATCGTTCAAAAATCTGTTGAGGGAAGGCAACGAGGCGGAATTGAATGTGAGCCAGAATAGCAGGAAATAGACTTCTAGAGGTACATTGGAATCACCTTTAAAGCACAGGAAGAGGGGCACAACTTCGCCAATGATGCACTTGGCCAATAAAGGCGTATGTGTTTTCTCCATATTATATTCAGGAGAAAACGCATACACCCTTTTTGGCCAAGCAAGCAAGCGGGCAATGCGATTCTGCACTACAAAGAAGTATCACTTCCCACCAGTCAAAAGGGATATCCACAAAATGTGTAAAAACCAGAAAGGCAAGACAGGAACTGGAGAACAGGGAACCTAGTTATGCTGATGGGCAGGATGTAAATTGCCAACTGCCTCTCTGGAGGAGTGCACTGTGTTCACTAAAACAAGTTAACAACAGAGCTACAGAGCCAAGGACACTTCCAGTCTAGGGAATATACTTTGGGAAAACTGAAAATCAATAAGACAGAGCAACCCCAAAATTTAGGGCTGCACTGCTTAAAAGAATCTCAACTTGGGTACACCTTAAATATCCCAGGAAAGACAAAAATGGTTCAAGAAATTGTGTTACTTGCGTACGATGGAATATCCCTCAGCCATGAAATCAATGTCATAAGGCCAGTAGCACCAAAATGAGTGGATTCAGTTACGATGATTCTAAGTGAAATAAGTAACACAGAAAAAGAAACTTATCATAAGATATCACTGATGAAGTTCCTGGAAACATGGCTGGATACTCATGAACTGAGTTAGGAAAGAGAACAGAGTCTCACATTTAGAAAACACTCTTATGCCTGCTTAAGGGGGAAGGAGAGGTGGGGTGATGCATAAAACCAGAATTTGATATTAGTACAGGTACCGTTCCAAAAACCAACTATGGAATAGACTAGGCCTACACCTTCCTCAGTGAAAGGGACTCAAAAACCCTTATTTCCCGCAGAGGAATATATCTGACTAGTAAGAATCTAAAAACGAATGTACTGATAAGTCTCCATAAGGGAATCAAGTGTGTCTAGACTCGCATAAACATGGCAGTGAGAATCAGCTCAAACCCACTATAAAAAAGAATTTCAATAACAAAACAAAAAAACAGGGAAATTCTTTACAATTCCTTCAGGAACTCTGATGAAACATGGAATGACCCGAATTACAATGACAGCTGGATGTGGCATAAGGCTGGACACTTGGGACTGAAAGGATTGGTGAGATTCGGTGAGCAAATGCAGACCATTTAAAGCAAAAATGCGTGGAACACATACCAAGGGTCCCAACTCTCTAGGTTGAAGGGAATATTACTACATCTATAACATGTACTGGAAACATAAAGAATGGACACACAGTGAATACGAAAGGTTTCTAAAACTCAACTAATAGTCCCTCTCCTGGTGCTCCGGATTGAATTTCCAACTGCTTTACTATCAATCTCCCAACTTGGAGAGATAGCCCCTTTAACCTCCTGGTTAGCACAGGTTGCAAATTTGGCAGAGGATGAAAGGCAAGAGGTAGCCCTAATGAGAGAGTAGCTGTTAGGCATTTGGACTGGCACATGTCACTCTAATTCCACGGCAGGAAGAAGAATTAACCAAAGTCTCAGCCAACTGCCGGGAACCAGGATAGGTTCGGAACCAAAATTTTGGACCTGCCATCAGTTCACAAAAAAACGAGTTGAAAAATGGTGCTCAGCGGCACAGCAATTCACAAACTGGCAGAGTAATAAAGGACAACTATCGTCCAAAAATCTGTTGAGGGAAGGCAACGAGGCGGACTTGAAAGCGAGCCAGAATAGCAGGAAACAGATTTCAAGAGTTTCATTGGAATCACATTTAAAGCACAGGAAGAGGGAAACAACTTCGACAATGCTGCACTTGGCCAAAAAGGGCATATGTGTTTTCTCCTAAATATATTCAGGAGAAAACGCATACGCCCTTTTTGGCCAAGCAAGCAAGAGGGCAATGCAAATCTGCACTACAAAGGAGTATCACTTCCCAACGGTCAAAAGGGACATCCACAACATGTGTAAAAAACCAGAAAGGCAAGACAGGCCATGGAGAAAGGGAGCCTACTTATGCTGAAGGGCAGGATGTAAATTGTCAGCTGCCTCTCTGGAGGAGTGCATTGTGTTCCCTAAAACAAGTAAAAAAAAGAGCTACAGAGCCAAGGGCACTTCCAGTCTAGGGAAGATACCTTGGAAAAACTGAAAATCAATAAGACAGAGCAAACACAAAATTGAGTGCTGCACTGCTTACAAGAACCTCCACTTGGGTACACCTTAAATATCACAGGAAAGACAAAAATGGTTCAAGAAATTGTGTTACTTATGTACAATGGATTACCCCTCAGCCATGAAATCAATGTCATAAGGCCAGTAGCAGCAAAATGAGTGGATTCAGGTACGATGATTCTAAGTGAAATAAGTCACAGAGAAGAAGAAACTATTCATAAAATATCACTTATGAAGGTCCTGTAAACATGGCTACACATGAACTGAGTTATGATAGAGAACAGAGTCTCACATTTAAAAAAAATCTCTTATGCCTGCTTAAGGGGGAAGGAGAGGTGGGGTGATGCATAAAACCAGAGTGTGATATTAGTACAGGTACCATTCCAAAAACCAACTACGGAAAAGACAAGACCTACACTTTCCTCAGTGAAAGGGACTCAAAACCACATATTTCCTGCAGAGGAATACATCTGACTAGTAAGAATCTTAAAACCTATGTATTGATATGTCTCCATAAGGGAATCAAGTGTGTCTAGACTGGCATAAACATGGCAGTGAGAATCAGCTCAAACCCACTATAAAAAGGAATTTGAAAAACAAAACAAAAAAACAGGGAAATTCTTTACAATTCCTTCAGGGGCTCTGAAGAAACCTGGAATGACCGTATCTACAATGACAGGTGGATGTGGCATAAGGCTGGAAATTTGTGACTGAGAGTATTGGTGATATTCCGTGAGCAAATGCTGACCATTTAAAGCAATAATTCATGGCACACATTACAAGGTTACCAACTCTCCAAGTTGAAGGGAATATTACTACAGCTATAACATGTATGTGAAACCTAGAGAATGGACACATTGTGAATATGAAAGGTTTCTAAAACTCAACTAATTGTCCCTCTCCTGGTGCTCCACTTTGACTTTCCAACTGCTTTACTATAAATGTCCCATCTTGGAGAGACAGCCCCTTTAACCTCCTGGTTCGCACAGGTTGCCAATTTAGCAGAGGATGAAAGGGAAGAGGGAGAAACAATGAGAGAGTAGCTGTTAGGCATTTGGACGGGCACATGTCACTCTAATTTCCCGGCAGGTAGAAGAATTAGCCAAAGTCTCAGACACCCGCCGGGAACCAGTATAGTTCCTGAACCAAAGTTTTGGACCTGCCGCCAGCTCACAAAAATCGAGTTGAAAAATGGAGCTCAGGGGCACAGAAATTCACAAACTGGCAGAGTAATAAAGGACAACTATCGTCCAAAAATCTGTTGATGGAAGGCAACGAGGCGGACTTGAAAGCGAGCCAGAATAGCAGGAAACAGATTTCAAGAGGTACATTGGAATCACTTTTACAGCACAGGAAGGGTGGCACAACTTCAACAATGATGCACTTGGCCAAAAAGGGCGTATGCATTTTCTCCTGAATATATTCAGGAGAAAACGCATACGCCCTTTTTGGCCAAGCAGGCAAGCGGGCAATGCAAATCTGCACTACAGAGAAGTATAACTTCCCACCGGTAAAAAGGGACATCCACAAAATATGTATAAGCGAGAATTGCAAGAAAGGCCCTGGAGAAGACGGAGCCTAGTTATGCTGATGTGCATGATGTAAATTGCCAACTGCCTCTCTGGAGGAGTGTATTGTGTTCCCTCAAACAAGTAAACAACAGAGCTACAGATCCAAGGGCCCTTCCAGTCGAGGGAAGATACCTTGGGAAAACTGAAAATCAATAAGACAGAGGAAACACATAATTGATGGCTGCACTGCTTACAAGAACCTCAACTTGGGTACACCTTAAATATCCCAGGAAAGACAAAATTGGTTCAAGAAATTGTGTTACTTACAGACAATGGAATACCCCTCAGCCATGAAATCAATGTCATAAGGTTAGTAGCAGCAAAATGAGTGATTTCAGGTACGATGATTCTAAGAGAAATAAGTCACAGAGAAGAAGAAACTTATCATAAGATATCACTTATGAAAGTCCTGTAAACATGGATACACATGAACTGAGTTACGAAAGAGAACAGAATCTCATATTTAGAAAACACTCTATTGCCTGCTTAAGGGGGAAGGAGATTTGGGGTGATGCATAAAACCAGAGTGTGATATTAGAACAGATACCGTTCCAAAAACCTAATATGGAATAGACAAGACCTACAATTTCCTCAGTGAAAGGGACTCAAAACCCCATATTTCCTGCAGAGGAATATATCTGATTAGTAAGAATCTTAAAACCTATGTATTGATAATTCTCCGTAAGGGAATCAAGTGTGTCTAGACTGGCATAAACATGGCAATGAGAATCAGCTCAAACCCACTATAAAAAGGAATTTCAAAAACAAAACAAAAAAACAGGGAAATTCTTTACAATTCCTTCAGGGGCTCTGATGAAACCTGGAATGACCCTATCTACAACGACACCTGGATATGGCATAAGGCCGGACACTTGGGACAGAGAGGATTGATGAGATTCGGTGAGCAAATGAAGACCATTTAAAGCAATAATGCGTGGCACACATTCCAAGGGTCCCAACTCTCCAGGTTGACGGGAATATTACTACAGCTGTAACATGTATGGGAAACCTAGAGAATGGACACACTGTGAATATGAAAGGTTTCTAAAACTCAACTAATAGTCCCTCTCCTGGTGCTCCGGTTTGACTTTCCAACTGCTTTACTATCAATGTCCCAACTTGGAGAGAAAGCCCCTTTAACATCCTGGTTCGCACAGGTTGCCAATTTGGCAGAGGATGAAAGGGAAGAGGGAGAACCAATGAGAGAGTAGCTGTTAGGCATTTGGACGGGCACATGTCACTCTAATTTCCCAGCAGGTAGAAGAATTAGCCAAAGTCTCAGCCACCCGCCGGGAACCAGTATAGTTCCTGAACCAAAGTTTTGGACCTGCCGTCAGCTCACAAAAATCGAGTTGAAAAATGGAGCTCAGGGGCACAGCAATTCACAAATTGGCAGAGTAATAAAGGAAAACTATGGTCCAAAAATCTGTTGAGGGAAGGCAACGAGGCGGATTTGAAAGTGAGCCAGAATAGCAGAAAACAGATTTCAGGAAGTACATTGGAATCACCTTTAAAGCACAGGAAGAGGGGCACAACTTCGACAATGATGCACTTGGCCTAAAAGGGCGTATGCATTTTCTCATGAATATATTCAGGAGAAAACGCATATGCCCTTTTTGGCCAAGCAAGCAAGCGGGCAATGCAAATCTGCACTACAAAGAAGTATCACTTCCCACCGGTAAAAAGGGACATCCGCAAAATGTGTAAAAACCAGAATGGCAAGACAGGCCCTGGACAACTGGGAGCCTAGTTATGCTGATGGGCAGGATGTAAATTGCCAACTGCCTCTCTGCAGGACTGCATTGCGTTCACTAAAACAAGTAAACAACAGAGCTACAGAGCCAAGGGCACTTCCAGTCTAAGGAAGATACCTTGGGAAAACTGAAAATCAATAAGACAGAGCAAATACAAAATTGAGGTCTGCACTGCTTACAAGAATCTCAACTTGGGTACACCTGAAATATCCCAGGAAAGACAAAAATGATTCAAGAAATTGTCTTACTTACATACAATGGAATACCCCTCAGGCATGAAATCAATGTCATAAGGCCAGGAGCAGCAAAATGAGTGGATTCAGGTATGATGATTCTCAGTGAAATAAGTCACAGAGAAGAAGAAACTTATCATAAGATATCACTTATGAAGGTCCTGTAAACATGGCTACACATGAACTGAGTTACGAAAGAGAACAGAGTCTCACATTTAGAAAACACTCTTATGCCTGCTTAAGGGGGAAGGAGAGGTGGGGTGACACATAAAACCAGAGTGTGATATTAGTACAGGTCACGTTTCAAAAACCAAATACGGAAAAGAGAAGACCTACACCTTCCTCAGTGAAAGGGACTAAAAACCCCATAATTCAAGCAGAGGAGTATATCTGACTAGTAAGAATTTAAAAGGTATGTATTGATATGTCTCCATAAGGGAATCAAGTGTGTCTACACTGGTATCAACATGGCAGTGAGAATCAGCTCAAACCCACTATAATAAGGACTTTGAAAAACAAAACAAAAAAATAGGGAAATTCTTTACAATTCCTTCATGGTCTCTGATGAAACCTGGAATGACACTATCTACAACGACACCTGGATATGGCATAAGGCCGGACACTTGGGACAGAGAGGATTGGTGAGATTCGGTGAGCAAATGCAGACCATTTAAAGCAATAATGCGTGGAACACATTCCAAGGGTCCCAACTATCCAGGTTGAAGGGAATATTACTACAGCTGTAACATGAATGGGAAACCTAGAGAATGGACACACTGTGAATATGAAAGGTTTCTAAAACTCAAGTAATATTCCCTCTCCTGGTGCTCCGGTTTAGACTTTCCAACTGCTTTACTATCAATGTCCCAACTTGGAGAGATAAACCCTTTAACCTCCTGGTTCGCACAGGTTGCAAATTTGGCAGAGGATGAAAGGGAAGAAGTAGCCCTAATGAGAGAGTAGCTGTTAGGCATTTGGTCTGGCACATGTCACACTAATTTCCCGGCAGGAAGAAGAATTAACCAAAGTCTCAGCCAACTGCCGGAAACCAGGATAGGTTCTGAACCAAAATTTTGGACCTGCCGTCAGCTCACAAAAAACGAGTTGATAAATGGTGCTCAGGGGCACAGCAATTCACAAACTGGCAGAGTAATAAAGGACAACTATCGTCCAAAAATCTGTTGAGGGAAGGCAACGAGGTGGACTTGAAAGCGAGCCAGAAGAGCAGGAAACAGATTTCAAGAGGTTCATTGGAATCACATTTAAAGCACAGGAAGAGGGACACAACTTCGACAATGATGCACTTGGCCAAAAAGGGCGTATGTGTTTTCTCCTGAATATATTCAGGAGAAAACGCATACGCCCTTTTTGGCCAAGCAAGCAAGCGGGCAACGCAAATCTGCACTACAAAGGAGTATCACTTCCCAATGGTCAAAAGGGACATCCGCAACATGTGTAAAAAACCAGAAAGGCAAGACAGGCCATGGAGAAAGGGAGCCTACTTATGCTGAAGGGCAGGATGTAAATTGCCAACTGCCTCTCTGGAGGAGTGCATTGTGTTCCCTAAAACAAGTAAAAAACAGAGCTACAGAGCCAAGGGCACCTCCAGTCTAGGGAATATACCTTGGGAAAGCTGAAATTCAATAAGACAGATCCACCCCAAAATTTAGGGCTGCACTGCTTACAAGAACTTCAACTTGGGTACACCTTAAATATCCGAGGAAAGACAAAAATGGGTCAAGAAATTGTGGTACTTAGGTATGATGGAATATCCCGCAGCCATGAAATCAATGTCAAAAGGCCATTAGCATCATAATGAGTGGATTCAGGTACGATGATTCTAAGTGAAATAAGTCACAGAGAAAAAGAAACTTATCATAAGATATCACTTATGAAGGTCTTATAAACATGGCTACACATGAACTGAGGTACGAAAGAGAACAGAGTCTCACATTGAGAAAACACTCTTATGCCTGCTTAAGGGGGAAGGAGAGGTGGGGTGTTGCATAAAACCAGAGTTTGATGTTAGTACAGGTACCGTTCCAAAAACCAACTACGGAATAGAAAAGACCAACACCTTCCTCAGTGAAAGGGACTCAAAACCCCATTTTTCCCGCAGAGGAATATATCTGACTAGTAAGAATCTTAAAACCAATGTATTCATAGGTCTCCGTAAGGGAATCAAGTGTGTCTCCACTAGTATCAACATGGCAGTGAGAATCAGCTGAAATCCAGTATAAAAAGGAATTTCAAAAACAAAAACAAAAAAACACGGAAATTCTTTACAATTCCTTCAGGGGCACTGATGAAACCTGGAATGACCATATCTACAAAGACAGCTGGATGTGGCATAAGGCTGGACACTTGGGACTGAGAGGATTGGTGAGATTCGGTGAGCAAATGCAGACCATTAAAAGCAATAATGCGTGGCACACATTCCAAGGGTCCCAACTCTCCAGGTTGAAGGGAATATTACTACAGCTATAACATGTATGGGAAACCTAGAGAATGGACACACTGTGAATATGAAAGGTTTCTAAAACTCAACTAATAGTCCCTATCCTGGTGCTCCGGTTTGACTTTCCAACTGATTTACTATCAATGTCCCAACTTGGAGAGACAGCCACTTTAAATTCCTGGTTGGCACAGGTTGCCACTTTGGCAGAGGATGAAAGGGAAGAGGGAGAACCAATGAGAGAATAGCTGTTAAGCATTTGGACAGGCACATGTCTCTCTAATTTCCCGGCAGGTAGAAGAATTAGCCAAAGTCTCAGCCACCCGCCTGGAACCAGTAGAGTTCCTGAACCAAAGATTTGGACCTGCTGTCAGCTCACAAAAAACGAGTTGAAAAATGGAGCTCAGGGGCACAGCAATTCACAAATTGGCAGAGTAGTAAAGGACAACTATCGTCCAAAAATCTGTTGAGGGAAGGCAACGAGGTGGAAAAGAATGCGAGCCAGAATAGCAGGAAACCGATTTCAAGAGGTACATTGGAATACCCTTTAAAGAACAGGAAAAGGGGCACAACATCGACAATGATGCACTTGGCCAAAAAGGGCATATGCATTTTCTCCTGAATATATTCAGGAGAAACCGCATATGCCCTTTGTGGCCAAGCAAGCAAGCGGGCAATGCAAATCTGCACTACAAAGAAGTATCACTTCCCACCGGTCAAAAGGGATATCCGAAAAATATGTAAAAACCAGAAAGGCAAGAAAGTCCCTGAAGAACAAGGAGACTAGTTATGCTGATGGGCAGGATGTAAATTGCCAACTGCCTATCTGGAGGATTGCATTGTGTTCCCTAAAACAAGTAAACAACAGAGCTACAGATCCAAGGGCACTTCCAGTCTAGGGAATATACCTTGGGAAAACTGAAAATCAATAAGACAGAGCCACCCCAAAATTCAGGGCTGCACTGCTTACCAGAACTTCAACTTGGGTACACCTTAAATATCACAGGAAAGACAAAAATGGTTCAAGAAATTGTGGTACTTTCGTATGATGGAATATCCCTCAGCCATGAAATCAATGTCATAAGGCCAGTAGCATCAAAAATGAGTGGATTCAGGTACGATGATTCTAAGTGAAATAAGTCTCAGAGAAAAAGAAACTTATCATAATATATCACTTATGAAGGTCCTGTAAACATGGCTACACATGAACTGAGTTACAAAAGAGAAGAGAGTCTCACATTGAGAAAACACTCTTATGCCTGCTTAAGGGGGAAGGAGAGGTGGGGTGATGCATAAAACCAGAGTTTGATATTAGTACAGGTACCGTTCCAAAAACCAACAATGGAATAGACAAGACCTACAGCTTCCTCAGTGAAAGGGACACAAAACCTCATATTTCCCGCAGAGGAATATATCTGACTAGTAAGAATCTTAAAACCTATGTATTCATAGGTCTCCGTAAGGGAATCAAGGGTGTCTACACTAGTATCAACAGGTCAGTGAGAATCAGCTCAACCCCACTATAAAAAGGAATTTCAAAAACAAAAACAAAAACAAAAAAACAGGGAAATTCTTTACAATTCCTTCAGGGGCTCTGATGAAACCTGGAATGATCCTATCTACAAAGACAGCTGGATTTAGCATAAGGATGGACACTTGGGACTGAGAGGACTGGTGAGATTCGGTGAGCAAATGCAGAAAATTTCAAGCAATAATGCGTGACACACATTCCAATCGTACCAACTCTCCAGGTTGAAGGGAATATTACTACAGCTATAACATGTATGGGAAACCTAGAGAATGGATACACTGTGAATACGAAAGGTTTCTAAATCTCAACTAATAGTCCCTCTCCTGGTACTCCGGTTTGACTGTCCAACTGATTTACTATCAATGTCACAACTTGGAGAGACAGCCTCTTTAACCTCCTGGGTCGCACAGGTTGCCAATTTGGCAGAGGATGAAAAGGAAGAGGGAGAACCAATGAGAGAGTAGCTCTTAGGCATCAGGACGGGCACATGTCACTCTAATTTCCCGGCAGGTAAAAGAATTAGCCAAAGTCTCAGCCACACGCCGGGATCCAGTAGAGTTTCTGAACCAAAGATTTGGACCAGCCGTCAGCTCCTAAAAAACGAGTTGAAAAATGGAGCTCAGGGGCACAGCAATTCACAAACTGGCAGAGTAATAAACGACAACTATCGTCCAAAAATCTGTTGAGGGAACGCAACGAGGCGGACTTGAAAGCGAGCCATAATAGCAGCAAACATATTTCAAGATGTACATTGGAATCACCTTTTAAAGCACAGGAAGAGGGGCACAACTTCGACAATGATGCACTTGGCCAAAAAGGGCGTATGCATTTTCTCCTGAATATATTCAGGAGAAACCGCATACGCCCTTTGTGGCCAAGCAAGCAAGCAGGCAATGCAAATCTCCACTACAAAGAAGTATCACTTCCCACCGGTCAAAAGGGACATCTGCAAAATGTGTAAAAACCAGAAAGGCAAGAAAGGCCCTGAAGAACAGGGAGCCTAGTTATGCTGATGGGCAGGATGTAAATTGCCAACTGCTTCTCTCGTGGAGTGCATTGTGTTCCCTAAAACAAGTAAACAACAGAGCTACAGATCCAAGGGCACTTCCAGTCTAGGGAATATGCCTTGGGAAAATTGAAAATCAATAAGACAGAGCCACCCCAAAATTTAGGGCTGCACTGCTTACAAGAACCTCAACTTGGGTACACCTTAAATATCCCAGGAAAGACAAAAATGGTTCAAGAAATTGTGTTACTTGCGTACGATGGAATATCCCTCAGCCATGAAATCAATGTCATAAGGCCAGTAGCACCAAAATGAGTGGATTCAGGTACGATGATTCTAAGTGAAATAAGTAACACAGAAAAAGAAACTTATCATAAGATATCACTGATGAAGGTCCTGTAAACATGGCTGGATACACATGAACTGAGTTAGGAAAGAAAACAGAGTCTCACATTTAGAAAACACTCTTATGCCTGCTTAAGTGGGAAGGAGAGCTGGGGTGATGCATAAAACCAGAGTTTGATATTAGTACAGGTACCGTTCCAAAAACCAACTACGGAATAGACAAGGCCTACACCTTCCTCAGTGAAAGGGACACAGAAACCCATATTTCCCACAGAGGAATATATCTGACTAGTAAGAATCTTAAAACGAATGTACTGATAAGTGTCTGTAAGGGAATCAAGTGTGTCTAGACTCACATAAACATGGCAGAGAGAATCAGCTCAAACCCACTATAAAAAGGAATTTCAATAACAAAACAAAGAAACAGGGAAATTCTTTACAATTCCTTCAGGGGCTCTGATGAAACATGGATTGACCCTATCTACAACGACAGCTGGATGTGGCATAAGGCTGGACACTTCGGACTGAGAGGATAGGTGAGATACAGTGAGCAAATGCAGACCATTTAAAGCAATAATGCGTGGAACACATTCCAAGGGTCCCAACTCTCCAGGATGAAGGGAATATTACTACAGCTATAACATGTACAGGAAACATAGAGAATGGACACACAGTGAATATGAAAGGTTTCTAAAACTCAACTAATAGTCCCTCTCCTGGTGCTCCGGATTGAATTTCCAACTGCTTTACTATCAATCTCCCAACGTGGAGAGATAGCCCCTTTAAACTCCTGGTTCACACAGGTTGCAAATTTGGCAGAGGATGAAAGGGAAGAGGTAGCCCTAATGAGAGAGTAGCTGTTAGGCAATTGGTCTGGCACATGTCGCTGTAATTTCCCGGCAGGAAAAAGAATTAACCAAAATCTCAGCCATCTGCCGGGAACCAGGATAGGTTCTGAACCAAAATTTTGGACCTGCCGTCAGCTGACAAAAAACGAGTTGAAAAATGGTGCTCAGGGGCACAACAATCCACAAACTGGCAGAGTAATAAAGGACAACTATCGTCCAAAAATCTGTTGAGGGAAGGCAACGAGGCGGACTTGAAAGCAAGCCAGAATAGCAGGAAACAGATTTCAATAGGTACATTGGAATCACTTTTAAAGCACAGGAAGAGGGACACAACATCGACAATGATGCACTTGCCCAAAAAGCGTGTATGCGTTTTCTCCTGAATATATTCAGGAGAAAACGCATACACCCTTTTTGGCCAAGCAAGCAAGCGGGAAATGCAAACCTGCACTACAAAGGAGTATGACTTCCCAACGGTCAAAAGGGACATCCGCAACATGTGTAAAAAACCAGAAATGCAAGACTGGCCATGGAGAAAGGGAGCCTACTTATGCTGAAGGGCAGGATGTAAATTGCCAACTGCCTCTCTGGAGGAGTGCATTGTGTTCCCTAAAACAAGTAAAAAACAGAGCTACAGAGCCAAGTGCACTTCCAGTCTAGGGAATATAACTTGGGAAAGCTGAAAATCAATAAGACAGAGTAAACACAAAATTGAGTGCTGCACTGCTTACAAGAACCTCCACTTGGATACACCTTAAATATCCCAGGAAAAACAAAAATGTTTCAAGAAATTGTGGTACGTACGTACAATGGAACACCCCTCAGCCATGAAATCAATGTCATAAGGCCAGTAGCAGCAAAATGAGTGGATTCAGGTACGATGATTCTAAGTGAAATAAGTCACAGAGAAGAAGAAACTTATCATAAGATATCACTTATGAAGGTCCTGTAAACATGGCTACACATGAACTGAGTTATGAAAGAGAACAGAGTCTCACATTTAGAAAACACTCTTATGCCTGCTTAAGAGGGAAGGAGAGGTGGGGTGATACATAAAACCAGAGTGTGATATTAGTACAGGTCACGTTTCTAAAACCAAATACGGAAAAGAGAAGACCTACACCTTCCTCAGTGAAAGGGACTAAAAACCCCATATTTCAAGCAGAGGAATATATCTGACTAGTAAGAATCTTAAAACCTATGTATTGATAGGTCTCCGTAAGGGAATCAAGCGTGTCTACACTGGCATAAACAAGGTAGAGAGAATCAGCTCAAACCCACTATAAAAAGGAATTTGAAAAACAAAACAAAAAAACAAGGAAATTCTTTAAAATTCCTTCAGGGACTCTGATGAAACCTGGAATGACCCTATATACAATGACACCTGGATGTGGCATAAGGCTGGACACTTGGGACTGAGAGTATTGGTGAGATTCTGTGAGCAAATGCAGACCATTTAAAGCAATAATGCATGGCACACATTCCAAGGGACCCTGCTTTCCATGTTGAAGGGAATATTACTACAGCTATAACGTGTATGTGAAACCTAGAAAATGGACACATTGTGAATACAAAATGTTTCTAAAACTCACCTAATAGTCCCTCTCCTGGTGCTCTGCTTTGACATTCCAATTGCTTTACTATCAATGTCCCAACTTGGAGAGACAGCCCCTTTAACCTCCTGGTTTGCACAGGTTGCCAATTTGGCAGAGGATGAAAGGGAAGAGGGAGAACCAATGAGAGAGTAGCTCTTAGGCATTTGGACGGGCACATGTCACTCTAATTTCCCGGCAGGAAGAAGAAATAGCCAAAGTATCAGCCACACGCCGGGAACCAGTATAGTTCCTGAACCAAAGTTTTGGACCTGCCGTCAGCTCACAAAAAACGAGTTGAAAAATGGAGCTCAGGGGCACAGCAATTCACAAACTGGCAGAGTAATAAAGGTCAACTATCGTCCAAAAATCTGTTGAGGGAAGGCAACGAGGCGGACTTGAAAGCAAGCCAGAATAGCAGGAAACAGATTTCAAGAGGTACATTGGAATCACCTTTAAAGCACAGGAAGAAGGGCACAACTTCGACAATGATGCACTTGGCAAAAAAGGGCGTATGAGTTTTCTCCTGAATATATTCAGGAGAAAACGCATACGCCCTTTTTGGCCAAGCAAGCAAGCGGGCAATGCAAATCTACACTAAAAAATGTATCACTTCCCACCGGTAAAAAGGGACATCCGCAAAATGTGTTAAAACCAGAATGGCAAGAAAGGCCCTGGAGAACAGGGAGCATAGTTATGCTGATGGGCAGGATGTAAATTGCCAACTGCCTCTCTGGAGGAGTGCATTGTGATCCCTAAAACAAGTAAACAACAGAGCTACAGAGCCAAGGGCACTTGTAGTCTAGGGAAGATACCTTGGAAATCTGAAAATCAATAGACAGAGCAAACACAAAATAGAGGGCTGCACTGCTTACAAGAACCTCCACTTGGGTACAACTTAAATATCCCAGGAAAGACAAAAATGGTTCAAGAGATTGTGTTACTTACGTACAATGGTATACCCCTCAGCCATGAAATCAATGTCATAAGGCCAGTAGCAGCAAAATGAGTGAATTCAGGTACGATGATTTTAAGTGAAATAAGTGACAGAGAAGAAGAAACTTATCATAAGATATCACTTATGAAGATCCTGTAAACATGGATACACATGAACTGAGTTACGAAAGAGAACAGAATCTCACATTTAAAAAACACTCTTATGCCTGCTTAAGGGGGAAGGAGAGGTGGGGTGATGCATAAAACCAGAGTGTGATATTAGTACAGGTACCGTTCCAAAAACCAACTACGGAAAAGACAAGACCTACACTTTCCTCAGTGAAAGGAACTCAAAACCCCTTATTTCCTGCAGAGGAATACATCTGACTAGTAAGAATCTTAAAACCTATGTATTGATATGTCTCCGTAAGGGAATCAAGTGTGTCTAGACTGGCATAAACATGGCTGAGAGAATCAGCTCAAACCCACTATAAAAAGGAATTTGAAAAACAAAACAAAAAAACAGGGAAATTCTTTACAATTCCTTCATGGGCTTTGATGAAACCTGGAATGACCGTATTTACAATTAAAGCTGGATGTGGCACAAGGCTGGACACTTGGGACTGAGAGTATTGGTGAGATTCGGTGAGCAAATGCAGACCATTTAAAGTAATAATTCATGGCACACATTCCAAGGTTACCAGCTCTCCAGGTTGAAGGGAATATTACTACAGCTATAACATGTAAGTGAAACCTAATGAATGGACACATTGTGAATACGAAAGGTTTCTATAACTCAACTAATAGTCCCTCTCGTGGTGCTCCACTTTGACTTTCCAACTGCTTTACTATCAATGTCCCAACTTGGAGAGACAGCCTCTTTAACCTCCTGGTTCGCACAGGTTGCCAATTTGGCAGAGGATGAAAGGGAAGAGGGACATCCAATGAGAGAGTAGCTGTTAGGCATTTGGATGAGCACATGTCACTGTAATTTCCTGGCAGGTAGAAGAATTAGCCAAAGTCTCAGCCACCCGACAGGAACCAGTAGAGTTCCTGAACCAAAGTTTTGGACCTGCCATCAGCTCACAAAAAACGAGTTGAAACATGGAGCTCAGGGGCACAGCAATTCACAAACTGGCAGAGTAATAAAGGACAACTATCGTCCAAAAATCTGTTGAGGGAAGGCAACGAGGCAGACTTGAAAGCGAGCCAGAATAGCAGCAAACATATTTCAAGATGTACATTTGAATCACCTTTAAACACAGGAGGAGGGGCAGAACATCGACAATGATGCACTTGGCCAAAAAGGGCGTACACATTTTCTCCTGAATATATTCAGGAGAAAATGCGTACGCCCTTTTTGGCCAAGCAAGCAAGCGGGCAATGCAAATCTGCACTACAAAGAAGTATCACTTCCCTTCTGGTAAAAAGGGATATCCACACAATGTGTAAAAACCAGAAAGGCAAGACAGGCCCTGGAGAACAGGGAGCCTAGTTATGCTGATGGGCAGGATGTAAGTTGCCAACTGCCTCTCTGGAGGAGTGCATTGTGTTCCCTCAAACAAGTAAACAACAGAGCTACAGAGCCAAGGGCATTTCCTGTCTAGGGAAGATACCTTGGGAAAACTGAAAATCAATAAGGCAGAGCAAACACAAAATTGAGGTCTGCACTGCTTACAAGAACCTCCACTTGGGTACACCTTAAATATCCCAGGAAAGACAAAAATGGTTCAAGAAATTGTGGTACTTACGTACAATGGAACACCCCTCAGACACGAAATCAATGTCATAAGCCCAGTAGCAGCAAAATGAGTGGATTCAGGTACGATGATTCTAAGTGAAATAAGTCAAAGAGAAGAAGAAACTTATCATAACATATCACTTATGAAGGTCCTGTAAACATGGCTACACATGAACTGAATTACGAAAGAGAACAGAGTTTCACATTTAGAAAACACTCTTATGCCTGCTTAAGGGGGAAGGAGAGGTGGGGTGATACATAAAACCAGAGTGTGATATTAGTACAGGTACCGTTCCAAAAACCAACTACGGAATAGACAAGGCCTACACCTTCCTCAGTGAAAGGGACTCAGAAACCCATATTTCCCGCAGAGGAATATATCTGACTAGTAAGAATCTTAAAACGAATGTACTGATAAGTGTCTGTAAGGGAATCAAGTGTGTCTAGACTCGCATAAACATGGCAGTGAGAATCAGCTCAAACCCACTATAAAAAGGAATTTCAATAACAAAACAAAAAAACAGGGAAATTCTTTACAATTCCTTCAGGGGCTCTGATGAAACATGGAATGACCATATCTACAACGACAGCTGGATATGGCATAAGGCTGGACACTTGGGACTGGTAGGATTGGTGAGATTTGGTGAGCAAATGCAGACCATTTAAAGCAATAATGTGTGGAGCACATTCCAAGGGTCCCAACTCTCCAGGTTGAAGGGAATATTACTACAGCTATAACATGTACAGGAAACATAGAGAATGGACACACAGTGAATATGAAAGGTTTCTAAAACTCAACTAATAGTCCCTCTCCTGGTGCTCCAGATTGAATTTCCAACTGCTTTATTATCAATCTCCCAACTTGGAGAGATAGCCCCTTTAACCTCCTGGTTCGCACAGGTTGCAAATTTGGCAGAGGATGAAAGGGAAGAGGTAGCCCTAATGAGAGAGTAGCTGTTAGGCATTTGGTCTGGCACATGTCACTCTAATTTCCCGGCAGGAAGAAGAATTAATCAAAGTCTCAGGCAACTGCCGGGAATCAGGATAGGTTCTGAACCAAAATTTTGGACCTGCCGTCAGCTCACAAAAAACAAGTTGAAAAATGGTGCTCAGGGGCACAGCAATTCACAAACTGGCAGAGCAATAAAGGACAACTATCGTCCAAAAATCTTTTCAGGGAAGGCAACGAGGCGGACTTGAAAGCGAGCCAGAATAGCAGGAAACAGATTTCAAGAGGTTCATTGGAATCACATTTAAAGCACAGGAAGAGGGACACAACATCGACAATGATGCACTTGGCCAAAAAGGGTGTATTGGTTTTCTCCTGAATATATTCAGGAGAAAACGCATACGCCCTTTTTGGCCAAGCAAGCAAGTGCGCAACGCAAATCTGCACTACAAAGGAGTATCACTTCCCAACGGTCAAAAGGGACATCCGCAACATGTGTAAAAAACCAGAAAGGCAAGACAGGCCATAGAGAAAGGGAGCCTACTTATGCTGAAGAGCAGGATATAAATTGCCAACTGCCTCTCTGGAGCAGTGCATTCTGTTCCCTAAAACAAGTAAAAAACAGAGCTACAGAGCAAAGGGCACTTCCAGTCTAGGGAAGATACCTTGGGAAAACTGAAAATCAATAAGACAGAGGAAACACAAAATTGAGTGCTGCACTGCTTACAAGAACCTCCACTTGGGTACACCTTAAATATCCCAGGAAAGACAAAAATGGTTCAAGAAATTGTGGTACTTACGTACAATGGAACACCCCTCAGCCATGAAATCAATGTCATAAGGCCAGTAGCAGCAAAATGAGTGGAATCAGGTACGATGATTCTAAGTGAAATAATTCACAGAGAAGAAGAAACTTATCATAAGATATCACTTATGAAGGTCCTGTAAACATGGCTACACATGAACTGAGTTATGGAAGAGAACAGAATCTCACATTTAAAAAACACTCTTATGCCTGCTTAAGGGGGAAGGAGAGTTGGGGTGATGCATAAAACCAGAGTGTGATATTAGTACAGGTACCGTTCCAAAAACCAACTACGGAAAAGACAAGACCTACATTTTCCTCAGTGAAAGGGACTCAAAACCCCTTATTTCCTGCAGCGGAATACATCTGACTAGTAAGAATCTTAAAACCTATGTATTGATATGTCTCCGTAAGGGAATCAAGTGTGTCTAGACTGGCATAAACATGGCTGAGAGAATCATCTCAAACCCACTATAAAAAGGAATTTGAAAAACAAAACAAAAAAACAGGGAAATTCTTTACAATTCCTTCAGGGGCTTTGATGAAACCTGGAATGACCGTATTTACAATGACAGCTGGATGTGGCATAAGGCTGGACACTGGGGACTGAGAGTATTGGTGAGATTCGGTGAGCAAATGCAGACCATTTAAAGCAATAATTCATGGCACACATTCCAAAGTTACCAACTCTCCAGGTTGAAGGGAATATTACTACAGCTATAACATGTAAATGAAACCTAGAGAATGGACACATTGTGAATACGAAAGGTTTCTAAAACTCAACTAAGAGTCCCTCTCGTGGTGCTGCACTTTGACTTTCCAACTGCTTTACTATCAATGTCCCAACTTGGAGAGACAGCCCCTTTAACCTCCTGGTTCCCACAGGTTGACAATTTGGCAGAGGATGAAAGGGAAGAGGGACAACCAATGAGAGAGTAGCTGTTAGGCATTTGGACGAGCACATGTCACTGTAATTTCCCGGCAGGTAGAAGAAAGAGCCAACGTCTCAGCCACCCGACAGGAACCAGTAGAGTTAATGAACCAAAGTTTTGGACCTGCCATCAGCTCACAAAAAACGAGTTGAAAAATGGAGCTCAGGGGCACAGCAATTCACAAACTGACAGAGAAATAAAGGACAACTATCGTCCAAAAATCTGTTGAGGGAAGGCAACGAGGCAGACTTGAAAGCGAGCCAGAATAGCAGCAAACATATTTCAAGATGTACATTTGAATCACCTTTAAAGCACAGGAAGAGGGGCAAAACATCGACAATGATGCACTTGGCCAAAAAGGGCGTACGCATTTTCTCCTGAATATATTCAGGAGAAAATGCGTACGCCCTTTTTGGCCAAGCAAGCAAGCGGGCAATGCAAATCTGCACTACAAAGAAGTATCACTTCCCTTCTGGTAAAAAGGGATATCCACACAATGTGTAAAAACCAGAAAGGCAAGACAGGCCCTGGAGAACAGGGAGCCTAGTTATGCTGATGGGCAGGATGTAAATTGCCAACTGCCTCTTTGGAGGAGTGCATTGTGTTCCCTCAAACAAGTAAACAACAGAGCTACAGAGCCAAGGGCACTTCCAGTCTAGGGAAGATACCTTGGTAAAACTGAAAATCAATAAGGCAGAGCAAACACAAAATTGAGGTCTGCACTGCTTACAAGAACCTCAACTTGGGTACACCTTAAATATCCCAGGAAAGACAAAAATGGTTCAAGAAATTGTGTTACTTACGTACGATGGAATACCCCTCAGACACGAAATCAATGTCATAAGACCAGTAGCAGCAAAATGAGTGGATTCAGGTACGATGATTCTAAGTGAAATAAGTCACAGAGAAGAAGAAACTTATCATAACATATCACTTATGAAGGTCCTGTAAACATGGCTACACATGAACTGAATTACGAAAGGGAACAGAGTCTCACATTTAGAAAACACTCTTATGCCTGCTTAAGGGGGAAGGAGAGGTGGGGTTATACATAAAACCAGAGTGTGATATTAGTACAGGTACCGTTCCAAAAACCAACTGCGGAAAAGACAAGACCTACACCTTCCTCAGTGAAGGGGACTCAAAACCCCATATTTCCCGCAAAGGAATATATCTGACTAGTAAGAATCTTAAAACCTTTGTATTGATAAGTCTCCATAAGGGAATCAAGTGTGTCTAGACTGGCATAAACATGGCAGCGAGAATCAGCTCAAACCCACTATAAAAAGGAATTTGAGGGGACTTCCGGGTAAGATGGCGGAAGAGTAAGACGCGGAGATCACCTTCCTCCTCACGGATACACCAGAAATACAGCTACACGTGGAACAACTCCTACAGAACACCTACTGAACGCTGGCAGAAGACCCCAGACCTCCCAAAAGGCAAGAAACTCCCCACATACCTGGGTAGGGCAAAGCGGAGAGATTCCCGCACAGAGGATCGGTGCCGAGCGGCACTCACCAGCCCGAGAGGCTTGTCTGCTCGCCCGCCGGGGCGGGCGGCGCTGGAAGCTGAGGCTCGGGCTTCGGTCAGAGCGCAGGGAGAGGACTGGGGCTGGCGGCGAGAACTCAGCCTGAAGGGGGCTAATGTGCCACAGCTAGCCGGGAGGGAGTCCGGGAAAACTCTGGAGCTGCCGAAGAGGCAAGAGACTTGTTCTTCCCTCTTGGTTTCCTGCTGCGCGAGGAGAGGGGATTAAGAGCGCTGCTTAAAGGGGCTCCACAGACGGGCGCGAGTCGCGACTGAAAGCGCGGAGCCCAGTGACGGGCGTGGGACGCTGGGGCTGCTGCTGCCGCCGCCAAGAAGCCCGTGTGCGAGCGCAGGTCACTGTCCACACCGCCCTTCCGGGAGCCTGAGCAGCCCGCCACTGCCGGGGTCCCGGGATCCAGGGGCGGCTTCCCTGGGAGAACGCACGGCGCGCCTCGGGCTGGTGCAACGTCACGCCGACCTCTGCCACTGCAGGCTCGCCCCGCACTCCCTGCCCCTCCCTCCCGCCCGGCCTGAGTGAGCCAGAGTTCCCGAAGAGGCTGCTCCTTTAACCCTTTCCTGTCTGAGCGAAGAACAGACGCCCTCCGGCGACCTACACGCAGAGGCGGGGCCAAATCCAAAGCTGAGACCCGGGAGCTGTGAGAACAAAGAAGAGAAAGGGAAACCTCTCCCAGCAGCCTCAGAAGCAGCGGATTAAAGCTCCACAATCAACTTGATGTACCCTGCATCTGTGGAATACATGAATAGACAACAAATCATCCCAAATTGAGGAGCCAGGAGTCAGTGCTGTGCCTCTGAGGTGGGAGAGCCAACTTCAGGACAGTGGTCCACAAGAGACCTCCCAGCTCCACATAATATCAAACGGCGAAAATCTTCCAGAGATCTCCATCTCAACACCAGCACCCAGCTTCACTCAACGACCAGCAAGCTACAGTGCTGGACACCCTATGCCAAACAACTAGCAAGACAGGAACACAACGCCACCCATTAGCAGAGAGGTGGCCTAAAATCATAAAAAGTCTGCAGACACCCCAAAACACACCACCAGACGTGGACCTGCCCACCAGAAAGACAAGAGCCAGCCTCATCCACCAGAACACAGGCACTAGTCCCCTCGACCAGGAAACCTACACAACCCACTAAACCAACCTTAGCCACTGGGGACAGACACCAAAAACAACAGGAACTACGAACCTGCAGCCGGCAAAAAGGAGACCCCAAACACAGTAACATAAGCAAAATGAGAAGACAGAAAAACACACAGCAGGAGAAGGAGCAAGATAAAAACCCACCAGACCTAACAAATGAAGAGGTAATAGGCAGTCTATCTGAAAAAGAATTCAGAATAATGATAGTAAAGATGATCCAAAATCTTGGAAATAGAATAGACAAAATGCAAGAAACAGTTAACAAGGACCTAGTAGAACTAAAGATGAATCAAGCATCGATTAAAAACACAATAAATGAAATGAAAAATACTCTAGATGGGATCAATAGCAGAATAACTGAGGCAGAAGAACGGATAAGTGAGGTGGAAGATAAAATAGTGGAAATAACTAATGCAGAGCAAAATAAAGAGAAAAGAATGAAAAGAACAGAGGACAATATCAGAGACCTCTGGGACAACATTAAACGCACCAACATTCGAATTATAGGGGTTCCAGAAGAAGAAGAGAAAAAGAAAGGGACTGAGAAAATATTTGAAGAGATTATAGTTGAAAACTTCCCTAATATGGGAAAGGAAATAGTTAATCAAGTCCAAGAAGCACAGAGAGTCCCATACAGAATAAATCCAAGGAGAAATACACCAAGACACATATTAATCAAACTGTCAAAAATTAAACACAAAGAAATCATATTAAAAGCAGCAAGGCAAAAACAACAAATAACACACAAGGGAATCCCCATCAGGATAACAGCTGATCTCTCAGCAGAAACTCTACAAGCCAGAAGGGAGTGGCAGGACATAATTAAAGTGATGAAGGAGAGAAACCTGCAACCAAGATTACTCTACCCAGCAAGGATCTCATTCAGATTTGATGGAGAAATTAAAACGTTTACAGACAAGCAAAAGCTGAGAGAGTTCAGCACCACCAAACCAGCTTTACAACAAATGCTAAAGGAACTTCTCTAGGCAAGAAACACAACAGAAGGAAAAGACCTACAATAACGAACCCAAAACAATTAAGAAAATGGGAATAGGAACATACATATCGATAATTACCTTAAATGTAAATGGACTAAACGCTCCCACCAAAAGACACAGATTGGCTGAATGGATACAAAAACAAGACCCATATATATGCTGTCTACAAGAGACCCACTTCAGACCTAGAGACACATACAGACTGAAAGTAAGGGGATGGAAAAAGATATTCCATGCAAATGGAAACCAAAAGAAAGCTGGAGTAGCAATTCTCATATCAGACAAAATAGACTTTAAAATAAAGACTACTAGAAGAGACAAAGAAGGACACTACATAATGATCAAGGGATCGATCCAAGAAGAAGATATAACAATTGTAAATATTTATGCACCCAACATAGGAGCACCTCAATACATAAGGCAAACACTAACAGCCATAAAAGGAGAAATCGACAGTAACACAATCATAGTAGGGGACTTTAACACCCCACTTTCACCAATGGACAGATCATCCAAAATGAAAATAAATAAGGAAACACAAGCTTTAAATGATACATTAAACAAGATGGACTTAATTGATATTTATAGGACATTCCATCCAAAAACAACAGAATACACATTTTTCTCAAGTGCTCATGGAACATTCTCCAGGATAGATCATATCTTGGGTCACAAATCAAGCCTTGGTAAATTTAAGAAAATTGAAATTGTATCAAGTATCTTTTCCGACCACAATGCTATGAGACTAGATATCAATTACAGGAAAAGAGCTATAAAAAATACAAACACATGGAGGCTAAACAATACATTACTTAATAACGAAGTGATCACTGAAGAAATCAAAGAGGAAATAAAAAAATACCTAGAAACAAATGACAATGGAGACACGACGACCCAAAACCTATGGGATGCAGCAAAAGCAGTTCTAAGAGGGAAGTTTATAGCAATACAATCCCACCTTAAGAAACAGGAAATATCTCGACTAAACAACCTAACCTTGCACCTAAAGCAATTAGAGAAAGAAGAACAAAAACATCCCAAAGTTAGCAGAAGGAAAGAAATCATAAAAATCAGATCAGAAATAAATGAAAAAGAAATGAAGGAAACAATAGCAAAGATCAATAAAACTAAAAGCTGGTTCTTTGAGAAGATAAACAAAATTGATAAACCATTAGCCAGACTCATCAAGAAAAAAAGGGAGAAGACTCAAATCAATAGAATTAGAAATGAAAAAGGAGAAGTAACAACTGACACTGCAGAAATACAAAAGATCGTGAGAGATTACTATAAGCAACTCTATGCCAATAAAATGGACAACCTGGAAGAAATGGACAAATTCTTAGAAATGCACAACCTGCCAAGACTGAATCAGGAAGAAATAGAACATATGAACAGACCAATCACAAGCACTGAAATTGAAACTGTGATAAAAAATCTTCCAACAAACAAAAGCCCAGGACCAGATGGCTTCACAGGCGAATTCTATCAAGCATTTAGAGAAGAGCTAACGCCTATCCTTCTCAAACTCTTCCAAAATATAGCAGAGGGAGGAACACTCCCAAACTCATTCTACGAGGCCACCATCACCTTGATACCAAAACCAGACAAGGATGTCACAAAGAAAGAAAACTACAGGCCAATATCACTGATGAACATAGATGCAAAAATCCTCAACAAAATACTAGCAAACAGAATCCAACAGCACATTAAAAGGATCATACACCATGATCAAGTGGGGTTTATCCCAGGAATGCAAGGATTCTTCAATATACGCAAATCAATCAACGTGATACACCATATTAACAAATTGAAGGAGAAAAACCATATGATCATCTCAATAGATGCAGAGAAAGCTTTCGACAAAATTCAACACCCATTCATGATAAAAACCCTGCAGAAAGTAGGCATAGAGGGAACTTTCCTCAACATAATAAAGGCCATATATGACAAACCCACAGCCAGCATCGTCCTCAATGGTGAAAAACTGAAACCATTTCCACTAAGATCAGGAACAAGACAAGGTTGCCCACTCTCACCACTCTTATTCAACATAGTTTTGGAAGTTTTAGCCACAGCAATCAGAGAAGAAAAGCAAATAAAAGGAATCCAAATTGGAAAAGAAGAAGTAAAGCTGTCACTGTTTGCAGATGACATGATACTATACATAGAGAATCCTAAAGATGCTACCAGAAAACTACTAGAGCTAATCAATGAATTTGGTAAAGTTGCAGGATACAAAATTAATGCACAGAAATCTCTGGCATTCCTATATACTAATGATGAAAAATCTGAAAGTGAAATCAAGGAAACACTCCCATTTACCATTGCAACAAAAAGAATAAAATATCTAGGAATAAACCTACCTAAGGAGACAAAAGACCTGTATGCAGAAAATTATAAGACACTGATGAAAGAAATTAAAGATGATACAAATAGATGGAGAGATGTACCATGTTCTTGGATTGGAAGAATCAACATTGTGAAAATGACTCTACTACCCAAAGCAATCTACAGATTCAATGCAATCCCTATCAAAATACCACTGGCATTTTTCACAGAACTAGAACAAAAAATTTCACAATTTGTATGGAAACACAAAAGACCCCGAATAGCCAAAGCAATCTTGAGAACGAAAAATGGAGCTGGAGGAATCAGGCTCCCTGACTTCAGACTATACTACAAAGCTGCAGTAATCAAGACAGTATGGTACTGGCACAGAAACAGAAAGATAGATCAATGGAACAGGATAGAAAGCCCAGAGATAAACCCACGGACATATGGTCACCTTATCTTTGATAAAGGAGGCAGGAATGTACAGTGGAGAAAGGACAGTCTCTTCAATAAGTGGTGTTGGGAAAACTGGACAGGGACATGTAAAAGTATGAGATTCGATCACTCCCTAACACCATACACAAAAATAAGCTCAAAATGGATTAAAGACCTAAATGTAAGGCCAGACACTATCAAACTCTTAGAGGACAACATAGGCAGAACACTCTATGACATAAATCACAGCAAGATCCTTTTTGACCCACCTCCTAGAGAAATGGAAATAAAGACAAAAATAAACACATGGGACCTAATGAAACTTAAAAGCTTTTGCACAGCAAAGGAAACCATAAACAAGACCAAAAGACAACCCTCAGAATGGGAGAAAATATTTGCAAATGAAGCAACTGACAAAGGATTAATCTCCAAAATTTATAAGCAGCTCATGCAGCTCAATAACAAAAAAACAAACAACCCAATCCAAAAATGGGCAGAAGACCTAAATAGACATTTCTCCACAGAAGATATACAGACTGCCAACAAACACATGAAAGGATGCTCAACATCTTTACTAATTAGAGAAATGCAAATCAAAACTACAATGAGATATCATCTCACACCAGTCAGAATGGCCATCATCAAAAAATCTAGAAACAATAAATGCTGGAGAGGGTGTGGAAAAAAGGGAACCCTCTTGCACTGCTGGTGGGAATGTAAATTGGTACAGCCACTATGGAGAACGGTATGGAGGTTCCTTAAAAAACTACAAATAGAAGTACCATATGACCCAGCAATCCCACTACTGGGCATATACCCTGAGAAAACCATAATTCAAAAAGAGACATGTACCAAAATGTTCATAGCAGCCCTATTTACAATAGCCCGGAGATGGAAACAACCTAAGTGTCCATCATCGGATGAATGGGTAAAGAAGATGTGGCACATACATACAATGGAATATTACTCAGCCATAAAAAGAAATGAAATTGAACTATTTGTAATGAGGTGGATGGACCTAGAGTCTGTCATACAGAGTGAAGTAAGTCAGAAAGAGAAAGACAAATACTGTATGCTGACACATATATATGGAATTTAAGAAAAAAAAAGGTCATGAAGAACATAGGGGTAAGACAGGAATAAAGACACAGACCTACTAGAGAATGGACTTGAGGATATGGGGAGGGGGAAGGGTAAGCTGTGACAAAGTGAAAGAGCGGCATGGACATATATACACTACCAAACGTAAGGTAGATAGCTAGTGGGAAGCAGCCGCATAGCACAGGGAGATCAGCTCGGTGCTTTGTGACCGCCTGGAGGGGTGGGATAGGGAGGGTGGGAGGGAGACGCAAAAGGGAGGGGATATGGGAACATATGTATACATATAACTGATTAAATTTGTGATAAAAAAAAAAATAAAAAAAAAAAATAAAATAAAAAAAAAAAAATAAAAAGGAATTTGAAAAACAAAACCAAAAAAAACAGGGAAATTCTTTACAATTCCTTCAGGGTCTCTGATGAAACCTGGAATGACCCTATCTACAACGACACATGGATGTGGCATAAGGCTGGACACTTGGGACTGAGAGGATTTGTGAGATTCAGTGAGCAAATGCAGACCATTTAAAGCAATAATGCGTGGCACACATTCCAAGGGTCCCAACTTTCCAGGTTGAAGGGAATATTACTACAGCTATAACATGTATGGGAAACCTAGAGAATGGACACACTGTGAATACGAAAGGTTTCTAAAACTCAACTAATAGTCCCTCTCCTGGTACTCCGGTTTGACTTTCTAACTGCTTTACTATCAATGTCCCAACTTGGAGAGACAGCCCCTTTAACCTCCTGGTTCGCACAGGTTGCCAATTTGGCAGAGAATGAAAGGGAAGAGGGACATCCAATGAGAGAGTAGCTCTTAGGCATTTGGACGGGCACATGCCACTCTAAATTCCCGGCAGGTAGAAGAATTAGCCAAAGTCTCAGCCACCCGCCGGGAACCAGTAGAGTTCCTGAACCAAAGATTTGGACCTGCCGTCAGCTCACAAAAAACGAGTTGAAAAATGGAGCTCAGGGGCACAGCAATTCACAAACTGGCAGAGTAATAAAGGACAACTATCGTCCAAAAATCTGTTGAGGGAAGGCAACGATGCAGCCTTGAATGCGAGCCAGAATAGCAGGAAACAGATTTCAAGAGGTACATTGGAATCCCCTTTAAAGTACAGGAAGAGGGGCACAACTTCGTCAATGATGCACTTGGCCAAAAAGGGTGTATGCATTTTCTCCTGAATATATTCAGGAGAAACCGCATACACCTTTTGTGGCCAAGCAAGCAAGCGGGCAATGCAGATCTGCACTACAAAGAAGTATCACTTCCCACTGGTCCAAAGGGATATCCGAAAAATGTGTAAAAACCAGAAAGGCAAGAAAGGCCCTGAAGAACAGGGAGACTAGTTATGCTGATGGGCAGGATGTAAATTGCCAACTGCCTCTCTGGAGGATTGCATTGTGTTCCCTAAAACAAGTAAACAACAGAGCTACAGATCCAAGGGCACTTCCAGTCTAGGGAATATGCCTTGGGAAAACTGAAAATCAATAAGACAGAGCCACCCCAAAATTTAGGGCTGCACGGCTTACAAGAACCTCAACTTGGGTACACCTTAAATATCCCAGGAAAGACAAAAATGGTTCAAGAGATTGTGTTACTTGCGTACGATGGAATATCCCTCAGCCATGAAATCAATTTCATAATGCCAGTAGCACCAAAATGAGTGGATTCAGGTACAATGATTCTAAGTGAAATGAGTAACACAGAAAAAGAGACTTATCATAATATATCATTGATGAAGGTCCTGTAAACATGGCTGGATACACATGAACTGAGTTAGGAAAGAGGACAGAGTCTCACATTTAGAAAACACTCTTATGCCTGCTTAAGGGGGAAGGAGAGGTAGGGTGATGCATAAAACCAGAGTTTGATATTAGTACAGGTACCGTTCCAAAAACCAACTACGGAATAGACAAGGCCTACACCTTCCTCAGTGAAAGGGACTCAGAAACCCATATTTCCCACAGAGGAATATATCTGACTAGTAAGAATCTTAAAACGAATGTACTGATAAGTGTCCGTAAGGGAATCAAGTGTGTCTAGACTCGCATAAACATGGCAGTGAGAATCAGCTCAAACCCACTATAAAAAGGAATTTCAATAACAAAACAAAAAAACAGGGTATTCTTTACAATTCCTTCAGGGGCTCTGATGAAACATGGAATGACCATATCTACAACGACAGCTGGATGTGGCATAAGGCTGGACACTTGGGACTGATAGGATTGGTGAGATTTGGTGAGCAAATGCAGACCATTTAAAGCAATAATGTGTGGAGCACATTCCAAGGGTCCCAACTCTCCAGGTTGAAGGGAATATTACTACAGCTATAACATGTACAGGAAACATAGAGAATGGACACACAGTGAATATGAAAGGTTTCTAAAACTCAACTAATAGTCCCTCTCCTGGTGCTCCGGATTGAATTTCCAACTTCTTTACTATCAATCTCACAACTTGGAGAGATAGCCACTTTAACCTCCTGGTTCACACAGGTTGCAAATTTGGCAGAGGATGAAAGGGAAGAGGTAGCCCTAATGAGAGAGTAGCTGTTAGGCATTTGGTCTGGCACATGTCACTCTAATTTCCCGGCAGGAAGAAGAATTAACAAAAGTCTCAGCCAACTGCCGGGAAGCAGGATAGGTTCTGAACCAAAATTGTGGACCTGCCGTCAGCTCACAAAAAACGAGTTGAAAAATGGTGCTCAGGGGCACAGCAATTCACAAACTGGCAGAGCAATAAAGGACAACTATCGTCCAAAAATCTTTTCAGGGAAGGCAACGAGGCGGACTTGAAAGTGAGCCAGAATAGCAGGAAACAGATTTCAAGAGGTTCATTGGAATCACATTTAAAGCACAGGAAGAGGGACACAACATCGACAATGATGCACTTGGCCAAAAAGGGCGTATGGGTTTTCTCCTGAATATATTAAGGAGAAAACGCATACACCCTTTTTGGCCAAGCAAGCAAGCGGGCAATGCAAATCTGCACTGCAAAGGAGTATCACTTCTCAACGGTCAAAAGGGACATCCGCAACATGTGTAAAAAACCAGAAAGGCAAGACAGGCCATAGAGAAAGGGATCCTACTTATGCTGAAGGGCAGGATGTAAATTGCCAACTGCCTCTCTGGAGGAGTGCATGGTGTTCCCTAAAACAAGTAAAAAACAGAGCTACAGAGCCAAGGGCACTTCCAGTCTAAGGAAGATACCTTGGGAAAACTGAAAATCAATAAGACAGAGCAAACACAAAATTGAGTGCTGCACTGCTTACAAGAACCTCCACTTGGGTACATCTTAAATATCCCAGGAAAGACAAAAATGGTTCAAGAAATTGTGGTACTTATGTACAATGGAACACCCCTCAGCCATGAAATCAATGTCATAAGGCCAGTAGCAGCAAAATAAGTGGAATCAGGTACGATGATTCCAAGTGAAATAAGTCACAGAGAAGAAGAAACTTATCATAAAATATCACTTATGAAGGTCCTGTAAACATGGCTACACATGAACTGAGTTATGGAAGAGAACAGAGTCTCACATTTACAAAGCACTCTTGTGCCTGCTTAAGGGGGAAGGAGAGGTGGGGTGATGCATAAAACCAGAATGTGATATTAGTACAGGTACCGTTCCAAAACCAACTACAGAAAAGACAAGACCTACACTTTCCTCAGTGAAAGGGACTCAAAACACCATATTTCCTGCAGAGGAATATATCTGACTAGTACGAATCTTAAAACCTATGTATTGATAGGTCTCCGTAAGGGAATCAAGTGTGTCTGGACTGGCATAAACATGGTAGAGAGAATCAGCTCAAGCCCACTATAAAAAGGAATTTGAAAAACAAAACAAAAAAACAGGGAAATTGTTTAAAATTCCTTCAGGGACTCTGATGAAACCTGGAATGACCCTATATACAATGACACCTGGATGTGGCATAAGGCTGGACACTTGGGACTGAGAGTATTGGTGAGATTCTGTGAGCAAATGCAGACCATTTAAAGCAATAATGCATGACACACATCCCAAGGGTCCCTGCTCTCCAGGTTGAATGGAATATTACTACAGCTGTAACGTGTATGTGTAACCTAGAAAATGGACACATTGTGAATACAAAATGTTTCTAAAACTCAACTAATATTCCCTCTCCTGGTGCTCTGGTTTGACTTTCCAATTGCCTTACTATCAATGTCCCAACTTGGCGAGACAGCCCCTTTAAACTCCTGGTTCGCACAGGTTGCCAATTTGGCAGAGGATGAAAGGGAAGAGGGAGAACCAATGAAAGAGTATCTCTTAGGCATTTGGACGGGCACATGTCACTCTAATTTCCGGGCAGGTAGAAGAATTAGCCAAAGTATCAGCCACACGCCGGGAACCAGTATAGTTCCTGAACCAAAGTTTTGGACCTGCCGTCAGCTCTCAAAAAACGAGTTGAAAAATGGAGCTCAGGGGCACAGCAATTCACAAACTGGCAGAGTAATAAAGGACAACTATCGTCCAAAAATCTGTTGAGGGAAGGCAACAAGGCGGACTTGAAAGCAAGCCAGAATAGCAGGAAACAGATTTCAAGAGGTACATTGGAATCACCTTTAAAGCACAGGAAGAAGGGCACAACTTCGACAATGATGCACTTGGCAAAAAAGGGCGTAGGAGTTTTCTCCTGAATATATTCAGGAGAAAACGCATACGCCCTTTTTGGCCAAGCAAGCAAGCGGGCAATGCAAATCTGCAATAAAAAAAGTATCACTTCCCACAGGTAAAAAGGGACATCCGCAAAATGTGTTAAAACCAGAATGGCAAGAAAGGCCCTGGAGAACAGGGAGCATAGTTATGCTGATGGACAGGATGTAAATTGCCAACTGCCTCTCTGGAGGAGTGCATTGTGATCCCTAAAACAAGTAAACAACAGAGCTACAGAGCCAAGGGCACTTCTAGTCTAGGGGAGATACCTTGGAAATCTGAAAATCAATAGACAGAGCAAACACAAAATAGAGGGCTGCACTGCTTACAAGAACCTCCACTTGGGTACATCTTAAATATCCCAGGAAAGACAAAAATGGTTCAAGAGATTGTGTTACTTACGTACAATGGTATACCCCTCAGCCATGAAATCAATGTCATAAGGCCAGTAGCAGCAAAATGAGTGGATTCAGGTACGATGATTTTAAGTGAAATAAGTTACAGAGAAGAAGAAACTTATCATAAGATATCACTTATGAAGATCCTGTAAACATGGATACACATGAACTGAGTTACGAAAGAGAACAGAAACTCACATTTAAAAAACACTCTTATGCCTGCTTAAGGGGGAAGGAGAGGTGGGGTGATACATAAAACCAGAGTGTGATATTAGTACAGGTACCGTTCCAAAAACCAACTACGGAAAAGACAAGACCTACACTTTCCTAAGTGAAAGGGACTCAAAACCCCTTATTTCCTGCAGAGGAATACATCTGACTAGTAAGAATCTTAAAACCTATGTATTGATATGTCTCGGTAAGGGAATCAAGTGTGTCTAGACTGGCATAAACATGGCAGAGAGAATCAGCTCAAACCCACTATAAAAAGGAATTTGAAAAACAAAACAAAAAAACAGGGAAATTCTTTACAATTCCTTCAGGGGCTTTGATGAAACCTGGAATGACCGTATTTACAATGACACCTGGATGTGGCATAAGGCTGGACACTTGGGACTGAGAGTATAGGTGAGATTCGGTGAGCAAATGCAGACCATTTAAAGCAATAATTCATGGCACACATTCCAAGGTAACCAACTCTCCATGTTGAAGGTAATATTACTACAGCTATAACATGTAAGTGAAACCTAGAGAATGGACACATTGTGAATACGAAAGGTTTCTAAAACTCAACTAATAGTCCCTCTCGTGGTGCTCCACTTTGACTTTCCAACTGCTTTACTATCAAAGTCCCAACCTGGAGAGACAGCCCCTTTAACCTCCTGGTTCGCACAGGTTGCCAATTTGGCAGAGGATGAAAGGGAAGAGGGTGAACCAATGAGAGAGTAGCTGTTAGGCATTTGGACGGGCACATGTCTCTCTAATTTCCCGGCATGTAGAAGAATTAGCCAAAGTCTCAGCCACCCGCCGGGAACCAGTAGAGTTCCTGAACCAAAGTTTTGGACCTGCCGTCAGTTCACAAAAAACGAGTTGAAAAATGGAGCTCAGGGGCACAGCAATTCACAAACTGGCAGAGTAGTAAAGGAAAACTATCGTCCAAAAATCTGTTGAGGGAAGGCAACGAGGCGGAATTGAAAGCGAACCAGAATAGCAGGAAACAGATTTCAAGAGGTACATTGGAATCCCCTTTAAAGAACAGGAAGAGGGGCACAACTTCAACAATGATGCACTTGGCCGCAAAGGGCGTATGGGTTTTCTCCTGAATATAATCAGGAGAAACCGCCTACGCACTTTGTGGCCAAGCAAGCAAGCGGGCAATGCAAATCTGCACTACAAAGAACTATCACTTCCCACCGGTCAAAAGGGATATCTGAAAAATGTGTAAAAACCAGAAAGGCAAGAAAGGCCCTGGAGAACAGGGAGATTAGTTATGCTGATGGGCAGGATGTAAATTGCCAACTGCCTCTCTGGAGGATTGCATTGTGTTCCCTAAAACAAGTAAACAACAGAGCTACAGATCCAAGGGCACTTCCAGTCTAGGGAATATGCCTTGGGAAAACTGAAAATCAATAAGACAGTGCCACCCCAAAATTTAGGGCTGCAATGCTTACAAGAACTTCAACTTGGGTACACCTAAAATATCCGAGGAAAGACAAAAATGATTCAAGATATTGTGGTACTTATGTATGATGGAATATCCCTCAGCCATGAAATCAATGTCATAAGGCCAGTAGCAGCAAAATGAGTGGATTCAGGTACGATGATTCTAAATGAAATAAGTCACAGAGAAAAAGAAACTTATCATAAGATATCACTTATGAAGGTCCTGTAAACATGGCTACACATGAACTGAGTTACGAAAGAGAACAGAGTCTCACATTGAGAAAACACTCTTATGCCTGCTTAAGGGGGAAGGAGAGGTGGGGTGATGCATAAAACCATAGTTTGATAGTAGTACAGGTACCGTTCCAAAAACCAAATACGGAATAGACAAGACCTACACCTTCCTCAGTGAAAGGGTCTCAAAACCCCATATTTCCAACAGAGGAATATATCTGACTAGTAAGAATCTTAAAACCTATGTATTCATAGGTCTCCGTAAGGGCTTCAACTGTGTCTACACTGGTATCAACATGGCAGTGAGAATCAGCTCAAACCCAATATAAAAAGGAATTTCAAAACCAAAAAAAAAAAACAGGGAAATTCTTTACAATTCCTTCAGGGGCTCTGATGAAACCTGGAATGACCCTATCTACAAAGACAGCTGGATGTGGCATAAGGCTGGACACTTGGGACTGAGAGGATTGGTGAGATTGGGTGAGCAAATGCAGACCCTTTAAAGCAATAATGTGTGGCACCCATTCCATGGCTCCCAACTCTCCAGGTTGAAGGGAATATTACTACAGCTGTAAAGTGTACGGGAAACCTAGAGAATGGACACACTGTGAATACGAAAGGTTTCTAAAACTCGACTAATAGTCCCTCTCCGGGTGCTCTGGTTTGACTGTCCAACTGCTTTACTATCAATCTCCCAACTTGGAGAGACAGCCCCTTTAACCTCCTGGTTCGCACAAGTTGCCAACTTGGCAGTGGATGAAAGGGAAGATGGAGAAGCAATGAGAGTAGCTGTTAGGCATTTGGATGGGTACATATCACTGTAATTTCTGGTCAGGGAGAAGAATTAACCAAACTCTCAGCCACCCGCTGGGAAACAGTATAGGTACTGAACCAAAATTTTAGACTTTCGGTCAGCTCACAAAAAACGAGTTGAAACCTGGAGCTCAGGGGCAGAGCAATTCAGAAAATGGCCGAGTAATAAAGGAAAACTATCGTCCAAAAATCTGTTGAGGGAAGGCAACGAGGCGGACTTGAACGTGAGCCAGAAGAGCAGGAAACAGATTTCAAGAGGTACATTGGTATCACCTTTAAAGCACAGGAAGAGGGGCATAACTTCGACAATGATGCACGTGGCCAAAAAGGGCGTATTTCTTTTCTCCTGAATATATTCAGGAGAAAACGCATACGCCCTCTTTGGCCAAGCGAGCAAGTGGGCAATGCAAATCTGCACTACAAAGAAGTATCACTTCCCACCGGTCAAAAGGGACATCCGCAAAATGTGTAAAAACTAGAAACGCAAGACAGGCCCTGGAGAACAAGGAGCCTAGTTATGCTGATGGGCGGGATGTAAATTGCCAACTGCCTCCCTGGAGGAGTGCATTGTGTTCCCTAAATCAAGTAAACAACAGAGCTACAGATCCAAGGGCACTTCCAGTCTAAGGAATATACCTTGGGAAAACTTAAAATCAATAAGACATAGCCACCCAAATATTTAGGGCTGCACTGATTACAATAACATCAACTTGGTTACATATTGATGACAAGCGCATGGCGCCTTGTGATAACATGGGTCATGGAACAATATGCTGACAAGCACATGGAGCACTCTTATGACAAGGGTCAGGGAGCATTGGGCTGAGGAAGGCATACAATATGGTGATGACCAGTGTCAGAGAGCATTGTGATGAAAAGTTCATGGAGCATTGTGGTGACAAAGTCACAGAGACTTGTGATGATGAGGGTATGGACCATTGTGATGACAAACGTCATGAATCATTGTTATGACGAGTCACGGAGCATTGTGATGACAGGGCCATGGAGCATTGTGATGACAAGGGCATGGAGCATTGTGTTGACAGGGTCATAGAGCATTTCTCTGACAAGATTTATGGACTATTGTGATGAGAGTGGGCATGGTGCATTGTGATGACAAGGGCATGGAGCATTGTGATGACAAGGTCATAGAGTATTGTGAAGACAGGTGTCAGGGAGCATTGTGATGAAATATGTCATGGCCCATTGTGATGACAATGGCATGGGGCATTGTGATGACATATGTCATGGCCCATTATGATGACAATGGCATGGGACATTGTGATGCCAGGTGTCATGGATTATTGTGATGACAAAGGTAATGGAGCATTGTGTTGACAACGGCTTGGAGCACTGTGATAACAAGGGTCATGGAACATCGTGATGACAAGGGCATGGAGCATTGTGATGACAACGGACATTGAGAATTTTGATGACAATATCGTGAAGAATTTTGATGACAAAGGCATGGAGCTTGCTATGACAGTGGTCATATGGCATTGAGATGACAATTTCATGGAAAATTTTGATGACAAGTGCATGTAACATTGTGATGAGAAGTGTCATGGAGCATTGTGATGAGAAGGACGTGGAGAATTCTGATGACAAGGGACATGGAGCATTGTTATTACCACGGAATGGAGCATTGTGATTACCAGGGAATGGAGCATTGTGATAGCAAGACCGTGGAGCACTGTGACGAGAAGGCCATGAATAACTGTGATGACGAGCCTCATGGAGCACTGTAATGACAAGGGGCATGGAGCATTCTGATGACAGTTGTCATGGAGCATTGTGATGACAGGGGTCATGGAACATTGTGGTGGCAGGGGTCATGGAGCATTGTGATGATAAGGCTCACGGAGCATTCTGATGATAAGCTTGTGGAGTATAGTGATGACAATGGTATGGAGCATTGTGATGAAAAGGGCATGGATCATTGTGATGAAAAAGGCATGGAGCGTTGTCATGAGAGTGTTCAATGAGCATACTGATGACAAGTGTCAGGGAGCATTGTGATGACCAGTGTATTGAGCATTGTGATGACAAAGGTCATGGAACATTGTGATGAGAAGACCATGGAAAATTTTGATGATGAGAGTCATGGACCTTTGTGATGACAAAGGTCATGGAGCATTTTGCTGACAATAGCGTTGTGCATTGTGATGAGAAGGGCAGGGAACATTGTGATGACAGGGTCATGGAACAATTTGATGAAAAGTGTCATGGATCATTTTGATGACAGGGGATATGGAACATTGTGATGTCAGGGGTCATGGAGCTTTGTGATGAATAGGGTCATGGAGCATTTTGATGCCAGGGGTTATGGAACATTGTGATATCAGGCGTCATGGAGCATTGTGATGACAAGTGCATGGAGCATTGGTCTGAAAATTTCATAGATTACTGTGATGAGAGTGGGCATGGGGCATTGTGATGACAAGGGCACGGAACACTGTGATACATGGGTCATGGAGGATTGTAATGACAAGGGCATGGAGCATTGTGATGAGAAGGGCATCGAGCATTGTGATGACAAATGTCATGGAGCTCTGTGATGACAAGGGCATGGAAAAATGTGATCAGAGGGTTCATGGAGCATTGCGATTACATGGGTCTTGGAGCATTGTGATGAATAGGGCATGGATGATTGTGATGAAAAAGCATGGAGCCTTGTCATGAGAGGGTTCAAGGAGCATACTGACGAAAAGTGTCAGGGAGCATTGTGATGACTAGTGAATTGAGCATTGTGATGAGAAAGGTCATGGAGCATTGTGATGAGAAGACCACGGATAATTGTGAAGACGAGCGTCATGGGGAGTTGTGATGACAAGTGTTATGGAACATTGTGAACACAAGGGTTTGGAGCATTGTGATGACAGTGTTTATGCAGCATTTTGATTTCATTGTTATGACAATAGCATGAAGCATTATGATGATGGGCAAGGTTCATTGTGATGACAGAGTTCATGGAGCATTGAGATGAAAAGGGGCATGGAGCATTGTGATTACAAGTGTCTTGGAGCATTGTGATGAAAAGGGCATGGAGCATTGTGATTCTAAGGCCATGGAGCTGTCTGATGACAAGCGTCATGGAGCTATGTGATAACAAGAGCATGCAGCATTGTGATTACAGGGGTCTTGGAGCATTGTGATGACAAGGGTCATGGAGCCTTGTGATGACAATGACGTGGAACATTGTCATGACAGGCGTGAAGGAGTATTGTAATGACTAGTGATGGAACATTTTGATATCAGCGGTGAAAGAGCATTTTGATGTGAAGTGCATGGAGTTTTGTGATGACAAGGTTTATAGAGTATTGTGATGACAATGTTGTGGAACATTGTGATGACAAGTGCATGGCACATTGTGATGACATGGGTCATGGAGCATTGATCTGACAAGCCCATGAAGCATTGTGATGTCACGGGTCATGGAGCACTCTGCTGAAAAAGGCATGGAGCATTGTGATGACAAGGGTCACAGAGCATTGTGATGAAAAGTTCATGGAGCATTCTGGTGACAATGTTCACAGAGCCCTGTGATGACGAGGTTATGGACCATTGTGAGGACAAAGGTCATGTAGCATTGTGATGACTGGAGTCACAGACCATTGTGATGACAAGGGCATGGAGCATTGGTCCGACAACTTTCATTGATTATTGTGATGATAGTGGGCATGGCGCACGGTGATGACAGCGGCATGGAGCATTAATATGACCAGGTCATGGAATATGGTGAAGACAGGTGTCAGGGAGCATTGTGATGACATATGTCATGGTGCATTGTGTTGACAATGGCATGGAGCATTGTGAAGCCAAGTGTCATGGAGGATTGTGATGACAAAAGTAATGGAGCATTCTGATGACAAGGGCTTGGAGCAATGTGAGAGAAGAGCATGGATAATTGTGATGACGAGCGTCATGGGGCATTGTGATGACAAGTGATATGGAGCATTGTGATCACAAGGATTTGGTGCATTGTAATGACAGACGACACTGAGCATTTTGATTTCATTGTGATAACAAAGCATGAAATATTATGGTGATGGGCACGGTGCATTGTGATGACAGGGTTGATGGAGCATTAAAATGAAAAGGGGCATGGAGCATTGTGATTCCAGGGGTGTTGGAGCATTGTGATGACAAGGGCATGGAGCATTGTGATGACAGTGGCATGGAACATTTGTCTGACAAGTTTCATGGATTATTCTTATGACAGTGGGCATGGCGCATTGTGATGACAAGGGAATGGAACATTGTGATGACAAGGTCATGGAGCACTGTGAGGAAAAGGCCATGGATCATTCTGATGACATGAGTCATGGAGATTTGTGATGACAAGGGCATCGAGATTTGTGATTACAGGGGTCTTGGAGAATTGTGATGACAAGGGTCATGGAGGATTGTGATGACAAGACCGTGGAATCTTGTGATGGCAGGGGACATGGAGCATTGTTATGACAGGGGTAATGGAGCATTGTGATGACAAGGACATGGGGCAATGGTCTGAAATGTTTCATGGATTATTGTGAAGAGAGTGGGCATGGAGCAGTGTGATGACAAGGGCATGGAACACTGTGATACATTGATCATGCAGGATTGTAATGACAATGGCATGGAGCATTGTGATGAGAAGGGCATCGAGCATTGTAATGACAAGCGTCATGGAGATTTGGGATGAAAAGTGCATGGAGCAATGTGATGAGAGGGTCCATGGAGCATTGTGATGATAATGGAATGGAGCATTGTGATGCCAAGGGTCATGGAGCTTTGTGATGACAAATGTTATGTAGCATTTTGATGACAAGGGCCTGGTGCATTGTGATGAGAAGGGCAGGGAGCATTGTGATGACAGGGTCATGGAGCAATTTGATGAAAAGGGTCATGGAAGATTTTGATGACAGGGGTTATAGAACATTCTGATGTCAGGGATCATGGAGCTTTGTGATGAAAAGGGTCATGGAGCATTTTGATTACAGGGGTTATGGAACTTTGTGATGTCAGGTGTCATGGAGCATTGTGATAATGGCATGTAGCATTGTGATGACAGGGGTAATGGAACATTGTGATGACAGGGTTGAAGGAGTATTGTGATGACTAGTGGTGGAACATTGAGATATCAGTGGTGAGAGAGCATTTTGATAAGTGCATGGAGCATTGTGATGACAAGGTTTATGGAGCATTTTGATGACAAGGATGTTGAGCATTGTGCTGAAAAGTGCAGGGCGATTTGTGATGACATTGGTTGTGGAGCATTGTGCTGACACGCACATCGAGCATTGTGATGACAAATGTCATGGAGCATTGTGCTGACAAAGGCATGGAGCTTTGTGATGTCAAGGGTCACAGAGCATTGTGATAAAAAGTTCATGGAGCATTGTGGTGACAAAGGTCACAGAGCTTTGTGTGACAAGGTCATGGACCATTGTGATGACAAATGTCAAAAAGCATTGTGATGTCTGGAGTCACGGAGCATTGTGATAACAGGGGTCGCGGAGCATTGTGAAGAAAAGGGAATGCATCATTGTGATGAAAAATGCAGGGAGCCTTGTCATGACAGTGTTCAAGGAGCATAGTGATGACAAGTGTCAGGGAGCATTTTGATGACAAGTGTATTGAGCATTTGTTGACAAAGGTCATGGAGCATTGTGATGAGAAGACCTTGCATAATTGTAATGACGAGCGTCATGGGGCATTGTGATGACAAGTGTCATGGAACATTGTGATCAGAAGGGTTTGCAGCTTTGTGATGACAGAAGTCATGGAGCATTTTGATTTCATAGTGATGACAATAGCATGAATCATTATGATGATGAGCATGGTGCATTGTGATGACAGGTTTGATGGAGAATTGAGATGTAAAGGGGCATGGAGAATTGTGATTACAGAGGTCTTGGAGCATTGTGATGACAAGGGTCATGGAGCCTTGTGATGACAAGGCAGTGGAACATTGTGATGGCAGGGGTCATGGAGCATTGTTATGACAGGTGTAATGGAGCATTGTGATGACAAGGGCATGGAGCAATGTGATGAGAGATTTCATTGAGCATTGTGATGACAATGACATGGAGCATTGTGATGCCAGGGGTCATGGAGCTTTGTAATGAAAAATGTCAAGGGGCATTTTGATGACAAGGGCGTGGTGCATTGTGATGAGAAGGGCAGGGAGCATTGTGATGACAGGATCATGGAGCAATTTGATGAAAAGCGTCATGGAATATTTTGATGACAGGGGTTATGGAACATTGTGATGTCAGGGGTCATGAAGCATTGTGAAGAAATGGGTCATGGAGCATTTTGTGACAGTGGTTATGGAACATTGTGATGTCAGGGGTCATGGAGCATTGTGATGACAAGGGCACGGAGCAATGTGCTGACAGGGGCATGGAACATTTGTCTGACAAGTTTCATGGATTATTGTGATGACAGTGGGCATGGAGCATTGTGATGACAAAGGTCACAGAGCCTTGTGTGAAGAGGGCATGGACCACTGGGTTGACAAATGTCATGAAGCACTGTGATGACTGGAGTCACGGAGCATTGTGATGGCAGGGGTCATGGAGCATTGTGCTGAGAAGCGCATGGAGCATTTTAATGACAAGTGTCATGGAGCATTGTGCTGACAAAGGCATTGAGCATGGTGATGACAAGTGACACAGAGCATTGTGATGAAATATTCATGGAGCACTGTTGTGACAAAGATCACAGAGCCTTGTGTGACGGGGGCATGGACAATTGGTCTGACAAGTTTCATGGATTATTGTGATGACAGTGGGCATGGAGCATTGTGATGACAAAAGTCATGAAGCATTGTGATGACTGGAGGCAAGGAGCATTTTAATGACATGGGTAATGGAGCATTGTGATGACATGGGCATGGAGCATTGTGATGACAGTGGCATGGAACATTTGTCTGACAAGTTTCATGGATTATTCTGATGACAGTGGGCATGGCGCATTGTGATGACAAGGGCATGGAACATTGTGATGACAAGGTCATGGCATATTGTGAAGACAGGTGTCAGGGAGCATTGTGATGACATATGTCATTGTCCTTTGTGATGATAATGGCATGGAGCATTGTGATTCCAAGTGTCATGGAAGATTTTGATGACAAAGGTAATGGAGCATTTTGATGACAATGGCTTGCAACATTGTGATTACAAGGGTCATGGATCATTGTGATGAGAGGGGTCATGGAGCATTGTGATGACAAGAGTCATGGAGCATTGTGATGAGAAGGTCATGGATCATTTGGCGGAAAATATGCATGGAGTATTGTGATGACAGGGGTCAAGGAGCATTGTGATGACAAGTGTATTGAGCATTGTGATGACAAAGTTCATGGAGCATTGTGATGAGATAACCATGGATAATTGTGATGACGAGCGTCATGGAGCGTTGTGATGACAAGTGATATGGAACCTTGTGATCACCAGGGTTTGGAGCATATTGATGACAGAGGTCATGGAACATTTTGATTTCATTGTGGTGACAATAGCATGAAGCATTATGATAATGGGCATGGTGCATTGTGATGACAGGGTTCATGGAGAATTGAGATGAAAAGAGGCAAGGAGCATTGTGATTAAAGTGGTCTTGGAACATTATGATGACAAAGGAATGGAGCATTGTGATGAGAAGGCAATGGAGCATTCTGATGACATGCGTCATGTAGTTTTGTGACTACAAGGGCATGGAGCATTGTGAAGACAGTGGCATGGAAAATTGGTGTAACATGTTTTATGGATTATTTTGATGACAGTGGGCATGGCAAATTGTGATGACAAGGGCATGGAGCACTGTGACGCCAAGTGTCATGGAGGATTGTGATGACAAATGTAATGGAGCATTGTGATGACAAGGGCTTGGAACATTGTGATAACAAGGGTCATGGAGCATTGTGATTAAAATGGGCATTTAGAATTTTGATGACAAGGTATGAAGCATTTTGATGACAAAGCCATGGATCTTGCTATGACAGGTGTCATGGGACATTTCGATGACAGGTGCATGGAGAATTGTGATGACAAGAGCATGTAAAATTGTGATGAGAAGTGTCATGGAGCACTGTGATGACAAGAACGTGTAGAATTGTGATGACAAGGGACATGGAGCATTGTTATGACCAGGGAATGGAGCATTGTGATCGAAAGACCATGGAGCACTGTGATGAGGAGAAAAATGGATAACTGTGATGATGAGCATCATGGAGCACTGTAATGACAAGGGACATGGAACATTCTGATGACATGCGTCATGGAGCATTGTGTTGACAGAGGTCATGGAACATTGTGATGACAGTGGTCATGGAGCATTCTGATGATAAGCTTGTGGAGTATTGTGATGACAATGGCATTGAGCATTGTGATGAAAAGGGCATGGATCATTGTGATGAAAAATGCATGGAGACTTTTCATGACAGATTTAAAGGAGCATTCTGACAACAAGTGTCAGGGAGCATTGTGATGACAAGTGTATTGAGCATTGTGATGAAAATGGTCATGGAACATTGTGATGACAAGGGCATGTAGTATTGTGATGACAGGCATCATGGAGAATTGTGATGTCAAGTGTTATGGAACATTGTGATCACAAGGGTTTGGAGCATTGTGATGACAGGTCATGGAACACTCTGATACATGGGTCATGAAGGATTGTAATGACAAGGGCATGGAGCATTGTGATGACAAGCGTCTTGGAGCTTTGTGATGACCAGGACATGGAACAATATGATGACAGGCTTCATGAAGCATTGTGATGAAAATGGCATGGAACATTGTGATGCAAAGGGTCATGGAGCTTTGTGATGACAAAGGCCATGGAGCACTTTGATGACAAGTGCGTCGTGCATTGTGATTAGAACGGCAGCGTGCATTGTGATGACAGGGTCATGGAGCAATTTGATGAAAAGTGTCATCGAACATTCTGATGACAGGGGTTATGGAACATTGTGATGTCAGGGTTCATGGAGCATTTTGATGAAATGGGTCATGGAGAATTTTGATGACATGTGTTATGGAACATTGTGATTTTAGGGGTTATTGAACATTGTGATGATAAGGGCATGTACCATTGTGATGACAGGGGTCATGGAACAATGTGATGACAGGGGTGAGGGACTATTGTGATGACTAGTGATGGAACATTGTGATATCAGTAGTGAGAGAGCATTTTGATGAGAAGTGTATGGAGCATTGTGATGACAATGTTTATGAAGCGTTGTGATGACAAGGTTGTGGAGCATTGTGATGACAAGTGCATGACACATTGTTATGACATGTGTTATGGAGCATTGTGCTGATTAGCACATGGAGCATTGTGATGACAATGGTCATGGAGCATTGTGCTGAAGAAGGCATGGAGCATTGTGATGACAAGGGTCACGGAGCATTGTGATCAAATGTTCATGGAGCATTGTGGTGACAAAGGTCACAGGGACTTGTGATGACGAGGGCATGGAACATTGTGATGACAAAGGTCATGAATCATTGTTATGACTGGAGTCAAGGAAGACTGTGATGACAGGGGTCATGGAGCTTTGTGATGAAAAGGGCATGGAGCATTGTGATGACAGGGCCATAGAGCATAGCTCTGACAAGTTTTATGGATTATTGTGATGAGAGTGGGCATGGCACTTTGTGATGACAAGGGCATGGAGCATTGTGATAACAAGGTGATACAGTATTGTGAAGACAGGTGTCAGGGAGCACGGAGATGACATATGCGGTAGTCCATTGTGATGAAAATGACATGGAGCATTGTGATGCCAAGTGTCATGGAGGATTGTGATGACAAGTGCTTGGAGCATTGTGATGACAGGGGTCATGGAACATTGTGATGAAAAGGGCATGGAGCATTGTGATTACAGGGGTCTTGGAGCATTGTGATGAAAAGGGCATGGATCATTGTGATTGAAAAGGCATGGAGCCTTGTTATGACAGGGTTCAAGGAGCATACTGACGACAAGTGTCAGGGAGCATTGTGATGACAATTAAATTGAGCATTGTGATGACAAAGGTCATGGAGCATTGTGATTAGAAAACCATGGATAATTGTGATGACGAGCATCATGGGGCATTGTGATGACAAGTGTTATGGAACATTGTGATCATAAGGGTTTGGAGCATTGTGATGACAGAGTTCATGGAGCATTTTGATTTCATTATGATGACCATAGCATGAAGAATTATGATGATGAGCATGGTGCATTGTGATTACAGGGTTCATGGAGCATTGAGATGAAAAGGGGAATGGAGAATTGTGATTAAATTGGTCTTGGAGCATTGTGATGACAAGGGCATGGAGCATTGTGATGAGAAGGCAATGTAGCATTCTGATGACATGTGTCATGGAGCATTGTGATGACAGTGGCATGTAAAATTGGTCTAACAAGTTTCATGGATTATTGTGATGACAGTGGGCATGGATTATTTTGATGACAAGGGCATGGAGCATTCTGATGATAAGCTTGTGGAGTATTGTGATGACAATGGCATGGAGCATTGTGATGAAAATGGCATGGATCATTGTGATGAAAAATGCATGGAGCCTTTTCATGACAGGTTTCAAGGAGCATTCTGACAACAAGTGTCAGTGAGCATTGTGATGACAAATTTATTGAGCATTGTGATGACGATGGTCATGGAGCATTGTGATGACAATGGCATGGAATATTGTGATGACAGGCATCATGGATCATTGTGATGTCAAGGGTTATGGAACATTGTGATCACAAGGTTTTGGATCATTGTGATGACAGGTCATGGATCATTTTGATTTCAAGGAGCATGGAGCATTGTGATGACAAGGGCATGAAGCAATGTAATCCAAAGTTTCATGGAGGATTTTGATGACAAGCGCATGGGGCATTGTGATGACAATGTCATGTAGCATTTTGCTGACAAAGGCATGGAGCATCGTGATGACAAGTTTCATGGAGCACTGTGAAGACAAGCATCACGGAGCACTGTGATTACAGCGGTCATGGAGAATTAAGATGGCAAGGGCACGGATCATTGTGATGACAAGGGTCAGGGAGCATTTTGATGATAAAAGTCCCGGATTATTGTGTTGTAAGGGGTCATGGAGCATTGTGATGACAGTAGTCATAGAGCATTGTGATGACAGGGGTCATGGAGCACTGTGATGAGAAGTTCATGGAGCATTGGGCTGAAAATGTTCATGGAGTATTGTGATGACTGGGGTCATGGAGCATTGTGATGACAAGGGAATGGAGCATCGTGATGACAAGATCCTGGAGCATTGTGATGAGAAGACTATGGAACTTTGTGATGAGAAGTCTCATGGAGCATTCTGATGAAATGGGGCATGGAGCATTGTGATTAAAGGAGCCTTGGAGCATTGTGATGACAAGGGCATGGAGCATTGTGATGAGAAGGCCATGGAGCATTCTGATGACATGCGTCATGAAGCACTGTGATGACCAGGGCATGGAGCATTGTGATTACAGGGGTCTTGGAGCACTGTGATGAAAACGGCATGGATCATTGTGATGAAAAAGGCATGTAGCCTTGTCATGACAGGGTTCAAGGAGTATACTGATGACAAGTGTCAGGGAGCATTGTGATGACCAGTGTATTGAGCATTGTGATGACAAAGCTCATGGAGCTCTGTGATGAGAAGACCGTGGATAATTGTGATGTTGAGAGTCATGGGGCGTTGTGAAGACAAGTGTTATGAACATTGTGATCACAAGGGTTTGGAGCATTTTGATGACAGATGTCATGGAACATTTTGATTTCATTGTGATGACAATAGCATGAAGCATTAAGATGATGGGCATGGTGCATTGTGATGACAGGGTTCATGGAGAATTGAGATGAAAAGGGGCATGGAGAACTGTGATTACAGGGGTCTTGGAGCATTGTGATGACAAGGGCATGGATCATTGTGATGAGAAGGCCATGGAGCATTCTGATCACATGCATCATGGAGTTTTGTGAAGACAAGGGCATGGAGCATTGCGAATACCGTGGTCTTGGAGCATTGTGATGAAAAGGGCATGGATCATTGTGATGAAAAAGGCATGAAGTCTTGTCATGACAGGGTTCAAGGAGTATACTGATGACAAGTGTCAGGGAGCATTGTGATGACCAGTGTATTGAGCATTTTGATGACAAATGTCATGGAGCATTGTGATGAGAAGACCATGGATAATTGTGATGATGAGCTTCATGGGGCGTTGTGATGACAAGTGTTATGGAATATCATGATCACAAGTGTTTGGAGCATTGTGATGACAAAGGTCATGGAGCATTTTTATTTCATTGTGTTGACAATAGCATGAAGCATTATGATGATGGGCATGGTGCATTGTGATGACAAGGGTCATGGTTCCTTGTGATGACAAGGCCGTGGAACATCGTGATGACAGTGGTCATGGAGCATTGTTATGACTGGGGTAATGGAGTATTGTGATGGCAAGGGTATGGAGCATTGTGATGAGAAAGCCATGGAGCATTCTGATGACATGCATCATGGAGCTTTGTGATGACAAAAGCATGGAGCATTGTGATTACAGGGGTCTTGGATCATTGTGATGACAAGGGTTATGGAACTTTGTGATGACAAGGCCTTGGATCATTTTGATGGCAGGGGTAATGGAGCATTGTCATGACAGGGGTAAGGGAGCATTGTGATTACAATTGTATGGAGCATTGGTCTGAAAAGTTTCATGGATTATTGTGATGAGAGTGGGCATGGCGCATTGTGATGACATGGTCACACAACACTGTGTTACATGGCTCATGGAGGATTGTAATGACAAGGGCATGGAGCATTGTGTTGAGAAGGGCATCGAGCATTTTGATGACAAGCATCGTGGAGCTTTGTGATGACAAGGACATGGAAGCAATGTGATGAGAGTCTTCAGGAAGCACTGTGATGACAATGGCATTGATCATTGCGATGCCAAGGGTCATGGAGTTTTGTGATGACAAAGGTCATGGAGCATTTTGTTGACAAGGGCCTGGTGCATTGTAATGAGAAGGGCAGGGTGCATAGTAATGACAGGGTCATGGAGCAATTTGATGAAAATGGTCATCGAATATTTTGATGACAGGGGTTATGGAACATTGTGATGTCAGGGGTCATGGAGCATTGTGATGAAAAGGGTCATGGAGCATTTTGATGGCAGGGATTATGGAACGTTGTGATGTCAGGGGCCATCGAACATTGTGGTGATAAGGGCATGTAGCATTGTGATTACAGGGGTCATGGAACATTGTGATGACAGGGGTGAGGGAGTATTGTGATGACTAGTGATGGAACAGTGTGATATCAGTGGTGAGAGAGCATTTTGATGAGAAGTGTATGGAGCATTGTGATGACAAGGTTTATGGAGCGTTGTGATGACAAGGTTGTGGAGCATTGTGATGACAAGCGTGTGGTGCATTGTTATGACATGTGTTATGGAGCATTGTGCTGACTAGCACATGAAGCATTGTGATGAAATCAGTCATGGAGCATCATCCTGAGAAACGCATGGAGCATTGTGATGACAAGGGTCATGGAGCATTGTGATCAAAAGTTCATGGAGCATTGTGTTGACAAAGGTCACAGAGACTTGTGATGACGAGGGCATGGACCATTTTGATGACAAAGGTCATGAATCATTGTTATGACTGGAGTCACGGAGCATTGTGACGACCGGGGTCATGGAGCATTGTGATGACAAGGGCATGGTGGATTGTGATGACAGAGGCATAGAGCATTGCTCTGACAAGTTTTATGGATTATTGGATGACAGTTGGCATGGCTCATTGTGATGACAAGGGCATGGAGCATTGTGATGACAATGTCATACATTATTGTGAAGGCAGGTGTCAGGGAGCATTGTGATGACATATGTCACGATCCATTGTGATGACAATGCCATTGGGCATTGTGATGCCAAGAGTCATGGAAGATTGGGATGACAAATGTAATGGAGCATTGTGATGACAAGAGCTTTGAGCATCGTGATGACAAGGTCAAGGAGCACACTGATGACAAGATCATGGAGAGTTGTGATGACAAGGGCCATTGAGAATTTTGATGAGAAGGTCGTTACGCACTGTGATGAGAAGTGCATGGAGCTTGCTATGACAGGGGTCATGGAGCATTGCAATGAAAAGTGCATGGAGAACTGTATTGACAACAGCATGTAACATTTTGATGAGAAGTGTCTTGGAGCATTGTGATGTCAAGGACATGTAGAATTGTGATGACCAGGGCATGGAGCATTGTGATGGCAGGACCGTGGAGCATTGTGATGAGAAGACCATGGATAATTGTGATGATGAGCGTCATGGAGCACTTTAATGACAAGGGGCATGGAGCATTGAGATGACAGGTATCATGGATCATTGTGATGACAAGTGTCATGGACCATTCTGATGACAAGCTTGTGGAGTAATGTGCTGAAAAAGGCATGGAGCCTTTTCATGACAGTGCTCCAGCAGCATTCTGACGACAAGTGTCAGGGAGCATTGTGATGACATGTGTATTGAGAATTGTGATGTCAAAGGTCATGGAGCATTGTGATGATAGGCATCATGGAGCATTGTGATGACAAGTATTATGGAACATGGTGATCACGAGGATTTGGAGCATTGTGATGACAGAAGTCATGTATCATTTTCATTTCAAGGAGCATAGAGCATTGTGATGACAAGGGCATGAAGCAATGTGAACCAAAGGTTCATGGAGGATTTTGATGACAATGGGAATGGAGTATTGTGATGACAAGTGCATGGAGCATTGTGATGACAAGGTCATGTAGCATTTTGCTGACAAATGCATGGAGCATTGTGATAAAAAGTGTCATGGAGCATTGTGTTTACTGGGGTCATGGAGCTTTGGGATGGCAAAGACATGGATCATTGTGATGACAAGGGTCATGGAGAATTTTGATGACAAGAGTCCCGGATCATTGTGTTGTCTGGTGTCATGGAGCGTTGTGATGACATTGGTCATGGAGCATTGTGATGCCAGGGGTCATCGAGCATTGTGATGAGAAGTTCATGGAGTATTGGGCTGACAATATTCATTGAGTATTGTTATGGCGGGTGTCAATGAGCATTGTGATGACAAGGGAATGGAGCATTGTGATGACAAATTCCGGGGCATTGTGATGAGAAGACCATGGTGCATTGTGATGACAAGTCGCATGGAACATTCTTATGCAAAAGGGAATAGAGCATTTTGATTACAGGGGTCTTGGAGCATTGGGATGACAAGGGCATGGAGCAAGGTGATGACAATGCCAGGAGCATTCTGATGACATGCGTCATGGATATTTCTGATGACAAGTGTTATGGAACACTGTGATTACAAGGGTTTGGAGCATTGTGATGACAGAGGTCATGGAGCATTTTGATTTCATTGTGATGACAATAGCATGAAGCATTATGATGATGGGCATGGTGCATTGTAATGACAGTGTTCATGGAGAATTGAGATGAAAAGAGGCATGGAGCCTTGTGATTAGAGGGGTCATGGAGCATTGTTATGACAAGGGTCATGGAGCCTTGTGATGACAACGCCATGGAATATTGTGATGGCAGGGGTCATGGAGCATTGTTATGAGAGGTGTAATGGAGCATTGTGATGACAAGGGCATTGATCATTGGTTTGAAATGTTTCATGGATTATTGTGACGAGAGTGGTCATGGAGCATTGTGATGACAAGGGCACAGAACACGGTGATACATGGGTTATGGAGGATTGTAATGACAAGGGCACGGATCATTGTGATGAGAAAGGCATCGAGCATTGTGATGACAAGCGTCATGGAGCTTTGTGATGACAAAGTCTTGGAGCATTGTGATGAGAAAGCCATGGAGCATTCTGATGACATGCGTCATGAAACTTTGTGATGAAAAGTACATGGAGAATTGTTATTACAGGGATCTTGGAGCATTGTGATGAAAAGTCCATGGATCATTGTGATGAAAAAGGCATGGAGCCTTGTCATGACAGGGTTCAAGGAGCATACTGATGACAAGTGTCAAGGAGCACTGTGATGACAAAGGTCATGGAGCATTGTGATGTGAAGACCATGGGTAATTGTGATGAGGAGCGTCATGGGGCATTGTGATGACAAGTGTTATGGAACATTGTGATCACAAGTGTTTGGAGCATTGTGATGGCAGAGGTCATAGAGCATTTTGATTTCATTGTGATGAAAATAGCATGAAGCATTATGATGATGGGCACGGTGCATTGTGATGACAGTGTTCATGGAGAATTGAGATGAAAAGAGGCATGGAGCCTTGTGATTACAGGGGTCATGGAGCATTGTTATGACAAGGGTCATGGAGCCTTGTGATGACAACGCCATGGAATATTGTGATGGCAGGGGTCATGGAGCATTGTTATGACAGGTGTAATGGAGCAATTTGATGACAAGGGCATTGAGCATTGGTTTGAAATGTTTCATGTATTATTGTGATGAGAGTGGGCATGAGCATTGTGATGACAAGGTCACAGAATACGGTGATTCATGGGTCATGGAGGATTTTAATGACAAGGTCATGGAGCATTGTGATGAGAAAGGCATTGAGCATTGTGATGACAAACGTCATGTAGCTTTGTGATGACAAGGGCAAGGAGCAATGTGATGATAGGGTTCATGGAGCATTGTTATGACAATGACATGGAGAATTGTGATGCCAAGGGTCATTGAGCTTTGTGATGACAAAGGTCATGGAGCATTTTGATGACAAGAGCGTTGTGCATTGTGATGAGAAGGCTAGGGATCATTGTGATGACAGGGTCATGGAGCAATTTGATGAAAAGGGTCAGGAAACATTTTGATGACAGGGGTTATGGAACATTGTGATGTCAGTAGTCATGGAGCAATGTGATGATAAGGGCTTGTAGCATTTTGATGACATGGGTCATGGAACATTGTGATGAAAGGGGTGAGGGAGTATTGTGATGACTAGTGATGGAACATTGTGATATCAGTGGTGAATGAGCATTTAGATGAGAAGTGCATGGAGCATTGTGATGACAAGTTTTATGAAGCACTGTGATGACAAGTGCTTGGCATATTGTGATGACATGTGTCTTGGAGCATTGTGCTGACAAGCGCATGGAGCAATGTGATGACAATGTCATGGAGCATTGGGCTGACAAAAGCATGCAGCATTGAGATGACAAGTGTTACAGAGCACTGTGATGACTAGGGAATGGACCATTGTGATGACAAAGGTCATAAAGCATTGTGATGACTGGATTCACGGAGCATTATGATGTGAGGGGTCATGGAGCATTGTGATTACAAGGGCATGGAGCATTGTGATGACAGGGGCATGGAGAATTGGTCTGACAAGTTTCATGGATTATTGCTATGAGGGTGGGCATGGCACATTGTGATGAGAAGGCCATGGAGCATTCTGATGACATGCGTCATGGAGCTTTGTGATGACAATTGCATGGAGCGTTGTGATTACAGGATTCTTGGAGCATTTTGATGACAAGGGTAATCGAAGCTTGTGATGACAAGGCCGTGGAACCTTGTGATGGCAGGGGTCATGGAGCAGTGTTATGACAGGTGTAATGGAGCTTTGTGATGACAAGCGAATGGGGCATTGGTCTGAAAATTTTCATGGATTATTGTGATGAGAGTGGGCATGGAGCATTGTGATGACAAGGGCACGGAACACTGTGATACATAGATCCTGCAGGATTGTAATGACAAGTGCATGGAGCAATATGATGAGAGGGTTCATGGACCATTGTGATGACAATGGAATGGAGCATTGAGATGCCAAGGGTCATGGACCTTTGTGATGACAAAAGTCATGGAGCATTTTGATGACAAGGGCGTGGTGCATTGTGATGAGAAGGGCAGGGAGCATTGTGATGACAGGGTCATGGAGCAATTTGATGAAAAGGGTCATGGAATATTTTGATGACAGGGGTTACAGAACATTGTGATGTCAGTGGTCATGGAGCTTTGTGATGAAAAGGGTCATGGAGCATTTTGATTACAGGGGTTATGGACCACTGTGATGTCAGGTGTCATGGAGCATTGTGATGATAAGGGCATGTAGCATTGTGATGACAGGGGTCATGGAACATGTAATGACAGGGGTGAGGGAGTAGTGTGATGACTAGTGATGGAACATTGTGATATCAGTGTGAGAGAGCATTTTGAGGAGAAGTGTATGGAGCATTGTGATGACAAGATTTATAAAGCATTCTGATGACAAGGATGTGGGGCATTGTGATGACAAGTGCATGGCGCATTGTGATGACATGCGTTATGGAGCATTGTGCTGACACGCGCATCGAGCATTGTGATGACAAGGGTCATGGAGCTTTGTGCTGACAAATGCATGGAGCTTTGTGATGACAAGGATCACAGAGCATTGTGATTAAAATTACATGGAGCATTGTGGTGACAAAGGTCACAGAGCTTTGTGTGACGAGGTCATGGACCATTGTGATGACAAATGTCATGAAGGATTGTGATGACTGAAGTCACAGAGCATTGTGATAACAGGGGTCATGGAGCATTGTGATGACAAGTGTCAGGGAGCATTGTGCTGAGAAAGGCATGGAGCATTTTGATGACAAGGGTCACAGAGCATTTTGATGAAATATTCATGGAGCATTGTGGTGTAAAAGATCACAGAGCCTTGTTTGAAGAGGACATGGACCACTGTGATGACAAAGGTCATGAAGCATTGTGATGACTGGAGTCAAGGAGCATTGTGATGACACGGGTCATGGAGCATTGCTCTGACAATATTATGGACTATTGTGATGACAGTGGGAATCCGCATTGTGATGACAATGGCATGGAACATTGTGATGACAAGGTCATGGATTATTGTGAAGACAGATGTCAGGGAGCATTGTGATGATATATGTCATTGTCCATTGTGATGACAATGGCATGGAGCATTGTGATACCAAGTGTCATGGAGGATTGTGATGACAAACGTAATGGAGCATTTTGATGACAAGGGCTTGGAGCATTGTGATGACAAGGGCATGGAGCATTGTGATGACAAGGGCCATTGAGAATTTTGATGACAACGACGTGAAACATTGTGATGACAAGCACATGGAGCTTGCTATGACTGTGGTCATAGAGCATTGCGATGACAAGTGCATGGAGAATTGTGATGAAAAGCTCATGTAACATTGTGATGAGAAGTGTCAAGAAGCATTGTGATGACAAGGACGTGGAGAATTGTAATGACTTGGGACATGGAGCATTGTGATGAACAGGGCATGGAGAATTGTGATAGCAAGACCGTGGAGCATTGTGATGAAAAGACCATGGATAATTATGATGAAGAGCGTCATGGATCACTGTAATGACAAGGGGAATGGAGCATTGGGATGACAGGTGTCATGGAGCATTGTGATGAGAGGGGTCATGGAGCATGGTGATGACAAGAGTAATGGAGCATTGTGATGAGAAGGTCATGGAGCAATGGCCAAAAAATGTTCATGGAGTATTGTGATTACAGTGGTCAAGAAGCATTGTGATGACAAGGGAATGGAGCATTTTGATGACAAGGTCCTGGAGCAGTGTGATGAGAAGACCATGGAGCCTTGTGATGACAAGTTTAATGGAGCATTCTAATGAATACGGGAATGGAACATTGTGATTACAGGGGTCCTGGAGCATTGTGATGACAAGGTCATGGAGCATTGTGATGAGAAGACCATGGATAATTTTGATGACCGGCGTCAAGGGGCATTGTGATTACAATTGTTATGGAACATTGTGATCAGAAGGGTTTGGTGCATTGTGATGACAGAGGTCATTGACCATTTTGAGTTCATTTTGATGACAATAGCATGAAATATTATGGTGATGGGCACGGTGCATTGTGATGACAGGGTTCATGGAGTATTGAGATGAAAAGGGGCATGGAGCACTGAGATTACAGGGGTGTTGGAGCATTGTGAGGACAAGGGTATGGAACACTGTGATGACAAGATCATGGAATATTGTGAAGACAGGTGTCAGGGAGCATTGTGATGACATATGTCATTGTCCATTGTGATGACAATGGCATGGAGCATTGTGATACCAAGTGTCATGGAGGATTGTGATGACAAAGTTAATGGAGCATTTTGATGACAATGGCTTGGAACATTTCGATGACAAGAGTCATGGAGCATTGTGATGACAAGGGCATGGAGCATTCTGATGAAAATGTGCATAGAGCATTGAGATTACAGGGGATTTGAAGCAATGTGATGACAAGGGCATGGAACATTGTGATGAGAAGGCAATGGAGCCTTCTGTTGACATGTGTCATGGAGCTTTGTGATGACAAGGACATGGAGCATTGTGATTACAGGGTTCTTGGAGCAGTTTGATGACAAGGGTCTTGGAGCATTGTGATGAGAAGGTCATGGAGCATTGGCCTGAAAATGTTCATAGATTATTGTGATGACAGTGGCCAGGGAGCTTTGGGATGACAAGGGAATGGAGCATTGTGATGACAAGGTCCTGGAGCAGTGTGATGAGAAGACCATGGAGCCTTGTGATGAAAAATCTCATGGAGCATTCTGATGAATAGGGGCATGGAGCATTGTGATTACAGGGGTCCTGGAGCATTGTGATGACAAGGGCATGGAGCATTGTGATGAGAAGGCCATGGAGCATTCTGATGACATGTGTCATGGATCTTTGTTATGACAAGGGCATGGAGCATTGTGAATACAGGGGTCTTGGTGCATCGTGATGACAAGGGTCATGTAGCCTTGGATGCCAAGGCGGTGGAACATTGTGATGGCAGTGGTCATGGAGCATTGTTATGACAGGGGTAATGGAGCATTGTGATGACAAGGGCATGGAACATTGGTCTGAAATTTTCATGGATTATTGTGATGAGATTCGGCATGGAACATTGTGATGACTAGGGCATGGAACACTGTGATACATGTGTCATGGAGGATTGTAATGGCAAGGCCATGGAGCATTGTGATGAGAAGAGTATCGAGCATTGTGATGACAAGCGTCATGGAGCATTGTGCTGACAAGGGCATGGAGCAATGTGATGAGAGCTTTCATGTAGCACTGTGATGAAATGGCATGGAGTATTGTGATGCCAAGGGTCATGGAGCTTTGTGATGACAAAGGTCATGGAGAATTTTGATGACAAGGACATGGTGCATTGTGATGAGAAGGGCAGGGAGCATTGTGATGACAGGGTCATGGAGCAATTTGATGAAAAGTGTCATGGAACATTTTGATGACAGGGGTTATGAAACATTGTGATATCAGGGGTCATGGAGCATTGTGATGATAAGGGCATATAGCACTGTGATGATAGTGGTCATGGAACATTGTGAGGACAGGGGTGAGCGAGTATTGTGATGACAAGTGATGGAACATTGTGATATATGTGGTGAGAGAGCATTTTGATGAGAAGTGCATGGAGCATTGTGATGACAAGTTTTATGGAGCATAGCGATGAAAATGATGTGGAGAATTGTGATGAAAAGAGCTTGGCACATCGTGAGGACATGTGTCATGGAGCATTGTGCTGACAAGCGCATGGAGCACTTTGATGACAAGTGTCATGGAGCATTGTGCTGACAAAGGCATGGAGCACTGTTATGACAAGGGACACAGAGCATTGTGATCAAAATTTCATGGAGCATTGTGGTGACAAAGATCACAGAGCCTTGTGTGACGAGGGCATGGACCATTGTGATGAGAATGGTCATGAATCATTGTAATGACTGGAGTCACGGAGCACTGTGATGTCAGGGGTCATGGAGCATTGTGATGACAAGGGCATGGAGCAATGTGATGACAGGTGCATGGAACATTGGTCTGACAAGTTTCATGGATTATTGTGATGACAGTGGGCATGGAGCATTGATATGACAAGGGCATGGAGCATTGTGGTGACAATGGTCACAGAGCCTTGTGTGACGAGGGCATGGACCATTGTGAGGACAAAGGTCATGAAGCATTGTGATGACTGGAGTCACGGAGCATTGTGATGACAGGGGTCATGGAGCATTGTGATGACAAGGGCATGGAGCATTGTGATGACAGGGGCATGGAACATTGGTCTGACATGTTTCATGGATTATTGTGATGACAGTTGGTATGGCGCATTGTGATGACAGGGGCAGAGAACATTGGTCTGACATGTTTCATGGATTATGTGATGACAAGGGCATGGAACACTGTGATGACAAGGTCATGGAGTATTGTGAAGACATGTGTCAGGGAGCATTGTGATGACATATGTCATTGTCCATTGTAATGACAATGGCATGGAGCATTGTGATACCAAGTGTCATGGAGGATTGTGATGACAAAGGTAAAGAAGCATTTTGATGACAAGGGCTTGGAACATTGCGATGACAAGGGTCATGGAAAATTTTGATGACAAGGATGTGGAGCATTGTGATGACAAGTGCATGGTGCATTGTGATGACATGGGTTATGGAGGATTGTGCTGACACGCACATCGAGCATTGTGATGACAAGTGTCATGGAGCATTGTGCTGACAAAGGCATGGATCTTTGTGATGACAAGGGTCACAGAGCATTTTGATAAAAATTTCATGGAGCATTGTGGTGACAATGGTCACAGAGCTTTGTGTGACGAGGTCATGGCCCATTGTGATGACAAAGGTCATGAAGCAATGTGATGAGTGGAGTCACGGAGCATTGTGATGACAGGGGTCATGGAGCATTGTGTTGACAAGGGCATGGAGCACTGTGATGACAGGGGCATGGAATATTGTTCTGACATGTTTCATGGATTATTGTGATGACAGTGGGCATGGTGCATTGTGATGACAAGGACATGGAACATTGTGATGACAAGGTCATGGAGTATTGTGAAGACAGGTGTCAGGGAGCATTGTGATGACATATTTCATTGTCCATTGTGATGACAATGGCATGGAGCATTGTGATACCAAGTGTCATGGAGGATTGTGATGACAAAGGTAATGGAGCATTTTGATGACAAGGGCTTGGAACATTGCGATGACAAGGGTCATGGAGCATTGTGATGACAAGGGCATGGAGCATTCTGATGAAAAGGTGCATGGAGCATTGAGATTACAGGTGTTTTGAAGCAATGTGTTGACAAGGGCATGGAGCATTGTGATGAGAAGGCAATGGAGCATTCTGATGATATGCGTCATGGAGCTTTGTGATGACAAGGACATGGAACATTGTGATTACAGGGGTCTTGGAGCATTGTGATGAAAAGGGAATGGATCATTGTGATGAAAAAGGCATGGAGCCTTGTCATGACAATGTTCAAGGAGCATACTGATGACAAGTGTCAGCGAGCATTGTGATGCCAAGTGTATTGAGCATTGTGGTGACAAATGTCATGGAGCATTGTTATGAGAACACCTTGCATAATTGTGAGGACGAGCGTCATGGGGCATGTGATGACAATTGTTATGGAACATTGTGATCAGAAGGGTTTCGAGCATTGTGAAGACAGTGTACATGGAGCATTTTGATTTCATTGTGATGACAATAGCATGAATAATTATGATGATGGGCATGGTGCATTGTGATGACAGTGTTCATGGAGTATTGAGATGAAAAGTGGCATGGAAAATTGTGATTACAGAGGTCTTGGAGCATTGTGATGACAATGGTCATGGAGCCTTGTGATGACAAGGCCGTGGAACATTGTGATGGCAGGGGTCATGGAGCATTGTTATGACAGGGGTAATGGAGCATTGTGATGACAAGGGCATGGAACAATGTGATGAGAGATTTCATTGAGCATTGTGATGACAATGGCGTGGAGCATTGTGATGCCAACGGTTATGGAACTTTGTGATGACAAATGTCATGGTGCATTTTGATGACAAGGGAGTGGTGCATTGTGATGAGAAGGGCAGGGAGCATTTTGATGACAGGGTCATGGAGCAATTTGATGAAAAGTGTCATGGAATATTTTGATGACAGGGGTTATGGAACATTGTGATATCAGGGGTCATGAAGCATTGTGATGAAATGGGTCATGGTGCATTTTGTGAAAGGGGTTATGGAATACTGTGATGTCAGGTTTCATGGAGCATTTTGATGATAAGGGTATGGAGCAATGTGATGACAGGGGCATGGAACATTGGTCTGACAAGTTTCATGGATTATTGTGATGACACTGGGCATGGAGCATTGAGAGGACAAGGTCATGGAGCATTGTATTGACAAAGGTCACAGAGCCTTGTGTGACGAGGGCATGGACCATTGTGAGGACAAGGGTCATGAAGCATTGTGATGACTGGAGTCACGGAGCATTGTGATGACAGGTGTCATGGAGCACTGTGATGACAAGGGCATGGAGCATTGTGATGACAGGGGCATGGAGCATTTGTGTGACATGTTTCATGGATTATTGTGATGACAGTGGGCATGGTGCATTGTGATGACAAGGTCATGGAACATTGTGATGACAATGGCATGGAGCATTGTGATACCAAGTGTCATGGAGGATTGTGATGACAAAGGTAAAGAAGCATTTTGATGACAAGGTCTTGGAACATTGCGATGACAAGGGTCATGGAGCATTGTGATGACAAGGGCATGGAGCATTCTGATGAAAAGGTGCATGGATCATTGAGATTACAGGGGTTTTGATGCAATGTGATGACAAGGGCATGGAGCATTGTGATGAGAAGGCAATGGAGCATTCTGATGACATGTGTCATGGAGCTTTGTGATGACAAGTACATGGAGCATTGTGATTACAGGTTCTTGGAGAATTGTGATGACAAGGGTCATGGAGCATTGTGATGAGAAGGTCATGGAGCATTGGCCTAAAAATGTTCATGGAGTATTGTGATGACAGTGGTCAAGGAGAATTGTGATGACAAGGGAATGGAGCATTGTGATGACAAGGTCCTGGAGTAGTGTGATGAGAAGACCGTGGAGCCTTGTGATGAAAAATCTCATGAAGCATTCTGATGAATAGGGGCATGGAGCATTGTTATTAAAGGGGTCTTGGAGCATTGTGATAACAAGGGCATGGAGCATTGTGTTGAGAAGGCCATGGAGCATTCTAATGACACGTGTCATGGATCTTTGTTATGACAAGGGTATGGAGCATGGTGATTACAGGGGTCTTGGTGCAACGTGATGACAAGGGTCATGTAGCCTTGGATGCCAAGGAGGTGGAAAATTGTGATGGCAGGTGTCATGGAGCATTGTTATGACAGAGGTAATGGAGCATTGTGATGACAAGGGCATGGAACATTGGTCTGAAATTTTCATGGATTATTGTGATGAGAATCGTCATGGAACATTGTGATGACTATGGCATGGAACACTGTGATACATGTGTCATGGAGGATTGTAATGACAAGGGCATGCAACATTGTGATGTGAAGAGTATCGAGCATTGTGATGACAAGCGTCATGGAGCATTGTGCTGACAAGGGCATGGAGCAATGTGATGAGAGCTTTCATGTAGCATTGTGATGAAATGGCATGGAGCACTGTGATGCCAAGGGTCATGGAGCTTTGTGATGACAAAGGTAATGGAGCATTTTGATGACAAGGTCGTGATACACTGTGATGAGAAGGGCAGGGAGCATTGTGATGACAGGGTCATGGAGCAAATTGAAGAAAAGTGTCATGGAACATTTTGATGACAGGGGTTATGAAACTTTATGATGTCAGGTGTCATCGAGCATTGTGATGATAAGGGCATGTAGCACAGTAATGACAGTGGTGATGGAACATTGTGATGACAGGGGTGAGCGAGTATTGCGATGACGAGTGATGGAACATTGTGATATATGACGTGAGAGAGCATTTTGATGAGAAGTGCATGGAGCATTGTGATGACAAGTTTTATGGAGCATAGCGATGAAAAGGATGTGGAGCATTGTGATGAAAAGAGCATGGCACATTGTGATGACATGTGTCATGGAGCATTGTGCTGACAAGCGCATGGAGCATTTTGATGACAAGTGTCATGGAGCATTGTGCTGAAAAAGGCATGGAGCACTGTGATGACAAGGGACAGAGAGCATTGTGATGAAAATTTCATGGAGCATTGTGGTGAAAAAGATCACAGACCCTTGTGTGATGAGGGCATGGACCATTGTGATGAGAAAGGTCATGAATCATTGTGGTGACTGGAGTCACAGAGCATTGTGATGACAGCGGTCATGGAGCATTGTGATGACAAGGGCATGGAGCAATGTGATGACAGGGTCATGGAACATTGGTCTGACAAGTTTCGTGGATTATTGTGATGACAGTGGGCATGGCGCTTTGTGATGACAAGGGCATGGAACATTGTGATGAGAAGGTGATGGAGTATTGTGAAGACAGGTGTCAGGGAGCACTGTGATGACATATGTCATTGTTCATTGTGATGACAATGTCATGTTGCACTGTGATACCAAGTGTCATGGAGGATTGTGATGACAAAGGTAATGGAGCATTTTGATGACAAGGGCTTGGAACATTGCGATGACAAGGGTCATGGAGCATTGTGATGACAAGGGCATGGAGCATTCTGATGAAAAGTTGCATGGAGCATTGAGATTACAGGGGTTTTGAAGCAATGTGATGACAAGGGCATATAGCATTGTGATGACAAGTACATGGAGCATTGTGATTACAGGGGTCTGGGAGCATTCTGATGAAAAGGGAATGGATCATTGTGATGAAAAATGCATGGAGCCTTGTCATTACAGGGTTCAAGGAACAAACTGATGACAACTATCAGGGAGCATTGTGATGATAAGTGTATTGAGCATTGTGATGACAAAGATAATGGAGCATTGTGATGAGAAGATCATGGATAATTGTGATGACCAGCGTCATGGGGCATTGTGATGACAAGTGTTATGGAACATTGTGATCAGAAGGGTTTGGTGCATTGTGATGACAGAGGTCATTGAGCATTTTGATTTCATTGTGATGACAATAGCATGAAATATTATGGTGATGGGCACGGTGCATTGTGATGACAGGGTTTATGGAGCATTGAGATGAAAAGGGGCATGGAGCATTGTGATTACAGGGGTGTTGGAGCATTGTGATGACAAGGGCATGGAGCATTGTGATGAGAAGGCCATGGAGCATTCTGATGACATGCGTCATGGAGCTTTGTGATGACAAGGGCATGGAGAATTGTGATTACAAGTGTCATGGAATATAGTGATGACAGGGGTGAGGGAGTATTGTGATGACTAGTGATGGAACATTGTGATATCAGTGGTGAGAAGGCATTTTGAGGAGAAGTGCATGGAGCATTGTGATGACAAGATTTATGGAGCATTTTGATGACAAGGATGTGGAGCATTGTGATGACAAGTGAATGGTTAATTGTGATGACAAGGGTTATGGAGCATTGTGCTGACACGCACATCGAGCATTGTGATGACAAGTGTCATGGAGCATTGTGCTTACAAAGGCATGGAGCTTTGTGATGACAAGGTTCACAGAGCATTGTGATAAATATTTCATGGAGCATTGTGGTGACAAAGGTCACAGAGCTTTGTGTGACCAGGTCATGGACCATTGTGATGACAAATGTCATGAAGCATTGTGATGTCTGGAGTCAGGGAGCATTGTGACAACATGGGTCTTGGAGCATTGTGATGAAAAGGGAATGGATCAATGTGATGAAAAAGGCATGGAGCCTTGTCATGACAGGGTTCAAGGAGCATACTGATGACAACTGTCAGGGAGCATTGTGATGATAAGTGTATTGAGCATTGTGATGACAACGATCATGGAGCATTGTGATGAGAAGACCATGGATAATTGTGATGACCAGCGTCATGGGGCATTGTGATGACAAGTGTTATGAAACATTGTGTTCAGAACGGTTTGGTGCATTGTGATGACAGAGGTCATTGAGCATTTTGATTTCATTGTGATGACAATAGCATGAAATATTATGGTGATTGGCACGGTGCATTGTGATGACAGGTTTCATGGAGCATTGAGATGAAAAGTGGCATGGAGCATTGTGATTACAGAGGTGTTGCAGCATTGTGATGAAAAGGGCATGGAGCATTGTGATGACAGGGGCATGGAGCATTGGTCTGACAATTTTCATGGATTATGGTGATGACAGTGGGCATGGTGCATTATTATGACAAGGGCATGGATCACTGTGATGACAAGGTAATGGATTATTGTGAAGACCGGTGTCAGGGAGCATTGTGATGACATATGTCATGGTCCCTTGTGATGACAATGCCATGGAGCATTGTGATACCAAGTGTCATGGAGGATTGTGATGACAAAGGTAATGGAGCATTGTGATGACAAGGGCTTGGAACATTGCGATGACAAGGGTCATGGAGCATTGTGATGACAAGGGCATGGAGCATTGTGATGACAAGAGCCATTGAGAATTTTGATGACAAGGTCGTGAAGCATTGTGATGAAAAGCACATGGAGCTTGCTATGACGTGTCATGGAGCATTGTGATGACAAGTTCATCGAGAATTGTGATGACAAGATCATGTAACATTGTTATGAGAAGTGTCATGGAACATTGTGATGGCAAGACCGTGGAACTTTGTGATGAGAAAACCATGGATAATTGTGATAACTAGCGTCATGGAGCACTGTAATGACATGGGCATGGAGCATTTTGATGACAAGTGTCATGGAGCATTGTGATGACAAGGGTCATGGAGGATACTGATGACAAGCTTGTGAAGTGTTATGATGACAATGGCATGGAGCATTGTGATGAAAAGTGCATGGAGCCTTTTCATGACACGGTGCAATGAGCATTCTGAAGAGAAATGACAGGGAGCATTGTGATGATAAGTGTATTGAGCACTGTGATGACAATGTTCATGGAGCATTGTCATGAGAAGTCCATGGATAATTGTGATGACAGGCATCAAAGTGTGTTGTGAAGACAAGTGTTATGGAACATTGTGATCACAAGTTTTTGGAGCATTGTGATGACAGAGGTCATGGATCATTTTGATTTCAAGGAACATGGAGCATTTTTATGACAAGGGCTTGAAGCAATGTGATCCCAAGGTTCATGGAGGATTTTGATGACAATGGTAATGGAGAATTATGATGACAAGCGCATGGAGCATTGTGATGACAATGTCATGTAGGATTTTGCTGACAAAGCATGGAGCATTGTGATTACAAGTGTCACTGAGCAATGTGATGACAAGCGTCACAGAGCATTGTGATTACAGGGGCCATGGAACACTGGGATGACAAGGGCATGGATCAATGTGATGACAATGGTCATGGAGAATTTTGATGACAGTGTTCATGGAGCATTTTGATGACATGGGTCATGAAGCATTGTGATGAGAAGGTCATGGAACATTGGGCTGAAAATGTTCATGGAGTATTGTGATGACAGGTGTCATAGAACATTGTGATGACAAGGGAATGGAGCATTGTGATGACATGGTGCTGGAGCATTGTGATGAGAAGACCATGGACCCTTGTGATGACAAGTCTCATGGAGCATTCTGATGAAAAGGGGCATAGAGCATTGTGATTACTGGGTTCTTGGAGCATTGTGATGAAAAGGGCATGGAGCATTGTGATGACAGGGGCATGGAGCATTGGTCTGACAATTTTCATGGATTATGGTGATGACAGTGGGCATGGTGCATTATTATGACAAGGGCATGGATCACTGTGATGACAAGGTAATGGATTATTGTGAAGACCGGTGTCAGGGAGCATTGTGATGACATATGTCATGGTCCCTTGTGATGACAATGCCATGGAGCATTGTGATACCAAGTGTCATGGAGGATTGTGATGACAAAGGTAATGGAGCATTCTGATGACAAGGGCTTGGAGCATTGTGATGACAAGGGCATGGAGCATTGTGATGACAAGGGCCATTGATAATTTTGATGACAATTTATGAAGCATTGGGATGAAAACCACATGGAGCTGGCTATGACTGGGGTCATGGAGCATTGCGATGAAAAGTGCATAGAGAATTGTGATGACAAAGCATTTAACACTGTGAGGAGAAGTGTCATGGAGCATAGTGATTCCAAGGACGTGGAGAACTGTGATCACCAAAGACATGGAGCATTGTGATGAGCAGGGCATGCAGCATTGTGATGGCAAGACCGTGGAGCACTGTGATGAGAAGACCATGGATAATTGTGATGACGAATGTCATGGAGCACTGTAATGACAAGGGGCATGGAGCATTGTGATGGCAGTTGTTATAGAGAATTCTGATGACAGCGGTCATGGAGCATTGTAATGACAATGGTCATGGAGCATTCTGATGACTAGCTTGTGGAGTATTGTGATGACAATGGCATGGAGCATTGTGATGAAAATGACATGGAGCATTGTGATGAAAAAGGCATGGAGCCTTTTCATGACAGGGTTCAAGAAGCATTCTGACGACAAGTGTTAGGGAGCATTGTGATGACAAGTGTATTGAGAATTGTGATGACAAAGGTCATGGAGTATTGTGATGACAAGGGCATGGAGCATTGTGATGACAGGGGCATGGAACATTATTCTGACATGTTTCATGGATTATTGTGATGACAGTGGCATGTCACATTGAGATGACAAGGGCATGGAGCATTGTGGTGACAAAGGTCACAGAGCCTTGTGTGACGAGGGCATGGACCATTGTGAGGACAATTGTCATGAAGCATTGTGATGACTGGAGTCACGGAGCATTGTGATGACAGGGGTCATGGAGCATTTTGACGACAAGGTCATGGAGCATTTTGATGACAGGTGCATGGAACTTTGGTCTGACATGTTTCATGGATTATTGTGATGACAGTTGGCATGGCACATTGTGATGACAAGGGCAGGGAACATTGTGATGACAAGGTCATGGAGTATTGTGAAGATAGGTGTCAGGGAGCATTGTGTTAACATATGTCATTGTTCATTGTGATGACAATGGCATGGCACATTGTGATACCAAGTGTCATGGATGATTGTGATGACAAAGGTAATGGAGCGTTTTGATGACAAGGGCTTCGAACATTGTGATGATAAGGGTCATGGAGAATTGTGATGACAAGGGCATGGAGCATTGTGATGACAAGCGCCATTGAGAATATTGATGACAAGGTCGTGAAGCATTGTGATGAAAAGCACATGGAGCTTGCTATGAAAGGGGTCATAGAGCATTGCGATGACAAGTGCACGGAGATTTGTGATGACAAGAACATATATCATTCTGATGAGAAGTGTCAAGAAGCATTGTGATGACAAGGACGTGGAGAATTGTGATGAAAAGGGACATGGAGCATTGAGATGACCAGGGCATGGAGCTTTGTGATGGTAAAACCGTGAAGCATTGTGATGAGAAGACCTTGGGTAATTGTGATGACGAGCATCATGGAGCACTGTACTGACAAGGGGCAAGGAGCATTGTGATGACAGGTGTCAGGGAACATTGTGATGACATGGGTCATGGAGCATTGTGATGACAAGGCCGTGGAACATTGTGATGGCAGGGGTCATGGAGCATTGTTATGACAGGTGTAATGGAGCATTGTGATGACAAGTGTCATGGAGCATTGTGATGACAAGTGTCATGGAGCACTGTGATGACAATTGCAGGGAGCATTGTGATTACAAGGGACATTGAGAATTTTTATAACAATGTCATGAAGCATTGTGTTGACAAGCATATGGAGCTTGCTATGACAGGGTTCAGGGAGAATTGCGATGACAATTTCATGGAGAATTGTGATGACAAGAGCATGTAACATTGTGATGAGAAGTGTCATGGAACATTGTGAAGACAAAGAGGAGAATTGTGATGACAAGGGACATGAAGCATTGTGATGACCAGGGCATGGAGCAATGTGATGGCAACACCGTCGAGTATTGTGATGAGAAGACCATGGATAATCGTTTTGACAAGCATCATGGAGCATTATGATGACAAGAGCCATGGAGCATTCTGACATAAGATATCACTTATAAAGGAAATGTAAACATGGGTACACATGAACTGAATTAGTAAAGAGAAGAGAGTCTCACATGCAGAAAATATACTTATGCCTGCTTAAGGGGAAAGGAGAGGTGGGGAGATGCATAAAGCCAGAATTTGATATTAACACAGGTACCATTCCATAATCCAAATACAGAATAGACAAGACCTACTCCTTCCTCAGGGAACGGGATTCAACACCCCTATTCTTCGCAGAGGAACATATCTGACTAGTAAGAATCTTAAAACCTATGTATTGATATGTCTCCATAAGGGAATCAAGTGTGTCTAGACTGGCGTAAACATGGCAGTGAAAATCAGGTGAAACCCATGATAAAAAGGAATTTAAAAACAAAACAAAAAAACAGGGAAATTCTTTACAATTCCTTCAGGGGCTCTGATGAAACCTAGATTGACCCTATCTACGACAGCTGGATGTGGCATAAGCCTGGACACTTGGGACTGAGAGGATTGGTGAGATTCAGTGAGCAAATGCAGACCCTTTAAAGCAATAATGTGTGGCACCCATTCCTTGAGTCCCAACTCTCCAGGAAGAAGGGAATATTACTACAGCTATAGCATGTACAGGAAACCTAGAGAAGGGATACTCTGTGAAGAAACGAAAGGTTTCTAAAACTCAACTAATAGTCCCTCTCCTGGTGCTCTGGTTTGAATTTCCAACTGCTTTACTATCAGTCTCCCAACTTGGAGAGACAGCCCCTTTAACCTCCTGGTTCGAACAGGTCAGGAGAAAACACATACGCCCTTTTTGTCCAAGCAAGCACATGGGCAATGAAAACCTGCACTATAAAGAAGTATCACTTCCCACCTGTAAAAAGGGATATACACAAAATGTGTTAAATCCAGAAAGGCAAGAAAGGCCCTGGAGAACAGGGAGCCTAGTTATGCTCAAGGGCAGGATGTAAATTGACAACTGCCTCTCTGGAGGAGTGCATTGCGTTCCCTAAAACAGGTAAACAACAGAGCTACAGAGCCAAGGGCACTTCCAGTCTAGGGAATATAACTTGGTAAAATTGAAAATCAATAAAACAGAGCAAACACAAAATTGATGGCTGAACTGCTTACAAGACCCTCAACTTGGGTACACCTTAAATATCCCAGGAAAGACAAAAATGGTTCAAGAAATTGTGTTACTTACGTACAATTGAATACGCCTCAACCATGAAATCAATGTCATAAGGCCAGTAGCAGCAAAATGAGTGGATTCAGGTACGATGATTCTAAGTGAAATAAGTCACAGAGAAGAAGAAACTTATCATAAGATATCACTTATGAAGGCCCTGTAAACATGGCTACACATGAACTGAGCTACGAAAGAGAACAGAGTCTCACATTTAGAAAAAACACTTATGCCTGCTTAAGGGAGATGGGAGGTGGGGTGATGCATAAAACCAGAGTGTGATACTAGTACAAGTACCATTCCAAAAACCAACTACGGAAAAGACAACACCAACACTTTCCTCAGTGAAAGGGACTCAAAACCCCATAATTCCTGCAGAGGAATATATCTGACTAGTAAGAATCTTAAAACCTCTGTACTTATATGTCTCCATAAGGGAATCAAGTGTGTCTAGACTGGCATAAACATGGCAGTGAGAATCAGCTCAAACCCAGTATAAAAGGAATTTGAAAAACAAAAGAAAAAAACTGGGAAATTCTATACAATTCCTTCAGGGGCTCTGAAGAAACATGGAATGACCCTATCTACAATGACACCTGGATGTGGCATAAGGCTGGACACTTGGGACTGAGAGGATTGGTGAGATTTGGTGAGCAAATGCAGACCATTTAAAGCAATAATGCATGGCACACATTCCAAGGGTTACAACTCTCCAGGTTGAAGGGAATATTACTATAGCTAAAACATGTATGTGAAACCTAGAGAATGGACACATTGTGAATATGAAAGGTTTCTAAAACTCAACTAATAGTCCCTCTCCTGGTGCTTCGGTTTGACTTTCCAACTGTTTTTCTATCAATGTCCCAAATTGTAGAGAAAGCCCCTTTAACCTCCTGGTTCGCACAGGTTGCCAATATGGCACAGGATGAAAGGGAAGAGGGAGAACCAATGAGAGAGTAGTTGTTAGGCATTTGGACGGGCACATGTCACTCTAATTTCCCGGCAGGTAGAAGAAGTAGCCAAAGTCTCAGCCATGCGTCGGGAACCAGTATAGATCCTGAACCAAAGTTTTGGACCTGCCGTCAGCTCACAAAAAATGAGTTGAATAATGGAGCTCAGGGGCACAACAATTCACAAACTGGCAGAGTACTAAAGGACAACTATCGTCCAAAAATCCATTAAGGGAAGGCAACGAGGTGGACTTGAATGTGAGCGAGAATAGCAGGAAACAGATTTCAAGAGGTACATTGGAATCACCTTTAAAGGACAGGAAGAGGGGCACAACTTGGACAGTGATGCACTTGGCCAAAAAGGGCGTATGCATTTTCTCCTGAATATATTCAGGAGAAAACGCATACGCCCTTTTTGGCCAAGCAAGCAAGCGGGCAATTCAAATCTGCACTACAAAGAAGTATCACTTCCCACCGGTAAAAAGGGACATCCGCAAAATGTGTAAAAACCAGAATGGCAAGAAAGGCCCTGGAGAACAGGGAGCCTAGTTATGCTGATGGGCAGGATGTAAATTGCCAACTGCCTCTCTGGAGGAGTGCATTGTGTTTCCTAAAACAAGTAATCAACAGAGCTACAGAGCCAAGTGCACTTCCAGTCTAGGGAATATACCTTGCTAACACTGAAAATCAATAAGACAGAGCCACCCCAAAATTGCGGGCTGCACTGCTTACAAGAACCTCAACATGGATACACCTTAAATATCCCAGGAAACACAAAAATGGTTCAAGAAATTGTGTTACTTACATAAGATGGAATATCCCTCAGCCATGAAATCAATGTCATAAGGCCAGTAACAGCAAAATGAGTGGATTCAGTTACGATGATTCTAAGTGAAATAAGTCACAGGGAAATGAAAACTTATCATAAGATATCACTTATGAAGGTCCTGTAAACATGGCTACACATTAACTGAGGTAGGAAAGAGAACAGTGTCTCACATTTAGAAAACACTCTTATGCCTGATTAAGGGGGAATGAGAGATGGGGTGATGCATAAAACCAGAGTTTGATAGTAGTGCAGGTACCGTTCCAACAACCAGATACAGAATAGAAAAGACCTACACATTCCTCAGTGAAAGGGACACAAAACACCATATTTCCCACAGAGGAATATATCTGACTAGAAAGAATCTTAATATCTATGTATTAACATGACTCCATAAGGGGATTAACTGTGTCTAGACTTGCATAAACATTGCAGTGAGAATCAGCTCAAAACCACTATAAAAAGGAATTTCAAAAAGAAAACAAAAGAACATGGAAATTCTTTACAATTCCTTCAGGGTCTCTGATGAAACCTGAAATGACCCTATCTACAACGACAGCTGGAAGAGGCATAAGGCTGAACACTTGGGAATGAGAGTATTCGTGAGATTTGGTGAGCAAATGCAGACCATTTAAAGCAATTATGTGTGGCACACATTCCAAGGGTCCCAACTCTCCAGGTAGAAGGGAATATTACTACAGCTATAACATGTACGGGAAACCTAGAGAATGGACACACTGCGAATACAAAAGGTTTCTAAAACTCAACTAATAGTCCCTCTCCTGGTGCTCCGGTTTGACTTTCCAACTGCTTTACTATCAATCACCCAAATTGGAGAGACAGCCCCTTTAAAATCCTGGTTCGCACAGGTTGCCAATTTGGCAGAGGATGAAATGGAAGAGGGAGAACCAGTGAGAGAGTAGCTGTTAGCCATTTGGACGGGCACATGTCACTCTGATTTCCCGGCAGGTAGAAGAATTAACCAAAGTCTCAGCCACCCACCGGGAACCAGTATACGTCATGAATCAAAATTTTGGACTTGCGGTCAGCTCACAAAATACGAGTTGAGAAATGGAGCTCAGGGGCACAGCAATTCACAAACTGGCAGAGTAATAAAGGACAACTATCGTCCAAAAATCTGTTGAGGGAAGGCAAAGAGGCGGACTTGAATGCGAGCCAGAATAGCAGGAAACAGATTTCAAGAGGTACATTGGAATCGCCTTTAAAGCACAGGAAGATGGGCACAACTTCGACAATGATGCACTTGGCAAAAAAGGGCGTATGCATTTTCTCCTGAATATATTCAGGAGAAAACGCTTATGCCATAATTGGCCAAGCAACTAGGCAGGCAATGCAAATCTGCACTACAAATAAGTATCACTTCCCACAGGTCAAAAGGGAAATCGCAAAATGTGTAAAATGAGAAAGTCAAGACCGGTGCTGGAGAACAGGGAGCCTAGTTTTGCTGAAGGTCAGGATGTAAATTGCCAACTGCCTCTCTGGAGCAGTGCGTTGTGTTCCCTAAAACAAGTAAACAACAGAGCCACAGAGCCAAGGGCACTTCCAGTCTAGGGAAGATACCTTGGGAAAACTGAAAATCAATAAGACAGAGCCACCCCAAAATTTAGGGCTGCACTGATTACAAGAACCTCAACTTGGGTACAAGTTAAATATCCCAGAAAATACAAAAATGCTTCAAGAAATTGTGGTACTTATGTACGATGGAATATCCCTCAGCCATGAAATCAATGTCATAAGGGCAGTAGCAGCAAATGAGTGGATTCAGGTACAATGATTCTAAGTGAAATAAGTCACAGAGAAAAAGAAACTTATCAGAAGATATCACTTATGAAGGTCCTGTAAACATGGCTACACATGAACTGAGTTAGGAAAGAGAACAGAACAATGAAACTTATCATAAGATATCAGTTATAGCGGGAATGTACACATGGCTACACATGAACTGAATTACAAACACAACAGAGTCACACATTTAGAAAACAAACTTCTGCCTGATTAAGGGGAAAGGCGAGGTGGGGTTATGCATAAATCCACAGTCCTTAATTAGCACAGATATCGTTCCATAAACCATGTATGTAATAGACAACACCTACTCCCGCAAAATGAACTGGACTCAACAACCGCTATTCATTGAAGAGGAATATATCTGACTAGTAAATATTTTAAAACATATGTATTCTCATGTCTCCATAAATGAATCATGTGTGTGTATAATGACATGAACACAGCACTGAAATTCAGCTAAACCCCCTTATAAAAATAAATTTCAAAAGCAAAATGCAAAAACAGCGAAACAGGGAGAAAGTCTTAAAAATTACTTTCAGGGCCTGTGATGCAACCTGGATTGACCACCTTTACATCCACAGCTGGATGAGACATAAGACTGGACACTTGGGTCTGACAAGATTGCTGAGGTTGTGTGAGCAAAAGAACACCACTTAGAGCAATACTGTGTGCTACCGATTCTAGTGGCCCCAACTCTCCATGTTTAAGGGAATCTTCCTACAGTTAACACATGCATGGGAAACCCAGTGGATGGTACACTGTGTAATCGGGAAAGTTTTCTAAAAGGTACCTCATTTTTCCTTTCCTCATGCTCGGCTTCGCCATTCCATCTGCATTACTAAAAATCTCCCCACTTGGAGTGTCAGCGCCTTTACCCTCCTGTTATGCACAGTTTGCAAATTGTGCAGAGGATGAACAGGAAGAGGGGAAACAAATGAGAGATTAGCTGTAGGTGTTTGGATGGGCACATGTCACTCTAGTTTCCCCTCAGGAAGAAGAATTAAACACAGGCTCAGCCTGCAACCCCGGGACCAGACTAGGGCCTAAAGCCATCTTGCGGTATTGCAGCCAGCTCACAAATAAGCAAGTTGAAAAATGGAAATCAGGGGCACAGCAATTCACAAACTTGCAGAGTTATAAAGGACAACTATCATCCAGAAATATATTGAGATAAGGCAGTGAAGAGGATTTGAATGCAAGGCAGAATTGAAGGAAACAGATTTCAAGAGGTAGATTGGAGTCGTCTTTAAAGCACATGAAAAGCGACAGAACTTCGACAATGTTGCCCTTGGCCGAAAAGGGAGTATGTGTATTTTCTTGAATATATTCGGGAAAAAAATGCATACGCCCTTTTTGGCCAAGCAAGCCATCAGGCATTGCAAATCCACCCTACATAGAAGTGTCACTTTCCTCCGGTCAAAAGGGCTATCCACAAATAGTGTAAAAACCACAAATACAGGATAGGCCATGGAGAAAAGGGAGCCTGGTTACGCCGATGGACAGGATGTAAATGGCCAACAGCCTCTCTGGAGAACTGTATGTTGTTTTCTAAAACAGAGCTACAGAGCATAGCACACTTCCACTCATGGGCGTGTATTTTGGGAAAATTAAAAATCCGCAACACACAGCCAGCCCAAAGTTTAGGGCTGCTCTGTTTACAAGAACCTCGACTTTGGTACAATTTAAATATCCCAGGAAAGGGAAAATAATGGATAAAGAGGTCGTGGTACTTATATACAATGGAATGTCACTCAGACATAAAATCAATGTCATAAGGCCAATAGCAGCATAATGAGTGGGTTTAGGTATGATGATGCTAAGGGAAATGAGCCACAAAGAAAAAGAAACTTATTGTAACATATCACTTATAGAGGGAATGTAAACATGGATACACATGAACTGAATTTCAAAAGATAACAGAGTTACACATTTAGAAAACACACTTATGCCTCCTTAAGGGGAAAGGTGACGTGGGGTGATGTGTAAAAGCAGAGTTTGAAATTAGCACAGATACCATTCCATATACCAAATATGTAATAGACAAGACCTACTCCTTTCTCAATGAACTGGACACAAAACACCCTATTCACTGAAGAGGAATATATCTGACTGCTAATAATCTTGAAACCTATGAATTTATATGTCTCCATAATGGAATCAAGTGTATGTAGATTGGCATAAACACAGATCAATGGAACAGGACAGAAAGCTAAGAGATAAACCTACATACCTATGGCTATCTCATCTATGACAAAGGAGCTAAGGATATACAATGGATAAAAGACAGTCTCTTCAGTAATTGGTGCTGGGAAAACTGGACCCCTACACATAAAAGAATGAAATTAGAACACTCCATAACACCATACACAAAAATAAACTCTAAATTGATTAGAGATCTAAATATAAGACCAGACACTATAAAACACTTAGAGGAAACCATAGGCAGAACACTCTATGACATAAATCACAGCAAGATCCTTTTTGACCCACCTCCTAGAGAAATGGAAATAAAAACAGAAATCAACAAATGGGACCTAATGAAACTTAAAAGCTTTTACACAGTACAAGAAAACATAAACAAGATGCAAAAACAACCCTCAGAATGAGAGAAAATATTTTCAAATGAAGCAATTGATAAAGGATTAATCTCCAAACTTTACAAGCACCTCATGTAGCTCAATATCACAAAAACAAACAACCCAATCCAAAAACGGGCAGAAGACCTAAATATACATTTCTTCAAAGAAGATATACAGATTACCAAGAAACACATGAAAGGATGCTGAACATCACTAATCATTAGAGAAATGCAAATCAAAACTACCGTGAGGTATCACCTCACAGCAGTCAGAGTGGCAATCATCAAAAAAATCTACAAAACAATAAATGATGGAGAGGCCTTTATTGGAGAAAAGGGAACACACTTGCACTGTGGGTGGGAATGTAAATTGATATGGGCACTAGGGAGAACAGTGCGGAGGTTCCTTTAAATAACTAACAATAGAAGTACCATACGACACAACGATCCAACTACTGGGCATTTTCCTTGCGAAAACCATAATTCAAAAAGAGTTATGTACAAAAATATTCTTTGAAGCTCTATTTACAATAGCCAGGACATGGCAGCAACCTAAGTGTCCATCGACAGATGAATGGATAAAGAAGATCAGGCACATATATACAATAGAATATTACTCAGCCATAAAAAGAAGCAAAACTGAGTTATTTGTACTGAGGTGGATGGATTAGAATCTGTCCTACACAGTGAAGTAAGTCAGAACGGGAAAAACAAATACTGTATGTTAACAGAGATATACGGAATCTAATGAAGAAAAAAAAAAAGATTATGAAGAACCAAGTTGCAGGACAGGATTAAGGACACAGAAGTAGAGAAAGGACTTGAGGACACCGGAAAGGGTATGGATAAGCTGGGACGAAGTGAGAGAGTGGCATGGACATAAATACATTACCACATGTAACACCGATAGCTACTGGGAAGCAGCCACATAGAACAGGGAGATCAGCTCAGTGCTTTGTGGCCACCTAAAGGGGTGGGATATGGAGTGTGGGAGGGAGATGCAAGAGGGAGGAGATCTGGTGATATTTGTATATGTATAGCTGATTCACTTTGTTATACAGCAGAAACTAACACTCCATTGTAAAGCAATTATACTCCAATAAACGTGTAAAAGGAAAAAAAAAAAAAGAAAGCCCAGGGATAACCCTACACACCTATGGTCAACTAATCTATGACAAAGGAGGCAAGACTATACAATGGAGATAAGACAGTCTCTTCAATCAGTGGTGCTGGGAAATATGGACAGCTACATGTAAAAAATGAAATTAGAACACTCTCCAACACCATACATAAAAATATATTCAAAATGGATTAGAGACCTTAATGTAAGACCGGACAGTATAAAACTCTGAGAGGAAAACTTACGTAGAATACTCTGACGTAAATCACAGCAAGATCTTTTTTGATCCACCTCCTATAGTAATGAAATAAAAAATAGAAGCTAAACAGATGAGACCTAATGAAACGTAAAAGATTTTGCAAAGCAAAGGAAACTACAAACAAGACGAAAAGACAACACTCAGAATGGCAGAATATATTTGCAAATGAATCAATGGACAAATGATTAATCTCCAATATATATAAACAGCTCATGAAGGTCAACATTAATAAGACAAAAAACCCAATACAAAAATGGAAGCAGATCTAAATAGACATTTCTTCCAAGAAGACATAGAGATGGCCAAGACGCACATGAAAATCTGCTCAACATCACTAATTATTAGAGAAATGGAAATCAAAACTACAATGAGGTATCACGTCACACTTGTTAGAATGGGCATCATCAGAAAATCTACAAACAACAAATTCTGGAGAGGGTGTGGAGAAAAGGAACCTTCTTCCACTATTGTTGGGAATGTAAATCGATACAGTCTCTATGGAGAACGGAATGGAGGTTCCTTAAAAAACTATAAATAGAATTACCATATAATCCAGCAATCCCACTACTGGGCATATACCCAAAGAAAAGCATAAATCAAAAAGACACATTCACCACAATGTTCATTGCAGCACTATTTACAATAGCCAGGTAATGAAAGCAACCTAAGTGCCCACAGACAGACGAGTGGATAAAGATGTGGTACATATATACAATGGAATATTAATCAGCCATACATAGGAATGAAATTGGGTCATTTGTAGAGACCTTGATGGATCTAGAGACTGTCATACAGAGTGAAGTAAGTCAGAAAGAGAAAAACAAATATTGTATATTAATGCATATATGTGGAACCCAGACAATTGGTACAGATGAACCAGTTTGCAGGGCAGAGATAGAGACACAGATGTAGAGAACAAACATATGGACACCAAGAGGGGAACGCAATGTGAGGGTGGTGGTGGGATGAATTGGGAGACTGGGATTCACATGTGCACACTTATATGTATAAAATAGATATCCAATAAGAACCTGCTGTATAAAAGAAATAAATAAATTTTAAAAAATTAAAAATAAATAAATAACATTTAATAAAATAAAATAGAAAAAAAAGTTTTTCCCTTCATATAGACGTCTTTATATTAATGCATTATTTCCATGTTTATATCTCTAAATTAAGAAAAAGGGGAATAAATAAAACCTACCTTGAACCAAAAAGAAAAAAAGGAAAAAAAAATACAGAACCCACCAGTTATACAGAGGAAAATCGTATCAGGGCACTTGCTCCAGTGGTAAAAAATTCTTAAGTTGTTCAGAAGTGGGAAATCATGTCCCATGCAGTCAGCAGCGGTCCACCCCACAAGGAGCATCCTCATTGCAAAACTGGGGGACTATGTCGAGGCGTCTGTGAGTAAATGTGAGCTGAGCCCCAGTCCTGCTGCAGCTGAAATCTTCCCACCCTTTCCAGGTAAAACACCTGAATATGTACAAGAACTTGCAAGCCTAGAGGAAGGGCTGTGTAGCCACACCAGCGACAGCATGCAGGCCGACGTGGTGCCTGCAGTACAGCCAGGATGGTCCTAGCACCAGATGCTCTTCTGGAAGCTTTCCATTTCCCTGCCTGAGATACCCTCCTGCCACGGCCCCCACTGCTTTTTTACTTCCTCACCTCTGCCTGGGGAGAAATTCCAGTGGCAGGTATGGGTGACACATCCTCTTCTTTAGCAGGTGGCAGCCTGGCAACTCCTGCAGAAAGTCCAGCAGAGCCCCACTCACACTGGACCACCCAGAAAGCCATGGATCCTCACTCCCTCCCACCACCCCAGCCCCGACACTGCTGATGGGGCAGAGAATATGGCGTCAGGCACAGCTACAGGAGCTCTTGCTGACTGGAGAGGTGTTTATATTGACCTCAACCCAGGCACACCTGGGGAGGGCTGGCAGGCGGTGTCAGGCTGCCCAAATCAGCCAATCCTCACCCCTCTGGGGCTCGCAGTTGCAGAAAATGAGCCTTGCTAAACAGGCCAGGCCCAAGGAACAGGTGTGGGCTCTTGAGAGTCAGGATAGACAAGGGGCTGCAGCTGTGGCTTGTTTTCTTATCATTTTATGTGGTCCATGAGTGGAAAACAACTTCAAGAAGACCCTATCCTAACGAGAGGAACCCAGGAGTCAGCGAGAGGAGTGATGGTGGGTGGAGACAGAGGCCTGTTGCCCTGGCTGCAGTGGAAGTGTCTGGAAGACCAGGCAGAGAGAGGCCATAGAGAGTGATACCCAGGGTCACAGACCGTTCAGAGCTGCTGCTTGTTATTTCAAGTCCTGCTCTGAGGTGTTCTGTGTCAACTGTGAGCGACAGTTGAGCTGGGGGTTCTCTGCAAGGTGGGCTATGTGCACGGTTCCTGTGTGTCCAGCCCTGCTGGTGTAATTGCCCAGGGGAGCTCCGTGTCCTGGTAAGGGCCTGACTATGAGAGACCCATGGGCTGCTGGGTAGCTGCACAGGTGAGCCCCATACCCTGGGAGGGACTTGACCACGAGAGCCCCGTGGGCTGTGCGGTGGGGTGTGCAGCCCAGGTGAGCTCCATATCCTGGGATTGGCCTGACCACGAGAGCCCCATGGGCTGATGGACACCTGGTAAAGGATATCAGGACAGTCAGTGAAGCCACCGAGGATATATATCAAGTAGCTCCTATTTCCTACACCCTGCTGGTCATTCTAACATCCACCAGGCCATGGCATTCTGTATTAGACTTCAATGATGCCTTCTTCTGTATTCCATTCATCTCAGAGTCACAAGAATTATTGGCTTGTGAGTGGCAGGACACAACATGCAACAAAAGCAATAATGTTGGGCCGTCCTTCCCCAATGGTTCAAAAATACCCACACAATCATTGGGGAAATGTCCTCTAAAGACCTAAAAGTTCTACCTCTGTAAAAGGGAACCCTCCTTCAATATGCAGATGGCATTCTGATCGCCAGGTCTACTAAAGACGCCCCTGAACTACCTAACCAAGGAAGGATAGAAGGTGTCCAAGAAAAAGGCTCAAATATCCCAGGCTAAGGCGACATGCCTGGGCTTCATTCTCACAGATATTTGGAGAAACGCATCCCAGGATAGGGAAGAAGCCATTTGCAGCCTTACCTCTTCTAAAACTAGAAGACAGCTTAGGGGTTCCTGGGGAGGCCAAGGTTTTCTGCATCTGGATCCCTAACTACAGTCTAATAGCTGGGTCTCTACATGAAACACTGACACAAAAAGATGATGATCCTTTTGAATAGAATGCAGTAGCAGCCTTTCAAGAATGGAAAGAGCAGTCAATTCAGACCCTTGCCCAGGAACTCCCTAATTTAGCTAAACACTTTGACCTTTGCATACCCGGTCAAATGTTAATCGCCCTTGGAGCCTTAGTGCAAAAACTGGGACCACTTGAAATGTGGCAACACAAGAATGCCCTTCAGGTATGATAAACTATGGTCACCAAGAGCTTTGCCCCCCGCCCCATCAGGCCAGGATACTGGGGTATCTAAAAAGCTGGAAATCAGCAGCCCGCAAGGCCAGCTCCCTCCTAAGGGAAAAGGAACCCACGTGGTGATCCTAACCACCCATCATGCCCTGAAGTTGCAGGGGTCGCTCTGTGAACACACTGACCTCGAGTGAGGAGGCCCTCCAACTCCAACCTCCAGAGAGACAATCGGGGGCAATGGGCCCCCAAGAAGACACGTGTGACCATCACTTGACCTGAAGTTTCTCTCAGAAAACAAGTCTGTACCCCGAAAGAGCAGACTACTGCTTGCAGGACTTACTGCACCCAGACAGGAGCTAACAAGCTTGGCGGAGGAAACGTATATCACAATTTCACCATAGAAAACCCAACAGACACCGCGGTGATGGTGGCCAATATGACCGGCTGGACTGCTGGCTACTTCAAAACGCTGTTGACTCAGTGGACGTCATGGTCCTGGATCACCACCGAACTTGGACTGTCTCAGAGTTGTGTGGGCAGGGCTCTGACACATGGTGCTGTTTGTACATTAATTCAGGGACCTAATTAAAGAAAGCACAGACTACTGGTCAGAGCATCTAGCCTGTCAAAAACCGTCAGCCTAAGGTCGCCGAACAAATGTGCGGTGGGGTGAAACCTGCCACAGCAGCATCTCTGTGCATCTCTTTCCTGGACCCTTAAAGGTCAATCGAATCTATAACACTTCCAATGCTGCTGCTCAGGTGGAAGACCAGTGAGGCAGGAGTCCTTGGGACAATCAACCTCACCTGGAGGCTGCTGGCGAGAAGTTTTTCCCCTTCCCCCGTTATGAGGGCTCCCACCTCAGCATGAAGCAGTTACAAAAGAGGGGTCTGCACCCTCAGCACCCCAATAATGAGGAAAGGGACAAAAAGCAGAGGAGGTGTTCGTCTCCGGCAACGTTCATTAAAAATTCCTGGGAGATAAAAAGAGAATCTGGGCAATAAAATAAAGTCTAACCTGTTTTTCCTTTGTGCTTTGAATAATTTCACGTGCTCCTAGGGTTCCGCATGCAGAGGTCTCACACCCGGCACTTCAGACCCGATTTCCTAGTGCAGAATGGCTGGGCCGACACCTCAGCTAGCGGGGTCCCATGCAGACTCTGCGACATAGAGCCTGAGCTGCAGCCAACCCAGCCTTCGAGAGCTCCATCCCCTCCCTCCTGCTGACGCTGCCGGGATCCCTACACAGCAGCCCAGACCACAGCCCACGGGGGAGTGCACGCTCTCACGTCTCCATTCTGTTTTCAAAATATAAAGTTTCCTTTGCTTCTGAACCAAACTCAGTCTTGATCTGTTGGCTCCAATGACACTGGGCACGGGGACTCCTGTTTGGGTCCACTCTGGAGGATCAGTAACAGAAATTGAGAACATTGTAACTTCAATGAACAGATGTGTGAGCCAAACTGTAGTCAACCTAGAGCAGTGTATAAGGCTCGGGTAAAATAAGATGTTTCTAAGACTTACATTTAATATTTCCATCACTTTATTATAAGCAAGTTCAGTGAAGACGTCTGTCTTATTTGTCAGGTCAACATTAGAGAAATGAAGTGATTTATTCCCAAGGATGTACATCGAATACTCTTGGCTGAAGCTTCAATCTTGTTTTGAATGCTTTTCCATTGAAAATGATACCTCTCTTTCAGCTTCCCCATTTCTGAGAAGTATAAAATCTTATAATTTATTATTACCAAAGGGGAAAGGTAGGAGAAGGGATAAGTTAACAGTTTGGGATTAACACATACACACTGCTATGTATAAAACAGATCATCAACAAGGAACTATTGTATAGCACAGGGAACTACACTGAATATTTTGCAATAACCTATAAGGGGAAATAATCAGAAAAATAATAGATATTTCTATTGACATCATCTATCAATGACAGATAAAATGTAACCTAAGCAAGGCCGATGGTGAGCACTTGTGACTCTGAAGATTTCAATCATCTAAAGTTTGGACTCTGCCTATTTCCCAAGGCCCTTAATGGACATATGTGTAGCCGTAGCTTAAAAATTCCCCAGTTTGGTGTTCGGGTGGCAATGATTTGGAAAAATCCCTGGTGTTCTCCTTACATGCAGGGGACAATTCCTACGGCTCAAACATGCCTGTCACACCTAGAGGATGGTACACCGTTTGATCAGAAACAGTTTGGAAAAGGCACCTCATCTCCTCATCGCCTGGTGCTCGGGTTCACTCCTTCAGCATCTTTCCTAAAAATCTCCTCACTTGGGGATATCAGCACCGTCAACATCTTGTTGCACACAGTTTGGAATTTGTCCAGAGGATGAAGCGGAAGGATGAGAAAAATTTAGAGACAAGTCCTAGTTGTTTGGACAGGCACATGCCACTCTAATTTCCAATACGGAAGACAAATTCATCAAAGGCTAGAATTGCCCATGGAAACAGAATAGGACTAGACGAAATCACGCTGTTTTGTGTCCAGTTTCCAAAAACACAAGTTGAAAAATGGAAATCAGGGGCACTAAAATTCATGAAACTGCAGAGTTGAAAATATCTATCGTCAAAAAATGTCTTGAGGTAAGTCACAGAAAAGGACTTGTAAGCAAGGGAGAGTGGCAGGAAACAGATTTCAAGAGGTAGAAAGGACTCCCCATTAAAGCACAAGAAAAGTGGCTGAACATCGCCAATGATGCAGTTGGCCAAAAAGGGCGTATTCATTTTTTCTGAATATATTCAAGTAAAGGCCATACACACATTTTATCCAACCAAACAGGTGGGCACTGGAAATCAATACTACAAAATGTATCACTACACATCAGTCAGAAGGGCCATCCACATAAAATGCAAACACCCGAAATGCAGGACTGTGTGAGGAGAAAAGGGAGCCCTGTGAGGCTGATAGTGGAAATGTAATTTGCCAAGGGCCACTCTGGAGAAGTGTATTGTGTTTGCTAAAACATCGAAAAAATGAGCTACAGAGCATAGGGCACTTGCACTCATGGGCGTATACCTTGGGAAAAACAAAAATCGACAGAAAACAGGCACCCCAACGTTTACCACCTCTCTGTTAAAAAGGGCCTCAACTTGGATATAACCTAAATGTCCCTGGAAGGATAAAATGGATAAAAGAGATGGGCTACTTATTTAGAGTGGAATATTACTCATCCAGAAATAAGGCCTGTTGTAAGAAGTCTGGAGGAGTTACATATGATCATTCTAAGTGACGTATGTCAGAAAGAAAAAGACACATATCATAAGATGTCACTTAAAGGTGGAATCAAAAATGGCTACACATGAAATAAATTACAAAACAGAAACATAGTCAAATATGTAGAAAATAGACATAAGGCTGCTAAATGGGAAAGGTGAGGAAGGGTGAGGTATTATTCAGGAGGTTGAAATTAGCAAAGATACCATTTCAAGTACCATATTGAATAACTGACAAGGCCTACACGGTACCTCAAAGAACTGCACTCAGCCCACTCAAGTCACTGGAAAATAATGCATATGAATGGTAAGCATCTGAAAAATAATTTATTGTTGTCTCACAGTACATGAATCAAGTGGATGTACAGCAGCAAAAAACAGAGCTTTGAAAATCAGCTGTAACCAATATAAAAATAAATTTAAAAATATTTAGAAAAACAGTGATTCAGACAAAATTTCTTACAAATTTTGTTGAAGGGCTATGATGTAACATGGATTGAACACAGGTAGACACACAGCAGGATGATATATACGTCTGGAAGCTATGCACGCTCAGAGATGTTAGAGAGGCTGGGTGAGGAAATGCAGACCTTTAAAAGAAATACTGCCTGATTCCCATTCCATGGGTCCCAAATCTGCAGGTTCAAGGGAATCTTCTGACAGCAAAAACATGCCTGGGGGACCGAAAGAAATGTACACCGTGTGATCAGGAAAGGGGTCTAAAATGCACCTCATTTTTGATCTCCTGGTGCTGGGGTTCGCCATTCCAGCCAAATGACTAACAATCTCCCCACTTGGAGAATCAGCACCTTTAACCTCCTGTTTCACACAGTTTGCAATTTGTGCAGAGGATAAACGGGAAGAGGGGGAACCATTGAGAGACTAGCTGTAGGAGTTTTGACAGGCACATGTCACTCTAATTTCCCATTAGGAAGAAAAATTAACCAAAGGCTCAGCCTGCCTCCTCAGAACGAGAATAGGGCTGGAAGCAATACAATGGTTTGGAGGCCAGCTCACAAAAAAAGCGAGTTGCAAAATGGAGCTCAGGAGCAGACAATTCAAAGACCTGCAAAGATAAAAATGAAAACCAACGTCCAAAAAGATATTCAGGTAAGGCAACGAAGAGGATCTGAATGAGAGGCAGAATTTCAGGAAACAGATTTCAAAAGGTATATTGGACTCACATTTAAAGCATATGAAAAGCAGCAGAATTTCTAAAATGATGTAGTTGGGCCAAAGGGTGTATGCGTTTTTTTCATGAATAACTTCAGGAAAAAAACACATAAAGATTTTTTGGCCAACCAAGCAAGCGGGAAATGCAAACCTGCACAACAAAGGAGTCTCAATTTCCACTGCTCAGAAAGGCCATCCAAAAAATGTGTACAAACCAGAAAAGCAGGAGAGGCCATGGAGAACAGGGAGCTAGTCACGCTGATGGGTGGGATATAAATATCCAAGAGCCACTCTGAAGAAGTGTATGCTGTTTCCTAAAACATCTAAAATACAAAGCTACCGAGCATAGGACACTTCCACTCATGGGCATATAACTTGGGAAGACTAAATATCAACAAGACACAGGCACCCCAAAATTTAGGGCTGCTCTGCATACAAGAAGCTCAACTTCAGTACAACTTAAATATTCCAGGAAAGAGAAAATTGCGTAAAGAACTTGTGGTAATTTTGTACAATGGAATATAACTCAGACATGAAATCAATGTCATAAGGCCAGTAGCAGCAAAATGAGTGGATTTAGGTACGATGATTCTAAGTGAAATAAGTCACACAGAAAAAGAAACTTATCATAAGATATCACTTATGAAGGTCCTGTAAACATGGCTACACATGAACTGAGGAAAGAGAACAGAGTCTCACATTGAGAAAACACTCTTTTGCCTGCTTAAGGGGGAAGGAGAGGTGGGGTGATGCATAAAACCAGAGTTTGATATTAGCACATGTATCATTCCATGAAGCAAATTCAGAATAGACAAAACCTACACCTTCCTCAGTGAACGGGACTCAAAACCCCAATTCCCAGCACAGGAATATATCTGACTAGTAAGAATCTTAAAACCTATATATTGATATGTCTCCATAAGGGAATCAAGTGTGTCTAGACCGGCATAAACATGTCGGTGAAAATCAGCTCAACCCCATTATATAAATGAATTTCAAAAACAAACAAACAAAAAAAAACAGCGAAATTCTTACACAATTCCTTCAGGGGTTCTGATGAAACCTGGAATGACCCTATCTGCAAAGACTGCTAGATGAGACATAAGGCTGGACACTTGGGGCTGAGAGGTCTGGTGAGATTGGGTGAGAAAATGCAGACCCTTTAAAGCAGTTATGCATGCCACCCATTCCATGGGTCCCAACTCTCCAGGTAGAAGGGAATATCAATACAGTTATAACATGTATGGGAAACCTAGAGAATGGACACCCTGTGATGGCACAAGATTTCTAAAATGCTCCTAATTTTTTTCCTCTCCTTGTGCTCCAGTTTGGCATTCCAACTGCTTTACTATCAATCTCCCAACTTGGAGAGTCAGCCCCTATAAGCTCCTGCTTCGCACAGTTTGCAAATTGTGCAGTGGATGAAAGGGAAGATGGAGAACCAATCAGAGAGTAGCTGTAGGCATTTGGACGGACACATGTCACTCTAATTTCCCGTCTGGAAGGAAGAATTATCCAAAGTGTCAGCCTGCACCCCCGGAACCAGTATAGGTCCTGTAGCAAAATTGTGGATTTGCGGTCAGCTCACAAAAACACGAGTTGAAAATTGGAGCTCAGGGGCACAGCAATTCACAAACCTGCAGAGCTATAAAGGACAACTCTATTCCAAAAATCTGTTGAGGGAAGGCAACGAAGCAGATTGAAAATGAGGCAGAATTGCACAAAACATATTTCAACTGGTAAATTGGAATCGCCTTTAAAGCCCAGGAAAACCATAACAACTTCGACAATGAAGCACTTGGCCAAAAAGGGCGTATGCATTTTCTGCTGAATATATTCAGGAGAAAATGCATACGCCCTTTTTGGCAAATCAAGCAAGCTTGCAATGCAAATCCACACAACAAAGTATTGTCACTTCCCACCAGTCAAAAGGGACATCCGAAAATCTGTAAAAACCAGAAAATATAGACAGAGATAACAAGAGCATGTTGCAATGTGATCCCAAGGGTCATGGAGGACTGTGATGACAAGGTCATGTAGCCTTGTGCTGACAAAGGCATGGAGCATTGTGATGACAAGGGTCACGGAACACTGTGATGACAAGCGTCACGGAGCATTGTGATTACAGGGGTCATGGAGAATTGGGATGACAAGGGCATGGATCATTGTGATGACAAGGGTTATGGAGCATTTTGATGACAAGAGTCCCGGATCACTGTGTTGTCAGGGGTCATGGAGGGTTGTGATGACAGTGGTCATGGAGCATTGTGATGACAAGGGTCATGGAGAAGTGAGATGAGAATGTCATGGAGTTTTGGGCTGAAAATATTCATGGAGTATTTTGATGACATGGGTCATGGAGCATTGTGATGACAAGGTCCTGGAGCATTGTAATGAGAAGACCGTGGAGTCTTTTGATGACAAGTCTCATGGAGCATTCTGATGAAAATGGGCATGGAGAATTGTGATTACACAGGTCTTGGAGCATTGTGATGACAAGGGCATGGAGCATTGGGATGAGAAGACCATGGATAACTGTGATGATGAGCATCATGGAGCACTGTAATGACAAGGGGCATGGGGCATTCTGAGGACAGGCGTCATGGAGCATTGTGTTGACAGGGGTCATGGAACATTGTGAAGACGGGTCATGGAGCATTGTGATGACAAGTGTCATGGAGCATTCTGATGATAAGCTTGTGGAGTATTGTGATGAAAATGGCATGGATCATTGTGATGAAAAGGGCATGGATCATTGTGATGAAAAATGCATGGAGCCTTTTAATGTCAGGCTTCAAGGAGCATTCTGACAACAAGGGTCAGGGAGCATTGTGATGACAAGTGTATTGAGCATTGTGATGACAATGATCATGGAGCATTGTGATGACAACAGTCCCGGATTATTGTGTTGTAAGGGGTCATAGAGCATTGTGATGACAGTGGTCATGGAGCATTTTGATGACAGGGGTCATGGAGCAGTGTGATGAGAAGATCATGGAGCTTTGGCTGAAAATGTTCATGGAGTATTGTGATGACAAGGGAATGGAGCATCGTGATGACAAGGTCCTGGAGCATTGTGATGAGAAGTGCATGGAGCATTTTGATGACAAGTCTCATGGAGCATTCTGATGAAATGGGGCATGGAGCATTTTGATTACAGGAGCCTTGGAGCATTGTGATGACCAGGGCATGGAGCATTGTGATGAGAAGGCCATGGAGCATGCTTATGACATGCGCCATGAAGCTTTGTGATGACCTGGGCATGGAGCATTGTGATTACAGAGGTCTTGGAGCATTGTGATGACAAGGGCAAGGAACACTGTGATACATGGGTCATGGAGGATTGTAATGACAAGAGCATGGAGCATTGTGAATAGAAGGTCATCGAGCATTGTGATGACAAGCGTCATGGAGCATTGTGATGACAAGCGTCATGGAGCTTTGTGATGACAAGGGCATGAAGCAATGCGATGAAAGGGTTCATGGAGCATTGTGATGACAATGGCATGGAGCATCGTGATGCCAAGGGTCATGGAGCTTTGTGATGACAAAGGTAATGGAGCATTTTGATTACAAGGGCGTTGTGCATTGTGATGAGAAGGGCAGGGAACATTGTGATGACAGGGTCAAAGAGCAATTTGATGAAAACTGTCATGGAACATTTTGATGACAGTGGATATGGAACATTGTGATGTCAGGGGTCATGGAGCTTTGTGATGAAAAGGGTCATGGAGCTTTTTGATGCTGGGGTTATGGAACATTGTGATATCAGGCGTCATGGAGCATTGTGATGATAATTGCATGTAGCATTTTGATGACAAGGGTCACGGAACATTGTGATGATGCGGGCATGGACCATTTTGATGACAAAGTCATGAAGTATTGTGGTTGCTGGAGTCACGGAGCATTGTGATGACAGGGGTCATGGAGCATTGTGATGACAAGGGCATGGAGCATTGTGATGACAGGGGCATAGAGCATTGCTCTGAAAATTTTTATGGATTATTGTGATGACAGTGGGCATGGCACATTGTGATGACAGGGGCATGGAGCATTGTGATGACAAGGTCAAGGAATATTGTGAAGACAGGTGTCAAGGAGCATTGTGATGACATATGTCATGGTCCATTGTGATGACAATGGCATGGAGCATTGTGATGCCAAGTGTCATGGAGGATTGTGATGACAAAGTAATGGAGCATTGTGATGACAAGGGCTTGGAGCATCGTGATGACAAGGGTCTTGGATCACTGTGATGACAAGATCTTGGAGCATTGTGAGGAGAAGGGCCATTGAGAATTTTGAATGAGAAGGTCGTGAAGCATTGTGATGAAAAGGGCACCGAGCTTGCTATGACAGGGGTCATGGAGCATTGCGATGTACAAGTGCATGGAGAATTGTATTGACAAGATCATGTAACATTGTGATGACAAGTGTCATGGAGCATTTTGATGATAAGGACATGTAGAATTGTGATGACCAGTGCATGCAGCATTGTGATGAAAAGACCGTGGATCACTGTTATGAGAAGACCATGGATAATTGTGATGATGAGCGTCATGGAGCACTGTAATGACAAGGGGCATAGAGCATTGTGATTACAGGTGTCATGGATCATTGTGATGACAAGGGTCATGGACCATTCTGATGACAAGCTTTTGGAGTAATGTGATGACAATGGCATGGAGCATTGTGATGAAAAGGGCATGGAGCATTGTGATGAAAAAGGTTTGGAGCCGTTTCATGACAGTGTTCAAGGAGCATTCTTACGAAAAGTGTCAGGGAGCATTGTGATGACAAGTGTATTGAGCATTGTGATGACAAAGGTCATGGAGCATTGTGATGACAGACATCATGGAGCGTTGTGATGACAAATGTTATGGAACATTGTGATCACAAGGGTTTTGAGCATTGTGATGACAGAAGTCATGTATCATTTTCATTTCAAGGTGCATGGAGCATTGTGATGACAAGGACATGAAGCATTGTGAACCCAAGGTTCATGGAGTTTTTTGATGACAATGGGAATGGAGTATTGTGATGACAGCGCATGGAGCATTGTGATGACAAGGTCATGTAGCATTTTGCTGACAAATGCATGGAGCATTTTGATGACAAGTGTCATGGAACACTGTGATGACAAGCGTCATGGAGCATTGTGATTACAGGGGTCACAGAGCATTGGGATGGCAAAGATATGGATCATTGTGATGACAAGGGTCATTGGGCATTTTGATGACAAGAGTCCAGGATCATTGTGTTGTCCGGTGTCATGGAGCACTGTGATGACAGTGGTCATGGAGCATTGTGATGACAGGGGTCATGGAGAACTGTGATGAGAAGCTCATGGAGCATTGAGCTGATAATATTCATTGAGTATTGCGATGGCAGTGGTCATGGAGCATTGCGATGACAATGGAATGGAGCATTGTGATGACAAGGTCCTCGAGTATTTTGAGGAGAAGTTCATGGAGCCTTGTGATGACAAGTGTCATGGAGCATTCTGATGAAAAGGGGTGTTGAGCATTGTGATTACATAGGTCTTGGAGCATTGTGATGAAAATGGCATGGGTGATTGTGATGCAAAAGGCATGGAACCTTGTCATGACAGGGTTCAAGGAGCATATTGACGATAAGTGTCAGGGAGCATTGTAATGAGAAGTGTATTGAGCATTGTGATGACAAAGGACATGGACAATTGTGATGAGAAGACCATGGATAATTGTGATGATGAGCATCATGGGGCGTTGTGATGACAAGTGTTATGGAACATTGTGATCACAAGGGTTTGGAGCATTGTGATGACAGAGGTCACGGAGCATTTTGATTTCATTGTGATGACAATAGCATGAAGCATTTCGATGCTGGGCATGGTTCATTGTGATTACAGAGTTCATGGAGCATTGAGATGAAAAGTGGCATGGAGCATTTTGATTACAGTTGTCTTGGAGCACGGTGATGACAAGGGCATGGAGCACTGTGATGAGATGGCCATGGATCAGATTGATAACATGCGTCATGGAGCTTTGTGATGGCAATAGCATGGATCATTGTGACTACAGGGGTATTGGAGCATTGTGATGACAAGGGTCATGGAGCCATGTGATGACAAGGCCGTGGAACATTGTCATGAAAGGGGTGAGGGAGTATTGTGATGACTAGTGATGGAACATTTTGATATCAGTGGTGAGAGTGCATTTTGATGAGGAGTACATGGAGCATTGTGATGACAAGTTTTATGGAGCATTCTGATGACAAGTTTGTGAAAAATTTTGATAACAAGCTCATGGAGCATTGTGATAACACGGGTCATGGAGCACTCTGCTGACAAAGGCGTGGAGCATTGTGATGAGATGTGTTACAGAGCATTGTGATGACGAGGGAATGGACCATTGTGATGACAAAGGTCATAAGGCATTGTGATGACTGGAGTCAAGGAACATTATGATGTGAGGGGTAATGGAGCATTGTGATTAAAAGGGCATGGAGCATTGTGATGACAGCGGCATGGAGCACTGGTCTGACAAGTTTCATGGATTATTGCTATGACAGTGGGCATGGAGCATTGTGATGACAGAGGTCATGGATCATTTTCATTTCAAGGACCATGGCGCATTGTGATGACAAGGGCATCAAGCAATGTGAACCCAAGTTTCATCGAGGATTTTGATGACAATGAGAATGGAGCATTGTGATGACAAGTTCATGAAGCATTTTGCTGACAAATGCATGGAACATTTTGATGACAAGTGTCATGGAGCACTGTGATGACAAACGTCACTGAACATTGTGATTACAGGGGTCATGGAGCATTGTGATAACAAGGGAATGGATCATTGTGATGACAAGGGCATGGAACATTGTGATGAGAGGGGCATGGAGCATTGTGATAACAAGGTCGTAGATTATTGTTAAGACAGTTGTCAGGGAGCATTGTGGTGACATATGTCATGGTCCATTGTGATGACAATGGCATGGAGCATTGTGATGCCAAGTGTCATGGAGAAATGTGATGACAAATATAATGGAGCATTTTGATGACAAGGGCTTGGAGCCTTGTGATGACAAGGGTTATGGAGCATTGTGATGACAAGGGAATGGATCATTGTGATGACAAGTGTCATGGAGCATTTTGATAACAAGAGTCCAGGATCATTGTGTTGTCAGGGGTCATGGATCGTTGTGATGACAGTGGTCATGGAGCACAGTGATGACAGAGTTCATGGGGCATTGTGAAGTGAAGGTCGTGGAGCATTGGGCTGTAAATATTCATGGAGTATTGTGATGACAGGGGTCATGGAGCATTTTGATGACAAGGGAATGGAGCATTGTGATGAAAAGGGCAGGAGCATGGTGATGAGAAGGCCATGGAGCATTTTGAAGACATGATTCATGAAGCTTTGTGATGACAAGGGTATGGAGCATTGTGATTACAGGAGTCTTGGAGTATTGTGATGAAAAGTGCATGGATCATTGTGATGAAAAATGCATGGAGCCTTGTCATGACAGGTTTCAAGGAGCATATTCACGACCATTGCCAGGGAGCCTTGTGATGACATGTTTATTGAGAATTGTGATGAAAAAGGTCATGGAGTATTGTGAAAAGAAGACCATGGATAATTGTGATGATGAGTGTCATGGGGTGTTGTGATGACAAGTGTTATGGAACATTGTGATCACAAGGGTTTGGAGCATTGTGATGACAGAGGTCATGGAGCATTTTGATTTCATTGTGATGACAATAGCATGAAGGATTATGATGATGGGCATGGTGCATTGTGATGACAGGGTTCATGGAGCATTGAGATGAAAAGTGGCAAGGAGCATTGTGATTACATGGGTCTTGGAGCATTGTGATGACGAGGGTCATGAAGCCTTGGATAACAAGGCCGTGGAACATTGTGATGGCAGGGATCATGGAGCACTGTTATGACAGGGGTCATGGAGCACTGTGATGACAAAGGCATGGAGCAGTGTGATGACAGGGTGATGGAACTTTGGTCTGAGAAGTTTCATGGATTATTGTGATGACAGTGGGCATGACGCATTGTGATGACAAGGGCATGTAGCATTGTGGTGATAAGGTCAGGGAGTATTGTGAAGACAGGTGTCAGGGAGTATTTAGACGAAATATGTCTTGGTCCATTGCGATGACAATTGCATTGAGCATTGTGATGCCAGGTGTCATGGAGGATTGTGATGACAAACGTAATGGAGCATTTTGATGACAAGGGCTTAGAGCATCGTGATGACAATTGTCATGGAGCATTGTGATGACAAGGGCATAGAGCATTGTGATGACAGGGGCATGGCACATTTTGATGACAAGAGCATGGAGCATTGTGGTGACAAAGGTCACAGAGCCTTGTGTGACAAGGGCATGGATCATTGTGATGACAAATGTCATAAAGCATTGTGATGACTGGAGTCACGGAGCATTGTGATGACTGGAGTCACGGATAATTGTGATGACAGGAGTCGTGGAGCATTGTGATGACAAGGGCATGGAGCATTGTGATGACAGGGACATGGAACACTGGTCTGACAAGTTTCATGGATTATTGTGATGACAGTGGGCATGGCTCATTGTGATGACAAGGGCATGGAGCATTGTGATGACAAGGTCATGGAGTATTGTGAAGACATGTGTCAGGGAGCACAGTGATGACATATGTCATGGTCCATTGTGATGACAATGGCATGGAGCATTGTGATGCCAAGAGTCATGGAGGATAGTGATGACAAAGGTAATGGAGCATTTTGATGACAAGGGTTTGGTGCACCGTGATGACAAGGGTCATGGAGCATTGTGATGACAAGGGAATGGAGCATTGTGATAATAAAGACACGGAACACTGTGATACATAGATCATGCAGGATTGTAATGACAAGGGCATAGTGCATTGTGATGAGAAGTGCATCGAGCGTTGTGATGACAAGCCTCATGGGGATTTGTGATGACAAGCGCATGGTGCATTGTGATGACATGGGTCATGGAGCACTGTGCTGACAAAGACATGGTGCATTTTGATGACAAGGGTCAGAGTATTGTGATGAAAAGTTCATGGAGCATTGTGGTGACAAAGGTCACAGAGCTTTGTGTGACAATGGCATGGACCATTGAGATGACAGAGGTCATGAAGCTTTGTGATGACTGGAGTCACGGAGCATTGTGACGACAGGGGTCATGGAGCATTGTGATGACAGGGTTCATGGGGCATTGTGATTAGAAGGTCATGGAGCATTGGGCTGAAAATGTTCATGGAGTATTGTGATGACAGGGGCCATGGGGCATTTTGATGACATGGGAATGGAGCATTGTGATGAAAAGGGCATGGAGCATGGTGATGAGAAGTCCATGGAGCATTCTGAAGACATGAGTCATGAAGCTTTGTGATGACATTGGTATTGAGCATTGTGATTCCAGGGGTCTTGGAGCATTGTGAGGAAAAGGGCATGGATCATTGTGTTGAAAAATGCATGGAGCTTTGTCATGACAGGGTTCAAGGAGCATACTGACGACAAGTGTCAGGGAGCATTGTGATGACAAGTGTATTGAGCATTGTGATGACAAAGGTAATGGGGTACTGTGAATAGAAGCCCATGGATAACTGTGATGATGAGCGTCATTGGGCATTGTGATGACAAGTGTTATGGAACATTGTGATCACAAGTGTTTGGAGCATTGTGATGACAGAGGTCATGGAGCATATTGATTTCATTTTGATGACAATAGCATGAAGCATTATAATGATGCGCATGGTGCATTGTGATGACAGGGTTCATGGAGCATTGAGATGAAAAGGGGCATGGAGCATTGTGATTACAGGTGTCTTGGACCATTGTGATGACAAGGGCATGGAGCATCTTGAATGAGAAAGCCATGGAGCATTCTGATGACATGCATCATGGAGCTTTGTGATGACAAGTTTATGCAGAATTGTGATTACAGTGTTTGGTGCATTGTGATGACAAGTGTCATGGAGTCTTGTGATGACAAGGCCATGGAAACTTGTGAAGGCAGGTGTCATGGAGCATTGTTATGACAGGGGTAATGGAGCATTGTGATGCAAAGAGCAAGGAGCATTGGTCTGAAATGTTTCATCGATTAATGTGATGAGAGTGGGCATGGAGCATTGTGATGACAAGGGCACAGAACACTTTGATACATGGGTCATGGAGGATTGTAATGACAAGGGCATGGAGCATTGTTATGAGAAGGGCATCGAGCATTGTGATGACAAGAGTCATGGAGGTTTGTGATGAGAAGGACATGGAGCAATGTGATGAGAGGCTTCATGGAGCATTGTGATGACAATTGCAAGGAGCATTGTGATGCCAAGTGTCATGGAGTTTTGTGATGACAAAGGTCATGGAGCATTTTGATGACAAGGTCGTGGAGCGTTGTGATGAGAAGAGCAGGGAGCACTGTGCTAACAGGGTCATGGAGCAATTTGGTGAAAAAGTCATGGAATATTTTGATGAGAGTGGTTATGGAAAATTGTGATGTCAGGGGTGATGGAGCATTTTGATGAAAATGGTAATGGAGCATTTTGATGACAGGAATTATGGAGCATTGGGATGTCATTGGTCATGGAGCATTTTGATGATAAGTGCATGTAGCATAGTGATGATAGGGGTCATGGATCATTGTGATGACAAGGGTGAGGGAGTATTGTGAAGACTAGTGATGGAACATTGTGATATCAGTGGTGAGAGAGCATTTTGATGAGAAGTGCATGGATCATTGTGATGACAAGGTTTATGGAGCATTGTGATGACAAGGATGTGGAGCATTGCGATGACAAGCGCATGGTGCATTGTGATGACATGTTTCAAGGAGCATTGTGCTGAAAAGCACATGAAGCATTGTGATGAGAAGTGTCATGGATCACTGTGCTGACAAAGGCATGGTGCATTGTGATGACAAGGGTCACAGGGCATTGTGATGAAAAGGACATGGATCATTGTGATGCAAAATTCATGGAGCCTTGTCATGACAAGGTTCAAGGAGCATACTGATGACAAGTGTCAGCGAGCATTGTGATGACAAGTGTATTGAGCATTCTGATGACAAAGTTCATGGAGTATTGTGTATAGAAGGCCATGGATAATTGTGATGATGAGCGTCATGGAGCGTTGTTATGACAAGTGTTATGGAACATTGTGATCACAAGGGTTTGGAGCATTGTGATGACAGAGGTCATGGAGCATTTTGATTTCATTTTGATGACAATAGCATGAAGTATTATGATGATGGGTATGGTGCATTTTGATGACACGGTTCATGGAGATTTGAGATGAAAAGGGGCATTGAGCATTGTGATTACAGAGGTCTAGGAGAATTGTGATGACAAGGGCATGGAGCATCATGAATGAGAAGGCCATGGAGCATTCTGAAGACATGCGTCATGGAGCTTTTTGATGACAAGGACAAGGAGCATTGTAATGACAAGGGTTATGGAGCCTTGTGATGACAAGGCCATGGAATATTGTAATGGCAGGTGTCATGGAGCATTGTTATAACAGGGGTAATGGAGCATTTTGAGGACAAGGGCATGGAGAATTAGTCTGAAAAGCTTCATGGATTATTGTGATGAGAGGGGGCATGGAGCATTTTGATGACAGGGGCACGGAACACTGTGATACATGGGTCATGGCGGATTGTAATGAAAAGGGCATGGAGCATTGTGTTAAGAAGAGCATCGAGCATTGTGATGAAAAGCATCACGGAGACTGTGATGACAAGGGCATGGAACAATGTGATGAGAGTGTTCATGGAGCATTTTGATGACAATGGAATGGAGCATTGTGATGCCAAGGGTCATGTAGCTTTGTGATGACAAAGGTCATGGAGCATTTTGATGACAAGCGTGTGGTGAACTGTGTTGAGAAGGGCAGGGATCATTGTGATGAAAGTGTCATGGAGCAATTTGATGAAAATTGTCATGGGATATTTTGATGACAGAGGTTATGGAACATTGTGATGTCAGGGGTCATGGAGGATTATGATGAAAAGGGTCATTGAGCATTTTGATGACAGGGGTCCTGGAACATTGTGATGACAGTGGTGAGGGAGTATTGTGATGACTAGTGATGGAACATTATGATATCATTGGTGGGAGAGCATTTTGATGTGAAGTGCATGGAGCATTGTGATGACAAGGTTTATAGAGCACTGTGATGACAAGGTGGTGGAGCATTGTGATGACAAGCACATGGCTCATTGTGATGACACAGGTCATGGGGCATTGTGCGGAAAAGCGCATGGAGCATTGTGATGAAAATTGTCATGGAGAATTGTGCTGACAAAAGCATGGAGCATAGTGATGACATGGGTAAAAGAGAATTGTGATGAAAATTTCATGGAGCATTGTGGTGACAAATTTCACAGAGCCTTTTGATGACGTGGGCATGGACCATTGTGATGACAAGGTCCTGGAGCATTGTGATGATGAGAGGACCATGGAGCCTTGTGATGACAATTCTCATGGAGCATTCTGATGAAAAGGGGAATGGAGCATTGTGATTACAGTGGTATTGGATCCTTGTGATGACAAGGCCGTACAACATTGTGATTGCAGGGGTCATGGAGCATGGTTATGACATGGGCAATGGAGCATTGTGATGACAAGGGCATCGAGCATTGGTCTGAAAAGATTCATGGATTATTGTGATGAGAGTGGGCAAGGAGCATTGTGATGACAAGTTCCTGGAACACTGTGATACATGGGTCATGTAGGATTGTAATGACAAGGGCATGGAGCAATGTGATGAGAGGCTTCATGGAGCAATGTGATGACAAGGGCATGGAGCATTGTGATGACAAGTGTCATGGAGCATTTTGATGACAAGATTCCCAGATCATTGTGTTGTCAGGGGTCATGGAGCGCTGTGATAACAGTGGTCATGGAGCATTGTGATGACAGGGTCAAGGAGCATTGTGATAAGAAGGTCATGAGGTATTAGGCTGAAAATATTCATGGAGTATTGTGATGACAGGGGTAATGGGGCATTGTGATGAAAAGGGAATGGAGTATTGTGATGACAAGTCCTGGGACATTGTGATGAGAAAACCATGGAGCCTTGTGATGACAAGTCTCATGGAGCATTGTGATTACAGGGGTCATGGAGCATTGTGATGAAAATGGCATGGAGCATTGTGATGCCAAGGGTCATGGAGCTTTGTGATGACAAAGTTCATGGAGCATTTTGATGACAAGGTCGTGGTGCATTGTGATGAGAAGGGCAGTGAGCATTTTGATGACAGGTCATGGAGCAATTTGATGAAAAGTATCATGGAATATTTTGATGACAGTGGTTATGGAACACTGTTATGTCAGGGGTCATAGAGCATTGTGATGAAAAGGGTCATGGAGCATTTTGATGACAGGGGTTATGGAACATTGTGATGTCAGGGTTCATGGAGCATTGTGATGATAAGGTCATGTAGCTTTGTCATGACAGGGATCATGGAACATTGTGATGAAGGGGGCAGAGAGCATTTTGATTAGAAGTGCATGGAGCATTGTGATGACAAGTTTTTTGGAGCACTGCAATGACAAGGATGTGGAGCATTGTGATGACAAGTGCATGGCGCATTGTGATGACATGGGTCATGGAGCATTGTGCTGAGAAGCGCATGGAGCATTGTGATGACAAGGGTCATGGAACATTGTGCTGACAAAGGCATGGAACATTATGATGACAACAGTCACAGAGCATAGTGATGAAAAGTTCATGGAGCATTGTGACAATGGTCACAGAGCCTTGTCATGAGGTGTTCAAGGACCATTGTGATGACAAAGTTCATGAAGGATTGTGATGACTGGAGTCATGGAACACTGTGATGACAAGGGTATGGAGCATTCTGATGACAGGGGCATGGTGCATTGGTCTGACAAGTTTCATGGTTTATTGTGATGACAGTGGGCAAGGCGCATTCTGATGAGAAGAGCATGGAGCATTGTGATGAGAAGGTCATGGAGTACTGTGAAGAGAGCGGTCTGGGGGCATTGTGATGACATATGTCATGGTCCATTTTGATGAAAATGGCATGGAGCATTCTGATGCCAAGTGTCATGGAGGAATGTGATGACAAAGTTAATGGAGCATTGTGATGACAGGTGTTTGGAGCATTGTGATGACAAGGGTCATGGAGCATTTTGATGACAAGGGCATGGAGGATTGTGAATGAAAAGGGCCATTGAGTATTTTGATGACAAGTTCGTGAAGCATTCTGAGGAAAAGCACATGGAGCTTACTATGACAGGGGTCATGGAGCATTTCGATGACAAGTGCATGAAGAATTGTGATTACAAGAGCATGTAACACTGTGATGAGAAGTGTCATGGAGCATTGTGATGGCAATACCGTGGAGCATTGTGATGAGAAGACCATGGATAATTTTGATGACGAGAGTCATGGAGCACTGTAATGACAAGGGGCATGGAGCATTGGGATGACAGGTGTCATGGAGCATTGTGATGACAGGGGTCATGGAGCATTGTGATGACAATGGTAATGGAGCATTCTGATGACAAGCTTGTGGAGTATTGTGATGACAGTGGCATGGAGCATTGTGAGGAAAAGGGCATTGAGCACAAGTTTCATGGTTTATTGTGATGACAGTGGGCAAGGTGCATTCTGATGAGAAGAGCATGGAGCATTGTGATGAGAAGGTCATGGAGTACTGTGAAGACAGGGGTCTGGGACCATTGTGATGATATATGTCATGGTCCATTGTGATGACAATGGCACGGAGCATTGTGATGCCAAGTGTCATGGAGGAATGTGATGACAAAGTTAATGGAGCATTGTGATGACAGGGGTTTGGAGCATTGTGATGACAACGGTCATGGAGCATTGTGATGATAAGGGTCATAGAGCATTCTGATGACAAGCTTGTGGAGTATTGTGATGACAATGCCATGGAGCATTGTGAGGAAAAGGGCATGGAGCATTGTGAAGAAAAAGGCATGGAGCCTTTTCATGAAAGGGTTCAAGGAGCATTCTGACGAAAAGTGTCAGGGAGCATTGTGATGACAAGTGTATTGAGCATTTGGATGACAAATTTCATGGAGCATTGTGATGAGAAGGGCATGGAGTACTGTGATGACAGGCATCATAGAGCAATGTGATGACAATTGTTATGGAACATTGTGATCAGAACAGTTTGGAGCATTGTGATGACACAGGTCATGGATCATTTTGATTTCAAGAATCACGGAGCATTGTGATGACAAGGGCATGAAACAATGTGATCCCAAGGTTCACAGAGGATTGTGATGACACTGGTAATGGAGAATTGTGATGACAAGTGCATGGAGCATTGTGATGACAAGGTCATGTAGCATTTTGCTGACAAAGGCATGGAGAATTGAGGAGACAAGTGTAAGGAGCTATGTGATGACAAGCGTCAAAGAGCATTGTGATTACAGGGGTCATGGAGCATTGGGATGACAAGCACATGGAACATTCTGATGACAAGTGGCATGGATCATTTTGATGACTGTGGTCCTGTAGCATTGTGATGACATGGGTCATGGAGCTTTGTGATGAGAAGGTCATGGAGCATTGGGCTGAAAATGTTCATGGAGTATTGTGATGACAGGGGTCATGGAGCATTGTGATGACAGGGTCATAGAGCACTGTGATAAGAAGGTCATGGAGCACTGGGCTGAAAATGTTCATGGAGTATTGTGATGACAGGGGTAATAGGGCATTGTGTTGACAAGGGAATGGAGCATTGTGATGACAAGGTCCTGGGGCATTGTGATGAGAAAACCATGTAGCCTTGTGATGACAAGTATCATGGAGCATTCTGATGAAAAGGTGCATGGAGCATTGTGATTACAGGGGTCATGAAGCATTGTGATGAAAATGGCATGGAGCATTGTGATGCCAAGTGTCATGGAGCTTTGTGATGACAAAGTTCATGGAGCATTTTGATGACAAGTTCGTGGTGCATTGTGATGAGAAGGGCAGGGAGCATTTTGATGACAGGGTCATGGAGCAATTTGATGAAAAGTATCATGGAATATTTTGATGACAGTGGTTATGGAACACTGTTATGTCAGGGTCATGGAGCATTGTGATGAAAAGGGTCATGGAGCATTTTGATGACAGGGGTTATGGAACATTGTGATGTCAGGGTTCATGGAGCATTGTGATGATATGGTCAAGCAGCATTGTCATGACAGGGATCATGGAACATTGTGATGACAGGGGGGAGAGAGCATTTTGATGAGAAGTGCATGGAGCATTGTGATGACAAGGTTTTTGGAGCACTGTAATGACAAGGATGTGGAGCATTGTGAGGACAAACGCATGGCACAATATGATGACATGGGTTATGGAGCATTGTGATGACAAGGGTCATGGAGCATTGTGCTGACAAAGGCATGGAGCATGGTGATGACAAGGATCACAGAGCATTGTGATGAAAAGTTCATGGAGCATTTTGGTGAGAAAGGTCAGAGAGCCTTGTGTGACGAGGACATGGACCATTGTGATGACAAATGTTATGAAGCCTTATGATGACTGGAGTCACAGAGCATTGAGATGACAGGGGTCTTGGAGCACTGTGATGACAAGGACATGGAGCATTGTGATGAGAAGGCCATGGAGCATTCTGATGACATGCATCATGGAGCTTTGTGATTAAACGTCATGGAGCATTGTGATTAAACGGGTCTTGGAGCATTGTGATGAAAATGACATGGAGCCTTGTCATGACAGGGTTCAAGGAGCATACTGATGACAAGTGTCAGGGAGCATTGTGATGACAAGTGTATTGAGCATTGTGATGACAAAGGTCATGGAGCACTGTGATGAGAAGACCATGGATAATTGTGATGATGAGCGTCATGGTGCATTGTGATGACAATGGTTATGGAACATTGTGATCACAAGGGTTTGGAGCATTTTGATGACAGAGGTCATGGAGCATATTGATTTCACTGTTATGACAATAGCATGAAGCATTATGATGATGGACATGGTGTATTGTGATGACAGGGTCATGGAGCAATTTGATGAAAAGGGCCATGGAACATTTTGATGACAGTGGTTATGGAACACTGTGATGTCAGGGGTCTTGGAGCCTTGTGATGAAAAGGGTGATGGAGCATTCTGATGACAGAGGATATGGAACATTTTGATGTCAGGGGTCATGGAGCATTTTTATGATATGGCATGTGGCATTGTGATGACAGAGGTCATGGAAAATTGTGATGACTGTGGTGAGGGAGTATTGTGATGACTACTGATGGAACATTGTGATATTAGTGGTGAGAAAGCATTTTGATGAGAAGTGCAAGGAGCATTGTGATGACAAGGTTTATGGAGCATTGTGATGACAACGATGTGGAGCATTCTGATGACAATTACATGGCGAATTTTGATGACATGGGTCATGGAGCATTGTGCTGAGAAGCGCATGGAACATTGTGATGACACGGGTCATGGAACACTGTGACGACAACGGTCACAGAGCATTGTGATGAAAAGTTTATGGAGCACTGTGGTGACAATGGTCACAGAGTCTTGTGATGACGAGGGCAAGGACCATTGTGATGACAAAGGTCATGAAGCATTGTGATGACTGGAGTCACGGAACATTGTGATGACAAGGGTATGGAGCATTCTGATGACAGGGGCATGGTGCATTGGTCTGAGAAATTTCATGGTTTATTGTGATGACAGTGGGCAATGCGCATTCTGATGCGAACAGCATGGAGCATTATGATGAGAATGTCATGGAGTACTGTGAAGACAGGGGTCTTGGGTCATTGTGATGACATATGTCATGGTCCATTGTGATGACAATGGCATGGAGTAATGTGATGCCAAGTGTCATGGAGGAATGTGATGACAAAGTTAATAGAGCATTGTGATACAGGGGTTTGGAGCATTGAGATGACAATGGTCATGGAGCATTTTGATGACAAGGGCATGGAGGATTGTGATGACAATGGCCATTGAGAATTTTGATGACAAGTTCCTGAAGCATTGTGATGAAAAGCACATGGAGCTTGCTATGACAGGGGTCATGGAGCATTGCGATGACAAGTGCATGGAGAACTGTGATGACAAGAGCATGTAACATTGTGATGAGAAGTGTCATGGAGCATTGTGATGGCAAGACCGTGGAGCACTGTGATGAGAAGACCATGGATAATTTTGATGACTAGTGTCATGGAGCACTGTAATGACAAGGGGCATGGAGCATTGTGATGACAGGTGTCATGGAGCATTCTGATGACATGGGTCATGGAGCATTGTGATGACAAGGGTCATGGAGCATTCTGATGACAAGCGTGTGGAGTATTGTGATGACAATGGCATGGAGCATTGTGATGAAAAGGGCATGGAGCATTGTGATGAAAATGGCATGGAGCCTTTTCATGACAGGGTTCAAGGAGCATTCTGACGAAAAGTGTCAGGGAGCATTGTGATGACAAGTGTATTGAGCATTGTGATGACAAAGTTCATGGAGCATTGTGATGACAAGGGTATGGAGTATTTTGATGACAGGCATCATGGAGCGTTGTGATGACAACTGTTATGGAACATTGTGAGCACAAGAGTTTGGAGCATTGTGATGACACAGGTCATGGATCATTTTGATTTCAAGAATCACGGAGCATTGTGATGACAAGGGCATGAAACAATGTGATCCCAAGGTTCACGGAGGATTGCGATGACACTGGTAATGGAGAATTGTGATGACAATTCCATGGAGCATTGTGATGACAAGGTCATGTAGCATTTTGCTGACAAAGGCATGGAGAATTGTGATGACAAGTGTCATGTAGCTGTGTGACGACAAGCGTCAAGGAGCATTGTGATTACAGGGGTCATGGAGCATTGGGATGACAAGCACATGGAACATTATGATGACAAGTGGCATGGATCATTTTGATGACTGTGGTCATGTAGAATTGTGATGACATGTGTCATGGAGCTTTGTGATGAGAAGATCATGCAGCATTGGGCTGAAAATATTCATGGAGAACTGTGATGACAGGGGTCATGGAGCATTGTGATGAGAAGGGAATGGAGCAATGTGATGAGAAGGTCCTGGAGTATTGTGATGAGAGGGCCATGGAGCCTTGTGATGACAAGTGTCATGGAGCATACTGATGAAAAGTTGCAAGGAGCATTGAGATTACAGGGATTTTGAAGGATTGTGATGACAAGGGCATGGAGTATTGTGATGAGAAAGCAATGGAGCATTCTGATGACATGAGTCATGGAGCATTGTGATGACAAGGGCATGGTGCATTGTGATGACTGGGGCATGGAACATTGGTCTGACAAGTTTCATGGATTATTGTAATGACAGTGGGCATGGCACATTGTGATGACAAGGGCATGGAACATTGTGATGACAAGGTCATGGAGTATTATGAAGACAGGTGTCAGGGAGCATTGTGATGACATATGTCATTGTCCATTGTGATGACAATGGCATGGAGCATTGTGATACCAAGTGTCATGGAGGATTGTGATGACAAAGGTAATGGAGCATTTTGATGACAAGGGCTTGGAACATTGTGATGACAAGGGTCATGGAGCATTGTGATGACAAGGGCATGGAGCATTTTGATGACAAGAGACATTGAGAATTTTGATGACAATATCATGAAACATTGTGATGAAAAGCTCATGGAGCTTGCTATGACAGGGATCATAGAGCATTCCGATGACTAGTGCATGGAAAATTGTGATGACAAGATCATGTAACAGTGTGATAAGAAGTGTCATGGAGCATTGTGATGACAAGGACGTGGAGAATTGTGATGACATGGGACATGGAACATTGTGAAGACCAGGGCATGGAGCATTGTGATGGCAAGACCGTGGAGCATTGTGATGAGAAGATCACGGATAATTGTGATGACGAGCGTCATAGAGCACTGTAATGACAAGGGTAATGTAGCATTGTGATGACAAGGGCATGGAGCATTGTGATGAGAAGGCCTCGGAGCATTCTGATGACATGCGTCATGAATATTTTTGACGACAAGGGAATGGAAAATTGTGATTACAGGGGTCTTGGAGCATTGTGATGAAAAGGGAATGGATCATTGTGATGAAAAATGCATGGAGCCTTGTCATGACACGGTTCAAGGAGCATACTGATGACAACTGTCAGGGAGCATTGTGATGATAAGTGTATTGAGCATTGTGATGACAAAGATCATGGAGCATTGCGATGAGAAGACCATGGATAATTGTGATGACCAGCATCAAGGGGCATTGCGATGACAAGTGTTATGGAACATTGTGATCAGAAGGGTTTGGTGCATTGTGATGACAGAGTTCATGGAGCATTTTGATTTCATTGTGATGACAATAGCATGAAATATTATGGTGATGGGCACGGTGCATTGTGATGACAGAGTTTATGGAGAATTGAGATGAAAAGGGGCATGGAGCATTGTGATTACAGGGGTGTTGGAGCATTGTGATGACAAGGGCATGGAGCATTGTGATGAGAAGGCAATGGAGCATTCTGATGACATGCGTCATGGAACTTTGTGATGACAAGGGCATGGAGCATTGTGATTACAGGGGTCATGGAATATTGTGATGACAGGGGTGAGGGAGTATTGTGATGACTAGTGATGGAACATTGTGATATCAGTGGTGAGAAAGCATTTTGAGGAGAAGTGCATGGAGCATTGTGATGACAAGGTTTATGGAGCATTTTCATGACAAGGATGTGGAGAATTGTGATGACAAGTGCATGGTGCATTGTGATGACATGGGTTATGGAGCATTGAGATGAAATGGGGCATGGATAATTTTGATTACAGAGGTCTTGGTGCATTGTGATGACAAGGGTCATGGAGCCTTGTGATGACAAGGCAGTGGAACATTGTGATGGCAGGGTCATGGAGCATTGTTATGACAGGTGTAAAGGAGCATTGTGATGACAATGGCATGGAGCATTGTGATGCCAAGTGTCATGGGGCATTTTAACAACAAGGTCATGGGGCATTTAGATGAAAAGGACAGGGAGCATTGTGATGACAGGGTCATGGAGAAATTTGATGAAAAATGTCATGGAATATTTTGATGACAGGGATTATGAAACATTGAGATGTCAGGGGTCATGAAGCATTGTGATGAAATGGGTCATGGAGCATTTTGTGACCGGGGTTATGGAACATTGTGTTGTCAGGTGTCATGGAGCATTCTGATGATAAGGGAATGTAGCAATGTGATGACAAGGGTCATGGAGCATTGTGATAACAATGGCATGGAGCAATGTGATGAGAGGGCCATGTAACATTGGCCTGACATGTTTCATGGATTATTGTGATGACAGTGGGCATGGAGAATTGAGATGACAAGGGCATGGATCATTGTGGTGAGTAAGGTCACAGAGCCTTTTATGACGAGGGCATGGACCATTGTGAGGACAAAGGTCATGAAGCATTGTGATGACTTGAGTCACGGAGCATTGTGATGACAGGGGTCATGGAGCTTTGTGATGACAAAGGCATGGAACATTGTAATGACAGGGGCATAGAACATTGGTCTGACATGTTTAATGGATTATTGTGATGACAGTGCGCATGGCACATTGTGATGACAAGGGCATGGAACATTGTGATGACAAGGTCATGGAATATTGTGAAGACAGGTGTCAAGGAGCATTGTGATGACATATATCATTGTCCATTGTGATGACAATGGCATGGAGCATTGTGATACCAAGTGTCATGGAGGATTGTGATTACAAAGGTAATGGAGCATTTTGATGACAAGGGCTTGGAACATTGCAATGACAAGGGTCATGGAGCATTGTGATGACAAGGGCATGGAGCATTCTGATGAAAAGGGAATGGATCATTGTGATGAAAAAGGCATGGAGCCTTGTCATGACAGTGTTCAAGGAGCATACTGATGACAAGTGTCAGCGAGCATTGTGATGCCAAGTGTATTGAGCATTGTGGTGACAAAGGTCATGGAGCATTGTGATGAGAAGACCTTGCATAACTGTGATGACGAGCGTTATGGGGCATGTGATGACAAGTGTTATGGAACATTCTGATCAGAAGGGTTTGGAGAGTTGTGATGACAGAGGACATGGAGCATTTTGATTTCATTGTGATGACAATAGCATAAATCATTATGATGATGGGCATGGTGCATTGTGATGACAGGCTTCATGGAGAATTGAGATGAAAAGGGGCATGGAGCATTGTGATTACGGGGGTGTGGGAGCATTGTGATCACAAGGGTCATGGAGCCTTGTGATGACAAGGCCGTGGAACATTCTGATGGCAGGGGTCATGGAGCATTGTTATGACAGGTGCAATGGAGCATTGTGATGACAAGGGCATGGAGCAATGTGATGAGAGATTTCATTGAGCATTGTGATGACAATTGAATGGAGCATTGTGATGCCAAGGGTCATGGAGCTTTGTGATGACAAATGTCATGGGGCATTTTGATGACAATGGCGTGGTGCATTGTGATGAGAAGGGCAGGGAGCATTGTGATGACAGGGTCATGGAGCAATTTGAATAAAAGGGTCATGGAATATTTTGATGACAGGGGTTATGGAACATTGTGATGTCTGGGGTCATGAAGCATTGTGATGAAATGGGTGATGGAACATTTTGTGACAGGGGTTATGGAACATTGTGATGTCAGGGGTCATGGAGCATTGTGATTATAAGGGCATGTAGCACTGTGATGACAGTGGTCATGGAACATTGTGATGACAGGGGTGAGCGAGTATTGTGATGACTAGTGATGGAACATTGTGATATATGTGGTGAGAGAGCATTTTGATGAGAAAGGCATGGAGCATTGTATGACATGTTTTATGGAGCATAGCGATGAAAAGATTATAGAGCATTGTGATGAAAAGAGCATGGCACATTGTGATGACATGTGTCATTGAGCATTGTGCTGACAAGGGCATGGAGCATTCTGATGAAAAGGTGCATGGAGCATTGAGATTACAGGGGTTTTGGAGTATTGTGATGACAAGGGCATGGAGTATTGTGATGAGAAGGCAATGGAGCTTTCTGATGACATGCGTCATGGAGCTTTGTGATGACAAGTACATGGAGCATTGTGATTGCAGGGGTCTTGGATCATTGCGATGAAAAGGGAATGGATCATTGTGCTGAAAATTGCATGGAGCCTTGTCATGACAGGGTTCAAGGAGCCTACTGATGACAACTGTCAGGGAGCATTGTGATGATAAGTGTATTGAGCATTGTGATGACAAAGATCATGGAGCATTGTGATGAGAAGACCATGGATAATTGTGATGACCAGCGTCATGGGGCACTGTGATGACAAGTGTTACGGAACATTGTGATCAGAAGGGTTTGGTGCATTGTGATGACAGAGGTCATTGAGCATTTTGATTTCATTGTGATGACAATAGCATGAAATATTATGGTGATGGGCACGGTGCATTGTGATGACAGTGTTCATGGAGCATTGAGATGAAAAGGTGCATGAAGCATTGTGATTACAGGAGTGTTGGAGCATTGTGATGAAAAGGTCATGGAGCATTGTGATGAGAAGGCCATGGAGCATTCTGATGACATGCATCATGGAGCTTTGTGATGACAAGGGCATGGAGAATTTTGATTACAGGGGTCATGGAATATTGTGATGACAGGGGTGAGAAAGCATTTTGAGGAGAAGTGCATGGAGCATTGTGATGACAAGGTTTACAGAGCATTTTGATGACAAGGATGTGGAGCATTGTGATGACAAGTGCATGGTGCATTGTGATGACCTGGGTTATGGTACATTGTGCTTACAAAGGCATCGAGCTTTGTGATGACAAGTGTCACAGACATTGTGATAAAAATTTCATGGAGCATTGTGGTGACAAAGGTCACAGAGCTTTGTGTGACCAGGTCATGGACCATTGTGATGACAAATGTCATGAAGCATTGTGATGACTGCAGTCACGGAGCATTGTGACAACAGGGGTCTTGGAGCATTGTGATGAAAAGGGAATGGATGATTGTGATGAAAATGGCATGGAGCCTTGTCATGACAGTGTTCAAGGAGCATACTGATGACAAGTGTCAGCGAGCATTGTGATGCCAAGTGTATTGAGCATTGTGGTGACAAAGGTCATGGAGCATTTTGATGAGAAGACCTTGCATAATTGTGATGACGAGCGTCATGAGGCATGTGATGACAAGTGCTATGGAATATTGTGATCAGAAGGGTTTGGAGCATTGTGATGACAGAGGACATGGAGCATTTTGATTTCATTGTGATGAAAATAGCATGAAATATTATGGTGTTGGGCATGGTGCATTGTGATGACAGTGTTCATGGAGCATTGAGATGAAAAGGGGCATGGAGAATTGTGATTACAGAGGTCTTGGAGCATTGTGATGACAAGGGTCATGAAGCCTTGTCATGACAAGGCCGTGGAACATTGTGATGGAAGGGGTCATGGAGCATTGTTATGACAGGTGTAATGGAGCATTGTGATGACAAGTGCATGGAGCAATGTGATGAGAGATTTCATTGAGCATTGTGATGACAATGGCATGGATCATTGTGATGCCAACTGTCATGGAACTTTGTGATGACAAATGTCATGGGGCATTTTGATGACAAGGGCGTGGTGCATTGTGATGAGAAGTGCAGGGAGCATTTTGATGACAGGGTCATGGAGCAATTTGAATAAAAGGGTCATGGAATATTTTGATGACAGGGGTTATGGAACATTGTGATGTCAGGGGTCATGAAGCATTGTGGTGAAATGGGTCATGGAGCATTTTGTTACAGGGGTTATGGAACATTGTGATGTCAGGGGTCATGGAGAATTGTGATGAAAAGGGCATGTAGCACTGTGATGACAGTGGTCATGGGACATTGTGATTACAGGGGTGAGCGATTATTGTGATGACTAGCGATGGAACATTGTGATATATGTGGTGAGAGAGAATTTTGATGAGAAGTGCATGGAGAATTGTGATGACAAGTTTTATGGAGCATAGCGATGAAAAGGATGTGGAGCATTGTGATGAAAAGAGCATGGCACATTGTGATGACATGTGTCATGGAGCACTGTGCTGACAAGCGCATGGAGCATTTTGATGACAAGGGACACAGCATTGTGATGAAAATTTCATGGAGAATTGCGGTGACAAAGATCACAGAGCCTTGTGTGACGAGGGCATGAACCATTGTGAGGAGAAAGGTCATGAATCATTGTGATGACTGGAGTCACGGAGCACTGTGATGACAGGGGTCATGGAGCATTGTGATGACAAGGGCATGGAGCAATGTGATGACAGGGGCATGGAACATTGGTCTGACTATTTTCATGGATTATTGTGATGAGAGTGGGCATGGAGCATTGAGATGACAAGGGCATGGAGCATTGTGTTGACAAAGGTCACAGAGCCTTGTGTGACGAGGGCATGGTCCTTTGTGAGGAGAAATGTCATGAAGCATTGTGATGACTGGAGTCACGGAGCATTGTGGTGACAGGGGTCATGGAGCATTGTGATGACAAGGGCATGGAGCATTGGTCTGACATGTTTCATGGATTATTGTGATGACAGTGGGCATGGCGCATTGTGATGACAAGGGCATGGAACATTGTGATGACAAGGTCATGCAGTATTTTGAAGACAGGTGTCAGGGAGCGTTGTGATGACATATGTCATTGTCCATTGTGATGACAATGGCATGGAGCATTGTGATACCAAGTGTCATGGAGGATTGTGATGACAAAGGTAATGGAGCATTTTGATGACAAGGGCTTGGAACATTGCGATGACAAGGGTCATGGAGCATTGTGATGACAAGGGCATGGAGCATTCTGATGAAAAGGTGCATGGAGCATTGAGATTACAGGGCTTTTGAAGCAATGTGATGACAAGGGCATGGAGCATTGTGATGAGAAGGCAATGGATCATTCTGATGACATGCGTCATGGAGCTTTGTGATGGCAAGGACATGGAGCATTTTGATTAAAGGGGTCTTCTAGCATTGTGATGAAAAGGGAATGGATCATTGTGATGAAAAATGCATGGAGCCTTGTCATGACAGGGTTCAAGAGGCATACTGATGACAACTGTCAGGGAGCATTGTGATGATAAGTGTATTGAGCATTGTGATGACAAAGATCATGGAGCATTGTGATAAGAAGACCATGGATAATTGTGATGACCAGCCTCATGGGGCATTGTGATGACAAGTGTTATGGAACATTGTGATCAGAAGGGTTTGGTGCATTGTGATGACAGAGGTCATTGAGCATTTTGATTTCATTTTGATGACAATAGCATGAAATATTATGGTGATGGGCACGGTGCATTGAGATGACAGGGTTCATGGAGCATCGAGATGAAAATGGGCATGGAGCATTGTGATTATGGGGGTGTTGGAGCATTGTGATGACAAGGGCATGGAGCATTGTGATGAGAAGGCCATGGAGCATTCTGATGACATGTGTCATGGAGCTTTGTGATGACAAGGGCATGGAGCATTGTGATGACTAGGGACAAAGAGCATTGTGATTAAATGTTCATGGAGCATTGTGGTGACAAAGATTACAGAGCCTTGTGTGAAGAGGGCATGGATCATTGGTCGGACAAGTTTCAAGGAATATTGTGATGACAGTGGGCATGGAGAATTGTGATGACAAGGGCATGGAGCATTGTGGTGACAAAGGTCATGAAGCATTGTGATGACAATGGCATGGAGCATTGTTATAACAAGTGTCATGGAGGATTGTGATGACAAAGGTAATGGAGCATTTTGATGACAAGGGCTTTGGACGTTGTGATGAAAAGGGTCATGGAGCATTGCGATGACAAGTGCCTTTGAGAATTTTGATGACAACGTCGTGAAGCATTGTGATGACAAGCGCATGGAGCTTGCTATGTCAGGGGTCATAGAGCATTGCGATGACAAGTGCATGGAGAATTGTGATGAAATTATCATGTAATATTGTGATAATAAGTGTCATGGAGCATTGTGATGACAAGGACGTGGAGAATTGTGATGACATGGGACATGGAGCATTGTGATGACCGGGGCATGGAGCATTGTAATGGCAAGACCGTGGAGCGTTGTCATTAGAAGATCACGGATAACTGTGATGACAAGCATCATGGAGCACTGTAATGTCAAGGGACATGAAGCATTGTGATTACAGGGGTCTTGGAGCATTGTGATGACATGGGCATGGATCATTGTGATGAGAAGGCCACGGAGCATTCTGATGACATGCGTCATGAATCTTTGTGACGACAAGGGCATGGAGCTTAGTGATTACATGGGTATTGGAGCACTGTGATGACAAGGGTCATGGAGCCTTGGATGACAAGGCCGTGGATCATTGTGATGGGAGGGGTCATGGAGCATTTCTATGACAGGGGTAAAGGAGAATTGTGATGACAAGGGCATGGAACATTGGTCTGAAAATTTCATGGATTATTGTGATGAGATTCGGCATGGAGCATTGTGATGATTAGGGCACGGAACACTCTGATACATGTGTCATGGGGGATTGTACTGACAACGGCATGGAACATTGTGATGAGAAGAGTATCGAGCATTGTGATGACAAGCGTCATGGAGCATTGTGCTGACAAGGGCATGGAGCAATGTGATGAGAGGTTTCATGTAGCATTGTGATGAAATGGCATGGAGCATTGTGATGCCAAGGGTCATGGAGCTTTGTGATGACAAACGTCATGGAGCATTTTGATGACAAGGTGGTGGTGCATTGTGATGAGAAGGGCAGGGAGCACTGTGATGATTAGGGCACGGAACACTCTGATACATGTGTCATGGGGGATTGTACTGACAACGGCATGGAACATTGTGATGAGAAGAGTATCGAGCATTGTGATGACAAGCGTCATGGAGCATTGTGCTGACAAGGGCATGGAGCAATGTGATGAGAGGTTTCATGTAGCATTGTGATGAAATGGCATGGAGCATTGTGATGCCAAGGGTCATGGAGCTTTGTGATGACAAACGTCATGGAGCATTTTGATGACAAGGTGGTGGTGCATTGTTATGAGAAGGGCAGGGAGCATTGTGATGACAGGGTCATGGAACAAATTGATGAAAAGTGTCATGGAACATTTTGATTACAGGGGTTATGGATCATTGTGATGTCAGGCGTCATGGAGCATTTTGATGAAAAGGTTCATGGAGCATTCTGATGAAAAGTTTCATGGAGCATTGTGATTACAGGGGTTTTGAAGCATTGTGATGACAAGGGATGGAGTATTGTGATGAGAAGGCAATGGATCATTCTGATGACATTCATCATGTAGCTTTGTGATGACAAGTACTTGGAGCATTGTGATTAAAGTGGTCTTGGAGCATTGTGATGAAAAGGGAATGGATCATTGTGAGGAAAAATGCCTGGAGCCTTGTCATGACAGGTTTCTAGGGGCATACTGATGACAACAGTCAGGGAGCATTGTGATGATAAGTGTATGGAGCATTGTGATGACAAAGATCATGGAGCATTGTGATGAGAAGTCCATGGATAATTGTGATGACCAGCCTCATGGGGCATTGTGATGACAAGTGTTATGGTATATTGTGATCAGAAGGGGTTGGTGCATTGTGATGACAGAGGTCATTGAGCAGTTTGATTTAATTTTGATGACAACAGCATGAAATATTATGGTGATGGACCCGGTGCATTGTGATGACAGGTTTCATGGAGCATTGAGATGAAAAACGGCCTGGAGCACTGTGATTACAGGGCTGTTGGAGAATTGTGATGACAAGGGCATGGAGCATTGTGATGAGAAGGCCATGGAGCATTCAGATGACATGCATCAAGGAGCTTTGTGATGACAAGGGCATGGAGCATTGTGATTACAGGGGTCTTGGAGCATTGTGACGACAAAGGTCATGGAGGCTTGTGATGACAAGGCCGCGGAACCTGGTGATTGCAGGGGTCATGGATCATTGTTATGACAGGGGTAATGGAGCTTTGTGATGACAAAGGTCATGGGGCATTTTGATGACAAGGGCGTGGTGCATTGTGATGTGAAGGGCTGGGAGCATTGTGATGACAGAATCATGGAGCAATTTGATGAAAAGTGTCATGGAATATTTTGATGACAGGGGTAATGGAACATTGTGATGTCAGGGGTCATGGAGCATTGTGATGATAAGGGCATGTAGCACTATGATGACAGGGGTCATGGAACATTGTGATGACAGGGGTGAGGGGGTATTGTGATTACTAGTGATGGAACATTGTGATATATGTTTTGAGAGAACATTTTGATGAGAAGTGCATGGAGCATTGTGATGACAACTTTTATGGAGCATAGCGATGAAAAGGATGTGGAGCACTGTGATGACAAACCCATCGCGCATTGTGATGACATTGGTCAGGGAGCATTGTGCTGACAAACGTATAAAGCATTGTGATGACAAGGGACAAAGAGCATTGTGATGAAAAGTTCATGCAGCATTATAGTGACAAAGATCACCGAGCCTTTTGTGAAGAGGGCATGGATCATTGGTCTGACAAGTTTCATGGATTATTGTGATGACAGTGGGCATGTAGCATTGTGATGACAAGGGCATGGAGCATTCTGGTGACAAAGGTCATATAGCCTTGTGTGACGTGGGCATGGACCATTGTGATGACAAATGTCATGAAGCATTGTGATGACTGGAGTCAGGGAGCATTGTGATGACATATGTCATTGTCCATTGTGATGACAATGGCATGGAGCATTGTGATACCAAGTGTAATGGAGGATTGTGATGACAAAGGTAATGGAGAATTTTGATGACAAGGGCTTGGGACATTGTGATGACAAGGGTCATGGAGCATTGTGATGACAAGGGCATGGAGCATTGTGATGACAAGGGCCATTGAGAATTTTGATGAAAATGTCGTGAAGCATGTGATGACAAGCTCATGGAGCTTGCTATGACAGAGGTCATAGAGCATTCCGATGACAAGTGCTTGGAGAATTGTGATGACAAGATGAGGTAACATTGTGATAGGAAGTGTCATGGAGCATTGTGATGACAAGGACGTGGAGAATTGTGATAACATGGGACATGGAGCATTGTGATGACCAGGGCATGGAGCATTGTGATGGCAAGACCGTGGAGCATTGTGATGAGAAGATCACGGATAATTGTGATGACGAGCGTCATGGAGCACTGTAATGACAAGGGGCATGGAACATTTTGAATCCAGGGTTCCTGGAGCATTGTGATGACAAGGGAATGGAGCATTTTCATGAGAAGGCCATGGAGCATTCTGATGACATGCGTCATGAATCATTGTGACGACATGGGCATGGAACATTGTGATTACAGAGGTCTTGGAGCACTATGATGACAAGGGTCATGGAGCTTTGGATGACAAGGCCGTGGAACATTGTGATGGCATGGGTCATGGAGCATTGTTATGACAGGGGTAATGGAGCATTGTGATGACATGTGCATGAAACATTGGTCTGAAAATTTCATGGATTATTGTGATGAGATTCGGCATGGAGCATTGTGATGACTAGGGCACGGAACACTTGATACATGTGTCATGGAGGATTGTAATGACAAGGGCATGGAACATTGTGATGAGAAGAGTATCGAGCATTGTGATGACAAGTGTCATGGAGCATTGTGCTGACAAAGGCATGGAGCATAGTGAAGACATGGGTAAAAGAGCATTGTGATGAAATTTTCATGGAGCATTATGGTGACAAATTTCACAGAGCCTTTTAATGAAGTGTGCATGGACCAGTGTGATGACAATGTACAGGAGCATTGTGATGAGAGGACCATGGAGCCTTTTGGTGACAATTCTCATGGAGCATTCTGATGAAAAGTGGCATGGAGCATTGTGATTACAGGGGTATTGGATCCTTGTGATGACAAGACCGTTGAACATTGTCATGGCAGGGTTCATGGAGCATGGTTATGACATGGGCAATGGAGGATTGTGATGACAAGGGCATCAAGCATTGGTCTGAAAACTTTCATGCATTACTGTGATGAGAGTGGGCATAGAGCATTGTGATGTCTAGGGCACGGGACACTGTGATACATGGATCATGGATGTTTGTAATGACAAGGGCATGGGGCAATGTTATGAGAGGCTTCATGGAGCATTGTGATGACAAGGGTCATGGAGCATTTTGAATACAAGATTCCCATATCATTGTGTTGTCAGGGTTCATGGAGCTCTCTGATGACAGTGGTCATGGAGCATTGTGATGACAGGGTCATGGAGCATTGTGATAAGAAGGTCATGGAGCATTGGGCTGAAAATGTTCATGGAGTATTGTGATGACAGGGTAATGGGGCACTGTGATGACAAGGTTCTGGGGCATTGTGATGAGAAAACCATGGAGTCTTGTGATGACAAGTCTCATGGAGCATTGTGATGAAAATGTGCATGGAGCATTGTGATTACAGGGGTCATGAAACTTTGTGATGAAAATGGCATGGAGCATTGTGATGCCAAGGGTCATGGAGTTTGTGATGACAAAGTTCATGGGGCATTTTGATGAGAAGGTCGTGGTGCATTGTGATGAGAAGGGCAGGGAGCATTTTGATGACAGGGTCATGGAGCAATTTGATGAAAAGTATCATGGAATATTTTGATGACAGTGGTTATGGAACATTGTGATGACAGGGGTCATGGAGGATTGTGATGAAAAGGGTAATGGAGCATTTTGATGACAGAGGTAATGGAACATTGTGATGTAAGCGTTCATGGAGCATTGTGATGATAAGGTCATGTAGCATTGTCATGACACTGATCATGGAACATTGTGATGACAGGGCGAGAGAGCATTTTAATGAGAAGTGCATGGAGCATTGTGATGACAAGGTTTTTGGAGCTCTGTAATGACAAGGATGTGGAGCACTGTGATGGCAAGCGCATGGGGCATTGTGATGACATGGGTTGTGGAGCATTGTGCTCACAAGCGCATGGAGCATTGTGATGACAAGGGTCATGGAGCATTGTGCTGACAAAGGCATGGAGCATGGTGATGACAAGGATCACAGAGCATTGTGATGAAAATTTCATGGAGCATTGTGATGAGAAGGCCATGGAGCATTCTGATGACATGCGTCATGGAGCTTTGTGATGACAAGGGCATGGAGAATTGTGGTTACAGGGGTCATGGAATATTGTGATGACAGGGGTGAGGGAGTATTTTGATGACTAGTGATGGAACATTTTGATATCAGTTGTGAGAAGGCATTTTGAGGAGAAGTGCATGGAGCATTGTGATGACAAGGTTTATGGAGCATTTTGATGACAAGGATGTGGAGCACTGTGATGACAAGTGCATGGTGCATTGTGATGACATGGGTTATGGAGCATTGTGCTGACACGCGCATTGAGCATTGTGATGACAAGGGTCATGGAGCATTGTGCTGACAAAGGCATGGAGCTTTGTGATGACAAGGGTCACAGAGCATTGTGATAAAAATTTCATGGAGCATTGTGGTGACAAAGATCACAGAGCTTTGTGTTACGAGGTCAAGGACCATTGTGAGGACAAATATCATGAAGAATGGTGATGACTGGAGTCACGGAGCATTGTGATAACAGGGTTCATGGAGCATTGTGATGAAAAGGGAATGGATCATTGTGATGAAAAAGGCATGGAGCCTTGTCATGACAATGTTCAAGGAGCATACTGATGACAAGTGTCAGCCAGCATAGTGATGCCAAGTGTATTGAGCATTGTGATGACAAAGGTCATGGTGCATTGTGATGAGAAGACCTTGTATAATTGTGATGACGAGCGTCATGGGGCATGTGGTGACAAGTGTTATGGAACATTGTGATCAGAAGGGTTTGGAGCATTGTGATGACAGAGGACTTGGAGCATTTTGATTTCATTGTGATGACAATAGCATGAATCATTATGATGATGGGAATGGTGTATTGTGATGACAGGGTTCATGGAGCATTGAGATGAAAAGGGGCATGGAGAATTGTGATTACAGAGGTCTTGGTGCATTCTGATGACAAGGGTCATGGAGCCATGTGATGACACGGCAGTGGAACATTGTGATGGCAGGGGTCATGGAGCATTGTTATGACAGGTGTAATGGAGCACTGTGATGACAAGGGCATGGAGCAATGTGATGAGAGATTTCATTGAGCATTGTGATGAAAATGGCATGGAGCATTGTGTTGCCAAGTGTCATGGAGCTTTGTGATGACAAATGTCGTGGGGCATTTTGACGACAAGGGCATGGTGCATTGAGATGAGAAGGACAAGGAGCATTGTGATGACAGGGTCATGGAGCAATTGGATGAAAAAGGTCATGGAATATTTTGATGACAGGGGTTATGGAACATTGTGATGTCAGGGGTCATGAAGCATTGTGATGAAATGGGTCATGGAGCATTTTGTGACAGGGGTTATGAACATTGTGATGTCAGAGGTCATGGAGCATTGTGATGATAAGGGCATGTAACACTGTGATGAGAGTGTCATGGAACACTGTGATGACAGGGGTGAGGGAGTATTGTGATGACAAGTGATGTAACATTGTGATATATGTGGTGAGAGAGCATTTTGATGAGAAGTGCATGGAGCATTGTGATGACAAGTGTTATGGAGCATAGCAATGATAAGGATGTGGAGTATTGTGATGACAAGCGCATGGCGCATTGTGATGACATGGGTCATGGAGCATTGTGCTGACAAGCACATGGAGTATTTTGATGACAAGTGTCATGGAGCATTGTGCTGACAAAGGCATGGGGCATTTTGATGACAAGGGACAAAGAGCATTGTGATGAAATATTCATGGAGCATTGTGGTGAAAAAGATCACAGAGCCTTGTGTGACGAGGGCATGGACCATAGTGATGAGATAGGTCATGAAGCATTGTGATGACTGGTGTCACGGAGCATTGTGATGAAATGGGTCATGGAGCATTGTGATGACAAGGGCATGGAACAATGTGATGACAAGGTCATGGAACATTGTGATGACAAGGTCATGGAGTATTGTGAAGACAGGTGTCAGGGAGCATTGTGATGACATATGTCATTGTCCACTGTGATGACAATGGCATGGAGCATTGTGATACCAAATGTCATGGAGGATTGTGATGACAAATGTAATGGAGCATTTTGATGACAAGGGCTTGGAACATTTTGATGACAAGGGTCATGGAGCATTGTGATGATAAGTTCCATTGAGAATTTTGATGACAAATTCGTGAAGCATTGTGATGACAAGCGCATGGAGGTTGCTATGACAGGGGTCATAGAGCATTGCGATGACAAGTGCATGGAGAATTGTGATGAAAAGATCATGTAACGTTGTGATAAGAAGTGTCATGGAGCATTGTGATGACAAGGACGTGGAGAATTGTGATGACATGGGACATGGATCATTGTGATGACCAGGGCATGGAGCATTGTGATGGCAAGACGTGGAGCACTTTGATGAGAAGATCACGGATAATTGTGATGACGAGCGTCATGGAGCACTGTAATGACAAGGGGCATGGAGCATTGTGATTACAGGGGTCTTGGAGCATTGTGATGACAAGGGCATGAATCATTGTCATGAGAAGGCAACGGAGCATTCTGATGACATGCGTCATGAATCTTTGTGACAACAAAGGCATGGAGCATTGTGATTACAGGGGTCTTGGAGAACTGTGATGACAAGGGTCATGGAGCCTTGGATGACAAGGCCGTGGAACATTGTGATGGCAGTGGTCATGGAGCATTGTTAGGACATGGGTAATGGAGCATTGTGATGACAAGGGCATGGGACATTAGTCTGAAAATTTCATGGATTATTGTGATGAGATACGGCATGGAGCATTGTGATGACTAGGGCACGGAACACTGTGATATCTGTGTCATGCGGGATTGAGGTGACAAGCGCATGGAGCATTGTGATGAGAAGAGTATCGAGCATTGTGATGACAAGCGTCATGGAGCATTGTGCTGACAAGGGCATGGAGCAATGTGATGAGAGGTTTCATGTAGCATTGTGATGAAATGGCATGGAGCATTGTGATGCCAAGGGTAATGGAGCTTTGTGATGACAAAGGTCATGGAGCATTTTGATGACAAGGTCGTGGTGCATTGTGATGAGAAGGGCAGGGAGCATTGTGATGACAAGGTCATGGAGCAAATTGATGAAAAGTGTCATTTATCATTTTGATGACAGGGGTTATGGAACATTGTGATGTCATGGGTCATGGAGCATTTTGATGAAAAGGGTCATGGAGCATTCTGATGAAAAGGTGCATGGAGCATTGTGATTACAGGGGTTTTGAAGCATTGTGATGACAAGGGCAAGGAGCATTGTGATGAGAAGGCAATGGAGCATTCTGATGACATGCGTCATGGAGCTTTGTGATGACAAGGACATGGAGCACTGTGGTGACAAAGGTCACAGGGCCTTGTGTGAGGAGGGCATGGAACATTGTGATGACAAAGGTCATGAAGCATTGTGATGACCGGTGTCATGGAGCATTGTGATGACAAGGGCATGGAGCATTGTGATGACAGGGGCATGGAACATTGGTCTGACATGTTTCATGGATTATTGTGATGACAGTGGGCATGGTGCATTGTGATAACAAGGGTATGGAACATTGTGATGATAAGGTTATCGAGTATTGTGAAGACATGTGTCAGGGAGCATTGTGATGACATATGTCATTGTCCATTGTGATGAAAATAGCATGGATCATTGTGATACCAAGTGTCATGGAGGATTGTGATGACAAAGGTAATGGAGCATTTTGATGACAAGGGCTTGGAACATTGTGATGACAAGGGTCATGGAGCATTGTGATGACAAGGGCATGGAGCATTGTGATGACAAGGGCCATTGAGAATTTTGATGACAATGTCGTGAAGCATTGTGATGAGAAGCGCATGGAGCTTGCTATGACAGGGATCATAGAGCATTCTGATGACAAGTGCATGGAGAATTGTGATGACTAGGTCATGTAACATTGTGATAAGAAGTGTCATGGAGCATTGTGATGACAAGGACGTGGAGAATTGTGATGACAAGTGTCATGGAGCTCTGTGACGACAAGCGTCAAGGAGCATTTTGATTACAGGGGTCATGGAGCATTGGGATGACAAGCACATGGAACATTCTGATGAAAAGTGGCATGGATCATTTTGATGACTGTGGTCATGTAGCATTGTGATGACATGGGTCATGGAGCTTTGTGATGAGAAAGTCATGGAGCATTTGGCTGAAATTATTCATGGAGTACTGTGATGACAGGGGTCATGGAGCATTGTCATGAGAAGGGAATGGAGCAATTTGATGAGAAGGTCCTGGAGCATTCTGATGAGAGGGCCATGGAGCCTTGTGATGACAAGGGTCATGGAGCATACTGATGAAATGGTGCATGGAGCATTGAGATTGCAGGGGTTTTGAAGCATTGTGATGACAAGAGCATGAAGTATTGTGATGAGAAAGCAATGGGGCATTCTGATGACATGCGTCATGGAGCTTTGTGATGGCAAGGACATGGAGCATTGTGATTAGAGGGGTCTTGGAGCATTGTGATGAAAAGGGAATGGATCATTGTGATGAAAAATGCATGGAGACTTGTCATGACAGGTTTCAAGGAGCATACTGATGACAACTGTCAGGGAGCATTGTGATGATAAGTGTATTGAGCATTGTGATGACAAAGATCATGGAGCATTGTGATGAGAAGTCCATGGATAATTGTGATGACCAGCGTCATGGGGCATTGTGATGACAAGTTGTTATGGAACATTGTGATCAGAAGGGTTTGGTGCATTGTGATGACAGTGGTCATTGAGCGTTTTGATTTCATTGTGATGACAATAGCATGAAATATTTTGGTGATGGACACGGTGCATTGTGATGACAGGGTTCATGGAGCATTGACATGAAAAGGGGCATGGAGCATTGTGATTACAGGGCTGTTGGAGCATTGTGATGACAAGGGCATGGAGCATGGTGATGAGAAGGCCATGGAGCATTCTGATGACATGCGTCATGGAGCTTTGTGATGACAAGGGCATGGAGCATTGTGATTACAGGGGTCTTGGAGCATTGTGATGACAAGGGTCATGGAGGCATGTGATGACAATGCCATGGAACCTTGTGATGGCAGGGGTCATGGATCATAGTTATGACAGGGGTAATGGAGCTTTGTGATGACAAAGGTCTGGGGGCATTTTGATGACAAACGCGTGGTGCATTGTGATGACAATGGTCATGGAGCATTTTGATGACAAGGTCGTTGTGCATTGTGATGAGAAAGTCAGGGAGCATTGTGATGAGAGGGTCTTGGAGCAAATTGATTAAAAGTGTCATGGGACATTTTGATAAGAGGGGTTATGGAACATTGTGATGACAAGTGCATGCAGTATTGTGATGAGGAGGCAATGGAGCATTCTGATGACATGCGTCATGGAGCTTTGTGATGAGAAGAACATGGAGCATTGTGATTACAGGGGTCATAGAGCATTGCGATGACAAGTGCATGGAGAATTGTGATGAAAATAACATGTAACATTGTGATAAGAAGTGTCAAGGAGCATTGTGATGACAAGGAATTGGAGAATTGTGATGACATGGGTCATGGAGCATTCTGATGACCAGGGCATGGAGCATTGTGATGGCAAGACCGTGGAGCATTGTGATGAGAAGATCACGGATAATTATGATGACAAGCGTCATGGAGCACGGTAATGAAAAGGGGCATGGAGCGTTGTGATTACAGGGGTCTTGGAGCATTGTGATGACAAGGGCATGGATCATTGTGATGAGAAGGCCACGGAGCATTCTGATGACATGCGTCTTGAATCTTTGTGACGACAAGGGCATTGAAAATTGTGATTACAGGGGTCTTGGAGCATTGTGATGACAAGGGTCATGGAGCCTTGGATGCCAAGGCGGTGGAACATTGTGATGGCAGGGGACATGGAGCATTTTTATGACAGGGGTAATGGAGCATTGTGATGACAAGGGCATGGAACATTGGTCTGAAAATTTCATGGATTATTGTGATGAGATTCGGAATGGAACATTGTGATGACTAGGGCACGGAACACTGTGATACATGTGTCATGGAGGATTGTAATGCCAAGGACATGGAGCATTGTGATGAGAAGAGTATCGAGCATTGTGATGACAAGCGTCATGGAGCAATGTGGTGACAAGGGCATGGAGCAATATGATGAGAGGTTTCATGTAGCATTGTGATGAAATGTCATGGAGCATTGTGATGCAAAGGGTCATGGAGATTTGTGATGAAATGGCATGGAGCATTGTGATGCAAAGGGTCATGGAGCTATGTGATGACAAATGTCATGGAGCATTTTGATGACAAGGTCGTGGTGCATTGTGATGAGAAGGGCAGGGAGCATTGTGATGACAGGGTCATGGAGCAAATTGATGAAAAGTGTGATGGAACATTTTGATGACAGTGGTTATGGAACATTGCGATGTCATGGGTCATGGAGCATTTTGATGAAAAGGGTCATGGAGCATTCTGAGGAAAAGTTTCATCGACCATTGTGATTACAGGGGTTTTGAAGCAATGTGATTACAAAGGCATGGAGCATTGTGATGAGAAGGCAATGGAGCATTCTGATGACATGAGTCATGGAGCTTTGTGATGACAAGTACATGGAGCATTGTGATTACAGGGGTCTTGGAGCATTGTGATGAAAAGGGAATGCATCATTGTGATGAAAAATGCATGGAGCCTTGTCATGACAGGTTTCAAGGAGCATACCGATGACAACTGTCAAGGAGCATTGTGATGATAAGTGTATGGAGCATTGTGATGACAAAGATCATGGAGCATTGTGATGAGAAGTCCATGGATAATTGTGATGACCAGCCTCATGGGGCATTGTGATGACAAGTGTTATGGAATACTGTGATCAGAAGGGGTTGGTGCATTGTGATGACAGATGTCATTGAGCAGTTTGATTTCATTTTGATGACAATAGCATGAAATATTATGGTGATGGACACGGTGCATTGTGATGACAGGGTTCATGGAGCATTGAGATGAAAAGGGGCATGGAGCATTGTGATTGCAGGGCTGTTGGAGCATTGTGATGACAAGGGCATGGAGCATTGTGATGAGAAGGCAATGGCGCATTCAGATGACATGCGCCATGGAGCTTTCTGATGACAAAGGCATGGAGCATTGTGATTACAGGTGTCTTGGAGCATTGTGATGACAAGGGTCATGGAGGCTTGTGATGACAAGGCCGCGGAACCTTTTGATGGCAGGGGTCATGGATCATTGTTATGACAGGGGTAATGGAGCTTTGTGATGACAAAGGTCATGGGGCATTTTGATGACAAGGGCATGGTGCATTGTGATGAGAAGTGCAGGGAGCATTGTGATGACAGAGTCATGGAGCAATTTGATGAAAAGGGTCATGGAATATTTTGATGACAGGGGTTATGGAACATTGTGATGTCAGGGGACATGGATCATTGTGATGATAAGGGCATGTAGCACTATGATGACAGGGGTCATGGAACATTGTGATGACAGGGGTGAGGGAGTATGGTGATTACAAGTGATGGAACATTGTGATATATGTGTTGGGAGAACATTTTGATGAGAAGTGCATGGAGCATTGTGATCACAAGTTTTATGGAGCATAGCGATGAAAAGGATGTGGAGCACTGTGATGACAAACCCATAGCGCATTGTGATAACATGGGTCAAGGAGCATTGTGCTGACAAAGGCATGGAGCATTGTGATGAAAAGGGACAAAGAGCATTGTGATGAAAAGCTCATGGAGCATTATGCTGACAAAGATCACCGAGCCTTGTGTGAAGAGGGCATGGATCATTGGTCTGACAAGTTTCATGGATTATTGTGATGACAGTGGGCATGGAGCATTGTGATGACAAGGGCATGGAGCATTCTGGTGACAAAGGTCACATAGCCTTGTGTGACGAGGGCATGGACCATTGTGATGACAAATGTCATGAAGCATTGTGATGACGGGAGTCAGGGAGCATTGTGATGACATATGTCATTGTCCATTTTGATGACAATGGCATGGAGCATTGTGATACAAAGTGTCATGGAGGATTGTGATGACAAATGTAATGGAGCATTTTGATGACAAGGGCTTGGAACATTTTGATTACAAGGGTCATGGAGCATTCTGATGACAAGTGCCATTGAGTATTTTGATGACAAAGTCGTGAAGCATTGTGATGACAAGCGCATGGAGCTTGCTATGACAGGGGTCATAGAGCATTGCGATGACAAGTGCATGGAGAATTGTGATGAAAAGATCATGTAACATTCTGATAAGAAGTGTCATGGAGCATTGTGATGACAAGGACTTGGAGAATTGTGATGACATGGGACATGGAGCATTGAGATGACCAGGGCATGGAGCATTGTGATGGCAAGACCGTGGAGCATTGTGATGAGAAGATCACGGATAATTGTGATGACGAGCGTCATGGAGCACTGTAATGACAAGGGGCATGGAGCATTGTGATTACAGGGGTCTTGGAGCATTGTGAAGACAAGGGCATATAGCATTTTGATGAGAAGGCCACGGAGCATTCTGATGACATGTGTCATGAATCTTTGTGACGACAAAGGCATGGAGCATTGTGATTACAGGGGTCTTGGAGAACTGTGAAGACAAGGGTCATGGAGCCTTGGATGACAATGCTGTGGAACATTGTGATGGCAGTGGTCATGGAGCATTGTTAGGACAGGGGTAATGGAGCATTGTGATGACAAGGGCATGGGACATTAGTCTGAAAATTTCATGGATTATTGTGATGAGATACGGCATGGAGCATTGTGATGACTAGGGCACGGAACACTGTGATACCTGTGTCATGGGGGATTGTAGTGACAAGGGCATGGAGCATTGTGATGAGAAGAGTATCGAGCATTGTGATGACAAGCGTCATGGAGCATTGTGCTGACAAGGGCATGGAGCAATGTGATGAGAGGTTTCATGTAGCATTGTGATGAAATGGCATGGAGCATTGTGATGCCAAGGGTCATGGAGCTTTGTGATGACAAAGGTCATGGAGCATTTTGATGACAAGTCGTGGTGCATTGTGATGAGAAGGGCAGGGAGCATTGTGATGTCAAGGTCATGGAGCAAATTGATGAAAAGTGTCATTTATCATTTTGATGACAGGGGTTATGGAACATTGTGATGTCATGGGTCATGGAGCATTTTGATGAAAAGGGTCATGGAGCATTCTGATGAAAAGGTGCATGGAGCATTGTGATTACAGGGGTTTTGAAGCATTGTGATGACAAGGGCAAGGAGCATTGTGATGAGAAGGCAATGGAGCATTCTGATGACATGCGTCATGGAGCTTTGTGATGACAAGGACATGGAGCATTGTGGTGACAAAGGTCACAGGGCCTTTTGTGACGAGGGCATGGAACATTGTGATGACAAAGGTCATGAAGCATTGTGATGACCAGTGTCATGGAGCATTGTGATGACAAGGGCATGGAGCATTGTGATGACAGGGGCATGGAATATTGTTCTTACATGTTTCATGGATTATTGTGATGACAGTGGGCATGGTGCATTGTGATGACAAGGGCATGGAACATTGTGATGACAAGGTTATGGAGTATTGTGAAGACATGTGTCAGGGAGCATTGTGATGACATATGTCATTGTCCATTGTGATGACAATGGCATGGATCATTGTGATACCAAGTGTCATGGAGGATTGTGATGACAAAGGGAATGGAGCATTTTGATGACAAGGGCTTGGAACATTGTGATGACAAGGGTCATGGAGCATTGTGATGACAAGGGCATGGAGCATTGTGATGACAAGGGCCATTGAGAATTTTGATGACAATGTCGTGAAGCATTGTGATGACAAGTGCATGGAGCTTGCTATGACAGGGATCATAGAGCATTCCGATGACAAGTGCATGGAGAATTGTGATGACAAGATCAGGTAACATTGTGATAAGAAGTGTCATGGAGCATTGTGATGACAAGGACGTGGAGAATTGTGATGACATGGGACATGGAGCATTGTGATGACCAGGGCATGGAGCATTGTGATGTCAAGACCGTGGAGCATTGTGATGAGAAGATCACGGATAATTGTGATGATGAGTGTCATGGAGCACTGTAATGACATGGGGCATGTAGAATTGTGATTACAGGGGTCTTGGAGCATTGAGATGAAAATGGTATGGATCATTGTGATGAAAAAGGCATGGAACCTTGTCATGACAGGGTTCAAGGAGCATACTGATGAAAAGTGTCAGGGAGCATTGTGATGACAAGTGTATTGAGCGTTGTGATGACAAAGGTCATGGAGCACTGTGATGAGAAGACCATGGATAATTGTGATGATGAGTGTCATGGTGCATTGTGATGACAATGGTTATGGAACATTGTGATCAAAAGGGTTTGGTGCATTTTGATGACAGAGGTCATGGAGCATATTGATTTCATTGTGATGACAATAGCATGAAGCATTATGATGATGGACATGGTGCATTGTGATGACAGGGTCATGGAGCAATTTGATGAAAAGGGTCATGGAGCATTCTGATGACAGAGGATATGGAACATTTTGATGTCAGGGGTCATGGAGCATTGTGATGATATGGCATGTGGCATTGTGATGACAGAGGTCATTGAAATTTGTGATGACAATGGTGAGGGAGTATTGTGGTGACTACTGATGGAACATTGTGATATCAGTGGTGAGAAAGCATTTTGATGAGAAGTGCATGGAGCATTGTGATGACAAAGTTTATGCAGCATTGTGATGACAAGGTTTATGGAGCATTGTGATGACAAGGCTGTGGAGCATTGTGTTGACAATTGCATGGCGCATTTTGATGACATGGGTAATGGAGCATTGTGCTGACAAATTCATGGAACCCTGTGATGAAAATGGTCACAGAGCATTGTGATGAAAAGTTCATGGAGCATTGTGGTGACAATGGTCACAGAGCCTTGTGATGACGAGGTTAAGTACCATTGCGATGAGAAAGGTCATGAAGCATTGTGATGACTGGAGTCACGGAACATTGTGATGACAACGGTATGGAGCATTCTGATGACAGGGGCATGGTGCATTGGTCTGAGTAGTTTCATTCTTTATTGTGATGACAGTGGGCAAGGCGCATTCTGATGAGAAGAGCATGGAGCATTGTGATGAGAAGGTCATGGAGTACTGTGAAGACAGGTGTCTGGGGGAATGTGATGACATATGTCATGGTCCATTGTGATGACATTGGCATGGAGTATTGTGATGCCAAGTGTCATGGAGGAATGTGATGACAAAGGTAATGGAGCATTGTGATGACAGGGTTTTGGAGCATGGTGATGACAAGGGTCATGGAGCATTTTGATGACAAGGGCATGGAGGATTGTGATGACAAGGGCCATTGAGAATTTTGATGACAAGTTCCTGAAGCACAGTGATGAAAAGCACATGGAGCTTGCTATGACAGGGGTCATGGAGCATTGCGATGACAAGTGCATGGAGAACTGTGATGACAAGAGCATGTAACATTGTGATGAGAAGTGTCTTGGAGCATCGTGATGGCAAGACCGTGGAGCATTGTGATGAGAAGACCATGGATAATTTTGATGACGAGCGTCAGGGAGCACTGTAATGACCAGGGGCATGGAGCATTGTGATGACAGGTGTCATGGAGCATTGTGATGACAGGGATCATGGAGCATTGTGATGACAAGGGTCATGGAGCATTCTGATGACAAGCTTGTGGAGTATTGTGATGACAATGGCATGGAGAATTGTGAGGAAAAGGGCATGGAGCATTGTGATGAAAAAGGCATGGAGCCTTTTCATGACAGGGTTCAAGGAGCATTCTGACGAAAATTGTCAGGGAGCATTGTGATGACAAGTGTATTGAGCATTGTGATGACAAAGTTCATGGAGCATTTTGATGACAAGGGCATGGAGTATTCTGATGACAGGCATCATGGAGCGTTGTGATGACAATTGTTATGGAACATTGTGATCACAAGTGTTTGGAGCATTGTGATGACACAGGTCATGGATCCTTTTGATTTCAAGAATCACGGAGCATTGTGATGACAAGGGCATGAAACAATGTGATCCCAAGGGTCAAGGAGGTTTGTGATGACACTGGTAAAGGAGAATATGATGACAATTGCATGGAGCATTGTGATGACAAGGTCATGTAGCATTTTGCTGACAAAGGCATGGAGAATTGTGCTGACAAGTGTCATGTAGCTCTGTGATGACAAGCGTCAAGGAGCATTTTGATTACAGGGGTCATGGATCATTGGGATGACAAGCACATGGAACATTCTGATGAAAAGTGGCATGGATCATTTTGATGACTGTGGTCATGTAGCATTGTGATGACATGGGTCATGGAGCTTTGTGATGAGAAGGTCATGGAGCATTTGGATGAAATTATTCATGGAGTACTGTGATGACAGGGGTCATGGAGCATTGTCATGAGAAGGGAATGGAGCAATGTGATGAGAAGGTCCTGGAGCATGGTGATGAGAGGGCCATGGAGCCTTGTGATGACAAGGTTCATGGAGCATATTGATGAAATGGTGCATGGAGCATTGAGACTGCAGGGGTTTTGAAGCATTGTGATGACAAGAACATGGAGTATTGTGACGAGAAAGCAATGGAGCATTCTGATGACATGCGTCTCGGAGCTTTGTGATGGAAAGGTCATGGAGCATTGTGATTAAAATTTCATGGAGCATTGTTCTGACAAAGGTCACAGAGCTTTGTATGATGAGGTCATGGACCATTGTGATGACAAATGTCATGAAGCATCGTGATGAATGGAGTCACGGAGCTCTGTCATAACAGGGGTCTTGGAGCATTGTGATGAAAAGGGAATGGATCATTGTGATGAAAAAGGCATGGAGCCTTGTCATGACAGTGTTCAAGGAGCATACTGATGACAAGTGTCAGCGAGCATTGTGATGCCAAGTGCATTGAGCATTGTGGTGACAAAGGTCATGGAGCATTGTGATGAGAAGACCTTGCATAATTGTGATGACGAGCGTCATGGGGCATGTGATGACAAGTGTTATGGAACATTGTGATCAGAAGGGTTTGGAGCATTGTGATGACAGAGGTCATGGAGCATTTTAATTTCATTGTGATGAAAATAGCATGAATCATTATGATGATGGGCATGGTGCATTGTGATGACAGGGTTCATGGAGCATTGAGATGAAAAGGGGCATGGAGAATTGTGATTACAGAGGTCTTGGTGCATTCTGATGACAAGGGTCAAGGAGCCATGTGATGACACGGCAGTGGAACATTGTGATGGCAGGGGTCATGGAGCAGTGTTATGACAGGTGTAATGGAGCATTGTGATGACAAGGGCATGGAGCAATGTGATGAGAGATTTCATTTAGCATTGTGATGACAATGGCATGGAGCATTGTGATGCCAAGTGTCATGGAGCTTTGTGATGACAAAGGTCATGGGGCATTTTGACGACAAGGGCATGGTGCATTGAGATGAGAAGGACAGGGAGCATTTTGATGACAGGGTCATGGAGCAATTTGATGAAAATGGTCATGGAATATTTTGATGACTGGGGTTATGGAACATTGTGATGTCAGGGTTCATGAAGCATTGTGATGAAATGGGTCATGGAGCATTTTGTGACAGGGGTTATGGAACATTGTGATGTCAGGGGTCATGGAGCATTGTGATGATAAGGGCATGTAGCACTGTGATGAAAGTGTCATGGAACTCTGTGATGACAGGGGTGAGGGAGTATTGTGATGACTAGTGATGTAACATTGTGATATATGTTGCGAGAGAGCATTTTGATGAGAAGTGCATGGAGCATTGTGATGACAAGTGTTATGGAGCATAGCAATGATAAGGATGTGGAGTATTGTGATGACAAGCGCATGGCACATTGTGATGACATGGGTCATGGAGCATTGTGCTGACAAGCACATGGAGCATTTTGATGACAAGTGTCATGGAGCATTGTGCTGACAAAGGCATGGAGCATTTTGATGACAAGGGACACAGAACATTGTGATGAAATATTCATGGAGCATTGTGGTGAAAAAGATCACAGAGCCTTGTGTGACGAGGGCATGGACCATAGTGATGAGATAGGTCATGAAGCATTGTGATGACTGGTGTCACGGAGCATTGTGATGAAAGGGGTCATGGAGCATTGTGATGACAAGGGCATGGAGCAATGTGATGACAGGGGCATGGAACATTGGTCTGACGAATTTCATGGATGAATGTGATGACAGTGGGCATGGAGCATTGTGATGACAAGGGCATGGAGCATTGTGGTGACAAAGGCATGCAGCATTTTAATGACAAGGGACACAGAGCATTGTGATGAAATATTCATGGAGCATTGTGGTGTAAAAGAACACAGAGCCTTGTTGAAGAGGACTTGGACGAATGTGATGACAAAGGTCATGAAACATTGTGATGACTGGAGTCACGGGGCATTGTGATGACAGGGGTCATGGAGCATTGCTCGGAGAAGATTATGGATTATTGTGATGAGAGTGGGCATGGCGCATTGTGATGACAAGGGCATGGAACATTGTGATGACAAGGTCATGGAGTATTGTGAAGACAGGTGTCAGGGAGCATTGTGATGACATATGTCATTGTCCATTGTGATGACAATGGCATGGAGCATTGTGATACCAAGTGTCATGGAGGATTGTGATGACAAAGGTAATGGAGCATTTTGATGACAGCGGCTTGGAACATTGTGATGACAATGGTCATGGAGCATTGTGATGACAAGGGCATGGAGAATTGTGATGACAAGGGCCATTGAGAATTTTGATGACAAAGTCGTGAAGCATTGTGATGACAAGCGCATGGAGCTTGCTATGACAGTGGTAATAGAGCATTGCGATGACAAGTGCATGGAGAACTGTGATGACAAGATCATGTAACATTGTGATGAGAAGTGTCACGAAGCATTGTGATGACAAGGACGTGGAGAATTTTAATGACTTGGGACATGGAGCACTGTGATGAACAGGGCATGGAGAATTGTGATAGCAAGACCGTGGAGCATTGTGATGAAAAGACCATGGATAATTATGATGAAGAGCGTCATGGATCACTCTAATGACAAGGGGCATGGAGCATTGTGATGACAGGTGTCATGGAGCATTGTGATGAGAGGGGTCACGGAGCATTGTGATGACAAGGGTAATGGAGCATTGTGATGAGACGGTCATGGAGCATTGACCTGAAAATGTTCATGGAGTATTGTGATTACAGTGGTCAAGGAGCATTGTGATGACAAGGGAATGGAGCATTTTGATGACAAGGTGCTGGAGCAGTGTGATGAGAAGACCATGGATCCTTTTGATGACAAGTCTCATGGAGCATTCTGATGAATAGGGGCATGGAGCATTGTGCTTACAGGGGTCTTGGATCATTGTGATGACAAGGTCATGGAGCATAGTGATGAGAAGGCCATGGAGCATTCTGATGACACTTGTCATGGATCTTTGTGATGACAAGGGCATGGAGCATTGTGATTACAGGGGTCGTGGAGCATTGTGATGACAAGGGTCATGGAGCCTTGGATGCCAAAACGGTGGAACATTGTGATGGCAGGGGTCATGGAGCATTGTTATGACAGGGGTAAAGGAACATTGAGATGACAAAAGCATGGAGCAATGTGATGAGAGATTTCATTGAGCATTGTGATGACAATGGCATGGAGCATTGTGATGCCAAGGGTCATGGAGCTTTGTGATGACAAATGTCATGGTGCATTTTGATGACAAGGGAATGGTGCATTGTGATAAGAAGGGCAAGGAGCATTTTGATGACAGGGTCATGGAGCAATTTGATGAAAAGTGTGATGGAACATTTTGATGACAGGGGTTATGGATCATTATGATGTCCGCGGTCATGGAGCATTTTGATGAAAAGGGTCATGGAGCATTCTGATGAAAAGGTGCATGGAGCATTGAGATTACAGGGGTTTTGAAGCAATGTGATTACAAGGGCATGGAGCATTGTGATGAGAAGGCAAAGGAGCATTCTGATGACATGCGTCATGGAGCTTTGTGATGACAAGGACATGGAGCATTGTGATTACAGGGGTCTTGGAGCATTGTGATGAAAAGGGAATGGATCATTGTGATGAAAAATGCATGGAGCCTTGTCATGACAGTGTTCAAGGAGCATACTGATGACAACTGTCAGGGAGCATTGTGATGATAAGTGTATTGAGCATTGTGATGACAAAGATCATGGAACATTGTGATGAGAAGACCATGGATAATTGTGATGACCAGCGTCAAGGGGCATTGTGATGACAAGTGTTATGGAGCATCGTGATCAGAAGGGTTTGGTGCATTGTGATGACAGAGGTCATTGAGCATTTTGATTTCATTGTGATGACAATAGCATGAAATATTATGGTGATGGGCACGGTGCATTTTGATGACAGGGATCATGGATTATTGAGATGAAAAGGGGCATGGAGCATTCTGATTACAGGGGTGTTGGAGCATTGTGATGACAAGGGCATGGAGCATTGTGATAAGAACGCCATGGAGCATTCTGATGACATGCGTCATGGAGATTTGTGATGACAAGGGCATGGAGAATTGTGATTACAGGGGTCATGGAATATTTTGATGACAACGGTGAGGGAGTATTGCGATGACTAGTGATGGAACATTGTGATATCAGTGGTGAGAAGGCATTTTGAGGAGAAGTGCATGGAGCATTGTGATGACAAGTTTTATGGAGCATTTTGATGACAAGAATATGGAGCATTGTGATGACAAGTGCATGGTGCATTGTGATGACATGGTTTATGGAGCATTTTGCTGACATGTGCACCGAGCATTGTGATGACAAGGGTCATGGAGCATTGTGCTGACAAAGGCATGGAGCTTTGTGATGACAAGGGTCACAGAGCATTGTGATAAAAATTTCATGGAGCATTGTGGTGACAAAGGTCACAAAGCTTTGTGTGAAGAGGTCATGGACCATTGTGATGACAAATGTCATGAAGCCTCGTGATGACTGGAGTCATGGAGCATTGTGATAACAGGGGTCTTGGAGCATTGTGATGAAAATGGAATGGATCATTGTGATGAAAAAGGCATGGAGCCTTGTCATGACAGTGTTCAAGGAGCATACTGATGACAAGTGTCAGCGAGCATTGTGATGCCAAGTGTATTGAGCATTGTGGTGACAAAGGTCATGGAGCATTTTGATGAGAAGAGCTTGCATAATTGTGATGATGAGCGTCATTGGGCATGTGATGACAAGTGTTATGGAACATTGTGATCAGAAGGGTTTGGAGCATTGTGATGACAGAGGTCATGGAGCATTATAATTTCATTGTGATGACAATAGCATGAATCATTATGATGATGGGCATGGTGCATTTTGATGACAGGGTTCATGGAGCATTGAGATGAAAAGGGGCATGGAGAATTGTGATTACAGAGGTCTTGGTGCATTCTGATGACAAGGGTCATGGAGCCATGCGATGACACGGCCGTGGAACATTGTGATGGCAGGGGTCATGGAGCATTGTTATGACAGGTGTAATGGAGCATTGAGATGACATGGGCATGGAGCAATGTGTTGAGAGATTTCATTGAGCATTGTGATGACAATGGCATGGAGCATTGTGATGCCAAGTGTCATGGAGCTTTGTGATGACAAAGGTCATGGGGCATTTTGACGACAAGGGCATGCTGCATTGAGATGAGAAAGACAGGGAGCATTGTGATGACAGGGTCATGGAGCAATTTGATGAAAATGTTCATGGAGCATTTTGGGACAGGGGTTATGGAACATTGTGATGTGAGGAGTCATGGAGTATTGTGATGATAAGGGCATGTAGCACTGTGATGACAGTGGTCATTTAACACTGTGATGACAGGGGTTAGTGAGTATTGTGATGACTAGTGATGTAACATTGTGATATATGTGGTGAGAGATCATTTGGATGAGAAGTGAATGGAGCATTGTGATGACAGGTGATATGGAGCATAGCAATGATAAAGTTGTGGAGTATTGTGATGACAAGCACATGGCACATTGTGATGACAAGTGTCATGGAGCATTGTGCTGACAAAGGCATGGAGCATTTTGTTGACAACGGACACAGAGCATTGTGATGAAATATTCATGGAGCATTGTGGTGAAAAAGATCACAGAGCCTTGTGTGACGAGTGCATGGACCATAGTGATGAGATAGGTCATGAAGCATTGTGATGACTGGAGTCATGGAGAATTGTGATGAAAGTGGTCATGGAGCATTGTGATGACAAGAGCTGGAGCATTGTGATGACAGGGGCATGGAACATTGGTCTGACGAATTTCATGGATTATTGTGATGAGAGTTGGCATGGAGCATTGTGATGACAAGGGCATGGAGCATTGTGGTGACAAAGGCATGGAGCATTTTGATGACAAGAGACACAGAGCATTGTGATGAAATATTCATGGAGCATTGTGGTGTAAAAGATCACAGAGCCTTGTTTGAAGAGGACATGGACCACTGTGATGACAAAGGTCATAAAACATTTTGATGACTGGAGTCACGGAGCATTGTCATGACAAGGACGTGGAGAGTTGTAGTGACTTGGGACATGGAGCACTGTGATGAACAGGGCATGGAGAATTGCTCTGACAAGATTATGGATTAGTGTGATGAGAGTGGGCATGGCGCATTGTGATGACAATTGCATGGAATATTGTGATGACAAGGTCATGGAGTTTTGTGAAGACAGGTGTCAGGGAGCATTGTGATGACATATGTCATTGTCCATTGTGATGACAATGGCATGGAGCATTGTGATACCAAGTGTCATGGAGGATTGTGATGACAAAGGTAATGGAGCATTTTGATGACAAGGGCTTGGAACATTGTGATGACAATGGTCATGGAGCATTGTAATGACAAGGGCATGGAGAATTGTGATGAAAAGTTCCATTGAGAATTTTGATGACAACGTCGTGAAGCATTGTGATGACAAGCGCATGGAGCTTTCTATGACAGTAGTCATAGAGCATTGCGATGACAAGTGCATGGAGAATTGTGATGACAAGATCATGTAACATTGTGATGAGAAGTGTCACGAAGCATTGTGATGACAAGGACGTGGAGAATTGTAATGACTTGGGACATGGAGCACTGTGATGAACAGGGCATGGATAATTGTGATAGCAAGACCGTGGAGCATTGTGATGAGACGACCATGGATAATTATGATGAAGAGCATCATGGATCACTGAATTGACAGGGGGCATGGAGCATTGTGATGACAGGTGTCATGGAGCATTGTGATGAGAGCGGTCATGGAGCATTGTGATCACAAGGGTAATGGAGCATTGTGATGAGACGGTCATGGAGCATTGGCCTGAAAATGTTCATGGAGTATTGTGATTACAGTGGTCAAGGAGCATTGTTATGACAAGGGAATGGAGCATTTTGATGACAAGGTCCTGGAGCAGTGTGATGAGAAGACCATGGAGCCTTGTGATGACAAGTCTCATGGAGCATTCTGATGAATAGGGGCATGGAGCATTGTGATTACAGGGGTCTTGGAGCATTGTGATGACAAGGTCATGGAGCATAGTGATGAGAAGGCCATGGAGCATTCTGATGACATGTGTCATGGATCTTTGTGATGACAGGGGCATGGAGCATTGTGATTACAGGGGTCTTGGAGCATTGTGATGACAAGGGTCATGGAGCCTTGGATGCCAAGGCGGTGGAACATTGTGATGGCAGGGGCCATGAAGCATTGTTATGACAGGGGTAATGGAGCATTGTGATGACAAGGGCATGGAACATTGGTCTGAAAATTTCATGGATTATTGTGATGAGATTTGGCATGGAACATGGTGATGACTAGGGCAGGGAACACTGTGATACATGAGTCAAGGAGGATTGTAATGACAAGGGTATGGATCATTGTGATGAGAAGTGTATCGAGCATTGTGATGACAAGTGTCATGGAGCATTGTGGTGACAAGGGCATGGAGCAATATGATGAGAGGTTTCATGTCTCATTGTGACGAAATGGCATGGAGCATTGTGATGACAAAGGTCATGGATCATTTTGATGACAAGGTCGTGGTGCATTGTGATGAAAAGGGCAGGGAGCATTGTGATGACAGGGTCATGTATCAAATTGATGAAAAGTGTGATGGAACATTTTGATGACAGTGGTTATGGAACATTGCGATGTCAGAGGTCATGGAGCATTTTGATGAACATGGTCATGGAGCATTCTGATGAAAAGGTGCATGGAGCATTGAGATTACAGGGGTTTTGAAGCAATGTGATTACAAGGGCATGGAGCATTGTGATGAGAAGGCAATGGAGCATTCTGATGACATGCGTTATGGAGCTTTTTGGTGACAAGGACATGGAACATTGTGATTACAGGGGTCTTGGAGCATTGTGATGAAAAGGGAATGGATCATTGTGATGAAATATGCATGGATCCTTGTCATGACAGGGTTCAAGGAGCATACTGATGACAACTGTCAGGGAGCATTGTGATGATAAGTGTATTGAGCATTGTTATGACAAAGATCATGGAGCATTGTGATGAGAAGACCATGGATAATTGTGATGACAAGCATCACGGGGCATTGTGATGACAAGTGTTATGGAACATTGTGATCAGAAGGGTTTGGTGCATCGCGATGACAGAGGTCATTGAGCATTTTGATTTCTCTGTAATGACAATACCATGAAATATTATGGTGATGGGCACGGTGCATTGTGATGACAGGGATCATGGAGCATTGAGATGAAAAGGGGCATGGAGCACTGTGATTACAGGGGTGTTGGAGCATTGTGATGACAAGGGTCATGGAGCCTTGTGATGACAAGGCCGTGGAACATTGTGATGGCAGGCGTCAAGGAGCATTGTTATGACAGCTGTAATGGAGCATTGTGATGACAAGGGCATGGAGCAATGTGATGAGAGATTTCATTGAGCATTGTGATGACAATGGCATGGAGCATTGAGATGCCAAGGGTCATGCAGTTTTGTGATGACAAATGTCATGGGGCATTTTGTTGACAAGGGCGTGGTGCATTGTGATGAGTAGGGCAGGGAGCACTTTGATGACAGGGTATTGGATCAATTTGAATAAAAGTGTCATGGAGCATTTTGTGAGAGGGGTTTTGGAACATTGTGATGTCAGGGGTCATGGAGCATTGTGATGATAAGGGCATGTAGCACTGTGATCACAGTGGTCATGGAACATTGTGATGACAGGTGTGAGCGAGTATTGTGATGACTAGTGATGGAACATTGTGATATATGTGGTGAGAGAGCATTTTGATGAGAAGTTCATGGAGCATAGCGATGAAAATGATGTGGAGCATTGTGATGACAAGAGCATGGCACATAGTGATGACATGTGTCATGGAGCATTGTGCTGACAAGCGCATGGAACATTTTGATGACAAGGGTCATGGAGCATTGTGATGACAAGGGCATGGAGCATTCTGATGAAAATTTGCATGGAGCATTGAGATTACATGGGTTTTGAAGCAATGTGATTACAAGGGCATGGAGCATTGTGATGAGAAGGCAATGCATCATTATGATGACATGCGTCATGGAGCTTTGTGATGACAAGGACATGGACCATTGTGATTACAGGGGTCTTGGAGCATTGTGATGAAAAGGGAATGGATCATTGTGATGAAAAATTCATGGAGCCTTGTTATGACAGGGTTCAAGTAGCATACTGATGACAACAGTCAGGGAGAATTGTGATGATAAGTGTATTGAGCATTGTGATGACAAAGATCATGGAGCATTGTGATGAGAAGACCATGGATAATTGTGATGGCCAGCGTCACGGGGCATTGTGATGACAAGTGTTGTGGAACATTGTGATCAGAAGGGTTTGGTGCATTGTGATGACAGAGGTCATTGAGCATTTTGATTTCATTGTGATGACAATAGCATGAAATATTATGGTGATGGGCACGGTGCATTGTGATGACAGGGTTCATGGAGCAATGAGATGAAAAGGGGCATGGAACATTGTGATTACAGGGGTGTTGGAGCATTGTGATGACAAGGGCATGGAGCATTGTGGTGAGAAGGCCATGGAGCATTCTGATGACATGCGTCATGGAGATTTGTGATAACAAGGGCATGGAGAATTGTGATTACAGGGTTCATGGAATATTGTGATAAGAGGGGTGAGGGAGTATTGTGATAACTAGTGATGGAACATTGTGATATCAGTTGTGAGAAAGCATTTTTAGGAGAAGTGCATGGAGCATTGTGATGACAAGGTTTATGGAGCATTTTGATGAAAATGATGTGGAGCATTGTGATGACAAGTACATGGTGAATTGTGATGACATGGGTTATGGAGCACTGTGCTGACACGTGCATCGAGCATTGTGATGACAAGGGTCATGGAGCATTGTGCTGACAAAGGCATGGAGCTTTGTGATGACAAGGGTCACAGAGCATTGTGATAAAATTTCATGGAGCATTGTCGTGACAAAAGTCACAGAGCTTTGTGTGTCCAGGTCATGGACCATTGTGATGACAAATGTCATGAAGCATTGTGATGACTGGAGTCAAGGAGCATTGTGAATAACAGGGGTCTTGGAGCATTGTGATAAAAAGGGAATGGATCACTGTGATGAAAAAGGCATGTGGCCTTGTCATGACAGTGTTCAAGAGCATTCTGATGACAAGTGTCAGCGAGCATTGTGATGCCAAGTGTATTGAGCATTGTGGTGACAAAGGTCATGGAGCATTGTGATGAGAAGACCTTGCATCATTGTGATGTCGAGAGTCATGGGGCATGTGATGACAAGTGTTATGGAACATTGTGATCAGACGGGTTTTGAGCATTGTGATGACAGAGGACATGTTACATTTTGATTTCATTGTGATGACAATAGCATGAATCATTATGATGATGGGCATGGTGCATTGTGATGACAGAGTTCATGGAGCATTGAGATGAAATGTGGCATGGATAATTGTGATTACAGAGGTCTTGGTGCATTGTGATGACAAGGGTCATGGAGCCTTGTGATGACAAGGCCGTGGAACATTGTGAAGGCAGGGGTCATGGAGCATTGTTATGACAGGTGTAATGGAGCATTGTGATGACAAAGGCATGGAGCAATGTGATGAGAGATTTCATTGAGCATTGTGATGACAATGGCATGGAGCATTGTGATGCAAAGGGTCATGGAGCTTTGTGATGACAAAGGTCATGGAGCATTTTGATGACAAGTTCGTGGTGCATTTTGATGAGAAGGGCAGGGAGCATTGTGATGACAGGGTCATGGAGCATATTGATGAAAAGTGTCATGGAACATTTTCATGACAGGGGTTATGGAACATTGCGATGTCAGGGGTCATGGAGCATTTTGATGAAAAGGGTCATGGAGCATTCTGATGAAAAGTTGCATGGAGCATTGAGATTACAGGGCGTTTGAAGCAATATTATTACAAGGGCATGGAGCATTGTGATGAGAAGGCAATGGAGCATTCTGATGACATGCGTCATGGAGCTTTGTGATGAAAAGGACATGGAGCATTGTGTTTACAGGGGTCTTGGAGCATTGTGATGAAAAGGGAATGGATCACTGTGATGAAAAATGCATGGAGCCTTGTCATGACAGGGTTCAAGGAGCTTACTGATGACAACTGTCAGGGAGCATTGTGATGATAAGTGTATTGAGCATTGTGATGACAATGATCATGGAGCATTGTAATGAGAAGACCATGGATAATTGTGATGACCAGCGTCACGGGGCATTGTGATGACAAGTGTTATGGAACATTGTGATCAGAAGGGATTGGTGCATTGTGATGACAGAGGTCATTGAGCATTTTGATTTCATTTTGATGACAATAGCATGAAATATTATGGTGATGGGCACGGTGCATTGTGATGACAGGGTTCATGGAGCATTGAGATGAAAAGGGGCATGGAGCATTGTGATTACAGGGGTGTTGGAGCATTGTGATGACAAGGGCATGGAGCATTGTGATGAGAAGGCCATGGAGCATTCTGATGACATGCGTCATGGAGCTTTGTGATGACAAGGGCATGGAGAATTGTGATTACAGGGGTCATGGAATATTGTGATGACAGGGGTGAGGGAGTCTTGTGATGACTAGTGATGGAACATTGTGATATCAGTGGTGAGAAGGCATTTTGAGGAGAAGTGCATGGAGCATTGTGATGACAATGTTTATGGAGCATTTTGATGACAAGGATGTGGAGCACTGTGATGACAAGTACCTGGTGCATTGTGATGACATGGGTTATGGAGCATTGTGATGACAAGGGTCATAGAGCATTGTGCTTAAAAAGGTATGGAGCTTTGTGATGACAAGGGTCACAGAGCATTGTGATAAAAATTTCATGGAGCATTGTGGTGACAAATGTCACAGAGCTTTGTGTGATGAGGTCATGGACCATTGTGATGACAAATGTCATGAAGCATTGTGATGACTGGAGTCACGGAGCATTGTGATAACAGGGGTCTTGGAGCATTGTGATGAAAAGGGAATGGATCACTGTGATTAAAAAGGCATGGAGCCTTGTCATGACAGTGTTCAAGGAGCATACTGATGACAAGTGTCAGCGAGCATTGTGATGCCAAGTGTATTGAGCATTGTGGTGACAAAGGTCATGGAGCATTGTGATGAGAAGACCTTGCATCATTGTGATGACGAGCGTCATGGGGCATGTGATGACAAGTGTTATGGAACATTGTGATCAGAAGGAATTGGAGCATTGTGATGACACAGGACATGGAGCATTTTGATTTCACTGTGATGACAATAGCATGAATCATTATGATGATGGGCATGGTGCATTGTGATGACAGTGCTCATGGAGCATTGAGATGAAGAGTGGCATGGAGAATTGTGATTACAGAGGACTTGGAGCATTGTGATGACAAGGGTCAAAGAGCCTTGTGATGACAAGCCGTGGATCACTGTGATGGCAGGGGTCATGGAGCATTGTTATGACAGGTGTAATGGAGCATTGTGATGACAAGGGCATGGAGCAATGTGATGAGAGATTTAATTGAGCATTGTGATGACAATGGCATGGAGCATTGTGTTGCCAAGGGTCATGGAGCTTTGTGATGACAAATCTCTTGGGGCATTTTGATGACAAGGGCGTGGTCCATTGATATGAGAAGGGCAGGGAGCATTGTGATGACAGGGTCATGGAGCAATTTGAATAAAAGTGTCATGAAATATTTGGATGACAGGGGTTATGGAACATTGTGATGTCAGGGGTCATGAAGCATTGTAATGAAATGGGTCATGGATCATTTTGTGACAGGGGATATGGAACATTGTGATGTCAGGGGTCATGGAGCATTGTGATGATAAGGGCATTAGCACTGTGATGACAGTGGTCATGGAACATTTTGATGACAGGTGTGAGCGAGTATTGTGATGACTAGTGATGGAACATTGTGATACATGTGGTGAGAGAGCATTTTGATGCGAAGTGCATGGAGAATAGTGATGACAAATTTTATGGAGCATAGCGATGAAAAGGATGTGGAGCATTGTGATGAAAAGAGCATGGCACATTGTGATGACATGTGTCATGGAGCATTGTGCTGACAAGCGCAGGGAGCATTTTGATGACAAGTGTCATGGAGCATTTTGCTGACAAAGGCATGGAGCATTGTGATGACAAGGGACACAGAGCATTGTGATGAAAATTTCATGGAGCATTGTGGTGACAAAGATCACAGAGCCTTGTGTGACGAGGGCATGGACCATTGTGAGGACAAAGGTCATGAATCATTGTGATGACTGGAGTCACGGAGCATTGTGATGGCATGGGTCATGGAGCATTGTTATGACAAGGGCATGGAGCAATGTTATGACAGGGGCATGGAACATTGGTCTGAAAAGTTTCATGGATTATTGTGATGACAGTGGGCATGGAGCATTGAGATGACAAGGGCATGGAGCATTATGGTGACAAAGGTCACAGAGCCTTGTGTGACGAGGGCATGGACCATTGTGAGGACAAAGTTATGAAGCATTTTGATGACTGGAGTCACGGAGCATTGTGATGACAGGGGTCATGGAGCATTGTGATGACAAGGGCATGGACCATTGTGATGACAGGGGCATGGAACAGTGGTCTGACATGTTTCATGGATTATTGTGATGACAGTGGGCATGGCCCATTGTGATGACAAGGGCATGGAACATTGTGATGACAAGGGCATGGAGTATTGTGAAGACAGGTGTCAGGGAGCATTGTGATGACATATGTCATTGTCCATTGTGATGACAATGGCATGGAGCATTGTGATACCAAGTGTCATGGAGGATTGTGATGACAAAGGTAATGGAGCATTTTGATGACAAGGGCTTGGAACATTGCGATGACAAGGGTCATGGAGCATTGTGATGAAAAGGGCATGGAGCATTCTAATGAAAAGGTGCATGGAGCTTTGAGATTACAGGGTTTTTGAAGCAATGTGATTACAAAGGCATGGAGCATTGTGATGAGAAGGCAATGGAGAATTCTGATGACATGCGTCATGGAGCTTTGTGATGACAAGGACATGGAGCATTGTTATTACAGGGGTCTTGGAGCATTGTGATGAAAAGGGAATGGATCATTGTGATGAAAAATGCATGGAGCCTTGTCATGACAGGTTTCAAGGTGCATACTGAAGACAACTGTCAGGAAGCATTGTGAAGATAAGTGTATAGAGCATTGTGATGACTAAGATCATGGAGCATTGTGATGAGAAAACCATGGATAATTGTGATGACCAGTGTCATGGGGCATTGTGATGACAAGTATTATGGAACATTGTGATCAGAAGGGTTTGGTGCATTGTGATGACAGAGGTCATTGAGCATTTTGATTTCATTGTGATTACAATAGCATGAAATATTATGGTGATGGGCACGGTGCATTGTGATGACAGGGTTCATGGAGCATTGAGATGACAAGGGCATGGAGCATTGTGGTGATAAGGCCATGGAGCATTCTGATGACATGCGTCATGGAGCTTTGTGATGACAATGGCAAGGAGAATTGTGATTACAGGGTTCATGGAATATTGTGATGACAGGGGTGAGGGAGTATTGTGATGACTAGTGATGGAACATTGTGATATCAGAGGTGAGAAAGCATTTTGAGGAGGAGTGCATGGAGCATTGTGATGACAATGTTTATGGAGCATTTTGGTGACAATGATGTGGAGCATTGTGATGACAAGTGCATTGTGCATTGTGATGAAATGGGTTATGGAGCATTGGGCTGACACTCGCTTCGAGCATTGTGATGACAAGGGTCACAGAGAATTGTGATAAAAATTTCATGGAGCATTGTGGTGACAAAGGTCACAGAGCTTTGTGTGACGAGGTCATGGACCATTGTGATGACAAATGTCATGAAGCATTGTGATGACTGGAGTCACGGAGCATTGTGATAACATGGGTCTTGGAGAGTTGTGATGAAAAGGGAATGGATCATTGTGATGCAAAAGGCATGTGGCCTTCTCATGACAGTGTTCAAGGAGCATACTGATGACAAGTGTCAGCGAGCATTGTGATGCCAAGTGTATTGAGCATTGTGGTGAAAAAGGTCATGGAGCATTGTGATGAGAAGACCTTGCATAATTGTGATGACGAGCGTCATGGGGCATGTGATGACAAGTGTTATGGAACATTGTGATCAGAAGGGTTTGGAACATTGTGATGACAGAAGACATGGAGCATTTTGATTTGATTGTGATGACAATAGCATGAAGCATTATGATGATGGGCAGGGTTCATTGTGATGACAGTGTTCATGGAGCATTGAGATGAAAAGTGGCATGGAGTATTGTGATTACAGAGGTCTTGGAGCATTGTGATGACAAGGGTCATGGAGCCTTGTGATGCCAAGGCCGTGGAACATTGTGATTGCAGGGGTCATGGAGCAATGTTATGACAGGTGTAATTGAGCATTGTGATGACAAGGGCATGGAGCAATGTGATGAGAGATTTCATTGAGCACTGTGATGACAATGGCATGGAGCATTGTGATGCAAATGGTCAGGGAGCTTTGTGATGACAAAGGTCATTGAGCATTTTGATGGCAAGTTCGTGGTGCATTGTGATGAGAAGGGCAGGGAGCATTGTGATGACAGGGTCATGGAGCAAATTGATAAAGAGTGTCATGGAACATTTTGATGAGAGGGGTTAGGGAATATTGCGATGTCAGGTGTCATGGAGCATTTTGATGAAAAGGGTCATGGAGCATTCTGTTGAAAAGGTGCATGGAGCATTGAGATTACAGGGGTTTTGAAGCAATGTGATTACAGGGGCATGGAGCATTGTGATGAGAAGGCAATGGAGCATTCTGATGACATGCGTCATGGAGATTTGTGATGACAAGGACATGGAGCATTGTGATTACAGGGGCCTTGGAGCATTGTGATGAAAAGGGAATGGATCATTGTGATGAAAAATGCATGGATTCTTTTCATGACAGGTTTCAAGGAGCATACTGATGACAACTGTCAGGGAGCATTGTGATGATAAGTGTATTGAGCATTGTGATGACAAAGATCATGGAGCATTTTGATGAGAAGACCATGGATAATTGTGATGACCAGCGTCACGGGGCATTGTGATAACAAGTGTTATGGAACATTGTGATCAGAAGAGTTTGGTGCATTGTGATGACAGAGGTCATTGAGCATTTTGATTTCATTGTGATGACAATAGCATGAAATATTATGGTGATGGACACGGTGCATTGTGATGACAGGGTTCAGGGAGCATTGAGATGAAAAGGGGCATGGAGCACTGTGATTACAGGGGTGTTGGAGCATAGTGATGACAAGGGCATGGAGCATTGTGATGAGAAGGCCATGGAGGATTCTGATGACATGCGTCATGGAGCTTTGTGATGACAAGGGAATGGAGAATTGTGATTACAGGGGTCATGGAATATTGTGATGAATGAGGTGAGGGAGTATTGTGATGACTAGTGATGGAACATTGTGATATCAGTGGTAAGAAGGCATTTTGAGGAGAAGTGCATGGAGCATTGTGATGACAAGATTTATGGAGAATTTTGATGACAAGGATGTGGAGCATTGTGATGACAAGTTCATGGTGCATTGTGATGACATGTGTTATGGAGCATAGGGCTGAGACACGCTTCGAGCATTGTGATGACAAGGGTCATGGAGCATTGTGCTGACAAAGGCATGGAGCTTTGTGATGACAAGTGTCACAGAGCATTGTGAAAAAAATTTCATGGAGCATTGTGGTGACAAACGTCAAATAGCTTTGTGTGATGAGGTGATGGACCATTGTGATGACAAATGTCATGAAGCATATTGATGACTGGAGTCACGGAGCATTGTGATAACAGGGGTCTTGGAGCATTGTGATGAAAAGGGAATGGATCACTGTGATGAAAAAGGCATGGAGCCTTGTCATGACAGTGTTCAAGGAGCATACTGATGACAAGTGTCAGCGAGCACTGTGATGCCAAGTGTATTGAGCATTGTGGTTACAAAGGTCATGGAGCATTGTGATGAGAAGACCTTGAATAATTGTGATGACGAACGTCATGGTGCATGTGATGACAAGTGTTATGGAACATTGTGATCAGCAGGGATTGGAGCATTGTGATGACAGAGGACATGGAGCATTTTGATTTGATTGTGATGACAATAGCATGAATCATTATGATGATGGGCAGGGTGCATTGTGATGACAGTGTTCATGGAGCATTGAGATGAAACGTGGCACGGAGAATTGTGATTACAGAGGTCTTGGAGCATTGTGATGACAAGGGTCATGGAGCCTTGTGATGCCAAGGCCGTGGAACATTGTGATTGCAGGGGTCATGGAGCAATGTTATGACAGGTGTAATTGAGCATTGTGATGACAAGGGCATGGAGCAATGTGATGAGAGATTTCATTGAGCACTGTGATGACAATGGCATGGAGCATTGTGATGCAAATGGTCAGGGAGCTTTGTGATGACAAAGGTCATTGAGCATTTTGATGGCAAGTTCGTGGTGCATTGTGATGAGAAGGGCAGGGAGCATTGTGATGACAGGGTCATGGAGCAAATTGATGAAGAGTGTCATGGAACATTTTGATGAGAGGGGTTAGGGAATATTGCGATGTCAGGTGTCATGGAGCATTTTGATGAAAAGGGTCATGGAGCATTCTGTTGAAAAGGTGCATGGAGCATTGAGATTACAGGGGTTTTGAAGCAATGTGATTACAGGGGCATGGAGCATTGTGATGAGAAGGCAATGGAGCATTCTGATGACATGCGTCATGGAGATTTGTGATGACAAGGACATGGAGCATTGTGATTACAGGGGCCCTGGAGCATTGTGATGAAAAGGGAATGGATCATTGTGATGAAAAATGCATGGATTCTTTTCATGACAGGTTTCAAGGAGCATACTGATGACAACTGTCAGGGAGCATTGTGATGATAAGTGTATTGAGCATTGTGATGACAAAGATCATGGAGCATTGTGATGAGAAGACCATGGATAATTGTGATGACCAGCGTCACGGGGCATTGTGATAACAAGTGTTATGGAACATTGTGATCAGAAGAGTTTGGTGCATTGTGATGACAGAGGTCATTGAGCATTTTGATTTCATTGTGATGACAATAGCATGAAATATTATGGTGATGGGCACGGTGCATTGTGATGACAGGGTTCAGGGAGCATTGAGATGAAAAGGGGCATGGAGCACTGTGATTACAGGGGTGTTGGAGCATAGTGATGACAAGGGCATGGAGCATTGTGATGAGAAGGCCATGGAGGATTCTGATGACATGCGTCATGGAGCTTTGTGATGACAAGGGAATGGAGAATTGTGATTACAGGGGTCATGGAATATTGTGATGAATGAGGTGAGGGAGTATTGTGATGACTAGTGATGGAACATTGTGATAACAGTGGTAAGAAGGCATTTTGAGGAGAAGTGCATGGAGCATTGTGATGACAAGATTTATGGAGAATTTTGATGACAAGGATGTGGAGCATTGTGATGACAAGTTCATGGTGCATTGTGATGACATGTGTTATGGAGCATAGGGCTGAGACACGCATCGAGCATTGTGATGACAAGGGTCATGGAGCATTGTGCTGACAAAGGCATGGAGCTTTGTGATGACAAGTGTCACAGAGCATTGTGAAAAAAATTTCATGGAGCATTGTGGTGACAAACGTCAAATAGCTTTGTGTGATGAGGTGATGGACCATTGTGATGACAAATGTCATGAAGCATATTGATGACTGGAGTCACGGAGCATTGTGATAACAGGGGTCTTGGAGCATTGTGATGAAAAGGGAATGGATCACTGTGATGAAAAAGGCATGGAGCCTTGTCATGACAGTGTTCAAGGAGCATACTGATGACAAGTGTCAGCGAGCACTGTGATGCCAAGTGTATTGAGCATTGTGGTTACAAAGGTCATGGAGCATTGTGATGAGAAGACCTTGAATAATTGTGATGACGAACGTCATGGTGCATGTGATGACAAGTGTTATGGAACATTGTGATCAGCAGGGATTGGAGCATTGTGATGACAGAGGACATGGAGCATTTTGATTTCATTGTGATGACAATAGCATGAATCATTATGATGATGCGCATGATGCATTGTGACGACAGTGTTCATGGAGCATTGAGATGAAAAGTGGCACGGAGAATTGTGATTACAGAGGTCTTGGAGCATTGTATTGACAAGGGTCATGGAACCTTGTGATGACAAGGCCGTGGTACATTGTGATGGCAGGGGTCATGGAGCATTGTTATGACAGGTGTAATGGAGCATTGTGATGACAAGGGCGTGGAGCAATGTGATGAGAGATTTCACTGAGCATTGTGATGACAATGGCATGGAGCATTGTGATGACAAGGGTCATGGAGCTTTGTGATGACAAATGCCATGGGGCATTTTGATGACAACGGTGTGGTGCATTGTGATGAGAAGGGCAGGGAGCATTGTGATGACATGGTCATGGAGCAATTTGAATAAAAGGGTCATGGAATATTTTGATGACAAGGGTTATGGAACATTGTGATGTCAGGGGTCATGAAGCATTGTGATGAAATGGGTCATGGAGCATTTTGTGACAGGGGTTATGGAACATTTTGATGTCAGGGGTCATGGAGCATTGTGATGATAAGGGCTTGAAGCACTGTGATGACAGGGGTCATGGAACATTGTTATGACAGGTGTGAGGGAGTATTGTGATGACTAGTGATGGAACATTGTGATAAATGTGGTGAGAGAACATTTTGATGAGAAGTGCGTGGATTATTGTGATGAAAAGTTTTATGGAGCATAGCGATGAAAAGGATGTGGAGCATTGTGATGAAAAGAGCATGGCACATTGTGATGCCATGTGTCATGGAGCATTGTGCTGACAAGCGCATGGAGCATTTTGATGACAAGTGTCATGGAGCATTGTGCTGACAAAGGCATGGAGCATTGTGATGACAATGGATACAGAGCATTGTGATGAAAATTTCATGGAGCATTGTGGTGACCAAGATCACAGAGCCTTGTGTGACGAGGGCATGGACCTTTGTGAGGACAAAGGTCATGAATCTTTGTGATGACTGGAGTCACGGTGCATTGTGATGACAGGTGTCATGGAGGATTGTGATGACAAGGGCATGGAGCATTGTGATGACAGTGTCATGGAGCAAATTGATGAAAAGTATCATGGAACATTTTGATGACAGGTGTTGTGGAACATTGTGATGTCAGGGGTCATGGAGCCTTGTGATGATAAGAGCATGTAGCACTGTGATGACAGTGGTCATGGAACATTGTGATGACAGGGGTGAGCGAGTATTGTGATGACTAGTGATGGAACATTGTGATATATGTGGTGAGAGAGCATTTTGATGAGAAGTGCATGGAGCATTGTGATGAAAAGGGCATGGAGCATTCTAATGAAAAGGTGCATGGAGCTTTGAGATTACAGGGTTTTTGAAGCAATGTGATTACAAGGGCATGGAGCATTGTGATGAGAAGGCAATGGAGAATTCTGATGACATGCGTCATGGAGCTTTGTGATGACAAGGACATGGAGCATTGTTATTACAGGGGTCTTGGAGCATTGTGATGAAAAGGGAATGGATCATTGTGATGAAAAATGCATGGAGCCTTGTCATGACAGGTTTCAAGGTGCATACTGAAGACAACTGTCAGGAAGAATTGTGAAGATAAGTGTGTAGAGCATTGTGATGACTAAGATCATGGAGCATTGTGATGAGAAAACCATGGATAATTGTGATGACCAGTGTCATGGGGCATTGTGATGACAAGTATTATGGAACATTGTGATCAGAAGGGTTTGGTGCATTGTGATGACAGAGGTCATTGAGCATTTTGATTTCATTGTGATTACAATAGCATGAAATATTATGGTGATGGGCATGGTGTATTGTGATGACAGGGTTCATGGAGCATTGAGATGAGAAGGGCATGGAGCATTGTGGTGAGAAGGCCATGCAGCATTCTGATGACATGCGTCATGGAGCTTTGTGATGACAATGGCAAGGAGAATTGTGATTACAGGGTTCATGGAATATTGTGATGACAGGGGTGAGGGAGTATTGTGATGACTAGTGATGGAACATTGTGATATCAGAGGTGAGAAAGCATTTTGAGGAGAAGTGCATGGAGCATTGTGATGACAATGTTTATGGAGCATTTTGGTGACAATGATGTGGAGCATTGTGATGACAAGTGCATTGTGCATTGTGATGACATGGGTTATGGAGCATTGGGCTGAAACTCGCTTCGAGCATTGTGATGACAAGGGTCACAGAGAATTGTGATAAAAATTTCATGGAGCATTGTGGTGACAAAGGTCACAGAGCTTTGTGTGACGAGGTCATGGACCATTGTGATGACAAATGTCATGAAGCATTGTGATGACTGGAGTCACGGAGCATTGTGATAACAGGGGTCTTGGAGAGTTGTGATGAAAAGGGAATGGATCATTGTGATGCAAAAGGCATGTGGCCTTCTCATGACAGTGTTCAAGGAGCATACTGATGACAAGTGTCAGCGAGCATTGTGATGCCAAGTGTATTGAGCATTGTGGTGAAAAAGGTCATGGAGCATTGTGATGAGAAGACCTTGCATAATTGTGATGACGAGCGTCATGGGGCATGTGATGACAAGTGTTATGGAACATTGTGATCAGAAGTGTTTGGAACATTGTGATGACAGAAGACATGGAGCATTTTGATTTGATTGTGATGACAATAGCATGAATCATTATGATGATGGGCAGGGTGCATTGTGATGACAGTGTTCATGGAGCATTGAGATGAAAAGTGGCATGGAGAATTGTGATTACAGAGGTCTTGGAGCATTGTGATGACAAGGGTCATGGAGCCTTGTGATGCCAAGGCCGTGGAACATTGTGATTGCAGGGGTCATGGAGCAATGTTATGACAGGTGTAATTGAGCATTGTGATGCCAAGGGCATGGAGCAATGTGATGAGAGATTTCATTGAGCACTGTGATGACAATGGCATGGAGCATTGTGATGCAAATGGTCAGGGAGTTTTGTGATGACAAAGGTCATTGAGCATTTTGATGGCAAGTTCGTGGTGCATTGTGATGAGAAGGGCAGGGAGCATTGTGATGACAGGGTCATGGAGCAAATTGATGAAGAGTGTCATGGAACATTTTGATGAGAGGGGTTAGGGAATATTGCGATGTCAGGTGTCATGGAGCATTTTGATGAAAAGGGTCATGGAGCATTCTGTTGAAAAGGTGCATGGAGCATTGAGATTACAGGGGTTTTGAAGCAATATGATTACAGGGGCATGGAGCATTGTGATGAGAAGGCAATGGAGCATTCTGATGACATGCGTCATGGAGATTTGTGATGACAAGGACATGGAGCATTGTGATTACAGGGGCCTTGGAGCATTGTGATGAAAAGGGAATGGATCATTGTGATGAAAAATGCATGGATTCTTTTCATGACAGGTTTCAAGGAGCATACTGATGACAACTGTCAGGGAGCATTGTGATGATAAGTGTATTGAGCATTGTGATGACAAAGATCATGGAGCATTGTGATGAGAAGACCATGGATAATTGTGATGACCAGCGTCACGGGGCATTGTGATAACAAGTGTTATGGAACATTGTGATCAGAAGAGTTTGGTGCATTGTGATGACAGAGGTCATTGAGCATTTTGATTTCATTGTGATGACAATAGCATGAAATATTATGGTGATGGGCACGGTGCATTGTGATGACAGGGTTCAGGGAGCATTGAGATGAAAAGGGGCATGGAGCACTGTGATTACAGGGGTGTTGGAGCATAGTGATGACAAGGGCATGGAGCATTGTGATGAGAAGGCCATGGAGGATTCTGATGACATGCGTCATGGAGCTTTGTGATGACAAGGGAATGGAGAATTGTGATTACAGGGGTCATGGAATATTGTGATGAATGAGGTGAGGGAGTATTGTGATGACTAGTGATGGAACATTGTGATAACAGTGGTAAGAAGGCATTTTGAGGAGAAGTGCATGGAGCATTGTGATGACAAGATTTATGGAGAATTTTGATGACAAGGATGTGGAGCATTGTGATGACAAGTTCATGGTGCATTGTGATGACATGTGTTATGGAGCATAGGGCTGAGACACGCATCGAGCATTGTGATGACAAGGGTCATGGAGCATTGTGCTGACAAAGGCATGGAGCTTTGTGATGACAAGTGTCACAGAGCATTGTGAAAAAAATTTCATGGAGCATTGTGGTGACAAACGTCAAATAGCTTTGTGTGATGAGGTCATGGACCATTGTGATGACAAATGTCATGAAGCATATTGATGACTGGAGTCACGGAGCATTGTGATAACAGGGGTCTTGGAGCATTGTGATGAAAAGGGAATGGATCACTGTGATGAAAAAGGCATGGAGCCTTGTCATGACAGTGTTCAAGGAGCATACTGATGACAAGTGTCAGCGAGCACTGTGATGCCAAGTGTATTGAGCATTGTGGTTACAAAGGTCATGGAGCATTGTGATGAGAAGACCTTGAATAATTGTGATGACGAACGTCATGGTGCATGTGATGACAAGTGTTATGGAACATTGTGATCAGCAGGGATTGGAGCATTGTGATGACAGAGGACATGGAGCATTTTGATTTCATTGTGATGACAATAGCATGAATCATTATGATGATGCGCATGATGCATTGTGATGACAGTGTTCATGGAGCATTGAGATGAAAAGTGGCACGGAGAATTGTGATTACAGAGGTCTTGGAGCATTGTATTGACAAGGGTCATGGAACCTTGTGATGACAAGGCCGTGGTACATTGTGATGGCAGGGGTCATGGAGCATTGTTATGACAGGTGTAATGGAGCATTGTGATGACAAGGGCATGGAGCAATGTGATGAGAGATTTCATTGAGCATTGTGATGACAATGGCATGGAGCATTGTGATGACAAGGGTCATGGAGCTTTGTGATGACAAATGCCATGGGGCATTTTGATGACAACGGTGTGGTGCATTGTGATGAGAAGGGCAGGGAGCATTGTGATGACATGGTCATGGAGCAATTTGAATAAAAGGGTCATGGAATATTTTGATGACAAGGGTTATGGAACATTGTGATGTCAGGGGTCATGAAGCATTGTGATGAAATGGGTCATGGAGCATTTTGTGACAGGGGTTATGGAACATTTTGATGTCAGGGGTCATGGAGCATTGTGATGATAAGGGCTTGAAGCACTGTGATGACAGGGGTCATGGAACATTGTTATGACAGGTGTGAGGGAGTATTGTGATGACTAGTGATGGAACATTGTGATAAATGTGGTGAGAGAACATTTTGATGAGAAGTGCGTGGATTATTGTGATGAAAAGTTTTATGGAGCAAAGCGATGAAAAGGATGTGGAGCATTGTGATGAAAAGAGCATGGCACATTGTGATGCCATGTGTCATGGAGCATTGTGCTGACAAGCGCATGGAGCATTTTGATGACAAGTGTCATGGAGCATTGTGCTGACAAAGGCATGGAGCATTGTGATGACAATGGATACAGAGCATTGTGATGAAAATTTCATGGAGCATTGTGGTGACCAAGATCACAGAGCCTTGTGTGACGAGGGCATGGACCTTTGTGAGGACAAAGGTCATGAATCTTTGTGATGACTGGAGTCACGGTGCATTGTGATGACAGGTGTCATGGAGGACTGTGATGACAAGGGCATGGAGCATTGTGATGACAGTGTCATGGAGCAAATTGATGAAAAGTATCATGGAACATTTTGATGACAGGTGTTGTGGAACATTGTGATGTCAGGGGTCATGGAGCCTTGTGATGATAAGAGCATGTAGCACTGTGATGACAGTGGTCATGGAACATTGTGATGACAGGGGTGAGCGAGTATTGTGATGACTAGTGATGGAACATTGTGATATATGTGGTGAGAGAGCATTTTGATGAGAAGTGCATGGAGAATTGTGATGACAAGTTTTATGGAGCATAGCGATGAAAAGGATTTGGAGCATTGTGATGAAAAGAGCATGACACATTGTGATGACATGTGTCATGGAGCATTGTGCAGACAACCGCATGGAGCATTTTGATGACAAGTGTCATGGAGCATTGTGCTTTCAAAGGCATGGAGCATTGTGATGACAAGGGACACAGAGCATTGTGATGAAAATTTCATGGAGCATTGTGGTGACAAAGATCACAGAGCCTTGTGTGACGAAGGCATGGACCATTGAGATGAGAAAGGTCATTAATCATTGTGATGACTGGAGTAACGGTGCACTGTGATGACAGGGGTCATGGAGCATTGTGATGACAAGGGCATGGAGCAATGTGATGACAGGGGCATGGAACATTGGTCTGACAAGTTTCATGGATTATTGTGATGACAGTGGGCATGGAGCATTTAGATGACAAGGGCATGGACCATTGTAGTGACAAAGGTCACAGAGCCTTGTGTGACGAGGGCATGGACCATTGTGAGGACAAAAGTAATGAAGCATTGTGATGACTGGAGTCACGGAGAACTGTGATGTCAGGGGTCATGAAGCATTGTGATGAAATGGGTCATGGAGCATTTTGTGACAGGGGTTATGGAACATTTTGATGTCAGGGGTCATGGAGCATTGTGATGAAAAGGGCTTGAAGCACTGTGATGACAGGGGTCATGGAACATTGTGATGACAGGTGTGAGGGAGTATTGTGATGACTAGTGATGGAACATTGTGATAAATGTGGTGAGAGAGCATTTTGATGAGAAGTGCGTGGATTATTGTGATGACAAGTTTTATGGAGCATAGCGATGAAAAGGATGTGGAGCATTGTGATGAAAAGAGCATGGCACATTGTGATGTCATGTGTCATGGAGCATTGTGCTGACAAGCGCATGGAGCATTTTGATGAAAAGTGTCATGGAGCATTGTGCTGACAAAGGCATGGAGCATTGTGATGACAAGGGACACAGAGCATTGTGATGAAAATTTCATGGAACATTGTGGTGACCAAGATCACAGAGCCTTGTGTGACGAGGGTATGGACCACTGTGAGGACAAAGGTCATGAATCTTTGTGATGACTGGAGTCACGGTGCATTGTGATGACAGGTGTCATGGAGGATTGTGATGACAAGGGCATGGAGCATTGTGATGACAGTGTCATGGAGCAAATTGATGAAAAGTATCATGGAACATTTTGATGACAGGTGTTGTGGAACATTGTGATGTCAGGGGTCATGGAGCCTTGTGATGATAAGAGCATGTAGCACTGTGATGACAGTGGTCATGGAACATTGTGATGACAGGGGTGAGCGAGTATTGTGATGACTAGTGATGGAACATTGTGATATATGTGGTGAGAGAGCATTTTGATGAGAAGTGCATGGAGCATTGTGATGACAAGTTTTATGGAGCATAGCGATGAAAAGGATGTGGAGCATTGTGATGAAAAGAGCATGACACATTGTGATGACATGTGTCATGGAGCATTGGTCAGACAAGTGCATGGAGCATTTTGATGACAAGTGTCATGGAGCATTGTGCTTTCAAAGGCATGGAGCATTGTGATGACAAGGGACACAGAGCATTGTGATGAAAATTTCATGGAGCATTGTGGTGACAAAGATCACAGAGCCTTGTGTGACGAAGGCATGGACCATTGAGATGAGAAAGGTCATTAATTATTGTGATGACTGGAGTAACGGTGCACTGTGATGACATGGGTCATGGAGCATTGTGATGACAAGGGCATGGAGCAATGTGATGACAGGTGCATGGAACATTGGTCTGACAAGTTTCATGGATTATTGTGATGACAGTGGGCATGGAGCATTTAGATGACAAGGGCATGGACCATTGTAGTGACAAAGGTCACAGAGCCTTGTGTGACGAGGGCATGGACCATTGTGAGGACAAAAGTCATGAAGCATTGTGATGACTGGAGTCACGGAGAATTGTGATGTCAGGGGTCATGAAGCATTGTGATGAAATGGGTCATGGAGCATTTTGTGACAGGGGTTATGGAACATTTTGATGTCAGGGGTCATGGAGCATTGTGATGAAAAGGGCTTGAAGCACTGTGATGACAGGGGTCATGGAACATTGTGATGACAGGTGTGAGGGAGTATTGTGATGACTAGTGATGGAACATTGTGATAAATGTGGTGAGAGAGCATTTTGATGAGAAGTGCGTGGATTATTGTGATGACAAGTTTTATGGAGCATAGCGATGAAAAGGATGTGGAGCATTGTGATGAAAAGAGCATGGCACATTGTGATGTCATGTGTCATGGAGCATTGTGCTGACAAGCGCATGGAGCATTTTGATGAAAAGTGTCATGGAGCATTGTGCTGACAAAGGCATGGAGCATTGTGATGACAAGGGACACAGAGCATTGTGATGAAAATTTCATGGAGCATTGTGGTGACAAAGATCACAGAGCCTTGTGTGACGAGGGCATGGACCTTTGTGAGGACAAAGGCCATGAATCTTTGTGATGACTGGAGTCACGGTGCATTGTGATGACAGGTGTCATGGAGGATTGTGATGACAAGGGCATGGAGCAATGTGATGACAGGGGCATGGAACCTTGGTCTGAAAAGTTTCATGGATTATTGTGATGACAGAGGGCATGGAGCATTGAGATGACAAGGGCATGGAGCATTGTTGTGACAAAGGTCACAGAGCCTTGTGTGACGAGGGCATGGACCATAGTGAGGACAAAGGTCATGAAGCATTGTGATGACTGGAGTCACGGAGCATTGTGATGACAGCGGTCATGGAGCATTGTGATGACAAGGGCATGGAGCATTGTGATGACAGGGGCATGGAACATTGGTCTGACAAGTTTCATAGATTATTGTAATGACAGTGGGCATGGCGCATTGTGATGACAAGGGCATGGAACATTGTGATGACAAGGTCATGGAATATTGTGAAGACAGGTGTCAGGGAGCATTGTGATGACATATGTCATTGTCCATTGTGATGACAATGGCATGGAGCATTGTGATACCAAGTGTCATGGAGGATTGTGATGCAAAGGTAATGGAACATTTTGATGACAAGGGCTTGGACCATTGTGATGACAAGGGTAATGGAGCATTGTGATGACAAGGGCATGGAGCATTCTGTTGAAAATGTGCATGGAGCATTGAGATTACTGGGGTTTTGAAGCAATGTGATGACAAGGGCATGGAGCATTGTGATGACAAGGGCATGGAGCATTCTGATGAAAAGTTGCATGGAGCATTGAGATTACAGTGGTTTTGAAGCAATGTGATGACAAGGGCATGGAGCATTGTGATGAGAAGGCAATGGAGCATTCTGATGACATGCGTCATGGAGCTTTGTGATGACAAGGACATGGAGCATTGTGATTACAGGGCACTTGGAGCATTGTGATGAAAAGGGAATGGATCATTGTGATGAAAAATGCATGGAGCCTTGTCATGACAGGGTTCAAGGAGCATACTGATGACAAGTGTCAGGGAGCATTGTGGTGATATGTGTATTGAGCATTGTGATGACAAAGATCATGGAGCATTGTGATGAGAAGACCATGGATAATTGTGATGACCAGCGTCATGGGGCATTGTGATGACAAGTGTTATGGAACATTGTGATCAGAATGGTTTGGTGCATTTTGATGACAGAGGTCATTGAGCATTTTGATTTCATTGTGATGACAATAGCATGAAATATTATGTTGATGGGCACGGTGCATTTTGATGACAGGGTTCATGGAGCATTGTGATGACAAGAGCATGGAGCAATGTGATGAGAGATTTCAATGAGCATTGTGATGACAATGGCATGGATCATTGTGATGCCAAGGGTCATGGAGCTTTGTGATGACAAATGTCATGGTGCATTTTGATGACAAGGGTGTGGTGCACTGTGATGAGAAGGGTATTGCACATTGTGATGACAGGGTCATGGAGCAATTTCAATAAAAGTGTCATGGAATATTTTGATGACAGTGGTATTGGAACATTGTGATGTCAGGGGTCATGAAGCATTGTGATGAAATGGGTCATGGAGCATTTTGTGACAGGGGTTATGGAACATTGTGATGTCATGGGTCATGGAGCATTGTGATGATAAGGGCATATAGCACTGTGATGACAGGCGTCATGGAACACTGTGATGACAGGGGTGAAGGAGTATTGTGATGACTAGTGATGGAACATTGTGATATATGTGGTGAGAGAGCATTTTGATGAGAAGTGCATGGAGCATTGTGATGACAAGTGTTATGGAGCATAGAAATGATAAGGATGTGGAATATTGTTATGACAAGCACATGGCTCATTGTGATGATATGGGTCATGGAGCATTGTGCTGAGAAGCACATGGAACATTTTGATGACAAGTGTCATGGAGCATTGTGCTGAGAAAGGCATAGAGCATTTTGATGACAAGGGACACAGAGCATTGTGATGAAATATTCATGGAGCATTGTGGTGAAAAAGATCACAGAGCCTTATGTGATGAGGGAATGGACCATAGTGATGAGATAGGTCATGAAGCATTGTGATGACTGGAGTCACGGAGCATTGTGATGAAAGGGGTCATGGAGCATTGTGATGACAAGGGCATGGAGCAATGTGAAGACAGGGGCATGGATCATTGTTCTGGCAAGTTTCATGGATTTTTGTGATGACAGTGAGCATGGAGCATTGTGATGACAAGGGTATGTAGCATTGTGGTGACAAAGGCATTCAGCATTTTGATGACAAGGGACACAGAGCATTGTGATGAAATATTCATGGAGCATTGTGGTGTAAAAGATCACAGAGCCTTGTTTGAAGAGGACATGGACCACTGTGATGACAAAGGTCATGAAGCATTGTGATGACTGGAGTCACGGAGCATTGTGATGACAGGGGTCATGGATCATTGCTCTGACAAGATTATGGATTATTGTGATGAGAGTGGGCATGGCGCATTGTGATGACAAGGGCATGGAACATTGTGATGACAAGGTAATGGAGTATTGTGAAGACAGGTGTCAGGGAGCATTTTGATGACATATGTCATTGTCCATTGTTATGACAATGGCATGGAGCATTGTGATACCAAGTGTCATGGAGGATTGTGATGACAAAAGTAATGGAGCATTTTGATGACAAGGGATTAGAACATTGTGATGACAAGGGTCATGGAGCATTGTGTTGAGAAGGGCATGGAGCATTGTGATTTCAAGGGCCATTGAGAATTTTGATGACAACGTCGTGAAGCATTGTCATGACAAGCGCATGTAGCTTGCTAGCACAGTGGTCATACAGCATTGCGATGACAAGTGCATGGAGAATTGTGATGACAATATCATGTAACATTGTGATGAGAAGTGTCACGAAGCATTGTGATAACAAGGACGTGGAGAATTGTAATGACATGGGACATGGAGCATTGTGATGAACAGGGCATGGAGAATTGTGATAGCAAGACCGTGGAGCATTGTGATGAAAAGACCATGGATAATTATGATTAAGAGCATCATGGATCACTGTAATTACAAGGGGCATGGAGCATTGTGATAACAGGTGTCATGGAACATTGTGATGAGAGGGGTCATGGAGCATTGTGATGACAAGGGTCATGTAGCATTTTGATGAGAAGGTCATGGAGCATTGGCCTGAAAATATTCATGGGGAATTGTGATGACATTGGTCAAGGAGCATTGTGATGACAAGGGAATGGAGCAATGTGATGACAAGGTCCTGGAGCAGTGTGAGGAGAAGACCATGGAGCCTTGTGATGACAAGTCTCATGGAGCATTCTGATGAATAGGGGCATGGAGCATTTTGATTACAGGGGATTTGGAGCATTGTGATGACAAGGGCATGGAGCATTGTGATGAGAAGGCAATGGAGCATTCTGATGACATGTGCCATGGATCTTTGTGATGACAAGGGCATGGAGCATTGTGATTACAGGGGTCTTGGAGCATTGTGATGACAAGTGTCATGGAGCCTTTGATGCCAAGGCGGAGGAACATTGTGATGGCAGGGGTCATGGAGCATTGATATGACATGGGTAATGGAGCATTGTGATGACAAGGGCATGGAACATCGGTCTGAAAATTTCATGGATTATTGTGATGAGATTCGGCATGGAACATTGTGATGACTAGGGCACGGAACACTGTGATACATGTGTCATGGAGTATTGTAATGACATGGGCATGGAGCATTGTGATGAGAAGTGTATCGAGCATTGTGTTGACAAGTGTCATGGAGCATTGTGGTGACAAGGGCATGGAGCAATATGATGAGAGCTTTCATGTAGCATTGTGATGAAGTGGCATGGAGCTTTGTGATGACAAAGGTCAAGATCATTTTGATTACAAAGTTGTGGTGCATTGTGATGAGAAGGGCATGGAGCATTGTGATGACAGGTTCATGGAGCAAATTGATGAAAAGTATCATGGAACATTTTGATGACAGGTGTTATGGAACATTGTGATGTCAGGGGTCATGGAGCATTGTGATGATAAGAGCATGTAGCACTGTGATGACAGTGGTCATGGAACATTGTGATGACAAGGGTGAGCGAGTATTGTGATGACTAGAGATGGAACATTGTGATATATGTGGTGAGAGAGCATTTTGATGAGAAGTGCATGGAGCATTGTGATGACAAGTTTATGGAGCATAGCGATGAAAAGGATGTGGAGCATTGTGATGAAAAAAGCATGACACATTGTGATGACATGTGTCATGGAGCATTGTGCAGACAAGCGCATGGAGCATTTTGATGACAAGTGTCATGGAGCATTGTGCTTTCAAAGGCATGGAGCATTGTGATGAAAAGGGACACAGAGCATTGTGATGAAAATTTCATGGAGCATTGTGGTGACAAAGATCACAGAGCCTTGTGTGACGAAGGAATGGACCATTGAGATGAGAAAGGTCATTAATCATTGTGATGACTGGAGTAACGGAGCACTGTGATGACAGGGGTCATGGAGCATTGTGATGACAAGGGCATGGAGCAATGTGATGACAGGGGCATGGAACATTGGTCTGACAAGTTTCATGGATTATTGTGATGACAGTGGGCATGGAGCATTTAGATGACAAGGGCATGGACCATTGTAGTGACAAAGGTCACAGAGCCCTGTGTGACGAGGGCATGGACCATTGTGAGGACAAAAGTCATGAAGCATTGTGATGACTGGAGTCATGGAGAATTGTGATGACAGGGGTCATGGAGCATTGTGATGACAAGGGCATGGAGCATTGTGATGACAGGGGCATGGAGCATTGGTCTGACATGTTTCATGGATTATTGTGATGACAGTGGGCATGGCGCATTGTGATGACAAGGGCATGGAACATTTTGATGACAATGTCATGGTGTATTGTGAAGACAGGTGTCAGGGAGCATTGTGATGACATATGTCCTTGTCCATTGTGATGACAATGGCATGGAGCACTGTGATACCAAGTGTCATTGAGGATTGTGATGACAAATGTAATGGAGCATTTTGATGACAAGGGTTTGGAACATTGCGATGAAAAGGGTCATGGAGCATTGTGATGAAGAGGTGAAAGGAGCATTGAGATTACAGGGGTTTTGAAGCAATGTGATGACAGGGGCATGGAGCATTGTGATGAGAAGGCAATGGAGCATTCTGATGACATGCGTCATGGAGCTCTGTGATGACAAGGACATGGAGCTTTGTGATTACAGGGATCTTGGAGCATTGTGATGACAAGGGTCATGGAGAATTGTGATCAGAAGGTCATGGAGCATTGGCCTGAAAATGTTCATGGAGTATTGTGATGACTGTGGTCAAGGAGCATTGTGATGACAAGGGAATGGAGCTTGGTGATGAGAAGGTCCTGGAGCAGTGTGATGAGAAGACCATGGAGCCTTGTGATGACAAGTCTCATGGAGCATTTTGATGAATTGGAGCATGGAGCATTGTGATTACAGGGGTCTTGGAGCATTGTGATGACAAGGGCATGGAGCAATGTGATGAGAGATTTCATTGAGCATTGTGATGACAATGGCATGGAGCATTGTGATGCCAAGGGTCATGGAGATATGTGATTACAAATGTCATGGGGCATTTTGATGACATGGTCGTGGTTCATTGCGATGAGAAGGGCAGGGAGCATTGTGATGAGAGGTTCATGGAGCAATTTGAATAAAAGTGTCATGGAATATTCTGATGACACGGGTTATGGAACATTGTGATGTCAGGGGTAATGAAGCATTGTGATGAAATGGGTCATGGAGAATTTTGTGACAGGGGTTATGGAACATTGTCATGGCAGAGGTCATGGAGCATTGTGATGATAAGGGCATGTAGCACTGTGATGACAGTGGTCATGGAACATTGTGATGACAGGGTTGAGCGAGTATTGTGATGACTAGTGATGGAACATTGTGATATATGTGGTGAGAGAGCATTTTTATGAGAAGTTCATGGAGCATTTTGATGACAAGTTTTATGGAGCATAGTGATGAAAAGGATGTGGAGCATTGTGATGAAAAGAGCATGGCACATTGTGATGACATGTGTCATGGAGCATTGTGCAGAAAAGGGCATGGAGCATTTTGATGACAAATGTCATGGAGCATTGTGCTGACAAAGGCATGGAGCATTGTGATGACAAGGGACAGAGTATTGTGATGAAAATTTCATGGAGCATTGTGGTGACAAAGATCACAGAGCCTTGTGTTAAGAGGGCATGGACCATTGTGATGAGAATGGTCATGAATCATTGTAATAACTGGAGTCACGGAGCACTGTGATGACAGGGGTCATGGAGCATTGTGATGACAAGGGCATGGAGCAATGTGATGACAGGGGCATGGAACATTGGTCTGAAAATTTTCATGGATTATTGTGATTACAATGGGCATGGAGCATTGAGATGACAAGGGCATGGAGCATTGTGGTGATAAAGGTCACAGAGCATTGTGTGACGAGGGCATGGTCCATTGTGAGGACAAATGTCATGAAGCATTGTGATGACTGGAGTCACGGAGCATTGTGATGACAGGGGTCATGGAGTATGGTGATGACAAGGGCATGGAGCATTGTGATGACAGGGGCATGAAGCATTGGTCTGACATGTTTCATGGTTTATTGTGATGACAGTGGGCATGGCGCATTGTGATGACAAGGGCATGGAACATTGTGATGACAAGGTCATGGAGTATTGTGAAGACAGGTGTCAGGGAGCATTGTGATGACATATGTCATTGTCCATTGTGATGACAATGGCATGGAGCATTGTGATATCAAGTGTCACGGAGGATTGTGATGACAAAGGTAATGGAGCATTTTGATGACAAGGGCTTGGAACAGTGTGATGACAAATTTCATGGAGCGTTGTGATGAAAAGGGCATGGAACATTGTGATGACAAGATTCATGGAGCATTACGATGACAAGGGCATGGAGCATTCTGATGAAAAGTTGCATGGAGCATTGAGATTACAGGGGTTTGGGAGCAATGTGATGACAAGGGCATGGAGCATTGTGATAAGAAGACAATGGAGCATACTGATGACATGCTTCATGGAGATTTGTGATGACAAGGACATGGAGCATTGTGATTAAAGGGGTCTTGGAGCATTGTGATGAAAAGGGAATGGATCATTGTGATGAAAAATGCATGGAGCCTTGTCATGACAGGGTTCAAGGAGCATACTGATGACAACTGTCAGGGAGCATTGTGATGATAAGTGTATTGAGCATTGTGATGACAAAGATCATGGAGCATTGTGATGAGAAGTCCATGGATAATTGTGATGACCAGAGTCATGAGGCTTTGTGATGACAAGTGTTATGGAACATTGTGATCAGAAGGGTTTGGTGCATTGTGATGACAGAGGTCATTGAGCATTTTGATTTCATTGTGATGACAATAGCATCAAATATTATGTTGATGGGCACGGTGCATTGTGATGACAGGGTTCATGGAGCATTGAGATGAAAAGTGGCAAGTGACATTGTGATTACAGGGGTCTTGGAGCATTGTGATGACAAGGGCATGGAGCATTGTGATGAGAAGGCCAGGGAGCAATCTGATGACATGCGTCATGGAGTTTGTGATGACAAGGGCATGGAGAATTGTGATTACAGGGGTCATGGAATATTGTGGTTACAGGGGTAAGGGAGCATTGTGATGACTAGTGATGGAACATTGTGATATCAGTGGTGAGAAAGCATTTTGAGGAGAAGTGCATGGAGCATTGTGATGACAAGGTTTATAGAGCATTTTGATGACAAGGATGTGGAGCATTGTCATGACATGGGTTATGGAGCATTGTGCTGACACGCGCATCGAGCATTGTGATGACAAGGGTCATGGAGCATTGTGCTGACAAAGGCATGAAGCTTTGTGATGACAAGGGTCACGGAGCATTGTGATAAAAATTTCATGGATCATTGTGGTGACAAAGGTCACAGAGCTTTGTGTGAACACGTCATGGATCATTGTGATGACAAATGTCATGAAGCATTGTGATGACTGAAGTCATGGAGCATTGTGATAACAGGGGTCTTGGACCATTGGGATGAAAAGGGAATGGATGATTGTGATGAAAAAGGCATGGAGCCTTGTCATGACAGTGTTCAAGGAGCATACTGATGACAAGTGTCAGCGAGCATTGTGATGCCAAGTGTATTGGGCACTGTGGTGACAAAGGTCATGGAGCATTGTGATGAGAAGACCTTGCATAATTGTGATGACGAGCGTCATGGGGCATGTGATGACAAGTGTTATGGAACATTGTGATCAGAAGGGTTTGGAGCATTGTGATGAGAGAGGACATGGAGCATTTTGATTTCATTGTGATGACAATAGCATGAATCATTATGATGATGGGCATGGTGCATTGTGATGACAGTGTTCATGGAGCATTGAGATGAAAAGTGCCATGGAGAATTGTGATTACAGAGGTCTTGGAGCATTGTGATGACAAGGGTCATGGAGCCTTGTGATGCCAAGGCCGTGGAACATTGTGATGACAGGGGTCATGAAGCATTGTGATGAAATGGGTCATGGAGAATTTTGTGACAGGTGTTATGGAACATGGTCATGTCAGGGGTCATGGAGCATTGTGACGATAAGGGCATGTAGCACTTTGATGACAGTGGTCATGGAACATTGTGATGACAGGGGTGAGCGAGTATTGTGATGACTAGTGATGGAACATTGTGATATATGTGGTGAGAGAGCATTTTGATGAGAAGTGCATGGAGTATTTTGATGACAAGTTATATGGAGCATAGCGATGAAAATGATGTGGAGCATTGTGATGAAAGGAGCATGGCACATTGTGATGACATGTATCATGGAGCATTGTACTGACAAGCGCATGGAGCATTTTGATGACAAGTGTCATGGAGCATTGTGCTGACAAAGGCATGGAGCATTGTCATGACAAGGGACACAGAGCATTGTGATGAAAATTTCATGGAGCGTTGTGGTGACAAAGATCAAAGAGCCTTGTGTGAAGAGGGCATGGACAATTGTGAGGACAAAGGTCATTAAAATTTGTGATGACTGGAGTCATGGAGCACTGTGATGACATGTGTCATGTAGCACTGTGACGACAAGGGCATGGAGCAATGTGATGACAGGGGCATGGAACATTGGTCTGAAAAGTTTCATGGATTATTGTGATGACAGTGGGCATGGAGCATTGAGATGACAAGGGCATGTTGCATTGTGGTGACAAAGGTCACAGAGCCTTGTGTGACGTGTGCATGGACCATTGTGAGGTCAAAGGTCATGAAGCATTGTGATGACTGGAGTCACGGAGCATTGTGATGACAGGGGTCATGGAGCATTTTGATGACAGGGGCATGGAACATTGGTCTGACATGTTTCATGGTTTATTGTGATGACAGTGGGCATGGCGCATTGTGATGACAAGGGCATGGAACATTGTGATGACAAGGTCATGGAGTATTGTGAAGACAGGTGTCAGGGAGCATTGTGATGACATATGTCATTGTCCACTGTGATGACAATGGCATGGAGCATTGTGATACCAAGTCTCATGGAGGATTGTGATGACATATGTAATGGAGCATTTTGATGACAAGGGCTTGGAACATTGCGATGACAAGGGTCATGGAGCATTGTGATGACAAGGGCATGGAGCATTCTGATGAAAAAGTGCATGGAGCATTGAGATTACAGGGGTTTTGAAGCAATGTGATGACATGGACAAGGAGCATTGTGATGAGAAGGCAATGGAGCATTCTAATGACATGCGTCATGGAGCTTTGTTATGACAGGGACATGGAGCATTGTGATTACAGGGGTCTTGGAGCATTGTGATGAAAAGGGAATGGATCATTGTGATGAAAAATGCATGGAGCCTTGTCATGAAAGGGTTCAAGGAGCATACTGATGACTAGTGTCAGGGAGCATTGTGATGATAATTGTATTGAGCATTGTGATGACAAAGATCATGGAGCATTGTGATGAGAAGGCCATGGATAATTTTGATGACCTGCTTCATGGGGCATTGTGATGACAAGTGTTATGGAGCATTGTGATCAGAAGGGTTTGGTGCATTGTGATGACACAGGTCATTGAGCATTTTGATTTCATTGTGATGACAATAGCTTGAAATATTGTGGTGATGGGCACGGTGCATTGTGATGAAAGGGTTCATGGAGCATTGAGATGAAAAGGGGCATGGAGCATTGTGATTAAAGGGGTGTTGGAGCTTTGTGATGACAAGGGCATGGAACATTGTGATGAGAAGGCCATGGAGCATTCTGATGACAAGGACTTGGGACATTGCGATGACAAGGGTCATGGATCTTTGTGATGACAAGGGCATGGAGCATTGTTATGACAATGTCATATAATATTTTAAAGATAGGTGTCAGGGAACATTGTGATGACATATGTCGTGGTGCATTGTGATGAAAACGGCATGGAGCATTGTGATGCCAAGTGTCATAGAGGATTGTGATGACAAAAGTAATGGTGCATTTTGATGAAAAGGGGCATGGAGCATTGTGATTACAGGAGCCTTGGAGCATTGTGATGACAAGAGCATGGAGCATTGTGCTGAGAAATCCATGGAGCATTATGATGACATGTGTCATGAAGCTTTGTGATGACAAGGGCACGGAGCATTGTTATTACAGGGGTTTGGAGCATGGTGATGAAAAGTCCATGGATCACTGTGATGAAAAAGGCATGGAGCCTTGTCATGACATTGTTCAAGGTGCATACTGATGACAAATGTCAAGGAGCATTGTGATGACAATGGTCATGGAGCATTGTGATGTGAAGACCATGGATAATTTTGATGAGGAGCGTCATGGGGAATTGTGATGACAAGTGTTATGGAACACTGTGATCACAAAGGTTTGGAGCATTGTGATGACAGAGGTCATGGAGCATTTTGATTTCATTGTGATGACAATAGCATGAAGCTTTATGATGATGGGCATGGTGCATTGTGATGACAGTGTTCATGGAGAATTGAGGAGAAAAGGGGCATGGAGCCTTTTAATTACAGGGGTCATGGAGCATTGTTATGACAAGGGTCATGGAGCCTTGTGATGACAACGCCATGCAATATTGTGATGGCAGGGGTCATGGAGCATTGTTATGACAGATGTAATGGAGCATTGTGATGACAAGGGCATGGAGCATTGGTTTGAAATGTTTCATGGATTATTGTGATGAGAGTGGGCATGGAGCCTTGTGATGACAAGGGCACAGAACACGGTGATTCATGGGTCATGGAGGATTGTAATGACAAGGGCATGGATCATTGTGAGGAGAAAGGCATTGAGCATTGTGATGACAAGTGTCATAGAGCTTTGTGATGACAAGGGCAAGGAGCAATGTGATGATAGGTTTCATGGAGCATTGTGATGCCAAGGGTCATGGAGTTTTGTGATGACAAATGTCATGAAGCATTTTGATGACAAGTGTTTTGTGCATTGTGATGAGAAGGGCAGGGAGCATTGTGACGACAGGGTCATGGAGCAATTTGTTGAAAAGTGTCGGGGAACATTTTGATGACAGGTGTTATGGAACATTGTGATGTCAGTAGACATGGAGCATTGTGATGATAAGGGCATGTAGCATTTTGATGACAGTGGTCATGGAACATTGTGATGAAAGGGGTGACGGAGTATTGTGATGACTAGTGATGGAACATTGTGATATCAGTGGTGAGAGAGCACTTAGATGAGAAGTGCATGGAGCATTTTGATGACAAATTTTATGGAGCATTGTGATGACAAGGTTGTGGATCATTGTGATGAGAAGTGCATGGCATATTGTGATGACATGTGTCTTGGAGCGTTGTGCTGACAAGCGCATGGAGCATTGTGATGACAAGGTCATGGAGCACTGTGCTGACAAAGACATGGATCATTGTGATGACAAGTGTTACAGAGCATTATGATGACGAGAGAATGGACCATTGTGATGACAAAGGTCATAAAGCATTGTTATGACTGGATTCACGGAGCATTATGATGTGAGGTTTCATGGAGCATTGTGATTACAAGGGTATGGAGCATTGTGATGACAGGGGAATGGAGAATTGGTCTGAAAAGTTTCATGGATTATTGCTATGAGGGTGGGCATGGCACATTGTGATAACAAAGGAATGGAACATTGTTATGACAATATCATGTAGTATTGTGAAGACAGGTGTCAGCGAGCATTGTGATGACATATGTCATGGTGCATTGTGATGACAATGGCGTGAAGAATTATGATGATGGGCATGATGCATTGTGATGACAAGGTTCATGGAGCATTGTGATTACAGGGGTCTTGGAGCATTGTGATGAAAAAGACATGGAGTAATGCGATGAGAAGTCCATGGAGCATTCTGATGACATGTGTCATTGTGCTTTCTGATGACAAGGGCATGGAGCATTGTGACTACAGGGTTTTGGAGCATTGTGATGACAAGTGTCATGGAGCATTGTGATGATACGGCTGTAGAACATTGTGATGGCAGGGGTCATGGAGCATTGCTATGACAGGTGTAATGGAGCTTTGTGTTGAGAAGGGTATTGAGCATTGGTCTGAAAAGTTTCATGGATTATTGTGATGAGAGTGGGCATGGAGAATTGTGATGACAAGGTCACGGAACACTGTGATACATTGGTCATGGAGGATTGTAATGAAAAGGGCTTGGAACATTGTGATGAGAAAGGCATCGAGCATTGTGATGACAAGCGTCATGGAGCTTTGTGATGACAAGGGCATGGTTCAATGTGATGAGAGGGTTCATGGAGCACTGTGATGACAATGACATGGAGCATTGTGATGCCAAGGCTCATCGAGCTTTGAGATGACAAATGTCATGGAGTATTTTGATGACAAGGGCGTTGTGGATTGATATGAGAAGGGCAGGGAGCATTGTGATGACAGGGTCATGGAGCAATTTGATGAAAAGGGTCATGGAACATTTTGATGACAGGTGTTATGGCACATTGTGATGATAAGTGCATGTAGCATTGTGATGACGGGGTCCTGGAACATTGTGATGACAGGAGTGCGCGAGTATTGTGATGACTAATGATGGAACTTTGTGATATAAGTGGTGAGAGAGCATTTTGATAAGAAGTGCATGGAGCATTGTGATGACAATGTTTATGGAGTATTGTTATAACAAGGTTGTGGAATATTGTGATGAAAAGCATGTGGCACATTGTTTTGACAAGAGTCATGGAGTATTGTGCTGACAAAGGCAAGGAGCATTGCGATGACAAGGGTCACAGAGCAATGTGATGACGCGGGCATGGACGATTCTATTGACTAAGGTCATGAAGCATTGTGAGTACAAGAGTCACGGAGCATTGTGATGACAAGGGCATGGAGCATTGTGATGACAGGGGCATGGAGCATTGTGATCACAGGGGCATGGAGCATTTGTCTGACATGTTTCATGGATTATTGTGATGACAGTGGGCATGGCGGATTGTGATGACAAGGGCATGGAGCATTGTGATGACAAGGTCACGGATTATTGTGAAGACAGGTGTCAGGGAGCATGTGATGACATATATCATGGTCCATTGCGATGACAATGGCATGGGGCATTGTGATGCCAAGTTTCATGGAGGATTGTGATGAGAAAGATAATGGGGCATTATGATGATTAGGGCTTGGAACATTATGATGACAAGGGCAATTGAGAATTTTGATAAGAAGTTCCTGAAACATTGTAATGACAAGGCATGGAGCATTGTGATGAGAAGGCCAAGGAGCATTCTGCTGACATGCGTCATGGAGCTTTGTGGTGACAAGGGCATGGAGCATTGTGATTACAGGGGTCTGGGAGCATTGTGATGACAAGGGTCATGGAGCCTTGTGATGACAAGGCCGTGCAATATTGTGATGGCAGGGGTCATGGAGCATTGTCATGACAAGTGTAATGGGGGATTGTGATGACAAGGGCATGAAGAATTGGTCTGAAAATTTTCATGGATTATTGTGATGAGAGTGGGCATGGAGCATTGTGATGACAAGGGCAAGGAACACTGATACATGGGTCATGGAGGATTGTAATGACAAGGGCCTGGAGCATTGTGATGAGAAGGGCATCGAGCATTGTGAAGACAAGCGTCATGGAGCTTTGTGATGACAAGGACATGGAACAATATGATGAGAGGGTTCATGAAGCATTGTGTAGACAATGGTATGTAGCATTGTGATGCCAAGTGTCATGGGGATGTGTGACGACAAAGGTCATGAGGCATTTTTATGACAAGGGCGTGTTGCTTTATGTTGTGAAGGGAAGGGAGCATTGTGATAAGAGGGTCATGGAGCAATTTAATGAAAAGTGTCATGGAACATTGTGATGACAGGGGTTATGAAACATTGTGATGTCAGGGGTCATGGAGCATTTTGATGAAAGGGGTCATGCACCATTGTGCTGACAAAGGCATGGAGCTTTGTGATGACAAGGGTCACAGAGCATTGTGATAAAAATTTCATAGAGCATTGTGGTGACAAAGGTCACAGAGCTTTTTGTGACGAGGTCATGGATCACTGTGATGACAAATGTCATGAAGCATTGTGATGACTGGATTCACGGAGCATTTTGATAACAGGGGTCTTGGAGCATTGTCATGCAAAGGGAATGGATCATTGTGATGAAAAAGGCATGGAGCCTTGTCATGACAGTGTTCAAGGAGCATAATGATGAAAAGTGTCAGCGAGCATTGTGATGCCAAGTGTATTGAGCATTGTGGGGACAAAGGTCATGGAGCATTTTGATGAGAAGGCCTTGCATAATTGTGATGAAGAGCGTCATGGGGCATGTGATGACAAGTGTTATGGAACATTGTGATCAGAAGGTTCTGGAGCATTGTGATGACAGAGGACATGGAGCATTTTGATTTCATTGTGATGACAATAGCTTGAATCATTATGATGATGGGCATGGTGCATTGTGATGACAGTGTTCATGGAGCATTGAGATGAAAAGAGACATGGAGAATTGTGATTACAGATGTCTTGGAGCATTGTGATGACAAGGGTCATGGAGCCTTGTGATGACAAGGGTCATGGAGCCTTGTGATGACAAGGCCGTGGAATATTGTGATGGCAGGGGTCATGGAGCATTGTTATGAGAGGTGTAATGGAGCATTGTGATGACAAGGGCATGGAGCAATGTGATGAGAGATTTCATTGAGCATTGTGATGACAAGGGCATGGAGCAATGTGAAGAGAGATTTCATTGAGCATTGTGATGACAATGGCATGGAGCATTGTGAGGCCAAGTGTCATGGAGCTTTGTGATGACAATAGTCATGGGGCATTTTCATGACAAGGGCGTGGTCCATTGTGATGAGAAGGGCAGGGAGCATTGTGATGACAGGGTCATGGAGCAATTTGAATAAAAGTGTCATGGAATATTTTGATGACAGTGGTTATGGAACATTGTGATGTCAGGGGTCATGAAGCATTGTGATGAAATGGGTCATGGAGCATTTTGTGACAGGGGTTATGGAACATGGTGATGTCAGTGGTCATGGAGCATTGTGATGATAAGGGCATGTAGCACTGTGATGACAGTTGTCATGGAACATTTTGATGACAGGGGTGAGCGAGTATTGTGATGACTACTGATGGAACTTTGTGATATATGTGGTGAGAGAGCATTTTGATGGAAGTTCATGGAGCATTGTGATGACAAGTTTTATGGAGCATAGCGATGAAAAGGATGTGGAGCATTGTGATGAAAAGAGCATGGAACATTGTGATGACATGTGTCGTGGAGCATTGTGCTGACAAGCGTATGAAGCATTTTGATGACAAGTGTCATGGAGCATTGTGCTGACAAAGGCATGGAGACTTGTGATGACAAGGGACACAGAGCATTGTGATGAAAATTTCATGGAGCATTGTGGTGACAAAGATCACAGAGCCTGGTGTCACGAAGCCATGAACCATTGTGAGGACAAATGTCATGAATAATTGTGATGACTGGAGTCACGGAACATTGTGATGACAGGGGTCATGGAGCATTGTGATGACTGGAGTCACGGAGCATTGTGATGACAGGGGTCATGGAGCATTGTGATGACAAGGGCATGGAGCATTGTGATGACAGGGGCATGGAACATTGGTCTGACATGTTTCATGGATTATTGTGATGACAGTGGGCATGGCGCATTGTGATGACAAGGGCATGGAACATTGTGATGACAAGGTCATGGAATATTGTGAAGACTGGTTTCAGGGAGCATTGTGATGACATATGTCATTGTCCATTGTGATGACAATGGCATGGAGCATTGTGATACCAAGTGTCATGGAGGATTGTGATTACAAAGGTAATGGAGCATTCTGATGACAAGGGCTTGGAACATTGCGATGACAAGAGTCATGGCGCATTGTGATGACAAGGGCATGGAGCATTGTGATGAAAAGGTGCATGGAGCATTGAGATTACAGGGTTTTGAAGCAATGTTATTACAAGGGCATGGAGCATTGTGATGAGAAGGCAATGGAGCATTCTGATGACATGCGTCATGGAGCTTTGTGATGACAAGGACATGGAGCATTGTGATTACAGGGGTCTTGGAGCATTGTGATGAAAAGGGAATGGATCATTGTGATGAAAAATGCATGGAGCCTTTTCTTGACAGGGTTCAAGGAGCATACTGATGACAACTGTCAGGGAGCATTGAGATTATAAGTGTATTGAGCATTGTGATGACAAAGATCATGGAGAATTGTGATGAGAAGACCATGGATAATTGTGATGACCAGCGTCATGGGGCATTGTGATGACAAGTGTTATGGAACATTGTGATCAGAAGGGTTTGGTGCATTGTGAGGACAGAGGTCATTGAGCATTTTGATTTCATTGTGATGACAATAGCATGAAATATTACGGTGATGGGCACGGTGAATTGTGATGACAGGGTTCATGGAGCATTGAGATGAAAAGGGGCATGGAGCATTGTGATTACAGGGGTGTTGGAGCATTGTGATGACAAGGGCAAGAAGCATTGTGATGAGCAGGCCATGGAGCATTCTCATGGCATGCGTCATGGAGCTTTGGATGACAAGGGCATGGAGAATTGTGATTACAGGGTTCATGGAATATTGTGATGACAGGGGTGAGGGAGTATTGTGATGACTAGTGATGGAACATTGTGATATCAGTGGTGAGAAGGCATTTTGAGGAGAAGTGCATCGAGCATTTTGATGACAAGTTTATTGAGAATTTTGATGATAAGGATGTGGAGCATTGTGATGACAAGTGCATGGATCATTGTGATGACATGGGTTATGGAGCATTGTGCTGACACGCATATCGAGCATTGTGATGACAAGGCTCATGGAGCATTGTGCTGACAAAGGCATGGAGCTTTGTGATGACAAGAGTCACAGAGCATTGTTATAAAAATTTCATGGCGCATTGTGGTTACAAAGGTCACATAGCTTTGTGTGATGAGGTCATGGACCATTGTGATGACAAATGTCATGAAGCATTGTGATGACTGGAGTCTCAGAGCATTGTGATTACAGGGGTCTTGGAGCATTTTGATGAAAAGAGAATGGATCATTGTGATGATTGTGATCATTGTGATGACCATTGTGATGACACGGGCATAGAGCATTGTGATGACAAGGGACACAGTGCATTGTGATGAAAATTTCATGGAGGATTGTGGTGAAAAAGATCACAGAGCCTTGTGTGACGAGGGCATGGATCATTGTGATGAGAAAGGTCATGAATCTTTGTAATGACTGGAGTCAGGGAGCATTGTGATGACAGGGGTCATGGAGCACTGTGATGACAAGGACATGGAGCAATGTGATGACAGGGGCATGGAACATTGATCTGAAATGTTTCATGGACTATTTTGATGACAGTGGGCATGGACCATTGTGATGAGAAATGTCATGAATCATTGTGATGTCTGGAGTCACGGAGCATTGTGAAGACAGGGGTCATGGAGCATTGTAATGACAAGGGCATGGAGCAATGTGATGACAGGGGCATGGAACATTGGTCTGACAAGTTTCATGGAATATTGTGATGACAGTGGGTATGGAGCATTGAGATGACAAGGGCATGGAGCATTGTGATTACAAATGTCATGAAGTATTGTGATGACTGGAGTCACGGATCATTGTGAAAACAGGGGTCTTGGAGCATTGTGATGAAAAGGGAATGGATCATTGCGATGAAAAAGGCATGGGGCCTTGTCATGACAGTGTTCAAGGAGCATACTGATGACAACTGTCAGTGAGCATTGTGATGCCAAGTGTATTGAGCACTGTGGTGACAAAGGTCATGGAGCATTGTGATGAGAAGACCTTGCATAATTGTGATGACGAGCCTCATGGGGTATGTGATGACAAGAGTTATGGAACATTGTGATCAGAAGGGTTTGGAGCATTGTGATGACAGAGGACATGGAGCATTTTGATTTCACTGTGATGACAACAGCATGAATCACTATGATGATGGGCATGGTGCATTTTAATGACAGTGTTCATGGAGCATTGAGATGAAAGGTGGCATGCAGAATTGTGATTACAGAGGTGTGGAGCATTTTGATTACAAGGGTCATGGAGGCTTGTGATGACAAGGCCGTGGAACATTATGATGGCAGGGGTCATGGAGCATTGTTATGACAGTTGTAATGGAGCATTGTGATGACAAGGGCATGGAGCAATGTGATGAGAGATTTCATTGAGCATTGTGATGACAATGGCATGGAGCATTGTGAGGCCAAGGGTCATGGAGTTTTGTTATGGCAAATGTCATGGGGAATTTGATGACAAGGGTGTGGTGCATTGTGATGAGAAGGGCAGGGAGCACTACGATGACAGGGTCATTGAGCAATTTGAATAAAAGTGTCATGGAATATCTGGATGACAGTGGTTATGGAACATTGTGATGTCAGGGGTCATGAAGCATTGTGATGAAATGGGTCATGGAGCATTTTGTGACAAGGGTTATGGAACATGGTGATGTCAGGGGTCATGGAGCATTGTGATGATAAGGGCATGGAGCACTGTGATGACAGTTGTCCTGGAACATTGTGATGACAGGGGTGAGCGAGTATTGTGATGACTAGTGATGGAACATTGTGATATATGTGGTTAGAGATCATTTTGATGAGAAGTGCATGGAGAATTGTGATGACAAGTTTCATGGAGCATAGCGATGAAAAGGATGTGGAGCATTGTGATGAAAAGAGCATGGCACATGTTGATGACATGTGTCATGGAGCATTGTGCTGACAATCGCATGGAGCGTTTTGATGACAAGTGTCATGGAGCATTGTGCTGACAAAGGCATGGAGCATTGTGATGACAAGGGACACAGAGCATTGTGAAGAAAATTTCATGGAGCATTGTGATGACAAGGGCATGGAGCAATATGATGACAGTGGCACGGAACATTGTTCTGACAATTTTCATGGATTATTGTGATGACAGTGGGCATGGAGCTTTGAGATGACATGGGCATGGAGCATTGTGGTGAAAAAGGTCACAGAGCCTTGTGTGACGAGGGCATGGACCATTGTGAGGACAAACGTAATGAAGCATTGTGATGACTGGAGTCACGGAGCATTGTGTTGAGAAGACCATGGAGTCTTGTGATGACAAGTCTCATGGAGCATTCTGATGAAAAGCTGCATCGAGCACTGTAATTACATGGGTCTTGGAGCATTGAGATGACAAGGGCATGGAACATGGTGATGAGAAGGCCATGGAGCATTCCGATGACATGCGTCATGGAGCTTTGTGAAGACAAGCACATGGAGCATAGTGATTACCGGGGACTTGAAACATTGTGATGAAAAGGGCATGGAACATTGTGATGAAAAATGCATGGAGCCTTGTCATGACAGGGTTCAAGGAGCACACTGAGGACAAGTGTCAGGGAGCATTGAGATGCCAAGTGTATTGAGCATTGTGATGACAAATGTATTGAGCATTGTGATGACAAGGTCATGGAGTATTGTGAAGACAGTTGTCAGGGAGCATTGTGATGACATATGTCATGTTCCATTGCGATGAAAATGGCATGGGGCATTGTGAGGCCAAGTGTCATGGAGGATTGTGATGACAAAGATAATGGGGCATTGTGATGATTAGGGCTTGGAATATTATGATGACAAGGGACATTGAGAATTTTGATGAGGAGGTCGTGAAGCATTGTGATGACAAGGTCCTGGAGCATTATTATGAGAAGACCATGCAGCCTTGTGAAGACAAGTCTCATGGAGCACACTGATGACAAGGGGCATGGAGCATTGTGATTACTGGTGTATTGGAGCATTGTGATGACAAGGGTCATGGAGCCTTGTGATGACAAGGCTGTGGAACATTGTCATGACAGGGGTGAGGGAGTATTGTAATGACTAGTGATGGAACATTTTGATATCAGTGGTGAAAGTGCATTTTGATGAGAAGTGCATGGAGCTTTGTGATGACAATGTTTACAGAGCATTGTGAAGATAAGGTTGTGGAACATTGTGATGACAAGCGCATGGCACATTGTGATGACATGGGTCATGGAGCATTGTTCTGACAAGCTTATGGAGCATTGTGATGTCAAGGGTCATGGAGCACTCTGCTGACAAAGGCATGGAGCATTGTGATGACAAGGGTCACAGAGCATTGTGATGAAAAGTTCATGGAGCATTATGGTGACAAATTTCAAAGAGCACTGTGATGAGGAGGGCATGGACCATTGTGATGACAAAGGTCATGAAGCAATGTGATGACTGGAGTCATGGAGCACTGTGATGACAATGGCATGGAGCATTTTGATGACAGGGGCATGGAGCATTGGTCTGACAAGTTTCATGGATTATTGTGATGATAGTGGGCATGGCACATTGTGATGACAAGGGCATGGAGCATTGTTATAACCAGGTCATGGAATATTGTGAAGACAGGTGTCAGGGAGCATTGTGATGACATATGTCATGTTGCATTGTGATGACAATGACATGGAGCATTGTGAAGCCACGTGTCATGGAGGATTGTGATGACAACGGTAATGGAGCATTGTGATGACAAGGGCCATTGAGAATCGTGATGACAAGTTCGTGAAGCACTGTGATGAAAAGCACATGGAGCTTGCTATGACAGGGGTCATGGAGCATTGCAATGACAAGTGCATGGAGAATTGTGATGACAAGAGCATGTAACATTGTGATGAGAAGTGTCATGGAGCATTGTGATGGCAAGACCGTGGAGCACTGTGATGAGAAGACCATGGATAATTGTGATGACGAGCGTCATCGAGCATTGTGATGACAAGGGCCATTGAGAATTTTAATGCCAACGTCGTGAAGCATTTTGATGACAAGCACACGGAGCTTGCTATGACAGGGGACATGGAGCATTGCAATGACAAGTGCATGGAGAATTGTGATGACAAGAGCATGTAACATTGTGATGAGAAGGGTCATGGAGCATTGTGATGGAAAGACCGTGGAGCATTGTGATGAGAAGATCATGGATATTTGTGATGACGAGCGTCATGGAGCACTGTTATGACAAGGGGCATGGAGCATTTTGATGACAGGTGTCATGGAGCATTGTGATGACAGGGATCATGGAGCATTGTGATGACAAGGGTCTTGGAGCATTCTGATGACAAGCTTGTGGAGTATTGTGATGACAATGGCATGGAGCATTGTGAGAAAAAGGGCATGGAGCATTGTGATGAAAAAGGCATAGAGCCTTTTCATGACAGTGTTCAAGGAGCATTCTGAGGAAAAGTGTCAGGGAGCATTGTGATGACAGGTGTATTAAGCATTGTGATGACAAAGTTAATGGAGCATTGTGATGACAAGGGCATGAAGTATTGTGATGACAGGCATCATGGAGCGTTGTGATGACAAGTGTTATGGAACATGGTGATCACAAGGGTTTGGAGCATTGTGATGACAGAGGTCATGGATCATTTTGATTTCAAGTATCATGGAGCATTGTGATGACAAGGGCATGAAGCAATGTGATCCCAAGGTTCATGGAGGATTGTGATGACACTGGTAATGGAGAATTGTGAGGACAAGTGCATGGAGCATTGTGATGACAAGGTCATGTAGCATTTCGCTGACAAAGGCATGGAGCACCGTGATGACAAGTGTCATGGAGCTCTGTGACGACAAGCGTCAAGGACCATTGTGATTACAGGGGTCATGGAGCATGGGGATGACAAGCGCATGGAATATTCTGATGACAAGTGGCATGGATTATTTTGATGCCAGTGGTCATGTAGCATTGTGATGACATAGGTTATGGAGCATTGTGATGAGAAGGTCATGGAGCATTGGGCTGAAAATATTCATGGAGTACTGTGATGACAAGGGTCATGGAGAATTGTGATGAGAAGGGAATGGAGCAATCCGATGAGAAGGTCCTGGAGCATTGTGATGAGAGGGCCATGGCGCCTTGTGATGACAAGGGTCATGGATCATACTGATAAAATGGTTCATGGAGCATTGTGATTACAGGGGTTTTGTAGCATTGTGAAGACCAGGGCATGGAGCATTGTGATGAGAAGGCCATGGAGCATTCTGATGACATGCGTCATGGAGCTTTGTGATGACAGGGACATGGAGCATTGTGATTAGAGGGGTCTTGGAGGATTGTGATGAAAAGGGAATGGATCATTGTGATGAAAAATGCATGGAGCCATGTCATTACAGTGTTCAATGAGCATACTGATGGCAAGAGTCAGGGAGCATTGTGATGATAAGTGTATTGAGCATTGTGATGACAAAGGTCATGGAGCATTGTGATGAGAAGACCATGGATAATTGTGATGACAAGCGTCATGGGGAATTGTGATGACAAGTGTTATGGAACATTGTGATCACAAGGGTTTGGAGCATTGTGATGACAGAGGTCATGGAACATATTGATTTCACTGTGATGACAATAGCATGAAGCATTATGATGATGGGCATGGTGGATTGTGATGACAGGGTTCATGGAGCATTGAGATGAAAAGGGGCATGGAGCATTGTGATTACAGGGGTGTTGGAGCATTGTGATGACAAGGGCATGTAGCGTTGTGATGAGAAGGCCATGGAGCATTCTGATGATATGCATCATGGAGCTTTGTGATGACAAAAAATGGAGCAGTGTGATTAGAGGGGTCTTGGAGTATTGTGATGACAAGGGTCATGGAGGCTGCTGATGACAAGGCTATGGAACCTTGTGATCGTAAGTGTCATGGAGCATTATTATGACAGGGGTATTGGAGCAATGTGATGACAAGGACGTGGAGCACTGGTCTGAAATGTTTCATGGATTATTGTGATGAGAATGTGCATGGATCATTGTGATGACAAGGGCATGGAACACTATGATACATAGTTCATGGAGGATTGTAATGATAAGGGCATGGAGCATTGTGATGAGAAGGGCATCGAGCATTGTGATGACAAGCGTCATGGAGCTTTGTGATCACAAGGGCATGGAGCAATGTGATGAGAGGGTTCAAGGAGCATTTGATGATAATGGCATGGAGCACTGTGATGACAATGGTCATGGAGCTTTGTGATGAAAAATGTCATGGAGCATTTTGATGACAAGGCCGTGGTGCATTGTGATGAGAAGTGCAGGGAGCATTGTGATGACAGGGTCATGGAGCAATTTGATGAAAAGGTTCATGGAACATTTTGATGAGAGGGGTAATGGAAAATTGTGATGTCAGGTGTCATGGAGCATTGTGATGAAAAGGGTCATGGAGCAGTGTGTGACAGGGATTATTGAACATTCTGATGTCAGGGGGCAGGGAGCATTCTGATGAAACGGGTCACTGAGCATTTTGATGACAGGTGTCATGGAGCATTGTGATGATAGGGGCATATAGCATTTTGATGACAGGGGTCATGGAACATTGTGATGATGGGGGTGAGGGAGTATTGTGATAACTAGTGACGGAACACTGTGATATCTTTGGTGAGAGAGCATTTTGATGAGAAGTGTATGGAACATTGTGATGACAATGTTTAGGGAGCATTTTGATGACAAGGATGTGGAGCATTGTGATGACAAGCACATGGCGCATTGTGATGACATGGGTTATGAAGCATTGTGCTGACAAGCGCATGGTGCATTGTGATGACAAGGGTCATTGAGCATTGTGCTGACAAACGCATGGAGCATTGTGATGACAGGGGTGACAGAGCTTTGTGATGAAAAGTCCATGGAGCATTGTGGTGACAAAGGTCACAGAGCCTTCTGTGATGAGGTCATGGACCATTGTGATGACAAATGTCATGAAGCACTGTGATGACTGTAGTCACGGAGCATTGTGATTACAGGGGTCTTGGAGCATTGTGATGAAAAGGGAATGGATCATTGTGATAAAAAAAAGCATGGAGCCTTTTCACGGCAGTGTTCGTGAAGCATACTAATGACAAGTGTCAGGGAGCATTGTGATGAGAAGTGTATTGCGGGTTGTGGTGACAAAGGTCACGGAGCATTGTGATGAGAAAACCATTCATAATAGTGATGACGAGCGTCATGGGGCATTTTGATGACAAGTGTTATGGAACACTGTGATCACAAGGATTTGGAGCATTGTGGTGACAAATGTCATGGAGCATTTTGATTTCACTGTGATGACAATAGCATGAAGCATTATGATGATGGGCATGGTGCATTGTGATGACAGGGTTCATGGAGCATTGAGATGAAAAGGGGAATGGAGCATTGTGATTACAGTGGTCTTGGAGCATTGTGATGACAAGGGCATGGAGTATTGTGATGAGAAGGCCATGGAGCATTCTGATGACATGCGTCATGGAACTTTGTTACGACAAGCGCTGGGAGCATTGTGATTACAGGGGTCTTGGAGCATTGTGATGACAAGGGTCATGGAGCCTTGTGATGAGAAGGCCGTGGAACATTGTGATGGCAGGGCTCATGGAGCATTGTTATGACAGGTGTAATGGAGCATTGTGATGACAAGGGCATGGAGCAATGTGATGAGAGATTTCATTGATCATTGTGATGACAATGGCATGGAGCATTGTGATGCAAAGGGTCTTGGAGCTTTGTGATGACAAAGTCATGGGGCATTAGGTGACAAGGGCGTGGTGCATTGAGATGAGAAGGGCAGGGAGCATTGTGATGACAGGGTCATGGAGAAATTTGATGAAAAGAGTAATGGAATATTTTGATGACAGGGGTTATGGAACATTGTGATGTCAGGGGTCATGAAGCATTGTGATGAAATGGGTCATGGAGCATTTTCTGACAGAGTTTATGAAACATTGTGATGTCAGTGGTCATGGTGCATTGTGAAGATAAGGGCATGTAGCACTGTGATGACAGGGGTCATGGCACACTGTGATGACAGGGGTGAGGGAGTATTGTGATGAGTAGTGATGGAACATTGTGATATATGTGGTGAGAGAGCATTTTGATGAGAAGTGCATGGAGCATTGTGATGACAAGGGCAAGGAGCAATGTGATGACAGGGGCATGGAACATCTGTCTGACAAGTTTCATGGATTATTGTAATGACAGTGATCTTGGAGCATTGTGATGAAAATGGCATGCAGCATTGTGGTGACAAAGGTCACAGAGCGTTGTGTGACGAGGTCATGCACCATTGTGATGACAAAGGTCATGAAGCATTGTGATGACAAAGGTCATGAAGCATTGTGATAACTGGAGTCATGGAGCACTGTGATGACAGGGGTCATGGAGCATTGTGATGACAAGGGCATGGAACATTGTGATGACAAGATCATGGAGTATTTTGAAGACAGGTGTCAGGGAGCATTGTGATGACATATGTCATTGTCCATTGTGATGACAATGGCATGGAGCATTTTGATACCAATTGTCATGGAGGATTGTGATGACAAAGGTAATGGAGCATTTTGATGACAAGGGCTTGGAACATTGTGATGACAATGGTCATGGAGCATTGTGATGGCAAGGGAATGGAGCATTGTGATGACAAGGGCCATTGAGAATTTTGATGAAAACGTCGTGAAGCATTATGATGAAAAACACATGGAGCTTGCTATGACTGTGGTCATAGAGCATTGCGATGACAAGTGCATGGAGAATTGTGAAGACAAGATCATGTAACATTGTTATGAGAAGTGTTAAGGATCATTGTGATGACAAGGACGTGGAGTATTGTAATGACAAGGCACATGGAGCATTGTGATGGCAAGACCGTGGAGCATTGTGATGAGAAGACCATGGATAATTGTGATGAAGAGCGTCATGGAGCACTGTAATGACAAGGGGCATGGAACATTGTGATGACAGGGGTCATGGAGCATTGTGATGACAAGGGTCATGGAGGATACTGATGACAAGCTTGTGAAGTATTGTGATGACAATGGCATCGAGCATTGTGATGAAAGGGGCATGGAGCCTTTTCATGACACGGTTCAAGGAGCATTCTGAGGAGAAATGACAGGGAGCATTGTGATGACAAGTGTATTGAGCATTGTGATGACAAATGTCATGGAGCATTGTCATGAGAAGTCCATGGATAATTGTGATGACAGGCATCAAAGTGTGTTGTGATGACAAGTGTTATAGAACATTGTGATCACAAGTGTTTGGAGCATTGTGATGACAGAGGTCATGGAGCATTTTGATTTCAAGGAGCATGGAGCATTTTGATGACAAGGGCATGAAGCAATGTGATCCCAATGTTCATGGAGGATTTTGATGACAATGATAATGGAGAATTATTATGACAACCGCATGGAGGATTTTGATAACAATGATAATGGAGAATTATTATGACAACCGCATGGAGCATTGTGATGACAAGGTAATGTAGCATTTTGCTGACAAAGGCATGGAGCATTGTGATGACAAGGGTCACGGAGCAATGTGATGACAAGCGTCACAGAGCATTGTTATTACAGGGGCGATGGAAAACTGGGATGACAAGGGCATGGATCATTGTGATGACAATGATCATGGAGCATTTTGATGCCAGTGGTCATGGAGCATTGTGATGACATGGGTCATGAAACACTGTGATGAGAAGGTCATGGAGCATTGGGCTGAAAATGTTCATGGAGTACTGAGATGACAGGTGTCATAGAACATTGTGATGACAAGGTAATGGAGAATTGTGATGACAAGGTTCTGGAACATTGTGATGAGAAGAACATGGACCCTTGTGATGAAAAGTCTCATGGAGCTTTCTGATGAAAAGGGGCATAGAGCATTGTGATGACAGGGTTCTTGGAGCATTGTGATGAAAAGGGCATGGAGCATTGTGATGACAAGGTCATGGAGTATTGTGAAGACAGGTGTCAGGGAGCATTGTGATGACATATGTCATATTCCATTGTGATGACAATGGCATGGAACATTGTGATACCAAGTGTCATGGTGCTTTGTGATGACAAATGTCATGGGGCATTTTGATGACAAGGGCTTGGTGCATTGGGATGAGAAGGGCAGAGAGCATTGTGATGACAATGTCATGGAGCAATTTGAATAAAAGTGTCAGGGAATATTTTAATGACAGGGGTTATGGAAAATTGCGATGTCTGGGGTCATGAAGCATTGTGATGAAATGGTTCATGGGGCATTCTGTGACAGGGGTTATGGAACATTGTGATGTCAGGGGTCATGGAGCATTGTGATGATAAGGGCATGTAGCACTGTGATGACAGTGGTCATGGAACATTGTGATGACAGGGGTGAGCGAGTATTGTGATCACTAGTGATGGAACATTGTGATATATGTGGTGAGAGAGCATTTTGATGAGAAGAGCATGGAGCATTGTGATGACAAATTTTATGGAGCATAGCGATGAAAAGGATGTGGAGCATTGTGATGAAAAGAGCATGACACATTGTGATGACATGTGTCATGGAGAATTATGCTGACAAGTGCATGGAGTATTTTGATGACAAGTGTCATGGAGCATTGTGCTGACAAAGGCATGGAGCATTGTGATGACAAGGGACACAGAGCATTGTGATGAAAATTTCATGGAGCATTGTGGTGACAAAGATCACAGAGCCTTGTGTTACGAAGGCATGGACCATTGTGAGGACAAAGTCATGAATCATTGTGATGATTCGAGTCACAGAGCATTGTGATGACAAGGTTCATGGAGCATTGTGATGAAAAGGGCATGGAGCAATGTGATGACAGGGGCATGGAACATTGGTCTGACAAGTTTCATGGATTATTGTGATGACAGTGGGCATGGAGCATTGAGATGACAAGGGCATGGATCACTGTGGTGACAAAGGTCACACAGCCTTGTGTGACGAGGGCATGGACCATTGTGAGGACAAATATCATTAGGCATTTTGATGACTGGAGTCACGGAGCATTGTGATGACAGGGGTCATGGAGCATTGTGATTACAAGTGCATGGAGCATTGTGATGACAGGGGCATGGAACATTGGTCTGACATGTTTCATGGATTATTGTGATGACAGTGGGCATGGCGCTTTGTGATGACAAGGGCATGCAAAATTGTGATGTCAAGGTCATGGAATATTGTGAAGACAGGTTTCAGGAAGCATTGTGATGACCTATGTCATTGTCCATTGTGATGACAATGGCATGGAGCATTGTGATACCAAGTGTCATGGAGGATTGTGATGACAAAGGTAATGGAGCATTTTGATGACAAGGGCTTGGAACATTGCGATGACAAGGGTCATGGAGCATTGTGATGGCAAGGGCATGGAGCATTCTGATGAAAAGGTGCATGGAGCATTGAGATTACAGGGGTTTTGAAGCAATGTGATGACAAGGGCATGGAGCATTGTGATGAGAATGCAATGGAGCATTTTGATGACATGCCTCATGGAGTTTTGTGATGACAAGGACATGGAACATTGTGATTACAGGGGTCTTGGAGCATTGTGATGAAAAGGGAATGGATCATTGTGATGAAAAATGCATGGAGCCTTGTCATGGCAGGGTTCAAGGAACATACTGATGACAACTGTCAGGGAGCATTGTGATGATAAGTGTATTGAGCATTGTGATGACAAAGCTCATGGAGCATTGTGATGAGAAGACCATGGATAATTGTGATGACCAGCGTCATGGGGCATTGTGATGACACGTGTTATGGAACATTGTGATCAGAAGAGTTTGGTGCATTGTGATGACATAGGTCATTGAGCATTTTGATTTCATTGTGATGACAATAGCATGAAATATGGTGATGGGCACGGTGCACTGTGATGACAGGGTTCATGGAGCATTGAGATGAAAAGGGGCTTGGAGCATTGTGATTAAAGGGGTGTTGGAGCATTGTGATGACAAGGGCATGGAGCATTGTGATGAGAAGGCCATGGAGCATTCTGATGACATGCGTCATGGAGCCTTGTGATGAAAAGGGCATGGAGAATTGTGATTACAGGGGTCATGGAATATTGTGATGACAGGGGTGAGGGAGTATTGTGATGACTAGTGATGGAACATTGTGATATCAGTGGTGAGAAGGCATTTTGAGGAGAAGTGCATGGAGCATTGTGATGACAAGGTTTATGGAGCATTTTGATGACAAGGATGTGGAGCATTGTGATGACAAGTGCATGGTGCATTGTGATGACATGGGTTATGGAGCATTGTGCTGACACGTGCATCGAGCATTGTGATCACAAGGGTCATGGTGCATTGTGCTGACAAAGGCATGGAGCTTTGTGATGACATGGTTCACAGAGCATTGTGATAAAAATTTCATGGAGCATTGTGGTGACAAAGGTCACAGAGCTTTGTGTGACGAGGTCATGGACCATTGTGATGACAAATGTCATGAAGCATTGTGATGACTGCAGTCACGGAGCATTGTGATAACAGGGGTCTTGGAGCATTGTGATGAAAAGGGAATGGATCATTATGATGAAAAAGGCATGGAGCCTTGTCATGACAGTGTTCAAGGAGCATATTGATGACAAGTGACAGCGAGCATTGTGATGCCAAGTGTATTGAGCATTGTGGTGACAAAGGTCATGGAGCATTGTGATGAGAAGTCCTTGCATAATTGTGATGACGAGCGTCATGGGGCATGTGATGACAAGTGTTATGGAACATTGTGATCAGAAGGGTTTGGAGCATTGTGATGACCGAGGACAAGGAGCATTTTGATTTCATTGTGATGACAATAGCATGAATCATTATGATGATGTGCATGGTGCATTGTGATGACAGTGTTCATGGAGCATTGAGATGCAAAGTGGCATGGAGAATTGTGATTAGAGAGGTCTTGGAGCATTGTGATGACAAGGGTCATGGAGCCTTGTGATGACAAGGCCGTGGAACATTTTGATGGCAGGGGTCATGGAGCATTGTTATGACAGTTGTAATGGAGCTTTGTGATGACAAGGGCATGGAGCAATGTGATGAGAGATTTCATTGAGCATTGTGATGACAATGGCATGGAGCATTGTGATGCCAAGGGTCATGGAGCTTTGTGATGACAAATGTCTTGGGGCATTTTGACGACAAGGACATGGTGCATTTAGATGGGAAGTACAGGAAGCATTGTGATGACAGGGTCTTGGAGCAATTTGATGAAAAGCGTCATTGAATATTTTGATGACAGGGGTTATGGAACTTTGTGATATCAGGGGTCATGAAGCATTGTGATGAAATGGGTCATGCAGCATTTTGTGACAGGTGTTATGTAACAGTGTGATGTCAGGGGTCATGGAGCATTGTGATGATAATGGCATGTAGCACTGTGATGACAGGGGTCATGGAACACTGTGATGACAGGGGTGAGGGAGTATTGTGATGACTAGTGATCTAACATTGTGATATATGTGGTGAGAGAGCATTTTGATGAGAAGTGCATGGAGCATTGTGATGACAAATGTTATGGAGCATAGCAATGATAAGGATGTGGAGTATTGTGATAACAAGCTCATGGTGCATTTTGATGACATGTGTCATGGAGCATTGTGCTGACAAGCACATGGAGCATTTTGATGACAAGTGTCAGGGAGCATTGTGCTGACAAAGGCATGGAGCATTTTGATGAGAAGGGACACAGAGCAGTGTGATGAAATATTCATGGAGCATTGTGGCTAAAAATATCAGAGAGCCTTGTGTGACGAGGGCATGGACCACTGTGAGGAGATTGGTCATGAAGAATTGTGATGACTGGAGTCACGGAGCATTGTGATGAAAGGGGTCATGGAGCATTGTGATGACAACGGCATGGAGCAATGTGATGACATGGGCATGGAACATTGGTCTGATTAGTTTCATGGATTATTTTGATGACAGTGGGCATGGAGCACTGTGATGACAAGGGCATGGAGCATTGTGGTGACAAAGGCATGGAGCATTTTGATGACAAGGGACACAGAGCATTGTGATGAAATATTCATGGAGCATTTTGGTGAAAAAGATCACAGAACCTTGTTTGAAGAGGGCATGCACCACTGTGATGACAATGGTCATGAAGAATTGTGATGACTAGAGTCACGGAGCATTGTGATGACAGGGGTCATGGAGCATTGCTCTGACAAGATTTATGGATTATTGTGATGAGAGTGGGCATGGCGCATTGTGATGACAAGGGCATGGAACATTGTGATGACAAGGTCATGGAGTATTGTGAAGACAGTTGTCAGGGAGCATTGTGATGACATATGTCATTGTCCATTGTGATGACAATGGCATGGAGCATTGTGATACCAAGTGTCATGGAGGATCGTGATGACAAAGGTAATGGAGCCTTTTGATGACAAGGGCTTGGAACATTGTGATGACAAGGGTCATGGAGCATTGTGATGACAAGGGCCATTGAGAATTTTGATGACAACGTCGTGAAGCAGTGTGATGACAAGCACATGGAGCTTGCTAAGACAGTGGTCATAGAGCATTTCGATGACAAGTGCATGTTGAATTGTGATGACAATATCATGTAACATTGTGATGAGAAGTGTCACAAAGCATTGTGATGACAAGGACGTGGAGAATTGTAATGACATGTGACATGGAGCATTGTGATGAACAGGGCATGGAGAATTGTGATAGCAAGACCGTGGAGCATTGTGATGAAAAGACCATGGATATTGATGATGAAGAGCGTCATGGATCACTGTAATGACAAGGGGCATGGAGCATTGTGATGACAGGTGTCATGGAGCATTGTGATGAGAGGGTTCTTGGAGCACTGTGATGACAAGGGTCATGGAGCACTGTGATGAGAAGGTCATGGAGCATTGGCCTGAAAATGTTCATGGAGTATTGTGATGACTGTGGTCAAGGAGCATTGTGATGACAAGGGAATGGAGCATTGTGATGACAAGGTCCTGGAGCAGTGTGATGAGAAGACCATGGAGCCTTGTGATGACAAGTCTCATGGAGCATTCTGATGAATAGGGACATGGAGCATTGTGATTACAGGGGTCTTGGAGCATTGTGATGACAAGGGCATGGAATATTGGTCTCAAAATTTCATGGATTATTGTGATGAGATTTGGCATGGAACATTGTGATGACTTGGGCACGGAACACTGTGATACATGTGTTATGGAGGATTGTAATGACAAGGGCATGGAGCATTGTGATGAGAAGGGTATCGAGCATTGTGATGATAAGCGTCATGGAGCATTGTGGTGACAAGGGCATGGAGCAATGTGATGAGAGGTTTCATGTAGCATTGTGATGAAATGGCATGGAGCACTGTGATGCCAAGCGTCATGGAGCATTGTGATGACAAAAGTCATGGAGCATTTTGATGACATGGTCGTGGTGCATTGTGATAATAAGGGCAGGAGGCATCGTGATGACAGGGTCATGGAGCAAATTGATGAAAAGTGTCATGGAACAATTTGATGAGAGGGGTTATGGAACCTTGTGATGTCAGGGGTAATGGAGCATTTTGATGAAAAGGGCCATGGAGCATTCTGATGAAAAGGTGCATGGATCATTGAGATTACAGGGGTTTTGAAGCAAAGTGATTACAAGGGCAAGGAGCATTGTGATGAGAAGGCAATGGAGTATTCTGATGACATGTGTCAAGGAGCATTGTGCTGACAAGTGCATGGAGCATTTTGATGACAAGTGTCATGGAGCATTGTGCTGACAAAGGCATGGAGCATTGTGATGACAAGGGACACTGAGCATTGTGATGAAAATTTCATAGAGCATTGTGGTGACAATGATCACAGAGCCTTGTGTGACGAGGGCATGGACCACTGTGATGAGAAAGGTCATGAATCACTGTGGGGACTGCAGTCACGGAGCACTGTGATGACAGGGGTCATGGAGCATTGTGATTACAAGGGCATGGAGCAATATGATGACAGGGGCATGGAACATTGTTCTGACAAGTTTCATGGAGGATTGTGATGACAAAGGTAATGGAGCATTTTGCTGACAAGGGCTTGGAACATTGTGATGTCAAGGGTCAAGGGGCATTGTGATGACAAGGGCATGGAGCATTGTGATGACAAGGGCCATTGAGAATTTTGATGACAATGTAATGAAGCATTGTGATGACAAACGCATGGAGCTTGCTATGACAGGGGTCATAGATCATTGCGATGACAAATGCATGGAGAATTGTGATGAAAAGATCATATAACATTGTGATGAGAAGTGTCATGGTGCATTGTGATGACAATGATTTGGAGAATTGTAATGACATGGGACATGGAGCATTGTGATGAACAGGGCATGGAGAATTGTGATGGCAAGGGTCAAAGAGCATTGTGATGAGAATGTCATGGAGCATTGGGCTGAAAATGTTCATGGAGTATTTTGATGACAGGGGTCATGGAGACTTGGATGACAAGGCCGTGGGACATTGTGATGGCAGGGGTCATGGATCATTATTATGACAGGGGTAATGGAGCATTGTGATGACTAGGGCACAGAACACTGTGATACATGTGTCATAGAGGATTGTAATGACAAGGTCATGGAGCACTGTGATGAGAAGAGTATCGAGCATTGTGATGACAAGTGTCATGGAGCATTGTGGTGACAAGGGCATAGAGCAATGTGATGGGAGGTTTCATGGAGCATTGTGATGAAATGGCATAGAGCATTGTGATTCCAAGGGTCATGGAGCTTTGTGATGACAAAAGTCATGGAGCATTTTGATGACAAGGTCGTGGTGCATTGTGATGAGAAGGGCAGGGAGAATTGTGATGACAGGGTCATGGAGCAAATTGATGAAAAGTGTCATGGAACAATTTGATGACAGTGGTTATGGAATATTGTGATGTCAGGGGTAATGGAGCATTTTGATGAAAAGGGTCATGGAGCATTCTGATGAAAAGATGCATGGAGCATTGAGATTACAGGGGTTTTGAAGCAATGTGATTACAAGGGCATGGAGCATTGTGATGAGAAGGCAATGGAGCATTCTGATGACATGCGTCATGGAGTTTTGTGATGACAAGGACATGGAACATTGTGATTACAGGGGTCTTGGAGCATTGTGATGAAAAGGGAATGGATCATTGTGATGAAAAATGCATGGAACCTTGTCATGACAGGCTTCAAGGAGCATACCGATGACAACTGTCAGGGAGCATTGTGATGATAAGTGTATTGAGCATTGTGATGACAAAGACCATGGAGCATTGTGATGAGAAGACCATGGATAATTGTGATGACCAGCCTCATGGGGCATTGTGAAAAGTGTTATGGAACACTGTGATCAGAAGGGTTTGGAGCATTTTGATGACAGAGGTCATTGAGCATTTTGATTTCATTGTGATGACAACAGCATGAAATATTATGGTGATGGGCACGGTGCATTGTGATGACAGGGGTCATGGAGCATTGTTATGACAAGGGTAATGGAGCATTGTGATGACAAGGCCATGGGGAATTGGTCTGAAATGTTTCATGGATTATTGTGATGAGAGTGGGCCTGGCGCATTGTGATGACAAGGGCCCAGAAAACTGTGGTACAGGGTTCATGGAGGACTGTAATGACAAGAGCATGGAGCATTGTTATGAGAAGGGCATCGAGCATTGTGATGACAAGCGTCATGGAGATTTGTTATGACAAAGGTCATGGAGAATTTTGATGACATGTGTTATGGAGCATGGTGAGGTAAGGGGTCATGGAGCATTGTGACGAAAAAGGTCATGGAGCATTTTGATGACATGGGTTATGGAGAATTGTGATGTCAGGGGTCATGGAGCACTGTGATGATAAGGGCATGTAGTATTGTGATGACAGCGGTCATGGAACATTGTGATGACAAGGATGAGGGCGTATTGTAATGACTTGTGATGGAACATTGTGATATCAGTGGTGACAGAGCATTTTGATGAGAAGTGCATGGAGCATTGTGATGAGAAGCTGGTGGAGCATTTTGCTGACAAGCGCATGGAGCATTGTGGTGACAAGTGTCACTGAGTGTTGTGCTGAGAAAGGCATGGAGCATTGTGATGAAAAGTTCATGGTGCATTGTGGTGACACAGGTCACAGAGCCTTGTGATGACGAGGGCATTGACCATTGTGATGACAAATATCATGAAGCATTTTGATGAATGGAGTCACGGAGCATTGTGATGACCAGTGTCATGGAGGATTGGGATGTCAAGGGTATGGAGCATTGTGATAACAGGGGCATGGAGCATTGGTCTCACAAATTTCATGGATTATTTTGATGACAGTGGGCATGGTGCATTGTGATGAAAAGAGCATGGAACATTGTGATGACAACGTCATGGATTATAGTGAAGACAGGTGTCAGGGAGCATTGTGATGACATATGTCATGGTCCATTGTGACACCAATTACATGGAGCATTGTGATGACACGTGTCATGGACGATTGTGATGACAAAGGTAAAGGCACATTGTGATGATCAGGGCATGGAGCAATGTGATGGCAAGACTCTGGAGCATTGTGATGAGAAGACCATGGATAATTGTGATGAAGAGCATCATAGAGCATTATGATGAGAAGAACCATGGAGCATTCTGACATAAGATATCACTTATGAAGGAAATGTAAACATGGCTACATATGAACTGAATTAGGAAAGAGAACAGAGCCTCACATTTAGAAAACACTCTTGTGCCTGCTTAAGGGGGAAGGAAAGGTGGGGTGATGCATTAAACCAGAGTTTGATATTAGTACAGGTACCGTTCCAAAAACCAAATACGGAATAGACAAGACTTACACTTTCCTCAGTGAAAGGGACTCAAAACGCCATATTTCCCGCAGAGGAATATATCTGACTGGTAAGAATCTTAAAATCTACGTATTGATATGTCTCCGTAAGGGATTCAAGTGCGTCTAGACTGGCATAAATATGGCAGTGAGAATCAGCTAAAACCCATTATAAAAACGAATTTCAAAAACAAAACAAAAAAACAGGGAAATTCTTTACAATTCCTTCAGGGGCTCTGATGAAACCTGGAATGACACTATCTACAATGACAGCTGGATGTGGCATTAGGCTGGACACTTGGGACTGAGAGGATTGGTGAGCAAATGCAGACCATTTAAAGCAATAATGCCTGGCACACATTCAAAGGGTCCCAACCCTCCAGGTTGTAGGGAATATTACTACAGATATAACATGTATGGGAAACCTAGTGAATGGACACAGTGTGAATATAAAAGGTTTCTAAAACTCAACTAATAGTCCCTCTCCTGGTGCTCTGGTTTGAATTTCCAACTGCTTTACTATCAATCTCCCAACTTGGAGAGACAGCCCCTTTAACCTCCTGGTTCGAACAGGTTGCCAATTTGGCAGTAGATGAAAGGGAAGAGGGAGAACCAATGAGAGAGTAGCTGTTAGGCATTTGGACGGGCACATGTCACTCTAATTTCCCGGCAGGAAGAAGAATTAAACAAAGTCTCAGCCACCCGCCGGGAAACAGTATAGGTCCTGAACCAAAATTTTGGACTTGCGGTCAGCTCACAAAAAACGAGTTGAAAAATGGAGCTCAGGGGCACAGCAATTCACAAACTGGCACAGTAATAAAGGGAAACAATCGTCCAAATATCTGTTGAGGGAAGGCAACGAGGCAGACTTAAAAGCGAGCCAGAATAGCAGGAAACAGATTTCAAGAGGTACATTGGAATCGCCTTTAAAGCACAGGAAGAGGTGCACAACTTTGACAATGATGCACTTGGCCAAAAAGGGCGTATGCGTTTCCTCCTGAATATAATCAGGAGGAAACACATACGTCCTTTTTGGCCAAGCAAGCAAGCGGGCAATGCAAATCTGAACTACAATGAAGTATCACTTCCCACCAGTCAAAAGGGACATCCGCAAAATATGTAAAAGCCAGAAAGGCAAGACATGCAATGGAGAACAGGGAGCCTAGTTATGCTGATGGGCAGGATATAAATTGCCAACTGCCTCTCTGGAGGAGTGCATTGTGTTCCCTAAAACAAGTAAACAACAGAGCTACAGAGCCAAGGGCACTTCCAGTCTAGGGAATATACCTTGGGAAAACTGAAAATCAATAAGATAGAGCCACCCCAAAATTTAGGGCTGCACTGCTTACAAGAATTTCAACTTGGGTTCACCTTAAATATCCCAGGAAAGACAAAAATAGTTCAAAAAATTGTGGTATTTACATACGATGTAATATCCCACAACCATGAAATCAATGTCTTAAGGCCAGTAGGAGCAAAATGAGTGGATTCAGGTACGATGATACTAAGTGAAATAAGTCACAGAGAAAAATAAATTTATCATAAGATATCACTTATGAAGGTCCTCTAAACATGGCTACACATGAACTGAGTTAGGAAAGAGAACAGAGCCTCACATTTAGAAAACACTCTTGTGCCTGCTTTAGGGGGAAGGAGAGGTGGGGTGATGCATAAAACCAGAGTTTGATATTAGTATAGGTACCGTTCCAAAAACCAAATACGGACTAGACAAGACCTACACTTTCCTCAGTGAAAGGGACTCAAAGCGCCATATTTCCCTCAGAGGAATATATCTGACTGGTAAGAATCTTAAAATCTATGTATTGATATTTCTCCGTAAGAGAATCAAGTGTGTCTAGACTGGCTTAAACATGACAGTGAGAATCAGCTAAAACCGATTATAAAAACGAATTTAAAAAACAAAACAAAACAAAACAAAAAACAGGGAAATTCTTTACAATTCCTTCAGGGGCTCTGATGAAACCTGGAATAACCCTATCTAAAACGACAGCTGGATGTGGCATAAGGCTGAACACTTGGGACTGAGAGGATTGGTGAGATTCGGTGAGCAAATGCAGACCCTTTAAAGCAATAATGCGTGGCACACATTCCAAGGGTCCCAACTCTACAGGATGAAGGGAATATTACTACAGCTATAACATGTACGGGAAACCTAGAGAATGGACACACTGTGAATATGAAAGTTTTCTAAAACTCAACTAATACTCCCTCTCCTGGTGCTCCGGTTTGACTTTCCAACAGCTTTACTATCAATCCCCCAACTTGGAGAGACAGCCCATTTAACCTCCTCGTTCGCACAGGTGGCCAATTTGGTAGAGAATGAAAGGGAAGAGGGAGAACCAAAGAGAGAGTAGCTGTTAGGCATTTGGACGGCACAAGTCATTCTAATTTTCTGGCAGGAAAAATAATTAACCAAAGTCTCAGACACCTGCCGGGAACCATTATAGGCCCTGAACCAAAATTTTGGACTTGCGGTCAGCTCACAAAAAACGAGTTGAAAATTGGAGCTCAGGGGCACAACAATGCACAAACAGGCAGAGTAATAAAGGACAACAATCGTCCAAAAATCTGTTGAGGGAAGGCAACGAGGCAGACTTGAAAGCGAGCCAGAATAGCAGGAAACAAATTTAAAGAGTTACATTGGAATCACCTTTAAAGCACAGGAAGAGGGGCACAAATTCAACAATGATTCACTTGGCCAACAAGAGCGTATGTGTTTTCTCCTGAATATATTAAGGAGAAAACGCATACGTCCTTTTTGGCCAAGCAAGCAAGCGGGCAACGCAAATCTGCCTACAATGAAGTATCACTTCCCACCTGTCAAAAGGGACATCCGCAAAATGTGTAAAAACCAGAAAGGCAAGACAGGTCCTGGAGAACAGGGAGCCTAGTTATGATGATGGGCAGGATGTAAATTGCCAACTGCCACTCTGGAGGAGTTCATTGTGTTCCCTAAAACAAGGAAACAACAGAGCAACAGAGCCAAGGGCACTTCCAGTCTAGGGAATATACCTTGGGAAAACTGAAAATCAATAAGACAGAGCCACCGCAAAATTTAGGGCTGCACTGCTTACAAGAACCTCAAGTTGGGTTCACATTAAATATCCCAGGAAAGACAAAAATGGTTCAAGAAATTGTGTTACTTACTTACGATGGTATATCCCTCAGCCATGAAATCAATGTTATAAGGCCAGTAGCAGCAAAATGAGTGGATACAGGTACGATGATTCTAAGTGAAATAAGTCACAGAGAAAAAGAAACTTATCATAAGATATCACTTATGAAGGTCCTGTAAACATGGCTACACATGAACTGAGTTAGAAAAGAGAACAGAGTCTCACATTTAGAAAACACTCTTGTGCCAGCTTAAGGTGGAAGGAGAGGTGGGGTGATGCATAAAACCAGAGTTTGATATTAGTACAGGTACCGTTCCAGAAACCAAATACGGAATACACAAGACCTACACTTTCCTCAGTGAAATGGACTCAAAACCCCATATTTCTCGCAGAGGAATATATCTGACTAGTAAGAATCTTAAAACCTATGTATTGATAATTCTCCATGATGATGGTTATGGTTCATTGTGATTACAGAGTTCATGGAGCATTGAGAGGAAAAGTGGCATGGAGCATTTTGATTACAGTTGTCTTGGAGCATTGTGATGACAAGGGCATGGAACATTGTGATGAGAAGGCCATGGAGCAGATTGATGACATGCGTCATGGAGCTTTGTGATGACAATAGCATGGAGCATTGTGATTACAGGGGTCTTGGAGCATTGTGATGACAAGGGTCATGGAGACGTGTGATGACAAGGCCGTGGAACAGTGTCATGACAGGGGTGAGCGAGTATTGTGATGACGAGTGATGGAACATTTTGATATCAGTGGTGAGAGAGCATTTTGATGAGAAGTACATGGAGCATTGTGATGACAAGTTTTGTGGAGCATTCTGATGAAAAGTTTGTGGAAAATTTTGATAACAAGCACATGGAGCATTGTGATAACAAGGGTTATGGAGCACTCTGCTGAAAAAGACATGGAGCATTGTGATGGCAAGGGTCACAGAGCATTGTGAATGAAAAGTTCATGGAGCATTATGTTGACAAATTTCACAGAGCCCTGTGATGACGAGGGCATGGACCATTTTGATGCCAAAGGTCATGAAGCATTGTGATGACTGGAATCACGGAGCATTGTGATGACAAGGGCATGGAGCATTGTGATGACAAGGGCATGCAGCATTGTTATGAGAAGGTCATGGAGTACTGTGCACACAGGTGTCAGGGAGCATTGTGATGATATATGTCTTGGTGCATTGTGATGACAATGGCATTGAGCATTGTGATACCAAGTGTCATGGAGGATTGTGATGACAAAGGTAATGGAGCATTGTGATGACAAGGGCATGGAGCTTTTTGGTGACAATGGTCATGGAGCACTGTGATGACAAGGGCATGGAGCACTGTGATGACAATGGCCATTGAGAATTTTGATGACAATGTGGTGAAGCACCTTGATGAAAAGCACTTGGAGCTTGCTATGACAGGGGTCATGGAGCATTGCGATGACAAGTGCATGGAGAATTGTGATGACAAGATCATGTAACATTGTGATGAGAAGTGTCATGGAGCATTGTGATGGCAAGACCGTGGAGCACTGTGATGAGAAGATCATGGATAATTGTGATGTCGAGCGTCATGCAGCACTGTAATGACAAGGGGCATGGAGCATTGTGATGACAAGAGTCGTGGAGCATTCTGATGACAAGCTTGTGGAGTAATGTGATGACAAAGGCATGGAGCATTGTGATGAAAAGGGCATGGAGCATTGTGATGTAAAAGGCATGGAGGCTTTTCATGACAGCGTTCAAGGAGCATTCTGATGACAAGTGTCAGGGAGCATTGTGATGACAAATGTATTGAGCATTGTGATGACAAAGGTCATGGAGCATTGTGATGACACGGGCATGGATTATTGTGATGACAGGCATCATGGAGCGTTGTGATGACAAGTGTTGTGGAACAATGTGATCACAAGGGTTTGGAGCATTGTGATGACAGAGGTCATGGATCATTTTGATTTCAAGGAGCACGGAGCGTTGTGATGACAGGGATCATGGAACATTGTGATGAGAAAATCATGGAGCATTGGGCTGAAAATATTCATGGAGTATTGTGATGACAGGGGTCTTGGAGCACTGTGATAACAAGGGCATGGAGCATTGTGCTGAGAAGGCCATGGAGCATTCTGATGACATGTGTCATGGATGTTTGTGATGAAAAGGGGAATGGAGCATTGTGATTACAGGGGTCTTTGAGCATTGTGATGAAAAGGGCATGGATCATTGTGATGAAAAAGGCATGGAGCCTTGTCAGGGCAGGGTTCAAGGAGCATACTCTCGTCAAATGTCAGGGAGCATTGTGATGACAATTGTATTGAGCATTGTGATGACAAAGTTCATGGAGCATTGTGATGAGAAGACCATGGTTACCTGTGATGAGGAGCGTCATGGGGCATTGTGATGACAAGTGTTATGGAATATTGTGATCACAAGTGTTTGGAGCATTGTGATGACAGAAGTCATGGAGCCTATTGATTTCATTGTGATGACAATAGCATGAATCATTATGATGATGGGCATGGTGCATGGGATGACAGGGTTCTTGGAGCATTGAGATGAAAAGGGACATGGAGAATTGTGATTACATGGGTCTTGGAGCATTGTGATGACAAAGGCATGGAGCATAGTTAATGAGAAGTCCACGGAGCATTCTGATGACATGCGTCATGGAGCTTTCTGATGACAATTGTACGGAGCATTGTGATTACAGGGTCTTGGAGCATTGTGATAAAAAGGGTCATGGAGTCTTGTGATGACAAGGCTGTGGATCCTTTTGATGGCAGGTGTCATGGAGCATTGTTATGACAGGGGGAATGGAGCATTGTGATGAAAAGGGCATGGAGCATTGGTATGAAAAGTTTCATGGATTATTGTGATGAGAGTGGGCATGGAGCATTGTGATGACAAGCGGCATGGAGATTTGTGATGACAACGGCATGGAGCAATGTGATGAGAGGGTTCATGGAGCATTGTGATGACAATGGCATGGAGCATTGTGATGCCCAGGGTTATGGAGCTTTGTGATGACAAATATCATGGATAATTCTGATGACATGGGTGACGTTCATTGTGATGAGAAGGGCAGGGAGCATTGTGATGACAGGGTCATTGAGTAATTTGGTGAAAAGGGTCATGGAACATTTTGATTACAGTGGTTATGGAATATTGTGATGCCAGGGGTCATGGAGCTTTGTGATGAAAAGTGTCATGGAGCATTTTGATGACAGGGGTTATGGAATATTGTGATGTCAGGGGTCATCGAACATTGTGATGATAAGTGCATGTAGCATTTTAATGACAGGGGTCATGGAACATTGTGATGACAGGGCTGATGGAGTATTGGAATGAATAGTGATGGAACATTGTGGTATCAGTGGTGAGAGAGCATTTTGATGAGAAGTGCATGGAGTGCTGTAATGACAATGTTTAAGCAGCACTGTGATGGAAAGGAGGTGGAGCATTGTGATGACAGGCACATGGCGCGTTGTGATGATGTGGGTCATGGAGTATTGTGCTGAGAAGCGCATGGAGCATTGTGATGACAAGGGTCATGGAGCATTGTGCTGAGAAAGGCATAGAGCATTGTGATGACAAGGGTCACAGAGCATTGTGATGAAAAATTCATGGAGCATTGTGGTGACAAAGGTCACATAGACTTGTGATGACGAGGGCATGGACCATTTTGATGAGAAAGGTCATGAAGCATTATGATGACTGGAGTCACAGAGCATTGTGATGACAGGGGTCATGGAGCATTGTGATGACAAGGGCATGGAGCATTGTGATGACAGGGGCATGGAGCATTGGTCTTACAAGTTTCATAGATTATTGTGATGACAGTGGGAATGGCGCATTGAGATGACAATGGCATGGAGCATTGTGATGACAAAGTCATGCAGTATTATGAAGACAGGTGTCAGGGAGCATTGTGAAGACCTAAGACATGGCCCATTGTGATGACAATGGCATGGAGCATTGTGATTCCAAGTGTCATGGAGGATTGTGATGACAAAGGTAATGGAGCATTGTGATGACAAGGGCTTGGAGCATTGTGATGACAAAGGTCATGGAGCACTGTGCTGACAAGGGCATGGAGCATTGTGATGACAAGGTTCATGGAGCATTGTGCTGAGAAAGGCATGGAGCATTGTGATGACAAGTGTCACACAGCATTTTGATGAAAAGTTCATGGAGCATTGTGGTGACAAATGTCACAGAGCCTTGTGATGACGAGGGCATGGACCATTGTGATGAACAAGGTCATGAAGCATTTTGATGACTGGAGTCATGGATCATTGTGATGACAAGGGCTTGGAGCATTGTGATGACAAGGGCCATTGAGAATTTTGATGACAAATTCGTGAAGCATTGTGATGACAAGTGCATGAGGCTTGCTATGACAGGTGTCATGGAGCATTGCAATGACAAGGGCATGGAGAATTTTGATGAAAAGAGCATGTAAAATTGTGATGAGATGTGTCAAAGAGCACTGCGATGACAAGGACGTGGAGAATACTGATGAACAGGGCATGGAGCATTGTGATGGCAAGACCGGGGAGCATTGTGATGTGTAGACCATGGATAATTGTGATGACGGGCGTCATGGAGCACTGTAGTGAAAAGGGGCATGGAGCATTGTGATAACTGGTGTCATGGAGCATTGTGATTACAGGGGTCATGGAGCATTGTGATGACAAGGTTCATGGAGCATTCGGACGACAAGCTTGTGGAGTATTATGATGACAATTGCATGGAGCATTGTGATGAAAAGGCCATTGAGCATTGTGATGACAAGGGCAAGGAGCAATGTGATGAGAGTGTTCTTGGAGCATTGTGATGACAATGGCATGGAGTATTGTGATGCCAAGGGTCATGGAGCTTTGTGATGACAAAGGTCATGGAGCATTTTGATGACAAGTGCGTGGTGCATTGTGATGAGAAGGGCAGGGAGCATTGTGATGACAGGGTCATGGTGAAATTTGATGAAAAGGGTCAGGGAACATTTTGATGACAGGGGTCATGGAACATTGTGATGTCAGTGGTCATGGAGCATTGTGATGATAAGGGCATGTAGCATTTTGATGACAGAGGTCATGGAATATTGTGATGACAGGGGTGAGGGAGTATTGTGATGACAAGTAATGGAACATTGTGATATCAGTGGTGAGAGAGCATTTAGATGAGAAGTTCATGGAGCATTGTGATAAAAATGTTTATGGAGCATTGTGATGACAAGGTTGTGGAGCATTGTGATGACAAGTGCATGGCATATTGTGATGACATGTGTCTCGGAGCATTGTGTTGAGAAGCACATGGAGCATTGTGATGACAAGGGTCATGGAGCATTGTGCTGACAAAGTCATGGAGCATTGTGATGTCAAGTGTTAGAGAGCACTGTGATGACGAGGGGATAGAACATTGTGATGACAAATGTCATAAAGCATTGTGATGACTGCAGTCAAGGAATATTATGATGTGAGGGGTAATGGAGCATTGTGATTACAAGGGCATGTAGCATTGTGATGACAGGGGCATGGAGCATTGGTCTGACAAGTTTCATGGATTATTGCTATGACAGTGGGCATGGAGCATTGTGATGACAGAGGTCATGGATCATTTTCATTTCAAGGACCATGGCGCATTGTGATGACAAGGGCATCAAGCAATGTGAACCCAAGTTTCATCGAGGATTTTGATGACAATGGGAATGGAGCATTGTGATGACAAGTTCATGAAGCATTTTGCTGACAAATGCATGGAACATTTTTATGACAAGTGTTATGGAGCACTGTGATGACAAGCGTCACTGAACATTGTGATTACAGGGGTCATGGAGCATTGGGATAACAAGGGCATGGATCATTGTGATGACAAGGGTCATGGAGCATTTTGATGACAAGATTCCCGGATCATTGTGTTGTCAGGGGTGATGGATCGTTGTGATGACTGTGGTCATGGAGCATTGTGATGACAGGGGTCATGGAGCATTGTGATGACAAGGGAATGGTGCATTGTGAATGAGAAAGTCATGAAGCATTCTGATGACATGCGTCATGGAGCTTTGTGATGACAAGGGCATGGAGCATTGTGATTACAGTGTCTTGGAGCATTGTGATGACAAGTGTCATGGAGTCTTGTGATGACAAGGCCGTGGAACCTTGTGATGGCAGGGGTCATGGAGCATTGTTATGACAGGAGTAATGGAGCATTGTGATGACAAGGGCATGGAGCATTGGTCTGAAAAGTTTCATGGATTATTGTGATTAGAGTGTGCATGGAGCATGATGATGACAAGGGCAAGGTACACTTTGATACATGGGTCTTGGAGGAGTGTAATGACAAGTGCATGGAACATTGTGATGAGAAGGGCATCGAGCACTGTGATGACAAGCATCTTGGAGCTTTGTGATGACAAGGGCATGGAGCAATATGATCAGAGGCTTCATGGAGCCTTGTGATGACAATGGCATGGAGCTTTGTGATGCCAAGGGTCATGGAGTTTTGTGATGACAAAGGTCATGTAGCATTTTGATGACAAAGGAGTGGTACATTGTGACGATAAGGGCACGTAGCATTGTGATGACTGGGGTCATGGAACATTGTGATGAAAGGGGTTAGGGAGTATTGTGATGATTAGTGATGGAACATTGTGATATCAGTGGTGAGAGAGAATTTTCATGAGAAGAGCATGGAGTATTGTGATGACAAGTTTTATGGTGCATTGTGATGACAAAGATGTTAAGCATTGTGTTGACAAGCGCAAGGCACCTTGTGATGACATCGGTCATGGAACAGTGTGCAGACAATCTCATGGAGCATTGTGATGACAAGCGTCATGGAGCATTGTGCTGACAAAGGCATGGAGCATTGTGATGCCAAGGGTCACAGAGCATTGTGATTAAAAGTTCATGGAGCATTGTGGTGACAAAGGTCACAGAGCTTTGTGTGACGAGGTCATGGACCATTGTGATGACAAATGTCATGAAGCATTGTGATGACTGAAGTCACGGAGCATTGTGATAACAGTGGTCTTGGAGTTTTGTGATGAAAAGGGAATGGATCATTGTGATGAAATAGGCATGGATCCTTGTCAGGACAGTGTTCAAGGAGCATACTGATGACAAGTGTCAGGGAGCATTGTGCTGACAAGCTCATGGAGCATTGTGATGACAAGTGTATTGAGCATTGTGATGCCAAGTGTCTTGGAGAAATGTGATGACAAATATAATGGAGCATTGTGATGACAAGGGCTTGGAGCCTTGTGATGACAAGGGTTATGGAGCATTGTGATGACAAGGGAATGGATCATTGTGATGACAAGTGTCATGGAGCATTTTGATGACAAGAGTCCAGGATCACTGTGTTGTCAGGGGTCATGGATCGTTGTGATGACAGTGGTCATGGAGCATAGTGATGACTGGGTTCATGGGGCATTGTGAAGAAGTCATGGAGCATTGGGCTGAAAATATTCATGGAGTATTGTGATGACACGGCTCATGGGCATTTTGATGACAAGGGAATGGAGCATTGTGATGAAAAGGGCATGGAGCATGTTGATGAGAAGGCAATGGAGAATTTTGAAGAAATGCTTCATTAAGAATTGTGATGACAAAGGCATGGAGCATTGTGATTACAGGGGTCTTGGAGTATTGTGATGAAAAGTGCAAGTACTATTGTGATGAAAAATGCATGGAGCCTTGTCATGACAGGTTTCAAGGAGCATGTTGACGACCATTGTCAGGGAGCATTGTGATGACAAGTTTATTGAGCATTGTGATGACAAAGGTCACGGAGTATTGTGAATAAAATACCATGGATAAGTGTGATGATGAGCGTCATGGGGCGTTGTGATGAAAAGTGTTATGGAACATTGTGATCACAAGGGTTTAGAGCATTGTGATGACAGAGGTCATGGAGCATTTTGATTTCATTGTGATGACAATAGCATGAAGCATTATGATGATGGGAATGGTGCACTGTGATGACAGGGTTCATGGAGCATTGAGATGAAAAGGGGCATGGAGCATTGTCATTACAGGTGTCTTGGAGCATTGCGATGACCAGGTCATGGAGCATTGTGATGAGAAGGCGAAGGCGCATTCTGATGAAATGCGTCATGGAGCATTGCGATGACCAGGTCATGGAGCATTGTGATGAGAAGGCGAAGGTGCATTCTGATGACATGCGTCATGGAGCTTTGTGATGACAAAGGTATGGAGCATTGTGATTACAGGTGTCTTGGAGCATTGTGATGACAAGGGTCATGGAGCCTTGTGATGAGAAGGCCGTGGAACATTGTAATGGCAGTTTTTATGGAGCATTGTTATAACAGGGGTAATGGAGCATTTTCATGACAAGGGCATGGAGCATTGGTCTGAAAATTTTCATGGATTACTGTGATGAGAGGGGGCATGGAGCATTGTGATGACAAGGGCACGGAACAATGTGATACATGGGTCATGGAGGATTGTAATGACAAGCCTTGGAGCTTTGTGTTAAGAAGAGCATCGAGCATTGTGATGAAAAGCATCATGGAGCCTGTGATGACAAGGACATGTAACAATGTGATGAGAGGGTTCATGGAGCATTTTGATGACAATGGCATGGAGCATTGTGATGCCAAGGGTCACGGAGCTTTGTGATGACAAAGGTCATGGAGGGTTTTGATGACAACGGCGCGGTGTACTGTGATGAGAAGGGCAGTGAGCATTGTGATGAAAGTGTCATGGAGCAATTTGATGAAAAGTGTCATGGGACATTTTGATTACAGGGGTTATGGAACATTGTGATGTCAGGGGTCAGGGAGTATTGTGATGAAAAGGGTCATGGAGCATTGTGAAGACAGGGGTCATGGAACATTGTGATGACGGGGTTGAGGGAGTATTGTGATGACAAGTGATGGAACATTATGATATCAGTGATGGGAGAGCATTTTGATGGGAAGTGCATGGAGCATTGTGACAACAAGGTTTATCGAGAACTGTGATGACAAGGTTGTGGAGCATTGTGATGACAAGCACATGTCGCATTGTGATGACACAGGTCATGGGGCATTTTGCGGAGAAGCGCATGGAGCATTGTGTTGACAAGTATCATGGAGCATTGTGCTGACAAAGGAATGGAGCATAGTTATGACATGAGTGAGAGAACATTGTGATGAAAATTTCATGGAGAATTGTGGTGACAAACGTCACAGAGCCTTTTGATGACGAGGGCATGGACCATTGTGATGACAGGGGTCATGGAGCATTGTAATGAGACGGTCATAGAGCATAGGGCTGAAAATGTACATGTAGTATTGTGATGACAGGGGTCATGGAGCATTGTGATGACAAGGTAATGGAGCACTGTGATGACAAGGTCCTGGAGCATTGTGATGAGAGGACCATGGAGCCTTGTGATGACAAGTGTCATGGAGCATTCTGATGAAAAGGTGCATGGAGCATTGTGATTACAGGGGTTTTGTAGCATTGTGATGACAAGGGCATGGAGCATTGTGATGCGAAGGCAATGGAGCATTCTGATGACATGCGTCATGGAGCTTTGTGATGACAAGTACATGGAGCATTGTGATTACAGGAGACTTGGAGCATTGTGATGAAAAGTGCATGGATCATTGTGATGAAAATTGCATGGAGCCTTGTCATGACAGGGTTCAAGGAGCATACTGATGAGAAGAGTCAGGGAGCATTGTGATGATAAGTGTATTGAGCATTGTGATGACAAAGATCAAGGAGCATTGTGATGGGAAGACCATTGATAACTGTGATGACCAGCATCATGGGGCATTGTGATGACAAGAGTTATGGAACATTGTGATCAGAAGGGTTTGGATCATTGTGATGACAGAGGTCATTGAGCATTTTGATTTCATTGTGATTACAATAGCATGAAATATTATGGTGATGGGCATGGTGCATTGTGATAACAGGGTTCATGGAGCATTGAGATGAAAAGGGGCATGGAGCACTGTGATTACAGTGGTCTTGGAGCATTGTGATCACAATGGAATGGAGCATTGTGATGAGAAGGCCATGGAGCATTCTGATGACTTGCGTCATGGAGCTTTGTGATGACAAGGGCATGGAGCATTTGATTAGAGTGGTCTTGGAGCATTGTGATGACAAGGTTCATGGGGGTTTGTGGTTACAAAGCCGTGGAACTTTGTGATGGCAGGGGTCATGGAGCATTGTTATGACAAGGGCACGGAACATGGTGATACATAGATCATGCAGGATTGTAATGACAAGGACATATAGCATTGTGATGAGAAGGGCATCGAGCGTTGTGATGACAAGCCTCATGGAGATTTGTGATGACAAGTGCATGGAACAATGTGATGAGAGTGTTTATGGAGCATTGTGATGACAATGGAATGGAGCATTGTGATGCCAAGTGTCATGGAACTTTGTTATGACAATGGTCATGGAGCATTTTGATAACAAGTGTGTGGTGCATTGTGATGAGAAGTGCAGGGAGCATTGTGATGACATGGGTTATGCAGCATTGTGCTTACCCGCGCATCGAGCATTGTGCTGACAACGGTCATGGAGCATTGTGCTGACAATTCCATGGAGCTTTGTGATGACAAGGGTCACAGAGCACTGTGATGAATAGTTCATGGAGCATTGTGGTGACAAAGGTCACAAAGCCTAGTGTGACGAGGTGATGGAACATTGTGATGACAAATGTCATGAAGCACTGTGATGACTGTAGTCAAGGAACATTGTGATGACAGTGTAGTTGGAGCATTGTGATGCCAAGGACATGGAGCATTGTGATGAGAAGGCCATGGAGCATTCAGATGGCATGCGTCATAGAGCTTTGTGATGACACGGGCAAGGAGCATTGTGATTACAGTGGTCTTGGAGCATTGTTATGACAAGGTTCATGGAGCCTTGGATGACAAGGCCGTGGAACATTGTGATGGCAGGGATCATGGAGCATTGTTATAACAGGGGTTATGGAGCATTGTGATGACAAAGGCATGGAGCATTGTGATGACAGGGGCATGGAACTTTGCTCTGACATGTTTCATGGATTATTGTGATGACAGTGGGCATGACACATTGTGATGACAAGGGCATGGAGCATTGTGATGACAAGGTCAGGGAGTATTGTGAAGACAGGTGTCAGGGAGCATTGTGATGAAATATGTCATGGTCCATTGCGATGACAATTGCATGGAGCATTGTGATGCCAAGTGTTATGGAGGATTGTGATTACAAACGTAATGGAGCATTTTGATGACAAGGGTTTAGAGCATCGTGATGACAAGGGTCTTGGAGCATTGTGATGACAAGGGCATGGAGCACTGTGATGAGAGGGGCATGGAACATTGGTCTGAGAAGTTTCATGGATTATTGTGATGACAGTGGGCATGGAACATTGAGATGACAAGAACATGGAGCATTGTGGTGACAAACGTCACAGAGCCTTGTGTGACGTGGGCATGGAAAATTGTGATGACCAATGTCATAAAGCATTGTGATGACTGGAGTCACGGAGCATTGTGATGACAAGGGCATGGAGCATTGTAATAAAAAGGGCACGGAACACTGTGATACATAGATCATGCAGGATTGTAATGACAAGGTCATGGAGTATTGTGATGAGAAGTTCATCGAGCGTTGGGATGACAATCCTCATGGAGATTTGTGATGACAAGCGCATGGTGCATTGTGATGACATGGGTCATGGAGCACTGTGCTGACAAAGGCATGGTGCATTTTGAAGACAAGGGTCACAGAGTATTGTGATGAAAAGTTCATGGAGCATTGTGGTGACAAATGTCAGAGAGCCATGTGTGACAATGGCATGGACCATTGAGATGACAAAGGTCATGAAGCATTGTGATGACTGGAGTCACGGAGCATTGTGATGAGAGGGTTCATGGAGCATTGTGATGTCAGGGTTCATGGGGCATTGTGATGAGAAAGTCATGGAGCATTGGGCTGAAAATGTTCATGGAGTATTGTGATGACAGGGGTCATGGGGTATTTTGATGACATGGGAAGGGAGCATTGTGATGAAAAAGGCATGGAGCATGGTGATGAGAAGGCCATGGAGCATTCTGAAGACATGTGTCATGAAGCTTTGTGATGACAATGGCATGGAGCATTGTGATTCCAGGGGTCTTGGAGCATTGTGAGGAAAAGGGCATGGATCACTGTGCTGAAAAATGCATGGAGCCTTGTCATGACAGGGTTCAAGGAGCATACTGATGACAAGTGTATTGAGCATTGTGATGACAAAGGTAATGGAGTACTGTGAATAAAAGCCCAAGGATAACTGTGATGATGAGCATCATTGGGCGTTGTGATGACAAGTGTTATGGAAAATTGTGATCAGAAGGGTTTGCTGCATTGTGATGACAGAGGTCATTGAGCATTTTGATTTCATTTTGATGACAATAGTATGAAATATTATGGTGATGGGCACGGTACATTGTGATGACAGGGTTCATGGAGCAATGAGATGAAAAGGGGCATGGATCATTGTGATTACAGGGGTGTTGGAGCATTGTGATGACAAGGGCATGGAGCATTGTGACGAAAAGGCCATGGAGCATTCTGATGAAATGTGTCATGGAGCTTTGTGATGACAAGGGGATTGAGAATTGTGATTACAGGGGTCATGGAATATTGTGAAGACAGGGGTGAGGGAGTATTGTGATGACTAGTGATGGAACATTGTGATATCAGTGGTGAGAAGGCATTTAGAGGAGAAATGCATGGAGCATTGTGATGACAAGGTTTATGGAGCATTTTGATGACAAGGATTTGGAGCATTGTGATGACAAGTGCACGGTGCATTGTGATGACATGGGTTATGGAGCATTGTGCTGAAACACGCATCGAGCATTGTGATGACAAGGGTCATGGAGCATTGTGCTGACAAAGGTATGGAGCTTTGTGATGACAAGGGTCACAGAGCATTGTGATATAAATTTCATGGAGCATTGTGGTGACATAGGTCACAGAGCTTTGTGTGACGAGGTCATGGACCATTGTGATGACAAATGTCATGAAGCATCGTGATGACTGGAGTCACGGAGCTCTGTGATAACAGGGGTCTTGGAGCATTGTGATGAAAACGGAATGGATCATTGTGATGAAAAAGACATGGAGCCTTGTCATGACAGTGTTCAAGGAGCATACTGATGACAAGTGTCAGCGAGCATTGTGATGCCAATTGTATTGAGCATTGTGGTGACAAAGGTCATGGAGCATTGTGATGAGAAGACCTTGCATAATTTTGATGACGAGCGTCATGGGGCATGTGATGACAAGTGTTATGGAACATTGTGATCAGAACGGTTTGGAGCATTGTGATGACAGAGGTCATGGAGCATTTTAATTTCATTCTGATGACAATAGCATGAATCATTATGGTGATTGGCATGGTGCATTGTGATGACAGGGTTCATGGAGCATTGATATGAAAAGGGGCATAGAGAATTGTGATGACAGAGGTCTTGGTGCATTCTGATGACAAGGGTCATGGGGCCATGTGATGAAACGGCCGTGGAACATTGTGATGGCAGGGGTCATGGAGCATTGTTATGACAGGTGTAATGGAGCATTGTGATGAAAAGGGCATGGAGCAATGTGATGAGAGATTTCATTGAGCATTGTGATGACAATGGCATGGAGCATTGTGATGCCAAGTGTCATGGAGCTTTGTGATGACAAAGGTCATGGGGCATTTTGATGACAAGGGCATGGTGCATTGAAATGAGAAGGACAGGGAGCATTGTGATGACAGGGTCATGGAGCAATTTGATGAAAAGGGTCATGGAATATTTTGATGACAGGTGTTATGGAACATTGTGATGTGAGGGGTCATGAAGCATTGTGATGAAATGGGTCATGGAGCATTTTGTGACAGGGGTTATGGAACTTTGAGATGTCAGGGGTCATGGAGCATTGTGATGATAAGGGCATGTAGCACTGTGATGACAGGGGTGAGTGAGTATTGTGCTGACTAGTGATGTAACATTGTTATATATGTGGTGAGAGAGAATTTTGATGAGAATTTCATGGATCATTGTGATGACAAGTGTTATGGAGCATAGCAATGATAAGGATGTGGAGTATTGTGATGACAAGCGCATGGCACATTGTGATGACATGGGTCATGGAGCATTGTGCTGACAAAGCCATGGAGCATTTTGATGACAAGGGACACAGAGCATTGTGATGAAATATTCATGGAACATTGTGGTGAAAAAGATCACAGAGCCTTGTTTGACGAGGTCATGGACCATAGTGATGAGATAGGTCATGAAGCATTGTGATGACTGGACTCACAGAGCATTGTGATAAAAGGGGTTATGGAGCATTGTGATGACAAGGACAGGGAGCAATTTGATGACAGGGGCATGGAACATTGGTCTGAAAAATTTCATGGATTTTTGTGATGACAGTGGGCATGGAGCACTGTGATGAGAAGGGCATGGATCATTGTGGTGACAAAGGCATGGAGCATTTTGATGACAACGGACACAGAACATTGTGATGCAATATTCATGGAGCATTGTGGTGTAAAAGATCACAGAGCCTTGTTTGAAGAGGACAAGTACCACTGTGATGACAAAGGTCATGAAACATTGTGATGAGTGGAGTCACGGAGCATTGTGATGACAGGGGTCATGGAGCATTGCTCTGACAAGAATATGGATTATTGTGATGAGAGTGGGCATGGCACATTGTGATGACCAGGGCATGGAACATAGTGATGACAAGGTCATGGAGTATTGTGAAGACAGGTGTCAGGGAGCATTGTGATGACATATGTCATTGTCCATTGTGATGAAAATGGCATGGAGCATTGTGATACAAAGTGTCATTGAGGATTGTGATGACAAAGGTAATGGAGCATTTTGATGACAAGGGCTTGGAACATTGTGATGACAATGGTCATGGAGCATTGTGATGACAAGGGCATGGAGAATTGTGATGACAAGGGCCATTGAGAATTTTGATGACAACGTCGTGAAGCATTGTGATGACAAGCGCATGGAGCTGGCTATGACAGTAGTCATAGAGCATTGCGATCACAAGTGCATGGAGAATTGTGATGACAAGATCATGTAACATTGTGATGAGATGTGTCACGAAGCACTGTGATGACAAGGACGGGGAGAATTGTAATGACTTGGGTCATGGAGCATTGGCCTGAAAATGTTCATGGAGTATTGTGATTACAGTGTTCAAGGAGCATTGTGTTGACAAGGGAATGGAGCATTTTGGTGACAGGTCCTGGAGCAGTGTGATGAGAAGACCATGGAGCCTTGTGATGACAAGTCTCATGGGGCATTCTGATGAATAGGGTCATGGAGCATTGTGATTACAGGGGTCTTGGAGCATTGTGATGACAAGGTCATTGAGCATAGTGATGAGAAGTCCATGGAGCATTCTGATGACATGTGTCATCGATCTTTGTGATGACAGGGGCATGGAGCATTGTGATTACAGGGGTCTTGGAGCATTGTTATGACAAGGGTCGTGGAGCCTTGGATGCCAAGGCGGTGGAACATTGTGATGGCAGGGGTCATGGAGCATTGTTATGACAAGGTCGTGATGCATTGTGATGAGAAGGGCAGGTTGCATTGTGATGACAAGGTCATGGAGCAAATTGATGAAAATTGTCATGGAACATTTTGATGACAGTGTTTATGGAACATTGTGATGTCAGGGGTCATGGAGCATTGTGATGATAAGGGTATGTAGCACTGTGATGACAGTGGTCATGGAACATTGTGATGACAGGGGTGAGCGACTATTGTGATGACTAGTGATGGAACATTGTGATATATGTGGTGAGAGAGCATTTTGATGAGAAGTGCATGGAGCATTGTGATGACAAGTTTTATGGAGCATAGGGATGAAAAGGATGTGGAGCATTGTGATGAAAAGAGCATGGCACATTGTCATGACATGTGTCATGGAGCATTGTGCTGACAAGCGCATGGAGCATTTTGATGACATGTGTCATGGAGCATTGTGCTGAGAAAGGCATGGAGCATTGTGATGACAAGGGACACAGAGCATTGTGATGAAAATTTCATGGAGCATTGTGGTGACAAAGATCACAGAGCCTTGTGTGACGAGGGCATTGACCATTGTGATGAGAAAGATCATGAATCATTGTGATGACTGGAGTCACGGAGCATTGTGATGACAGGGGTCATGGAGCATTTTGATGACAAGGGCATGGAGCAATCTGATGACAGGGGTATGGAACATTGGTCTGACAAGTTTCATGGATTATTGTGATGACAGTGGGCATGGAGCATTGTGGTGACAAAGGTCACAGAACCTTGTGTGACGAGGGCAGGGACCATTGTTATGACAAAGGTCATGAAGCATTGTGATGACTGGAGTCACGGAGCATTGTGATGATAGGGGTCATGGAGCATTGTGATGACAAGGGCATGGAGCATTGTGATGACTGGGGCATGGAACATAGGTCTGATATGTTTCATGGATTATTGTGATGAGAGTGGGCATGGCGCATTGTGATGACAAGGGCATGGAGCATTCTGATGAAAAGGTGCATGGAGCATTGAGATTACAGGGGTTTTGAAGCAATGTGATGAAAAGGGCATGGATCATTGAGATGAGTAGTCAATGGAGCATTCTGATGACATGCGTCTTGGAGCTTTGTGAAGATAAGGACATGGAGCTTTGTGATTACAGGGTTCTTGGAACATTGTGATGAAAAGGGAATGGATCATTTTGATGAAAAATGCATGGAGCCTTGTCATGACAGTGTTCAAGGAGCATACTGATGACAACTGTCAGGGAGCATTGTGATGATAAGTGTATTGAGCATTTTGATGACAAAGATCATGGAGCATTGTGATGAGAAGACCATGGATCATTGTGATGACCAGCGTCATGGGGCATTGTGATGACAAGTGTTATGGAATATTGTGATCAGAAGGGTTTGGTGCATTGTGATGACAGAGGTCATTGAGCCTTTGATTTCATTGTGATGATAATAGCATGAAATATTATGGTGATGGGCACGGTGCATTGTGATGACAGGGTTCATGGAGCATTGAGATAAAAAGCGGCATGGAGCATTGTGATTACAGGGTTGTTGGAGCATTGTGATGACAGGGGTCATGGAGCATTGTGATGACAAGGGCATGGAGCATTGTGATGACAGGGGCATGGAACATTGGTCTGACATGTTTCAAGGAATATTGTGATGACAGTGGGCATGGCGCATTTTGATGACAAGGGAATGGAACATTGTGATGACAAGGTCATGGAATATTGAGAAGACAGGTGCCAGGGAGCATTGTGATGACATATGTCATTGTCCACTGTGATGTCAATGGCATGGAGCATTGTGATACCAAGTGTCATGGAGGATTGTGATGACAAAGGTAATGGAGCATTTTGATGACAAGGGCTTGGAACATTGCAATGACAAGGGTCATGGATCTTTGTGATGACAAGGGCATGGTGAATATTTATGACAAGGTTATGTAGTATTGTAAAGACAGGTGTCAGGGAGCATTGTGATGACATATGTCGTGGTGCATTGTGATGACAACCGCATGGAGCATTGTGATGCCAAGTGTCATAGAGGATTGTGATGACAAAAGCAATGGAGCATTGTGATGAGAAGACAATAGAACCTTGTGATGACAAGTGTCATGGAGCATTCTGATGAAAAGGGGCATGGAGCATTGTGATTACAGGAGCCTTGGAGCATTGTGATGACAAGGGCATGGAGCATTTTGCTGAGAAAGCCATGGAGCATGCTGATGACATGCATCATGAAGCTTTGTGATGACAAGGGCATGGAGCATTGTTATTACAGGGGTTTGGAGCATTGTGATGAAAAGTCTATGGATCACTGTGATGAAAAAGGCATGGAGCCTTGTCATGACAGGGTTCAAGGTGCATACTGATGACAAATGTCAAGGAGCATTGTGGTGACAAAGGTCATGGGGCATTGTGATGTGAAGACCACGGATAATTGTGATGAGGAGCGTCATGGGGCATTGTGATGACAAGTGTTATGGAACATTGTGATCACAATGGTTTGGAGCATTGTGATGACAGAGGTCATGGAGCCTTTTGATTTCATTGTGATGACAATAGCATGAAATATTATGGTGATGGGCACGGTGCATTGTGATGACAGGGTTCATGGAACATTGAGATGAAAAGGGGCATGGAGCATTGTGATTACAGTGGTGTTGGAGCATTGCGATGACAAGTGCATGGTGCATTGTGATGACATCGGTTATGGAGCATTGTGCTGACACGCGCATCGAGCATTGTGATGACAAGGGTCATGGAGCATTGTGCTGACAAAGGCATGGAGCTTTGTGATGACAAGGGTCACAGAGTATTGTGATAAAAATTTCACGGAACATTGTGGTGAAAAAAGTCACAGAGCTTTGTGTGACGAGGTCATGGATCATTGTGATGACAACTGTCATGAAGCATTGTGATGACTGGAGCCACTGAGCATTGTGACAACAGGGGTCTTGTAGAATTGTGATGAAAAGGGAATGGATCATTGTGATGAAAAAGGCATGGAGCCTTGTCATGACATTGTTCAAGGACCATACTGATGACAAGTGTGAGCGAGCATTGTGTTGCCAATTGTATTGAGCATTGTGGTGACAAAGATCATGGAGCATTGTGATGAGAAGACCTTGCATAATTGTGATGACGAGCGTCATGGGGAATGTGATGACAATTGTTATGGAATATTGTGATCAGAAGGGTTTGGAGCATTGTGATGACAGAGGACATGGAGCATTTTGATTTCATTGTGATGACAATAGCATGAATCATTATGATGATGGGCATGTTGCACTGCGATGACAGTGTTCATGGAGCATTGAGATGAAAAGTGGCATGGAGAATTGTGATTACAGAGTTCTTGGTGCATTGTGATGACAAGGGTCATGGAGCCTTGTGATGACAAAGGCCGTGGAACATTGTGATGGCAGGGGTTTTGGAGGATTGTTATGACAGGTGTAATGGAGCATTGTGATGACAAGGGCTAGGAGCAATGTGATGAGAGATTTCATTGAGCATTGTGATGACAATTGCATGGAGCATTGTGATGCCAAGGTTTATGGAGCTTTGGGATGACAAATGTCATGGAGCATTTTGACGACAAGAGCATGGTGCAATGAGATGAGAAGGACAGGGAGCATTGTGCTGACAGGGTCATGGAGCAATTTGATGAAAAGTGTTATGGAATATTTTGACGAGAGGGGTTATGGAACATTGTGATGTCAGGGGTCATGAAGCATTGTGATGAAATGGCTCATGGAGCATTTTGTGACAGGGGTTATGGAACATTGTGATGTCAGGGGTCATGGAGCACTGTGATGATAAGGGCATGTAGCACTGTGATGACAGGGGTCATGAAACACTGTGATGACAGGGGTGAGGGAGTATTGTGATGACTAGTGATGTAACATTGTGATATATGTGGTGAGAGAGCATTTTGATGAGAAGTTCATGGAGCATTGTGATGACAAGTGTTATGGAGCATAGCAATGATAAGGTTGTGGAGTATTGTGATGACAAGCGCATGGCGCATTGTGATGATATGGGTCATGGAGCATTGTGCTGACAAGCACATGGAGCATTTTGATGACAAGTGTCATGGAGCATTGTGCTGAGAAAGGCATGGAGCATTTTGATGACAAGGGACACAGAGCATTGTGATGAAATATTCATGGAGCATTGTAGTGAAAAAGATCACAGAGCCTTGTCTGACGAGGGCATGGACCATAGTGATGAGATACGTCATGAAGCATTGTGATGACTGGAGTGACGGAGCATTGTGATGAAAGGGGTCATGGAGCATTGTGATGACAAGGGCATGGAGCAATGTGAAGACAGGGGCATGGATCATTGGTCTGACAAGTTTCATGGATTATTGTGATGACAGTGAGCATGGAGCATCGGGATGACAAGGGCATGGAGCATTGTGGTGACAAAGTCATGGAGCATTTTGATGACAAGGGACACAGAGCATTGTGATGAAATATTCATGGAGCTTGTGGTGTAAAATATCACAGAGCCTTGTTTGAAGAGGACATGGACCACTGTGATGACAGGGGTCATGAAGCATTGCTCTGACAAGATTATGGATTATTGTGATGAGAGTGGGCATGGCGCATTGTGATGACAAGGGCATGGAACATTGTGATGACAAGGTCATGGAATATTTTGAAGACAAGTGTCATGGAGCATTGTGATGACATAAGTCATTGTCCATTGTGATGACAATGGCATGGAGCATTGTGATACCAAGTGTCATGGAGGATTGTGATGACAAAGGTAATGGAGCATTTTGATGACAAGGGCTTGGAACATTGCGATGACATGGGTCATGGAGCATTGTGATGACAAGGGCATGGAGCATTTTGATGACAAGGGCCATTGAGAATTTTGATGACAACATCGTGAAGCATTGTGATGACAAGCGCATGGAGCTTGCTATGACAGTGGTCATAGAGCATTGCTATGACAAGTGCATGGATAATTGTGATGACAAGATCATGTAACATTGTGATGAGAAGTGTCACGAAGCATTGTGATGACAAGGACGTGGAGAATTGTAATGACATGGGACATGGAGCATTGTGATGAACAGGGCATGGAGAATTGTGGTAGCAAGACCATGGAGCATTGTGATGAAAAGACCATGGATAATTATGATGAGGAGCGTCATGGATCACTGTAATGACAAGGGGCATGGAGCATTGTGATGAGAGGTGTCATGGAGCATTGTGATGAGAGGGGTCATGGAGCATTGTGATGACAAGGGTAATGGAGCATTGTGATGAGAAGGTCATAGAGCATTGGCCTGTAAATGTTCATGGAGTATTGTGATTATAGTGGTCCAGGAACATTGTGATAACAAGGGAATTGAGCATTTTGATGACAAGGTCCTAGAGCAGTGTGATGAGAAGACCATGGAGCCTTGTGATGACAAGTCTAATGGAGCACTCTGATGAATAGGGGCACGGAGCATTGTGATTACAGGGGTCTTGGAGCATTGTGATGACAAGGTCATGGATCATAGTGATGAGAAGGCCATGGAGCATTCTGATGACATGTGTCATGGATCTTTGTGATGACAGGGGCATGGAACATTGTGATTACAGGGGACTTGGAGCATTGTGATGACAAGGGTCATGGAGCCTTGGATGCCAAGGCGGTGGAACATTGTGATGGCAGGGGTCATGGAGCATTGTTATGACAGGGGTAATGGAGCATTGTGATGACAAGGGCATGGAGCAATGTGATGAGAGATTTCTTTGAGCACTGTGAAGACAATGGCATGGAGCATTGTGATGCCAAGGGTCATGGAGCTTTGTGATGACAAATGTCATGGGGCATTTTGATGACAAGGGCGTGGTGCATTGTGATGAGAAGGGCAGGGAGCATTGTGATGACAGTGTCATGGAGCAATTGGAATAAAAGGGTCATGGAATATTTTGATGACAGGGGTTATGGAACATTGCGATGTGAGGGGTCATGAAGCATTGTGATGAAATGTGTCATGGGGCATTTTGTGACAGGGTTTATGGAACATTGTGATGTCAGGGGTCATGGAGCATTGTAATGATAAGGGCATGTAGCACTGTGATGAAAGTGGTTATGGAACATTGTGATGACAGGGGTGAGCGAGTATTGTGATGGCTAGTGATGGAACATTGTGATATATGTGGTGAGAGAGCATTTTGAAGAGAAGTGCATGGAGCATTGTGATGACATATTTTATGGAGCATATGGATGAAAAGGATGTGGAGCATTGTGATGAAAAATATCATGGAGCCTTGTGATGACATGTGTCATGGAGCATTGTGCTGACAAGAGCATGGAGCATTTTGATGACAAGTGTCATGGAGCATTGTGCTGACAAAGGCATGGAGCATTGTGATGACAAGGGACACAGAACATTGTGATGAAAATTTCATGGAGCATTGTGGTGACAATTATCACAGAGCCTTGTGTGTCGAGGACATGGACCATTGTGATGAGAAAGGTCATGAATCATTGTGATGACTGGAGTCACGGAGCATTGTGAGGACAGGGGTCAAGGAGCATTGTGATGACAAGGGCATGGAGCAATGTGATGACAGGGGCATGGAAAATTGGTCTGACCAGTTTCATGGATTATTGTCATGAGAGTGGGCATGGCACATTGTGATGACAAGGGCATGGAACATTGTGATGACAAGGTCATGGAATATTGTGAAGACACGGGTCAGGGAGCATTGTGATGACATATGTCATTGTCCTTTGTGATGACAATGGCATGGAGCATTGTGATACCAAGTGTCATGGAGGATTTTGATGACAAAGGTAATGGAGCATTTTGATGACAAGGGCTTGGAACATTGCGATGACAAGGGTGATGGAGCATTGTGATGACAAAGGCATGGAGCATTCTGATGAAAAGGTGCATGGAGCATTGAGATTACAGGGGTTTTGAAGCAATGTGATTACAAGGGCATGGAGCATTGTGATGAGAAGGCAATGGAGCATTCTGATGGCATGCGTCATGGAGTTTTGTGATGACAAGGACATGGAGCATTGTGATTACAGGGGTCTTGGAGCATTGTGATGAAAAGGGAATGGATCATTGTGATGAAAAATGCATGGAGCCTTATCATGACAGGTTTCAAGGAGCATACTAATGACAACTGTCAGGGAGCATTGTGATGATAAGTGTATTGAGCATTGTGATGACAAAGATCATGGAGCATTGTGATGAGAAGACCATGGATAATTGTTATGACCAGCGTCATGGGGCATTGTGATGATAAGTGTTATGGAACATTGTGATCAGAAGGGTTTGGTGCATTGTGATGACAGAGGTCATTGAGCATTTTGATTTCACTCTGATGACAATAGCAAGAAATATTATGGTGATGGGCACGGTGCATTGTGATGACAGGGTTAATGGAGCATTGAGAAGGAAAGGGGCATGGAGCATTGTGATGAAAAGGGAATGGATCATTGTGATGAAAAATGCATGGAGCCTTGTCATGACAGGGTTCAAGGAGCATACTGATGACAACTGTCAGGGAGCATTGTGATGATAAGTTTATTGAGAATTGTGATGACAGAGATCATGGAGGATTGTGATGAGAAGACCATGGATAATTTTTATGACCAGCGTCATGGGGCATTGTGATGACAAGTGTTGTGGAACACTGTGATCAGAAGGGTTTGGTGCATTGTGATTACAGAGTTCATTGAGCATTTTGATTTCATTGTGATGACAATAGCATGAAATATTATGGTGATGGGTATGGTGCATTGTGATGACAGTGTTCATGGAGCATAGAGATGAAAAGTGGCATGGAGAATTGTGATTACAGAGGTCTTGGAGCATTCTGATGACAAGGGTCATGGAGCCTTGTGATGACCAGACCGTGGAACACTGTGATGGCAGTGGTCATTGAGCATTGTTATGACAGGTGAAATGGAGCATTGTGATGACAAGGGCATGGAGCATTGTGATGCCAAGCGTCATGGAGCTTTGTGATGACAAGTGTCATGGAGCATTTTGATGACAAGGGCGTGGTGAATTGTGATGAGAAGGGCAGGGAGCATTGTGTTGACAGGGTCATGGAGCAATTTGAATAACAGGGTCATGGATTATTTTGGTGACAAGGTTTATGGAACATTGCGATGTCAGGGGTCATGAAGCATTGTGATAAAATGGGTCATGGGGCATTTTGTTACAGGGGTTATGGAACATTGTGATGTCAGTGGACATGGAGCATTGTGATGATAAGGGGATGTAGCACTGTGATGACAGTGGTCATGGAACATTGTGATGACAGGGGTGAGCGAGTATTGTGATGACTAGTGATGGAACATTGTGATATATGTGGTGAGAGAGCATTTTGATGAGAAATGCATGGAGCATTGTGATGACAAATTTTATGGAGCATAGCGATGAAAAGGATGTGGAACATTGTGATGAAAAGAGCATGGCACATTGGGATGACATGTGTCATGGAGCATTGTGCTGACAAGTGCATGGAACATTTTGATGACAAGTGTCATGGAGCATTGTGATGACAAAGATCATGGAGCATTGTGATGACAGGGGCAATGAGAATTTTGATATCAGGGGCATGGAACATTGGTCTGACATGTTTCATGGATTATTGTGATGAAGCTGGGCATGGGGCATTGTGATGACAAGGGCATGGAACTTTGTGATGACAAGGTCATGGAGTATTGTGAAGACAGGTGTCAGGGAGCATTGTGATGACATATGTCATTGTCCATTGTAATGACAATGGCATGGAGCATTGTGATACCAAGTGTCATGGAGGATTGTGATGACAAAGGTAATTGAGCATTTTGATGACAACGGCTTGGAACATTGCGATGACAAGGGTCATGGAGCATTGTGTTGACAAGGGCATGGAGCATTCTGATGAAAAGGTGCATGGAGCATTGAGATTACAGGGGTTTTGAAGCAATGTGATTATAAGGGCATGGAGCATTGCGATTAGGAGGCAATGCAGCATTCTTATGAGATGCGTCATGGAGCTTTGTGATGACGAGGACATGGAGCATTGTGATTACAGGGGTCTTGGAGCATTGTGATGAAAAAGGAATGGATCATTGTGATGAAAAATGCATGGAGCCTTGTCATGACAGGTTTCAAGGAGCATACTGATGACAACTGTCAGGGAGCATTGTGATGATAAGTGTATTGAGCATTGTGATGACAAAGATCATGGAGCATTGTGATGAGAAGACCATGGATAATTGTGATGACCAGCGTCATGGGGCATTGTGATGACAAGTGTTATGGAACATTGTGATCAGAAGGGTTTGGTGCATTGTGATGACAGAGGTCATTGAGCATTTTGATTTCATTGTGATGACAATAGCATGAAATATTATGTTGATGGGCACGGTGCATTGTGATGACAGGGTTCATGGTGCATTGAGATGAAAAGGAGCATGGAACATTGTGATAACAGGGGTGTTGGAGCATTGTGATGACAAGGGTATGGAGCATTGTGATGAGAAGGCCATGGAGCATTCTGATGACATGCGTCATGGAGCTTTGTGATGACAACGGCATGGAAAATTGTGATTACAGGGGTCATGGAATATTGTGATGACAGGGGTGAGGGAGTATTGTGATGACTAGTGATGGAACATTGTGATATCAGTGGTGAGAAGGCATTTTGAGGACAAGTGCATGGAGCATTGTGATGACAAGGTTTATGGAGAATTTTGATGACAAGGATGTGGAGCATTGTGATGACAAGTGCATGGTGCATTGTGATGACATGGTTTATGGAGCATTGTGCTAACAAAGGCATGGAGCTTTGTGATGAAAAGGGTAACATAGCATTGTGATAAAAATTTCATGGAGCATTGTGCTGACAAAGGCATGGAGCTTTGTGATGACAAGTGTCACAGAGCATTGTGATAAAAATTTCATGGAGCATTGTGGTGACAAAGGTCACAGAGTTTTGTGTGACCAGGTCATGGACCATTGTGATGACAAATGTCATGAAGCATTGTGATGACTGGAGTCACGGAACATTGTGATAACAGTGGTCTTGGAGCATTGTGATGAAAAGGGCATGGATCATTGTGATGAAAATTGCATGGAGCCTTGTCATGACAGTGTTCAAGGAGCATACTGATGACAAGTGTCAGCGAGGATTGTGATGCCAAGTGTATTGAGCATTGTGGTGACAAAGGTCATGGAGCTTTGTGATGAGAAGACCTTGCATAATTGTGATGACGAGTGTCTTGGGGCATTGTAATGACAAGTGTTATGGAACATTTTGATCAGAAGGGTTTGGTGCATTGTGATGACAGAGGTCATTGAGCATTTTGATTTCATTGTGATGACAATAGCATGAATTATTATGGTGATGGGCACGGTGCATTGTGATGACAGGGTTCATGGAACATTGAGATGAAAATTGGCATGGAGAATTGTGATTACAGAGGTCTTGGAGCATTGTGATGACAAGGGTCATGGAGCCTTGTGATGACAAGTCCGTGCAACATTGTGATGGCAGGGGTCATGGAGCATTGTTATTATAGGTGTAAAGGAGCATTGTGATGACAAGGGCATGGAGCAATGTGATGAGAGATTTCATTGAGCATTGTGGTGACAATGGAATGGAGCACTGTGATGCCAATGGTCATGAAGCATTGTGATGACTGGAGTCACGGAGCATTGTGATGACAGGTGTCATGGAGCATTGTGATGAGAAGTGCAGGGAGCATTGTGATGACAGGGTCATGGAGCAATTGGAATAAAAGGGTCATGGAATATTTTGATGACAGGTGTTATGGGACATTGTGATGTCAGGGGTTATGAAGCATTTTGAAGAAATGGGTCATGGAGCATTTTGTGACAGGGGTTATGGAACATTGTGATGTCAGGTGTCATGGAGCATTGTGATGATAAGGGCATGTAGCAGTGTGATGACAGTGGTCATGGAACATTGTGATGACAGGGGTGAGCGAGTATTGTGATGACTAGTGATGGAACATTGTGATATATGTGGTGAGAGAGCATTTGGTGAGAAGTGCATGGAGCATTGTGATGACAATTTTTATGGAGCATAGCGATGAAAAGGATGTGGAGCGTTGTGATGAAAAGAGCATGGCACATTGTGATGACATGGGTCATGGAGCATTGTGATGAAAATTTCATCGAGCATTATGGTGACAAAGATCACAGAGCCTTGTGTGACGAGGGCATGGACCACTGTGATGAGAAAGGTCATTAATCATTGTGATGACTGGAGTCACGGAGCACTGTGCTGACAGGTGTCATGGAGCATTGTGAGGAAAGGGCATGGAGCAATATGATGATAGTGTCATGGAACATTGGTCTGACAAATTTCATGGATTATTGTGATGACAGTGTGCATGGAGCATTGAGATTACAAGGGCATGGTGCATTGTGGTGACAAAGGTCACAGATCCTTGTGTGACGAGGGCATGGACCATTGTGAGGACAAACGTCATGAAGCATTGTGATGACTGGAGTCACGGAGCATTGTGATGATAGGGGTCATGGAGCATTTTGATGACAAGGGCATGGAGCATTGTGAGGAAAATGGCATGGAGCATTGTGATGACAAGCGCCATTGTGAATTTTGATGACAAGGTCGTGAAGCATTGTGATGAAAAGCACATGGAGCTTGCTATGACGGGTCATGGAGCATTGCAATGACAAGTGCATGGAGAATTGTGATGACAAGATCATGTAACATTGTGATGAGAAGTGTCATGGAGCATTGTGATGGCAAGACCGTGGAGCATTGTGATGAGAAAACCATATAATTGTTATGACTAGCGTCATGGAGCACTGTAATGACATGGGCGTGGAGCATTGTGATGACAAGTGTCATGGAGCATTGTGATGACAAGGGTCATGGAGGACACTGATGACAAGCTTGTGAAGTGTTGTGATGACAATGGCATGGAGCATTGTGATGAAAAGTGCATGGAGCCTCTTCATGACACGGTTCAAGGAGCATTCTGACGAGAAATGACAGGGAGCATTGTAATGATAAGTGTATTGAGCATTGTGATGACAAAGTTCATGGAGCATTGTCATGAGAAGTCCATGGATAATTGTGATGACAGGCATCAAAGTGTGTTGTGATGACAAGTGTTATGGAACATTGTGATCACAAGTGTTTGGACCATTGTGATGACAGAGGTCATGGATCATTTTGATTTCAAGGAACATGGAGCATTTTGATGACAAGGGCTTGAAGCAATGTGATCCCAAGGTTCATGTAGGATTTTGATGACAATGGTAATGGAGAATTATGATGACAAGCGCATGGAGCATTGTGATGACAATGTCAGGTAGCATTTTGCTGACAAAGCATGGAGCATTGTGATGACAAGGGTCACGGAGCAATGTGATGACAAGCGTCACAGAGCATTGTGATTACAGGGGCCATGGAACACTGGGATGACAAGGGCATGGATCAATGTGATGACAATGGTCATGGAGCATTTTGATGACAGTGGTGATGGAGCATTTTGATGACATGGGTCATGAAGCATTGTGATGAGAAGGTCATGGAACATTGGGTTGAAAATATTCATGGAGTAATGTGATGACAGGTGTCATAGAACATTGTGATGACAAGGGAATGGAGCATTGTGATGACAGGGTCATGGAGCATTGGTCTGACATGTTTCATGGATTATTGTGATGACAGTGGGCATGGTGCATTGTTATGACAAGGGCATGGATCACTGTGATGACAAGGTCATGGATTATAGTGAAGACCGGTGTCAGGGTGCATTGTGATGACATATGTCATGGTCCCTTGTGATGGCAATGCCATGTAGCATTGGAATGCCAAGTGTCATGGAGGATTGTGATGACAAAGGTAATGGAGCATTGTGATGAGAAGGGCATGGAGCATTGTGTTGACAAGGGCATGGAGCATTGTGATAACAAGGGCCATTGATAATTTTGATGACAATTCATGAAGCATTGTGACAAGGTTTATGGAGCATTGTGATGACAAGGATGTGGAGCATTGTGATGACAAGTGCATGATGCATTGTGATGACAAGTGCATGGTGCATTGTGATGGCATGTTTCAAGGAGCATTGTGCTGAAAAGCACATGGAGCATTGTGATGACAAGTGTCATGGATCATTGTGCTGACAAAGGCATGGTGCATTGTGATGACAAGGGTCACAGGGCATTGTGATGAAAAGGACATTGATCATTGTGATGCAAAATTAATGGAGCCTTGTCATGACAGGGTTCAAGGAGCATACTGATGACAAGTGTCAGCGAGCATTGTGATGACAAGTGCATTGAGCATTGTGATGACAAAGTTCATGGAGTATTGTGAATAGAAGGCCATGGATAATTGTGATGATGAGCATCATGGGGCGTTGTTATGACAAGTGTTATGGAACATTGTGATCACAAGGGTTTGGAGCATTGTGATGACAGAGGTCATGGAGCATTTTGATTTCATTTTGATGACAATAGCATGAAGCATTATGATGATGGGCATGGTGCATTGTGATGACACCGTTCATGGAGATTTAAGATGTAAAGGGGCATTGAGCATTGTGATTACAGAGGTCTAGGAGAATTATGATGACAAGGGCATGGAGCATCGTGAATGAGAAGGCCATGGAGCATTCTGATGACATGCGTCATGGAGATTTTTGATGATGAGGACATGGAGCATTGTAATGACAAGGGTTATGGAGCCTTGTGATGACAAGGCCATGGAATATTGTAATGGCAAGTGTCATGGAGCATTGTTATAACAGGGGTAATGGAGCATTTTGATGACAAGGGCATGGAGCATTGGTCTGAAAAGCTTCATGGATTATTGTGATGAGAGGGGGCATGGAGCATTGTGATGACAAGGGCACAGAACACTGTAATACATGGGTCATGGCGGATTGTAATGACAAGGGCATGGAGCATTGTGTTAAGAAGAGCATCGAGCATTGTGATGAAAAGCATCACGGAGACTGTGATGATAAGGGCATGGAACAATGTGATGAGAGTGTTCATGGAGCATTTTGATGACAATGGCATGGAGAATTGTGATGCCAAGGGTCATGTAGCTTTGTGATGACAAAGGTCATGGAGCATTTTGATGATAAGCACGTGGTGAACTGTGTTGAGAAGGGCAGGGAACATTGTGATGAAAGGGTCATGGAGCAATTTGATGAAAATTGTCATGGGGCATTTTGATGAAAGGGGTTATGGAACATGGTGATGTCAGGGGTCATGGAGGATTATGATGAAAAGGGTCATGGAGCATTTTGATGACAGGGGTCCTGGAACATTGTGATGACAGGGGTGAGGGAATATTGTGATGACTAGTGATGGAACATTATGATATCAGTGCTGGGAGAGCATTTTGATGTGAAGTGCATGGAGCATGGTGATGACAAGGTTTATGGAGCACTGTGATGACAAGGTTGTGGAGCATTGTGATGACAAGCACATGGCGCATTGTGATGACACAGGTCATGGGGCATTGTGCGGACAAGCGCATGGAGCATTGTGATGAAAATTGTAATGGAGAATTGTGCTGACAAAGGCATGGAGCATAGTGATGACATGGGTAAAAGAGTATTGTGATGAAGATTTCATGGAGCATTGTGGTGACAAATTTCACAGAGCCTTTTGATGACGTGGGCATGGACCATTGTGATGAGAAGGTCCTGGAGCATTGTGATGAGAGGACCATGGAGCCTTGTGATGACAATTCTCATGGAGCATTCTGATGAAAAGGGGCATGGACCATTGTGATTACAGTGGTATTGGATCCTTGTGATGACAAGGCCGTAGAACATTGTCATGGCAGGGGTCGTGGAGCATGGTTATGACATGGGCAATGGAGCATTGTGATGACAAGGGCATCGAGCATTGGTCTGAAAAGTTTCATGGATTATTGTGATGAGAGTGGGCAAGGAGCATTGTGATGACAAGGGCACGGAACACTGTGATACATGGGTCATGTAGGATTGTAATGACAAGGGCATGGAGCAATGTGATGAGAGGCTTCATGGAGCAATGTGATGACAAGGGCATGGAGCATTGTGATGACAAGGGTCATGGAGCATTTTCATTTCAAGGTGCATGGAGCATTGTGATGACAAGGGCATGAAGCATTGTGAACCCAAGGTTCATGGAGGGTTTTGATGACAATGGGAATGGAGTATTGTGATGACAAGCGCATGGAGCATTGTGATGACAAGGTCATGTAGCATTTTGCTGACAAATGCATGGAGCATTTTGATGACAAGTGTCATGGAACACTGTGATGACAAGCGTCAAGGAGCATTGTGATTACAGGGGTCACGGAGCATTGGGATGGCAAGGGCATGGATCATTGATGACAAGGGTCATCGATCATTTTGATGACAAGAGTCCCGGATCATTGTGTTGTCCGGTGTCATGGAGCACTGTGATGACAGGGGTCATGGAGCACTGTGATGAGAAGTTCATGGAGCATTAGGCTGACAATATTCATTGAGTATTGCGATGGCAGTGGTCATGGAGCATTGCGATGACAATGGAATGGAGCATTGTGATGACAAGGTCCTGGAGCATTGTGAGGAGAAGACCATGGAGCCTTGTGATGACAAGTGTCATGGAGCATTCTGATGAAAAGTGGTGTGGAGCATTGTGATTACATGGGTCTTGGAGCATTGTGATGAAAATGGCATGGGTGATTGTGATGCAAAAGGCATGGAGCATTGTCATGACAGGGTTCAAGGAGCATACTGACGACAAGTGTCAGGGAGCATTGTAATGACAAGTTTATTGAGCATTGTGATGACAAAGGACATGGAGAATTGTGATGAGAAGACCATGGATAATTGTGATGATGAGCATCATGGGGCGTTGTGAGGACAAGTGTTATGGAACATTGTGATCACAAGGGTTTGGAGCATTGTGTTGACAGAGGTTATTGAGCATTTTGATTTCATTTTGATGACAAAAGCATGAAGCATTTTGATGATGGGCATGGTTCATTGTGATTACAGAGTTCATGGATCATTGAGATGAAAAGTGGCATGGAGCATTTTGATTACAGGTGTCTTGGAGCATTGTGATGACAAGGGTATGGAGCATTGTGATGAGAAGGCCATGGAGCGGGTTGATGACATGCGTCATGGAGCTTTGTGATGACAATAGCATGGAGCATTGTGATGACAAGTTTTATGGAGCATTTTGATGAAAAGGGTCATGGAGCCTTGTGATGACAAGGCCGTGGAACATTGTCATGACAGGGGTGAGGGAGTATTGTGATGACTAGTGATGGAACATTTTGATATCAGTGGTGAGAGAGCATTTTGATGAGAAGTACATGGAGCATTGTGATGACAAGTTTTATGGAGCATTTTGATGACAAGTTTGTGGAACATTTTGATAACAAGCACATGGAGCATTGTGATAACAAGGGTCATGGAGCACTCTGCTGACAAAGGCATGGAGCATTGTGATGGCAAGGGTCACAGAGCATTGTGAATGGAAAGTTCATGGAGCATTATGGTGACAAATTTCACAGAGCCCTGTGATGACGAGGGCATGGACCATTTTGATGCCAAAGGTCATGAAGCATTGTGATGACTGGAATCACGGAGCATTGTGATGACAAGGGCATGGAGCATTGTGATGACAGGGGCATGGAACATTGGTCTGAAAAGTTTCATAGATTATTGAGATGACAGTGGGCATGGAACATTGTGATGACAAGGGCATGGAGCATTGTTATGAGAAGGTCATGAATTATTGTGCAGATAGGTGTCAGGGAGCATTGTGATGACATATGTCTTGGTGCATTGTGATGACAATGGCATGGAGCATTGTGAAGCCAAGTCTCATGGAGGATTGTGATGACAAAGGTAATGGAGCATTGTGATGACAAGGGCTTGGAGCTTTTTGATGACAATGGTCATGGAGCACTGTGATGACAAGAGCATGGAGCACTGTGATGACAACGGCCATTGAGAATTTTGATGACAATGTCGTGAAGCACTGTGATGAAAAGCACTTGGAGCTTGCTATGACAGGGGTCATGGAGCATTGCGATGACAAGTGCATGGAGAATTGTGATGACAAGATCATGTAACATTGTGATGAGAAGTTTCATGGAGCATTGTGATGGCAAGACCGTGGAGCACTGTGATGAGAAGACCATGGATAATTGTGATGTCGAGCGTCATGCAGCACTGTAATGACAAGGGGCATGGAGCATTGTGATGACAGGGGTCATGGAGCATTGTGATGACAGGGGTAATGGAGCATTGTGATGACAAGGGTCATGGAGCATTCTGATGACAACCTTGTGGAGTAATGTGATGACAATGGTATGGAGCATTGTGATGAAAAGGGCATGGAGCATTGTGATGTAAAAGGCATGGAGGCTTTTCATGACAGCGTTCAAGGAGCATTCTGACGACAAGTGTCAGGGAGCATTGTGATGACAAGTGTATTGAGAATTGTGATGACAAAGGTCATGGAGCATTGTGATGACAAGGGTATGGAGTATTGTGATGACAGGCATCATGGAGCGTTGTGATGACAAGTGTTGTGGAACAATGTGATCACAAGGGTTTGGAGCATTGTGATGACAGAGGTCATGGATCATTTTGATTTCAAGGAGCATGTAGCGTTGTGATGACAGGGGTCATGGAGCATTGTGATGAGAAGATCATGGAGCATTGGGCTGAAAATATTCATGGAGTATTGTGATGACAGGGGTCTTGGAGCACTGTGATAACAAGGGCATGGAGCATTGTGATGAGAAGGCCATGGAGCATTCTGACGACATGTGTCATGGATGTTTGTGATGAAAAGGGGAATGGAGCATTGTGATTACAGGGGACTTTGAGCATTGTGATGAAAAGGGCATGGATCATTGTGATTAAAAAGGCATGGAGCCTTGTCATGGCAGGGTTCAAGGAGCATACTCTCGACAAATATCAGGGAGCATTGTGATGACATGTGTATTGAGCACTGTGATGACAAAGTTCATGGAGCATTGTGATGAGAAGACCATGGTTAACTGTGATGAGGAGCGTCATGGGGCATTGTGATGACAAGTGTTATGGAACATTGTGATCACAAGTGTTTGGAGCATTGTGATGACAGAAGTCATGGAGCATATTGATTTCATTGTGATGACAATAGCATGAAGCATTATGATGATGGGCATGGTGCATGGGATGACAGGGTTCTTGCAGCATTGAGATTTAAAGGGGCATGGAGCATTGTGATTACAGGCGTCTTGGACCATTGTGATTACAAGGGCATGGAGCATAGTGAATGAGAAGTCCATGGAGCATTCTGATGACTTGCGTCATGGAGCTTTCTGATGACAATTGCATGATGGATTGTGATTACAGGTTTTTGGAGCATTGTGATGAAAAGGGTCATGGAGTCTTGTGATGACAGGGCTGTGGAACCTTGTGATGGCAGGTGTCATGGAGCATTGTTATGACAGGGGGAATGGAGCATTGTGATGACAAGTTCACGCAACACTGTGATACATGGGTCATGGAGGATTGTAATGACAAGGGCATGGAGCATTGTGATGAGAAATGCATCGAGCATTGTGATGACAAGCGTCATGGAGCTTTGTGATGACAAGGGCATGGAGCAATGTGATGAGAGGGTTCATGGAGCATTGTGATGACAATGGCATGGAGCATTGTGATGCCAAGGGTTATGGAGCTTTGTGATGACAAATTTCATGGAGCATTCTGATGACAAGGGTGACGTGCATTGTGATGAGAACGGCAGGGAGCATTGTGATCACAGGGTCATTGAGCAATTTGTTGAAAAGGGTCATGGAACATTTTGATTACAGTGGTTATGGAATATTGTGATGTCAGGGGTCATGGAACTTTGTGATGAAATGTGTCATGGAGCATTTTGATGACAGGGGTTATGGAATATTGTGATGTCAGGGGTCATCGAACATTTTGATGATAAGTGCATGTAGCATTTTAATGACAGGGGTCATGGAACATTGTGATGACAGGGGTGATGGAGTATTGGAATGAATAGTGATGGTACATTGTGATATCAGTGGTGAGAGAGCCTTTTGATGAGAAGTGCATGGAACACTGTAATGATAAGGTTTAAGCAGCATTGTGATGAAAAGGATGTGGAGCATTGTGATGACAAGGACATGGCACGTTGTGATGACATGGGTCATGGATTATTGTGCTGAGAAGCGCATGGAGCATTGTGATGACAAGGGTCATGGAACATTGTTCTGAGAAAGGCATAGAGCATTGTGATGACAAGGGTCACAGAGCATTGTGATGAAAAGTTCATGGAGCATTGTGGTGACAAAGGTCACAGAGACTTGCGATGACGAGGGCATGGACCATTTTAATGAGAAAGGTCATGAAGCATTGTGATGACTGGAGTCACAGAGCATTGTGATGACAGGGGTCATGGAGCATTGTGATGACAAGGGCATGGAGCATTGTGATGACAGGGGCATGGAACATTGGTCAGACAAGTTTCATGGATTATTGTGATGACAGTGGGAATGGCGCATTGTGATGACAAGGGCACAGAGCATTGTGATGACAAGGTCATGCAGTTTTGTGAAGACAGGTGTCAGGGAGCATTGTGAACACCTATGTCATGGCCCATTGCGATGACAATGGCATGGAGCATTGTGATGCCAAGTGTCATGGAGTATTGTGATGACAAAGGTAATGGAGCATTGTGATGACAAGGGCTTGGAGCATTGTGATGACAAAGGTCATGGAGCACTGTGCTGACAAGGGCATGGAGCATTGTGATGACAAGGTTCATGGAGCATTGTGCTGAGAAAGGCATGGAGCATTGTGATGAAAAGTGTCACAAAGCATTTTGATGAAAAGTTCATGGAGCATTGTGGTGACAAATGTCACAGAGCCTTGTGATGACGAGGGCATGGACCATTGTGATGACCAAGGTCATGAAGCATTTTGATGACTGGAGTCACGGATCATTGTGATGACAGGGGAATGGAACATTGGTCTGACATGTTTCATGGATTATTGTGATGGCAATGGGCATGGCTCCTTGTGATAACCAGGGCATTGAGCATTGTGATGACAACGTCATGCAGAATTGTGAAGACAGGTGTCAGGGAGCATTGTGATGACCTATGCCATGGACAATTGTGATGACAATGGCATGGAGCATTGTGATGCCAAGTGTCATGGAGGATTGTGATGACAAAGGTAATGGAGCATTGTGATGACAAGGGCTTGGAGCATTGTGATGACAAGGGTCATTGAGAATTTTGATGACAAGTTCGTGAAGCGTTGTGATGACATGCGCATGAAGCTTGCTATGACAGGGGTCATGGAGCATTCCGATGACAAGTGCATGGAGAATTTTGATGAAAAGAGCATGGAAAATTGTGATGAGATGTGTCAAAGAGCTTTGTGATGACAAGGACGTGGAGAATACTGATGACCAGGGCATGGAGCATTGTGATGGCAAGACCGGGGAGCATTGTGATGAGTAGACCATGGATAATTGTGATGACGGGCGTCATGGAGCACTGTAGTGACAAGGGGCATGGAGCATTGTGATAACTGGTGTCATGGAGCATTGTGATGACAGGGGTCATGGAGCATTGTGATGACAAGGTTCATGGAGCATTCAGACGACAAGCTTGAGGAGTATGATGATGACAATTGCATGGAGCATTGTGATGAATAGGCCACTGAGCATTGTGATGACAAGGGCAAGGAGCAATGTGATGAGAGTGTTCATGGAGCATTGTGATGACAATGGCATGGAGTATTGTGATGCCAAGGGTCATGGAGCTTTGTGATGACAAAGGTCATGGAGCATTTTGATGACAAGTGCGTGGTGCATTGTGATGAGAAGGGCAGGGAGCATTGTGATGACAGGGTCATGGAGCAATTTGATGAAAAGGGTCAGGGAACATTTTGATGACAGGGGTCATGGAACATTGTTATGTCAGTGGTCCTGGAGCATTGTGATGATAAGGGCATGTAGCATGTTGATGACAGGGGTCATGGAACATTGTGATGACAGGGGTGAGGGAGTATTGTGATGACTAGTGATGGAACATTGTGATATCAGTGGTGAGAGAGCATTTAGATGAGAAGTGCATGGAGCATTGTGATAAAAAGGTTTATGGAGCATTGTGATGACAAGGTTGTGGAGCATTGTGATGACAAGTGCATGGCACATTGTGATGACATGTGTCTTGGAGCATTGTGCTGAGAAGCACATGGAGCATTGTGATGACAAGGGTCATGGAGCATTGTGCTGACAAAGGCATGGAGCATTGTGATGAGAAGTGTTACAGAGCATTGTGATGACGAGGGAATGGACCATTGTGATGACAAAGGTCATAAAGCATTGTGATGACTGGAGTCAAGGAACATTATGATGTGAGGGGTAATGGAGCATTGTGATTAAAAGGGCATGGAGCATTGTGATGACAGCGGCATGGAGCATTGGTCTGACAAGTTTCATGGGTTATTGCTATGACAGTGGGCATGGAGCATTGTGATGACAGAGGTCATGGATCATTTTCATTTCAAGGACCATGGCGCATTGTGATGACAAGGGCATCAAGCAATGTGAACCCAAGTTTCATCGAGGATTTTGATGACAGTGGGAATGGAGCATTGTGATGACAAGTTCATGAAGCATTTTGCTGACAAATGCATGGAACATTTTGATGACAAGGGTTATGGAGCACTGTGATGACAAGCATCACTGAACATTGTGATTACAGGGTTCATGGAGCATTGTGATAACAAGGGAATGGATCATTGTGATGACAAGTGCATGGAACATTGTGATGACAGGGGCATGGAGCATTGTGATGACAAGGTCGTAGATTATTGTGAAGACAGTTGTCAGGGAGCATTGTGGTGACATATGTCATGGTCCATTGTGATGACAATGGCATGGAGCATTGTGATGCCAACTGTCATGGAGAAATGTGATGACAAATATAATGGAGCATTGTGATGACAAGGTTTATGGAGCATTGTGATGACAAGGGAATGGATCATTGTGATGACAAATGTCATGGAGCATTTTGATGACAAGAGTCCAGGATCATTGTGTTGTCAGGGGTCATGGATCGTTGTGATGACAGTGGTCATGGAGCATAGTGATGACAGGGTTCATGGGCCATTGTGAAGTGAAGGTCATGGAGCATTGGGCTGTAAATATTCATGGAGTATTGTGATGACAGGGGTCATGGAGAATTTTGATGACTAGGGAATGGAGCATTGTGATGAAAAGGACATGGAGCATGGTGATGAGAAGGCCATGGAGCATTTTGAAGACATGCTTCATGAAACTTTGTGATGACAAGGGCATGAAGCATTGTGATTACAGGAGTCTTGGAGTATTGTGAAGAAAAGTACATGGATCATTTTGATGAAAAATGCATGGAGCCTTGTCATGACAGGTTTCAAGGAGCATATTCACGACCATTGTCTGGGAGCATTGTGATGACATGTTTATTGAGAATTGTGATGAAACATGTCATGGAGTATTGTGAATAGAAGACCATGGATAATTGTGATGATGAGCGTCATGGGGCGTTGTGATGACAAGTGTTATGGAACATTGTGATCACAAGGGTATGGAGCATTGTGATGACAGAGGTCATGGAGCATTTTAATTTCTTTGTGATGACAATAGCATGAAGCATTATGATGATGGTCATGGTGCATTGTGATGACAGGGTTCATGGAGCATTGAGATGAAAAGGGGCATGGAGCATTGTGATTACAGTGGTCTTGGAGCATTGCAATGACAAGGGCATGGAGCATTGTGATGAGAAGGCCATGGAGCATTCTGATGACTTGCGTCATGGAGCTTTGTGATGACAAGGGCATGGAGCATTGTGATTAGAGGGGTCTTGGAGCATTGTGATAACAAGGTTCATGGAGGCTTGTGATGACAAGGCCATGGAGCCTTGTGATGGCAGGGGTCATGGAGCATTGTTATGAGATGGGCACAGAACACTGTGATACATGGATCATGCAGGATTGTAATGACAAGGACATGTAGCATTGTTCTGAGAATGGCATCGAGCGTTGTGATGACAACCTCATGGAGATTTGTGATGAAAAGTGCATGGAGCAATGTGGTGAGAGGGTTCATGGAGCATTGTGATGACAATGGAATGGAGCATTGTGATGCCAAGTGTCATGGAGATTTGTGATGACAAAGGTCTTGGAGCATTATGAAAACAAGTGCATGGTGCATTGTGATGAGAAGTGCAGTGAGCATTGTGATGACATTGGTTATGGAGCATTGTGCTTACACGCGCATCGAGCATTGTGCTGGCAAGGGTCATGGAGCATTGTGCTGACAATGGCATGGAGCTTTGTGATGACAAGGGTCATAGAGCATTGTGATGAATATTTCATGGAGCACTGTGGTGACAAAGGTCACAAAGCATTGTGTGACGAGGTCATGGACCATTGTGATGACAAATGTCATGAAGCACTGTGATGACTGTAGTCATGGAGCATTGTGATGAGAGTGTACATGGAGCATTGTGATGCCAAATGCATGGAGCATTGTGATGAGAATGCCATGGAGCATTCAGATGACATGTGTCATGGAGCTTTGTGATGACAAGGGCAGGGAGCATTGTGATTATAGGGGTCTTGGCGCATTGTGATGAAAAGGGAATGGATCATTGTGATGAAAAACGCATGGAGCCTTTTCATGAAAGGGTTCATGGAGCATACTGATGACAAGTGTCAGGGAGCATTGTGGTGATAAGTGTATTGAGGATTGTGGTGACAAAGGTCATGGAGCATTGTGATGATTAAACCATTCATAATTTTGATGACGAGCGTCATGGTGCATTGTGATGACAAGAGTTATGGAACACTGTGATCAGAAGGGTTTTTAGCATTGTGATGACAGATGTCATGGAGCATATTGATTTCATTGTGATGACAATAGCATGAAGCATTATGATGATGGGCATGGTGCATTGTGATGACAGGGTTCATGGAGCATTGAGATAAAAAGGGGCATGGAGCACTGTGATTACAGGGGTCTTGGAGCACTGTGATGACAAGGGCATGGAGCATTGTGATGAGAAGGCCGTGGAGCATTCTGATGACCTGCATCATGGATCTTTTTGATGACAAGGGCATGGAGCATTGTGATTACAGGTGTCTTGGAGCATTGTGATGACAAGGGTCATGGAGCCTTGGATAACAAGGCCGTGGAGCATTGTGATGGCAGGGATCATGGAGCATTGTTATGACAGGTCTCATGGAGCATTGTGATGACAAAGGCATGGAGCATTGTGATGACAGGGGCATGGAACGTTGGTCTGACAAGTTTCATGGATTATTGTGATGACAGTGGGCATGACGCATTGTGATGACAAGGGCATGTAGCATTGTGATGACAAGGTCAGGGAGTATTGTGAAGACAGGTGTCAGGGAGCATTTTGATGAAATATGTCATGGTCCATTGCGATGACGATTGCATGGAGCATTGTGATGCCAAGTGTCATGGAGGATTGTGATGACAAATGTAATGGAGCATTTTGATGACAAGGGCTTAGAGCTTCGTGATGACAAGGGTCATGGAGCATTGTGATGACAAGGGCATGGAGCATTGTGATGACAGGGGCATGGCACATTTTGATGACAAGAGCATGGAGAATTGTGGTGACAAAGGTCACAGAGCCTTGTGTGAAGAGGGCAAAGATCATTGTGATGACAAATGTCATAAAGCATTGTTATGACTGGAGTCACGGAGCATTGTGATGACAAGCGACATGGAGGTTTGTGATGACAACGGCATGGAGCAATGTGATGAGAGGCTTCATGGAGCATTGTGATGACAATGGCATGGAGCATTGTGATGCCAAGTGTCATGGAGTTTTGTGATGACAAAGGTCATGGAGCATTTTGATGACAAGGTCGTGGTGCGTTGTGATGAGAAGGGCAGGGAACATTGTGCTAACAGGGTCATGGAGCAATTTGGTGAAAAAGTCATGGAATAGTTTGATGAGAGTGGTTATGGAAAATTGTGATGTCAGGGGTCATGGAGCATTGTGATGAAAATGGTAATGGAGCATTTTGATGACAGGGATAATGGCGCATGTGATGTCATAGGTCATGGAGCATTTTGATGATAAGTGCATGTAGCAAAGTGATGATAGGGGTCATGGAACATTGTGATGACAGGGTTGAGGAGGTATTGTGAAGACTAGTGACGGAACATTGTGATATCAGTGGTGAGAGAGCATTTTGATGAGAAGTGCATGGAGCATTGTGATGACAAGGTTTATGGAGCATTGTGATGACAAGGATGTGGAGCATTGTGATGACAAGTGCATGATGCATTGTGATGACAAGTGCATGGTGCATTGTGATGGCATGTTTCAAGGAGCATTGTGCTGAAAAGCACATGGAGCATTGTGATGACAAGTGTCATGGATCATTGTGCTGACAAAGGCATGGTGCATTGTGATGACAAGGGTCACAGGGCATTGTGATGAAAAGGACATTGATCATTTTGATGCAAAATTAATGGAGCCTTGTCATGACAGGGTTCAAAGAGCATACTGATGACAAGTGTCAGCGAGCATTGTGATGACAAGAGTATTGAGCATTGTGATGACAAACTTCATGGAGTATTGTGAATAGAAGGCCATGGATAATTGTGATGATGAGCATCATGGGGCGTTGTTATGACAAGTGTTATGGAACATTGTGATCACAAGGGTTTGGAGCATTGTGATGACAGAGGTCATGGAGCATTTTGATTTCATTTTGATGACAATAGCATGAAGCATTATGATGATGGGCATGGTGCATTGTGATGACACGGTTCATGGAGATTTGAGATGAAAAGGGACATTGAGCATTGTGATTACAGAGGTCTAGGAGAATTGTGATGACAAGGGCATGGAGCATCGTGAATGAGAAGGCCATGGAGCATTCTGATGACATGCGTCATGGAGCTTTTTGATGACGAGGACATGGAGCATTGTAGTGACAAGGGTTATGGAGCCTTGTGATGACAAGGCCGTGTAATATTGTAATGGCAGGTGTCATGGAGCATTGTTATAACAGGGGTAATGGAGCATCTTGATGACAAGGGCATGGAGCATTGGTCTGAAAAGCTTCATGGATTATTGTGATGAGAGGGGGCATGGAGAATTGTGATGACAAGGGCACGGAACACTGTGATACATGGGTCATGGCGGATTGTTATGACAAGGGCATGGAGCATTGTGTTAAGAAGAGCATCGAGCATTGTGATGAAAAGCATCACGGAGACTGTGATGACAAGGGCATGGAACAATGTGATGAGAGTGTTCATGGAGCATTTTGATGACAATGGCATGGAGAATTTTGATGCCAAGTGTCATGTAGCTTTGTGATGACAAAGGTCATGGAGCATTTTGATGATAAGCACGTGGTGAACTGTGTTGAGAAGGGCAGGGATCATTGTGATGAAAGGGTCATGGAGCAATTTGATGAAAATTGTCATGGGACATTTTGATGAAAAGGGTTATGGAACATGGTGATGTCAGGGGTCATGGAGGATTATGATGAAAAGGGTCATGGAGCATTTTGATGACAGGGGTCCTGGAACATTGTGATGACAGGGGTGAGGGAGTATTGTGATGACTAGTGATGGAACATTATGATATCAGTGGTGGGAGAGCATATTGATGTGAAGTGCATGGAGCATGGTGATGACAAGGTTTATGGAGCACTGTGATGACAAGGTTGTGGAGCATTGTGATGACAAGCACATGGCGCATTGTGATGACACAGGTCATGGGGCATTGTGCGGACAAGCGCATGGAGCATTGTGATGAAAATTGTAATGGAGAATTGTGCTGACAAAGGCATGGAGCATAGTGATGACATGGGTAAAAGAGCATTGTGATGAAGATTTCATGGAGCATTGTGGTGACAAATTTCACAGAGCCTTTTGATGACGTGGGCATGGACCATTGTGATGACAAGGTCCTGGAGCATTGTGATGAGAGCACCATGGTGCCTTGTGATGACAATTCTCATGGAGCATTCTGATGAAAAGGGGCATGGAGCATTGTGATTACAGTGGTATTGGATCCTTGTGATGACAAGGCCGTAGAACATTGTCATGGCAGGGGTCGTGGAGCATGGTTATGACATGGGCAATGGAGCATTGTGATGACAAGGGCATCAAGCATTGGTCTGAAAAGTTTCATGGATTATTGTGATGAGAGTGGGCAAGGAGCATTGTGATGACAAGGGCACGGAACACTGTGATACATGGGTCATGTAGGATTGTAATGACAAGGGCATGGAGCAATGTGATGAGAGGCTTCATGGAGCAATGTGATGACGAGGGCATGGATCATTGTGATGACAAGGGTCATGGAGCATTTTGATGACAAGATTCCCAGATCATTGTGTTGTCAGGGGTCATGGAGCGCTGTGATGACAGTGGTCATGGAGCATTGTGAAGACAGGGTCAAGGAGCATTGTGATAAGAAGGTCATGGAGCATTGGGCTGAAAATAATAATGGAGTATTGTGATGACAGGGGTAATTGGGCATTGTGATGACAAGGGAATGGAGTATTTTGATGACAAGGTCCTGGGGCATTGTGATGAGAAAACCATGGAGCCTTGTGATGAAAAGTCTCATGGAGCATTCTGATGAAAAGGTTTATGGAGCACTGTGTTTACAGGGGTCATGGAGCATTGTGATGAAAATGGCATGGAGCATTGTGATGCCAAGGGTCATGGAGATTTGTGATGACAAAGTTCATGGAGCATTTTGATGACAAGGTCGTGGTGCATTGTGATGAGAAGGGCAGGGAGCATTTTGATGACAGGGTCATGGAGCAATTTGATGAAAAGTATCATGGAATATTTTGATGACAGTGTATATGGAACACTGTTATGTCAGGGGTCATCGAGCATTGTGTGAAAAGGGTCATGGAGGATTTTGATGACAGGGGTTATGGAACATTGTGATGTCAGGGTTCATGGAGCATTGTGATGATAAGGTCATGTAGAATTGTAAAGACAGGGATCATGGAACATTGTGATGACGGGGGGAGAGAGCATTTTGATGAGAAGTGCATGGAGCATTGTGATGACAAGGTTTTTGGAGCACTGTAATGACAAGAATGTGGAGCATTGTGATGACAAGAGCATGGCGCATTGTGATGACATGGGTTATGGAGCATTGTGCTCACAAGCGCATGGAGCATTGTGATGACAAGGCTCATGGAGAATTGTGCTGACAAAGTCATGGAGCATGGTGATGACAAGGATCACAGAGCATTGTGATGAAAAGTTCATGGAGCATTGTGGTGAGAAAGGTTACAGAGCCTTGTGTGACGAGGACATGGACCATTGTGATGACAAATGTCATGAAGCCTTGTGATGACAGGAGTCACAGAGCATTGAGATGACTGGGGTCTTGGAGCACTGTGATGACAAGGACATGGAGCATTGTGATGAGAAGGCAATGGAGCATTCTGATGACATGCATCATGGAGCTTTGTGATTAAAGGTCATGGAGCATTGTGATTACAGGGGTCTTGGAGCATTGTGATGAAAATTGTATGGAACACTGTGATGCAAAAGGCATGGAGCCTTGTCATGACAGGGTTCAGTGAGCATACTTATGACAAGTGTCAGGGAGCATTGTGATGACAAGTGTATTGAGCATTGTGATGACAAAGGTCATGGAGCACTGTGATGAGAAGACCATGTATAATTGTGATGATGAGCGTCATGGTGCATTGTGATGACAATGGTTATGGAACATTGTGATCACAAGGGTTTGGAGCATTTTGATGACAGAGGTCATTGAGCATTTTGATTTCATTGTGATGACAATAGCATGAAATATTATGGTGATGGGCAAGGTGCATTGTGATGACAGGGTTCATGGAGCATTGAGATGAAAAGGGGCATGGAGCATTGTGATTACAGGGCTGTTGGAGCTTTGTGATGAGAAGGGCATGGGGTATTGTGATGACAGGCATCATGGAGCGTTGTGATGACAATTGTTATGGAACATTGAGATCACAAGTGTTTGGAGCACTGTGATGACACAGGTCATGGATCATTTTGATTTCAAGTATCATGGAACATTGTGATGACAAGGGCATGGAACAATGTGATCACAAGGTTCACGGAGAATTGTGATGACACTGGTTTTGGAGAATTGTGATGACAAGTGCATGGAGCATTGTGATGACAAGGTCATGTAGCATTTTGCTGACAAAGGCATGGAGAATTGTGATGACAAGTGTCATGGAGCTCTGAGACGACAAGCGTCAAGGAGATTTGTGATTACAGGGGTCATGTAGCATTGGGATGACAAACACAGGGAACATTCTGATGACAAGTGGCATGGATCATTTTGATGACTGTGGTCATGTAGCATTGTGATGACATGGGTCATGGAGCTTTGTGATGAGAATGTCATGGAGCATTGGGCTGAAAATGTTCATGGAGTACTGTGATGACAGGGGTCATGGAGCATTGTGATGAGAAGGGAATGGAGCAATGTGATGAGAAGGTCCTGGAGCATTGTGATGAGATGGCCTTGGAGCCTTGTGATGAGAATAGTCATGGAGCATACTGATGAAAAGGTGCATAGAGCATTGTGATTACAGGTGTTTTGAAGCATTGTGATGACCAGGGCATGGAGCATTGTGATGAGAAGGACATGGAGCATTCTGATGACATGCGTCATGGAGCTCTGTGATGACAAGGACATGGAACATTGTGATTAGAGGGGTCTTGGAGCATTGTTATGAAAAGGGAATGGATCATTGTGATTAAAAGTGCATGGAGCGTTCTCATGACAGTGTTCAAGAGGCATACTGATGATAAGTGTCCGGGAGCATTGTGATGATAAGTGTATTGATCATTGTGATGACAAGGGTCATGGAGCATTGTGATGACAAAAGCATGGATAATTGTGATGACCAGCGTCAAGGGGCATTGTGATGACAAGTGTTATGGAACATTGTGATCACAAGGGATTAGAACATTGTGATGACAGAGGTAATGGAGCACTTTGATTTCATTGTGATGACAATAGCATGAAACATTATGATGATGGACATGGTGCATTGTGATGACAGTGTTCATGGAGCATTGAGATGAAAAGTGGTATGGAGCATTGTGATTACAGGGGTCTTGGAGCATTGAGATGACAAGGGCAAGGAGCATTGTGATGAGAAGGCCATGGAGCATTCTGATGACATGAGTCATGGATCTTTGTGACGACAAGGAAATGGAGCATTGTGATTACAGGGGCTTGGAGAATTGTGATGACAAGTGTCATGGAGCCTTGGATGACAATGCCATGGAACCTTGTGATGGCAGGGGTCATTGAGCATTGTTATTACAGGGGTAATGGAGCATTGTGATGACAAGGGCATGGAATATTGGTCTGAAAATTTCATGGATTATTGTGATGAGATTCGGCATGGAGCATTGTGATGACTAGGGAACGGAACACTGTGATACATGTGTCATTGAGGATTGTAATGACAAGAGCATGGAGCATTGTGATGAGAAGAGTATCGAGCATTGTGATGACAAGCGTCATGGAGCATTGTGCTGACAAGGGCATGGAGCAATGTGATGAGAGGTTTCATGTAGCATTGTGATGAAATGGCATGGAGCATTGTGATACCAAGGGTCATGGAGCTTTGTGATGACAAAGGTCATGGAGCATTTTGATGACAAAGTTGTGGTGCATTGTCATGAGAAGGGCAGGGAGCATTGTGATGACAGGGTCATGGAGCAAATTGATGAAAAGTGTCATGGAACATTTTGATTACAGGTGTTATGGAACATTGTGATGTCAGGGGTCATGGAGCATTTTGATGAAAAGGGTTATGGGGCATTGTGATGAAAATATGCATGGAGCATTGTGATTACAGGGGTTTTGAAGCATTGTGATTGCAAGGGCACGGAGTATTGTGATGAGAAGGCAATGGAGCATTCTGATGACATGGGTCATGGAGCTTTGTGATGACAAGTACATGGAGCATTGTGATTACAGGTGATTTCGAGCATTGTGATGAAAAGGGAATGGATCATTGTGATGAAAAATTCATTGAGCCTTGTCATGACAGGGTTCAAGGAGCATACTGATGACAACTTTCAGGGAACATTGTGCTGATAAGTGTATTGAGCATTGTGATGACAAAGATCATGGAGCATTGTGATGAGAAGACCATGAATAATTGTTATGACCAGCGTCATGGGGCATTGTGCTGACAAGTGTTATGGAACATTGTGATCAGAAGGGTTTGGTGTATTGTGATGACAGAGGTCATGGAGCATTTTGATTTCACTGTGATGACAAAAGCATGAAATATTATGGTGAAGGGCACGGTGCATTGTGATGAGAGGGTTCATGGAGCATTGAGATAAAAAGGGGCATGGAGCATTGTGATTACATGGCTCTTGGAGCATTGTGATGACAAGGGCATGCAGCATTGTGATTACAGGGGTCTTGTAGCATTGTGATGACAAGTGTCATGGAGGCTTGTGATGAATTGGGTCATGGAGAATTTTGTGACAGGAGTTATGGAACATTGTGATGTCAGGGGTCATGGAGCATTGTGATGATAAGGGTATGTAGCACTCTGATGAGAGTGGTCATGTAACATTGTGATGACAGGGGTGAGCGAGTACTGGGATGACTAGTGATGGAAGATTGTGATATATGTGGTGAGAGAGCATTTTGATGAGAAGTGCATGGAGCATTGTGATGACAATTTTTATGGAGCATAGCGATGAAAAGGATGTGGAGCATTGTGATGAAAAGAGAATGGCACATTGTGATGACATGGGTCATGGAGCATTGTGATGACAAACGCATGGAGCATTTTGATGACAAGTGTCATGGAGCATTGTGCTGACAAACGCATGGAGCATTGTGATGACAAGGGACACAGAGCATTGTGATGAAAATTTCATGGAGCATTATGGAGACAATGATCACAGAGCATTGTGTGACGAGGGCATGGACCACTGTGATGAGAAAGGTCATGAATCATTGTGATGACTGGAGTCACGGAGCACTGTGATGACAGGGTTCATGGAGCATTGTGAGGACAAGTACATGGAGCAATATGATGACAGTGTCATGAACATTGGTCTGACAAGTTTCATGGATAATTGTTATGACAGTGGGCATGGAGCATTGAGATGACAAGGGCATGGAGCATTGTGGTGACAAAGGTCACAGAGCCTTGTGTGACGAGGGCATGGACCATTGTGAGGACAAAGGTCATGAAGCATTGTGATGACTGGAGTCACGGAGCATTGTGATGACAGGGGTCATGGAGCATTGTGATGAGAGGGCAATGGAACATTGGTCTGACATGTTTCATGGATTATTGTGATGACAGTGGGCATGGCGCATTGTGATGACAAGGGCATGGAACATTGTGATGACAAGGTCATGGAGTATTGTGAAGACAGGTGTCAGGGTGCATTGTGATGGCATATGTCATTGTCCATTGTGATGAAATGGCATGGAGCATTGTGATACCAAGTATCATGGAGGATTGTGATGACAAAGGTAATGGAGCATTTTGATGACAAGGGCTTGGAATATTGCGATGACAAGAGTCATGGAACATTGTGATGACAAGGGCATGGAGCATTGTGATGAGAAGGCAATGGAGCATTCTGATGACATGTGTCATGGAGCTTTGTGATGACAAGGACATGGAGCATTGTGATTACAGGTGATTTCGAGCATTGTGATGAAAAGGGAATGGATCATTGTGATGAAAAAGGCATGGAGCCTTGTCATGAGAGTGTTTAAATAGCATACTGATGAGAAGTGTCAGCGAGCATTTTGATGCCAAGTGTATTGAGCATTGTGGGGACAAAGGTCATGGAGCATTGTGATGAGAAGACCCTGCATCATTGTGATGACGAGCGTCATGGGGCATGTGATGACAAGTGTTATGGAACATTGTGGTCAGAAGGGTTTTGAGCATTGTGATGACTGAGGACATGGAGCATTTTGATTTCATTGTGATGACAATAGCATGAATCATTATGATGATGGGCATGGTGCATTGTGATGTCAGTGTTCATGGAGCATTGAGATTAAAAGTGGCATGGAGAATTGTGATTACAGAGTTCTTCGAGCATTGTGATGACAAGGGTCATGGAGCCTTGTGATGACAAGCCCGTGGATCATTGTGATGGCAGGGGTCATGGAGCAATGTTATGACAGGAGTAATGGAGCATTGTGATGACAAGGGCATGCAGCAATGTGATGAGAGATTTCATTGAGCATGGTGATGCCAATGGCATGGAGCATTGTGATGCCAAGGGTCATGGAGCTTTGTGAAGACAAATGTCATGGGGCATTTTGATGACAAGGGCGTGGTGCATTGTGTTGAGAAGGGCAGGGAGCATTGTGATGACAGGTTCATGGAGCAATTTGATGAAAAGGGTCATGGAATATTTTGATGACAGGGGTTATGGAACATTGTGATGTCAGGGGTCATGAAGCATTGTGATGAAATGGGTCATGGAGCATTTTGTGACGGGGTTATGGAACATTGAGATGTCAGGGGTCATGGAGCATTGTGATGACAGGGCTGAGCGAGTATTGTGAAACTAGAGATGGAACATTGTGATATATGTGGTGAGAGAGCATTTTGATGAGAAGTGCAAGGAGCATTGTGATGAGAAGTTTTATGGAGCATAGCGATGAAAAGGATGTGGAGCATTGTGATGAAAAGAGCATGGCACATTGTGATGACAAGTGTCATGGAGCATTGTGCTGACAAAGGCATGGAGCATTGTGATGACAAGGTCATGGAGTATTGTGAAGACAGGTGTCACGGAGCACTGTGATGACATATGTCATTGCCCAATGTGATGACAATGGCATGGAGCATTGTGATACCACGTGTCATGGAGGATTGTGATGACAAAGGTAATGAAGCATTTTGATGACAAGGGCTTGGAACATTGCGATGACAAGGGTCATGGAGCATAATGATGACAAAAGCATGGAGCTTTGTGATGACAAGTGTCACAGAGCATTGTGATAAAAATTTCATGGAGCATTGTGGTGACAAAGGTCACAGAGGTTTGTGTGACGAGGTCATGGACAATTGTGATGACAAATGTCATGAAGCATTGTGATTACTGGTGTCACAGAGCATTGTGATAATACGGGTCTTGGAGCATTGTGATGAAAAGGGAATGGATCATTGTGATTAAAAAGGCATGGAGCCCAGTCATGACAGTTTTCAAGGAGCACACTGATGACAAGTGTCAGGGAGCATTGTGATGCCAAGTCTATTGAGCATTGTGGTGACAAATGTCATGGAGCGTTGTGATGAGAAGACCTTGCATAATTGTGAGGACGAGCGTCATGGGGCATGTGATGACAAGTGTTATGGAACATTGGGATTAGAAGGGTTTGAAGCATTGTGATGACAGAGGATATGGAGCATTTTGATTTCATTGTGATTACAATAGCATGAATCATTATGATGAAGGGCATGGTGCATTGTGATGACAGTGTTCATGGAGCATTGAGATGAAAAGTGGAATGGAGAATTGTGATTACAGAGGTCTTAGAGCATTGTGATGACAAGGGCATGGAGCATTGTGATGACAAGGGTCATGGAGGTTTGTGATGACAAATGTCATGGGGCATTTTGATGACAAGGGCGTGGTGCATTGTGATGAGAAGGGCAGGGAGCTTTGTGATGACAGGGTCATGGAGCAATTTGAATAAAAGGGTCATGGAATATTTTGATGACAGTGGTTATAGAACATTGTGATGTCAGGGGTCATGAAGCATTGTGATGAAATGGGTCATTGGGCATTTTGTGACAGGGGTTATTGAACATTGTGATGTCATGGGTCATGGAGCATTATGATGATAAGGGCATGTAGCACTGTGATGACAGTTGTCATGGAACATTGTGATGACAGGGGTGAGCGAGTATTGTGATGACTAGTGATGGAACATTGTGATATATGTGGTGAGAGGGCATTTTGATGAGGAGTGCATGGAGCATTGTGATGACAAATTTTATGGAGCATAGCGATGAAAAGGATGAGGAGCATTGTGATGAAATGGGCATGGCACATTGTGATGACATGTGTCATGGGGCATTGTCCTGACAAGCGCATGGAGCATTTTGATGACAAGTGTCATAGAGCATTGTGCTGACAAAGGCATGGAGCATTGTGGTGACAAAAATCACAGAGCCTTGTGTGACGAGGGCATGGAACATTGTGATGAGAAAGGTCATGAATCATTGTGATGACTTGAGTCACGGAGCATTGTGATGACAGGGGTCATGGAGCATTGTGATGACAAAGGCATGGAGCAATGTGATGACAGAGGCATGGAACATTGGTCTGACAAATTTCATGGGTTATTGTGATGACAGTGGGCATGGAGCACTGAGATGACAAGGGCATGGAGCATTGTGGTGACAAAGGTCACAGAGCATTGTGTGACGAGGGCATGGACCATTGTGAGGACAAAGGTCATGAAGCATTGTGATGACTGGAGTCAGGGAGCATTGTGATGACAGGGGTCATGGATCATTGTGACGACAGGGGCATGAAACATTGGTCTGACATGTTTCATGGATTATTGTGATGGCAGTGGGCATGGTGCATTGTGATGAAAAGGGCAGGGAACATTGTGATGACAAGTTCATGGAGTATTTTGAAGACAGGTGTCAGGGAGCATTCTGATGACATATGTCATTGTCCATTGTGATGACAAAGACATGGCACATTGTGATACCAAGTGTCATGGAGGATTCTGATGACAAAGGTAATGGAGCGTTTTGATGACAAGGGCTTGGAACATTGCGATGACAAGGGTCATGGAGCATTGTGATGACAAGGGACACAGAGGATTGTGATGAAAATTTCATGGAGCATTGTGGTGACAAAGATAACAGAGCCTTGTGTGACGAGGACATGGACCATTGTGAGGACAAATGTCATGAAGCATTGTGATGACTGGAGTCACGGAACGTTTTGATGACAGGGGTCAAGGAGCATTGTGATGACAAGGGCATGGAGCATTTTGATGACAGGGGCATGGAAATTTGTCTGACATGTTTCATGGTTTATTGTGATGACAGTGGGCATGGCGCATTGTGATGACAATGGCATGGAACATTGTGATGACAAGGTCATGGAGTATTGTGAAGACAGGTGTCAGGGAGCATTGTGATGACATATGTCATTGTCCATTGTAATGACAATGGCATGGAGCATTGTGATACCAAGTGTCATGGAGGATTGTGATGACAAAGGTAATGGAGCATTCTGATGACCAGGGCTTGGATCATTGCGATGACAAGGGTCATGGAGCATTGTGATCACAAGGGCATGGAGCATTCTGTTGAAAATGTGCATGGAGCATTGAGATTACAGGGGTTTTGAATCAATGTGATTACAAGGGCATGGAGCATTGTGATGAGAAGGCAATGGAGCATTCTGATGACATGCGTCATGGAGCTTTGTGATGACAAGGACATGGAGCATTGTGATTACAGGGGTCTTGGAGCATTGTGATGAAAAGGGAATGGATCATTGTGATGAAAAATGCATGGAGCCTTGTCATGACAGGGTTCAAGGAGCATACTGATGACAACCGTCAGGTAGCATTGTGATGATAAGTGTATTGAGCATTGTGATGACAAAGATCATGGAGCATTGTGATGAGGAGACCATGGATAATTGTGTTGACCAGCGTCATGAGGCATTTGGATGACAAGTGTTATGGAACATTGTGATCAGAAGGGTTTGGTGCATTGTGATGACAGAGGTCATTGAGCATTTTGATTTCATTGTGATGACAATAGCATGAAATATTATGGTGATGGGCATGGTGCATTGTGATGACTGGGTTCATGGAGCATTGAGATGAAAAGGGGCATGGATCACTGTGATTACAGGGGTGTTGGAGCATTGTGATGACAAGGGCATTGAGCACTGTGATGAGAAGGCCATGGAGCATTCTGATGACACGCGTCATGGAGCTTTGTGATGACAAGGGCTTGGAGAATTGTGATTACAGGGGTCATGGAATATTGTGATGACAGGGGTGATGGAGTATTGTGATGACTAGTGATGGAACATTGTGATATCAATGGTGAGAAGGCATTTTGAGGAGAAGTGCATGGAGCATTGTGATGACAAGGTTTATGGAGCATTTTGATGACAATGATGTGGATCATTGTGATGACAACTGCATGGTGCATTGTGATGACATGGGTTATGGAGCATTGTGCTGACAAAGGCATGGAGCTTTGTGATGACATTGGTCACAGAGCATTGTGATAAAAATTTCATGGAGCATTGTGCTGACAACGGCATGGAGTTTTGTGATGACTAGTGTCACAGAGCATTGTGATAAAAATTTCATGGAGCATTGTGGTGAGAAAGGTCACAGAGCTTTGTGTGATGAGGTCTTGGTCCATTGTGATGACAAATGTCATGAAGTATCGTGATGACTGGAGTCACGGAGCATTGTGATAACAGGGGTCTTGGAGCATTGTGATGAAATGGGAATGGATCATTGTGATGAAAATGCATGGAGCCTTGTCATGACAGTGTTCAAGGAGCATACTGATGACAAGTGTCAGAGATCATTGTGATGCCAAGTGTACTGAGCATTGTGGTGACAATGGTCATGGAGCATTGTGATGAGAAGACCTTGCATAATTGTGATGACCAGCGTCATGGGGCATCTGATGACAAGTGTTATGGAACATTGTGATCAGAAGGGTTTGGAGCATTGTGATGACAGAGGACATGGAGCATTTTGATTTCATTGTGATGACAATAGCATGAAATATTATGGTGACGGGCATGCTGCATTGTGATGACAGGGTTCATGGAGCATTGAGATGAAAAGGGGCATGGAGCATTGTGATTACAGGGGTGTTGGAGCATTGTGATGACATGGGCATGGATCATTGTGAAGAGAAGGCCATGGAGCATTCTGATGACATGCGTCATGGAGCTTTGTAATGACAAGGGCATGGAGAATTGTGATGACATGGGTTATGGAGCATTGTGCTGATATGCGCATCGAGCATTGTGATGACAAGGGTCATGGAGCATTGTGCTGACAAAGGCATGGAGCTTTGTGATGACCAAGGTCACAGAGCATTGTGATAAAAATTTCATGGAGCATTGGGGTGACAAAGGTCACAGAGCTTTGTGTGACAAGGTCATGGACCATTGTGATGACAAATGTCATGAAGCATTGTGATGACTGGAGTCACGAAGCATTGTGATAACAGGGGCATGGAGCATTGTGATGAAAAGGGAATGGATCATTGTGATGAAAAAGGCATGGGGCCTTGTCATGACAGTTTTCAAGGAGCATACTGATGACAAGTGTCAGCGAGCATTGTGATGCCAAGTGTATTGAGTATTGTGGGGACAATGGTCATGGTGCATTGTGATGAGAAGACCTTGCATAATTGTGATGACGAGCGTCATGGGGCATGTGATGACAAGTGTTATGGAACATTGTGATCAGAAACGTTTGGAGCATTGTGATGACAGAGGACATGGAGCATTTTGATTTCATTGTGATGCCAATAGCATGAATCATTATGATGATGGGCATGGTGGATTGTGATGACAGTGTTCATGGAGCATTGAGATGAAAAGTGGCAACGAGAATTGTGGTTACAGAGGTCTTGGAGCATTGTGATGACAAGGGTCATGGAGCCTTGTGATGACAAGACCGTGGAACATTGTGATGGCAGGGGACATGGAGCATTGTTATGACAGGTGTAATGGAGCATTGTGATGACAAGGGCATGGAGCAATGTGATGAGAGATTTCATTGAGCATTGTGATGACAAGGGCATGGAACATTGTGATTCCAAGGGTCAGGGAGCTTTGTGATGACAAATGTCATGGGTCATTTTGATGACAAGGGCGTGGTGCATTGTGATGAGAAGGGCAGGGAGCATTGTGATGACAGGGTCATGGAGCAATTTGAATAAAAGGGTCATGGAATATTTTGAGGACAGGGGTTATGGAACATTGTGATGTCAGGGGTCATGAAGCATTCTTATGAAATGGGTCATGGAGCATTTTGTGACAGGGGTTATGGAACATTGTGATGTCAGGGGTCATGGAGCATTGTGATGATAAGGGCATGTAGCACTGTGATGACAGTGGTCATGGAACATTGTGATGACAGGGGTGAGCGAGTATTGTGATGACTAGTGATGGAATATTGTGATATATGTGGTGAGAGAGCATTTTGATGAGAAGTGCATGGAGCATTGTGATGCCAAATTTTATGGAGCATAGCGATGAAAAGGATGTGGAGCATTGTGATGAAAAGAGCATGGCACATCGTGATCTCAAGTGTCATGGATCATTGTGCTGACAAAAGCATGGATCATTTTGATTACAAGGGCATGGAACATTGTGATGACAGGGCCATGGAACATTGGTCTGATATGTTTCATGGATTATTGTGATGACAGTGGGCATGGCACATTGTGATGACAAGGACATGGGACACTGTGATGACAAGGTTATTGAGTATTGTGAAGACAGGTGTCAGGGTGCATTGTGATGACATATGTCAATGTCCATTGTGATGACAATGGCATGGAGCATTGTGATATCAAGTGTCATGGAGGATTGTGATGACAAATGTAATGGAGCATTTTGATGACAAGGGCTTGGAACATTGAGATGACAAGGGTCATGGAACATTGTGATGAAAAGTTCATGGAGCATTCTGATCAAAAGTTGCATGGAACATTGAGATTACAGGGGTTTTGAAGCAATGTGATTACAAGGGCATGGAGCATTGTGATGAGAAGGCAATGGAGCATTCTGATGACATGCGTCATGGAGCTTTGTGATGACAACGACATGGAGCATTGTGATGAAAATGGAATGGATCATTGTGATGAAAAATGCATGGAGCCTTGTCATGACAGCGTTCAAGGAGCATACTGATGACAACTGTCAGGGAGCATTGTGATGATAAGTGTATTGAGCATTGTGATGACAAAGTTCATGGAGCATTGTGATGAGAAGACCATGGATAATTGTTATGACCAGCGTCATGGGGCATTGTGATGACAAGTGTTATGGAACATTGTGATCAGAAGGGTTTGGTGCATTGTGATGACAGAGGTCATTGAGAATTTTGATTTCACTGTGATGACAATAGCATGAAATATTATGGTGACGGGCATGCTGCATTGTGATGACAGGGTTCATGGAGCATTGAGATGAAAAGGGGCATGGAGCATTGTGATTACAGGGGTGTTGGAGCATTGTGATGACATGGGCATGGATCATTGTGAAGAGAAGGCCATGGAGCATTCTGATGACATGCGTCATGGAGCTTTGTAATGACAAGGGCATGGAGAATTGTGATGACATGGGTTATGGAGCATTGTGCTGATATGCGCATCGAGCATTGTGATGACAAGGGTCATGGAGCATTGTGCTGACAAAGGCATGGAGCTTTGTGATGACCAAGGTCACAGAGCATTGTGATAAAAATTTCATGGAGCATTGGGGTGACAAAGGTCACAGAGCTTTGTGTGACAAGGTCATGGACCATTGTGATGACAAATGTCATGAAGCATTGTGATGACTGGAGTCACGAAGCATTGTGATAACAGGGGCATGGAGCATTGTGATGAAAAGGGAATGGATCATTGTGATGAAAAAGGCATGGGGCCTTGTCATGACAGTTTTCAAGGAGCATACTGATGACAAGTGTCAGCGAGCATTGTGATGCCAAGTGTATTGAGTATTGTGGGGACAATGGTCATGGTGCATTGTGATGAGAAGACCTTGCATAATTGTGATGACGAGCGTCATGGGGCATGTGATGACAAGTGTTATGGAACATTGTGATCAGAAACGTTTGGAGCATTGTGATGACAGAGGACATGGAGCATTTTGATTTCATTGTGATGCCAATAGCATGAATCATTATGATGATGGGCATGGTGGATTGTGATGACAGTGTTCATGGAGCATTGAGATGAAAAGTGGCAACGAGAATTGTGGTTACAGAGGTCTTGGAGCATTGTGATGACAAGGGTCATGGAGCCTTGTGATGACAAGACCGTGGAACATTGTGATGGCAGGGGACATGGAGCATTGTTATGACAGGTGTAATGGAGCATTGTGATGACAAGGGCATGGAGCAATGTGATGAGAGATTTCATTGAGCATTGTGATGACAAGGGCATGGAACATTGTGATTCCAAGGGTCAGGGAGCTTTGTGATGACAAATGTCATGGGTCATTTTGATGACAAGGGCGTGGTGCATTGTGATGAGAAGGGCAGGGAGCATTGTGATGACAGGGTCATGGAGCAATTTGAATAAAAGGGTCATGGAATATTTTGAGGACAGGGGTTATGGAACATTGTGATGTCAGGGGTCATGAAGCATTCTTATGAAATGGGTCATGGAGCATTTTGTGACAGGGGTTATGGAACATTGTGATGTCAGGGGTCATGGAGCATTGTGATGATAAGGGCATGTAGCACTGTGATGACAGTGGTCATGGAACATTGTGATGACAGGGGTGAGCGAGTATTGTGATGACTAGTGATGGAATATTGTGATATATGTGGTGAGAGAGCATTTTGATGAGAAGTGCATGGAGCATTGTGATGCCAAATTTTATGGAGCATAGCGATGAAAAGGATGTGGAGCATTGTGATGAAAAGAGCATGGCACATCGTGATCTCAAGTGTCATGGATCATTGTGCTGACAAAAGCATGGATCATTTTGATTACAAGGGCATGGAACATTGTGATGACAGGGCCATGGAACATTGGTCTGATATGTTTCATGGATTATTGTGATGACAGTGGGCATGGCACATTGTGATGACAAGGACATGGGACACTGTGATGACAAGGTTATTGAGTATTGTGAAGACAGGTGTCAGGGTGCATTGTGATGACATATGTCAATGTCCATTGTGATGACAATGGCATGGAGCATTGTGATATCAAGTGTCATGGAGGATTGTGATGACAAATGTAATGGAGCATTTTGATGACAAGGGCTTGGAACATTGAGATGACAAGGGTCATGGAACATTGTGATGAAAAGTTCATGGAGCATTCTGATCAAAAGTTGCATGGAACATTGAGATTACAGGGGTTTTGAAGCAATGTGATTACAAGGGCATGGAGCATTGTGATGAGAAGGCAATGGAGCATTCTGATGACATGCGTCATGGAGCTTTGTGATGACAACGACATGGAGCATTGTGATGAAAATGGAATGGATCATTGTGATGAAAAATGCATGGAGCCTTGTCATGACAGCGTTCAAGGAGCATACTGATGACAACTGTCAGGGAGCATTGTGATGATAAGTGTATTGAGCATTGTGATGACAAAGTTCATGGAGCATTGTGATGAGAAGACCATGGATAATTGTTATGACCAGCGTCATGGGGCATTGTGATGACAAGTGTTATGGAACATTGTGATCAGAAGGGTTTGGTGCATTGTGATGACAGAGGTCATTGAGAATTTTGATTTCACTGTGATGACAATAGCATGAAATATTATGGTGACGGGCATGCTGCATTGTGATGACAGGGTTCATGGAGCATTGAGATGAAAAGGGGCATGGAGCATTGTGATTACAGGGGTGTTGGAGCATTGTGATGACATGGGCATGGATCATTGTGAAGAGAAGGCCATGGAGCATTCTGATGACATGCGTCATGGAGCTTTGTAATGACAAGGGCATGGAGAATTGTGATGACATGGGTTATGGAGCATTGTGCTGATATGCGCATCGAGCATTGTGATGACAAGGGTCATGGAGCATTGTGCTGACAAAGGCATGGAGCTTTGTGATGACCAAGGTCACAGAGCATTGTGATAAAAATTTCATGGAGCATTGGGGTGACAAAGGTCACAGAGCTTTGTGTGACAAGGTCATGGACCATTGTGATGACAAATGTCATGAAGCATTGTGATGACTGGAGTCACGAAGCATTGTGATAACAGGGGCATGGAGCATTGTGATGAAAAGGGAATGGATCATTGTGATGAAAAAGGCATGGGGCCTTGTCATGACAGTTTTCAAGGAGCATACTGATGACAAGTGTCAGCGAGCATTGTGATGCCAAGTGTATTGAGTATTGTGGGGACAATGGTCATGGTGCATTGTGATGAGAAGACCTTGCATAATTGTGATGACGAGCGTCATGGGGCATGTGATGACAAGTGTTATGGAACATTGTGATCAGAAACGTTTGGAGCATTGTGATGACAGAGGACATGGAGCATTTTGATTTCATTGTGATGCCAATAGCATGAATCATTATGATGATGGGCATGGTGGATTGTGATGACAGTGTTCATGGAGCATTGAGATGAAAAGTGGCAACGAGAATTGTGGTTACAGAGGTCTTGGAGCATTGTGATGACAAGGGTCATGGAGCCTTGTGATGACAAGACCGTGGAACATTGTGATGGCAGGGGACATGGAGCATTGTTATGACAGGTGTAATGGAGCATTGTGATGACAAGGGCATGGAGCAATGTGATGAGAGATTTCATTGAGCATTGTGATGACAAGGGCATGGAACATTGTGATTCCAAGGGTCAGGGAGCTTTGTGATGACAAATGTCATGGGTCATTTTGATGACAAGGGCGTGGTGCATTGTGATGAGAAGGGCAGGGAGCATTGTGATGACAGGGTCATGGAGCAATTTGAATAAAAGGGTCATGGAATATTTTGAGGACAGGGGTTATGGAACATTGTGATGTCAGGGGTCATGAAGCATTCTTATGAAATGGGTCATGGAGCATTTTGTGACAGGGGTTATGGAACATTGTGATGTCAGGGGTCATGGAGCATTGTGATGATAAGGGCATGTAGCACTGTGATGACAGTGGTCATGGAACATTGTGATGACAGGGGTGAGCGAGTATTGTGATGACTAGTGATGGAATATTGTGATATATGTGGTGAGAGAGCATTTTGATGAGAAGTGCATGGAGCATTGTGATGCCAAATTTTATGGAGCATAGCGATGAAAAGGATGTGGAGCATTGTGATGAAAAGAGCATGGCACATCGTGATCTCAAGTGTCATGGATCATTGTGCTGACAAAAGCATGGATCATTTTGATTACAAGGGCATGGAACATTGTGATGACAGGGCCATGGAACATTGGTCTGATATGTTTCATGGATTATTGTGATGACAGTGGGCATGGCACATTGTGATGACAAGGACATGGGACACTGTGATGACAAGGTTATTGAGTATTGTGAAGACAGGTGTCAGGGTGCATTGTGATGACATATGTCAATGTCCATTGTGATGACAATGGCATGGAGCATTGTGATATCAAGTGTCATGGAGGATTGTGATGACAAATGTAATGGAGCATTTTGATGACAAGGGCTTGGAACATTGAGATGACAAGGGTCATGGAACATTGTGATGAAAAGTTCATGGAGCATTCTGATCAAAAGTTGCATGGAACATTGAGATTACAGGGGTTTTGAAGCAATGTGATTACAAGGGCATGGAGCATTGTGATGAGAAGGCAATGGAGCATTCTGATGACATGCGTCATGGAGCTTTGTGATGACAACGACATGGAGCATTGTGATGAAAATGGAATGGATCATTGTGATGAAAAATGCATGGAGCCTTGTCATGACAGCGTTCAAGGAGCATACTGATGACAACTGTCAGGGAGCATTGTGATGATAAGTGTATGGAGCATTGTGATGACAAAGATCATGGAGCATTGTGATGAGAAGACCATGGATAATTGTGATGACCAGCGTCATGGGGCATTGTGATGACAAGTGTTATGGAACATTGTGATCAGAAGGGTTTGGTGCATTGTGATGACAGAGGTCATTGAGCATTTTGATTTCACTGTGATGACAATAGCATGAAATATTATGGTGATGGGCACGGTGCATTGTGATGACAGGGTTCATGTAGCATTGAGATGAAAAGGGGCATGGAGCATTGTGATTACAGGGGTGTTGGAGCTTTGTGATGACAAGGGCATGGAGAATTGTGATTACAGGGGTCATGGAATATTGTGATGACAGGGGTGAGGGAGTATTGTGATGACTAGTGATGGAGCACTGTTATATCAGTAGTGAGAAGACTTTTTGAGGAGAAGTGCTTGGAGCATTGTGATGACATGGTTTATGGAGCATTTTGATGACAAGGATGTGGAGCATTGTGATGACAAGTGCATGGTGCATTGTGATGACATGGGTTATGGAGCATTGTGCTGACACGCGCATCGAGCATTGTGATGACAAGGCTCATCGAGAATTGTGCTGACAAAGGCATGGAGCTTTGTGATGACAAGGATCAAAGAGCATTGTGATAAAAATTTCATGGAGCATTGTGGTGACACAGGTCACAGAGCTTTGTGTGAGGAGGTCATGGAACATTGTGATGACACTTGTCATGAAGCATTGTGATGACTGGAGTCACGGAGCATTGTGATAACAGGGGTCTTGGAGCATTGTGATGAAAAGGGAATGGATCATTATGATGAAAAAGGCATGGAACCTTGTCATGACAGTGTTCAAGGAGCATACTAATGACAAGTGTCAGCGAGCATTGTGATGCCAAGTGTATTGAGCATTGTGGTGACAAAGGTCATGGAGAATTGTGATGAGAAGACCTTGCATAATTGTGATGACGAGCGTCATGGGGCATGTGATGACAAGTGTTATGGAACATTGTGATCAGAAGGGTTTGGAGCATTGTGATGACAGAGGACTTGGAGCATTTTGATTTCATTGTGATGACAATAGCATGAATCATTATGATGATGGGCATGGTGCATTGTGATGACAGTGTTCATGGAGCATTGAGATTAAAAGTGGCATGGAGAATTGTGATTACAGAGGTCTTGGATCATTGTGATGACAAGGGTCATGGAGCCTTGTGATGACAAGGCCGTGGAACATTGTGATGGCAGGGGTCATGGAGCATTGTTATGACAGGTGTAATGGAGCATTGTGATGACAAGGGCATGGAGCAATGTGAAGAGATATTTCATTGAGCATTGTGATGACAATGGCATGGAGCATTGTGATGCCAAGGGTCATGGAGCTTTGTGATGACAAATGTCATGGGTCATTTTGATGACAAGGGCGTGGTGCATTGTGATGAGAAGGGCAAGGAGCATTGTGATGACAGGGTCATGGAGCAATTTGATGAAAAGTGTCATGGAATATTTTGATGACAGTGGTTATGGAACATTGTGATGTCAGGGGTCATGAAGCATTGTGATGAAATGGGTCATGGAGCATTTTGTGACAGGGGTTACGGAACATTGTGATGTCAGCGGTCATGGAGCATTGTGATGATAAGGGCATTTAGCACTGTGATGACAGTGGTCATGTAACATTGTGATGACAGGGGTGAGCGAGTATTTTGATGACTAGTGATGGAACATTGTGATATATGTGGTGAGAGAGCATTTTGATGAGAAGTGCATGGAGCATTGTGATGACCAGTTTTATGGAGCATAGCGATGAAAAGGATGTGGAGCATTGTGATGAAAAGGGCACATTGTGATGACAAGTGTCATGGAGCATTGTGCTGACAAAGCATGGAGCATTGTGAGGACAAGGTCATGGAGTATTGTGAAGACAGGTGTCACGGAGCATTGTGATGACATATGTCATTGTCCGATGTGATGACAATGGCATGGAGCATTGTGATACCAAGTGTCATGGAGGATTGTGATGACAAAGGTAATGGAGCATTTTGATGTCAAGGGCTTGGAACATTGCGATGACAAGGGTCATGGAGCATTGTGATGACAAAGGCATGGATCTTTGTGATGACAAGGGTCACAGAGCATTGTGATAAAAATTTCATGGAGCATTGTGGTGACAAAGGTCACAGAGCTTTGTGTGACGAGGTCATGGACCATTGTGATGACAAATGTCATGAAGCATTGTGATGACTGGTGTCACGGTGCATTGTGATAACAGGGGTCTTGGAGCATTGTGAAAAAAGGGAATGGATCATTGTGATGAAAAATGCATGGAGCCTTGTCATGACAGTGTTCAAGGAGCACACTGATGACAAGTGTCAGGGAGCATTGTGTTGCAATGTCTATTGAGCATTGTGGTGACAAAGGTCATGGAGCATTGTGATGAGAAGACCTTTCATAATTGTGATGACGAGCGTCATGGGGCATGTGATGACAAGTATTATGGGACATTGTGATCAGAATGGTTTGAAGCATTGTGATGACAGAGGACATGGAGCATTTTGATTTCATTGTGATGACAATAGCATGAATCATTATGATGATGGGCATGGTGCATTGTGATGACAGTGTTCATGGAGCATTGAGATGAAAAGTGGCATGGAGATTTGTGATTACAGTTGTCTTGGAGCATTGTGATGACAAGGGTCATTGAGCCTTGTGATGACAAGGCCGTGGAACATTGTGATGGCAGGGATCATGAAGCATTGTTATGACAGGTGTAATGGAGCATTGTGATGACAAGGCCATGTGGAATTGGTCTGAAAAGTTTCATGGAATATTGTTATGAGAGTGGGCTTGGAGCATTGTGATGACAAGGTCCCGGAATACTGTGGTACAGGGTTCATGGAGAACTGTAATGACAAGGGCATGGAGCAATGTTATGAGAAGGGCATCGAGCATTTTGATGACAAGCGTTATGGAGATTTGTGATCACAAGGGCATGGCGCAATGTGACGAGAAGGCTCATGGAGCTTTGAGATGACAATGACATGGAGCATTGTGATGCCAAGGGTCATGGAGCTTTGTGATGACAAAGGTCATGGAGCATTTTGATGACATGTGTTATGGAGCATTGTGAGGTCAGGGGTCATGGAGCATTGTGATGAAAAGGGTCATGGAGCATTTTGATGACATGGGTTATGGAGCAGTGTGTTGTCAGGCGTCATGGAGCACTCTGATGATAAGGGCATGTAGTATTGTGATGACAGGGGTCATGGAACTTTGTGATGACAAGGGTGAGGGAGTATTGTGATGACTACTGATGGAACATTGTGATATCAGTGTTGACAGAGCATTTTGATGAGAAGTGCATGGAGCATTGTGATGACAAGCTGGTGGAGCATTGTGTTGACAAGCGCATGGAGCATTGTGATGACAATCTCATTGAGTATTGTGCTGAGAAAGGCATGGAGCATTGTGATGACAAGGGTCACGGAGCATTGTGATGAAAAGTTCATGGAGCATTGTGCTGACATAGGTCAAAGAGACTTGTGATGACGAGGGCATTGACCATTGTGATGACAAAGATCAAGAAGCATTGTGATGAATGGAGTCACGGAGCCTTGTGATGACAGGGGTCATGGAGCATTGTGATGTCAAGGGCATGGAGCATTGTGATGACAGGGGCATGGAGCGTTGTTCTGACAAGTTTCATGGATTATTGTGATGACAGTGGGAATGGTGCATTGTGATGACAAGAGCATGGAACATTGTGATGACAACGTCATGGATTATTGTGAAGACAGGTGTCAGGGAGCATTTTGATGACATATGTCATGGTCCATTGTGATGTCAATGACATGGAGCATTGTGATGCCAAGTGTCATGGAGGATTGTGATGACAAGGGCATGGACCATTGTGATGACAAGGGCTATAGAGAATTTTAATGACCAGGTCTTGAAACATCGTGATGACAAGCACAAGGAGCTTGTTATGACAGGGGTCATGGAGCATTGTGATGACAAGTGCATGCAGAATTGTGATGACAAGAGCATATATCATTGTGATGAGAAGTGTCAAGAAGCACTGTGATGACAAGGACGTGGAGAATTGTGATGACAGGGACATGGAGCATTGAGATGACCAGGGCATGGAGCATTGTGATGGTAAAACCGTGAAGCATTTTGATGAGAAGACCTTGGGTAATTGTGATGACGAGCATCATGGCACACTGTACTGACAAGGGGAAAGGAGCATTGTGATGACAGGTGTCAGGGAACATTGTGATGACATGGGTCATGTAGCATTGTGATGACAAGGGCATGGCGCAATGTGACGAGAAGGCTCATGGAGCTTTGAGATGACAATGACATGGAGCATTGTGATGCCAAGGGTCATGGAGCTTTGTGATGACAAAGGTCATGGAGCATTTTGATGACATGTGTTATGGAGCATTGTGAGGTCAGGGGTCATGGAGCATTGTGATGAAAAGGGTCATGGAGCATTTTGATGACATGGGTTATGGAGCAGTGTGTTGTCAGGCGTCATGGAGCACTCTGATGATAAGGGCATGTAGTATTGTGATGACAGGGGTCATGGAACTTTGTGATGACAAGGGTGAGGGAGTATTGTGATGACTACTGATGGAACATTGTGATATCAGTGTTGACAGAGCATTTTGATGAGAAGTGCATGGAGCATTGTGATGACAAGCTGGTGGAGCATTGTGTTGACAAGCGCATGGAGCATTGTGATGACAATCTCATTGAGTATTGTGCTGAGAAAGGCATGGAGCATTGTGATGACAAGGGTCACGGAGCATTGTGATGAAAAGTTCATGGAGCATTGTGCTGACATAGGTCAAAGAGACTTGTGATGACGAGGGCATTGACCATTGTGATGACAAAGATCAAGAAGCATTGTGATGAATGGAGTCACGGAGCCTTGTGATGACAGGGGTCATGGAGCATTGTGATGTCAAGGGCATGGAGCATTGTGATGACAGGGGCATGGAGCGTTGTTCTGACAAGTTTCATGGATTATTGTGATGACAGTGGGAATGGTGCATTGTGATGACAAGAGCATGGAACATTGTGATGACAACGTCATGGATTATTGTGAAGACAGGTGTCAGGGAGCATTTTGATGACATATGTCATGGTCCATTGTGATGTCAATGACATGGAGCATTGTGATGCCAAGTGTCATGGAGGATTGTGATGACAAGGGCATGGACCATTGTGATGACAAGGGCTATAGAGAATTTTAATGACCAGGTCTTGAAACATCGTGATGACAAGCACAAGGAGCTTGTTATGACAGGGGTCATGGAGCATTGTGATGACAAGTGCATGCAGAATTGTGATGACAAGAGCATATATCATTGTGATGAGAAGTGTCAAGAAGCACTGTGATGACAAGGACGTGGAGAATTGTGATGACAGGGACATGGAGCATTGAGATGACCAGGGCATGGAGCATTGTGATGGTAAAACCGTGAAGCATTTTGATGAGAAGACCTTGGGTAATTGTGATGACGAGCATCATGGCACACTGTACTGACAAGGGGAAAGGAGCATTGTGATGACAGGTGTCAGGGAACATTGTGATGACATGGGTCATGTAGCATTGTGATGACAAGGGCATGGAGCATTGTGATGACAAGGGCTTGGAGCACTGTGATGACAAGTGTCATGAAGCACTGTGATGACAATGGCAGGGAGCATTGTGATGACAAGGGACATTGAGAATTTTTATAACAAAGTCATGAAGCATTGTGATGACAAGGATATGGAGCTTGCTATGACAGGGTTCATGGAGCATTGCGATGACAAGTGCATGGAGAATTGTGATGACAAGAGCATGTAACATTGTGATGAGAAGTGTCATGGAACATTGTGATGACAAAGAGGTGAAGAATTGTGATGACAAGGGACAAGGAGCATTGTGATGACCAGGGCATGGAGCAATGTGATGGCAAGACCGTGGAGTATTGTGATGATAAGGTCATGGAATATCGTGGTGACAAGCATCATGGCGCATTATGAAGACAATAGCCATGGAGCATTCTGACATAAGATATCACATATGAAGGAAATGTAAACATGGGTACAGATGAACTGAATTAGTAAAGAGAACAGAGTCTCACATAGAGAAAACATTCTTATGCCTGCTTAAGGGGAAAGGAGAGGTGGGGAGATGCATAAAACCAGAGTTTGATATTAGCACAGGTACCATTCCATAATCCAAATACAGAATAGACAAGACCTACTCCTTCCTCAGTGAACGGGACTCAAAACCCCTATTCTCCACAGAGGAATATATCTGACTAGTAAGAATCTTAAAACCTATGTATTGATATGTCTCCGTAAGGGAATCAAGTGTGTCCAGACTGGCATAAACATGACAGTGAAAATCAGCTGAAACCAACGATAAAAAGGACTTTAAAAACAAAACCAAAAAACAGGGAAATTCTTTACAATTCCTTCAGGGGCTCTGATGAAACTTGGAATGACCCTATCTACGACAGCTGGATGTGGCATAAGGCTGGACACTTGGGACTGAGAGGATTTGTGAGATTCGGTGAGCAAATGCAGACCCTTTAAAGCAATAATGCGTGGCACCCATTCCTTGGGGCCCAACTCTCCAGGTAGAAGGGAATATTACTACAGCTATAACATGTACGGGAAACCTAGAGAATGGACACACTGTGAAGAAACGAAAGGTTTCTAAAACTCAACTAATAGTCCCTCTCCTCGTGCTCCAGTTTGACTTTCCAACTGCTTTACTATCAATCTCCCAAGTTGGAGAGACAGCCCCTTTAACTCTTGGTTCGCACAGGTTGCCAAATTGGCAGAGGATGAAATGGAAGAGGGAGTACCAATGAGAGAGTAGCTGTTAGGCATTTGGACGGGCACATGTCACTCTAATTTCCCGGCACGAAGAAGAAGTAACCAAAGTCTCAGCAAACCGCCGGGAACCAGTACAGGTCCTGAACCAACATTTGGGACTTGCGGTCATCTCACAAAAAAACGAGTTGAAAAATGGAGCTCAGAGGCACAGCAATTCACAAACCGGCAGAGTAATAAAGGACAACAATCTTCCAAAAATCTGTTGAGGAAGGCAATGAGGCGGACTTGAAAGCGAGCCAGAATTGCAGGAAACAGATTTCAAGAGGTACATTGGAATTGCCTTTAAAGCACAGGAAGCGGGGCACAACTTAGACAATGATGCACTTGGCCAATAAGTGTGTATGCGTTTTCCCCAGATTATATTCAGGAGAAAATTCATACGCCCTTTTTGGCCAAGCAAGCAAGGGGGCAATGAAAATCTGCCCTAAAAAGAAGTATCACTTCCCACCGGTTAAAAAGGACATCCACAAAATGTGTAAAAACCAGAATGGCAAGACCTGCCCTGGAGAAAAGGGAGCCTAGTTATGCTGATGGGTGGCATGTAAATTGCCAACTGCCTCTCTGCAGGAGTGCATTGTGTTCCCTAAAACAAGTAAACAACAGAGCTACAGAGCCAAGGGCACTTCCAGTCTAGAGAATATACCTTGGGAAAACTGAAAATCAATAAGACAGAGCCACCCCAAAATTTAGGGCTGCACTGCTTACAAGAATCTCAACTTCGGTACACCTTAAATATCCCAGGAAAGACAAAAATGGTTCAAGAAATTGTGTTACTTACGTACGATGGAATATCCCTCAGCCATTAAATCAATGTCATAAGTCCAGTAGCTTCAAAATGAGTGGATTCAGATACGATGATTGTAAGTGAAATAAGTCACAGAGAAGAAGAAACTTATCATAAGATATCACTTATGAAGGTCCTGTAAACATGGCTACACATGAACTGAGTTAGGAAAGAGAACAGTGTCTCACATTTAGAAAACACTCTTATGCCTGCTTAAGGGAGAAGGAGAGATGGGGTGATGCATAAAACCAGAGTTTGATAGTAGTACAGGTACCGTTCCAAAAACCAGATACGGAATAGACAAGACCTACACTTTCCTCAGTGAAAGGGACTCAAAACACCATATTTCCCGCAGAGGAATATATCTGACTAGTAAGAATCTTAAAATCTATGTATTAATATGTCTCCATAAGGGAATCAAGTGTGTCTAGACTGGCATAAACATGGCAGTGAGAATCAGCTCAAACCCACTATTAAAAGGAATTTCAAAAACAAAACAAAAAAACAGGGAAATTCTTTACAATTCCTTCAGGGTCTCTGATGAAACCTGGAATGACCCTATCTACAATGACAGCTGGATGAGAAATAAGGCTGGACACTTGGGACTGAGAGGATTCGTGAGATTCGCTGAGCAAATGCAGACCATTGAAAACAATAATGTGTGGCGCACATTGCAAGGGTCCCAACTCTCCAGGTTGAAGGGAATATTACTACAGCTATAACATGTACGGGAAACCTAGAAAATGGACACACATTGAATATGAAAGGTTTCTAAAACACAACTAATAATCCCTCTCCTGGTGCTCCAGTTTGACTTTCCAACTGCTTTACTATCAATCTCCCAACTTGGAGAGACAGCCCCTTTAAACTCCTGTTTCGCACAGGTTGCCAATTTGGCAGAGGATGAAAGGGAAGAGGGAGAACCAATGAGAGATAGCTGTTAGGGATTTGGACAGGCACATGTCACTCTAATTCCTGTCAGGAAGAAGAATTAACCAAAGTCACAGCCACCCGCCGGGAACCAGTATAGATACTGGACCAAAATTTTGGACTTGCGGTCAGCTCACAAAAACGAGTTGAAAAATGGAGCTCAGGGTCACAGCAATTCACAAACTGGCAGAGTAATAAAGGACAACAATCGTCCAAATATCTGTTGAGGGAAGGCAATGAGGTGGACTTGAATGCGAGCCAGAATAGCAGGAAACAGATTTCAAGAGGTACATTGGAATTGCCTTTAAAGCACAGGAAGAGGGGCACAATTTCGACAATGATGCACTTTGCCAAAAATGGGCGTATGCGTTTTCTCCTGAATATTTTCAGGAGAAAACGCATACGCACATTTTGGCCAATGAAGCAAGCGGGCAATGCAAATCTGCACTACAAAGAAGTATCACTTCCCAGAGGTCAAAAGGGACATCGCAAAATGTGTAAAAACGACAAAGGCAAGACAGGCGCTGGAGAAGAGGGAGCCTAGTTATGCTGAAAGGCAGGATGTAAATTGCCAACTGCCTCTCTGGAGGAGTGCATTGTGTTCCCTAAAACAAGTAAACAACAGAGCTACAGAGCCAAGGGCACTTCCATTCTAGGGAAGATACCTTGGGAAAACTGAAAATCAATAAGTCAGAGCCACCCCGAAATTGAGGGCTGCACTGATTACAAGAACCTCAACTTGGGTGCACCTTAAATATCCCAGGAAAGACAAAAATGCTTCAAGAAATTGTGGTACTTACGTACGATGGAATATCCCTCAGCCATGAAATCAATCTCATAAGGGCAGTAGCAGCAAAATGAGTGGATTCAGGTACGATGATTCTAAGTGAAATAAGTCACAGAGAAAAAGAAACTTATCAGAAGATATCACTTATGAAGGCCCTGTAAACATGGCTACACATGATCTGAGTTAGGAAAGACAACAGAACAATGAAACTTATCATAAGATATCACTCATAGCGGGAATGTACACATGGCTACCCATGAACTGAGTTACAAACACAACAGAGTCACACATTTAGGAAACAAACTTCTGCCTGATTAAGGGGAAAGGCAAGGTGGGGTGATGCATAAATCCACAATCCTTAATTAGCACAGATATCGTTCCATCAACCAAGTATGTAATAGACAGCACCTACTCCTGGCAAAATGAACTGGACTCAACAACCCCTATTCCTTGAAGAGGAATATATCTGACTAGTAAGAATTTTAAAACATATGTATTCTCATGTCTCCATAAAGGAATCATGTGTGTGTATAATGTCATGAACACAGCACTGAAATTCAGCTAAACCCCCTTATAAAAATAAATTTCAAAAGCAAAATGCAAAAACAGCGAAACAGGGAGAAAGTCTTAAAAATTACGTTCAGGGCCTATGATGCAACCTGGATGGTCGACCTTTACATCCACAGCTGGATGAAACATAAGACTGGACCCTTGGTTCTGACAAGATTGCTGAGATTGTGTGAGCAAAAGAACACCACTTAGAGCAATACTGTGTGCTACCCATTCTAGTGGCCCCTACTCTCCAGGTTTAAGGGAATCTTCCTACAGTTAAGACATGCTTGGGGAACCCAGTGGATGGTACACTGTGTAATCGGGAAAGTTTTCTAAAAGGTACCTCATTTTTCCTTTCCTTGTGCTCGGCTTTGCCATTCCATCTGCATTACTAAAAATCTCCCCACCTGGAGTGTCAGCACCTTTACACTCCTGTTATGCACAGTTTGCAAATTGTGCAGAGGATGAACAGGAATAGGGGAAACAAATGAGACATTAGCTGTAGGTGTTGGGATGGGCACATTTCACTCTAGTTTCCCATCAGGAAGAAGAATTAAACACAGGCTCAGCCTGCAACCCCGGGACCAGACTAGGGCCTAAAGCCATTCTGCGGTATTGCAGCCAGCTCACAAATAAGCAAGTTGAAAAATGGAAATCAGGGGCACAGCAATTCACAAACTTGCAGAGTTATAAAGGACAACTATCATCCAGAAATATATTGAGGTAAGGCAGTGAAGAGGATTTGAAAGCAAGGCAGAATTGAAGGAAACAGATTTCAAGAGGTAGATTGGAGTCGTCTTTAAAGCACATGAAAAGCGACAGAACTTCGACAATGTTGCCCTTGGCCGAAAAGGGAGTATGTGTATTTTCTTGAATATCTTCAAGAAAAAAATGCATACGCCCTTTTTGGCCAAGCAAGCCATCAGGCATTGCAAATCCACCCTACATAGAAGTGTCACTTACCTCCGGTCAAAAGGGCCATCCACAAATAGTGTAAAAACCACAAATACAGGACAGGCCATGGAGAAAAGGGAGTCTGGTTACACCGATGGACAGGATGTAAATTGCCAACAGCCTCTCTGGAGAACTGAATGTTGTTTTCTAAAACAGAGCTACAGAGCATAGCACACTTCCACTCATGGGCGTGTATTTTGGGAAAATTAAAAATCCACAAAACACAGCCAGCCCAAGTTTAGAGCTGCTCTGTTTACAAGAACCTCGACTTTGGTACACTTTAAATATCCCAGGAAAGGGAAAATAATGGATAAAGATGTTGTGGTACTTATATACAATGGAATGTCACTCAGACATAAAATCAATGTCATAAGGCCAATAGCAGCATAATGAGTGGCTTTAGGTATGATGATGCTAAGGGAAAGGAGCCACAAAGAAAAAGAAACTTATTGTAATATATCACTTATAGAGGGAATGTAAACATTGATACACATGAACTGAATTTCAAAAGAGAACAGAGTTACACATTTAGAAAACACTTATGCCTCCTTAAGGGGAAAGGTGACGTGGGGTGATGTGTAAAAGCAGAGTTTGAAGTTAGCACAGATACCATTCCATATACCAAATATGTAATAGACAAGACCTACTCCTTTCTCAATGAACTAGACACAAAACACCCTATTCACTGAAGAGGAATATATCTGACTGGTAAAAATCTTGAAACCTATGTATTTATACGTCTCCATAATGGAATCAAGTGTATGTAGATTAGCATAAACACAGATCAATGGAACAGGACAGAAAGCTCAGAGATAAACCTACATACCTATGCCTATCTCATCTATGACAAAGGAGCTAAGGATATACAATGGAGAAAAGACAGTCTCTTCAGTAATTGGTGCTGGGAAAACTGGACCCCTACACATAAAAGAATGAAATTAGAACACTCCATAACACCATACACAAAAATAAACTCTAAATTGATTAGAGATCTAAATATAAGACCAGACACTATAAAACACTTAGAGGAAACCATAGGCAGAACACTCTATGACATAAATCACAGCAAGATCCTTTTTGACCCACCTCCTAGAGAAATGGAAATAAAAACAGAAATCAACAAATGGGACCTAATGAAACTTAAAAGCTTTTACACAGTACAAGAAAACATAAAAAAGATGCAAAAACAACCCTCAGAATGGGAAAAAATATTTTCAAATGAAGCAATTGATAAAGGATTAATCTCCAAACTTTACAAGCACCTCATGTAGCTCAATATCACAAAAACAAACAAACCAATCCAAAAACGGGCAGAAGACCTAAATAGACATTTCTCCAAAGAAGATATACAGATTACCGAGAAACACATGAAAGGATGCTGAACATCACTAATCATTAGAGAAATGCCAATCAAAACTACCTTGAGGTATCACCTCACAGCAGTCAGAGTGGCAATCATCAAAAAATCCTACAAAACAATAAATGATGGAGAGACCTTTATTGGAGAAAAGGGAACACACTTGTACTGTGGGTGGGAATGTAAATTGATATGGGCACTAGGGAGAATAGTACGGAGGTTCCTTTAAATAACTAACAATAGAAGTACCATACGACACAACAATCCAACTACTGGGCATTTGCCTTATGAAAACAATAATTCAAAAAGAGTTATGTACAAAAATATTCATTGCAGCTCTATTTACAATAGCCAGGACATGGAAGCAACCTAAGTGTCCATCGACAGATGAATGGATAAAGTAGATCTGGCACATATATACAATGGAATATTACTCAGCCATAAAAAGAAGCAAAACTGAGTTATTTGTACTGGGGTGGATGGATTAGAATCTGTCCTACACAGTGAAGTAAGTCAGAAAGGGAAAAACAAATACTGTATGTTAACAGAGATATACGGAATCTAATGAAGGAAAAAAAAAAAAGATTATGAAGAACCTAGTGGCAGGACAGGATTAAGGACACAGATGTAGAGAAAGGACTTGAGGAGACCGGAAAGGGTATGGGTAAGCTGGGACGAAGTGAGAGAGGGGCATGGACATAAATACATTACCACATGTAACACCGATAGGTACTGGGAAGCAGCCACATAGAACAGGGAGATCAGCTCGGTGCTTTGTGACCACATAAAGAGGTGGGAAATGGAGTGTGGGAGGGAGATGCAAGAGGGAGGGGATCTGGTGATATTTGTATATGTATAGCTGATTCACTTTGTTATACAGCAGAAATTAACACTCCATTGTAAAGCAATTATACTCCAATAAACGTGTAAAAGGAAAAAAAAAAAAAAAAGCCCAGGGATAAACCTACACACCTATGGTCAACTAATCTATGACAAAGGAGGCAAGACTATACAATGGAGATAAGACAGTCTCTTCAATCAGTGGTGCTGGGAAATATGGAAAGCTACATGTAAAAAATGAAATTAGAACACTCCCCAACACCATAAATAAAAATATATTCAAAATGGATTAGAGACCTTAATGTAAGACCGGACAGTATAAAACTTTGAGAGGAAAACTTATGAAGAATACTCTGACGTAAATCACAGCAAGATCTTTTTTGATCCACCTCCTATAGTAATGAAATAAAAAAAAGAAGCTAAACAGATGGGACCTAATGAAACGTAAAAGCTTTTGCAAAGCAAAGGAAACTACAAACAAGACAAAAAGACAACCCTCAGAATGGCAGAATATATTTGCAAACGAATCAATGGACAAATGATTAATCTCCAATATATATAAACAGCTCATGCAGCTCAACATTAATAAGACAAAAAACCCAATACAAAAATGGAAGCAGATCTAAATAGACATTTCTTCCAAGAAGACATAGAGATGGCCAAGACGCACATGAAAATCTGCTCAACATCAATAATTATTAGAGAAATGGAAATCGAAGCTACAATGAGATATCACGTCACACCTGTTAGAATGGGCATCATCAGAAAATCTACAAACAACAAATGCTGGAGAGGGTGTGGAGAAAAGGAGCCTTCTTCCACTATTGTTGGGAATGTAAATCGATGCAGTCTCTATGGAAAACAGAATGGAGGTTCCTTAAAAAACTAAAAATAGAATTACCATATAATCCAGCAATCCCACTGCTGGGCATATACCCAGAGAAAAGCATAAATCAAAAAGACACATTCACCACAATGTTCATTGCAGCACTATTTACAATAGCCAGGTAATGAAAGCAACCTAAGTGCCCACAGACAGACGAATGGATAAAGATGTGGTACATATATACAATGGAATATTACTCAGTCATACATAGGAATGAAATTGGGTCATTTGTAGAGACCTTGATGGATCTAGAGACTGTCATACAGAGTGAAGTAAGTAAGAAAGAGAAAAACAAATATTGTATATTAATGCATATATGCGGAACCTAGACAATTGGTACAGATGAACGGGTTTGCAGGGCAGAGATAGAGACACAGATGTATTGAACAAACATATGGACACCAAGGGGGGAACGCCATGTGAGGGTGGTGGTGGGATGAATTGGGAGACTGGGATTCACATGTGCACACTTACATGTATAAAATAGATATCCAATAAGAACCTGCTGTATAAAAGAAATAAATAAATTTTAAAAAATTAAAAATAAATAAATAACATTTAATAAAATAAAACAGAAAAAAAGTTTTTCCCTTCATATAGACGTCTTTATATTAATGCATTATTTCCATGTTTATATCTCTAAATTAAAAAAAAGATGAATAAATAAAACCTACCTTGAACCAAAAAGAAAAAAGGAAAAAAAAAAAAAAAAAAAAACAGAACCCACCAGTTATACAGAGGAAAATCGTATCAGGGCACTTGCTCCAGTGGTAAAAAATTCTTAAGTTGGTCAGAAGTGAGAAATCATCTCCCATGCAGTCAGCAGCGCTCCCCACCACAAGGAGCATCCTCATTGAAAAGCTGGGGGACTATGTCGAGGCGTCTGTGAGTAAGTGTGAGCTGAGCCCCAGTCCTGCTGCAGCTGAAATCTTCCCACCCTTTCCAGGTAAAACACCTGAATATGTACAAGAACTTGCAAGCCTAGAGGAAGGGCTGTGGAGCCACACCAGCGACAGCATGCAGGGCGACGTGGTGCCTGCAGGACATCCAGGATGGTCTTGGCACCAGATGCTCTTCTGGAAGCTTTCCATTTCCCTGCCTGAGATACCCATCCTGCCACGGCCCCCACTGCTTTTTTACTTCCTCACCTCTGCCTGGGGAGAAATTCCAGCGGCAGGTATGGGTGACACATCCTCTTCTTTAGCATGTGGCAGCCTGGCAACTCCTGCAGAAAGTCCAGCAGAGCCACACTCACACTGGATCACCCACAAAGCCACGGCCCCTCACTCCCTCCCACCACCCCAGCCCCGACACTGCTGACGGGGAAGAGAATATGGCGTCAGGCACAGCTACAGGAGATCCTGCTGACTGGAGAGGTGTTTATATTGACCTCAACCCAGGCACACCTGGGGAGGGCTGTCAGGCGGTGTCAGGCTGCCCAAATCAGCCAATCCTCAACCCTCCGGGGCTCACAGTTGCAGAAAATGAGCCTTGCTAAACGGGCCAGGCCCAAGGAACAGGTGTGCGCTCTTGAGAGTCAGGATAGACAAGGGGCTGCAGCTGCGGCTTATTTTCTTATCATTTTATGTGGTCCATGAGTGGAAAACAACTTCAAGAAGACCCTATCCTAACGAGAGGAACCCAGGAGTCAGGGAGAGGAGTGATGGTGGGTGGAGACAGAGGCCAGTTGCCCTGGCTGCAGTGGAAGTGTCTGGAAGACCAGGCAGAGAGAGGCCACACAGAGTGATACCCAGGGTCACAGACCTGTCAGAGCTGCTGTTTGTTAGTTCAAGTCCTGCTCTGAGGTGTTCTGTGTCAGCTGTGAGTGACAGGTGACCTGGGGGTTCTCTGCAAGTTGGGCTATGTGCACGGTTCCTGTGTTTCCAGCCCTGCTGGGGTACATGCCCAGGGGAGCTCCGTATCCTGGGAAGTGCCTGACTATGAGAGCCCCATGGGCTGCTGGGTATCTGCACAGGTGAGCTCCATACCCTGGGAGGGACTTGACCACGAGAGCCCCGTGGGCTGTGCGGTGGGGTGTGCAGCCCAGGTGAGCTCCATATCCTGGGATTGGCCTGACCACGAGAGCCCCATGGGCTGCTGGACACCTGGTAAAGGATATCAGGACAGTCTCTGAAGCCACCGAGGATATACATCAAGTAGCTCCTATTTCCTACACCTGCTCGTCATTCTAACATCCACCAGGCCATGGCATTCTGTATTAGACTTCAATGATGCCTTCTTCTGTATTCCATTCATCTCAGAGTCACAAGATTTTTTGGCTTGTGAGTGGCAGGACACAACATGCAACAAAAGCAATAATGCTGGGCCGTCCTGCCCCAATGGTTCAAAAATCCCCACACCATCATTGGGGAAATGTCCTCTAAAGACCTAAAAGTTCTACCTCTGTAAAAGGGAACCCTCCTTCAATATGCAGATGACATTCTGATCGCCAGGCCTACTAAAGACGCCTCTGAATTACCTAGCCAAGGAAGGATAGAAGGTGTCCAAGAAAAAGGCTCAAATATTCCAGGCTAAGGCGACATGCCTGGGCTTAATTCTCACAGATATTCGGAGAAACGCATCCCAGGATAGGGAAGAAGCCATTTGCAGCCTTACCTCTTCTAAAACTAGAAGACAGCTTAGGGGTTCCTGGGGAGGCCAAGGTTTTCTGCATCTGGATCCCTAACTACAGTCTAATAGCTGGGCCTCTACATGAAACACTGACACGAAAAGATGATGATCCTTTTGAATAGAATCCAGAAGCAGCCTTTCAAGAATGGAAAGAGCAGTCAATTCAGACCCTTGCCCAGGAATTCCCTAATTTAGCTAAACCCTTTGACCTTTACATACCCAGTCAAAGGTTAAACGCCCTTGGAGCCTTAGTGCTAAAACTGGGACCACTTGAAATGGGGCAACACAAGAATGCCCTTCAGGTATGATAAACTATAGACACCAAGGGCTTTGCCCCCCGCCCCATCAGGCCAGGATACTGGGGTATCTAAAAAGCTGGAAATCAGCAGCCCACAAGGCCAGCTTCCTCCTAAGGGAAAAGGACCCCACGTGGTGATCCTAACCACCCATCATGCCCTGAAGTTGCAGGGGTCGCTCTGGGGACACAATGACCTCGAGTGAGGAGGCCCTCCAACTCCAACCTCCAGAGAGATAAACGGGGGCAATGGGCCCCCAAGAAGACACGTGTGACCATCACTTGACCTGGAGTTTCTCTCAGAAAACAAGTCTGTACCCCGAAAGAGCAGACTACTGCTTGGAGGACTTACTGCACCCAGACGGGAGCTAACAAGCTTGGCGGAGGAAACGTATATCACGATTTCACCATAGAAAACCCTACAGACACCGCGGTGATGGTGGCCAATATGACCGGCTGGACTGCTGACTAGTTCAAAAGGCCGTTGACTCAGTGGACGTCATGGTCCTGGATCACCACAGAACCTGGACTGTCTCGGAGTTGAGTGGGCAGGGCTCTGACACATGGTGCTGTTTGTACATTAATTCAGGGACCTAATTAAAGAAAGCACAGACTACTGGTCAGTGCATCTAGGCTGGCAAAAACCGTCAGCCTAAGGTCGTCGAACAAATGTGGGGTGGGGTGAAACCTGCCACCGCAGCATAACTGTGCATCTCTTTCCTGGACCCTTAAATGTCATTAGAATCTATAACACTTCCAATGCTGGTGCTTAGGTGGAAGATCAGTGAGGCAGGAGTCCTGGGGACAATCAACCTCAGCTGGAGGCTGCTGGGGAGAAGTTTTGCCCCTAGCCCCGTGTATGGGGGCTCCCACCTCAGCATGAAACAGTTACAAATGAGGGGTCTGCACCCTCAGCACCCCAAGAATGAGGAACGGGACAAAAAGCAGAGGAGGTGTTCGTCTCCGGCAATGTTCATTAAAAATTCCTGGGAGATGTAAAGAGAATCTGGGCAATAAAATAAAGTCTAACCTGTTTTTCCTTTGTGCTTTGTCTAATTTCACGTGCTCCTAGGGTTCCACATGCAGAGGTCCCACACCCGGCACTACAGACCCGATTTCCTAGTGCAGAATGGCTGGGTCGACACCTCAGCTAGCGGGGTCCCATGCAGACTCTGCGACATAGAGCCTGAGCTGCATCCAAGCCAGCCTTCGAGAGCTCCATCCCCTCCCTCCTGCTGACGCTGCTGGGATCCCTACACAGCAGACCCGCCCACAGCCCACGCAGGAATGCAAGCTCTCACCTCTCCATTCTGTTTTTAATATATAAAGTTTCCTTTGCTTCTGAACCAAACTCAGTCTTGATCTGTTGGCTCCAATGACAATGGGCACGGGGACTCCTGTTCGGGTCCACTCTGGAGGATCAGTAAATAAATTGAGAACATTGTAACTTCAATGAACAGATGTGTGAGCCAAACTGTAGTCAACCTCGAGCAGTGTATAAGGCTCGGGTAAAATAAGATGTTTCTAAGACTTACATTTAATATTTCCATCACGTTATTATAAGCAAGTTCAGTGAAGACGTCTGTCTTATTTGTCAGGTCAACATTAGAGAAATGAAGTGATTTATTCCAAAGGATGTACATTGAATACTCTTGGCTGAAGCTTCAATCTTGTTTTGAATGCTTTTCCATTGAAAATGATACCTCTCTTTCAGCTTCCCCATTTCTGAGAAGTATAAAATCTTATAATTTATTATTACCAAAGGGGAAAGTTAGGAGAAGGGGTAAGTTAACAGTTTGGGATTAACACATACACACTGCTATGTATAAAACAGATCATCAACAAGGAACTATTGTATAGCACAGGGAACTACACTGAATATTTTGCAATAACCTATAAGGGGAAATAACCTGAAAAAGAATAGATATTTTTTTTGACATCATCTATCAGTGACAGATAAAATGTAACCTAAGCAAGGCCGATGGTGAGCACTTCTGACTCTGAAGATTTCAATCATCTAAAGTTTGTACTCTGCTTATTTCCCAAGGCCCTTAATGGACATATGTGTAGCCGTAGCTTAAAAATTCCCCAGTTTGGGGTTCGGGGAGGCACTGACTCGGAAAAATCCCTGATGTTCTCCTTACATGCACGGGACCATTCCTACGGCTCAAACATGCCTGTCACACCTAGAGGATGGTACACCGTTTGATCGGAAACAGTTTGGAAAACGCACCTCATCTCCTCATCGCCTGGTGCTCGGGTTCAACCCTCCAGCATCTTTCCTAACAATCTCCTCACTTGGGGATATCAGCATCGTCAACATCCTGTTGCACACAGTTTGGAATTTGTCCAGAGGATGAAGCGGAAGGATGAGAAATAATTAGAGACAAGTCCTAGGTGTTTGGACAGGCACATGCCACTCTAATTTCCAATCCGGAAGACAAATTCATCAAAGGCTAGAATTGCCCATGGAAACAGAATAGGACTAGAGGAAATCCCACTGTTTTGTGTCCAGTTTCCAAAAACACAAGTTGAAATATGGAACTCAGGGGCACTAAAATTCATGAAACTGCAGAGTTGAAAATATCTATCGTCAAAAAATGTCTTGAGGTAAGTCACAGAAAAGGACTTGTAAGCAAGGGAGAGTGGCAGGAAACAGATTTGAAGAGGTAGAAAGGACTCCCCATTAAAGCACAAGAAAAGGGGCTGAACATCGCCAATGATGCAGTTGGCCAAAAAGGGCGTATGCATTTTTTCTGAATATATTCAAGTAAAGGCCATACACACATTTTATCCAACCAAGCAGGTGGGCACTGGAAATCAATACTACAAACTGTATCACTTCACATCAGTCAGAAGGGCCATCCACATAAAATGTAAACACACGAAATGCAGGACAGGGTGAGGAGAAAAGGGAGCCCTGTGAGGCTGATAGTGGAAATGTAATTTGCCAACGGCCACTCTGGAGAAGTGTATTGTGTTTGCTAAAACATCTAAAAAATGAGCTACAGAGCATAGGGCACTTGCACTCATGGGCGTATACCTTGGGAAAAACAAAAATCGACAGAAAACAGGCACCCCAACGTTTACCACCTCTCTGTTAAAAAGGGCCTCAACTTGGATATAACCTAAATGTCCCTGGAAAGATAAAATGGATAAAAGAGATGGGGTACTTATGTAGAGTGGAATATTACTGATCCAGAAATCAATGAAATAAGGCCAGTTGTAACAACTCTGGAGGAGTTACATACGATCATTCTAAGTGACGTATGTCAGAAAGAAAAAGACACATATCATAAGATGTCACTTAAAGGTGGAATAAAAAATGGCTACACATGAAATAAATTACAAAACAGAAACATAGTCAAATATGTAGAAAATAGACATAAGGCTGCTAAATGGGAAAGGTGGGGAAGTGTGAGGTATTATCCAGGAGGTTGAAATTAGCAAAGATACCGTTCCAAGCACCATATTGAATAACTGACAAGGCCTACACGGTACCTCAAAGAACTCCACTCAGCCCACTCAAGTCACTGGAAAATAATACATATGAATGGTAAGCATCCGAAAAAGAATTTATTGTTGTCTCACAGTACATGAATCAAGTGGATGTACAGCAGCAAAAAACAGAGCTTTGAAAATCAGCTGTAACCAATATAAAAATAAATTAAAAAATATTTATAAAAACAGTGAGACAGACAAAATTTCTTACAACTTTTGTTGAAGGGCTATGATGTAACATGGATTGAACACATGTAGACCCACAGCAGGATGATATATAAGGCAGGAAGCTATGCATGCTAAGACATGTTAGAGAGGCTGGGTGAGGAAATGCAGACCTTTAAAAGAAATACTGCCTGATTCCCATTCCATGGGTTCCAAATCTGCAGGTTCAAGGGAATCTTCTGACAGCAAAAACATGCCTGGGAAACCGAGATGAATGTACAACGTGTGATCAGGAAAGGGGTCTAAAATGCACCTCATTTTTGATCTCCTGGTGCTGGGATTCACCATTCCAGCCAAATTATTAACAATCTCCTCACTTGGAGAATCAGCACCTTTAACCTCCTGTTTCACACAGTTTGCAATTTGTGCAGAGGATAAACGGGAAGAGGGGGAACCAATGAGAGACTAGCTGTAGGAGTTTTGACAGGCACATGTCACTCTAATTTCTCATTAGGAAGAAAAATTAACCAAAGTTTCAGCCTGCCTCCCCAGAACCAGAATAGGGCCGGAAGCAATACAATGGTTTGGCGGCCAGCTCACAAAAAAGCGAGTTGCAAAATGGAGCTCAGGAGCAGACAATTCAAAGACCTGCAAAGATAAAACTGATAACCAACGTCCAAAAATATATTCAGGTAAGGCAACGAAGAGGATCTGAATGAGAGGCAGAATTGCAGGAAACAGATTTCAAAAGGTAGATTGGACTCACATTTAAAGCATATGAAAAGCAGCAGAATTTCTAAAATGATGTAGTTGGGCCAAAGGGTGTATGCGTTTTTTTCATGAATAACTTCAGGAAAAAAACACATACATATTTTTTGGCCAACCAAGCAAACGGGAAATGCAAATCTGCACAACAAAGAAGTCGCAATTTCCACTGCTCAGAAAGGCCATCCAAAAAATGTGTACAAACCAGAAATGCAGGAGAGTCCATGGAGAACAGGGAGCTAGTCACGCTGATGGGTGGGATATAAATATCCAAGAGCCACTCTGAAGAAGTGTATGCTGTTTCCTAAAACATCTAAAATACAAAGCTACCGAGCATAGGGCACTTCCACTCATGGGCATATAACTTGGGAAGACTAAATATCAACAAGACACAGGCACCCCAAAGTTTAGCGCTGCTCTGCATACAAGAACCTCAACTTCGGTACAACTTAAATATTCCAGGAAAGAGAAATTTGCGTAAAGAACTTGTGGTAATTTTGTACAATGGAATATCACTCAGACATGAAATCAATGTCATAAGGCCAGTAGCAGCATAATGAGTGGATTTAGGTACGATGATTCTAAGTGAAATAAGTCACACAGAAAAAGAAACTTATCATAAGATATCACTTATGAAGGTCCTGTAAACATGGCTACACATGAACTGAGGAAAGAGAACAGAGTCTCACATTGAGGAAACACTCTTATGCCTGCTTAAGGGGGAAGGAGTGGTGGGGTGATGCATAAAACCAGAGTGTGATATTAGCACATGTAGCATTCCATGAAGCAAATACAGAATGGACAAAACCTACACCTTCCTCAGTGAACGGGACTCAAAACCCCAATTCCCAGCACAGAAATATATCTGACTAGTAAGAATCTTAAAACCTATATATTGATATGTCTCCATAAGGGAATCAAGTGTGTCTAGAACGGCATAAACATGTCGGTGAAAATCAGCTGAACCCCATTATAAAAATGAATTTCAAAAACAAAACAAAAAAAAACAGCGAAATTCTTACACAATTCCTTCAGGGGTTCTGATGAAACCTGGAATTACCCTATCTGCGAAGACAGCTAGATGAGACATAAGGCTGGACACTTGGGGCTGAGAGGACTGGTGAGATTGGGTGAGAAAATGCAGACCCTTTAAAGCAGTAATGCATGCCACCCATTCCATGGGTCCCAACTCTCCAGGTAGAAGGGAATATCACTACAGTTATAACATGTATGGGAAACCTAGAGAATGGACACCCTGTGATGGCAAAAGATTTCTAAAAGGCTCCTAATTTTTTCCTCTCCTTGTGCTCCAGTTTGGCATTCCAACTGCTTTACTATCAATCTCCCAACTTGGAGACTCAGCCCCTGTAAGCTCCTGCTTCGCACAGTTTGCAAATTGTGCAGTGTATGAAAGGGAAGAGGGAGAACCAATCAGAGAGTAGCTGTAGGCATTTGGACGGACACATGTCACTCTAATTTCCCCTCTGGAAGGAAGAATTAACCAAAGCGTCAGCCTGCACCCCCGGAACCAGTATAGGTCCTGTAGCAAAATTGTGGATTTTCGGTCAGCTCACAAAAACACGAGTTGAAAATTGCAGCTCAGGGGCACAGCAATTCACAAACCTGCAGAGTTATAAAGGACAACTCTTTTCCAAAAATCTGTTGAGGGAAGGCAGCGAAGCAGACTTGAAAATGAGGCAGAATTGCACAAAACATATTTCAAGTGGTAAATTGGAATCGCCTTTAAAGCACAGGAAAAGCGTAACAACTTCGACAATGATGCACTTGGCCAAAAAGGGTGTATGCATTTTCTGCTGAATATATTCAGGAGAAAATGCATACGCCCTTTTTGGCCAATCAAGCAAGCCCGCAATGCAAATCCACACTACAAAGTATTGTCACTTCCCACCACTCAAAAGGGACATCCGAAAATCTGTAAAAAACAGAAAATAAAGACAGAGATAAAAAGAGCATGTTGCAATGTGATCCCAAGGGTCATGGAGGACTGTGATGACAAGGTCATGGAGCATTTTGCTGACGAAGGCATGGAGCATTGTGATGACAAGGGTCACGGAGCACTGTGATGACAAGCGTCACGGAGCATTGTGATTACAGGGGTCATGGAGAATTGGGATGACAAAGGCATGGTTCATTGGGATGACAAGGGTTATGGAGCATTTTGATGACAAGAGTCCCGGATCAATGTGTTGTCAGGGGTCATGGAGGGTTGTGATGACAGTGGTCATGGAGCATTGTGATGACAAGGGTCATGGAGAAGTGAGATGAGAAGGTCATGGAGCTTTGGGCTGAAAATGTTCATGGAGTATTGTGATGACATGGGTCATGGAGCATTGTGATGACAAGGTCCTGGAGCATTGTAATGAGAAGACCATGGAGCATTGTGATGACAAGTCTCATGGAGCATTCTGATGAAAAGGGGCATGGAGAATTGTGATTACAGGGGTCTTGGAGCATTGTGATGACAAGGGCATGGAGCATTGGGTTGAGAAGACCATGGAACGTTCTGATGACATGCATCATGGAGCTTTGTGATGACAAGGGCATATAGCATTGTGACTACAGGGGTCTTGGAGCATTGTGCTGAAAAGGGCATGTGTCATTGTGATGGAAAAGGCATGGAGCCTTGTCATGACAGGGTTCAAGGATCATACTGACGACAAGTGTCAGGGAGCATTGTGATGACAAGTGTATTAAGCATTGTGATGACAAATATCATGGAGCATTGTGATGAGAAAACCATGGATAATTGTGATGACGAGCGTCATGTTGCGTTGTGATGACAAGTGTTATGGAACATTGTGATCACAAGGGTTTGGAACATTGTGATGACAGAGGTCATGGAGCATTTTGATTTCATTGTGATGACAATAGCATGAAGCATTATGATGATGGGCATGGTGCATTGTGATGACAGGGTTCATGGAGCATTGAGATGAAAAGGGGCATGGAGCATTGTGATTAAAGTGGTCTTGGAGCACTGTGATGACAAGGTCATGGAGCATTGTGATGAGAAGGCAATGGAGCATTCTGATGACATGTGTAATGGATCTTTGTGATGACAAGGGCATGGAGCATTGTGATGACAGTGGCATTCAAAATTGGTCTAACAAGTTTCATGGACTATTGTGATGATGGTGGACATCGTGCATTTTGATGACAAGGGCATGGAGCATTGTGATTTCAAGGTCATAGAATATTGTGAAGACAGGTGACAGGGAGCGTTGCGATGACATATGTCATGGTGCATGGAGATGACAATGTCATGGAGCATTGTGATGCCAAGTGTCATGGAGGATTGTGATGACAAAGGTAATGGAGCATTGTGATGACAGCGGCTTGGAGCATTGTGATCACAAGGGACATGGTGCATTGTGATGACAAGGGCATGGAGCACTGTGATGACAACGGACACTGAGAATTTTGATGAAAATGTATGAAGCATTTTGATGACAAATGCATGGAGCTTGCTATGACAGGTGTCATGGGGCATTGCCATGACAGGTGCATGGAGAATTGTGATGACAAGAGCATGTAACATTGTGATGAGAAGTGTCATGGAGCATTGTGATGACAAGGACGTGGAGAATTGTGATGACAAGGGACATGGAGCATTGTTATGACCAGGGAATGGAGCATTGTGATGGCAAGACCGTGGAGCACTGTGATGAGAAGACCATGGATAACTGTGATGATGAGCATAATGGAGCACTGTAATGACAAGGGGCAAGGAGCATTCTGATGACAGGCGTCATGGAGCATTGTGATGACATGTGTCATGGAGCATTGCGAAGACGGGTCATGGAGCATTGTGATGACAAGGGTCATGGAGCATTCTGATGATAAGCTTGTGGAGTACTGTGATGAAAATGGCATGGATCATTGTGATGAAAAGGGCATGGATCATTGTGATGAAAAATGCATGGAGCCTTTTAAAGACAGGTTTCAAGGAGCATTCTGAAAACAAGTGTCAGGGAGCATTGTGATGACAAGTGTATTGAGCATTGTGATGACAATGATCATGGAGCATTGTGATGACAACCGTCCCGGATTACTGTGTTGTAAGGGGTCATAGAGCATTGTGATGACAGAGGTCATGGAGCATTGTGATGACAGGGGTCATGGAGCAGTGTGATGAGAAGATCATGGAGCATTGGCTGAAAATGTTCATGGAGTCCTGTGATGACAAGGGAATGGAGCATCGTGATGACAAGGTCCTGGAGCATTGTGATGAGAAGTCCATGGAGCCTTGTGATGACAAGTCTCATGGTGCATTCTGATGAAATGGGGCACGGAGCATTTTGATTACAGGAGCCTTCGAGCATTGTGATGACCAGGGCATGGAGCATTGTGATGAGAAGGCCATGGAGCATACTTATGACATGCGTCATGAAGCTTTGTGATGACCAGGGCATGGAGCATTGTGATTACAGGTGTCTTGGAGCATTGTGATGACAAGGGCAAGGAACACTGTGATAAATGGGTCATGGAGGATTGTAATGACAAGAGCATGGAGCATTGTGAATAGAAGGTCATCGAGCATTGTGATGACAAGCGTCATGGAGCTTTGTGATGACAAGGGCATGAAGCAATGTGATGAAAGGGTTCATGGAGCATTGTGATGACAATGGCATGGAGCATTGTGATGCCAAGGGTCATGGAGCTTTGTGATGACAAAGGTCATGGAGCATTTTGATTACAAGGGCGTTGTGCATTGTGATGAGAAGGGCAGGGAGCATTGTGATGACAGGGTCATAGAGCAATTTGATGAAAACTGTCATGGAACATTTTGATGACAGGGGATATGGAACATTGTGATGTTACGGGTCATGGAGCTTTGTGATGAAAAGGGTCATGGAGCTTTTTGATGCTGGGGTTATGGAACATTTTGATATCAGGCATCATGGAGCATTGTGATGATAATTGCATGTAGCATTGTGATGACAAAGGTCATGGAACATTGTGATTATGCGGGCATGGACCATTTTGATGACAAAGTCATGAAGTATTGTGGTTGCTGGAGTCACGGAGCATTGTGATGACAGGGGTCATGGAGCATTGTGATGACAAGGGCATGGAGCATTGTGATGACAGGGGCATAGATCATTGCTCTGACAGTTTTTATGGATTATTGTGATGACAGTGGGCATGGCGCATTGTGATAACAGGCGCATGGAGCATTGTGACGACTAGGTCAAGGAATATTGTGAAGACAGGTGTCAAGGAGCATTGTGATGACATATGTCATGGTCCATTATGATGACAATGGCATGGAGCATTGTGATGCCAAGTGTCATGGAGGATTGTGATGACAAAGTAATGGAGCATTGTGATGACAAGGGCTTGGAGCATCGTGATGACAAGTGTCATGGAGCACTGTGATGACAAGATCTTGGAGCATTGTGAGGAGAAGGGCCATTGAGAATTTTGATGAGAAGGTCGTGAATCATTGTGATGAAAAGCGGACCGAGCTTGCTATGACAGGGGTCATGGAGCATTGTGATGTACAAGTGCATGGAGAATTGTATTGACAAGATCATGTAACATTGTGATGAGAAGTGTCATGGAGCATTTTGATGATAAGGACATGTAGAATTGTGATGACCAGTGCATGGAGCATTGTGATGGAAAGACCGTGGAGCACTGTGATGAGAAGACCATGGGTAATTGTGATGATGAGCGTCATGGAGCACTGTAATGACAAGGGGCATAGAGCATTGTGATGACAGGTGTCATGGATCATTTTGATGAGAAGGGTCATGGAACATTCTGATGACAAGCTTGTGGAGTAATGTGATGACAATGGCATGGAGCATTGTGATGAAAAGGGCATAGAGCATTGTGATGAAAATGGCTTGGAGCCTTTTCATGACAGGGTTCAAGGAGCATTCTTACGACAAGTGTCAGGAAGCATTGTGATGACAAGTGTATTGAGCATTGTGATGACAAAGATCATGGAGCATTGTGATGACAGGCATCATGGAGCGTTGTGATGACAAATGTTATGGAACATTGTGATCACAAGGGTTTTGAGCATTGTGATGACAGAAGTGATGTATCATTTTCATTTCAAGGTGCATGGAGCATTGTGATGACAAGGGCATGAAGCATTGTGAACCCAATGTTCATGGAGGGTTTTGATGACAATGGGAATGGAGTATTGTGATGACAAGTGCATGGAGCATTGTGATGACAAGGTCATGTAGCATTTTGCTGACAAATGCATGGAGCATTTTGATGACAAGTGTCATGGAACACTGTGATGACAAGCGTCATGGAGCATTGTGATTAAAGGGGTCACGGAGCATTGGGATGGCAAGGGCATGGATCATTGTGATGACAAGTGTCATGGAGAATTTTGATGACAAGAGTCCCGGATTATTGTGTTGTCCGGTGTCATGGAGCACTGTGATGACAGTGGTCATGGAGCATTGTGATGACAGGGGTCATGGAGCACTGTGATGAGAAGTTCATGGAGCATTGTGCTGACAATATTCATTGAGTATTGCGATGGCAGTGGTCATGGAGCATTGCGATGACAATGGAATGGAGCATTGTGATGACAAGGTCCTGGAGCATTGTGAGGAGAAGACCATGGAGCCTTGTGATGACAAGTGTCATGGAGCATTCTGATGAAAAGGGGTGTGGAGCATTGTGATTACATGGGTCTTGGAGCATTGTGATGAAAATGGCATGGGTGATTGTGATGCAAAAGGCATGGAGCCTTGTCATGACAGGGTTCAAGGAGCATACTGACGACAAGTGTCAGGGAGCATTGTAATGACAAGTGTATTGAGCACTGTGATGACAAAGGACATGGAGAATTGTGATGAGAAGACGATGGATAATTGTGATGATGAGCATCATGGGGCGTTGTGATGACAAGTGTTATGGAACATTGTGATCAAAAGGGTTTGGAGCATTGTGTTGACAGAGGTTATGGAGCATTTTGATTTCATTTTGATGACAATAGCATGAAGCATTTTGATGATGGGCATGGTTCATTGTGATTACAGAGTTCATGGATCATTGAGATGAAAAGTGTCATGGAGCATTTTGATTACAGGTGTCTTGGAGCATTGTGATGACAAGGGCATGGAGCATTGTGATGAGAAGGCCATGGAGCAGATTGCTGACATGCGTCATGGAGCTTTGTGATGAAAATAGCATGGAGCATTGTGACTACAGGGGTCTTGGAGCATTGTGATGACAAGGGTCATGGAGCCTTGTGATGACAAGGCCGTGGAACACTGACATGACAGGGGTGAGGGAGTATTGTGATGACTAGTGATGGAACATTTTGATATCAGTGGTGAGAGAGCATTTTGATGAGAAGTACATGGAGCATTGTGATGACAAGTTTTATGGAGCATTTTGATGACAACTTTGTGCAAAATTTTGATAACAAGCGCATGGAGCATTGTGATAACAAGGGTCATGGAGCACTCTGCTGACAAAGGCATGGAGCATTGTGATGGCAAGGGTCACAGAGCATTGTGAATGAAAAGTTCATGGAGCATTACTGTGACAAATTTCACAGAGCAATGTGATGACGAGGGCATGGACCATTTTGATGCCAAAGGTCATGAAGCAATGTGATGACTGGAATCACGGAGCATTGTTATGACAAGGACATGGAGCATTGTGATGACAGGGCCATGGAACATTGGTCTGAAAAGTTTCATAGATTATTGAGATGACAGTGGGCATGGCACATTGTGATGACAAGGGCATGGAGCACTGTTATGAGAAGGTCATGAATTATTGTGCAGACAGGTGTCAGGGAGCATTGTGATGACATATATCTTGGTGCATTGTGATGACAATGGCATGGAGCATTGTGAAGCCAAGTGTCATGGAGGATTGTGATGACAAATGTAATGGAGCATTGTGATGACAAGGGCTTGGAGCTTTTTGATGACAATGGTCATGGAGCACTGTGATGACAAGGACATGGAGCACTGTGATGACAACGGCCATTGAGAATTTTGATGACAATGTCGTGAAGCACTGTGATGAAAAGCACTTGGAGCTTGCTATGACAGGGGTCATGGAGCATTGCGATGACAAGTGCATGGAGAATTGTGATGACAAGATCATGTAACATTGTGATGAGAAGTGTCATGGAGCATTGTGATGGCAAGACCGTGGAGCACTGTGATGAGAAGACCATGGATAATTGTGATGTCGAGCGTCATGCAGCACTGTAATGACAAGGGGCATGGAGCATTGTGATGACAGGGTTCATGGATCATTGTGATGACAGGGGTCATGGAGCATTGTGATGACCACCTTGTGGAGTAATGTGATGACAATGGCATGGAGCATTGTGATGACAATGGCATGGAGCATTGTGATGTAAAAGACATGGAGGCTTTTCATGACAGCATTCAAGGAGCATTATGACGACAAGTGTCAGGGAGCATTGTGATGACAAGCGTATTCAGCATTGTGATGACAAAGGTCATGGAGCATTGTGATGACAAGGGCATGGAGTATTGTGATGACAGGCATCATGGAGTGTTGTGATGACAAGTGTTGTGGAACAATGTGATCACAAGGGTTTGGAGCATTGTGATGACAGAGGTCATGGATCATTTTGATTTCAAGGAGCACGGAGCGTTGTGATGACAGGGATCATGGAGCATTGTGATGAGAAGATCATGGAGCATTGGGCTGAAAATATTCATGGAGTATTGTGATGACAGGGGTCTTGGAGCACTGTGATAACAAGGGCATGGAGCATTGTGATGGGAAGGCCATGGAGCATTCTGATGACATGTGTCATGGATGTTTGTGATGAAAAGGGGAATGGAGCATTGTGATTACAGGGGACTTTGAGCATTGTGATGAAAAGGGCATGGATCATTGTGATGAAAAAGGCATGGAGCCTTGTCATGGCAGGGTTCAAGGAGCATAATCTCCACAAATGTCAGGGAGTATTGTGATGACAAGTGTATTTAGCATTGTGATGACAAAGTTCATGGAGCATTGTGATGAGAAGACCATGGTTAACTGTGATGAGGAGCGTCATGGGGCATTGTAATGACAACTGTTATGGAACATTGTGATCACAAGTGTTTGGAGCATTGTGATGACAGAAGTCATGGAGCATATTGATTTCATTGTGATGACAATAGCATGAAGCATTATGATGATGGGCATGGTGCATGGGATGACAGGGTTCTTGCAGCATTGAGATTTAAAGGGGCATGGAGCATTGTCATTACAGGGGTCTTGGAGCATTGTGATGACAAGGGCATGGAGCATAATGAATGAGAAGTCCATGGAGCATTCTGATGACATGCGTCATGGAGCTTTCTGATGACAATTGCATGAATGATTGTGATTACAGGTTCTTGGAGCATCGTGATGAAAAGGGTCATGGAGTCTTGTGATGACAGGGCTGTGGAACCTTGTGATGGCAGGTGTCATGGAGCATTGTTATGACAGGGGTAATGGGGCATTGTGATGACAAGTTCACGCAACACTGTGATACATGGATCATGGAGGATTGCAATGACAAGGGCATGGAGCATTGTGATGAGAAATGCATCGAGCATTGTGATGACAAGCGTCATGGAGCTTTGTGATGATAAGGGCATGGAGCAATGTGATGAGAGGGTTCATGGAGCATTGTGATGACAATGGCATGGAGCATTGTGATGCAAAGGGTTATGGAGCTTTGTGATGACAAATGTCATGGAGCATTCTGATGACAAGGGTGACGTGCATTGTGATGAGAAGGGCAGGGAGCATTGTGATCACAGGGTCATTGAGCAATTTGGTGAAAAGTGTCTTGGAACATTTTGATTAGAGTGGTTATGGAATATTGTGATGTCAGGGGTCATGGAGCTTTGTGATGAAATGTGTCATGGAGCATTTTCATGACAGGGGTTATGGAATATTGTGATGTCAGGCGTCATCGAAAATTTTGATGATAAGTACATGTAGCATTTTAATGACAGGGTTCATGGAACATTGCGATGACAGGGGTGATGGAGTATTGGAATGAATAGTGATGGAACATTGTAATATCAGTGGTAAGAGAGCATTTTGATGAGAAGTGCATGGAACACTGTAATGACACGGTTTAAGCAGCATTGTGATGAAAAGGATGTGGAGCATTGTGAGGACAAGCACATGGCACGTTGTGATGACATGGGTCATGGAGTATTGTGCTGAGAAGCGCATGGAGCGTTGTGATGACAAGTTTCATGGAGCATTGTGCTGAGAAAGGCATAGAGCATTGTGATGACAGGGGTCAAGAGCATTGTGATGAAAATTTCATGAAGCATTGTGGTGACAAAGGTCACAGAGACTTGTGATGACGAGGGCATGGACCATTTTAATGAGAAAGATCATGAAGCATTGTGAAGACAGGAGTCACAGAGCATTGTGATGACAGGGGTCATCGAGCATTGTGATGACAAGGGCATGGATCATTGAGATGACAGGGGCATGGAACATTGGTCAGACAAGTTTCATGGATTATTGTGATGACAGTGGGAATGGCGCATTGTGATGACAAGTGCACAGAGCATTGTGATGACAAGGTCATGCAGTTTTGTGAAGACAGGTGTCAGGGAGCATTGTGAACACCTATGTCATGGCCCATTGCGATGACAATGGCATGGAGCATTGTGATGCCAAGTGTCATGGAGTATTGTGATGACAAAGGTAATGGAGCATTGTGATGACAAGGACTTGGAGCATTGTGATGACAAGGGTCATTGAGAATTTTGATGACAAGTTCATGAAGCATTGTGATGACATGCGCATGAAGCTTGCTATGAAAGGGGTCATGGAGCATTGTGATGACAAGTGCATGGAGAATTTTGATGAAAAGAGCATGTAAAATTGTGATGAGATGTGTCAAAGAGCATTGTGATGACAAGGACGTGGAGAATACTGATGACCAGGGCATGGAGCATTGTGATGGCAAGACCGGGGAGCATTGTGATGAGTAGACCATGGATAATTGTGATGACGGGAGTCATGGAGCACTGTAGTGACAAGGGGCATGGAGCATTGTGATAACTGGTGTCATGAGGCATTGTGATGACAGGGGTCAGGGAGCATTGTGATGACAAGGTTCATGGAGCATTCGGACGACAAGCTTGAGGAGTATGATGATGACAATTGCATGGAGCATTGTGATGAAAAGGCCATTGAGCATTGTGATGACAAGGGCAAGGAGCAATGTGATGAGAGTGTTCATGGAGCATTGTGATGACAATGGCATGGAGTATTGTGATGCCAAGGGTCATGGAGCTTTGTGATGACAAAGGTCATGGAGCATTTTGATGACAAGTGCGTGGTGCATTGTGATGAGAAGGGCAGGGAGCATTGTGATGACAGGGTCATGGAGCAATTTGATGAAAAGGGTCAGGGAACATTTTGATGACAGGGTTCATGGAACATTGTGATGTCAGTGGTCCTGGAGCATTGTGATGATAAGGGCATGTAGCATGTTGATGACAGGGGTCATGGAACATTGTGATGACAGGGGTGAGGGAGTATTGTGATGACTAGTGATGGAACATTGTGATATCAGTGGTGAGAGATCATTTAGATGAGAAGTGCATGGAGCATTGTGATAAAAAGGTTTATGGAGCATTGTGATGAAAAGGTTGTGGAGCATTGTGATGAAAAGTGCATGGCACATCGTGATGACATGTGTCTTGGAGCATTGTGCTGAGAAGCACATGGAGCATTGTGATGACAAGGGTCATGGAGCATTGTGCTGACAAAGGCATGGAGCATTGTGATGACAGGGGCATGGAACATTGGTCTGACATGTTTCATGGATTATTTTGATGACAGTGGGCATTGAGCATTGAGATGACAAGGGCATGGTGCATTGTGGTGACAAAGGTCACAGAGCATTGTGTGACGAGGGCATGGACCATTGTGATGAGAAAGGTCATGAATCATTGTGATGACTGGAGTCACGGAGCACTGTGATGACATGGGTGATGGAGCATTGTGATGACAAGGGCATGGAGCAATATGATGACAGGGGCATGGAACATTGGTCTGACATGTTTCATGGATTATTTTGATGACAGTGGGCATTGAGCATTGAGATGACAAGGGCATGGTGCACTGTGGTGACAAAGGTCACAGAGCATTGTGTGACGAGGGCATGGACAATTGTGAGGACAAATATCATGAAGCATTGTGATTACTGGAGTGAAGGAGAATTGTGATGACAGGGGTCATGGAGCATTGTGATGACAAGGGCATGGAGCATTGTGATGAGAGGGGCATGGAACATTGGTCTGACATGTTTCATGGATTATTGTGATGACAGTGGGCATGGCACATTGTGATGACAATGGCATGGAACATTGTGATGACAAGGTCATGGAGTACTGTGAAGACAGGTGTCATGGAGCCTTGTGATGACATATGCCATTGTCCATTGTGATGACAATGGCATGGAGCATTGTGATACCAAGTGTCATGGAGGATTGTGATGACAAGGTAATGGAGCATTTTGATGACAAGGGCTTGGAACATTGCGATGAAAAGGGTTATGGAGCATTGTGATGACAAGGGCATGGAGCATTCTGATGAAAAGGTTCATGGAACATTGAGATTACAGGTATTTGAAGCAATGTGATTACAAGGGCATGGAGCATAGTGATGAGAAGGCAATCGAGCATTCTGGTGACATGCGTCATGGAGCTTTGTGATGACAAGGACATGGAGCATTGTGATTACAGGGGTCTTGGAGCATTGTGATGAAAAGGGAATGGATCATTATGATGAAAAATGCATGGAGATTTGTCATGACATGGTTCAAGGAGCATACTGATGACAACTGTCAGGGAGCATTGTGGTGATAAGTGTATTGATCATTGTGATGACAAAGATCATGGAGCATTTTGATGAGAAGACCATGGATAATTGTGATGACCAGCGTCATGGTGCACTGTGATGACAAGTGTTATGGAACATTGTGATCAGAAGGGTTTGGTGCATTGTGATGACAGAGGTCATTGAGCATTTTGATTTCATTGTGATGACAATAGCATGAAATATTATGGTGATGGGCACGGTGCATTGTGATGACAGGTTTCATGGAGCATTGAGATTAAAAGGGGCATGGAGCATTGTGATTACAGTGGTGTTGGAGCATTGTGATGACAAGGGCATGAAGCATTGTGATGAGAAGGCCATGGAGCATTCTGATGACTTGCGTCATGGAGCCTTGTGATGACAAGGGCATGGAGAATTGTGATTACAGGGGTCTTGGAATATTGTGATGACAGGGGTGAGGGAGTATTGTGATGACTAGTGATGGAACATTGTGATATCTTTGGTGAGAAGGCATTTTGAGGAGGAGTGCATGGAGCATTGTGATGACAAGGTTTATGGAGAATTTGGGTGACAAGCATGTGGAGCACTGTGATGACAAGTGCATGGTGCATTGTGATGACATGGTTTATCGAACATTGTGCTGACACGTGCATCGAGCATTATGATGACAAGGGTCATGGGGCATTGTGCTGACAAAGGCATGGAGCTTTGTGATGACAAGGGTCACAGAGCATTGTGATAAAAATTTCATGGAGCATTGTGGTGACAAAGGTCACAGAGCTTTGTGTGACGAGGTCATGGGCCATTGTGATGACAAATGTCATGAAGCATTGTGATGACTGGAGTCACGCAGCATTGTGATAACAGGGGTCTTAGAGCATTGCAATGAAAAGGGAATGGATCATTGTGATGAAAAAGGCATGGAGCCTTGTCATGACAGTGTTCAAGGAGCATACTGATGACAAGTGTCAGCGAGCATTGTGATTCCAAGTGTATTGAGAATTGTGGTGACAAAGGTCATGGAGCATTGTGATGAGAAGACCTTGCATAATTGTGATGACGAGTGTCATGCGGCATGTGATGACAAGTGTTATGGAACACTGTGATCAGAAGGGTTTGGAGCATTGTGATGACAGAGGAAATGGAGCATTTTGATTTCATTGTGATGACAATAGCATGAATAATTATGATGATGGGCATGGTGCATTGTGATGACAGTGTTCATGGATCATTGAGATGAAAAGTGGCACGGAGAATTGTGATTAGAGAGGTCTTGGAGCATTGTGATGACAAGGCCGTGGAACATTGTGATGGCAGGGTTCATGGAGCATTGTTATGACAGGTGTAATGGAGCATTGTGATGACAAGGGCATTGAGCAATGTGATGAGAGATTTCATTGAGCATTGTGATGACAATGGCATGGAGCATTGTGATGCCAAGGGTCATGCAGCTTTGTGATGACAAATGTCATGGGGCATGTTAATTACATGGCCGTGGTGCATTGTGATGAGAAGAGCAGGGGGCATTGTGATGACAAGTTTTACGGAGCATAGCGATGAAAAGGATGTGGAGCATTGTGATGAAAAGAGCATGGCACATTGTGATGACATGTGTCATGGAGCATTGTGCTGACAGGCGCATAGATCATTTTGATGACAAGTGTCATGGAGCATTGTGCTGACAAAGGCATGGAGCTCTGTTATGACAAGGACACAGAGCATTGTGATTAAAATTTCATGGAGCATTGTGGTGACAAAGGTCACAGAGCCTTGTGTGACGAGGGCATGGACGATAGTGAGGACAAAGGTCATGAAGCATTGTGATGACTGGAGTCAAGGAGCATTGTGATGACAGGGGTAATGGAGCATTGTGATGACAAGGGCTTGTAGCATTGTGATGACAGGGGCATGGAACATTGGTCTGAAATGTTTCATGGATTATTGTGATGACAGTGGGCATGGCGCATTGTGATGACAAGCGCATGGAACATTGTGATGACAAGGTCATGGAGTATTGTGAAGACAGGTTTCAGTGAGCATTGTGATGACATATGTCATTTTTCATTGTGATGACAATGGCATGGAGCATTGTGATACCAAGTGTCATGGAGGATTGTCATGACAAAGGTAATGGAGCATTTTGATGACAAGGGCTTGGAACATTGCGATGACAAGGGTCATGAAGCATTGTGATGAGAAGGGCATTGAGCATTCTGATGAAAAGGTGCATGGAGCATTTAGATTACAGGGGTTTTGAAGCAATGTGATTACAAGGGCATGGAGCATTGTGATGAGAAGGCAATGGAGCATTCTGATGACATGCATCATGGAGCTTTATGATGACAAGGACATGGAGCATTGTGATTACAGGGGTCTTTGAGCATTGTGATGAAAAAGGAATGGATCATTGTGATGAAAAATGCATGGAGCCTTGTCATACCAGGGTTCAAGGAGCATACTGATGACAACTGTCAGGGAGCATTGTGATGAGAAGTGTATTGAGCATTGTGATGACAAAGATCATGGAGCATTGTGATGAGAAGACCATGGATAATTGTGATGACCAGCGTCACGGGGCATTGTGATGACAAGTGTTTTGGAACATTGTGATCAGAAGGGTTTGGTGCATTGTGATGACAGAGGTCATTGAGCATTTTGATTTCATTGTGATGACAATAGCATGAAATATTATGGTGATGGACACGGTGCATTGTGATGACAGGGTTCATGGGGCATTGAGATGTAAAGGGGCATGGAGCATTGTGATTACAGGGGTGTTGGAGCACTGTGATGACAAGAGCATGGATCATTGTGATGAGAAGGCGATGGAGCATTCTGATGACATGCGTCGTGGAGCTTTGTGATGACAAGGGCATGGAGAATTGTGATTACAGGGGTCATGGAATATTGTGATGGCAGGCGTGAGGGAGTATTGTGATGACTAGTGATGGAACATTGTGATATATGTGTGGAGAGAGGATTTTGATGAGAAGTGCATGGAGCATTGTGATGACAAGTTTTATGAAGCAGAGCGATGAAAAGGATGTGGAGCATTGTGATGAAATGAGCATGGCACATTGTGATGACATGTGTCAAGGATCATTGTGCTGACAAGCGCATGGAGCATTTTGATGACAAGTGTCATGGAGCATTGTGCTGACAAAAGCATGGAGCACTGTGATGACAAGGGACTCAGAGCATTGTGATTAAAATTTCATGGAGCATTGTGGTGACAAAGATCACAGAGCCTTGTGTGACGAGGGCATGGACCATTGTCATGAGAAACGTCATGAATCATTGTGGTGACTGGAGTCACGGAGCACTGTGATGACAGGGGTCATGGAGCATTGTGATGACAAGGGCATGGAGCAATATGATGACAGGGGCATGGAACATTGGTCTGAGAAGTTTCATGGATTATTGTGATGACAGGGGTCATGGAGCATTGCGATGACAATAGCATGGAGCATTGTGATGACATGGATTATGGAGCACTGTGCTGACACACGCATCGAGAATTGTGATGACAAGGGTCATGGAGCATTGTGCTGTAAAAGGCATGGAGCTTTGGGATGACAAGGGTCACAGAGCATTGTGATAAAAATTTCATGGAGCATTGTGGTGACAAAGGTCACAGAGCTTAGTGTGACGAGGTCATGGACCCTTGTGATGATAAACGTCATCAAGCATCGTGATGACTGGAGTCACGAAGCTCTGTGATAACAGGTGTCTTGGAGCATTGTGATGAAAAGGGAATGGATCATTGTGATGAAAATGGCATGGAGCCTTGTCATGACAGTGTTCAAGGAGCATACTGATGACAAGTGTCAGCGAGCATTGTGGTGACAAAGGTCATGGAGCATTGTGATGAGAAGGCCTTGCATAATTGTGATGACGAACGTCATAGGGCATGTGATCACACGTGTTATGGAACATTGTGATCAGAAGGGTTTGGAGCATTGTGATGACAGAGGACATGGAGCATTTTGATTTCATTGTGATGACAATACCATAAATCATTAAGATGATGTGCATTGTGCATTGTGATGACAGTGTTCATGGCGCATTGAGATGTAATGTGGCATGGAGAATTGTAATTACAGAGGTCATGGAGCATTGTGATGACAAGGGTCATGGAGCCTTGTGATGACAAGGCCGTGGAACATTGTGATGGCAGGGTTCATGGAGCATAGTTATGACAGGTGTATTGGAGCATTGTGATGAGAAGGGCAGGGAGCAATGTGATGAGAAATTTCATTGAACATTGTGATGACAATGGCATGCAGCATTGTGACGCCAAAGGTCATGGAGATTTGTTATGACAAATGTCATGGGGCATTTTGATGACAAGGGCGTGGTGCATTGTGATGAGACGGGCAGGGAGCATTGTGATGACAGTGTCATGGAGCAATTTGAATAAAAGTTCATGGAATATTTTGATGACAGTGTTTATGGAACATTGTGATGTCAGGGGTCATGAAGCATTGTGATGACATGGGTCATGGAGCATTTTGTGACGGGGTTATGGAACATTGTGATGTCAGGGTCATGGAGCATTGTGATGATAACGGCATGTAGCACTGTGATGACAGTGGTCATGGAACATTGTGATGACAGAGGTGAGGGAGTATTGTGATGACTAGTGATGGAACATTGTGATATATGTGTTGAGAGAGCATTTTGAAGAGAAGTTCATGGAGCATTGTGATGACAAGTTTTATGGAGCATAGCGATGAAAAGGTTGTGGAGCATTGTGATGAAAAGAGCATGGCACATTGTGATGACATGTGTCATGGAGCATTGTGCTGACAAGCGCATGGAGCATTTTGATGACAAGTGTCATGGAGCATTGTGCTGAGAAAGGCATGGAGCACTGTGTTGACAAGGGACACAGAGCATTGTGATGAAAATTTCATGGAGCATTGTGTTGACAAAGATCACAGAGCCTTGTGTGACGAGGGCATGGACCATTGTGATGAGAAAGGTCATGAATCATTGTGGTGACTGGAGTCACGATGCACTGTGATGACAGGGGCCATGGAGCATTGTAATGACAAGGGCATGGAGCAATATGATGACAGGGGCATGGAATATTGGTCTGACAAGTTTCATGGATTATTGTGATGACAGTGGGCATGGAACATTGAGATGACAAGGGCATGGAGCATTGTGGGGACAAAGGTCACAGAGCCTTGTGTGACGAGGGCATGGACCATTGTGAGGACAAAGGTCATGAAGCATTGTGATGACTGGAATCACGGAGCATTGTGATGACAGGGGTCATGGAGCATTGTGATGACAAGGGCATGGATCATTGTGATGACAGGGGCATGGAACATTGGTCTGACACGTTTCATGGATTATTGTGATGACAGGGGTCATGGAGCATTGTGATGACAAGTGCATGGAGCATTGTGATAACAGGGGCATGGAACATTGGTCTGACATATTTCATGGATTATTGTGATCACAGTGGGCATGGCGCATTGTGATGACAAGGGCATGGAACCTTGTGATGACAAGGTCATGGAGTATAGTGAAGACATGTGTCAGGCAGCATTGTGATGACATATGTCATTGTCCATTGTGATGACAATGGCATGGAACATTGTGATACCAAGTGTCATGGAGGATTTTTATGATAAATGTAATGGAGCATTTTGATGGCAAGGGCATGGAGCATTCTGATGAAAATGTGCATGGAGCATTGAGATTACAGGGGTTTTGAAGCAATGTGGTGACAAGGGCATGGAGCATTGTGATGATAAGGCAATGGAGCATTCTGATGACATGTGTAATGGAGCTTTGTGATGACAAGGACATGGAGCATTGTGATTACAGGGGTCTTGGAGCATTGTGATGAAAAGGGAATGGATCATTGTGATGAAAAATGCATGGAGCCTTGTCATACCAGGGTTCAAGGAGCATACTGATGACAACAGTCAGGGAGCAATGTGATGATAAGGGTATTGAGCATTGTGATGACAAAGATCATGGAGCATTGTGATGAGAAGACCATGGATAATTTTGATGACCAGCGTCATGGGGCATTGTGATGACAAGTGTTATGGAACATTGTGATCAGAAGGGTTTGGTGCATTGTGATGACAGAGGTCACTGAGCATTTTGATTTCATTGTGATGACAATAGCATGAAATATTATGGTGATGGGCACGGTGAATTGTGATGACAGGGTTCATGGAGCATTGAGATGAAAAGGGGCATGGAGCATTGTGTTTACAGGGGTGTTGGAGCTTTTTGATGACAAGGGCATGGAGCATTGTGATGAGAAGGCCATGGAGCATTCTGATGACATGCGTCATGGAGCTTTGTGATGACAAGGGCATGGATAATTGTGATTACAGGGTTCATGGAATATTGTGATGACAGGGGTCAGGGAGTATTGTGATGACTAGTGATGCAACATTGTGATATCATTGGTGAGAAGGCATTTTGAGAAGAAGTGCATGGATCATTGTGATGACAATGTTTATGGAGAATTTTGATGACAAGGATGGGGAGCATTGTGATGACAAGTGCATGGTGCATTGTGATGTCATTGCTTATGGAGCATTGTGCTGACACGCGCATCGAGCATTGTGATGACAAGGGACATGGAGCATTGTGATAAAAATTTCATGGAGCATTGTGGTGAAAAAGGCATGGAGCAATGTGATGAGTGATTTCATTGAGCATTGTGATGACAATGGCATGGAGCACTGTGATGACAAGGGTCACAGAGCATTGTGATAAAAATTTCTTGGAGCATTGTGGTGACAATGGTCACAGAGCTTTGTGTGACGAAGTCATGGAGCTTTGTGATGACAAATGTCATGAAGCATTGTGATGACTGGAGTCACGGAGCATTGTGATAACAGGGGTCTTGGAGAATTGTGATGAAAAGGGAATGGATCATTGTGATGAAAAAGGCATGGAGCCTTGTCATGACAGTGTTCAAGGAGCATACTGGTGACAAGTGTCAGCGAGCATTGTGATGCCAAGTGTATTGAGCATTGTGGTGACAAAGTTCATGTAGCATTGTGATGAGAAGACCTGGCATAATTGTGATGACGAGCGTCATGGGGCATGTGATGACAAGTGTTATGGAACATTGTGATCAGAAGGGTTTGGAGCATTGTGATGACAGAGGACATGGAGCATTTTGATTTCATTGTGATGACAATAGCATGAAATATTATGGTGTTGGGCATGGTGAATTGTGATGACAGGGTTCATGGAGCATTGAGATGAAAAGGGGCATGGAGCATTGTGATTACAGGGGTGTTGGAGCATTGTGATGACAAGGGCATGGAGCATTGTGATGAGAAGGCCATGGAGCATTCTGATGACATGCGTCATGGAGCTTTGTGATGACAAGGGCATGGAGAATTGTGATTACAGGGTTCATGGAATATTGTGATGACAGGGGTCAGGGAGTATTGTGATGACTAGTGATGCAACATTGTGATATCATTGGTGAGAAGGCATTTTGAGGAGAAGTGCATGGATCATTGTGATGACAATGTTTATGGAGAATTTTGATGACAAGGATGTGGAGCATTGTGATGACAAGTGCATGGTGCATTGTGATGTCATGGCTTATGGAGCATTGTGCTGACACGCGCATCGAGCATTGTGATGACAAGGGACATGGAGCATTGTGATAAAAATTTCATGGAGCATTGTGGTGAAAAAGGCATGGAGCAATGTGATGAGAGATTTCATTGAGCATTGTGATGACAATGGCATGGAGCACTGTGATGACAAGGGTCACAGAGCATTGTGATAAAAATTTCTTGGAGCATTGTGGTGACAATGGTCACAGAGCTTTGTGTGACGAAGTCATGGAGCTTTGTGATGACTAATGTCATGAAGCATTGTGATGACTGGAGTCACGGAGCATTGTGATAACAGGGGTCTTGGAGCATTGTGATGAAAAGGGAATGGATCATTGTGATGAAAAAGGCATGGAGCCTTGTCATGACAGTGTTCAAGGAGCATACTGGTGACAAGTGTCAGCGAGCATTGTGATGCCAAGTGTATTGAGCATTGTGGTGACAAAGTTCATGTAGCATTGTGATGAGAAGACCTGGCATAATTGTGATGACGAGCGTCATGGGGCATGTGATGACAAGTGTTATGGAACATTGTGATCAGAAGGGTTTGGAGCGTTGTGATGACAGAGGACATGGAGCATTTTCATTTCATTGTGATGACAATAGCATGAAATATTATGGTGTTGGGCATGGTGCATTGTGATGACAGTGTTCATGGAGCATTGAGATGAAGAGTGGCATTGAGAATTGTGATTTCAGAGGTCTTGGAGCATTGTGATAACAAGGGTCATGGAGCCTTGTGATGACAAGGCCGTGGAACATTGTGATGGCAGGGGTCATGGAGCATTGTTATGACAGGTGTAATGGAGCATTGTGATGACAAGGGCATGGAGCAATGGGATGAGAGATTTCTTTGAACATTGTGATGACAATGGTATGGAGCACTGTTATGCCAAGTGTCATGGAGCTTTGTGATGACAAATGTCAAGGGGCATTTTGATGACAAGGGCGTGGTGCATTGTGATAAGAAGGGCAGGGAGCATTGTGATGAGAGGGTCATGGAACAATTTGAATAAAAGTGTCATGGAATATTTTGAAGACAGGGGTTATGGAAAATTGTGATGTCAGTGGTGATGAAGCATTGTGATGAAATTGGTCATGGAGCATTGTGTGACAGGGGTTATGGAACATTGTGATGTCAGGGGTCATGGAGCATTGTGATGATAAGGGCATGTAGCACTGTGATGACAGTGGTCATGGAACATTGTGATGACAGGAGTGAGTGAGTATTGGGATGACTAGTGATGGAACATTGTGATATATGTGGTGAGAGAGAATTTTGATGAGAAGTGGATGGAGCATTGTGATGACAAGTGTTATGGAGAACAGCGATGAAAAGTATGTGGAACACTGTGATGAAAAGAGCATGGCATATTGTGATGACATGTGTCATGGAGCATTGTGCTGACAAGCGCATGGAGCATTTTGATGACTAGTGTCATGGAGCATTGTGCTGACAAAGGCATGCAGCATTGGGATGACAAGGGACACAGAGCCTTGTGATGAAAATTTCATGGAGCATTGTGGTGACAAAGATCACAGAGCCTTATGTGACGAGGGCATGGACCATTGTGAGGACACATGCCATGAATCATTGTGATGACGGGAGTCACGGAGCATTGTGATGACAGGGGTCATGGAGCATTGTGATGACAAGGACATGGAGCAATGTGATGACAGTGGCTAGGAACATTGGTCTGACAAGTTTCATGGATTATTGTGATGAGAGTGTGCATGGAGCATTGAGATGACAAGGTCATGGAGCAATGTGGTGACAAAAGTCACATTGCCTTGTGTGACGAGGGCATGGACCATTGTGAGGACAAAGGTCATGAAGCATTGTGATGACTGGAGTCACGGAGCATTGTGATGACAGGGGTTATGGAGCATTGTGATGACAAGGGCATGGAGCATTCTGATGAAAAGTTGCATGGAGCATTGAGATTACAGTGGTTTTGAAGCAATGTGATTACAAGGGCATGGAGCATTGTGATGAGAAGGCAATGGAGCATTCAGATGACATGCGTCATGGAACTTGTGATGACAAGGACATGGAGCATTGTGATTACAGGGGTCTTGGAGCATTGTGATGAAAAGGGAATGGGTCATTGTGATGAAAAATGCATGGAGCATTGTCATGACAGGGTTCAAGGATCATACTGATGACAACTGTCAGGGAGCATTGTGATGATAAGTTTATTGAGCATTGTGATGAAAAAGAACATGGAGCATTGTGATGAGTAGACCATGGATAATTGTGATGACCAGCGTCATGGGGCATTGTGATGACAAGTGTTATGGAACATTGTGATCAGAAGGGTTTGGTGCATTGTGATGACAGAGGTCATTGAGCATTTTGATTTCATTGTGATGACAATAGCATGAAATATTATGGTGATGGGCACGGTGCATTGTGATGACATGGTTCATGGAGCATTGAGATGAAAAGGGGCATGGAGCATTGTGATTACAGGGGTGTTGGAGCATTGTGATGACAAGGGCATGGAGCATTGTGATGAGAAGGCCATGGAGCATTCTGATGACATGCGTCATGGAGCTTTGTGGTGACAAGGGCTTGGAGAATTGTGATTACAGGGGTCATGGATTATTGTGATGACAGGGGTGAGGGAGTATTGTGATGACTAGTGATGGAACATTGTGATATCAGTGGTGAGAAGGCATTTTGAGAAGAAGTGCATGGAGCATTGTAATGACAAGATTTATGGAGAATTTTGATGACAATGATGTGGAATATTGTGATGACATGTGAATGGTGCATTGTGATGACATGGGTTATGGAGCATTGTGCTGACACGCGCATCGAGCATTGTGATGACACGGGTCATGGAGAATTGTGCTGACAAAGGCATGGAGCTTTGTGATGACAAGGGTCACAGAGCATTGTGATAAAAATTTCATGGAGCATTGTGGTGACAAAAGTCACAGAGTATTGTGTGACGAGGTCATGGACGATTGTGATGACAAATGTCATGAAGCATTGTGATGACTGGAGTCACGGAGCATTGTGATAACAGGGGTCTTGGAGCATTGTGATGAAAAGGGAATGGATCATTGTGATGAAAAAGGCATGAAGCCTTGTCATGACAGTGTTCAAGGAGCATACTGATGACAAGTGTCAGCGAGCATTTTGATGCCAAGTGTATTGAGCATTGTGGTGACAAAGGTCATGGAGCATTGTGATGAGAAGACCTTGCATAATTGTGATGACGAGCGTCATGGGGCATGTGATGACAAGTGTTATGGAACATTGTGATCAGAAGGGTTTGGAGCATTGTGATGACAGAGGACATGGAGCATTTTGATTTCATTGTGATGACAATAGCATGAAATATTATGGTGTTGAGCATGGTGCATTGTGATGACAAGTGTCATGGAGCACTGTGCTGACAAAGGCATGGAGCATTGGGATGACAAGGTACACAGTGCCTTGTGATGAAAATTTCATGGAGCATTGTGGTGACAAAGATCACAGAGCCTTGTGTGACGAGGGCATGGACCATTGTGAGGACACAGGTCATGAATCATTTTGATGATGGGAGTCACGGAGCATTGTGATGACAGGGGTCATGGAGCATTGTGATGACAAGGACATGGAGCAATGTGATGACAGGGGCATGGAACATTGGTCTGACTAGTTTCATGGATTATTGTGATGACAGTGGGCATGGAGCATTGAGATGATAAGGGCATGGAGCAATGTGGTGACAAAGGCCACAGAGCCTTGTGTGACGAGGACATGGACCATTGTGAGGACAATGGTCATGAAGCATTGTGATGACTGGAGTCACGGAGCATTGTGATGACAGGGGTCATGGAGCATTGTGATGACAAGGGCATGGAGCATTCTGATGAAAACTTGCATGGAGCATTGAGATTACAGGGGTTTTGAAGCAATGTGATTACAAGGGCATGGAGCATTGTGATGAGAAGGCAATGGAGCATTCAGATGACATGCGTCATGGAGCTTTGTGATGACAAGGACATGGAGCATTGTAATTACAGGGGTCTTGGAGCATTGTGATGAAAAGGGAATGGGTCATTGTGATGAAAAATGCATGGAGCCTTGTCATGACAGGTTTCAAGGAGCATACTTATGACATCTGTCAGGGAGCATTTTGATGATAAGTTTATTGAGCATTGTGATGACAAAGAACATGGAGCATTGTGATGAGTAGACCATGGATAATTGTGATGACCAGCGTCATGGGGCATTGTGATGACAAGTGTTATGGAACATTGTGATCAGAAGGGTTTGGTGCATTGTGATGACAGAGGTCATTGAGCATTTCGATTTCATTGTGATGAAAATAGCATGAAATATTATGGTGATGGGCATGGTTCATTGTGATGACAGGGTTCTTGGAGCATTGAGATGAAAAGTGGCATGGAGCATTGTGATTACAGGGGTGTTGGGGCATTGTGATGGCAAGGGCATGGAGCATTGTGATGAGGAGGCCATGGATCATTCTGATGACATGCGTCATGGAGCTTTGTGATGACAAGGGCAGGGAGAATTGTGTTTACAGGGGTCATGGAATATTTTGATAACAGGGGTGAGGGAGTATTGTGATGACTAGTGATGGAACATTGTGATATCTGTGGTGAGAAGGCATTTTGAGGAGAAGTGCATGGAGCATTGTGATGACAAGGTTTATGGAGAATATTGATGACAAGGATGTGGAACATTGTGATAACATGTGAATGGTGCATTGTGATGACATGGGTTATGGAGCATTGTGCTGACACGCGCATCGAGTATTGTGATGACAAGGATCATTGAGCATTGTGCTGACAAAGGCATGGAGCTTTGTGATGACAAGGGTCAGAGAGCATTGTGATAAAAATTTCATGGAGCATTGTGGTGACAAATGTCACAGAGCTTTGTGTGACGAGGTCATGGACCATTGTGATGACAAATGTCATGAATCATTGTGATGACTGGAGTCACGGAGCATTGTGATAACAAGGGTCTTGGAGCATTGTGATGAAAAGGGAATGGATCATTGTGATGAAAACGGCATGAAGCCTTGTCACGAACGTGTTCAAGGAGCATACTGATGACAAGTGTCAGCGAGCATTGTGATGCCAAGTGTATTGAGCATTGTGGTGACAAAGGTCATGGAGCATTGTGATGAGAAGACCTTGCATAATTGTGATGACGAGCGTCATGGGGCATGTGATGACAAGTGTTATGGAACATTGTGATCAGAAGGGTTTGGAGCATTGTGATGACAGAGGACATGGAGCATTTTGATTTCATTGTGATGACAATAGCATGAAATATTATGGTGTTGGGCATGGTGAATTGTGATGACAGGGTTCATGGAGCATTGAGATGAAAAGTGGCATGGAGAATAGTGATTACAGAGGTCTTGGAGCATTGTGATGACAAGGGACATGGAGCCTTGTGATGACAAGGCCGTGGAACATTGTGATGGCAGGGGTCATGGATCATTGTTATGACAGGTGTAATGGAGCATTGTGATGACAAGGGCATGGAGCAATGTGATGAGAGATTTCATTGAGCATTGTGATGACAATGGCCTGGAGCATTGTGATGCCAAGGGTCATGGAGCTTTGTGATGACAAATGTCAAGGGGCATTTTGATGACAAGGGCGTGGTGCATTGTGATGAGAAGGGCAGGGAGCATTGTGATGACAGGGTCATGGATCAATTTGAATAAAAGGGTCAAGGAATATTTTGATGACAGTGGTTATGGAACATTGTGATGTCAGGGGTCATGAAGCATTGTAATGAAATGGGTCATGGAGCATTTTGTGACAGGGGTTATGGTACTTTGTGATGTCAGGGGACATGGAGCATTGTGATGATAAGGGCACATAGCACTGTGATGACAGTGATCATGGAACATTGTGATGACAGGCGTGAGCGAGTATTGTGATGACTAGTGATGGAACATTGTGATATATGTGTTGAGAGAGCATTTCGATGAGAAGTGCATGGAGCATTGTGATGACAATTTTTATGCAGCACAGCGATGAAAAGGATGTGGAGCATTGTGATGAAAAGAGCATGGCACATTGTGATGACATGTGTCATGGAGCATTGTGCTGACAAGCACATGGAGCATTTTGATGACAAGTGTCATGGAGCATTGTGCTGACAAAGGCATGGAGCATTGTGATGACAAGGGACACAGAACATTGTGATGAAAATTTCATGGAGCATTGTGGTGACAAAGATCACAGAGCCTTGTGTGACGAGGGCATGGACCATTGTGAGGACAAAGGTCATGAATCATTGTGATGACTGGAGTCACGGAGCATGGTGATGACAGGGGTCACGGAGCATTGTGATGAAAAGGGCATGGAGCAATTTGATGACAGGGGCATGGAAAATTGGTCTGACAAGTTTCATAGATTTTTGTGATGACAGTGGGCATGGAGCATTGAGATGACAAGGGCATGGAGAATTGTGGTGACAAAGGTCACAGAGCCTTGTGTGACGAGGGCATGGACCATTGTGAGGACAAATGTCATGAAGCATTGTGATGACTGCAGTCACGGAGCATTGTGATGACAGGGGTCATGGAGCATTTTGATGATAATGGCATGGAGCATTGTGATGACAGGGGCATGGAACATTGGTCTGACATGTTTCATGGATTATTGTGATGATAGTGGGCATGGCACATTGTGATGACTAGGGCATGGAACATTGTGATGACAAGGTCATGGAGTATTGTGAAGACAGGTGTCAGGGATCATTGTGATGACATATGTCATTGTCCATTGTGATGACAATGGCATGGAGCATTGTGATACCAAGTGTCATGGAGGATTGTGATGACAAAGGTAATGGAGCATTTTGATGACATGGGCTTGGAACATTGGGATGACAAGGGTCATGGAGCATTGTGATGACAAGGGCATGGAGCCTTCTGATGAATATGTGCATGGAGCATTGAGATTACAGGGTTTTTTTAGCAATGTGATTACAAGGGCATGGAGCATTGTGATGAGAAGGCAATGGATCATTCTGATCACATGCATCATGGAGCTTTGTGATGACAAGACATGTAGCATTGTGATTACAGGTATCTTGGAGCATTGTGATGAAAAGGGAATGGATCATTGTGATGAAAAATGGATGGAGCCTTGTCATGACAGGGTTCAAGGAGCATACTGATGACAACTGTCAGGGAGCATTGTGATGATAAGTGTATTGAGCATTGTGATGACAAAGATCATGGAGCATTGTGATGAGAAGACAATGGATAATTGTTATGACCAGCGTCATGGGGCATTGTGATGACAAGTGTTATGGAACATTGTGATCAGAAGGGTTTGGTGCATTGTGATGACAGAGGTCATTGAGCATTTTGATTTCATTGTGATGACAATAGCATGAAATATTATGGTGATGGGCACGGTGCATTGTGATGACAGTGTTCTTGGAGCATTGAGATGAAAAGGGGCATGGATCATTGAGATTACAGGGGTGTTGGAGCATTGTGATGACAAGGGCATGGAGCATTGTGATGAGAAGGCCATGGAGCATTCTGATGACATGCGTCATGGAGCTTTGTGATGACAAGGGCATGGAGAATTGTGATTACAGGGGTCATGGAATATTGTGATGACAGGGGTGAGGGAGTATTGTGATGACTAGTGATGGAACATGGTGATATCAGTGGTGAGAAGGCATTTTGAGGAGAAGTGCTTGGAGCATTGTGATGACAAGATTTATGGAACATTTTGATGACAAGTATGTGGAGCATTGTGATGACAAGTGCATGGTGCATTGTGATGACATGGGTTATGGAACATTGTGCTGACACGCGCATCGAGCTTTGTGATGACAAGGGTCACTGAGCATTGTGATAAAAATTTCATGGAGCATTGTGGTGACAAAGGTCACAGAGCTTTGTGTGACGAGGTCATGAGCCATTGTGATGACAAATGTCATGAAGCATTGTGATGAGTGGAGTCACCGAGCATTGTGATGAACGGGGTCATGGAGCATTGGGATGACAATGGCATGGAGCAATGTGATGACAGGGGCATGGAACATTGGTCTGACAAGTTTCATGAATTATTGTGATGACAGTGGGCATGGAGCATTGTCATGACAAGGGCATGGAGCATTGTGGTGACAAAGGCAAGGAGCATTTTGATAACAAGGGACACAGAGCATTGTGATGAATTATTCATGGAGCACTGTGGTGTAAAAGATCACAGAGCCTTGTTTGAAGAGGACATGGACCACTGTGATGACAAAGTTCATGAATCATTGTGATGACTGGAGTCACGGAGCATTGTGATGACATGGGTCATGGAGCATTGCTCTGACAAGATTATGGATTATTTTGTTGAGAGTGGGCTTGGCGCATTGTGATGACAAGGGCATGGAACATTGTGATGACAAGGTCATGGAGTATTGTGAAGACAGGTGTCAGGGAGCATTGTGATGACATATGTCATTGTCCATTTTGATGACAATGACATGGAGCATTGTGATACCAAGTGTCATGGAGGATTGTGATGACAAAGGTAATGGAGCATTTTGGTGACAAGGGCTTGGAACATTGTGATGACAAGGGTCATGGAGCATTGTGATGACAAGGGTATGGAGAATTGTGATGACAAGGGCCATTGAGAATTTTGATGACAACGTCATGAAGCATTGTCATGACAAGCGCATGGAGCTTGCTATGCCAGTGGTCATAGAGCATTGCGATGACAAGTGCATGGAGAATTGTGATGACAAGATCATGTAACATTGTGATGAGAAGTATCACGAAGCATTGTGATGACAAGGACGTGGAGAATTGTAATGACTTGGGACATGGAGCACTGTGATGAACAGGGCATGGAGAATTGTGATAGCAAGACCTTGGAGCATTGTGATGAAAAGACCATGGATAATTATGATGAAGAGCGTCATGGATCACTGTAATGACAAGGGGCATGGAGCATTGTGATGACAGGTGTCATGGAGCATTGTGGTGAGAGGGGTCATGGAGCATTGTGATGACAAATATAATGGAGCATTGTGATGAGACGGTCATGGAGCATTGGCCTGAAAATGTTCATGGAGTATTGTGATTACAGTGGTCAAGGAGCATTGTGATGACAAGGGAATGGAGGATTTTGATGACAAGGTCCTGGAGCATAGTGATAAGAAAACCATGGAGCCTTGTGATGACAAGTCTCATGGAGCATTCTGATGAAAAGGGGCATGGCGCATTGTGATTACACAGGTCTTGGAGCATTGTGATGACAAGGGCATGGAGCATTGGGATGAGAAGGCCATGGAGCGTTCTGATGACATGCATCACGGAGCACTGTGATGACAAAGGTATGGAGCATTGTGATTACAGGGGTCCTGGAGCACTGTGATGAAAAGGGCATGGATCATTGTGATGAAAAAGGCATGGAGCCTTGTCATGACAGCTTTCAAGGAGCATACTGACGACAAGTGTCTAGGAGCATTGTGATGACAAGGGTATTGAGCATTGTGATGACAAAGGTCATGGAGCATTGTGAGGAGAAGACCATGGATAATTGTGATGACGAGCGTCATGGAGTGTTGTGATGATAAGTGTTATGGAACATTTTGATCAGAAGGATTGGGAGCATTGTGATGACAGAGGTCATAGAGCATTTTGATTTCATTGTTATGACAATAGCATGAAGCATTATGATAATGGGCATGGTGCATTTTGATGACAGCGTTCATGGAGCAGTGAGATGAAAAGGGGCATGGAACACTGTGATAACAGCAGTCTTGGAGCATTGTGATGACAAGGGCATGCAGCATTGTGATTACAGGGGCCGTGGAGCATTATGATGACAAGGGTCATGGAGCCTTGTGATGACAAGGCTGTGGAACATTGTGATGGCAGGGGTCATGGAGCATTGTTATGACAGTGGTAATGGAGCATTGTGATGACAAGAGCATGGAGCATTCATCTGAAAAATTTCATGGATTATTGTGATGAGAGCGGGAAGGAGCATTGTGATGACAAGGGCATGGAATACTGAGATACATGGGTCATGCAGGATTGTAATGACAAGCGCATGGAGCATTGTGATAAGAAGGACATCGAGCATTGTGAGCACAAGCGTCATGGAGCTTTGTGATGACAAGGCCATGGAGGAATGTGATGAGAGGGTTCTTGGAGCATTGTGATGACAATGGCATGCAGCATTGTGATGCCAAGGGTCATGGATCTTTGTGATGACAAAGGTCATGGAGCATTTTGATGACAAGTGTGTGGTGCACTCTGTTGTGAAGTGCGGGGAGCATTGTGATGATAGGGTCATGGAGAAATTTGATGAAAATTCTCATGGAACATTTTGATGAAAGTGGTTATGGAACGTTGTGATGTCAGGGGTCCTGGAGCATTTTGATGAAAAGGGTCATGGAGCATTTTGATGACAGGGGTTATGGAACATTGTGATGTCAGGGGTCATCGAACATTGTGATGATAAGTGCATGTAGCATTGTGATGACAGGAGTCATGGAACATTCTGATGACAGGGGTGAGGGAGTATTGTGATGAATAGTGATGTAACATTGTGATATCAGTGGTGAGAGATCATTTTGATGAGAAGTGCATGGAGCATTGTGATGACAAGGTTTATGGAGCACTGTGATGAAAAGATTGTGGAGCACTGTGGTGACAAGTGCATGGCACATTGTGATGACATGGGTCATGGAGCATTGTGCTGAGAAAGGCATAGAGCATTGTGATGACAAGGGTCAAATAGCATTGTGATGAAAAGTTCATGGAGCATTGTGGTGAAAATTGTCACAGAGATTGGTGATGACGAGGGCATGTACCATTGTGACGACAAAGGTCATGAAGCATTGAGATGACTGGAGTCACGGAGCATTGTGATGACAGGGGTCATGGAGCATTGTGACAACAAGGGCATGGAGCATTGTGATGACAAGTGTCATGGAGGATTCTGATGACAAAGGTAATGGAGAATTGTGATGACAATCGCTTGGAGCATTGTGATGACAAGGGTCAGGGAGCATTGTACTGACAAGTGCATGGAGAACTGTGATGACAAGTGTCATGCTGCACTCTGATGAGAAGCTTGAGAAGTATTTTGATGACAATGGCATGGAGCATTCTGATGACATGCGTCATGGAGTTTTGTGATGACAAGGGCATGGAGCATTGTGAGGAGAAGTGCATCGAGCGTTGTGAGGACAAGCCTCATGGAGATTTGTGATGACAAATGCATGGAGCAATGTGATGAGAGGGTTCATGGAGCATTGTTATGACAATGGAATGGAGCATTGTGATGCCAAGGGTCATGGAGCTTTGTGATGACAAAGGTCATGGAGCATTTTGATGACAAGGGCGTGGTGCATTGTGATAAGAAGTGCAGGGAGCATTGTGATGACATGGGTTATGGAGCATTGTGCTTACATGCACATCGAGCATTGTGCTGACAAATGTCATGGAGCATTGTGCTGAAAATTGCATGGAGATTTGTGATGACAAGGGTCACAGAGCATTGTGATGAATAGTTCATGGAGCATTGTGATGACAGTCATGGAGCAATCTGATGAAATGTATCATTGAACATTTTGATGACAGGGGTTATAGAACATTGTGATGTCAGGGGTCATGGAGCATTGTGATGAAGAGTGTCATGGAGCATTTTGTGACAGGGGTTATGGAACATTGTGATGTCAGGGGTCATGGAGCATTGTGCAGATATGGGCATGTAGCATTGTGATGATATGGGCATGTAGCATTTTGATGACAGTGTTCATGGAACATGGTGATGACAGGGTGAGGGAGTATTGTGATGACTAGTGATGGAACATTGTGATATATGTGGTGAGAGAGCATTTAGATGAGAAGTGCATGGAGAATTGTGATGACACGTTTTATGGAGCATAGCGATGAAAAGGATGTGGAGCATTGTGATGACAAGCGCTTGGCGAATTGTTATGACATGGGTCATGGAGCATTGTGCTGACAAGTGCATGGAGCATCGTGATGACAAGCGTCATGGAGCATTGTGCTGACAAAGGCATGTAGCATTGTGATGACAAGGCTCATAGGGTTTTGTGATGAAAAGTTCATGGAGCATTGTGGTGACAAAGGTCACAGAGCCTTGTATGACGAGGGCATGGACCATTGTGATGAAAAAGGTAATGATTCATTGTGATGACTGGAGGCACGGAGCACTGTGATGGCAAGGGCATGGAGCACTGTGATGACAGGGGCATGGAACATTGGTCTGACCAGTTTCATGGATTATTGTGATGACAGTGTGCATGACGCATTGTGATGACAAGGGCATGGAGCATTGTGATGACAAGGTTATGGATTATTGTGAAGACAGATGTCAGGGAGCATTTTGATGACATATGTCATTGTCCATTGCGATGACAATGGCATGGAGTGTTGTGATGCCAAGTGTCATGGAGGATTGTCATGACAAATGTAATGGAGCATTTTGATGACAAGGGCTTAGAACATCGTGATGACAAGGGTCATGGAGCATTGCGATGACAAGATCATGGAGCATTGTGATGACAAATGTCACAGAGCCTTGTGTGACGAGGGCATGGACCATTGTGATGACAAAGGTCATGAAGCATTGTGATGATTGGAGTAACGGAGCATTGTGATGACATGGGTCAGGGAGCATTGTGATGACAAGGGCATGGAGCATTGTGATAAAAGGGGCATGGAACATTGGTCTGACAAGTTTCATGGATTATTGTGATGACAGTGGGCATGGGACATTGTGATGACAAGGGCATGGAGCACTGTGGTGACAAAGGTCACAGAGCCTTGTGTGACAAGAGCATGGACCATTGTGTTATAAAATGTCATAAAGCATTGTGATGACTAGAGTCACGGAGCATTGTGATGACAGGGGCATGGAACATTGGTCTGACAATTTTCATGGATTATTGTGAATACAGTGGGCATGGCTCATTGTGATGACAAGGGAATGGAGAATTGTGATGACAAGGTCATGGAGTATTGTGAAGACAGATGTCAGGGAGCATTGTGATGACATATGTCATGGTCAATAGCGATGACAATGGCATGGAGCATTGTGATGCCAAGTGTCATGGAGCATTGTGATGACAAGTGTTATGGAACATTGTGATCAGAAGGTTTTGGAGCATTGTGATGACAGAGATAATTGAGCATTTTCATTTCCTTGTGATGACAATAGCACGAAATATTATGGTGATGGGCACGGTGCATTGGAATGACATGGTTCATGAAGCATTGAGAAGAAAAGTGGCATGGAGCATTGTGATTACAGGGGTCTTGGAGCATTGTGATGACCAGGGTCAAGGAGGCTTGTGATGACAAGGGTATGGGACATTGGTCTGAAAAGTTTCATGGATTATTTTGATGAGAGTAGGCATGGAGCATTGTGATGACAAGGGCACGAAACACTGTGATACATAGATCATGCTGGATTGTAATGACAAGGGCATGTAGCATTGTGTTGAGAAGGACATCGAGCATTGTGATTACAAGGGTCATGGAGATTTGGGATGACAAGTGCATGCAGCAATGTGATGAGAGGTTTCATGGAGCATTGTGATGACATTGGAATGGAGCATTGTGATGCCAATGGTCATGGAGTTTTGTGATGACAAATGTCATCGAGCATTTTGATGACATGTGTTATGGAGCATTGTGATGAAAAGGGTCACAGAGCATTTTGATTACATGGGTTATGGAGCATTGTGATATCACGGGTCATGGAGCACTGTGATGATAAGGGCATGTAGTAATGTGATGACAGAGGTCAGGGAAAATTGTGATGACAAGGGTGAGGGAGTATTGATATGACTAGTGATGGAACATTGTGATATCAGTGGTGACGGATCATTTTGATGAGAAGTGCATGCGGCATTGTGATGACAAGCTGGTGGAGCATTTTGCTGACAAGCGCATGGAGCATTGTGATGACAAGGGTCATTGAGTATTGTGCTGAGAAAGGCATGGAGCATTGTGATGACAAAGGTCATGGAGCATTGTGATGAAAAGTTCATGGAGCATTGTGGTGACACAGGTCACAGAGCCTTGTGATGACGAGGGCATTGACCATTGTGATGACAAAGATCATGAAGCATTGTGGTGAATGGAGTCACGGAGCATTGTGATGACAGGGGTCATGGAGCATTGGGATGTCAAGGGCATGGAGCATTGGTATCACAAATTTCATGGATTATTGTGATGACAATGGGCATGGTGCACTGTGATGAAAAGAGCATGAAACATTGTGATGACAACGTCATGGATTATTGTGAAGACAGGTGTCAGGGAACAATGTGATGACATATGTCACGGTCCATTTTGATGCCAATGACATGGGGCATTGTGATGCCAAGTGTCATGGAGGATTGTGATGACAAAGGTAAAGGAGCATTGTGATGATCGGGACATGGAGCAATGTGATGGCAAGACCGTGGAGCATTGTGATGAGAAGACCATGGATAATTGTGATGACGAGCATCATGGAGCTTTATGATGAAAAGAGCCATGGAGCCTTCTGACATAAGATAGCACTTATGAAGGAAATGTAAACATGGCTAAACATGAACTGAATTAGGAAAGAGAACAGAGTCTCACATTTAGAAAACATACTTATGGCTGCTTAGGGGAAAGAAAGGTGGGAAGATGCACAAAACCAGAGTTGGATAATAGCACAGGTACCGTTCAATAATCCAAATACAGAATAGACAAGACCTACTCCTTCCTCAGTGAACGGGACTCAACACCCCTATTCCCCGCAGAGGAATATATCTGATTAGTAAGAATCTTTTTTTTTTTTTTTTTTTTTTTTTTTTTTGCGGTATGTGGGCCTCTCACTCTTGTGGCCTCTCCCGTTGCGGAGCACAGGCTCTGGAAACGCAGGCTCAATGGCCATGGCTCATGGGCCAAGCCGCTCCGCGGCATGTGGGATCCTCCCAGACAGGGGCACGAACCCGTGTCCCCTGCATCGGCAGGCGGACTCTCAACCACTGCGCCACCAGGGAAGCCCCTGATTAGTAAGAATCTTAAAACCTATGTATCGATATGTCTCCGTAAGGGAATCAAGTGTGTCTAGACCGGCATAAACACGTCAGTGAAAATCAGATCAACCTCATTATAAAAATGAATTTCAAAAACAAAACCAAAAAAAACAGCGAAATTCTAACACAATTCTTTCAGGTGTTATGATAAAACCTGTAATGACCCTATATAAAACGACAGCTGGATGAGACATAAGGCTGGTCACTTGGGACTAAGAGGATTGGTGAAATTGGGTGGAAAATGCAGACGCTTTATAGCAATAATGCATTCCACCAATTCCATTGGTCCAACTATCCAGGTTGAAGGGAATATCACTACAGTTATAACATGTATGGGAAACGTAGAGAAAGTACACACAGTGAATTCTAAATGATTCTAAAACTCAACTAATAGTCCCTCTCCTGGTGCTCCAGTTTGACATTCCAACTGCTTTACTATCAAACTCCCAAATTGGAGAGACAGCCCCTTTAATCTCCTGGTTCGCACAGGTTGCCAATTTGGCAGAGGATGAAAGGGAAGAGGGAGAACTAATGAGAGAGTAGCTGTTAGGCATTTGGACGGGCACATGTCACTCTAATTTCCCGGCAGGAAGAAGAATTAACCAAAGTCTCAGCCAGCCGCCGGCAACCAGTATAGGTCCTGAACCAAAATTTTGGACTTGTGGTCTGCTCACAAAAAGAGTTGAAAAATGGAGCTCAGGGGCACAGCAATTCACAAACTGGCAGAGTAATAAAGGACAACTATCGTCCAAAAATCTGTTGAGGGAAGGCAACGAGGCGGACTTGAAAGCGAGCCAGAATAGCAGGAAACAGATTTCAAGAGGTACATTGGAATCACATTTAAAGCACAGGAAGAGGGGCACAACTTCGACAATGATGCACTTGGCCAAACAGGGCGTATGCGTTTCCTCCTGAATATATTCAGGAAGAAACGCATACGCCCTGTTTGGCCAAGCAAGCAAGCGGGCAATGCAATTCGGCACTGCAAAGAAGTATCACTTCCCACCGTTCAAAAGTGACATCCGCAAAATCTGGAAAAACAAGAAAGGCAAGAAAGGCCCTGGAGAACAGGGAGCCTCATTATGCTGATAGGCAGGATATAAATTTCCAACTGCCTCTCTGGAGGAGTGCATTGTGCTCCCTAAAACAGGTAAACAACAGAGGTACAGAGCCACGGTCACTTCCAGTCTAGGGAATATAACTTGGGAAAATTGAAAATCAATAAGACAGAGCCACCCCAAAATTTAGGGCTGCACTGCTTACAATAACCTCAACTTGGGTACACCATATATATCCCAGGAAAGAAAAAATGGTTCAAGAAATTGTGTTCCTTACGTAGGATGGAATATCCCTCAGCCATGAAATCAATGTCATAAGGCCAGTAGCAGTAAAATGAGTGGATTCAGGTAAGATGATTCTAAATTAAATAAGTCACAGAGTAAAAGATACTAATCATAAGATATCACTTATGAAGGTCCTGTAACATGGCTAAACATGAACTGAGTTAGGAAAGAGAGCAGAGTCTCACATTTAGAAAACACACTTATGACTGCTTAAGGGGGAAGGAGAGGTGTGGTGATGCATAAAACCAGAGTTTGATATTAGTACAGGTACCGTTTCAAAAACCAAATACGTAATAGACAAGACCTACACTTTCCTTAGTGAAAGGGACTCAAAACCCCATATTTTGCGCAGAGGAATATATCTCACTAGTCAGAGTCTTAAAACCTATGTATTCATATGTCTCCGTATGGGAATCAATTGTGTCTAGACTGGCATAAACATGGCAGGGAGAATCAGCTCAAACCCAAGATATAAAGGAATTTCAAAAACAAAACAGAAAAACAGGGAAATTCTTTACAATTATTTCAGGGGCTCTGATGAAACCTTGAATGACCCAATCTACAATGAGAGCTGGATGTGGCATAAGCCTGGATAATTGGGACTGAGAAGATTGATGAGATTGGGTGAGAAAATGCAGACTCTTTAAAGCAATAATGCGTGGCACACATTCCAAGGGTCCCAACTCTCCAGGTTGAAGGGAATATTACTACAGCTATAACATGTACGGCAAACCTAGAGAATGGACACACTATGAATATGAAAGGTTTCTAAAACTCAACTAATAGTCCCACTCCTGGTGCTCCGGTTTGAATTTCCAACTGCTTTACTATCAATCTCCCAACTTGGAGAGAAAGCCCCTTTAACCTCCTGGTTCGCACAGGTTGCCAAATTGGCAGAGGATCAAAGTGAAGAGGGAGAACCAATGAGAAAGTAGCTGTTAGGCATTTGGACGGGCACATGTCAATCTAATTTCCCGGCAGGAAGAAGAATTAACCAAAGTCTCAGACACCCGCCGGGAAAAAGTATAGGTCCTGAACCAAAATTTTGTACTTGCGGTCAGCTCACAAAAAACGAGTTGAAAAATGGAGCTCAGGGGCACAGCAATTCACAAAATGGCAGAGTAATAAAGGACAACTATCGTCCAAAAATCCGTTGAGGGAAGGCAAAGAGGCAGACTTGAAAGCGAGCCAGAATAGCAGGAAACAGATTTCAAAAGGTACATTGGAATCGCCTTCAAAGCATAGGAAGAGGGGCACAAATTCGACAATGATGCACTTGCCCAAAAAGTGCGTATGCATTTTCTCCTGAATATATTCAGGAGGAAACGCCTAGCCCTCTTTGGCAAAGCAAGTAAGCAGGCAATGCAAATCTGCACTACAAAGAAGTATCACTTCCCACTATTCAAAAGGGAAATCTGCAAAATATATAAAAACCAGAAAGGCAAGACAGGCCATGGAGAACAGGGAGCCTCGTTATGCTGTAGGGCAGGATGTAAATTTCCAACTGCCTCTCTGGAGGAGTGCATTGTCCTCCCTAAAACAGGTAAACAACAGAGGTACAAGCCAAGGGCACTTCCAGTCTAGGGAATATAACTTGGGAAAACTGAAAATCAATAAGACACAGCCACACCAAATTTTATGCCTGCACTGCATACAATATACTCAACTTGGGTACACCATAAATATCCCAGGAAAGACAAAAATGGTTCAAGAAATTGTGTTACTTATGTAAGATGGAATATCCCTCAGCCATGAAATCTATGTCATAAGGCCAGTAGCAGCAAAATGAGTGGATTCAGGTACCATGATTCTAACTGAAATAAGTCACAGAGAAAAAGAAAGTAATCATAAGATATCACTTATGAAGGTCCTGTAACATGGCTATACATTAACTGAGTTAGGAAAGAGAACAGAGTCTCACATTTAGAAAACACTCTTATGACAGCTTAAGGGGGAAGGAGAGGTGGGGTGATGCATAAAACCAGAGTTTGATATTAGTACAGGTACCATTCCAAAAACCAAATACGTAATAAACAAGACCTACACTTTCCTCAGTGAAAGGAACTCCAAACCCCATATTTCCCGCAGAGGAATATATCTGACTAGTAAGAATCTTAAAACCTATATATTGATATGTCTCCATAAGGGAATCAAGTGTGTCTATACTGGCATTAACATGGCAGAGAGAATCAGCTCAATCCCACTATAAAAAGGAATTTCAAAAACAAAAACCAAAAAAAAAAACCGGGAAATTCTTTACAATTCCTTCAGGGGCTCTGATGAAACATAGTATGACCCTATCTACAACGACAGCTGGGTGTGGCATAAGGCTGGACACTTGGGACTGAGAGGATTGGTGAGATTGGGTGAGCAAATGCAGACCTTTTAAAGCAATAATGCGTTGCACACATTCCAAGGCTCCCAACTCTCCAGGTTGAAGGGAATATTTCTACAGCTATAACATGTACGCGAAACCTAGAGAATGGACACACTCTGAATACGAATGGTTTCTAGAACTCAACTAATTGTCCTTCTCCTGGTTCTCCAGCTAGAATTTCCAACTGCTTTACTATCAATCTCCCAACTTGGAGAGACAGCCCCTTTATCCTCCTGGTTCGCACAGTTTGCCAATTTGGCAGAGGATGAAAGGGAAGAGGGAGAACCAATGAGAGATTAACTGTTAGGCATTTGGACGGGGACATGTCACTCTAATTTCCCAGCAGGAAGAAGAATTAACCAAAGTCTCAGCCACCACGCTGGGAACCAGTATAGGTCCTGAACCAAAAGTTTGGAGTTGCGGTCAGCTCACAAAAAACAAGTTGAAAAATGGAGCTCAGGGGCACAGCAATTCACAAACTGGCCGAGTAATAAAGGACAACTATAGTCCAAAAACCTGCTGAGGGAAGGCAACCAGGCGGATTTGAAAGCGAGCCAGTATAGCAGGAAACAGATTTCAAGAGGTTCATTGGAATCACCTTTAAAGCACAGGAAGAGGGGCACAACTTCGACAATGATGCACTTGGCCAAAAAGCGTGTATGCGTTTTCTCCTGAATATATTTAGGAGAAAACGCATAAGCCCTTTTTGGACAAGGAGGAAAGCGGGCAATGCAAATCTGCACTACAAAATGTATCACTTCCCACCGGTCAAAAGAGACAGCCGCAAAATGTGTAAAAATCAGAAAGACAAGACAGGCCCTGGAGAATAGAGAGCCCAGTTATGCTGATGGGCGGGATGTAAATTACCAACTGCCTTTGTGGAGGAGTTCACTGTGTTCCCTAAAAGAAGTAAACAAGAGAGCTACAGAACCAAGGGCACTTCCAGTCTAGGGAATATACCTTGGGAAAACTGAAAATCAATAGGACACAGCCACCACAAAATTAGGGCTGCACTGCTTACAAGAACCTCAACTTGGGTACACCTTAAATATCCCAGGAAAGACAAAAATGGTTTAAGAAATTGTATTACTTATGGACGATGGAATATCCCCCAGCCATGAAATCAATGTCATGAGGCCAGTAGCAGCAAAATGAGTGGATTCAGGTACGATGATTCAAAGTGAAAGAAGTCACAGAGAAAAAGAAACTTATCATAAGATATCACTTATGAGGTCCTGTAAACATGGCTACACATGAACTGAGTTAGGAAAGAGAAGAGAGTCTCACATTTAGAAAACCCTCTTATGCCTGCTTAAGGGGGAAGGAGACGTGGGGTGATGCATAAAACCAGAGTTTGATATTAGAACATGTACCGTTCCAAAAACCAAGTAAGGAATAGACAAAACCTACACCTTCCTCAGTGAAAGGGACTCAAAACACCATATATCCCGCAGAGGAATATATCTGACTAGTAAAAATCTTAAAACCTATGTATTGATATGTCTCCGTAAGGGAATCAAGTGTGTCTAGACTGGCATAAACATGGCAGTGAGTATCAGCTCAAATCCACTATAAAATTGAGTTTCAAAAAGAAAACAAAAAAACAGGAAATTCTTTACAATTCCTTCAGGGGCACTGATGAATCCTGGAATGACCCTATCTACAACGACAGCTGGATGTGGCATAAGACTGGACAATTGGGACTGAGAGAATTCGTGAGATTGGGTCAGCAAATGCAGACCAAATAAAGCAATTATGCATGACAAACATTCCTAGGGTCCCAACTCTCCAGGTTGAAGGGAATATTACTACAGCTATAACAAGTACCGGAAACCTAGAGAATGGAAACACTGTGAATACGAAATGTTTCTAAAACTCAACTAAAATCCCTCTCCTGGTGCTTCGGTTTGTATTTCCAACTGCTTTACTATCAATCTCCAAAAATGAAGACACAGGCCCTTTAACCTCCTGGTTCACACAGGTTGCCAATTTGGCAGAGGATGAAAGGGAAGAGGGAGAACCAATGAGAGAGTAGCTATTAGGCATTTGGACGGGCACCTGTCACTCTAATTTCCCGGCAGGAAGAAGAATTAATCAAAGTCTCAGCCACACACCAGGAACCTGTATAGGTCCCAAACCAAAATAATGGACTTCCTGTCAGCTCACAAAAAACGAGTTGAAAAATGGAGCTCAGGGGCTCAGCAATTCACAAACTGGCAGAGTACTAAAGGCAACTATCGTCCAAAAATCTGTTGAGGGAAGGCAACTAGGCGGACTTGAAAGCGATCCAGAATAGCAGGAAACAGATTGCAAGAGGTACATTGGAATCACATTCAAAGCACAGGAAGAGGGGCACAACTTCGACAATGATGCACTTTTTCAAAAAGGGCATATGCGTTTTCTCCTGAATATATTCAGGAGAAAATGCATACGCCGTTTTTGGCCAAGCAAGCAAGTGGGCAATGCAAATCTGCACTACAAAGAAGTGTCACTTCCCACCAGTCAAAAGAGATATCCGCAAAATGTGTAAAAACCAGAAAGGCAAGAGAGGCCCTGGAGAACAGGGAGCCTAGTTATGCTGATGGGCAGGATGTAAATTGCCAACTGCCTCTCTAGAAGAGTACATTGTGTTCCCTAAAACAAGTAAACAACAGAGCTACAGAGCCAAGGGCACTTCCAGTCTAGGGGATATACCTTGGGAAAACTGAAAATCAATAAGACAGATCTACCCAAAAATTTAGGGCTGCACTGCTTACAAGAACCTCAACTTGGGTACACCATAAATATCCAAGGAAAGACAAAAATGGTTCAAGAAATTGTGGTACTTAAGTACGATGGAATATCCCTGAGCTACGAAATCAATGTCATAAGGCCAGTAGCAGCAAAATGAGTGGATTCAGGTACGATGAATCTAAGTGAAATAAGTCACAGAGAAAAAGACACTTATCATAAGATATCACTTAAGAAGGTCCTGTAAACATGGCTACACATGAACTGAGTTAGGAAAGAGAACAGAGTCTCACATTTAGAAAGCACTCTTATGCCTGCTCAGGGTGGAAAGAGTAGTGGGGTGATGCATAAAAGCAGCATTTGATATTAGTACAGGTACTGTTCCAAAAACCAACTAGGGAATAGACAAGACCTACACCTTCCTCAGTGAAAGGGCCTCCAAACCCCTTATTTCCCGCAGAGGAATATATCTGACTAGTAAGAATCTTTAAACCTATGTATTGATAGGTCTCCGTAAGGGAATCAAGTGTGTCTAGACTGGCATAAACATGGCAGTGAATATCAGCTCAAACACCCTATAAAAAGTAATTTCAAAAACAGAACAAAAAAAACAGGGTAATTCTTTACAATTCCTTCAGGGGCACTGATGAATCCAAGAATGACCCTATCTACAATGACAGCTGGATGTGGCATAAGGCTGGACACTTGGGACTGAGAGGATTGGTGAGATTCGGTAAGCAAATGCAGACCATTTAAAGCAAAAATGCGTGGCACACATTCCAAGGGTCCCAAATCTACAGGTTGAAGGGAATATTACTAGAGCTATAACATTTACGGGAAACCTAGAGAATGTACACACTGTGAATACAAAAGGTTTCTAAAACTCAAATAATAGTCCCTCTCCTGGTGCTCCTGTTTGAATTTCCAACTGCTTTACTATCAATATCCCAACATGGAGAGACATCCCCTTTAACCGCCTGGTACGCACATTTTGCCAATTTGGCAGAGGATGAAAAGGAAGAGGGAGAACCAATGAGAGAGTAGCTGTTAGGCATTTGGACGGGCACATGTCACTCTAATTTCCCGGCAGGAAGAATAATTAACCAAAGTCGCAGCTACACGCCGAGAACAAGTATAGGTCCTGAACCAAAATTTTGGACTTGCGGTCAGCTCACAAAAAACGATTTGAAAAATGGAGCTCAGGGGCACAATAATTCACAAACTGGCAGAGTAATAAAGGACAACTATCATCCAAAAATCTGTTGAGGGAAGGCAAGGAGGTGTACTTGAATGCGAGACAGAATAGCAGGAAACAGATTTCAAGAGGTACATTGGAATTGCCTTTAAAGAACAGGAAGAGGGGCACAACTTCAACAATGATGCACTTGGCCAAAAAGGGCGTATGCGTTTTCACCTGAATCTATTCACGAGAAAACGCATACGCCCTTTTTGGCCAAGCAAGCAAGCCGGCAATGCAAATCTGCATTACAAAGAAGTATGACTTCCAACCGGGCAAAAGGGACATCCGCAAAATGTGTAAAAACCAGAAAGGAAAGACAGGCCCTGGAGAACAGGGAGCCTAGTTATGTTGATGGGCTGGATGTAAATTGTCAACTTCCTCTCTGGAAGAGTGCATTGTGTTCCCTAAAACCAGTAAACGACAGAGCTACAGAGCCAAGTGTACATCCAGTCTAGCGAATATACTATGGGAAAACTGAAATTCAATAAGATTGAGCCACCCCAAAATTTAGGGCTGCACTGCTTACAACAACCTCAACTTGGGTACACCTTAAATATCCGAGGAAAGACAAAAATGGTTCAAGAAATTGTGGTAATTACGTACGATGGAATATCCCTCAGCTACGAAATCAATGACATAAGGCCAGTAACAGGAAAATGAGTGGATTAAGGTACGATGAATCTAAGTGAAATAAGTCACAGAGAAAAAGAAACTTATCATAAGATATCACTTATGAAGGTCCTGTAAACATGGCTACACATGAACTGAGTTAGGAAAGAGAACAGAGTCTCACATTTAGAAAAAAAAAACTCTTATGCCTGCTTAAGGGGGAAGGATAGGTGAGGTGATGCATAAAACCAGAGTTTGATATTAGTACAGGTACCGTTCCAAAAACCAACTACGGAACAGACAAGACCTACACCTTCCTCAGTGAAAAGGACTCAAAATCCCATATTTCCCGCAGAGGAATATATCTGACTAGTAAGAATCTTAAAACCAATGTATTGATATGTTTCCGTAAAGGAATCAAGTTTGTCTAGACTGCCAAAAACATGGCAGTGAGAATCAGCTCAAAACCACTATAAAAAGGAATTTCAAAAACAAATAAAAAAAACAGGATATTTCTTTACAATTCCTTCAGGGGCTCTGATGAAACCTGGAATGACCCTATCGACAATGACAGCTGGATGTGGCATAAGCCTGGACTCCTGGGACTGAGAGGATGGCTGAGATTCGGTGAGCAATTACAGACCATTTTAAGCAATAATGCGTGGCACACATTCCAAGGGTCCCAACCCTCCAGGTTGAAGGGAATATTACTACAGCTATAACATGTACGGGAAACCTACAGAATGGACACACTGTGAATATGAAAGGTTTCTAAAACTCAACTAATAGTCCCTTTCCTGGTGCTCCGATGTGAATTTCCAAATGCTTTACTATCAATCTCCCAACTTGGAGAGACAGCACCCCCGTAACCTCCTGGTTCGCACATGTTGCCAATTTGGCAGAAGATGAAATTGAAGAGGTTGACCCAATGAGAGGGTAGCTGTTAGGCATTTGGACGGGCACATGTCACTCTAATTTCCCGGCAGGAAAATGAATTAACCAAAGTCTCAGCCATCCGCCGGGAACCAGTATAGGTCCTGAACCAAAATTGTGGACTTTCGGTCAGCTCACAAAAAACGAGTTGAAAAATGGAGCACAGGGGCACAATAATTCACAAATAGGCAGAGTAATAAAGGAAAACTATCTTCAAAAAATCTGTTTAGGGAAGGCACTGAGGCGGACTGGAAAGCGAGACAGAATAGCAGGAAACAGATTTCAAGTGGTACATTGGAATCTCCTTTAAAGCACAGGAAGAGCGGCACAACTTCAACAATGATGCACTTGGCCAAAAAGGGCGTATGCGTTTTCTCCTGAATATATTCAGTAGAAAATGCATACGCCCTTTTTGGCCAAGCAAACAAGCAGGCAATGCAAATCTGCACTACAAAGAAGTATCACTTCCCAACGGTAAAAAGGGACATCCGCAAAATGTGTAAAAACCAGAAAGGCAAGACAGGCCCTGGAGAACAGGGAGCCTAGTTATGCTGATGGGCAGGATGTAAATTGCCAACTGCCTCTCTGGAGGAGTGCATTGTGTTCCTGCAAACAAGGAAACAACTGTGCTACAGAGCCAAGGGCACAACCAGCCTGGGGAATATACTTTGGAAAACAGAAAATCAATAAGGCAGAGGCACCCCAAAATTTAGGGCTGCACTGCTCACAAGAACCTCAACTTGGGTACACCTTAAATATCTCAGGAAATACAAAAATGGTTTAAAAAATTGTGGTACTTACGTATGACGGAATATCCCTCAGCCACGAAATAAATGTCATAAGGCCAGTAGCAGCAAAATGAGTGGATTCAGGTACGATGAATCTAAGTGAAATAAGTAACAGAGATAAAGAAATTTATCATGAGATATCACTTATGAAAGTCCTGTAAACATGGCTACACATGAACTGAGTTAGGAAAGAGAACAGAGTCTCACATTTAGAAAACACTCTTATGCCTGCTAAAGGGGGAAAGAGAGGTGGGGTGTTGCATAAAACCAGAGTTTGATATTAGTACAGGTACCGTTCCAAAAACCAACTACGGAATAGACAAGAACTACACCTTCCTCAGTGAAAGGGACTCAAAGCCCCATATTTCCCGCAGAGGAATATATCTGACTAGTAAGAATCTTAAATCCTATGTATTGATATGCCTCCTTAAGGGAATCAAGTGTCTGTACACTGGCATAAACATGGCAGTGAGAATCAGCTCAAACCGACTATAAAAAGGAATTTCAAAAACAAAAAAAAAAAAACAGGGAAATTCTTTACAATTCCTTCAGGGGCTCTGATGAAACCTGGAATGATCCTATCTACAACGACAGCTTGATGTGGCATAAGGCTGGAAAGTTGGGACTGAGAGGATTGGTGAGATTTGGTGAGCAAATGCAGACCATTTAAAGCAATAATGCGTGGCACACATTCCAAGGGTCCCAACTCTCCAGGTTGAAGGGAATATTACTACAGCTATAACATGTACGGGAAACCTAGAGAATGGGCACAATGTGAATACGAAATGTTTCTAAAACTCAACATATAATCCCTCTCCTGTTGCTCCGGTTTGATTTTCCAATTGCTTTACTATCAATCTCGCAACTTTGAGAGACAGCCCCTTTAACATCCTGGTTCGCACAGGTTGCCAATTTGGTAGAAATTGAAAGGGAAGAGGGAGAACCAATGAGAGAGTAGCTGTTACGAATTTGGATGGTCACATGTCACTCTAATTTCCCGGCAGTAAGAAGAATTAACCAAAGTCTCAGCCACCCTCCAGGAACCAATATAGGTCGTGAACCAAAATTTTGTAGTTGGCGTCATCTCACAAAAAACAAGTTGAAAATGGAGCTCAGGGGCAAAGCAATTCACAAACTGGCAGAGTAATAAAGGACAACTATCGTCCAAAAATCTTTTGAGGGAAGGCAACGAGGCGGACTTGAAAGCGGGCCAGAATAGCAGGAAACAGATTTAAGAGGTACATTGGAATCGCCTTTAAAACACCGGAAGAGGGACACAATTTCGACAATGATGCACTTGGTCAAAAAGGGCGTATGTGTTTACTCCTGAATATATTCAGGAGAAAACGCATACGCCCTTTTTGGCCAAGCAAGCAACCGGGCAATGCAAATCTGCACTACAAAGAAGTATCACTTCCCACCGGTCAAAAGGGACATCTGTAAAATCTGTAAAAACAAGAAAGACAAGACAGGACCTGAAGAACAGTGTTCCTATTTATGCTGATGGGCAGGATGTAAATTGCCAACTGCCTCTCAGGAGGAGTGGATTTTCTTCCCTAAAACAAGTAAACTACAGAGCTACGGAGCCAAGGGCACTTCCAGTCTAGAGAAGATACCTTGGGAAAACTGAATATCAATAAGACAGAGCCACCGCAAAATTCAGGGCTGCACTGCTTACAAGAACCTCAACTTGGGTGCACCTTAAATATCCCAGGAAAGACAAAAATGGTTCAAGAAATTGTGGTACTTATGTACAATGGAATGTCCCTCAGCCACGAAATCAGTGTCATAAGGCCAGTAGCAGCAAAATGATTGGATTCAGGTACGATGATTCTAAGTGAAATAAGTCACAGAGAAAAAGCAACTTATAATAAGATATCACTTATGAAGGTCCTGTAAACATGGCTACACATGAACTGAGTTAGGAAAGAGAACAGAATCTCAGGTTTAGAAAACACTCTTATGCCTGCTTAAGTGGAAAGGAACGGAGGGGTGATTCATAAAACCAGAGTTTGATATTAGTACAGATACCGTTCCAACACCCAAATATGGAAGAGACAAGACCTACACCTTCCTCAGTGAAAGGGACTCAAAACCCCATATTTCCCGCAGAGGAATATATCTGACTAGTAAGAATCTTAAAACCTATGTATTGATATGTGTCCGTAAGGGAATGAAGTGGGTCAAGACTGGCATAAACATGGCAGTGAGAATCAGCTCAAACCCACTATAAAAAGGAATTTCAAAAACAAAACACAAAAACAGGGAAATTCTTTACAATTCCTACAGGGTCTCTGATGAAACCTGCAATGACCTTCTCTACAAGGACAGCTGGATGTGGCATAAGCCTGGACACCTGGGACTGAGAGGTTTGGTGAGATTCAGTGAGCAAATGCAGACCATTTAAAGCAATAATGCGTCGCACACATTCCAAAGGTCCCAACTCTCCAGGTTGAAGGGAATATTACTACAGCTATAACATGTACGGGAAACCTAGAGAATGGACACACTGTGAATACGAAAGGTTTCTAAAACTCAACTAAGAGTCCCTATTAAGGTGCTCCGGTTTGAATTTCCAACTGCTTTATTATCAGTCTCCCAACTTGGAGAGACATCCCCTTTAACCTCCTGGTTCTCACAGGTTGCCTGTTTGGCAGAGGATGAAAGGGAGGAGGGAGAACCAATGAGAGAATAGCTGTTAGGCATTTGGACGGGCATATGTCACTCTAATTGCGCGGAAGGAAGAAAAATTAATCAAATTCTCATCAACCCACTGGGAACCTGTAGAGTTCCTGAACCAAAATTTTGGACTTGTTGTCAGCTCACAAAAAATGTGTTGAAAAATGGAGATCAGGTGCACAGCAATTCACAAACTGGCAGAGTACTAAAGGGCAAATATCGTCGAAAAATCTGTTGGGGGAAAGCAACGAGGTGGACCTGAATGTGAGCCGGAGTAGCAGGAAACAGATTTCAAGAGGTACATAGGAATCGCCTTCAAAGCACAGGAAGAGGGGCACAATATCGACCATGATGCACTTGCCCAAAAAGGGCGTATGTGTTTTCTCCTGAATATATTATGGAGAAAACGCATACGCCCTTTTTGTCCATGCAAGCAAGCCAGCAATGCAAATCTGCACTACAAAGAAGTATCACTTCCCACCGGTCAAAAGGGACATCTGCAAAATGTGTAAAAACCAGAAAGGCAAGACAGGCCCAAGAGAACAGGGAGCCTTGTTATGCTGATGGGCGGGATGTAAATTGCCAACGCCCTCTCTGGAGGAGTGCATTGTGTTCCCTAAAACAGGTAAAAACCAGAGCTACAGAGCCAAGGGCACTTCCAGTCTACGGAATATACCTTGGGAAAACTGAAAATCAATAAGATAGAGCCACCCCAAAATTTAGGGCTGCACTGCTTACAAGAACCTCAACTTGGGTACACCTTAAATATCCCAGCAAAGACAAAAATGGTTCAAGAAATTGTGTTAATATAGTACGATGGAATATCCCTCAGACATGAAATCAATGTCATAATGCCAGTAGCAGCAAAATGAGTGGATTCAGGTACGATGATTCTAAGTGAAATAAGTCACAGAGAAAAAGAAATTTATCATAAGATATCACTTATGAAGGTCCTGTAAACATGGCTACACATGAACTGAGTTAGGAAAGAGAACAGAGTCTCACATTTAGAAAACACTCTTATGCCTGACTAAGGGGGAAGGAGAGGTGGGGTGATGCATAAAACCAGAGTTTGATATTAGTACAGGTACTGTTCCAAAAACCAACTATGGATTATACAAGTCCTACACCTTCGCCTGTGAAAGGGACTCAAATCCCCATATTTCCCACAGGGGAATATATCTGACTACTAAGAATCTTAAAACCTATGTATTGATATGTCTCCGTAAGGGAATCAAGTGTGTCTAGACTGGCATAAACATGGCAGTGAGAATCAGCTCAAACCCACTATAAAAAGGAATTTCAAAACCAAACAAAAAAAACGGGAAATTCTTTACAATTCCTTCAGGGGCTCTGATGAAACCTGGAATGACCCTATCTACAATGACAGCTGGATGTGGCATAAGGCTGGACACTTGGGACTGAGAGGACTGGTGATATTGGGTCAGCAAATGCAGACCATTTAAAGCTATAATGCTTGGCACACATTCCAAGGATCCCAACTCTCCAGTTTGAAGGGAATATTACTACAGTTATAACATGTAAGGGAAACCTAGAGAATGGATACAGTGTGAATATGAAAGGTTTCTAAAACTCAACTAAGAGTCCCTCTCCTGGTGCTCCGTTTTGACTTTCCAACTGCTTTACTATCAATCTCCCAACTTGGAGAGACAGCCCCTTTAACATCCTGGTTCTCACAGGTTGCCAATTTGGCAGAGGATGAAAGGGAAGAGGTTGACCCAATGAGAGAGTAGCTGTTAGGCATTAAGACGGGCACATGTCACTCCAATTTCCCGGCAGGAAGAAGAATTAACCAAAGTCTCAGCTACACGCCGTGAACCAGTATAGGTCCTGAACCAAAATTTTGGTCTTGCGGTCAGCTCACAAAAAACGAGTTGAAAAATGGATCTCAGGGGCACAATAATTCACAAACTGGCAGAGTAATAAAGGACAACTATCGTCCAAAAATCTGTTGAGGGAAGGCAACGAGGCATAATTGAATGCGAGACAGAATAGCAGGAAACAGATTTCAAGAGGTACATTGGAATCGCCTTTAAAGAACAAGAAGAGGGGCACAACTTCAACAATGATGCACTTGGCCAAAAAGGTCGTATGCGTTTACTCCTGAATATATTCAGGAGAAAACGCATACGCCCTTTTTGGCCAAGCAAGCAAGCAGGCAATGCAAATCTGCACTACAAAGAAGTATGACTTCCAACCGGGCAAAAGGGACATCCGCAAAATGTGTAAAAACCAGAAAGGGAAAACAGGCCCTGGAGAACAGGGAGCCTAGTTATGTTGATGGGCTGGATGTAAATTGCCAACTTCCTCTCTGGAGGACTGCATTGTGTTCCCTAAAACCAGTAAACGACAGAGCTACAGAGCCAAGGGCACACCCAGTCTAGGGAATATACTTTGGGAAAACTGAAATTCAATAAGATAGAGCCACCCCAAAATTTAGGGCTGCACTGCTTACAAGAACTTCAACTTGGGTACACCTTAAATATCCGAGGAAAGACAAAAATGGTTCAAGAAATTGTGGTAATTACGTACGATGGAATATCCCTCAGCCACGAAATCAATGACATAACGCCAGTACCAGCAAAATGAGTGGATTAAGGTACGATGAATCTAAGTGAAATAAGTCACAGAGAAGAAGAAACTTATCATAAGATATCACTTATGAAGGTCCTGTAAACATGGCTACACATGAACTGAGTTAGGAAAGAGAACAGTGTCGTACATTTAGAAAACACTCATATCCCTGCTTAAGGGGGAAGGATAGGTGGGGTGATACATAAAACCAGAGTTTGATATTAGTACAGGTACCATTTCAGAAACCAACTACGGAATAGACAAGACGTACACCTTCTTCATGGAACGGGACTCCAAACCACATATTTCCCTCAGAGGAATATATCTGATTAGTAATAATCTTAAAACCTATGTATTGATATGTCTCCATAAGGGAATCAAGAGTGTGTAGACTGGCATAAACATGGCAGTGAGAATCAGCTCAAACCCAGTATAAAAAGGAATTTCAAAAACAAAACAAAAAACAGGGAAATTCTTTACAATTCCTTCAGGGGCTCTGATGAAACATGGAATGACCATATCTACAACAACAGCTGGATTTGGCATAAGGTTGCACACCTGGGACTGAGAGGATTGGTGAGATTCAGTGAGCAAATGCAGACCATTTAAAGCAATAATGCGTGTCACACATTCCAAGGGTCCCAACTCTCCAGGTTGAAGGGAATATTACTACAGCTATAACATGTATGGCAAACCTAGAGAATGGACACACTGTGAATATGAACGGTTTCTAAAACTCAACATATAATCCCTCACCTGGTGCTCCGGTTTGACTTTCGAACTGCTTTACTATCAATCTCCCTACTTGGAGAGACAGCCCCTTTAACCTCCTGGTTCACACAGGTTGCCAATTTGGCAGAGGCTGAAAGGGCAGACGTAGAACCAATAAAAGAGTAGCTGTTAGGCATTTGGACGCGCACATGTCACTCCAATTTCCCGGCAGGAAGAAGAATTAATCAAAGTCTCAGCCAACCGCCGGGAACCAGTATTGGTCCTGAACCAAAATTTTGGACTTGCGGTCAGCTCACAAAAAACCAGTTGAAAAATGGAGCTCAGGGGCACAGCAATTCACAAACTGGCAGAGTAATAGAGGACAACTATCGACAAAAATCTGTTGAGGGAAGGCAACGAGGCAGACTTCAATGCGAGCCAGAATAGCAGGAAACAAATTTCAAGAGGTACATTGGAATTGCCTTCAATGCACAGGAAGAGGGACACAATTTCGACAATGATGCACTTGGCCAAAAAGGTCGTATGCGTTTTCTCCTGAATATATTCAGGAGAAAACGCATACACACTTTTTGGCCAAGCAAGCAAGCAGGCAATGCAAATCTGCACTACAAAGAAGTGTCACTTCCCACGGGTCAAAAGGGACATCCGCAAAATGTGTAAAAACCAGAAAGGCAAGGCAGGCCCTGGAGAACAGGGAGCATAGTTATGCTGATGGGCGGGATGTAAATTTCCAACTGCCTGTATGGGGGAGGGCACTGTGTTCCCTAAAACAAGTAAACAACACAGCTACAGTGCCAAGGGCACTTCCAGTCTAGGGAATATACCTTGGGAAAACTGAAAATCAATAAGACAGAGCCACCCCAAAATTTAGGTCTGCACTGCCTACAAGAACCTCAACTTGGGTACACCTTAAATATCCCAGGAAAGATAAAATTGGTTCAAGAAACTGTACTTACGTACGATGGAATATCCCTCAGCCATGAAATCAATGTCATAAGGCCAGTAGCAGCAAAATGATTGGATTCAGGTACGATGATTCTAAGTGAAATAAGTCACAGAGAAAAAGAAACTTATAATAAGATATCACTTATGAAGTTCCTGTAAACATGGCTACACATGAACTGAGTTAGGAAAGAGAACACAGTCTCACATTTAGAAAACACTCTTATGCCTGCTTAAGGGGAAAGGAGCGCAGGGGTGATGCATAAAACCAGAGTTTGATATTCGTACAGCTACCGTTCCAAAACCCAAATATGGAATAGACAAGACCTACACCATCCTCAGTGAAAGGAACACAAAACCCCATATTTTCCGCTGAGGAATATATCTGACTAGTAAGAATCTCAAAACCTATGTATTGATATGTGTCCGTAATGGAATGAAGTGGGTCTAGACAGGCATAAACATGGCAGTGAGAGTCAACTCAAACCCACAATACAAAGGAATTTCAAAAACAAAACAAAAAAACAGGAAATTCTTTACAATTCCTACAGGGGCTCTGATGAAACCTGAAATGACCCTCTCTACAAGGACAGCTGGATGTGGCATAAGCCTGGACACCTGGGACTGAGAAGTTTGTTGAGATTCAGTGAGCAAATGCAGACCATTCAAAGCAATAATGCGTGGCACACATTCCAAGGGTCCCAACTCTCCAGGTTGAAGGGAATATTACTACAGCTATAACATGTACGGGAATCCTAGAGAATGGACACACTGTGAATACGAAAGGTTTCTAAAACTCAACTAAGAGTCCCTCTTATGGTGCTCCGGTTTGAATTTCCAACTGCTTTATTATCAATCTCCCAACTTGGAGAGACATCCCCTTTAACCTCCTGGTTCTCACAGGTTGCCTGTTTGGCAGAGGATGAAAGGGAGGTTGGAGAACCAATGAGAGAATAGCTGTTAGGCATTTGGACGGGCACATGTCACTCTAATTGCGCGGCAGGAAGAAAAATTTATCAAATTCTCAGCCACCCACTGGGAACCTGTAGACTTCCTGAACCAAAATTTTGGACTTGTGGTCATCTCACAGAAAATGAGTTGATAAATGGAGATCAGGGGCACAGCATTGCACAAACTGTCAGAGTACTAAAGGGCAAATATCGTCCGAAAATCTGTTGAGGGAAGGCAGCGAGGCAGACCTAAAAGCGAGCCAAAATAACAGGAAACAGATTTCAAGAGGTACATTGGAATCGCCTTTAAAGCACAGGAATAGGGGCACAGCTTCGACCATGATGCACTTGACCAAAAAGGGCGTATGCATTTTCTCGTGAATATATTCAGGAGAAAATGCATACGCCCTTTTTGGCCAAGCAAGAAAGCAGGCAATGCAAATCTGCACTACAATGAAGTATCACATCCGACCAGTCAAAAGGGACATCTGCAAAATGTGTAAAAACCAGAAAGGCAAGATAGGCCCTGGAGAACAGGGAGCCTAGATATGCTGACAGAAAGGATGTAAATTGCCAACTGCCTCTCTGGAGGAGTGCATTGTGTTCACTAAAACAAGGAAACAACAGAGCAACACAGCCAAGGGCAATTACAGTCTAGGGAATATACATTGGGAAAATTGAAAATCAATAAGACAGAGCAACCCCAAAATTTAGGGCTGCACTGCTTACAAGAACCTAAACTTGGGTACACCTTAAATAACCCAGGAAAGACAAAAATGGTTCAAGAAATTGTGTTACTTACGTACGATGGAATATCATTCAGCCATGAAATCAATGTCATAAGGCCAGTAGCTTCAAAATGAGTGGATTCAGGTACGATGATTCTAAGTGGAATAAGTCACAGAGAAAAAGAAACTTATCATAAGATATCACTTATGAAGGTCCTGTAAACATGGCTACACATGAACTGAGTTAGGAAAGAGAACAGAGTCTCACATTTACAAAACACTCTTATGCCTGCTTAAGGGGGAAGGAGAGGTGGGGTGACGCATAATACCAGAGTTTGATATTAGTACATGTACAGTTCCATAAACCAACTACGGAATAGACAAGACCTACACTTTCCTCAGTGAAAGGGACTCAAAACGCCATATTTCCCGCTGAGGAATATATCTGACTGGTAAGAATCTTAAATCCTATGTATTGATATGCCTCCTTAAGGGAATCAAGTGTCTGTACACTGGCATAAACATGGCAGTGAGAATCAGCTCAAACCGACTATAAAAAGGAATTTCAAAAACAAAAAAAAAAAAAACAGGGAAATTCTTTACAATTCCTTCAGGGGCTCTGATGAAACCTGGAATGATCCTATCTACAACGACAGCTTGATGTGGCATAAGGCTGGAAAGTTGGGACTGAGAGGATTGGTGAGATTTGGTGAGCAAATGCAGACCATTTAAAGCAATAATGCGTGGCACACATTCCAAGGGTCCCAACTCTCCAGGTTGAAGGGAATATTACTACAGCTATAACATGTACGGGAAACCTAGAGAATGGGCACAATGTGAATACGAAATGTTTCTAAAACTCAACATATAATCCCTCTCCTGTTGCTCCGGTTTGATTTTCCAATTGCTTTACTATCAATCTCGCAACTTTGAGAGACAGCCCCTTTAACATCCTGGTTCGCACAGGTTGCCAATTTGGTAGAAATTGAAAGGGAAGAGGGAGAACCAATGAGAGAGTAGCTGTTACGAATTTGGATGGTCACATGTCACTCTAATTTCCCGGCAGTAAGAAGAATTAACCAAAGTCTCAGCCACCCTCCAGGAACCAATATAGGTCGTGAACCAAAATTTTGTAGTTGGCGTCATCTCACAAAAAACAAGTTGAAAATGGAGCTCAGGGGCAAAGCAATTCACAAACTGGCAGAGTAATAAAGGACAACTATCGTCCAAAAATCTTTTGAGGGAAGGCAACGAGGCGGACTTGAAAGCGGGCCAGAATAGCAGGAAACAGATTTAAGAGGTACATTGGAATCGCCTTTAAAACACCGGAAGAGGGACACAATTTCGACAATGATGCACTTGGTCAAAAAGGGCGTATGTGTTTACTCCTGAATATATTCAGGAGAAAACGCATACGCCCTTTTTGGCCAAGCAAGCAACCGGGCAATGCAAATCTGCACTACAAAGAAGTATCACTTCCCACCGGTCAAAAGGGACATCTGTAAAATCTGTAAAAACAAGAAAGACAAGACAGGACCTGAAGAACAGTGTTCCTATTTATGCTGATGGGCAGGATGTAAATTGCCAACTGCCTCTCAGGAGGAGTGGATTTTCTTCCCTAAAACAAGTAAACTACAGAGCTACGGAGCCAAGGGCACTTCCAGTCTAGAGAAGATACCTTGGGAAAACTGAATATCAATAAGACAGAGCCACCGCAAAATTCAGGGCTGCACTGCTTACAAGAACCTCAACTTGGGTGCACCTTAAATATCCCAGGAAAGACAAAAATGGTTCAAGAAATTGTGGTACTTATGTACAATGGAATGTCCCTCAGCCACGAAATCAGTGTCATAAGGCCAGTAGCAGCAAAATGATTGGATTCAGGTACGATGATTCTAAGTGAAATAAGTCACAGAGAAAAAGCAACTTATAATAAGATATCACTTATGAAGGTCCTGTAAACATGGCTACACATGAACTGAGTTAGGAAAGAGAACAGAATCTCAGGTTTAGAAAACACTCTTATGCCTGCTTAAGTGGAAAGGAACGGAGGGGTGATTCATAAAACCAGAGTTTGATATTAGTACAGATACCGTTCCAACACCCAAATATGGAAGAGACAAGACCTACACCTTCCTCAGTGAAAGGGACTCAAAACCCCATATTTCCCGCAGAGGAATATATCTGACTAGTAAGAATCTTAAAACCTATGTATTGATATGTGTCCGTAAGGGAATGAAGTGGGTCAAGACTGGCATAAACATGGCAGTGAGAATCAGCTCAAACCCACTATAAAAAGGAATTTCAAAAACAAAACACAAAAACAGGGAAATTCTTTACAATTCCTACAGGGTCTCTGATGAAACCTGCAATGACCTTCTCTACAAGGACAGCTGGATGTGGCATAAGCCTGGACACCTGGGACTGAGAGGTTTGGTGAGATTCAGTGAGCAAATGCAGACCATTTAAAGCAATAATGCGTCGCACACATTCCAAAGGTCCCAACTCTCCAGGTTGAAGGGAATATTACTACAGCTATAACATGTACGGGAAACCTAGAGAATGGACACACTGTGAATACGAAAGGTTTCTAAAACTCAACTAAGAGTCCCTATTAAGGTGCTCCGGTTTGAATTTCCAACTGCTTTATTATCAGTCTCCCAACTTGGAGAGACATCCCCTTTAACCTCCTGGTTCTCACAGGTTGCCTGTTTGGCAGAGGATGAAAGGGAGGAGGGAGAACCAATGAGAGAATAGCTGTTAGGCATTTGGACGGGCATATGTCACTCTAATTGCGCGGAAGGAAGAAAAATTAATCAAATTCTCATCAACCCACTGGGAACCTGTAGAGTTCCTGAACCAAAATTTTGGACTTGTTGTCAGCTCACAAAAAATGTGTTGAAAAATGGAGATCAGGTGCACAGCAATTCACAAACTGGCAGAGTACTAAAGGGCAAATATCGTCGAAAAATCTGTTGGGGGAAAGCAACGAGGTGGACCTGAATGTGAGCCGGAGTAGCAGGAAACAGATTTCAAGAGGTACATAGGAATCGCCTTCAAAGCACAGGAAGAGGGGCACAATATCGACCATGATGCACTTGCCCAAAAAGGGCGTATGTGTTTTCTCCTGAATATATTATGGAGAAAACGCATACGCCCTTTTTGTCCATGCAAGCAAGCCAGCAATGCAAATCTGCACTACAAAGAAGTATCACTTCCCACCGGTCAAAAGGGACATCTGCAAAATGTGTAAAAACCAGAAAGGCAAGACAGGCCCAAGAGAACAGGGAGCCTTGTTATGCTGATGGGCGGGATGTAAATTGCCAACGCCCTCTCTGGAGGAGTGCATTGTGTTCCCTAAAACAGGTAAAAACCAGAGCTACAGAGCCAAGGGCACTTCCAGTCTACGGAATATACCTTGGGAAAACTGAAAATCAATAAGATAGAGCCACCCCAAAATTTAGGGCTGCACTGCTTACAAGAACCTCAACTTGGGTACACCTTAAATATCCCAGCAAAGACAAAAATGGTTCAAGAAATTGTGTTAATATAGTACGATGGAATATCCCTCAGACATGAAATCAATGTCATAATGCCAGTAGCAGCAAAATGAGTGGATTCAGGTACGATGATTCTAAGTGAAATAAGTCACAGAGAAAAAGAAATTTATCATAAGATATCACTTATGAAGGTCCTGTAAACATGGCTACACATGAACTGAGTTAGGAAAGAGAACAGAGTCTCACATTTAGAAAACACTCTTATGCCTGACTAAGGGGGAAGGAGAGGTGGGGTGATGCATAAAACCAGAGTTTGATATTAGTACAGGTACTGTTCCAAAAACCAACTATGGATTATACAAGTCCTACACCTTCGCCTGTGAAAGGGACTCAAATCCCCATATTTCCCACAGGGGAATATATCTGACTACTAAGAATCTTAAAACCTATGTATTGATATGTCTCCGTAAGGGAATCAAGTGTGTCTAGACTGGCATAAACATGGCAGTGAGAATCAGCTCAAACCCACTATAAAAAGGAATTTCAAAACCAAACAAAAAAAACGGGAAATTCTTTACAATTCCTTCAGGGGCTCTGATGAAACCTGGAATGACCCTATCTACAATGACAGCTGGATGTGGCATAAGGCTGGACACTTGGGACTGAGAGGACTGGTGATATTGGGTCAGCAAATGCAGACCATTTAAAGCTATAATGCTTGGCACACATTCCAAGGATCCCAACTCTCCAGTTTGAAGGGAATATTACTACAGTTATAACATGTAAGGGAAACCTAGAGAATGGATACAGTGTGAATATGAAAGGTTTCTAAAACTCAACTAAGAGTCCCTCTCCTGGTGCTCCGTTTTGACTTTCCAACTGCTTTACTATCAATCTCCCAACTTGGAGAGACAGCCCCTTTAACATCCTGGTTCTCACAGGTTGCCAATTTGGCAGAGGATGAAAGGGAAGAGGTTGACCCAATGAGAGAGTAGCTGTTAGGCATTAAGACGGGCACATGTCACTCCAATTTCCCGGCAGGAAGAAGAATTAACCAAAGTCTCAGCTACACGCCGTGAACCAGTATAGGTCCTGAACCAAAATTTTGGTCTTGCGGTCAGCTCACAAAAAACGAGTTGAAAAATGGATCTCAGGGGCACAATAATTCACAAACTGGCAGAGTAATAAAGGACAACTATCGTCCAAAAATCTGTTGAGGGAAGGCAACGAGGCATAATTGAATGCGAGACAGAATAGCAGGAAACAGATTTCAAGAGGTACATTGGAATCGCCTTTAAAGAACAAGAAGAGGGGCACAACTTCAACAATGATGCACTTGGCCAAAAAGGTCGTATGCGTTTACTCCTGAATATATTCAGGAGAAAACGCATACGCCCTTTTTGGCCAAGCAAGCAAGCAGGCAATGCAAATCTGCACTACAAAGAAGTATGACTTCCAACCGGGCAAAAGGGACATCCGCAAAATGTGTAAAAACCAGAAAGGGAAAACAGGCCCTGGAGAACAGGGAGCCTAGTTATGTTGATGGGCTGGATGTAAATTGCCAACTTCCTCTCTGGAGGACTGCATTGTGTTCCCTAAAACCAGTAAACGACAGAGCTACAGAGCCAAGGGCACACCCAGTCTAGGGAATATACTTTGGGAAAACTGAAATTCAATAAGATAGAGCCACCCCAAAATTTAGGGCTGCACTGCTTACAAGAACTTCAACTTGGGTACACCTTAAATATCCGAGGAAAGACAAAAATGGTTCAAGAAATTGTGGTAATTACGTACGATGGAATATCCCTCAGCCACGAAATCAATGACATAACGCCAGTACCAGCAAAATGAGTGGATTAAGGTACGATGAATCTAAGTGAAATAAGTCACAGAGAAGAAGAAACTTATCATAAGATATCACTTATGAAGGTCCTGTAAACATGGCTACACATGAACTGAGTTAGGAAAGAGAACAGTGTCGTACATTTAGAAAACACTCATATCCCTGCTTAAGGGGGAAGGATAGGTGGGGTGATACATAAAACCAGAGTTTGATATTAGTACAGGTACCATTTCAGAAACCAACTACGGAATAGACAAGACGTACACCTTCTTCATGGAACGGGACTCCAAACCACATATTTCCCTCAGAGGAATATATCTGATTAGTAATAATCTTAAAACCTATGTATTGATATGTCTCCATAAGGGAATCAAGAGTGTGTAGACTGGCATAAACATGGCAGTGAGAATCAGCTCAAACCCAGTATAAAAAGGAATTTCAAAAACAAAACAAAAAACAGGGAAATTCTTTACAATTCCTTCAGGGGCTCTGATGAAACATGGAATGACCATATCTACAACAACAGCTGGATTTGGCATAAGGTTGCACACCTGGGACTGAGAGGATTGGTGAGATTCAGTGAGCAAATGCAGACCATTTAAAGCAATAATGCGTGTCACACATTCCAAGGGTCCCAACTCTCCAGGTTGAAGGGAATATTACTACAGCTATAACATGTATGGCAAACCTAGAGAATGGACACACTGTGAATATGAACGGTTTCTAAAACTCAACATATAATCCCTCACCTGGTGCTCCGGTTTGACTTTCGAACTGCTTTACTATCAATCTCCCTACTTGGAGAGACAGCCCCTTTAACCTCCTGGTTCACACAGGTTGCCAATTTGGCAGAGGCTGAAAGGGCAGACGTAGAACCAATAAAAGAGTAGCTGTTAGGCATTTGGACGCGCACATGTCACTCCAATTTCCCGGCAGGAAGAAGAATTAATCAAAGTCTCAGCCAACCGCCGGGAACCAGTATTGGTCCTGAACCAAAATTTTGGACTTGCGGTCAGCTCACAAAAAACCAGTTGAAAAATGGAGCTCAGGGGCACAGCAATTCACAAACTGGCAGAGTAATAGAGGACAACTATCGACAAAAATCTGTTGAGGGAAGGCAACGAGGCAGACTTCAATGCGAGCCAGAATAGCAGGAAACAAATTTCAAGAGGTACATTGGAATTGCCTTCAATGCACAGGAAGAGGGACACAATTTCGACAATGATGCACTTGGCCAAAAAGGTCGTATGCGTTTTCTCCTGAATATATTCAGGAGAAAACGCATACACACTTTTTGGCCAAGCAAGCAAGCAGGCAATGCAAATCTGCACTACAAAGAAGTGTCACTTCCCACGGGTCAAAAGGGACATCCGCAAAATGTGTAAAAACCAGAAAGGCAAGGCAGGCCCTGGAGAACAGGGAGCATAGTTATGCTGATGGGCGGGATGTAAATTTCCAACTGCCTGTATGGGGGAGGGCACTGTGTTCCCTAAAACAAGTAAACAACACAGCTACAGTGCCAAGGGCACTTCCAGTCTAGGGAATATACCTTGGGAAAACTGAAAATCAATAAGACAGAGCCACCCCAAAATTTAGGTCTGCACTGCCTACAAGAACCTCAACTTGGGTACACCTTAAATATCCCAGGAAAGATAAAATTGGTTCAAGAAACTGTACTTACGTACGATGGAATATCCCTCAGCCATGAAATCAATGTCATAAGGCCAGTAGCAGCAAAATGATTGGATTCAGGTACGATGATTCTAAGTGAAATAAGTCACAGAGAAAAAGAAACTTATAATAAGATATCACTTATGAAGTTCCTGTAAACATGGCTACACATGAACTGAGTTAGGAAAGAGAACACAGTCTCACATTTAGAAAACACTCTTATGCCTGCTTAAGGGGAAAGGAGCGCAGGGGTGATGCATAAAACCAGAGTTTGATATTCGTACAGCTACCGTTCCAAAACCCAAATATGGAATAGACAAGACCTACACCATCCTCAGTGAAAGGAACACAAAACCCCATATTTTCCGCTGAGGAATATATCTGACTAGTAAGAATCTCAAAACCTATGTATTGATATGTGTCCGTAATGGAATGAAGTGGGTCTAGACAGGCATAAACATGGCAGTGAGAGTCAACTCAAACCCACAATACAAAGGAATTTCAAAAACAAAACAAAAAAACAGGAAATTCTTTACAATTCCTACAGGGGCTCTGATGAAACCTGAAATGACCCTCTCTACAAGGACAGCTGGATGTGGCATAAGCCTGGACACCTGGGACTGAGAAGTTTGTTGAGATTCAGTGAGCAAATGCAGACCATTCAAAGCAATAATGCGTGGCACACATTCCAAGGGTCCCAACTCTCCAGGTTGAAGGGAATATTACTACAGCTATAACATGTACGGGAATCCTAGAGAATGGACACACTGTGAATACGAAAGGTTTCTAAAACTCAACTAAGAGTCCCTCTTATGGTGCTCCGGTTTGAATTTCCAACTGCTTTATTATCAATCTCCCAACTTGGAGAGACATCCCCTTTAACCTCCTGGTTCTCACAGGTTGCCTGTTTGGCAGAGGATGAAAGGGAGGTTGGAGAACCAATGAGAGAATAGCTGTTAGGCATTTGGACGGGCACATGTCACTCTAATTGCGCGGCAGGAAGAAAAATTTATCAAATTCTCAGCCACCCACTGGGAACCTGTAGACTTCCTGAACCAAAATTTTGGACTTGTGGTCATCTCACAGAAAATGAGTTGATAAATGGAGATCAGGGGCACAGCATTGCACAAACTGTCAGAGTACTAAAGGGCAAATATCGTCCGAAAATCTGTTGAGGGAAGGCAGCGAGGCAGACCTAAAAGCGAGCCAAAATAACAGGAAACAGATTTCAAGAGGTACATTGGAATCGCCTTTAAAGCACAGGAATAGGGGCACAGCTTCGACCATGATGCACTTGACCAAAAAGGGCGTATGCATTTTCTCGTGAATATATTCAGGAGAAAATGCATACGCCCTTTTTGGCCAAGCAAGAAAGCAGGCAATGCAAATCTGCACTACAATGAAGTATCACATCCGACCAGTCAAAAGGGACATCTGCAAAATGTGTAAAAACCAGAAAGGCAAGATAGGCCCTGGAGAACAGGGAGCCTAGATATGCTGACAGAAAGGATGTAAATTGCAACTGCCTCTCTGGAGGAGTGCATTGTGTTCACTAAAACAAGGAAACAACAGAGCAACACAGCCAAGGGCAATTACAGTCTAGGGAATATACATTGGGAAAATTGAAAATCAATAAGACAGAGCAACCCCAAAATTTAGGGCTGCACTGCTTACAAGAACCTAAACTTGGGTACACCTTAAATAACCCAGGAAAGACAAAAATGGTTCAAGAAATTGTGTTACTTACGTACGATGGAATATCATTCAGCCATGAAATCAATGTCATAAGGCCAGTAGCTTCAAAATGAGTGGATTCAGGTACGATGATTCTAAGTGGAATAAGTCACAGAGAAAAAGAAACTTATCATAAGATATCACTTATGAAGGTCCTGTAAACATGGCTACACATGAACTGAGTTAGGAAAGAGAACAGAGTCTCACATTTACAAAACACTCTTATGCCTGCTTAAGGGGGAAGGAGAGGTGGGGTGACGCATAATACCAGAGTTTGATATTAGTACATGTACAGTTCCATAAACCAACTACGGAATAGACAAGACCTACACTTTCCTCAGTGAAAGGGACTCAAAACGCCATATTTCCCGCTGAGGAATATATCTGACTGGTAAGAATCTTAAAACCTATGTATTGATATGTCTCCGTAAGGGAATCAAGTTTGTCTAGACTGGCATAAACATGGCAGTGTGAATCAGTTCAAATCCACTATATAAAGGAATTTCAAAAACAAATCAAAAAAACAGGGAAATTGTTTACAATTCCTTCAGGGGCTCTGATGAAACCTGGAATGACCCTATCTACAACGACGGCGGGATGTGGCATAAGGCTGGACACTTGGGACTGAGAGGATTGGTGAGATTCGGTGAGCAAATGCAGACCCTTTAAAGCAATAACGGGTGGCCCACATTCCAAGGGTCCCAATTCTCCAGGTTGAAGGGAATATTACTACAGCTATACCATGTACGGGAACCCTAGAGAATGGACACACAGTGAATATGAAAGATTTCTAAAACTCAACTAATAATCCATCTCCCGGTGCTCCGGTTTGACTTTCCAACTGCTTTACTACCAATCTCCCAACTTGGAAAGACAGCCCCTTTAAGCTCCTGGTTCGCACAGGTTGCCAATTTGGCAGAGGTAGAAAGGGAAGAGGGAGAACCAAGGAGAGAGTAGCTGTTAGGCATTTGGACGGGCACATGTCACTCTAATTTCCCAGAAGGAAGAAGCATTAGCCAAAGACTCAGCCATCAGCCGGGAACCAGTATAGGTCTTGAACAAAAATTTGGACTTGCGGTCGGCTCACAAAAAACGAGTTGAAAAATGGAGCTTAGGGTAACAGCAATGCACAAACTGTCAGAGAAGTAAAGGACAACAATCCTCCAAAAATCTGTTGAGGGAAGGCAACGAGGCAGACTTGAAAGCGAGCCAACATAGCAGGAAACAGATTTCAAGAGGTACATTGGAATCGCCTTTAAAGCACAGGAAGAGGGGCACAACTTCGACAATGATGCACTTGGCCAGAAAGGGCGTATGTGTTTTCTCCTGAATATATTAAGGAGAAAATGCATACGTCCTTTTTGGACAAGCAAGCAAGTGGGCAACGCAAATCTGAACAACAATGAAGTATCACTTCCCACCGGTCAAAAGGGACATCCACAAAATGTGTAAAAACCAGAAAGGCAAGAAAGGCCCTTGAGAACAGGGAGCCTAATTATGCTGATGGGCCGGATATAAATTGCCAACTGCTTCTCTGGAGGAGTGCATTGTGTTCCCTAAAACAAGGAAACAACAGAGCAACAGAGCCAAGGGCACTTCCAGTCTAGGGAATATACCTTGGGAATACTGAAAATCAATAAGAAAGAGCCACCGCAAAATTTAGTGCTGCACTGCTTACAAGAACCTCAACTTGGGTACACCTTAAATATCCTAGGAAAGACAAAAATGGTTCAAAAAATTGTGTTAATTACGTACGATGGAATATCCCTCAGCCATGAAATCAATGTTATAAGGCCAGTAGCAGCAAAATGAGTGGATTCAGGTTCGATGATTCTAAGTGAAATAAGTCACAGAGAAAAAGAAACTTATCATAAGATATCACTTATGAAGGTCCTGTAAACATGGCTACACATGAACTGAGTTAGGAAAGAGAACAGAGTCTCACATTTAGAAAACACACTTATGCCTGCTTAAGGGGGAAGGAGAGGTGGGGTGATGCATAAAACCAGAGTTTGATATTAGTACAGGTACCGTTCCAAAAACCAAATATGGAAGAGACAAGACCTACACTTTCCTCAGTGAAATGGACTCAAAACCCCATATTTCTCGCAGAGGAATATATCTGACTAGTAAGAATCTTAAAACCTATGTATTGATAAGTCTCCATAAGGGAATCAAGTGTGTCTAGACTGGCATAAACATGGCAGTTAGAATCAGCTCAAACCCACTATAAAAAGGAATTTCAAAAACAAAACAAAAAAAAAACAGGGAAATTCTTTACAATTCCTTCAGGGGCTCTGATGAAACCTGGAATGACCCTATCGACAATGACAGCTGGATGTGGCATAAGGCTGGACACTTGGGACTGAGAGGATTGGTGAGATTCGGTGAGCAAATGCAGACCATTTAAAGCAATAATGCGTGGCCCACATTCCAAGGGTCCCAACTCTCCAGGTTGAAGGGAAGATTAGTACAATTATAACATGTACGGGAAACCTAGAGAATGGACACTGTGTGAATACAAAACGTTTCTAAAACTCAACTAATAGTCCCACTCCTGGTGCCCCGGTTTGAATTTCCAACTGCTTTACTATCAATCTCCCAAGTTGGAGAGACAGCCCCTTTAACCTCCTGGTTCGCACAGGTTGCCAATATGGCAGAGGATGAAAGGGAAGAGGGAGAACCAATGAGAGAGTAGCTGTTAGACACTTGGACGGGCACATGTCACTCAAATTTCCCGGCAGGAAGAAGAATTAACCAAAGTCTCAGCCCCCCGCCGGGAACCAGTATAGGTCCTGAACCAAAATTTTGGACTTGCGGTCAGCTCACAAAAAACGAGTTGAAAAATGGAGCTCAGGGCAACAGCAATTCACAAACTGGCAGAGAAATAAAGGACAACAATCGTCCAAATATCTGTTGAGGGAAGGCATCGAGGCGGTCTTGAAAGCGAGCCAGAAAAGCAGGAAACAGACTTCAAGAGGTACATTGGAATTGCCTTTAAAGCACAGGAAGAGGGGCACAACTTCGACAATAATGCACTTGGCCAAAAAGGGCGTATGCGTTTTCTCCTGAATATATTCAGGAGAAAACACATACGCCCTTTTTGGCCAAGCAAGCAAGGGGGCAATTCAAATCTGCACTACAAAGTAGTATCATTTCCCACCGGTCAAAAGGGACATCCGCAAAATGTGTAAAAGCCAGAATGGCAAGACAGGAAATGGAGAACAGGGAGCCTAATTATGCTGATGGGCAGGATGTAAATTGCCAACTGCCTCTCTGGAAGAATGCATTGTGTTCCCCAAAACAAGTAAACAACAGAGCTACAGAGCCAAGGGCACTTCCAGTCTAGGGAATATACCTTGGGAAAACTGAAAATCAATAAGATAGAGCCACCCCAAAATTTACGGCTGCACTGCTTACAAGAACCTCAACTTGGGTACACCTTAAAAATCCCAGGAAAGACAAAAATGTTTCAAGAAATTGTGTTACTTACATACGATGGAATATCAGTCAGCCATGAAATCAATGTCATAAGGCCAGTAACTTCAAAATGAGTGGATTCAGGTACGATGATTCTAAGTGAAATAAGTCAAAGAGGAAAAGAAACTTATCATAAGATATCACTTATGAAGTTCCTGTAAACATGGCTACACATGAACTAAGTTAGGAAAGAGAAAAGAGTCTCACATTTAGAAAACTCTCTTATGCCTGCTTAAGGGGGAAGGAGAAGTAGAGTGATTCATAAAACCAGAGTTTCATGTTAGTACAGGTACCGTTCCAAAAACCAAATACTGTGTATACAAGACCTACACTTTCCTCTGTGAAAGGGACTCAAAACCCCATATTTCCCTCAGAGGAATATATCTGACAGGTAAGAATCTTAAAACCTATGTTTTGATATGTCTCCGTAAGGGAATCAAGTTTGTCTAGACTGGCATAAACATGGCAGTGAGAATCATTTCAAACCCACTATAAAAGAGAATTTAAAAAACAAAACAAAAAAACCAGAGAAATTCTTTACAATTTCTTCAGTGGCTCTGATGAAACCTGGAATGACACTATCTACAACGACAGCTGGATGTGGCATAAGGCTGGACACTTGGGACTGAGAGGATTGGTGAGATTCGGTGAGCAAATACAGACCATTTAAAGCAATAATGCGTGGCACACATTCCAAGGGTCCCAACTCACGAGGTTGAAGGGAATATTACTACAGCAATAACAGGTACGGGAAACCTAGAGAATGGACACACTTTGAATACGAAAGGTTTCTAAAACTCAACTAATAATCCCTCTCCTGGTGCTCCGGTTTGACTTTCCAACTCCTTTACTATCAATCTCCCAAGTTGGAGAGATATCCCCTTATCATCCTGGTTCTCACAGGTGGCCAATTTTGTAGAGGATGAAAGGGAAGAGGGAGAACCAATGAGAGAGTAGCTGTTAGGCATATGAACGGGCACATGTCATTCTAATTTCCCGGCAGGAAGAAGAATTAACCAAATTCTCAGACACCCGCCTGGAACCAGTATAGGTCCGGAACCAAAATTATGGACTTGCGGTCAGCTCACCAAAAACGAGTTGAAAAATGGAGCTCAGGGGCAGCAATGCACAAACTGTCAGATAAGTAAAGGACAACAATCGTCCGAAAATCTGTTGAGGGAAGGCAACGAGGCGGACTTGAAAGCGAGCCAGAATAACAGGAAACAGATTTCAAGAGGTACATTGGAATTGCCTTTAAAGCACAGGAATAGGGGCCCAACATCGACAATGATTCACTTGGCCCAAAAGGGCTTCTGCGTTTTCTCCTGAATATATTCAGCAGAAAACGCATACGCGCTTTTTGGCCATAGAAGCAGCGGGCAATGCAAATCTGCACTACAAAGAAGTATCACTTCTCACCGGTCAAAAGGACATCCGCAAAATGTTTAAAATCCAGAAAGGCAAGATACGCCCTGGAGAACAGGGAGCTTAGTTTTGCTGATGGACAGGATGTAAATTGCCAACTGCCTCTCTGGAGGAGTGCACTGTGTTCCCTAAAAGAAGGAAACAACAGAGCTACAGAACCAAGGGCACTACCAGTCTAGGGAGTATACCTTGGGAAAACTGAAAATCAATAAGACAGAGCCACCCAAAATTTAGGGCTGCACTGCTTACAAGAACCTCAACTTGGGTACACTTTAAATATCCTAGGATAGACATAAATGGTTCAAGAAATTGTGTTACTTACGTACGATGGAATATCAGTCAGCCATGAAATCAATGTCATAAGGCCAGTAGCAGCAAAATGAGTGGATTCAGGTACGATGTTTCTAAGTGAAATAAGTCACAGAGAAAAAGAAACTTATCATAATATATCACTTATGAAGGTCCTGTAAACATGGCTACACATGAACTGAGTTAGGAAACAGAACAGAGTCTCACATATAGAAAACAATCTTATGCCTGCTTAAGGGTGAAGGAGAGGTGGGGTGATGCATAAAACCAGAGTTTAATATTAGTACATGTACCGTTCCAAAAACCAACTACAGAATAGAACAAACCTACACTTTCCTTAGTGAAATGGACTCAAAACACCATATTTTCCTCAGAGCTATATATCTCACTAGTAAGAAACTTAAAACCTATGTATTGATATGTCTCCATAAGGGAATGAAGTGTGTCTTGACTGCCATAAACATGGCAGTGAGAATCAGCTCAATCCCCCTATAAAAGGAATTTCAAAAACAAAGCAAAAAAACAGGGAAATTCTTTACAATTCCTTCAGGGGTTCTGATGAAACCTGGAATGACCCTATCTACAACGACAGCTGGATGTGGCATAGGGCTGGACATTTGGGACTGAGTGGATTGGTGAGATTCAGTGAGCAAATGCAGACCCTTTAAAGCAATATTATATGGCACACATTCCAAGGGTCCCAATTCTCCAGGTTGAAGGGAATATTACTACAGCTATAACATGTACGGGAACCCTAGAGAATGGACACACTGTGAATATGAAAGATTTCTAAAACTCAACTAATAATCCCTCTCCTGTTGCTCCGGTTTGACTTTCCAACAGATTTACTACCAATCTCCAAACTTGGAAAGACAGCCTCTTTAACCTCCTGGTTCGCACAGGTTGCCAATTTCGCAGAGGAAGAAAGGAAAGAGGGAGAACCAATGAGAGAGTAGCTGTTAGGCATTTGGACGGGCACATGTCACTCTAATTTCCAGGAAGGAAGAAGAATTAACCAAAGTCTCAGCCACCCGCCGGGAACCAGTATAGGTCTTGAACCAAAATTTGGACTGGCGGTCAGCTCACAAAAAAACGAGTTGAAAACTGGAGCATAGGGGCACAGCAATGCACAAACTGTCAGATAAGTAAAGGACAACAATCGTCCAAAAATCTGTTGAGGGAAGGCAACGAGGCCGGCTTGAAAGCGAGCCAGAATAGCAGGAAACAGATTTCAAGAGGTACATTGGAATCACCTTTAAAGCACAGGAAGAGGGGCACAACTTCGACAATGATGCAGTTGGCCAGAAAAGGCGTATGTGTTTTCTCAGGAATATATTAAGGAGAAAACGCATAAGTCCTTTTTGGCCAAGCAAGCAAGCGGGCAACGCAAATCTGAACTACAATGAAGTATCACTTCCCACGGGTCAAAAGGGCATCCGCAAAGTGTGTAAAAACCAGAAAGGCAAGACAGGCCCTGGAGAACAGGGAGCCTAGTTATGCTGATGGGCAGGATATAAATTGCCAACTGCCTCACTGGAGGAGTGAATTGTGTTCCCTAAAACAAGGAAACAACAGAGCAACAGAACCAAGGGCACTTCCATTCTAGGGAATATACCTTGGGAATACTGAAAATCAATAAGAAAGAGCCACCACTAAATTTAGTGCTGCACAGCTTACAAGAACCTCAACTTGGGTACACCTTAAATATTCAAGGAAAGACAAAAATGGTTCAAGAAATTGTGTTATTTACGTACGATGGTATATCCGTCAGCCATGAAATCAATGTTATAAGGCCAGTAGCAGCAAAATGAGTGGATTTAGGTACGATGATTCTATGTGAAATAAGACCCAGAGAAAAAAAACTTAGCATAAAATATCACTTATGAAGGTCCTGTAAACATGGCTACACATGAACTGAGTTAGGAAAGAGAACAGAGTCTCACATTTAGAAAACACTCTTATGCCTGCTTAAGGGGGAAGTAGAGGTGGGGTGATGCATAAAACCAGAGTTTGATATTAGTACAGGTACCGTTCCAAAAACAAAATATGGAATAGACAAGACCTACACTTTCCGCAGTGAAATGGACTCAAAACCCCATATTTCACGCAGAGGAATATATCTGACTAGTAAGGATCTTAAAACTTATGTATTGATAAGTCTCCATAAGGAAATCAAGTGTGTCTAGACTGGCATAAACATGGCAGTTAGAATCAGCTCAAACCCACTATAAAAAGGAATTTCAAAAACAAAACAAAAAAACAGGGAAATTCTTTACAATTCCTTCAGGGGCTCTGATGAAACCTGGAATGACCCTATCTACAATGAAAGCTGGATGTGGCATAAGGCTGGACACTTGGGACTGAGAGGATTGGTGATATTTGGTGAGCAAATGCAGACCATTTAAAGCAATAATGCGTGGCACACATTCCAAGCGTCCCAACTCTCCAGGTTATAGGGAATATTACTACAGCTATAACATGTATGGGAAACCTAGAGAATGGACACAGTGTGAATACAAAAGGTTTCTAAAACTCAACTAAGAGTCCCTCTCCTGGTGCTCCAGTTTGAATTTCCAACTGCTTTACTATCAATCTCCCAACTTGGAGAGACAGCCCCTTTAACCTCCTGGTTCGCACAGGTTGCCAATTTGGCAGAGGATGAAAGGGAAGAGGGAGAACCAATGAGATAGTAGCTGTTAGGCATTTGGATGGGAACATGTCACTCTAATTTCCCGGCAGGAAGATGAATTAACCAAAGTCTCAGGCACCCGCGGGGAACCAGTATACGCCCTGAACCAAAATTTTGGACTTGCGGTCAGCTCACAATAAACGAGTTGAAAAATGGAGCTCAGGGCCACAGCAATTCACAAACTGGCAGAGAAATAAAGGACAACAATCGTCCAAATATCTGTTGAGGGAAGGCAACGAGGCGGACTTGAAAGCGAGCCAGAATAGCAGGAAACAGATTTCGATAGGTAGATTGGAATCGCCTTTAAAGCACAGGAAGAGGGGCACAACTTCGACAATGATGCACTTGGCCAAAAAGGGCTTATGCGTTTTCTCGTGAATATATTCAGGAGAAAATGCATACGCCCTTTTTGGTCAAGCAAGCAAGGGGGCAATTCAAATCTGCACTACAAAGAAGTATCATTTCCCACCGGTCAAAAGGGACATCCACAAAATGTGTAAAAGCCAGAAAGGCAAGACAGGCAATGGAGAACATGGAGCCTAGTTATGCTGCTGGACAGAATGTAAATTGCCACCTTCCTCTCTGGAGGAGTGCACTGTGTTCCCTAAAACAAGGAAACAACAGAGCTACAGAGCCAAGGGCACTTCCAGTCTAGGGAATAAACCTTGGGAAAACTGAAAATCAATAAGACAGAGCCATCCAAAATTTAGGGCTGCACTGCTTACAACAACCTCAACTTGGGTACACCTTAAATATACCAGCAAAGAAAAAAATGGTTCAAGAAATTTTGTTACTTACATACGATAGAGTATCAGTCAGCCATGAAATCAATGTCATAAGGCCAGTAGCACCAAAATGAGTGGATTAAGGTACGATGATTCTAAGTGAAATAAGTCACAGAGAAAAAGAAACTTATCATAAGATATCACTTATGAAGGTCCTGTAAACATGGCTACACATGAACTGAGTTAGGAAACAGAACAGAGTCTCACATTTAGAAAACACTCTTATGCCTGCTTAAGGGGAAAGGAGAGGTGGGGTGATGCATAAAACCAGAGTTTGATATTAGTAGAGGTACCGTTCCAAAAACCAACTACGGAATAGACAAGACCTACACTTTCCTCAGTGAAAGGGACTCAAAACGCCATATTTCCCGCAGAGGAATATAATTGACTGGTAAGAATCTTAAAAGCTATGTATTGATATGTATCCGTAAGGGAATCAAGTTTGTCTAGACTGGCATAAACATGGCAGTGAGAATCAGTTCAAACCGACTATAAAAAGGAATTTCAAAAACAAAACAAAAAATCAGGGAAATTCTTTACAATTCCTTCAGGGGCTCTGATGAAACCTGGAATGACCCTATTTACAATGACAGCTGGAGGTGGCATAAGGCTGGACACTTGGGACTGAAAGGATTGGTGAGATTCGGTGAGCAAATGCAGACCATTTAAAGCAATAATGCGTGGCACACATTCCACAGGTCCCAACTCTCCAGGTTGAAGGGAATATTACTACAGCTATAACATGTACAGGAATCCTAGAGAATGGACACACTGTGAATACAAAAGGTTTCTAAAACTCAACTAATAATCCCTCTCCTGGTGCTCCAGGTTGACTTTCCAACTGCTTTACTATCAATCTCCCAAATTGGAGAGACTGGCCCTTTAACCTCCTGGTTCTCACAGGTGGCCAATTTTGGAGAGGATGAAAGGGAAGAGGGAGAACTAATGAGAGAGTAGCTGTTAGGCATTTGGACGGGCACATGTCATTCTAATTTCTCAGCAGGAAGAAGAATTAACCAAATTCTCAGACACCCGCTGGGAACCACTATAGGTCCTGCACCAAAATTTTGGACTTGAGGTCAGCTCACAAAAAACGAGTTGAAAAATGAAGCTCAGGGGCACAGCAATGCACAAACTGGCAGAGTAGTAAAGGACAACAATCATCCGAAAATCTGTTGAGGGAAGGCAACGAGGCAGACTTGAAAGCGAGCCAGAATAGCAGGAAACATATTTCAAGTGGTACATTGGAATCGCATTTAAAGCCCAGGAATAGGGGCACAACTTCGACAATGATGCACTTGGCCAAAAATGGCGTATGCGTTTTCTCCGGAATATACTCAGGAGAAAACGCATACGTGATTTTTGGCCAAGCAAGCAATCGGGCAATTCAAATTTGCACTACAATGAAGTATCACTTCCCACCAGTCAAAAGGGCCATCCGCAAAATGTGTAAAAACCAGAAAGGCAAGATAGGCCCTGGAGAACAGGGAGCCTAGTTATGCTGATGGACAGGATGTAAATTGCCGACTGCCTCTCTGGAAGAGTGCATTGTGTTCCCTAAAACAAGGAAACAACAGAGCTACAGAGCCAAGGGCACTTCCAATCTAGGGAATATACCTTGGGAAAACTGAAAATCAATAAGATAGAGCCACCCCAAAATTTAGGGCTGCTTATGTAGATGGTTTACTTATGTAGAGGGGAATATTACTCATCCAGAAATCAATGAAATAAGGCCAGTTGTAACAACTCTGGAGGATTTACATACGATCATTCTAAGTGACGTATGTCAGAAAGAAAAAGACACATATCATAAGATGTCACTTAAAGGTGGAATCAAAAATGGCTACACATGAAATAAATTACAAAACAGAAACATAGTCTAATATGTAGAAAATAGACATAAGGCTGCCAAATGGAAAGGTGAGGAAGGGTGAGGTATTATCCAGGAGCTTGAAATTAGCAAAGATACCATTCCAAGTACCACATTGAATAACTGACAAGGCCTACACCGTACCTCAAAGAACTGCACTCAGCCCACTCAAGTCACAGGAAAATAATACATATGAATGGTAAGCATCTGAAAAAATTTATTGTTGTCTCACAGTACATGAATCAAGTGGATGTACAGCAGCAAAAAACAGAGCTTTGAAAATCAGCTGTAACCAATATAAACATAAATTTAAAAATATTTAGAAAAACAGTGAGACAGACAAAAATTCTTACAACCTTTGTTGAAGGGCTATGATGTAACATGGATTGAACACATGTAGACCCACAGCAGGATGATATATAAGGCAGGAAGCTATGCACACTAAGAGATGTTAGAGAGGCTGGGTGAGGAAATGCAGACCTTTAAAAGAAATACTGCCTGATTCCCATTCCATGGGTCCCAAATCTGCAGGTTCAAGGGAATCTTCTGACAGCGAAAACATGCCTGGGAGACCGAGACGAATGTACACCGTGTGATCAGGAAAGGGGTCTAAAATGCACCTCATTTTTGATCTCCTGGTGCTGGGGTTCGCCATTCCAGCCAAATTACTAACAATCTCCCCACTTGGAGAATCAGCACCATTAACCTCCTGTTTCACACAGTTTGCAATTTGTGCAGAGGATAAACGGGAAGAGGGGGAACCAATGAGAGACTAGCTGTAGGAGTTTTGACAGGCACATGTCACTCTAATTTCCCATTAGGAAGAAAAATTAACCAAAGGCTCAGCCTGCCTCCCCAGAACCAGAATAGGCCCGGAAGCAATACAATGGTTTGGCGGCCAGCTCACAAAAAAAGCGAGTTGCAAAATGGAGCTCAGGAGCAGACAATTCAAAAACCTGCAAAGATAAAAATGATAACCAACGTCCAAAAATATATTCAGGTAAGGCAACGAAGAGGATCTGAATGAGAGGCAGAATTGCAGGAAACGGATTTCAAAAGGGAGATTGGACTCACATTTAAAGCATGTGAAAAGTAGCAGAATTTCTAAAATGATGTAGTTGGGCAAAAGGGTGTATGCGTTTTTTTCATAAATAACTTCAGGAAAAAAAACACATACAGACTTTTTGGCCAACCAAGCAAGCGGAAAATGCAAATCTGCACAACAAAGAAGTCTCAATTTCCACTGCTCAGAAAGGCCATCCAAAAAATATGTACAAACCAGAAATGCAGGAGAGGCCATGGAGAACAGGGAGCTAGTCACGCTGATGGGTGGGGTATAAATATCCAAGAGCCACTCTGAAGAAGTGTATGCTGTTTCCTAAAACATCTAAAATACAAAGCTACCGAGCATAGGGCACTTCCACTCATGGGCATATAACTTGGGAAGACTAAATATCAACAAGACACAGGCACCCTAAATTTTATGGCTGCTCTGCATACAAGAACCTCAACATCAGTACAACTTAAATATTCCAGGAAAGAGAAAATTGCGTAAAGAACTTGTGATAATGTTGTACAATTGAATAACACTCAGACATGAAATCAATGTCATAAGGCCAGTAGCAGAATAATGAGTGGATTTAGGTACGATGATTCTAAGTGAAATAAGTCACAAAGAAAAAGAAACTTATCATAAGATATCAATTAGGAAGTTCCTGTAAACATGGCTACACATGAACTGAGGAAAGAGAACAGAGTCTCACATTGAGAAAACACTCTTATGCCTGCTTAAGGGGGAAGGAGAGTTGGGGTGATGCATAAAACCAGAGTTTGATATTGGCACAGGTACCATTCCATGAAGCAAATACAGAATAGACAAAACCTACACCTTCCTCAGTGAACGGGAGGCAAAACCCCAAAACCCAGCACAGGAATATATCTGACTAGTAAGAAACTTAAAACCTATATAATGATATGTCTCCATAAGGGAATCAAGTGTGTCTAGACCGGCATAAACATGTCGGTGAAAATCAGCTCAACCCCATTATAAAAATGAATTTCAAAAACAAAACAAAACAAAAAAAAAAAACAGCGAAATTCTTACACAATTCCTTCAGGGGATCTGATGAAACCTGGAATGACCCCATCTGCAAAGATAGCTAGATGAGACATAAGGCTGGACACTTGGGGCTGAGAGGACTGGTGAGATTGGGTGAGAAAATGCAGACCCTTTAAAGCAGTAATGCATGCCACCCATTCCATGGGTCCCAACTCTCCAGGTAGAAGGGAATATCACTACAGTTATAACATGTATGGGAAACCTAGAGAATGGACACCATGTGATGGCAAAAGATTTCTAAAAGGCTCCTAATTTTTCCCCTCCTTGTGCTCCAGTTTGGCATTCCAACTGCCTTAGTATCAATCTCCCAACTTGGAGAGTCAGCCCCTTTAAGCTCCTGCTTCGCACCGTTTGCAAATTGTGCAGTGGATGAAAGGGAAGAGGGAGAACCAAACAGAGAGTAGCTGTAGGCATTTGGACGGACACATGTCACTCTATTTTCCCGTCTGGAAGGAAGAATTATCCAAAGCGTCAGCCTGCACCCCCGGAACCAGTATAGGTCCTGTAGCAAAATTGTGGATTTGTGTTCAGCTCACAAAAACACGAGTTGAAAATTGGAGCTCAGGGGCACAGCAATTCACGAACCTGCAGAGTTATAAAGGACAACTCTTTTCCAAAAATCTGTTGAGGGAAGGCAACGTAGCAGACTTGAAAATGAGGCAGAATTGCACAAAACATATTTCAAGTGGTAAATTGGAATCACCTTTAAAGCACAGGAAAAGCGTAACAACTTCGACAATGATGAACTTGGCCAAAAAGGGCGTATGCATTTTCTGCTGAATATATCCAGGAGAAAATGAATACGCCCTTTTTGGCCAATCAAGCAAGCCCGCATGCAAATCCACACTACAAAGAATTGTCACTTCCCACCGGTAAAAAGGGACATCTGAAAATCTGTAAAAACCAGAAAATAAAGACAGAGATAAAAAGAGCATGTTGCAATGTGATCCCAAGGGTCATGGAGGACTGTGATGACAAGGTCATGGAGCATTTTGCTGTCAAAGACATGGAGCATTGTGATGACAATGGTCACGGAGCACTGTGATGACAAGCGTCACATAGCATTGTGATTACAGGGGTCATGGAGCATTGGGATGACAAAGGCATGGATCATTTTGATGACAAGGGTTATGGAGCAGTTTGATGACAAGAGTCCCAGATCACTGTGTTGTCAGGGGTCATGGAGGTTTGTGATGAGAGTGGTCATGGAGCATTGTGATGACAAGGGTCATGTAGAAGGGAGAAGAGAAGGTCATGGATCTTTGGGATGAAAATGTTCATGGAGTATTGTGATGACTTGGGTCATGGAGCCTTGTGATGACAAGTCTCATGGAGCATTCTGATGAAAATGTGCATGGAGAATTGTGATTATAGGGGTCTTGGAGCATTGTGATGACAAGGGCATGGAGCATTTGGATGAGAAGACCATGGAGCATTCTGATGACATGCGTCATGGAGATTTGTGATGACAAGGGCATGGAGCATTGTGATTACAGGGGTCTTGGAGCATTGTGATGAAAAGGGCATTGATCATTGTGATGGAAAAGGCATGGAGCCTTGTCATGACAGGGTTCAAGGAAAGTACTGATGACAAGTGTCAGGGAGCATTGTGATGACAAGTGTATTGAGCATTGTGATGACAAAGGTCATGGAGCATTGTGATGAGAATACCATGGATAATTGTGATGACGAGCGTCATGGGGCGTTGTGATGACAAGTGTTACGGAACATTGTGATCACAAGGGTTTGGAACATTGTGATGACAAAGGTCATGGAGCATTTTGATTTCATTGTGATGACAATAGCATGAAGCATTATGATGATGGGCATGGTGAATTGTGATGACAGGGTTCATGGAGCATTGAGATGAAAAGGGGCATGGAGCATAGTGATTAAAATTGTCTTGGAGCAATGTGATGACAAGGGCATGGAGCATTGTGATGAGAAGGCAATTGAGCATTCTGATGACATGCGTCATGGAGCTTTGTGATGACAAGTCATTTAGCATTGTGATGACAGTGGCATTCAAAATTGGTCTAACAAGTTTCATTGATTATTGTGATGACGGTGGACATGGTGCATTTTCATGACAAGGGCATGGAGCATTGTGATTTCAAGGTCATGGAATATTGTGAAGACAGGTGCCAGGGAGTGTTGTGATGACATATGTCATGGTCCATTGAGGTGACAATGTCATGGAGCATTGCGATACCAAGTGTCATGGAGGATTGTGATGACAAAGTAATGGAGCATTGTGATGACAAGGGCTTGGAGCATCGTGATGACAAGGGTCATGGAGCACTGTGATGACAAGATCTTGGAGCATTGTGAGGAGAAGGGCCATTGAGAATTTTGATGAGAAGGTCGTGAAGCATTGTGATGAAAAGCGCACCGAGCTTGCTATGACAGGGGTCATGGAGCATTGCGATGAGAAGTGCATGGAGAATTGTGATGACAAGAGCATGTAACATTGTGATGAGAAGTGTCATGGAGCATTTTGATGATAAGGACATGTAGAATTTTGATGACCAGTGCATGGAGAATTGTGATGGAAAGACCGTGGAGCACTGTGATGAGAAGACCATGGATAATTGTGATGATGAGCGTCATGGAGCACTGTAATGACAAGGGGCATAGAGCATTGTGATGACAGGTGTCATGGATCATTGTGATGACAAGTGTCATGGACCATTCTGATGAGAAGCTTGTGGAGTACTGTGATGACAATGGCATGGAGCATTGTGAGGAAAAGGGCATGGAGCATTGTGATGAAAAATGCTTGGAGCCTTTTCATGACAGGGTTCAAGGAGCATTCTGACAACAAGTGTCAGGGAGCATTGTGATGACAATTGTATTGAGCATTGTGATGACAAAGGTCATGGACCATTATGATGACAGGCATCATGGAGCGTTGTGATGACAAATGTTATGGAACATGGTGATCACAAGGGTTTTGAGCATTGTGATGACAGAAGTCATGTATCATTTTCCTTTCAAGGTGCATGGAACATTGTGATGACAAGGGCATGGAGCTTGCTGTGATAGGGGTCATAGAGCATTGTGATGACAAGTGCATGGAGAATTGTGATGACAAGAGCATGTAACATTGTGATGAGAAGTGTCATGGAGCATTTTGATGATAAGGGCATGTAGAATTTTCATGACCAGTGCATGGAGCATTGTGATGGAAAGACCGTGGAGCACTGTGATGAGAAGACCATGGATAATTGTGATGATGAGCGTCATGGGGCACTGTAATGACAAGGGTCATAGAGCATTGTGATGACAGGTATCATGGATCATTGTGATGACAAGTATCATGGACCATTCTGATGAGAAGCTTGTGGAGTACTGTGATGACAATGGCATGGAGCATTGTGAGGAAAAGGGCATGGAGCATTGTGATAAAAATGCTTGGAGCCTTTTCATGACAGGGTTCAAGGAGCATTCTGACGACAAGTGTCAGGGAGCATTGTGATGACAAGTGTATTGAGCATTGGGATGACAAAGGTCATGGAGCATTGTGATGACAGGCATCATGGAGCGTTGTGATGACAAATGTTATGGAACATTGTGATCACAAGGGTTTTGAGCATTGTGATGACAGAAGTCATGTATCATTTTCATTTCAAGGTGCATGGAGCATTGTGATGACATGGGCATGAAGCATTGTGAACCCAAGATTCATGGAGGGTTTTGATGACAATGGGAATGGAGTATTGTGATGACAAGCGCCTGGAGCATTGTGATGACAATGTCATGTAGCATTTTGCTGAACAATGCATGGAACATTTTGATGACAAGGGTTATGGAACACTGTGATGACAAGCGTCATGGAGCATTGTGATTACAGCGGTCACGGAGCATTGGATGGCAAGGGCATTGATCATTGTGATGACAAGGGTCATGGATCACTTTGATGACAAGAGTCCTGGATCATTGTGTTGTGTGGTGTCATGGAACACTGTGATGACAGCGGTCATTGAGCCTTGTGATGACAAGTGTCATGGAGCATTCTGATGAAAATGGGTGTGGAGCATTGTGATTACATGGGTCTTGGAGCATTGTGATGAAAATGGCATGGATGATTGTGATGCAAAATGCATGGAACCTTGTCATGACAGGGTTCAAGGAGCATACTGACGACAAGTGTCAGGGAGCATTGTAATGACAAGTGTGTTGAGCATTGTGATGACAAAGGTCATGGAGCATTGTGATGAGAAGACCATGGATAATTGTGATGATGAGCATCATGGGGCGTTGTGATGACAAGTGTTATAGAACACTGTGATCACAAGGGTTTGGAGCATTGTGTTGACAGAGGTTATGGAGCATTCTGATTTCATTGTGATGACAATAGCATGAAGCATTATGATGATGGGCATGGTTCATTGTGATTACAGAGTTCATGGAGCATTGAGATGAAAAATAGCATGGAGCATTTTGATTACAGTTGTCTTGGAGCATTGTGATGTCAAGGGCATGGAGCATTGTGATGAGAAGGCCATGGAGCAGATTGCTGACATGCGTCATGGAGCTTTGTGATGAAAATAGCATGGAACATTGTGATTACAGGGTTCTTGGAGCCTTGTGATGACAAGGCCGTGGAACATTGTCATGACAGTGGTGAGGGAGTATTGTGATTACTAGTGATGGAACATTTTGATATCAGTGGTGAGAGAGCATTTTGATGAGAAGTACATGGAGCATTGTGATGACAAGTTTTATGGAGCATTCTGATGACAATTTTGTGGAAAATTTTGATAACAAGCACATGGAGCATTTTGTTAACAAGGGTCATGGAGCACTCTGCTGACAAAGGCATGGAGCATTGTGATGGCAAGGGTCACAGAGCATTGTGAATGAAAAGTTCATGGAGAATTATGGTGACAAATTTCACAGAGCCCTGTGATGACGAGGGCATGGACCATTTTGATGCTAAAGGTCATGGAGCACTGTGATGACAATGGCATGGAGCACTGTGATGACAACGGCCATTGAGAATTTTGATGACAATGTCGTGAAGCACTGAGATGAAAAGCACTTGGAGCTTGCTATGACAGGGTTCGTGGAGCATTGCGATGACAAGTGCATGGAGAATTGTGATGACAAGATCATGTAACATTGTGATGAGAAGTGTCATGGAGCATTGTGATGGCAAGACCGTGGAGCACTGTGATGAGAAGACCATGATTAATTGTGATGTCGAGTGTCATGCAGCACGGTAATGACAAGGGGCATGGAGCATTGTGATGACAGGGGTCATGGAGCACTGTGATGAGAAGTTCATGGAGCATTGGGCTGAAAATATTCATTGAGTATTGTGATGGCAGTGGTCATGGATCATTGCAATGACAATGGAATGGAGCATTGTGATGACAAGGTCCTGGATAATTGTGAGGAGAAGACCATGGAGACTTGGGATGACAAGTGTCATGGAGCATTCTGATGAAAAGGGGTGTGGAGCATGTGATTACATGGGTCTTGGAGCATTGTGATGAAAATGGCATGGGTGATTGTGATGCAAATGGCATGGAGTCTTGTCATGACAGGGTTCAAGGAGCATACTGACGACAAGTGTCAGGGAGCATTGTAATGAAAAGTGTATTGAGCATTGTGATGACAAAGGTCTTGGAGCATTGTGATGAGAAGAACATTGATAATTGTGATGATGAGCATCATGAGGCGTTGTGATGACAAGTGTTATGGAACACTGTGATCACAAGGGTTTGGAGCATTGTGTTGACAGAGGTTATGGAGCATTCTGATTTCATTGTGATGACAATAGCATGAAGCATTATGATGATGGGCATGGTTCATTGTGATTACAGTGTTCATGGAGCATTGAGATGAAAAGTGGCATGGAGCATTTTGATTAAAGTTGTCTTGGAGCATTGTGATGACAAGGGTATGGAGCATTGTGATGAGAAGGCCATGGAGCAGATTGATGACATGCGTCATGGAGCTTTGTGATGACAATAGCATGGAACATTGTGATTACAGGCGTCTTGGAGCATTGTGATGACAAGGGACATGGAGCCTTTTGATGACAAGGCCGTGGAACATTGTCATGATAGGGGTGAGGGAGTATTGTGATGACTAGTGATGGAACATTTTTATATCAGTGGTGAGAGAGCATTTTGATGAGAAGTACTTGGAGCATTGTGATGACAAGTTTTATGGAGCCTTCTGATGACAAGTTTGTGGAAAATTTTGATAACAAGCGCATGGAGCATTGTGATAACAAGGGTCATGGAGCACTCTGCTGACAAAGGCATGGAGCATTGTGATGGCAAGGGTCACAGAGCATTGTGAATGAAAAGTTCATGGAGCATTATGGTGACAAATTTTACAGAGCCCTGTGATGACGAGGGCATGGACCATTTTGATGGCAAAGGTCATGAATCATTGTGATGACTGGAATCACGGAGCATTGTGATGACAAGGGCATGGAGCATTGTGATGACAGGGGCATGGAACATTGGTCTGACAAGTTTCATGGATTATTGAGATTACAGTGGGCATGGCGCATTGTGTTGACAAGGGCATGCAGCATTGTTATGAGAAGGTCATGGAGTACTGTGCAGACAGGTGTCAGGGAGCATTGTGATGATATATGTCTTGGTGCATTGTGATGACAATGGCATGGAGCATTGTGAAGCCAAGTGTCATGGAGGATTGTGATGACAAAGGTAATGGAGCATTGTGATGACAAGGGCTTGGAGCTTTTTGATGACAATGGTCATGGAGCACTGTGATGACAAGGGCATGGAGCACTGTGGTGACAAACGTCACAGAGACTTGTGATGACGAGGGCATGGACCATTTTGATGAGAAAGGTCATGAGCATTGTGATGACTGGAGTCACAGAGCATTGTGATGACAGGGGTCATGGCGCATTGTGATGACAAGGGCATGGGGCAATGTGATGACAGGGGCATGGAGGATTGGTCTTACAAGTTTCATGGATTATTGTGATGACAGTGGGAATGGCGCATTGTGATGACAATGGCACGGAGAATTGTGATGACAAAGTCATGCAGTATTATGAAGACATGTGTCAGGGAACATTGTGAAGACCTAAGTCATGGCCCATTGTGATGACAATGGCATGGAGCATTGTGATTCCAAGTGTCATGGAGGATTGTGATGACAAAGGTAATGGAGCATTGTGATGACAAGGGCTTGGAATATTGTGATGACAAAGGTCATGGAGCACTGTGCTGACAAGAGCATGGAGCATTGTGATGACAAGGTTCATGGAGCATTGTGGGGACAAATGTCACAGAGCCTTGTGATGACGAGGGCATGGACCATTGTGATGACCAAGGTCATGAAGCATTTTGATTACTGGAGTCATGGATCATTGTGATGACAATGGCATGGAGCATTGTGATGACAGGGGCATGGAGCTTTGGTCTGACAAGTTTCATGGATTATTGTGATGGCAATGGGCATGGCTCCTTGTGATGACAAGGGCATGGAGTATGGTGATGACAACATCGTGCAGAATTGTGAAGACAGGTGTCAGGAAGCATTGTGATGACCTATGTCATGGACAATTGTGATGACAATGGCATGGAGCATTGTGGTGCCAAGTGTCATGGAGGATTGTGATGACAAAGGTAATGGAGCATTGTGATGACAAGGGCTTGGAGAATTGTGATGACAAGGGCCATTGAGAATTTTGATGACAAATTCGTGAAGCATTGTGATGACAAGCGCATGAAGCTTGCTATGACAGGGGTCATGGAGCATTGCAATGACAAGGGCATGGAGAATTTTGCTGAAAAGAGCATGTAAAATTGTGATGAGATGTGTCAAAGAGCATTGTGATGACAAGGACGTGGAGAATACTGATGACCAGGGCATGGAGCATTGTGATGGCAAGACCTCGGAGCATTGTGATGTGTAGACCATGGATAATTGTGATGACGGGCGTCAGGGAGCACTGTAGTGACAAGGGGCATGGAGCATTGTGATAACTGGTGTCATGGAGCATTGTGATGACAGGGGTCATGGAGCATTGTGATGACAAGGTTCATGGAGCATTTGGACGACAAGCTTGTGGAGTATTATGATGACAATTGCATGGAGCATTGTGATGAAAATGCCATTGAGCATTGTGATGACAAGGGCAAGGAGTAATGTGATGAGAGTGGTCATGGAGCATTGTGATGACAATGGCATGGAGTATTGTGATGCCAAGGGTCATGGATCATTGTGATGACAAAGGTCATGGAGCATTTTGATGACAAGTGCGTGGTGCATTGTGATGAGAAGGGCAGGGAGCATTGTGATGACAGGGTCATGGAACATTGTGATGTCAGTGGTCATGGACCATTGTGATGATAAGTGCATGTAGCATTTTGATGACAGGGGTCATGGAACATTGTGATGACAGGGGTGATGGAGTATTGTGATGACTAGTGATGGAACATTGTGATATCAGTGGTGAGAGAGCATTTAGATGAGAAGTGCATGGAGCATTGTGATAAAAAGGTTTATGGAGCATTGTGATGACAAGGTTGTGGAGCATTGTGATGACAAGTGCACGGCTCATTGTGATGACATGTGTCTTGGGACATTGTGCTGAGAAGCACATGGAGCATTGTGATGACAAGGGTCATGGAGCATTGTGCTGACATAGTCATGGAGCATTGTGATGGCAAGTGTTACAGAGCATTGTGATGATGACGGGATGGACCATTGTGATGACAAAGGTCATAAAGCATTGTGATGACTGGAGTCAAGGAACATTATGATGTGAGTGGTAATGGAGCATTGTGATTACAAGGGCATGGAACATTGTGATGACAGGGGCATGGAGCATTGGTCTGACAAGTTTCATGTATTATTGCTATGACAGTGGGCATGGAGCATTGTGATGACAGAGGTCATGGATCATTTCCATTTCAAGGACCATGGCGCATTGTGATGACAAGGGCATCAAGCAATGTGAACCCAAGTTTCATCGAGGATTTTGATGACAATGGGAATGGAACATTGTGATGACAAGTTCATGAAGCATTTTGCTGACAAATGCAAGGAACATTTTGATGACAAGGGTTATGGAGCACTGTGATGACAAGCGTCACTGAACATTGTGATTACAGGGGTCATGGAGCATTGGGATAACAAGGGCATGGATCATTGTGATGACAAGGGTCATGGAGCATTTTGATGACAAGAGTCCCGGATCATTGTGTTGTGAGGGGTGATGGATCGTTGTGATGACTGTGGTCATGGAGCATTGTTATGACAGGGGTCATGGAGCATTGTGATGACAAGGGCATGGTGCATTGAGAATGAGAAGGCCATGGAGCATTCTGATGACATGCGTCATGGAGCTTTGTGATGACAAGGGCATGGAGCATTGTGATTACAGGGTCTTAGAGCATTGTGATGAGAAGTGTAATGGAGTCTTGTGATGACAAGGCCGTGGAACCTTGTGATGCCAGGGGTCATGGAGCATTGTTATGACAGGAGTAATGGAGCATTGTGATGACAAGGGCATGGAGCATTGGTCTGAAATGTTTCATGGATTATAGTGATGAGAGTGTGCATAGAGCATTATGATGACAAGGGCAAGGAACACTTTGATACATGGGTCATGGAGGATTGTAATGACAAGGGCATGGAGCATTGTGATGAGAAGGGCATCGAGCATTGTGATGACAAGCATCTTGGAGCTTTGTGATGACAAGGGCATGGAGCAATATGATGAGAGGCTTCTTGGAGCATTGTGATGACAATGGCATGGAGCATTGTGATGCCAAGGGTCATGGTTCTTTGTGATGACAAAGGTCATGTAGCATTTTGATGACAAGGGAGTGGTACATTGTGACGATAAGGGCATGTAGCATTGTGATGACTAGGGTCATGGATCATTGTGATGAAAAGGGTGAAGGAGTATTGTGATGATTAGTGATGGAACATTGTGATATCAGTGGTGAGAGAGCATTTTCTTGAGAAGTGCATGGAGTATTGTGATGACAAAGATGTCAAGCATTGTGTTGACAAGCGCATGGTGCCTTGTGATGACATCAGCCATGGAGCAGTGTGCTGACAAGCTCATGGAGCATTGTGATGACAAGGGTCATGGAGCATTGTGCTGACAAAGGCATGGAGCGTTGTGATGCGAAGGGTCACAGAGCATTGTGATTAAAAGTTCATGGAGCATTGTGGTGACAAAGGTCACAGAGCTTTGTGTGACGAGGTCATGGACCATTGTGATGACAAATGTCATGAAGCATTGTGATGACTGAAGTCACGGAGCGTTGTGATAACAGTGGTCTTGGAGCATTGTGATGAAAAGGGAAAGGATCATTGTGATGAAATACGCATGGATTCTTGTCATGACAGTGTTCAAGGAGCATACTGATGACAAGTGTCAGGGAGCATTGTGCTGACCAGCTCATGGAGCATTGTGATGACAAGTGTATTGAGCATTGTGATGACAAATGTCATGGAGCATTGTGATGAGAAGACCATTGATAATTGTGATGACGAGCGTAATGGGGCGTTGTGATGACAAATGTTATGGAACATTGTGATCACAAGGGTTTGGAACATTGTGATGACAGAGGTCATGGAGCATTTTGATTTCATTGTGATGAAAATAGCATGAAACATTATGATGATGGGCATGGTTCATTGTGATGACAGGGTTCATGGAGCATTGAGATGAAAAGGGGCAAGGAGCATTGTGATTAAAGGGATCTTGGAGCATTGTGATGAGAAGGTCATGGAACATTGGGCTGAAAATATTCATGGAGTATTGTGATGGCATGGGTCATGGAGCATTGTGATGACAACGATCATGGAGATATGTGATGAAAAGCGTCATGGGGCATTCTGATTAAAGGGGTCATGGAGCATTGGGATGACAGGGTTCATGGGGCATTGGTCTGATAAATTTCTTGGATTATTGTGATGACAGTGGGCATGGCACATTGTGATAAAAAGGGCATGAAGCATTGTTATGACAAGGTCAGAGATTATTGTGAAGACAGGTGTCAGGGAGCATTGTGGTGACATATGTCATGATCCATTGTGATGCCAATGGTATGGAGCACTGTGATGCCAAGTGTCATGGAGAAATGTGATGACAAATATAATGGAGCACTGTGATGACAAGGGCATGGAGCACTGTGATGACAACGGCCATTGAGAATTTTGAAGACAATGTCGTGAAGCACTGTGATGAAAAGCACTTGGAGCTTGCTATGACAGGGGTCATGGAGCATTGGGATTGCAAGTGCATGGAGAATTGTGATGACAAGATCATATAACATTGTGATGAGAAGTGTCATGGAGCATTGTGATGGCAAGACCGTGGAGCACTGTGATGAGAAGACCATGGATAATTGTGATGTCGAGCGTCATGCAGCACTGTAATGACAAGGGGCATGGAGCATTGTGATGACAGGGATCATGGAGCATTGTGAAGACAGGGGTCATGGAGCATTGTGATGACAAGTGTCGTGGAGCATTCTGATGACAAGCTTGTGGAGTAATGTGATGACAATGGCATGGAGCATTGTGATGAAAAGTGCATGGAGTATTGTGATGTAAATGGCATGGAGGCTTTTCATGACAGCGTTCAAGGAGCATTCTGACGACAAGTGTCAGGGAGCATTGTGATGAAAAGTGTATTGAGCATTGTGATAAAAAAGGCCATGGAGCATTGTGATGACACGGGCATGGAGTATTGTGATGACAGGCATCATGGAGCGTTGTGCTGACAAGTGTTGTGGAACATGTGATCACAAGGGTTTGGAGCATTGTGATGACAGAGGTCATGGATCATTTTGATTTCAAGGAGCATGGAGCGTTGTGATGACAGGGATCATGGAGCATTGTGATGAGAAGATCATGAAGCATTGGGCTGAAAATATTCATGGAGTATTGTGATGACAGGGGTCTTGGAGCACTGTGATAACAAGGGCATGGAGCATTGTGATGAGAAGGCCATGGAGCATTCTGATGACATGTGTCATGCATGTGTGCGATGAAAAGAGGAATGGAGCATTGTGATTACAGGGGTCTTTGACCATTGTGATGAAAAGGGCATGGATCATTGAGATGAAAAAGGCATGGAGCCTTGTCAGGGCAGGGTTCAAGGAGCATACTCTCGTCAAATGTCAGGGAGCATTGTGATGACAATTGTATTGAGCATTGTGATGACAAAGTTCATGGAGCATTGTGATGAGAAGACCATGGTTAACTGTGATGAGGAGCGTCATGGGGCATTGTGATGACAAGTGTTATGGAACATTGTGATCACAAGTGTTTGGAGCATTGTGATGACAGAAGTCATGGAGCATATTGATTTCATTGTGATGACAATAGCATGAATCATTATGATGATGGGCATGGTGCATGGGATGTCAGGGTTCTTGGAGCATTGAGATTAAAAGGGGTATTGAGCATTGTGATTACATGGGTCTTGGAGCATTGTGATGACAAGGGCATGGTGCATAGTGAATGAGAAGTTCACGGAGCATTCTAATGACATGCGTCATGGAGCTTTCTGATGACAATTGCATGGAGCATTGTGATTACAGGGTCTTGGAGCATTGTGATGAAAAGGGTCATGGAGTCTTGTGATGACAAGGCTGTGGATCCTTGTGATGGCAGGTGTCATGGAGCATTGTTATGACAGGGGGAATGGAGCATTGTGATGACAAGGGAATGGAGCATTGTTCTGAAAAGTTTCATGGATTATTGTGATGAGAGTGGGCATGGAGCATTGTGATGACAAGCGTCATGGAGCTTTGTGATGACAATGTCATGGAGCAATGTGATGAGAGGTTTCATGGAGCATTGTGATGACAATGGCATGGAGCATTGTGATGCCCAGGTTTATGGAGCTTTGTGATGACAAATGTCATGGAGCATTCTGATGACAAGGGTGAGGTGCATTGTGATGAGAAGGGCAGGGAGCATTGTGATGACAGGGTGATTGAGTAATTTGGTGAAAAGGGTCATGGAACATTTTGATTACAGTGGTTATGGAATATTGTGATGTCAGGGGTCATGGTGCTTTGTGATGAAAAGTGTCATGGAGCATTTTGATGACAGGGTTTATGGAATATTGTGATGTCAGGGGTCATCGAAAATTGTGATGATAAGCGCATGTAGCATTTTAATGACAGGGGTCATGGAACATTGTGATGACAGAGGTGATGGAGTATTGGAATGAATAGTGATGGAATATTGTGATAACAGTGGTGAGAGAGCATTTTGATGAGAAGTGCATGGAGTGCTGTAATGACAAGGTTTAAGCAGCATTGTGATGAAAAGGATGTGGAGTATTGTGATGACAAGCACATGTCGCGTTGTGATGACGTGGGTCATGGAGAATTGTGCTGAGAAGCGCATGTAGCATTGTGATGACAAGGGTCATGGAGCATTGTGCTGAGAAAGGCATAGAGCATTGTGATGACACGGGTCATGGAGCATTGTGATGACAAGGGCATGGAGCATTGTGATGACAGGGTCACAGAGCATTGTGATGAAATGTTCATGGAGCACTGTGGTGACAAACGTCACAGAGACTTGTGATGACGAGGGCATGGACCATTTTGATGAGAAAGGTCATGAGCATTGTGATGACTGGAGTCACAGAGCATTGTGATGACAGGGGTCATGGCGCATTGTGATGACAAGGGCATGGGGCAATGTGATGACAGGGGCATGGAGGATTGGTCTTACAAGTTTCATGGATTATTGTGATGACAGTGGGAATGGCGCATTGTGATGACAATGGCACGGAGAATTGTGATGACAAAGTCATGCAGTATTATGAAGACATGTGTCAGGGAACATTGTGAAGACCTAAGTCATGGCCCATTGTGATGACAATGGCATGGAGCATTGTGATTCCAAGTGTCATGGAGGATTGTGATGACAAAGGTAATGGAGCATTGTGATGACAAGGGCTTGGAATATTGTGATGACAAAGGTCATGGAGCACTGTGCTGACAAGAGCATGGAGCATTGTGATGACAAGGTTCATGGAGCATTGTGGGGACAAATGTCACAGAGCCTTGTGATGACGAGGGCATGGACCATTGTGATGACCAAGGTCATGAAGCATTTTGATTACTGGAGTCATGGATCATTGTGATGACAATGGCATGGAGCATTGTGATGACAGGGGCATGGAGCTTTGGTCTGACAAGTTTCATGGATTATTGTGATGGCAATGGGCATGGCTCCTTGTGATGACAAGGGCATGGAGTATGGTGATGACAACATCGTGCAGAATTGTGAAGACAGGTGTCAGGAAGCATTGTGATGACCTATGTCATGGACAATTGTGATGACAATGGCATGGAGCATTGTGGTGCCAAGTGTCATGGAGGATTGTGATGACAAAGGTAATGGAGCATTGTGATGACAAGGGCTTGGAGAATTGTGATGACAAGGGCCATTGAGAATTTTGATGACAAATTCGTGAAGCATTGTGATGACAAGCGCATGAAGCTTGCTATGACAGGGGTCATGGAGCATTGCAATGACAAGGGCATGGAGAATTTTGCTGAAAAGAGCATGTAAAATTGTGATGAGATGTGTCAAAGAGCATTGTGATGACAAGGACGTGGAGAATACTGATGACCAGGGCATGGAGCATTGTGATGGCAAGACCTCGGAGCATTGTGATGTGTAGACCATGGATAATTGTGATGACGGGCGTCAGGGAGCACTGTAGTGACAAGGGGCATGGAGCATTGTGATAACTGGTGTCATGGAGCATTGTGATGACAGGGGTCATGGAGCATTGTGATGACAAGGTTCATGGAGCATTTGGACGACAAGCTTGTGGAGTATTATGATGACAATTGCATGGAGCATTGTGATGAAAATGCCATTGAGCATTGTGATGACAAGGGCAAGGAGTAATGTGATGAGAGTGGTCATGGAGCATTGTGATGACAATGGCATGGAGTATTGTGATGCCAAGGGTCATGGATCATTGTGATGACAAAGGTCATGGAGCATTTTGATGACAAGTGCGTGGTGCATTGTGATGAGAAGGGCAGGGAGCATTGTGATGACAGGGTCATGGAACATTGTGATGTCAGTGGTCATGGAGCATTGTGATGATAAGTGCATGTAGCATTTTGATGACAGGGGTCATGGAACATTGTGATGACAGGGGTGAGGGAGTATTGTGATGACTAGTGATGGAACATTGTGATATCAGTGGTGAGAGAGCATTTAGATGAGAAGTGCATGGAGCATTGTGATAAAAAGGTTTATGGAGCATTGTGATGACAAGGTTGTGGAGCATTGTGATGACAAGTGCACGGCTCATTGTGATGACATGTGTCTTGGGACATTGTGCTGAGAAGCACATGGAGCATTGTGATGACAAGGGTCATGGAGCATTGTGCTGACATAGTCATGGAGCATTGTGATGGCAAGTGTTACAGAGCATTGTGATGATGAGGGGATGGACCATTGTGATGACAAAGGTCATAAAGCATTGTGATGACTGGAGTCAAGGAACATTATGATGTGAGTGGTAATGGAGCATTGTGATTACAAGGGCATGGAACATTGTGATGACAGGGGCATGGAGCATTGGTCTGACAAGTTTCATGTATTATTGCTATGACAGTGGGCATGGAGCATTGTGATGACAGAGGTCATGGATCATTTCCATTTCAAGGACCATGGCGCATTGTGATGACAAGGGCATCAAGCAATGTGAACCCAAGTTTCATCGAGGATTTTGATGACAATGGGAATGGAACATTGTGATGACAAGTTCATGAAGCATTTTGCTGACAAATGCAAGGAACATTTTGATGACAAGGGTTATGGAGCACTGTGAAGACAAGCGTCACTGAACATTGTGATTACAGGGGTCATGGAGCATTGGGATAACAAGGGCATGGATCATTGTGATGACAAGGGTCATGGAGCATTTTGATGACAAGAGTCCCGGATCATTGTGTTGTGAGGGGTGATGGATCGTTGTGATGACTGTGGTCATGGAGCATTGTTATGACAGGGGTCATGGAGCATTGTGATGACAAGGGCATGGTGCATTGAGAATGAGAAGGCCATGGAGCATTCTGATGACATGCGTCATGGAGCTTTGTGATGACAAGGGCATGGAGCATTGTGATTACAGGGTCTTAGAGCATTGTGATGAGAAGTGTAATGGAGTCTTGTGATGACAAGGCCGTGGAACCTTGTGATGCCAGGGTTCATGGAGCATTGTTATGACAGGAGTAATGGAGCATTGTGATGACAAGGGCATGGAGCATTGGTCTGAAATGTTTCATGGATTATAGTGATGAGAGTGTGCATAGAGCATTATGATGACAAGGGCAAGGAACACTTTGATACATGGGTCATGGAGGATTGTAATGACAAGGGCATGGAGCATTGTGATGAGAAGGGCATCGAGCATTGTGATGACAAGCATCTTGGAGCTTTGTGATGACAAGGGCATGGAGCAATATGATGAGAGGCTTCTTGGAGCATTGTGATGACAATGGCATGGAGCATTGTGATGCCAAGGGTCATGGTTCTTTGTGATGACAAAGGTCATGTAGCATTTTGATGACAAGGGAGTGGTACATTGTGACGATAAGGGCATGTAGCATTGTGATGACTGGGGTCATGGAACATTGTGATGAAAAGGGTGAAGGAGTATTGTGATGATTAGTGATGGAACATTGTGATATCAGTGGTGAGAGAGCATTTTCTTGAGAAGTGCTTGGAGTATTGTGATGACAAAGATGTCAAGCATTGTGTTGACAAGCGCATGGCGCCTTGTGATGACATCGGCCATGGAGCAGTGTGCTGACAAGCTCATGGAGCATTGTGATGACAAGGGTCATGGAGCATTGTGCTGACAAAGGCATGGAGCGTTGTGATGCGAAGGGTCACAGAGCATTGTGATTAAAAGTTCATGGAACATTGTGGTGACAAAGGTCACAGAGCTTTGTGTGACGAGGTCATGGACCATTGTGATGACAAATGTCATGAAGCATTGTGATGACTGAAGTCACGGAGCGTTGTGATAACAGTGGTCTTGGAGCATTGTGATGAAAAGGGAAAGGATCATTGTGATGAAATACGCATGGATTCTTGTCATGACAGTGTTCAAGGAGCATACTGATGACAAGTGTCAGGGAGCATTGTGCTGACCAGCTCATGGAGCATTGTGATGACAAGTGTATTGAGCATTGTGATGACAAATGTCATGGAGCATTGTGATGAGAAGACCATTGATAATTGTGATGACGAGCGTAATGGGGCGTTGTGATGACAAATGTTATGGAACATTGTGATCACAAGGGTTTGGAACATTGTGATGACAGAGGTCATGGAGCATTTTGATTTCATTGTGATGAAAATAGCATGAAACATTATGATGATGGGCATGGTTCATTGTGATGACAGGGTTCATGGAGCATTGAGATGAAAAGGGGCAAGGAGCATTGTGATTAAAGGGATCTTGGAGCATTGTGATGAGAAGGTCATGGAACATTGGGCTGAAAATATTCATGGAGTATTGTGATGGCATGGGTCATGGAGCATTGTGATGACAACGATCATGGAGATATGTGATGAAAAGCGTCATGGGGCATTCTGATTACAGGGGTCATGGAGCATTGGGATGACAGGGTTCATGGGGCATTGGTCTGATAAATTTCTTGGATTATTGTGATGACAGTGGGCATGGCGCATTGTGATAAAAAGGGCATGAAGCATTGTTATGACAAGGTCATAGATTATTGTGAAGACAGGTGTCAGGGAGCATTGTGGTGACATATGTCATGATCCATTGTGATGCCAATGGCATGGAGCACTGTGATGCCAAGTGTCATGGAGAAATGTGATGACAAATATAATGGAGCATTTTGATGACAAGGGCTTGGAGCCTTGTGATGACAAGGGTTATGGAGCATTGTGATGACAAGGGAATGGATCATTGTGATGACAAGTGTCATGGAGCATTTTGATGACAGGAGTCCAGTATCATTGTGTTGTCAGGTGTCATGGATCGTTGTGATGACAGTGGTCATGGAGCATAATGATGACTGGGTTCATGGGGCATTGTGAAGAGAAGGTCATGGAGCATTGGGCTGTAAATATTCATTGAGTATTGTGATGACACGGGTCATGGAGCATTTTGATGACAAGGAAATGGAGCATTGTGATGAAAAGGGCATGGAGCATGTTGATGAGAAGGCAATGGAGCATTTTGAAGACATGCTTCATTAAGCATTGTGATGACAAGGGCATGGAGCATTGTGATTACAGGGGTCTTGGAGTATTGTGATGAAAAGTGCAAGGATTATTGTGATGAAAAATGCATGGAGCCTTGTCATGACAGGTTTCAAGGAGCATATTGACGACCATTGTCAGGGAGCATTGTGATGACAAGTTTATTGAGCATTGTGATGACAAAGGTCATGGAGTATTGTGAAAAAAATACCATGGATAATTGTGATGATGAACGTCATGGGGCGTTGTGATGACAAGTGTTATGGAACATTGTGATCACAAGGGTTTAGAGCATTGTGATGACAGAGGTCATGGAGCATGTTGATTTCATTGTGATGACAATAGCATGAAGCATTATGATGATGGGCATGGTGCACTGTGATGACAGGGTTCATGGAGCATTGAGATGAAAAGGGGCATGGAGCACTGTGATTACAGGGGTCTTGGAGCATTGCGATGACCAGGTCATGGAGCATTGTGATGAGAAGGCGAAGGCGCATTCTGATGACATGCGTCATGGAGCTTTGTGATGACAAAGGCATGGAGCATTGTGATTACAGGTGTCTTGGAGCACTGTGATGACAAGGGTCATGGAGCCTTGTGATGAGAAGGCCGTGGAACATTGTAATGGCAGTTTTTATGGAGCATTGTTATAACAGGGGTAATGGAGCATTTTCATGACAAGGGCATGGAGCATTGGTCTGAAAATTTTCATGGATTATTGTGATGAGAGGGGGCATGGAGCATTGTGATGACAAGGGCACGGAACACTGTGATACATGTGTCATGGAGGATTGTAATGACAAGCCTTGGAGCTTTGTGTTAAGAAGAGCATCGAGCATTGTGATGAAAAGCATCATGGAGCCTGTGATGACAAGGACATGTAACAATGTGATGAGAGGGTTCATGGAGCATTTTGATGACAATGGCATGGAGCATTGTGATGCCAAGGGTCACGGAGCTTTGTGATGACAAAGGTCAGGGAGGGTTTTGATGACAAGGGCGTGGTGTACTGTGATGAGAAGGGCAGTGAGCATTGTGATGAAAGGGTCATGGAGCAATTTGATGAAAAGTGTCATGGGATATTTTGATGCCAGCGGTTATGGAACATTGTGATGTCAGGGGTCAGGGAGCATTGTGATGTAAAGGGTCATTGAGCATTGTGATGACAGGAGTCATGGAACATTGTGATGACAGGTGTGAGGGAGTATTGTGATGACAAGTGATGGAACATTATGATATCAGTGATGGGAAAGCATTTTGATGGGAATTGCATGGAGCATTGTGACAACAAGGTTTATCGAGAACTGTGATGACAAGGTTGTGGAGCATTGTGATGACAAGCACATGTCGCATTGTGATGACACAGGTCATGGGGCATTTTGCGGAAAAGCGCATGGAGCATTGTGCTGACAAAGGCATTTAGCATAGTTATGACATGAGTAAGAGAACATTGTTATGAAAATTTCATGGAGAATTGTGGTGACAAATGACACAGAGCCTTTTGATGATGAGGGCATGGACCATTGTGATGACAGGGGTCATGGAGCATTTTGATGACTATGGTCATGGAGAATTGTGAAGACATGTGTCATGGAGCATTGTAATGAGACGGTCATTGAGCATTGGGCTGAAAATGTACATGTAGTATTGTGATGATAAGGGTCATGGAGCTTTGTGATGACAAGGGAATGGAGCACTGTGATGACAAGGTCCTCTAGCATTGTGATGAGAGGAACATGGAGCCTTGTGATGACAAGGGTCATGGAGCATTCTGATGAAAAGGTGCATGGAGCATTGTGATTACAGGGGTTTTGTAGCATTGTGATGACAAGGGCATGGAAAATTGTGATGCAAAGGCCATGGAGCATTCTGATGACATGCGTCATGGAGCTTTGTGATGACAAGGACATGGAGCATTGTGATTAAAGGAGTCTTGGAGCATTGTGATAAAAAGGGCATGGATCATTGTGATGAAAATTGCATGGAGCCTTGTCATGACAGGGTTCAAAGAGCATACTGATGAGAAGTGTCAGGGAGCATTGTGATGATAAGTGTATTGAGCATTGTGATGACAAAGATCAAGGAGCATTGAGATGAGAAGACCATTGATAATTGTGATGACCAGCCTCATGGGGCATTGTGATGACAAGAGTTATGGAACATTGTGATCACAAGGGTTTGGAGAATTGTGATGACAGAGGTCATTGAGCATTTTGATTTCATTGTGATGACAATAGCATGAAATATTATGGTGATGGACACGGTGCATTGTGATGACAGGGTTCATGGAGCATTGAGATGAAAAGGGGCATGGAGCACTGTGATTACAGTGGTCTTGGAGCATTGTGATCACAAGGGCATGGAGCATTGTGATGAGAAGGCCATGGAGCATTCTGGTGACTTGCGTCATGGAGCTTTGTGATGACAAGGGCATGGAGCTTTTGATTAGAGTGGTCTTGGAGCATTGTGATGACAAGGTTCATGGAGGCTTGTGATGACATGGCCGTGGAACTTTGTGATGGCAGTGGTCATGGAGCATTGTTATGACAAGGGCACGGAACACGGTGATACATAGATCATGCAGGATTGTAATAACAAGGACATGTAGCATTGTGATGAGAAGGGCATCGAGCGTTGTGATGACCAGCCTCATGGAGATTTGTGATGACAAATGCATGGAGCAATGTGGTGAGAGTGTTCATGGAGCATTGTGATGACAATGGAATGGAGCATTGTGATGCCAAGTGTCATGGAACTTTGTGATGACAAAGGTCATGGAGCATTTTGATAACAAGTGCGTGGTGCATTGTGATGAGAAGTGCAGGGAGCATTGTGATGACATGGGTTATGGAGGATTGTGCTTACACGCGCATCGAGCATTGTGCTGACAAGGGTCATGGAGCATTGTGCTGACAATGTCATGGAGCTTTGTGATGACAAGGGTCACAGAGCACTGTGATGAATAGTTCATGGAGCATTGTGGTGACAAAGGTCACAAAGCCTTGTGTGACGAGGTCATGGAACATTGTGATGACAAATGTCATGAAGCACTGTGATGACTGTAGTCACGGAGCATTGTGATGACAGTGTACTTGGAGCATTGTGATGCCAAGGGCATGGAGCATTGTGATGAGAATGCCATGGAGCATTCAGATGACATGTGTCATGGAGTTTTGTGATGACAAGGGCAGGGAGCATTGTGATTACAGGGTTCTTGGAGCATTGTGATGAAGAGTGAAAGGATCATTGTGATGAAAAAGGCATGGAGCCTTTTCATGACAGTGTTCATGGAGCATACTGATGACAAGTGTCAGGGAGCATTGTGGTGATAAGTGTATTGAGGATTGTGGTGACAAAGCTCATGGAGCATTGTGATGATTAAACCATTCATAATTGTTATGAGGAGCGTCATGGGGCATTGTGATGACAAGTGTTATGGAACATTGTGATTACAAGGGTTTTTAGCATTGTGATGACAGATGTCATGGAACGTTTTGATTTCATTGTGATGACAATAGCATGAAGCATTATGATGATGTGCCTGGAGCATTGTGAGGACAGGGATCATGGAGCATTGAGATAAAAAGGGGCATGGAGCACTGTGATTACAGGGGTGTTGGAGCATTGTGATGACAAGGGCATGGAGCATTGTGATGAGAAGGCCATGGACCATTCTGATGACATGCGTCATGGATCTTTGTGATGACAAGGGCATGGAGCATTGTGATTACAGGGGTCTTGGAGCATTGTGATGACAAGGGTCTTGGAGCCTTGGATGACAAGGCCGTGGAACATTTGATGGCAGGGATCATGGAGCATTGTTATGACAGGGGTTATGGAGCATTGTGATGACAAAGGCATGGAGCATTGTGATGACAGGGGCATGGAACTTTGGTCTGACATGTTTCATGGATTATTGTGATGAGAGTGGGCATGACACATTGTGATGACAAAGGCATGGATCATTGTGATGACAAGTTCAGGGATTATTGTGAAGACAGGTGTCAGGGAGCATTTTCATGAAATATGTCATGGTCCATTGCGATGGCAATTGCATGGAGCATTGTGATGCCAAGTGTCATGGAGGATTGTGATGACAAACGTAATGGAGCATTTTGATGACAAGGGTTTAGAGCATCGTGATGACAAGGGTCTTGGAGAATTGTGATGCAAAGGGCATGGAGCACTGTGATGACAGGGGCATGGAACATTGTTCCTACAAGTTTCATGGATTATTGTGATGACAGTGGGCATGGCACATTGTGATGAGAAGAGCATGGAGCATTGTGGTGACAAAGGTCACAGAGCCTAGTGTGACGTGGGCATGGAACACTGTGATGACAAGTGTCATAAAGCATTGTGATGACTGGAGTCATTGAGCATTGTGATGACAGGGTTCATGGAGCACTGTGATGAGAAGGGCATAGAGCACTGTGATGACAGGGCCATGGAACTTTGTTCTGACAAGTTTCATGGATTATTGTGATGACAGTGGGCATGGCTCATTGTGATGACAAGGGCATGGAGCATTGTGATGCCAAGGTCATGCAGTATTGTGAAGACAGGTGTCAGGGAGCATAGTGATGACATATGTCATGGTCCATTGTGATGACAATGGCATTGAGCATTGTGATGCCAAGGGTCATGGTGGATTGTGATGACAAATGTAATGGAGCATTTTGATTACAAGGGTTTGGAGCACCGTGATGACAAGGGTCATGGAGCATTGTGATGACAAGGGCATGGAGCATTGTAAAGAAAAGGGCACGGAACACTGTGATACATAGATCATGCAGGATTGTAATGACAAGGTCATGGAGCATTGTGATGAGAAATTCATCGAGCGTTGTGATGACAAGCCTCATGGAGATTTGTGATGACAAGCGCATGGCGCATTGTGATGACATGGGTCATGGAACACTGTGCTGACAAAGGCATGGTGCATTTTGATGACAAGGGTCACAGAGTATTGTGATGAAAAGTTCATGGAACATTGTGGTGACAAAGGTCACAGAGCCTTGTGTGTCAATGGCATGGACCATTGAGATGACAAATGTCATGAAGCATTGTGATGACTGGAGTCACGGTGCATTGTGATGAGAGGGGTCATGGAGCATTGTGATGACAGGGTTCATGGGGCATTGTGATGAGAAGGTCATGGAGCATTGGGCTGAAAATGTTCATGGAGTATTGTGATGACAGGGGTCATGGGGTATTTTGATGACATGGGAATGGAGCATTGTGATGAAAAGGGCATGGAGCATGGTGATGAGAAGGCCATGGAGCATTCTGAAGACATGTGTCATGAAGCTTTGTGATGACAAGGGCATGGAGCATTGTGATTCCAGGGGTCTTGGAGCATTGTGAGGAAAAGGGCGTGGATCATTGTGTTGAAAAATGCATGGAGCCTTGTCATGGCAGGGTTCAAGGAGCATACTGACGACAAGTGTCAGGGAGCATTGTGATGACCAGTGTATTGAGCATTGTGATGACAATGGTAATGGAGTACTGTGAATAGAAGCCCAAGGATAACTGTGATGATGAGCATCATTGGGCGTTGTGATGAGAAGTGTTATGGATCATTGTGATCACAAGTGTTTGGAGCATTGTGATGACAGAGGTCACGGAGCATATTGATTTCATTTTGATGACAATAGCATGAAGCATTATGATGATGGGCATGGTGCATTGTGATGACACGGTTCATGGAGCATTGAGATGAGAAGGGTCATGGAGCATTGTGATTACAGGTGTCTTGGACCATTGTGATCACACGGGCATGGAGCATCTTGAATGAGAAGGCCATGGAGCATTCTGATGACATGCCTCATGGAGCTTTGTGATGACAAATGTATGCAGAATTGTGATTACAGTGTTTGGAGCATTGTGATGACAAGTGTCATGGAGTCATGTGATGACAAGGCTGTGGAAACTTGTGAAGGCAGGTGTCATGGAGCATTGTTATGCCAGGGGTAATGGAGCATTGTGATGACAAGGGCATGGAGCATTGGTCTGAAATATTTCATCGATTATTGTGATGATAGTGGGCATGGAGCATTGTGATGACAAGGGCACAGAACACTTTGATCCATGGGTCATGGAGGATTGTAATGACAAGGGCATGGAGCATTGTGATGAGAAGGGCATCGAGCATTGTGATGACAAGCATCATGGAGCATTGTGGTGACAAGGGCATGGAGCAATGTGATGAGAGGCTTCATGGAGCATTGTGATGACAACGGCTTGGAGCATTGTGATGCCAAGTGCCATGGAGTTTTGTGATGACGAAGGTCATGGAGCATTTTGATGACAAGTTCATGGTGCGTTGTGATGAGAATGGCAGGGAGCATTGTGCTAACAGGGTCATGGAGCAATTTGGTGAAAATGTCATGGAATATTTTGATGAGAGTAGATATGGAAAATTGTGATGTCAGGGGTCATGGAGCATTGTGCTGAAAATGGTAATGGAGCATTTTGATGACAGGGATTATGGAGCATTTTGATGTCATTGGTCATGGAGCATTTTGATGATAAGTGCATGTAGCACAGTGATGATAGGGGTCATGGAACATTGTGATGAGAGGGGTGAGGGAGTATTGTGAAGACTAGTGATGGAACATTGTGATATCATTGTAAAAGAGAATTTTGATGAGAAGTGCATGGAGCATTGTGATGACAAGGTTTATGGAGCATTGTGATGACAAGGATGTGGAGCATTGTGATGACAAGTGCATGGTGCATTGTGAAGACATGGGTCAAGGAGCATTGTGCTGAAAAGCACATGGAGTATTGTGATGACAGGTGTCATGGATCATTGTGCTGACAAAGGCATGGTGCATTGCGATGACAAGGGTCACAGAGCATTGTGATGAAAAGGACATGGATCACTGTGATGCAAAATTCATGGAGCCTTGTCATGACAGGGTTCAAGGAGCATACTGATGACGTGTCAGCGAGCATTGTGATGACAAGTGTATTGAGCATTGTGATGACAAAGGTCATGGAGTTTTGTGAATAGAAGGCCATGGATAATTGTGATGATGATCGTCATGGGGCGTTGTTATGACAAGTGTTATGGAACATTGTGATCACAAGGGTTTGGATCATTGTGATGACAGAGGTCATGGAGCATTTTGATTTCATTGTGATGACAATAGCATGAAGCATTATGATGATGGGCATGGTGCATTGTGATGAAACGGTTCATGGAGCATTGAGATGAAAAGGGGCATTGAGCATTGTGATTACAGAGGTCTAGGAGAATTCTGATGACAAGGGCATGGAGCCTCGTGAATGAGAATGCCATGGAGCATTCTGATGACATGCGTCATGGAGCTTTTTGATGGCAAGTATATGGAGAATTGTGATGACAAGGTTTATGGAGCCTTGTGATGACAAGGCCGTGGAACATTGTAATGGCAGGTGTCATGGAGCATTGTTATAACAGGGGTAATGGAGCATTTCGATGACAAGGGCATGGAGCATTGGTCTGAAAAGCTTCATGGATTATTGTGATGAGAGGGGGCATGGAGCATTGTGATGACAAGGGCACGGAACACTGTGATACATGGGTCATGGCAGATTGTAATGACAAGGGCATGGAGCATTGTGTTAAGAAGAGCATCGAGCATTGTGATGAAAAGCATCACGGAGCCTGTGATGACAAGCGCAAGGAACAATGTGATGAGAGTGTTCATGGAACATTTTGATGACAAGGGCATGGAGCATTGTGATGCCAAGGGTCATGTAGCTTTGTGATGACAAAAGTCATGGAGCATTGTGATGACAAGCGCGTGGTGAACTGTGTATGAGAAGGGCAGGGATCATTTTCATGAAAGGGTCATGGAGCAATTTGATGAAAATTGTCATGGGACATTTTGATAACAGTGGTTATGGAACACTGTGATGTCAGGGGTCATGGAGGATTATGATGAAAAAGGTCATGGAGCATTTTGATGACAGGGGTCCTGGAACATTTTGATGACACGGGTGAGGGAGTATTGTGATGACTAGTGATGGAACTTCATGATATTAGTGGTGGGAGAGCATTTTGATGTGAAGTGCATGGAGCATTGTGATGACAAGTTTTATGGAGCACTGTCATGACACGATTGTGGAGCATTGTGATGACAAGCGCATGGCACATTGTGATGACACAGGTCATGGGGCCTTGTGCGGACAAGCACATGGAGCATTGTGAGGAATATTGTCATGGAGAATTGTGCTGACAAAGACATGGAGCATTGTGATGACAAGGGACACAGAGCATTGTAATGAAAATTTCATGGAGCATTGTGGTGACAAAGGTCACAGAGCCTTGTTTGACGAGGGCATGGACCATTGTGAGGACAAAGGTCATGAATCATTTTGATGACTGGAGTCACGGAGCATTGTGATGACAGGGGCCATGGGGCATTGTGATTACAAGGGCATGGAGCAATGTGATGACAGGGGCATGGAACATTGGTCTGACAAGTTTCATGGATTATTGTGATGACAGTGGGCATGGAGCATTGAGATGACAAGGGCATGGAGCATTGTGGTGACAAAGGTCACAGAGCCTTGTGTGATGAGGTCATGGACCATTGTGAGGACAAAGGTCATGAAGCATTGTGATGACTGGAGTCACGGAGCATTGTGATGAAAATTTCATGGAGCAATGTGGTGACATATTTCACAGAGCCTTTTGATGACGTGGGCATGGACCATTGTGATGACAAGGTCCTGGAGCATTTTGATGAGAGGGCCATGGAGCCTTGTGGTGACAATTCTCATGGAGCATTCTGATGAAAAGGTGCATGGAGCATTGTGATTACAGGGGTATTAGATCCTTGTGATGAAAAGGCCGTAGCACATTGTGATGGCAGGCGTCATGGAGCATGGTTATGACATGGGCAATGGAGCATTGTGATGACAAGGGCATCGAGCATTGGTCTTAAAAGTTTCATGGATTATTGTGATGAGAGTGGGGAAGGAGCATTGTGATGACATGGGCACGGAACACTGTGATACATGGGTCATGTAGGATTGTAACGACAAGGGCATTGAATAATGTGATGAGAGGCTTCATGGAGCAATGTGATGACAAGAGCATGGAGCATTGTGATGACAAGGGTCATGGAGCATTTTGATGACAAGATTCCCAGATCATTGTGTTGTCAGGGGTCAAGGAGCGCTGTGATGACTGTGGTCATGGAGCATTGTGATGACAGGGTCATGGAGCATTGTGATAAGAAGGTCATGGAGCATTGGGCTGAAAATATTCATGGAGTATTGTGATGACAGGGGTAATGGGGCATTGTGATGACAAGGGAATGGAGTATTGTGATGACAAGGTCCTGGGGCATCTTGATGAGAAAACCATGGAGACTTGTGATGACATGTCTCATAGAGCATTCTGATGAAATGGTGCATAGAGCATTGTGATTACAGGGGTCTTGGAGCATTGTGATGAAAATGGTATGGATCATTGTGATGAAAAAGGCATGGAGCCTTGTCATGACAGGGTTCAAGGAGCATACTGATGACAAGTGTCAGGGAGCATTGTGAAGACAAGTTATTGAGCATTGTGATGACAAGGGTCATGGAGCACTGTGATGAGAACACCATGGTTAATTGTGATGACGAGCGTCATGGGGCATTGTGATGACAAGTGTTATGGAACATTGTTATCACAAGGGTTTGGAGCATTTTGATGACAGAGGTCATGGAGCATTTTGATTTCATTGTGATGACAATAGCATGAAGCATTATGATGATGGACATGGTGCATTTTGATGACAGGGTCATGGAGCAATTTGATGAAAAGGGTCATGGAACATTTTGATGACAGTGGTTATTGAACATTGTGATGTCAGTGGTCTTGGAGAATTGTGATGAAAAGGGTGATGGAGCATTCTGATGACAGAGGATATGGAACATTTTGATGTCAGGGGTCATGGAGCATTGTGATGACAAGTGCATGGAGCATTGTGATGACAAGGTCATGTAGCATTTTGCTGACAAATGCATGGAGAATTGTGATGACAAGTGTCAGGAGCTCTGTGATGACAAGCGTCAAGGAGCATTGTGATTACATGGGTCATGGAGCATTGGGATGTCAACCGCATGGAACATTCTGATGACAAGTGGCATGGATCATTTTGATGACTGTCGTCATGTAGCATTGTGATGACATGGGTCATGGAGTTTTGTGATGAGAAGGTCATGGGGCATTGGGATGAAAATGTTCATGGAGTACTGTGATAAAAGCGGTCATGGAGCATTGTGATGAGAAGGGAATGGAGCAATGTGATGAGAAGTTCCTGGAGCATTGTGATGAGAGGTCCTTGGAGCCTTGTGATGACAAGGGTCATGGAGGCTTTTGATGACAAGGCCGTTGAACATTGTGATGGCATTGGTCATGGAGCATTGTTATGACAAGGGTAATGGAGCATTGTGATGACAAGTGCATGGGGCATTGGTGTGAACATTTTTATGGATTATTGTGACGAGAGTGGTCAAGGAACATTGTGATGAAAAGGACACGGAACACTGTGATACATAGACGATGCAGGATTGTAATGACAATGGCATGGAGCATTGTGATGAGAAGGGCATCGAGCATTGTGATGACAAGCGTCATGGAGATTTGGGATGAAAAGTGCATGAAGCTATGTGATGAGAGGGTTCATGGAACATTGTGATGGCAACGGAATGGAGCACTGTGATGCCAAGGGTCATGGACCTTTGTTATGACAAAGGTCATGGAGCATTTTGATGACAAGGGTGTGGTGCATTGTGATGAGAAGGACAGGGAGCATAGTGATGACAGGGTCATGGAGCAATTAGATGAAAAGTGTCATGGAACATATTGATGACAGGTGTTATAGAATATTGTGATGTCAGGGGTCATGTAGCTTTGTGATGAAAAGGGTCATGGAGCATTTTGATTACAGGGGTTACGGAACATTGTGATGTCAGGAGTCATGGAGCATTGTGATGATAAGGGCATGTAGCATTGTGATGACAGCGGTCATGGAACATTGTGATGACAGGGGTGAGGGAGTATTGTGATGACTAGTGTTGGAACATTGTGATATATGTGGTGAGAGAGCATTTTGATGAGAAGTAAATGGAGCATTGCGATGACAAATGTAATGGAGCATAGCAATGAAAAGGATGTGCAGCATTGTGACGAAAAGCGCATGGCGCATTGTGATGACATTTTTCATGGAGCATTGTGCTGAAAAGCGCATGGAGCATTTTGATGAAAAGTGTCATGGCGCATTGTGCTGACAAAGGCATAGAGCATTATGATGACAAGGGACACAGAGCATTGTGATGAAAAATTCATGGAGCATTGTGGTGACAAAGATCACAGACCCTTGTGTGAAGAGGGCATGGATCATTGGTATGAAAAGTTTCATAGATTATTGTGAGGACAGTTGGCATGGAAAATTGTGATGACAAGGATATGGAGCATTGTGGTGACAAAGGTCACAGAGCCTTTTGTGACGAAGGCATGGACCATTGTGATGACAAAGGTCATGAAGCATTGTGATGACTGGACTCACGGAGCATTGTGATGACAGGGGCCACGGAGCATTGTGATGACAAGGGCATGGAGCATTGTGAGGACAGGGGCATGGAACATTGGTCTGACAAGTTTCTTGGATTATTGTGATGAGAGTGGGCATGGCACATTGTGATGACAAGACTATGGAACATTGTGATGACAAGATCATGGAGTATTGTGAAGACAGGTTTCAGGGAGCACTGTGATGAAATATGTCATTGTCCATTGTGATGACAAAGGCATGGAGCATTGTGATACCAAGTGTCATGGAGGATTGTGATTACAAAGGTAATGGACCATTTTGATGACAAGGGCTTGGAACATTGTGATGACAAGGGTCATGGAGCATTGTGATGACAAGGACATGGAGCATTGTGATGACAAGGGCCATTGAGAATTTTGATGACAACGTCGTGAAGCATTGTGATGACAAGTGCATGGAGCTTGCTATGACAGGGGTCATAGAGCATTGCGATGACAAGTGCATGGAGAATTGTGATGACAAGATCATGTAACATTGTGATGAGAAGTGTCACGGAGCATTGTGATGACAAGGACGTGGAGAATTGTAAAGACATGGGACAGGGAGCATTGTGATGAACAGGGCATGGAAAATTGTGATGGCAAGACCGTGGAACATTGTTATTAAAAGACCATGGATAATTATGATGAAGAGCATCATGGATCACTGTAATGACAAGGGGCATGGAGCATTGTGATGACAGGTGTCATGGAGCATTGTGATGAGAGTGGTCATGGAGCATTGTGATGACATGGGTCATGGAGCATTGTGATGAGGTCATGGGGCATTGGGCTGAAAATGTTCATGGAGTATTGTGCTGACAGTTGTCAAGGAGCATTGTGATGACAAGGGAATGGAGCATTGTGATGACAAGGTCCAGGAGCACTGTGATGAGAAGACCATGGAGCCTTGTGATGACAAGTCTCATGGAGCATTCTGATGAAGAGGGGCATGGAGCATTGTGATTACAGGATTCTTGGAACATTGTGATGACAAGGGCATGGAGCATTGTGATGAGAAGGCCATGGAGCATTCTGATGGCATGCATCATGGATCTTTGTGACCAAAAGGGCATGGAGCATTGTGATTACAGGGGTCTAGGATCAGTGTGATGACAAGGGTCATGGAGCCTTGGAAGACAAGGCCGTGGAACATTGTGATGGCAGAGGTCATGGAGCATTGTTATGACAGGGGTAATGGAGCATTTTGATGAGAGGGGAAATGGAGCATTGTGATGAAAAGGGCATGGAACATTGGTCTGAAAATTTCATGGAATTGTGTGATGAGATTGGGCATGGAGCATCGTGATGACTAGGGCATGGAACACCGTGATATATTTGTCATGGAGGATTGTAATGACAAGGGCATGGAGCATTGTGATGAGAAGAGTATCGAGCATTGTGATGACAAGCCTCATGGAGCATTGTGGTGACAAGTGCATGGAGCAATGCGATGAGAGGATTCATGTAGCATTGTGATGAAATGGCATGGAGCATTGTGGTGACAAAGGTCACAGAGCCTTGTGTGAAGAGGGCATGGACCACTGTGATGACAAAGGTCATGAAGGATTGTGATGACTGGAGTCAGGGATCATTGTGATGACAGGGGTCATGGAGCATTGTGCTGACAAGCACATGGAGCATTTTAATGACAAGTGTCATGGAGCATTGTGCTGACAAAAGCATGGAGCATTGTGATGACAAGGGACACAAAGCATTGTGATGAAAAGTTCATGGAGCATTGTGGTGACAAAGATCACAGAGCCTTGTGTGACGAGGGCATGGACCATTGGTCAGACAAGTTTCATGGATTATTGTGATGACAGTGGGCATGGAGCATTGTGATGACAATGGCATGGAGCATTTTGGTGACAAAGGTAACGGAGCCTTGTGTGACGACGGCATGAAGCATTGTGATGACAAAGGTCATGAAGCATTGTAATGACTGGAGTCACGGAGCATTGTGATGACAGGGGTCATGGAGCATTGTGATGACAAGTGCATGGAGCATTGTGATGACAAGGGCATGGAACATTGTGATGACAAGGTCATGGAGTGTTGTGAAGACAGGTGTCAGGGAGCATTGTGATGACATATGTCATTGTCCATTGTGATGAAAATGGCATGCTGCATTGTGATACCAAATGTCATGGAGGATTGTGATGACAAATGTAATGGAGCATTTTGATGACAAGGTCGTGGTGCATTGTGATGAGAAAGGCAGGGAGCATTGTGATGACAGGGTCATGGAGAAAATTTATGAAAATGGTCATGGAACATTTTGATTACAGGGTTTATGGAACATTGAGATGTCAGGGCTCATAGAGCATTTTGATGAAAAGGGTCATGAAGCATTCGATGAAAAGGTGCAAGGAGCATTGTGATTACAGGGGTTTTGAAGCAATGTGATGACAAGGGCATGGAGCATTGTGATGAGAAGGCAATGGAGCATCCTGATGACATGCGTCATGGAGCTTTGTGATGACAAGGACATGGAGCATTGTGATTACAGGGGTCTTGGAGCATTGTGATGAAAAGGGAATGGATCATTGTGATGAAAAATGCATGGAGCCTTGTCATGACAGGGTTCAAGGAGCATACTGATGACAACACTCAGGGAGCATTGTGATGATAAGTGTATTGAGCATTGTGATGACAAAGATCATGGAGCATTGTGATGAGAAGACCATGGATAATTGTGATGACCAGCGCCATGGGGCATTGTGATGACAAGTGTCATGGAACATTGTGATCAGAAGGGTTCGGTGCATTGTGATGACAGAGGTCACTGAGCATTTTGATTTCATTGTGATGACAATAGCATGAAATACTATGGTGATGGGCACGATGCATTTTGATGGCAGGGTTCATGGAGCATTGAGATGAAAAGGGGCATGGAGCACTGTGATTACAGGGGTGTTGGAGCATTGTGATGACAAGGGCATGGATCATTGTGATGAGAAGTCCATGGAGCATTCTGATGACATGCATCATGGAACTTTGTGATGCCAAGGGCATGGAGTATTGTGATTAGAGGGCTCTTGGAGCATTTTGATACCAAGGGTCATCGAGGCTTGTGATGACAAGGCTGTGGAACCTTGTGATGGCAGGGGTCATGGAACATTGTTATGACAGGTGTAATGGAGCATTGTGATGACAAGGGCAGGTAACACTGTGATACATAGATCATGCAGGATTGTAAAGACAAGGGCATGGAGCACTGTGATGAGAAGTGCATCGAGCGTTGTGAGGACAAGCCTCATGGAGATTTGTGATGACAAGCACATGGCGCTTTCTGATGACATGGGTCATGGAGCATTGTGCTGACAAAGGCATGGTGCATTTTGATGACAAATATCACAGGGCATTGTGATGAAATGTTCATGGAGCATTGTGGTGACAAAGGTCACAGAGCCTTGTATGACAATGGCATGGACCATTGTGATGACAATAGTCATGAAGCATTGTGATGACTGGAGTCATGGAGCATTGTGATGCCAAGGGTCATGCAGCATTGTGATGACAGGGTTCATGGGGCATTGTGATGAGAAAGTCATGGAGCTTTGGGCTGAAAATGTTCATGATGTATTGTGATGACAGGTGTCATGGGGCATTTTGATGTTATGGGAATGGACCATTGTGATGAAAAGGGCATGGAGCATGGTGATGAGAAGGCCTTGGAGCATTCTGAAGACATGTGTCATGAAGCTTTGTGATGACAATGGCATGGAGCATTGTGATTCCAGGGGTCTTGGAGCATTGTGAGGAAAAGTGCATGGATCATTGTGATGCAAAATTCATGGAGCCTTGCCATGACATGGTTCAAGGAGCATACATCTGACAAGTGTCAGGGAGCATTGTGATGACAAGTGTATTGAGCATTGTGATGAAAAAGGTCATTGAGTATTGTGAATAGAAGGCCATGGATAATTGTGAAGATGAGCGTAATGGGGCGTTGTGATGACAAGTGTTATGGAACATTGTGATCACAAGGGTTTGGAGCATTGTGATGCCAGAGGTCATGGAGCATTATGATTTCATTGTGATGACAATAGCATGAAGCATTATGATAATGGGCATGGTGCATTGTGATGACATGGTTCATGGAGCATTGAGACGAAAAGGGGCATTGAGCATTGTGATTACAGGGGTCTAGGAGAATTGTGATGACAAGGGCATGGAGCATCGTGAATGAGAAGGCCATGGAGCATTCTGATGACATGCGTCATGGAGCTTTGTGATGACAAGGACATGGAGCATTGTGGTGACAAAGGTCACAGAGCCTTGGGTGACGAGGGAATGGACCATTGTTATGACAAAGGTCATGAAGCATTGTGATGACTGGTGTCACGGAGCATTGTGATGACAGGGTTCATGGAGCATTGTGATGACAATGGCATGGATCATTGTGATGACAGGGGCATGGAACAGTGGTCTGACAACTTTCAAGGATTCTTGTGATGATAGGTGGCATGGCGCATTGTGATGACAAGGGCATGGAACATTGTGATGACAAGGTCTTGGCGTATTGTGAGGAGAGGTATCAGGGATCATTGTGATGACATATGTCATTGCCCATTGTGATGAAAATGGCATGGAGCATTGTGATACCAAGTGTCATGGAGGATTCTGATGAGAAATGTAATGGAGCATTTTGATGACAAGGTCTTGGGACATTGTGATGGCAAGCGTCATGGAGCATTGTGATGACAAGGGCATGGAGCATTGTGATGACAAGGGCCATTGAGAGTTTTGATGACAAAGTCGTGAAGCATTGTGATGACAAGCGCATGGAGCTTGCTATGACAGGGGTCATAGAGCATTGCAATGACAAGTGCATGGAGAATTGTGATGACAAATCATGTAAAATTGTGATAAGATGTGTCATGGAGCATTGTGATGACAAGGACGTGGAGAATTGTGATGACATGGGACATGGAGCATTGTGATGACCAGGGCATGGAGCATTGTGATGGCAAGACCGTGGAGCATTGTGATGAGAAGATCACGGATAATTGTGATGATGAGCGTCATGTAGCACTGTAATAAAAAGGGGCATGTAGAATTGTCATTACAGGGGTCTTGGAGCACTGTGATGACAAGGGAATGGAACATTGTGATGAGAAGGCCATGGAGCATACTGATGACATGCATCATGAATCATTGTGACAGCAAGGGCATGGAACATTTTGATTACAGAGGTCTTGGAGCACTGTGATGACAAGGGTCATGGAGCCTTGGATGACAAGGCCGTGTTATATTGTGATGGCATGTGTCTTGGAGCACTGTTATGACAGGGGTAATGGAGCATTGTGATGACAAGGGCATGGAACATTGGTCTGAAAATTTCATGGATTATTGTGATGAGTTTCGGCATGGAACATTGTGATGACTAGGGCACGGAACACTGTCATACATGTGTCATGGAGGATTGTAATCACAAGGGCATGGAGCATTTTGATGAGAAGAGTATCGAGCATTGTGATGACAAGCGTCATGGAGCACTGTGCTGACAAGGGCATGAAGCAATGTGAAGAGAGGTTTCATGTAGCATTGTGATGAAATGGCATTGAGCATTGTGATGCCAAGGGTCATGGAGCTTTGTGATGACAAAGGTCATGGAGCATTTTGATGAGATGGTCGTGGTGCACTGTGATGAGAAGGGCAGGGAGCATTGTGATGACAGGGTCATGGAGCAAATTGATGAAAAGTGTCATGGAATATTTTGATGACAAGGGTTATGGATCATTGTGATGTCAGGTGTCATGGAGCATTTTGATGAAAAGGGTCATGGAGCATTCTGATGAAAAGGTGCATGGAGCATTGTGATTACCTGGGTTTTGAAGCTTTGTGATGACAAGGGCATGAGTCATTTTGATGAGAAGGCAATGGAGCATTGTGATGACATGCGTCATGGAGCTTTGTGATGACAAGGACATGGAGCATTGTGATTACAGGGGTCTAGGAGCATTGTGATGAAAAGGGAATGGATCATTGTGATGAAAATGCATGGAGCCCTGTCATGACAGTGTTCAAGGAGCATACTGATGATAAGTGTCCGGGAGCATTGTGATGATAAGTGTATTGAGCATTGTGATGACAAAGGTCATGGAGGATTGTGATGAGAAGACCATGGATAATTGTGAGGACCAGGCTCATGGGTACTGTGATGACAATGTTATGGAACATTTTGATCACAAGGGTTTGGTGCATTGTGATGACAGAGGTCATTCAGCATTTTGATTTCATTGTGATGACAATAGCATGAAATATTATGGTGATTGGCTCAGTGCATTGTGAAGACAGGGTTCATGGAGCATTGAGATGAAAAGGGGCATGGAGCATTGTGATTACAGGGGTGTTGGGGCATTGTGACGACAAGGGCAATGAGCATTGTGATGTGAAGGCCATGGAGCATTCTGATGACATGCGTTATGGAGCTTTGTGATGACATGTGAATGGAGCATTGTGATTACATGGGTCTTGGAGCATTGTGATGGCAAGGGTCAGGGAGGCTTGTGATGACAAGGCCGTTGAACTTTGTGATGGCATTGGTCATGGAGCATTGTTTTGACAGGTGTAATGGGGCATTGTGATGACAAGTGCATGGGGCATTGGTCTGAAAATTTTCATGTATTATTGTGATGAGAGTGGGCATGGAGCATTCTGATGACAACGGCACGGAACACTGTGATACATAGATCATGCAGGATTGTAATGTCAATGTCAAGGAGCATTGTGATGAGAAAGGCATCGAGCATTGTGATGACAAGCGTTATGGAGATTTGGGATGAAAAGTGCATGGAGCGATGTGATGAGAGGGTTCATGGAGCACTGTGATGAGAAAGGAATGGAGCATTGTGATGCAAGGTTCATGGACCTTTGTGATGATAAAGGTCATGGAGCATTTTGATGACAAGGGCGTGGTGCATTGTGATGAGAAGGGCAGGGAGCATTGTGATTACAGGGGTCTTGGAGCATGTGATGACAAGTGCATGGAGCATTGTGATGAGAAGGCCATGGAGCATTTTGATGACATGCGTCAAGGATCTTTGTGATGACAAGGGCATAGAGCATTGTTATTACAGGGGACTTGGAGCAATGTGATGACAAGGGTCATGTAACCTTGGATGACAAGGCCATGAATCATTGTGATGGCAGGTGTCATGGAGCATTGTTATGACAGGGATAATGGAGGATTGTGATGACAAGGGCATGGAACATTGGTCTGAAAATTTAATGGATTATTGTGATGAGATTCGGCATGGAGCATTGTGATGACTAAGGCACGGAACACTGTGATACATGTGCATGGAGGATTGTAATGACAAGGGCATGGAGCATTGTGGGGACAAGAGTATTGAGCATTGTGATGGCAAGCATCATGGAGCATTGTGCTGACAATGGCATAGAGCAATGTGATGAGAGGTTTCATGTAGCATTGTGATGAAATGGCATGGAGCATTGTGATGCCAAGGGTCATGGAGCTTTGTGATGACAAACGTCATGGAGCATTTTGATGACAAGGTCGTGGTGCATTGTGATGAGAAGGGAAGGGAGCATTGTGATGACAGGGTCATGGAGCAAATTGATGAAAAGTGTCATGGAACATTTTGATAACAGCGGTTATGGAACATAGTGATGTGAGGGGTAATGGAGCATTTTGATGAAAAGCGTCATGGAGCATTCTGATGAAAAGGTGCATGGAGCATTGTGATTACAAGGGTTTTGAAGCAATGTGATGACAAGGGCATGGAGTATTGTGATGAGAAGGCAATGGAGCATTCTGATGACATGCGTCATGGAGATTTGTGATGACAAGGATATGGAATATTGTGATTACAGGTGTCTTGGAGCATTGTGATGAAAAGGGAATGGATCATTGTGATGAAAAATGCATTGAGCCTTGTCATGACAGGGTTCAAGGAGCATACTGATGACAACTGTCAAGGAGCATTGTGATGAAAAGTGTATTGAGCATTGTGATGACAAAGATCATGGAGCATTGTGATGAGAAGTCCATTGATAATTGTGATGACCAGCGTCCTAGGGCATTGTGATCACAAGTGTTATGGAACATTGTGATCAGAAGGGTTTGGTACATTGTGATGACAGAGGTCATTGAGCATTTTGATTTCATTTTGATGACAATAGCATGAAATATTATGGTGAATGGCACGGTGCATTGTGATGACAGGATTCATGGAGCATTGAGATGAAAAGGGTCATGGAGCATTGTGATTATAGGGCTGTTGGAGCATTGTGATGACAAGGGCATGGAGCATTGTGATGAGAAGGCCATGGAGCATTCAGATGACATGTGTCATGGAGCTTTGTGATGACAAGGGCATGGAGCATTGTGATTACAGGGGTCTTGGATCATTGTGATGACAAGGGTCATCGAGGCTTGTGTTGACAAGGCTGTGGAACCTTGTGATGGCAGGGGTCATGGATCATTGTTATGACAGGGATAATGGAGCTTTGTGATGACAAAGGTCATGGGGGATTTTGATGACAAGGGCGTGGTGCATTGTGATGAGAAAGGCAGGGAGCATTGTGATGACAGCGTCATGGAGCAATTTGATGAAAAGTGTCATGGAATATTTTGATGACAGGTGTTATGGAACATTGTGATGTCAGGGGTCATTGAGCATTGTGATGATAAGGGCATGTAGCACTATGATGACAGTGGTCATGGAACATTGTGATGACAGGGGTGAGGGAGTATTGTGATAACTAGTGATGGAACATTGTGATATATGTGTTGAGAGGACATTTTGATGAGAAGTGCATGGAGCATTGTGATGACAAGTTTTATGGAGCATAGCGATGAAAAGGATGTGGAGCATTGTGATGACAAGCACATAGCACATTGTGATGACATGTGTCAGGGAGCATTGTGATGACAAAGGCATGGAGCATTGTGATGACAAGGGACAAAGAGCATTGTGATGAAAAGTTCATGAAGCATTGTGGTGACAAAGATCACCGAGCCTTGTGTGAAGAGGGCATGGATCACTGGTCTGAAAAGTTTCATGGATTATTGTGATGACAGTGGGCATGGAGCATTGTGATGACAAGGGCATGGAGCTTTGTGGTGACAAAGGTCACATAGCCTTGTGTGACGAGTGCATGGACCATTGTGATGACAAATGTCATGAAGCATTGTGATGACTGGAGTCCGGGAGCATTGTGATGACATATGTCATTTTCCATTGTGATGACAATGGCATGGAGCATTGTGATACAAACTGTCATGGAGAATTATGATGACAAAGGTAATGGAGCATTTTGATGACAAGGGTTTAGAACATTGTGATGACAAGGTCATGGAGCATTGTGATGACAACTGCCATTGAGAATTTTGATGACAACATCGTGAAGAATTGTGATGACAAGCGCATGGAGCTTGCTATGACAGGGGTCAGAGAGCATTGCGAGGACAGGTGCATGGAGAATTGTGATGAAAAGATCATGTAACATTGTGGCAAGAAGTGTCATGGAGCATTGTGATGACAAGGACGTTGAGAATTGTGATGACATGGGACATGGGGCATTGTGATGACCAGGGCATGGAGCATTGTGATGGCAAGACCGTGGAGCATTTTGATGAGAAGATCACGGATAATTGTGATGACGAGCGTCATGGAGCACAGTAATGACAAGGGGCATGGAGCATTATGATTAGAGGGGTCTTGGAGCATTGTGATGACAAGGGCATGGAGCATTGTGATGAGAAGGCCACGGAGCATTCTGATGACATGCGTCATGAATCATTGTGTCGACAAAGGCATGGAGCATTGTGATTACAGGGGTCTTGGAGAATTGTGATGACAAGGGTCATGGAGCCTTGGATGACAAGGCCGTGGAACATTGTGATGGCGGTGGTCATGGAGCATTGTTATGACAGGGGTAATGGAGCATTGTGATGACAAGGGCATGGAACATTAGTCTGAAAATTTCATGGATTATTGTGATGAGATTCGGCATGGAGCATTGTGATGACTAGGGCACGGAACACTGTGATAACTGTGTCATGGGGGATTGTAGTGACAACGGCATGGAGCATTGTGATGAGAAGAGTATCGAGCATTTTGATGACAAGCGTCATGGAGCATTGTGCTGACAAGGGCATTGAGCAATGTGATGAGAGGTTCCATGTAGCATTGTGATGAAATGGCATGGAGCACTGTGATGCCAAGGGTCATGGAGCTTTGTGATGACACAGGTAACGGAGCATTTTGATGACAAGGTCGTGGTGCATTGTGATGAGAAGGGCAGGGAGCATTTTGATGACAAGGTCATGGAGCAAATTGATGAAAAGTGTCATGAATCATTTTGATGACAGGGGTTATGGAACATTTTGATGTCATGGGTCATGGATCATTTTGATTTAAAGGGTCATGGAGCATTCTGATGAAAAGGTGCATGGAGCATTGTGATTACAGGGGTTTGGAAGCATTATAATGACAAGGGCAAGGAGCATTGTGATGAGAAGGCAATGGAGCATTCTGATGACATGCGTCATGGAGCTTTGTGATGACAAGCACATGGAGAATTGTGGTGACAAAGGTCACAGAGCCTTGTGTGACGAGGGCATGGAACATTGTGATGACAAAGGTCATGAAGCATTGTGATGACTGGAGTCACGGAGCATTGTGATGACCGGCGTCATGTAGCATTTTGATGACAAGGGCATGGAGCATTGTGATGACAGGGGCATGGATCATTGGTCTGACATGTTTCATGGATTTTTGTGATGACAGTGGGCATGGTGCATTGTGATGACAAGGGCATGGAACATTGTGATGACAAGGTTATGGTGTATTGTGAAGACAGGTGTCAGGGAGCATTGTGATGACATATGTCATTGTCCATTGTGATGACAATGGCATGGAGCATTGTGATACCAAGTGTCATGAAGGATTGTGATGACAAAGGTAATGGAGCATTTTGATGACAAGGGCTCGGAACACTGTGATGACAAGGGTCATGGAGCATTGTGATGACAAGGGCATGGAGCATTTTGATGACAAGCGCCATTGAGAATTTTGATGACAATGTCGTGAAGCATTGTGATGACAAGCTCATGGAGCTTGCTATGACAGGGATCATAGAGCATTCCGATGACAATTGCATGGAGAATTGTGATGACAAGAACATGTAACATTGTGATAAGAAGTGTCATGGAGCATTGTGATGACAAGGACGTGGAAAATTGTGATGACATGGGACATGGAGCAATGTGATGACCAGGGCATGGAGCAATGTGATGGCAATACCGTGGAGCATTGTGATGAGAAGATCACGGATAACTGTGATGACGAGCGTCATGGAGCACTGTAATGACAAGGGGCATGGAGCATTGTGATTCCAGGGTTCCTGGAGCATTGTGATGACAAGGGAATGGAGCATTTTCATGAGAAGGTCATGGAGCATTCTGATGACATGCGTCATGGATCATTGTGACGACAAGGGCATGGAGCATTGTGATTACAGAGGTCTTGGAGCACTATGATGACAAGGGTCATGGAGCTTTGGATGACAAGGCCGTGGAACATTGTGATGGAAGGGGTCATGGAGCATTGTTATGACAGGGGTAATGGAGCATTGTGATGACAAGTGCATGGAACATTGGTCTGAAAATGTCATGGATTATTTTGATGAGATTCGGCATGGAGCATTGTGATGACTAGGGCACGGAACCCTTGATACATGTGTCATGGAGGATTGTAATGACAAGGGCATGGAACATTGTGATAAGAAGAGTATCGAGCATTGTGAGGACAAGCGTCATGGAGCATTGTGCTGACAAAGGCATGGAGCATAGTGAAGATATGGGTAAAAGAGCATTGTGATGAAATTTTCATGGAGCATTGAGGTGACAAATTTCACAGAGCCTTTTGATGAAGTGGGCATGGACCATTGTGATGACAAGGTACTGGAGCATTTTGATGAGAGAACAATGGAGCCTTTTGGTGACAATTCTCACGGAGCATTCTGATGAAAAGGGGCATGGATCATTGTGATTACAGGAGTATTGGATCCTTGTGATGACAAGACCGTAGAACATTATGATGGCAGGGTTCATTGAGCATGGTTATGACATGGACAATGGAGGATTGTGAGGACAAGGGTATCGAGAATTGGTCTGAAAACTTTCATGGATTACTGTGATGAGAGTGGGCATAGAGCATTGTGATGACAAGGGCACGGAACACTGTGATACATGGAACATGGAGGTTTGCAATGACAAGTGCATGGAGCAATGTGATGAGAGGCTTCATGGAGCATTGTGATGACAAGGGCATGGAGCATTGTGATGACAAGGGTCATGGAGCATTTTGAATACAAGATTCAAATATCATTGTGTTGTCAGGGGTCATGGAGCTCTGTGATGACAGTGGTCATGAAGCATTGTGATGACAGGGTCATGGAGCATTGTGATAAGAAGGTCATTTAGCATTGGACTGAAAATGTTCATGGAGTATTGTGATGACAGGTGTAATGGGGCATTGTGATGACAAGGTCCTTGGGCATTGTGATGAGAAAACCATGGAGCCTTGTGATGACAAGTCTCATGGAGCATTCTGATGAAAAGGTGCATGGATCATTGTGATTACAGGGGTCATGAAGCATTGTGATGAAAATGTTATGGAGCATTGTGATGCCAAGGGTCATGGAGTTTGTGATGACAAAGTTCATTGAGCATTTTGATGACAAGGTCGTGGTGCATTGTGATGAGAAGGGCAGGGAGCATTTTGATGACAGGGTCATGGAGCAATTGGATGAAAAGTATCATGGAATATTTTGATGACAGTGGTTATGGAACATTGTGATGTCAGGGGTCATGGAGCATTGTGATGAAAAGGGTCATGGAGCATTTTGATGACAGGGGTTATGGAACATTGTGATGTCAGGGTTCATGGAGCATTGTGATGATAAGGTCATGTAGCATTGTCATGACATTGATCATGGAACACTGTGATGACTTGGGGGAGAGAACATTTTAATGAGAAGTGCATGGAGCATTGTGATGACAAGGTTTTTGGAGCAGTGTAATGACAAGGATGTGGAGCATTGTGATGACAAGTGCAGGGCGCATTGTGATGACATGGGTTGTGGAGCATTGTGCTCACAAGCACATGGAGCATTGTGATGACAAGGGTCATGGAGCATTGTGCTGACAAAGGCATCGAGCATGGTGATGACCAGGATCACAGAGCATTGTGATGAAAAGTTCATGGAGTATTGTGGTGAGAAAGGTCACAGAGCCCTGTGTGACGAGGACTTGGACCATTGTGATGACAAATGTCATGAAGCCTTGTGATGACTGGAGTCACAGACCATTGAGTTGACAGGGGTCTTGGAGCACTGTGATGACAAGGACATGGAGCAATGTGTTGAGAAGGCCATGGAGCATTCTGATAGCATGCCTCATGGAGCTTTGTGATGAAAAGGACATGGAGAATTGTGACGGAAAATGCATGGAGCCTTGTCATGACAGGGTTCAAGTCGCATAGTGACGACAAGTGTCAGGGAGCACTGTGATGACAAGTGTATTGAGCATTGTGATGACAAAGGTCATGGAGCATCATGATGAGAAAACCATGGATAATTGTGATGGCGAGCGTCATGGGGCGTTGTGATGACAAGTGTTATGGAACCTTGTGATCACAAGGGTTTGGAGCATTGTGATGACAGGGTTCATGGAGCACTGAGATGAAAAGGGGCATGGAGCATTGTGATTAAAGTGGTCTAGGAGCATTGTGATGACAAGGGCATGGACCATTGTGATGAGAATGCAATGGAGCATTCTGATGACATGCGTCATGCAGCTTTGTGATGACAAGGGCATATAGCATTGTGATGACAGTGGCATGGAACATTGGACTGACAAGTTTGATGGATTATTGTGATGACAGTGGGCATGGCGCATAGTGATGACAAGGGCATGGAGCATTGTGATGACAAGGTCATGGAATACTCTGAAGACAGGTGACAGGGAGCATTGTGATGACATATGTCATGGTCCATTGAGATGACAATGGCATGGAGCATTGTGATGCCAAGTGTAATGGAGGATTGTGATGACAAAGGTAATGGAGCATTGTGATGACAACGGCTTGGAGCATTGTGATAACAAGGGTCATGGAACATTGTGATGACAAGGGCATGGAGCATTGTGATGACAACGGACATTGAGAATTTTTATGGCAAGGTTTTGAAGCATTTTGATGACAAAGGCATGGAGCTTGCTATGACAGGGGTCATGGGGCATTGTGAAGACAAGTTCATGGAGAATTGTGATGAGAAGAGCATGTAACATTGTGATGAGAAGTGTCATGGAGCTCTGTGATGACAAGGACATGGAGAATTGTGATGACAGGGGACATGGATCATTGTTATTACCAGGGAAGGGAGCATTGTGATGGCAAGACCGTGGAGCACTGTGATGAGTAGACCATGAATAACTTTGATGACGAGCATCATGGAGCACTGTAATGACAAGGGTCATGGAGCATTCTGAAGACAGGTGTCATGGAGCATTGTGTTGACAGGGGTCATGAAAAATGTGATGATAGGGGTCATGGAGCATTGTGATGACAAGGTTCATGGAGCATTCTGATGATAAGCTTGTGGAGTATTGTGATGACATTGGCATGGAGCATTGTGATGAAAAGGGCATGGATCATTGTGATGAAAAAGCATGGAGCCTTGTCATGACAAGTTTCAAGGACCATACTGATGATAAGTGTCAGGGAGCATTGTGATGACAAGTGTATTGAGCATTGTGATGACAAAGGTCATGGAGCATTGTCATGAGAAGACCATGGATAATTGTTATGACGGGAGTCATGGGGCGTTGTTATGACAAGTTTTATGAACATTGTGATCACAGCGGTTTGGAGCATTTTGATGACAGAGGTCATGGAGCATTTTGATTCAATTTTGATGACAATAGCATGAAGCAGTATGATGATGGGCATGGTGCATTGTGATGACAGGGTTCACGGAGCATTGAGAAGAAAAGGGGCATGGAGCATTGTGATTACAGGTGTCTTGGAGCATTGTGATGACAAGTGCATGGAGCATTGTGATGGGAAAGCCATGGAGCATTCTGATGAGATGCGTCATGGAGCTTTCTGATGACAAGGGCTTGGAGCGTTGTGATGACAAGGGCCATTGAGAATTTAGATGACAAGGGCTTGGAGTATTGTGATGACAATGGTCATGGAGCATTGAAATGACAAGAGCATGGAGCATTGTGATGTCAAGGGCCATTGAGAATTTAGATGACAAGGTTTTGAAGCACTGTGATGAAAAGCACATGGAGCTTGCTATGACAGGTGTCATGGAGGATTGCGATGACAAGTGCATGGAGAATTGTGATGACAAGAGCATGTAACATTGTGATGATAATTGCATGTAGCATTTTGATGACAGGTGTCATGCAACATTGTGATGACAGGGGTGATGGAGTATTGGGATGAATAGTGATGGAACATTCTGATATCAGTGGTGAGAGAGCATTTTGATGAGAAGTGCATGGAGCACTGTGATGACAATGCTTATGCAGCATTGTGATGACAAGGATGTGGAGCATTGTGATGACAAGCACATGGTGCATTGTGATGACATGTGTCATGGAGCATTGTGCTAAAAAGCTCATGGAGCATTGTGATGACAAGAGTCATGGAGCATTGTGCTGAGAAACGCATAGAGCATTGTGATGACAAGGGTCACAGAGCTTTGTGATGAAAAGTTCATGAAGCATTGTGGTTACAAGGTCACAAATACTTGTGATGACGAGGGCATGGACCATTGTGATGGGTAAGGTCATGAAGCATTTTGACGACAGGAGTCATGGAGCATTGTGATGACGGCTCATGGAGCATTGTGATGACAAGGGCATGGAGCATTGGTCTTACAAGTTTCATGCATTATTGCGATGAGAGTGGGAATGGCGCATTGTGATGACAAGGACATGGAGCATTGTGATGACAAGGTCATGCAATATTGTGAAGACAGGTGTCTGGGAGCATTGTGAAGACATAAGTCATGGCCCATTGTGATGACAATGCCATGGAGCATTGTGATGCCAATTGTCATGGAGGTTTGTGATGACAAATGTAATGGAGCATTGTGATGACAAGGACTTGGAGCATTGTGATGACAAGGGTCATGGAGCACTGTGCTGACAAGGGCATGGAGCATTGTGATTACAAGGGTCATGGAGCTTGGTGTTGACAAAGTTCATGGAGCATTTTGATGACAAGAGTGTGGTGCATTGTGATGAGTAGGGCAGGGAGCATTGTGATGAAAGGGTCATGGAACAATTTGATGAAAAGGGTCAGGGAACATTTTGATGACAAGTGTTATGGAAAATTGTGATGTCAGTGGTGATTGAGCATTGTGATGATAAGGGCATGTAGCATTTTGATGACAGGGGTTATGGAACATTGTGATGACAGGGGTGAGGGAGTATTGTGATGACTAGTGATGGAACATTGTGATATCAGTGGTGAGAGAGCATTTAGATGAGAAGTGCATGGAGCATTGTGATGACAAGTGTTACAGAGCATTGTCATGACGAGGGAATGGACAATTTTCATGACAAAGGTCATAAAGCATTGTGATGACTGGAGTCACGGAGCATTATGATGTGAGGGGTCATGGAGCATTGTGATTACAAGGGCATGGAGCATTGTGATGACCGGGGCATGGAGAATTGGTCTGACAAGTTTCATGGATTATTGCTATGAGGTTGGACATGGCACATTGTGATGACAAGGGCATGGAACATTTTTATGACAATGTCATGTAGTACTGTGAAGACAGGTGTCAGGGAGCACTGTGATGACATATGTCATGGTGCATTGTGATGACAATGGCGTGGAGCATTGTGATGCCAAATGTCATGGAGGACTGTGATGACAAATGTAATGGAGCATTGTGATGCCAAGTGCCATGGAGGATTGTGATGACAAGGGCCATTAACAATTTTGATGCCAACGTCGTGAAGCATTGTGATGACAAGCGAACGGAGCTTGCTATGACAGGGGACATGGAGCATTGCAATGAAAAGTGCATGGAGAATTGTGAAGACAACAGCATGAAACATTGTGATGAGAAGTGTCATGGAGTATTGTGATGAGAAGGACGTGGATAATTGTGATAACAGGGGATATGGAGCATTGTGATGGCCAGGGCAGGGAGCATTGTGATGGCAAGACTGTGCAGCATTGTGATGAGAAGACCATGGATAATTGTGATGACGATCATCATGGAGCACTGTAATGACAAGGGGCATGGAGCATTGTGATGACAGGTGTCATGGAGAATTGTGATGACAGGGGTCATGGAGCATTGTGATGACATGGGTCATGGAGCATTCTGATGACAAGCTTGTGGAGTATTGTGATGACAATGGTATGGAGCATAGTGATGAAAGGTCATGGAGCATTGTGATGAAAAAGGCATGGAGCCTTTTCATGACAGGGTTCATGGAGCATTCTGAAGACAAGTGTCAGGGAGCAGTGTGAAGACAAGTGCATGGAGCATGGTGTTGAGAAGGCCATGGAGCATTCTGATGATATGGGTCATGGAGCTTTGTGATGACATGGGCATGGAGCACTGTGATTACTGGGGTCTTGGAGCATTGTGATGAAAAGCGCATGGATCATTTTGATGAAAAAGGCATGGAGCCTTGTCATGACAGGGTTCAAGAAGCATACTGACGACAAGTGGCATGGAGCATTGAGATGACAAGTGTATTGAACATTGTGATGACAAAGGTCACGGAGCATTGTGATGAGAAGACCATGGATAATTGTCATGAGGAGCATCATGGGGAATTGTGATGACAAGTGTTATGGAACATTGTGATCACAAGGTTTTGGTGCATTGTGATGACAGAGGTCATGTAGCATTTTGATTACATTGTGATGACAACAGCATTAAGCATTATGATGTTGGGCATGGTGCATTGGAATGGCAGAGCTCATGGAGCATTGAGATGAAAAGGGGCATGGAGCATTGTGAATACAGGGGTCTTGGAGCACTGTGATGACAAGGGCATGGAGCATTGTGATGAGAAGGCTATGGAGCATTCTGATGACATAAGTCATTGAGCTTCGTGATGACAAGGGCATGGAGCATTGTGATTACAGGGGTCTTGGAGAATTGTGATGACAAGGTTCATGGAGCCTTGTGATGACGAGGCATTGGAACATTGTGATGGCAGGGGTCATGGAGCATTGTTATGACACGGGTAATGGAGCCTTTTGATGACAAGGGAATGGAGCATTTGTGTGAAAATTTTCATGGATTATTGTGATGAGGGTGGGCATGGAGCACTGTGATGTCAAGAGCAAGGAACACGGTGATACATGGATCATGGAGGATTGTAATGACAAGGGCATGGAGCACTGTGATGAGAAGCGCATCGAGCATTGTGATGACAAGCGTCATGGAGCTTTGTGATGACAAGTGCATGGAGCAATGTGATGAGAGGGTTCTTGGAGCACTGTGATGACAATGGCATGGAACATTGTGATGTCAAGGGTCATGGAGCACTGGGATGACAAGTGTCACGGAGCATTCTGATTACAGTTGTCATGGAGCATTGGGATGACAAGCGCATGGATCATTTTGATGACAAGTGTCATGGAGCATTTTGAGGACAAGAGTCCCAGAACATTGCGTTGTCTGTGGTCATGGAGCGCTGTGATGACAGTGGTCATGGAGCATTGTGATGACAGGTGTATTGGAGCATTGTGATGGCAAGGGCATGGAGCATTGTGTTGAGAAGGCCATGGAACATTCTGATGACATGCATCATGGAGATTTGTGATGAGAAGGGCATGGAGCATTGTGATTACAGGGGTCATGGAACATTGTGATGACAGGGGTGAGGGAGTATTGTGATAACTAGTGATGGAACATTGTGATATCAGTGGTGAGAGAACATTTAGATGAGAAGTGCATGGTGCATTGTGATAACAAGGTTTATGGAGCATTGTGATGACAAGGTTGTGGAGCATTGTGATGAGAAGCGCTTGGCACATTGTGATGTCATGGGTCATGGAGCATTGTGCTGAGAAGCGCATGGAGCATTGTGATGACAAGGGACATGGAGCATTGTGATGTCCAGGTCATGGAGCATTGTGATGGCAAGACCATGGAGCATTATAATCGCAAGACCATGGAGCATTTTGATGACGAGTGTCATCGAGCACTGTAGTGACACGGGGCATGGTTAACTGTGATGACAAGTGTCATGGATCATTGTGATGACAAGGGTCAAGTTGCATTCTGATGACAAGCTTGTGGAGTATTGTGATGACAATGGCATGGAGCATTGTGATGAAAAATGCATGGAGCAGTGTGATGAAAAAGGCATGGAACCTTTTCATTACAGGGATCAAGGAGCATTCTGACGTCAAGTGTCAGGGAGCATTGTGATTACAAGTGTATTGAGCATTGTGATGACAAACTTCATGGAGCATTGTGCTGAGAGGACCATGGATAACTGTGATGAGGAGCGTCATGGGGCATTGTGATGACAAGTGTTATGGAACATTGTGATCACAAGTGTTTGGAGCATTGTGATGACAGAGGTCATGGAGCCTTTTGATTTCATTGTGATGACAATAGCATGAAGCATTATGATGATGGGCATGGTTCTTTGTGATGACAGGGTTTATGGAGCATTGAGATGAAAAGGGGCATGGAGCATTGTGATTACAGGGCTGTTGGAGCATTGTGATGACAAGGGCATGGAACATTCTGATGACAATGTCATGGAGTATTGTGAAGACAAGTGTCAGGGAGCATTGTGATGACATATGTCATTGTCCATTGTGATGACAATTGCATGGAGCATTGTGATACCAAGTGTCATTGAGGATTGTGATGCCAAATGTAATGGAGCAATTTGATGACAACGGCTTGGAACATTGCAATGACAATGGTCATGGGGCATTGTGATGACAAGGGCATGGAGCATTCTGATGACAAGTGCATGGAGCACTGAGATTACAGGGGTTTTGAAGCAATGTGATGACAAGGGCATGGAGCATTGTGATGAGAAGGCAATGGAGCATTCTGATGACATGCGTCATGGAGCTTTGGGATGACAAGGACATGGAGCACTGTGATTACAGTGTTCTTGGAGAATTGTGATGACAAGGGTCATGGAGCATTGTGATGAGAAGGTCATGGAGCATTGGCCTGAAAATGTTCATGGAGTATTGTGATGACAGTGGTCAAGGAGCATTGTGATGAAAAGGGAATGGAGCCTTATGATGACAAGGTCCAGGAGCAGTGTGATGAGAAGACCATGGAGACTTGTGATGACAAGTCTCATGGAGCATTTTGATGAATTGGGGCATGGAGCATTGTGATTACAGGGGTCTTGGAGCATTGTGATGACAAGGGCATTGAGCATTGTGATGAGAAAGCCATGGAGCAGTCTGATGACATGTGTCATGGATCTTTTTGATGACAAGGGCATGGAGCATTGTGATTACAGGGGTCTTGGAGCATCGTGATGACAAGGGTCATGGAGCCTTGTGATTACAAGGCCGTGGAACATTGTGACGGCAGGGGTCATGGAGCATTGTTATGACAGGTGTAATGGAGCATTGTGATGACAAGGGAATGGAGCAATGTGATGAGAGATTTCATTGAGCATTGTGATGACAATGGCATGGAGCTTTGTGATGCCAAGGGTCAGGGAGCTTTGTGATGACAAATGTCATGGGGCATTTTGATGACAAGGGCGTGGTGCATTGTGATGAGAAGTGCAGGGAACATTGTGATGACAGGGTCATGGAGCAATTTGAATAAAAGGGTCATGGAATATTTTGATGACAGGGGTTATGGAACATTGTGATGTCAGGGGTCATGAAACATTGTGAAGAAATGTGTCATGGAGCATTTTGTGACAGGGGTTATGGAACATTGTGATGTCAGGGTTCATGGAGCATTGTGATGATAAGGGCATGTAGCACTGTCATGACAGTGGTCATGGAACATTGTGCTGACAGGGGTGAGCGAGTATTGTGATGAATAGTGATGGAACATTGTGATATATGTGGTGAGAGAGCATTTTGATGAGAAGTGCATGGAGCATTGTGATGACAAGTTTTATGGAGCATAGCGATGAAAAGGATGTGGAGCATTGTGATGAAAAGAGCATGGCACATTGTGATGACATGTCAATGGAGCATTGTCCTGAAAAGCGCATGGAGCATTTTGATGACAAGTGTCATGGAGCATTGTGCTGATAAAGGCATGGAGCATTGTGATGACAAGGGACACAGAGCATTGTGATGAAAATTTCATGGAGCATTGTGGTGACAAAGATCACAAAGCCTTGTGTGACGAGGGCATGGACCATTGTGAGGACAAAGTTCATGAATCTTTGTGATGACTGGAGTCACGGAGCATTGTGATGACAGTGCTCATGGAGCATTGTGATGACAAGGGCATGGAGCAATGTGATGACAGGGGCATGGAACATTTGTCTGACAAGTTTCATGGATTATTGTGATGACAGTGGGCATGGAGCAATGAGATGACAAGGGCACGGAGCATTGTAGTGACAAAGGTCACAGAGCCTTGTGTGACGAGGGAATGGACCATTGTGAGGACAAAGGTCATGAAGCATTGTGATGACTGGAGTCACGGAGCATTGTGATGACAGGGGACATGGAGCATTGTGATGAGAAGGGCATGTAGCATTGTGATGACAGGGGCATGGAACATTGGTCTGACATGTTTCATGGATTATTGTGATGACAGTGGGCATAGCGCATTGTGATGACAAGGGCATGGAACATTGTGATGACAAGGTCATGGAGTATTGTGAAGACAGGTGTCAGGGAGAGTTGTGATGACATATGTCGTTGTCCATTGTGATGACAATGGCATGGAGCATTGTGATACCAAGTGTCATGGAGGATTGTGATGACAAAGGTAATGGAGCATTTGATGACAAGTGCTTGGAACATTGCGATGACAAGGGCATGGAGCATTCTGATGAAATGGTGCATGGAGCATTGAGATTACAGGGGTTTTGAAGCAATGTAATTACAAGGGTATGGAGCATTGTGATGAGAAGGCAATGGAGCATTCTGATGACATGCGTCATGGAGCTTTGTGATGACAAGGACATGGAGCATTGTGATTACATGGGTCTTGGAGTATTGTGATGAAAAGGGAATGGATCATTGTGATGAAAAATGCATGGAGCCTTGTCATGACAGGGTTCAAGGAGCATACTGATGACAACTGTCAGGGAGCATTGTGATGATAAGTGTATTGAGCATTGTGACGACAAAGATCATGGAGCATTGTGATGAGAAAACCATGGATAATTGTGATGACCAGCGTCATGTGGCATTGTGATGACAAGTGTTATGGAACATTGTGATCAGAAGGGTTTGGTGCATTGTGATGACAGAGGTCATTGAGCATTTTGATTTCATTGTGATGACAATAGAATGAAATATTATGGTGATGGGCATGGTGAGTTGGCATGACAGGGTTCATGGAGCATTGTGATGACAAATGCATGGAGCAATGTGATGAGGGATTTCATTGACCATTTTGATGCCAAGGGTCATGGAGCTTTGTGATGACAAATGTCATGGGGCATTTTGATGACAAGGGCATGGTGCATTGTGATGAGAATGGCAGGGAGCATTGTGATGACAGGGTCATGGAGCAATTTGAATAAAAGAGTCATGGAATATTTTGATGACAGGGGTTATGGAACATTTTGATGTCAGGGGTCATGAAGCATTGTGATGAAATGGGTCATGGAGAATTTTGTGACAGGGGTTATGGAACATTGTGATGTCAGGGGTCATGGAACATTGTGATGATAAGGGCATGTAGCACTGTCATGACAGTGGTCATGGAACATTGTGATGACAGGGGTGAGCGAGTATTGTGATGACTAGTGATGGAACATTTTGATATATGTGGTGAGAGAGCATTTTGATGAGAAGTGCATGGAGCATTGTGATGACAAGTTTTATGGAGCATAGCAATGAAAAGGATGTGGAGCATTGTGATGAAAAGAGCATGGCACATTGTGATGACATGTGTCATGGAGCATTGTGCTGACAAAGGCATGGAGCATTATGATGAAAAGGAACACAGAGCATTGTGATGAAAATTTCATGGAGCATTGTGGTGACAAAGATCACAGAGGCTTGTGTGACGAGGGCATGGAACATTGAGATGAGAAAGGTCATGAATCATGGTGATGACTGGAGTAACGGAGCACTGTGATGACAGGGGTCATGGAGCATTGTGATGACAAGGGCATGGAGCAATGTGATGACAGGGGCATGGAACATTGGTCTGATAAGTTTCATGGATTACTGTGATGAGAGTGGGTATGCAGCACTGAGATGACAAGGGCATGGAGCATTGTAGTGACAAAGGTCACAGAGCCTTGTGTGACGAGGGCATGGACCCTTGAGAGGAAATAGGTCATGAAGCATTGTGATAACTGGAGTCACGGAGCATTGTGATGACAGTGGTCATGGAGCATTGTGATGACAAGGGCATGGAGCATTGTGATGACAGGGGCATGGAGCATTGGTCTGACATGTTTCATGGATTACTGTGATGACAGTGGGCATGGCGCATTGTGATGGCAAGGGCATGGAACATTGTGATGACAATGTCATGGAGTACTGTGAAGACAGGTGTCAGGGAGCATTGTGATGACATATGTCATTGTCCATTGTGATGACAATGGCATTCAGCATTGTGATAACAATTGTCATTGAGGATTGTGATGACAATCGTAATGGAGCATTTTGATGACAAGGGCTTGGAACATTGCGATGACAAGTGTCATGGAGCATTGTGATTACAAGGGCATGGAGCATTCTGAAGAAAAGGTGCATGGAGCATTTAGATTACAGGGGTTTTGAAGCAATATGATGACAAGAGCATGGAGCATTGTGATGAGCAGGCAATGGAGCATTCTGATGACATGCGTCATGGAGCTTTGTGATGACAAGGACATGGAACATTGTGATTACAGGGGTCTTGGAGCATTGTGAGGAAAAGGGAATGGATCATTGTGATGAAAAATGCATGGAGCCTTGTCATGACAGGGTTCAAGGAGCATACTGATGACAACAGTCAGGGAGCATTGTGATGATAAGTGTATTGAGCATTGTGACGACAAAGATCATGGAGCATTGTGATGAGAAAACCATGGATAATTGTGATGACCAGCGTCATGGGGCATTGTGATGACAAGTGTTATGGAACATTGTGATCAGAAGGGTTTGGTGCATTGTGATGACAGAGGTCATTGAGCATTTTGATTTCATTGTGATGACAATAGCATGAAATATTATGGTGACGGGCATGGTGCATTGTGATGACAGAGGTCATTGAGCATTTTGATTTCATTGTGATGACAATAGCATGAAATACTATGGTGACAGGCAGAGTGCATTGTGATGACAGGGTTCATGGAGCATTGAGATAAAAAGGGGCATGGAGCATTGTGATTACAGTGGTGTTGGAGCATTGTGATGACAAGGGCATGGAGCATTGTGATGAGAAGGCCATGGAGCATTCTGATGACATGCGTCATGGAGCTTTGTGATGACAAGGGCATGGAGAATTGTGATTACAGGGGTCATGGAATATTGTGATGACAGGGGTGAAGGAGTATGGTGATGACTAGTGATGGAACATTGTGATATCAGTGGTGAGAAGGCATTTTGAGGAGAAGTGCATGGTGCATTGTGATGACAAACTTTATGGAGCATTTTGATGACAAGGATGTGGAGCATTGTGGTGACAAGTCCATGGTGCATTGTGATGACATGGGTTATGGAGCATTGTGCTGACACGCGCATCGAGCATTGTGATGACAAGGGTCATGGAGCATTGTGCTGACAAAGGCATGGAGCTTTGTGATGACAAGGGTCACAGAGCATTGTGATAAAAATTTCATGGAGCATTGCGGAGACAAAGGTCACAGAACTTTGTCTGACCACGTCATGGACCATTTTGATTTCAAATGTCATGAAGCATTGTGATGACTGGAGTCATGGAGCATTGTGATAACAGGGGTCTTGGAGCATTGTGATGAAAAGGGAATGGATCATTGTGATGAAAAAGGCATGGAGCCTTGTCATGACAGTGTTCAAGGAGCATACTGATGACAAGTGTCAGCGAGCATTGTGATGCCAAGTGTACTGAGCACTGTGGTGACAAAGGTCATGGAGCATTGTGATGAGAAGACCTTGCATAATTGTGATGACTAGCGTCATGGGGCATGTGATGACAAGTGTTATGGAACATTGTGTTCAGAAGGGTTTTGAGCATTGTGGTGACAGAGGACATGGAGCATTTTGATTTCATTGTGATGACAATAGCATGAATCATTATGATGATGGGCATGGTGCATTGTGATGACAGTGTTCATGGAGCATTGAGATGAAAAGTGTCATGGGGAATTGTGATTAAAGAGGTCTTGGAGCATTGTGATGACAAGGGTCATGGAGCCTTGTGATGACAAGGCCGTGGAACATTGTGATGGCAGGGCTCATGGAGCATTCTTATGACAGGTGTAATGGAGCATTGTGATGACAAGGGCATGGAGCAATGTGATGAGAGATTTCATTGAGCATTGTGATGACAAGGGCATGGAGCATTGTGATGCCAAGGGTCATGGAGCTTTGTGATGACAAATGTCATGGGGCGTTTTGATGACAAGGGCGTGGTGCATTGTGATGAGAAGTGCAGGGAACATTGTGATGACAGGGTCATGGAGCAATTTGAATAAAAGGGTCATGGAATATTTTGATGACAGGGGTTATGGAACATTGTGATGTCAGGGGTCATGAAGCATTGTGATGAAATGGGTCATGGAGCATTTTGTGACAGGGGTTATGGAACAATTTGATGTCATGCTTCATGGAGCATTGTGATGTTAAGGGCATGTAGCACTGTGATGACAGGGGTAATGGAACACTGTGATGACAGGGGTGAGGGAGTATTGTGATGACTAGTGATGAAACATTGTGATATATGTGTTGAGAGAGCATTTTGATGAGAAGTGCATGGAGCATTGTGATGACAAGTGTTATGGAGCATAGCAATATTAAGGATGTGGAGTATTGTGATGACAAGCGCATGGCGCATTTTGATGACATGCGTCATTGAGCATTGTGCTGACAAGCGCATGGAGCACTTTGATGACAAGTGTCATGGAGCATTGTGCTGAAAAAGGAATGGAGCATTTTGATGACAAGGGACACAGAGCATTGTGATGAAATATTCATGGAGCATTGTGGTGAAAAGATCACAGAGCATTGTATGACGAGGGCATGGACCATTGTGATGTGATAGGTCATGAAGCATTGTGATGACTGGAGTCACGGAGAATTGTGATGAAAGGGGTCATGGAGCATTGTGATGACAAGGGCATGGAGCAATGTGATGACAGGGGCATTGAACATAGGTCTGACAAGTTTCATGGATTATTGTGATGACAGTGGGCATGGAGCATTGTGATGACAAGGGCATGGAGCATTGTGGTGACAAAGGCATGGAGCATTTTGATGAGAAGGGACACAGAGCATTGTGATGAAATATTCATGGAGCATTGTGCTGAAAAATATCACAGAGCCTTGTGTGAAGAGGGCATGGACCACTGTGATGACAAAGGTCATGAAGCATTGTGATTACTTGAGTCACTGTGATGACAGGGGTCATGGAGCATTGCTCTGACAAGATTAATGGATTATTGTGATGAGAGTGGGCATGGCGCATTGTGATGACAAGGGCATGGAACATTGGTCTGAAAGTTTCATGGATTATTGTGATGAGATTCGGCATGGAGCATTGTGATGACTAGGGAACGGAACACTGTGATACATGTGTCATGGAGGATTGTAATGACAAGGGCATGGAGCATTGTGATGAGAAGAGTATCGAGCATTGTAATGACAAGTGTCATGGAGCATTGTGCTGACAAGGGCATGGAGCAATGTGATGAGAGGTTACATGTAGCATTGTGTTGAAATGGCAAGGAGAATTGTGATGCCAAGGGTCATGGAGCTTTGTGATGACAAAGGTCAAGGAGCATTTTGATGACAAGGTCGTGGTGCATTGTGATGAGAAGGGCATGGAGCATTGTGATGACAGGGTCATGGAGAAAATTGATGAAATGTATCATGGAACATTTTGATGACAAGGGTTATGGAACATTTTGATGTGAGGGGTCAGGAGCATTGTGATGATAAGAGCATGTAGCACTGTGATGACAGTGGTCATGGAATATTGTGATGACAGGGGTGAGCGAGTATTGTGATGACTAGTGATGGAACATTGTGATATATGTGGTGAGAGAGCATTTTGATGAGAAGTGCATGGAACATTGTGATGACAAGTTTTATGGAGCATAGCGATGAAAAGGATGTGGAGCATTGTGATGAAAAGAGCATGGCACATTGTGATTACATTTGTCAGGGAGCATTGGGCTGAGAAGCGCATGGAGCATTTTGATGACAAGTGTCATGGAGCATTGTGCTTTCAAAGGCATGGAGCATTGTGATGACAAGGGACACAGAGCATTGTGATGAAAATTTCATGGAGCATTGTGGTGACAAAGATCACAGAGCCTTGTGTGACGAGGGCATGGACCACTGAGATGAGAAAGGTCATGAATCATTGTGATGACTGGAGAAATGGAGCACTGTGATGACAGTGGTCATGGAGCATTGTGATGACAGGGGCATGGAGCAATGTGATGACAGTGGAATGGAACATTGGTCTGACAAGTTTCATGGATTATTGTGATGACAGTGGGCATGGCACAATGTGATGACAAGGGCATGGAACATTGCTATGACAAGGGTCATGGAGCATTGTGATGACAAGGGCATGGAGCATTATGATGAAAAGGTGCATGGAGCATTGAGATTACAGGGGTTTTGAAGCAATGTGATGACAAGGGCATTGAGCATTGTGATGAGAAGGCAATGGAGCATTCTGATGACATGCGTCATGGAGCTTTGTGATGACAAGGACATGGAGCATTGTGATTACAGGGTTCTTGGAGCATTGTGATGACAAGGGTCATGGAGCATTGGCCTGAAAATGTTCATGGAGTATTGTGATGACAGTGGTCAAGGAGCATTGTGATGACAAGGGAAAGGAGCCTTGTGATGACAAGGTCCAGGAGCAGTGTGATGAGAAGACCATGGAGCCTTGTGATGACAAGTCTCATGGAGCATTCTGATGAATAGGGGCATGGAGCATTGTGATTTCAGGGGTCTTGGAGCATTGTGATTACAAGGGCATGGAGCATTGTGATGAGAAGGCCATGGAGCATTCTGATGACATGGGTCATGGATCTTTGTGACGACAAGGGCAAGGAGCCTTGTGATTACAGGGGTCTTGGAGCCTTGTGATGACAAGGGTCATGGAGCCTTGGATGACAAGGCAGTGGAACATTGTGATGGCAGGGGTCATGGAGCATTGTTATGACAGGGGTAATGGAGCATTGTGATGACAAGGGCATGGAACATTGGTCTGAAAATTTCATGGATTATTGTGATGAGATTCGGCATGGAACATTGTGATGACTAGGGCACGGAACACTGTGATACATGTGTCATGGAGGATTGTAATGACAAGGGCATGGAGCATTGTGATGACAAGAGTATCGAGCATTGTGATGACAGGGTCATGGAGCATTGTGCTGACAAGGGCATGGAGCAATGTGATGAGAGCTTTCATGTAGCATTGTGATGAAATGTCATGGAGCATTGTGATGCCAAGGGTCATGGAGCTTTGCGATGAAAAAGGTCATGGAGCATTTTGATGACAAGGTCGTGGTGCATTGTGATGAGAAAGGCAGGGAGCATTGTGATGACAGGGTCATGGAGCAAATTGATGAAAAGTGTCATGGAACATTTTGATGACAGGGGTTATGGAACATTGTGATGTCAGGGGTCATGGAGCATTGTGATGATAAGGGCATGTAGCACTGTGATGACAGTGGTCATGGAACATTGTGATGACAGGGGTGAGCGAGTATTGTGATGACTTTTGATGGAACATTGTGATATATGTGGTGAGAGAGCTTTTTTTTTTTTTTTTTTTTTTTTTTTTTGTGGTACGCGGGCCTCTCACCGCTGTGGCCTCTCCCGTTGCGGAGCACAGGCTCCGGACGCTCAGGCTCAGCAGCCATGGCTCACGGGCCCAGCCGCTCCGCGTCATATGGGATCCTCCCAGACCGGGGTACGAACCCGTATCCCCTGCATCGGCAGGCGGACCCTCAACCACTGCGTCACCAGGTACTCCCCGAGAGAGCATTTTGATGAGAAGTTCATGGAGCATTGTGATGACAAGTTTTATGGAGCATAGTTATGAAAAGGATGTGGAGCATTGTGATGAAAAGAGCATGGCACATTGTGATGACATGTTTCATGGAGCATTGTGCTGACAAGGGCATGAAGCATTGTGGAGACTATGGTCACAGAGCCTTGTGTGACGAGGGCATGGACCATTGTGATGACAAAGGTCATGAAGCATTGTGATGACTGGGGTCATGGAGCATTGTGATGACAAGGGAATTGAGCATTGTGATGAAAGGGGCATGGAACATTGGTCGGACAAGTTTCATGGATTCTTGTGATGACAGTGGACATGTTGCACTCTGATGACAAGGGCATGGAACATTGTGATGACAAGGTCATGGAGTATTGTGAAGAGAGTTGTCAGGGAGCATTGTGATGACATATGTCTTTGCCCATTGTGATTACAATGACATGGAGCATTCTGAAACCAAGTGTCATGGAGGATTGTGATAACAAAAGTAATGGAGCATTTTGATGACAAGTGCTTGGGACATTGTGATGACAAGGGTCATGGAGCATTGTGATGACAATGTCATGGAGCATTGTCATGACAAGGGCGATTGAGAATTTTGATGACAACGTCGTGAAGCATTGTGATGACAAGCGCATGAAGCTTGCTATGACTGGGTTCATAGAGCATTGCGATGACAAGTGCATGGAGATTTTTGATGAGAATATCATGTAACGTTGTGATAAGAAGTGTCATGAAGCATTGTGATGACAAGGACGTGGAGAATTGTGATGACATGGCACATGGAGCATTGTGATGACCAGGGCATGGAGTATTGTGATGGCAAGACCGTAGAGCATTGTGATGAGAAGTTCACGGATAATTGTGATGACAAGCATCATGGATCACTGTAATGACAAGGGGCATGGAGCATTGTGATTACAGGGGTCTTGGATCACTGTGATGACAAGGGAATGGAGCATTGTGATCAGAAGGCCACGAAGCATTCTGATGACATGCGTCATGAATCATTGTGATGACAAGGGCATGGAGCATTGTGATTACAGAGGTCTTGGAGCACTGTGATGACAAGGGTCATGGAGCCTTGGATGACAAGGCCGTGGAACATTGTGATGACATGTGTCCTGGAGCATTGTTATGACAGGTGTAATGGAGCATTGTGATGACAAGAGCATGGAACATTGGTCTGAAAATTTCATGGATTATTGTGATGAGATTCTGCATGGAGCATTGTGAGGACTAGGGCCCGGAACACTGTGATACATGTGTCATGGAGGATTGTAATGACAAGGGCATGGAGCATTGTGATGAGAAGTGTATCGAGCATTGTGATGACAAGCGTCATGGAGCATTGTGCTGACAAGGGCATGGAGCAATGTGATGAGAGGTTTCATGTAGCATTGTGATGAAATGGCATGGAGCACTTTGATGCCAAGGGTCATGGATATTTGTGACGACAAAGGTCATGGAGCATTTTGATGACAAGGTCGTGGTGAATTGTGATGAGAAGGGCAGGGAGCATTGTGATGACAGGATGATGGAGCAAATTGATGAAATGTGTAATGGAACATTTTGATTACAGAGGTTATGGAACATTGTGATGTCAGGGGTCATGGAGCATTTTGATGAAAAGGGAATGGATCATTGTGATGAAAAATGCATGGAGCCTTGTCATGACAGGGTTCAAGAAGCATACTGATGACAACTGTCAGGGAGCATTTTGATCATAAGTGTATTGAGCATTGTGATGACAAAGATCATGGAGCATTGTGATGAGAAGTCCATGGATAATTGTGATGACCAGCGTCATGGGGCATTTTGATGACAAGTGTTATGGAACATTGTGATCAGAAGGGTTTGGTGCATTGTGATGACAGAGGTCATTGAGCATTTTGATTTCATTGTGATGACAATAGCATGAAATATTATTGCGATGGGCACGGTGAATTGTGATGACAGGTTTCATGGATCATTGAGATGAAAACGGGCATGGAGCATTGTGACTACAGGGGTGTTGGAGCATTGTGATGACAAGGGCATGGGGCATTGGGATGAGAAGGCCATGGAGCATTCTGAAGACATGCGTCATGGAGCTTTGTGATGACAAGGGCATTGAGCATTTTGATTAGAGTGGTCTTGGATCATTGTGATGACAAGGGTCATGGAGGCTTGTGATGACAAGGCCGTGGAAACTTGTGATGGCACGGGTCATGGAGCACTGTTATGACAGTGGTAATGGAGCTTTGTGATGATAAAAGTCATGGGGCATTTTGATGACAAGGGCGTGGTGCACTGTGATGTAAAGGGCAGGGCACATTGTGATGACAGCATCATGGAGCAATCTGATTAAAAGTGTCAAGGAATATTTTGATCATAGAGGTTATGGAACATTGTGATGTCAGGGGTCCTGAAGAATTGTGATGAAATGGGTCATGGAACATTTTGTGACAGTGGTTATGGAACATTGTGATGTCAGTGGTCATGGAGCATTGTGATGATAAGGGCATGTAGCACTGTGATGACGGTGATCATGGAACATTGTGATGACAGGTGTGAGCTAGTATTGTGATGACTAGTGATGGAACATAGTGATATATGTGGTGAGAGAGCATTTTGATGAGAAGTGCATGGAGCATTTTGATGACAAGTTTTATGGAGCATAGCGATGAAAAGGATGTGGAGCATTGTGATGAAAAGTGCATGGCGCAATGTGATGACATGGGTCAAGGAACATTCGGCTTACAAGCGCATGGAGCATTTTGATGAAATGTGTCATGGAGCATTGTGCTGACAAAGGCATAGAGCATTGGGATGACAAGGGACACAGAGCATTGTGATGAAAATTTCATGGAGCATTGTGGTGTCAAAGATCACAGAGCCTTGTGTGAAGACAGCATGGATCATTGGTCTGACAAGTTTCATGGATTATTGTGATGACAGTGGGCACGGAAAATTGTGATGACAATGATATGGATCATTGTGGTGACAAAGGTCACAGAGCCTTGTGTGACGAAGGCATGGACCATTGTGATGACAAAGGTCATGAAGCATTGTGATGACTGGAGTCACAGAGCATTGTGATGACAGGGGTCATGGAGCATTGTGATGACAAAGGCATGGAGCATTGTGATGACAGGGGTCATGGAGCATTGCTCTGACAAGTCTCATGGATAATTGTGATGACAGTGGGCATGGCGCATTGTGATGACAAGGGCATGGAACATTGTGATGACAAGTTCATGGAGTATTGTGAAGACAGGTGTCAGGGAGCATTGTGATGACATATGTCATTGTCCATTGTGATGACAATGGCATGGAGCATTGTGATACAAAGTGTCATGGGGGATTGTGATGACAAAGGTAATGGAGCATTTTGATGACAAGGGCTTGGAACATTGTGATGACAAGGGTCATGGAGCGTTGTGATGACAAGGGCATGGAGCATTGTGATGACAAGTGACATTGAGAATTTTGATGACAACGTCGTGAAGCATTGTGATGACAAGCGCATGGAGCTTGATATGACAGGGGTCATAGAGCATTGCGATGACAAGTGCATGGAGAATTGTGATGACAAGATCATGTAACATTGTGATGAGAAGTGTCACGAAGCATTGTGATGACAAGGACGTGGAGAATTGTAATGACATGGGGCAGGGAGCATTTTGGTGAACAGGGCAAGTAGAATTGTGATGGCAAGACCGTGGAACATTGTGATGAAAAGACCATGGATAATTATGATGAAGAGGGTCATGGATCACTGTAATGACAAAGGGCATGAAGCATTGTGATGACAGGTGTCATGGAGCATTGTAATGAGAGGCTTCATGGAGCACTGTGATGACAAGGGTCATGAAGCATTGTTATGAGAAGGTCATGGAGCTTTGGCCTGAAAATGTTCATGGAGTATTGTGATGACAGTGGTCAAGGAGCATTGTGATGACAAGGGAATGGAGCATTGTGATGACAAGGTCCTGGAGCAGTGTGATGAGAAGAGCATGGCGCCTTGTGATGACAAGTCTCATGTAGCTTTCTGATGAATAGGGGCATGGAGCATTGTGATTACAGGGGTCTTGGAACATTGTGATGACAAGGGCATGGAGCATTGTGATGAGAAGGCCATGGAGCATTCTGATGACATGCGTCATGCATATTTGTGACGACAAGGGCATGGAGCATTGTGATTACAGGGGTCTTGGAGCATTGTGATGACACGGATCATGGAGCCTTGGATGACAAGGCCGTGGAACAGTGAGATGCCATGTGTCATGGAGTATTTTATTGACAGGTGTAATGGAGCATTGTGATGACAGGGTTAATGGAGCATTGTGATGACAAGGGCATGGAACATTGGTCTGAAAATTTCATGGATTATTGTGATGAGATTCGGCATGGAGCATTGTGATGACTAGGGTAAGGAACACTGTGATACATGTGTCATGGAGGATTGTAATGACAAGGCCATGGAGCATTGTGATGAGAAGGGTATCGAGCATTGTGATGACAAGCTTCATGGAGCATTGTGCTGACAAGGGCATGGAGCATTGTGATTACAGGGGTCTTGGAGCATTGGGAAGAAAAGGGAATGGACCATTGTGATGAAAAATGCATGGAGCCTTGTCATGACACTGTTCAAGGAGCATACTGATGAGAAGTGTCCGGGAGCATTGTGATGATAAGTGTATTAAGCATTGTGATGACAAAGGTCATGCAGTATTGTGATGAGAAGACCATGGATAATTGTGAGGACCAGGCTCATGTGGACTTGTGATGACAAGTGTTATGGAACATTGTGATCACAAGGGTTTGGTGCATTGTGATGACAGAGGTCATTGAGCATTTTGATTTCATTGTGATGACAATAGCATGAAATATTATGGTGATGGGCACGGTGCATTGTGATGACAGGGTTCATGGAGCATTGAGATGAAAAGGGGCATGGAGCATTGTGATTACAGGGGTGTTGGGGCATTGTGACGACAAGGGCATGGAGCATTGTGATGTGAAGGCCATGGAGCATTCTGATGACATGCGTCATGGAGCTTTGTGATGACAAGTGAATGGAGCATTGTGATTACAGGGGTCTTGGAGCATTGTGATGACAAGGGTCATGGAGGCTTGTGATGACAAGGCCGTTGATCCTTGTGCTGGCATTGGTCATGGAGCACTATGATGACAAGGGTCATGGAGCATTGTGATGACAAGCATCACGGAACATTCAGATTAAAGGTGTAATGGAGCATTGGGATGACAAGGGCATGGATCATTGTGATGACAAGTGTCATGGAGAGTTTTGATGACAAGATTCCCGGATCATTGTGTTGTGAGGGGTCATGGAGCGCTGGAATGACAGTGGTCATGGAGCATTGTGATGACAGTGCTCTTGGTGCATTGTGATGAGAAGGTCATGGATCATTGGGCTGAAAATGTGCATAGAGTATTGTGATGACAGGGGTCATGGAACATTGTGATGACAAGGGCATGGAGCATTGTGATGACAAGGTCCTGGAGAATGGTGTTGAGAAGACCATGGCATCTTGTGATGACATGTCTCATGGAGCATTCTGATGAAAAGCAGCATGGAGCATTGTAATTGCAGGGGTCTTGGAGCATTGAGATGACAAGGGCATGGAGCATGGTGATTTGAAGGCCATGGAGCATTCTGATGACATGTGTCATGGAGCTTTGAGAAGACAAGCACATGGAGCATTGTGAATATCGGGGTCTTGGAGCATTGTGATGAAAAGGCCATGGATCATTGTGATGAAAAATGCATGGAGTCTTGTCATGACAGGTTTCAAGGAGCACACTGAGGACAAGTGTCAGGGAGCATTGTGATGACAAGTGTATTGAGCATTGTGATGACAAAGGTCATGGAGCATTGTGATGAGAAGACCATGGATAATTGTGTTGATGAGCGTAATGGGGCGTTGTGGTGCCAAGTGTTATGGAAAATTGTGATCACAAGAGTTTGGGGTATTTTGGTGTCAGAGGTCATGGAGCATTTTGATTTCATTTTGATGACAATAGCATGAAGCATTATGATGATGGGCATGGTGCATTTTGATGACAGGGTTCATGCAGCATTGAGATGAAAAGTGGCATGGAACATTGTGATGACAAATGTCAGGAAGCATTGTGATGACTGGAGTCATGGAGCATTGCGATGACAGGGGTCATGGAGCATTGTGATGACAAGGGCATGGAGCATTGAGATGAAAGCTGCATGGACCATTGGTCTGACATGTTTCATGGATTATTGTGATGACAGTGGGCATGGCACATTGTGATAAGTAGCGCATAGAGCATTGTGATGACAAGGTCATTGATTATTGTGAAGAAATGTGTCAGGGAGCATTGTGGTGTCATATGTCACGGTGCATTGTGATGACAGTGGTATTGAGCATTGTGATGCCAAGTCTTATGGAGAAATGTGATGACAAATGTAATGGAGCATTGTGATGACAAGGGCTTGGAGCATTGTGATGACAATGGTAATGGAGCATTGTGATGACAAGGGAATGGATCATTGTGATGACAAGGGTCATGGAGCATTTTGATGACAAAAGTCCCGGATCATTGTGTTGTCAGGGTTCATGGAGCATTGTGATGACATGGGTCATGGAGCATTGTGATGACAGGGTTCATGGGGCATGGTGATGAGAAGGTCATAGAGCATTTGGCTGAAAATGTTCATGGAGTATTGTGGTGACAAGGGTCATGGGGCATTTTGATGACAAGGGAATGGAGCATTTTGATGAAAATATCATGGAGCATGGTGATGAGAAGGCCATGGAGCATTCTGAAGACATTCGTCATGAAGCTGTGTGATGACAACGGCATGGAGCATTGTTATTACAGGGGTCTTGGAGCATTGTGAGGAAAAGGGCATGGATCATTGTGATGAAAAATGCATGGAGCCTTGTCATGTCAGTGTTCAAGGAGCATACTGACGAAAAGTGTCAGGGAGCATTGTGATGACAAGTGTATTGAGCATTGTGATGACAAGTGTATTGAGCATTGTGATGACAAGGTCATGGAGTATTGTGAAGTCAGGTGTCAGGGAGCATTGTGATGACATATGTCATGTTCCATTGCGATGACAATGGCATGGGGCACTGTGATGCCAAGTGTCATGGAGGATTGTGATGACAAAGATAATGGGCATTGTCATGATTAGGGCTTGGAACATTATGATGACAAGGGACATTGAGAATTTTGATGAGGAGGTCGTGAAGCATTGTGATGACAAGGTCCTGGAGCATTGTGATGAGAAGACCATGGAGCCTTTGATGACAAGTCTCATGGAGCACACTGATGACAAGGGACATGGAGCATTGTGATTACAGGGGTCTTGGAGCATTGTGATGACAAGGGTCATGGAGCCTTGTTATGACAAGGCCGTGGAATATTGTCATGACAGGGGTGAGGGAGTATTGCAATGACTAGTGATGGAACATTTTGATATCAGTGGTGAAAGAGCATTTTGATGAGAAGTGCATGGAGCTTTGTGATGACAACGTTTAAGGGGCATTGTGATGATAAGGTTGTGGAACACTGTGATGACAAGCGCATGGCACATTGTGATGACATGGGTCATTGAGCATTGTTCTGACAAGCGCATGGAGCATTGTGATGACATGGGTCATGGAGTATTGTTCTGACAAGCGCATGGAGCATTGTGATGCCAAGGGTCATGGAGCACTCTGCTGACAAATGAATGGAGCATTGTGATGACAAAGTTCATGAAGCAATGTGATGACTGGAGTCACGGAGCACTGTGATGACAAAGGCATGGAGCATTGTGATGATAGGGGCATGGAGCATTGGTCTGACAAATTTCATGGATTATTGTGATGATAGTGGGCATGGCACATTGTGATGACAAGGGCATGGAGCATTGTTATGACCAAGTCATGAGTACTGTGAAGAGAGGTGTCAGGGAGCATTGTGATGACTTATGTCATAGTGCATTGTGATGACAATGGCATGGAGCATTGTGAAGCCAAGTGTCATTGAGGATTGTGATGAAAACGGTAATGGAGCATTGTGATGACAAGGGCCATTGAGAATTGTGATGACAAGTTCGTGAAGAACTGTGATGAAAGCACATGGAGCTTGCTATGACAAGGGTCATGGAGCATTGCGATGACAATTGCATGGAGAATTGTGATGACAAGAGCATGTAACATTGTGATGAGAAGTTTCATGGAGCATTGTGATGGCAAGACCGTGGAGCACTGTGATGAGAAGACCATGGGTAATTGTGATGACGAGCGTCATGTAGCATTCTGATGACAAGGGCCATTGAGAATTTTGATGCCAACGTCGTGAAGCATTGTGATGACAAGCGCACAGAGCTTGCTATGACAGGGGACATGGAGCACTGCGATGAAAAGTGCATGGAGAATTGTGATGACAGGGGACATGGAGCATTGTGATGAAAAGGGCATGGAGCATTGTGATGGAAAAGGCATGGAGCTCTTCATGACAGGGTTCAAGGAGCATTCTGACGACAAGTGTCAGTGAGCATTGTGATGGCAAGTGTATTGTGCATTGTGATGAAAAAGTTCATGGAGCATTGTGATGACACGGGCATGGAGTATTATGATGACAGGTATCATGGAGCGTTGCAATGACAAGTGTTGTGGAACAATGTGATCACAAGGGTTTGGAGAATTGTGATGATAGAGGTCAGGGATCATTTTGATTTCAAGGAGCATCGAGCATTGTGATGAAAGGGGCCATGGAGCATTGTGATGAGAATATCATAGAGAATTGGGCTGAAAATATTCATGGAGTATTGTGATGACAGGGTTCTTGGAGCATTGTGATAACACGGGCATGGAGAATTGTGATGAGAAGGCCATAGTGCATTCTGATGACATGCGTCATGGCGGTTTGTGATGATAAGGGCAAGGAGCATTGTGATTACAGGTGTCTTGGAGCATTGTGATGAAAACGGCATGGAGCCTTGTCATGACAGGGTTCAAGGAGCATACTGATGACAAGTGTCTAGGAGCATTGTGATGACAAGTGTATTGAACATTGTTTTAACAAAGTTCATGGAGCATTGTGATGAGAATATCATGGATAACTGTGATGAGGAGCGTCATGGGGCATTGTGATGACAAGTGTTATGGAACATTGTGATCACAAGGGTTTGGATCATTGTGATGACAGAGGTCATGGAGCATTTTGATTTCATTGTGATGACAAAAGCATGAAGCATTATGATGATGGGCATGGTGCATTGTGATGGCAGGTTTCATGGAGCATTGAGATGAAAAGGGGTATGAAGCATTGTGATTACAGGGGTCTTGGAGCATTGTGATGACAATGTTTTTGGAGCCTTGTGATGACAACGCCATGGGACATTGTGATGGCAGAGGTAATGGAGCATTGTTTTGACTGGGGTAATGGAGCCTTGTGATGACAAGGGCATGGAGCATTTGTTTGAAAAATTTCATGTATTATTGTGATGGGAGTGGGCATGGATCATTGTGATGACAAGGGCAGGGAACACGGTGATACATGTGTCATGGAGGATTGTAATGACAAGGCATGGATCATTGTGATGAGAAAGACATCGAGCATTGTGATGACAAGCGTCATGGAGATTTGGTATGACAAGTGCATGGAGTAATGTGATGAGATGTTTCATGGAGCCTTGTGATGACAATGGAATGGAGCATTGTGATGCCAAGGGTCATGGAGCTTTGTGATGACAAATGTAATGGAGCATTTTGATGACAAGGGCGTGGTGCATTGTGATAAGTAGGGCAGGGAGCATTCTGATGACTGGTTCATGGAACAATTTGATGGAAAGGGTCAGGGAATATTTTGATGACAGGGGTTATGGAACATTGTGATGTCAGCGGTCATGGAGCATTGTGATGATAAGGGCATGTAGCATTTTGATGACAGGGGTCATGGAACATTGTGATGACAGTGTTGAGGGAGTATTGTGATGACTGGTGATGGAACATTGTGATATCAGTGGTGAGAGAGCATTTAGATGAGAAGTGCATGGAGCATTGTGATGACAAGGTTTATGGAAAATTGTGATGACAAGGTTGTGGAGCATTGTGATCACAAGTGCATGGCGCATTTTGATGACAGGTGTCTTGGAGCATTGTGATGTGAGGGGTCATGGAGCATTGTGATGACATGGGTCATGTAGCATTCTCATGACATGGGTCATGGATCTTTGTGATGACAAGTGCATGGAGCATTGCGATTACAGGGTTCTTGGAGAGTTGTGATGACAAGGGTCATGGAGCCTTGTGATGATGAGGCCGTGGAACATTGTGATGGCAGGGGTCATGGAGCATTGTTATGACATGGGTAAAGGAGCCTTTTGATGACAAGTGCATGGTGCATTGATGTGACAAGTTTTATGGATTATTGTGATGAGAGTGCGCATGGAGCATTGTGATGACAAGGGCACGGAACACGGTGATACATGGACCATGGAACATTGTAATGACAAGGCCTGCAGCATTGTGATGAGAATGGCATCGAGCAGTGTGATGACAAGCGTCATGGAGCTTTGTGATGACAAGGGCATGGAGCAATGTGATGAGAGGGTTCATGGAGCATTGTGATGACAATGGCATGAAGCATTGTGATGCCAAGGGTCATGGAGCACTGGGATGACAAGCGTCATGGAACATTCTGATTACAGGGGTCATGGATAATTGGGATGACAAGCGCATGGATCATTGTAATGACAAGTGTCATGGAGCATTTTGATGACATGTGTCCCTGATCACTGTGCTGTCAGGGGTCATGGAGCGCTGTGTTGACAGTGGTCATGGAGCATTGTGATGACAGGGGTAAGGGAGCATTGTGATGGCAAGGGTACGGAGCATTGTGATGAGAAGGCCATGGAGCATTCTGATGACATGCATCATGGAGCTTTGTGATGACAAGGGCATGGAGCATTGTGATTACAGGGGCATGGAATATTGTGATGACAGGGTTGAGGGAGTATAGTGATGACTAGTGATGGAACATTGTGATATCAGTTGTGAGAGAGCATTTTGATGAGAAGTGCATGGTGCATTTTGATGACAAGATTTATGGAGCTCAGTGATGACAAGGTTGTGGAGCATTGTGATGACAAGCGCATGACACATTGTGATGACATGGGTCATGGAGCATTGTGCTGAGAAGCGCATGGCACTTTGTGATGACAATGGTCATGGAGCATTGTGATGAAAAGTTCATGGAGCATTGTGGTGACAAAGGTGACAGAGACTTCTGAATACGAGGGCATGGACCACTGTGATATCAAAGTTCATGGAGCATTTTGATGACTGGAGTCACGGAGCATTGTGATGACAGGGTTCATGGTGCATTGTGATGACAACGGCATGGAGCACTGTGATGATAGGGGCATGGAGAATTGGTCTGACAACTTTCATGGATTATTGTGATGAGTGTAGGCATGGTGCATTGTGAAGACAAGGGCATGGGGCATTGTGATGACAAGGGCATGGATCATTGTGATGACTATATCATGGAGGATTGTGAAGACAGGTGTCAGGGATCATGGTGATGACATATGTCATGGTCCATTGTGATGACAATGGCATGGAGGATTGTGATGACAAGAGCATGTAACATGGTGATGAGAAGTGTCATGGAGCATTGTGATGACAAGGGACATGGAGCATTGTGATGTCCAGGGCATGGAGCATTGTGATGGCAAGACCATGGAGCATTTTGATGACGAGTGTCATCGAGCACTGTAATGACATGTGGCATGGAGAATTGTGATGACAGGTGTCATGGATCATTGTGATGACAAGGGACATGGAACATTCTGATGACAAGCTTCTGGAGTATTGTGCAAAGGCAAGGAGCATTGTGATGACAAGGTTCACAGAGTATTGTGACGAAAAGTTCATGGAGCACTGTGGTGACAAAGGTCACTGAGCCTTCTGATGACGAGGGCATGGCCCATTGTGATGACAAAGGTCATGAAGCATTGTGATGACTGGTGTCACGGAGCATTGTGATGACAAGGGCATGGAGCATTGTGATAACAGTGGCATGGAACATTTGTCTGACAATTTTCATGGATTATTTTGATGACAGTGGGCAAGGCACATTGTGATGACAAGGGCATGGAGAATTGTGATGACAAAGTCCAGTGTATTGTGAAGACAGGTGTCAGGGAGCGTTTTATTGACATATGTCATGGTCCATTGTGATGACAATGGCATGGAGCATTGTGATGCCAAGTGTCATGGAGGATTGTGATGACAAAGGTAATGGAACATTGTGATGACAAGGGCTTGTAGCATTGTGATGACAAGGGTGATGGAGCATTTTGATGAGAAGAGCATGGAGCATTGTGATGACAAGTGTATTGAGCATTGTGATGAAAAAGGTCATGGAGCATTGTGATGACAATGGCATGCAGTATTGTTTTGACAGCCATCCTTGAGTGTTGTGAAGACAAGTGTTATGGAACAATGTGATCACAATGATTTGGAACATTGTGATGACAGATGTCATGGATCACTTTGATTTCAAGGAGCATGGAGAATTGTAATGATAGGGGTAATGGAGCATTGTGATGAGAAGTTCATGGAGCATTGGGCTGAAAATGTTCTTGGAGTATTGTTATGAAAGGGGTCATGGAGCATTGTGATGACAACGGAATGGAGCATTGTGATGACAAGGTCCTGGAGCATTGTGATGAGAAGACAATGGAGCCTTGTGATGACAAGTCTCATGGAGCATTCTGATGAAAAGGATCATGGATCATTATGATGACAGTGGTCTTGGAGCATTGAGATGACAAGGTCATGGAGCATAGTGATGAGAAGGCCATAGCATTCTAGTGACATGCATAATGGAGCTTTGTGATGACAAGGAAAGGAGCATTGAGATTAGAGTCGTCTTGGAGCATTGTGATGAAAAGGGCATGGATCATTGTGATGAAAAATGCATGGAGCCTTGTCATGAAAGGGTTCAAGGAACATTCTGACGACAAGTGTCATGGAGCATTGTGATGACAAGTGTATTGAGCATTGTGATGACAAAGATCATGGAGCATTGTGATGAGAAGACCATGGATAATTGTGATGAACAGAGTCATGGGGCATTGTGATGACAAGTGTTATGGAACATTGTGATCACAAGGGTTTGGAGCATTGTGATGACAAAGGTCATGGAGCATTTTAATTTCATTGTGATGACAATAGTATGAAGCATTTTGATGATGGGCATGGTGCATTCTTATGACAGGGTTCATGGAGCATTGAGATGAAAAGGGGCAGGGAGCATTGTCATTACAGGAGTCTTGGAGCATTGTGATGACAAGGGTATGGAGCATCGTGAATGAGAAGGCCATGGAGCATTCTGATTACATGTGTCATGGATCTTTGTGAGACATGGGTATGGAGAATTGTGATTACGTTGTCTTGGAGCATTGTGATGAAAATTGTCATGGAGTCTTGTGATGACAAGGTCGTGGAACCTCGTGTAGGCAGGTGTCATGGAGAAGTGTTATGACAGTGGTAATGGTGTGTTGTGATGACAAGGGCATGGAGAATTGGTCTGAAATGTTTAATGGATTATTGTGATGAGAAGGGCATGGAACACTTTGATACATGGATCATGGTGGATTGTAATGACAAGGGCATAAAGCATTGTGATGAGAAGGGCATCAAGCATTGTGATCACAAGCGTCATGGAGCTTTGTGCTCACAAGGGCATGGAGTAATGTGATGAGAGGCTTCATGGAGCATTGTGATGACAATGGCATGGAGCATTGTGATGCTAGGGGTCATGGAGATTTGTGATGACAAAGTCATGGAGCATTTTGATGACAAGGTCGACGTTCGTTGTGATGAGAAGGGCAGGGAGCATTGTGATAACAGGGTCATAGAGCAATTTGATGAAAAAGGTCATGGAACATTTTGATGAGAGTGGTTATGGAAAATTGTGGTGTCAGGGGTCATGGAGCATTGTGATGAAAAGGGTATTGGAGTATTTTGATGACAGGGTTTATGGAACATTGTGATGTCATGGGTCATGGAGCATTTAATGATAAGTGCATGTAGCATTGTGATGATAGTGATCATGGAACATTGTGATGACAGGGGTGAGGGAGTATTGTGAAGACTAGTGATGGAACATTGTGATATCAGTGGTGAGAGAGCATTTTGATGAGAAGTGCATGGAGCATTGTGATGACATGGTTTATAGAGCATTGTGGTGACAAGGATGTGAAGCATTGTGATGACATGGGTCAAAAAGCATTGTGCTGAAAAGCGCATGGAGCATTGTGATGACAAGTGTCATGGATCATTGTGCTGACAAAGGCATGGTTCATTTTGATGACAAGGGTCAGAGAGCATTGTGGTGAATATTTCAGGGAGCATTGTGGTGACAAAGGTCACAGAGCCTTGTGTGACAAGTGCATGGACCATTGTGATGACAAATGTCATGAAGCATTTTGATGACTGGAGTCACGGAGCATTGGGATGACAGGGGACATGGAGCATTGTGATGACAGGGTTCATGGGGCATTGTGATGAGAAGGTCATGGAGCATTGGGCTGAAAATATTCACCGAGTATTGTGATGACAGGGCTCATGTGGCAATTTGATGACAAGGGAATGGAGCATTGTGATGAAAAGGTCATGGTGCATGGTGATGAGAAGGCCATGGAGAATTCTGAAGTCATGTGTCATGAAGCTTTGGGATGACAAGGGCATGGAGCATTGTGATTACAGGGCTCTTGGAGCATTGTGAGGAAAAGGACATGGATCATTGTGATTAAAAAGGCATGGAGCCTTGTCATGACATGTTTCAAGGAGCATACTGACGACAAGTGTCAGGGAGCATTGTGATGACAAGTGTATTGAGCATTGTGATGACAAAGGTCATGGAGTATTGTGAATAGAAGACCATGGTTAATTGTGATGATGAGCGTCCTGGGGCGTTGTGATCACAAGTGTTATGGAACATTGTGATCACAAGGGTTTGGAGCATTGTGATGACAGAGGTCGTGGAGCGTTTTGATTTCATTTTGATGAAAATTGCATGAAGCATTATGATGATGGGCATGGTGCATTGTGAATGACACGATTCATGGAGCATTGAGATGAAAAGGGGCATGGAGCATTGTGATTACAGGGGTCTTGGAGCATTGTGATGATGAGGGCATGGAGCATCGTAAATGAGAAGGCCATGGAGCATTCTGATGACATGCGTCATAGAGCTTTGTGATGACAAGTGTATGGAGAATTGTGATTACAGTGCCTTGGAACATTGTGATGACAAGTGTCATGGAGTCTTGTGATGACAAGGCCGTGAAACATTGTGATGGCAGGGGTCATGGAGCATTGCTATGACAGGGGTAATGGAGAATTTTGATGACAAGGGCATGGAGCAATGGTCTGAAATATTTCATGGATTATTATGATGAGAGTGGGCATGGAGCATTGTGATGACAAGGGCACAGAACACTTTGATACATGGGTCATGGAGGATGGTAATGAGAAGGGCACAGAACACTTTGATACATGAGTCATGGAGGATTGTAATGACAAGGGCATGGAACATTGTGATGAGAAAGGCATCGAGCATTGGGATCACAAGCATCATGGAGGTTTGTGATGACAAGGGCATGGAGCAATGTGATGAGAGGCTTCATGGAGCATTGTGATGACTATGGCATGGAGCACTGTGATGCCAAGTGTCATGGAGTTTTGTGATGACAAAGGTCATGGAGCATTTTGATGACGAGGTCGTGGTGCGTTGTGATGAGAAGTGCAGCGAGCATTGTGATAATAGGTTCATGGAGCAATTTGATGCAAAATGTCATGGAACATTTTGATGAGAGTGGTTTTGGAAAATTGTGATGACAGGGTTCATGGATCATTGAGTTGAAATGGTTAATGTAGCATTTTGATGACAGGGGTTATGGAACATTGTGATGGCAGGGGTCATGGAGCATTTTGATGATAAGTGCATGTAGCATTGTGATGATAGGGGTCATGGAACATTGTGATGACAGCGGTGAGGGAATATTGTGAAGACTAGTGATGGAATATTTTGATACCAGTGGTGAGAGGGCATTTTGATGAGAAGTGCATGGAACATTGTGATGACAAGGTTTATGGAGCATTGTGATGACGATGATGTGGAGCATTGTGATGACAAGCGCATGGTACATTGTGATGCCATGGGTCAAGGAGCATTGTGATGACAAGCACATGGAGCATTGTGATGACAAGTGTCATGGATCATTTTGCTGACAAATGCATGGTGCATTGTGATGACAAGGGTCACAGAGCATTGTGATGAAATGTTCATGGAGCATTGTGGTGACAAATGACACAGAGCCTTGTGTGACAAGGGCATGGACCATTCTGATGACAAAAGTCATGAAGCATTGTGATGACTGGAGTCACAGAGCACTGTGATGCCAAGTGTCATGGAGTTTTGTGATGACAAAGGTCATGGAGCATTTTGATGACGAGGTCGTGGTGCGTTGTGATGAGAAGTGCAGCGAGCATTGTGATAATAGGTTCATGGAGCAATTTGATGCAAAATGTCATGGAACATTTTGATGAGAGTGGTTTTGGAAAATTGTGATGATAGGGTTCATGGATCATTGAGTTGAAATGGTTAATGTAGCATTTTGATGACAGGGGTTATGGAACATTGTGATGGCAGGGGTCATGGAGCATTTTGATGATAAGTGCATGTAGCATTGTGATGATAGGGGTCATGGAACTTTGTGATGACAGCGGTGAGGGAATATTGTGAAGACTAGTGATGGAATATTTTGATACCAGTGGTGAGAGGGCATTTTGATGAGAAGTGCATGGAACATTGTGATGACAAGGTTTATGGAGCATTGTGATGACGATGATGTGGAGCATTGTGATGACAAGCACATGGTACATTGTGATGCCATGGGTCAAGGAGCATTGTGATGACAAGCGCATGGAGCATTGTGATGACAAGTGTCATGGATCATTGTGCTGACAAATGCATGGTGCATTGTGATGACAAGGGTCACAGAGCATTATGATGAAATGTTCATGGAGCATTGTGGTGACAAATGACACAGAGCCTTGTGTGACAAGGGCATGGACCATTCTGATGACAAAAGTCATGAAGCATTGTGATGAGTGGAGTCACGGAGCATTGTGATGACAGGGGTCATGGAGGATTGTGATGAGAGGATTCATGGGGCATTGTGATGAGAAGGTCATGGAGCATTGGGCTGAAAATATTCAAGGAGTATTGTGATGACAGGGGTCATGGGGCAATTTGATGACAAGGGAAAGGAGCATTGTGATGAAAATGGCATGGAGCATGGTGATGAGAAGGCCATGGAGCATTCTGAAGACATATGTCATGAAGCTTTGTGAAGACAAGGGCATGGAGCATTGAGATTACAGGGGTCTTGGAGCATTGTCAGGAAAAGGGCATGGATCATTGTGAGTAAAAAGGCATGGAGCCTTCTAATGACAGGTTTCAAGGAGCATACTGACTACAAGTGTCAGGGAGCATTGTGATGACAAGTGTATTGAGCATTGTGATGACAAAGTTCATGGAGTATTGTGAATAGAAGGCCATGGATAATTGTGATGATGAGCGTCATGGGGCGTTGTGATGACAAGTGTTATGGAACATTGTGATCACAAGGGTTTGGAGCATTGTGATGACAGAGGTCATGGAGCATTTTGATTTCATTTTGATGACAATAGCATGAAGGATTATGATGATGGGCATGGTGCATTGTGATGACACGGTTCATGGAGCATTGAGATGAAAAAAGGCAAGGAGCATTGTGATTACAGGGGTCTAGGAGAATTGTGATGACAAGGGCATGGAGCATCGTGAATGAGAAAGCCATGGAGCATTCTGATGACATGCGTCATGGAGCTTTGTGATGACAAGGACATGGAGCATTGTGATGACAAGGGTTATGGAGCCTTCTGATGACAAGGTAGTGGAACATTGTAATGGCACGTGTCATGGAGCATTGTTATAACGGGTAATGGAGCATTTTGATGACAAGGGCATGGAGCATTGGTTTGAAAAGTTTCATGGCTTATTGTGATGAGAGGGGGCATGGAGAATTGTGATGACAAGGGCACGGAACACTGTGATACATGGGTCCTGGCGGATTTTAATGAAAAGGGCATGGAGCATTGTGTTAAGAAGAGCATCGAGCATTGTAATGAAAATCATCATGGAGCCTGTGATGACAATTGCATGGAACAATGCAATGAGAGTGTTCATGGAGCATTTTGATGACAATGGCATGGAGCATTGTGATGCCAAGGGTCATGGAGCTTTGTGATGACAAAGGTCATGGAGCATTTTGATGACAAGGGCGTGGTGCACTGTGATGAGAAGGGCAGAGAGCATTGTGATGAAATGGTCATGGAGCAATTTGATGAAAAGTGTCATGGGATATTTTGATGAAAGGTGTTATGGAACATTGTGATGTCAGGGGTCATGGAGCATTATGATGAAAAGGGTCATGGAGCATTTTGATGACAGGGGTCCTGGAACATTGTGATGAAAGGGGTGAGGGAGTATTGTGATGACTATTGATGGAACATTATGATATCCGTGGTGGGACAGCATTTTGATGGGAAGTGCATGGAGCACTGTGATGACAAGATTTATGGAGCACTGTGATGAAAAGTATGTGGAGCATTGTGATGACAAGCGCATCGCGCATTGTAATGACACAGGTCATGGGGCATTGTGCGGACAAGCTAATGGAGCATTGTGATGACAATGGTCATGGAGCATTGTGCTGACAAAGGTATGGAGCATAGTGATGACATGGGTAACAGAGCATTGTGATGAAAATTTCATGGAGCATTGTGGTGACAAATATCACAGAGCCTTTTGATGACGAGGGCATGGACCATTGTGTTGACAAACGTCATGAAGCATTGTGATGACTGGAGTCAGGGAGCATTTTGATGACAAGGTCCTGGAGCATAGTGATGAGAGGACGATGTAGCCTTGTGATGACAATTCTCATGGAGCATTCTGATGAAAACTGGCATAGAGCATTGTGATTACAGGGTTCTTGGATCCTTGTGATGACAAGGCCGTGGAACATTGTGATGGCAGTTGTCATGGAGCATTGTTATGACATGGGAAATGGAGCATTGTGATTACAAGGGCATCGAGCATTTGTCTGAAATGTTTCATGGATTATTGTGATGAGAGTGGGCATGGAGCATTGTGATGACAAGGGCATGGAACATTGTGATACATGGGTCATGGAGGATTTTAATGACAAGGGCATGGAGCAATGTGATAAGAGGCTTCATGGAGCATTGTGATGACAAGGGCATGGAACATTGTGATGACAAAGGTCATGGAGCATTTTGATGACAACATTCCCAGATCATTGTGTTGTCAGGGATCATGGAGAATAGTGATGACAGTAGTCATGGAGCATTGTGATGACAGGGGTCATGGAGCATTGTGATAAGACGGTCATGGAGCATTGGGCTGAAAATGTTCATGGAGTATTGTGATGACACGGGTAATGGGGCATTGTGATGACAAGGGAATGGAGCATTGTCATGACAAGGTCCTGGAGCATTGTGATGAGAGGACCATGGAGCCTTGTGATGACAAGTCTCATGGAGCATACTGATGAAAAAGTGCATGGAGCATTGTGATTACAGGGGTAATGGAGCATTGTGATGAAAATGGCATGGAGCATTGTGATGCCAAGGGTCATGGAGCTTTGTGATGACAAAGTTCATGGAGCATTTTTATGACAAGGTCGTGGTGCATTGTGATGAGAAGGGCAGGGAGAATTGTGATGACAGTGTCATGGAGCAATTTGATGAAAAGGATCATGGAACATTTTGATGACAGTGGGTATGGAACATTTTTATTTCAGGGCTCATGGAGCATTGTGATGAAAAGGGTCATGGAGCATTTTGATGACAGGGGTTATGGAACATTGTGATGTCATGGTTCATGGAGCATTGTGATGATAAGATCATGTAGCATTGTCATAACAGGGATCATGGAACATTGTGATGACAGGGGGGAGAGAGCATTTTGATGAGAAGTGCATGGAGCATTGTGATGACAAGGTTTTTGGAGCACTGTAACGACAAGGATGTCGAGCATTGTGATGACAAGCGCATGGCGCATTGTGATGACATGGGTTATGGAGCATTGTGCTGACAAGTGCATGGAGCATTGTGATGACAAGGGTCATGTAGCATTGTGCTGACAAAGGCATGGAGCATGGTGATGACAAGGATCACAGAGCATTGTGATGAAAAGTTCATGGAGCATTTTGGTGACAATGGTCACAGAGCCTTGTGTGACGAGGACATGGACCATTGTGATGACAAATGTCATGAAGCCTTGTGATGACTGGAATCACAGAGCATTGAGATGACAGGGGTCTTGGAGCACTGTGATGACAAGGACATGGAGCATTGTGATGAGAAGGCCATGGAGCATTCTGATGACATGCATCATGGAGCTTTGTGATTAAGGTCATGGAACATTGTGATTACACGGGTCTTGGAGAATTGTGATGAAAATGGTATGGATCATTGTGATGAAAAAGGCATGGAGCCTTGTCATGAGAGGGTTCAAGGGGCATACTGATGAAAAGTGTCAGGGATCATTGTGATGACAAGTGTATTGAGCATTGTGATGACAAAGTTCATGGAACACTGTGATGAGAAGACCATGGATAATTGTGAAGATGAGTGTCATGGTGCATTGTGATGACAATGGTTATGGAACATTGTGATCACAAGGGTTCGGAGCATTTTGATGACAGAGGTCATGGAGCATATTGATTTCATTGTGATGACAATAGCATGAAGCATGATGACGATGGACATGGTGCATTGTGATGACAGGGTAATGGAGCAATTTGATGAAAAGTGTCATGGAATATTTTGATGACAGTGGTTATGGAACATTGTGATTTCAGGGTTCTTGGAGCATTGTGATGAACAGGGTGATGGAGCATTTTGATGACAGAGGATATGGAACATTATGATGTCAGGGGTCATGGAGCATTGTGATGATAAGGGCATGTAGCATTGTGATGACAGAGGTCATGGAAAATTGTGATGACAGTGGTGAGGGAGTATTGTGATGAGTAGTGATGGAACATTGTGATATCAGTGCTGAGAGAGCATTTTGATAAGAAGTGCATGGAGCATTGTGATAACAAAGTTTATGGAGCATTGTGATGACAAGATTTATGGAGCATTGTGATGACAAGGCTTTGGAGAATTGTGATGACCAGTGCATGGCACATTTTGATGACATGGATCATGGAGCACTGTGCTGAGAACCGAATGGAGCATTGTGAAGACAAGAGTCATGGAGCATTGTGCTGACAAAGGAATGGAACATTGTGATGACAACGATCACAGAGCATTTTGATGAAAAATTCATGGAGCATTGTGGTGACAATGGTCACAGAGCCTTGTGATGATGCGGGCATGGACCATTGTGATGAAAAAGGTCATGAAGCATTGTGATGACTGGAGTCACGGAGCATTGTGATGACAAGGGTATGGAGCATTGTGATGACAGGGGCATGGTGCATTGTTCTGACAAGTTTCATGGCTTATTGTGATGACAGTGGGCGTGGCACATTCTGATGACAAGGTCATGGAGCATTGTGATGAAAAAGGCATGGAGCCTTTTCATGACAGGGTTCAAGGAGCATTCTGAGGAAGAGTGTCAGGGAGCATTGTGATGACAGGTGTATTGAGCATTTTGATGACAAAGTTCATGGTGCATTGTGATTACAAGGGCATGGAGTATTGTGATGGCAGGCATCATGGAGCGTTGTGATGACAAGTGTTATGGAACATGGTGATCACAAGTGTTTGGAGCATTGTGATGACAGAGGTCATGGATCATTTTGATTTCAAGAATCATGGAGCATTGTGATGACAAGGGCATGAAGCAATGTGATCCCAAGGTTCATGGAGGATTGTGATGACACTGGTAATGGAGAATTGTGAGGACAAGTGCATGGAGCATTGTGATGACAAGGTCATGTAGCATTTTGCTGACAAAGGCATGGAGCACCGTGATGACAAGTGTCATGGAGCTCTGTGACGACAAGCGTCAAGGACAATTGTGATTACAGGGGTCATGGAGCATGGGGATGACAAGCGCATGGAATATTCTGATGACAAGTGGCATAGATCATTTTGATGACTGTGGTCAAGTAGCATTGTGATGACATGGGTCATGGAGCATTGTGAAGAGAAAGTCATGGAGCATTGGGGTGAAAATATTCATGGAGTACTGTGATGACAGGGGTCATGGAGTCTTGTGATGAGAAGGGAATGGAGCAATGCGATGAGAAGATCCTGGAGCATTGTGATGAGAGGGCCATGGCGCCTTGTGATGACAATTGTCATGGAGCATACTGATAAAAAGGTTCATGGAGCATTGTGATTACAGGGGTTTTGTAGCATTGTGAAGACCAGGGCATGGAGCATTGTGATGAGAAGGCCATGGAGCATTCTGATGACATGCGTCATGGAGCTTTGCGATGACAAGGACATGGAGCATTGTGATTAGAGGGGTCTTGGAGGATTGTGATCAAAAGGGCATGGATCATTGTGATGAAAAATGCATGGAGCCTTGTCATGACAGGGTTCAAGGAGCATACTGATGACAAGTGTCAGGGAGCATTGTGATGACAAGTGTATTGAGCATTGTGATGACAAAGGTCATGGAGCATTGTGATGAGAAGACCATGGATAATTGTAATGACCAGCGTCATGGGGCATTGTGATGACAAGTGTTATGGAACATTGTGATCACAAGGGTTTGGAGCATTGTGATGACAGAGGTCATGGAGCATTTTGATTTCATTGTGATGACAATAGCATGAAGCATTATGATGATGGGCATGGTGCATTGTGATGACAGGGTTCATGGAGCATTGAGATGAAAAGGGGAATGGAGCATTGTGATTACAGGGATGCTGGAGCATTGTGATGACAAGGGCATGGAGCACTGTGATGAGAAGGCCATGGAGCATTCAGATGACATGCATCATGGAGCTTTGTGATGACAAAGACATGGAGCATTGTGATTAGAAGGGTCTTGGAGCATTGTGATGACAAGGGTCATGGAGGCTTGTGATGAAAAGGCCATGGAACCTTGTGATGGCAGGTCTCATGGAGCATTATAATGACAGGTGTAATGGAGCATTGTGATGACAAGGGCATGGAGCATTTGTCTGAAATGTTTCATGGATTATTGTGATGAGAGTGTTCATGGAGCATTGAGATGAAAAGGGGCATAGAGAATTGTGATTACAGAGGTCCTGGTGCATTGTGATGACAAGGGTCATAGAGCATTGTGATGACAAGGCAGTGGAACATTGTGATGGCAGGTGTCATGGAGCATTGTGCTGACAAGCGCATGGAGCATTTTGATGACAAGTGTCATGGAGCATTGTGTTGACAAAGGCATGGAGCATTGTGATGACAAGGGACAGAGAGCATTGTGATGAAAATTTCATGGAGCATTGTGGTGAAAAAGATCACAGAGCCTTGTGTGACGAGGGCATGGACCATTGTGAGGACAAAAGTCATTAATCATTGTGATGACTGATGTCACGGAGAATTGTGATGACAGGGATCATGGAGCATTGCTCTGACAAGATTTATGGATTATTGTGATGAGAGTGGGCATGGCGCATTGTGATGACAAGGGCATGGAACATTGTGATGACAAGGTCATGGAGTATTGTGAAGACAGGTGTCAGGGATCTTTGTGATTACATATGTCATTGTCCATTGCGATGACAATGGCTTGGAGCATTGTGATACCAAGTGTCATGGAGGATTGTGATGACAAAGGTAATGGAGGATTTTGATGACAAGTGCTTGGAACATTGTGATGACAAGGGTCATGGAGCATTGTGATGAAAAGGGAATGGATCATTGTGATGAAAAAGGCATGGAGCCTTGTCATGACAGTGTTTAAGGAGTATACTGATGACAAGTGTCAGCGAGCATTGTGATGCGGTGTGTATTGATCATTGTGGTGTCAATGCTCATGGAGCATTGTGATGAGAAGTCCTTGCATAATTGTGATGACGAGCGTCATGGGGCAAGTAATGACAAGTGTTATGGAACACTGTGATCAGAAGGGTTTGGAGCATTGTGATGACAGAGGACATGGAGCATTTTGATTTCATTTTGATGACAATAGCATGAATCATTATGATGATGGGCATGGTGCATTGTGATGACAGTGTTCATGGAGCATTGAGATGCAAAGTGGCATGGAGTATTGTGATTACAGAGGTCTTGGAGCATTGTGATGGCAAGGGTCATGGAGCATTGTTATGACAGGTGTAATGGAGCATTGTGATGACAAGGGCATTGAGCAATGTGATGAGAGATTTCATTGAGCATTGTGATGACAATTGCATGGAGCATTGTGATGACAAGGGTCATGGAGCTTTGTGATGACAAATGTCATGGGGCATTTTGATGACAAGGGCTTGGTGCATTGTGATGAGAAGGGCAGGAAGCATTGTGATGACAGGGTCATGGAGCAATTTGATGAAAAGTGTCATGGAATATTTTCATGACATGGGTTATGGAACATTGTGATGTCAGGGGTCATGAAGCACTGTGATGAAATGGGTCATAGAGCATTTTGTGACAGGGGTTATGGAACATTGTGATGTCAGGGGTCATGGAGCATTGTGATGATAAGGGCATGTAGCACTGTGATGACAGTGGTCATGGAACATTGTGATAACAGGGGTGAGCGAGTTTTGTGATGACTAGTGATGGAACATTGTGATATATGTGGTGAGAGAGCATTTTGATGAGAAGTGCATGGAGAATTGTGATGACAAGTTTTATGGAGCATAGCGATGAAAAGGATGTGGAGCATTGTGATGACAAGAGCATGGCACATTGTGATGACATGTGTCATGGAGCATTGTGCTGACAAGCGCATGGAGCATTTTGATGACAAGTGTCATGGAGCATTGTGCTGACAAAGGCATGGAGCATTGTGATGACAAGGGACACAGAGCATTGTGATGAAAATTTCATGGAGCATTGTGGTGACAAATATCACAGAGCCTTGTGTGACGAGGGCATGGACCATTGTGATGAGAAAGGTCATGAATCATTGTGATGACTGGAGTCATGGGGCACTGTGATGACAGGGGTCATGGAGCATTGTGATGACAAGGCCATGGAGCAATATGATGACAGGGGCATGGAATCTTGGTCTGACAAGTTTCATGGATTATTGTGATGACAGTGGGCATGGCGTATTGTGATGACAAGGGCTTGGAACATTGTGATGACAAGGTCATGGAGTATTGTGAAGACAGGTGTCAGGGAGCATTGTGATGACATATGTCATATTCCATTGTGATGACAATGGCATGGAACATTGTGATACCAAGTGTCATGGTGCTTTGTGATGACAAATGTCATGGGGCATTTTGATGACAAGGGCGTGGTGCATTGGGATGAGAAGGGCAGAGAGCATTGTGATGACAATGTCATGGAGCAATTTGAATAAAAGGGTCAGAGAATATTTTAATGACAGGGGTTATGGAAAATTGCGATGTCTGGGGTCATGAAGCATTGTGATGAAATGGTTCATGGGGCATTCTGTGACAGGAGTTATGGAACATTGTGATGTCAGGGGTCATGGAGCATTGTGATGATAAGGGCATGTAGCACTGTGATGACAGTGGTCATGGAACATTGTGATGACAGGGGTGAGCGAGTATTGTGATCACTAGTGATGGAACATTGTGATATATGTGGTGAGAGAGCATTTTGATGAGAAGAGCATGGAGCATTGTGATGACAAATTTTATGGAGCATAGCGATGAAAAGGATGTGGAGCATTGTGATGAAAAGAGCATGACACATTGTGATGACATGTGTCATGGAGAATTATGCTGACAAGTGCATGGAGTATTTTGATGACAAGTGTCATGGAGCATTGTGCTGACAAAGGCATGGAGCATTGTGATGACAAGGGACACAGAGCATTGTGATGAAAATTTCATGGAGCATTGTGGTGACAAAGATCACAGAGCCTTGTGTTACAAAGGCATGGACCATTGTGAGGACAAAGTCATGAATCATTGTGATGACTCGAGTCACAAAGCATTGTGATGACAAGGTTCATGGAGCATTGTGATGAAAAGGGCATGGAGCAATGTGATGACAGGGGCATGGAACATTGGTCTGACAAGTTTCATGGATTATTGTGATGACAGTGGGCATGGAGCATTGAGATGACAAGGGCATGGATCACTGTGGTGACAAAGGTCACAGAGCCTTGTGTGACGAGGGCATGGACCATTGTGAGGACAAATGTCATTAAGCATTGTGATGACTGGAGTCACGGAGCATTGTGATGACAGGGGTCATGGAGCAATGTGATTACATGTGCATGGAGCATTGTGATGACAGGGGCATGGAACATTGGTCTGACATGTTTCATGGATTATTGTGATGACAGTGGGCATGGCGCTTTGTGATGACAAGGGCATGCAAAATTGTGATGTCAAGGTCATGGAATATTGTGAAGACAGGTGTCAGGAAGCATTGTGATGACCTATGTCATTGTCCATTGTGATGACAATGGCATGGAGCATTGTGATACCAAGTGTCATGGAGGATTGTGATGACAAAGGTAATGGAGCATTTTGATGACAAGGGCTTGGAACATTGCGATGACAAGGGTCATGGAGCATTGTGATGGCAAGGGCATGGAGCATTCTGATGAAAAGGTGCATGGAGCATTGAGATTACAGGGGTTTTGAAGCAATGTGATGACAAAGGCATGGAGCATTGTGATGAGAATGCAATGGAGCATTTTGATGACATGCCTCATGGAGCTTTGTGATGACAAGGACATGGAACATTGTGATTACAGGGGTCTTGGAGCATTGTGATGAAAAGGGAATGGATCATTGTGATGAAAAATGCATGGAGCCTTGTCATGGCAGGGTTCAAGGAACATACTGATGACAACTGTCAGGGAGCATTGTGATGATAAGTGTATTGAGCATTGTGATGACAAAGCTCATGGAGCATTGTGATGAGAAGACCATGGATAATTGTGATGACCAGCGTCATGGGGCACTGTGATGACACGTGTTATGGAACATTGTGATCAGAAGAGTTTGGTGCATTGTGATGACAGAGGTCATTGAGCATTTTGATTTCATTGTGATGACAATAGCATGAAATATTATGGTGATGGGCACGGTGCATTGTGATGACAGGGTTCATGGAGCATTGAGATGAAAAGGGGCTTGGAGCATTGTGATTAAAGGGGTGTTGGAGCATTGTGATGACAAGGGCATGGAGCATTGTGATGAGAAGGCCATGGAGCATTCTGATGACATGCGTCATGGAGCCTTGTGATGACAAGGGCATGGAGAATTGTGATTACAGGGGTCATGGAATATTGTGATGACAGGGGTGAGGGAGTATTGTGATGACTAGTGATGGAACATTGTGATATCAGTGGTGAGAAGGCATTTTGAGGAGAAGTTCATGGAGCATTGTGATGACATGGTTTATGGAGCATTTTGATGACAAGGATGTGGAGCATTGTGATGACAAGTGCATGGTGCATTGTGATGACATGGGTTATGGAGCATTGTGCTGACACGTGCATCGAGCATTGTGATCACAAGGGTCATGGTGCATTGTGCTGACAAAGGCATGGAGCTTTGTGATGACATGGTTCACAGAGCATTGTGATAAAAATTTCATGGAGCATTGTGGTGACAAAGGTCACAGAGCTTTGTGTGACGAGGTCATGGACCATTGTGATGACAAATGTCATGAAGCATTGTGATGACTGGAGTCACGGAGCATTGTGATAACAGGGGTCTTGGAGCATTGTGATGAAAAGGGAATGGATCATTATGATGAAAAAGGCATGGAGCCTTGTCATGACAGTGTTCAAGGAGCATATTGATGACAAGTGTCAGCGAGCATTGTGATGCCAAGTGTATTGAGCATTGTGGTGACAAAGGTCATGGAGCATTGTGATGAGAAGTCCTTGCATAATTGTGATGACGAGCGTCATGGGGCATGTGATGACATGTGTTATGGAACATTGTGATCAGAAGGGTTTGGAGCATTGTGATGACCGAGGACAAGGAGCATTTTGATTTCATTGTGATGACAATAGCATGAATCATTATGATGATGTGCATGGTGCATTGTGATGACAGTGTTCATGGAGCATTGAGATGCAAAGTGGCATGGAGAATTGTGATTAGAGAGGTCTTGGAGCATTGTGATGACAAGGGTCATGGAGCCTTGTGATGACAAGCCCGTGGAACATTGTGATGGCAGGGGTCATGGAGCATTGTTATGACAGTTGTAATGGAGCTTTGTGATGACAAGGGCATGGAGCAATGTGATGAGAGATTTCATTGAGCATTGTGATGACAATGGCATGGAGCATTGTGATGCCAAGGGTCATGGAGCTTTGTGATGACAAATGCCTTGGGGCATTTTGAAGACAAGGGCATGGTGCATTTAGATGGGAAGTTCAGGAAGCATTTTGATGACAGGGTCTTGGAGCAATTTGATGAAAAGCGTCATTGAATATTTTGATGACAGGTGTTATGGAACATTGTGATATCAGGGGTCATGAAGCATTGTGATGAAATGGGTCATGCAGCATTTTGTGACAAGTGTTATGTAACAGTGTGATGTCAGGGGTCATGGAGCATTGTGATGATAATGGCATGTAGCACTGTGATGACAGGGGTCATGGAACACTGTGATGACAGGGGTGAGGGAGTATTGTGATGACTAGTGATCTAACATTGTGATATATGTGGTGAGAGAGCATTTTGATGAGAAGTGCATGGAGCATTGTGATGACAAATGTTATGGAGCATAGCAATGATAAGGATGTGGAGTATTGTGATAACAAGCTCATGGTTCATTTTGATGACATGTGTCATGGAGCATTGTGCTGACAAGCACATGGAGCATTTTGATGACAAGTGTCAGGGAGCATTGTGCTGACAAAGGCATGGAGCATTTTGATGAGAAGGGACACAGAGCAGTGTGATGAAATATTCATGGAGCATTGTGGCGAAAAATATCACAGAGCCTTGTGTGACGAGGGCATGGACCACTGTGATGAGATTGGTCATGAAGAATTGTGATGACTGGAGTCACGGAGCAATGTGATGAAAGGGGTCATGGAGCATTGTGATGACAACGGCATGGAGCAATGTGATGACATGGGCATGGAACATTGGTCTGATTAGTTTCATGGATTATTTTGATGACAGTGGGCATGGAGCATTGTGATGACAAGGGCATGGAGCATTGTGGTGACAAAGGCATGGAGCATTTTGATGACAAGGGACACAGAGCATTGTGATGAAATATTCATGGAGCATTGTGGTGAAAAAGATCACAGAACCTTGTTTGAAGAGGGCATGCACCACTGTGATGACAATGGTCATGAAGAATTGTGATGACTGGAGTCACGGAGCATTGTGATGACAGGGGTCATGGAGCATTGCTCTTACAAGATTTATGGATTATTGTGATGAGAGTGGGCATGGCGCATTGTGATGACAAGGGCATGGAACATTGTGATGACAGGGGCATGGAACATTGGTCTGACATGTTTCATGGATTATTGTGATGAGAGTGGGCATGGCGCTTTGTGATGACAAGGGCATGCAAAATTGTGATGTCAAGGTCATGGAATATTGTGAAGACAGGTGTCAGGAAGCATTGTGATGACCTATGTCATTGTCCATTGTGATGACAATGGCATGGAGCATTGTGATACCAAGTGTCATGGAGGATTGTGATGACAAAGGTAATGGAGCATTTTGATGACAAGGGCTTGGAACATTGCGATGACAAGGGTCATGTAGCATTGTGATGGCAAGGGCATGGAGCATTCTGATGAAAAGGTGCATGGAGCATTGAGATTACAGGGGTTTTGAAGCAATGTGATGACAAGGGCATGGAGCATTGTGATGAGAATGCAATGGAGCATTTTGATGACATGCCTCATGGAGCTTTGTGATGACAAGGACATGGAACATTGTGATTACACGGGTCTTGGAGCATTGTGATGAAAAGGGAATGGATCATTGTGATGAAAAATGCATGGAGCCTTGTCATGGCAGGGTTCAAGGAACATACTGATGACAACTGTCAGGGAGCATTGTGATGATAAGTGTATTGAGCATTGTAATGACAAAGCTCATGGAGCATTGTGATGAGAAGACCATGGATAATTGTGATGACCAGCGTCATGGGGCATTGTGATGACACGTGTTATGGAACATTGTGATCAGAAGAGTTTGGTGCATTGTGATGACATAGGTCATTGAGCATTTTGATTTCATTGTGATGACAATAGCATGAAATATTATGGTGATGGGCACGGTGCATTGTGATGACAGGGTTCATGGAGCATTGAGATGAAAAGGGGCTTGGAGCATTGTGATTAAAGGGGTGTTGGAGCATTGTGATGACAAGGGCATGGAGCATTGTGATGAGAAGGCCATGGAGCATTCTGATGACATGCGTCATGGAGCCTTGTGATGACAAGGGCATGGAGAATTGTGATTACAGGGGTCATGGAATATTGTGATGACAGGGGTGAGGGAGTATTGTGATGACTAGTGATGGAACATTGTGATATCAGTGGTGAGAAGGCATTTTGAGGAGAAGTTCATGGAGCATTGTGATGACATGGTTTATGGAGCATTTTGATGACAAGGATGTGGAGCATTGTGATGACAAGTGCATGGTGCATTGTGATGACATGGGTTATGGAGCATTGTGCTGACACGTGCATCGAGCATTGTGATCACAAGGGTCATGGTGCATTGTGCTGACAAAGGCATGGAGCTTTGTGATGACATGGTTCACAGAGCATTGTGATAAAAATTTCATGGAGCATTGTGGTGACAAAGGTCACAGAGCTTTATGTGACGAGGTCATGGACCATTGTGATTACAAATGTCATGAAGCATTGTGATGACTGGAATCACGGAGCATTGTGATAACAGGGGTCTTGGAGCATTGTGATGAAAAGGGAATGGATCATTATGATGAAAAAGGCATGGAGCCTTGTCATGACAGTGTTCAAGGAACATATTGATGACAAGTGTCAGCGAGCATTGTGATGCCAAGTGTATTGAGCATTGTGGTGACAAAGGTCATGGAGCATTGTGATGAGAAGTCCTTGCATAATTGTGATGACGAGCGTCATGGGGCATGTGATGAAAGTGTTATGGAACATTGTGATCAGAAGGGTTTGGAGCATTGTGATGACCGAGGACAAGGAGCATTTTGATTTCATTGTGAGGACAATAGCATGAATCATTATGATGATGTGCATGGTGCATTGTGATGACAGTGTTCATGGAGCATTGAGATGCAAAGTGGCATGGAGAATTGTGATTAGAGAGGTCTTGGAGCATTGTGATGACAAGGGTCATGGAGCCTTGTGATGACAAGCCCGTGGAACATTGTGATGGCAGGGGTCATGGAGCATTGTTATGACAGTTGTAATGGAGCTTTGTGATGACAAGGGCATGGAGCAATGTGATGAGAGATTTCATTGAGCATTGTGATGACAATGGCATGGAGCATTGTGATGCCAACGGTCATGGAGCTTTGTGATGACAAATGTCTTGGGGCATTTTGACGACAAGGGCATGGTGCATTTAGATGGGAAGTACAGGAAGCATTGTGATGACAGGGTCTTGGAGCAATTTGATGAAAAGCGTCATTGAATATTTTGATGACAGGGGTTATGGAACATTGTGATATCAGGGGTCATGAAGCATTGTGATGAAATGGGTCATGCAGCATTTTGTGACAAGTGTTATGTAACAGTGTGATGTCAGGGGTCATGGAGCATTGTGATGATAATGGCATGTAGCACTGTGATGACAGGGGTCATGGAACACTGTGATGACAGGGGTGAGGGAGTATTGTGATGACTAGTGATCTAACATTGTGATATATGTGGTGAGAGAGCATTTTGATGAGAAGTGCATGGAGCATTGTGATGACAAATGTTATGGAGCATAGCAATGATAAGGATGTGGAGTATTGTGATAACAAGCTCATGGTGCATTTTGATGACATGTGTCATGGAGCATTGTGCTGACAAGCACATGGAGCATTTTGATGACAAGTGTCAGGGAGCATTGTGCTGACAAAGGCATGGAGCATTTTGATGAGAAGGGACACAGAGCAGTGTGATGAAATATTCATGGAGCATTGTGGCGAAAAATATCACAGAGCCTTGTGTGACGAGGGCATGGACCACTGTGATGAGATTGGTCATGAAGAATTGTGATGACTGGAGTCACGGAGCATTGTGATGAAAGGGGTCATGGAGCATTGTGATGACAACGGCATGGATCAATGTGATGACATGGGCATGGAACATTGGTCTGATTAGTTTCATGGAGTATTTTGATGACAGTGGGCATGGAGCATTGTGATGACAAGGGCATGGAGCATTGTGGTGACAAAGGCATGGAGCATTTTGATGACAAGGGACACAGAGCATTGTGATGAAATATTCATGGAGCATTGTGGTGAAAAAGATCACAGAACCTTGTTTGAAGAGGGCATGCACCACTGTGATGACAATGGTCATGAAGAATTGTGATGACTGGAGTCACGGAGCATTGTGATGACAGGGGTCATGGAGCATTGCTCTGACAAGATTTATGGATTATTGTGATGAGAGTGGGCATGGGGCATTGTGATGACAAGGGCATGGAACATTGTGATGACAAGGTCATGGAGTATTGTGAAGACAGTTGTCAGGGAGCATTGTAATGACATATGTCATTGTCCATTGTGATGACAAGGGCATGGAGCATTGTGATACCAAGTGTCATGGAGGATTGTGATGACAAAGGTAATGGAGCCTTTTGATGACAAGGGCTTGGAACATTGTGATGACAAGGGTCATGGAGCATTGTGATGACAAGGGCCATTGAGAATTTTGATGACAACGTCGTGAAGCAGTGTGATGACAAGCACATGGAGCTTGCTAAGACAGTGGTCATAGAGCATTTCGATGACAAGTGCAAGGAGAATTGTGATGACAAGATCATGTAACATTGTGATGAGAAGTGTCACGAAGCATTGTGATGACAAAGACGTGGAGAATTGTAATGACTTGGGACATGGAGCATTGTGATGAACAGGGCATGGAGAATTGTGATAGCAAGACCGTGGAGCATTGTGATGAAAAGACCATGGATAATTATGATGAAGAGCGTCATGGATCACTGTAATGACAAAGGGCATGGAGCATTGTGATGACAGGTGTCATGGAGCATTGTGATGAGAGGGGTCATGGAGCATTGTGATGACAAGGGTCATGGAGCACTGTGATGAGAAGGTCATGGAGCATTGGCCTGAAAATACTCATGGAGTATTGTGATGACAGTGAACAAGGAGCATTGTGATGACAAGGGAATGGAGCATTGTGATGACAAGGTCCTGGAGCAGTGTGATGAGAAGACCATGGAGCCTTGTGATGACAAGTCTAATGGAGCATTCTGATGAATAGGGGCATGGAGCATTTTGATTACAGGGCTCTTGGAGCATTGTGATGACAAGAGTATGGTGCATTGTGATGAGAAGGCCTTGGAGCATACTGATGACATGTGTCATCGATCTTTGTGATGACAAGGGCATGGAGCATTGTGATTACAGGTGTCTTGGAGCACTGTGATGACAAAGGCATGTAACATTGGTCTGAAAATTTCATGGATTATTGTGATGAGATTCGGCATGGAACATTGTGATGACTAGGGCACGGAACACTGTGATACATGTGTTATGGAGGATTGTAATGACAAGGGCATGGAGCATTGTGATGAGAAGGGTATCGAGCATGGTGATGACAAGTGTCATGGAGCATTGTGCTGACAAGGGCATGGAGCAATGTGATGAGAGGTTACATGTAGCATTGTGATGAAATGGCATGGAGCATTGTGATGCCAAGTGTCATGGAGCATTGTGATTACAAAGGTCATGGAGCATTTTGATGACAATGTCGTGGTGCATTGTGATGATAAGGGCAGGGAACATTGTGATGACAGTGTCATGGACCAAATTGATGAAAAGTGTCATGGAACAATTTGATGAGAGGTGTTATGGAACCTTGTGATGTCAGGGGTAATGGAGCATTTTGATGAAAAGGGCCATGGAGCATTGTGCTGACAAAGGCATGGAGCATTGTGATGACAAGGGACAGTGAGCATTGTGATGAAAATTTCATGGAGCATTGTGGTGACAAAGATCACAGAGCCTTGTGTGACGAGGGCATGGACCATTGTGATGAGAAAGGTCATAAATCATTGTGGTGACTGGAGTCACGGAGCACTGTGATGACAGGGGTCATGGAGCATTGTGATTGCAAGGGCATGGAGCAATATGATGACAAGGGCATGGAACATTGTTCTGACAAGTTTCATGGATTATTTTGATGACAGTGGGCATGGAGCATTGACATGACAAGGGCATGGATCATTGTGGTGACAAAGGTCAGAGAGCCTTGTGTGACGAGGGCATGGACCATTGTGAGGACAAATGTCATGAAGCATTGTGATGACTGGAGTCACGGAGCATTGTGATGACAGGGGTCATGGAGCATTTTGATGACAAGGGCATGGAGCATTGTGATGACAGGGGCATGGAACATTGGTCTGACATGTTTCATGGATTATTGTGATGACAGTGGGCATGGTGCATTGTGATGACAAGGGCAATGAACATTGTGATGACAAGGTCATGGAGTATTGTGAAGACAGTTGTCAGGGAGCATTGTGATGACATATGTCATTGTCCGTTGTGATGACAATGGCATGGAGCATTGTGATACGAAGTGTCATGGAGGATTGTGATGACAAAGGTAATGGAGCATTTTGATGACAAGGGCTTGGAACATTGCGATGACAAGGGTCATGGAGCATTTTGATGACAAGGGCATGGAGCATTCTGATGAAAAGGTGCATGGAACATTGAGATTACAGGGGTTTTGAAGCAATGTGATTACAAGGGCATGGAGAATTGTGATGAGAAGGCAATGGAGCATTCTGATGACATGCGTCATGGAGCTTTGTGATGAAAAGGACATGGAGCATTGTGATTAAAGGGGTCTTGGAGCATTGTGATGAAAAGGGAATGGATCATTGTGATGAAAAATGCATGGAGCCTTGTCATGACAGGGTTCAAGGAGCATACTGATGACAACTGTCAGGGAGCATTGTGATGATAAGTGTATTGAGCATTGTGATGACAATGATCATGGAGCATTGTGATGAGAAGACCATGGATAATTGTGATGACCTGCATCATAGGGCACTGTGATGACAAGTGTTATGGAATATTTTGATCAGAAGGGTTTGGTGCATTGTGATGACAGAGGTCATTGAGCATTTTGATTTCATTGTGATGACAATAGCATGAAATATTATGGTGATGGGCACGGTGCATTGTGATGACTGGGTTCATGGAGAATTGAGATGAAAAGTGGCATGGAGCATTGTGATTAAAGGGGTGTTGTAGCATTGTGATGACAAGGGCATGGAGCATTGTGATGAGAAGGCCATGGGGCATTTTGATGACATACGTCATGGAGCTTTGTGACGACAAGGGCATGGAGAAATTTGATTACAGGGGTCATGGAATATTGTGATGACAGGGGTGAGGGAGTATTATGATGACTAGTGATGGAACATTGTGATATCAGTGGTGAGAAAGCATTTTGAGGAGAAGTGCATGGATCATTGTGATGACATGGGTTATGGAGCATTGTGTTGACACGTGCATCGAGCATTGTGATGACAATGGTCTTGGAGCATTGTGCTTACAAAAGCATGGAGCTTTGTGATGACAAGGGTCATAGAGCATTGTGATAAAAATTTCATGGAGCATTGTGGTGACAAATGACACAGAGCTTTGTGTGACGAGGTCATGAACTTTTGTGATGACAAAGTCATGAAGCATTGTGATGACTGGAGTAACGGAGCATTGTGATGACAGGGGTCATGGAGCATTGGTCTGACAAGATTTATGGATTATTTTGATGAGAGTGGCCATGGCGCATTGTGATGACAAGGGCATGGAACATTGTGATGACAAGGTCATGGAGTATTGTGAAGACAGGAGTCAGGGAGCATTGTGATGGCATATGTCATTGTCCATTGTGATGACAATGGCATGGAGCATTGTGATACCAAGTGTCATGGAGGATTGTGATGACAAAGGTAATGGACCATTTTGATGACAAGGGCTTGGAACATGGTGATGACAAGTGTCATGGAGCATTGTGATGACAAGGGCATGGAGCATTCTGATGACAAGGGCCATTGATAATTTTGATGACAACGTCCTGAAGCATTGTGATGACAAGCACATGGAGCTTGCTATGAAAGGGGTCATAGAGCATTGCGATGACAAGTGCATGGAGAATTGTGATGACAAGATCATGTAACATTGTGATGAGAAGTGTCACAAAGCATTGTGATGACAAGGACGTGGAGAATTGTAATGACATGGGACATGGAGCATTGTGATGAACAGGGCATGGAGAATTGTGATAGCAAGACCGTGGAGCATTGTGATGAAAAGACCATGGATATTGATGATGAAGAGCGTCATGGATCACTCTAATGACAAGGGGCATGGAGCATTGTGATGACAGGTGTCATGGAGCATTGTGATGAGAGGGTTCTTGGAGCACTGTGATGACAAGGGTCATGGAGCACTGTGATGAGAAGGTCATGGAGCATTGGCCTGAAAATGTTCATGGAGTATTGTGATGACTGTGGTCAAGGAGCATTGTGATGACAAGGGAATGGAGCATTGTGATGACAAGGTCCTGGAGCAGTGTGATGAGAAGACCATGGAGCCTTGTGATGACAAGTCTCATGGAGCATTCTGATGAATAGGGACATGGAGCATTGTGATTACAGGGGTCTTGGAGCATTGTGATGACAAGGGCATGGAATATTGGTCTCAAAATTTCATGGATTATTGTGATGAGATTTGGCATGGAACATTGTGATGACTTGGGCACGGAACACTGTGATACATGTGTTATGGAGGATTGTAATGACAAGGGCATGGAGCATTGTGATGAGAAGGGTATCGAGCATTGTGATGATAAGCGTCATGGAGCATTGTGGTGACAAGGGCATGGAGCAATGTGATGAGAGGTTTCATGTAGCATTGTGATGAAATGGCATGGAGCACTGTGATGCCAAGGGTCATGGAGCATTGTGATGACAAACGTCATGGAGCATTTTGATGACATGGTCGTGGTGCATTGTGATAATAAGGGCAGGAGGAATCGTGATGACAGGGTCATGGAGCAAATTGATGAAAAGTGTCATGGAACAATTTGATGAGAGGGGTTATGGAACCTTGTGATGTCAGGGGTAATGGAGCATTTTGATGAAAAGGGCCATGGAGCATTCTGATGAAAAGGTGCATGGATCATTGAGATTACAGGGGTTTTGAAGCAAAGTGATTACAAGGGCAAGGAGCATTGTGATGAGAAGGCAATGGAGTATTCTGATGACATGTGTCAAGGAGCATTGTGCTGACAAGTGCATGGAGCATTTTGATGACAAGTGTCATGGAGCATTGTGCTGACAAAGGCATGGAGCATTGTGATGACAAGGGACACTGAGCATTGTGATGAAAATTTCATGGAGCATTGTGGTGACAAAGATCACAGAGCCTTGTGTGACGAGGGCATGGACCACTGTGATGAGAAAGGTCATGAATCACTGTGGGGACTGGAGTCACGGAGCACTGTGATGACAGGGGTCATGGAGCATTGTGATTACAAGGGCATGGAGCAATATGATGACAGGGGCATGGAACATTGTTCTGACAAGTTTCATGGATTATTTTGATGACAGTGGGCATGGAGCATTGAGATGACAAGGTCATGGATCATTGTGGTGACAAAGGTCACAGAGCCTTGTGTGACGAGGGCATGGACCATTGTGAGTACAAATGTCATGAAGCATTGTGATGACTGGAGTCACGGAGCACTGTGATGACAGGGGTCATGGAGAATTGTGAAGACAGGTGTCAGAAAGCATTGTGATGACATATGTCATTGTCCATTGTGATGACAAGAGCATGGAGCATTGTGATGCCAAGGGACATGGAGCATGGTGATGACAAATGTCATGGGGCATTTTCATGACAAGTGTTTGGTGCATTGTGATGACAGGGTCATGGAGCAATGTGAATAATATGGTCATGGAATATTTTGATGACAGGGGTTATGGAACATTGTGATGTCATGGGTAATGGAGCATTGTGATGATAAGGGCATGTAGCACTGTGATGACAGTGGTCATGGAACATTGTGATGACAGGGGTGAGCGCGTATTGTGATGACTAGTGATGGAACATTGTGATATATGTGGTGAGAGAGCATTTTGATGAGCAGTGCATGGAGCATTGTGATGACAAATTTTATGGAGCATAGCGATGAAAAGGATGTTGAGCATTGTGATGAAAAGAGCCTGGCACATTGTGATGCCATGTGTCATGGAGCATTGTGCTGACAAGCACATGGAGCATTTTGATGACAAGTGTCATGGAGCATTGTTCTGACAAAGGCATGGAGCATTGTGATGACAAGGGACACAGAGCATTGTGATGAAAATTTCATGGAGCATTGTGGTGACAAAGATCACAGAGCCTTGTGTGACGAGGGCATGAACCATTGTGATGAGAAATTTCCTGAATCATTGTGATGACTGGAGTCACGGAGCATTGTGATGACAGGGGTCATGGAGCATTGTGATGACAAGGGCATGGAGCAATGTGATGACAGGGTCTTAGAACATTGGTCTGACAGGTTTCATGGATTATTGTGATGACAGTGGGCATGGCGCATTTTGATGACAAGGGCATGGAACATTGTGGTGACTAGGTCATGGAGTGTTGTGAAGACAGGTGTCAGGGAGCATTGTGATGACATTTGTCATTATCCATTGTGATGACAATGGCATGGAGCATTGTGATACCAAGTGTCATGGAGGATTGTGATGACAAAGGTAATGGAACATTTTGATGACAAGGGCTTGGAACATTGCGATGACAAGGGTCATGGGGCATTGTGATGACAAGGGCATGGAGCATTGAGATTACAGGGGTTTTGAAGCAATGTGATGACAAGGGCATGGAGCATTGTGATGAGAAGGCAATGGAGCATTCTGATGACATGCGTCATGGAGCTCTGTGATGACAAGGACATGGAGCATTGTGATTACAAGGGTCTTGGAGCATTGTGATGAAAAGGGAATGGATCATTGTGATGAAAAATGCATGGAGCCTTGTCATGACATGTTTCAAGGAGCATACTGATGACAAGAGTCAGGGAGCATTGTGATGATAAGTGTATTGAGCATTGTGATGACAAAGGTCATGGAGCATTTTGATAAGAAGACCTTGCATATTTGTGATGACCAGCGTCATGGGGAATGTGATGACAAGTGTTATGGATCCCTGTGATCAGAAGGGTTTGGAGCATTGTGATGACAGAGGACATGGAGCATTTTGATTTCATTGTGATGACAATAGCATGAATCATTATGATGATGGGCATGGTGCATTGTGATGACAGTGTTCATGGAGCATTGAGATGAAAAGGGGCATGGAGAACTGTGATTACAGAGGTCTTGGAGCATTTTGATGACAAGGGTCATGGAGCCTTGTGATTCCAAGTCCGTGGAACATTGTGATGGCATGGGTCATGGAGCATTGTTATGACAGGTGTAATGGAGCATTGTGATGACAAGGGCATGGAGCAATGTGATGAGAGATTTCATTGAGCATTGTGATGACAATGGCATGGAGCATTGTGATGCCAAGGGTCATGGAGCTTTGTGATGACAAATGTCATGGGGCATTTTGATTTCAAGGGCGTGGTGCATTTTGATTAGTAGGACAGGGAGCATTGTGATGACAGGGTCATGGAGCAATTTGAATAAAAGGGTCATGGAATATTTTGATGACAGGGGTTATGGAACATTGTGATGTCAGGGGTCATGATGCATTGTGATGAAATGGGTCATGGAGCATTTTGTGACAGGGGTTATGGAACATGGTGATGTCAGTGGTCATGGAGCATTGTGATGATAAGGGCATGTAGCACTGTTATGACAGGGTTCATGGAACATTGTGATGACAGGGGTGAGCGCGTATTTTGATGACTAGTGATGGAATATTTTGATATATGTGGTGAGAGAGCATTTTGATGAGAAGAGCATGGAGCATTGTAATGACAAGTTTTATGGAGCATAGAGATGAAAAAGATGTGGAGCATTGTGATGAAAAGAGCATGGCACATTGTGATGACATGTGTCATGGAGTATTTTGCTGACAAGCGCATGGAGCATTTGGTTGACAAGTGTCATGGAGCATTGTGCTGACAAAGGCATGGAGCATTTTGATGACAAGGGACAAAGAGCATTGTGATGAAAATTTCATGGAGCATTGTGGTGACAAAGATCAAAGAGCCTTGTGTGACGAGGGCATGGAACATTGTGATGAGAAAGGTCATGAATCATTGTGATGACTGGAATCATGGGGCACTGTGATGACAGGGGTCTTGAAGCATTGTGATGACAAGGGCATGGAGCAATGTGATGACAGGGGCATGGAACATTGGTCTGACAATTTCCATGGATTATTGTGATGACAGTGGGCATGGAGCAATGAGATGACAAGGGCATGGAGCATTGTGGTGACAAAGGTCACAGAGCCTTTTGTGACGAGGGCATGGACCTTTGTGAGGACAAAGGTCATGAAGCATTGTGATGGCTGGAGTCAAGGAGCATTGAGATGACAGGGGTCATGGAGCATTGTGATGACAAGGGCATGGAGCATTGTGATGACAGGGGCATGGAATATTGGTCTGACATGTTTCATGGATTATTGTGATGACAGTGTGCATGGCGCATTGTGTTGACAAGGGCATGGAACATTGTGATGACAAGGTCATGGAGTATTGTGAAGACAGGTGTCAGGGAGCATTGTGATCATATATGTCATTGTCCATTGTGATGACAATGGCATGGAGCATTGAGATACCAAGTGTCATGGAGGATTGTGATGACAAAGTTAATGGAGCATTTTGATGACAAGGGCTTGGAACATTGCGATGACAAGTGTCATGGAGCATTTTGATGACAAGGGCATTGAGCATTCTGATGAAAAGGTGCATGGAGCATTGAGATTACATGGGTTTTGAAGAAATGTGATTACAAGGGCATGGAGCATTTAGATACCAAGTGTCATGGAGGATTGTGATGACAAAGATAATGGAGCATTTTGATGACAAGGGCTTGGAACATTGTGCTGACAAGGGTCATGGAGCATTGTGATGACAAGGGCATGGAGCATTCTGATGAAAAGGTGCATGGAGCATTGAGATTACATGGATTTTGAAGAAATGTGATTACAAGGGCATGGAGCATTTTTATGAGAAGGCAATGGAGCATTCTGATGATATGTGTCATGGAGCTTTGTGATGACAAGGACATGGAGCATTGTGATTACAAGGGTCTTGGAGCATTGTGATAAAAAGGGAATGGATCATTGTGATGAAAAATGCATGGAGCCTTGTCATGACAGGCTTCAAGGAGCATACTGATGACAACTGTCAGGGAGCATTGTGATGATAAGTGTATTGAGCATTGTGATGACAAAGATCATGGAGCATTGTGATGAGAAGACCATGGATAATTGTGATGACCAGCGTCATGGGGCATTGTGATGACAAGGTCATGGAGAATTGTGATTATAGGGGTCATGGAATATTGTGATGACAGGGGTGAGGGAGTATTGTGATGACTAGTGATGGAACATTGTGATATCAGTGGTGAGAAAGCATGTTGACGAGAAGTGCATGGAGCATTGTGATGACAAGGATTTTGGAGCATTTTGATGACAAGTTTTATGGAGCATTGTGATGACAAGTGCATGGTGCATTGTGATGACATGGGTTATGGAGCATTGTCCTGACACGCGCATCAAGCATTGTGATGACAAGGGTCATGGAGCATTGTGATGACAGGTGTAATGGAAGATTGTGATGACAAGGACATGGAACAATGTGATGTGAGATTTCATTGAGCATTGTCATGACAATGGCATGGCGCATTTTGAGGCCAAGTGTCATGGAGATTTGTGATGACAAATGTCATGGGGCATTTTGATGACAAGGGCGTGGTGCATTGTGATGAGAAGGGCAGGGAGCATTGTGATGACAGGGTCATGGAGCAATTTGAATAAAAGGGTCATGGAATATTTTGATGACAGGTGTATTGGAACATTGTGATGTCAGGTGTCATGAAGCATTGTGATGAAACGGGTCATGGAGCATTTTGTGACAGGGGTTATGGAACATTGTGATGTCAGGGGTCATGGAGCATTGTGATGATAAGGGCATGTAGCACTGTGATAAGAGTGGTTATGGAACATTGTGATGACAGTGGTGAGCGAGTATTGTGATGACTAGTGATGGAACATTGTGATATATGTGGTGAGAGAGCATTTTGATTAGAAGTGCATGGAGCATTGTGATGACAAGTTTTATGGAGCATAGCGATGAAAAGGATGTGGAGCATTGGGATGAACTGAGCTTGGCACATTGTGATGACATGTGTCATGGAGCATTGTGCTGACAAGCGCATGGAGCATTTTGATGACAAGCGTCATGGAGCATTGTGCTGACAAAGGCATGGAGCATTGTGATGACAAGGGACACAGAGCATTGTGATGAAAATTTCATGGAGCATTGTGGTGACAAAGATCACAGAGCCTTGTGTGACGAGGGCATGGACCATTGTGATGAGAAAGGTCATGAATCATTGTGATGACTGGAGTCACGGAGCATTGTGATGACAGGGGTCATGGAGCATTGTGATGACAAGGGCGTGGAGCAATGTGATGACAGGGGCATGGATCATTGGTCTGACAAGTTTCATGGATTATTTTGATGACAGTGGGCATGGAGCATTGAGATGACAAGGGCATGGAGCATTGTGGTGACAAAGGTCAGAGAGACTTGTGTGACGAGAGCATGGACTATTGTGATGAGAAATTTCATGAATCATTGTGATGACTGGTGTCACGGAGCATTGTGATGACGAGGTCATGGAAATTTGTGATGACAAGAGCATGGAGCAATGTGATGACAGGGGAATGAAACATTGGTCTGACATGTTTCATGGATTATTGTGATGACAGTGGGCATGGCGCATTGTGATGACAAGGTCATGGAATATTGTGATGACCAGGTCATGGAGTATTGTGAAGACAGGTGTCAGGGATCTTTGTGATTACATATGTCATTGTCCATTGCGATGACAATGGCTTGGAGCACTGTGATACCAAGTGTCATGGAGGATTGTGATGACAAAGGTAATGGAGCATTTTGGTGACAAGGGCTTGGAACACTGCGATGACAAGGGTTATGGAGCATTGTGATGACAAGGGCATGGAGCATTCTGATGAAAAGGTGCATGGAGCATTGAGATTACAGGGGTTTTGAAGCAATGTGATTACAAGGGCATGGAGAATTATGATGAGAAGGCAATGGAGCATTCTGATGACATGCGTCATGGAGGTTTGTGATGACAAGGACATGGAGCATTGTGATTACACGGGTCTTGGAGCATTGTGATGAAAAGGGAATGGATCATTGTGATGAAAAATGCATGGAGCCTTGTCATGACAGGCTTCAAGGAGCATACTGATTACAATTGTCAGGGAGCATTGTGATGATAAGTGTATTGAGCATTGTGAGGACAAAGATCATGGAGCATTGTGATGAGAAGACCATGGATAATTGTGATGACCAGCGTCATGGGGCATTGTGATGACAAGTGTTATGGAACATTGTGATCAGAAGGGTTTGGTGCATTGTGATGACAGAGGTCATTGAGCATTTTGATTTCATTGTGATGACAATAGTATGAAATATTATGGTGATGGGCACGGTGCATTGTGATGACAGGGTTCATGGAGCATTGAGATGAAAAGGGGCATGGAGCATTGTGATTACAGGGGTGTTGGAGCATTGCGATGACAAGGTTTATGGAGCATTTTGATGACAAGGATGTGGAGCATTGTGATGACAAGTGCATGGTGCATTGTGATGACATGGGTTATGGAGCATTGTGCTGACACGCGCATCGAGCATTGTGATGACAAGGGTCATGGAGCATTGTGCTGACAAAGGCATGGAGCTTTGTGATGACAAGGGTCACAGAGCATTGTGATAAAAATTACATGGTGCATTGTGGTGACAAAGGTCACAGAGCTTAGTGTGACGAGGTCATGGACCATTGTTATGACAAATGTCATGAAGTATTGTGATGACTGGAGTCACGGAGCATTTTCATAACGGGGTTCTTGGAGCATTGTGATGAAAAGGGAATGGATCATTGTGATGAAAAAGGCATGGAGCCTTGTCATGACAGGTTTCAAGGAGCATATTGATGACAAGTGTCAGCGAGCATTGTGGTGCCAAGTGTATTGATCATTGTGGTGAAAAATATCATGGAGTATTGTGATGAGAAGACCTTGCATAATTGTGATGACGAGCGTCATGGGGCATGTGATGACAAGTGTTATGGAACATTGTGATCAGAAGAGTTTGGAGCATTGTGATAACAGAGGACATGGAGCATTTTGATTTCATTGTGATGACAATAGCATGAATCATTATGATGAAGGGCATGGTGCATTGTGACGACAGTGTTCATGGAGCATTGAGATGAAAAGTGGCATGGAGAACTGTGATTACAGAGGTCTTGGAGCATTGTGATGACAAGGGTCATGGAGCCTTGTGATGACAAGGCCGTGGAACATTGTGATGGCAGGGGTCATGGAACATTGTTATGACAGGTGTAATGGAGCATTGTGATGACAAGGGCATTGAGCAATGTGATGAGAGATTTCATTGAGCATTGTGATGACAATGGCATGGAGCATTGTGATGCCATGGGTCCTGGAGCTTTGTGATGAAAAATGTCATGGGACATTTTGATGACAAGGGCGTGGTGCATTGTGATGAGAAGGGCAGGGAGCATTGTGATGACAGGGTCATGGAGCAATTTGAATAAAAGGGTCATGGAATATTTTGATGAGAGTGGTTATGGAACATTGTGATGTCAGTGGTCATGAAGCATTGTGTTGAAATGGGTCATGGAGCATTTTGTGACAGGTGTTATGGAACATTGTGATATCAGGGGTCATGGAGCATTGTGATGATAAGGGCATGTAGCACTGTGATGACAGGGGTCATGGAACATTGTGATGACAGGGGTGAGAGAGTATTGTGATGACTAGTGTTGGAACATTGTGATATATGTGGAGAGAGAGCATTTTGATGAGAAGTGAATGGAGCATTGTGATGACAAGTTTTATGGAGCATAGAGATGAAAAGGATGTGGAGCATTGTGATGAAAATAGCATGGCACATTGTGATGACATGTGTCATGGAGCATTCTGCTGAGAAGCGCATGGAGCATTTTGATGACAAGTGTCATGGAGCATTTTGCTGACAAAGGCAAGGAGCATTGTGATGACAAGGGACACAGAGCATTGTGATGAAAATTTCATTGAGCAGTGTTGTGACAAAGGTCACAGAGTTTTGTGTGAAGAGGGCCTGGACCACTGTGATGACAAGGGCATGGAGCAATTTGATAAAAAGTGTCATGGAGGATTGTGATGACAGTGGACATGGAGAATTGTGTTGACAATGGCAGGGAGCATTGTGATGTCAAGGGACATTGATAATTTTTATAACAATGTCATGAAGCATTGTGATGACAAGCATATGGAGCTTGCTATGACAGGGTTCAGGGAGCATTGCGATGACAAGTGCACGGAGAATTGTGATGACAAGAGCATGTAACATTGTGATGAGAAATGTCATGGAATATTGTGGTGACAAAGAGGTGGAGAATTGTGATGACAAGGGACATGGAGCAATGTGATGACAAGACCGTGGAGCATTGTGATGAGAAGACCATGGATAATCGTGGTGACAAGCATCATGGAGCATTATGATGACAAGAGCCATGGAGCATTCTGACATAAGATATCACTTATGAAGGAAATGAAACATGGGTGCACATGAACTGAATTAGTAAAGAGAACAGAGTCTCACATATAGAAAACATACTTATGCCTGCTTACGGGGAAAGGAGATGTGGCGAGATGCATAAAACCAGAGTTTGATATTAGCACCAGTACCATTCCATAATCCAAATACAGAATAGACAAGACCAACTCCTTCCTCAGTGAACGGGACTCAACACCCCTATTTTCTGCAGAGGAATATATCTGACTAGTAAGAATCTTAAAACCTATGTATTGATATGTCTCCGTAAGGGAATCAAGTGTGTCTAGACTGGCATAAACATGGCAGTGAAAATCAGCGGAAACCCACGATAAAAAGGAATTTAAAAACAAAACAAAAAAACAGGGAAATTCTTTACAATTCCTTCAGGGGCTCTGATGTAACCTGGAATGACCCTTTCTACAACGACAGATGGGTGTGGCATAAGGCTGGAAATTTGAGACTGATACTATTGGTCAGATTGGGTGAGCAAATGCAGACCCTTTAAAGCAATAATGCGTGGCACCCATTCCTTGGGTCCGAACTCTCCAAATAAAAGGGAATATTACTACAGCTATAACATGTACGGGAAACCTAGAGAATGGACCCACTGTGAATACAAAAGGTTTCTAAAACTCAACTAATAGTCCCTCTCCTCGTGCTCCGGTTTCACTTTCCAACTGCTTTACTATCAATCTCCCAACTTGGAGAGACAGCCCCTTTAACCTCCTGGTTCGCACAGGTTTCCAAATTGGCAAAGGATGAAAGGGAAGAGGGAGTACCAATGAGAGAGTAGCTGTTAGGCATTTGGACGGGCACATGTCACTCTAATTTCCCAGCACAAAGAAGAATAAACCAAAGTCTCAGCCAAACGCCGGGAACCAGTATAGGTCCAGAACCAACATTTGGGACTTGCGGTCAGCTCACAAAATACGAGTTGAAAAATGGAGCTCAGGGGCACAGCAATTCACAAACTGGCAGAGTAATAAAGGACAACAATCTTCCAAAAATCTGTTGAGGGAAGGCAACGAGGTGGACTTGAAAGCGAGCCAGAATAGTAGGAAACAGATTTCAAGAGGTACATTGGAATCACCTTTAGGACACAGGAAGAGGGGCACAACTTCGACAATGATGAACTTGGCCAAAAAGTGCGTATGCATTTTCTCCTCGATATATTCAGGAGAAAACGCATACGCCCTTTTTGGCCAAGCAAGAAAGCGGGCAATGCAAATCTGCACTACAAAGAAGTATCACTTCCAACTGGTGAAATGGGACATCCGTAAAATGTGTAAAAACCAGAAAGGCAAGACAGGCCCTGGAGAACAGGGAGCCTAGTTATGCTGATGGGCAGGATGTAAATTGCCAACTGCCTCTCTGGAGGAGTGCATTGTGTTCCCTTAACCAAGTTAACAACAGAGCTACAGAGCCAAGTGCACTTCCAGTCTGGGGAACATACCTTGGGAAAACTGAAAATCAGTAAGACAGCGCCACCCAAAAATTTAGGGCTGCACTGCTTACAAGAAACTCAACTTGGGTAAAACCTTAAATATCCCAGGAAAGACACAAATGGTTCAAGAAATTGTGTTACTTACATAAGATGGAATATCCCACAGCCATGAAATCAATGTCATAAGGCCAGTAGCAGCAAAATGAGTGGATTCAGATACGATGATTCTTAGTGAAATAAGTCACAGAGAAAAAGAAACTTATCATAAGATATCACTTATGAAGGTCCTGTAAACATGGCTGGATACACATGAGCTGAGTTAGAAAGAGAACAGAGTCTCACATTTAGAAAACACTCTTGTGCCTGCATAAGGGTGAAGGAAAGGTGGGGTGATGCATAAAACCAAAGTTTTATATTAGTACAGGTAACATTCCGAAAACCAACTACGGAATAGACAAGACCTACACTTTCCTCAGTGAAAGGGACTCAAAACCCCATATTTCCCGCAGAGGAATATATCTGACTAGAAAGAATCTTAAAACCAATGTATTGATATGTCTCCGTAAGGGAATCAAGTGTGTCTAGACTGGCAATAACATGGCAGGGAGAATCAGCTGAAACCCAGTATAAAAAGGAATTTCGAAAACAAAACAAAAAAAACGGAAATTATTTACACTTCCTTCATGGGCTCTGATGAAACCTGGAATGACCATATCTACAACGAGAGCTGGATGTGGCATAATGCTGGACACTTGGGACTGAGAGGATTGGTGAGATTCGATGAGCATATGCAGACAATTTAAAGCAATAATGTGTGGCACACATTCCAAGGGTCCCAACTCTCCAGGTAGAACGGAATATTACTACAGCTATAACAATGACGGGAAACCTAAAGAATGGACACAGTGTGAATACGAAATGTTTCTAAAACTCAACTAATAGTCCCTCTCCTGGTGCTCCAGTTTGAATTTCCAACTGCTTTACAATCAATCTAGCAACATGGAGAGACAGCACATTTAACCTCCTTTTTCACACTGGTTGCCAATTTGGCAGAAGATGAAAGGGAAGAGGGAGAACCAATGAGAGAGTTGCTTTTAGGCATTTGGACGGGCACATGTCACACTAATTTCCCGGCAGGAAGGAGAATTAATCAAAGTCTCAGCCACCCTCCGGGAACCAATAGAGGTCCTGAACCAAAATTTTGGACTTGCGGTCAGCTCACAAAAAACGAGTTGAAAAATGGAGCTCAGGGGAACAGCAACTCACAAACTGGCAGAGTAATAATTGACATCTATCATTCAAATATCAGTTGAGGGAAGGCAACGAGGCGGACTTGAAAGCGAGCCAGAAATGCAGGAAACAGATTTCAATAGGTACATTTGAATCACCTTTAAGCACAGGAAGAGGGGCACAACTTCGACAGTGAGGCACTTGGCTAAAAAGGGCATATGCGTTTTCTCCTGAATATATTCAGGAGAAAACGCATACGCCCTTTTTTGCCAAGCAAGCAAGCGGGCAATGCAAATCTGCACTACAAAGAAGTATCACTTCCCACTGGTCAAAAGGGACAGCCGCAAAATGTGTAAAAACAAGAAAGGCAAGACAGGGCCTGGAGAACAGTGAGCCTACTTATGCTGATGGGCAGGATGTAAATTGCCAACTGCCTCTCTGGAGGAGTGCACTGTGTTCCCTAAAAGAAGTAAACAGCAGAGCTACAGAGCCAAAGGCACTTCCAGTCTAGGGAATATACCTTGGGAAAATTGAAAATCAATAAGACAGAGACACCCCAAAATTTAGGGCTGCACTGCTTACAATAACCTCAACTTGGGTCCACCTAAAATATCCTAGGAAAGACAAAAATGGTTCAAGAAATTGTGTTACTTACGTACGATGGATTATCCCTCAGCTATGAAATCAATGTCATAAGGCCAGTGGCAGCAAAAGGATTGGATTCAGGTACGATGATTCTAAGTGAAATACATCACAGAGAAAAAGAAACTTAACATAAGATATCACTTATGAAGGTACTGTAAACATGGCTACACATGAACTGAGTTAGGAAAGAGAACAGAGTCTCACATTTAGAAAACACTCTTATGCCTGCTTAAGAGGGAAGGAGAGGTGGGTTGCTGCATAAAAGCAGAGTGTGATATTAGTACAGGTACCGTTCCAAAAACCAACTACGGAATAGACAAGACCTACACCTTCCTCAGTAAAAGGGACTTAAGGCACCATATTTCCCTCAGAGGAATATATCTGACTAGTAAGAATCATAAAACCTATGTATAGATATGTCTCCATAAGGGAATCATGTGTGTATAGACTGGCAAAAACATGGCAGTGAGAATCAGCTCAAACCCACTATAAAATGGAGATTCAAAAACAAAACAAAAAAAACAGGGAAATTCTTTACAATTCCTACAGGGGCTCTGATGAAACCTGGAATGACCCTATCTACAATGACAGCTGGATGTGGCATAAGGCTGGACACTTGGGACTGAGGGGATTGGAGGGATTCGGTGAGCAAATGCAGACCATTTAAAGCAATAATGCGTGTCACACATTCCAAGAGTCCCAACTCTACCGGTTGAAGGGAATATTACTACAGCTATAATATGTACGGGAAACCTAGAGAGTGGACACACTGTGAATACGAAAGGTTTCCATAACTCAACTAAGAGTCCCTCTCCTGGTGCTTCTTCGCTTTGAATTTCCAACTGTTTTACTATCAATCTCCAACTTGGAGAGACAGCCTCTTTAACCTCCTGGTTCGCACAGGTTGCAAAATTGCCAGAGGATGAAAGGGAAGAGGGAGAACCAATGAGAGCATAACTGTTAGGCATTTGGTCGGGCACATGTCACTCTAATTTACCAGCAGGAAAAAGAATTAACCAAAGTCTCAGCCACCGACCGGGAACCAGTATAGTTCCTGAACCAAAATTTTGGACTTGCGGTCAGCTCACAAAAAACGAGTGGAAAAATGGAGCTCAGGGGCACAGCAATTCAGAAACTGGCAGAGTAATAAAGAACTATCGTCCAAAAATCTGTTGAGGGAAGACAACGAGCCGGACTTGAAAGCGAGCAAGAATAGCAGGAAACAGATTTCAAGAGGTACATTGGAATCGCATTTAAAGCACAGGAAGTGGGGCACAATTTCGACTATGATGCACCTGGCCAAAAACGGCGTATGCATTTTCGCCTGAATATATTAAGGAGAAAACACAAACGACCATTTTGCCCAAGCAGGCAAGCTGGCAATGCACATCTGCACTACAAAGAAGTATCACTTCCCACCAGTAAAAAGGGACATCCGCAAAATGTGTAAAAACCAGAAAGGCAAGACAGGCACAAGAGAAGAGGGAGCCTTGTTATGCTGATTGGCAGGATGTAAATTGCCAACTCCCTCTCTGGAGGAGTGCATTGTGTTCCCTAAAACAGGTAAAAACCAGAGATACACAGCCAAGGGCACTTCCAGTCTAAGGAATATACCTTGGGAAAACTGAAAATCAATAAGACAGAGCCACCCAAAAATTTAAGGCTGCACTGCTTACAAGAACCTCAACTTGGGTACACCTTAAATATCCCAGCAAAGAAAAAAATGGTTCAAGAAATTGTGTTAATAAAGTACGATGGAATATCCCTCAGACATGAAATCAATGTGATAAGGCCAGTAGCAGCAAAATGAGTGGATTCAGGAACGATGATTCTAAGTGAAATAAGTCACAGAGAAAAAGAAACTTATCATAAGATATCACTTATGAAGGTCCTGCAAACATGGCTACACATGAACTTAGTTAGGAAAGAGAACAGAATCTCACATTTAGAAAACACTGTTATGCCTGCCTAAGGGTAAAGGAGAGGTGGGGTTATGCATAAAACCAGAGTTTGATATTAGTACAGGTACCGTTCCAAAAACCAACTACGGATTATTCAAGTCCTACACCTTCGTCAGTGAAAGGGACTCAAAACCCCATATTTCCCACAGAGGAATATATCGGACTAGTAAGAACCTTAAAACCTATGTATTGATATGTATCCGTAAGGGAACCAAGTGTGTCTAGACTGGCATAAGCATGGCAGTGAAAATCAGCTCAAACTCACTATAAAAAGGAATTTCAAAACCAAACAAAAAAATAGGGAAATTCTTTACAATTCCTTCAGGGGCTCTGATGAAACCTGGAATGACCCTATCTACAACGACAGCTGAATGTGGCATAAGGCTGGACACTTGGGACTGACAGGATTGGTGATATTGGGTCAGCAAAAGCAGACCATTTAAAGCAATAATGCGTGGCACACATTCCAAGGATCCAAACTCTCCAGGTTGAAGGGAATAGTACTACAGCAATAACATATACGGGAAAGTAAGGGAATGGACACACTGTGAATACGAAAGGTTTCTAAACCTCAACTAATAGTCCCTCTCCTGGTGCTTCGGTTTGAATTTCCAACTGCTTTACTATCAATCTCCCAACTTGGAGAGACTGCCTCTTTAACCTCCTGGTTCTCACAGGTTGCAAATTAGGCAGAGGATGAAAGGAAAGATGGAGAACCAATGAGAGAGTAGCTGTTAGGCATTTGGACGGGCACATGTCACTCTAATTTCCCGGCAGGAAGAAGAATTAACCAAAGTCTCAGCCATACGCCGGGAACCAGTATAGATCCTGAAGCAAAATTTTGGACTTGCGGTCAGCTCACAAAAACGAGTTGAAAAATGGAGCTCAGGGGCAGAGCAATTCACAAATTGGCAGAGTATTAAAGGGAAACTATCGTCCAAAAATCTGTTGAGGGAAGGCAACGAGGTGAACTTGAAAGGGAGCCAGAAGAGCAAGATACAGATTTCAAGAGGTACATTGGAATCACCTTTAAAGCACAGGAAGAGGGGCACAATTTCGACCATGATGCACTTGCCCAAAAAGGGCGTATGCGTTTCCTCCTGAATATAACAAGGAGGAAACGCATACGCCCTTTTTGGCCAAGCAAGCAAGCGGGTGATGAAATTCTGCAGTACAAAGAAGTATCACTTCCCTGAGGTCAAAAGGGACATCTGCAAAATGTGTAAAAATCAGAAAGGCAAGACAGGCCTTGGAGAACAGGGAGCCTAGTTATGTTGATTGTCAGGATGTAAATTGCCAACCGCCTCTCTGGAGGAGTGAAATGTGTTCCCAAAAAAAATTAAACAACAGAGCTACAGAGCGAAGGGCACTTCCAATCTAGGGAATATACCTTGGGAAAACTGAAAATCAATAAGACACAGCCACCACAAAATTTAGGGCTGCACTCTTTACAAGAACCTCAACTTGGGTACACCTTAAATATGCAAGGAAAGACAAAATTGGTTCAAGAAATTTTGATACTTACGTACGATTGATTATCCCTCAGCCATGAAATCAATATCATAAGGCCAGTAGCAGCAAAATGAGTCGATTCATGTACAATGATTCTAAGTGAAATAAGTCACAGAGAAAAAGAAACATCATAAGATATCACTTATGAAGGTCCTGTAAACATGGCTAAACATGAAGAGAGTTAAGAAAGAGAAAAGAGCCTCTCATATAGAAAACACTCTTATGCCTGCTTAAGGGGAAAGGAAACGAGGGGTGATGCATAAAACCAGAGTTTGATATTAGTACAGGTACCATTCCAAAAACCAAATATGGAATAGACAAGACCTACACCTTCCTCAGTGAAAGGGACTCAAAACCCCATATTTCACTCAGAGGAATATATCTGACTAGTAATAATCTTAAAAAATATATATTTATATTTCTCCATAAGGGAAACAAGTGTGTCTAGACTCGCATTAACATGGAAGTGAGAATCAGCTCAAACCCACTATAAAAAGGAATTTCAAAAACAACCAAAAAAAAAAAAACCGGGAAACTCTTTACAATTCCTTCAGGGTCTCTGATGAAACCTGGAATGACCCTATATACAACGACAGGTGGATGTGGCATAAGGCTGGGCACTTGGGACTGAGAGGATTGGTGAGATTGGGTAAGCAAATGCAGACCTTTTAAAGCAATAATGTGTGGCACACATTCCAAGGGTCCCAACTCTCCAGGTTGAAGGGAATATTACTACAGCTATAACATGTACGGGAAACCTAGAGAATGGACACACTGTGAATACGAAAGTTTTCTAGAACTCAACTAATAGTCCCTCTCCTGGTTCTCCAGCTAGAATTTCCAACTGCTTTACTATCAATCTCCCAACTTGGAGAGACAGCCTCTTTAACCTCCTGGTTCGCACAGTTTGCCAATTTGGCAGAGGATGAAAGGGAAGAGGGAGAACCAATGAGAGAATAGCTGTTAGGCATTTGGACGGGCACATGTCACTATAATTTCCCAGCAGGAAGAAGAATTAACCAAAGTCTCAGCCCCCCGCTGGGAACCAGTATAGTTCCTGAACCAAAATTTTGGACTTGGGGTCAGCTCACAAAAAAACTAGTTGAAAAATGGAGCTCAGGGGCTCAGCAATTCACAAAATGGCAGAGTAATAAATGACAACTATCGTCCAAAAATCTGTTGAGGAAAGGCAACGAGGCAGACTTAAAAGCGAGCCAGAATAGCAAGAAACAGATTTCAAGAGGTACATTGGAATCACGTTTAAAGCACAGGAAGAGTGGCACAACTTCGCCAATGATGCACTTGGCCAAAAAGGGCGTATGCGTTTTCTCCTGAATATATTCAGGAGAAAACGCATACGCCCTTTGTGGCCAAGCAAGCAAGCGGGCAATGCAAATCAGCACTACAAAGAAGTATCACTTCCCACATGTCAAAAGGAACATCCGCAAAATGTGTAAAAACCGGAAAGGCAAGACAGGCCCTGGAGAACAGGGAGCCTAGTTATGCTGAGGGGCAGGATGTAAATTGCCAACTGCCTCTCTGGAGGATTGCATTGTGTTCCCTAAAACAAGTAAACAACAGAGCTACAGAGGCAAGGGCACTTCCAGTCTAGGGAATATACCTTGGGAAAACTGAAAATCAATAAGACAGAGCTACCCAAAATTTACGGCTGAACTGTTTGCAAGAACCTCAACTTGGGTACACCTTAAATATCCCAGGAAAGACAAAAATGGTTTAGGAAATTGTTTTAATTACGTACGATGGAATAGCCCTCAGCCATGAAATCAATGTCATAAGGCCAGTAGCGGCAAAATGAGTGGATTCAGGTACGATGATTCTAAGTGAAATAAGTCACAGAGAAAAAGAAACTTATCATAAGATATCACTTATGAAGGTCCTGTTAACATGGCTACACATGAACTGAGTTAGGAAAGAGAGCAGAGTCTCACATGTAGAAAAAACTCTTATGCCCGCTCAAGGTAGAAAGAGAGGTGGGGTGATGCATAAAACCAGAGTTTGATATTAGTACAGTTACCGTTCCAAAAACCAACTACGGAATAGTCAAGACCTACACCTTCCTCAGTGAAAGGGACTCAAAACCCCATATTTCCTGGGGCTTCCCTGGTGGCGCAGTGGTTGAGAATCTGCCTGCCAATGCAGGGGACACGAGTTCGAGCCCTGGTCTGGGAAGATCCCACATGCCGCGAAGCAACTGGGCCCGTGAGCCACAATTACTGAGCCTGCGCATCTGGAGCCTGTGCTCCGCAACAAGAGGGGACAAAATAGTGAGAGGCCCGCGCACCGCAATGAAGAGTGGCCCCCGCTTGCCACAACTAGAGAAAGCCCTCGCACAGAAACAAAGACCCAACACAGCCATAAATAAATTAAATAAATTAAAAAAAAAAAACATATTTCCGGCAGAGGAATATATATGATTAGTAAGAATCTTAAAACCTATGCATTGATATGTCTCCATAAGGGAATCATGTGTGTCTTGACTGACATAAACATGGCAGTGAGAATCAGCTCAAACCCACTATAAAAAGGAATTTCTAAAACAAATCAAAAAAACAGGGAAATTCTTTACAATTCCTTCAGGGGCTCTGATGAAACCTGGAATGACCCTATCTACAACGACAGCTGGATGTGGCATAAGGCTGGACACTTGGGACTGAGAGTATTGGTGACATTCGGTGAGCAAATGCAGACCATTTAAAGCAATAATGCGTGGCACACATTCCAAGGGTCCCAACTCTCCAGGCTGAAGGGAATATTACTACAGCTATAACATGTATGGGAAACCAAGAAAATGGACACACTCTGAATACAAAAAGTTTCTAAAACTCAACTAACAGTCCCTCTCCTGGTGCTCCTGTTTGACTTTCCAACTGCTTTACTCTCAATCTCCCAACTTGGAGAGACATCCCCTTTAATCTCCTGGTTCGCCCAGCTTGCCAATTTGGCAGAGGATCAAAGGGAAGAGGGAGAACCAATGAGAGAGTAGCTGTTAGGCATTTGGAAGGGCACATGTCTCTCTAATTTCCCGGCAGGAAGAAGAATTAACCAAAGTCTCAGCCACCCGCCGGGAAACAGTATAGGTCCTGAACCAAAATTTTGGACTTGGGGTCAACTCACAAAAAACGAGTTGATAAATCGAGCTCAGGGGCACAATAGTTCAAAAACTGGCAGAATCATAAAGGACAACTATCGTCCAAAAATCTGTTGAGGGAAGGCAATGAGGTGGACTTGAAATCGAGACAGAATAGCAGGAAACAGATTTCAAGAGGTACATTGGAATCTCCTTTAAAGCACAGGAAGAGGGGCACAAATTCGACCATGATGCACTTGTCCTAAAAGGGCATATGCGTTTTCTCCTGAATATATTCAGGAGAAAACTCATACGCCCTGTCTGGCCAAGCAAGCCATCAGGCATTGCAAAACCACACTACATAGAAGTGTCACTTACCTCCGGTCAAAAGGGCCTTCCGCAAATTGTGTAAAAACAACAAATACAGGACAGGCCATTGAGAAAAGGGAGCCTGGTTATGCCGATGGACAGGATGTAAATTGCCAACAGCCTCTCTGGAAAACTGTATGTTGTTTTCTAAAACAGAGCTACAGAGCATAGCACACTTCCACTCATGGGCGTTTATTTTGGGAAAACTAAAAATCCACAACACACAGCCAGCCCAAAGTTTAGGGCTGCTCTGTTTACAAGAACCTCGACTTCGGTACACTTTAAATATCCCAGGAAAGGGAAAAAAAAAGGATAAATCTGTTGTGGTACTTGTATACAATGGAATGTCACTCAGACATAAAATCAATGTCATAAGGCCAATAGCAGCATAACGAGTGGCTTTAGGTACGATGATGCTAATTGAAATGAGCCACAAAGAAAAAGAAACTTATTGTAATATATCACTTATAGAGGGAATGTAAACACGGCTACACATGAACTGAATTTCAAAAGAGAACAGAGTTACACATTTAGAAAACACACTTATGCCTCCTTAAGGGGAAAGGTGATGTGGGGTGATGTGTAAAAGCAGAGTTTGAAATTAGCACAGATAGCATTCCATATACCAAATATGTAATAGACAAGACCTACTCCTTTCTCAATGAACTGGACACAAAACAACCTATTCACTGAGGAGGAATATATCTGACTGGTAATAATCTTGAAACCTATGTATTTATATGTCTCCATAATGGACACAAGTGTATGCAGACTGGCATAAACACAGATCAATGGAACAGGACAGAAAGTGCAGAGATAAACCTACATACCTATGCCTATCTCACCTATGACAAAGGAGCTAAGGATATACAATGGAGAAAAGACAGTCTCTTCGGTAATTGGTGCTGGGAAAACTGGACCCCTACACATAAAAGAATGAAATTAGAACACTCAATAACACCATACACAAAAATAAACTCTAAATTGATCAGAGATCTAAATATAAGGCCAGACACTATAAAACACTTAGAGGAAACCATAGGCAGAACACTCTATGACATAAATCACAGCAAGATCCTTTTTGACCCACCTCCTAGAGAAATGGAAATAAAAACAGAAATCAACAAATGGGACCTAATGAAACTTAAAAGCTTTTACACAGTACAGGAAAACATAAACAAGATGCAAAAACAACCCTCAGAATGGGAGAAAATATTTTCAAATGAAGCAATTGACAAAGGATTAATCTCCAAACTTTACAAGCACCTCATGTAGCTCAATATCACAAAAACAAACAACCCAATCCAAAAACGGGCAGAAGAGCTAAATAGACATTTCTCCAAAGAAGATATACAGATTACCAAGAAACACATGAAAGGATGCTGAACATCACTAATCATTAGAGAAATGCAAATCAAAACTACCGTGAGGTATCACCTCACAGCAGTCAGAGTGGCAATCATCAAAAAAATCTACGAAACAATAAATGCTGGAGAGGCCTTTATTGGAGAAAAGGGAACACACTTACACTGTGGGTGGGAATGTAAATTGAGATGGGCACTAGGGAGAACAGTACGGAGGTTCCTTTAAATAACTAACAATAGAAGTACCATACGACACAACAATCCAACTACTGGTCATTTGCCTTGTGAAAACAATAATTCAAAAAGAGTTATGTACAAAAATGTTCATTGCAACTCTATTTACAATAGCCAGGACATGGAAGCCACCTAAGTGTCCATCGACAGATGAATGGATAAAGATGATATGGCACATGTATACAATGGAATATTACTCAGCCATAAAAAGAAGCAAAACTGAGTTATTTGCACTGAGGTGGATGGACTTAGAATCTGTCCTACACAGTGAAGTAAGTCAGAAAGGGAAAAACAAATAATGTATGTTAACAGAGATATACGGAATCTAATGAGGAAAAAAAAAAGATTTTGAAGACCCTAGTGGCAGGACAGGATTAAGGACACAGATATAGGGAAAGGACTTGAGGACACCAGAAGGGGGATGGGTAAGATGGGACGAAGTGAGAGAGTGGCATGGACATAAATACATTACCACATGTAATACTGATAGCTACTGGGAAGCAGCCACATAGAACAGGGAGATCAGCTCGGTGCTTTGTGACCACCTAAAGGGGTGGGATATGGAGTGTGGGAGGGAGATGCAAGAGGGAGGGGATCTGCTGATATTTGTATATGTATAGCTGATTCACTTTGTTATACAGCAGAAACTAACACTCCATTGTAAAGCAATTATACTCCAATTAAGGTGGAAAAGGAAAAAAAAAAGAAAGCCCAGGGATAAACCTACACACCTATGCTCAACTAATCTTTGACAAAGGAGGCAAGACTTTACAATGGAGAAAAGAGAGTTTCTTCAGTCAGTGGTGCTGGGAATTATGGACAGCTATATGTAAAAGAATGAAATTAGAACACTCCCCAACACCATACATAAAAATATATTCAAAATCGATTAGAGACCTTAATGTAAGACTGGACAGTATAAAACTCTGAGAGGAAAACTTACGATGAATACTCTGATGTAAATCACAGCAAGATCTTTTTTTGATCCATCTCCTATAGTAATGAAATAAAAAAAAGAAGCTAAACAGATGGGACCTAATGAAATGTAAAAGCTTTTGCAAAGTAAAGGAAACTACAAACAAGATGAAAAGACAACCCTCAGAATGGCAGAATATATTTGCAAATGAATCAATGGACAAATGATTAATCTCCAATATATATAAACAGCTCATGAAGCTCAACGTTAATAAGACAAAAAAACCAATACAAAAATGGAAGCAGATCTAAATAGACATTTCTTCCAAGAAGACATAGAGATGGCCAAGACGCACATGAAAATCTGCTCAACATCAGTAATTATTAGAGAAATGGAAATCGAAACTACAATGAGGTATCACGTCACACCTGTTAGAATGGGCATCATCAGAAAATCTACAAACAACAAATGCTGGAGAGGGTGTGTAGAAAAGGAACCTTCTTCTACTATTGTTGGGAATGTAAATCGATACAGTCTCTATGGAGAACAGAATGGAGGTTCCTTAAAAAACTAAAAATAGAATTACCATATAATCCAGCAATCCCACTACTGGGCATATACCGAGAGAAAACCATAAATCAAAAAGACACATTCACCACAATGTTCATTGCAGCACTATTTACAATAGCCAGGTAATGAAAGCAACCTAAGTGCCCACAGACAGACGAATGGATAAAGATGTGGTACATATATACAATGGAATATTACTCAGCCATACATAGGAATGAAATTGGGTCATTTGTAGAAACCTTGATGGATCTAGAGACTGTCATACAGAGTGAAGTAAGTCAGAAAGAGAAAAACAAATATTGTATATTAATGCATATATGTGGAACCTAGAAAAATGGTACAGATGAACCGGTTTGCAGGGCAGAGATAGAGACACAGATGTAGAGAACAAACATATGGACACCAAGGGGGGAACACCATGTGAGGGTGGTGGTGGGATGAATTGGGAGACTGGGATTCACATGTGCACACTTATATGTATAACATAGATATGCATTAAGAACCTGCTGTATAAAAGAAATAAATAAATTTTAAAAAATTAAAAATAAATAAATAACATTTAATAAAATAAAACAGAAAAAAAGTTTTTCCCTTCATATAGACGTCTTTATATAAATGCATTATTTCCATGTTTATATCTCTAAATTAAAAAAAGAGGAATAAATAAAACCTACCTTGAACCAAAAAGAAAAAAGGAAAAAAAAAAAAAAAAAAAAAAACAGAACCCGCCATTTATACAGAGGAAAATCGTATCAGGGCACTTGTTCCAGTGGTAACAAATTCTTAAGTTGGTCAGAAGTGAGAAATCATATCCCATGCAGTCAGCATCGCTCCCCCCCACAAGGAACATCCTCATTGCAAAGCTGGGGGATTATGTCGAGGCGTCTGTGAGTAAATGTGAGCTGTACCCCAGTCCTGCTGCAGCTGAAATCTTCCCACCCTTTCCAGGTAAAACACCTGAATATGTACAAGATCTTGCAAGCCTAGAGGAAGGGCTGTGGAGCCACAGCAGCGGCAGCATGCAGGCCGACTTGGTGCCAGCAGGCCAGCCAGGATGGTCCTGGCCCCAGATGCTCTTCTGGAAGCTTTCCATTTCCCTGCCTGAGATACCCCTCCTTCCACGGTACCCACTGCTTTTTTACTTCCTCACCTCTGCCTGGGGAGAAATTCCAGTGGCAGGTATAGGTGACACATCCTCTGCTTTAGCAGGTGGCAGCCTGGCAAATCCTGCAGGAAGTCCAGCAGAGCCCCACTCACACTGGGCCACCCACAAAGCCACGGCCCCTCACTCCCTACCACCACCCCAGCCCCGACACTGCTGACGGGGCAGAGAATATGGCGTCAGGCACAGCTACAGGAGCTCTTGCTGACTGGAGAGGTGCTTATATTGATCTCAAACCAGGCACACCTGGGGAGGGCTGGCAGGCAGTGTCAGGCTCCCCAAATCAGCCAATCCTCACTCCTCAGGGCCTCACAGTTGCAAAAAATGAGCCTTGCTAAACGGGCCAGGCCCAAGGAACAGGTGTGGGCTCTTGAGAGTCAGGATAGACAAGGGGCTGCAGCTGCGGCTTGTTTTCTTATCATTTTATCTGGTCCATGATTGGAAAACAACTTCAAGAAGACCCTATCCTAATGAGAGGAACCCAGGAGTCAGGGAGAGGAGTGATGTTGGGTGGAGATAGAGGCCTGGTGCCCTGTCTGCAGTGGAAGTGTCTGGAAGACCAGGCAGAGAGAGGCCGCACAGAGTGATACCTGGGGTCACAGACCTGTCAGAGCTGCTGTTTGTTAGTTCAAGTCCTGCTCTGAGGTGTTCTGTGTCAGCTGTGAGCGACAGGTGAGCTGGGGGTTCTCTGCAAGGTGGGCTTTGTGCACGGTTCCTGTGTTTCCAGCCCTTCTGGGGTACCTGCCCAAAGGGAGCTCCATATCCTGGGAAGGGCCTGACTATGAGAGCCCCATGGGCTGCTGGGTATCTGCACAGGTGAGCTCCATACCCTGGGAGGGATTTGACCACGAGAGCCCCGTGGGCTGTGGGGGTGGAGGTGCAGCCCAGGTGAGCTGCATATCCTGGGATTGGCCTGACCACGAGAGCCCCATGGGCTGCTGCAGACCTGGTAAAGTATATCAAGACAGTCAGTGAAGCCAACGAGGATATACATCAAGTAGCTCCTATTTCCTACACCCTGCTGGTCAGTCTACCATCCACCAGGCCATGGCATTCTGTATTAGACTTCAATGATGCCTTCTTTTGTATTCCACTCATCTCAGAGTCACAAGAATTTTTGGCTTGTGAGTGGCAGGACACAACATGCAACAAAAGCAATAATGCTGGGCCGTCCTGCCCCAATGGTTCAAAAATCCCCACACCATCATTGGGGAAATGTCCTCTAAAGACCTAAAAGTTCTACCTCTGTAAAAGGGAACCCTCCTTCAATACGCAGATGACATTCTGATCGCCAGGCCTACTAAAGACGCCTCTGAACTACCTAGCCAAGAAAGGATAGAAGGTGTCCAAGAAAAAGGCTCAAATATCCCAGGCTAAGGTGACATGCCTGGGCTTCATTCTCACAGATATTCGGAGAAACACATCCCAGGATAGGGAAGAAGCCATTTGCAGCCTTACCTCTTCTAAAACTAGAAGACAGCTTAGGGGTTCCTGGGGAGGCCAAGGTTTTCTGCATCTGGATCCATAACTACAGTCTAATAACTGGGCCTCTACATGAAACACTGACACGAAAAGATGATGATCCTTTTTAATAGAATCCAGAAGCAGCCTTTCAAGAATGGAAAGAGCAGTCAATTCAGGCCCTTGCCCTGGAACTCCCTAATTTAGCTAAACCCTTTGACCTTTACATACCCGGTCAAAGATTAATCACCCTTGGAGCCTTAGTGCAGAAACTGGGACCACTTGAAATGGAGCAACACAAGAATGCCCTTCAGGTATGATAAACTATGGTCACCAAGGGCTTTGCCCACCGCCCCATCAGTCCAGGATACTGGGGTATCTAAAAAGCTGGAAATCAGCAGCCTGCAAGGCCAGCTCCCTCCTAAGGGAAAAGGAACCCACGTGGTGATCCTAACCACCCATCATGCCCTGAAGTTGCAGGGGTCGCTCTGTGGACACACTGACCTCGACTGAGGAGGCCCTCCAACTCAAACCTCCAGAGAGACAAACGGGCGCAATGGGCCCCCAAGATGACTCGTGTGACCATCACTTGACCTGGAGTTTCTCTCAGAAAACAAGTCTGTGCCCCAAAAGTGCAGACTACTGCTTGCAGGACATACTGCACCCAGACGGGAGTTAATAAGCTTGGCGGGGGAAACGTATATCACGCTTTCACCATAGAAAACCCTACAGAAACCACGGTGATGGTGGCCAATATGACCGGCTGGACTGCTGGCTACTTCAAAAGGCCGTTGACTCAGTGGACGTCATGGTCCTGGATCACCACTAACCATGGACTCTCTGGGAGTTATGCGGGCAGGGCTCTGACACATGGTGCTGTTTATACATTAATTCACGGACCTAATTAAAGAAAGCACAGACTACTGGTCAGAGCATCTAGGCTGGCAAAAACCGTCAGCCTAAGGTCGCTGAACAAATGTGGGGTGGGGTGAAACCTGCCACCGCAGCATCTCTGTGCATGTCTTTCCTGGACCCTTAAAGGTCATTAGAATCTATAACACTTCCAATGCTGGTGCTCAGGTGGACGAGCAGTGAGGCAGGAAGCCTTGGGACAATCAACCTCACCTGGAGGCTGCTGGGGAGAAGTTTTTCCCCTCCCCCGTGTATGCGGTCTCCCACCTCAGCATGAAGCAGTTACAAAAGAGGGGTCTGCACCCTCAGCACCCCAAGAATGAGGAACGGGACAAAAAGCAGAGGAGGTGTTCATCACTGGCAAAGTTCATTAAAAATTCCTGGGAGATAAAAAGAGAATCTGGGCAATAAAATAAAGTCTAACCTGTTTTTCCTTTGTGTTTTGTCTAATTTCACGTGCTCCTAGGGTTCCACATGCAGAGGTCCCACACCCGGCACTTCAGACCCGATTTCCTAGTGCAGAATGGCTGGGCTGACACCTCAGCTAGTGGGGTCCCATGCAGACTCCGCGACATAGAGCCTGAGCTGCAGCCAACCCAGCCCTCGAGAGCTCCATCCCCTCCCTCCTGCTGACGCTGCCAGGATCCCTACACAGCAGCCCAGCCCACAGCCCGCGGGTTAGTGCACGCTCTCACCTCTCCATTCTGTTTTCAAAATATAAAGTTTCCTTTGCTACTGAACCAAACTCAGTCTTGATCTGTTAGCTCCAATGACACTGGGCACAGGGACTCCTGTTGGGGTCCACTCTGGAGGATCAGTAACAGAAATTGAGAACATTGTAACTTCAATGAACAGATGTGTGAGCCAAACTGTAGTTAACATAGAGCAGTGTATAAGGCTCGGGTAAAATAAGATGTTTCTAAGACTTACATTTGATATTTTCATCACTTTATTATAAGCAAGTTCAGAGAAGACGTCTGTCTTATTTGTCAGGTCAACATTAGAGAAATGAAGTGATTTATTCCCAAGGATGTACATCGAATACTCTTGGCTGAAGCTTCAATCTTGTTTTGAATGCTTTTCCATTGAAAATGATACCTCTCTTTCAGCTTCCCCATTTCTGAGAAGTATAAAATCTTATAATTTATTATTACCAAAGGGGAAAGTTAGGAGAAGGGATAAATTAACAGTTTGGGATTAACACATACACACTGCTATGTATAAAACAGATCATCAAAAAGGAACTACTGTATAGCACAGGAAAATACACTGAATATTTTGCAATAACCTATAAGGGGAAATAATCTGAAAAAGAATAGATATTTTTATTGACATCATCTATCAATGACAGATAAAATGTAAACTAAGCAAGGCCGATGGTGAGCACTTCTGATCCCAAAGATTTCAATCATCTAAAGTTTGGACTCTGCCTATTTCCCAAGGCCCTTAATGGACATATATGTAGCCGTAGCTTAAAAATTCCCCAGTTTTTGGTTCAGGGAGGCACTGATTTGGAAAAATCTCTTGTGTTCTCCTTATATGCACGGGACCATTCCTATGGCTAAAACATGCCTGTCACACCTAGAGGATGGTACACCGTTTGATCGGAAACAGTTTGGAAAAGGCACCTCATCTCCTCATCGCCTGGTGCCTGGGTTCACACCTCCAGCATCTTTCCTAACAATCTCATCTCTTGGGGATATCAGCACCGTCAACATCCTGTTGCACACAGTTTGGAATTTGTCCGGAGGATGAAGTGGAGGGATGAGAAATATTTAGAGACAAGTCCTAGGTATTCAGAGAGGCACATGCCACTCTAATTTCCAATCCGGAAGACAAATTCATCAAAGGCTAGAATTGCCAACGGAAACAGAATAGGGCTAGAGGAAATCCCGCTGTTTTGTGTCCAGTTTCCAAAAACACAAGTTGAAAAATGGAACTCAGGGGCAATAAAATTCATGAAACTGCAGAGTTGAAAATATCTATCATCAAAAAATGTCTTGCGGTAAGTCACAGAAAAGGACTTGTAAGCAAGGGAGATTGTCATTAAACAGATTTGAAGAGGTGGAAAGGACTCCCCATTAAAGCAAAAGAAAAGGAGCAGAACATCGCCAATGATGCAGTTGGCCAAAAAGGGCGTATGCATTTTTTTTTCTGAATATATTCAAGTAAAGGCCATACACACATTTTATCCAACAAAACAGGTAGGCACTGGAAATCTATACTACAAAATGTATCACTTCACATCAGTCAGAAGGGCCATCCACATAAAGTGTAAACACCAGAAATGTAGGACAGGGTGAGGAGAAAAGGGATCCCTGTGAGGCTGATAGTGCAAATGTAATTTGCCAACGGCCACTCTGGAGAAGTGTATTGTGTTTGCTAAAACATCGAAAAAATGAGCTACAGAGCATAGGGCACTTGCACTCATGGGCGTATACCTTGGGAAAAACAAAAATCGACAGAAAACAGGCACCCCAACGTTTACCACCTCTCTGTTAAAAAGGGCCTCAACTTGGATATAACCTAAATGTCCCTGGAAGGATAAAATGGATAAAAGAGTTGGGGTACTTATGTAGAGTGGAATATTACTCATCCAGAAATCAATGAAATAAGGCCAGTTGTAACAACTCTGGAGGAGTTACATACGATCATTCTAAGTGACATATGACAGAAAGAAAAAGACACATATCATAAGATGTCACTTAAAGGTGGAATCAAAAATGGCTACACATGAAATAAATTACAAAACAGAAACATAGTCAAATATGTAGAAAATAGACATAAGGCTGCTAAATGGAAAAGGTGGGGATGGGTGAGGTATTATCCAGGAGGTTGAAATTAGCAAAGACACCATTCCAAGTACCAAATTGAATAACTGACAAGGCCTACATGGTACCTCAAAGAACTGCACTCAGCGCACTCAAGTCACAGGAAAATAATATAAATGACTGGTAAGCATCTGAAAAAGAATTTATTGTTGTCTCACAGTACATGAATCAAGTGGATGAACAGCAGCAAAAAACAGAGCTTTGAAAATCAGCTGTAACCAATATAAAAATAAATTTAAAACTATTTATAAAAACAGTGAGACAGACAAAACTTCTTACAACTTTTGTTGAAGGGCTATGATGTAACATGTATTGAACACATGTAGACCCTCAGCAGGATGATATATAACGCAGGAAGCTATGCACGCTAAGAGATGTTAGAGAGGCTGTGTGAGTAAAGGCAGACCTTTTAAAGTAATACTGCCTGATTCCCATTCCTTGGGTCCCAAATCTGCAGGTTCAAGGGAATCTTCCGACAGCGAAAACATGCCTGGGAAACCGAGACGAATGTACACCGTGTGACCAGGAAAGGTGTCTAAAATCCACCTCATTTTTGATCTCCTGGTGCTGGGGTTCGCCATTCCAGGCAAATTACTAAAAATCTCCCCACTTGGAGAATCAGCACCTTTAACCTCCTGTTTCACACAGTTTGCAATTTGTGCAGAGGATAAATGGGAAGAGGGGGAAACAATGAGAGACTAGCTGTAGGAGTTTTGACAGGCACATGCCACTCTAATTTCCCATTAGGAAGAAGAATTAACCAAAGGCTCAGCCTGCCTCCCCAGAACCAGAATAGGGCCGGAAGCAATACAATGGTTTGGCGACCAGCTCACAAAAAATGCGAGTTGCAAAATGGGGCTCAGGAGCAAACAATTCAAAGACCTGCAAAGATAAAAATGATAACCAACGTCCAAAAATATATTCAGGTAAGGCAACGAAGAGGATCTGAATGAGAGGCAGAATTGCAGGAAACAGATTTCAAAACGTAGATTGGACTCACATTTAAAGCATATGAAAAGCAGCAGAATTTCTAACATGATGCAGTTGGGCAAAAGGGTGTATGCGTTTTTTTCGTGAATATCTTCAGGAAAAAAACACATACAGAGTTTTTGGCCAACCAAGCAAGCGGGAAATGCAAATCCGCACAACAAAGAAGTCTCAATTTCCACTGCTCAGAAAGGCCATCCAAAAAAATATGTACAAATCAGAAATGCAGGAGAGGCCATGGAGAACAGGGAGCTAGCCGCGCTGATGGGTGTGGTATAAATATCCAAGACCCACTCTGAAGAAGTGTATGCTGTTTCTTAAAACATCTAAAATACAAAGCTACCGAGCATAGGGCACTTCCACTCATGGGCATATAACTTGGGAAGACTAAATATCAACAAGACACAGGCACCCCAAAATTTAAGGCTGCTCTGCATACAAGAACCTCAACTTCAGTACAACTTAAGTATTCCAGGAAAGAGAAAATTGCATAAAGAACTTGTGGTAATTTTGTAGAACGGAATATCATTCAGACATGAAATCAATGTCATAAAGCCAGTAACAGCATAAAGAGTGGATGTAGGTACGATGATTCTAAGTGAAATAAGTCACACAGAAAAAGAAACTTATCATAAGATATCACTTATGAAGGTCCTGTAAACATGGCTACACATGAACTGTGTTAGGAAAGAGAACAGAGTCTCACATTGAGAAAACACTCTTATGCCTGATAAGGGGGAAGGAGAGGTGAGGTGATGCATAAAACCAGACTTTGATATTAGCACTGGTACCATTCCATGAAGCAAATACAGAATAGACAAATCCTACACCTTCCTCTGTGAACGGGACTCAACACCCCTATTCCACAAAGAGGAATATATCTGACTAGTAAGAATCTTAAAACCTATATATTCATATGTCTCCATAAGGGAATCAAGTGTGTCTAGACAGGCATAAACACGTCGGTGAAAATCAGCTCAACCCTCTTATAAAAATGAATTTCAAAAAGAAAACAAATAAAAACAGCGAAATTTTACACAATTCCTTCAGGGGTACTGATGAAACCAGGAAGGACCCTATCTGCAAAGACAGCTAGATGAGACATAAGGCTGGACACTTGGGGCTGAGAGGACTTGTGAGATTGGGTGAGAAAATGCAGATCCTTTAAAGCAGGAATGCATGCCACCCATTCCATGTGTCCCAACTCTCCAGGTAGAAGGGAATATCAATACAGTTATAACATGTATGGGAATCCTAGAGAAAGGACACCCTGTGATGGCAAAAGATTTCTAAAAGGCTCCTAGTTTTTCCTCTCCTTGTGCTCCAGTTTGGCATTCCAACTGCTTTACTATCAATCTGCCAACTTGGAGAGTCAGCCCCTATAAGCTACTGGTTCGCACAGATTGCAAATTGTGCAGTGGATGCAAGGAAAGAGGGAGAACAAATCAGAGAGTAGTTGTACCATTTGGACGGACACATGGCACTCTAATTTCCCGTCCGGAAGGAAGAATTAACCAAAGCGTCAGCCTGCACCCCCGGAACCAGTATAGGTCATGTAGCAAAATTGTAGATTTGCGGTCAGCTCACAAAAACACGAGTTGAAAATTGGAGCTCAGGGGCACAGCAATTCACAAACCTGCAGAGTTATAAAGGACAACTCTCTTCCAAAAATCTGTTGAGGGAAGGCAACGAAGCAGACTTGAAAATGCGGCCGAATTGCCGAAAACATATTTCAAGAGTTAAACTGGAATCGCCTTTAAAGCACAGGAAAAGCGTAACAACTTCGACAATGATGCACTTGGCCAAAAAGGGCGTATGCATTTTCTGCTGAATATATTCAGGAGAAAAGGCATTCGCCCTTTCTGGCCAATCAAGCAACCCCGCAATACAAATCCACACTACAAAGAATTGTCACTTCCCACCGGTCAAAAGGGACATCCGAAAATCTGTAAAATCCAGAAAATAAAGACAGAGATGACAAGAGCATGTTGCAATGTGATCCCAGGGGTCATGGAGGATTGTGATGACAAGGCCATGTAGCATTGTGCTGACAAAGGCATGGAGCATTTTGATGACAAGGGTCACGGAGCACTGTGATGACAATCCTCATGGAGCATTGTGATTACATGGATCTTGGAACATTGGGATGAAAAGGGCATGGATCATTGTGATGACAAGGGTTATGGAGCATTTTGTTGACAAGAGTCCCGGATCACTGTGTTGTCAGGGGTCATGGAGGGTTGCGATGAGAGAGGTCATGGAGCATTGTGATGACAAGGGTCATGGAGAAGTGAGATGAGAAGGTCATGGATCTTTGGGCTGAAAATGTTCATGGAGTATTGTGAAGACAGGGGTCATGGAGCACTGTGATGACAGGGTCCAGGAGCACTGTGATGAGAAGACCATGGAGTCTTGTGATGACAAGTCTCATGGAGCATTCTGATGAAATGGAGCAAGGAGCATTGTGATTACAAGGGTCTTGGAGAATTGGGATGACAAGGGCATGGAGCATTTGGATGAGAAGACCATAGAGCGTTCTGATGACATACATCATGGAGCTTTGTGATGAAAAGGGCATGGAGCATTGTGATTACAGGGGTCTTGGAGCATTGTGATGAAAAGGGCATGAATCATTGTGATGGAAAAGGCATGGAGCCTTGTCATGACAGGGTTCAAGGAGCATACTGACGACAAGAGTCAGGGAGCATTGTGATGACAAGTGTATTGAGCATTGTGATGACAAAGGTCATGGAGCATTGTGATGAGAAACACCTGTAAAATTGTGATGACGAGCGTCATGGGGCGTTGTGATGACAAGTGTTATGGAACATTGTGATAACAACGGTTTGGAGCATTGTAATGACAGAGGGCATGGAGAATTTTTATTTCATTGTGATGACAATAGCAAGAAGCATTATGATGATGGGCATGGTGCATTGTGATGACAGGGTTCATGGAGCATTGAGATGAAAAGGGGCATGGAGCATTGTGATTAAAGTGGTCTTGGAGCATTGTGATGACAATGGCATGGAGCATTGTGATGAGAAGGCAATGGAGCATTCTGATGACATGCATCATGGAGCTTTTTGATGACAAGGACATGGAGCATTGTGATGACAGTGGCATGGAAAATTTGTCTAAGTAGTTTCATGGATTATTGTGATGACAGTGGGCATGGCTCATGGTGATGACAAGGGCATGGAGCATTGTGTTTACAAGGTCATGCATTATTGTGAAGACAGGTTACAGGGAGCGTTGTGATCACATATGTCACGGTCCATTGAGATGACAATGGCATGGAGCATTGTGATGCCAAGTGTCATGGAGGATTGTGATGACAAAGCTAATGGAGCATTGTGATGACAAGGGCTTGGAGCATTGTGATGAGAAGTGTCATGGAGCATTGTGATGACAGGAGCATGGAGCATTGTGATGACAACCGAAATCGGGAATTTTGATGACAAGGTATGAAGCATTTTGATGACAAAGGCATGGAGCTTGCTATGACAGGTGTCATGGGTCATTGCGATGACAGATGTATGGAGAATTGTGATGACAAGAGCATGTAACATTTTGATGAGAAGTGTGATGGAGCATTGTGATGACAAGGGCACGGAACACTGTGATACATGGGTCATTGAGGATTGTAATGACAAGGGCATGGAGCATTGTGATGAGAAGGGCATCTAGCATTGTAACAAGCATCATGGACCTTTGTTATGACAAGGGCATGGAGCAATGTGATGAGAGGCTTCATGGAGCATTGTGATGAGAAGACCATGGAGCCTTGTGATGACAAGTCTCATGGAGCATTCTGATGAAAAGGGGCATGGAGCATTGTGATTACATGGGTCTTGGAGAATTGTGATTACAAGGGCATGGAGAATTGTGAGAGAAGGCCAAGGAGCATTCTGATGACATGCGTCATGGAGCTTTGTGATGACCAGGGCAAAGAGCATTGTGATTACAGGGGTCTTGGAGCATTATGATGAAAAGGCTCTGGATCATTGTGATGAAAAAGGCATGGAGCCTTTTCATGACAGGGTTCAAGGAGCATACTTATGGAAAGAGCCAGGGAGCATTGTGATGACAAGTGTATTGAGCATTGTGAAGACGAAGGTCATGGAGCATTGTGATGAGAAGACCATGGATAATTGTGATGACGAGCGTTATGGGGCATTGTGATGACAAGTGTTATGGAACATTGTGATCACAAGGGTTTGGAGCATTGTGATGACAGAGGTCATGTAGCATTTTGATTTCATTGTGATGACAATAGCATGAAGCATTATGATGATGGGCATGGTGCATTGTGATGAGAGGGTTCAAGGAGCATTGAGATGAAAAGGGGCATGGAGCATTGTGATTACAGATGTCTTGTAGCATTGGGATGGCAAGGGCATGGAGTATTGTGATGGCAATGGTCATGGAGCATTTTCATGACAAGAGTCCCGGATCATTGTGTTGTCAAGGGTCATGGAGCATTGTGATGACAGGGGCATGGAACATTGGTCTGACAAGTTTCATGGATTATTGTGATGACAGTGGGCATGGCGCCTTGTGATAACAAGGGAATGGAGCATTGTGATGACAAGGTCATGGATTATTGTGAAGACAGGTGTCAGGGAGCATTGTGATGACATATGTCAAGGTGCATTGTGATGACAAGGCATGGAGCATTGTGATGCCATGTGTCATGGAGGAATGTGATGACAATGGCATGGAGCATTGTGATGCCATGTGTCATGGAGGATTGTGATGACAAATGTAATGGAGCATTGTGATGACAAGGGCTTGGAGCATTGTGATGAGAAGTGTCATGGAACATTGTGATGACAAGGGCATGGAGCATTGTGATGTCAACGGCCATTGAGAATTTTGATGACAACGTCGTGAAGCATTGCGATGACAATCACATGGAGATTGCTATGGCAGGGGTCATGGAGCATTGCGATGACAAGTGCATGGATAATTGTGATGACAAGAGCATGTAACATTGTGATGAGAAGTGTCATGGCGCATTGTGATGAGAGGGACGTGGAGAATTGTGATGACAAGGGACATGGAGCATTGTGATGAGCAGGGCATTCAGCATTGTGATGGCAAGAAAGGGGAACATTTTGATGAGAAGATCATGGGTAATTGTGATGAAGAGCATCATGGAGCACTGTAATGACAAGGGGAATGGAGCATTGTGATGACAGGTGTCATGGATCATTTTGATGAGAGGGGTCATGGAGCCTTCTTATGACCAGCTTGTGGAGTATTGTGATGACACTGACATGGAGCATTGTGATGAAAAGGGCATGGAGCATTGTGATGAAAAAGGCATGGAGTCTTTTCATGACAGGTTTCAAGGAGCATTCTGACGACAAGTGTCAGGGAGCTTTGTGATGACAAGTGTATTGAGCATTGTGATGACAAAGTTCATGCAGCATTGTGATGACAGGCATCATGGAGCGTTGTGATGACAAGGGTTATGGAACATTGTGATCACAAGGGTTTGGAGCATTGTGATGAGAGAGGGCATGGAACATTTTCATTTCAACGACCATGGAGCATTGTGATGACAAGGGCATGAAGCAATGTGAACCCAAGTTTCATCGAGGATTTTGATGACAATCGGAATGGAGTACTGTGATGACAAGCACATGGAGCATTGTGATGACAAGGTCATGGAGCATTGTGCTGACAAAGGCATGGTGCATTTTGATGACAAGGGTCACAGAGCACTGTGATGAAAAGTTCATGGAGCATTGTGGTGACAAAGGTCACAGAGCCTTGTGTGACAGGGGCATGGACCATTGTGATGAGAAAGGTCATGAATCATTTTGATGACTGGAGTCACAGAGCATTGTGATGACAGGGGTCATGGAGCATTGAGATGAAAAGGGGCATGGAGCATTGTGATTACAGGGGTCTTGGACCATTGTGATGACAAGGGCATGGAGTATTCTGATGATATGCGTCATGGATCTTTGTGATGACAAAGGCATGGAACATTGTGATTACAAGGGTCTTGGAGCATTGTGATGACAAGGGTCATGGAGCTTTGGATGAAAAGGCCGGGGAAAATTGTGATGGCAGGGGTCATGGAGCATTGTTATGACAAGGGTCATGGAGCATTGCGATGACAAGTGCATGGAGAATTGTATTGACAAGAGCATGTAACATTTTGATGAGAAGTGTCATGGAGCACTGTGATGACAAGGACATGTAGAATTGTGATTACCAGGGCATGGAGCATTGTGATGGCAAGACCGTGGAGCATTGTGATGAGAAGACCATGGATAATTGTGATGATGAGCATCATGGAGCACTGTAATGACAAGGGGCATGCAGAATTGTGATTACAGGTGTCATGGATCATTGTGATGACAAGGGTCATGGACCATTCTGATGACAAGCTTGAGGATTAATGTGATGACAATGGCATGGAGCATTGTGATGCCAAGGGTCATGGAGCACTGAGATGTAAAGCGTGACGGAGCATTCTGATTACAGGGGTCATGGAGCATTGGGATGACAAGCGCATGGATCACTGTGATTTCAAGTGTCATGGAGCATTTTGATGACAAGAGTCCCGGATCATTGTGTTGTCAGGGGTCATGGAGCGCTGTGACGTCAGTGGTCATGGAGCATTGTGATGACAGTGGTAATGGAGCATTGCAATGGCAAGGTCATGGAGCATTGTGATGAGAAGAGTATCGAGCATTGTGATGACAAGCGTCATGGAGCATTGAGATGAGAAAGCCATGGAGCATTCTGATGACATGCATCATGGAGCTTTGTGATGACAAGGGCATGGAGCACTGTGATTACTGGGGTCATGGAACATTGTGATGACAGTGGTGATGGAGTATTGTGATGACTAGTGATGGAACATTGTGATATTAGTGGTGAGAGAGCATTTTGATGAAAAGTGCATGGAACATTGTGATAACAAGGTTTATGGAGCATTGTGATGACAAAGTTGTGGAGCATTGTGATGACAAGCGCGTGGCCCATTATGATGACATGGGTCATGGAGCATTGTGCTGAGAAGCGCATGGAGCATTGTGATGACAAGGGTCAAGGAGCATTGTGATGAAAAGTTCATGGAGCATTGTGGTGACAAAGGTCACAGAGACTTGTGATGACGAGAGCATGGACCATTGTGATGACAAAGGTCATGAAGCATTGTGATGACTGGAGTCACGGAGCATCGTGATGACACAGTTCATGGTGCATTGTGACGACAGCGGCATGGAGCATTGTGATGACAAGGGTATGGAGCATTGTTATGACATATTCATTGCTTATTGTGAAGACAGGTGTCAGAGAGCATTGTGATGGCATATGTCATGGTCCATTGTGATGACAATGGCATCGAGCTTTGTGATGACAAGTGTCATGGAGGATTGTGATGACAAGAGCATGTATCATGGTGATCAGAAGTGTCATGGAACATTGTGATGACAAGGGACATGGAGCATTGTGATGTCCAGGGCATGGAGCCTTGTGATGGCATGTCCGTGGAGCATTGTGATGGCAAGACCATGGAGCATTTTGATGATGAGTGTCATCGAGCACTGTAATGACACGGGGCATGGAGAATAGTGATGACAAGTGTCATGGATCATTGTGATAACAAGGGTCATGGAGCATTCTGGTGACAAGTTTCTGGAGTATTGTGATGACAATAGCATGGAGCATTGTGATGAAAAAGGCATGGTGCATTGTGATGAAAAAGTCATGGAAACTTTTCATGACAGCTTTCAAGGAGCATTCTTACGTCAAGTGTCAGGGAACATTGTCATGACAAGTGTATTGAGCATTGTGATGACAATGGTCATGGAGCATTGTGATGACAGGCATCATGGAGCGTTGTGATGACAAGTGTTATGGAACATTGTGATCACAAGGGTTTGGAGCATTGTGATGACAGAGGTCATGGATCATTTTCATTACAAGTAGCATGGAGCATTGTCATGACATGGCATGAAGCAATGTAAACCCAAGGTTCATGGAGGATTTTGATGACAATGGGAATAGAGTATTTTAATGACAAGCGCATGGAGCATTGTGATGACAAGGTCATGTAGCATTTTGCTGACAAATGCATGGAGCATTTTGATGACAAGGGTAATGGAGCACTGTGATGAAAAGCGTCATGGAGCATTGTGATTACAGGTGTCATGGAGCATTGGGATGGCAAGGGAATGGATCATTGTGATGACAAGGGTCATAGAGCAGTTTGAAGAAAAGAGTCCAGGATCATTGTGTTGTCAGTGGCCATGGAGCGTTGTGATGACAGTGGTCATGGAACATTGTGATGAGAAGGTCATAGATCATTGGGCTGAAAATGTTCATGGAGTTTTGTGATGGCAGGGGTCATGGAGCATTGTGTTGACAAGGGAATGGAACATTGTGATGACAAGGTCCTGGAGCATTGTGATGAGAAGCCCACTGAGCCTTGTGATGAGAAGTCTCATGGAGAATTCTGATGAAAAGGTGCATGCAGCATTGTGATCACAGGGGTCTTAGAGCATTGTGAGGAAAAGGACATGGATCATTGAGATGAAAAAGGCATGGAGCCTTGTCATGACAGGATTCAAGGAGCATACTGACGACAAGTGTCAGCGAGCATTGTGATGACAAGTGTATTGAACATTGTGATGAAAAAGGTCATGGAACTTTGTGATGAGAAGTGCATGGATAATTGTGATAACGATCATCATGGGGCGTTGTAATGACAAGTGTTATGGAGCATTGTGATCACAAGGGTTTGGAGCATTGTGATGACAGTGGTCATGGAGCATTTTGATTTCATTTTGATGACAATAGCGTGAAGCATTATGCTGATGGGCATGGTTCGTTGTGATGACAAGGTTCATGGAGCACTGAGATGAAAATTGGCATGGAGCATTGTGATTACTTGGGTCATGGAGCCTTGTGATGACAATGCCGTGAAACATTGTGATGACAGGAGAGAGGGAATATTGTGATGACTAGTGTTGGAAAATTATGATATTAGTGGTGAGACAGCATTTTGATGTGAAGTGCATGGAGCTGTGTGATGACAAATTTTACGGAGCATTGTGATGACAAGGTTGGGGAGCACTGTGATGACAAGCGCATGGCACACTGTGATGACATGGGTCATGGAGCATTGTGCTGACAAGGGCATGGAGCATTGTGATGACAATTGTCATGGAGCATTGTCCTGACAAAGGCATGGAGAATTGTGATGACATGGCTCACAGAGCATTGGGATCAAATGTTCATGGAGCATAGTGGTGAAAAAGTTCACAGAGCCTTGTGATGATGAGGGCATGGACCATTGTGATGACAAAGGTCATGAAGCATTGTGATGACTGGAGTCACGGAGCATTGTGATGACAAGGTTGGGGAGCATTGTGATGACAGGGGCATGGAGCAATGTGATGATAGGGGCATGGAACATTGGGCTGAAAAATTTCATGGATTATTGTGATGACAGTGGGCATGGAGCATTGTGAGGACAAGGGCATGGAGCATTGTGGTGACAAAGTTCACAGAGCCTTGTGTGACGAGGGCATGGACCACTGTGATGACACGGGTCATGGAGCATTGTGATGACTGGAGTCATGGAGCATTGTGATGACAGGGGTCATAGAGCATTGTGATGACAAGGGCATTGAAGTTTGTGATGACAGGGTCATGGAACATTGGGCTGACAACTTTCATGGATTATTTTGATGACACTGGGCATGGCGCATTGTGATGACAAGTGCATGGAACATTGTGATAACAAGCTCATGGAGTATTGTGAAGACAGGTGTCAGGGAGCATTGTGATGACATATGTCATTGTCCATTGTGATGACAATGGCATCGAGCATTGTGATACCAAGTGTCATGGAGGATTGTGATGACAAAGGTAATGGAGCATTTTGAAGACAAGGGCTTGGAACGTTGTGATGTCAAGGGTCAAGGGGCATTGTGATGACAGGGCGTGGAGCATTGTGATGACAAGGGCCATTGAGAATTTTGATGACAATGTAATGAAGCATTGTGATGACAAACGCATGGAGCTTGCTATGACAGGGGTCATAGAGCATTGCGATGACAAATGCATGGAGATTTGTGATGAAAAGATCATATAACATTGTGATGAGAAGTGTCCTGGTGCATTGTGATGACAAGGATTTGGAGAATTGTAATGACATGGGACATGGAGCATTGTGATGAACAGGGCATGGAGAATTGTGATGGCAAGACCGTGGAGCATTGAGATGAAAAGACCATGGATAATTATGATGAAGAGCGTCATGGATCACTGTAATGACAAAGGGCATGGAGCATTGTGATGACAGGTGTCATGGATCATTGTGATGAGAGGGGTCATGGAGCACTGTGATGACAGGGGTCAATGAGCATTGTAATGAGAAGGTCATGGAGCATTGGGCTGAAAATATTCATGGAGTATTTTGATGACAGGGGTCATGGAGACTTGGATGACAAGGCCGTGGATCATTGTGATGGCAGGGGTCATGGAGCATTATTATGACAGGGGTAATGGAGTATTGTAATGACTAGGGCACGGAACACTGTGATACATGTGTCCTAGAGGATTATAATGACAAGGTCATGGAGCATTGTGATGAGAAGAGTATCGAGCATTGTGATGACAAGCGTCATGGAGCATTGTGGTGACAAGGGCATGGAGCAATGAGATGGGAGGTTTCATGGAGCATTGTGATGAAATGGCATGGAGCATTGTGATGCCAAGGGTCATGGAGCTTTGTGATGACAAAAGTCATGGAGCATTTTGAAGAAAAGGTCGTGGTGCATTGTGATGAGAAGGGCAGGGAGCATTGTGATGACAGGGTCATGGAGCAAATTGATGAAAAGTGTCATGGAACATTTTGATGACAGGGGTTATGGAACATTGTGATATCAGGGTTAATGGAGCATTTTGATGAAAAGGGTCATGGAGCATTCTGAGGAAAAGGTGCATGGAGCATTGCGATTACAGGGGTTTGGAAGAATTGTGATGAAAAGGGCATGGAGCATTGTGATGAGAAGCAATGGAGCATTTTGATGACATGCGTCATGGAGCTTTGTGATGACAAGGACATGGTTCATTTTGATTACAGGGGTCTTGGAGCATTGAGATGAAAAAGGAATGGATCATTGTGATGAAAAATGCATGGAGCCTTGTCATGACAGGGTTCAAGGAGCATACTGATGACAACTGTCAGGGAGCATTGAGATGATAAGTGTATTGAGCATTGTGATGACAAAGATCATCGAGCATTGTGATGAGAAGACCATGGATAATTGTGATGACCAGCCTCATGGGGCATTGTGATGACAAGTGTTATGGAACACTGTGATCAGAAGGGTTTGGAGCATTTTGATGACAGAGGTCATTGAGCATTTTGATTTCATTGTGATGACAATAGCATGAAATATTATGGTGATGGGCACGGTGCATTGTGATGACAGGGGTCATGGAGCATTGTTATGACAGGGGTAATGGAGCATTGTGATGACAAGGCCATGGGGCACTGGTCTGAAATGTTTCATGGATTATTGTGATGAGAGTGGGCCTGGCGCCTTGTGATGACAAGGGCCCAGAACACTGTGGTACAGGGTTCATGGAGGACTGTAATGACAAGGGCATTGAGCATTGTTATGTGAAGGTAATCGAGCATTGTGATGACAAGCGTCATGGAGATTTGTGATGACAAAGGTCATGGAGCATTTTGATGATATGGGTTATGGAGCATGGTGAGGTAAGGGGTATTGGAGCATTGTGACGAAAAAGGTCTTGGAGCATTTTGATGACATGGGTTATGGAGAATTGTGATGTCATGGGTCATGGAGCACTGTGATGATAAGGGCATGTAGTATTGTGATGATAGAGGTCATGGAACATTGTGATGACAAGGATGAGGGCGTATTGTGATGACCAGTGATGGAACATTGTGATATCAGTGGTGACAGAGCATTTTGATGAGAAGTGCATAGAGCATTGTGATGACAAGCTGGTGGAGCATTTTGCTGACAAGCGCATGGAGCATTGTGATGACAAGTGTCATTGAGTGTTGTGCTGAGAAAGGCATGGAGCATTGTGATGAAAAGTTCATGGTGCATTGTGGTTACACAGGTCACAGAGCCTTGTGATGACAAGGGCATTGACCATTGTGATGACAAATATCATGAAGCATTGTGATGAATGGAGTCACGGAGCATTGTGATGACAGGGGCATGGAGCATTGGTCTCACAAATTTCATAGATTATTGTGATGACAGTGGGCATGGTTCATTGTGATGAAAAGAGCATGGAACATTGTGATGACAACGTCATGGACTATAGTGAAGACAGGTGTCAGGGATCATTGTGATGACATATGTCATGGTCCATTGTGATGCCAATAACATGGAGCATTGTGATGACACGTGTCATGGACGATTGTGATGACAAAGGTAAAGGAGCATTGTGATGATCAGGGCATGGAGCAATGTGATGGCAAGACTGTGGATCATTGTGATGAGAAGACCATGGATAATTGTGATGAAGAGCATCATAGATCATCATGATGACAAGAGCCATGGAGCATTCTGACATAAGATATCACTTATGAAGGAAATGTAAACATGGCTACATATGAAATGAATTAGGAATGAGAACAGTGTTTCACATGGAGAAAACATTCTTATGCCTGCTTAAGGGGAAAGAGAGGTGGGAAGATGTACAAAACCAGAGTTTGATAATAGCACACGTACCGTTCCATAATCCAAATACAGAATAGACAAGACCTACTCCTTCCTCAGTGAATGGGACTGAACACCCATATTCCCCGCAGAGGAATATATCAAAGTAGTAAGAATCTTAAAACCTATGTATCGATATGTCTCTGAAAGGGAATCAAGTGTGTCTAGATTGGCATAAACATGGCAGTGAGAATCAACTCAAAACCACTATAAAAAGGAATTTCAAAAAAAAACCTGGGAAATTCTCTACAATTCCTTCAGGGGCTCTGATGAAACCTGGAATGACCCTATCTACAACGACAGCTGGATGTGGCATAAGGCTGGACACTTGGGACTGAGAGGATTGGTGAGATTCGGTGAGCAAATGCATACCATTTAAAGCAATAACGTGTGGTACACATTCCAAGGGTCCCAACTCTACAGATTGAAGGGAATATTACTACAGCTATAACATGTATGGGAAACCTAGAGAATGGACACACTGTGAATACGAAAGGTTTCTAAAATTCAACTAATAATCCCTCACCTGGTGCTCCGTTGTGACTTTCCAACTGCTTTACTATCAATCTCCCAACTTGTTTAGACAGCCCCTTTAACCTCCTGGTTCGAACACGTTGCCAATTTGGCAGAGGCTGAAAGGGAAGAGGTAGAACCAATGAGAGAGTAGCTGTTAGGCATTTAGATGGGCACATGTCACTCTAATTTCCAGGCAGGAAGAATAATTAACCAAAGCCTCAGCTACCCGCCGGGAACCAGTATAGGTCCTGAACCAAAATTTTGGACTTGCGGTCAGCTCACAAAAAAACGAGTTGAAAAATGGAGCTTAGGGGCACAGCAAAGCACAAACTGTCAGAGTAAAGGACAAAAATCGTCCAAAAATCTGTTGAGGGAAGGCAACGAGGGAGACGTCAAAGCGAGCCAGAATAGCAGGAAAAAGATTTCAAGAGGTACATTGGAATCGGCTTTAAAGCACAGGAAGAGGGGCACAATTTTGACAATGATGTACTTGGCCAGAAAGGGCGTATGTGTTTTCTGCTGAATATATTCATGGGAAAATGCATACGCCCTTTTTTCCAAGCAAGCAAGCGGGCAATACAAATCTACACTACAATGAAGTACCAGTTGCCACCGGTCAAAAGGGACATCCGCAAAATGTGTAAAAACCAGAAAGGCAAGACAGGCCCTGGAGAAATGGGAGCCTAGTTATGCTGGTGGGCAGGATGTAAATTGCCAACTGCCTCTCTGGAGGACTGCATTGTGTTCCCTAAAACAAGTAAACAACAGAGCTACAGAGCCAAGGACACTTCCAGTCTAGGGAATATAACTTGGTAAAACTGAAAATCAATAAGAGAGAGCCACCGCAAAATTTAGTGCTGCACTGCTTACAAGAACCTCAACTTGGGTACACATTAAATATCCCAGGAAAGACAAAACTGGTTCAAGAAATTGTGTTACTTACGTACGATGGAATATCAGTCAGCCATGAAATCAATGTCATAAGGCCAGTAGCAGCAAAATGAGTGGATACAGATACGACGATTCTGAGTGAAATAAGTCACAGAGAAAAAGAAACTTATCACAAGATATCACTTATGAAGGTACTGTAAACATGGCTACACATGAACTGATTTAGGAAAGAGAACAGAGTCTCACATTTAGAAAACACTCTTATGCCTGCTTAATGGGAAGGAGAGGTGGGGTGATGCATAAAACCAGAGTTTGATATTAGTGCAGGTACCGTTCCAAAAACCAACTACGGATTAGAAAAGACCTACACCTTCTTCAGTGAAAGGGACTCCAAACACCATATTTCCAGCAGAGGAATATATCTGATTAGTAATAATCTTAAAAACTATGTATTGATATGTCTCCACAAGGGAATCAAGAGTGTGTAGACTGGCATAAACATGGCAGTGAGATTCAGCTCTAACCCACTATATAAAGGAATTTCAAAAACTAAACAAAAAACAGGGAAATTCTTTACAATTCCTTCAGGGTCTCTGATGAAACCTGGAATGACCCTACCTACAACCACAGTTGGATGTGGCATAAGGCTGGACACTTGGGACTGAGAGGATTGGTGAGACTCGGTGAGCAAATGCAGACAACTTAAAGCAATAATGCGTGTCACACATTCCAAGAATCCCAACTCTCCAGGTTGAAGGGAATATTACTACAGCTATAAAATGTACAGGAAACCTAGAGAATGGACACATTTTGAATCCGAATGGTTTCTAAAACTCAACTAACAATCCCTCACCTGGTGCTCCGGTGTGACTTTCCAACTGCTTTACTATCAATCTCCCAACCTGTTTAGACAGCCCCTTTAACCTCCTGGTTCGCAGAGGTTGACAATTTGGCAGAGGCTGAAAGGGCAGAGGTAGAACCAATGAGAGAGTAGCTGTTAGGCATTTGGACGGGCACATGTCAATCTAATTTCCCTGCAGGAAGAAGAATTAACCAAAGTCTCAGCTACCCGCTGGGAACCAGTATAGGTCCTGAACCAAAATTGTGGACTTGTGGTCAGCTCACAAAAAAACTAGTTGAAAAATGGAGCTCAGAGGCACAGCAATTCACAAACTGACAGAGTAATAAAAGACAACTATCGTCCAAAAATCTGTTGAGGGAAGGCAAGGAGGAGGACTTGAAAGCGAGGCAGAATAGCAGGAAACAGATTTCAAGAGGTACATTGGAATCGCCTTTAAAACACCAGAAGAGGGGCACAACTTCGACAATGATGCACTTGGCCAAAAAGGGCGTATGCGTTTTCTCCTGAATATATTCAGGAGAAAACGCATACGCCCTTTTTGGCCAAGCAAGCAAGCGGGCAATGCAAATCTCAACTACAATGAAGTATCATTTCCCAGCGGTCAAAAGGGACATCCGCAAAATATGTAAAAGCCAGAAAGGCAAGACAGGCAATGGAGAACTGGGAGCCTAGTTATGCTGATGGGCAGGATGTAAATTGCCAACTGCCTCTCTGGAGGAGTGCATTGTGTTCCCTAAAACAATTAAACAACAGAGCTACAGAGCCAAGGGCACTTCCAGTCTAGGGAATATACCTTGGAAAACCTGAAAAACAATAGGATAGAGCCACCCCAAAATTTTGGGCTTCACTGCTTACAAGAACCTGAACTTGGGTACACCTTAAATATCCCAGGAAAGACAAAAATGGCTCAAAAAATTGTGGTATTTACATACGATATAATATCCCTCAGCCATGAAATCAATGTCATAAGGCCAGTAGCAACAAAATAAGTGGATTCAGGTATGATGATTCTAAGTGAAATAAGTCACAGAGAAAAATAAATTTATCATAAGATATCTCTTATGAAGGTCCTCTAAACATGGCTACACATGAACTGAGTTAGGAAAGAGAACAGAGCCTCACATTAAGAAAACACTCTTGTTCATGCTTAAGGGTGAAGGAGAGGTGGGGTGATGCATAAAACCAGAGTTTGATATTAGTACATGTACCGTTCTTAAAACCAAATACGGAATAGAAAAGACCTACACTTTCCTCAGTGAAAGGGACTCAAAACGCCATATTTCCCGCAGAGGAATATATCTGACTGGTAAGAATCTTAAAATCTATGTATTGATATGTCTCCGTAAGGGAATCAAGTGTGTCTAGACTGGCATAAACATGGCAGTGAGAATCAGCTAAAACCCATTATGAAAACGAATTTCAAAAAGAAAACAAAAAAAGAGGGAAATTCTTTACAATCCTTCAGGGGCTCTGATGAAAGCTGGAATGACCCTATCTAAAACAACAGCTGGATGTGGCATAAGGCTGGACACTTGGGACTGAGAGGATTGGTGAGATTCGGTGAGCAAATGCAGACCCTTTAAAGCAATAATGCATGGCACACATTCCAAGGGTCCCAACTCTACTGGATGAAGGGAATATTACTACATCTATAACATGTATGGGAAACCTAGAGAATGGACACACTGTGAATAGGAAAGGTTTCTAAAACACAACTAATAATCCCTCTGCTGGTGCTCTGGTTTTAATTTCCAACTGCTTTACTATCAATCTCCCAACTTGGAGAGACAGCCCATTTAACCTCCTGGTTCGCACAGGTGGCCAATTTGGTAGAGAATGAAAGGGAAGAGGGAGAACCAATGTTCGAGTAGCTGCTAGGCATTTGGACAGCATATGTCCTTCTAACTTTCCGGCAGGAAGAATAATTAACCAAAGTCTCAAACACCCGCCGGGAACCAGTATAGGTCCTGAACCAAAATTTTGGACTTGCGGTCAGCTCCCAAAAAACGAGTTGAAAAATGGAGCTGAGGGGCGCAACAATGCACAAACTGGCAGAGTAATAAAGGACAACAATCGTCTGAAAATCTGTTGAGGGAAGGCAACGAGGCAGACTTGAAAGCGAGCCAGAATAGCAGGAAACAGATTTCAAGAGGTACATTGGAATCGCCTTTAAAGCACAGGAAGAGGGGCACAACTTCGACAATGATGCACTTGGCCAGCAAGGGTGTATGTGTTTTATCCGAATATATTCAGGAGAAAACGCGTACGTCCTTTTTGGCCAATCAAGCAAGCGGGCAACCAAAATCTGAACTACAATGAAGTATCACTTCCCACCGGTCAAAAGGGAAATCTGCAAAATGTGTAAAAACCAGAAAGGCAAGACAGGCCCTGGAGAACAGGGAGCCTAGTTATGATGATGGGCAGAATGTAAATTGCCAAATGCCTCTCTGGAGGAGTGTATTGTGTTCCCTAAAAGAAGAAAATAACAGAGCAACAGAGCCAAGGGCACTTCCAGTCTAGGGAATATACCTTGGGAAAATTGAAAATCAATAAGACAGTGCCACCACAAAATTTAGGGCTGCACTGCTTACAAGAACGACAACTTGCGTACACCTTAATTATCCCAGGAAAGACAAAAATGGTTCAAGAAATTGTGGTACTTACGTACGATGGGATATCCATCAGCCATGAAATCAATGTCATAAGGCCAGTAGCTTCAAAATGAGTGTATTCAGGTACGATGATTCTACGTGAAATAAGTTACAGAGAAAAAGAAACTTATCATAAGATATCACTTATGAAGGTCCTGTAAACATGGCTACACATGAACTGAGTTAGGAAAGAAAACAGAGTCTAACATTTAGAAAAAAGTCTTATGCCTGCTTAAGGGGGAAGGAGAGGTGGGGTGATGCATAAAACCAGAGTTTGATATTAGTACAGGTACCGTTCCAAAAACCAACTACGGAATAGACAAGACCTACAATTTCCTCAGTGCAAGGGACTCAAAACCCCATATTTCCCGCAGAGGAATATATCTGACTGATAAGAATCTTAAAACCTATGTATTGATATGTCTCCGTAAGGGAAACAAGTTTGTCTTGACTGCCATAAACATGGCAGTGAGAATCAGCTCAAACCCACTATAAAAAGGAATTTCAAAAACAAAACAAAAAAACAGAGAAATTCTTTACAATTCCTTCAGGGGCTCTGATGAAACCTGGAATGACCCTATCTACAATGACAGCTGGATGTGCCATAAGGCTGGACACTTGGGACTGAGAGGATTGGTGAGATTCGGTGAGCAATTGCAGATCATTTAAAGCAATAATATGTGGCACACATGCCAAGGGTCCAAACTCTCCAGTTTGAAGTGAATTTTACTACACCTATAACATGTACGGGAAACCTAGAGAATGGACACACTGTGAATATGAAAGGTTTCTAAAACTCAACTAATAGTCTCTCTCCCGGTGCTCCGGTTTGACTTTCCAACTCCTTTACTATCAATCTCCCAACTTGGAAAGACAGCCCCTTTAACCTCCTGGTGCGCACAGGTTGCCAATTTGGCAGAGGATGAAAGGGAAAAGGGAGAACCAATGAGAGAGTAGCTGTTAGGCATTTGGACAGTCACATGTCACTCTAATTTCCCGGAAGGAATAAGAATTAAGCAAAGTCTCAGCCACGCGCCAGGAACCAGTATAGGCCCTGAACCAAAATTTTGGACTTGCGGTCAGCTCACAAAAAACGAGTTGAAAAATGGATCATAGGGTCACAACAATGCACAAACTGTCAGAGAAATAAAGCACAACAATCGTCCAAAAATCTGTTGAGGGAAGGCAACGAGGCGGACTTGAAAGCGAGCCAGAATAGCAGGAAACAGATTTCAAGAGGTACATTGGAATCACTTTTAAAGCACAGGAAGAGGGGAACAACTTCAACAATGATTCACTTTGCCAAAAAGGGCTTATGCGTTTTCTCCTGAATATATTCAGGAGAAAACGCATAAGCACTTTTTGGCCAAGCAAGCAAGCGGGCAATGCAAATCTGCACTACAATGAAGTATCACTTCCACTGGTCAAAAGGGACATCCGCAAAAGGTGTAAAATCCAGAAAGGCAAGATAGGCCCTGGAGAACAGGGAGCCTAGTTATGCTGATGGACAGGATGTAAATTGCCAACTGCCTCTCTGGAGGAGTGCACTGTGTTCCCTAATACAAGGTAACAACAGAGATACAGAGCCAAGCGCACTACCAGTCTAGGGAGTATACCTTGGGAGAACTGAACATCAATAAGACACAGCCACCGCAAAATTTAGGGCTGCACTGCTTACAAGAACCTCAAATTGGGTACACCTTAAATATCCCAGGAAAGACAAAAATGGTTCAAGAAATTGTGCTACTTATGTACGATGGAATATCAGTCAGCCATGAAATCAATGTCATAAGGCCAGTAGCAAGAAAATTAGTGGATTCAGGTACGATGATTCTAAGTGAAATAAGTCACAGAGAAAAAGAAACTTATCATAAGATATCACTTATGAAGGTCCTGTAAACATGGCTACACATGAACTGAGTTAGGAAAGCGAACAGAGTCTCACATTTAGCAAACACTCTTATGCCTGCTTAAGGGGGAAGGAGAGGTGGGGTGATGCATATAACCAGAGTTTGATATTAGTACATGTACCCTTCCAAAAACCAAATACGGAATAGAAAAGACCTACACTTTCCTCAGTGAAAGGGACTGAAAACCCCATATTTCCCGCAGAGGTATATATCTGACTAATAAGAAACTTAAAACCTATGTATTGATATGTCTCCATAAGGGAATGAAGTGTGTCTTGACTGCCATAAACATGGCAGTGAGAATCCGCTCAAACCCACTATAAAAAGGAATTTCAAAAACAAAACACAAAAACAGGGAAATTCTTTACAATTCCTTCAAGTGCTCTGATGAAACCTGGAATGACACTATCTACAACCACAGCTGGATGTGTCGTAAGCCTGGACACTTGGGACTGAGAGGATTGGTCAGATTCGGTGAGCATATGCAGACCATTTAAAGCAATAATGTGTGGCACACATTCCAAGGGTCCCAACTCTCCAGGTTGAAGGGAATATTACTACACCTATAACATGTACGGGAACCCTAGAGAATGGACACACTGTGAATATGAAAGATTACTAAAACAAAACTAATAATCCCTCTCCTGGTGCTCAGGTTTGACATTCCAACAGATTTACTATCAATCTCCCAACATGGAAAGACAGCCCCTTTAACCTCCTGGTTCGCACAGGTTGCCAATTTGGAAGAGGATTAAAGGGAAGAGGGAGAACCAATGAGAGAGTAGCTGTTAGGAATTTGGATGGGCACATGTCACTCTAATTTCCCGGAAGGAAGAAGAATTAACCAAAGTCTAAGCCACCCGCCGGGAAGCAGTATAGGTCTTGAACCATAATTTTGGTCTTGCTGTCAGCTCACAAAAAATGAGTTGAAAAATGGAGATTAGGGGCACAGCAATGCACAAACAGTCAGTGGAGTAAAGGACAACAATAGTCCAAAAATCTGTTGAGGGAAAGCAACAAGGCGCACTTGAAAGCGAGCCAGAATAGCAGGAAACAGATTTCACGAGGTACATTGGAAACGCCTTTAAAGCACAGGAAGAGGGGCACAACTTCAACAATGATGCACTTGGTCAGAAATGCCGTATGTGTTTTCTACTGAATATATTCAGGAGAAAACACATACGTCCATTTTGGCCAAGCAAGCAAGCGGGCAATGCAAATCTGAACTACAATGAAGTATCACTTCCCACAGGTCAAAAGTGACATCCACAAAATGTGTAAAAACCAGAAAGGCAAGGCAGGCCCTGGAGAACAGGGAGCCTAGTTATGCTGATGGGCAGGATGTAAATTGCCAACTGCCTCTCTGGAGGAGTGCATTGTTTTCCCTAAAACAAGGAAACAACAGAGCAACAGAGCCAAGGACACTTCCAGTCTAGGGAATATACCTTGGGAATACTGAAAATCAATAAGACAGAGCCACCACAAAATTTAGTGCTGCACTGCTTACAGGAACCTCAACTTGGGTACACCTTAAATATCATAGGAAAGACAAAAATGGTTCAAGAAATTGTGTTACTTATGTACGATGGAATATCCCTCAGGCATGAAATCAAAATTATAAGGCCAGTAGCAGCAAAATGAGTGGATTCAGGTATGATGATTCTAAGTGAAATAAGTCACAGAGAAAAAGAATCTTATCATAAGATATCACTTAGGAAGGTCCTGTAAACATGGCTACACATGAACTGAGTTAGGAAAGAGAACAGAGTCTCACATTTAGAAAACACTCTTGTGCCTGTTTAAGGAGGAAAGAGAGGTGGGGTGATGCATAAACCCAGAGTTTGATATTAGTACAGGTACCGTTCCAAAAACCAAATACGGAATAGACAAGACCTACACTTTCCTCAGTGAAATGGCCTCAAAACCCCATATTTCTCGAAGAGGAATATATCTGACTAGTAAGAATCTTAAAACCTATGTATTGATAAGTCTCCATAAGGGAATCAAGTGTGTCTAGACTGGCATAAACATGGCAGTGAGAATCAGCTCAAACACACTATAAAAAGGAATTTCAAAAACAAATAAAAAAAACAGGGAAATGCTTTACAATTCCTTCAGGGGCTCTGATGAAACCTGGAATGGCACTATCTACAATGACAGCTGGATGTGGCATAAGGCTGGACACTTGGGACTGAGAGGATTGGTGAGATTTGGTGAGCAAATGCAGACCATTTAAAGCAATAATGCGTGGCACACATTCTAAGCGTCCCAACTCTCCGGGATGAAGGGAATATTACTACAGCTATAACATGTACGGGAATCCAAGAGAATTGACACAGTGTGAATACAAAAGGTTTCTAAAACTCAACTAATAGTCCCTCTCCTGGTGCTCCAGTTTCAATTTCCAACTGCTTTACTATCAATCTCCCAAATTGGAGAGACAGCCCCTTTAACCTTCTCTATCGCAGAAGTTGCCAATTTGGCAGAGGATGAAAGGGAAGAGGGAGAACCAATGAGAGAGTAGCTGTTAGGCATTTGGACGGGCACATGTCACTCTAATTTCCCGGAAGGAGGAAGAATTAACCAAAGTCTCAGCCACCCACCGGGAACCAGTATAGGTCCTGAACCAAAATTTTGGACTTGCGGTCAGCTCACAAAAAACGAGTTAAAAAATGGAGCTCAGGGGCACAGCAATTCACAAACTGGCAGAGTAATAAAGGACTACAATTGTCCAAATACCTGTTGAGGGAAGGCAACGAGGCGGACTTGAAAGCGAGCCAGAATAGCAGGAAACAGATTTCAAGAGGTACATTGGAATCGCATTTAAAGCACAGGAAGAGGGGCACAACTTCTACAATGATGCACTTGGCCAAAAAGGGTGTATGCGTTTTCACCTGAATATATTCAGGAGAAAACGCTTATGCCCTTTTTGGCCAAGCAAGCAGGCGGGAAATGCAAATCTGCACTACAAAGAAGTATCATTTCCCACCGGTCAAATGGGACATCCGCAAAATATGTAAAAGCCAGAAAGGCAAGACAGGCAATGGAGAACAGGGAGCCTAGTTATGCTGATGGGCAGGATATAAATTGTTAACTGCCTCTCTGGAGGGATGCATTGTGTTCCCTAAAACAAGTAAACAACAGAGGTACAGAGCCAACGGCACTTCCAGTCTAGGGAATATAACTTGGGAAAACTGAAAAGCAATAAGATAGAGCCACCTCAAAATTTAGGGCTGCACTTCTTACAAGAACCTCAACTTGGGTACACCTTAAATATGCAGGAAAGACAAAAATGGTTCAAAAAATTGTGGTATTTACATACGATGTAATATCCCTAAGCCATGAAATCAATGTCATAAGGCCAGTAGCATCAAAATGAGTGGATTCAGGTACGATGATTCTAAGTGAAATAAGTCACAGAGAAAAATAAATTTATCATAAGATATCACTTATGAAGGTCCTCTAAACTTTGCTACACATGAACTGAGTTAGGAAAGAGAACAGAGCCTCACATTTAGAAAATACTCTTGTGCCTGCTTAAGGGGGAAGGAGAGGTGGGGTGATGCATAGAACCAGACTTTGATATTAGTACAGGTACCGTTCCAAAAACCAAATACGGAATAAACAAGACCTACACTTTCCTCAGTGAAAGGGACTCAAAACGCCATATTTCCCGCAGAGGAATATATCTGACTGGTAAGAATCTTAAAATCTATGTATTGATATGTCTCCGTAAGGGAATCAAGTTTGTCTAGACTGGCATAAACATGGCAGTGAGTATCAGTTCAAACCCACTATAAAAAGGAATTTAAAAAACAAAACAAAACAAAAAAAAAAAACTGGGAAATTCTTTACAATTCCTTCAGGGGTTCTGATGAAACCTGGAATGACCCTATCTACAATGACAGCTGGATGTGGCATAAGGCTGGACACTTGGGACTGAGAGGATTGGTGAGATTCGGTGAGCAAATGCAGACCCTTTAAAGCAACAATACGAGGCAAACATTCCAAGGGTCACAACTCTCCAGGATGAAGGGAATATTACTACAGCTATAATAGGTACGGGAGACCTAGAGAATGGACACACTGTGAATACGAAACGTTTCTAAAACTCAACTAATAGTCCCTCTCCTGGTGCTCCGGTTTGACTTTCCAACTGCTTTACTATCAATCTCCCAACTTGGAAAGACAGACCCTTTAACCTCCTGGTTCGCACAGGTTGCCAATTTGGCAGAGGATGAAAGGGATGAGGGAGAACCAATGAGAGAGTAGCTGTTAGGCATTTGGACGGGCACATATCACTCTAATTTCCCGGAAGGAAGAAGAATTAATCAAAGTCTCAGCCCCTCGCCAGGAACCAGTATAGGTCCTGAACCAAAATTTTGGACTTGCGGTCAGCTCACAAAAAACGAGTTGAAAAATGGAGCTCAGGGGCCCAGCAATGCACAAACTGGCAGAGTAGTAAAGGACAACAATTGTCCGAAAATCTGTTGAGGGAAGGCAACGAGGTGGACTTGAAAGTGAGCCAGAATAGCAGGAAACAGATTTCAAGAGGTACATTGGAATCACCTTTAAAGCACAGGAACAGGGGCACAACTTCGACAATGATGCACTTGGCAAAAAAGGGCTTATGCGTTTTCTCCTGCATATATTCAGGAGAAAACACATACGCCCTTTTTGGCCAAGCAAGCAAGCGGGCAATGCAAATCTGCACTACAATGATGTATCACTTCCCACCGGTCAAAAGGGACATCCGCAAAATGTGTAAAATCCAGAAAGGCAAGATAGGCCCTGGAGAACAGGGAGTCTAGTTATGCTTATGGACAGGATGTAAATTGCCAACTGCCTCTCTGGAGGAGTGCACTGTGTTCCCTAAAACAAGGAAACAACAGAGCTACAGAGCCAAGGGCACTACGAGACTAGGGAATATACCTTGGGAAAATTGAAAATCAATAAGACAGAGCAACCGCAAAATTTAGGGCTGCACTGCTTAGAAGAACCTCAACTTGGGTACACCTAAAATATCCCAGGAAAGACAAAAATGGTTAAAGAAATTGTCTTATTTGCATACGATGGAATATCAGTCAGCCATGAAATCAATGTCATAAGGCCAGTAGCAGCAAAATGAGTGGATTTAGGTACGATGATTCTAAGTGAAATAAGCCACAGAGAAAAAGAAACTTATGATAAGATATCACTTATGATGGTCCTGTTAACATGGCTACACATGAACTGAGTTAGGAAACAGAACAGAGTCTCACATTTAGAAAACACTCTTATGCCTGCTTAAGGGGGAAGGAGAGGTGGGGTGATGCATATAACCAGAGTTTGATATTAGTACAACTACCGTTCCAAAAACCAACTACGGAATAGACAAGTACTACACTTTCCTCAGTGAAAGTGTCTCAAAACCCCATATTTCACGCAGAGATATATATCTGACAAGTAAGAAACTTAAAACCTTTATTGATGTATTGATGTATTGATATGTATTGATATGTCTCCATAAGGGAATGAAGTGTGTCTTGACTGCCATAAACATGGCAGTGAGAATCCGCTCAAACCCACTATAAAAAGAATTTCAAAAACAAAACACAAAAACAGGGAAATTCTTTACAATTCCTTCAAGGGCTCTGATGAAACCTGGAATGACCTTATCTACAACCACAGCTGGATGTGGCATAAGCTTGGACACTTGGGACTGAGAGGATTGGTCAGATTCGGTGAGCATAAGCAGACCATTTAAAGCAATAATGTGTGGCACACATTCCAAGGGTCCCAACTCTCCAGGTTGAAGGGAATATTACTATACCTATAACATGTACGGGAACCCTAGAGATTGGACACACTGTGAATATGAAAGATTACTAAAACAAAACTAATAATCCCTCTCCTGGTGCTCAGGTTTGACTTTCCAACAGATTTACTATCAATCTCCCAACATGGAAAGACAGCCCCTTTAACCTCCTGGTTCGCACAGGTTGCCAATTTGGAAGAGGAAGAAAGGGAAGAGGGAGAACCAATGAGAGAGTAGCTGTTAGGAATTTGGATGGGCATATGTCACTCTAATTTCCCGGAAGGAAGAAGAATTAACCAAAGTCTAAGCCACCCGCCGGGAAGCAGTATAGGTCTTGAACCAAAATTTTGGTCTTGCTGTCAGCTCACAAAAAATGAGTTGAAAAATGGAGATTAGGGGCACAGCAATGCACAAACAGTCAGTGGAGTAAAGGACAACAATAGTCCAAAAATCTGTTGAGGGAAAGCAACAAGGCGCACTTGAAAGCGAGCCAGAATAGCAGGAAACAGATTTCACGAGGAACATTGGAATCGCCTTTAAAGCACAGGAAGAGGGGCACAACTTCAACAATGATGCACTTGGTCAGAAATGCCGTATGTGTTTTCTACTGAATATATTCAGGAGAAAACACATACATCCATTTTGGCCAAGCAAGCAAGCGGGCAATGCAAATCTGAACTACAATGAAGTATCACTTCCCACAGGTCAAAAGTGACATCCACAAAATGTGTAAAAACCAGAAAGGCAAGGCAGGCCCTGGAGAACAGGGAGCCTAGTTATGCTGATGGGCAGGATGTAAATTGCCAACTGCCTCTCTGGAGGAGTGCATTGTTTTCCCTAAAACAAGGAAACAACAGAACAACAGAGCCAAGGGCACTTCCAGTCTAGGGAATATACCTTGGGAATACTGAAAATCAATAAGACAGAGCCACCTCAAAATTTAGTGCTGCACTGCTTACAGGAACCTCAACTTGGGTACACCTTAAATATCATAGGAAAGACAAAAATGGTTCAAGAAATTGTGTTACTTATGTACAATGGAATATCCCTCAGGCATGAAATCAAAATTATAAGGCCAGTAGCAGCAAAATGAGTGGATTCATGTATGATGATTCTAAGTGAAATAAGTCACAGAGAAAAAGAAACTTATCATAAGATATCACTTAGGAAGGTCCTGTAAACATGGCTACACATGAACTGAGTTAGGAAAGAGAACAGAGTCTCACATTTAGAAAACACTCTTGTGCCTGTTTAAGGGGGAAAGAGAGGTGGGGTGATGCATAAACCCAGAGTTTGATATTAGTACAGGTACCGTTCCAAAAACCAAATACGGAATAGACAAGACCTACACTTTCCTCAGTGAAATGGCCTCAAAACCCCATATTTCTCGAAGAGGAATATATCTGACTAGTAAGAATCTTAAAACCTATGTATTGATAAGTCTCCATAAGGGAATCAAGTGTGTCTAGACTGGCATAAACATGGCAGTGAGAATCAGCTCAAACCCACTATAAAAAGTAATTTCAAAAACAAAACAAAAAAACAGGGAAATGCTTTACAATTCCTTCAGGGGCTCTGATGAAACCTGGAATGACACTATCTACAATGACAGCTGGATGTGGCATAAGGCTGGACACTTGGGACTGAGAGGATTGGTGAGATTGGGTGAGCAAATGCAGACCATTTCAAGCAATAATGCGTGACACACATTCTAAGGTTCCCAACTCTCCAGGATGAAGGGAATATTACTACAGCTATAACATGTACGGGACACCTAGAGAATGGACACAGTGTGAATACAAAAGGTTTCTAAAACTCAACTAATAATCCCTCTCCTGGTGCTCCGGTTTCAATTTCCAACTGCTTTACTATCAATCTCCCAAATTGGAGAGACAGCCCCTTTAACCTTCTCTATCGCAGAAGTTGCCAATTTGGCAGAGGATGAAAGGGAAGAGGGAGAACCAATGAGAGAGTAGCTGTTAGGCATTTGGACGGGCACATGTCACTCTAATTTCCCGGAAGGAGGAAGAATTAACCAAAGTCTCAGCCACCCGCTGGGAACCAGTATAGGTCCTGAACCAAAATTTTGGACTTGCGGTCAGCTCACAAAAAACGAGTTAAAAAATGGAGCTCAGGGGCACAGCATTTCACAAACTGGCAGAGTAATAAAGGACTACAATCGTCCAAATATCTGTTGAGGGAAGGCAACGAGGCGGACTTGAAAGCGAGCCAGAATAGCAGGAAACAGATTTCAAGAGGTACATTGGAATCACATTTAAAGCACAGGAAGAGGGGCACAACTTCTACAATGATGCACTTGGCCAAAAAGGGTGTATGCGTTTTCACCTGAATATATTCAGGAGAAAACGCTTATGCCCTTTTTGGCCAAGCAAGCAGGCGGGCAATTCAAATCTGCACTACAAAGAAGTATCATTTCCCACCGGTCCAATGGGACATCCACAAAATGAGTAAAAGCCAGAAAGGCAAGACAGGCAATGGAGAACAGGGAGCTTAGTTATGCTGATGGGCAGGATATAAATTGCTAACTGCCTCTCTGGAGGGGTGCATTGTGTTCCCTAAAACAAGGAAACAACAAAGGTACAGAGCCAACGGCACTTCCAGTCTAGGGAATATAACTTGGGAAAACTGAAAAGCAATAAGATAGAGCGACCTCGAAATTTAGTGCTGCACTTCTTACAAGAACCTCAACATGGGTACACCATAAATATGCAGGAATGATAAAAATCGTTCAAAAAATTGTGGTATTTACATACGATGTAATATCCCTAAGCCATGAAATCAATGTCATAAGGCCAGTAGCATCAAAATGAGTGGATTCAAGTACGATGATTCTAAATGAAATAAGTTACAGACAAAAAGAAACTTATCATAAGATATCACTTATGAAGGTCCTGTAAACATGGCTACACATGAACAGAGTTAGGAAAGAGAACAGAGTCTCACATTTAGAAAACACTCTTATGCCTGCTTAACGGGGAAGGAGGGGTAGGGTGATGCATAAAACCAGAGTTTGATATTAGTACAGGTACCGTTCCAAAAACCAACTACGGAATAGAAAATACCTACACTTTCCTCAGTGAAAGGGACTCAATACGCCATATTTCCCGCAGAGGAATATATTTGACTGGTAAGAATCTTAAAACCTATGTATTAGATATGTCTCCGTAAGGGAATCAAGTTTGTCTAGACTGGCATAAATATAGCAGTGAGAATCAGTTCAAACACACTATAAAAAGGAATTTCAAAAACAAAACAAAAAAACAGGGAAATTCTTTACAATTCCTTCAGGGGCTCAGATGAAACCTGGAATGACTATATCTACAATGACAGCTGGATGTGGCAAAAGGCTGGACACTTGGGACTGAGAGGATTGCTGATATTCGGTGAGCAAATGCAGAACCTTTAAAGCAATAACGAGTGGCCCACATTCCAAGGGTCCCATTTCTCCAGCTTGAAGGGAATATTATTACAGCAATAACATGTACGGGAACCCTAGAGAATGGACAAACTGTGAATATGAAAGATTTCTAAAACTCAACTAATAACCCCTCTCCTGGTGCTCCGGTTTGACTTTCCAACAGATTTACTACCAATCTCCCAACTTGGAAAGAGAGCCCCTTTAACCTCCTTGTTCGCACACGTTGCCAATTTGGCAGAGGATGAAAGGGAAGAGGGAGAACCAATGAGAGACTAGCTCTTAGGCATTTGGACGGGCACATGTCACTCTAATTTCCCGGAAGGAAGAAGAATTAACCAAAGTCTCAGCCACCTGACGGGAACCAGTATAGGTCATGAACCAAAATTTGGACTTGCGGTCAATTCACAAAAAACGAGTTGAAAAATGGAGCTTAGGGGCACAGCAATGCACAAACTGTCAGAGAAGTAAAGGACAATAATCGTCCAAAAATCTGTGGAGGGAATGCAACGAGGCGGACTTGAAAGCGAGCCAGAATAGCAGGAAACATATTTCAAGAGGTACATTGCAATCACCTTTAAAGCACAGGAAGAGGGGCACAACTTCGACAATGATGCACTTGGCCAGAAAGGGCATATGTGTTTTCTCCTGAATATATTAAGGAGAAAATGCATACGTCCTTTTTGGCCAAGCAAGCAAGCAGGCAACGCAAATCTGAACTACAATGAAGTATCACTTCCCACCGGTCAAAAGGGACATCCACAAAATGTGTAAAAACCAGAAAGGCAAGACAGTTCCTGGAGCACAGGGAGCCTAGTTATGCTGATGGGCAGGATGCAAATTGCCAACTGCCTCTCTGGAGGAGTGCATTGTGTTCCCTAAAACAAGGAAACAACAGAACAACAGAGCCAAGGGCACTTCCAGTCTAGGGAATATACCTTGGGATTACTGAAAATCAATAAGACAGAGCCACCTCAAAATTTAGTGCTGCACTGCTTACAAGAACCTCAAATTGGGTACACCTTAAATATCCTAGGAAAGACAAAAATGGTTCAAGAAATTGTGTTACTTACGTACGATGGAATATCCCTCAGCCATGAAATCAATGTTATAAGGCCAGTAGCAGAAAAATGAGTGGATTCAGGTACGATGATTCTAAGTGAAATAAGTCACACAGAAAAAGAAACTTATCATAAGATATCACTTATGAAGGTCCTGTAAACATGGCTACACATGAACTGAGTTAGGAAAGAGAACAGAGTCTCACATTTAGAAAACACTCTTATGCCTGCTTAACGGGGAAGGAGAGGTGGGGTGATGCATAAAACCAGAGTTTGATATTAGTACAGTTACCGTTCCAAAAACCAAATACTGAATAGACAAGACCTACACTTTCCTCAGTGAAATGGACTCAAAACCCCATATTTCTCGCAGAGGAATATATCTGACTAGTAGGAATCTTAAAACCTATGTATTGATAAGTCTCCAAGATGATGGGCATGGTTCATTGTGATTACAGAGTTCATGGAGCATTGAATGAAAAGTGGCATGGAGCATTTGGATTACAGTTGTCTTGGAGCATGGTGATGACAAGGGCATGGAGCATTGTGATGAGAAGGCCATGGAGCATATGGATGACATGCGTCATGGAGCTTTGTGATGACAATAGCACGGAGCATTGTGATTACAGGGGTCTTGGAGCATTGTGATGACAAGGGTCATGGAGACTTGTGATGACAAGGCCGTGGAACATTGTCATGACAGGGGTGAGGGAGTATTGTGATGACTAGTGATGGAACATTTTGATATCAGTGGTGAGAGAGCATTTCGATGAGAAGTACATGGAACATTGTGATGACAAGTTTTATGGAGCATTCTGATGACAAGTTTGTGGAAAATTTTGAGAACAAGCGCATGGAGCATTGTGATAACAAGGGTCATGGAGCACTCTGCTGACAAACGCATGGACCATTGTGATGGCAAGGGTCACAGAGCATTGTGAATGAAAAGTTCATGGAGCATTATGGTGACAAGTTTCACAGAGCCCTGTGATGACGAAGGCGTAGAATATTTTGATGCCAAAGGTCATGAACCATTGTGATGACTGGAATCACGGAGCATTGTGATGACAAGGGCATGGAGCATTGTGATGACAGGGGCATGGAGCATTGGTCTGACAAGTTTCATGGATTATTGAGATGACATTGGGCATGGCGCATTGTGATGACAAGGGCATGCAGCATTGTTATGAGAAGGTCATGGAGTACTGTGCAGACAGGTGTCAGGGAGCACTGTGATGACATATGTCTTGGTGCATTGTGATGACAATGGCATGGAGCATTGTGAAGCCAAGTGTCAGGGAGCATTGTGATGACAAGTGTATTGAGCATTGTGATAACAAAAGTCATGGAGCATTGTGATGACACGGGCATGGAGTATTGTGATGACAGCCATCATGGAGCGTTGTGATGACAAGTGTTGTGGAACAATGTGATCACAAGGGTTTGGAGCATTGTGATGACAGAGGTCATGGATCATTTTGATTTCAAGGAGCACGGAGCGTTGTGATGACAGGGATCATGGAGCATTGTGATGAGAAGATCATGGAGCATTGGGCTGAAAATATTCATGGAGTATTGTGATGACAGGGGTCTTGGAGCACTGTGATAACAAGGGCATGGAGCATTGTGATGAGAAGGCCATGGAGCATTCTGATGACATGTGTCATGGATGTTTGTGATGAAAAGGGGAATGGAGCATTGTGATTACAGGGGTCTTTGAGCATTGTGATGAAAAGGGCATGGATCATTGTGATGAAAAAGGCATGGAGCCTTGTCAGGGCAGGTTTAAAGGAGCATACTCTCGACAAATGTCAGGGAGCATTGTGATGACAATTGTATTGAGCATTGTGATGACAAATTTCAAGGAGCATTGTGATGAGAAGACCATGTTTAACTGTAATGAGGAGCGTCATGGGGCATTGTGATGACAAGTGTTATGGAACATTGTGATCAGAAGTGTTTGGAGCATTGTGATGAGAGAAGTCATGGAGCATATTGATTTCATTGTGATGACAATAGCATGAATCATTATGATGATGGGCATGGTGCATGGGATGACAGGGTTCTTGGAGCATTGAGATTAAAAGGGGCATGGAGCATTGTGATTACATGGGTTTTGGAGCATTGTGATGACAAGGGCATGGAGCATAGTGAATGAGAAGTCCACGGAGCATTCTGATGACATGCGTAATGGAGCTTTCTGATGACAATTGCATGGAGCATTGTCATTACAGGGTCTTGGAGCATTGTGCTAAAAAGGGTCATGGAGTCTTTTGATGACAAGGCTGTGGATCCTTGTGATGGCAGGTTTCATGGAGCATTGTTATGACAGGGGGAATGGAGCATTGTGATGACAAGGGCATGGAGCATTGGTCTGAAATGTTTCATGGATTATTGTGATGAGAGTGGGCATGGAGCATTGTGATGACAAGTGTCATGGAGCTTTGTGATGACAACGGCATGGAGCAATGTGATGAGAGGGTTCATGGAGCATTGTGATGACAATGGCATGGAGCATTGTGATGCCCAGGGTTATGGAGCTTTGTGATGACAAATGTCATGGAGCATTCTGATGACAAGGGTGACGTGCATTGTGATGAGAAGGGCAGGGAGCATTGTGATGACAGGGTCATTGAATAATTTGCTGAAAAGGGTCATGGAACATTTTGATTACAGTGGTTATGGAATATTGTGATTTCAGGGGTCATGGAGCTTTGTGATGAAAAGCGTCATGGAGCATTTTGATGACAGGGGTTATGGAATATTGTGATGTCAGGGGTCATCGAACATTGTGATGATAATTGCATGCAGCATTTTAATGACATGGGTCATGGAACATTGTGATGACAGGGGTGATGGAGTATTGGAATGAATAGTGATGGAACATTGTGTTATCAGTGGTGAGAGAGCATTTTGATTAGAAGTGCATGGAGCGCTGTAATGACAATGATTAAGCAGCATTGTGATAAAAAGGATGTGGATCATTGTGATGACAGGCACATAGCGCGTTGTGATGACGTGGGTCATGGAGTATTGTGCTGAGAAGCCCATGGAGCATTGTGATGACAATGGTCATGGAGCATTGTGCTGAGAAAGGCATAGAGAATTGTGATGACAAGGGTCACAGAGCATTGTGATGAAAAGTCCATGGAGCATTGTGGTGACAAATGTCACAGAGACATGTGATGACGAGGGCATGGACCATTTTGTTGAGAAAGGTCATGAAGCATTGTGATGACTGGAGTCACAGAGCATTGTGATGACAGGGGTCATGGAGCATTGTGATGACAAGGGCATGGAGCATTGTGATGACAGGGGCATGGAACACTGTTCTTACAAGTTTCATGGATTATTGTGATGACAGTGGGAATGGCGCATTGTGATGACAATGGCACGGAGCATTTTGATGAAAATGTTATGCAGTATTATGAAGACAGGTGTCAGGGAGCATTGTGAAGACCTAAGTCATGGCCCATTGTGATGACAATGGCATGGAGCATTGTGATTCCAAGTGTCATGGAGGATTGTGATGACAAAGGTAATGGAGCATTGTGATGACAAGGGCTTGGAGCATTGTGATGACAAAGGTCATGGAGCACTGTGCTGACAAGGGCATGGAGCATTGTGATGACAAGGTTCATGTAGCATTGTGCTGAGAAAGGCATGGAGCATTGTGATGACAAGTGCCACAAAGCATTTTGATGAAAAGTTCATGGAGCATTGTGGTGACAAATGTCATAGAGCCTTGTGATGACGATGGCATGGACCATTGTGATGACCAAGGTCATGAAGCATTTTGATGACTGAAGTCATGGATCATTGTGATGACAATGGCATGAAGCATTGTGATGACAGGGGCATGGAGCTTTCGTCTGACAAGTTTCATGGATTATTGTGATGGCAATGGGCATGGCTCCTTGTGATGACCAGGGCATGGAGCATGGTGATGACAACGTCATGCAGAATTGTGAAGACAGGTGTCAGGGAGCATTGTGATGACCTGTGTCAGGGAGCATTGTGATGACCTATGTCATGGACAATTGTGATGACAATGGCATGGAGCTTTGTGATGACAAGTGTCATGGAGGATTGTGATGACAAAGGTAATGGAGCATTGTGATGACAAGGGCTTGGAGCTTTGTGATGACAAGGGCCATTGACAATTTTGATGACAAATTCGTGAAGCATTGTGATGACAAGCGCATGAAGCTTGCTATGACAGGGTCATGGAGCATTGCAATGACAAGGGCATGGAGAATTTTGATGAAAAGAGCATGTAAAATTGTGATGAGATGTGTCAAAGAGCATTGTGATGACAAGGACGTGGAGAATACTGATGACCAGGACATGGAGCATTGTGATGGCAAGACTGGGAAGCATTGTGATGTGTAGACCATGGATAATTGTGATGACGGGCCTCATGGAGCACTGTAGTGACAAGGGGCATGGAGCATTGTGATAACTGGTGTCATGGATCATTGTGATGACAGGGATCATGGAGCATTGTGATGACAAGGTTCATGGAGCATTCGGATGACAAGCTTGTGGAGTATTATGATGACAATTGCATGGAGCATTGTGATGAAAAGGCCATTGAGCATTGTGATGACAAGGGCAAGGAGCAATGTGATGAGAGTGTTCATGGAGCATTGTGATGACAATGGCATGGAGTATTGTGATGCAAAGGGTCATGGAGCTTTGTGATGACAAAGGTCATGGAGCATTTTGATGACAAGTGCGTGGTGCATTGTGATGAGAAGGGCAGGGAGCATTGTGATGACAGGGTCATGGAGCAATTTGATGAAAAGGGTCATGGAACATTTTGATGACAGTGGTCATGGAACATTGTGATGTCAGTGGTCATGTAGCATTTTGATGACAGGGGTCATGGAACATTGTGATGACAGGGGTGAGGGAGTATTGTGATGACTAGTGATGGAACATTGTGATATCAGTGGTGAGAGAGCATTTAGATGAGAAGTGCATGGAGCATTGTGATACAAATGTTTATGGGGAATTTTGATGACAAGGTTGTGGAGCATTGTGATGACAAGTGCATGGCACATAGTGATGACATGTGTCTCGGAGCGTTGTGTTGAGAAGAACATGGAGCATTGTGATGACAAGGGTCATGGAGCATTGTGCTGACAAAGGCATGGAGCATTGTGATGACAAGTGTTACAGAGCATTGTGATGACGAGGGGATGGACCATTGTGTTGACAAAGGTCATAAAGCATTGTGATGACTGGAGTCAAGGAACATTATGATGTGAGGGGCAATGGAGCATTGTGATTACAAGGGCATGGAGCATTGTGATGACAGGGGCATGGAGCAATGGTCTGACAAGTTTCATGGATTATTGCTATGACAGTGGGCATGGAGCTTTGTGATGACAGAGGTCATGGATCATTTTCATTTCAAGGACCATGGCGCATTGTGATGACAAGGGCATCAAGCAATGTGAACCCAAGTTTCATCGAGGATTTTGATGACAATGGGAATGGAGCATTGTGATGACAAGTTCATGAAGCATTTTGCTGACAAATGCTTGGAACATTTTGATGAAAGGGTTATGGAGCACTGTGATGACAAGCGTCACTGAACATTGTGATTACAGGGGTCATGGAGCATTGTGATAACAAGGGCATGGATCATTGTGATGACAAGGGTCATGGAGCATTTTGATGACAAGGGTCCCGGATCATTGTGTTGTCAGGGGTGATGGATCGTTGTGATGACTGTGGTCATGGAGCATTGTGATGACAGGGGTCATGGAGCATTGTGATGACAAGGGCATGGTTCATTGTGAATGAGAAGGCCATGAAGCATTCTGATGACATGCGTCATGGAGCTTTGTGATGACAAGGGCATGGAGCATTGTGATTACAGGGTCTTGGAGCATTGTGATGACAAGTGTCATGGAGTCTTGTGATGACAAGGCCGTGGAAACTTGTGATGGCAGGGCTCATGGAGCATTGTTATGACAGGAGTAATGGAGCATTGTGATGACAAGGGCATGGAGCATTGGTCTGAAAAGTTTCATGGATTATTGTGATGAGAGTGTGCATGGTGCATTATGATGACACGGGCAAGGTACACTTAGATACATGGGTCATGGAGATTTGTAATGACAAGGGCATGGAGCATTGTGATGAGAAGGGCATCGAACATTGTGATGACAAGCGTCTTGGAGCTTTGTGATGACAAGGGCATGGAGCAATATGATGAGAGTCTTCATGGAGCATTGTGATGACAAGTGTATTGAGCATTGTGATGACAAAGGTAATGGAGTACTGGGAATAGAAGCCCAAGGATAACTGTGATGATGAGCATCATTGGGCGTTGTAATGACAAGTGTTATGGAACATTGTGATCACAAGTGTTTAGAGCATTGTGATGACAGAGGTCATGGAGCATATTGATTTCATTTTGATGACAATAGCATGAAGCATTATGATGATGGGCATGGTGCATTGTGATGGCACAGTTCATGGAGCATTGAGATGGAAAGGGGCATGGAGCATTGTGATTACAGGTGTCTTGGACCATTTTGATGACACGGGCATGGAACATTGTGATGACAAGGTCATGGAGTATTGTGAAGACAGGTGTCAGGGAGTACTGTGATGACATGTAATTGTCCATTGTGATGACAATGGCATGGAGCATCGTGATACCAAGTGTCATGGAGGATTGTGATGACAAAGGTAATGGAGCATTTTGATGACAAGTGCTTGGGACATTGTGATGAGAAGCGTCATGGAGCATTGTGATGACAAGGCCTTGGAACATTGTGATGACAAGGGTCATTGAGCATTGTGATGACAAGGGCATGGAGAATTGTGATGACAAGGGCCATTGAGAATTTTGATGACAACGTCGTGAAGCATTGTGATGACAAGCGCATGGAGCTTGCTATGACAGTGGTCATAGAGCATTGCGATGACAAGTTCATGGAGAATTGTGATGAAAAGATCATATAACATTGTGATGAGAAGTGTCACGAAGAACTGTGATGACAAGGACGTGGAGAATTGTAATGACTTGGGACATGGAGCACTGTGATGAACAGGGCATGGAGAATTGTGATGGCAAGACCGTGGAGCATTGTGATGAAAAGACAATGGATAATTATGATGAAGAGCGTCATGGATCACTGTAATGACAAGGGACATGTAGCATTGTGATGACAGGTGTCACGGTGCACTGTGATGAGATGGCCATGGAGCATTCTGATGACATGTGTCATGGATCTTTGTGATGACAGGGGCATGGAGCATTGTGATGACAGGGGCATGGAGCATTTTGATGACAGGGGAATGGAACATTGGTCTGACTAGTTACATGGATTATTGTGATGGCAGTGGGCATGGTACATTGTGATGACAAGGGCATGGAACATTGTGATGACAAGGTCATGGAGTACTGTGAAGACAGGTGTCAGTGATCATTGTGATGACATATGTCATTGTCCATTGTGATGACAATGGAATGGAACATTGTGATACCAAGTGTCATGGAGGATTGTGATGACAAAGGTAACGGAGCATTTTGATGACAAGGTCTTGGGACATTGTGATGACAAGCGTCATGGAGCATTATGATGACAAGGGTAATGGAGCATTGTGATGAGACGGTCATGGAGCATTGGCCTGAAAATGTTCATGGAGTATTGTGATTACAGTGGTCAAGGAGCATTGTGATGACAAGGGAATGGAGCATTTTGATGACAAGGTCCTGGAGCAGTGTGATGAGAAGACCATGGATCCTTGTGATGACAAGTCTAATGGAGCATTCTGATGAACAGGGTCATGGAGCATTGTGATTACAGGGGTCTTGGAGCATTGTGATGACAAGGTCATGGAGCATAGTGATGAGAATGCCATGGAGCATTCTGATGACATGTGTCATGGATCTTTGTGATGACAGGGGCATGGAGCATTGTGATGACAGGGTCTTGGAGCATTTTGATGACAGGGGCATGGAACACTGGTCTGACTAGTTACATGGATTATTGTGATGACAGTGGGCATGGCACATTGTGATGACAAGGGCATGGAACATTGTGATGACAAGGTCATGGTGTACTCTGAAGACAGGTGTCAGGGAGCATTGTGATGACATATGTCATTGTCCATTGTGATGACAATGGCATGGAGCATTGTGATACCAAGTGTCATGGAGGATTGTGATGACAAAGGTAATGGAGCATTTTGATGACAAGGGCTTGGGACATTGTGATGACAAGGGTCATGGAGCATTGTCATGACAAGGGCCATTGAGAATTTTGATGACAACGTCGTGAAGCATTGTCATGACAAGCGCATGGAGCCTGCTATGACAGGGGTCATAGAGCATTGCGATGACAAGTGCCTAGAGAATTGTAATGAAAAGATCATGTAACATTGTGATAAGAAGTGTCAAGGAGCATTGTGATGACAAGGACGTGGAGAATTGTGATGACATGGTACATGGAGCATTGTGATAACCAGGGCATGGAGCATTGTGATGGCAAGACCGTGGAATATTGTGATGGCAGGGGTCATGGAGCATTGTCATGACAGGGGAAATGGACCATTGTGATGACAAGGGCATGGAACATTAGTCTGAAAATTTCATGGATTATTGTGATGAGATTTGGCATGGAGCATTGTGATGACTAGGGCACGGAACACTGTGATACATGTGTCAGTGGGATTGTAATGACAAGGGCATGGAGCATTGTGATGAGAAGAGTATCGAGCATTGTGATGACAAGTTTTATGGAGCATAGCGATGAAAAGGATGTTGAGCATTGTGATGACAAGAGCATGGCACATTGTGATGACATGTGTCATGGAGCATTGTGCTGACAAGTGCATGGAGCATTTTGATGACAAGTGTCATGGAGCACTGTGCTGACAAAGACATGGAGCATTGTGATGACAAGGGACACAGAGCACTGTGATGAAAATTTCATGGAGCATTGTGGTGACAAATATCACAGAGCATTGTGTAATGAGGGCATGGGCCTTTGTGAGGACACTGGTCATGAATCTTTGTGATGACTGGAGTCACGGTGCATTGTGATGAAGGCGGTGATGGAGCATTTTGATGACAAGGACTTGGAGCAATATGATGACAGGGGCATGGATCATTGGTCTGACAAGTTTCATGGATTATTGTGATGACAGTCGGCATGAAACATTGAGATGACAAGGGCATGGAGCATAGTGGTGACAAATGTCACAGAGCCTTGTGTGACTAAGGCATGGACCATTGTGAGGAGAAACGTCATGAAGCATTGTGATGACTGGAGTCACGGAGCATTGTGATGACAGGGGTCACGGAGCATTGTGATGACAAGGGCATGGAGCATTGTGATGACAGGGGCCTGGAGAATTGGTCTGACAAGTTTCATGGATTACAGTGATGACAGTGGGCATGGCGCATTGTGATGACAAGGGCATGGAACATTGTGATGACAAGGTCATGGAGTATTGTGAAGACAGGTGTCAGGGATCAATGTGATGACATATGTCATTGTCCATTGTGATGACAATGGAATGGAGCATTGTGATACCAAGTGTCATGGAGGTTTGTAATGACAAAGGTAATGGAGCATTTTGATGACAAGGGCTTGGAACATTGGGATGACAAGGCTCATGGAGCATTGTGATGACAAGTGCATGGAGCATTCTAATGAAAAGGTACATGGAGCATTGAGATTCCAGGGGTTTTGAAGCAATGTGATTACAAGGGCATAGAGCACTGTGATGAGAAGGCAATGGAGCATTCTGATGACATGCGTCATGGAGCTTTGTGATGACAAGTACATGGAGCATTTTGATTACAGGGGTCTTGGAGCATTGTGATGAGAAGGGAATGGATCATTGTGATGAAAAATGAATGGAGCCATGTCATGACAGGGTTCAAGGAGAATACTGATGACAACTGCCAGGGAGCATTGTGATGATAAGTGTATTGAGCATTGTGATGACAAAGTTCATGGAGCATTGTGATGAGAAGACCATGGATAATTGTGATGACCAGCGTCATGGGGTATTGTGATGACAAGTGTTATGGAACATTGTGATCAGAAGGTTTTGGTGCATTGTGATGACAAGAGGTCATTGAGCATTTTGATTTCATTGTGATGACAATAGCATGAAATATTATGGTGATGGACACGGTGCATTGGGATGACAGGGTTCATGGAGGATTGAGATGAAAAGGGGCATGGAGCATTCTGATTACAGGGGTGTTGGAGCATTGTGATGACAAGGGCATGGAGCATTGTGATGAGAAAGCCATGGAGCATTCTGATGACATGGGTCATGGAGCTTTGTGATGACAAGGGCATGGAGAATTGTGATTACAGGGGTCATGGAATATTGTGATGACAGGGGTGAGGGAGTATTGTGATGACTAGTGATGGAATATTGTGATATCAGTGGTGAGAAGGCATTTTGAGGAGAAGTGCATGGAGCATTGTGATGACAAGGTTTATGGAGCATTTTGATGACAAGGATGTGGAGCATTGTGATGACAAGTGCATGGTGCATTGTGATGACATGGGTTATGGAGCACTGTGCTGACATGCACATCGAGCATTGTGATGACAAGGGTCATGGAGCATTGTGCTGCCAAAGGAATGGAGCTTTGTGATGACAAGGGTCACAGAGCATTGTGATAAAAATTTCATGGAGCATTGTGGTGATAAAGGTCACAGAGCTTTCTATGAAGAGGTCAAGGACCATTGTGATGACAAATGTCATGAAGCATCGTGATGACTGGAGTCACGGAGCTTTGTGATAACAGGGGTCTTGGAGAATTGTGATGAAAAGGGAATGGATCATTGTGATGAAAAAGTCATGGAGCCTTGTCATGACTGTGTTCAAGGAGCATACTGATGACAAGTGTCAGCGAGCATTGTGATGCCAAGTGTATTGAGCATTGTGGTGACAAAGGTCATGGAGCATTGTGATGAGAAGACCTTGCATAATTGTGATGATGAGCGTCATGGGGCATGTGATGACAAGTGTTATGGAACATTGTGATCAGAAGGGTTTGGAGCATTGTGATGACAGAGGTCATGGAGCATTTTAATTTCATTGTGATGACAATAGCATGAATCATTATGGTGATGGGCATGGTGCATTGTGATGACAGGGTTCATGGAGCATTGAGATGAAAAGGGGCATGAAGAATTGTGATTACAGAGGTCTTGGTGCATTCTGATGACAAGGGTCATGGAGCCATGTGATGACACGGCCGTGGAACATTGTGATGGCAGGGGTCATGTAGCATTGTTATGACATGTGTAATGGAGCACTGTGATGACAAGGGCATGGAGCAATGTGATGAGAGATTTCATTGAGCATTGTGATGACAATGGCATGGAGCTCTGTGATGCCAAGTGTCAATGAGCTTTGTGATGACAAATGTCATGGGGCATTTTGATGACAAGGGCATGGTGCATTGAGTTGAGAAGGACAGGGAGCATTGTGATGACAGGATCATGGAGCAATTTGATGAAAAGTGTCATGGAATATTTTGATCACAGGGGTTATGGAACATTGTGATGTCCGCGGTCATGAAGCATTGTGATGAAATGGTTCTTGGAGCATTTTGTGACAGGGGTTATGGAACATTGTGATGTCAGGGGTCATGGAGCATTGTGATGATAAGGGCATGTAGCACTGTGATGAGAGTGGTCATGGAACACTGTGATGACAGGGGTGAGGGATTATTGTGATGACTAGTGATGTAACATTGTGATATATGTGTTGAGAGAGCATTTTGATGAGAAGTGCATGGAGCATTGTGATGACAAGTGTTATGGAGCATAGCAATGATAAGGATGTGGAATATTGTGATGACAAGCGCATGGCGCACTGTGATGACATGGGTCATGGAGCATTGTGCTGACAAGCACATGGAGCATTTTGATGACAAGTGTCATGGAGCATTGTGCTGAAAAAGGCATGGAGCATTTTGATGACAAGGGACACAGAGCATTGTGATGAAATATTCATGGAGCATTGTGATGAAAAAGATCACAGAGCATTGTGTGACGAGGGCATGGACCATAGTGATGAGATAGGTCATGAAGCATTGTGATGACTGGAGCCACGGAGCATTGTGATGAAAGTGGTCATGGAGCATTGTGATGACAAGGGCATGGAACATTGTGATGACAGGGGCATGGAACATAGGTCTGACGAATTTCATGGATTATTGTGATGACAGTGGGCATGGAGCATTGTGATTACAAGTGCATGGAGCATTGTGGTGACAAAGGCATGGAGCATTTTGATGGCAAGGGACACAGAGCATTGTGATGAAATATTCATGGAGCATTGTGGTGTAAAAGATCACAGAGCCTTGTTTGAAGAGGAGATGGAATATTGTGATGAGAAACGTCATGAAACATTGTGATGACTGGAGTCACGGAGCATTGTGATGACAGGGGTCATGGAGCATTGCTCTGACAAGATTATGGATTAGTGTGATGAGAGTGGGCATGGCGCATTGTGTCGACAAGGGCATGGAACATTGTGATGACAAGGTCATGGAGTATTGTGAAGACAGGTGTCAGGGAGCATTGTGATGACATATGTCATTGTCCATTGTGATGACAATGGCATGGAGCATTGTCATACCAAGTGTCATGGAGGATTTTGATGACAAAGGTAATGGAGCATTTTGATGACAAGGGCTTGGAACATTGTGATGACAATGGTCATGGAGCATTGTGATGATAAGGGCATGGAGAATTGTGACGACAAGGGCCATTGAGACTTTTGATGACAACGTCGTGAAGCATTGTGATGACAAGCGCATGGAGCTTGCTATGACAGTGGTCATACAGCATTGCGATGACAAGTGCATGGAGAATTGTGATGACAAGATCATGTAACATTGTGATGAGAAGTGTCACGAAGTATTGTGATAACAAGGACGTCGAGAATTGTAATGACTTGGGACATGGAGCACTGTGATGAACAGGGCATGGAGAATTGTGATAGCAAGACCGTGGATCATTGTGATGAAAAGACCATGGATAATTATGATGAAGAGCGTCATGGATCACTGTAATGACAAGGGGCATGGAGCATTGTGATGACAGGTGTCATGGAGCATTGTGATGAGAGGCGTCATGGAGCATTGTGATGAAAAGGGTAATGGAGCATTGTGATGAGATGGTCATGGAGCATTGGCCTGAAAATGTTCATGGAGTATTGTGATTACAGTGGTCAAGGAGCATTCTGATGAAAAGGGAATGGAACATTGTGATGACAAGTTCCTGGAGCAGTGTGATGAGAAGACCATGGAGCCTTGTGATGACAAGTCTCATGGAGCATTCTGATGAATAGGGGCATGGAGCATTGTGATTACAGGGGTCTTGAAGCATTGTGATGACAAGGTCATGGAGCATTTTGATGAGAAGGCCATGGAGCATTCTGATGACATGTGTCATGGATCTTTGTGATGACAGGGGCATGGAGCATTATGATTACAGGGATCTTGGAGCATTGTGATGACAAGGGTAATGGAGCCTTGGATGCCAAGGCGGTGGAACATTGTGATGGCAGGGGTCATGGAGCATTGTTATGACAGGGGTAATGAAGCATTGTGATGACAAGGGCATGGAACATTGGTATGAAAATTTCATGGATTATTGTGATGAGATTCGGCATGGAACATTGTGATGACTAGGGCACGGAAAACTGTGATACATGTGTCATGGAGGATTGTAATGACAAGGGCATGGAGCATTGTGATGAGAAGAGTATCGAGCATTGTGATGACAAGTGTCATGGAGCATTGTGGTGACAAGGGCATGGAGCAATATGATGAGAGGTTTCATGTAGCATTGGGATGAAATGGCATGGAGCATTGTGATGCAAAGGGTAATGGAGCTTTGTGATGACAAAGTTCATGGAGCATTTTGATGACAAGGTCGTGGTGCATTGTGATGAGAAGGGCAGGGAGCATTGTGATAACAGTGTCATGGAGCAAATTGATGAAAAGTGTGATGGAACATTTTGATGACAGGGGTTATGGAACATTGCGATGTCAGGGGTCATGGAGCATTTTGATGAAAAGGCTCATGGTACATTCTGATGAAAAGGTGCATGGAGCATTGAGATTACAGGGGTTTTCAAGCAATGTGATTACAAGGGAATGGAGCATTGTGATAAGAAGGCAATGGAGCATTCTGATGACATGCGTCATGGAGCTTTGTGATGACAAGGACATGGAGCATTGTGATTACAGGGGTCTTGGAGCATTGTGATGAAAAGGGAATGGATCATTGTGATGAAAAATGCATGGAGCCTTTTCATGACAGGTTTCAAGGAGCATACTGATGACAACTGTCAGGGAGCATTGTGATGATAAGTTTATTGAGCATTGTGATGACAAAGATCATGGAGCATTGTGATGAGAAGACCATGGATAATTGTGATGACCAGCGTCACGGGGCATTGTGATGACAAGTGTTATGGAACATTGTGATCAGAAGGGTTTGGTGCATTGTGATGACAGAGGTCATGGAGCATTTTGATTTAATTGTGATGACAATAGGATGAAATATTATGGTGATGGGCACGGTGCATTGTGATGACAGGGTTCATGGAGCATTGAGATGAAAAGGGGCATGGAGCACTGTGATTACAGGGGTGTTGGAGCATTGTGATGACAAGGGCATGGAGCATTGTGATAAGAAGTCCATGGAGCATTCTGATGACATGCGTCATGGAGATTTGTGATGACAAGGGCATGGAGAATTGTGATTACAGGGGTCCTAGAATATATGTGATGACAGGGGTGAGGGAGTATTGTGATGACTAGTGATGGAACATTGTGATATCAGTGGTGAGAAGGCATTTTGAGGAGAAGTGCATGGACCATTGTGATGAGAAAGGTCATGAATCTTTGTGATGCCTGGAGTCACGGTGCATTGTGATGAAAGCGGTCATGGAGCATTGTGATGACAAGGGCATGGAGCAATGTGATCGCAGTGTCATGGAACACTGGTCTGACAAGTTTCATGGATTATTGTGATGACATTCGGCATGGAACACTGAGATGACAAGGGCATGGATCATTGTGATGAGAAGGCAATGGAGCATTATGATGACATGCGTCATGGAGCATTGTGATTACAGGGTTCTTGGAGCATTGTGATGAAAATGGAATGGATCATTGTGATGAAAAATGCATGGATCCTTGTCATGACAGGGTTCAAGGAGCATACTGATGACAACTGTCAGGGAGCATTGTGATGATAAGCGTATGGAGCATTGTGATGACAAAGATCATGGAGCATTGTGATGAGAAGACCATGGAAAATTGTGAGGACCAGCGTCATGGGGCATTGTGATGACAAGTGTTATGGAACACTGTGATCAGAAAGGTTTGGTGCATTGTGATGACAGAGGTCATTGAGCATTTTGATTTCATTGTGATGACAATAGCATGAATCATTATGATGATGGGCACGGTGCATTGTGATGACAGTGTTCCTGGAGCATTGAGATGAAAAGTGGCATGGAGAATGGTGATTACAGAGGTCTTGGAGCATTGTGATGACAAGGGTCATGGAGCATTGTGATGACAAGGCCGTGGATCATTGTGATCGCAGGGGTCATTGATCATTGTTATGACAGTTGTAATGGAGCATTGTGATGACAAGGGCATGGAGCAATGTGATGAGAGATTTCATTGAGCATTGTGATGACAATGGCATGGAGCATTGTGATGCCAAGTGTCATAGAGCTTTGTGATAACAAATGTCATGGGGCATTTTGATGACAAGGGCGTGGTGCATTGTGATGAGAAGGTCAGGGAGCATTGTGATGACAGAGTCATGGAGCAATTTGAATAAAAGTGTCATGGAATATTTTGATGACAGGGGTTATGGAACATTGTGATGTCAGGAGTCATGAAGCACTGCGATGAAATTGGTCATGGAGCATTTTGTGACAGGGGTTATGGAACATTGTGATGTCAGGGGTCATGGAGCATTGTGATGATAAGGGCATGTAGCACTGTGATGTCAGTGGTCATGGAACATTGTGATGACAGGGGTGAGCGAGTATTGTGATGACTAGTGATGGAACATTGTGATATATGTGGTGAGAGAGCATTTTGATGAGAAGTGCATGGAGCATTGTGATGACAAGTTTTATGGAGCACAGCGATGAAAAGGATGTGGAGCCTTGTGATGACAAGAGCATGGCACATTGTGATGACATGTGTCTTGGATCATTGTGCTGACAAGCTCATGGAGCATTTTGATGACAAGTGTCATGGAGCATTGTGCTGACAAAGGCATGCAGCATTGTGATGACAAGGGACACAGAGCACTGTGATGAAAATTTCATGGAGCATTGTGGTGACAAAGAGCACAGGGCCTTGTGTGACGAGGGCATGGGCCATTGTGAGGACATAGGTCATGAATCTTTCTGATGACTGTGGTCAAGGTGCATTTTGATGAAAGGGGTCATGGAGCATTGTGAGGACAAGGGCATGGAGCAATGTGATGACAGGGGCATGGAACATTGGTCTGACAAGTTTCACGGATTATTGTGATGACAGACGGCATGGAACATTGAGATGACAAGGGCATGGAGCATTGAAGTGACAAAGGTCACAGAGCCTTGTGTGACGAGGGTCTGGACCATTGTGAGGACAAATGTCATGAAGCATTGTGATGACTGGAGTCACGGAGAATTGTGATGACAGGGGTCATGGAGCATTGTGATGACAAGGGCATGGAGCATTGTGATGACAGGGGCATGGAGCATTGGTCTGACATGTTTCATGGATTATTGTGATGACAGTGGGCATGGCGCATTGTGATGACAAGGGCATGGAACATTGTGATGACAAGGTCATGGAGTATTGTTAAGACAGGTGTCAGGGAGCATTGTGATGACATATGTCATTGTCCATTGTGATGACAATGGCATGGAGCATTGTGATACCAAGTGTCATGGAGGATTGTGATGACAAAGGTAATGGAGCATTTTGATGACAAGGGCTTGGAACATTGCGATGACAAGGGTCATGGAGCATTGTGATGACAAGGGCATGGAGCATTCTGATGAAAAGGTGCATGGAGCATTGAGATTACAGGGGTTTTGAAGCAATGTGATTACAAGGGCATGGAGCATTGTGTTGAGAAGTCAATGGAACATTCTGATGACATGCATCATGGAGCTTTGTGATGACATGGACATGGAGCATTGTGATTACAGGGTCTTAGGAGCATTGTGATGAACAGGGAATGGTTCATTGCGATGAAAAATGAATGGAGCCTTGTCATGACAGGGTTCAAGGAGCATACTGATGACAACTGTCAGGGAGCATTGTGATGAAATGTGTAATGAGCACTGTGATGACAAATATCATGGAGCATTGTGATGAGAAGACCATGGATAATTGTGATGACCAGCGTCATGGGGCATTGTGATGACAAGTGTTATGGAACATTGTGATCAGAAGGGTTTGGTGCATTGTGATGACAGAGGTCATTGAGCATTTTGATTTCATTGTGATGACAATAGCATGAAATATTATGGTAATGGGCACGGTGCATTGTGATGACAGGGTTCATGGAGCATTGAGATGAAAAGGGGCATGGAGCATTGTGATTACAGGGGTGTTGGTGCATTTTGATGAGGAGGCCATGGAGCATTCTGATGACATGCGTCATGGAGCTTTGTGATGACAAGGGCATGGAGAATTGTGATTAAAGGGGTCATGGAATATTGTGGTGAGAGGGGTGAGGGAGTATTGTGATGACTAGTGATGGAACATTGTGATATCAGTGGTGAGAAAGCATTTTGAAGTGAAGTGCATGGAGAATTGTGATGACAATGTATATGTAGTATTTTAATGACAAGGATGTGGAGCATTGTGATGACAAGTGCATGGTGCATTGTGATGACATGGGTTATGGAGCAATGTGCTGACACACGCATCGACCATTGTGATGACAAGGGTCAAGGAGCATTGTGCTGACAAAGGCATGGAGCTTTGTGAAGACAAGGGCATGGAGACTTGTGATTACAGGGGTCACGGCATATTGTGGTGACAGGGGTGAGGGAGTATTGTGATGACTAGTGATGGAACATTGTGAAATCAGTGGTGAGAACGCATTTTGAGGAGAAGTGCATGGAGCATTGTGATGACAAGGTTTATGGAGAATTTTGATGACAAGGATGTGGAGCATTGTGATGACAAGTGCATGGTGCATTGTGATGACATGAGTTATGGAGCATTGTGCAGACACGCGCATCGAGCTTTGTGATGAAAAGGGTCACAGAGCCTTGTGATAAAAATTTCATGGAGCATTGTGGTGACAAAGGTAACAGAGCTTTGTGTGACAAGGTCATGGACCACTGTGATGACAAATGTCATGAAGAATTGTGATGACTGGAGTCAGGGAGCTTTGTGATAACAGGGGTCTTGGAGCATTGTGATGAAAAGGGAATGGATCATTGTGATGAAAAAGGCATGGAGCCTTGTCATGACAGTGTTCAAGGAGCATACTGATGACAAGTGTCAGCGAGCATTGTGATGCCAAGTGTATTGAGCATTGTGGTGACAAAGGTCATGAAGCATTGTGATGACTGGAGTCACGTAGCATTGTGATGACTGGAGTCACAGAGCATTGTGATGACAGGGGTCAGGGAGCATTGCTCTGACAAGATTATGGATTATTGTGATGAGAGTGGACATGGCGCATTGCGATGACAAGGGCATGGAACATTGTGATGACAAGGTCATGGAGTACTGTGAAGATAGGTGTCAGGGAGCATTGTGATGACATATGTCATTGTCCATTGTGATGACAATGGCATGGAGCATTGTGATACCAAGTGTCATGGAGGATTGTGATGACAAAGGTAATGGAGTATTTTGATGACAAGGGCTTGGAACATTGTGATGACAAGGTTCATGGAGCATTCTGATGACAAGTGCATGGAGCATTGTGATGACAAGGGCCATTGAAAATTTTGATGACAACGTCGTGAAGCATTGTGATGACAAGCGCATGGAGCTTGCTATGACAGTGGTCATACAGCATTGCGATGACATGTTCATGGAGAATTGTGATGACAAGATCATGTAACATTGTGATGAGAAGTGTCACGAAGCATTGTTATGAGAAGGACATGGAGAATTGTAATGACTTGGGACATGGAGCATTGTTATGAACAAGGCATGGAGAATTGTGATAGCAAGACCGTGGAGCATTTTGATGAAAATACCATGGATAATTATGATGAAGAGCGTCATGGATCACTGTAATGACAAGGGGCATGGAGCATTGTGATGACAGGTGTCATGGAGCATTGTGATGAGAGGGTTCATGGAACATTGTGATGACAAGGGTAATGGAGCATTGTGATGAGAAGGTCATGGAGCATAGGCCTGAAAATGTTCATGGAGTATTGTGATTACAGTGGTCAAGGAGCATTGTGATGACAAGGGAATGGAGCATTTTGATGACAAGGATGTGGAGCATTGTGATTACAAGTGCATGGTTCATTGTGATGACATGGGTTATGGAGCATTGTGCTGACACGCGCATCGAGCATTGTGGTGACAAAGGTCATGGAGCATTGTGATGAGAAGACCTTTCATAATTGTGATGACGAGCATCATGGGGCATGTGATGACAACTGTTATGGAACATTGTGATCAGAAGTGTTTGGAGCATTGTGATGACAGAGGACATGGAGCATTTTGTTTTCATTGTGATGACAATAGCATGAATCATTATGATGATGGGAGTGGTGCACTGTGATGACAGTGTTCATGGAGCATTGATATGAAAAGTGGAATGGAGAATTGTGATTACAGAGGTCTTTGAGCATTGTGAGGACAAGGGTCATGGAGCCTTGTGATATCAAGGCCGTGGAACATTGTAATGGCAGGGGTCATGGAGCATTGTTATGACAGGTGTAATGGAGCATTGTGATGACAAGGGCATGGAGCAATGTGATGAGAGATTTCATTGAGCATTGTGATGACAATGGCATGGAGCATTGTGATGCCAAGGGTCATGGAGCTTTGTGATGACAAATGTCATGGGGCATTTTGATGACAAGGGCGTGGTGCATTGTGATGAGAAGTGTAGGGAGCATTGTGATGACAGGGTCATGGAGCAATTTGAATAAAAGTGTCATGGAATATTTTGATGACAGGGGTTACGGAACATTGTGATGTCAGGGGTCATGAAGCATTTTGATGAAATGGGTCATGGAGCATTTTGTGACACGGGTTATGGAACATTGTGATGTCAGGGATCATGGAGCATTGTGATGATAAGGGCATGGAGCACTGTGATGACAGTGGTCATGGAACATTGTGATGACAGTGGTGAGGGAGTATTGTCATGACTAGTGATGGAACATTGTGATATATGTGGTGAGAGAGCATTTTGATGAGAAGTGCATGGAGCATTGTGATGACAAGTTTTATGGAGCATAGCGATGAAAAGGATGTGGAGCATTGTGATGAAAAGAGCATGCCACATTGTGATGACATGTGTCATGGAGCATTGTGCTGACATGCACATGGAGCATTTTTATGACAAGTGTCATGGAGCATTGTGCTGTCAAAAGCATGGAGCATTGTGATGACAAGGGACACAGAGCATTGTGATGAAAATTTCATGGAGCATTGTGGTGAGAAAGATCACAGAGCCTTGTGTGACGAGGGCATGGACCATTGTGAGGACAAAGGTCATGAAGCATTGTGATGACTGGAGTCACGGAGCATTGTGATGACAGGGGTCATGGCGCATTGTGCTGACAAGCACATGGAGCATTTTGATGACAAGTGTCATGGAGCATTGTGCTGACAAAGGCATGGAGCATTTTGATGACAAGGGACACAGAGCATTGTGATGAAATATTCATGGAGCATTGTGGTGAAAAAGATCACACAGCCTTGTGTGACGAGGGCATGGACCATAGTGATGAGATAGGTCATGAAGCATTGTGATGACTGGAGTCACGGAGCATTGTGATGAAAGGGGTCAAGGAGCATTGTGATGACAAGGGCATAGAGCAATGTGAAGACAGGGGCATGGATCATTGGTCTGACAACTTTCATGGATTATTGTGATGACAGTGGGCATGGAGCATTGTGATGACAAGGGCATGGAGCATTGTGGTGACAAAGGCATGGAGCATTTTCATGACAAGGGACACAGAGCATTGTGATGAAATATTCATGGAGCATTGTGGTTTAAAAGATCACAGAGCCTTGTTTGAAGAGGACATGGACAACTGTGATCACAAAGGTCATGAAGCATTGTGATGACTGGAGTCACGGAGCATTGTGATGAAAGGGGTCATGGAGCATTGTGATGACAAGGGCATGGAACATTTTGATGACAAGGTCATGGAGTATTGTGAAGACAGGTGTCAGGGAGCATTGTGATGACATATGTCATTGTCCATTGTGATAACAATGGTATGGAGCATTGTGATACCAAGTGTCATGGAGGATTTTGATGACAAAGGTAATAGAGCATTTTGATGACAAGGGCTTGGAACATTGTGATGACTAGATTCATGGAGCATTGTGATGACAAGGGCATGGAGCATTGTGATGACAGGTGTCATGGAGCATTGTGATGAGAGGGGTCATGGATCATTGTGATGACAAGGGTAATGGAGCATTGTGATTAGAAGTTCATGGAGCATTGGCCTGAAAATGTTCATGGAGTATTGTGATGACAGTGGTGAAGGAGCATTGTGATGACAAGGGAATGGAGCATTTTGATGACAAGGTCCTGGAGCAGTGTGATGAGAAGACCATGGAGCCTTGTGATGACAAGTCTAATGGAGCATTCTGATGAATAGGGGCATGGAGCATTGTGATTAAAGGGGTCTTGGAGCATTGTGATGACAAGGTCATGGAGCATTGTGATGAGAAGGCCATGGAGCATTCCGCTGACATGTGTCATGGATCTTTGTGATGACACGTGCATGGATCATTGTGATTACAGGGGTCTTGGAGCATTGTGATGACAATGGTCATGGAGCCTTGGATGCCAAGGCGGTGGAACATTGTGATGGCAGGGGTCATGGAGCATTGTTATGACAGGGGTAATGGAGCATTGTGATGACAAGGGCATGGAACATTGGTCTGAAAATTTCATGGATTATTGTGATGAGATTCGGCATGGAACATTGTGATGACTAGGGCACGGAACACTGTGATACATGTGTCATGGAGGATTGTAATGACAAGGGCATGGAGCATTGTGATGAGAAGAGTATCGAGCATAGTGATGACAAGTGTCATGGAGCATTGTGGTGACAAGGGCATGGAGCAATGTGGTGACAGGGGCATGGAACATTTCTCTGACAAGTTTCATGGATTATTGTGATGACATGGGCATGGAGCATTTAGATGACAAGGGCATGGAGCATTCTGGTGACAAAGGTCACAGAGCCTTGTATGACGAGGGCATGGACCATTGTGAGGACAAAGGTCATGAAGCATTGTGATGACTGGAGTCACGGAGCATTGTGATGACAGGGTTCATGGAGCATTGTGATGACAAGGGCATGGAGCATTTTGGTGACAAAGGTCACAGAGCCTTGTGTGACGAGGGCCTGGACCATTGTGAGGACAAAGGTCATGAAGCGTTGTGATGACTGAAGTCACGGAGCATTGTGATGACAGGGGTCATGGAGCATTGTGATGACAAGGGCAAGGAGCATTGTGATGACAGAGGCATGGAACAGTGGTCTGACATGTTTCATGGATTATTGTTATGACAGTTGGCATGGCGCATTGTGAGGACAAGGGCATGTAATATTGTGATGACAAGGTCATGGAGTATTGTGAAGACTGGTGTCAGGGAGCATTGTGATGACATATGTCATTGTCCATTGTGATGAGAATGGCATGGAGCATTGTGATCCCAAGTGTCATGGAGGATTGTGATGACAATGGTAATTGAGCATTTTGATGACAAGGGCTTGGAACATTGCGATGAAAAGGGTCATGGAGCATTGTGATGACAAGGGTATGGAATATTCTGATGAAAAATGATCATGGAGCATTGAGATTACAGGGGCTTTGAAGCAATGTGATTACAAGGGCATGGAGCATTGTGATGAGAAGGCAATGGAGCATTCTGATGACATGCGTCATGGAGCATTGTGATGACAAGGACATGGAGCATTGTGATTAAAGGGGTCTTGGACCATTGTGATAAAAAGGGAATGGATTATTGTGATGAAAAATGCATGGAGCCTTGTCATGACAGGGTTCAAGGAGCATACTGATGACAACTGTCAGGGAGCATTGTGATGATAAGTGTATTGAGCATTGTGATGACAAAGATCATGGAGCATTGTGATGAGAAGACCATGGATAATTGTGATGACCAGCGTCATGGGGCACATTGATGACAAGTGTTATGTAACATTTTGATCAGAAGGGTTTGGTGCATTGTGATGACAGAGGTAATTGAGCATTTTGATTTCATTGTGATGACAATAGCATGAAATATTATGGTGATGGGCACGGTGCATAGTAATGACAGTGTTCATGGAGCATTGAGATGAAATGGGGCATGGAGCATTGTGATTTCAGGGGTGTTGGAGCATTGTGATGACAAGGGCATGGAGCATTGTGGTGAGAAGGCCATGGAGCATTCTGATGACATGCGTCATGGAGATTTGTGATGACAAGGTCATGGAGAATTGTCATTACAGGGGTCATGGAATATTGTGATGACAGGGGTGAGGGAGTATTGTGATGACTAGTGATGAAACATTGTGATATCAGCGGTGAGAAAGCATTTTGAGTAGAAGTGCATGGAGCATTGTGATGACAAGTTTTATGGAGCATTTTGATGACAAGGATGTGGAGCATTGTGATGACAAGTGCATGGTGCATTTTGATGACATGGGTTATGGAGCATTATGCTGACACGCGCATCGAGCATTGTGATGACAAGGGTGATGGAGCATTGTGATGACAAAGGCATGGAGCTTTGTGATGACAAGGGTCACAGAGCATTGTGATAAAAATTTCATGGAGCATTGTGGTGACAAAGATCACAGAGCTTTGTGTGACGAGGTCATGGACCATTGTGATGACAAATGTCATGAATCATTGTGATGACTGGAGTCACGGAGCATTGTGATAACGGGGGTCTTGGAGCATTGTGATGAAAAGGGAATGGATCATTGTGATGAAAAAGGCATGGAGCCTTGTCATGACAGTGTTCAACGAGCATACTGGTGACAAGTGTCAGCGAGCATTGTGATGCCAAGTGTATTGAACATTGTGGTGCCAAAGGTCATGGAGCATTGTGATGAGAAGACCTTGCATCATTGTGATGACGAGCGTCATGGGGCATGTGATGACAAGTGTTATGGAACATTGTGATCAGAAGGGTTTGGAGCATTGTGATGACACAGGACATGGAGCATTGTGATTAAATTGTGATGACAATAGCATGAAGCATTATGATGATGGGCATGGTTCATGGTTTGGAGCTTTGGGATGACAAAGGTCATGGAGCATTTTGATGACAAGTTCGTGGTGCATTGTGATGAGAAGTGCAGGGAGCATTGTGATGACAGGGTCATGGAGCAAATTGATGAAAAGTGTCATGGAACATTTTGAGGACAGGTGTTATGGAGCACTGCTATGTCAGGGGTCATGGAGCATTTTGATGAAAAGGGTCATGGAGCATTCTGATGAAAAGGTGCATGGAGCATTGAGATTACAGGGGTTTTGAAGCAATGTGATTACAAGGGCATGGAGCATTGTGATGAGAAGGCAATGGAGCATTCTGATGAGATGAGTCATGGAGCTTTGTGATGACAAGGACATGGAGCACTGTGATTACAGGGGTCTTGGAGCATTGTGATGAAAAGGGAATGGATCATTGTGATGAAAAATGCATGGATCCTTGTCATGACAGGTTTCAAGGAGCATACTGATGACAACTGTCTTGGAGCATTGTGAAGATAAGTGTATTGAGCATTGTGATGACAAAGATCATGGAGCATTGTAATGAGAAGACCATGGATAATTGTGATGACCAGCGCCACGGGGCATTGTGATGACAAGTGTTATGGAACATTGTGATCAGAAGGGTGTGGTGCATTGTGATGACAGAGGGCATTGAGAATTTGATTTCATTGTGATGACAATAGCATGAAATATTATGGTGATGGGCACGGTGCATTGTGATGACAGGGTTCATGGAGCATTGAGATGAAAAGGGGCATGGAGCACTGTGATTACAGGGGTGTTGGAGCATTGTGATGACAAGGGCATGGAGCATCGTTATGAGAAGTCCATGGAGCATTCTGATGACATGCGTCATGGAGCTTTGTGATGACAAGGGCATGGAGAATTGTGATTACAGGGGTCATGGAATATTGTGATGACAGGGGTGAGGGAGTATTGTGATGACTAGTGATGGAACATTGTGATATCAGTGGTGAGAAGGCATTTTGAGGAGAAGTGCATGGAGCATTGTGATGACAAGGTTTATGGAGAATTTTGATGACAAGGTCGTGGTGCATTGTGATGAGAAGGGCAGGGAGCATTGCGATGACAGGGTCATTGAGCAATTTGAATAAAAGTGTCATGGAATATTTTGATGACAGTGGTTATGGAACATTGTGATGTCAGGGTTCATGAAGCATTGTGATGAAATGGGTCATGGAGCATTTTGTGACAGGGTTTATGGAACATGGTGATGTCAGGTGTCATGGAGCATTGTGATGATAAGGGCATATAGCACTGTAATGACAGTGGTCAAGGAACATTGTGATGACAGGGGTGAGCGAGTATTGTCATGACTAGTGATGGAACATTGTGATATATGTGGTGAGAGAGCATTTTGATGAGAAGTGCATGGAGCATTGTGATGACAAGTTTTATGGAGCATAGCGATGAAAAGGATGTGGAGCATTGTGATGAAAAGAGCATGGCACTTTGTGATGACATGTGTCATGGAGCATTGTGCTGACAAGCGCATGGAGCATTTTGATGACAAGTGTCATGGAGCATTATGCTGACAAATGCATGGAGCATTGTGATGACAAGGGACACAGAGCATTGTAATGAAAATTTCATGGAGCATTGTGATGACAAGGGCATGGAGCAATATGATGACAGGGGCATGGAACATTGGTCTGACAAGTTTCATGGATTATTGTGATGACAGTGGGCATGGAGCATTGTGGTGAAAAAGGTCACAGAGCCTTTTGTGACGAGGGCATGGACCATGTGAGGACAAAGGTCATGAAGCATTGTGATGACTGGAGTCACGGAGCATTGTGATTACAGGGATCATTGAGCATTGTGATGACAAGGGCATGGAGCATTGTGATGACAGGGGCATGGAACATTGGTCTCACATGTTTCATGGATTATTGTGATGACAGGTGTCAAGGAGCACTGTGATGAGAATGTCATGGAACACTGTGCTGAAAATGTTCATGGAGTATTGTGATGACATGAGTCATGGAGCATTGTGATGACAAGAGAAAGGAGAATTGTGATGTCAAGGTCCTGGAGCACTGTGATGACAAAACCATGGAGCCTTGTGATGACATTCTCATGGAGCATTCTAATGAAAATGGGCATGGAGCATTGTGATTACAGGGGTCGTGGAGCATTCTGATGACAAGGGAATGGTGCATTGTGATGAGAAAGCCATGGAGCATTCTGAAGACATGCATCATGGAGCTTCGTGATGACAGGGACATGGAGCATTGTGATTTCATGTGTATGGAGCCTTGTGATGACAAGGGTCATGGAGCCTTGTGATGACAAGGCTGTGGAACATTGTGATGACTGGGATCATGGAGCATTGTTATGACAGTGGTAATGGAGCATTGTGATGACAAGGCCATGGGGCATTGGTCTGAATATTTTCATGGATTATTGTGATGAGAGTGGGACTGGAGCACTGTGATGACAAGGGACTGGAACACTGTGGTACAGGGTTCATGGAGGACTGTAATGACAATGGCATGGAGCATTGTTATGAGAAGGGCATCGAACATTGTGATGACAAGCGTCATGGAGATTTGTGATGACAAGGGCATGGAGCAATGTGATGAGAAGGTTCCTGGAGCATTGTGATGACAATGACATGGAGCATTGTGATGCCAAGGGTCATTGAACTTTGTGATGACAAAAGCTATGGAGCATTTTGATGACATGTGTTATGGAGCATTTTGAGGTCAGGGGTCATGGAGCACTGTGATGATAGTGCATGTAGTATTGTGATGACTGGGGTCATGGAACATTGTGATGAGAAGGGTGAGGGAGTATTGTCATGACTAGTTATGGAACAGTGTGATATCAGTGTTGACAGAGCATTTTAATGAGAAGTGCAGGGAGCACTGTGATGACAAGCTGGTGGAGCACTGTGTTGACAAGCGCATGGAGCAATTTGATGACAAGTGTCTTTGCGTATTGTGCTGAGAAAGGCATGGAGCATTGTGATGACAAGGGTCATGGAGCATTGTGATGAAAAGTTCATGGAGCATTGTGGTGACAGGTCACAGAGCCTTGTGATGACGAGGGCACTGACCATTGTGATCACAAAGATCATGAAGCATTGTGATGAATGGTGTCACGGAGCATTGTGATGACAGCGGCCATGGAACATTGGGATGTCAAGGGCATGGAGCATTGTGATGAGAGGGGCATGGAGCATTTTGATGGTAAAACCCTGAAGCATTGTGATGAGAAGACCTTGGGTAATTATGATGATGGGCATCATGGAGCACTGTACTGACAAGGGGCATGGAGCATTGTGATGACAGGTGTCAGGGAACATTCTGATGACAGAGGTCATGGAGCATTTTGATGACAAGGGCATGGAGTATTGTTAAGATAGATGTCAGGGAGCATTGTGATGACATATGTCATGTTCCATTGTGATGCCAATGACATGGAGCATTGTGATGCCAAGTGTCATGGAGGATTGTGATGACAAATGTAAAGGAGCTTTGTGATGACAAGGGCATGGATCATTGTGATGACAAGGGCCATTGAGAATTTTAATGACCAGGTCTTGAAACATTGTGATGACAAGCGCATGGAGCTTGCTATGACAGGGGTCCTGGAGCATTGTGATGACAAGTGCATGAAGAATTTTGATGACAAGAGGATATAACATTGTGAGGAGAAGTGTCAAGGAGCATTGTGATGATAAGGACGTGGAGAATTGTGATGACAAGGGACATGGAGCACTGAGATGACCAGGGCATGGAGCATTGTGATGGTAAAACCCTGAAGCATTGTGATGAGAAGACCTTGTGTAATTGTGATGACGAGCATCATGGAGCACTGTACTGACAAAGGGCTTGGAGCATTGTGATGACAGGTGTCACGGAACATTGTGATGACAGAGGTCATGGAGAATTGTGATGACAAGGGCTTGGAGCATTGTGATGACAAGTGTCATGGAGCATTGTGATGACATTGGCATGCAGCATTGTGATGACAAGGGACATTGAGAATTTTTATAACAATGTCATGAAGCATTGTGATGACAAGCATATGGAGCTTGCTATGACATGGGTCAGGGAGCCTTGCGATCACAAGTGCATGGAGAATTGTGATGACAAAAACATTTAACATTGTGATGAGAAGTGTCATCGAGCATTGTGATGACAAAGAGGTGGAGAATTGTGATGACAAGGGATATGGGGCATTGTGATGACCAGGGTATGGAGCAATGTCATGTAAAGATGGTGGAGCATTGTGATGAGAATGCCATGGATAATTGTGATGACGAGCATCATGGAGCATTATGATCACAAGAGCCGTGGAGCATTCTGACATAAGATATCACTTATGAAGGAAATGTAAACATGGCTAAACAAGAACAGAATTAGGAAAGAGAACAGAGTCTCACATTTAGAAAACACACTTATGCCGGCTTAAGGGGGAAGGAGAGGTGGGGAGATGAACAAAACCAGAGTTTGATATTAGCACAGGTACCGTTGCATAATCCAAATACAGAAGAGACAAGACCTACTCCTTCCTCAGTGAACAGGACTCAACAGCCCTATTCCCGCAGAGGAATATATCTGACTAGTAAGAATCTTAACACCTATGTATTGATATGTCTCCATAAGGGAATCAAGAGTGTCTAGACAGGCATAAACACGTCAGTGAAAATCAGCTCAACCTCATTATATAAATTAATTTCAAAAACAAAACAAAAAAATAGCGAAATTCTAACACAATTCCTTCAGGTGTTCTGATGAAACCTGGAATGACCCTATCTAAAATGACAGCTGGATGAGACATAAGGCTGGACACTTGGGACTGAGAGGATTGGTGAGATTGGATGAGAAAATGCAGACCGTTTAAAGCAATAATGCATGCCACCAGTTCCATGGGTCCCAAGTGGACAGGTAAAAGGGAATATCACTACAGTTATAACATGTATGGGAAACGTAGAGAATGGAAACACTGTGAATACGAAAGGATTCTAAAACTCAACTAATAGTCCCTATCCTGGTGCTCCAGTTTGAGTTTCCAACTGCTTTACTATCAATCTCCCAACGTGTTGAGACAGCCCCTTTAACCTCCTGGTTCTCACATGTTGCCAATTGGCAGATGATGGAAGGTAAGATGGAGAACCAATGAGAGAGTTGCTATTAGGCATTTGGACGGGCACATGACACTCTAATTTCCCGTCAGGAAGAAATATTAACCAAAGTCTCAGTCACCCGCAAGGAAGCAGTACAGGTCCTCAACCAAAATTGTGGATTTGCTGTCAGCTTACAAAAAACGAATTGTAAAATGGAGCTCTGAGGCACAGCAATTCAAAAACTGGCAGCGTAATGAACGAAAACTATCGTCCAAAAATCTTTTGAGGGATGGCAATGAGGCGGACTTGAAAACGAGGCACAATAGCATGAAACAAATTTCAAGAGGTACTTTGGAATCGCCTTTTAAGCACAGCAAGAGGGGCTCATTGTCGACAATGATGCACTTGGCCAAAAAGTGCATATGAGTTTTTTCCAGAATATATTCAGGAGAAAATGCATATGCCCTTTTTGGCCAAGCAAGCAAGCGGGCAATGCAAATCTGCACTACAAAGCAGTATCACTTCCCACTGGACAAACGGGACATCTGCAAAATGTGTAAAAACTAGAAAGGCAACACAGGCCCTGGAGAACAGGGAGCCTAGTTATGCTGATGGGCGGGATGTAGATTGCCAACTGCCTCTCTGGAAGAATGCATTGTGTTCCCCCAAAAAAGTAAACAACAGAGCTACAGAGCCAAGGGCACTTCCAGTCTATGGAATATACCTTGGGAAAACTGAAAATCAATAAGACAGAGCCACCCCAAAATTTAGGGCTGCCCTGCTTACAAGAACCTCAACTTGGGTACACCTGAAATATCCCAGGAAAGACAAAAATGGTTCAAGAAATTGTGGTACTTACATACGATGGAATATCTCTCAACCATGAAATAAATGTCATAAGGCCAGTAGCACCAAAATGAGTGGATTCAGGTACGATGATTCTAAGGAAAATAAGTCACAGAGAAAAAGAAACTTATCATAAGATATCACTTATGAAGGTCCTGTAAACATGGCTACACAGGAAGTGAGTTAGGAAAGAGAACAGAGTCTCACATTCAGAAAACACCCTTATGCCTTCTTAAGGGGGAAGGAGAGGTGTGGTGATGCATAAAACCAGAGATTGATATTAGTACAGGTGCCGTTCCACAATCCAAATACGGAATAGACAAGACCTAAACTTTCCTCAGTTAAAGGAACTCAAAACCCCATATTTCCCGCAGAGGAATACATCTGACTAGTTTAAATCTTAAAACCTATGTATCGATATGGCTCCATAAGGTAATCAAGTGTGTCCAGACTGACATAAACATGGCAGTGACAATCACCTCAAACCCACTAAGGAGGTATTTCAATAACAAAACAAAAAAGCAAGGAAATTCTTTAAAATTCCTTCATGGGCTCTGATGAAACCTGAAATGACACTATCTACAATCACAGCTGGATGTGGCATAAGGCTGGACACTTGGGACTGAGAGGATTGGTGAGATTCGGTGAGCAAATGCAGACAATTTAGAGCAATAATGTGTGGCACACATTCCAAGAGTCCCAACTCTCCAGGTTGAAGGGAATATTACTACATCTATAACATGTATGGGAAACCTAGAGAATGGACACAGTGTGAATACGAAAGGTTTCTAAAACTCAACTAATAGTCCCTTTCCTGGTGCTCCGATTTGAATTTCCAAATGCTTTACTATCAATCTCCCAACTTAGAGAGACAGCCCACCCTTTAACCTCCTGGTTCTCACATGTTGCCAATCTGGCGGAGGATGAAAAGGAAGATGGAAAACCAATGAGAGAGTAGCTGTTAGGCATTTGGACCAGCATTAGTCACTCTAATCTCCTGGCAGGAAGAAGTATTAGCCAAAGTCTCAGCAACCCGCCGGGAACCAGTATAGGTACTGAACCAAAATTTTGGACTTGCGGTCAGCTCACAAAAAATGAGTTGAAAAATGGAGCTCAGGGGCACAGCAATTCACAAACGGGCAGAGTAATAAAGGAAAACTATCGTCCAAAAATCTGTTGAGGGAAGGCAACAAGGTGGACTTGAAAGCGAGCCAGAATAGCAGGAAACAGATTTCAAGAGGTAAATTGGAATCGCCTTTAAAGCACAGGAAGAGGGGCACAAATTCGACAATGATGCAATGGGCCAAAAAAGGCGTATGCGTTTTCTCCTGAATATATACAGGAGAAAACGCATACGCCCTTTTTGGCTGAGCAAGCAAGCGGGCAATGCAAATCTGCACTACAATGTAGTATCACTTCCCACCGGACAAAAGGGACATCGGCAAAAATGTGTAAAAACTAGAAAGGCAACACAGGCCCTGGAGAACAGGGAGCCTAGTTATGCTGATGGGCGGGATGTAAAATGCCAACTGCCTCTCTGGCGGAGTGCATTGTGTTCCCTAAAACAAGTAAACAACAGAGCTACAGAGCCAAGTGCACTTCCAGTCTAGGGAATATACCTTGGGAAAATTGAAAATCAATAAGACAGAGCCACCCCAAAATTTAGGGCTGCACTGCTTACAAGAACCTCAACTTGGGTACACCTGAAATATCCCAGGAAAGACAAAAATGGTTCAAGAAATTGTGGTACATACATACGATGGAATATCCCTCAGCCATGAAATCAATGTCATAAGGCCAGTAGCAGCAAAATGATTGGATTCAGGTACGATGATTGTAAGTGAAATAAGTCACAGAGAAAAAGAAACTTATCATAAGATATCACTTATGAAGGTCCTGTAAACATGGCTACACATGAACTGAATTAGGAAAGAGAACAGAGTCTCACATTTAGAAAACACTCTTATGCCTGCTTAAGTGGGAAGGAGAGGTGGGGTGATGCATAAAACCAGATTTTGTTATTAGTACATGTACCGTTCCCAAAAGCAACTACGGAAGAGTCAATCCCTACACCTTCCTCAGTGAAAGGGACTCAAAACCCCATATTTCCCCCAGAGGAATATATCTGATTAGTAAGAATATTAAAACATATGTATTGATATGTCTCCGTAAGGGAATCAAGTGTGTCCTAACTGGCATAAACATGGCAGTGAGAATTAAATCACACCCAATATAAAAAGGAATTTCAAAAACAAAACAAAAAAACAGGGAAATTGTTTACAATTCCTTCAGGGGCTCTGATGAAACCTGTAATGACCCTATCTACAATGACAGCTGGATGTGGCATAAGTCTGGACACTTGGGACTAAGAGGATTGGTGAGATTGGTTCAGCAAATGCAGACCATTTAAAGCAATAATGTGTTGCACACATTCCAATGGTCCCAACTCCGCAGGTTGAAGGGAATACTACTACAGCTATAACATTTATGGGAAACCTAGAGAATGGACACACTGTGAATACGAAAGGTTTTTAAACTCAACTAATAATCCCTCTCCTGTTGCTCCAGTTTGAATTTCAAACTGCTTTACTATCAATCTCCCAACTTGTTGAGACAGCCCCTTTAACCTTCTGGTTCTCACATGTTGCCAATTGGCAGAGGATGAAAGGTAAAATGGAGAACCAATGAGAGAGTTGCTGTTAGGCATTTGGACTGGCACATGTCACTCTAATTTCCCGTCAGGAAGAAATATTAACCAAAGTCTCAGTCACCCGACAGGAACCAGTACAGGTCCTCAACCAAAATTGTGGATTTGCTGTCAGCTTACAAAAAACGAGTTGAAAAATGGAGCTCTGGGGCACAGCAATTCAAAAACTGGCAGCGTAATGAACGAAAACTATCGTCCAAAAATCTTTTGAGGGACGGCAATGAGGCGGACTTGAAAACGAGGCACAACAGCATGAAACAAATTTCAAGAGGTACTTTGGAATCGCCTTTTAAGCACAGCAAGAGGGGCTCATTGTCGACAATGATGCACTTGGCCAAAAACTGCATATGAGTTTTTTCCTGAATATATTCAGGAGAAAATGCATATGCCCTTTTTGGCCAAGCAAGCAAGCGGGCAATGCAAATCTGCACTACAAAGAAGTATCACTTCCAAGCGGTCAAAAGGGACATCTGCAAAATGTGTAAAAAACAGAAAGGCAAGACATGCCCTGGAGAACAGGGAGCCTGGTTATGCTGATGGGCAGGATGTAAATTGCCAACCGACTCTCTGGAGGAGTGCAATGTGTTCCCTAAAACAATTAAAAAACAGAGTTACAGAGCCAAGGGCACTTCCAGTCTAGGGAATATACCTTGGGAAAACTGAAAATCAATAAGACAGAGCCACCCCAAAATTTAGGGCTGAACTGTTTACAAGAACCTCTACTTGGGTACAACTAAAATATCCCAGGAAAGACAAAATTGGTTCAAGAAATTTTGGTACTTACGTACGATGGATTATCCCTCAGCCATGAAATCAATGTCATAAGGCCAGTAGCAGCAAAATGAGTGGATTCAGGTACGATGATTCTAAGTGAAATAAGTCACAGAGAAAAAGAAACTTATCATAAGATATCACTTATGAAGGTCCTGTAAACATGGCTACACATGAACAGAGTTAGGAAAGAGAAAAGAGCCTCTCATTTAGAAAACACTCTTATGCCTTCTTAAGGGGAAAGGAGAGGAGGGGTGATGCATAAAACCAGAGTTTGATATTCGTACAGGTACCATTTCAAAAACCAAATATGGAATAGACAAGACCTACACCTTCCTCAGGGAAAGAGACACAAAACCCCATATTTCCCGCAGAGGATTATATCTTACTAGTAATAATCTTAAAACCTATATATTGATATGTCTCCATAAGGGAATCAAGTGTGTCTAGACTGGCATTAACATGGCAGTGAGAATCAGCTCAAACCCACTATAAAAAGGAATTTCAAAAACAAACAAAAAAAAAAACCGGGAAATTCTTTACAATTCCTTCAGGGGCTCTGATGAAACCTAGAATGACCCTATTTACAATGACAGCTGGATGTGGCATAAGGCTGGACACTTGGGACTGAGAGGATTTGTGAGATTGGGTGAGCAAATGCAGACCTTTTAAAGCAATAATGTGTGGCACACATTCCAAGGGTCCCAAATCTCCAGGATGAAGGGAATATTACTACAGCTATAACATGTATGGGAAACCTAGAGAATGGACACACTCTGAATACGAAGGGTTTCTAGAACTCAACTAATTGTCCCTCTCCTGGTTCTCCAGCTAGAATTTCCAACTGCTTTACTATCAATCTACCAAATTGGAGAGACAGGCCCTTTAACCTCCTGGTTCGCACAGGTCGCCAATTTGGTAGAGGATGAAAGGGAAGAGGGAGAACCAATGAGAGAGTAGCTATTAGGCATTTGGACGGGCACATGTCACTCTAATTTCCCGGCGGGAGGAAGAATTAATCAAAGTCTCAGCCACACACTGGGAACCTGTATAGGTCCTGAAACAAAATTTTGGACTTGCGGTCAGCTCACAAAAAACGAGTTGAAAAATGGAGCTCAGGGGCACAGCAATTCACAAACTGGCAGAGTACTAAAGGGCAACTATCGCCCAAAAATATGTTGAGGGAAGGCAATGAGGCAGACTTGAAAGCGATCCAGAATAGCAGGAAAGAGATTTCAAGAGGTACATTGGAATCGCCTTCAAAGCACAGGACGAGGGGCACAACTTCGACAATGATGCACTTGGCCAAAAAGGTCGTATGCGTTGACTCCTGAATATATTCAGGAGAAAACACATACGCCCTTTTTGGCCAAGCAAGCAAGCGGGCAATGCAAATCTGCACTACAAAATGTATCACTTCCCACCGGTCAAAAGGGACATCCGCAAAATGTGTAAAAACCAGAAAGGCAAGACAGGCCCTGGAGAACAGAGAGCCCAGTTATGCTGATGGGCGGGATGTAAATTACCAACTGCCTTTGTGGAGAAGATCACTGTGTTACCAAAAACAAGTAAACAAGAGAGCTACAGAACCAAGGGCACTTCCAGTCTAGGGAATATACCTTGGGAAAACTGAAAATCAATAAGACAGAGCCACCCCAATATTGGGGCTGCACTGCTTACAGGAACCTCAACTTGGGTACACCTTAATTATCCCAGGAAAGACAAAAATGGTTTAAGGAATTGTATTACTTATGGACGATGGAATATCCCCCAGCCATGAAATCAATGTCATGAGGCCAGTAGCAGCAAAATGAGTGTATTCAGGTACGATGATTCTAAGTGAAATAAGTCACAGAAAAAAGGAAACTTATCATAAGATATCACTTATGAAGGTCCTGTAAACATGGTTACACATGAACTGAGTTAGGTAAGAGAACAGTGTCTTACATTTAGAAAACACTCTTATGCCTCCTTAAGGGGGAAGGATAGGTGGGGTGATGCATAAAAGCAGTGTGTGATATTAGTACAGGTACCGTTCCAAAAACCAACTACGGATTAGACAAGACCTACACCTTCTTCAGTGAATGGGACTCCAAACACCATATTTCCCACAGAGGAATATATCTGATTAGTAAGAATTTTAAAACCTATGTAATGATATGTCTCCGTAAGGGAATCAAGAGTGTGTAGACTGGCATAAACATGGCAGTGAGAATCAGCTCAAATCCACTATAAAAAGGAATTTGAAAAGCAAAACAAAAAACAGGGAAATTCTTTACTATTCCTTCAGGGGCTCTGATGAAACCTGGAATAACCCTATCTACAACAACAGCTGGATGTGGCATAAGGCTGGACACGTGGTACTGAGAGGATTTGCGCGATTCAGTGAGCAAATGCAGACCATTTAAAGCAATAATGCGTGACAAACATTCCAAGGGTCCCAACTCTCCAGGTTGAAGGGAATATTACTACAGCTATAACATATACGGGAAACCTAGAGAATGGACACACTGTGAATACGAAAGGTTTCTAAAACTCAACTAATAATCCCTCACCTGGTGCTCCGGTTTGACTTTCCAAATGCTTTACTATCAATCTCCCAACTTGGAGAGACAGACCCTTTAACCTCCTGGTTCACACCGGTTGCCATTATGGCAGAGGATGAAAGGGAAGAAGTAGAACCAATGAGAGAGTAGCTGTTAGGCATTTGGATGGTCACATGTCACTCTAATTTCCGGGCAGTAAGAAGAATTAACCAAAGTCTCAGCCACCCACCGGGAACCAATATAGGTCCTAAACCAAAATTTTGTACTTGTGGTCATCTCGAAAAAAACAAGTTGAAAATGGAGCTCAGGGGCAAAGCAATTCACAAATTGGCAGAGTAATAAGGACAACTATCATCCAAAAATCTGTTGAGGGAAGGCAACGAGGAGGAATTGAAAGAGAGCCAGAATAGCAGGAAACAGATTTCAAGAGGTACATTGGAATCGACTTTAAAACACCGGAAGAGGGGCACAACTTCGACAATGATGCACTTTCCCAAAAAGGGCGTATGCGTTTTCTCCTGAATATATTCAGGAGAAAACGCATACGCCCTTTTTGGCCAAGCAAGCAACCAGGCAATGCAAATCTGCACTACAAAGAAGTATCACTTCCCACCGGTCAAAAGGGACATACGCAAAATCTGTAAAAACCAGAAAAACAGGACTGGCCATGAAGAACAGGGATCCTAGTTATGCTGATGGGCAGGATGTAAATTGCCAACTGCCTCTCTGGAGGAGAGCATTTTGTTCCCTAAAACAAGTAAACAACAGAGCTATAGAGCCAAGGGCACTTCTAGTCTAGAGAAGATACCTTGGGAAAACTGAAAATCAATAAGACAGAGCCACCCCAAAATTTAGGGTTACACTGCTTACAAGAACTTCAACTTGGGTACACCTTAAATATCCGAGGAAAGACAAAAATGGTTAAAAGTAATTGTGTTACTTACGTACGATGGAATATACCTCAGCCACGAAATCAATGTCATAAGGCCATTAGCAGCAAAATGAGTGGATATAGGTACGATGATTCTAAGTGAAATAATTCACAGAGAAAAAGAAACGTATCATAAGATACCACTTATGAAGGTCCTGTAAACATGGCTACACATGAACTGAGTTAGGAAAGAGAACAGAGTTTCACATTTAGGAAACACTCTTATGCCTGCTTCTCGGGGAAGGAGAGGTGGGGTGATGCATAAAACCAGAGTTTGATAGTAGTAGAGGTACCGTTCCAAAAACCAAATATGGAATAGACAAGACCTACACTTTCCTCAGTGAAAGGACACAAAACCCCATATTTCCCGCAGAGGAATATAACTGACTAGTAAGAATCTTAAAACCTATGTATTGATATGTCTCCGTAAGGGAATCAAGTGTGTCTAGACAGGCATAAACATGGCAGTGAGAATCCGCTCAAACACACTATAAAAAGGAAATTCAAAAACAAAACACAAAAAGAGGGAAATTCTTTACAATTCCTTCAGGGGTTCTAATGAAACCTGGAATGACCCTATCTACAATGACAGCTGGATGTGGCATAAGGCTGGACACTTTGGACTGAGAGGATTTGTGAGATTCAGTGAGCAAATGCAGACCATTTAAAGAAATAATGTGTGGCACACATTCCAAGGTTCCCAACTCTCCAGGTTGAAGGGAATATTACCACAGCTATAACATGTACGGGAAAGCTAGAGTGTGGACACACTGTGAATACGAAAGGTTGATAAAACTCAACTAATAGTCCCGCTCCTGGTGCTCCAGTTTGAATTTCCTACTGCTTTATTATCAATCTCCAACTTGCAGAGACAGCCCATTTAACCTCCTGGGACTCACAGGTTGCCAGTTTGGCAGAGGATGAAAGGGAAGATGGAGAACCAATGAGAGAATAGCTGTTATGCATTTGGACGGGCACATGTCACTCTAATTTCGCGGCAGGAAGAAGAATTAATCAAATTCTCAGCTACCCACTGGGAACCTGTATAGGTCCTGAACCAAAATTTTGGACTTGTGGTCAGCTCACAAAAAATGAGTTGAAAAATGGAGCTCAGGGGCACAGCAATTCACAAACTGGCAGAGTACTAAAGGGCAACTATCGTCCAAAAACCTGTTGAGGGAAGGCAACGAGGCGGACTTGAATGCGAGCCAGAATAGCAGGAAACAGATTTCAAGAGGTACATTGGAATCGCCTTCAAAGCACAGGAAGAGGGGCTCAACTTCGACAATGACGCACTTGGCCAAAAAGGGTGAATGCGTTTTCTCCTGAATATATTCAGGAGAAAACGCATACGCCCTTTTTGGCCAAGCAAGCAACCGGGCAATGCAAATCTGCTCTACAAAGAAGTATCACTTCCCACCGTTCAAAAGGGACATCCGCAAAAAGTGTAAACACCAGAAAGGCAAGACAGGCCCTGGAAAACAGGGAGCCTTGTTATGCTGATGGGCGGGATGTAAATTGCCAACTCCCTCTCTGGAGGAATGCATTGTGTTCCCTAAAACAAGTAAACACCAGAGCTACAGAGCCAAGGGAATTTCCAGTCTAGGGAATATACCATGGGAAAAGTGAAAATCAATAAGACAGAGCCACCCCAATATTAAGGGCTGCACTGCTTACAAGAACCTCAACTTGGGTACACCTTAAATATGAGAGGAAAGACCAAAATGGTTCAAGTAATTGTGTTACTTACGTACGATGGAATATCCCTCAGCCATGAAATCAATGTCATAAGGCCAGTAGTTTCAAAATGAGTGGATTCAGTTACGATGATTCTAAATGAAATAAGTTACAGACAAAAAGAAATTTATCATAAGATATCACTTATGAAGGTCCTGTAAACATGGCTACCCATGAACTGAGGTAGGATGGAGAACAGAGTCTCACATTTAGAAAACACTCTTATGCCTGCTTAAGGGGGAAGGAGAGGTGGGGTGATGCATAAAACCAGAGTTTGATATTAGTACAGATACTGTTCCAAAATCCAAATATGTAATAGACAAGACTTACACTTTCCTCAGTGAAGGGACACAAAACCCCATATTTCCCGCAGAGGAATATATCTGACTAGTAAGAATCTTAGAACCTATGTATTGATATTTCTCCGTAAGGGAATCAAGTGTGTCTAGACTGGCATAAACATGGCAGTGAGAATCAGCTCAAACCCACTATAAAAAGGAAATTCAAAAACAATACAAAAAAACAGGGAAATTCTTTACCATTCCTTCAGGGGCTGTAATGAAACCTGGAATGACCCTATCTACAACGACAGCTGGATGTGGCATAAGGCTAGACACTTGGGACTGACAGGATTTGTGAGATTCAGTGAGCAAATGCAGACCATTTAAAGCAATAATGCGTGACAAACATTCCAAGGGTCCCAACTCTCCAGGTTGAAGGGAATATTACTACAGCTATAACATGTACGGGAAACCTAGAGAATGGACACACTGTGAATACGAAAGGATTCAAAAACTCAACTAATAGTCCCTCTCCTGGTGCTCCGGTTTGAATTTCCAATTGCTTTATTATCAATCTCCCAACTTGCACAGACAGCCCCTTTAACCTCCTGGTACTCACAGGTTGCCAGTTTGGCAGAGGATGAAAGGGAAGATGGAGAACAAATGAGAGAATAGCTGTTAGGCATTTGGACGGGCACATGTCACTCTAATTTCCCAGCAGAAAGAAGAATTAATCAAATTCTCAGTCACCCAGTGGGAACCTGTATAGGTCCTGAACCTAAATTTTGGACTTGTGGTCAGCTCACAAAAAATGAGTTGAAAAATGGAGCTCTGGGGCACAGCAATTCACAAACTGACAGAGTACTAAAGGGCAACTATCGTCCAAAAATCTGTTCAGGGAATGCAACGAGGTGGACTCAAAAGCGAGCAGGAATAGCAGGAAACAAATTTCAACAGGTACATTGGAATCACCTTCAAAGCACAGGAAGAGGGGCACAACTTCGCCAATGATGCACTTGGCCAAAAAGGGCGTATGCGTTTTCTCCTGAATATATTCAGTAGAAAACGCATACGCCCTTTTTGGCCAAGCAGGCAAGCGGGCAATGCAAATCTGCACTACAAAGAAGTATCACTTCCCACCGGTCAAAAGGGACAACCGCAAAATGTGTAAAAACCCGAAAGGCCAGACAGGCCCTGGAAAACAGGGAGCCTTGTTATGCTGATGGGCGGGATGTAAATTGCCAATTCCCTCTCTGGAGGAGTGCATTGTGTTCCCTAAAACAGGTAAACACCAGAGCTACAGAGCCAAGGGCACTTCCAGTCTAGGTAATATACCATGGGAAAACTGAAAATCAATAAGACACAGCCACCCCAATATTTATGGCTGCACTGCTTACAAAACCTCAACTTGGGTGCACCTTAAATATCCCAGGAAAGACAAAATTGGTTCAAGAAATTGTGGTACTTACGTAAGATGGAATATCCCTCAGCCATGAAATCAATGTCATAAGGCCAGTAGCAGCAAAATGAGTGGATTCAGGTACGATGATTCTAAGTGAAATAAGTCAAAGAGAAAAAGAAACTTATTATAAGATATCACTATTGAAGGTCCTGTAAACATGGCTACCCATGAACTGAGATAGGAAAGAGAACAGAGTCTCACATTTAGAAAACACTTTTATGCCTGATTAAGGGGAAAAGAGAGGAGGGGTGATGCATAAAACCATAGTTTGATATTCATACAGGTACCGTTCCAGAAACCAAATACGGAATAGACAAGACCTACACTTTCCTCAGTGAAATGGACTCAAAACCCCATATTTCTCGAAGAGGAATATATCTGACTAGTAAGAATCTTAAAACCTATGTATTGATAAGTCTCCATAAGGGAATCAAGTGTGTCTAGATTGGCATAAACATGGCAGTGAGAATCAGCTCAAACCCGCTATAAAAAGGAATTTCAAAAACAAAACAAAAAAACAGGGAAATTCTTTAAAATTCCTTCAGGGGCTCTGATGAAACCTGGAATGACACTATCAACAATGACAGCTGGATGTGGCATAAGACTGGACACTTGGGACTGAGAGGATTGGTGAGATTTGGTGAGCAAATGCAGACCATTTAAAGCAATAATGCGTGGCACACATTTCAAGGGTCCCAACTCTCCAGGTTGTAGGGAATATTACTACAGTTATAACATGTAAGGGAAACCTAGAGAATGGACACACTGTGAATAGGAAAGATTTCTAAAACTCAACAAATACTCCCTCTCCTGGTGCTCCGGTTTGAATTTCCAACTGCTTTACTATCAATCTCCCAAATTGGAGAGAGAGCCGCTTTAACCTTCTCGATCGCAGAAGTTGCCAATTTGGCAGAGGATGAAAGGGAAGACGGAGAACCAATGAGAGAGTAGCTGTTAGGCATTTGGACGGGCACATGTCATTCTAATTTCCCGGCAGAAAGAAGAATTAACCAAAGTCTCAGACACCCGCCGGGAACCAGTATAGGTCCTGAACCAAAATTTTGGACTTGCGGTCAGCTCACAAAAAACGAGTTGAAAAATGGAGCTCAAGGGCACAGCAATGCACAAACTGGCAGAGTAGTAAAGGACAACAATCGTCCGAAAATCTGTTGAGGGAAGGAAACGAGGCGTACTTGAAAGCGAGCCAGAATAGCAGGAAACAAATTTCAAGCGGTACATTGGAATCACAATTAAAGCACAGGAATAGGTGCACAACTTCGACAATGATGCACTTGGCCAAAAAGGGTGTATGCGTTTTCTCCTGAATATATTCAGGAGAAAACGCATACGTGCTTTTTGGCCAAGCAAGCAAGCGGGAAATGCAAATCTGCACTACAATGAAGTATCAGTTCCCACAGGTCAAAAGGGCCATCCACAAAATGTGTAAAAACCAGAAAGGCAAGATAGGCCCTGGAGAACAGGGAGCCTAGTTATGCTGACGGACACGATGTAAATTGAGAACTGCCTCTCTGGAGGGGTGCATTGTGTTCCCTAAAACAAGGAAACAAGAGAGCTACAGAACAAAGGGCACTTCCAGTCTAGGGAATATACCTTGGGAAAACTGAAAATCAATAAGATAGAGCCACCCCAAAATTTAGGGCTGCTTATGTAGATGGTTAACTTATGTAGAGTGGAATATTACTCATCCAGAAATCAATGAAATAAGGCCAGTTGTAACAACTCTGGAGGATTTACATACGATCATTCTAAGTGACGTATGTCAGAAAGAAAAAGACACATATCATTAGATGTCACTTAAAGGTGGAATCAAAAATGGCTACACATGAAATAAATTACAAAGCAGAAACATAGTCAAATATGTAGAAAATAGACATAAGGCTGCTAAATGGAAATGTGAGGAAGGGTGAGGTATTATCCAGGAGGTTGAAATTAGCAAAGATACCATTCCAAGTACCAAATTGAATAACTGACAAGGCCTACACGGTACCTCAAAGAACTGCACTCAGCCCACTCAAGTCACTGGAAAATAATACATATGAATGGTAAGCATCTGAAAAAGAATTTATTGTTGTCTCACAGTACATGAATCAAGTGGATGTATAGCAGCAAAAAACAGAGCTTTGAAAATCAGCTGTAACCAATATAAAAATAAATTTAAAAATATTTATAAAAACAGTGAGACAGACAAAAATTCTTACAACTTTTGTTGAAGGGCTATGATGTAACATGGATTGAACACATGTAGACCCACAGCAGGATGATATATAAGGCTGGAAGCTATGCACGCTAAGAGATGTTAGAGAGGCTGGGTGAGGACATGCAGAACTTTAAAAGAAATACTGCCTGATTCCCATTCCATGTGTCCCAAATCTGCAGGTTCAAGGGAATCTTCTGACAGCGAAAATATGCCTTGGAGACCGAAACGAATGTACACCGTGTGATCAGGAAAGGGGTCTAAAATGCACCTCATTTTTGATCTCCTGGTGCTGAGGTCCGCCATTCCAGCCAAATTACTAACAATCTTCCCACTTGGAGAATCAGCACCTTTAACCTCCTGTTTCACACAGTTTGCAATTTGTGCAGAGGATAAACGGGAAGAGGGGGAACCAATGAGAGACTAGCTGTAGGAGTTTTGACAGGCACATGTCACTCTAATTTCCCATTAGGAAGAAAAATTAACCAAAGGCTCAGCCTGCCTCCCCAGAACCAGAATAGGCCCGGAAGCAATACAATGGTTTTGCGGCCAGCTCACAAAAAAAGTGAGTTACAAAATGGAGCTCAGGAGCAGACAATTCAAAGACCTGCAAAGATAAAAATGATAACCAACGTCCAAAAATATATTCAGGTAAGGCAACGAAGAAGATCAGAATGAGAGGCAGAATTGCAGGAAACAGATTTCAAAAGGTAGATTGGACTCACATTTAAAGCATATGAAAAGCAGCAGAATTTCTAAAATGATGTAGTTGGGCAAAAGGATGTATGCGTTTTTTTCATGAATAACTTCAGGAAAAAAACAAATACAGAGTTTTTGGCCAACCAAGCAAGCGGGAAATGCAAATCTGCACAACAAAGAAGTCTCAATTTCCACTGCTCAGAAAGGCCATCCAAAATATATGTACAAACCAGAAATGCAGGAGAGGCCATGGAGAACAGGGAGCTAGTCACGCTGATGGGTGGGGTATAAATATCCAAGAGCCACTCTGAAGTAGTGTATGCTGTTTCCTAAAACATCTAAAATACAAAGCTACCGAGCATAGGGCACTTCCTCTCATGGGCATATAACTTGGGAAGACTAAATATCAACAAGACACAGGCACCCCAAAGTTTAGGGCTGCTCTGCATACAAGAAACTCAACATCAGTACAACTTAAGTATTCCAGGAAAGAGAAAATTGCGTAAAGAACTTGTGGTAATTTTGTACAATGGAATATCACTCAGACATGAAATCAATGTCATAAGGCCAGTAGCAGCAAAATGAGTGGATTTAGGTACGATGATTCTAAGTGAAATAAGTCACACAGAAAAAGAAACTTATCATAAGATATCACTTATGAAGTGCCTGTAAACATGGCTACACATGAACTGAGGAAAGAGAACAGAGTCTCACATTGAGAAAACACTCTTATGCCTGCTTAAGGGGGAAGGAGAGTTGGGATGATGCATAAAACCAGAGTTTGATATTAGCACATGTACCATTCCATGAAGCAAATACAGAATAGAGAAAACCTACACCTTCCTCAGTGAACGGGACTCAAAACCCCAATTCCCAGCACTATAATATATCTGACTAGTAAGAAACTTAAAACCTATATATTGATATATCTCCATAAGGGAATCAAGTGTGTCTAGAACGGCAGAAACATGTTGGTGAAAATCAGCTCAACCCCATTATAAAAATGAATTTCAAAAACAAAACAAAAAAAACAGCGAAATTCTTACACAATTCCTTCAGGGGTTCTGATGAAGCCTGGAATGACCCCATCTGCAAAGACAGCTAGATGAGACATAAGGCTGGACACTTGTGGCTGAGAGGACTGGTGAGATTGGGTGAGAAAATGCATACCCTTTAAAGCAGTAATGCATGCCACCCATTCCATGGGTCCCAGCTCACCAGGTAGAAGGGAATATCACTACAGTTATAACATGTATGGGAAACCTAGAGAATGGACACCCTGTGATGGCGTAAGATTTCTAAAAGGCTCCTAATTTTTCCCCTCCTTGTGCTCCAGTTTGGCATTCCAACTGCTTTACTATCAATCTCCCAACTTGGAGAGTCAGCCCCTATAAGCTCCTGCTTCGCACAGTTTGCAAATTGTGCAGTGGATGAAAGGGAAGAGGGAGAACCAATCAGAGAGTAGCTGTAGGCATTTGGACGGACACATGTCACTCTAATTTCCCGTCTGGAAGGAAGAATTATCCAAAGTGTCAGCCTGCACCCCCGGAACCAGTATAGGTCCTGTAGCAAAATTGTGGATTTGCGGTCAGCTCACAAAAACACGAGTTGAAAATTGGAGCTCAGGGGCACAGCAATTCACAATCCCGCAGAGTTATAAAGGACAACTCTCTTCCAAAAATCTGTTGAGGGAAGGCAACGAAGCAGACTTGAAAATGAGGCAGAATTGCACAAAACATATTTCAAGAGGTAAATTGGAATCGCCTTTAAAGCACAGGAAAAGCGTAACAACTTCAACAATGATGCACTTGGCCAAAAAGGGCGTATGCATTTTCTGCTGAATATCCAGGAGAAAATGAATACGCCCTTTTTGGCCAATCAAGCAAGCCCGCAATGCAAATCCACACTACAAAGAATTGTCACTTCCCACCGGTCAAAGTGGACATCCGAAAATCTGTAAAAACCAGAAAATAAAGACAGAGATAACAAGAGCATGTTGCAATGTGATCCCAAGGGTCATGGAGGACTGTGATGACAAGGTCATGGAGCATTTTGCTGACAAAGGCATGGAGCATTGTGATGACAAGGGTCACGGAGCACTGTGATGACAAGCCTAAAGGAGCATTGTGATTACATGGGTCATGGAGCATTGGGATGACAGGGGCATGGATCATTGTGATGACAAGGGTTATGGAGCATTTTGATGACAAGAGTCCCGGATCACTGTGTTGTCAGGGGTCATGGAGGGTTGTGATGACAGTGGTCATGGAGCATTGTGATGACAAGTGTCATGTAGAAGTGACATGAGAAGGTCATGGAGCTTTGGGCTGAAAATGTTCATGGAGTATTGTGATGACATGGGTCATGGAGCATTGTAATGAGAAGACCATGGAGCCTTGTGATGACAAGTCTCATGGAGCATTCTGATGAAAATGGGCATGGAGAATTGTGATTACAGGGGTCTTGGAGCATTGTGATGACAAGGGCATGGAGCATTTGGATGAGAAGACCATGGAGCGTTCTGATGACATGCATCATGGAGCTTTGTGATGACAAGGGCATGGAGCATGGTGATTACAGGGTTCTTGGAGCATTGTGATGAAAAGGGAATGGATCATTGTCATGGAAAAGGCATGGAGCCTTGTCATGACAGCGTTCAAGGAGCATACTGATGACAAGTGTCAGGGAGCATTGTGATGACAACTGTATTGAGCATTGTGATGACAAAGGTCATGGAGCATTGTGATGAGAATACCATGGATAATTGTGATGATGAGCGTCATGGAGCGTTGTGATGACAAGTGTTATGGAACATTGTGATCACAAGGGTTTGGAACATTGTGATGTCAGAGGTCATGGAGCATTTTGATTTCATTGTGATGACAATAGCATGAAGCATTATGATGATGGGCATGGTGCATTGTGATGACAGGGTTCATGGAACATTGAGATGAAAAGGGGCATGGAGCATTGTGATTAAAGTGGTCTTGGAGCACTGTGATGAAAAGGGCATGGAGCATTGTGATGAGAAGGCAATGGAGCATTCTGATGACATGTGTCATGGAGCTTTGTGATGACAAGGGCATGGAGCATTGTGATGGCAGTGGCATTCAAAATTCGTCTAACAAGTTTCATGGATTATTGTGATGATGGTGGACATGGTGCCTTTTGATGACAAGGGCATGGAGCATTGTGATTTCAAGGTCATGGAATATTGTGAAGACAGGTGACAGGGAGTGTTGTGATGACATATGTCATGGTCCATTGAGATGACAATGTCATGGAGCATTGTGATACCAAGTGTCATGGAGGATTGTGATGACAAAGTAATGGAGCATTTTGATGACAAGGGCTTGGAGCATCGTGATGACAAGTGTCATGGAGCACTGTGATGACAAGATCTTGGAGCATTGTGAGGAGAAGGGCCATTGAGAATTTTGATGAGAAGGTCGTGAAGCATTGTGATGAAAAGTGCACCGATCTTGCTATGACAGGGGTCATGGAGCATTGCGATGTCAAGTGCATGGAGAATTGTATTGACAAGAGCATGTAACATTGTGATGAGAAGTGTCATGGAGCATTTTGATGATAAGGACATGTAGAATTTTGATGACCAGTGCCTGGAGCATTGTGATGAAAAATGCTTAGATCCTTTTCATGACAGGGTTCAAGGAGCATTCTGACAACAAGTGTCAGGGAACATTGTGATGACAAGTGTATTGAGCATTGTGATGACAAAGGTCATGGAGCATTGTGATGACAGGCATCATGGAGCGTTGTGATGACAAATGTTATGGAACATTGTGATCACAATGGTTTTGAGCATTGTGATGACAGAAGTCATGTATCATTTTCATTTCAAGGTGCATGGAGCATTGTGATGACAAGGGCATGGAGCTTGCTGTGATAGGGGTCATAGAGCATTGCAATGACAAGTGCATGGAGAATTGTGATGACAAGAGCATGTAACATTGTGATGAGAAGTGTCATGGAGCATTTTGATTATATGGACATGTAGAATTTTGATGACCATTGCATGGAGCATTGTGATGGAAAGACCGTGGAGCACTGTGATGAGAAGACCATGGATAATTGTGATGATGAGCGTCATGGAGCACTGTAATGACAAGGTGCATAGAGCATTGTGATGACAGGTGTCTTGGATCATTGTGATGACAAGTGTCATGGACCATTCTGATGACAAGCTTGTGGAGTAATGTGATGACAATGGCATGGAGCATTGTGAGGAAAAGGGCATGGAGCATTGTGATGAAAAATGTTTGGAGCCTTTTCATGACAGTGTTCAAGGAGCATTCTGACGACAAGTGTCATGGAGCATTGTGATGACAAGTGTATTGAGCATTGTGATGACAAAGGTCATGGAGCATTGTGATGACAGGCATCATGGAGCGTTGTGATGACAAATGTTATGGAACATTGTGATCACAAGGGTTTTGAGCATTGTGATGACAGAAGTCATGTATCATTTTCATTTCAAGGTGCATGGAGCATTGTGATGACAAGAGCATGAAGCATTGTGAACCCAAGATTCATGGAGGGTTTTGATGACAATGGGAATGGAGTATTGTGATGACAAGCACATGGAGCATTGTGATGAGAAGGTCATGTAGCATTTTGCTGACAAATGCATGGAGCATTTTGATGACAAGGGTCATGGAACACTGTGATGACAAGCGTCATGGAGCATTGTGATTACAGTGGTCACGGAGCATTGGGATGGCAAGGGCATTGATCATTGTGATGACAAGGGTCATGGAGCATTGTGATGACAAGGTCCTGGAGCATTGTGAGGAGAAGTGTCATGGAGCATTGAGATGGCAAGACCGTGGAGCACTGTGATAAGAAGACCATGGATAATTGTGATGTCGAGCGTCATGCAGCACTGTAACGACAAGGGGCATGGAGCATTGCGATGACAGGGGTCATGGAGCACAGTGATGAGAAGTTCATGGAGCATTGGGCTGACAATATTCATTGAGTATTGTGATGGAAGTGGTCATGGAGCATTGCGATGACAATGGAATGGAGCATTGTGATGACAAGGTCCTGGAGCATTGTGAGGAGAAGACCATGGAGCCTTGTGATGACAAGTGTCATGGAGCATTCTGATGAAAAGGGGTGTGGAGCATTGTGATTACATGGGTCTTGAGGCATTGTGATGAAAATGGCATGGGTGATTCTGATGAAAATGGCATGGAGCCTTGTCATGACAGGGTTCAAGGAGCATACTGACGACAAGTGTCAGGGAGCATTGTAATGAAAAGTGTATTGAGCATTGTGATGACAAAGGTCATGGAGCATTGTGATGAGAAGACGTTGCATGACTGTGATGACGAGCGTCATGGGACATGTGATGACAAGTGTTATGGAACATTGTGATCAGAAGGGTTTGGAGCATTGTGATGACAGAGGACATGGAGCATTTTGATTTCATTGTGATGACAATAGCATGAATCATTATGATGATGGGCATTGTGCATTGTGATGACAGTGTTCATGGAGCATTGAGATGAAAAGTGGTATGGAGAATTGTGATTACAGAGGTCTTGGAGCATTGTGATGACAAGGGTCATGGAGCCTTGTGATGACAAGGCCGTGGAACACTGTGATGGCAGTGGTCATGGAGCATTGTTATGACAGGTGTAATGGAGCACTGTGATGACAAGGACATGGAGCAATGTGATGAGAGATTTCATTGAGCATTGTGATGACAATGGCCTGGAGCATTGTGATGCCAAGGGTCATGGAGCTTTGTGATGACAAATGTCATGGGGCATTTTGATGACAAGGGTGTGGTGCATTGTGATGAGAAGGGAAGGGAGCATTGTGATGACAGGGTCATGGAGCAATTTGAATAAAAGGGTCATGGAATATTTTGATGATGGGGGTTATGGAACATTGTGATGTCAGGGGTCATGGAGCATTGTGATGATAAGGGCATGTAGCACTGTGATTACAGGGGTCATGGAACACTGTGATGACAGGGGCTAGGGAGTATTGTGATGACTAGTGATGTAACATTGTGATATATGTCGTCAGAGAGCATTTTGATGAGAAGTGCATGGAGCATTGTGATGACAAGTGTTATGGATCATAGCAATGATAAGGATGTGCAGTATTGTGATGACAAGCACATGGCGCATTTTGATGACATGGGTCATGGAGCATTGTGCTGACAAGCGCATGGAGCATTTTGATGACAAGTGTCAGGGAGCATTGTGCTGACAAAGGCATGGAGCATTTTGATGACAAGGGTCACAGAGCATTTTGATGAAATATTCATGGAGCATTGTGGTGAAAAAGATCACAGAGCCTTGTGTGACGAGGGAATGGACAATTGTGATGAGATAGGTCATGAAGCATTGTGATGACTGGAGTCACGGAGCACTGTGATGAAAGGGGTCATGGAGCATTGTGATTACAAGGCATGGAGCAATGTGATGACAGGGGCATGGATCATTGGTCTGACAAGTTTCATGGATTATTGTGACGACAATGGGCATGGAGCATTGTGATGACAAGGGCATGGATCATTGTGGTGACAAAGGAATGGAGCATTTTGATGACAAGGGACACAGAGCATTGTGATGAAATATTCATGGAGCATTGTGGTGAAAATGATCACAGAGCCTTGTGTGAAGAGGGCATGGACCACTGTGATGACAAAGGTCATGAAGCCTTGTGATGACTGGAGTCACAGAGCATTGTGATGACAGGGGTCATGGAGCATTGCTCTGACAAGATATATGGATTATTGTGATGAGAGTGGGAATGGAGCTTTGTGATGACAAGGGCATGGAACATTGTGATGACAAAGTCATGGAATATTGTGAAGACAGGTGTCAGGGAGCATTGTGATGACATATGTCATTGTCCATTGTGATGAAAATGGCATGGAGCATTGTGATACCAAGTGTTCATGGAGGATTGTGATGACAAATGTAATGGAGCATTTTGATGACAAGGGCTTGGAACATTGTGATGACAAGGGTCATGGAGCATTGTGATGACAATGGCATGGATCATTCTGATGACAAGGGCCATTGAGAATTTTGATGACAATGTCGTGAAGCATTGTGATGACAATAGCATGGAGCTTGCTATGACAGGGGTCATAGAGCATTGTGATGACAAGTGCATGGAGAATTGTGATGACAAGATCATGTAACATTGTGATGACAAGTTTCACGAAGCATTGTGATGACAACGACGTGGAGAATTGTAATGACATGGGACATGGAGCATTGTGATAAACAGTGCATGGAGAATTGTGATAGCAAGACCGTGGAGCATTGTGATGAAAAGACCATGGATAATTATGATGAAGAGCGTCATGGATCACTGTAATGACAAGGGGCATGGAGCACTGTGATGACAGGTGTCATGGAGCAATGTGATGAGACGGGTCATGGAGCATTGTGATGACAAGGGTCATGGAGCACTGTGATGAGAACGTCATTGAGCATTGGCCTGAAAATGTTCATGGAGTATTGTGATGACAGTGGTCAAGGAGCATTGTGATGACAAGGGAATGGAGCATTGTGATGACAAGTTCCTGGAGCAGTGTGATGAGAAGACCATGGAGTCTTGTGATGACAAGTCTCATGGAGCATTCTGATGAATAGGGGCATAGAGCGCTGTGATTACAGGGTTCTTGGAGCATTGTGATGTCAAGGGCATGGAGCATTGTGATCACAGGGGTCTTGGAGCATTGTGATGACAAGGGTCATGGAGCATTGGATGCCAAGGCGGTGGAACATTGTGATGGCAAGGGTCATGGAGCATTGTTATGACAGGGGTAATGAAGCATTGTGATGAAAAGGGCATGGAACATTGGTCTGAAAATTTCATGGATTATTGTGATGAGATTTGCCATGGAACATTGTGATGACTAGGGCACGGAACAGTGTGATACATGTGTTATGGAGGATTGTAATGACAAGGGCATGGAGCACTGTGATGAGAAGTGTATCGAGCAATGTGATGACAAGCGTCAAAGAGCATTGTGGTGACAAGGGCATGGAGCAATGTGATGAGAGATTTCATGTAGCATTGTGATGAAAGGGGTAATGGAGCATTGTGATGACAAGGGCATGGAGCAATGTGATGAGATGGGCATGGAACATTGGTCTGACAAGTTTCATGGATTATTGTGATGACAATGGGCATGGAGCATTGTGATGACAAGGGCATAGAGCATTGTAGTGACAATGGCATAGAGCATTTTGATGACAAGGGACACAGAGCATTGTGATGAAATATTCATGGAGCATTGTGGTGAAAATGATCACAGAGCCTTGTGTGAAGAGGGGATGGTCCACTGTGATGACAAACGTCATGAAGCATTCTGATGACTGGTGTCACAGTGCATTGTGATGACAGGGGTCATGGAACATTGCTCTGACAAGATTTATGGATTATTGTGATGAGAGTGGGCATGGCGCATTGTGATGACAAGGTCATGGAACATTGTGCTGACAAGGTCATGGAGTATTATGAAGACAGGTGTCAGGGAGCATTGTGATGACATATGTCATTGTCCATTGTGATGACAATGGCATGGAGCATTGTGATGACAAGGGCCATTGAGAATTTTGATGACAACGTCGTGAAGCACTGTGATGATAAGCGCGTGGAGCTTGCTATGACAGGGGTCATAGAGCATTGTGATGACAAGTGCATGGAGAATTATAATGACATGGGACATGGAGCATTGTGATGAACAGGGCATGGAGAATTGTGATACCAAGACCATGGAGCATTGTGATGAAAAGACCATGGGTAATTATGATGAAGAGCGTCATGGATCTCTGTAATGACAACGGGCATGGAGCATTCTGATGACAGGTGTCATGGAGCATTGTGAAGAGAGGAGTCATGGAGCACTGTGATGACAAGGGAATGGAGCATTGTGATGACAAGGTACTGGAGCAGTGTGATGAGAAGACCATGGAGCCTTGTGATGACAAGTCTCATGGAGCATTCTGATGAATAGGGGCATGGAGCATTGTGATTACATGGGTCTTGGGGCATTGTGATGACAAGGGCATGGAGCATTGTGATTACAGGGGTCTTAGAGCATTGTGATGACAAGGGTCATGGAGCCTTGGATGCCAAGGCGGTGGAACATTGTGATGGCAGAGGTCATGGAGCATTATTATGACAGTGGTAATGGAGCATTGTGATGACAATGGCATGCAACACTGGTATGAAAATTTCATGGATTATTGCGATGAGATTCATCATGGAACATTGTGATGACTAGGGCACGGAACACTGTGATACATGTGTCATGGAGGATTGTAATGACAAGAGCATGGAGCATTGTGATGAGAAGAGTATCGAGCATTGTGATGACAAGCGTCAAGGAGCATTGTGGTGACAAGGGCATGGAGCAATGTGATGAGAGGTTTCATGTAGCATTGTGATGAAATGGCATGGAGCATTGTGATGCCAAGGGTCATGGATCTTTGTGATGACAAAGGTCATGGAGCATTTTGATGACAAGGTCGTGGTGCATTGTGATGAGAAGGGCAGGGAGCATTTTGATGACAGGGTCATGAGGCAAATTGATGAAAAGTGTCATGGAACATTTTGATGACAGGGGTTACGGAATATTGTGATGTCAGGGTTAATGGAGCACTTTGATGAAAAGGTTCATGGAGCATTCTGACGAAAAGGTGCTTGGAGCACTGAGATTACAGGGGTTTTGAAGCAATGTGATTACAAGGGCATGGAGCATTGTGATGAGAAGGCTAAGGAGCATTCTGATGACATGCTTCATGGAGCTTTGTGATGACAAGGACATGGAGCATTGTGATTACAGCGGTCTTGGAGCATTGTGATGAAAAGGGAATGGATCATTGTGATGAAAAATGCATGGAGCCTTGTCATGACAGGGTTCAAGGAGCATACTGATGACAACTGTCAGGGAGCATTGTGATGATAAGTGTATTGAGCATTGTGATGACAAAGATCATGGAGCATTGTGATGAGAAGACCATGGATAATTGTGATGACCAGCGTCATGGGGCATTGTGATGACAAGTGTTATGGAACATTGTGATCAGAAGGGTTTGGTGCATTGTGATGACAGAAGTCATTGAGCATTTTGATTTCATTGTGATGACAATAGAATGAAATATTATGGTGATGGGCACGGTGCATTGTGATGACAGAGTTCATGGAGCATTGAGATGAAAAGGGGCATGGAGCATTGTGATTACAGTGGTGTTGGAGCATTGTGATGACAAGGTCATGGAGCATTGTGATGAGAAGGCCATGGAGCATTCTGATGACATGCGTCATGGAGATTTGTGATGACATGGGCATGGAGAATTGTGATTACAGTGGTCAAGGAATATTGTGATGACAGGGGTGAGGGAGTATTGTGATGACTAGTGATGGAACATTGTGATATCAGTGGTGAGAAAGCATTTTGAGAAGAAGTGCATGGAGCATTGTGATGACAAAGTTTATGGAGCATTTTGATGACAAGCATGTGGAGCATTGTGATGACAAGTGCATGGTGCATTGTGATGACAAGTTTTATGGAGCATAGCGATGAAAAGGATGTGCAGCACTCTGATGAAAAGAGCATGGCACATTGTGATTACATGTGTCATGGAGCATTGGGATGACATGGGACACATAGCATTGTGATAAAAATTTCTTGGAGCATTGTGGTGACAAAGATCACAGAGCCTTTTGTGACGAGCGCATGGACCATTGTGATGAGAAAGGTCATGAATCACTGTGATGACTGGAGTCACGGAGCATTGTGATGACAGGGGTCATGGTGCATTGTGATGACAATGGCATGGAGCAATGTGATTCCAGGGGCATGGATCATTGGTTTGACAAGTTTCATGGATTATTGTGATGACAGTGGGCATGGAGCATTGAGATGACAAGGGCATGGAGCATTGTGGTGACCAAGGTCACAGAGCCTTGTGTGACGAGGGCATGGACCATTGTGAGGAGAAAGGTCATGAAGCATTGTGATGACTGGAGTCACGGAGCATTGTGATGACAGGGGTCATGGAGCACTGTGATGACAAGGGCATGGAGCATTGTGATGACAGGGGCATGGAACATTGGTCTTATATATTTCATAGATTATTGTGATGACAGTGGGCATGGCACATTGTGATGACAAGGCCGTGGAATATTGTGATGGCAGTGGTCATAGAGCATTTTTATGACAGGTGTAATGGAGCATTGTGATGACAAGGGCATGGAGCAATGTGATGAGAGTTTTCATTGAGCATTGTGATGACAATGACATGGAGCATTGTGATGCCAATGTTCATGGAGCTTTGTGATGACAAATGTCATGGGGCATTTTGATGAGAAGGGCGTAGTGCATTGTGATGAGAAGGGCAGGGAGCATTGTGATGACAGTGTCATGCATCAATTTGAATAAAATGGTCATGGAATATTTTGATGACAGGGGTTATGGAACATTGCGAAGTCAGGGGTCATGAAGCATTGTGATGAAATTGGTCATGGGGCATTTTGTGACAGGGGTTATGGAACATTGTGATGTCAGGGGTCATGGAGCATTGTGATGATAAGGGCATGTAGCACTGTGATGACAGTTGTCATGGAACACTGTGATGACAGGGGTGAGCGAGTATTGTGATGACTAGTGATGGAATATTTTGATATATGTGGTGAGAGAGCATTTTGATGAGAAGAGCATGGAGCATTGTAATGACAAGTTTTATGGAGCATAGCGATGAAAAGGATGTGGAGCATTGTGATGAAAAGAGCATGGCACATTGTGATGACATGTGTCATGGAGCATTGTGCTGACAAGTGCATGGAGCATTTTGATGACAAGTGTCATGGAGCATTGTGCTGACAAAGGCATGGAGCAATGTGATGACAAGGGACACAGAGCATTGTGATGAAAATTTCATGGAGCATTGTGGTGACAAAGGTCACAGAGCCTTCTGTGACGAGGGCATCGACAATTGTGAGGAGAAATGTCATGAAGCATTGTGATGTCTGGAATCACGGAGCATTGTGATGACAGGGGTCATGGAGCCTTGTGATGACAAGGGCATGGAGCATTGTGATGACAGGGGCATGGAACATTGGTCTGACATGTTTCATGGATTATTGTGATGACAGTTGGCATGGCACATTGTGATGACATGGGTTATGGAGCATTGTGATGACAAGGGCATGGAGCATTGTGATGACAGGGGCATGGAACATTGGTCTGACATGTTTCATGGATTATTGTGATGACAGTGGGCATGGCGCATTGTGATGACATGGGTTATGGAGCATTGTGCTGAAACGCGCATCGAGCATTGTGCTGACAAATGCATGGAGCTTTGTGATGACATGGGTCACAGAGCATTGTGATAAAAATTTCATGGAGCATTGTTGTGACAAAGGTCATGGAGCACTGTGATGAGAAGACCTTGCATAATTGTGATGACGAGCGTCATGGGGCATGTGATGACAAGTGTTATGGAACATTGTGATCAGATGGGATTTGAGCATTGTGATGACAGAGGACATGGAGCATTTTGATTTCAATGTGATGACAGTAGCATGAATCATTATGATGATGGGCATGGTGCATTCTGATGACAGTGTTCATGGAGCAATGAGATGAAAATTGGCATGGAGAATTATGATTACAGAGGTCTTGGAGCATTGTGATGAGAAGGGTCATGGAGCCTTGTGATGACAAGGCCGTGGAACATTGTGATGGCTGGGGTCATGGAGCATTGTTATGACAGGTGTAATGGAGCATTGTGATGACAAGGGAATGGAGCATTGTCATGCTAAGGGTCATGGAGCTTTTTGATGACAAATGTCATGGGGCATTTTGATGACAAGGGCGTGGTGCATTGTGATGAGAAGGGCAGGGATCATTGTGATGACAGGGTCATGGAGCAATTTGAATAAAATGGTCATGGAATATTTTGATGAGAGGGGATATGGAACATTGCGATGTCAGGGGTCATGAAGCATTGTGATGAAATGGGTCATGGGGCATTTTGTGACAGGGGTTATGGAACATGGTGAATTCAGGGGTCATGGAGCATTGTGATGATGAGGGCATGTAGCACTGTGATGACCGTGGTCATGGAACATTGTGATGGCAGGGGTGAGCGAGTATTGTGATGACTAGTGATGGAACATTGTGATATATGTGGTGAGAGAGCATTTTGATGAGAAGTGCATGGAGCATTGTGATGACAAGTTTTATGGAGCATAGCGATGAAAAGTATGTGGAGCTTTGTGATGAAAAGAGCATGGCACATTGTGAAGACATGTGTCATGGAGCATTCTGATGACAAGTGCATGGAGCATTTTGATGACATGTGTCATGGAGCATTGTGCTGACAAAGGCATGGAGCATTTTGATGACAAGGGACACAGAGGATTGTGATGAAAATTTCATGGAGCATTGTGGTTACAAATATCACAGAGCCTTGTGTGACGAGGGCATGGACCATAGTGATGAGAAAGGTCATGAATCATTGTGATGAATGGAGTCACGGAGCACTGTGATGACAGGGGTCATGGTGCATTGTGATGACAAGGGCATGGAGCATTGTGATGAGAATCCCATGGAGCATTCTGATAACATGCCTCATGGAGCTTTGTGATGACAATGGCATGGAGAATTGTGATTACAGGGGTCATGGAATATTGTGATGACAGGGGTGAGGGAGTATTGTTATGACTAGTGATGGAACATTGTGATATCAGTGGTGAGAAGGCATTTTGAGGACAAGTGCATGGAGCATTGTGATGACAAGTTTTATGGAGCATTTTGATGACAAGGATGCGGAGCATTGTGATGACAAGTGCATGGTGCATTGTGATGACATGAGTTATGGAGCATTGTGCTGACACGCGCATCGAGCTTTGTGATGACAAGGGTCACAGAGCATTGTGATAAAAATTTCATGGAGCATTGTGTTGACATGTGTTATGGAGCCTTGTGCTGACACGCACATCGAGCATTGTGATGACAAGGGCATGGAGCATTGTAGTGACAAAGGTCACAGAGCCTTGTGTGACGAGGGCATGGACCATTGTGAGGACAAAGGTCATGAAGCATTGTGATGACTGGAGTCACGGAGCATTGTGATGACAGGGGTCATGGAGCATTGTGATGACAAGGGCATGGAGCATTCTGATGAAAAGTTGCATGGAGCATTGAGATTACAGGGGTTTTGAAGCAATGTGATGACAAGGGCATGGAGCATTGTGATGACATGCGTCATAGAGCTTTGTGATTAAAGGTCATGGAGCATTGTGATTACAGGGGTCTTGGAGCATTGTGATGAGAAGGGAATGGATCATTGTGATGAAAAAGGCATGGAGCCTTGTCATGACAGTGTTCAAGGAGCATACTGATGACAAGTGTCAGCGAGCATTGTGATGCCAAGTGTATTGAGCATTGTGGTGACAAAGGTCATGGAGCACTGTGATGAGAAGACCCAGCATAATTGTGATGATGAAAGTCATGGAGCATGTGATGACAAGTGTTATGGAACATTGTGATCAGAAGGGTTTGGAGATTTGTGATGACAGAGGACATGGAGCATTTTGATTTCATTTTGATGAAAATAGCATGAATCATTATGATGATGGGGATGGTGCATTGTGATGACAGAGTTCATGGAGTATTGAGATGAAAAGTGGCATGGAGAATTGTGATTACAGAGGTCTTGCAGCATTCTGATGACAAGGGCATGGAGCATTGTGATGAGAAGGCCTCGGAGGATTCTGATGACATGTGTCATGGATCTTTGTGATGACAAGGGCATGGAGCATTGTGATCACACGGGTCTTGGAGCATTGTGATGACAAGGGTCATGGAGCCTTGGATGCCAAGGCGGTGGAACATTGTGATGGCATGGGTCATGGAGCATTGTTATGACAGGGGTAATGGAGCATTTTGATGACAAGGGCATGGAACATTGGTCTGAAAATTTCATGAATTATTGTGATGAGATTCGGCATGGAACATTGTGATGACTAGGGCACGGAACACTGTGATACATGTGTCATGGAGGATCGTAATGACAAGGGATGGAGCATTGTGATGAGAAGAGTATCGAGCATTGTGATGACAAGCGTATGGAGCATTGTGGTGACAAGGGCATGGAGCAATGTGATGAGAGGTTTCATGTAGCATTGTGATGAAATGGCATGGAGCATTGTGATGCCAAGGGACATGGAGCTTTGTGATGACAAACGTCATAGAGCATTTTGATGACAAGGTCGTGGTGCATTGTGATGAGAAGGTCAGGGAGCATTGTGATGACAGGGTCATGGAGCAAATTGATGGAAAGTGTCATGGAACATTTTGATGACAGGGGTTATGGAACATTGTGATGTCAGGGTTAATGGAGCATATTGATGACAAGTGTCATGGAGCATTGTGCTGACAAAGGCATAGAGCTTTGTGATGACAAGGGTCACAGAGCATTGTGATAAAATTTTCATGGATCATTGTGGTGACAAATGTCACAGAGCTTTGTGTGACGAGGTCATGGACCATTGTGATGACAAGTGTCATGAAGCATTTTGATGACAGGAGGCCCGGAGCGTTGTGATAACAGGGGTCTTGGAGCATTGGGATGAAAAGTGAATGGATCATTGTGATGAAAAAGGCATGAAGCCTTGTCATGACAGTGTTCAAGGAGCATACTGGTGACAAGTGTCAGCGAGCATTGTGATGCCAAGTGTATTGAGCACTGTGGTGAAAAATGTCATGGAGCATTGTGATGAGAAGACCTTGCATAATTGTGATGATGAGCGTCATGGGGCATGTGATGACAAGTGATATGGAACATTGTGATCAGAAGGGTTTGGAGCACTGTGATGACAGAGGACATGGAGCATTTTGATTTCATTGTGATGACAATAGCATGAATCATTATGATGATGGGCATGGTGCATTTTGATGACAGGGTTCATGGAGCATTGAGATGAAAAGTGGCATGGAGAATTGTGATTACAGAGGTCTTGGAGCACTGTGATGACAAGGGTCATGGAGCCTTGTGATAACAAGGCTGTGGAACATTGTGATGGCAGGGGTCATGGAGCATTGTTATGACAGGTGTAATGGAGCATTGGGATGACAAGGGCATGGAGCAATATGATGAGAAGTTTAATTGAGCATGGTGATGACAATGGCATGGAGCATTGTGATGCCAGGGGTCATGGAGCGTTGTGATGACAAATGTCATGGGGCATTTTGATGACAAGGGCGTGGTGCATTGTAATGACAAGGGCATGGAGCATTCTGATGAAAAGGTGCATGGAGCATTGAGATTACAGGGGTTTTGAAGCAATGTGATTACTAGAGCATGGAGCATTGTGATGAGGAGGCAATGGAGCATTCTGATGAATTGCGTCATGGAGCTTTGTGATGACAAGGACATGGAGCATTGTGATTACAGGGGTCTTGGAGCATTGTGATGAAAAATGCATGGAGCCTTCTCATGACAGGGTTCAAGGAGCATACTGATGACAACTGTCAGGGAGCATTGTGATGATAAGTGTATTGAGCATTGTGATGACAAAGATCATGGAGCATTGTGATGAGAAGACCATGGATAATTGTGATGACCAGCGTCATGGGGCATTGTGATGACAAGTGTTATGGAACATTGTGTTCAGAAGGGTTTGGTGCATTGTGATGACAGAGGTCATTGAGCATTTTGATTTCATTGTGATGACAACAGCATGAAATAATATGGTGATGGGCACGGTGCATTGTGATGACAGGGTTCATGGAGCATTGAGATGAAAAGGGGCATGGAGCATTGTGATTACAGGGTGTTGGAGCATTGTGATGACAAGGGCATGGCACATTGTGATGAGAAGGCCATGGAGCATTTTGATGACATGAGTCATGGAGCTTTGTGATGACAAGGGCATGGAGAATTGTGATTACAGGGGTCATGGAATATTGTGATGACAGGGGTGAGGGAGTATTTTGATGTCTAGTGATGGAACATTGTGATATCAGTGGTGAGAAGGCATTTTGAGGAGAAGTGCATGGAGCATTGTGATGAAAAGGTTTATGGAGCATTTTGATGACAAGGATGTGCAGCATTGTGATGACAAGTGCATGGTGCATTGTGATGACATGGGTTATGGAGCATTGTGCGGACACGCGCATTGAGCATTGTGATGACAAGGATCATGGAGCATTGTGCTGACAAAGGCATGGAGCTTTGTGATGACAAGGGTCACAGAGCATTGTGATAAAAATTTCATGGAGCATTGTGGTGACAAAGATCACAGAGCTTTGTATGACGAGGTCATGGACCATTGTGATGACAAATATCATAAAGCATTGTGATGACTGGAGTCACGGAGCTTTGTGATACCAGGGGTCTTAGACAATTGTGATGAAAAGGGAATGGATCATTGTGATGAAAAAGGCATGGAGCCTTGTCATGACAGTGTTCAAGGAGCATACTGATGACAAGTGTCAGCGAGCCTTGTGATGCCAAGTGTATTGAGCATTGTGGTGACAAATGTCATGGAGCATTATGATGAGAAGACCTTGCATAATTGTGATGACGAGCGTCATGGGGCATGTGATGACAAGTGTTATGGAACATTGTGATCAGAAGGGTTTGGAGCATTGTGATGACAGAGGACATGGAGCATTTTGATTTCATTGTGATGACAATAGCATGAATCATTATGATGATGGGCATTGTGCATTGTGATGACAGTGTTCATGGAGCATTGAGATGAAAAGTGGCATGGAGGATTGTGATTACAGAGGTAATGGAGCATTGTGAGGACAAGGGTCATGGAGCCTTGTGATGACAAGGCCGTGGAACATTGTGATGGCAGAGGTCATGGAGCATTGTTATGACAGGTGTAATGGAGCATTGTGCTGACAAGGGCATGGAGCAATGTGATGAGAGATTTCATTGAGCATTGTGATGACAATGGCATGGAGCATTGTGATGCCAAGGGTCATGGAGCTTTGTGATCACCCATGTCATGGTGCATTTTGATGGCAAGGGCGTGGTGCATTGTGATGAGAAGCGCAGGGAGCATTGTGATGACAGGGTCATGGAGCAATTTGATGAAAAGGGTCATGGAATATTTTGATGACAGGGGTTATGGAACATTGTGATGTCAGGGGTCATGAAGCATTGTGATGAAATGGGTCATGGAACATTGTGTGACAGGGGTTATGGAACATTGTGATGTCAGGGGTCATGTAGCATTGTGATGATATGTACATATAGCACTGTGATGACAGTGGTCATGGAATATTGTGATGAGAGTGGTGAGGGAGTATTGTGATGACGAGTGATGGAACATTGTGATATATGTTGTGAGAGAGCATTTTAATGAGAAGTGCATGGAGCATTGTGATGACAAGTTTTATGGAGCATAGCGATGAAAAGGTTGAGGAGCATTGTGATGAAAAGAGCATGGCACATTGTGATGACATGTGTCAAGGAGCATTGTGCTGACAAGCGCATCGAGCATTGTGATGACAAGTGTCATGGAGCATTGTGCTGACAAAGGCATGGAACATTGTGATGACAAGGGACACAGAGCATTGTGATGAAAATTTCATGGAGCATTGTGTTGACAAAGATCACATATCCCTGTGTGACGAGGGCATGGACCATTGTGATGACAAATCTCATGAAGAATTGTGATGACTGGAGTCACGGAGCCTTGTGATGACAGGGGTCATGGAGCATTGCTCTGACATGATATATGGATTATTGTGATGAGAGTGGGCATGGCGCATTGTGATGACAGTGTCATGGAACACTGTGATGACAAGGTCATGGAGTATTGTGAAGACAGGTGTCAGGGAGCATTGTGATGACATATGTCATTGTCCATTGTGATGACAGTGGCATGGAGCATTGTGATACCAAGTGTTATGGAGGATTGTGATGACAAAGGTAATGGAGCCTTTTGATGACAAGGGCTTGGAACATTGTGATGACAAGGGTCAAGGAGCATTGAGATGACAAGGGCATGGAGCATTGTGATGACATGGGCCATTGAGAATTTTGATGACAACGTCGTGAATCATTGTGATGACAAGCGCATGTAGCTTGCTATGACAGGGGTCATAGAGCATTGCGATGACAATTGCATGAAGAATTGTGATGACAAGATCATGTAACATTGTGATGTGAAGTGTCACGAAGCATTGTGATGACAAGGACTTGGAGAATTGTAATCATATGGGACATGGAGCATTGTGATGAACAGGTCATGGAGAATTGTGATAGCAAGACCGTGGAGCATTGGGATGAAAAGTCCATGGATAATTATGATGAAGAGTGTCATGGATCACTGTAATGACAAGGGGCATGGAGCACTGTGATGACAGGTGTCATGGAGCATTGTGATGAGAGGGTTCATGGAGCATTGTGATGACAAGGGAAAGGAGCATTGTGATGACAAGGTCCTGGAGCAGTGTGATGAGAAGACCATGGAGCCTTGTGATGACAAGTCTCATGGAACATTCTGATGAATAGGGGCATGGAGCATTGTGATTACAGGGGTCTTGGAGCATTGTGATGACAAGGGCATGGAGCATTGTGATGAGAAGGCCATGGAGCATTCCGATGACATGTGTCATGGATCTCTTTGATGACAAGGCATGGAGCATTGTGATCACAGGGGTCTTGGAGCATTTTGATGACAAGGGTCATGGAGCCTTGGATGCCAAGTCGGTGGAACATTGTGATGGCAGGGGTCATGGAGCATTGTTATGACATGGGTAATGGAGCATTGTGATGACAAGGGCATGGAACATTGGTCTGAAAATTTCATGGATCATTGTGATGAGATTCGGCATAGAGCATTGTGATGACTAGGGCACGGAACACTGTGATACATGTGTCATGGAGGATTGTAATGACAAGTGCATGGAGCATTGTGATGAGAAGAGTATCGAGCATTTTGATGACAAGCGTCATGGAGCATTGAGGTGACAAGGGCATGGAGCAATGTGATGAGAGGTTTCAAGTAGCATTGTGATGAAATGGCATGGAGCATTGTGATGCCAAGGGTCATGGAGCTTTGTGATGACAAAGGTCATGGAGCATTTTGATGACAAGGTCGTAGTGCATTGTGATGAGAAGGTCAGGGAGCATTGTGATGACAGGGTCATGGACCAATTTGATGAAAAGTGTCATGGAATATTTTGATGACAGGGATTATGGAAAATTGTGATGACATGTGTCATGAAGCATTGTGCTGACACGCGCATCAAGCATTGTGATGACAAGTGTCATAGAGCATTGTGCTGACAAAGCCATGGAGCTTTGTGATGACAAGGGTCAAAGAGCATTGTGATAAAAATTTCATGGAGCATTGTGGTGACAAAGGTAACAGAGCTTTGTGTGACGAGGTCATGGACCATTGTGATGACAATTGTCATGAAGCATTGTGATGACTGGATTCACGAAGCATTGTGATAACAGGGGTCTTGGAGCATTGTGATGAAAAGGGAATGGATCATTGTGATGAAAAAGGCATGGAGCCTTGTCATGACAATGTTCAAGGAGCATACTGATGACAAGTGTCAGGGAGCATTGTGATGACAAGTGTATTGAGCATTGTGATGACAAGGGTCATGGAGCAATTTGAATAAAAGAGTCATGGAATATTTTGATGACAGGGGTTATGGAACATTGTGATGTCATGGGTCATGGAGCATTGTGATGATAAGGGCATGTAGCACTGTGATGACAGGGGTCATGGAACACTGTGATGACCGGCGTTAGGGAGTATTGTGATGACTAGTGATGTAAAATTGTGATATATGTCGTCAGAGAGCATTTTGATGAGAAGTGCATGGAGCATCGTGATGACAAGTGTTATGGAGCAGAGCAATGATAAGGATGTGGAGTATTGTGATGACAAGCGCATGGCACATTTTGATGACATGGGTCATGGAGCATTGTGCTGACAAGTGCATGGAGCATTTTGATGACAAGTGTCAGGGAGCATTGTGCTGACAAAGGCATGGAGCATTTTGATGACAAGGGACACAGAGCATTGTGATGAATTATTCATGGAGCATTGTGGTGAAAAAGATCACAGAGCCTTGTGTGACGAGGGCATGGACAATTGTGATGAGAGAGGTCATGAAACATTGTGATGACTGGAGTCACGGAGCACTGTGATGAAAGGGGTCATGGAGCATTGTGATGACAAGGGCATGGAGCAATGTGATGACAGGGGCATGGAACATTGGTCTGACAAGTTTCATGGATTATTGTGATGACAGTGGGCATGGAGCATTGTGATGACAAGGGCATGGATCATTGTGGTGACAAAGGAATGGAGCATTTTGATGACGAGGGACACATAGCATTGTGATGAAATATTCATGGAGCATTGTGGTGAAAAAGATCACAGAGCCTTGTGTGAAGAGGGCATGGACCACTATGATGACAAAGGTAATGAAGCCTTGTGATGACTGGAGTCACAGAGCATTGTGATGACAGGGGTCATGGAGCATTGCTCTGACAAGATTTATGGATTATTGTGATGAGAGTGGGCATGGCGCATTGTGATGTCAAGGGCATGGAACATTGTGATGACAAGGTCATGGAGTACTGTGAAGACAGGTGTCAGGGATCATTGTGATGACATATGTCATTGTCCATTGTGATGACAATGGCATGGAGCATTGTGATACCAAGTGTCATGGAGGATTGTGATGACAAATGTAATGGAGCATTTTGATGACAAGGGCATGGAACATTGTGATGACAAGTGTCATGGAGCATTGTGATGACAAGGGCATGGAGCATTGTGATGACAAGGGCCATTGAGAATTTTGATGACAACGTCGTGAAGCATTGTGATGACAAGCGCATGGAGCTTGCTATGACAGGGGTCATAGAGCATTGCGATAACAACTGCATGGAGAATTGTGATGACAAGATCATGTAACATTGTGATGAGAAGTGTCACGAAGCATTGTGATGACATGGACGTGGAGAATAGTAATGACATGGGACATGGAGCATTGTGATGAAGAGGGCATGGACAATTGTGATAGCAAGACCGTGGAGCATTGTGATGAAAAGACCATGGATAATTATGATGAAGAGCGTCATGGATCACTGTAATGACAAGGGGCATGGAGCATTGTGATGACAGGTGTCATGGAGCATTGTGATGAGAGGGGTCATGGAGCATTGTGATGAGAGGGGTCATGGAGCATTGTGATGACAAGGGTCATGGAGCATTGTGATGAGAAGGTCATGGAGCATTGGCCTGAAAATATTCCTGGAGTATTGTGATGACAGTGGTCAAGGAGCATTGTGATGACAAGGGAATGGAGCACTGTGATGACAAGGTCCTGGAGCAGTGAGATGAGAAGACCATGGAGCCTTGTGATGACAAGTCTCATGGAGCATTCTGATGAATAGGGGCATGGAGCATTGTCATAGCATGGGTCTTGGTGCATTGTGATGACAAGGGCATGGAGCATTGTGATGAGAAGGCCATGGAGCATTCTGATGACATGTGTCATGGATCTCTGTGATGACAAGGCATGGAGCATTGTGATTACAGGGGTCTTGGAGCATTCTGATGACAAGCGTCATGGAGCCTTGGATGCCAAGGCGGTGCAACATTGTGATGGCAGGGGTCATGGAGCATTGTTATGACAGTGGTAATGGAGCATTGTGATGACAAGGGCATGGAACATTGGTCTGAAAATTTCATGGATTATTGTGATGAGATTCGGTATGGAACATTGTGATGCCTAGGGCACGGAACACTGTGATACATGTGTCATGGAGGATTGTAATGACAAGGGCATGGAGCATTGTGATGAGAAGAGTATCGAGCATTGTGATGACAAGCGTCATGGAGCATTGTGGTGACAAGGGCATCGAGCAATGTGATGAGAGTTTTCATGTAGCATTGTGATGAAATGGCATGGAGCATTGTGATGCCAAGTGTCATGGAGCATAGTGATGACAAACGTCATGGAGCATTTTGATGACAAGGTCGTGGTGCATTGTGATGAGAAGGGCAGGAAACATTGTGATGAAACGGTCATGGAGCAAATTTATGAAAAGTGTCATGGAACAATTTGATGACAGGGGTTATGGAACATTGTGATGTCAGAGGTAATGGAGCATTTTGATGAAAAGTGTCATGGAGCATTCTGATGAAAAGGTGCATGGAGCATTGAGATTACAGGGGTTTTGAAGCAATGTGATTACAAGGGCATGGAGCATTGTGATGAGAAGGCAATGGAGCATTCTGATGACATGCGTCACGGAGCTTTGTGATGACCAGGACATGGAGCATTGTGATTACAGGGGTCTTGGAGCATTGTGATGAAAAGGGAATGTATCATTGTGATGAAAAATGCATGGAGCCTTCTCATGACAGGGTTCAAGGAGCATACTGATGACAACTGTCAGGGAGCATTGTGATGATAAGTGTATTGAGCATTGTCATGACAAAGATCATGGAGCATTGTGATGAGAAGACCATGGTTAATTGTGATGACCAGCGTCATGGGACATTGTGATGACAAGTGTTATGGAACATTGTGATCAGAAGAGTTTGGTACATTGTGATGACAGAGGTCATTGAGCATTTTGATTTCATTGTGATGACAATAGCATGAAAGATTATGGGGATGGGCACGGTGCAATGTGATGACAGGGTTCATGGGGCATTGAGATGAAAAGGTCATGGAGAATTGTGATTACAGTGTGTTGGAGCATTGTGATGACAAGGGCATGGAGCATTGTGATGAGAAGGCCATGGAGCTTTCTGATGACATGCGTCATGGAGCTTTGTGATGACAAGGGCATGGAGAATTGTGATTACAGGGGTCATGGAATATTGTGATGACAGGGGTGAGGGAGTATTGTGATGACTAGTGAAGGAACATTGTGATATCAATGGTGAGAAAGCATTGTGAGGAGAAGTGCATGGAGCATTGTGATGAGAAAATTTACGGAGCATTTTGATGACAAGGATGTGGAGCATTGTGATGACAAGTGCATGGTGCATTGTGATGACATGGGTTATGGAGCATTGTGCTGACACGTGCATCGAGCATTGTGATGACAAGGGTCATGGAGCATTGTGCTGACAAAGGCATGGAGCTTTGTGATGTCAAGGGTCACAGAGCATTGTGATAAAAATTTCATGGAGCATTGTGGTGACAAAGGTCACAGAGCTTTGTGTGACGAGGTCATGGACTATTGTGATGACAAAGGTCATGAAGCATTGTGATGACTTGAGTCACGGAGCATTGTGATGACAGGGGTCATGGAGCATTGCTCTGACAAGATTTATGGATTATTTTGATGAGATTGGGCATGGCGCATTGTGATGACAAGGGCATGGAACATTGTGATGACAAGGTCTTGGAGTATTGTGAAGACAGGTGTCAGGGAGCATTGTGATGACATATGTCATGGTCCATTGTGATGACAATGGCATAGAGCATTGTGATACCAAGTGTCATGGAGGATTGTTATGACAAAGGTAATGGAGCATTTTGATGACAAGGGCTTGGAATATTGTGATGACAAGGGTCATGGAGCATTGTGATGACAATGGCATGGAGCATTCTGATGACAAGGGCCATTGAGAATTTTGATGACAACATCGTGAAGCATTGTGATGACAAGAGCATGGAGCTTGCTATGACAGGGGTCATAGAGCATTGTGATGACAAGTGCATGGAGAACTGTGATGACAAGATCATGTAACATTGTGATGACTAGTGTCACGAAGCATTGTGATGACAATGACGTGGAGAATTGTAATGACATGGGACATGGAGCATTGTGATGAACAGGACATGGAGAATTGTGATAGCAAGACCGTGGAGCATGGTGATGAAAAGACCATGGATAATTATGATGAAGAGCGTCATGGATCACTGTAATGGCAAGGGGCATGGAGCACTGTGATGACAGATGTCATGGAGCATTGTGATGAGACGGGTCATGGAGCATTGTGATGACAAGGGTCATGGAGCACTGTGATGAGAAGGTCATGGAGCATTAGCCTGAAAATGTTCATGTAGTATTGTGATGACAGTGGTCAAGGAGCATTGTGATGACAAGGGAATGGAGCCTTGTGATGACAAGATCCTGGAGCAGTGTGATGAGAAGACCATGGAGCCTTGTGATGACAAGTCTCATGGAGCATTCTGATTTATAGGGGCATGGAGCATTGTGATCACAGGGGTCTTTGAGCATTGTGATGACAAGGGTCATGGAGCCTTGGATGCCAAGGCGGTGGAACATTGTGATGGCAGGGGTCATGGAGCATTGTTATGACAGGGGTAATGGAGCATTGTGATGACAAGGGCATGGAACATTGGTCTGAAAATTTCATGGATTATTGTGATGAGATTCGGCACGGAACATTGTGATGACTAGGGCACGGAACACTGTGATACATGTGTCATGGAGGATTGTAATGACAAGGGCATGGAGCATTGTGATGTGAAGAGTATCGAGCATTGTGATGACAAGCGTCATGGAGCATTGTGGTGACAAGGGCATCGAGCAATGTGATGAGAGTTTTCATGTAGCATTGTGATGAAATGGCATGGAGCATTGTGATGCCAAGGGTCATGGAGCATTGTGATGACAAAGGTCATGGAGCATTTTGATGACAAGGTCGTGGTGCATTGTGATGAGAAGGGCAGGAATCATTGTGATGAAACGGTCATGGAGCAAATTTATGAAAAGTGTCATGGAACAATTTGATGACAGGGGTTATGGAACATTGTGATGTCAGGGGTACTGGAGCATTTTGATGAAAAGTGTCGTGGAGCATTCTGATGAAAAGGTGCATGGAGCATTAAGATTACAGGGGTTTTGAAGCAATGTGATTACAAGGGCATGGAGCATTGTGATGAGAAGGCAATGGAGCATTCTGATGACATGCGTCATGGAGCTTTGTGAGGACAAGAACATAGAGCATTGTGATTACAGGGGTCTTGGAGCATTGTGATGAAAAGGGAATGGATCATTGTGATCAAAAATGCATGGAGCCTTGTCATGACAGGGTTCAAGGAGCATAATGATGACAACTGTCAGGGAGCATTGTGATGATATGTGTATTGAACATTGTGATGACAAAGATCATGGAGCATTGTGATGAGATGACCATGGATAATTGTGATGACCAGCGTCATGGAGCATTGTGATGACAAGTGTTATGGAACATTGTGATCAGAAGGGTTTGCTGCATTGTGATGACAGAGGTCATTGAGCATTTTGATTTCATTGTGATGACAATAGCATGAAATATTATGGTGATGGGCACGGTGCATTGTGATGACAGGGTTCATGGATCATTGAGATGAAAAGGGGCATGGAGCATTGTGATGACAAGTGTTATGGAGCATAGCAATGATAAGGTTGTGGAGTATTTTGATGACAAGCGCATGGCACATTGTGATGACATTGGTCATGGAGCATTGGGCTGACAAGCGCATGGAGCATTTTGATGACATGTGTCATGGAGCATTGTGCTGACAAAGGAATGGAGCATTTTGATGACAAGGGACACAGAGCATTGTGATGAAATATTCATGGAGCATTGAGGTGAAAATGATCACAGAGCCTTGTGTGACGAGGGCATTGACCATTGTGATGAGATTGGTCATGAAGCATTGTGATGACTGGAGTCACGGAGCATTGTGATGAAAGGGATCATGGAGCATTTTGATGACAAGGGCATGGAGCAATGTGATGAGAGGGTCATGGAACATTGGTCTGACAAGTTTCATGGATTATTGTGATGACAATGGGCATGGAGAATTGTGATGACAAGGGCATAGTGCATTGTAGTGACAAAGGCATGGAGCATTTTGATGACAAGGGACACAGAGCATTGTGATGAAATATTCATGGAGCATTTTGCTGAAAATGATCACGGAGCCTTGTGTGAAGAGGGGATGGTCCACTGTGATGACAAAGGTCATGAAGCATTGTGATGACTGGACTCACAGTGCATTGTGATGACAGGGGTCATGGAACATTGCTCTGACAAGATTTATGGATTATTGTGATGAGAGTGGGCATGGCACATTGTGATGACAAGGTCATGGAACATTGTGCTGACAAAGTCATGGAGTATTATGAAGACAGGTGTCAGGGAGCATTGTGATGACATATGTCATTGTCCATTGTGATGACAATGGCATGGAGCATTGTGATACCAAGTGTCATGGAGGATTGTGATGACAAAGGTAATGGAGCATTTTGATGACAAGGGCTTGGATCATTGTGATGACAAGGGTCATGGAGCATTGTGATGGCAATGGCATGGAGCATTGTGATGAAAAGGGCCATTGAGAATTTTGCTGACAACGTCGTGAAGCATTGTAATGATAAGCGCGTGGAGCTTGCTATGACAGGGGTCATAGAGCATTGTGATGACAAGTGCATGGAGAATTGTGATGAAAAGATCCTGTAACATTGTGATGAGAAGTGTCCCGAAGCATTGTGATGACAAGGACGTGGAGAATTGTAATGACATGGGACTTGGAGCATTGTGATGGACAGGGCATGGAGAATTGTGATACCAAGACCGTGGAGCATTGTGATGAAAAGACCATGGATAATTATGATGAAGAGCGTCATGGGTCTCTGTAATGACAAGGGGCATGGAGCATTGTGATGACAGGTGTCATGGAGCATTGTGATGAGAGGAGTCATGGAGCACTGTGATGACAATGGAATGGAGCATTGTGATGACAAGGGCCTGGAGCAGTGTGATGAGAAGACCATGGAGCCTTGTGATGACAAGTCTCATAGAGCATTCTGATGAATAGGGGCATGGAGCATTGTGATTACAGGGGTCTTGGAGCATTGTGATGACAAGGGCATGGAGCATTGTAATGAGAAGGCCATGGAGCATTCTGATGTCATGTGTCATGGATCTTTGTGATGACAAGTGCATGGAGCATTGTTATTACAGGGGTCTTAGAGCATTGTGATGACAAGGGTCATGGAGCCTTGGATGACAAGGCCGTGGAACATTGTGATGGCAGAGGTTATGGAGCATTATTATGACAGGGGTAATGGATCATTGTGATGACAATGGCATGGAACATTGGTATGAAAATTTCATGGATTATTGTGATGAGATTCGGCATGGAACACTGTGATGACTAGGGCACGGAACACTGTGATACATGTGTCATGGAGGATTGTAATGACAAGGGCATGGAGCATTGTGATAAGAGTATCGAGCATTGTGATGACAAGCGTCATGGAGCATTGTGGTGACAAGGGCATGGCGCAATGTGATGAGAGGTTTCATGTAGCATTGTGATGAAATGGCATGGAGCATTGTGATGCCAAGGGTCATGGATATTTGTGATGACAAAGGTCATGGAGCATTTTGATGACAAGGTCGTGGTGCACTGTGATGAGAAGGGCAGGGAGCATTTTGATGACAGGGTCATGGAGCAAATTGATGAAAAGTGTCATGGAACATTTTGATGACAGGGGTTATGGAATATTGTGATGTCAGGGATAATGGAGCATTTTGATGAAAAGGTTCATGGAGCATTCTGACGAAAAGGTGCTTGGAGCACTGAGATTACAGGTGTTTTGAAGCAATGTGATTACAAGGGCAAGGAGCATTGTGATAAGAAGGCAAAGGAGCATTCTGATGATACGCTTCATAGAGCTTTGTGATGACAATGACATGGAGCATTGTGATTACAGCGGTCTTGGAGCATTGTGATGAAAAGGGAAAGGATTATTGTGATGAAAAATGCATGGAGGCTTGTCATGGCAGGGTTCAAGGAGCATACTGATGACAACTGTCAGGGAGCATTGTGATGATCAGTGTATTGAGCATTGTGATGAAAAAGATCATGGAGCATTGTGATGAGAAGACCATGGATAATTGTGATGACCAGCGTCATGGGGCATTGTGATGACAAGTGTTATGGAACATTGTGATCAGAAGGGTTTGGTGCATTGTGATGACAGAGGTCGTTGAGCATTTTGATTTCATTGTGATGACAATAGCATGAAATATTATGGTGATGGGCACGGTGCATTGTGATGACAGGGTTCATGGAGCATTGAGATGAAAAGGGGCATGGAGCATTGTGATTACAGTGGTGTTGGAGGATTGTGATGACAAGGTCATGGAGCATTGTGATGAGAAGGCCATGGAGCATTCTGATGACATGCGTCATGGAGATTTGTGATGACAAGGGCATGGAGAATTGTGATTACAGGGGTCATGGAATATTGTGATGACAGGGGTGAGGGAGTATAGTGATGACTAGTGAAGGAACATTGTGATATCAGTGGTGAGAAAGCATTTTGAGGAGAAGTGCATGGAGCATTGTGATGACAAGGTTTATGGAGCATTTTGATGACAAGCATGTGGAGCATTGTGATGACAAGTACATGGTGCATTGTGATGACATGGGTTATGGAGCATTGTGCTGACACGCGCATCGAGCATTGTGATGACAAGGGTCATGGAGCATTGTGCTGACAAAGTCATGGAGCTTTGTGATGACAAGGGTCACAGAGCATTGTGATAAAAATTTCATGGAGCATTGTGGTGACAAAGGTCACAGAGCTTTGTGTGACGAGGTCATGGTCCATTGTGATGACAAGTGTCATGAAGCACTGTGATGACCGGAGTCACGGAGCTTTGTGATAACAGGGGTCTTGGAGCATTGTGATGAAAAGGGAAAGGATCATTGTGATGAAAAAGGCATGGAGCCTTGTCATGACAGTGTTCAAGGAGCATACTGATCACAAGTGTCAGCGAGCATTGTGATGCCAAGTGTATTGAGCATTGTGGTGGCAAAGGTCATGGAGCATTGTGATGAGAGGACCTTGCATAACTGTGATGATGAGCGTCATGGAGCATATGATGACAAGTGTTATGGAACATTGTGATCAGAAGGGTTTGGAGCATTGTGATGACAGAGGACATGGAGCATTTTGATTTCATTGTGATGACAATAGCATGAATCATTATGATGATGGGCATGGTGCATTGTGATGACAGTGTTCATGGAGCATTGAGATGAAAAGTGGCATGGAGAATTGTGATTACAGAGGTCTTGGAGCATTGTGATGACAAGGGTCATGGAGCCTTGTAATGACAAGGCCGTGGACCATTGTGATGGCAGGGGTTATGGAGCATTGTTATGACAGGTGTAATGGAGCATTGTGATGACAAGGGCATGGAGCAATGTGATGAGAGATTTCATTGAGCATTGTGATGACAATGGCATGGAGCATTGTGAGGCCAAGGGTCATGGAGCTTTGTGATGACAAATGTCATGGGGCATTTTGATGACAAGGGCATGGTGCATTGTGATGAGAAGGGCAGGGAGCATTGTGATGACGGGGTCATGGAGCAATTTGAATAAAATGGTCATGGAATATTTTGATGACAGGGGTTATGGAACATTGTGATGTCAGGGGTCATGAAGCATTGTGATGGAATGGGTCATGGAGCATTTTGTGACAGGGGTTATGGAACATTGTGATCTCAGGGGTCATGGAGCATTGTGATGATAAGTACATGTAGCACTGTGATGAAAGTGGTCATGGAATATTGTGATGACAGGGGTGAGCGAGTATTGTGATGACTAGTGATGGAACATTGTGATATATGTTGTGAGAGAGCATTTTGATGAGAAGTGCATGGAGCATTGTGATGACAAAGGCATGGAGCATTGTGATGACAAGGGACACAGAGCATTGTGATGAAAATTTCATGGAGCGTTGTGGTGACAAGGATCACAGAGCCTTTTGTGACGAGGGCATGGACCATTGTGAGGACAAAGGTCATGAATCATTGTGATGAATGGAGTCACCGAGCATTGGGATGACAGGGGTCATGGAGCATTGTGATGAAAAGGGCATGAAGCAATGTGATGACAGGGGCATGGAACATTGGTCTGACATGTTTTATGGATTATTGTGATGACAGTCGGCATGGAGCATTGAGATGACAAGGGCATGGAACATTGTGGTGACAAAGATCACAGAGCCTTGTGTGACAAGAGCATGGACCACTGTGAGGACAAATGTCATGAAGCATTGTGATGACTGGAGTCACGGAGCATTGTGATGACAGGGGACATAGAGCATTGTGATGACAAGGGCATGGAGCATTGTGACGACAGGGGCATGGAACATTGGTCTGACATGTTTCATGGATTATTGTGATGACAGTGGCATAGAACATTGTGATGACAAGGGAATGGAACATTGTGATGACAAGGTCATGGAGTATTGTGAAGACAGGTGTCAAGGAGCATTGTGATGACATATGTCATTGTCCATTGTGATGACAATGGCATGGAGCATTGTGATACCAAGGGTCATGGAGGATTGTGATGACAAAGGTAATGGAGCATTTTGATGACAAGGGCTTGGAACATTGCGATGACAAGGGTCATGGAGCATTGTGATGACAAGGGCATGGAGCATTCTGATGAAAATGTGCATGGAGCATTGAGATTACAGGGGTTTTCAAGCAATGTGATTACAAGGGCATGGAGCATTGTGATGAGAAGGCAATGGAGCATTCTGATGACATGCGTCACGGAGCTTTGTGATGACAAGGACATGGAGCATTGTGATTACAGGGGTCTTGGAGCATTGTGATGAAAAGGGAATGGATCATTGTGATGAAAAATGCAGGTAGCCTTGTCATGACAGGGTTCAAGGAGCATACTGATGACAACTGTCAGGGAGCATTGTGATGATAAGTGTATTGATCATTGTGATGACAAAGCTCATGGAACATTGTGATGAGAAGACCATGGAAAATTGTGATGACCAGCGTCATGGGGCATTGTGATGACAAGTGTCATGGAACATTTTGTTCAGGGGGGTTTGGTGCATTGTGATGACAGAGGACATTGAGCATTTTGATTTTGTTGTGATGACAATAGCATGATATATTATGGTGATGGGCACGGTGCATTGTGATGACAGGGTTCATAGAGCATTGAGATGAAAAGGGGCATGGAACATTGTGATTACAGTGGTGTTGGAGCATAGTGACGACAAGGGCATGGAGCATTGTGATGAGAAGGCCATGGAGCATTCTGATGACATGCGTCATGGAGCTTTGTGATGACAAGGGCATGGAGAATTGTGATTACAGGGGTCATGGAATATTGAGATGACAGGGGTGAGGGAGTATTGTGATGACTAGTGATGGAACATTGTGATATCAGTGGTGAGAAGGCATTTTGAGGAGAAGTGCATGGAGCATTGGGATGACAATTTTTTTGGAGCATTTTGATGACAAGGATGTGGAGCATTGTGATGACAAGTGCATGGTGCATTGTGATGACATGGGTTATGGAGCACTGTGCTGACACACGCATCGAGCATTGTGATGACAAGGGTCATGGAGCATTGTGCTGACAAAGGCATGGAGCTTGGTGATGACAAGGGTCACAGATAATTGTGATAAAAATTTCATGGAGCACTGTGATGACAAAGGTCACAGAGCTTTGTGTGACGAGGTCATGGGCCACTGTGATGACAAATGTCATGAAGCATTGTGATGACTGGAGTCACGGAGCATTGTGATAACAGGGGTCTTGGAGCATTGTGATGAAAAGGGAATGGATCATTGTGATGAAAAAGGCATGGAGCCTTGTCATGACAGTGTTCAAGGAGCATACTGATGACAAGTGTCAGCGAGCATTGTGATGCCAAGTGTATTGAGCACTGTGGTGACAAACGTCATGGAGCATTGTGATGAAAAGACCTTGCATAATTGTGATGACGAGCGTCATGGGGCATGTGATGACAAGTGTTATGGAACATTGTGATCAGAAGGGTTTGGAGCATTATGATGACAGAGGACATGGAGAATTTTGATTTCATTGTGATGACAATAGCATGAATCATTATGATGATGGGCATGGTGCATTGTGATGACAGGGTTCATGGGGCATTGAGATGAAAAGTGGCATGGAGAATTGTGATTACAGAGGTCTTGGAGCATTGTGATGACAAGGGACATGGAGCCTTGTGATGACAAGGCCGTGGAACATTTTGATGGCAGGGGTCATGGAGCATTGTTATGACAGGTGTAATGGAGCATTGTGATGACAAGGGGATGGAGCAATGTGATGAGAGATTTCATTGAGCATTGTGATGACAATGGCATGGAGCATTGTGATGCCAAGGGTCATGGAGCTTTGTGATGACAAATGTCATGGGGCATTTTGATGACAAGTGTGTTGTGCATTGTGATGAGAAGGGCAGGGAGCATTGTGATGACAGGGTCATGGAGCAATCTGAATAAAAGTGTCATGGAATATTTTGAAGACAGGGGTTATGGAAAATTGTGATGTCAGGGGTCATGAAGCATTGTGATGAAATGGGTCATGGAGCATTTTATGACAGGGGTTATGGAACATTGTGATGTCAGGGGTCATGGAGCATTGTGATGATAAGGGCATGTAGCACAGTGATGACAGTGGTCATGGAACATTGTGATGACAGGGGTGAGCGTGTATTGTGATGACTAGTGATGAAACATTGTGATATATGTGGTGAGAGAGCATTTTGATGAGAAGTGCATGGAGCATTGTGATGACAAGTTTTATGGAGCATAGCGATGAAAAGGATGTGGAGCATTGTGATGAAAAGAGCATGGCACATTGTGATGACATGTGTCATGGAGCATTGTGCTGACAAAGGCATGAAGCACTGTGATGACAAGGTACACAGAGAATTGAGATTAAAATTTCATGGAGCATTGTGGTGACAATGATCACAGAGCCTTGTGTGACGAGGACATGGACCATTGTGATGAGAAAGGTCATGTATCATTGTGGTGACTGGGGTCACGGAGCATTGTGATGACAGTGGTCATGGAGCATTGTGATGACAAGGGCATGGAGCAATGTGATGATAGGGGAATGGAACATTGGTCTGATAAGTTTCATGGATTATTGTGATGAGAGTGGGCATGGAGCATTGAGATGACAAGGGCATGGAGCATTGTGGTGTCAAAGGTCACAGAGCCTTGTGTGACAAGGGCATGGACCATTGTGAGGACAAAGGTCATGAAGCATTGTGATGACTGGAGTCACGGAGCATTGTGATGACAGGGGTCATGGAGCATTGTGATGACAACGGCATGGAGCATTGTGATGACAGGGGAATGGGACATTGGTCTGACATGTTTCATGGATTATTGTGATGAGAGTGGGCATGGCGCATTGTGATGACAATGCCATGGAACATTGTGATGACAATGGCATGGAGCATTGTGATACCAAGTGTCATGGAGGATTATGATGAGAAAAGTAATGGAGCATTTTGATGACAAGGGGTTGGAACATTGCGATGACAAGTATCATGGAGCATTGTGATGACAAGGGCATGGAACATTCTGATGAAAAGGTGCATGGAGCATTGAGATTACAGGGGTTTTGAAGCAATGTGATTACAAGGGCATGGAGCATTGTGATGAGAAGGCAATGGAGCATTCTGATGACATGCGTCATGGAGCTTTGTGATGACAAGGACATGGAGCATTGTGATTACAGGGGTCTTGGAGCAATGTGATGAAAAGGGAATGGATCATTGTGATGAAAAATGCAGGTAGCCTTGTCATGACAGGTTTCAAGGAGCATACTGATGACAACTGTCAGGGAGCATTGTGATGACAAGTGTATTGAGCATTGTGATGTCAAAGCTCATGGAGCATTGTGATGAGAAGACCATGGATAATTGTGATGACCTGCGTCATGGGGCATTGTGATGACAAGTGTTATGGAACATTGTGATCAGAGTGGTTTGGTGCATTCTGATGACAGAGGTCATTGAGCATTTGATTTCGTTTTGATGAAAATAGCATGAAATATTATGGTGATGGGCACGGTGCATTCTGATGAGAGGGTTCATGGAGCATTGAGATGAAAAGGGGCATGGAGCATTGTGATTACAAGGGTGTTGGAGCATTGTGATGCCAAGGGTCAAGGAGCTTTGTGATGACAAGGGCATGGAGAATTGTGATTACAGGGGTCATGGAATATTGTGATGAGAGGGGTGAGGGAGTATTGTGATGACTAGTGATGGAACATTGTGATATCAGTGGTGAGAAGGCATTTTGAGGAGAAGTTCATGGAGCATTGTGATGACAAGGTTTATGGAGCATTTTGATGACAAGGATGTGGAGCATTGTGATGACAAGTGCATGGTGCATTGTGATGACATGGGTTATGGAGCATTGTGCTGACACGCGCATCGAGCATTGTGATGACAAGGGTCATGGAGCATTGTGCTGACAAAGTCATGGAGCTTTGTGATGACAAGGGTCACAGAGCATTGTGATAAAAATTTCATGGAGCATTGTGGTGACAAAGGACACAGAGCTTTGTGTGAAGAGGTCATGGACCATTGTGATGACAAATGTCATGAAGCATTGTGATGACTGGAGTCACGGAGCATTGTGATATCAGGGGTCTTGGAGCATTGTCATGAAAAGGGAATGGATCATTGTGAAGAAAAAGGCATGGAGCCTTGTCATGACAGTGTTCAAGGAGCATACTGATGACAAGTGTCAGCGAGCATTGTGATGCTAAGTGTATTGAGCATTGTGGTGACAAAGGTCATGGAGCATTGTGATCAGAAGACCTTGCATAATTGTGATGACGAGCGTCATGGGGCATGTGCTGACAAGTGTTATGGAACACTGTGATCAGAAGGGTTTGGAGCATTGTGATGACAGAGGACATGGAGCATTTTGATTTCATTGTGATGCCAATAGCATGAAGCATTATGATGATGGGTATGGTGCATTGTGATGACAGTGTTCATGGACCATTGAGATGAAAAGTGGCATGGAGAATTGTGATTACAGAGGTCTTGGAGCATTGTGATGACAAGGATCATGGAGCCTTGTGATGACAAGGCCGTGGAACATTGTGAAGGCAGGGGTGAGCGAGTATTGTGATGACTAGTGATGGAACATTGTGATATATGTGGTGAGAGAGCATTTTGATGAGAAGTGCATGGAGCATTGTGATGACAAGTTTTATGGAGCATAGCGATGAAAATGATGTGGAGCATTGTGATGACATGTGTCATGGAGCATTGTGCTGACAAGTGCATGGAGCATTTTGATGAGAAGTGTCATGGAGCATTGTGCTGACAAAGGCATGGAGCATTGTGATGACAAAGATCACAGAGCCTTGTGTGAAGAGGGCATGGACCACTGTGATGAGAAAGGTCATGAATCATTGTGATGACTGCAGTCACGGAGCACTGTGATGACAGGGGTCATGGAGCATTGTGATGACAAGGGCATGGAACAATATGATGATAGGGGCATGGAACTTTGGTCTGAAATATTTCTTTGATTATTGTGATGACAGTGGGCATGGAGCATTGAGATGACAAGGGCAGGGAGCATTGTGGTGACAAAGGTCACAGAGCCTTGTGTGACGAGGGCATGGACCATTGTGAGGACAAATTCACGAAGCATTGTGATGACTGAAGTCACGGAGCATTGTGATGACAGGGTTCATGGAGGTTTGTGATGACAATACATGGAGCATTGTGATGAAAAAGGCATGGAGCTTTGTGATGACAAGGGTCACAGAGCATTGTGATAAAAATTTCATGGAGCATTGTGATGACAAAGGTCACAGAGCTTTGTGTGACGAGGTCATGGACCACTGTGATGACAAATGTCATGAAGCTTTGTGATGACTGGAGTCACGCAGCATTGTGATAATAGGTGTCTTGGAGCATTGTGATGAAAAGGGAATGGATCATTGTGATGAAAACGACATGGAGCCTTGTCATGACAGTGTTCAAGGAGCATACTGATGACAAGTGTCAGCGAGCATTGTGATGCCAAGTGTATTGAGCATTGTGGTGACAAAGGTCATGGAGCATTATGATGAGAAGACCTTGCATAATTGTGATGACGAGCGTCAGGGGGCATGTGATGACAAGTGTTATGGAACATTGTGTTCAGAAGGGTTTGGAGCATTGTGATGACAGAGGACATGGAGCATTTTGATTTCATTGTGATGACAATAGCATGAATCATTATGATGATGGGCATGGTGCATTGTGATGACAGTGTTCATGGAGCATTGAGATGAAAAGTGGCATGGAGAATTGTGATTACAGAGTTCTTGGGGCATTGTGATTACAAGGATCATGGAGCCTTGTGATGACAAGGCCGTGGATCATTGTGATGGCAGGGGTCATGGAGCATTGTTATGACAGGTGTAATGGAGCATTGTGATGACAAGGGCATGGAGCAATGTGATGAGAGATTTCATTGATCATTGTGATGACAATGGCATGGAGCATTGTGATGCCAAGGGTCATGGAGTTTTGTGATGACAAATGTCATGGGGCATTTTGATGACAAGGGCGTGGTGCATTGTGATGAGAAGGGCAGGGAGCATTGTGATGTCAGGGTCATGGAGCAATTTCAATAAAAGTGTCATGGAATATTTTGATGACAGGGGTTATGGAACATTGTGATATCAGGGGTCGTGAAGCATTGTGATGATATGGGTCATGGAGCATTTTGTGACAGGGGTTATGGAACATTGTGTTGTCAGGGGTCATGGAGCATTGTGATGATAAGGGCATGTAGCACTGTGATGACAGTGGTCCTGGAACATTGTGATGACAGGAGTGAGCGAGTATTGTGATGACTAGTGATGGAACATTGTGATATATGTGGTGAGAGAGCATTTTGATGAGACGTGCATGGAGCATTGTGATGACAAGTTTTATGGAGCATAGCGATGAAAAGGATGTGGAGCATTGTGATGAAAAGAGCATGGCACATTGTGATGACATGGGTCATGGAGCATTGTGCTGACAAGCGCATGGAGCATTTTGATGACAAGTGTAATGGAGCATTGTGCTGACAAAGGCATGGAGCATTGTGATGACAAGGGACACAGAGCATTGTGATGAAAATTTCATGGAGCATTGTGGTGACAAAGATCACAGAGCCTTGTGTGACGAGGGCATGGACCATTGTTAGGACAAAGGTCATGAAGCATTGTGATGACTGGAGTCACGGAGCACTTTGATGACTGGAGTCACGGAGCATTGTGATGACAGGGGTCATAGAGCATTGTGATGACAAGGGCATGGAACTTTGTGATGACAGGGGCATGGAACATTGGGCTGACAAGTTTCATGGATTATTGTGATGACAGTGGGCATGGCGCATTGTGATGACAAGTGCATGGAACATTGTGATAACAAGCTCATGGAGTATTGTTAAGACAGTTGTCAGGGAGCATTGTGATGACATGTCATTGTCCATTGTGACGACAATGGCATCGAGCATTGTGATACCAAGTGTCATGGAGGATTGTGATGACAAAGGTAATGGAGCATTTTGATGAAAAGGGCTTGGAACATTGTGATGTCAAGGGTCAAGGGGCATTGTGATGACAGGGCATGGAGCATTGTGATGACAAGGGCCATTGAGAATTTTGATGACAATGTAATGAAGCATTGTGATGAGAAACGCATGGAGCTTGCTATGACAGGGGTCATAGAGCATTGCGATGACAAATGCATGGAGAAATGTGATGAAAACATCATATAACATTTTGATGAGAAGTGTCCTGGTGCATTGTGATGAAAAGGATTTGGAGAATTGTAATGACCTGGGACATGGAGCATTGTGATGAACAGGGCATGGAGAATTGTGATGGCAAGAACGTGGAGCATTTTTATGAAAAGACCATGGATAATTATGATGAAGAGCGTCATGGATCACTGTAATGACAAAGTTCATGGAGCATTGTGATGACAGGTGTCATGGATCATTGTGATGAGAGGGGTCATGGAGCATTGTGATGACAAGGGTCAATGAGCATTGTGATGAGAAGGTCATGGAGCATTGGGCTGAAAATGTTCATGGAGTATTTTGATGACAGGGGTCATGGAGACTTGGATGACAAGGCCGTGGAACATTGTGATGGCAGGGGTCATGGAGCATTATTATGACAGGGGTAATGGAGCATTGTGATGACTAGGGCACGTAACACTGTGATACATGTGTCATAGAGGATTATAATGACAAGGTCATGGAGCACTGTGATGAGAAGAGTATCGAGCATTGCGATGACAAGCGTCATGGAGCATTGTGGTGAAAAGGGCATGGAGCAATGAGATGGGAGGTTTCATGGAGCATTGTGATGAAATGGCATGGAGCATTGTGATGCCAAGGGTCATGGAGCTTTGTGATGACAAAAGTCATGGAGCATTTTGATGACAAGTTCGTGGTGCATTGTGATGAGAAGGGCAGGGAGCATTGTGATGACAGGGTCATGGAGCAAATTGATGAAAAGTGTCATGGAACATTTTGATGACAGGGTTTATGGAACATTGTGATATCAGGGTTAATGGAGCATTTTGATGAAAAGGGTCATGGAGCATTCTGATGAACAGGTGCATGGAGCATTGTGATTACAGGGGTTTGGAAGAATTGTGATGACAAGGGCATGGAGCATTGTGATGAGAAGCAATGGAGCATTTTGATGACATGCGTCTTGGAGCTTTATGATGACAAGGACATGGTGCATTTTGATTACAGGGGTCTTGGATCATTGTGATGAAAAAGGAATGGATCATTGTGATGAAAAATGCATGGAGCCTTGTCATGACAGGGATCAAGCAGCATACTGATGACAACTGTCAGGGAGCATTGAGATGATAAGTGTATTGAGCATTGTGATGACGAAGATCATGGAGCATGGTGATGAGAAGACCATGGATAATTGTGATGACCAGCCTCATGGGGCATTGTGATGACAAGTGTTATGGAACACTGTGATCAGAAGGGTTTGGAGCATTTTGATGACAGAGGTCATTGAGCATTTTGATTTCATTGTGATGACAATAGCATGAAATATTATGGTGATGGGCACGGTGCATTGTGATGACAGGGGTCATGGAGCATTGTTATGACAGGGGTAATGGAGAATTGTGATGACAAGGCCATGGGGCATTGGTCTGAAATGTTTCATGGATTATTGTGATGAGAGTGGGCCTGGCGCATTGTGATGACAAGGGCCCAGAACACTGTGGTACAGGGTTCATGGAGGACTGTAATGACAAGGGCATGGAGCATTGTTATGAGAAGAGCATCGAGCATTGTGATGACAAGCGTCATGGAGATTTGTGATGACAAAGGTCATGGAGCATTTTGATGACATGGGTTATGGAGCATGGTGAGGTAAGCGGTCATGGAGCATTGTGACGAAAAAGGTCATGGAGCATTTTGATGACATGGGTTATGGAGAATTGTGATGTCAGGGGTCATGGAGCACTGTGATGATAAGGGCATGTAGTATTGTGAAGACAGCGGTCATGGAACATTGTGATGACAAGGATGAGGGCGTATTGTTATGACTAGTGATGGAACATTGTGATATCAGTGGTGACAGAGCATTTTGATGAGAAGTGCATGGAGCATTGTGATGACAAGCTGGTGGAGCATTTTGCTGACAAGCGCATGGAGCATTGTGATGACAAGTGTCATTGAGTTTTGTGCTGAGAAAGGCATGGAGCATTGTGATGAAAAGTTCATGGTGCATTGTTGTTACACAGGTCACAGAGCCTTGTGATGACGAGGGCATTGACCATTGTGATGACAAATATCATGAAGCATTGTGATGAAAGGCGTCACGGAGCATTGTGATGACAGGGGAATGGAGCATTGGTCTCACAAATTTCATGGATTATTATGATGACAGTGGGCATGGTGCATTATGATGAAAAGAGCATGGAACATTGTGATGACAACATCATGGACTATAGTGAAGACAGGTGTCAGGGATCATTATGATGACATATGTCATGGTCCATTGTGATGCCAATAACATGGAGCATTGTGATGACACGTGCCATGGACGATTGTGATGACAAAGGTAAAGGAGCATTGTGATGATCAGAGCATGGAGCAATGTGATGGCAAGACTGTGGAGCAATGTGATGAGAAGACCATGGATAATTGTGATGAAGTGCATCATAGAGCATTATCATGACAAGAGCCATGGAGAATACTGACATAAGATATCACTTATGAAGGAAATGTAAACATGGCTACATATGAACTGAATTAGGAAAGAGAACAGTGTCTCACATTGAGAAAACATACTTATGCCAGCTTAAGGGGAAAGAGAGGTGGGGAGATGTACAAAACCAGAGTTTGATATTAGCACAGGTACCGTTCCATAATCCAAATACAGAATAGACAAGACCTACTCCTTCCTCAGTGAAAGGGACTGAACACCCATATTCCACGCAGAGGAATATATCAGAGTAGTAAGAATCTTAAAACCTATGTATCGATATGTCTCTGAAATGGAATCAAGTGTGTCTAGACTGGCATAAACATGGCCATGAGAATAAACTCAAAACCACTATAAAAAGGAATTTCAAAAACAAACAAACAAAAAAAACTGGGAAATTCTTTACAATTCCTTCAGGGGCTCTGATGAAACCTGGAATGACCCTATCTACAACGACAGCTGGATATGGCATAAGGCTGGACACTTGGGACTGAGAGGATTGGTGAGATTTGGTGAGCAAATGCAGACCTTTTAAAGCAATAACGCGTGGCACACATTCGAAGGTTCCCAACTATACAGGTTGAAGGGAATATTACTACAGCTATAACATGTACGGGAAACCTAGAGAATGGACACAATGTGAATACGAAAGGTTACTAAAACTCAACAAATAGTCCCTCTCCTGGTGCTCCGGTTTGACTTTCCAACTACTTTACTATCAATCTCCCAACTTGGAAAGACAGCCCCTTTAACCTCCTGATTCGCACAGGTTGCCAATTTGGCAGAGGATGAAAGGGAAGAGGGAGAACCAATGAGAGAGTAGCTGTTAGGCATTTGGACGGGCATATGTTACTCAAATTTCCCGGCAGGAAGAAGAATTAACCAAAGTCTCAGCCACCCGCAAGGAACAAGTATAGGTTCTGAACCACAATTTTGGACTTGCGGTCAGCTCAAAAAAAACGAGTTGAAAAATGGAGCTTTGGGGCACAACAAATCACAAACTGTCAGAGTAATAAAGGACAAAAATCGTCCAAAAATCTATTGAGGGAAGGCAACAATGTGGACTCCAAAGCGAGCCAGAATGGAAGGAAACAGATTTCACCAGGTACATTGGAACCGACTTTAAAGCACAGGAAGAGGGGCACAAATTGGACAATGATGCACTTGGCCAGAAAGGGTGTAGGTGTTTTCTCCTGAATATATTCAGGAGAAAACGCATACGCCCTTTTTGGCCAAGCATGCAAGCGGGCAATGCATATCTACACTAAAATGAAGTATCACTTCCCACCGGTCAAAAGGGACATCCGCAAAATGTGTAAAAACCAGAAAGGCAAGACAGGCCCTGGAGAAAAGGGAGCCTAGTTATGCTGGTGGGCAGGATGTAAATTGCCAACTGCCTCTCTGGAGGAGTGCATTGTGTTCCCAAAAACAAGGAAACAACAGAGCTACAGAGCCAATGGCACTTCCAGTCTAGGGAATATACCTTGAGAAAACTGAAAATAAATAAGACAGAGCCACCGAAAATTTAGGGCTGCACTGCTTACCAGAACCTCAACTTGGGTACACCTTAAATATCCCAGGAAAGACAAAAATGGTTCAAGAAATTGTGTTACTTACGTACGATGGTATATCAGTCAGCCATGAAATCAATGTCATAAGGCCAGTAGCAGCAAAATGAGTGGATTCAGGTACGATGATTCTAAGTGAAATAAGTCACAGAGAAAAAGAGACTTATAATAAGATAGCACTTATGAAGGTCCTGTAAACATGGCTACACATGAACTGAGTTAGGAAAGAGAACAGTCTCACATTTAGAAAACACTCTTATGCCTGCTTAAGGGGGAAGGAGAGGTGGGGTGATGCATAAAACCAGAGTTTGATATTAGTACATGTACCGTTCCAAAAACCAACTATGGAATAGAAAAGACCTACACTTTCTTCAGTGAAAGGGACTCAAAAACCCATATTTCCCGCAGAGGAATATATCTGACTGATAAGAATATTAAAACCTATGTATTGATAAGTCTCTATGATGATGGGCATGGTTCATTGTGATTACAGAGTTCATGGAGCATTGAGATGAAAAGTGGCATGGAGCATTTTGATTACTGTTGTCTTGGAGCATTGTGATGACAAGGGCATGGAGCATTGTGATGAGAAGGCGATGGAGCAGATGGATGACATGCGTCATGCAGCATTGTGATGACAATAGCACGGAGCATTGTGATTACAGGGTTCTTGGAGCATTGTGATTACAAGGGTCATGGAGCCTTGTGATTACAAGGCCTTGGAACATTGTCATGACAGGGGTGAGGGAGTATTCTGATGACTAGTGATGGAACATTTTGATATCAGTGGTGAGAGAGCATTTTGATGAGAAGTACATGGAGCATTGTGATGACAAGTTTTATGGAGCATTCTGATGACAAGTTTGTGGAAAATTTTGAGAACAAGCGCATGGAGCATTGTGATAACAAGGGTCATGGAGCACTCTGCTGACAAAGCATGGACCATTGTGATGGCAAGGGTCACAGAGCATTGTGAATGAAAAGTTCATGGAGCATTATGGTGACAAGTTTCACAGAGCCCTGTGATGACAAGGGCGTGGAACATTTTGATGCCAAAGGTCATGAAGCATTGTGATGACTGGAATCACGGAGCATTGTGATGACAAGGGCATGGAGCATTGTTATGAGAAGGTCATGGAGTACTGTGCAGACAGGTGTCAGGGAGCATTGTGATGACATATGTCTTGGTGCTCTGTGATGACAATGGCATGGAGCATTGTGAAGCCAAGTGTCATGGAGGATTGTGATGACAAAGGTAATGGAGCATTGTGATGACAAGGGCTTGGTGCTTTTTGATGACAATGATCATGGAGCACTGTGATGACAAGGGCATGGAGCATTGTGATGACAGGGGCATGGAGCATTGGTCTGACAAGTTTCATGGATTATTGAGATGACAGTGGGCATGGTGCATTGTGATGACAAGGGCATGCAGCATTGTTATGAGAAAGTCATGGAGTACTGTGCAGACAGGTGTCAGGGAGCATTGTGATGACATATGTCTTGGTGCATTGTGATGACAATGGCATGGAGCATTGTGAAGCCAAGTGTCATGGAGGATTGTGATGACAAAGGCAATGGAGCATTGTGATGACAAGGGCTTGGAGCTTTTTGATGACAATGATCATGGAGCACTGTGATGACAAGGGCATGGAACACTGTGATGACAACGGCCATTGAGAATTTTGATGACAATGTCGTGAAGCACTGTGATGAAAAGCACTTGGAGCTTGCTATGACAGGGTTCATGGAGCATTGCGATGACAAGTGCATGGAGAATTGTGATGACAAGATCATGTAACATTGTGATGAGAAGTGTCATGGAGCATTGTGATGGCAAGACCATGGAGCACTGTGATGAGAAGACCATGGATAATTGTGATGTCCAGCATCATGCAGCACTGTAATGACGAGGTGCATGGAGCATTGTGATGACAAGGGTCGGAGAGCATTCTGATGACAAGCTTGTGGAGTAATGTGATGACAATGGCATGTAGTATTGTGATGAAAAGGGCATGGAGCATTGTGATGTAAAAGGCATGGAGGCTTTTCATGACAGCGTTCAAGGAGCATTCTGACGACAAGTGTCAGGGAGCATTGTGATGACAAGTGTATTGAGCATTGTGATGACAAAGGTCATGGATCATTGTGATGACACGGGAATGGAGTATTGTGATGACAGGCATCATGGAGCGTTGTGATGACAAGTGTTGTGGAACAATGTGATCACAAAGGTTTGGAGCATTGTGGTGACAGAGGTCATGGATCATTTTGATTTCAAGGAGCACGGTGCGTTGTGATGACAGGGATCATGGAGAATTGTGATGAGAAGATCATGGAGCATTGGGCTATAAATATTCATGGAGTATTGTGATGACAGGGGTCTGGGGGCACTGTGATAACAAGGGCATGGAGCATTGTGATGAGAAGGCCATGGAGCATTCTGTTGACATGTGTCATGGATGTTTGTGATGAAAAGGGGAATGGAGCATTGTGATTACAGGGGTCTTTGAGCATTGTGATGAATAGGGCATGGATCATTGTGATGAAAAAGACATGGAGCCTTGTCAGGGCAGGGTTAAAGGAGCATACTCTCGACAAATGTCAGGGAGCATTGTGATGACAATTATATTGAGCATTTTGATGACAAAGTTCATGGAGCATTGTGATGAGAAGACCATGGTTAACTGTGATGAGGAGTGTCATGGGGCATTGTGATGACAAGTGTTATGGAACATTGTGATCACAAGTGTTTGGAGCATTGTGATGAGAGAAGTCATGGAGCATATTGATTTCATTGTGATGACAATAGCATGAATCATTATGATGATGGGCATGGTTCATGGGATGACAGGGTTCTTGGAGCATTGAGATTAAAAGGGGCATGGAGCATTGTGATTACATGGGTCTTGGATCATTGTGATGACAAGGGCATGGAGCATAGTGAATGAGAAGTCCACGGAACATTCTGATGACATGTGTCATGGAGCTTTCTGATGACAATTGCATGGAGCATTGTGATTACAGGGTCTTGCAGCATTGTGATGAAAAGGGTCATGGAGTCTTGTGATGACAAGGCTGTGGATCCTTGTGATGGCAGGTGTCATGGAGCATTGTTATGACAGGGGGAATGGAGCATTGTGATGACAAGGGCATGGAGCATTGGTCTGAAATGTTTCATAGATTATTGTGATGAGAGTGGGCATAGAGCATTGGGATGAAAAGCGTCATGGAGCTTTGTGACGACAACGGCATGGAGCAATGTGATGAGAGGGTTCATGGAGCATTGTGATGACAATGTCATGGAGCATTCTGATGACAAGGGTGACGTGCATTGTGATGAGAACGGCAGGGAGCATTGTGATGACAGGGTTATTGAGTAATTTGCTGAAAATGGTCATGGAACATTTTGATTACAGTGGTTATGGAATATTGTGATTTCAGGGGTCATGGAGCTTTGTGATGAAAAGTGTCATGGAGCATTTTGATGACAGGGGTTATGGAATATTGTGATGTCAGGGGTCATCGAACATTGTGATGATAAGTGCATGTAGCATTTTAATGACAGGGGTCATGGAACATTGTGATGACAGGGGTGACGGAGTATTGGAATGAATAGTGATGGAACATTGTGATATCAGTGGTGAGAGATCATTTTGATGAGAAGTGCATGGAGCGCTGTAATGACAAGGTTTAAGCAGCATTGTGATGAAAAGGATGTGGAGCATTCTGATGACAGGCACATGGCGCGTTGTGATGACGTGGGTCATGGAGTATTGTGCTGAGAAGCACATGGAGCATTGTGATGACAAGGGTCATGGAGCCTTGTGCTGAGAAAGGCATAGAGAATTGTGATGACAAGGGTTACAGAGCATTGTGATGAAAAGTTCACAGGGCATTGTGGTGACAAAGGTCACAGAGACTTGTGATGACGAGGGCATGGACCATTTTGATGAGAAAGGTCATGAAGCATTGTGATGACTGGAGTCACAGAGCATTGTGATGACAGGGGCCATGGAGCATTGTGATGACAAGGGCATGGGGCATTGTGATGACAGGGGCATGGAACATTGGTCTTACAAGTTTCATGGATTATTGTGATGACAGTGGGAATGGCGCATTGTGATGACAATGGCACGGAGCATTCTGATGACAATGTTATGCAGTATTATGAAGACAGGTGTCAGGGAGCATTGTGAAGACCTAAGTCATGGCCCATTGTGATGACAATGGCATGGAGCATTGTGATTCCAAGTGTCATGGAGGATTGTGATGACAAAGGTAATGGGGCATTGTGATGACAAGGGCTTGGAGCATTGTGATGACAAAGGTCATGGAGCACTGTGCTGAGAAGGGCATGGAGCATTGTGATGACAAGGTTCATGGAGCATTGTGCTGAGAAAGGCATGGAGCATTGTGATGACAAGTGTCACAAAGCATTTTGATGAAAAGTTCATGGAGCATTGTGGTGACAAATATCATAGAGCCTTGTGATGACGATGGCATGGACCATTGTGATGACCAAGTCATGAAGCATTTTGATGACTGAAGTCATGGATCATTGTGATGACAATGGCAAGGAGCATTGTGATGACAAGAGCATGGAGCATGGTGATGACAACGTCATGCAGAATTGTGAAGACAGGTGTCAGGGAGCATTGTGATGACCTATGTCATGGACAATTGTGATGACAATGACATGGAGCTTTGTGATGACAAGTGTCATGGAGGATTGTGATGACAAAGGTAATGGAGCATTGTGATGACAAGGGCTTGGAGCTTTGTGATGACAAGGGCCATTGACAATTTTGATGACAAATTCGTGAAGCATTGTGATGACAAGCACATGAAGCTTGCTATGACAGGTGTCATGGAGCATTGCAATGACAAGGGCATGGAGAATTTTGATGAAAAGAGCATGTAAAATTGTGATGAGATGTGTCAAAGAGCATTGTGATGACAAGGACGTGGAGAATACTGATGACCAGGGCATGGAGCATTGTGATGGCAAGACTGGGGAGCATTGTGATGTGTAGACCATATATAATTGTGATGACGGGCATCATGGAGCACTGTAGTGACAAGGGGCATGGAGCATTGTGATAACTTGTGTCATGGATCACTGTGATGACAGGGGTCATGGAGCAATGTGATGACAAGGTTCATGGAGCATTCGGACGACAAGCTTGTGGAGTATTATGATGACAATTGCATGGAGCATTGTGATGAAAAGGCCATTGAGCATTGTGATGACCAGGGCAAGGAGCAATGTGATGAGAGTGTTCATGGAGCACTGTGATGACAATAGCATGGAGTATTGTGATGCAAAGGGTCATGGAGCTTTGTGATGACAAAGGTCATGGAGCATTTTGATGACAAGTGCGTGGTGCATTGTGATGAGAAGGGCAGGGAGCATTGTGATGACAGGGTCATGGAGCAATTTGATGAAAAGTGTCAGGGAACATTTTGATGACAGGGGTCATGGAACATTGTGATGTCAGTGGTCATGCAGCATTGTGATGATAAGGGCATGTAGCATTTTGATGACAGGGTTCATGGAACATTGTGATGACAGGGGTGAGGGAGTATGGTGATGACTAGTGATGGAACATTGTGATATCAGTGGTGAGAGAGCATTTAGATGAGAAGTGCATGGAGCATTGTGATAAAAATGTTTATGGAGCATTTTGATGACAAGGTTTTGGAGCATTGTGATGACAAGTGCATGGCACATTGTGATGACATATGTCTCGGAGCGTTGTGTTGAGAAGCACATGGAGCATTGTGATGACAAGGGTCATGGAGCATTGTGCTGACAAAGGCATGGAGCATTGTGATGACAAGTGTTACAGAGCATTGTGATGACGACGGGATGGACCATTGTGTTGACAAAGGTCATAAAGCATTGTGATGACTGGAGTCAAGGAACATTATGATGTGAGGGGCAATGGAGCATTGTGATTACAAGGGCATGGAGCATTGTGATGACAGGGGCATGGAGCATTGGTCTGACAAGTTTCATGGATTATTGCTATGACAGTGGGCATGGAGCATTGTGATGACAGAGTTCATGGATCATTTTCATTTCAAGGACCATGGCGCATTGTGATGACAAGGGCATCAAGCAATGTGAACCCAAGTTTCATCGAGGATTTTGATGACAATGGGAATGGAGCATTGTGATGACAAGTTCATGAAGCATTTTGCTGACAAATGCATGGAACATTTTGATGACAAGGGTTATGGAACACTGTGATGACAAGCGTCACTGAACATTGTGATTACAGGGGTCATGGAGCATTGTGATAACAAGGGCATGGATCATTGTGATGACAAGGGTCATGGAGCATTTTGATGACAAGGGTCCCGGATCATTGTGTTGTCAGGGATGATGGATCGTTGTGATGACTGTGGTCATGGAGCATTGTGATGTCAGGGGTCATGGAGCATTGTGATGACAAGGGCATGGTGCATTGTGAATGAGAAGCCCATGAAGCATTCTGATGACATGCGTCATGGAGCTTTGTGATGACCAGGGCATGGAACATTGTGATTACAGGGTCTTGGAGCATTGTGATGACAAGTGTCATGGAGTCTTGTGATGACAAGGCCGTGGAACCTTGTGATGGCAGGGCTCATGGAGCATTGTTATGGCAGGAGTAATGGAGCATTGTGATGACAAGGGCATGGAGCATTGGTCTGAAAAGTTTCATGGATTATTGTGATGAGAGTGTGCATGGAGCATTATGATGACAAGGGCAAGGTACACTTAGATACATGGGTCATGGAGCATTGTGATGACAAGGGCATGGAGCAATCTGATGAAAAAGTGCATGGAGCTTTGAGATTACAGGGGTTTTGAAGCAATGTGATTACAAGGGCATGGAGCATTGTGATGAGAGATTTCATTGAGCATTGTGATGACAATTTCATGGAGCATTGTGATGCCAAGGGTCAGGGAGCTTTGTGATGACAAAGTTCATATAGCATTTTGATGACAAGGGAGTGGTACATTGTGACGATAAGGGCATGTAGCATTGTGATGACTGGGGTCATGGGACATTGTGATGAAAGGGGTGAGGGAGTTTTGTGATGATTAGTGATGGAACATTGTAATATCAGTGGTGAGAGAACATTTTCTTGAAAAGTGCATGGAGTATTGTGATGACAAGTTTTATGGTGCATTGTGATGACAAAGATGTGTAGCACTGTGTTGACAAGTGCATGGCACCTTGTGATGACATTGGTCATGGAGCAGTGTGCTGACAAGCTCATGGAGCATTGTGATGACAAGTGTATTGAGCATTGTGATGACAAATGTCATGGAGCATTGTGATGAGAAGACCATTGATAATTGTGATGACGAGCGTAATGGGGCGTTTTGATGACAACTGTTATGGAACATTGTGATCACAAGGGTTGGGAACATTGTGATAACAGAGGTCATGGATCATTTTGATTTCATTGTGATGAAAATAGCATGAAGCATTATGATGATGGGCATGGATCATTGTGATGACAGGGTTCATGGAGCATTGAGATGAAAAGGGGCAAGGAGCATTGTGATTAAAGGGATCTTGGAGCATTGTGATGAGAAGGTCATGGAGCATTGGGCTGAAAATATTCATGGAGTATTGTGATGGCAGGGGTTATGGAGCATTGTGATGACAAGGGTCACGGAGCTCTGTGATGAAAAGCGTCATGGAGCATTCTGATTACAGGGGTCATGGAGCATTGGGATGACAGGGTTCATGGGGCATTGTTCTGATAAATTTCTTGGATTATTGTGATGACAGTGGGCATGGCACATTGTGATAAAAAGGGCATGAAGCATTGTTATGACAAGGTCATAGATTATTGTGAAGACAGGTGTCAGGGAGCATTGTGGTGACATATGTCATGATCTATTGTGATGACAATGGCATGGAGCACTGTGATGCCAACTGTCATGGAGAAATGTGATGACAAATATAATGGAGCATTGTGATGACAAGGGCTTGGAGCCTTGTGATGACAAGGGTTATGGAGCATTGTGATGACAACGAAATGGATCATTGTGATGACAAGTGTCATGGAGCATTTTGATGACAAGAGTCCAGAATCATTGTGTTGTCAGGGGTCATGGATCGTTGTGATGACAGTGGTCATGGAGCATAGTGATGACTGTGTTCATGGGGCATTGGGAAGAGAAGTTCATGGAGCATTGGGCTGTAAATATTCATGGAGTATTGTGATGACACGGGTCATGGAGCATTTTGATGACAAGGGAATGGAGCATTGTGATGAAAAGGGCATGGAGCATGTTGATTAGAAGGCAATGGAGCATTTTGAAGACATGCTTCATTAAGCATTGTGATGACAAGGGCATGGAGCATTGTGATTACAGGGGTCTTGGAGGATTGTGATGAAAAGTGCAAGGATTATTGTGATGAAAAATGCATGGAGCCTTGTCATGACAGGTTTCAAGGAGCATATTGACGACCATTGTCAGGGAGCATTGTGATGACAAATTTATTGAGCATTGTGATGACAAAGGTCATGGAGTATTGTGAATAAAATACCATGGATAATTGTGATGATGAGCGTCATGGGGAGTTGTGATGACAAGTGTTATGGAACATTGTGATCACAAGAGTTTAGAGCATTGTGATGACAGAGGTCATGGAGCATTTTGATTTCATTGTGATGACAATAGCATGAAGCATTATGATGAAGGGCATGGTGCACTGTGATGACAGGGTTCATGGAGCATTGAGATGAAAAGGGGCATGGAGCATTGTGATTACATGTGTCTTGGAGCATTGCGATGACCAGGTTATGGAACATTGTGATGAGAAGGCGAAGGTGCATTTTGATGACATGCGTCATGGAGCTTTGTGTTGACAAAGGCATGGAGCACTGTGATTAGAGGTGTCTTGGAGCATTGTGATGACAAGCGTCATGGAGCCTTGTGATGAGAAGGCAGTGGAACATTGTAATGGCAGTTTTTATGGAGCATTTTTATAACATTGTTAATGGAGCATTTTCATGACAAGGGCATGGAGCATTGGTCTGAAAATTTTCACGGATTATTGTGATGAGAGGGGACATGGAGCATTGTGATGACAAGGGCATGGAACACTGTGATACATGGGTCATGGAGGATTGTAATGCCAAGCCTTGGAGCTTTGTGTTAAGAAGAGCATCGAGCATTGTGATGAAAAGCATCATGGAGCCTGTGATGACAAGGACATGTAACAATGTGATGAGAGGGTTCATGGAGCATTTTGATGACAATGGCATGGAGCATTGTGATGCCAAGGGTCACGGAACTTTGTGATGACAAAGGTCATGGAGGGTTTTGATGACAAGGGCGTGGTGTACTCTGATGAGAAGGGCAGTGAGCATTGTGATGAAAGGGTCATGGAGCAATTTGATGAAAAGTGTCATGGGACATTTTGATGACAGGGCTTATGGAACATTGTGATGTCAGGGGTCAGGGAGCATTGTGATGAAAAGGGTCATGGAGCATTGTGATGACAGGGGTGAGGGAGTATTGTGATGACAAGTGATGGAACATTATGATATCAGTGATGGGAGAGCATTTTGATGGGAAGTGCATGGAGCATTGTGACAACAAGGTTTATCGAGAACTGTGATGACAAGGTTGTGGAGCATTGTGATGACAAGCACATGTCACATTGTGATGACACAGGTCAAGGGGCATTTTGCGGACAATCGCATGGAGCATTGTGATGACAAGTGTCATGGAGCATTGTGCTGACAAAGGCATGGAGCATAGTTATGACATGAGTAAGAGAACATTGTGATGAAAATTTCATGGAGAATTGTGGTGACAAATGTCACAGAGCCTTTTGATGACGAGGGCATGGACCATTGTGATGACAGGGGTCATGGAGCATTTTGATGACTGTGGTCATGGAGCATTGTGAAGACATGGGTCATGGAGCATTGTAATGAGACGGTCATTGAGCATTGCGCTGAAAATGTACATGTAGTATTGTGATGACAGGGGTCATGGAGCATTGTGATGAGAGGACCATGGAGCCTTGTGATGACAAGTGTCATGGAGCATTCTGATGAAAGGGTGCATGGAGCACTGTGATTACAGGGGTTTTGTAGCATTGTGATGACAAGGGCATGGAGCATTGTGATGCGAAGGCCATGGAGCATTCTGATGACATGCGTCATGGAGCTCTGTGATGACAAGGACATGGAGCATTGTGATTACAGGAGTCTTGGAGCATTGTGATGAAAAGGGCATGGATCACTGTAATGAAAATTGTATTGAGCCTTGTCATGACAGGGTTCAAGGAGCATACTGATGAGAAGTGTCAGGGAGCATTGTGATGATAAGTGTATTGAGCATTGTGATGACAAAGATCAAGGCACATTGTGATGAGAAGACCATGGATAATTGTGATGACCAGCCTCATGGGGCATTGTGATGACAAGAGTTATGGAACATTGTGATCAGAAGGGTTTGGACCATTGTGATGACAGAGGTCATTGAGCATTTTGATTTCATTGTGATGACAATAGCATGAAATATTATGGTGATGGGCATGGTGCATAGTGATGACAGGGTTCATGGAGCATTGAGATGAAAAGGGGCATGGAGCACTGTGATTACAGTGGTCTTGGATCATTGTGATGACAAGGGCATGGAGCATTGTGATGAGAAGGCCATGGAGCATTCTGATGACTTGCATCATGGAGCTTTGTGATGACAAGGGCATGGAGCATTTGATTAGAGGGGTCTTGGAGCACTGTGATGACAAGGTTCATGGAGGCTTGTGATGACAAGGCCGTGGAACTTTGTGATGGTAGGGGTCATGGAGCATTGTTATGACAAGGGCACGGAACACGGTGTTACATAGATCATGCAGCATTGTAATGACAAGGACATGTAGCATTGTGACGAGAAGGGCATCGAGCGTTGTGATGACAAGCCTCATGGAGATTTGTGATGACAAGTGCATGGAGCAATGTGATGAGAGTGTTCATGGAGCATTGTGATGACAATGGAATGGAGCATTGTGATGCCAAGTGTCATGGAACTTTGTTATGACAAAGGTCATGGAGCATTTTGGTAACAAGTGCGTGGTGCATTGTGATGAGAAGTGCAGGGAGCATTGTGATGACATGGGTTATGGAGCATTGTGCTTACACGTGCATCGAGCATTGTGCTGACAACGGTCATGGAACATTGTGTTGACAATGGCATGGAACTTTGTCATGACAAGGTTCACAGAGCACTGTGATGAATAGTTCATGGAGCATTGTGGTGACAAAGGTCACAAAGCCTTGTGTGACGAGGTCATGGAACATTGTGATGACAAATGTCATGAAGCACTGTGATGACTGTAGTCACGGAGCATTGTGATGACAGTGTACTTGGAGCATTGTGATGCCAAGGGCATGGAGCATTGTGATGAGAAGGCCATGGAGCATTCAGATGACATGTGTCATCTAGCTTTGTGATGACAAGGGCAGGGAGCATTGTGACTACAGGGGTCTTGCAGCATTGTGATGAAAAGGGAAAGGATCATTGTGATGAAAAAGGCATGGAGCCTTTTCATGACAGGGTTCATGGAGCATACTGATGACAAGTGTCAGGGAGCATTGTGGTGATAAGTGTATTCAGGATTGTGGTGACAAAGGTCATGGAGCATTGTGATGATTAAACCATTCATAATTGTGATGACGAGCGTCATGGGGCATTGTGATGACAAGTATTATGGAACATTGTGATCAGAAGGGTTTTTAGCATTGTGATGACAGAGGTCATTGAGAATTTTGATTTCATTGTGATGGCAATAGCATGAAACATTATGATGATGTGCATGGTGCATTGTGATGACAGGGTTCATGGAGCATTGAGATAAAAATTGGCATGGAGCACTGTGATTACAGGGGTCTTGGACCATTGTGATGACAAGTGCATGGAGCATTGTGATGAGAAGGCCATGGAGCATTCTGATGACATGCGTCATAGATCTTTGTGATGACACGGGCATGGAGCATTGTGATTACAGGGGCTTGGATCATTGTTAATGCAAGGGTCATGGAGCCTTGGATGACAACACCGTGGAACATTGTGATGGCAGGGATCATGGAGAATTGTTATGACAGGGGTTATGGAGCATTGTGATAACAAAGGCATGGAGCATTTTGATGACAGTGGCATGGAACTTTGGTCTGACAAGTTTCATAGATTATTGTGATGACATTGGGCATGATGCATTGTGATGACAAGGGCATGGAGCATTGTGATGAAAGGTCAGGGAGTATTGTGAAGACAGGTGTCAGGGAGCATTTTGATGAAATATATCATGGTCCATTGCGATGACAATTGCATGGAGCATTGTGATGCCAAGTGTCATGGAGGATTGTGATGACAAATATAATGGAGCATTTTGATGACAAGGGTTTAGAGCATCGTGATGACAAGGGTCTTGGCGCATTGTGATGACAAGGGCATGGAGCATTGTGGTGACAAAGGTCACAGAGCCTTGTGTGACAATGGCATAGCCCATTGAGATGACAAAGGTCATGAAGCATTGTGATGACTGGAGTCACGGAGCATTGTGATGAGAGGGGTCATGGAGCTTTGTGATGACAGTTTCATGGGGCATTGTGATGAGAAGGTCATGGAGCATTGGGCTGAAAATGTTCATGGAGTATTGTGATGACATGGGTCATGGGGTATTTTGATGACATGGGAATGGAGCATTGTGATGAAAAGGGCATGGAGCATGGTGATGAGAAGGCCATGGAGCATTCTGAAGACATGTGTCATGAAGCTTTGTGATGACAATGGCATGGAGCATTGTTATTCCAGGGGTCTTGGAGCATTGTGAGGAAAATTGCATGGATCCTTGTGTTGAAAAATGCATGGAGCCTTGTCATGACAGTGTTCAAGGAGCATACTGATAACAAGTGTCAGGGAGCATTGTGATGACAAGTGTATTGAGCATTGTGATGACAAAGGTAATGGAGTACTGTGAATAGAAGCCCAAGGATAACTGTGATGATGAGCATCATTGGGCGTTGTGATGACAAGTGTTATGGAACATTGTGATCACAAGTGTTTGGAGCATTGTGATGACAGAGGTCATGGAGCATATTGATTTCATTTTGATGACAATAGCATGAAGCATTATGATGATGGGCATGGTGCATTATGATGACACGGTTCATGGAGCATTGAGATGAAAAGGGGCATGGAGCATTGTGATTACAGGTGTATTGGAGCATTGTGATGACAAGGGCATGGAGCATTGTGATGACAAGGTCATGGAGTATTGTGAAGACAGGTGTCAGGGAGCACTGTAATGACATGTCATTGTCCCTTGTGATGACAATGGTATGGAGCATTGTGATACCAAGTGTCATGGAGGATTGTGATGACAAAGGTAATGGAGCATTTTAATGACAAGGGTTTGGGACATTGTGATGAGAAGCATCATGGAGCATTGTGATGACAAGGGCTTGGAACATTGTGATGACAAGGGTCATGGAGCATTGTGATTACAAGGGCATGGAGAATTGTGATGACAAGGGCCATTGAGAATTTTGATGACAACGTCGTGAAGCACAGTGATGAAAAGCGCATGGAGCTTGCTATGACAGTGGTCATAGAGCATTGCGATGACAAGTGCATGGAGAATTGTGATGACAAGATCATATAACATTGTGATGAGAAGTGTCACGAAGAATTGTGATGACAAGGACGTGGAGAATTGTAATGACTTGTTACATGGAGCACTGTGATGAACAGGGCATGGAGAATTGTGATGGCAAGACCGTGGAGCATTGTGATGAAAAGACAATGGATAATTATGATGAAGAGCATCATGGATCACTCTAATGACAAGGGGCATGTAGCATTGTGATGACAGGTGTCACGGAGCACGGTGATGAGAAGGCCATGGAGCATTCTGATGACATGTGTCATGGATCTTTGTGATGACAGGGGCATTGAGCATTGTGGTGACAGGGGCATGGAGCATTTTGATGACAGGGGCATGGAACATTGGTCGGACAAGTTACATGGATTATTGTGATGACAGTGGGCATGGCACATTGTGATGATAAGGGCTTGGAACATTGTGATGACAAGGTCATGGAGTACTGTGAAGACAGGTGTCAGGGGTCATTGTGATGACATATGTCATTGTCCATTGTGATGACAATGGAATGGAACATTGTGATACCAAGTGTCATGGAGGATTGTGATGACAAAGGTAACGGAGCATTTTGATGACAAGGTCTTGGGACATTGTGATGACAAGCGTCATGGAGCATTATGATGACAAGGGTAATGGAGCATTGTGATGAGACGGTCATGGAGCATTGGCCTGAAAATGTTCATGGAATATTGTGATTACAGTGGTCAAGGAGCATTGTGATGACAAGGGAATGGAGCATTTTGATGACAATGTCCTGGAGCAGTGTGATGAGAAGACCATGGATCCTTGTGATGACAAGTCTAATGGAGCATTCTGATGAATAGGGGCATGGAGCATTGTGATTACAGGGGTCTTGGAGCATTGTGATGACGAGGTCATGAAGCATAGTGATGAGAAGGCCATGGAGCATTCTGATGACATGTGTCATGGATCATTGTGATCACAGGGGCATGGAGCATTGTGATGACAGGGGCATGGAGCATTTGGATGACAGGGGCATGGAACACTGGTCTGACTAGTTACATGGATTATTGTGATGACAGTGGGCATGGCACATTTTGATGACAAGGGCATGGAACATTGTGATGACAAGGTCATGGAGTACGGTGAAGACAGGTGTCAGGGAGCATTGTGATGACATAAGTCATTGTCCATTGTGATGACAATGGCATGGAGCATTGTGATACTAAGTGTCATGGAGGATTGTGATGACAAAGGTAATGGAGAATTTTGATGACAAGGGCTTGGAACATTGTGATGACAAGGGTCATGGAGCATTGTGATGACAAGGGCCATTGAGAATTTTGATGACAACGTCGTGAAGCATTGTCATAACAAGCGCATGGAGCCTGCTATTACAGGGGTCATAGAGCATTGCGATGACAAGTGCCTGGAGAATTGTAATGAAAAGATCATGTAACATTGTGATAAGAAGTGTCAAGGAGCATTGTGATGACAAGGACGTGGAGAATTTTGATGACATGGGACATGGAGCATTGTGATGACCAGGGCATGGAGCATTGTGATGGCAAGACCGTGGAACATTGTGATGGCAGGGGTCATGGAGCATTGTCATGACAGGGGTAATGGAGCATTTTGATGACAAGGGCATGGAACATTAGTCTGAAAATTTCACGGATTATTGTGATGAGTTTCGGCATGGAGCATTGTGATGACTAGGGCACGGAACACTGTGATACATGTGTCAGTGGGATTGTAATGACAAGGGCATGGAGCATTGTGATGAGAAGAGTATTGAGCATTGTGATGACAAGCGTCATGGAGCATTCTGCTGACAAAGGCATGGAGCAATGTGATGAGAGGTTTCATGTAGCTTTTTGATGAAATGGCATGGATCATTGTGATGCCAAGGGTCATGGAACTTTGTGATGACAAAGGTCATGGAGCATTTTGATGACAAGGTCGTGGTGCATTGTGATGAGAAGGTCAGAGAGCATTGTGATGACAGGGTCATGGAACAATTTGATGAAAAGTGTCATGGAACCTTTTGATGACTGGGGTTATGGAACATTGTGATGTCATGGGACATGGAGCATTCTGATGAAAAGGTGCATGGAGCATTGTGATTAAAGGGGTTTTGAAAAATTGTGATGACAAGGGCAAGGAGCATTTTGATGAGAAGCAAAGGAGCATTCTGATGACATGCGTCATGGAGCTTTGTGATGACAAGGACATGGAGCATTGTGGTGACAAAGGTCACAGAGCCTTGGGTGACGAGGGCATGGACCATTGTGATGACAAAGGTCATGAAGCATTGTGATGACTGGTGTCACGGAGCATTGTGATGACAGGGGTCATGGAGCATTGTGATGACAAGGGCATGGAGCATTGCGATGACAGGGGCATGGAACATTGTTCTGACAAGTTTCATGGATGCTTGTGATGACATTAGGCATGGCACATTGTGATTACAAGGGCATGGAACATTGTGATGACAAGGTCATGGAGTATTGTGAAGAGAGGTGTCAGGGATCATTGTGATGAAATATGTCATTGTCCATTGTGATGAAAATGGCATGGAGCATTGTGATACCAAGTGTCATGGAGGATTTTGATGACAAAGGTAATGGAGCATTTTGATGACAAGGGCTTGGGACATTTTGATGACAAGCGTCATGGAGCATTGTGATGACAAGTTTTATGGAGCAAAGCGATTAAAAGAATGTGGAGCATTGTGATGACAAGCGCATGACACATTGTGATGGCATAGGTCAAGGAGCATTGTGCTGACAAGTGCATGGAGCATTTTGATGACAAGTGTCATGGAGCATTGTGCTGACAAGGCATGGACCATTGTGATGAATAGGGACAAAGAGCATTGTGATGAAAAGTTCATGGAGAATTGTGGTGACAAAGATTACAGAGCCTTGTGTGAAGAGGGCATGGATCATTGGTCTGACAAGTTTCATGGAATATTGTGATGACAGTGGGCATGGAGCATTGTGATGAGAAGGGCATGGAGCATTGTGGTGACAAAAGTCATGAAGCATTGTGATGAATGGATGTCACGGAGCATTGTGATGACAATGGCTTGGAGCATTGTGATAACATGTGTCATGGAGGATTGTGATGACAAAGGTAATGGAGCATTTTGATGACAAGTGCTTGGGACATTGTGATGACAAGTGTCATGGAGCATTGCGAAGACAAGTGCCATTGAGAATTTTGATGACAACGTCGTGAAGCATTGTGGTGACAAGCGCATGGAGCTTGCTATGACAGGGGTCATAGAGCATTGCAATGACAAGTGCATGGAGAATTGTGATGAAAATATCATGTAACATTGTGATAAGAAGTGTCATGGAGCATTGTGATGACAAGGACGTGGAGAATTGTGATGACATGGGACATGAAGCATTGTGATGACCGGTGCATGGAGCATTGTAATGGCAAGACCGTGGAGCATTGTAATGAGAAGATCATGGATAATTGTGATGACGAGCTTCATGGAGCACTGTAATGACAAGGGATATGGAGTGTTGTGATTACAGGGGTCTTGGAGCATTGTGATGAGAAGGCCATGGAGCATTCAGATGACATGTGTCATGGAGCTGTGTGATGACAAGGGCATGGAGCACTGTGATTACATGGGTATTGGAGCACTGTGATGACAAGGGTCATGGAGCGTTGGATGACAAGGCCATGGAACACTGTGATGGCAGGGGTCATGGAGCATTTCTATGACTGGGGTAAAGGAGCATTGTGATGACAAGGGAATGGAACATTGGTCTGAAAATTTCATGGATTATTGTGATGAGATTCGGCATGGAGCATTGTGATGACTAGGGCATGGAACACTGTGATACATGTGTCATGGGGGATTGTAATGACAAGGGCATGGAACATTGTGATGAGAAGAGTATCGAGATTTGTGATGACAAGCGTCATGGAGCATTGTGCTGACAAGAGCATGGAGCAATGTGATGAGAGGTTTCATGTAGCATTGTGATGAAATGGCATGGAGCATTGTGATGCCAAGGGTCATGGAGCTTTTTGATGACAAACGTCATGGAGCATTTTGATGACAAGGTTGTGGTGCATTGTGATGAGAAGGGCAGGGAGCATTGTGATGACAGGGTCATGGAGCAAATTGATGAAAAGTGTCATGGAACATTTTGATTACAGGGGTTATGGAACATTGTGATGTGAGGGGTAATGGAGCATTTTGATGAAAAGGGTCATGGAGCATTCTGATGAAAAGGTTCATAGAGCATTGTGATTACAGGTGTTTTGAAGCATTGTGATGACAAGGGCATGGAGTATTGTGATGAGAAGGCAATGGAACATTCTGATGACATGCGTCATGGAGCTTTGTGATGAAAAGTACATGGAGCATTGTGATTGCAGAAGTCTTGGAGCATTGGAATAAAAAGGGAATGGATCATTGTGATGAAAAATGCATGGAGCCTTGTCATGACAGGTTTCAAGGAGCACACTGATGACAACACTCAGGGAGCATTGTGATCATAAGTGTATTGAGAATTGTGATGACAATGATCATGGAGCATTGTGATGAGAAATCCATGGATAATTGTGATGACCAGCCTCATTAGGCATTGTGATGACAAGTGTTATGGAACATTGTGATCAGAAGGGTTTGGTGCATTGTGATGACAGAGGTCATTGAGAAGTTTGATTTAATTTTGATGACAATAGCATGAAATATTATGGTGATGGACACGGTTCATTGTGATGACAGGGATCATAGAACATTGAAATTAAAAGGGGCATGGAGCATTGTGATGAAAAATGCATGGAGACTTCTCATGACACTGTTCAAGGAGCATACTGATGATAAGTTTCAGGAAGAATTGTGATGATAAGTATATTGAGCATTGTGATGACAAAGGTCATGGAGCACTGTGATGAGAAGACCATGGATAATTGTGAGGACCAGGCTCATGAGGCATTGTGATGACAAGTGATATGGAACATTGTGATCAGAAGGGTTTTGTGCATTTCGATGACAGAGGTCTTTGAGCATTTTGATTTCATTGTGATGACAATAGCATGAAATATTATGGTGATGGGCACGGTGCATTGTGATGACAGGGTTCATGGAGCATTGAGATGAAAAGGGGCATGGAGCATTGTGATTACATGGGTGTTGTGGCATTGTGACGACAAGGGCATGGAGCACTGTGATGTGAAGGCCATGGAGCATTCTGATGACATGCGTCATGGAGCTTTGTGATGACAAGTGAATGGAGCATTGTGATTACAGGGGTCTTGGAGCATTGTGATGACAAGGGTCATGGAGGCTTGTGATGACAAGGCCGTTGATCCTTGTGATGGCATTGGTCATGGAGCATTGTTATGACAGGTGTTATGGAGCATTGTGATGACAACTGCATGGGGCATTGGTCTGAAAATTTTCATGGATTATTGTGATGAGAGGGGGCATGGAGCATTCTGATGACAAGGGCACAGAACACTGTGATACATAGATCATGCAGGATTGTAATGTCAATGGGATGGAGCATTGTGATGAGAAGGGCATCGAGCATTGTGATGACAAGCGTCATGGAGATTTGGGATGAAATGTGCATGGAGCGATGTGATGAGAGGGTTCATGGAGCATTGTGATGACAATGGAATGGAGCATTGTGATGCTATGGTCATGGACTTTTGTGATGATAAAGGTCATGGAGCATTTTGATGACAAGGGCGTGGTGCATTGTGATGAGAAGGGCAGGGAGCATTGTGATTACAGGGGTCTTGGATCATGTGATGACAAGTGCATGGAGCATTGTGATGAGAAGGCCATGGAACATTTTGATGACATGCGTCAAGGATCATTGTGACGACAAGGGCACAGAGCATTGTGATTACAGGGGTCTTGGAGCAATGTGATGACAAGGGTCATATAACCTTGGATGACAAGGCCGTGATCATTGTGATGTCAGGGGTCATGGAGCATTGTTATGACAGGTGTAATGGAGCATTGTGATAACAAGGGCATGGGACATTGGTCTGAAAATTTCATGGATTATTGTGATGAGATTCGGCATGGAGCATTGTGATGACTAAGGCATGGAATACTGTGATATATGTGTCATGGAGGATTGTAATGACAAGGACATGGAGCATTGTGGTGAGAAGTGTATCGAGCATTGTGATGACAAGCATCATGGAGCATTGTGCTGACAATGTCATGGAGCAATGTGATGAAGGGTTTCATGTAGCATTGTGATGAAATGGCATGGAGCATTGAGATGACAAGGGTCATGGAGCTTTGTGATGACAAAGGTCATGGACAATTTTGATGACAAGTCGTGGTGCATTGTGATGAGAAGGGCAGGGAGCATTGTGATGACAGGGTCATGGAGCAAAATGATGAAATGTGTCATGGAACATTTTGATAACAGGGGTTATGGAACATTGTGATGTGAGGGGTAATGGAGCATTTTGATGAAAAGGGTCATGGAGCATTCTGATAAAATGGTGCATGAAGCATTGTGATTACAACGGTTTTGAAGCATTGTTATGACAAGGGCATGGAGCATTGTGATGAGAAGGCAATGGAGCATTCTGATGACATGTGTCATGGAGCTTTGTGATGACAAGGACATGGAGCATTGTGATTACAGGGGTCTTTAGCATTGTGATGAAAAGGGAATGGATCATTGTGATGAAAAATGCATAGAGCCTTGTCATGACAGGGTTCAAGGAGCATACTGATGACAACTGTCAGGGAGCATTGTGATGATAAGTGTATTTAGCATTGTGATGACAAAGATCATGGAGCATTGTGATGAGAAGTCCATTGATAATTGTGATGACCAGCGTCATAGGGCATTGTGATAACAAGTGTTATGGAACATTGTGATCAGAAGGGTTTAGTGCATTGTGATGACAGAGGTCATTGAGCATTTTGATTTCATTGTGATGACAATAGCATGAAATATTATGGTGATGGGCACGGTGCATTTTGATGACAGGGTTAATGGAGCATTGAGATGAAAAGGGGCATGGAGCATTGTGATTATAGGCCTGTTGGAGCATTGTGATGACAAGGGCATGGATGATTGTGATGAGAAGGCCACGGAGCATTCTGATGACATGCATCATGAATCTTTGTGACGACAAGGGCATGGAGCATTGTGATTACATGGGTATTGGAGCACTGTGATGACAAGGGTCATGGAGCCTTGGATGACAAGACCGTGGAACATTTTGATGGCAGGGGTCATGGAGCATTTCTATGACAAGGGTAAAGGAGCATTGTGATGACAAGGGCATGGAAGATTGGTCTGAAACTTTCATGGATAATTGTGATGAGATTCGGCATGGAGCTTTGTGATGACTAGGGCACCGAACACTGTGATACATGTGTCATGGGGGATTGTAATGACAAGGGCATTCAACATTGTGATGAGAAGAGTATCGAGCATTGTGATGACAAGCGTCATGGAGCATTGTGCTGACAAGGGCATGGAGCAATGTGATGAGAGGTTTCATGTAGCATTGTGATGAAATGGCATGGAGCATTGTGATGCCCAGGGTCATGGAGCTTTGTGATGACAAACGTCATGGAGCATTTTGATGACAAGGTCGTGGTGCATTGTGATGAGAAGGGCAGGGAGCATTGTGATGACAGGGTCATGGAGCAAATAGATTAAAATTGTCATGGAAAATTTTCATTACAGTGGTTATGGAACATTGTGATGTCAGGGGTAATGGAGCATTTTGATGAAAAGGGTCATGGAGCATTCTGATGAAAAGTTTCATGGAGCATTGTGAATACAGGGGTTTTGAAGCATTGTGATGACAAGGGATGGAGTATTGTGATGAGAAGGCAATGGAGCATTCTGATGACATGCGTCATGGAGCATTGTGATGACAACTACATGGAGCATTGTGATTGCAGGGGTCTTGGAGCATTGTGATGAAAAGGGAATGGATCATTGTGATGAAAAATACATGGAGCCTTGTCATGACAGGTTTCAAGGAGCATACTGATGACAACACTCAGGGAGCATTGTGATGATAAGTGTATTGAGCATTGTGATGACAAAGATCATGGAGCATTGTGATGAGAAGTCCATGGATAATTGTGATGACCAGCCTCATGGGGCATTCTGATGACAAGTGTTATGGAATATTGTGATCAGAAGGGGTTGGTGCATTGTGATGACAGAGGTCATTGAGCAGTTTGATTTCATTTTGATGACAACAGCATGAAATATTATAGTGATTGACCCAGTGCATTGTGATGACAGGGTTCATGGACCATTGAGATGAAAAAGGGCATGGAGCATTGTGATTACAGGTCTGTTGGAGCATTGTGATGACAAGGGCATGGAACATTGTGATTACAGGTGTCTTGGAGCACTGTGATGACAAGGGTCATGGAGGCTTGTGATGACAAGGCCGCCCAACCTTTTGATGGCAGGGGTCATGGATCATTGTTATGACAGGGGTAATGGAGCTTTGTGATGACAAAAGTCATGGGGCATTTTGATGACAAGGGCGTGGTGCATTGGGATGAGAAGGGCAGGGAGCATTGTGATGACAGAGTCATGGAGCAATTTGATGAAAAGGGTCATGGAATATTTTGATGACAAGGGTTATGGAACATTGTGATGTCAGGGGTCATGGAGCATTGTGATGACTAGGGACAAAGAGCATTGTGATGAAAATTTCATGGAGCATTGTGGTGACAAATATTACAGAGCCTTGTGTGAAGAGGGCATGTATCATTGGTCTGACAAATTTCATGGAATATTGTGTTGACAGTGGGCATGGAACATTGTGATGACAAGGGCATGGAGCATTGTGGTGACAAAGGTCATGAAGCATTGTGATGAATGGAGTCACGGAGCTTGCTATGACAGGGATCATAGAGCATTGTGATGACAAGCGTCATACAGCATTGTGCTGACAAGGGCATGGAGCAATGTGATGAGAGGTTTCATGTAGCATTGTGATGAAATGCATGGAGCATTGTGATGCCAAGAGTCATGGAGCTTTCTGATGACAAATGTCATGGAGCATTTTGATGACAAGGGCTTGGAACATTGTGATGACAAGGGCCATTGAGAATTTTGATGACAATGTCGTGAAGCATTGTGATGACAAGCTCATGGAGATTGCTATGACAGGGATCATAGAGCATTCCGATGACAAGTGCATGGCGAATTGTGATGACAAGATCAGGTAACATTGTGTTAAGAAGTGTCATGGAGCATTGTGATGAAAAGGACGTGGAAAATTGTGAAGACATGGGACATGGAGCATTGTGATGACCAGGGAATGGAGCATTGTGATGTCAAGACCGTGGAGCATTGTGATGAGAAGATGACGGATAATTGTGATGACGAGCGTCATGGAGCACTGTAATGACAAGGGGCATGGAACATTGTGAATCCAGGGTTCCTGGAGCATTGTGATGGCAAGGATATGGATCATTTTCATGAGAAGGCCATGGAGCATTCTGATGACATGCGTCATGAATCATTGTGACGACAAGGGCATGGAGCATTGTGATTACAGAGTTCTTGGAGCACTATGATGACAAGGGTCATGGAGCTTTGGATGACAAGGCCGTGGAACATTATGATGGCAGGGGTCATGGAGCATTGTTATGACAGGGGTAATGGAGCATTGTGATGACATGTGCATGGAACATTGGTCTGAAAATTTCATGGATTATTGTGATGAGATTCGGCATGGAGCATTGTCATGACTAGGGCACGGAACACTGTGATACATGTGTCATGGAATATTGTAAGGACAAACGCATGGAGCATTGTGATGACAACAGTCATGGAGCATTGTGCTGACAAACGCATGGAGCATTGTGATGACAAGGGACACAGAGCATTGTGATGAAAATTTCATGGAGCATTGTGGTGACAAAGGTCACAGAGCCTTGGGTGACAAGGGCATGGACCATTGTGAGGACAAAGGTCATGAAGCATTGTGATGACTGGAGTCACGGAGCATTGTGATGACAGGGGTCATGGAGCATTGTGATGACAACGGCATGGAGCATTGTGATGAGAGTGGCATGGAACATTGGTCTGACATGTTTCATGGATTATTGTGATGACAGTGGGCATGGCACATTGTGATGACAAGGGCATGGAACATTGTGATGACAAGGTCATGGATTATTGTGAAGACAGTTGTCAGGGAGCATTGTGATGACATATGTCATTGTCCATTGTGATGACAATGGCATGGAGCATTGTGATACCAAGTGTCATGGGGGATTGTGATGACAAATGTAATGGAGCATTTTGATGACAAGGGCTTGGAACATTGCGATGACAAGGGTCATGGGGCATTGTGATGACTAGGGCATGGAGCATTCTGATGAAAAGGTGCATTTAGCATTGAGATTACAGGGGTTTTGAAGCAATGTGATTACAAGGGCATGGAGCATTGTGATGAGAAGGCAATGGAGCATTCTGATGACATGCGTCATGGAGCTTTGTTATGACAAGGACATGGAGCATTGTGATTACAGGGGTCTTGGAGCATTGTGATGAAATGGGAATGGATCATTGTGATGAAAAATGCATGGAGCCTTCTCATGACAGGGTTCAAGGAGCATACTGATGACAACTGTCAGGGAGCATTGTGATGACAAGTGTATTGAGCATTGTGATGACAAGGGCATGGAGTATTGTGATGACAGGCATCATGGAGTGTTGTGATGACAAGTGTTATGGAACAATGTGATCACAAGGGTTTGGAGCACTGTGATGACAGAGGTCATGGATCATTTTGATATCAAGGAGCATGGAGCATAGTGATGACAGTGGTCATGGAGCATTGTGATGTGAAGATCATGGCACATTGAGCTGAAAATGTTCATGGAGTATTCTGATGAAAGGGGTCATGGAGCGTTGTGATGACAAGTTCCTGGAGCATTATGATGAGAAGACCATGGAGCCTTGTGATGAGAAGTTTCATGGAGCATTCTGATGAAAAGGGGCATGGAGCATTGTGATTACAGGGGTCTTGGAGCATTGTGATGAAAAGGGCATGGAGCATTGTGAGAGATGTCTAAGGAGCATTCTGATGACATTCGTCATGGAGCTTTGTGATGGCCAGGGCATGGAACATTGTGATTACAGGGGTCTTGGATCATTGTGATGAAAAAGGCATGGATCATTATCATGAAAAAGGCATGGAGCCTTGTCATGACAGGGTTCAAGGAGCATACTGATGACAAGTGTCAGGGAGCATTGTGATGACAAGTGTATTGAACACTGTGATGACAAAGGTCATGGAACATTGTGATGAGAAGTGCATGTATAATTGTGATGACGAGACTCATGGGGCGTTGAGATGACAAGTGTTATGGAGCATTGTGATCACAAGGGTTGGGAGCATTGTGATGACAGAGGTCATGGAGCATTTTGATTTCATTGTGATGACAATAGCATGAAGCATTATGATGATGGGCATGGTTCGTTGTGATGACAGGGTTCATGGAGCATTGAGATGAAAAGGGGTATGGAGCATTGTGATTACTCGGGTCATGGAGCCTTGTGATGACAAGGCCGTGTAACATTGTGATGACAGGGGTGAGGGAGTATTGTGATGACTAGTGATGGAAAATTGAGATATCAGTGGTGAGAGAGCATTTTGATTCGAAGTGCATGGAGCTTTGTGATGACAATGTTTATGGAGCATTGTGATGACAAGTTTGGGGAGCATTGTGATGACAAGTGCATGGCCCACTGTGATGACATGGGTCATGGAGCATTGTTCTGACAAGCGCATGGAGCATTGTGATAACAAGGGTCATGGAGCATTGTGCTGACAAAGGCATGGAACGTTGTTATGACAGGGCTCAGAGAGCATTGGGATGAAAAGATCATGGAGAATTGTGGTGACAAAGTTCACAGAGCCTTGTGATGACGAGGGCATGGATCATTGTGATGAAAAATGTCATGAAGTATTGTGATGACTGGAGTCACAGAGCATTGTGATGACAAAGGAATGGAGCATTGTGATGACAGCGGCATGGAACATTGGTCTAGCAAGTTTCATGGATTATTGTGATGACAGTCGGCATGGCGCATTGTGATGACAAGGGCATGGAGCATAGTGATGACAAGGTCATGGAGTATTGTGAAGACAGGTGTCAGGATTCATTGTGATGGCATATGTCATGTTCCATTGTGATGACAATGGCATGGAGAATTGTGATGCCAATTGTCATGGAGGATTGTGACTTCAAAGGTAATGGAGCATTGTGATGACAAGGGCTTGGAGCATTGTGATGACAATGGTCATGGAGCATTGTGATGAAAAGGGCATGGAGCATTTTGATGACAAGGGCTTTTGAGAATTTTGATAACAAGTTTGTGAAGCACTGTGATGAAAATCACATGAGGCTTGCTATGACAGGGGTCATGGAGCATTGCGATGACAAGTGCATGGAGTATGTGATTACAACAGCATGTAACATTGTGATTTCAAGGGTCATGGAGGATTGTGATTGCAAGACGGTGGAACATTGTGATTAGAAGACCATGGATAATTGTGATGACGAGCGTCATGGAGAACTGTAATGACAAGGGGCATGGAGAATTGTGATGACAGATGTCATGGAGTTTTGTGATGACAGGGGTCATGGAGTATTGTGATGACAAGGGTCATGGAGCATTCTGATGAGAAGCTTGTGGTGTATTGTGATGACAATGGCATGGAGCATTGCGATGAAAAGGGCATGGAGCATTGTGATGAAAAAGGCATAGAGCCTTTCCATTACAGGGTCCGAGAAGCATTCTGATGACAAGTGTCAGGGAGCAATGTGATGACAAGAGTATTGAGCATTGTGATGACAAAGTCATGGAGCATTGTGATGACAAGGGCATGGAGTATTGTGATGACAGTCATCATGGAGCGTTGTGATGACAAGTGTTATGAAACAATGTGATCACAAGGGATTGGAGCACTCTGATGACAGAGGTCATGGATTATTTTGATATCAAGGAGCATGGAGCATTGTGATGACAGGGGTCATGGAGCATTGTAATGAGAAGATCATGGAGCATTGAGCTGAAAATGTTCATGGAGTATTCTGATGAAATGGGTCATGGAGCATTGTGATGACAAGGTCCTGGAGCACTCTGATGAGAAGACCATGGAGCCTTGTGATGAGAAGTCTCATGGAGCATTCTGATGAAAAGGGACATGGAGCATTGTGATTACAGGGGTCTTGGAGCATTGTGATTACAAGGGCATGGAGCATTGTGAGAGATGTCCAAGGAGCATTCTGCTGACATGTGTCATGGAGCTTTGTGATGACCAGGGCAAGGAGCATTGTGATTACAGGGTCTTGGAGCATTGTGATGAAAAAGGCATGGATCATTGTAATGAAAAAGGCATGGAGCCTTGTCATGACAGTGTTCAAGGAGCATACTGATGGCAAGAGTCAGGGAGCATTGTGATGACAAGTGTATTGAGCATTGTGATGACAAACGTCATGGAACATTGTGATGAGAAGACCATGGATAATTGTGAAGACGAGCGTCATGGGGCGTTGTGATGACAAGTGTTATGGAACATTGTGATCACAAGGGTTTGGAGCATTGCGATGACAGTGGTCATGGAGCATTTTGATTTCATTGTGATGACAATAGCATGAAGCATTATGATGATGGGCATGGTGCAGTGTGATGACAGGGTTCATGGATAATTGAGATGAAAAGGGACATGGAGCATTGTGATTACAGGTGTCTTGGAGCATTGTGATGGCAAGGGCATGGAGCACTGTGAATGAGAAGGCCATGGAGAATTCTGATGACATGCGTCATGGAGCTTTGTGATGACAAGGGCATGGAGCATTTGTCTGAAAATTTTCATGGATTATTGTGATGAGAGTGGGCATGGAGCATTGTGATGAAAAGCACACGGAACACTGTGATACATGGGTCATGGAGAATTGTAATGACAAGGTCATGGAGCATTGTGATGAGAAGGGCATCGAGCATTGTGATGACAAGCGTCATGGAGCTTTGCGATGACAAGGGCATGGGGCAATGTGATGAGAGGCTTCATGAAGCATTGTGATGACAATGGCATGGAGCATTGTGATGCCAAGGGTCATGGAGCTTTGTGATGACAAAGGTCATGGAGCATTTTGATTACAAGGGAGTGGTGCATTGTGATGATAACGGCATGTAGCATTGTGATGCTAGGGGTCATGGAACACTGTGATGACAGGGGTGAAGGAGTATGGTGATGACTAGTGATGGAACATTGTGATATCAGTGGTGAGAGAGCATTTTCATGAGAAGTGCATGGAGAATTGTGATGCCAAGTGTCACAGAGCATTGTGATGAAATGTTCATGGAGCATTGTGGTGACAAAGGTCACAGAGACTTGTGATGATGAGGGCATGGACCATTCTGATGACAAAGTCTTGAAGCACTGTGATGACTGGAGACACGGAGCATTGTGATGGCAGGTGTCATGGAGCATTGTGATGACAAGTGCATGGATCATTGTGATGACAGGGGCATGGAGCATCGGTCTGAAAATTTTCATGGATTATTGTGATGACAGTGGGCATTGCACATTGTGATGACAAGGGCATGGAGCACTGTGAAGAAAAGGTTATGGGGTATTGTGAAGTCAGGTGTCAGGGCGCATTGTGATGACCTATGTCATGGTGCATTGTGATGACAATGGCATGGAGCATTGTGATGACAAGTGTCATGGATGATTGTGATGACAAATGCTATGGAGCATTTTGATGACAATGGTCATGGATCATTGTGATGAAAAGGGCATGGAGCATTGTGATGACAAGGGCTTTTGAGAATTTTGATGACAAGTTCGTGAAGCACTGTGATGAAAAGCACATGGAGCTTGCTATGACAGGGGTCATGGAGAATTGTGATGACAATTTCATGGAGAATGTGATTACAAGAGCATGTAACATTGTGATTTGAAGTGTCATGGAGCATTGTGATGGCAAGACGGTGGAGCATTGTGATGAGAAGACCATGGATAATTGTGATGACGAGCGTCATGCAGAACTGTAATGACAAGGGGCCTGGAGTATTGTGATGACAGGAGTCATGGAGAATTGTGATGACAAGTGTCATGGAGCATTCTGATGACAAGCTTGTGGAGTATTGTGATGACAATGGCGTGGAGCATTGTGATGACAATGGCATGGAGCATTGTGATGAAAAAGGCATACAGCCTCTTCATGACAGGGTTCGAGAAGCATTCTGACAACAAGTGTCAGGGAGCATTGTTATGATAAGTGTATTGAGCATTGTGATGACAAAGGTCATGGAGCATTGTGATGACAAGGGCATGGAGTATTGTGATGACAGGCATCATGGAGCATTGTGATGACAAGTGTTATGGAACAATGTGATCACAAGGGTTTGGAGCACTGTGATGACAGAGGTCATGGATCATTTTGATATCAAGGAGCATGGAGCATAGTGATGACAGGGTTCATGGAGCATTGTGATGAGAAGATCATGGAGCATTGAGCTGAAAATGTTCATGGAGTATTCTGATGAAAGGGGTCATGGAGCATTGTGATGACAAGGTCCTGGAGCATTGTGATGAGAAGACCATGGAGCCTTGTGATGAGAAGTCTCATGGAGCATTCTGATGAAAAGGGGCATGGAGCATTGTGATTACAGGGGTCTTGGAGCATTGTGATGAAAAGGGCATGGAGCATTTTGATGACAAGGGCTTTTGAGAATTTTGATGACAAGTTCGTGAAGCACTGTGATGAAAAGAACATGGAGCTTGCTATGACAGGTGTCAAGGAGCATTGTGATGACATGGACGTAGAGAAATGTGATGACAAGGGACATGGAGCACTGTGATGACCAGGGCATTGAGCATTGTGATCGCAAGACCGTGGAGCATTGTGATGAGAAGGTCATTGATAATTGTGATGACGAGCATCATGGAGCACTGTAATGACAAGGTTTATGGAGCATTTTGATGACAAGGATGTGGAGCATTGTGATGACAAGTGCATGGTGCATTGTGATGATATGGGTAATGGAGCACTGTGCTGACATGTGCATCGAGCATTGTGATGACAAGGGTCATGGAGCATTGTGCTGACAAAGGCATGGAGCTTTGTGATGGCAAGGGTCAAAGAGCATTGTGATAAAAAGTTCATGGAGCATTGTGGTGACAAATGTCACAGAGTTTTGTGTGACGAGGTCATGGACCATTGTGATGACAAATGTCATGAAGCATTGTGATGACTGGAGTCACGGAGCATTGTGATAACACGGGTCTTGGAGCATTGTGATGAAAAGGGAATGGATCATTGTGATGAAAAAGGCATGGAGCCTTGTCATGACAGTGTTCAAGGAGCATACTGATGACAAGTGTTAGCGAGCATTGTGATGCCAAGTGTATTGAGCATTGTGGTGACAAAGGTCATGGAGCATTGTGATGAGAAGACCTTGCATAATTGTGATGAAGAGCGTCATGGGGCATGTGATGACAAGTGTTATGGAACACTGTGATCAAAAGGGTTTGGAGAATTGTGATGACAGAGGACATGGAACATTTTGATTTCATTGTGATGAAAATAGCATGAATCATTATGATGAGGAGCATGGGGCATTGTGATGACAGTGTTCATGGAGCATTGAGATGAAAAGTGCATGGAGAATTGTGATTACAGAGGTCTTGGAGCATTGTGTTGACAATGGTCATGTAGCAATTTGAATAAAAGTGTAATGGAATATTTTGATGACAGTGGTTATGGAACATTGTGATGTCAGTGGTCATGAAGCATTGTGAAGGAATGGGTCATGGAGCATTTTGTGAAAGGGGTTATGGAACATTGTGATGAGAAGGGCAGGGAGCATTGTGATGACAGGGTCATGGAGCAATTTGAATAAAAGGGTCATGGAATATTTTGAGGACAGGGGTTATGGAACATTGTGATATCAGGTGTCATGAAGCATTGTGATGAAATGTGTCATGGAGCATTTTGTGACAGAGGTTATGGAACATTGTGATGTCAGGGGCCATGGAGCATTGTGATGATAAGGGCATGTAGCACTGTGATGACAGTGGTCATGGAACATTGTGATGACAGGGGTGAGCGAGTATTGTGATGACTAGTGATGGAACATTTTGATATATGTGGTGAGAGAGCATTTTGATGAAAAGTGCAAGGAACATTGTGATGACAAGTTTTATGGAGCATAGCGATGAAAAGGATGTGGAGCATTGTGATGAAAAGAGCATGGCACATTGTGATGACATGTGTCATGGAGCATTGTGCTGACAAGCGCATGGAGCTTTTGGATGACAAGTGTCATGGAGCATTGTGCTGACAAAGGCATGGAGCATTGTGATGACAAGGGACACAGAGAATTTTGATGAAAATTTCATGGAGCACTGTGGTGACAAAGATCACAGAGCCTTGTGTGACGAGGGCATGGACCATTGTTAGGACAAAGGTCATGAATCATTGTGATGACTGGAGTCACGGAGCATTGTGATGACAGGGGTCATGGAGCCTTGTGATGACAAGGGAATGGAGCAATGTAATGACAGGGGAATTGAACACTGGTCTGACAAGTTTCATGGATTAATGTGATGACAGTGGGCAAGGAGCACTGAGATGACAAGGACATGGAGTATTGTGGTGACAAAGGTCACAGAGCCTTGTGTGACGAGGGCATGGACCATTGTGAGGACAAAGGTCATGAAGCATTGTGATGACTGGAGTCACGGAGCATTGTGATGACAGGGTTCATGGGGCATTGTGATGACAAGGGCATGGAGCATTGTGATGACAGGGGCATGGAACATTGGTCTGACATGTTTCATGGATTATTGTGATGACAGTGGGCATGGCGCATTGTGATGACAAGGGCATGGAACATTGTAATATCAAGGTCATGGAGTATTGTGAAGACAGGTGTCAGGGAGCATTGTGATGACATATATCATTGTCCATTGTGATGATAATGGCATGGGACATTGTGATACCAAGTGTCATGGAGTATTGTGATGACAAAGGTAATGGAGCATTTTGATGACAAGGGCTTGGAACATTGCGATGACAACGGTCATGGAGCATTGTGATGACAAGGGCATGGAGCATTCTGATGAAAAGGTGCATGGAGCATTGAGATGACAGGGGTTTTGAAGCAATGTGATTACAAGGGCATGGAGCATTATGATGAGAATGCAATGGAGCATTCTGATGACATGCGTCATGGAGCTTTGTGATGACAAGGACATGGAGCATTGTGATTACAGGGGTCTTGGAGCATTGTGATGAAAAGGGAATGGATCATTGTGATGAAAAACGCATGGAGCCTTGTCATGACAGGCTTCAAGGAGCATACTGATGACAACTGTCAGGGACCATTGTGATGATAAGTGTATTGATCATTGTGATGACAAAGCTCATGGAGCATTGTGATGAGAAGACCATGGATAATTGTGATGACCAGCGTCATGGGGCATTGTGATGACAAGTGTTATGGAACATTGTGATCAGAAGGGTTTGGTGCGTTGTGATGACACAGGTCATTGAGCATTTTGATTTCATTGTGATGATAATAGCATGAAATATTATGGTGATGGGAACGGTGCATTGTGATGACAGGGTTCATGGAGCATTGAGATGAAAAGGGGCATGGAGCATTGTGATTACAGGGGTGTTGGAGCATTGTGATGAAAAGGGCATGGAGCATTGTGATGAGAAGGCCATGGAGCATTCTGATGACATGCGTCATGGAGCTTTGTGATGACAAGGGCATGGAGAATTGTGATTACAGGGGTCATGGAATATTGTGATGACAGGGGTGAGAGAGTATTGTGATGACTAGTGATGGAACATTGTGATATCAGTGGTGAGAAGGCATTTTGAGGAGAAGTGCATGGAGCATTGTGATGACAAGATTTACGGAGCATTTTGATGACAAGGATGTGGAGCATTGTGATGACAAGTGCATGGAAAAAGGTGAGGAGAGATTTCATTGACCATTGTGATGACAATGGCATGCAGCATTGTGATGCTAAGGGTCATGGACCTTTGTGATGAGAAATGTCATGGGGCATTTTAATGACAAGGGCGTGGTGCATTGTGATGAGAAGGGCAGGGAGCATTGTGATGACAGGGTCATGTAGCAATTTGAATAAACGGGTCATGGAATATTTTGATGACAGGGGTTATGGAACATTGTGATGTCAGGTTTCATGGAGCATTGCGATGATAAGGGCCTGTAGAACTGTGATGACAGTGGTCATGGATCTTTGTGATGACAGGGGTGAGCGAGTATTGTGATGACTAGTGATGGAACATTGTGATATATGTTGTGAGAGAGCATTTTGATGAGAAGTAGATTGAGCATTGTGATGACAAGTTTTATGGAGCATAGCGATGAAAAGGATGTGGAGCATTGTGATGAAAAGAGCATGGCACATTGTGATGACATGTGTCATGGAGCATTGTGCTGACAAGCGCATGGAGCATTTTGATGACAAGTGTCATGGAGCATTGTGCTGACAAAGGCATGGAGCATTGTAATGACACGGGACACAGAGCATTGTGATGAAAATTTCATGGAGCATTGTGGTGACAAAGATCACAGAGCCTTGTGTGACGAGGGCATGGACCACTGTGATGAGAAAGGTCATGAATCACTGTGATGACTGGAGTCACGGAGCATTGTGATGACAGGGGTCATGGAGCATTGTGATGACAAGGGAATGGAGCAATGTGATGACAGTGGCATGGAACATTGGTCTGACAAGTTTCATGGATTATTGTGATGACAGTGGGCATGGAGCATTGAGATGACAAGGGCATGGAGCATTGTGGTGACAAAGGTCATAGAGCCTTGTGTGACGAGGGCATAGACCATTGTGAGGACAAAGGTCATGAAGCATTGTGATGACTGGAGTCACGGAGCATTGTGATGACAGGGGTCATGGACAATTGTGATGACAAGGGCATGGAGCATTGTGATGTCAGGGGCATGGAACATTGGTCTGACATGTTTCATGGATTATTGTGATGACAGTCGTCATGGCGCATTGTGATGACAAGGGCATGGAACATTGTGATGATAAGGTCATTGAGTATTGTGAAGACAGTTGTCAGTGAGCATTGCGATGACATATGTCATTGTCCGTTGTGATGACAAAGGCATGGAGCATTGTGATACCAAGTGTCATGGAGGATTGTGATGACAAAGGTAATGGAGCATTTTGATGACAAGGTCTTGGAACATTGCTGTGACAAGTTTCATGGAGCATTGTGATGACAAGGGCATGGAGCATTCTGATGAAAAGGTGCATGGAGCATTGAGATTACAGGGGTTTTGAAGCAATGTGATGACAAGGGCATGGATCATTTTGAGGAGAAGGCAATGGAGCATTCTGATGACATGCGTCATGGAGCTTTGTGATGACAAGGACATGGAGCATTGTGATTACAGGGGTCTTGGAGCATTGTGATGACAAGGGCATGGAGCATTGTGATGAGAAGGCCATGGAGCATTCTGATGACATGTGTCATGGAGCTTTGTGATGACAAGGGCATGGAGAATTGTGATTACAGGTGTCATGGAATATTGTGATGACAGGGGTGAGGGAGTATTGTGATGACTAGTGATGGAACATTGTGATATCATTGGTGAGAAGGCATTTTGAGGAGAAGTGCATGGAGCATTGTGATCACAAGGTTTATGGAGCATTTTGATGACAAGGATGTGGAGAATTGTGATGACAAGTGCATGGTGCTTTGTGATGACATGGGTTATGGAGCATTGTGCTGACAAGTGCATCGAGCATTGTGATGACAAGAGTCATGGAGCATTGTGCTGACAAAGGCATAGAGCTTTGTGATGACAAGGGTCACAGAGCATTGTGATAAAAATTTCATGGAGCATTGTGGTGACAAAGGTCACAGAGCTTTGTGTAACGAGGTCATGGACCATTGTGATGACAAATGTCATGAAGCATTGTGATGACTGGAGTCACGGAGCATTGTGATAAAATGGGTCTTGGAGCATTGTGATGAAAAGGGAATGGATCATTGTGATGAAAAAGGCATGGAGCCTTGTCATGACAGTGTTCAAGGAGCATACTGATGACAAGTGTCAGCGAGCATTGTGATGCCAAGTGTATTGAGCATTGTGGTGACAAAGGTCATGGAGCATTGTGATGAGAAGACCTTGCATAATTGTGATGACGAGCGTCATGGGGCATGTGATGACAAGTGTTATAGAACATTGTGATCAGAAGGGTTTGGAGAATTGTGATGACACAGGACATGGAGCATTTTGATTTCATTGTGATGACAATAGCATGAATCATTATGATGATGGGCATGGTGCATTGTGATGGCAGTGTTCATGGAGCATTGAGATGAAAAGAGTCATGGAGAATTGTGATTACAGAGGTCTTGGAGCATTGTGATAACTAGGGTCATGGAGCCTTGTGATGCCAAGGCCGTGGAACATTGTGATGGCAGGGGTCATGGAGCATTGTTATGATAGGGGTAATGGAGCATTGTGATGACAAGGGCATGGAACAATGTGATGAGAGATTTAACTGAGCATTGTGATGACAATGGCATGGAGCATTGTGATGCCAAGGGTCATGGAGCTTTGTGATGACAAATGTCATGGGGCATTTTGATGACAGGGGCCTGGTGCATTATGATGAGAAGGGCAGGGAGCATTGTGATGACAGGGTCATGGAGCAATTTGAATAAAAGTGTCATGAATATTTTGATGACAAGTGTTATAGAACATTTTGATGTCAGTGGTCATGGAGCATTGTGATGAAAAGGGCATGTAGCACTGTGATGACAGTGGTCATGGAACATTGTGATGACAGGGGTGAGCGCGTATTGTGATGACTAGTGATGGAACACTGTGATATATGTGGTGAGAGAGCATTTTGATGAGCAGTGCATGGAGCATTGTGATGACAAATTTTATGGAGCATAGCGATGAAAAGGATGTGGAGCATTGTGATGAAAAGAGCATGGCACATTTTGATGACATGTGTCATGGAGCATTGTGCTGACAAGCGCATGGAGCATTTTGATGACAAGTGTCATGGAGCATTGTGCTGACAAAGGCGTGGAGCATTGTGATGACAAGGGACACAGAGCATTGTGATGAAAATTTCATGGAGCATTGTGGTGAAAAAGATCACAGAGCCTTGTGTGACGAGGGCATGGACCATTGTGATGAGAAAGGTCATGAATCATTGTGAGGACTGGAGTCACGGAGCATTGTGATGACAAGGGCATGGAGCAATGTGATGACAGGGGCATGGAACATTGGTTTGACAAGTTTCATGGATTATTGTGATGACAGTGGGCATGGCTCAATTTGATGAGAAGGGCATGGTTCATTGTGATGAGAAGGTCATGGAGTATTGTGAAGACAGTTGTCAGGGAGCATTGTGATGACATATGTCATTGTCCATTGTGATTACAATGGCAGAGAGCATTGTGATACCAAGTGTCATGGAGCATTGTGCTGACAAAGGCATGGAGCATTCTGATGACAAGGGACACAGAGCATTGTGATGAAAATTTCATGGAGCATTATGGTGACAAAGATCACAGAGCCTTGTGTGACAAGGGCATGGACCACTGTGATGAGAATGATCATGAATCATTGTGATGACTGGAGTCACGGAGCACTGTGATGACAGGGTTCATGGAGCATTGTGATGACAGGGGCATGGAGCAATGTGATGACAGGGGCATGGAACATTGGTCTGACAAGTTTCATGGATTACTGTGATGACAGTGGGCATGGAGCATTGAGATGACAAGGGCATGGAAAATTGTGGTGACAAAGGTCACAGAGCCTTGTGTGATGAGGGCATGGACCATTGTGAGGACAAAGGTCATGAAGCATTGTGATGACTGGGGTCACGGAGCATTGTGATGACACGGGTCATGGAGCATTGTGATGACAAGGGCATGGAGCATTGTGATGACAGGGGCATGGAACATTGGTGTGACATGTTTCATTGATTATTGTGATGACAGAGGGCATGGCACATTGTGATGACAAGGGCATGGAACACTGTGATGACAAGGTCATGGAGTATTGTGAAGACAGTTGTCAGGGAGCATTGTGATGACATAGGTCATTGTCCATTGTGATGACAATGGCATGGAGCATTGTGATATCAAGTGTCATGGAGGATTGTGATGACAAAGTTAATGGAGCATTTTGATGAAAAGGGCTTGGAACATTGTGATGACAACGGTAATGGAGCATTGTGATGACAAGGGCATGGAGAATTCTGATGAAAAGGTGCATGGAGCATTGAGATTACAGTGGTTTTGAAGCAATGTGATTACAAGGGCATGGAGCATTGTGATGAGAAGGCAATGGAGCATTCTGATGACATGCGTCATGGAGCTTTGTGATGACAAGGACATGGAGCATTGTGATTACAGGGGTCTTGGAGCATTGTGATGAAAAGGGAATGGATCATTGTGATGAAAAATGCATGGAGCCTTGTCATGACAGGGTTCAAGGAGCATACTGATGACAACTGTCACGGAGCATTGTGATGATAAGTGTATTGAGCATTGTGATGACAAAGATCATGGAGCATTGTGATGAGAAGACCATGGATAACTGTGATGACCAGTGTCATGGGGCATTGTGATTACAAGTGTTATGGGGCATTGTGATGACAAGTGTTATGGAATATTGTGATCAGAAGTGTTTGGTGCATTGTGATGACAGAGGTCATTGAGCATTTTGATTTCATTGTGATGACAATAGCATGAAATATTATGGTGAGGGGCACGGTGCATTGTGATGACAGGGTTCATGGAGCATTGAGATGAAAAGTGGCATGGAGCATTGTGATTACAGTGGTGTTGGAGCATTTTGATGACAAGGGCATGGAGCATTGTGAAGAGAAGACCATGGAGCATTCTGATGACATGCGTCATGCAGCTTTGTGATGACAAGGGCATGGAGAATTGTGATTACAGGGGTCATGGAATATTGTGATGACAGGGATGAGGGAGTATTGTGATGACTAGTGATGGAACATTGTGATATCAGTGGTGAGAAGGCATTTTGAGGAGAAGTGCATGGAGCTTTGTGATGACAAGGTTTATGGAACATTTTGATGACAAGGATGTGGAGCATTGTGATGACAAGGGCATGGTGCATTGTGATGACATGGGTTATGGAGCATTGTGCTGACACACGCATCGAGCATTGTGCTGACAAGGGTCACAGAGCATTGTGATAAAAATTTCATGGAGCATTGTGGTGACAAAGGTCACAGAGCTTTGTGTGACGAGGTCATGGACCATTGTAATGATAAGTGTCATGAAGCACTGTGATGACTGGAGTCACGGAGCATTGTGATAACAGGGATCTTGGATCATTTTGATGAAAAGAGAATGGATCATTGTGATGAAAAAGGCATGGAGCCTTGTCATGACAGTGTTCAAGGAGCATACTGATGACAAGTGTCAGTGAGTATTATGATGCCAAGTGTATTGAGCATTGTGGTGACAAAGGTGATGGAGCATTGTGATAAGAAGACCTTGCATAATTGTGATGACGAGCGTCAGGGGCATGTGATGACAAGTGTTATTGAACATTGTGATCAGAAAGGTTTGGAGCATTGTGATGACAGAGGACATGGAGCATTTTGATTTCATTGTGATGACAATAGCATGAATCATTATGATGATGGTCATGGTGCATTGTGATGACACTGTTCATGGAGCATTGAGATGAAAAGTGGCATGGAAAATTGTGATTACAGAGGTCTTGGAGCATTGTGATGACAAGGGTCATGGAGCATTGTGATGACAAGGGCTTGGAGCTTGTGATGACAAGTGTCATGGAGAATTGTGATGACAATGGCAGGGAGCATTGTGATGTCAAGGGACATTGAGAATTTTTATAACAATATCATGAAACATTGTGATGACAAGCATATGGAGCTTGCTATGACAGGTTTCAGGGAGCATTGCGATGACAAGTGCACGAAGAATTGTGATGAAAAGTGCGTGTAACATTGTGATGAGAAATGTCATGGAATATTGTGATGACATAGAGGTGGAGAATTGTGATGACAAGGGACATGGAGCAATGTGATGGCAAGACCGTGGAGCATTGTGATGAGAAGACCATGGATAATCGTGGTGACAAGCATCATGGAGCATTATGATGACAAGAGCCATGGAGCATTCTGACATAAGATATCACTTATGAAGGAAATGTGAACATGGGTACATTTGAACTGAATTAGGAAAGAGAACAGAATCTCACATATAGAAAACATACTTATGCCTGCTTACGGGGAAAAGAGATATGGGGAGATGCATAAAACCATAGTTTAATATTATCACCAGTTCCATTCCATAATCCAAATACAGAATAGACAAGACCAACACCTTCCTCAGTGAACAGGACTCAACACCCCTATTCTCTGCAGAGTAATATATCTGACTAGTAAGAATCTTAAAACCTATGTATTGATATGTTTCTGTAAGGGAATCAAGTGTGTCTAGACTGGCATAAACATGGCAGTGAAAATCAGCGGAAACCCACGATAAAAAGGAATTTAAAAACAAAACAAAAAAACAGGGAAATTCTTTACAATTCCTTCAGGGGCTCTGATGAAACCTGGAATGACCCTATCTACAATGACAGCTGGATGTGGCATAATGCTGGAAACTTGAGAATGAGATGATTGGTCAGATTGGGTGAGCAAATGCAGATCCTTTAAATCAATAATGCGTGGCACCCATTCCTTGGGTCCCAACTCTCCAAATAAAAGGGAATATTACTACAGCTATAACATGTACGGGAAACCTAGAGAATGGACCCACTGTGAATACGAAAGGTTTCTAAAACTCAACTAATACTCCCTCTCCTCGTGCTCTGGTTTCACTTTCCAACTGCTTTACTATCAATCTCCCAACTTGGAAAGACAGCCCCTTTAACCTCCTGGTTCGCACAGGTTGCCAAATTGGCAAAGGATGAAAGGGAAGAGGGAGTACCAATGAGAGAGTAGCTGTTAGGCATTTGGACGGGCATATGTCACTCTAATTTCCCGGCACGAAGAAGAATAAACCAAAGTCTCTGCCAACCGCCGGGAACCAGTATAGTCCTGAACCAACATTTGGGACTTCCGGTCAGCTCACAATAAACAAGTTGAAAAATGTAGCTCAGGGAGACAGCAATTCAAAAACTGGCAGAGCAATAAAGGACAACAATCTTCCAAAAATCTGTTGAGGGAAGGCAACGAGGTGGACTTGAAAGCGAGCCAGAATAGTAGGAAACAGATTTCAAGAGGTACATTGGAATCACGTTTAAGACACAGGAAGAGGGGCACAACATCGACAATGATGCACTTGGCCAAAAAGGGCGTATGCATTTTCTGCTGAATATATTCAGGAGAAAACGCATACGCCCTTTTTGGCCAAGCAAGCAACCGGGCAATGCAAATCTGCACTACAAAGAATTGTCACTTCCCACCGTTCAAAAGGGACATCCACAAAATGAACAAAAACCAGAAAGGCAAGACAGGCACTGGAGAACAAGGAACCTAGTTATGCTGTTGGGCAGGATGTAAACTGCCAACTGCCTCTCTGTAGGAGTGCATTGTGTTCCCTAAAACAAGTTAAAAACAGAGCTACAGATCAAGGACACTTCCAGTCTAGGGAATATACCTTGGGAAAACGGAAAATCAATAAGACAGAGCAAACACAAAATTGAGCTCTGCACTACTTAAAAGAACCTCAACTTGGGTACACCTTAAATATCCCAGGAAAGACAAAAATGGTTCAAGAAATTGTGTTACTTACGTAAGATGGAATATCCCTCAGCCATGAAATCAATGTCATGAGGCCAGTAGCACCAAAATGAGTGGATTCAGGTACGATGATTCTAAGTGAAATAAGTCACAGAGAAAAAGAAACTGATAAGATATCACTTATGAAGGTCCTGTAAACATGGCTGGATACACATGGACTGAGTTAGGAAAGAGAACAGAGTCTCACATTTAGAAAACTCTCTTGTGCCTGCTTAAGGGTGAAGGAAAGGTAGGGTGATGCATAAAACCAGTGTTTGATATTAGTACATGTACCGTTCCGAAAACCAACTACGGAATAGACAAGGCCTACAACTTCCTCAGTGAAAGGGACTCAAAAACACATATTTCCCACAGAGGAATATATCTGACTAGTAAGAATCGTAAAAACAATGTACTGATAAGTCTCCGTAAGGGAATCAAGTGTGTCTAGACTCACATAAACATGGCAGTGAGAATCAGCTCAAACCCACTATAAAAAGGAATTTCAAGAAAAAAACAAAAAAACAGGGAAATTCTTTACAATTCCTTCAGGGGTTCTGATGAAACATGGAATGACCCTATCTACAATGACAGCTGGATGTGGAATAAGGCTGGACACTTGGGACTGAGAGGATTGTTGAGATTCGGTGAGCAAATGCAGACCATTTAAAGCAATAATGCGTGGCACACATTCCAAGGGTCCCAACTCTCCAGGTTGAAGGGAATATTACTACAGCTATAACATGTACGGGAAACATAGAGAATGGACACACAGTGAAAACAAAAGGTTTCTAAAACTCAACTAATAGTCCCTCTCCTGGTGCTCCCATTTGAATTTCCAACTGCTTTACTATCAATCTCCCAAATTGGAGAGATAGCCCCTTTAACTTCTTGGTTCGCACAGGTTGCAAATTTGGCAGAGGATGAAAGGGAAGAGGTAGCACTAATGAAGGAGTAGCTGTTAGGCATTTGGACTGGCAAAAGTTACTCTAATTTCCTGGCAGGAAGAAGAAATAACCAAAGTCTCAGCCAACTGCCGGGAACCAGGATAGGTTCTGAACCAAATTTTTGACCTGCCGTCAGCTCACAAAAAACGAGTTGAAAAATGGAGCTCAGGGGCACAGCAATTCACAAACTGGCAGAGTAATTAAGGACAACTATCGACCAAAAATCTGTTGAGGGAAGGCAACGAGGCGAAGTTGAAAGCGAGCCAGAATAGCAGGAATCAGATATCAAGAGGTTCATTGGAATCACATTTAAAGCACAGGAAGAGGGGCACAACTTCGACAATGATGCACTTGGCCAAAAAGGGCATATGCGTTTTCTCCTGAATATATTCAGGAGAAAACGCATACACACTTTTTGGCTATGCAAGCACACGGGCAAAGAAAGCCTGCACTATAAAGAAGTACCACTTCCCACCTGTAAAAAGGGATATCCGCAAAATGTGTAAAAACCAGAAAGGCAAAAAAGGCCCTGGAGAACAGGGAGCCTAGTTATGCTGATGGGCAGGATGTAAATTGCCAACTGCCTCTCTGGAGGAGTGCATTGTGTTCCCTAAAACAAGTAAACAACAGAGCTACAGAGCCAAGGGCGCTTCCAGTCTAGGGAAGATACCTTGTGAAAACTGAAAATCAATAACACAGAGCAAACACAATATTGAGGGCTGCACTGCTTCCAAGAACCTCAACTTGGGTACACCTTAAATATCCCAGGAAAGACAAAAATGGTTCAAGAAATTGTGTTACATACGTACAATGGAATACCCCTCAGCCATGAAATCAATGTCATAAGGCCAGTAGCACCAAAATGCGTGGATTCAGGTACGGTGATTCTAAGTGAAACAAGTAACACAAAAAAAGAAACTTATCATAAGATATCACTTATGAAGGTCCTGTAAACATGGCTGGATACACATGAACTGAGTTAGGAAAGAGAACAGAGTCTCACATTTAGAAAACACTCTTATGCCTGCTTAAGGGGGAAGGAGAGGTGGGGTGATGCATAAAACCAGAGTTTGATATTAGTACAGGTACCGTTCCAGAAACCAACTACGGAATAGACAAGGCCTACACCTTCCTCAGTGAAAGGGACTCAAAAACCCATATTTCCCACAGAGGAATATATCTGACTAGTAAGAACCTTAAAACCAATGTACTGATAAGTGTCCGTAAGGGAATCAAGTGTGTCTAGACTCGCATAAACATGGCAGTGAGAATCAGCTCAAACCCACTATAAAAAGGAATTTCAAGAACAAAACAAAAAAACAGGGAAATTCTTTACAATTCCTTCAGGGGCTCTGATGAAACCTGGAATGACCCTATCTACAATGACAGCTGGATGTGGCATAAGGCTGGACACTTGAGACTGAGAGGATTGGTGAGATTCGGTGAGCAAATGCAGACCATTTAAAGCAATTATGCGTGGAACACATTCCAGGGGTCCCAACTTTCCAGGTTGAAGGGAATATTACGACAGCTATAAAATGTACGGGAATCATAGAGAATGGACACACAGTGAATACGAAAGGTTTCTAAAACTCAACTAATAGTCCCTCTCCTGGTGCTCCGGTTTGAATTTCCAACTGCTTTACTATCAATCTCCCAAGTTGGAGAGATAGCCCCTTTAACCTCCTGGTTCGCACAGGTTGCAAATTTGGCAGAGGATGAAAGGGAAGAGGTAGCCCTAATGAGAGAGTAGCTGTTAGGCATTTGGACTGGCACATGTCACTCTAATTTCCTGCCAGGAAGAAGAATTAACCAAAGTCTCAGCCAACTGCGGGGAACCAGGATAGGTTCTGAACCAAAATTTTGGACCTGCCGTCAGCTCACAAAAAACGAGTTGAAAAATGGAGCTCAGGGGCACAGCAATTCACAAACTGGCAGAGTAATAAAGGACAACTATCATCCAAAAATCTGTTGAGGGAAGGCAACGAGGCGGACTTGAAAGCGAGCCAGAATAGCAGGAAACAGATTTCAAGAGGTTCATTGGAATCACATTTAAAGAACAGGAAGAGGGGCACAACTTCGACAATAATGCACTTGGCCAAAAAGGGTGCATGCATTTTCTCCTGAATATATTCAGGAGAAAACGCATACGCCCTTTTTGGCCAAGCAAGCCAGAGGGCAATGCAAATCTGAACTGCAAAGAATTATCACTTCCCACCGGTCAAAAGGGACATCCGCAAAATGTGTAAAAACCAGAATGGCAAGAAAGGCCCTCGAGAACAGGGAGCCTAGTTATGCTGATGGGCAGGATGTAAATTGACAACTGCCTCTCTGGAGGAGTGCATTGTGTTCCGTAAAACAAGTAATCAACAGAGCTACAGAGCCAAGGACACTTCCAGTCTAGGGAAGATACCTTGGGAAAACTGAATATCAATAAGACAGAGCAAACAAAAAATTGAGGGCTGCACTGCTTACAAGAACCTCAACTTGAGTACACTTTAAATATCCCAGGAAAGACAAAAATGTTTCAAGAATTTGTGTTACTTACGTACAATGGAATACCCGTCAGCCATGAAATCAATGTCATAAGGCCAGTAGCAGCAAAATGAGTGGATTCAGGTACGATGATTCTAAGTGAAATAAGTCAGAGAGAAGAAGAAACTTGTCATAGGATATCACTTATGAAGGTCCTGTAAACACGGATACACATGAACTGAGTTACGAAAGAGAACAGAGTCTCACATTTAGAAAACACTCTTATGCCTGCTTAAGGGGGAAGGAGAGGTGGGGTGATGCATAAAACCAGAGTGTGATATTAGTACAAGTACCGTTACAAAAACCAATATGGAAAAGACAAGACGTACACCTTCCTCAGTGCAAGGGACACAAAACCCCATATTTCCCACAGAGGAATATATCTAACTAGAAAGAATCTTAAAACCTATGTATAGAAATATCTCCATAAGGGAATCAAGTGTGTCTAGACTCACATAAACATAGCAGTGAGAATCAGCTCAAACCCACAATAAAAAGGAATTTCACAAACAAAACAAAAAATCAGGAAAATTATTTACAACTCCTTCAGGGTCTCTGATGAAACATGGAATGACCCTATCTACAATGACAGCTGGATGTGTCATAAGGGTGGACACTTGGGACTGAGAGGATTGGGGGGATTTGGTGAGCAAATGCAGACCATTTAAAGCAATAATGCGTGGTACACATTCCGAGGGTCCGAGCTCTCCAGGTTGAAGGGAATATTACTACAGCTATAACATGTATGGGAAACCTTGAGAATGGACACACTGTGAATACGAAAGGTTTCTAAAACTCAACTAATATTCCCTCTCCTGGTGCTCCGGTTTGACTTTCCAACTGCTTTACTATCAATGTCCCAACTTGGAGAGACAGCCCCTTTAAATTTCTGGTTCGCACAGGTTGCCAATTTGTCAGAGGCTGAAAGGGAAGAGGGAGAACCAATGAGAGAGTAGCTGTTAGGCATTTGGACGGGCATATGTCACTCTAATTTCCCGGCAGGTAGAAGAATTAGACAAAGTCTCAGCCATCCGCCGGGAACCAGTAGAGTTCCTGAACCAAAATTTTGGACCTGCCGTCAGCTCACAAAAAACGAGTTGAAAAATGGAGCTCAGGGGCACAGCAATTCAAAAACTGGCAGAGTAATAAATGACAACTATCGTCCAAAAATCTGTTGAGGGAAGGCAATGAGGCGGACTTGAATGTGAGCCAGAATAGCAGGAAACATATTTCAAGAGGTACATTGCAATCACCTTTAAAGCACAGGAAGAGGGGCACAACTTCGACAATGATGAACTTGGCCAAAAAGGGCGTATGCATTTTCTCCTGAATATATTCAGGAGAAAATGCATACGCCCTTTTTGGCCAAGCAAGCAAGCAGGCAATGCACATCTGCACTACAAAGAAGTATCACTTCCCACCGGTAAAAAGGGACATCCGCAAAATGTGTAAAAACCAGAATGGCAAGAAAGGTCCTGAAGTAGAGGGAGCCTAGTTATGCTGATGGGCAGGATGTAAATTGCCAACTGCCTCTATGGAGGAGGGCATTGTGTTCCCTAAAACAAGTAAACAACAGAGCTGCAGAGCCAAGGGCACTTCCAGTCTAGGGAATATACCTTGGGAAAACTGAAAATCAATAAGACAGAAGCACCCCAAAATTTAGGGCTGCACTGCTTACAAGAACTTCAACTTGGGTACACCTTAAATATCCCACGAAAGGCAAAAATGGTTCAAGAAATTGTGTTAATTACGTGCAATTGAATACCCCTCAGCCATGAAATCAATGTCATAAGGCCAGTAGCAGCAAAATGAGTGGATTCAGGTACGTTGATTCTAAGTGAAATAAGTCACAGAGAAGAAGAAGCTTATCATAAGATATCACTTATGAAGGCCCTGTAAACATGGCTACACATGAACTGAGGTACAAAAGAGAACAGAATCTCAAATTTAGAAAGCACTCTTATGCCTGCTTAAGGGGGAAGGAGAGGTGGGGTGATGCATAAAACCATAGTGTGATATTAGTACAGGTTCCGTTCCAAACACCAAATACGGAAAAGACAAGACCTACACTTTCCTCAGTGAAAGGGACTCAAAACACCATATTTCCTGCAGAGGAATATATCTGACTAGTAAGAATCTTAAAACCTATGTATTGATATGTCTCCATAAGGGAATCAAGTGTGTCTAGACTGGCATAAACATGGCAGTGAGAATCAGCTCAAACCCACTATAAAAAGGAATTTGAAAAACAAAACAAAAAAACAGGGAAATTCTTTACAATTCCTTCAGGGGCTCTGATGAAACCTGGAATGACCCTATCTACAACGGCACTTTGAAGTGGCATAAGGCTGGACACTTGGGACGGAGAGGATTGGTGAGATTTGGTGAGCAAATGCAGACCATTTAAAGCAATAATGCGTGGCACACATTCCAAGGGTCCCAACTCTCCAGGTTGAAGGGAATATTACTACAGCTATAACATGTATGGGAAACCTAGAGAATGGACACAATGTGAATACGAAAGGTTTCTAAAACTCAACTAATAGTCCCTTTCCTGGTGCTCTGGTTTGGCTTTCCAACTGCTTTACTATCAATCTCCAAACTTGGAGAGACAGCCCCTTTAACCTCCTGGTTCGCACAGGTTGCCAATTTGGCAGAGGATGTAAGGGAAGTGAGAGCACCAATGAGAGAGTAGCTGTTAGGCATTTGGACGGGCACATGTCACTCTAATTTCCCGGCAGGTAGAAGAATTAGCCAAAGTCTCAGCCACCCGCCAGGATCCAGTAGAGTTCCTGAAACAAACATTTGGACCTGCCGTCAGCTCACAAAAAACGAGTTGAAAAATGGAGCTCAGGGGCACAGCAATTCACAAACTGGCAGTGTAATAAAGGACAACTATCATCCAAAAATCTGTTGAGGGAAGGCAACGAGCCGGAATTGAAAGCGAGCCAGAATATCAGGAACCAGGTTTCAAGATGTAAATTGGAATCACATTTAAAGCACAGGAAGAGGGGCACAATTTCGACAATGTTGCACTTGGCCATAAAGGGCGTATGTGTTTCCTCCTGAATATATTCAGGAGAAAACGCATACGACCTTTTTGGCCAAGCAAGCAAGCGAGCAATGCAATTCTGCAGTACAAAGAAGTATCACTTCCCAGCGGTCAAAAGGGACATCCGCAAAATGTGTAAAAACCAGAAAGGCAAGACAGGTCCTGGAGAAGAGGGAGCCTAGTTATGCTGATGGGCAGCATATAAATTGCCAACCGCCTCTCTGGAGGAGTTCAATGTGTTCCCTAAAACAATTAAACAGCAGAGCTACAGAGCCAAGGGCACTTCCAGTCTAGGGAATATACCTTGGGAAAATTGAAAATCAAGAAGACAGAGCCACCCCAAAATTGAGGGCTGCACTGCTTACAAGAACCTCAACTTGGGTACACCTTAAATATCCCAGGAAAGACAAAAATGGTTCAAGATATTGTGGTACTCACGTATGACGGAATATCCCTCAGGCATAAAATCCATGTCATAAGGCCAGAAGCAGCAAAATGAGTGGATTCAGGTACGATGATTCTAAGTGAAATAAGTCACACAGAAAAAGAAACTTTTCATAAGATATCACTTATGAGGGTCCTGTAAACATGGCTACACATGAACTGAGTTAGGAAAGAGAACAGAGTCTCACATTTAGAAGATACTCTTATGCCTCCTTAAGGGGAAAGGAGAGGAGGTGTGATGAATAAAACCAGAGTTTGATATTCATACAGCTACCGTTCCAAAAACCAAATATGGAATAGACAAGACCTACACCTTCCACAGTGAAAGGGACTCAAAACCCCATATTTCCCGCAGAGGAATATATTTGACTAGTAAGAATCTTAAAACCTATGTATTGATATGTCTCCATAAGGGAATCAAGTGTGTCTAGACTGGCATAAACATGGCAGTGAGAATCAGCTCAAACTCACTATAAAAAGGAATATCAAAAACAAAAGAAAAAAAACGGGTACATTCTTTATAATTCCTACAGAGGCTCTGATGAAACCTGGAATGGCCCTGTGTACAAGGACAGCTGGATGTGGCATAAGCCTGAACACTTGGGACTGAGCGGTTTGGTGTGATTCAGTGAGCAAATGCAGACCATTTAAAGCAATAATGAGTGGCACACATTCCAAGGGTCCCAACTCTCCAGGTTGAAGGGAATATTACTACAGCTATAACATGTACGGGAAACATAGAGAATGGACACACTGTGAATACGAAAGGTTTCTAAAACTCAACTAATAGTACCTCTCCTGGTGCTCCGGTTTGAATTTCCAACTACTTTACTATCAATCTCCCAACTTGCAGAGACAGCCCCTTTAACCTCCTGGTTCTCAGAAGTTGCCAATTTGGCAGAGGATGAAAGGGAAGAGGGAGAACCAATGAGAGAGTAGCTCTTAGGCATTTGGACCGGCATTTGTCACTCTAAATTCCGTTAAGGAAGAAAAATTAACCAAAGTCTCAGCCACCCGCCAGGAACCAGAATATGTCCTGAACCAGAATTGTGGGTTTGCGGTCTGCTCACAAAAAACGAGTTGAACAATGGAGCTCCGGGGCACAGCATTTCAAAACCTGGCAGAGTAATAAAGGACAACTATCATCCAAAAATCTGTTGAGGGAAGACAATGAGGCGGAATTGAAAACAAGGCAGAATAGCAGGAAACAGATTTCAAGAGGTACATTGGAATCGCCTTTAAAGCACAGGAAGAGGGGCACAACTTCGACAATGATGCACTTGGCCAAAAAGTGAATATGCGTTTTCACCTGAATATATTCAGGAGAAAACACATAGACCCATTTGGCCAAGCAACCAAGCGGGCAATGCATATCTGCACAACTAAGAAGTATCATTTCCCACAGGTGAACAGGGACATCCAAAAAATGTGTAAAACCAGAAAGGCAAGACAGGCCCTGTAGAACAGGGAGCCTAGTTATGCTGATGGGCGGGATGTAAATTGCCAACTGCCTCTCTGGAGGAGTGCATTGTGATCCCTAAAACAAGTAAACACCAGAGCTACAGAGCCAAGGGCACTTCCAGTCTAGGGAATATACCTTGGGAAAACTGAAAATCAATAAGACAGAGCCACCACAAAATATAGGGCTGCACTGCTTACAAGAATCTTAACTTGGGTACACCTTAAATATCCCAGGAAAGAGAAAAGTGGTTGAAGAAATTGTGGTAGTTACATACGACGGAATATCCCTCAGCCATGAAATCAAAGTCATAAGGCCAGTAGCATCAAAATGAGTGGATTCAGGTACGATGATTCTAAGTGAAATAAGTCACAGAGAAAAATAAATTTATCACAAGATATCACTTATGAAGGTCCTGTAAACATGGCTACTCATTCACTGAGATAGGAAAGAGAACAGAGTCTCACATTGAGAAAACATTCTCATGCCTGCTTAAGGGGGAAGGAGAGGTGGGGTGATGCATAAAACCAGAGTTTGATATTAGTACAGGTACCGTTCCAAAAACAAAATAAGGAATAGAAAAGACCTACACCTTCCTCAGTGAAAGGGACTCAAAATCCAATATTTCCCGCAGAGGAATATATCTGACTATTAAGAATCTTAAAACCTATGTATCGATATGTCTCCGTAAGGGAATCCAGTGTGTCTAGACTGGCATAAACATGGAAGTGAGAATCCGCTCAAACCCACTACAAAAAGGAATTTCAAAAACAAAACAAAAAAACAGGGAAATTGTTTACAATTCCTTCAGGGGCTCTGATGAAACCTGGAATGACCATATCTACAATGACAGCTGGATGTGGCATAAGCCTGGACACTTGGGACGGAGAGGATTGTTGAGATTCGGTGAGCAAATGCAGACCATTTAAAGCAATAATGCGTGGCACACATTCCAAGGGTCCCAACTCTCCAGGTTGAAGGGAATTTTACCTAGCTATAAAATGTACGGGAAACCTAGAGAATGGACACAATGTGAATACAAAAGGTTTCTAAAACTCAACTTATTGTCCCTGTACTGGTGCTCTGGTTTGAATTTCCAACTGCTTTACTATCAATCTCCCAAATTGGAGAGACAGCCCCTTTAACCTCCTGGTTCGCAGAAGTTGCCAATCTGGCAGAGAATGAAAGGGAAGAGGGAGAACCAATGAGAGAGTAGCTCTTAGGTATTTGGACGGGAACATGTCACTCTAATTTCCCGGCAGGAAGAAGAATTAACCAAAGTCTCAGCCACCCGCTGGCAAACAGTATAGGTCCTGAAGCAAAATTGTGGATTTCCGGTCAGGTCACATAAAACGTGTTGAAAAATCGAGCTCCGGGTCACAGCAATTCACAAACTGGCAGCTTAATAAAGGAGAACTATCGTCCAAAAATCTCTTGAGGGAAAGCAATTAGGCGGACTTGAAATCAAGGTAGAATAACAGGAACAGATATGAAGAGGTACATTGGAATCGCCCTTAAAGCACAGGAAGAGGGGCACAACTTCGACAATGATGCACTTGGCCAAAAAGAGCGTATGCGTTTTCTCCTGAATATATTCAGGAGAAAACGCATATGCCCTTTTTGGCCAAGCAAGCAAGTGGGCAATGCAAATCTGCACTACAAAGAAGTATCACATCCCACCGGTCAAAAGGGAGAGCCACAATATGTGTAAAAAAACAGAAAGGCAAGACAGGCCCTCGAGAACAGGGAGCCTAGTTATGCCTATGGGCAGGATGTAAATTGACAACTGCCTCTCTGGAGGAATGCACTGTGTTCCCTAAAACAAGTAAACAACAGAGCTACAGAGCGAAGGGCACTTCCTGTCTAGGGAATATACCTTGGGAAAACTGAAAATCAATAAGACAGAGCCACCCCAAAATTTACGGCTGCACTGCTTACAACAACCTCAACTTGGGTCCACCTAAAATATCCCAGGAAAGACAAAAATCGTTCAAGAAATTGTGTTACTTACATACGATGGAATATCCCTCAGCCATGAAATCAATGTCATAAGGCCAGTAGCAGCAAAATGAGTGGATTCAGGTACGATAATTCTAAGTGCAATAAGTAACACAAAAAAAGAAACTTAACATAAGATATCACTGATGAAGGTCCTGTAAACATGGCTGGATACACATGAACTGAGTTACGAAAGAGAACAGAATCTCACATTGAGAAAGCACTCTTATGCCAGCTTAAGGGGGTAGGAGATGTGGGGTGATGCATAAAACCAGAGTGTGATATTAGTACAGGTACCGTTCCAAATACCAACTATGGAAAAGACAAGACCTACACTTTCCTCAGTGAAAGGGACTCAAAACACCATATTTCCTGCAGAGGAATATATCTGACTAGTAAGAATCTTAAAACCTATGTATTGATATGTCTCCGTAAGGGAATCAAGTGTGTGTAGACTCTCATAAACATGGCAGTGAGAATCAGCTCAAACCCACTATAAAAAGGAATTTGAAAAACAAAACAAAAAAAAGGGAAATTTTTTACAATTCCTTCAGGGGCTCTGATGAAACCTTGAATGACCCTATCTAAAACGACACTTGGAAGTGGCATAAGGCCGGACACTTGGGACTGAGAGGATTGGTGAGATTCGGTGAGCAAATGCAGACCATTTAAAGCAATAATGCGTGTTACACATTCCAAAGGTCCCAAATCTCCAGGTTGAAGGGAATATTACTACAGCTATAACATGTATGGGAAACCTACAGAATGGACACACTGTGAATATGAAAGGTTTCTAAAACTCAACTAATAATCCCTATCCTGGTGCTCCGGTTTGACTTTCCAACTGCTTTATTATCAATGTCCCAAATTGGAGAGACAGCCCCTTTAACCTCCTGGTTCGCACAGGTTGCCAATTTGGCAGAGGATGAAAGGAAAGAGGGAGAACCAATGAGAGAGTAGCTGTTAGGCATTTGGACGGGCACATGTCACTCTAATTTCCCGGCAGGTAGAAGAATTAGCCAAAGTCTCAGCCACCTGCCGGGAACCAGTAGAGTTCCTGAACCAAAGTTTTGGACCTGCCGTCAGCTCACAAAAAACGAGTTGAAATATGGAGCTCCGGGGCACAGCAATTCACAAACTCGCAGAGTAACAAATGACAACTATCGTCCAAAAATCTGTTGAGGAAAGGCAACGAGGTGGACTTGAATGCGAGCCAGAAAGCAGGAAACAGATTTCAAGAGGTACATTGGAATCACCTTTGAAGCACAGGAAGAGGGGCACAACTTCGACAATGATGCACTTGGCCAAAAAGGGCGTATGCATTTGCTCCTGAATATATTCAGGAGAAAATGCATACGCCCTTTTTGGCCAAGCAATAAAGCAGGCAATGCAAGTCTGCACTACAAAGAAGTATGACTTCCCACCGGTAAAAAGGGACATCCGCAAAATATGTAAAAAACAGAATGGCAAGAAAGGCCCTGAAGAACAGGGAGCCTAGTTATGCTGATGGGCAGGATGTAAATTGGCAACTGCCTCTCTGGAGGAGTGCATTGTGTTCCCTAAAACAAGTAAACAACAGAGCCACAGAGCCAAGGGCGCTTCCAGTCTAGGGAAGATACCTTGTGAAAACTGAAAATCAATAAGACAGAGAAAACACAAAATTGAGGGCTGCACTGCTTCCAAGAACATCAACTTGGGTACACTTTAAAAATCCAAGGAAAGACAAAAATGGTTCAAGAAATTGTGTTACTTACGTACAGTGGAATACCCCTTAGCCATGAAATCAATGTCATAAGGTCAGAAGCAGCAAAATGAGTGGATTCACGTACGATGATTCTAAGTGAAATAAGTCACAGAGAAGAAGAAACTTATCATAAGATATCACTTATGAAGGTCCTGTAAACATGGCTACACATGAACTGAGTTACGAAAGAGAACAGAGTCTCACATTTAGAAAACACTCTTATGCCTGCTTAAGGGGGAAGGAGAGGTGGGGTGATGAATAAAACCAGAGTGTGATATTAGTACATGTACTGTTCCAAAAACCAACTACAGAAAAGGCAAGACCTACACCTTCCTCATTGAAAGGGACTCAAAACCCCATATTTCAAGCAGAGGAATATATCTGAATAGTAAGAATCTTAAAACCTATGTATTGATATGTCTACGTAAGGGAATCAAGTGTGTATACACTGGTATCAACATGGCAGAGAGAATCAGCTCAAACGCAGTATAATAAGGAATTTCAAAAACAAAACAAAAAAACGGAATTTTTTTACAATTCCTTCAGGGTCTCTGTTGAAACATGGAATGACCCTATCTACAACGACACCTGGATGTGGCATAAGGCTGGACACTTTGGACGGAGAGGATTGGTGAGATTCGGTGAGCAAATGCAGACCATTTAAAGCAATAATGCGTGGCACACATTCCAAGGGTCCCAACTCTCCATGTTAAAGGGAATATTACTACAGCTATAACATGTATGGGAAACCTAGAGAATGGACACACTGTGAATATGAAAGGTTTCTAAAACTCAACTAATAGTCCCTCTCCTGGTGCTCCGGTTTGACTTTCCAACTGCTTTACTATCAATGTCCCAACTTGGAGAGACAGCCCCTTTAACCTCCTGGTTCGCACAGGTTGCCAGTTTGGCAGAGGATGAAAGGGAAGAGGGAGAACCAATGAGAGAGTAGCTGTTAGGTATTTGGACGGGCACATGTCACTCTAATTTCCCGGCAGGTAGAATAATTAGCCAAAGTCTCAGCCACCCGCCGGGAACCAGTAGAGTTCCTGAACCAAAGTATTGGACCTGCCATCAGCTCACAAAAAACGAGTTGAAAAATTGAGCTCAGGGGCACAGCAATTCACAAAATAGCAGAGTAATAAAGGACAACTATCGGCCAAAAATCTGTTGAGGGAAGGCAACGAGGCGGAATTGAAAGCGAGCCAGAATAGCAGGAAACAGATTTCATGTGGTACATTGGAATCCCCTTTAAAGAACAGAAAGAGGGGCACAACTTCGACAATGATGCACTTGGCCAGAAAGGGCGTATGTGTTTTCTCCTGAATATATTCAGGAGAAACCGCATACACCCTTTGTGGCCAAGCAAGCAAGCGGGCAATGCAAATCTGAAGTACAAAGAAGTATCACTTCCCTCCGATCAAAATGGACATCCGCAAAATGTGTAAAATCCAGAAAGGCAAGAAAGGCCCTGAAGAACAGGGAGACTAGTTATGCTGATGGGCAGGATGTAAATTGCCAACTGCATCTCTGGAGGAGTGCACTGTGTTCCCTAAAACAAGTAAACAACAGAGCTACAGATCCAAGGGCACTTCCAGTCTAGGGAATATACCTTGGGAAACCTGAAAATCAATAAGACAGAGCCCCCTAAAATTTAGGCCCGCACTTCTTACAAGAAATTCAACTTGGGTACACCTTAAATATCCCAGGAAAGACAAAAATGGTTCAAGAAATTGTGGTACTTATGTATGATGGAATATCCCTCAGCCATGAAATCAATGTCATAAGGTCAGTAGCATCAAAATGAGTGGATTCAGGTACGATGATTCTAAGTGAAATAAGTCACAGAGAAAAAGAAACTTATCATAAGATATCACTTATGAAGGTACGGTAAACATGGCTACACATGAACTGAGTTACGAAAGAGAACAGAGTCTCACATTGAGAAAACACTCTTATGCCAGCTTAAGGGAGAAGGAGACGTGGGGTGATGCATAAAACCAGAGTTTGATATTAGTACTGGTACCGTTCCAAAAATCAACTACTGAATAGACAAGACCTACACCTACCTCAGTGAGAGGGACTCAAAACCCCGTATTTCCCGCAGTGGAATATATCTGACAAGTAGAATCTTAAAACCTATGTATTCATAGGTCTCCATAAGGGAATCAAGTGTGTCTACACTAGTATCAACATGGCAGTGAGAATCAGCTCAAACCCACTATAAAAAGGAATTTCCAAAACAACAGAAAAAAAAAAAAAAAACAGGGAAATTCTTTACAATTCCTTCAGGGGCTCTGATGAAACCTGGAATGACCCTACATACAAAGACGGCTGGATGTGGCATAAGGCTGGACACTTGGGTCGGAGAGGATTGGTGAGATTCGGTGAGCAAATGCAGACCATTTAAAGCAATAATGCGTGGCACACATTCCAAGGGTCCCAACTCTCCAGGTTGAAGGGAATATTACTACAGCTATAACATGTACGGGAAACCTAGAGAATGGACACACTCTGAATACAAAAGTTTTCTAAAACTCAACTAATAGTCCCTTGCCTGGTGCTCCGGTTTGACTTTCCAACTGCTTTACTATCAATGTCCCAACTTGGAGAGACAGCCCCTTTAACCTCCTGGCTCGCACAGGTTGCTAAATTGGCAGAGGATGTAAGGGTAGAGGGAGAACCAATGAGAGAGTAGCTGTTAGGCCTTTGGACGGGCACATGTCACTGTAATTTCCCAGCAGGTAGAAGAATTAGCCAAAGTCTCAGCCACCCGCGAGGATCCAGTAGAGTTCCTGAACCAAAATTTTGGACATGCGGTCAGCTCACAAAAAACGACTTGAAAAATGAAGCTCAGGGGCACGGCAATTCACAAACTGGCAGAGTAATAAAGGGCAACTATCGTCCAAAAATCTGTTGAGGCAAGTCAACGAGGTGGACTTGAAAGTGAGCCAGAATATCAGGAACCAGGTTTCAAGTGGTACATTGGAATCACATTTAAAGCACAGGAAGAGGGTCACAATTTCGACAATGATGCCCTTGCCCAAAAAGGGCATATGTGTTTCCTCCTGAATATATTCAGGAGAAAACACATACGCCCTTTTGGCCAAGCAAGGAAGCGAGCAATGCAATTCTGCAGTACAAAGAAGTATCACTTCCCAGCGGTCAAAAGGGACATCCGCAAAATGTGTAAAAACAAGAAAGGCAAGACAGGTCCTGGAGAAGAGGGAGACTAGTTATGCTGATGGGCAGCATATAAATTGACAACCGCCTCTCTGGAGGAGTGCAATGTGTTCCCTAAAACAATTAAACAACAGAGCTACAGAGCCAAGGGCACTTCCAGTCTAGGGAATATACCTTGTGAAAACTGAAAATCAATAAGACAGAGCCACCCCAAAATTGAGGGCTGCACTGCTTACAAGAACCTCAACTTGGGTACACCTTAAATATCCCAGGAAAGACAAAATTGGTTTAAGAAATTGTGGTACTTACGTATGACGGAATATCCCTCAGGCATGAAATCAATGTCATAAGGCCAGTAGCAGCAAAATGAGTGGATTCAGGTACGATGATTCTAAGTGAAATTAGTCACACAGAAAAAGAAACTTTTCATAAGATATCACTTATGAGGGTCCTCAAAACATGGTTACACATGAAATGAGTTAGGAAAGAGAACAGAGTCTCACATTTAGAAAACACTCTTATGCCTGCTTAAGGGGAAAGGAGAGGAAGTGTGATGAATAAAACCAGAGTTTGATATTCATACAGCTACCGTTCCAAAAACCAAAAATGGAATAGACAAGACCTACACCTTCCACAGTGAAAGGGACTCAAAACCCCATATTTCCCGCAGAGGAATATATCTGACTAGTAAGAATCGTAAAACCTATGTATTGATAAGTCTCCGTAAGGGAATCAAGTGTGTCTAGACTCGCATAAATATGGCAGTGAGAATCAGCTCAAACCCACGATAAAAAGAATTTCAAGAACAAAACAAAAAAACAGGGAAATTCTTTACAATTCCTTCAGGGGCTCTGATGAAACCAGGAATGACCCTGTGTACAAGGACAGCTGGATGTGGCATAAGGCTGGACACTTGGGACTGAGAGGATTGGTGAGATTCGGTGAGCAAATGCAGACCATTTAAAGCAATAATGCGTGGAACACATTCCAAGGGTACCACCTCTCCAGGTTGAAGGGAATATTACTACAGCTATAACATGTACGGGAAACCTAGAGAAAGGACAAAGAGTGAAAACGAAAGGTTTCTAAAACTCAACTAATAGTCCCTCTCCTGGTGCTCTGGTTTGACTTTCCAACTGCTTTACTATAAATGTCCCAACTTGGAGAGACAGCCCCTTTAACCTCCTGGTTCGCACAGGTTGCCAATTTGTCAGAGGCTGAAAGGGAAGAGGGAGAACCAATGAGAGAGTAGCTGTTAGGCATTTGGACGGGCACATGTCACTCTAATTTCCCAGCAGGTAGAAGAATTAGCCAAAGTCTCAGCCACCCGCCGGGAACCAGTAGATTTCCTGAACCAAAGTTTTGGGCCTGCCGTCAGTTTACAAAAAAGGAGTTGAAAAATGGAACTCAGGGGCACAGCAATTCACAAACTGGCAGATTAATAAAGGACAACTATCATCCAAAAATCTGTTGAGGGAAGGCAACGAGGCGGAATTGAAAGCGAGCCTGAATAGCAGGAAACAGATTTCAAGAGGTACATTGGAATCCCCTTTAAAGAACAGCAAGAGGGGCACAACTTCCACAATGATGCACTTGGCCAGAAAGGGCATATGTGTTTTCTCCTGAATATATTCAGGAGAAACCGCATACGCCCTCTGTGGCCAAGCAAGCAAGCGGGCAATGCAAATCTGCACTACAAAGAAGTATCAAAAGGGACATCCGCAAAATGTGTAAAATCCAGAAAGGCAAGAAAGGACCTGAAGTACAGGGAGACTAGTTATGCTGATGGGCAGGATGAAAATTGCCAACTGCCTCTCTGGAGGAGTGCATTGTGTTCCCTAAAACAAGTAAACAACAGAGCTACAGATCCAAGGGCACTTCCAGTCTAGGGAATATACCTTGGGAAAACTGAAAATCAGTAAGACAGAGCCACCCCAAAATTTAGGGCTGCACTGCTTACACGAACTTCAACTTGGGTACACCTTAAATATCCCAGAAAAGACCAAAATGGTTCAAGAAATTGTGGTACTTACGTATGATGGAATATCCCTCAGCCATGAAATCAATGTCATAAGGCCAGTAGCATCAAAATGAGTGAAATCAGGTACGAATATTCTAAGTGAAATAAGTCACAGAGAAAAAGAAACTTATCATAAGATATCACTTATGAAGGTCCTGTAAACATGTCTACACATGAACTGAGTTACGAAAGAGAACAGAGTCTCACATTGAGAAAACACTCTTATGCCTGCTTAAGGGGGAAGGAGAGGTGGGGTGATGCATAAAACCAGAGTTTGATATTCGTACAGGTACCATTCCAAAAACCAAATATGGAATAGACAAGACCTACACCTTTCTCAGTGAAAGGGACTCAAAACCCCATATTTCCCGCAGACGAATATAACTGACTAGTAATAATCTTAAAACCTATATATTGATATGTCTCCATAAGGGAATCAAGTGTGTCTAGACTGCCATTAACATGGCAGTGAGAATCAGTTCAAAACCACTATAAAAAGTAATTTCAAAAACAACAAAAAAAAAAACAGGGAAATTCTTTACAATTCCTTCAGGGGCTCTGATGAAACCTAGAATGACCATATCTACAATGACAGCTGGATGTGGCATAAGGCTCGAAACTTGGGACTGAGAGGATTGGTGAGATTGGGTGAGCAAATGCAGACATTTTAAAGCAATAATGCGAGGCACACATTCCAAGGGTCCCAACTCTCCAGGTAGAAGGGCATATTACTACAGCTATAACATGTACGGGAAACCTAGAGAATGGACACACTCTGAATACGAAAGGTTTCTAGAACTCAACTAATTGTACCTCTCCTAGTTCTCCAGCTAGAATTTCCAACTGCTTTATTATCAATCTCCCAACTTGGAGAGACAGCCCCTTTAACTTCCTGGTTCTCGCAGTTTGCCAATCTGGCAGAGGATGAAAGGGAAGAGGGAGAACCAATGAGAGAGTAGCTGTTAGGCATTTGGACAGGCACATTTCACTCTAATTTCCCAGCAGGAAGAAGAATTAACCAAAGTCTCAGCCACCCGCCGGGAACCTGTATAGGTCCTGAACCAAAATTTTGGAGTTGCGGTCAGCTCACAAAAAACAAGTTGAAAAATGCATCTCAGGGGCACAGCAATTCACAAACTGGCAGAGTAAAAAAGGACAACTATCTTCCAAACATCTGTTCAGGGAAGGCAACGATGTGGACTATAAAGCTAGACAGAATAGCCGGTAACAGATATAAAGAGGTACAATGGAATTGCCTTTAAAGCACAGGAAGAGGGACACAACTTCGACAATGTTGCATTTGGCCAAAAAGGGCGTATGTGTTTTTTCCTGAATATAATCAGGAGAAAACGCATACGCCCTTTTTGGCCAAGCAAGCAAGCAGGCAATGCAAATCTGCACTACAATGAATTATCAATTCCCACCGTTCAAAAGGGACATCCGCAAAATGTGTAAAAAACAGAAAGAAAAGACAGGCCCTGGAGAACAGGGAGCCTAGTTATGCTGATGGGCAGGATGTAAATTGCCAACTGCCTCTCTGGAGGAGTGCATTGTGTTCCCTAAAACAAGTAAACAACAGAGCTACAGATCCAAGGGCACTTCCAGTCTAGGGAATATACCTTGGGCATACTGAAAATCAATAAGACAGAGCCACTCCAAAATTTAGGGCTGCACTGCTTACAAGAACCTCAAATTGGGTACACCTTAAATTTCCCATGAAAGACAAAAATGGTTCAAGAAACTTTGTTACTCATGTATGATGAAATAGCCCTCAGCCATGAAGACAATGTCATAAGGCCTGCAGCAGCAAAATGAGTGGATTCACGTACGATGATTCTAAATGAAATAAGTCACAAACATAAAGAAACTTATCATAAGATATCACTTATGAAGGTCCTGTAAACATGGCTACACATGAACTAAGTTAGGAAAGAGAAAAGAGTCTTACATTTAGAAAACACTCTTATGCCTGCTTAAGGGGGAAGGATAGGTGGGGTGATGCATAAGCCCAGAGTTGGATATTAGTACAGGTACCGTTCCAAAAACCAACTACGGAATAGTCAAGACATACACCATCCTCAGTGAAAGGGACTCCAAACCCAATATTTCCCGCAGAGGAATATATCTGACTAGTAAGAATCTTAAAACCTATGTATTGATATGTCTCCGTAAGGGAATCAAGTGTGTCTAGACTGGCATAAACATGGCAGTGAGAATCAGCTCAAACCCACTATAAAAAGGAATTTCAAATACAAAAAAAAAAAACAGGGAAATTCTTTACAATTCCTTCAGGGGCTCTGATGAAACCTGGAATGACCCTAACGACAACGACAGCTGGATGTGGCATAAGGCTGGACACTTGGGACTGAGAGTATTGGTGACATTCGGTGAGCAAATGCAGACCATTTAAAGCAATAATGCGTGGCACACATTCCAAGGGTCCCAACTCTCCAGGTTGAAGGGAATATTACCACAGCTATAACATGTATGGGAAACCTAGAGAATGGACACACTCTGAATACAAAAAGTTTCTAAAACTCAACTAACAGTCCCTCTCCTGGTGCTCCTGTTTGAGTTTCCAACTGCATTAGTCTCAATCTCCCAACTTGGAGAGACATCCACTTAAACATCCTGGTTCTCACAGCTTGCCAATTTGGCAGAGGATGAAAGGGAAGAGGGAGAACCAAAGAGAGAGTAGCTGTTAGGCATTTGGAAGGGCACATGTCTCTCTAATTTCCCGGCAGGAAGAAGAATTAACCAAAGTCTCAGCCACCCGCCGGGAAACAGTATAGCTCCTGAGCCAAAATTTTGGACTTGCGGTTAACTCACAAAAAACGAGTTGATAAATCGATCTCAGGGGCACAATAGTTCAAAACCTGGCAGAGTAATAAAGGACAACTATCGTCCAAAAATCTGTTGAGGGAAGGCAACGAGGTGGACTTGAAAGCGAGACAGAATAGCAGGAAACAGATTTTAAGAGGTACATTGGAATCTCCTTTAAAGCACAGGAAGAGGGGCACAACTTCGACCATGATGCACTTGGCCAAAAAGGGCGTATGCGTTTTCTCCTGAATATATTCAGGAGAAAACTCATACGTCCTTTCTGGCCAAGCAAGCAGGCAATGCAAATCTGCACTACAAAGAAGTATCACTTCTCACAAGTCAAAAGGGACATCCGCAAAATTTGTAAAAACTAGAAAGGCAAGACAGGCCCTGGAGAACAGGGAGCCTAGTTATGCTGATTGGCTGGATGTAAATTGCCAACTTCCTCACTGGAGGAGTGCATTGTGTTCCCTAAAACAAGTAAACAACAGAGCTACAGAGCCAAGGGCACTTCCTGTCTAGGGAATATACCTTGGGAAAACTGAATATCAATAAGACAGAGCCACCTCAAAATTTATGGCTGCACTGCTTACAAGAACCTCAACTTGGGTACACCTTAAATATCCCAGGAAAGACAAAAATGGTTCAAGAAATTGTGTTACTTATATAAGATGGAATATCCCTCAGCCATGCAATCAATGTCATAAGGCCAGTAGCAGCAAAATAAGTGGATTTATGTACGATGATTCAAAGTGAAATAAGTCACAGAGAAAAAGAAACTTATCATAAGGTATCACTTAGGAAGGTCCTGGAAACGTGGCTACACATGAACTCAGTTAGGAAAGAGAACATAATAATGGAAATTATCATAAGCTATCATTCATAGCGGGAATGTATCAATGGCTGCACATGAACTGAAATACAAATACAACAGAGTCACACATTTAGAAAACAAACTTCTGCCTGATTAAGCGGAAAGGCGAGGTGGGGTGATACATAAATCTACAGTCCAAAATTAGCACAGATACCGTTCCATAAATCAAGTATGTAATAGACAGCACCTACTCCTGGCACAATGAACTGGACTCAACAACCCCTATTCATTGCAGAGGAATATATCTGACTAGTAACAATTTTAAAACATATGTATTCTCATGTCTCCATAAGGGAATCATGTGTGTGTATAATGGCAGGAACACAGCACTGAAATTCAGCTAAACCCCCTTATAAAAATAAATTTCAAAATCAAAATGCAAAAACAGTGAAACAGGGAGAAAGTCTTAAAAATTACGTTTAGGGCCTGTGATGCAACCTGGATTGACCACCTTTACACCCACAGCTGGATGAGACATAAGACTGGACACTTGGGGCTGACAAGATTGCTGAGGTTGTGTGAGCAAAAGAACACCACTTAGAGCAATACTGTGTGCTACCCATTCTAGTGGCCCCAACTCTCCATGTTTAAGGGAATCTTCCTACAGTTAAAACATGCATGGGATACCCAGTGTATGGTAAACTGTGTAATCGGGAAAGTTTTCTAAAAGGTACCTCACTTTTCCTTTCCTCGTGCTCGGCTTCGCCATTCCATCTACATTACTAAAAATCTCCCCACTTGGAGTGTCACTGCCTTTACCCTCCTGTTGTGCACAGTTTCCAAATTGTGCAGAGGATGAACAGGAAGAGGGGAAACAAATGAGACATTAGCTGTAGGTGTTTGGATGGGCACATATCTCTCTAGTTTCCCATCAGGAAAAAGAATTAAAAACAGGCTCAGCCTGAAACCGCGGAACTAGACTAGGGCCTAAAGCCATCCTGCGGTATTGCAGCCAGCTCACAAATAAGTGAGTTGAAAAATGGAAATCAGGGGCACAGCAATTCACAAACTTGCAGAGTTATAAAGGATAACTATCATCCAGAAATATATTGAGGTAAGGCAGTGAAGAGGATTTGAAAGCAAGGCAGAATTGAAGGAAACAGATTTCAAGAGGTAGATTGGAGTCGTCTTTAAAGCACATGAAAAGCGACAGATCTTCGACAATGTGGCCCTTGGCTGAAAAGGGAGTATGTGTATTTTCTTGAATATATTCGGGAAAAAATGCATACGCCATTTTTGGCCAAGCAAGCCATCAGGCATTGCAAATCCACACTACATAGAAGTGTCAATTACCTCCGGTCAAAAGGGCCATCCGCAAATTGTGTAAAAACAACAAATACAGGACAGGCCATGGAGAAAAGAGAGCCTGGTTATGCCGATGGACAGGATGTAAATTGCCAACAGCCTCTCTGGAGAACTGTATGTTATTTTCTAAAACAGAGCTACAGAGCATAGCACACTTCCACTCATGGGCGTGTATTTTGGGAAAACTAAAAATCCACAACACACAGCCAGCCCAAAGTTTAGGGCTGCTCTGTTTACAAGAACCTCGACTTCGGTGCACTTTAAATATGCCAGGAAAGGGAAAAAATCGATAAATATGTTGTGGTACTTATATACAATGGAATGTCACTCAGACATAAAATCAATGTCTTAAGGCCAATAGCAGCATAATGAGTGGCTTTAGGTACGATGATGCTAATTGAAATGAGCCACAAAGAAAAAGAAACGTATTGTAATATATCACTTATAGAGGGAATGTAAACATGGCTACACATGAACTGAATTTCAAAAGAGAACAGAGTTACACATTTAGAAAACACACTTATGCCTCCTTAAGGGGAAAGGTGATGTTGGGGTGATGTGTAAAAGCAGAGTTTGAAATTAGCACAGATACCATTCCATATACCAAATATGTAATAGACAACACCTACTCCTTTCTCAATGAACTGGACACAAAAGACCCTATTCACTGAAGAGGAATATATCTGACTGCTAATAATCTTGAAACCTATGTATTTATATGTCTCCATAATGGAATCAAGTGTATGCAGATTGGCATAAACACAGATCAATGGAACAGGACAGAAAGTGCAGAGATAAACCTACATACCTATGCCTATCTCACCTATGACAAAGGAGCTAAGGATATACAATGGAGAAAAGACAGTCTCTTCAGTAATTGGTGCTGGGAAAACTGGACCCCTACACATAAAAGAATGAAATTAGGACACTCCATAACACCATACACAAAAATAAACTCTAAATTGATCAGAGATCTACATATAAGACCAGACACTATAAAACACTTACGGGAAACCATAGGCAGAACACTCTATGACATAAATCACAGCAAGATCCTTTTTGACCCACCTCCTAGAGAAATGGAAATAAAAACAGAAATCAACAAATGGGACCTAATGAAACTTAAAAGCTTTTACACAGTACAGGAAAACATAAACAAGATGCAAAAACAACCCTCAGAATGGGAGAAAATATTTTCAAATGAAGCAATTGACAAAGGATTAATCTCCAAACTTTACAAGCACCTCATGTAGCTCAATATCACAAAAACAAACAACCCAATCCAAAAACGGGCAGAAGAGCTAAATAGACATTTCTCCAAAGAAGATATACAGATTACCAAGAAACACATGAAAGGATGCTGAACATCACTAATCATTAGAGAAATGCAAATCAAAACTACCGTGAGGTATCACCTCACAGCAGTCAGAGTAGCAATCATCAAAAAATTCTACAAAACAATAAATGCTGGAGAGGCCTTTATTGGAGAAAAGGGAACACACTTGCACTGTGGGTGGGAATGTAAATTGATATGGGCACTAGGGAGAACAGTACGGAGATTCCTTTAAATAACTAACAGTATAAGTACCATACGACACAACAATCCAACTACTGGGCATTTGCTTTGTGAAAACCATAATTCAAAAAGAGTTATGTACAAAAATGTTCATTGCAAATCTATTTACAATAGCCAGGACATGGAAGCAACCTAAGTGTCCATCGACAGATGAATGGATAAAGAAGATATGGCACATATATACAATGGAATATCACTCTGCCATAAAAAGAAGCAAAACTGAGTTATTTGCACTGAGGTGGATGGATTTAGAATCTGTCCTACACAGTGAAGTAAGTCAGAAAGGGAAAAACAAATACTGTATGTTAACAGAGATGTACGGAATCTAATGAGAAAAAAAAAAATTTTTGAAGACCCTAGTGGCAGGACAGGATAAAGGACACAGACATAGGGAAAGGACTTGAGGACACCGGAAGGGTGATGGGTAAGATGGGACGAAGTGAGAGAGTGGCATGGACATAAATACATTACCACATGTAATACTGATAGCTACTGGGAAGCAGCCACATAGAACAGGGAGATCAGCTCGGTGCTTTGTGACCACCTAAAGGGGTGGGATATGGAGTGTGGGAGGGAGATGCAAGAGGGAGGGGATCTGGTGATATTTGTATATGTATAGCTGATTCACTTTGTTATACAGCAGAAACTAACACTCCATTGTAAAGCAATTATACTCCAATAAATGTGGAAAAGGAAAAAAAAAAAAGAAAGCCCAGGGATAAACCAACACACCTATGCTCAACTAATCTATGACAAAGGAGGCAAGACTTTACAATGGAGAAAAGAGAGTTTCTTCAGTCAGTGGTGCTGGGAATTATGGACAGCTCTATGTAAAACAATGAAATTAGAACACTCCCCAACACCATACATAAAAATATATTCAAAATCGATTAGAGACCTTAATGTAAGACCGGACAGTATAAAACTCTGAGAGGAAAACTTACAAAGAATACTCTGACGTAAATCACAGCAAGATCTTTTTTTGATCCATCTCCTATAGTAATGAAATAAAAAAAGAAGAAGCTAAACAGATGGGACCTAATGAAACGTAAAAGCTTTTGCAAAGCAAAGGAAACTACAAACAAGATGAAAAGACAACCCTCAGAATGGCAGAATATATTTGCAAAAGAATCAATGGACAAATGATTAATCTCCAATATATATATAAACAGCTCATGCAGGTCAACATTAATAAGACAAAATACCCAATACAAAAATGGAAGCAGATCTAAATAGACATTTCTTCCAAGAAGACATAGAGATGGCCAAGACGCACATGAAAATCTGCTCAACATCACTAATTATTAGAGAAATGGAAATCGAAACTACAATGAGGTATCACGTCACACCTGTTAGAATGGGCATCATCAGAAAATCTACAAACAACAAATGCTGGAGAGGGTGTGGAGAAAAGGAACCTTCTTCCACTATTGTTGGGAATGTAAATCGATACAGTCTCTATGGAGAACAGAATGGAGGTTCCTTAAAAAACTAAAAATAGAATTACCATATAATCCAGCAATCCCACTACTGGGCATATAGCGAGAGAAAACCATAAATCAAAAAGACACATTCACCACAATGTTCATTGCAGCACTATTTACAATAGCCAGGTAATGAAAGCAACTTAAGTGCCCACAGACAGAAGAATGGATAAAGATGTGGTACATATATACAATGGAATATTACTCAGCCATACATGGGAATGAAATTGGGTCATTTGTAGAGACCTTGATGGATCTAGAGACTGTCATACAGAGTGAAGTAAGTCAGAAAGAGAAAAACAAATATTGTATATTAATGCATATATGTGGAACCTCGAAAAATGGTACAGATGAACTGGTTTGCAGGGCAGAGATAGAGACACAGATGTAGAGAACAAACATATGGACACCAAGGGGGGAACACCATGGGAGGGTGGTGGTGGGATGAATTGGGAGACTGGGATTCACATGTGCACATTTATATGTATAATATAGATATCCAATAAGAACCTGCTGTATAAAAGAAATAAATATATTTTAAAAAATTAAAAATAAATAAATAACATTTAATAAAATAAAACAGAAAAAAAGTTTTTCCCTTCATATAGACGTCATTATATAAATGCATTATTTCCATGTTTATATCTCTAAATTAAAAAAAGAGAGGAATAAATAAAACCTACATTGAACCAAAAAGAAAAAAGGAAAAAAAAAAAAAAAAAACAGAACCCACCAGTTATACAGAGGAAAATCGTATCAGGGCACTTGTTCCAGTGGTAACAATTTCTTAAGTTGGTCAGAAGTGAGAAATCATCTCCCATGCAGTCAGCAGCGCTCCCCCCCACAAGGAGCATCCTCAATGCAAAGCTGGGGGACAATGTCGAGGCCTCTGTGAGTAAATGTGAGCTGTACCCCAGTCCTGCTGCAGCTGAAATCTTCCCACCCTTTCCAGGTAAAACACCTGAATATGTACAAGAACTTGCAAGCCTAGAGGAAGGGCTGTGGAGCCACACCAGCGACAGCATGCAGGCCGACTTGGTGCCAGCAGGCCAGCCAGGATGGTCCTGGCCCCAGATGCTCTTCTGGAAGCTTTCCATTTCCCTGCCTGAGATACCCCTCCTGCCACGGCCCCCACTGCTTTTTTACTTCCTCACCTCTGCCTGGGGAGAAATCCCAGTGGCAGGTATGGGTGAACCATCCTCTTCTTTAGCAGGTGACAGCCTGGCTACTCCTGCAGGAAGTCCAACAGAGCCCCACTCACACTGGGCAACCCACAAAGCCATGGCACCTCACTCCCGCCCACCACCCCAGCCCCGACATGGCTGACGGGGCAGAGAATATGGCGTCAGGCACAGCTACGGGAGCTCTTGCTGACTGGAGAGGTGCTTATATTGATCTCAACCCAGGCACACCTGGGGAGGGCTGGCAGGCAGTGTCAGGCTGCCCAAATCAGCCAATCCTCACTCCTCAGGGGCTCACAGTTGCAGAAAATGAGACTTGCTAAACGGGCCAGCCCCAAGGAACAGGTGTGGGCTCTTGAGAGTCAGGATAGACAAGGGGCTGCAGCTGCGGCTTGTTTTCTTATCATTTTATCTGGTCCATGAGTGGAAAACAACTTCAAGAAGACCCTATCCTAATGAGAGGAACCCAGGAGTCAGGGAGAGGAGAGATGGTGGGTGGAGATAGAGGCCTTGTGCCCTGGCTGCAGTGGAAGTGTCTGGAAGACCAGGCAGAGAGAGGCCGCACAGAGTGATACCTGGGGTCACAGACCTGTCAGAGCTGCTGTTTGTTAGTTCAAGTCCTGCTCTGAGGTGTTCTGTGTCAGCTGTGAGCGACAGGTGAGCTGGGGGTTCTCTGCAAGGTGGGCTATGTGCACGGTTCCTGTGTTTCCAGCCCTTCTGGGGTACCTGCCCAAAGGGAGCTCCATATCCTGGGAAGGGCCTGACTATGAGAGCCCCATGGGCTGCTGGATAGCTGCACAGGTGAGCTCCATACCCTGGGAGGGACTTGACCACGAGAGCCCCGTGGGCTGTGGGGGTGGAGGTGCAACCCAGGTGAGCTCCATATCCTGGTAATGGCCTGACCACGAGAGCCCCATGGGCTGCTGGAGACCTGGTAAAGGATATCAGGACAGTCAGTGAAGCCACCGAGGATATACATCAAGTAGCTCCTATTTCCTACAGCCTGCTGGTCAGTCTACCATCCACCAGGCCATGGCATTCTGTATTAGACTTCAATGATGCCTTCTTCTGTATTCCACTCATCTCAGAGTCACAAGAATTTTTGGCTTGTGAGTGGCAGGACACAACATGCAACAAAAGCAATAATGCTGGGCCGTCCTGCCCCAATGGTTCAAAAATCCCCACACCATCATTTGGGAAATGTCCTCTAAAGACCTAAAAATTTTACCTCTGTTAAAGGGAACCCTCCTTCAATATGCAGATGACATTCTGATCGCCAGGCCTACTAAAGACGCCTCTGAACTACCTAGCAAGAAAGGATAGAAGGTGTCCAAGAAAAAGGCTCAAATATCCCAGGCTAAGGTGACATGCCTGGGCTTCATTTTCACAGATATTCGGAGAAACGCATCCCAGGATAGGGAAGAAGCCATTTGCAGCCTTACCTCTTCTAAAACTAGAAGACAGCTTAGGGGTTCCTGGGGAGGCCAAGGTTTTCTGCATCTGGATCCATAACTACAGTCTAATAGCTGGGCCTCTACATGAAACACTGACTCGAAATGATGATGATTCTTTTGAATAGAATCCAGAAGCAGCCTTTCAAGAATGGAAAGTGCAGTCAATTCAGGCCCTTGCCCAGGAACTCCCTAATTTAGCTAAACCCTTTGACCTTTACATACCCGGTCAAAGGTTAATCGCCCTTGGAGCCTTAGTGCAAAAACTGGGACCACTTGAAATGGAGCATCACAAGAATGCCCTTCAGGTATGATAAACTATGGTCACCAAAGGCTTTGCCCACTGCCCCATCAGGCCAGGATACTGGGGTATCTAAAAAGCTGGAAATCAGCAGCCCGCAAGGCCAGCTCCCTCCTAAGAGAAAAGGACCCCACGTGGTGATCCTAACCACCCATCATGCCCTGAAGTTGCAGGGGTCGCTCTGTGAACACACTGACCTCGAGTGAGGAGGCCCTCCAACTCCAACCTCCAGAGAGACAAACGGGGGCAATGGGCCGCCAAGATGACTCGTGTGACCATCACTTGACCTGGAGTTTCTCTCAGGAAACAAGTCTGTGCCCCAAAAGAGCAGATTACTGCTTGCAGGACTTACTGCCCCAAGACGGGAGCTAATAAGCTTGGCGGGGGAAATGTATATCACGCTTTCACCATAGAAAACACTACAGAAACCACGGTGATGGTGGCCAATATGACCGGCTGGACTGCTGGCTACTTCAAAAGGCCGTTGACTCAGTGGACGTCATGGTCCTGCATCACCACTGACCCTGGACTGTCTGGGAGTTGAGCGGGCAGGGCTCTGACACATGGTGCTGTTTATACATTAATTCAGGGACCTAATTAAAGAAAGCACAGACTACTGGTCAGAGCATCTAGGCTGGCAAAAACCGTCAGCCTAAGGTCGCTGAACAAATGTGGGGTGGGGTGAAACCTGCCACCGCAGCATCTCTGTGCATGTCTTTCCTGGACCCTTAAAGGTCAATCGAATCTATAACACTTCCAATGCTGGTGCTCAGGTGGACGAGCAGTGAGGCAGGAAGCCTTGGGACAACCAACCTCACCTGGAGGCTGCTGGGGAGAAGTTTTGCCCCTCCCCCCGTGTATGAGGGCTCCCACCTCAGCATGAAGCAGTTACAAAAGAGGGGTCTGCACCCTCAGCACCCCAAGAATGAGAAACGGGACAAAAAGCAGAGGAGGTGTTCATCACCGGCAACGTTCATTAAAAATTCCTGGGTGATAAAAAGAGAATCTGGGCAATAAAATAAAGTCTAACCTGTTTTTCCTTTGTGCTTTGTCTAATTTCAATTGCTACTAGGGTTCCACATGCAGAGGTACCACACCCGGCACTTCAGATCCGATTTCCTACTGCAGAATGGCTGGGCTGACACCTCAGCTAGTGGGGTCACATGCAGACTCCGCGACATAGAGCCTGAGCTGCAGCCAACCCAGCCCTCGAGAGCTCCATCCCCTCCCTCCTGCTGACGCTGATGGGATCCCTACACAGCAGCCCAGCCCACAGCCCGCTGGGGAGTGCACGCTCTCACCTCTCCATTCTGTTTTCAAAATATAAAGTTTCCTTTGCTTCTGAACCAAACTCAGTCTTGATCTGTTGGCTCCAATGACACTGGGCACGGGGACTCCTGTTGGGGTCCACTCTGGAGGATCAGTAACAGAAATTGAGAACATTGTAACTTCAATGAACAGATGTGTGAGCCAAACTGTAGTTAACATAGAGCAGTGTATAAGGCTCGGGTACAATAAGATGTTTCTAAGACTTACATTTGATATTTCCATCACTTTATTATAAGCAAGTTCAGTGAAGACGTCTGTCTTATTTGTCAGGTCAACATTAGAGAAATGAAGTGATTTATTCCCAAGGATGTACATCGAATACTCTTGGCTGAAGCTTCAATCTTGTTTTGAATGCTTTTCCATTGAAAATGATACCTCTCTTTCAGCTTCCCCATTTCTGAGAAGTATAAAATCTTATAATTTATTATTACCAAAGGGGAAAGGTAGGAGAAGGGATAAATTAACAGTTTGGGATTAACACATACACACTGCTATGTATAAAACAGATCATCAACAAGGAATTACTGTATAGCACAGGGAAATACACTGAATATTTTGCAATAACCTATAAGGGGAAATAATCTGAAAAATAATAGATATTTTTATTGACATCATCTATCAATGACAGATAAAATGTAAATTAAGCAAGGCCGATGGTGAGCGCTTCTGAACCCAAAGATTTCAATCATCTAAAGTTTGGACTCTGCCTATTTCCCAAGGCCCTTAATGGACATAAGTGTAGCCGTAGCTTAAAAATTCCCCAGTTTGGGGTTCGGGGAGGCACTGATTTGGAAAAATTCCTGGTGTTCTCCTTACATGCACGGGACCATTCCTACGGCTAAAACATGCCTGTCACACCTAGAGGATGGTACACAGTTTGATCGGAAACAGTTTGGAAAAGGCACCTCATCTCCTCATCGCCTGGTGCTCGGATTCACCCCTCCAGCATCTTTCCTAACAATCTCCTCACTTGGGGATATCAGCACCGTCAACATCCTGTTGCACACAGTTTGGAATTTCTCTGGATGATGAAGCGGAAGGATGAGAAATATTTAGAGACAAGTCCTAGGTGTTCAGACAGGCACATGCCACTCTAATTTCCAATCCGGAAGACAAATTCATCAAAGGCTAGAATTACCAACGGAAACAGAATAGGGCTAGAGGAAATCCCGCTGTTTTGTGTCCAGTTTCCAAAAACACAAGTTGGAAAATGGAACTCAGGGGCACTAAAATTCATGAAACTGCAGAGTTGAAAATATCTATCGTCAAAAAATGTCTTGAGGTAAGTCACAGAAAAGGACTTGTAAGCAAGGGAGATTGTCAGGAAACAGATTTGAAGAGGTGGAAAGGACTCCCCATTAAAGCAAAAGAAAAGGGGCTGAACATCGCCAATGATGCAGTTGGCCAAAAAGGGCGTATGCATTTTTTTCTGAATATATTCAAGTAAAGGCCATACACACATTTTATCCAACCAAACAGGTGGGCACTGGAAATCAATACTACAAAATGTATCATTTCACATCAGTCAGAAGGGCCATCCACATAAAGTGTAAACACCGGAAATGTAGGACAGGGTGAGGAGAAAAGGGATCCCTGTGAGGCTGATAGTGCAAATGGAATTTGCCAACGGCCACTCTGGAGAAGTGTATTGTGTTTGCTAAAACATCTAAAAAATGAGCTACAGAGCATAGGGCACTTGCCCTCATGGGCGTATACCTTGGGAAAAACAAAAATCAACAGAAAACAGGAACCCCAACGTTTTCCACCTCTCTGTTAAAAAGGGCCTCAACTTGGATATAACCTAAATGTCCCTGGAAGGATAAAATGGATAAAAGAGTTGGGGTACTTATGTAGAGTGGAATATTACTCATCCAGAAATCAATGAAATAAGGCCAGTTGTAACAACTCTGGAGGAGTTACATACGATCATTCTAAGTGACATATGACAGAAAGAAAAAGACACATATCATAAGATGTCACTTAAAGGTGGAATCAAAAATGGCTACACATGAAATAAATTACAAAACAGAAACATAGTCAAATATGTAGAAAATAGACATAAGGCTGCTAAATGGAAAAGGTGGGGAAGGGTGAGGTATTATCCAGGAGGTTGAAATTAGCAAAGATACCATTCCAAGTACCAAATTGAATAACTGACAAGGCCTACATGGTACCTCAAAGAACTGCACTCAGCGCACTCAAGTCACTGGAAAATAATATAAATGACTGGTAAGCATCTGAAAAAGAATTTATTGTTGTCTCACAGTACATGAATCAAGTGGATGTACATCAGCAAAAAACAGAGCTTTGAAAATCAGCTGTAACCAATATAAAAATAAATTTAAAAATATTTCTAAAAACAGTGAGACAGACAAAACTTCTTACAACTTTTGTTGAAGGGCTACGATGTAACATGGATTGAACACATGTAGACCCACAGCAGGATGATATATAAGGCAGGAAGCTATGCACGCTAAGAGATGTTAGAGAGGCTGGGTGAGTAAAGGCAGACCTTTTAAAGTAATACTGCCTGATTCCCATTCCTTGGGTCCCAAATCTGCAGGTTCAAGGGAATCTTCCGACAGCGAAAACATGCCTGGGAAACCGAGACAAATGTACACCATGTGACCAGGAAAGGTGTCTAAAATCCACCTCATTTTTGATCTCCTGGTGCTGGGGTTCGCCATTCCAGCCAAATTAGTAACAATCTCCCCACTTGGAGAATCAGCACCTTTAACCTCTGGTTTCACACAGTTTGCAATTTGTGCAGAGGATAAACGGGAAGAGGGGGAACCAATGAGAGACTAGCTGTAGGAGTTTTGACAGGCACATGCCACTCTAATTTCCCATTAGGAAGAAGAATTAACCAAAGGCTCAACCTGCCTCCCCAGAACCAGAATAGGGACGGAAGCAATACAATGGTTTGCCGGCCAGGTCACAAAAAATGCGAGTTGCAAAATGGGGCTCAGGAGCAAACAATTCAAAGACCTGCAAAGATAAAAATGATAACCAACGTCCAAAAATATATTCAGGTAAGGCAACGAAGAGGATCTGAATGAGAGGCAGAATTGCAGGAAACAGATTTCAAAAGGTAGATTGGACTCACATTTAAAGCATATGAAAAGCAGCAGAATTTCTAACATGATGCAGTTGGGCAAAAGGATGTATGCGTTTTTTTCGTGAATATCTTCAGGAAAAAACACATACAGAGTTTTTGGCCAACCAAGCAAGCGGGAAATGCAAATCCACACAACAAAGAAGTCTCAATTTCCACTGCTCAGAAAGGCCATCCAAAAAATGTGTACAAACCAGAAATGCAGGAGAGGCCATGGAGAACAGGGAGCTAGTCACGCTGATGGGTGTGGTATAAATATCCAAGACCCACTCTGAAGAAGTGTATGCTGTTTCCTAAAACATCTAAAATACAAAGCTACCGAGCATAGGGCACTTCCACTCATGGGCATATAACTTGGGAAGACTAAATATCAACAAGACACAGGCACCCCAAAATTTAAGGCTGCTCTGCATACAAGAACCTCAACTTCAGTACAACTTAAGTATTCCAGGAAAGAGAAAATTGCGTAAAGAACTTGTGGTAATTTTGTACAACGGAATATCACTCAGACATGAAATCAATGTCATAAAGCCAGTAACAGCATAATGAGTGGATTTAGGTACGATGATTCTAAGTGAAATAAGTCACAGAGAAAAAGAAACTTATCATAAGATATCACTTATGAAGGTCCTGTAAACATGGCTACACATGAACTGAGTTAGGAAAGAGAACAGAGTCTCACATTGAGAAAACACTCTTATGCCTGATAAGGGGAAAGGAGAGGTGGGGTGATGCATAAAACCAGACTTTGATATTAGCACTGGTACCATTCCATGAAGCAAATACAGAATAGACAAATCCTACACCTTCCTCTGTGAACGGGACTCAACACCCCTATTCCACACAGAGGAATATATCTGACTAGTAAGAATCTTAAAACCTATATATTGATATGTCTCCATAAGGGAATCAAGTGTGTCTAGAGAGGCATAAACACGTCGGTGAAAATCAGCTCAACCCCATTATAAAAATGAATTTCAAAAACAAAACAAAAAAAAAAACAGCGAAATTCTTACACAATTCCTTCATGGGTTCTGATGAAACCTGGAACGACCCTATCTGCAAAGACAGCTAGATGAGACATAAGGCTGGACACTTGGGGCTGAGAGGACTTGTGAGATTGGGTGAGAAAATGCAGATCCTTTAAAGCAGTAATGCATGCCACCCATTCCATGGGTCCCAACTCTCCAGGTAGAAGGGAATATCAATACAGTTATAACATGTATGGGAAACCTAGAGAATGGACACCCTGTGATGGCAAAAGATTTCTAAAAGGCTCCTAATTTTTCCTCTACTTGTGCTCCAGTTTGGCATTCCAACTGCTTTACTATCAATCTCCCAACTTGGAGAGTCAGCCCCTATAAGCTACTGGTTCGCACAGTTTGCAAATTGTGGAGTGGATGAAAGGAAAGAGGGAGAACAAATCAGAGAGTAGCTGTAGGCATTTGGACGGACACATGTCACTCTAATTTCCCGTCCGGAAGGAAGAATTAACCAAAGTGTCAGCCTGGACCCCCGGAACCTGTATAGATCCTGTAGCAAAATTGTAGATTTGCGGTCAGCTCACAAAAACACGAGATGAAAATTGGAGCTCAGGGGCACAGGAATTCACAAACCTGCAGAGTTATAAAGGACAACTCTCTTCCAAAAATCTGTTGAGGGAAGGCAACGAAGCAGACTTTAAAATGAGGCCGAATTGCAGAAAACATATTTCAAGAGTTAAACTGGAATCACCTTTAAAGCACAGGAAAAGCGTAACAACTTCGACAATGATGCACTTGGCCAAAAAGGGCGTATTCATTTTCTGCTGAATATATTCAGGAGAAAAGGCATACGCCCTTTCTGGCCAATCAAGCAACCCCGCAATACAAATCCACACTACAAAGAATTGTCACTTCCCACCGGTCAAAAGGGACATCCGAAAATCTGTAAAAACCAGAAAATAAAGACAGAGATGACAAGAGCATGTTGCAATGTGATCCCAGGGGTCATGGAGGATTGTGATGACAAGGCCATGTAGCATTGTGCTGACAAAGGCATGGAGCATTGTGATGACAAGGGTCACGGAGCACTGTGATGACAATCCTCACGGAGCATTGTGATTACATGGATCATGGAGCATTGGGATGAAAAGGGCATGGATCATTGTGATGACAAGGGTTATGGAGCATTTTGCTGACAAGAGTCTCGGATCCCTGTGTTGTCAGGGGTCATGGAGGGTTGTGATGACAGAGGTCATGGAGCATTGTGATGACAAGGGTCATGGAGAAGTGAGATGAGAAGGTCATGGATCTTTGGGCTGAAAATATTCATGGAGTATTGTGAAGACAGGAGTCATGGAGCACTGTGATGACAAGGTCCTGGAGCACTGTGATGAGAAGACCATGGAGCCTTGTGATGACAAGTCTCATAGAGCATTCTGATGAAAAGGGGCAAGGAGCATTGTGATTACAAGGGTCTTGGAGAATTGGGATGACAAGGGCATGGAGCATTTGGATGAGAAGACCATAGAGCGTTCTGATGACATGCATCATGGAGCTTTGTGATGACAAGGGCATGGAGCATTGTGATGACAGAGGTCATGGAGCATTTTGATTTCATTGTGATGACAATAGCAAGAAGCATTATGATGATGGGCATGGTGCATTGTGATGACAGGGTTCATGGAGCATTGAGATGAAAAGGGGCATGGAGCATTGTGATTAAAGTGGTCTGGGAGCATTGTGATGACAAGGGCATGGAGCATTGTGATGAGAAGGCAATGGAGCATTCTGATGACATGCGTCATGGAGCTTTGTGATGACAAGGACATGGAGCATTGTGGTGACAGTGACATGGAAAATTGGTCTAACATGTTTCATTGATTATTGTGATGACAGTGGGCATGGCACATTGTGATGACAAGGGCATGGAGCATTGTGATTACAAGGTCATGGATTATTGTGAAGACAGTTGACAGGAAGCGTTGTGATGACATATGTCACGGTCTATTGAGATGACAATGGCATGGAGCATTGTGATGACAGGGGCATGGAGCACTGTGATGACAACGGACATTGGGAATTTTGATGACAAGGTATGAAGCATTTTGATGACAAAGGCATGGCCTTTGTCATCAAAATGCTTCATACCTTGTCATCAAAATTCCCAATGAGCTTGCTATGACAGGTGTCATGGGGCATTGCGATGACAGATGTATGGAGAATTGTGATGACAAGAGCATGTAACATTTTGATGAGAACTGTCATGGAGCATTGTGATGAGAGTGGGCCTGGAACACTGTGATGACAAGGGCACGGAACACTGTGATACATGGGTCATTGAGGATTGTAATGACAAGGGCATGGAGAATTGTGATGACAAGGGCATCGAGCATTGTAACCAGCATCATGGACCTTTGTTATGACAAGGGCATGGAGCAATGTGATGAGAGGCTTCATGGAGCATTGTGATGAGAAGACCATGGAGCCTTGTGATGACAAGTCTCATGGAGCATTCTGATGAAAAGGGGCATGGAGCATTGTGATTACATGGGTCTTGGAGCATTGTGATTACAATGGCATGGAAAATTGTTAGAGAAGGCCAAGGAGCATTCTGATGACATGCGTCATGGAGCTTTGTGATGACCAGGGCAAAGAGGACTGTGATTACAGGGGTCTTGGAGCATTATGATGAAAAGGCTCTGGATCATTGTGATGAAAAAGGCATATAGCCTTGTCATGACTGGGTTCAAGGAGCATACTGATTGAAAGAGTCAGGAAGCATTGTGATGACAAGTGTATTCAGCATTGTGATGACGAAGGTCACGGAGCATTGTGATGAGAAGAACATGGATAATTGTGATGACGAGCGTTATGGGGCATTGTGATGACAAGTGTTATGGAACATTGTGATCACAAGCGTTTGGAGTATTGTGATGACAGCGGTCATGTAACATTTTGATTTCATTGTGATGACAATAGCATGAAGCATTATGATGATGGGTATGGTGCATTGTGATGAGAGGGTTCAAGGAGCATTGAGATGAAAAGGGGCATGGAGCATTGTGAATACAGGTGTCTTGTATCATTGGGATGGCAAGGGCATGGAGTATTGTGATGGCAATGGTCATGGAGCATTTTCATGACAAGAGTCCCAGATCATTGTGTTGTCATGGGTCATGGAGCATTGTGATGACAGGGGCATGGAACATTGGTCTGACAAGTTTCATGGATTATTGTGATGACAGTGGGCATGGCGCCTTGTGATGAAAAGGGAATGGAGCATTGTGATGACAAGGTCATGGATTATTGTGAAGACAGGTGTCAGGGAGCATTGTGATGACATATGTCAAGGTGCATTGTGATGACAATGGCATGGAGCATTGTGATGCCAAGTGTCATGGAGGATTGTGATGACAAATGTAATGGAGCATTGTGATGACAAGGGCTTGGAGCATTGTGATGAGAAGTGTCATGGAACATTGTGATGACAAGGGCATGGAGCATTGTGATGAAAACGGCCATTGAGAATTTTGATGACAACCACGTGAAGCATTGCGATGACAAGCACATGGAGATTGCTATGACAGGGGTCATGGAGCATTGCGATGACAAGTGCATGGATAATTGTGATGACAGGAGCATGTAACATTGTGATGAGAAGTGTCATGGCGCATTGTGATGAGAGGGACGTGGAGAATTGTGATGACAAGGGACATGGAGCATTGTGATGACCAGGGCATTCAGCGTTGTGATGGCAAGACCGTGGAACATTGTGATGAGAACATCATGGGTAATTGTGATGACGAGCATCATGGAGCACTGTAATGACAAGGGGAATGGAGCATAGTGATGACAGGTGTCATGGATCATTTTGATGAGAGGGGTCATGGAGCCTTCTTATGACCAGCTTGTGGAGTATTGTGATGACACTGACATGGAGCATTGTGATGAAAAGGGCATGGAGCATTGTGATGAAAAAGGCATGGAGTCTTTTCATGACAGGTTTCAAGGAGCATTCTGACGACAAGTGTCAGGGAGCATTGTGATGACAAGTGTATTGAGCATTGTGATGACAAAGTTCATGCAGCATTGTGATGACAGGCATCATGGAGCGTTGTGATGACAAGGGTTATGGATCATTGTGATCACAAGGGTTTGGAGCATTGTGATGAGAGAGGGCATGGAACATTTTCATTTCAACGACCATGGAGCATTGTGATGACAAGGGCATGAATCAATGTGAACCCAAGTTTCATCGAGGATTTTGATGACAATCGGAATGGAGTACTGTGATGACAAGCACATGGAGCATTGTGATGACAAGGTCATGTAGCATTTTGCTGACAAATGCACGGAACATTTTGATGAAAAGTGTCATGGAGCACTGTGATGACAAGCGTCACGGAGCATGGTGATTAAATGGGTCATGCAGCATTGGGATGGCAAGGGCATGGATCATTTTGATGACAAGGGTAATGGAGCATTCAGATGACAAGTGTCCCGGATCATTGTGTTGTCAGTGGTCATGGAGCGTTGTGATGACAGTGGTCATGGAGCATTTTGATGACAAGGGATTGGTACATTGAGACGATAAGGGCATGTTGCATTGTGGTGACTGGGGTTATGGAACATTGTGATGACAGGTTTGTGGGAGTATTGTGATGAATAGTGATGGAACATTGTGAAATCAATGGTGAGAGAGCATTTTGATGAGAAGTGCATTGAGCATTGTGATTACAAGTTTTATGGAGCATTGTGATGACTAGGATGTGGAGCATTGTGATGACAAGTGCATGGCACATTGTGATGACATGGGTCAAGGAGCATTGTGCTGAAAAGCGCATGGAGCATTGTGATGACATGTGTCATGGATCATTGTGCTGACAAAGGCATGGTGCATTGTGATGACAAGGGTCACAGAGCACTGTGATGAAAAGTTCATGGAGCATTGTGGTGACAAAGGTCCCAGAGCCTTGTGTGACAGGGGCATGGACCATTGTGATGAGAAAGGTCATGAGTCATTTTTATGACTGGGGTCACAGAGCATTGTGATGACAGGGGTCATGGAGCATTGAGATGAAAAGGGGTATGGAGCATTGTGATTGCATGGGTCTTGGACCATTGTGATGACAAGGGCATGGAGTATTCTGATGACATGCGTCATGGATCTTTGTGATGACAAAAGCATGGAACATTGTGATTACAAGGGTCTTGGAGCATTGTGATGACAAGGGTCATGGAACCTTGGATGAAAAGGCCGGGGAACATTGTGATGGCAGGGGTCATGGAGCATTGTTATGACAAGGGTCATGGAGCACTGCGATGACAAGTGCATGGAGAATTGTATTGACAAGAGCATGTAACATTTTGATGAGAAGTGTCATGGAGCACTGTGATGACAAGGACATGTAGAATTGTGATGTTCAGGGCATGGAGCATTGTGATGGCAAGACCGTGGAGCATTGTGATGAGAAGACCATGGATAATTGTGATGATGAGCATCATGGAGCACTGTAATGACAAGGGGCATGGAGCATTGTGATGACAGGTGTCATGGATCATTGTGATGACAAGGGTCATGGACCATTCTGATGACAAGCTTGAGGAGTAATGTGATGACAATGGCATGGAGCATTGTGATGAAATGGGCATGGAGCATTGTGATGAAAAAGGCATGGAGCCTTTTCATGACAGTGTTCAAGGAGCATTCTGACGACAAGTGTCAGGGAGCATTGTGATGACAAGTGTATTGAGCATTGTGATGACAATGGTAATGGAGCATTGTGATGAGAAGGGCATCGAACATTGTGATGACAAGTGTTATGGAGCTTTGTGACGACAAGCGCATGGAGCAATGTAATGATAGGTTTCAGGGAGCATTGTGATGACAATGGCATGGATCATTGTGATGCCAAGGGTCATGGAGCACTGAGATGACAAGCGTCACGGAGCATTCTGATTACAGGGGTCATGGAGCATTGGGATGACAAGCGCATGGATCACTGTGATTTCAAGTGTCATGGAGCATTTTGATGACAAGAGTCCCGGATCATTGTGTTGTCAGGGGTCATGGAGAGCTGTGACGTCAGTGGTCATGGAGCATTGTGATGACAGTGGTAATGGAGCACTGTAATGGCAAGGTCATGGAGCATTGTGATGAGAAGGCCATGGAGCATTCTGATGACATGCATCATGGAGCTTTGTGATGACAAGGGCATGGAGCATTGTGATTACTGGGGTCATGGAACATTGTGATGACTGGTGATGGAGTATTGTGATGACTAGTGATGGAACATTGTGATATTAGTGGTGAGAGAGCATTATGATGAAAAGTGAATGGAGCATTGTGATGACAAGGTTTATGGAGCATTGTGATGACAATGTTGTGGAGCATTGTGATGACAAGCGCATGGCCCATTCTGATGACATGGCTCATGGAGCATTGTGCTGAGAAGCGCATGGAGCATTGTGATGACAAGGGTCATGGAGCACTGTTCTCACTAAGGCATGGAGCATTGTGATGACAAGGGTCACGGAGCATTGTGATGAAAAGTTCATGGAGCATTGTGGTGAAAAAGGTCACAGAGACTTGTGATGACGAGGGCATGGACCATTGTGATGACAAAGGTCATGAAGCATTGTGATGACTGGAGTCACGGAGCATCGTGATGACAGAGTTCATGGTGCATTGTGACGACAACGGCATGGAGCATTGTGATGACAAGGGCATGGAGCATTGTTATGACATGTTCATGGCTTATTGTGAAGACAGGTGTCAGGGAGCATTGTGATGGCATATGTCATGGTCCATTGTGATGACAATGACATGGAGCATTGTGATGCCAAGTGTCATGGAGGATTGTGATGACAAGAGCATGTATCATGGTGATCAGAAGTGTCATGGAACATTGTGATGACAAGGGACATGGAGCATTGTGATGTCCAGGGCATGGAGCATTGTGATGCCATGTCCGTGGAGCATTGTGATGGCAAGACCATGGAACATTTTGATGACGAGTGTCATCGAGCACTGTAATGACACGGGGCATGGAGAATAGTGATGACAAGTGTCATGGATCATTGTGATAACAAGGGTCATGGAACATTCTTATGACAAGTTTCTGGAGTATTGTGATGACAATAACATGGAGAATTGTGATGAAAAAGGCATGGTGCATTGTGATGAAAAAGGCATGGAACCTTTTCATGACAGGTTTCAAGGAGCATTCTGACGTCAAGTGTCAGGGAGCATTGTGATGACAATGGTCATGGAGCATTGTGATGACAGGCATCATGGAGCGTTGCGATGACAAGTGTTATGGAACATTGTGATCACAAGGGTTTGGAGCATTGTGATGACAGAGGTCATGGATCATTTTCATTTCAAGTAGCATGGAGCGGTGTCATGACATGTCATGAAGCAATGTGAACCCAAGGTTCATGGAGGATTTTGATGACAATGGGAATAGAGTATTTTGATGACAAGTGAATGGAGCATTGTGATGACAAGGTCATGTAGCATTTTGCTGATAAATGCATGGAGCATTTTGATGACAAGTGTAATGCAGCACTGTGATGAAAAGGGTCACGGAACATTGTGATTACAGGTGTCATGGAGCATTGGGATGGCAAGGGAATGGATCATTGTGATGACAAGGGTCATGGAGCAGTTTGAAGAAGAGTCCAGGATCATTGTGTTGTCAGTGGCCATGGAGCGTTGTGATGACAGTGGTCATGGAACATTGTGATGAGAAGGTCATAGATCATTGGGCTGAAAATGTTCATGGAGTTTTGTGATGGCAGGGGTCATGGAGCATTGTGTTGACAAGGGAATGGAACATTGTGATGACAAGGTCCTGGAGCATTGTGATGAGAAGGTCCTGGAGCATTGTGATGAGAAGCCCACTGAGCCTTGTGATGAGAAGTCTCATGGAGAATTCTGATGAAAAGGTTCATGCAGCATTGTGATCACAGGGGTCTTAGAGCATTGTGAAGAAAAGGACATGGATCATTGTGATGAAAAAGGCATGGAGCCTTGTCATGACAGGGTTCAAGGAGCATACTGACGACAAGTGTCAGGGAGCATTGTGATGACAAGTGTATTGATCATTGTGATGAAAAAGGTCATGGAACATTGTGATGAGAAGTGCATGGATAATTGTGATAACGATCGTCATGGGGCGTTGTGATGACAAGTGTTATGGAGCATTGTGATCACAAGGGTTTGGAGCATTGTGATGACAGAGGTCATGTAGCATTTTGATTTCATTGTGATGACAATAGCGTGAAGCATTATGCTGTTGGGCATGGTTCGTTGTGATGACAAGGTTCATGGAGCATTGAGATGAAAATTGGCCTGGAACATTGTTATTACTTGGGTCATGGAGCCTTGTGATGACAATGCCGTGAAACATTGTGATGACAGGAGAGAGGGAATATTGTGATGACTAGTGTTGGAAAATTATGATATTAGTGGTGAGACAGCATTTTGATGTGAAATTCATGGAGTTTTGTGATGACAAGTTTTACGGAGCATTGTGATGACAAGGTTGGGGAGCACTGTGATGACAAGCACATGGCACACTGTAATGACATGGGTCATGGAGCATTGTGCTGACAAGGGCATGTAGCATTGTGATGACAAATGTCATGGAGCATTGTGCTGACAAAGGCATGGAGCATTGTGATGACAAGTGTCATTGAGTGTTGTGCTGAGAAAGGCATGGAGCATTGTGATGAAAAGTTCATGGTGCATTGTGTTTACACAGGTCACAGAGCCTTGTGATGACGAGGGCATTGACCATTGTGGTGACAAATATCATGAAACATTGTGATGAATGGAGTCACGGAGCATTGTGATGACAGGGGCATGGAGAATTGGTCTCACAAATTTAATGGATTATTGTGATGACATTGGGCATGGTGCATTGTGATGAAAAGAGCATGGAACATTGTGATGACAACGTCATGGACTATAGTGAAGACAGGTGTCAGGGAGCATTGTGATGACATATGACATGGTCCATTGTGATTCCAATAACATGCAGCATTGTGATGACACGTCCCATGGACAATTGTGATGACAAAGATAAAGGAGCATTGTGATGATCAGGGCATGGAGCAAAGTGATGGCAAGACTGTGGAGCATTGTGATGAGAAGACCATGGATAATTGTGATGAAGAGCATCATAGAGCATTATGATGACAAGAGCCATGGAGCATTCTGACATAAGATATCACTTATGAAGGAAATGTAAACATGGCTACATATGAACTGAATTAGGAAAGAGAACAGTGTCTCACATTTAGAAAACATACTTATGCCTGCTTAAGGGGAAAGAGAGGTGGGGAGATGTACAAAACCAGAGTTTGATATTAGCACAGGTACCGTTCCATAATCCAAATACAGAATAGACAAGACCTACTCCTTCCTCAGTGAACGGGATTGAACACCCATATTCCACGCAGAGGAATATATCAGAGTAGTTAGAATCTTAAAACCTATGTATCGATATGTCTCTGAAAGGGAATAAAGTGTGTGTAGACTGGCATAAACATGGCAGTGAGAATCAGCTCAAAACCACTATAAAAAGGAATTTCAAAAACAAAACAAAAAAACAGGGTAATTCTTTACAATTCCTTCAGGGGCTCTGATGAAACCTGGAATGACCCTATCTACAATGACAGCTGGATGTGACATAAGGCTGGACACTTGGGACTGAGAGGATTGGTGAGATTCGGTGAGCAAATGCAGACCCTTTAAAGCAATAACGCGTGGCACACATTCCAAGGTTCCAAACTATCCAGGTTGAAGGGAATATTACTACAGCTATAACATGTACGGGAAACCTAGAAAATGGACACACTGTGAATATGAAAGGTTTCTAAAACTCAAATAATAGTCCCTCTCCTGGTGCTCCGGTTTGACTTTCCAACTGCTTTACTATCAATCTCCCAACATGGAAAGACAGCCCCTTTAACCTCCTGGTTCGCACAGGTTGCCAATTTGGCAGAGGATGAAAGGGAAGAGGGAGAACCAATGAGAGAGTAGCTGTTAGGCATTTGGACGGGCATATGTCACTCTAATTTCCCGGGAGGAAGAAGAATTAACCAAAGTCTCAGCCACCCGCCGGGAACCAGTATAGGTCCGGAACCAAAATTTTGGACATGCGGTCAGCACACAAAAAACGAGTTGAGAAATGGAGCTTAAAGGCACAACAAAGCACAAACTGTCAGAGTAATAAAGGACAAAAATCTGTTGAGGGAAGGCAACGAGGGAGACTTCAAAGCGAGCCAGAATAGCAGGAAACAGATTTCAAGAGGTACATTGGAATCGCATTTAATGCACAGGAAGAGGGGCACAACTTCGACAATGATGTACTTGGCCAGAAAGGGCGTATGTGTTTTCTCCTGAATATATTAAGGAGAAAACTTGTACGCCCTTTTTGGCCAAGCAAGCAAGCGGGCAACACAAATCTGAACTACAATGAAGTATCACTTCCCACAGGTCAAAAGGGATATCCGCAAAATGTGTAAAAACCAGAAAGGCAAGACAGGCCCTGGAGAACAGGGATCCTAGTTATGATGATGGGCAGCATGTAAATTGCCAACTGCCTCTCTGGAGGAGTGCATTGTGTTCCCTAAAAGTAGGAAACAACAGAGCAACAGAGCCAAGGGCACTTCCAGTCTAGGGAATATACCTTGGGAAAACTGAAAATCAATAAGACAGAGCCACCACAAAATTTAGGGCTGCACTGCTTAAAACAACGTCAACTTGGGTACACCTTAAATAGCCCAGGAAAGACAAATTGGTTCAAGAAATTGTGTTACTTACATACGATGGAATTTCAGTCAGCCATGAAATCAATGTCATAAGGCCAGTAGAATCAAAATGAGTGGATTCAGGTACGATGATTCTAAGTGAAATAAGTCACAGAGAAAAAGAAATTTATCATAAGATATCACTTATGAAGGTCCTGTAAACATGGCTACGCATGAACTGAGTTAGGAAACAGAACAGAGTGTCACATTTAGCAAACACTCTTATGCCTGCTTAAGGGGGAAGGAGAGGTGGGGTGATGCATAATACCAGAGTTTGATATTAGTACATGTACCGTTCCAAAAACCAACTACGGAATAGAAAAGACCTACACTTTCCTCAGTGAAAGGGACTCAAAACCCCATATTTCCCGCAGAGGTATATATCTGACTAGTAAGAAACTTAAAACCTATGTATTGATATGTCTCCGTAAGGGAATGAAGTGTTTCTTGACTGCCATAAACATGGCAGTGAGAATTATCTCAAACCCACTATAAAAAGGAATTTCAAAAACAAAACAAAAAAACAGAGAAATTCTTTACAATTCCTTCTGGGGCTCTGATGAAACCTGGAATGACCCTATCTACAATGATAGCTGGATGTGGCATAAGGCTGGATACTTGGGACTGAGAGGATTGGTGAGATTCGGTGAGCAAATGCAGACCATTTAAAGCAATAATGCGTGGCACACATTCCAAGGGTCTCAACTCTCCAGGTTGAAGGGAATATTACTACAGCTATAACATGTACGGGAAACCTACAGAATGGACACACTGTGAATATGAAAGGTTTCTAAAATTCAACTAATAGTCCCTCAACTGGAGCTCCGGTTTGACTTGCCAACCGCTTTACTATCAATCTCCCAACTTGGCGAGACAGCCCCTTTAACCTCCTGGTTCGCACAGGTTGCTAATTTGGCAGAGGATGAAAGGGAAGAGGGAGAACCAATGAGAGAGTAGCTGTTAGGCATTTGGATGGGCACATGTCACTCTAATTTCCCGGAAGGAAGAAGAATTAACCAAAGTCTCAGCCACCCGCCGGGAACTAGTTTAGGTCCTGAACCAAAATTTTGGACTTGCGGTCAGCTCACAAAAAACGGGTTGAAAAATGGATCTTAGGGGCACGACAATGCACTAACTGTCAGAGAAATAAAGGACAACAATCGTCCAAAAATATTTGAGGGAAGAAGACGAGGTGGACTTGAAAGTGAGCCAGAATAGCAGGAAACAAATTTCAAAAGATACATTGGAATTGCCTTTAAAGCACAGGAACAGGGGCACAAATTCAAAAATGATGCACTTGGCCAGCAATGCCGTATGTGTTTTCTCCTGAATATATTAAGGAGAAAACGCGTAGGTCCTTTTTGGCCAAGCAAGCAAGCGGGCAACGCAAATCAGAACTACAATAAAGTATCACTTTCCACCGGTCAAAAGGGACATCCGCAAAATGTGTAAAAACGAGAAAGGCAAGACAGGCCCTGGAGAACAGGGAGCCTAGTTATGATGATGGGCAGGATGTAAATTGCCAACTGCCTCTCTGGAGGAGTGCATTGTTTTACCTAAAACAAGGAAACAACAGAGCTACAGAGCCAAGGGCACTTCCAGTCTAGGGAATATACCTTGGGAAAACTGAAAATCAAGAAGACAGAGCCACCACAAAATGTAGGGCTGCACTGCTTACAAGAACCTCAACTTGGGTACACCTGAAATAACCCAGGAAAGACAAAAATGGTTCAAGAAATTGTGTTACTTACGTACGATGGAATATCAGTAAGCCATGAAATCAATGTCATAAGGCCAGTAGCAGCAATATGAGTGTATTCTGGTACGATGATTCTAAGTGAAATAAGTCACAGAGAAAAAGAAACTTATCATAAGATATCACTTATGAAGTTTCTGTAAACATGGCTACATATGAACTGAGTTAGGAAAGAGAACAGAGTCTAACATTTAGAAAAGAGTCTTATGCCTGCTTAAGGGGGAAGGAGAGGTGGGGCGATGCATAAAACCAGAGTTTGATATTAGTACAGGTACCGTTCAAAAACCAAATACGGAATAGACAAGACATACACTTTCCTCAGTGAAAGGGACTCAAAACCCCATATTGCCCGCAGAGGAATATATCTGACTGATAAGAATCTTAAAATCTATGTATTGATATGTCTCCGTAAGGGAATCAAGTTTGTCTAGACTGGCATAAACATGGCAGTGAGAATCAGTTCAAATCCACTATAAAAAGGTATTTCGAAAACAAAACAAAAAAACGGAAATTTTTTATAATTCCTTCAGGGCCTCTGATGAAACCTGGAATGACCCTATCTACAACGACAGCTGGATGTGGCATAAGGCTGGACACTTGGGACTGAGAGGATTGGTGAGATTCGGTGAGCAAATGCAGACCCTTTAAAGCAATAACGAGTGGCCTACAGTCCAAGGGTCCAAATTCTCCAGGTTGAAGGGAATATTATTACAGCAATAACATGTACGGGATCCCTAGAGAATGGACACACTGTAAATATGAAAGATTTCTAAAACTCAACTAATAAGCCCTCTCTTGGTGCTCCGGTTTGACTTTCCAACAGATTTACTACCAATCTCCCAACTTGGAAAGACAGCCCCTTTAACCTCCTGGGCCTCACACGTTGCCAATTTGGCAGAGGATTAAAGGGAAGATGGAGAACCAATGAGAGAGTAGCTGTTAGGCATTTGGACGGGCACATGTCACTCTAATTTCCCGGAAGGAAGAAGAATTAACCAAAGTCACAGCCACCCGCCGGGAACCAGTATAGGTGTTGAACCAAAATTTGGACTTGCGGTCAACTCACAAAAAACGAGTTGAAAAATGGAGCTTAGGGGCACATCAATGCACAAACTGTCAGAGAAGTAAAGGACAACAATCGTCCAAAAATCTGTTGAGGGAATGCAACGAGGTGGACTTGAAAGCGAGCCAGAATAGCAGGAAACATATTTCAAGAGGTACATTGCAATCACCTTTAAAGCACAGGAAGAGGGGCACAACTTCGACAATGATGCACTTGGCCAGAAAGGGCGTATGTGTTTTCTCCTGAATATATTAAGGAGAAAACGCATACGTCCCTTTTGGCCAAGCAAGAAAGCGGGCAACGCAAATCTGAACTACAATGAAGTATCACTTCCCACCGGTCAAAAGGAACATCCGCAAAATGTGTAAAAACCAGAAAGGCAAGACAGGCCCTGGAGAACAGGGAGCCTAGTTATGCTGATGGGCAGGATGTAAATTGCCAAATGCCTCTCAGGAGGAGTGCATTGTGTTCCCTAAAGCAAGGAAACAACAGAACAACAGAGCCATGGGCACTTCCAGTCTAGGGAATATACCTTGGAAATACTGAAAATCAATAAGACAGAGCCACCTCAAAATTTAGTGCTGCACTGCTAACAAGAACATCAAATTGGGTACACCTTAAATATCCTAGGAAAGACAAAAATGGTTCAAGAAATTGTGTTACTTACGAACGATGGAATATCCCTCAGCCATGAAATCAATGTTATAAGGCCAGTAGCAGCAAAATGAGTGGATTCAGGTAGGATGTTTCTAAGTGAAATAAGTCACAGAGAAAAAGAAACTTATCATAAGATATCACTTAGGAAGGTCCTGTAAACATGGCTACACATGAACTGAGTTAGGAAAGAGAACAGAGTCTCACTTTTAGAAAACACACTTATGCCTGCTTAACGGGGAAGGAGAGGTAGGGTGATGCATAAAACCAGAGTTTGATATTAGTACAGGTACCGTTCCAATAACCAACTAAGGAATAGAAAATACCTACACTTTCCTCAGTGAAAGGGACTCAAAACGCCATATTTCCCGCAGAGGAATATATCTGACTGGTAAGAATCTTAAAACCTATGTATTAGATATGTCTCCGTAAGGGAATCAAGTTTGTCTAGACTAGCATAAACATGGCAGTGAGAATCATTTCAAACCCACTATAAAAAGGAATTTCAAAAACAAAAAAAAAAAACAGGGAAATTCTTTACAATTCCTTCAGGGGCTCTAATGAAACCTGGAATGACCCTATCTACAATGACAGCTGGATGTGGCATAAGGCTGGACACTTGGGACTGAGAGGATTGGTGAGATTCGGTGAGCAAATGCAGACCCTTTAAAGCAATAACGAGTGGCCCACAGTCCAAGGGTTCAAATTCTCCAGGTTGAAGGGAATATTATTACAGCAATAACATGTACGGGAACCCTAGAGAATGGACACACTGTAAATATGAAAGATTTCTAAAACTCAACTAATAAGCCCTCTCTTGGTGCTCCGGTATGACTTTCCAACAGATTTACTACCAATCTCCCAACTTGGAAAGACAGCCCCTTTAACCTCCTGGGCCTCACACGTTGCCAATTTGGCAGAGGATTAAAGGGAAGATGGAGAACCAATGAGAGAGTAGCTGTTAGGCATTTGGACGGGCACATGTCACTCTAATTTCCCGGAAGGAAGAAGAATTAACCAAAGTCACAGCCACCCGCCGGGAACCAGTATAGGTGTTGAACCAAAATTTGGACTTGCGGTCAACTCACAAAAAACGAGTTGAAAAATGGAGCTTAGGGGCACATCAATGCACAAACTGTCAGAGAAGTAAAGGACAACAATCGTCCAAAAATCTGTTGAGGGAATGCAACGAGGTGGACTTGAAAGCGAGCCAGAATAGCAGGAAACATATTTCAAGAGGTACATTGCAATCACCTTTAAAGCACAGGAAGAGGGGCACAACTTCGACAATGATACACTTGGCCAGAAAGGGCGTATGTGTTTTCTCCTGAATATATTAAGGAGAAAACGCATACGTCCCTTTTGGCTAAGCAAGAAAGCGGGCAACGCAAATCTGAACTACAATGAAGTATCACTTCCCACCGGTCAAAAGGGACATCCGCAAAATGTGTAAAAACCAGAAAGGCAAGACAGGCACTGGAGAACAGGGAGCCTAGTTATGCTGATGGGCAGGATGTAAATTGCCAAATGCCTCTCTGGAGGAGTGCATTGTGTTCCCTAAAGCAAGGAAACAACAGAACAACAGAGCCATGGGCACTTCCAGTCTAGGGAATATACCTTGGGAATACTGAAAATCAATAAGACAGAGCCACCTCAAAATTTAGTGCTGCACTGCTTACAAGAACATCAAATTGGGTACACCTTAAATATCCTAGGAAAGACAAAAATGGTTCAAGAAATTGTGTTACTTACGTATGATGGAATATCCCTCAGCCATGAAATCAATGTTATAAGGCCAGTAGCAGCAAAATGAGTGGATTCAGGTACGATGATTCTAAGTGAAATAAGTCACAGAGAAAAAGAAACTTATCATAAGATATCACTTAGGAAGGTCCTGTAAACATGGCTACACATGAACTGAGTTAGGAAAGAGAACAGAGTCTCACATTTAGAAAACACTCTTATGCCTGCTTAACGGGGAAGGCGAGGTGGGGTGATGCATAAAACCAGAGTTTGATATTAGTACAGTTACTGTTCCAAAACCCAAATACTGAATAGACAAGACCTACACTTTCCTCAGTGAAATGGACTCAAAACCCCATATTTCTCGCAGAGGAATATATCTGACTAGTAAGAATCTTAAAACCTATGTATTGATAAGTCTCCATGATGATGGGCATGGTTCATTGTGATTACAGAGTTCATGGAGCATTGAGATGAAAAGTGGCATGGAGCATTTTGATTACAGTTGTCTTGGAGCATTGTGATGACAAGGGCATGGAGCATTGTGATGAGAAGGCCATGGAGCAGATTGATGACATGCATCATGGTGCTTTGTGATGACAATAGCATGGAGCATTGTGAATACAGGGGTCTTGGAGCAATGTGATGACAAGGGTCATGAAGCTTTGTGATGACAAGGCCGTGGAACAGTGTCATGAGAGGGGTGAGGGAGTATTCTGATGACTAGTGATGGAACATTTTGATATCAGTGGTGAGAGAGCATTTTGATGAGAAGAACATGGAGCATTGTGATGACAAGTTATATGGAGCATTCTGATGACAAGTTTGTGGAAAATTTTGATAACAAGCGCATGGAGCATTGTGATAACAAGGGTCATGGAGCACTCTGCTGACAAAGGCATGCAGCATTGTGACGGCAAGAGTCACAGAGCATTGTGAATGAAAAGTTCATGGAGCATTATGGTGACAAATTTCACAGAGCCCTGTGATGACGAGAGCATGGACCATTTTGATGCCAAAGGTCATGAAGCATTGTGATGACTGGAATCACGGAGCATTGTGATGACAAGGGCATGGAGCATTGTGATGACGGGAGCATGGAGCATTGGTCTGACAAGTTTCATGGATTATTGAGATGACAGTGGGCATGGCGCATTGTGATGACAAGGGCATGCAGCATTGTTATGAGAAGGTCATGGAGTACTGTGCAGACAGGTGTCAGGGAGCATTGTGATGACATATGTCTTGGTGCATTGTGATGACAATGGCATGGAGCATTGTGAAGCCAAGTGTCATGGAGGATTGTGATGCCAAAGGTAATGGGGCATTGTGATGACAAGGGCTTGGAGCTTTTTGATGACAATCGTCATGGAGCACTGTGATGACAAGGGCATGGAGCACTGTGATGACAACGGCCATTGAGAATTTTGATGACAATGTCGTGAAGTACTGTGATGAAAAGCACTTGGAGCTTGCTATGACAGGGTTCATGAAGCATTGTGATGACAAGTGCATGGACAATTGTGATGACAAGATCATGTAACATTGTGATGAGAAGTGTCATGGAGCATTGTGATGGCAAGACCGTGGAGCACTGTGATGAGAAGACCATGGATAATTGTGATGTCGAGCGTCATGCAGCACTGTAATGACAAGGGGCATAGATCATTGTGATGACAGGGGTCATGGAGCACTGAGATGAGAAGTTCATGGAGCATTGGGATGAAAATATTCATTGAGTATTGTGATGGAAGTGGTCATGGAGCAATGCGATGACAATGGAATGGAGCATTGTGATGACAAAGTCCTGGAGCATTGTGAGGAGAAGACCATGGAGCATTGTGATGACAAGTGTCATGGAGCATTCTGATGAAAAGGAGTGTGGAGCATTGTGATTACATGGGTCTTGGAGCATTGTGATGAAAATGGCATGGGTGATTGTGATGCAAAGGGCATGGAGCCTTGTCATGACAGGGTTCAAGGAGCATACTGACGAAAAATGTCAGGGAGCATTATAATGACAACTGTATTGAGCATTGTGATGACATAGGTCATGGAACATTGTGATGAGAAGACCATGGATAATTGTGATGATGAGCATCATGGGGCTTTGTGATGACAAGTGTTATGGAACATTGTGATCACAAGGGTTTGGAGCATTGTGTTGACAGAGGTTATGGAGCATTCTGATTTCATTGTGATGACAATAGCATCAAGCATTATGATGATGGGCATGGTTCATTGTGATTACAGAGTTCATGGAGCATTGAGATGAAAAGTGGCATGGAGCATTTTGATTACAGTTGTCTTGGAGCATTGTGATGACAAGGGCATGGAGCATTGTGATGAGAAGGCCATGGAGCAGATGGATGACATGCGTCATGGAGCTTTGTGATGACAATAGCACAGACCATAGTGATTACAGGGGTCTTGGAGCATTGTGATGACAAGGGTTATGGAGCCTTCTGATGACAAGGCCGTGGAACATTGTCATGACAGGGGTGAGGGAGTATTCTGATGACTAGTGATGGAACATTTTGATATCAGTGGTGAGAGAGCATTTTGATGAGAATTACATGGAGCATTGTGATGACAAGTTTTATGGAGCATTCTGATGACAAGTTTGTGGAAAATTTTGATAACAAGCGCATGGAGCATTGTGATAACAAGGGTCATGGAGCACTCTGCTGACAAAGGCATGGAGCATTGTGACGGCAAGGGTCACAGAGCATTGTGAATGAAAAGTTCATGGAGCATTATGGTGACAAATTTCACAGAGCCCTGTGATGACGAGGGCGTGGAACATTTTGATGCCAAAGGTCATGAAGCATTGTGATGACTGGAATCACAGAGCATTGTGAAGACAAGGGCATGGAGCATTGTGATGACAGGGGCATGGAGCATTGGTTTGACAAGTTTCATGGATTATTGAGATGACAGTGGGCATGGCGCATTGTGATGACAAGGGCATGCAGCATTGTTATGAGAAGGTCATGGAGTACTGTGCAGACAGGTGTCAGGGAGCATTGTGATGACATATGTCTTGGTGCATTGTGATGACAATGGCATGGAGCATTGTGAAGCCAAGTGTCATGGAGGATTGTGATGACAAAGGTAATGGAGCATTGTGATGACAAGGGCTTGGAGCTTTTTGATGACAATGGTCATGGAGCACTGTGATGACAAGGGCATGGAACACTGTGATGACAACGGCCATTGAGAATTTTGATGACAATGTCGTGAAGCACTGTGATGAAAAGCACTTGGAGCTTGCTATGACAGGGGTCATGGAGCATTGCGATGACAAGTGCATGGAGAATTGTGATGACAAGATCATGTAACATTGTGATGAGAAGTGTCATGGAGCATTGTGATGGCAGGACCGTGGAGCACTATGATGAGAAGACCATGGATAACTGTGATGTCGAGCGTCATGCAGCACTGTAATGACAAGGGGCATGGAGCATTGTGACGACAAGTGTCGTGGAGCATTCTGATGACAAGCTTGTGGAGTAATGTGATGACAATGGCATGGAGCATTGTGATGAAAAGGGCATGGACCATTGTGATGTAAAAGGCATGGAGGCTTTTCATGACAGCGTTCAAGGAGCATTCTGACGACAAGTGTCAGGGAGCATTGTGATGACAAGTGTATTAAGCATTGTGATGACAAAGTTCATGGAGCATTGTGATGAGAAGACCATGGTTAACTGTGATGAGGAGCGTCATGGGGAATTGTGATGACAAGACTTATGGAACATTGTGATCACAAGTATTTGGAGCATTGTGGTGAAAGAATTCATGGAACATATTGATTTCATTGTGATGAGAATAGCATGAATCATTACGATGATGGGCATGGTGCATGGGATGACAGGGTTCTTGGAGCATTGAGATTAAAAGGGGCATGAAGCATTGTGATTACATGGGTCTTGGAGCATTGTGATGACAAGGGCATGGAGCATAGTGAATGAGAAGTCCACGGAGCATTCTGATGACATGCGTCATGGAGCTTTCTGATGACAATTGCATGGAGCATTGTGATTACAGGGTCTTGGAGCATTGTGATGAAAAGGATCATGGAGTCTTCTGATGACAAGGCAGTGGATCCTTGTGATGGCAGGTGTCATGGAGCATTGTTATGACAGGGGGAATGGAGCATTGTGATGACAAGCGTCATCGAGCTTTGTGATGACAACGGCATGGAGCAATGTGATGAGAGGGTTCATGGAGCATTGTGATGACAATGGCATGGAGCATTGTGATGCCCAGGTTTATGGAGATTTGTGATGACAAATGTCATGGAGCATTCTGATGACAAGGATGACGTGCATTGTGATGAGAAGGGCAGGGAGCATTGTGATGACAGGGTCATTGAGTAATTTGCTGAAAAGGGTCATGGAACATTTTGATTACAGTGGTTATGGAATATTGTGATTTCAGGGGTCATGGAGCTTTGTGATGAAAAGTGTCATGGAGCATTTTGATGACAGGGGTTTTGGAATATTGTGATTTCAGGGGTCATCGAACATTGTGATGATAAGTGCATGTAGCATTTTAATGACAGGGGTCATGGAACATTGTGATGACAGGGGTGATGGAGTATTGGAATGAATAGTGATGGAACATTGTGATATCAATGGTGAGAGAGCATTTTGATGAGAAGTGCATGGAGCGCTGTAAAGACAAGGTTTAAGCAGCATTGTGATGAAAAGGATGTGGAGCATTGTGATGACAGGCACATGGCGCGTTTTGATGACGTGGGTCATGGAGTATTGTGCTGAGAAGCGCATGGAGCATTGTGATGACAAGGGTCATGGAGCATTGTGCTGAGAAAGGCATAGAGAATTGTGATGACAACGGTCACAGAGCATTGTGATGAAAAGTTCATGGAGCATTGTGGTGACAATGGTCACAGAGACTTGTGATGACGAGGGCATGGACCATTTTGATGAGAAAGGTCATGAAGCATTGTGATGACTGGAGTCACAGAGCATTGTGATGACAGGGGTCATGGAGCATTGTGATGACAAGGGCATGGAGCATTGTGATGACAGGGGCATGGAACATTGGTCTTACAAGTTTCATGGATTATTGAGATGACAGTGGGTATGGCGCATTGTGATGACAAGGGCATGCAGCATTGTTATGAGAAGGTCATGGAATACTGTGCAGACAGGTGTCAGGGAGCATTGTGATGACATAAGTCATGGCCCGTTGTGATGACAATGGCATGGAACATTGTGATTCCAAGTGTCATGGAGGATTGTGATGACAAAGGTAATGGAGCATTGTGATGACAAGGGCTTGGAGCATTGTGATGACAAAGGTCATGGAGCACTGTGCTGACAAGGACATGGAGCATTGCAATGACAAGGGCATTTAGAATTTTGATGAAAAGAACATGTAAAATTGTGATGAGATGTGTCAAAGAGGATTGTGATGACAAGGACGTGGAGAATACTGATGACCAGGGCTTGGAGCATTGTGATGGCAAGACTGGGGAGCATTGTGATGTGTAGACCATGGATAATTGTGATGACGGGCCTCATGGAGCACTGTAGTGACAAGGGGCATGGAGCATTGTGATAACTGGTGTCATGGATCATTGTGATGACAGGGATCATGGAGCATTGTGATGACAAGGTTCATGGAGCATTCGGACGACAAGCTTGTGGAGTATTATGATGACAATTGCATGGAGCATTGTGATGAAAAGGCCATTGAGCATTGTGATGACAAGGGCAAGGAGCAATGTGATGAGAGTGTTCATGGAGCATTGTGATGACAATGGCATGGATTATTGTGATGCCAATGGTCATGGAGCGTTGTGATGACAAAGGTCATGGAGCATTTTGATGACAAGTGCGTGGTGCATTGTGATGAGAAGGGCAGGGAGCATTGTGATGACAGGGTCATGGAGCAAGTTGATGAAAAGGGTCAGGGAACATTTTGATGACAGGGGTCATGGAACATTGTGATGTCAGTGGTCATGGAGCATTGTGATGATAAGGGCATGTAGCATTTTGATGACAGGGGTCATGGCACATTGTGATGACAGGGGTGAGGTAGTATTGTGATGACTAGTGATGGAACACTGTGATATCAGTGGTGAGAGAGCATTTAGATGAGAAGTTCATGGAACATTGTGATAAAAACGTTTATGGAGCATTTTGATGACAAGGTTGTGGAGCATTGTGATGACAAGTGCATGGCACATTGTGATGACATGTGTCTCGGAGCATTGTGTTGAAAAGAACATGGAGCATTGTGATGAAAAGGGTCATGGAGCATTGTGCTGACAAAGGCATGGAGCATTGTGATGACAAGTGTTACAGAGCATTGTGATGACGAGGGGATGGACCATTGTGTTGACAAAGGTCATAAAGCATTGTGATGACTGGAGTCAAGGAACATTATGATGTGAGGGGCAATGGAGCACTGTGATTACAAGGGCATGGAGCATTGTGATGACAGGGGCATGGAGCATTGGTCTGACAAGTTTCATGGATTATTGCTATGACAGTGGGCATGGAGCATTGTGATGACAGAGGTCATGGATCATTTTCATTTCTAGGACCATGGCGCATTGTGATGACAAGGGCATCAAGCAATGTGAACCCAAGTTTCATCGAGGATTTTGATGACAATGGGAATGGAGCATTGTGATGACAAGGGCATGGAGCATTGTGATGAGAAGGCCATGGAGCAGATTGATGACATGCGTCATGGAGCTTTGTGATGACAATAGCACGGACCATAGTGATTACAGGGGCCTTGGAGCATTGTTATGACAAGGGTCACGGAGCCTTGTGATGACAAGGCTGTGGAACATTGTCATGACAGGGGTGAGGGAGTATTCTGATGACTAGTGATGGAACATTTTGATATCAGTGGTGAGAGAGCATTTTGATGAGAAGTACATGGAGCATTGTGATGACAAGTTTTATGGAGCATTCTAATGACAAGTTTGTGGAAAATTTTGATAACAAGCGCATGGAGCATTTTGATAACAAGGGTCATGGAGCACTCTGCTGACAAAGGCATGCAGCATTGTGACGGCAAGGGTCACAGAGCATTGTGAATGAAAAGTTCATGGAGCATTATGGTGACAAATTTCACAGAGCCCTGTGATGACGAGGGCGTGGAACATTTTGATTTCCCAAGGTCATGAAGCATTGTGATGACTGGAATCACGGAGCATTGTGATGACAAGGCCATGGAGCATTGTGATGACAGGGGCATGGAGCATTGGTCTGACAAGTTTCATGGATTATTGAGATGACAGTGGGCATGGCGCATTGTGATGACAAGGGCATGCAGCATTGTTATGAGAATGTCATGGAATACTGTGCAGACAGGTGTCAGGGAGCATTGTGATGACATATGTCTTGGTGCATTGTGATGACAAGGGCATGGAGCATTGTGATGAAAAGGCCATGGAGTATTGTGAAGACAGGTGTCAGGGAGCACTGTGATGACATGTCATTGTCCATTGTGATGACAATGGCATGGAGCATTGTGATACCAAGTGTCATGGAGGATTGTGATGACAAAGGTAATGGAGCATTTTGATGACAAGGGCTTGGGACATTGTGATGAGAAGCGTCATGGAGCATTGTGATGACAAGGGCTTGGAACATTGTGATGACAAGGGCCATGGAGCATTGTGATGACAAGGTCATGGAGAATTGTGATGACAAGGGCCATTGAGAATTTTGATGACAACGTTGTGAAGCATTGTAATGACAAGCACATGGAGAATTGTGATGACAAGATCATATAACATTGTGATGAGAAGTGTCACGAAGAATTGTGATGACAAGGACGTGGAGAATTGTAATGCCTTGGGACATGGAGCACTGTGATGAACAGGGCATGGAGAATTGAGATGGCAAGACCGTGGAGCATTGTGATGAAAAGACAATGGATAATTATGATGAAGAGCGTCATGGATCACTGTAATGACAAGGGGCATGGAGCATTGTGATGACAGGTGTCATGGAGCACCGTGATGTGAAGGCAATGGAGCATTCTGATGACATGTGTCATGGATCTTGGTGATGACAGGGGCATGGAGCATTGTGATGACAGGGGCATGGAGCATTTTGATGACAGGGGCATGGAATATTGGTCTGACTAGTTACATGGATTATTGTGATGACTGTGAGCATGGCACATTGTGATGAAAAGGGCATGGAACATTGTGATGACAAGGTCATAGAGTACAGTGAAGACAGGTGTCAGGGATCATTGTGATGACATATGTCATTGTCCATTGTGATGACAATGGCATGGAGCATTGTGATACAAATTGTCTTGGAGGATTGTGATGACAATGGTAACGGAGCATTTTTATGACAAGGTCTTGGGACATTGTGATGAGAAACGTCATGGAGCATTATGATGACAAGGGTAATGGAGCATTGTGATGAGACGGTAATGGAGCATTGGGTTGAAAATGTTCATGGAGTATTGTGATTACAGTGGTCAAGGAGCATTGTGATGACAAGGGAATGGAGCATTTTGAAGACAAGTTCCTGGAGCAGTGTGATGAGAATACCATGGATCCCTGTGATGACAAGTCTAATGGAGCATTCTGATGAATAGGGGCATGGAGCATTGTGATAACAGGGATCTTGGAGCATTGTGATGACAGGGTCATGGAGCATAGTGATGAGAAGGCCATGGAGCATTCTGATGACATGTGTCATGGATCTTTGTGATGACAGGGACATGGAGCATTGTGATGACAGGGGCATGGAGCATTTTGAGGACAGGGGCATGGAACATTGGTCTGACTAGTTACATGGATTATTGTGATGACAGTGGGAATGGCACATTGTGATGACAAGGGCATGGAACATTGTGATGACAAGGTCATGGAGTACTGTGAAGATAGGTGTCAGGGAGCATTGTGATGACATATGTCATTGTCCATTGTGATGACAATGGCATGGAGCATTGTGATACCAAGTGTCATGGAGGATTGTGATGACAAAGGTAATGGAGCATTTTGATGACAAGGGCTTGGGACATTATGATGTCAAGGGTCATGGGGCATTGTGATGACAAGGGCCATTGAGAATTTTGATGACAACGTCGTGAAGCATTGTCATGACAAGCGCATGGAGCCTGCTATGACAGGGGTCATAGAGCATTGTGATGAAAAGTGCCTGGAGAATTGTAATGAAAAGATCATGTAACATTGTGAAAAGAAGTGTCAAGGAGCATTGTGATGACAAGGACGTGGAGAATTGTGATGACATGGGACATGGAGCATTGTGATGGCAAGACCGTGGAGCATTGTGATGAGAAGATCAGGGATAATTGTGATGACGAGCGTCATGGAGCACTGTAATGACAAGGGGCATGGAGCATTGTGATTACAGAGGTCGTGGAGCAAAATTGATGAAAAGTGTCATGGAACATTTTGATGACAAGGTCGTGGTGCATTGTGATGAGAAGGGCAGGGAGCATTGTGAAGACAGGGTCATGGAGCAAAATTGATGAAAAGTGTCACGGAACATTTTGATGACAGGGGTTATGGAACATTGTGATGTCAGGGGTCATGGAGCATTTTGATGAAAAGGGTCATGGAGCATTCTGATATAAAGGTGCATGGAGCATTGTGATTACAGAGGTTTTGAAACATTGTGATGACAAGGGCATGGATCATTGTGATGAGAAGGCAATGGAGCATTCTGATGAAATGCGTCATGGAGCTTTGTGATGACAAGGGCATGGAGCATTGTGATTTCAGGGGTCTTGGAGCATTGTGATGAAAAGGGAATGGATCATTGTGATGAAAAATGCATAGAGCCTTGTCATGACAGGGTTCAATTAGCATACTGATGACAACTGTCAGGGAGCATTGTGATGATAAGTGTATTGAGCATTGTGATGACAAAGATCATGGAGCATTGTGATGAGAAGACCATGGATAATTGTGATGACCAGCGTCATGGGGCATTGTGATGACAAGTGTTATGGAACATTGTGATCAGAAGGGTTTGGTGCATTGTGATGACAGTGGTCATTGAGCATTTTGATTTCATTGTGATGACAATAGCATGAAATATTATGGTGATGGGCACGGTGCATTGCGATGACAGTGCTCATGGAGCATTGAGATGAAAAGGGACATGGAGCATTGTGATTACAGGGGTGTTGGAGCATTGTGAGGACAAGAGCATGGAGCATTGTGATGAGAAGGCCAAGGAGCATTCTGATGACATGTGTCATGGAGCTTTGTGATGACAAAGGCATGGAGAATTGTGATTACAGGGGTCATGGAATATTGGGATGACAGGGGTGAGGGAGTATTGTGATGACTAGTGATGGAACATTGTTATATCAGTGGTGAGAAAGCATTTTGAGGAGAAGTGCATGGAGCATTGTGATGACAAGTTTTATGGAGCATTTTGATGACAAGGATGTGGAGAATTGTGATGACAAGTGCATGGTGCATTGTGATGACATGGGTTATGGAGCATTGTGCTGACACGCGCATCGAGCATTGTGATGACAAGGGTCATGGAACATTGTGCTGACAAGGCATGGAGCTTTGTGATGACAGGGGTCACAGAGCATTGTGATAAAAATTTCATGGAGCATTGTGGTGACAAAAGTCACAGAGCTTTGTGTGACGAGGTCATGGACCACTGTGTTGACAAAAGTCATGAGGCAATGTGATGACTGGAGTCACGGAGCATTGTGAATAACAGGGGTCTTGGAGCATTGTGATGAAAAGGGAATGGATCATTGTGATGAAAAAAGGCAAGGAGCTTTGTCATGACAATGTTCAAGGAGCATACTGATGACAAGTGTCAGCGAGCATTGTGATGCCAAGTGTAATGAGCATTGTGGTGACAAAGGTCATGGATCGTTGTGATGAGAAGGCCTTGCATCATTGTGATGATGAGCGTCATGGGGCATGTGATGACAAGAGTTATGGAACATTGTGATCAGAAGTGTTTGGAGCATTGTGATGACAGAGGACATGGAGCATTTTGATTTCATTGTGATGACAATAGCATGAATCATTATGATGATGGGCATGGTGCATTTTGATGACAGTGTTCATGGAGCATTGAGATGAAAAGTGGCATGGAGAATTGTGATTACAGAGGTCTTGGAGCATTGTGATGACAAGGGTCATGGAGCCTTGTGATGACAAGTCCGTGGAACATTGTGATGGCAGGCGTCATGGAAGATGGTTATGACAGGTGTAATGGAGCATTGTGATGACAAGGGCATGGAGCAATGTGATGAGAGATTTCATTGAGCATTGTGATGACAATGGCATGGAGCATTGTGAGGCCAAGGGTCATGGAGTTTTGTGATGACAAATGTCATGGGGCATTTTGATGACAAGGGTGTGGTGCATTGTGATGAGAAGTGCAGGGAGCATTGCGATGACAGGGTCATTGAGCATACTGAATAAAAGTGTTATGGAATATTTTGATGGCAGTGGTTATGGAATTTTGTGATGTCAGGGGTCATGAAGCATTGTGATGAAATGGGTCATGGAGCATTTTGTGACAGGGTTAATGGAACATGGTGATGTCAGGTGTCATGGAGCATTGTGATGATAAGGGCATGTAGCACTGTGATGACAGTGGTCATGGAACATTGTGATGACAGTGGTGAGCGAGTATTGTGATGACTAGTGATGGAACATTTTGATATATGTGGTGAGAGAGCATTTTGATGAGAAGTGCATGGAGCATTGTGATGACAAGTTTTATGGAGCATAGCGATGAAAAGGATGTGGAGCATTGTGATGAAAAGAGCATGGCACATTGTGATGACATGTGTCATGGAGCATTGTGCTGACAAGCACATGGAGCATTTTGATGACACGTGTCATGGAGCATTGTGCTGACAAACGCATGGAGCATTGTGATGACAAGGGACACAGAGCATTGTGATGAAAATTTCATGGAGCATTGTGGTGACAAATATCACAGAGCCTTGTGTGACGAGGGCATGGACCGTTGTGAGGACAAAGATCATGAATCATTGTGATGACTGGAGTCACGGTGGATTGTTATGACAGGGGTCATGGAGCATTGTGACGACAAGGGAATGGAGCAACGTGATGACAGGGGCATGGAACATTGGTCTGACAAGTTTCATGGATTATTGTGATGACAGTGGGCATGGAGCATTGAGATGACAAGGGCATGGAGCATTGTGGTGACAAAGGTCACAGAGCCTTGTGTGACGAGGGCATGGACCATTGTGAGGAAAAAGGTCATGAAGCATTGTGATGACTGTAGTCACGGAGCATTGTGATGACAGGGTTCATGGAGCATTGTGATGAAAAGGGGCATGGAGCATTGTGATTACAGGGGTGTTGGAGCATTGTGATGACAAGGGCATGGAGCATTGTGATGAAACGCCCATGGATAATTGTAATGACCAGCGTCATGGGGAATTGTGATGACAAGTGTTATGGAACATTGTGATCACAAGGGTTTGGAGCATTGTGATGACAGAGGTCATGGAGCATTTGATTTCTCTGTGATGAAAATAGCATGAAGCATTAAGATGATGGGCATGGTGCATTGTGATGACAGGTTTCATGGAGCATTGAGATGAATAGGGGCATGGAGCATTGTGATTACAGTGGTGTTGGAGCATTGTGATGACAAGGGCATGGAGCATTGTGTTGAGAAGGCCATGGAGCATTCTGATGACATGCATCATGGAGCTTTGTGATGACAAAGAAATGGAGCATTGTGATTAGAGGGGTCTTGGAGCATTGTGATGACAAGGGTCATGGAGGCTTGTGATGACAATGCCAATGAACCTTGTGATGGTAAGTGTCATGGAGCATTATTATGACAGGGGTAATGGAGCATTGTGATGACAAGGACGTGGAGCACTGGTCTGAAATGTTTCATGGATTATTGTGATGAGAGTGGGCATGGAGCATTGTGATGACAACGGCACGGAACACTATGATACATAGGTCATGGAGGATTGTAATGATAAGGGCATGGAGCATTGTGATGAGAAGGGTATTGAGCATTGTGATGACAAGCGTCATGGAGCTTTGTGATCACAAGGGCATGGAGCAATGTGATGAGAGGGTTCAAGGAGCATTTGATGATAATGGCATGGAGCACTGTGATGCCAATGGTCATGGAGCTTTGTGATGAAAAATGTCATGGAGCATTTTGATGACAAGGCCGTGGTGCATTGTGATGAGAAGTGCAGGTAGCATTGTGATGACAGGGTCATGGAGCAATTTGATGAAAAGTTTCATGGAACATTTTGATGACAGGGGTTATGGAAAATTGTGATGTCAGGTGTCATGGAGCATTGTGATGAAAATGGTCATGGAGCCTTGTGATGACAAGGCCGTGGAACATTGTGATGGCAGGGCTCATGGAGCATTGTTATGACAGGTGTAATGGAGCATTGTGATGACAAGGGCATGGAGCAATGTAATGAGAGATTTCATTGATCATTTTGATGACAATGGCATAGAGCATTGTGATGCATAGGGTCTTGGAGCTTTGTGATGACAAAGTCATGGGGCATTAGGTGACAAGGGCCTGGTGCATTGAGATGAGAAGGGCAGGGAGTATTGTGATGACAAGGTCATGGAGAAATTTAATGAAAAGTGTCATGGAATATTTTGATGACAGGGGTTATGGAACATTGTAACGCCAAGGGTCATGAAGCATTGTGATGAAATGGGTCATGGAGCATTTTCTGACAGAGTTTATGGAACATTGTGATGTCAGTGGTCATGGTGCATTGTGAAGATAAGGGCATGTAGCACTGTGATGACAGGGGTCATGGAACACTGTGATGACAGGGGTGAGGGAGTATTGTGATGACTAGTGATGGAACATTGTGATATATGTGGTGAGAGAGCATTTTGATGAGAAGTGCATGGAGCATTGTGATGACAAGGGCAAGGAGCAATGTGATGACAGGGGCATGGAACTTAGGCCTGACAAGTTTCATGGATTATTGTGATGACAGCTTGGAGCATTGTGATGAAAATGGCCTGCAGCATTGTGGTGACAAAGGTCACAGAGCGTTGTGTGACGAGGTCATGCACCATTGTGATGACAAAGGTCATGAAGCGTTGTGATAACTGGAGTCACGGAGCACTGTGATGACAGGGGTCATGGAGCATTGTGATGACAAGGGCATGGAACATTGTGATGACAAGGTCATGGAGTATTCTGAAGACAGGTGTCAGGGAGCATTGTGATGACATATATCATTGTCCATTGTGATGACAATGGCATGGAGCATTGTGATACCAAGTGTCATGGAGGATTGTGATGACAAAGGTAATGGAGCATTTGATGACAAGGGCTTGGAACATTGTGATGACGAGCATCATGGAGCACTGTAATGAAAAGGGGCATGGAGCATTGTGATGACAGGGGTCATGGAGCATTGTGATGACAAGGGTCATGGAGGATACTGATGACAAGCTTGTGAAGTATTGTGATGACAATGGCATCGAGCATTGTGGTGAAAGGGGCATGGAGCCTTTTCATGACACGGTTCAAGGAGCATTCTGATGAGAATTGACAGGGAGCATTGTGATGACAAGTGTATTGAGCATTGTGATGACAAATGTCATGGAGCATTGTCATGAGAAGTCCATGGATAATTGTGATGACAGGCATCAAAGTGTGTTGTGATGACAAGTGTTATAGAACATTGTGATCACAAGTGTTTGGAGCATTGTGATGACAGAGGTCATGGATCAATTTGATTTCAAGGAGCATGGTGCATTTTGATGACAAGGGCATGAAGCAATGTGATCCCAATGTTCATGGAGGATTTTGATGACAATGGTAATGGAGAATTATTATGACAACCGCATGGAGCATTGTGATGACAAGGTAATATAGCATATTTCTGACAAAGGCATGGAGCATTGTGATGACAAGGGTCACGGAGCAATGTGATGACAAGCGTCACAGAGCATTGTGATTACAGGGGCCATGGAACACTGGGATGACAAGGGCATGGATCATTGTGATGACAATGATCATGGAGCATTTTGATGCCAGTGTTCATGGAGCATTGTGATGGCATGGGTCATGAAACATTGTGATGAGAAGGTCATGGAACATTGTGCTGAAAATGTTCTTGGAGTATTGAGATGACAGGTGTCATAGAACATTGTGATGACAAGGTAATGGAGAATTGTGATGACAAGGTTCTGGAGGATTGTAATGAGAAGACCATGGACCCTTGTGCTGAAAAATCTCATGCAGCATTCTGATGAAAAGGGGCATAGAGCATTGTGATTACAGGGTTCTTGGAGCATTGTGATGAAAAGGACATGGAGCATTGTGATGACAGGGGCATGGAGCATTGGTCTGACATGTTTCATGGATTATTGTGATGACAGAGGGCATGGTGCATTGTGATGACAAGGGCATGGAGCATTGTGATGACAAGGTCATGGAGAATTGTGAAGACCGGTGTCAGGGAGCATTGTGATGACATATGTCATGGTCCATTGTGATGACAATGGCATGGAGCATTGTGATGCCAAGTGTCATGGAGGATTGTGATGACAAAGGTAATAGAGCATTGTGATGACATAGGCTTTGAGCATTTTGATGACGAGGGCATGGACCATTGTGATGACAAGGGCCATTGATAATTTTGATGATAATTCATGAAGCATTGTGATGACAACCACATGGAGCTTGCTATGACAGGGGTCATGGAGCATTGCGATTTAAAGTGCATAGAGAATTATGATGACAAAGCATATAAAACTGTGAGTAGAAGTGTCATGGAGCGTAGTGATGCCAAGGACGTGGAGAATTGTGATCACCAAAGACATGGAGCACTGTGATGACCAGGGCATGCAGCATTGTGATGGCAAGACCGTGGAGCATTGTCATGAGAAGACCATGGATAATTGTGAAGATGAGTGTCATGGAGCACTGTAATGACAAGGGGCATGGAGCATTGTGATGACAGGTGTTATGGAGAATTGTGATGACAGAGGTCATGGAGCATTGTGATGACAAGGGTCATGGATCATTCTGATGACAAGCTTGTGGAGTATTATGATGACAATGGAATGGAGCATTGTGATGAAAAGGGCATGGAGCATTCTGATGAAAAATGCATGGAGTCTTTTAATGACAGGGTTCAAGGAGCATTCTTAAGACAAGTGTTAGGGAGCATTGTGATGACAAGTGTATTGAGAATTGTGATGACATTGGTCATGGAGCATTGTGATGAAAATGGCATGGTGTATTGTGATGACAGGCATCATGGAGCGTTTTGATGACAAGTGTTATGGAACATTGTGATCACAAAGGTTTGGAGCATTGTGATGACAGGGGTCATGGAGCTTTGTGATGACAAAGGTCATGGAGCATTTTGATGACAAGGTTGTGGTGCATTGTGATGAGAAGGGCATGGAGCATTGTGATGACAAGGCCATGGAGCATTTTGATGACAAAGGCATGGAGCATTGTAATGACAAGTGTCATGGAGCACTGTGATGACAAGCGTCACGGAGCATTGTGATTACGGGGTCATGGAGCATTGGGATGACAAGAGCATGGATCATTGTGATGACAAGTGTCATGGAGCATTTTGATGACAAGAGTCCCGGATCATTGTGTTGTCGGGGGTCAAGGAGGGTTGTGATGACATTGGTCATGTAGCATTGTGATGACAGATGTCATGGAGTATTGTGATGAGAATGTCATGGAACACTGGGTTGAAAATGTTCATGGAGTATTGTGATGACAGGAGTCATGGAGCATTGTGATGACAAGAGAAAGGAGCATTGTGATAACAAGTTCCTGGAGCATTGTGATGAGAAAACCATGGAGCCTTGTGATGACATTCTCATGGAGCATTCTAATGAAAATGGGCATGGAGCATTGTGATTACAGGAGTCGTGGAGCATTCTGATGACAAGGGAATGGTGCATTGTGATGAGAAGGCCATGGAGCATTCTGAAGACATGCATCATGGAGCTTTGTGATGACAAGGGCATGGAGCATTGTGATTTCATGTGTATGGAGCCTTGTGATGACAGGGGTCATGGAGCCTTGTGATGACAAGGCTGTGGAACATTGTGATGACTGGGATCATGGAGCATTGTTATGACAGGGGTAATGGAGCATTGTGATGAAAAGGCCATGGGGCATTGGTCTGAAAAGTTTCATGGATTATTGTGATGAGAGTGGGCCTGGAACACTGTGGTACAGGGTTCATGGGGGACTGTAATGACAAGGGCATGGAGCATTGTTATGAGAAGGGCATCGAGCATTGTGATCACAACCGTCATGGACATTTGTGATGACAAGGGCATGGAGCAATGTGATGAGAAGGTTCCTGGAGCATTGTGATGACAATGACATGGAGCATTGTGATGCCAAGGGTCATTGAGCTTTGTGATGACAAATGTTATGGAGCATTTTGATGACATGTGTTATGGAGCATTGTCAGGTCAGGGGTCATGTAGCACTGTGATGATAAGGGCATGTAGTATTGTGATGACAGGGGTCATGGAACATTGTGATGAGAAGGGTGAGGGACTATTGTGATGAGTAGTTATGGAACATTGTGATATCAGTGGTGACAGAGCATTTTGATGAGAAGTGCATGGAGCATTGTGATGACAAGCTGGTGGAGCATTGTGTTGACAAGCGCATGGAGCATTGTGATGACAAGTGTCTTTGCGTATTGTGCTGAGAAAGACATGGAGCATTGTGATGACAAGGGTCATGGAGAATTGTGATGCAAAGTTCATGGAGCATTGTGGTGACAGAGGTCACAGAGCCTTGTGATGATGAGGACATTGACCATTTTGATGACAAAGATCATGAAGCATTGTGATGAATGGAGTCACTGAGAATTGTGATGACAGCGGTCATGGAGCATTGGGATGTCAAGGGCATGGAGCATTGTGATGACAGGGGCGTGGAGCATTTTGATGGTAAATCCCTGAAGCATTGTGATGAGAAGACATTGGGTAGTTGTGATGACGAGCATCATGGAGCACTGTACTGACAAGTGGCATGGAGCACTGTGATGACAGGTGTCAGGGAACATTGTGATGACAGAGGTCATGGATCATTGTGATGACAAGGGCATGGAGCATTGTGATGACAAGGACTTGGAGCATTGTGATGACAATCGCATGGAGCATTGTGATGACAATGGCATGGAGCATTGTGATGAAAACATCATGGATTATTGTTAAGACAGTTGTCAGGGAGCATTGTGATGACATATTTCATGTTCCATTGTGATGCCAATGACATGGAGCATTGTGATGCCAAGTGTCATGGAAGATTGTGATGACAAAGGTAAAGGAGCATTGTGATGACAAGATCATGGATCATTGTGATGACAAGGGCCATAGAGAATTTTAATGACCAGGTCTAGAAACATTGTGATGACAAGTGCATGGAGCTTGCTATGACAGGGGTCCTGGAGCATTGTGATGACAAGTGCATGCAGAATTGTGATGACAAGAGCATATCACATTGTGAGGAGAAGTGTCAAGGAGCATTGTGATGACAAGGATGTGGAGAATTGTGATGACAAGGGTCATGGAGCATTAAGATGACCAGGGCATGGAGCATTGTGATGGTAAAACCCTGAAGCATTGTGATGAGAAGACCTTGGGTAATTGTGATGACGAGCATCATGGAGCACTGTACTGACAAGGGGCATGGAGGATTGTGATGACAGTTGTCAGGGAACATTGTGATGACAGAGGTCATGGAGCGTTGTGATGACAAGGGCCTGGAGCATTGTGATGACAAGGGCCTGGAGCACTGTGATGACAAGTGTCATGGAGCATTGTGATGACATTGGCATGGAGCACTGTCATGACAAGGGACATTCAAAATTTTTATAACAATGTCATGAAGCATTGTGATACAAGCAAATGTAGCTTGCTATGACATGGGTCAGGGAGCATTGCGATGACAATTGCATGGAGAATTGTGATGACAAGAGCATGTAACTTTGTGATGAGAAGTGTCAGGGAGCATTGTGATGACAAAGAGGTGGAGAATTGTGACGACAAGGGACATGGAGCATTGTGATGACCAGGACATGGAGCAATGTGATGGCAAGTCGGTGGGGCATTGTGATGAGATGGCCATGGATAATTGTGATGACGAGCATCATGGAGCATTATGATGACAAGAGCCATGGAGCATTCTGACATAAGATATCACTTATGAAGGAAATGTAAACATGGCTACACATGAACTGAATTAGGAAAGAGAACAGAGTCTCACATTTAGAAATCATACTTATGCCTGCTTAAGGGGAAAGGAGACGTGGGGAGATGCACAAAACCAGAGTTTGATATTAGCATTGGTACCGTTGCATAATCCAAATACAGAATAGACAAGAGCTACTCCTTCCTCAGTGAACGGGAATCAACAGCCCTATTCCCGCAGAGGAATATATCTGACTAGTAAGAATCTTAATACCTATGTATTGATATGTATCCGTAAGGGAATCAAGTGTGTCTAGACCGGCATAAACACGTCATTGAAAATAAGCTCAACCTCATTATATAAATGAATTTCAAAAACAAAACAAAAAAACAGAGAAATTCTAACACAATTCCTTCAGGTGTTCTGATGAAACCGGGAATGACCCTATCTAAAATGACAGCTGGATGAGACATAAGGCTGGACACTTGGGACTGAGAGGGTTGGTGAGATTGGATGAGAAAATGCAGACCGTTTAAAGCAATAATGCATGCCACCAATTCCATGGGTCCCAAGTCGACAGGTAAAAGGGAATATCACTACAGTTATAACATGTATGGGAAATGTAGAGAATGGACACACTGTGAATATGAAAGGATTCTAAAACTCAACTAATAGTCCCTATCCTGGTGCTCGGGTTTGAGTTTCCAACTGCTTTACTATCAATCTCCCAACTTGGAGAGACAGCCCCTTTAAACTCCTGGTTCGCACAGGTTGCCAAATTGGCAGAGGATGAAAGGGAAGAGGGAGAACCAATGAGAGAGTAGCTGTTAGGCATTTGGACGGGCACATGTCACTCTAATTTACCGGCAGGAAGAAGAATTAACCAAAGTCTCAGCCAACCACCGGGAACCAACATAGGTCCTGAAACGAAATTTTGGACTTGACGTCAGCTCACAAAAACGAGTTGAATAATGGAGCTCAGGGCACAGCAATTCACAAAATGGCAGAGTAATAAAGGACAACAATCGTCCAAAAATCTGTTGAGAGAAGGCAAAGGGGCAAACTTGAAAGAGAGCCAGAATAGCAGGAATCAGATTTCAAGAGGTACATTGGAATTGCCTTTAAAGCAGAGGAAGAGGGGCACAACTTCGACAATGATGCACTTGGCCAAGAAGGACGTATGCGTTTTCTCCTGAATATATTCAGGAGAAAACACATACGTCCTTTTTGGCCAAGCAAGGAAGCGGGCAATGCAAATCTGCACTACAAAGAAGTATCACTTCCCACCGGTCAAAAGGGACATCCGCAAAATGTGTAAACACCAGAAAGGCAAGACAGGCACTGGAGAACTGGGAGCCTAGTTATGCTGATGGGCAGGATGTAAATTGCCAACTGCCTCTCTGGAGGAGTGCATTGTGTTCCCTACAACAAGTAAACAACAGAGCTACAGAGCCAAGGGCAATTCCAGTCTAAGGAATATACATTGGAAAACTGAAAATCAATAAGACAGAGTCACCCCACCATTTAGAGCTGCACTGCTTACAAGAACCTCAACTTGGGTACACCTGAAATATCCCAGGAAAGACAAAAATGGTTCAAGAAATTGTGGTATTTACGTACGATGGAATATCCCTCAGCCATGAAATCAATATCATGAGGCCAGTAGCAGAAAAAGGAGTGGATTCAGGTACGATAATTCTATGTGAAATAAGTCACAGAGAAAAAGAAACTTATCATAAGATATCACTTATGAAGGTCCTGTAAACATGGCTACACATGAAGTGAGTTAGGAAAGCCAACAGACTCTCACATTGAGAAAAAAACTCTTATGCCTGCTTAAGGGGGAAGGAGAGGTGGGGTGATGCATAAAACCAGAGTTTGATATTAGTATATGTACCGTTCCAAAAACGAACTACGGAGTAGAAAAGACCTAAAACTTCCTAAGTGAAAGGGACTAAAAACCCCATATATCCCGCAGAGGAAAATATCTGACTAGTAAAAATCTTAAAACCTATGTATTGATATGTCTCCGTAAGTGAATCAAGTGTGTTTAGACTCGCATAAACATGGAAGTGAGACTCAGCTCAAACCCATTCTAAAAAGGAATTTCACAAACAAAACAAAAAATCAGGGAACTCCTTTACAATTCCTTCAGGTTCTCTGATGAAACCCGAAATGACCCTATGTACAACGACAGCTGGATGTGGCATAAGGCTGGACACTTGGGACTGAGAGGATTGGTGAGATTCGGTGAGCAAATGCAGACCATTTAAAGCAATAATGCGTGGCACACATTCCACGGGTCCCAACTCTCCATGTTGAAGGGAATACTACTACAGTTATAACATGTACAGGAAACCTAGAGAATGGACACACTGTGAATACGAAATGTTTCTAAATCTCAACTAATAATCCCTCTCCTGGTGCTCCGGGTTGACTTTCCAACTGCTTTACTATCAATCTCCCAACATGGAGAGACAGCCCCTTTAACCTCCTGGTTCGCACAGGTTGCCAATTTGGCAGAGGATGAAAGGGAAGAGGGAGAATCAATGAGAGAGTAGCTGTTAGGCATTTGGACGGGCACATGTCACTCTAATTTCCCGGCAGGAAGAAGAATTAACCCAAGTCTCAGCCACCCGCTGGGAACCAGTATAGGTCCTGAACCAAAATTTTGGACTTGCGGTCAGCTCACAAAAACGAGTTGAAAAATGGAGCTCAGGGGCACAGCAATTCACAAACGGGCAGAGTAACAACGGACAACAATCATCCAAAAATCGGTTGAGGGAAGGCAACGGGGTCGACTTGAAAGGGAACCAGAATAGCATGAATCAGATTTCAAGAGGTACATTGGAATTGCCTTTAAAGCACAGGAAGAGGGGCACAACATCGACAATGATGCAATGGGCCAATAAGGGGGTATGCGTTTTCTCCTGAATATATTCAGGAGAAAACGCATACCCCCTTTTTGGCCGAGCAAGCAAGCGGGCAATGCAAATCTGCACTACAAAGCAGTATCACTTCCCACCAGAAAAAGAGACATCCACAAAAAGTGTAAAATCTAGAAAGGCAACACAGGCCCTTTAGAACTGGGAGCATAGGTATGATGATGGGCGGGATGTAAATTGCCAACTGCCTCTCTGGAGGAGTGCATTGTGTTCCCTAAAACAAGTAACCAACAGAGCTACAGAGCAAAGTGCACATCCAGTCTAGGGAATATACCTTGGGAAAACTGAAAATCAATAAGACAGAGCCACCCCAAATTTAGGGCTGCACTGCTTACAAGAACCTCAACTTGGGTACACCTAAAATATCCCTGGAAAGACAAAAATGGTTGAAGAAATTGTGTTATTACATACGATGGAATATCCCTCAGCCCAGAAATCAATGTCATAAGGCCAGTAGCAGCAAAAGGAGTGGATTCATTTACGATGATTCTAAGTGAAATAAGTCACAGAGAAATAGAATCTTATCATATGATATCACTTATGAAGGTCCTGTGAACATGGCTACACATGAACTGAGTTAGGAAAGAGAACAGAGTCTCACATTTAGAAAATACTCTTATGCCTGCTTAAGGGGGAAGGAGAGGTGGGGTGATGCATAAAACCAGAGTTTGATATTAGTACAGGTACCGTTCCAAAAACCAACTACGGAAGAGACAAGCCCTACATCTTCCTCAGTGAAAGGGTCTCAAAACCCCATATTTCCCACAGAGGAATATATCTGACTAGTAAGAATCTTAAAACCTATGTATTGATATGTCTCCATCAGGGAATCAAGTGTGTCTACACTAGCAGAATCATGGCAGTGAGAATCAGCTCAAACAGGGAAATTCTTTACAATTCCTTCAGGGGCTCTGATGAAACCTGGAATGACCCTATCTACAATGACAGCTGGATATGGCATAAGGCAGGACACTTGGGACTGAGAGGATTGGTGAGATTCGGTGAGCAAATGCAGACCATTTAAAGCAATAATGCGTGGCACACATTCCAAGGGTCCCAACTCTCCAGGTTGAAGGGAATATTACTACAGCTATAACATGTATGGGAAACCTAGAGAATGGACACACTGTGAATACAAAAGGTTTTTAAAACTCAAAAAATAGTCCCTCTCCTGGTGCTCAGGTTTGAATTTCCAACTGCTTTACTATCAATCTCCCAACTTGGAGAGACAGCCCCTTTAACCTCCTGGTTCTCACAGGTTGCCAATTGGCAGAGGATGAAAGTTATGATGGAGAACCAATGAGAGAGTAGCTGAGAGACATTTGGACGGGCACATGTCACTCTAATTTCCAGGCAGGAAGAAGAATTAATCAAAGTCTCAGCCACCCGCCGGGAACCAGTAGATATCCTGAACCACAATTTTGGACTTGCGGTCAGCTCACAAAAAACGAGTTGAAAAATGGAGCTCAGGGGCACAGCAATTCACAAACGGGCAGAGTAATAAGAGAAAACTATCGTCCAAAAATCTGTTGAGGTAAGGCAACGAGGCAGACTTGAATGCGTGCCAGAATAGCAGGAAACAGATTTCAAGAGGTACATTGGAATCGCCTTTAAAACACAGGAAGTAGGGCACAACTTCGACAATGATGCACTTGGCCAAAGAGGGCGTATGTGTTTTCCCCTGAATATATTCAGGAGAAAACACATACGCCCTTTTTGGCCAAGCAAGCAAGCGGGCAATGCAAATCTGCACTACAAAGCAGTATCACTTCCCAACAGACAAAAGGGATATCTGCAAAATATGTAAAAACCAGAAAGGCAAGACAGGCCCTGGAGAAGAGGGAGACTAGTTATGCTGATGGGCGGAATGTAAATTGCCAACTGCCTCTCTGGAGGAGTGCATTGTGTTCCCTAAAAAAGGGAACAACAGAGGTACAGACACGGGCACTTCCAGTCTAGGGAATATACCTTTGGAAAACTGAAAATCAATAAGACAGAACCACCTCAAAATTTAGTGCTGCACAGCTTACAAGAACCTCAACTTGGGTACACCTGAAATATCACAGGAATGACAAAAATGGTTCAAGAAATTGAGGTACTTACGTACAATGGAATATCCCTCAGCCATGAAATCAAAGTCAAAAGGCCAGTTGCAGCAAAATGAGTGGATTCAGGTACGATGATTCTAAGTGAAATAAGTCACAGAGAAAAATAAACTTAGCAGAAGATATCACTTAGGAAGGTCCTGTAAACATGGCTACACATGAACTGAGTTAGGAAAGAGAACAGAGTCTCACATTTAGAAAATACTCTTATGCCTGCTTAAGGGGGAAGGAGAGGTGGGGTGATGCATAAAACCAGAGTTTGATATTAGTACAGGTACCGTTCCGAAAACCAGCTACGGAAGAGTCAATCCCTACACCTTCCTCAGTGAAAAGGACGCAAAACACCATATTTCCCGCAGAGGAATATATTTGACTAGTAAGAATCTTAAAACCTATGTATTGATATGTCTCCATCAGGGAATCAAGTGTGTCTAGACAAGCAGAAACATGGCAGTGAGAATCAGCTCAAACCCACTATAAAAAGGAATTTAAAAAACAAAACAAAAAAATAGGGAAATTCTTTACAATTCCTGCAGGGGCTCTGATGAAATCTATAATGACCCTATCTACAATGACAGCTGGATGTGGCATAAGTCTGGACACTTGGGACTGAGAGGATTGGTGAGATTCGGTGAGCAAATGAAAACAATTTAAAGCAACAATGCCTGGCACACATTCCAATTGTCCCAACTCTCCAGGTTCAAGGGAATACTACTACAGCTATAACATGTACGGGAAACCTAGAGAATGGACACACTGTGAATACAAAAGGTTTTTAAAACCCAACTAATAGTCCCACTTCGGTGCTCCAGTTTGAATTTCCAACTGCTTTACTATCAATCTCCCAACTTGGAGAGACAGCCCCTTTAACATCCTGGTTCTCACATGATGCCAATTGGCAGAGGATGAAAGGTAAGATGGAGAACCAATGAGAGAGTAGCTGTTAGACATTAGGACGGGCACATGTCACTCTAATTTCCCGGCAGGAATAAGAATTATTCAAAGTCTCAGCCATCCGCCGGGAACCAGTATAGGTCCTGAACCAAAATTTTGGACTTGCGGTCAGCTCACAAAAAACGAGTTGAAAAATGGAGCTCAGGGGCACAGCAATTCACAAACGGGCAGAGTAATAAAGGAAAACTATCATCCAAAAATCTGTTCAGGAAAGGCAACGAGGCGGACTTGAAAGCGAGCCAGAATAGCAGGAAACAGATTTCAAGAGGTACATTGGAATCGCATTTAAAGCGCAGGAAGAGGGGCACAACTTCGACAATGATGCCCTTGGCCAAACAGGACATATGCGTTTTCTCCTGAATATATTCAGGAGAAAACGCATAAGCCCTTTTTGGCCAAGCAAGCAAGCGGGCAATGCAAATCTGCACTACAAAGCAGTATCACTTCCGACCAGACACAAGGGACATTTGCAAAATATGTAAAAACCAGAAAGGCAAGAGATGCCCTGGAGAAGAGGGAGCCTAGTTATGCTAATGGGCGGAATGTAATTTGCCAACTGCCTCTCTGGAGGAGTGCATTGTGTTCCCTAAAACAAGTAAACAACAGAGCTACAGAGCCAAGGGCACTTCCAGTCTAGGGAATATACCTTGGGAAAACTGAAAGTCAATAAGACAGAGCCACCCCAAAATTTAGGGCTGCACTGCTTACAAGAACCTCAACTTGGGTACACATGAAATATCCCAGGAAAGACTAAAATGGTTCAAGAAATTGTGGTATTTACGTATGATGGAATATCCCTCAGCCATGAAATCAATGTCATAAGGCCAGTAGCAGAAAAATGAGTGGATTCAGGTACGATGATTCTAAGTGAAATAAGTCACAGAGAAAAAGAAACTTATCATAAGATATCACTTATGAAGGTCCTGTAAACATGGCTACACATGAAGTGAGTTAGGAAACAGAACAGACTCTCACATTGAGAAAAAACTCTTATGCCTGCTTAAGGGGGAAGGAGAGGTGGGGTGATGCATAAAACCAGAGTTTGATATTAGTACATGTACCGTTCCAAAAACCAACTACGGCGTAGAAAAGACCTACAACTTCCTAAGGGATAGGGACTCAAAACCCCATACTTCTCGCAGAGGAAAATATCTGACTAGTAAAAATCTTAAAACCTATGTATTGATATGTCTAATTAAGGGAATCAAGTGTGTCTAGACTCGCATAAACTTGGCAGTGAGAATCAGCTCAAACCCATTCTAAAAAGGAATTTCACAAACAAAACAAAAAATCAGGGAAATCCTTTACAATTCCTTCAGGGTCTCTGATGAAACCCGGAATGACCTTATCTACAATGACAGCTGGATGTGGCATAAGGCTGGACACTTGGGACTGAGAGGATTGATGAGATTGGGTGACCAAATGCAGACCCTTTAAAGCAATAATGTGTTGCACCCATTCCATGGTTCCCAACTCTCCAGGTTGAAGGGAATATTACTACAGCTATAACATGTACGGGAAACCTAGAGAATGGACACACTGTGAATACGAAAGTTTTCTAAAACTCAACTAATAGTCCCTCTCTTGGTGCTCCACTTTGACTTTCCAAAAGCTTTACTACCAATCTCCCAACTTGGAGAGACAGCCCCTTTAACCTCCTGGTTCGCACAGGTTGCCAATTTTGCAGAGGATGAAAGGGAAGAGGGAGAACCAATGAGAGAGTAGGTGTTAGGCATTTGGACGGGCACAAGTCACTCCAATTTCCCGTCAGGAAAAAGAATTAACCAAAGGCTCAGCCACTCGCGGGGAACCAGTATAGGTCCTGAACAAAAACTTTGGAGTTGCGCTCAGCTCAAAAAAACTAGTAGAAAAATGGAGGTCTTGGGCACAGCAATTCACAATCTGGCAGAGTAATAAAGGAAAACTATAGTCCAAAAATCTGTTGATGGAAGGCAATGAGGTGGACATGAAAGCGAGCCTGAAGAGCAGGAAACAGATTTCAAGAGGTACATTGGAATCGCCTGTAAAGCACAGGAAGAGGGGCACAACTTCGACAGTGATGCACTTGGCCAAAAAGGGCTTATGCGTTTTCTCCTGAATATATTCAGGAGAAAACACATACGCCCTTTTTGGCCAAGCAAGCAAGCGGCAATGCAAATCTGCACTACAAAGAAGTATCACTTCCCACCGGTCAAAAGGGACATCCGCAAAATGTATAAAAGCCAGAAAGGCAAGACAGGCCCTGGAGAACAGGGAGCCTAGTTATGCTGATGGGTGGGATGTAAATTGCCAACTGCCTCTCTGGAGGAGTGCATTGTGTTCCCTAAAACAAGTAAACAACAGATCTACAGAGCCAAGTGCACATCCAGTCTAGGGAATATACCTGGCGAAAACTGAAAATCAATAAGACAGAGTCACCCCAAAATTTAGGGATGCACTGCTTACAAAAACCTCAACTTGGGTACACCTGAAATATCCCAGGAAAGACAAAAATGGTTGAATAAATTGTGTTATTACGTACGATGGAATATCCCTCAGCCATGAAATAAATGTCATAAGGCCAGTAGCAGCAAAAGGAGTGGATTCAGGAACGATGATTCTAAGTGAAATAATTGACAGAGAAATAGAAACTTATCATAAAATATCACTTATGAAGGTCCTGTAAACATGGTTACACATGAACTGAGTTAGGAAAGAGAACAGGGTCTCACATTTAGAAAACACACTTATGCCTGCTTAAGGGGGAAGGAGAAGTGGGGTGATGCATAAAACCAGAGTTTGATATTAGTACATATACCGTTCCAAAATCCAACTATGGTAGACACAAGCCCTACATCTTCCTCAGTGAAAGGGTCTCAAAACCGCATATTTCCCACAGAGGAATATATCTGACTAGTAAGAATCGTAAAACCAATGTATTGATATGTCTCCATCAGGGAGACAAGTGTGTCTACACTGGCAGAATCATGGCCGTGAGAATCAGCTCAAACAGGGACATTCTTTACAATTCCTTCAGGTGCTCTGATGAAACCTGGAATGACCCTATCTACAAAGACAGCTGGATGTGACATAAGGCAGGACACTTGGGACTGAGAGGATTGGTGAGATTCGGTGAGCAAATACAGACCATTTAAAGCAATAATTCGTGGCACACATTCCACGGTTCCCAACTCTCCAGGTTGAAGGGAATATTACTACAGCTGTAACATATATGGGAAACATACAGAATGGACACACTGTGAATATGAAAGGCTTCTAAAATTCAACTAATATTCCCTCTCCTGGTGCTCCGGTCTGATTTTCCAACTGCTTTACTATCAATCTCCCAAATTGGGGAGACAGCCCCTTTAACCTCCTGGTTCGCAAAGGTTGCCAATTTGGCAGAGGATGAAAGGGAAGAGGGAGAACCAATGAGAGAGTAGCTGTTAGGCATTTGGAGGGGCACATGTCACTCTAATTTCCCGTCAGGAAGAAGAATTAACCAAAGTCTCAGCCACCCACCGGGAACCAGTATAGGTACTGAACCAAAATTTTGGACTTGCGGTCAGCTCACAAAAAAACGAGTTAAAAAATGGATCTCAGGGGCACAGCAATTCACAAACTGGCAGAGTAATAAAGGACAACAATCGTCCAAACATCTGTTGAGGGAAGGCAACCAGGCGGACTCGAATGTGAGGAAGAATAGCAGGAAACAGATTACAAGAGGTACATTGGGATCATCTTTAAAGCACAGGAAAAGGGGCACAACTTCGACAATGATGCACTTGGCCATAAAGGGCGTATGTGTTTCCTCCTGAATATATTCAGGAGAAAACGCATACACCGTTTTTGGCCAAGCAAGCAAGCGGGCCATGCCAATCTGCACTAAAAAGTAGTATCACTTCCCACCCGTCAAAAGGGACATCCGCAAAATGTGTAAAAACCAGAAAGGCAAGACAGGCCATGGAGGAGAGGGAGCCTAGTTATGCTGATGGGTGGGATGTAAATTGCCAACTGCCTCTCTGGAGGAGTGCATTCTGTTCCCTAAAACAAGTAAACAACAGAGTTACAGAGCCAAGGGCACTTCCAGTCTAGGGAATATACCTTGGGAAAACAGAAATCAATAAGACACAGCCACTTCAAAATTTAGGGCTGCACTGCTTACAAAAACCTCAACTTGGGTACACCTGAAATATAACAGGAAAGACAAAAATGGTTCAAGAAATTGTGGTACTTACGTACGATGGAATATCCCTCATCCATGAAATCAATGTCATAAGTTCAGTAGCATCAAAATGAGTGGATTCAGGTACGATGATTCTAAGTGAAATAAGTCACAGAGAAAAAGAAACTTATCATAAGATATCACTTATGAAGGTCCTGTAAACATGGCTACATATGAACTGAGTTACGAAGGAGAACAGAGTCTCACATTTAGAAAACACTCTTATGCCTGCTTAAGGGGTAGAAGAGGTGGCGTGATGCATAAAACCAGAGTTTGATATTAGTACAGGAACCGTTCCAAAAACCAACTACGGAAGAGACAATCCCTACACCTTCCTCAGTGAAAGGGAATCAAAACCCCATATTTCCCACAGAGAAATATCTCTGACTATTAAGAATCTTAAAACCTATGTATTGATATGTCTCCATCAGGGAATCAAGTGTGTCTAGACTGGCAGAAACATGGCAGTGAGAATCAGCTCAAACCTACTATAAAAATGAATTTCAAGGAAAACAAAAAAAAACAGGGAAATTCTCTACAATTCCTTCAGAGTCTCTGATGAAATCTATAATGACCCTTTCTACAATGACAGCTGGATGTGGCATAAGTCTGGACACTTGGCGCTGAGAGTATTGGTGAGATTGGGTGAGCAAATGCAGACCATATAAAGCAATAATGCGTGGCACACATTCCAATGGTCACAACTCTCCAGGTGGAAGGGAATACTACTACAGCTATAACATGTACAGGGAACCTAGAGAATGGACACACTGTGAATACAAAAGGTTTTTAAAACTCAACTAATTGTCCCTCTCCTGGTGCTCCGGTTTGAATTTCTAACCGCTTTACTATCAATGCCTCAACTTGGAGAGACAGCCCCTTTAATCTCCTGGTTCTCTCATGTTACCAATTGGCAGAGGATGAAAGGTAAGATGGAGAACCAATGAGAGAGTAGCTGTTAGGCATTTGGACGGGCACATGTCACTCTAATTTCCCGGCAGGGAGAAGAATTAATCAAATTCTCAGCCACCCACCGGGAACCAGTATAGGTCCTGAACCAAAATTTTGGACTTGCGTTCAGCTCACAAAAAACGAATTGAAAAATGGAGCTCAGGGGCACAGCAATTCACAAACGGGCAGAGTAATAAAGGAAAACTATTGTCCAAAAATCTGTTGAGGGAAGGCAACGAGGCGGACTTGAAAGCGAACCAGAATAGCAGGAAACAGATTTCAAGAGGTAGATTGGAATTGCCTTTAAAGCACAGGAAGAAGGGCACAACTTCGACAATGATGCAATGGGCCAAAAGGGGCGTATGCATTTTCTCCTGAATATATTCAGGAGAAAATGCATACGCCCTTTTTGGCAAAGCAAGCAAGCAGGCAATGCAATTCTGCACTACAAAGCATTATCACTTCCCACTGGACAAAAGGGACATCCACAAAATGTGTAAAAACTAGAAAGGCAACACAGGCCCTGAAGAAATGGGAGCCTAGTTATGCTGATGGGCGGGATGAAAATTGCCAACTGCCTCTCTGGAGGAGTGAATTGTGTTCCCTAAAACAAGTAGACAACAGAGCTACAGAGCCAAGGGCACTTCCCGTCTATGGAATATACCTTGTGAAAACTGAAAATCAATAAGACAGAGCCACCCCAAAATTTAGGGCTGTACTGCTTACAAGAACCTCAACTTGGGTACACCTGAAATATCCCAGGAAAGACAAAAATGGTTGAAGAAATTGTGTTATTACGTACGATGGAATATCCCTCAGCCATGAAATCAATGTCATAAGGCCAGTAGCAGCAAAATGAGTGGATTTATGTACGATGTTTCTAAGTGAAATAAGTCACCAAGAGAAAGAAACTTATCATAAGATATCACTTATGAAGTTCCTGTAAACATGGCTACACATGAACTGAGTTAGGAAAGAGAACAGGGTCTCACATTTAGAAAACACACTTATCCCTGCTTACGGGGGAAGGAGAGGTGGGGTGATGCATAAAACCAGAGTTTGATATTAGTACATGTACCATTCCAAAATCCAACTACGGAAGAGACAAGCCATACACCTTCCTCAGTGAAAGGGTCTCCAAACCGCATATTTCCCACAGAGGAATATATCTGACTAGTAAGAAACTTAAAACCTATGTATTGATATGTCTCCATCAGGGAAACAAGTGTGTCTACACTGGCAGAATCATGGCAGTGATAATCAGCTCAAACAAGGAAATTCTTTACAATTCCTTCAGGGGCTCTGATGAAACCTGGAATGACCCTATCTACAAAGACAGCTGGATGTGGCATAAGGCAGGACACTTGGGACTGAGAGGATTGTTGAGATTCGGTGAGCAAATGCAGACCATTAAAAGCAATAATGCGTGGCACACATTCCAAGGGTCCCAACTTTCCAGGTTGATAGGGAATATTACTACAGCGATAACATGTACGGGAAACCTAGAGAATGGAAACACTGTGAATATGAAAGGTTTCTAAAACTCAACTAATAGTCCCTCTCCTGGTGCTTCGGTTTGTATTTCCAACTGCTTTACTATCAATCTCCCAACTTGGAGAGACAGCCCCTTTAACCTCCTGGGTCGCACATGTTGCCAGTTTGGCAGTAGATGAAAGGGAAGAGGGAGAACCAATGAGAGAGTAGCTGTTAGGCATTTGGACGGTTACATATCACTCTAATTTTCCGGCAGGAAGAAGAATTAATCAAAGTTTCCGCCACCCGCCGGGGACCAGTATAGGTCCTGAACCAAAATTTTGGACTTGAGTACAGCTCACAAAAAACGAGTTGAAAAATGGAGCTCAGGGGCACAAGCATTCACAAACTAGCAGAGTAATAAAGGACAACTATCGTCCAAAAATCTCTTGAGGGAAGGCAACCAGGCGGACTTGAAATCGAGCCAGTATAGCAGGAAACAGATTTCAAGAGGTACATTGGAATCGCCTTTAAAGCACTGGAAGAGGGGCACAATTTCGAGAGTGATGCACGTGGCCATAAATGGCATTTTTGTTTTCTCCTGAATATATTAAGGAGAAAACACATACGCCCTTTTTGGCCAATCAAGCAAGCGGGCAATGCAAATCTGCACTACAAAGATGTATCTCTTCCCACCGGTCAAAAGGGACTTCTGCAAAATGTGTAAAAACCAGAAAGGCAAGACAGGCCATGGAGAACAGGGAGCCTAGTTATGCTGATGGGCGGGATGTAAATTGCCAAATACCTCTCTGGAGGAGTGCATTGTGTTCCCTAAAACAAGTAATCAACAGAGCTACAGAGCCAACGGCACTTCCAGTCCATGGACTATATCTTGGCAAAACAGAAAATCAATAAGTCAGAGCCACGCCAAAATTTAAGGCTGCACTGCTTACAAGATCCACAACTAGGGCACACCTGAAATATCCCAGGAAAGACAAAAATGGTTCAAGAAATTGTGGTATTTACTTACGATGTAATATCCTTCAGCAATGAAATCAATGTCATAAGGCCAGTAGCAGCAAAATGAGTGGATTCAGGTACGATGATTCTAAGTGAAATAAGTCACAGAGAAAAGGAGACTTATAATAAGATATCACTTATGAAGGTCCTGTAAACATGGCTACACATGAACTGAGTTAGGAAAGAGAACAGAGTCTCACATTTAGAAAACAATCTTATGCCTGCTTAAGGGGGAAGGAGAGGTGGGGTGATGCATAAATCCAGAGTCCTAAATTAGCACAGATACCGTTCCAAAAACCAAGTATGTAATAGACAGCACCTACTCCCGGCACAATGAAATGGACTCAACAACCCCTATTCATTGCAGAAGAATATATCTGACTTGTTATAATTCTAAAATATATGTATTCTCATGTCTCCATAAAGGAATCATGCGTGTATATAACGGAATGCACAGCACTGAAATTCACCTAAACACCCTTATAAAAATAAATTTCAAAAGCAAAATGCAAAAACAGCAAAACAGAGAGAAAGTCTTAAAAATTACTTTCAGGGCCTGTGATGCAACCTGGATTGACCACCTTTACACCCACAGCTGGAGGAGACATAAGACTGGACAACTGGGGCTGACAAGATTGCTGAGGTTGTGTGAGCAAAAGAACACCACTTAGAGCAATACTGTGTGCTACCCATTCTAGTGGCCCCAACTCTCCAGGTTTCAGGGAATATTCCTACAGTTAAAACATGCATGGGAAACCCGTTGGATGGTACACTGTGTAATCGGGAAAGTTTTCTAAAATGTACCTCATTTTTCCTTTCCTCGTGCTCGGCTTCGCCATTCCATCTGCAATACTGAAAATCTCCCCACTTGGAGTCTCAGCGCCTTTAACCTCCTGTTATGCACAGTTTGCAAATTGTGCAGAGGATGAACAGGAAGAGGGGAAACAAATGAGACATTAGTTGTAGGTGTTTGGATGGGCACATGTCACTCTAGTTTCCCATCAGGAAGAAGAATTAAACAAAGGCTCAGCCTGCAACTCCGGAAACAGACTAGGGCCTAAAGCCATACTGCGGTATTGCAGCCAGCTCAAAAATAAGTGAGTTGAAAAATGGAAATCAGGGTCACAGCAATTCACAGACTTGCAGAGTTATAAAGGACAACTATCATCCAGAAATATATTGAGGTAAGGCAGTGAAGAGGATTTGAAAGCAAGGCAGAATTGAAGGAAACAGATTTCAAGAGGTAGATTGGAGTCGTATTTAAAGCACATGAAAAGCGACAGAACTTCGATAATGTTGTCCTTGGCCGAAAAGGGAGTATGTGTATTTTCTTGAATATATTCGGGAAAAAAATGCATACGCCCTTTTTGGCCAAGCAAGCCATCAGGCATTGCAAATCCACACTACATAGAAGTGTCACTTACCACCGGTCAAAGGGCTATCCGCAAATAGTGTAAAAACCACAAATACAGGACAGGCCATGGAGAAAAGGGAGCCTGGTTATGCCGATGGACAGGATGTAAATTGCCAACAGCCTCTCTGGAGAACTGTATGTTGTTTTCTAAAACAGAGCTACAGAGCATAGCACACTTCCACTCATGGGCGTGTATTTGGGAAAACTAAAAATCCACAACACACAGCCACCCCAAAATTTAGGGCTGCTCTGTTTACAAGAACCTCGACTTCGGTACACTTTAAATATCCCAGGAAATGAAAAAAAAAAGGATAAAGATGTTGTGGTACTTGTATACAATGGAATGTCACTCAGACATAAAATCAATGTCATAAGGCCAATAGCAGCATAATGAGTGGCTTTAGGTACGATGATGCTAAGTGAAATGAGCCACAAAGAAAAAGAAACTTATTGTAATCTATCACTTATAGAGGGAATGTAAACATGGCTACACATGAACTGAATTTCAAAAGAGAACAGAGTTACACATTTAGAAATCACACTTATGCCTCCTTAAGTGGAAAGTTGACGTGGGGTGATGTGTAAAAGCAGAGTTTGAAATTAGCACAGATATCATACCATATACCAAATATGTAATAGACAAGACCTACTCCTTTCTCACTGAACTGGACACAAAACACCCTATTCACTGAAGAAGAATATATCTGACAGGTAATAATCTTGAAACCTATGTATTTATATATCTCCATAATGGAATCAAGTGTATGTAGATTCGCATAAACACAGATCAATGGAACAGGACAGAAAGCCCAGAGATAAACCTACATACCTATGGCTATCTCATCTATGACAAAGGAGCTAAGGATATACAATGGAGAAAAGACAGTCTCTTCAGTAATTGGTGCTGGGAAAACTGGACTGCTACACATAAAAAAATGAAATTATGACACTCCATAACACCATACACAAAAATAAACTCTAAATTGATTAGAGATCTAAATATAAGACCAGACAGTATAAAACACTTAGAGCAAACAATAGGCAGAACACTCTATGACATAAATCACAGCAAGATCCTTTTTGACCCACCTCCTAGAGAAATGGAAATAAAAACAGAAATCAACAAATGGGACCTAATGAAACTTAAAAGCTTTTACACAGTACAGGAAAACATAAACAAGATGCAAAAACAACCCTCAGAATGGGAGAAAATATTTTCAAATGAAGCAATTGACAAAGGATTAATCTCCAAACTTTACAAGCACCTCATGTAGCTCAATATCACAAAAACAAACAACCCAATCCAAAAACGGGCAGAAGACCTAAATAGACATTTCTCCAAAGAAGATATACAGATTGACAAGAAACACATGAAAGGATGCTGAACATCACTAATCATTAGAGAAATGCAAATCAAAACTGCTGTGAGGTATCACCTCACAGCAGTCAGAGTGGCAATCATCAAAAAATTCTACAAAACAATAAATGCTGGAGAGGCCTTTATTGGAGAAAAGGGAACACACTTGCACTGTGGGTGGGAATGTAAATTGATATGGCCACTAGGGAGAACAGTAAGGAGGTTCCTTTAAATAACTACCAATAGAAGTACCATACGACACAACAATCCAACTACTGGGCATTTGCCTTGCGAAAACCATAATTCCAAAAGAGTTATGTACAAAAATATTCATTGCAGCTCTATTTACAATAGCCAGGACATGGAAGCAACCTAAGTGTCCATCGACAGATGAATGGATAAAGAAGATCTGGCATATATATACAATGGAATATTACTCAGCCATAAAAGAAGCAAAACTGAGTTATTTGTACTGAGGTGGATGGACTTAGAATCTGTCCTACACAGTGAAGTAAGTCAGAAAGGGAAAAAGAAATAATGTATGGGGCCTCCCTGGTGGCGCAGTGGTTGAGAGTCCGCCTGCCGATGCAGGGGATACGGGTTCGTGCCCCGGTCTGGGAGGATCCCATATGCCGCGGAGCGGCTGGGCCCGTGAGCCATGGCTGCTGAGCCTGCGCATCCGGAGCCTGTGCTCCGCAACGGGAGAGGCCACAACAGTGAGAGGCCCGCGTACCACAAAAAAAAAAAAAAAAAAAAAAAAAAAGAAATAATGTATGTTAACAGAGATATATGGAATCCAACGAAGAAAAAAAAGTTTTAAAGAACCTAGTGGCAGGACAGGATTAAGGACACAGACATAGAGAAAATATTTGAGGACAACAGAAGGGGGATGGGTAAGATGGGAAGAAGTGAGAGAGTGGCATGGACATAAATACATTACCAAATGTAATACCGATAGCTACTGGGAAGCAGCCACATAGAACAGGGAGATGAGCTCGGTGCTTTGTGACCACCTAAGGGGGTGGGATATGGAGTGTGGTAGGGAGATGCAAGAGGGAGTGGATCTGGTGATATTTGTATATGTATAGCTGATTCACTTTGTTAGACAGCAGAAACTAACACTCCATTGTAAAGCAATTATACTCCAATAAACGTGTAAAAGGAAAAAAATAAAGAAAGCCCATGGATAAACCTACACACCTATGCGCAACTAATCTATGACAAAGGAGGCAAGACTTTACAATGGAGAAATGAGAGTCTCTTCAATCAGTGGTGCTGGGAAATATGGACAGCTACATGTAAAAGAATGAAATTAGAACACTCCCCAAAACCATCCATAAAAATGTATTCAAAATGGATTAGAGACCTTAATGTAAGACTGGACAGTATAAAACTCTGAGAGGAAAACTTACGAAGAATACTCTGACGTAAATCACAGCAAGATCTTTTTTGATCCACCTCCTATACTAATGAAATAAAAAAAAGAAACGAAACAGATGGGACCTAGTGAAACGTAAAAGCTTTTGCAAAGCAAAGGAAACTACAAACAAGACGAAAAGACAACCCTCAGAATGGCAGAAAATATTTGCAAACGAATCAATGGACAAATGCTTAATCTCCAATATATATAAACAGATCATGCAGCTCAATATTAATAAAACAAACAACCCAATATAAAAATGGAAGAATATCTAAATAGACATTTATTCCAAGAAGAAATAGAGATGGCCAAGACGCACATGAAAATCTGCTCAACATCACTAATTATTAGAGAAATGGAAATCGAAACTACAATGAGCTATCATGTCAAACGTGTTAGAATGGGCATCATCAGAAAATCTACAAACAACAAATGCTGGAGAGGGTGTGGAGAAAAGGAACCTTCTTCCACTATTGTTGGGAATGTAAATTGATACAGTCTCTATGGAGAACAGTATGGAGGTTCCTTAAAAAACTAAAAATAGAATTACCATATAATCCAGCAATCCCACTACTGGACATATACCCAGAGAAAACCATAAATCAAAAAGACACATTCACCATAATGTTCATTGCAGCACTATTTACAATAGCCAGGTAATGAAAGCAACCTAAGTGCCCACAGACAGACGAATGGATAAAGATGTGTACATACATACAATGGAATATTACTCAGCCATACATAGGAATGAAATTAGGTCATTTGTAGAGACCTTGATGGATCTAGAGACTGTCATACAGAGTGAAGTAAGTCAGAAAGAGAAAAACAAATATTGTATATTAATGCATATATGTGGAACCTAGAAAAATGGTACAGATGAACCGGTTTGCTGGGCAGAGATAGAGACACAGATGTAGAGAAGAAACATATGGACACCAAGGGGGGAACGTCATGTGAGGGTGGTGGTGCGATGAATTGGGAGACTGGGATTCACATGTGCACACTTATATGTATAAAATAGATATCCAATAAAAACCTGCTGTATAAAAGAAATAAATAAATTTAAAAAAAATTAAAAATAAATAAATAACATTTAATAAAATAAAACGGAAAAAAAGTTTTTCCCTACATATAGACGTCTATATATTAATGCATTATTTCTATGTTTATATCTCTAAATTAAAAAAAGAGGAATAAATAAAATCTACCTTGTACCAAAAAGAAAAAAGGAAAAAAAAAAAAAAACAGAAACCACCAGTTATACAGAGGAAAATCGTATAAGGGCACTTGCTCCAGTGGTAAAAAATTCTTAAGTTGGTCAGAGGTGTGAAATAATCTCCCATGCAGTCAGCAGCGATTCCCCCCACAAGGAACATCCTCATTGCAAAACTGGGGGACTGTGTCGAGGCGTCTGTGAGTAAATGTGAGCTGAGCCCCAGTCCTGCTGCAGCTGAACTCTTCCCACCCTTTCCAGGTAAAACACCTGAATATGTACAAGAACTTGCAAGCCTAGAGGAAGGGCTGTGGAGCCACACCAGTGACTGCACGCAGGCTGACTTGGTGCCTGTAGGCCAGCCAGGATGGTCCTGGGCCCAGATGCTCTTCTGGAAGCTTTCCATTTCCCTGCCTGAGATACCCCTCCTGCCACGGCCCGCACTGCTTTTTTACTTCCTCACCTATGCCTGGGGAGAAATTCCAGCGGCAGGTATGGGTGACACATCCTCTTCTTTAGCAGGTGGCAGCCTGGCAACTCCTGCAGAAAGTCCAGCAGAGCCCCACTCACACTGGGCCACCCACAAAGCCACGGCCCCTCACTCCCTCCCACCACCCCAGCCCCGACACTGCTGACGGGGCAGAGAATACGGCATCAGGCACAGCTACAGGAGCTCTTGCTGACTGGAGAGGTGCTTATATTGACCTCAACCCAGGCACACCTGGCGAGGGCTGGCAGGCAGTGTCAGGCTGCCCAAATCAGCCAATCCTCACCCCTCAGGGGCTCACAGTTGCAGAAAATGAACCTTGCTAAACGGGCCAGTCCCAAGGAACAGGTTGGGCTCTTGAGAATCAGGATAGACAAGGGGCTGCAGTTACGGCTTGTTTTCTTATCATTTTATCTGGTCCATGAGTGGAAAACAACTTCAAGAAGACCCTCTCCTAATGAGAGGAACCCAGGAGTCAGCGAGAGGAGTGATGGTGGGTGGAGACAGAGGCCTGGTGCCCTGGCTGCAGTGGAAGTGTCTGGAAGAGCAGGCAGAGAGAGGCCACACAGAGTGATACCCAGGGACACAGAACTGTCAGAGCTGTTGTTTGTTAGTTCAAGCCCTGCTCTGAGGGGTTCTGTGTGAGCTGTGAGTGACAGGTGAGCTGGGGTTTCTCTGCAAGTTGGGCTATGTGCACGGTTCCTGTGGGTCCAGCCCTGCTGGGGTACCTGCACAGGGGAGCTCCGTATCCTGGCAAAGGCCTGACTATGAGAGCCCCATGGGCTGCTGTGTAGCTGCACAGATGAGCTCCATACTCTGGGAGAGAGTTGACCACAAGAGCCCTGTGGGCTGTGGTGTGGGGGGTGCAGCCCAGGTGAGCTCCATATCCTGGGATTGGCCTGACCACGAGAGCCCCATGGGCTGCTGGAGACCTGGTAAAGGACAGTCAGTGAAGCCACCGAGGATATACATCCAGTAGCTCCTATTTCCTACACCCTGCTGGTCATTCTACCATCCACCAGGCCATGGCATTCTGTATTAGACTTCAATGATGCCTTCTTCTGTATTCCAATTATCTCAGAGTCACAAGAATTTTTGGCTTGTGAGTGGAAGGACACAACATGCAACAAAAGCAATAATGCTGGGCCGTCCTGCCCCAATGGTTCAAAAATCCCCACACCATCATTGGGGAAATGTCCTCTAAAGACCTAAAAGTTCTACCTCTGTAAAAGGGAACCCTCCTTCAATATGCAGATGACATTCTGATTGTCATGTCTACTAAAGACGCCTCTGAACATCCTAGCCAAGAAAGGATAGAAGGTGTCCAAGAAAAAGGCTCAAATATCCCAGGCTAAGGTGACATGCCTGGGCTTCATTCTCACAGATATTAGGAGAAATGCATCCCAGGATAGGGAAGAAGCCATTTGCAGCCTTACCTCTTCTAAAACTAGAAGACAGCTTAAGGGTTCCTGGGGAGGCCAAGGTTTTCTGCATCTGGATCCATAACTACAGTGTAATAGCTGGGCCTCTACATGAAACACTGACACGAAAAGATGATGATCCTTTAGGATAGAATCCAGAAACAGCCTTTCAAGAATGGATAGAGCAGTCAATTCAGGCCCTCGCCCAGGAACTCCCTAATTTAGCTAAACCCTTTGAACTTTACATACCCGGTCAAAGGTTAATCACCCTTGGAGCCTTAGTGCAAAAACTGGGACCACTTGAAATGGAGCAACACAAGAATGCCCTTCAGGTATGAAAAACTATGGTCACAAAGGGCTTTGCTCACCGCCCCATCAGGCCAGGATACTGGGGTATCTAAAAAGCTGGAAATCAGCAGCCCGCAAGGACAGCTCCCTCCTAAGGGAAAAGGACCCCACGTGGTGATCCTAACCACCCATCATGCCCTGAAGTTCCAGGGGTCGCTCTGTGGACACACTGACCTCGAGTGAGGAGGCCCTCCAACTCCTAACTCCAGAGAGAAAAACGGGGGCAATGGGCCCCCAAGAAGACACGTGTGACCATCACTTGACCTGGAGTTTCTCTCAGAAAACAAGTCTGTACCACGAAAGAGCAGACTACTGCTTGGAGGACTTACTGCACCCAGAGGGGAGCTAATAAGCTTGGCGGGGGAATCGTATATTCACAATTTCACCATAGTAAACCCTACAAACACCGCGGTGATGGTGGCCAATATGACCGGCTGGACTGCTGGCTACTTCAAAAGGCCGTTGACTCAGTGGATGTCATGGTCCTGGATCACGACTGACCCTGGACTGTCTGGGAGATGAGCGAGCAGGGCTCTGACTCATGGTGCTGTTTGTACATTAATTCAGGGACCTAATTAAAGAAAGCACAGACTACTGGTCAGAGCATCTAGGCTGGCAAAACCCGTCAGCCTAAGGTCGCCAAACAAATGTGGGGTGGGGTGAGACCTGCCACAGCAGCATCTCTGTGCATCTCTTTCCTGGACCCTTAAAGGTCAATCGAATCTATAACACTTCCAGTGGTGGTGCTCAGGTGGAGGAGCAGTGAGGCAGGAGGCCTTGGGACAATCAACCTCACCTGGAGGCTGCTGGGGAGAAATTTTGACCCTCCCCTGTGTATGAGGGCTCCCACCTCAGCATGAAGCAGTTACAAAACAGGGGTCTGCACCCTCAGCACCCCAAGAATGAGGAACGGGACAAAAAGCAGAGGAGGTGTTCATCTCCGGCAACGTTCATTAAAAATTCCTGGGAGATAAAAAGAGAATCTGGGCAATAAAATAAAGTCTAACCTGTTTTTCCTTTGTGCTTTGTCTAATTTAACGTGCTCTTAGGGTTCCACATGCAGCGGTCCCACACCCGGCACTTCAGACCCGATTTCCTAGTGCAGAATGGCTGGGTCGACACCTCAGCTAGCGGGGTCCCATGCAGACTCCGCGACATAGAGCCTGAGCTGCAGCCAACCCAGCCCTCGAGAGCTCCATCCCCTCCCTCGCGATGACGCTGCCAGGACCCCTACACAACAGCCCAGCCCATAGCCCGCGGGGTAGTGCACACTCTCACCTCTCCATTCTGTTTTCAAAATATAAAGTTTCCTTTGCTTCTGAACCAAACTCAGTCTTGATCTCTTGGCTCCATTGACACTGGGCACGGGGACTCCTCTTGGGGTCCACTCTGGAGGATCAGTAACAGAAATTGAGAACATTGTAACTTCAATGAACAGATGTGTGAGCCAAACTGTAGTTAACATAGAGCAGTGTATAAGGCTCGGGTAAAATAAGATGTTTCTAAGACTTACATTTGATATTTCCATCACTTTATTATAAGCAAGTTCAGTGAAGACGTCTGTCTTATTTGTCAGGTCAACATTAGAGAAATGAAGTGATTTATTCCCAAGGATGTACATCGAATACTCTTGGCTGAAGCTTCAATCTTGTTTTGAATGCTTTTCCATTGAAAATGATACCTCTCTTTCAGCTTCCCCATTTCTGAGAAGTATAAAATCTTATAATTTATTATTACCAAAGGGGAAAGGTAGGAGAAGGGATAAATTAACAGTTTGGGATTAACACATACACATTGCTATGTATAAAACAGTTCATCAACAAGGAACTACTGTATATCACAGGGAACTACACTGAATATTTTGCAGTAACATATAAGGGGAAATAATCTGAAAAAGAATAGATATTTTTATTGACATCATCTATCAATGACAGATAAAATGTAACCTAAGCAAGGCCGATGGTGAGCACTTCTGATCCCGAAGATTTCAATCATCTAAAGTTTGGACTCTGCCTATTTTCCAAGACCCTTAAGGGACATATGTGTAGCCGTAGCTTAAACATTCCCCAGTTTGGGGTTCGGGGAGGCACTAATTTGGAAAAAAAAACTGGTGTTCCCCTTATATGCACGGGAACCTATCTACGGCTAAAACATGCCTGTCACACTTAGAGGATGGTACACCGTTTGATCGGAAACAGTTTGGAAAAGGCACCTCATCTCCTCATCGCCTGGTGCTCGGGTTCAAACCTCCAGCAGCTTTCATAACAATCTGCTCACTTGGAAATATCAGCACCGTCAAAATCCTGTTGCACACAGTTTGGAATTTGTCCAGAGGATGAAGCGGAAGGATGAGAAAAATTTAGAGACAAGTCTTAGGTGTTTAGACAGGCACATGCCACTCTAATTTCCAATCCGGAAGGCTAATTCATCAAAGGCTAGAATTGCCCACGGAAACAGAATAGGGCTAGAGGAAATCCCGCTGTTTTGTGTCCAGTTTCCAAAAACACAAGTTGAAAAATGGAACTCAGGGGCACTAAAATTCATGAAACTGCAGAGTTGAAAATATCTATCGTCAAAAAATGTCTTGAGGTAAGTCACAGAAAAGGACTTGTAAGCAAGGGAGTGTGGCAGGAAACAGATTTGAAGAGGTAGAAAGGACTCCCCATTAAACACAAGAAAAGGGGCTGAACATCGCCAATGATGCAGTTGGCCAAAAAGGGCGTATGCATTTTTTCTGAATATATTCAAGTAAAGGCCATACACACATTTTATCCAACCAAACAGGTGGGCACTGGAAATCAATACTACAAAATGTATCACTTCACATCAGTCAGAAGGGCCATCCACATAAAGTGTAAACACCCGAAATGAAGGACAGGGTGAGGAGAAAAGGGAGCCCTGTGAGGCTGATAGTGGAAATGTAATTTGCCAACGGCCACTCTGGAGAAGTGTATTGTGTTTGCTGAAACATCTAAAAAATGAGCTACAGAGCATAGGGCACTTGCACTCATGGGCGTATACCTTGGGAAAAACAAAAATCAACAGAAAACAGGCACCCCAACGTTTACCACCTCTCTGTTAAAAAAGGCCTCAACTTCGATATAAAATAAATGTCCCTGGAAGGATAAAATGGATAAAAGAGATGGGGTACTTATGTAGAGTGGAATATTACTCATCCAGAAATCAATGAAATAAGGCCAGTTGTAACAACTCTGGAGGAGATACATACGATCATTCTAAGTGACGTATGTCAGAAAGAAAAAGACACATATCATAAGATGTCACTTAAAGGTGGAATCAAAAATGGCTACACATGAAATAAATTACAAAACAGAAACATAGTCAAATATGTAGAAAATAGACATAAGGCTGCTAAATGGGAAAGGTGGGGAAGGGTGAGGTATTATCCAGGAAGTTGAAATTAGCAAAGATACCATTCCAAGTACCAAATTGAATAACTGACAAGGCCTACACGGTACCTCAAAGAACTGCACTCAGTGCACTCAAGTCACTGGAAAATAATACATATGACTGGTAAGCATCTGAAAAAGAATTTATTGTTGTCTCACAGTACATGAATCAAGTGGATGCACAGCAGAAAAAAACAGAGCTTTGAAAATCAGCTGTAACCAATATAAAAATAAATTTAAAAATATGCATAAAAACAGTGAGACAGGCAAAAATTATTACAACTTTTCTTGAAGGACTACGATGTAACATGTATTGAACACATGTAGACCCACAGCAGGATGATATATAAAACTGGAAGCTATGCACGCTAAGAGATGTTAGAGAGGCTGGGTGAGGAAATGCAGACCTTTTAAAGTAATACTGCCTGGTACCCATTCCATGGGTCCCAAATCTGCAGGTTCAAGGGAATCATCCGAAAGCGAAAACATGCCTGGGAACCCGAGACGAAGGTACACTGTGTGATCAGGAAAGGTGTCGAAAATGCACCTCATTTTTGATCTCCTGGTGCTGGGGTTCACAATTCCAGCCAAATTACTAACAATCTCCCCACTTGGAGAATCAGCACCTTTAACCTCCTATTTCACACAGTTTGCAATTTGTGCAGAGGATAAACGGGAAGAGGGGGAACCAATGAGAGACTAGCTGTACGAGTTTTGACAGGCACATGTCACTCTAATTTACCATTAGGAAGAAGAATTAACCAAAGGCTCAGCCTGCCTCCCAGAACCAGAATAGGGCCGGAAGCAATACAATGGTTTGGCGGCCAGCTCACAAAAAATGTGAGTTGTAAAATGGAGCTCAGGAGCAGATAATTCAAAGACCTTCAAAGATAAAAATGATAACCAACGTCCAAAAATATATTCAGGTACGGCAACGAAGAAGATCTGAATGAGAGGCAGAATTGCAGGAAACAGATTTCAAAAGGTAGATTGGACTCACATTTAAAGCATATGAAAAGCAGGAGAATTTCTAAAATGATGCAGTTGGGCAAAACGGTGTATGCGTTTTTTCATGAATATCTTCAGGAAAAATACACATACAGAGTTTTTGGCCAAGCAAGCAGCAGGAAATGCAAATCCACACAACAAAGAAGTCTCAATTTCCACTGCTCATAAAGCCCATCCAAAAAATGTGTACAAACCAGAAATGCAGGAGAGGCCATGGAGAACAGGGAGCTAGTCACGCTGATGGGTGGGGTATAAATATCCAAGAGCCACTCTGAAGAAGTGTATGCTGTTTCCTAAAACATTTAAATACAAAGCTACCGAGCATAGGGAACTTCCACTCATGGGCCTATAACTTGGGAAGACTAAATATCAACAAGACACAGGCACCCCAAAGTTTAAGGCTGCTCTGCAAACAAGAACCTCAACTTCAGTACACCTTAAATATTACAGGAAAGAGAAAATTGCGTAAAGAACTTGTGGTAATTTTGTTCAAAAGAATATCACTCAGACATAAAATCAATGTCATAAGGCCAGTAGAAGCATAATGAGTGGATTTAGGTACGGTGATTCTAAGTGAAATAAGTCACACAGAAAAAGAAACTTATCATAAGATATCACTTAGGAAGGTCCTGTAAACATGGCTACACATGAACTGAGTTAGGAAAGAGAACAGAGTCTCACATTGAGAAAACACTCTTATGCCTGCTTAAGCGGGAAGGAGAGGTGGGCTGATGCATAAAGCCAGAGTTTGATATTAGCACAGGTGCCATTCCATAAACCAAATACAGAATAGACAAAACCTACACCTTCCTCAGTGAACGGGACTCAACACACCTATTCGCCACAGAGGAATATATCTGACTAGTAAGAATCTTAAAACCTATATATTGATATGTCTCCATACGGGAATCAAGTGTGTCTAGACCGGCATAAACACGTCGGTGAAAATCAGCTCAAACCCATTATAAAAATGAATTTCAAAAACAAAACAAAACAAAACAAAAAAAACAGCGTAATTCTTACACAATGCATTCAGGGGTTCTGATGAAACCTGAAATGACGCTATCTGCAAAGACAGCTAGATGAGACATAAGGCTGGACACTTGGGAATGAGAGGACTGGTGAGATTGAGTGAGAAAATGCAGACCCTTTAAAGCAGTATTGAATGCAACCCATTCCATGTGTCCCAACTCTCCAGGTAGAAGGGAATATAACTACTGTTATAACATGTATGGGAAACCTAGAGAATGGACACCCTTTGATGGCGTAAGATTTGTAAAAGGCTCCTAATTTTTCCTCTCCTTGTGCTCCAGTTTGGCAATCCAACTACTTTACTATCAATCTCCCACCTTGGAGAGTCAGCCCCTATAACCTCCTGCTTTGCACAGTTTGCAAATTGTGCAGAGGATGAAAGGGAAGAGGGAGAACCAATCAGAGAGTAGCTGGAGGCATTTGGACCGACATATGTCAGTCTAATTTCCCGTCTGGAAGAAGAATTAACCAAAGCGTCAGCCTGCACCCCCGGAGCAAGTATATGTCGTGAAGCAAAATTGTGGATTTGTGGTCAGCTCACAAAAACGCGAGTTGAAAATTGGAGTTCGGGGCAGATCATTTCACAAACCTTCAGAGTTATAAAGGACAACTCACTTCCAAAAATCAGTTGAGGGAAGGCAACGAAGTGGACTTGAAAATGAGGCAGAATTTCACAAAACATATTTCACTAGGTAAATTGGAATCGCCTTTGAAGCACAGGAAAAACGTAACAACTTCGACAATGATGCACTTGGCCAAAAAGAGCGTATGCATTTTCTGCTGAATATATTCAGGAGAAAACACATACGCTCTTTTTGGCCAATCAAGTAAGTGCACAATGCAAATCCGCACTACAAAGAATTGTCAATTCCCACCGGTCAAAAGGGACTTCCGAAAATCTGTAAAAACCAGAAAAAAAAGACAGAGATGACAAGGGCATGAAGCAATGTGATCCCAAGGGTCATGGAGGATTGTGATGACAAGGTCATGTAGCATTTTGCTGAAAAATGCATGGAGCATTGTGATGACAAGGGTCATGGAGCACTGTGATGACAAGTGTCACGGAGCATTGTGATTACAGGGGTCATGGAGCATTGGGATGACAAGGGCATGGATCATTGTGATGACAAGGATTATGGACAATTTTAATGACAAGAGTCCCGGATCATTGTGTTGTCAGGGGTCATGGAGCGTTGTGATGACAGTGGTCATGGAGCATTGTGATGACAAGGGTTCTGGAGAATTGAGATGAGAAATTCATGGAGCTTTGGGCTGAAAATGTTCATGGAGTATTGTGATGACAGGGGTCATGGAGCATTGTGATGACATGGGCATGGAACATTCTGCTGAGAAAAACATGGAGCGTTCTGATGACATGCATCATGGAGCTTTGTGATGACAAGGGCATGAGCATTGTGATTACAGGGGTCTAGGAGCACTGTGAAGAAAAGTGCATGGATCATTGTGATGAAAAAGGCATGGAGCATTGTCATGACAGGGTTCAAGGAGCATATTGACGACAAGTGTGAGCGAGCATAGTGATGACAAGGGTATTGAGCACTGTGATGACAAAGTTCATGGAGCATTTTGATGAGAAGACAATGGATAATTGTGAAGATGAGTGTCATGGGGAGTTGTGATGACAAGTGTTATGGAACATTGTGATAACAAGGGTTTGCAGCATTGTGATGACAGAGAACATGGAGCATTATGATTTCATTGTGATGTCAATAGCATGAAGCATTATGATGATGGGCAGGGTGCATTGTGATGACAGTGTTCATGGAGCATTGAGATGAAAAGGGCATGGAGCCTTGTGATTACAGGTGTCTTGGAGCATTGTGATGACAAGGGCATGCTGCATTGTGATGAGAAGGCCATGGAGCATTCTGATGACATGCGTCATGGAGCTTTGTGATGACAAGGGCATGCAGCATTGTGATTTCAGGGGTCTTGGAGCATGGAAAATTCATGGAGCCTTGTCATGACAGGGTTCAAGGAGCATACTGACGACAAGTGTCAGGGAACATTGTGATGACAAAGTTCATGGAGCATCGTGATATGAAAACCATGTATAAATGTGATGACGAGCATCATGGGGCGTTGTGATGACAAGTGTTATGGAACATTGTGATCACAAGGCTTTGGAGCATTGTGATGACAGGGTTCATGGAGCATTAAGATGAAAAGGGGCATGGAGAATTGTGATTAAAGTGGTCTAGGAGCATTGTGATGACAAGGGCATGCATCATTGTGATGAGAATGCAATGGAGCATTCTGATGACATGCGTCATGCAGCTTTGTGATGACAAGGGCATATAGCATTGTGATGACAGTGGCATGGAACATTGGACTTACAAGTTTCATGGATTATTGTGATGACAGTGGGCATGGTGCATTGTGATGACAAGGTCATGGAGCACTGTGATGACAAGGTCATGGAATACTGTGAAGAGTGGTGACAGGGAGCATTGTGATGACATATGTCATGGTCCATTGAGATGACAATGGCATGGAGCATTGTGATGCCATGTGTAATGGAGGATTGTGATGACAAAGGTAATGGAGCATTGTGATGACAATGGCTTGGAGCATTGTGATAACAAGGGTCATGGAACATTGTGATGACAAGGGCATGGAGCATTGTGATGACAACGGACATTGAGAATTTTTATGACAAAGTCATGAAGCATTTTGATGACAAAGGCATGGAGCTTGCTATGACAGGGGTCATGGGGCATTGCGAAGAAAGTTCATGGAGAATTGTGATGACAAGATCATGTAACATTGTGATAAGAAGTGTCACGAAGCATTGTGATGACAAGGACGTGGAGAATTGTAATGACTTGGGACATGGAGCACTGTGATGAACAGGGCATGGAGAATTGTGATGGCAAGGGCCACTGAGAATTTTGATGACAACGTCGTGAAGCATTGTGATGAGAAGCGCATGGAGCTTGCTATGACAGGGGTCATGGAGCATTGCGATGACAAGTGCATGGATAATTGTGATGAAAAGTGCATGTAACATTGTGATGAGATGTGTCATGGAGCATTGTGATGACAAGGACGTGGAGAATACTGATAACCAGGGCATGGAGTATTGTGATGGCAAGACCGGGGAGCATTGTGATGAGAAGACCATGGATAATTGTGATGACGGGCATCATGGAGCTCTGTAATGACAAGGGGCATGGAGCATTGTGATGACAGGGGTCATGGAGCATTGTGATGACAGGGGTCATGGAGCATTGTCATGACAAGGGTCATGGAGCATTCTGATGACGAGCTTGTGGAGTATTGTGATGACAATTGCATGGAGCATTGTGAAGAAAAGTGCATGGAGCATTGTGATGACTGGGGTCATAGAACATTGTGATGGCATGGCTGAGGGAGTATTGTGATGACTAGTGATGGAACATTGTGATATTAGTGGTGAGAGACCATTTTCATGAGAAGTGCATGGAGCATTGTTATGACAAGTTTTATGGAGCATTGTGATGACAAGGATGTGGAACATTGTGATGACAAGCGCATGGTGCCTTGTGATGACATCGGTCATGGAGCATTGTGATGAGAAGTGTCATGGATCATTGTGATGGCAAGTCCGTGGATCACTTTGATGAGAAGACCAATGATAATTGTGATGACGAGCGTCATGGAGCACTGTAATGACAAGGGGCAAGGAGCATTGTGATGACAGGTGTCATGGAGCATTGTGATAACAGGGTTCATGGAGCACTGTGATGACAAGGGTCATGGAGCATTCTGATGACAAGCTTGTGGAGTATTGTGATGACAATGGCATGGAGCATTGTGATGAAAAGGGCATGGAGCATTGTCATGAAAAAAGCATGGAGTCTTTTCATGACAGGTTTCAAGGAGCATTCTGACGACAAGTGTCAGGAAGCATTGTGATGACAAGTGTATTGAGAATTGTCATGAAAATGATCATGGAGCATTGTGATGACAAGGCATGGAGTATTGTGATATCAGACATCATGGAACATTGTGATGACAAGTGTTATGGAACATTGTGTTCACAGGTGTTTGGAGCATTGTGATGACAGAGGTCATGGATCATTTTGATTTCAAGGAGCATGAGAAATGTGATGACAATGGCATGAATCAATGTGAACCCAAGGTTCATGGAGGATTGTGATGACAATGGTAATGGAGGATTGTGATTACAAGTGCATGGAGCATTGTGATGACAAGGTCATGTAGCATTTTGCTGACAAAGGCATGGAGCATTGTGATGACAATGGTCATGGAGCAATGGGATTAGAAGCATCATGGATCATTGTGATAACAGGGGTCATGGAGCATTGGGAAGGCAAGGGTATAGATCATTGAGATGAAAAGGGTCATGGAGATTTTTGATGACAAGAGTCCCGGATCACTGTATTGTCAGGTGTCATGATGCATTGTGGTGACAGTGGTCATGGAACATTGTGATGACAGGTGTTATGGAGCATTGTGATGAGAAGACCATGGAGCATTGTGATGACAAGTCTCGTGGAGCAATCTGATGAAAAGGGGCATGGAGAATTGTGATTACAGGTTTCATGGAGCAATGTGATGACAAGGGCATGGAGCATGGTGATGACAAGTCATATAGCATTTTGCTGACAATGCCTTGGAGCATTCTGATGACATGCGTCACGGAGCTTTGTGATGACAAGCGCATGGAGCATTGTGATTACAGAGGTCTTGGAGCATTGTAATGAAAAGTGCATGGATCATTGTGAGGAAAAGGCATGCAACACTGTCATGACAGGTTTCAAGGAGCATACAGAAGACCAGTGTCAGGGAGCATTGTGATGACAAGGGTATTGAACATTGTGTTGACAAAGGTCATGGGGCATTGTGATGAGAAGACAATGGATAATTGTGATGAGGAGCGTCATGGGGCATTGTGATGACAAGTGTTATGGAACACTGTGATCAGAAGGGTTTGGAGCATTGTGATGACAAAGGTCATGGAACATTTTGATTTCATTGTGATGACAATAGCATGAAGCATTATGATGATGGGCATGCTGCATTGTGATGACAGTGTTCATGGAGAATTTAGATGAAAAGGGGCATGGAGCTTTGTGATTACAGGGGTCTTGGAGCATTGTGATGACAAGGTACATGGAGCCTTGTGATGACAATGCTGTGGAATATTGTGATGGCAGGGGTCAGGGAGGATTGTTATGACAGGGGTGAGGGAGTATTGTGATGACTAGTGATGGAACATTGTGATATCAGTGGTGAGAGAGCATTTAGATGAGAAGTGCATGGAGCATTGTGATGACAAGTTTTATGGAGCTTTGTGATGACAAGGTTGTGGAGCATTGTCATGACAAGTGCATGGCACATTGTGATGACATGTGTCTTGGAGCTTTGTGCTGAGAAGCGCATGTAGGATTGTGATGACAAGGGTCAGGGAGCATTGTGCTGACAAAGGCATGGAGCATTGTGATGACAAGTTTTACAGAGCATTGTCATGACGAGGGAATGGACCATTGTGATGACAAAGGTCATAAAGCATTGTGGTGACTGGAGTCACGGAGCATTATGATGTGAGGGGTCATGGAGCATTGTGATTACAAGGGCATGGAGCATTGTGATGACAGGGGCATGGAGAATTGGTCTGACAAGTTTCATGGATTATTGGTATGAGGGTGGGCATGGCACATTGTGATGACAAGGGCATTAAACATTTTTATGACAAGGTCATGTAGTATTGTGAAGACAGGTATCAGGGAGCATTGTGATGACATATGTCATGGTGCTTTGTGATGACAATGGCGTGGAGCGTTGTGATGCCAAGTGTCATGGAAGATTGTGATAACAAATGTAATGGAGCATTGTGATGCCAAGTGTCATGGAGGATTGTGATGACAAACGTAATGGAGCACTGTATGACAATTGCTTGGAGAATTGTGATGAAAAGGGTCATGGAGCATTGTGAGGACCAGGGCAGGGAGCATTGTGATGGAAAGACCGTGCAGCATTGTGATGAGAAGACCATGGATAATTGTGATGACGAGCGTCATGGAGCACTGTAATGACAAGAGGCATGGAGGATTGTGATTACAGGGGTCATGAAGCATTGTGATGACAGGGGTCATGGAGCATTGTGATGACATGGGCCATGGAGCATTCTGATCACAAGCTTGTGGAGTATTTTGATGACAATGGAGCATAGTGATGAAAGGTCATGGAGCATTGTGATGAAAAAGGTATGGAGCCTTTTCATGACAGGGTTCAAGGAGCATTCTGAAGACAAGTTTCAGGGAGCAGTGTGATGACAAGGGCATCGAGCATGGTGATGAGAAGGCCATGGAGCATTCTGATGATATGGGTCATGGAGCTTTGTGATGACAAGGGCAAGGAGCATTGTGATTACTGGGGTTTGGAACATTGTGATGAAAAGCGCATGGATCATTGTGATGAAAAAGGCATGGAGCCTTGTCATGACAGGGTTTAAGAAGCATACTGACGACAAGTGGCAGGGAGCATTGAGATGACAAGTGTATTGAGTATTGTGATGACAAATATTATGGAGCATTGTGATGAGAAGACCATGGATAATTGTGATGAGGAGCATCAAGGGGAATTGTGATGACAAGTGTTATGGAACATTGTGATCAGAAGGGTTTGGTGCATTGTGATGATAGAGGTCATGGAGCATTTTGATTTCATTGTGATGACAATAGCATGAAGCATTATGATGTTGGGCATGGTGCATTGTGATGACAGGGTTCATGGAGCATTGAGATGAAAAGGGACATGGAGCATTGTGATTACAGGTGTCTTGGAGCATTGTGATGACAAGGGCATGGAGCATTGTGAATGAGAAGGCCATGGAGCATTCTGATGACATGCGTCATGGAGCTTTTTGATGACAAGGGCTTGGAGCATTTGTCTGAAATTTTTCATGGATTATTGTGATGAGAGTGGGCATGGAGCATTGTGATGACAAGGACACGGAACAATCTGATACCTGGGTCATGGAGGATTGTAATGACAAGGTCATGGAGCATTGTGATGAGAAGGGCATCGAGCATTGTGATGACCAGAGTCATGGAGCTTTGTGATGACAAGGGCATGGAGCAATGTGATGAGAGGCTTCATGAAGCATTGTGATGACAATGACATGGAGCATTGTGATGCCAAGGGTCATGGAGCTTTGTGATGACAAAGGTCATGGAGCATTTTGATGACAAGGGAGTGGTGCATTGTGATGATAATGGCATGTAGCATTGTGATGATAGGGGTCATGGAACATTGTGATGGCAGTGGTGAGGGAGTATTGTGATGACTAGTGATGTAACATTGTGATATCAGTGGTGAGAGAGCATTTTCATGAGAAGTGCATGGAGCATTGTGATGACAATGTTTATTGAGCATTGTGATGACAAAGATGTGGAGCATTGTGATGACAACCGCATGGCGCATTGTGATCATATCGGTCATGGAGCACTGTGCTGACAAGCTCATGGAGCACTGTGATGACAAGTGTCATGGAACATTGTGCTGACAAAGGCATGGAGCATTGTGATGCCAAGTTCATGGAGCATTGTGGTGACAAAGGTCACAGAGACTTGTGATGATGAGGGCATGGACCATTGTGATGACAATGTCTTGAGGCATTGTGATGACTGGAGTCACGGAGCATTGTGATGACAGGTGTCATGGAGCATTGTGATGACAAGTGCATGGAGCATTGTGATGACAGGGGCATGGAGCATCGGTCTGAAAAATTTCATGGATTATTGTGATGACAGTGGGCATTGCACATTGTTATGACAAGGGCATGGAGCACTGTGAAGAAAAGGTCATGGATTATTTTGAAGTCAGGTGTCAGGGAGCATTGTGATGACCTATGTCATGGTACATTGTGATGACAACTGCATTGAGCATTGTGATGACAAGTGTCATGGAGGATTGTGATGACAAAGGTAATGGAGCATTGTGATGACAATGGTCATGGAGCATTGTGATGAAAAGTACATGGAGCATTGTGATGACAAGGGCTTTTGAGAATTTTGATGACAAGTTCGTGAAGCACTCTGATGAAAAGCACATGGAGCTTGCTATGACAGGGGTCTTGGAGCATTGCGATGACAAGTGCATGGAGAATGTGATTACAAGAGCACGTAACATTGTGATTTGAAGTGTCATGGAGCATTGTGATGGCAAGACGGTGGAACATTGTGATGAGAAGACCATGGATAATTGTGATGACGAGCGTCATGGAGAACTGTAATGACAAGGGGCCTGGAGCATTGTGATGACAGGTGTCATGAAGCATTGTGATGTCAGGGATCATGGAGAATTGTGATGACAAGGGTCATGGAGCATTCTGATGACAAGCTTGTGGAGTATTGTGATGACAATGGCATGGAGCATTTTGATGAAAAGAGCATGGAGCATTGTGATGAAAAAGGCATAGAGCCTTTTCATGACAGGGTGCGAGAAGCATACTGACGACAAGTGTAAGGGAGCATTGTGATGACAAGTGTATTGAGCATTGTGATGACAAAGGTCATGGAACATTGTGATGACAAGGGCATGGATTATTGTGATGACAGGCATCATGGAGCCTTGTGATGACAAGTGTTATGGAACAATGTGATCACAAGGATTTGGAGCACTGTGATGACAGAGGTCATGAATCATTTTGATATCAAGGAGCATGGAGCATTGTGATGACAGGGGTCATGGAGGATTGTGATGAAAAGATCATGGAGCATTGAGCTGAAAATGTTCATGGAGGATTCTGATGAAAGTGGTCATGCAGCACTGTGATGACAAAGTCCTGGAGCACTCTGATGAGAAGACCATGGAGCCTTGTGATGAGAAGTCTCATGGAGCATTCTGATGAGAAGGGACATGGAGCATTGTGATTACAGGGTTCTTGGAGCATTGTGATTACAAGGGCATGGAGCATTGTGAGAGATGTCCAAGGAGCATTCTGATGACATGCCTCATGGAGCTTTGTAAAGACCATGGCATGGAGCATTGTGATTACAGGTGTCTTGGAGCATTGTGATGAAAAGGGAATGGATCATTGTGATGAAAAAGGCATGGAGCCATGTCATGAGAGGGTTCAAGGAGCATACTAACGACAAGTGTCAGGGAGCATTGTGATGACAAGTGTATTGAGCATTGTGATGACAAAGGTCATGGAACATTGTGATGAGAAGTTCATGGATAATTGTGATGACGAGCCTCATGGGGCGTTGTGATGACAAGTGTTATGGAGCATTGTGATCACATGGGTTTGGAGCATTGTGATGACAGGGGTCATGGAGCATTTTGATTTCATTTTGATGACAACAGCATGAAGCATTATGATGATGGGCATGGTTCGTTGTGATGACAGGGTTCATGGAGCATTGAGATGAAAAGGTGTATGGAGCATTGTGATTACTCGGGTCATGGAATATTGTGATGAGAAGACCATGGAACACTGTGATGACAGGTGTGAGGGAGTATTGTGATGACTAGTGATGGAAAATTGTAATATCAGTGGTGAGAGAGCATTTTGATTCGAAGTGCATGGAGCTTTGTGATGATAATATTTATGGAGTATTGGGATGACAAGTTTGGGGAGCATTGTGATGACAAGTGCTTGGCACACTGTGATGACATGGATCATGGAGCATTGTGCTGAGAAGCGCATGGAGCATTGTGATGACAAGGGTCATGGAGCATTGTGCTGACAAAAGCATGCAGCATTGTGATGACAAGGCTCAGAGAACATTGGGATGAAAAGTTCATGGAGCATTTTGGTGACAAAGTTCACAGAACCTTGTGATGACGAGGACATGGACCTTTGTGATGACAAAGTTCATGAAGCATTGTGATGACTGGAGTCACAGAGAATTGTGATGACAAGGGAATGGAACATTTTGATCACGGGCATGGAGCATTGGTGTGACAATTTTCATGGATTATTGTGATGACAGTCGGCATGGCACATTGTGATGACAAGGGCATGGAGCATTGTGATTACAAGGTCATGGAGTATTGTGAAGACAGGTGTCACGGTGCATTGTGATGGCATATGTCATGTTCCATTGTGATGACAATGGCATGGAGAATTGTGATGCCAATTGTCATGGAGCATTGTGAAGACAAAGGTAATGGAGCATTGTGATGACAAGGGCTTGGAGCATTGTGATGACAATGGTCATGGAGCATTGTGATGAAAAGGGCTTTTGAGAATTTTGATGACAAGTTCGTGAAGCACTGTGATGAAAAGCAAATGGAGCTTGCTATGACAGGGGTCTTGGAGCATTGCAATGACAAGTGCATGGAGAATGTGATTACAAGAGCATGTAACATTGTGATTTGAAGTGTTATGGAGCATTGTGATGGCTAGACGGTGGAGCATTGTGATGAGAAGACCATGGATAACTGTGATGACGAGCGTCATGGAGAACAGTAATGACAAGGGGCATGGAGCATTGTGATGACAGGGGTCATGGAGCATTGTGATGACAAGTGTCATCGAGCATTCTGATGACAAGCTTGTGGAATATTGTGATGACAATGGCATGGAGCATTGTGATGATTAGACCATGGAGCCTTGTGATGAGAAGTCTCATGGAGCATTCTGAGGAAAAGGGGCATGGAGCATTGTGATTACAGGGGCTTGGTGCATTGTGATTACAAGGGCATGGAGCATTGTGAGAGATGTCCAAGGAGCATTCTGATGACATGCGTCATGGAGCTTTGTGATGACCAGTGCAAGGAGCATAATGATTACATGGGTTTTGGAGCATTGTGATGAAAAGGGCATGGATCATTGTGATGAAAAAGGCATGGAGCCTTGTCATGACAGTGTTCAAGGAGCATACTGATGGCAAGTGTCAGGGAGCATTGTGATGACAAGTGTATTGAGCATTGTGATGAGAAATATTATGGAGCATTGTGATGAGAAGACCTTGGATAATTGTGATGACGAGCGTCATGGGGCGTTGTGATGACAAGTGTTATGGAACATTGTGATAACAAGGGTTTGGAGCATTGTGATGACAGAGGTCATGGAGCATTTTGATTTCATTGTGAAGACAACAGCATGAAGCATTATGATGATGCGCCTGGTGCATTGTGATGACAGGGTTCATGGAGCATTGAGATGAAAAGTGGCATGGAGCATTGTGATTACAGGTGTCTTGGAGCATTGTGATGACAAGGGCATGGAGCATTGTGAATGAGAAGGCCATGGAGCATTCTGATGACATGCGTCATGGAGCTTTGTGATGACAAGGGCATGGAGCATTTGTCTGAAAATTTTCATGGATTATTGTGATGAGAGTGGGCAAGGAGCATTGTGATGACAAGGACACGGAACACTGTGATACATGGGTCATGGAGGATTGTAATGACAAGGTCATGGAGCACTGTGATGAGAAGGGCATCGAACATTGTGATGACAAGCGTCATGGAGCTTTGTGATGACAAGGGCATGGAGCAATGTGATGAGAGGCTTCATGAAGCATTGTGATGACAATGGCATGGAGCATTGTGATGCCAAGTGTCATGGAGCATTGTGATGACAAAGGTCATGGAGCATTTTGATGACAAGGGAGTGGTGCATTGTGATGATAACGGCATGTAGCATTGTGAAGATAGGGGTCATGGAACATTGTGATGACAGTGGTGAGGGAGTATTGTGATGACTAGTGATGGAACATTGTGATATCAGTGGTGAGAGAGCATTTTCATGAGAAGTGCATGGAGCATTGTGATGACAATGTTTATGGAGCATTGTGATGACAAGGATGTGGAGCATTGTGATGACAACCGCATGGCACATTGTGATCACATCGGTCATGGAGCATTGTGCTGACAAGCTCATAGAGCATTGTGATGACAAGTGTCATGGAACATTGTGCTGACAAAGGCATGGAGCATTGTGATGCCAAGGGTCACAGAGCATTGTGATGAAAAGTTCATGGAACATTTTGGTGACAAATGTCACAGAGATTTTTGATGATGAGGGCATGGACCATTGTGATGACAAAGTCTTGAAGCATTGTGATGACTGGAGTCACGGAGCGTTGTGATGACATGTGTCATGGAGCATTGTGATGACAAGTGCATGGAGCATTGTGATGACAGGGGCATGGAGCATCGGTCTGAAAAATTTCATGGATTATTGTGATGAGAGTGGGCATTGCACATTGTGAATGCAAGGGCATGGAGCACTGTTCAGAAAAGGTCATGGAGTATTGTGAAGTCAGGTGTCAGGGAGCATTGTGATGACCTATGTCATGGTGCATTGTGATGACAATGGCATGGAGCATTGTGATGACAAGTGTCATGGAGGATTGTGATGACAAAGGTAATGGAGCATTGTGATGAAAAGCGCTTGGAGCATTGTGATGAGAAGTGTCATGGAGCATTGTAATGACAAGGGCATGGAGCATTGTGATGACCAAGGCAACTGAGTATTTTGATGCCAACGTCGTGAAACATTGTGATGACAAGCACATGGAACTTGCTATGACAGGTGTCATGGAGCATTGTGACGACAAGTGCATGGATAATTGTGATGACAATAGCATGTAACTTTGTGATGAGAAATGTCTTGGAGCATTGTGATGACAATGACGTGGAGAATTGTGATGACAAGGGACATGGAGCACTGTAACGACCAGGGCATTGAGCATTGTGATTTCAAGACCGTGGAGCATTGTGATGAGAAGTTCATGGATAATTGGGATGACGAGCGTCATGGAGCACTGTAATGACAAGGGAAATGGAGCATTTTGATGACAGGTGTCATGGATCATTGTGATTACAGGTGTCTTGGAGCATTGTGATGACAAGCTTGTGGAGTATTCTGATGACACTGGCATGGAGCACTGTGATGAAAACGGCATGGAGCATTGTGATGAAAAAGGCATGGAACCTTTTCATGACAGGTTTCAAGGAGCATTCTGACGACAAGTGTCAGGGAGCATTGTGATGACAAGTGTATTGAGCATTTTGATGACAAATTTCATGCAGCATTGTGATGACAGGCATCATGGAGCGTTGTGATGACAAGTGTTATGGAGCATTGTGATCACAAGGGTTTGGAGCATTGTGATGACAGAGGTCATGGATCATTTTCATTTCAAGGAGCATGGAGCATTGTGATGACAAGGGCATGAAGCAATGTTAACCCAAGGTTCACCGAGGATTTTGATGACAATTGGAATGGAGTATTGTGATGTCAAGTGCATGGAGCATTGTGATGACAGTGTCATGAAGCATTTTGCTGACAAAGGCATGGAGCATTTTGATGACAAGTATCATGGAGCACTGTGATGACAAGTGTCACGGAGCATTGTGATTACAGGGGTCATGGAGCATTGGGATGGCAAGGGCATGGATCATCTTGATGACAAGGGTCATGGAGCATTTTGATGACAAGAGTCCCGGATCATTGTGTTGTCAGGGGTCATGGAGCATTGTGATGACAGTGGTAATGGAGCATTGTGATGACAGGTTCATGGAGCATTGTGATGAGAAGGTCATAGAGCATTGGGCTAAAAATATTCATGGAGTATTGTGAAGGCGGGGGTCATGGAACATTGTGATGACAAGGGAATGGTGCCTTGTGATGACAAGGTACTGAAGCATTGTGATAAGAAAACACTGGAGCCTTGTGTTGACGAGTCTCATGGAGCATTCTGATGAAAAGGGGCATGGAGAATTGTGATTACATGGGACTTGGAACATTGTGAAGAATAGGGCATGGATCATTGTGATGAAAAAGTCATGGAGCCTTGTCATGACTGGGTTCAAGGAGCATAATGACGACAAGTGTCAGGGAGCATTGTGATGACAAGTGTATTGAACATTGTGATGACAAAGGTCATGGAGCATTGTGATGAGAAGACCATGGATAATTGTGATGTAGAGCGTCATGGGGCATTGTGATGACATGTTTTATGGAACACTGTGATCACAAGGGTTTGGAACATTGTGATGACAGAGGTCATGGAGCATTTTGATTTCATTGTGATGAAAATAGCATAAAACATTATGATGATGGGCATGGTTCATTGTGATGACAGGGCTCATGGAGCACGGAGATGAAAAGGGGCATGGAGCATTGTGATTACAGTGGTCTTGGAGCATTGTGATGAGACGTTCATGGAGCATTGGGCTAAAAATGTTCATGGAGAATTGTGATTACAGGGGTCATGGAGAACTGTGATCACAAGGGTCATGGAGCATTGTGATGACAAGCGTCACGGAATATTTTGATTAAAGGTGTCATGGAGCATTGGGATGACAAGGGCATGGATCATTGTGATGACAAGTATCATGGAGATTTTTGATGACAAGAGTCCCGGATCATTGTGTTGTGAGGGGTCATGGAGCGCGGGGATGACAGTGGTCATGGAGCATTGTGATGACAGGGGTCATGGTGCATTGTGATGAGAAGGTCATGGATCATTGGGCTGAAAATGTTCATGGAGTATTGTGATGACAGGGGTCATGGAGCATTGTGATGACAAGGGAATGGAGCATTGTGATGACAAGGTCCTGGAGCATTGTGCTGAGAAGACCATGGAGTCTTGTGATGACAATTCTCATGGAGCATTCTGATGAAAAGCGGCATGGAGCATTGTAATTAATGGGGTCTTGGAGCATTGAGATGACAAGGGCATGGAGCATAGTGATGAGAACGCCATGGAGCTTTCTGATGACATGCGTCATGGAGCTTTGTGAAGACAAGCACATGGAGCATTGTGATTACCGGGGTCTTGGAGCATTGTGATGAAAAGGGCATAGATCATTGCGATGAAAAATGCATGGAGCCTTGTCATGACAGGGTTCAAGGAGCATACTGAGGACAAGTGTCAGGGAGAATTGAGATGACAAGTGTATTGAGCATTGTGATTACAAAGGTCATGGAGCATTGTGATGAGAAGACCTTGGATAATGGTGATGACGAGCGTAATGGGGCGTTGTGATGCCAAGTGTTATGGAACATTGTGATCACAAGGGTTTGGGGCATTTTGGTGTCAGAGGCCATGGAGAATGTTGATTTCATTGTGATGACAATAGCATGAAGCATTATGATGATGGGCATGGTGCATTGTGATGACAGGGTTCATTCAAAATTGAGATGAAAAGTAGCATGGGACATTGTGATGACTGGAGTCACGGAGCATTGTCATGACAGGGTTCATGGAGCATTGTGATGACAAGGGCATGGAGATTTGGGATGAAAGGGGCATGGAGCATTGGTCTGACATGTTTCATGGATTATTGTGGTGAAAGAGGGCATGACACATTGGTCTGACACGTTTCATGGATTATTGTGATGACAGAGGGCATGGCACATTGTGATAACTAGCGCATGGAGCATTGTGATGACAAGGTCATTGATTATTGTGAAGAAAGGTGTCAGGGAGCATTGTGGTGACATATGTCACGGTGCATTGTGATGACAATGGCACTGAACATTGTGATGCCAAGTGTCATGGAGAAATGTGATGACAAATGTAATGGAGCATTGTGATGACAAGGGCTGGGAGCATTGTGATGACAAAGGTAATGGAGCATTATGATGACAAGAGAATGGGTCATTGTGATGACAAGGGTCATGGAACATTTTGATGACAAAAGTCCCGGATCATTGTGTTGTCAGGTTTCATGGAGCATTGTGATGACATGGGTCATGGAGCATTGTGATGAGAGGGGTCATGGAGCACTGTGATGACAAGGGTCTTGGAGCATTCTGATGACAAACTTGTGGAGTATTATGATGACAATGGCATGGAGCATTGTGAGAAAAAGGGCATGGAGCATTTTGATGAAAAAGGCATGGAGCCTTTTCAAGACAGGGTTCAAGGAGCATTCTGAGGAAAATTGTCAGGGAGCATTGTGATGACAAGTGTATTGAGCATTGTGATGACAAAGTTCATGGAGCATTGTGATGACAAAGTTCATGGAGAATTGTGATGACAAGGGCATGGATTATTGTGATGACAGGCATCATGGAGCGTTGTGATGACAAGTGTTATGGAGCGTTGTGATGACAAGTGTTATGGAACATTGTGATCACAAGTGTTTGGAGCATTGTGATGAGAGAGGTCATGGATCAATTTTATTTCAAGAATCATGGAGCATTGTGATGACAGGGCATGAAGCAGTGTGATCCCGAAGTTCATGGTGGATTGTGATGACACAGGTAATGGAGAATTGTGAGGACAAGTGAATGGAGCATTGTGATGACAAGGTCATGTATCATTTTGCTGACAAAGGCATGGAGCACCGTGATGACAAGTGTCATGGAGCTATGTGACAACAAGCGTCAAGGACCATTGTGATTACAGGGGTCATGGAGCATGGGGATGACAAGCGCATGGAATATTCTGATGACAAGTGGCATGGATCATTTTGATAGCTGTGGTCATGTAGCATTGTGATGACATGGGTCATGGAGCATTGTGATGAGAAAGTCATGGAGCATTGGGCTGAAAATATTCATGGAGTACTGTGATGACAGGGGTCATGGAGCATTTTGATGAGAAAGGAATGGAGCAATGCGATGAGAAGGTCCTGGAGCATTGTGATGAGAGGGCCATGGTGCCTTGTGATGACAAGTGTCATGGAGCATTGTGCTGACAAAGGCATGGAGCATTGTGATGACAAGGGACACAGAGCATTGTGAAGAAAAGTTCATGGAGCATTGTGGTGACAAAGATCACAGAGCCTCGTGTGAAGAGGGCATGGATCATTGGTCTGACAATTTTCATGGATTATTGTGATCACAGTGTGCATGGAGCATTATGATGACAAGGGCATGGAGCATTGTGGTGACAAACATCACAGAGCCTTGTGTGACCAGGGCATGGACCATTGTGATGACAAATGTCATGAAGCATTGTGATGACTGGAGTCACAGAGCATTGTGATGACAGGGGTCATGGAGCATTGTGATGACAAGGGCATGAGCCTTGTGATGACAAGTCTCATGGAGCATTCTAATGAAAATGGGCATGGAGCATTGTGATTACAGGGGTGTTGGAGCATTGTGATGACAAGGGAATGGTGCATTGTGATGAGAAAGCCATGGAGCATTCTGAAGACATGCATCATGGAGCTTTGTGATGACAAGGACATGGAGCATTGTGATTTCATGTGTATGGAGCCTTGTGATGACAAGGGTCATGGAGCCTTGTGATGACAAGGCTGTGGAACATTTTGATGACTGGGATCATGGAGCATTGTTATGACAGTGGTAATGGAGCATTGTGTTGACAAGGCCATGGGGCATTGGTCTGAAAAGTTTCATGGATTATTGTAATGAGAGTGGGACTGGAGCACTCTGATGAAAAATGCCTGGAACACTGTGGTACAGGGTTCATGGAGGACTGTAATGACAAGGGCATGGAGCATTGTTATGAGAAGGGCATCGAACATTGTGATGACAAGCGTCATGGACATTTGTGATGACAAGGGCATGGAGCAATGTGATGAGAAGGTTCCTGGAGCATTGTGATGACAATGACATGGAGCATTGTGATGCCAAGTGTCATTGAACTTTGTGATGACAAAAGTTATGGAGCATTTTGATGACATGTGTTATGGAGCATTTTGAGGTCAGGGGTCATGGAGCACTGTGATGATAAGTGCATGTAGTATTGTGATGACAGGGTTCATGGGACATTGTGATGAGAAGGGTGAGGGAGTATTGTGATGACTAGTTATGGAACAGTTTGATATCAGGGATGACAGAGCATTATGATGAGAAGTGCAGGGAGCATTGTGATGACAAGCTGGTGGAGCATTGTGTTGACAAGCGCATCGAGCATTGTGATGACAAGTGTCTTTGCGTATTGTGCTGAGAAAGGCATGGAGCATTGTGATGACAAGGGTCATGGAGCATTGTGATGAAAAGTTCATGGAGCATTGTGGTGACAGGTCACAGAGCCTTGTGATGATGAGGGCACTGACCATTGTGATGACAAAGATCATGAAGCATTGTGATGATTGGAGTCACGGAGCATTGTCATGACAGCGGCCATGGAGCATTGGGATGTCAAGGGCATGGAGCATTGTGATGACAGGGGCATGGAGCATTTTGATGGTAAAACCCTGAAGCATTGTGATGAGAAGACCTTGGGTAATTGTGATGACGAGCATCATGGAGCACTGTACTGACAAGGGGCATGGAGCATTGTGATGACAGGTGTCAGGGAACATTGTGATGACAGAGGTCATGGAGCATTGTGATGACAAGGGCATGGAGTATTGTGATGACAAGTGCTTGGAGCATTGTGATGACAAGTGTCATGGAGCATTGTGATGACAACGTCATGGATTATTGTTAAGATATGTGTCAGGGAGCATTGTGATGACATATGTCATGTTCCATTGTGATGCCAATGACATGGAGCATTGTGATGCCAAGTGTCATGGAGGATTGTGATGACAAAGGTAAAGGAGCTTTGTGATGACAAGAGCATGGATCATTGTGATCACAAGGGTCATTGAGAATTTTAATGACCAGGTCTTGAAACATTGTGATGACAAGCGCATGGAGCTTGCTATGACAAGGGTCCTGGAGCATAGTGATGACAAGTTCATGCAGAATTGTGATGACAAGAGCATATAACATTGTGAGGAGAAGTGTCAAGGAGCATTGTGATGATAAGGACGTGGAGAATTGTGATGACAAGGGACATGGAGCATTGTGATGACAAGGTCATGGAGCATTGTGATGACAAGGTTATGGATTATTGTGAAGACAGGTGTCAGGGAACATTTTGATGACATATGTCATTGTCCATTGCGATGACAATGGCATGGAGTGTTTTGATGCCAAGTGTCATGGAGGATTGTGAAGACAAATGTAATGGAGCATTTTGATGACAAGGGCTTAGAACATCGTGATGACAAGGGTCATGGAGCATTGTGATGACAAGAGCATGGAGCATTGTGATGACAAATGTCACAGAGCCTTGTGTGACGAGGGCATGGACCACTGTGATGACAAAGGTCATGAAGCATTGTGATGATTGGAGTCACGGAGCATTGTGATGACATGGGTCAGGTAGCATTGTGTTGACAAGGGCATGTTGCATTGTGATAAAAGGGGCATGGAACATTGGTCTGACAAGTTTCATGGATTATTGTGATGACAGTGGGCATGGCACTTTGTGATGACAAGGGCATGGAGCACTGTGGTGACAAAGGTCACAGAGCCTTGTGTGATGAGAGCATGGACCATTGTGATATAAAATGTCATAAATCATTGTGATGACTAGAGTCACGGAGCATTGTGATGACAGGGGCATGGAACATTGGTCTGACAATTTTCATGGATTATTGTGATGACAGTGGGCATGGCTCATTGTGATGACAAGGGCATGGAGCATTGTGATGACAAGGTCATGGAGTATTGTGAAGACAGATGTCAGGGAGCATTGTGAGGACATATGTCATGGTCCATTGCGATGACAATGGCATGGATTATTGTGATGCCAAGTGTCATGGAGCACTGTGATGACAAGTGTTATGGAACATTTTGATCAGAAGGGTTTGGAGCATTGTGATGACAGAGGTCATTGAGCATTTTGATTTCCTTGTGATGACAATAGCATGAAATATTATGGTGATGGGCACGGTGCCTTATGATGACATGTTTCATGAAGCATTGAGAAGAAAAGTGGCATGGAGCACTGTGATTACAGGTGTGTTGGAGCATTGTGATGACAAGGGCATTGAGCATTGTGATTACAGGGGTCTTGGAGCATTGTGATGACAAGGGTCACGGAGGCTTGTGATGACAAGGCCGTGGAACATTGTGATAGCAGGGGTCATGAAGCATTGTTATGACAGGTGTAATGGAGCATTGTGATGACAAGGGTATGGGACATTGGTCTCAAAAGTTTCATGGATTATTTTGATGAGAGTGGGCATGGAGCATTGTGATGACAAGGGCACGGAACACTGTGATACATAGATCATGCAGGATTGTAATGGCAAGGGCATATAGCATTGATTTGAGAAGGACATCGAGCATTGTGATTACAAGAGTCATGGAGATTTGGGATGACTAGTGCATAGAGCAATGTGATGAGAGGCTTCATGAATCATTGTGATGACATTGGAATGGAGCATTGTGATGCCAATGGTCATGGAGCTTTGTGATGACAAATGTCATGGATCATTTTGATGACATGTGTTATGGAGCATTGTGAGGTCAGGGGTCATGGAGCATTGTGATGAAAAGGGTCATGGAACATTTTGATTACATGGGTTATGGATCATTGTGATGTCAGGGGTCATGGAGCACTGTGATGATAAGGGCATGTAGTATTGTGATGACAGAGGTCAGGGAAAATTGTGATGACAAGGGTGAGGGAGTATTGTTATGACTAGTGATGGAACATTGTGATATCAGTGGTGACGGATCATTTTGATGAGAAGTGCATGCAGCATTGTGATGACAAGCTGGTGGAGCATTTTCCTGACAAGCGCATGGAGCATTGTGATAACAAGGGTCATTGAGTATTGTGCTGAGAAAGGCATGGAGCATTGTGATGACAAGGGTCATGGAGCATTGTGATGAAAAGTTCATGGAGCATTGTGGTGACACAGGTCACAGAGGCTTGTGATGACGAGGGCATTGACCATTGTGATGACAAAGATCATGAAGCATTGTGGTGAATGGAGTCACGGAGCATTGTGATGACAGGGGTCATGGAGCATTGGGATGTCAAGGGCATGGAGCATTGTGATGACAGGAGCATGGAGCAATGGTCTCACAAATTTCATGGATTATTGTGATGACAGTGGGCATGGTGCATTGTGATGAAAAGAGCATGGAACATTGTGATAACAACGTCATGGATTATTGTGAAGACAGGTGTCAGGGAACAATGTGATGACATATGTCACGGTCCATTGTGATGCCAATGCCATGGAGCATTGTGATGCCAAGTGTCATGGAGGATTGGGATGACAAAGGTAAAGGAGCATTGTGATGATCAGGACATGGAGCAATGTGATGGCAAGACCGTGGAGCATTGTGATGAGAAGACCATGGATAATTGTGATGACGAGCATCATGGAGCTTTATGATGAAAAGAGCCATGGAGCCTTCTGACATAAGATATTACTTATGAAGGAAATGTAAACATGGCTAAACATGAACTGAATTAGGAAAGAGAACAGAGTCTCACATTTAGAAAACATACTTATGGCTGCTTAGGGGAAAGAAAGGTGGGAAGATGCACAAAACCAGAGTAGGAAATTAGCACAGGTACCGTTCAATAGTCCAAATACAGAATAGACAAGTCCTACTCCTTCCTCAGTGAACGGGACTCAACACCCCTATTCCCCGCAGAGGAATATATCTGATTAGAAAGAATCTTTTTTTTTTTTTTTTTTTTTTTTTTTTTTTTTGCGGTATTTGGGCCTCTCACTGTTGTGGCCTCTGTGGTTGCGGAGCACAGGCTCCGGACACGCAGGCTCAATGGCCATGGATCATGGGCCAAGCCGCTCCGCGGCATGTGGGATACTCCCAGACCGGGGCACGAACCCGTGTCCCCTGCAGCAGCAGGCGGACTCTCAACCACTGTGCCACCAGGGAAGCCCCTGATTAGTAAGAATCTTAAAACCAATGTATCGATATGTCTCCGTAAGGGAATCAAGTCTGTCTAGACCGGCATAAACACGTCAGTGAAAATAAGCTCAACCTGATTATAAAAATGAATTTCAAAAACAAAACCAAAAAAAACAGCGAAATTCTAACACAATTCCTTCAGGTGTTATGATAAAACCTGTAATGACCCTATACAAAATGACAACTGGATGACACATAAGGCTGGTCACTTGGGACTGAGAGGATTGGTGAAATTGGGTGAGAAAATGCAGACGCTTTAAAGCAATAATGCATTCCACCAATTCCATGGGTCCCAACTCTCCAGGTAGAAGGGAATATCACTACAGTTATAACATGTACGGGAAACCAAGAGAATGGACACACTGTGTATACGAAAGCTTTCTAAAACTCAACTAATAGTCCCTCTCCTGGTACTCCGGTTTGAATTTCCAACTGCTTTATTATCAATCTCCCAACTTGGAGAGACAGCCCCTTTAACCTCCTGTTTCTCACACGTTGCCAAATTGGCAGAGGATGGAAGGGAAGATGGAGAACCAATGAGAGAGTATCTGTTAGGCATTTGGACGGGCACATGTCACTCTAATTTCCGGGCAGGAAGAAGAATTAATGAAAGTCTCAGCCAACCACTGGGAACCTCTATAGGTCCTGAACCAAAATTTTGGACTTGCGGTCAGCTCACAAAATAGAGTTGAAAAATGGAGCTCAGGGGCACAGCAATTCACAAACTGGCAGAGTAAGAAAGGGCAACTATCGTCCAAAAATCTGTTCAGGGAAAGCAACGAGGAGGACTTGAAAGCGAGCCAGAATAGCAGGAAACAGATTTCAATGGGTACATTGGAATCACATTCAAACAACAGGAAGAGGGACACAATTTCGACAATGATGCACTTGGCCAAAAAGGTCGTATGCGTTGTCTCCTGAATATATTCAGGAGAAAACACATACGCCCTTTTTGGCCAAGCAAGCAAGTGGGCAATGCAAATCAGCACTACAAAATGTATCACTTCCCACCGGTCAAAAGGGACATCCGCAAAATGTGTAAAAACCAGAAATGCAAGACAGGCACTGGAGAACAGAGAGCCCAGTTATGCTGATGGGCAGGATGTAAATTACCAACTGCCTTTGTGGAGGAGTTCACTGTGTTCCCTAAAACAAGTAAACAAGAGAGATACCGAACCAAGGGCACTTCCAGTCTAGGGAATATACCTTGGGAAAACTGAAAATCAATAAGACAGAGCCACCCCAAATTTGGGGCTGCACTGCTTACAGGAACCTCAACTTGGGTACACCTTAAATATCCCAGGAAAGACAAAAATGGTTTAAGAAATTGTATTACTTATGGACGATGGAATATCCCCCAGCCATGAAATCAATGTCATGAGGCAAGTAGCAGCAAAAAGAGTGGATTCAGGTACAATGATTCTAAGTGAAATAAGTCACAGAGAAAAGGAAACTTATCATAAGATATCACTTATGAAGGTCCTGTAAACATGGCTACACATGAACTGAGTTAGGAAAGAGAACAGAGTCTCACATTTAGAAAACAATCTTATGCCTGCCTAAGCAGGAAGGAAAGGTGGGGTGATGCATAAAACCAGAGTTTGATATCAGTACAGGTACCGTTCCAAAAACCAACTAGGAATTATACAAGTCCTACAACTTCGTCAGTGAAAGGGACTCAAAACCCCATATTTCCCGCAGAGGAATATATCTGACTAGTAAGAATCTTAAAACCTATGTATTGATATGTCTCCGTAAGGGAATCAAGTGTGTCTAGACTGGCATAAACATGGCAGTGAAAATCAGCTCAAACACACTATAAAAAGGAATTTCAAAAACCAAACAAAAAAATAGGGAAATTCTTTACAATTCCTTCAGGGGCTCTGATGAAACATGGATTGACCCTATCTACAACGACAGTTTGATGTGGCATAAGGCTGGACACTTGGGACTCAGAGAATTGGTGAGATTGAGTCAGCAAATGCAGACCATTTAACAATAATGCGTGGCACACATTCCAAGGATCCCAACTCTCCAGGTTGAATGGAATTTTACTACAGCTATAACATGTACGGGAAAGCAAGAGAATGGACACACTGTGAATACGAAAGGTTTCTAAAACTCAACTAATAATCCCTGTCCTTGTGCTTCGGTTTGAATTTCCAACTGCTTTGCTATCAATCTCCCAACTTGGAGAGACAGCCCCTTTAACCTCCTGGTTCTCACAGGTTGCAAATTAGGCAGAGGATGAAATGAGAGATGGAGAACCAAAGAGAGAGTAGCTGTTAGGCATTTGGAAGGGCACATTACACTCTAATTTCCCGGCAGAAAGAAGAATTAACCAAAGTCTCAGCCACACTCCGGGAACCAGTATAGATCCTGAAGCAAAATTTTGGACTTGCGGTCAGCTCACAAAAAACGAGTTGAAAAATGGAGTTCAGGGGCTCAGCAATTCACAAATTGGCAGAGTAATAAAGGGCAACTATCGACCAAAAATCTGTTGAGGGAAGGCAACGAGGCATACTTGAAAGGGAGCCAGAATAGCAGGAAATAGATTTCAAAAGGTACATTGGAATCACCTTTAAAGCACAGGAAGAGGGTCACAATTTCGACCATGGTGCATTTGCCCAAAAAGGGCGTATGCGTTTAATCCTGAATATAATCAGGAGGAAACACATACGCCCTTTTTGGCCAAGCAAAATAGCGGGCCATGAAATTCTGCAGTACAAAGAATTATCACTTCCCAGTGGTCAAAAGGAACATCTGCAAAATGTGTAAAAACCAGAAAGGCAAGACAGGCCCTGGAGAACAGGGAGCCTAGTCATGCTGATGGGCGGGATGTAAATTGCCAACTCCCTCTCTGGAGGAGTGCATTGTGTTCCCTAAAACAAGTAAACAACAGAGCTACAGAGCTAAGGGCACTTCCAGTCTAGGGAATATACCTTGGGAAAACTGAAAATCAAAAAGACAGAGCCACCCCAAAATTTAGGGCTGCACTGCTTACAAGAACCTCAACTTGTGTACACCTTAAATATCCCAGGAAAGACAAAAATGGTTCAAGAAATTGTGCTACATTCGTAGGATGGAATATCCCTCATCCATGAAATCAATGTCATAAGGCCAGTAGCAGCAAAATGAGTGAATTCAGGTATGATGATTCTAAGTGAAATAAGTCACAGAGAATAAGTAACTTATCATAAGATATTACTTATGAAGATCCTGTAAACATGGCTACACATGAACTGAGTTAGGAAAGAGAACAGAGTCTCACATATAGAAAACACTATTTTGCCTGCTTAAGGGGGAAGGAGATGTGGGGTGATGCATAAAATCAGAGTTTGATATTCATACAGGTACCATTCCAAAAACCAACTACGGATTATACAAGTCCTACACATTCCTCAGTGAAAGGGACACAAAACCCCATATATCCCGCAGAGGAATATATCTGACTAGTAAGAATCTTAAAACCTATGTATTGATATGTCACCGTGAGGGAATCAAGTGTGTCTAGACTGGCATAAACATGGCAGTGAGAATCAGCTGAAACCCACTATAAAAAGGAATTTCAAAAACAAAACAAAAAAACCGGGAAATTCTTTACAATGCCTACATGGGCTCTGATGAAACCTAGAAAGGCCCTATCTACAATGACAGCTGGATGTGGCATAAGGCTGGACACTTGGGACTGAGAGGATTGGTGAGATTGGGTCAGCAAATGCAGACCATTTAAAACAATAATGTGTGGCACACATTCCAAGGATCCCAACTCTCCAGGTTGAAGGGAATATTACTACAGCTATAACATGTACGGGAAACCAAGAGAATGGACACACTGTTAATACAAAAGGTTTCTAGAAATCAACTAATAGTCCCTCTCCTGGTAATTCTGTTTGAATTTCCAACTGCTTTACTATCAATCTCCCAACTTGGAGAGACATCCCCTTTAACCTCCTGGTTCTCACAGGTTGAAAATTAGCAGAGGATGAAAGGGAAGATGGACAACTAATGAGAGAGTAGCTGTTAGGCATTTGGACGGGAATATGTCACTCTAATTTCCAGGCAGAAAGAAGAATTAACCAAAGTCTCAGCCACACGCCTGGAACCAGTATAGGTCCAGAAGCAAAATTTTGGACTTGCGGTCAGCTCACAAAAAACGAGTTAAAAAATGGAGCTCAGGGGCACGGCAATTCACAAATTGGCAGAGCAATAAAGGGCAACTATTGTCCAAAAATCTGTTGAGGGAAGGCAACGAGGCGGACTTGAAAGCGAGCCAGAATAGCAGGAAACAGATTTCAAGAGGTACATTGGTATCGCCTTCAAAGCACAGGAAGAGGGGCACAAGTTCGACAATGATGCACTTGGCCAAAAAGGGCGTATGCGTTTTCTCCTGAATATATTCAGGAGAAAACACATAAGCCCTTTTTGGCCAAGCAAGCAAGCGGGCAATGCAAATCGGCACTACAAAATGTATCACTTTCCACCGATCAAAAGTGACATCCGCAAAATGTGTAAAAATCAGAAAGGCAAAACAGGCCCTTTAGAACAGAGAGCCCAGTTATGCTGATGGGCGGGATGTAAATTACAAACTGCCTTTGTGGAGGAGTTCACTGTGTTCCTTAAAAGAAGTAAACAAGAGAGCTACAGAACCAAGGGCACTTCCAGTCTAGGGAATATACCTTGGGAAAACTGAAAATCAATAAGACAGAGCCACCCCAAAATTAGGGCTGCACTGCTTACAAGAACTTCAACTTGGGTACACCTTAAATACCCCAGGAAAGACAAAAATGGTTTAAGAAATTGTATTACTTACGGACGATGGAATATCCCCCAGCCATGAAATCAATGTCATGAGGCCCGTAGCAACAAAATGAGTGGATTCAGGTACGATGATTCTAAGTGAAATAAGTCACAGAGAAAAAGAAAATTATCATAAGATATCACTTATGAAGGTCCTGTAAACATGGCTACACATGATCTGAGTTAGGAAAGAGAACAGAGTCTCACATTTAGAAAACACTCTTATGCCTCCTTAAGGGGGAAGGAGAGGTGGGGTGATGCATAAAACCAGAGTTTGATATTAGTACAGGTACCGTTCCAAAAACCAACTACGGAACAGAATTAACCTACACCTTTCTCAGTGAAAGGGACTCAAAACACCATATTTCCCGCAGAGGAATATATCTGACTAGTAAAAATCTTATAACCTATGTATTGATAAGTTTCCATAAGGGAATCAAGTGTCTCTAGACTGGCATAAACATGGCAGTGAGAATCAGCTCAAATCCACTATAAAATTGAATTTCAAAAACAAAACAAAAAAACAGGGAAATTCTTTACAATTCCTTCAGGGGCTCTGATGAAACCTGGAATGACCCTATCTACAATGACAGCTGGATGTGAAATAAGGCTGGACACCGTGGGCTGTGAGAATTGGTGTGACTGGGTCAGCAAATGCAGACCAAATAAAGCAATAATGCGTGGCACACATTCCAAGCGTCCCAACTCTCCAGTTTGAAGGTAATATTACTACAGCTATAACATGTACGGGATACCTAGAGAATGGACACACTGTGAATACGAAAGGTTTCTAAAACTAACCTAAGTCCCTCTCCTGGTGCTCCGGTTTGAATTTCCAACAGCCTTATTATCAATATCCCAACTTGGAGAGACAGGCCCTTTAACCTCCTGGTTCGCACAGGTTGCCAATTTGGCAGAGGATGAAAGGGAAGCTGGAGAACCAATGAGAGAATAGCTGTTAGGCATTTGGACGGGCACATGTCACTCCAATTTCCCGGCAGGAAGAAGAATTAATCAAAGTGTGTGCCACCCAGTGGGAAACTGTAGAGGTCCTGAACCAAAATTTTGGACTTGTGGTCAGCTCACAAAAAAGGAGTTGAATAATGGAGATCAGGGGCACAGCAATTCACAAACTGGCAGAGTTCTAAATGGCAACTATCGTCCAAAAATCTGTTGAGTGAAGGCAACGAGGGGGACTTGAAAGCGAGCCGGAATAGCAGGAAACAGATTTCAAGATGTACATTGGAATCGCCTTCAAAGCACAGGAAGAGGGGCAAAACTTCGACAATGATGCACTGGGCCAAAAAGGGCGTATGCGTTACCTCCAGAATATAATCAGGAGGAAACGCCTACGCCCTTATGGGCCAAGCAAGCAAGCGGCAATGAAATTCTGCAGTACAAAGAAATATCACTTCTCAGCGGTCAAAAGGGACATCTGCAAAATGTGTAAAAACCAGAAAGGCAAGACAGGCCCTGGAGAACAGGGAGCCTAGTTATGCTGATGGGCAGGATGTAAATTGCCAACCGCCTCTCTGGAGGAGTGCAATGTGTTCCCTAAAACAATTAAACAACAGAGCTACAGAGCCAAGGGCACTTCCAGTCTAGGGAATATACCTTGGGAAAACTGAAAATCAATAAGACAGAGCCACCCAAAAATTTAGGGCTGCACTGTTTACAAGAACCTCAACTTGGGTACACCTTAAATATCCCAGGAAAGACAAAATTGGTTCAAGAAATTTTAGTATTTACGTACGATGGATTATACCTCAGCCATGAAATCAATGTCATAAGGCCAGTAGCAGCAAAATGAGTGGATTCATGTACGATGATTCTAAGTGAAATAAGTCACAGAGAAAAAGAAACTTATCATAAGATATCACTTATGAAGGTCCTGTAATCATGGCTACATATGAACAGAGTTAAGAAAGAGAAAAGAGACTCTTATTTGCAAAACACTTTTATGCCTTCTTAAGGGGAAAGGAGAGGTGGGTGATGCAGAAAACCAGAATTTGATATTTGTACAGGTACCATTCCAAAAACCAAATATGGAAGAGACAAGACCTACACCTTCCTCAGTGAAAGGGACTCAAAACCCCATATTTCCCGCATTGGAATATATCTGACTAGTAATAATCTTAAAACCTATATATTGATATGTCTCCATAAGGGAATCAAGTGTGTCTAGACTGGCATTAACATGGCAGTGAGAATCAGCTCAAACCCACTATAAAAAGCAATTTCAAAAACAAGCAAACAAAAAATAAACCGGGAAATTCTTTACAATTCCTTCGGGGCTCTGATGAAACCTAGAATGACCCTATCTACAACGACAGCTGGATGTGGCATAAGGCTGGACACTTGGGACTGAGAGGATTGGTGAGATTGGGTGAGCAAATGCAGACCTTTTAAAGCAATAATGCGTGGCACACATTCCCAGGGTCCCAACTCTCCAGGTGGAAGGGAATATTACTACAGCTATAACATGTATGGGAAACCTAGAGAATGGACACAGTGTGAATACGAAAGGTTTCTAGAACTCAACTAATAGTCCCTCTCCTGGTTCTCCAGCTAGAATTTCCAACTGCTTTACTATCAATCTCCCAACTTGGAGAGACAGCCCCTTTAACCTCCTGGTTCGCACAGTTTGCCAATTTGGCAGAGGATGAAAGGGAAGAGGGAGAATCAATGAGAGAGTAGCTGTTAGGCATTTGGACGGGCACATGTCACTCTAATTTCCCAGCAGGAAGAAGAATTAACCAAAGTCTCACCCACCCGCCGGGAACCAGTATAGGTCCTGAACCAAAAGTTTGGATTTGCGGTCAGCTCACAAAAAACAAGTTGAAAAACGGAGCTCAGGGGCACAGCAATTCACAAACCGGCAGAGTAATAAAGGACAACTATAGTCCAAAAACCTGTTGAGGGAAGGCAACAAGGCGGACTTGAAAGCGAGCCAGTATAGCAGGAAACAGATTTCAAGAGGTACACTGGAATCACCTTTAAAACACAGGAAGAGGGCCACAACTTCGACAATGATGCTCTTGGCCAAAAAGGGTGTATGCGTTTTCTCCTGAATATATTTAGGAGAAAACGCATACGCCCTTTTTGGCCAAGCAAGAAAGCGGGCAATGCAAATCTGCACTACAAAGAAGTATTACTTCCCACCAGTCAAAAGGGACATCCGCAAAATGTGTAAAAACCAGAAAGCAAGACAGGCCCTGGAGAACAGGGAGACTAGTTATGCTGATGGGCAGGATGTAAATTGCCAACTGCCTGTCTGGAGGAGTGCATTGTGTTCCCTCAAACAAGTAAACAACAGAGCTACAGAGCCAAGGGCACTTCCAGTCTAGGGAATATACCTTGGGAAAACTGAAAATCAATAAGAAAAAGGCCCCCCAAAATTTAGGGCTGCACTGCTTACAAGAACCTCAACTTGTGTACACCTTATATTTCCGAGGAAAGACAAAAATGGTTCAAGTAATTGTGTTACTTACATAGGATGGAATATCCCTCAGCCATGAAATCAATGTCATAAGGCCAGTAGCAGCAAAATGAGTGGATTCAGGTACGATGATTCTAAGTGAAATAAGTCACAGGGAAAAAGAAACTTATCATAAGATATCACTTATGAAAGTCCTGTAAACATGGCTACACATGAACTGAGTTAGGAAGGAGAACAGAGTCTCACATATAGGAAACACTCTTATGCCTGCTTAAGAGGGAAGGAGAGGTGGGGTGATGCATAAAAACAGAGTTTGATATTAGTACAGGTACCGTTCCAAAAACCAAATATGGAATAGACAACACCTACACTTTCCTCAGTGAAGGGACACAAAACCACATATTTCCCGCAGAGGAATATATGTGACTAGTAAGAATCTTAAAACCTATGTATTGATATGTCTCCGTGACGGAATCAAGTGTGTCTAGACTGGCATAAAAATGGCAGTGAGAATCAGCTCAAACCCACTATAAAAAGGAATTTCAAAAACAAAACACAAAAACAGGGAAATTCTTTACAATTCCTTCAGGGGCTCTAATGAAACCTGGAATGACAGTATCTACAATGAAAGCTGGATGTGGCATAAGGCTGGACACTTGGGACTGAGAGGATTTGCGAGATTCAGTGAGCAAATGCAGAGCATTTAAAGCAATAATGCGTGACAAACATTCCAAGGGTCCCAACTCTCCAAGTTGAAGGGAATATTACTACAGCTATAACATGTACGGGAAACCTAGAGAATGGACACACTCTGAATACGAAAGGTTTCTAGAACTCAAATAATTGTCCCTCTCCTGGTTCTCAAGCTAGAATTTCCAACTGCTTTACTATCAGTCTCCCAAATTGGAGAGACAGGCCCTTTAACCTCCTGGTTCGCACACATTGCCAATTTGGCAGAGGATGAAAGGGAAGAGGGAGAACCAATGAGAGAGTAGCTATAAGGCATTTGGATGGGCACATGTCATTCTAATTTCCCGGCAGGAAGAAGAATTAATAAGAGTCTCAGCCACCCACTGGGAACCTGTATAGGTCCTGAACGAACATTTTGGACATGTAGTCAGCTCACAAAAAAGGAGTTGAAAAATGGATCTCAGGGGCACAGCAATTCACAAACTGGCAGAGTATAAAGGGCAACTATCGTCCAAAAATCTGTTGAGGGTAGGCAACGAGGCGGACTTGAAAGCGAGCAGGAATAGCAGGAAACAGATTTCAAGATGTACATTGGAATCACCTTCAAAGCACAGGAAGAAGGGAACAACTTCGACAATGATGCACTGGGCCAAAAAGGGCGTATGCGTTTTCTCCTGAATATATTCAGGAGAAAACGCATACGCCCTTTTTGGCCAAGCAAGCAAGCGGGCAATGCAAATCTTCACTACAAAGAAGTATCACTTCCCACCGGTCAAAAGGGACATCCGCACAATGTGTAAAAACCAGAAAGTCAAGACAGGCCCTGGAAAACAGGGAGCCTTGTTATGCTGATGGGTGGGATGTAAATTGGCAACTCCCTCTCTGGAGGAGTGCATTGTGTTCCCTAAAACAGGTAAACACCAGAGCTACAGATCCAAGGCACTTCCAGTCTAGGGAATGTACCATGGGAAAACGGAAAATCAATAAGACAGAGACACCCCAATATTTAGGGCTTCACTTCTTACAAGAACCTCAACTTGGGTACACCTTAAATATCCCGGGAAAGGCAAAATTGGTTCAAGAAATTGTGGTACTTACGTAAGATGGAATATACCTCAGCCATGAAATCAATGTCATAAGGCCAGTAGAAGCAAAATGGGTGGATTCAGGTACGAAGATTTTAAGTGAAATTAGTCAAAGAGAAAAAGAAACTTATTATAAGATATCACTTATGAAGGTCCTGTAAACATGGCTACACATGAACAGAGATAGGAAAGAGAACAGAGTGTCACATTTAGAAAACACTCTTATGCCTGCTTAAGGGGAAAGGAGAGGAGGTGTGATGCATAAAAGCAGCGTTTGATATTCATACAGCTACCTTTCCAAAAACCAAATATGGAAGAGACAAGACCTACACCTTCCTCAGTGAAAGGGACTCAAAACCCCTTATTTCCCACAGAGGTATATATCTGACTAGTAAGAATCTTAAAACCTATATATTGATATGTCTCCGTAAGGGAGTCAAGTGTGTCTAGACTGGCATAATCATGGCAGTGAGAATCAGCTCAAACCCTCTATAAAAAGGAATTTCAAAAACAAAACAAAAAAACAGGGATAATCTTTACATTTCCTTCACGGGCTCTGATGAAACATGGAATGACCCTATCTACAATGACAGCTGGATGTGGCATAAGGCTGGACACTTGGGGCTGAGAGGACTGGTGAGATTGGGTCAGCAAATGCACACCATTTAAAGCAATAATGTCATGGAGCATTTTGATGACAAGGGCTTGGAACATTGCGATGACAAGGGTCATGGAGCATTGTGATGACAAGGGCATGGAGCATTCTGATGAAAAGGTGCATGGAGCATTGAGATTACAGGGGTTTTGAAGCAATGTGATTACAAGGGCATGGAGCATTGTGATGAGAAGGCAATGGAGCATTCTGATGACATGCGTCATGGAGCTTTGTGATGACAAGGACATGGAGCATTGTGATTACAGGGGTCTTGGAGCATTGTGATGAAAAGGGAAAGGATCATGGTGATGAAAAATGCATGGAGCCTTGTCATGACAGGGTTCAAGGAGCATACTGATGACAACTGTCAGGGAGCATTGTGATGATAAGTGTATTGAGCTTTGAGATGACAAAGATCATGGAGCATTGTGATGAGAAGACCATGGATAATTGTGATGACCAGTGTCATGGGGCATTGTGATGACAAGTGTTATGGAACATTGTGATCAGAAGGGTTTGGAGCATTGTGATGACAGAGTTCATTGAGCATTTTGATTTCATTGTGATGACAATAGCATGAAATATTATGGTGATGGGCACGGTGCATTGTGATGACAGGGTTCATGGAGCATTGAGATGAAAAGGGGCATGGAGCATTGTGATTACAGGGGTGTTGGAGCATTGTGATGACAAGGGCATGTAGCATTGTGATGAGAAGGCCATGGAGCATTCTGATGACATGAGTCATGGAGCTTTGTGATGACAAGGGCATGCAAAGTTGTGATTACAGGGGTCATGGAATATTGTGATGACAGGGGTGAGGGAGTATTTTCATGACTAGTGATGGAACATTGTGATATCAGTGGTGAGAAGGCATTTTGAGGAGAAGTGCATGGAGCATTGTGATGACAAGGTTTATGGAGAATTTTGATGACAAGGATGTGGAGCAATGTGATGAGAAGTGCATGGTGCATTGTGATGACATGGGTTATGGAGCATTGTGCTGACACGCGCATCAAACATTCTGCTGAGAAAGGCATGGAGCTTTGTGATGACAAGGGTCACAGAGCATTTTGATAAAAATTTCATGGAGCATTGTGGTGACAAAGGTCACAGAGCTTTGTGTGACGACATCATGGACCATTGTGATGACAAATGTCATGAAGAATTGTGATGAATGGAGTCACGGAGCATTGTGATAACAGGGGTCATGGAGCATTTTGATGAAAAGGGAATGGATCATTGTGATGAAAAAGGCATCGAGCCTTCTCATGACAGTGTTCAAGGAGCATACTGATGACAAGTGTCAGCGAGCAATGTGATGCCAAGTGTATTGAGCATTGTGGTGAGAAAGGTCATGGAGCATTGTGATGAGAAGACCTTGCATAATTGTGATGACGAGCGTCATGGGGCTTGTGATGACAAGTGTTATGGAACATTGTGATCAGAAGGGTTTTGTGCATTTTGATGACAGAGGTCATTGGGCATTTTGATTTCATTGTGATGACAATAGCATGAAATATTATGGTGATTGGCACGGTGCATTGTGATGACAGGGTTCATGGAGCATTCAGATGAAAAGTGGCATGGAGCATTGTGATTACAGGGGTGTTGGAGAATTGTGATAACAAGGGCATGGAGTATTGTGATGAGAAGGCAATGGAGCATTCTGATGGCATGCGTCATGGAGCTTTGTGATGACAAGGGCATGCAGAATTGTGATTACAGGGGTCATGGAATATTGTGATGACAAGGGTGAGAGAGTATTGTGATGACTAGTGAAGGAACATTGTGATATCAGTTGTGAGAAGGCATTTTGAGGAGAAGTGCATGGAGCATTGTGATGACAAGGTTTATGGAGAATTTTGATGACAAAGATGTGGAGCATTGTGATGACAAGTGGATGGTGCATTGTGATGACATGGCTCATGGAGCATTGTGCTGACACGCGCATCGAGCATTGTGATGACAAGGGTCACAGAGCATTGTGATAAAAATTTCATGGAGCATTGTGGTGACAAAAGTCACAGAGCTTTGTGTGCAAGGTCAAGCACCATTGTGATGACAAATGTCATGAAGCAATGTGATGACTGGAGTCACGGAGCATTGTGATAACAGGGGTCTTGGAGCATTGTGATGAAAAGAGAATGGATCAATGTGAGGACATGTGACATGGAGCATTGTGCTGACAAGCGCATGGAGCATTTTGATGACAAGTGTCATGGAGCTTTGTGCTGACAAAGGCATTGAGCATTGTGATGACAAGGGACACACAACATTGTGATGAAAATTACATGGAGCATTGTGGTGACAAACTCACAGAGCCTTGTGTGACGAGGGCATGGACCATTGTGATGAGAAAGGTCATGAATCATTGTGATGACTGGAGTCACGGAGCATTGTGATGACAGGGGCATGGAACATTGGTCTGACATGTTTCATGGATTATTGTGATGACAGTGGGCATGGCGCATTGTGATGACAAGGGCATGGAACACTGCGATGACAAGGTCATGGAGTATAGGGAAGACAGGTGTCAGGGAGCATTGTGATGACATATGTCATTGTCAATTGTGATGACAAAGGCATGGAGCATTGTGATACCTATTGTCATGGAGGATTGTGATGACAAAGGTAATGGAGCATTTTGATGACAAGGGCTTGGAACATTGCGATGACAACGGTCATGGAGCATTGTGATGACAAGTGCATGGAGCATTCTGATGAAAAGGTGCATGGCACATTGAGATTAAAGGGGTTTTGAAGCAATGTGATAAAAAGGGCATGGAGCATTGTGATGAGAAGGCAATGGAGCATTCTGATGACATGCGTCATGGAGCTTTGTGATGACAAGGACATGGAGCATTGTGATTACAGGGGTCGTGGAGCATTGTGATGAAATGGGAATGGATCATTGTGATGAAAAATGCATGGAGCCTTGTCATGACAGTGTTCAAGGAGCATACTGATGACAACTGTCAGGGAGCATTGTGATGATAAGTGTATTGAGCATTGTAATGACAAAGATCATGGAGCATTGTGATGAGAAGTCTATGGATAATTGTGATGACCAGCGTCATGGGGCATTGTGATGACAAGTGTTATGGAACATTGTGATCAGAAGGGTTTGGTGCATTGTGATGACAGAGGTCATGGAGCATTTTGATTTCATTGTGATGACAATAGCATGAAATATTATGGTGATGGGCACGGTGCATTGTGATGACAGGGTTCATGGAGCATTGAGATGAAAAGGGGCATGGAGCATTGTGATTACAGGGGAGTTGGAGCATTGTGATGACAAGGGCATGGAGCATTGTGATGAGAAGGCCATGGAGCATTCTGATGACGTGCGTCATGGAGCTTTGTGATGATAAGGGCATGGAGAATTGTGATTACAAGGGTCTTGGAATATTGTGATGACAGGGGTGAAAGATTATTGTGATGACTAGTGGTGGAACATTGTGATATCAGTGGTGAGAAAGCATTTTGAGGAGAAGTGCATGGAGCATTGTGATGACAAGGTTTATGGAGCATTTTGATGACAAGGATGTGGAGCATTGTGATGACAAATGCATGGTGCATTGTGATGACAAGGGTTATGGAGCATTGTGCTGACAAAGGCATGGAGCTTTGTGTTGACAAGGGTCACAGAGCATTGTGATAAAAATTTCATGGAGCATTGGGGTGACAAATGTCACAGATCTTTCTCTGACCAGGTCATGGACCATTGTTATGACAAATATCATGAAGCATTGTGATGACTGGAGTCACGGAGCATTGTGATAACAGGGGTCTTGGAGCATGGTGATGAAAGTGGAATGGATCATTGTAATGAAAAAGGCATGGATCTTGTCATGACAGTGTTCAAGGAGCATACTGATGACAAGTGTCAGCGAGCATTGTGATGCCAATTGTATTGAGCATTGTGATGACATGTGCATGGTGCATTGTGATGACATGGGTTATGGAGCATTGTGCTGACACGCGCATCGAGCATTGTGATGACAAGGGTCAAGGAGCACTGTGCTGACAAAGGCATGGAGCTTTGTGATGACAAGTGTCAAGGAGCATTGTGATGACAAGGGCTTGGAGCATTGTGATGACAAGTGTCATGGAGAATTGTAATGACAATGGCAGGGAGCATTGTGATGTCAAGGGACATTAAGAATTTTTATATCAATGTCATGAAGCATTGTGATGACAAGCATATGGAGCTTGCTATGCCAGGGTTCAGGGAGCATTGCAATGACAAGTGCACGGAGAATTGTGATGACAAGAGCATGTAACATTGTGATGAGAAATGTCATGGATTATTGTGATGACAAAGAGGTGGAGAATTGTGATGACAAGTGACATGGAGCAATGTGATGGCAAGACCGTGGAGCATTGTGATGAGAAGACCAAGGATAATCGTGGTGACAAGCATCATGGAGCATTATGATGACAAGAGCCATGGAGCATTGAGACATAAGATATCACTTATGAAGGAAATGTAAACATGGGTACACATGAACTGAAATAGTAAAGAGAAAAGAGTCTCACATATATAAAACATACGTATGCCTGCTTACGGGGAAAGGAGAGGTGGGTTGATGCATAACACCAGAGTTTGATATTAGCACAGGTACCATTCCATGATTCAAATACAGAATAGACAAGACCTACTCCTTCCTCAGTGAACGGGACTCAACACCCGTATTCTCTGCAGAGGAATATATCTGACTAGTAAGAATCTTAAAACCTATGTATTGATATGTCTCCGTAAGGGAATCAAGTGTGTCTAGACTGGCATAAACATGGCAGTGAAAATCAGCTGAAACCCACCATAAAAAGGAATTTAAAAACAAAACAAAAAAACAGGGAAATTCTTTACAATTCCTTCAGGGGCTCTGATGAAACCTGGAATGACCCTATCTACAATGACAGCTGCATGTGACATAAGGCTGGACACTTGGGACTGTGAGGATTGGTGAGATTCGGTGAACAAATACAGACCATTTAAAGCAATAATGTGTGGCACACCTTCCTAGGGTCCCAACTCTCCAGTTTGAACAGAATATTACTACAGCTATAAAATGTACGGGAAACCTAAAGAATGGACACACTGTGAATACGAAATGTTTCTAAAACTCAACTAATAGTCCCTCTCCTGGTGCTCCGGTTTGAATTTCCAACTGCTTTCCTATCAATCTCCCAAATTGCAGAGACAGCCCCTTTATCTTCCCGGTACGCACAGGTTGCTAATTTGGCAGAGGATGAAAGGGAAGAGGGAGAACCAATGAGAGAGTAGCTGTTAGGCATTTGGACGGGCACATGCCACTCTAATTTCCCGGCAGGAAGAAGAATTAACCAAAGGCTCAGCCAGACGCCGGGAACCAGTATAGGTCCTGAACCAACGTATGGGACTTGCGGTCAGCTCAAAAAAAACGAGTTGAAAAATGGATCTCAGATGCATAGCAATTCACAAACTTGTAGATTAATAAAGGACAACTATCGTCCAAAAATCTGTTCAGGGAAGGCACCGAGGCGACCTTGAAAGCGAGCCAGAATAGCAGGAAACCGATTTCAACAGGTACATTGGAATTGCATTTAAAGCACAGGAATAGGGGCACAACTTCGACAATGATGCACTTGGCAAAAAAGGACGTATGCGTTTTCTCCTGAATATATTCAGGAGAAAACCCATACGACCTTTTTGGCCAAGCAAGCAAGCGGGCAATGCAAATCTGCACTACAAAGAAGTGTCACATCCCACCGGTCAAAAGGGACATCCGCAAAATGTGTAAAACCAAAAAGGCAAGACAGGCCCTGGAGAACAGGGAGCCCAGTTATGCTGATGGGCAGGATGTAAATTGACAACTGCCTCTCTGGAGGAGTGCATTGTGTTCCCAAAACAAGTAATCAACTGAGCTCCAGAGCCAAGGGCACTTCCAGTCTATGGAATATACCTTGGGAACAATGAAAATCAATAATACAGAGCCACCCCAAAATTTAGGGCTGCACTGCTTACAAGAACTTCAACTTGGGGACACCTGAAATATCCCAGGAAAGACAAAAATGGTTCAAAAATTGTGTTACTTATGTAAGATGGAATATCCCTCAGCCATGAAATCAATGTCATAAGGCAAGTAGCAACAAAATGAGTGGATTCAGGTCCGATGATTCTAAGTGAAATAAGTCACAGAGAAAAAGAAACTTATCATAAGATATCACTTATGAAGGTCCTGTCAACATGGATACACATGAACTGAGTTAGGAAAGAGAACAGAGTATCACAGTAAGAAAACACTCTTATGCCTGCTTAAGGGGGAAGGAGAGGTGGGGTGATGCATAAAACCAGAGTTTCATATTAGTACATGTACCGGTCCAAAAACCAAATACGGAATAGACAACATCTACACCTTCCTCAGCGAAAGGGACTCAAAACCCAATATTTCCCGATGTAAGAATCTTAAAACCTATGTATTGATATGTCTCTGTAAGGGAATCAAGTGCGTCTAGACTGGCATAAACATGGCAGTGAGAATCAGCTCAAACCCACTATAAAAAGGAATTTCAAAAACAAAACAAAAAACAGGGAAATTCTTTACAATTCCTACAGGGGCTCTGATGAAACCTGGAATGACCCTATCTACAATGACAGCTGGATGTGGCATAAGGCTTGACACTTGGGACTGAGAGGATTGGAGAGATTCGGTGAGAAAATGTAGACCATTTAAAGCAATAATGCGTGGCACACATTCCAAGGTCCCAACTCTCCAGGTTGAAGGGAATATTACTACAGCTATAACATGTACGGGAAAACTAGAGAATGGACAGACTGTGAATACGAAAGGTTTCTAAAACTCAACTAATAGTCCGTCTCCTGGTGCTCTGGTTTGAATTTCCAACTGCTTTACTATCAATCTCCCAAATTGCAGAGACAGCCCCTTTAACCTCCTGGTTCGCACAGGTTGCCAACTTGGCAGAGGATGAAAGGGAAGAGGGAGAATCAATGAGAGTAGCTGTTAGGCATTTGGATGGGCACATATCACTGTAATTTCCGGTCAATGAGAAGAATTAACAAAACTCTCAGCCACCCGCTGGGAAACAGTATAGGTACTGAACCAAAATTTTAGACTTGCGGTCAGCTCACAAAAAACGAGTTGAAAACTGGGGCTCAGGGGCAGAGCATTTTAGAAAATGGCCGAGTAATAAAGGAAAACTATCGTCCAAAAATCTGTTGAGGGAAGGCAACGAGGCCGACTTGAAAGCGAGCCAGAAGCGCAGGAAACAGACTTCAAGAGGTACATTGGAATCACCTTTAAAGCACAGGAAGATTGGCACAACTTAGAAAATGATGCACTTGGCAAAAAAGGGCGTATGTGTTTTCTCCTCAATATATTCAGGAGAAAACGCATACGCCCTTTTTGGCCAAGCGAGCAAGCGGGCAATGCAAATCTGCCCTACAAAAAGTATCACTCCCCACTGGTCAAAAGGGACATCCGCAAAATGTGTAAAAACTAGAAACGCAAGACAGGCCCTGGAGAACAAGGATCCTAGTTATGCTGATGGGCAGGATGTAAATTGCCAACTGCCTCTCTGGAGGAGTCAATTGTGTTCCCTGAAACAAGTAAACAACAGAGCTACAGATCCAAGGGCACTTCCAGTCTAGGGAATATACCTTGGGAAAACTGAAAATCAATAAGACATAGCCACCCAAAAATTTAGGCCTGCACTGATTACAATAACCTCAACTTGGTTACATATTGATGACAAGCGCATGGCGCATTGTGATAACATGGGTCATGGAGCAATGCGCTGACAAGCACATGGAGCACTCTTATGACAAGGGTAAGGGAGCATTTTGCTGAGGAAGGCATAGAATATGGTGATGACCAGTGTCAGAGAGCATTGTGATGAAAAGTTCATGGAGCATTGTGGTGACAAAGTCACAAAGACTTGTGATGACGAGGGTATGGACCATTGTGATGACAAACGTCATGAATCATTGTTAGGACGAGTCACGGAGCATTGTGATGACAGGGTCATGGAGCATTGTGATGACAAGGGCATGGAGCATTGTGATGACAGGGTCATAGAGCATTTCTCTGACAAGATTTATGGAATATTGTGATGAGAGTGGGCATGGCGCATTGTGATGACAAGGGCATGGAGCATTGTGATGACAAGGTCATAGAGTATTGTGAAGAGAGGTGTCAGGGAGCATTGTGATGACATATGTCATGGCCCATTGTGATGACAATGGCATGGGGCATTGTGATGCCAGGTGTCATGGAGTATTGTGATGACAAAGGTAATGGAGCATTGTGTTGACAACGGCTTGGAGCACTTTGATAACAAGGGTCATGGAGCATTGTGATTACAAGGGCATGGAGCATTGTGATGACAACGGACATTGAGAATTTTGATGACAATATCGTGAAGAATCTTGATGACAAAGGCATGGAGCTTGCTATGACAGGGGTCATATGGCATTGAGATGACAATTTCATGGAAAATTTTGAAGACAAGTGCATGTAACATTGTGATGAGAAGTGTCATGGAGCATTGTGATGACAAGGACGTGGAGAATTCTGATGACAAGGGACATGGAGCATTGTTATTACCAGGGAATGGAGCATTGTGATTACCAGGGAATGGAGCATTGTGATAGCAAGACCGTGGAGCACTGTGATGAGAAGGCCGTGAATAACTGTGATGACGAGCCTCATGGAGCACTGTAATGACAAGGGGCATGGAGCATTCTGATGACAGTTGTGATGGAGCATTGTGATGACAGGGATCATGGAATATTCTGATGACAGGGGTCATGGAGCATTGTGATGACAAGGGTCACGGAGCATTCTGATGATAAGCTAGTGGACTATAGTAATGACAATGGCATGGAGCATTGTGATGAAAAGGGCATGGATCATTGTGATGAAAAACGTATGGAGCGTTGTCATGAGAGGGTTCAAGGAGCATACTAATGACAAGTGTCAGGGAGCACTGTGATGACCAGTGTATTGAGCATTGTGATGACAAAGGTCATGGAGTATTGTGATGAGAAGACCATGGAAAATTTTGATGACGAGAGTCATGGACCTTTGTGATGACAAAGGTCATGGAGCATTTTGATGACAATGGCGTTGTGCATTGTGATGAGAAGGGCAGGGAACATTGTGATGACAGGGTCATGGAACAATTTGATGAAAAGAGTCATTGATCATTTGGATGACAGGGGATATGGAACATTGTGATGTCAGGGGTCATGGAGCTTTGTGATGAATAGGGTCATGGAGCATTTTGATGCCAGGGGTTATGGAACATTGTGATATCAGGCGTCATGGAGCATTGTGATGACAAGGGCATGGAGCATTGGTCTGAAAATTTCATAGATTATTGTGATGAGAGTGGGCATGGAGCATTGTGATGACAAGGACACAGAACACTGTGATACATGGGTCATGGAGGATTGTAATGACAAGGGCATGGAGCCTTGTGATGAGAAGGGCATCGAGCATTGTGATGGCAAGCGTCATGGACATTTGTGATGACAAGGGCATGGAACAATGTGATCAGAGGGTTCATGGAGCATCGTGATGACAATGGCATGGAGCATTGTGATGCCAAGGGTCATGGAGATATGTGACGACAAATGTCATGGAGCATTTTGATGACAAGGGCGTGGTACATTGTGTTTTGAAGGGAAGGGAGCATTGTGATGACAGAGTCGAGCAGCAATTTGATGAAAAGGGTCATGGAAGATTTTGATGTTATGGGTAATGGAACATTGTGATGTCAGGGGTCATGGAGCATTTTGCTGAAAAGGGTCATGGAGCATTTTGATGACAGGGGTTATGGAACATAGTGATGTCAGGGGTCATGGAACATTGTGATGACAGGTGTGAGGAAGTATTGTGATGACTAGTGATGGAAAATAGTGATATCAGTTGTGAGAGAGCATTTTGTTGAGAAGTGCATGGAGCATTGTGATGACAAGGGTTTATGGAGCATTGTGATGACAAGGTTGTGGAGCACTGTGATGACAAGCGCATGGCACATTGTGATAACATGGGTCATGGAGCAATGTGCTGACAAGCACATGGAGCATTGTGATGAAAAGGTGGATGGAGCACTGTGCTGAGAAAGGCATAGAGCATTTTGATGACAAGGGCCAGAGAGCATTGTTATGAAAAGTTCATGAAGCATTGTGGTGACAAAGTCACAGAGACTTGTGATGATGAAAGCATGGACCATTGTGATGACAAAGTTCATAAAGCACTGTGATGACTGGAGTCACGGAGCATTGTGATGACACGGGAATGGAGCATTGTGATGACATGGGCATAGAGCATTGCTCTGATAAGTTTTATGGATTATTGTGATGACAGTGGGCATGGCACATTGTGATTACAAGGGCATGGAGCATTGTGATGACAAGGTCATACATTATTGTGAAGACGGGTGTCAGGGAGTATTGTGATGACATATGTCATGGTCCATTTTGATGAGAATGGCATGGGGCATTGGAATGCCAAGTGTCATGCAGGATAGTGATGACAAAGGTAATGGAGCATTGTGATGACAAGGGCTTGGAGCTTCGTGATGACAAGGTCATGAAGCATTGTGATGACAACATCATGGAGCATTGTGATGACAGGGGCCTTTGAGAATTTTGATGACAAGGTCGTGAAGCATTGTCATGACAAGCGCATGGATCTTTCTATGACAGGGGTCATGGAGCATTGCGATGACAAGTGCATGGAGAATTGTATTGACAAGAGCATGTAACATTTTGATGAGAAGTGTCATGGAGCATTTTGATGAAAAGGACATGTAGAATTGTGATGACCAGGGCCTGAAGCATTGGGATGACAAGACCGTGGAGCATTGTCATGAGAAGACCACGGATAATTGTGATGAGGATCGTCATGGAGCACTGTAATGACAAGGGGCATGGAGCATTGTGATGACAGGTGTCATGGATCATTGTGATGAAAAGTGTCATGGACCATTCTGATGACAAGCTTGTGGAGTAATGTGATAACAATGGCATGGAGCATTTTGATGAAAAGGGCATGGAGCATTGTGATGAAAAAGGCATGGAGCCTTTTTATGACAGTGTTCAAGGAGCATTCTGATGACAAGTCTCAGGGAGCATTGTGATGACTAGTGTATTGAGCATTGTGATGACAAATTTCATGGAGCATTGTGATGACAGGCATCATGGAGCGTTATGATGACAAGTGTTATGAACATTGTGATCACAAGGCTTTGGAGCATTGTTATGACAGAAGTCATGTATCATTTTCATTTCAAGGAGCATGGATCATTGTGATGACAAGGGCATGAAGCAATGTGAACCCAAGGTTCATGGAGGATTTTGATGACAATGGGAATGGAGTATTGTGATGACAAGTGCATGGAGCATTGTGATGACAAGGTCATGTAGCATTTTGCTGACAAATATATGGAGCATTTTGATGACAAGTGTCATGGAGCATTGTGATGACAAGCGTCATGGAGCATTGTGATTACAGGGGTCATCGAGCATTGGGATGGCAAGGGCATGGATCATTGTGATGACAAGGGTCATGGAGCATTTCGATGACAAGATTCCCAGATCATTGTGTTGTCTGGTGTCATGGAGCGTTGTGATGACAGTGGTCATGGAGCATTGTGAATACAGGGGTCATGGAGCATTGTGATGAGAATTTCATGGAGCACTGAGCTGACAATATTCCTTGAGTATTGTGATGGCAGGGCTCATGGAGCATTGTGATGACAAGGGAATGGAGCATTGGCATGACAATGTCCTGGAGCATTGTGATGAGAAGACCATGGAGCATTGTGATGACAAGTCTCATGGAGCATTCTGATGAAATGGGGCATGGAGCATTGTGATTACAGGGGTCTTGGAGCATTGTTATAACAAGGGTCATGGAGCCTTGTGATGAAAACACCGTGGAACATTGTGATGGCAGGGGTCATGGAGCACTGTTATGACAGGGGTAATGGAGCATTGTGATGACAAGGGCATGGAGTATTGGTTTGAAAAGTTTCATGGATTATTGTGATGAGAGTGGGCATGGAGCATTGTGATGACAAGGGCACAGAACAACGGTGATACATGGGTCATGGAGGATTGTAATGACAAGGGCATGGATCATTGTGATGAGAAAGGCATCGAGCATTGTGATGACAAGCATCATGGAGCTTTGTGATGACAAGAGCAAGGAACAATGTGATGATAGGTTTCATGGAGCATTGTGATGACAGTGGCATGGAGCATTGTGATGCCAAGGGTCATGGAGTTTATGATGACAAAGGTCATGGAGCATTTTGATGACAAGAGTGTTGTGCATTGTGATGAGAAGGGCAGGGAGCATTGTGATGACAGGGTCATGGAGCAATAAGATGAAAATAGTCAGGGAACATTTTCATGACAGGGTTATGGAACATTGTGTTGTCAGTGGTCATGGAGCAATATGATGATAAGGGCATGTAGCATTTTGATGATAGGGGTCATGGAACATTGTGATGAAAGGGGTGAGGGAGTATTGTGATGAGTAGTAATGGAACATTGTGATATCAGTGGTGAGAGAGCATTTAGATGAGAAGTGCAAGGAGCATTGTGATGACAAGGTTTATGGAGCATTGTGATGATAAGGTTGTGGAGCATTGTGCTGACAAGCGCATGGATCATTGTGATGACAAGGGTCATGGAGCATTATGCTGAAAAAGACATGGAGCATTGTGATGAAACGTGTTACAGAGAACTGTAATGATGAGGGAATGGACCATTGTGATGACAAAGGTCATAAAGCATTGTGATGACTGGATTCACGGAGAATTATGATGTGCGGGATCATGGAGAATTGTGATGACAAGGGCATGGAGCATTGTGATGACAAGGGCATGGGGCATTGGTCTGACAAGTTTCATGGATTATTGTGATGACATTCGGCATGGCGGATTGTGGTGACAAGGGCATGGAGCATTGTGATGAAAAGGTCATGTAGTATTGTGAAGACAGGTGTCAGGGAGCATTGTGATGACATATGTCATGTTCCATTGCGATGACAATGGCGTGGGGCATTGTGATGCCAAGTGTCATGGAGGAATGTGATGACAAAGATAATGGGGCATTGTGATGATTAGGGCTTGGAACATTATGATCACAAGGGCCATTTAGAATCTTGATGAGAAGGTCGTTAAGCATTGTGATGACAAAGTCCTGGAGCATTGTGTTGAGAAGACCATGGAGCTTTGTGATGACAAGTCTCATGGACCATACTGATGAAAAGAGGCATGGAGCATTGTGTTTACAGGGATCTTGGAACATTGTGATGACAAGGGCATGGAGCATTGTGATGAGAAGGCCAAGGAGCATTCTGATGACATGCGTCATGGATCTTTGTGATGACAAGGGCATGGAGCATTGTGAATACAGGGGTCTTGGAGCATTGTGATGACAAGGGCATGGAGCACTGTGATGAGAAGGCCATGGAGCATTCTGATGACATGCGTCAAGGAGCTTTGTGATGACAATTGCATGGAGCATTGTGATTAAAGGGGTCTTGGAGCATTGTGATGACAAGAGTCATGGAGCCTTGTGATTAAAATGCCGTGGATCATTGTGATAGCAGGGGTCATGGAGCATTGTTATGACAGGTGTAATGGAGCACTGTGATGACTAGGGCATGGAGCATTGGTCTGAAAAGTTTCATGGGTTATTGTGATTAGAGTGGGCAAGGAACATTTTGATGACAAGGGCACAGAACACTGTGATACATGGGTCATGGGGGATTATAATGACAAGGACATGGAGCATTGTGATGAGAAGGGCATCGAGCATTGTGATGGCAAGCGTCATGGAGCTTTGTGATGACAAGGGCATGGAACAATGTGATGAGAGGGTTCATGGAGCATTGTGATGACAATGACATGCAGCATTGTGATGCCAATTGTCATGGAGATGTGTGACGACAAATGTCATGGAGCATTTTGATGACAAGTTCGTGGTGCACTGTGTTGTGAAGGGCAGGGAACATTGTGATGACAGGGTCATGGAGCAATTTGATGAAAAGAGTCATGGAAGATTTTGATGAGAGGGATTATGGAACATTGTGATGTCAGGGGTCATGGAGCATTTTGATGAAAAGGGTCATGGAGCATTTTGATGACAGGGGTTATGGAACATTGTGATGTCAGGGGTCATCAAACATTGTGATGATAAGTGCATGTAGCAATGTGATGACAGGGGTCATGGAACATTGTGATGACGGGTGAGGGAGTATTGTGATGACTTTTGATGGAACATAGTGATATCAGTTGTGAGAGAGCATTTTGTTGAGAAGTGCCTGGAGCATATTGATGACAAGGTTTATGGAGCATTGTGATGACAATGTTGTGGAGCACAGTGATGACAAGCGTATGGCATATTTTGATAACATGGGTCATGGAGCAATGTGCTGAGAAGCACATGGAGCATTGTGATGACAAGGGTCATGGAGCATTGTGCTGAGAAAGGCATAGAGCATTGTGATGACAATGGTCAGAGAGCATTGTGATGAAAAGTTCATGGAGCATTGTGTTGACAAAGGTCGCAGAGAATTGTGATGATTAGGGCATGGACCATTGTGATGACAAAGTTCATGAAGCACTGTGATGACTGGAGTCACGGAGCATTGTGATGACAGGGTTCATGGAGCATTGTGATGACAAGGCCGTGTAACATCATTATGACAGTGGTCATGGAGCATTGTTATGACAGGGGTAATGGAATATTGTGATGGCAATGGTATGGAACATTGTGATGAGAAAGCCATGGAGCATTCTGACGACATGCGTCATTGAGCTGTGTGATGACAAAGGCATGGAGCATTGTGATTACAGGGGTCTTGGATCATTGTAATGACAAGGGTTATGGAGCCTTGTGATGACAAGGCCTTGGAACATTTTGATGGCAGGGGTTATGGAGCATTGTCATGACAGGGGTAATGGAGCATTGTGATTACAAGTTTATGGAGCATTGGTCTGAAACTTTTCATGGATTATTGTGATGAGAGTGGGCATGGAGCATTATGATGACAAGGGAAAGGAACACTGTGATACATGGGTCATGGAGAGTTGTATTGACAAGGGAATGGAACATTGTGATGAGAAGGGAATCGTGCATTTTGATGACAATCATCGTGGAGTTTTGTGATGATAAGGACATGGAAGCAATGTGATGAGAGGCTTCAGTAAGCATTGTGATGACAATGGCATGGATCATTCTGATGCCAAGGGTCATGGAGCTTGGTGATGACAAAGATCATGGAGCATTGTGATGACAAGGGTCACGGAGCACTGTGCTGAGAAACACATAGTGCATTGTGATGACAAAGGTCACAGAGCATTGTGATGAAAAGTTCATGGAGCATTGTGGTGACAAAAGTCACAGAGACTTGTGATGACGAGGGCATGGACCATTGTGATGAGAAATGTCATGAAGCATTGTGATGACAGGAGTCACGGAGCATTGTGATGATGTGTCATGGAGCATTGTGATGACAAGGGCATGCAGCATTGTGATGACAGGGACATGGAACATTGGTCTTACAAGTTTCATGGATTATTGCGATGATAGTGGGAATGGCACATTGTGATGAAAAGGGCATGGAGCATTGTGATGAGAAGCTCATGCATTATTGTGAAGACAGGTGTCTGGGAGCATTGTGAAGACATATGTCATGGCCCATTGTGATGACAATGCCATGGAGCATTGTGATGCCAAATGTCATGGAGGATTGTGATGACAAAGGTAATGGAGCATTTTGATGACAAGCGCATGGAGCATTGTGATGACAAGGGTCATGGAGCACTGTGCTGACAAGGGCATGGAGCATTGTGATGACAAGGGTCATGGAGCATTGTGCTGAGAAAGGCATGGAGCATTGTGATGACAATGGTCACAGACCATTATGATGAGAAGTTCATGGAGCATTTTGGTGACAAATGTCACAGAGCCTTGTGATGACGAGGGCATGGACCATTGTGATGACAAAGGTCATGAAGAATTGGGAAGACTGGAGTCACGGAGCATTGTGATGACAGGGGTCATGGAGCATTGTGATGACAAGGGTCATGCAACATAATGATGAGAAGGTTGTGGAGCATTGTGATGACAATGGCATGGATCATTGTGATGAACAGGGCATGGTGCCTTTTCATGACAGGGTTCAAGGAGCATTCTGACGACAAGTGTCAGGGAGCATTGTGATGACAAGTGTATTGAACATTGTGATGACAAAGCTCATGGAGCATTGTGATGACACGGGCATGGAGTATTGTGATGACAGGCATCATGGAGCGTTGTGATGACAAGTGTTGTGGAACAATGTGATTACAACGTTTTAGAGCATTGTGATGACAGAGGTCATGGATCATTTTGATTTCAAGGAGCATGGAGCATTGTGATGAAAGGGGTCATGGAGCATTGTGATGATGGGTCATGGAACATTGTGAAGACAAGTGCATGGAGCATTGTGAAGACAGGGGCATGGAACATTGGTCTTACAAGTTTCATGGATTACTGCAATGACAGTGGGAATGGTGCATTGTGATGACAAGGGCATGGAGCATGGTGATGACAAGGTAATGCAGTATTGTTAAGACAGGTGTCTGGGAGCATTGTGAAGACATAAGTCGTGGCCCATTGTGATGACAATGCTATGAAATATTGTGATGCCAATTGTCATGGAGGTTTGTGATGACAAAGGTAATGGAGCATTGTGATGACAAGGGCTTGGAGCATTGTGATGACAAGGGTCACGGAGCACTATGCTGACAGGGGCATGGAGCATTGCGATGAAACGTGTCATGGAGCATTGTGCTGATAAAGCATGGAGCATTGTGATGACAAGGTAATGTAGAATTTTGCTGACAAATGCATGGAGCATTTTGATGACAAGTGTCATGGAGCACTGTGATGACATGCATCATGGAGCATTGTGATTACAGTGGTCATGAAGCATTAGGATGGCAAGAGCATGGAACATTCTGATGACAAGTGTCATGGAGCATTTTGATTACAAGGGTCCCGGATAATTCTGTTGTCTGGTGTCATGGAGCGTTGTGATGACTGTGGTCATGGAACATTGTGATGACAGGGGTCATGGAGCATTGTGATCAGAATTTCATGCAGCATTTGGCTGAAAATATTCATTGAGTATTATGATGGCAGGGGTCATGTAGCATTGTGGTGACAATGGAAAGGAGCATTGTGATGGCAAGGTCCTGGAGCATTGTGAGGAGAAGACCATGTAGCCTTGTGATGACAAGTACCATGGAGCATTCTGATGAAAAGTGGCATGGAGCATTGTGATTACATGGGTCTTGGAGCATTGTGATGAATAGGGCATGGATGATTGTGATGAAAAAGCATGGAGCCTTGTCATGAGAGTGTTCAAGGAGCATACTGACGACAAGTGTCAGTGAGCATTTTGATGACAAGTGTATTGAGCATTGTGATGAGAAAGTTCATGGAGCATTGTGATGAGAAGACCATGGATAATAGTGATGACGAGCGTCATGGGGAGTTGTGATGACAAGTGTTATGGAACATTGTGAACACAAGGGTTTGGAGCATTGTGATGACAAGTGTCAAAGAGCATTGTGATGAAAAGTTCATGGAGCATTATGGTGACAAAGTTCACAGAGCCCTGTGATGATGAGGTTATGGACCATTGTGAGGACAAAGGTCATGTAGCATTGTGATGACTGGAGTCACGGACCATTGTGATGACAAGGGCATGGAGCATTGTGATGACAGGAGCATGGAGCATTGGTCTGACAACTTTCATTTATAATTGTGATGATAGTGGGCATGGCGCACTGTGATGACAGCGGCATGGAGCATTAATATGACCAGGTCATGGAATATGGTGAAGACAGGTGTCAGGGAGCATTGTGATGACATATGTCATGGTGCATTGTTTTGACAATGGCATGGAGAACTGTGAAGACAAGTGTCATGGAGGATTGTGATGACAAATATAGTGGAGCATTCTGATGACAAGGGCTTGGAGCATTGTGAGAGATAACCATGGATAATTGTGATGACCAGCGTCATGGGGCACTGTGATGACAAGTGTTATGGAACATTGTGATCACAAGGATTTGGTGCATTGTAATGACAGACGACATTGAGCATTTTGATTTCATTGTGATGACAAAAGCATGAAATATTATGGTGATGGGCACGGTGCATTGTGATGACAGGGTTCATGGAGCCTTGAGATGAAAAGGGGCATGGAACATTGTGATTCCAGGGGTGCTGGAGCATTGTGATGAAAAGGGCATGGAGCACTGTGAGGAGAAGGCCATGGAGCATTCTGATGACATGAGTCATGGAGCTTTGTGATGACAAGGGCATCGAGATTTGTGATTACAGGGGTCTTGGAGCATTGTGATGACAAGGGTCATGGAGGCTTGTGATGACAAGACCGTGGAATCTTGTGATGTCAGGGGACATGGAGCATTGTTATGACAGGGGTAATGGAGAATTTTGATGACAAGGACATGGGGCAATGGTCTGAAAAGTTTCATGGATTATTGTGAAGAGAGTTGGCATGGAACAGTGTGATGACAAGGGCATGGAACACTGTGATACATAGACCATGCAGGATTGTAATGACAATGGCATGGAGCATTGTGATGAGAAAGGCATCGAGAATTGTGATGACAAGCGTCATGGAGATTTGGGATGACAAGTGCATGGAGCAATGTGATGAGAGGGTCCATGGAGCATTGTGATGATAATGGAATGGAGCATGGTGATGCCAAGGGTCATGGAGCTTTGTGATGAAAAATCTCATGTAGCATTTTGATGACAAGGGCGTGGTGCATTGTGATGAGAAGGGCAGGGAGCATTGTGATGAAAGGGTCATGGAGCAATTTGATGAAAAGGGTCATGGAATATTTTGATGACAGGGGTTATAGAACATTCTGATGTCAGGGGTCATGGAGCTTTGTGATGAAAATTGTCATGGAGCATTTTGATTACAGGGGTTATGGAATATTGTGATGACAGGGATGAAGGAGTATTGTGATGACTAGTGGTGGAACATTGAGATATCAGTGGTGAGAGAGCATTTTGATAAGTGCATGGAGCATTGTGATGACAAGGTTTATGGAGCATTTTGATGACAAGGATGTTGAGCATTGTGATGGCAAGTGCATGGCGAATTGTGATGACATTGGTTGTGGAGCATTGTGATGACACACGCATCGAGTATTGTGATGACAAGAGTCATGGAACATTGTGCTGACAAAGGCATGGAGCTTTGTGATGACAAGGGTCACAGAGCATTGTGATAAAAAGTTCATGGAGCATTGTGGTGACAAAGGTCACAGAGCTTTGTGTGACAAGGTCATGGACCATTGTGATGACAAATGTCATGAAGCATTGTGATGACTGGAGTCACGGAGCATTGTGATAACAGGGGTCTTGGAGCATTGTGAAGAAAAGGGAATGCATCATTGTGATGAAAAGTGCAGGGAGCCTTGTCATGACAGTGTTCAAGGAGCATAGTGATGACAAGTGTCAGGGAGCATTGTGATGACAAGTGTATTGAGCATTGTGTTGACAAAGGTCATGGAGCATTGTGATGAGAAGACCTTGCATAATTGTGATGACGAGTGTCATGGGGCATTGTGATGACAAGTGTTATGGAACACTGTGATCACAAGGGTTTGGAGCATTGTGATGACAGAGGTCATGGAGCATTTTGATTTCATTGTGATGACAATAGCATGAAGCTTTATGATGATGGGCATGTTGCATTGTGATGACAGTGTTCATGGAGAATTGAGATGAAAAGGGGCATGGAGCCTTGTGATTACAGGGGTCATGGAGCATTGTTATGACAAGGGTCATGGAGCCTTGTCATGACAACGCCCTGGTACACTGTGATGGCAGGGGTCATGGAGCATTGTTAGGACAGGTGTAATTGAGCATTGTGATGACAAGTGCATTGAGCATGAGTTTGAAAAGTTTCATGGATTATTGTGACGAGAGTTGTCATGGAGCCTTGTGATGACAAGGGCACAGAACACGGTGATACATGGGTTATGGAGGATTGTAATGACAAGGGCATGGATCATTGTGATGAGAAATGCACCGGGCATTGTGATGACAAGTGTCATGGAGCTTTGTGATGACAAGGGCAAGGAGCAATGTGATGATAGGGTTCATGGAACATTGTGATGACAATGGCATGGAGCATTGTGATGCCAAGGGTCATGGAGATTTGTGAGGACAAAGGTCAATGAGCATTTTGATGACAAGAGCATTGTGCATTGTGATGAGAAGGGCAGGGAGCATTGTGATGACAGGATCATGGAGCAATTTGATGAAAAGGGTCAGGGAACATTTTGATGACAGGGGTTATGGAACAGTGTGACGTCAGTGGTCATGGAGCATTGTGATGATAATGGCATGTAGCATTTTGATGACAGGGGCCATGGAACATTGTGATGAAAGGGGTGAGGGAGTATTGTGATGACTAGTGATGGAACATTGTGATATCAGTGGTGAGAGAGCATTTAGATGACAAGTTCATGGAGCATTGTGATGACAAGGTTTATGGAGCAATGTGATGACAAGGTTGTGGAGCATTGTGAAGACAAGTGCATGGCATATTGTGATGACCTGTGTTTTGGAGCATTGTGCTGACAAGCGCATGGAGCATTGTGATGACAAGGGTCATGGAGCACTGTGCTGACAAAGGCATCGAGCATTGTGAAGACACGTGTTACAGAGCATTGAGATGACGAGGGAATGGACCATTTTCATGAAAAAGGTCATAAAGCATTGTGATGACTGGATTCACGGAGCATTATGATGTGAGGGGTCATGGAGCATTGTGATTACAAGGGCATGGTGCATTGTGATGAAAATGGCATGGAGCATTGTTATGACAAGGTCATATAGTATTGTGAAGACAGGTGTCAGGGAGCATTGTGATGACATATGTCATGGTGCATTGTGATGACAATGGCATGGAGCATTGTGATGCCAAATGTCATGGAGGATTGTGATGACAAATGTAATGGAGCATTGTGATGAGGAGACCATAGAGCCTTGTGATGACAAGTCTCATGGAGCATTCTGATGAAAAGGGGCATGGAGCATTGTGATTACAGGAGCCTTGGAGCATTGTGATGACAAGGGCATGGAGCATTGTGATGAGAAAGCCATGGAGCATTCTGATGACATGCGTCATGAAGCTTTGTGATGACAAGGTCATGGAAAATTGTTATTACAGGTGTCTTGGAGCATTGTGATGAAAAGTTCATGGATCATTGTGATGAAAAAGGCATGGAGCCTTGTCATGGCAGGGTTCAAGGACCATACTGATGACAAGTATCAAGGAGCACTGTGATGACAAAGGTCATGGAGCATTGTGATGTGAAGACAATGGATAATTGTGATGAGGAGCGTCATGGGGCATTGTGATGACAAGTGTTATGGAATATTGTGATCACAAGGGTTTGGAGCATTGTGATGACAGAGGTCATGGAGCATTTTGATTTCATTGTGATGACAATAGCATGAAGGTTTATGATGATGGGCATGGTCCTTTGCAATGACAGTGTTCATGGAGAATTGAGATGAAAAGGGGCATGGAGCCTTGTGATTACAGGGGTCATGGAGTATTGTTATGACAAGGGTCATGGAGCCTTGTGATGACAACGCCATGGAATATTGTGATGGCAGGGGTCATGGAGCATTGTTTTGACAGGTGTAATGGAGCATTGTGATGACAAGGGCATGGAGCATTGTGATGAGAAAGCCAAGGAGCATTCTGATGACATGCGTCATGAAGCTTTGTGATGACAACGTCATGGAAAATTGTTATTACAGGTGTCTTGGAGCATTGTGATGAAAAGTTCATGGATCATTGTGATGAAAAAGGCATGGAGCCTTGTCATGGCAGGGTTCAAGGAGCATACTGATGACAAGTATCAAGGAGCACTGTGATGACAAAGGTCATGGAGCATTGTGATGTGAAGACAATGGATAATTGTGATGAGGAGCATCATGGGGCATTGTGATGACAAGTGTTATGGAATATTGTGATCACAAGGGTTTGGAGCATTGTGATGACAGAGGTCATGGAGCATTTTGATTTCATTGTGATGACAATAGCATGAAATATTATGGTGATGGGCATGGTCCATTGTAATGACAGTGTTCATGGAGAATTGAGATGAAAAGGGGCATGGAGCCTTGTGATTACAGGGGTCATGGAGCATTGTTATGACAAGGGTCATGGAGCCTTGTGATGACAACGCCATGGAATATTGTGATGGCAGGGGTCATGGAGCATTGTTTTGACAGGTGTAATGGAGCATTGTGATGACAAAGGCATTGAGCATTGGTTTGAAATGTTTCATGGATTATTGTGATGAGAGTGGGCATGGAGCATTGTGATGACAAGGTCACAGAACACGGTGATTCATGTGTCATGGAGGATTGTAATGACAAGGGCATGGACAATTGTGATGAGAAAGGCATTGAGCATTGTGATGAGAAGCGTCATGGAGCTTTGTGATGACAAGGGCAAGGAACAATGTGATGATAGGGTTCATGGAGCATTGTGATGACAATGCCATGGAGCATTGTGATGCCAAGGGTCATGGAGCTTTGTGATGACAAAGGTCATGTAGCATTTTGATGACAAGGGTGTTGTGCATTGTGATGAGAAGGGCAGGGAGCATTGTGATGACAGGGTCATGGAGCAATTTGATGAAAAGTGTCGGGGAACATTTTGATGACAGGGGTTATGGAACATTGTGATGTCAGTGGTCATGGAGCATTGTGATGATAAGGGCATGTAGCATTTTGATGACATGGGTCATGGAACATTGTGATAAAAGGGGTGAGGGAGTATTGTGATGCCTAGTGATGGAACATTGTGATATCAGTGGTGAGAGAGCATTTAGATGAGAAGTGCATGGAGCATTGTGATGACAAGTTTTATGGAGCATTGTGATGACAAGGTTGTGGAGCATTGTGATAAAAAGTGCATGGCATATTGTGATGACATGTGTCTTGGAGCATTGTGCTGACAAGCGCATGGAGCATTGTGATGACAAGGTCATGGAGAATTGGGCTGACAAAGGCATGCAACATTGTGATGACAAATGTTACACAGCACCGTGATGACGAGGGAATGGACCATTGTGATGACAAAGGTCATAAAGCATTGTGATGACTGGATTCACGGAGCATTGTGATGACAGGGGTCATGGAGCATTGTGATTACAAGGGCATGGAACATTGTGATGACAGGGGCATGGAGAATTGGTCTGACAAGTTTCATGGATTATTGCTATGAGAGTGGGCATGGCACATTGTGATGACAAGGGAATGGAACATTGTTATGACAAGATCATGTAGTATTGTGAAGACAAGTGTCAGGGAGCATTGTGATGACATATGTCATGGTGCATTGTGATGACAATGGCGTGACGAATTATGATGATGGGCATGATGCATTGTGATGAAAGGGTCATGGAGCAATTTGATGAAAAGGGTCATGGAACATTTTGATGAGAGGTGTTTTGGCACATTGTGATATCATGTGTCATGGCGCATTGTGATGATAAGTGCATGTAGCATTGTGATGACGGGGTCCTGGAACATTGTGATGATAGGGGTGAGCGAGTATTGTGATGACTAGTGATGGAACATTGTGATATAAGTGGTGAGAGAGCATTTTGATTAGAAGTGCATGGAGCATTGTGATGAAAATGTTTATGGAGCATTGTGATAACAAGGTTGTGGACTATTGTGATGAAAAGCATGTGGCACATTGTGATGGCAAGGGTCCTGGAGTATTGTGCTGACAAAGGCAAGGAGCATTGAGATGACAAGTGTCACGGAGCATTGTGATGACGCGTGCATGGACTATTGTGATGACTAAGGTCATGAAGCATTGTGATGACTGGAGTCACGGAGCATTGTGATGACAAGGGTATGGAGCATTGTGATGACAGGGGCATGGAGCATTGGTCTGACAAGTTTCATGGATTATTGTGATGACAGTGGGCATGGCGGATTGTGATGACAAGGGCATGGAGCATTGTGATGACAAGGTCACGGAGTATTGTGAAGAAAGTTATCAGGGAGCATGTGATGTCATATGTCATGGTACATTGTGATGACAATGGCATGGGGCATTGTGATGCCAAGTGTCATGGAGGATTGTGATGAGAAAGATAATGGGGCATTATGATGATTAGGGCTTGGAACATTATGATGACAAGGGCATTGAGAATTTTGTTGAGAAGGTCCTGAGACATTGTGATGACAAGGTCCTGGAGCATTGTGATGAGAAAACCATGGAGCCTTGTGAGGACAGGTCTCATGGAGCATACTGATGAAAAGGGGCATGGAGCATTGTGATTACAGGGGTCTTGGAACATTGTGATGACAAGGGCATGGAGCATTGTGATGAGAAGGCCAAGGAGCATTCTGCTGCCATGCGTCATGGAGCTTTGTGGAGACAAGGGTATGGAGCATTGTGAATACAGTGTTTTTGGAGCATTGTGATGACAAGGGCATGGAGCATTGTGATGAGAAGGCCGTGGAGCATTCTGATGACATGGGTCATGGAGCTTTGTGATGACAAGTGCATGGAGCATTGTGATTACAAGGGTCTGTGAGCATTGTGATGACAAGGGTCATGGAGCCTTTTGATGACAAGGCCGTGCAATATTGTGATGGCAGGGTTCATGGAGCATTGTTATGACAAGTCTAATGGAGCATTGTGATGACAAGGGCATGGAGAATTGGTCTGAAAATTTCCATGGATTATTGCGATGAGAGTGGGCATGGAGCATTGTGATGACAAGGGCAAGGATCACTGTGATACATGCGTCATGGAGGATTGTAATGACAAGGGCCTGGAGCACTGTGATGAGAAGGGCATCGAGCATTGTGATGACAAGCGCCATGGAGCTTTGTGATGACAAGGGCATGGAGCTTTGTGATGAAAAAGGCATGGAGCCTTTTCATGACAGGGTTCAAGGAGCATTCTGATGACAAGTGTCAGGGAGCATTGTGATGACAAGTGTATTGAGCATTGTGAGGACAAATGTCAGGGATCATTGTGATGACAAGGGCATGGAGTATTGTGATGACAGGCATAATGGAGCATTGTGATGACAAGTGTTATGGAACATTGTGATCACAAGAGCTTGGAGCATTGTGATGACAGAAGTCATAGATCATTTTGATTTCAAGTAGAATGGACCTTTGTGATGACAAGGGCATGAAGCAATGTGATCCCAAGGTCCATGGAGGATTGTGATGACAAAGGTAATGGAGTATTTTGATGACAAGCACATGGAGCATTGTGATGACAAGGTCATGTAGCATTTTGCTAACAAAGTCATGGAGCATTGTGATGACAAAGTCATGAAGAATTGTGATGACTGGAGTCACGGAGCATTGTGATGACAGGGGTCATGGAGCATTGTGATGACAAGGGAAAGGAGCATTGTGATGAAAGAGGCATAGAGCAATGCTATGACAAGTTTTATGGATTATTGTGATGACAGTGGGCATGGCACATTGTGATGACAAGTGCATGGAGCATTGTGATGACAAGGTCATACAATATTGTGAAGACAGGTGTCAGGGAGCATTGTGATGACATATGTCATGGTCCATTGTGATGACAATGTCATGGGGCATTGTGATGCCAAGTGTCATGGAGGATTGTGATGACAAAGGAAATGGAGCATAGTGATGACAAGGGTCATGGAGCATTGTGATGACAAGATCATGGAGCACTGAGTTGACAAGGGCCATTGAGAATTTTGATGAGAAGATCGTGAAGCTTTGTGATGACAAGCACATGGAGCTTGCTATGAAGGTGTCAGGGAGCATTTCGATGACAATTGCATGGAGAATTGTATTGACAAGAGCATGTAACATTTTGATTAGAAGTGTCATGGAGCATTGTGATGACAAGGATATGTAGAATTGTGATGACCAGGGCATGGAGCATAGTGATGGCAAGACCGTGGAGCATTGTGATGAGAAGACCATGGATAATTGTGATGACGAGCGTCATGGAGCACTGTAATGACAATGGGCATGGAACATTGTGATGACTGGTGTCATGGATCATTGTGATGACAAGGGTCATGGAGCATTCTGATGACAAGCTTGTGGGGTAATGTGATGACAATGGCATGGAACACTGTGAGGAAAAGGGCATGGAGCATTGTGATGAAAAAGGCATGGAGCCTTTTCATGACAGTGTTCAAGGAGCATTCTGACGACAAGTGTCAGGGAGCATTGTGATGACAAGTGTATTGAACATTGTGATGACAAAGGTCATGGAGCATTGTGATGACAGGCATCATGGAGCATTGTGATGACAAGTGTTATGGAACATTGTGATCACAAGGATTTGGAGCATTGTGATGACAGAAGTTATGTATCATTTTCATTTCAAGGAGCATGGAGCATTGTGATGACAAGGGCATGAAGCAATGTGAACCCAAGGTTCATGGAGGATTTTGATGACAATGGGAATGGAGTATTGTGATGACAAGTGCATGGAACATGTGATGACAAGGCCATGTAGCATTTGGCTGACAAATGCATGTAGCATTTTGATGACAAGTGTCACGGAGCACTGTGATGACAAGCGTCATGGAGCATTGTGATTACAGGGGTCATGAGCATTGGGATGTCAAGGGCATAGATCATTGTGATGACAAGTGTCATGCAGCATTTTGATGACAAGAGTCCCGATCATTGTGTTGTCATGGGTCATGGAGCATTGTTATGACAGGGCTAATGGAGTATTGTGATGGCAAGGCTATGGAGCATTGTGATGAGAAGGCCATGGAGCATTTTGGTGACATGTGTCATGGAGTTTTGTGATGACAAAGGCATGGATAATTGTGATTACAGGGGTCTTGGTTCATTTTGATGACACGGGTTATGGAGCCTTGTGATGACAAGGCCGTGGATCATTTTGATGGCTTGGGTAATGGAGCATTGTCATGAAGGAGTAAAGGAGCATTGTGATTACAAGGGCATGGAGCTTTGGTCTGAAAAGTTTTATGGATTATTGTGATGAGATAGGGCATGGAGCATTGTGATGACAAGGGCATGGAACACTGTGATACATGGGTCATGGAGTATTGTAATGACAAGGGCATGGAGCATTGTGTTGAGAAGTGCATGGAGCATTTTGATGACAAGCATCGTGGAGCTTTGTGATGACCAGGACATGGAGCAATGTGATGAGAGGCTTCATGAAGCATTGTGATGATAATAGCATGGAGCATTGTGATGCCATCGGTCATGGAGCTTTGTAATGACAAAGGTCATGGAGCATTTTGATGACAAGGGCGTGGTGCATTGTGATGAGAAGGGCACGGTGCATTGTGATGACAGGGTCATGGAGAAATTTGATGAAAAGGGTCATCGAACATTTTGATGACAGGGGTTATGGAACATTGTGATGTCAGGGGTCATGGAGCATTGTGATGCAAAGGGTCATGGAGCATTTTGATGACAGGGGTTATGGAACATTGTGATGTTAGGGGTAATGGAACATTGTGATGATAAGGGCATATAGCGTTGTGATGACAGGGGTCATGGATCATTGTGATGACAGGGGTGAGGGAGTATTTTAATGACTAGTGATGGAACATTGTGATATCATTGGTGAGAAAGCATTTTGATGATTAGTGTATGGATCATTGTGATGACAAGTTTTATGGAGCATTGTGATGACAAGATTGTGGAGCATTTTGATGACAAGCGCATGGCGCATTGTGATGACATATGTCATGGAGCATTGTGCTGACTAGAACATCCAGCACTGTTATGACATGTGTTATGGAGCATAGTGCTGACTAGCGCAAGGAGCATTGTGATGACATGGGTCATGGTGCATTTTGCTGAGAAAGGCAAGGAACATTGTGATGACAAGTGTCACCGAGCATTGTGATGAAAAGTTCATGGAGCATTGTGGTGACAAAGGTCACAGAGACTTGTGATGATGAGGGCATGGACCATTGTGATGACAAAGGTCATGAAGAATTGTGATGACAGGAGTCACGGAGCATTGTGATGACAGGGGTCATGGAGCATTGTGATGACAAGGGAAAGGAGCATTGTGATGAAAGAGGCATAGAGCATTGCTATGACAAGTTTTATGTATTATTGTGATGACAGTGGGGATGGCACATTGTGATGACAAGGGCATGGAACATTGTGATGACAAGGTCATACAGTATTGTGAAGACAGGTGTCAGGGAGCATTGTGATGACATATGTCATGGTCCATTGTGATGACAATGTCATGAGGCATTGTGATGCCAAGTGTCATGGAGGATTGTGATGACAAAGGAAATGGAGCATAGTGATGACAAGGGTCATGGAGCATTGTGATGACAAGATCATGGAGCACTGAGTTGACAAGGGCCATTGAGAATTTTGATGAGAAGATCGTGAAGCTTTGTGATGACAAGCACATGGAGCTTGCTATGAAGGGGTCAGGGAGCATTTCGATGACAATTGCATGGAGAATTGTATTGACAAGAACATGTAACATTTTGATTAGAAGTGTCATGGAGCATTGTGATGGCAAGGCTATGGAGCATTGTGATGACAAGGTCCTGGAGCATAGTGAGGAGAAGACCATGGAGCCTTTTGATGACAAGTCTCATGGAGCATTCTGATGAAAAGGAGCATGGAGCATTGTGATTACAGTGGTCTTGCGGCATTGTGATGAATAGGGCATGGGTGATTGTGATGAAAAAGCATGGAGCCTTGTAATGAGAGGGTTCAAGGAGCATACTGATGACAAGTGTCAGGTAGCATTGTGATGATAAGTGTATTGAGCATTGTGATGAGAAAGGTCATGGAGCATTGTGATGAGAAGACCATGGATAATTGTGATGACGAGCATCATGGGGAGTTGTGATGACAAGTGTTATGGAACATTGTGAACACAAGGGTTTGGAGCATTGTGATGACAGAGCTTATGGAGCATTTTAATTCCATTGTGATGACAATAGCATGAAGCATTATGATGATGGGAATGGTTCATTGTGATGACAGAGTTCATGGAGCATTGAGATGAAAAGTGGCATGGAGCATTGTGATTACAGTTGTCTTGGAGCATTGTGAAGAAAAGGGCATGGAGCTTTGTGATGATAAGGCCATGGAGCTGTCTGATGACATGCATCATGGAGCCTTGTGATGACAAGGCCGTGGAATATTGTCATGACAGGGGTGAAGGAGTATTGTGATGACTAGAGATGGAACATTTTGATATCAGTGGTGAAAGAGCATTTTGATGAGAAGTGCATGGAGCTTTGTGATGACAAGGTTTATGGAGCATTGTGATGACAATGTTGTGGAATATTGTGATGACAAGTGCATGGCACATTGTGATGACATGGGTCATGGAGCATTGTGCTGACAAGCGCATGGAGCATTGTGATGAAAAGGGTCATGGAGCACTCTGCTGACAAAGGCATGGAATGTTATGTTGACAAGGGTCACAGAGCATTGGGATGAAAACTTCATGGAGCATTATGGTGACAAAGTTCACAGGGTCCTGTGATGACGCGGGCATGGACCATTGTGATGACAAAGGTCATGAAGCATTGTGATGACTGGTGTCACCGAGCATTGTGATGAAAAGGGCATGGAGCATTGTGATGACAGGGGTATGGAGCATTGGTCTGACAACTTTCATGGATTATTGTGATGATAGTGGGCATGGCGCATTGTGATGACAAGGGCATGGAACATTGTTATGACAAGGTCATGGAGTATTTTGAAGACAGGTTTCAGGGAGCATTGTGATGACATATGTCATGGTGCATTGTGATGACAATGGCATGGAGCATGGTGAAGCCAAGTGTCATGGAGGATTTTGATGACAAAGGTAATGGAGCATTGTGATGAGAAGGGCTTGGAGCATTGTGATGACAATGGTCATGGAGCATTGTGATGACAACGGCATGGAGCATTGTTATGACAAGGGCCATTGAGAATTTTGATGACAAGGTCGTGTAGCACTTTGATGAAAAGCACATGGAGCTTGCTATGTCAGGTGTCATGGAGCATTGCGATGACAAGTGCATGGAGAATTGTGATGACAAGGGGCTGTAACATTGTGATGAGAAGTGTCATGGAGCATTGTGATGGCAAGACGGTGTAGCATTGTGATGAGAAGACCATGGATAATTGTGATGACGATCGTCATGGAGCACTGTAATGACAAGGGGCATGGAGCATTGTGATGACAAGGGTCATGGAACATTCTGATGACAAGCTTGTGGAGTACTGTGATGACAATGGCATGGAGCATTGTGATGAAAAGGGCATGGAGCATTGTGATGAAAAAGGCATGGAGCCTTTTCATGACAGGGTTCAAGGAGCATTCTGACGACAAGTGTCAGGGAGCATTTTGATGACAAGTGTATTGAGCATTGTGATGACAAAATTCATGGAGCATTGTGATGACACGGGCAAGGACTATTGTCATGACAGGCATCATGGAGCTTTGTGATGACAAGTGTATTGAGCATTGTGCTGACAAAGGCATGGAGCATTGTGATGACAAGTGTTACAGAGCATTGTCATGACGAGGGAATGGACCACTGTGATGACAAAGGTCGTAAAGCATTGTGATGACTGGATTCACGGAGCATTATGATATGAGGGGTCATGGAGCATTGTGATTACAAGGGCATGGAGCATTGTGATGACAGGGCCATGGAGAATTGGTCTGACAAGTTTTATGGATTATCGCTATGAGGGTGGGCATGGCACAATGTGATGACAAGGGAATGGAACATTGTTATGACAAGGTCATGTAGTATTGTTAAGAGAGGTGTCAGGGAGCATTGTGATGACATATGTCATGGTGCATTGTGATGACAATGGCGTGGAGCATTGGGATGCCAAGTGTCATGGAGTACTGTGATGACAAATGTAATGGAGCATTGTGATGCCAAGTGACATGGCGGATTGTGAAGACAAATGTAATGGAGTGTCGTGATGACAACTGCTTCGGGAATTGTGATGAAAAGGGTCATGGAGCATTGTGATGACAAGGACATTGAGCATTGTGATGACTACGGCCATTGAGAATTTTGATGACAACGTCGTGAAGCATTGTGATGACAAGCGCACGGAGCTTACTTTAACAGGGGACATGGAGCATTGCGATGAAAAGTGCATGGAGAATTGTGATGACAAGAGCATGAAACATTGTGATGAGAAGTGTCATAGAGTATTGTGATGACAAGGACGTGGAGAATTGTGATGACAAGGGACAAGTTGCGTAGTGATGACCAGGGCAGGGAGCATTGTGATGACATATGTCATGGTCCATTGAGATGACAAAGGCATGGAGCATTGTGATGACAGGTGTCATGGGGCATTGTGATGACACGGGTCATGGAGCATTGTGATGACATGTGTCATGGAGCATTCTGTTGACAAGCTTGTGGAGTATTGTGATGACAATGGCATGGAGCATAGTGATGAAAAAAGCAGGGAGCATTGTGATGAAAAAGGCATGGACCCTTTTCATGACAGGGATCAAGGAGCATTCTGACGTCAAGTGTCAGGGAACATTGTGATGACAAGTGTATTGAGCATTGTGATAACAATGGTCATGGAGCATTGTGATGACAGGCATCATGGAGCATTGTGATGAGAAGGCCATGGAGCATTCTGATGACATGCGTCATGGAGATTTGTGATGACAAGGGCATGCAGCATTGTGATTTCAGGGGTCTTGGAGGATGGTGATGAAAAGGGCATGGATCATTGTGACGGAAAATGCATGGAGCGTTGTCATGACCGGGTCCAAGGAGCATAGTGAAGACAAGTATCAGGGAGCATTGTGATGAAAAGTGTATTGAGCATTGTGATGACAAAAGTCATGGAGCATCGTGATGAGAAAACTATGGATAATTGTGATGACGAACGTCATGGGGCGTTGTGATGACAAGTGTTATGGAACATTGTGATCACAAGGGTGTGGAGCATTGTGATGACAGGGTTCATGGAGCATTGAGATGAAAAGGGGCATGGAGCATTGTGATTAAAGTGGTCTAGGAGCATTGTGATGACAAGGGCATGGACCATTGTGATGAGAATGCAATGGAGCATTCTGATGACATGCGTCATGCAGCTTTGTGATGACAAGGACATATTGCATTGTGATGACAGTGGCATGGAACATTGGACTGACAAGTTTGATGGATTATTGTGATGACAATGGGCATGGCGCATTGTGATGACAAGGGCATGGAGCATTGTGATGACAAGGTCATGGAATACTCTGAAGACACGTGACAGGGAGCATTGTGATGACATATGTCATGGTCCATTGAGATGACAATGGCATGGAGCATTGTGATGACAGGTGTCATGGAGCATTGTGATGACACGGGTCATGGAGCATTGTGATGACATGTGTCATGGAGCATTCTGTTGACAAGCTTGTGGAGTATTGTGATGACAATGGCATGGAGCATAGTGATGAAAAAAGCAGGGAGCATTGTGATGAAAAAGGCATGGACCCTTTTCATGACAGGGTTCAAGGAGCATTCTGAAGTCAAGAGTCTGGTAGCATTGTGATGACAAGGGCATGGAGCATGGTGATGAGAAGGCCATGGAGCATACTGATGATATGTGTCATGGAGCTTTGTGATGACAAGGGCATGGAGCATTGTGATTACAGTGGCCTTGGAGCATTGTGATGAAAATCGCATGGATCATTGTGATGAAAATTGCATGGAGCCTTGTCATGACAGGGTTCAAGGAGGATACTGATGACAAGTGTCAGGAAGCATTGAGATGACAAGTGTATTGAGCATTGTGATGACAAATATCATGGAGCATTGTGATGAGAAGACCATGGATAATTGTGATGAGGAGCGTCATGGGGAATTGTGATGACAAGTGTTATTGAACATTGTGATCACAAGGGTTTGGAGGATTGTGATGACAGAGGTCATGGAACATTTTGATTTCATTGTTATGCCAATAGCATGAAGCATTATGATGATGGGCATGGTGCATTGTGATGACAGTGTTCATGGAGCATTGAGATAAAAAGTGGCATGGAGAATTGTGATTACAGGGTTCTTGGAGCACTATGATGACAAGGGCATGGAGCATTGTGATGAGAAGGCCATGGAGCATTCTGATGACATAAGTCATGGAGCTTCATGATGACAAGGGCATGGAGCATTGTTATTACAGGGGTCTTGGAGAATTGTGATGACAAGGGTCATGGAGCCTTGTGATGATGAGGCCGTGGATCATTGTGATGGCAGGGGTCATGTAGCATTGTTATGACACGGGTAATGGAGCCTTTCGATGACAAGGGCATGGAGCATTGGTGTGAAAAGATTCATGGATTATTGTGATGAGAAGAGCATTGAGCATTGTGATGACAAGCGTCAGGGAGCTTTGTGATGACAAGTGCATGGAGCAATGTGATGAGAGGGTTCATGGAGCATTGTGATGACAATGGCATGGAGCATTGTGATGTCAAGGGTCATGGAGCACTGGGATGACAAACGTCACAGACTTTTCTGATTACAGGGGTCATGGAGCATTGGGATGACAAGCGCATGGATCATTGTGATGACAAGTGTCGTGGAGCATTTTGATGACAAGAGTCACGGATCATTGTGTTGTCAGGGGTCATGGATCGCTGTGATGACAGTGGTCATGGAGCATTATGATGACAGGGGTAATGGAGCATTGTGATGGCAAGGGCATGTAGCATTCCGATGACATGCATCACGGAGCATTGTGATGACAAGGGCATGGAACATTTTGATGACAGGGGTCATGGAACATTGTGATGACAGGCGTGATGGAGTATTGTGATGACAAGTGATGGAACATTGTGATATCAGTGGTGAGAGTGCATTTTGATGAGAAGTGCATGGAGCATTTTGATGACAAGTGTTAAGGAGCATTGTGATGAAAAGTTTGTGGAGCATTGTGATGACAAGCGCATGGCTCATTGTGATGACATGGGTAATGGAGCATTGTGCTGACAAAGGCATGGAGCATTATGATGACAAGGGTCACGGAGCATTGTGATGAAAAGTTCATGGAGCATTGATGTGACAAAGGTCACAGAGACGTGTGATGACGAGGGCATGGACCATTGTGATGACAAAGGTCATGAAGCATTGTGATGACTGGAGTCATGGAGCATTGTGATGACAGGGTTCATGGTGCATTGTGATGACAATGGCATGGAGCATTGTGATGATAGGTGCATGGAGAACTGGTTTGACAACTTTCAAGGATTATTGTGATGAGTGACGGCATGGCACATTGTGAAGGCAAGGGCATGGAGCGTTTTTATGACAAGGGCATGGAGCATTGTGATGACAAGGGCATGGAGCAATGTGAGGACAGGGGCATGGAACATTGGTCTGACAATTTTCATGGATTATTGTTAGGACAGTGGGCAAGGAGCATTGAGATGACAAGGGCATGGAGCATTGTCGTGACAAAGGTCACAGAGCCTTGTGTGACGAGGTTATGGACCATTGTGAGGACAAACGTCATGAATCATTGTGATGACTGGAGTCAGGGAGCATTGTCATGACAGGGGTCATGGAGCATTGTGATGACAAGGGCATGGAGCAATGTGAGGACAGGGGCATGGAACATTGGTCTGACATGTTTCATGGATTATTGTGATGCCAGTGGGCATGGCGCATTGTGATGACAAGGTCATGGAGTATTGTGAAGACAGTTGTCAGGGAGCATTGTGATGACATATGTCATTGTCCATTGTGATGACAATGGCATGGAGCATTGTGATACCAAGTGTCATGGAGGATTGTGATGACAAAGATAATGGAGCATTTTGATGACAATGGTTGGAGCATTGCGATGACAAGGGTCATGGAGCATTGTGATGACAAGGGCATGGAGCATTCTGATGAAAAGCTGCATGGGGCATTGAGATTACAGGTGTTTTGAAGCAATGTGATTACAAGGGCATGGAGCATTGTGATGAGAAGGCAATGGAGCATTCTGATGACATGCGTCATGGAGCTTTGTGATGACAAGGACATGGAGCATTGTGATTACAGGGGTCTTGGAGCATTGTGATGAAAATGGAATGGATCATTGTGATGAAAAATGCATGGAGCCTTGTCATGACAGGGTTCAGGGAGAATACTGATGACAACTGTCAGGGAGCATTGTGATGATAAGTGTATTGAGCATTGTGATGACAAAGATCATGGAGAATTGTGATGAGAAGACCATGGATAATTGTGATGATCAGCGTCATGGGGCATTGTGATGACAAGTGTTATGGAACATTGTGATCAGAAGGGTTTGGTGCGTTGAGATGACACAGGTCATTGAGAATTTTGATTTCATTGTGAGGAAAATAGCATGAAATATTATGGTGATGGGCACGATGCATTGTGATGACAGGTTTCATGGAGCATTGAGATGAAAAGGGGCATGGAGCATTGTGATTACAGGGGTGTTGGAGCATTGTGATGACAAGGGCATGGAGCATTGTGATGAGAAGGCCATGGAGCATTCTGATGACATGGGTCATGGAGCTTTGTGATGTGAAGGGCATGGATAATTGTGATTACAGGGGTCATGGAAATTTGTGATGACAGGGGTGAGGGAGTATTGTGATGACTAGTGATGGAACATTGAGATATCCGTGGTGAGAAGGCATTTTGAGGAGAAGTGCATGGAGCATTGTGATGACAAGGTTTATGGAGAATTTTGATGACAAGGATGTGGAGAATTGTGATGACAAGTGCATGGTGCATTGTGATGACATGCGTTATGTTGCATTGTGCTGACATGCACAACGAGCATTGTAATGACAAGGGTCATGGAGCATTGTGCTGACAAAGGCATGGATCTTTGTGATGACAAGGGTCACAGAGCATTGTAATAAAAATTTCATGGAGCATTGTGGTGACAAAGATCACAGAGCTTTGTGTGACGAGGTCATGGACCATTCTGATGACAAATATCATGAAGCATTGTGATGACTGGAGTCACGGAGAATTATGATAACAGGGGTCTTGGAGCATTGTGATGAAAAGGGAATGGATCATTGTGATGAAAAAGGCATGGAGCCTTGTCATGACAGTGTTCAAAGACCATACTGATGACAAGTGTCAGCGAGCACTGTGATGCCAAGTGTATTGAGCATTGTGGTGACAAAGGTCATGGAGCATTGTGATGAGAAGACCTTGCATAATTGTGATGACCAGCGTCATGGGGCATGTGGTGAAAAGTGTTATGGAACATTGTGATCAGAAGTGTTTGGAGCATTGTGATGACAGAGGACATGGAGCATTTTGATTTCATTGTGATGACAACAGCATGAATCATTATGATGATGGGCATGGTGCATTGTGATGACAGTGTGCATGGAGCATTGAGATGAAAAGTGGCATGGAGAGTTGTGATTACAGAGTTCGTGGAGCATTGTGATGACAAGTGTCATGGAGCACTCTGATGCCAAGGCCGTGGAATATTGTGATGGCAGGGGTCATTGAGCATTGTTATGACAGGTGTAATGGAGCATTGTGATGACAAGGACATGGAACAATGTGATGAGAAATTTAATTGAGCTTTGTGATGACAATGGCCTTGAGCACTGTGATGCCAAAGGTCATGGAGCTTTGTGATGACAAATGTCATGGGGCATTTTGATGACAAGGGCGTGGTGCATTATGATGTGAAGGGCAGGGAGCTTTGTGATGACAGGGTCATGGAGCAATTTGTATAAAAGTGTCAAGGAATATTTTGATGACAGGTGTAAAGGAACATTGTGACATCAGGGTTCATGGAGCATTCTGATGACAGGGGTGAGCGAGTATTGTGATGACTAGTGATGGAGCATTGTGATATATGTGGTGAGAGAGCATTTTGATGAGAAGTGCATGGAGCATTGTGATGACAAGTTTTATGGAGCATAGAGATGAAAAGGATGTGGAGCATTGTGATGAAAACAGCATGGCACATTGAGATGACATGTGTCATGGAGCATTGTGCTGACAAGCGCATGGAGCGTTTTGATGACAAGTGACATGGAACATTGTGCTGACAAAGGCAAGGAGCATTGTGATGACAAGTGACACAGAGCATTGTGATGAAAATTTCATGGAGCATTGTGGTGACAAAGATCACAGAGCCTTGTGTGACGAGGTAATGGACCATTGTGACGAGAAATGTCATGAAGCATTGTGATGACTGGAGTCAGGGAGCATTGTGATAACAGGTGTCTTGGAGCATTGTGATGAAAAGGGAATGGATCATTGTGATGAAAAAGGCATGGAGCCTTGTCATGACAGTGTTCAAGGAGCATACTCACGACAAGTGTCAGCGAGCATTGTGATGCATAGTGTATTGAGCATTGTGGTGACAAAGGTCATGGAGCATTGTGATGAGAAGACCTTGCATAATTGTGATGACGAGCGTCATGGGGCATGTGATGACAAGTGTTATGGAACATTGTGATCAGAAGGGTTTGGAGCATTGTGATTACAGAGGACATGGAGCATTTTGATTTCATTGTGATGACAATAGCATGAATCATTATGATGATGGGCATGGTGCATTTTGATGACAGTGTTCATGGAGCATTGAGATGAAAAGTGGCATGGAGAATTGTGATTACAGAGGTCTTGGAGCATTGTGATGACAAGGGTCATGGAGACTTGTGATGACAAATGTAATGGGGCATTTAGATGACAAGGGGGTGGTGCATTGTGATGAGAAGGGCAGGGAGCATTGTGATGACAGTGTCATGGAGCAATTTGAATAAAAGGGTCATGGAATATTTTGATGACAGGGGTTATGGAACATTGTGATGTCAGGGGTCATGAAGCATTGTGATGAAATGGGTCATGGAGCATTTTGTGATGGGTTTATGGAACATTGTGATGTCAGGGGTCATGGAGCATTGTGATAATAAGGGCATGTAGCACTGTGATCACAGTGGTCATGGAATATTGTGATGACAGGGGTGAGCGAGTATTGTGATGACTAGTGAGGGAACATTGTGATATATGTGGTGAGAGAGCATTTTGATGAGAAGTGCATGGAGCATTGTGATGACAAGGGCATGGAGCATTCTGAGTAAAAGGTGCATGGAGCATAGAGATTACAGGGGTTTTGAAGCAATGTGATTACAAGGGCATGGAGCATTGTGATGAGAAGGCAATGGAGCATTCTGATGACATGTGTCATGGAGCTTTGTGATGACAAGGACATGGAGCATTGTGATTACAGGGGTCTTGGAGCATTGTGATGAAAAGGGAATGGATCATTGTGATGAAAAATGGATGGAGCCTTGTCATGACAGGGTTCAAGGAGCATACTGATGACAACTGTCAGGGAGCATTGTGATAATACGTGTATTGAGCATTGTGATGACAAAGATCATGGATAATTGTGATGAGAAGACCATGGATAATTGTGATGACCAGCGTCATGTGGCATTGTGATTACAAGTGTTATGGAACATTCTGATCAGAAGGGTTTGGTGTGTTGTGATGACAGAGGTCATTAAGCATTTTGATTTCATTGTGATGACAATAGCATGAAATATTATGGTGATGGGCATGGTGCATTGTGATGACAGTGTTCATGGAGCATTGAGATGAAAAGTGGCATGGATAATTGTGATTACAGAGGTCTTGGAGCATTGTGATGACAAGGATCATGGAGCCTTGTGATGACAAGGCCGTTGAACATTGTGATGGCAGTGTTCATGGAGCATTGTTATAACAGGTGTAATGGAGCATTGTGATGACAAGGGCATGGGGCAATGTGATGAGAGATTTCACTGATCATTGTGATGACAATGGAATGGAGCATTGTGATGTCAAGGATCATGGAGCTTTGTGATGACAAATGTCATGGAGCATTTTGATGACAAGGGCGTGGTGCATTGTGATGAGAAGGGCAGGGAGCATTGTGATGACAGGGTCATGGAGCAACTTGAATAAAAGTGTCATGGAATATTTTGTGACAGGGGTTATGGAACATTGTGATGTCAGGGGTCATGGAGCATTGTGATGATAAGGGCATGTAGCACTGTGATGACAGTGGTCATGGAACATTGTGATGATAGGGGTGAGCGAGTATTGTGATGACTAGTGATGGAACATTGTGATATATGTGGTGAAAGAGCATTTTGATGAGAAGTACATGGAGCATTGTGATGACAAATTTTATGGAGCATAGCGATGAAAAGGATGTGGAGCATTGTGATCAAAAGAGCATGGCACATTGTGATGACATGTGTCATGGAGCATTGTGCTCACCAGCGCATGGAGCATTTTGATGACAAGTGTCATGGAGCATTGTGCTGACTAAGGCATCGCGCATTGTGATGACAAGGGTCACAGAGCATTGTGATGAAAATTTCATGGAGCATTGTGGTGACAAAGATCACAGAGCCTTGTGTGACGAGCGCAAGGAACATTGTGATGAGAAAGGTCATGAATCATTGTGATGAATGGAGTCACGGAGCATTGTGATGACCGGGTTCATGGAGCATTGTGATGACAAGGGCATGGAGCAATGTGATGACAGTGGCATGGAACATTGGTCTGACAAGTTTCATGGATTATTGTGATGACAGTGGGCATGGAGCATTGTGGTGACAAATGTCACAGAGCCTTGTGTGATGAGGGCATTGACCATTGTGAGGACAAAGGTCATGAAGCATTGTAATGACTGTAGTCACGGAGCATTGTGATGACAGTGGTCATGGAGCATTGTGATGACAAGGGCATGGAGCATTGAGATGACAGGACATTGGAACATTGGTCTGACATGTTTCATGGATTATTGTGATGACATTGGGCATGGCGCATTGTGATGACAAGGGCATGGAACATTGTGATGACAAGGTCATGGAGTATTGTGAAGACAGGTGTCAGGGAGCATTGTGATGACATATGTCATTGTCCATTGTGATGACAATGGCATGGAGCATTGTGATACCAAGTGTCATGCAGGATTGTGATGACAAAGGTAATGGAGAATTTTGATGACAAGGGCTTGGAACATTGCGATGACAAGGGTTATGGAGCATTGTGATGACAGGCATCATGGAGCGTTGTGATGACAAGTGTTATGGAACAATGTGATCACAAGTGTTTGGAGCACTGTGATGACAGAGGTCATGGATCATTTTGATATCAAGGAGCATGGAGCATTGTGATGACAGGGGTCATGGAGCATTGTGATCAGAAGATCATGGAGCATTGAGCTGAAAATGTTCATGGAGTATTCTGATGAAAGTGGTCATGGAGCATTGTGATGACAAGGTCCTGGAGCATTGTTATGAGAAGACCATGGAGCCTTGTGATGAGAGGTCTCATGGAGCATTCTGATGGAAAGGGGCATGGAGCATTGTGATTACAGGCTTCTTGGAGCCTTGTGATGAAAAGGGCATGGAACATTGTGATAGATGTCCAAGGAGCATTCTGATGACATGCATCATGGAGCTTTGTGATGACCAGGGCATGGAGCATTGTGATTACAGGGGTCTTGGAGCATTGTGATGAATAGGGCATGGATCATTGTGATGAAAAAGGCATGGAGCCTTGTCATGACAGGGTTCAAGGAGAATACTGACGACAAGTGTCAGGGAACATTGTGATGACAAGTGTATTGAGAATTGTAATGACAAAGGTAATGGAACATTTTGATGAGGAGTGCATGGATAATTGTGATGACGAGCCTCATGGGGCGTCGTGATGACAACTGTAATGGAGTATTTTGATCACAAGGGTTTGGAGCATTGTGATGACAGAGGTCAGGGAGCATTTTTATTTCATTGTGATGACAATAGCATGAAGCATTATGATGATGGGCATGTTCGTTGTGATGACAGGGTTCATGGTGCATTGAGATGAAAAGGGGTATGGAGCATTGTGATTACTCGGGTCAGGATCCTTGTGATGACTAGGCCGTGGAACATTGTGATGACAGTGGTGAGGGAGTATTGTGATGACTAGTGATGGAAAATTGTGATATCAGTGGTGAGAGAGCATTTTGATTTGAAGTGCATGGAGCTTTGTGATGACAATGTTTATGGAGTATAGTGATGACAAGTTTCGGGAGCACTGTGATGACAAGTGCATGGTGCACTGTGATGACATGGGTCATGGAGCATTGTACTGACAAGTGCATGGAGCATTTTGATGACAAGGGTCATGGAGCATTGTGCTGACAAAGGCATGGAGCATTTTGATGACAAGGCTCAGAGATCATTGGGATGAAAAGTTCATGGAGCATTTTGGTGACAAAGTTCAGAGAGCCTTGTGATGACGAGGGCATGGACCATTGTGATGACAAAGGTCATGAAGCACTGTGATGACTGGAGTCACAGTTAATTGTGATGACAAGGGAATGGAGCATTGTGATGACAGGGGCATGGAGCATTGGTCTGACAAGTTTCATGGATTATTGTGATGACAGGTGTCATGGAGCATTGTGATGACAAGTGCATGGAGCATTGTGATGACAGGGGCATGGAGCATCGGTCTGAAAAATTTCATGCATTATTGTGATGACAGTGGACATTGCGCATTGTGATGACAAGGGCATGGAGCACTGTGAAGAAAAGGTCATGGAGTACTGTGAAGTCAGGTGTCAGGGAGCATTGTGATGACCTATGTCATGGTGCATTGTGATGACAATGGCATGGAGCATTGTGATGACAAGTGTCATGGAGGATTGTGATGACAAAGGTAATGGAGCATTGTGATGACCAGCGCTTGGAGCATTGTGATGAGAAGTGTCATGGAGCATTGTGATGACAAGAGCATGGAGCATTGTGATGACTAGGGCCATTGAGAATTTTGATGCCAACGTCGTGAAACATTGTGATGACAAGCACATGGAACTTGCTGTGACAGGTGTCATGGAGCATTGTGATGACAATTGCGTGTATAATTGGGATGACAATAGCATGTAACTTTGTGACGATAAGTGTCATTGAGCATTGTGAGTACATGGACGTGGAGAAATGTGATGACAAGGGACATGGAGCACTGTGATGACCAAGGCATTGAGCATTGTGATCGCAAGACCGTGGAGCATTGTGATGAGAAGGTCATGGATAATTGTGATGACGAGCATCATGGAGCACTGTAATGACATGGGAAATGGAGCATTATGATGACAGGTGTCATGGATAATTGTGATGACAGGGGTCATGGAGCATTCTGATGACAAGCTTGTGGAGTATTGTGATGACACTGGCATGGAGCATTGTGATGAAAAGGGCATGGAGCATTGTTATGAAAAGGCATGGAGCCTTTTCATTACAGGGTTCAAGGAGCATTCTGACGACAAGTGTCAGGGAGCATTGTGTTGACAAGTGTATTTAGCATTGTGATGACAAAGTTCATGCAGCATTGTAATGACAGGCATCATGGAGCGTTGTGATGACAAGTGTTAAGGAACATTGTGATCACAAGGGTTTGTAGCATTATGATGACAGAGGTCATGGATCATTTTCATTTCAAGGAGCATGGAACATTGAAATGACAAGGGTGTGAAGAAATGTGAACCCAAGGTTCACCAACGATTTTGATGACAATGGGAATGGAGTATTGTGATGACAAGCGCATGGAGCATTGTGATGACAATGTCATGAAGCATATTGCTGACAAAGGCATGGAGCATTTTGATGACAAGTGTCATGGAGCACTGTGATGACAAGCGTCATGGAGCATTGTGATTACAGGGGTCATGGAGCATTGGGATGGCAAGGGAATGGATCATCGTGATGACAAGTGTCATGGAGCATTTTGATGACAAGAGTCCCGGATCATTGTGCTGTCAGGGGTCATGGAGCATTGTGATGACAGTGGTAATGGAGCATTGTGATGACAGGGTTCATGGAGCACTGTTATGAGAAGGTCATAGAGCATTGGGCTAAAAATGTTCATGGAGTTATTGTGAAGGCTGTGGTCATGGAGCATTGTGATGACAAGGGAATGGAGCATTGTGTTGAGTAGGTACTGAAGCATTGTGATGAGAAAACATTGGAGCCTTGTATTGACGAGTCTCATGGAGCATTCTGATGAAAAGGGGCATGTAGAATTGTGATTACATGGGTCTTGGAACACTGTGAAGAAAAGGGCATGGATCATTGTGATGAAAAAGGCATGGAGCCTTGTCATGACAGGGATCAAGGAGCATAATAACGACAAGTGTCAGGGAGCATTGTGATGACAAGTGTATTGATCATTGTGATGACAAATATCATGGAGCATTGTGATGAGAAGACCATGGATAATTGTGATGACGAGCGTCATGGGGCGTTGTGATGACAAGTTTTATGAAACACTGTGATCACAAGGGTTTGGAACACTGTGATGACATAGGTCATGGAGCATTTTGATTTCACTGTATTGAAAATAGAATGAAACATTATGATGATGGGCATGGTTCATTGTGATGACAGGGTTCATGGAGCACGGAGATGAAAAGGGGCATGGAACATTGTGATTACAGGGGTCTTGGAGCATTGTGATGAGAAGGTCATGGAGCATTGGGCTGAAAATCTTCATGGAGCATTGTGATTACAGGGGTCATGGAGCACTATGATGACAAGGGTCATGGAGCATTGTGATGACAAGCATCAGGGAACATTCAGATTAAAGGTGTCATGGAGCATTGGGATGACAAGGGCATGGATCATTGTGATGACAAGTGCCATGGAGATTTTTGATGACAAGATTCCCGGATCATTGTGTTGTGAGGGGTCATGGAGCGCGGGAATGACAGTGGTCATGGAGCATTGTGATGACAGTGCTCATGGTGCATTGTGATGAGAAGGTCATGGATCTTTGGGCTGAAAATGTGCATGGAGTATTGTGATGACAGGGGTCATGGAGCATTGTGATTACAAGGGAATGGAGCTTTGTGATGACAAGTTCCTGGAGAATTGTGTTGAGAAGACCATGGCGTCTTGTGATGGCATGTCTCATGGAGCATTCTGATGAAAAGCAGCATGGAACATTGTAATTACAGGGGTCTTGGAGCATTGAGATGACAAGGCATGGAGCATGGTGCTTTGAAGGCCATGGAGCATTCTGATAACATGCGTCATGGAGCTTTGTGAAAACAAGAACATGGAGCATTGTGATTACCGGGGTCTTGGAGCATTGTGATGAAAAGGGAATGGATCATTGTGATGAAAAATGCATGGAGCCTTGTCATGACAGGGTTCAAGGAGCACACTGAGGGCAAGTGTCAGGGAGCATTGAGATGACAAGTGTATTGAGCATTGTGATGACAAAAGTCATGGAGCATTGTGATGAGAAGACCATGGATAATTGTGTTGATGAGCGTAATGGGGCGTTGTGGTGCCAAGTGTTATGGAAAATTGTGATCACAAGGGTTTGGGGAATTTTGGTGTCAGAGGTTATGGAGCATTTTGATTTCATTTTGATGACAATAGCATGAAGCATTATGATGATGGGCAGGGTGCATTGTGATGACAGGGTTCATGCAGCATTGAGATGAAAAGTGGCATGGAACATTGTGATGACAAATGTCAGGAATCATTGTGATGACTGGAGTCACGGAGCATTGTGATGACAGGGGTCATGGAGCATTGTGATGACAAGGGCATGGAGCATTGGGATGAAAGGGGCATGGAGCATTGGTCTGACATGTTTCATGGATTATTGTGATGACAGCGGGCATGGCACATTGTGATAACTAGCACATAGAGCATTGTGATGACAAGGTCATTGATTATTGTGAAGAAAGGTGTCAGGGAGCATTGTGGTGACATATGTCACGGTGCATTGTGATGACAATGGCATTGAGCATTGTGATGCCAAGTCTTATGGAGAAATGTGATGACAAATGTAATGGAGCATTGTGATGACAAGGGCTTGGGGCATTGTGATGACAACTGTAATGGAGCATTGTGATGACAAGGGAATGGATCATTGTGATGACAAGTGTCATGGGGCATTTTGATGACAAAAGTCCCGGATCATTGTGTTGTCAGGGTTCATGGAGCATTGTGATGACAGGGTTCATGGGGCATGGTGATGAGAAGGTCATAGAGCATTGGGCTGAAAATGTTCATGGAGTATTGTGGTGACAAGGGTCATGAGGCATTTTGATGACAAGGGAATGGAGCATTTTGATGAAAATATCATGGAGCATGGTGATGAGAAGGCCATGGAGCATTCTGAAGACATTCGTCATGAAGCTGTGTGATGACAACGGCATGGAGCATTGTGATTACAGGGGTCTTGCAGCATTGTGAGGAAAAGGGCATGGATCATTGTGATGAAAAATGCATGCAGCCTTGTCATGTCAGGGTTCTAGGAGCATACTGACGACAAGTGTCAGGGAGCATTGTGATGACAAGTGTATTGAGCATTGTGATGACAAATGTATTGAGCATTGTGATGACAAGGTCATGGAGTATTGTGAAGACAGGTGTCAGGGAGGATTGTGATGACAAATGTAATGGAGCATTGTGATGACAAGGGCTTGGAGCACTGTGGTGACAAGGGCCATTGAGAATTTTGATGACAATGTCGTGAAGCTTTGTTATGACAAGCACATGGAGCTTGCTATGACAGGGGTCATGGAGCATTGCGATGACAAATGCATGGAGCATTGTGATTACAGGGGTCTTGGAGCATTGTGATGACAATGGCATGGAGCATTGTGATGCCAAGGGTTATGGAGCTATGTGATGACAAATGTCATGGAGCATTTTGATGACAAGGGCATGGTGCATTGTGATGACAGGGTCATGGAGCAATTTGATGAAAAGGGTCATGGAACATTTTGATTACATGGGTTATAGAATATTGTGATGTCAGGGGTCATGGAGCAGTGTGATGAAAAGGGTCCTAGAGCACGGTGATGACAAGGGTCGCAGAGCATGGTGATGAAAAGTCCATGGAGCATTGTGGTGACAAATGTCAAAGAGACTTGTGATGATGAGGGCATGGACCATTGTGATGAGAAATGTCATGAAGAACTGTGATGACAGGAGTCACGGTGCATTATGATGACGGATCATGGAGCATTGTGATGACAAGGGCATGGAGCATTGTGATGACAGGTGCATGGAGCATTGGTCTTACAAGTTTCATGGATTATTGTGATGACAGTGGGAATGGCGCATTGTGATGACAAGGGCATGGAGCATTGTGATGACAAGGTCATGCAGTATTTGAAGACAGGTGTCTGGGAGAATTTTGAAGACATAAGTCATGGCCCATTTTGATGACAATGCCATGGAGCGTTGTGATGCCAAGTGTCATGGAGGTTTGTGATGACAAAGGTAATGGAGCATTGTGATGATAAGGGCTTGGAGCCATGTGATGACAAGGTTCATAGCGCACTGTGCTGACAATGGCATGGAGCATTGTGATGACAATGGTCATGGAGCATTGTACTGAGAAAGGCTTGGAGCATTGTGATGACAATGGTCACAGACCATTATGATGAAAATTTCATGGAGCATTGTGGTGACATATATCACAGAGCCTTGTGAAAACGAGGGCATGGACCATTGTGATGACAAAGGTCATGAAGCATTGTGATGACTGGAGTCATGGAGCATTGTGATGACAGGGCTCATGGAGCATTGTGATGGCAAGGGAATGGATCATTGTGATGACAAGTGTCATGGAGCATTTTGATGACAAGTGTCCCAGATCATTGTGTTGTCTGGTGTCATGGAGCGTTGTGATGACAGGTGTCATGGAGCATTGTGATGACAGGGGTCATGGAGCATTGTGATCAGAAGTTCATGGAGCATTGGACTGACAGTATTCATTGAGTATTGTGATGGCATGGGTCATGGAGCATTGTGATGACAATGGAATGGAGCATTGTGATGACAAGGTCCTGGAGCATTGTGAGGATAAGACCATGGAGCCTTGTGATGACAAGTATCATGGAGCATTCTGATGAAAAGGGGCACGGAGCTTTGTGATTACATGGGTCTTGGAGCATTGTGAAGAATAGGGCATGGATGATTGTGATGAAAGAGCATGGAGCCTTGTCATGAGAGGGTTCAAGGAGCATACTAATGACAAGTGTCAGCGAGCATTGTGATGACAAAGATCATGGAGCATTGTGATGAGAAGACCATGGATAATTGTGATGATGAGCGTCATGGGCAGTTGTGATGACAAGAGTTATGGAACATTGTGAACACAATTGTTTGGAGCATTGTGATGACAGAGGTTATGGTGCATTTTGATTTCATTGTGATGACAATAGCATGAAGCATTATGATGATGGGCATGGTTCATTGTGATGACAGAGTTCATGGAGCATTGTGATGAAAAGGGCATGGAGCATGGTGATGAGAAGGCCATGGAGCTGTCTGTTGACATGCGTCATGGTGCTTTGTGATGACAAGAGCATGGAGCAGTGTGCTTACAGGGGTCTTGGAGCATTGTGATGACAAGGGTCATGGAGCCTTGTGATGACAAGGCCGTGGAACATTGTCATGACAGGGGTGTGGGAGTATTGTAATGACTAGTGACGGAACATTTTGATATCTGTGGTGAAAGAACATTTTAATGAGAAGTGCATGGAGCTTTGTGATGACAAGATTTATGGAGCATTGGGATGACAAATATGTGGAGCATTGTGATGACAAGCGCATGGCTTATTGTGATGGCATGGGTCATGGAGCATTGTGCTGACAAGCGCATGGAGCATTATGATGACAAAGGCATGGAGCATTGTGATGAAAAGGGTCACAGAGCATTGTGATGATAAGTTCATGGAGCATTATGGTGACAAAGTGCACAGAGCCCTGTGATGACAAGGGCATGGACCATTGTCATGACAAAGATCCAGAAGCACTGTGATGACTGGAGTCACGGAGCATTGTGATGACAAGGGCATGGAGCATTGTGATGACAGGGACATGGAGCATTGGTCTGAGAAGTATCATGGATTATTGTGATGAAAGTGTGCATGGCGCATTTTGATGACAAGGGCATGGAGCATTGTTATGACCAGGTCATGGATTATTGTGAAGACAGGTATCAGGGAGTATTGTGATGACATATGTCCTGGTGCATTGTGATGACAATGTCATGGAGCATTGTGAAGCCAAGTGTCATGGAGGATTGTGATGACAAAGGTAATGGAGCATTGTGATGACAAGGGCTTGGAGCATTGTGGTGACAAGGGCCATTGAGAATTCTGATGACAAGGTCGTGAAGCATAGTTATGACAAGCGCATGGAGCTTGCTATGACATGGGTCATGGAGCATTGCGATGACAAGTGCATGGAGCATTGTGATTAGAGGGGTCTTGGAGCATTGTGATGACAATGGAATGGAGCATGGTGATGACAATGCAATGGAGCATTCTGATGACATGTGTCCTGGAGATTTGTGATGACAAGCACATGAAGCATTGTGATTACAGGGGTCTTGGAGCATTGTGATGAAAAGTGCATGGATCATTGTGAGGAAAAGGCAAAGAGCCTTGTCATGACAGGTTTCAAGTAGCATACTGAAGACAAGTGTCAGGGAGCATTGTGATGACAAGTGTATTGAGCATCGTGTTGACAAAGGTCATGGAGCATTTTGATGAGGAGACCATGGATAATTGTGATGACGAGCGTCATGGCGCATTGTGATGACAAGTGTTATGGAACATTGTGATCAGAAGGGTTTGGAGCATTGTGATGACAGATGTCATGGAGCATTTTGATTTCTTTGTGATGACAATACCATGAAGCATTATGATGATTGGCATGGTGCATTTTGATGACAGTGTTCATGGAGAATTGTGATGAAATGGGGTATGAAGCATTGTGATTACAGGGGTCTTGGAGCATTGTGATGACAATGTTCATGGAGCCTTGTGATGACAACGCCGTGGAACATTGTGATGGCAGGGGTAATGGAGCATTGTTATGACAGGTGTAATGGAGCATTGTGATGACATGGGCATGGAGCATTGGTTTGAAAAGTTTCATGTATTACTGTGATGAGTGTGGGCATGGAGCATTGTGATGACAAGGGCAGGGAACACGGTGATACATGGGTCATGGAGGATTGTAATGACAAGGCATGGATCATTGTGATGAGAAAGACATCGAGCATTGTGATGACAAGCGTCATGGAGATTTGGGATGACAAGTGCATGGAGTAACGTGATGAGATGTTTCATGGAGCATTGTGATGACAATGGAATGGAGCATTGTGATGCCACGGGTCATGGAGCTTTGTGATGACAAATGTGATGGAGCATTTTGATGACAAGGGCGTGGTGCATTGTGATGAGTAGGGCAGGGAGCATTCTGATGACAGGTTCATGGAACAATTTGATGGAAATGGTCAGGGAACATTTTGATGACAGGGTTTATGGAACATTGTGATGTCAGTGGTCATGGAGCATTGTGATGATAAGGGCATGTAGCATTTTGATGACAGGGGTCATGGAACATTGTGATGACAGTGTTGAGGGAGTATTGTGATGACTGGTGATGGAACATTGTGATATCAGTGGTGAGAGAGCATTTAGATGAGAAGTGCATGGAGCATTGTGATGACAAGGTTTATGGAAAATTGTGATGACAAGGTTGTGGAGCATTGTGATGACAAGTGCATGGCACATTGTGATGACGTGTCTTGGAGCATTGTGCTGACAAGCGCATGGAGCATTTTGATGACAAGGGTCAAGGAGCATTGTGCTGACAATGGCATGGAGCATTGTGATGAGAAGTGTTACAGAGCATTGTGATGACGAGGGAATTAACCATTGTGATGAAAAAGTTCATAAAGCATTGTGATGGCTGGAGTCACAGAGCATTATGATGTGAGGGGTCATGGAGCATTGTGATTACAAGGGCATGGAGCATTGTGATGACAAGGGCATGGAGCATTGGTCTGACAATTTTCATGAATTATTGCTATGAGAGTGGACAGGGCACATTGTGATGACAAGGGCATGGAACATAGTTATGACAAGGTCATGTAGTATTGTGAAGACAGGTGTCAAGGAGCACTGTGATGACATATGTCATGGTGCATTGTGATGACAATGGCATGGAGCATTGTGATGCCAAGTGTCATGGGGGATTGTGATTACAAATTTAATGGAGCCTTGTGATGCCAAGTGTCATGGAGGATTGTGATGACAGAGGTAATGGAGCATTGTGATGACAATTTCTTTTAGAATTGTGAAGAAAAGAGTCATGGAGCATTGTGATGACAAGTACATGGAGCATTGTGATGACAAGCGCCATTGAGAATTTTGATGCAAACGTCGTGAGGCATTGTGATGACAAGCGCACGGAGCTTGCTATGAGAGGGGACATGGAGCATTGCTATGAAATGTGCATGGAGAACTGTGATGACAAGAACACGTAACATTGTGATGAGAAGTGTCATGGAGTATTGTGATGACAAGGACGTGGAGAATTGTGATGACAAGGGACATGGAGCATTGTGATGACCAGGGCATGGAGCATAGTGATGGCAATTTCGTGGAGCAGTGTGATGAGAAGGCCATGGATAATTGTGATGACGAGAGTCATGGAGCACTGTAATGACAAGGGGCATGGAGCATTGTGATGACAGGTGTCATGGAGCATTGTGATGACAGGGGTCATGGAGCATTTTGATGACATGGGTCAAAAAGAATTGTGCTGAAAAGCACATGGAGCATTGTGATGACAAGTGTCATGGATCATTGTGCTGACAAAGGCATGGTTCATTTTGATGACAAGGGTCAGAGAGCATTGTGATGAATATTTCAGGGAGCATTGTCGTGACAAAGGTCACAGAGTCTTGTGTGACAAGGGCATGGACCATTGTGATGACAAAGGTCATGAAGCATTTTGATGACTGGAGTCACGGAGCATTGGGATGAAAGTGGTCATGGAGCATTGTGATGACAGGGTTCATGGGGCATTGTGATGAGAAGGTCATGGAGCATTGGACTGAAAATGTTCATCGAGTATTGTGATGACAGGGCTCCTGTGGCATTTTGATGACAAGGGAATGGAGCATTGTGATGAAAAGGGCAAGGAGCATGGTGATGAGAAGGCCATGGAGAATTCTGAAGTCATGTGTCATGAAGCTTTGGGATGACAAGGGCATGGAGCATTGTGATTACAGGGGTCTTGGAGCATTGTGAGTAAAAGGGCATGGATCATTGTGATTAAAATGGCATGGAGCCTTGTCATGACAGGGTTCAAGGAGTATACTGATGACAAGTGTCAGGGAGCATTGTGATGACAAGTGTATTGAGCATTGTGATGACAAAGGTCATGGAGTATTGTGAATAGAAGACCATGGATAATTGTGATGATGAGCGTCATGGGGCGTTGTGATGACAAGTGTTATGGAACATTGTGATCACAAGGGTTTGGAGCATTGTGATGACAGAGGTCGTGGAGCATTTTGATTTCATTTTGATGACAATTGCATGAAGCATTATGATGATGGGCATGGTGCATTGTGAATGACACGGTTCATGGAGCATTGAGATGAAAAGGGACATGGAGCATTGTGATTACAGGGGTCTTGGAGCATTGTGATGATGAGGGCATGGAGCATCGTAAATGAGAAGGCCATGGAGCATTCTGATGAAATGCGTCATGGAGCTTTGTGATGACAAGTGTATGGAGAATTGTGATTACAGTGTCTTGGAACATTGTGATGACAAGTGTCATGGAGTCTTGTGATGACAAGGCCGTGGAACATTGTGATGGCAGGGGTCATGGAGCATTGTTATTACAGGAGTAATGGAGCATTGTGATGACAAGGGCACAGAACATTTTGATACATGGGTCATGGAGGATGGTAATGACAAGGGCACAGAACACTTTGATACATGGGTCATGGAGGATTGTAATGACAAGGGCATGGAACATTGTGATGAGAAAGGCATCGAGCATTGGGATCACAAGCGTCATGGAGCTTTGTGATGACAAGGGCATGGAGCAATGTGATGAGAGGCTTCATGGAGCACTGTGATGACTATGGCATGGAGCATTGTGATGCCAAGGGTCATGGAGCTTTGTGATGACAAAGGTCATGGAGCATTTTGATGACGAGGTCGTGGTGCGCTGTGATGAGAAGTGCAGCGAGCATTGTGATAATAGGTTTACGGAACAATTTGATGAAAAAGTTCATGGAATATTTTGATGAGAGTGGATATGGAAAATTGTGATGACAGGGGTCATGGAGCATTGAGATGAAATCGGTAATGTAGCATTTTGATGACAGGGGTTATGGAACATTGTGATGGCAGGGGTCATGGAGCATTTTGATGATAAGTGCATGTAGCATTGTGATGATAGGGGTCATGGAACATTGTGATGACAGCGGTGAGGGAATATTGTGAAGACTAGTGATGGAATATTGTGATACCAGTGGTGAGAGGGCATTTTGATGAGAAGTGCATGGAACATTGTGATGACAAGGTTTATGGAGCATAGTGATGACTATGATGTGGAGCAGTGTGATGACAAGCGCATGGTACATTGTGATGCCATGGGTCAAGGAGCATTGTGATGACAAGTGCATGGAACATTGTGATGACAATTGTCATGGATCATTGTGCTGACAAATGCATGGTGCATTGTGATGACAAGGGTCACAGATTATTGTGATGAAATGTTCATGGAGCATTGTGGTGACAAATGACACAGAGCCTTGTGTGACAAGGGCATGGAACATTCTGATGACAAAAGTCATGAAGCATTGTGATGACTGGAGTCAAGGAGCATTGTGATGACAGTGGTGATGGAGGATTTTGATTACAGTATTCATGGGGCAATGTGATAAGAAGGTCATGGAGCATTGGGCTGAAAATATTCAAGAAGTATTGGGATGACAGGTGTCATGGGGCAATTTGATGACAAGGGAAAGGAGCATTGTGATGAAAATGGCATGGAGCATTGTGATGAGAAGGCCATGGAGTATTGTGAAGACATGTGTCAGGGAGCATTGTGATGACATATGTCATTGTCCATTGTGATGACAATGGCATGGAACATTGTGATACCAAGTGTCATGGAGGATTGTGATGACAAAGGTAATGGAGCATTTTGAGGACAAGTGCTTGGAACATAGTGATGAAAAGGGTCATGGAGCATTGTGATGAAAAGGGCATGGAGCATTGTGATGACAAAGGCCATTGAGTATTTTGATGACAACGTCGTGAAGCACTGTGATGACAAGCGCATGGAGCTTGCTATGACAGGGGTCATAGAGCGTTGCGATGACTAGTGCATGGAGAAATGTGATGACAAGATCATGTAACATTGTGATGAGAAGTGTCACGAAGCATTGTGATGACAAGGACTTGGAGAATTGTAATGACATGGGACATGGAGCATTGTGATGAACAGGGCATGGAGAATTGTGATAGCAAGACCGTTGAGCATTGTGAAGAAAAGACCATTGATAATTATGATGAAGAGCGTCATGGATCACTGTAATGACAAGGGGCATGGTGCATTGTGATGACAGGTGTCATGGAGCATTGTGATGAGAGGGGTCATGGAGCATTGTGATGACAAGGGTCATGGAGCATAGTGATGAGAAGGTCATGGAGCTTTGCCCTGAAAATGTTCATGGAGTATTGTGATGACAGTGGTCAACTAGCATTGTGATGACAAGGGAATGGAGCATTGTGATGACAAGGTCCTGGAGCAGTGTGATGAGAAGACCATGGAGCCTTGTGATGACAAGTCTCATGGAGCATTCTGATGAATAGGGGCATGGAGCATTGTGATTACAGGGGTCTTGGAGCATTGTGATGACAAGGGCATGGAGCATTGTGATGAGAAGGCCATGGAGCATTCTGATGACATGTGTCATGGATCTTTTTGATGACAAGGGCATGGAGCATTGTGATTACAGGGGTCTTGGAGCATTGTGATGACAAGGGTCATGGACCCTTGGATGCCAAGGCGGTGGAACATTGTGATGGCAGGGATCATGGAGCATTGTTATGACAGGGGTAATGGAGTATTGTGATGACAAGGGCATGGAACATTGGTCTGAAAATTTCATGGATTATTGTGATGAGATTCAGCATGGAGCATTGTGATGACTAGGGCACGGAACACTGTGATACATGTGTCATGGAGGATTGTAATGACAAGGGCATGGAGCGTTGTGATGAGAAGAGTATCGAGCATTGTGATGACAAGCGTCATGGAGCATTGTGATGACAAGTGCATGGAGCAATGTGATGAGAGCTTTCATGTAGCAATGTGAGGATATGGCATGGAGCATTGTGATGCCAAGGGTCATGGAGCTTTGTGATGACAAAGGTCATGGAGCATATTGAGGACAAGGTCGTGGTGCATTGTGATGAGAAGGGCAGGGAGCATTGTGATGACACGGTTATGGAGCAAAATGATGAAAAGTGTCAAGGAACATTTAGATGACAGGGGTTATGGAACATTGTGATGTCAGGGGTCATGGAGCATTGTGATGACAAGGGCAAGGAGCATTCTGATGAAAAGTTGCATGGAGCATTGAGATTACAGGGGTTTTGAAGCAATGTGATTACCAGGGCATGGAGCATTGTGATGAGAAGGCAATGGAGCATTCTGATGATATGCGTCATGGACCTTTGTGATGACAAGGACATGGAGCATTGTGATTACAGGGGTCTTGGAGCATTGTGATGAAAAGGGAATGGATCATTGTGATGAAAAATGCATGGAGCCTTGTCATGACAGGGTTCAAGGAGCATACTGATGACAACTGTCAGGGAGCATTGTGATGATAAGTGTATTGAGCATTGTGATGACAAAGATCATGGAGCATTGTGATGAGAAGACTATGGATAACTGTGATGACCAGCATCATGGGGAATTGTGATGACAAGTGTTATGGAACATTTTGATCAGAAGGGTTTTGTGCATTGTGATGACAGAGGTCATTGAGCATTTTGATTTCATTGTGATGACAATAGCATGAAATATTATGGTGATGGGCATGGTGCATTGTGATGACAGGGTTCATGGAGCATTGAGATGAAAAGGGGCATGGAGCATTGTGACTACAGGGGTGTTGGAGCATTGTGATGACAAGGGTCACAGAGCATTGTAATGAAAAGTTCATGGAGCATTGTGGTGCAAAGGTTACAGAGACTTGTGATGATGAGGGCATGGACCATTGTGATGACAAAGTCTTGAAGCATTGTGATGACTGGAGTCACGGATCATTGTGATGACATGTGTCATGGAGCATTGTGATGACAAGTGCATGGAGCATTGTGATGACAGTGGTCATGCAGCACTGTGATGACAAGGGTCATGGAGCTTTGTGATGACAAGCCTCACGGAACATTCTGATTAAAGTTGTCATGTAGCATTGGGATGACAAGGGCATGGATCATTGTGATGACAAGTGTCATGGAGATTTTTGATGACAAGATTCCCGGATCATTGTGTTGTGAGGGTTCATGGAGCGTGGGGATGACAGTGGTCATGGATCATTGTGATGACAGTGGTCATGGTGCATTGTGATGAGAATGTCATGGATCATTGGGCTGAATATTTTCATGGAGTATTGTGATGACAGGGGTCATGGAGCATTGTGATGACAAGGGAATCGAGCATTGTGATGAGAAGGTCCTGGAGCATTATGTTGATAAGACCATGGAGTCTTGTGATGACAAGACTCATGGAGCATTCTGATGAAAAGCGTCATGGAGCATTGTAATTACAGGGCTCTTGGAGCATTGAGATGACAATGGCATGGAACATGGTGATGAGAAGGCCATGGAGCATTCTGATGACATGCGTCATGGAGCTTTGTGAAGAGAAGCACATGGAGCATTTTGGTTACCTGGGTCTTGGAGCATTGTGATGAAAAGGGCATAGATCATTGTGATGAAAAATGCATGGAGCCTTGTCATGACAGGGTGCAAGGAGCACACTGAGGACAAGTGTCAGGGAGCATTGAGATGACAAGTGTATTGAGCATTGTGATGACAAAATCATGGAGCATTGTGATGAGAAGACCATGGATAATTGTGATGACGAGCGTAATGTGGCGTTGTGATGCCAAGTGTTATGGAACATTGTGATCACAAGGGTTTGGGGCATTTTGGTGTCAGAGGTCATGGAGCATATTGATTTCATTTTGATGACAATAGCATGAAGTATTATGATGATGGGCATGGTGCACTGTGATGACAGGGTTCATGCAGCATTGAGATGAAAAGTGGCATGGAACATTGTAATGACAAATGTCATGAAGCATTGTGATGACTGTAGTCACGGAGAATTGTGATGACAGGGGTCATGGAGCATTGTGATGACAAGGGCATGTAGCATTGGGATGAAAGTGGCATGGAGTATTGGCCTGACATGTTTCATGGATTATTGTGATAACAGAGGGCATGGCACATTGTGATAACTAGTGCATGGAGCATTGTGATGACAAGGTCATTGATTATTATGAAGAAAGGTGTCAGGGAGAATTGTGGTGACATATGTCACGGTGCACTGTGATGACAATGGCATTGAGCATTGTGATGCCAAGTGTCATGGAGAAATGTGATGACAAATGTAATGAAACATTGTGATGAAAGGGGCTTGGAGCATTGTGATGACAAGGGTAATGGAGCATTGTGATGACAAGGGAATGGATCATCCTGATGACAAGGGTCATGGAGCATTTTGATGACAAGGGTCCCGGATCAATGTGTTGTCAGGGTTCATGGAGCATTGTGATGACGTGGGTCATGGGGCATTGTGATGACAGGATTCATGGGTCATGGTGATGAGAAAGTCATTGAGCATTGGGCTGAAAATGTTCATGGAGTATTGTGGTGACAGGGGTCATGGGGCATTTTGATGACAACGGAATGTAGCATTGTGATGAAAATATCATGGAGCATGGTGATGAGAAGGCCATGGAGCATTATGAAGACATTCGTCATGAAGCTGTGTGATGACAACAGCATGGAGCATTGTGATTACAGTGGTCTTGGAGCATTGTGAGGAAAAGGGCATGGATCACTGTGATGAAAAATGCATGGAGCCTTGTCATGTCAGGGTTCAAGAAGCATACTGACGAGAAGTGTCAGGGAGCATTGTGATGACAAGTGTATTGAGCATTGTGATGACAAGTGTATTGAGCATTGTGATGACAAGTTCATGGAGTATTGTGAAGACAGGTGTCAGGGAGCATTGTGATGACATATGTCATGTTCCATTGTGATGACAATGGCATGGGGCATTATGATGCCAAGTGTCATGGAGGATTGTGATGACAAAGATAATGGGGCATTGTGATGATTAGGGCTTGGAACATTATGATGAAAAGGGACATAGAGAATTTTGATGAGGAAGTCGTGAAGCATTGTGATGACAAGGTCCTGGAGCATTGTGATGAGAAGACCATGGAACCTTGTGAAGACAAGTCTCATGGAGCACAGTGATGACAAAGGGTATGGAGCATTGTGATTACTGTGGTATTGGAGCATTGTGATGACAAGGGTCATGGAGCCTTGTGATGACAAGGCTGTGGAACATTGTCATGACAGGGGTGAGGGAGTATTGTAATGACTAGTGATGGAATATTTTGATATCAGTGGTGAAAGAGAATTTTGATGAGAAGTGCATGGAGCTTTGTGATGACAATGTTTACGGAGCATTGTGAAGATAAGGTTGTGGAACATTGTGATGACCATCGAATGGCACATTGTGATGACATGGGTCATGGAGCATTGTTCTGACAAGCGCATGGAGCATTGTGACGCCAAGGTTCATGGAGCACTCTGCTCACAAAGGCATGGAGCATTGTGATGACAAGGGTCAGAGAGCATTGTGATGACAGGGGCATGGAGCATTGGTCTGACAAGTTTCATGGATTATTGTGATGATAGTGGGCATGGCACATTGTGATGACAAGGGCATGGAGCATTGTTATGACCAGGTAATGGAATATTGTGAAGACAGGTGTCAGGGAGCATTGTGATGACATATGTCATGGTGCATTGTGATGACAATGACATGGAGCATTGTGAAGCCACGTGTCATGGGGGATTGTGATGACAACGGTAATGGAGCATTGTGATGACAAGGGCCATTGAGAATTGTGATGACAAGTTCGTGAAGCACTGTGATGAAAAGCACATGGAGCTTGCTATGACAGCGGTCATGGAGCATTGCAATGACAAGTGCATGGAGAATTGTGATGACAAGAGCATGTAACATTGTGATGAGAAGTGTCATGGAGCATTGTGATGGCAAGACCGTGGAGCACTGTGATGAGAAGACCATGGATAATTGTGATGACGAGCGTCATGGAGCATTGTGATGACAAGGGCCAGTGAGAATTTTGATGCCAACGTCGTGAAGCATTGTGATGACAAGTGCACGGAGCTTGCTATGACAGGGCACATGGAGCATTGCGATGAAAAGTGCATGGATAATTGTGATGACAGGGGTCATGGAGCATTGTGATGAAAAGGGCATGGAGCATTGTGATGGAAAAGGCATGGAGCTCTTCATGAAAGTTTTCAAGGAGCATTCTGACGACAAGTGTCAGGGAGCATTGTGATTACAAGTGTATTGTGCATTGTGATGACAAAGTTCATGGAGCATTGTGATGACACGGGCATGGAGTATTGTGATGACAGGTAATATGGAGCGTTGCAATGACAAGTGTTGTGGAACAATGTGATCACAAGGGTTTGGAGCATTGTGATGACAGAGGTCATGGATCATTTTGATTTCAAGGAGCATGGAGCATTTTGATGACAAGGGCATGAAGCAATGTGATCCCAACGTTCATGGAGGATTTTGATGACAATGGTAATGGAGAATTATGATGACAAGCGCATGGAGCATTGTGATGACAAGGTAATGTAGCATTTTGCCGACAAAGGCATGGAGCATTGTGATGACGGGGGTCACGGAGCAATGTGATGACAAGCGTCACAGAGCATTGTGATTACAGGGGCCATGGAACACTGGGATGACAAGGGCATGGATCATTGTGATGACAATGATCATGGTGCATTATGATGCCAGTGTTCATGAAGCATTGTGATGGCATGGCTCATGAAACATTGTGATGAGAAGGTCATGGAGCATTGTGCTGAAAATGTTCATGGAGTATTGAGATGACAGGTGTCATAGAACATTGTGATGTCAAGGTAATGGAGAATTGTGATGACAAGGTTCTGGAGGATTGTAATGAGAAGACCATGGACCCTTGTGCTGAAAAGTCTCATGGAGCATTCTGATGAAAAGGGGCATAGAGCATTGTGATTAAAGGGTTCTTGGAGCATTGTGATGAAAAGGGCATGGAGCATTGTGATGACAGGGGCATGGAGCATTGGTCTGACAAGTTTCATGGATTATTGTGATGACAGTGGGCATGGTGCATTGTGATGACAAGGGCATGGAGCATTGTGATGACAAGGTCATGGAGAATTGTGAAGACTGGTGTCAGGGAGCATTGTGATGACATATGTCATGGTCCATTGTGATGACAATGGCATGGAGCATTGTGATGCCAAGTGTCATGGAGGATTGTGATGACAAAGGTAATAGAACATTGTGATGACATAGGCTTGGAGCATTGTGATGACGAGGGCATGGACCATTGTGATGAAAAGTGCCATTGATAATTTTGATGATAATTCATGAAGCATTGTGATGACAACCACATGGAGCTTGCTATGACAGGAGTCATGGAGCATTGCGATTAAAAGTGCATAGAGAATTGTGATGACAAAGCATATAACACTGTGAGTAGAAGTGTCATGGAGCGTAGTGATGCCAAGGACGTGGAGAATTGTGATCACCAAAGACATGCAGCATTATGATGACCAGGGCATGCAGCATTGTGATGGCAAGACCGTGGAGCATTGTGATGAGAAGACCATGGATAATTGTGAAGATGAGTGTCATGGAGCACTGTAATGACAAGGGGCATGGAACATTGTGATGACAGGTGTTATGGAGAATTGTGATGACAGATGTCATGGAGCATTGTGATGACAAGGGTCATGGTCATTCTGATGACAAGCTTGTGGAGTATTATAATGACAATGGCATGGAGCATTGTGATGAAAAGGGCATGGAGCATTCTGATGAAAAACGCATGGAGCCTTTTCATGACAGGGTTCAAGGAGCATTTTTAAGACAAGGGTTAGGGAGCATTGTGATGACAAGTGTATTGAGAATTGTGATGACAAAGGTCATGGAGCATTGTGATGACAAGGGCATGGTGTATTGTGATGACAGGCATCTTGGAGCATTTTGATGACAAGTGTTATGGAACATTGTGATAACAAAGTTTTGGAGCATTGTGATGACAGGGGTCATGGAGCTTTGTGTTGACAAAGGTCATGGAGCATTTTGATGACAAGGTTGTGGTGCATTGTGATGAGAAGGGCATGGAGCATTGTGATGACAAGGCCATGGAGCATTTTGAGGACAAAGGCATGGAGCATTGTGATGACAAGTGTCATGGAGCATTTTGATGACAAGAGTCCCGGATCATTGTGTTGTCGGGGGTCATGGAGGGTTGTGATGACATTGGTCATGGAGCATTGTGATGACAGGTGTCATGGAGTATTGTGATGAGAATGTCATGGAACACTGGGCTGAAAATGTTCATGGAGTATTGTGATGATAGGAGTCATGGAGCATTGTGATGACAAGAGAAAGGAGCATTGTGATAACAAGGTCCTGGAGCATTGTGATGAGAAAACCATGGAGCGTTTTGATGACATTCTCATGGAGCATTCTAATGAAAATGGGCATGGAGCATTGTGATTACAGGGGTCGTGGAGCATTCAGATGACAAGGGAATGGTGCATTGTGATGAGAAGGCCATGGAGCATTCTGAAGACATGCATCATGGAGCTTTGTGATGACAAGAGCATGGAGCATTGTGATTTCATGTGTATGGAGCCTTCTGATGACAACGGTCATGGAGCCTTGTGATGACAAGGCTGTGGAACATTGTGATGACTGGGATCATAGAGCATTGTTATGACAGGGGTAATGGAGCATTGTGATGACAAGGCCATGGGGCATTGTTCTGAAAAGTTTCACGGATTATTGTGATGAGAGTGGGCCTGGAGCATTGTGATGACAAGGGCCTGGAACACTGTGGTACAGGGTTCATGGGGGACTGTAATGACAAGGGCATGGAGCATTGTTATGAGAAGGGCATCGAGCATTGTGATGACAAGCGTCATGGACATTTGTGATGACAAGGGCATGGAGCAATGTGATTAGAAGGTTCCTGGAGAATTGTGATGACAATGACATGGAGCATTGTGATGCCAAGGGTCATTGAGCTTTGTGATGACAAAAGTTATGGAGCATTTTGATGACATGTGTTATGGAGCATTGTGATGATAAAGGCATGTAGTATTGTGATGACAGGGGTCATGGAACATTGTGATGAGAAGGGTTAGGGACTATTGGGATGAGTAGTTATGGAACATTGTGATATCAGTGGTGACAGAGCATTTTGATGAGAAGTGCATGGAGCATTGTGATGACAAGCTGGTGGAGCATTGTGTTGACAAGCGCATGGAGCATTGTGATGACAAGTGTTTTTGTGTATTGTGCTGAGAAAGGCATGGAGCATTGTGATGACAAGGGTCATGGAGCATTGCGATGCAAAGTTCATGGAGCATTGTGGTGACAGAGGTCACAGAGCCTTTTGATGTTGACGGCATTGACAATTGTGATGACAAAGATCATGAAGCATTGTGATGAATGGAGTCACGGAGCATTGTGATGACAGCGGGCATGGAGCATTGGGATGTCAAGGGCATGGAGCATTGTGATGACAGGGGCATGGAGCATTTTGATGGTAAATACCTGAAGCATTGTGATGAGAAGACCTTGGGTAATTTTGATGATGAGCATCATGGAGCACTGTACTGACAAGTGGCATGGAGCACTGTGATGACAGGTGTAAGGGAACATTGTGATGACAGAGGTCATGGATCATTGTGATGACAAGAGCATGGAGCATTGTGATGACAAGGACTTGGAGCATTGTGATGACAAGTGTCATGGAGCATTGTGATGACAATGGCATGGAGCATTGTGATGAAAACATCATGGATTATTGTTAAGACAGGTGTCAGGGAGCATTGTGATGACATATTTCATGTTCCATTGTGATGCCAATGACATGGAGCATTGTGATGCCAAGTGTCATGGAGGATTGTGATGACAAAGGTAAAGGAGCATTGTGATGACAAGATCATGGATCATTGTGATGACAAGGGCCATAGAGAATTTTAATGACCAGGTCTTGAAACATTGTGATGACCAGTGCATGGAGCTTGCTATGACAGGTGTCCTGGAGCATTGTGATGACAAGTGCATGCAGAATTGTGATGACAAGAGCATATCACATTGTGAGGAGAAGTGTCAAGGAGCATTGTGATGACAAGGATGTGGAGAATTGTGATGACAAGGGTCATGGAGCATTGAGATGACCAGGGCATGGAGCATTGTGATGGTAAAACCCAGAAGCATTGTGATGAGAAGACCTTCGATAATTGTGATGACGAGCATCATGAAGCACTGTACTGACAAGGGGCATGGAGCATTGTGATGACAGTTGTCAGGGAACATTGTGATGACAGAGGTCATGGAGCATTGTGATAACAAGGGCCTGGAGCATTGTGATGACAAGCGCCTGTAGCATTGTGATGACAAGTGTCATGGAGCATTGTGATGACATTGGCATGGAGCACTGTCGTGACAAGGGACATTGAGAATTTTTATAACAATGTCTTGAAGCATTGTGATGACAAGCATATGGAGCTTGCTAAGACATGGGCCAGGGAGCATTGCTATGACAATTGCATGGTGAATTGTGATGACAAGTGAATGTAACTTTGTGATGAGAAGTGTCAGGGAGCGTTGTGATGACAAAGAGCTGGAGAATTGTGATGACAAGGGACATGGAGCATTGTGATGAAAAGGGAATGGATCATTGTGATGACAAGGGTCATGGAGCATTCTGATGATAAGCTTGTGGAGTATTGTGATGACATTGGCATGGAGCGTTGTGATGAAAAGGGCATGGATCATTGTGATGTAAAAGGCATGGAGCCTTGTCATGACAGGGTTCAAGGAGCATACTGATGACAAGTGTCAGGGAGCATTGTGATGACAAGTGTATTGAGCATTGTGATGACAAAGGTCATGGAGCATTGTGATGAGAAGACCATGGATAATTGTGATGACGAGAGTCATGGGGCATTGTGATGACAAGTGTTATGAACATTGTGATCACAATGGTTTGGAGCATTGGATGACAGAGGTCATGGAGCATTTTGATTTCATTGTGATGACAATAGCATGAAGCAGTATGATGATGGGCATGGTGCATTGTGATGACAGGGTTCACGGAGCATTGAGATGAAAAGGGGCATAGAGCATTTTGATTACAGGTGGCTTGGAGCATTGTGATGACAAGGGCATGGAGCATTGTGATTACAGGTGTCTTGGAGCAATGTGATGACATGGGCTTGGAGCATTGTGATGACAATGGTCATGGAGCATTGTGATGACAAGGGCGTGGAGCATTGTGATGACAAGGTCAATTGAGAATTTAGATGACAAGGTCGTGAAGCACTGTGATGAAAAGCACATGGAGCTTGGTATGACAGGTGTCATGGAGCATTGCGATGACAAGTGAATGGAGAATTGTGATTACTAGAGCATGTAACATTGTGATGAGAAGTGTCATGGAGCATTGAGATGGCAAGACCGTGGAGCATTGTGATGAGAAGACCATGGATAACTGTGATGACGAGCGTCATGGAGCACTGTAATGACAAGTGGCATGGAGCATTGTGATGTCAGGTGTCATGGAGCATTGTGATGACATGGGTCATGGAGCATTGTGATGACAAGGGTCATGGAACATTCTGATGACAAGCTTGTGGAGTATTGTGATGACAATGGCATGGAGCATTGTGATGAAAAAGTCATGGAGCCTTTTCATGACAGGGTTCAATGAGCATTCTGACGACAAGTGTCATGGAGCATTGTGATGACAAGTGTATTGAGCATTGTGATGACAAATGTCATGGAGCATTGTGATGACAAGTGCATGGAGTATTGTGATGACAGGCATCATGGAGCGTTGTGATGGCAAGTGTTTTGGAACAATTTGATCACAATGGTTTGGAGCATTGTAATGACAGAGGTCATGGATCATTTTAATTTCAAGGAGCATGGAGCATTGTGATGACATGGGTCAGGGAGCATTGTGATGAGAAGATCAAAGAGCATTGGGCTGAAAATATTCATGGAGCATTGTGATGACAGGTGTCATGGGGCATTGTGATGACAAGGGTCATGGAACATTCTGATGACAAGCTTGTGGAGTATTTTGATGACAAGGGCAAGGAGCATTGTGCTTACAGGGGTCTTGGAGCATTGTGATGAAAATGGCATGGAGCCTTGCATGACAGTGTTCAAGGAGCATACTGATGACAAGTGTCAGGGAGCATTGTGATGACAACTGTATTGAGCATTGTGATAACAAAGTTCATGGAGCAGTGTGATGAGAAGACCATGGATAACTGTGATGAGGAGCATCATGGGGCATTGTGATGACAATTGTTATGGAACATTATGATCACAATGGTTTGGAGCATTGTGATGTCAGAGGTCATGGAGCATTTTGATTTCATTGTGATAACAATAGCAAGAAGCATTATGATGATGGGCATGGTGCATTGTGATGACAGGGTTCATGGAGCATTGAGATGAATAGGGGCATGGAGCACTGTGATTAAAGGTGTCTTGGAGCATTGTGATGACACAGGCATGGAGCATTGTGAATAAGAAGGCCAGGGAGCATTCTGATGACATGCGTCATGGAGTTTTGTGATGACAAGTGCATGGAGCATTGTGATTACAGGGTCTTGGAGCATTGTGATGACAAGGGTCATGGAGTCTTGTGATGACAAGGCCGTGGAACCTTGTGATGGCAGGTTTCATGGAGCATTGTTATGACAGGGGTAACGGAGCATTGTGATGACAAGGGCATCCACATTTGTCTGAAAAGTTTCACGGATTATTGTGATGAGAGTGGGCATGGAGCATTGTGATGAGATGGGCATCGAGCATTGGTATCACAAGCGTCATGGAGCTTTGTGATGACAAGTGCATGGAGTAATTTGATGAGAGGGTTCATGGAGCATTGTGATGACAATGGCATTGTGATGCCAAGGGTTATGGATCTTTGTGATGACAAATGTCATGGAGCAGTTTGATGACAAGGGCATGGTGCTTTGTGAAGGGAAGGGCAGGGAGCATTGTGATGACAGGGTCATGGAGCAATTTGATGAAAAGTGTCATGGAATATTTTGATTACAGGGATTATAGAATACTGTGATGTCAGAGGTCATGTAGCAGTGTGATGAAAAGGGTCATGGAGCATTTTGATGACAGGGGTTATGGAACATTGTGATGTCAGGGGTCATCAAATATTGTGATGATAAGTGCATGTAGCATTTTGATGACAGGGGCCATGGAACATTGTGATGACAGGGGTGATGGAGTATTGGGATGACTAGTGATGGAACATTTTGATATCAGTGGTGAGAGAGCATTTTGATGAGAAGTGCATGGAGCACTGTGATGACAAGGTTTATGCAGCATTTTGATGACAAGGATGTGGAGCATTGTGATGACAATCACATGGCACATTGTGATGACATGGGTCATGGAGCATTGTGCTGAGAAGCTCATGGAGCATTGTGATGAAAAGAGTCATAGAGCATTGTGCTGAGAAACGCATAGAGCATTGTGATGACAAGGGTCAGAGAGCATTGTGATGAAAAGTTCATGGAGCATTGTGGTGACAAAAGTCACAGAGACTTGTGATGACGAGGGCATGAACCATTGTGATGAGAAAGCTCATGAAGCATTGAGATGACAGGAGTCACAGAGCATTGTGATGACGGCTCATGAAGCATTGTGATGACAAGGGCATGGAGCATTGTGATGACAGGGGCATGGAGCATTGGTCTTACAAGTTTCATGCATTATTGCAATGACATTGGGAATGGTGCATTGTGATGACAAGGACATGGAGCATTGTGATGACAAGGTCATGCAGTATTGTGAAGACAGGTGTCTGGGAACATTGTGAAGACATATGTCATGGCCCATTGTGATGACAATGCCTTGGAGCATTGTGATGCCAATTGTCATGGAGGTTTGTGATGACAAATGTAATGGAGCATTGTGATGACAAGGGCTTGGAGCATTGTGATGACAAGGGTCATGGAGCACTGTGCTGAGACGGGCATGGAGCACTGTGATGACAATTGTCATGGTGCATTCTGCTGAGAAAGGCATGGAGCATTTTGATGACAAGTGTCACAGACCACTATGATGAAAAGTTCATGGAGCATTGTGGTGACAAATGTCACAGAGCCTTGTGATGACAGGGGCATGGACCATTGTGATGACAAGAGTCATGAAGCTTTGTGATGACGGGAGTCATGGAGCGTTGTGATGACTGGGGTCATGGAGCATTGTCATGACAAGTGCGTGGAACATTGTGATGACAGGGGCATGGAGCATTGGTCTGACAAGTTTCATGGATTATTGTGATGACAGTGCACATGGCGCACTGTGATGACAAGGGCATGGAGCATTGTGGTGACAAAGGTCACAGAGCCTTGTGTGACGAGGGCATAGATCATTGTGAGGAAAAAAGTCATGAAGCATTGTGATGACTGGAGTCACGGAGCATTGTGATGACAGGGGTTATGGAGCATTGTGATGACAAGTGCATGGAGCATCGTGATGACAAGCGTCATGGAGCATTGTGCTGACAAAGGCATGTAGCATTGTGATGACAAGGCTCATAGGGTTTTGTGATGAAAATTTCATGCAGCATTGTGGTGACAAAGGTCACAGAGCCTAGTGTGACGAGGGCATGGACCATTGTGATGAAAAAGGTCATGAAGCATTGTGATGACTGGAGGCACGGAGCACTGTGATGACAAGGGCATGGAGCACTGTGATGACAGGGGCATGGAACATTGGTCTGAGAAGTTTCATGGATTATTGTGATGACAGTGGGCAAGGCACATTGTGATGACAAGAGCATGGAACACTGTGGTGACAAAGGTCACAGAGCCTTGTGTGACGAAAGCATGGACCATTGTGATATAAAATGTCATAAAGCATTGTGATTACTAGAGTCACGGAGCATTGTGATGACAGGGGTCATGGAGCATTGTGATGACAAAGGCATGGAGCATTGTGATGACAGGGGCATGGAACATTGGTCTGACAATTTTCATGGATTATTGTGATGACAGTGGGCATGGCTCATTGTGATGACAAGGGCATGGAGCATTGTGATGACAAGGTCATGGAGTATTGTGAAGACAGGTGTCAGGGAGCATTGTGATGACATATGTCATGGTCCATTGCGATGACAATGGCATGGAGCATTGTGATGCCAAGTGTCATGGAGCATTGTAATGACAAGTGTTATGGAACATTGTGATCAGAAGAGTTTGGAGCATTGTGATGACAGAGTTCATTGAGCATTTTGATTTCCTTGTGATGACAATAGCATGAAATATTATGGTGATGGGCACGGTGCATTGTGATGACATGGTTCATGAAGCATTGTGAAGAAAAGTGGCATGGAGCATTGTGATTACAGGGGTGTTGGAGCATTGTGATGACAAGGGCATGAAGTATTGTGATTACAGGGGTCTTGGAGCATTGTGATGACAAGGGTCATGGAGGCTTGTGATGACAAGGCCGTGGAACATTGTGATAGCAGGGGTCATGGAGCATTGTTATGACAGGGGTAATGGAGCATTGTGATGACAAGGGTATGGGGCATTGGTCTGAAAACTTTCATGGAATATTTTGATGAGAGTGGGCATGGATCATTGTGATGACAAGGGCACGGAACACTGTGATACATAGATCATGCAGGATTGTAATGACAAGGGCATGTAGCATTGTGTTGAGAAGGACATCGAGCATTGTGATTACAAGAGTCATGGAGATTTGGGATGACAAGTGCATGGTGCAATGTGATGGAAGTGTTCATGGTGCATTGTGATGACATTGGAATGGAGAATTGGGATGCCAATGGTCATGGAGCTTTGTGATGACAAATGTCATGGAGCATTTTGATGACATATGTTATGGAGCATTGTGAGGTCAGGGGTCATGGAGCATTGTGATGAAAAGGATCATGGAGCATTTTGATTACATGGCTTATGGAGCATTGTGATGTCAGGGGTCATGGAGCACTGTGATGATAAGTGCATGTAGTATTGTGATGACAGAGGTCAGGGAAAATTGTGATGACAAGGGTGATGGAGTATTGTTATGACTAGTGATGGAACATTGTGATATCAGTGGGTGACGGATCATTTTGATGAGAAGTGCATGTAGCATTTTGATGACAAGATGGTGGAGCATTTTGCTGACAAGCACATGGAGCATTGTGATGACAAGGGTTATTGAGTATTGTGCTGAGAAAGGCATGGAGAATTGTGATGACAAGGGTCATGGAGCATTGTGATGAAAAGTTCATGGAGCATTGTGGTGACACAGGTCACAGAGCCTTGTGAAATCGAGGGCATTGACCATTGTGATGACAAAGATCATGAAGCATTGTGTTGAATGGAGTCACGGGGCATTGTGATGACAGGGGTCATGGAGCATTGTGATGTCAAGGGCATGGAGCATTGTGATGACAGGGGCATGGAGCATTGGTCTCACAAATTTCATGGATTATTGTGATGACAGTGGGCATGGTGCATTGTGATGAAAAGAGCATGGAACATTGTGATAACAACGTCATGGATTATTGTGAAGACAGGTGTCAGGGAACAATGTGATGACATATGTCACGGTCCATTGTGATGCCAATGACATGGAGGATTGTGATGCCAAGTGTCATGGAGGATTTTGATTACAAAGGTAAAGGAGCATTGTGATGATCAGGACATGGAGCAATGTGATGGCAAGACCGTGGAGCATTGTGATGAGAAGACCATGGATAATTGTGATGACGAGCATCATGGAGCTTTATGATGAAAAGAGACATGGAGCATTCTGACATAAGATATCACTTATGAAGCAAATGTAAACATGGCTAAACATGAACTGAATTAGGAAAGAGTACAGAGTCTCACATTTAAAAACATACTTATGGCTGCTTAGTGGAAAGAAAGGTGGGAAGATGCACAAAACCAGAATTTGATATTAGCACAGGTACCGTTCCATAATCCAAATACAGAATAGACAAGACCTACTCCTTCCTCAGTGAACGGGACTCAACACCCCTATTCCCCGCAGAGGAATATATCTGAGTAGTAAGAATCTTTTTTTTTTTTTTTTTTTTTTTTTTTTGCGGTATGTGGGCCTCTCACTGTTGTGGCCTCTGCCGTTGCAGAGCACAGGCTCAGGACATGCAGGCTCAATGGCCATGGCTCATGGGCCAAGCCGCTCCGCGGCATGTGGGATCCTCCCAGACCGGGGCACGAACCCGTGTCCCCTGCATCGGCAGGCGGACTCTCAACCACTGCGCCACCAGGGAAGCCCCTGATTAGTAAGAATCTTAAAACCTATGTATCGATATGTCTCCGTAAGGGAATCAAATCTGTCTAGACCGGCATAAACACGTCAGTGAAAATCAGCACAAACTCATTACAAAAATGAATTTCAAAAACAAAACAAAACAAAACAAAAACAGCGAAATTCAAACACAATTCCTTCAGGAGTTATGATGAAACCTGTAATGACCCTATCTAAAACGACAGCTGGATGACACATAAGGCTGGTCACTTGGGACTGAGAGGATTGGTGAGATTGGGTGAGAAAATGCAGACGCTTTAAAGCAATAATGCATTCTACCAATTCCATGTGTGCCAAATCTCCAGGTAGAAGGGAATATCACTACAGTTATAACATATATGGGAAACGTAGAGAATGTACACACTGTGAATTCTAAAGGATTCTAAAACTCAACTAATAGTCCCTCTCCTGGTGCTCCAGTTTGACTTTCCAACTGCTTTACTATCAATCTCCCAAATTGGAGAGACAGCCCCTTTAACCTCCTGGTTCGCACAGGTTGCCAATTTGGCAGAGGATGAAAGGGAAGAGGGAGAACCAATGAGAGAGTAGCTGTTAGGCATTTGGACGGGCACATGTCACTCTAATTTCCCGGCAGGAAGAAGAATTAACCAAAGTCTCAGCCAGCCGCCGGGAACCAGTATAGGTCCTGAACCAAAATTTTGGACTTGTGGTCAGCTCACAAAAAAAGAGTTGAAAAATGGAGCTCAGGGGCACAGCAATTCACAAACTGGCAGAGTAATAAAGGACAACTATCGTCCAAAAATCTGTTGAGGGAAGGCAAAGAGGCAGACTTGAAAGCGAGACAGAATAGAAGGAAACAGATTTCAAGAGGTACATTGGAATCGCCTTTAAAGCACAGGAAGAGGGGCACAACTTCGACAATGATGCACTTCGCCAAACAGGGTGTATGCGTTTCCTCCTGAATATATTCAGGAGTAAACGCATATGCCCCGTTTGGCCAAGCAAGCAAGCGGGCAATGCAATTCGGCACTGCAAAGAAGTATCACTTCCCACCGTTCAAAAGTGACATCCACAAAATGTGTAAAAACAACAAAGGCAAGACAGGCCCTGGAGAACACGGAGCCTCGTTATGCTGATGGGCAGGATGTAAATTGCCTACTTCCTCTCTGGAGGAGTGCATTGTGCTCCCTAATACAGGTAAAGAGCAGAGGTACAGAGCCAAGGGCACTTCCAGTCTAGGGAATATAACTTGGGAAAACTGATAATCAATAAGACACAGCCACACCAAAATATAGGGCTGCACTGCTTACAATAACCTCAACTTGGGTACACCATATATATCGCAGGAAAGACAAAAATGGTTCAAGAAATTGTGTTACTTACGTAGGATGGAATATCCCTCAGCCATGAAATCAATGTCATAAGGCCAGTAGCAGCAAAATGAGTGCATTCAGGTACCATGATTCTAAGTAAAATAAGAAACAGAGAAAAAGAAACTAATAATAAGATATCACTTATGAAGGTCCTGTAACATGGCTAAACATGAACTGAGTTAGGAAAGAGAGCAGAGTCTCACATTTAGAAAACACTCTTATGACTGCTTAAGGGGAAGAAGAGGTGAGGTGATGCATAAAACCAGAGTTTGATATTAGTACAGGTACAGTTTCAAAAACCAAATACGTAATTGACAAGACCTACACTTTCCTCAGTGAAAGGAACTCAGAACCCCATATTTCGCGCAGAGGAATATATCTCACTAGTCAGAATCTTAAAACATTTGTATTCATATGTCTCCGTAAGGGAATCAAGTGTGTCTAGACTGGCATAAACATCGCAGTGAGAATCAGCTCAAACCCACGATAAAAAGGAATTTCAAAAACAAAACAGAAAAACAGGGAAATTCTTTACAATTCCTTCAAGGGCTCTGATGAAACCTTGAATGACCCAATCTACAATGAGAGCTGGATGTGGCATAACGCTGGATAATTGGGACTGAGAAGACTGGTGAGATTGGGTGAGCAAATGCAGACACTTTAAAGGAATAATGTGTGGCACACAATCCAAGGGTCCCAACTCTCCAGATTGAAGGGAATATTACTACAGCTATAACATGTACGGCAAACATAGAGAATGGACACATTATGAATATGAAAGGTTTCTAAAACTCAACTAATAGTCCCTCGCCTGGTGCTCCGGTTTGACTTTCCAACTGCTTTACTATCAATCTCTCAACTTGGAGAGACAGAGCCATTAACCTCCTGGTTCGCACAGGTTGCCAATTTAGCAGAGGATGAAAGGGAAGAGGGAGAACCAATGAGAGAGTAGCTGTTAGGCATTTTGACGGGCACATGTCACTCTAATTTCCTGGCAGGAAGAAGAATTAACCAAAGTCTCACCCACCTGCCGGGAAACAGTATAGTTCCTGAAACAAAATTTTGGACTTGCGGTCAGCTCACAAAAAAAGAGTTGAAAAATGGAGCTCAGGGGCACAGCAATTCACAAAATGGCAGAGTAATAAAGGACCACTATCATCCAAAAATCTGTTGAGGGAAGGCAACGAGGCGGACTTGAAAGCGAGCCGGAATACCAGGAAACTGATTTCAAGAGGTACATTGCAATCGCATTCAAAGCACAGGAAGAGGGGCACAACTTCAACAATGATGCCCTTGGCAAAAAGGGCGTATGCGTTTTCTCCTGAATATATTCAGGAGAAAATGCATACGCCCTTTTTGGACATGAAAGCAATTGGGCAATGCAAATTGGCACTACAAAGAAGTATCACTTCCCACCGGTCAAAAGGGACATCCGCAAAATGTGTAAAAACCAGAAAGGCAAGACAGGCCCTGGAAAACAGGGAGCCTTGTTATGCTGATGGGCAGGATGTAAATTGGAAACTCCCTCTCTGGAGGAGTGCATTGTGTTCCCTAAAAGAGGTAAACACCAGAGCTACAGAGCCAAGGGCACTTCCAGTGTAGGGAATATACCATGGGAAAACTGAAAATCAATAAGACAGAGCCACCCCAATATTTATGGCTGCACTGCTTACAAGAACCTCAACTTGGGTACACCTTAAATATCCCGGGAAAGACAAAATTTGTTCAAGAAATTGTGGTACTTCCGTAAGATGGAATATCCCTCAGCCATGAAATCAACATCATAATGCCAGTAGCAGCAAATTGGGTGGATTCAAGTACGATGATTCTAAGTGAAATAAGTCACGGAGAAAAAGAAACTTATCATAAGATATCACTTATGAAGGTCCTGTATACATGGCTACATATGAACTGAGATAGGAAAGAGAACAGAGTCTCACATTTAGAAAACACTCTTATGCCTGCTTAAGTGGAAAGGAGAGGACGGGAGATGCATAAAACCAGTGTTTGATATTCGTACAGCTTCCTTTCCAAAAACCAAATATGGAATAGACAAGACCTAAAACTTCCTCAGTGAAAGGGACACAAAACCCCATATTTCCCGCAGAGGAATATATCTGACTAGGAAGAATCTTAAAACCTATGTATTGATATGTCTCCGTAAGGGAATCAAGTGGGTCTAGACTGGAATAAACATGGCAGTGAGAATCAGCTCAAACCCACTATAAAAAGGAATTTCAAAAACAAAAAAAATAACAGGGATAATCTTTACATTTCCTTCAGGGGCTCTGATGAAACATGGAAGGACCCTATCTACAATGATAGCCGGATGTGGCATAAGGCTGGAAACTTGGGGCTGAGAGGATTGGTGAGATTGGGTCAGCAAATGCAGACCATTTAAAGGATTAATGTGTGACACACATTCCAAGGATCCCAACTCTCCAGGTTGAAGGGAATATTACTACAGCTATAACATATACGGGACACATAGAGAATGGACACACTGTTATAACGAAAGGTTTCTAAAACTCAACTAATAGTCCCTATCCTTGTGCTTCGGTTTGAATTTCCAACTGCTTTACTATCTATCTCCCAACTGGGAGAGACAGCCACTTTAAACTCCTGGTTCTCACAGGTTGCAAATTAGGCAGAGGATGAAAGGAATGATGGAGAACCAATGAGAGAGTAGCTGTTAGGCATTTGGACGGGCATATGTCACTCTAATTTCCTGGGAGAAAGAAGAATTAACCAATGTCTCAGCCACCCGCCGGGAACCAGTATAGATGCTGAAGCAAAATTTTGGACTTGCAGTCAGCTCACAAAAAACGAGTTGAAAAATGGAGCTCACGAGCACAGCAATTCACAAATTGGCAGAGTAATAAAGGGCAACTATTGTCCAAAAATCTGTTGAGGGAAGGCAATGAGGCGGACTTGAAATCGAGCCAGAATAGCAGGAAACAGATTTCAAGAGGTACATTGGAATCGCCTTTAAAGCACAGGAAGAGGGGCACAACTTCGACAATGATGCACTTGACCAAAAACGGCGTATGCATTTTCTCCTGAATATATATTCAGGAGAAAACGCAAACGACCTTTTTGCCAAAGCAAGCAAGTAGGCAATGCAAATCTGCACTACAAAGAAGTATCACTTCCCAACAGTCAAAAGGGACATCCACAAAATGTGTAAAAACCAGAAAAGCAAGACAGGCCCTGGAGAACACGGAGCCTAGTTATGCGGATATGCAGGATGTAAATTGCCAATCGCCTCTCTGGAGAAGTGCAATGTGTTCCCTAAAACAATTAAACGACAGAGCTACAGAGCCAAGGGCACTTTCAGTCTAGGGAATATACCTTGGGAAAACTGAAAATCAATAAGACAGAGACACCCCAAAATTTAGGGCTGCAATGTTTACAAGAAGCTCAACTTGGGTGCACCTTAAATATCCGAGGAAAGACAAAATTGGTTCAAGAAATTTTGGTACTTACGTACGATGGATTATCCCTCAGCCATGAAATCAATGTCATAAGGCCAGTAGCAGCAAAATGAGTGGATTCAGGTACAATGATTCTAAGTGAAATAAGTCACAGAGAAAATGAAACTTATCATACGATATCACTTATGAAGGTCCTGTAAACATGGCTACACATGAACAGATTTAGGAAAGAGAAAAGAGCCTCTCATTTAGAAAACACTCTTATGCCTTCTTAACGGGAAGGGAGAGGAGGAGTGATGCATAAAACCAAAGTTTGATACTGGTACAGTTACCATTCCAAAAACCAAATATGGAATAGAAAAGACCTACACCTTCCTCAGTGAAAGGGACTCAAAACCCCATATTTCCCGCAGAGGAATATATCTGACTAGTAATAATCTTAAAACCTATATATTGATATGTCTCCATAAGGGAGTCAAGTGTGTCTAGACTGGCATTAACATGGCAGTGAGAATCAGCTCAAACCCACTATAAAAAGGAATTTCAAAAACAAACAAACAAAAAAAAACAGGGAAATTCTTTACAATTCCTTCAGGGGCTCTGATGAAACCTAGAATGACCCTATCTACAATGAGAGCTGCATGTGGCATAATGCTGGAGACTTGGGACTGAGAGGATTGGTGAGATTGGGTGAGCAAATGCAGACCTTTTAAAGCAATAATGTGTGGCACACATTCCAAGGGTCCCAACTCTCCAGATTGAAGGGAATATTACTACAGCTATAATATGTACGGGAAACCTAGAGAATGGACACACTGTGAATATGAAAGGTTTCTAAATCTCAACTAAAGTGCCTCTCCTGGTGCTCCGGTTTTTATTTCCAACTGCTTTACTATCAATCTTCCAAATTGGAGAGACAGGCCCTTTAACCTCCTGGTTCGCACATGTTGCCAAATTGGCAGAGGATGAAAGGGAAGAGGGAGAACCAAAGAGAGAGTAGCTATTAGGAATTTGGACGGGCACATGTCACTCAAATTTCCCGGCAGGAAGAAGAATTAATCAAAGTCTCAGCCACCCCCTGGGAACCTGTATAGTTCCTGAACCAAAATTTTGGATTTGCGGTCAGCTCACAAAAAAACGAGTTGAAAAATGGAGCTCAGAGGCACAGCAAATCACAAACTGGCAGAGTACTAAAGGGCAACTATCGTCCAAAAATCTATTGAGGGAAGGCAAAGAGGCAGACTTGATAGTGATCCAGAATAGCAGGAAACAGATTTCAAGGGGTACATTGGAATCGCATTCAAAGCACAGGATTAGGGCCACAACATCGACAATGGTGCACTTGGCCAAAAAGGGCGTATGCGTTTTCTCCTGAATATATTCAGGAGAAAACACATACGCCCTTTTTGGCCAAGCAAGCAAGCGGGAAATGCAAGTCTGCACTACAAAATGTATCACTTCCCACCGGTCAAAAGGGACATCCGCAAAATGTGTAAAAATCAGAAAGGCAAGACAGGCCCTGCAGAACAGAGAGCGCAGTTATCCTGATGGGCGGGATGTAAATTACCAACTGCCTTTGTGGAAGAGTTCACTGTTTTCCCTAAACCAAGTAAACAAGAGAGCTACAGAACCAAGGGCACTTCCAGTCTAGGGAATATACCTTGGGAAAACTGAAAATCAATAAGACAGAGCCACCCCAAAATTGGGGCTGCACTGCTTACAGGGACATCAACTTGGGTACACCTTAAATATCCCAGGAAAGACAAAAATGGTTTAAGAAATTGTATTACTTACGGACGATGGAATATACCCCAGCCATGAAATCAATGTCATGAGGCCAGTAGCAGCAAAATGAGTGGATTCAGGTATGATGATTCTAAGTGAAATAAGTCACAAAGAAAAGGAAACTTATCATAAGATATCACTTATGAAGGTCCTGTAAACATGGCTACACACGAACTGAGTTAGGAAAGAGAACAGTGTCTTACATTTAGAAAACACGCTTATGCCTGCTTATGGGGGAAGGATAGGTGGGGTGATGCATAAAACCAGAGTGTGATATTAGTACAGGTACCGTTGCAAAAACCAAAAACGGATTAGACAAGACCTATACCTTCTTCAGTGAACGGAACTCAAAGCCCCATATTTCCCGCATAGGAATATATCTGATTAGTAAAAATCTTAAAACCTATGTACTGATATGTCTCCGTAAGGGAATCAAGAGTGTGTAGACTGTCATAAACATGGCAGTGAGAATCAGCTCAAACCCACTATAAAAAGGAATTTCAGAAACAAAACAAAAAACATGGAAATTCTTTACAGTTCCTTCAGGGGCTCAGATGAAACCTGGAATATCCCTATCTACAACGACAGCTGGATGTGGCATAAGGCTGGACACGTGGGACTGAGAGGATTGGTGAGATTCGGTGAGCAAATGCAGACCATTTAAAGCAATAATGCGTGGCACACATTACAAGGATACCAACTCTCGAGGTTGATGGGCATATTACTACAGTTATAACATGCACGGGAAACCTAGAGAATGGACACACTGTGAATACGAAAGGTTTATAAATCTCAACTAATAGTCCATCTCCTGGTGCTCCCGTTTGATTTTCCAATTGCTTTTCTATCAATCTCCCTACTTGGAGAGACTGCCCCTTTAACATCCTGGTTCGCACAGGTTGCCAATTTGGCAGAGAATGAAAGGGAAGAGGGATAACCAATGAGAGAGTAGCTGTTAGGCATTTGGACTTTCACATGTCACTCTAATTTCCCGGCAGTAAGATGAATTAACAAAACTCTCGGCCACCCACCAAGAACCAGTATAGGTCCTGAACCAAAATTTTGGACTTGCTGTCACCTCACAACAAACGAGTAGAAAAATGGAGCTCAGGGGCACAGCAATTCACAAACTGGCAAAGTAATAAAGGACAACTATCTTCCAAAAATCTGTTGAGGGAAGGCAACGAGGAGGACTGGAAAGCGAGCCAGAATAGCAGGAAACAGATTTCAAGAGGTACATTGGAATCACCTTTAAAGCACAGGAAGAGGGGCAAAACTTCGACAATGATGCCCTTGGCCAAAACGGGCGTATGCATTTTCTCCTGAATATATTTAGGAGAAAACGCATACACCCTTTTTGGCCAAGCAAGCAAGTGGGCAACGCAAATCTGCACTACAAAGAACTATCACTTCCCACCGGTCAAAAGGGACATCCGCAAAATGTGTAAAAAACAGAAAGGCAAGACAGGCCCTGGATAATAGGGAGCCTAGTTATGCTGATGGGCAGGATGTAAATTGCCAACTGCCTCTCTGGAGGAGTGCATTGTGTTCCCTAAAACAAGTAAACAGCAGAGCTACAGAGCCAAGGGCACTTCCAGTCTAGGGAATATACCTTGGGAAAACTGAAAATCAATAAGGCAGAGCCACCCCAAAATTTAGGGCTGCACTGCTTACAAGAACCTCAACTTGCATACACCTTAAATATCCTAGGAAAACAAAAATGGTTCAAGAAATTGTGTTACTTGCGGACGATGGAATATCCCTCAGCCATGAAATCAATGTCATAAGGCCAGTAGAAGCAAAATGAGTCGATTGAGGTACGATGAATCTAAGTGAAATAAGTCACAGAGAAAAAGGAACTTATCATAAGATATCACTTATGAAGGTCCTGTAAACATGGCTACACATGAACTGAGTTAGGAAAGAGAACAGAGTCTCACATTTACGAAACACTCTTATGCCTGCTCAAGGTGGAAAGAGAGGTGGGGTGATGCATAAAACCAGAGTTTGATATTAGTACAGGTACTGTTCCAAAAACCATCTACGGAATAGACAAGACCTACACCTTCCTCAGTGAAAGGGACTCCAAAACCCATATTTCCCGCAGAGGAATATATCTGATTAGTAAGAATCTTAAAACCTATGTATTGTTATGTCTCTGTAAGGGAATCAAGTGTGTCTAGACTGGCATAAACATGGCAGTGAGAATCAGCTCAAACCCACTATAAAAAGGAATTTCAAAAACAAAACAAAAAAACAGGGAAATTCTTTACAATTCCTTCAGGCGCTCTCATGAAACCTGTAATGACCCTATCTACAACGACAGCTGGATGTGGCATAAGGCTGGACACTTGGGACTGAGAGGATTAGTGAGAGTCGGTGAGCAAATGCAGACCATTTAAAGCAATAATGTGTGGCACACATTCCAAGGGTCCCAACTCTCCAGGTTGAAGGGAATATTACTACAGCTATAACATGTATGGGAAACCTAGAGAATGGACACACTGTGAATACGAAATGTTTCTAAATCTCAACTAATAATCCCGCTCCTGGTGTTCCGGTTTGACTTTCTAACTGCTTTACTATCAATCTCCCAAATTGGAGAGACATCCCCTTTAACCTCCTGGTTCGCACAGGTTGCCAATTTGGCAGAGGATGAAGGGGAAGAGGGAGAACCAATGAGAGAGTAGCTGTTAGTCATTCGGACGGGCACATGTCACTCTAATTTTCCGTCAGGAAGAAGAATTAACCAAATTCTCAGCCACCCGCCGGGAATCAGTACAGGTCCTGAACCAAAATTTTAGACTTGCGGTCAGCTCACAAAAAAAGAGTTGAAAAATGGAGCTCAGGGGCACAATAATTCACAAACTGGCAGAGTAATAAAGGACAACTATCGTCCAAAAATCTGTTGAGGGAAGGCAATGAGGCGGAATTGATAGCGAGCCAGAATAGCAGGAAACAGATTTCAAGAGGTACATTGGAATCGCCTTTAAAGCACAGGAAGAGGGGCACAACTTCGACAATGATGCACTTGGCCAAAAAGGGCGTGTGCGTTTTCTCCTGAATATATTCAGGAGAAAACGCATACGCCCTTTTTGGCCAAGCAAGCAACCGGGCAAAGCACATCTGCACTACAAAGAAGTATCACTTCCATCGGTCAAAAGGGACATCAGCAAAATGTGTAAAAACCAGAAAGGCAAGACAGGCCCTGGAGAACAGGGAGCCTAGTTATGCTGATCGGCAGGATGTAAATTGCCAACTTCCTCTCTGGAAGAGTGCATTGTGTTCCCTAAAACTAGTAAACAACAGAGCTTGAGCCAAGGGCACTTCCAGTCTAGGGAATAAACCTTGGGAAAACTGAAAATAAATAAGACAGAACCACCCCAAAATTTAGGGCTGCACAGCTTACAAGAACCTCAACTTGGATACACCGTAAATATCACAGGAAAGACAAAAATGGTTCAAGAAATTGTGGTACTTACAAAGCATGGAATATCCCTCAGCCACGAAAACAATGTCATAAGGCCAGTAGCAGCAAAATGAGTGGATTCAGGTACGATGAATCTAAGTGAAATAAGTCACAGAGAAATAGAAACTTATCATAAGATCTCACTTATGAAGGTCCTGTAAACATGGCTACTTATGAAATTAGTTAGGAAAGAGAACAGTGTCTTACTTTTAGAAAACACTCTTATGCCTGCTTAAGGGGGAAGGAGATTTGGGGTGATGCATAAAACCAGAGTTTGATATTAGTGCAGGTACCGTTCCAAAAACCAACTACGGATTAGACAAGACCAACACCTTCTTCAGTGAACGGGACTCCAAACACCATATTTCCCGCAGAGGAATATATCTGATTAGTAATAATCTTAAAAACTATGTATTGATATGTCTCCGTAAGGGAATCAAGAGTGTGTAGACTGGCATAAACATGGCAGTGAGAATCAGCTCAAACCCACTATAAAAAGGAATTTCAAGAACAAAAGAAAAAACAGGGAAATTCTTTACAATTCCTTCACGGGCTCTGATGAAACCTGGAATGACCCTATCTACAACGACAGCTGGATGTGGCATAAGGCTGGACACTTGGGACTGAGAGGATTAGTGAGAGGCGGTGAGCAAATGCACACCATTTAAAGCAATAATGTGTGGCACACATTCCAAGGGTCCCAACTCTCCAGGTTGAAGGGAATATTACTACAGCTATAACATGTATGGGAAAACTAGAGAATGGACACACTGTGAATACGAAATGTTTCTAAATCTCAACTAATAATCCCTCTCCTGGTGTTCCGGTTTGACTTTCTAACTGCTTTACTATCAATCTCCCAAATTGGAGAGACATCCCCTTTAACCTCCTGGTTCGCACAGTTTGCCAATTTGGCAGAGGATGAAAGGGAAGAGGGAGAACCAATGAGAGAGTAGCTGTCAGGCATTTGGACGGGCACATTTCACTCTAATTTTCCGTCAGGAAGAAGAATTAACCAAAGTCTCAGCCACCCGCCGGGAATCAGTATAGGTCCTGAACCAAAATTTTAGACTTGCGGTCAGCTCACAAAAAAAGAGTTGAAAAATGGAGCTCAGGGGCACAATAATTCACAAACTGGCAGAGTAATAAAGGACAACTATCGTCCAAAAATCTGTTGAGGGAAGGCAATGAGGCAGAATTGAAAGCGAGCCAGAATAGCAGGAAACAGATTTCAAGAGGTACATTGGAATCGCCTTTAAAGCACAGGAAGAGGGGCACAACTTCGACAATGATGCACTTGGCCAAAAAGGGCGTATGCGTTTTCTCCTGAATATTTTCAGGAGAAAACGCATACGCCGTTTTTGGCCAAGAAAGCAACCGGGCAATGCAAATCTGCACTAAAAGAAGTATCACTTCCCACCGGTCAAAAGGGACATCCGCAAAATGTGTAAAAACCAGAAAGGCAAGACAGGCCCTGGAGAACAGGGAGCCTAGTTATGCTGATCGGCAGGATGTAAATTACCAAATTCCTCTCTGGAGGAGTGCATTGTGTTCCCTAAAACTAGTAAACAACAGAGCTTGAGCCAAGGGCACTTCCAGTCTAGGGAATATAACTTAGGAAAACTGAAAATCAATAAGACAGAACCACCCCAAAATTTAGGGCTGCACAGCTTACAAGAACCTCAACTTGGATACAACGTAAATATCACAGGAAAGACAAAAATGGTTCAAGAAATTGTGGTACTTACGTAACATGGAATATCCCTCAGCCACGAAATCAATGTCATAAGGCCAGTAGCAGCAAAATGAGTGGATTCAGGTACGAGGAATCTAAGTGAAATAAGTCACAGAGAAAAAGAAACTTATCATAAGATCTCACTTATGAAGGTCCTGTAAACATGACTACTCATGAAATGAGTTAGGAAGGAGAACAGTGTCTTACTTTTAGAAAACACTCTTATGCCTGCTTAAGGGGGAAGGAGATTTGGGGTGATGCATAAAACCAGAGTTTGATATTAGTGCAGGTACCGTTCCAAAAACCAACTACGGATTAGACAAGAACTACACCTTCTTCAGTGAACGGGACTCCAAACACCATATTTCCCGCAGAGGAATATATCTGATTAGTAAGAATCTTAAAAACTATGTATTGATATGTCTCCGCAAGGGAATCAAGAGTGTGTAGACTGGCATAAACATGGCAGTGAGAATCAGCTCAAACCCACTATAAAAAGGAATTTCAAGAACAAAACAAAAAACAGGGAAATTCTTTACAATTCCTTCACGGGCTGTGATGAAACCTGGAATGACCCTATCTACAACGATAGCTGGATGTGGCATAAGGCTGGGCACTTGGGACTGAGAAGATTGGTGAGATTCGGTGAGCACATGCAGACAACTTAATGCAATAATGCGTGTCACACATTCCAAGGATCCCAACTCTCCTGGTTGAAGGGAATATTACTACAGCTATAACATGTACGGGAAACCTAGAGAATGGACACACTGTGAATACGAAAGGTTTCTAAAACTCAACTAATAATCCCTCACCTGGTGCTCCGGTGTGACCTTCCAACTGCTTTACTATCAATCTCCCAACTTGTTTAGACAGCCCCTTTAACCTCCTGGTTCTCACAGGTTGCCAATTTGGCAGAGGATGAAAGGGAAGAGGGAGAACCAATGAGAGAGGAGCTGTTAGGCATTTGGACTTTCACATGTCACTCTAATTTCCCGGAATGAAGAAGAATTAACCTAAGTCTCAGCCACCCGCCGGGAACCAGTATAGGTCTTGAACCAAAATTTGGACTTGCGGTCAGCTCACAATAAACGAGCTGAAAAATGGAGCTTAGGGGCACAACAATGCACAAACTGTCAGAGAAATTAAGGACAACAATTGTCCAAAAATCTGTTGAGGGAAGGCAATGAGGCGGACTTCAAAGCGAGCCAGAATAGCAGGAAACATATTTCAAGAGGTACATTGGAATCACCTTGAAAGCACAGGAATAGGGGCACAACTTCGAAAATGATGCACTTGGCCAGAAATGCCATATGTGTTTTCTCCTGAATATATTCAGGAGAAAACGCATACGTCCTTTTTGGCCAAGCAAGCAAGCGGGCAAAGCAAATCTGAACTACAATGAAGTATCACATCCGACCGGTCAAAAGGGACATCCGCAAAATGTGTAAAAACCAGAAAGGCAAGATAGGCCCTGGAGAACAGGGAGCCTAGTTATGCTGATGGAAAGGATGTAAATTTCCAACTGCCTCTCTGGAGGAGTGCATTGTGCTCCCTAAAACAAAGAAACAACAGAGCTACAGAGCCAAGGGCCATTACAGTCTAGGGAATATACCTTGGGAAAACTGAAAATCAATAAGACAGAACCACACCAAAATTTAGGGCTGCATTGCTTACAAGAACCTCAACTTGGGTACACCTTAAATATCCCAGGAAAGGCAAAAATAGTTCAAGAAATTGTGTTACTTATGAACGATGGAATATCAGTCAGCCATGAAATCAATGTCATAAGGCCAGTAGCTTCAAAATGAGTGGATTCAGGTACGATGATTCTAAGTGAAATAAGTCAAAGAGAAAAAGAAACTTATCATAAAATATCACTTATGAAGGTCCTGTAAACATGGTTACACATTAACTGAGTTAGGAAAGACAACAGAGTATCACATTTAGAAAACACTCTTATGCCTGCTTAACGGGGAAGGAGAGGAAGGGTGATGCATAAAACCAGAGTTTGATATTAGTACAGGTACCGTTCCAAAAACCAACTACGGAATAGAAAAAACCTACACTTTCCTCAGTGAAAGGGACACAAAATGCCATATTTCCCGCAGAGGAATATATCTGACTGGTAAGAAACTTAAAACCTATGTATTGATATGTCTCCATAAGGGAATAAAATTTGTCTAGACTGGCATAAACATGGCAGTGAGAATCAGTTCAAACCCACTATAAAAAGGAATTTCAAAAACAAAACAAAAAAACAGGGAAATTCTTTACAATTCCTTCAGGGGCTCTGATGAAACCTGGAATGACCCTATCTAGAATGACAGCTGGATGTGGCAAAAAGCTGGACACTTGGGACTGAGAGGATTGGTGAGATTCGGTGAGCAAATGCAGACCCTTTAAAGCAATAACGAGTGGCCCACATTCCAAGGGTCCCAATTCTCCAGGATGAAGGGAATATTACTACAGCAATAACATGTATGGAGTCCCTAGAGAATGGAGACACTGTGAATATGAAAGATTTCTAAAACTCAACTAATAATCCCTCTCCTGGTGCTCCGGTTTGACTTTCCAACAGATTTCCTACCAATCTCCCAAACTGGAAAGACAGCCCCTTTAACCTCCTGGTTCGCACATGTTGCCAATTTGGCAGAGGATGAAAGGGAAGACGGAGAACCAATGAGAGAGTAGCTGTTAGGCATTTGGACGGGCACATGTCACTCTAATTTCCCGGAAGCAAGAAGAATTAACCAAAGTCTCAGCCACCATCCGGGAACCAGTATAGGTCTTGAACCAAAATTTGGACTTGCGGTCCACTCACAAAAAACGAATTGAAAAATGGAGCTTAGGGGATCAGCAAAGCACAAACTGTCAGAGAAGTAAAGGACAACAATCGTCCAAAAATCTTTTGAGGGAAGGCAATTAGGCGGACTTGAAAGCGAGCCAGAATAGCAGGAAACAGATTTCAAGAGGTACATTGGAATCACATTTAAAGCACAGGAAGAGGGGCACAACTTCGACAATGATGCACTTGGCCAGAAAGGGCGTATGCGTTTTCTCCTGAATATATTCAGGAGAAAACGCATACGCCCTTTTTGGCCAAGCAAGCAAGCGGGCAACACAAATCTGAGCTACAATGAAGGATCACTTCCCACCGGTCAAAAGGGACATCCGCAAAATGTGTAAAAACCAGAAAGGCAAGACAGGCCCTGAAGAACAGGGACCCTAGTTATGCTGATGGGCAGGATGTAAATTGCCAACTGCCTCTCTGGAGGAGTGCATTGTGTTCCCTAAAACAAGGAAACAACAGAGCAACAGAGCCAAGGACACTTCCAGTCTAGGGAATATACCTAGGGAATACTGAAATTCAATAAGACAGAGCCACCACAAAATTTAACGCTGCACTGCTTAAAAGAACCTCAACTTGGGTACAACTTAAATATCCTAGGAAAGAAAAAAATGGTTCGAGAATTTGTGTTACTTACGTACGATGGAATATACCTCAGCCATGAAATCAATGTTATAAGGCCAGTAGCAGCAAAGTGAGTGGATTCAGGTACGATGATTCTAAGTGAAATAAGTCACAGAGAAAAAGAAACTTATCATAAGATATCACTTATGAAGGTCCTGTAAACATGGCTACACATGAACTGATTTAGGAAAGAGAACAGAGTCTCACATTTAGAAAACACTCTTGTGCCTGCTTAAGGGGGAAGGAGAGGTGGGGTGATGCATCAAACCAGAGTTTGATATTAGTACAGGTACCGTTCCAGAAACCAAATATGGAATACACAAGAGCTACACTTTCCTCAGTGAAATTGACTCAAAACACCATATTTCTCGCAGAGGAATATATCTGACTAGTAAGAATCTTAAAACCTTTGTATTGATAAGTCTCCATGATGATGGTCATGGTTCATTGTGATTACAGAATTCATGGAGCATTGAGATGAAAAGTGGCATGGAGCATTTTGATTACAGTTGTCTTGGAGCATTGAGATGACAAGGGCATGGAGCATTGTGATTAGAAGGCCATGGAGCAGATTGATGACATGCGTCATGGAGCTTTGTGATGACAATAGCATGGAGCATTGTGATTACAGAGGTCTTGGAGCATTGTGATGACAAGGGTCATGGAGCCTTGTGATGACAAGGCCGTGGATCAGTGTCATGACAGGGGTGAGCGAGTATTGTGATGACTAGTGATGGAACATTTTGATATCAGTGGTGAGAGAGCATTTTGATGAGAAGCACATGGAGCATTGTGATGACAAGTTTTATGGAGCATTCTGATGACAAGTTTATGGAAAATTTTGATAACAAGCGCATGGAGCATTGTGATAACAAGGGTCATGGAGCACTCTGCTGACAAAGGCATGGAGCATTGTGATGGCAAGGGTCACAGTGCATTGTGAATGAAAAGTTCATGGAGCATTATGGTGACAAATTTCACAGAGCCCTGTGATGACGAGGGCATGGACCATCTTGATGCCAAATGTCATGAAGCATTGTGATGACTGGAATCACGGAGCACTGTGATGACAGAGTTCATGGTGCATTGAGATGAAAAGTGGCATGGAGCATTTTGATTACAGTTGTCTTGGAGCATTGTGATGGCAAGGGCATGCAGCATTGTTATGAGAAGGTCATGGAGTACTGAGCAGACAGGTGTCAGGGAGCATTGTGATGATATATGTCTTGGTGCTTTGTGATGACAATGGCATGGAGCATTGTGAAGCCAAGTGTCATGGAGGATTGTGATGACAAACGTAATGGAGCATTGTGATGACAAGGGCTTGGAGCTTTTTGATGACAATGGTCATGGAGCACTGTGATGGCAAGGGCATGGAGCACTGTGATGACAACGGCCATTGAGAATTTTGATGACAATGTCATGAAGCACTGTGATGAAAAGCACTTGGAGCTTGCTATGACAGGGTTCATGGAGCATTGCGATGACAAGTGCATGGAGAATTGTGATGACAAGATCATGTAACACTGTGATGAGAAGTGTCATGGAGCATTGTGATGGCAAGACCGTTGAGCACTGTGATGAGAAGACCATGGATAATTGTGATGTTGAGCGTCATGCAGCACTGTAATGACAAGGGGCATGGAGCATTGTGATGACAAGGGTCGTGGAGCATTCTGATGACAAGCTTGTGGAGTAATGTGATGACAATGGCATGGAGCATTGTGATGAAAAGGGCATGGAGCATTGTGATGTAAAAGGCATGGAGGCTTTTCATGACAGCGTTCAAGGAGCATTCTGACCACAAGTGTCAGGGAGCATTGTGATGACAAGTGTATTGAGCATTGTGATGACAAAGGTCATGGAGGATTGTGATGACACGGGCATGGAGGATTGTGATGACAGGCATCATGGAGCGTTGTGATGACAAGTGTTGTGGAACAATGAGATCACAAGTGTTTGGAGCATTGTGATGACAGTGATCATGGAGCATTGTGATGAGAAGATCATGGAGCATTGTGCTGAAAATATTCATGGAGTATTGTGATGACAGGGGTCTTGAGCACTGTGATAACAAGGGCATGTAGCATTGTGATGAGAAGGCCATGGAGCATTCTGATGACATGTGTCATGGATGTTTGTGATGAAAAGGGGAATGGAGCATTGTGATTACAGGGGTCTTTGAGCATTGTGATGAAAAGGGCATGGATCATTGTGATTAAAAAGGCATGGAGCCTTGTCAGGGCAGGGTTCAAGGAGCAAACTCTCAACAAATGTCAGGGAGCAATGTGATGACAATTGTATTGAGCATTGTGATGACAAAGTTCATGGAGCATTGTAATGAGAAGACAATGGTTAACTGTGATGAGGAGCGTCATGGGGCATTGTGATGACAAGTGATATGGAACATTGTGATCACAAGTGTTTGGAGCATTGTGATGACAGAAGTCATGGAGCATATTGATTTCATTGTGATGACAATAGCATGAATCATTATTATGATGGGCATGGTGCATGGGATGACAGGGTTCTTGGAGCTTTGAGATTAAAAGTGACATATAGCATTGTGATTACATGGGTCTTGGAGCATTGTGATGACAAGGGCATGGAGCCTAGTTAATGAGAAGTCCACAGAGCATTCTTATGACATGCGTCATGGAGCTTTCTGATGACAATTGCATGGAGCATTGTGATTACAGGGTCTTGGAGCATTGTGATGAAAAGGGTCATGGAGTCTTGTGATGACAAGGCTGTGGATCCTTGTGATGGCAGGTGTTATGGAGCATTGTTATGACAGGGGGAATGGAGCATTGTGATGACAAGGGCATGGAGCATTGGTCTGAAAAGTTTCATGGATTATTGTGATGAGAGTGGGCATGGAGCATTGTGATGAAAAGGTGCATGGAGCATTGTGATTACAGGGGTTTTGAAGCAATGTGATGACAAGGGCATGGAGCATTGTGATGACAAGGCAATGGAGCATTCTGATGACATGCGTCATGGAGCTCTGTGATGACAAGGACATGGAGCATTGTGATTACAGGGGCCTTGGAGCATTGTGATGAAAAGGGAATGGATCATTGTGATGAAAAAGGCATGGAGCCTTGTCATGACAGTGTTCAAGGAGCATACTGATGACAAGTGTCAGCGAGCATTGTGATGCCAAGTGTATTGAGCATTGTGGTGACAAAGTTCATGGAGCATTGTGATGAGAAGACCTTGCATAATAATGATGACGAACGTCATGGGGCATGTGATGACAAGTGTTATGGAACATTGTGATCAGAAGGGTTTGGAGCATTGTGATGACAGAGGACATGGAGCATTTTGATTTCATTGTGATGACAATAGCATGAATCATTATGATGATGGGCATGGTGCATTGTGATGACAGTGTTCATGGAGCACTGAGATGAAAAGTGGCATGGAGAATTGTGATTACAGAGGTCTTGGAGCATTGTGATGACAAGGGTCATGGAGCCTTGTGATGACAAGTCCGTGGAACATTGTGATGGCAGTGGTCATGGAGCATTGTTATGACAGGAGTAATGGAGCATTGTGATGACAAGGGCATGGAGTATTGGTCTGAAAAGTTTCATGGATTATTGTGATGAGAGTGTGCATGGAGCATTATGATGACAAGGGCAAGGTACACTTTGATACATGGGTCTTGGAGGATTTTAATGACAAGGGCATGGAACATTGTGATGAGAAGGGCATCGAGCATTGTGATGACAAGCGCCTTGGAGCTTTGGGATGACAAGGGCATGGAGCAATATGATGAGAGGCTTCATGGAGCATTGTGATGCCAAGGGTCATGGAGCTTTGTGATGACAAAGGTCATGTAGCATTTTGATGACAAGGGAGTGGTACATTGTGACGATAAGGGCATGTAGCATTGTGATGACTGGGGTCATGGAACATTGTGATGAAAGGGGTTAGGGAGTATTGTGATGATTAGTGATGGAACATTGTGATATCAGTGGTGAGAGAGCATTTCCTTTGAAGTGCATGGAGTATTGTGATGACAAGTTTTATGGTGCATTGTGATGACAAAGATGTGAAGCATTGTGTTGACAAGCGCATGGCACCTTGTGATGTAATCGGTCATGGAGCAGTGTGCTGACAAGCTCATGGAGCTTTGTGATGACAAGCGTCATGGAGCATTGTGCTGACAAAGGCATGGAACGTTGTGATGCCAAGGGTCACAGAGCATTGTGATTCAAAGTTCATGGAGCATTGTGGTGACAAAGGTCACAGAGCTTTGTGTGACAAGGTCATGGACCTATGTGATGACAAATGTCATGAATCATTGTGATGACTGAAGTCACGAAGCATTGTGATAACAGTGGTCTTGGAGCATTGTGATGAAAAGGAATGGATCATTGTGATGAAATAGGCATGGATCCTTGTCATGACAGTGTTCAAGGAGCATTCTGATGACAAGTGTCAGGGAGCATTGTGCTGACAAGCTCATGGTGCATTGTGATGACAAGTGTATTGAGCATTGTGATGACAAATGTCATGGAGCATTGTGATGAGAAGACCATTGATAATTGTGATGACGAGCGTAATGGGGCGTTGTGATGACAACTGTTATGGAACATTGTGATCACAAGGGTTTGGAACATTGTGATGACAGAGGTCATGGAGCATTTTGATTTCATTGTGATGAAAATAGCATGAAGCATTATGATGATGGGCATGGATCATTGTGATGACAGGGTTCATGGAGCATTGAGATGAATAGGGGCAAGGAGCATTGTGATTAAAGGGATCTTGGAGTATTGTGATGAGAAGGTCATGGAGCATTGGGCTGAAAATATTCATGGAGTATTGTGATGGCAGGGGTCATGGAGCATTGTGATGACAAGGGTCATGGAGCTCTGTAATGAAAAGTGTCATGGAGCATTCTGATTACAGGGGTCATGGAGCATTGGGATGACAGGGTTCATGGGGCATTGGTCTGATAAATTTCTTGGATTATTGTGATGACAGTGGGCATGGCACATTGTGATAAAAAGGGCATGAGACATTGTTATGACAAGGTCATAGATTATTGTGAAGACAGGTGTCAGGGAGCATTGTGGTGACATATGTCATGATCCATTGTGATGACAATGGCATGGAGCACTGTGATGCAAAGTGTCATGGAGAAATGTGATGACAAATATAATGGAGCATTGTGATTACAAGGGCTTGGAGCCTTGTGATGACAAGGGTTATGGAACATTGTGATGACAAGGGAATGGATCACTGTGATGACAAGTGTCATGGAGCATTTTGATGACAAGAGTCCAGGATCACTGTGTTGTCAGGGGTCATGGATCGTTGTGATGACAGTGGTCATGGAGCATAGTGATGACTGGGTTCATGGGGCATTGTGAAGAGGTCATGGAGCACAGGGATGAAAATATTCATGGAGTATTGTGATGACACGGGTCATGGAGCATTTTGATGACAAGGGAATGGAGCATTTTGATGAAAAGGGCATGGAGCATGTTGATGAGAAGGCAATGGAGCATTTTGAAGACATGCTTCATTAAGCATTGTGATGAAAAGGGCATGGAGCATTGTAATTACAGGGGTCTTGGAGTATTGTGATGAAAAGTGCAAGGATTATTGTGATGAAAAATGCATGGAGCCTTGTCATGACAGGTTTCAAGGAGCATATTGACGACCATTGTCAGGGAGCATTGTGATGACAAGTTTATTGAGAATTCTGATGACAAAGGTCATGGAGTATTGTGCATAAAATACCATGGTTAATAGTGATGATGAGTGTCATGGGGCGTTGTGATGACAAGAGTTATGGAACATTGTGATCACAAGTGTTTAGAGCATTGTGATGACAGAGGTCATGGAGCATTTTGATTTCATTGTGATGAAAATAGCATGAAGCATTATGATGATGGGCATGGTGCACTGTGATGACAGGGTTCATGGAGCATTGAGATGAAAAGGGGCATGGAGCATTGTGATTACAGGGGTCTTGGAGCATTGCGATGACCAGGTCATGGAGCATTGTGATGAGAAGGCGAAGGCGCATTTTGATGACATGCGTCATGGAGCTTTGTGATGAAAAATGCATGGAGCATTGTGATTACAGGTGTCTTGGAGCATTGTGATGACAAGGGTCATGGAGCCTTGTGATGAGAAGGCCGTGGAACAGTGTCATGACAGGGGTGAGCGAGTATTGTGATGACTAGTGATGGAACATTTTGATATCAGTGGTGAGAGAGCATTTTGATGAGAAGCACATGGAGCATTGTGATGACAAGTTTTATGGAGCATTCTGATGACAAGTTTGTGGAAAATTTTGATAACAAGCGCATGGAGCATTGTGATAACAAGGGTCATGGAGCACTCTGCTGACAAAGGCATGGAGCATTGTGATGGCAAGGGTCACAGTGCATTGTGAATGAAAAGTTCATGGAGCATTATGGTGACAAATTTCACAGAGCCCTGTGATGACGAGGGCATGGACCATCTTGATGCCAAATGTCATGAAGCATTGTGATGACTGGAATCACGGAGCACTGTGATGACAGAGTTCATGGTGCATTGAGATGAAAAGTGGCATGGAGCATTTTGATTACAGTTGTCTTGGAGCATTGTGATGGCAAGGGCATGCAGCATTGTTATGAGAAGGTCATGGAGTACTGTGCAGACAGGTGTCAGGGAGCATTGTGATGATATATGTCTTGGTGCTTTGTGATGACAATGGCATGGAGCATTGTGAAGCCAAGTGTCATGGAGGATTGTGATGACAAACGTAATGGAGCATTGTGATGACAAGGGCTTGGAGCTTTTTGATGACAATGGTCATGGAGCACTGTGATGGCAAGGGCATGGAGCACTGTGATGACAACGGCCATTGAGAATTTTGATGACAATGTCATGAAGCACTGTGATGAAAAGCACTTGGAGCTTGCTATGACAGGGTTCATGGAGCATTGCGATGACAAGTGCATGGAGAATTGTGATGACAAGATCATGTAACACTGTGATGAGAAGTGTCATGGAGCATTGTGATGGCAAGACCGTTGAGCACTGTGATGAGAAGACCATGGATAATTGTGATGTTGAGCGTCATGCAGCACTGTAATGACAAGGGGCATGGAGCATTGTGATGACAAGGGTCGTGGAGCATTCTGATGACAAGCTTGTGGAGTAATGTGATGACAATGGCATGGAGCATTGTGATGAAAAGGGCATGGAGCATTGTGATGTAAAAGGCATGGAGGCTTTTCATGACAGCGTTCAAGGAGCATTCTGACCACAAGTGTCAGGGAGCATTGTGATGACAAGTGTATTGAGCATTGTGATGACAAAGGTCATGGAGGATTGTGATGACACGGGCATGGAGGATTGTGATGACAGGCATCATGGAGCGTTGTGATGACAAGTGTTGTGGAACAATGAGATCACAAGTGTTTGGAGCATTGTGATGACAGTGATCATGGAGCATTGTGATGAGAAGATCATGGAGCATTGTGCTGAAAATATTCATGGAGTATTGTGATGACAGGGGTCTTGAGCACTGTGATAACAAGGGCATGTAGCATTGTGATGAGAAGGCCATGGAGCATTCTGATGACATGTGTCATGGATGTTTGTGATGAAAAGGGGAATGGAGCATTGTGATTACAGGGGTCTTTGAGCATTGTGATGAAAAGGGCATGGATCATTGTGATTAAAAAGGCATGGAGCCTTGTCAGGGCAGGGTTCAAGGAGCAAACTCTCAACAAATGTCAGGGAGCAATGTGATGACAATTGTATTGAGCATTGTGATGACAAAGTTCATGGAGCATTGTAATGAGAAGACAATGGTTAACTGTGATGAGGAGCGTCATGGGGCATTGTGATGACAAGTGATATGGAACATTGTGATCACAAGTGTTTGGAGCATTGTGATGACAGAAGTCATGGAGCATATTGATTTCATTGTGATGACAATAGCATGAATCATTATTATGATGGGCATGGTGCATGGGATGACAGGGTTCTTGGAGCTTTGAGATTAAAAGTGACATATAGCATTGTGATTACATGGGTCTTGGAGCATTGTGATGACAAGGGCATGGAGCCTAGTTAATGAGAAGTCCACAGAGCATTCTTATGACATGCGTCATGGAGCTTTCTGATGACAATTGCATGGAGCATTGTGATTACAGGGTCTTGGAGCATTGTGATGAAAAGGGTCATGGAGTCTTGTGATGACAAGGCTGTGGATCCTTGTGATGGCAGGTGTTATGGAGCATTGTTATGACAGGGGGAATGGAGCATTGTGATGACAAGGGCATGGAGCATTGGTCTGAAAAGTTTCATGGATTATTGTGATGAGAGTGGGCATGGAGCATTGTGATGAAAAGGTGCATGGAGCATTGTGATTACAGGGGTTTTGAAGCAATGTGATGACAAGGGCATGGAGCATTGTGATGACAAGGCAATGGAGCATTCTGATGACATGCGTCATGGAGCTCTGTGATGACAAGGACATGGAGCATTGTGATTACAGGGGTCTTGGAGCATTGTGATGAAAAGGGAATGGATCATTGTGATGAAAAAGGCATGGAGCCTTGTCATGACAGTGTTCAAGGAGCATACTGATGACAAGTGTCAGCGAGCATTGTGATGCCAAGTGTATTGAGCATTGTGGTGACAAAGTTCATGGAGCATTGTGATGAGAAGACCTTGCATAATAATGATGACGAACGTCATGGGGCATGTGATGACAAGTGTTATGGAACATTGTGATCAGAAGGGTTTGGAGCATTGTGATGACAGAGGACATGGAGCATTTTGATTTCATTGTGATGACAATAGCATGAATCATTATGATGATGGGCATGGTGCATTGTGATGACAGTGTTCATGGAGCACTGAGATGAAAAGTGGCATGGAGAATTGTGATTACAGAGGTCTTGGAGCATTGTGATGACAAGGGTCATGGAGCCTTGTGATGACAAGTCCGTGGAACATTGTGATGGCAGTGGTCATGGAGCATTGTTATGACAGGAGTAATGGAGCATTGTGATGACAAGGGCATGGAGTATTGGTCTGAAAAGTTTCATGGATTATTGTGATGAGAGTGTGCATGGAGCATTATGATGACAAGGGCAAGGTACACTTTGATACATGGGTCTTGGAGGATTTTAATGACAAGGGCATGGAACATTGTGATGAGAAGAGCATCGAGCATTGTGATGACAAGCGCCTTGGAGCTTTGGGATGACAAGGGCATGGAGCAATATGATGAGAGGCTTCATGGAGCATTGTGATGCCAAGGGTCATGGAGCTTTGTGATGACAAAGGTCATGTAGCATTTTGATGACAAGGGAGTGGTACATTGTGACGATAAGGGCATGTAGCATTGTGATGACTGGGGTCATGGAACATTGTGATGAAAGGGGTTAGGGAGTATTGTGATGATTAGTGATGGAACATTGTGATATCAGTGGTGAGAGAGCATTTCCTTTGAAGTGCATGGAGTATTGTGATGACAAGTTTTATGGTGCATTGTGATGACAAAGATGTGAAGCATTGTGTTGACAAGCGCATGGCACCTTGTGATGTAATCGGTCATGGAGCAGTGTGCTGACAAGCTCATGGAGCTTTGTGATGACAAGCGTCATGGAGCATTGTGCTGACAAAGGCATGGAACGTTGTGATGCCAAGGGTCACAGAGCATTGTGATTCAAAGTTCATGGAGCATTGTGGTGACAAAGGTCACAGAGCTTTGTGTGACAAGGTCATGGACCTATGTGATGACAAATGTCATGAATCATTGTGATGACTGAAGTCACGAAGCATTGTGATAACAGTGGTCTTGGAGCATTGTGATGAAAAGGAATGGATCATTGTGATGAAATAGGCATGGATCCTTGTCATGACAGTGTTCAAGGAGCATTCTGATGACAAGTGTCAGGGAGCATTGTGCTGACAAGCTCATGGTGCATTGTGATGACAAGTGTATTGAGCATTGTGATGACAAATGTCATGGAGCATTGTGATGAGAAGACCATTGATAATTGTGATGACGAGCGTAATGGGGCGTTGTGATGACAACTGTTATGGAACATTGTGATCACAAGGGTTTGGAACATTGTGATGACAGAGGTCATGGAGCATTTTGATTTCATTGTGATGAAAATAGCATGAAGCATTATGATGATGGGCATGGATCATTGTGATGACAGGGTTCATGGAGCATTGAGATGAATAGGGGCAAGGAGCATTGTGATTAAAGGGATCTTGGAGTATTGTGATGAGAAGGTCATGGAGCATTGGGCTGAAAATATTCATGGAGTATTGTGATGGCAGGGGTCATGGAGCATTGTGATGACAAGGGTCATGGAGCTCTGTAATGAAAAGTGTCATGGAGCATTCTGATTACAGGGGTCATGGAGCATTGGGATGACAGGGTTCATGGGGCATTGGTCTGATAAATTTCTTGGATTATTGTGATGACAGTGGGCATGGCACATTGTGATAAAAAGGGCATGAGACATTGTTATGACAAGGTCATAGATTATTGTGAAGACAGGTGTCAGGGAGCATTGTGGTGACATATGTCATGATCCATTGTGATGACAATGGCATGGAGCACTGTGATGCAAAGTGTCATGGAGAAATGTGATGACAAATATAATGGAGCATTGTGATTACAAGGGCTTGGAGCCTTGTGATGACAAGGGTTATGGAACATTGTGATGACAAGGGAATGGATCACTGTGATGACAAGTGTCATGGAGCATTTTGATGACAAGAGTCCAGGATCACTGTGTTGTCAGGGGTCATGGATCGTTGTGATGACAGTGGTCATGGAGCATAGTGATGACTGGGTTCATGGGGCATTGTGAAGAGGTCATGGAGCACAGGGATGAAAATATTCATGGAGTATTGTGATGACACGGGTCATGGAGCATTTTGATGACAAGGGAATGGAGCATTTTGATGAAAAGGGCATGGAGCATGTTGATGAGAAGGCAATGGAGCATTTTGAAGACATGCTTCATTAAGCATTGTGATGAAAAGGGCATGGAGCATTGTAATTACAGGGGTCTTGGAGTATTGTGATGAAAAGTGCAAGGATTATTGTGATGAAAAATGCATGGAGCCTTGTCATGACAGGTTTCAAGGAGCATATTGACGACCATTGTCAGGGAGCATTGTGATGACAAGTTTATTGAGAATTCTGATGACAAAGGTCATGGAGTATTGTGCATAAAATACCATGGTTAATAGTGATGATGAGTGTCATGGGGCGTTGTGATGACAAGAGTTATGGAACATTGTGATCACAAGTGTTTAGAGCATTGTGATGACAGAGGTCATGGAGCATTTTGATTTCATTGTGATGAAAATAGCATGAAGCATTATGATGATGGGCATGGTGCACTGTGATGACAGGGTTCATGGAGCATTGAGATGAAAAGGGGCATGGAGCATTGTGATTACAGGGGTCTTGGAGCATTGCGATGACCAGGTCATGGAGCATTGTGATGAGAAGGCGAAGGCGCATTTTGATGACATGCGTCATGGAGCTTTGTGATGAAAAATGCATGGAGCATTGTGATTACAGGTGTCTTGGAGCATTGTGATGACAAGGGTCATGGAGCCTTGTGATTAGAAGGCCGTGGAACATTGTAATGGCAGTGTTTATGGAGCATTGTTATAACAGGGGCAATGGTGTATTTTCATGACAAGGGCATGGAGCATTGGTCTGAAAATTTTCATGGATTATTGTGATGAGAGGGGGCATGGGGCATTGTGATAACAAGGGCACGGAACACTGTGATACATGGGTCATGGAGGATTGTAATGACAAGCCTTGGTGCTTTGTGTTAAGAAGAGCATCGAGCATTGTGATGAAAAGCATCATGGAGCCTGTGATGACAAGGACAGGTAACAATGTGATGAGAGGGTTCATGGAGCATTTTGATGACAATGGCATGGAGCATTGTGATGCCAAGGGTCACGGAGCTTTGTGATGACAAAGGTCATGGAGGGTTTTGATGACAACGGCGTGGTGGACTGTGATGAGAAGGGCAGTGAACATTGTGATGAAAGGGTCATGGAGCAATTTGATGAAAAGTGTCATGGGACATTTTGATGACAAGGGTTATGGAACATTGTGATGTCAGGGGTCAGGGAGCATTGTGTTGAAAAGGGTCATGGAGCACTGTGATGACAGGGGTTACGGAACATTGTGATGACAGGGGTGAGGGAGTATTGTGATGACAAGTGATGGAATATTATGATATCAGTGATGGGAGAGCATTTTGATGGGAAGTTCATGGAGCATTGTGACAACAAGGTTTATCGAGAACTGTGATGACAAGGTTGTGGAGCATTGTGATGACAAGCACATGTCGCATTGTGATGACACAGGTCATGGGGCATTGTGCGGACCAGCGCATGGAGCATTGTGATGAAAAGTGTCATGGAGCATTGTGCTGACAAAGGCATGGAGCATAGTTATGACATGAGTAAGAGAACATTGTGATGAAAATTTCATGGAGAATTGTGGTGACAAATGTCACAGAGCCTTTTGATGACGAGGGCATGGACCATTGTGATGACAGGGGTCATGGAGCATTTTGATGACTGTGGTCATGGAGCATTCTGAAGACATGGGTCATAGAGCATTGTAATCAGATGGTCATAGAGCATTGGGCTGAAAATGTACATGTAGTATTGTGATGACAGGGTTCATGGAGCATTGTGATGACAAGGGGATGGAGCACTGTGATGACAACGTCCTGGAGCATGGTGATGAGAGGACCATGGAGCCTTGTGATGACAAGTGTCATGGAGCATTCTGGTGAAAAGGTGCATGGAGCATTGTGATTACAGGGGTTTTGTAGCATTGTGATGACAAGGGCATGGAGCATTGTGATGCGAAGGTCATGGAGCATTCTGATGACATGCATCATGGAGCTTTGTGATGACAAGGACATGGAGCATTGTGATTACATGAGTCTTGGAGCATTGTGATGAAAAGTGCATGGATAATTGTGATGAAAATTGCATGGAGCCTTGTCATGACAGGGTTCAAGGAGCATACTGATGAGAAGTGTCAGGGATCATTGTGATGATAAGTGTATTGAGCATTGTGATGACAAAGATCAAGGAGCATTGTGATGAGAAGACCATTGATAAATGTGATGACCAGCCTCATTGGGCATTGTGATGACAAGAGTTATGGAACATTGTGATCAGAAGGGTTTGGGGCATTGTGATGACAGAGGTCATTGAGCATTTTGATTTCATTGTGATGACAATAGCATGAAATATTATGGTGATGGGCATGGTGCATTGTGATGACAGGGTTCATGGAGCATTGAGATGAAAAGGGGCATGGAGCACTGTGATTACAGTGATCTTGGAGCATTGTGATCACAAGGGCATGGAGCATTGTGATGAGAAGGCCATGGAGCATTCTGATGACTTGCGTCATGGAGCTTTGTGATGACAAGGGCATGCAGCATTTGATTAAAGGGGTCTTGGAGCATTGTGATGACAAGGTTCATGGAGGCTTGTGATGACAAGGCCGTGGAACTTTGTTATGGCAGGGGTCATGAGGCATTGTTATGACAAGGGCACAGCACACAGTGATACATAGATCATGCAGGATTGTAATGACAAGGACATGTAGCATTGTGATGAGAAGGGCATCGAGCGTTGTGATGACAAGCCTCATGGAGATTTGTGATGACAAGTGCATGGAGCAATGTGATGAGAGTGTTCATGGAGCATTGTGATGACAATGGAATGGAGCATTGTGATGCCAAGTATCATGGAACTTTGTTATGACAAATGTCATTGAGCATTTTGATAACAAGTGCGTGGTGCATTGTGATGAGAAGTGCAGGGAGCATTGTGATGACATGGGTTATACAGCATTGTGCTTACACGCGCATCGAGCATTGTGCTGACAACGGTCATGGAGCATTGTGCTGACAATGGCATGGAGCTTTGTGATGACAAAGGTCACAGAGCACTGTGATGAATAGTTCATGGAGCATTGTGGTGACAAAGGTCACAAAGCCTTGTGTGACGAGGTGATGGAACATTGTGATGACAAATGTCATGAAGCACTGTGATGATTGTAGTCACGGAGCATTGTGATGACAGTGTACTTGGAGCATTGTGATGCCAAGGGCATGGAGCATTGCGATGAGAAGGCCATGGAGCATTCAGATGGCATGTGTCATGGAGCTTTGTGATGACAAGGGCAGGGAGCATTGTGATTACAGGGGTCTTGCAGCATTGTGATGAAAAGGGAAAGGATCATTGTCATGAAAAAGGCATGGAGCCTTTTCATGACAGGGTTCATGGAGCATACTGATGACAAGTGTCAGGGAGCATTGTGGTGATAAGTGTATTGAGGATTGTGGTGACAAAGCTCATGGAGCATTGTGATGATTAAACCATTCATAATTGTGATGACGAGCATCATGGGGCATTGTGATGACAAGTATTAAGGAACATTGTGATCACAAGGGTTTTTAGCATTGTGATGACAGATGTCATGGAGCATTTTGATTTCATTGTGATGGCAATAGCATGAAGCATTATGATGATGTGCATGGTGCATTGTGATGACAGGGTTCATGGAGCATTGAGATAAAAAGGGGCATGGAACACTGTGATTACAGGGGTCTTGGAGCATTGTGATGACAAGGGCATGGAGCATTGTGATGAGAAGTTCATGTAGCATTCTGATGACATGCGTCATAGATCTTTGTGATGACACGTGCATGGAGCATTGTGATTACAGGGGTCTTGGAGCATTGTTATGACAAGGGTCATGGAGCCTTGGATGACAAGGCCCTGGAACATTGTGATGGCAGGGATCATGGAGCATTGTTATAACAGGGGTTATGGAGCATTGAGATGACAAAGGCATGGAGCATTGTGATGACAGGGGCATGGAACTTTGGTCTGACAAGTTTCATGGATTATTGTGATGACAGTGGGCATGACACATTGTGATGACAAGGGCATGGAGCATTGTGATGACAAGGTCAGGGAATATTGTGAAGACAGGTGTCAGGGACCATTTTGATGAAATATGTCATGGTCCATTGAGATGACAATTGCATGGAGCATTGTGATGCCAAGTGTCATGGAGGATTGTGATGACAAACGTAATGGAGCATTTTGATGACAAGGGTTTAGAGCATCATGATGACAAGGGTCTTGGAGCATTGTGATGACAAGGGCATGGAGCATTGTGATGACAGGGTCATGGAACATTGGTCTGACAAGTTACATGGATTATTGTGATGACAGTGGGCATGTTACATTGTGATGACAAGAACATGGAGCATTGTGGTGACAAAGGTCACAGAGCCTTGTGTGACGTGGGCATGGAACACTGTGATGACAAATGTCATAAAGCATTGTGTAGACTGGAGTCAATGAGCATTGTGATGACAGGGTCCATGGAGCATTGTGATGACAAGGGCATAGAGCACTGTGATGACAGGGCCATGGAACATTGGTCTGACAAGTTTCATGGATTATTGTGATGACAGTGGCATGGCTCATTGTGATGACAAGGGCATGGAGCATTGTGGTGACAAAGTTATGGAATACTCTGAAGACAGGTGACAGGGATCATTGTGATGACCTATGTCATTGTCAATTGTGATGGCAATGGCATGGAGCATTCTGAAAACAAGTGTCCTGGAGGATTGTGATAACAAAAGTAATGGAGCATTTTGATGACAAGTGTTTGGGACATTGTGATGACAAGGGTCATGGAGCATTGTGATGACAAGGGCATGGAGCATTGTCATGACAAGGGCCATTGAGAATTTTGATGACAACTTCGTGAAGCATTGTGATGACAAGCGCATGGAGCTTGCTATGACATGGGTCATAGAGAATTGCGATGACAAGTGCATGGAGATTTGTGATGACAAGATCATGTGACATTGTGATAAGAAGTGTCATGAAGCATTGTGATGACAAGGACGTGGAGAATTGTGATGACATGGGACATGGAGCATTGTGATGACCAAGGCATGGAGCATTGTGATGGCAAGACCGTGGAGCATTGTGATGAGAAGATCACGGATAATTGTGATGACGAGCGTCATGGAGCACTGTAATGAAAAGGGGCATGGAGCATTGTGATTACAGGGCTCTTGGAGCACTGTGATGACAAGGGAATGAAGCATTGTGATCAGAAGGCCACGGAGCATTCTGATGCCATGCGTCATGAATCATTGTGACGACAAGGGCATGGAGCATTGTGATTACAGAGGTCTTGGAGCGCTGTGATGACAAGGGTCATGGAGCCTTGGATGACAATGCCGTGGAACATTGTGATCGCATGTGTCTTGGAGCATTGTTATGACAGGGGTAATGGAGCATTGTGATGAGAAGGGCATGGAACATTGGTCTGAAAATTTCATGGATAATTGTGATGAGATTCTTCATGGAGCACTGTGATGACTAGGGCACGGAACACTGTGATACATGTGTCATGGAGGATTGTAATGACAAGGGGAAGGAGCATTGTGATGAGAAGAGTATTGAGCATTGTGATGACAAGTGTCATGGAGCATTGTGCTGACAAGGGCATGGAGCAATGTGATGAGAGGTTTCATGTAGCATTGTGATGAAATGGCATGGAGCATTGTGATGCCAAGAGTCATGGAGCTTTGTGATGACAAAGGTCATGGAGCATTTTGATGACAAGGTCGTGGTGCATTGTGATGAGAAAGGCAGGGAGCATTGTGATGACACGGGTACAGAACACTTTGATACACGGGTCATGGAGGATTGTAATGACATGTACATGGAGCATTGTGATGAGAAGGGCATCGAGCATTGTGAAGACAAGTGTCATGGAGCTTTGTGATGACAGAGACATGGAGCAATGTGATGGGAGATTTCATTGAGCATTGTGATGACAATGGCATGGAGTAGTGTGATGCCAAGGGTCATGGAGCTTTGTGATGACAAAGGTCATGGGGCATTTTGATGACAAGTTCGTGGTGCATTGTAATGAGAAGGGCAGGGAGCATTGTGCTAACAGGATCATGGAGCAATTTGGTGAAAAAGTCATGGAATATTTTGATTAGTGATTATGGAACATTGTGATGTCAGGGGTCATGGAGCATTTTGATGATAAGGGCATGTAGCATAGTGATGATAGGGGTCATGGAATATTGTGATGACAGTGGTGAGGAAGTATTGTGAAGACTAGTGGTGGAACATTGTGATATAAGTGGTGAGAGAGCATTTTGATGAGAAGTACATGGAGCATTGTGATGACAAAGTTTATGGAGCTTTGTGATGACAAGGATGTGGAGCATTGTGATGAAAGCGCATGGTGCATTGTGATGACATGGGTCAAGGAGGATTGTGCTGAAAAGCACATGGAGCATTGTGATGACAAGCGTCATGGAGATTTGGGTTGAAAAGTGCATGGAGCGATGTGATGAGAGGGTTCATGGAGCATTGTGATGACAATGGAATGGAGCATTGTGATGCTAGGGTCATGGACCTTTGAGATGATAAAGGTCTTGAAGCATTTTGATGACAAGGCCGTGGTGCATTTTGATGAGAAGGGCAGGGAGCATTGTGATTACAGGGGTCTTGGAGCATGTGATGACAAGTTCATGGAGCATTGTGATGAGAAGGCCATGGAGCATTTTGATGACATGCGTCAAGGATCTTTGTGACGACAAGGGCATAGAGCATTGTGATTACAGGGGTCTTGGAGCAATGTGATGACAAGGGTCATGGAACCTTGGATGACAAGGCCGTGGATCATTGTGATGGCAGGGGTCATGGAGCGTTGTTATGACAGGGGTAATGGAGCATTGTGATGACAAGGGCATGGAACATTGGTCTGAAAATGTCATGGATTATTGTGATGAGATTCGGCATTGAGCATTGTGATGACTAAGGCACGGAACACTGTGATACATGTGTCATGGAGGATTGTAATGACAAGGGCATGGAGCATTGTGATGAGAAGAGTATAGAACATGGTGATGACAAGCATCATGGAGCATTGTGCTGACAAGGGCATGGAGCAATGTGATGAGAGGTTTCATGTAGCATTGTGATGAAATGGCATGGAGCATTGTGATGCAAAGGGTCATGAAGCTTGGTGATGACAAAGGTCATGGACCATTTTGATGACAAGGTCGTGGTTCATTGTGATGAGAAAGGCAGGGAGCATTGTGATGACAGGGTCATGGAGCAAATTGATGAAAAGTGTCATGGAACATTTTGATGACAGGGGTTATGGAACATTGTAATGTGAGGGGTAATGGAGCATTTTGATGAAAAGGGTCATGGAGCATTCTGATGAAAAGGTGCATGGAGCATTGAGATTACAAAGGTTTTGAAGTATTGTGATGACAAGGGCATGGAGCATTGTGATGAGAAGGCAATGGAGCATTTTGATGACATGCGTCATGGAGCTTTGTGATGACAAGGACATGGAGCATTGTGATTACAGAGGTCTTGGAGCATTGTGATGAAAAGGGAATGGATCATTGTGATTAAAAATGCATAGACCCTTGTCATGACAGTGTTCAAGGAGCATAATGATGACAACTGTCAGGAAGCATTGTGATGATAAGTGTATTGAGCATTGTGATGAGAAGTCCATAGATAATTGTGATGACCAGCATCATAGGGCATTGTGATGACAAGTGTTATGGAACATTGTGATCAGAAGGGTTTGGTGCATTGTGATGACAGAGGTCATTGAGCATATTGATTTCATTGTGATGACAATAGCATGAAATATTATGGTGATGGGCACGGTGCATTGTGATGACAGGGTTCATGGAGCATTGAGATGAAAAGGGGCATGGAGCATTGTGATGAAAAATGCATGGATAATTGTCATGACACTGTTCAAGTAGCATACTGATGATATGTGTCCGGGAGCATTGTGATGATAAGTGTATTGAGCATTGTGATGAAAAAGGTCATGGAGCATTGTGATGAGAAGACCATGGATAATTGTGAGGACCAGGCTCATGGGGCATTGTGATGACAAGTGTTATGGAACATTGTGATCAGAAGGGTTTGGTGCATTGTGATGACAGAGGTCATGGAGCATTTTGATTTCATTGTGATGACAATAGCATGAAATATTATGGTGATGGGCACAGTGCATTGTGATGACAGGTTTCATGGAGCATTGAGATGAAAAGGAGCATGGATCATTGTGATTACAGGGGTGTTGGGGCATTGTGACCTCAAGGGCATGGAGCATTGTGATGTGAAGGCCATGGAGCATTCTGATGACATGTGCCATGGAGCTTTGTGATGACAAGTGAATGGAGCATTTTGATTACAGGGGTCTTGGAGCATTGTGATGACAAGGGTCATGGAGGCTTGTGATGACAACGCCGTTGATCCTTGTGATGGCATTGGTCATGGAGCATTGTTATGACAGGGGTAATGGAGCTTTGTGATGACAAGTGCATGGGGCATTGGTCTGAAAATTTTCATGTATTATTGTGATGAGAGTGGGCATGGAGCATTCTGATGACAAGGGCACGGAACACTGTGATACATGGGTCAGGGAGGATTGTAATGACAAGGGCATGGAGCATTGTGATGACAAGGGCATCGAGCATTGTGATGACAAGCGTCATGGAGCTTTGCGATGACAAGGGCATGGAGCAATGTGATGAGAGTGTTCATGGAGCATTGTGATGACATGGGTTATGGAGCATTGTGCTGACACGAGCAACGAGCATTGTGATGACAAGGGTCATGGAGCATTGTGCTGACAAAGGCATGGAGCATTGTGATGACAAGGGACACAGAGCATTGTGATGAAAATTTCATGGAGCATTTTGGTGACAAAGATCACAGAGCCTTGTGTGACGAGGGCATGGACCATTGTGATGAGAAAGGTCATGAATCATTGTGATGACTGGAGTCACGGAGCACTGTGATGACAGGTGTCATGGAGCATTGTAATGACAAGGGCATGGAGAAATGTGATGACAGGGGCATGGAACATTGGTCTGACAAGTTTCATGGATTATTGTGATGACAAGGGCTTGGAACATTGAGATGACAAGGGCATGGAGCATTTTGGTGACAAAGGTCACAGAACCTTGTGTGACGAGGGCAGGGACCATTGTGATGACAAAGGTCATGAAGCATTGTGATGACTGGAGTCACGGAACATTGTGATGACAGGGGTCATGGAGCATTGTGATGACAAGGGCATGGAGCATTGTGATGACTGGGGCATGGAACATTGGTCTGACATGTTTCATGGATTATTGTGATGACAGTGAGCATGGCGCATTGTGATGACAACGGTATGGAACATTGTGATGACAAGGTCATGGAGTATTGTGAAGACAGGTGTCAGGGAGCATTGTGATGACATATGTCATTGTCCACTGTGATGACAATGGCATGGAACATTGTGATACCAAGTGTCATCGAGGATTGTGATGGCAAAGGTAATGGAGCATTTTGATGACAAGGGCTTGGAACATTGCAATGACAAGGCTCATGGAGCATTGTGATGACAAGGGCATGGAGCATTCTGATGAAAAGGTGCATGGAGAATTGAGATTACAGGGGTTTTGAAGCAATGTGATGACAAGGGCATGGAGCATTGTGATGAGAAATCAATGGAGCATTCTGATGACATGCGTCATGGAGTTTGTGATGACAAGGACATGGAGCATTGTGATTACAGGGGTCTTGGAGCATTGTGATGAAAAGGGAATGGACCATGGTGATGAGAAATGGATGGAGCCTTGTCATGACAGGGTTCAAGGAGCATACAGATGACAACTGTCAGGGAGCATTGTGATGATAAGTGTATTGAGCATTGTGATGACAAAGATCATGGAGCATTGTGATGAGAAGACCATGGATAATTGTGATGACCAGCGTCATGGGGCATTGTGATGACAAGTGTTATGGAACATTGTGATCAGAAGGGTTTGGTGCATTGTGATGACAGAGGTCATTGAGTATTTTGATTTGAATTTGATGACAATAGCATTAAATATTATGGTGATGGGCACGGTGCATCGTGATGACAGGGTTCATGGAGAATTGAGATGAAAAGGGGCATGGAGAATTGTGATTACAGGGTTGTTGGTGCATTGTGATGACAAGGGCATGGAGCATTGTGATGAGAAGGCCATGGAGCATTCTGATGACATGCGTCATGGAGCTTTGTGATGACAAGGGCATGGAGAATTGTGATTACAGGGGTCATGGAATATTGTGATGACAGGGGTGAGGGAGTATTGTGATGACTAGTGATGGAACATTGTGATATCAGTGGTGAGAAGGCATTTTGAGGAGAAGTGCATGGAGCATTGTGATGACAAAGTTTATGGAGCATTTTGATGACAAGGATGTGGAGCATTGTGATGACAAGTGCATGGTGCATTGTGATGACATGTGTTATGTAGCATTGTGCTGACACGCGCTTCGAGCATTGTGATGAAAAGGGTCATGGAGCATTGTGCTGACAAAGGCATGGAGCTTTGGGATGACAAGGGTCACAGAGCATTGTGATAAAAATTTCATGGAGCATTGTGGTGACAAAAGTCACAGAGCTTTGTGTGACCACGTCATGGACCATTGTGATGACAAATGTCATGAAGCATTGTGATGACTGGAGTCACGGAGCATTGTGATGACAGGGGTCATGGAGCATTGTGATGACAAGGACATGGAGCAATGTGATGACAGGGGCATGGAACATAGGTCTGACAAGTTTCATGGATTATTTTGATGACAGTGGGCATGGCGCATTGTGATGACAAGGGTCACAGAGCATTGTGATAAATATTTCATGGAGCATTGTGGTGACAAAAGTCACAGAGCTTTGTGTGACGAGGTCATGGACCATTGTGATGACAAATGCCATGAAGCATTGTGATGACTGGAGTCACGGAGCATTGTGATAACAGGGCTCTTGGAGCATTGTGATGAAAAATGCATGGAGCCTTGTCATGACAGTGTTCAAAGAGCATACTGATGACAAGTGTCAGCGAGCATTGTGATGCCAAGTGTATTGAGCATTGTGGTGACAAAAGTCATGGAGCATTGTGATGAGAAGTCCTTGCATAATTGTGATGACGAGCGTCATGGGGCATGTGATGACAAGTGTTATGGAACATTGTGATCACAAGTGTTTGGATCATTGTGATGACAGATGTCGTGGATCATTTTGATTTCAAGGAACATGGAGCATTTTGATGACAAGTGCTCGAAGCAATGTGATCCCAAGTTTCATGGAGGATTTTGATGACAATGGTAATGGAGTATTATGATGACAAGCGCATGGAGCATTGTGATGACAATGTCATGTAGCATTTTGCTGACATTGGTCAGGGAGCGTTTTGATGACATGGGTCATGAAGCATTGTGATGAGAAAGTCATGGAACATTGGGCTAAAAATGTTCATGGAGTATTGTGATGACAGGTGTCATAGAACATTGTGATGACAAGGGAATGGAGCATTGTGATGACATGGTGCTGGAGCATTGTGATGAGAAGACTATGGAGCCTTGTGATGACAAGTCTCATGGGGCATTCTGATGAAAAGGGGCATAGAGCATTGTGATTTCAGGGTTCTTGGAGCATTGTGATGAAAAGGGCATGGAGCATTGTGATGACAGGGGCATGGAGCATTGGTCTGACAAGTTTCATGGATTATTGTGATGACAGTGTGCATGGTGCATTGTTATGACAAGGGCATGGATCATTGTGATGACAAGGTCATGGATTATTGTGAAGACCGGTGTCAGGGAGCATTGTGATGACATATGTCATGGTCCCTTGTGATGACAATGCCATGGAGCATTGTGATACCAAGTGTCATGGAGGATTGTGATGACAAAGGTAATGGAGCATTGTGATGAGAAGGGCTTGGAGCATTGTGTTGACAAGGGAATGGAGCATTTCGATAAAAAGGGCCATTGATAATTTTGATGACAATTCATGAAGCATTGTGATGACAACCACATGGAGCTGGCTATGACAGGGGTCATGGAGCATTGTGATGAAAAGTGCATAGAGAATTGTGATGACAATGCATTTAACACTGTGAGGAGAAGTGTCATGGAGCATAGTGATTCCAAGGGCGTGGAGAACTGTGATCACCAAAGACATGGAGCATTGTGATGACCAGGGCATGAAGCATTGTGATGGCAAGACCGTGGAGCATTGTGATGAGAAGACCATGGATAATTGTGATGACGAGTGTAATGGAGCACTGTAATGACAAGGTGCATGGAGCATTGTGATGGCAGGTGTTATAGAGAATTCTGATGACAGCGGTCATGGAGCATTGTAATGACAAGTGTCATGGAGCATTCTGATGACAAGCATGTGGAGTATTGTGATGACAATGGCATGGAGCATTGTGATGAAAATGGCATGGAGCATTGTGATGAAAAAGGCATGGAGCCTTTTCATGACAGGGTTAAAGGAGCATTCTGACGACAAGTGTTAGGGAGCATTGTGATGACAAGTGTATTGAGAATTGTGATGACAAAGGTCATGGAGCATTGTGATGACAAGGGCATGGTGTATTGTGATGACAGGCATCATTGAGCGTTGTGATGACAAGAATTATGGAACATTGAGATCACAAGTGTTTGGAGCATTGTGATGACAGGGGTCATGGATCATTTTGATTTAAAGGAGCATGGAGCATTGTGATGACAATGGTCATGGAGCTTTGTTATGACAAAGGTCATGGAGCATTTTGATGACAAGGTCGTGGTGCATTGTGATGAGAAGGGCATGGAGCATTGTGATGACAAGGTCATGGAGCATTTTGATGACAAAGGCATGGAGCAATGTGATGACAAGTGTCATGGAGCACTGTGATGACATGCGTCACGGAGCATTGTGATTACGGGTTCATGGAGCATTGGGATGACAAGGGCAGGATCATTGTGATGAAAAGTGTCATGGAGCATTTTGATGACAAGAGTCCCGGATCACTGTTTTGTCAGGGGTCATGGAGCACTGTGATGACAGTGGTTATGGAGCATTGTGATGACAGGTGTCATGGAGCATTGTGATGAGAATGTCATGGAACATTGGGCTGAAAATGTTCATGGAGTATTGTGATGACAGCAGTCATGGAGCATTGTGATGACAAGGGAATGGAGCATTGTGATGACAATGTCCTGGAGCATTGTGATGAGAAAACCATGGAGCCTTGTGATGACAAGTCTCATGGAGATTTCTGATGTAAATGGGCATGGAGCATTGTGATTACAAGGGTCTTGGAGCATTCTGATGACAAGGGAAAGGAGCATTGCGATGAGAAAGCCATGGAGAATTCTAATGACATCCATCATGGATCTTTGTGATGACAAGGGCATGAAGCACTGTGAGTACATGGGTCTTGGAGCCTTGTGATGACAAGGGACATGGAGCCTTGTGATGACAAGGCTGTGGAATATTGTGATGACAGGGATCATGGAGCATTCTTATGACAGGGGTAATGGAGCATTGTGATGACAAGGCCATTTGGAATTGGTCTGAAAAGTTTCATGGATTATTGTTATGAGAGTGGGCATGGAGCATTGTGATGACAAGGGCCCTGAATACTGTGGTACAGGGTTCATGGAGAACTGTAATGACAAGGGCATGGAGCAATGTGACGAGAAGTTTCATGGAGCATTGTGATGACAATGACATGGAGCATTGTGATGCAAAGGGTCATGGAGCTTTGTGATGAAAAGGTCATGGAGCATTTTGATGAAATGTGTTATGGAGCATTGTGAGGTCAGGGGTCATGGAGCATTGTGATGAAAAGGGTCATGGAGCATTTTGATGACATTGGTTATGGAGCACTGTGATGTCAGTGCTCATGGAGCACTGTGATGATAAGGGCATGTAGTATTGTGATGACAGGGGTCATGGAACATTGTGATGACAAGGGTGAGGGAGTATTGTGATGACTACTGATGGAACACTGTGATTCAGTGGTGACAGAGCATTTTGATGAGAAGTGCATGAAGCATTGTGATGACAAGCTGGTGGAGCATTGTGTTGACAAGCGCATGGAGCATTGTGATGGCATGTCTCATTGAGTATTGTGCTGAGAAAGGCATGGAGCATTGAGATGACAAGGATCACGGAGCATTGTGATGAAAAGTTCATGGAGCATTGTGGTGACATAGGTCAAAGAGACTTGTGATGACGAGGGCATTGACCATTGTGATGACAAAGATCATGAAACATTGTGATGAATGGAGTCACGGAGCCTTGTGATGACAGGGGTCATGGAGCATTGGGATGTCAAGGGCATGGAGCATTGTGATGACAGGGGCATGGAGCATTGGTCTGACAAGTTTCATGGATTATTGTGATGACAGTGGGAATGGTGCATTGTGATGACAAGAGCATGGAACATTGTGATGACAACGTCATGGATTATTGTGAAGACAGGTGTCAGGGAACATTTTGATGACATATGTCATGGTCCATTGTGATGTCAATGACATGGAGCATTGTGATGTCAAGTGTCATGGAGGATTGTGATGACAAAGGTAAAGGAGCATTGTGATGACAAGGACATGGATCATTGTGATGACAAGGGCCATGGAGAAATTTAATGACCAGGTCTTGAAACATCGTGATGACAAGCACATGGAGCTTGTTATGACAGGGGTCATGGAGCATTGTGATGACAAGTGCATGCAGAATTGTGATGACAAGAGCATATATCATTGTGATGAGAAGTGTCAAGAAGCATTGTGATGACAAGGACGTGGAGAATTGTGATGACAAGGGACATGGAGCTTTGAGATGACCAGGGCATGGAGCATTGTGATGGTAAAACCGTGAAGCATTGTGATGAGAAGACCTTGGGTAATTGTGATGACGAGCATCATGGCGTACTGTACTGACAAGGGGCAAGGAGCATTGTAATGAGAGGTGTCAGGGAACATTGTGATGACATGGGTCATGTAGCATTGTGATGACAAGGGCATGGAGCATTGTGATGACAAGGGCTTGGAGAATTGTGATGACTAGTGTCATGAAGCATTGTGATGGAAATGGCAGGGAGCATTGTGATGACAAGGGACATTGAGAATTTTTATAACAATGTCATGAAGCATTGTGATGACAAGGATATGGAGCTTGCTATGACAGGGTTCAGGGAGCATTGCGATGACAAGCGCCATGGAGAAATGTGATGACAAGGGCATGTAACAATGTGATGAGAAGTGTCATGGAACATTGTGATGACAATGGCTTGGAGCATTGTGATGCCAAGGGTCATGGAGCTTTGTGATGACAAAGGTCATGGAGCATTTTGATTACAAGGGAGTTGTGCATTGTGATGAGAAGGACAGGGAGCATTGTGATGACAGGGTCATAGAGCAATTTGATGAAAACTGTCATGGAACATTTTGATGACAGGGGATATGGAACATTGTGATGTCAGGGGTCATGGAGCTTTGTGATGAAAAGGGTCATGGAGCTTTTTGATGCTGGGGTTATGGAACATTGTGATATCAGGCGTCATGGAGCATTGTGATGACAGGGGCATAGAGCATTGCTCTGACAGTTTTTATGGATTATTGTGATGACAGTGGGCATGACACATTGTGATGACAGGCGCATGGAGCATTGTGACGACAAGGTCAAGGAATATTGTGAAGACAGGTGTCAAGGAGCATTGTGATGACATATGTCATGGTCCATTATGATGACAATGGCATGGAGCATTGTGATGCCAAGTGTCATGGAGGATTGTGATGACAAAGTAATGGAGCATTGTGATGACAAGGGCTTGGAGCATCGTGATGACAAGGGTCATGGAGCACTGTGATGACAAGATCTTGGAGCATTGTGAGGAGAAGGGCCATTGAGAATTTTGATGAGAAGGTCGTGAAGCATTGTGATGAAAAGCGCACCGAGCTTGCTATGACAGGGGTCATGGAGCATTGTGATGTACAAGTGCATGGAGAATTGTATTGACAAGATCATGTAACATTGTGATGAGAAGTGTCGTGGAGCATTTTGATGATAAGGACATGTAGAATTGTGATGAACAGTGCATGGAGCATTGTGATGGAAAGACCGTGGAGCACTGTGATGAGAAGACCATGGGTAATTGTGATGATGAGCGTCATGGAGCACTGTAATGACAAGGGGCATAGAGCATTGTGATGACAGGTGTCATGGATCATTGTGATGACAAGGGTCATGGACCATTCTGATGACAAGCTTGTGGAGTAATGTGATGACAATGGCATGGAGCATTGTGATGAAAAGGGCATGGAGCATTGTGATGAAAAAGGCTTGGAGCCTTTTCATGACAGGGTTCAAGGAGCATTCTTACGACAAGTGTCAGGGAGCATTGTGATGGCAAGTGTATTGAGCACTGTGATGACAAAGATCATGGAGCATTGTGATGACAGGCATCATGGAGCGTTGTGATGACAAATGTTATGGAACATTGTGATCACAAGGGTTTTGAGCTTTGTGATGACAGAAGTCATGTATCATTTTCATTTCAAGGTGCATGGAGCATTGTGATGACAAGGGCATGAAGCATTGTGAACCCAAGGCTCATTGAGGGTTTTGATGATAATGGGAATGGAGTATTGTGATGACAAGCGCATGGAGCATTGTGATGACAAGGTCATGTAGCATTTTGCTGACAAATGCATGGAGCATTTTGATGACAAGTGTCATGGAACACTGTGATGACAAGCGTCATGGAGCATTGTGATTACAGTGGTCACGGAGCATTGGGATGGCAAGGGCATGGATCATTGTGATGACAAGGGTCATGGAGCATTTTGATGACAAGAGTCCTGGATCATTGTGTTGTCCGGTGTCATGGAGCACTGTGATGACAGTGGTCATGGAGCATTGTGATGACAGGGGTCATGGAGCACTGTGATGAGAAGTTCATGGAGCATTGGGCTGACAATATTCATTGAGTATTGTGATGGCAGTGGTCATGGAGCATTGAGATGACAATGGAATGGAGCATTGTGATGACAAGGTCCTGGAGCATTGTGAGGAGAAGACCATGGAGCCTTGTGATGACAAATGTCATGGAGCATTCTGATGAAAAGGTGTGTGGAACATTGTGATTACATGGGTCTTGGAGCATTGTGATGAAATGGCATGGGTGATTGTGATGCAAAAGGCATGGAGCCTTGTCATGACAGGGTTCAAGGAGCATACTGATGACAAGTTTCAGGGAGCATTGTAATGACAAGTGTATTGAGTATTGTGATGACAAAGGACATGGAGAATTGTGATGAGAAGACCATGGATAATTGTGATGATGAGCATCATGGGGCGTTGTGATGACAAGTGTTATGGAACATTGTGATCACAAGGGTTTGGAGCATTGTGTTGACAGAGGTTATGGAGCATTTTGATTTCATTTTGATGACAATAGCATGAAGCATTTTGATGATGGGCATTGTTAATTGTGATTACAGAGTTCATGGATCATTGAGATGAAAAGTGGCATGGAGCATTTTGATTACAGGTGTCTTGGAGCATTGTGATGACAAGGGCATGGAGCATTGTGATGAGAAGGCCATGGAGCAGATTGATGACATGCGTCATGGAGCTTTGTGATGACAATAGCATGGAGCATTGTGACTACAGGGGTCTTGGAGCATTGTGATGACAAGGGTCATGGAGCCTTGTGATGACAAGACCGTGGAACATTATCATGACAGGGGTGAGGGAGTATTGTGATGACTAGTGATGGAACAGTTTGATATCAGTAGTGAGAGAGCATTTTGATGAGAAGTACATGGAGCATTGTGATGACAAGTTTTATGGAGCATTCTGATGAAAAGTTTGTGGAAAATTTTGATAACAAGCACATGGAGCATTGTGATAACAAGGGTCATGGAGCACTCTGCTGACAAAGACATGTAGCATTGAGATGGCAAGGGTCACAGAGCATTGTGAATGAAAAGTTCATGGAGCATTATGGTGACAAATTTCACAGAGCCCTGTGATGACCAGGGCATGGACCATTTTGATGCAAAAGGTCATGAAGCATTGTGATGACTGGAATCACAGAGCATTGTGATGACAAGGGCATGGAGCATTGTGATGACTGGGACATGGAACATTGGTCTGAAAAGTTTCATAGATTATTGAGATGACAGTGGGCATGGCACATTGTGATGACAAGGGCATGGAGCATTGTTATGAGAAGGTCATGATTTATTGTGCAGAGTGGTGTCAGGGAGCATTGTGATGACATATGTATTGGTGCATTGTGATGACAATGGCATGGAGCATTGTGAAGCCAAGTGTCATGGAGGATTGTGATGACAAATGTAATGGAGCATTGTGATGACAAGGGCTAGGAGCTTTTTGATGACAATGGTCATGGAGCACTGTGATGACAAAGGCATGGAGCACTGTGATGACAACGGCCATTGAGAATTTTGATGACAATGTCGTGAAGCACTGTGATGAAAAGAACTTGGAGCTTGCTATGACAGGGGTCATGGAGCATTGCGATGACAAGTGCATGGAGAATTGTGATGACAAGATCATGTAACATTGTGATGAGAAGTGTCATGGAGCATAGTGATGGCAAGACCGTTGAGCACTGTGATGAGAAGACCATGGATAATTGTGATGTCGAGCGTCATGCAGCACTGTAATGACAAGGGGCATGGAGCATTGTGATGACAGGGGTCATGGAGCATTGTGGTGACAGGGGTCATGGAGCATTGTTATGACAAGGGTCATGGAGCATTCTGATGACAACCTTGTGGAGTAAAGTGACGACAATGGCATGGAGCATTGTGATGAAAAGGGCATGGAGCATTGTGATGTAAAATGCATGGAGGCTTTTCATGACAGCGTTCCAGGAGCATTCTGAAAACAAGTGTCAGGGAACATTGTGATGACAAGTGTATTGAGCATTGTGATGACAAAGGTCATGGAGCATTGTGATGACAAGGGGAGGGAGTATTGTGATGACAGTAATAATGGAGCGCTGTGATGACAAGTGTTGTGGAACAATGTGATCACAAGGGTTTGGAGCATTGTGATGACAGAGGTCATGGATCATTTTGATTTCAAGGAGCACGGAGCGTTGTGAAGACAGGGATCATGGAGCATTGTGATGAGAAGATCATGGATCATTGGGCTGAAAATATTCATGGAGTATTGTGATGACAGGGGTCTTGGAGCACTGTGATAACAAGGGCATGGAGCATTGTGATGAGAAGGCCATGGAGCATTCTGATGACATGTGTCATGGATGTTTGTGATGAAAAGGGGAATGGAGCATTGTGATTTCATGGGACTTTGAGCATTGTGATGAAAAGGGCATGGATCGTTGTGATGAAAAAGGCATGGAGCCTTGTCATGGCAGGTTTCAAGGAGCATACTCTCGACAAATGTCAGGGAGCATTGTGATGACAAGTGTATTGAGCATTGTGATGACAAAGTTCATGGAGCATTGTGATGAGAAGACCATGGTTAACTGTGATGAGGAGCGTCATGGGGCATTGTGATGACAAGTGTTATGGAACATTGTGATCACAAGTGTTTGGAGCATTGTGATGACAGAAGTCATGGAGCATATTGATTTCATTGTGATGACAATAGCATGAAGCATTATGATGATGGGCATGGTGCATGGGATGACAGGGTTCTTGGAGCATTGAGATTAAAAGGGGCATGGAGCATTGTGATTACAGGGGTCTTGGAGCATTGTGATGACAAGGGCATGGAGCATAGTGAATGAGAAGTCCATGGAGCATTCTGATGACATGCGTCATGGAGCTTTCTGATGACAATTGCATGAAGGATTGTGATTACAGGTTCTTGGAGCATTGTGATGAAAAGGGTCATGGAGTCTTGTGATGACAGGGCTGTGGAACATTATAATGGCAGGTGTCATGGAGCATTGTTTTGACAGGGGGAATGGAGCATTGTGATGACAAGTTCACGCAACACTGTGATACATGGGTCATGGAGGATTGTAATGACAAGGGCATGGAGCATTGTGATGAGAAATGCATCGAGCATTGTGATGACAAGCGTCATGGAGCTTTGTGATGACAAGGGCATGGAGCAATGTGATGAGAGGGTTCATGGAGCATTGTGATGACAATGGCATGGAGCATTGTGATTCCAAGGGTTATGGAGTTTTGTGATGACAAATGTCATGGAGCATTCTGATGACAAGGGTGACGTGCATTGTGATGAGAAGGGCAGGGAGCATTGTGATCACAGGGTCATTGAGCAATTTGGTGAAAAGGGTCATGGAACATTTTCATTACAGTGGTTATGGAATATTGTGATGTCAGGGGTCATGGAGCTTTGTGATGAAATGTGTCATGGAGCATTTTGATGACACGGGTTATGGAATATTGTGATGTCAGGTGTCATCGAACATTTTGATGATAAGTGCATGTAGCATTTTAATGACAGGGGTCATGAAACATTGTGATGACAGGGGTGATGGAGTATTGGAAAGAATAGTGATGGAACGTTGTGATATCAGTGGTGAGAGAGCATTTTGATGAGAAGTGCATGGAACACTGTAATGACAAGGTTTAAGCAGCATTGTGATGAAAAGGATGTGGAGCATTGTGATGACAAGCACATGGCACGTTGTGATGACATGGGTCATGGAGTATTGTGCTGAGAAGCGCATGGAGAATTGTGATGACAAGGTTCATGGAGCATTGTGCTGAGAAAGGCATAGAGCATTGTGATGACAAGGGTCACAGAGCATTGTGATGAAAAGTTCATGGAGCATTGTGGTGACAAAGGTCACAGAGACTTGTGATGACGAGGGCATGGACCATTTTAATGAGATGGGTCATGAAGCATTGTGATGACTGGAGTCACAGAGCATTGTGATGACAGGGGTCATGGAGCATTTTGATGACAAGGGCATGGAGCATTGTGATAACTGGTGTCATGGAGCATTATGATGACAGGGGTCATGGAGCATTGTGATGACAAGGTTCATGGAGCATTCGGACGACAAGCTTGAGGAGTATGATGATGACAATTGCATGGAGAATTGTGATGAAAAGGCCATTGAGCATTGTGATGACAAGGGCAGGGAGCAATGTGATGAGAGCGTTCATGGAGCATTGTGATGACAATGGCATGGAGTATTGTGATGCCAAGGGTCATGGAGCTTTGTGATGACAAAGGTCATGGAGCATTTTGATGACAAGTGCGTGGTGCATTGTGATGAGAAAGGCAGGGAGCACTGTGATGACAGGGTCATGGAGCAATTTGATGAAAAGGGTCAGGGAACATTTTGATGACAGGGGTCATGGAACATTGTGATGTCAGTGGTCATGGAGCATTGTGATGATAAGGGCATGTAGAATTTTGATGACAGGGGTCATGGAACATTGTGATGACAGGGGTGAGGGAGTATTGTGATGACTAGTGATGGAACATTGTGATATCAGTGGTGAGAGAGCATTTAGATGACAAGTGAATGGAGCATTGTGATAAAAAGGTTTATGGAGCATTGTGATGACAAGGTTGTGGAGCATTGTGATGACAAGTGCATGGCACATTGTGATGACATGTGTCTTGGAGCATTGTGCTGAGAAGCACATGGAGCATTGTGATGACAAGGGTCATGGAGCATTGTGCTGACAAAGGCATGGAGCACTGTGATGAGAAGTGTTACAGAGCATTGTGATGACGAGGGAATGGACCATTGTGATGACAAAGGTCATAAAGCATTGTGATGACTGGAGTCAAGGAACATTTTGATGTGAGGGGTAATGGAGCATTGTAATTAAAAGGGCATGCAGCATTGTGATGACAGCGGCATGGAGCATTGGTCTGACAAGTTTCATGGATTATTGCTATGACAGTGGGCATGGAGCATTGTGAAGACAGAGGTCATGGATCATTTTCATTTCAAGGACCATGGCGCATTGTGATGACAAGGGCATCAAGCAATGTGAACCCAAGTTTCATCGAGGATTTTGATGACAATGGGAATGGAGCATTGTGATGACAAGTTCATGAAGCATTTTGCTGACAAATGCATGGAACATTTTGATGACAAGGGTCATGGAGCACTGAGATGACAAGCGTCACTGAACATTGTGATTACAGGGGTCATGGAGCATTGTGATAACAAGGGAATGGATCATTGTGATGACAAGGGCATGGAACATTGTGATGACAGGGGCATGGAGCATTGTGACGACAAGGTCGTAGATTATTGTGAAGACAGTTGTCAGGGAGCATTGTGGTGACATATGTCATGGTCCATTGTGATGACAATGGTATGGAGCATTGTGATGCCAAGTGTCATGGAGAAATGTGATGACAAATATAATGGAGCATTGTGATGACAAGGGCTTGGAGCCTTGTGATGACAAGGGTTATGGAGCATTGTGATGACAAGGGAATGGATCATTCTGATGACAATGGTCATGGAGCTTTGTGATGAGAAGGCCATGGAACATTGTAATGGCAGTTTTCATGGAGCATTGTTATAACAGTGGTAATGGAGCATTTTCATGACAAAGGCATGGAGCATTGGTCTGAAAATTTTCATGGATTATTGTGATGAGAGGGGGCATTGAGCATTGTGATGACAAGGACACGGAACACTGTGATACATGGGTCATGGAGGATTGTAATGACAAGCCTTGGAGCTTTGTGTTAAGAAGGGCATCGATCTTTGTGATGAAAAACATCATGGAGCCTGTGATGACAAATACATGTAACAATGTGTTGAGAGGGTTCATGGAGCATTTTGATGACAATGGCATGGAGCATTGTGATGCCAAGGGTCACGGAGCTTTGTGATGACAAAGGTCATGGAGGGTTTTGATGACAAGGGCGTGGTGCACTGTGATGAGTAGGGCAGTGAGCATTGTGATGAAAGGGTCATGGAGCAATTTGATGAAAAGTGTCATGGGACATTTTGATGACAGGGGTTATGGAAAATTGTGATGTCAGGGGTCAGGGAGCATTGTGATGAAAAGTGTCATTGAGCATTGTGATGACAGGGGTCATGGAACATTGTGATGACAGGGGTGAGGGAGTATTGTGATGACTAGTGATGGAACATTATGATATCAGTGATGGGAGAGCCTTTTGATGGGAAGTGCATGGAGCATTTTGACGACAAGGTTTATGGAGCACTGTGATGACAAGGTTGTGGAGCATTGTGATGACAAGCGCATGTCGCATTGTGATGACACAGGTCATGGGGCATTGTGCGGACAAGCACATGGAGCATTGTGATAACAAGGGTCATGGAGCATTGATATGACCAGGGAATGTAGCATTGTGATGGCAAGACCGTGGAGCACTGTGATGAGAAGACCATGGATAACTGTGATGACGAGCGTCATGGAGCACTGTAATGACAAGGAGCACGGAGCATTCTGATGACAGGCGTCATAGAGCATTGTGATGACATGGGTCATGGAACATTGTGAAGATGGGTCATGGAGCATTGTGATGACAAGGGTCATGGAGCATTCTGATGATAAGCTTGTGGAGTACTGTGATGAAAATGGCATGGATCATTGTGATGAAAAGGGCATGGATCATTGTGATGAAAAATGCATGGAGCCTTTTAATGACAGGTTTCAAGGAGCATTCTGACAACAAGTGTCGTGGAGCATTGTGATGACATGTGTATTGAGCATTGTGATGACAATGATCATGGAGCATTGTGATGACAACAGTAACGGATTATTGTGTTGTAAGGGGTCATAGAGCATTGTGATGACAGTGGTCATGGAGCATTGTGATGACAGTGGTCATGGAGCAGTGTGATGAGAAGATCATGGAGCATTGGCTGAAAATGTTCATGGAGTATTGTGATGACAAGGGAATGGAGCATCATGATGACAAGGTCCTGGAGCATTGTGATGAGAAGTCCATGGAGCCTTGTGATGACAAGTCTCATGGAGCATTCTGATGAAATGGGGCATGGAGCATTTTGATTACAGGAGCCTTCGATCATTGTGATGACCAGGGCATGGAGCATTGTGATGAGAAGGCCATGGAGCATACTTATGACATGCGTCATGAAGCTTTGTGATGACCAGGGCATGGAGCATTGTGATTACAGGGGTCTTGGAGCATTGTGATGACAAGGGCAAGGAACACTGTGATACATGCATCATGGAGGATTGTAATGACAAGAGCATGGAGCATTGTGAATAGAAGGTCATCAAGCATTGTGATGACAAGCGTCATGGAGCTTTGTGATGACAAGGGCATGAAGCAATGTGATGAAAGGGTTCATGGAGCATTGTGATGACAAGGGCATGGAGCATTGTGATGACTGGGACATGGAACATTGGTCTGAAAAGTTTCATAGATTATTGAGATGACAGTGGGCATGGCACATTGTGATGACAAGGGCATGGAGCATTGTTATGAGAAGGTCATGAATTATTGTGCAGACAGGTGTCAGGGAGCATTGTGATGACATATGTCTTCGTGCATTGTGATGACAATGGCATGGAGCATTGTGAAGCCAAGTGTCATGGAGGATTGTGATGACAAATGTAATGGAGCATTGTGATGACAAGGGCTTGGAGCTTTTTGATGACAATGATCATGGAGCACTGTGATGACAAGGGCATGGAGCACTGTGATGACAACGGCCATTGAGAATTTTGATGACAATGTCGTGAAGCACTGTGATGAAAAGCACTTGGAGCTTGCTATGACAAGGGTCATGGAGCATTGCAATGACAAGTGCATGGAGAATTGTGATGACAAGATCATGTAACATTGTTATGAGAGGTGTCATGGAGCATTGTGATGGCAAGACCGTGGAGCACTGTGATGAGAAGACCATGGATAATTGTGATGTCGAGCGTCATGCAGCACTGTAATGACAAGGGGCATGGAGCATTGTGATGACAGGGGTCATGGAGCATTTTGATGACAGGGGTCATGGAGCATTGTGATGACAAGGGTCATGGAGCATTCTGATGACAACCTTGTGGAGTAATGTGCTGACAATGGCATGGAGCATTGTGCTGAAAAGAGCATGGAGCATTGTGATGTAAAATGCATGGAAGCTTTTCATGACAGCGTTTAAGGAGCATTGTGACGACAAGTGTATTGAGCATTGTATTGACAAAGGTCATGGAGCATTTTGATGACAAGGGCATGGAGTATTGTGATGACAGGCATCATGGAGCGTTGTGATGACAAGTGTTGTGGAACAATGTGATCACAAGGGTTTGGAGCATTGTGATGACAGAGGTCATGGATCATTTTGTTTTCAAGGAGCACGGAGCGTTGTGATGACAGGGATCATGGAGCATTGTGATGAGAAGATCATGGAGCATTGGGCTGAAAATATTCATGGAGTATTGTGATGATAGGGGTCTTGGAGCACTGTGATAACAAGGGCATGGGGCATTGTGATGAGAAGGCCATGGAGCATTCTGATGACATGTGTCATGGATGTTTGTGATGAAAAGGGGAATGGAGCATTGTGATTACAGGGGACTTTGAGCATTGTGATGAAAAGGGCATGGATCATTGTGATGAAAAAGGCATGGAGCCTTGTCATGGCAGGTTTCAAGGAGCATACTCTCGACAAATGTCAGGGAGCATTGTGATGACAAGTGTATTGAGCATTGTGATGACAAAGTTCATGGAGCATTGTGATGAGAAGGCCATGGTTAACTGTGATGAGGAGTGTCATGGGGCATTGTGATGACAAGTGTTATGGAACATTGTGATCACAAGTGTTTGGAGCATTGTGATGACAGAAGTCATGGAGCATATTGATTTCATTGTGATGACAATAGCATGAAGCATTATGATGATGGGCATGGTGCATGGGATGACAAGGTTCTTGGAGCATTGAGATTAATAGGGGCATGGAGCATTGTGATTACAGGGGTCTTGGAGCATTGTGATGACAAGGGCATGGAGCATAGTGAATGAGAAGTCCATGGAGCATTCTGATGACATGCGTCATGGAGCTTTCTGATGACAATTGCATGAAGGATTGTGATTACAGGTTCTTGGAGCATTGTGATGAAAAGGGTCATGGAGTCTTGTGATGACAGGGCTGTGGAACCTTGTGATGGCAGGTGTCATGGAGCATTGTTATGACAGGGGGAATGGAGCATTGTGATGACAAGTTCACGCAACACTGTGATACATGGGTCATGGTGGATTGTAATGACAAGGGCATGGAGCATTGTGATGAGAAATGCATCGAACATTGTGATGACAAGCGTCATGGAGCTTTGTGATGACAAGGGCATGGAGCAATGTGATGAGAGGGTTCATGGAGCATTGTGATGACAATGGCATGGAGCATTGTGATGCCAAGGGTTATGGAGCTTTGTGATGACAAATGTCATGGAGCATTCTGATGACAAGGGTGACGTGCATTGTGATGAGAAGCGCAGGGAGCATTGTGATCACAGGGTCATTGAGCAATTTGGTGAAAAGGGTCATGGAACATTTTGATTACAGTGGTTATGGAATATTGTGATGTCAGGGGTCATGGAGCTTTGTGATGAAATGTGTCATGGAGCATTTTGATGACAGGGGTTATGGAATATTGTGATGTCAGGGGTCATCGAACATTTTGATGATAAGTGCATGTAGCATTTTAATGACAGGGGTCATGAAACATTGTGATGACAGGGGTGATGGAGTATTGGAAAGAATAGTGATGGAACGTTGTGATATCAGTGGTGAGAGAGCATTTTGATGAGAAGTGCATGGAACACTGTAATGACAAGGTTTAAGCAGCATTGTGATGAAAAGGATGTGGAGCATTGTGATGACAAGCACATGGCACATTGTGATGACATGGGTCATGGAGTATTGTGCTGAGAAGCGCATGGAGCATTGTGATGACAAGGGTCATGGAGCATTGTGCTGAGAAAGGCATAGAGAATTGTGATGACAAGGGTCACAGAGCATTGTGATGAAAAGTTCATGGAGCATTGTGGTGACAAATGTCACAGAGACTTGTGATGACGAGGGCATGGGCCATTTTAATGAGAAAGGTCATGAAGCATTGTGATGACTGGAGTCACAGAGCATTGTGATGACAGGGGTCATGGAGCATTTTGATGACAAGGGCATGGAGCATTGTGATGACAGGGGCATGGAACATTGGTCTGACAAGTTTCATGGATTATTGTGATGACAGTGGGAATGGCGCATTGTGATGACAAGGGCACGGAGCATTGTGATGACAAGGTCATGCAGTTTTGTGAAGACAGGTGTCAGGGAGCATTGTGAACACCTATGTCATGGCCCATTGTGATGACAATGGCATGGAGCATTGTGATGCCAAGTGTCATGGAGTATTGTGATGACAAAGGTAATGGAGCATTGTGATGACAAGGGCTTGGAGCATTGTGATGACAAAGTTCATGGAACACTGTGCTGACAAGGGCATGGAGCATTGTGATGACAAGGTTCATGGAGCATTGTGCTGAGAAAGTCATGGAGCATTGTGATGACAAGTGTCACAAAGCATTTTGATGAAAAGTTCATGGAGCATTGTGGTGGCAAATGTCACAGAGCCTCGTGATGACGAGGTCATGGACCATTGTGATGAACAAGGTCATGAAGCATTTTGATGACTGGAGTCACGGATCACTGTGATGACAATGGCATGGAGCATTGTGATGACAGGGGCGTGGAACATTGGTCTGATATGTTTCATGGATTATTGTGATGGCAATGGGTATGGCTCCTTGTGATGACAAGGGCATTGAGCATTGTGATGACAATGTCATGCAGAATTGTGAAGACAGGTGTCAGGGAGCATTGCGATGACCTATGCCATGGATAATTGTGATGACAATGGCATGGAGCATTGTGATGCCAAGTGTCATGGAGGATTGTGATGACAAAGGTAATGGAGCATTGTGATGACAAGGGCTTGGAGCATTGTGATGACAAGGGTAATTGAGAATTTTGATGACAAGTTCGTGAAGCATTGTGATGACATGCGCATGAAGCTTGCTATGACAGGGGTCATGGAGCATTGCGATGACAAGTGCATGGAGAATTTTGATGAAAAGAGCATGTAAAATTTTGATGAGATGTGTCAAAGTGCATTGTGATGACAAGGACGTGGAGAATACTGATGACCAGGGCATGGAGCATTGTGATGGCAAGACCGCGGAGCATTGTGATGAGTAGACCATGGATAATTGTGATGACGGGCGTCATGGAGCACTGTAGTGACAAGGGGCATGGAGCATTGTGATAACTGGTGTCATGGAGCATTGTGATGACAGGGGTCATGGAGCATTGTGATGACAGGGGTCATGGATCATTGTGATGACAATGTTCATGGAGCATTCGGACGACAAGCTTGAGGAGTATGATGATGACAATTGCATGGAGCATTGTGATGAAAAGGCCATTGAGCATTGTGATGACAAGGGCAGGGAGCAATGTGATGAGCGCGTTCATGGAGCATTGTGATGACAATGGCATGGAGTATTGTGATGCCAAGGGTCATGGAGCTTTGTGATGACAAAGGTCATGGAGCATTTTGATGACAAGTGCGTGGTGCATTGTGATGAGAAGGGCAGGGAGCACTGTGATGACAGGGTAATGGAGCAATTTGATGAAAAGGGTCAGGGAACATTTTGATGACAGGGGTCATGGAACATTGTGATGTCAGTTGTCATGGAGCATTGTGATGATAAGGGCATGTAGCATTTTGATGACAGGGGTCATGGAACATTGTGATGACAGGGGTGAGGGAGTATTGTGGTGACTAGTGATGGAACATTGTGATATCAGTGGTGAGAGAGCATTAAGATGAGAAGTGCATGGAGCATTGTGATAAAAAGGTTTATGGAGCATTGTGATGACAAGGTTGTGGAGCATTGTGATGACAAGTGCATGGCTCATTGTGGTGACATGTGTCTTGGAGCATTGTGCTGAGAAGCACATGGAGCATTGTGATGACAAGGGTCATGGAGCATTGTGCTGACAAAGGCATGGAGCATTGTGATGAGAAGTGTTACAGAGCATTGTGATGATGAGGGAATGGACCATTGTGATGACAAAGGTCATAAAGCATTGTGATGACTGGAGTCAAGGAACATTATGATGTGAGGGGTAATGGAGCATTGTGATTAAAAGGGCATGGAGCATTGTGATGACAGCGGCATGGAGCATTGGTCTGACAAGTTTCATGGATTATTGCTATGACAGTGGGCATGGAGCATTGTGATGACAGAGGTCATGGATCATTTTCATTTCAAGGACCATGGCGCATTGTGATGACAAGGGCATCAAGCAATGTGAACCCAAGTTTCATCGAGGATTTTGATGACAATGGGAATGGAGCATTGTGATGACAAGTTCATGAAGCATTTTGCTGACAAATGCATGGAACATTTTGATGACAAGGGTCATGGAGCACTGTGATGACAAGCGTCACTGAACACTGTGATTACAGGGGTCATGGAGCATTGTGATAACAAGGGAATGGATCATTGTGATGACAAGGGCATGGAACATTGTGATGACAGGGGCATGGAGCATTGTGATGACAAGGTCGTAGATTATTGTGAAGACAGTTGTCAGGGAGCATTGTGGTGACATATGTCATGGTCCATTGTGATGACAATGGCATGGAGCATTGTGATGCCAAGTGTCATGGAGAAATGTGATGACAAATATAATGGAGCATTGTGATGACAAGGGCTTGGAGCCTTGTGATGACAAGGGTTATGGAGCATTGTGATGACAAGGGAATGGATCATTGTGATGACAATGGTCATGGAGCATTTTGATGACAAGAGTCCCGGATCATTGTGTTGTCAGGGGTCATGGATCGTTGTGATGACAGTGGTCATGGAGCATAGTGATGACAGGGTTCATGGGGCATTGTGAAGTGAAGGTCATGGAGCATTGGGCTGTAAATATTCATGGAGTATTGTGATGACAGGGGTCATGGAGCATTTTGATGACAAGGGAATGGAGCATTGTGATGAAAAGGGCATGGAGCATGGTGATGAGAAGGCCATGGAGCATTTTGAAGACATGCTTCATGAAGCTTTGTGATGACAAGGGCATGGAGCATTGTGATTAAAGGAGTCTTGGAGTATTGTGAAGAAAAGTGCATGGATCATTGTGATGAAAAATGCATGGAGCCTTGTCATGACAGGTTTCAAGGAGCATAGTCACGACCATTGTCTGGGAGCATTGTTAATACAAGTTTATTGAGAATTGTGATGAAAAAGGTCATGGAGTATTGTGAATAGAAGACCATGGATAATTGTGATGATGAGCGTCATGGGGCGTTGTGATGACAAGTGTTATGGAACATTGTGATCACAAGGGTTTGGAGCATTGTGATGACAGAGGTCTTGGAGCATTTTGATTTCATTGTGATGACAATAGCATGAAGCATTATGATGATGGTCATGGTGCATTGTGATGACAGGGTTCATGGAGCATTGTGATGAAAAGGGGCATGGAGCATTGTGATTACAGGGGTCTTGGGGCATTGTGATGACCAGGTCATGGAGCATTGTGATGAGAAGGCGAAGGCACATTCTGATGACATGCGTCCTGGAGCTTTGTGATGACAAGGGCATGGAGCATTGTGATTACAGGTGTCTTGGAGCATTGTGATGACAAGGGTCATGGAGCCTTGTGATGAGAAGGCCGTGGAACATTGTAATGGCAGTTTTCATGGAGCATTGTTATAACAGTGGTAATGGAGCATTTTCATGACAAGGGCATGGAGCATTGGTCTGAAAATATTCATGGATTATTGTGATGAGAGGGGGCATGGAGCATTGTGATGACAAGGGCACGGAACACTGTGATACATGGGTCATGGAGGATTGTAATGACAAGCCTTGGAGCTCTGTATTAAGAAGAGCATCGAGCATTGTGATGAAAAGCATCATGGAGCCTGTGATGACAAGGACATGTAACAATGTGTTGAGAGGGTTCATGGAGCATTTTGATGGCAATGGCATGGAGCATTGTGATGCCAAGTGTCACGGAACTTTGTGATGACAAAGGTCATGGAGGGTTTTGATGACAAGGGCGTGGTGCACTGTGATGAGAAGGGCAGTGAGCATTGTGATGAAAGGGTCATGGAGCAATTTGATGAAAAGTGTCATGGGACATTTTGATGACAGGGGATATGGAAAATTGTGATGTCAGGGGTCAGGGAGCATTGTGATGAATAGTGTCATTGAGCATTGTGATGACAGGGGTCATGGAACATTGTGATGACAGGGATGAGGGAGTATTGTGATGACTAGTGATGGAACATTATGATATCAGTGATGGGAGAGCCTTTTGATGGGAAGTGCATGGAGCATTGTGACGACAAGGTTTATGGAGCACTGTGATGACAAGGTTGTGGAGCATTGTGATGACAAGCGCATGTCGCATTGTGATGACACAGGTCATGGGGCATTGTGCGGACAAGCACATGGAGCATTGTGATGACAAGGGTCATGGAGCATTGTTATGACCAGGGAATGGAGCATTGTGATGGCAAGACCGTGGAGCACTGTGATGAGAAGACCATGGATAACTGTGATGACGAGCGTCATGGAGCACTGTAATGACAAGGGGCATGGAGCATACTGATGACAGGCGTCATGGAGCATTGTGATGACATGGGTCATGGAACATTGTGATGATGGGTCATGGAGCATTGTGATGACAAGTGTCATGGAGCATTCTGATGATAAGCTTGTGGAGTAATGTGATGAAAATGGCATGGATCTTTCTGATGAAAAGGGCATGGATCATTGTGAAGAAAAATGCATGGAGCCTTTTAATGACAGGTTTCAAGGAGCATTCTGACAACAAGTGTCAGGGAGCATTGTGATGACAAGTGTATTGAGCATTGTGATGACAATGATCATGGAGCATTGTGATGACAACAGTCCCGTATTATTGTGTCGTAAGGGGTCATAGAGCATTGTGATGACAGTGGTCATGGAGCATTGTGATGACAGGTGTCATGGAGCAGTGTGATGAGAAGATCATGGAGCATTGGCTGAAAATATTCATGGAGTATTGTGATGACAAGGGAATGGAGCATCGTGATGACAAGGTCCTGAAGCATTGTGATTAGAAGTCCAAGGAGCCTTGTGATGACAAGTCTCATGGAGCATTCTGATGAAATGGGGCATGGAGCATTTTGATTACAGGAGCCTTCGAGCATTGTGATGACCAGGGCATGGAGCATTGTGATTACAGGGGTCTTGGAGCATTGTGATGACAAGGGCAAGGAACACTGTGATACATGGGTCATGGAGGATTGTAATGACAAGAGCATGGAGCATTGTGAATAGAAGGTCATCGAGCATTGTGATGACAAGCGTCATGGAGCTTTGTGATGACAAGGGAATGAAGCAATGTGATGAAAGGGTTCATGGAGCACTGTAATGACAATGGCATGGAGCATTGTGATGCCAAGGGTCATGGAGCTTTGTGATGACAAAGGTCATGGAGCATTTTGATTACAAGGGCGTTGTGCATTGTGATGAGAAGGGCAGGGAGCATTGTGATGACAGGGTCATAGAGCAATTTGATGAAAACTGTCATGGAACATTTTGATGTCAGGGGTCATGGAGCTTTGTGATGAAAAGGGTCATGGAGCTTTTTGATGCTGGGGTTATGGAACATTGTGATATCAGGCGTCATGGAGCATTGTGATGATAATTGCATGTAGCATTGTGATGACAAAGGTCACGGAACATTGTGATGATGTGGGCATGGACCATTTTGATGACAAAGTCATGAAATATTGTGGTTGCTGGAGTCACGGAGCATTGTGATGACAGGGGTCATGGAGCATTGTGATGACAAGGGCATGGAGCATTGTGATGACAGGGGCATAGAGCATTGCTCTGACAGTTTTTATGGATTATTGTGATGACAGTGGGCATGGCGCATTGTGATGACAGGCGCATGGAGCATTGTGACAACAAGGTCAAGGAATATTGTGAAGACAGGTGTCAAGGAGCATTGTGATGACATATGTCATGGTCCATTATGATGACAATGGCATGGAGCATTGTGATGCCAAGTGTCATGGAGGATTGTGATGACAAAATAATGGAGCATTGTGATGACAAGGGCTTGGAGCATCGTGATGACAAGGGTCATGGAGCACTGTGATGACAAGATCTTGGAGCATTGTGAGGAGAAGGGCCATTGAGAATTTTGATGAGAAGGTCGTGAAGCATTGTGATGAAAAGGGCACCGAGCTTGCTATGACAGGGGTCATGGAGCATTGTGATGTACAAGTGCATGGAGAATTGTATTGACAAGATCATGTAACATTGTGATGAGAAGTGTCGTGGAGCATTTTGATGATAAGGACATGTAGAATTGTGATGACCAGTGCATGGAGCATTGTGATGGAAAGACCGTGGAGCACTGTGATGAGAAGACCATGGGTAATTGTGATGATGAGCATCATGGAGCACTGTAATGACAAGGGGCATAGAGCATTGTGATGACAGGTGTCATGGATCATTGTGATGACAAGGGTCATGGACCATTCTGATGACAAGCTTGTGGAGTAATGTGATGACAATGGCATGGAGCATTGTGATGAAAAGGGCATGGAGCATTGTGATGAAAAAGGCTTGGAGCCTTTTCATGACAGGGTTCAAGGAGCATTCTTACGACAAGTGTCAGGGAGCATTGTGATGACAAGTGTATTGAGCATTGTGATGACAAAGATCATGGAGCATTGTGATGACAGGCATCATGGAGCGTTGTGATGACAAATGTTATGGAACATTGTGATCACAAGGGTTTTGAGCATTGTGATGACAGAAGTCATGTATCATTTTCATTTCAAGGTGCATGGAGCATTGTGATGACAAGGGCATGAAGCATTGTGAACCAAAGGTTCATGGAGGGTTTTGTTGACAATGGGAATGGAGTATTGTGATGACAAGTGCATGGAGCATTGTGATGACAAGGTCATGTAGCATTTTGCTGACAAATGCATGGAGCATTTTGATGACAAGTGTCATGGAACACTGTGATGACAAGCGTCATGGAGCATTGTGATTACAGGGGTCATGGAGCATTGGGATGGCAAGGGCATGGATCATTGTGATGACAAGGGTCATGGAGCATTTTGATGACAAGAGTCCCGAATCATTGTGTTGTCCGGTGTCAAGGAGCACTGTGATGACAGTGGTCATGGAGCGTTGTGATGACAGGGGTCATGGAGCACTGTGATGAGAAGTTCATGGAGCATTGGGCTGACAATATTCATTGAGTATTGTGATGGCAGTGGTCATGGAGCATTGCGATGACAATGGAATGGAACATTGTGATGACAAGGTCCTGGAGCATTGTGAGGAGAAGACCATGGAGCCTTGTGATGACAAGTGTCATGGAGCATTCTGATGAAAAGGTGTGTGGAGCATTGTGATTACATGGGTCTTGGTGCATTGTGATGAAAATGGCATGGGTGATTGCGATGCAAAAGGCATGGAGCCTTGTCATGACAGGGTTCAAGGAGCATACTGACGACAAGTGTCAGGGAGCATTGTAATAACAAGTGTATTGAGCATTGTGATGACAAAGGACATGGAGAATTGTGATGAGAAGACCATGGATAATTGTGATGATGAGCATCATGGGGCGTTGTGATGACAAGTGTTATGGAACATTGTGATCACAAGGGTTTGGAGCATTGTGTTGACAGAGGTTATGGAGCATTTTGATTTCATTGTGATGACAATAGCATGAAGCATTTTGACGATGGGCATTGTTCATTGTGATTACAGAGTTCATGGATCATTGAGATGAAAAGTGGCATGGAGCATTTTGATTACAGGTGTCTTGGAGCATTGTGATGACAAGGGCATGGAGCATTGTGATGAGAAGGCCATGGAGCAGATTGATGACATGCGTCATGGAGCTTTGTGATGACAATAGCATGGAGCATTGTGACTACAGGGGTCTTGGAGCATTGTGATGACAAGGGTCATGGAGCCTTGTGATGACAAGGCCGTGGAAGATTGTCATGACAGGGGTGAGGGAGTATTGTGATGACTAGTGATGGAACATTTTGATATCAGTGGTGAGAGAGTATTTTGATGAGAAGTACATGGAGCATTGTGATAAAAAGGTTTATGGAGCATTGTGATGACAAGTTTGTGGAAAATTTTGATAACAAGCGCATGGAGCATTGTGATAACAAGGGTCATGGAGCACTCTGCTGACAAAGGCATGGAGCATTTTGATGGCAAGGGTGACAGATCATTGTGAATGAAAAGTTCATGGAGCATTATGGTGACAAATTTCACAAAGCCCTGTGATGATGAGGGCATGGACCATTTTGATGCCAAAGGTCATGAAGCATTGTGATCACTGGAATCACGGAGCATTGTGATGACAAGGGCATGGAGCATTGTATTGACAGGGGCATGGAACATTGGTCTGAAAAGTTTCATAGATTATTGAGATGACAGTGGGCATGGCACATTGTGATGACAAGGACATGGAGCATTGTTATGAGAAGGTCATGAATTATTGTGCAGACAGGTGTCAGGGAGCATTGTGACGACATATGTCTTGGTGCATTGTGATGACAATGACATGGAGCATTGTGAAGCCAAGTGTCATGGAGGATTGTGATGACAAATGTAATGGAGCATTGTGATGACAAGGGCTTGGAGCTTTTTGATGACAATGGTCATGGAGCACTGTGATGAAAAGGGCATGGAGCACTGTGATGACAACGGCCATTGAGAATTTTGATGACAATGTCGTGAAGCACTGTGATGAAAAGAACTTGGAGCTTGCTATGACAGGGGTCATGGAGCATTGCAATGACAAGTGCATGGAGAATTGTGATGACAAGATCGTGTAACATTGTTATGAGAAGTGCCATGGAGCATTGTGATGGCAAGACCGTGGAGCACTGTGATGAGAAGACCATGGATAATTGTGATGTCGAGCGTCTTGCAGCACTGTAATGACAAGGGGCATGGAGCATTGTGATGACAGGGGTCATGGAGCATTGTGATGAGAGGGGTCATGGAGCATTGTGATGACAAGGGTCATGGAGCATTCTGATGAAAACCTTGTGGAGTAATGTGATGACAATGGCATGGAACATTGTGATGAAAAGGGCATGGAGCATTGTGATGTAAAAGGCATGGAGGCTTTTCATGACAGCGTTCAAGGAGCATTCTGACGACAAGTGTCAGGGAGCATTGTGATGACAAGTGTATTGAGCATTGTGATGACAAAGGTCATGGAGCATTGCGATGACAAGGGCATGGAGTATTGTGATGACAGGCATCATGGAGCGTAGTGATGACAAGTGTTGTGGAACAATGTGATCACAAGGGTTTGGAGCATTGTGATGACAGAGGTCATGGATCATTTTGATTTCAAGGAGCACGGAGCATTGTGATGACAGGGGTCTTGGAGCACTGTGATAACAAGGGCATGGAGCATTGTGATGAGAAGGCCATGGAGCATTCTGATGACATGTGTCATGGATGTTTGTGATGAAAAGGGGAATGGAGCATTGTGATTACAGGGGACTTTGAGCATTGTGATGAAAAGGGCATGGATCATTGTGATGAAAAAGGCATGGAGCCTTGTCATGGCAGGGTTCAAGGAGCATACTCTCGACAAATGTCAGGGAGCATTGTGATGACAAGTGTATTGAGCATTGTGAAGACAAAGTTCATGGAGCATTGTGATGAGAAAACCATGGTTAACTGTGATGAGGAGCGTCATGGGGCATTGTGATGACAAGTGTTATGGAACATTGTGATCACAAGTGTTTGGAGCATTGTGATGACATATGTCATGGTCCATTATGATGACAATGGCATGGAGCATTGTGATGCCAAGTGTCATGGAGGATTGTGATGACAAAGTAATGAAGCATTGTGTTGACAAGGGCTTGGAGCATCGTGATGACAAGGGTCATGGAGCACTGTGATGACAAGATCTTGGAGCATTGTGAGGAGAAGGGCCATTGAGTATTTTGATGAGAAGGTCGTGAAGCATTGTGATGAAAAGCGCAACGAGCTTGCTATGACAGGGGTCATGGAGCATTGTGATGTACAAGTGCATGGAGAATTGTATTGACAAGATCATGTAACATTGTGATGAGAAGTGTCATGGAGCATTTTGATGATAAGGATATGTAGAATTGTGATGACCAGTGCATGGAGCATTGTGATGGAAAGACCGTGGAGCACTGTGATGAGAAGACCATGGGTAATTGTGATGATGAGCGTCATGGAGCACTGTAATGACAAGGGGCATAGAGCATTGTGATGACAGGTGTCATGGATCATTGTGATGAAAAGGGTCATGGACCATTCTGATGACAAGCTTGTGGAGTAATGTGATGACAATGGCATGGAGCATTGTGATGAAAAGGGCATGGAGCATTGTGATGAAAAAGGCTTGGAGCCTTTTCATGACAGGTTTCAAGGAGCATACTCTCGACGAATGTCAGGGAACATTGTGATGACAAGTGTATTGAGCATTGTGATGACAAAGTTCATGGAGCATTGTGATGAGAAGACCATGGTTAACTGTGATGAGGAGCGTCATGGGGCATTGTGATGACAAGTGTTATGGAACACTGTGATCACAAGTGTTTGGAGCATTGTGATGACAGAAGTCATGGAGCATATTGATTCCATTGTGATGACAATAGCATGAAGCATTATGATGATGGGCATGGTGCATGGGATGACAGGGTTCTTGGAGCATTGAGATTAAAAGGGGCATGGAGCATTGTGATTACAGGGGTCTTGGAGCATTGTGATGACAAGGGCATGGAGCATAGTGAATGAGAAGTCCATGGAGCATTCTGATGACATGCGTCATGGAGCTTTCTGATGACAATTGCATGAAGGATTGTGATTACAGGTTCTTGGAGCATTGTGATGAAAAGGGTCATGGAGTCTTGTGATGACAGGGCTGTGGAACCTTGTGATGGCAGGTGTCATGGAGCATTGTTTTGACAGGGGGAATGGAGCATTGTGATGACAAGTTCACGCAACACTGTGATACATGGGTCATGGAGGATTGTAATGACAAGGGCATGGAGCATTGTGATGAGAAATGCATCGAGCATTGTGATGACAAGCGTCATGGAGCTTTGTGATGACAAGGGCATGGAGCAATGTGATGAGAGGGTTCATGGAGCATTGTGATGACAATGGCATGGAGCATTGTGATTCCAAGGGTTATGGAGATTTGTGATGACAAATGTCATGGAGCATTCTGATGACAAGGGTGACGTGCATTGTGATGAGAAGCGCAGGGAGCATTGTGATCACAGGGTCATTGAGCAATTTGGTGAAAAGGGTCATGGAACATTTTGATTACAGTGGTTATGGAATATTGTGATGTCAGGGGTCATGGAGCTTTGTGATGAAATGTGTCATGGAGCATTTTGATGACAGTGGTTATGGAATATTGTGATGTCAGGTGTCATCGAACATTTTGATGATAAGTGCATGTAGCATTTTAATGACAGGGGTCATAGGACATTGTGATGACAGTGGTGATGGAGTATTGGAATGAATAGTGATGGAACATTGTGATATCAGTGGTGAGAGAGCATTTTGATGAGAAGTGCACGGAACACTGTAATGACAATGTTTAAGCAGCATTGTGATGAAAAGGATGTGGAGCATTGTGATGACAAGCACATGGCAGGTTGTGATGTCATGGGTCATGGAGTATTGTGCTGAGAAGCGCATGGAGCATTGTGATGACAAGGGTCATGGAGCATTGTGCTGAGAAAGGCATAGAGCATTGTGATGACAAGGGTCACAGAGCATTGTGATGAAAAGTTCATGGAGCATTGTGGTGACAAAGGTCACAGAGACTTGTGATGACGAGGGCATGGACCATTTTAATGAGAATGGTCATGAAGCATTTTGATGACTGGAGTCACAGAGAATTGTGATGACAGGGGTCATGGAGCATTGTGATGACAAGGGCATGGAGCATTGTGATGACAGGGACATGGAACATTGGTCTGACAAGTTTCATGGATTATTGTGATGACAGTGGGAATGGCGCATTGTGATGACAAGGGCACGGAGCATTGTGATGACAAGTTCATGCAGTTTTGTGAAGACAGGTGTCAGGGAGCATTGTAAACACCTATGTCATGGCCCATTGTGATGACAATGGCATGGAGCATTTTGATGCCAAGTGTCATGGAGTATTGTGATGACAAAGGTAATGGAGCATTGTGATGACAAGGGCTTGGAGCATTGTGATTAGAAAGGTCATGGAACACTGTGCTGACAAGGGCATGGAGCATTGTGATGACAAGGTTCATGGAGCATTGTGCTGAGAAAGGCATGGAGAATTGTGATGACAAGTGTCACAAAGCATTTTGATGAAAAGTTCCTGGAGCATTGTGGTGACAAATGTCACAGAGCCTTGTGATGACGAGGGCATGGCCCATTGTGATGACCAAGGTCATGAAGCATTTTGATGACTGGAGTCACGGATCAGTGTGATGACAATGGCAAGGAGCATTGTGATGACAGGGGCATGGAACATTGGTCTGACATGTTTCATGGATTATTGTGATGGCAATGGGCATGGCTCCTTGTGATGACAAGGGCATTGAACATTGTGATGACAACGTCATGCAGAATTGTGAAGACAGGTGTCAGGGAGCATTGTGATGACCTATGCAACGGACAATTTTGATGACAATGGCATGGAGCATTGTGATGCCAAGTGTCATGGAGGATTGTGATGACAAACGTAATGGAGCATTGTGATGACAAGGGCTTGGAGCATTGTGATGACAAGGGTCATTGAGAATTTTGATGACAAGTTCGTGAAGCATTGTGATGACATGCGCATGAAGCCTGTTATGACAGGGGTCATGGAGCATTGCGATGACAAGTGCATGCAGAATTTCGATGAAAAGAGCATGTAAAATTGTGATGAGATGTGTCAAAGAGCATTGTGATGACAAGGACGTGGAGAATACTGATGACCAGGGCATGGAGCATTGTGATGGCAAGACCGGGGAGCATTGTGATGAGTAGACCATGGATAATTGTGATGACGAGCGTCATGGAGCACTGTAGTGACAAGGGGCATGGAGCATTGTGATAACTGGTGTCATGGAGCATTGTGATGACAGGGGTCATGGATCATTGTGATGACAAAGTTCATGGAGCATTCGGACGACAAGCTTGAGGAGTATGATGATGACAATTGCATGGAGCATTGTGATGAAAAGGCCATTGAGCATTGTGATGACAAGGGCAGTGAGCAATGTGATGAGAGCGTTCATGGAGCATTGTGATGACAATGGCATGGAGTATTCTGATGCCAAGGGTCATGGAGCTTTGTGATGACAAATGTCATGGAGCATTTTGATGACAAGTGCGTGGTGCATTGTGATGAGAAGGGCAGGGAGAACTGTGATGACAGGGTCATGGAGCAATTTGATGAAAAGGGTCAGGGAACATTTTGATGACAGGGGTCATGGAACATTGTGATGTCAGTGGTCATGGAGCATTGTGATGATAAGGGCATGTAGCATTTTGATGACAGGGATCATGGAACATTGTGATGACAGGGGTGAGGGAGTATTGTGATGACTAGTGATGGAACATTGTGATATCAGTGGTGAGAGAGCATTTAGATGAGAAGGGCATGGAGCATTGTGATAAAAATGTTTATGGAGCATTGTGATGACAAGGTTGTGGAGCACTGTGATGACAAGTGCATGGCACATTGTGATGACTTGTGTCTTGGAGCATTGTGCTGAGAAGCACATGGAGCACTGTGATGACAAGGGTCATGGAGCATTGTGCTGACAAAGGCAAGGAGCACTGTGATGAGAAGTGTTACAGAGCATTGTGATGACGAGGGAATGGACCATTGTGATGACAAAGGTCATAAAGCATTGTGATGACTGGAGTCCAGGAACATTATGATGTGAGCGGTAATGGAGCATTGTGATTAAAGGGCATGGAGCATTGTGATGACAGCGGCATGGAGCATTGGTCTGACAAGTTTCATGGATTATTGCTATGACAGTGGGCATGGAGCATTGTGATGACAGAGGTCATGGATCGTTTTCATTTCAAGGACCATGGCGCATTGTGATGACAAGGGCATCAAGCAATGTGAACCCAAGTTTCATCGAGGATTTTGATGACAATGGGAATGGAGCATTGTGATGACAAGTTCATGAAGCATTTTGCTAACAAATGCATGGAACATTTTGATGACAAGTGTCATGGAGCACTCTGATGACAAGCGTCACTGAACATTGTGATTACAGGGGTCATGGAGCATTGTGATAACAAGGGAATGGATCATTGTGATGACAAGGGCATGGAACATTGTGATGACAGGGGCATGGAGCATTGTGATGACAAGTGTCATGGAGAAATGTGATGACAAATATAATGGAGCATTGTGATGACAAGGGCTTGGAGCCTTGTGATGACAAGGGTTATGGAGCATTGTGATGACAAGGGAATGGATCATTGTGATGACAAGGGTCATGGAGCATTTTGATGACAAGAGTCCAGGATCATTGTGTTGTCAGGGGTCATGGATCGTTGTGATGACAGTGGTCATGGAGCATAGTGATGACAGGGTTCATGGGGCATTGTGAAGTGAAGGTCATGGAGCATTGGGCTGTAAATATTCATGGAGTATTGTGATGACAGGGGTCATGGAGCATTTTGATGACAAGGGAATGGAGCATTGTGATGAAAAGGGCATGGAGCATGGTGATGAGAAGGCCATGGAGCATTTTGAAGACATGCTTCAAGAAGCTTTGTGATGACAAGGGCATGGAGCATTGTGATTACAGGAGTCTTGGAGTATTGTGAAGAAAAGTGCATGGATCATTGTGATGAAAAATGCATGGAGCCTTGTCATGACAGGTTTCAAGGAGCATATTCACGACCATTGTCAGGGAGCACTGTGATGACAATTTTATTGAGAATTGTGATGAAAAAGGTCATGGAGTATTGTGAATAGAAGACCATGGATAATTGTGATGATGAGCGTCATGGGGCGTTGTGATGACAAGTGTTATGGAACATTGTGATCACAAGGGTTTGGAGCATTGTGATGGCAGAGGTCATGGAGCATTCTGATTTCATTGTGATGACAATAGCATGAAGCATTATGATGATGGGCATGGTGCATTGTGATGACAGGGTTCATGGAGCATTGAGATGAAAAGTGGCATGGAGCATTGTGATTACAGGGGTCTTGGAGCATTGCGATGACCAGGACATGGAGCATTGTGATGAGAAGGCGAAGGCGCATTCTGATGACATGCGTCATGGAGTTTTGTGATGACAAGGGCATGGAGCATTGTAATTACATGTGTCTTGGAGCATTGTGATGACAAGGGTCATGGAGCCTTGTGATGAGAAGGCCGTGGAACATTGTAATGGCAGTTTTCATGGAGCATTGTTATAACAGTTGTAATGGAACATTTTCATGACAAGGGCATGGAGCATTGGTCTGAAAATTTTCATGGATTATTGTGATGAGAGGGGGCATGGAGCATTGTGATGACAAGGGCACGGAACACTGTGATACATGGGTCATGCAGGACTGTAATGACAAGCCTTGGAGCTTTGTGTTAAGAAGAGCATCGAGCATTGTGATGAAAAGCATCATGGAGCCTGTGATGACAAGGACATGTAACAATGTGTTGAGAGGGTTCATGGAGCATTTTGATGACAATGGCATGGAGCATTGTGATGCCAAGGGTCACGGAGCTTTGTGATGACAAAGGTCATGGAGGGTTTTGATGACAAGGGCGTGGTGCACTGTGATGAGAAGGGCAGTGAGCATTGTGATGAAAGGATCATGGAGCAATTTGATGAAAAGTGTCATGGGACATTTTGATGACAGGGGTTATGGAAAATTGTGATGTCAGGGGTCAGGGAGCATTGTGATGAAAAGTGTCATTGAGCATTGTGATGACAGGGGTCATGGAACATTGTGATGGCAGGGGTGAGGGAGTATTGTGATGACTAGTGATGGAACATTATGATATCAGTGATGGGAGAGCCTTTTGATGGGAAGTGCATGGAGCATTGTGACGACAAGTTTTATGGAGCACTGTGATGACAAGGTTGTGGAGCATTGTGATGACAAGCGCATGTCGCATTGTGATGACACAGGTCATGGGGCATTGTGCGGACAAGCACATGGAGCATTGTGATGACAAGGGTCATGGAGCATTGTTATGACCAGGGAATGGAGCATTGTGATGGCAAGACCGTGGAGCACTGTGATGAGAAGACCATGGATAACTGTGATGACGAGCGTCATGGAGCACTGTAATGACAAGGGGCATGGAGCATTCTGATGACAGGCGTCATGGAGCATTGTGATGACATGGGTCATGGAACATTGTGAAGACGGGTCATGGAGCATTGTGATGACATGGGTCATGGAGCATTCTGATGATAAGCTTGTGGAGTACTGTGATGAAAATGGCATGGAGCATTGTGATGAAAAGGGCATGGATCATTGTGATGAAAAATGCATGGAGCCTTTTAATGACAGGTTTCAAGGAGCATTCTGACAACAAGTGTCAGGGAGCATTGTGATGACAAGTGTATTGAGCATTGTGATGACAAAGATCATGGAGCATTGTGATGAAAACAGTCCCGGATTATTGTGTTGTAAGGAGTCATAGAGCATTGTGATGACAGTGGTCATGGAGCATTGTGATGACAGGGGTCATGGAGCAGAGTGATGAGAAGATCATGGAGCATTGGCTGAAAATGTTCATGGAGTATTGTGATGACAAGGGAATGGAGCATCGTGATGACAAGGTCCTGGAGCATTGTGATGAGAAGTCCATGGAGCCTTGTGATGACAAGTCTCATGGAGCATTCGGATGAAATGGGGCATGGAGCATTTTGATTACAGGAGCCTTCGAGCATTGTGATGACCAGGGCATGGAGCATTATGATGAGAAGGCCATGGAGCATACTTATGACATGTGTCATGAAGCTTTGTGATGACCAGGGCATGGAGCATTGTGATTACAGGGTTCTTGGAGCATTGTGATGACAAGGGCAAGGAACACTGTGATACACGGGTCATGGAGGATTGTAATGACAAGAGCATGGAGCATTGTGAATAGAAGGTCATCGAGCATTGTGATGACAAGCGTCATGGAGCTTTGTGATGACAAGGGCATGAAGCAATGTGATGACAATGGCATGGAGCATTGTGATGCCAAGTGTCATGGAGCTTTGTGATGACAAAGGTCATGGAGCATTTTGATTACAAGGGCGTTGTGCATTGTGATGAGAAGGGCAGGGAGCATTGTGATGAGAGGGTCATAGAGCAATTTGATGAAAATTGTCATGGAACATTTTGATGACAAGGGATATGGAACATTGTGATATCAGGGGTCATGCAGATATGTGATGAAAAGGGTCATGGAGCTTTTTGATGCTGGGGTTATGGAACATTGTGATATCAGGTGTCATGGAGCATTGTGATGATAATTGCATGTAGCATTGTGATGACAAAGGTCACGGAACATTGTGATGATGTGAGCATGGACCATTTTGATGACAAAGTCATGAAGTATTTTGGTTGCTGGAGTCACGGAGCATTGTGATGAAAAGTTCAGTGAGCATTGTGGTGACAAAGATCACAGAGCCTTGTGTGAAGAGATCATGGATCATTGGTCTGACAAGTTTCATGGATTATTGTGATGACAGTGGGCATGGAGCACTGAAATGACAAGGGCATGGAGCATTTCGGTGACAAAGGTCACAGAGCCTTGTGTGACGAGGGCATGGACCATTGTGATGACAACGGTCTTGAAGCATTTTGATGACTGGAGTGATGGAGCATTGTGATGACAAGGGTCATGGAGCATTGTGATGACAAGGGACACAGAGCATTGTGATGAAAACTTCATGGAGCATTGTGGTGACAAAGATCACAGAGACTTGTGTGACGAGGACATGGACCATTGTGAGGACAAAGGTCATGAAGCATTGTGATGACTGGAGTCACGGAGCATTGTGATGACAGGGGTCATGGAGCATTGTGATGACAAGGGAATGGAGCATTTTGATGACAGGGGCATGGAACATTTGTCTGACATATTTCATGGATTATTGTGATGACAGTGGGCATGGGGCATTGTGATGACAAGGGCATGGATCATTGTGATGACAAGGTTATGGACTATTGTGAAGAGAGGTGTCAGGGAGCATTGTGATGACATATGTGATTGTCCATTGTAATGACAATGGCATGGAGCATTGTGATACAATGTGTCATGGAGGATTGTGATGACAAAGGTAATGGAGCATTTTGATGACAAGGGCTTGGATCATTGCGATGACAAGGGTCATGGAACATTGTGATGACAAGGGCATGGAGCATTCTGATGAAAATGTGCAAGGAGCATTGAGATTACAGGGATTTTGAAGCAATGTGAATACCAGGGCATGGAGCATTGTGATGAGAAGGCAATGCAGCATTATGATGACATGCGTCATGGAGCTTTGTGATGACAAGGACATGGAGCATTGTGATTACAGGGGTCTTGGAGCATTGTGATGAAAAGGGATTGGATCATTGTGATGAAAAATGCATGGAGCCTTGTCATGACAGGGTTCAAGGAGCATACTGATGACAACTGTCAGGGAGCATTGTGATGATAAGTGTATTGAGCATTGTGATGACAAAGATCATGGAGCATTGTGATGAGAAGACCATGGATAATTGTGATGACCAGCGTCATGGGGCATTGGGATGACAAGTGTTATGGAACATTGTGATCAGAAGGGTTTGGTGCATTGTGATGACAGAGGTCATTGAGCATTTTGATTTCACTGTGATGACAATAGCATGAAATATTATGGTTATGGGCACGGTGCATTGTGATGACAGGGTTCTTAGAGCATTGAGATGAATAGGGGCATGGAGCATTGTGATTACAGGGGTGTTGGAACATTGTGATGACAAGGGCATGGAGCATTGTGATGAGAAAGCCATGGAGCATTCTGATGACACGTGTCATTGAGTTTTGTGATGACAAGGGCATCTAGAATTGTGATTACAGGGGTCATGGAATATTGTGATGACAGGGGTGATGGAGTATTGTGATTAGTAGTGATGGAACATTGTGATATCAGTGGTGAGAAGGCATTTTGAGGAGAAGTGCATGGAGCATTGTGATGACAAGTTTTAAGGATCATTTTAATGACAAGGATGTGGAACATTGTGATGACAAGTGCATGGTGCATTGTGATGACATGCGTTATGGAGCATTGTGCTGACAAAGGCATGGAGCTTTGTGATGACAAGGGTCACAGAGCATTGTGATAAAAATTTCATGGAGCATTGTGCTGACAACGGCATGGAGCTTTGTGATGACAAGTGTCACAGAGCATTGTGATAAAAATTTCATGGAGCATTGTGGTGACAAAGGTCACAGAGCTTTGTGTGACGAGGTCATGGACCATTGTGATGACAAATGTCATGAAGCATTTTGATGACTGGAGTCACAGAGCATTGTGATAACATGGGTCTTGGAGCATTGTGATGAAAAGGGAATGGATCATTGTGATGAAAAAGGCATGGAGCCTTGTCATTACAGTGTTCAAGGAGCATACTTATGACAAGTGTCAGCGAGCATTGTGATGCCATGTGTATTGAGCATTGTGGTGACAAAGGTCATTGAGCATTGTGATAATAATACCTTGCATAATTGTGATGACGAGCATCATGGGGCATGTGATGACAAGTGTTATGGAAGATTGTGATCAGAAGGGATTGGAACATTGTGATGACAGAGGACATGGAGCATTTTGATTTCATTGTGATGACAAGAGCATGAATCATTATGATGATGGGCATGGTGCATTGTGATGACAGTATTCATGGAGCATTGAGATGAAAAGCGGCATGGAGAATTGTGATTACAGAGGTCTTGGAGCATTGTGATGACAAGGGTCATGGAGCCTTGTGATGACAAGGCCGTGGAACATTTTGATGGCAGGGGTCATGGAGCATTGTTATGACAGGTGTAATGGAGCATTGTGATGACAAGGGCATGGAGCAATGTAATGAGAGATTTCATTGAGCATTGTGATGACAATGGCATGGAGCATTGTGATGCCAAGGGTCATGGAGCTTTGTGATGACAAATGTCATGGGGCATTTTGATGACAAGGGCGTTGTCCATTGTGTTGAGAAGGGCAGGGAGCATTGTGATGACAGGGTCATGGAGCAATTTGAATAAAAGGGTCATGGAATATTTTGATGACAGGGGTTATGGAACATTGTGATGTCAGGGGTCATGAAGCCTTTTGATGAAATGGGTCATGGAGCGTTTTGTGAGAGGGGTTATGGAACATTGTGATGTCAGGGGTCATGGAGCATTGTGATGATAAGGGCATGTAGCACTGTGATGAGAGGGGTTTTGGAACATTGAATTGACAGGGGTGAGCGAGTATTGTGATGACTATTGATGGAACATTGTGATATATATGGTGAGAGAGCATTTAGAGAAAAGTGCATGGAGCATTGTGATGACAATTTTTATAGAGAATAGCGATGAAAAGGATGTCGAGCATTGTGATGAAATGAGTATAACACATTGTGATGACATGGGTCATGGAGCATTGTGATGACAAGCACATAGAGCATTTTGATGACAAGTGCCATGGAGCATTGTGCTGACAAAGCATGGAGCATTCTGATGACAAGGGACAGATCATTGTGATGAGAATTTCATGGAGCATTATGGTGACAAAGATCACAGAGCCTTGTGTGACGAGGGCATGGACCACTGTGATGAGAAAGGTCAGGAATCATTGTGATGACTGGAGTCACGGAGCATTGTGATGACAGGGGTCATGGAGCATTGTGAGGACAGGGGCATGGAGCAATATGATGACAGTGTCATGGAACATTGGTCTGACAAGTTTCATGGATTATTGTGATGACAGTGGGCATGGAGCATTGAGAGGACAATGGCATGGAGCATTGTGGTGACAAAGGTCACAGAGCCTTGTGTGACGAGGGCATGGACCATTGTGAGGACAAATGTCATGAAGCATCGTGATGACTGGAGTCACGGACAATTGTGATGACAGGGGTCATGGAGCATTGTGATGACAGGGCCATGGAACATTGGTCTGATATGTTTCATGGATTATTGTGATGACAGTGGGCATGGCGCAATGCGATGACAAGGGAATGGACTATTTTGATGACAAGGTCATGGAGTATTGTGAAGACAAGTTTTAGGGAGCATTGTGATGACATATGTCATTGTCCTTTGTGATGACAATGGCATGGAGCATTGTGATACCAAGTGTCATGGAGGATTGTGATGACAAAGGTAATGGAGCATTTTGATGACAAGGGCTTGGAACATTGCGATGACAAGGGTCATGGAACATTGTGATGAAAAGGGCATGGAGCATTATGATGAAAATGTGCATGGAGCATTGAGATTACAGGGGTTTTGAAGCAATGTGATTACAAGGTCATGGAGCATTGTGATGAGAAGGCAATGCAGCATTATGATGACATGCGTCATGGAGATTCGTGATGACAAGGACATGGAGCATTGTGATTACAGGGGATTTGGAGCATTGTGATGAAAATGGAATGGATCATTGTGATGAAAAATGCATGGAGCCTTGTCATGACATGGTTCAAGGAGCATACTGATGACAACTGTCTGGGAGCATTGTGATGATAAGTGTATTGAGCATTGTGATGACAAAGATCATGGAGCATTGTGATGATAAGACCATGGATAATTGTTATGAGCAGCGTCATGGGGCATTGTGATGACAAGTGTTATGGAACATTGTGATCAGAAGGGTTTGGTGCATTGTGATGACAGAGGTCATTGAGCATTTTGATTTCACTGTGATGACAATAGCATGAAATATTATGGTGATGGGCACGGTGCATTGTGATGACAGGGTTCATGGAGCATTGAGATGAAAAGGGGCATGGAGCACTGTGATTACAGGGGTGTTGGAGCATTGTGATGACAAGGGCATGGAGCATTGTGATGAGAAGGCCATGGAGCATTCTGATAACATGCGTCATGGAGCATTGTGATGACAAGGGCATGGATAATTGTGATGACATGGGTTATGGAGCATTGTGCTAACATGCGCATCGAGCATTGTGATGACAATGGTCAAGGAGCATTGTGCTGACAAAGGCATGGAGCTTTGTGATGACAAGGGTCACAGAACATTGTTATAAAAATTTCATGGAGCTTTTTGGTGACAAAGGTCACAGAGCTTTGTGTGACGAGGTCATGGAACATTGTGATGACAAATGTCATGAAGCATTGTGATGACTGGAGTCACGGAGCATTGTGATAACAGGGGTCTTGGAGCATTGTGATGAAAAGGGAATGGATCATTGTGATGAAAAAGTCATGGGGCCTTGTCATGACACTTTTCAAGGAGCATACTGATGACAAGTGTCAGCGAGCATTGTGATGCCAAGTGTATTGAGCATTGTGGTGACAAAGGTCATGGTGCATTGTGATGAGAAGACCTTGCATAATTGGGATGACGAGCGTCATGGGGCATGTGATGACAAGTGTTATGGAACATTGTGATCAGAAGGGTTAGGAGCATTGTGATGACAGAGGACATGGAGCATTTTGATTTCATTGTGATGACAATAGCATGAATCATTATGATGATGGGCATGGTGCATTGTGATGACAGTGTTCATGGAGCATTGAGATGAAAAGTGGCATGGAGAACTCTGATTACAGAGGTCTTGGATCATTGTGATGACAAGGGTCATGGAGCCTTGTGATGACAAGCCCGTGGAACATTGTGATGGCAGGGGTCATGGAGCATTCTTATGACAGGTGTAATGGAGCATTGTGATGACAAGGGCATGTTGCAATGTGATGAGAGATTTCATGGAGCTTTGTGATGACAAATGTCATGGGGCATTTTGATGACAAGGGCGTGGTGCATTGTGAGGACAAGGTCATGGAGTATTGTGAAGACAGGTGTCACGGAGCATTGTGATAACATATGTCATTGTCCAATGTGATGACAATTGCATGGAGCATTGTGATACCAAATATCATGGAGGATTGTGTTGACAAAGGTAATGGAGCATTTTGATGACAAGGGCTTGGAACATTGCGATGACAATTGTCCTGGAGCATTGTGCTGACAAAGGCATGGAACATTCTGATGAAAAGGGACACAGAGCATTGTGATGAAAATTTCATGGAGCATTATGGTGACAAAGATCACAGAGCCTTGTGTGACGAGGGCATGGACCACTGTGATGAGAATGGTCATGAATCATTTTGATGAGAGGAGTCATGGAGCACTGTGATGATGGGGTCATGGAGCATCGTGAGGAAAAGGGCATGGAGCAATATGATGACAGTGTCTTGGAACATTGGTCTGACAAGTTTCATGGATTATTGTGATGACAGTGGGCATGGAACAATGAGATTACAAGGGCATGGAGCATTGTGGTGACAAAGGTCACAGAGCCTTGTGTGACGAGGACATGGACCATTGTGAGGACAAAGGTCATGAAGTATTGTGATGACTGGAGTCACGGAGCATTGTGATGACAGTGGTTATGGAGCATTGTTATGACAATGGCATGGAGCATTGTGATGACAGGGCCATGGAACATTGGTCTGATATGTTTCATGGATAATTGTGATGACAGTGGGCATGGCGCATTGTGATGACAAGGGCATGGAACATTGTGATGACAAGGTTATGTACTATTGTGAAGACAGGTGTCAGGGTGCATTGTGATGACATATGTCATTGTCCATTGTGATGACAATGGCATGGAGCATTGTGATACCAACTGTCATGGAGGATTGTGATGACAAAGGTAATGGAGCATTTTGATGACAAGGGCTTGGAACATTGAGATGACAAGGGTCATGGAACATTGTGATGAAAAGGGCATGGAACATTCTGATGAAAATGTGCATGGAGCATTGAGATTACAGGGGTTTTGAAGCAATGTGATTACAAGGGCATGGAGCATAGTGATGAGAAGGCAATGCAGCATTATGATGACATGCGTCATGGAGTTTTGTGATGACAAGGACATGGAGCATTGTGATTACAGGGGATTTGGAGCATTGTGATGAAAAGGGAATGGATCATTGTGATGAAAAATGCATGGAGCCTTCTCATGACAGCGTTCAAGGATCATAATGATGGCAACTGTCAGGGAGCATTGTGATGATAAGTGTATTGAGCATTGTGATGACAAAGATCATGGAGCATTGTGATGAGAAGACCATGGATAATTGTGATGACCAGCGTCATGGGGCATTGTGATGACAAGTGTTATGGAACATTGTGATCAGAAGGGTTTGGTGCATTGTGATGACAGAGGTCATTGAGCATTTTGATTTCACTGTGATGACAATAGCATGAAATATTATGGTGATGGGCACGGTGCATTGTGATGACAGGGTTCATGGAGCATTGAGATGAAAAGGGGCATGGAGCATTGTGATTACAGGGGTGTTGGAGCATTGTGATGACAAGGGCATGGAGCATTGTGATGAGAAGGCCAAGGAGCATTCTGATGACATGCATCATGGAGCATTGTGATGACAAGGGCATGGATAACTGTGATGACATGGGTTATGGAGCATTGTGATTACAGGCGTGTTGGAGCATTGTGATGACAAGGGCAGGCAGGATTGTGATGAGAAGGCAATGGAGCATTCTGATGGCATGCGTCATGGAGCTTTGTGATGTCAAGGGCATGGAGAATTGTGATTACAGGGGTCATGGAATATTGTGATGACAGGGGTGAGGGCGTATTGTGATGACTAGTGATGGAGCATTTTGATATCAGTGGTGAGAAGACATTTTGAGGAGAAGTGCATGGAGCATTGTGATGACAAGGTTTATGGGGCATTTTGATGACAAGGATGTGGAGCATTGTGATGACAAGTGCAAGGAGCATTGTGATGACTTGGGTTATGGAGCATTGTGCTGACACGCGCATCGAGCATTGTGATGACAAGGGTCATGGAGCATTGTGCTGACAAAGATAATGGAGTACTGTGAATAGAAGGCCATGGATAACTGTGATGATGAGCGTCATTGCGCGTTGTGATGACAAGTGTTATGCAACATTGTGATTACAAGTGTTTGGAGCATTGTGATGACAGAGGTCATGGAGCATATTGATTTCATTTTGATGACAATAGCATGAAGCATTATGATGATGCGCATGGTGCATTGTGATGACACGGTTCATGGAGCATTGAGATGAAAAGGGGCATGGAGCATTGTGATTACAGGTGTTTTGAACCATTGTGATGACAAGGGCATGGAGCATCGTGAATGAGAAGGCCATGGAGCATTCTGATGACATGCGTCATGGAGCTTTTTGATGACAAGTGTATGCAGAATTGTGATGACAGTGCTTGGAGCATTGTGATGACAAGTGTCATGGAGTCTTGTGATGACAAGGCCATGGAAACTTGTGAAGGCAGGTGTCATGGTGCATTGTTATGACAGGGGTAATGGAGCATTGTGATGAAAAGGGCATGGAGCATTGTTCTGAAATGTTTCATCTATTATTGTGCTGAGAGTGGGCATGGAGCATTGTGATGACAAGGGCACATAACTCTTTGATACATGGGTCATGGAAGATTGTAATGACAAGGATATGGAGCATTTTGATGGGAAGGGCATCGAGCATTGTGATGACAAGTGACATGGAGGTTTGTGATGACAAGGGCATGGAGCAATGTGATGAGAGGCTTCATGGAGCATTGTGATGACAATGGCATGGAGCATTGTGATGCCAAGGGTCATGGAGTTTTGTGATGACAAAGGTCATGGAGCATTTTGATGACAAGGTCGTGGTGCGTTGTGATGAGAAGGGCAGGGAACATTGTGCTAACAGGGTCATGGAGCAATTTGGTGAAAAATTCATGGAATATTTTCATGAGAGTGGTTATGGAGAATTGTGATGTCAGGGGTCATGGAGCAATGTGATGAAAATGGTAATGAAGCATTTTGATGACAGGGATTATGGAGCATTGTGATGTCATTGGTCATGGAGCATTTTGATGATAAGTGCATGTAGCATAGTGATGATAGGGTTCATGGAACATTGTGATGACAGGGTTGAGGGAGTATTGTGAAGACTAGTGATGGAACATTGTGATATCAGTGGTGAGAGAGCATTTTGATGAGAAGTGCATGGAGCATTGTGATGACAAGGATGTGGAGCATTGTGATGACAAGCGCATGGTGCATTGTGATGACATGTTTCAAGGAGCATTGTGCTGAAAAGAACACGGAGCATTGTGATGACAAGTGTCATGGATCATTGTGCTGACAAAGGCATGGTTCATTGTGATGACAAGGGTCACAGGGCATTGTGATGAAAAGGACATTGATCACTGTGATGCAAAATTCATGGAGCCTTGTCATAACAGGGTTCAAGGAGCATACTGATGACAAGTGTCAGCGAGCATTGTGATGACAAGTGTATTGAGCATTGTGATGACAAATTTCATGGAGTATTGTGAATAGAAAGCCATGGATAATTGTGATGATGAGCATCATGGGGCGTTGTTATGACAAGTGTTATGGAACATTGTGATCACAAGGGTTTGGAGCATTGTGATGACAGAGGTCATGGAGCATTTTGATTTCATTTTGATGACAATAGCATGAAGCATTATGATGATGGGCATGGTGCATTGTGATGACATGGTTCATGGAGATTTGAGATGAAAAGGGGCATTGAGCATTGTGATTACAGAGGTCTAGGAGAATTGTGATGACAAGGGCATGGAGCATCGTGAATGGGAAGGCCATGGAGCATTCTGATGACATGCGTCATGGAGCTTTTTGATGACAAGGACATGGAGCATTGTAATGACAAGGGTTATGGAGCCTTGTGATGACAAGGCCGTGGAATATTGTAATGGCAGGTGTCATGGAGGATTGTTATAACAGGGGTAATGGAGCATTTTGATGACAAGGGCATGGAGCATTGGTCTGAAAAGCTTCATGGATTATTGTGATGAGAGGGTGCATGGAGCATTGTGATGACAAGGGCACGGAACACTGTGATACATGGGTCATGGCGGATTGTAATGACAAGGGCATGGAGCATTGTGTTAAGAAGAGCATCGAGCATTGTGATGAAAAGCATCACGGAGCCTGTGATGACAAGGGCATGGAACAATGTGATGAGAGTGTTCATGGAGCATTTTGATGACAATGGCATGGAGCATTGTGATGCCAAGGGTCATGTATCTTTGTGATGACAAAGGTCATGGAGCATTTTGATGACAAGCACGTGGTGAACTGTGTTGAGAAGGGCAGGGATCATTGTGATGAAAGGGTCATGGAGCAATTTGATGAAAATTGTCATGGGACATTTTGATGAAAGTGGTTATGGAACATTGTGATGTCAGGGGTCATGGAGGATTATGATGAAAAGGGTCATGGAGCTTTTTGATGACAGGGGTCCTGGAACATTGTGATGACAGGGGTGAGGGAGTATTTTGATGACTAGTGATGGAACATTATGATATCAGTGGTGGGAGAGCATTTTGATGTGAAGTGCATGGAGCATTGTGATGACAAGGTCATGGAGTATTGTGAAGATAGGTGTCTGGGAGCATAGTGATGGCATATGTCATGGTCCATTGTGATGACAATGGCATGGAGCATTGTGATGCCAAGAGTCATGGAGGATAGTGATGACAAAGGTAATGGAGCATTTTAATGACAAGGGTTTGGAGCATCGTGATGACAAGGGTCATGGAGCATTGTGATGACAAGGGCATGGAGCATTGTGATGACAACGGCACGGAACACTGTGATACATAGATCATGCAGGATTGTAATGACAAGGAAATGGAGCATTGTGATGAGAAGTGCATCGAGGGTTGTAATGACAAGCCTCGTAGAGATTTGTGATGACAAGCGCATGGCGCATTGTGATGACATGGGTCATGGAGCACTGTGCTGACAAAGGCATGGTGCATTTTGATGACAAGGGTCACAGAGTATTGTGATGAAAAGTTCATGGAGCATTGTGGTGACAAAGGTCACATAGCCTTGTGTGACAATGGCATGGACCACTGAGATTACAAAGGTCATGAAGCTTTGTGATGACTGGAGTCACGGAGCATTGTGATGACAGGGGTCATGGAGCATTGTGATGACAGGGTTCATGGGGCATTGTGATTAGAAGGTCATGGAGCATTGGGCTGAAAATGTTCATGGAGTATTTTGATGACAGGGGTCATGGGGCATTTTGATGACATGGGAATGGAGCATTGTGATGAAAAGGGCATGGAGCATGGTGATGAGAAGGCCATGGAGCATTCTGAAGACATGTGTCATGAAGCTTTGTGATGACAATTGCATGGAGAATTGTGATTCCAGGGGTCTTGGAGCATTGTGAGGAAAAGGCATGGATCATTGTGTTGAAAAATGCATGGATCTTTGTCATGACAGGGTTCAAGGAGCATACTGATGACAAGTGTCAGGGAGCATTGTGATGACAAGTGTATTGAGCATTGTGATGACAAACATAATGGAGTACTGTGAATAGAAGCCCATGGATAACTGTGATGATGAGCATCATTGGGCGTTGTGATGACAAGTGTTATGGAACATTGTGATCACAAGTGTTTGGAGCATTGTGATGACAGAGGTCATGGAGCATATTGATTTCATTTTGATGACAATAGCATGAAGCATTATGGTGATGGGCATGGTGCATTATGATGACACGGTTCATGGAGCATTGAGATGAAAAGGGCATGGAGCATCGTGAATGAGAAGGCCATGGAGCATTCTGATGACATGCGTCATGGAGCTTTGTGATGACAAGTGTATGCAGAATTGTGATGACAGTGCTTGGAGCATTGTGATGACAAGTGTCATGGAGTCTTGTGATGACAAGGCCATGGAAACTTGTGAAGGCAGGTGTCATGGTGCATTGTTATGACAGGGGTAATGGAGCATTGTGATGAAAAGGGCATGGAGCATTGTTCTGAAATGTTTCATCGATTATTGTGCTGAGAGTGAGCATGGAGCATTGTGATGACAAGGGCACAGAACTCTTTGATACATGGGTCATGGAGGATTGTAAAGACAAGGACATGGAGCATTGTGATGAGAAGTGCATCGAGCATTGTGATGACAAGCGACATGGAGGTTTGTGATGACAACGGCATGGAGCAATGTGATGAGAGGCTTCATGGAGCATTGTGATGACAATGGCATGGAGCATTGTGATGCCAAGTGTCATGGAGTTTTGTGATGACAAAGGTCATGGAGCATTTTGATGACAAGGTCGTGGTGCGTTGTGATGAGAAGGGCAGGGAACATTGTGCTAACAGGGTCATGGAGCAATTTGGTGAAAAAGTCATGGAATATTTTGATGAGAGTGGTTATGGAGAATTGTGATGTCAGGGGTCATGGAGCATTGTGATGAAAATGGTAATGGAGCATTTTGATGACAGGGATTATGGAGCATTGTGATGTCATTGGTCATAGAGCATTTTGATGATAAGTGCATGTAGCATAGTGAGGATAGGGGCATGGAACACTGTGATGACAGGGTTGAGGGAGTATTGTGAAGACTAATGATGGAACATTGTGATATCAGTGGTGAGAGAGCATTTTGATGAGAAGTGCATGGAGCATTGTGATGACAAGGATGTGGAGCATTGTGATGACAAGCCCATGGTGCATTGTGATGACATGTTTCAAGGAGCATTGTGCTGAAAAGAACACGGAGCATTGTGATGACAAGTGTCATGGATCATTGTGCTGACAAAGGCATGGTGCATTGTGATGACAAGGGTCACAGGGCATTGTGATGAAAAGGACATTGATCATTGTGATGCAAAATTCATGGAGCCTTGTCATGACAGGGTTCAAGGAGCATACTGATGACAAGTGTCAGCGAGCATTGTGATGACAAGTGTATTGAGCATTGTGATGACAAAGTTCATGGAGTATTGTGAATAGAAAGCCATGGATAATTGTGATGATGAGCATCATGGGGCGTTGTTATGACAAGTGTTATGGAACATTGTGATCACAAGGGTTTGGAGCATTGTGATGACAGAGGTCATGGAGCATTTTGATTTCATTTTGATGACAATAGCATGAAGCATTATGATGATGGGCATGGTGCATTGTGATGACATGGTTCATGGAGATTTGAGATGAAAAGGGGCATTGAGCATTGTGATTACAGAGGTCTAGGAGAATTGTGATGACAAGGGCATGGAGCATCGTGAATGGGAAGGCCATGGAGCATTCTGATGACATGCGTCATGGAGCTTTTTGATGACAAGGACATGGAGCATTGTAATGACAAGGGTTATGGAGCCTTGTGATGACAAGGCCGTGGAATATTGTAATGGCAGGTGTCATGGAGGATTGTTATAACAGGGGTAATGGAGCATTTTGATGACAAGGGCATGGAGCATTGGTCTGAAAATCTTCATGGACTATTGTGATGAGAGGGGGCATGGAGCATTGTGATGACAAGGGCACGGAACACTGTGATACATGGGTCATGGCGGATTGTAATGACAAGGGCATGGAGCATTGTGTTAAGAAGAGCATCGAGCATTGTGATGAAAAGCATCACGGAGCCTGTGATGACAAGGGCATGGAACAATGTGATGAGAGTGTTCATGGAGCATACTGATGACAATGGCATGGAGCATTGTGATGCCAAGGGTCATGTATCTTTGTGATGACAAAGGTCATGGAGCATTTTGATGACAAGCACGTGGTGAACTGTGTTGAGAAGGGCAGGGATCATTGTGATGAAACGGTCATGGAGCAATTTGATGAAAATTGTCATGGGACATTTTGATGAAAGGGGTTATGGAACATTGTGATGTCAGGGGTCATGGAGGATTATGATGAAAAGGGTCATGGAGCATTTTGATGACAGGGGTCCTGGAACATTGTGATGACAGGGGTGAGGGAGTATTGTGATGACTCGTGATGGAACATTATGATATCAGTGCTGGGAGAGCATTTTGATGTGAAGTGCATGGAGCATTGTGATGACAAGGTTTATGGAGCACTGTGATGACAAGGTGGTGGAGCATTGTGATGACAAGCACATGGCTCATTGTGATGACACAGGTCATGGGGCATTTTGCGGACAAGCGCATGGAGAATTGTGATGAAAATTGTCATGGAGAATTGTGCTGACAAAGGCATGGAGCATAGTGATGACATGGGTAAAAGAGCATTGTGATGAAAATTTCATGGAGCATTGTGTTGACAAATTTCACAGAGCCTTTTGATGACGTGGGCATGGATTATTGTGATGACAAGGTCCTGGAGCATTGTGATGAGAGGACCATGGAGCCTTGTGATGACAATTCTCATGGAGCATTCTGATGAAAAGGGGCATGGAGCATTGTGATTACAGTGGTATTGGTTCCTTGTGATGACAAGGCCATAGAACATTGTGATGGCAGGGGTCATGGAGCATGGTTATGACATGGGCAATTGAGCATTGTGATGACAAGGGCATCGAGCATTGGTCTGAAAAGTTTCATGGATTATTGTGATGTGAGTGGGCAAGGAGCATTGTGATGACAAGGGCACGGAACACTGTGATACATGGGTCATGTAGGATTGTAATGACAAGGGCATGGAGCAATGTGATGAGAGGCTTCATGGAGCAATGTGATGACAAGGGCATGGAGCATTGTGATTACAAGGGTCATGGAGCATTTTGATGACAAGATTCCCAGATCATTGTGTTGTCAGGGGTCATGGAGCGCTGTGATGACAGTGGTCATGGAGCATTGTGATGACAGGGTCAAGGAGCATTGTGAAAAGAAGGTCATGGAGCATTGGGCTGAAAATATTCATGGAGTATTCTGATGACAGGCGTAATGTGGTATTGTGATGACAAGGGAATGGAGTATTGTGATGACAAGGTCCTGGGGCATTGTGATGAAAATGGCATGGAGCATTGTGATGCCAAGGGTCATGGAGCATTCTGATGAAAAGGTGCATGGAGTTTGTGATTACAGGGATCATGGAGCATTGTGATGAAAATGGCATGGAGCATTGTGATGCCAAGGGTCATGGAACTTTTTGATGCCAAAGTTCATGGAGCATTTTGATGACAAGTTTGTGGTGTATTGTGATAAGAAGGGCAGGGAGAATTTTGATGACAGGGTCATGGAGCAATTTGATGAAAAGTATCATGTAATATTTTGATGACAGTGGTTATGGAACACTGTTATGTCAGGGGTCATCGAGCATTGTGATGAAAAGGGTCATGGAGGATTTTGATGACAGGGGTTATGGAACATTGTGATGTCAGGGTTCATGGAGCATTGTGATGATAAGGTCAGGTAGCATTGTAATGACAGGGATCATGGAACATTGTGATGACGGGGGGAGAGAGCATATTGATGAGAAGTGCATGGAGCATTGTGATGACAATGTTTTTGGAGCATTGTAATGACAAGAATGTGGAGCATTGTGATGACAAGCCCATGGCGCATTGTGATGACATGGGTTATGGAGCATTGTGATGACAAGGCTCATGGAGAATTGTGCTGACAAAGGCATGGAGCATGGTGATGACAAGGATCACAGAGCATTGTGATGAAAAGTTCATGGAGCATTGTGGTGTGAAATGTTACAGAGCCTTGTGTGACGAGGACATGGACCATTTTGATGACAAATGTCTTGAAGCCTTGTGATGACAGGAGTCACAGAGCATTGAGATGACTGGGGTCTTGGAGGACTGTGATGACAAGGACATGGAGCATTGTGATGAGAAAGCCATGGAGCATTCTGATGACATGCATCATGGAGCTTTGTGATTAAAGGTCATGGAGCATTGTGATTACAGGGGTCTTGGAGCATTGTGATGAAAATGGTATGGATCATTGTGATGAAAAAGGCATGGAGCCTTGTCATTACAGGGTTCAATGAGCATTCTGACGACAAGTGTCAGGGAGCATTGTGATGACAAGTGTATTGAGCATTGTGATGACAAAGGTCATGGAGCACTGTGATGAGAAGACCATGGATAATTGTGATGATGAGCGTCATGGTGCATTGTGATGACAATGGTTATGGAACATTGTGATCACAAGGGTTTGGAGCATTTTGATGACAGAGGTCATGGAACATATTGATTTCATTGTGATGAAAATAGCATGAAGCATTATGATGATGGGCATGGTGCATTGTGATGACAGGGTCATGGAGCAATTTGATGAAAAGGGTCATGGAACATTTTGATGACAGTGGTTATGGAACATTGTGATGTCAGGGGTCTTGGAGCCTTGTGATGAAAAGGGTGATGGAGCATTCTCATGACAGAGGATATGGAACATTTTGATGTCACGGTTTATGGAGCATTGTGATGATAAGGCATGTAGCATTGTGATGACAGAAGTCATGGAAAATTGTGATGACAGTGTTGAGGGAGCATTGTGATGACTAGTGATGTAACATTGTGATATCAGTGGTGAGAAAGCATTTTGATGAGAAGTGCATGGAGCATTGTGATGACAAGGTTTATGGAGCATTGTGATGACAAGGTTTATGGAGCATTGTGATGACAAGGCTGTGGAGCATTGTGTTGACAATTGCATGGTGCATATTGATGACATGGGTCATGGAGCATTGTGCTGAGAAGCGCATGGAGCATTGTGATGACAAGGGTCATGGAGCATTCTGCTGACAAAGGCATGGAACATTGTGATGACAACGGTCACAGAGCATTGTCATGAAAAGTTCATGGAGCATTGAGACAATGGTCACAGAGCCTTGTGATGAGGAGTTCAAAGACCATTGTGATGACAAAGGTCATGAAGGATTGTGATGACTGGAGTAACGGAACACTGTGATGACAAGGGTATGGAGCATTCTGATGACAGGGGCATGGTGCATTGGTCTGACAAGTTTCATTGTTTATTGTGATGACAGTGGGCAAGGCGCATTCTGATGAGAAGAGCATGGAGCATTGTGATGAGAAGGTCATGGAGTACTGTGAAGAGAGCGGTCTGGGAGCACTGTGATGACATATGTCATGTTCCATTGTGATGACAATGGCACGGAGCATTGTGATGCCAAGTGTCATGGAGGAATGTGATGACAAAGTTAATAGAGCATTGTGATGACAGGGGTTTGGAGCACTGTGATGAAAAGGGACATGGAGCATTTTGATGACAAGGGCATGGAGGATTGTGATGACAAGGGCCATTGAGAATTTTGATGACAAGTTCCTGAAGCATTGTGTTGAAAAGCACATGGAGCTTGCTATGACAGGGGTCATGGAGCATTGCGATGACAAGTGCATGGAGAACTGTGATGACAAGAGCATGTAACATTGTGATGAGAAGTGTCATGGAGCATTGTGATGACAAGGTCATGTAGCATTTTGCTGAAAAAGGCATGGAGAATTGTGATGACAAGTGTCATGGAGCTTTGTTACGACAAGCGTCAAGGAGTATTGTGATTACAGGGGTCAGGGAGCATTGGAATGAGAAGCACATGGAACATTCTGATGACAAGTGGCATGGATAATTTTGATGACTCTGGTCATGTAGCATTGTGATGAGAAGGGAATGGAGCAATGTGATGAGAAGGTCCTGGAGCATTGTGATGAGAGGGCCATGGAGCCTTGTGATGACAACGGTCATGGAGCATACTGATGAAAAGGTGCAAGGAGCATTGAGATTACAGGGGTTTTGAAGCATTGTGATGAGAAGCGTCATGGAGCATTGTGCTGACAAGGGCATGGAGCAATGTGATGAGAGGTTTCATGTAGCATTGTGATAAAATGGCATGGAGTATTGTGATGAAAAGGGTCATGGAGCAATGTGATGAGAGGTTTCATGTAGAATTGTGATAAAATGGCATGGAGTATTGTGATGCCAAGGTTCATGGAGCTTTGTGATGTCAAAGGTCATGGAGCATTTTGATGACAAGGTCGTGGTGCATTGTGATGAGAAGGGCAGGGAGCATTGTGATGACAGGGTCATGGAGCAAACTGATTAAAAGTGTCATGGAACATTTTGATGAGAGGGGTTACGGAACATTGTGATGTCAGGGGTCATGGAGCATTTTGATAAAAAGTGTCATGGAGCATTCTGATGAAAAGGTGCATGGAGCATTGTGATTACAGGGGTTTTGAAGCATTGTGATGACAAGGGCATGGAGTATTGTGATGAGAAGGCAATGGAGCATTCTGATGACATGTGTCATGGAGCTTTGTGATGACAAGTACATGGAGCATTGTGACTGCAGGGGTCTTGGAGCATTGTGATGAAAAGGGAATGGATCATTGTGATGAAAAATGCATGGAGCCTTGTCATTACAGTGTTCAAGGAGCATACTGATGACAACTGTCAGGGAGCATTGTGATGATAATTGTATTGAGCATTGTGATGAAAAAGATCATGGAGCATTGTGATGAGAAGTCCATGGATAATTGTGATGACCATCCTCATGGGGCATTGTGATGACAAGTGTTATGGAGCATTGTGATCAGAAGGGTTTGGTTCATTGTGATGACAGAGATCATTGAGCAGTTTGATTTCATTGTGATGACAATAGCATGAAATATTATGGTGATGGACACGGTGCATTGTGATGAAAGGGTTCATGGAGCATTGAGATAAAAAGGGACATGGAGCATTGTGATTACAGGGCTGTTGGAGCATTGTGATGACAAGGGCATGGAGCATTGTGATGATAAGGCCATGGAGGATTTAGATGACATGCGTCATGGAGCTTTGTGATGACAAGGGCATGGATCATTGTGATTACAGGGGTCTTGGAGCACTGTGATGACAAGGGTCATGGAGCCTTGTGATGACAAGGCCGTGGAACCTTGTGATGGCAGGGGTCATGGATCATTGTTATGACAGGGGTAATGGAGCTTTGTGATGACAAAGGTCATGCAGCATTTTGATGACAAGGGTGTGGTGCATTGTGATGTCAGAGGTCATGAAGCATTTTGATGACAAGGTCGTTGTGCATTGTGATGAGAAGGGCAGGGAGCATTGTGATGACAGGGTCTTGGAGCAAATTGATGAAAAGTGTCATGGAACATTTTGATAACAGGGGTTATGGAACATTGTGATGAGAAGGGCATGGAGTATTTTGATGAGAAAGCCAAGGAGCATTCTGATGACATGTGTCATGAATCTTTGTGACGACAAGGGCATGGAAAATTGTGATTACAGGGGTCTTGGATCCCTGTGATGTCAAGGGTCATGGAGCCATGGATGACAAAGCCGTGGAACATTGTGATGGCAGGGTTCATGGAGCATTGTTATGACAGGGGTAATGGAGCATTGTGATGACAAGGGCATGGAATATTAGTCTGAAAATTTCATGGATTATTGTGATGAGATTCGGCATGGAGCATTGTGATGACTAGGGCACGGAACACTGTGATACATGTGTCATGGGGGATTGTAATGACAAGGGCATGGAGCATTGTGATGAGAAGTGTATCGAGCATTGTGATGACAAGCGTCATGGAGCATTGTGCTGACAAGGGCATGGAGCAATGTGATGAGAGGTTTCATGTAGCATTGTGATGAAATGGCATGGAGCATTGTGATGCCAAGGGTCATGGAGCTTTGTCATGACAAATTTCATGGAGCATTTTGATGACAAGGTCGTGGTGCATTGTGATGAGAAGGGCAGGGAGCATTGTGATGACAGGGTCATGGAGCAAATTGATGAAAAGTGTCATGGAACATTTTGATGACAGGGGTTATGGAACATTGTGATGTCAGGGGTCATGGAGCATTTTGATGAAAATGCTCATGGAGAATTCTGATGAAAAGGTGCATGGAGCATTGTGATTACAGGGGTTTTGAAGCATTGTGATGACAAGGGCAAGCAGCATTGTGATGAGAAGGCAATGGAGAATTCTGATGACATGCGTCATGGAGCTTTCTGATGACAAGGACATGGAGCATTGTGGTGACAAAGGTCACAGAGCCTTGTGTGACGAGGGAATGGACCATTGTGATGACAATGGTCATGAAGCATTGTGATGACTGAAGTCACGGAGCATTGTGATGACAGGGGTCATGGAGCATTGTGATGACAAGCGCATGGTGCATTGTGATGACAGGGGCATGGAACATTGGTCTGACAAGTTTCATGGATTATTGTGATGACAGTGGGCATGGAGCATTGTGATGACAAGGGCATGGAACATTGTGATGACAAGGTCATGGAGTATTGTGAAGACAGGTGTCAGGGAGCATTGTGATGACATATGTCATTGTCCATTGTGATGACAATGGCACGGAGCTTTGTGATAAAAAGTGTCATGGAGGATTGTGATGACAAAGTTAATGGAGCTTTTTGATGACAAGGGCTTGGGACACTGTGATGACAAGGGTCATGGAGCATTGTGATGACAAGTGCATGGACCATTGTGATGACAAAGGCCATTGCGAATTTTGATGACAGCTTCATGAAGCATTGTGATGACAAGCACATGGAGCTTGCTATGACAGGGGTCATAGAGCATTGCAATGACAAGTGCATGGAGAATTGTAATGACAAGATCATGTAACATTGTGATAAGAAGTGTCATGGTGCATTGTGATGACAAGGACGTGGAGAATTGTGATGACATGGAACATGGTGCATTGTGATGACCAGGGCATGGAGCATTGTGATGGCAAGACCGTGGAGCATTGTCATGAGAAGATCACGGATAATTGTGATGACGAGCGTCATGGAGCACTATAATGACAAGGGGCATGGAGCATTGTGATTAAAGGGGTCTTGGAGCATTGTGATGACAAGGGAATGGAGCATTTTGATGAGAAGGTCATGGAGCATTTGGCTGAAAATATTCATGGAGTATTGTGATGACAGGGGTCAAGGAGCATTGTGATGACAAGGGAATGGAGCATTGTGATGACAAGGTCCTGGAGCAGTGTGATGAGAAAACCATGGAATCTTGTGATGACAAGTCTCATGGAGCATTCTGATGAATAGGGGCATGGAGCATTTTTATTACAGGGGTCTTGGAGCATTGTGATTACAAGTGCATGGAGCATTGTGATGAGAAGGCCATGGAGCATTCTGATGACATGGGTCATGGATATTTGTGATGACAAGGGCATGGAGCATTGTGATTAAAGGGGTCTTGGAGCATTGTGATGACAAGGGTCATGGAGCCTTGGATGCCAAGGCCGAGGAACATTGTGATGGCAGGGGTCATTGAGCATTGTTATGACAGAGGTAATGGAGCATTGTGATGACAAGGGCATGGAACATTGCTCTGAAAATTTCATGGATTATTGTGATGAGATTCAGCATATAGCATTGTGATGACTAGGGCACGAAACACTGTGATACATGTGTCATGGAGGATTGTAATGACAAGGGCATGGAGCATTGTGATGAGAATTATATCGAGCATTTTGATGACAAGAGTCATGGAGCATTGTGCTGACAAGGGCATGGAGCAATATGATGAGAGCATTCATGTAGCATTGTGATGAAATGGAATGGATCATTTGATGCCAAGAGTCATGGAGCTTTGTGATGACAAAGGTCATGGAGCATTTTGATGACAAGGTCGTGGTGCATTGTGATGAGAAGGGCAGGGAGCATTGTGATGACAGGGTCATGGAGCAAATTGATGAAAAGTGTCATGGAACATTTTGATGACAGGTGTTATGGAAAATTGTGATGTCAAGGGTCATGGAGCATTGTGATGAAAAGGGTCATGGAGCATTCTGATGAAAACGGTCATGGAGCATTGTGATTACAGGGGTTTTGAAGCATTGTGATGACAAGGGCATGGAGCATTGTGATGAGAAGGCAATGGAGCATTCTGATGACATGCGTCATGGAGCATTGTGATGACAAGCTAATAGAGCATTGTGATTACAGGGGTCTTGGAGCATAGTGATGAAAAGGGCATGGATCATTGTGATGACCAGCATCATGGGGCATTGTGATGAGAAGTGTTATGGAACATTTTCATCAGAAGGTTTTGGTGCATTGTGATGACAGTGGTCATTGAGCGTTTTGATTTCATTGTGATGACAATAGCATGAAATATTATGGTGATGGGCACGGTTCATTGTGATGACAGGGTTCATGGAGCATTGAGATGAAAAGGAGCATGGATCATGGTAATTACAGTGGTGTTGGAACATTGTGATTACAAGGGCAAGGACCATTGTAGTGAGAAGGCCATGGAACATTCTGATGACATGCGTCATGGTGCTTTGTGATGACAAGGGCATGGAGCATTGTGATTACAGGGGTCTTGGAGCATTTTGATACCAAGGGTCATCGAGGCTTGTGATGACAAGGCCGTGGAACCTTGTGATTGCAGGGGTCATGGAGCATTGTTATGACAGGGGTAATGGAGCTTTGTGATGACAAGGGAATGGGGCATTGGTCTGAAAATTTTCATGGATTTTTGTGATGAGTGTGGGCATGGAGCATTGTGATGACAAGGGCACGGAACACTGTGATACATCGATCATGCAGGATTGTAATGACAAGGGCATGGAGCATTGTGATGAGAAGGGCATCGAGCATTGTGATTACAAGCGTCATGGAGAGTTGGATGACAAGTGCATGGAGCAATGTGATGAGAGGGTTCATGGAACATTGTGATGACAATAGAATGGAGCATTGTGATGCCAAGTGTCATGGACCTTTGTGATGACAATGGTCATGCAGCATTTTGATGACAAGGGCGTGGTGCATTGTGATGAGAAAGGCAGGGAGCATTGTGATGACAGGGTCATGGAACAATTTGATGAAAAGGGTCATGGAATATTTTGATGACAGAGGTTATAGAACATTTTGATGTCAGTGGTCATGGAGCTTTTTGATGAAAAGTGTCATGGAGAATTTTGATGACAGGGGTTATGGAGCATTGTGATGTCAGGTGTAATGGAGCATTGTGATGATAAGGGCATGTAGCATTGTTATGACAGGGGTCATGGAACATTGTGATGACAGGGGTGAGGGAGTATTGTGATGACTAGTGATGGAACATTGTGATATCTGTGGTGATAGAGCATTTTGAGGAGAAGTGCATAGAGCATTGTGATGACAAGGTTTATGGAGCATTTTGATGGCAAGGATGTGGAGCATTGTGATGACAAGTGCATGGCGCATTGTGATAACAAGGGTTATGGAGCATTGTGCTGACACACGCATCGAGCATTGTGATGACAAGGGTCATGGAGCATTGTGCTGACAAAGGCATGGAGCTTTGTGATGACAAGGATCACAGAGCCTTGTGATTAAAAGTTCATGGAGCCATGTGGTGACAAAGGTCACAGAGCTTTGTGTGAGGAGGTCATGGACCATTGTGATGACAAATGTCATGAAGGATTGTGATGACTGAAGTCACAGAGCACTGTGATAACTGTGGTTTTGGAGCACTGTCATGAAATGGAAATGGGTCATTGTGATGAAATAGGCATGGATCCTTGTCATGACAGTGTTCAAGGAGCATACTGATGACAAGTGTCACGGAGCATTGTGATGACAAGTGTATTGAGCATTGTGTTGAAAAAGGTCATGGAGCATTGTGATGAGAAGGCCTTTCATAATTGTGATGACGAGCGTCATGTGGTATTGTGATGACAAGTGTTATAGGACATTGTGATCAGAAAGGTTTGGAGCATTGTGATGACAGAGGTCATGGAGCATTTTAATTTCATTGTGATGACAATAGCATGAATCATTATGATGATGGGCATGGTGCATTGTGATGACAGGTTTCATGGAGCATTGAGATGAAAAGGGGCATGGAGATTTATGATTACAGAGGTCTTGGTGCATTGTGATGACAAGGGTCATGGAGCCTTGTGATGACAAGGCCGTGGAACATTGTGATGGCAGGGGTCATGGAGCATTGTTATGACAGGTGTAATGGAGCATTGTGATGACAAGGGCATGGAGCAATGTGATGAGATATTTCATTGAGCATTGTGATGAAAATGAATGGAGCATTGCGTTGCCAAGGGTCATGGATCTTTGTGATGACAAAGGTCATGGGGCATTTTGACGACAAGGGCGTGGTGCATTGTGATGAGAAGGGCAGGGAGCATTGTGATGGCAGGGTCATGGAGCAATTTGAATAAAAGTGTCATGGAATATTTTGATGACAGGGGTTATGGAACATTGTGATGTCAGGGGTCATGAAGCATTGTGATGAAATGGGTCATGGAGCATTTTGTGACAGGGATTATGGAACATTGTGATGTCAGGGCTCATGGAGCATTGTGATGATAAGGGCATATAGCAGTGCGATGACAGGGGTCTTGGAACACTGTGGTGACAGGGGTGAGGGAGTATTGTGATGACTAGTGATGGAACATTGTGATATATATGGTGAGAGAGCATTTTGATTACAAGTGCATGGATCATTGTGATGACAAGTGTTATGGAGCATAGCAATGATAAGGATATGGAGTATTGTGATGACAAGTGTGTGGCGCATTGTGATGACATGTGTCATAGAGCATTGTACTGACAAGCGCATGGAGCATTTTGATGACAAGTGTCTTGGAGCATTGTGCTGACAAAGGCATGGAGCATTTTGATAACAAGGTACACAGAGCATTGTGATGAAATATTCATGGATCATTGTGGTGACAAAGATCACAGAACCTTGTGTGACGAGGGCATGGACCATAGTGATGAGATAGGTCATGAAGCATTGTGATGACTGGAGTCACGGAGCATTGTGATGACTGGAGTCACGGTGCATTGTGATGACAGGGGTCATGGAGCATTGTGCTGAAAAGCGCATGGAGCATTGTGATGACAAGTGTCATGGAGCATTGTGCTGACAAAGGCATGGAGCATTGTGATGATAAGGGACACAGAGCATTGTGATGAAAAGTTCATGGAGCATTGTGGTGACAAAGATCACAGAGCCTTGTGTGACGAGTGCATGGACCATTGGTCTGACAAGTTTCATGGATTATTGTGATGACAGTGAGCATGGATCATTGTGATGACAAGGGCATGGAGCATTGTGTTGACAAAGGTCACAGAGCCTTGTGTGACGAGGGCACGGACCATTGTGATGACAAAGGTCATGAAGCATTGTGATGACTGGAGTCACGGAACATTGTGATGACAGGGGTCATGGAGCATAGTGATGCCAAGAGTCATGGAACTTTGTGATGACAAAGGCCATGGAGCATTTTGACGACAAGGGCATGGTGCATTGAGATGAGAAGGACAGGGAGCATTGGGATGACAGGGTCATGGAGCAATTTGATGAAAAGGGTCATGGAATATTTTGATGAAAGGGGTTATGGAACATTGTGATGTCAGGGGTCATGAAGCATTGTGATGAAATGGGTCATGCAGCATTTTGTGAGAGGGGTTATGGAACATTGTGATGTCAGGGGTCATGGAGCATTGTGATGATAAGGGCATGTAGCACTGTGATGACAATGGTCATGGAAAATTGTGATGACAGGGTTGAGGGATTATTGTGATGACTAGTGATGTAACATTGTGATATATGTGGTGAGAGAGCATTTTGATGAGAAGTGCATGGAGCATTGTGATGACAAGTGTTATGGAGCATAGCAATGATAAGGATGTGGAGTATTGTGGTGACAAGCGCATGGTGCGTTGTGATGACTAGGGCATGGAGCATTGTGGTGACAAAGGCATGGAGCATTTTAATGATAAGGGACACAGAGCATTGAGATGAAACATTCATGGAGCATTGTGGTGAAAAAGATCACAGAGCCTTGTTTGAAGAGGGCATGGACCACTGTGATGACAAAGGTCATGAAGCATTGTGATGACTGGAGTCACGGAGCATTGTGATGACAGTGGTCATGGAGCATTGTGATGACAAGATTTATGGATTATTGTGATGAGAGTGGGCATGGCACATTGTGATGACAAGGGCATGGAACATTGTGATGACAAGGTCATGGATTATTGTGAAGACAGGTGTTAGGGAGCATTGTGATGACATATGTCATTGTCCATTGTAATGACAATGGCATGGAGCATTGTGATACCAAGTGTCATGGAGGATTGTGATGACAAAGGTAATGGAGCATTTTCATGACAAGGGCTTGGAACATTGTGATGAAAAGTGTCATGGAGCATTGTGATGACAAGGGAATGGAGCATTGTGATGACAAGGGCCATTGAGAATTTTGATGACAGCGTCTTGAAGCATTGTAATGACAAGCGCATGGAGCTTGCTATGACAGGGGTCATAGAGCATTGCGATGACCAGTGCGTGGAGAATTGTGATGACAAGATCATGTAACATTGTGATGAGAAGTGTCATGAAGCATTGTGATGACAATGACGTGGAGAATTGTAATGACATGGGACATGGAGCATTGTGATGAACAGGGCATGGAGAATTGTGATAGCAAGACCGTGTAGCATTGTGATGAAAAGACCATGGATAATTATGATGAAGAGCGTCATGGATCACTGTAATGACAAGGGACATCGAGCATTGTGATGACAGGTGTCATGGAGCATTGTGATGAGAGTGGTCATGGAGCATTGTGATGACAAGTGTCATGGAGCATTGTCATGAGAAAGTCATGGAGCATTTGCCTGAAAATGTTCATGGAGTATTGTGATGACAGTGGTCAAGGAGCATTGTGATGACAAGGGAATGGAGCATTGTGATGACAAGGTCCTGGAGCAGTGTGATGAGAAGACCATGGAGCCTTGTGATTACAATTCTCATGGAGCATTCTGATGAATAGGGGCATGGAACATTGTGATTACAGGGGTCTTGGAGCATTGTGATGACAAGGGCATGGAGCATTGTGATGAGAAGGCCATGGAGCATTCTGATGACATGTGTCATGGATCTTTGTGATGACAAGGTCATGGAGCTTTGTTATTACAGGGGTCTTGGAGCATTGTGATGACAAGGGTCATGGAGCCTTGGATGCCAAGGCGGTGGAACATTGTGATGGCAGGTGTCATGGAGCATTGTTATGACAGGGGTAATGGAGCATTGTGATGACAAGGGCATGGAACATTGGTCTGAAAATTTCATGGATTATTGTGATGAGATTCGGCATGGAACATTGTGATAACTAGGGCACGGAACACTGTGATACATGTGTCATGGAGGATTGTAATGACAAGGGCATGGAGCATTGTGATGAGAAGAGTATCGAGCAATGTGATGACAAGCGTCATGAAGCATTGTGGTGACAAGGGCATGGAGCAATGAGATGAAAGATTTCATGTAGCATTGTGATGAAATGGCATGGAGTATTGTGATGCCAAGGGTCATGGAGCTTTGTGATGACAAAGGTCATGGAGCATTTTGATGACAAGGTCGTGGTGCATTGTGATGAGAAGGGCAGGGAGCATTGTGATGACAGGGTAATGGAGCAAATTGATGAAAAGTGTCATGGAACATTTTGATGACAGTGGTTATGGAACATTGTGATGTCAGGTGTCATGCAGCATTTTGATGAAAAGGGTCATGAAGCATTCTGATGTAAAGGTGCATGGAGCATTGAATTACAGGGGTTTGGAGTAATGTGATTACAACGGCAAGGAGCATTGTTATGAGAAAGCAATCAAGCATTCTGATGACATGTGTCATGGAGCTTTGTGATGACAAGGATATGGAGCATTGTGATGTCAGGGGTCATGGAGCATTGTGATGATAAGGGCATGTAGCACTGTGATGACAGTGGTCATGGAACATTTTGATGACAGGGGTGAGCGAGTATTGTGATGACTAGTGATGGAACATTGTGATATATGTGGTGATAGAGCATTTTGATGAGAAGTGCATGGAGCATTGTGATGACAAATTTTATGGAGCATAGCGATGAAAAGGATGTGGAGGATTGTGATGAAAAGAGCATGGCACATTGTGATGACATGTGTCATGGAGCATTGTGCTGACAAGCGCATGGAGCATTTTGATGACAAGTGTCATGGAGCATTGTGCTGACAAAGGCATGGAGCATTGTGATGACAAGGGACACAGAGCATTGTGATGAAAATTTCATGGAGCACTGTGGTGACAAAGATCACAGAGCCTTGTGTGACTAGGGCATGGACCACTGTGAGGAGAAAGGCCATGAATCATTGTGATGACTGGAGTCACGGAACACTGTTATGAGAGGGGTCATGGAGCATTGTGATGACAAGGGCATGGATCATTGTGGTGACAAATGTCACAGAGCCTTGTGTGATGAGGGCATGGACCATTGTGAGGACAAAGGTCATGAAGCATAGTGATGACTGGAGTCATGGAGCATTGTGATGACATGGGTCATAGAGCATTGTGATGACAAGGGCATGGATCATTGTGAAGACAGGGGCATGGAACATTGGTCTGACATGTTTCTTGGATTATTGGGATGACAGTGGGCATGGTGCATTGTGATGACATTGGCATGGAACATTGTGATGACAAGGTCATGGAGTAATGTGAAGACAGGTGTCAGGGAGCATTGTGATGACATATGTCATTGTCCATTGTGATGACAATGGCACGGAGCATTGTGATACCAAGTGTCATGGAGGATTGTGATGACAAAGGTAATGGAGCATTTTGAAGACAAGGGCTTGGAACATTGTGATGACAAGGGTCATGGAGCCTTGGATGACAAGGCGGTGGAACATTGTGATAGCAGGGGTCATGGAGCATTGTTATGACAGGGGTAATGGAGCATTGTTATGACAAGGGCATGGAACATTGGTCTGAAATTTTCATGGATTATTGTAATGAGATACGGCATGGAACATTGTGTTGACTAGGGCACGGAACACTGTTATCCATGTGTCATGGAGGATTGTAATGACAAGGGCATGGAGCATTTTGATGAGAAGTGTGTCGAGCATTGTGATGACAAGCGTCACGGAGCATTGTGGTGACAAGGGCATGGAGCAATGTGATGAGAGGTTTCATGTAGCATTGTGATGAAATGGCATGGAGTATTGTGATGCCAAGGGTCATAGAGCTTTGTGATGACCAACGTCATGGAGCATTTTGATGCCAAGGGCATGGAGCATTCTGATGAAAAGGTGCATGGAGCATTGTGCTTACAGGGTTTTTGAAGCAATGTGATTACAAGGGTATGGAACATTGTGATGAGAAGGCAATGGAGCATTCTGATGACATGCCTCATGGAGTTTTGTGATGACAAGGACATGGAGCATTGTGATTACAGAGGTATTTGAGCATTGTGATGAAAAATGAATGGATCATTGTGATGAAAAATGCATGGAGCCTTGTCATGACAGTGTTCAAGGAGCATACTGATGACAACTGTCAGGGAGCATTGTGATGATAAGTGTATTGAGCATTGTGATGACAAAGATCATGGAGCATTGTGATGAGAAGACGATGGATAATTGTGATGACCAGCATCATGGGGCATTGTGATGACAAGTGTTATGGAACATTGTGATCAGAAGGGTTTGGTGCATTGTGATGACAGAGGTCATTGAGCATTTTGATTTCATTGTGATGACAATAGCATGAAATATTATGGTGATGGGCATGGTGCATTGTGATGACAGGGTTCGTGGAGCATTGAGATGAAAATGGGCATGGAGCATTGTGATTACAGGGGTTTTGTAGCATTGTGATGACAAGGGCATGGAGCATTGTGATGAGAAGGCCATGGAGCATTCTGATGACAAGCATCATGGAGCTTTGTGATGACAAGGGCATGGAGAATTGTGATTACAGGGGTCATGGAATATTGAGATGAAAGGGGTGAGGGAGTATTGTGATTACTAGTGATGGAACATTGTGATATCAGTGGTGAGAATGCATTTTGAGGAGAAGTGCATGGAGCATTGTGATGACAATGTTTATGGAGCATTTTGATGACAAGGATGTGGAGCATTGTGATGACAAGTGCATGGTGCATTGTGATGACAAGTGTTATGGAGCATTGTGCTGACACACGCATCGAGCATTGTGATGACAAGGGTCATGGAGCATTGTGCTGACAAAGTCATGGAGCTTTGTGATGACAAGGGTCACAGAGCATTGTGATAAAAATTTCATGGAGCATTGTGGTGACAAAGGTCACAGAGCTTTGTGTGACGAGATCATGGACCATTGTGATGACAAGTGTCATGAAGCATTGTGATGATTGGAGTCACGGAGCTTTGTGATAACAGCGGTCTTGGAGCATTGTGATGAAAAGGGAATGGATCATTGTGATGAAAAAGGCATGGAGCCTTGTCATGACAGTGTTCAAGGAGCATACTGATGACAAGTGTCAGCGAGCATTCTGATGCCAAGTGTATTGAGCATTGTCGTGACAAAGGTCATGGAGCATTGTGATGAGAAAACCTTGCATAATTGTGATGACGAGCGTCATGTGGCATGTGATGACAAGTGTTATGGAACATTGTGATGAGAAGGGTTTGGAGCATTGTGATGACAGAAGACATGGAGCACTTTGATTTCATTGTGATGACAATAGCATGAATCATTATGATGATGGGCATGGTGCATTGCGATGACAGTGTTCATGGAGCATTGAGATGAAAAGTGGCATGGAGAATTGTGATTACAGAGGTCTTGGTGCATTGTGATGACAAGGGTCATGGAGCCTTGTGATGACAAAGGCCGTGGAACATTGTGATGGCAGGGGTCATGGAGCATTGTTATGACAGGTGTAATGCAGAATTGTGATTACAAGGGCATTGAGCAATGTGATGAGAGATTTCATTGAGCATTGTGATGACAATGGCATGAAACATTGTGATGCCAAGTGTCATGGAGCTTTGTGATGACAAATGTCATGGGCATTTTGATGACAAGGGCGTGGTGAATTGTGATGAGAAGGGCAGGGAGCATTGTGATGACAGGGTCATGGAGCAATTTGAATAAAATTGTCATGGGATATTTTGATGACAGTGGTTATGGAATATTGTGATGTCAGGGGTCATGAAGCATTCTGATGAAATGGGTCATGGAGCATTATGTGACAGGGTTTATGGAACATTGTGATGTCAGGGGTCATTGAGCATTGTGATGAAATGGGCATGGCACATTGTGATGACATGTGCCATGGAGCATTGTGCTGACAAGCGCATGGAGAATTTAGATGACAAGTTTCATGGAGCATTGTGCTGACAAAGGAATGGAGCATTGTGATGACAAGGGACACAGAGCATTGTGATGAAAAATTCATTCAGCATTGTGGTGACAAAGAACACAGAGTCTTGTGTGACGAGGGCATGGACCATTGTGATGACAAAGGGCATGAATCATTGTGATGACTGGAGTCACGGAGCACTGTTATGACAGTGGTCATGGAGCATTGTGATGCAAGGGCATGGAGCAATATGATGACAGTGGCATGGAACATTGGTCTGACAAGTTTCATGGATTATTGTGAAGACAGTGGGCATGGAGCATGGAGATGACAAGGGCATGGAACATTGTGAAGACAAGGTCCTGGAGTATTGTGAAAAGAGGTGTCAGGGAGCATTGTGATGACATATGTTATTGTTCATTGTGATGACAATGGCATAGAGCATTGTGATACCAAGTGTCATGGAGGATTGTGATGACAAAAGTAATGGAGCATTTTGTTGACAAGGGCTTGGAACATTGCGATGACAAGGGTCATGGAGCATTGTGTTGACAAGGGCATGGAGCATTCTGATGTAAAGGTGCATGGAGCATAGAGATTACAGGGGTTTTGAAGCAATGTGATTACAAGGGCATGGAGCATTGTGATGAGAAGGCAATGGAGCATTCTGATGACATGCGTCATGGAGCTTTGTGATGACAAGGACATGGAGCATTGTGATTACAGGGGTCTTGGAGCATTGTGATGAAAAGGGAATGGATCATTGTGATGAAAAATGCATGGAGCCTTGTCATGACTGGGTTCAAGGAGCATATTGATGACAACTGTCAGGGAGCATTGTGATGATAAGTGTATTGAGCATTGTGATGACAAAGATCATGGAGCATTGTGATGAGAAGACCAAGTATAATTGTGATGACCAGCGTCATGGGGCATTGTGATGACAAATGTTATGGAACATTGTGATCAGAAGGGTTTTGTGCGTTGTGATGACAGAGTTCATTGGGCATTTTGATTTCATTGTGATGACAATAGCATGAAATATTATGGTGATGGGCACGGTGCATTGTGATGACAGGGTTCATGGAGCATTGAAATGAGAATTGGCATGGAGCATTGTGATTACAGGGGTGTTGGAGCATTGTGATGACAAGGGCATGGAGCATTGTGATGAGAAGGCAATGGAGCATTCTAATGGCATGCGTCATGGAGCTTTGTGATGACAAGGGCATGGGGAATTTTGATTACAGGATTCATGGAATATTGTGATGACAGGGGTGAGGGAGTATTGTGATGACTATTGATGGAATATTGTGATATCAGTGGTGAGAATGCATTTTGAGGAGAAGTGCATGGAGTATTTTGATGACAAGATTTATGGAGCCTTTTGATGACAAGGATGTGGAGCATTGTGATGACAAGTGCATGGTGCATTGTGATGACATGGGTTATGGAGCATTGTGCTGACACGCGCATTGAGCATTGTGATGACAAGGGTCATGAAGCATTGTGCTGAAAAAAGCATGGAGCTTTGTGATGACAAGGGTCACAGAGCATTGTGATTAAAATTTCATGGAGCATTGTGGTGACAAAGGTCACAGAGCTTTGTGTGACGAGGTCATGGACCATTGTGATGACAAATGTCATGAAGCAGTGTGATGACTGAAGTCACAGAGCATTGTGATAACAGTGGTCTTGGAGCATTGTCATGAAATGGAATGGATCATTGTGATGAAATAGGCAAGGATCCTTGTCATGACAGTGTTCAAGGAGCATACTGATGCCAAGTGTCAGGGAGCATTGTGATGACATGTGTATTGAGCATTGTGATGACAGAGGTCATGGAGAAATTTAATTTCATTGTGATGACAATAGCATGAATCATTATGATGATGGGCCTCGTGCATTGTGATGACAGGGTTCATGGAGCTTTGAAATGAAAAGGGGCATGGAGAATTGTGATTACAGGGGTCTTGGTGTTTTGTGATGACAAGGGTCATGAAGCGTTGTGATGACAAGGCCGAGGAACATTTTGATGGCAGGGGTCATGGAGCATTGTTATGAGAGGTGTAATGGAGCATTGTGATGACAAGCGCATGGAGCAATGTGATGAGAGATTTCATTGAGCATTGTGATGACAATGGCATGGATCATTGTGATTCCAAGTGTCCTGGAGCTTTGTGATGACAAAAGTCATGGGCATTTTGACGACAAGGGAATGGTGCATTGAGATGAGAAGGACAGGGAGCATTGGGATGACAGGGTCATGGAGCAATTGGATGAAAAGGGTCATGGAATATTTTGATGACAGGGGTTATGGAACATTGTGATGTCAGGGGTCATGAAGCATTGTGTTGAAATGGGTCATGGAGCATTTTGTGATAGGGGTTATGGAACATTGTGATGTCAGGGGTCATGGAGCATTGTGATGATAAGGGCATGTAGCACAGTGATGACAGTTGTCATGGAACATTGTGATGACAGGGGTGAGGGAGTATTGTGATGTCTAGTGATGGAACATTGTGATATATGTGGTCAGAGAGCATTTTGATGAGAAGTGCATGGAGCATTGTGATGACAAGTGTTATGGAGCATAGCAATGATAAGGATGTGGAGTATTGTGATGACAAGCACATGGTGCATTTTGATGACATGTGTCATGGAGCATTGTGCTGACAAGCGCATGGAGCATTTTGATGACAAGTGTCAGCGAGCATTGTGCTGACGAAGGCATGGAGCATTTTGATGACAACGGACACAGAGCATTGTGATGAAATATTCCTGGAGCATTGTGGTGAAAAAGATCACAGAGCCTTGTGTGACGAGGGCATGGACCATTGTGATGACATAGGTCCTGAATCATTGTGATGAATGGAATCACAGATCATTGTGATGACAGGGGTCATGGAGCATTGCTTTGACAAGATTTATGGATTTTTGTGATGAGAGTGGGCATGGCGCATTGTGATGACAAGGGCATGGAACATTGTGATGACAAGGTCATGGAGTATTGTGAAGAGAGGTGTCAGGGAGCATTGTGATGACATATGTCATTGTCCATTGTGATGACAATGGCATGGAGCATTGTGATACCAAGTGTCATGGAGGATTGTGATGACAAAGGTAATGGAGCATTTTGATGACAAGGGCTTGGAACATTGTGATGGCAAGGGTCATGGAGCATTGTGATGACAATGGCATGGAGCATTGTGATGACAAGGGCAATTGAGAATTTTAATGACGACGTCGTGAAGCATTGTGATGACAAGCGCATGCAGCTTGCTATGACAGTTGTCATAGAGCATTGCAATGACAAGTGCATGGAGAATTGTGATGACAAGATCATGTAAAATTGTGATGAGAAGTGTCAAGAAGCCTTGTGAAGACAAGGACGTGGAGAATTGTAATGACATGGGACATTGAGCATTCTGATGAAGAGGGCATGGAGAATTGTGATAGCAAGACTGTGGAGCATTGTGATGAAAAGACCATGGAAAATTATGAGGAAGAGCGTCATGGATCACTGTAATGACAAGGGGCATTCAGCATTCTGATGATATGTGTCATGGAGCATGGTGATGAGAGGGGTCATGGAGCATATTCAAGACAAGGGTCATGGAGCATTGTGATGAGAAAGTCACGGAGCATTGGCCTGAAAATGTTCATGGAGTATTGTGATGACAGTGGTCAAGGAGCATTGTGATGACAAGGGAATGGAGCATTGTGATGACAAGGTCCTGGAGCAGTGTGATGAGAAGACCATGGAGCCTTGTGATGACAAGTCTCATGGAGCATTCTGATGAATAGGGCCATGGAACATTGTGATTACAGGGGTCTTGGAGCATTGTGATGACAAGGGTCATGGAGCCTTGGATGCCAAGGCGGTGGAACATTGTGATGGCAGGTGTAATGGAGCATTGTGATGACAAGGGCATGGAACTTTGGTCTGAAAATTTCATGGATTATTGTGATGAGATTCGGCATGGAACATTGTGATGACTAGGGCATGGAACACTGTGATACATGTGTCATGGAGGATTGTAATTACAAGGGCATGGAGCATTCTGCTGAGAAGAGTATCGAGCATTGTGATGACAAGCGTCATGGAGCATTGTGGTGACAAGGGCATGGAGCAATGTGATGAGAGGTTTCATGTAGCATTGTGATGAAATGGCATGGAGTATTGTGATGCCAAGGGTCATGGAGATTTTTGATGCCAAAGTCATGGAGCATTTTGATGACAAGGTCGTGGTGCATTGTGATGAGAAGGGCAGGGAGCATTGTGATGACAGGGTCATGGAGCAAATTGATGAAAAGTGTCATGGAACATTTTGATGACAGGGGTTATGGAACATTGCGATGTCAGGGGTCATGGAGCATATTGATGAAAAGGGTCATGGATCATTCTGATGAAAAGGTGCATGGTGCATTGAGATTACAGGGGTTTTGAAGCAATGTGATTACAAGGCATGGAGCATTGAGATGAAAAGTTTCATGGATCATTGTCATTACAGGGGTTTTGAAGCAATGTGATTACAAGGCATGGAGCATTGTGATGAGAAGGCAATGGAGCATTCTGATGATATGCATCAGGGAGCTTTGTGATGACAAGGACATGGAGTCATTGTGATTACAGGGTTCTTGGAGCCTTGTGATGAAAAGGGAATGGATCATTGTGATGAAAAATGCATGGAGCCTTGTCATGACAGGGTTCAATGAGCATAATGATGACAACTGTCAGGGAGCATTGTGATGATAAGTGTATTGAGCATTGTGATGACAAATATCATGGAGCATTGTGATAAGAAGACCATGGATAATTGTGATGACCAGTGTCATGGGGCATTGTGATGACAAGTGTTATGGAACATTGTGATCAGAAGGGTTTGGTGCATTGTGATGACAGAGGTCATTGAGCATTTTGATTTCATTGTGATGACAATAGCATGAAATATTATGGTGATGGGCACGGTGCATTGTGATGACAGGGTTCATGGAGCATTGAGATGAAAAGGTGCATGGAGCATTGTGATTACAGGGGTGTTGGTGCATTGTGATGAAAAGGGCATGGAGCATCGTGATGAGAAGCCATGGAGCATTCTGATGACATGCGTCATGGAGCTTTGTGATGACAAGGGCATGGAGAATTGTGATTACAGGGGTCATGGAATATTGTGATGAGAGGGGTGAGGGAGTATTGTGATGACTAGTGATGGAACATTGTGATATCAGTGGTGAGAAAGCATTTTGAGGGGAAATGCATGGAGCATTGTGATGACAAAATCTTTGGAGCATTTTGATGACAAGGATGAGGAGCATTGTGATGACAAGTGCATGGCGCATTTTGATGACATGGGTCATGGAGCATTGTGCTGACAAAGGCATGGAGCTTTGTGATGACAGGGGTTACAGAGCATTGTGATAAAAATTTCATGGAGCATTGTGGTGACAAAGGTCACAGAGCTTTGTGTGACGAGGTCATGGACCATTGTGATGACAAATGTCATGAAGTATTGTGATGACTGGAGTCACGGAGCATTGTGATAACAGGGATCATGGAACATTGCTCTGACAAGATTTATGGATTATTGTGATGAGAGTGGGCAGGGCTCATTGTGATGACAAGGGCATGGAGCATTGTGATGAGAAGGCAATGGAGCATTCTGATGACATGCGCCATGGAGCTTTGTGATGACAAGGACATGGAGCATTGTGATTACAGGGGTCTTGGAGCATTGTGATGAAAAGGGAATGGATCATTGTGACAAAAAAATGCATGGAGACTTGTCATGAACAGGGTTCAAGGAGCATACTGATGACATCTGTCAGGGAGCTTTGTGATGATAAGTGTATTGAGCATTGTGATGAAAAAGATCATGGAGCATTGTGATAAGAAGACCATGGATAATTGTGATGACCAGCGTTATGGTGCATTGTGATGACAAGTGTTATGGAACATTGTGATCAGAAGGGTTTGGTGCATTGTGATGACAGAGGTCATTGAGCATTTTGATTTCATTGTGATTACAATAGCATGAAATATTATGGTGATGGGCACGGTGCATGGTGATGACATGGTTCATGGAGCATTGAGATGAAAAGCGGCATGGAGCATTGTGATCACAGGGGTATTGGAGCATTGTGATGACAAGGGCATGGAGCATTGTGATGAGAAAGCCATGGAGCATTCTGATGACATGAGTCATGGAGCTTTGTGATGACAAGGGCATGGAGAATTGTGATTACAGGTGTGATGGAATATTGTGATGACAGGGGTGAGGGAGTAATGTGATGACTAGTGATGGAACATTGTGATATCTGTGGTGAGAAGGCATTTTGAGGAGAAGTGCATGTATCATTTTGATGACAAGGTTTATGGAGCATTTTGATGACAAAGATGTGGAGCATTGTGATGACAAGTGCATGGTGCATTGTGATGACATGTGTTATGGAGTATTGTGCTGACATGCGCATCGAGCATTGTGATGACAAGGGTCATGGAGCATTGTGCTGACAAAGTCATGGAGCTTTGTGATGACAAGGGTCACAGAGCATTGTGATAAAAATTTCATGGAGCATTGTGGTGACAAAGGTCACAGAGCTTTGTGTGACGAGGTCATGGACAATTGTGATGACAAGTGTCATGAAGCATTCTGATGACTAGAGTCACGCAGCATTGTGATAACAGGGGTCTTGGAGCATTGTGATGAAAATGGAATGGATCATTGTGATGAAAAAGGCATGGAGCCTTGTCATGACAGTGTTCAAGGAGCATACTGATGACAAATGTCAGCGAGCATTGTGATGCCAAGTGTATTGAGCATTGTAGTGACAAAGGTCATGGAGCATTGTGATGACAAGACCTTGCATAATTGTGATGACGAGCGTCATGGGGCATGTGATGACAAGTGTTATGGAACATTGTGATCAGAAGGGTTTGGAGCATTGTGATGACAGAGGTCATGGAGCATTTTAATTTCATTGTGATGACAATAGCATGAATCATTATGATGATGGGCATGGTGCATTGTGATGACAGGTTTCATGGAGCATTGAGATGAAAATGGGCATGGAGAATTGTGATTACAGATGTCTTGGTGCATTGTGATGACAAGGGTCATGGAGCCTTGTGATGACAAGGCCGTGGAACATTTTGATGGCAGGGTTCTTGGAGCTTTGTTATGACAGTTGTAATGGAGCATTGTGATGTCAAGGGCATGGAGCAATGTGATGAGAGATTTCATTGAGCATTGTGATGACAATGGCATGGAGCATTGTGATGCCAAGTGTCATGGAGCTTTCTGATGACAAAGGTCATGGGGCATTTGGACGACAAGTGCATGGTGCATTGAGATGAGAAGGACAGGGAGCATTGTGATGACAGGGTCATGGAGCAATTTGATGAAAATTGTCATGGAATATTTTGATGACAGGTGTTATGGAGCATTGTGCTGACAAGTGCATGGTGCATTTTGATGACAAGTGTCTGGGAGCATTGTGCTGACAAAGGCATGGATCATTTTGATGACAAGGGACACAGAGCATTGTGATGAAATATTCATGGATCATTGTGGTGAAAATGATCACAGAGCCTTGTGTGACGAGGGCATGGACCATTGTGATGAGATAGGTCATGAAGCATTGTGATGACTGGAGTCACGGAGCATTGTGATGAAAGGGGTCATGGAGCATTTTGATGACAAGGTCATGGAGCAATGTGATGACAGGGGCATGGAACATTGGTCTGACAAGTTTCATGGATTATTGTGATGACAGTGGGCATGGAGCATTGTGATGACAAGGGCATGGAGCATTGTGGTGACAAAGGCATGGAGCATTTTGATGACTAGGGACAGAGAGCATTTTGGTGAAAAAGATCACAGAGCCTTGTGTGAAGAGGGCATGGACCACTGTGATGACAAAGGTCATGAAGGATTGTGATGACTGGAGTCACGGAGCATTGTGATGACAGGGGTCATGGAGCATTGCTCTGAAAAGATTTATGGATTATTGTGATGAGAGTGGGCATGGCGCATTGTGATGACAAGGGCATGGAACATTGTGATGACAAGGTCATGGAATATTGTGAAGACAGGTGTCAGGGAGCATTGTGATGACATATGTCATTGTCCACTGTGATGACAATGGCAAGGAGCTTTGTGATACCAAGTGTCATGGAGGATTGTGATGACAAATTGAATGGAGCATTTTGATGACAAGGGCTTGGAATATTGTGATGACAAGGGTCATGGAGCATTGTGATGACAATGGCATGGAGCATTCTGATGACAAGTGCCATTGAGAATTTTGAGGACAACGTCGTGAAGCATTGTGATGACAAGCGCATGCAGCTTGCTATGACAGGGGTTATAGAGCATTGCGATGACAAGTGCATGGAGAATTGTGATGACAAGATCATGTAACACTGTGATGAGAAGTGTGACGAAGCATTGTGATGACAAGGACGTGGAGAATTGTAATGACATGGGACATGGAGCATTGTGATGAACAGGGCATGGAGAATTGTGATAGCAAGACCGTGGAGCATTGTGATGAAAAGACCATGGATAATTATGATGAAGAGCGTCATGGATCACTGTAATGACAAGGGGCATGGAGCATTCTGATGACAGGTGTCATGGAGCATTGTGATGAGAGGGGTCATGGAGCATTGTGATGACAAGGGTCATGGAACACTGTGATGAGAAGGTCATGGAGCACTGGCCTAAAAATGTTCATGGAGTATTTTGATTACAGTGTTCAAGGAGCATTGTGATGACAAGGGAATGGAGCATTGTGATGACAAGGTCCTGGAGCAGTGTGATTAGAAGACCATGGAGCCTTGTGATGACAAGTCTCATGGAGCCTTCTGATGAATAGGGGCATAGAGCATTGTGATTACAGGGGTCTTGGAGCATTGTGAGGACAAGGGCATGGAGCATTGTGATGAGAACGCCATGGAGCATTCTGATGACATATGTCATGGATCTTTGTGATGACAAGGGCATGGAGCATTGTGATTACAGGGGTCTTGGAGCATTGTGATGACAAGGGTCATGGAGCCTTGGATGCCAAGGCGGTGGAACATTGTGATGGCAGGTATCATGGAGCATTGTTATGACAGGAGTAATGGAGCATTGTGATGAGAAGGGCATTGAAAATTGGTCTGAAAATTTCATGGATTATTGTGATGAGATTCGGCATTGAACACTGTGATGACTAGGGCACGGAACACTGTGATACATGTGTTATGGAGGATTGTAATGACAAGGGCATGGAGCATTGTGATGAGAAGAGTGTCGAGCATTGTGATGACAGGGGGCATGGAGCATTGTGCTGACAAGGGCATGGAGCAATGTGATGAGAGATTTCATGTAGCATTGTGATGAAATGGCATGGAGCATTGTGATGCCAAGGGTCATGGAGCTTTGTGATGACAAATGTCATGGGGCATTTTGATGACAAGGGCGTGGTGCATTGTGATGAGAACGGCAGGGAGCATTGTGATGACAGGCTCATGGAGCAATTTGAATAAAAGGGTCATGGAATATTTTGATGACAGGGGTTATGGAACATTGGGATGTCAGGGGTCAGGAAGCATTGTGATGAAATGGGTCATGGAGCATTTTGTGAGAGGGGTTATGGAACATTGTGATGTCAGGGGACATGGAGCATTGTGATGATAAGGGCATGTAGCACTGTGATGACAGTGGTCATGGAATATTGTGATGACAGGGGTGAGCGAGTATTGTGATGACTAGTGATGGAACATTGTGATATATGTGGTGAGAGAGCATTTTGATGATAAGTGCATGGAGCATTGTGATGACAAGTATTATGGAGCATCGCGATGAAAATGATGTGGAGCATTGTGATGAAAACAGCATGGCACATTGTGATGACATGTGTCATGGAGCATTGTGCTGACAAGGGCAGGGAGCTTTGTGATGACAGGGGCATGGAACATTGTTCTGACATGTTTCATGGATTATTGTGATGACAGTGGGCATGGGACATTGTGATGACAAGGGCATGGAATATTGTGATGACAAGGTCATGGAGTATTGTGAAGAGAGGTATCAAGGAGCATTGTGATGACATATGTCATTGTCCATTGTGATGACAATGGCGTGGAGCATTGTGATACCAAGTGTCATGGAGAATTGTGATGACAAATGTAATGGAGCATTTTCATGACAATGGCTTGGATCATTGCGATGACAAGGGTCCTGGAGCATTGTGATGACAAGGGCATGAGCATTCTGATGAAAAGGTGCATGGAGCATTGAGATTACAGGCGTTTTGAAACAATGTGATTACAAGGGCATGGAGCATTGTGATGAGAAGGCAATGGAGCACTCTGATGACATGCGTCATGGAGCTTTGTGATGACAAGGACATGGAGATTGTGATTACAGGGGTCTTGGAGCATTGTGATGAAAAGGGAATGGATCATTGTGATGAAAAATGCATGGAGCCTTGTCATGAAACGGTTCAAGGAGCATACTGTTGACAACTGTCAGGGAGCTTTGTGATGATAAGTGTATAGAGCATTGTGATGACAAAGATCATGGAGCATTGTGATGAGAAGACCATGGATAATTGTGATGACCAGCGTCATGGGGCATTGTGATGACAAGTGTTATGGAACATTGTGACCAGAAGGGTTTGGTGCATTGTGATGACAGATGTCATTGAGCATTTTGATTTCATTGTGATTACAATAGCATGAAATATTATGGTGATGGGCACGGTGCATTGTGATGACAGGGTTCATGGATCATTGAGATGAAAAGGGGCATGGAGCATTGTGATTACAGGGGTGTTGGAGCATTGTGATGACAAGGGCATGGAGAATTGTGATTACAGTGGTCATGGAATATTGTGATGACTGGGGTGAGGGAGTATTGTGATGACTAGTGATGGAACATTGTGATATCAGTGGTGAGAAGGCATTTTTAGGAGAAGTGCATGGAGCATGGTGATGACAAGGTATATGGAGTGTTTTGATGACAAGTATGTGGAGCATGGTCATGACAAGTGCATGGTGCATTGTGATGACATGGGTTATGGAGCATTGTGCTGACACGCGCATCGAGCATTGTGATGACAAGGGTCATGGAGCCTTGTGCTGACAAAGTCATGGAGCTTTCTGATGATGACAAGAGTCACAGAGCATTGTGATAAAAATTTCATGGAGCATTGTGGTGACAAAGGTCACAGAGCTTTGTGTGACGAGGTCATGGACCACTGTGATGACAAGTGTCATGAAGCATTGTGATGACTGGAGTCACGGAGCATTGTGATAACAGGGGTCTTGGAGCATTGTGATGAAAAGGGAATGGATCATTGTTATGAAAAAGGCATGGAGCCTTGTCATGACAGTGTTCAAGGAGCATACTGATGACAAGTGTCAGCGAGCATTGTGATGCCAAGTGTATTGAGCCTTGTGGTGACAAAGGTCATGGAGCATTGTGATGAGAAGACCTTGCATAATTGTGATGACGAGCTTCATGGGGCATGTGATGACAAGTGTTATGGAACATTGTGATCAGAAGGGTTTGGAGCATTGTGATGACAGAGGACATGGAGCATTTTGATTTCATTGTGATGACAATAGCATGAATCATTATGATGACGGGCATGGTGCATTGTGATGACAGTGTTCATGGAGCATTGAGATGAAAAGTGGCATGGAGAATTGTGATTACAGAGGTCTTGGAGCATTGTGATGACAAGGGTCATGGAGCCTTGTGATGACAAGGCCGTGGAACATTGTGATGGCAGGGGTCATGGAGCATTGTTATGACAGTTGTAATGGAGCATTGTGATGAAAAGGGACATGGAGCATTGTGATTACAGGGGTGTTGGAGCATTGTGATGACAAGGGCATGGAGCATTGTGATGAGAAGACCATGGAGCATTCTGATGACATGCGTCATGGAGCTTTGTGATGACAAGGGCATGGAGATTTGTGATTACAGGGGTCATGGAATATTGTTATGACAGGGGTGAGGGAGTATTGTGATGACTAGTGATGGAACATTGTGATATCAGTGGTGAGAAAGCATTTTGAGGACAAGTGCATGGAGCATTGTGATGACAAGCTTTATGGAGCATTTTGATGAGAAGGATGTAGAGCTTTGTGATGACAAGTGCATGGTGCATTGTGATGACATCGGTTATGGAGCATTGTGCTGACACGCGCATCAAGCAATGTCATAACAAGGTCATGGAGCAGTATGCTGACAAAGGCATGGTGCTTTGTGATGACAAGGGTCACAGAAAATTGTGATAAAAATTTCATGGAGCATTGTGGTGACAAAGTTCACAGAGCTTTGTGTGACCAGGTCATGGACCATTGTGATGACAAATGTCATAAAGCATTGTGATGACTGGAGTCACGGAGCATTGTGATAACAGGGGTCTTGGAGCATTGTGATGAAAAGGGAATGGATCATTGTGATGAAAAATGCATGGAGCCTTGTCATGACAGGGTTCAAGGAACATACAGATGACAACAGTCAGAGAGCATTTTGGGGATAAGTGTATTGAGCAATGTGATGACAATGATCATGGAGAATTGTGATGAGAAGACCATGGATAATTGTGATGACCAGCGTCATGGGGCATTGTGATGACAAGTGTTATGGAACATTGTGATCAGAAGGGTTTGGTGCATTGTGATGACAGAGGTCATTGAGCATTTTGATTTCATTGTGATGACAATAGCATGCAATATTATGGTGATGGGCACGGTGCATTGTGATGACAGGGTTCATGGAGCATTGAGATGAAAAGAGGCATGGAGTATTGTGATTACAGGGATGTTGGAGCATTGTAATGACAAGGGCATGGAGCATTGTGATGAGAAGCCATCTAGCATTCTGATGACATGGGTCATGGAGCTTTGTGATGACACGGGCATGGAGAATTGTGATTACAGGGGTCATGGAATATTGTGATGACAGTGGTGAGGGAGTATTGTGATGACTAGTGATGGAACATTGTGATATCAGTGGTGAGAAAACATTTTGAGGAGAAGTGAATGGAGCATTGTGATGACAAAGTTTATGGAACATTTTGATGACAAGGAGGAGGAGCATTGTGATGACAAGTGCATGGCGCATTGTGATGACATGGGTTATGGAGCATTGTGCTGACACGCACATCGAGCATTCTGATGACAAGGGTCATGGAGCATTGTGCTGACAAAGGCATGGAGTTTGTGATGACAAGTGTCACAGAGCATTGTGATAAAAATTTCATGGAGCATTGTGGTGACAAAAGTCACAGAGCTATGTGTGACGAGGTCATGGACCATTGTGATGACAAATGTCATGAAGCATTGTGATGACTGGTGTCACGGAGCATTGTGATGACAGGGATCATGGAACATTGCTCTGACAAGATTTATGGATTATTGTGATGACAGTGGGCATGGTGCATTGTGATGAAAAGGGCCATTGAGAATTTTGATGACAACGTCATGAAGCATTGTGATGACAAGAGCATGGAGCTTGCTATGACAGGGGTCATAGAGCATTGCGATGACAAATGGATTGAGAATTGTGATGACAATATCATGTAACACTGTGATGAGAAGTGTCACGAAGCATTGTGATGACAAGGACGTGGAGAATTGTAATGACATGGGACATGGAGCATTGTGATGAACAGGGCATGGAGAATTGTGATAGCAAGACCGTGGAGCATTGTGATGAAAAGACCATGGATAATTATGATGAAGAGCGTCATGGATCACTGTAATGACAAGGGGCATGGAGCATTGTGATGACAGTTGTCGTGGTGCATTGTGATGAGAAGGGTCATGGAGCATTGTGATGACAAGTGTCATGGAGCATTGTGATGAGAAGTTCATGGAGCATTTGCCTGAAAATGTTCATGGAGTATTGTGATGACAGTGGTCAAGGAGCATTGTGATGATAAGGGAATGGAGCATTGTAATGACAAGTTCCTGGAGCAGTGTGATGAGAAGACCATGGAGCCTTGTGATGAGAAGTCTCATGGAGCATTCTGATGAATAGGGGCATGGAGCATTGTGATTACAGGGTTCTTGGAGCATTGTGATGACAAGGGCATGGAACATTGTGATGAGAAGGCCATGGAGCATTCTGATGACATGTGTCATGGATCTTTGTGATGACAAGAGTATGGAGCATTGTTATGACAGTGGTAATGGAGCATTGTGATGACAACGGCATGGAACATTGGTCTGAAAATTTCATGGATTATTGTGATGAGATACGGCATGGAACATTGTGATGACTAGGGCAAGGAATACTGTGATACATGTGTCATGGAGGATTGTAATGACAAGGGCATGGAGCGTTGTGATGAGAAGAGTATCGAGCATTGTGATGACAAGCGTCATGGAGCATTGTGGTGACAAGTGCATGGAGCAATGTGATGAGAGCTTTCATGTAGCACTGTGATGAAATGGCATGGAGCATTGTGATGCCAAGGGTCACGGAGCTTTGTGATGAAAAAGGTCATGGAGCATTTTGATGACAAGGATGTAGATCTTTGTGATGACAAGTGCATGGTGCATTGTGATGACATGGGTTATGGAGCATTGTGCTGACACGTGCATCGAACATTCTGATGACAAGGGTCATGGAGCATTGTGCTGACAAAGGCATTGAGCTTTGTGATGACAAGGGTCACAGAGCATTGTGATAAAAATTTCATGGAGCATTGTGATGACAAGTGTCATGGAGCATTGTGATGAGAAGTTCATGGAGCATTTGCCTGAAAATGTTCATGGAGTATTGTGATGACAGTTGTCAAGGAGCATTGTGATGATAAGGGAAAGGAGCATTGTAATGACAAGGTCCTGGAGCAGTGTGATGAGAAAACCATGGAGCCTTGTGATGAGAATTCCAATGGAGCATTATGATGAATAGGGGCATGGAGCATTGTGATTACAGGGTTCTTGGAGCATTGTGATGACAAGCGCATGGAGCATTGTGCTGAGAAGGCCATGGAGCATTCTGATGACATGTGTCATGGATCTTTGTGATGACAACAGTATGGAGCATTGTTATGACAGTGGTAATGGAGCATTGTGATGACAAGGGCATGGAACATTGGTCTGACAAGATTCATGGATTATTGTGATGACAGTGGGCATGGAACATTGAAATGACAAGGGCATGGAACCCTGTGATGACAGGGTCATGGAGTATTGTGAAGACAGGTGTCAGGGAGCATTGTGATGACATATGTCATTGTCCATTGTGATGACAATGGCAAGGATCATTGTGATGACAAGTATCATGGAGCATTCTGCTGACAAAGGCATGGAGCATTGTGATGACAAGAAAAAGAGAGCATTGTGATGAAAATTTCATGTAGCATTGTGGTGACAAAGATCACAGAGCCTTGTGTGACGAGGGCATGGACCATTGTGATGAGAAAGGTCATGAATCATTGTGATGACTGGAGTCTCGGAGCACTGTGATGAAAGGGGTCATGGAGCATTGTGATTACAAGTGCATGGAGCAATATGATGACAGGGGCATGGAACATTGGTCTGACAAGTTTCATGTATTATTGTGATGACAGTGGGCATGGAGCATTGAGATGACAAGGGCATGGAGCATTGTGGTGAGAAAGGTCACAGAGCTTTGTGTGACGAGGGCATGGACGACTGTGAGGACAAAGGTCATGAAGCATTTTGATGACTGGATTCACGGAGCATTGTGAAGACAGGGGTCATGGAGCATTGCGATGACAAGGGCATGGAGCTTTGTGATGACAGGGGCATGGGACATTGGTCTGAAATGTTTCATGGATTATTGTGATGACAGTGGGCATGGCGCATTGTGATGACAAGGGCATGGAACATTGCGATGACAAGGTCATGGAATATTGTGAAGACAGGTGTCAGGGAGCATTGTGATGACATATGTCATTTTCCATTGTGATGACAATGGCATGGAGCATTGTGATACCAAGTGTCATGGAGGATTGTGATGACAAAGGTAATGGAGCATTTTGATGACAAGGGCTTGGAACATTGCGATGACAAGTGTCATGGAGCATTGTGATGACAAGGGCATGGAGCATTCTGATGAAAAGGTGCATGGAGCATTGAGATTACAGGGGTTTTGAAGCAATGTGATTACAAGGGCATGGAGCATTGTGATGAGAATGCAATGGATCATTCTGATGACATGCGTCATGGAGCTTTGTGATGACAAAGACATGGAGCATTGTGATTACAGTGGTCTTGGAGCATTGTGATGAAAAAGGAATGGATCATTGTGATGAAAAATGCATGGAGCCTTGTCATGACAGGGTTCAATGAGCATACTGATGACAACTGTCTGGGAGCATTGTGATGATAAGTGTATTGAGCATTGTGATGACAAAGATCATGGAGCATTGTGATGAGAAGACCATGGATAATTGTGATGACCAGCGTCATGGGGCATTGTGATGACAAGTGTTATGGAACATTTTGATCAGAAGGGTTTGGTGCATTGTGATGACAGAGGTCATTGAGCATTTTGATTTCATTTTGATGACAATAGCATGAAATATTATGGTGATGGGCACGGTGCATTGAGATGACAGGGTTCATGGAGCATTGAGATGAAAATGGGCATGGAGCATTGTGATTACGTGGGTGTTGGAGCATTGTGATGAGTAGGCCATGGAGCATTCTGATGACATGCGTCATGGAGCTTTGTGATGACAAGGGCATGGAGAATTGTGATTACAGGGGTCATGGAATATTGTGATGACAGGGGTGAGGGAGTATTTTGATGACTAGTGATGGAACATTGTGATATCAGTGGTGAGAAGGCATTTTGAGGAGAAGTGCATGGAGCATTGTGATGACAAGGATTATGGAGCATTTTGATGACAAGGATGTGGAGCATTGTGATGACAAGTGCATGGTGCATTGTGATGACAAGGGTCATGGAGCATTGAGCTGACAAAGGCATGGAGCTTTGTGATGACAAGGGTCACAGCATTGTGATAAAAATTTCATGGAGCATTGTGGTGACAAAGGTCACAGAGCATTGTGTGACGAGGTCATGGACCATTGTGATGACAAATGTCATGAATCATTGTCATGACTGGAGTCACGGAGCATTGTGATAACAGGGGTCTTGGAGCATTGTGATGAAAAGGGAATGGATCATTGTGATGAAAAAGGCATGGAGCCTTGTCATGACAGTGTTCAAGGAGCATACTGATGACAAGTGTCAGCGAGCATTGTGATGCCAAGTGTATTGAGCATTGTGGTGACAAAGGTCATGGAGCATTGTGATGAGAAGACCTTGCCTAATTGTGATGACGAGCATCATGGGGCATGTGATGACAAGTGTTATGGAACATTGTGATCAGAAGTGTTTGGAGCATTGTGATGACAGAGGACATGGAGCATTTTGATTTCATTGTGATGACAATAGCATGAATCATTTTGATGATGGGCATTGTGCATTGAGATGACAGTGTTTCTGACGCGTTGAGATGAAAAGTGGCATGGAGAATTGTGATTACAGAGGTCTTGCAGCATTGTGATGACAAAGGTCATGGAACATTGTGATGTCAGGGTTCATGGAGCAGTGTGATGATAAGGGCATGTAGCACTGTGATGACAGTGTTCATGGAACATTGTGATGACAGAGGTGACTGAGTATTGTGATGACTAGTGATGGAACATTGTGATATATGTGTTGAGAGAGCATTTTGAGGAGAAGATCATGGAGCATTGTGATGACAAGTTTTATGTAGCGGAGTGATGAAAAGGATGTGGAGCATTGTGATGAAAAGAGCATGGCACATTGTGATGACATGTGTCATGGAGCATTGTGCTGACAAGCGCATGGAGCATTTTGATGACAAGTGTCATGGAGCATTGTGCTGACAAAGGCATGGAGCATTGTGATGACAAGGGACACAGAGCATTGTGATGAAAATTTCATGGAGCATTGTGGTGCAATGATCACAGAGCCTTGTGTGACGAGGGCATGGACCATTGTGATGAGAAAGGTCATGAATCCTTTTGATGACTGGAGTCACAGAGCACTGTGATGACAGGGGTCATGGAGCATTGTTATGACAAGGGCATGGATCAATATGATGACAGGGGAATGGAACATTGGTCTGACAAATTTCATGGATTATTGTGATGAGAGTGGGCATGGAGCATTGAGATGACAAGTGCATGGAGCATTGTGGTGACAAATGTCACAGAGCCTTGTGTGACGCGGGCATGGACCATTGTGAGGACAATGGTCATGAAGCATTATGATGACTGCAGTCAAGGAGCATTGTGATGACAGGGGTCATGGAGCATTGTGATGACAAGATCATGGAGCATTGTGATGACAGGGGCATGGAACATTGGTCTGACATGTTTCATGGATTATTGTGATGACAGTGGGCATGGCACATTGTGGTGACAAGGGCATGGAACATTGTGATGACAAGGTCATGGAGTATTGTGAAGAAAAGTGTCAGGGAACATTGTGATGACATATGTCATTGTCCATTGTGATGACAATGGCATGGAGCATTGTGATACCAAGTGTCATGGAGGATTCTGATGACAAAGGTAATGGAGAATTTTGATGACAAGGCCTTGGAACATTGCGATGACAAGGGTCATGGAGCATTGTGATGACAAGGGCATGGAGCATTCTGATGAAAAATTGCATGGAGCATTGAGATTACAGGGGTTTTGAAGCAATGTGTTTACAAGGGCATGGAGCATTATGATGAGAAGGCAATGGAGCATTCTTATGACATGCGTCATGGAGCTTTGTGATAACAAGGACATGGAGCATTGTGATTACAGGGTGTTGGAGAATTGTGATGACAAGGTCATGGAGCATTGTGATGACAAGGGCATGGAGCATTCTGATGAAAAGGTGCATGGAGCATTGAGATTACAGTGGTTTTGAAGCAATGTGATTACAAAGGCATGGAGCATTGTGATGAAAAGGCAATGGAGCATTCTGATGACATGTGTCATGGAGCTTTGTGATGACAAGGACATAGAGCATTGTGATTACAGGGGTCTTGGAGCATTGTGATGAAAAGGGAATGGATCATCGTGATGAGAAAGGCATGGAGCCTTGTCATGACAGTGTTCAAGGAGCATACTGATGACAAGTGTCAGCGAGCATTGTGATGCCAAGTGTATTGAGCATTGTGGTAACAAAGGTCATGGAACATTGTGATGAGAAGACCTTGCATAATTGCGATGACGAGCGTCATGGGGCATGTGATGACAAGTGTTATTTAACACTGTGATCAGAAGGGTTTGGAGCATTGTGATGACAGAGGACATGGAGCATTTTTATTTCATTGGGATGACAATAGCATGAATCATTATGATGATGGGCATGGTGCATTATGATGACAGTGTTCATGGAGCATTGAGATGAAAAGTGGCATGGAGAATTGTGATTACAGAGAACTTGGAGCATTGTGATGACAAGTCAGTGGAACATAGTGATGGCAGGGGTCATGGAGCATTGTTATGACAGGTTTAATGGAGCATTGTGATTACAAGGGCATGGAGCAATGTGATGAGAGATTTCATTGAGCATTGTGATGACAATGTCATGGAGCATTGTGATGCCAACTGTCACAGAGCTTTGTGATGACAAATGTCATGGGGCATTTTGATGACAAGGGTGTGGTGCATTGTGATGAGCAGGGCAGGGAGCATTGTGATGACAAGTTTTATGGAGCATAGCGATGAAATGGATGTGGAGCATTGTGATGAAAAGAGCATGGCACATTGTGATGACATGTGTCATGGAGCATTGTGCTGACAAGCGCATGGAGCATTTTGATGACAAGTTCCATGGAGCATTGTGCTGACAAAGGCATGGAGCACGGTGTTGAAAAGGGACACAGAGAATTGTGATGAAAATTTCATGGAGCATTGTGCTTACAGTGATCACAGAGCCTTCTGTGACGAGGGCATGGACCATTGTGATGAGAAATGTCATGAATCATTGTGGTGACTGGAGTCACGGAGCACTGGGATGACAAGGCTCATGGAGCATTGTAATGACAAGGGCATGGATAAATATGATGACAGGGGCATGGAACACTGGTCTGACAAGATTCATGGATTATTGTGATGACAGTGGGCATGGAACATTGAGATGACAAGGGCATGGAACCTTGTGATGACAAGGTCATGGAGTATTGTGAATACAGGTGTCAGGGAGCATTGTGCTGACATATGTCATTGTCCATTGTGATGACAATGGCATGGAGCATTGTGATACCAAGTGTCATGGAGGATTGTGATGACAAAGGTAATGGAGCATTTTCATGACAAGGGCTTGGAACATTGTGATGACAAGTGTCATGGAGCATTCTGATGACAAGGGCATGGAGCATTCTGATGAAAATGTGCATGGAGCATTGAGATTACAGGGGTTTTGAACCAATGTGTTGACAAGGGCATGGAGCACTGTGATGAGAAGGCCATGGAGCATTCTGATGACATGCGTCATGGAGATTTGTGATGACAAGGACATGGAGCATTGTGGTTAAAGGGGTCTTGGAGCATTGTGATGAAAAGGGAATGGATCATTGTGATGAAAAATGCATGGAGCCTTGTCATGACAGGCTTCAAGGAGCATACTGATGACAACTGTCAGGGGGCATTGTGATGATAAGTGTATTGAGCATTGTGATGACAAAGATCATGGAGCATTGTGATGAGAAGACCATGGATAATTGTGATGACCAGCGTCATGGGGCATTGTGATGACAAGCGTTATGGAACATTGTGATCAGAAGGGTGTGGTGCATTGTGATGACAGAGGTCATTGAGCATTTTGATTTCATTGTGATGACAATAGAATGAAATATTATGGTGATGGGCACGGTGCATTGTGATGATAGGGTTCTTGGAGCATTGAGATTAAAAGGGGCATGGAGCATTGTGATTACAGGGGTGTTGGAGCATTGTGATGACAAGGGCATGGAGCATTGTGATGAGGAGGCGATGGAGCATTCTGATGACATGCGTCATGGAGCTTTGTGATGACAAGTGCATGGAGAATTATGATTACAGGGGTCATGGAATATTGTGATCACAGGGGTGAGGGAGTATTGTGATGACCAGTGATGGAACATTGTGATATCAGTGGTGAGAAGGCATTTTGAGGAGAAGTGCATGGAGCATTGTGATGACAAGATTTATGGAGAATTTTGATGACAAGGATGTGGAGCATTGTGATGACAAGGGACAAAGAGCATTGTGATGAAAATTTCATGAGGCACTGTGGTGACAAATGTCACACAGCTTTGTGTGACGAGGTCATGGACCATTGTGATGACAAGAGCATGGAGCAATGTGATGAGAGAATTCATTGAGCATTGTGATGACAATGGCATGGAACACTGTGATGCCAAGTGTTATGGAGCTTTGTGATGACAAATGTCAAGGGGCATTTTGATGACAAGGGCGTGGTGCATTGTGATGAAAAGGGCAGGGAGCATTGTGATGACAGGGTCATGGAGCAATTTGAATAAAATTGTCATGGAATATTTTGATGACAGTGGTTATGGAACATTGTGATGTCAGGGGTCATGAAGCATTGTGATGAAATGGGTCATGGAGCATTTTGTGACAGGGGTTATGGAACATTGTGATGTCAGGGGACATGGAGCATTGTGATGATAAGGGCATGTAGCACTGTGATGACAGTGGTCATGGAACATTGTGATGACAGGGGTGAGCGAGTATTGTGATGACTAGTGATGGAAAATTGTGATATATGTGGTGAGAGAGCATATTGATGAGAAGTGCATGGAGCATTGTGATGACAAGTTTTATGGAGCACAGCGATGAAAAGGATGTGGAGCATTGTGATGAAAAGAGCATGGCACATTGTGATGACATGTGTCATGGAGCATTGTGCTGACAAGCGCATGCAGCATTTTGAAGACAAATGTCATGGAGCATTGTGCTGACAAAGGCATGGATCGTTGTGATGACAAGGGACACAGAGCATTGTGATGAAAATTTCATGGAGCATTGTGGTGACAATGATCACAGAGCCTTGTGTGAAGAGGGCATGGACCATTGTGAGGACAAAGGTCATGAATCATTGTGATGACTGGAGTCACGGAGCATTGTGATGACAGGGGTCATGGAGCATTGTGATGACAAGGGCATGGAGCAATGTGATGACAGGGGCATGGAACATTGGTCTGACAAGTTTCACAGATTTTTGTGATGACAGTGGGCATGGAGCATTGAGATGACAAGGGTATGGATCATTGTGGTGACAAAGGCCACAGAGCCTTGTGTGACGAGGGCATGGACCATTGTGAGGACAAAGGTCATGAAGCATTGTGATGACAGGGGTCATGGAGCATTGTGATGATAATGTCATGGAGCATTTTTATGACAGGGGCATGGAACATTGGTCTGACATGTTTCATGGATTATTGTGATGACAGTGGGCATGGAACATTGTGATGACAAGGTCATGGAATATTGTGAAGACAGGTGTCAGGGAGCATTGTGATGACATATGTCATTGTCCATTGTGATGACTATGGCATGGAGCATTGTGATACCAAGTGTCATGGAGGATTGTGATGACAAAGGTAATGGAGCATTTTCATGACAAGGACTTGGAACATTGCGATGACAAGGGTCATGGAGCATTTTGATGACAAAGGCATGGAGCATTGTGATGAGAAGGCAATGGAGCATTCTGATGACATGCGTCATGGAGCTTTGTGATGACAAGGACATGGAGCATTGTGATTACAGGGGTCTTGGAGCATTGTGATGAAAAGGGAATGGATCATTGTGATGAAAAACGCATGGAGCCTTGTCATGACAGGGTTCAAGGAGCATACTGATGACAACTGTCAGGGAGCATTGTGATGGTAAGTGTATTGAGCATTGTGATGACAAAGATCATGGAGCATTGTGATGAGAAGACCATGGATAATTGTGATGACCAGCGTCATGGGGCAATGTGCTGACAAGTGTTATGGAACATTGTGATCAGAAGGGTTTGGTGTATTGTGATGACAGAGGTCATGGAGCATTTTGATTTCATTTTGATGACAATAGCATGAAATATTATGGTGATGGGCACGGTGCATTGTGATGACAGGGTTCATGGAGAACTGAGATGAAAAGGGGCATGGAGCATTGTGATTACAGGGGTGTTGGAGCATTGTGATGACAAGGGCATGGAGCATTGTGATGAGAAATCCATGGAGCATTCTGATGACATGCGTCATGGAGCTTCGTGATGAAAAGGGCATGGAGAATTGTGATTACAGGGGTCATGGAATATTGTGATGACATGGGTGAGGGAGTATTGTGATGACTAGTGATGGAACATTGTCATATCAGTGGTGAGAAGGCATTTTGAGGAGAAGTGCATGGATCATTTAGATGACAAGATTTATGGAGAATTTTGATGACAAGGATGTGGAGCATTGTGATGACAAGTGCATGGTGCATTGTGATGACATGGGTTATGGAGCATTGTGCTGACACGCGCAACGAGCATTGTGATGACAAGGGTCATGGAGCATTGTGCTGACAAAGGCATGGAGCATTGTGGTGACAAACGTCACAGAGCTTTGTGTGACGAGGTCATGGACCATTGTGATGACAAATGTCATGAAGCATTGTGATGACTGGAGTCACGGAGCATTGTGATAACAGGGGTCTTGGAGCATTGTGATGAAAAGGGAATGCATCATTGTGATGAAAAAGGCATGGAGCCTTCTCATGACAGTGTTCAAGGAGCATACTGATGACAAGTGTCAGCGAGCATTGTGATGCCAAGTGTATTGAGCATTGTGGTGAGAAAGGTCATGGAGCATTGTGATGAGAAGACCTTGTATAATTGTGATGACGAGCGTCATGGGGCATGTGATGACAAGTTTTATGGAACATTGTGATCAAAAGGGTTTGGAGCATTGTGGTGACAGAGGACATGGAGCATTTTGATATCATTGTGATGAGAATAGCATGAATCATTATGATGACGGGCCTGGTGCATTGTGATGACAGTGTTCATGGCCCATTGAGATGAAAAGTGGCATGGAGAATTGTGATTACAGAGGTCTTGGTTCATTGTGATGACAAGGGTCATGGAGCCTTGTGATGACAAGGCCATGGAACATTGTGATGGCAGGGGTTATGGAGCATTGTTATGACAGGTGTAATGGAGAATTGTGATGACAAGGGCATGGAGCAATGTGATGAGAGATTTCATTGAACACTGTGATGACAATGGCATGGAGCATTGTGATGCCAAGGGTCATGGAGCTTTGTTATGACAAATGTCATGGGGCATTTTGATGACAAGGGCATGGTGCATTGTGATTAGAAGGGCAGGGAGCATTGTGATGACAGTGTCATGGAGCAATTTGATGAAAAGGGTCATGGAATATTTTGATGACAGGGGTTATGGAACATTGTGATGTCAGGTGTCATGAAGCATTGTGATGAAATGGGTCATGGAGCATTTTGTGACAGGGGTTATGGAACATTGTGATGTCAGGGGTCATGGAGCATTGTGATGATAAGGGCATGTAGCACTGTGATGACAGTGGTCATGGAACATTGTGATGACAGAGGTGAGGGAGTATTGTGATGACCAGTGATGGAACATTGTGATATATGTGTTGAGAGAGGATTTTGATGAGAAGTGCATGGAGCATTGTGATGACAAGTTTTATGGAGCAGAGCGATGAAAAGGATGTGGAGCATTGTGATGAAAAGAGCATGGCACATTGTGATGACATGTGTCATGGCTCATTGTGCTGACAAGCGCATGGAGCATTTTGATGACAAGTGTCATGGAGCATTTTGCTGACAAAGGCATGGAGCACTGTGATGACAAGGGACACAGAGCATTCTGATGAAAATTTCATCGAGCATTGTGGTGACAAAGATCACAGAGCCTTGTGTGACGAGGGCATGGACCATTGTGATAGAAAGGTCATGAATCATTGTGGTGACTGGAGTCACGGAGCACTGTGATGACAGGGGTCATGGAGCATTGTGATGACAAGGGCATGGAGCAATATGATGACAGGGTCATGGAACATTGGTCTGACAATTTCATGGATTATTGTGATGACAGTGGACATGGAACATTGAGATGACAAGGGCATGGAGCATTGTGGTGACAAAGGTCACAGAGCCTTGTGTGACGAGGGCATGGACCATTGTGATGACAAATGTCATGAAGCATTGTGATGACTGGAGTCACGGAGCACTGTGATGACAGGGGTCATGGAACATTGCGATGACAAGGGCATGGAGCATCGAGATGACATGGGTTATGGAGCATTGTGCTGACACGCGCATCGAGCATTGTGATGACAAGGGTCATGGAGCATTGTGATGACAAGGGTCACAGAGCATTGTGATAAAAATTTCATGGAGCATTGTGGTGACAAACGTCATAGAGCTTTGTGTGACTAGGTCATGTACCATTGTGATGACAAATGTCATGAAGCATTGTGATGACTGGAGTCACGGAGCATTGTGATAACAGGGGTCTTGGAGCATTGTGATGAAAAGGGAATGGATCATTATGATGAAAAAGGCATGGAGCCTTGTCATGACTGTGTTCAAGGAGCATACTGATGACAAGTGTCAGCGAGCATTGTGATGCCAAGTGTATTGAACATTGTGGTGACAATGGTTATGGAGCACTGTGATGAGAAGACCTTGCATAATTGTGATGACGAGCGTCATGGGGCATGTGATGACAAGTGTTATGGAACATTGTGATCAGAAGGGTTTGGAGCATTGTGATGACAGAGGACATGGAGCATTTTGATTTCATTGTGATGACAATAGCATGAATCATTATGATGATGGGCATGGTGCATTGTGATGACAGGTTTCATGGAGCATTGAGATGAAAAGTGGCATGGAGAATTGTGATTACAGAGGTCTTGGAGCATTGCGATGACAAGGGTCATGGAGCCTTGTGATGACAAGGCCGTGGAACATTGTGATTGCAGGGGTCATGGAGCATTTTTATGACAAGGCCATGGAGCAATGTGATGAGAGATTTCATTGAACACTGTGATGACAATGGCATGGAGCATCGTTTTGCCAAAGGTCATGGAGATTCGTTATGACAAATATCATGGGGCATTTTGATGACAAGGGTGTGGTGCATTGTGATGAGAAGGGCAGGGAGCATTGTGATGACAGTGTCATGGAGCAATTTGAATAAAAGTTCATGGAATATTTTGATGACAGGATTTATGGAACATTGTGATGTCAGGGGTCATGAAGCATTGTGTTGAAATGGGTCATGGAGCATTTTGTGACAGGGGTTATTGAACATTGTGATGTCAGGGGTAATGGAGAATTGTGATTACAGGTGTCTTGGAGCATTGTGATGAAAAGGGAATGGATCATTGTGATGAAAAATGCATGGAGCCTTGTCATGACTGTGTTCAAGGAGCATACTGATGACAAGTGTCAGCGAGCATTGTGATGCCAAGTGTATTGAGCATTGTGGTGACAAAGGTCATGGAGCATTGTGATGAGAAGACCTTGCATAATTGTGATGACGAGCGTCATGGGGCATGTGATGACAAGTGTTATGGAACATTTTGATCAGAAGGGTTTGGAGCATTGTGATGACAGAAGACATGGAGCATTTTGATTTCATTGTGATGACAATAGCATGAATCATTATGATGATGGGCATGGTGCATTGTGATGACAGTGTTCATGGAGCATTGAGATGTAAAGTGGCATGGAGAATTGTGATTAAAGAGGTCTTGGAGCATTGCAATGACAAGTGTCATGGAGCCTTGTGATGACAAGGCCGTGGAACATTGTGATGGCAGGGTTCATGGAGCATTGTTATGACAGGTGTAATGGAGCATTGTGATTACAAGGGCATGGAGCTATGTGATGAGAGATTTCATTGAACACTGTGATGACAATTGCATGGAGCATTGTGATGCCAAGCATAATGGAGATTTGTTATGACAAATGTCATGGGGCATTTTGATGACAAGGGCGTGGTGCATTGTGATGAGAAGGGCAGGGAGCATTGTGATGACAGGGTCATGGAGCAATTTGATGAAAAGGGTCATGGAATATTTTGATGACATGGGTTATGGAACATTGTGATGTCAGGGGTCATGAAGCATTGTGATGAAATGGGTCATGGAGCATTTTGTGGCAGGGGTTATGGAACATTGTGATGTCAGGGGTCATGGAGCATTGTGATGATAAGTGCATGTAGCACTGTGATGACAGTGGTCATGGAACATTGTGATGACAGAGGTGAGGGAGTATTGTGATGATTAGTGATGGAACATTGTGATATATGTGTTGAGAGAGCATTTTGAGGAGAAGATCATGGAGCATTGTGATGACAAGTTTTATGTAGCAGAGCGATGAAAAGGATGTGGAGCATTGTGATGAAAAGAGCATGGCACATTGTGATGACATGTGTCATGGAGCATTGTGCTGACAAGCGCATGGAGCATTTTGATGACAAGTGTCATGGAGCATTGTGCTGACAAAGGCGTGGAGCACTGTGATGACAAGGGACACAGAGCACTGTGATGAAAATTTCATGGAGCATTGTGGTGCAAAGATCACAGAGCCTTGTGTGACGAGGGCATGGACGATTGTGATGAGAAAGTTCATGATCATTGTGATGACTGGAGTCATAGAGCACTGTGATGACAGGGGTCATGGAGCATTGTTATGACAAGGGCATGGATCAATATGATGACAGGGGATTGGAACATTGGTCTGACAAATTTCATGGATTATTGTGATGACAGTGGGCAAGGAGCATTGAGATGACAAGGGCATGGAGCATAGTGGTGACAAAGGTCACAGAGCCTTGTGTGACGAGGGCATGGAGCATTGTGAGGACAAAGGTCATGAAGCATTGTGATGACTGGAGTCAAGGAGCATTGTGATGACGGGGTCATGGAGCATTGTGATGACAAGATCATGGAGCATTGTGATGACAGGGGCATGGAACATTGGTCTGACATGTTTCATGGATTATTGTGATGACAGTGGGCATGGCGCATTGTGATGACAAGGGCATGGAACATTGTGATGACAAGGTCATGGAGTATTGTGAAGACAGGTGTCAGGGAACATTGTGATAACATATGTCATTGTACATTGTGATGACAATGGCATGGAGTATTGTGATACCAAGTGTCATGGAAGATTGTGATGACAAAGGTAAGGGAGAAGTTTGATGACAAGGGCTTGGAACATTGCGATGACAAGGGTCATGGAGCATTCTGATGACAAGGGCATGGAGCATTCTGATGAAAATGTGCATGGAGCATTGAGATTACAGGGGTTTTGAAGCAATGTGTTTACAAGGGCATGGAGCATTATGATGAGAAGGCAATGGAGCATTCTTATGACATGCGTCATGGAGCTTTGTGATAACAAGGGCATGGAGCATTGTGATTACAGGGTGTTGGAGCATTGTGATGACAAGGGCATGGAGCATTCTGATGACAAGGGCATGGAGCATTCTGATGAAAAGGTGCATGGAGCATTGAGATTACAGTGGTTTTGAAGCAATGTGATTACAAGGGCATGGAGCATTGTGATGAAAAGGCAATGGAGCATTCTGATGACATGTGTCATGGAGCTTTGTGATGACAAGGACATAGAGCATTGTGATTACAGGGGTCTTGGAGCATTGTGATGAAAAGGGAATGGATCATTGTGATGAAAAAGGCATGGAGCCTTGTCATGACAGTGTTCAAGGAGCATACTGATGACAAGTGTCAGCGAGCATTGTGATGCCAAGTGTATTGAGGATTGTGGTGACAAAGGTCATGGAGCATTGTGATGAGAAGACCTTGCATAATTGTGATGACGAGCGTCATGGGGCATGTGATGACAAGTGTTATTTAACACTGTGATCAGAAGGGTTTGGAGCATTGTGATGACAGAGGACATGGAGCATTTTTATTTCACTGGGATGACAATAGCATGAATCATTATGATGATGGGCACGGTGCATTGTGATGACAGTGTTCATGGAGCATTGAGATGAAAAGTGGCATAGAGAATTGTGATTACAGAGAACTTGGAGCATTGTGATGACAAGGCAGTGGAACATAGTGATGGCAGGGGTCATGTAGCATTGTTATGACAGGTTTAATGGAGCATTGTGATGACAAGGGCATGGAGCAATGTGATGAGAGATTTCATTGAGCATTGTGATGACAATGTCATGGAGCATTGTGATGCCAACGGTCATGGAGCTTTGTGATGACAAATGTCATTAGGGATTTTGATGACAAGGGTGAGGTGCATTGTGATGAGCAGGGCAGGGAGCATTGTGATGACAAGTTTTATGGAGCATAGCGATGAAAAGGATGTGGAGCATTGTGATGAAAAGAGCATGGCACATTGTGATGACATGTGTCATGGAGCATTGTGCTGACAAGCACATGGAGCATTTTGATGACAAGTTCCATGGAGCATTGTGCTGACAAAGGCATGGAGCACTGTGTTGAAAAGGGACACAGAGAATTGTGATGGAAATTTCATGGAGCATTGTGCTTACAGTGATCACAGAGCCTTCTGTGACGAGGGCATGGACCATTGTGATGAGAAATGTCATGAATCATTGTGGTGACTGTAGTCACAGAGCACTGGGAAGACAAGGGTCATGGAGCATTGTAATGACAAGGGCATGGATAAATATGATGACAGGGGCATGGAACACTGGTCTGACAAGATTCATGGATTATTGTGATGACAGTGGGCATGGAACATTGAGATGACAAGGGCATGGAACCTTGTGATGACAAGGTCATGGAGTATTGTGAATACAGGTGTCAGGGAGCATTGTGATGACATATGTCATGGTCCATTGTGATGACAATGGCATGGAGCATTGTGATACCAAGTGTCATGGAGGATTGTGATGACAAAGGTAATGGAGCATTTTGATGACAAGGGCTTGGAACATTGTGATGACAAGTGTCATGGAGCATTCTGATGACAAGGGCATGGAGCATTCTGATGAAAATGTGCATGGAGCATTGAGATTACAGGGGTTTTGAACCAATGTGTTGACAAGGGCATGGAGCACTGTGATGAGAAGGCCTTGGAGCATTCTGATGACATGCGTCATGGAGATTTGTGATGACAAGGACATGGAGCATTGTGGTTACAGGGGTCTTGGAGCATTGTGATGAAAAGGGAATGGATCATTGTGATGAAAAATGCATGGAGCCTTGTCATGACAGGCTTCAAGGAGCATACTGATGACAACTGTCAGGGAGCATTGTGAAGATAAGTGTATTGAGCATTGTGATGACAAAGATCATGGAGCATTGTGATGAGAAGACCATGGATAATTGTGATGACCAGCGTCATGGGGCATTGTGATGACAAGTGTTATGGAACATTGTGATCAGAAGGGTTTGGTGCATTGTGATGACAGAGGTCATTGAGCATTTTGATTTCATTGTGATGACAATAGCATGAAATATTATGGTGATGGGCACGGTGCATTGTGATGATAGGGTTCTTGGAGCATTGAGATTAAAAGGGGCATGGAGCATGGTGATTACAGGGGTGTTGGATCATTGTGATGACAAGGGCATGGAGCATTGTGATGAGGAGGCCATGGAGCATTCTGATGACATGCGTCATGGAGCTTTGTGATGACAAGTGCATGGAGAATTATGATTACAGGGGTCATGGAATATTGTGATGACAGAGGTGAGGGAGTATTGTGATGACTAGTGATGGAACATTGTGATATCAGTGGTGAGAAGGCATTTTGAGGAGAAGTGCATGGAGCATTGTGATGACAAGATTTATGGAGAATTTTGATGACAAGGATGTGGAGCATTGTGATGACAAGTGTATGGTGCATTGTGATGACATGGGCTATGGAGCATTGTGCTGACACGCGCATCGAGCTTTGTGATGACAAGCGTCATGGAGCATTGTGCTGACAATGGCATGGAGCTTTGTGATGACAAGGGTCACAGAGCATTGTGATAAATATTTCATGGAGCATTATGATGACAAAGGTCACAGAGCTTTGTGTGACGAGGTCATGGACCATTGTGATGACAAATGTCATGAAGCATTGTGATGACTGGAGTCACGGAGCGTTGTGATAACAGGGGTCTTGGAGCATTGTGATGAAAAGGGAATGGATCATTGTGATGAAAAAGCCATGGAGCCTTCTCATGACAGTGTTCAAGGAGCATACTGATGACAAGTGTCAGCGAGCATTGTGATGCCAAGTGAATTGAGCATTGTGGTGACAAAGGTCATGGAGCATTGTGATGAGAAGACCTTGCATAATTGTGATGACGAGCGTCATGGGGCATGTGATGACAAGTGTTATGGAACATTGTGTTCAGAAGGGTTTGGAGCATTGTGATGACAGAGGACATGGAGCATTTTTATTTCATTTTGATGACAATAACATGAATCATTATGATGATGGGCATGGTGCATTGTGATGACAGTGTTCATGGAGCATTGAGATGAAAAGTGGCATGGAGAATTGTGATTACAGAAGTCTTGGAGCCTTGTGATGACAAGGCCGTGGAACATAGTGATGGCAGGGTTCATGGAGCATTGCGATGACAAGGGTATGGAGCAATGAGATGAGAGATTTCATTGAGCATTGTGATGACAATAGCATGGAGCATTGTGATGCCAAGGGTCATGGAGCTTTGTGATGACAAATGTCATGGGACATTTTGATGACAAGGGCGTGGTGCACTGTGATGAGAAGGGCAGGGAGCATTGTGATGACAAGTTTTATGGAGCATTGCAATGAAGAGGATGTGGAGCATTGTGATGAAAAGAGCATTGCACATTTTGATGACATGTGTCATGGAGCATTGTGCTGACAGGCGCATGGAGCATTTTGATGACACGTGTGATGGAGCATTGTGCTGAAAAAGGCATGGAGCACTGTGTTGACAAGGGACACAGAGCATTGTGATGAAAATTTCATGAGGCATTGTGGTGACAAATGTCACACAGCTTTGTGTGACGAGGTCATGGACCATTGTGATGACAAGAGCATGGAGCAATGTGATGAGAGATTTCATTGAGCATTGTGATGACAATGGCATGGAACACTGTGATGCCAAGTGTTATGGAGATTTGTGATGACAAATGTCAAGGGGCATTTTGATGACAAGGGCGTGGTGCATTGTGATGAGAAGGGCAGGGAGCATTGTGATGACAGGGTCATGGAGCAATTTGAATAAAAGTGTCATGGAATATTTTGATGACAGTGGTTATGGAACATTGTGATGTCAGGGGTCATGAAGCATTGTGATGAAATGGGTCATGGAGCATTTTGTGACAGGGGTTATGGAACATTGTGATGTCAGGGGACATGGAGCATTGTGATGATAAGGGCATGTAGCACTGTGATGACAGTGGTCATGGAACATTGTGATGACAGGGGTGAGCGAGTATTGTGATGACTAGTGATGGAAAATTGTGATATATGTGGTGAGAGAGCATTTTGATGAGAAGTTCATGGAGCATTGTGATGACAAGTTTTATGGAGCACAGCGATGAAAAGGATGTGGAGCATTGCGATGAAAAGAGCATGGCACATTGTGATGACATGTGTCATGGAGCATTGTGCTGACAAGCGCATGCAGCATTTTGATGACAAATGTCATGGAGCATTGTGCTGACAAAAGCATGGATCTTTGTGATGACAAGGGACACAGAGCATTGTGATGAAAATTTCATGGAGCATTGTGGTGACAATGATCACAGAGCCTTGTGTGAAGAGGGCATGGACCATTGTGAGGACAAAGGTCATGAATCATTGTGATGACTGGAGTCACGGAGCATTGTGATGACAGGGGTCATGGAGCATTGTGATGACAAGGGCATGGAGCAATGTGATGACAGGGGCATGGAACATTGTTCTGACAAGTTTCACAGATTTTTGTGATGACAGTGGGCATGGAGCATTGAGATGACAAGGGTATGGATCATTGTGGTGACAAAGGTCACAGAGCCTTGTGTGACGAGGGCATGGACCATTGTGAGGACAAAGGTCATGAAGCATTGTGATGACAGGGGTCATGGAGCATTGTGATGACAATGTCATGGAGCATTTTTATGACAGGGGCATGGGACATTGGTCTGACATGTTGCATGGATTATTGTGATGACAGTGGGCATGGAACATTGTGATGACAAGGTCATGGAATATTGTGAAGACAGGTGTCAGGGAGCATTGTGATGACATATGTCATTGTCCATTGTGATGACTATGGCATGGAGCATTGTGATACCAAGTGTCATGGAGGATTGTTATGACAAAGGTAATGGAGCATTTTCATGACAAGGACTTGGAACATTGCGATGAGAAGGGTCATGGAGCATTGTGATGAGAAGGCAATGGAGCATTCTGATGACATGTGTCATGGAGCTTTGTGATGACAAGGACATGGAGCATTGTGATTACAGGGGTCTTGGAGCATTGTGATGAAAAGGGAATGGATCATTGTGATGAAAAACGCATGGAGCCTTGTCATGACAGGGTTCAAGGAGCATACTGATGACAACTGTCAGGGAGCATTGTGATGATAAGTGTATTGAGCATTGTGATGACAAAGATCATGGGGCATTGTGATGAGAAGACCATGGATAATTGTGATGACCAGCGTCATGGGGCATTGTGCTGACAAGTGTTATGGAACATTGTGATCAGAAGGGTTTGGTGTATTGTGATGACAGAGGTCATGGAGCATTTTGATTTCATTGTGATGACAATAGCATGAAATATTATGGTGATGGGAATGGTGCATTGTAATGACAGGGTTCATGGTGTACTGAGATGAAAAGGGGCATGGAGCATTGTGATTACAGGGGTGTTGGAGCATTGTGATGACAAGGGCATGGAGCATTGTGATGAGAAATCCATGGAGCATTCTGATGACATGCGTCGTGGAGCTTCGTGATGAAAAGGGCATGGAGAATTGTGATTACAGGGGCCATGGAATATTGTGATGACAGGGGTGAGGGAGTATTGTGATGACTAGTGATGGAACATTGTCATATCAGTGGTGAGAAGGCATTTTGAGGAGAAGTGCATGGATCATTTAGATGACAAGGTTTATGGAGCCGTTTGATGACAAGGATGTGGAGCATTGTGATGACAAGTGCATGGTGCATTCTGATGACATGGGTTATGGAGCATTGTGCTGACACGCGCAACGAGCATTGTGATGACAAGGGTCATGGAGCATTGTGCTGACAAAGGCATGGAGCATTGTGGTGACAAACGTCACAGAGCTTTGTGTGACGAGGTCATGGGCCATTGTGATGACAAATGTCATTAAGCATTGTGATGACTGGAGTCACGGAGCATTGTGATAACAGGGGTCTTGGAGCATTGTGATGAAAAGGGAATGGATCATTGTGATGAAAAAGGCATGGAGCCTTCTCATGACAGTGTTCAAGGAGCATACTGATGACAAGTGTCAGCGAGCATTGTGATGCCAAGTGTATTGAGCACTGTGGTGACAAAGGTCATGGAGCATTGTGATGAGAAGACCTTGCATAATTGTGATGACGAGCGTATTGGGGCATGTGATGACAAGTGTTATGGAACATTGTGTTCAGAAGGGTTTGGAGCATTGTGATGACAGAGGACATGGAGCATATTGATTTCATTGTGATGACAATAGCATGAATCATTATGATGATGGGCATGGTGCATAGTGATGACAGTGCTCATGGCGCATTGAGATGAAAAGTGGCATGGAGAATTGTGATTACAGAGGTCTTGGAGCATTGTGATGACAAGGGTCATGGAGCCTTGTGATGACAAGTCCGTGCAACATTGTGATGGCAGGGGTCATGGAGCATTGTTATGACACGTGTAATGGAGCATTGTGATGACAAGGGCATGGAACAATGTGATGAGAGATTTCATTGAGCATTGTGATGACAATGGCATGAAGCTTTGCGATGCCAAGGATCATGGAGATTTGTGATGACAAATGTCATGGGGCATTTTGATGACAAGGGCGTGGTGCATTGTGATGAGAAGGGCAGGGAGCATTGTGATGACAGGGTCATGGAGCAATTTGAATAAAATTGTCATGGAATATTTTGATGACGGGATTATGGAACATTGTGATATCAGGGGTCACGAAGCATCGTGAAGAAATGGGTCATGGTGCATTTTGTGCCAGGGTTTATGGAACATTGTGATGTCAGGGGCCATGGAGCATTGTGATGATAAGGGCATGGAGCACTGTGATGACAGTGGTCATGGAACATTGTGATGAGAGGGGTGAGCGAGTATTGTGATGACTAGTGATCGAATATTGTGATATATATATTGTGAGAGAGAATTTTGATGAGCACTGCATGGAGCATTGTGATGACAAGTTTTATGGAGCATAGCGATGAAAAGCATGTGGAGCATTGTGAAGAAGAGAACATGGCACATTGTGATGACATGTGTCATGGAGCATTGTGCTGACAAGCGCATGGATCATTTTGATGATAAGTGTCGTGGAGCATTGTGCTGACAAAGGCATGGAGCATTGTGATGACAAGGGACACAGAGCATTGTGATGAAAATTTCACGGAGCATTGTGGTTACAAAAATCACAGACCCTTGTGAGACGAAGGCATGGACCATTGTGATGAGAAAGGTCATGAATCATTGTTATTACTGGAGTCAAGGAGCATTGTGATGACAGGGGTCATGGAGCATTGTGATGACAAGGGCATGGAGCAATGTGATGACAGGGGCATGGAACATTGGTCTGACATGTTTCATGGATTATTGAGATGACAGTGGGCATGGCGCATTGTGATGACAAGGGCATGGAATATTGTGATGACAAGGTAATGGAATATTGTGAAGACAGGTGTCAGGGAACATTGTGATGACTTATGTCATTGTGCATTGTGATGACAATGGCATCGAGCATAGTGATGCCAAGGGTCTTGGAGGTTGAGATGAAAAATGTCATGGGGCATTTTGATGACAAGGGCGTGGTGCATTGTGATGAGAAGGGCAGGGAGCATTTTGATGACAGGGTCATGGAGCAATTTGAAAAAAAGAGTCATGGAATATTTTGATGACAGTGGTTATGGAACATTGTGATGTCAGGGGTCATGGAGCATTGTGATGATAAGGGCATGGAGCAATATGATGAGAGGGGCATGGAACATTGGTCTGACAAGTTTCATGGATTATTGTGATGACAGTGGGCATGGAGCATTGAGATGACAAGGGCATGGAGCATTGTGGTGACAAAGGTCACAGAGCCTTGTGTGACGAAGGCATGGACCATTGTGAGGACAAATGTCATGAAGCATTGTGATGACTGAAGTCACGGAGCACTGTGATGACAGGGGTCATGAAGCATTGTGATGACAAGGGCATGGAGCATTGTGATGACAGGGGCATGGAACATTGGGTTGATATGTTTCATGGATTATTGTGATGACAGTGGGCATGGCGCATTGTGATGACAAGGGCATGGAACATTGTGATGACAAGGTCATGGAGTACTGTGAAGACAGTTGTCAGGGAGCATTGTGATGATATATGTCATTGTCCATTGTGATGACAATGGCATGGAGCATTGTGATACCAAGTGTCATGGAGGATTGTGATGACATATGTAATGGAGCATTTTGATGACAAGGGCTTGGAACATTGCGATGACAAGGGTCATGGAGCATTGTGATGACAAGGGCATGGAGCATTCTGATGAAAAGGTGCATGGAGCATTGAGATTACAGGGGTTTTGAAGCAATGTGATTACAAGAGCATGGAGCATTGTGATGAGAAGGCAATGGAGCATTCTGATGACATGCGTCATGGAGCTTTGTAATGACAAGGACATGGAGCATTGTGATTACAGGGGTCTTGGAGCATTGTGATGAAAAAGGAATGGATCATTGTGCTGAAAAATGCATGGAGCCTTGTCATGACAGGCTTCAAGGAGCATACTGGTGACAACTGTCAGGGAGCATTGTGATGATAAGTGTATTGAGCATTGTGATGACAAAGATCATGGAGCATTGTGATGAGAAGACCATGGATAATTGTGATGACCAGCGTCATGGGGCATTGTGATGACAAGTGTTATGGAACATTGTGATCAGAAGGGTTTGGTGCATTGTGATGACAGAGGTCATTGAGCATTTTGATTTCATTGTGATGACAATAGCATGAAATATTATGGTGATGGGCACGGTGCATTGTGATGACAGGGTTCATGGGGCATTGAGACGAAAAGGGGCATGGAGCATTTTGATTACAGGTGTGTTGGAGCATTGTGATGACAAGGGCATGGAGCATTGTGAAGACAAGGCCGTGGAACATTTTGATGGCAGGGGTCATGGAGCATTGTTATGACAGGTGTAATGGAGCATTGTGATAACAAGGGCATTGAGCATTCTGATGAAAATGTGCATGGAGCATTGAGATTACAGGGGTTTTTAAGCAATGTGTTGACAAGGGCAAGGAGCATTGTGATGAGAAGGCAATGGAGCATTCTGATGACATGCATCATGGAGCTTTGTGATGAAAAGGACATGGAGCATTGTGACTACAGGGGTGTTGGAGCATTGTGATGACAAGGGCATGGAGCAATGTGATGAGAGATTTCATTGAGCATTTTCATGACAATGGCATGGAACACTGTGATGCCAAGGGTTATGGAGCTTTGTGATGACAAATGTCAAGGGGCATTTTGATGACAAGGGCGTGGTGCATTGTGATGAGAAGGGCAGGGAGCATCGTGATGACAGGGTCATGGAGCTATTTCAATAAAAGTGTCATGGAATATTTTGATGACAGTGGTTAAGGAACATTGTGATGTCAGGGGTCATGAAGCATTGTGATGAAATGGGTAATGGAGCATTTTGTGATAGTGGTTATGGAACATCGTGATGTCAGGGGTCATGGAGCATTGTGATGATAAGTGCATGTAGCACTGTGATGACAGTGGTCATGGAACATTGTGATGACAGGGGTGAGCGAGTATTGTGATGACTAGTGATGGAACATTGTGATATATGTGGTGAGAGAGCATTTTGATGAGAAGTGCATGGAGCATTGTGATGACAAGTTTTATGGAGCACAGCAATGAAAAGGATGTGGAGCATTGTGATGAAAAGAGCATGGCATGTTGTGATGACATGTGTCATGGAGCATTGTGCTGACAAGTGCATGGAGCATTTTGATGACAAGTGTCATGGAGCATTGTGCTGACAAAGGCATGGAGCATTGTGATGACAAGGGACACAGAGCATTCTGATGAAAATTTCATGGAGCATTGTGGTGACAATGATCACAGAGCCTTGTGTGACGAGGGCATGGACCATTGTGAGGACAAAGGTCATGAATCATTGTGATGACTGGAGTCATGGAGCATTGTGATGACAGTGGTCATGGAGCATTGTGATGACAAGGGCATGGAGCAATATGATGACAGGGGCATGGAACATTGGTCTGACAAGTTTCACAGATTTTTGTGATGACAGTGGGCATGGAGCATTGAGATGACAAGGGCATGGAACATTGTGGTGACAAGGTCACAGAGCCTTGTGTGACGAGGGCATGGACCATTGTGAGGACAAAGGTCAAGAAGCACTGTGCGGACAAAGGTCATGAAGCATTGTGATGACTGGAGTCACGGAGCCTTGTGATGACAGGGGTCATGGAGGATTGTGATGACAATGGCATGGAGTATTGTTATGACAGGGGCATGGAACATTGGTCTGACATGTTTCATGGATTATTGTGATGGCAGTGGGCATGTCGAATTGTGATGACAAGGTCATGGAATATTGTGATGACAAGGGCATGGAGTATTGTGAAGACAGGTGTCAGGGAGCATTGTGATGACATATGTCATTGTCCATTGTGATGACTATGGCATGGAGCATTGTGATACCAAGTGTCATGGAGCATTGTGATGAGAAGGCAATGGAGCATTCTGATGACATGCGTCATGGAGCTTTGTGATGACCAGGACATGGAGCATTGTGATTACAGGGGACTTGGAGCATTGTGATGAAAAGGGAATGGATCATTGTGATGAAAAATGCATGGAGCCTTGTCATGACAGGGTTCAAGGAACATACTGATGACAACTGTCAGGGAGCATTGTGATGATAAGTGTATTGAGCATTGTGATGCCAAAGATCATGGAGCATTGTGATGAGAAGACTATGGATAATTATGATGACCAGAGTCATGGGGCACTGTGATGACAAGTGTTATGGAACATTGTGATCAGAAGGGTTTGGTGCATTGTGATGACAGAGGTCATTGATTATTTTGATTTCATTTTGATGACAATAGCATGAAATATTATGGCGATGGGCACGGTGCATTGTGATGAGAGGGTTCATGTAGCATTGAGATGAAAAGGGTCATGGAGCATTGTGATTACAGGGGTGTTGGAGCATTGTGATGACAAGGGCAGGGAGCATTGTGATGAAAAGGCCATGGAGCATTCTGATGACATGCGTCATGGAGCTTTGTGATGACAAGGGCATGGAGAATTGTGATTACAGGGGTCATGGAATATTGTGATGACAGGGGTGAGGGAGTATTGTGATTAGTAGTGATGGAACATTGTGATATCAGTGGTGAGAAGGCATTTTGAGGAGAAGTGCATGGAGCATTGTGATGACAAGGTTTATGGAGCATTTTGATGACAAGGATGTGGAGCATTGTGATGACAAGTGCATGGTGCATTGTGCTGACACGCGCATCGAGCATTGTGATGACAAGGGTCATGGAGCATTGTGCTGACAATGGCATGGAGCTTTGTGATGACAAGGGTCACAGAGCATTGTGATAAAAATTTCAGGGAGCATTGTGGTGACAAAGGTCACAGAGCTTTGTGTGACGAGGTCATGGACCATTGTGATGACAAGTGTCATGAAGCATTGTGATGACTGGAGTCATGGAGCATTGTGATAACAGGGGTATGGAGCATTGTGATGAGAAGGGAATTGATCATTGTGATGAAAAAGGCATGAAGCCTTGTCATGACAGTGTTCAAGGAGCATACTGATGACAAGTGTCAACGAGCATTGTGATGCCAAGTGTATTGATCATTGTGGTGACAAAGGTCATGGAGCATTGTGATGAGAAGACTTTGCATAATTGTGATGACGAGCGTCATGGGGCATGTGATGCCAAGTGTTATGGAACATTGTGATCAGAAGCGTTTGGAGCATTGTGATGACAGAGGACATGGAGCATTTTGATTTCATTGTGATGACAATAGCATGAAATATTATGGTGTTGGGCATGGTGCATTGTGATGACAGTGTTCATGGAGCATTGAGATGAAAAGTGGCATGGAGAATTGTGATTACAGAGGTCTTTGAGCATTGTGATAACAAGGGTCATGGAGCCTTGTGATGACAAGGCCATGGAACATTGTGATGGCAGGGGTCATGGAGCATTGTTATGACAGGTGTAATGGAGCATTTTGATGACAAGGTCATGGAGCAATGTGATGAGAGATTTCATTGAGCATTGTGATGACAATGGCATGGAACACTGTGATGCCAAGGGTTATGGTGCTTTGTTATGACAAATGTCAAGGGGCATTTTGATGACAAGGGCGTGTTGCATTGTGATGAGAAGGGCAGGGAGCATTGTGATGACAGGGTCATGGAGCAATTTGAATAAAAGTGTCATGGTATATTTTGATGACAGGGGTTATGGAACATTGTGATGTCAGGGGTCATGAAGCATGTAATGAAATTGGTCATGGAGCATTTTGTGACAGGGGTTATGGAACATTGTGATGTCAGGGGTCATGGAGCATTGTGATGATAAGGGCATGTATCACTGTGATGACAGTGGCGAAGGAACATTGTGATGACAGGGGTGAGCGAGTATTGTGATGACTAGTGATGGAACATTGTGATATATGTGGTGAGAGAGCATTTTGATGAGAAGTGCATGGAGCATTGTGATGACAAGTTTTATGGAGCACAGCGATGAAAAGGATGTGGAGCATTGTGATGAAAAGAGCATGGCACATTGTGATGACATGTGTCATGGAGCATTGTGCTGACAAGCGCATGGAGCATTTTGATGACAAATGTCATGGACCATTGTGTTGACAAAGGCATGGAGCATTGTGATGACAAGGGACACAGAGCATTGTGATGAAAATTTCATGGAGCATTGTGGTGACAAAGATCACAGAGCCTTGTGTGACGAGGGCATGGACCATTGTGAAGAAAATGGTCATGAATCATTGTGATGACTGGAGTCACGGAGCATTGTGATGACAGTGGTCATGGAGCATTGTGATGACAAGGGCATGGAGCAATGTGATGAGAGGGGCAGGCAACATTGCTCTGACAAGTTTCATGGATTTTTGTGATAACAGTGGGCATGGAGCATTGAGATGACAAGGGCATGGAGCATTGTGGTGACAAAGGTCACAGAGCCTGGTGTGACGAGGGCATGGACCATAGTGAGGACAAAGTCATGAAGCATTGTGATGACTGGAGTCACGGAGCATTGTGATGACAGGGGTCATGTAGCACTGTGATGACAATGGCATGGAGCTTTGTGATGACAAGTGTCACAGAGCATTGTGATAAAAAATACATGGAGCATTGTGGTGACAAATGTCACAGAGCTTTGTGTGACGAGGTCATGGACCACTGTGATGACAAATGTCATGAAGCATTGTGATGACTGGAGTCACGGAGCATTGTGATAACATGGGTCTTGGAGCATTGTGATGAAAAGGGAATGGATCATTGTGATGAAAATGGCATGGAGCCTTGTCATGACAGTGTTCAAGGAGCATACTGATGACAAGTGTCAGCGAGCATTGTGATGCCAAGTGTATTGAGCATTGTGGTGACAAAGGTCATGGAGCATTGTCATGAGAAGACCTTGCATAATTTTGATGACGAGCGTCATGGGGCATGTGATGACAAGTGTTATGGAACATTGTTATCAGAAGGGTTTGGAGCATTGTGATGACAGAGGACATGGAGCATTTTGATTTCATTGTGATGAAAATAGCATGAAATATTATGGTGTTGGGCATGGTGCATTGTGATGACAGTGTTCATGGAGCAGTGAGATGAAGAGTGGCATGGAGAATTGGGATTACAGAGGTCTTGGAGCATTGTGATGACAAGGGTCATGGAGCCTTGTGATGACAAGGCCGTAGAACATTGTGATGGCAGGGGTCATGGAGCATTGTTATGACAGGTGTAATGGAGCACTGTGATGACAAGGGCATGGAGCAATGTGATGAGAGATTTCCTTGAATATTGTGATGACAATGGCATGGAGCACTGTGATGCCAAGGGTCATGGAGCTTTGTGATGACAAATGTCAAGGGGCATTTTGATGACAAGGGTGTGGTGCATTGTGATGAGAAGGGCAGGGAGCATTGTGATGACAGGGTCATGGATCAATTTGAATAAAATTGTCATGGAATATTTTGAAGACAGGGCTTATGGAACATTGTGATGTCAGTGGTCATGAAACATTGTGATGAAATGGGTCATGGAGCATTGTGTGAGAGGGCTTATGGAACATTTTGATGTCAGGGGTCATGAAGCATTGTGATGAAATGGGTCATGGAGCATTGTGTGACAGGGGTTATGGAACATTGTGATGTCAGGGGTCATGGAGCTTTGTGATGACAAATGTCAAGGGGCATTTTGATGACAAGGGCGTGGTGCATTGTGATGAGAAAGGCAGGGAGCATTGTGATGACAGGGTCATGGATCAATTTGAATAAAAGTGTCATGGAATATTTTGAAGACAGGGCTTATGGAACATTGTGATGTCAGTGGTCATGAAGCATTGTGATGATAAGGGCATGTAGCACTGTGATGACAGTGGTCATGGAACATTGTGATGACAGGAGTGTGAGTATTGTGATGGCTAGTGATGGAACATTGTGATATATGTGGTGAGAGAGCATTTTGATGAGAAGTGGATGGAGCATTGTGATGACAAGTTTTATGGAGCACAGAGAAGAAAAGGATGTGGAGCACTGTGATGAAAAGAGCATGGCATGTTGTGATGACATGTGTCATGGAGCATTGTGCTGACAGGCGCATGGAGCATTTTGATGACAAGTGTCATGGAGCATTGTGCTGACAAAGGCATGGAGCATTGTGATGACAAGGGACACAGAGCCTTGTGATGAAAATTTCATGGAGTATTGTGGTGACAAAGATGACAGAGCCTTGTGTGACGAGGGCATGGACCATTGTGAGGACAAAGGTCATGAATCATTGTGATGACTGGAGTCACGGAGCATTGTGATGACAGGGGTCATGGAGCATTGTGATGACAAGGCATGGAGCATTCTGATCAAAATTTGCATGGAGCATTGAGATTACAGGGCTTTTGAAGCAATGTGATTACAAGGGCATGGAGCATTGTCATGAGAAGGCAATGGAGCATTTTGATCACATGCGTCATGGAGGTTTGTGATGACAAGGACATGGAGCATTGTGATTACAGGGGTCTTGGAGCATTGTGATGAAAAGGGAATGGGTCATTGTGATGAAAAATGCATGGAGCCTTGTCATGACACGGTACAAGGAGCATACTAATGACAAGTGTCAGGGAGCATTGTGATGATAAGTTTATTGAGCATTGTGATGACAAAGAACATGGAGCATTGTGATGAGTAAACCATGGATAATTGTGATGACCAGCATCATGGGGCATTGTAATGACAAGTGTTATGTAACATTGTGATCAGAAGGGGTTGGTGCATTGTGATGACAGAGGTCATGGAGCATTTTGATTTCATTGTGATGACAATAGCATGAAATATTATTGGGATGGGCACGGTGCATTGTGATGACAGGGTTCATGGTGCATTGTGATGACAGGTTTCATGGTGCATTGAGATGAAAAGGGGCATTCAGCATTGTGATTACAGGGGTGTTGGATCATTGTGATGACAAGGGCATGGAGCATTGTGATGAGAAGGCCATGGAGCATTCTCATGACATGCGTAATGGAGCTTTGTGATGACAAGGGCATGGAGAATTGTGATTACAGGGGTCATGGAATATTGTGATGACAGGGGTGAGGGAGTATTGTGATGAGTAGTGATGGAACATTGTGATATCAGTGGTGAGAAGGCATTTTGAGGAGAAGTGCATGGAGCATTGTGATGACAAGGTTTATGGAGCATTTTGATGACAAGGATGTGGAGCATTGTGATGACAAGTGCATGGTGCATTGTGATGACATGGGTTATGGAGCATTGTGCTGACACGCTCATCGAGCATTGTGATGACAAGGGTCATGGAGCATTGTGCTGACAAAGGCATGGAGCTTTTTGATGACAAGGGTCACAGAGCATTGTGATAAAAATTTCATGAGGCATTGTGGTGACAAAGGTCACAGAGCTTTGTGTGACGAGGTCATGGACCACTGTGATGACAAGGGCATGGAGCAATGTGATGAGAGATTTCATTGAGCATTGTGATGACAATGGCATGGAACACTGTGATGACAATTGTTATGGATCTTTGTGATGACAAATGTCAAGAGGCATTTTGATGACAAGGGCGTGGTCCATTGTGATGAGAAAGGCAGGGAGCATTGTGATGACAGGGTCATGGAGTAATTTGAATAAAAGTGTCATGGAATATTTTGATGACAGTGGTTATGGAATATTGTGATGACAGGTTTCATGAAGCATTGTGATGAAATGGGTCATGGAGAATTTTGTGACAGGGGTTATGGAACATTGTGATGTCAGGGGACATGGAGCATTGTGATGATAAGGGCATGTAGCATTGTGATGACAGTGGTCATGGAACATTGTGATGACATTGGTGAGCCAGTATTGTGATGACTAGTGATGGAACATTGTGATATATGTGGTGAGAGAGCATTTTGATGAGAAGTGCATGGAGCATTGTGATGACAAGTTTTATGGAGCATAGCGATGAAAAGGATGTGGAGCATTGTGATGAAAAGAGCATGGCACATTGTGATGACATGTGTCATGGAGCATTGTGCTGACAAGCGCATGGATCATTTTGATGATAAGTGTCGTGGAGCATTGTGCTGACAAAGGCATGGAGCATTGTGATGACAAGGGACACAGAGCATTGTGATGAAAATTTCACGGAGCATTGTGGTTACAAAGATCACAGAGCCTTGTGTGATGAGGGCATGGACCATTGTGATGAGAAAGGTCATGAATCATTGTGATGACTGGAGTCACCGAGCATTGTGATGACATGGGTCATGGAGCATTGTGATGACAAGGGCATGGAGCAATGTGATAACAGGGGCATGGAACATTGGTCTGACATGTTTCATGGATTACTGAGATGACAGTGTGCATGGCGCATTGTGATGACAAGGGCATGGAACATTGTGATGACAAGGTCATGGAGTATTGTGAAGACAGTTGTCAGGGAGCAATGTGATGACTTATGTCATTGTGCATTGTGATGACAATGGCATGGAGCATTGTGATTACAGGGGTCATGGAATATTGTGATGACAGGGGTGAGGGAGTATTGTGATGAGTAGTGATGGAACATTGTGATATCAGTGGTGAGAAGGCATTTTGAGGAGAAGTGCATGGAGCATTGTGATGACAAGGTTTATGGAGCATTTTGATGACAAGGATGTGGAGCATTGTGATGACAAGTGCATGGTGCATTGTGATGACATGGGTTATGGAGCATTGTGCTGACACGCTCATCGAGCATTGTGATGACAAGGGTCATGGAGCATTGTGCTGACAAAGGCATGGAGCTTTTTGATGACAAGGGTCACAGAGCATTGTGATAAAAATTTCATGAGGCATTGTGGTGACAAAGGTCACAGAGCTTTGTGTGACGAGGTCATGGACCACTGTGATGACAAGGGCATGGAGCAATGTGATGAGAGATTTCATTGAGCATTGTGATGACAATGGCATGGAACACTGTGATGACAATTGTTATGGATCTTTGTGATGACAAATGTCAAGAGGCATTTTGATGACAAGGGCGTGGTCCATTGTGATGAGAAAGGCAGGGAGCATTGTGATGACAGGGTCATGGAGTAATTTGAATAAAAGTGTCATGGAATATTTTGATGACAGTGGTTATGGAATATTGTGATGACAGGTTTCATGAAGCATTGTGATGAAATGGGTCATGGAGAATTTTGTGACAGGGGTTATGGAACATTGTGATGTCAGGGGACATGGAGCATTGTGATGATAAGGGCATGTAGCATTGTGATGACAGTGGTCATGGAACATTGTGATGACATTGGTGAGCCAGTATTGTGATGACTAGTGATGGAACATTGTGATATATGTGGTGAGAGAGCATTTTGATGAGAAGTGCATGGAGCATTGTGATGACAAGTTTTATGGAGCATAGCGATGAAAAGGATGTGGAGCATTGTGATGAAAAGAGCATGGCACATTGTGATGACATGTGTCATGGAGCATTGTGCTGACAAGCGCATGGATCATTTTGATGATAAGTGTCGTGGAGCATTGTGCTGACAAAGGCATGGAGCATTGTGATGACAAGGGACACAGAGCATTGTGATGAAAATTTCACGGAGCATTGTGGTTACAAAGATCACAGAGCCTTGTGTGATGAGGGCATGGACCATTGTGATGAGAAAGGTCATGAATCATTGTGATGACTGGAGTCACCGAGCATTGTGATGACATGGGTCATGGAGCATTGTGATGACAAGGGCATGGAGCAATGTGATAACAGGGGCATGGAACATTGGTCTGACATGTTTCATGGATTACTGAGATGACAGTGTGCATGGCGCATTGTGATGACAAGGGCATGGAACATTGTGATGACAAGGTCATGGAGTATTGTGAAGACAGTTGTCAGGGAGCAATGTGATGACTTATGTCATTGTGCATTGTGATGACAATGGCATGGAGCATTGTGATGCCAAGGGTCTTGGAGCTTTGAGATGACAAACGTCATGGGGCATTTTGATGACAAGAGCATGGTGCATTGTGATGAGAAGGGCAGGGAGCATTGTGATAACAAGTTCATGGAGCAATCTGAAAAAAAGGGTCATGGAATATTTTGATGACAGCGGTTATGGAACATTGTGATGTCAGGGGTCATGAAGCATTGTGATGAAATGGATCATGGAGCATTTTGTGACAGGGGTCATGGAACATTGTGATGATAAGGGCATGGAGCAATATGATGACAGGGGCATGGAACATTGGTCTGACAAGTTTCATGGATTATTGTGATGACAGTGGGCATGGAGCATTGAGATGACAAGGGCATGGAACATTGTGGTGACAAAGGTCACAGAGCCTTGTGTGACGAGGCCATGGACCATTGTGAGGACAAAGGTCATGAATCATTGTGATGACTGGAGTCACGGTGCATTGTGATGACATGGGTCATGGAGCATTGTGATGACAAGGGCATGGAGCATTGTGATGACAGGGGCATGGAACATTGTTTTGACATGTTTCATGGATTATTGAGATGAAAGTGGGCATGGCACATTGTGATGACAAGGGCATGGAACATTGTGATAACAAGGTCATGGAGTATTGTGAAGACAGGTGTCAGGGAGCATTGTGATGACATATGTCATTGTGCATTGTGATGACAATAGCATGGATCATTGTGATGCCAAGGGTCATGGATCTTTGTGATTCCAAATGTCATGGGGCATATTGATGACAAGGGCGTGGTGCATTGTGATGAGAAAGGCAGGGAGCATTTTGATGACATGGTCATGGAGCAATTTGAATAAAAACGTCATGGAATATTTTGATGACAGGGGTTATGGAACATTGTGATGTCAGGTTCATGGATCATTGTGATGAAATGGGTCATGGAGCATTTTGTGACAGGGTTTATGGAACATTGTAATGTCAGGTGTCATGGAGCATTGTGATGATAAGGGCATGTAGCACTGTGATGAAAGTGGTCATGGAACATTGTGATGACAGGGGTGAGCTAGTATTGTGATGACTAGTGATGGAACATTGTGATATATGTGGTGAGAGAGCATTTTGATGAGAAGTGCATGGAGCATTGTGATGACAAGTTTTATGGTGCATAGCGATGAAAAGGATGTGGAGCATTGTGATGAAAAGAGCATGGCACATTGTGATGACATGTGTCATGGAGCATTGTGCTGACAAGTGCATGGAGCATTTTGATGACAAGGGTCATGGAGCATTGTGCTGACAAAGGCATGGAGCATTGTGATGACAAGTGACACAGAGCATTGTGATGAAAATTTCATGGAACAATGTGGTGACAAAGAGCACAGAGCCTTGTGTGACGAGGGCATGGACCATTGTGAGGACAAATGTCATGAAGCTTTGTGATGACTGGAGTCACGGAGCACTGTGATAACAGGAGTCATGGAGCTTTGTGATGACAATGACATGGAGCAATATGATGACAGGGGCATGGAACATTGGTCTGAGAAGTTTCATTGATTATTGTGATGACAGTGGGCATGGAACATTGAGATGACAAGGGCATGGAGCATTGTGGTGACAAAGGTTACAGAGCCTTGTGTGAGGAGGTCATGGACCATTGTGCGGAAATATGTCATGAAGCATTGTGATGACTGGAGTCACGGAGCATTGTGATGACAGGGGTCATGGAGCATTGTGATGACAAGGGCATGGAGCATTGTGATGACAGTGGCATGGAACATTGGTCTGACATGTTTCATGGATTATTGTGAAGACAGTTGTCAGGGAGCATTGTGATGACATATGTCATTGTCCATTGTGATGACAATGGCATGGAGCATTGTGATACCAAGTGTCAAGGAGGATTGTGATGACAAATGTAATGGAGCATTTTGATGAAAAGGGCTTGGAACATTGCAATGACAAGGGTCATGTAGCATTGTGATGACTAGGGCATGGAGCATTCTGATGAAAAGGTGCATGGAGCATTAGAGATTACAGGGGTTTTGAAGCAATGTGATGACAAGGGCAAGGAGCATTGTGATGAGAAGGCAATGGAGCATTCTGATGACATGCGTCATGGAGCTTTGTGAAGACAAGGACATGGAGCATTGTGATTACAGGTGTCTTGGAGCATTGTGATGAAAAGGGAATGGATCATGTTGATGAAAAATGCATGGAGCCTTGTCATGACAGAGTTCAAGGAGCATACTGATGACAACTGTCAGGGAGCATTGTGATGATAAGTGTATTGAGCATTGTGATGACAAAGATCATGGAGCATTGTCATGAGAAGACCATGGATAATTGTGATGACCAGCGTCATGGGGCATTGTGATGACAAGTGTTATGGAACATTGTGATCAGAAGGGTTTGGAGCATTGTGATGACAGAGGTCATTGAGCATTTTGATTTCATTGTGATGACAATAGCATGAAATATTATGGTGATGGGCACAGTGCATTGCGGTGACAGGTTTCATGGAGCACTGATCTGAAAAGGGGCATGGAGCATTGTGATTACACTGGTGTTGGAACCTTGTGATGACAAGGGCATGGAGCATTGTGAAGACAAGGCCGTGGAACATTGTGATGGCAGGGGTCATGTAGCATTGTGATGACAGGTGTGATGGAGCATTGTGATGACAAGAGCATGGAGCAATGTGATGAGAGATTTCATTGAACATTGTGATGACAATGGCATGGAGCATTGTGATGCCAAGGGTCATGGAGATTTGAGATGACAAATGTCATGGGGCATTTTGATGACAAGGGCGTGGTGCATTGTGATGAGAAGGGCAGGGAGCATTGTGATGACAGGGTCATGGAGCAATTTGAATAAAAGGGTCATGGAATATTTTGATGACAGGCGTTGTGGAACATTGTGATGTCAGGGGTCATGAAGCATTGTGATGAAATGGGTCATGGAGCATTTTGTGACAGGGGTTATGGAACATTGTGATGTCAGGGGTCATGGAGCATTGTGATGATAAGGGCATGTAGCACTGTGTTGACAGTGGTCATGGAAAATTGTGATGACAGGGGTGAGCGAGTATTGTGATGACTAGTGATGGAACATTGTGATATCTGTGTGAGAAGGCATTTTGAGGAGAAGTGCATGGAGCATTGTGATGACAAGATTTATGGAGCATTTTGATGACAAGGATGTGGAGCATTGTGATGACAAGTGCATGGTGCATTGTGATGACATGGGTTATGGGGCATTGTGCTGACACGTGCATCGAGCATTGTGATGAAAAGGGTCATGGAGCATTGTGCTGACAAAGGCATGGAGCTTTGTGATGACAAGGGTCACAGAGCATTGTGATAAAAATTTCATGGAGCATTGTGGTGACAAAGGTCACAGAGCTTTGTGTGACGAGGTCATGGGCCATAGTGATGACAAATGTCATGAAGCATCGTGATGACTGGAATCACGGAGCTCTGTGATAACAGGGGTCTTGGAGCATTGTGATGAAAAGGGAATGGATCATTGTGATGAAAAAGGCATGGAGCCTTGTCATGACAGTGTTCAAGGAGCATACTGATGACAAGTGTCAGCGAGCATTGTGATGCCAAGTGTATTGAGCATTGTGGTGACAAAGGTCATGGAGCATTGTGATGAGAAGACCTTGCATAATTGTGATGACCAGCGTCATGGGGCATGTGATGACAAGTGTTATGGAACATTGTGATCAGAAGGGTTTGGAGCATTGTGATGACAGAGGACAAGGAGCATTGAGATGACAAGGGCATGGAGCATTGTGGTGACAAGGGACACAGAGCATTGTGATGAAAATTTCATGGAGCATTGTGGTGACAAAGAACACAGAGCCTTGTGTAACGAGGGCATGGACCATTGTGAGGACAAAGGTCATGAAGCATTGTGATGACTGGAGTCATGGAGCATTGTGATGACAGGGGTCATGGAGCATTGTGATGACAAGGGCATGGAGCATTGTGATGACAGGGGCATGGAACATTGTGATGACATGTTTCTTGGATTATTGTGATGACAGTGGGCATGGCGCATTGTGATGACAAGGTCATGGAACACTGTGATGACAATGTCATGGAGTATTTTGAAGACATGTGTCAGGGAGCCTTGTGATGACATATGTCATTGTCCATTGTGATGACTATGGCATGGAGCATTGTGATACCAAGTGTCATGGAGGATTGTGATGACAAAGGTAATGGAGCATTTTGATGACAAGGGCTTGGAACATTGCGATGACAAGGGTCAAGGAGCATTGTTATGACAAGGGCATGGAGCATTCTGATGAAAATGTGCATGGAGCATTGAGATTACAGGGGTTTTGAAGCAATGTGATTACAAGGGCATGGAGCATTGTGATGAGAAGGCAATGGAGCATTCTTTTGGCATGCGTCATGGAGCTTTGTGATGACAAGGACATGGAGCATTGTGATTACAGGGGTCTTGGAGCATTGTGATGAAAAGGGAATGGATCATTGTGATGAAAAATGCATGGAGCTTTGTCATGACAGGCTTCAAGGAGCATACTGATGACAACTGTGAGGGAGCATTGTGATGATAAGTGTATTCAGCATTGTGATGACAAAGATCATGGAGCATTGTGATGAGAAGACCATGGATAATTGTGATGACCAGCTTCATGGGGCATTGTGATGACATGTGTTATGGAACATTGTGATCAGAAGGGTTTGGTGCATTGCGATGACAGAGGTCATTGAGCATTTTGATTTCATTGTGATGACAATAGCATAAAATATTATGGTGATGGGCCTGGTGCATTGTGATGACAGGGTTCATGGAGCATTGAGATGAAAATGGGCATGGAGCATTGTGATTACAGGGTTGTTGGAGCATTCTGATGACAAGGGCATGGAGCATTGTGATGAGAAATCCATGGAGCATTCTGATGACATGTGTCATTGAGCTTCGTGATGAAAAGGGCATGGAGAATTGTGATTACAGGGGTCATGGAATATTGTGATGACAGTGGTGAGGGAGTATTGTGATGACTAGTGATGGAACATTGTAATATCAGTGGTGAGAAGGCATTTTGAGGAGAAGTGCATGGATCATTGTGATGACAAGGTTTATGGAGCATTTTGATGACAAGGATGTGGAGCATTGTGATGACAAGTGCATGGTGCACAGTGATGACATGGGTAATGGAGCATTGTGCTGACACGCGCAACGATCATTGTGATGACAAGGGTCATGGAGCATTGTGCTGACAAAGGCACGGAGCATTGTGGTGACAAAGGTCACAGAGCTTTGTGTGACGACGTCATGGACCATTGTGGTGACAAATGTCATGAAGCATTGTGATGACTGGAGTCACGGAGCATTGTGATAACAGGGGTCTTGGATCATTGTGATGAAAAGGGAATGCATCATTGTGATTAAAAGGCATGGAGCCTTGTCATGACAGTGTTCAAGGAGCATACTGATGACAAGTGTCAGCGAGCATTGTGTTGCCAAGTGTATTGAGCATTGTGGTGACAAAGGTCATGGAGCATTGTGATGAGAAGACCGGGCATAATTGTGATGACGAGCCTCATGGGGCATGTGATGACAAGAGTTATGGAACATTGTGATCAGAAGGTTTTGGAGCATTGTGATGACAGAGGACATGGAGCATATTGATTTCATTGTGATGACAATAGCATGAATCAATATGATGATGGGCATGGTGCATTGTGATGACAGTGTTCATGGCACATTGAGATGAAAAGTGGCATGGAGAATTGTGATTACAGAGGTCTTGGAGCATTGTGATGACAAGGGTCATGGAGCCTTGTGATGACAAGGCCTTGGAACATTGTGATGTGAGGGGTCATGGAGCATTGTTATGACAGGTGTAATGGAGCTTTGTGATGACAAGGGCATGGAACAATGTGATGAGAGATTTCATTGAGCATTGTGATGACAATGGCATGGAGCATTGTGATGCCAAGGGTCTTGGAGATTTGTGATGACAAATGTCATGAGGCATTTTGATGACAAGGGCGTGGTGCATTGTGATGAGAAGGGCAGGGAGCATTGTGATGAAAGGGTCATGGAGCAATTTGAATAAAATTGTCATGGAATATTTTGACGACAGCGGTTATGGAACATTGTGATGTCAGTGGTCATGAAGCATTGTGATGAAATGGCTCATGGAGCATTTTGTGACAGGGGTTATGGATCATTATGTTGTCAGGGGTCATGGAGCATTGTGATGATAAGGGCATGTAGCACTGTGATGACAGTGGTCATGGAACATTGTGATGACAGGGGTGAGCGAGTATTGTGATGACTAGTGATGGAACATTGTGATATATGTGGTGAGACAGCATTTTGATGAGAAGTGCATGGAGCATTGTGATGACAAGTTTTATGGAGCATCGCGATGAACAGGATGTGAAGCATTGTGAAGAAAATAGCATGGCACATTGTGATGACATGTGTCATGGAGCATTGTGCTGAAAAGCGCATGGAGCATTTTGATGACAAGTGTCATGGAGCATTGGGCTGACAAAGGCATGGAGCATTGTGATGACAAGGGACACAGAGGCTTGTGATGAAAATTTCATGGAGCATTGTGGTGACAAAGATCACAGAGCCTTGTGTGACGAGGGCATGGACCATTGTGATGAGAAAGGTCATGAATCATTGTGATGACTGGGATCACGGAGCACTGTGATGACAGGGGTCATGGAGCATTGTGATGACAAGGGCATCGAGCAATATGATTACAGGGGCATGGAACATTGGTCTGAAAAGTTTCATGGATTATTGTGATGACAGTGGGCATGGAGCATTGAGATGACAAGGGCATTGAGCATTGTTGTGACAAAGGTCACAGAGTCTTGTGTGACGTGGGCATTGACCATTGTGAGGACAAATGTCATGAAGCATTGTGAGGATTGGAGTCACGGAGCATTGTGATGACAGGGGTTATGGAGCATTGTGATGACAAGGGCATGGAGCATTGTGATGACAGGGGCATGGAACTTTGGTTTGACATGTTTCATGGATTATTGTGATGACAGGGGGCATGGCGCATTGTGATGACAAGGGAATGGAACATTGTGAGGACAAGGTCATTGAGTATTGTGAAGAGAGGTGTCAGGGAGCATTGTCATGACATATGTCATTGTCCATTGTGATGACAATGGCATGGAGCATTGTGATACCAAGTGTCATGGATGATTGCGATGACATAGGTAATGGAGCATTTTATTGACAAGGGCTTGGAACATTGCGATGACAAGGTTCATGGTGCATTGTGATGACAAGGGCATGGAGCATTCTGATGAAAATGTGCATGGAGCATTGAGATTACAGGGGTTTTGAAGCAATGTGATTACAAGGGCATGGAGCATTGTGATGTGAAGGCAATAGTGCATTCTGATGACATGAGTCATGGAGCTTTGTGATGACAAGGACATGGAGCATTGTGATTACAGCGGTCTTGGAGCATTGTGATGAAAAGGGAATGGATCATTGTGATGAAAAGTGCATGGAGCCTTGTCATGACAGAATTCAAGGAGCATACTGATGACAACTGTCAGGGAGCATTGTGATGATAAGTGTATTGAGCATTGTGATGACAAAGATCATGGAGCATTGTCATGAGAAGACCATGGATAATTGTGATGACGAGCGTCATGGAGAACTGTAATGACAAGGGGCCTGGAGGATTGTGATGACAGGGGTCATGGAGAATTGTGATGACATGTTTCATGGAGCATTCTGATGACAATCTTGTGGAGTATTGTGATGACAATGGCGTGGAGCATTGTGATGAAAAGGGCATGGAGCATTGTGATGAAAAAGGCATAGAGCCTTTTCATGACAGGGTTCGAGAAGCATTCTGACGACAAGTGTCAGGGAGCATTGTGATGACAAGTGTATTGAGCATTGTGATGACAAAGGTCATGGAGCATTGTGATGACAAGGGCATGGAGTATTTTGATGACAGGCATCATGGAGCGTTGTGATGACAAGTGTTATGGAACAATGTGATCACAAGGGTTTGGAGCACTGTGATGAGAGAGGTCATGGATCATTTTGATATCAAGGAGCATGGAGCATAGTGATGACAGGGGTCATGGAGCATTGTGATGAGAAGATCATGGAGCATTGAGCTGAAAATGTTCATGGAGTATTCTGATGAAAGGGGTCATGGAGCATTGTGATGACAAGGTCCTGGAGCATTGTGATGAGAAGACCATGGAGCCTTGTGATGAGAAGTCTCATGGAGCATTCTGATGAAAAGGGGCATGGAGCATTGTGATTACAGGGTTCTTGGAGCATTGTGATGAAAAGGGCATGGAGCATTGTGAGAGATGTCTAAGGAGCATTCTGATGACATTCGTCATGGAGCTATGTGATGACCAGGGCATGGAGCATTGTGATTACAGGGGTCTTGGGGCATTGTGATGAAAAAGGCATGGATCATTATCATGAAAAAGGCATGGAGCCTTGTCATGACAGGTTTCAATGAGCATACTGACGACAAGTGTCAGGCAGCATTTTGATGACAAGTGTATTGAGCATTGTGATGACAAAGGTCATGGCACATTGTGATGAGAAGTGCATGGATAATTGTGATGACGAGCCTTATGGGGTGTTGTGATGACAAGTGTTATGGAGCATTGTGATCACAAGGGTTTGGAGCATTGTGATGACAGAGGTCATGGAGCATTTTGATTTCATTGTGATGACAATAGCATGAAGCATTATGATAATGGGCATGGTTCGTTGTGATGACAGGGTTCATGGAGCATTGAGATGAAAAGTGGTATGGAGCATTGTGATTACTCGGGTCATGGAGCCTTGAGATGACAAGGCCGTGTAACATTGTGATGACAGGGTTGAGGGAGTATTGTGATGACTAGTGATGGAAAATTGTGATATAAGTGGTGAGAGAGCATTTTGATTCAAAGTGCATGGAGCTTTGTGATGACATTGTTTATGGTGCATTGTGATGACAAGTTTGGGGAGGATTGTGATGTAAAGTGCATGGCACACTGTGATGACATGGGTCATGGAGCATTGTTCTGACAAGCGCATGGAGCATTGTGATGACAAAGGTCAAGGAGCATTGTGCTGACAAAGGCATGGAGCATTGTGATGACAAGGCTCAGAGAGCATTGGGATGAAAAGTTCATGGAGCATTGTGGTTACAAAGTTCACAGAGCCTTGTGATGAAGAGGGCATGGACCACTGTGATGACAAAGGTCATGAAGCATTGTGATGACTGGAGTCACAGAGCATTGTGATGACAAGGGAATGGAGCATTGTGATGACAGGGGCATGGAGCATTGGTCTGAAAAGTTTCATGGATTACTGTGATGACAGTTGGCATGGTGCATTGTGAAGACAAGGGCTTGGAGCATTTTGATGACAAGATCATGGAGTATTGTTAAGACAAGTGTCAGTGTGCATTGTGATGGCATATGTCATGTTCCATTGTGATGACAATGGCATGGAGAATTGTGATGCCAATTGTCATGGAGGATTGTGAAGACAAAGGTAATTGAGCATTGTGATGAAAAGGGCTTGGTGCATTGTGATGAGAATGGTCATGGAGCATTGTGATGAAAAGGGCATGGAGCATTGTGATGACAAGGGCTTTTGAGAATTTTGATGACAAGTTCGTGAAGCACTGTGATGAAAAGTACATGGAGCTTGCTATGACAGGGGTCATGGAGCATTGCGATGACAAGTGCATGGAGAATGTGATTACAAGAGCATGTAACATTGTGATTTGAAGTGTCATGGAGCATTGTGATGGCAAGACGGTGGAGCATTGTGATGAGAAGACCATGGATAATTGTGATGACGAGCGTCATGGAGAACTGTAATGACAAGGGGCATGGAGCATTGTTATGACAGGTGTCACGGAGCATTGTGATGACAGGGATCATGGAGCATTGTGATGAAAAGGCTCATGGAGCATTCTGATGACAAGCTTGTGGAGTATTGTGATCACAATGGCATGGAGCATTGTGATGAAAAGGGCATGGAGCATTGTGATGAAAAAGGCATAGAGCCTTTTCATGACAGGTTTCGAGAAGCATTCTGACGTCAAGACTCAGGGAGCATTGTGATGACAAGTGTATTGAGCATTGTGATGACAAAGGTCATGGAGCATTGTGCTGAAAAGGGCATGGAGTATTGTGATGACAGGCATCATGGAGCGTTGTGATGACAAGTGTTATGGAACAATGTGATCACAAGGGTTTGGAGCACTGTGATGACAGAGGTCATGGATCATTTTGATATCAAGGAACATGGAGCATTGTGATGACAAGGGTCATGAAGCATTGTAATGAGAAGATCATGGATCATTGAGCTGAAAATGTTCATGGAGTATTCTGATGAAATGGGTCATGGAGCATTGTGATGACAAGGTCCTGGATCACTCTGATGAGAAGACCATGGAGCCTTGTGATGAGAAGTCTCATGGAGCATTCTGATGAAAAGGGGCATGGAGCATTGTGATTACAGGGGTCTTGGAGCATTGTGATTACAAGGGCATGGAGCATTGTGAGAGATGTCCAAGGAGCATTCTGATGACATGTGTCATGGAGATTTGTGATGACCAGGGCAAGGAGCATTGTGATTACAGGGGTCTTGGAGCATTGTGATGAAAAAGGCATGGATCATTGTAATGAAAAAGGCATGGAGCCTTGTCATGACAGTGTTCAAGGAGCATACTGATGGCAAGAGTCAGGGATAATTGTGATGACAAGTGTATTGAGCATTGTGATGACAAAGGGCATGGAACATTGTGATGAGAAGACCTTGGATAATTGTGAAGACGAGCGTCATGGGGCGTTGTGATGACAAGTGTTATGGAACATTGTGATCACAAGGGTTTGGAGCACTGTGATGACAGAGGTCATGGAGCATTTTGATTTCATTGTGATGACAATAGCATGAAGCATTATGATGATGGGCATGGTGCAGTGTGATGACAGGGTTCATGGATCATTGAGATAAAAAGGGACATGTAGCATTGTGATGACAGGTGTCTTGGAGCACTGTGATGGCAAGGGCATGGAGCATTTTGAATGAGAAAGCCATGGAGCATTCTGATGACATGCGTCATGGAGCTTTGTGATGACAAGGGCATGGAGCATTTGTCTGAAAATTTTCATGGATTATTGTGATGAGAGTGGGCATGGAGCATTGTGATGAAAAAGACACGGAACACTGTGATACATGGGTCATGGAGGATTGTAATGACAAGGTCATGGAGCATTGTGATGAGAAGGACATCGAGCATTGTGATGACAAGCGTCATGGAGCTTTGCGATGACAAGGGCATGGAGCAATGTGATGAGAGGCTTCATAAAGCACTGTGATGACAATGGCATGGAGCATTGTGATGCCAAGGGTCATGGAGCTTTGTGATGACAAAGGTAATGGAGCATTTTGATGACAAGGGAGTGGTGCACTGTGATGATAACGGCATGTAGCATTGTGATGATAGGGGTCATGGAACACTGTGATGACAGGGGTGAAGAAGTATGGTGATGACTAGTGATGGAACATTGTGATATCAGTGGTGAGAGAGCATTTTCATGAGAAGTGCATGGAGCATTGTGATGCCAAGGGTCACAGAGCATTGTGATGAAATGTTCATGGAGCATTGTGGAGACAAAGGTCACAGAGACTTGTGATGATGAGGGCATGGACTATTCTGATGACAAAGTCTTGAAGCATTGTGATGACTGGAGACACGGAGCATTGTGATGACAGGTGTCATGGAGCATTGTGATGACGAGGGCATGGATCATTGTGATGAAAAATGTCATGAAGTATTGTGATGACTGGAGTCAAAAAGCATTGTGATGACAAGGGAATGGAGCATTGTGATGACAGCGGCATGGAACATTGGTCTGGCAAGTTTCATGGATTATTGTGATGACAGTCGGCATGGCACATTGTGATGACAAGGGCATGGAGCATAGTGATGACAAGGTCATGGAGTATTGTGAAGACAGGTGTCAGGGTTCATTGTGATGGCATATGTCATGTTCCATTGTGATGACAATGGCATGGAGAATTGTGATGCCAATTGTCATGGAGGATTGTGAAGACAAAGGTAATGGAGCATTGTGATGACAAGGGCTTGGAGCATTGTGATGACAATGGTCATGGAGCATTGTGATGACAAAGGCATGGAGCATTGTGATGACAAGGGCTTTTGAGAATTTTGATGACAAGTTTGTGAAGCACTGTGATGATAAGCACATGAGGCTTGCTATGACAGGGTTCATGGAGCATTGCAATGAAAAGTGCATGGAGAATGTGATTACAAGAGCATGTAACATTGTGATTTCAAGGGTCATGGAGCATTGTGATTGCAAGACGGTGGAACATTGTGATTAGAAGACCATGGATAATTGTGTTGACGAGCGTCATGGAGAACTGTAAAGACAAGGGGCATGGAGAATTGTGATGACAGGTGTCATGGAGCTTTGTGATGACAAGGGTCATGGAGCATTGTGATGACAAGGGTCATGGAGCATTCTGATGACAAGCTTGTGGAGTATTGCGATGACAATGGCATGGAGCATTGTGATGAAAAGGGCATGGAGCATTGTGATGAAAAAGGCATAGAGCCTTTCCATGACAGGGTTCGAGAAGCATTCTGACGACAAGTGTCAGGGAGCATTGTGATGACAAGTGTATTGAGCATTGTGATGACAAAGGTCATGGAGCATTGTGATGACAAGGGCATGGAGTATTGTGATGACAGGCATCATGGAGCGTTGTGATGACAAGTGTTATGGAACAATGTGATCACAAGGGTTTGGAGCACTGTGATGACAGAGGTCATGGATCATTTTGATATCAAGGAGCATGGAGCATTGTGATGACAGGGGTCATGGAGCATTGTAATGAGAAGATCATGGAGCACTGAGCTGAAAATATTCATGGAGTATTCTGATGAAATGGGTCATGGAGCATTGTGATGACAAGGTCCTGGATCACTCTGATGAGAAGACCATGGAGCCTTGTGATGAGAAGTCTCATGGAGCATTCTGATGAAAAGGGGCATGGAGCATTGTGATTACAGGGGTCTTGGAGCCTTGTGATTACAAGGGCATGGAGCATTGTGAGAGATGTCCAAGGAGCATTCTGGTGACATGTGTCATGGAGATTTGTGATGACGAGGGCAAGGAGCATTGTGATTACAGGGGTCTTGGAGCATTGTGATGAAAAAGGCATGGATCATTGTAATGAAAAAGGCATGGAGCCTTGTCATGACAGTGTTCAAGAAGCATACTGATGGCAAGAGTCAGGGAGCATTGTGATGACAAGTGTATTGAGCATTGTGATGACAAAAGTCATGGAACATTGTGATGAGAAATGCATGGATAATTGTGATGACGAGCCTCATGGGGCGTTGTGATGACAAGTGTTGTGGAGCATTGTGATCACAAGGGTTGGGAGCATTGTGATGACAGAGGTCATGGAGCATTTTGATTTCATTGTGATGACAATAGCATGAAGCATTATGATGATGGGCATGGTTCGTTGTGATGACAGGGTTCATGGATCATTGAGATGAAAAGGAGTATGGAGCATTGTGATTACTCGGCTCATGGAGCCTTGTGATGTCAAGGCCGTGTAACATTGTGATGACAGGGGTGAGGGAATATTGTGATGACTAGTGATGGAAAATTGAGATATCAGTGGTGAGAGAGCATTTTGATTCGAAGTGCATGGAGCTTTGTGATGACAATGTTTATGGAGCATTGTGATGACAAGTTTGGGGAGCCTTGTGATGACAAGTGCATGGCACACTGTGATGACATGGGTCATGGAGCATTGTTCTGAAAAGCGCATGGAGCATTGTGATAACAAGGGTCATGGAGCATTGTGCTGACAAAGGAATGGAGCGTAGTTATGACAAGGCTCAGAGAGCATTGGGATGAAAAGTTCATGGAGCATTGTGGTTACAAAGTTCACAGAGCCTTGTGATGAAGAGGGCATGGACCACTGTGATGACAAAGGTCATGAAGCATTGTGATGACTGGAGTCACAGAGCATTGTGATGACAAGGGAATGGAGCATTGTGATGACAGGGGCATGGAGCATTGGTCTGAAAAGTTTCATGGATTACTGTGATGACAGTTGGCATGGTGCATTGTGAAGACAAGGGCTTGGAGCATTTTGATGACAAGATCATGGAGTATTGTTAAGACAAGTGTCAGTGTGCATTGTGATGGCATATGTCATGTTCCATTGTGATGACAATGGCATGGAGAATTGTGATGCCAATTGTCATGGAGGATTGTGAAGACAAAGGTAATTGAGCATTGTGATGAAAAGGGCTTGGTGCATTGTGATGAGAATGGTCATGGAGCATTGTGATGAAAAGGGCATGGAGCATTGTGATGACAAGGGCTTTTGAGAATTTTGATGACAAGTTCGTGAAGCACTGTGATGAAAAGTACATGGAGCTTGCTATGACAGGGGTCATGGAGCATTGCGATGACAAGTGCATGGAGAATGTGATTACAAGAGCATGTAACATTGTGATTTGAAGTGTCATGGAGCATTGTGATGGCAAGACGGTGGAGCATTGTGATGAGAAGACCATGGATAATTGTGATGACGAGCGTCATGGAGAACTGTAATGACAAGGGGCATGGAGCATTGTTATGACAGGTGTCACGGAGCATTGTGATGACAGGGATCATGGAGCATTGTGATGAAAAGGCTCATGGAGCATTCTGATGACAAGCTTGTGGAGTATTGTGATCACAATGGCATGGAGCATTGTGATGAAAAGGGCATGGAGCATTGTGATGAAAAAGGCATAGAGCCTTTTCATGACAGGTTTCGAGAAGCATTCTGACGTCAAGACTCAGGGAGCATTGTGATGACAAGTGTATTGAGCATTGTGATGACAAAGGTCATGGAGCATTGTGCTGAAAAGGGCATGGAGTATTGTGATGACAGGCATCATGGAGCGTTGTGATGACAAGTGTTATGGAACAATGTGATCACAAGGGTTTGGAGCACTGTGATGACAGAGGTCATGGATCATTTTGATATCAAGGAACATGGAGCATTGTGATGACAAGGGTCATGAAGCATTGTAATGAGAAGATCATGGATCATTGAGCTGAAAATGTTCATGGAGTATTCTGATGAAATGGGTCATGGAGCATTGTGATGACAAGGTCCTGGATCACTCTGATGAGAAGACCATGGAGCCTTGTGATGAGAAGTCTCATGGAGCATTCTGATGAAAAGGGGCATGGAGCATTGTGATTACAGGGGTCTTGGAGCATTGTGATTACAAGGGCATGGAGCATTGTGAGAGATGTCCAAGGAGCATTCTGATGACATGTGTCATGGAGATTTGTGATGACCAGGGCAAGGAGCATTGTGATTACAGGGGTCTTGGAGCATTGTGATGAAAAAGGCATGGATCATTGTAATGAAAAAGGCATGGAGCCTTGTCATGACAGTGTTCAAGGAGCATACTGATGGCAAGAGTCAGGGATAATTGTGATGACAAGTGTATTGAGCATTGTGATGACAAAGGGCATGGAACATTGTGATGAGAAGACCTTGGATAATTGTGAAGACGAGCGTCATGGGGCGTTGTGATGACAAGTGTTATGGAACATTGTGATCACAAGGGTTTGGAGCACTGTGATGACAGAGGTCATGGAGCATTTTGATTTCATTGTGATGACAATAGCATGAAGCATTATGATGATGGGCATGGTGCAGTGTGATGACAGGGTTCATGGATCATTGAGATAAAAAGGGACATGTAGCATTGTGATGACAGGTGTCTTGGAGCACTGTGATGGCAAGGGCATGGAGCATTTTGAATGAGAAAGCCATGGAGCATTCTGATGACATGCGTCATGGAGCTTTGTGATGACAAGGGCATGGAGCATTTGTCTGAAAATTTTCATGGATTATTGTGATGAGAGTGGGCATGGAGCATTGTGATGAAAAAGACACGGAACACTGTGATACATGGGTCATGGAGGATTGTAATGACAAGGTCATGGAGCATTGTGATGAGAAGGGCATCGAGCATTGTGATGACAAGCGTCATGGAGCTTTGCGATGACAAGGGCATGGAGCAATGTGATGAGAGGCTTCATAAAGCACTGTGATGACAATGGCATGGAGCATTGTGATGCCAAGGGTCATGGAGCTTTGTGATGACAAAGGTAATGGAGCATTTTGATGACAAGGGAGTGGTGCACTGTGATGATAACGGCATGTAGCATTGTGATGATAGGGGTCATGGAACACTGTGATGACAGGGGTGAAGAAGTATGGTGATGACTAGTGATGGAACATTGTGATATCAGTGGTGAGAGAGCATTTTCATGAGAAGTGCATGGAGCATTGTGATGCCAAGGGTCACAGAGCATTGTGATGAAATGTTCATGGAGCATTGTGGAGACAAAGGTCACAGAGACTTGTGATGATGAGGGCATGGACTATTCTGATGACAAAGTCTTGAAGCATTGTGATGACTGGAGACACGGAGCATTGTGATGACAGGTGTCATGGAGCATTGTGATGACGAGGGCATGGATCATTGTGATGAAAAATGTCATGAAGTATTGTGATGACTGGAGTCAAAAAGCATTGTGATGACAAGGGAATGGAGCATTGTGATGACAGCGGCATGGAACATTGGTCTGGCAAGTTTCATGGATTATTGTGATGACAGTCGGCATGGCACATTGTGATGACAAGGGCATGGAGCATAGTGATGACAAGGTCATGGAGTATTGTGAAGACAGGTGTCAGGGTTCATTGTGATGGCATATGTCATGTTCCATTGTGATGACAATGGCATGGAGAATTGTGATGCCAATTGTCATGGAGGATTGTGAAGACAAAGGTAATGGAGCATTGTGATGACAAGGGCTTGGAGCATTGTGATGACAATGGTCATGGAGCATTGTGATGACAAAGGCATGGAGCATTGTGATGACAAGGGCTTTTGAGAATTTTGATGACAAGTTTGTGAAGCACTGTGATGATAAGCACATGAGGCTTGCTATGACAGGGTTCATGGAGCATTGCAATGAAAAGTGCATGGAGAATGTGATTACAAGAGCATGTAACATTGTGATTTCAAGGGTCATGGAGCATTGTGATTGCAAGACGGTGGAACATTGTGATTAGAAGACCATGGATAATTGTGTTGACGAGCGTCATGGAGAACTGTAAAGACAAGGGGCATGGAGAATTGTGATGACAGGTGTCATGGAGCTTTGTGATGACAAGGGTCATGGAGCATTGTGATGACAAGGGTCATGGAGCATTCTGATGACAAGCTTGTGGAGTATTGCGATGACAATGGCATGGAGCATTGTGATGAAAAGGGCATGGAGCATTGTGATGAAAAAGGCATAGAGCCTTTCCATGACAGGGTTCGAGAAGCATTCTGACGACAAGTGTCAGGGAGCATTGTGATGACAAGTGTATTGAGCATTGTGATGACAAAGGTCATGGAGCATTGTGATGACAAGGGCATGGAGTATTGTGATGACAGGCATCATGGAGCGTTGTGATGACAAGTGTTATGGAACAATGTGATCACAAGGGTTTGGAGCACTGTGATGACAGAGGTCATGGATCATTTTGATATCAAGGAGCATGGAGCATTGTGATGACAGGGGTCATGGAGCATTGTAATGAGAAGATCATGGAGCACTGAGCTGAAAATATTCATGGAGTATTCTGATGAAATGGGTCATGGAGCATTGTGATGACAAGGTCCTGGATCACTCTGATGAGAAGACCATGGAGCCTTGTGATGAGAAGTCTCATGGAGCATTCTGATGAAAAGGGGCATGGAGCATTGTGATTACAGGGGTCTTGGAGCCTTGTGATTACAAGGGCATGGAGCATTGTGAGAGATGTCCAAGGAGCATTCTGGTGACATGTGTCATGGAGATTTGTGATGACGAGGGCAAGGAGCATTGTGATTACAGGGGTCTTGGAGCATTGTGATGAAAAAGGCATGGATCATTGTAATGAAAAAGGCATGGAGCCTTGTCATGACAGTGTTCAAGAAGCATACTGATGGCAAGAGTCAGGGAGCATTGTGATGACAAGTGTATTGAGCATTGTGATGACAAAAGTCATGGAACATTGTGATGAGAAATGCATGGATAATTGTGATGACGAGCCTCATGGGGCGTTGTGATGACAAGTGTTGTGGAGCATTGTGATCACAAGGGTTGGGAGCATTGTGATGACAGAGGTCATGGAGCATTTTGATTTCATTGTGATGACAATAGCATGAAGCATTATGATGATGGGCATGGTTCGTTGTGATGACAGGGTTCATGGATCATTGAGATGAAAAGGAGTATGGAGCATTGTGATTACTCGGCTCATGGAGCCTTGTGATGTCAAGGCCGTGTAACATTGTGATGACAGGGGTGAGGGAATATTGTGATGACTAGTGATGGAAAATTGAGATATCAGTGGTGAGAGAGCATTTTGATTCGAAGTGCATGGAGCTTTGTGATGACAATGTTTATGGAGCATTGTGATGACAAGTTTGGGGAGCCTTGTGATGACAAGTGCATGGCACACTGTGATGACATGGGTCATGGAGCATTGTTCTGAAAAGCGCATGGAGCATTGTGATAACAAGGGTCATGGAGCATTGTGCTGACAAAGGAATGGAGCGTAGTTATGACAAGGCTCAGAGAGCATTGGGATGAAAAGTTCATGGAGCATTGTGGTTACAAAGTTCACAGAGCCTTGTGATGAAGAGGGCATGGACCACTGTGATGACAAAGGTCATGAAGCATTGTGATGACTGGAGTCACAGAGCATTGTGATGACAAGGGAATGGAGCATTGTGATGACAGGGGCATGGAGCATTGGTCTGAAAAGTTTCATGGATTACTGTGATGACAGTTGGCATGGTGCATTGTGAAGACAAGGGCTTGGAGCATTTTGATGACAAGATCATGGAGTATTGTTAAGACAAGTGTCAGTGTGCATTGTGATGGCATATGTCATGTTCCATTGTGATGACAATGGCATGGAGAATTGTGATGCCAATTGTCATGGAGGATTGTGAAGACAAAGGTAATTGAGCATTGTGATGAAAAGGGCTTGGTGCATTGTGATGAGAATGGTCATGGAGCATTGTGATGAAAAGGGCATGGAGCATTGTGATGACAAGGGCTTTTGAGAATTTTGATGACAAGTTCGTGAAGCACTGTGATGAAAAGTACATGGAGCTTGCTATGACAGGGGTCATGGAGCATTGCGATGACAAGTGCATGGAGAATGTGATTACAAGAGCATGTAACATTGTGATTTGAAGTGTCATGGAGCATTGTGATGGCAAGACGGTGGAGCATTGTGATGAGAAGACCATGGATAATTGTGATGACGAGCGTCATGGAGAACTGTAATGACAAGGGGCATGGAGCATTGTTATGACAGGTGTCACGGAGCATTGTGATGACAGGGATCATGGAGCATTGTGATGAAAAGGCTCATGGAGCATTCTGATGACAAGCTTGTGGAGTATTGTGATCACAATGGCATGGAGCATTGTGATGAAAAGGGCATGGAGCATTGTGATGAAAAAGGCATAGAGCCTTTTCATGACAGGTTTCGAGAAGCATTCTGACGTCAAGACTCAGGGAGCATTGTGATGACAAGTGTATTGAGCATTGTGATGACAAAGGTCATGGAGCATTGTGCTGAAAAGGGCATGGAGTATTGTGATGACAGGCATCATGGAGCGTTGTGATGACAAGTGTTATGGAACAATGTGATCACAAGGGTTTGGAGCACTGTGATGACAGAGGTCATGGATCATTTTGATATCAAGGAACATGGAGCATTGTGATGACAAGGGTCATGAAGCATTGTAATGAGAAGATCATGGATCATTGAGCTGAAAATGTTCATGGAGTATTCTGATGAAATGGGTCATGGAGCATTGTGATGACAAGGTCCTGGATCACTCTGATGAGAAGACCATGGAGCCTTGTGATGAGAAGTCTCATGGAGCATTCTGATGAAAAGGGGCATGGAGCATTGTGATTACAGGGGTCTTGGAGCATTGTGATTACAAGGGCATGGAGCATTGTGAGAGATGTCCAAGGAGCATTCTGATGACATGTGTCATGGAGATTTGTGATGACCAGGGCAAGGAGCATTGTGATTACAGGGGTCTTGGAGCATTGTGATGAAAAAGGCATGGATCATTGTAATGAAAAAGGCATGGAGCCTTGTCATGACAGTGTTCAAGGAGCATACTGATGGCAAGAGTCAGGGATAATTGTGATGACAAGTGTATTGAGCATTGTGATGACAAAGGGCATGGAACATTGTGATGAGAAGACCTTGGATAATTGTGAAGACGAGCGTCATGGGGCGTTGTGATGACAAGTGTTATGGAACATTGTGATCACAAGGGTTTGGAGCACTGTGATGACAGAGGTCATGGAGCATTTTGATTTCATTGTGATGACAATAGCATGAAGCATTATGATGATGGGCATGGTGCAGTGTGATGACAGGGTTCATGGATCATTGAGATAAAAAGGGACATGTAGCATTGTGATGACAGGTGTCTTGGAGCACTGTGATGGCAAGGGCATGGAGCATTTTGAATGAGAAAGCCATGGAGCATTCTGATGACATGCGTCATGGAGCTTTGTGATGACAAGGGCATGGAGCATTTGTCTGAAAATTTTCATGGATTATTGTGATGAGAGTGGGCATGGAGCATTGTGATGAAAAAGACACGGAACACTGTGATACATGGGTCATGGAGGATTGTAATGACAAGGTCATGGAGCATTGTGATGAGAAGGGCATCGAGCATTGTGATGACAAGCGTCATGGAGCTTTGCGATGACAAGGGCATGGAGCAATGTGATGAGAGGCTTCATAAAGCACTGTGATGACAATGGCATGGAGCATTGTGATGCCAAGGGTCATGGAGCTTTGTGATGACAAAGGTAATGGAGCATTTTGATGACAAGGGAGTGGTGCACTGTGATGATAACGGCATGTAGCATTGTGATGATAGGGGTCATGGAACACTGTGATGACAGGGGTGAAGAAGTATGGTGATGACTAGTGATGGAACATTGTGATATCAGTGGTGAGAGAGCATTTTCATGAGAAGTGCATGGAGCATTGTGATGCCAAGGGTCACAGAGCATTGTGATGAAATGTTCATGGAGCATTGTGGAGACAAAGGTCACAGAGACTTGTGATGATGAGGGCATGGACTATTCTGATGACAAAGTCTTGAAGCATTGTGATGACTGGAGACACGGAGCATTGTGATGACAGGTGTCATGGAGCATTGTGATGACGAGGGCATGGATCATTGTGATGAAAAATGTCATGAAGTATTGTGATGACTGGAGTCAAAAAGCATTGTGATGACAAGGGAATGGAGCATTGTGATGACAGCGGCATGGAACATTGGTCTGGCAAGTTTCATGGATTATTGTGATGACAGTCGGCATGGCACATTGTGATGACAAGGGCATGGAGCATAGTGATGACAAGGTCATGGAGTATTGTGAAGACAGGTGTCAGGGTTCATTGTGATGGCATATGTCATGTTCCATTGTGATGACAATGGCATGGAGAATTGTGATGCCAATTGTCATGGAGGATTGTGAAGACAAAGGTAATGGAGCATTGTGATGACAAGGGCTTGGAGCATTGTGATGACAATGGTCATGGAGCATTGTGATGACAAAGGCATGGAGCATTGTGATGACAAGGGCTTTTGAGAATTTTGATGACAAGTTTGTGAAGCACTGTGATGATAAGCACATGAGGCTTGCTATGACAGGGTTCATGGAGCATTGCAATGAAAAGTGCATGGAGAATGTGATTACAAGAGCATGTAACATTGTGATTTCAAGGGTCATGGAGCATTGTGATTGCAAGACGGTGGAACATTGTGATTAGAAGACCATGGATAATTGTGTTGACGAGCGTCATGGAGAACTGTAAAGACAAGGGGCATGGAGAATTGTGATGACAGGTGTCATGGAGCTTTGTGATGACAAGGGTCATGGAGCATTGTGATGACAAGGGTCATGGAGCATTCTGATGACAAGCTTGTGGAGTATTGCGATGACAATGGCATGGAGCATTGTGATGAAAAGGGCATGGAGCATTGTGATGAAAAAGGCATAGAGCCTTTCCATGACAGGGTTCGAGAAGCATTCTGACGACAAGTGTCAGGGAGCATTGTGATGACAAGTGTATTGAGCATTGTGATGACAAAGGTCATGGAGCATTGTGATGACAAGGGCATGGAGTATTGTGATGACAGGCATCATGGAGCGTTGTGATGACAAGTGTTATGGAACAATGTGATCACAAGGGTTTGGAGCACTGTGATGACAGAGGTCATGGATCATTTTGATATCAAGGAGCATGGAGCATTGTGATGACAGGGGTCATGGAGCATTGTAATGAGAAGATCATGGAGCACTGAGCTGAAAATATTCATGGAGTATTCTGATGAAATGGGTCATGGAGCATTGTGATGACAAGGTCCTGGATCACTCTGATGAGAAGACCATGGAGCCTTGTGATGAGAAGTCTCATGGAGCATTCTGATGAAAAGGGGCATGGAGCATTGTGATTACAGGGGTCTTGGAGCCTTGTGATTACAAGGGCATGGAGCATTGTGAGAGATGTCCAAGGAGCATTCTGGTGACATGTGTCATGGAGATTTGTGATGACGAGGGCAAGGAGCATTGTGATTACAGGGGTCTTGGAGCATTGTGATGAAAAAGGCATGGATCATTGTAATGAAAAAGGCATGGAGCCTTGTCATGACAGTGTTCAAGAAGCATACTGATGGCAAGAGTCAGGGAGCATTGTGATGACAAGTGTATTGAGCATTGTGATGACAAAAGTCATGGAACATTGTGATGAGAAATGCATGGATAATTGTGATGACGAGCCTCATGGGGCGTTGTGATGACAAGTGTTGTGGAGCATTGTGATCACAAGGGTTGGTAGCATTGTGATGACAGAGGTCATGGAGCATTTTGATTTCATTGTGATGACAATAGCATGAAGCATTATGATGATGGGCATGGTTCGTTGTGATGACAGGGTTCATGGATCATTGAGATGAAAAGGAGTATGGAGCATTGTGATTACTCGGCTCATGGAGCCTTGTGATGTCAAGGCCGTGTAACATTGTGATGACAGGGGTGAGGGAATATTGTGATGACTAGTGATGGAAAATTGAGATATCAGTGGTGAGAGAGCATTTTGATTCGAAGTGCATGGAGCTTTGTGATGACAATGTTTATGGAGCATTGTGATGACAAGTTTGGGGAGCCTTGTGATGACAAGTGCATGGCACACTGTGATGACATGGGTCATGGAGCATTGTTCTGAAAAGCGCATGGAGCATTGTGATAACAAGGGTCATGGAGCATTGTGCTGACAAAGGAATGGAGCGTAGTTATGACAAGGCTCAGAGAGCATTGGGATGAAAAGATCATGGAGAATTGTGGTGACAAAGTTCACAGAGCCTTGTGATGACGAGGGCATGGATCATTGTGATGAAAAATGTCATGAAGTATTGTGATGACTGGAGTCACAGAGCATTGTGATGACAAGGGAATGGAGCATTGTGATGACAGCAGCATGGAACATTGGTCTGGCAAGTTTCATGGATTATTGTGATGACAGTCGGCATGGCGCATTGTGATGACAAGGGCATGGAGCATAGTGATGACAAGGTCATGGAGTATTGTGAAGACAGGTGTCAGGGTTCATTGTGATGGCATATGTCATGTTCCATTGTGATGACAATGGCATGGAGAATTGTGATGCCAATTGTCATGGAGGATTGTGACGACAAAGGTAATGGAGCATTGTGATGACAAGGGCTTGGAGCATTGTGATGACAATGGTCATGGAGCATTGTGATGAAAAGGGCATGGAGCATTGTGATGACAATGGCTTTTGAGAATTTTGATGACAAGTTCGTGAAGCACTGTGATGAAAAGCACATGAGGCTTGCTATGACAGGGGTCATGGAGCATTGCGATGACAAGTGCATGGAGAATGTGATTACAAGAGCATGTAACATTGTGATTTCAAGGGTCATGGAGCATTGTGATTGCAAGACGGTGGAACATTGTGATTAGAAGACCATGGATAATTGTGATGACGAGCGTCATGGAGAACTGTAATGACAAGGGGCATGGAGAATTGTGATGACAGGTGACATGGAGCATTGTGATGATAAGGGCATGTAGCATTGTGATGACAGGGGTCATGGAACATTGTGATGACGGGGTGAGGGAGTATTGTGATGACTAGTGATGGAACATAGTGATATCAGTGGTGAGAGAGCATTTTTAGGAGAAGTGCATAGAGCATTGTGATGACAAGGTTTATGGAGCATTTTGATGGCAAGGATGTGGAGCATTGTGATGACAAGTGCATGGCGCATTGTGATGACAAGGGTGATGGAGCATTGTGCTGACACACGCATTGAGCATTGTGATGACAAGGGTCATGAAGCATTGTGCTGACAAAGGCATGAAGCTTTGTGATGACAAGGATCAGAGAGCCTTGTGATTAAAAGTTCATGGAGCCATGTGGTGACAAAGGTCACAGAGCTTTGTGTGAGGAGGTCATGGACCATTGTGATGACAAATGTCATGAAGGATTGTGATGACTGATGTCACAGAGCACTGTGATAACAGTGGTCTTGGAGCACTGTCATGAAATGGAAATGGATCATTGTGATGAAATAGGCATGGATCCTTGTCATGACAGTGTTCAAGGAGCATAATGATGACAAGTGTCACGGACCATTGTGATGACAAGTGTATTGAGCATTGTGTTGACAAAGGTCATGGAGCATTGTGATGAGAAGACCTTTCATAAATGTGATGACGAGCATCATGTGGTATTGTGATGACAAGTGTTATGGGACATTGTGATCATAAAGGTTTGGAGCATTGTGATGACAGAGGGCATGGAGCATTTTAATTTCATTGTGATGACAATAGCATGAATCATTATGATGATGGGCATGGTGCATTGTGATGACAGGTTTCATGGAGCATTGAGATGAAAAGGGGCATGGAGAATTATGATTACAGAGGTCTTGGTGCATTGTGATGACAAGGGTCATGGAGCCTTGTGATGACAAGGCCGTGGAACATTGTGATGGCAGGGGTCATGGAGCATTGTTATGACAGGTATAATGGAGCATTGTGATGACAAGGGCATGGAACAATGTGATGAGATATTTCATTGAGCATTGTGATGACAATGAATGGAGCATTGCGATGCCAAGGGTCATGGAGCTTTGTGATGACAAAGGTCATGGGGCATTTTGACGACAAGGGCGTGGTGCATTGTGATGAGAAGGGCAGGGAGCATTGTGATGACAGGGTCATGGAGCAATTTGAATAAAAGTGTCATGGAATATTTTGATGACAGGGGTTATGGAACATTGTGATGTCAGGGGTCATGAAGCATTGTGATGAAATGGGTCATGGAGCATTTTGTGACAGGGATTATGGAACATTGTGATGTCAGGGCTCATGGAGCATTGTGATGATAAGGGCATGTAGCAGTGCGATGACAGGGGCCTTGGAACACTGTGGTGACAGGGGTGAGGGAGTATAGTGATGACTAGTGATGGAACATTGTGATATATATGGTGAGAGAGCATTTTGATGAGAAGTGCATGGATCATTGTGATGACAAGTGTTATGGAGCATAGCAATGATAAGGATATGGAGTATTGTGATTACAAGTGTGTGGCGCATTGTGATGACATGTGTCATAGAGCATTGTACTGACAAGCGCATGGAGCATTTTGATGACAAGTGTCATGGAGCATTGTGCTGACAAAGGTATGGAGCATTTTGATAACAAGGTACACAGAGCATTGTGATGAAATATTCATGGAGCATTGTGGTGACAATGATCACAGAACCTTGTGTGACGAGGGCAAGGACCATAGTGATGAGATAGGTCATGAAGCATTGTGATGACTGGAGTCAGGGAGCATTGTGATGACAGGGGTCATGGATCATTGTGCTGAAAAGCGCATGGAGCATTGTGATGACAACTGTCATGGAGCATTGTGCTGACAAAGGCATGGAGCTTTGTGATGACAAGGGTCACAGAGCATTGTGATAAAAATTTCATGGAGCATTGTGGTGACAAAGGTCACAGAGCTTTGTGTGACGAGGTCATGGACCATTGTGATGACAAGTGTCATGAAGCATTGTGATGATTGGAGTCACGGAGCTTTGTGATAATAGCAGTCTTGGAGCATTGTGATGAAAAGGGAATGGATCATTGTGATGGAAAAGGCATGGAGCCTTGTCATGACAGTGTTCAAGGAGCATACTGATGACAAGTGTCAGCGAGCATTCTGATGCCAAGTGTATTGAGCATTGTGGTGACAAAGTTCATGGAGCATTGTGATGAGAAGACCTTGCATAATTGTGATGACGGGCGTCATGTGGCATGTGATGACAAGTGTTATGGAACATTGTGATCAGAAGGGTTTGAAGCATTGTGATGACAGAAGACATGGAGCATTTTGATTTCATTGTGATGACAATAGCATGAATCATTATGATGATGGGCATGGTGCATTGCGATGACAGTGTTCATGGAGCATTGAGATGAAAAGTGGCATGGAGAATTGTGATTACAGAGGTCTTGGTGCATTGTGATGACAAGGGTCATGGAGCCTTGTGATGACAAAGGCGGTGGAACATTGTGATGGCAGGGGTCATGGACCATTGTTATGACAGGTGTAAAGCAGAATTGTGATTACAAGGGCATTGAGCAATGTGATGAGAGATTTCATTGAGCATTGTGATGACAATGGCATGGAACATTGTGATGCCAAGTGTCATGGAGCTTTGTGATGACAAATGTCATGGGCATTTTGATGACAAGGGCGTGGTGAATTGTGATGAGAAGGGCAGGTAGCATTGTGATGACAGGGTCATGGAGCAATTTGAATAAAATTGTCATGGAATATTTTGATGACAGTGGTTATGGAACATTGTGATGTCAGGGGTCATGAAGCATTCTAATGAAATGGTTCATGGAGCATTTTGTGACAGGGTTTATGGAACATTGTGATGTCAGGGGTCATTGAGCATTGTGATGAAATGGGCATGGCACATTGTGATGACATGTGTCATGGAGCATTGTGCTGACAAGCGCATGGAGCATTTTGATGACAAGTGTCATGGACCATTGTGCTGACAAAGGAATGGAGCATTGTGATGACATGGGACACAGAGCATTGTGATGAAAAATTCATTCAGCATTGTGGTGACAAAGATCACAGAGTCTTGTGTGACGAGGGCATGGACCATTGTGATGACAAAGGGCATGAATCATTGTGATGACTGGAGTCACGGAGCACTGTTATGACATGGGTCATGGAGCATTGTGATGACAAGGGCATGGAGCAATATGATGACAGTGGCATGGAACATTGGTCTGACAAGTTTCATGGATTATTGTGAAGACAGTGGGCATGGAGCATGGAGATGACAAGGGCATGGAGCATTGTGGTGACAAAGGTCACAGAGCCTTGTGTGACGAGGGCATGGACCATTTTGAGGAAAAAGGTCATGAAGCATTGTGATGACTGGAGTCACGGAGCACTGTTATGACAGGGGTCATGGAGCATTGTGATGACAAGGGCATGGAGCAATATGATGACAGGGACATGGAACATAGGTCTGACATGTTTCATGGATTATTGTGATGACAGTGTGCATGGCACATTGTGATGACAAGGGCATGGAACATTGTGAAGAAAAGGTCATGGAGTATTGTGAAAAGAGGTGTCAGGGAGCATTGTGATGACATATGTTATTGTTCATTGTGATGACAATGGAATAGAGCATTGTGAAACCAAGTGTCATGGAGGATTGTGATGACAAAAGTAATGGAGCATTTTGTTGACAAGGGCTTGGAACATTGCGATGACAAGGGTCATGGAGCATTGTGTTGACAAGGGCATGGAGCATTCTGATGAAAAGGTGCATGGAGCATAGAGATTACAGGGGTTTTGAAGCAATGTGATAACAAGGGAATGGAGCATTGTGATGAGAAGGCAATGCAGCATTGTGATGACATGCGTCATGGAGCTTTGTGATGACAAGGACATGTAGCATTGTGATTACAGGTGTCTTGGAGCATTGTGATGAAAAGGGAATGGATCATTGTGATGAAAAATGCATGGAGCCTTGTCATGACAGGGTTCAAGGAGCATATTGATGACAACTGTCAGGGAGCATTGTGATGATAAGTGTATTGAGCATTCTGATGACAAAGATCATGGAGCATTGTGATGAGAAGACCAAGTATAATTGTGATGAGCAGCGTCATGGGGCATTGTGATGACAAGTGTTATGGAACATTGTGATCAGAAGGGTTTTGTGCGTTGTGATGACAGAGTTCATTGGGCATTTTGATTTCATTGTGATGACAATAGCATGAAATATTATGGTGATGGGCACGGTGCATTGTGATGACAGGGTTCATGGAGCATTGAGATGAGAATGGGCATGGAGCATTGTGATTACAGGGGTGTTGGAGCATTGTGATGACAAGGGCATGTAGCATTGTGATGAGAAGGCAATGGAGCATTCTGATGACATGCGTCATGGAGCTTTGTGATGACAAGGGCATGGAGAATTTTGATTACAGGAGTCATGGAATATTGTGATGACAGGGGTGAGGGAGTATTGTGATGACTATTGATGGAACATTGTGATATCAGTGGTGAGAATGCATTTTGAGGAGAAGTGCATGGAGTATTTTGATGACAAGATTTATGGAGCCTTTTGATGACAAGGATGTGGAGCATTGTGATGACAAGTGCATGGTGCATTGTGATGACATGAGTTATGGAGCATTGTGCTGACACGCGCATCGAGCATTGTGATGACAAGGGTCATGAAGCATTGTGCTGACAAAGGCATGGAGCTTTGTGATGACAAGGGTCACAGAGCATTGTTATTAAAATTTCATGGAGCATTGTGGTGACAAAGGTCACAGAGCTTTGTGTGACGAGGTCATGGACCATTGTGATGACAAATGTCATGAAGCAGTGTGATGACTGAAGTCACAGAGCATTGTGATAACAGTGGTCTTGGAGCATTGTCATGAAAAGGGAATGGATCATTGTGATGAAATAGGCAAGGATCCTTGTCATGACAGTGTTCAAGGAGCATACTGATGCCAAGTGTCAGGGAGCATTGTGATGACACAGGTCATGGAGAATTTTAATTTAATTGTGATGACAATAGCATGAATCAATATGATGATGGGCCTCGTGCATTGTGATGACAGGGTTCATAGAGCTTTGAAATGAAAAGTGGCATGGAGAATTGTGATTACAGGGGTCTTGGTGTTTTGTGATGACAAGGGTCATGAAGCGTTGTGATGACAAGGCCGAGGAACATTTTGATGGCAGGGGTCATGGAGCATTGTTATGAGAGGTGTAATGGAGCATTGTGATGAGAAGCGCATGGAGCAATGTGATGAGAGATTTCATTGAGCATTGTGATGACAATGGCATGTATCATTGTGATGCCAAGTGTCCTGGAGCTTTGTGATGACAAAAGTCATGGGGCATTTTGACGACAAGGGCATGGTGCATTGAGATGAGAAGGACAGGGAGCATTGGGATGACAGGGTCATGGAGCAATTGGAAGAAAAGGGTCATGGAATATTTTGATGACAGGGGTTATGGAACATTGTGATGTCAGGGGTCATGAAGCATTGTGATGAAATGGGTCATGGAGCATTTTGTGATAGGGGTTATGGAACATTGTGATGTCAGGGGTCATGGAGCATTGTGATGATAAGGGCATGTAGCACAGTGATGACAGTGGTCATGGAACATTGTGATGACAGGGGTGAGGGAGTATTCTGATGACTAGTGATGTAACATTGTGATATATGTGGTCAGAGAGCATTTTGATGAGAAGTGCATGAAGCATTGTGATGACAAGTGTTATGGAGCATAGAAATGATAAGGATGGGGTGTATTGTGATGACAAGTGCATGGCGCATTTTGATGACATGTGTCATGGAGCATTGTGCTGACAAGAGCATGGAGCATTTTGATGACAATTGTCAGCGAGAATTGTGCTGACCAAGGCATGGAGCATTTTGATGACAACGGACACAGAGCATTGTGATGAAATATTCCTGGAGCATTGTCGTGAAAAAGTTCACAGAGCCTTGTGTGACGAGGGCATGGACCATTGTGATGACATAGGTCCTGAATCATTGTGATGACTGCAGTCACGGAGCATTGTGATGACAGGGGTCATGGAGCAATGCTTTGGCAAGATTTATGGATTTTTGTGATGAGAGTGGGCATGGCGCATTGTGATGACAAGGGCATGGAACATTGTGATGACAAGGTCATGGAGTATTTTGAAGACGTGTCAGGGAGCATTGTGATGACATATGTCATTGTCCATTGTGATGACAATGGCATGGAGCATTGTGATACCAAGTGTCATGGAGGATTGTGATGACAAAGGTAATGGAGCGTTTTGATGACAAGGGCTTGGAACATTGTGATGACAAGGGTCATGGAGCATTGTGATGACAATGGCATGGAGCATTGTGATGACAAGGGCCATTGAGAATTTTAATGATGACGTCGTGAAGCATTGTGATGACAAGCGCATGGAGCTTGCTATGACAGTTGTCATAGAGCATTGCAATGACAAGTGCATGGAGAATTGTGATGACAAGATCATGTAAAATTGTGATGAGAAGTGTCACGAAGCATTGTGAAGACAAGGACGTGGAGAATTGTAATGACATTGGACATGGAGCATTGTGATGAACAGGGCATGGAGAATTGTGATAGCAAGACCGTGGAGCATTGTGATGAAAAGACCATGGAAAATTATGAAGAAGAGCGTCATGGATCACTGTACTGACAAGGGGCATTCAGCATTCTGATGACATGTGTCATGGAGCATGGTGATGAGAGGGGTCATGGAGCATATTCAAGACAAGGGTCATGGAGCATTGTGATGAGAAAGTCATGGAGCATTGGCCTGAAAATGTTCATGGAGTATTGTGATGACATTGGTCAAGGAGCATTGTGATGACAAGGGAATGGAGCATTGTGATGACAAGGTCCTGGAGCAGTGTGATGAGAAGACCATGGAGCCTTGTGATGACAAGTCTCATGGAGCATTCTGATGAATAGGGCCATGGAACATTGTGATTACAGGGGTCTTGGAGCATTGTGATGACAAGGGTCATGGAGCCTTGGATGCCAAGGCGGTGGAACATTGTGATGGCAGCTGTAATGGAGCATTGTGATGACAAGGGCATGGAACATTGGTCTGAAAATTTCATGGATTATTGTGATGAGATTCGGCATGGAACATTGTGATGACTAGGGCATGGAACACTGTGATACATGTGTCATGGAGGATTGTAATTACAAGGGCATGGAGCATTCTGCTGAGAAGAGTATCGAGCACTGTGATGACAAGCGTCATGGAGCATTGTGGTGACAAGGGCATGGAGCAATGTGATGAGAGGTTTCATGTAGCATTGTGATGAAATGGCATGGAGTATTGTGATGCCAAGGGTCATGGAGATTTTTGATGACAAAGGTCATGGAGCATGTTGATGACAAGGTCGTGGTGCATTGTGATGAGAAGGGCAGGGGGCATTGTGATGACAGGGTCATGGAGCAAATTGATGAAAAGTGTCATGGAACATTTTGATGACAGGGTTTATGGAACATTGTGATGTCAGGGGTAATGGAGCATATTGATGAAAAGGGTCATGGATCATTCTGATGAAAAGGTGCATGGTGCATTGAGATTACAGGGGTTTTGAAGCAATGTGATTACAAGGCATGGAGCATTGTGATGAAAAGTTTCATGGAGCATTGTCATTACAGGGGTTTTGAAGCAATGTGATTACAAGGCATGGAGCATTGTGATGAGAAGGCAATGGAGCATTCTGATGATATGCATCAGGGAGCTTTGTGATGATAAGGACATGGAGCCATTGTGATTACAGGGGTCTTGGAGCATTGTGATGAAAAGGGAATGGATCATTGTGATGAAAAATGCATGCAGTCTTGTCATGACAGGGATCAATGAGCATAATGATGACAACTGTCAGGGAGCATTGTGATGATAAGTGTATTGAGCATTGTGATGACAAAGATCATGGAGCATTGTGATAAGAAGACCATGGATAATTGTGATGACCAGTGTCATGGGGCATTGTGATGACAAGTGTTATGGAACATTGTGATCAGAAGGGTTTGGTGCATTGTGATGACAGAGGTCATTGAGCATTTTGATTTCATTGTGATGACAATAGCATGAAATATTATGGTGATGGGCCTGGTGCATTGTGATGACAGGGTTCATGGAGCATTGAGATGAAAAGGTGCATGGAGCATTGTGATTACAGGGGTGTTGGTGCATTGTGATGAAAAGGGCATGGAACATTGTGATGAGAAGCCATGGAGCATTCTGATGACATGCGTCATGGAGCTTTGTGATGACAAGGACATGGAGAATTGTGATTACAGGGGTCATGGAATATTGTGATGAGAGGGGTGAGGGAGTATTGTGATGACTAGTGATGGAACATTGTGATATCAGTGGTGAGAAAGCATTTTGAGGAGAAGTGCATGGAGCATTGTGATGACAAAGTTTATGGAGCATTTTGATGACAAGGATGAGGAGCATGGTGATGACAAGTGAATGGCGCATGGTGATGACATGGGTCATGGAGCATTGTGCTGACAAAGGCATGGAGCTTTGTGATGACAGGGGTTACAGAGCATTGTGATAAAAATTTCATGGAGCATTGTGGTGACAAAGGTCACAGACCTTTGTGTGACGAGGTCATGGACCATTGTGATGACAAATGTCATGAAGTATTGTGATGACTGGAGTAACGGAGCATTGTGATAACAGGGATCATGGAACATTGCTCTGACAAGATTTATGGATTATTGTGATGAGAGTGGGCAGGGCTCATTGTGATGACAATGGCATGGAACATTTTGATGACAAGGTCATGGAGTATTGTGAAGACAGGTGTCAGGGAGCATTGTGATGACATAAGTCATTGTCCATTGTGATGACAATGGCATGGAGCATTGTGATACCAAGTGTCTTGGAGGATTTTGATGACAAAGGTAATGGAGCATTTTGATGACAAGTGCTTGGAACATTGTGATGACAAGGGTCATGGAGCATTGTGATGACAATGGCATGGAGCATTGTGATGACAAGGGACAGAGAGCATTGTGATGAAATTTTCATGGAGCATTGTGGTGAGAAAGATCACAGAGCCTTGTGTGACGAGGGCATGGACCACTGTCAGGACAAACGTCATGAAGCATTGTGATAACTGGAGTCACGGAGCATTGTGATGACAGGTGACATGGAGCATTTTGATGACAAGTGCATGGAGCATTGTGATGACAAGGGCATGGAACATTGGGATGACAAGGGACACAGAGCATTGTGATGAAATATTCATGGAGCATTGTGGTGAAAAAGATCACAGAGCCTTGTGTGAAGAGGGCATGGACCACTGTGATGACAAAGGTCATGAAGGATTGTGATGACTGGAGTCACGGAGCATTGTGATGACAGGGGTCATGGAGCATTGCTCTGACAAGATTTATGGATTATTGTGATGAGAGTGGGCATGGCGCATTGTGATGACAAGGGCATGGAACATTGTGATGACAAGGTCATGGAATATTGTGAAGACAGGTGTCAGGGAGCATTGTGATGACATATGCCATTGTCCATTGTGATGACAATGGCATGGAGCATTGTGATACCAAGTGTCATGGAGGATTGTGATGACAAAGGTAATGCAGCATTTTGATGACAAGGGCTTGGATAATTGTGATGACAAGGGTCATGGAGCATTGTGATGACAATGGCATGGAGCATTCTGATGACAAGTGCCATTGAGAATTTTGAGGACAACGTCGTGAAGCATTGTGATGACAAGTCTCATGGAGCATTCTGATGAATAGGGGCATGGAGCATTGTGATTACAGGGGTCTTGGAGCATTGTGATGACAAGGGCATGGAGCATTGTGATGAGAACGCCATGGAGCATTCTGATGACATATGTCATGGATCTTTGTGATGACAAGGGCATGGAGCATTGTGATTACAGGGGTCTTGGATCATTGTGATGCCAAGGGTCATGGAGCTTTGTGATGACAAATGTCATGGGGCATTTTGATGACAAGGGCGTGGTGCATTGTGATGAGAAGGGCAGGGAGCATTGTGATGAGAGGGTCATGGAGCAATTTGAATAAAAGGGTCATGGAATATTTTGATGACAGGGGATATGGAACATTGGGATGTCAGGGGTCAGGAAGCATTGTGATGAAATGGGTCATGGAGCATTTTGTGAGAGGGGTTATGGAACATTGTGATGTCAGGGGACATGGAGCATTGTGATGATAATGGCATGTAGCACTGTGATGAGAGTGGTCATGGAATATTGTGATGACAGGGGTGAGCGAGTATTGTGATGACTAGTGATGGAAAATTGTGATATATGTGGTGAGAGAGCATTTTGATGATAAGTGCATGGAGCATTGTGATGACAAGTATTATGGAGCATAGCGATGAAATGGATGTGGAGCATTGTGATGAAAACAGCATGGCACATTGTGATGACATGTGTCATGGAGCATTGTGCTGACAAGGGCAGGGAGCATTGTGATGACAGGGGCATGGAACATTGTTCTGACATGTTTCATGGATTATTGTGATGAAAGTGGGCATGGGACATTGTGATGACAAGGGCATGGAATATTTTGATGACAAGGTCATGGAGTATTGTGAAGAGAGGTATCAAGGAGCATTGTGATGACATATGTCATTGTCCATTGTGATGACAATGGCGTGGAGCATTGTGATACCAAGTGTCATGGAGAATTGTGATGACAAATGTAATGGAGCATTTTCATGACAATGGCTTGGATCATTGCGATGACAAGGGTCCTGGAGCATTGTGATGACAAGGGCATGAGCATTCTGATGAAAAGGTGCATGGAGCATTGGGATTACAGGGGTTTTGAAGCAATGTGATGACAAGGGCATGAAGCATTGTGATTACAGTGGTCATGGAATATTGTGATGACTGGGGTGAGGGAGCATTGTGATGACTAGTGATGGAACATTGTGATATCAGTGGTGAGAAGGCATTTTTAGGAGAAGTGCATGGAGCATGGTGATGACAAGGTATATGGAGCGTTTTGATGACAAGTATGTGGAGCATTGTCATGACAAGTTCATGGTGCATTTTGATGACATGGGTTATGGAGCATTGTGCTGACATGCGCATCGAGCATTGTGATTACAAGGGTCATGAAGCCTTGTGCTGACAAAGGCATGGAGCTTTCTGATGATGACAAGGGTCACAGAGCATTGTGATAAAAATTTCATGGAGCATTGTGGTGACAAAGGTCACAGAGCTTTGTGTGACAAGATCATGGGCCATTGTGATGACAAATGTCATGAAGCATTGTGATGACTGGAGTCACGGAGCATTGTGATAACAGGGGTCTTGGAGCATTGTGATGAAAAGGGAATGCATCATTGTGATGAAAAAGGCATGGAGCCTTCTCATGACAGTGTTCAAGGAGCATACTGATGACAAGTGTCAGCGAGCATTGTGATGCCAAGTGTATTGAGCATTGTGGTGACAAAGGTCATGGAGCATTGTGATGAGAAGACCTTGCATAATTGTGATGACGAGCGTATTGGGGCATGTGATGACAAGTGTTATGGAACATTGTGTTCAGAAGGGTTTGGAGCATTGTGATGACAGAGGACATGGAGCATATTGATTTCATTGTGATGACAATAGCATGAATCATTATGATGATGGGCATGGTGCATAGTGATGACAGTGCTCATGGCGCATTGAGATGAAAAGTGGCATGGAGAATTGTGATTACAGAGGTCTTGGAGCATTGTGATGACAAGGGTCATGGAGCCTTGTGATGACAAGGCCGTGCAACATTGTGATGGCAGGGGTCATGGAGCATTGTTATGACAGGTGTAATGGAGCATTGTGATGACAAGGGCATGGAACAATGTGATGAGAGATTTCATTGAGCATTGTGATGACAATGGCATGAAGCATTGCGATGCCAAGGATCATGGAGATTTGTGATGATAAATGTCATGGTGCATTTTGATGACAATGGCGTGGTGCATTGTGATGAGAAGGGCAGGGAGCATTGTGATGACAGGGTCATGGAGCAATTTGAATAAAATTGTCATGGAATATTTTGATGACGGGATTATGGAACATTGTGATATCAGGGGTCACGAAGCACCGTGAAGAAATGGGTCATGGTGCATTTTGTGCCAGGGGTTATGGAACATTGTGATGTCAGGGGTCATGGAGCATTGTGATGATAAGGGCATGGAGCACTGTGATGACAGTGGTCATGGAACATTGTGATGAGAGGGGTGAGCGAGTATTGTGATGACTAGTGATCGAATATTGTGATATATGTGGTGAGAGAGAATTTTGATGAGCACTGCATGGAGCATTGTGATGACAAGTTTTATGGAGCCTAGCGATGAAAAGCATGTGGAGCATTGTGAAGAAGAGAGCATGGCACATTGTGATGACATGTGTCATGGAGCATTGTGCTGACAAGCGCATGGATCATTTTGATGATAAGTTTCGTGGAGCATTGTGCTGACAAAGGCATGGAGCATTGTGATGACAAGGGACACAGAGCATTGTGATGAAAATTTCATGGAGCATTGTGGTTACAAAGATCACAGACCCTTGTGTGACGAAGGCATGGACCATTGTGATGAGAAAGGTCATGAATCATTGTGATTACTGGAGTCACGGAGCATTGTGATGACAGGGGTCATGGAGCATTGTGATGACAAGGGCATGGAGCAATGTGATGACAGGGGCATGGAACATTGGTCTGACGTGTTTCATGGATTATTGAGATGACAGTGGGCATGGCGCATTGTGATGACAAGGGCATGGAATATTGTGATGACAAGGTAATGGAATATTGTGAAGACAGGTGTCAGGGAGCATTGTGATGACTTATGTCATTGTGCATTGTGATGACAATGGCATCGAGCATAGTGATGCCAAGGGTCTTGGAGCTTTGAGATGAAAAATGTCATGGGGCATTTTGATGACAAGGGTGTGGTGCATTGTGATGAGAAGGGCAGGGAGCATTTTGATGACAGGGTCATGGAGCAATTTGAAAAAAAGTGTCATGGAATATTTTGATGACAGTGGTTATGGAACATTGTGATGTCAGGGGTCATGAAGCATTGTGATGAAATGGATCATGGAGCATTTTGTGACAGGGGTTATGGAACATTGTGATGTCAGGGGTCATGGAGCATTGTGATGATAAGGGCATGGAGCAATATGATGAGAGGGGCATGGAACATTGGTCTGACAAGTTTCATGGATTATTGTGATGACAGTGGGCATGGAGCATTGAGATGACAAGGGCATGGAGCATTGTGGTGACAAAGGTCACAGAGCCTTGTGTGACGAAGGCATGGACCATAGTGAGGACAAATGTCATGAAGCATTGTGATGACTGAAGTCACGGAGCACTGTGATGACAGGGGTCATGAAGCATTGTGATGACAAGGGCATGGAGCATTGTGATGACAGGGGCATGGAACATTGGGTTGACATGTTTCATGGATTATTGTGATGACAGTGGGCATGGCGCATTGTGATGACAAGGGCATGGATCATTGTGATGACAAGGTCATGGAGTATTGTGAAGACAGGTATCAGGAAGCATTGTGATGACATATGTCATTGTCCATTGTGATGACAATGGCATGGAGCATTGTGATACCAAGTGTCATGGAGGATTGTGATGACATATGTAATGGAGCATTTTGATGACAAGGGCTTGGAACATTGCGATGACAAGGGTCATGGAGCATTGTGATGACAGGGGCATGGAACATTGTTCTGACATGTTTCATGGATTATTGTGATGAAAGTGGGCATGGGACATTGTGATGACAAGGGCATGGAATATTTTGATGACAAGGTCATGGAGTATTGTGAAGAGAGGTATCAAGGAGCATTGTGATGACATATGTCATTGTCCATTGTGATGACAATGGCGTGGAGCATTGTGATACCAAGTGTCATGGAGAATTGTGATGACAAATGTAATGGAGCATTTTCATGACAATGGCTTGGATCATTGCGATGACAAGGGTCCTGGAGCATTGTGATGACAAGGGCATGAGCATTCTGATGAAAAGGTGCATGGAGCATTGGGATTACAGGGGTTTTGAAGCAATGTGATGACAAGGGCATGAAGCATTGTGATTACAGTGGTCATGGAATATTGTGATGACTGGGGTGAGGGAGCATTGTGATGACTAGTGATGGAACATTGTGATATCAGTGGTGAGAAGGCATTTTTAGGAGAAGTGCATGGAGCATGGTGATGACAAGGTATATGGAGCGTTTTGATGACAAGTATGTGGAGCATTGTCATGACAAGTTCATGGTGCATTTTGATGACATGGGTTATGGAGCATTGTGCTGACATGCGCATCGAGCATTGTGATTACAAGGGTCATGAAGCCTTGTGCTGACAAAGGCATGGAGCTTTCTGATGATGACAAGGGTCACAGAGCATTGTGATAAAAATTTCATGGAGCATTGTGGTGACAAAGGTCACAGAGCTTTGTGTGACAAGATCATGGGCCATTGTGATGACAAATGTCATGAAGCATTGTGATGACTGGAGTCACGGAGCATTGTGATAACAGGGGTCTTGGAGCATTGTGATGAAAAGGGAATGCATCATTGTGATGAAAAAGGCATGGAGCCTTCTCATGACAGTGTTCAAGGAGCATACTGATGACAAGTGTCAGCGAGCATTGTGATGCCAAGTGTATTGAGCATTGTGGTGACAAAGGTCATGGAGCATTGTGATGAGAAGACCTTGCATAATTGTGATGACGAGCGTATTGGGGCATGTGATGACAAGTGTTATGGAACATTGTGTTCAGAAGGGTTTGGAGCATTGTGATGACAGAGGACATGGAGCATATTGATTTCATTGTGATGACAATAGCATGAATCATTATGATGATGGGCATGGTGCATAGTGATGACAGTGCTCATGGCGCATTGAGATGAAAAGTGGCATGGAGAATTGTGATTACAGAGGTCTTGGAGCATTGTGATGACAAGGGTCATGGAGCCTTGTGATGACAAGGCCGTGCAACATTGTGATGGCAGGGGTCATGGAGCATTGTTATGACAGGTGTAATGGAGCATTGTGATGACAAGGGCATGGAACAATGTGATGAGAGATTTCATTGAGCATTGTGATGACAATGGCATGAAGCATTGCGATGCCAAGGATCATGGAGATTTGTGATGATAAATGTCATGGTGCATTTTGATGACAATGGCGTGGTGCATTGTGATGAGAAGGGCAGGGAGCATTGTGATGACAGGGTCATGGAGCAATTTGAATAAAATTGTCATGGAATATTTTGATGACGGGATTATGGAACATTGTGATATCAGGGGTCACGAAGCACCGTGAAGAAATGGGTCATGGTGCATTTTGTGCCAGGGGTTATGGAACATTGTGATGTCAGGGGTCATGGAGCATTGTGATGATAAGGGCATGGAGCACTGTGATGACAGTGGTCATGGAACATTGTGATGAGAGGGGTGAGCGAGTATTGTGATGACTAGTGATCGAATATTGTGATATATGTGGTGAGAGAGAATTTTGATGAGCACTGCATGGAGCATTGTGATGACAAGTTTTATGGAGCCTAGCGATGAAAAGCATGTGGAGCATTGTGAAGAAGAGAGCATGGCACATTGTGATGACATGTGTCATGGAGCATTGTGCTGACAAGCGCATGGATCATTTTGATGATAAGTTTCGTGGAGCATTGTGCTGACAAAGGCATGGAGCATTGTGATGACAAGGGACACAGAGCATTGTGATGAAAATTTCATGGAGCATTGTGGTTACAAAGATCACAGACCCTTGTGTGACGAAGGCATGGACCATTGTGATGAGAAAGGTCATGAATCATTGTGATTACTGGAGTCACGGAGCATTGTGATGACAGGGGTCATGGAGCATTGTGATGACAAGGGCATGGAGCAATGTGATGACAGGGGCATGGAACATTGGTCTGACGTGTTTCATGGATTATTGAGATGACAGTGGGCATGGCGCATTGTGATGACAAGGGCATGGAATATTGTGATGACAAGGTAATGGAATATTGTGAAGACAGGTGTCAGGGAGCATTGTGATGACTTATGTCATTGTGCATTGTGATGACAATGGCATCGAGCATAGTGATGCCAAGGGTCTTGGAGCTTTGAGATGAAAAATGTCATGGGGCATTTTGATGACAAGGGTGTGGTGCATTGTGATGAGAAGGGCAGGGAGCATTTTGATGACAGGGTCATGGAGCAATTTGAAAAAAAGTGTCATGGAATATTTTGATGACAGTGGTTATGGAACATTGTGATGTCAGGGGTCATGAAGCATTGTGATGAAATGGATCATGGAGCATTTTGTGACAGGGGTTATGGAACATTGTGATGTCAGGGGTCATGGAGCATTGTGATGATAAGGGCATGGAGCAATATGATGAGAGGGGCATGGAACATTGGTCTGACAAGTTTCATGGATTATTGTGATGACAGTGGGCATGGAGCATTGAGATGACAAGGGCATGGAGCATTGTGGTGACAAAGGTCACAGAGCCTTGTGTGACGAAGGCATGGACCATAGTGAGGACAAATGTCATGAAGCATTGTGATGACTGAAGTCACGGAGCACTGTGATGACAGGGGTCATGAAGCATTGTGATGACAAGGGCATGGAGCATTGTGATGACAGGGGCATGGAACATTGGGTTGACATGTTTCATGGATTATTGTGATGACAGTGGGCATGGCGCATTGTGATGACAAGGGCATGGATCATTGTGATGACAAGGTCATGGAGTATTGTGAAGACAGGTATCAGGAAGCATTGTGATGACATATGTCATTGTCCATTGTGATGACAATGGCATGGAGCATTGTGATACCAAGTGTCATGGAGGATTGTGATGACATATGTAATGGAGCATTTTGATGACAAGGGCTTGGAACATTGCGATGACAAGGGTCATGGAGCATTGTGATGACAAGGGCATGGAGCATTTTGATGAAAAGGTGCATGGAGCATTGAGATTACAGTGGTTTTGAAGCAATGTGATTACAAGAGCATGGAGAATTGTGATGAGAAGGCAATGGAGCATTCTGATGATATGCGTCATGGAGCTTTGTAATGACAAGGACGTGGAGCATTGGGATTACAGGGGTCTTGGAGCATTCTGATGAAAAGGGAATTGATCATTGTGATGAAAAATGCATGGAGCCTTGTCATGACAGGCTTCAAGGAGCATACTGATGACAACTGTCAGGGAGCATTGTGATGATAAGTGTATTGAGCATTGTGATGACAAAGATCATGGAGCATTGTGATGAGAAGACCATGGATAATTGTGATGACCAGCGTCATGGGGCATTGTGATGACAAGTGTTATGGAACATTGTGATCAGAAGGGTTTGGTGCATTGTGATGACAGAGGTCATTGAGCATTTTGATTTCATTGTGATGACAATAGCATGAAATATTATGGTGATGGGCACGGTGCATTGTGATGACAGGGTTCATGGAGCATTGAGATGAAAAGGGGCATGGAGCATTTTGATTACAGGGGTGTTGGAGCATTGTGATGACAAGGGCATGGAGCATTGTGAAGACAAGGCCGTGGAACATTTTGATGGCAGGGTTCATGGAGCATTGTTATGACAGGTGTAATGGAGCATTGTGATAACAATGGCATGGAGCATTCTGATGAAAATGTGCATGGAGCATTGAGATTACAGGGGTTTTGAAGCAATGTGATGACAAGGGCAAGGAGCATTGTGATGAGAAGACAATGGAGCATTCTGATGACATTCATCATGGAGCTTTGTGATGAAAAGGACATGGAGCATTGTGATTACAGGGGTCTTGGAGCATTGTGATGAAAAGGGAATGGATCATGGTGATGAAAAACGCATGGAGCCTTGTCATGACAGGTTTCAAGGAGCATACTGATGACAGCTGTCAGGGAGCATTGTGATGATAAGTGTATTGAGAATTGTGATGACAAAGATCATGGAGCATTGTGATGAGAAAACCATGAATAATTGTGATGACCAGAGTCATGGGGCCTTGTGATGACAAGTGTTATGCAACATTGTGATCAGAAGGGTTTGGAGCATTGTGATGACAGAGGTCATTGAGCATTTTGATTTCATTGTGATGACAATAGCATGAAATATTATGGTTATGGGCACATTGCATTGCGATGACAGGGTTCATGGAGCATTGAGATGAAAACGGGCATGGAGCATTGTGATTACAGGGGTGTTGGAGCATTGTGATGACCAGGGCATGGAGCAATGTGATGAGAGATTTCATTGAGCATTGTGATGAGAATGGCATGGAACACTGTGATGCCAAGGGTTATGGAACTTTGTGATGAAAAATGTCAAGGGGCATTTTGATGACAAGGGCGTGGTGCATTGTGATGAGAAGGGGAGGGAGCATCGTGATGACAGGGTCATGGAGCAATTTCAATAAAAGTGTCATGGAATATTTTGATGACAGTGGTTAAGGAACATTGTGATGTCAGGGGTCATGAAGCATTGTGATGAAATGGGTCATGGAGCATTTTGTGACAGTGGTTATGGAACATCGTGATGTCAGGAGTCATGGAGCATTGTGATGATAAGGGCATTTAGCACTGTGATGACAGTGGTCATTGAACATTGTTATGACAGGGGTGAGTGAGTATTGTGATGACTAGTGATGGAACATTGTGATATATGTGGTGAGAGAGCATTTTGATGAGAAGTGCATGGAGCATTGTGATGACAAGTTTTATGGAGCACAGCGATGAAAAAGATGTGGAGCATTGTGATGAAAAGAGCATGGCACATTGTGATGACATGTGTCATGGAGCATTGTGCTGACAAGCGCATGGAGCATTTTGGTGACAAGTGTCATGGAGCATTGTGCTGACAAAGGCATGGAGCATTGTGATGACAAGGGACACAGAGCATTCTGATGAAAATTTCATGGAGCATTGTGGTGACAATGATCAGAGAGCCTTGAGTGACGAGGGCATGGACCATTGTGAGGACAAAGGTCATGAATCATTGTGATGACTGGAGTCACGGAGCATTGTGATGACAGTGGTCATGGAGCATTGTGATGACAAGGGCATGGAGCAATATGATGACAGGGGCATGGAACATTGGTCTGACAAGTTTCACAGATTTTTGTGATGACAGTGGGCATGGAGCATTGAGATGACAAGGGCATGGAACATTCTGGTGACAAAGGTCACAGAGCCTTGTGTGACGAGGGCATGGACCATTGTGAGGACAAAGGTCATGAAGCATTGTGAGGACAAAGGTCATGAAGCATTGTGATGACTGGAGTCATGGAGCATTGTGATGACAGGGGTCATGGAGGATTGTGATGGCAATGGCATGGAGCATTGTGATGAGAAGGCAATGGAGCATTCTGATGACATGCGTCATGGAGCTTTGTGATGACAAGGACATGGAGCATTGTGATTACAGGGGTCTTTGAGCATTGTGATCAAAAGGGAATGGGTGATTGTGATGAAAAATGCATGGAGCCTTGTCATGAGAGGGTTCAAGGAGCATACTGATGACAACTGTCAGGGAGCATTGTGATGATAAGTTTATTGAGCATTTTGATGACAAAGAACATGGAGCATTGTGATGAGTAGACAATGGATAATTGTGATGACCAGCGTCATGGGGCATTCTGATGACAAGTGTTATGGAACATTGTGATCAGAAGGGTTTGGTGCATTGTGATGACAGGGGTCATTGAGCATTTTGATTTCATTTTGATGACAATAGCATGAAATATTACAGTGATGGGCACGGTGCATTGTGATGACAGGTTTCATGGAGCATTGAGATGAAAAGGGGCATGGACCATTGTGATTTCAGGGGTGTTGGAGCGTTGTGATTACAGGGGGATGGAGCATTGTGATGAGAAGGCCATGGAGCATTCTGATGACATGCGTCATGGAGCTTTGTTATGAGAAGTGCATGGAGAATTGTGATTACAGGGGTCATGGAATATTGTGATGACAGGGGTGAGGGAGTACTGTGAAGACTAGTGATGGAACATTGTGATATCAGTGGTGAGAAGGCATTTTGAGGAGAAGTGCATGGAGCATTGTGATGACAAGGTTTATGGGAATTTTGATGACAAGGATGTGGAACATTGTGATGACAAGTGCAAGGTGCATTGTGATGACATGGCTTATGGAGCATTGTGCTGACACGCGCATCGAGCATTGTAATGACAAGGGTCATGGAGCATTGTGCTGACAAAGGCATGGAGTTTGTGATGACAAGGGTCACAGAGCATTGTGATAAAATTTTCATTGGGCATTGTGGTGACAAATGTCACAGAGCTTTGTGTGACGAGGTCATGGACCATTGTGATGATAAATGTCATGAAGCATTGTGATGAGTTCAGTCATGGAGCTTTGTGATAACAGGGGTCTTGGAGCATTGTGATGAAAAGGGAATGGATCATTGTGATGAAAAAGGCATGAAGCCTTGTCATGAGAGTGTTCAAGGAGCATACTGATGACAAGTGTCAACGAGCATTGTGATGCCAAGTGTATTGAGAATTGTGGTGACAAAGGTCATGGAGCATTGTGATGATAAGACCATGGATAATTGTGATGACCAGCGTCATGGGGCATTGTGCTGACAAGTGTTATGGAACATTGTGATCAGAAGGGTTTGGTGTATTGTGATGACAGAGGTCATGGAGCATTTTGATTTCATTGTGATGACAATAGCATGAAATATTATGGTGATGGGCACGGTGCATTGTGATGACAGGGTTCATGGAGAACTGAGATGAAAAGGGGCATGGAGCATTGTGATTACAGGGGTGTTGGAGCATTGTGATGACAAGGGCATGGAGCATTGTGATGAGAAATCCATGGAGCATTCTGATGACATGCGTCATGGAGCTTCGTGATGAAAATGGCATGGAGAATTGTGATTACAGGGGTCATGGAATATTGTGATGACAGGGGTTAGGGAGTATTGTGATGACTAGTGATGGAACATTGTCATATCAGTGGTGAGAAGGCATTTTGAGGAGAAGTGCATGGATCATTTAGATGACAAGGTTTATGGAGCATTTTGATGACAAGTGCATGGTGCATTGTGATGACATGGGTTATGGAGCATTGTGCTGACACGCTTATCGAGCATTGTGATGACAAGGGTCATGGAGCATTGTGCTGACAAAGGCATGGAGCATTGTGGTGACAAACGTCACAGAGCTTTGTGTGACGAGGTCATGGGCCATTGTGATGACAAATGTCATGAAGCATTGTGATGACTGGAGTCACGGAGCATTGTGATAACAGGGGTCTTGGAGCATTGTGATGAAAAGGGAATGCATCATTGTGATGAAAAAGGCATGGAGCCTTCTCATGACAGTGTTCAAGGAGCATACTGATGACAAGTGTCAGCGAGCATTGTGATGCCAAGTGTATTGAGCATTGTGGTGACAAAGGTCATGGAGCATTGTGATGAGAAGACCTTGCATAATTGTGATGACGAGCGTCATGGGGCATGTGATGACAAGTGTTATGGAACATTGTGTTCAGAAGGGTTTGGAGCATTGTGATGACAGAGGACATGGAGCATATTGATTTCATTGTGATGACAATAGCATGAATCATTATGATGATGGGCATGGTGCATAGTGATGACAGTGCTCATGGCGCATTGAGATGAAAAGTGGCATGGAGAATTGTGATTACAGAGGTCTTGGAGCATTGTGATGACAAGGGTCATGGAGCCTTGTGATGACAAGGCCGTGCAACATTGTGATGGCAGGTGTCATGGAGCATTGTTATGACAGGTGTAATGGAGCATTGTGATGACAAGGGCATGGAACAATGTGATGAGAGATTTCATTGAGCATTGTGATGACAATGGCATGAAGCATTGCGATGCCAAGGATCATGGAGATTTGTGATGATAAATGTCATGGGGCATTTTGATGACAAGGGCGTGGTGCATTGTGATGAGAAGGGCAGGGAGTATTGTGATGACAGGGTCATGGAGCAATTTGAATAAAATTGTCATGGAATATTTTGATGACGGGATTATGGAACATTGTGATATCAGGGGTCACAAAGCATCGTGAAGAAAAGGGTCATGGTGCATTTTGTGCCAGTGGTTATGGAACATTGTGATATCAGGGGTCATGGAGCATTGTGATGATAAGGGCATGGAGCACTGTGATGACAGTGGTCATGGAACATTGTGATGAGAGGGGTGAGCGAGTATTGTGATGACTAGTGATCGAATATTGTGATATATGTGGTGAGAGAGAATTTTGATGAGCACTGCATGGAGCATTGTGATGACAAATTTTATGGAGCATAGCGATGAAAAGCATGTGGAGCATTGTGAAGAAGAGAGCATGGCACATTGTGATGACATGTGTCATGGAGCATTGTGCTGACAAGCGCATGGATCATTTTGATGATAAGTTTCGTGGAGCATTGTGCTGACAAAGGCATGGAGCATTGTGATGACAAGGGACACAGAGCATTGTGATGAAAATTTCATGGAGCATTGTGGTTACAAAGATCACAGACCCTTGTGTGACGAAGGCATGGACCATTGTGATGAGAAAGGTCATGAATCATTGTGATTACTGGAGTCACGGAGCATTGTGATGACAGGGGTCATGGAGCATTGTGATGACAAGGGCATGGAGCAATGTGATGACAGGGGCATGGAACATTGGTCTGACGTGTTTCATGGATTATTGAGATGACAGTGGGCATGGCACATTGTGATGACAAGGGCATGGAATATTGTGATGACAAGGTAATGGAAAATGTGAAGACAGGTGTCAGGGAGCATTGTGATGACTTATGTCATTGTGCATTGTGATGACAATGTCATCGAGCATAGTGATGCCAAGGGTCTTGGAGCTTTGAGATGAAAAATGTCATGGGGCATTTTGATGACAAGGGCAAGGTGCATTGTGATGAGAAGGGCAGGGAGCATTTTGATGACAGGGTCATGGAGCAATTTGAAAAAAAGAGTCATGGAATATTTTGATGACAGTGGTTATGGAACGTTGTGATGTCAGGGGTCATGAAGCATTGTGATGAAATGGATCATGGAGTATTTTGTGACAGGGGTTATGGAACATTGTGATGTCAGGGGTCATGGAGCATTGTGATGATAAGGGCATGGAGCAATATGATGAGAGGGGCATGGAACATTGGTCTGACAAGTTTCATGGATTATTGTGATGACAGTGGGCATGGAGCATTGAGATGACAAGGGCATGGAGCATTGTGGTGACAAAGGTCACAGAACCTTGTGTGACGAAGGCATGGACCATTGTGAGGACAAATGTCATGAAGCATTGTGATGACTGAAGTCACGGAGCACTGTGATGACAGGGGTCATGAAGCATTGTGATGACAAGGGCATGGAGCATTGTGATTACAGGGGCATGGAACATTGGGTTGACATGTTTCATGGATTATTGTGATGACAGTGGGCATGGCGCATTGTGATGACAAGGGCATGGAACATTGTGATGACAAGGTCATGGAGTATTGTGAAGACAGGTATCAGGAAGCATTGTGATGACATATGTCATTGTCCATTGTGATGACAATGGCATGGAGCATTGTGATACCAAGTTTCATGGAGGATTGTGATGACATATGTAATGGAGCATTTTGATGACAAGGGCTTGGAACATTGCGATGACAAGGGTCATGGAGCATTGTGATGAAAAGGGCATGGAGCATTTTGATGAAAAGGTGCATGGAGCATTGAGATTACAGTGGTTTTGAAGCAATGTGATTACAAGAGCATGGAGAATTTTGATGAGAAGGCAATGGAGCCTTCTGATGACATGCGTCATGGAGCTTTGTAATGACAAGGACATGGAGCATTGTGATTACAGGGGTCTTGGAGCATTCTGATGAAAAGGGAATGGATCATTGTGATGAAAAATGCATGGAGCCTTGTCATGACAGGTTTCAAGGAGCATACTGATGACAACTGTCAGGGAGAATTGTGATGATAAGTATATTGAGCATTGTGATGACAAAGATCATGGAGCATTGTGATGAGAAGACCATGGATAATTGTGATGACCAGCGTCATGGGGCATTGTGATGACAAGTGTTATGGAACATTGTGATCAGAAGGGTTTGGTGCATTGTGATGACAGAGGTCATTGAGCATTTTGATTTCATTGTGATGACAATAGCATGAAATATTATGGTGATGGGCACGGTGCATTGTGATGACAGGGTTCATGGAGCATTGAGATGAAAAGGGGCATGGAGCATTTTGATTACAGGGGTGTTGGAGCATTGTGATGACAAGGGCATGGAGCATTGTGAAGACAAGGCCGTGGAACCTTTTGATGGCAGGGGTCATGGAGCATTGTTATGACAGGTGTAATGGAGCATTGTGATAACAAGGGCATGGAGCATTCTGATGAAAATGTGCATGGAGCATTGAGATTACAGGGGTTTTGAAGCAATGTGATGACAAGGGCAAGGAGCATTGTGATGAGAAGGCAATGGAGCATTCTGATGACATGCATCATGGAGCTTTGTGATGAAAAGGACATGGAGCATTGTGATTACAGGGGTCTTGGAGCATTGTGATGAAAAGGGAATGGATCATTGTGATGAAAAATGCATGGAGCCTTGTCATGACAGGGTTCAAGGAGCATACTGATGACAACAGTCAGGGAGCATTGTGATGAAAAGTGTATTGAGCATTGTGAAGACAAAGATCATGGAGCATTGTGATGAGAAGACCATGGATAATTGTGATGAGGAGCGTCATGGGGCATTGTGATGACAAGTGTTATGGAACATTGTGATCAGAAGGGTATGGTGCATTGTGATGACAGAGGTCATTGAGCATTTTGATTTCATTGTGATGACAATAGCATGAATCATTATGATAATGGGCATGGTGCATTGTGATGACAGTGTTCATGGAGCATTGAGATGAAAATTTGGATGGAGAATTGTGATTACAGAGGTCTTGGAGCATTGTGATGACAAGGGTCATGGAGCCTTGTGATGACAAGGACGTGGAACATTGTCATGACAGGCGTGAAGGAGTATTGTAATGACTAGTGATGGAACATTTTAATATCAGCAGTGAAAGAGAATTTTGATGTAAAGTGCATGGAATTTTGTGATGACAAGTTTTATAGAGTATTGTGATAACAAAGTTGTGGAACATTGTGATGACAAGTGCATGGCACATTGTGATGACATGGGTCATGGAGCATTGTTCTGACAAGCCCATGGAGCATTGTGATGACAAGGGTCTTGGAGCACTCTGCTGACAAAGGCATGGAGCATTGTGATGACAAGGGTCACAGAGCATTGTGATGAAATGTTCTTGGAGCATTATGGTGACAAAGTTCACAGAGTCCTTTGATGACGAGGTTATGGACCATTGTGAGGACAAAGGTCATGTAGCATTGTGATGACTGGAGTCACGGACCATTGTGATGACAAGGGCATGGAGCATTGTGATGACAGGAGCATGGAGCATTGGTCTGACAACTTTCATTGATTATTGTGATGATAGTGGGCATGGCACACTGTGATGACAGCGGCATGGAGCATTAATATGACCATGTCATGGAATATGGTTAAGACAGGTGTCAGGGAGCATTGTGATGACATATGTCATGGTGCATTGTGATGACAATGGCATGGAGCATTGTGAAGCCAAGTGTCATGAGGATTGTGATGACAAATGTAATGGAGCATTCTGATGACAAGGGCTTGGAGCATTGTGAGAGAAGACCATGGATAATTGTGATGAACAGCGTCATGGGGCATTGTGATGACAAGTGTTATGGAGCATTGTGATCACAAGGTTTTAGTGCATTGTAATGACAGACGACATTGAGCATTTTGATTTCATTGTGATGACAAAAGCATGAAATATTATGTTGATGGGCACGGTGCATGGTGATGACAGGGTTGATGGAGCATTGAGATGAAAAGGGGCATGGAGCATTTTGATTCCAGGGGTGTTGGAGCATTGTGATGACAAGGGCATGGAGCACTGTGAGGAGAAGGCCATGGAGCATTCTGATGACATGAGTCATGGAGCTTTGTGATTACAAGGGCATCGAGATTTGTGATTACAGGGGTCTTGGAGCATTGTGATAACAAGGGTCATGGAGGCTTCTGATGACAAGACCATGGAATCTTGTGATGGCAGGGTACATGGAGCATTGTTATGACAGGGGTAATGGAGCATTGTGATGACAAGGACATGGGGTAATGGTCTGAAATGTTTCATGGATTATAGTGAAGAGAGTGGGCATGGAGCAGTGTGATGACAAGGGCATGGAACACTGTGATACATAGATTATGCAGGATTTTAATGACAATGGCATGGAGCATTGTGATGAGAAGGGCATCGAGCGTTGTGATGACAAGGATGTTGAGCATTGTGATGACAAGTGCATGGCGATTTGTGATGACATTGATTGTGGAGCATTGTGCTGACACGCGCATCGAGCATTGTGATGACAAGTGTCATGGAGCATTGGGCTGAAAAAGGCATGGAGCTTTGTGATGACAAGGGTCACAGAGCATTGTGATAAAAATTTCATGGAGCATTGTGGTGACAAAAGTCACAGAGCTTTGTGTGACAAGGTCATGGACCATTGTGATGACAAATGTCATGAATCATTGTGATGACTGGAGTCACGGAGCATTGTGATAACAGGGGTCTTGGAGCATTGTGAAGAAAAGGGAATGCATCATTGTGATGAAAAATGCAGGGTGCCTTGTCATGACAATGTTCAAGGAGAATAGTGATGACAAGTGTCAGGGAGCATTGTGATGACAAGTGTATTGAGCATTGTGTTGACAAAGGTCATGGAGCATTGTGATGAGAAGACCTTGCATAATTGTGATGACGAGCGTCATGGGGCATTGTGATGACAAGTGTCATGGAACATTGTGATCTGAAGGGTTTGCAGATTTGTGATGACAGAGGTCATGGAGCATTTTGATTTCATAGTGATGACAATAGCATGAATCATTATGATGATGGGCATGGTGCATTGTGATGACAGGGTTGATGGAGAATTGAGATGTAAAGGGGCATGGAGAATTGTGATTACAGAGGTCTTGGAGCATTGTGATGACAAGGGTCATGGAGCCTTGTGATGACGAGGTCGTGGAACATTGTGATGGCAGGGGTCATGGAGCATTGTTATGACAGGTGTAATGGAGAATTGTGATGACAAGGGCATGGAGCAATGTGATGAGAGATTTCATTGAGCATTGTGATGACAATGGCATGGAGCATTGTGATGCCAGGGGTCATGGAGCTTTGTGATGAAAATGTCATTGGGCATTTTAATGACAAGGGCGTGGTGCATTGTGATGAGAAGGGCAGGGAGCATTGTGATGACAGGGTCATGGAGCAATTTGATGAAAAGCGTTATGGAATATTTTGATGACAGGCGTTATGGAACATTGTGATGTCAGGGGTCCTGAAGCATTGTGATGAAATGGGTCATGGAGCATTTTGTGACAGGGGTTATGGAACATTGTGATGTCAGGGGTCATGGAGCATTGTGATGGCAAGGGCACGGAGCAAAGTGATGACAGGGGCATGGAACATTTGTCTGACAAGTTTCATGGATTATTGTGATGACAGTGGGCATGGAGCTTTGTGATGACAAAGGTCACAGAGCCTTGTGTGAAGAGGGCATGGACCACTGCGTTGACAAAGGTCATGAAGCACTGTGATGACTGGAGACACGGAGCATTGTGATGGCAGGGGTCATGGAGCATTGTGCTGACAAGCGCATGGAGCATTTTGATGACAAGTGTCAAGGAGCATTGTGCTGACAAAAGCATGGAGCATGGTTATGACAAGGGACACAGAGCATTTTGATGAAATATTCATGGAGCATTGTGGTGACAAAGATCACAGATCCTTGTGTGACGGGGGCATGGACAATTGGTCTGACAAGTTTCATGGATTATTGTGATGACAGTGGGCCTGGAACATTGTGATGACAAAGTCATGAAGCATTGTGATGACTGGAGGCAAGGAGCATTTTGATGACATTGGTAATGGAGCATGGTGATGACATGGGCATGGAGCATTGTGATGACAGTGGCATGGAACATTTGTCTGACAAGTTTCATGGATTATTCTGATGACAGTGGGCATGGCACATTGTGATGACAAGGGCATGGAACATTGTGATGACAAGGTCATGGAGCACTGTGAGGAGAAGGCCATGGAGCATTCTGATGACATGAGTCATGGAGCTTTGTGATGACAAGGGCATCGAGATTCGTGATTACAGCGGTCTTGGAGCATTGTGATGACAAGGGTCATGGAGGCTTGTGATGACAAGACCGTGGAATCTTGTGATGGCAGGGGACATGGAGCATTGTTATGACAGGTGTAATGGAGCATTGTGATGACAAGGACATGGGGCAATGGTCTGAAAAGTTTCATGGATTATTGTGAAGAGAGTGGGCATGGAGCAGTGTGATGACAAGGGCATGGAACACTGTGATACATAGATCATGCAGGATTGTAATGACAATGGCATGGAGCATTGTGATGAGAAGGGCATCGAGCATTGTGATGACAAGCGTCATGGAGATTTGGGATGAAAAGTGCATGGAGCAATGTGATGAGAGGGTCCATGGAGCATTGTGATGATAATGGAATGGAGCATTGTGATGCCAAGGGTCATGGAGCTTTGTGATGACAAATGTCATGTAGCATTTTGATGACAAGGGCCTGGTGCATTGTGATGAGAAGGGCAGGGAGCATTGTGATGAAAGGGTCATGGAGCAATTTGATGAAAAGGGTCATGGAACATTTTGATGACAGGAGTTATAGAACATTCTGATGTCAGGGATCATGGAGCTTTGTGATGAAAAGGGTCATGGAGCAATTTGATTACAGGGGTTATTGAACTTTGTGATGTCAGGTGTCATGGAGCATTTTGATGATAATGGCATGTAGAATTGTGATGACAGGGGTAATGGAACATTGTGATGACAGGGTTGAAGGAGTATTTTGATGACTAGTGGTGGAACATTAAGATATCAGTGGTTATAGAGCATTTTGATAAGTGCATGGAGCATTGTGATGACAGGAATTATGGAGCATTTTGAAGACAAAGATGTTGAGCATTGTGATGACAAGTGCATGGCGATTTGTGATGACATTGGTTGTGGAGCATTGTGCTGACACGCACATCGAGCATTGTGATGACAAGAGTCATGGAGCATTGTGCTGAAAAAGGCATGGAGCTTTGTGATGACAAGGGTCACAAAGCATTGTGATAAAAATTTCATGGAGCATTGTGGTGACAAAGGTCACAGAGCTTTGTGTGACAAGGTCATGGACCATTGTGATGACAAATGTCATGAAGCACTGTGATGACTGGATTCACGGAGCATTGTGATAACAGGGTTCTTGGAGCATTGTGAAGAAAAGGGAATGCATCATTGTGATGAAAATTGCAGGGAGCCTTGTCATGACAGTGTTCAAGGAGCATAGTGATGACAAGTGTCAGGGAGCATTGTGATGCCAAGTGTATTGAGCATTGTGTTGACAAAGGTCATGGAGCATTGTGATGAGAAGACCTTGCATAATTGTGATGACGAGCGTCATGGGGCATTGTGATGACAAGTGTCATGGAACATTGTGATCAGAAGGGTTTGCAGCTTTGTGATGACAGAGGTCATGGAGCATTTTGTTTTCATAGTGATGACAATAGCATGAATCATTATGATGATGGGCATGGTGCATTGTGATGACAGGGTTGATGGAGAATTGAGATGTAAAGGGGCATGGAGAATTGTGATTACAGAGGTCCTGGAGCATTGTGATGAAAAGGGTCATGGAGCCTTGTGATGACAAGGCCGTGGAACCTTGTGATGGCAGGGGTCATGGAGCATTGTTATGACAGGTGTAATGGAGCATTGTGATGACAAGGGCATGGAGCAATGTGATGAGAGATTTCATTGAGCATTGTGATGACAATGGCATGGAGCATAGTGATGATAAAAGCAGGGAGCATTGTGATGAAAAAGCATGGACCCTTTTCATGACAGGGTTCAAGGAGCATTCTGAAGACAAGTGTCTGGGAGCATTTTGATGACAAGGGCATGGAGCATGTTGATGAGAAGGCCATGGAGCATTCTGATGATATGGGGCATGGAGCTTTGTGATGAAAAGGGCATGGAGCATTGTGATTACAGTGGTCTTGGAGCATTGTGATGAAAATCGCATGGATCATTGTGATGAAAAATGCATGGAGCCTTGTCATGACAGTGTTCAAGGAGGATACGGATGACAAGTGTCAGGGAGCATTGAGATGACAAGTGTATTGAGCATTGTGATGACAAATGTCATGGAGCATTGTGATGAGAAGACCGTGGATAATTGTGATGAGGAGCGTCATGGGGAATTGTGATGACAAGTGTTATGGAACATTGTTATCACAAGGGTTTGGAGGATTGTGATGACAGAGGTCATGGAACATTTTGATTTCATTGTTATGACAATAGCATGAAGCATTATGATGATGGGCATGGTGCATTGTGATGACAGTGTTCATGGAGCATTGAGATGAAAAGTGGCATGGAGAATTGTGATTACAGGGGTTTTGGAGCACTGTGATGACAAGGGCATGGAGCACTGTGATGAGAAGGCCATGGAGCATTCTGATGACATAAGTCATGGAGCTTCGTGATGACAAGGGCATGGAGCATTGTGATTACAGGGGTCTTGGAGAATTGTGATGACATGGGTCATGGAGCCTTGTGATGATGAGGCCGTGGATCATTGTGATGGCAGGGGTCATGGAGCATTGTTATGACACGGGTAATGGAGCCTTTCGATGACAAGGGCATGGAGCATTAGTGTCAAAAGTTTCAGGGAGCTTTGTGATGACAAGTGCATGGAGCAATGTGATGAGAGGGTTCATGGAGCACTGTGATGACAATGGCATGGAGCATTGTGATATCAAGGGTTATGGAGCACTGGGATGACAAGCGTCACAGAGTATTCTGATTACAGGGGTCATGGAGCATTGGGATGACAAGCGCATGGATCATTGTGATGACAAGTGTCATGGAGCATTTTGATGACAAGAGTCCCGGATCATTGTGTTGTCAGGGATTATGAATCGCTGTGATGACAGTGGTCATGGATCATTGTGATGACTGGGGTAATGGAGCATTGTGATGGCAAGGGCATGTAGCATTCTGATGACATGCATCACGGAGCATTGTGATGACAAGGGCATGGAACATTTTGATGACAGGGGTCATGGAACATTGTGATGACAGGGGTGAGGGAGTATTGTGATGACAAGTGATGGAAAATTGTGATATCAGTGGTGAGAGAGCATTTTGATGAGAAGTGCATGGAGCATTGTGGTGACAAGTTTTAAGGAGCATTGTGATGACAAGTTTTTGGAGCACTGTGATGACAAGCGCATGGCTCATTGTGATTACATGGGTCATGGAGCATTGTGCTGACAAAGGCTTGGAGCATTATGATGACAAGGGTCACGGAGCATTGTGATGAAAAGTTCATGGAGCATTGTGGTGACAAAGGTCACAGAGACGTGTGATGACGAGGGCATGGACCATTGTGATGACAAAGGTCATGAAGCATTGTGATGACTGGAGTCATGGAGCATTGTGATGACAGGGTTCATGGTGCATTGTGATGACAATGGCATGGAGCATTGTGATGATAGGTGCATGGAGAACTGTTCTGACAACTTTCAAGGATTATTGTGATGAGTGACGGCATGGCGCATTGTGAAGACAAGGGCATGGAGCATTGTGATGACAAGGGCATGGAGCATCGTGATGACAAGGTCATGGAGTATTGTGAAGACAGGTGTCAGGGAGCATTGTAATGACATATGTCATGGTCCATTTTGATGAAAATGGCATGGAGAATTGTGATGCCATGTGTCATGGAGGATTGTTATGACAAGAGCATGTAACATGGTGATGAGAAGTGTCAAGGAGCATTGTGATGACAAGGGACAGGGAGCATTGTGATGTCCAGGGCATGGAGCATTGTGATGGCAAGACCGTGGAGCATTGTGATCGCTAGACCATGGAGCATTTTGTTGACGAGTGTCATCGAGCACTGTAGTGATATGGGGCATGAAGAATTGTGATGATAGGTGTCATAGATCATTGTGATGACAAGGGTCATGGAGCATTCTGATGACAAGCTTGTGGAGTATTGTGATGACAATGGCATGGAGCATTGTGATGAAAAATGCATGGAGCATTGTGATGAAAAAGACATGGAACCTTTTCATGACAGGGATCAAGGAGCATTCTGACGTCATGTGTCAGGGAGCATTGTGATGACAAGTGTATTGAGCATTGTGATAACAATGCTCATGGAGCATTGTGATGACAGGCATCATGGAGCATTGTGATGAGAAGGCCATGGAACATTCTGATGACATGCGTCATGGAGCTTTGTGATGACAAGGGCATGCAGCATTGTGATTTCAGGGGTCTTGGAGGATGGTGATGAAAAGGGCATGGATCATTGTGACGGAAAATGCATGGAGCCTTGTCATGACAGGGTTCAAGGAGCATAGTGATGACAAGTATCAGGGAGCATTGTGATGACAAGTGTATTGAGCATTGTGATGACAAAGGTCATGGAGCATCGTGATGAGAAAACCATGGATAATTGTGATGACGAGCGTCATGGGGCGTTGTGATGACAAGTGTTATGGAACATTGTGATTACAAGGGTTTGGAGCATTTTGATGACAGGGTTCATGGAACATTGAGATGAAGAGGGGCATGGAGCATTGTGATTAAAGTGGTCTAGGAGCATTGTGATGACAAGGGCATGGACCATGGTGATGAGAATGCAATGGAGCATTCTGATGACATGCGTCATGCAGCTTTGTGATGACAAGGGCATATAGCATTGTGATGACAGTGGCATGGAACATTGGACTGACAAGTTTCATGGATTATTGTGATTACAGTGGGCATGGTGCATTGTGATGACAAGGGCATGGAGCATTGTGATGACAAGGTCATGGAATACTCTGAAGACAGGTGACAGGGAGCATTGTGATGACATATGTCATGGTCCATTGAGATGACAATGGCATGGAACATTGTGATACCAAGTGTAATGAAGGATTGTGATGACAAAGGTAATGGAGCATTGTGATGACAACGGCTTGGATCATTGTGATAACAAGGGTCATGGAACATTGTGATGACAAGGGCATGGAGCATTGTGATGACAACGGACATTGAGAATTTTTATGACAAGGTTTTGAAGCATTTTGATGACAAAGGCATGGAGCTTGCTATGACAGGGGTCATGGGGCATTGCGAAGACAAGTTCATGGAGAATTGTGAAGAGAAGAGCATGTAACATTGTGATGAGAAGTGCCATGGAGCTTTGTGATGACAAGGACATGGAGAATTGTGATGAAAAGGTACATGGAGCATTGTTATTACCAGGGAATGGAGCATTGTGATGGCAAGACCGTGGAGCACTGTGATGAGAAGACCATGAATAACTGTGATGACGAGCATCATGGAGCACTGTGATGACAAGGGTCATGGAGCATTCTGAAGACCGGTGTCATGGAGCATTGTATTGACAGGGGTCATGGAACAATGTGATGACAAGGGTCATGGAGCATTGTGAAGGCAAGGTTCATGAAGCATTCTGATGATAAGCTTGTGGAGTATTGTGATGACATTGGCATGGAGCATTGTGATGAAAAGGGCATGGATCATTGTGATGAAAAAGGCATGGAGCCTTGTCATGACAAGGTTCAAGGAGCATACTGATGACAAGTGTCAGGGAGCATTGTGATGACAAGTGTATTGAGCATTGTGATGAGAAAGGTCATGGAGCATTGTAATGAGAAGACCATGGATAATTTGATGACGGGAGTCATGGGGCGTTGTGATGACAAGTTTTATGAACATTGTGATCACAACGGTTTGGAGCATTGTGATGACAGAGGTCATGGAGCATTTTGATTTCATTGTGATGACAATAGCTTGAAGCAGTATGATGATGTGAATGGTGCATTGTGATGACAGGGTTCACGGAGCATTGAGAAGAAAAGGGGCATGGAGCATTGTGATTACAGGTGTCTTGGAGCATTGTGATGACAACTGCATGGAGCATTGTGATGGGAAAGCCATGGAGCATTCTGATGACATGCGTCATGGAGCTTTCTGATGACAAGGGCATGGAGCATTGTGATTACAGGTGTCTTGGAGCATTGTGATGACAAGGGCTTGGAGCATTGTGATGACAATGGTCATGGAGCATTGAAATGACAAGGGCATGGAGCATTGTGATGACAAGGGCCATTGAGAATTTAGATGACAAGGTTGTGAAGCACTGTGATGAAAAGCACATGGAGCTTGCTATGACAGGTGTCATGGAGCATTGCGATGACAAGTGCATGGAGAATTGTGATGACAAGAGCATGTAACATTGTGATGATACGTGCATGTAGCATTTTGATGACAGGTGTCATGCAACATTGTGATGACGGGTGATGGAGTATTGGGATGACTAGTGATGGAACATTGTGATATCAGTGGTGAGAGAGCATTTTGATGAGAAGTACATGCAGCACTGTGATGACAAAGTTTATGCAGCATTGTGATGAAAAGGATGTGGAGCATTTTGATGACAAGCACATGGTGCATTGTGATGACATGGGTCATGGAGCATTGTGCTAAAAAGCTCATAGAGCATTGTGATGACAAGAGTCATGGAGCATTGTGCTGAGAAACGCATAGAGCATTGTGATGACAAGGGTCACAGAGCATTGTGATGAGAAGTTCATGGAGCATTGTGGTGACAAAAGTCACAGAGACTTGTGATGACGAGGGCATGGACCATTGTGATGAGTAAGGTCATGAAGCATTGTGATGACAGGAGTCACGGAGCATTGTGATGACGGCTCATGGAGCATTGTGATGACAAGGGCAAGGTGCATTGTGATGACAGGGCAATGGAGCATTGGTCTTACAAGATTCATGCATTATTGCGATGAGAGTGGGAATGGCGCATTGTGATGACAAGGGCATGGAGCATTGTGATGACAAGGTCAATCAGTATTGTGAAGACAGGTGTCTGGGAGCATTGTGAAGACATAAGTCATGGCCCATTGTGATGACAATGCCATGGAGCATTGTGATGCCAATTGTCATGGAGGTTTGTGATGACAAATGTAATATAGCATTGTGATGACAAGGACTTGGAGCATTGTGATGACAAGGTTCATGGAGCACTGTGCTGACAAGGGCATGGAGCATTGTGATGACAAGGGTCATGGAGCTTGATGTTGACAAATGTCATGGAGCATTTTGATGACAAGAGTGTGGTGCATTGTGATGAGTAGGGCAGGGAGCATTCTGATGAAAGAGTCATGGAACAATTTGATGAAAAGGGTCAGGGAACATTTTGATGAGAGCGGTTATGGAACATTGTGATGTCAGTGGTCATGGAGCATTATGATGATAAGGGCATGTAGCATTTCGATGACAGGGGTTATGGAACATTGTGATGACAGGGGTGAGGGAGTATTGTGATGACTAGTGATGGAACATTGTGATATCAGTGGTGAGAGAGCATTTAGATGACAAGTTCATGGAGCATTGTGATGAAAACTTTTATGGAGCATTGTGATGACAAGGTTGTGGAGCATTGTCATGACAAGTGTCATGGCATATTGTGATGACATGTGTCTTGGAGCATTGTGCTGAGAAGCGTATGTAGGATTGTGATGACAGGGTTCATGGAGCATTGTGCTGACAAAGGCATGGAGCATTGTGATGACAAGGGACACAGAGCATTGTGATGAAAATTTCATGGAGCATTGTGGTGACAAAGATCACAGAGCCTTGTGTGAAGAGGGCATGGACCATTGTGAGGACAAAGGTCATGAAGCATTGTGATGACTGGAGTCACGGAGCATTATGATGTGAGGGGTCATGGAGCATTGTGATTACAGGGGCATGGAGCATTGTGATGACCGGGGCATTGAGAATTGGTCTGACAAGTTTCATGGATCATTGCTATGAGGGTGGGCATGGCACATTGTGATGACAAGGGCATGGAACATTTTTATGACAAGGTCATGTAGTATTGTGAAGACAGGTGTCAGGAGGCACTGCGATGACATATGTCATGGTGCATTTTGATGACAATGGCGTGGAGCATTGTGATGCCAAGTGTCATGGAGGATTGTGATGACAAGGGCCATTAAGAATTTTGATGCCAACGTCGTGAATCATTGTGATGACAAGTGCATGGAGCTTGCTATGACAGGGGACATGGAGCATTGCAATGAAAAGTGCATGGAGAATTGTGAAGACAAGAGCATGTAACATTGTGATGAGAAGTGTCATGGAGTATTGTGATGACAAGGACATGGGGAATTGTGATAACATGGGATATGGAGCATTGTGATGGCCAGGGCAGGGAGCATTGTGATGGCAAGACTGTGCAGCATTGTGATGAGAAGACCATGGATAATTGTGATGACGATCATCATGGAGCACTGTAATGACAAGTGGCATGGAGAATTGTGATGACAGGTGTCATGGAGCATTGTGATGAGAGGGGTCATGGAGCATTGTGATGACATGGGTCATGGAGCATTCTGATGACTAGCTTGTGGAGTATTGTGATGAAAATGGCATGGAGCATAGTGATGAAAGGTCATGGATCATTGTGATGAAAAAGGCATGGAGACTTTTCATGACAGTGTTCATGGAGCATTCTGAAGACAAGTGTCAGGGAGCAGTGTGATGACAAGTGCATGGAGCATGGTGTTGAGAAGGCCATGGAGCATTCTGATGATATGGGTAATGGAGCTTTGTGATGACAGGGGCATGGAGCACGGTGATTACTGGGGTCTTGGAGCATTGTGATGAAAAGCGCATGGATCATTTTGATGAAAAAGGCATGGAGCCTTGTCATGACAGGGTTCAAGAAGCATACTGACGAAAAGTGGCAGGGAGCATTGAGATGACAAGTGTATTGAGCATTGTGATGACAAAGGTCACGGAGCATTGTGATGAGAAGACCATGGATAATTGTCATGAGGAGCATCATGTGGAATTGTGAGTCAAGTGTTATGGAACATTGTGATCACAAGGGTTTGGAGCATTGTGATGACAGAGGTCATGCAGCATTTTGATTTCATTGTGATGACAATAGCATTAAGCATTATGATGTTAGGCATGGTGCATTGGAATGGCAGAGTTCATGGAGAATTGAGAGGAAAAGGGGCATGGAGCATTGTGAACACAGGGGTCTTGGAGCACTGTGATGACTAGGGCAAGGAGCATTGTGATGAGAAGGCCATGGAGCATTCTGATGACATAAGTCATTGAGCTTCGTGATGAGAAGGGCTTGGAGCATTGTGATTACAGGGCTCTTGGAAAATTGTGATGACAAGGGTCAGGGAGCCTTGTGATGGCGAGGCCGTGGAACATTGTGATGGCAGGGGTCATGGAGCATTGTTATGACACGGGTAATGGAGCCTTTTGATGACAAGGGCATGGAGCATTTGTGTGAAAATTTTCATGGATTATTGTGATGAGAGTGGGCATGGAGCATTGTGATGTCAAGAGCAAGGAACACGGTGATACATGGATCATGGAGGATTGTAATGACATGGGCATGGAGCACTGTGATGAGAAGTGCATCGAGCATTGTGATGACAAGCATCATGGAGCTTTGTGATGACAAGGGCATGGAGCAATGTGATGAGAGGGTTCTTGGAGCACTGTGATGACAATGGCATGGAACATTGTGATGTCAAGTGTCATGGAACACTGGGACGACAAGCGTCAGGGAGCATTCTGATTACAGGTGTCATGGAGCATTGGGATGATAAGCGCATGGATCATTTTGATGACAAGTGTCATGGAGCATTTTGATGACAAGAGTCCCAGAACATTGTGTTGTCTGCGGTCATGGAGCGCTGTGATGACACTGGTCATGGAGCATTGTGATGACAGGTGTAAAGGAGCATTGTGATGGCAAGGGAATGGAGCATTGTGATGAGAAGGCCATGGAACATTCTGATGACATGCATCATGGAGCTTTGTGATGACAAGAGCATGGAGCATTGTGATTACAGGGGTCATGGAACATTGTGATGACAGGGGTTAGGGCGTATTGTGATGACTAGTGATGGAACATTGTGATATCAGTGGTGAGAGAGCCTTTGGATGAGAAGTGCATGGTGCATTGTGATAACAAGTTTTATGGAGCATTGTGATGACAAGGTTGTGGAACATTGTGATGAGAAGCGCTTGGCACATTGTGATGTCATGGGTCATGGAGCATTGTGCTGAGAAGCGCATGGAGCATTGTGATGACAAGGGACATGGAGCATTGTGATGGCAAGACCATGGAGCATTTTGATGACTAGTGTCATCGAGAACTGTAATGACACGTGGCATGGAGAATTGTGATGACAAGTGTCATGGATCATTGTGATGACAAGTGTCAAGAAGCATTTTGATGACAAGCTTGTGGAATATTGTGATGGCAATGGCATGGAGCATTGTGATGAAAAAGCCATGGAGCATTGTGATGAAAAAGCCATGGAACCTTTTCATGACAGGGATCAAGGAGCATTCTGACGTCAAGTGTCAGGGAGCATTGTGATGACAAGTGTATTGAGCATTGTGATGACAAAGTTCATGGAGCATTGTGCTGAGAGGACAATGGATAACTGTGATGAGGACCGTCATGGGGCATTGTGATGACAAGTGTTATGGAACATTGTGATCACAAGTGTTTGGAGCATTGTGATGACAGAGGTCATGGAGCATTTTGATTTCATTGTGATGACAATAGCATGAAGCATTATGATGATGGGCATGGTTCGTTGTGATGAGAGGGTTCATGGAGCATTGAGATGAAAAGGAGTCTGGAGCACTGTGATTACTCGTGTCATGGAGCCTTGTGATGACAAAGCCCTGGAACATTGTGATGACAGGGGTGAGGGAGTATTGTGATGACTAGTGATGGAAAATTGTGATATCAGTGGTGAGAGAGCATTTTGATGCGAAATGAATGGAGCTTTGTGATGACAATGTTTATGGAGCATTGAGATGACAAGTTTGGGGAGTACTGTGAAGACAAGGGCATGGAGCATTTTGAATGAGAAGGCCATGGAGCATTCTGATGACATGCGTCATAGAGCTTTGTGATGACAAGGGCTTGGAGCATTTGTCTGAAAATTTTCATGGATTATTGTGATGAGAGTGTGCATGGAGCATTGTGATGACAAGGACACGGAACACTGTGATACATGGGTCATGGAGGATTGTAATGACAAGGTCACGGAGTATTGTGATTAGAAGTGCATCGAGCATTGTGATGACAAGCGTCATGGAGCTTTGTGATGACAAGGGCATGGAGCAATGTGATGAGAGGCTTCATGAAGCATTGTGAAGACAATGGCATGGTGCATTGTGATGCCAAGGGTCACAGAGCATTGTGATGAAAAGTTCATGGAGCATTGTGGTGACAAATGTCACAGAGACTTGTGATGATGAGGGCATGGACCATTGTGATGACAAAGTCTTGAAGTATTGTGATGACTGGAGTCACGGAGCATTGTGATGACAGGTGTCATGGAGCATTGTGATGACAAGTGCATGGAGCATTGTGATGACAGGGGCATGGAGCATCGGTCTGAAAAATTTCATGGATTATTGTGATGAGAGTGGGCATTGCGTATTGTGATGACAAGGGCCTGGAGCACTGTGAAGAAAAGGTTAAGGAGTATTGTGAATTCAGGTGTCAGGGAGCATTGTGATGACCTATGTCATGGTGCATTGTGATGACAATGGCATGGAGCATTGTGATGACAAGTGTCATGGAGGATTGTGATGACAAAGGTAATGGAGCATTGGGATGACATGGGCTTGTTGCATTGTGATGACAATGGTCATGGAGCATTGTGATGGCAAGCGCTTTTGAGAATTTTGATGACAGGTTCGTGAAGCACTGTGATGAAAAGCACATGGAGCTTGCTATGACAGGGGTCATGGAGCATTGTGATGACAAGTGCATGGAGAAATTGATTAAAAGAGCATGTAACATTGTGATTTAAAGTGTCATGGAGCATTGTGATGGCAAGACGGTGGATCATTGTGATGAGAAGACCATGGATAATTGTGATGACGAGGGTCATGGAGAACTGTAATGACAAGGGGCCTGGAGCATTGTGATGACAGGTGTCATGGAGCATTGTGATGACAGGGGTCATGGAGCATTGTGATGACAAGTGTCATGGAGCATTCTGATGACAAGCTTGTGGAGTATTGTGATGACAATGGCATGGAGCATTGTGATGAATAGGTCATGGAGCATTGTGATGAAAAATGCATAGAGCCTTTTCCTGACAAGGTTCGAGAAGCATTCTGATGACAAGTGTCAGGGAACATTGTGATGACAAGTGTATTGAGCATTGTGATGACAAGGGCATGGAGTATTGTGATGACAGGCATCATGGAGTGTTGTGATGACAAGTGTGAGGGAGTATATTGATGACTAGTGATGGAACATTGTGATAACAGTGGTGAGAGAACATTTTCATGAGAAGTGCATGGAGCATTGTGCTGACAACATCATGGAGCATTGTGATGACAAGGGTCATGGAGCATTGTGCTGAAAAAGTCATGGAGCATTGTGATGCCAAGGGTCACAGAGCATAGTGATGAAAATTTCATGGACCATTGTGATGACAAAGGTCATGAAGCATTGTGATGACTGGAGTCACGGAGCATTGTGATGACAGGAGTCATGGAGCATTGTGATGACAAGGGCATGGAGCATTGTGATGACAGGGGCATGGAGCATTGGTCTGACAAGTTTCATGGATTATTGTGATGACATTGGGGATGGCGCCTTGTGATGACAAGGGAATGGAGATTTGTGATGACAAGGTCATGGATTATTGTGAAGACAGGTGTCAGGGAGCATTGTGATGACATGTATCATGGTGCACTGTGATGACAATGGCTTGCAGCATTGTGATGACAAGTGTCATGGAGGAATGTGATGACAAAGGTAATGGAGCATTCTGAAGAGAAGTGGTTGGAGCATCGTGATGACAACGGTCAAGGAGCATTGTGATGACAAGGGCATGGAACACTGTGATGACAAGGGCACGGAGCATTGTGATGACAACGGCCATTGAGAATTTTGATGACAACGTCGTGAAGCATTGTGATGACAAGCACATGGAGCTTGCTATGACAGGGGTCATGGAGCATTGCGATGACAACTGCATGGATATTTGTGATGACAAGAGCATGTAACATTGTGATGAGAAGTATCATGGAGCATTGTGATCACAGGGACGAGGAGAATTGTGATGACAAGGGACCTGGAGCATTGTGATGACCAGGGCTTTGAGCATTGTGATGGCAAGAAGGTGGAGCATTGTGATGAGAAGACCATGGATAATTGTGATGACGAGTGTCATGGAGAAGTGTAATGACAAGGGGCCTGGAGCATTGTGATGACAGGTGTCATGGAGCTTTGCGATGACAGGTGTCATTGAGCATTGTGATGAGAAGATCATGGAGCATTGAGCTGAAAATATTCATGGAGTATTCTGATGAAAGGTGTCATAGAGCATTGTGATGACCAGGGCATGGAGCACTCTGATGAGAAGAACATGGAGCCTTGTGATGAGAAGTCTCATGGAGCGACCTGATGAAAACGGGCATGGAGCATTGTGATTACACGGGTCTTGGAGCATTGTGATGAAAAGGGCATGGATCATTGTCATAAAAAAGGCATGGAGCCTTGTCATGACAGGTTCAAGGAGCATACTAACGACAAGTGTCAGGGAGCATTGTGATGACAAGTGTATTGAGCATTGAGATGACAAAGGTCATGGAACATTGTGATGAGAAGTGCATGGATAAATGTGATGACGAGCCTCATGGGGCGTTGTGATGACAAGTGTTATGGAGCATTGTGATCACAAGGGTTGGGAGCATTGTGATGACAGAGGTCATGGAGCATTTTGATTTCATTGTGATGACAATAGCATGAAGCATTAGGATGATGGGCATGGTGCAGTATGATGACAGGGTTCATGGATCATTGAGATGAAAAGGGACATGGAACATTGTGATTACAGGTGTCTTGGAGCATTGTGATGGCAAGGGCATGGAGCATTGTGAATGAGAAGGCCATGGAGCATTCTGATGACATGCGTCATGGAGCTTTGTGATGACAAGGGCATGGAGCATTTGTCTGAAAATTTTCATGGATTATTGTGATGAGAGTGGGCATGGAGCATTGTGATGAAAAGGACACGGAACACTGTGATACATGGGTCATGGAGGATTGTAATGACAAGGTCATGGAGCATTGTGATGAGAAGGGCATCGAGCATAGTGATGACAAGCGTCATGGAGCTTTGCGATGACAAGGGCATGGAGCAATGTGATGAGAGGCTTCATGAAGCATTGTGATGACAATGGCATGGAGCATTGTGATGCCAAGGGTCATGGAGCTTTGTGATGACAAAGGTCATGGAGCATATTGATGACAAGGGAGTGGTGCATTGTGATGATAACGGCTTATAGCATTGTGATGATAGGGGTCATGGAAAATTGTGATGACAGGGGTGAAGGAGTATGGTGATGACTAGTGATGGAACATTGTGATATCAGTGGTGAGAGAGCATTATCATGAGAAGTGCATGGAGCATTGTTATGCCAAGGGTCACAGAGCATTGTGATGAAATGTTCATGGAGCATTGTGGTGACAAAGGTCACAGAGACTTGTGATGATGAGGGCATGGACCATTCTGATGACAAAGTCTTGAAGCATTGTGATGACTGGAGACACGGAGCATTGTGATGACAGGTGTCATGGAGCATTGTGATGACAAGTGCAAGGATCATTGTGATGACAGGGGCATGGAGCATCGGTCTGAAAAATTTCATGGATTATTGTGATGACAGTGGGCATTGCACATTGTGATGACAAGGGCATGGAGCACCGTGAAGAAAAGAATATGGAGTATTGTGAAGTCAGGTGTCAGGGAGCATTGTGATGACCTATGTCATGGTGCATTGTGATGACAATGGCATGGAGCATTTTGATGACAAGTGTCATGGATGATTGTGTTGACAAATGTAATGGAGCATTTTGATGACAATGGTCATGGATCATTGTGATGAAAAGGGCATGGAGCATTGTGATGACAAGGGCTTTTGAGCATTTTGATGACAAGTTCCTGAAGCAATGTGATGAAAAGCACATGGAGCTTGCTATGACAGGGGTCATGGAGCATTGCGATGACAAGTTCATGGAGAATGTGATTACAAAGCATGTAACATTGTGATTTGAAGTGTCATGGAGCATTGTGATGGCAAGACGGTGGAGCATTGTGATGAGAAGACCATGGATAATTGTGATGACGAGCGTCATGGAGAACTGTAATGAGAAGGGGCCTGGAGCATTGTGATGACAGGGTTCATGGAGAATTGTGATGACAAGTGTCATGGAACATTCTGATGACAAGCTTGTGGAGTATTGTGATGACAATGGCGTGGAGCATTGTGATGAAAAGGGCATGGAGCATTGTGATGAAAAAGGCATACAGCCTCTTCATGACAGGGTTCGAGAAGCATTCTGACGACAATTGTCAGGGAGCATTGTGATGACAAGTGTATTGAGCATTGTGATGACAAAGGTCATTGAGCATTGTGATGACAAGGGCATGGACTATTGTGATGACAGTCATCATGGAGCATTGTGATGACAAGTGTTATGGAACAATGTGATCACAAGGGTTTGGAGCACTGTGATGACAGAGGTCATGGATCATTTTGATATCAAGGAGCATGGAGCATAGTGATGACAGGGGTCATGGAGCATTGTGATGAGAAGATCATGGAGCATTGAGTTGAAAATGTTCATGGAGTATTCTGATGAAAGGGGTCATGGAGCATTGTGATGACAAGTTCCTGGAGCATTGTGATGAGAAGACCATGGAGCCTTGTGATGAGAAGTCTCATGGAGCATTCTGATGAAAAGGGGCATGGTGCATTTTGATTACAGGGGTCTTGGAGCATTGAGATGAAAAGGGCATGGAGCATTGTGAGAGATGTCTAAGGAGCATACTGATGACATTCGTCATGGAGCTTTGTGATGACCAGGGCATGGAGCATTGTTATTACAGGGGTCTTGGAGCATTGTGATGAAAAAGGCATGGATCATTATCATGAAAAAGGCATGGAGCCTTGTCATGACAGGGTTCAAGGAGCATACTGACGACAAGTGTCAGGGAGCATTGTGATGACAAGCGTATTGAGCATTGTGATGACAAAGGTCATGGAACATTCTGATGAGAAGACCATGGATAATTGTGATGATGAGCCTCATGGGGCGTTGTGATGACAGGTGATATGCAGCATTGTGATCACAAGGGTTGGGAGCATTGTGATGACAGAGGTCATGGAGCATTTTGATTTCATTGTGATGACAATAGCATGAAGCATTATGATGATGGGCATGGTTCGTTGTGATGACAGGGTTCATGAAACATTGAGATTTAAAGGGGTATGGATCATTGTGATTACTCGTGTCATGGAGCCTTGTGATGACAAGGCCGTGTAACATTGTGATGACAGGGGTGAGGGAGTATTGTGATGACTAGTGATGGAAAATTGAGATATCAGTGGTGTGAGAGCATTTTGATTCGAAGTGCATGGAGCTTTGTGATGACAATATTTATGGAGCATTGTGATGACAATTTTGGGGAGCATTGTGATGACAAGTGCATGGCACACTGTGATGACATGGGTCATGGAGCATTGTTCTGACAAGCGCATGGAGCATTGTGATGACAAGGGTCATGGAGCATTCTGATGACAAGCTTGTGGAGTATTGTGATGACAATGGCATGGAGCATTGTGATGAAAAGGGCATGGAGCATTGTGATGAAAAAGGCATAGAGCCTTTCCATGACAGGGTTCGAGAAGCATTCTGACGAGAAGAGTCAGGGAGCATTGTGATGACAAGTGTATTGAGCATTGTGATGACAAAGGTCATGGAGCATTGTGATGACAAGGGCATGGAGTATTGTGATGGCAGGCATCATGGAGCGTTGTGATGACAGGTGTTAAGGAACAATGTGATCACAAGTGTTTGGAGTACTGTGATGACAGAGGTCATGGATCATTTTGATATCAAGGAGCATGGAGCCTTGTGATGACAGGGGTCATGGAGCATTGTAATGAGAAATCATGGAGCATTGAGCTGAAAATGTTCATGGAGTATTCTGATGAAAGGGGTCATGGAGCATTGTGATGACAAGGTCCTGGAGTACTCTGATGAGAAGACCATGGAGCCTTGTGATGAGAAGTCTCATGGAGCATTCTGATGAAAAGGGACATGGAGCATTGTGATTACAGGGGTCTTGGAGCATTGTGATTACAAGAGCATGGAGCATTGTGAGAGATGTCCAAGGAACATTCTGATGACATGTGTCATGGCGCATTGTGATGACCAGGGCAAGGAGCATTGTGATTACAGGGGTCTTGGAGCATTGTGATGAAAAAGGCATGGGTCATTGTAATGAAAAAGGTATGGAGCCTTGTCATGACAGCGTCCAAGGAGCATACTGATGGCAAGAGTCAGGGAGCATTGTGATGACAAGTGTATTGAGCATTGTGATGACAAAGGTCATGGAACATTGTTATGAGAAGACCATGGATAATTGTGAAGACGAGCGTCAAGGGGCGTTGTGATGACAAGTGTTATGGAACATTGTGATCACAAGGGTTTGGAGCATTTTGATGACAGAGGTCATGGAGCATTTTGATTTCTTTGTGATGACAATAGCATGAAGCATTATGATGATGGGCATGGTGCAGTGTGATGACAGGGTTCATGGATCATTGAGATGAAAACGGACATGGAACATTGTGATTACAGGTGTCTTGGAGAATTGTGATGGCAGGGGCATGGAGCATTGTGAATGAGAAGGCCATGGAGCATTCTGATGACATGCGTCATGGAGCTTTGTGATGACAAGGGCATGGAACATTTGTCTGAAAATTTTCATGGATTATTGTGATGAGAGTGGGCATGGAGCATTGTGATGAAAAGGACACGGAACACTGTGATACATGGGTCATGGAGGATTGTAATGACAAGGTCATGGAACATTGTGATGAGAAGGGCATCGAGCATTGTGATGACAAGCGTCATGGAGCTTTGTGATGACAAGGGCATGGAGCAATGTGATGAGAGGCTTCATGAAGCATTGTGATGACAATGGCATGGAGCATTGTGATGCCAATGGTCATGGAGCTTTGTGATGACAAAGGTCATGGAGCATATTGATGACAAGGGAGTGGTGCATTGTGATGATAATGGCATGTAGCATTGTGATGATAGGGGTCATGGAACATTGTGATGACAGGGGTGAAGGAGTATGGTGATGACTAGTGATGGAACATTGTGATATCAGTGGTGAGAGAGCATTATCATGAGAAGTGCATGGAGCATTGTTATGCCAAGGGTCACAGAACATTGTGATGAAATGTTCCTGGAGCATTGTGGTGACAAAGGTCACAGAGACTTGTGATGATGAGGGCATGGACCATTCTGATGACAAAGTCTTGAAGCATTGTGATGACTGGAGACACGGAGCATTGTGATGACAGGTGTCATGGAGCATTGTGATGACAAGTGCATGGATCATTGTGATGACAGGGGCATGGAGCATCGGTGTGAAAAATTTCATGGATTATTGTGATGACAGTGGGCATTTCACATTGTGATGACAAGGGCATGGAGTACTGTGAAGAAAACGTTATGGATTATTGTGAAGTCAGGTGTCAGGGAGCATTGTGATGACCTATGTCATGGTGCATTGTGATGACAACGGCATGGAGCATTGTGATGACAAGTGTCATGGATGATTGTGATGACAAATGTAATGGAGCATTTTGATGACAATGGTCATGGATCATTGTGATGAAAAGGGCATGGAGCATTGTGATGACAAGGGATTTTGAGAATTTTGATGACAAGTTCGTGAAGCACTGTGATGAAAAGCACATGGAGCTTGCTATGACAGGGGTCATGGAGCATTGCGATGACAAGTTCATGGAGAATGTGATTACAAGAGCATGTAACATTGTGATTTGAAGTGTCATGGATCATTGTGATGGCAAGACGGTGGAGCATTGTGATGAGAAGACCATGGATAATTGTGATGACGAGTGTCATGGAGAACTGTAATGACAAGGGGCCTGGAACATTGTGATGACAGGGGTCATGGCGAATTGTGATGACAAGTGTCATGGAGCATTCTGATGACAAGCTCGTGGAGTACTGTGATGATAATGTCGTGGAGCATTGTGATGAAAAGTGCATGGAGCATTGTGATGAAAAAGGCATACAGCCTCTTCATGACAGGGTTGGAGAAGCATTCTGACGAGAAGAGTCAGGGAGCATTGTGATGACAAGTGTATTGAGCATTGTGATGACAAAGGTCATGGAGCATTGTGATGACAAGGGCATGGAGTATTGTGATGACAGGCATCATGGAGCATTGTGATGACAAGTGTTATGGAACAATGTGATCACAAGGGTTTGGAGCACTGTGATGACAGAGGTCATGGATCATTTTGATATCGAGGAGCATGGAGCATAGTGATGACAGGGGTCATGGAGCATTGTGATGAGAAGATCATGGAGCATTGAGCTGAAAATGTTCATGGAGTATTCTGATGAAAGGGGTCATGGAGCATTGTGATGACAAGGTCCAGGAGCATTGTGATGAGAAGACCATGGAGCCTTGTGATGAGAAGTCTCATGGAGCATTCTGATGAAAAGGGGCATGGTGCATTTTGATTACAGAGGTCTTGGAGCATTGTGATGAAAGGGGCATGGAACATTGTGAGAGATGTCTAAGGAGCATTCTGATGACATTCGTCATGGAGCTTTGTGATGACCAGGGCAAGGAACATTGTGATTACAGGGGTCTTTGAGCATTGTGATGAAAAAGGAATGGATCATTATCATGAAAAAGGCATGGAGCCTTGTCATGACAGGGTTCAAGGAGCATACTGACGACAAGTGTCAGGGAGCATTGTGATGACAAGTGTATTGAGCATTGTGATGACAAAGGTCATGGTACATTGTGATGAGAAGTGCATGGATAATTGTGATGACGAGCGTCATGGGGCGTTGTGATGACAAGTATTATGGAGCATTGTGATCACAAGGGTTTGGAGCATTGTGATGACAGAGGTCATGGAGCATTTTGATATCAAGGAGCATGGAGCATTGTGATGACAGGGGCATGGAGCATTGTGATGACAAGGTCCTGGAGCACTCTGATGGGAAGACAATGGAGCCTTCTGATGAGAAGCCTCATGGAGCATTCTGATGAAAAGGGGCATGGAGCATTGTGATTACAGGGGTCTTGGAGCACTGTGATTACAAGGGCATGGAGCATTGTGAGAGATGTCCAAGGAGCATTCTGATGACATGTGTCATGGAGCTTTGTGATGACCAGGGCAAGGAGCATTGTGATTACAGGGGTCTTGGAGCATTGTAATGAAAAAGGCATGGAGCCTTGTCATGACAGTGTTCAAGGAGCATGCTGATGGCAGGAGTCAGGGAGCATTGTGATGAAAGTGTATTGAGCATTGTGATGACAAAGGTCATGGAAATTTGTGATGAGAAGTCCATGGATAATTGTGAAGACGAGCGTCATGGGGCGTTGTGATGACAAGTGTTATGGAACATTGTGATCACAAGGATTTGGAGCATTGTGATGACAGAGGTCATGGAGCATTTTGATTGCATTGTGATGACAATAGCATGAAGCATTATGATGATGGGCATGGTGCAGTGTGATGACAGGGTTTATGGATCATTGAGATGAAAAGGGATATGGAGCATTGAGATTACAGTTGTCTTGGAGCATTGTGATGGCAAGGGCATGGAGTATTGTGAATGAGAAGGCCATGGAGCATTCTGATGACATGCGTCATGGAGCTTTGTGATGACAAATGCATGGAACATTTGTCTGAAAATTTTCATGGATTATTGTGATGAGAGTGGGCATGGAGCATTGTGATGAAAAGGACACGGAACACTGATACATGGGTAATGGAAGATTGTAATGACAAGGTCATGGAGCATTGTGATGAGAAGGGCATCGAGCATTGTGATGACAAGCGTCATGGAGCTTTGCGATGACAAGGGCATGGAGAAATGTGATGAGAGGCTTCATGAAGCATTGTGATGACAATGGCATGGAGCATTGTGATGCCAAGGGTCATGGAGCTTTGTGATGACAAAGGTCATGGAGCATATTGATGACAAGGGAGTGGTGCATTGTGATGATAACGGCATGTAGCATTGTGATGATAGGGGTCATGGAACATTGTGATGACAGGGGTGAAGGAGTATGGTGATGACTAGGGATGGAACATTGTGATATCAGTAGTGAGAGAGCATTTTCATGAGAAGTGCATAGAGCATTGTGATTCCAAGGGTCACAGAGCATTGTGATGCCAAGGGTCACAGAGCATTGTGATGAAATGTTCATGGAGCATTGTGGTGACAAATGTCACAGAGACTTGTGATGATGAGGGCATGGACCATTCTGATGACAAAGTCTTGAAGCATTGTGATGACTGGAGACACGGAGCATTGTGATGACCGGTGTCATGGAGCATTGTGATGACAAGTGCATGGATCATTGTGATGAAAGGGGCATGGAACATCGGTCTGAAAAATTTCATGGATTATTGTGATGACAGTGGGCATTGCACATTGTGCTGACAAGGGCATGGAGCACTGTGAAGAAAAGGTTATGGAGTATTGTGAAGTCAGGTGTCAGGGAGCATTGTGATGACCTATGTCATGGTGCATTGTGATGACAACGGCATGGAGCATTGTGATGACAAGTGTCATGGATGATTGTGATGACAAATGTAATGAAGCATTTTGATGACAATGGTCATGGATCATTGTGATGAAAAGGGCATGGAGCATTGTGATGACAAGGGCTTTTGAGAATTTTGATGACAAGTTCGTGAAGCACTGTGATGAAAAGTACATGGAGCTTGCTATGACAGGGGTCATGGAGCATTGCGATGACAAGTTCATGGAGAATGTGATTACAAGAGCATGTAACATTGTGATTTGAAGTGTCATGGATCATTGTGATGGCAAGACGGTGGAGCATTGTGATGAGAAGACCATGGATAATTGTGATGACGAGCGTCATGGAGAACTGTAATGAGAAGGGGCCTGGAGCATTGTGATGACAAGGTTCATGGAGAATTGTGATGACAAGTGTCATGGAACATTCTGATGACAAGCTTGTGGAGTATTGTGATGACAATGGCGTGGAGCATTGTGATGAAAAGGGCATGGAGCATTGTGATGAAAAAGGCATACAGCCTCTTCATGACAGCGTTCGAGAAGCATTCTGACATCAATTGTCAGGGAGCATTGTGATGACAAGTGTATTGAACATTGTGATGACAAAGGTCATTGAGCATTGTGATGACAAGGGCATGGAGTATTGTGATGACAGTCATCATGGAGCATTGTGATGACAAGTGTTATGGAACAATGTGATCACAAGGGTTTGGAGCACTGTGATGACAGAGGTCATGGATCATTTTGATATCAAGGAGCATGGAGCATAGTGACGACAGGGGTCATGGAGCATTGTGATGAGAAGATCATGGAGCATTGAGCTGAAAATGTTCATGGAGTATTTTGATGAAAGGGGTCATGGAGCATTGTGATGACAAGGTCCAGGAGCATTGTGATGAGAAGACCATGGAGCCTTGTGATGAGAAATCTCATGGAGCATTCTGATGAAAAGGGGCATGGTGCATTTTGATTACAGGGGTCTTGGAGCATTGTGATGAAAAGGGCATGGAGCATTGTGAGAGATGTCTAAGGAGCATTCTGATGACATTCGTCATGGAGCTTTGTGATGACCAGGGCATGGAGCATTGTGATTACAGAGGTCTTGGAGCATTGTGATGAAAAAGGCATGGATCATTATCATGAAAAAGGCATGGAGCCTTGTCATGACAGGGTTCAAGTAGCATACTGACGACAAGTGTCAGGGAGCATTGTGATGACAAGTGTATTGAGCATTGTGATGACAAAGGTCATGGCACATTGTGATGGGAAGTGCATGGATAATTGTAATGACGAGCGTCATGGGGCGTTGTGATGACAAGGGTTATGGAGCATTGTGATCACAAGGTTTGGGAGCATTGTGATGACAGAGGTCATGGAGCATTTTGATTTCATTGTGATGACAATAGCATGAAGCATTATGATGATGTTCATGGTTCGTTGTGATGACAGGGTTCATGGAGCATTGAGATGAAAAGAGGTATGGAGCATTGTGATTACTCGGGTCATGGAGCCTTGTGATGACAAGGCCGTGTAACATTGTGATGACAGGGGCTTTTGAGAATTTTGATGACAAGTTCTTGAAGCACTGTGATGAAAAGCACATGAGGCTTGCTATGACAGGGGTCATGGAGCATTGCGATGACAAGTGCATGGAGAATGTGATTACAAGAGCATGTAACATTGTGATTTCAAGGGTCATGGAGCATTGTGATTGCAAGCCGGTGGAACATTGTGATTAGAAGACCATGGATAATTGTGATGACGAGCGTCATGGAGAACTGTAATGACAAGGGGCATGGAGAATTGTGATGACAGGTGTCATGGAGCTTTGTGATGACAGGTGTCATGGAGCATTGTGATGACAAGGGTCATGGAGCATTCTGATGACAAGCTTGTGGAGTATTGTGATGACAATGGCATGGAACATTGTGATGAAAAGGGCATGGAGCATTGTGATGAAAAAGGCATAGAGCCTTTCAATGACAGGGTTCAAGAAGCATTCTGACGACAAGTGTCAGGGAGCATTGTGATGACAAGTGTATTGAGCATTGTGATGACAAAGGTCATGGAACATTGTGATGACAAGGGCATGGAGTATTGTGATGACAGGCATCATGGAGCATTGTGATGACAAGTGTTATGGAACAATGTGATCACAAGGGTTTGGAGCACTGTGATGACAGAGGTCATGGATCATTTTGATATCAAGGAGCATGGAGCATTGTGATGACAGGGGTCATGGAGCATTGTAATGAGAAGATCATGGAGCATTGAGCTGAAAATGTTCATGGAGTATTCTGATGAAATGGGTCATGGAGCATTGTGATGACAAGGTCCTGGAGCACTCTGATGAGAAGACCATGGAGCCTTGTGATGAGAAGTCTCATGGAGCATTCTGATGAAAAGGGGCATGGAGCATTGTGATTACAGGGGTCTTGGAGCATTGTGATTACAAGGGCATGGAGCATTGTGAGAGATGTCCAAGGAACATTCTGATGACATGTGTCATGGAGCTTTGGGATGACCAGGGCAAGGATCATTGTGATTACAGGGGTCTTGGAGCATTGTGATGAAAAAGGCATGGATCATTGTAATGAAAATGGCATGGAGCCTTGTCATGACAGTGTCCAAGGAGCATACTGATGCAAGAGTCAGGGAGCATTGTGATGACAAGTGTATTGAGCATTGTGATGACAAAGGTCATGGAACATTGTGATGAGAAGACCATGGGTAATTGTGAAGACGAGCGTCAAGGGGCGTTGTGATGACAAGTGTTATGGAACATTGTGATCACAAGGGTTTGGAGCATTGTGATGACAGAGGTCATGGAGCATTTTGATTTCATTTTGATGACAATAGCATGAAGCATTATGATGATGGGCATGGTGCATTGTGATGACAGGGTTCATGCAGCATTGAGATGAAAAGTGGCATGGAACATTGTGATGACAAATGTCACGAAGCATTGTTATGACTGGAGTCATGGAGCATTGTGATGACAGTGGTAATGGAGCATTGTGATGACAAGGGGATGGAGCATTGGGATGAAAGGGGCATGGAGCATTGGTCTGACATGTTTCATGGATTATTGTGATGACTGAGGGCATGGCACATTGGGATAACTAGCGCATAGAGCATTGAGATGACAAGGTCATTGATTATTGTGAAGAAAGGTGTCAGGGAGCATTGTGGTGACATATGTCACAGTGAATTGTGATGACAATGGCATTGAGCATTGTGATGCCAAGTCTCATGGAGAAATGTGATGACAAATGTAATGGAGCATTGTGATGACAAGGGCTTGGAGCATTGTGATGACAAGGGTAATGGAGCATTGTGATGACAATGGAATGGATCATTGTGATGACAAGGGTCATGTAGCATTTTGATGGCAATAGTCCCGGATCATTGTGTTGTCAGGGTTCATGGAGCATTGTGATGACATGGATCATGGAGCATTGTGATGACAGGGTTCATGGGGCATGGTGATGAGAAGGTCATAGAGCATTGGGCTGAAAATGTTCATGGAGTATTCTGGTGACAGGGGTCATGGGGTATTTTGATGACAAGGGAATGGAGCATTTTGATGAAAATATCATGGAGCATGGTGGTGAGAAGGCCATGGAGCTTTCTGAAGACATTCATCATGAAGCTGTGTGATGACAACGGCATGGAGCATTGTGATTACAGGCGTCTTGGAACATTGTGAGGAAAAGGGCATGGATCATTGTGATGAAAAATGCATGGAGCCTTGTCATGTCAGGGTTCAAGGAGCATACTGACGACAAGTGTCAGGGAGCACTGTGATGACAAGTGTATTGAGCATTGTGATGACAAGTGTATTGAGCATTGTGATGACAAGGTCATGGAGAATTGTGAAGACAGGTGTCAGGGAGCATTGTGATGACATATGTCATGTTCCATCGCGATGACAATGGCATGGGGCACTGTGATGCCAAGTGTCATGGAGGATTGTGATGACAAAGATAATGGGCATTGTGATTAGAGCTTGGAACATTATGATGACAAGGGACATTGAGAATTTTGATGAGGAGGTCGTGAAGCATTGTGATGACAAGGTCCTTGAGCATTGTGATGAGAAGACCATGGAGCCTTGTGATGACAAGTCTCATGGAGCACACTGATGACAAGGGGCATGGAGCATTGTGATTACAGGGGTCTTGGAGCATTGTGATGACAAGGGTCAATGAGCCTTGTGATGACAAGGCCGTGGAACATTGTCATGACAGTGCTGAGGGAGTATTGTAATGACTAATGATGGAACATTTTGATATCAGTGGTGAAAGAGCAATTTGATGAGAAGTGCATGGAGCTTTGTGATGACAATATTTATGGAGCATTGTGATGATAAGGTTGTGGAACATTGTGATGACAAGCGCATGGCACATTGTGATGACATGGGTCATGGAGCATTGTTCTGACAAGTGCATGGCACATTGTGATGACATGGGTCATGGAGCATTGTTCTGACAAGCGCATGGGGCATTGTGATGCCAAGGGTCATGGATCACTCTGCTGACAAAGGCATGGAGCATTGTGATGACAAAGGTCACAGAGCATCGTGATGATAAGTACATGGAGCATTATGGTGACAAATTTCAAAGAGCACTGTGATGAGGAGGGCATGGACCATTGTGATGACAAAGGTCATGAAGCAATGTGATGACTGGAGTCACGGAGCACTGTGATGACAAAGGCATGGAGCATTGTGATGATAGGGGCATGGAACATTGGTCTGACAAGTTTCATGGATTATTGTGATGATAGTGGGCATGGCACATTGTGATGACAAGGACATGGAGCATTGTTATGACCAGGTCATGAGTACTGTGAAGACAGGTGTCAGGGAGCATTGTGATGACATATGTCATGGTGCATTGTGATGACAATGGAATGGAGCTTTGTGAAGCCAAGTGTCATGGAGGATTGTGATGACAACGGTAATGGAGCATTGTGATGACAAGGGCCATTGAGAATTGTGATAACAAGTTCGTGAAGCGCTGTGATGAAAAGCACATGGAGCTTGCTATGACAGGAGTCATGGAGCATTGCGATGACAAGTGCATGGAGAATTGTGATGACAAGAGCATGTAACATTGTGATGAGAAGTGTCATGGAGCATTGTGATGGCAAGACCGTGGAGCACTGTGATGAGAAAACCATGGATAATTGTGATGACGAGCGTCATCGAGTATTTTGATGACAAGGGCCATTGAGAATTTTGATACCAACGTCGTGAAGCATTTTGATGACAAGCACACGGAGCTTGCTATGAGAGGGGACATGGAGCATTGCGATGAAAAGTGCATGGAGAATTGTGATGACAGGGGTCATGGAGCATTGTGATGAAAAGGGCATGGAGCATTGTGATGGAAAAGGCATGGAGCTCTTCATGACAGGGTTCAAGGAGCATTCTGACGACAAGTGTCAGTGAGCATTGTGATGACAAGTGTATTGTGCATTGTGATCACAATGTTAATGGAGCATTGTGATGACACGGGCTTGGAGTATTATGAGGACAGGTATCATGGAGCGTTGCAATGACAAGTTTTGTGGAACAATGTGATCACAAAGTTTTGGAGCATTATGATGATAGAGGTCAGGGATCATTCTGATTTCAAGGGGCATGGAGCATTGTGATGAAAAGGGTCATGGAGCATTGTGATGAGAATATCATAGAGAATTGGGCTTAAAATATTCATGGAGTATTGTGATGGCATGGTTCTTGGAGCATTGTGATAACACGGGCATGGAGAATTGTGATGAGAAGGCCATAGTGCATTCTGATGACATGCATCATGGAGGTTTGTGATGATAAGGGCAAGGAGCATTGTTATTACAGCGGTCTTGGAGCATTGTGATGAAAAGTGCATGGAGCCTTGTCATGACAGGGTTCAAGGAGCATACTGATGACAAGTGCCTGGGAGCATTGTGATGACAAGTGTATTGAGCATTGTTTTAACAAAGTTCATGGAGCATTGTGATGAGAAGACCATGGATAACTGTGATGAGGAGCGTCATGGGGCATTGTGATGACAAGTGTTATGGAACATTGTGATCATAAGGGTTTGGAGCATTGTGATGACAGACGTCATGTAGCATTTTGATTTCATTGTGATGACAAAATCATGAAGCATTATGATGATGGGCATGGTGCATTGTGATGACAGGGTTCATGGAGCATTGAGATGAAAAGGGGAATGGAGCATTGTGATTACAGGTGTCTTGAAGCATTGTGATGACAAGTGCATGGAGCATTGTGATTACAGGGTCTTGGAGCATTGTGATCACAAGGGTCATGGAGTCTTGTGATGACAAGGCCGTGGAACCTTTTGATGGCAGGTGTCATGGAGCATTGTTATGACAGGGGTAATTGAGCATTGTGATGACAAGGGCATCAGCATTGGTCTGAAGAGTTTCATGGATTATTGTGATGAGAGTGGGCATGGAGCATTGTGATGACAAGGTTACGGAACACTGTGTTACATGGGTCATGGAGGATTGTAATGACAAGGGCATCGAGCATTGTGATGAGAAGGGCATCGAGCATTGGTATCACAAGCGTCATGGAGCTTTGTGATGACAAGTGCATGGAGCAATTTGATGAGAGGGTTCATGGAGCATTGTGATTACAATGGCATGGAGCATTGTGATGCCAAAGTTTATGGAACTTTGTGATGACAAATGTCATGGAGCAATTTGAAGACAAGGGCATGGAGCATTGTGATTAGAAGGGCAGGGAGCATTGTGATGACAGGGTCATGGAGAAATTTGATGAAAAGGGTCATGGAACATTTTGATTAGAGGGGTTATAGAATATTGTGATGTCAGGGCTCATGGAGCAGTGTGATGAAAAGGGTCATGGAGCATTTTGATGACAGGGGTTATGGAACATTGTGATGTCAGGGGTCATCGAACATTGTGATGATAAATGCATGTAGCATTTTGATGACAGGGGTAATGGAACATTGTGATGACAGGGGTGATGGAGTATTGGGATGACTAGTGATGGAACATTGTGATATCAGTGGTGAGAGAGCATTTTGATGAGAAGTGCATGGAGCACTGTGATGACAAGTTTTATGGAGCATTGTGATGACGAGGATGTGGAGCATTGTGATGACAAGTACATGGTGCATTGTGATGACATGGGTCATGCAGCATTGTGCTGATAAGCACATTAAGCATTGTGATAACAAGAGTCATGGAGAATTGTGATGAAAAGTTCATGGAGCATTGTGGTGACAAATGTCACAGAGACTTGTGATGACGAGGGCATGGACCATTTTGATGAGAAAGGTCATGAAGAAATGTGATGACAGGAGTCACGGAGCATTGTGATGACGGGTCATGGAGCATTGTGATGACAAGGGCATGGAGCATTGTGATGAAAGGGGCATGGAGCATTGTGATGACAGGGGCATGGAACATTGGTCTTACATATTTCATGGATTATTGCGATGACAGTGGGAATGGCGCATTGTGATGACAAGGGCATGGAGCATTGTGTTGACAAGGTCATGCAGTATTTGAAGACAGGTGTCTGGGAGCATTTTGAAGACATAAGTCATGGCCCATTGTGATGACAATGCCATGGAGCGTTGTGATGCTAAGTGTCATGGAGGTTTGTGATGATAAAGGTAATGGAGCTTTGTGATGACAAGGGCTTGGAGCCTTGTGTTGACAAGGGACATGGCACACTGTGCTGACAAGGGCATGGAGCATTGTGATGACAATGGTCATGGAACATTGTACTGAGAATGGCTTGGAGCATTGTGATGATAATGGTCCGAGACCATTATGATGAAAATTTCATGGAGAACTGTGGTGACAAATGTCACAGAGCATTGTGAAGACGGGGCATGGACCATTGTGATGACAAAGGTCATGAAGCATTGTGATGTCTGGAGTCATGGAGCATTGTGATGACAGGGGTCATGGAGCATTGTGATGGCAAGGGCATGGATCATTGTGATGACAAGTGTCATGGAGCATTTTGATGACAGGGCTCCCGGATCACTGTGTTGTCTGGTGTCATGGAGTGTTGTGATGACAGTGGTCATGAAGCATTGTGATGACAGGGGTCATAGTTCATTGTGATGACAGGGGTCATGGAGCATTGTGATCAGAAGTTCATGGAGCATTGGGCTGACAGTATTCATTGAGTATTGTGATGGCAGGGGTCATGGAGCATTGTGATGACAAGGTCCTGGAGCATTGTGAGGAGAAGACCATGGAGCCTTGTGAGGACAAGTATCATGGAGCATTCTGATGAAAAGGGGCATGGAGCATTGTGATTACATGGGTCTTGGAGCATTGTGAAGAATAGGGCATGGATGATTGTGATGAAAGTGCATGGAGCCTTGTCATGAGAGGGTTCAAGGAGCATACTAACGACAAGTGTCAGGGAGCACCGTGATGACAAGTGTATTGAGCATTGTGATGACAAAGGTCATGGAGCATTGTGATGAGAAGACCATGGATAATTGTGATGATGAGCGTCATGGGGAGTTGTGATGACAAGTGTTATGGAACACTGTGAAGACAAGGGTATGTAGCATTATGATGACACAGTTTATGGTGCATTCTGATTTCATTGTGATGACAATAGCATGAAGCATTATGATGATGGGCATGGTTCATTGTGATGACCGAGTTCATGCAGCATTTTGATGAAAAGGGCATGGAGCATAGTGATGAGAAAGCCATGGAGCTGTCTAATGACATGCGTCATGGTGCTTTGTGATGACAAGAGCATGGAGCAGTGTGATTACAGGGGTCTTGGAGCATTGTGATGACATGGTTCATGGAGCCTTGTGATGACAATGCCGTGGAACATTGTCATGACAGGGATGTTGGAGTATTGTAATGACTAGTGATGGAACATTTTGATATCTGTGGTGAAAGAGCATTTTAATGAGAAGTGCATGGAGCTTTGTGATGACAAGGTTTATGGAGCATTGGGATGACAAAGATGTGGAACATTGTGATGACAAGCGCATGGCATATTGTGATGACATGGGTCATGGAGCATTGTGCTGACAAGCGCATGGAGCATTGTGATGACAAGGGACAAGGAGCACTCTGCTGAGAAAGGCATGGAGCATTGTGATGACAACGGTCACAGAGCATTGTGATGATAAGTTCATGGAGCATTATGGTGACAAAGTTCACAGAGCCCTGTGATTACGAGGGCATGGACCACTGTGATGACAAAGGTCAAGAAGCAGTGTGATGACTGGAGTCACGGAGCATTGTGATGACAAGGGCAGGGGCATTGTGATGACAGGGTCATGGAGCATTGGTCTGAGAAGTATCATGGATTATTGTGATGAAAGTGTGCATGTCGCATTGTGATGACAAGGGCATGGAGCATTGTTATGACCAGGTCATGGATTACTGTGAAGAGAGGTATCAGGGTGTATTGTGATGACATATGTCCTGGTGCATTGTGATGACAATGTCATGGAGCATTGTGAAGCCAAGTGTCATGGAGGATTGTGATGACAAAGGTAATGGAGCATTGTGATGACAAGGGCTTGGAGCATTGTGGTGACAAGGGCCATTGAGAATTCTGATGACAAAGTCGTGAAGCATTCTGAGGAAAAGCACATGGAGCTTACTATGACAGTGGTCATGGAGCATTGTGATCAGAAGTTCATGGAGCATTGGGCTGACAGTATTCATTGAGTATTGTGATGGTAGGGGTCATGGAGCATGGTGATGACAAGGTCCTGGAGCATTGTGAGGGGAAGACCATGGAGACTTGTGATGACAAGTATCATGGAGCATTCTGATGAAAATGGGCATGGAGCATTGTGATTACATGGGTCTTGGAGCATTGTGAAGAATAGGGCATGGATGATTGTGATGAAAGAGCATGGAGCCTTGTCATGAGAGGGTTCGAGGAGCATACTAACGACAAGTGTCAGGGAGCATTGTGATGACAAGTGTATTGAGCATTGTGATGACAAAGGTCATGGAGCATTTTGATGAGAAGACCATGGATAATTGTGATGATGAGCGTCATGGGGAGTTGTAATGACAAGTGTTATGGAACATTGTGAACACAATGGTTTGGAGCATTGTGATGACAGAGGTTATGGTGCATTTTGATTTCATTGTGATGACAATAGCATGAAGCATTATGATGATGGGCATGGTTCATTGTGATGACAGAGTTCATGGAGCATTGTGATGAAAAGGGCATGGAGCATTGTGATGAGAAGGCCATGGAGCTGTCTGATGACATGCATCATGGTGCTTTGTGATGACAAGAGCATGGAGCACTGTGATTACAGGGGTCTTGGAGCATTGTGATGACAAGGGTCATGGAGCAATTTGATGAAAAGCGTCATGGAACATTTTGATTACATGGGTTATAGAATATTTTGATGTCAGGGGTCATGGAGCAGTGTGATGAAAAGGGTCCTAGAGCATTGTGATGACAAGGGTCGCAGAGCATGGTGATGAAAAGTTCATGGAGCATTGTGGTGACAAATGTCAAAGAGACTTGTGATGACGAGGGCATGGACCATTGTGATGAGAAATGTCATGAAGCATTGTGATGACAGGAGTCACGGTGCATTATGATGAAGGGTGATGGAGCATGGGGATGACAAGGGCATGGAGCACTGTGATGACAGGGGTATGGAGCATTGGTCTTACAAGTTTCATTGATTATTGCGATGACAGTGGGAATGGCGCATTGTGATGACAAGGGCATGGAGCATTTTGATGACAAGGTCATGCAGTATTTGAAGACAGGTGTCTGGGAGCATTTTGAAGACATAAGTCATGGCCAATTGTGATGACAATGTCATGGAGCGTTGTGATGCCAAGTGTCATGGAGGTTTGTGATGACAAAGGTAATGGAGCATTGTGATGATAAGGGCTTGGAGCCTTGTGATGACAAGGTTCATAGCGCACTGTGCTGACAATGGCATGGAGCATTGTTATGACAATGGTCATGGAGCACTGTACTGAGAAAGGCTTGGAGCATTGTGATGACAATGGTCACAGACCATTATGTTGAAAATTTCATGGAGCATTGTGGTGACAAATATCACAGAGCCTTGTGAAAACGAGGGCATGGACCATTGTGATTACAAATTCATGAAGCATTGTGATGACTGGAGTCATGGAGCATTGTGTTGACAGGGCTCATGGAGCATTGTGATGGCAAGGGCATGGATCATTGTGATGACAAGTGTCATGGAGCATTTTGATGACAAGTGTCCCGGATCATTGTGTTGTCTGGTGTCATGGAGCGTTGTGATGACAGGGGTCATGGAGCATTGTGATGACAGGGGTCATGGAGCATTGTGATCAGAAGTTCATGGAGCATTGGACTGACAGTATTCATTGAGTATTGTGATGGCATGGGTCATGGAGCATTGTGATGACAATGGAATGGAGCATTATGATGACAAGGTCCTGGAGCATTGTGAGGAGAAGACCATGGAGCCTTGTGATGACAATTATCATGGAGCATTCTGATGAAAAGGGGCATGGAGCATTGTGATTACATGGGTCTTGGAGCATTGTGAAGAACAGGGCATGGATGATTGTGATGAAAGAGCATGGAGCCTTGTCATGAGAGGGTTCAAGGAGCATACTAACGACAAGTGTCAGGGAGCATTGTGATGACAAGTTTATTGAGCATTGTGATGACAAAGGTCATGGAGCATTTTGATGAGAAGACCATGGATAATTGTGATGATGAGCATCATGGGGAGTTGTGATGACAAGTGTTATGGAACATTGTGAACACAATGGTTTGGAGCATTGTGATGACAGAGGTTATGGTGCATTTTGATTTCATTGTGATGACAATAGCATGAAGCATTATGATGATGGGCATGGTTCATTGTGATGACAGAGTTCATGGAGCATTGTGATGAAAAGGGCATGCAGCATTGTGATGAGAAGGGCATGGAGCTGTCTGATGACATGCGTCATGGTGCTTTGTGATGACAAGAGCATGGAGCAGTGTGATTACAGGGGCTTTGGAGCATTGTGATGACAAGGGTCATGGAGCCTTGTGATGACAAGGCCGTGGAACATTGTCATGACAGGGGTGTGGGAGTATTGTAATGACTAGTGACGGAACATTTTGATATCTGTGGTGAAAGAGCATTTTAATGAGAAGTGCATGGAGCTTTGTGATGACAAGGTTTATGGAGCTTTGGGATGACAAAGATGTGGAACATTGTGATGACAAGTGCACGGCATATTGTGATGACATGGGTCATGGAGCATTGTGCTGACAAGCGCTTGGAGCATTGTGATGACAAGGGACATGGAGCACTCTGCTGACAAAGGCATGGAGCATTGTGATGACAAGGGACACAGAGCATTGTGATGATAAGTTCATGGAGCATCGTGGTGACAAAGTTCACAAGGCCCTGTGATTACGAGGGCATGGACCACTGTGATGACAAAGGTCAAGAAGCAGTGTGATGACTGGAGTCACGGAGCATTGTGATGACAAGGGCATGGAGCATTGTGATGACAGGTGTATGGATCATTGGTCTTACAAGTTTCATGGATTATTGCGATGACAGTGGGAATGGTGCATTGTGATGACAAGGGCATGGAGCATTTTGATGACAAGGTCATGCAGTATTTGAAGACAGGTGTCTGGGATCATTTTGAAGACATAAGTCATGGCCCATTGTGATGACAATGCCATGGAGCGTTGTGATGCCAAGTGTCATGGAGGTTTGTGATGACAAAGGTAATGGAGCATTGTGATGATAAGGGCTTGGAGCCTTGTGATGACAAGGTTCATAGCGCACTGTGCTGACAATGGCATGGAGCATTGTTATGACAATGGTCATGGAGCATTGTACTGAGAAAGGCTTGGAGCATTGTGATGACAACGGTCACAGACCATTATGATGAATATTTCATGGAGCATTGTGGTGACAAAGTTCACAAGGCCCTGTGATTACGAGGGCATGGACCACTGTGATGACAAAGGTCAAGAAGCAGTGTGATGACTGGAGTCACGGAGCATTGTGATGACAAGGGCATGGGGCATTGTGATGACAGGGGCATGGAGCATTGGTCTGAGAAGTATCATGGATTATTGTGATGAAAGTGTGCATGTCGCATTGTGATGACAAGGTCATGGAACATTGTTATGACCAGGTCATGGATTATTGTGAAGACAGGTATCAGGGAGTATTGTGATGACATATGTCCTGGTGCATTTTGATGACAATGTCATGGAGCATTGTGAAGCCAAGTGTCATGGAGGATTGTGATGACAAAGGTAATGGAGCATTGTGGTGACAAGGGCCATTGAGAATTCTGATGACAAGGTCGTGAAGCATAGTTATGACAAGCGCATGGGGCTTGATATGACATGGGTCATGGAGCATTGCGATGACAAGTGCATGGAGCATTGTGATTAGAGGGGTTTTGGAGCATTGTGATGACAAGGGCATGGAGCATGGTGATGACAATGCCATGGAGCATTCTGATGACATGCGTTCTGGAGATTTGTGATGACAAGCACATGGTGCATTGTGATTACAGGGGTCTTGGAGCATTGTGATGAAAAGTTCATGGATCATTATGAGGAAAAGGCAAAGAGCCTTGTCATGACAGGTTTCAAGGAGCATACTGAAGACAAGTTTCAGGGAGCATTGTGATGACAAGTGTATTGAGCGTTGTGTTGACAAAGGTCATGGAGCATTTTGATGAGGAGACCATGGATAATTGTGATGACGAGCCTCATGGCGCATTGTGATGACAAGTGTTATGGAACATTGTGATCAGAAGGGTTTGGAGCCTTGTGATGACAGATGTCATGGAGCATTTTGATTTCTTTGTGATGACAATAGCATGAAGCATTATGATGATTGGCATGGTGCATTTTGATGACAGTGTTCATGGAGAATTGAGATGAAAAGGGGTATGGAGCATTGTGATTACAGGGGTCTTGGAGCATTGTGATGACAATGTTCACGGAGCCTTGTGATGACAACGCCGTGGAACATTGTGATGCCAGGGGTAATGGAGCATTGTTATGACAGGGGTAATGGAGCATTGTGATGACAAGGGCATGGAGCATTGGTTTGAAAAGTTTCCTGTATTATTGTGATGAGTGTGGCCATGGAACATTGTGATGACAAGGGCAGGGAACACGGTGATACATGGGTCATGGAGGATTGTAATGACAAGGCATGGATCATTGTGATGAGAAAGGCATCGAGCATTGTGATTACAAGCGTCATGGAGATTTGGGATGAAAAGTGCATGGAGTAATGTGATGAGATGTTTCATGGAGCATTGTTATGACAATGGAATGGAGCATTGTGATGCCATGGTCATGGAGGTTTGTGATGACAAATGTAATGGAGCATTTTGATGACAAGGGCGTGGTGCATTGTGATGAGTAGGGCAGGGAGCATTCTGATGACAGGTTCATGGAACAATTTGATGGAAAGGGTCAGGGAATATTTTGATGACAGGGGTTATGGAACATTGTGATGTCACGGTCATGGAGCATTGTGATGATAAGGTCATGTAGCATTTTGATGACAGTGGTCATGGAACATTGTGATGACAGGGGTGAGGGAGTATTGTGATGACTGGTGATGGAACATTGTGATATCAGTGGTGAGAGAGCATTTAGATGAGAAGTGCATGGAGCATTGTGATGGCAAGGTTTATGGAAAATTGTGATGACAAGGTTGTGGAGCATTGTGACGACAAGTGTATGGCACATTGTGATGACATGTGTCTTGGAGCATTGTGCTGACACGCACATGGAGCACTGTGATGACAAGGGTCATGGAGCATTTTGCTGACAATGGCATGGAGCACTGTGATGACAAGTGTTACAGAGCAATGTGATGACGAGGGAATTAACCATTGTGATGAAAAAGTTCATAAAGCATTGTGATGGCTGGAGTCACGGAGCATTATGATGTGAAGGGTCATGGAACATTGTGATTACAAGGGCATGGAGCATTGTGATGACAGGGGCATGGAGCATTGGTCTGACAATTTTCATGAATTATTGCTATGAGAGTGGACAGGGCACATTGTGATGACAAGGGCATGGAACATAGTTATGACAAGGTCATGTAGTATTGTGAAGACAGGTGTCAAGGAGCACTGTGATGACATATGTCATGGTGCATTGTGATGACAATGGCATGGAGCATTGTGATGCCAAGTGTCATGGAGGATTGAGATTGCAACTGTAATGGAGCCTTGTGATGCCAAGTGTCATGGAGGATTGTGATGACAAAGGTAATGGAGCATTGTGATGAAAATGTCTTTTAGAATTGTGAAGAAAAGGGCCATGGAGCATTGTGATGACAAGGACATGGAGCATTGTGATGACAAGGGCCATTGGGAATTTTGATAAAAACGTCGTGAAGCATTGTGATGACAAGCACACGGAGCTTGCTATGACAGGGGACATGGAGCATTGCTATGAAAAGTGCATGGAGAACTGTGATGACAAGACCACGTAACATTGTGATGACAAGAGTCATGGAGTATTGTGATGACCAGGACGTGGAGAATTGTGATGACAAGGGGCATGGAGCATTGTGATGACAGGTGTCATGGAGCATTGTGATGACAGGGGTCATGGAACATTGTGATGACATGGGTCATGGAGCATTCTGATGAGAAGCTTGTGGAGTTTTGTGATGACAATGGCCTGGAGCATAGTGATGAAAAGGGCATGGAGCATTGTGATGAAAAAGGCATGGACCCTTTTCATGACAGGTTTCAAGGAGCATTCTGAAGACAAATATCAGGGAGCATTGTGATGACAAGGGCATGGAGCATGGTGATGAGAAGGCCATGGAGACTTCTGATGATATGGGTCATGGAGCTTTGTGATGACAAGGGCATTGAGCATTGTGATTACAGGGGTCTTGGAGCATTGTGATGAAAAGTGCATGGATCATTGTGATGAAAAAGGCATGGAGCCTTGTCATGACAGGGTTCAAGGAGCATACTGAGGACAAGTGTCAGGGAGCATTGAGCTGACAAGTGTATTGAGCATTGTGATGACAAAGGTCATGGAGCATTGTGATGAGAAGACCATGGATAATTGTGATGAGGAGCGTCATGGGGAATTGTGATGACAAGAGTTATGGTACATTTTGATCACAATGGTTTGGAGCACTGAGATGCCAGAGGTCATGGAGCATTTTGATGATATGCGTCATGGAGCTTTGTGATGACAAGTGCATGGAGCATTGCGATTACAGTGTTCTTGGAGAATTGTGATGACAAGGGTCATGGAGCCTTGTGATGATGAGGCCGTGGAACATTGTGATGGCAGGGGTCATGGAGCATTGTTATGACAAAGGCATGGAGCAATGTGATGAGACTGTTCATGGAGCATTGTGATGACAATGGCATGGAGCATTGTGATGCCAAGGGTCATGGAGTACTGGGATGACAAGCGTCACGGAACATTCTGATTACAGGGGTCATGGAGAATTGGGGTGACAAGTACATGGATCATTGTGATGACAAGTGTCATGGAGCATTTTGATGACATGTGTCCCAGATCATTGTGCTGTCAGGGGTCATGGAGCTCTCTGTTGACAGTGGTCATGGAGCACTGTGATGACAGGGGTAATGGAGCACTGTGATGGCAAGGGCATGGAGCATTGTGATGAGAAGCCCATGGAGCATTCTGATGACATGCATCATGGAGCTTTGTGATTACAAGGGCATGGAGCATTGTGATTACAGGGGTCATGGAACATTGTGATGACAGGGGTGAGGGAGTATAGTGATGACTAGTGATGGAACATTGTGATATCAGTTGTGAGAGAGCATTTTGATGAGAAGTGCATGGTGCATTGTGATGACAAGGTTTATGGAGCACTGTGATGACAAGGTTGTGGAGCATTGTGATGACAAGCGCATGACACATTGTGATGACATGGGACATGGAGCACTGTGCTGAGAAGCGCATGCCCTTTGTGATGACAAGGGTCATGGAGCATTGTGATGAAAAGTTCATGGAGCATTGTGGTGAGAAAGGTCACAGAGACTTCTGATGACCAGGGCATGGACCACTGTGATGTGAAAGTTCATGAAGCATTGTGATGTGTGGAGTCAGGTAGCAATGTGATGACAGGGTTCATGGTGCATTGTGATGACAACGGCATGGAGAACTGTGATGATAGGGGCATGGAGAATTGGTCTGACAACTTTCATGGATTATTGTGATGAGTGTAGGCATGGTGCATTGTGAAGACAAGGGCATGGAGCATTGTGATGACAAGGGCATGGAGTATTGTGAAGACAGGTGTCAGGGAGCATGGTGATGACATATGTCATGGTCCATTGTGATGACAATGGCATGGAGGATTGTGATGACAAGAGCATGTAACATGGTGATGAGAAGTGTCATGGAGCATTGTGATGACAAGGGACATGGAGCATTGTGATGTCCAGGGCATGGAGCATTGTGATGGCAGGACCGTGGAGCATTGTGATGGCAAGACCATGGAGCATTTTGATGACGAGTGTCGTTGAGCACTGTAATGACACGTGGCATGGAGAATTGTGATGACAGGTGTCATGGATCATTGTGATGACAAGGGACATGGAGCATTCTGATGACAAGCTTCTGGAGTATTGTGCAGACAAAGGCAAGGAGCATTGTGATGACAAGTTTCACAAAGCCTTGTGATGAAAAATTCATAGAGCACTGTGGTGACAAAGGTCACTGAGCCTTGTGATGATGAGGGCATGGCCCATTGTGATGACAAAGGTCATGAAGCATTGTGATGACTGGTGTCACGGAGCATTGTGATCACAAGGGCATGGAGCATTGTGATAACAGTGGCATGGAATATTGGTCTGACACGTTTCATGGATTATTTTGATGACAGTGGGCAAGGCACATTGTGATGACAAGGGCATGGAGAATTGTGATGACAAAGTCAAGTGTATTGTGAAGACAGGTGTCAGGGAGTGTTTTATTGACATATGTCATAGTCCATTGTGATGGCAATGGCATGGAGCATTGTGATGCCAAGTGTCATGGAGGATTGTGATGACAAAGGTAATGGAGCATTGTGATGACAAGGGCTTGGAGCATTGTGATGACAAGGGTCATGGAGCATTTTGATGAGAAGAGCATGGATCATTGTGATGACAAGGGCCATTGATAATTATGATGACAAGGTCGTGAAGCATTGTGATAAAAAACATATTGAGCTTGCTATGACAGGGTTCATGGAACATTGCGATGACAATTGCATGGAGAATTGTGATGACAAGATCATGTAACATTGTGATGAAAAGTGTCATGGATCCTTGTGATGGCAATACCGTGGAGCACTGTGATGAGAAGACCATGTATAATTGTGATGACGAGCGTCATGGAGCACTGTAATGACAAGGGGCAAGGAGCATTTTTATGACAGGTGTCATGGAGCATTGTGATAGCAGGGGTCATGGAGCATTGTGATGACAGGTGTTATGGAGCATTCTGATGACAAGCTTGTGGAGTATTGTGATGACAATGGCATGGAGCATTGTGATGCAAAGGGCATGGAGCATTGTGATGAAAAAGGCATGGAGCCTTTTCATGACAGGGTTCAAGGAGCATTCTGACGACAAGTGTCAGGGAGCATTGTGATGACAAGTGTATTGAGCATTGTGATGAAAAAGGTCATGGAGCATTGTGAAGACAAGGGCATGGAGTATTGTTATCACAGGCATCCTGGAGTGTTGTGAAGACAAGTGTTATGGAACAATGTTATCACAATGATTTGGAACATTGTGATGACAGAGGTCATGGATCATTTTGATTTCAAGGAGCATGGAGAATTGTAATGATAGGGGTAATGGAGCATTGTGATGAGAAGTTCATGGAGCATTGGGCTGAAAATGTTCTTGGAGTATTGTTATGAAAGGGGTCATGGAGCATTGTGATGACAAGGTCCTGGAGCATTGTGATGAGAAGACAATGGAGCCTTGTGATGACAAGTCTCATGGAGCATTCTGATGAAAAGGAGCATGGATCATTATGATGACAGTGGTCTTGGAGCATTGAGATGACAAGGTCAAGGAGCATAGTGATGAGAAGGCCATGGAGCATTCTAATGACATACATAATGGAGCTTTGTGATGACAAGGGCAAGGAGCATTGAGATTAGAGTGGTCTTGGAGCATTGTGATGAAAAGGGCATGGATCATTGTGATGAAATATGCATGGAGCCTTGTCATGAAAGGGTTCAAGGAGCATTCTGATGACAAGTGTCATGGAGCATTGTGATGACAAGTGTATTGAGCATTGTGATGACAAAGATCATGGAGCATTGTGATGAGAAGACCATGGGTAATTGTGATGACCAGAGTCATGGGGCAATGTGATGACAAGTGTTATGGAACATTGTGATCACAAGGGTTTGGAGCATTGTGATGACAGAGGTCATGGAGCATTTTAATTTCATTGTGATGACAATAGTATGAAGCATTTTGATGATGGGCATGGTGCATTGTTATGACCGGGTTCATGGAGCATTGAGATGAAAAGGGGCAGGGAGCATTGTGATTACAGGTGTCTTGGAGCATTGCGATGACAAGGGTATGGAGCATCGTGAATGAGAAGGCCATGGAGCATTCTGATTACATGTGTCATGGATCTTTGTGAGACATGGGTATAGAGAATTGTGATTACATTGTCCTGGAGCATTGTGATGAAAAGTGTCATGGAGTCTTGTGATGACAAGGTTGTGGAACCTTGTGTGGGCAGGTGTCATGGAGCAGTGTTATGACAGTGGTAATGGTGCGTTGTGATGACAAGGGCATGGTGAATTGGTCTGAAAAGTTTCATTGATTATTGTGATGACAAGGGCACGGAACACTTTGATACATGGGTCATGGTGGATTGTAATGACAAGGGAATGAAGCATTGTGATGAGAAGGGCATCAAGCATTGGGATCACAAGCGTCATGGAGCTTCGTGATGACAAGGGCATGGAGCAATGTGATGAGAGGCTTCATGGAGCATTGTGATGACAATGGAATGGAGCATTGTGATGCTAAGGGTCATGGAGATTTGTGATGACAAATGTCATGGAGCATTTTGATGACAAGGTCGAGGTGCGTTGTGATGAGAAGGGCAGGGAGCATTGTGATAACAGGGTAATAGAGCAATTTGATGAAAAAGTTCATGGAATATTTTGATGAGAGTGGTTATGGAAAATTGTGGTGTCAGGGGTCATGGAGCATTGTGATGAAAAGGGTATTGGAGTATTTTGATGATAGGGTTTATGGAACATTGTGATGTCAAGGGTCATGGAGCATTTAATGATAAGTGCATGTAGCATTGTGATGATAGGGGTCATGGAACATTGTGATGACAGGGGTGAGGGAGTATTGTGAAGGCTAATGATGGAACATTGTGATATCAGTTGTGAGAGAGCATTTTGATGAGAAGTGCATGGAGCATTTTGATGACACGGTTTATGGAACATTGTGGTGACAAGGATGTGGAGCATTGTGATGACATGGGTCAAAAAGCATTGTGCTGAAAAGCGCATGGAGCATTGTGATGACAAGTGTCGTGGATCATTGTGCTGACAAAAGCATGGTGCATTTTGATGACAAGGGTCACAGAGCATTGTTTTGAATATTTCAGGGAGCATTGTGGTGAAAAAAGTCACAGAGCCTTGTGTGACAAGGGCATGGACCATTGTGATGACAAAGTTCATGAAGCATTTTGTTGACTGGAGTCACGGAGCATTGGGATGACATGGTTCATGGAGCATTGTGATGACAGGTTTCATGCGGCATTGTGATGAGAAGGTCATGGAGCATTGGGCTGAAAATGTTCATCGAGTATTGTGGTGACAGGGCTCATGTGGCATTTTGATGACAAGGGAATGCAGCATTGTGATGAAAAGGGCATGGAGCATGGTGATGAGAAGGCCATGGAGAATTCTGAAGTCATGTGTCATGAAGCTTTGTGATGACAAGGGCATGGAACATTGTGATTACAGGGGTCTTGGAGCATTGTGAGGAAAAGGGCATGGATCATTGTGATTAAAAATGCATGGAGCCTTGTCATGAAAGGGTTCAAGGATCATACTGACGACAAGTGTCAGGGAGCATTGTGATGACAAGTGTATTGAGCATTGTGATGACAAAGTTCATGGAGTATTGTGAATAGAAGACCATGGATAATTGTGATGATGAGCGTCATGGGGCGTTGTGATGACAAGTGTTATGGAACATTGTGATCACAAGGGTTTGGAGCATTCTGATGACAGAGGTCATGGAGCATATTGATTTAATTTTGATGACAATTGCATGAAGCATTATTATGAAGGGCATGGTGCATTGTGATGACACGGTTCATGGAGCATTGAGATGAAAAGGGGCATGGAGCATTGTGATTACAGGGGTCTTGGATCATTGTGATGATGAGGGCATCGAGCATCGTAAATGAGAAGGCCATGGAGCATTCTGATGACATGTGTCATGGAGCTTTGTGATGACAAGTGTATGGAGAATTGTGATTAAAGTGTCTTGGAACATTGTGATGACAAGTGTCATGGAGCCTTGTGATGACAAGGCCGTGGAACATTGTGATGGCAGGGGTCATGGAGCATTGTTATGACAGGGGTAATGGAGCATTGTGATGACAAGGGCATGGAGCACTTGTGTGAAATATTTCATGGATTATTATGATGAGAGTGGGCATGGAGCATTGTGATGACAAGGGCACAGAACACTTTGATACATGGGTCATGGAGGATGGTAATGACAACGGCACAGAACACTTTGATACATGGGTCATGGAGGATTGTAATGACAAGGGCATGGAACATTGTGATGAGAAAGGCATCGAGCATTGGGATCACAAGCGTCATGGAGCTTTCTGATGACAAGGGCATGGAGCAATGTGCTGAGAGGCTTCATGGAGCATTGTGATGACTATGGCATGGAGCATTGTGATGCCAAGGGTCATGGAGTTTTGTGATGACAAAGGTCATGGAGCATTTTGATGACGAGGTCGTGGTGCGTTGTGATGAGAAGTGCAGCGAGCATTGTGATAATAGGTTCATGGAGCAATTTGATGAAAAATGTCATGGAATATTTTGATGAGAGTGGTTATGGAAAATTGTGATGACAGGGGTCATGGAGCATTGAGATGAAATGGGTAATGTAGCATTTTGATGACAAGGGTTATGGAAAATTGTGATGGCAGGGGTCATGGAGCATTTTGATGATAAGTGCGTGTAGCATTGTGATGATAGGGGTCATGGAATATTGTGATGACAGTGGTGAGGGGACATTGTGAAGACTAGTGATGGAATATTGTGATACCAGTGGTGAGAGAGCATTTTGATGAGAAGTGCATGGAACATTGTGATGACAATGTTTATGGAGCATTGTGATGACTATGATGTGGAGCATTGTGATGACAAGTGCATGGTACATTGTGATGCCATGGGTCAAGGAGCATTGTGATGACAAGCGCATGGAGCATTGTGATGACAAGTTTCATGGATCATTGTGCTGACAAATGCATGGTGCATTGTGATGACAAGGGTCACAGAGCACTGTGATGAAATGTTCATGGAGCATTGTGGTGACAAATGACACAGAGCCTTGGGTGACAAGGGTATGGACCATTCTGATGACAAAAGTCATGAAGCATTGTGATGACTGGAGTCACGGAGCATTGTGATGACAGGGGTCATGGGGCATTGTGATGAGTAGGTCATGGAGCATTGGGCTGAAAATATTCAAGGAGTATTGTGATGACAGGGGTCATGGGGCAATTTGATGACACGGGAAAGGAGCATTGTGATGAACAGGGCATGGAGCATGGTGATGAGAAGGCCATGGAGCATTCTGAAGACATATGTCATGAAGCTTTGTGATGATAAGGGCATGGAGCATTGTGATTACAGGGGTCTTGGAGCATTGTCAGGAAAAGGGCATGGATCATTGTGATTAAAAAGGCATGGAGCCTTGTCATTACAGGGTTCAAGGAGCATACTGACGACAAGTGTCAGGGAGCATTGTGATGACAAGTGTATTGAGCATTGTGATGACAAAGGTCATGGAGCATTGTGATGAGAAGACCATGGATAATTTTAATGACCAGCGTCATGGAGCATTGTGATGACAGGGATCATGGAGCATTGTATTGACAAGGGTCTTGGAGCATTCTGATGACAAGCTTGTGGAGTATTGTGATGACAATGGCATGGAGCATTGTGAGAAAACGGGCATGGAGCATTGTGATGAAAAAGGCATAGAGCCTTTTCATGACAGATTTCATGGAGCATTCTGAGGAAAAGTGTCAGGGAGCATTGTGATGACAGGTGTATTGAGCATTGTGATGACAAAGTTCATGGAGCATTGTGATTACAAGGGCATGGAGTATTGTGATGGCAGGCATCATGGAGCATTGTGATGACAAGTGTTATGGAACATGGTGATCAAAAGTGTTTGGAGCATTGTGATGACAGAGGTCATGGATCATTTTGATTTGAAGAATCATGGAGCATTGTGATGACAAGGGCATGAAGCAATGTGATCCCAAGGTTCATGGAGGATTGTGATGACACTGGTAATGGAGAATTGTGAGGACAAGTGCATGGAGCACTGTGATGACAAGGTCATGTAGCATTTTGCTTTCAAAGGCATGGAGCACCGTGATGACAAGTGTCATGCAGCTCTGTGACGACAAGCGTCAAGGACCATTGTGATTACAGGGGTCATGGAGCATGGGGATGAGAAGCTTATGGAATATTCTGATGACAAGTGGCATGGATAATTTTGATGACTGTGGTCATGTAGCATTGTGATGACATGGGTCATGGAGCATTGTGATGAGAAGGTCATGGAGCATTGGGCTGAAAATATTCATGGAGTACTGTAATGACAGTGGTCATGGAGCATTGTGATGAGAAGGGAATGGAGCAATGCGATGAGAAGGTCCTGGAGTATTGTGATGAGAGGGCCATGGCGCCTTGTGATGACAATTGTCATGGAGCATACTGATAAAAAGGTTCATGGAGCATTGTGATTACAGGGGTTTTGTAGCATTGTGAAGACTAGGGCATGGAGCATTGTGATGAGAAGGCCATGGAGCATTCTGATGACATGCGTCATGGAGATTTGTGATGACAATGACATGCAGCATTGTGATTACAGTGGTCTTGGAGCATTGCGATGAAAATGGAATGGATCATTGTGATGAAATTTGCGTAGAGCCTTACATGACAGGTTTCAAGGAGCATACTGATGACAACTGCCAGGGAGCATTGTGATGATAAGTGTATTGAGCATTGTGATGACAAAGATCATGGAGCATTGTGATGAGAAGACCATGGATAATTGTGATGACCAGCGTCATGGGGCATTGTGATGACAAGTGTTATGGAACATTGTGATCAGAAGGGTTTGGTGCATTGTGATGACAGAGTTCATTGAGCATTTTGATTTCATTGTGATGACAATAGCATGAAATATTATGGTGATGGTCACGGTGCATTGTGATGACAGGGTTCATGGAGCATTGAGGTGAAAACGGGCATGGTGCATTGAGATTACAGGGGTGTTGGAGAATTGTGATGACAAGGGCATGGAGCATTGTGATGAGAAGGCCAAGGAGCGTTCTGATGACATTCGTCATGGAGCATTGTGATGACAAGGGCATGGATAATTGTGATTAGAGGGGTCATGGAATATTGTGATGACAGGGGTGAGGGAGTATTGTGATGACTAGTGATGGAACAATGTGATATCAGTGGTGAGAAGGCATTTTGAGGAGAAGTGCATGGAGCATTGTGATGACAAGGTTTATGGAGAATTTTGATGACAAGGATGTGGAACATTGTGATGACAAGGGTCATGGAGCGTTATGCTGACAAAGGCATGGAGCTTTGTGATGACAAGGGTCACAGAGCATTGTGATAAATATTTCATGGAGCATTGTGGTGAAAAAGGTCACAGAGCTTTGTGTGACGAGGTCATGGATCATTGTGATGACAAATGTAATGAAGCATTGTGATGACTGGAGTCACGGAGCATTGTGATAACAGGGGTCCTGGAGCATTGTGATGAAATGGAATGGATCATTGTGATGAAAAAGGCATGAAGCCTTGTCATGACAGTGTTCAAGGAGCATACTAATGACAAGTGTCAGCGAGCATTGTGATGCCAAGTGTATTGAGCATTGTGGTGACAAAGGTCATGGAGCATTGTGATGAGAAGACCTTGCATAATTGTGATGACGAGCGTCATGGGGCATGTGATTACAAGTGTTATGGAACATTGTGATCAGAAGGGTTTGGAGCATTTTGATGACAGAGGACATCGATCATTCTGATTTTATTGTGATGACAATAGCATGAAATATTATGGTGTTGGGCATGGTGCATTGTGATGACAGTGTTCATGGAGCATTGAGATGAAAAGTGGCATGGAGAATTGTGATTACAGAGGTCTTGGAGCATTGTGATGACAAGGGTCAAGGAGCCTTGTGATGACAAGGCCGTGGAACATTGTGATGGCAGGGGTCATGGAGCATTGTTATGACAGGTGTAATGGAGCATTGTGATGACAAGGGCATGGAGCAATGTGATGAGAGATTTCATTGAGCATTGTGATGACAATGGCATGGAGCATTGTGATGCCAAGTGTCATGGAGCTTTGTGATGACAAATGTCATGGGGCATTTTGATGACAAGGGCATGGTGCATTGTGATGAGAATGGCAGGGAGCATTGTGATGACAGGGTCATGGAGCAATTTGTATAAAAGTGTCATGGAATATTTTGATGACAGGGGTTATGGAACATTGTGATGTCAGGGGTCATGAGGCATTGTGATGAAATGGGTCATGGAGCATTTTGTGACAGGGGTTATGGAATATTGTGATGTCAGGGGTCATGGAGCATTGTGATGATAAGGGCATGTAGCACTGTGATGACAGTGGTCATGGAACATTGTGATGACAGGGGTGAGCGAGTATTGTGATGACTAGTGAAGGAACATTGTAATATATGTGGTGAGAGAGCATTTTGATGAGAAGTGCATGGAGCATTGTGATGACAAGTTTTATGGAGCATAGCGATGAAAAGGATGTGGAGCATTGTGATGAAAAGAGCATGGCACATTTTCATGGCATGTGTCATGGAGCATTGTGCTGACAAGCGCATGGAGCATTTTGATGACAAGTGTCATGGAGCATTGTGCTGACAAAGGCATGGAGCATTGTGATGACAAGGGACACAGAGCATTGTGATGAAAATTTCATGGAGCATTGTAGTGACAAAGATCACAGAGCCTTGTGTGACGAGGGCATGGACCATTGTGAGGAGAATTGTCATGAATCATTTTGATGACAGGTGTCATAGAACATTGTGATGACAAGGGCATGTAGCAATGTGATGACAGGGCATTGGAACATTGGTCTGACAAGTTTCATGGATTATTGTGATGACAGTGGGCATGGAGCATTGAGATGACAAGGGCATGGAGCATTGTGGTGACAAATATCACAGAGCCTTGTGTGACGAAGGCATGGACCATTGTGAGGACAAAGGTAATGAAGCATTGTGATGACTGGAGTCACGGAGCATTGTGATGACAGGGCTCATGAAGCATTGTGATGACAAGGGCAAGGAGCATAGTGATGACATGGGCATGCAACATTGGTCTGACATATTTCAAGGGTTACTGTGATGACAGTGTGCATGGCGCATTGTGATGACAAGGACATGGAAAATTGAGATGACAAGCTCATGAAATATTGTGAAGACAGCTGTCAGGGAGCATTGTGATGACATATGTAATTGTCCATTGTGATGACAATGGCATGCAGCATTGTGATACCAAGTGTCATGGAGGATTGTGATGACAAAGGTAATGGAGCATTTTGATGACAAGGGCTTGGAACATTGCGATTACAATGGTCATGGAGCATTGTGATGACAAGCGCATGGAGCATTCTGATGAAAAGGTGCATGGAGCATTGAGATTACAGGGGTTTTGAAGCAATGTCATTACAAGGGCATGGAGCATTGTGAGGAGAAGGCAATGGAGCATTCTGATAACATGCGTCATGGAGCTTTGTGATGACAAGGACATGGAGCATTGTGATTACATGGGTCTTGGGGCATTGTGATGAAAAGGGAATGGATCATTGTGATGAAAAATGCATGGAGCCTTGTCATGACAGGGTTCAAGGAGCATACTGATGACAACTGTCAGGGAGCATTGTGATGATAAGTGTATTGAGCATTGTGATGACAAAGATCATGGAGCATTGTGATGAGAAGTCGATGGATAATTTTGATGACCAGCGTCATGGGGCATTGTGATGACAAGTGTTATGGAACATTGTGATCACAAGGGTTTGGTGCATTGTGAAGACAGAGGTCATTGAGCATTTTGATTTCATTGTGATGACAACAGCATGAAATATTATGGTGATGGGCACGGTGCATTGTGTTGACAGGGTTCATGGAGCATTGAGATGAAAAGGGGCATGGAACATTGTGATTAAAGGGGTGTTGGAGCATTGTGATGACAAGGTCATGGAGCATTGTGATGAGAAGGCCTTGGAGCATTCTGATGACATGCGTCATGGAGCTTTGTGATGACAGGAGCATGGAGAATTGTGATTACAGGGGTCATGGAATATTGATATGACAGGGGTGAGGGAGTATTGTGATGACTAGTGATGGAACACAGTGATATCAGTGGTGAGTAGGCATTTTGAGGAGAAGTGCATGGAACATTGTGATGACAATGTTTATGGAGCATTTTGATGACAAGGATGTGGACCATTGTGATGACAAGTGCATGGTGCATTGTGATGACTTGAGTCACGGAGCATTGTGATATCAGGTGTCTTGGACCATTGTGATGAAAAGGGAATGGATCATTGTGATGAAAAAGGCATGGAGCCTTGTCATGACAGTGTTCAAGGAACATACTGATGACAAGTGTCAGCGAGCACTGTGATGCCAAGTGTATTGAGCATTGTGGTGACAAAGGTCATGGAGGATTGTGATGAGAATTCCTAGCATAATTGTGATGATGAGCGTCATGGGACATGTGATGACAAGTGTTATGGAACATTGTGATCAGAAGGGCTTTGAGCATTGTGATCACAGTGGACATGGAGCATTATGATTTCATTGTGATGACAATAGCATGAATCATTATGACGATGGGCACGGTGCATTGTTCCGACAGTGTTCATAGAGCATTGAGATGAATAGTGGCATGGAGAATTGTGATAACAGAGGTCTTGGAGCATTGTGATGACAAGGGTCATGGAGCCTTGTGATGACAAGGCCGTGGAACATTGTGATGGCAGGGGTCATGGAGCATTGTTATGACATGTGTAATGGAGCATTGTGTTGACAAGGGCATGGAGCAATGTGATGAGAGATTTCATTGAGCACTGTGATGACAATGGCATGGAGCATTGTGATGCCAAGGGTCATGGAGCTTTGTGATGACAAATGACTTGGGGCATTTTGATGGCTAGGGCATGGTGCATTGTGATGAGAAGGGCAGGGAGCATTGTGATGACAGGGTCATGGAGCAATTTGAATAAAAGTGTCATGGAATATTTTGATGATAGGGGTTATGGAACATTGTGATGTCAGGGGTCATGAAGCATTGTGATGAAATGGGTCATGGAGCATTTTGTGACAGGGGTTATGGAACATTGTGATGTCAGGGGTCATGGAGCATTGTGATGATAAGGGCATGTAGCACTGTGATGACAGTGCTCATTGAACATTGTGATGACAGGGGTGAGCGAGTAATGTGATGACTAGGGATGTAACATTGTGATATATGTGGTGAGAGAGCATTTTGATGAGAAGTGCATGGAGCATTGTGATGACAAGTTTTATGGAGCATAGCGATGAAAAGGATGTGGAGCATTGTGAAGAAAAGAGCATGGCACATTTTCATGGCATGTGTCATGGAGCATTGTGCTGACAAGCGCATGGAGCATTTTGATGACAAGTGTCATGGAGCATTGTGCTGACAAAGGCATGGAGCATTGTGATGACAAGGGACACAGAGCATTGTGATGAAAATTTCATGGAGCATTGTGGTGACAAAGATCACAGAGCCTTGTGTGACGAGGGCATGGACCATTGTGAGGAGAAAGGTCATGAATCATTTTGATGACTGGAGTCATGGAGCATTGTGATGACAGGGGTCATGGAGCATTGTGATGACAAGGGCATGGAGCAATGTGATGACAGGGGCATGGACCATTGGTCTGACAAGTTTCATGGATTATTGTGATGACAGTGGGCATGGAGCATTGAGATGACAAGGGCATGGTGCATTGTGTAGACAAAGGTCACAGAGCCTTGTGTGACGAGGGCATGGACCATTGTGAGGACAAAGGTCATGAAGCATTGTGATGACTGGAGTCACGGAGCATTGTGATGACAGGGGTCATGAAGCATTGTGATGACAAGGGCAAGGAGCATTGTGATGACAGGGGCATGGTACACTGGTCTGACATGTTTCATGGGTTATTGTGATGACAGTGGGCATGGCGCATTGTGATGACAAGGACATGGAACATTGTGATGACAAGGCCGTGAGGTATTGTGAAGACAGGTGTCAGGGAGCATTGTGATGACATATGTCATTGTCCTTAGTGAGACAATTGCATGGAGCATATTGATACCAAGTGTCATGGAGGATTGTGATCACAAAGGTAATGGAGCATTTTGATGACAAGGGCTTGGAACATTGCGATGAAAAGGGTCACGGAGCATTGTGATGACAAGGGCATGGAGCATTCTGATGAAAAGGTTCATGGAGCATTGAGATTACAGGGGTTTGGAAGCAATGTGATTACAAGAGCATGGAGCATTGTGATGAGAAGGCAATGGAGCATTCTGATGACATGCGTCATGGAGCTTTGTGATGACAAGGACATGGAGCATTGTGATTACAGGGGTCTTGGAGCATTGTGATGATAACGGAATGGATCATTGTGATTAAAAATGCATGGAGCCTTGTCATGACAGGGAACAAGGAGCATACTGATGACAACTGTCAGGGAGCATTGTGATGATAAGTGTATTGAGCATTGTGATGACAAAGATCATGGAGCATTGTGATGAGAAGACGATGGATAATTGTGATGACCAGCGTCATGGGGCATTGTGATGACAAGTGTTATGGAACATTGTGATCAGAAGGGTTTGGTGCATTGTGATGACAGAGGTCATTGAGCATTTTGATTTCACTCTGATGACAATAGCATGAAATATTATGGTGATGGGCACGGTGCATTGTGTTGACAGGGTTCATGGAGCATTGAGATGAAAAGAGCCATGGAGCATTGTGATTACAGGGGTGTTGGAGCATTGTGATGACTAGGGGATGGAGCATTGTGATGAGAAGGCCATGGAGCATTCTGATGACATGCGTCATGCAGCTTTGTGATGACAAGGGCATGGAGAATTGTGATTACAGGGGTCATGGAATATTGTGATGAGAGGGTTGAGGGAGTATTGTGATGACTAGTGATGGAACATTGTGATATCAGTGCTTAGAAGGCATTTTGAGGAGAAGTGCAAGGAGCATTGTGATGACAAGGTTTATGGAGCATTTTGATGACAAGGATGTGGAGCATTGTGATGACAAGTGCATGGTGCATTGTGATGATGTGGGTTAGGGAGCATTGTGCTGACACGCGCATCGAGCATTGTGATGACAAGGGTAATGGAGCATTGTGCTGACAAAGGCATGGAGCTTTGTGATGACAAGTGTCACCGAGCATTGTGATAAAAATTTCATGGAGCATTGTGGTGACAAAGGTCACAGAGCTTTGTGTGACGAGGTCATGGACCATTTTGATGATAAGTGTCATGAAGCACTGTGATGTCTTGAGTCATGGAGCATTGTGATAACAGGGGTCTTGGAGCATTGTGATGAAAAGGGAATGAATCATTGTGATGAAAAAGGCCTGGAGCCTTGTCAGGACAGTGTTCAAGGAGCATACTGATGACAAGTGTCAGCGAGCATTGTGATACCAAGTGTATTGAGCATTGTGGTGACAAAGGTCATGGAGCATGGTGATGAGAAGACCTTGCATAATTGTGATGACGTGCGTCATGTGGCATATGATGACAAGTGTTTTGGAACATTGTGATCAGAAAGGTTTGGAGCATTGTGATGACAGAGGACATGGAGCATTTTGATTTCATTGTGATGACTATAGCATGAATCATTATGATGATGGACATGGTGCATTGTGATGACACTGTTCATGGAGCATTGAGATGAAAAATGGTATGGAGAATTTTGATTACAGAAGTCTTGGAGCATTGTGATGGCAAGGGTCATGGAGAATTGTGATGACAATGGCAGGGAACATTGTGATGTCAAGAAAAATTAAGAATTTTTAAAACAATGTCATGAAGCATTGTGATGCCAAGCATATGGAGCTTGCTATGACAGGTTTCAGGGAGCATTGCGATGACAAGTGCACGGAGAATTGTGATGACAAGAGCATGTAACATTGTAATGAGAAATGTCATGGAATATTGTGATGACAAAGAGGTGGAGAATTGTGATCACAAGGGACATGGAGCAATGTGATGGCAAGACCGTGGAGAATTGTGATGAGAAGACCATGGATAATCATGGTGAGAAGCATCATGGAGCATTATGATGACAAGAGCCATGGAGAATTCTGACATAAGATATCACTTATGAAGGAAATGTAAACATGGGTACACATGGACTGAATTAGTAAAGAGAACAGAGTCTCACATATAGAAAACATACTTAGGCCTGCTTATTGGGAAAGGAGAAGTGGGTTGATATATAAAAACAGAGTTTGATATTAGCACAGGTACCATTCCATAATCCAAATACAGAATAGACAAGACCTACTCCTTCCTCAGTGAACGGGACTCAACACCCCTATTCTCTCCAGAGGAATATATCTGAGTAGTTAGAATCTTAAAACCTATGTATTGATATGTCTCCATAAGGGAATCAAGTGTGTCTAGACTGGCATAAATATGGCAGTGAAAATCAGCTGAAACCCACGATGAAAAGGAATTTAAAAACAAAACAAAAAAAACAGGGAAATTCTTTACAATTCCTTCAGGGACTCTGATGAAACCGGGAATGACCCTATCTACAATGACCGCTGGATGTGGCATAAGGCTGGACACTTGGGACTGAGAGGATTGGTCAGATTGGGTGAGCAAATGCAGACCATTTAAAGCAATAATGCGTGGCACCCATTCCTTGGGTCCCAACTCTCAAGATAGAAGGGAATATTACTACAGCTTTAACATGTATGGGAAACCAAGAGAATGGACACACTGTGAATATGAAAGGTTTCTAAATCTCAACTAATAGTCCCTCTCCTCGTGCTCCGTTTTCACTTTCCAACTGCTTTACTATCAATCTCCGAACTTGGAGAGACAGCCCCTTTAAACTCCTGGTTCGCACAGGTTGCCAAACTGGCAAAGGTTGAAATGGAAGAGGGAGTACCAATGAGAGAGTAGGGGTTAGGAATGTGCATTGTGATGACAGAGGTCATTGACCATTTTGAGTTCATTGTGATGACAATAGCATGAAATATTATGGTGATGGGCACGGTGCATTGTGATGACAGGGTTCATGGAGTATTGAGATGAAAAGGGGCATGGAGCACTGAGATTACAGGGGTGTTGGAGCATTGTGAGGACAAGGGTATGGAACACTGTGATGACAAGATCATGGAATATTGTGAAGACAGGTGTCAGGGAGCATTGTGATGACATGTGTCATTGTCCATTGTGATGACAATGGCATGGAGCATTGTGATACCAAGTGTCATGGAGGATTGTGATGACAAAGTTAATGGAGCATTTTGATGACAATGGCTTGGAACATTTCGATGACAAGAGTCATGGAGCATTGTGATGACAAGGGCATGGAGCATTCTGATGAAAATGTGCATGGAGAATTGAGATTACAGGGGATTTGAAGCAATGTGATGACAAGGGCATGGAACATTGTGATGAGAAGGCAATGGAGCCTTCTGTTGACATGCGTCATGGAGCTTTGTGATGACAAGGACATGGAGCATTGTGATTACAGGGTTCTTGGAGCAGTTTGATGACAAGGGTCTTGGAGCATTGTGATGAGAAGGTCATGGAGCATTGGCCTGAAAATGTTCATGGATTATTGTGATGACAGTGGCCAAGGAGCTTTGGGATGACAAGGGAATGGAGCATTGTGATGACAAGGTCCTGGAGCAGTGTGATGAGAAGACCATGGAGCCTTGTGATGAAAAATCTCATGGAGCATTCTGATGAATAGGGGCATGGAGCATTGTGATTACAGGGGTCCTGGAGCATTGTGATGACAAGGGCATGGAGCATTGTGATGAGAAGGCCATGGAGCATTCTGATGACATGTGTCATGGATCTTTGTTATGACAGGGGCATGGAGCATTGTGAATACAGGGGTCTTGGTGCATCGTGATGACAAGGGTCATGTAGCCTTGTATGCCAAGGCGGTGGAACATTGTGATGGCAGTGGTCATGGAGCATTGTTATGACAGGGGTAATGGAGCATTGTGATGACAAGGGCATGGAACATTGGTCTGAAATTTTCATGGATTATTGTGATGAGATTCGGCATGGAACATTGTGATGACTAGGGCATGGAACACTGTGATACATGTGTCATGGAGGATTGTAATGGCAAGGCCATGGAGCATTGTGATGAGAAGAGTATCGAGCATTGTGATGACAAGCGTCATGGAGCATTGTGCTGACAAGGGCATGGAGCAATGTGATGAGAGCTTTCATGTAGCACTGTGATGAAATGGCATGGAGTATTGTGATGCCAAGTGTCATGGAGCTTTGTGATGACAAAGGTCAAGGAGCATTTTGATGACAAGGACATGGTGCATTGTGATGAGAAGGGCAGGGAGCATTTTGATGACAGGGTCATGGAGCAATTTGATGAAAAGTGTCATGGAATATTTTGATGACAGGGGTTATGAAACATTGTGATGTCAGGGGTCATGGAGCATTGTGATGATAAGGGCATATAGCACTGTGATGATAGTGGTCATGGAACATTGTGAGGACAGGGGTGAGTGAGTATTGTGATGACAAGTGATGGAACATTGTGATATATGTGGTGAGAGAGCATTTTGATGAGAAGTGCATGGAGCATTGTGATGACAAGTTTTATGGAGCATAGCGATGAAAATGATGTGGAGAATTGTGATGAAAAGAGCTTGGCACATCGTGAGGACATGTGTCATGGAGCATTGTGCTGACAAGCGCATGGAGCACTTTGATGACAAGTGTCATGGAGCATTGTGCTGACAAAGGCATGGAGCACTGTTATGACAAGGGACACAGAGCATTGTGATCAAAATTTCATGGAGCATTGTGGTGACAAAGGTCACAGAGCCTTGTGTGACGAGGGCATGGACCATTGTTATGAGAATGGTCATGAATCATTGTAATGACTGGAGTCACGGAGCACTGTGATGTCAGGGGTCATGGAGCATTGTGATGACAAGGGCATGGAGCAATGTGATGACAGGTGCATGGAACATTGGTCTGACAAGTTTCATGGATTATTGTGATGACAGTGGGCATGGAGCATTGATATGACAAGGGCATGGAGCATTGTGGTGACAATGGTCACAGAGCCTTGTGTGACGAGGGCATGGACCATTGTGAGGACAAAGGTCATGAAGCATTGTGATGACTGGAGTCACGGAGCATTGTGATGACAGGGGTCATGGAGCATTGTGATGACAAGGGCATGGAGCATTGTGATGACAGGGGCATGGAACATTGGTCTGACATGTTTCATGGATTATTGTGATGACAGTTGGTATGGCGCATTGTGATGACAGGGGCAGAGAACATTGGTCTGACATGTTTCATGGATTATGTGATGACAAGGGCATGGAACACTGTGATGACAAGGTCATGGAGTATTGTGAAGACATGTGTCAGGGAGCATTGTGATGACATATGTCATTGTCCATTGTAATGACAATGGCATGGAGCATTGTGATACCAAGTGTCATGGAGGATTGTGATGACAAAGGTAAAGAAGCATTTTGATGACAAGGGCTTGGAACATTGCGATGACAAGGGTCATGGAGCATTTTGATGACAAGGATGTCGAGCATTGTGATGACAAGTGCATGGTGCATTGTGATGACATGGGTTATGGAGGATTGTGCTGACACGCACATCGAGCATTGTGATGACAAGTGTCATGGAGCATTGTGCTGACAAAGGCATGGATCTTTGTGATGACAAGGGTCACAGAGCATTTTGATAAAAATTTCATGGAGCATTGTGGTGACAATGGTCACAGAGCTTTGTGTGACGAGGTCATGGCCCATTGTGATGACAAAGGTCATGAAGCAATGTGATGAGTGGAGTCACGGAGCATTGTGATGACAGGGGTCATGGAGCATTGTGTTGACAAGGGCATGGAGCACTGTGATGACAGGGGCATGGAATATTGGTCTGACATGTTTCATGGATTATTGTGATGACAGTGGGCATGGTGCATTGTGATGACAAGGACATGGAACATTGTGATGACAAGGTCATGGAGTATTGTGAAGACAGGTGTCAGGGAGCATTGTGATGACATATTTCATTGTCCATTGTGATGACAATGGCATGGAGCATTGTGATACCAAGTGTCATGGAGGATTGTGATGACAAAGGTAATGGAGCATTTTGATGACAAGGGCTTGGAACATTGCGATGACAAGGGTCATGGAGCATTGTGATGACAAGGGCATGGAGCATTCTGATGAAAAGGTGCATGGAGCATTGAGATTACAGGTGTTTTGAAGCAATGTGTTGACAAGGGCATGGAGCATTGTGATGAGAAGGCAATGGAGCATTCTGATGACATGCGTCATGGAGCTTTGTGATGACAAGGACATGGAACATTGTGAATACAGGGGTCTTGGAGCATTGTGATGAAAAGGGAATGGATCATTGTGATGAAAAAGGCATGGAGCCTTGTCATGACAATGTTCAAGGAGCATACTGATGACAAGTGTCAGCGAGCATTGTGATGCCAAGTGTATTGAGCATTGTGGTGACAAATGTCATGGAGCATTGTTATGAGAACACCTTGCATAATTGTGAGGACGAGCGTCATGGGGCATGTGATGACAATTGTTATGGAACATTGTGATCAGAAGGGTTTCGAGCATTGTGAAGACAGTGTACATGGAGCATTTTGATTTCATTGTGATGACAATAGCATGAATAATTATGATGATGGGCATGGTGCATTGTGATGACAGTGTTCATGGAGTATTGAGATGAAAAGTGGCTGGAAAATTGTGATTACAGAGGTCTTGGAGCATTGTGATGACAATGGTCATGGAGCCTTGTGATGACAAGGCCGTGGAACATTGTGATGGCAGGGGTCATGGAGCATTGTTATGACAGGGGTAATGGAGCATTGTGATGACAAGGGCATGGAACAATGTGATGAGAGATTTCATTGAGCATTGTGATGACAATGGCGTGGAGCATTGTGATGCCAACGGTTATGGAACTTTGTGATGACAAATGTCATGGTGCATTTTGATGACAAGGGAGTGGTGCATTGTGATGAGAAGGGCAGGGAGCATTTTGATGACAGGGTCATGGAGCAATTTGATGAAAAGTGTCATGGAATATTTTCATGACAGGGGTTATGGAACATTGTGATATCAGGGGTCATGAAGCATTGTGATGAAATGGGTCATGGTGCATTTTGTGAAAGGGGTTATGGAATACTGTGATGTCAGGTTTCATGGAGCATTGTGATGATAAGGGTATGGAGCAATGTGATGACAGGGTCATGGAACATTGGTCTGACAAGTTTCATGGATTATTGTGATGACACTGGGCATGGAGCATTGAGAGGACAAGGTCATGGAGCATTGTACTGACAAAGGTCACAGAGCCTTGTGTGACGAGGGCATGGACCATTGTGAGGACAAAGGTCATGAAGCATTGTGATGACTGGAGTCACGGAGCATTGTGATGACAGGTGTCATGGAGCACTGTGATGACAAGGGCATGGAGCATTGTGATGACAGGGGCATGGAGCATTTGTGTGACATGTTTCATGGATTATTGTGATGACAGTGGGCATGGTGCATTGTGATGACAAGGTCATGGAACATTGTGATGACAATGGCATGGAGCATTGTGATACCAAGTGTCATGGAGGATTGTGATGACAAAGGTAAAGAAGCATTTTGATGACAAGGTCTTGGAACATTGCGATGACAAGGGTCATGGAGCATTGTGATGACAAGGGCATGGAGCATTCTGATGAAAAGGTGCATGGAGCATTGAGATTACAGGGGTTTTGATGCAATGTGATGACAAGGGCATGGAGCATTGTGATGAGAAGGCAATGGAGCATTCTGATGACATGTGTCATGGAGCTTTGTGATGACAAGGAAATGGAGCATTGTGATTACAGGTTCTTGGAGAATTGTGATGACAAGGGTCATGGGGCATTGTGATGAGAAGGTCATGGAGCATTGGCCTAAAAATGTTCATGGAGTATTGTGATGACAGTGGTCAAGGAGAATTGTGATGACAAGGGAATGGAGCATTGTGATGACAAGGTCCTGGAGTAGTGTGATGAGAAGACCATGGAGCCTTGTGATGAAAAATCTCATGAAGCATTCTGATGAATAGGGGCATGGAGCATTGTTATTAAAGGGGTCTTGGAGCATTGTGATGACAAGGGCATGGAGCATTGTGTTGAGAAGGCCATGGAGCATTCTAATGACACGTGTCATGGATCTTTGTTATGACAAGGGTATGGAGCATGGTGATTACAGTGGTCTTGGTGCAACGTGATGACAAGGGTCATGTAGCCTTGGATGCCAAGGAGGTGGAAAATTGAGATGGCAGGTGTCATGGAGCATTGTTATGACAGAGGTAATGGAGCATTGTGATGACAAGGGCATGGAACATTGGTCTGAAATTTTCATGGATTATTGTGATGAGATTCGTCATGGAACATTGTGATGACTAGGGCATGGAACACTGTGATACATGTGTCATGGAGGATTGTAATGACAAGGGCATGGAGCAATGTGATGAGAGCTTTCATGTAGCATTGTGATGAAATGGCATGGAGCACTGTGATGCCAAGGGTCATGGAGCTTTGTGATGACAAAGGTCATGGAGCATTTTGATGACAAGGTCGTGGTTCATTGTGATGAGAAGGGCAGGGAGCATTGTGATGACAGGGTCATGGAGCAAATTGAAGAAAAGTGTCATGGAACATTTTGATGACAGGGGTTATGAAACATTGTGATGTCAGGTGTCATCGAGCATTGTGATGATAAGGGCATGTAGCACAGTAATGACAGTGGTCATGGAACATTGTGATGACAGGGGTGAGCGAGTATTGCGATGACGAGTGATGGAACATTGTGATATATGACGTGAGAGAGCATTTTGATGAGAAGTGCATGGAGCATTGTGATGACAAGTTTTATGGAGCATAGCGATGAAAAGGATGTGGAGCATTGTGATGAAAAGAGCATGGCACATTGTGATGACATGTGTCATGGAGCATTGTGCTGACAAGCGCATGGAGCATTTTGATGACAAGTGTCATGGAGCATTGTGCTGACAAAGGCATGGAGCACTGTGATGACAAGGGACAGAGAGCATTGTGATGAAAATTTCATGGAGCATTGTGGTGAAAATGATCACAGACCCTTGTGTGATGAGGGCATGGACCATTGTGATGAGAAAGGTCATGAATCATTGTGGTGACTGGAGTCACAGAGCATTGTGATGACAGCGGTCATGGAGCATTGTGATGACAAGGGCATGGAGCAATGTGATGACAGGGTCATGGAACATTGGTCTGACAAGTTTCGTGGATTATTGTGATGACAGTGGGCATGGAGCATTGAGATGACAAGGGCATGGAGCATTGTGGTGACCAATGTCACAGAGCCTTGGGTGACGAGGGCATGGACCATTGTGAAGAGAAAGGTCATGAAGCATTGTGATGACTGGAGTCACGGAGCATTGTGATGACAGGGGACATGGAGCGTTGTGATGACAAGGGCATGGAGCATTGTGATGACAGGGGCATGGAACGTTGTTCTGACATGTTTCATGGATTATTGTGATGACAGTGGGCATGGCGCTTTGTGATGACAAGGGCATGGAACATTGTGATGAGAAGGTGATGGAGTATTGTGAAGACAGGTGTCAGGGAGCACTGTGATGACATATGTCATTGTCCATTGTGATGACAATGGCATGGAGCATTGTGATACCAAGTGTCATGGAGGATTGTGATGACAAAGGTAATGGAGCATTCTGATGACAAGGGCTTGGAACATTGTGATGACAAGGGTCATGGAGCATTGTGATGACAAGGGTATGGAGCATTCTGATGAAAAGGTGCATGGAGCATTGAGATTACAGGGGTTTTGAAGCAATGTGATGACAAGGGCATATAGCATTGTGATGACAAGTACATGGAGCATTGTGATTACAGGGGTCTGGGAGCATTCTGATGAAAAGGGAATGGATCATTGTGATGAAAAATGCATGGAGCCTTGTCATTACAGGGTTCAAGGAACAAACTGATGACAACTATCAGGGAGCATTGTGATGATAAGTGTATTGAGCATTGTGATGACAAAGATAATGGAGCATTGTGATGTGAAGATCATGGATAATTGTGATGACCAGCGTCATGGGGCATTGTGATGACAAGTGTTATGGAACATTGTGATCAGAAGGGTTTGGTGCATTGTGATGACAGAGGTCATTGAGCATTTTGATTTCATTGTGATGACAATAGCATGAAATATTATGGTGATGGGCACGGTGCATTGTGATGACAGGGTTTATGGAGCATTGAGATGAAAAGGGGCATGGAGCATTGTGATTACAGGGGTGTTGGAGCATTGTGATGACAAGGGCATGGAGCATTGTGATGAGAAGGCCATGGAGCATTCTGATGACATGCGTCATGGAGCTTTGTGACGACAAGGGCATGGAGAATTGTGATTACATGTGTCATGGAATATAGTGATGACAGGGGTGAGGGAGTATTGTGATGACTAGTGATGGAACATTGTGATATCAGTGGTGAGAAGGCATTTTGAGGAGAAGTGCATGGAGCATTGTGATGACAAGATTTATGGAGCATTTTGATGACAAGGATGTGGAGCATTGTGATGACAAGTGAATGGTTAATTGTGATGACAAGGGTTATGGAGCATTGTGCTGACACGCACATCGAGCATTGTGATGACAAGTGTCATGGAGCATTGTGCTTACAAAGGCATGGAGCTTTGTGATGACAACTTTCACAGAGCATTGTGATAAATATTTCATGGAGCATTGTGGTGACAAAGGTCACAGAGCTTTGTGTGACCAGGTCATGGACCATTGTGATGACAAATGTCATGAAGCATTGTGATGTCTGGATTCAGGGAGCATTGTGACAACATGGGTCTTGGAGCATTGTGATGAAAAGGGAATGGATCAATGTGATGAAAAAGGCATGGAGCCTTGTCATGACAGGGTTCAAGGAGCATACTGATGACAACTGTCAGGGAGCATTGTGATGATAAGTGTATTGAGCATTGTGATGACAACGATCATGGAGCATTGCGATGAGAAGACCATGGATAATTGTGATGACCATCGTCATGGGGCATTGTGATGACAAGTGTTATGAAACATTGTGTTCAGAACGGTTTGGTGCATTGTGATGCCAGAGGTCATTGAGCATTTTGATTTCATTGTGATGACAATGGCATGAAATATTATGGTGATTGGCACGGTGCATTGTGATGACAGGTTTCATGGAGCAATGAGATGAAAAGTGGCATGGAGCATTGTGATTACAGAGGTGTTGCAGCATTGTGATGAAAAGGGCATGGAGCATTGTGATGACAGGGGCATGGAGCATTGGTCTGACAATTTTCATGGATTATGGTGATGACAGTGGGCATGGTGCATTATTATGACAAGGGCATGGATCACTGTGATGACAAGGTAATGGATTATTGTGAAGTCCGGTGTCAGGGAGCATTGTGATGACATATGTCATGGTCCCTTTTGATGACAATGCCATGGAGCATTGTGATACCAAGTGTCATGGAGGATTGTGATGACAAAGGTAATGGAGCATTGTGATGACAAGGGCCTGGAGCATTGTGATGACAAGGGCATAGAGCATTGTGATGACAAGGGCCATTGATAATTTTGATGACAATTTATGAAGCATTGGGATGACAACCACATGGAGCTGGCTATGACTGGGGTCATGGAGCATTGCGATGAAAAGTGCATAGAGAATTGTGATGACAAAGCATTTAACACTGTGAGGAGAAGTGTCATGGAGCATAGTGATTCCAAGGACGTGGAGAACTGTGATCACCAAAGACATGGAGCATTGTGATGACCAGGGCATGCAGCATTGTGATGGCAAGACCGTGGAGCATTGTGATGAGAAGACCATGGATAATTGTGATGACGAATGTCATGGAGCACTGTAATGACAAGGGGCATGGAGCATTGTGATGGCAGTTGTTATAGAGAATTCTGATGACAGCGGTCATGGAGCATTGTAATGACAATGGTCATGGAGCATTCTGATGACTAGCTTGTGGAGTATTGTGATGACAATGGCATGGAGCATTGTGATGAAAATGACATGGAGCATTGTGATGAAAAAGGCATGGAGCCTTTTTATGACAGGGTTCAAGAAGCATTCTGACGACAAGTGTTAGGGAGCACTGTGATGACAAGTGTATTGAGAATTGTGATGACAAAGGTCATGGAGTATTGTGATGACAAGGGCATGGAACATTGTGATGACAGGGGCATGGAACATTATTCTGACATGTTTCATGGATTATTGTGATGACAGTGGCATGTCACATTGAGATGACAAGGGCATGGAGCATTGTGGTGACAAAGGTCACAGAGCCTTGTGTGACGAGGGCATGGACCATTTTGAGGACAATTGTCATGAAGCATTGTGATGACTGGAGTCACGGAGCATTGTGATGACAGGGGTCATGGAGCATTTTGACGACAAGGTCATGGAGCATTTTGATGACAGGTGCATGGAACTTTGGTCTGACATGTTTCATGGATTATTGTGATGACAGTTGGCATGGCACATTGTGATGACAAGGGCAGGGAACATTGTGATGACAAGGTCATGGAGTATTGTGAAGATAGGTGTCAGGGAGCATTGTGTTAACATATGTCATTGTTCATTGTGATGACAATGGCATGGCACATTGTGATACCAAGTGTCATGGATGATTGTGATGACAAAGGTAATGGAGCGTTTTGATGACAAGGGCTTCGAACATTGCGATGACAAGTGTCATGGAGAATTGTGATGACAAGGGCATGGAGCATTGTGATGACAAGCGTCATTGAGAATTTTGATGACAAGGTCGTGAAGCATTGTGATGAAAAGCACATGGAGCTTGTTATGAAAGGGGTCATAGAGCATTGCGATGACAAGTGCACGGAGATTTGTGATGACAAGAACATATATCATTCTGATGAGAAGTGTCAAGAAGCATTGTGATGACAAGGACGTGGAGAATTTTGATGAAACGGGACATGGAGCATTGAGATGACCAGGGCATGGAGCATTGTGATGGTAAAACCGTGAAGCATTGTGATGAGAAGACCTTGGGTAATTGTGATGACGAGCATCATGGAGCACTGTACTGACAAGGGGCAAGGAGCATTGTGATGACAGGTGTCAGGGAACATTGTGATGACATGGGTAATGGAACATTGTGATGACAAGGCCGTGGAACATTGTGATGGCAGGGGTCATGGAGCATTGTTATGACAGGTGTAATGGAGCATTGTGATGACAAGTGTCGTGAGTATTGTGATGACAAGTGTCATGGAGCACTGTGATGACAATTGCAGGGAGCATTGTGATTACAAGGGACATTGAGAATTTTTATAACAATGTCATGAAGCATTGTGTTGACAAGCATATGGAGCTTGCTATGACAGGGTTCAGGGAGAATTTCGATGACAATTTCATGGAGAATTGTGATGACAAGAGCATGTAACATTGTGATGAGAAGTGTCATGGAACATTGTGAAGACAAAGAGGAGGAGAATTGTGATGACAAGGGACATGAAGCATTGTGATGACCAGGGCATGGAGCAATGTGATGGCAACACCGTCGAGTATTGTGATGAGAAGACCATGGATAATCGTTTTGACAAGCATCATGGAGCATTATGATGACAAGAGCCATGGAGCATTCTGACATAAGATATCACTTATAAAGGAAATGTAAACATGGGTACACATGAACTGAATTAGTAAAGAGAACAGAGTCTCACATGCGGAAAATATACTTATGCCTGCTTAAGGGGAAAGGAGAGGTGGGGAGATGCATAAAGCCAGAATTTGATATTAACACAGGTACCATTCCATAATCCAAATACAGAATAGACAAGACCTACTCCTTGCTCAGGGAACGGGATTCAACACCCCTATTCTCCGCAGAGGAACATATCTGACTAGTAAGAATCTTAAAACCTATGTATTGATATGTCTCCATAAGGGAATCAAGAGTGTCTAGACTGGCGTAAACATGGCAGTGAAAATCAGGTGAAACCCATGATAAAAAGGAATTTAAAAACAAAACAAAAAAACAGGGAAATTCTTTACAATTCCTTCAGGGGCTCTGATGAAACCTAGATTGACCCTATCTACGACAGCTGGATGTGGCATAAGCCTGGACACTTGGGACTGAGAGGATTGGTGAGATTCAGTGAGCAAATGCAGACCCTTTAAAGCAATAATGTGTGGCACCCATTCCTTGGGTCCCAACTCTCCAGGAAGAAGGGAATATTACTACAGCTATAGCATGTACAGGAAACCTAGAGAAGGGATACTCTGTGAAGAAACAAAAGGTTTCTAAAACTCAACTAATAGTCCCTCTCCTGGTGCTCTGGTTTGAATTTCCAACTGCTTTACTATCAATCTCCCAACTTGGAGAGACAGCCCCTTTAAACTCCTGTTTCACACAGGTTGTCAATTTGGCAGAGGATGAAAGGGAAGAGGGAGAACCAATGACAGAGTAGCTGTTAGGCATTTGGACGGTCACAGGTCACTCTAATTTCCTGGCAGTAAGAAGAATTAACCAAAGTGTCAGCCACCCGCCGGGATCCAGTAGAGGTCCAGAACCAAAATTTTGTACTTGTGGTCAGCTCACAAAAAACGAGTTGAAAAATGGAGCTCAGGGGCACAGCAATTCATAAACTGGCAGAGTAATAAAGGACAACTATCGTCCAATAGTCTGTTGAGGGAAGGCAACGAGGCGGACTTGAAAGTGAGCCAGAATAGCAGGAAACAGATTTCAAGAGGTACATTGGAATCGCCTTTAAAGCATAAGAAGAGGGGCACAATTTCGACAATGATGCACTTGGCCAAAAAGGGCGTATGCGTTTTCTCCTGAATATATTCAGGAGAAAAAGCATACGCCCTTTTTGGCCAAGCAAGCAAGCGGCCAATGCAAATCTGCACTACAAAGAAGTGTCACTTCCCACCGGTCAAAGGGGACATCCGCAAAACGTATAAAAAACAGAAAGGCAAGACAGGACCTGGAGAACAGGGAGCCTAATTATGCTGACTGGTAGGATGTAATTTGCCAACTGCCTCTCTGGAGGAGTGTATTGTGTTCTCTAAAACAGCTAAACAACAGAGCTAAAGAGCCAAGGGCACTTCCAGTCTAGCGAATATACCTTGGGAAAAAGGAAAATCAATAAGACAGAGCCACCCCAAAATTTAGGGCTGCACTGTTTACAAGAACCTCAACTTGGGTACACCTTAACTATCCCAGGAAAGACAAAAATGGTTCAACAAATTGTGTTAATTACGTACGATGGAATATCCCTCAGCCATGAAATCAATGTCATAAGGCCAGTAGCATCAAAATGAGTGGATTAAGGTACGATGATTCTAAGTGAAATAAGTCACAGAGAAAAAGAAACTTATCATAAGATATCACTTATGAAGGTCCTGTAAACATGGCTACACATGAACTGAGTTACGAAAGAGAACAGTGTCTCATATTTAGAAAACACTTTTATGCCTGCTTAAGGGGGAAGGAGAGGTGGGGTGATGCATAAAACCAGAGTGTGATATTAGTACAGGTACCGTTCCAAAAACCAACTACGGAAAAGACAAGACCTACACCTTCCTCAGTGAAAGGGACTGAAAACACCATATTTCCCACAGAGGAATATATATGACTAGTAAGAATCTTAAAACCTATGTATTGATATGTCTCCGTAAGGGAATCAAGTGTGTCTAGACTGGCATAAACATGGCAGTGACAATCAGCTCAAACCCACTATAAAAAGGAATTTGAAAAACAAAACAAAAAAACAGGGAAATTCTATACAATTCCTTCAGGGGCTCTGATGAAACCTGGAATGACCCTATCTACAACGACAGCTGGATGTGGCATAAGGCTGGACACTTGGGACTGAGAGGATTGGTGAGATTTGGTGAGCAAATGCAGACCATTTAAAGCAATAATGCATGGCACACATTCCAAGGATCCCAACTCTCCAGGTTGAAGGGAATATTACTACAGCTATAACATGTATGTGAAACCTAGAGAATGGACACATTGTGAATACGAAAGGTTTCTAAAACTCAACAAATGGTCCCTCTCCTGGTGCTCCGGTCTGACTTTCCAACTGCTTTACTATCAATGTCCCAACTTGGAGAGACAGCCCCTTTAACCTCCTGGATCGCACAGTTTGCCAATTTGGCAGAGGATGAAAGGGAAGAGGGAGAACCAATGAGAGAGTAGCTGTTAGTCATTTGGACGGGCACATGTCACTCTAATTTCCTGGCAGGTATAAGAATTAACCAAAGTCTCAGCCACCCGCCGGGAACCAGTATAGTTCCTCAACCAAAGTTTTGGACCTGCCGTCATCTCACAAAAAACGAGTTGAAAAATGGAGCTCAGGGGCACAGCAATTCACAAACTGCAGAGTAATAAAGGACAACTATCGTCCAAAAATCCGCTTAGGGAAGGCAACGAGACGGACTTGAAAGTGAGCGAGAATAGCAGGAAACAGATTTCAAGAGGTACATTGGAATCACCTTTAAAGCACAGGAAGAGGGGCACAACTTCGACAACGATGCACTTGGCCAAAAAGGGCGTATGCATTTTCTTCTGAATATATTCAGGAGAAAACACATACGCCCTTTTTGTCCAAGCAAGCACATGGGCAATGAAAACCTGCACTATAAAGAAGTATCACTTCCCACCTGTAAAAAGGGATATACGCAAAATGTGTTAAATCCAGAAAGGCAAGAAAGGCCCTGGAGAACAGGGAGCCTAGTTATGCTCATGGGCAGGATGTAAATTGACAACTGCCTCTCTGGAGGAGTGCATTGCGTTCCCTAAAACAGGTAAACAACAGAGCTACAGAGCCAAGGGCACTTCCAGTCTAGGGAAAATAACTTGGTAAAATTGAAAATCAATAAAACAGAGCAAACACAAAATTGAAGGCTGAACTGCTTACAAAGCCCTCAACTTGGGTACACCTTAAATATCCCAGGAAAGACAAAAATGGTTCAAGAAATTGTGTTACTTACGTACAATTGAATACGCCTCAACCATGAAATCAATGTCATAAGGCCAGTAGCAGCAAAATGAGTGGATTCAGGTACGATGATTCTAAGTGAAATAAGTCACAGAGAAGAAGAAACTTATCATAAGATATCACTTATGAAGGCCCTGTAAACATGGCTACACATGAACTGAGCTATGAAAGAGAACAGAATCTCACATTTAGAAAACACTGTTATGCCTGCTTAAGGGGGATGGGAGGTTGGGTGATGCATAAAACCAGAGTGTGATACTAGTACAAGTACCATTCCAAAAACCAACTACGGAAAAGACAAGACCAACACTTTCCTCAGTGAAAGGGACTCAAAACCCCATAATTCCTGCAGAGGAATATATCTGACTAGTAAGAATCTTAAAACCTCTGTACTTATATGTCTCCATAAGGGAATCAAGTGTGTCTAGACTGGCATAAACATGGCAGTGAGAATCAGCTCAAACCCAGTATAAAAGGAATTTGAAAAACAAAAGAAAAAAACAGGGAAATTCTATACAATTCCTTCAGGGGCTCTGAAGAAACATGGAATGACCCTATCTACAATGACACCTGGATGTGGCATAAGGCTGGACACTTGGGACTGAGAGGATTGGTGAGATTCGGTGAGCAAATGCAGACCATTTAAAGCAATAATGCATGGCACACATTCCAAGGGTTACAACTCTCCAGGTTGAAGGGAATATTACTATAGCTAAAACATGTATGTGAAACCTAGAGAATGGACACATTGTGAATATGAAAGGTTTCTAAAACTCAACTAATAGTCCCTCTCCTGGTGCTCTGGTTTGACTTTCCAACTGTTTTTCTATCAATGTCCCAAATTGTAGAGACAGCCCCTTTAACCTCCTGGTTCGCACAGGTTGCCAATATGGCACAGGATGAAAGGGAAGAGGGAGAACCAGTGAGAGAGTAGTTGTTAGGCATTTGGACGGGCACATGTCACTCTAATTTCCCGGCAGGTAGAAGAAGTAGCCAAAGTCTCAGCCATCCGTCGGGAACCAGTATAGATCCTGAACCAAAGTTTTGGACCTGCCGTCAGCTCACAAAAAATGAGTTGAATAATGGAGCTCAGGGGCACAACAATTCACAAACTGGCAGAGTAATAAAGGACAGCTATCGTCCAAAAATCCGTTGAGGGAAGGCAACGAGGTGGACTTGAATGTGAGAGAGAATAGCAGGAAACAGATTTCAAGAGTTACATTGGAATCACCTTTAAAGGACAGGAAGAGGGGCACAACTTCGACAGTGATGCACTTGGCCAAAAAGGGCGTATGCATTTTCTCCTGAATATATTCAGGAGAAAACGCATACGCCCTTTTTGGCCAAGCAAGCAAGCGTGCAATTCAAATCTGCACTACAAAGAAGTATCACTTCCCACCGGTCAAAAGGGACATCCGCAAAATGTGTAAAAACCAGAATGGCAAGAAAGGCCCTGGAGAACAGGGAGCCTAGTTATGCTGATGGGCAGGATGTAAATTGCCAACTGCCTCTCTGGAGGAGTGCATTGTGTTTCCTAAAACAAGTAATCAACAGAGCTACAGAACCAAGCGCACTTCCAGTCTAGGGAATATAGCTTGCTAACACTGAAAATCAATAAGACAGAGCCACCCCAAAATTGAGGGCTGCACTGCTTACAAGAACCTCAACATGGATACACCTTAAATATCCCAGGAAACACAAAAATGGTTCAAGAAATTGTGTTACTTACATAAGATGGAATATCCCTCAGCCATGAAATCAATGTCATAAGGCCAGTAACAGCAAAATGAGTGGATTCAGGTACGATGATTCTAAGTGAAATAAGTCACAAGGAAATGAAAACTTATCACAAGATATCACTTATGAAGGTCCTGTAAACATGGCTACACATGAACTGAGTTAGGAAAGAGAACAGAGTCTCACATTTAGAAAACACTCTTATGCCTGCTTAAGGGTGAAGGATAGGTGGGGTGATGCATCAAACCAGAGTTTCATATTAGTACAGGTACCATTCCAAAAACCAACTACGGAATAGACAAGACCTACACCTTCCTCAGTGAAAGGGACACAAAACCCAGTATTTCCCGTCGAGGAATATATCTGACTAGTAAGAATCTTAAAACCTATATATTGATATGTCTCCGTAAGGGAATCAAGTGTGTCTAGACTGGCATAAACATGGCAGTTAGAATCAGCTCAAACCCACTATAAAAAGGAATTTCGAAAACAAAACAAAACAAACAGGGAAATTCTTTACAATTCCTTCAGGGGCTCTGATGAAACCTGGAATGACCCTATATACAACGACAGCTGGATGTGGCATAAGGCTGGACACTTGTGACTGAGAGGATTGGTGAGATTTGGTGAGCAAATGCAGACCATTTAAAGCAATAATGTGTGGCACACATTCCAAGGTTCCCAACGCTCCAGGTTGAAGGGAATATTACTACAGCTATAACATGTACGGGAAACCTAGAGAATGGACACACTGTGAATACGAAAAGTTTCTAAAACTCAACTAATATTCCCTCTCCTGGTGCTCCGGTTTGACTTTACAACTGCTTTACTATCAATCTCCCAACTTGGAGTGACAGCCGCTCAAACCTCCTGGTTCGCACACGTTGCCAATTTGGCAGAGGATGAAAGGGAAGAGGGAGAACCAATGAGGGAGTAGCTGTTAGGCATTTGGACGGTCACATGTCACTCTAATTTCCCAGCTGGAAGAAGAATTAAACAATGTCTCAGCCACCCGCCGGGAACCAGTAGAGGTCCAGAACCAAAATTGTGGACTTGCGGTCAGCTCACAAAAAACGAGTTGAAAAATGGAGCTCAGGGGCACAGAAATTCACAAATTGGCAGTGTAATAATGGACAACTATCGTCCAAAAATCTGTTGAGGGAAGGCAACGAGGCAGACTTGAATGTGAGCCAGAATAGCAGGAAACAGATTTCAAGAGGTACATTGGAATCACCTTTAAAGCACAGGAAGAGGGGCACAACTTCGACAGTGATGCACTGGGCTAAAAAAGGGCGTATGTGTTTTCTCCTGAATATATTCAGGAGAAAATGCATACGCCCTCTTTGGCCAAGCAAGCAAGCGGGCAATGCAAATCTGCACTACAAAGAAGTATCACTTCCCACCGGTCAAAAGGGACACCCGCAAAATTTGTAAAAAAACAGAAAGGCTAGACAGGGCCTGGAGAACAGGGAGCCTATTTATGCTGATGGGCAGGATGTAAATTGAAAACTGCCTCTCTGGAGGAGTGCATTGTGTGCCCTAAAACAAGGAAACAACAGAGCTACAGAGCCAAGGGCACTTCCAGTCTAGGGAAGATACCTTGGGAAAACTGAAAATCAGTAAAACAGAGCAAACACAAAATTGAGGGCTGCACAGCTTACAAGAACCTGAACTTGGGTACACCTTAAATATCCCAGGAAAGACAAAAATGGTTCAAGAAATTGTGTTACTTACGTACAATTGAATAACCCTCAGCCATGAAATCAATGTCATAAGGCCAGTAGCAGCAAAATGAGTGGATTCAGGAACGATGATTCTAAGTGAAGTAAGTCACAGAGAAGAAGAAACTTATCATAAGATATCACTTATGAAGGTCCTGTAAACATGGCTACACATGAACTGAGTAACGAAGGAGAACAGAGTCTCACATTTAGAAAACACTTTTATGCCTTCTTAAGGGGGAAGGAGAGGTGGGGTGATGCATAAAACCAGAGTGTGATATTAGTACAGGTACCGTTCCAAAAACCAACTACGGAAAAGACAAGACCTACACCTTCCTCAGTGAAAGGGACTGAAAACACCATATTTCCCGCAGAGGAATATATATGACTAGTAAGAATCTTAAAACCTATGTATTGATATGTCCCCATAAGGGAATCAAGTGTGTCTAGACTGGCATAAACATGGCAGTGAGAATCAGCTCAAACCCACTATAAAAAGGAATTTGAAAAACAAAACAAAAAAACAGGGAAATTCTTTAAAATTCCTTCAGGGGCTCTGATGAAAATTGGAATGACCCTATCTACCACGACAGCTGGATGGGGCATAAGGCTGGACACTTGGGACTGAGAGGATTGGTGAGATTTGGTGAGCAAATGCAGACCATTTAAAGCAATAACACGTGGCACACATTCCAAGGGTCCCAACTCTCGGGGTTGAAGGGAATATTACTACAGCTAAAACATGTATGTGAAACCTAGAGAATGGACACAGTGTGAATACGAAAGGTTTATAAAACTCAACTAATAGTCCCTTTCCTGGTGCTCCGGTTTGACTCTCCAACTGCTTTACTATCAATGGCCCATCTTGGAGAGACAGCCCCTTTAACCTCCTGGTTCGCACAGGTTGCCAATTTGGCAGAGGATGAAAGGGAAGAGGGATAACCAATGAGAGATTAGCTGTTAGGCATTTGGACGGACACATGTCACTCTAATTTCCTGGCAGGTATAAGAATTAACCAAGGGCTTCCCTGGTGGTGCAGTGGTTGAGAGTCCGCCTGCCGATGCAGGGGACACGGGTTCGTGCCCCGGTCCGGGAGGATCCCACATGCCGTGGAGCAGCTGGGCCCATGAGCCATGGCCGCTGAGCTTGCGTGTCCGGAGCCTGTGCTCCGCAACGGGAGAGGACACAACAGTGACAGGCCCGCGTACGGCAAAAAAAAAAAAAAAAAAAAAAAAAAAAAAGAATTAACCAAAGTCTCAGCCACCCGCCGGGAACTAGTATAGTTCCTGAACCAAAGTTTTGGACCTGCCGTCATCTCACAAAAAACGAGTTGAAAAATGGAGCTCAGGGGCACAGCAATTCACAAACTGCAGAGTAATAAAGGACAACGATCGTCCAAAAATCCGCTGAGGGAAGGCAACGAGACGGACTTGAAAGTGAGCGAGAATAGCAGGAAACAGATTTCAAGAGGTACATTGGAATCACCTTTAAAGCACAGGAAGAGGGGCACAACTTCGACAACGATGCACTTGGCCAAAAAGGGCGTATGCATTTTCTTCTGAATATATTCAGGAGAAAACACATATGCCCTTTTTGGCCAGGCAAGCACGCGGGCAATGCAAACCTGCACTATAAAGAAGTATCACTTCCCACCTGTAAAAAGGGATATACGCAAAATGTGTAAAAACCAGAGAGGAAAGAAAGGCCCTGGAGAACCGGGAGAATAATTATGCTCATGGGCAGGATGTCAATGGAAAACTGCCTCTCTGGAGGAGTGCATTGCGTTCCCTAAAACAGGTAAACAACAGAGCTACAGAGCTAAGGGCACTTCCAGTCTAGGGAATACACCTTGGTAAAACTGAAAATCAATAAAACAGAGCAAACACAAAATTGAGGGCTGAACTGCTTACAAGACCCTCAACTTGTGTACACCTTAAATATCCGAGGAAAGACAAAAATGGTTCAAGAAATTGTGTTACTTACGTACAACTGAATACCCCTCAACCATGAAATCAATGTCATAAGGCCAGTAGCAGCAAAATGAGTGGATTCAGGTACGATGATTCTAAGTGAAATAAGTCACAGAGAAGAAGAAACTTATCATAAGATATCACTTATGAAGGCCCTGTAAACATGGCTACACATGAACTGAGCTACGAAAGAGAACAGAATCTCACATTTAGAAAACACTCTTATGCCTGCTTAAGGGGGAAGGGAGGTGGGGTGATGCATAAAACCAGAGTGTGATACTAGTACAAGTACCATTCAAAAAACCAACTACAGAAAAGACAAGACCAACACTTTCCTCTGGGAAAGGGTCTCAAAACGCCATAATTCCTGCAGAGGAATATATCTGACTAGTAAGAATCTTAAAACCTCTGTACCTATATGTCTCCATAAGGGAATCAAGTGTGTCTAGACTGGCATAAACATGGCAGTGAGAATCAGCTCAAACCCACTATAAAAAGGAATTTCAAAAACAAAACAAAAAAACAGGGAAATTCTATACAATTCCTTCAGGGGCTGTGATGAAACCTGGAATGACCCTATCTACAACGACAGCTGGATGGGGCATAAGGCTGGACACTTGGGACTGAGAGGATTGGTTAGATTCGGTGAGCAAATGCAGACCATTTAAAGCAATAATGCATGCACACATTCCAAGGGTCCCAACTCTCCACCTTGAAGGGAATATTACTACAGCTATAACATGTATGTGAAACCTAGAGAATGGACACTGTGTGAATATGAAAGGTTTCTAAAACTCAACTAATAGTCCCTCTCCTGGTGCTCCGGTTTGACTTTCCAACTGCTTTACTATCAATGTCCGAACTTGGTGAGACAGCCCCTTTAACCTCCTGGTTGTCACATGTTGCCAATTTGGCAGAGGATGAAAGGGAAGAGGGAGAACCAATGAGAGAGTAGCTGTTAGGCATTTGGACGGGCACATGTCACACTGATTTCCCGGCAGGTAGAAGAATTAGCCAAAGTCTCTGCCACCCGCTGGGAACCAGTATAGTTCCTGAACCAAAGTTTTGACCTGCCATCAGCTCACAAAAAAACAAGTTGAAAAATGGAGCTCAGGGGCACAGCAATTCACAAACTGGCAGAGTAATAAACAACAACTATCATCCAAATATCTGTTGAGGGAAGGCAACGAGGCGGACTTGAAAGCGAACCAGAACAGCAGGGAACAGATTTCAAGAGGTACATGGGAATCACCTTTAAAGCACAGGAAGAGGGTCACAACTTCGACAATCATGCACTTGGCCAAAAAGTGCGTATGCGTTTTCTCCTGAATATATTCAGGAGAAAACGCATACGCCCTTTTTGGCCAAGCAAGCAAGCGGGCAATGCAAATCTGCACTACAAAGAAGTCTCACTTCCCACCGGTAATTAGGGACATCCGCAAAATGTGTAAAAACCAGAATGGCAAGAAAGGTCCTGGAGAACAGGGAGCCTAGTTATGCTCATGGGCAGGATGTAAATTGCCAACTGCCTCTCTGGAGGAGTGCATTGTGTTCCGTAAAACAAATAAACAACAGAGCTAAAGAGCCAAGGGCACTTCCAGTCTAGGGAAGATACCTTGGGAAAATTGAAAATCAATAAGACAGAGCAAACACAAAATTGAGGGCTGCACTGCTTACAAGAACCTCAACTTGGGTACAACTTAAATATCCCAGGAAAGACAAAAATGGTTCAGGAAATTGTGTTACTTACGTACAATTGAATACCCCTCAGCCATGAAATCAATGTCATAAGGCCAGTAGCAGCAAAATGAGTGGATTCAGGTACGGTGATTCTAAGTGAAATAAGTCACAGAGAAAAAGAAACTTATCATAAGATATCACTTATGAAGGTCCTGTAAACATGGCTTCACATTAACTGAGGTAGGAAAGAGAACAGTGTCTCACATTTAGAAAACACTCTTATGCCTGCTTAAGGGGGAATGAGAGATGGGGTGATGCATAAAACCAGAGTTTGATAGTAGTGCAGGTACTGTTCCAAAAACCAGATACAGAATAGAAAAGACCTACACATTCCTCAGTGAAAGGGACACAAAACACCATATTTCCCACAGAGCAATATATCTGACTAGAAAGAATCTTAAAATCTATGTATTAACATGTCTCCATAAGGGGATTAACTGTGTCTAGACTTGCATAAACATTGCAGTGAGAATCAGCTCAAAACCACTATAAAAAGGAATTTCAAAAAGAAAACAAAAGAACATGGAAATTCTTTACAATTCCTTCAGGGTCTCTGATGAAACCTGAAATGACCCTATCTACAACGACAGCTGGAAGAGGCATAAGGCTGAACACTTGGGAATGAGAGTATTCGTGAGATTCGGTGAGCAAATGCAGACCATTTAAAGCAATTATGTGTGGCACACATTCCAAGGGTCCCAACTCTCCAGGTAGAAGGGAATATTACTACAGCTATAACATGTACGGGAAACCTAGAGAATGGACACACTGTGAATACAAAAGGTTTCTAAAACTCAACTAATAGTCCCTCTCCTGGTGCTCCGGTTTGACTTTCCAACTGCTTTACTATCAATCACCCAAATTGGAGAGACAGCCCCTTTAAAATCCTGGTTCGCACAGGTTGCCAATTTGGCAGAGGATGAAATGGAAGAGGGAGAACCAGTGAGAGAGTAGCTGTTAGCCATTTGGACGGGCACATGTCACTCTGATTTCCCGGCAGGTAGAAGTATTAACCAAAGTCTCAGCCACCCACCGGGAACCAGTATACGTCCTGAATCAAAATTTTGGACTTGCGGTCAGCTCACAAAATACGAGTTGAGAAATGGAGCTCAGGGGCACAGCAATTCACAAACTGGCAGAGTAATAAAGGACAACTATCGTCCAAAAATCTGTTGAGGGAAGGCAAAGAGGCGGACTTGAATGCGAGCCAGAATAGCAGGAAACAGATTTCAAGAGGTACATTGGAATCGCCTTTAAAGCACAGGAAGATGGGCACAACTTCGACAATGATGCACTTGGCAAAAAAGGGCGTATGCATTTTCTCCTGAATATATTCAGGAGAAAACGCTTATGCCATAATTGGCCAAGCAACTAGGCAGGCAATGCAAATCTGCACTACAAAGAAGTATCACTTCCCACAGGTCAAAAGGGAAATCGCAAAATATGTAAAATGAGAAAGTCAAGACCGGTGCTGGAGAACAGGGAGCCTAGTTTTGCTGAAGGTCAGGATGTAAATTGCCAACTGCCTCTCTGGAGCAGGGCGCTGTGTTCCCTAAAACAAGTAAACAACAGAGCCACAGAGCCAAGGGCACTTCCAGTCTAGGGAAGATACCTTGGGAAAACTGAAAATCAATAAGACAGAGCCACCCCAAAATTTAGGGCTGCACTGATTACAAGAACCTCAACTTGGGTACAAGTTAAATATCCCAGAAAAGACAAAAATGCTTCAAGAAATTGTGGTACTTATGTACGATGGAATATCCCTCAGCCATGAAATCAATGTCATAAGGGCAGTAGCAGCAAATGAGTGGATTCAGGTACGATGATTCTAAGTGAAATAAGTCACAGAGAAAAAGAAACTTATCAGAAGATATCACTTATGAAGGTCCTGTAAACATGGCTACACATGAACTGAGTTAGGAAAGAGAACAGAACAATGAAACTTATCATAAGATATCAGTTATAGCGGGAATGTACACATGGCTACACATGAACTGAATTACAAACACAACAGAGTCACACATTTAGAAAACAAACTTCTGCCTGATTAAGGGGAAAGGCGAGGTGGGGTTATGTATAAATCCACAGTCCTTAATTAGCACAGATATCGTTCCATAAACCAAGTATGTAATAGACAGCACCTACTCCCGCAAAATGAACTGGACTCAACCACCGCTATTCATTGAAGAGGAATATATCTGACTAGTAAATATTTTAAAACATATGTATTCTCATGTCTCCATAAATGAATCATGTGTGTGTATAATGACATGAACACAGCACTGAAATTCAGCTAAACCCCCTTATAAAAATAAATTTCAAAAGCAAAATGCAAAAACAGCGAAACAGGGAGAAAGTCTTAAAAATTACGTTTAGGGCCTGTGATGCAACCTGGATTGACCACCTTTACATCCACAGCTGGATGAGACATAAGACTGGACAGTTGGGTCTGACAAGATTGCTGAGGTTGTGTGAGCAAAAGAACACCACTTAGAGCAATACTGTGTGCTACCGATTCTAGTGGCCCCAACTCTCCATGTTTAAGGGAATCTTCCTACAGTTAACACATGCATGGGAAACCCAGTGGATGGTACACTGTGTAATCGGGAAAGTTTTCTAAAAGGTACCTCATTTTTCCTTTCCTCATGCTCGGCTTCGCCATTCCATCTGCATTACTAAAAATCTCCCCACTTGGAGTGTCAGCGCCTTTACCCTCCTGTTATGCACAGTTTGCAAATTGTGCAGAGGATGAACAGGAAGAGGGGAAACAAATGAGAGATTAGCTGTAGGTGTTTGGATGGGCACATGTCACTCTAGTTTCCCCTCAGGAAGAAGAATTAAACACAGGCTCAGCCTGCAACCCCGGGACCAGACTAGGGCCTAAAGCCATCCTGCGGTATTGCAGCCAGCTCACAAATAAGCAAGTTGAAAAATGGAAATCAGGGGCACAGCAATTCACAGACTTGCAGAGTTATAAAGGACAACTATCATCCAGAAATATATTGAGGTAAGGCAGTGAAGAGGATTTGAATGCAAGGCAGAATTGAAGGAAACAGATTTCAAGAGGTAGATTGGAGTCGTCTTTAAAGCACATGAAAAGCGACAGAAATTCGACAATGTTGCCCTTGGCCGAAAAGGGAGTATGTGTATTTTCTTGAATATATTCGGGAAAAAAATGCATACGCCCTTTTGACCAAGCAAGCCATCAGGCATTGCAAATCCACCCTACATAGAAGTGTCACTTTCCTCCGGTCAAAAGGGCTATCCACAAATAGTGTAAAAACCACAAATACAGGACAGGCCATGGAGAAAAGGGAGCCTGGTTACGCCGATGGACAGGATGTAAATGGCCAACAGCCTCTCTGGATAACTGTATGTTGTTTTCTAAAACAGAGCTACAGAGCATAGCACACTTCCACTCATGGGCGTGTATTTTGGGAAAATTAAAAATCCACAACACACAGCCAGCCCAAAGTTTAGGGCTGCTCTGTTTACAAGAACCTCGACTTTGGTACACTTTAAATATCCCAGGAAAGGGAAAATAATGGATAAAGAGGTCGTGGTACTTATATACAATGGAATGTCACTCAGACATAAAATCAATGCCATAAGGCCAATAGCAGCATAATGAGTGGGTTTAGGTATGATGATGCTAAGGGAAATGAGCCACAAAGAAAAAGAAACTTATTGTAACATATCACTTATAGAGGGAATGTAAACATGGATACACATGAACTGAATTTCAAAAGAGAACAGAGTTACACATTTAGAAAACACACTTATGCCTCCTTAAGGGGAAAGTTGACGTGGGGTGATGTGTAAAAGCAGAGTTTGAAATTAGCACAGATACCATTCCATATACCAAATATGTAATAGACAAGACCTACTCCTTTCTCAATGAACTGGACACAAAACACCCTATTCACTGAAGAGGAATATATCTGACTGGTAATAATCTTGAAACCTATGTATTTATGTGTCTCCATAATGGAATCAAGTGTATGTAGATTGGCATAAACACAGATCAATGGAACAGGACAGAAAGCTAAGAGATAAACCTACATACCTATGGCTATCTCATCTATGACAAAGGAGCTAAGGATATACAATGGATAAAAGACAGTCTCTTCAGTAATTGGTGCTGGGAAAACTGGACCCCTACACATAAAAGAATGAAATTAGAACACTCCATAACACCATACACAAAAATAAACTCTAAATTGATTAGAGATCTAAATATAAGACCAGACACTATAAAACACTTAGAGGAAACCATAGGCAGAACACTCTATGACATAAATCACAGCAAGATCCTTTTTGACCCACCTCCTAGAGAAATGGAAATAAAAACAGAAATCAACAAATGGGACCTAATGAAACTTAAAAGCTTTTACACAGTACAAGAAAACATAAACAAGATGCAAAACAACCCTCAGAATGAGAGAAAATATTTTCAAATGAAGCAATTGATAAAGGATTAATCTCCAAACTTTACAAGCACCTCATGTAGCTCAATATCACAAAAACAAACAACCCAATCCAAAAACGGGCAGAAGACCTAAATATACATTTCTTCAAAGAAGATATACAGATTACCAAGAAACACATGAAAGGATGCTGAACATCACTAATCATTAGAGAAATGCAAATAAAAACTACCGTGAGGTATCACCTCACAGCAGTCAGAGTGGCAATCATCAAAAAAATCTACAAAACAATAAATGATGGAGAGGCCTTTATTGGAGAAAAGGGAACACACTTGCACTGTGGGTGGGAATGTAAATTGATATGGACACTAGGGAGAACAGTACGGAGGTTCCTTTAAATAACTAACAATAGAAGTACCATACGACACAACGATCCAACTACTGGGCATTTACCTTGCGAAAACCATAATTCAAAAAGAGTTATGTACAAAAATATTCTTTGAAGCTCTATTTACAATAGCCAGGACATGGAAGCAACCTAAGTGTCCATCGACAGATGAATGGATAAAGAAGATCTGGCACATATATACAATAGAATATTACTCAGCCATAAAAAGAAGCAAAACTGAGTTATTTGTACTGAGGTGGATGGATTAGAATCTGTCCTACACAGTGAAGTAAGTCAGAACGGGAAAAACAAATACTGTATGTTAACAGAGATATACGGAATCTAATGAAGAAAAAAAAAAGATTATGAAGAACCAAGTTGCAGGACAGGATTAAGGACACAGAAGTAGAGAAAGGACTTGAGGACACCGGAAAGGGTATGGATAAGCTGGGACGAAGTGAGAGAGTGGCATGGACATAAATACATTACCACATGTAACACCGATAGCTACTGGGAAGCAGCCACATAGAACAGGGAGATCAGCTCGGTGCTTTGTGACCACCTAAAGGGGTGGGATATGGAGTGTGGGAGGGAGATGCACGAGGGAGGGGATCTGGTGATATTTGTATATGTATACCTGATTCACTTTGTTATACAGCAGAAACTAACACTCCATTGTAAAGCAATTATACTCCAATAAACGTGTAAAAGGAAAAAAAAAAAAAGAAAGCCCAGGGATAAACCTACACACCTATGGTCAACTAATCTATGACAAAGGAGGCAAGACTATACAATGGAGATAAGACAGTCTCTTCAATCAGTGGTGCTGGGAAATATGGACAGCTACATGTAAAAAATGAAATTAGAACACTCTCCAACACCATACATAAAAATATATTCAAAATGGATTAGAGACCTTAATGTAAGACCGGACAGTATAAAACTCTGAGAGGAAAACTTACGTAGAATACTCTGACGTAAATCACAGCAAGATCTTTTTTGATCCACCTCCTATAGTAATGAAATAAAAAATAGAAGCTAAACAGATGAGACCTAATGAAACGTAAAAGATTTTGCAAAGCAAAGGAAACTACAAACAAGACGAAAAGACAACCCTCAGAATGGCAGAATATATTTGCAAATGAATCAATGGACAAATGATTAATCTCCAATATATATAAACAGCTCATGCAGGTCAACATTAATAAGACAAAAAACCCAATACAAAAATGGAAGCAGATCTAAATAGACATTTCTTCCAAGAAGACATAGAGATGGCCAAGACGCACATGAAAATCTGCTCAACATCACTAATTATTAGAGAAATGGAAATCAAAACTACAATGAGGTATCACATCACACTTGTTAGAATGGGCATCATCAGAAAATCTACAAACAACAAATTCTGGAGAGGGTGTGGAGAAAAGGAACCTTCTTCCACTATTGTTGGGAATGTAAATCGATACAGTCTCTATGGAGAACGGAATGGAGGTTCCTTAAAAAACTATAAATAGAATTACCATATAATCGAGAAATCCCACTACTGGGCATATACCCAAAGAAAAGCATAAATCAAAAAGACACATTCACCACAATGTTCATTGCAGCACTATTTACAATAGCCAGGTAATGAAAGCAACCTAAGTGCCCACAGACAGACGAGTGGATAAAGATGTGGTACATATATACAATGGAATATTAATCAGCCATACATAGGAATGAAATTGGGTCATTTGTAGAGACCTTGATGGATCTAGAGACTGTCATACAGAGTGAAGTAAGTCAGAAAGAGAAAAACAAATATTGTATATTAATGCATATATGTGGAACCCAGACAATTGGTACAGATGAACCAGTTTGCAGGGCAGAGATAGAGACACAGATGTAGAGAACAAACATATGGACACCAAGAGGGGAACGCAATGTGAGGGTGGTGGTGGGATGAATTGGGAGACTGGGATTCACATGTGCACACTTATATGTATAAAATAGATATCCAATAAGAACCTGCTGTATAAAAGAAATAAATAAATTTTAAAAAATTAAAAATAAATAAATAACATTTAATAAAATAAAATAGAAAAAAAGTTTTTCCCTTCATATAGACGTCTTTATATTAATGCATTATTTCCATGTTTATATCTCTAAATTAAGAAAAAGGGGAATAAATAAAACCTACCTTGAACCAAAAAGAAAAAAAAGGAAAAAAAAATACAGAACCCACCAGTTATACTGAGGAAAATCGTATCAGGGCACTTGCTCCAGTGGTAAAAATTTCTTAAGTTGTTCAGAAGTGGAAAATCATGTCCCATGCAGTCAGCAGCGGTCCACCCCACAAGGAGCATCCTCATTGCAAAACTGGGGGACTATGTCGAGGCGTCTGTGAGTAAATGTGAGCTGAGCCCCAGTCCTGCTGCAGCTGAAATCTTCCCACCCTTTCCAGGTAAAACACCTGAATATGTACAAGAACTTGCAAGCCTAGAGGAAGGGCTGTGTAGCCACACCAGCGACAGCATGCAGGCTGACGTGGTGCCTGCAGTACAGCCAGGATGGTCCTAGCACCAGATGCTCTTCTGGAAGCTTTCCATTTCCCTGCCTGAGATACCCTCCTGCCACGGCCCCCACTGCTTTTTTACTTCCTCACCTCTGCCTGGGGAGAAATTCCAGTGGCAGGTATGGGTGACACATCCTCTTCTTTAGCAGGTGGCAGCCTGGCAACTCCTGCAGAAAGTCCAGCAGAGCCCCACTCACACTGGACCACCCAGAAAGCCATGGCTCCTCACTCCCTCCCACCACCCCAGCCCCGACACTGCTGATGGGGCAGAGAATATGGCGTCAGGCACAGCTACAGGAGCTCTTGCTGACTGGAGAGGTGTTTATATTGACCTCAACCCAGGCACACCTGGGGAGGGCTGGCAGGCGGTGTCAGGCTGCCCAAATCAGCCAATCCTCACCCCTCTGGGGCTCACAGTGGCAGAAAATGAGCCTTGCTAAACAGGCCAGGCCCAAGGAACAGGTGTGGGCTCTTGAGAGTCAGGATAGACAAGGGGCTGCAGCTGTGGCTTGTTTTCTTATCATTTTATGTGGTCCATGAGTGGAAAACAACTTAAAGAAGACCCTATCCTAACGAGAGGAACCCAGGAGTCAGCGAGAGGAGTGATGGTGGGTGGAGACAGAGGCCTGGTGCCCTGGCTGCAGTGGAAGTGTCTGGAAGACCAGGCAGAGAGAGGCCACAGAGAGTGATACCCAGGGTCACAGACCGTTCAGAGCTGCTGCTTGTTGTTTCAAGTCCTGCTCTGAGGTGTTCTGTGTCAACTGTGAGCGACAGTTGAGCTGGGGGTTCTCTGCAAGGTGGGCTATGTGCACGGTTCCTGTGTGTCCAGCCCTGCTGGTGTAATTGCCCAGGGGAGCTCCGTGTCCTGCTAAGGGCCTGACTATGAGAGACCCATGGGCTGCTGGGTAGCTGCACAGGTGAGCCCCATACCCTGGGAGGGACTTGACCACGAGAGCCCCGTGGGCTGTGCGGTGGGGTGTGCAGCCCAGGTGAGCTCCATATCCTGGGATTGGCCTGACCACGAGAGCCCCATGGGCTGCTGGAGACCTGGTAAAGGATATCAGGACAGTCAGTGAAGCCACCGAGGATATATATCAAGTAGCTCCTATTTCCTACACCCTGCTGGTCATTCTAACATCCACCAGGCCATGGCATTCTGTATTAGACTTCAATGATGCCTTCTTCTGTATTCCATTCATCTCAGAGTCACAAGAATTTTTGGCTTGTGAGTGGCAGGACACAACATGCAACAAAAGCAATAATGTTGGGCCGTCCTTCCCCAATGGTTCAAAAATACCCACACAATCATTGGGGAAATGTCCTCTAAAGACCTAAAAGTTCTACCTCTGTAAAAGGGAACCCTCCTTCAATATGCAGATGGATCGCTTCTCGGCCTTTTGGCTAAGATCAAGTGTAATATGCAGATGGCATTCTGATCGCCAGGTCTACTAAAGACGCCCCTGAACTACCTAACCAAGGAAGGATAGAAGGTGTCCAAGAAAAAGGCTCAAATATCCCAGGCTAAGGCGACATGCCTGGGCTTCATTCTCACAGATATTTGGAGAAACGCATCCCAGGATAGGGAAGAAGCCATTTGCAGCCTTACCTCTTCTAAAACTAGAAGACAGCTTAGGGGTTCCTGGGGAGGCCAAGGTTTTCTGCATCTGGATCCCTAACTACAGTCTAATAGCTGGGCCTCTACATGAAACACTGACACAAAAAGATGATGATCCTTTTGAATAGAATGCAGTAGCAGCCTTTCAAGAATGGAAAGAGCAGTCAATTCAGACCCTTGCCCAGGAACTCCCTAATTTAGCTAAACCCTTTGACCTTTACATACCCGGTCAAATGTTAATCGCCCTTGGAGCCTTAGTGCAAAAACTGGGACCACTTGAAATGTGGCAACACAAGAATGCCCTTCAGGTATGATAAACTATGGTCACCAAGGGCTTTGCCCCCCGCCCCATCAGGCCAGGATACTGGGGTATCTAAAAAGCTGGAAATCAGCAGTCTGCAAGGCCAGCTCCCTCCTAAGGGAAAAGGACCCCACGTGGTGATCCTAACCACCCATCATGCCCTGAAGTTGCAGGGGTCGCTCTGTGAACACACTGACCTCGAGTGAGGAGGCCCTCCAACTCCAACCTCCAGAGAGACAATCGGGGGCAATGGGCCCCCAAGAAGACACGTGTGACCATCACTTGACCTGAAGTTTCTCTCAGAAAACAAGTCTGTACCCCGAAAGAGCAGACTACTGCTTGCAGGACTTACTGCACCCAGACAGGAGCTAACAAGCTTGGCGGAAGAAACGTATATCACAATTTCACCATAGAAAACCCAACAGACACTGCGGTGATGGTGGCCAATATGACCGGCTGGACTGCTGGCTACTTCAAAACGCTGTTGACTCAGTGGACGTCATGGTCCTGCATCACCACCGAACTTGGACTGTCTCAGAGTTGTGTGGGCAGGGCTCTGACACATGGTGCTGTTTGTACATTAATTCAGGGACCTAATTAAAGAAAGCACAGACTACTGGTCAGAGCATCTAGCCTGGCAGAAACCGTCAGCCTAAGGTCGCTGAACAAATGTGCGGTGGGGTGAAACCTGCCACCGCAGCATCTCTGTGCATCTCTTTCCTGGACCCTTAAAGGTCAATCGAATCTATAACACTTCCAATGCTGCTGCTCAGGTGGAAGACCAGTGAGGCAGGAGTCCTTGGGACAATCAACCTCACCTGGAGGCTGCTGGCGAGAAGTTTTTCCCCTTCCCCCGTTATGAGGGCTCCCACCTCAGCATGAAGCAGTTACAAAAGAGGGGTCTGCACCCTCAGCACCCCAAGAATGAGGAAAGGGACAAAAAGCAGAGGAGGTGTTCGTCTCCGGCAACGTTCATTAAAAATTCCTGGGAGATAAAAATAGAATCTTGGCAATAAAATAAAGTCTAACCTGTTTTTCCTTTGTGCTTTGTGTAATTTCACGTGCTCCTAGGGTTCCGCATGCAGAGGTCTCACACCCGGCACTTCAGACCCGATTTCCTACTGCAGAATGGCTGGGCCGACACTTCAGCTAGCGGGGTCCCATGCAGACTCTGCGACATAGAGCCTGAGCTGCAGCCAACCCAGCCTTCGAGAGCTCCATCCCCTCCCTCCTGCTGACGCTGCCGGGATCCCTACACAGCAGCCCAGCCCACAGCCCACGGGGGAGTGCACGCTCTCACGTCTCCATTCTGTTTTCAAAATATAAAGTTTCCTTTGCTTCTGAACCAAACTCAGTCTTGATCTGTTGGCTCCAATGACACTGGGCACGGGGACTCCTGTTGGGGTCCACTCTGGAGGATCAGTAACAGAAATTGAGAACATTGTAACTACAATGAACAGATGTGTGAGCCAAACTGTAGTCAACCTAGAGCAGTGTATAAGGCTCGGGTAAAATAAGATGTTTCTAAGACTTACATTTAATATTTCCATCACCTTATTATAAGCAAGTTCAGTGAAGACGTCTGTCTTATTTGTCAGGTCAACATTAGAGAAATGAAGTGATTTATTCCCAAGGATGTACATCAAATACTCTTGGCTGAAGCTTCAATCTTGTTTTGAATGCTTTTCCATTGAAAATGATACCTCTCTTTCAGCTTCCCCATTTCTGAGAAGTATAAAATCTTATAATTTATTATTACCAAAGGGGAAAGGTAGGAGAAGGGATAAGTTAACAGTTTGGGATTAACACATACACACTGCTATGTATAAAACAGATCATCAACAAGGAACTATTGTATAGCACAGGGAACTACACTGAATATTTTGCAATAACCTATAAGGGGAAATAATCAGAAAAAGAATAGATATTTTTATTGACATCATCTATCAATGACAGATAAAATGTAACCTAAGCAAGGCCGATGGTGAGCACTTCTGACTCTGAAGATTTCAATCATCTAAAGTTTGGACTCTGCCTATTTCCCAAGGCCCTTAATGGACATATGTGTAGCCGTAGCTTAAAAATTCCCCAGTTTGGTGTTCGGGTGGCACTGATTTGGAAAAATCCCTGGTGTTCTCCTTACATGCAGGGGACCATTCCTACGGCTCAAACATGCCTGTCACACCTAGAGGATGGTACACCGTTTGATCAGAAACAGTTTGGAAAAGGCACCTCATCTCCTCATCGCCTGGTGCTCAGGTTCACTCCTTCAGCATCTTTCCTAACAATCTCCTCACTTGGGGATATCAGCACCGTCTACATCTTGTTGCACACAGTTTGGAATTTGTCCAGAGGATGAAGCGGAAGGATGAGAAAAATTTAGAGACAAGTCCTAGGTGTTTGGACAGGCACATGCCACTCTAATTTCCAATACGGAAGACAAATTCATCAAAGGCTAGAATTGCCCATGGAAACAGAATAGGACTAGACGAAATCACGCTGTTTTGTGTCCAGTTTCCAAAAACACAAGTTGAAAAATGGAAATCAGGGGCACTAAAATTCATGAAACTGCAGAGTTGAAAATATCTATCGTCAAAAAATGTCTTGAGGTAAGTCACAGAAAAGGACTTGTAAGCAAGGGAGAGTGGCAGGAAACAGATTTCAAGAGGTAGAAAGGACTCCCCATTAAAGCACAAGAAAAGTGGCTGAACATCGCCAATGATGCAGTTGGCCAAAAAGGGCGTATGCAATTTTTCTGAATATATTCAAGTAAAGGCCATACACACATTTTATCCAACCAAACAGGTGGGCACTGGAAATCAATACTACAAAATGTATCACTACACATCAGTCAGAAGGGCCATCCACATAAAATGCAAACACCCGAAATGCAGGACCGTGTGAGGAGAAAAGGGAGCCCTGTGAGGCTGATAGTGGAAATGTAATTTGCCAACGGCCACTCTGGAGAAGTGTATTGTGTTTGCTAAAACATCTAAAAAATGAGCTACAGAGCATAGGGCACTTGCACTCATGGGCGTATACCTTGGGAAAAACAAAAATCGACAGAAAACAGGCACCCCAACGTTTACCACCTCTCTGTTAAAAAGGGCCTCAACTTGGATATAACCTAAATGTCCCTGGAAGGATAAAATGGATAAAAGAGATGGGGTACTTATTTAGAGTGGAATATTACTCATCCAGAAATAAGGCCTGTTGTAACAAGTCTGGAGGAGTTACATATGATCATTCTAAGTGACGTATGTCAGAAAGAAAAAGACACATATCATAAGATGTCACTTAAAGGTGGAATCAAAAATGGCTACACATGAAATAAATTACAAAACAGAAACATAGTCAAATATGTAGAAAATAGACATAAGGCTGCTAAAAGGGAAAGGTGAGGAAGGGTGAGGTATTATCCAGGAGGTTGAAATTAGCAAAGATACCATTTCAAGTACCATATTGAATAACTCACAAGGCCTACACCGTACCTCAAAGAACTGCACTCAGCCCACTCAAGTCACTGGAAAATAATACATATGAATGGTAAGCATCTGAAAAAGAATTTATTGTTGTCTCACAGTACATGAATCAAGTGGATGTACAGCAGCAAAAAACAGAGCTTTGAAAATCAGCTGTAACCAATATAAAAATAAATTTAAAAATATTTAGAAAAACAGTGATTCAGACAAAATTTCTTACAAATTTTGTTGAAGGGCTATGATGTAACATGGATTGAACACAGGTAGACACACAGCAGGATGATATATACGTCTGGAAGCTATGCACGCTCAGAGATGTTAGAGAGGCTGGGTGAGGAAATGCAGACCTTTAAAAGAAATACTGCCTGATTCCCATTCCATGGGTCCCAAATCTGCAGGTTCAAGGGAATCTTCTGACAGCAAAACATGCCTGGGGGACCGAAAGAAATGTACACCGTGTGATCAGGAAAGGGGTCTAAAATGCACCTCATTTTTGATCTCCTGGTGCTGGGGTTCGCCATTCCAGCCAAATGACTAACAATCTCCCCACTTGGAGAATCAGCACCTTTAACCTCCTGTTTCACACAGTTTGCAATTTGTGCAGAGGATAAACGGGAAGAGGGGGAACCATTGAGAGACTAGCTGTAGGAGTTTTGACAGGCACATGTCACTCTAATTTCCCATTAGGAAGAAAAATTAACCAAAGGCTCAGCCTGCCTCCTCAGAACGAGAATAGGGCTGGAAGCAATACAATGGTTTGGAGGCCAGCTCACAAAAAAAGCGAGTTGCAAAATGGAGCTCAGGAGCAGACAATTCAAAGACCTGCAAAGATAAAAATGAAAACCAACGTCCAAAAATATATTCAGGTAAGGCAACGAAGAGGATCTGAATGAGAGGCAGAATTTCAGGAAACAGATTTCAAAAGGTATATTGGACTCACATTTAAGGCATATGAAAAGCAGCAGAATTTCTAAAATGATGTAGTTGGGCCAAAGGGTGTATGCGTTTTTTTCATGAATAACTTCAGGAAAAAAACACATAAAGATTTTTTGGCCAACCAAGCAAGCGGGAAATGCAAATCTGCACAACAAAGAAGTCTCAATTTCCACTGCTCAGAAATGCCATCCAAAAAATGTGTACAAACCAGAAAAGCAGGAGAGGCCATGGAGAACAGGGAGCTAGTCACGCTGATAGGTGGGATATAAATATCCAAGAGCCACTCTGAAGAAGTGTATGCTGTTTCCTAAAACATCTAAAATACAAAGCTACCGAGCATAGGACACTTCCACTCATGGGCATATAACTAGGGAAGACTAAATATCAACAAGACACAGGCACCCCAAAATTTAGGGCTGCTCTGCATACAAGAAGCTCAACTTCAGTACAACTTAAATATTCCAGGAAAGAGAAAATTGCGTAAAGAACTTTTGGTAATTTTGTACAATGGAATATAACTCAGACATGAAATCAATGTCATAAGGCCAGTAGCAGCAAAATGAGTGGATTTAGGTACGATGATTCTAAGTGAAATAAGTCACACAGAAAAAGAAACTTATCATAAGATATCACTTATGAAGGTCCTGTAAACATGGCTACACATGAACTGAGGAAAGAGAACAGAGTCTCACATTGAGAAAACACTCTTTTGCCTGCTTAAGGGGGAAGGAGAGGTGGGGTGATGCATAAAACCAGAGTTTGATATTAGCACATGTATCATTCCATGAAGCAAATACAGAATAGACAAAACCTACACCTTCCTCAGTGAACGGGACTCAAAACCCCAATTCCCAGCACAGGAATATATCTGACTAGTAAGAATCTTAAAACCTATATATTGATATGTCTCCATAAGGGAATCAAGTGTGTCTAGACCGGCATAAACATGTCGGTGAAAATCAGCTCAACCCCATTATTTAAATGAATTTCAAAAACAAACAAACAAAAAAAAACAGCGAAATTCTTACACAATTCCTTCAGGGGTTCTGATGAAACCTGGAATGACCCTATCTGCAAAGACTGCTAGATGAGACATAAGGCTGGACACTTGGGGCTGAGAGGACTGGTGAGATTGGGTGAGAAAATGCAGACCCTTTAAAGCAGTTATGCATGCCACCCATTCCATGGGTCCCAACTCTCCAGGTAGAAGGGAATATCAATACAGTTATAACATGTATGGGAAACCTAGAGAATGGACACCCTGTGATGGCACAAGATTTCTAAAAGGCTCCTAATTTTTTTCCTCTCCTTGTGCTCCAGTTTGGCATTCCAACTGCTTTACTATCAATCTCCCAACTTGGAGAGTCAGCCCCTATAAGCTCCTGCTTCGCACAGTTTGCAAATTGTGCAGTGGATGAAAGGGAAGATGGAGAACCAATCAGAGAGTAGCTGTAGGCATTTGGACGGACACATGTCACTCTAATTTCCCGTCTGGAAGGAAGAATTATCCAAAGCATCAGCCTGCACCCCCGGAACCAGTATAGGTCCTGTAGCAAAATTGTGGATTTGCGGTCAGCTCACAAAAACACGAGTTGAAAATTGGAGCTCAGGGGCACAGCAATTCACAAACCTGCAGAGTTATAAAGGACAACTCTATTCCAAAAATCTGTTGACGGAAGGCAACGAAGCAGATTGAAAATGAGGCAGAATTGCACAAAACATATTTCAACTGGTAAATTGGAATCACCTTTAAAGCACAGGAAAACCATAACAACTTCGACAATGAAGCACTTGGCCAAAAAGGGCGTATGCATTTTCTGCTGAATATATTCAGGAGAAAATGCATACGCCCTTTTTGGCAAATCAAGCAAGCTTGCAATGCAAATCCACACAACAAAGTATTGTCACTTCCCACCAGTCAAAAGGGACATCCGAAAATCTGTAAAAACCAGAAAATAAAGACAGAGATAACAAGAGCATGTTGCAATGTGATCCCAAGGGTCATGGAGGACTGTGATGACAAGGTCATGTAGCCTTGTGCTGACAAAGGCATGGAGCATTGTGATGACAAGGGTCACGGAAAACTGTGATGACAAGCGTCACGGAGCATTGTGATTACAGGGGTCATGGAGAATTGGGATGACAAGGGCATGGATCATTGTGATGACAAGGGTTATGGAGCATTTTGATGACAAGAGTCCCGGATCACTGTGTTGTCAGGGGTCATGGAGGGTTGTGATGACAGTGGTCATGGAACATTGTGATGACAAGGGTCATGGAGAAGTGAGATGAGAATGTCATGGAGTTTTGGGCTGAAAATGTTCATGGAGTATTTTGATGACATGGGTCATGGAGCATTGTGATGACAAGGTCCTGGAGCATTGTAATGAGAAGACCGTGGAGTCTTGTGATGACAAGTCTCATGGAGCATTCAGATGAAAATGGGCATGGAGAATTGTGATTACACAGGTCTTGGAGCATTGTGATGACAAGGGCATGGAGCATTGGGATGAGAAGACCATGGATAACTGTGATGATGAGCATCATGGAGCACTGTAATGACAAGGGGCATGGGGCATTCTGATGACAGGCGTCATGGAGCATTGTGATGACAGGGGTCATGGAACATTGTGAAGACGGGTCATGGAGCATTGTGATGACAAGTGTCATGGAGCATTCTGATGATAAGCTTGTGGAGTATTGTGATGAAAATGGCATGGATCATTGTGATGAAAAGGGCATGGATCATTGTGATGAAAAATGCATGGAGCCTTTTAATGACAGGCTTCAAGGAGCATTCTGACAACAAGGGTCAGGGAGCATTGTGATGACAAGTGTATTGAGCATTGTGATGACAATGATCATGGAGCATTGTGATGACAACAGTCCCGGATTATTGTGTTGTAAGGGGTCATAGAGCATTGTGATGACAGTGGTCATGGAGCATTTTGATGACAGGGGTCATGGAGCAGTGTGATGAGAAGATCATGGAGCTTTGGCTGAAAATGTTCATGGAGTATTGTGATGACAAGGGAATGGAGCATCGTGATGACAAGGTCCTGGAGCATTGTGATGAGAAGTGCATGGAGCATTGTGATGACAAGTCTCATGGAGCATTCTGATGAAATGGGGCATGGAGCATTTTGATTACAGGAGCCTTGGAGCATTGTGATGACCAGGGCATGGAGCATTGTGATGAGAAGGCCATGGAGCATGCTTATGACATGTGCCATGAAGTTTTGTGATGACCTGGGCATGGAGCATTGTGATTACAGATGTCTTGGAGCATTGTGATGACAAGGGCAAGGAACACTGTGATACATGGGTCATGGAGGATTGTAATGACAAGAGCATGGAGCATTGTGAATAGAAGGTCATCGAGCATTGTGATGACAAGCGTCATGGAGCACTGTGATGACAAGCGTCATGGAGCTTTGTGATGACAAGGGCATGAAGCAATGCGATGAAAGGGTTCATGGAGCATTGTGATGACAATGGCATGGAGCATTGTGATGCCAAGGGTCATGGAGCTTTGTGATGACAAAGGTAATGGAGCATTTTGATTACAAGGGCGTTGTGCATTGTGATGAGAAGGGCAGGGAGCATTGTGATGACAGGGTCAAAGAGCAATTTGATGAAAACTGTCATGGAACATTTTGATGAGAGGGGATATGGAACATTGTGATGTCAGGGGTCATGGAGCTTTGTGATGAAAAGTGTCATGGAGCTTTTTGATGCTGGGGTTATGGAACATTGTAATATCAGGCGTCATGGAGCATTGTGATGATAATTGCATGTAGCATTTTGATGACAAGGGTCACGGAACATTGTGATGATGCGGGCATGGACCATTTTGATGACAAAGTCATGAAGTATTGTGGTTGCTGGAGTCACGGAGCATTTTGATGACAGGGGTCATGGAGCATTGTGATGACAAGGGCATGGAGCATTGTGATGACAGGGGCATAGAGCATGGCTCTGAAAATTTTTATGGATTATTGTGATGACAGTGGGCATGGCACATTGTGATGACAGGGGCATGGAGCATTGTGATGACAAGGTCAAGGAATATTGTGAAGACAGGTGTCAAGGAGCATTGTGATGACATATGTCATGGTCCATTGTGATGACAATGGCATGGAGCATTGTGATGCCAAGTGTCATGGAGGATTGTGATGACAAAGTAATGGAGCATTGTGATGACAAGGGCTTGGAGCATCGTGATGACAAGGGTCTTGGATCACTGTGATGACAAGATCTTGGAGCATTGTGAGGAGAAAGGCCATTCAGAATTTTGAATGAGAAGGTCGTGAAGCATTGTGATGAAAAGGGCACCGAGCTTGCTATGACAGGGGTCATGGAGCATTGCGATGTACAAGTGCATGGAGAATTGTATTGACAAGATCATGTAACATTGTGATGACAAGTGTCATGGAGCATTTTGATGATAAGGACATGTAGAATTGTGATGACCAGTGCATGCAGCATTGTGATGAAAAGACCGTGGATCACTGTTATGAGAAGACCATGGATAATTGTGATGATGAGCGTCATGGAGCACTGTAATGACAAGGGACCTAGAGCATTGTGATTACAGGTGTCATGGATCATTGTGATGACAAGGGTCATGGACCATTCTGATGACAAGCTTTTGGAGTAATGTGATGACAATGGCATGGAGCATTGTGATGAAAAGGGCATGAAGCATTGTGATGAAAAAGGTTTGGAGCCGTTTCATGACAGTGTTCAAGGAGCATTCTTACGAAAAGTGTCAGGGAGCATTGTGATGACAAGTGTATTGAGCATTGTGATGACAAAGGTTATGGAGCATTGTGATGACAGACATCATGGAGCGTTGTGATGACAAATGTTATGGAAGATTGTGATCACAAGGGTTTTGAGCATTGTGATGACAGAAGTCATGTATCATTTTCATTTCAAGGTGCATGGAGCATTGTGATGACAAGGACATGAAGCATTGTGAACCCAAGGTTCATGGAGTTTTTTGATGACAATGGGAATGGAGTATTGTGATGACAGCGCATGGAGCATTGTGATGACAAGGTCATGTAGCATTTTGCTGACAAATGCATGGAGCATTTTGATGACAAGTGTCATGGAACACTGTGATGACAAGCGTCATGGAGCATTGTGATTACAGGGGTCACAGAGCATTGGGATGGCAAAGATATGGATCATTGTGATGACAAGGGTCATTGGGCATTTTGATGACAAGAGTCCAGGATCATTGTGTTGTCCGGTGTCATGGAGCACTGTGATGACTGTGGTCATGGAGCATTGTGATGACAGGGGTCATGGAGAACTGTGATGAGAAGCTCATGGAGCATTGAGCTGATAATATTCATTGAGTATTGCGATGGCAGTGGTCATGGAGCATTGTGATGACAATGGAATGGAGCATTGTGATGACAAGGTCCTCGAGTATTTTGAGGAGAAGATCATGGAGCCTTGTGATGACAAGTGTCATGGAGCATTCTGATGAAAAGGGGTGTTCAGCATTGTGATTACATAGGTCTTGGAGCATTGTGATGAAAATGGCATGGGTGATTGTGATGCAAAAGGCATGGAACCTTGTCATGACAGGGTTCAAGGAGCATATTGATGATAAGTGTCAGGGAGCATTGTAATGAGAAGTGTATTGAGCATTGTGATGACAAAGGACATGGACAATTGTGATGAGAAGACCATGGATAATTGTGATGATGAGCATCATGGGGCGTTGTGATGACAAGTGTTATGGAACATTGTGATCACAAGGGTTTGGAGCATTGTGATGACAGAGGTCATGGAGCATTTTGATTTCATTGTGATGACAATAGCATGAAGCATTTCGATGATGGGCATGGTTCATTGTGATTACAGAGTTCATGGAGCATTGAGATGAAAAGTGGCATGGAGCATTTTGATTACAGTTGTCTTGGAGCATGGTGATGACAAGGGCATGGAGCACTGTGATGAGATGGCATGGAGCAGATTGATAACATGCGTCATGGAGCTTTGTGACGGCAATAGCATGGATCATTGTGACTACATGGGTATTGGAGCATTGTGATGACAAGGGTCATGGAGCCATGTGATGACAAGGCCGTGGAACATTGTGATGAAAGGGGTGAGGGAGTATTGTGATGACTAGTGATGGAACATTTGGATATCAGTGGTGAGAGTGCATTTTGATGAGGAGTACATGGAGCATTGTGATGACAAGTTTTATGGAGCATTCTGATGACAAGTTTGTGGAAAATTTTGATAACAAGCTCATGGAGCATTGTGATAACACGGGTCATGGAGCACTCTGCTGACAAAGGCGTGGAGCATTGTGATGAGATGTGTTACAGAGCATTGTGATGACGAGGGAATGGACCATTGTGATGGCAAAGGTCATAAGGCATTGTGATGACTGGAGTCAAGGAACATTATGATGTGAGTGGTAATGGAGCATTGTGATTAAAAGCGCATGGAGCATTGTGATGACAGCGGCATGGAGCACTGGTCTGACAAGTTTCATGGATTATTGCTATGACAGTGGGCATGGAGCATTGTGATGACAGAGGTCATGGATCATTTTCATTTCAAGGACCATGGCGCATTGTGATGACAAGGGCATCAAGCAATGTGAACCCAAGTTTCATCGAGGATTTTGATGACAATGGGAATGGAGCATTGTGATGACAAGTTCATGAAGCATTTTGCTGACAAATGCATGGAACATTTTGATGACAAGTGTCATGGAGCACTGTGATGACAAGCGTCACTGAACATTGTGATTACAGGGGTCATGGAGCATTGTGATAACAAGGGAATGGATCATTGTGATGACAAGGGCATGGAACATTGTGATGACAGGGGCATGGAGCATTGTGATGACAAGGTCGTAGATTATTGTTAAGACAGTTGTCAGGGAGCATTGTGGTGACATATGTCATGGTCCATTGTGATGACAATGGCATGGAGCATTGCGATGCCAAGTGTCATGGAGAAATGTGATGACAAATATAATGGAGCATTTTGATGACAAGGGCTTGGAGCCTTGTGATGACAAGGGTTATGGAGCATTGTGATGACAAGGGAATGGATCATTGTGATGACAAGTGTCATGGAGCATTTTGATGACAAGAGTCCAGGATCATTGTGTTGTCAGGGGTCATGGATAGTTGTGATGACAGTGGTCATGGAGCACAGTGATGACAGAGTTCATGGGGCATTGTGAAGTGAAGGTCGTGGAGCATTGGGCTGTAAATATTCATGGAGTATTGTGATGACAGGGGTCATGGAGCATTTTGATAACAAGGGAATGGAGCATTGTGATGAAAAGGGAAGGAGCATGGTGATGAGAAGGCCATGGAGCATTTTGAAGACATGATTCATGAAGCTTTGTGATGACAAGGGTATGGAGCATTGTGATTACAGGAGTCTTGGAGTATTGTGATGAAAAGTGCATGGATCATTGTGATGAAAAATGCATGGAGCCTTGTCATGACAGGTTTCAAGGAGCATATTCATGACCATTGCCAGGGAGCATTGTGATGACATGTTTATTGAGCACTGTGATGAAAAAGGTCATGGAGTATTGTGAATAGAAGACCATGGATAATTGTGATGATGAGTGTCATGGGGCGTTGTGATGACAAGTGTTATGGAACATTGTAATCACAAGGGTTTGGAGCATTGTGATGACAGAGGTCATGGAGCATTTTGATTTCATTGTGATGACAATAGCATGAAGGATTATGATGATGGGCATGGTGCATTGTGATGACAGTGTTCATGGAGCATTGAGATGAAAAGTGGCAAGGAGCATTGTGATTACATGGGTCTTGGAGCATTGTGATGACGAGGGTCATGAAGCCTTGGATAACAAGGCCATGGAACATTGTGATGGCAGGGATCATGGAGCACTGTTATGACAGGGGTCATGGAGCACTGTGATGACAAATGCATGGAGCAGTGTGATGACAGGGTGATGGAACTTTGGTCTGAGAAGTTTCATGGATTATTGTGATGACAGTGGGCATGACGCATTGTGATGACAAGGGCATGTAGAATTGTGGTGACAAGGTCAGGGAGTATTGTGAAGACAGGTGTCAGGGAGTATTTAGATGAAATATATCTTGGTCCATTGCGATGACAATTGCATTGAGCATTGTGATGCCAAGTGTCATGGAGGATTGTGATGACAAACGTAATGGAGCATTTTGATGACAAGGGCTTAGAGCATCGTGATGACAATTGTCATGGAGCATTGTGATGACAAGGGCATAGAGCATTGTGATGACAGGGGCATGGCACATTTTGATGACAAGAGCATGGAGCATTGTGGTGACAAAGGTCACAGAGCCTTGTGTGACAAGGGCATGGATCACTGTGATGACAAATGTCATAAAGCATTGTGATGACTGGAGTCACGGAGCATTGTGATGACTGGAGTCAAGGATAATTGTGATGACAGGAGTCATGGAGCATTGTGATGACAAGGGCATGGAGCATTGTGATGACAGGGACATGGAACACTGGTCTGACAAGTTTCATGGATTATTGTGATGACAGTGGGCATGGCTCATTGTGATGACAAGGGCATGGAGCATTGTGATGACAAGGTCATGGAGTATTGTGAAGACATGTGTCAGGGAGCACAGTGATGACATATGTCATGGTCCATTGTGATGACAATGGCATGGAGCATTGTGATGCCAAGAGTCATGGAGGATAGTGATGACAAAGGTAATGGAGCATTTTGATGACAAGGGTTTGGTGCACCGTGATGACAAGGGTCATGGAGCATTGTGATGACAAGGGAATGGAGCATTGTGATAATAAAGGCACGGAACACTGTGATACATAGATCATGCAGGATTGTAATGACAAGGGCATAGTGCATTGTGATGAGAAGTGCATCGAGCGTTGTGATGACAAGCCTCATGGGGATTTGTGATGACAAGCGCATGGTGCATTGTGATGACATGGGTCATGGAGCACTGTGCTGACAAAGGCATGGTGCATTTTGATGACAAGGGTCAGAGTATTGTGATGAAAAGTTCATGGAGCATTGTGGTGACAAAGGTCACAGAGCCTTGTGTGACAATGGCATGGACCATTGAGATGACAGAGGTCATGAAGCTTTGTGATGACTGGAGTCACGGAGCATTGTGACGACAGGGGTCATGGAGCATTGTGATGACAGGGTTCATGGGGCATTGTGATTAGAAGGTCATGGAGCATTGGGCTGAAAATGTTCATGGAGTATTGTGATGACAGGGGCCATGGGGCATTTTGATGACATGGGAATGGAGCATTGTGATGAAAAGGGCATGGAGCATGGTGATGAGAAGTCCATGGAGCATTCTGAAGACATGAGTCATGAAGCTTTGTGATGACATTGGTATTGAGCATTGTGATTCCAGGGGTCTTGGAGCATTGTGAGGAAAAGGGCATGGATCATTGTGTTGAAAAATGCATGGAGCTTTGTCATGACAGGGTTCAAGGAGCATACTGACGACAAGTGTCAGGGAGCATTGTGATGACAAGTGTATTGAGCATTGTGATGACAAAGGTAATGGGGTACTGTGAATAGAAGCCCATGGATAACTGTGATGATGAGCGTCATTGGGCATTGTGATGACAAGTGTTATGGAACATTGTGATCACAAGTGTTTGGAGCATTGTGATGACAGAGGTCATGGAGCATATTGATTTCATTTTGATGACAATAGCATGAAGCATTATAATGATGCGCATGGTGCATTGTGATGACAGGGTTCATGGAGCATTGAGATGAAAAGGGGCATGGAGCATTGTGATTACAGGTGTCTTGGACCATTGTGATGACAAGGGCATGGAGCATCTTGAATGAGAAAGGCATGGCGCATTCTGATGACATGCATCATGGAGCTTTGTGATGACAAGTGTATGCAGAATTGTGATTACAGTTTTTGGTGCATTGTGATGACAAGTGTCATGGAGTCTTGTGATGACAAGGCCATGGAAACTTGTGAAGGCAGGTGTCATGGAGCATTGTTATGACAGGGGTAATAGAGCATTGTGATGCAAAGAGCAAGGAGCATTGGTCTGAAATGTTTCATCGATTAATGTGATGAGAGTGGGCATGGAGCATTGTGATGACAAGGGCACAGAACACTTTGATACATGGGTCATGGAGGATTGTAATGACAAGGGCATGGAACATTGTGATGAGAAGGGCATCGAGCATTGTGATGACAAGAGTCATGGAGGTTTGTGATGAGAAGGACATGGAGCAATGTGATGAGAGGCTTCATGGAGCATTGTGATGACAATGGCATGGAGCATTGTGATGCCAAGTGTCATGGAGTTTTGTGATGACAAAGGTCATGGAGCATTTTGATGACAAGGTGGTGGAGCGTTGTGATGAGAAGAGCAGGGAGCACTGTGCTAACAGGGTCATGGAGCAATTTGGTGAAAAAGTCATGGAATATTTTGATGAGAGTGGTTATGGAAAATTGTGATGTCAGGGCTGATGGAGCATTGTGATGAAAATAGTAATGGAGCATTTTGATGACAGGAATTATGGAGCATTGTGATGTCATTGGTCATGGAGCATTTTGATGATAAGTGCATGTAGCATAGTGATGATAGGGGTCATGGAACATTGTGATGACAAGGGTGAGGGAGTATTGTGAAGACTAGTGATGGAACATTGTGATATCAGTGGTGAGAGAGCATTTTGATGAGAAGTGCATGGAGCATTGTGATGACAAGGTTTATGGAGCATTGTGATGACAAGGATGTGGAGCATTGTGATGACAAGCGCATGGTGCATTGTGATGACATGTTTCAAGGAGCATTGTGCTGAAAAGCACATGAAGCATTGTGATGAGAAGTGTCATGGATCACTGTGCTGACAAAGGCATGGTGCATTGTGATGACAAGGGTCACAGGGCATTGTGATGAAAAGGACATGGATCATTGTGATGCAAAATTCATGGAGCCTTGTCATGACAAGGTTCAAGGAGCATACTGATGACAAGTGTCAGCGAGCATTGTGATGACAAGTGTATTGAGCATTGTGATGACAAAGTTCATGGAGTATTGTGAATAGAAGGCCATGGATAATTGTGATGATGAGCGTCATGGGGTGTTGTTATGACAAGTGTTATGGAACATTGTGATCACAAGGGTTTGGAGCATTGTGATGACAGAGGTCATGGAGCATTTTGATTTCATTTTGATGACAATAGCATGAAGTATTATGATGATGGGCATGGTGCATTTTGATGACACGGTTCATGGAGATTTGAGATGAAAAGGGGCATTGAGCATTGTGATTACAGAGGTCTAGGAGAATTGTGATGACAAGGGCATGGAGCATCGTGAATGAGAAGGCCATGGAGCATTCTGAAGACATGCGTCATGGAGCTTTTTGATGACAAGGACAAGGAGCATTGTAATGACAAGGGTTATGGAGCCTTGTGATGACAAGGCCATGGAATATTGTAATGGCAGGTGTCATGGAGCATTGTTATAACAGGGGTAATGGAGCATTTTGAGGACAAGGGCATGGAAAATTGGTCTGAAAAGCTTCATGGATTATTGTGATGAGAGGGGGCATGGAGCATTGTGATGACAGGGGCACGGAACACTGTGATACATGGGTCATGGCGGATTGTAATGACAAGGGCATGGAGCATTGTGTTAAGAAGAGCATCGAGCATTGTGATGAAAAGCATCACGGAGCCTGTGATGACAAGGGCATGGAACAATGTGATGAGAGTGTTCATGGAGCATTTTGATGACAATGGCATGGAGCATTGTGATGCCAAGGGTCATGTAGCTTTGTGATGACAAAGGTCATGGAGCATTTTGATGATAAGCGTGTGGTGAACTGTTTTGAGAAGGGCAGGGATCATTGTGATGAAAGTGTCATGGAGCAATTTGATGAAAATTGTCATGGGACATTTTGATGACAGAGGTTATGGAACATTGTGATGTCAGGGGTCATGGAGGATTATGATGAAAAGGGTCATTGAGCATTTTGATGACAGGGGTCCTGGAACATTGTGATGACAGGGGTGAGGGAGTATTTTGATGACTAGTGATGGAACATTATGATATCAGTGGTGGGAGAGCATTTTGATGTGAAGTGCATGGAGCATTGTGATGACAAGGTTTATAGAGCACTGTGATGACAAGGTGGTGGAGCATTGTGATGACAAGCACATGGCTCATTGTGATGACACAGGTCATGGGGCATTGTGCGGAAAAGCGCATGGAGCATTGTGATGAAAATTGTCATGGAGAATTGTGCTGACAAAGGCATGGAGCATAGTGATGACATGGGTAAAAGAGAATTGTGATGAAAATTTCATGGAGCATTGTGGTGACAAATTTCACAGAACCTTTTGATGACGTGGGCATGGACCATTGTGATGACAAGGTCCTGGAGCATTGTGATGATGAGAGGACCATGGAGCCTTGTGATGACAATTCTCATGGAGCATTCTGATGAAAAGGGGAATGGAGCATTGTGATTACAGTGGTATTGGATCCTTGTGATGACAAGGCCGTAGAGCATTGTGATTGCAGGTGTCATGGAGCATGGTTATGACATGGGCAATGGAGCATTGTGATGACAAGGGCATCGAGCATTGGTCTGAAAAGATTCATGGATTATTGTGATGAGAGTGGGCAAGGAGCATTGTGATGACAAGTTCCTAGAACACTGTGATACATGGGTCATGTAGGATTGTAATGACAAGGGCATGGAGCAATGTGATGAGAGGCTTCATGGAGCAATGTGATGACAAGGGCATGGAGCATTGTGATGACAAGTGTCATGGAGCATTTTGATGACAAGATTCCCAGATCATTGTGTTGTCAGGGGTCATGGAGCGCTGTGATAACAGTGGTCATGGAGCATTGTGATGACAGGGTCAAGGAGCATTGTGATAAGAAGGTCATGAGGCATTAGGCTGAAAATATTCATGGAGTATTGTGATGACAGGGTTAATGGGGCATTGTGATGACAAGGGAATGGAGTATTGTGATGACAAGTCCTGGGACATTGTGATGAGAAAACCATGGAGCCTTGTAATGACAAGTCTCATGGAGCATTCTGATGAAAAGGTGCATGGAGCATTGTGATTGCAGGGGTCATGGAGCATTGTGATGAAAATGGCATGGAGCATTGTGATGCCAAGGGTCATGGAGCTTTGTGATGACAAAGTTCATGGAGCATTTTGATGACAAGGTCGTGGTGCATTGTGATGAGAAGGGCAGTGAGCATTTTGATGACAGGGTCATGGAGCAATTTGATGAAAAGTATCATGGAATATTTTGATGACAGTGGTTATGGAACACTGTTATGTCAGGGGTCATAGAGCATTGTGATGAAAAGGGTCATGGAGCATTTTGATGACAGGGGTTATGGAACATTGTTATGTCAGGGTTCATGGAGCATTGTGATGATAAGGTCATGTAGCTTTGTCATGACAGGGATCATGGAACATTGTGATGACGGGGGCAGAGAGCATTTTGATTAGAAGTGCATGGAGCATTGTGATGACAAGGTTTTTGGAGTACTGCAATGACAAGGATGTGGAGCATTGTGATGACAAGTGCATGGTGCATTGTGATGACATGGGTCATGGAGCATTGTGCTGAGAAGCGCATGGAGCATTGTGATGACAAGGGTCATGGAACATTGTGCTGACAAAGGCATGGAACATTATGATGACAACGGTCACAGAGCATAGTGATGAAAAGTTCATGGAGCATTGTGACAATGGTCACAGAGCCTTGTCATGAGGTGTTCAAGGACCATTGTGATGACAAAGTTCATGAAGGATTGTGATGACTGGAGTCACGGAACACTGTGATGACAAGGGTATGGAGCATTCTGATGACAGGGGCATTGTGCATTGGTCTGACAAATTTCATGGTTTATTGTGATGACAGTGGGCAAGGCGCATTCTGATGAGAAGAGCATGGAGCATTGTGATGAGAAGGTCATGGAGTACTGTGAAGAGAGCGGTCTGGGGGCATTGTGATGACATATGTCATGGTCCATTTTGATGACAATGGCATGGAGCATTCTGATGCCAAGTGTCATGGAGGAATGTGATGACAAAGTTAATGGAGCATTGTGATGACAGGTGTTTGGAGCATTGTGATGACAATGGTCATGGAGCATTTTGATGACAAGGGCATGGAGGATTGTGAATGAAAAGGGCCATTGAGTATTTTGATGACAAGTTCGTGAAGCATTCTGAGGAAAAGCACATGGAGCTTACTATGACAGGGGTCATGGAGCATTTCGATGACAAGTGCATGAAGAATTGTGATTACAAGAGCATGTAACACTGTGATGAGAAGTGTCATGGAGCATTGTGATGGCAAGACCGTGGAGCATTGTGATGAGAAGACCATGGATAATTTTGATGACGAGAGTCACGGAGCACTGTAATGACAAGGGGCATGGAGCATTGGGATGACAGGTGTCATGGAGCATTGTGATGACAGGGGTCATGGAGCATTGTGATGACAATGGTAATGGAGCATTCTGATGACAAGCTTGTGGAGTATTGTGATGACAGTGGCATGGAGCATTGTGAGGAAAAGGGCATGGAGCACAAGTTTCATGGTTTATTGTGATGACAGTGGGCAAGGTGCATTCTGATGAGAAGAGCATGGAGCATTGTGATGAGAAGGTCATGGAGTACTGTGAAGACAGGGGTCTGGGACCATTGTGATGATATATGTCATGGTCCATTGTGATGACAATGGCACGGAGCATTGTGATGCCAAGTGTCATGGAGGAATGTGATGACAAAGTTAATGGAGCATTGTGATGACAGGGGTTTGGAGCATTGTGATGACAACGGTCATGGAGCATTGTGATGATAAGGGTCATAGAGCATTCTGATGACAAGCTTGTGGAGTATTGTGATGACAATGCCATGGAGCATTGTGAGGAAAAGGGCATGGAGCATTGTGAAGAAAAAGGCATGGAGCCTTTTCATGAAAGTGTTCAAGGAGCATTCTGACGAAAAGTGTCAGGGAGCATTGTGATGACAAGTGTATTGAGCATTGGGATGACAAATTTCATGGAGCATTGTGATGACAAGGGCATGGAGTATTGTGATGACAGGCATCATGGAGCAATGTGATGACAATTGTTATGGAACATTGTGATCAGAACAGTTTGGAGCATTGTGATGACACAGGTCATGGATCATTTTGATTTCAAGAATCACGGAGCATTGTGATGACAAGGGCATGAAACAATGTGATCCCAAGGTTCACAGAGGATTGTGATGACACTGGTAATGGAGAATTGTGATGACAAGTGCATGGAGCATTGTGATGACAAGGTCATTTATCATTTTGCTGACAAAGGCATGGAGAATTGTGAAGACAAGTGTAAGGAGCTATGTGATGACAAGCGTCAAAGAGCATTGTGATTACAGGGGTCATGGAGCATTGGGATGACAAGCACATGGAACATTCTGATGACAAGTGGCATGGATCATTTTGATGACTGTGGTCATGTAGCATTGTGATGACATGGGTCATGGAGCTTTGTGATGAGAAGGTCATGGAGCATTGGGCTGAAAATGTTCATGGAGTATTGTGATGACAGGGGTCATGGAGCATTGTGATGACAGGGTCATAGAGCACTGTGATAAGAAGGTCATGGAGCACTGGGCTGAAAATGTTCATGGCGTATTGTGATGACAGGGGTAATAGGGCATTGTGTTGACAAGGGAATGGAGCATTGTGATGACAAGGTCCTGGGGCATTGTGATGAGAAAACCATGTAGCCTTGTGATGACAAGTATCATGGAGCATTCTGATGAAAAGGTGCATGGAGCATTGTGATTACAGGGGTCATGAAGCATTGTGATGAAAATGGCATGGAGCATTGTGATGCCAAGTGTCATGGAGCTTTGTGATGACAAAGTTCATGGAGCATTTTGATGACAAGTTCGTGGTGCATTTTGATGAGAAGGGCAGGGAGCATTTTGATGACAGGGTCATGGAGCAATTTGATGAAAAGTATCATGGAATATTTTGATGACAGTGGTTATGGAACACTGTTATGTCAGGGTCATGGAGCATTGTGATGAAAAGGGTCATGGAGCATTTTGATGACAGGGGTTATGGAACATTGTGATGTCAGGGTTCATGGAGCATTGTGATGATATGGTCAAGCAGCATTGTCATGACAGGGATCATGGAACATTGTGATGACAGGGGGGAGAGAGCATTTTGATGAGAAGTGCATGGAGCATTGTGATGACAAGGTTTTTGGAGCACTGTAATGACAAGGATGTGGAGCATTGTGATGACAAACGCATGGCACAATATGATGACATGGGTTATGGAGCATTGTGATGACAAGGGTCATGGAGCATTGTGCTGACAAAGGCATGGAGCATGGTGATGACAAGGATCACAGAGCATTGTGATGAAAAGTTCATGGAGCATTTTGGTGAGAAAGGTCAGAGAGCCTTGTGTGACGAGGACATGGACCATTGTGATGACAAATATTATGAAGCCTTATGATGACTGGAGTCACATAGCATTGAGATGACAGGGGTCTTGGAGCACTGTGATGACAAGGACATGGAGCATTGTAATGAGAAGGCCATGGAGCATTCTGATGACATGCATCATGGAGCTTTGTGATTAAACGACATGGAGCATTGTGATTAAATGGGTCTTGGAGCATTGTGATGAAAATGACATGGAGCCTTGTCATGACAGGGTTCAAGGAGCATACTGATGACAAGTGTCAGGGAGCATTGTGATGACAAGTGTATTGAGCATTGTGATGACAAAGGTCATGGAGCACTGTGATGAGAAGACCATGGATAATTGTGATGATGAGCGTCATGGTGCATTGTGATGACAATGTTTATGGAACATTGTGATCACAAGGGTTTGGAGCATTTTGATGACAGAGGTCTTGGAGCATATTGATTTCACTGTTATGACAATAGCATGAAGCATTATGATGATGGACATGGTGTATTGTGATGACAGGGTCATGGAGCAATTTGATGAAAAGGGCCATGGAACATTTTGATGACAGTGGTTATGGAACACTGTGATGTCAGGGGTCTTGGAGCCTTGTGATGAAAAGGGTGATGGAGCATTCTGATGACAGAGGATATGGAACATTTTGATGTCAGGGGTCATGGAGCATTTTTATGATATGGCATGTGGCATTGTGATGACAGAGGTCATGGAAAATTGTGATGACTGTGGTGAGGGAGTATTGTGATGACTACTGATGGAACATTGTGATATTAGTGGTGAGAAAGCATTTTGATGAGAAGTGCAAGGAGCATTGTGATGAAAAGGTTTATGGAGCATTGTGATGACAACGATGTGGAGCATTCTGATGACAATTACATGGCGAATTTTGATGACATGGGTCATGGAGCATTGTGCTGAGAAGCGCATGGAACATTGTGATGACACGGGTCATGGAACATTGTGACGACAACGGTCACAGAGCATTGTGATGAAAAGTTTATGGAGCACTGTGGTGACAATGGTCACAGAGTCTTGTGATGACGAGGGCAAGGACCATTGTGATGACAAAGGTCATGAAGCATTGTGATGACTGGAGTCACGGAACATTGTGATGACAAGGGTATGGAGCATTCTGATGACAGGGGCATGGTGCATTGGTCTGAGAAATTTCATGGTTTATTGTGATGACAGTGGGCAAGGCACATTCTGATGAGAAGAGCATGGAGCATTATGATGAGAATGTCATGGAGTACTGTGAAGACAGGGGTCTTGGGTCATTGTGATGACATATGTCATGGTCCATTGTGATGACAATGGCATGGAGTAATGTGATGCCAAGTGTCATGGAGGAATGTGATGACAAAGTTAATAGAGCATTGTGATACAGGGGTTTGGAGCATTGTGATGACAATGGTCATGGAGCATTTTGATGACAAGGGCATGGAGGATTGTGATGACAAGGGCCATTGAGAATTTTGATGACAAGTTCCTGAAGCATTGTGATGAAAAGCACATGGAGCTTGCTATGACAGGGGTCATGGAGCATTGCGATGACAAGTGCATGGAGAACTGTGATGACAAGAGCATGTAACATTGTGATGAGAAGTGTCATGGAGCATTGTGATGGCAAGACCGTGGAGCACTGTGATGAGAAGACCATGGATAATTTTGATGACTAGTGTCATGGAACACTATAATGAAAAGGGGCATGGAGCATTGTGATGACAGGTGTCATGGAGCATTCTGATGACATGGGTCATGGAGCATTGTGATGACAAGGGTCATGGAGCATTCTGATGACAAGCGTGTGGAGTATTGTGATGACAATGGCATGGAGCATTGTGATGAAAAGGGCATGGAGCATTGTGATGAAAATGGCATGGAGCCTTTTCATGACAGGGTTCAAGGAGCATTCTGACGAAAAGTGTCAGGGAGCATTGTGATGACAAGTGTATTGAGCATTGTGATGACAAAGTTCATGGAGCATTGTGATGACAAGGGTATGGAGTATTTTGATGACAGGCATCATGGAGCGTTGTGATGACAACTGTTATGGAACATTGTGATCACAAGAGTTTGGAGCATTGTGATGACACAGGTCATGGATCATTTTGATTTCAAGAATCACGGAGCATTGTGATGACAAGGGCATGAAACAATGTGATCCCAAAGTTCACGGAGGATTGCGATGACACTGGTAATGGAGAATTGTGATGACAATTCCATGGAGCATTGTGATGACAAGGTCATGTAGCACTTTGCTGACAAAGGCATGGAGAATTGTGATGACAAGTGTCATGGAGCTGTGTGACGACAAGCGTCTAGGAGCATTGTGATTACAGGGGTCATGGAGCATTGGGATGACAAGCACATGGAACATTCTGATGACAAGTGGCATGGATCATTTTGATGACTGTGGTCATGTAGAATTGTGATGACATGTGTCATGGAGCTTTGTGATGAGAAGGTCCTGCAGCATTGGGCTGAAAATATTCATGGAGAACTGTGATGACAGGGGTCATGGAGCATTGTGATGAGAAGGGAATGGAGCAATGTGATGAGAAGGTCCTGGAGTATTGTGATGAGAGGGCCATGGAGCCTTGTGATGACAAGGGTCATGGAGCATACTGATGAAAAGTTGCAAGGAGCATTGAGATTACAGGGATTTTGAAGGATTGTGATGACAAGGGCATGGAGTATTGTGATGAGAAAGCAATGGAGCATTCTGATGACATGAGTCATGGAGCATTGTGATGACAAGGGCATGGTGCATTGTGATGACTGGGGCATGGAACATTGGTCTGACAAGTTTCATGGATTATTGTAATGACAGTGGGCATGGCGCATTGTGATGACAAGGGCATGGAACATTGTGATGACAAGGTCATGGAGTATTATGAAGACAGGTGTCAGGGAGCATTGTGATGACATATGTCATTGTCCATTGTGATGACAATGGCATGGAGCATTGTGATACCAAGTGTCATGGAGGATTGTGATGACAAAGGTAATGGAGCATTTTGATGACAAGGGCTTGGAACATTGTGATGACAAGGGTCATGGAGCATTGTGATGACAAGGGCATGGAGCATTTTGATGACAAGGGACATTGAGAATTTTGATGACAATATCATGAAACATTGTGATGAAAAGCTCATGGAGCTTGCTATGACAGGGATCATAGAGCATTCCGATGACTAGTGCATGGAAAATTGTGATGACAAGATCATGTAACAGTGTGATAAGAAGTGTCATGGAGCATTGTGATGACAAGGACGTGGAGAATTGTGATGACATGGGACATGGAACATTGTGAAGACCAGGGCATGGAGCATTGTGATGGCAAGACCGTGGAGCATTGTGATGAGAAGATCACGGATAATTGTGATGACGAGCATCATAGAGCACTGTAATGACAAGGGTAATGTAGCATTGTGATGATAAGGGCATGGAGCATTGTGATGAGAAGGCCTCGGAGCATTCTGATGACATGCGTCATGAATATTTTTGACGACAAGGGAATGGAAAATTGTGATTACAGGGGTCTTGGAGCATTGTGATGAAAAGGGAATGGATCATTGTGATGAAAAATGCATGGAGCCTTGTCATGACACGGTTCAAGGAGCATACTGATGACAACTGTCAGGGAGCATTGTGATGATAAGTGTATTGAGCATTGTGATGACAAAGATCATGGAGCATTGTGATGAGAAGACCATGGATAATTGTGATGACCAGCGTCATGGGGCATTGTGATGACAAGTGTTATGGAACATTGTGATCAGAAGGGTTTGGTGCATTGTGATGACAGAGTTCATGGAGCATTTTGATTTCATTGTGATGACAATAGCATGAAATATTATGGTGATGGGCACGGTGCATTGTGATGACAGAGTTAATGGAGAATTGAGATGAAAAGGGGCATGGAGCATTGTGATTACAGGGGTGTTGGAGCATTGTGATGACAAGGGCATGGAGCATTGTGATGAGAAGGCAATGGAGCATTCTGATGACATGTGTCATGGAACTTTGTGATGACAAGGGCATGGAACATTGTGATTACAGGGGTCATGGAATATTGTGATGACAGGGGTGAGGGAGTATTGTGATGACTAGTGATGGAACATTGTGATATCAGTGGTGAGAAAGCATTTTGAGGAGAAGTGCATGGAGCATTATGATGACAAGGTTTATGGAGCATTTTCATGACAAGGATGTGGAGAATTGTGATGACAAGTGCATGGTGCATTGTGATGACATGGGTTATGGAGCATTGAGATGAAAAGGGGCATGGATAATTTTGATTACAGAGGTCTTGGTGCATTGTGATGACAAGGGTCATGGAGCCTTGTGATGACAAGGCAGTGGAACATTGTGATGGCAGGGTCATGGAGCATTGTTATGACAGGTGTAAAGGAGCATTGTGATGACAATGGCATGGAGCATTGTGATGCCAAGTGTCATGGGGCATTTTGACAACAAGGTCATGGGGCATTTAGATGAAAAGGACAGGGAGCATTGTGATGACAGGGTCATGGAGAAATTTGATGAAAAATGTCATGGAATATTTTGATGACAGGGATTATGGAACATTGAGATGTCAGGGGTCATGAAGCATTGTGATGAAATGGGTCATGGAGCATTTTGTGACCGGGGTTATGGAACATTGTGTTGTCAGGTGTCATGGAGCATTCTGATGATAAGGGAATGTAGCAATGTGATGACAAGGGTCATGGAGCATTGTGATAACAAAGGCATGGAGCAATGTGATGAGAGGGGCATGTAACATTGGCCTGACATGTTTCATGGATTATTGTGATGACAGTGGGCATGGAGAATTGAGATGACAAGGGCATGGATCATTGTGGTGAGTAAGGTCACAGAGCCTTTTATGACGAGGGCATGGACCATTGTGAGGACAAAGGTCATGAAGCATTGTGATGACTTGAGTCACAGAGCATTGTGATGACAGGGGTCATGGAGCTTTGTGATGACAAAGGCATGGAACATTGTGATGACAGGGGCATAGAACATTGGTCTGACATGTTTCATGGATTATTGTGATGACAGTGGGCATGGCACATTGTGATGACAAGGGCATGGAACATTGTGATGACAAGGTCATGGAATATTGTGAAGACAGGTGTCAAGGAGCATTGTGATGACATATATCATTGTCCATTGTGATGACAATGGCATGGAGCATTGTGATACCAAGTGTCATGGAGGATTGTGATTACAAAGGTAATGGAGCATTTTGATGACAAGGGCTTGGAACATTGCGATGACAAGGGTCATGGAGCATTGTGATGACAAGGGCATGGAGCATTCTGATGAAAAGGGAATGGATCATGGTGATGAAAAAGGCATGGAGCCTTGTCATGACAGTGTTCAAGGAGCATACAGATGACAAGTGTCAGCGAGCATTTTGATGCCAAGTGTATTGAGCATTGTGGTGACAAAGGTCATGGAGCATTGTGATGAGAAGACCTTGCATAACTGTGATGACGAGCGTTATGGGGCATGTGATGACAAGTGTTATGGAACATTCTGATCAGAAGTGTTTGGAGAGTTGTGATGACAGAGGACATGGAGCATTTTGATTTCATTGTGATGACAATAGCATGAATCATTATGATGATGGGCATGGTGCATTGTGATGACAGGCTTCATGGAGCATTGAGATGAAAAGGGGCATGGAGCATTGTGATTACGAGGGTGTGGGAGCATTGTGATCACAAGGGTCATGGAGCCTTGTGATGACAAGGCCGTGGAACATTCTGATGGCAGGGGTCATGGAGCATTGTTATGACAGGTGTAATGGAGAATTGTGATGACAAGGGCATGGAGCAATGTGATGAGAGATTTCATTGAGCATTGTGATGACAATTGCATGGAGCATTGTGATGCCAAGGGTCATGGAGCTTTGTGATGACAAATGTCATGGGGCATTTTGATGACAATGGCATGGTGCATTGTGATGAGAAGGGCAAGGAGCATTGTGATGACAGGGTCATGGAGCAATTTGAATAAAAGGGTCATGGAATATTTTGATGACAGGGGTTATGGAACATTGTGATGTCTGGGGTCATGAAGCATTGTGATGAAATGGGTCATGGAACATTTTGTGACAGGGGTTATGGAACATTGTGATGTCAGAGGTCATGGAGCATTGTGATTATAAGGGCATGTAGCACTGTGATGACAGTGGTCATGGAACATTGTGATGACAGGGGTGAGCGAGTATTGTGATGACTAGTGATGGAACATTGTGATATATGTGGTGAGAGAACATTTTGATGAGAAAGGCATGGAGCATTGTATGACAAGTTTTATGGAGCATAGCGATGAAAAGGTTGTAGAGCATTGTGATGAAAAGAGCATGGCACATTGTGATGACATGTGTCATTGAGCATTGTGCTGACAAGGGCATGGAGCATTCTGATGAAAAGGTGCATGGAGCATTGAGATTACAGGGGTTTTGGAGCATTGTGATGACAAGGGCATGGAGTATTGTGATGAGAAGGCAATGGAGCTTTCTGATGACATGCGTCATGGAGCTTTGTGATGACAAGTACATGGAGCATTGTGATTGCAGGGGTCTTGGATCATTGTGATGAAAAGGGAATGGATCATTGTGCTGAAAATTGCATGGAGCCTTGTCATGACAGGGTTCAAGGAGCCTACTGATGACAACTGTCAGGGAGCATTGTGATGATAAGTGTATTGAGCATTGTGATGACAAAGATCATGGAGCATTGTGATGAGAAGACCATGGATAATTGTGATGACCAGCGTCATGGGGCATTGTGATGACAAGTGTTACGGAACATTGTGATCAGAAGGGTTTGGTGCATTGTGATGACAGAGGTCATTGAGCATTTTGATTTCATTGTGATGACAATAGCATGAAATATTATGGTGATGGGCACGGTGCATTGTGATGACAGGGTTCATGGAGCATTGAGATGAAAAGGTGCATGAAGCATTGTGATTACAGGAGTGTTGGAGCATTGTGATGAAAAGGTCATGGAGCATTGTGATGAGAAGGCCATGGAGCATTCTGATGACATGCGTCATGGAGCTTTGTGATGACAAGGGCATGGAGAATTTTCATTACAGGGGTCATGGAATATTGTGATGACATGGGTGAGGGAGTTTTGTGATGACTAGTGATGGAACATTGTGATATCAGTGGTGAGAAAGCATTTTGAGGAGAAGTGCATGGAGCATTGTGATGACAAGGTTTACGGAGCATTTTGATGACAAGGATGTGGAGCATTGTGATGACAAGTGAATGGTGCATTGTGATGACCTGGGTTATGGTACATTGTGCTTACAAAGGCATCGAGCTTTGTGATGACAAGTGTCACAGACATTGTGATAAAAATTTCATGGAGCATTGTGGTGACAAAGGTCACAGAGCTTTGTGTGACCAGGTCATGGACCATTGTGATGACAAATGTCATGAAGCATTGTGATGACTGCAGTCACGGAGCATTGTGACAACAGGGGTCTTGGAGCATTGTGATGATAAGGGAATGGAAGATTGTGATGAAAATGGCATGGAGCCTTGTCATGACAGTGTTCAAGGAGCATACTGATGACAAGTGTCAGCGAGCATTGTGATGCCAAGTGTATTGAGCATTGTGGTGACAAAGGTCATGGAGCATTTTGATGAGAAGACCTTGCATAATTGTGATGACGAGCGTCATGAGGCATGTGATGACAAGTGCTATGGAATATTGTGATCAGAAGGGTTTGGAGCATTGTGATGACAGAGGACATGGAGCATTTTGATTTCATTGTGATGACAATAGCATGAATCATTATGATGATGGGCATGGTGCATTGTGATGACAGTGTTCATGGAGCATTGAGATGAAAAGGGGCATGGAGAATTGTGATTACAGAGGTCTTGGAGCATTGTGATGACAAGGGTCATGAAGCCTTGTGATGACAAGGCCGTGGAACATTGTGATTGCAGGGGTCATGGAGCATTGTTATGACAGGTGTAATGGAGCATTGTGATGACAAGGGCATGGAGCAATGTGATGAGAGATTTCATTGAGCATTGTGATGACAATGGCATGGATCATTGTGATGCCACTTGTCATGGAACTTTGTGATGACAAATGTCATGGGGCATTTTGATGACAAGGGCGTGGTGCATTGTGATGAGAAAGGCAGGGAGTAATTTGATGACAGGGTCATGGAGCAATTTGAATAAAAGGGTCATGGAATATTTTGATGACAGGGGTTATGGAACATTGTGATGTCAGGGGTCATGAAGCATTGTGATGAAATGGGTCATGGAGCATTTTGTTACAGGGGTTATGGAACATTGTGATGTCAGGGGTCATGGAGAATTGTGATGATAAGGGCATGTAGCACTGTGATGACAGTGGTCATGGGACATTGTGATTACAGGGGTGAGCGATTATTGTGATGACTAGCGATGGAACATTGTGATATATGTGGTGAGAGAGAATTTTGATGAGAAGTGCATGGAGAATTGTGATGACAAGTTTTATGGAGCATAGCGATGAAAAGGATGTGGAGCATTGTGATGAAAAGAGCATGGCACATTGTGATGACATGTGTCATGAAGCACTGTGCTGACAAGCGCATGGAGCATTTTGATGACAAGGGACACAGCATTGTGATGAAAATTTCATGGAGAATTGCGGTGACAAAGATCACAAAGCCTTGTGTGACGAGGGCATGAACCATTGTGAGGAGAAAGTTCATGAATCATTGTGATGACTGGAGTCACGGAGCACTGTGATGACAGGGGTCATGGAGCATTGTGATGACAAGGGCATGGAGCAATGTGAGGACAGGGGCATGGAACATTGGTCTGACAATTTTCATGGATTATTGTGATGAGAGTGGGCATGGAGCATTGAGATGACAAGGGCATGGAGCATTGTGTTGACAAAGGTCACAGAGCCTTGTGTGACGAGGGCATGGTCCATTGTGAGGAGAAATGTCATGAAGCATTGTGATGACTGGAGTCACGGAGCATTGTGGTGACAGGGGTCATGGAGCATTGTGATGACAAGGGCATGGAGCATTGGTCTGACATGTTTCATGGATTATTGTGATGACAGTGGGCATGGCGCATTGTGATGACAAGGGCATGGAACATTGTGATGACAAGGTCATGGAGTATTTTGAAGACAGGTGTCAGGGAGCGTTGTGATGACATATGTCATTGTCCATTGTGATGACAATGGCATGGAGCATTGTGATACCAAGTGTCATGGAGGATTGTGATGACAAAGGTAATGGAGCATTTTGATGACAAGGGCTTGGAACATTGCGATGAGAAGGGTCATGGAACATTGTGATGACAAGGGCATGGAGCATTCTGATGAAAAGGTGCATGGAGCATTGAGATTACAGGGCTTTTGAAGCAATGTGATGACAAGGGCATGGAGCATTGTGATGAGAAGGCAATGGATCATTCTGATGACATGCGTCATGGAGCTTTGTGATGGCAAGGACATGGAGCATTTTGATTAAAGGGGTCTTCTAACATTGTGATGAAAAGGGAATGGATCATTGTGATGAAAAATGCATGGAGCCTTGTCATGACAGGGTCAAGGAGCATACTGATGACAACTCTTAGGAAGCATTGTGATGATAAGTGTATTGAGCATTGTGATGACAAAGATCATGGAGCATTGTGATAAGAAGACCATGGATAATTGTGATGACCAGCCTCATGGGGCATTGTGATGACAAGTGTTATGGAACATTGTGATCAGAAGGGTTTGGTGCATTGTGATGACAGAAGTCATTGAGCATTTTGATTTCATTGTGATGACAACAGCATGAAATATTATAGTGATGGGCACGGTGCATTGTGATGACAGGTTTCATGGAGCATTGAGAAGAAAAGTGGCATGGAGCATTGTGATTACAGGGGTGTTGGAGCATTGTGATGACAAGGGCATGGAGCATTGTGATGAGAAGGCCATGGAGCATTCTGATGACATGCGTCATGGAGCTTTGTGATGACAAGGGCATGGAGCATTGTGATTACAGGTGTCTTGGTGCATTGTGATGAAAAGGGTCATCGAGGCTTGTGATGACAAGGCCGTGGAACCTTGTGATGGCAGGGGTCATGGATCATTGTTATGACAGGGATAATGGAACTTTGTGATGACAAAGGTCATGGGGCATTTTGATGACAAGGGCATGGTGCATTGTGATGAGAAGGGCAGGGAGCATTGTGATGAGAGCTTCATGGAGCAATTTGATGAAAAGTGTCATGGAATATTTTGATGACAGGGTTTATGGAACATTGTGATGTCAGGGGTCATGAAGCATTGTGATGAAATGGGTCATGGAGCATTTTGTGACAGGAGTTATGCAACATTGTGATGTCAGGGGTCATGGAGCATTGTGATGATAAGGGCCTGTAGCACTGTGATGACAGGGGTCATGGAACATTGTGATGACAGGGGTGAGGGAGTATTGTGATGACTAGTGATGGAACATTGTGTTATATGTGTTGAGAGAGCATTTTGATGAGAAGTGCATGGAGCATTGTGATGACAAGGTTTATGGAGCATAGCGATGAAAACGATGTGGAGCATTGTGATGACAAGCGCATGGAACATTGTGATGACATAGGTCAAGGAGCATTGTGCTCACAACCCCATGGAGCATTTTGATGACAAGTGTCATGGAGCATTGTGCTGACAAAGGCATGGAGCATTGTGATGACTAGGGAAAAAGAGCATTGTGATGAAATGTTCATGGAGCATTGTGGTGACAAAGATTACAGAGCCTTGTGTGAAGAGGGCATGGATCATTGGTCGGACAAGTTTCAAGGAATATTGTGATGACAGTGGGCATGGAGAATTGTGATGACAAGGGCATGGAGCATTGTGGTGACAAAGGTCATGAAGCATTGTGATGACAATGGCATGGAGCATTGTTATAACAAGTGTCATGGAGGATTGTGATGACAAAGGTAATGGAGCATTTTGATGACAAGGGCTTTGGACGTTGTGATGACAAGGGTCATGGAGCATTGCGATGACAAGTGCCATTGAGAATTTTAATGACAACGTCGTGAAGCATTGTGATGACAAGCGCATGGAGCTTGCTATGACAGGGGTCATAGAGCATTGCGATGACAAGTGCATGGAGAATTGTGATGAAATTATCATGTAATATTGTGATAATAAGTGTCATGGAGCATTGTGATGACAAGGACGTGGAGAATTGTGATGACATGGGACATGGAGCATTGTGATGACCGGGGCATGTAGCATTGTAATGGCAAGAACGTGGAGCGTTGTCATTAGAAGATCACGGATAACTGTGATGACAAGCATCATGGAGCACTGTAATGACAAGGGACATGGAGCATTGTGATTACAGGGGTCTTGGAGCATTGTGATGACATGGGCATGGATCATTGTGATGAGAAGGCCACGGAGCATTCTGATGACATGCGTCATGAATCTTTGTGATGACAAGGGCATGGAGCTTTGTGATTACATGGGTATTGGAGCACTGTGATGACAAGGGTCATGGAGCCTTGGATGACATGGCCGTGGATCATTGTGATGGCAGGGGTCATGGAGCATTTCTATGACAGGGGTAAAGGAGAATTGTGATGACAAGGGCATGGATCATTGGTCTGAAAATTTCATGGATTATTGTGATGAGATTCGGCATGGAGCATTGTGATGATCAGGGCACGGAACACTCTGATACATGTGTCATGGGGGATTGTACTGACAACGGCATGGAACATTGTGATGAGAAGAGTATCGAGCATTGTGATGACAAGCATCATGGAGCATTGTGCTGACAAGGGCATGGAGCAATGTGATGAGAGGTTTCATGTAGCATTGTGATGAAATGGCATGGAGCATTGTGATGCCAAGGGTCATGGAGTTTTGTGATGACAAACGTCATGGAGCATTTTGATGACAAGGTGGTGGTGCATTGTGATGAGAAGGGCAGGGAGCATTGTGATGACAGGGTTATGGAACAAATTGATGAAAAGTGTCATGGAACATTTTGATTACAGGGTTTATGGAACATTGTGATGTCAGGCGTCATGGAGCATTTTGATGAAAAGGGTCATGGAGCATTCTGATGAAAAGTTTCATGGAGCATTGTGATTACAGGGGTTTTGAAGCATTGTGATGACAAGGGATGGAGTATTGTGATGAGAAGGCAATGGATCATTCTGATGACATGCATCATGTAGCTTTGTGATGACAAGTACGTGGAGCATTGTGATTAAAGTGGTCTTGGAGCATTGTGATGAAAAGGGAATGGATCATTGTGAGGAAAAATGCCTGGAGCCTTGTCATGACAGGTTTCAAGGAGCATACTGATGACAACAGTCAGGGAGCATTGTGATGATAAGTGTATGGAGCATTGTGATGACAAAGATATTGGAGCATTGTGATGAGAAGTCCATGGATAATTGTGATGACCAGCCTCATGGGGCATTGTGATTACAAGTGTTATGGTATATTGTGATCAGAAGGGGTTGGTGCATTGTGATGACAGAGGTCATTGAGCAGTTTGATTTAATTTTGATGACAACAGCATGAAATATTATGGTGATGGACCCGGTGCATTGTGATGACAGGGTTCATGGAGCATTGGGATGAAAAACGGCCTGGAGCACTGTGATTACAGGGCTGTTGGAGAATTGTGATGACAAGGGCATGGAGCATTGGGATGAAAAACGGCCTGGAGCATTGTGATTACAGGGGTCTTGGAGCATTGTGACGACAAAGGTCATGGAGGCTTGTGATGACAAGGCCGCGGAACCTGGTGATTGCAGGGGTCATGGATCATTGTTATGACAGGGGTAATGGAGCTTTGTGATGACAAAGGTCATGGGGCATTTTGATGACAAGGGCGTGGTGCATTGTGATGTGAAGGGCAGGGAGCATTGTGATGACAGAATCATGGAGCAATTTGATGAAAAGTGTCATGGAATATTTTGATGACAGGGGTAATGGAACATTGTGATGTCAGGGGTCATGGAGCATTGTGATGATAAGGGCATGTAGCACTATGATGACAGGGGTCATGGAACATTGTGATGACAGGGGTGAGGGGGTATTGTGATTACTAGTGATGGAATATTGTGATATATGTTTTGAGAGAACATTTTGATGAGAAGTGCATGGAGCATTGTGATGACAACTTTTATGGAGCATAGTGATGAAAAGGATGTGGAGCACTGTGATGACAAACCCATCGCGCATTGTGATGACATTGGTCAGGGAGCATTGTGCTGACAAACGCATAGAGCATTGTGATGACAAGGGACAAAGAGCATTGTGATGAAAAGTTCATGCAGCATTATAGTGACAAAGATCACCGAGCCTTGTGTGAAGAGGGCATGGATCATTGGTCTGACAAGTTTCATGGATTATTGTGATGACAGTGGGCATGTAGCATTGTGATGACAAGGGCATGGAGCATTCTGGTGACAAAGGTCACATAGCCTTGTGTGACGTGGGCATGGACCATTGTGATGACAAATGTCATGAAGCATTGTGATGACTGGAGTCAGGGAGCATTGTGATGACATATGTCATTGTCCATTGTGATGACAATGGCATGGAGCATTGTGATACCAAGTGTAATGGAGGATTGTGATGACAAAGGTAATGGAACATTTTGATGACAAGGGCTTGGGACATTGTGATGACAAGGGTCATGGAGCATTGTGATGACAAGGGCATGGAGCATTGTGATGAAAAGGGCCATTGAGAATTTTGATGTCAATGTCGTGAAGCATGTGATGACAAGCTCATGGAGCTTGCTATGACAGAGGTCATAGAGCATTCCGATGACAAATGCATGGAGAATTGTGATGAAAAGATGAGGTAACATTGTGATAGGAAGTGTCATGGAGCATTGTGATGACAAGGACTTGGAGAATTGTGATAACATGGGACATGGAGCATTGTGATGACCAGGGCATGGAGCATTGTGATGGCAAGACCGTGGAGCATTGTGATGAGAAGATCACGGATAATTGTGATGACGAGCGTCATGGAGCACTGTAATGACAAGGGGCATGGAACATTGTGAATCCAGGGTTCCTGGAGCATTGTGATGACAAGGGAATGGAGCATTTTCATGAGAAGGCCATGGAGCATTCTGATGACATGCGTCATGAATCATTGTGACGACAAGGGCATGGAACATTGTGATTACAGAGGTCTTGGAGCACTATGATGACAAGGGTCATGGAGCTTTGGATGACAAGGCCGTGGAACATTGTGATGGCAGGGGTCATGGAGCATTGTTATGACAGGGGTAATGGAGCATTGTGATGACATGTGCATGAAACATTGGTCTGAAAATTTCATGGATTATTGTGATGAGATTCGGCATGGAGCATTGTGATGACTAGGGCACAGAACACTTGATACATGTGTCATGGAGGATTGTAATGACAAGGGCATGGAACATTGTGATGAGAAGAGTGTCGAGCATTGTGATGACAAGCGTCATGGAGCATTGTGCTGACAAAGGCATGGAGCATAGTGAAGACATGGGTAAAAGAGCATTGTGATGAAATTTTCATGGAGCATTATGGTGACAAATTTCACAGAGCCTTTTAATGAAGTGTGCATGGACCAGTGTGATGACAATGTACAGGAGCATTGTGATGAGAGGACCATGGAGCCTTTTGGTGACAATTCTCATGGAGCATTCTGATGAAAAGTGGCATGGAGCATTGTGATTACAGGGGTATTGGATCCTTGTGATGACAAGACCGTTGAACATTGTCATGGCAGGGTTCATGGAGCATGGTTATGACATGGGCAATGGAGGATTGTGATGACAAGGGCATCAAGCATTGGTCTGAAAACTTTCATGCATTACTGTGATGAGAGTGGGCATAGAGCATTGTGATGTCTAGGGCACGGGACACTGTGATACATGGATCATGGATGTTTGTAATGACAAGGGCATGGGGCAATGTTATGAGAGGCTTCATGGAGCATTGTGATGACAAGGGTCATGGAGCATTTTGAATACAAGATTCCCATATCATTGTGTTGTCAGGGTTCATGGAGCTCTCTGATGACAGTGGTCATGGAGCATTGTGATGACAGGGTCATGGAGCATTGTGATAAGAAGGTCATGGAGCATTGGGCTGAAAATGTTCATGGAGTATTGTGATGACAGGGTAATGGGGCACTGTGATGACAAGGTTCTGGGGCATTGTGATGAGAAAACCATGGAGTCTTGTGATGACAAGTCTCATGGAGCATTGTGATGAAAATGTGCATGGAGCATTGTGATTACAGGGGTCATGAAACTTTGTGATGAAAATGGCATGGAGCATTGTGATGCCAAGGGTCATGGAGTTTGTGATGACAAAGTTCATGGGGCATTTTGATGAGAAGGTCGTGGTGCATTGTGATGAGAAGGGCAGGGAGCATTTTGATGACAGGGTCATGGAGCAATTTGATGAAAAGTATCATGGAATATTTTGATGACAGTGGTTATGGAACATTGTGATGACAGGGGTCATGGAGGATTGTGATGAAAAGGGTCATGGAGCATTTTGATGACAGAGGTAATGGAACATTGTGATGTAAGCGTTCATGGAGCATTGTGATGATAAGGTCATGTAGCATTGTCATGACACTGATCATGGAACATTGTGATGACAGGGCGAGAGAGCATTTTAATGAGAAGTGCATGGAGCATTGTGATGACAAGGTTTTTGGAGCTCTGTAATGACAAGGATGTGGAGCACTGTGATGGCAAGCGCATGGGGCATTGTGATGACATGGGTTGTGGAGCATTGTGCTCACAAGCGCATGGAGCATTGTGATGACAAGGGTCATGGAGCATTGTGCTGACAAAGGCATGGAGCATGGTGATGACAAGGATCACAGAGCATTGTGATGAAAATTTCATGGAGCATTGTGATGAGAAGGCCATGGAGCATTCTGATGACATGCGTCATGGAGCTTTGTGATGACAAGGGCATGGAGAATTGTGGTTACAGGGGTCATGGATTATTGTGATGACAGGGGTGAGGGAGTATTTTGATGACTAGTGATGGAACATTTTGATATCAGTGGTGAGAAGGCATTTTGAGGAGAAGTGCATGAAGCATTGTGATGACAAGGTTTATGGAGCATTTTGATGACAAAGGATGTGGAGCACTGTGATGACAAGTGCATGGTGCATTGTGATGACATGGGTTATGGAGCATTGTGCTGACACGCACATTGAGCATTGTGATGACAAGGGTCATGGAGCATTGTGCTGACAAAGGCATGGAGCTTTGTGATGACAAGGGTCACAGAGCATTGTGATAAAAATTTCATGGAGCATTGTGGTGACAAAGATCACAGAGCTTTGTGTTACGAGGTCAAGCACCATTGTGATGACAAATATCATGAAGAATGGTGATGACTGGAGTCACGGAGCATTGTGATAACAGGGGTCATGGAGCATTGTGATGAAAAGGGAATGGATCATTGTGATGAAAAAGGCATGGAGCCTTGTCATGACAATGTTCAAGGAGCATACTGATGACAAGTGTCAGCCAGCATTGTGATGCCAAGTGTATTGAGCATTGTGATGACAAAGGTCATGGTGCATTGTGATGAGAAGACCCTGCATAATTGTGATGACGAGCGTCATGGGGCATGTGATGACAAGTGTTATGGAATGCTGTGATCAGAAGGGTTTGGAGCATTGTGATGACAGAGGACTTGGAGCATTTTGATTTCATTGTGATGACAATAGCATGAATCATTATGATGATGGGAATGGTGTATTGTGATGACAGGGTTCATGGAGCATTGAGATGAAAAGGGGCATGGAGAATTGTGATTACAGAGGTCTTGGTGCATTCTGATGACAAGGGTCATGGAGCCATGTGATGACACGGCAGTGGAACATTGTGATGGCAGGGGTCATGGAGCATTGTTATGACAGGTGTAATGGAGCATTGTGATGACAAGGGCATGGAGCAATGTGATGAGAGATTTCATTGAGCATTGTGATGAAAATGGCATGGAGCATTGTGATGCCAAGTGTCATGGAGCTTTGTGATGACAAATGTCGTGGGGCATTTTGACGACAAGGGCATGGTGCATTGAGATGAGAAGGACAAGGAGCATTGTGATGACAGGGTCATGGAGCAATTGGATGAAAAAGGTCATGGAATATTTTGATGACAGGGGTTATGGAACATTGTGATGTCAGGGGTCATGAAGCATTGTGATGAAATGGGTCATGGAGCATTTTGTGACAGGGGTTATGAACATTGTGATGTCAGAGGTCATGGAGCATTGTGATGATAAGGGCATGTAGCACTGTGATGAGAGTGTCATGGAACACTGTGATGACAGGGGTGAGGGAGTATTGTGATGACTAGTGATGTAACATTGTGATATATGTGGTGAGAGAGCATTTTGATGAGAAGTGCATGGAGCATTGTGATGACAAGTGTTATGGAGCATAGCAATGATAAGGATGTGGAGTATTGTGATGACAAGCGCATGGCGCATTGTGATGACATGGGTCATGGAGCATTGTGCTGACAAGCACATGGAGTATTTTGATGACAAGTGTCATGGAGCATTGTGCTGACAAAGGCATGGAGCATTTTGATGACAAGGGACAAAGAGCATTGTGATGAAATATTCATGGAGCATTGTGGTGAAAAAGATCACAGAGCATTGTGTGACGAGGGCATGGACCATAGTGATGAGATAGGTCATGAAGCACTGTGATGACTGGTGTCACGGAGCATTGTGATGAAATGGGTCATGGAGCATTGTGATGACAAGGTCATGGAACATTGTGATGACAAGGTCATGGAGTATTGTGAAGACAGGTGTCAGGGAGCATTGTGATGACATATGTCATTGTCCACTGTGATGACAATGGCATGGAGCATTGTGATACCAAGTGTTATGGAGGACTGTGATGACAAATGTAATGGAGCATTTTGATGACAAGGGCTTGGAACATTTTGATGACAAGGGTCATGGAGCATTGTGATGATAAGTGCCATTGATAATTTTGATGACAAATTCGTGAAGCACTGTGATGACAAGCGCATGGAGGTTGCTATGACAGGGGTCATAGAGCATTGCGATGACAAGTGCATGGAGAATTGTGATGAAAAGATCATGTAACATTGTCATAAGAAGTGTCATGGAGCATTGTGATGACAAGGACGTGGAGAATTGTGATGACATGGGACATGGATCATTGTGATGATCAGGGCATGGAGCATTGTGATGGCAAGACGTGGAGCACTTTGATGAGAAGATCACGGATAATTGTGATGACGAGCGTCATGGAGCACTGTAATGACAAGGGGCATGGAGCATTGTGATTACATGTGTCTTGGAGCATTGTGATGACAAGGGCATGAATCATTGTGATGAGAAGGCAACGGAGCATTCTGATGACATGCGTCATGAATCTCTGTGACGACAAAGGCATGGAGCATTGTGATTACAGGGGTCTTGGAGAACTGTGATGACAAGGGTCATGGAGCCTTGGATGACAAGGCCGTGGAACATTGTGATGGCAGTGGTCATGGAGCATTGTTAGGACAGGGGTAATGGAGCATTGTGATGACAAGGGCATGGGACATTAGTCTGAAAATTTCATGGATTATTGTGATGAGATACGGCATGGAGCATTGTGATGACTAGGGCACGGAACACTGTGATATCTGTGTCATGCGGGATTGAGGTGACAAGCGCATGGAGCATTGTGATGAGAAGAGTATCGAGCATTGTGATGACAAGCGTCATGGAGCATTGTGCTGACAAGGGCATGGAGCAATGTGATGAGAGGTTTCATGTAGCATTGTGATGAAATGGCATGGAGCATTGTGATGCCAAGGGTAATGGAGCTTTGTGATGACAAAGGTCATGGAGCATTTTGATGACAAGGTCGTGGTGCATTGTGATGAGAAGGGCAGGGAGCATTGTGATGACAAGGTCATGGAGCAAATTGATGAAAAGTGTCATTTATCATTTTGATGACAGGGGTTATGGAACATTGTGATGTCATGGGTCATGGAGCATTTTGATGAAAAGGGTCATGGAGCATTCTGATGAAAAGGTGCATGGAGCATTGTGATTACAGGGGTTTTGAAGCATTGTGATGACAAGGGCAAGGAGCATTGTGATGAGAATGCAGTGGAGCATTCTGATGACATGCGTCATGGAGCTTTGTGATGACAAGGACATGGAGCACTGTGGTGACAAAGGTCACAGGGCCTTGTGTGAGGAGGGCATGGAACATTGTGATGACAAAGGTCATGAAGCATTGTGATGACCGGTGTCATGGAGCATTGTGATGACAAGGGCATGGAGCATTGTGATGACAGGGGCATGGAACATTGGTCTGACATGTTTCATGGATTATTGTGATGACAGTGGGCATGGTGCATTGTGATAACAAGGGTATGGAACATTGTGATGATAAGGTTATCGAGTATTGTGAAGACATGTGTCAGGGAGCATTGTGATGACATATGTCATTGTCCATTGTGATGACAATGGCATGGATCATTGTGATACCAAGTGTCATGGAGGATTGTGATGACAAAGGTAATGGAGCATTTTGATGACAAGGGCTTGGAACATTGTGATGACAAGGGTCATGGAGCATTGTGATGACAAGGGCATGGAGCATTGTGATGACAAGGGCCATTGAGAATTTTGATGACAATGTCGTGAATCATTGTGATGAGAAGCGCATGGAGCTTGCTATGACAGGGATCATAGAGCATTCTGATGACAAGTGCATGGAGAATTGTGATGACTAGGTCATGTAACATTGTGATAAGAAGTGTCATGGAGCATTGTGATGACAAGGACGTGGAGAATTGTGATGACAAGTGTCATGGAGCTCTGTGACGACAAGCGTCAAGGAGCATTTTGATTACAGGGGTCATGGAGCATTGGGATGACAAGCACATGGAACATTCTGATGAAAAGTGGCATGGATCATTTTGATGACTGTGGTCATGTAGCATTGTGATGACATGGGTCATGGAGCTTTGTGATGAGAAGGTCATGGAGCATTTGGATGAAATTATTCATGGAGTACTGTGATGACAGGGGTCATGGAGCATTGCCATGAGAAGGGAATGGAGCAATGTGATGAGAAGTTCCTGGAGCATGGTGATGAGAGGGCCATGGAGCCTTGTGATGACAAGGGTCATGGAGCATATTGATGAAATGGTGCATGGAGCATTGAGACTGCAGGGGTTTTGAAGCATTGTGATGACAAGAACATGGAGTATTGTGACGAGAAAGCAATGGAGCATTCTGATGACATGCGTCTCGGAGCTTAGTGATGGCAAGGTTATGGAGCATTGTGTTTAAAATTTCATGGAGCATTGTTCTGACAAAGGTCACAGAGCTTTGTATGATGAGGTCATGGACCATTGTGATGACAAATGTCATGAAGCATCGTGATGAATGGAGTCACGGAGCTCTTTGATAACAGGGGTCTTGGAGCATTGCGATGAAAAGGGAATGGATCATTGTGATGAAAAAGGCATGGAGCCTTGTCATGACAGTGTTCAAGGAGCATACTGATGACAAGTGTCAGCGAGCATTGTGATGCCAAGTGTATTGAGCATTGTGGTGACAAAGGTCATGGAGCATTGTGATGAGAAGACCTTGCATAATTGTGATGACGAGCGTCAGGGGGCAAGTGATGACAAGTGTTATGGAACATTGTGATCAGAAGGGTTTGGAGCATTGTGATGACAGAGGTCATGGAGCATTTTAATTTCATTGTGATGAAAATAGCATGAATCATTATGATGATGGGCATGGTGCATTGTGATGACAGGGTTCATGGAGCATTGAGATGAAAAGTGGCATGGAGAATTGTGATTACAGAGGTCTTGGTGCATTCTGATGGCAAGGGTCAAGGAGCCATGTGATGACACGGCAGTGGAACATTGTGATGGCAGGGGTCATGGAGCAGTGTTATGACAGGTGTAATGGAGCATTGTGATGACAAGGGCATGGAGCAATGTGATGAGAGATTTCATTAAGCATTGTGATGACAATGGCATGGAGCATTGTGATGCCAAGTGTCATGGAGCTTTGTGATGACAAAGGTCATGGGGCATTTTGACGACAAGGGCATGGTGCATTGAGACGAGAAGGACAGGGAGCATTTTGATGACAGGGTCATGGAGCAATTTGATGAAAATGGTCATGGAATATTTTGATGACTGGGGTTATGGAACATTGTGATGTCAGGGTTCATGAAGCACTGTGATGAAATGGGTCATGGAGCATTTTGTGACAGGGGTTATGGAACATTGTGATGTCAGGGGTCATGGAGCATTGTGATGATAAGGGCATGTAGCACTGTGATGAAAGTGTCATGGAACTCGGTGATGACAGGGGTGAGGGAGTATTGTGATGACTAGTGATGGAACATTGTGATATATGTAGCGAGAGAGCATTTTGATGAGAAGTGCATGGAGCATTGTGATGACAAGTGTTATGGAGCATAGCAATGATAAGGATGTGGAGTATTGTGATGACAAGCGCATGGCGCATTGTGATGACATGGGTCATGGAGCATTGTGCTGACAAGCACATGGAGCATTTTGATGACAAGTGTCATGGAGCATTGTGCTGACAAAGGCATGGAGCATTTTGATGAAAAGGGACACAGAACATTGTGATGAAATATTCATGGAGCATTGTGGTGAAAAAGATCACAGAGCCTTGTGTGACGAGGGCATGGACCATAGTGATGAGATAGGTCATGAAGCATTGTGATGACTGGAGTCATGGAGCATTGTGATGAAAGGGGTCATGGAGCATTGTGATGACAAGGGCATGGAGCAATGTGATGACAGGGGCATGGAACATTGGTCTGACGAATTTCATGGATTATTGTGATGACAGTGGGTTGGATCATTGTGATGGCATGGGCATGGAGCATTGTGTTGACAAAGGCATGGAGCATTTTGATGACAAGGGACAGAGAGCATTGTGATGAAATATTCATGGAGCATTGTGGTGAAAAAGATCACAGAGCCTTGTTTGAAGAGGACATGGACCACTGTGATGACAAAGGTCATGAAACATTGTGATGACTGGAGTCACGGTGCATTGTGATGACAGGGGTCATGGAGCATTGCTCTGAGAAGATTATGGATTATTGTGATGAGAGTGGGCATGGCGCATTGTGATGACAATGGCATGGAACTTTGTGATGACAAGGTCATGGAGTATTGTGAAGACAGTTGTCAGGGAGCATTGTGATGACATATGTCATTGTCCATTGTGATGACAATGGCATGGAACATTGTGATACCAAGTGTCATGGAGGATTGTGATGACAAAGGTAATGGAGCATTTTGATGACAAGGGCTTGGAACATTGTGATGACAATGGTTATGGAGGATTGTGATGACAAGGGCATGGAGAATTGTGATGACAAGGGCCATTGAGAATTTTGTTGACAACGTCGTGAAGCATTGTGCTGACAAGCGCTTGGAGCTTGCTATTACAGTCGTCATAGAGCATTGCGGTGACAAGTGCATGGAGAATTGTGATGACAAGATCATGTAACATTGTGATTGGAAGTGTCACGAAGCATTGTGATGACAAGGACGTGGAGAATTGTAATGACTTGGGACATGGAGCACTGTGATGAACAGGGCATGGAGAATTGTGATAGCAAGACCGTGGAGCATTGTGATGAAAAGACCATGGATAATTATGATGAAGAGCGTCATGGATCACTGTAATGATAAGGGGCATGGAGCATTGTGATGACAGGTGTCATGGAGCATTGTGATGAGAAGGGTCACGGAGCATTGTGATGACAAGGGTAATGGAGCATTGTGATGAGACGGTCATGGAGCATTGGCCTGAAAATGTTCATGGAGTATTGTGATTACAGTGGTCAAGGAGCATTGTGATGACAAGGGAATGGAGCATTTTGATGACAAGGTCCTGGAGCAGTGTGATGAGAAAACCATGGAGCCTTGTGATGACAAGTCTCATGGAGCATTCTGATGAATAGGGGCATGGAGCATTGTGATTACAGGGGTCTTGGAGCATTGTGATGATAAGGTCAGGAGCATAGTGATGAGAAGGCCATGGAGCATTCTGATGACATTTGTCATGGTTCTTTGTGATGACACGGGCATGGAGCATTGTGATTACAGGGGTCTTGGAGCATTGTGATGACAAGGGTCATGGAACCTTGGATGCCAAGGCGGTGGAACATTGTGATGGCAGTGGTCATGGAGCAATGTTATGACAGGGGTAATGGAGCATTGTGATGACAAGGGCATGGAACATTGGTCTGAAAATTTCATGTATTATTGTGATGAGATTCGGCATGGAACATTGTGATGACTAGGGCACGGAACACTGTGATACATGTGTCATGGAGGATTGTAATGACAAGGGCATGGAGCAATATGATGAGAGGTTTCATGTAGCATTGTGATGAAATGGCATGGAGCATTGTGATGCAAAGGTTCATGGAGCTTTGTGATGACAAATGTCATGGAGCATTTTGATGACAAGGTCGTGGTTCATTGTGATGAGAAGGGCAGGGAGCATTGTGATGACAGGGTCATGGAGCAAATTGATGAAAAGTGTGATGGAACATTTTGATGACAGGGGTTATGGAACATTACGATGTCAGGGGTGATGGAGCATTTTGATGAAATGGTTCATGGAGCATTCTGATGAAAAGTTCCATGGAGCATTGAGATTACAGCGGTTTTGAAGCAATGTGATTACAAGGGCATGGAGCATTGTGATGAGAAGGCAATGGAGCATTCTGATGACATGCGTCATGGAGCTTTGTGATGACAAGGACATGGAGCATTGTGATGACATGGGTTATGGAGCATTGTGCTGACATGTGCATCGAGCATTGTGATTACAGGGGTCTTGGAGCATTGTGATGAAAAGGGAATGGATCGTTGTGATGAAAAAGGCATGGAGCCTTGTCATGACAGTGTTCAAGGAGCATACAGATGACAAGTGTCAGCGAGCATTGTGATGCCAAGTGTATTGAGCATTGTGGTGACAAAGGTCATGGTGCATTGTGATGAGAAGACCTTGTATAATTGTGATGACGAGCGTCATGGGGCATGTGATGACAAGTGATATGGATCATTGTGATCAGAAGGGTTTGGAGCATTGTGATGACAGAGGACTTGGAGCATTTTGATTTCATTATGATGACAATAGCATGAATCATTATGATGATGGGCATGGTGCATTGTGATGACAGTGTTCATGGAGCATTGAGATGAAAAGTGGCATGGAGAATTGTGATTACAGAGTTCTTGGAGCATTGTGATGACAAGGGTCATGGAGCCTTGTGATGACAAGGCCGTGGAACATTGTGATGGCAGGGGTCATGGAGCATTGTTATGACAGGTGTAATGGAGCACTGTGATGACAAGGGCATGGAGTAATGTGATGAGAGATTTCATTGAGCATCGTGATGACAATTGCATGGAGCATTGTGATGCCAAGGGTAATGGAGCTTTGTGATGGCAAATGTCATGGTGCATTTTGATGACAAGGGTGTGGTGCATTTTTATGAGAAGGGCAGGGAGCATTGTGATGACAGGGTCATGGACCAATTTGGATAAATGTGTCATGGAATATTTTGATGACAGGTGTTATGGAACATTGTGATGTCAGGGGTCATGAATCATTGTGATGAAATGGGTCATGGAGCATTTTGTGACAGGGGTTATGGAACAATGTGATGTCAGGGGTCATGGAGCATTGTGATGATAAGGGCATGTAGCACTGTGATGACAGTGGTCATGGAACATTGTGATGACAGGAGTGAGCGAGTATTGTGATGACTAGTGATGGAACATTGTGATATATGTGGTGAGAGAGCATTTTGATGAGAAGTGCATGTAGCATTGTGATGACAAATTTTATGGAGCATAGCGAAGAAAATTATGTGGAGCATTGTGATGAAAAGAGCATGGCACATTGTGATGACATGTGTCATGGAGCATTGTGCTGACAAGCGCATGGAGCATTTTGATGACAATTTTCTTGGAGCATTGTGCTGACAAAGGCATGGAGCATTGTGATGACAAGGAACACAGAGCACTGTGATGAAAATTTCCTGGAGCATTGTGGTGACAAAGATCACAGAGCTTTGTGTGATGAGGGCATGGACCATTGTGAGGACATAGGTCATGAATCTTTGTGATGATTGGAGTCACGGAGCATTGTGATGAAAGCGGTCATGGAGCATTGTGATGACAAGGGCATGGAGCAATGTGATGACAGGGGCATGGATCATTGGTCTGACAAGTTTCATGGATTATTGTGATGACAGTCGGCATGGAACATTGAGATGACAAGGGCATGGAGCATTGTGGTGACAAATGTCACAGAGCCTTGTGTGACGAGGGCATGGACCATTGTGAAGAGAAATGTCATGAAGCATTGTGATGTCTGGAGTCATGGAGAATTGTGATGACAGATGTCATGGAGCATTGTGATGACAAGGGCATGGAGCATTGTGATGACAGGGGCATGGAACATTGGTCTGACATGTTTCATGGATTATTGTGATGACAGTGGGCATGGCGAATTGTGATGACAAGGGCATGGAACATTGTGATGACAAGGTCGTGGAGTATTGTGAAGACAGGTGTCAGGGAGCATTGTGATGACATATGTCATTGTCCATTGTGATGACAATGGCATGGAGCATTGTGATAACAAGTGTCATGGAGGATTGTGATGACAAAGGTAATGGAGCATTTTCATGACAAGGGCTTAGAACATTGTGATGACAAGTGTCATGGAGCATTGTGATGACAAGGGCATGGAGCATTCTGATGAAAAGGTGCATGGAGCATTGAGATTACAGGGGTTTTGAAGCAAGGTGATTACAAGGGCATGGAGCATTGTGATGAGAAGGCAATGGAGCATTCTGATGACATGCGTCATGGAGCTCTGTGATGACAAGGACATGGAGCATTGTGATTACAGGGTTGTTGGAGCATTGTGATGACAAGGGCATGGAGCATTGTGATGAGAAGGCCATGAAGCATTCTGATGACATGCGCCATGGAGATTTTTGATGACAAGGGCATGGAGAATTTGATTACATGGGTCATGGTATATTGAGATGACAGGGGTGAGGGACTATTGTGATGACTAGTGATGGAACATTGTGATATCAGTGGTGAGAAGGCATTTTGAGGAGAAGTGCATGGAGCATTGTGATGACAAGGTTTATGGAGCATTTTGATGACAAGGATGTGGAGCATTGTGAAGACAAGTGCATGGGGCATTGTGATGACATGGGTTATGGAGCATTGTGCTGACATGCGCATCGAGCATTGTGATGACAAGGGTCATGGAGCATTGTGCTGACAAAGGTATGGAGCTTTGTGATGACAAGGGTCACAGAGCATTGTGATTAAAATTTCATGGAGCATTGTGGTGACAAAGGTCACAGAGCTTTGTATGACGAGGTCATGGACCATTGTGATGACAAATGTCATGAAGCATCGTGATGAATGGTGTCACGGAGCTCTGTAATAACAGGGGTCTTGGAACCTAGTGATGAAAAGGGAATGGATCATTGTGATGAAAAAGGCATGGAGCCTTGTCATGACAGTGTTCAAGGAGCATACTGATGACAAGTGTCAGCGAGCATTGTGATGCCAAGTGTATTGAGCACTGTGGTGACAATGGTCATGGAGCATTGTGATGAGAAGACCTTGCATAACTGTGATGACGAGCGTCATGGGGCATGTGATGACAAGTGTTATGAAACATTGTGATCAGAAGGGTTTGGAGCATTGTGATGACAGAGGTCATGGAGCATTTTAATTTCATTGTGATGACAATAGCATGAATCATTATGATGATGGGCATGGTGCCTTGGGATGACAGTGTTCATGGAGCCTTGAGATGAAAAGGGGCATGGAGAATTGTGATTACAGAGGTCTTGGTGCATTCTGATGACAAGGGTCTGGGAGCCATGTGATGACCCGGCAGTGGAACATTGTGATGGCAGGGGTCATGGAGCATTGTTATGACAGGTGTAATGGGGCATTGTGATGACAAGGGCATGGAGCAATGTGATGAGAGATTTCATTGAGTATTGTGATGACAATGGCATGGAGCATTGTGATGCCAAGTGTCATGGAGCTTTGTGATGACAAATGTCATGGGGCATTTTGACGACAAGGGCATGGTTCATTGCGATGAGAAGGACAGGGAGCATTGTGATGACAGGGTCGTGGAGCAATAGGATGAAAAGGGTCATGGAATATTTTGATGACATGGGTTATGGAACGTTGTGTTGTCAGCGATCATGAAGCATTGTGATGAAATGGGTCATGGAGCATTTTGTGACAGGGGTTATGGAACATTGTGATGTCAGGGGTCATGGAGCATGGTGATGATAAGGGCATGTAGCATTGTGATGACAGTGTCATGAAACACTATGATGAGTGGGGTGAGGGAGTATTGTGATGACTAGTGATGTAACATTGTGATATATGTGGTGAGAGAGCATTTTGATGAGAAGTGCATGGAGCATTGTGATGACAAGTGTTATGGAGAATAGCAATGATAAGGATGTGGAGTATTGTGATGACAAGCGCATGGCGCATTGTGATGACATGGGTCATGGAGCATTGTGCTGACAAGCACATGGAGCATTTTGATGACAAGTGTCATGGAGCATTGTGCTGACAATAGCATGGAGCATTTTGATGACAAGGGACACAGAGCATTGTGATGCAATATTCATGGAGCATTGTGGTGAAAAAGATCACAGGGCCTTGTGTGACGAGGGCATGGACCATAGTGATGAGATAGGTCATGAAGCATTTTGATGACTGGTGTCACGGCGCATTGTGATGCAAGGGGTCATGGAGCATTGTGATGACAAGGGCATGGAGCAATGTGATGACAGGGACATGGAACATTGGTCTGACGAATTTCATGGATGAATGTGATGACAGTGGGCATGGAGCATTGTGATGACAAGGGTATGGAGCATTGTGGTGACAAAGGCATGCAGCATTTTAATGTCAAGGGACACAGAGCATTGTGATGAAATATTCATGGAGCATTGTGGTGTAAAAGAACACAGAGCCTTGTTGAAGAGGACTTGGACGAATGTGATGACAAAGGTCATGAAACATTGTGATGACTGGAGTCACGGGGCATTGTGATGACAGGGGTCATGGAGCATTGCTCGGAGAAGATTATGGATTATTGTGATAAGAGTGGGCATGGCGCATTGTTATGACAAGGGCATGGAACATTGTGATGACAAGGTCATGGAGTATTGTGAAGACAGGTGTCAGGGAGCATTGTGATGACATATGTCATTGTCCATTGTGATGACAATGGCATGGAGCATTGTGATACCAAGTGTCATGGAGGATTGTGATGACAAAGGTAATGGAGCATTTTGATGACAGCGGCTTGGATCATTGTGATGACAATGGTCATGGAGCATTGTGATGACAAGGGCATGGAGAATTGTGATGACAAGGGCCATTGAGAATTTTGATGACAAAGTCGTGAAGCATTGTGATGACAAGCGCATGGAGCTTGCTATGACAGTGGTAATAGAGCATTGCGATGACAAGTGCATGGAGAATTGTGATGACAAGATCATGTAACATTGTGATGAGAAGTGTCACGAAGCATTGTGATGACAAGGACGTGGAGAATTGTAATGACTTGGGACATGGAGCAATGTGATGAACAGGGCATGGAGAATTGTGATAGCAAGACCGTGGAGCATTGTGATGAAAAGACCATGGATAATTATGATGAAGAGTGTCATGGATCACTCTAATGACAAGGGGCATGGAGCATTGTGATGACAGGTGTCATGGAGCATTGTGATGAGAGGGGTCACGGAGCATTGTGATGACAAGGGTAACGGAGCATTGTGATGAGACGGTCATGGAGCATTGACCTGAAAATGTTCATGGAGTATTGTGATTACAGTGGTCAAGGAGCATTGTGATGACAAGGGAATGGAGCATTTTGATGACAAGGTCCTGGAGCAGTGTGATGAGAAGACCATGGATCCTTTTGATGACAAGTCTCATGGAGCATTCTGATGAATAGGGGCATGGAGCATTGTGCTTACAGGGGTCTTGGAGCATTGTGATGACAAGGTCATGGAGCATAGTGATGAGAAGGCCATGGAGCATTCTGATGACACTTGTCATGGATCTTTGTGATGACACGGGCATGGAGCATTGTGATTACAGGGGTCGTGGAGCATTGTGATGACAAGGGTCATGGAGCCTTGGATGCCAAAACGGTGGAACATTGTGATGGCAGGGGTCATGGAGCATTGTTATGACAGGGGTAAAGGAACATTGAGATGACAAAGGCATGGAGCAATGTGATGAGAGATTTCATTGAGCATTGTGATGACAATGGCATGGAGCATTGTGATGCCAAGGGTCATGGAGCTTTGTGATGACAAATGTCATGGTGCATTTTGATGACAAGGGAATGGTGCATTGTGATAAGAAGGGCAGGGAGCATTTTGATGACAGGGTCATGGAGCAATTTGATGAAAAATGTGATGGAACATTTTGATGACAGGGGTTATGGATCATTATGATGTCCGGGGTCATGGAGCATTTTGATGAAAAGGGTCATGGAGCATTGAGATGAAAAGGGGCATGGAGCATTGAGATTACAGGGGTTTTGAAGCAATGTGATTACAAGGGCATGGAGCATTGTGATGAGAAGGCAATGGAGCATTCTGATGACATGCGTCATGGAGATTTGTGATGACAAGGGCATGGAGAATTGTGATTACAGGGGTCATGGAATATTTTGATGACAACGGTGAGGGAGTATTGCGATGACTAGTGATGGAACATTGTGATATCAGTGGTGAGAAGGCATTTTGAGGAGAAGTGCATGGAGCATTGTGATGACAAGTTTTATGGAGCATTTTGATGACAAGAATATGGATCATTGTGATGACAAGTGCATGGTGCATTGTGATGACATGGTTTATGGAGCATTGTGCTGACATGTGCATCGAGCATTGTGATGACAAGGGTCATGGAGCCTTGTGCTGACAAAGGCATGGAGCTTTGTGATGACAAGGGTCACAGAGCATTGTGATAAATATTTCATGGAGCATTGTGGTGACAAAGGTCACAAAGCTTTGTGTGAAGAGGTCATGGACCATTGTGATGACAAATGTCATGAAGCCTCGTGATGACTGGAGTCATGGAGCATTGTGATAACAGGGGTCTTGGAGCATTGTGATGAAAATGGAATGGATCATTGTGATGAAAAAGGCATGGAGCCTTGTCATGACAGTGTTCAAGGAGCATACTGATGACAAGTGTCAGCGAGCATTGTGATGCCAAGTGTATTGAGCATTGTGGTGACAAAGGTCATGGAGCATTTTGATGAGAAGAGCTTGCATAATTGTGATGATGAGCGTCATTGGGCATGTGATGACAAGTGTTATGTAACATTGTGATCAGAAGGGTTTGGAGCATTGTGATGACAGAGGTCATGGAGCATTATAATTTCATTGTGATGACAATAGCATGAATCATTATGGTGATGGGCATGGTGCATTTTGATGACAGGGTTCATGGAGCATTGAGATGAAAAGGGGCATGGAGAATTGTGATTACAGAGGTCTTGGTGCATTCTGATGACAAGGGTCATGGAGCCATGTGATGACACGGCCGTGGAACATTGTGATGGCAGGGGTCATGGAGCATTGTTATGACAGGTGTAATGGAGCATTGAGATGACATGGGCATGGAGCAATGTGATGAGAGATTTCATTGAGCATTGTGATGACAATGGCATGGAGCATTGTGATGCCAAGTGTCATGGCGCTTTGTGATTACAATGTTCATGGGGCATTTTGACGACAAGGGCATGGTGCATTGAGATGAGAAAGACAGGGAGCATTGTGATGACAGGGTCATGGAGCAATTTGATGAAAAGGTTCATGGAGCATTTTGGGACAGGGGTTATGGAACATTGTTATGTGAGGAGTCATGGAGTATTGTGATGATAAGGGCATGTAGCACTGTGATGACAGTGGTCATTGAACACTGTGATTACAGGGGTTAGTGAGTATTGTGATGACTAGTGATGTAACATTGTGATATATGTTGTGAGAGATCATTTGGATGAGAAGTGCATGGAGCATTGTGATGACAGGTGATATGGAGCATAGCAATGATAAAGTTGTGGAGTATTGTGATGACAAGCACATGGCACATTGTGATGACAAGTGTCATGGAGCCTTGTGCTGACAAAGGCATGGAGCATTTTGTTGACAACGGACACAGAGCATTGTGATGAAATATTCATGGAGCATTGTGGTGAAAAAGATCACAGAGCCTTGTGTGACGAGTGCATGGACCATAGTGATGAGATAGGTCATGAAGCATTGTGATGACTGGAGTCACGGAGAATTGTGATGAAAGTGGTCATGGAGCATTGTGATGACAAGAGCTGGAGCATTGTGATGACAGGGGCATGGAACATTGGTCTGACGAATTTCATGGATTATTGTGATGAGAGTTGGCATGGAGCACTGTGATGACAAGGGCATGGAGCATTGTGGTGACAAAGGCATGGAGCATTTTGATGACAAGAGACACAGAGCATTGTGATGAAATATTCATGGAGCATTGTGGTGTAAAAGATCACAGAGCCTTGTTTGAAGAGGACATGGACCAATGTGATGACAAAGGTCATAAAACATTGTGATGACTGGAGTCACGGAGCATTGTGATGAAAAGGACGTGGAGAGTTGTAGTGACTTGGGACATGGAGCACTGTGATGAACAGGGCATGGAGAATTGCTCTGACAAGATTATGGATTAGTGTGATGAGAGTGGGCATGGCGCATTGTGATGACAATTGCATGGAATATTGTGATGACAAGGTCATGGAGTTTTGTGAAGACAGGTGTCAGGGAGCATTGTGATGACATATGTCATTGTCCATTGTGATGACAATGGCATGGAGCATTGTGATACCAAGTGTCATGGAGGATTGTGATGACAAAGGTAATGGAGCATTTTGATGACAAGGGCTTGGAACATTGAGATTACAGGGGTTTTGAAGCAATGTGATTACAAGGGCATGGAGCATTGTGTTGAGAAGGCAATGGAGCATTCTGATGACATGCGTCATGGAGCTTTGTGATGACAAGGACATGGAGCATTGTGATTACAGGGGTCTTGGAGCATTGTGATGAAAAGGGAATGGATCATTGTGATGAAAAATGCATGGAGCCTTGTCATGACAGGGTTCAAGGAGCATACTGATGACGACTGTCAGGGAGCATTGTGATGATAAGTGTATTGAGCATTGTGATGACAAAGATCATGGAGCATTGTGATGAGAAGACCATGGATAATTGTGATGACCAGCGTCATGGGACATTGTGATGACAAATGTCATGAAGCATTGTGATGACAGGAGTCAAGGAGCATTGTGAATAACAGGGGTCTTGGAGCATTATGATAAAAAGGGAATGGATCACTGTGATGAAAACGGCATGTGGCCTTGTCATGACAGTGTTCAAGAGCATTCTGATGACAAGTATCAGCGAGCATTGTGATGCCAAGTGTATTGAGCATTGTGGTGACAAAGGTCATGGAGCATTGTGATGAGAAGACCTTGCATCATTGTGATGACGAGAGTCATGGGGCATGTGATGACAAGTGTTATGGAACATTGTGATCAGATGGGTTTTGAGCATTGTGATGACAGAGGACATGTTACATTTTGATTTCATTGTGATGACAATAGCATGAATCATTATGATGATGGGCATGGTTCATTGTGATGACAGAGTTCATGGAGCATTGAGATGAAATGTGGCATGGATAATTGTGATTACAGAGGTCTTGGTGCATTGTGATGACAAGGGTCATGGAGCCTTGTGATGACAAGGCCGTGGAACATTGTGAAGGCAGGGGTCATGGAGCATTGTTATGACAGATGTAATGGAGCATTGTGATGACAAAGGCATGGAGCAATTAGATGAGAGATTTCATTGAGCATTGTGATGACAATGGCATGGAGCATTGTGATGCAAAGGGTCATGGAGCTTTGTGATGACAAAGGACATGGAGCATTTTGATGACAAGTTCGTGGTGCATTTTGATGAGAAGGGCAGGGAGCATTGTGATGACAGGGTCATGGAGCATATTGATGAAAAGTGTCATGGAACATTTTCATGACAGGGGTTATGGAACATTGCGATGTCAGGGGTCATGGAGCATTTTGATGAAAAGGGTCATGGAGCATTCTGATGAAAAGTTGCATGGAGCATTGAGATTACAGGGCTTTTGAAGCAATGTTATTACAAGGGCATGGAGCATTGTGATGAGAAGGCAATAGAAGATTCTGATGACATGCGTCATGGAGCTTTGTGATGAAAAGGACATGGAGCATTGTGTTTACAGGGGTCTTGGAGCATTGTGATGAAAAGGGAATGGATCACTGTGATGAAAAATGCATGGAGCCTTGTCATGACAGGGTTCAAGGAGCTTACAGATGACAACTGTCAGGGAGCATTGTGATGATAATTGTATTGAGCATTGTGATGACAATGATCATGGAGCATTGTAATGAGAAGACCATGGATAATTGTGATGACCAGCGTCACGGGGCATTGTGATGACAAGTGTTATGGAACATTGTGATCAGAAGGGATTGGTGCATTGTGATGACAGAGGTCATTGAGCATTTTGATTTCATTTTGATGACAATAGCATGAAATATTATGGTGATGGGCACGGTGCATTGTGATGACAGGGTTCATGGAGCATTGAGATGAAAAGGGGCATGGAGCATTGTGATTACAGGGGTGTTGGAGCATTGTGATGACAAGGGCATGGAGCATTGTGATGAGAAGGCCATGGAGCATTCTGATGACATGCGTCATGGAGCTTTGTGATGACAATGTCATGGAGAATTGTGATTACAGGGTTCATGGAATATTGTGATGTCAGGGGTGAGGGAGTCTTGTGATGACTAGTGATGGAACATTGTGATATCAGTGGTGAGAAGGCATTTTGAGGAGAAGTGCATGGAGCATTGTGATGACAATGTTTTTGGAGCATTTTGATGACAAGGATGTGGAGCATTGTGATGACAAGTACATGGTGCATTGTGATGACATGGGTTATGGAGCATTGTGATGACAAGGGTCATAGAGCATTGTGCTTACAAAGGTATGGAGCTTTGTGATGACAAGGGTCACAGAGCATTGTGATAAAAATTTCATGGAGCATTGTGGTGACAAATGTCACAGAGCTTTGTGTGATGAGGTCATGGACCATTGTGATGACAAATGTCATGAAGCATTGTGATGAATGGAGTCAAGGAGCATTGTGAATAACAGGGGTCTTGGAGCATTGTGATAAAAAGGGAATGGATCACTGTGATGAAAACGGCATGTGGCCTTGTCATGACAGTGTTCAAGAGCATTCTGATGACAAGTATCAGCGAGCATTGTGATGCCAAGTGTATTGAACATTGTGGTGACAAAGGTCATGGAGCATTGTGATGAGAAGACCTTGCATCTGTGATGACGAGAGTCATGGGGCATGTGATGACAAGTGTTATGGAACATTGTGATCAGATGGGTTTTGAGCATTGTGATGACAGAGGACATGTTACATTTTGATTTCATTGTGATGACAATAGCATGAATCATTATGATGATGGGCATGGTGCATTGTGATGACAGAGTTCATGGAGCATTGAGATGAAATGTGGCTTGGAGAATTGTGATTACAGAGGACTTGGAGCATTGTGATGACAAGGGTCATGGAGCCTTGTGATGACAAGCCGTGGATCACTGTGATGGAAGGGGTCATGGAGCATTGTTATGACAGGTGTAATGGAGCATTGTGATGACAAGGGCATGGAGCAATGTGATGAGAGATTTAATTGACCATTGTGATGACAATGGCATGGAGCATTGTGTTGCCAAGGGTCATGGAGCTTTGTGATGACAAATCTCTTGGGGCATTTTGATGACAAGGGCGTGGTCCATTGATATGAGAAGGGCAGGGAGCATTATGATGACAGGGTCATGGAGCAATTTGAATAAAAGTGTCATGAAATATTTGGATGACAGGGGTTATGGAACATTGTGATGTCAGGGGTCATGAAGCATTGTAATGAAATGGGTCATGGAGCATTTTGTGACAGGGGATATGGAACATTGTATTGTCAGGGGTCATGGAGCATTGTGATGATAAGGGCATTAGCACTGTGATGACAGTGGTCATGGAACATTTTGATGACAGCTGTGAGCGAGTATTGTGATGACTAGTGATGGAACATTGTGATACATGTGGTGAGAGAGCATTTTGATGCGAAGTGCATGGAGCATTGTGATGACAAATTTTATGGAGCATAGCGATGAAAAGGATGTGGAGCATTGTGATGAAAAGAGCATGGCACATTGTGATGACATGTGTCATGGAGCATTGTGCTGACAAGCGCATGGAGCATTTTGATGACAAGTGTCATGGAGCATTGTGCTGACAAAGGAATGGATCATTGTGATGACAAGGGACACAGAGCATTGTGATGAAAATTTCATGGAGCATTGTGGTGACAAAGATCACAGAGCCTTGTGTGACGAGGGCATGGACCATTGTGAGGACAAAGGTCATGAATCATTGTGATGACTGGAGTCACGGAGCATTGTGATGACATGGGTCATGGAGCATTGTGATGACAAGGGCATGGAGCAATGTTATGACAGGGGCATGGAACATTGGTCTGACAAGTTTCATGGATTATTGTGATGACAGTGCGCATGGAGCATTGAGATGACAAGGGCATGGAGCATTATGGTGACAAAGGTCACAGAGCCTTGTGTGACGAGGGCATGGACCATTGTGAGGACAAAGTTATGAAGCATTTTGATGACTGGAGTCACGGAGCATTGTGATGACAGGGGTCATGGAGCATTGTGATGACAAGGGCATGGACCATTGTGATGACAGGGGCATGGAACAGTGGTCTGACATGTTTCATGGATTATTGTGATGACAGTGGGCATGGCCCATTGTGATGACAAGGGCATGGAACATTGTGATGACAAGGGCATGGAGTATTGTGAAGACAGGTGTCAGGGAGCATTGTGATGACATATGTCATTGTCCATTGTGATGACAATGGCATGGAGCATTGTGATACCAAGTGTCATGGAGGATTGTGATGACAAAGGTAATGGAGCATTTTGATGACAAGGGCTTGGAACAGTGTGATGACAAATTTCATGGAGCGTTGTGATGAAAAGGGCATGGAACATTGTCATGACAAGATTCATGGAGCATTACGATGACAAGGGCATGGAGCATTCTGATGAAAAGTTGCATGGAGCATTGAGATTACAGGGGTTTGGGAGCAATGTGATGACAAGGGCATGGAGCATTGTGATAAGAAGACAATGGAGCATACTGATGACATGCTTCATGGAGATTTGTGATGACAAGGACATGGAGCATTGTGATTAAAGGGGTCTTGGAGCATTGTGATGAAAAGGGATTGGATCATTGTGAAGAAAAATGCATGGAGCCTTGTCATGACAGGGTTCAAGGAGCATACTGATGACAACTGTCAGGGAGCATTGTGATGATAAGTGTATTGAGCATTGTGATGACAAAGATCATGGAGCATTGTGATGAGAAGTCCATGGATAATTGTGATGACCAGAGTCATGAGGCTTTGTGATGACAAGTGTTATGGAACATTGTGATCAGAAGGGTTTGGTGCATTGTGATGACAGAGGTCATTGAGCATTTTGATTTCATTGTGATGACAATAGCATGAAATATTATGGTGATGGGCACGGTGAATTGTGATGACAGGGTTCATGGAGCATTGAGATGAAAAGTGGCAAGTGACATTGTGATTACAGGGATCTTGGAGCATTGTGATGACAAGGGCATGGAGCATTGTGATGAGAAGGCCAGGGAGCAATCTGACGACATGCTTCATGGAGTTTGTGATGACAAGGGCATGGAGAATTGTGATTATAGGGGTCATGGAATATTGTGGTTACAGGGGTAAGGGAGCATTGTGATGACTAGTGATGGAACATTGTGATATTAGTGGTGAGAAAGCATTTTGAGGAGAAGTGCATGGAGCATTGTGATGACAAGGTTTATGGAGCATTTTGATGACAAGGATGTGGAGCATTGTCATGACGTGGGTTATGGAGCATTGTGCTGACACGCGCATCGAGCATTGTGATGACAAGGGTCATGGAGCATTGTGCTGACAAAGGCATGGAGCTTTGTGATGACAAGGGTCACAGAGCATTGTGATAAAAATTTCATGCAGCATTGTGGTGACAAAGGTCCCAGAGCTTTGTGTGACGAGGTCATGGACCATTGTGATGACAAATGTCATGAATCATTGTGATGACTGGAGTCACGGAGCTTTGTGATAACAGGGGTCTTGGAGCATTGTGATGAAAAGGGAATGGATCATTGTGATGAAAAAGGCATGGAGACTTGTCATGACAGTGTTCAAGGAGCATACTGATGACAAGTGTCAGCGAGCATTGTGATGCCAAGTGTATAGAGCATTGTGGTGAAAAATGTCATAGAGAATTGTGATGAGAAGACCTTGCATCATTGTGATGACGAGCATCATGTGGCATGTGATGACAAGTTTTAGGGAACATTGTGATCAGAAGGGTTTGGAGCATTGTGATGACAGAGGACATGGAGCATTTTGATTTCATTGTGATGACAATAGCATGAATCATTATGATGATGGGCATGGTGCATTGTGATGACAGTGTTCATGGAGCATTGAGATGAAAAGTGGCATGGAGAATTGTGATTACAGAGGTCTTGGAGCATTGTGATGACAAGGGTCATGGAGACTTGTGATGCCAAGGCCGTGGAACATTGTGATGGCAGGGGACATGGAGCATTGTTATGACAGGTGTAATGGAGCATTGTGATGAAAAGGGCACGGAGCAATGTAATGAGAGATTTCATTGAGCATTGTGATGACAATGGCATGGAGCATTGTGATGCCAAGGGTCATGGAGCTTTGTGATGACAAATGTCATGGGGCATTTTGATGACAAGGGCGTGGTGCATTGTGATGAGAAGGGCAGCGAGAATTGTGATGACAGGGTCATGGAGCAATTTGATGAAAAGTGTCATGGAATATTTTGATGACAGTGGTTATGGAACATTGTGATGTCAGGGGTCATGCAGCATTGTGATGAAATGGGTCATGCAGCATTTTGTGACAGGGGTTATGGAACATTGTGATGTCTGGGGTCATGGAGCAATGTGATGACAGGGGCATGGAACATTGGTCTGACAACTTTCATGGATTATTGTGATGACAGTGGGCATGGAGCATTGAGATGACTGGTGTCACGGAGCACTGTGATGACAGTCGTCATGGAGCATTGTGATGACAAGGGCATGGAGCATTTGTCTGACATATTTCATGGATTATTGTGATGACAGTGGGCATGGCGCATTTTGATGACAAGGGCATGGAACATTGTGATGACAATGTCATGGAGTATTGTGAAGACAGGTGTCAGGGAGCATTGTGATGACATATGTCATTGTCCATTGTGATGACAATGGCATGGAGCATTGTGATACCAAGTGTCATGGAGGATTGTGATGACAAAGGTAATGGACCATTTTGATGACAAGGCCTTGGAACATTGCGATGACAATGGCATGGAGCATTTTGATGAAAAGGGGCATGGAGCATTGTGATTACAGGAGCCTTGGAGCATTGTGATGACAAGAGCATGGAGCATTGTGCTGAGAAATCCATGGAGCATTATGATGACATGCGTCATGAAGCTTTGTGATGACAAGGGCACGGAGCATTGTTATTACAGGGGTTTGGAGCATGGTGATGAAAAGTCCATGGATCACTGTGATGAAAAAGGCATGGAGCCTTGTCATGACATTTTTCAAGGTGCATACTGATGACAAATGTCAAGGAGCATTGTGATGACAATGGTCATGGAGCATTGTGATGTGAAGACCATGGATAATTTTGATGAGGAGCGTCATGGGGAATTGTGATGACAAGTGTTATGGAACATTGTGATCACAAAGGTTTGGAGCATTGTGATGACAGAGGTCATGGAGCATTTTGATTTCATTGTGATGACAATAGCATGAAGCTTTATGATGATGGGCATGGTGCATTGTGATGACAGTGTTCATGGAGAATTGAGAAGAAAAGGGGCATGGAGCCTTTTAATTACAGGGGTCATGGAGCATTGTTATGACAAGGGTCATGGAGCCTTGTGATGACAACGCCATGCAATATTGTGATGGCAGGGGTCATGGAGCATTGTTATGACAGATGTAATGGAGCATTGTGATGACAAGGGCATGGAGCATTGGTTTGAAATGTTTCATGGATTATTGTGATGAGAGTGGGCATGGAGCATTGTGATGACAAGGTCACAGAACACGGTGATTCATGGGTCATGGAGGATTGTAATGACAAGGGCATGGATCATTGTGAGGAGAAAGGCATTGAGCATTGTGATGACAAGTGTCATAGAGCTTTGTGATGACAAGGGCAAGGAGCAATGTGATGATAGGTTTCATGGAGCATTGTGATGACAATGGCATGGAGCATTGTGATGCCAAGGGTCATGGAGTTTTGTGATGACAAATGTCATGAAGCATTTTGATGACAAGTGTTTTGTGCATTGTGATGAGAAGGGCAGGGAGCATTGTGACGACAGGGTCATGGAGCAATTTGTTGAAAAGTGTCGGGAACATTTTGATGACAGGTGTTATGGAACATTGTGATGTCAGTAGTCATGGAGCATTGTGATGATAAGGGCATGTAGCATTTTGATGACAGTGGTCATGGAACATTGTGATGAAAGGGGTGATGGAGTATTGTGATGAGTAGTGATGGAACATTGTGATATCAGTGGTGAGAGAGCACTTAGATGAGAAGTGCATGGAGCATTTTGATGACAAGTTTTATGGAGCATTGTGATGACAAGGTTGTGGATCATTGTGATGAGAAGTGCATGGCATATTGTGATGACATGTGTCTTGGAGCGTTGTGCTGACAAGCGCATGGAGCATTGTGATGACAAGGTCATGGAGCACTATGCTGACAAAGGCATGGATCATTGTGATGACAAGTGTTACAGAGCATTATGATGACGAGAGAATGGACCATTGTGATGACAAAGGTCATAAAGCATTGTTATTACTGGATTCACGGAGCATTATGATGTGAGGTTTCATGGAGCATTGTGATTACAAGGGTATGGAGCATTGTGATGACAGGGGCATGGAGAATTGGTCTGAAAAGTTTCATGGATTATTGCTATGAGGGTGGGCATGGCACATTGTGATAACAAAGGAATGGAACATTGTTATGACAATATCATGTAGTATTGTGAAGACAGGTGTCAGCGAGCATTGTGATGACATATGTCATGGTGCTTTGTGATGACAATGGCGTGAAGAATTATGATGATGGGCATGATGCATTGTGATGACAAGGTTCATGGAGCATTGTGATTACAGGGGTCTTGGAGCATTGTGATGAAAAAGACATGGAGTAATGCGATGAGAAGTCCATGGAGCATTCTGATGACATGTGTCATTGTGCTTTCTGATGACAAGGGCATGGAGCATTGTGACTACAGGGTTTTGGAGCATTGTGATGACAAGTGTCATGGAGCATTGTGATGATACGGCTGTAGAACATTGTGATGGCAGGGGTCATGGAGCATTGCTATGACAGGTGTAATGGAGCTTTGTGTTGAGAAGGGTATTGAGCATTGGTCTGAAAAGTTTCATGGATTATTGTGATGAGAGTGGGCATGGAGAATTGTGATGACAAGGTCACGGAACACTGTGATACATTGGTCATGGAGGATTGTAATGAAAAAGGCTTGGAACATTGTGATGAGAAAGGCATCGAGCATTGTGATGACAAGCGTCATGGAGCTTTGTGATGACAAGGGCATGGTTCAATGTGATGAGAGGGTTCATGGAGCACTGTGATGACAATGACATGGAGCATTGTGATGCCAAGGCTCATCGAGCTTTGAGATGACAAATGTCATGGAGTATTTTGATGACAAGGGCGTTGTGCATTGATATGAGAAGGGCAGGGAGCATTGTGATGACAGGGTCATGGAGCAATTTGATGAAAAGGGTCATGGAACATTTTGATGACAGGTGTTATGGCACATTGTGATGATAAGTGCATGTAGCATTGTGATGACGGGGTCCTGGAACATTGTGATGACAGGAGTGCGCGAGTATTGTGATGACTAGTGATGGAACATTGTGATATAAGTGGTGAGAGAGCATTTTGATAAGAAGTGCATGGAGCATTGTGATGACAATGTTTATGGAGCATTGTTATAACAAGGTTGTGGAATATTGTGATGAAAAGCATGTGGCAAATTGTTTTGACAAGAGTCATGGAGTATTGTGCTGACAAAGGCAAGGAGCATTGCGATGACAAGGGTCACAGAGCAATGTGATGACGCGGGCATGGACGATTCTGATGACTAAGGTCATGAAGCATTGTGAGTACTAGAGTCACGGAGCATTGTGATGACAAGGGCATGGAGCATTGTGATGACAGGGGCATGGAGCATTGTGATCACAGGGGCATGGAGCACTTGTATGACATGTTTCATGGATTATTGTGATGACAGTGGGCATGGCGGATTGTGATGACAAGGGCATGGAGCATTGTGATGACAAGGTCAGGGATTATTGTGAAGACAGGTGTCAGGGAGCATGTGATGACATATATCATGGTCCATTGCGATGACAATGGCATGGGGCATTGTGATGCCAAGTTTCATGGAGGATTGTGATGAGAAAGATAATGGGGCATTATGATGATTAGGGCTTGGAACATTATGATGACAAGGGCAATTGAGAATTTTGATAAGAAGTTCCTGAAACATTGTAATGACAAGGCATGGAGCATTGTGATGAGAAGGCCAAGGAGCATTCTGCTGACATGCGTCATGGAGCTTTGTGGTGACAAGGGTATGGAGCATTGTGAATACAGTGTTCTTGGAGCATTGTGATGGCAAGGGCATGTAGAAATGTGATGAGAAGGCCGAGGAGCATTCTGATGACATGCGTCATGGAGCTTTGTGATGACAAGGGCATGGAGCATTGTGATTACAGGGGTCTGGGAGCATTGTGATGACAAGGGTCATGGAGCCTTGTGATGACAAGGCCGTGCAATATTGTGATGGCAAGGGTCATGGAGCATTGTCATGACAAGTGTAATGGGGGATTGTGATGACAAGGGCATGAAGAATTGGTCTGAAAATTTTCATGGATTATTGTGATGAGAGTGGGCATGGAGCATTGTGATGACAAGGGCAAGGAACACTGATACATGGGTCATGGAGGATTGTAATGACAAGGGCCTGGAGCATTGTGATGAGAAGGGCATCGAGCATTGTGAAGACAAGCGTCATGGAGCTTTGTGATGACAAGGACATGGAACAATATGATGAGAGGGTTCATGGAGCATTGTGTAGACAATGGTATGTAGCATTGTGATGCCAAGTGTCATGGGGATGTGTGACGACAAAGGTCATGAGGCATTTTTATGACAAGGGTGTGTTGCTTTATGTTGTGAAGGGAAGGGAGCATTGTGATAAGAGGGTCATGGAGCAATTTAATGAAAAGTGTCATGGAACATTGTGATGACAGGGGTTATGAAACATTGTGATGTCAGGGGTCATGGAGCATTTTGATGAAAGGGGTCATGCACCATTGTGCTGACAAAGGCATGGAGCTTTGTGATGACAAGGGTCACAGAGCATTGTGATAAAAATTTCATGGAGCATTGTGGTAACAAAGGTCACAGAGCTTTTTGTGACGAGGTCATGGATCACTGTGATGACAAATGTCATGAAGCATTGTGATGACTGGATTCACGGAGCATTGTGATAACAGGGGTCTTGGAGCATTGTCATGCAAAGGGAATGGATCATTGTGATGAAAAAGGCATGGAGCCTTGTCATGACAGTGTTCAAGGAGCATAATGATGAAAAGTGTCAGCGAGCATTGTGATGCCAAGTGTACTGAGCATTGTGGTGACAAAGGTCATGGAGCATTGTGATGAGAAGGCCTTGCATAATTGTGATGACGAGCGTCATGGGGCATGTGATGACAAGTGTTATGGAACATTGTGATCAGAAGGGTCTGGAGCATTGTGATGACAGAGGACATGGAGTATTTTGATTTCATTGTGATGACAATAGCTTGAATCATTATGATGATGGGCATGGTGCATTGTGATGACAGTGTTCATGGAGCATTGAGATGAAAAGAGACATGGAGAATTGTGATTACAGATGTCTTGGAGCATTGTGATGACAAGGGTCATGGAGCCTTGTGATGACAAGGGTCATGGAGCCTTGTGATGACAAGGCCGTGGAATATTGTGATGGCAGGGGTCATGGAGCATTGTTATGAGAGGTGTAATGGAGCATTGTGATGACAAGGGCATGGAGCAATGTGATGAGAGATTTCATTGAGCATTGTGATGACAATGGCATGGAGCATTGTGAGGCCAAGGGTCATGGAGCTTTGTGATGACAATAGTCATGGGGCATTTTCATGACAAGGGCGTGGTCCATTGTGATGAGAAGGGCAGGGAGCATTGTGATGACAGGGTCATTGAGCAATTTGAATAAAAGTGTCATGGAATATTTTGATGACAGTGGTTATGGAACATTGTGATGTCAGGGGTCATGAAGCATTGTGATGAAATGGGTAATGGAGCATTTTGTGACAGGGGTTATGGAACATGGTGATGTCAGTGGTCATGGAGCATTGTGATGATAAGGGCATGTAGCACTGTGATGACAGTTGTCATGGAACATTTTGATGACAGGGGTGAGCGAGTATTGTGATGACTACTGATGGAACTTTGTGATATATGTGGTGAGAGAGCATTTTGATGAGAAGTTCATGGAGCATTGTGATGACAAGTTTTATGGAGCATAGCGATGAAAAGGATGTGGAGCATTGTGATGAAAAGAGCATGGAACATTGTGATGACATGTGTCGTGGAGCATTGTGCGACAAGCGTATGAAGCATTTTGATGACAAGTGTCATGGAGCATTGTGCTGACAAAGGCATGGAGCCTTGTGATGACAAGGGACACAGAGCATTGTGATGAAAATTTCATGGAGCATTGTGGTGACAAAGATCACAGAGCCTGGTGTCACGAAGGCATGAACCATTGTGAGGACAAATGTCATGAATAATTGTGATGACTGGAGTCACGGAACATTGTGATGACAGGGGTCATGGAGCATTGTGATGACAAGGGCATGGAGCATTGTGGTGACAAATGTCACAGAGCCTTGTGTGACGAGGGCATGGACCATTGTGAGGACAAAGGTCATGAAGCATTGTGATGACTGGAGTCACGGAGCATTGTGATGACAGGGGTCATGGGGCATTGTGATGACAAGGGCATGGAGCATTGTGATGACAGGGGCATGGAACATTGGTCTGACATGTTTCATGGATTATTGTGATGACAGTGGGCATGGCACATTGTGATGACAAGGGCATGGAACATTGTGATGACAAGGTCATGGAATATTGTGAAGACTGGTTTCAGGGAGCATTGTGATGACATATGTCATTGTCCATTGTGATGACAATGGCATGGAGCATTGTGATACCAAGTGTCATGGAGGATTGTGATTACAAAGGTAATGGAGCATTCTGATGACAAGGGCTTGGAACATTGCGATGACAAGAGTCATGGCGCACTGTGATGACAAGGGCATGGAGCATTGTGATGAAAAGGTGCATGGAGCATTGAGATTACAGGGTTTTGAAGCAATGTTATTACAAGGGCATGGAGCATTGTGATGAGAAGTCAATGGAGCATTCTGATGACATGCGTCAAGGAGCTTTGTGATGACAAGGACATGGAGCATTGTGATTACAGGGGTCTTGGAGCATTGTGATGAAAAGGGAATGGATCATTGTGATGAAAAATGCATGGAGCCTTTTCTTGACAGGGTTCAAGGAGCATACTGATGACAACTGTCAGGGAGCATTGAGATTATAAGTGTATTGAGCATTGTGATGACAAAGATCATGGAGAATTGTGATGAGAAGACCATGGATAATTGTGATGACCAGCGTCATGGGGCATTGTGATGACAAGTGTTATGGAACATTGTGATCAGAAGGGTTTGGTGCATTGTGATGACAGAGGTCATTGAGCATTTTGATTTCATTGTGATGACAATAGCATGAAATATTACGGTGATGGGCACGGTGAATTGTGATGACAGGGTTCATGGAGCATTGAGATGAAAAGGGGCATGGAGCATTGTGATTACAGGGGTGTTGGAGCATTGTGATGACAAGGGCAAGAAGCATTGTGATGAGCAGGCCATGGAGCATTCTCATGGCATGCGTCATGGAGCTTTGGATGACAAGGGCATGGAGAATTGTGATTACAGGGGTCATGGAATATTGTGATGACAGGGGTGAGGGAGTATTGTGATGACTAGTGATGGAACATTGTGATATCAGTGGTGAGAAGGCATTTTGAGGAGAAGTGCATCGAGCATTGTGATGACAAATTTATTGAGAATTTTGATGACAAGGATGTGGAGCATTGTGATGACAAGTGCATGGATCATTGTGATGACATGGGTTATGGAGCATTGTGCTGACACGCATATCGAGCATTGTGATGACAAGGCTCATGGAGCATTGTGCTGACAAAGTCATGGAGCTTTGTGATGACAAGAGTCACAGAGCATTGTTATAAAAATTTCATGGAGCATTGTGGTGACAAAGGTCACATAGCTTTGTGTGATGAGGTCATTGACCATTGTGATGACAAATGTCATGAAGCATTGTGATGACTGGAGTCACGGAGCATTGTGATTACAGGGGTCTTGGAGCATTTTGATGAAAAGAGAATGGATCATTGTGATGAAAAATGCATGGAGCCTTGTCGTGACAGTGTTCAAGGAGCATACTGATGACAAGTGTCAGCGAGCATTGTGATGCCAAGTGTATTGAGCATTGTGGTGACAAAGGTCATGGAGCATTGTGATGAGAAGACCTTGCATAATTGTGATGACGAGCTTCATGGGGCATGTGATGACAAGTGATATGGAACATTGTGATCAGAAGGATTTGGCGCATTGTGATGAGAGGGGACATGGAGCATTTTGATTTCATTGTGATGAAAATAGCATGAATCATTATGATGATGGGCATGGTGCATTGTGATGACAGTGTTCATGGATCATTGATATGAAGAGTGGCATGGAGAATTGTGATTACAGACGTCTTGGAGTATTGTGATGACAAGGGTCATGGAGCCTTGTGATGACAAGGCCGTGGAACATTGTGATGGCAGGGTTCATGGAGCATTTTTATGACAGGTGTAAGGGAGCATTGTGATGACACGGGCATAGAGCATTGTGATGACAAGGGACACAGTGCATTGTGATGAAAATTTCATGGAGGATTGTGGTGAAAAAGATCACAGAGCCTTGTGTGACGAGGGCATGGATCATTGTGATGAGAAAGGTCATGAATCTTTGTAATGACTGGAGTCAGGGAGCATTGTGATGACAGGGGTCATGGAGCACTGTGATGACAAGGGCATGGAGCAATGTGATGACAGGAGCATGGAACATTGATCTGAAATGTTTCATGGATTATTTTGATGACAGTGGGCATGGACCATTGTGATGAGAAAGGTCATGAATCATTGTGATGTCTGGAGTCACGGAGCATTGTGAAGACAGGGGTCATGGAGCATTGTAATGACAAGGGCATGGAGCAATGTGATGACAGGGGCATGGAACATTGGTCTGACAAGTTTCATGGATTATTGTGATGACAGTGGGTATGGAGCATTGAGATGACAAGGGCGTGGAGCATTGTGGTGACAAAGGTCACAGAGCCTTGTGTGACGAGGGCATGGACCATTGTGATGACAATTGTCATGAATCATTGTAATGACTGGAGTCACGGATCACTGTGATGAAAGGGGTTTTGGAGCATTGTGATGACAAGGGCATGGAGCACTATGATGACAGGGGCATGGAACATTGGTCTGACATGTTTCATGGATTATTGTTATGACAGTGGGCATGGCGCATGTGATGACAAGGTCATGGAACATTGTGATGACAAGGTCATGGAATATTGTGAAGACAGTTGTCAGGGAGCATTGTGATGAAATATGTGATTGTCCATTGTGATGACAATGGCATGGAGCATTGTGATACCAATTGTCATGGAGGATTGTGATGACAAAGGTAATGGAGCATTTTGATGACAAGGGCTTGGAACATTGCGATGACAAGGGTCATGGAGCATTGTGATGACAAGGGCATGGAGCATTCTGATGAGAAAGCAATGGAGCATTCTGATGACATGCGTCATGGAGCTTTGTGATGACAAGGACATGGAGCATTGTGATTACAGGGGTCTTGGACCATTGTGATGAAAAGGGAATGGATCATTGTGATGAAAAATGCATGGAGCCTTGTCATGACAGGGTTCAAGGAGCATACTGATGACAACTGTCAGGGAGCATTGTGATGATAAGTGTATTGAGCACTGTGATGACAAAGATCATGGAGCATTGTGATGAGAAGACCATGGATAATTGTGTTGACCAGCGTCATGGGGCATTGTGATGACAAGTGTTATGGAACATTGTGATCAGAAGGGTTTGGTGCATTGTGATGACAGAGGTCATTGAGCATTTTGATTTCATTGTGATGACAATAGCATGAAATATTATGGTGATGGGCACGGTGCATTGTGATGATAGGTTTCATGGAGCATTGAGATGAAATGGGGCATGGAGCATTGTGATTACAGGGGTGTTGGAGCATTGTGATGACAAGGGCATGGAGCATTGTGATGAGAAGGCCAAGGAGCATTCTGATGACCTGCGTCATGGAGCTTTGTGATGACAAGGGCATGGAGAATTGTGATTACAGGGGTCATGGAATATTGTGATGACAGGGGTGAGGGAGTATTGTGATGACTAGTGTTGGAACATTGTGATATCAGTGGTGAGAAAGCATTTTGAGGAGAAGTGCATGGAGCATTGTGATGACAAGGTTTATGGAGCATTTGGATGACAAGGATTTGGAGCATTGTGATGACAAGTGCATGGTGCATTGTGATGACATGGGTTATGGAGCATTGTGCTGACACACGCATCGAGCATTGTGATGACAAGGGTCATGGAGCATTGTGCTGACAAAGGCATGGAACTTTGTGATGACAATGGTCACAGAGCATTGTGATAAAAATTTCATGGAATATTGTGGTGCCAATGTTCACAGAGCTTTGTGTGACGAGGTCATGGACCATTGTGATTACAAATGTCATGAAGTATTGTGATGACTGGAGTCACGGATCATTGTGAAAACAGGGGTCTTGGAGCATTGTGATGAAAAGGGAATGGATCATTGCGATGAAAAAGGCATGGGGCCTTGTCATGACAGTGTTCAAGGAGCATACTGATGACAACTGTCAGCGAGCATTGTGATGCCAAGTGTATTGAGCACTCTGGTGACAAAGGTCATGGAGCATTGTGATGAGAAGACCTTGCATAATTGTGATGACGAGCCTCATGGGGTATGTGATGACAAGAGTTATGGAACATTGTGGTCAGAAGGGTTTGGAGCATTGTGATGACAGAGGACATGGAGCATTTTGATTTCACTGTGATGACAACAGCATGAATCACTATGATGATGGGCATGGTGCATTTAAATGACAGTGTTCATGGAGCATTGAGATGAAAGGTGGCATGCAGAATTGTGATTACAGAGGTGTGGAGCATTTTGATTACAAGGGTCATGGAGGCTTGTGATGACAAGGCCGTGGAACATTGTGATGGCAGGGGTCATGGAGCATTGTTATGACAGTTGTAATGGAGCATTGTGATGACAAGGGCATGGAGCAATGTGATGAGAGATTTCATTGAGCATTTTGATGACAATGGCATGGAGCATTGTGAGGCCAAGGGTCATGGAGTTTTGTGATGACAAATGTCATGGGGAATTTGATGACAAGGGTGTGGTGCATTGTGATGAGAAGGGCAGGGAGCACTGCGATGACAGGGTCATTGAGCAATTTGAATAAAAGTGTCATGGAATATCTGGATGACAGTGGTTATGGAACATTGTGATGTCAGGGGTCATGAAGCATTGTGATGAAATGGGTCATGGAGCATTTTGTGACAGGGGTTATGGAACATGGTGATGTCAGGGGTCATAGAGCATTGTGATGATAAGGGCATGGAGCACTGTGATGACAGTGGTCCTGGAACATTGTGATGACAGGGGTGAGCGAGTATTGTGATGACTAGTGATGGAACATTGTGATATATGTGGTTAGAGATCATTTTGATGAGAAGTGCATGGAGAATTGTGATGACAAGTTTCATGGAGCATAGCGATGAAAAGGATGCGGAGCATTGTGATGAAAAGAGCATGGCACATTTTGATGACATGTGTCATGGAGCATTGTGCTGACAATCGCATGGAGCCTTTTGATGACAAGTGTCATGGAGCATTGTGCTGATAAAGGCATGGAGCATTGTGATGACAAGGGACACAGAGCATTGTGAAGAAAATTTCATGGAGCATTGTGATGACAAGGGCATGGAGCCTTGTGATGACAAGGCTGTGGAACATTGTCATGACAGGGGTGAGGGAGTATTGTAATGACTAGTGATGGAACATTTTGATATCAGTGGTGAAAGTGCATTTCGATGAGAAGTGCATGGTGCTTTGTGATGACAATGTTTACAGAGCATTGTGAAGATAAGGTTGTGGAACATTGTGATGACAAGCGCATGGCACATTGTGATGACATGGGTCATGGAGCATTGTTCTGACAAGCTTATGGAGCATTGTGATGTCAAGGGTCATGGAGCACTCTGCTGACAAAGGCATGGAGCATTGTGATGACAAGGGTCACAGAGCATTGTGATGAAAAGTTCATGGAGCATTATGGTGACAAATTTCAAAGAGCACTGTGATGAGGAGGGCATGGACCATTGTGATGACAAAGGTCATGGAGCAATGTGATGACTGGAGTCACTGAGCACTGTGATGACAATGGCATGGAGCATTTTGATGACAGGGGCATGGAGCATTGGTCTGACAAGTTTCATGGATTATTGTGATGATAGTGGGCATGGCACATTGTGATGACAAGGGCATGGAGCATTGTTATAACCAGGTCATGGAATACTGTGAAGACATGTGTCAGGGAGCATTGTGATGACATATGTCATGTTGCATTGTGATGACAATGACATGGAGCATTGTGAAGCCACGTGTCATGGAGGATTGTGATGACAACGGTAATGGAGCATTGTGATGACAAGGGCCATTGAGAATCGTGATGACAAGTTCGTGAAGCACTGTGATGAAAAGCACATGGAGCTTGCTATGACAGAGGTCATGGAGCATTGCAATGACAAGTGCATGGAGAATTGTGATGACAAGAGCATGTAACATTGTGATGAGAAGTGTCATGGAGCATTGTGATGGCAAGACCGTGGAGCACTGTGATGAGAAGACCATGGATAATTGTGATGACGAGCGTCATCGAGCATTGTGATGACAAGGGCCATTGAGAATTTTAATGCCAACGTCGTGAAGCATTTTGATGACAAGCACACGGAGCTTGCTATGACAGGGGACATGGAGCATTGCAATGACAAGTGCATGGAGAATTGTGATGACAAGAGCATGTAACATTGTGATGAGAAGGGTCATGGAGCATTGTGATGGAAAGACCGTGGAGCATTGTGATGAGAAGATCATGGATATTTGTGATGACGAGCGTCATGGAGCACTGTTATGACAAGGGGCATGGAGCATTTTGATGACAGGTGTCATGGAGCATTGTGATGACAGGGATCATGGAGCATTGTGATGACAAGGGTCTTGGAGCATTCTGATGACAAGCTTGTGGAGTATTGTGATGACAATGGCATGGAGAATTGTGAGAAAAAGGGCATGGAGCATTGTGATGAAAAAGGCATGGAGCCTTTTCATGACAGTGTTCAAGGAGCATTCTGAGGAAAAGTGTCAGGGATCATTGTGATGACAGGTGTATTGAGCATTGTGATGACAAAGTTCATGGAGCATTGTGATGACAAGGGCATGAAATATTGTGATGACAGGCATCATGGAGCGTTGTGATGACAAGTGTTATGGAACATGGTGATCACAAGGGTTTGGAGCATTGTGATGACAGAGGTCATGGATCATTTTGATTTCAAGTATCATGGAGCATTGTGATGACAAGGGCATGAAGCAATGTGATCCCAAGGTTCATGGAGGATTGTGATGACACTGGTAATGGAGAATTGTGAGGACAAGTGCATGGAGTATTGTGATGACAAGGTCATGTAGCATTTCGCTGACAATGGCATGGAGCACCGTGATGACAAGTGTCATGGAGCTCTGTGACGACAAGCGTCAAGGACCATTGTGATTACAGTGGTCATGGAGCATGGGGATGACAAGTGCATGGAATATTCTGATGACAAGTGGCATGGATTATTTTGATGCCAGTTGTCATGTAGCATTGTGATGACATAGGTTATGGAGCATTGTGATGAGAAGGTCATGGAGCATTGGGCTGAAAATATTCATGGAGTACTGTGATGACAAGGGACATGGAGAATTGTGATGAGAAGAGAATGGAGCAATCCGATGAGAAGGTCCTGGAGCATTGTGATGAGAGGGCCATGGCGCCTTGTGATGACAAGGGTCATGGATCATACTGATAAAAAGGTTCATGGAGCATTGTGATTACAGGGGTTTTGTAGCATTGTGAAGACCAGGGCATGGAGCATTGTGATGAGAAGGCCATGGAGCATTCTGATGACATGCGTCATGGAGCTTTGTGATGACAGGGACATGGAGCATTGTGATTAGAGGGGTCTTGGAGGATTGTGATGAAAAGGGAATGGATCATTGTGATGAAAAATGCATGGAGCCATGTCATTACAGTGTTCAATGAGCATACTGATGGCAAGAGTCAGGGAGCATTGTGATGATAAGTGTATTGAGCATTGTGATGACAAAGGTCATGGAGCATTGTGATGAGAAGACCATGGATAATTGTGATGACAAGCGTCATGGGGAATTGTGATGACAAGTGTTATGGAACATTGTGATCACAAGGGTTTGGAGCATTGTGATGACAGAGGTCATGGAACATATTGATTTCACTGTGATGACAATAGCATGAAGCTTTATGATGATGGGCATGGTGGATTGTGATGACAGGGTTCATGGAGCATTGAGATGAAAAGGGGCATGGAGCATTGTGATTACAGGGGTGTTGGAGCATTGTGATGACAAGGGCATGTAGCGTTGTGATGAGAAGGCAATGGAGCATTCTGATGATATGCATCATGGAGCTTTGTGATGACAAAGAAATGGAGCAGTGTGATTAGAGGGGTCTTGGAGTATTGTGATGACAAGGGTCATGGAGGCTTCTGATGACAAGGCTATGGAACCTTGTGATCGTAAGTGTCATGGAGCATTATTATGACAGGGGTATTGGAGCAATGTGATGACAAGGACGTGGAGCACTGGTCTGAAATGTTTCATGGATTATTGTGATGAGAGTGTGCATGGATCATTGTGATGACAAGGACATGGAACACTATGATACATAGTTCATGGAGGATTGTAATGATAAGGGCATGGAGCATTGTGATGAGAAGGGCATCGAGCATTGTGATGACAAGCGTCATGGAGCTTTGTGATCACAAGGGCATGGAGCAATGTGATGAGAGGGTTCAAGGAGCATTTGATGATAATGGCATGGAGCACTGTGATGACAATGGTCATGGAGCTTTGTGATGAAAAATGTCATGGAGCATTTTGATGACAAGGCCGTGGTGCATTGTGATGAGAAGTGCAGGGAGCATTGTGATGACAGGGTCATGGAGCAATTTGATGAAAAGGTTCATGGAACATTTTGATGAGAGGGGTAATGGAAAATTGTGATGTCAGGTGTCATGGAGCATTGTGATGAAAAGGGTCATGGAGCAGTGTGTGACAGGGATTATTGAACATTCTGATGTCAGGGGGCAGGGAGCATTCTGATGAAACGGGTCACTGAGCATTTTGATGACAGGTGTCATGGAGCATTGTGATGATAGGGGCATATAGCATTTTGATGACAAGGGTCATGGAACATTGTGATGATGGGGGTGAGGGAGTATTGTGATAACTAGTGACGGAACACTGTGATATCTTTGGTGAGAGAGCATTTTGATGAGAAGTGTATGGAGCATTGTGATGACAATGTTTAGGGAGCATTTTGATGACAAGGATGTGGAGCATTGTGATGACAAGCACATGGCGCATTGTGATGACATGGGTTATGAAGCACTGTGCTGACAAGCGCATGGTGCATTGTGATGACAAGGGTCATTGAGCATTGTGCTGACAAACGCATGGAGCATTGTGATGACAGGGGTGACAGAGCTTTGTGATGAAAAGTCCATGTAGCATTGTGGTGACAAAGGTCACAGAGCCTTCTGTGATGAGGTCATGGACCATTGTGATGACAAATGTCATGAAGCACTGTGATGACTGTAGTCACGGAGCATTGTGATTACACGGGTCTTGTAGCATTGTGATGAAAAGGGAATGGATCATTGTGATAAAAAAAAGCATGGAGCCTTTTCACGGCAGTGTTCGTGAAGCATACTAATGACAAGTGTCAGGGAGCATTGTGATGAGAAGTGTATTGTGGATTGTGGTGACAAAGGTCACGGAGCATTGTGATGAGAAAACCATTCATAATAGTGATGACGAGCGTCATGGGGCATTTTGATGACAAGTGTTATGGAACACTGTGATCACAAGGATTTGGAGCATTGTGGTGACAAATGTCATGGAGCATTTTGATTTCACTGTGATGACAATAGCATGAAGCATTATGATGATGGGCATGGTGCATTGTGATGACAGGGTTCATGGAGCATTGAGATGAAAAGGGGAATGGAGCATTGTGATTACAGTGGTCTTGGAGCATTGTGATGACAAGGGCATGGAGTATTGTGATGAGAAGGCCATGGAGCATTCTGATGACATGTGTCATGGAACTTTGTTACGACAAGCGCTGGGAGCATTGTGATTACAGGGGTCTTGGAGCATTGTGATGACAAGGGTCATGGAGCCTTGTGATGAGAAGGCCGTGGAACATTGTGATGGCAGGGCTCATGGAGCATTGTTATGACAGGTGTAATGGAGCATTGTGATGACAAGGGCATGGAGCAATGTGATGAGAGATTTCATTGATCATTGTGATGACAATGGCATGGAGCATTGTGATGCAAAGGGTCTTGGAGCTTTGTGATGACAAAGTCATGGGGCATTAGGTGACAAGGGCGTGGTGCATTGAGATGAGAAGGGCAGGGAGCATTGTGATGACAGGGTCATGGAGAAATTTGATGAAAAGAGTCATGGAATATTTTGATGACAGGGGTTATGGAACATTGTAATGTCAGGGGTCATGAAGCATTGTGATGAAATGGGTCATGGAGCATTTTCTGACAGAGTTTATGAAACATTGAGATGTCAGTGGTCATGGTGCATTGTGAAGATAAGGGCATGTAGCACTGTGATGACAGGGGTCATGGCACACTGTGATGACAGGGGTGAGGGAGTATTGTGATGAGTAGTGATGGAACATTGTGATATATGTGGTGAGAGAGCATTTTGATGAGAAGTGCATGGAGCATTGTGATGACAAGGGCAAGGAGCAATGTGATGACAGGGGCATGGAACATCTGTCTGACAAGTTTCATGGATTATTGTAATGACAGTGAGCTTGGAGCATTGTGATGAAAATGGCATGCAGCATTGTGGTGACAAAGGTCACAGAGCGTTGTGTGACGAGGTCATGCACCATTGTGATGACAAAGGTCATGAAGCATTGTGATGCCAAAGGTCATGAAGCATTGTGATAACTGGAGTCATGGAGCACTGTGATGACAGGGGTCATGGAGTATTGTGATGACAAGGGCATGGAACATTGTGATGACAAGGTCATGGAGTATTTTGAAGACAGGTGTCAGGGAGCATTGTGATGACATATGTCATTGTCCATTGTGATGACAATGGCATGGAGCATTTTGATACCAATTGTCATGGAGGATTGTGATGACAAAGGTAATGGAGCATTTTGATGACAAGTGCTTGGAACATTGTGATGACAATGGTCATGGAGCATTGTGATGGCAAGGGAATGGAGCATTGTGATGACAAGGGCCATTGAGAATTTTGATGAAAACGTCGTGAAGCATTATGATGAAAAACACATGGAGCTTGCTATGACTGTGGTCATAGAGCATTGCGATGACAAGTGCATGGAGAATTGTGAAGACAAGATCATGTAACATTGTTATGAGTAGTGTTAAGGATCATTGTGATGACAAGGACGTGGAGTATTGTAATGACAAGGCACATGGAGCATTGTGATGGCAAGACCGTGGAGCATTGTGATGAGAAGACCATGGATAATTGTGATGAAGAGCGTCATGGAGCACTGTAATGACAAGGGGCATGGAACATTGTGATGACAGGGGTCATGGAGCATTGTGATGACAAGGGTCATGGAGGATACTGATGACAAGCTTGTGAAGTATTGTGATGACAATGGCATCGAGCATTGTGATGAAAGGGGCATGGAGCCTTTTCATGACACGGTTCAAGGAGCATTCTGAGGAGAAGTGACAGGGAGCATTGTGATGACAAGTGTATTGAGCATTGTGATGACAAATGTCATGGAGCATTGTCATGAGAAGTCCATGGATAATTGTGATGACAGGCAGCAAAGTGTGTTGTGATGACAAGTGTTATAGAACATTGTGATCACAAGTGTTTGGAGCATTGTGATGACAGAGGTCATGGAGCATTTTGATTTCAAGGAGCATGGAGCATTTTGATGACAAGGGCATGAAGCAATGTGATCCCAATGTTCATGGAGGATTTTGATGACAATGATAATGGAGAATTATTATGACAACCGCATGGAGGATTTTGATAACAATGATAATGGAGAATTATTATGACAACCGCATGGAGCATTGTGATGACAAGGTAATGTAGCATTTTGCTGACAAAGGCATGGAGCATTGTGATGACAAGGGTCACGGAGCAATGTGATGACAAGCTTCACAGAGCATTGTGATTACAGGGGCGATGGAACACTGGGATGACAAGGGCATGGATCATTGTGATGACAATGATCATGGAGCATTTTGATGCCAGTGGTCATGGCGCATTGTGATGACATGGGTCATGAAACATTGTGATGAGAAGGTCATGGAGCATTGGGCTGAAAATGTTCATGGAGTATTGAGATGACAGGTGTCATAGAACATTGTGATGACAAGGTAATGGAGAATTGTGATGACAAGGTTCTGGAGCATTGTGATGAGAAGAACATGGACCCTTGTGATGAAAAGTCTCATGGAGCATTCTGATGAAAAGGGGCATAGAGCATTGTGATTACAGGGTTCTTGGAGCATTGTGATGAAAAGGGCATGGAGCATTGTGATGACAGGGGCATGGAGCATTGGTCTCACAAGTTTCATGGATTATTGTGATGACAGTGGGCATGGTGCATTGTAATGACAAGGGCATGGAGCATTGTGATGACAAGGTCATGGAGAATTGTGAAGACCGGTGTCAGGGAGCATTGTGATGACATATGTCATGGTCCATTGTGATGCCAATGGCATGGAGCATTGTGATGCCAAGTGTCATGGAGGATTGTGATGACAAAGTTAAAGGAGCATTGTGATGACAAGATCATGGATCACTGTGATGACAAGGGCCATAGAGAATTCTAATGACCAGGTCTTGAAACATTGTGATGACAAGTGCATGGAGCTTGCTATGACAGGGGTCCTGGAGCATTGTGATGACAAGTGCATGCAGAATTGTGATGACAAGAGCATATCACATTGTGAGGAGAAGTGTCAAGGAGCATTGTGATGACAAGGATGTAGAGAATTGTAATGACAAGGGTCATGGAACATTGAGATGACCAGGGCATGGAGCATTGTGATGGTAAAACCCTGAAGCATTGTGATGAGAGTACCTTGGGTAATTGTGATGACGAGCATCATGGAGCACTGTACTGACAAGGGGCATGGAGCATTGTGATGACAGTTTTCAGGGAACATTGTGATGACAGAGGTCATGGAGCATTGTGATGACAAGGGCCTTGAACTTTGTGATGACAAGGGCCTGGAGCATTGTGATGACAAGTGGCATGGAGCATTGTGATGACATTGGCATGGAGCACTGTCATGACAAGGAACATTGAGAATATTTTTAACAAGGTCATGAAGCATTGTGATGACAAGCATATGGAGCTTGCTATGACATGGGTCAGGGAGCTTTGCGATGACAATTGCATGGAGAATTGTGATGACAAGAGCATGTAACTTTGTGATGAGAAGTGTCAGGGAGCATTGTGATGACAAAGAGGTGGAGAATTGTGATGACAAGGGACATGGAGCATTTTGATGACCAGGACATGGAGCAATGTGATGGCAAGACGGTGGAGCATTGTGATGAGAAGGCTATGGATAATTGTGATGACGAGCATCATGGAGCATTATTATGACAAGAGCCGTGGAGCATTCTGACATAAGATATCACTTATGAAGGAAATGTAAACATGGCTACACATGAACTGAATTAGGAAAGAGAACTGTGTCTCACATTTAGAAAACATACTTATGCTTGCTTAAGGGGAAAGGAGAGGTGGGGAGATGCACAAAACCAGAGTTTAATATTAGCACAGGTACCGTTGCATAATCCAAATACAGAATAGACAAGAGCTACTCCTTCCTCAGTGAACGGGACTCAACAGCCCTATTCCTGCAGAGGAATATATCTGACTAGCAAGAATCTTAATACCTATGTATTGATATGTATCCGTAAGGGAATCAAATGTGTCTAGACCAGCATAAACACGTCAGTGAAAATAAGCTCAACTTCATTATATAAATGATTTTCAAAAACAAAACAAAAAATCAGTGAAATCCTAACACAATTCCTTCAGGTGTTCTGATGAAACCTGGAATGACCCTATCTAAAACGACAGCAGGATGAGACATAAGGCTGGACACTTTTGACTGAGAGGATTGGTGAGATTGAACGAGAAAATGCAGACCGTTTAAAGCAATAATGCATGCCACCAATTCCATGGGTCACAACTCGCCAGGTAAAAGGGAATAACACTACAGTTATAACATGTATGGGAAACGTAGAGAATGCACACACTGTGAAGACGAAAGGATTCTAAAACTCAACTAATAGTCCCTATCCTGGTGCTCCGGTTTGAGTTTCCAACTGCTTTACTATCAATCTCCCAACTTGGAGAGACAGACCCTTTAAACTCCTGGTTCGCACAGGTTGCCAAATTCGCAGAGGATGAAAGGGAAGACGGAGAACCAATGAGAGAGTAGATGTTAGGCATTTGGACAGGCACATGTCACTATAATTTCCCGGCAGGAAGAAGAATTAACCAAAGTCTCAGCCACCCACCGGGAACCAGTATAGGTCCTGAACCGAAATTTTGGACTTCACGTCAGCTCACACAAACGAGTTGAATAATGGAGCTCAGGGCACAGCAATTCACAAAATGGCAGAGTAATAAAGGACAACAATCGGCCAAATATATGTTGAGAGAAGGCAAAGGGGCAGACTTGAAAGAGAGCTAGAATAGCAGGCATCAGATTTCAAGAGGTACATTGGAATTGCCTTTAAAGCACAAGAAGAGGGGCAGAACTTCGACAATGATGTACTTGGCCAAAAAGGACGTATGCGTTTTCTCCTGAATATATTCAGGAGAAAACGCATACGTCCTTTTTGGCCAAGCAAGGAAGTGGGCAATGCAAATCTGCACTACAAAGAAGTATCACTTAACACCGGTCAAAAGGGACATCCGCAAAATGTGTAAACACCAGAAAGGCAAGACAGGCACTGGAGAACTGGGAGCCTAGTTATGCTGATGGGCAGGATGTAAATTGCCTACTGCCTCTGTGGAGGAGTGCACTGTGTTCCCTAAAACAAGTAAACAACAGAGCTACAGAGTCAAGGGCAATGCCAGTCTAAGGAATATACCTTGGGAAAACAGAAAATCAATAAGACAGAGCCACCCCACCATTTAGAGCTGCACTGCTTACAAGAACCTCAACTTGGGTACACCTGAAATATCCCAGGAAAGACAAAAATGGTTCAAGAAATTGTGGTATTTACGTATGATGGAATATCCCTCAGCCATGAAATCAATATCATAAGGCCAGTAGCAGCAAAATGAGTGGATTCAGGTACGATGATTCTAAGTGAAATAAGTCACAGAGAAAAAGAAACTTATCATAAGATATCACTTATGAAGTTCCTGTAAACATGGCTACACATGAACGGAGTTAGGAAAGACAACAGAGTCTCACATTGAGAAAAAACTCTTATGCCTGCTTAAGGGGGAAGGAGAGGTGGGGTGATGCATAAAACCAGAGTTTGATATTAGTACATGTACCGTTCCAAAAACCAACTACGTAGTAGAAAAGACCTAAAACTTCCTAAGTGAAAGGGACTCAAATCCCCATATTTCCCGCAGAGGAAAATATCTGAATAGTAAAAATCTTAAAACCTATGTATTGATATGTCTCCGTAAGGGAATCAGGTGTGTCTAGACTCGCATAAACATGGAAGTGAGAATCAGCTCAAACCCATTCTAAAAAGTAATTTCACAAACAAAACAAAAAATCAGGGAAATCCTTTACAATTCCTTCAGGGTCTCTGATGAAACCCGGAATGACCATATGCACAACGACAGCTGGATGTGGCATAAGGCTGGACACTTGGGACTGAGAGGATTGGTGAGATTCGGTGAGCAAATGCAGACCACGTAAAGCAATAATGCGTGGCACACATTCCACGGGTCCCAACTCTCCATGTTGAAGGGAATACTACTACAGTTATAACATGTATAGGAAACCTAGAGAATGGACACACTGTGAATACGAAATGTTTCTAAATCTCAACGAATAATCCCTCTCCTGGTGCTCCGGTTTGACTTTCCAACTGCTTTACTATCAATCTCCCAACATGGAGAGACAGCCCCTTTAACCTCCTGGTTCGCACAGGTTGCCAATTTGGCAGAGGATGAAAGGGAAGAGGGAGAATCAATGAGAGAGTAGCTGTTAAGCATTTGGACGGGCACATGTCACTCTAATTTCCCGGCAGGAAGAAGAATTAACCCAAGTCTCAGCCACACGCGAGGAACTAGTATAGGTCCTGAACCAAAATTTTGGACTTCCGGTCAGCTCACAAAAACGAGTTGAAAAATGGAGGTCAGGGGCACAACAATTCACAAACTGGCAGAGTAATAGCGGACAACAATCATCCAAAAATCTGTTGAGGGAAGGCAACGGGGTGGAATTGAAAGGGAGCCAGTATAGCAGGAATCAGATTTCAAGAGGTACATTGGAATTGCCTTTAAAGAACAGGAAGAGGGGCACAACTTCGACAATGATGCAATGGGCCAAAAAGGGGGTTTGCGTTTTCTCCTGAATATATTCAGGAGAAAACGCATACCCCCTTTTTGGCCGAGCAAGCAAGCGGGCAATGCAAATCTGCACTACAAAGCAGTATCAATTCCCACCAGAAAAAAGAGACATCCACAAAATGTGTAAAACCTAGAAAGGCAACAGAGGCCCTTTAGAGCTGGGAGCCTAGTTATGCTGATGGGCGGGATGTAAATTGCCAACTGCCTCTCTGGAGGAGTGCATTGTGTTCCCTAAAACAATTAACCAACAGAGCTACAGAGCCAAGTACACATCCAGTCTATTGAATATGCTTTGGGAAATCTGAAAATCAATAAGACAGAACCACCCCAAATTTAGGGCTGCACTGCTTACATGAACCTCAACTTGGGTACACCTGAAATATATCAGGAAATCAAAAATGGTTCAAGAAATTGTGTTATTACGTACGATGGAATATCCCTCAGCCATGAAATCAATGTCATAAGGCCAGTAGCAGCAGAAGGAGTGGATTCATATACGATGATTCTAAGTGAAATAAGTCACAGAGAAATAGAAACTTATCATAAGATATCACTTATGAAGGTCCTGTAAACATGGCTACACAAGAACTGAGTTAGGAAAGAGAACAGAGTCTCACATTTAGAAAACACTCTTATGCCTGCTTAAGGGGGAAGGAGAGGTGGGGTGATGCATAAAACCAGAGTTTGATATTAGTACAGTTACCGTTCCAAAAACCAACTACGGAAGAGACAAGCCCTACACCTTCCTCAGTGAAAGGGTCTCAAAACCCCATATTTCCCACAGAGGAATATATCTGACTAGTAAGTATCTTAAAACCTATGTATTGATATGTCTCCATCAGGGAATCAAGTGTGTCTACACTAGCAGAATCATGTCAGTGAGAATCAGCTCAAACAGGGAAATTCTTTACAATTCCTTCAGGGGCTCTGATGAATCCTGGAATGACCCTATCTACAATGACAGCTGGATGTGGCATAAGGCAGGACACTTGGGACTGAGAGGATTGGTGAGATTCGGTGAGCAAATGCAGACCATTTAAAGCAATATTGTGTGGCACACATTGCAAGGGTTCCAACTCACCAGGTTGAAGGGAATACTACTACAGATAAAACATGTACGGGAAACATAGAGAATGGACCCACTGTCAATACAAAAGGTTTTTAAAACTCAACTAATAGTCGTTCTCCTGGTGCTCCGGTTTGAATTTCCAACCACTTTACTATCCATCTCCCAAATTGGAGAGACAGACCCTTTAACCTCCTGGTTCTCACATGTTGCCAATTGGCAGAGGATGAAAGGTAAGATGGAGCACCAATGAGAGAGTAGCTGTTAGACATTTGGACGGGCACATGTCACTCTAATTTCCCAGCAGGAATAAGAATTAATCAAAGTAAGCCACCCGCCGGGAACCAGTATAGGTGCTGAACCAAAATTTTGGACTTGCGGTCAGCTCACAAAAAACGAGTTTGAAAATGGAGCTCAGGGGCACAGCAATTCACAAACAGGCAGAGTAATAAAGGAAAACTATCGTCCAAAAATCTGTTGAGGGAAGGCAACGAGGCGGACTTGAAAGCGAGCCAGAATAGCAGGAACCAGATTTCAAGAGGTACATAAGAATCACTTTTAAAGCACAGGAAGAGGGGCACAACTTCGACAGTGATGCACTTGGCCAAACAGGGCGTATGCGTTTTCTCCTGAATATATTAAGGAGAAAACGCATACGCCCTTTTTGGCCAAGCAAGCAAGCGGGCAATGCAAATCTGCACTACAAAGCAGTATCACTTCCCAACAGACAAAAGGGACATTCGCAAAATATGTAAAAACCAGAAAGGCAAGACAGGCCCTGGAGAAGAGGGAGCCTAGTTATGCTGATGGGCGGAATGTAAATTGCCAACTGCCTCTTCGGAGGAGTGCATTGTGTTCCCTAAAACAAGTAAAAAACAGAGCTACAGAGACACGGGCACTTCTAGTCTAGGCAATAAACCTTGGGAGAACTGAAAATCAATAAGACAGACCCACCTCAAATTTAGGGCTGCACTGTTTACAAGAACCTCAACTTGGCTTCACCTGAAATATCCCAGGAAAGACAAAAATGGTTCAAGAAATTGTGGTACTTACGTACGATGGAATATCCCTCAGCCATGAAATCAAAATCATAAGTCAAGAAGCAGCAAAATGAGTGGATTCAGGTACGATGATTCTACGTGAAATAAGTCACAGAGAAAAAGAAACTTATCATAAGATATCACTTATGAAGTTCCTGTAAACATGGCTACACATGAACTGAGTTAGGAAAGACAACAGAGTCTCACATTTAGAAAACACACTTATGCCTGCTTAAGGGGGAAGGAAAGGTGGCGTGATGCATAAAACTATAGTTTGATATTAGTACAGGTACCGTTCCAAAAACCAACTATGGAAGAGTCAATCCCTACACCTTCTTCAGTGAAAAGGACGCAAAACACCATATTTCCCGCAGAGGAATATATCTGACTAGTAAGAATCTTAAAACCTATGTATTGATATGTCTCCATCAGGGAATCAAGTGTGTCTAGACTTGCAGAAACATGTCAGTGAGAATCAGCTCAAACCCACTATAAAAAGGAATTTCAGAAACAAAACAAATAAACAGGGAAATTCTTTACAATTCCTTCAGGGGCTCTGATGAAATCTATAATGACACTATCTACAATGACAGCTGGATGTGGCATAAGGCAGGACACTTGGGACTGAGAGGATTGGTGAGATTCGGTGAGCAAATGCAGACCATTTAAAGCAATAATGCGTGGCACACATTCCAAGGGTCCCATCTCTCCAGTTTGAAGGGAATATTACTACAGCTATAACATGTACGGAAAACATAGAGAAAGGACACACTGTGAATACGAAAGGTTTCTAAAACTCAACTAATAGTCCCTCTCCTGGTGCTCCGGTTTCACATTCCAACTGCTTTACTATCAATCTCCCAACATGGAGAGACAGCCCCTTTAACCTCCTGGTGCGCACAGGTTGCCTATTTGGCAGAGGATGAAAGGGAAGAGGGAGAATCAATGAGAGAGTAGCTGTTAGGCATTTGGATGGGCACATGTCACTCTAATTTCCCGGCAGGAAGAAGACTTAACCCAAGTCTCAGCCATCCGCCGGGAACCAGTATAGGTTCTGAACCAAAATTTTGGACATGCGGTAAGCTCACAAAAAACGAGTTGAAAAATGGAGCTCAGGGGCACAGCAATTCACAAACGGGCAGAGTAATAAAGGAAAACTATCGTCCAAAAATCGGTTGAGGGAAGGCAATGAGGCAGACTTGAAAGCGAGCCAGAATAGCAGGAAACAGATTTCAAGAGGTACATTGGAATAGCCTTTAAAGCACAGGAAGAGGGGCACAACTTCGACAATGATGTACTTGGCCAAACAGGGCGTATGCGTTTTCTCCTGAATATATTCAGGAGAAACGCATGTGCACTTTTTGGCCAAGCAAGCAAGCGGGCAATGCAAATCTGCACTACAAAGAAGTATCACTTCCCACCAGACAAAAGGGACATCAGCAAAATATGTAAAAACCAGAAAGGCAACACAGGCCCTGGAGAAGAGCGAGCCTAGTTATGCTGATGGGCGGAATGTAAATTGCCAACTGCCTCTCTGGAGGAGTGCATTGTGTTCCCTAAAACAAGTGAACAACAGAGCTACAGAGACACGGGCACTTCCGGTCTAGGGAATATACCTTTGGAAAACTGAATATCGATAAGACACAGCCACCTCAAAATTTAGGGCTGCACTGCTTACAAGAACCTCAACTTGGGTACACCTGAAATATCCCAGGAAAGACAAAAATGGTTCAAGAAATTATGTTACTTACGTACGATGCAATATCCCTCAGCCATGAAATCAAAGTCATGAGGCCAGTAGCAGCAAAATGAGTGGATTCATGTATGATGATTCTAAGTGCAATAAGTCACAGAGAAAAAGAAACTTATCATAAGATATCACTTATGAAGGTACTGTAAATATGGCTACACATGAACTGAGTTAGGAAAGACAACAGAGTCTCACATTTAGAAAACACTCTTATGCCTGCTTAAGGGGGAAGGAGAGGTGGTGTGATGCATAAAACCAGAGTTTGATATTAGTACAGGTACCATTGCAAAAACCAACTACAGAAGAGTCAATCCCTACACCTTCCTTAGTGAAAAGGACGCAAAACACCATATTTCCCACAGAGGAATATATCTGACTAGTAAGAATCTTAAAACCTATGTATTGATATGTCTCCATCAGGGAATCAAGAGTGTCTAGACTAGCAGAAACATGGCAGTGAGAATCCGCTCAAACCCACTATAAAAATGAATTTCAAAAACAAAACAAAAAATCAAGGAAATTCTTTACAATTCCTTCAGGGGCTCTGATGAAATCTATAATGACCCTATCTACAATGACAGCTGGATGTGGCATAAGTCTGGACACTTGGGACTGAGAGGATTGGTGAGATTCGGTGAGCAAATGCAGACCATTTAAAGCAATAATGCATGGCACACATTCCAATGGTCCCAACTCTCCAGGTTGAAGGGAATACTACTACAGATATAACATGTAAGGGAAACCTACAGAATGGACACACTGTGAATACAAAAGGTTTTTAAAACTCAGCTAATACTCCCTCTCCTGGTGCTCCGGTTTGAATTTCCAACTGCTTCAGTATCAATCTCCCAACTTGGAGAGACAGCCCCTTTAACCTCCTGGTTCTCACATGTTGCCAATTGGCAGAGGATGTAAGGTAAGATGGAGAACCAATGAGAGAGTTGCTGTTAGACATTTGGACGGGCACCTGTCACTCTAATTTCCCGGCAGGAATAAGAATTATTCAAAGTCTCAGCCATCCACCGGGAACAAGTATAGGTCCTGAACCACAATTTTGGACTTGCGGTCAGCTCACAAAAAACAAGTTGAAAAATGGAGCTCAGGGGCACAGCAATTCACAAACGGGCAGAGTAATAAAGGAAAACTATCGTCCAAAAATCTGTTGAGGGAAGGCAACGAGGCGGACTTGAAAATGAGCCAGAAGAGCAGGAACCAGATTTCAAGAGGTACATTGGAATCGCCTTTAAAGCACAGGAAGAGGGGCACAACTTCGACAATGATGCACTTGGCCAAACAGGGTGTATGCGTTTTCTCCTGAATATATTCAGGAGAAAACACATAAGCTCTTTTTGGCCAAGCAAGCAAGCGGGCAATGCAAATCTGCACTACAAAGCAGTATCACTTCCCAACAGGCAAAAGGGACATCCGCAAAATATGTAAAAACCAGAAAGGCAAGACAGGCCCTGGAGAAGAGGGAGCCTAGTTATGCTGATGGGCGGGATGTAAATTGCCTACTCTGAAGGAGTGCACTGTGTTCCCTAAAACAAGTAAACAACAGAGCTACAGAGCCAAGGGCACTTCCAGTCTAGGGAATGTACCTTGGGAAAACTGAAAGTCAATAAGACAGAGCCACCCCAAAATTTAGGGCTGCAATGGTTACAAGAACCTCAACTTGGGTACACCGGAAATATCCCAGGAAAGACAAAAATGGTTTAAGAAATTGTGGTATTTACGTATGATGGAATATCCCTCAGCCATGAAATCAATGTCATAAGGCCAGTAGCAGCAAAATGAGTGGATTCAGGTACGATGATTCTAAGTGAAATAAGTCACAGAGAAAAAGAAACTTATCATAAGATATCACTTATGAAGGTCCTGTAAACATGGCTACACATGAAGTGAGTTAGGAAAGAGAACAGACTCTCACCTTGAGAAAAAACTCGTATGCCTGCTTAAGGGGGAAGGAGAGGTGGGGTGATGCATAAAACCAGAGTTTGATATTAGTACATGTACCGTTCCAAAAACCAACTACGGAGTAGAAAAGACCTACAACTTCCTAAGTGAAAGGGACTCAAAACCCCATATTTCCCGCAGAGGAAAATATCTGACTAGTAAAAATCTTAAAACCTATGTATTGATATGTCTCCGTAAGTGAATCAAGTGTGTCTAGACTCGCATAAACATGGCAGTGAGAATCAGCTCAAACCCATTCTAAAAAGGAATTTCACAAACAAAACAAAAAATCAGGGAAATCCTTTACAATTCCTTTAGGGTCTCTGATGAAACCCGGAATGACCCTATGTACAACGACAGCTGGATGTGGCATAAGGCTGGACACTTGGGACTGAGAGGATTGGTGAGATTCGGTGAGCAAATGCAGACCATTTCAAGCAATAATGTGTGGCACACATTCCATTGGTCCCAACTCTCCAGGTTGAATGGAATACTACTACAGATATAACATGTAAGGGAAACCTAGAGAATGGACACACTGTGAATACAAAAGTTTTTAAAACTCAAATAATACTCCCTCTCCTGGTGCTCCGGTTTGAATTTCCAACTGCTTTACTATCAATCTCCCAACTTGGAGAGACAGCCCGTTTAACCTCCTGGTTCTCACATGTTGCCAATTGGCAGAGGATGAAAAGTAAGATGGAGAACTAATGAGAGAGTAGCTGAGAGACATGTGGACGGACACATGTCACTCTAATTTCCCAGCAGGAAGAAGAATTAATCAAAGTCTCAGCCACCCTCCGGGAACCTGTATAGGTCCTAAACCAAAATTTTGGACTTGTGGTCAGCTCACAAAAAACGAGTTGAAAAATGGAGCTCAGGGGCACAACAATTCACAAACGGGCAGAGTAATAAAGGAAAACTATCGTCCAAAAATCTGTTCAGGGAAGGCAACGAGGCAGAATTGAAAGCAAGCCAGAATAGCAGGAAACAGATTTCAAGAGGTACATTGGAATCGCCTTTAAAGCACAGGAAGAGGGGCACAACTTCGACAATGAGGCAGTTGGCCAAACAGGGCATATGCGTTTTTTCCTAAATATATTCAGGAGAAAACTCATAAGCCCTTTTTGCCCAAGGAAGCAAGCGGGCAATGCAAATCTGCACTACAAAGCATTATCACTTCAAACCAGACAAAAGGGACATCCACAAAATATGTAAAAACCAGAAAGGCACGACAGGCCCTGGAGAAGAGTGAGCCTAGTTATGCTGATGTGCGGGATGTAAATTGCCAACTGCCTCTCTGGAGGAGTGCATTGTGTTCCCTAAAACAAGTAAACAACAGAGCTACAGAGACACGGGCACTGCCAGTCTAGGGAATATACCTTGGGAAAACTGAAAATCAATAAGACAGAGTCACCTCAAAATTTAGGGCTGCACTGCTTACAAGAACCTCAACTTGGGTACACCGGAAATATCCCAGGAAAGACAAAAATGGTTCAAGAAATTGTGGTACTTAGGTACGATGGAATATCCCTCAGCCATGAAATCAATGCCATAAGGCCAGTAGCAGCAAAATGAGTGGCTTCATGTACGATGATTCTAAGTGAAATAAGTCACAGAGAAAAAGAAACTTATCATAAGATATCACTTATGAAGGTCCTGTAAACATGGCTACACATGAACTGAGTTAGGAAAGAGAACAAGGACTCACATTTAGAAAACACTCTTATGCCTGCTTAAGGGGGAAGGAGAGGTGGGGTGATGCATAAATCCACAGTCCTAAATTAGCACAGATACCATTCCATAAACCAAGTATGTAATAGACAGCACCTACTCCCTGCACAATGAACTGGACTCAAGAACCCCTATTCATTGCAGAAGAATATATCTGACTTGTAATAATTCTAAAACATATGTATTCTCATGTCTCCATAAAGGAATCATGCGTTTGTATAACGGAATGCACAGGACTGAAATTCAGCTAAACACCCTTATAAAAATAAATTTCAAAAGCAAAATGAAAAAAAAAGCAAAACAGAGAGAAAGTCTTAAAAATTACTTTCAGGGCCTGTGATGCAACCTGGATTGACCACCTTTATACCCACAGATGGAGGAGACATAAGTCGGGACACTTGGGGCTGACAAGATTGCTGAGGTTGTGTGAGCAAAAGAACACCACTTAGAGCAATACTGTGTGCTACCCATTCTAGTGGCCCCAACTCTCCAGGTTTAAGGGAATCTTCCTACAGTTAAAACATGCATGGGAAACCCGTTGGATGGTACACTGTGTAATCGGGAAAGTTTTCTAAAATGTACCTCATTTTTCCTTTCCTCTTGCTCGGCTTAGCGATTCCATCTGCAATACTGAAAATCTCCCCACTTGGAGTGTCAGCGCCTTTACCCTCCTGTTATGCACAGTTTGCAAATTGTGCAGAAGATGAACAGGAAGAGGGGAAACAAATGAGAGATTAGCTGTAGGTGTTTGGATGGGCACATGTCACTCTAGTTTCCCATCAGGAAGAAGAATTAAACAAAGGCTCAGCCTACAACCCCGGAAACAAACTAGGGCCTAAAGCCATCCTGCGGTATTGCAGCCAGCTCACAAATAAGTGAGTTAAAAAATGGAAATCAGGGGCACAGCAATTCACAAACTTGCAGAGTTATAAAGGACAACTATCATCCAGAAATATATTGAGGTAATGCAGTGAAGAGGATTTGAAAGCAAGGCAGAATTGAAGGAAACAGATTTCAAGAGGTAGATTGGAGTCGTCTTTAAAGCACATGAAAAGCGACAGAACTTCGACAATGTTGCCCTTGACCGAAAAGGGAGTATGTGTATTTTCTTGAATATATTCGGGAAAAAAATGCATACGCCCTTTTTGGCCAAGCAAGCCATCAGGCATTGCAAATCCACACTACATAGAAGTGTCACTTACCACCAGTCAAAAGGGCCATCCGCAAATAGTGTAAAAATCACAAATGCAGGACAGGCCATGGAGAAAAGGGAGCCTGGTTATGCCGATGGACAGGATGTAAATTGCCAACAGCCTCTCTGGAGAACTGTATGTTGTTTTCTAAAACAGAGCTACAGAGCATAGCACACTTCCACTCATTGGCGTGTATTTTGGGAAAACTAAAAATCCACAACACACAGCCCGCCCAAAATTTAGGGCTGCTCTGTTTACAAGAACCTCGACTTCGGTACACTTTAAATATCCCAGGAAAGGAAAAAAAAATGGATAAAGATGTTGTGGTACTTGTATACAATGGAATGTCACTCAGACATAAAATCAATGTCATAAGGCCAATAGCAGCATAATGAGTGGCTTTAGGTACGATGATGCTAAGTGAAATGAGCCACAAAGAAAAAGATACTTATTGTAATATATCACTTATAGAGGTAATGTAAACATGGCTACACATGAAATGAATTTCAAAAGAGAACAGAGTTACACATTTAGAAAACACACATATGCCTCCTTATGGGGAAAGGTGACGTGGGGTGATGTGTAAAAGCAGAGTTTGAAATTAGCACAGATACCATACCATATACCAAATATGTTATAGACAAGACTTACACCTTTCTCACTGAACTGGACACAAAACACCCTATTCACTGAAGAAGAATATATCTGACTGGTAATAATCTTGAAACCTATGTATTTATATGTCTCCATAATGGAATCAAGTGTATATAGATTGGCATAAACACAGATCAATGGAACAGGACAGAAAGCTAAGAGATAAACCTACATACCTATGGCTATCTCATCTATGACAAAGGAGCTAAGGATATACAATGGAAAAAAGACAGACTCTTCAGTAATTGGTGCTGGGAAAACTGGACCCCTACACATAAAAGAATGAAATTAGGACACTCCATAACACCATACACAAAAATAAACTCTAAATTGATTACAGATCTAAATATAAGACCAGACACTATAAAACACTTAGAGCAAACCATAGGCAGAACACTCTATGACATAAATCACAGCAAGATCCTTTTTGACCCACCTCCTAGAGAAATGGAAATAAAAACAGAAATCAACAAATGGGACCTAATGAAACTTAAAATCTTTTACACAGTACAAGAAAACATAAACAAGATGCAAAAACAACCCTCAGAATGGGAGAAAATATTTTCAAATGAAGCAATTGACAAAGGATTAATCTCCAAACTTTACAAGCACCTCATGTAGCTCAATATCACAAAAACAAACAACCCAATCCAAAAACGGGCAGAAGACTTGAATAGACATTTCTCCAAAGAAGATATACAGATTGACAAGAAACACAAGAAAGGATGCTGAACATCACTGATCATTAGAGAAATGCAAATCAAAACTACTGTGAGGTATCACCTCACAGCAGTCAGAGTGGCAATCATCAAAAAATTCTACAAAACACTAAATGCTGGAGAGGGCTTTATTGGAGAAAAGGGAACACACTTGCACTGTGGGTGGGAATGTAAATTGATATGGGCACTAGGGAGAACAGTACGGAGTTTCCTTTAAATAACTAACAATAGAAGTACCATACAACACAACAATCCAACTACTGGGCATTTGCCTTTGCAAAACCATAATTCAAAAAGAGTTATGTACAAAAATGTTCATTGCAGCTCTATTTACAATAGCCAGGACATGGAAGCAACCTAAGTGTCCATCGACAGATGAATGGATAAAGAAGATCTGGCATATATATACAATGGAATATTACTCAGCCATAAAAAGAAGCAAAACTCAGTTATTTGTACTGAGGTGGATGGACTTAGAATCTGTCCTACACAGTGAAGTAAGTCAGAAAGGGAAAAACAAATACTGTATGTTAACAGAGATATATGGATTCCAACGAAGAAAAAAAAGTTTTGAAGAACCTAGTGGCAGGACAGGATTAAGGACACAGACATAGAGAAAGGATTTGAGGTCAACAGAAGGGGATGGGTAAGATGGGAAGAAGTGAGAGAGTGACATGGACATAAATACATTACCAAATGTAATACTGATAGCTACTGGGAAGCAGTCACATACAACAGGGTGATGAGCTCGGTGCTTTGTGACCACCTAAAGGTGTGGGATATGGAGTGTGGGAGGGAGATGCAAGAGGGAGTGGATCTGGTGATATTTGTATATGTATAGCTGATTCACTTTGTTAGACAGCAGAAACTAACACTCCATTGTAAAGCAATTATACTCCAATAAACATGTAAAAGGAAAAAAAAAAAGAAAGCCCAGGGATAAACCTACACACCTATGCTCAACTAATCTATGACAAAGTAGGCAAGGCTTTACAATGGAGAAATGAGTGTCTCTTCAATCAGTGGTGCTGGGAAATATGGCCAGCTACATGTAAAAGAATGAAATTAGAACACTGCCCAACACCATACATAAAAATATATTCAAAATGGATTAGAGACCTTAATGTAAGACTGGACAGTATAAAACTCTGAGAGGAAAACTTACAAAGAATACTTTGACGTAAATCACAGCAAGATCTTTTTTGATCCACCTCCTATACTAATGAAATAAAAAAAAGAAACGAAACAGATGGGACCTAGTGAAACATAAAAGCTTTTGCAAAGCAAAGGAAACTACAAACAAGACGAAAAGACAACCCTCAGAATGGCAGAAAATATTTGCAAATGAATCAATGGACAAATGCTTAATCTCCAATATATATAAACAGCTCATGCAGCTCAATATTAATAAAACAAACAACCCAATATAAAAATGGAATAATATCTAAATAGACATTTCTTCCAAGAAGAAATAGAGATGGCCAAGACGCACATGAAAATCTGCTCAACATCACTAATTATTAGAGAAATGGAAATCGAAACTACAATGAGGTATCACGTCACACCTGTTAGAATGGGCATCATCAGAAAATCTACAAACAACAAATGCTGGAGAGGGTGTGGAGAAAAGGAACCTTCTTCCACTATTGTTGGGAATGTAAATCGATACAGTCTCTATGGAGAACAGTATGGAGGTTCCTTTAAAAACTAAAAATAGAATTACCATATAATCCATCAATCCCACTACTGGACATATACCCAGAGAAAACCATAAATCAAAAAGACACATTCACCATAATATTCATTGCAGCACTATTTACAATAGCCAGGTAATGAAAGCAACCTAAGTGCCCACAGACAGACGAATGGATAAAGATGTGGTACATACATACAATGGAATATTACTCAGCCATACATAGGAATGAAATTAGGTCATTTGTAGAGACCTTGATGGACCTAGAGACTGTCATACAGAGTGAAGTAAGTCAGAAAGAGAAAAACAAATATTGTATATTAATGCATATATGTGGAACCTAGAAAAATGGTACAGATGAACCGTTTTGCAGGGCAGAGATAGAGACACAGATGTAGAGAACAAACATATGGACACCAAGGGGGGAACGTCATGTGAGGGTGGTGGTGGGATGAATTGGGAGACTGGGATTCACATGTGCACACTTATATGTATAAAATAGATATCCAATAAGAACCTGCTGTATAAAAGAAATAAATAAATTTAAAAAAATTAAAAATAAATAAATAACATTTAATAAAATAAAACGGAAAAAGTTTTTCCCTTCATATAGACGTCGTTATATTAATGCATTATTTCTATGTTTATATTTCTAAATTTAAAAAAAGAGGAATAAATAAAATCTACCTTGAACCAAAAAGAAAAAAAGGAAAAAAAAAAACAGAAACCACCAGTTATACAGAGGAAAATCATATAAGGGCACTTGCTCCAGTGGTAAAAAATTCTTAAGTTAGTCAGAGGTGTGAAATAATCTCCCATGCAGTCAGCAGCGATCCGCCCCACAAGGAGCATCCTCATTGCAAAACTGGGGGACTGTGTCGAGGCGTCTGTAAGTAAATGTGAGCTGAGCCCGAGTCCTGCTGCAGCTGAACTCTTCCCACCCTTTCCAGGTAAAACACCTGAATATGTACAAGAACTTGCTAGCATAGAGGAAGGGCTGTGGAGCCACACCAGCGACTGCACGCAGGCCGACTTGGTGCCTGCAGTTCAGCCAGGATGGTCCTGGCCCCAGATGCTCTTCTGGAAGCTTTCCATTTCCCTGCCTGAGATACCCCTCCTGCCACAGCCCCCACTGCTTTTTAATTCCTCACCTCTGCCTGGGGAGAAATTCCAGCAGCAGGTATGGGTGACACATCCTCTTCTTTAGCAGGTGGCAGCCTGGCAACTCCTGCAGAAAGTCCAGCAGAGCCCCACTCACACTGGGCCACCCACAAAGCCACGGCCCCTCACTCCCTCCCACCACCCCAGCCCCGACACTGCTGACGGGGCAGAGAATATAGCGTCAGGCACAGCTACAGGAGCTCTGGCTGACTGGAGATGTCTTTATATTGACCTCAACCCAGGCACACCTGGGGAGGGCTGGCAGGCAGTGTCAGGCTGCCCAAATCAGCCAATCCTCACCCCTCAAGGGCTCACAGTTGCAGAAAATGAATCTTGCTAAACGGGCCTGGACCAAGGAAAAGGTGTGGGCTCTTGTGAGCCAGGATAGACAAGGGGCTGCAGCTGCTGCTTGTTTTCTTATCATTTTATCTGGTCCATGAGTGGAAAACAACTTCAAGAAGACCCTATCCTAATGAGAGGAACCCAGGAGCCAGCGAGAGGAGTGATGGTGGGTGGAGACAGAGGCCTGGTGCCCTGGCTGCAGTGGAAGTGTCTGGAAGAGCAGGCAGAGAGAGGCCACACAGAGTGATACCCAGGGACACAGAACTGTCAGAGCTGTTGTTTGTTAGTTCAAGCCCTGCTCTGAGGTGCTCTGTGTCAGCTGTGAGCGACAGGTGAGCTGGGGCTTCTCTGCAAGGTGGGCTATGTGCACGGTTCCTGTGGGTCCAGCCCTACTGGGGTACATGCCCAGGGGAGCTCCGTATCCTGGTAAGGGCCTGACTATGAGAGCCCCATGGGCTGCTGTGTTGCTGCACAGATGAGTTCCATATTCTGGGAGAGAGTTGACCACAAGAGCCCTGTGGGCTGTGGTGTGGGGGGTGCAGCCCAGGTGAGCTCCATATCCTGGGATTGGCCTGACCACGAGAGACCCATGGGCTGCTGGACACCTGGTAAAGGATATCAGGACATTCAGTGAAGCCACCGAGGATATACATCCAGTAGCTCCTATTTCCTACACCCTGCTGGTCATTCTACCATCCACCAGACCATGGCATTCTGTATTAGACTTCAATGATGCCTTCTTCTGTATTCCAATCATCTCAGAGTCACAAGAATTTTTGGCTTGTGAGTGGCAGGACACAACATGCAACAAAAGCAATAATGCTGGGCCATCCTGCACCAATGGTTGAAAAATCCCCACACCATCATTGGGGAAATGTCCTCTAAAGACCTAAAATTTCTACCTCTGTAAAAGGGAACCCTCCTTCAATATGCAGATGACATTCTGATTGTCAGGTCTACTAAAGACGCCTCTGAACTACCTAGCCGAGAAAGAATAGAAGGTGTCCAAGAAAAAGGCTCAAATATCCCAGGCTAAGGTGACATGCCTGGGCTTCATTCTCACAGATATTCGGAGAAACGCATCCCAGGATAGGGAAGAAGCCATTTGCAGCCTTACCTCTTCTAAAACTAGAAGACAGCTTAGGGGTTCCTGGGGAGGCCAAGGTTTTCTGCATCAGGGTCCATAACTACAGTCTAATAGCTGGGCCTCTACATGAAACACTGACACGAAAAGATGATGATCCTTTAGGATAGAATCCAGAAACAGCCTTTCAAGAATGGAAAGAGCAGTCAATTCAGGCCGTTGCCCAGGAACTCCCTAATTTAGCTAAACCCTTTGACCTTTACATACCCGGTCAAAGGTTAAACACCCTTGGAGCCTTAGTGCAAAAACTGGGACAACTTGAAATGGAGCAACACAAGAATGCCCTTCAGGTATGAAAAACTATGGTCACAAAGGGCTTTGCTCACTGCCCTATCAGGCCAGGATACTGGGGTAAGTAAATGGCTGGAAATCACAGCCCGCAAGGCCAGCTCCCTCCTAAGGGAAAAGGATCCCACGTGGTGATCCTAACCACCCATCATGCCCTGAAGTTGCAGGGGTCGCTCTGTGGACACACTGACCTCGAGTGAGGAGGCCCTCTAACTCCAAACTCCAGAGAGACAAACGGAGGCAATGGGCCCCCAAGAAGACACGTGTGACCATCACTTGACCTGGAGTTTCTCTCAGAAAACAAGTCTGTACCACGAAAGAGCAGACTACTGCTTGGAGGACTTACTGCACCCAGAGGGGAGCTAATAAGCTTGGCGGGGTAATCGTATACTCACGATTTCACCATAGAAAACCCTATAGACACCACGGTGATGGTGGCCAATATGACCGGCTGGAATGCTGGCTACTTCAAAAGGCCGTTGACTCAGTGGACGTCATGGTCCTGGATCACCACTGACCCTGGACTGTCTGGGAGTTGAGCGGGCAGGGCTTTGACACATGGTGCTGTTTGTACATTAATTCAGGGACCTAATTAAAGAAAGCACAGACTACTGGTCAGAGCATCTAGGCTGGCAAAAACCGTCAGCCTAAGGTCGCTGAACAAATGTGGGGTGGGGTGAAACCTGCCACTGTAGCATCTCTGTGCATCTCTTTCCTGGACCCTTAAAGGTCAATCGAATCTATGACACTTCCAATGCTGGTGCTCAGGTGGACGAGCAGTGAGGCAGGAGGCCTTGGGACAATCAACCTCACCTGGAGGCTGCTGGGGAGAAATTTTGCCCCTCCCCCGTGTATGAGGGCTCCCAGCTCAGCATGAAGCAGTTACAAAAGAGGGGTCTGCACCCTCAGCACCCCAAGAATGAGGAACGGGACAAAAAGCAGAGGAGGTGTTCATCTCCGGCAACGTTCATTAAAAATTCCTGGGAGATAAAAAGAGAATCTGGGCAATAAAATAAAGTCTAACCTGTTTTTCCTTTGTGCTTTGTCTAATTTCACATGCTCCTAGGGTTCCGCATGCAGAGGTCCCACACCCGGCACTTCAGACCAGATTTCCTAGTGCAGAATGGCTGGGTCGACACCTCAGCTAGCGGGGTCCCATGCAGACTCCGCAACATAGAGCCTGAGCTGCAGCCAACCCAGCCCTCGAGAGCTCCATCCCCTCCCTCCCGATGCCGCTGTTGGGACCCCTACACAGCAGCCCAGCCCACAGCCCACGGGGGAGTGCACGCTCTCACCTCTCCATTCTGTTTTCAAAATATAAAGTTTCCTTTGCTTCTGAACCAAACTCAGTCTTGATCTGTTGGCTCCAATGACATTGGGCTTGGGGACTCCTGTTGGGGTCCACTCTGGAGGATCAGTAACAGAAATTGAGAACATTGTAACTTCAATGAACAGATGTGTGAGCCAAACTGTAGTCAACCTAGAGCAGTGTATAAGGCTCGGGTAAAATAAGATGTTTCTAAGACTTACATTTGATATTTCCAACACTTTATTATAAGCCAGTTCAGTGAAGACATCTGTCTTATTTGTCAGGTCAACATTAGAGAAATGAAGTGATTTATTCCCAAGGATGTACATCGAATACTCTTGGCTGAAGCTTCAATCTTGTTTTGAATGCTTTTCCATTGAAAATGATACCTCTCTTTCAGCTTCCCCATTTCTGAGAAGTATAAAATCTTATAAATTATTATTACCAAAGGGGAAAGGTAGGAGAAGGGATAAATTAACAGTTTGGGATTAACACATACACACTGCTATGTATAAAACAGTTCATCAACAAGGAACTACTGTATAGCACTGGGAACTACACTGAATATTTTGCAGTAACCTATAAGGGGAAATAATCTGAAAAAGAATAGATATTTTTATTGACATCATCTATCAATGACAGATAAAATGTAACCTAAGCAAGGCCGATGGTGAGCACTTCTGATCCCGAAGATTTCAATCATCTAAAGTTTGGACTCTGCCTATATTCCAAGGCCCTTAATGGACATATGTGTAGCAGTAGCTTAAAAATTCCCCAGTTTGGGGTTCGGGGAGGCAGTAATTTGGAAAAAAACCCTGGTGTTCCCCTAATATGCACGGGACCTTATCTACAGCTAAAACATGCCTGTCACACCTAGAGGATGGTACACCGTTTGATCGGAAAGAGTTTTTAAAAGACACCTCATCTCCTCATCGCCTGGTGCTCGGGTTCAAACCTCCAGCATCTTTCCTAACAATCTCCTCACTTGGAGATATCAGCACCGTCAACATCCTGTTGCACACAGTTCGGAATTTGTCCAGAGGATGAAGCGGAAGGATGAGAAAAATTTAGAGACAAGTCTTAGGTGTTCAGACAGGCACATGCCACTCTAATTTCCAATCCGGAAGGCAAATTCATCAAAGGTTAGAATTGCCCATGGAAACAGAATAGGGCTAGAGGAAATCCCTCTGTTTTGTGTCCAGTTTCCAAAAACACAAGTTGAAAAATGGAACTCAGGGGCACTAAAATTCATGAAACTGCAGAGTTGAAAATATCTATCGTCAAAAAATGTCTTGAGGTAAGTCACAGAAAAGGACTTGTAAGCAAGGGAGAGTGGCAGGAAACAGATTTGAAAAGGTAGAAAGGACTCCCCATTAAAGCACAAGAAAAGGAGCTGAACATCGCCAATGATGCAGTTGGCCAAAAAGGGCGTATGCATTTTTTCTGAATATATTCAAGTAAAGGCCATACACACTTTTTATCCAACCAAACAGGTGGGCACTGGAAATCAGTACTACAAAATGTATCACTTCACATCAGTCAGAAGGGCCATCCACATAAAGTGTAAACACCAGAAATGCAGGACAGGGTGAGGAGAAAAGGGAGCCCTGTGAGGCTGATAGTGGAAATGTAATTTGCCAACGGCCACTCTGGAGAAGTGTATTGTGTTTGCTAAAACATCTAAAAAATGAGCTACAGAGCATAGGGCACTTGCACTCATGGGCATATACCTTGGGAAAAACAAAAATCAACAGAAAACAGGCACCCCAACGTTTACCACCTCTCTGTTAAAAAGGGCCTCAACTTGGATATAATCTAAATGTCCCTGGAAGGATAAAATGGATAAAAGAGATGGGGTACTTATGTAGAGTGGAATATTACTCATCCAGAAATCAATGAAATAAGGCCAGTTGTAACAACTCTGGAGGAGATACATACGATCATTCTAAGTGACGTATGTCAGAAAGAAAAAGACACATATCATAAGATGTCACTTAAAGGTGGAATCAAAAATGGCTACAAATGAAATAAATTACAAAACAGAAACATAGTCAAATATGTAGAAAATAGAAATAAGGCTGCTAAATGGGAAAGGTGGGGAAGGGTGAGGTATTATCCAGGAGGTTGAAATTAGCAAAGATACCATTCCAAGTACCAAACTGAATAACTGACAAGGCCTACACGGTACCTCAAAGAACTGCACTCAGCCCACTCAAGTCAATGGAAAATAATACATATGACTGGTAAGCATCTGAAAAAGAATTTATTGTTGTCTCACAGTACATGAATCAAGTGGATGTACAGCAGCAAAAAACAGAGCTTTGAAAATCAGCTGTAACCAATATAAAAATAAATTTAAAAATATGTATAAAAACAGTGAGACAGACAAAAATTCTTACAACTTTTGTTGAAGGGCTATGATGTAACATGGATTGAACACATGTAGACCCACAGCAGGATGATATATAAGGCTGGAAGCTATGCACGCTAAGAGATGTTAGAGAGGCTGGGTGAGGAAATGCAGACCTTTTAAAGTAATACTGCCTGGTACCCATTCCATGGGTCCCAAATCTGCAGGTTCAAGGGAATCTTCCGACAGCGAAAACATGCCTGGGATACCGAGACGAATGTACACCGTGTGATCAGGAAAGGTGTCGAAAATGCACCTCATTTTTGATCTACTGGTGATGGGGTTCACCATTCCAGCCGAATTACCAACAATCTCCCCACTTGGAGAATCAGCACCTTTAACCTCCTCTTTCACACAGTTTGCAATTTCTGCAGAGGATAAACGGGAAGAGGGGGAACCAATGAGAGACTAGCTGTAGGAGTTTTGACAGGCACATGTCACTCTAATTTCCCATTAGGAAGAAGAATTAACCAAAGGCTCAGCCTGCCTCCCCAGAACCAGAATAGGGCCGGAAGCAATACAATGGTTTGGAGGCCAGCTCACAGAAAATGCGAGTTGCAAAATGGAGCTCAGGAGCAGATAATTCAAAGACCTGCAAAGATAAAAATGATAACCAACGTCCAAAAATATATTCAGGTACGGCAACGAAGAGGATCTGAATGAGAGGCAGAATTGCAGGAAAGAGATTTCAAAAGGTAGATTGGACTCACATTTAAAGCATATGAAAAGCAGCAGAATTTCTAAAATGATGCAGTTGGGCAAAACAGTGTATGCGTTTTTTTGTGAATATCTTCAGGAAAAAAACACATACAGAGTTTTTGGCCAAGCAGGCAAGCAGGAAATGCAAATCCGCACAACAAAGAAGTCTCAATTTCCACTGCTCAGAAAGGCCATCCAAAAAATGTGTACAAACCAGAAATGCAGGAGAGGCCATGGAGAACAGGGAGCTACTCACGCTGATGGGTGGGGTATAAATATCCAAGTGCCACTCTGAAGAAGTGTATGCTGTTTCCTAAAACATTTAAATACAAAGCTACCGAGCATAGGGCACTTCCACTCATGGGCCTATAACTTGGGAAGACTAAATATCAACAAGACACAGGCACCCCAAAGTTTAAGGCTGCTCTGCAAACAAGAACCTCAACTTCAGTACACCTTAAATATTCCAGGAAAGAGAAAATTGCGTAAAGAACTTGTGATAATTTTGTTCAAAAGAATATCACTCAGACATAAAATCAATGTCATAAGGCCAGTAGCAGCATAATGAGTGGATTTAGGTACGATGATTCTAAGTGAAATAAGTCACACAGAAAAAGAAACTTATCATAAGATATCACTTAGGAAGGTCCTGTAAACATGGCTACACATGAACTGAGTTAGGAAAGAGAACAGAGTCTCACATTGAGAAAACACTCTTATGCCTGCTTAAGCGGGAAGGAGAGGTGGGCTGATGCATAAAGCCAGAGTTTGATATTAGCACAGGTACCATTCCATAAACCAAATACAGAATAGACAAAACCTCCACCTTCCTCAGTGAACGGGACTCAACAAACCTATTCACCGCAGAGGAATATATCTGACTAGTAAGAATCTTAAAACCTATATATTGATATGTCTCCATAAGGGAATCAAGTGTATCTAGACCGGCATAAACACGTCGGTGAAAATCAGCTCAAACCCATTATAAAAATGAATTTCAAAAACAAAACAAAACAAAACAAAAAACAGCGAAATTCTTACACAATGCATTCAGGGGTTCTGATGAAACCTGGAATGACGCTATCTGCAAAGACAGCTAGATGAGACATAGGGCTGGACACTTGGGAATGAGAGGACTGGTGAGATTGGGTGAGAAAATGCAGACCCTTTAAAGCAGTATTGCATGCCACCCATTCCATGTGTCCCAACTCTCCAGTTAGAAGGGAATATAACTACAGATATAACATGTATGGGAAACCTAGAGAATGTACACCCTGTGATGGCGTAAGATTTGTAAAAGGCTCCTAATTTTTCCTCTCCTTGTGCTCCAGTTTGGCAATCCAACTGCTTTACTATCAATCTCCCACCTTGGAGAGTCAGCCCCTATAACCTGCTGCTTTGCACAGTTTGCAAATTGTGCAGAGGATGAAAGGGAAGAGGGAGAACTAATCAGAGAGTAGCTGTAGGCATTTGGACGGACATATGTCAGTCTAATTTCCCGTCTGGAAGAAGAATTAACCAAAGCGTCAGCCTGCACCCCCAGAACCAGTATATGTCCTGAAGCAAAATTGTGGATTTGCGGTCAGCTCACAAAAACGCGAGTTGAAAATTGGAGTTCGGGGCAGATCATTTCACAAACCTGCAGAGTTATAAAGGACAACTCACTTCCAAAAATCAGTTGAGGGAAGGCAACGAAGTGGACTTGAAAATGAGGCAGAATTGCACAAAACATTTCACGAGGTAAATTGGAATCGCCTTTGAAGCACAGGAAAAGCGTAACAACTTCGACAATGATGCACTTGGCCAAAAAGAGTGTATGCATTTTCTGCTGAATATATTCAGGAGAAAACACATACGCTCTTTTTGGCCAATCAAGTAAGTGCACAATGCAAATCCGCACTACAAAGAATTGTCAATTCCCACCGGTCAAAAGGGACTTCCGAAAATCTGTAAAAACCAGAAAAGAAAGACAGAGATGACAAGGGCATGAAGCAATGTGATCCCAAGGGTCATGGAGGATTGTGATGACAAGGTCATGTAGCATTTTGCTGAAAAATGCATGGAGCATTTTGATGACATGGGTCATGGAGCACTGTGATGACAAGTGTCACGGAGCATTGTGATTACAGGGGTCATGGAGCATTGGGATGACAAGGGCATGGATCATTGTGATGACAAGGATTATGGAGAATTTTAATGACAAGAGTCCCGGATCATTGTGTTGTCAAAGGTCATGGAGCATTGTGATGACAAGTGTTCTGGAGAAGTGAGATGAGAAATTCATGGAGCTTTGGGCTGAAAATGTTCATGGAGTATTGTGATGACAGGGGTCATGGAGCATTGTGATGACATGGGCATGGAACATTCTGCTGAGAAAAACATGGAGCATTCTGATGACATGCATCATGGAGCTTTGTGATGAAAAGGGCAAGGAGCATTGTGATTACAGTGGTCTAGGAGCACTGTGAAGAAAAGGGCATGGATCATTGTGATGAAAAAGGCATGGAGCATTGTCATGACAGGGTTCAAGGAGCATATTGATTACAAGTGTCAGGGAGCATAGTGATGACAAGGGTATTGAGCATTGTGATGACAAAGTTCATGGAGCATTTTGATGAGAAGACAATGGATAATTGTGAAGACGAGCGTCATGGAGAGTTGTGATGACAAGTGTTATGGAACATTGTGATAACAAGATTTTTCAGCATTGTGATGACAGAGAACATGGAGCATTATGATTTCATTGTGATGTCAATAGCATGAAGCATTATGATGATGGGCAGGGTGCATTGTGATGACACTGTTCATGGACCCTTGTGATTACAGGTGTCTTGGAGCATTGTGATGACAAGGGCATGCAGCATTGTGATGAGAAGGCCATGGAGCATTCTGATGACATGCGTCATGGAGCTTTGTGATGACAAGGGCATGCAGCATTGTGATTTCAGGGGTCTTGGAGCATGGTGATGAAAAGGTCATGGATCATTGTGAAGGAAAATGCATGGAGCCATGTCATGACAGGGTTCAAGGAGTATACTGACGACAAGTGTCAGGGAGCATTGTGATGACAAAGTTCATGGAGCATCGTGATATGAAAACCATGGATAATTGTGATGATGAGCGTCATGGGGCGTTGTGATGACAAGTAATATGGAACATTGTGATCACAAGGGTTTGGAGCATTGTGATGACAGGGTTCATGGAGCATTGAGATGAAAAGGGGCATGGAGCATTGTGATTAAAGTGGTCTAGGAGCATTGTGATGACAAGGGCATGGACCATTGTGATGAGAATGCAATGGAGCATTCTGATGACATGCGTCATGCAGCTTTGTGATGACAAGGGCATATAGCATTGTGATGACAGTGGCATGGATCATTGGACTTACAATTTTCATGAATTACTGTGATGACAGTGGGCATGGTGCATTGTGATGACAAGGGCATGGAGCACTGTGATGACAAGGTCATGGAATACTGTGAAGACAGGTGACAGGGAGCATTGTGATGACATATGTCATGGTCCATTGAGATGACAATGGCATGGAGCATTGTGATGCCATGTGTAATGCAAGATTGTGATGGCAAATGTAATGGAACATTGTGATGACAATGGCTTGGAGCATTGTGATAACAAGGGTCATGGAACATTGTGATGACAAGGGCATGGAGCATTGTGATGACAAGGGTCATGGAGCACTGTGCTGAGACGGGCATGGAGCACTGTGATGAAAATGGTCAAGGTGCATTCTGCTGAGAAAGGCATGGAGCATTGTGATGACAAGGGTCACAGACCACTATGATGAAAAGTTCATGGAGCATTGTGGTGACAAATGTCACAGAGCCTTGTGATGACGGGGGCATGGATCATTTTGTTGACAAAAGTCATGAAGCATTGTGATGACGGGAGTCACAGAGCATTGTGATGACTGGGGTCATGGAGCATTGTCATGACAAGTGCGTGGAGCATTGTAATGACAGGGGCATGGAGCATTGGTCTGACAAGTTTCATGGTTTATTGTGATGACAGTGCGCATGGCGCACTGTGATGACAAGGGAATGGAGCATTGTGACGACAAGGTCATGCAGAATTGTGAAGACATTGGTCCGGGAGCATTGTCATGACATATGTCATGGTCCATTGTAATGACAATGGCGTGGAGCATTGTGATGACAGGGGTCATGGAGCATTGTGATGACAAGGGTCATGGACCATTCTGATGACAAGCTTGTGGAGTAATGTGATTACAATGGCATGGAGCATTGTGATGAAAATGGCATGGAACATTGTGATGAAAAAGGCATGGAGCCTTTTCATGAGAGTGTTCAAGGGGCATTCTGACGACAAGTGTCAGGGAGCATTGTGATGACAAGTGTATTGAGCATTGTGATGACAAATGCATGTTACATTTTGAGGACAAGGGTCATGGAGCACTGTGATGACAATAGTCCCGGATCATTGTGTTGTCTGGTGTCATGGAGTGTTGTGATGACAGTGGTCATGGAGCATTGTGATGACTGGGGTCATGGAGCATTGTGATGACAGGGGTCATGGAGCATTGTGATCAGAAGTTCATGGAGCATTGGGCTGACAATAATCATTGAGCATTGTGATGGCAGGGGTAATGGAGCATTGTGATGCCAATGGAATGGAGCATTGTGATGACCAGGTCCTGGAACATTGTGAGGAGAAGACCATGGAGCCTTGTGAGGACAAGTATCATGGTGCATTCTGATGAAAAGGGACTTGGAGCATTGTGATTACATTGGTCTTGGAGCATTGAGATGAATAGAGCATGGATGATTGTGATGAAAAAGCATGGAGCCTTGTCATAAGAGGGTTCAAGGAGCATACTGACGACAAGTGTCAGGAAGCATTGTGATGACAAGTGTATTGAGCATTGTGATGACAAACTTCATGGAGCATTGTGATGAGAAGACCATGGATAATTGTGATGACGAGCGTCATGGGGAGTTGTGATGACAAGTGTTATGGAACATTGTGAACACAAGGGTTTGGAGCATCGTGATGACAGAGGTCATTGAGCATTTTGATTTCATTGTGATGACAATAGCATGAAGAATTATGATGATGGGCATGGTTCATTGTGATGACAGAGTTCATGGGGCATTGAGATGAAAAAGGGCATGTAGCATTGTGATTACAGGTGTCTTGAAGCATTGTGATGAAAAGGGCATGGAGCATTTTGATGAGAAGGCCATGGAGCTGTCTGATGACATGCGTCATGGAGCTTTGTGATGACAAGAGCATGGAGCATTGTTATTACAGGGGTTTGGAGCATTGTGATGACAATGGTCATGGAGCCTTGTGATGACAAGGCCGTGGAACACTGTCATGACAGGGGTGAGGGAGTATTGTAATGACTAGTGATGAAACATTTTGATATCAGTGGTGAAAGAGCATTTTGATGAGAAGTGCATGGAGCTTTCTGATGACAAGTTTTATGGAGCATTGTGATGACAAAGTTGTGGAACATTGTGATGACAAGTGCATGGCACATTGTGAAGACATGGGTCATGGAGCATTGTTCGGACAATTGCATGGAGCATTGTCATGACAAGGGTCATGGAGCGCTCTGCTGACAAAGGCATGGAGCATTGTGATGACAAGGGTCACAGAGCATTGTGATGAAAAGTTCAGGGAGAATTATGGAGACAAAGTTCACAGAGCCCTGTGATGACGAGGTCATTGACCACTGTGATGACAAAGGTCATGAAATATTGTGATGACTGGAGTCACGGAGCATTGTCATGACAAGGGCATGGAGCATTGTGATGACAGGGGCATGGAGCATTGGTCTGAAAACTTTCATGGATTATTGTGATGATAGTGGGAATGGCACATTGTGATGACTAGGGCATGGAGGATTGTTATGACCAGGTCATGGAGTATTGTGAAGACAGGTGTCAGGGAGCATTGTGATGACATATTTCATGGTGCATTGTGATGACAATGGCATGGAGCATTGTGAAGCCAAGTGTCATGGAGGATATTGATGACAAAGGTAATGGAGCATTGTGATGACAAGGGCTTGGAGCATTGTGAAGACAATGGCCATGGTGCATTGTGATGACAAGGGCATGGAAAATTGTGATGACAAGGGCCATTGAGAATTTTGATGACAAGGTCATGAAGCATTGTGATGACAAGCATATGGAGCTTGCTATGACAGGGTTCATGGAGCATTGCGATGACAAGTGCATGGAGAATTGTGATGACAAGAGCATGTAACATTGTGATGAGAAGTGTCATGGAGCATTGTGATGGCAAGGCCGTGGAGCATTGTGATGAGTAGACCATGGATAATTGTGATGACGAGCGTCACGGATCACTGTAATGACAAGGGGCGTGGAGCATTGTGATGACAGGTGTCATGGAGCATTGTGATGACAGGTGTCATGGAGCATTGTAATGACAAGGGTCATGGAACATTCTGATGACAAGCTTGTGGAGTATTGTGATGACAATGGCATGGAACATTGTGATGAAAAGGGCATGGAGCATTGTGATGAAAAAGGCATGGAGCCTTTTAATGACAGGGTTCAAGGAGCATTCTGACGACAAGTGTCAGGGAGCATTTTGATGACAAGTGTATTGAGCATTGTGATGGCAAAATGCATGGAGCATTGTGATGACACGGGCATGGAGTATTGTGATGACAGGCATCATGGAGCGTTGTGATGACAAGTGTTGTGGAACAATGTGATCACAAGAGTTTGGAGCATTGTGATGACAGAGGTCATGGATCATTTTGATATCAAGGAGCATGGAGCATTGTGATGACAGGGGTCATGGAGCCTTGTGATGAGAAGATCATAGAGCATTGGGATGAAAATATTCATGGAGTATTGTGATTACAGGGGTCTTCGAGCATTTTGATGAAAAGGGCATGGAGCCTTGTCATGACAGGGTTCAAGGAGCATACTGATGACAAGTGTCAGGGAGAATAGTGATGACAAGTGTATTGAGCATTGTGATAACAAAGTTCATGGAGCATTGTGCTGAGAAGACCATGGATAACTGTGATGAGGAGCGTCATGGGGCATGTGATGACAAGTGTTATGGAACATTGTGATCACAAGGGTTTGGAGCATTGTGATGACAGAGGTCATGGAGCATTTTGCTTTCATTGTGATGACAATAGCATGAAGCATTATGATGATGGGCATGGTGCATTGTGATGACAGGGTTCATGGAGCATTGAGATGAAAAGGGGCATGGAGCATTGTGATTAAATGTGTATTGGAGCATTGTGATGACAAGGGAATGGAGCATTGTGAATGAGAAGGCCATGGAGCATTCTGATGACATGCGCCATGGAGCTTTGTGATGACAAGTGCATTGAGCATTGTGATTACAGGGTCTTGTTGCACGGTTATGACAACGGTCATGGAGACTTATATTGACAAGGCCGTGAAACCTTGTGATGTCAGGTGTCATGGAGCATTGTTATGACAGGGTAGTGGAGCATTGTGATGACAAGGGTATCAGAATTGGTATGAAAAGTTTCATGGATTATTGTGATGAGAGTGGGCATGGAGCATTGTGAGGACAAGGTCACGGAACACTGTGTTACATGGGTCATGGGGGATTGTAATGACAAGGGCATGGAACATTGTGATTAGAAGTGCATCGAGCATTGGTATCACAAGCGTCATGGAGCTTTGTGATTACAAGTGCATGGAGCAATTTGATGAGAGTGTTCATGGAGCATTGTGATGCCAATGGTTATGGAGCTTTGTGGTGACAAATGTCACAGAGCCTTGTGATGACGAGGCTATGGACCATTGTGATGACAAAGGTCATGAATCATTGTGATGACTGGAGTCACGGAGCATTGTGATGACAAGGGTCATGGTGCATGGTGATGACAAGTGCATGGAGCATTGTGATGACAGGGGCATGGATCATTTGTCTGACAAGTTTCATGGATTATTGTGATGACAGTGCGCATGGCGCACTGTGATGACAAGGGCATGGAGCATAGTGATGCCAAGGTCATGTAGAATTGTGAAGACAGGGGTCAGGGAGCATTGTGATGACATATGTCATGGTCCATTGTGATGACAATGGCATGGAGCATTTTGATGCCAAGTGTCATGGAGGTTTGTGATGACAAAGGTAATGTTGCATTGTGATGACAAGGGCTTGGAGCATTGTGATGACAAGGGCCATTGAGAATTTTGATGACAGGGTCGTGAAGCATTGTGATGACAAGTGCATGGAGATTGCTATGACAGGAGTCATGGAGCATTGCGATGACAAGTGCATGGATAATTGTGATGAAAAGTGCACGGAACATTGTGATGAGATGTGTCATGGAGCATTTTGATGACAAGGACGTGGAGAATACTGATAACCAGGGCATGGAGCATTGTGATGGCAAGACCGGGGAGCATTGTGATGAGAAGACCATGGATAATTGTGATGACGGGCGTCATGGAGCTCTGTAATGACAAGGGGCATGGAGCATTGTGATGACAGGGGTCATGGAGCATTGTGATGACAGGGGTCATGGAGCATTGTCATGACAAGGGTCATGGAGCATTCTGATGACAAGCTTGTGGAGTATTGTGATGACAATGGCATGGAGCATTGTGATGAAAAGTGAATGGACCATTGTGATAACTGCTGTCATGGAACATTGCGATGGCATGGCTGAGGGAGTATTGTGATGACTAGTGATGGAACATTGTGATATCAGTGGTGAGAGACCATTTTCATGAGAAGTGCATGGAGCATTGTTATGACAAGTTTTATGGAGCATTGTGATGACAAGGATGTGGAGCATTGTGATGACAAGCGCATGGTGCCTTGTGATGACATCTGTCATGGAGCATTGTGATGAGAAGTGTCATGGATCATTGTGATGGCGAGTCCGTGGATCACTTTGATGAGAAGACCAATGATAATTGTGATGACGAGCGTCATGGAGCACTGTAATGACAAGGGGCAAGGAGCATTGTGATGACAGTTGTCATGGAGCATTGTGATAAAAGGGGTCATGGAGCACTGTGATGACAAGGGTCATGGAGCATTCTGATGATAAGCTTGTGGAGTATTGTGATGACAATGGCATGGAGCATTGTGATGAAAAGGGCATGGAGCATTGTGATGAAAAAAGCATGGAGTCTTTTCATGACAGATTTCAAGGAGCATTCTGACGAAAAGTGTCAGGAAGCATTGTGATGACAAGTGTATTGAGAATTGTCATCACAATGATCATGGAGCATTGTGATGACAAGGCATGGAGTATTGTGATATCAGACATCATGGAGCATTGTGATGGCAAGTGTTATGGAACATTGTGTTCACAGGTGTTTGGAGCATTGTGATGACAAGGTCATGTAGCATTTTGCTGACAAAGGCATGGAGCATTGTGATGAGAATGGTCATGGAGCACTGGGATTAGAAGCATCATGGATCATTGTAATAACAGGGGTCATGGAGCATTGGGAAGGCAAGGGTATAGATCACTGAGATGAAAAGGGTCATGGAGATTTTTGATGACAAGAGTCCCGGATCACTGTATTGTCAGGTGTCATGGCACGTTGTGGTGACAGTGGTCATGGAGCATTGTGAATACAGGTGTCATGGAGCATTGTGATGAGAAGATCATGGAGCATTGTGATGACAAGTCTCATGGAGCAATCTGATGAAAAGGGGCATGGAGCATTGTTATTACAGGTTTCTTGGAGCACTGTGATGACAAGGGCATGGAACATGGTGAGGACAAGGTCATGTAGCATTTTGCTGACAATGCCTTGGAGCATTCTGATGACATGCGTCATGGAGCTTTGTGATGACAAGCGCATGGAGCATTGTGATTACAGGGGTCTTGCAGCATTGTAATGAAAAGTGCATGGATCATTGTGAGGAAAAGGCATGCAACCCTGTCATGACAGGTTTCAAGGAGCATACTGAAGACCAGTGTCAGGGAGCATTGTGATGACAAGTGTATTGAACATTGTGTTGACAAAGGTCATGGAGCATTGTGATGTGAAGACAATGGATAATTGTGATGAGGAGCGTCATGGGGCATTGTGATGACAAGTGTTATGGAACACTGTGATCAGAAGGGTTTGGAGCATTGTGATGACAAAGGTCATGGGACATTTTGATTTCATTGTGATGACAATAGCATGAAGCATTATGATGATGGGCATGGTGCATTGTGATGACAGTGTTCATGGAGAATGGAGATGAAAAGGGGCATGGAGCATTGTGATTACAGGGGTCTTGGAGCATTGTGATGACAATGCTGTGGAATATTGTGATGGCAGGGGTCATGGAGCATTGTTATGACAGGGCTAATGGAGCATTGTGATGACAAGGGCATGGAGCATTGGTTTGAAATGTTTCATGGATTATTGTGATGACAGTGGGAATGGAGCATTGTGATGACAAGGGCAGGGAACACGGTGATACATGGGTCATTGAGGATTGTAATCACAAGGCATGGAGCATTGTGTTGAAAAAGGCATTGAGGGTTGTGATGATAAGTGTCATGCAGCTTTGTGATGACAAGGGCAAGGAGGAATGTGATGAGAGTGTTCATGGAGCACTGTGATGACAATGGCATGGAGCATTGTGATGCCAAGGGTCATGGAGCTTGGTGATGACAAAGGTCATGGAGCACTTTGATGACAAGAGTGTGGTGCATTGTGATGAGTAGGGCAGGGAGCATTGTGATGAAAGGGTCATGGAACAATTTGATGAAAAGGGTCAGGGAACATTTTGATGACAGGAGTTATGGAACATTGTGATGTCAGTGGTCATGGAGCATTGTGATGATAAGGGCATGTACCATTTTGATGACAGGGGTCATGGAACATTGTGATGACAGGGGTGAGGGAGTATTGTGATGACTAGTGAAGGAACATTGTGATATCAGTGGTGAGAGAGCATTTAGATGAGAAGTGCATGGAGCATTGTGATGACAAGTTTTATGGAGTTTTGTGATGACAAGGTTGTGGAGCATTGTCATGACAAGTGCATGGCACATTGTGATGACATGTGTCTTGGAGCATTGTGCTGAGAAGCGCATGTAGGATTGTGATGACAAGGGTCATGGAGCATTCTGCTGACAAAGGCATGGAGCATTGTGATGACAAGTTTTACAGAGCACTGTCATGACGAGGGAATGGACCATTGTGATGACAAAGGTCATAAAGCATTGTGATGAGTGGAGTCACGGAGCATTATGATGTGAGGGGTCATGGAGCATTGTGATGACAAGGGCATGGAGCATTGTGATGACAAGGTCATGGAGTATTGTGAAGACAGGTGTCAGGGTGCATTGTGATGGCATATATCATGTTCCATTGTGATGACAATGGCATGGAGAATTGTGATGCCAATTTTCATGGAGCATTGTGAAGACAAAGGTAATGGAGCATTGTGATGAAAAGGGCTTGGAGCATTGTGATGACAATGGTCATGGAGCATTGTGATGAAAAGGGCTTTTCAGAATTTTTATGACAAGTTCGTGAAGCACTGTGATGAAAAGCAAATGGAGCTTGCTATGACAGGGGTCATGGAGCATTGCGATGACAAGTGCATGGAGAATGTGATTACAAGAGCATGTAACATTGTGATTTGAAGTGTCATGGAGCATTGTGATGGCAAGACGGTGGAGCATTGTGATGAGAAGACCATGGATAATTGTGATGACGAGCGTCATGGAGAACTGTAATGACAAGGGGCATGGAGCATTGTGATGACAGGGGTCATGGAGCATTGTGATGACAAGGGTCATGGAGCATTTCGATGACAAGCTTGTGGAGTATTGTGATGACAATGGCATGGAGCATTGTGATGAGAAGACCATGGAGCCTTTTGATGAGAAGTCTCATGGAGCATTGAGATGAAAAGGGGCATGGAGCATTGTGATTACAGGGGTTTTGGAGCATTGTGATTACAAGGGCATGGAGCATTGTGAGAGATGTCCAAGGAGCATTCTGATGACATGCATCATGCAGCTTTGTGATGACCAGTGCAAGGAGCATAGTGATTACATGGGTTTTGGAGCATTGTGATGAAAAAGGCATGGAGCCTTGTCATGAGAGTGTTCAAGGAGCATACTGATGGCAAGTGTCAGGGAGCATTGTGATGACAAGTGTATTGAGCATTGTGATGACAAATGTCATGGAGCATTGTGATGAGAAGACCATGGATAATTGTGATGACGAGCGTCATGGTGCGTTGTGATGACAAGTGTTATGGAACATTGTGATAACAAGGGTTTGGAGCATTGTGATGACAGAGGTCATGGAGCATTTTGATTTCATTGTGAAGAGAACAGCATGAAGCATTATGATGATGGGCCTTGTGCATTGTGATGACAGGTTTCATGGAGCATTGAGATGAAAAGTGGCATGGAGCATTGTGATTACAGGTGTCTTGGAGCATTGTGATGACAAGGGCATGGAGCATTGTGAATGAGAAGGCCATGGAGCATTCTGATGACATGAGTCATGGAGCTTTGTGATGACAAGGGCATGGAGCATTTGTCTCAAAATGTTCATGGATTACTGTGATGATAGTGGGCATGGAGCATTGTGATGACAAGGACACGGAACACTGTGATACATGGGTCATGGAGGATTGTAATGACAAGGTCATGGAGCATTGTGTTGAGAAGGGCATCGAACATTGTGATGACAAGCGTCATGGAGCTTTGTGATGACAAGGGCATGGAGAAATGTGATGAGAGGCTTCATGAAGCATTCTGATGACAACGGCAGGGGGCATTGTGATGCCAAGGGTCATGGAGATTTGTGATGACAAAGCTCATGGAGCATTTTGATGACAAGGAGTGAGTGATGCATTGTGATGATAACGGCATGTAGCATTGTGATGATAGGGGTCATGGAACATTGTGATGACAGGGGTGAGGGAGTATTGTGATGACTAGTGATGGAACATTGTGATATCAGTGGTGAGATAGCATTTTCATGAGAAGTGCATGGAGCATTGTGATGACAATGTTTATGTAGCATTGTGATGACAAGGATGTGGAGCATTGTGATGACAACCGCATGGCACATTGTTATCACATCGGTCATGGAGCATTGTGCTGACAAGCTCATAGAGCACTGTGATGACAAGTGTCATGGAACATTGTGCTGACAAAGGCATGGAGCATTGTGATGCCAAGGGTCACAGAGCATTGTGATGAAAAGTTCATGGAACATTTTGGTGACAAATGTCACAGAGACTTGTGATGATGAGGGCATGGACCATTGTGATGACAAAGTCTTGAAGCATTGTGATGACTGGAGTCACGGAGCATTGTGATGACATGTGTCATGGAGCATTGTGATGACAAGTGCATGGAGCATTGTGATGACAGGGGCATGGAGCCTCGGTCTGAAAAATTTCATGGATTATTGTGATGACAGTGGGCATTGCACATTGTGAATGCAAGGGCATGGAGCACTGTGAAGAAAAGGTCATGGAGTATTGTGAAGTCAGGTGTCAGGGAGCATTGTGATGACCTATGTCATGGTGCATTGTGATGACAATGGCATGGAGCATTGTGATGACAAGTGTCATGGAGGATTGTGATGACAAAGGTAATGGAGCATTGTGATGAAAAGCGCTTGGAGCATTGTGATGAGAAGTGTCATCGAACATTGTAATGACAAGGACATGGAGCATTGTGATGACCAAGGCCACTGAGAATTTTGATGCCAACATCGTGAAACATTGTGATGACAAGCACATGGAACTTGCTATGACAGGTGTCATGGAGCATTGTGATGACAAGTGCATGGATAATTGTGATGACAATAGCATGTAACTTTGTGACGAGAAATGTCATGGAGCATTGTGATGACAAGGACGTGGAGAATTGTGATGACAAGGGACATGGAGCACTGTAATGACCAGGGCATTGAGAATTGTGATCGAAAGACCGTGGAGCATTGTGATGAGTAGTTCATGGATAATTGGGATGACGAGCGTCATGGAGCACTGTAATGACAAAGGAAATGGAGCATTTTGATGACATGTGTCATGGATCATTGTGATCACAGGGGTCATGGAGCATTCTGATGACAAGCTTGTGGAGTATTGTGATGACACTGGCATGGAGCATTGTGATGAAAAGGGCATGGAGCATTGTGATGAAAAAGGCATGGAACCTTTTCATGACAGGGTTCAAGGAGCATTCTGACGACAAGTGTCAGGGAGCATTGTGATGACATGTGTATTGAGCATTTTGATGACAAATTTCATGCAGCATTGTGATGACAGGCATCATGGAGCGTTGTGATGACAAGTGTTATGGAACATTGTGATCACAAGGGTTTGGAGCATTGTGATGATAGATGTCATGGATCATTTTCATTTCAAGGAGCATGGAGCATTGTGATGACAAGGGCATGAAGCAATGTGAACCCAAGGTTCACCGAGGATTTTGATGACAATTGGAATGGAGTATTGTGAAGTCAAGTGCATGGAGCATTGTGATGACCATGTCATGAAGCATTTTGCTGACAAATGCATGGAGCATTTTGATGACAAGAGTCATGGAGCACTGTGAAGACAAGCGTCACGGAGCATTTTGATTTCGGGGGTCATGGAGCATTGGGATGGCAAGGGCATGGATCATCGTGATGACAAGGGTCATGGATCATTTTGATGACAAGAGTTCCGGATCATTGTGTTGTCAGGGGTCATGGAGCATTGTGATGACAGTGATAATGGACCATTGTAATGACAGGTTCATGGAGCATTGTGATGAGAAGGTCATAGAGCATTGGGCTAAAAATATTTATGGAGTATTTTGAAGGCGAGGGTCACGGAGCATTGTGATGACAAGGGAATGGAGCATTGTGATGAGAAGGTACTGAAGCATTGTGATAAGAAAACATTGGAGCCTTGTATTCACGAGTCTCATGGAGCATTCTGATGAAAAGGGGCATGGAGAATTGTGATTACATGGGTCTTGGAACATTGTGAAGAAAAGAGCAAGGATCATTGTGATGAAAAAGTCATGGAGCATTGTCATGACTGGGTTCAAGGAGCATAATGACGACAAGTGTCAGGGAGCATTGTGATGAGTAGACCATGGATAATTGTGATGACGATCGTCATGGGGCATTGTGATGACAAGTTTTATGGAACACTGTGATCACAATGGTTTGGAACATTGTGATGACAGAGGTCATGGGGCATTTTGATTTCATTGTAATGAAAATAGCATGAAACATTATGATGATGTGCATGGTTCATTGTGATGACAGGGTTCATGGAGCACGGAGATGAAAAGGGGCATGGAGCATTGTGATTACAGGGGTCTTGGAGCATTGTGATGAGACGTTCAATTAGCATTGGGCTGAAAATGTTCATGGAGAATTGTGATTACAGGGGTCATGGAACACTGTGATGAGAAGGGTCATGGAGCATTGTGATGACAAGCGTCACAGAATATTCTGATTAAAGGTGTCATGGAGCATTGGGATGACAAGGGCATGGATCATTGTGATGACAAGTATCATGGAGATTTTTGATAACAAGAGTCCCGGATCATTGTGTTGTGAGGGGTCATGGAGCGCGGGGATGACAGTGGTCATGGAGCATTGTGATGACAGGGGTCATGGTGCATTGTGATGAGAAGGTCATGGATCATTGGGCTGAAAATGTTCATGGAGTATTGTGATGACAGGGGTCATGGAGCATTGTGATGACAAGGGAATGGAGCATTGTGATGACAAGGTCCTAGAGCATTTTGCTGAGAAGACCATGGAGTCTTGTGATGACAATTCTCATGGAGCATTCTGATGAAAAGCGGCATGGAGCATTATAATTAATGGGGTCTTGGAGCATTGAGATGACAAGGGCATGGAGCATGGTGATGAGAAGCCCATGGAGCTTTCTGATGACATGCGTCATGGAGCTTTGTGAAGACAAGCACATGGAGCATTGTGATTACCGGGGTCTTGGCGCATTGTGATGAAAAGGGCATGGATCATTGCGATGAAAAATGCATGGAGCCTTGTCATGAGAGGGTTCAAGGAGCATACTGAGGATAAGTGTCAGGGAGAATTGAGATGACAAGTGTATTGAGCTTTGTGATGACAAAGGTCATGGAGCATTGTGATGAGTAGACCATGAATAATTGTGATGACGAGCGTAATGGGGCGTTATGATGCCAAGTGTTATGGAACATTGTGATCACAAGGGTTTGGGGCATCTTGGTGTCAGAGGTCATGGAGCATGTTGATTTCATTGTGATGACAATAGCATGAAGCATTATGATGATGGGCATGGCGCATTGTGATGACAGGGTTCATGCAGCATTGAGATGAAAAGTGGCATGGAACATTGTGATGACAAATGTCATGAAGCATTGTGATGACTGGAGTCACGGAGCATTGTGATGACAGGGGTCATGGAGCATTGCGATGAGAAGGGCATGGAGAATTGGGATGAAAGGGGCATGGAGCATTGGTCTGACATGTTTCATGGATTATTGTGATGACAGAGGGCATGGCACATTGTGATAACTAGCACATGGAGCATTGTGATGACAAGGTCATTGATTATTGTGAAGAAAGGTGTCAGGGAGAATTGTGGTGAAATATGTCACGGTGCATTGTGATGACAATGGCATTGAGCATTGTGATGCCAAGTGTCATGGAGAAATGTGATGACAAATATAATGGAGCATTGTGATGAAAAGGGCTGGGAGCATTGTGATGACAAAGGTAATGGAGCATTATGATGACAAGGGAATGGATCATTGTGATGACAAGGGTCATGGAGCATTTTGATGACAAATGTCCTGGATCATTGTGTTGTCAGGTTTCATGGAGCATTGTGATGACATGGGTCATGGAGCATTGTGATGAGAGGGGTCATGGAGCATTGTGATGACAAGGGTCTTGGAGCATTCTGATGACAAACTTGTGGAGTATTGTGATGACAATGGCATGGAGCATTGTGAGAAAAAGGGCATGGAGCATTTTGATGAAAAAGGCATGGAGCCTTTTCAAGACAGGGTTCAAGGAGCATTCTGAGGAAAAGTGTCAGGGAGCATTGTGTTGACAAGTGTATTGAGCATTGTGATGACAAAGTTCATGGAGCATTGTGATGAAAAGTACATGGATTATTGTGATGACAGGCATCATGGAGCATTGTGATGACAAGTGTTATGGAGCGTTGTGATGATAAGTGTTATGTAACATTGTGATCACAATTGTTTGGAGCATTGTGATGAGAGAGGTCATGGATCATTTTTATTTCAAGGATCATGGAGCATTGTGATGACAAGGGCATGAAGCAATGTGATCCCAAAGTTCATGGAGGATTGTGATGACACTGGTAATGGAGAATTGTGAGGACAAGTGCATGGAGCATTGTGATGACAAGGTCATGTAGCATTTTGCTGACAAAGGCATGGAGCACCGTGATGGCAAGTGTCATGGAGCTATGTGACAACAAGCGTCAAGGACCATTGTGATTACAGGGGTCATGGAGCATGGGGATGACAAGCGCATGGAATATTCTGATGACAAGTGGCATGGATCAATTTGATGGCTGTGGTCATGCAGCATTGTGATGAGAAGGTCATGGAGCATTGTGCTGAAAATATTCATGGAGTACTGTGATGACAGGGGTCATGGAGCATTGTGGTGAGAAAGGAATGGAGCAATGCAATGAGAAGGTCCTGGAGCATTGTGATGAGAGGGCCATGGAGCCTTGTGATGACAAGTGTCATGGAGCATTGTGCTGACAATGGCATGGAGCATTGTGATGACAAGGGACACAGAGCATTGTGAAGAAAAGTTCATGGAGCATTGTGGTGACAAAGATCACAGAGCCTGGTGTGACGAGGGCAAGGATCATTGGTCTGACAATTTTCATGGATTATTGTGATGACAGTGGGCATGGAGCATTATGATGACAAGGGCATGGAGCATTGTGGTGACAAAGATCACAGAGCCTTGTGTGACCAGGGCTTGGACCATTGTGATGACAATGGTCATGAAACATTGTGATGACTGGAGTCACGGAGCATTGGGATGACAGGTGTCATGGAGCATTGTGATGACAAGGGCATGGAGCATTGTGATGACAGGGGCATGGAACATTAATCTGACAAGTTTCATGGATTATTGTGATGACAGTGGGCATGGCGCATTGTGATGACAAGGGCATGGATCATTGTGATGACAAGTGTCATGGAGCATTTTGATGACAAGAATCCTGGATCATTGTGTTGTCAGAGGTCATGTAGGGTTGTGATGACATTGGTCATGGAGCATTGTGATGACAGGTGTCAAGGAGCACTGTGATGGGAATGTCATGGAACACTGGGCTGAAAATGTTCATGGAGTATTGTGATGACAGGAGTCATGGAGCATTTTGATGACAAGAGAAAGGAGCATTGTGATGACAAGGTCCTGGAGCATTGTCATGAGAAAACCATGGAGCCTTGTGATGACATTCTCATGGAGCATTCTAATGAAAATGGGCATGGAGCATTGTGATTACAGGGGTCGTGGAGCATTCTGATGACAAGGGAATGGTGCATTGTGATGAGAAAGCCATGGAGCATTCTGAAGACATGCATCATGGAGCTTTGTGATGACAAGGACATGGAGCATTGTGATTTCATGTGTATGGAGCCTTGTGATGACAAGGGTCATGGAGCCTTGTGATGACAAGGCTGTGGAACATTGTGATGACTGGGATCATGGAGCATTGTTATGACAGTGGTAATGGAGCATTGTGATGACAAGGCCATGGCGCATTGGTCTGAAAAATTTCATGGATTATTGTGATGAGAGTGGGCCTGGAGCACTGTGATGACAAGGGCCTGGTACACTGTGGTACAGGGTTCATGGAGGACTGTAATGACAAGGGCATGGAGCATTGTTATGAGAAGGCCATCGAACATTGTGATGATAAGCGTCACGGACATTTGTGATGACAAGGGCATGGAGCAATGTGATGAGAAGGTTCCTGGAGCATTGTGATGACAATGACATGGAGCATTGTGATGCCAAGGGTCATTGAGCTTTGTGATGACAAAAGTTATGGAGCATTTTGATGACATATGTTATGGAGCATTTTGAGGTCAGGGGTCATGGCACACTGTGATGATAAGTGCATGTAGTATTGTGATGACAGGCGTCATGGAACATTGTGATGAGAAGGGTGAGGGAGTATTGTGATGACTAGTTATGGAACAGTGTGATATCAGTGGTGACAGAGCATTTTGATGAGAAGTGCAGGGATCATTGTGATGACAAGCTGGTGGAGCATTGTGTTGACAAGCGCATGGAACATTGTGATGACAAGTGTCTTTGCGTATTGTGCTGAGAAAGGCATGGAGAATTGTGATGACAAGGGTCATGGAGCATTGTGATGAAAAGTTCATGGAGCATTGTGGTGACAGGTCACAGAGCCTTGTGATGATGAGGGCACTGACCATTGTGATCACAAAGATCATGAAGCATTGTGATGAATGGAGTCACGGAGCATTGTGATGACAGCGCCCATGGAGCATTGGGATGTCAAGGGCATGGAGCATTGTGATGACAGGGGCATGGAGCATTTTGATGGTAAAACCCTGAAGCATTGTGATGAGAAGACCTTGGGTAATTGTGATGACGAGCATCATGGAGCACTGTACTGACAAGGGGCATGGAGCATTGTGATGACAGGTGTCAGGGAACATTGTGATGTCAGAGGTCATGGAGCATTGTGATGACAAGGGCATGGAGTATTGTGATGAAAAGGGCTTGGAGCATTGTGATGACAATGGCATGGAGCATTGTCATGACAACGTCATGGATTATTGTTAAGATAGGTGTAAGTGTGCATTGTGATGACATATGTCATGTTCCATTGTGATGCCAATGACATGGAGCATTGTGATGCCAAGTGTCATGGAGGATTGTGATGACAAAGGTAAAGGAGCGTTGTGATGACAAGGGCATGGATCATTGTGATGACAAGGGCCATTGAGAATTTTAATGACCAGGTATGAAACATTGTGATGACAAGCGCATGGAGCTTGCTATGACAGGGCCCCTGGAGCATTGTGATGACAAGTGCATGCAGAATTGTGATGACAACAGCATATAACATTGTGAGGAGGAGTGTCAAGGAGCACTGTGATGATAAGGACGTGGAGAATTGTGATGACAAGGGACATGGAGCATTGAGATGACCAGGGCATGGAGCAATGTGATGGCAAGACGGTGGAGCATTGTGATGAGAAGGCCATGGATAATTGTGATGACGAGCATCATGGAGCATTATGATGACAATAGCCGTGGAGCATTCTGACATAAGATATCACTGATGAAGGAAATGTAAATATGGCTACCCATGAACAGAATAAGGAAAGAGAACAGAGTCTCACATTTAGAAAACTTACTTATGCCTGCTTAAGGGGAAAGGAGAGGTTGGGAGATGAACAAAACCAGAGTTTGATATTAGCACAGATACCGTTGCATAATCCAAATACAGAAGAGACAAGACCTACTCCTTCCTCAGTGAACGGGACTCAACAGCCCTATTCCCTCAGAGGAATATATCTGACTAGTAAGAATCTTAACACCTACGTATTGATATGTCTCCATAAGGGAATCAAGTGTGTCTAGACCGGCATAAACACGTCAGTGAAAATCAGCTCAACCTCATTATATAAATGATTTTCAAAAACAAAACAAAAAAACAGCGAAATTCTAAAACAATTCCTTCAGGTGTTCTGATGAAACCTGGAATGACCCTATCTAAAATGACAGCTGGATGAGACATAAGGCTGGACACTTGGGACTGAGAGGATTGGTGAGATTGGATGAGAAAATGCAGACCGTTTAAAGCAATAATGCATGCCACCGATTCCATGGGTCCCAAGTCGACAGGTAAAAGGGAATATCTTTACAGTTATAACATGTATGGGAAACGTAGAGAATGGACACACTGTGAATACGAAAGGATTTTAAACTCAACTAACAGTCCCTATCCTGGTGCTCCAGTTTGAGTTTCCAACTGCTTCACTATCAATCTCCCAACTTGGAGAGACAGACCCTTTAACCTCCTGGTTCGCACAGGTTGCCAATATGGCAGAGGATGAAAGGGAAGAGGGAGAACCAATGAGAGAGTAGCTGTTAGGCATTTGGACTGGCACATGTCACTCTAATTTCCCGTCAGGAAGAAATATTAACCAAAGTCTCAGTCACCCGCCAGGAACCAGTACAGGTCCTCAACCAAAATTGTGGATTTGCTGTCAGCTTACAAAAAACGAGTTGAAAAATGGAGCTCTGGGGCACAGCAATTCAAAAACTGGCAGCGTAATGAACGACAACTATCGTCCAAAAATCTTTTGAGGGATGGCAATGAGGCGGACTTGAAAACGAGGCCCAATAGCATGAAACAAATTTCAAGACGTACTTTGGAATCGCCTTTTAAGCACAGCAAGAGGGGCTCATTGTCGACAATGATGCACTTGGCCAAAAAGTGCATATGAGTTTTCTCTAGAATATATTCAGGAGAAAATGCATATGCCCTTTTTGGCCAAGCAAGCAAGCGGGCAATGCAAATCTGCACTACAAAGCAGTATCACTTCCCACTGGACAAAAGGGACATCTGCAAAATGTGTAAAAACTAGAAAGGCAACACAGGCCCTGGAGAACAGGGAGCCTAGTTATGCTGATGGGCGGGATGTAAATTGCCAACTGCCTCTCTGGAAGAATGCATTGTGTTCCCCCAAAAAAGTAAACAACAGAACAACAGAGCCAAGTGCACTTCCAGTCTAGGGAATATACCTTGGGAAAACTGAAAATCAATAAGACAGAGCCACCCCAAAATTTAGGGCTGCACTGCTTACAAGAACCTCAACTTGGGTACACCTGAAATATCCCAGGAAAGACAAAAATGGTTCAAGAAATTGTGGTACTTACGTACGATGGAATATCTCTCAGCCATGAAATCAATGTCATAAGGCCAGTAGCAGCAAAATGAGTGGATTCAGGTATGATGATTCTAAGTGAAATAAGTCACAGAGAAAAAGAAACTTATCATAAGATATCACTTATGAAGTTCCTGTAAACATGGCTACACATGAAGTGAGTTAGGAAAGAGAACAGAGTCTCACATTCAGAAAACACCCTTATGCCTTCTTAAGGGGGAAGGAGAGGTGTGGTGATGCATAAAACCAGAGATTGATATTAGTACAGGTACCGTTCCAAAATCCAAATACGCAATAGACAAGTCATAAACTTTCCTCAGTTAAAGGAACTCAAAACCCCATATTTCCCGCAGAGGAATACATCTGACTAGTATAAATCTTAAAACCTATGTATCGATATGTCTCCATAAGGTAATCAAGTGTGTCTAGACTGGCATAAACATGGCAGTGAGAATCAGCTCAAACCCACTAAGGAGGTATTTCAATAAAAAAACAAAAAAACAGGGAAATTCTTTAAAATTCCTTCAGGGGCTCTGATGAAACCTGGAATGACACTATCTACAATGACAGCTGGATGTGGCATAAGGCTGGACACTTGGGACTGAGAGGATTGGTGAGATTCGGTGAGCAAATGCAGACCATTTAGAGCAATAATGTGTGGCACACATTCCAAGGGTCCCAACTCTCCAGGTTGAAGGGGATATTACTACAGCTATAACATGTACGGGAAACCTAGAGAATGGACACACTGTGAATACGAAAGGTTTCTAAAACTCAACTAATAATCCCTTTCCTGGTGCTCCAATTTGAATTTCCAAATGCTTTACTATCAATCTCCCAACTTAGAGAGACAGCCCCCCCCCCTTTATCCTCCTTGTTCTCACATGTTGCTAATTTGGTGGAGGATGAAAGGGAAGATGGACAACCAATGAGAGAGTAGCTGTTAGGCATTTGGACCGGCTTTAGTCACTCTAATCTCCTGGCAGGAAGAAGTATTAGCCAAAGTCTCAGCCACCCACCGGGAACCAGTATAGGTCCTGAACCAAAATTTTGGACTTGCGGTCAGCTCACAAAAAACGAGTTGAAAAATGGAGCTCAGGGGCCCAGCAATTCACAAACGGGCAGAGTAATAAAGGGAAACTTTCGTCCAAAAATCTGTTGAGGGAAGGAAACAATGTGGACTTGAAAGCGAGCCTGAATAGAAGGAAACAGATTTCAAGAGGTAAATTGGAATCGCCTTTAAAGCACAGGAAGAGGGGCACAAATTCGACAATGATGCAATGGGCCAAAAAGTGTGTATGCGTTTTCTCCTGAATATATTCAGGAGGAAACACAAACACCCTTTTTGGCCGAGCAAGCAAGCGGGCAATGCAAATCTGCACTACAAAGCAGTATCACTTCCCACCGGACAAAAGGGACATCCGCAAAATGTGTAAAAACTAGAAAGGCAACACAGGCCCTGGAGAACAGGGAGCCTAGTTATGCTGATGGGCGGGATGTAAAATGCCAACTGCCTCTCTGGAGGAGTGCATTGTGTTCCCTAAAACAAGTAAACAACAGAGCAACAGAGCCAAGTGCACTTCCAGTCTAGGGAATATACCTTGGGAAAACTGAAAATCAATAAGACAGAGCCACCCCAAAATTTAGGGCTGCACTGGTTACAAGAACCTCAACTTGGGCACAACTGAAATATCCCAGGAAAGACAAAAATGGTTCAAGAAATTGTGGTACTTATGTACTATGGAATATCCCTCAGCCATGAAATCAATGTCATAAGGCCAGTAGCAGCAAAATGATTGGATTCAGGTACGATGATTCTAAGTGAAATAAGTCACAGAGAAAAAGAATCTTATCATAAAATATCACTTATGAAGGTCCTGTAAACATGGCTACACATGAACTGAGTTAGGAAAGAGAACAGAGTCTCACATTTAGAAAACACTCTTATGCCTGCTTAAGTGGGAAGGAGAGGTGGGGTGATGCATAAAACCAGAGTTTGATATTAGTACATGTACCGTTGCAAAAACCAACTACGGAAGAGTCAATCCCTACACCTTCCTCAGTGAAAGGGACTCAAAACCCCATATTTCCCGCAGAGGAATATATCTGATTAGTAAGAATATTAAAACATATGTATTGATATGTCTCCGTAAGGGAATCAAGTGTGTCCTAACTGGCATAAACATGGCAGTGAGAATCAGATCAAACCCAATATAAAAAGGAATTTCAAAAGCAAAACAAAAAAACAGGGAAATTGTTTACAATTCCTTCAGGGGCTCTGATGAAACGTGTAATGACCCTATCTACAATGACAGCTGGATGTGGCATAAGTCTGGACACTTGGGACTGAGAGGATTGGTGAGATTCGGTGAGGAAATGCAGAGCATTTAAAGCAATAATGTGTGGCACACATTCCCATGGTCCCAACACCGCAGGTTGAAGGGAATACTACTACAGCTATAACATTTACGGGAAACCTAGAGAATGGACACACTGTGAATACGAAAGGTTTTTAAAACTCAACTAATAATCCCTCTCCTGTTGCTCCAGTTTGAATTTCCAGCTGCTTTACTATCAATCTCCCAACTTGTTTAGACAGCCCCTTTAACCTCCTGGTTCTCACATGTTGCCAGTTGGCAGAGGATGAAAGGTAAGATGGAGAACCAATGAGAGAGTTGCTGTTAGGCATTTGGACTGGCACATGTCACTCTAATTTCCCGTCAGGAAGAAATATTAACCAAAGTCTCAGTCACCCGCCAGGAACCAGTACAGGTCCTCAACCAAAATTGTGGATTTGCTGTCAGCTTACAAAAAACGAGTTGAAAAATGGAGCTGTGGGGCACAGCAATTCAAAAACTGGCAGCGTAATGAACGACAACTATCGTCCAAAAATCTTTTGAGGGATGGCAATGAGGCGGACTTGAAAACGAGGCCCAATAGCATGAAACAAATTTCAAGACGTACTTTGGAATCGCCTTTTAAGCACAGCAAGAGGGGCTCATTGTCGACAATGATGCACTTGGCCAAAAATTGCATATGAGTTTTCTCCAGAATATATTCAGGAGAAAATGCATTTGCCCTTTTTGGCCAAGCAAGCAAGCGGGCAATGCAAATCTGCACTACAAAGCAGTATCACTTCCCACTGGACAAAAGGGACATCTGCAAAATGTGTAAAAACTAGAAAGGCAACACAGGCCCTGGAGAACAGGGAGCCTAGTTATGCTGATGGGCGGGATGTAAATTGCCAACTGCCTCTCTGGAAGAATGCATTGTGTTCCCCCAAAAAAGTAAACAACAGAGCTACAGAGCCAAGTGCACTTCCAGTCTAGGGAATATACCTTGGGAAAACTGAAAATCAATAAGACAGAGCCACCCCAAAATTTAGGACTGCACTGCTTACAAGAACCTCAACTTGGGTAAACCTGAAATATCCCAGGAAAGACAAAAATGGTTCAAGAAATTGTGGTACTTACGTACGATGGAATATCTCTCAGCCATGAAATCAATGTCATAAGGCCAGTAGCAGCAAAATGATTGGATTCAGGTACGATGATTCTAAGTGAAATAGGTCACAGAGAAAAAGAAACTTATCATAAGATATCACTTATGAAGGTCCTGTAAACATGGCTACACATGAACTGAGTTAGGAAAGAGAACAGAGTCTCACATTTAGAAAACACTCTTATGCCTGCTTAAGTGGGAAGGAGAGGTGGGGTGATGCATAAAACCAGAGTTTGATATTAGTACATGTACCGTTGCAAAAACCAACTACGGAAGAGTCCATCTCTACACCTTCCTCAGTGAAAGGGACTCAAAATCCCATATTTCCCGCAGAGGAATATATCTGATTAGTAAGAATATTAAAACATATGTATTGATATGTCTCCGTAAGGGAATCAAGTGTGTCCTAACTGGCATAAACATGGCAATGAGAATCAGATCAAACCCAATATAAAAAGGAATTTCAAAAACAAAACAAGAAAACAGGGAAATTGTTTACAATTCCTTCAGGGGCTCTGATGAAACGTGTAATGACCCTATCTATAATGACAGCTGGATGTGGCATAAGTCTGGACACTTGGGACTGAGAGGATTGGTGAGATTCGGTGAGGAAATGCAGAGCATTTAAAGCAATAATGTGTGGCACACATTCCCATGGTCCCAACTCCGCAGGTTGAAGGGAATACTACTACAGCTGTAACATTTATGGGAAACCTAGAGACTGGACACACTGTGAATACGAAAGGTTTTTAAAACTCAACTAATAATCCCTCTCCTGTTGCTCCAGTTTGAATTTCCAACTGCTTTACTATCAATCTCCCAACTTGTTGAGACAGCCCTTTTAACCTCCTCGTTCTCACATGTTGCCAATTGGCAGAGGATGAAAGGTAAGATGGAGAACCAATGAGAGAGTTGCTGTTAGGCATTTGGACTGGCACATGTCACTCTAATTTCCCATCAGGAAGAAATATTAACCAAAGTCTCAGTCACACGCCAGGAACCAGTACAGGTCCTCAACCAAAATTGTGGATTTGCTGTCAGCTTACAAAAAACGAGTTGAAAAATGGAGCTGTGGGGCACAGCAATTCAAAAACTGGCAGCGTAATGAACGACAACTATCGTCCAAAAATCTTTTGAGGGATGGCAATGAGGCGGACTTGAAAACGAGGCCCAATAGCATGAAACAAATTTCAAGACGTACTTTGGAATCGCCTTTTAAGCACAGCAAGAGGGGCTCATTGTCGACAATGATGCACTTGGCCAAAAAGTGCATCTGAGTTTTCTCCAGAATATATTCAGGAGAAAATGCATATGCCCTTTTTGGCCAAGAAAGCAAGCGGGCAATGCAAATCTGCACTACAAAGCAGTGTCACTTCCCACTGGACAAAAGGGACATCTGCAAAATGTGTAAAAACTAGAAAGGCAACACAGGCCCTGGAGAACGGGGAGCCTAGTTATGCTGATGGGCGGGATGTAAATTGCCAACTGCCTCTATGGAAGAATGCATTGTGTTCCCCCCAAAAAGTAAACAACAGAGCTACAGAGCCAAGTGCACTTCCAGTCTAGGGAATATACCTTGGGAAAACTGAAAATCAATAAGACAGAGCTACCCCAAAATTTAGGGCTGCACTGCTTACAAGAACCTCAACTTGGGTACACCTGAAATATCCCAGGAAAGACAAAAATGGTTCAAGATATTGCGGTACTTACGTACGACGGAATATCTCTCAGCCATGAAATCAATGTCATAAGGCCAGTAGCAGCAAAATGAGTGGATTCAGGTATGATGATTCTGAGTGAAATAAGTCACAGAGAAAAAGAAATTATCATAAGATATCACTTATGAAGTTCCTGTAAACATGACTACACATGAAGTGAGTTAGGAAAGAGAACAGAGTCTCACATTCAGAAAACACCCTTATGCCTTCTTAAGGGGGAAGGAGAGGTGTGGTGATGCATAAAACCAGAGATTGATATTAGTACAGGTACCGTTCCAAAATCCAAATATGCAATAGACAAGACCTAAACTTTCCTCAGTTAAAGGAACTCAAAACACCATATTTCCCGCAGAGGAATACATCTGACTAGTATAAATCTTAAAACCTATGTATCGACATGTCTCCATAAGGTAATCAAGTCTGTCTAGACTGGCATAAACATGGCAGTGAGAATCAGCTCAAACCCACTAAGGAGGTATTTCAATAAAAAAAAAGGGAAATTCTTTAAAATTCCTTCAGGGGCTCTGATGAAACCTGGAATGACACTATCTACAATGACAGCTGGATGTGGCATAAGGCTGGACACTTGGGACTGAGAGGATTGGTGAGATTCGGTGAGCAAATGCAGACCATTTAGAGCAATAATGTGTGGCACACATTCCAAGGGTCCCAACACTCCAGGTTGAAGGGAATATTACTACAGCTATAACATGTACGGGAAACCTAGAGAATGGACACACTGTGAATACGAAAGGTTTCTAAAACTCAACTAATAGTCCCTTTCCTGGTGCTCCGATTTGAATTTCCAAATGCTTTACTATCAATCTCCCAACTTAGAGAGACAGCCCCCCCTTTATCCTCCTGGTTCTCACATGTTGCCAATTTGGCGGAGGATGAAAGGGAAGATGGACAACCAATGAGAGATTAGCTGTTAGGCATTTGGACCGGCATTAGTCACTCTAATCTCCTGGCAGGAAGAAGTATTAGCCAAAGTCTCAGCCACCCACCGGGAACCAGTATAGGTCCTGAACCAAAATTTTGGACTTGCAGTCAGCTCACAAAAAAACGAGTTGAGAAATGGAGCTCAGGGGCACAGCAATTCACAAACGGGCAGAGTAATAAAGGGAAACAATCGTGCAAAAATCTGTTGAGGGAAGACAACAAGGTGGACTTGAAAGCGAGCCAGAATAGAAGGAAACAGATTTCAAGAGGTAAATTGGAATCGCCTTTAAAGCACAGGAAGAGGGGCACAAATTCGACAATGATGCAATGGGCCAAAAAGTGCGTATGCGTTTTCTCCTGAATATATTCAGGAGAAAACGCAAACGCCCTTTTTGGCCGAGCAAGCAAGTGGGCAATGCAAATCTGCACTACAAAGCAGTATCACTTCCCACCGGACAAAAGGGACATCCGCAAAATGTGTAAAAACTAGAAAGGCAACACAGGCCCTGGAGAACAGGGAGCCTAGTTATGCTGATGGGCGGGATGTAAAATGCCAACTGCCTCTCTGGAGGAGTGCACTGTGTTCCCTAAAACAAGTAAACAACAGAGCTACAGAGCCAAGTGCACTTCCAGTCTAGGGAATATACCTTGGGAAAACTGAAAATCAATAAGACAGAGCCACCCCCAAATTTAGGGCTGCACTGCTTACAAGAACCTCAACTTGGGTAAACCTGAAATATCCCAGGAAAGACAAAAATGGTTCAAGAAATTGTGGTACATACGTATGATGGAATATCTCTCAGCCATGAAATCAATGTCATAAGGCCAGTAGCAGCAAAATGATTGGATTCAGGTACGATGATTCTAAGTGAAATAAGTCACAGAGAAAAAGAAACTTATCATAAGATATCACTTATGAAGGTCCTGTAAACATGGCTACACATGAACTGAGTTAGGAAAGAGAACAGAGTCTCAAATTTAGAAAACACTCTTATGCCTGCTTAAGTGGGAAGGAGAGGTGGGGTGATGCATAAAACCAGAGTTTGATATTAGTACATGTACCGTTGCAAAAACCAACTACGGAAGAGTCAATCCCTACACCTTCCTCAGTGAAAGGGACTCAAAACCCCATATTTCCCACAGAGGAATATATCTGATTAGTAAGAATATTAAAACATATGTATTGATATGTCTCCGTAAGGGAATCAAGTGTGTCCTAACTGGCATAAACATGGCAGTGAGAATCAGATCAAACCCAATATAAAAATGAATTTCAAAAACAAAACAAGAAAACAGGTAAATTGTTTACAATTCCTTCAGGGGCTCTGATGAAACGTGTAATGACCCTATCTACAATGACAGCTGGATGTGGCATAAGTCTGGACACTTGGGACTGAGAGGATTGGTGAGATTCGGTGAGGAAATGCAGAACATTTAAAGCAATAATGTGTGGCACACATTCCCATGGTCCCAACTCCGCAGGTTGAAGGGAATACTACTACAGCTGTAACATTTATGGGAAACCTAGAGACTGGACACACTGTGAATACGAAATGTTTTTAAAACTCAACTAATAATCCCTCTCCTGTTGCTCCAGTTTGAATTTCCAGCTGCTTTACTATCAATCTCCCAACTTGTTGAGACAGCCCTTTTAACCTCCTGGTTCTCACATGTTGCCAATTGGCAGAGGATGAAAGGTAAGATGGAGAACCAATGAGAGAGTTGCTGTTAGGCATTTGGACTGGCACATGTCACTCTAATTTCCCATCAGGAAGAAATATTAACCAAAGTCTCAGTCACCCGCCAGGAACCAGTACAGGTCCTCAACCAAAATTGTGGATTTGCTGTCAGCTTACAAAAAACGAGTTGAAAAATGGAGCTCTGGGGCACAGCAATTCAAAAACTGGCAGCGTAATGAACGACAACTATCGTCCAAAAATCTTTTGAGGGATGGCAATGAGGCGGACTTGAAAACGAGGCCCAATAGCATGAAACAAATTTCAAGAGGTACTTTGGAATCGCCTTTTAAGCACAGCAAGAGGGGCTCATTGTCGACAATGATGCACTTGGCCAAAAAGTGCATCTGAGTTTTCTCTAGAATATATTCAGGAGAAAATGCATATGCCCTTTTTGGCCAAGCAAGCAAGCGGGCAATGCAAATCTGCACTACAAAGCAGTGTCACTTCCCACTGGACAAAAGGGACATCTGCAAAATGTGTAAAAACTAGAAAGGCAACACAGGCCCTGGAGAACGGGGAGCCTAGTTATGCTGATGGGCGGGATGTAAATTGCCAACTGCCTCTCTGGAAGAATGCATTGTGTTCCCCCCAAAAAGTAAACAACAGAGCTACAGAGCCAAGTGCACTTCCAGTCTAGGGAATATACCTTGGGAAAACTGAAAATCAATAAGACAGAGCTACCCCAAAATTTAGGGCTGCACTGCTTACAAGAACCTCAACTTGGGTACACCTGAAATATCCCAGGAAAGACAAAAATGGTTCAAGATATTGCGGTACTTACGTACGACGGAATATCTCTCAGCCATGAAATCAATGTCATAAGGCCAGTAGCAGCAAAATGAGTGGATTCAGGTAAGATGATTCTGAGTGAAATAAGTCACAGAGAAAAAGAAATTATCATAAGATATCACTTATGAAGTTCCTGTAAACATGGCTACACATGAAGTGAGTTAGGAAAGAGAACAGAGTCTCACATTCAGAAAACACCCTTATGCCTTCTTAAGGGGGAAGGAGAGGTGTGGTGATGCATAAAACCAGAGATTGATATTAGTACAGGTACCGTTCCAAAATCCAAATATGCAATAGACAAGACCTAAACTTTCCTCAGTTAAAGGAACTCAAAACACCATATTTCCCGCAGAGGAATACATCTGACTAGTATAAATCTTAAAACCTATGTATCGATATGTCTCCATAAGGTAATCAAGTGTGTCTAGACTGGCATAAACATGGCAGTGAGAATCAGCTCAAACCCACTAAGGAGGTATTTCAATAAAAAAAAAAGGGAAATTCTTTAAAATTCCTTCAGGGGCTCTGATGAAACCTGGAATGACACTATCTACAATGACAGCTGGATGTGGCATAAGGCTGGACACTTGGGACTGAGAGGATTGGTGAGATTCGGTGAGCAAATGCAGACCATTTAGAGCAATAATGTGTGGCACACATTCCAAGGGTCCCAACACTCCAGGTTGAAGGGAATATTACTACAGCTATAACATGTACGGGAAACCTAGAGAATGGACACACTGTGAATACGAAAGGTTTCTAAAACTCAACTAATAGTCCCTTTCCTGGTGCTCCGATTTGAATTTCCAAATGCTTTACTATCAATCTCCCAACTTAGAGAGACAGCCCCCCCTTTATCCTCCTGGTTCTCACATGTTGCCAATTTGGCGGAGGATGAAAGGGAAGATGGACAACCAATGAGAGATTAGCTGTTAGGCATTTGGACCGGCATTAGTCACTCTAATCTCCTGGCAGGAAGAAGTATTAGCCAAAGTCTCAGCCACCCACCGGGAACCAGGATAGGTCCTGAACCAAAATTTTGGACTTGCAGTCAGGTCACAAAAAAACGAGTTGAGAAATGGAGCTCAGGGGCACAGCAATTCACAAACGGGCAGAGTAATAAAGGGAAACAATCGTGCAAAAATCTGTTGAGGGAAGGCAACAAGGTGGACTTGAAAGCGAGCCAGAATAGAAGGAAACAGATTTCAAGAGGTAAATTGGAATCGCCTTTAAAGCACAGGAAGAGGGGCACAAATTCGACAATGATGCAATGGGCCAAAAAGTGCATATGCGTTTTCTCCTGAATATATTCAGGAGAAAACGCAAACGCCCTTTTTGGCCGAGCAAGCAAGCGGGCAATGCAAATCTGCACTACAAAGCAGTATCACTTCCCACCGGACAAAAGGGACATCCGCAAAATGTGTAAAAACTAGAAAGGCAGCACAGGCCCTGGAGAACAGGGAGCCTAGTTATGCTGATGGGCGGGATGTAAAATGCCAACTGCCTCTCTGGAGGAGTGCACTGTGTTCCCTAAAACAAGTAAACAACAGAGCTACAGAGCCAAGTGCACTTCCAGTCTAGGGAATATACCTTGGGAAAACTGAAAATCAATAAGACAGAGCCACCCCAAAATTTAGGGCTGCACTGCTTACAAGAACCTCAACTCGGGTAAACCTGAAATATCCCAGGAAAGACAAAAATGGTTCAAGAAATTGTGGTACATACGTATGATGGAATATCTCTCAGCCATGAAATCAATGTCATAAGGCCAGTAGCAGCAAAATGATTGGATTCAGGTACGATGATTCTAAGTGAAATAAGTCACAGAGAAAAAGAAACTTATCATAAGATATCACTTATGACGGTCCTGTAAACATGGCTACACATGAACTGAGTTAGGAAAGAGAACAGAGTCTCACATTTAGAAAACACTCTTATGCCTGCTTAAGTGGGAAGGAGAGGTGGGGTGATGCATAAAACCAGAGTTTGATATTAGTACATGTACCGTTGCAAAAACCAACTACGGAAGAGTCAATCCCTACACCTTCCTCAGTGAAAGGGACTCAAAACCCCATATTTCCCACAGAGGAATATATCTGATTAGTAAGAATATTAAAACATATGTATTGATATGTCTCCGTAAGGGAATCAAGTGTGTCCTAACTGGCATAAACATGGCAATGAGAATCAGATCAAACCCAATATAAAAAGGAATTTCAAAAACAAAACAAAAAAACAGGGAAATTGTTTACAATTCCTTCAGGGGCTCTGATGAAACGTGTAATGACCCTATCTACAATGACAGCTGGATGTGGCATAAGTCTGGACACTTGGGACTGAGAGGATTGGTGAGATTCGGTGAGGAAATGCAGAGCATTTAAAGCAATAATGTGTGGCACACATTCCCATGGTCCCAACTCCGCAGGTTGAAGGGAATACTACTACAGCTATAACATTTACGGGAAACCTAGAGAATGGACACACTGTGAATACGAAAGGTTTTTAAAAGTCAACTAATAATCCCTCTCCTGTTGCTCCAGTTTGAATTTCCAGCTGCTTTACTATCAATCTCCCAACTTGTTGAGACAGCCCCTTTAACCTCCTGGTTCTCACATGTTGCCAATTGGCAGAGGATGAAAGGTAAGATGGAGAACCAATGAGAGAGTTGCTGTTAGGCATTTGGACGGGCACATGTCACTCTAATTTCCCGTCAGGAAGAAATATTAACCAAAGTCTCAGTCACCCGCCAGGAACCAGTACAGGTCCTCAACCAAAATTGTGGATTTGCTGTCAGCTTACAAAAAACGAGTTGAAAAATGGAGCTCTGGGGCACAGCAATTCAAAAACTGGCAGCGTAATGAACGACAACTATCGTCCAAAAATCTTTTGAGGGATGGCAATGAGGCGGACATGAAAACGAGGCCCAATAGCATGAAACAAATTTCAAGACGTACTTTGGAATGGCCTTTTAAGCACAGCAAGAGGGGCTCATTGTCGACAATGATGCACTTGGCCAAAAAGTGCATAAGAGTTTTCTCTAGAATATATTCAGGAGAAAATGCATATGCCCTTTTTGGCCAAGCAAGCAAGCGGGCAATGCAAATCTGCACTACAAAGCAGTATCACTTCCCACTGGAAAAAAGGGACATCTGCAAAATGTGTAAAAACTAGAAAGGCAACACAGGCCCTGGAGAACAGGGAGCCTAGTTATGCTGATGGGCGGGATGTAAATTACCAACTGCCTCTCTGGAAGAATGAATTGTGTTCCCCCCAAAAAGTAAAAAACAGAACAACAGAGCCAAGTGCACTTCCAGTCTAGGGAATATACCTTGGGAAAACTGAAAATCAATAAGACAGAGCCACCCCAAAATTTAGGGCTGCACTGCTTACAAGAACCTCAACTTGGGTACACCTGAAATATCCCAGGAAAGACAAAAATGGTTCAAGAAATTGTGGTACTTATGTACGATGGAATATCTCTCAGCCATGAAATCAATGTCATAAGGCCAGTAGCAGCAAAATGAGTGGATTCAGGTATGATGATTCTAAGTGAAATAAGTCAAAGAGAAAAAGAAACTTATCATAAGATATCACTTATGAATGTCCTGTAAACATGGCTACACATGAAGTGAGTTAGGAAAGAGAACAGAGTCTCACATTCAGAAAACACCCTTATGCCTTCTTAAGGGGGAAGGAGAGGTGTGGTGATGCATAAAACCAGAGATTGATATTAGTACAGGTACCGTTCCAAAATCCAAATACGCAATAGACAAGACCTAAACTTTCCTCAGTTAAAGGAACTCAAAACACCATATTTCCCGCAGAGGAATACATCTGACTAGTATAAATCTTAAAACCTATGTATCAATATGTCTCCATAAGGTAATCAAGTGTGTCTAGACTGGCATAAACATGGCAGTGAGAATCAGCTCAAACCCACTAAGGAGGTATTTCAATATCAAAACAAATAAAACAGGGAAATTCTTTAAAATTCCTTCAGGAGCTCTGATGAAACCTGGAATGACACTATCTACAATGACAGCTGGATGTGGCATAAGGCTGGACACTTGGGACTGAGAGGATTGGTGAGATTCGGTGAGCAAATGCAGACCATTTAGAGCAATAATGTGTGGCACACATTCCAAGGGTCCCAACTCTCCAGGTTGAAGGGAATATTACTACAGCTATAACATGTACGGGAAACCTAGAGAATGGACACACTGTGAATACGAAAGGTTTCTAAAACTCAACTAATAGTCCCTTTCCTGGTGCTCCGAATTGAATTTCCAAATGCTTTACTATCAATCTCCCAACTTAGAGAGACAGACCCCCTTTATCCTCCTGGTTCTCACATGTTGCCAATTTGGCGGAGGATGAAAGGGAAGATGGACAACCAATGAGAGAGTAGCTGTTAGGCATTTGGACCGGCATTAGTCACTCTAATCTCCTGGCAGGAAGAAGTATTAGCCAAAGTCTCAGCCACCCACCGGGAACCAGTATAGGTCCTGAACCAAAATTTTGGACTTGCGGTCAGCTCACAAAAAACGAGTTGAAAAAAGGAGCTCAGGGGCCCAGCAATTCACAAACGGGCAGAGTAATAAAGGGAAACTCTCGTCCAAAAATCTGTTGAGGGAAGGCAACAAGGTGGACTTGAAAGCGAGCCAGAATAGAAGGAAACAGATTTCAAGAGGTAAATTGGAATCGCCTATAGAGCACAGGAAGAGGGCCACAACTTCGACAATGATGCAATGGGCCAAAAAGTGCGTATGCGTTTTCTCCTGAATATATTCAGGAGAAAACGCATATGCCCATTTGGCCGAGCAAGCAAGTGGGCAATGCAAATCTGCACTACAAAAAGCATCATTTCCCACAGGTGAACAGGGACATCCACAAAATGTGTAAATACCAGAAAGTCAAGACAAGCCCTGGAGAACAGGGAGTCTAGTTATGCTGATGGGCGGGACGTAAATTGCCAACTGCCTCTCTGGAGGAGTGCATTGTGTTCCCTAAAACAAGTAAACAACAGAGCTACAGAGCCAAGGGCACTTCATTTCTAGGCAATAAACCTTGGGAAAACTGAAAATCAATAAGACAGAGCCACCCCAAAATTTAGGGCTGCACTGCTTACAAGAATCTCAACTTGGGTACACCTTAAATATCCCAGGAAAGACAAAAGTCGTTGAAGAAATTGTGGTAATTACGTACGATGGAATATCCCTCATCAATGAAATCAATGTCATAAGGCCATTAGCAGCAAAATGAGTGGATTCAGTTACGATGCTTCTAAGTGAAATAAGTCACAGTGAAAAAGAAACTTATCATAAGATATCACTTACGACGATCCTGTATACATGGCTACACATCAACTGAGTTAGGAAAGAGAACAGAGTCTCACATTTAAAATACATTCTTATGCCTGCTTAATGGGGAAGGAGGTGTTGGGTGATGCATAAAACCAGAGTTTGATATTAGTACAGCTACCGTTCCAAAAACCAAATATGGAATAGAAAAGACCTACACCTTCCTCAGTGAAAGGGACTCAAAACCCCATATTTCCCGCAGAGGAATATATCTGACTAGTAAGAATCTTAAAACCTATGTATTGATATGTCTCCGTAAGGGAATCAAGTGTGTCCTAACTGGCATAAACATGGCAGTGAGAATCAGATCAAACCCAATATAAAAAGGAATTTCAAAAACAAAACAAAAAAACAGGGAAATTCTTTACAATTACTACAGGGGCTCTGATGAAACCTGGAATGGCCCTGTGTACAAGGACAGCTGGATGTGGCATAAGCCTGGACACTTGGGACTGAGCGGTTTGGTGAGATTCAGTGAGCAAATGCAGACCATTTAAAGCAATAATGAGTGGCACACATTCCAAGGGTCCCAACTCTCCAGGTTCAAGGGAATATTACTACAACTATAACATGTACGGGAAACATAGACAATGGACACACTGTGAATACGAAAGTTTTCTAAAACTCAACTAATAGTACCTCTCCTGTTGCTCCGGTTTGAATTTCCAACTGCTTTACTATCAATCTCCCAACTTGCAGAGACAGCCTCTTTAACCTCCTGGTTCGCAGAAGTTGCGAATTTGGCAGAGGATGAAAGGTAAGAGGGAGAACCAATGAGAGAGTAGCTGTTACGCATTTGGAACGGCATTTGTCACTCTAAATTCCGTTAAGGAAGAAAAATTAACCATAGTCTCAGCCACCCGCCCGGAACCAGTATATGTCCTGAACCAGAATTTTGGATTTGCGGTCGGCTCACAAATAACGAGTTGAACAATGGAGCTCCGGGGCTAAGTATTTCAAAAACTGGCAGAGTAATAAAGGACAACTATCGACCAGAAATCTGTTGAGGGCAGACAATGAGGAGGACTTGAAAACAAGGCAGAATAGCAGGAAACTGATTTCAAGAGGTACATTGGAATTGCCTTTAAAGCACAGGAAGAGGGACACAACTTCGATAATGATGCACTTGGCCAAAAAATGCGTATGCGTTTTCTCCTGAATATATTCAGGAGAAAACACATAGGCCCATTTGGCCAAGCAACAAAGCGGGCAATGCAAATCTGCACTACTAAGAAATATCATTTCCCACAGGTGAACAGGGACATCCACAAAATGTGTAAAACCAGAAAGGCAAGACAGGCCCTGTAGAACAGGGAGCCTAGTTATGCTGATTGGCGGGATGTAAATTGCCAACTGCCTCTCTGGAGGAGTGCATTGTGTTCCCTAAAACAAGTAAACACCAGAGCTACAGAGCCAAGGGCACTTCCAGTCTAGGGAATATACCTTGGGAAAACTGAAAATCAATAAGACAGAGCCACCACAAAATATAGGGCTGCACTGCTTACAAGAACCTCAACTTGGTTACATTTTGATGACAAGTGCATGGCGCATTGTGATAACATGGGTCATGGATCAATGTGCTGACAAGCACATGGAGCACTCTTATGACAAGGGTTAGGGAGCATTGTGCTGAAAAAGGCACAGAATATGGTGATGACCAGTGTCAGAGAGCATTGTGATGAAAAGTTCATGGAGCATTGTGGTGACAAAGTCACAGAGACTTGTGTTGACGAGGGTATGTACCATTGTGATGACAAAGTTCTTGAATCATTGTTATGACGAGTCACGGAGCATTGTGATCACAGTGTCATGGAGCATTGTGATGACAAGGGCATGGAGCATTGTGATGACAGGGTTATAGAGCATTGCTCTGACAAGATTTATGGACTATTGTGATGAGAGTGGGCATGGCGCATTGTGATGACAAGGGCATGGAGCATTGTGATGACAAGGTCATAGAGTATTGTGAAAAGAGGTGTCAGGGAGCATTGTGATGACATATGTCATGGCCCATTGTGATGACAATGGCATGGGGCATTGTGATGCCAGGTGTCATGGAGTATTGTGATGACAAAGGTAATGGAGCATTGTGTTGACAACGGCTTGGAGCACTGTGATATCAAGGGTCATGGAGCATTGTGATGACAAGGGCATGGAGCATTTTGAGGACAGCGGACATTGAGAATTTTGATGACAATGTCGTGAAGAATTTTGATGACAAAGGCATGGAGCTTGCTATGACAGGGGTCATATGGCATTGAGATGACAATTTCATGGAAAATTTTGATGACAAGTGCATGTAACATTGTGATGAGAAGTGTCATGGAGCACTTTGATGACAAGGACGTGTAGAATTCTGATGACAAGGGACATGGAGCATTGTTATTACCAGGGAATGGAGCATTGTGATTACCAGGGACAGGAGCATTGTGATAGCAAGACCGTGGAGCACTGTGATGAGAAGGCCATGAATAACTGTGATGACGAGCCTCATGGAGCACTGTAATGAGAAGGGGCATGGAGCATTCTGATGACAGTTGTCATGGAGCATTGTGATGACAGGGGTCATGGAACATTGTGATGACAGGGGTCATGGAGCATTGTGATGACAAGGGTCATGGAGCATTCTGATGATAAGCTTGTGGAGTATTTTGATCACAATGGCATGGAGCATTGTGATGAAAAGGGCATGGATCATTGTGATGAAAAAGGCATGGAGCGTTGTCATGAGAGGGTTCAAGGAGCATACTGATGACAAGTGTCAGGGAGCATTGTGATGACCAGTGTATTGAGCATTGTGATGACAAAGGTCATGGAGCATTGTGATGAGAAGACCATGGAAAATTGTGATGATGAGAGTCATGGTCCTTTGTGATGACAAAGGTCATGGAGCATTTTGATGACAATGGCGTTGTGCAATGTGATGAGAGGGGCAGGGAACATTGTGATGACAGGGTCATGGAACAATTTGATGAAAAGTGTCATGGATCATTTTGACGACAGGGGATATGGAATATTGTGATGTCAGTGGTAATGGAGCTTTGTGATGAATAGGGTCATGAAGCATTTTGATGCCAGGGGTTATGGAACATTGTGATATCAGGCATCATGGAGCATTGTGATGACAAGGGCATGGAGCATTGTTCTGAAAATTTCATGGATTATTGTGATGAGAGTGGGCATGGGGCATTGTGATGACAAGGACACGGAACACTGTGATACATTGGTCATGGAGGATTTTAATGACAAGGGCATGGAGCTTTGTGATGAGAAGGGCATCGAGCATTGTGATGACAAATGTCATGGAGCTTTGTGATGACAAGAGCATGGAACAATGTGATCAGAGGGTTCATGGATCATCTTGATGACAATGGCATGGAGCATTGTGATGCCAAGTGTCATGGAGATATGTGACCACAAATGTCATGGAGCATTTTTTTGAAAAGGGCGTGATGCATTGTGTTGTGAAGGTAAGGGAGCATTGTGATGACAGAGTCGAGGAGCAATTTGATGAAAAGGGTCATGGAAGATTTTGATAATATGGGTTATGGAACATTGTGATGTCAGGGGTCATGGAGCATTTTGCTGAAAAGGGTCATGGAGCATTTTGATTACAAGGGTTATGGATCATAGTGATGTCAGGGGTCATGGAACATTGTGATGAAAGGGGTGAGGAAGTATTGTGATGACTAGTGATGGAACATAGTGATATCAGTTGTGAGAGAGCATTTTGTTGAGAAGTGCATGGAGCATTGTGATGACAAGGGTTTATGGAGCATTGTGATGACAAGGTTGTGGAGCATTGTGATGACAAGCGCATGGCACATTGTGATAACATGGGTCATGGAGCAATGTGCTGACAAGCACATGGAGCATTGTGATGAAAAGGGGGATGGAGCACTGTGCTGAGAAAGGCATAGAGCATTTTGATGACAAGGGTCAGAGAGCATTGTTATGAAAAGTTCATGGAGCATTGTGGTGACAAATTCACAGAGACTTGTGATGATGAAAGCATGGACCATTGTGATGACAAAGTTCATAAAGCACTGTGATGACTGGAGTCATGGAGCATTGTGATGACACGGGAATGGAGCATTGTGATGACATGTGCATAGAGCATTGCTCTGACAAGTTTTATGGATTATTGTGATGACAGTGGGCATGGCACATTGTGATTACAAGGGCATGGAGCATTGTGATGACAAGGTCATACAGTATTGTGAAGACAGGTGTCAGGGAGTATTGGGATGACATATGTCATGTTCCATTGTGATGAGAATGTCATGGGGCATTGGAATGCCAAGTGTCATGGAGGAGTGTGATGACAAAGGTAATGGAGCATTGTGATGACAAGGGCTTGGAGCTTCGTGATGACAAGGTCATGAAGCATTGTGATGACAACATCATGGAGCATTGTGATGACAAGGGCCTTTGAGAATTTTGATGACAAGGTCGTGAAGCATTGTGATGACAAGCGCATGGAACTTGCTATGACAGGGGTCATGGAGCATTGCGATGACAAGTGCATGGAGAATTGTATTGACAAGAGCATCTAACATTTTGATGAGAAGTGTCATGGAGCATTGTGATGAAAAGGACCTGTAGAATTGTTATGACCAGGGCATGGAGCATTGGGATGACAAGACCGTGGAGCATTGTCATGAGAAGACCACGGATAATTGTGATGAGGATCATCATGGAGCACTGTAATGACAAGGGGCATGGAGCATTGTGATGACAGGTGTCATGGATCATTGTGATGACAAGTGTCATGGACCATTCTGATGACAAGCTTGTGGAGTAATGTGATGACAATGGCATGGAGCATTTTGATGAGAAGGTCATGGAGCATTGTGATGAAAAAGGCATGGAGCCTTTTCATGACAGTGTTCAAGGAGCATTCTGATGACAAGTCTCAGGGAGCATTGTGATGACAAGTGTATTGAGCATTGTTATGACAAATTTCATGGAGCATTGTGAAGACAGGCATCATGGAGCGTTATGATGACAAGTGTTATGAACATTGTGATCACAAGGCTTTGGAGCATTGTGATGAGAGAAGTCATGTATCATTTTCATTTCAAGGAGCATGGATCATTGTGATGACAAGGGCATGAAGCAATGTGAACCCAAGGTTCATGGAGGATTTTGATGCAATGGGAATAGAGTATTGTGATGACAAGCGCATGGAGCATTGTGATGACAAGGTCATGTAGCATTTTGCTGACAAATGCATGGAGCATTTCGATGACAAGTGTTATGGAGCATTGTGATGACAAGCGTCATGGAGCATTGTGATTACAGGTGTCATGGAGCATTGGGATGGCAAGGGCATGGAGCATTGTTTTGACAATGGACACTGAGAATTTTGATGATAATGTCGTGAAGAATTTTGATGACAAAGGCATAGAGCTTGCTATGACAGGGGTCATATGGCATTTAGATGACAATTTCATGGAAAATTTTGATGACAAGTGCATGTAACATTGTGATGAGAAGTGTCATGGAGCATTGTGATGACAAGGACGTGGATAACTCTGATGACAAGGGACATGGAACATTGTTATTACAAGGGAACGGAGCATTGTGATTACCAGGGAATGGAGCATTGTGATAGCAAGACCGTGGAGCACTGTGATGAGAAGGCCATGAATAACTGTGATGACGAGCCTCATGGAGCACTGTAATGACAAGGGGCATGGAGCATTCTGATGACAGTTGTCATTAAACATTGTGATGACAGGGGTCATTGAACATTGTGATGACAGGGGTCATGGAGCATTGTGATGACAAGGGTCACGGAGCATTCTGATGATAAGCTTGTGGAGTACTGTGATGACAATGGCATGGAGCATTGTGATGAAAAATGCATGGAGCCTTTTCATGACAGTGTTCAAGGAGCATTCTGATGACAAGTCTCAGGGAGCATTGTGATGACAAGTGTATTGAGCATTGTGATGACAAATTTCATGGAGCACTGTGATGAAAAGCATCATGGAGCGTTATGATGACAAGTGTTATGGACCATTGTGATGACAGAAGTCATGTATCATTTTCATTTCAAGGAGCATGGAGCATTGTGATGACAAGGGCATGAAGCAATGTGAACCCAAAGTTCATGGAGGATTTTGATGACAATGGGAATGGAATATTGTGATGACAAGCGCATGGAGCATTGTGATGACAAGGACATGTAGCATTTTGCTGACAAATGCATGGAGCATTTTGATGACAAGTGTCATGGAGCATTGTGATGACAAGCATCATGGAGCATTGTGATTACAGGGGTCATGGAACATTGGGATGGCAAGGGCATGGATCATTGTGATGACAAGTGTAATGGAGCATTTCGATGACAAGATTCCCAGATCATTGTGTTGTCTGGTGTCATGGAGCGTTGTGATGACAGTGGTCATGGAGCATTGTGATGACAGGGGTCATGGAGCATTGTGATGAGAACTTCATGGAGCACTGAGCTGACAATATTCCTTGAGTATTGTGATGGCAGGGGTCATGGAGCACTGTGATGACAAGGGAATGGAGCATTGGGATGACAATGTCCTGGAGCATCGTGATGAGAAGACCATGGAGCATTGTGATGACAAGTCTCATGGAGCATTCTGATGAAAAGGGGCATGGAGCATTGTGATTACAGGGGTCTTGGAGCATTGTTATGACAAGGGTCATGGAGCCTTGTGATGACAACACCGTGGAACATTGTGATGGCAGGGGTCATGGAGCATTATTATGACAGGGGTAATGGAGCATTGTGATGAAAAGGGCATGGAGTATTGGTTTGAAAAGTTTCATGGATTATTGTGATGAGAGTGGGCATGGAGCATTGTGATGACAAGGGCACAGAACGACGGTGATACATGGGTCATAGAGGATTGTAATGACAAGGGCATGGATCACTCTGATGAGAAAGGCATCGAGCATTGTGATGACAAGCATCATGGAGCTTTGTGATGACAAGAGCAAGGAACAATGTGATGATAGGTTTCATGGAGCATTGTGATGACAATGGCATGGAGCATTGTGATGCCAAGGGTCATGGAGTTTGTGATGACAAAGGTCATGGAGCATTTTGATGACAAGAGCGTTGTGCATTGTGATGAGAAGGGCAGGGAGCATTGTGATGACAGGGTCATGGAGCAATTTGATGAAAATGGTCAGGGAACATTTTCATGATAGGGTTATGGAACATTGTGATGTCAGTGGTCATGGAGCATTATGATGATAAGGACATGTAGCATTTTGATGATAGGGGTCACGAAACATTGTGATGAAAGGGGTGAGGGAGTATTGTCATGAGTAGTAATGGAACATTGTGATATCAGTGGTGAGAGAGCATTTAGATGAGAAGTGCAAGGAGCATTGTGATGACATTGTTTATGGAGTGTTGTGATGATAATGTTGTGGAGCATTGTGCTGACAAGCGCATGGATCATTGTGATGACAAGGGTCATGGAGCATTATGCTTACAAAGGCATGGAGCATTGTGATGAAACGTGTTACAGAGAACTGTGATGATGAGGGAATGGACCATTGTGATGATAATGGTCATAAAGCATTGTGATGACTGGATTCACGGAGAATTATGATGTGTGGGGTCATGGAGAATTGTGATGACAAGGGCATGGATCATTGTGATGACAAGGGCATGGAGCATTGGTCTGACAAGTTTCATGGATTATTGTGATGACATTCGGCATGGCGGATTGTGCTGACAAGGGCATGGAGCATTGTGATGAAAAGGTCATGGAGTATTGTGAAGACAGGTGTCAGGGAGCATTGTGATGACATATGTCATGTTCCATTGCGATGACAATGGCGTGGGGCATTGTGATGCCAAGTGTCATGGAGGAATGTGATAACAAAGATAATGGGGCATTGTGATGATTAGGGCTTGGAACATTATGATCACAAGCGCCATTTAGAATCTTGATGAGAAGGTCGTGAAGCATTGTGATGACAAAGTCCTGGAGCATTGTGTTGAGAAGATCATGGAGCCTTGTAATGACAAGTCTCATGGACCATACTGATGAAAAGAGGCATGGAGCATTGTGTTTACAGGGGTCTTGGAACATTGTTATGACAAGGGCATGGAGCATTGTGATGAGAAGGCCAAGGAGCATTCTGATGACATGCGTCATGGATCTTTGTGATGACAAGGGCATGGAGCATTGTGAATACAGGGGACTTGGAGCATTGTGATGACAAAGGCATGGAACATTGTGATGAGAAGGCCATAGAGCATTCTGATGACATGCGTCAAGGAGCTTTGTGATGACAATTGCATGGAGCATTGTGATTACAGGGGTCTTGGAGCATTGTGATGACAAGAGTCATGGAGCCTTGTGATTAAAAGGCCGTGGATCATTGTGATAGCAGGGGTCATGGAGCATTGTTATGACAGGTGCAATGGAGCACTGTGATGACTAGGGCATGGAGCATTGGTCTGAAAAGTTTCATGGATTATTGTGATGAGAGTCGGCATGGAGCATTCTGATGACAAGGTCAAGGAACACTGTAATACATGGGTCATGGAGGATTATAATGACAAGGACATGGAGCATTGTGAAGAGAAGGGCATCGAGCATTGTGATGGCAAGCGTCTTGGAGCTTTGTGATGACAATGGCATGGAACAATGTGATGAGAGGGTTCATGGAGCACTGTGATCACAATGACATGGAGCATTGTGATGCCAATTGTCATGGAGATGTGTGACGACAAATGTCATGGAGCATTTTGATGACAAGTTCGTGGTGCATTGTGTTGTGAAGGGAAGGGAGCATTGTGATGACAGGGTCATGGAGCAATTTGATGAAAAAGGTCATGGAAGATTTTGATGACAGGGGTTATGGAACATTGTGATGTCAGGGGTCATCGAACATTGTGATGATAAGTGCATGTAGCAATGTGATGACAGGGGTCATGGAACATTGTGATGACAGGGGTGAGGGAATATTGTGATGACTTGTGATGTAACATAGTGATATCAGTTGTGAGAGAGCATTTTGTTGAGAAGTGCCTGGAGCATATTGATGACAAGGTTTATGGAGCATTGTGATGACAATATTGTGGAGCACAGTGATGACATGCGCATGGCACATTTTGATAACATGGGTCATGGAGCAATGTGCTGAGAAGCACATGGAGCATTGTGATGACAAGGGTCATGGAGCATTGTGCTGAGAAAGGCATAGAGCATTGTGATGACAATGGTCAGAGAGCATTGTGATGAAAAGTTCATGGAGCATTGTGGTGACAAAGGTCGCAGAGAATTGTGATGATGAGGGCATGGACCATTGTGATGACAAAGTTCATGAAGCACTGTGATGACTGGAGTCACGGAGCATTGTGATGACAGGGTTCATGTAGTATTGTGATGACAAGGCCTTGGAACATCATTATGAGAGTGGTCATGGAGCATTGTTATGACAGGGGTAATGGAATATTGTGATGGCAAGGGTATGGAGCATTGTGATGAGAAAGCCATGGAGCATTCTGATGACATGCGTCATTGAGCTGTGTGATGACAAAGGCATGGAGCATTGTGATTACAGGGGTCTTGGATCATTGTAATGACAAGGGTTATGGAGCCTTGTGATGACAAGGCCGTGGAACATTTTGATGGCAGTGGTTATGGAGCATTTTCATGACAGGGGTAATGGAGCATTGTGATTACAAGTTTATGGAGCATTGGTCTGAAACTTTTCATGGATTATTGTGATGAGAGTGGGCATGGAGCATTATGATGACAAGCGAAAGGAACACTGTGATACATGGGTCATGGAGAATTGTATTGACAAGGACATGGAACATTGTGATGAGAAGGGAATCGTTCATTTTGATGACAATCATCGTGGAGTTTTGTGATGATAAGGACATGGAAGCAATGTGATGAGAGGCTTCAGGAAGCATTGTGATGACAATGGCATGGATCATTCTGATGCCAAGGGTCATGGAGCTTGGTGATGACAAAGATCATGGAGCATTTTGATGACAAGCGCATGGAGCATTGTGATGCCAAGGGTCATGGAGCTTGGTGATGACAAAGATCATGGAGCATTTTAATGACAAGCGCATGGAGCATTGTGATGACAAGGGTCACGGAACATTGTGCTGAGAAACGCATAGTGCATTGTGATGACAAAGGTCACAAAGCATCGTGATGAAAAGTTCATGGAGCATTTTGGTGACAAAGGTCACAGAGACTTGTGATGACAAGTGTATTGAACATTGTGATGACAAAGCTCATGGAGCATTGTGATGACACGGGCATGGAGTATTGTGATGACAGGCATCATGGAGCGTTGTGATGACAAGTGTTGTGGAACAATGTGATCACAAGGGTTTGGAGCATTGTGATGACAGAGGTCATGGATCATTTTGATATCAAGGAGCATGGAGCATTGTGATGAAAGGGGTCATGGAGCATTGTGAAGACAAGTGCATGGAGCATTGTGAAGACAGGGGCATGGAACATTGGTCTTACAAGTTTCATGGATTACTGCAATGACTGTGGGAGTGGTGCATTGTGATGACAAGGGCATGAAGCATGGTGATGACAAGGTAATGCAGTATTGTGAAGACAGGTGTCTGGGAGCATTGTGAAGTCATATGTCGTGGCCCATTGTGATGACAATGCCATGGAGTATTGTGATGCCAATTGTCATGGAGGTTTGTGATGACAAAGGTAATGGAGCATTGTGATGACAAGGGCTTGGAGCACTGTGATGACAGGGGTCACGGAGCAGTATGCTGACAGGGGCCTGGAGCATTGCGATGAAACCTGTCATGGAGCATTGTGCTGACAAAGGCATGGAGCATTGTGATGAAAATGTAATGTAGTATTTTGCTGACAAATGCATGGAGCATTTTGATGACAAGTGTAATGGAGCACTGTGATGACAAGCGTCATGGAGCATTGTGATTACAGGGGTCATGAAGCATTGGGATGGCAAGGGCATGGATCATTCTGATGACAAGTGTCATGGAGCATTTTGATTACAAGGTTCCCGGATCATTGTGTTGTCTGGTGTCATGGAGCGTTGTGATGACTGTGTTCATGGAACATTGTGATGACAGGGGTCATGGAGCATTGTGATCAGAATTTCATGGAGCATTGGGCTGAAAATATTCATTGAGTATTATGATGGCAGGGGTCATGGAGCATTGTGGTGACAATGGAAAGGAGCATTGTGATGACAAGTTCCTGGAGCATTGTGAGCAGAAGACCATGTAGCCTTTTGATGACAAGTATCATGGAGCATTCTGATGAAAAGGGGCATGGAGCATTGTGATAACAGGGGACTTGGAGCATTGTGATGAATAGGGCATGGATGATTGTGATGGAAAAGCATTGAGCCTTGTCATGAGAGGGTTCAAGGAGCATACTGATGACAAGTGTCAGGGAGCATTGTGATGACAAGTGTATTGAGCATTGTGATGACAAAGGTCATGGAGCATTGTGATGAGAAGACCATGGGTAATTGTGATGATGAGCGTCATGGGGAGTTGTGATGACAAGTGTTATGGAACATTGTGAACACAAGGGTTTGGAGCATTGTGATGACAGTGTTTATGGAGCATATTGATTTCATTGTGATGACAATAGCATGAAACATTATGATGATGGGCATGGTTCATTGTGATGACAGAGTTCATGGAGCATTGAGATGAAAAGGGGCATGGAGCATTGTGATTACAGGTGTCTTGGAGCATTGTGATGAAAAGGGCATGGAACATTGTGATGCTAAGGCCATGGAGCTGTCTGATGACAAGCGTCATGGAACTATGTGATGACAAGAGCATGCAGCATTGTGATTACAGGGGTCTTGGAGCATTGTGATGACAAGGGTCATGGAGATTTGTGATGACAAGGAGGTGGAACATTGTCATGACAGGCGTGAGGGAGTATTGTAATGACTAGTGATGGAACATTTTGATATCAGCGGTGAAAGAGCATTTTGATGAGAAGTGCATGGAGCTTTCTGATGACAAGGTTTATAGAGTATTGTGATGACAAAGTTGTGGAACATTGTGATGACAAGTGTCATGGAGCATTGTTCTGACAAGCCCATGGAGCATTGTGATGCCAAGGGTCATGGAGCACTCTGCTGAGAAAGGCATGGAGCATTGTGATGACAAGGGTCACAGAGCATTGTTATGAAGAGTTCATGGAGCATTATGGTGACAAAGTTCACAGAGCCCTGTGATGACGAGGTTATGTACCATTGTGAGGACAAAGGTCATGAAGCATTGTGATGACTGGAGTCACGGACAATTGTGATGACAAAGTCATGGAGCATAGTGATGACAGGAGAATGGAGAATTGGTCTGACATCTTTCATTGATTATTGTGAAAATAGTGGGCATGGCGCACTGTGATGACAGCGGCATGGAGCATTGATATGAGCAGGTCATTGAGTATGGTGAAGACAGGTGTCAGGGAGCATTGTGATGACATATGTCATGGTGCATTGTGATGACAATGGCATGGAGAATTGTGAAGCCAAGTGTCATGGAGGATTGTGATGACAAATGTAATGGAGCATTCTGATGACAAGGGCTTGGAGCATTGTGAGTGAAGACCATGGATAATTGTGATGACCAGTGTCATGGGGCATTGTGATGACAAGTGTTACGGAACATTGTGATCACAAGGATTTGGTGCATTGTAATGACAATCGTCATTGAGCATTTTGATTTCATTGTGATGACAAAAGCATGAAATATTATGGTGATGGGCACGGTAAATTGTGATGACAGGGTTGATGGAGCATTGAGATGAAAAGGGGATTGGAGCATTGTGATTCCAGGGGTGTTGGAGCCTAGTGATTACAAGGGCATGGAGCACTGTGAGGAGAATGCCATGGAGCATTCTGATGACATGCGTCATGGAGCTTTTTGATGACAAGGGCATCGAGATTTGTGATTTCAGGGGTCTTGGAGCATTGTGATGACAAGGGTCATGGAGGCTTGTGATGACAAGACCGTGGAATCTTGTGATGGCAGGGATCATGAAGCATTGTTACGACAGGGGTAATGGAGCATTGTGATGACAAGGACATGGGGAAATGGTCTGAAATGTTTCATGGATTATTGTGAAGAGAGTGGGCATGGAGCAGTGTGATGACAAGGGCACGGAACACTGTGATACATAGATCATGCAGGATTGTAATGAAAATGGCATGGATCATTGTGATGAGAAGGGCATCGAGCATTGTGATGACAAGCGTCATGGAGATTTGGGATGACAAGTTCATGTAGCAATGTGATGAGAGGGTCCATGGAGCATTGTGATGATAATGGAATGGAGCATTGTGATGCCAAGGGTCATGGATCTTTGTGATGACAAATGTCATGGAGCATTTTGATGACAAGGGCCTGGTGCATTGTGATGAGAAGGGCAGGGAGCATTGTGATGACAGGGTCATAGAGCAATTTGATGAAAAGGGTCATGGAACATTTTGATGACAGGGGTTATAGAACATTGTGATGTGAGGGATCATGAAGCTTTGTGATGAAAAGGGTCATGGAGCATTTTGATTACAGGGGTTATGGAACTTTATGATGTCAGGTGTCATGGAGCATTGTGATGATAATGGCATGGAGCATTGTGATGACAGGGGTAATGGAACATTGTGATGACAGGGTTGAGGGAGTATTGTGATGACTAGTGATGGAACATTGTGATATCAGTGGTGAGAAGGCATTTTGAGGAGAAGTGCATGGAGCATTGTGATGACAAGGTTTATGGAGCATTTTGATGACAAGGATGTGGAGCATTGTGATGACAAGTGCATGGTTCATTGTGATGACATGGGTTATGCAGCATTGTGCTGACAAGCGCATCGAGCATTGTGATGAAAAGCGTCATGGAGAATTGTGCTGACAAAGGCATGGAGCTTTGTGATGACATGGGTCACAGAGCATTGTGATAAAAATTTCATGGAGCATTTTGGTGACAAAGGTCACAGAGCTTTGTGTGACGAGGTCATGGACCACTGTGATGACAAGCGTCATGAAGCATTGTGATGACTGGAATCACGGAGCATTGTGATAACAGAGGTCTTGGAGCATTGTGATGAAAATGGAATGGATCATTGTGATGAAAAAGGCAGGGAGCCTTGTCATGACAGTGTTCAAAGAGCATACTGATGACAAGTGTCAGGGAGCATTGTGATGACAAGTGTATTGAGCATTGTGTTGACAAAGGTCATGGAGCATTGTGATGAGAAGACCTTGCATAATTGTGATGACGAGCGACATGGGGCATTGTGATGACAAGTGTCATGGAACATTGTGATCAGAAGGGTTTGCAGCTTTGTGATGACAGAGGTCATGGAGCATTTTGATTTCATAGTGATGACAACTGCATGAATCATTATGATGATGGGCATGGTGCATTGTGATGACAGGGTTGATTGAGAATTGAGATGAAAAGGGGCATGGAGAATTGTGATTACAGAGGTCTTGGAGCATTGTGATGACAAGGGTCATGGAGCCTTGTGATGACAAGGCCGTGGAACACTGTGATGGCAGCGGTCATGGCACATTGTTATGACAGCTGTAATTGAGCATTGTGATGACAAGGGCATGGAGCTATGTGATGAGAGATTTCATTGAGCATTGTGATGACAATGGCATGGAGCATTGTGATGCCAAGGGTCATGGAGCTTTGTGATGAAAAATGTCATTGGGCATTTTAATAACAAGGGCGTGGTGCATTGTGATGAGAATGGCAGGGAGCATTGTGACGAAAGGGTCATGGAGCAATTTGATGAAAAACGTCATGGATTATTTTGATGACAGGCGTTATGGAACATTGTGATATCAGTGGTCATGAAGCATTGTGATGAAATGGGTCATGGAGCATTTTGTGACAGTGGTTATGGAACATTGTGATGTCAGGGGTCATGGAGCATTTTGATGACAAGGGCAGGGAGCAATGTGATGACAGGGGCATGGAAAATATATCTGACAAGTTTCATGGATTATTGTGATGACAGTGGGCATGGACCATTGTGTTGACAAAGGTCATGAAGCACTGTGATGACTGGAGTCACGGAGAATTGTGTTGGCAGGGGTCATGGAGCATTGTGCTGACAAGCGCATGGAGCATTTTGATGACAAGTGTCATGGAGCATTGTGCTGACAAAGGCATGGAGCATGGTGATGACAAGGGACACAGAGCATTGTGATGAAATATTCATGGAGCATTGTGGTGACAAAGATCACAGAGCCTTGTGTGACGGGGGAATGGACAATTGGTCTGACAAGTTTCATGGATTATTGTGATGACAGTGGGCATGGAGCATTGTGATGACAAAGGTCCCAGAACCTTGTGTGAAGAGGGCATGGACCATTGTGTTGACAAAGGTCATGAAGCACTGTGATGACTGGAGTCACGGAGAATTGTGTTGGCAGGGGTCATGGAGCATTGTGCTGACAAGCGCATGGAGCATTTTGATGACAAGTGTCATGGAGCATTGTGCTGACAAAGGCATGGAGCATGGTGATGACAAGGGACTCAGAGCATTGTGATGAAATATTCATGGAGCATTGTGGTGACAAAGATCACAGAGCCTTGTGTGACGGGGGAATGGACAATTGGTCTGACAAGTTTCATGGATTATTGTGATGACAGTGGGCATGGAGCATTGTGATGACAAAAGTCATGAAGCATTGTGATGACTGGAGTCACGGAGCATTTTGATTACATGGGTAATGGAGCATTGTGATGAAAGGGGCATAGAACATTGGTCTGACAAGTTTCATGGATTATTATGATAACAGTGGGCATGGCACATTGTGATGACAAGGGCATGGAACATTGTGATGACAAGGTCATGGAGTATTGTGAAGACAGGTGTCAGGGAGCATTGTGGTGACATATGTCATTGTCCATTGTGATGACAATGGCATGGAGCATTGTGATACCAAGTGTCATGGAAGATTGTGATGACAAAGGTAATGGAGCATTTTGATGACAAGGGCTTGGAACATTGTGATGACAAGGGTCATGGAGCATTGTGATGAGATGGGTCATGGAGCATTGTGATGACAAGGGTCATGGAGCATTGTGATGACAAGTGTATTGAGCATTGTGATGACAAATGTCATGGAGCATTGTGTTGATAAAGCCATGTATAATTGTGATGACGAGCGTCATGGGGCGCTGTCATGACAAGTGTTATGGAACATTGGGATAATCAGGGTTTGGAGCATGGTGATGACAGAGGTCATGGATCATTTTGATTTCATTGTGATGACAATAGCATGAAGCATTATGATGATGGGCATGGTGCATTGTGATGACAGGGTTCATGGAGAATTGAGATGAAAAGTGGCAAGGAGCATTGTGATTAAAGTGGTTTTGGAGCATTATGATGACATGGGCATGGAACATTGTGATGAGAAGGCAATGGAGCATTCTGATGACATGCGTCATGTAGTTTTGTGATGACAAGGGCATGGAGCATTGTGAAGACAGTGGCATGGAAAATTGGTGTAACAAGTTTTATGGATTATTGTGATGACAGTGGGCATGGCGAATTGTGATGAAAAAGGCATGGAGCATTGTGACGCCAAGTGTCATGGAGGATTGTGATCACAAAGGTAATGGAGCAATTTGATGACAAGGGCATGGCGCTTTGTGATGACAAGGGCATGGAGCATTGTGATGACAAGGTGTTACAGTATTGTGAAGACAGGTGTCAGGGAGCACTGTGATGACATATGCGGTGGTCCATTGTGATGACAATGGCATGGAGCATTGTGATGCCAAGTGTCATGGAGGATTGTGATGACAAGGGCTTGGAGCATTGTGATGACAAGGGTCATGGAGCATTGTGATGAAAAGGGCATGGAGCATTGTGATTACAGGGGTCTTGGAGCCTTTTCAGGAAAAGGGCATGGATCATTGTGATTAAAAAGGCATGGAGCCTTGTTATGACAGGGTTCAAGGAGCATACTGACGACAAGTGTCAGGGAGCATTGTGATGACAAGTATATTGAGCATTGTGATGACAGAGGTCATGGAGCATTGTGATGACAAGGGAAAGGAGCATTGTGATGACAAGGTCCTGGAGCAGTGTGATGAGAAGACAATGGAGCCTTGTGATGACAAGTCTCATGGAGCATTCTGATGAATAGGGGCATGGAGCATTGTGATTACAGGGGTGTAGGAACATTGTGATTACAGGGGCATGGAGCATTGTGATGAGAAGGCCATGGAGCATTCTGATGACATGCGTCATGGAGCTTTGTGATGACAAGGGCATGGAGCATTTTGATGACAAGGGTCATCGAGGCTTGTGATGAGAAGGCTGTGGAACCTTGTGAAGGAAGGGGTCATGGAGCATTGTTATGACAGGGTAATGGAGCTTTGTGATGACAAGGGAATGGGGCATTGGTCTGAAAATTTTCACGGATTATTGTGATGAGAGTGGGCATGCAGCATTGTGATGACAAGGGCACAGAACACTGTGATACATAGATCATGCAGTATTGTAATGACAAGTGCATGGAGCAATGTGATGAGAGGGTGCATGGAGCATTTTGATGACAATGGAATGGAGCATTGTGATGCCAAGAGTCATGGATCTTTGTGATGACAAATGTCATGGAACATTTTGATGACAAGGGCGTGGTGCATTGTGATGAGAAGGGCACGGAGCATTGTGATGACAGGGTCATGGAGCAATTTGATAAAAAGGGTCATGGAATATTTTGATGACAGGGGATATAGAACATTGTGATGTCAGTGGTCATGGAGCTTTGTGATGAAAAGGGTCATGGAGAATTTTGATCACAGGGGTTATGGAACATTGTGATGTCAGGTGTCATGGAGCATTGTGATGATAAGGGCATGTAGCATTGTGATGAAAGGGGGCATGGAAAATTGTGATGACAGGGGTGAGGGAGTATTGTGATGACTAGTGATGGAACATTGTGATATCAGTGGTGAGAGAGCATTTTGAGGAGAAGTGCATGGAGCATTGTGATGACAAGGTTTATGGAGCATTTTGATGACAAGGATGTGGAGCATTGTGATGACAAGTGCATGGCGCATTGTGATGACAAGGGTCATGGAGCACTGGGCTGACAAATGCATGGAGCTTTGTGATGACAAGGATCAGAGAGCATTGTGATTAAAATTTCATAGAGCATTGTGGTGACAAAGGTCACAGATCTTGTGTGACGAAGTCATGGACCATTGTGATGACAAATTTCATGAAGGATTGTGATGACTGAAGTCATAGAGCATTGTGATAACAGGGGTCTTGGAGCATTGTGAGGAAAAGGAAATGGATCATTGTGATGAAATAGGCATGGATCCTTGTCATGACAGTGTTCAAGGAGCATACAGATGACAAGTGTCAGGGAGCATTGTGATGACAAGTGTATTGAGCATTGTGGTGACAAAGGTCATGGAGCATTGTGATGAGAAGACCTTGCATAATTGTGATGACGAGCGTCATGTGGTATTGTGATGACAAGTGTTATGGAACATTGTGATCAGAAGTGTTTGGAGCATTGTGATGACAGAGGTCATGGAGCATTTTAATTTCATTTTGATGACAATAGCATGAATCATTATGATAATGGGCATGGTGCATTGTGATGACAGGGTTCATGGAACTTTGAGATGAAAAGTGACATGGAGAATTGTGATTACAGAGGTCTTGGAGCATTGTGATGACAAGGGTCATGGAGCCTTGTGATGACAAGGCCGTGGAACATTGTGATGGCAAGGGTCATGGAGCATTGTTATGACAGGTGTAATGGAGCAATGTCATGACAAGGGCATGGAGAAATGTCATGAGATATTTCATTGAGCATTGTGATGACAATGGCATGGAGTTTTGTGATTACAAAGGTCATGGGGCATTTTGACGACAAGGGCATTGTGCAATGAAATGAGAATGACAGGGAGCATATTGATGACAGGGTCATGGAGCAAGTTGATGAAAAGCGTCATGGAATATTTTGATGACAGGGGTTATGGAACTTTGTGATGTCAGGGGTCATGAAGCATTGTGATGAAATGGGTCATGGAGCATTTTGTGACAGGGGTTATGGAACATTGTGATGTCAGTGGTCATGGAGCATTGTGATGATAAGGGCATGTAGCACTGTGATGACAGGGGTCATGGAACACTGTGATGACAGGGGTGAGGGAGTATTTTGATGACTAGTTATGGAACATTGTGATATATGTGGTGAGAGAGCATTTTGATGAGGAGTGCATGGAGCATTGTGATGACAAGTTTTATGGAGCATAGCGATGAAAATGATGTGGAGCATTGTGATGAAATGGGCATGGCACATTGTGATGACATGTGTCATGGGGCATTGTGCTGACAAGCGCATGGAGCATTTTGATGACAAGTGTCATGGAGCATTGTGCTGACAAAGGCATGGAGCATTGTGGTAACAAGGGACACAGAGCATTGTGATGAAAATTTCATGGAGCATTGTGGTGACAAAAATCACAGAGCCTTATGTGACGAGGGCATGGACCATTGTGATGAGAAAGGTCATGAATCATTGTGATGACTGGAGTCACGGAGCATTGTGATGACAGGGGTCATGGAGCATTGTGATGACAAAGGCAAGGAGCAATGTGATGACAGAGGCATGGAACATTGGTCTGACTAATTTCATGGATTATTGTGATGACAGAGGGCATGGAGCACTGAGATGACAAGGGCATGGAGCATTGTGGTGACAAAGGTCACAGAGCCTTGTGTGACGAGGGCATGGACCATTGTGAGGACAAAGGTCATGAAGCATTGTGATGACTGGAGTCACGGAGCATTGTGATGACTGGGTTCATGGAGCATTGTGACGACAGGGGTATGGAACATTGGTCTGACATGTTTCATGGATTATTGTGATGGCAGAGGGCATGGCGCATTGTGATGAAAAGGGCAGGGAACATTGTGATGACAAGGTCATGGAGTATTTTGAAGACAGGTGTCAGGGAGCATTGTGATGACATATGTCATTGTCCATTGTGATGACAAAGGCATGGCACATTGTGATACCAAGTGTCATGGAGGATTGTGATGTCAAAGGTAATGGAGCGTTTTGATGACAAGGGCTTGGAACACTGCGATGACAAGGGTCATGGAGCATGGTGATTACAAGGTACACAGAGCATTGTGATGAAAATTTCATGGAGCATTGTGGTGACAAAGGTCACAGAGCCTTGTGTGACGAGGACATGGACCATTGTGAGGACAAATGTCATGAAGCATTGTGATGACTGGAGTCACGGAACATTGTGATGACAGGGGTCATGGAGCATTGTGATGACAAGGGCATGGAGCATTTTGATGACAGGGGCATGGAACATTTGTCTGACATGTTTCATGGTTTATTGTGATGACAGTGGGCATGGCGCATTGTGATGACAATGGCATGGAACATTGTGATGACAAGGTCATGGAGTATTGTGAAGACAGGTGTCAGGGAGCATTGTGATGACATATGTCATTGTCCATTGTAATGACAATGGCATGGAGCATTGTGATACCAAGTGTCATGGAGGATTGTGATGACAAAGGTAATGGAGCATTTTAATGACCAGGTCTTGGATCATTGCGATGACAAGGGTCATGGAGCATTGTGATAAAAAGGGCATGGAGCATTCTGTTGAATATGTGCATGGAGCATTGAGATTACAGGGGTTTTGAATCAATGTGATTACAAGGGCATGGAGCATTGTGATGAGAAGGCAATGGAGCATTCTGATGACATGCGTCATGGAGCTTTGTGATGACAAGGACATGGAGCATTGTGATTAGAGGGGTCATGGAGCATTGTGATGAAAAGGGAATGGATCATTGTGATGAAAAATGCATGGAGCCTTGTCATGACAGGTTTGAAGGAGCATACTGATGACAACTGTCAGGGAGCATTGTGATGATAAGTGTATTGAGCATTGTGATGACAAAGATCCTGGAGCATTGTGATGAGGAGACCATGGATAATTGTGATGACCAACGTCATGGGGCATTGTGATGACAAGTGTTATGGAACATTGTTATCAGAAGGGTTTGGTGCATTGTGATGACAGAAGTCATTGAGCATTTTGATTTCATTCTGATGACAATAGCATGAAATATTATGGTTATGGGCACTGTGCATTGTGATGACAGGGTTCATGGAGCATTGAGATGAAAAGGGGCATGGAGCATTGTGATTACAGGGGTTTTGGAGCATTGTGATGACAAGGGCATGGAGCATTGTGATGAGAAGGCCATGGAGCATTCTGATGACACGCGTCATGGAGCTTTGTGATGACAAGGGCATGGAGAATTGTGATTACAGGGGTCATGGAATATTGTGATGACAGGGGTGATGGAGTATTGTGGACAAGGGTCATGGACCATTCTGATGACAAGCTTGTGGAGTAATGTGATGACAATGGCATGGAGCATTGTGATGAAAAAGGCATGGAGTATTGTGATGAAAAAGGCTTGGAGCCTTTTCATGACAGGTTTCAAGGAGCATTCTTACGACAAGTGTCAGGGAGCATTGTGATGACAAGTGTATTGAGCATTGTGATGACAAAGATCATGGAGCATTGTGATGACAGGCATCATGGAGCATTGTGATGACAAATGTTATGGAATATTGTGATCACAAGGGTTTTGATCATTGTGATGACAGAAGTCATGTATCATTTTCATTTCAAGGTGCATGGAGCATTGTGATGACAAGGGCATGAAGCATTGTGAACCCAAGGTTCATGGAGGGTTTTGATGACAATGGGAATGGAGTATTGTGATGACAAGCGCATGGAGCATTGTGATGACAAGGTCATGTAGCATTTTGCTGACAAATGCATGGAGCATTTTGATGACAAGTGTCATGGAACACTGTGATGACAAGCGTCATGGAGCATTGTGATTACAGGGGTCACGGAGCATTGGGATGGCAAGGGCATGGATCATTGTGATGACAAGTGTCATGGAGCATTTTGATGACAAGAGTCCCGGATCATTGTTTTGTCCGGTGTCATGGAGCACTGTGATGACTGTGGTCATGGAGCATTGTGATGACAGGGGTCATGGAGCACTGTGATGAGAAGTACATGGAGCATTGGGCTGACAATATTCATTGAGTATTGCGATGGCAGTGGTCATGGAGCATTGCGATGACAATGGAATGGAGCATTGTGATGACAAGGTCCTGGAGCATTGTGAGGAGAAGACCATGGAGCCTTGTGATGACAAGTGTCATGGAGCATTCTGATGAAAAGGGGTGTGGAGCATTGTGATTACATGGGTCTTGGAGCATTGTGATGAAAATGGCATGGGTGATTGTGCTGCAAAAGGCATGGAGCCTTGTCATGACAGGGTTCAAGGAGCATACTGACAACAAGTGTCAGGGAGCATTGTAATGACAAGTGTATTGAGCATTGTGATGACAAAGGAAATGGAGCATTGTGATGAGAAAACCATGGATAATTGTGATGATGAGCATCATGGGGCGTTGTGATGACAAGTGTTATGGAACAATGTGATCACAAGGGTTTGGAGCATTGTGTTGACAGAGGTTATGGAGCATTTTGATTTCATTTTGGTGACAAAAGCATGAAGAATTTTGATGATAGGCATTGTTGATTGTGATTACAGAGTTCATGGATCATTGAGATGAAAAGTGGAATGGAGCATTTTGATTACAGGTGTCTTGGAGCATTGTGATGACAAGGGCATGGAGCATTGTGATGAGAAGGCCATGGACCAGATTGATGACATGCGTCATGGAGCTTTGTGATGACAATAGCATGGAGCATTGTGACTACAGGGGTCTTGGACCATTGTGATGACAAGGGTCATGGAGCCCTGTGATGACAAGGCCGTGGAACATTGTCATGACAGGGGTGAGGGAGTATTGTGATGACTAGTGATGGAACATTTTGATATCAGTGGTGAGAGAGCATTTTGATGAGAAGTACATGGAGCATTGTGATGACAAGTTTTATGGAGCATTTTGATGAAAAGTTTGTGGAAAATTTTGATAACAAGCGCATGGAGCATTGTGATAACAAGGGTCATGGAGCACTCTGCTGACAAAGGCATGGAGCATTGTTATGGCAAGGGTCACAGAGCATTGTGAATGAAAAGTTCATGGAACTTTATGGTGACAAATTTCACAGAGCCCTGTGATGACGAGGGCATGGACCATTTTGATGGCAAAGGTCATGAATCATTGTGATGACTGGAATCACGGAGCATTGTGATGACAAGGGCATGGAACATTGGTCTGACAAGTTTCATGGATTATTGAGATGACAGTGGGCATGGCGCATTGTGATGACAAGGGCATGCAGAATTGTTATGAGAAGGTCATGGAGTACTGTGCAGACCGGTGTCAGGGAGCATTGTGATGACATATGTCTTGGTGCATTGTGATGACAATGGCATGGAGCATTGTGAAGCCAAGTGTCATGGAGGATTGTGATGACAAAGGTAATGGAGCATTGTGATGACAAGGGCTTGGAGCTTTTTGATGACAATGGTCATGGAGCACTGTGATGACAAGGGCATGGAGCACTGTGATGACAACGGCCATTGAGAATTTTGATGACAATGTCTTGAAGCACTGTTATGAAAAGCACTTGGAGCTTGCTATGACAGGGGTCATGGAGCATTGTGATGACAAGTGCATGGAGAATTGTGATGACAAGATCATGTAACATTGTGTTGAGAAGTGTCATGGAGCATTGTGATGGCAAGACCGTGGAACACTGTGATGAGAAGACCATGGATAATTGTGATGTCGAGCGTCATGCAGCACTGTAATGACAAGGGGCATGGAGCATTGTGATGACAGGGGTCATGGAGCATTGTGATGACAGGGGTCATGGAGCACTGTGATGACAAGGGTCATGGAGCATTCTGATGACAAGCTTGTGGAGTAATGTGATGACAATGGCATGGAGCATTGTGATGAAAACGGCATGGAACATTGTGATGTAAAAGGCATGGAGGCTTTTCATGACAGCATTCAAGGAGCATTCTGACGACAAGTGTCAGGGAGCATTGTGATGACAAGTGTATTGAGCATTGTGATGACAAAGGTCATGGAGCATTGTGATGACATGGGCATGGAGTATTGTGATGACAGGCATCATGGAGCGTTGTGCTGACAAGTGTTGTGGAACAATGTGATCACAAGGGTTTGGAGCATTGTGATGACAGAGGTCATGGATCATTTTGATTTCAAGGTGCACGGAGCGTTGTGATGACAGGGATCATGGAGCATTGTGATGAGAAGATCATGGAGCATTGGGCTGAAAATATTCATGGAGTATTGTGATGACAGGGGTCTTGGAGCACTGTGATAACAAGGGCATGGAGCATTGTGATGAGAAGGCCATGGAGCATTCTGTTGACATGTGTCATGGATGTTTGTGATGAAAAGGGGACTGGAGTATTGTGATTACAAGGGACTTTGAGCATTGTGATGAAAAGGGCATGGATCATTGTGATGAAAAAGGCATGTAGCCTTGTCATGGCAGGGTTCAAGGAGCATACTCTCGACAAATGTCAGGGAGCATTGTGATGACAAGTGTATTGAGCATTGTGATGACAAAGTTCATGGAGCATTGTGATGAGAAGACCATGGTTAACTGTGATGAGGAGCGTCATGGGGCATTGTAATGACAAGTGTTATGGAACATTGTGATCACAAGTGTTTGGAGCATTGTGATGACAGAAGTCATGGAGCATATTGATTTCATTGTGATGACAATAGCACGAAGCATTATGATGATGGGCATGGTGCATGGGATGACAGGGTTCTTGGAGCATTGAGATTAAAAGGGGCATGGAGCATTGTGATTACAGGGGTCTTGGAGCATTGTGATGACAAGGCCATGGAGCATAGTGAATGAGAAGTCCATGGAGCATTCTGATGACATGCCTCATGGAGCTTTCTGATGACAATTGCATGGAGCATTGTGATTACAGGGTCTTGGAGCATTGTGATGAAAAGGGTCATGGAGTCTTGTGATGACAAGGCTGTGGAACCTTGTGATGGCAGGTGTCATGGAGCATTGTTATGACAGGGGGAATGGAGCATTGTGATGACAAATTCACGCAACACTGTGATACATGTGTCATGGAGGATTGTAATGACAAGGGCATGGAGCATTGTGATGAGAAATGCATCGAGCATTGTGATGACTAGCGTCATGGAGCTTTGTGATGACAAGGGCATGGAGCAATGTGATGTAAAAGGCATGGAGGCTTTTCATGACAGCATTCAAGGAGCATTCTGACGACAAGTGTCAGGGAGCATTGTGATGACAAGTGTATTGAGCATTGTGATGACAAAGGTCATGGAGCATTGTGATGACATGGGCATGGAGTATTGTGATGACAGGCATCATGGAGCGTTGTGCTGACAAGTGTTGTGGAACAATGTGATCACAAGGGTTTGGAGCATTGTGATGACAGAGGTCATGGATCATTTTGATTTCAAGGTGCACGGAGCGTTGTGATGACAGGGATCATGGAGCATTGTGATGAGAAGATCATGGAGCATTGGGCTGAAAATATTCATGGAGTATTGTGATGACAATGGAATGGAGTATTGTAATGCCAAGGGTTATGGATCTTTGTGATGACAAATGTCATGGAGCATTCTGATGACAAGGGTGACGTGCATTGTGATGAGAAGGGCAGGGAGCATTGTGATCACAGGGTCATTGAGCAATTTGGTGAAAAGGGTCATGGAACATTTTGATTAGAGTGGTTATGGAATATTGTGATGTCAGGGGTCATGGAGCTTTGTGATGAAAAGTGTCATGGAACATTTTGATGACAGGGGTTATGGAATATTGTGATGTCAGGGCTCTTCGAACATTGTGATGATAAGTGCATGTAGCATTTTAATGACAGGGGTCATGGAACATTGTGATGACAGAGGTGATGGAGTATTGGAATGAATAGTGATGGAACATTGTGATATCAGTGGTGAGAGAGCATTTTGATGAGAAGTGCATGGAGCACTGTAATGACAAGGTTTAAGCAGCATTGTGATGAAAAGGATGTGGAGCATTGTGATGACAAGCACATGGCACGTTTTGATGACATGGGTCATGGAGTATTGTGCTGAGGAAGGCATAGAGCACTGTGATGACAAGGGTCACAGAGCATTGTGATTAAAAGTTCATGGAGCATTGTGGTGACAAAGGTCACAGAGACTTGTGATGACGAGGGCATGGACCATTTTAATGAGAAAGTTCATGAAGCATTGTGATGACTGGAGTCACAGAGCATTGTGATGACAGGGGTCATGGAGCATTGTGATGACAAGAGCATGGAGCATTGAGATGACAGGGGCATGGAGCATTGGTCTGACAAGTTTCATGGATTATTGTGATGATGTTGGGAATGGCGCATTGTGATGACAAGGGCACAGAGCTATGTGATGACAAGCTCATGAAGTTTTGTGAAGACAGGTGTCAGGGAGCATTGTGAACACCTAAGTCATGGCCCATTGTGATGACAATGGCATGGAGCATTGTGATGCCAGGTGTCATGCAGTATTGTGATGACAAAGGTAATCGAGCATTGTGATGACAAGGGCTTGGAGCATTGTGATGACAAAGGTAATGGAGCATTGTGATGACAAGGGCTTGGAGCATTGTGATGACAAAGGACATGGAGCACTGTACTGACAATGGCATGGAGAATTGTGATGACAAGGTTCATGGAGCATTGTGCTGAGAAAGGCATGGAGCATTGTGATGACAAGTGTCACAAAGCATTTTAATGAAAAGTTCTTGGAGCATTGTGGTGACAAATGTCACAGAGCATTGTGATGACGAGGGCATGGACCATTGTGATGACCAAGCTCATGAAGCATTTTGATGACTGGAGTCACCCATCATTGTGATGACAATGGCATGGAGCATTGTGATGACAGGAGCATGGAACATTGGTCTGACATGTTTCCTGGATTATTGTGATGGCAATGGGCATGGCTCCTTGTGATGACAAGGGCATTGAGCATGGTGATGACAACGTCATGCAGAATTGTGAAGACAGGTGTCAGGGAGCATTGTGATGACCTATGTCATGGAAAATTGTGATGACAATGGCATGGAGCATTGTGATGCCAAGTGTCATGGAGGATTGTGATGACAATGGTAATGGAGCATTGTGATGACAAGGGCTTGGAGCATTGTGATGACAAGGGCCATTGAGAATTTTGATGACAAATTTGTGAAGCATTGTGATGACATGCGCATGAAGCTTGCTATGACAGGGGTCATGGAGCATTGTGATGACAAGTGCATGGAGAATTTTGATGAAAAGAGCATGTAAAATTGTGATGAGATGTGTCAAAAAGCATTGTGATGACAAGGACGTGGAGAATACTGATGACCAGGGCATGGAGCATTGTGATGGCAAGACCTGGGAGCATTGTGATGAGTAGACCATGGATAATAGTGATGACAGGCGTCATGGAGCACTGTAGTGACAAGTGGCATGGAGCATTGTGATAACTGGTGTCATGGAGCATTGTGATGACAGGGGTCAGGGAGCATTGTGATGACAAATTTCATGGAGCATTCGGACGACAAGCTTGAGGAGTATGATGATGAGAATTGCATGGAGCATTGTGATGAACAGGCTATTGAGCATTGTGATGACAAGGGCAGGGAGCAATGTGATGAGAGTGTTCATGGAGCATTGTGATGACAATGGCATTGAGTATTGTGATGCCAAGGGTCATGGAGCTTTGTGATGACAAAGGTCATGGAGCATTTTGATGACAAGTGCGTGGTGCATTGTGATGAGAAGGGCAGGGAGCATTGTGATGACAGGGTCATGTAGCAATTTGATGAAAAGGGTCAGGGAACATTTTGATGACAGGGGTCATGGAACATTGTGATGTCAGTGGTCATGGAGCATTGTGATGATAAAGGCATGTAGCATTTTGATGACAGGGGTCATGGAACATTGTGATGACAGGGGTGAGGGAGTATGGTGAATGACTAGTGATGGAACATTGTGATATCAGTGGTGAGAGAGCATTTAGATGAGAAGTGCATGGAGCATTGTGATAAAAAGGTTTATGGAGCATTGTGATGACAAGGTTGTGGAGCATTGTGATGACAAGTGCATGGCACATTGTGATGACATGTGTCTCGGAGCATTGTGTTGAAAAGCACATGGAGCATTGTGATGAAAAGGGTCATGGAGCATTGTGCTGACAAAGGCATGGAGCACTGTGATGAGAAGTGTTACAGAGCATTGTGATGACGAGGGAATGGACCATTGTGATGACAAAGGTCATAAAGCATTGTGATGACTGGAGTCAAGGAACATTATGATGTGAAGGGTAATGGAGCATTGTGATTAAAAGGGCATGGAGCATTGTGATGACAGCGGCATGGAGCATTGGTCTGACAAGTTTCATGGATTATTGCTATGACAGTGGCCATGGAGCATTGTGATGACAGAGGTCATGGATCCTTTTCATTTCAAGGACCATGGCACATTGTGATGACAAGGGCATCAAGCAATGTGAACCCAAGTTTCATCGAGGATTTTGATGACAATGGGAATGGAGCATTGTGATGACAAGTTCATGAAGCATTTTGCTGACAAATGCATGGAACATTTTGATGACAAGGGTCATGGAGAACTGTGATGACAAGCGTCAATGAACATTGTGATTACAGGGGTCATGGAGCATTGAGATAACAAGTGAATGGATCATTGTGATGACAAGGGCATGGAACATTGTGATGACAGGGGCATGGAGCATTGTGATGACAAGGTCGTAGATTATTGTGAAGACAGTTGTCAGGGAGCATTGTGGTGACATATATCATGGTCCATTGTGATGACAATGGCATGGAGCATTGTGATGCCAAGTGTCATGGAGAAATGTGATGAGAAATATAATGGAGCATTGTGATGACAAGGGCTTGGAGCCTTGTGATGACAAGGGTTATGGAGCATTGTGATGACAAGGGAAAGGATCATTGTGATGACAAGGGTCATGGAGCATTTTGATGACAAAAGTCCAGGATCATTGTGTTGTCAGGGGTCATGGATCATTGTGATGACAGTGGTCATGGAGCATAGTGATGACAGGGTTCATGGGGCATTGTGAAGTGAAGGTCATGGAGCATTGGGCTGTAAATATTCATAGAGTATTGGGATGACAGGGGTCATGGAGCATTTTGATGAAAAGGGCATGGAGCATGGTGATGAGAAGGCCATGGAGCATTTTGAAGACATGCTTCATGAAGCTTTGTGATGACAAGGGCATGGAGCATTGTGATTACAGGAGTCTTGGAGTATTGTGATGAAAAGTGCATGGATCATTGTGATGAAAAATGCATGGAGCCTTGTCATGACAGGTTTCAAGGAGCATATTCACGACCATTGTCAGGGAGCATTGTGATGACAAGTTTATTGAGAATTGTGATGAAAAAGGTCATGGAGTATTGTGAATAGAAGACCATGGATAATTGTGATGATGAGAGTCATGGGGCGTTGTGATGACAAGTGTTATGGAACATTGTGATCACAAGGGTTTGGAGCATTGTGATGACAGAGGTCATGGATCATTTTAATTTCATTGTGATGACAATAGCATGAAGCATTATGATGATGGGCATGGTGCATTGTGATGACAGGGTTTATGGAACATTGAGATGAAAAGCGGCATGGAGCATTGTGATTACAGGGGTCTTGGAGCATTGCGATGACCAGGTCATGGAGCATTGTGATGAGAAGGCGAAGGCGCATTCTGATGACATGCGTCATGGAGTTTTGTGATGACAAGGCCATGGAGCATTGTGATTACAGGTGTCTTGGAGCATTGTGATGACAAGGGTCATGGAGCCTTGTGATGAGAAGGCCGTGGAACATTGTAATGGCAGTTTTCATGGAGCATTGTTATAACAGTGGTAATGGAGCATTCTCATGACAAGGGCATGGAGCATTGGTCTGAAAATTTTCATGGATTATTGTGATGAGAGGGGGCATGGAGCATTGTGATGACAAGGACATGGAACACTGTGATACCTGGGTCATGGAGGATTGTAATGACAAGCCTTGGAGCTTTGTGTTAAGAAGAGCATCGAGCATTGTGATGAAAAGCATCATGGAGCCTGTGATGACAAGGACATGTAACAATGTGTTGAGAGGGTTCATGGAGCATTTTGATGACAAGGGCATGGAGCATTGTGATGCCAAGGGTCAGGAGCTTTGTGATAACAAAGGTCATGGAGGGTTTTGATGACAAGGACGTGGTGCACTGTGATGAGAAGGCCAGTGAGCATTGTGATGAAAGGGTCATGGAGCAATTTGATGAAAAGTGTCATGGGACATTTTGATGACAGGGGTTATGGAACATTGTGATGTCAGGGGTCAGGGAGCATTGTGATGAAAGGTGTCATTGAGCATTGTGATGACAGGTGTCATGGAAAATTGTGATGACAGGGGTGAGGGAGTATTGTGATGACTAGTGATGGAACATTATGATATCAGTGATGGGAGAGCATTTTGATGGGAAGTGCATGGAGCATTGTTACGACAAGGTTTATGGAGCACTGTGATGACAAGGTTGTGGAGCATTGTGATGACTAGCGCATGTCGCATTATGATGACACAGCTCATGGGGCATTGTGTGGACAAGCACATGGAGCATTGTGATGACAAGGGTCATGGAGCATTGTGCTGACAAAGGCATGGAGCATAGTGATGACATGAGTAAGAGAACATTGTCATGAAAATTTCATTTAGCATTGTGGTGACAAATGTCACAGAGCCTTTTGATGACGAGGACATGCACCATTGTGATGGCAGGGGTCATGGAGCATTTTGATGACTGTGGTCATGGAGCACTGTGATGACATGGGTCATGGAGCATTGTAATGAGATGGTCATTGAGCATTGGGCTGAAAATGTACATAGAGTATTGTGATGACAGGGGTGATGGAGCATTGTGATGACAAGGGTCATGGAGCATTGTGCTGACAAAGGCATGGAGCATAGTGATGACATGAGTAAGAGAACATTGTCATGAAAATTTCATTTAGCATTGTGGTGACAAATGTCACAGAGCCTTTTGATGACGAGGGCATGCACCATTGTGATGGCAGGGGTCATGGAGCATTTTGATGACTGTGGTCATGGAGCATTGTGATGACATGAGTCATGGAGCATTGTAATGAGATGGTCATTGAGCATTGGGCTGAAAATGTACATAGAGTATTGTGATGACAGGGGTGTGGAGCATTGTGATGACAAGGGAATGGAGCACTGTGATGACAAGGTCCTGGAGCATTGTGATGAGAGGACCATGGAGCCTTGTGATGACAAGTGTCATGGAGCATTCTGATGAAAAGGTGCATGGATCATTGTGATTACAGGGGTTTTGTAGCATTGTGATGACAAGGGCATGGAGCATTGTGATGTGAAGGCCATAGAGCATTCTGATGACATGCATCATGGAGCTTTGTGATGACAAGGACATGGATCATTGTGATGAAAATTGCATGGAGCCTTGTCATGACAGGGTTCAAGTAGCATACTGATGAGAAGATTCAAGGGGCATTGTGAAGATAAGTGTATTGAGCATTGTGATGACAAAGATCATGGAGCATTGTGATGAGAAGACCACTGATAATTGTGATGACCAGCCTCATGGGGCATTGTGATGACAAGAGTTATGGAACATCGGGATCAGAAGGGTTTGGAGCATTGTGATGACAGAGGTCATTGAGCATTTTGATTTCATTGTGATGACAACAGCAAGAAATATTATGGTGATGGGCATGGTGCATTGTGATGACAGAGTTCATGGAGCATTGAGATGAAAAGGGGCATGGTGCACTGTGATTACAGGGGTCTTGCAGCATTGTGATGACAAGGGCGTGGAGCATTGTGATGAGAAGGCCATGGAGCATTCTCATGACTTGCGTCATGGAGCTTTGTGATGACAAGGGCATGGAGCATTGTGATTAGAGGGGTCTTGGAGCATTGTGATGACAAGGGTCATGGAGCCTTGGATAACAAGGCTGTGGAACATTGTGATGGCAGGGATCATGGAGCATTGTTATGACAGGGGTCATGGAGCATTGTGATGACAAAGGCATGGAGCATTTTGATGACAGGGGCATGGAACGTTGGTCTGACAAGTTTCATGAATTATTGTGATGACAGTGGGCATGACGCATTGTGATGACAAGGTCAGGGAGTATTGTGAAGACAGGTGTGAGGGAGCATTTTGATGAAATATGTCATGGGCCATTGCAATGAAAATTGCATGGAGCATTGTGATGCCAAGTGTCAAGGAGGATTGTAATGACAAACGTAATTGAGCATTTTGATGACAAGGGCTTAGAGCATCGTGATGACAAGGGTCATGGAGCATTGTGATGACAAGGGCATGGCACATTGTGATGACAAGAGCATGGAGCATTGTGGTGACAAACGCCACAGAGCCTTGTGTGACGAAGGCATGGATCATTGTGATGACAAATGTCATAAAGCATTGTGATGACTGGAGTCACGGAGCATTGTGATGACAGGGGTCATGGAGCATTGTGATGACAAGTGCATGGAGCATTGTGATGACAGGGAAATGGAACATTGGTCTGACATGTTTCATGGATTATTGTGATGACAGTGGGCATGGCTCATTGTGATGACAAGGGCATGGAGCATTGTGATGACAAGGTCATGGAGTATTGTGAAGACAGGTGACTGGGAGCATAGTGATGACATATGTCATGTTCCATTGTGATGACAATAGCATGGAGCATTGTGATGCCAAGTGTCATGGAGGATAGTGATGACAAAGGTAATGGAGCATTTTGATGACAAGGGTTTGGAGCATCGTGATGACAAGGGTCATGGAGCATTGTGATGACAAGGGTATGGAGCATTGTGATGACAATGGCACGGAACACTGTGATACATACATCATGCAGGATTTTAATGACAAGGGTATGGACCATTGTGATGAGAAGTGCATCGATCGTTGTGATGACAAGCCTCATGGAGATTTGTGATGACAAGCGCATGGCGCATTGTGATGACATGGGTCATGGAGCACTGTGCTGACAAAGGCATGGTGCATTTTGATGACAAGGGTCACAGAGTATTGTGATGAAAAGTTCATGGAGCATTGTGGTGACAAAGGTCACAGAGCCTTGTGTGACAATGGCATGGACCATTGAGATGACAAAGGTCATGAAGTTTTGTGATGACTGGAGTCACGGAGCATTGTGATGACAGGGGTCATGGAGCATTATGATGACAGGTTTCATGGGGCATTGTGATTAGATGGTCATGGAGCATTGGGCTGAAAATGTTCATGGAGTATTGTGATGACAGGGGTCATGGGGCATTTTGATGACATGGGAATGGACCATTGTGATTAAAAGGGCATGGAACATGGTGATGAGAAGGCCATGGAGCATTCTGAAGACATGAGTCATGAAGCTTTGTGATGACAATGGCATGGAGCATTGTGATTCCAGGGGTCTTGGAGCATTGTGAGGAAAAGGGCATGGATCATTGTGTTGAAAAATGCATGGAGCTTTGTCATGACAGGGTTCAAGGAGCATACTGACGACAAGTGTCATGGAGCATTGTGATTACAAGTGTATTGAGCATTGTGATGACAAAGGTAATGGAGTACTGTGAATAGAAGCCCATGGATAACTGTGATGATGAGCGTCATTGGGCGTTGTGATGACAAGTGTTATGGAACATTGTGATCACAAGTGTTTGGAGCATTGTGATGACAGGGGTCATGGAGCATATTGATTTCATTTTGATGACAATAGCATGAAACATTATGATGATGTGCATGGTGCATTGTGATGACACGGTTCATGGAGCATTGAGATTAAAAGTGGCATGGAGCATTGTGATTACAGGTGTTTTGGACCATTGTGATGACAAGGGCATGGATCATCGTGAATGAGAAGGCCATGGAGCATTCTGATGACATGCGTCATGGAGCTTTGTGATGACAAGTGTATGCAGAATTGTGATTACAGTGTTTGGAGCATTGTGATGACAAGTGTCATGGAGTCTTGTGATGACAAGGCCGTGGAAACTTGTGAAGGCAGGTGTCATGGAGCATTGTTATGACAGGGGTAATGGAGCATTGTGATGAAAAGGGCATGGAGCATTGTTCTGAAATGTTTCATCGATTATTGTGATGAGAGTGGGCATGGAGCATTGTGATGACAAGGGCACAGAACACTTTGATACATGGGTCATGGAGGATTGTAATGACAAGGACATGGAGCATTGTGATGAGAAGGGCATCGAGCATTGTGATGACAATGACATGGAGGTTTGTGATGACAAGGGCATGGAGCAATGTGATGAGAGGCCTCATGGAGCATTGTGATGACAATGGCATGGAGCATTGTGATGCCAAGTGTCATGGAGTTTTGTGATGACAAAGGTCATGGAGCATTTTGATGACAAGGTCGTGGTGTGTTGCGACGAGAAGGGCAGGGAACATTGTGCTAACAGGGTCATGGAGCAATTTGGTGAAAAAGTCATGGAATATTTTGATGAGAGTGGTTATGGAAAATTGTGATGTTAGGGGTCATGGAGCATTGTGATGATACGGGCATGTAGCACTGTGATGACAGTGGTCATGGAACATTGTGATGACAGGGGTGAGGGAGTATTGTGATGACTACTGATGGAACATTATGATATCAGTGGGGGGAGAGCATTTTGATGTGAAGTGCATGGAGCATTGTGATGACAAGGTTTATGGAGCACTGTGATGACAAGGTTGTGGAGCATTGTGATGACAAGCACATGGCGCATTGTGATGACACAGGTCATGGGGCATTGTGCGGACAAGCGCATGGAGCATTGTGATGAAAAATGTCATTGAGAATTGTGCGGACAAAGGCATGGAGCATAGTGATGACATGGGTAAAAGAGCATTGTGATGAAAATTTCATGGAGAATTGTGGTGACAATTTTCACAGAGCCTTTTGATGATGTGGGCATGGACCATTGTGATGACAAGGTCCTGGAGCATTGTGATGAGAGGACCATGGAGCCTTGTGATGACAATTCTCATGGAGCATTCTGATGAAAATGGGCATGGAACATTGTGATTACAGTGGTATTGGATCCTTGTGATGACAAGGCCGTAGAACATTGTGATGGCAGCGGTCATGGAGCAAGGTTATGACATGGGAAATGGAGCATTGTGATGACAAGGGCATCGAGCATTGGTCTGAAAAGTTTCATGGATTATTGTGATGAGAGTGGGCAAGGAGCATTGTGATGACAAGGGCACGGAACACTGTGATACATGGGTCATGTAGGATTGTAATGACAAGAGCATGGAGCAATGTGATGAGAGGCTTCATGGAGCAATGTGATGACAAGAGCATGGAGCATTGTGATGACAAGTGTCATGGAGCATTTTGATGACAAGATTCCCAGATCATTGTGTTGTCAGGGGTCATGGAGCGCTGTGATGACAGTGATCATGGAGCATTGTGATGACAGGGTCAAGGAGCATTGTGATAAGAAGGTCATGGAGCATTGGGCTGAAAATATTCATGGAGTATTGTGATGACAGGGGTAATGGGGTATTGTGATGACAAGGGAATGGAGTATTGTGATGACAAGGTCCTGGGGCATTGTGATGAGAAAACCATGGAGCCTTGTGATGACAAGTCTCATGGAGCCTTCTGATGAAAAGGTGCATGGAGCATTGTGATTACCGGGGTCATGGAGCATTGTGATGAAAATGGCATGGAGCATTGTGATGCCAAGTGTCATGGAGCTTTGTGATGACAAAGTTCATGGAGCATTTTGATGAGAAGGTTGTGGTGCATTGTGATGAGAAGGGCAGGGAGCATTTTGCTGACAGTGTCATGGAGCAGTTTGATGAAAAGTATCATGGAATATTTTGATGACAGTGGTTATGGAACACTGTTATGTCAGGGGTCATGGAGCATTGTGATGAAAAGGGTCATGGAGGATTTTGATGACAGAGGTCATGGAGCATATTGATTTCATTGTGATGACAATAGCATGAAGCATTATGATGATGCACATGGTGCATTGTGATGACAGGGTCATGGAGCAATTTGATGAAAAGTGTCATGGAACATTTTGATGACAGTGGTTATGGAACATTGTGATGTCAGGGGTCTTTGAGCCTTGTGATGAAAAGGGTGATGGAGCATTCTGATGACAGAGGATATGGAACATTTTCATGTCAGGGGTCATGGAGCATTGTGATGATAAGGCATGTAGCATTGTGATGACAGAAGTCATGGAAAATTGTGATGACAGTGGTGAGGGAGTATTGTGATGACTAGTGATGGAACATTGTGATATCAGTGGTGAGAAAGCATTTTGATGAGAAGTGCATGGAGCATTGTGATGACAAGGTATATGGAGCATTGTGATGAAAAGGCTGTGGAGCATTGTGATGACAAGTGCATGGCGCATTTTGATGATATGGGTCATGGAGCATTGTGCTGAGAAGCGCATGGAGCATTGTGATGACAAGGGTCATGGAGCATTCTGCTGACAAAGGCATGGAACATTGTGATGACAACGGTCACAGAGCATTGTGATGAAAATTTCATAGAGCATTGTGACAATGGTCACAGAGCCTTGTGATGAGGAGTTCAAGGACCATTGTGATGACAAAGTTCATGAAGGATTGTGATGACTGGAGTAACGGAACACTGTGATGACAAGGGTATGGAGCATTCTGATGACAGGGGCATGGTGCATTGGTCTGACAAGTTTCATGGTTTATTGTGATGACAGTGGGCAAGGCGAATTCTGATGAGAAGATCATGGAGCATTGTGATGAGAAGGTCAGGGAGTACTGTGAAGAGAGCGGTCTGGGAGCATTGTGATGACATATGTCATGGTCCATTGTGATGACAATGGCATGGAGCATTGTGATGCCAAGTTTCATGGAAGAATGTGATGACAAAGTTAATGGAGCATTGTTATGACAGGTGTTTGGAACATTGTGATGACAAGGGTCATGGAGCATTTTGATGACAAGGGCATGGAGGATTGTGATGACAAGGGCCATTGAGAATTTTGATTACAAGTTCGTGAAGCATTCTGAGGAAAAGCACATGGAGCTTACTATGTCAGGTGTCATGGAGCATTTCGATGACAAGTGCATGGAGAATTGTGATGACAAGAGCATGTAACACTGTGATGAGAAGTGTCATGGAGCATTGTGATGGCAAGACCGTGGAGCATTGTGATGAGAAGACCATGGATAATTTTGATGATGAGCGTCATGGAGAACTGTAATGACAAGTGGCATGGAGCATTGTGATGACAGGTGTCATGCAGCATTGTGATGACAGGGGTCATGGAGCATTGTGATCAGAAAGGTCATGGAGCATTCTGATGACAAGCTTGTGGAGTATTGTGATGACAATGTCATGGAGCATTGTGAGGAAAAGGGCATGGAGAATTGTGATGAAAAATGCATGGAGCCTTTTCATGAAAGGGTTCAAGGAGCATTCTGACGAAAAGTGTCAGGGAGCATTGTGATGACAAGTGTATTGAGCATTGTGATGACAAAGATCATGGAGCATTGTGATGAGAAGTCCATGGATAATTGTGATGACCAGCATCATGGGGCATTGTGATGACAAGTGTTATGGAACATTGTGTTCAGAATGGTTTGGTGTATTGTGATGACAGAGGTCATTGAGCATTTTGATTTCATTGTGATGACAATAGCATGAAATATTATGGTGATGGGCACAGTGCATTGTGATGACAGGGTTCATGGAGCATTGAGATGAAAAGGGGCATGGAGCATTGTGATTACAGGGCTGTTGGAGCATTGTGAAGACAAGGGAATGGAGTATTGTGATGACAGGCATCATGGAGCGTTGTGATGACAATTGTTATGGAACATTGTGATCACAAGTGTTTGGAGCACTGTGATGACACAGGTCATGGATCATTTTGATTTCAAGTATCATGGAACATTGTGATGACAAGGGCATGAAACAATGTGATCCCACGGTTCACGGAGGATTGTGATGACACTCGTAATGGAGAATTGTGATGACAAGTGCATGGAGCATTGTGATGACAAAGTCATGTAGCATTTTGCTGACAAAGGCATGGAGAATTGTGATGACATGTGTCATGGATCTCTGAGATGACAAGCGTCAAGGAGCATTGTGATTACAGGGGTCATGGAGCATTGGGATGACAAACACAGGGAACATTCTGATGACAAGTGGCATGGATCATTTTGATGACTGTGGTCATGTAGCATTGTGATGACATGGGTCATGGAGCTTTTTGATGAGAAGGTCATGGAGCATTGGGCTGAAAATGTTCATGGAGTACTGTGATGACAGGAGTCATGGAGCATTGTGATGAGAAGTGAATGGAGCAATGCGATGAGAAGGTCCTGGAGCATTGTGATGAGAGGGCCATGGCGCCTTGTGATGACAAGTGTCATGGAGCATACTGATAAAAAGGTTCATGGAGCATTGTGATTACAGGGGTTTTGTAGCATTGTGAAGACCAGGGCATGGACCTTTGTGATGAGAAGGCCATGGAACATTCTGATGACATGCGTCATGGAGCTTTGTGATGACAGGGACATGGAGCATTGTGATTAGATGGGTCTTGGAGGATTGTGATGAAAAGGGAATGGATCATTGTGATTAAAAATGCATGGAGCCTTGTCATGACAGTGTTCAAAGAGCATACTGATGATAAGTGTCCGGGAGCATTGTGATGATGAGTGTATTGAGCATTGTGATGACAAAGGTCATGGAGCATTGTGATGAGAAAACCATGGATAATTGTGATTACCAGCGTCAAGGGGCATTGTGATGACAAGTGTTATGGAACATTGTGATCACAAGGGATTAGAACATTGTGATGACAGAGGTAATGGAGCATATTGATTTCATTGTGATGACAATAGCATGAAGCATTATGATGATGGGCATGGTGCATTGTGATGAGAGTGTTCATGGAGTATTCAGATGAAAGTGGTATGGAGCACTGTGATTAGAGGGGTCTTGGAGCATTGTGATGAGAAGGGAATGGAGCATTGTGATTCGAAGGCCATGGAGCATTCTGATGACATGCCTCATGGATCTTTGTGACGACAAGGGCATGGAGCATTGTGATTACAGGGGTCTTGGAGAATTGTGATTACAAGGGTCATGGAGCCTTGGATGACACGGCCGTGGAACCTTGTGATGCAGGGGTCATAGAGCACTTTTATGACAGGGGTCATGGAGCATTGTGATGACAAGGGCATGGAACATTCTTCTGAAAATTTCATGGATTATTGTGATGAGATTCGGCATGGAACATTGTGATGACTAGGGCACGGAACACTGTGATACATGTGTCATTGAGGATTGTAATGAAAAGGGCATGGAGCATTGTGATGAGAAGAGTATCGAGCATTGTGATGACAAGCGTCATGGAGCATTGTGCTGACAAGGGCATGGAGCAATGTGATGAGAGGTTTCATGTAGCATTGTGATGAAATGGCATGGAGCATTGTGATGCCAAGGGTCATGGAGCTTTGTGATGACAAAGGTCATGGAGCATTTTGATGAAAAGGTCGTGGTGCATTGTGATGAGAAGGGCAGGGAGCATTGTGATGACAGGGTCATGGAGCAAATTGATGAAAAGTGTCATGGAACATTTTGATTACGGGGGTTATGGAACATTGTGATGTCAGGGGTCATGGAGCATTTTGATGAAAAGGGTCATGGAGCATTGTGATGAAAATGTGCATGGAGCATTGTGATTACAGGGGTTTTGAAGCATTGTGATGACAAGGGCATGGAGCATTGTGATGAGAAGGCAATGGAGCATTCTGATGACATGCGTCATGGAGCTTTGTGATGACAAGGACATGGAGCATTGTGATTACAGGGGTCTTGGAGCCTTGTGATGAAAAGGGAATGGATCATTGTGATGAAAAATGCATGGAGCCGTGTCATGACAGGGTTCAAGGAGCAACTGATGACAACTGTCAGGGAGCATTATGATGATAAGTGTATTGAGCATTGTGATGACAAAGATCATGGAGCTTTGTGATGAGAAGTCCATGGATAATTGTGATGACCATCGTCATGGGGCATTGTGAAGACAAGTGTTATGGAACATTGTGATCAGAAGGGTTTGGTGCATTGTGATGGTAGAGGTCATTGAGCAGTTTGACTTCATTGTGATGACAATATCATGAAATATTATGGTGATTGACACGGTGAATTTTGATGACACTGTTCATGGAGCATTGAGATAAAAAGGGGCATGGAGCATTGTGATTACAGGGCTGTTGGAGCATTGTGATGACAAGGGCATGCAGCATTGTGATTACAGGTGTCTTGTAGCATTGTGATGACAAGGGTCATGGAGGCTTGTGATAACAAGGCCATGGAACCTTGTGATGGCAGGGGTCATGGATCATTGTTATGACAGGGATAATGGAGCTTTGTGATGACAAAGGTCATGGGGCATTTTGATGACAAGGGCGTGGTGCATTGTGATGAGAAGGGCAGAGAGCATTGTGATGACAGCGTCATGGAGCAATTTGATGAAAAGGGTCATGGAACATTTTGATGATAGGGATTATTGAACATTGTGATGTCAGGAGTCATGAAGCATTGTGATGAAATGGCTCATGGAGAATTTTGTGACAGGGGTTATGGAACATTGTGATGTCAGGGGTCATGGAGCATTGTGATGTTAAGGGCATGTAGCACTATGATGACTGTGGTCATGGAATATTGTGATGACAGGGGTGAGGGAGTATTGTGATGACTAGTGATTGAACATTGTGATATATGTGGTGAGAGAGCATTTTGATGAGCAGTGCATGGAGCATTGTGATGACAAGGTATATGGAGCATAGCGTTGAAAAAGATGTGGAGCATTGTGATGACAAGCGCATAGTGCATTGTGATGACATGGGTTATGGAGCATTGTGCTGAGAAGCGCATGGAGCAATTTGATGACAAGTGTCCTGGAGCATTGTGCTGACAAATGCATGGAGCATTGTGATGACCAGGGACACAGAGCATTGTGATGAGTATTTCATGGATCATTGTGGTGACAAAGATCACCGAGCCTTGTGTGAAGAGGGCATGGATCATTGGTCTGACAAGTTTCATGGATTATTGTGATGACAGTGGGCATGGAGCATTGTGATGACAAGGGCATGGACCATTGTGATGACAAATGTCATGAAGCAATGTGATGACTGGAGTCACGGGGCATTTTGATGACAGGGGCATGGAACATTGGTCTGACAAGTTTCATGGATTATTGTGATGACAGTGGGCATGGCACATTGTGATGACAAGGGCATGGAACATTGTGATGACAAGGTCATGGAGTATTGTGTAGACAGGTGTCAGGGAGCATTGTGATGACATAAGTCATTGTCCATTGTGATGACAATGGCATGGAGCATTGTGATACCAAGTATCATGGAGGATTGTGATGACAAGGGTAATGGAGAATTTTGATGACAAGGGCTTGGGGCATTGTGATGACAAGGGTCATGGAGCATTGTGATGAAAAGTGCCATTGAGAATTTTGATGACGTCGTGAAGCATTGTGATGACAAGCGCATGGAGCTTGCTATGACAGTGGTCATAGAGCATTGCGATGACAAGTGCATGGAGAATTGTGATGACAAGATCATGTATCATTGTGATGAGAAGTGTCATGGAGAGTTGTGATGACAAGGACGTGGAGAATTGTGATGACACGGGACGTGGAGCATTGTGATGACCAGGGCATGGAGCATTTTGATGGCAAGACCGTGGAGCATTTTGATGAAGAGATCACGGATAATTCTGATGAAGAGCGTCATGGAACACTGTGATGACAAGGGGCATGGAGCATTGTGATGACAGGTGTCATGGAGCATTGTGATGAGAGGGGTCATGGAGCATTGTGATGACAAGGGTAATGGAACACTGTGATGAGAAGGTCATGGAGCAATGGCCTGAAAATATTCATGGAGTTTTGTGATGACAGTGGTCAAGGAGCATTGTGATGACAAGGGAATGGAGCATTGTGATGACAAGGTCCTGGAGCAGTGTGATGAGCAGACCATGGAGCCTTGTGATGACAAGTCTCATGGAGCATTCTGATGAATAGGGGCATGGAGCATTGTGATTACAGGGGTCTTGGAGCATTGTGATGACAAGGGCATGGAGCATTGTGATGAGAAGGCATGGAGCATTCTGATGACATGTGTCATGGATCTTTGTGATGACAAGGGCATGGAGCATTGTGATTACAGGGGTCTGGAGCATTGTGAAGACAAGGGTTATGGAGCCTTGGATGCCAATGTGGTGGCACATTGTGATGGCAGTGGTCATGGAGCATTGTTATGACAGGGGTAATGGAGCATTGTGATGAAAAGGGCATGGAACATTGGTCTGAAAATTTCATGGATTATTGTGATGAGATTCGGCATGGAACAGTGTGATGACTAGGGCACGGATCACTGTGATACATGTGTCATGGAGGATTGTAATGACAAGGGCATGGAGCATTGTGATGAGAAGAGTATCGAGCATTGTGATGAGAAGCGTCATGGAGCATTGTGATGACAAGGGCATGCAGCAATGTGATGACAGGGGCATGGAACATTGGCCTGACGTGTTTCATGGATTTTTGTGATGACAGTGCGCAGGGAGCATTGAGCTTACAAGGGCATGGAACATTGTGCTGACAAATGTCACAGAGCCTTTTGGGACGAGAGCATGGACCATTGCGAGGACAAAGATCATGAAACATTGTGATGACTGGAGTCACGGAGCATTGTGATGACGGGTGTCATGGAGCATTGTGATGACAAGGGCATGGAACATTGGTCTGACATGTTTCATGGATTATTGTGATGACAGTGTGCATAGCGCATTGTGATGACAAGGGCATGGAACATTGTGATGACAAGGTCATGGAGTATTGTGAAGACAGGTATCAAGGAGCATTGTGATGACATATGTCAGTGTCCATTGTGATGACAATGGCGTGGAGCATTGTGATACCACGTGTCATGGAGAATTGTGATGACAAATGTAATGGAGCATTTTCATGACAAGGGCTTGGAATATTGCGATGACAAGGGTCCTGGAGCATTGTGATGAAAAGTTGCATGGAGCATTGAGATTACAGGGGTTTCGAAGCAATGTGATTACAAGGGCATGGAGCATTGTGATGAGAAGGCAATGGAGCATTCTGATGACATGCGTCATGGAGCTTTGTGATGACAAGGACATCGAGCATTGTGATTACAGGGGTCTTGGAGCATTGTGATGAAAAGGGAATGGATCATTGTGATGAAAAATGCATGGAGCCTTGTCATGACAGGGTTCAAGGAGCATACTGATGACAACTGTCAGGGAGCATTGTGATGATAAGTGTATTGAGCATTGTGATGACAAAGATCATGGAGCATTGTGATGAGAAGACCATGGATAATTGTGATGACCAGCGTCATGGGGCATTGTGATGACAAGTGTTATGGAACATTGTGATCAGAAGGGTTTGGTATATTGTGATGACAGAGGTCATTGAGCATTTTGATTTCATTGTGATGACAATAGCATGAAATATTATGGTGATGGGCACGGTGCATTGTGATGACAGGGTTCATGGAGCATTGAGATGAAAAGGGGCATGGAGCATTGTGATTACAGGGGTGTTGGAGCATTGTGATGACAAGGGCATGGAGCATTGTGATGAGAAGTCCATGGAGCATTCGGATGACATGCGTCATGGAGCTTTGTGATGACAAGGGCATGGAGAATTGTGATTACAGGGTTCATGGAATATTGTGATGACAGGGGTGAGGGAGTATTGTGATGACTAGTGATGGAACATTGTGATATCAGTGGTGAGAAGTCATTTTGAGGAGTAGTGCATGGATCATTGTGGTGACAATGTTTATGGAGAATTTTGATGACAAGGATGTGGAGCATTGTGATGACAAGTGCATGGTGCATTGTGATGACATGGGTTATGGAGCATTGTGCTGATACACGCATCGAGCATTGTGATGACAAGGGTCATGGAGCATTGTGCTGACAAAGGCATGGAGCTTTGTGATGACAAGGGTCACAGAGCATTGTGATAAAAATTTCATGGAGCATTGTGGTGACAAAAGCATGGAGCAATGTGATGAGAGATTTCATTGAGCATTGTGATGACAATGGCATGGAACACTGTGATGCCAAGGGTTATGGAGCTTTGTGATGACAAATGTCAAGGGGCATTTTGATGACAAGGGAGTGGTGCGTTGTGATGAGAAGGGCAGGGAGCATCGTGATGACAGGGTCATGGAGCAATTTGATGAAAAGTGTCATGGAATATTTTGATGACAGTGGTTATGGAACATTGTGATGTCAGGGGTCATGAAGCATTGTGATGAAATGGGTCATGGAACATTTTGTGACAGGGGTTATGGAACATTGTGATGTCAGGGATCTTGGAGCATTGTGATGATAAGGGCATGTAGCACTGTGATGACAGTGATCATGGAACATTGTGATGACAGGCGTGAGCGAGTATTGTGATGACTAGTGATGGAACATTGTGATATATGTGGTGAGAGAGCATTTTGATGAGAAGTGCATGGAGTATTGTGGTGACCAGTTTTATGGAGCACAGCGATGAAAAAGATGTGGAGCATTGTGATGAAAATAGCATGGCACATTGTGATGACATATGTCATGGAGCATTGTGCTGACAAGCGCATGGATCATTTTGATGACAAGTATCATGGAGCATTGTGCTGACAAAGGCATTGAGCACTGTGATGACAAGGGACACAGAGCATTGTGATGAAAATTTCATGGAGCGTTCTGGTGACAATGATCACAGAGCCTTGTGTGACGAGGGCATGGACCATTGTGAGGACAAAGGTAATGAATCATTGTGATGACTGCAGTCACGGAGCATTGTGTTGACAGGGGTCATGGAGCATTGTGATGACAAGGACATGGAGCAATATGATGACAGGGGCATGGAACATTGGTCTGACAAGTTTCATAGATTTTTGTGATGACACCAGGCATGGAGCATTGAGATGACAAGGACATGGAGCATTGTGGTTACCAAGGTCACAGAGCCTTGTGTGACGACGGCATAGACCATTGTGAGGACAAATTTCATGAAACATTGTGATGACTGGAGTCACGGAGCATTGTGATGACAGGGGTCGTGGAGCATTGTGATGACATTGGCATGGAGTATTTTTATGACAGGGGCATCGAACATTGTTCTGACATGTTTCATGGATTATTGTCATGACAGTGGGCATGGCACATTGTGATGACAAGGGCATTGAACATTGTGATGACAAGGTCATGGAGTATTGTGAAGACAGGTGTCAGGGAGCATTGTGATGACATATATCATTGTCCATTGTGATGACTATGGCATGGAGCATTGTGATACCAAGTGTCATGGAGGATTGTGATGACAAAGGTAATGGAGCATTTTGATGACAACGGCTTGGAACATTGCGATGACAAGGGTCCTGGAGCATTGTGATGACAAGGGCATGGAGCATTCTGATGAAAAGTTTCATGGAGAATTGAGATTACAGGGGTTTTGAAGCAATGTGATTACAAGGGCATGGAGCATTGTGATGAGAAGGCAATGGAGCATTCTGATGACATGCGTCATGGAGCTTTGTGATGACAAGGACATGGAGCATTGTGATTACAGGGGTCTTGGAGCATTGTGAAGAAAAAGGAATGGATCATTGTGATGAAAAATGCATGGAGCCTTGTCATGACAGGGTTCAAGGAGCATACTGATGACAACTGTCAGGGAGCATTGTGATGATAAGTGTATTGAGCATTGTGATGCCAAAGATCATGGAGCATTGTGAAGAGAAGACCATGGATAATTGTGATGACCAGAGTCATGGGGCATTGTGATGACAAGTGTTATGGAACATTGTGATCAGAAGGGTTTGGTGCATTGTGCTGACAGAGGACATTGAGCATTTTGATTTCATTGTGATGACAATAGCATAAAATATTATGGTGATGGGCACGGTGCATTGTGATGACAGGGTTCATGGAGCATTGACATGAAAAGGGGCATGGGGCATTGTGATTACAGGGGTGTTGGAGCATTGTGATGAGAAGGCCATGGAGCATTCTGATGACATGCGTCATGGAGCTTTGTGATGACAAGGGCATGGAGAATTGTGATTAGAAGGGTCATGGAATATTGTGATGACACGGGTGAGGGAGTATTGTGATGACTAGTGATGGAACATTGTGATATCAGTGGTGAGAAGGCATTTTGAGGAGAAGTGCATGGAGCATTGTGATGACAAAGTTTATGGAGCATTTTGATGACAAGGATGTGGAGAATTGTGATGACAAGTGCATGGTGCATTGTGATGACATGGGTTATGGAGCATTGTGCTGACATGCGCATCGAGCATTGTGATGACAAGGGTCATGGAGCATTGTGATGAGAAGACCTTGCATAATTGTGATGACGAGCGTCATGGGGCATGTGATGACAAGTGTTATGGAACATTGTGATCAGAAGGGTTTGGAGCGTTGTGATGACAGAGGACATGGAGCATTTTGATTTCATTGTGATGACAATAGCATGAAATATTATGGTGTTGGGAGTGGTTCATTGTGATGACAGTGTTCATGGAGCATTGAGATGAAGAGTGGCATGGAGAATTGTGATTACAGAGGTCTTGGAGCATTGTGATAACAAGGGTCATGGAGCCTTGTGATGACAAGGCCGTGGATCATTGTGATGGCAGGGGTCATGGAGCATTGTTATGACAGGTGTAATGGAGCATTGTGATGACAAGGGCATGGAGCAATGTGATGAGAGATTTCATTGAACATTGTGATGACAATGACATGGAGCACTGTGATGCCAAGTGTCATGGAGCTTTGTGATGACAAATTTCAAGGGGCATTTTGATGACAAGGGCGTGGTGCATTGTGATAAGAAGGGCAGGGAGCATTGTGATGAGAGGGTCATGGAGCAATTTGAATAAAAGTGTCATGGAATATTTTGAAGACGGGTTATGCAAAATTGTGATGTCAGTGGTGATGAAGCATTGTGATGAAATGGGTCATGGAGCATTGTGTGACAGGGGTTATGGAACATTGTGATGCCAGGGGTCATGGAGCATTGTGATGATAAGGGCATGTAGTACTGTGATGACAGTGGTCATAGAACATTGGGATGACAGGAGTGAGTGAGTATTGTGATGACTAGTGATGGAAAATTGTGATATATGGGGTGAGAGAGCATTTTGATGAGAAGTGGATGGAGCATTGTGATGACAAGTGTTATGGAGCACAGCGATGAAAAGGATGTGGAGCACTGTGATGAAAAGAGCATGGCATATTGTGATGACATGTGTCATGGAGCATTGTGCTGACAAGCGCATGGAGCATTTTGATGACAAGTGTCATGGAGCATTGTGCTGACAAAGGCATGGAGCATTGGGATGACAAGGGACACAGAGCCTTGTGATGAAAATTTCATGGAGCATTGTGGTGATAAAGATCACAGAGCCTTATGTGATGAGGGCATGGACCATTGTGAGGACACAGGTCATGAATCATTGTGATGACGGGAGTCACGGAGCATTGTGATGACAGGGGTCATGGAGCATTGTGATGACAAGGACATGGAGCAATGTGATGACAGGGGCATGGAACATTGGTCTCTCAAGTTTCATGGATTATTGTGATGACAGTGGGCATGGAGCACTGAGATGACAAGGTCATGGAACAATGTGGTGACAAAGGTCACAGAGCCTTGTGTGATGAGGGCATGGACCATTGTGAGGACAAAGGTCATGAAGCATTCTGATGACTGGAGTCACGGAGCATTGTGATGACAGGGGTCATGGAGCATTGTGATGACAAGGGCATGGAGCATTCTGATGAAAAGTTGCATGGAGCATTGAGATTACAGGGGCTTTGAAGCAATTTGATTACAAGGGCATGGAGCATTGTGATGAGAAGGCAATGGAGCATTCAGATGACATGTGTCATGGAGCTTTGTGATAACAAGGACATGGAGCATTGTGAATACAGGGGTCTTGGAGCATTGTGATGAAAAGGGAATGGGTCATTGTGATGAAAAATGCATGGAGCCTTGTCATGACAGGGTTCAAGGAGCATACTGATGACAACTGTCAGGGAGCATTGTGTTGATAAGTTTATTGAGAATTGTGATGACAAAGAACATGGAGCATTGTGATGAGTAGGCCATGGATAATTGTGATGACCAGCGTCATGGGGCATTGTGATGACAAGTGTTATGGAACATTGTGATCAGAAGGGTTTGGTGCATTGTGATGACAGAGGTCATTGAGCATTTTGATTTCATTGTGATGACAATAGCATGAAATATTATGGTGATGGGCACGGTGCATTGTGATGACAGGGTTCATGGAGCATTGAGATGAATAGGGGCATGGAGCATTGTGATTACAGGGGTGTTAGAGCATTGTGATGACAAGGGCATGGATCATTGTGATGAGAAGTCCATGGAGCATTCTGATGACATGTGTCATGGAGCTTTGTGATGACAAGGGCTTGGAGAATTGTGATTACAGGGGTCATGGAATATTGTGATGACAGGGGTGAGGGAGTATTGTGATGACTAGTGATGGAACATTGTGATATCAGTGGTGAGAAGGCATTTTGAGAAGAAGTGCATGGAGCATTGTAATAACAAGTTTTATGGAGAATTTTGATGACAATGATGTGGAACATTGTGATGACATGTGAATGGTGCATTGTGATGACATGGGTTATGGAGCATTGTGCTGAAACGCGCATCGAGCATTGTGATGACACGGGTCATGGAGCATTGTGCTGACAAAGGCATGGAGCTTTGTGATGACAAGGGTCACAGAGCATTGTGATAAAAATTTCATGGAGCATTGTGGTGACAAAGGTCACCGAGCTTTGTGTGACGAGGTCATGGACCATTGTGATGACAAATGTCATGAAGCATTGTGATGACTGGAGTCACGGAGCATTGTGATAACAGGGGTCTTGGAGCATTGTGATGAAAAGGGAATGGATCATTGTGATGAAAAAGGCTTGAAGCCTTGTCATGACTGTGTTCAAGGAGCATACTGATGACAAGTGTCAGCGAGCATTGTGATGCCAAGTGTATTGAGCATTGTGGTGACAAAGGTCATGGAGCATTGTGATGAGAAGACCTTGCATAATTGTGATGACGAGCGTCATGGGGCATGTGATGACAAGTGTTATGGAACATTGTGATCAGAAGGGTTTGGAGCGTTGTGATGACAGAGGACATGGAGCATTTTGATTTCATTGTGATGACAATAGCATGAAATATTATGGTGTTGAGCATGGAGCATTGTGATGACAGTGTTCATGGAGCACTGAGATGAAGAGTGGCATGGAGAATTGTGATTACAGAGGTCTTGGAGCATTGTGATAACAAGGGTCATGGAGCCTTGTGATGACAAGGCCGTGGATCATTGTGATGGCAGGGGTCATGGGGCATTGTTATGACAGGTGTAATGGAGCATTGTGATGACAAGGGCATGGAGCAATGTGATGGGAGATTTCATTGAACATTGTGATGACAATGGCATGGAGCACTGTGATGCCAAGTGTCATGGAGCTTTGTGATGACAAATGTCAAGGGGCATTTTGATGACAAGGGCGTGGTGCATTGTGATAAGAAGGGCAGGGAGCATTGTGATGAGAGGGTCATGGAGCAATTTGAATAAAAGTGTCATGGAATATTTTGAAGACAGAGGTTATGCAAAATTGTGATGTCAGTGGTGATGAAGCATTGTGATGAAATGGGTCATGGAGCATTGTGTGACAGGGGTTATGGAACATTGTGATGCCAGGGGTCATGGAGCATTGTGATGATAAGGGCATGTAGCACTGTGATGACAGTGGTCATAGAACATTGGGATGACAGGAGTGAGTGAGTATTGTGATGACTAGTGATGGAAAATTGTGATATATGGGGTGAGAGAGCATTTTGATGAGAAGTGGATGGAGCATTGTGATGACAAGTGTTATGGAGCACAGCGATGAAAAGGATGTGGAGCACTGTGATGAAAAGAGCATGGCATATTGTGATGACATGTGTCATGGAGCATTGAGCTGACAAGCGCATGGAGCATTTTGATGACAAGTGTCATGGAGCATTGTGCTGACAAAGGCATGGAGCATTGGGATGACAAGGGACACAGAGCCTTGTGATGAAAATTTCATGGAGCATTGTGGTGATAAAGATCACAGAGCCTTATGTGACGAGGGCATGGACCATTGTGAGGACACAGGGCATGAATCATTGTGATGACGGGAGTACCAGAGCACTGTGATGACAGGGGTAATGGAGCATTGTGATGACAAGGACATGGAGCAATGTGATGACAGGGGCATGGAACATTGGTCTGACAAGTTTCATGGATTATTGTGATGACAGTGGGCATGGAGCACTGAGATGACAAGGTCATGGAACAATGTGGTGACAAAGGTCACAGAGCCTTGTGTGATGAGGGCATGGACCATTGTGAGGACAAAGGTCATGAAGCATTCTGATGACTGGAGTCACGGAGCATTGTGATGACAGGGGTCATGGAGCATTGTGATGACAAGGGCATGGAACATTCTGATGAAAAGTTGCATGGAGCATTGAGATTACAGGGGCTTTGAAGCAATGTGATTACAAGGGCATGGAGCATTGTGATGAGAAGGCAATTGAGCATTCAGATGACATGCGTCATGGAGCTTTGTGATGACAAGGACATGGAGCATTGTGATTACAGGGGTCTTGGAGCATTGTGATGAAAAGGGAATGGGTCATTGTGATGAAAAATTCATGGAGCCTTGTCATGACAGGGTTCAAGGAGCATACTGATGACAACTGTCAGGGAGCATTGTGTTGATAAGTTTATTGAGAATTGTGATGACAAAGAACATGGAGCATTGTGATGAGTAGACCATGGATAATTGTGATGACCAGCGTCATGGGGCATTGTGATGACAAGTGTTATGGAACATTGTGATCAGAAGGGTTTGGTGCATTGTGATGACAGAGGTCATTGAGCATTTTGATTTCATTGTGATGACAATAGCATGAAATATTATGGTGATGCTCATGGTGCATTGTGATGACAGGGTTCATGGAGCATTGAGATGAAAAGGGGCATGGAGCATTGTGATTACAGGGGTGTTGGGGCATTGTGATGGCAAGGGCATGGAGCATTGTGATGAGGAGGCCATGGATCATTCTGATGACATGCGTCATTGAGCTTTGTGATGACATGGGCAGGGAGAATTGTGTTTACAGGTGTCATGGAATATTTTGATGACGGGGTGAGGGAGTATTGTGATGACTAGTGATGGAACATTGTGATATCAGTGGTGAGAAGGCATTTTGAGGAGAAGTGCCTGGAGCATTGTGATGTCAAGGTTTATGGAGAATTTTGATGACAAGGATGTGGAACATTGTGATGACATGTGAATTTTGCACTGTGATGACATGGGTTATGGAGCATTGTGCCGACACGCGCATCGAGTATTGTGATGACAAGGATCATTGAGCATTGTGCTGACAAAGGCATGGAGCTTTGTGATGACAAGGGTCACAGAGCATTGTGATAAAAATTTCATGGAGCATTGTGGTGACAAAGGTCACAGAGCTTTGTGTTACGACGTCATGGACCTTTGTGATGGCAAATGTCATGAAGCCTTGTGATGACTGGAGTCACGGAGCATTGTGATAACAGAGGTCTTGGAGCATTGTGATGAAAAGGGAATGGATCATTGTGATGAAAAAGGCATGAAGCCTGGTCACGACCGTGTTCAAGGAGCATACTGATGACAAGTGTCAGCGAGCATTGTGATGCCAAGTGTATTGAGCATTGTGGTGACAAAGGTCATGGAGAATTGTGATGAAAAGACCTTGCATAATTGTGATGACGAGCGTCATGGGGCATGTGATGACAAGTGTTTTGGAACATTGTGATCAGAACGGTTTGGTGCATTGTGATGACAGAGGTCATTGAGCATTTTGATTTCATTGTGATGACAATAGCATGAAATATTATGGTGATGGGCAAGGTGCATTGTGATGACAGGGTTCATGGGGCATTGAGATGAAAAGTGGCATGGAGAATAGTGATTACAGAGGTCTTGGAGCATTGTGATGACAAGGGTCATGGAGCCTTGTGATGACAAGGCCGTGGAACATTGTGATGGCAGGGGTCATGGAGCATTGTTATGACAGGTGTAATGGAGCATTGTGATGACAAGGGCATGGAGCAATGTGATGAGAGACTTCATTGAGCATTGTGATGACAATGGCATGGAACACTGTGATGCCAAGGGTTATGAAGCTTTGTGATGACAAATGTCAAGGGGCATTTTGATGACAAGGGCGTGGTGCTTTGTGATGAGAAGCGCAGGGAGCATTGTGATGACAGGGTAATGGAGCAATTTGAATAAAAGTGTCATGGAATATTTTGATGACACGTGTTATGGAACATTGTGATGTCAGGGGTCATGAAGCATTGTGATGAAATGGGTCATGGAGCATTTTGTGACAGGGGTTATGGTACATTGTGATGTCAGCGGATATGGAGCATTGTGATGATAAGGGCATGTAGCACTGTGATGACAGTGATCATGGAACATTGTGATGACAGGCGTGAGCGAGTATTGTGATGACTAGTGATGGAACATTGTGATATATGTGGTGAGAGAGCATTTTGATGAGAAGTGCATGGAGCATTGTGATGACAATTTTTATGGAGCACAGCGATGAAAAGGATGTGGAGCATTTTGATGAAAAGAGAATGGAACATTGTGATGACATGTGTCCTGGAGCATTGTGCTGACAAGCGCATGGAGCATTTTGATGACAAGTGTCAAGGAGCATTGTGCTGACAAAGTCATGGAGCATTGTGATGACAAGGGACACAGAACATTGTGATGAAAATTTCATGGAGCATTGTGGTGACAAAGATCACAGAGCATTGTGTGACGAGGGCATGGACCATTGTGAGGACAAAGGTCATGAATCATTGTGATGACTGGAGTCACGGAGCATTGTGATGACAGGGGTCATGGAGCATTGTGATAACAAGGGCATGGAGCAATTTGATGACAGGGGCATGGAAAATTGGTCTGACAAGTTTCATAGATTTTTGTGATGACAGTGGGCATGGAGCATTGAGATGACAAGGGCATGGAACCTTTTGGTGACAAAGGTCACAGAGCCTTGTGTGACGAGGGCATGGACCATTGTGAGGACAAATGTCATGAAGCATTGTGATGACTGCAGTCACGGAGCATTGTGATGACAGGGGACGTGGAGCATTTTGATGACAATGGCATGGAGCATTGTGATGACAGGGGCATGGAACATTGGTCTGACATGTTTCATGGATTATTTTGAAGACAGTGGGCATGGCACATTGTGATGACAAGGGCATGGAACATTGTGATGACAAGGTCATGGATTATTGTGAAGACAGGTGTCAGGCATCATTGTGATGACATATGTCATTGTCCATTGTGATGACAATGGCATGGAGCATTGTGATACCAAGTGTCATGGAGGATTGTGATGACAAAGGTAATGGAGCATTTTGATGACAAGGGCTTGGAACATTGGGATGACAAGTGTCATGGAGCATTGTGATGACAAGTGCATGGAGCCTTCTGATGAAAAGTGCATGCAGCATTGAGATTACAGGGGTATTTTAGCAAAGTGATTACAAGGGCATGGAGCATTGTGATGAGAAGGCAATGGATCATTCTGATGACATAAGTCATGGAGCTTTGTGATGACAAGACATGGAGCATTGTGATTACCGGGGTCTTGGAGCATTGTGATGAAAAGGGAATGGATCATTGTGATGAAAAATGCATGGAGCCTTGTCATGACAGGGATCAAGGAGCATACTGATGACAACTGTCAGGGAGCATTGTGTTGATAAGTGTATTGAGCATTGTGATGACAAAGATCATGGAGCATTGTGATGAGGAGACCATGGATAATTGTTATGACCAGCGTCATGGGGCATTGTGATGACAAGTGTTATGGAACATTGTGATCAGAAGGGTTTGGTGCATTGTGATGACAGAGGTCATTGAGCATTTTGATTTCATTGTGATGACAATAGCATGAAATATTATGGTGATGGGCACGGTGCATTTTGATGACAGGGTTCATGGAGCATTGAGATGAAATGGGGCATGGAGCATTGAGATTACAGGGGTGTTGGAGCATTGTGATGACAAGGGCATGGAGCATTGTGATGAGAATGCCATGGAGCATTCTGATGACATGCGTCATGGAGCTTTGTGATGACAAGGGCATGGAGAATGTGATTACAGGGGTCATGGAATATTGTGATGACAGGGGTGAGGGAGTATTGTGATGACTAGTGATGGAACATTGTGATATCAGTGGTGAGAAGGCATTTTGAGGAGAAGTGCATGGAGCATTGTGATGACAAGTTTTATGGAACATTTTGATGACAATGATGTGGAGCATTGTGATGACAAGTGCATGGTGCATTGTGATGACATGGGTTATGGATCATTGTGCTGACATGCGCATCGAGGTTTGTGATGACAAGGGTCACAGAGCATCGTGATAAAAATTTCATGGAGCATTGTGGTAACAAAGGTCACAGAGCTTTGTGTGACGGGGTCATGAGGCATTGTGATGACAAATGTCATGAAGCATTGTGATGAATGGATTCACGGAGCATTGTGATAACAGGTGTCTTGCAGCATTGTGATGAAAAGGGAATGGATCACTGTGATGAAAAAGGCATGGAGCCTAGTCATGACAGTGTTCAAGGAGCATACTGATGACAAGTGTCAGCGAGCATTGTGATGCCAAGTGTATTGAGCATTGTGGTGAAAAAGGTCATGGAGCATTGTGATGAGAAGACCTTGCATAATTGTGATGACGAGCGTCATGGGGCATGTGATGACAAGTGTTATGGAACATTGTGATCAGAAGGTTTTGGAGCATTTTGATGACAGAGGACATGGAGCATTTTGATTTCATTGTGATTACACTAGCATGAATCATTATGATGATGGGCATGGTGCACTGTGATGACAGTGTTCATGGAGCATTGAGATGAAAAGTGGCATGGAGAATTGTGATTACAGAGGTCTTGGAGCATTGTGATGACAAGGGTCATGGAACCTTGTTATGACAAGGCCGTGGAACATTGTGATGGCAGGGGTCATGGAGCATTTTTATGACAGGTGCAATGGAGCATTGTGATGACAATGGCATGGAGCATTGTGATGCCAAGTGTCATGGAGCAATTTGATGAAAAGGGTCATGGAATATTTTGATGACAGGGGTTATGGAACATTGTGATGTCAGGGGTCATGAAGCATTGTGATGAAATGGGTCATGGAGCATTTTGTGACAGGGGTTATGGAACATTTTGATGTCAGGGGTCATGGAGCATTGTGATGATAAGGCCATGTAGCACTGTGATGACAGGGGTCATGGAACAATGTGATGACAGGTGTGAGGGAGTATTGTGATGACTAGTGATGTAACATTGTGATATATGTGGTGAGAGAGCATTTTGATGAGAAGTGCATGGAGCATTGTGATGACAAGTGTTATGGTGCATAGCAATGAAAAGGATGTTGAGTATTTTGATGACAAGTGCATGGCGCATTGTGATGACTTGTGTCATGGAGCATTGTGCTGACAAGCACATGGAGCATTTTGATGACAAGTATCATGGAGCATTGTGCTGACAAATGCATGGAACATTTTGATGACAAGGGACACAGAGCATTGTGATGAAATATTCATGGAGCATTGTGGTGAAAAAGATCACAGAGCCTTGTGTGACGAGGGCATGGACCATAGTGATGAGATAGTTCATGAAGCATTGTGATGACTGGAGTCATGGAGCATTGTGATGAAAGGGGTCATGGAGCATTGTGATGACAAGGGCATGGAGCAATGTGATGATAGGGGCATGGAACATTGGTCTGATAAGTTTCATGGATTATTGTGATGACAGTGGGCATGGAGCATTTTGATGACAAGGGCATGGAGCATTGTGGTGACAAACGCAAGGATCATTTTGATGACAAGGGACACAGAGCATTGTGATGAAATATTCTTGGAGCACTGTGGTGTAAAAGATCACAGAGCCTTGTTTGAAGAGGACATGGACCACTGTGATGACAAAGTTCATGAATCATTGTGATGACTGGAGTCACGGAGCATTGTGATGACAGGGGTCATGGATCATTGCTCTGACAAGATTATGGATTATTGTGATTAGAGTGGGCATGGCGCATTGTGATGACAAGGGCATGGAACATTGTGATGACAAGGTCATGGAGTATTGTGAAGACAGGTGTCAGGGAGCATTGTGATGACATATGTCATTGTCCATTGTGATGACAATGGCATGGAGCATTGTGATACCAAGTGTCATGGAGGATTGTGATGACAAGGGTCATGGAGCATTTTGTTGACAAGGGTATGGAGAATTGTGATGACAAGGGCCATTGAGAATTTTGATGACAACGTCGTGAAGCATTGTGATAACAAGCGCATGGAGCTTGCTATGCCAGTGGTCATAGAGAATTGTGATGACAAGTGCATGGAGAATTGTGATGACAAGATCATGTAACATTGTGATGAGAAGTGTCATGAAGCATTGTGATGACAAGGACGTGGAGAATTGTAATAACTTGGGACATGGAGCACTGTGATGAACAGGGCATGGAGAATTGTGATAGCAAGACCTTGGAGCATTGTGATGAAAAGACCATGGATAATTATGATGAAGAGTGTCATGGATCACTGTAATGACAAGGGGCATGGAGCATTGTGATGACAGGTGTCATGGAGCATTGTGGTGAGAGGGGTCATGGAGCATTGTGATGACAAGTGTCATGGAGCATTGTGATGAGACGGTCAAGGAGCATTGGCCTGAAAATGTTCATGGAGTATTGTGATGACAGTGGTCAAGGAGCATTGTGATGACAAGGGAATGGAGCATTTTGATGACAAGGTCCTGGAGCATAGTGATAAGAAGACCATGGAGCCTTGTGGTGACTAGTCTCATGGAGCATTCTGATGAAAAGGGGCATGGCGCATTGTGATTACAGGGATCTTGGAGCATTGTGATGACAAGGGCATGGAGCATTGGTATGAGAATGCCATGGAGCGTTCTGATGACATGCATCACGGAGCACTGTGATGACAAGTGTATGGAGCATTGTGATTACAGGGGTCTTGGAGCACTGTGAGGAAAAGGGCATGGATCATTGTGATGAAAAATGCATGGAGCCTTGTCATGACAGGTTTCAAGGAGCATACTGACGACAAGTGTCTAGGAGCATTGTGATGACAAGGGTATTGAGCATTGTGATGACAAAGGTCAGGGAGCATTGTGATGAGAAGACCATGGATAATTGTGATGACGAGCGTCATGGGGCGTTGTGATGATAAGTGTTATGGAACATTTTGATAAGAAGGATTGGGAGCATTGTGATGACAGAGGTCATAGAGCATTTTGATTTCATTGTTATGACAATAGCATGAAGCATTATGATAATGGGCATGGTGCATTTTGATGACAGGGTTCATGGAGCAGTGAGATGAATAGGGGCATGGAACACTGTGATAACAGCAGTCTTGGAGCATTGTGATGACAAGGGCATGCAGCACTGTGATTACAGGGGCCGTGGAGCATTATGATGACAAGGGTCATGGAGCCTTGTGATGACAAGGCTGTGGAACATTGTGATGGCAGGGGTCATGGAGCATTGTTATGACAGGGGTAATGGAGCAGTGTGATGACAAGAGCATGGAGCATTCATCTGAAAAATTTCATGGATTATTGTGATGAGAGGGGGAAGGAGCATTGTGATGAGAAGGGCACGGAATACTGAGATACATGTGTCATGCAGGATTGTAATGACAAGCGCATGGAGCATTGTGATAAGAAGGACATCGAGCATTGTTAGGACAAGTGTCATGGAGCTTTGTGATGACAAGGCCATGGAGGAATGTGATGAGAGGGTTCATGGAGCATTGTGATGACAGTGGCATGCAGCATTGTGATGCCAAGGGTCATGGAGCTTTGTGATGGCAAAGGACATGGAGCATTTTGATGACAAGTGTGTGGTGCACTCTGTTGTGAAGGGCGGGGAGCATTGTGATGACAGGGTCATGGAGAAATTTGATGAAAATTGTCATGGAACATTTTGATGAAAGTGGTTATGGAACGTTGTGATGTCAGGGGTCCTGGAGCATTTTGATGAAAAGGGTCATGGAGCATTTTGATGACAGGGGTTATGGAACATTGTGATGTCAGGGGTCATCGAACATTGTGATGATAAGTGCATGTAGCATTGTGATGACAGGAGTCATGGAACATTGTGATGACAGGGGTGAGGGAGTATTGTGATGAATAGTGATGTAACATTGTGATATCAGTGGTGAGAGATCATTTTGATGAGAAGTGCATGGAGCATTGTGATGACAAGGTTTATGGAGCACTGTGATGAAAAGATTGTAGAGCACTGTGGTGACAAGTGCATGGCACATTGTGATGACATGGGTCATGGAGCATTGTGCTGAGAAAGGCATAGAGCATTGTGATGACAAGTGTCAAATAGCATTGTGATGAAAATTTCATGGAGCATTGTGGTGATAAATGTCACAGAGATTGGTGATGACGAGGGCATGTACCATTGTGACGACAAAGGTCATGAAGCATTGAGATGACTGGAGTCACGGAGCATTGTGATGACAGGGGTCATGGAGCATTGTGACAACAAGGACATGGAGCATTGTGATGACAAGTGTCATGGAGGATTCTGATGACAAAGGTAATGGAGCATTGTGATGACAATCGCTTGGAGCATTGTGATGACAAGGGTCAGGGAGCATTGTACTGACAAGTGCATGGAGAATTGTGATGACAAGTGTCATGCTGCACTCTGATGACAAGCTTGAGAAGTATTTTGATGACAATGGCATGGAGCATTCTGATGACATGCGTCATGGAGCTTTGTGATGACAAGGGCATGGAGCATTGTGAGGAGAAGTCCATCGAGCGTTGTGATGACAAGCCTCATGGAGATTTGTGATGACAAATGCATGGAGCAATGTGATGAGAGGGTTCATGGAGCATTGTTATGACAATGGAATGGAGCATTGTGATGCCAAGGGTCATGGAGCTTTGTGATGACAAAGGTCATGGAGCATTTTGATGACAAGGGCGTGGTGCATTGTAATAAGAAGTGCAGGGAGCATTGTGATGACATGGGTTATGGAGCATTGTGCTTACATGCACATAGAGCATTGTGATGACAAATGTCATGGAGCATTGTGCTGAAAATTGCATGGAGCTTTGTGATGACAAGTGTCACAGAGCATTGTGATGAATAGTTCATGGAGCATTGTGATGAGAGTCATGGAGCAATCTGATGAAATGTATCATGGAAAATTTTGATGACAGGGGTTATGGAACATTGTGATGTCAGGGGTCATGGAGCATTGTGATGAAGAGTGTCATGGAGCATTTTGTGACAGGGGTTGTGGAACATTGTGATGTCAGGGGTCATGGAGCATTGTGCAGATATGGGCATGTAGCATTGTGATGATATGGGCATGTAGCATTTTGATGACAGGGTTCATGGAACATGGTGATGACCGGGTGAGGGAGTATTGTGATGACTAGTGATGGAACATTGTGATATATGTGGTGAGAGAGCATTTAGATGAGAAGTGCATGGAGAAATGTGATGACACGTTTTATGGAGCATAGCGATGAAAAGGATGTGGAGCATTGTGATGACAAGTGCGTGGCGAATTGTTATGACATGGGTCATGGAGCATTGTGCTGACAAGTTCATGGAGCATCGTGATGACAAGAGTCATGGAGCATTGTGCTGACAAAGGCATGTAGCATTGTGATGACAAGGCTCATAGGGTTTTGTGGTGAAAAGTTCATGGAGCATTGTGGTGACAAAGGTCACAGAGCCTTGTGTGACGAGGGCATGGACCATTGTGATGACAAAGGTAATGATTCATTGTGATGACTGGAGGCACGGAGCACTGTGATGACAATGGCATGGAGCACTGTCATGAGAGGGGCATGGAACATTGGTCTGACCAGTTTCATGGATTATTGTGATGACAGTGTGCATGACGCATTGTGATGACAAGGGCATGGAGCATTGTGATGACAAGGTTATGGATTATTGTGAAGACAGATGTCAGGGAGCATTTTGATGACATATGTCATTGTCCATTGCGATGACAATGGCATGGAGAGTTGTGATGCCAAGTGTCATGGAGGATTGTGATGACAAATGTAATGGAGCATTTTGATGACAAGGGCTTAGAACATCGTGATGACAAGGGTCATGCACCATTGTGATGACAAGATCATGGAGCATTGTGATGACAAATGTCACAGAGCCTTGTGTGACGAGGGCATGGACCATTGTGATGACAAAGGTCATGAAGCATTGTGATGATTGGAGTAACGGAGCATTGAGATGACATGGGTCAGGGAGCATTGTGATGACAAGGGCATGGAGCATTGTGATAAAAGGGGCATGGAACATTGGTCTGACAAGTTTCATGGATTATTGTGATGACAGTGGGCATGGGACATTGTGATGACAAGGGCATGGAGCACTGTGGTGACAAAGGTCACAGAGCCTTGTGTGACAAGAGCATGGACCATTGTGATATAAAATGTTATAAAGCATTGTGATGACTAGAGTCACGGAGCATTGTGATGACAGGGGCATGGAACATTGGTCTAACAATTTTCATGGATTATTGTGATGACAGTGGGCATGGCTCATTGTGATGACAAGGGAATGGAGCATTGTGATGACAAGGTCATGGAGTATTGTGAAGACAGATGTCAGGGAGCATTGTGATGACATATGTCATGGTCAATTGCGATGACAATGGCATGGAGCATTGTGATGCCAAGTGTCATGGAGCATTTTGGTGACAAGTGTTATGGAACATTGTGATCAGAAGGGTTTGGAGCATTGTGATGACAGAGGTAATTGAGCATTTTCATTTCCTTGTGATGCTAATAGCATGAAATATTATGGTGATGGGCACGGTGCATTGTGATGACATGGTTCATGAAGCATTGAGAAGAAAAGTGGCATGGAGCATTGTGATTACAGGGGTCTTGTAGCATTGTGATGACAAGGGTCATGGAGGCTTGTGATGACAACGGTATGGGACATTGGTCTGAAAAGTTTCATGGATTATTTTGATGAGAGTAGGCATGGAGCATTGTGATGACAAGGGCACGCAACACTGTGATACATAGATCATGCTGGATTGTAATGACAAGGGCATGTAGCATTGTGTTGAGAAGGACATCGAGCATTGTGATTACAAGGGTCATGGAGATTTGGGATGACAAGTGCATGGAGCAATGTGATGAGAGGCTTCATGGAGCATTGTGATGACCTTGGAATGGAGCATTGTGATGCCAATGGTCATGGAGCTTTGTGATGACAAATGTCATCGAGCATTTTGATGGCATGTGTTATGGAGCACTGTGATGGAAAGGGTCACAGAGCATTTTGATTACATGGGTTATGGAGCATTGTGATATCAGGGGTCATGGAGCACTGTGATGATAAGGGCATGTAGTATTGTGATGACAGAGGTCAGGGAAAATTGTGATGACAAGGGTGAGGGAGTATTGTTATGACTAGTGAGGGAACATTGTGATATCAGTGGTGACGGATCATTTTGATGAGAAGTGCATGCGGCATTGTGATGACAAGCTGGTGGAGCATTTTGCTGACAAGCGCATGGAGCATTGTAATGAGAAGGGTCATTGAGTATTGTGCTGAGAAAGGCATGGAGCATTGTGATGACAAGGGTCATGGAGCATTGTGATGAAAAGTTCATGGAGCATTGTGGTGACACAGGTCACAGAGCCTTGTGATGACGATGGCATTGACCATTGTGATGACAAAGATCATGAAGCATTGTGGTGAATGGAGTCACGGAGCATTGTGATGACAGGGGTCATGGAGCATTGGGATATCAAAGGCATGGAGCATTGGTCTCACAAATTTCATGGATTATTGTGATGACAGTGGGCATGGTGCATTGTGATGAAAAGAGCATGGAACATTGTGATGACAACGTCATGGATTACTGTGAAGACAAGTGTCAGGGAAAAATGTGATGACATATGTCACGGTCCATTGTGATGCCAATGACATGGAGCATTGTGATGCCAAGTGTCATGGAGGATTGTGATGACAAAGGTAAAGGAGCATTGTGATGATCAGGACATGGAGCAATGTGATGGCAAGACCGTGGAGCATTGTGATGAGAAGACCATGGATAATTGTGATGACGAGCATCATGGAGCTTTATGATGAAAAGAGCCATGGAGCCTTCTGACATAAGATATCACTTATGAAGGAAATGTAAACATGGCTAAACATGAACTGAATTAGGAAAGAGAACAGTGTCTCACATTTAGAAAACATACTTATGGCTGCTTAGGGGAAAGAAAGGTGGGAAGATGCACAAAACCAGAGTTGGATAATAGCACAGGTACCGTTCAATAATCCAAATACAGAATAGACAAGACCTACTCCTTCCTCAGTGAACGGGACTCAACACCCCTATTCCCCGCAGAGGAATATATCTGATTAGTAAGAATCTTATTTTTTTTTTTTTTTTTTTTTTTTTTTTTTTTTTTTGCGGTATGTGGGCCTCTCACTGTTGTGGCCTCTCCCGTTGCGGAGCAAAGGCTCCGGACATGCAGGCTCAATGGCCATGGCTCATGGGCCAAGCCGCTCCGCGGCATGTGGGATCCTCCCAGACCGGGGCATGAACCCGTGTTCCCTGCATTGGCAGGCGGACTCTCAACCACTGCGCCACCAGGGAAGCCCCTGATTAGTAAGAATCTTAAAACCAATGTATCGATATGTCTCCGTAAGGGAATCAAGTGTGTCTAGACCGGCATAAACATGTCAGTGAAAATCAGATCAACCTCATTATAAAAATGAATTTCAAAAACAAAACCAAAAAAGACAGCGAAATTCTAACACAATTCCTTCAGGTGTTATGATAAAACTTGTAATGACCCTATATAAAACGACAGCTGGATGAGACATAAGGCTGGTCACTTGGGACTAAGAGGATTGGTGAAATTGGGTGAGAAAATGCAGACGCTTTATAGCAATAATGCATTCCACCAATTCCATTGGTTCCAACTCTACAGGTAGAAGGGAATATCACTACAGTTATAACATGTATGGGAAACGTAGAGAAAGTACACACTGTGAATTCTAAAGGATTCTAAAACTCAACTAATAGTCCCTCTCCTGGTGCTCCAGTTTGACATTCCAACTGCTTTACTATCAATCTCCCAAATTGGAGAGACAGCCCCTTTAACCTCCTGGTTCGCACAGGTTTCCAATTTGGCAGAGGATGAAAGGGAAGAGGGAGAACTAATGAGAGAGTAGCTGTTAGGCATTTGGACGGGCACATGTCACTCTAATTTCCCGGCAGGAAGAAGAATTAACCAAAGTCTCAGCCAGCCGCCGGCAACCAGTATAGGTCCTGAACCAAAATTTTGGACTTGTGGTCAGCTCACAAAAAAAGAGTTGAAAAATGGAGCTCAGGGGCACAGCAATTCACAAACTGGCAGAGTAATAAAGGACAACTATCGTCCAAAAATCTGTTGAGGGAAGGCAACGAGGCGGACTTGAAAGCGAGCCAGAACAGCAGGAAACAGATTTCAAGAGGTACATTGGAATCACATTTAAAGCACAGGAAGAGGGGCACAACTTTGACAATGATGCACTTGGCCAAAGAGGGCCTATGCGTTTCCTCCTGAATATATTCAGGAGGAAACGCATAGGCCCTGTTTGGCCAAGCAAGCAAGCGGGCAATGCAATTCGGTACTGCAAAGAAGTATCACTTCCCACTATTAAAAAGGGAAATCCGCAAAATATGTAAAAACCAGAAAGGCAATACAGGCCTTGGAGAACAGGGAGCCTCGTTATGCTGTAGGGCAGGATGTAAATTTCCAACTGCCTCTCTGGAGGAGTGCATTGTCCTCCCTAAAACAGGTAAACAACAGAGGTACAGAGCCAAGGGCACTTCCAGTCTAGGGAATATAACTTGGGAAAATTGAAAATCAATAAGAAACAGCCACACCAAAATTTATGCCTGCACTGCTTACAATATCCTCAACTTGGGTAAACCATAAATATCCCAGGAAAGACAAAAATGGTTCAAGAAATTGTGTTACTTACGTAAGATGGAATATCCCTCAGCCATGAAATCAATGTCAAAAGGCCATTAGCAGCAAAATGAGTGGATTCAGGTACCATGATTCTAACTGAAATAAGTCACAGAGAAAAAGAAAGTAATCATAAGATATCACTTATGAAGGTCCTGTAACATGGCGAAACATGAACTGAGTTAGGAAAGAGAACAGAGTCTCACATTTAGAAAACTCTCTTATACCTGCTTAAGGGGGAAAGAGAGGTGGGGTGTTGCATAAAACCAGAGATTGATATTAGTACAGGTACCGTTCCAAAAACCAACTACGGAATAGACAAGAACTACACCTTCCTCAGTGAAAGGGACTCAAAGCCCCATATTTCCCACAGAGGAATATATCTGACTAGTAAGAATCTTAAAACCTATGTATTGATATGCCTCCTTAAGGGAATCAAGTGTGTGTACACTGGCATAAACATGGCAGTGAGAATCAGCTCAAACAGACTATAAACAGGAATTTCAAAAGCAAAACAAAAAAACAGGGAAATTCTTTACAATTCCTTCAGGGGCTCTGATGAAACCTGGAATGATCCTATCTACAATGACAGCTTGAGGTGGCATAAGGCTGGAAACTTGGGACTGAGTTGATTGGTGAGATTCGGTGAGCAAATGCAGACCATTTAAAGCAATAATGCGTGGCACACATTCCAAGGGTCCCAACTCTCCAGGTTGAAGGGAATATTACTACAGCTATAACATGTACGGGAAACCTAGAGAATGGACACACTGTGAATACGAAATGTTTCTAAAACTCAACTAATAATCCCTCTCCTGTTGCTCCGGTTTGATTTTCCAATTGCTTTACTATCAATCTCGCAACTTGGAGAGACAGCCCCATAACATCCTGGTTGGCACAGGTTGCCAATTTGGTAGAAATTGAAAGGGAAGAGGGAGAACCAATGAGAGAGTAGCTGTTATGCATTTGGACGGTCACATGTGACTCTAATTTCCCGGCAGTAATAAGAATTAACCAAAGTCTCAGGAACCCACTGGAAATCAGTATAGGTCCTGAACCAATATTTTGGACTCGCGGTTAGCTCACAAAAAACAGGTTGAAAAATGGAGCTAAGGGGCACAGCAATTCACAAACTGCCAGAGTAATAAAGAACAACTATTGTCCAAAAATCTGTTGAGGGAAGGCAACGAGGCGGACTTGAAAGTTAGCCTTAATAGCAGGAAAAACATTTCAAGAGGTACATTGGAATCGCATTTAAAGCACAGGAAGAGGGGAACAACGTCGACAATGATACACTTGTCCAAAAATGTCGTATGTCTTTTCTCCTGAATATATTCAGGAAAAAAGGCAAACGCCCTTTTTGGCCAAGCAAGCAAGCGGGCAATGCAAATCTGCACTCCAAAAAAGTATCACTTCGCACCGGTCAAAAGGTATATCCGCAAAATGTGTAAAAACCAGAAAGGCAAGACAGGCCCTGGAGAACAGGGAGCTTAGTTATGCTGATGGACAGGATGTAAATTGCCAACCGCCTCTCTGGAGGAGTGCAATGTGTTCCCTAAAACAATTAAACAACAGAGCTACAAAGCAAAGGGCACTTCCCGTCTAGGGAATATTCCTTGGGAAAACTGAAAATCAATAAGACAGACCCACCCCAAAATTTAGGGCTGCACTGTTTACAAGAACCTCAACTTGGGTACACCTTAAATATCCCAGGAAAGACAAAATTGGTTCAAGAAATTTTCGTACTTACGTATGATGGATTATCCCTCAGCCATGAAATCAATGTCATAAGGACAGTAGCAGCAAAATGAGTGGATTCATGTACGATGATTCTAAGTGAAATAAGTCACACCGAAAAAGAAACTTATCATAAGATAAAACTTATGAAGGTCCTGTTAACATGGCTACACATGAACTGAGTTAGGAAAGAGAACAGAGTCTCACATTTAGAAAACACTCTTATGCCTGCTCAAGTGGGAAAGAGATGTTGGGTGATGCATAAAACCAGAGTTTGATATTAGTACTGGTACCGTTAAAAAAACCAACTACGGATTAGACAAGACCTACACCTTCCTCAATGAAAGGGACTCAAAACCCCATATTTCCCGCAGAGGAATATATCTGTCTAGTAAGAATCTTAAAACCTATGTATTGATATGTTTCTGTAAGGGAATCAAGTGTGTCCAGACTGGCATTAACATGGCAGTGAGAATCAGTTCATACCCACTATAAAAAGGAATTTCAAAAACAAAGCAAAAAAACACGAAAATTCTTTAAAATTCCTTCAGGGGCTCTGATGAAACCTGGAATGATCCTATCTACAATGACAGCTGGATGTGGCATAAGGCTGGACACCTGCGACTGAAAGGATTGGTGAGCTCCAGTGAGCAAATGCAGACCATTTAAAGCAATAATGCGTGGCACACATTCCAAGGGTCCCAACTCTACAGGTTGAAGGGAATTTTACTACAGATATAACATGTACGGGAAACCTAGAGAATGGACACACTGTGAATACGAAAGGTTTCTAAAACTCAACTAATAATCCCTCTCCTTCTGCTCGGGTTTGTATTTCCAACTGCTTTACTATCAATCTCCCAACTTGGAGAGACAGCCCCTTTAACCTCCTGGTTCACAAAGGTTGCCAATATGGCAGAGGGTGAAAGGGAAGAGGTAGAATCAAAGAGAGAGTAGCTGTTACGCATTTGGATGGTCACATGTCACTCTAATTTCCCGGCAGTAAGAAGAATTAACCAAAGTCTCAGCCACCCTCCGGGAACCAATATAGGTCCTGAACCAAAATTTTGTACTTGGCGTCAGCTCACAAAAAACAAGTTGAAAATGGAGCTCAGGGGCAAAGCAATTCACAAGCTGGCAGAGTAATAAAGGACAAATATCTTCCAAAAATCTTTTGAGTTAAGGCAACGAGGCGGACTTGAAAGCGGGCCAGAATAGCAGGAAACAGATTTCAAGAGGTACATTGGAATCGTCTTTAAAACACCGGAAGAGGGGCACAACTTCGACAATGATGCACTTGGCCAAAAAGGGCGTATGCATTTTCTCCTGAATATATTCAGGAGAAAACGCATACGCCCTTTTTGGCCAAGCAAGAAACCGGGCAATGCAAATCTGCACTACAAAGAAGTATCACTTCCCACCGGTGAAAAGGGACATCCGCAAAATCTGTAAAAACCAGAAAGACTAGACAGGCCCTGAAGAACAGGGATCCTCTTTATGCTGATGGGCAGGATGTAAATTGCCATTTGCCTCTCTGGAGGAGTGGATTTTCTTCCCTAAAACAAGTAAACTACAGAGCTACAGAGCCAAGGGCACTTCCAGTCTAAAGAAGATACCTTGGGAAAACTGAAAATCAATAAGACAGAGCCACCGCAAAATTCACGGCTGCACTGCTTACAAGAACCTCAACTTGGGTACACCTTAAATATCCCAGGAAAGACAAAAATGGTTCAAGAAATTGTGGTACTTACGTACGATGTAATATCCCTCAGCCACGAAATCAATGTCATAAGGCCAGTAGCAGCAAAATGAGTGAATTCAGGTACGATGAATCTAAGTGAAATAAGTCACAGAGAAGAAGAAACTTATCATAAGATATCACTTATGAAGGTCCTGTAAACATGGCTACACATGAACTGAGTTAGGAAAGAGAACAGTGTCTTACATTTAGAAAACACTCATATCCCTGCTTAAGGGGGAAGGATAGGTGGGGTGATACATAAAACCAGAGTTTGATATTAGTACAGGTACCGTTCCAGAAACCAACTACGGAATAGACAAGACGTACACCTTCTTCAGGGAACGGGACTCCAAACCACATTTTTCCCTCAGAGGAATGTATCTGATTAGTAATAATCTTAAAACCTATGTATTGATATGTCTCCATAAGGGAATCAAGAGTGTGTAGACTGGCATAAACATGGCAGTGAGAATCAGCTCAAACCCAGTATAAAAAGGAATTTCAAAAACAAAACAAAAAACAGGGAAATTCTTTACAATTCCTTCAGGGGCTCTGATGAAACATGGAATGACCATATCTACAAAAACAGCTGGATTTGGCATAAGGCTGCACACCTGGGACTGAGAGGATTGGTGAGATTCATTGAGCAACTGCAGACCATTTAAAGCAATAATGTGTGTCACACATTCCAAGGGTCCCAACTCTCCAGGTTGAAGGGAATATTACTACAGCTATAACATGTACGGCAAACCTAGATAATGGACACGATGTGAATATGAACGGTTTCTAAAACTCAACATATAATCCCTCACCTGGTGCTCTGGTTTGACTTTCGAACTGCTTTACTATCAATCTCCCTACTTGGAGAGACAGCCCCTTTAAACTCCTGGTTGGCACAGGTTGCCAATTTGGCAGAGGCTGAAAGGGCAGATGTAGAACCAATAAAAGAGTAGCTGTTAGGCATTTGGACGGGCACATGTCACTCTAATTTCCTGGCAGGAAGAAGAATTAATCAAATTCTCAGCCACCCACTGGGAAACTGTATAGGCCCTGAACCAAAATTTTGGACTTGTGGTCAGCTCACAAAAAACGAGTTGAAAAATGGAGCTCAGGGGCACAGCAATTCACAAAATGGCACAGGACTAAAGGTCAACTATCGTCCAAAAATCTGTTGAGGGAAGGCAACGAGGCGGACTTGAAAGCGAGCAGGAATAGCAGGAAACAGATTTCAAGAGGTACATTGGAATCGTCTTCAAAGCACAGGAAGAGGGGCACAACTTCGATAATGTTGCACTTGGCAAAAAAGTGCGTAAGCGTTTTCTCCTGAATATATTCAGGAGAAAACGCATACACACTTTTTGGCCAAGCAAGCAAGCGGGCAATGCAAATCTGCACTAAAAAGAAGTATCACTTCCTAGCGGTCAAAAGGGACATCCGCAAAATGTGTAAAAACCAGGAAGGCAAAACAGGCCCTGGAGAACAGGGAGCCTTTTTATGCTGATGTGTGGGATGTAAATTGCCAATTCCCTCTCTGGAGGAGTGCATTGTGTTCCCTAAAAGAGGTAAACACCAGAGCTACAGAGCCAAGGGCACTTTCAGTCTAGGGAATATACCTAGGGCATACTGAAAATCAATAAGACAGAGCCACCCAAAATTTAGGGCTGCACTGCTTACACGAACCTCAACTTGGGTACACCTTAAATATCCCAGGAAAGACAAAATTGGTTCAAGAAATTGTACTTACGTATGACGGAATATCCCTCAGCCATGAAATCAATGTCATAAGGCCAGTAGCAGCAAAATGATTGGATTCAGGTACGATGATTCTAAGTGAAATAAGTCACAGAGAAAAAGAAACTCATAATAAGATATCACTTATGAAGTTCCTGTAAACATGGCTACACATGAACTGAGTTAGGAAAGAGAACAGAGTCTCACATTTAGAAAACACTCTTATGCCTGTTTAAGGGGAAAGGAGTGGAGGGGTGATGCATGAAACCAGAGTTTGATATTCGTACAGCTACCGTTCCAAAACCCAAATATGGAATAGACAAGACCTACACCTTCCTCAGTGAAAGGGACACAAAACCCCATATTTTCTGCAGAGGAATATATCTGACTAGTAAGAATCTCAAAACCTATGTATTGATATGTGTCCGTAATGGAATGAAGTGGGTCTAGACTGGCATAAACATGGCAGTGAGAATCAGCTCAAACCCACAATAAAAATGAATTTCAAAATCAAACAAAAAAAAAAAACAGGGAAATTCTTTACAATTCCTACAGGGGCTCTGATGAAACCTGGAATGACCCTCTCTACAAGGACAGTTGGATGTGGCATAAGCCTGGACACCTGGGACTGAGAGGTTTGTTGAGATTCAGTGAGCAAATGCAGACCATTCAAAGCAATAATGCGTGGCACACATTCCAAGGGTCCCAACTCTCCAGGTTGAAGGGAATATTACTACAGCTATAACATGTACGGGAAACCTAGAGAATGGACACACTGTGAATACGAAAGGTTTCCAAAACTCAACTAAGAGTCCCTCTTATGGTGCTCCGGTTTGAATTTCCAACTGCTTTATTATCAATCTCCCAACTTGGAGAGACATCCCCTTTAACCTCCTGATTTTCACAGGTTGCCTGTTTGGCAGAGGATGAAAGGGAGGAGGGAGAACCAATGAGAGAATAGCTGTTAGGCATTTGGACGGGCACATGTCACTCTAATTGCGTGGCAGGAAGAAAAATTAATCAAATTCTCAGCCACCCACTGGGAACCTGTAGAGTTCCTGAACCAAAATTTTGGACTTGTGGACAGCTTACAAAAAATGAGTTGATAAATGGAGATCAGGGGCACAGCAATTCAAAAACTGGCAGAGTATTAAAGGGCAAATATCGTCGAAAAATCTGTTGGGGAAAGGCAACGAGGTGGATCTGAATGTGAGCCAGAATAGCAGGAAACAGATTTCAAGAGGTACATTGGAATCGCCTTCAAAGCACAGGAAGAGGGGCACAACTTCGACCATGATGCACTTGGCCAAAAAGGGCGTATGTGTTTTATCCTGAATATATTAAGGAGAAAACGCATACGCCCTTTTTGTCCAAGCAAGCAAGCCAGCAATGCAAATCTGCACTACAAAGAAGTTTCACTTCCCACCGGTCAAAAGGGACATCCGCAAAATGTGTAAAAACCAGAAAGGAAGACAGGCCCAAGAGAACAGGGAGCCTTGTTATGCTGATGGGCGGGATGTAAATTGCCAACGCCCTCTCTGGAGGAGTGCATTGTGTTCCCTAAAACAGGTAAAAACCAGAGCTACAGAGCCAAGGGCACTTCCAGTCTAGGAAATATACCTTGGGAAAACTGAAAATCAATAAGATAGAGCCACCCCAAAATTTAGGGCTGCACTGCTTACAAGAACCTCAACTTGGGTACACCTAAAATATCCTAGGAAAGACAAAAATGGTTCAAGAAATTGTGTTAATATAGTACGATGGAATATCCCTCAGACATGAAATCAATGTCATAAGGCCAGTAGCAGCAAAATGAGTGGATTCAGGTACGATGATTCTACGTGAAATAAGTCACAGAGAAAAAGAAACTTATCATAAGATATCACTTATGCAAGTCCTGTAAACATGGCTACACATGAACTGAGTTAGGGAAGAGAACAGTGTCTCACATATAGAAAACACTCTTATGCCTGACTAAGGGGGAAGGAGAGGTGGGGTGATGCATAAAACCAGAGTTTGATATTTGTACATGTTCCGTTCCAAAAACCAACTACGGAATAGAAAAGACCTACACTTTCTCAGTGAAAGGGACTCAAAACCCCATATTTCCCGCAGAGGTATATATCTGACTAGTAAGAAACTTAAAACCTCTGTATTGATATGTCTCCGTAAGGGAATCAAGTTTGTCTAGACTGGCATAAACATGGCAGTGAGAATCAGTTCAAACCCAGTATAAAAAGGAATTTCAAAAACAAAACAAAAATCAGGGAAATTCTTTACAATTCATTCAGGGGCTCTGATGAAACCTGGAATGACCCTTTCTACAACGACAGCTGGATATGGCATAAGGCTGGACACTTGGGAATGAGAGGATTGGAGAGATTCGGTGAGCAATCCAGACCATTTCAAACAATAATGCGTGGAACACATTCCAAGGGTCCCAACTCTCCAGGTTGAAGGGAATATTACTACAGATATAACATGTATGGGGAACCAAGAGAATGGACACAGTGTGAATATGAAAGGTTTCTAAAACTCATCAAAAAGTCCCTCTCCTGGTGCTCCGGTTTGAGTTTCCAACTGCTTTACTATCAATCTCCCAACTTGGAGAGACAGCCCCTTTAACCTCCTGGTTTTCACAGGTTGCCAATTTGGCAGAGGATGAAAGGGAGGATGGAGAACCAATGAGAGAAGAGCTGTTAGGCATTTGGATGGGCACATGTCACTCCAATTTCCCGGCAGGAAGAAGAATTAATCAAAGTCTCAGCCAACCGCCGGGAACCAGTATTGGTCCTGAACCAAAATTCTGGACTTGCGGTCAGCTCACCAAAAACCAGTTGAAAAATGGAGCTCAGGGGCACAGCAATTCACAAACTGGCAGAGTAATAAAGGACAACTATCCACCAAAAATCTGTTGAGGGAAGGCAACGAGGCAGACTTGAATGCGAGCCAGAATAGCAGGAAACAGATTTCAAGAGGTACATTGGAATTGCCTTCAATGCACAGGAAGAGGGGCACAATTTCGACAATGATGCACTTGGCCAAAAGGTTGTATGCGTTTTATCCTGAATATATTCAGGAGAAAATGCATACGCCCATTTTGGCCAAGCAAGCAAGCAGGCAATGCAAATCTGCACTACAAAAAGAATCACTTCCCTCGGGTCAAAAGGGACATCCGCAACATATGTAAAAACCAGAAAGGCAAGGCAGGCCCTGGAGAACATGGAGCCTAGTTATGCTGATGGGTGGGATGTAAATTAACAACTGCCTGTATGGGGGAGTGCATTGTGTTCCCTAAAACAAGTAAACATCACAGCTACAGTGCCAAGGGCACTTCCAGTCTAGGGAATATACCTTCGGAAAACTGAAAATCAATAAGACAGAGCCACCCGAAAATTTAGGTCTGCACTGCTTACAAGAACCTCAACTTGGGTACACCTTAAATATCCCAGGAAAGACAAAATTGGTTCAAGAAATTTTACTTACATACGATGGAATATCCCTCAGCCATGAAATCAATGTCATAAGGCCAGTAGCAGCAAAATGATTGGATTCAGGTACGAAGATTCTAAGTGAAATAAGTCACAGAGAAAAAGAAACTTATAATAAGATATCACTTATGAAGTTCCTGTAAACATGGCTACACATGAACTGAGTTAGGAAAGAGAACAGAGTGTCACGTTTAGAAAACAAGCTTATGCCTGCTTAAGGGGAAAGGAGCGGAGGGGTGATGCATAAAACCAGAGTTTGATATTCGTACAGCTACCGTTCAAACACCCAAATATGGAATAGACAAGACCTACACCTTCCTCAGTGAAAGGGACTCAAAACCCCATATTTCCCACAGAGGAATATATCTGACAAGAAAGAATCTTAAAACCTATGTATTGATATGTGTCCGTAAGGGAATGAAGTGGGTCTAGACTGGCATAAATATGGCAGTGAGAATAAGCTCTATCCCACTATAAAAAGGAATTTCAAAAACAAAACAAAAATCAGGGAAATTCTTTAAAATTCATTCAGGAGCTCTGAAGAAACCTGGAATGACCCTTTCTACAATGACAGCTGGATGTGGCATAAGGCTGGACACTTGGGACTGAGAGGATTGGTGAGATTCGGTGAGGAATCCAGACCATTTCAAGCAATAATGCATGGCACACATTCGAAGGGTCCCAACTCTCCGGGTTGAAGGGAATATTACTACAGCTATAACATGTACGGGAAACCTAGAGAATGTACACACTGTGAATACGAAAGGTTTCTAAAACTCAGCTAATAATCCCTCTCCTGGTGCTCTGATTTGACTTTCCACCTGCTTTACTATCAATCTCCCACCTTGGAGAGACAGCCCCTTTAAACTCCTGGTTCTCACAGGTGGCCAGTTTGGTAGAGGATGAAACTGAAGAGGGAGAACCATTGAGAGAATAGCTGTTGGGCATTTGGATGGGCACATGTCATTCTTAATTCCCGGCAGGAAGAAGAATTAACCAAAGTCTCAGACAGCCGCCGGGAACCAGTATAGGTCCTGAATCAAAATTTTGGACTTGCGGTCAGCTCACAAAAAATGAGTTGAAAAATGGAGCTCAGGGCCACAGCAATTCACAAACTTGCACAGTAATAAAGGACAACAATCATCCGAAAATCTGTTCAGGGAAGGCAACGAGGCAGACTTGAAAGCGAGCCAGAATAGCAGGAAACAGATTTCAAGAGGTACATTGGAATCACCTTTAAAGAACAGGAATAGGGGCACAATTTCGGCAATGATGCACTTGGCCCAAAAGTGCGTATGCGTTTTCTCGTGAATATATTCAGGAGAAAACGCATACGTGCTTTTTGGCCAAGCAAGAAAGCGACCAATGCAAACCTGCACTAAAATGAAGTATCACATCCCACCGGGCAAAAGGGACATCCGAAAAATGTGTAAAAACCAGAAAGGCAAGATAGGCCCTGGAGAACAGGGAGCCTAGTTATGTCGATGGAAAGCATGTAAATTGCAAACTGCATCTCTGGAGGGGTGCATTCTGTTCCCTAAAACAAGGAAACAACAGAGCTACAGAGCAAAGAGCAATTCCACTCTAGGGGGTATACCTTGGGAAAACAGAAAATCAATAAGACAGAGCCACCCAAAATTTAGGGCTAAACTGCTTACAAGAAACTCAACTTGGGTACACCTTAAATAACCCAGGAAAGACAAAAATGGTTCAAGAAATTGTGTTACTTACGTACGATGGAATATCAGTCAGCCATGATATCAATGTCATAAGGCCAGTAGCTTCAAAATGAGTGGATTCAGGTACGATGATTCTAAGTGAAATAAGTCAAAGAGAAAAAGAAACTTATCATAAGATATCACTTATGAAGGTCCTGTAAACATGGATACAAATGAACTGAGTTAGGAAAGAGAACAGAGTCTCACATTTAGAAAACACTCTTATGTCTGCTTAAGGGGGAAGGAGAGGAGGGGTGATGCATAAAACCAGAGTTTGATATTAGTACAGGTAACTTTCCAAAAACCAACTACAGAATAGACAAGACCTACACTTTCGTCAGTAAAAGGGACTCAAAACCCTATATTCCTGCAGAGGAATATATCTGACTAGTAAGAATATTAAAACATTTGTATTGATATGTCTCTGTAAGGGAATCAAGTGTGTCTAGACTGGCATAAACATGGCAGTGAGAATCAGCTCAAACCCACAATAAAGAGGAATTTCAAAAACAAAACACATAAACAGGGAAATTCTTTACAATTCCTTCAGGGGCTCTAATGAAACCAGGAATGACCCTATCTACAATAACAGCTGGATGTGGCATAAGGCTGGACACTTGGGGCTGAGAGGATTTGTGAGATTCAGTGAGCAAATGCAGACCATTTAAAGCAATAATGCGTGGAACACATTCCAAAGGTCCCAACTCTCCAGGTTGAAGGGAATATTAATACAGCTATAACATGTACGGGAAACCTAGAGAATGGACACACTGTGAATATGAAAGGTTTCTAAAACTCAACTAATAATCCCTCTCCTGGTGCTCCGGTTTGACTTTCCAAATGCTTTCCTATCAATCTCCCAACTTGGAGAGACAGGCCCTTTAACCACCTGGTTCTCACAGGTGGCCAATATTGTAGATGATGAAAGGGAAGAGGGAGAACCAATGAGAGAGTAGCTGTTAGGCATTTGGACGGGCACATGTCATTCTAATTTCCCGGCAGGAAGAAGAATTAACCAAAGTCTCAGACACCAGTCGGGAAGCAGTATAGGTCTTGAACAAAAATTTGGACTTGCGGTCAGCTCACAAAAAACGAGTTGAAAAATGGAGCTTAGGGGAGCAGCAATGCACAAACTGTCAGAGAAGTAAAGGACAAGAATCGTCCAAAAATCTGTTGAGGGAAGGCAACGAGGCAGACTTGAAAGCGAGCCAACATAGCAGGAAACAGACTTCAAGAGGTACATTGGAATCGCCTTTAAAGCACAGGAAGAGGGGCACAACTTCGACCATGATGCACTTGGCCAAAAAGGGCGTATGCGTTTTCTCCTGAATATATTCAGGAGAAAACGCATACGCCCTTTTTGGCCAAGCAAGCAAGGGGGCAATTCAAATCTGCACTACAAAGAAGTATCATTTCCCACCGGTCAAAAGGGACATCCGCAAAATGTGTAAAAGCCAGAAAGGCAAGACAGGAAATGGAGAACAGGGAGCCTATTTATGCCGATGGGCAGGATGTAAATTGCCAACTGCCTCTCTGGAGGAATGCATTGTGTTCCCCAAAACAAGTAAACAACAGAGCTACAGAGCCAAGGGCAATTACAGTCTAGGGAATATACATTGGGAAAACTGAAAATCAATAAGACAGAGCCACCCCAAAATTTAGGGCTGCACTGCTTACAAGAACCTCAACTTGGGTACACCTTAAATAACCCAGGAAAGAAAAAAATGGTTCAAGAAATTGTGTTACTTACGTACGATGGAATATCAGTCAGCCATGAAATCAATGTCATAAGGCCAGTAGCTTCAAAATGAGTGGATTCAGGTACGATGATTCTAAGTGGAATAAGTCACAGAGAAAAAGAAACTTATCATAAGATATCACTTATGAAGGTCCTGTAAACATGGCTACACATGAACTGAGTTAGGAAAGAGAACAGAGTCTCACATTTACAAAACACTCTTATGCCTGCGTAAGGGGGATGGAGAGGTCACGTGATGCATAAAACCAGAGTTTGATATTAGTACATGTACCGTTCTATAAACCAACTACGGAAGAGAAAAGACCTACACTTTCCTCAGTGAAAGGGACTCAAAACGCCATATTTCCCGCTGAGTAATATATCTGACTGGTAAGAATCTTAAAACATATGTATTGATATGTCTCCGTAAGGGAATCAAGTTTGTCTAGACTGGCATAAACATGGCAGTGGGAATCAGTTCAAACCCACTATAAAAAGGAATTTCAAAAACAAAACAAAAAAACAGGGAAATTCTTTACAATTCCTTCATGGGCTCTGATGCAACCTGGAATGACCCTATCTACAATGACAGCTGGATGTGGCATAAGGCTGGACACTTGGGACTGAGAGGATTGGTGAGATTCAGTGAGCAAATGGAGACCCTTTATAGCAATAACGGGTGGCCCACATTCCAAGGGTCCCAATTCTCCAGGTTGAAGGGAATATTACTACAGCAATAACATGTACGGGAACCCTAGAGAATGGGCACACAGTGAATATGAAAAATTTCTAAAACTCAACTAATAATCCATCTCCTGGTGCTCCGGTTTGACTTTCCAACAGATTTACTACCAATCTCCCAACTTGGAAAGACAGCCCCTTTAACCTCCTGGTTCGCACAGTTTGCCAATTTCGCAGAGGAAGAAAGGGAAGAGGGAGAACCAATGAGAGAGTAGCTGTTAGGCATTTGGACGGGCACATGTCACTCTAATTTCCAGGAAGGAAGAAGAATTAACCAAAGTCTCAGCAACCCGCCGGGAACCAGTATAGGTCTTGAACCAAAATTTGGACTGGCGGTCAGCTCACAAAAAACGAGTTGAAAAATGGATCTTAGGGGCACAGCAATGCACAAACTGTCAGAGAAGTAAAGGACAACAATCGTCCAAAAATCTGTTGAGGGAAGGCAACGATGCAGACTTGAAAGCGAGCCAACATAGCAGGAAACAGATTTCAAGAGGTACACTGGAATCACCTTTAAAGCACAGGAAGAGGGGCACAACTTCGACAATGATGCAGTTGGCCAGAAAAGGCGTATGTGTTTTCTCAGGAATATACTAAGGAGAAAACGCATAAGTTCTTTTTGGCCAAGCCAGCAAGCGGGCAACACAAATCTGAACTACAATGAAGTATCACTTCCCACGGGTCAAAAGGGCATCCGCAAAATGTGTAAAAACCAGAAAGGCAAGACAGGACCTGGAGAACAGGGAGCCTAGTTATGCTGATGGGCAGGATATAAATTGCCATCTGCCTCACTGGAGGAGTACATTGTGTTCCCTAAAACAAGGAAACAACAGAGCAACATAGCCAAGGGCACTTCCATTCTAGGGAATATACCTTGGGAATACTGAAAATCAATAAGAAAGAGACACCACAAAATTTAGTGCTGCACAGCTTACAAGAACATCAACTTGGGTACACCTTAAGTATTCAAGGAAAGACAAAAATGGTTCAAGAAATTGTGTTTTTTACGTACGATGGTATATCCCTCAGCCATGAAATCAATGTTATAAGGCCAGTAGCAGCAAAATGAGTGGATTCAGGTACGATGATTCTAAGTGAAATAAGACCCAGAGAAAGAAAACTTATCATAAGATATCACTTATGAAGGTCCTGAAAACATGGCTACACATGAACTGAGTTAGGAAAGAGAACAGAGTCTCACATTTAGAAAACACTCTTATGCCTGCTTAAGGGGGAAGGAGAGGTGGGGTGATGCATAAAACCAGAGTTTGATATTAGTACTGGTACCATTCCAAAAACAAAATATGGAATAGACAAGACCTACACTTTCCTCAGTGAAATGGACTCAAAACCCCATATTTCATGCAGGGGAATATATCTGACTAGTAAGAATCTTAAAACTTATGTATTGATAAGTCTCCATAAGGGAATCAAGTGTGTCTAGACTGGCATAAACATGGCAGTTAGAATCAGCTCAAACCCACTATAAAAAGGAATTTCAAAAACAAAACAAAAAAACAGGGAAATTCTTTACAATTCCTTCAGGGGCTCTGATGAAACCTGGAATGACACTATCTACAATGACAGCTGGATGTGGCATAAGGCTGGACACTTGGGACTGAGAGGATTGGTGAGATTCGGTGAGCAAATGCAGACCATTTAAAGCAATAATGCGTGGCACACATTCCAAGGGTCCCAACTCTCCAGGTTGTAGGGAATATTACTACAGCTATAACATGTACGGGAAACCTAGAGAATGGACACAGTGTGAATACAAAAGGTTTCTAAAACTCAACTAATAGTCCCTCTCCTGGTGCTCCAGTTTGAATTTCCAACTGCCTTACTATCAATCTCCCAAGTTGGAGAGACAGCCCCTTTAACCTCCTGGTTCTCACAGGTTGCCAATTTGGCAGAGGATGAAATGGAAGAGGGAGAACCAATGAGAGAGTAGCTGTTAGGCATTTGGATGGGCACATGTCACTCTAATTTCCCGGCAGGAAGAAGAATTAACCAAAGTCTCAGCCACCCACCTGGAACCAGTATAGGTCCTTAACTGAAATTTTGGACTTCCGGTCAGCTCACAAAAAACGAGTTGAAAAATGGAGCTCAGGGCCACAGCAATTCACAAACTGGCAGAGAAATAAAGGACAACAATCGTCCAAATATCTGTTGAGGGAAGGCAACGAGGCGGACTTGAAAGCGAGTCCGAATAGCAGGAAACAGATTTCGAGAGGTACATTGGAATCCCCTTTAAAGCACAGGAAGAGGGGCACAACTTCGGCAATGATGCACTTGGCCAAAAAGGGCTTATGGGTTTTCTCGTGAATATATTCAGGAGAAAATGCATACGCCCTTTTTGGCCAAGCAAGCAAGGGGGCAATTCAAATCTGCACTACATAGAAGTATCATTTCCCACCGGTCAAAAGGGACATCCGCAAAATGTGTAAAAGCCAGAAAGGCAAGACAGGCAATGGAGAACAGGGAGCCTAGTTATGCTGCTGGACAGGATGTAAATTGCCAACTGCCTCTCTGGAGGAGTGCACTGTGTTCCCTAAAACAAGGAAACAACAGAGCTACAGAGCCAAGGGCACTTCCAGTCTAGGGAATAAACCTTGGGAAAACTGAAAATCAATAAGACAGAGCCATCCAAAATTTAGGGCTGCACTGCTTACAACAACCTCAACTTGGGTACACCTTAAATATACCAGCAAAGACAAAAATGGTTCAAGAAATTGTGTTACTTACATACGATAGAGTATCAGGCAGCCTTGAAATCAATGTCATAAGGCCAGTAGCAGCAAAATGAGTGGATTAAGGTACGATGATTCTAAGTGAAATAAGTCACAGAGAAAAAGAAACTTATCATACGATATCACTTATGAATGTCCTGTAAACATGGCTACACATAAACTGGGTTAGGAAAGAGAACAGAGTCTCACATTTAGAAAACACTCTTATGTCTGCTTAACGGGGAAGGAGAGGTGGGGTGATGCATAAAACCAGAGTTTGATATTAGTACAGGTACCGTTCCAAAAACCAAATACGGAATAGATAAGACCTACACTTTCCTCAGTGAAAGGGACTCAAAACCCCATATTTCCCGCAGAGGAATATATCTGATTGGTAAGAATCTTAAAACCTATGTATTGATATGTCTCCGTAAGGGAATCAAGTTTGTCTAGACTGGCATAAACATGGCAGTGGGAATCAGTTCAAACCGACTATAAAAAGGAATTTCAAAAACAAAACAAAAAAACAGGGAAATTCTTTACAATTCCTTCAGGGGCTCTGATGAAACCTGGAATGATCCTATCTACAATGACAGCTGGATGTGGCATAAGGCTGGACATTTGGGACTGAAAGGATTGGTGAGATTCTGTGAGCAAATGCAGACCATTTAAAGCAATAATGCGTGGCACACATTCCACGGGTCCCAACTCTCCAGGTTGAAGGGTATATTACTACAGCTATAACATGTACTGGAAACCTACAGAATGGACACACTGTGAATATGAAAGGTTTCTAAAACTCAACTAATAATCCCTCTCCTGGTGCTCCAGGTTGACTTTCCAACTGCTTTACTATCAATCTCCCAACTTGGAGAGACTGGCCCTTTAACCTCCTGGTTCTCACAGGTGGCCAATTTTGTAGAGGATGAAAGGGAGGACGGAGAACTAATGAGAGAGTAGCTGTTAGGCATATGGACGGGCACATGTCATTCTAATTTCCCAGCTGGAAGAAGAATTAACCAAAGTCTCAGACACCCGCTGGGAACCAGTATAGGTCCTGCACCAAAATTTTAGACTTGCGGTCAGCTCACAAAAAACGAGTTGAAAAATGGGGCTCAGGGGCACAGCAATGCACAAACTGGCAGAGTAGTAAAGGACAACAATGATCCGAAAATCTGTTGAGAAAAGGCAACGAGGCAGACTTGAAAGCGAGCCAGAATAGCAGGAAACAGATTTCAAGAGGTACATTGGAATCGCATTTAAAGCCCAGGAATATGGGCACAACTTCGACAATGACGCACTTGGCCAAAAAGGGCGTATGCGTTTTCTCCTGAATATATTCAGGAGAAAACGCATACGCGCTTTTTGGCCAAGCAAGCAAGCGGGCAATTCAAATCTGCACTACAATGAAGTATCACTTCCCACCGGTCAAAAGGGCCATCCGCAAAATGTGTAAAAACCAGAAAGGCAAGATAGGCCCTGGAGAACAGGGAGCCTAGTTATGCTGATGGACAGGATGTAAATTGCGAACTGCCTCTCTGGAGGAGTGCATTGTGTTCCCTAAAACAAGGAAACAACAGAGCTACAGAGCCAAGGGCACTTCCAGTCTAGGGAATATACGTTGGGAAAACTGAAAATCAATAAGATAGAGCCACCCCAAAATTTAGGGCTGCTTATGTAGATGGTTTACTTATGTAGAGGGGAATATTACTCATCCAGAAATCAATGAAATAAGGCCAGTTGTAACATCTCTGGAGGATTTGCATACGATCATTCTAAGTGACGTATGTCAGAAAGAAAAGACACATATCATAAGATGTCACTTAAAGGTGGAATCAAAAATGGCTACACATGAAATAAATTACAAAACAGAAACATAGTCAAATATGTAGAAAATAGACATAAGGCTGCCAAATGGAAATGTGAGGAAGGGTGAGGTATTATCCAGGAGGTTGAAATTAGCAAAGATACCATTCCAAGTACCAAATTGAATAACTGACAAGGCCTATACCGTACCTCAAAGAACTGCACTCAGCCCACTCAAGTCACTGGAAAATAATACATATAAATGGTAAGCATCTGAAAAAAAATTTTGTTGTCTCACAGTACATGAAACAAGTGGATGTACAGCAGCAAAAAACAGAGCTTTGAAAATCAGCTGTAACCAATATAAAAATAAATTTAAAAATATTTAGAAAAACAGTGAGACAGACAAAAATTCTTACAACTTTTGTTGAAGGGCTATGATGTAACATGGATTGAACACATGTAGACCCACAGCTGGATGATATATAAGGCAGGAAGCTATGCACGCTAAGAGAGGTTAGAGAGGCTGGGTGAGGAAATGCAGACCTTTAAAAGAAATACTGCCTGATTCCCATTCCATGGGTCCCAAATCTGCAGGTTCAAGGGAATCTTCTGACAGCGAAAACATGCCTGGGATACCGAGACGAATGTACACCGTGTGATCAGGAAAGGGGTCTAAAATGCACCTCATTTTTGATCTCCTGGTGCTGGGGTTCGCCATTCCAGCCACATTACTAACAATCTCCCCACTTGGAGAATCAGCACCTTTAACCTCCTGTTTCACACAGTTTGCAATTTTTGCAGAGGATAAACGGGAAGAGGGGGAACCAATGAGAGACTAGCTGTAGGAGTTTTGACAGGCACATGTCACTCTAATTTCCCATTAGGAAGAAAAATTAACCAAAGGCTCAGCCTGCCTCCCCAGAACCAGAATAGGCCCGCAAGCAATACAATGGTTTGGCGGCCATCTCACAAAAAAAGCGCGTTGCAAAATGGAGCTCAGGAGCAGACAATTCAATAACCTGCAAAGATATAAATGATAACCAACGTCCAAAAATATATTCAGGTAAGGCAAGGAAGAGGATCTGAATGAGAGGCAGAATTGTAGGAAACGGATTTCAAAAGGGAGATTGGACTCACATTTAAAGCATATGAAAAGCAGCAGAATTTCTAAAATGATGTAGTTGGGCAAAAGGGTGTATGCGTTTTTTTCATGAATAACTTCAGGAAAAAAACACATACAGACTTTTTGGCCAACCAAGCAAGCGGGAAATGCAAATCTGCACAACAAAGAAGTCTCAATTTCCACTGCTCAGAAAGGTCATCCAAAAAATGTGTACAAACCAGAAATGCAGGAGAGACCATGGAGAACAGGGAGCTAGTCACGCTGATGGGTGGGGTATAAATATCCAAGAGCCACTCTGAAGAAGTGTATGCTGTTTCCTAAAACATCTAAAATACAAAGCTACCGAGCATAGGGCACTTCGACTCATAGGCATATAACTTGGGAAGACTAAATATCAACAAGACACAGGCACCCTAAAGTTTATGGCTGCTCTGCATACAAGAACCTCAACATCAGTACAACTTACATATTCCAGGAAAGAGAAAATTGCGCAAAGAACTTGTGGTAATTTTGTACAATTGAATATCACTCAGACATGAAATCAATGTCATGAGGCCAGTAGCAGCATAATGAGTGGATTTAGGTACGATGACTCTAAGTGAAATAAGTCACACAGAAAAAGAAACTTATCATAAGATATCACTTATGAAGATCCTGTAAACATGGCTACACATGAACTGAGGAAAGAGAACAGAGTCTCACATTGAGAAAACACTCTTATGACCGCTTAAGGGGGAAGGAGAGTTGGGGTGATGCATAAAACCAGAGTGTGATATTAGCACATGTAGCATTCCATGAAGCAAATACAGAATAGAAAAAACCTACACCTTCCTCAGTGAACGGGACTCAAATCCCCAATTCCCAGCACAGGAATATATCTGACTAGTAACAATCTTAAAACCTATATATTGATATGTCTCCATAAGGGAATCAAGTGTGTCTAGACCGGCATAAACATGTCGGTGAAAATCAGCTCAACCCCTTTATAAAAATGAATTTCAAAAACAAACAAAAAAAAACCAACTAAATTCTTACACAATTCCTTCAGGAGATCTGATGAAACCTGGAATGACCCCATCTGCAAAGACAGCTAGATGAGACATAAGGCTGGACATTTGGGGCTGAGAGGACTGGTGAGATTGGGTGAGAAAATGCAGACCCTTTAAAGCAGTAATGCATGCCACCCATTCCATGGGTCCCAACTCTCCAGGTAGAAGGCAATATCACTACAGTTATAACATGTATGGGAAACCTAGAGAATGGACACCATGTGATGGCAAAAGATTTCTGAAAGGCTCCTAATTTTTCCCCTCCTTGTGCTCCAGTTTGGCATTCCAACTGCTTTGCTATCAATCTCCCAACTTGGAGAGTCAGCCCCTATAAGCTCCTGCTTCGCACAGTTTGCAAATTGTGCAGTGGATGAAAGGAAAGAGGGAGAACCAAACAGAGAGTAGCTGTAGGCATTTGGACGGACACATGTCACTCTATTTTCCCGTCTGGATGGAAGAATTATCCAAAGCATCAGCCTGCACCCCCGGAACCAGTATAGGTCCTGTAGCAAAATTGTGGATTTGTGTTCAGCTCACAAAAACACGAGTTGAAAATTGGAGCTCAGGGGCACAGCAATTCACGAACCTGCAGAGTTATAAAGGACAACTCTCTTCCAAAAATCTGTTGAGGGAAGGCAACGAAGCAGACTTGAAAATGAGGCAGAATTGCACAAAACATATTTCAAGTGGTAAATTGGAATCGCCTTTAAAGCACAGGAAAAGCGTAACAACTTCGACAATGATGCACTTGGCCAAAAAGGGCGTATGCATTTTCTGCTGAATATATCCAGGAGAAAATGAATACGCCCTTTTTGGCCAATCAAGCAAGCCCGCAATGCAAATCCACACTACAAAGAATTGTCACTTCCCACCGGTAAAAAGGGACATCTGAAAATCTGTAAAAACCAGAAAATAAAGACAGAGATAAAAAGAGCATGTTGCAATGTGATCCCAAGGGTCATGGAGGACTGTGATGACAAGGTCATGAGCATTTTGCTGACAAAGACATGGAGCATTGTGATGACAAGGGTCACGGAGCACTGTGATGACAAGCGTCACAGAACCTTGTGATTACAGGGGTCATGGAGCATTGGGATGACAAGGGCATGGATCATTTTGGTGACAAGGGTTATGGAGCATTTTGATGACAAGAGTCCCAGATCACTGTGTTGTCAGGGGTCATGGAGGGTTGTGATGAGAGTGGTCATGGAGCATTGTGATGACAAGGGTCATGTAGAAGTGAGAAGAGAAGGTCATGGAGGTTTGGGATGAAAATGTTCATGGAGTATTGTGATGACTTGGGTCATGGAGCATTGTGATGACAAGGTACTGGAGCATTGTAATGAGAAGACCATGGAGCCTTGTGATGACAAGTCTCATGGAGCATTCTGATGAAAATGTGCATGGAGAATTGTGATTACAGGGGTCTTTGAGCATTGTGATGACAAGGGCATGGAGCATTTTGATGAGAAGACCATGGAGCATTCTGATGACATGCGTCATGGAGCTTTGTGATGACAAGGGCATGGAGCATTGTGATTACAGGGGTCTTGGAGCATTGTGATGAAAAGGGCATGGATCATTGTGATGGAAAAGGCATGGAGCCTTGTCATGACAGGGTTCAAGGAGCATACTGATGACAAGTGTCAGGGAGCATTGTGATGACAAGTGTATTGAGCATTGTGATGACAAAGGTCATGGAGCATTGTGATGAGAATACCATGGATAATTGTGATGACGAGCGTCATGGGGCGTTGTGATGACAAGTGTTATGGAACATTGTGATCACAAGGGTTTGGAACATTGTGATGACCGAGGTCATGGAGCATTTTGATTTCATTGTGATGACAATAGCATGAAGCATTATGATGATGGCCATGGTGCATTGTGATGACAGGGTTCATGGAGCATTGAGATGAAAAGGGGCATGGAGCATAGTGATTAAAGTTGTCTTGGAGCAATGTGATGACAAGGGCATGGAGCATTGTGATGAGAAGGCAATTGAGCATTCTGATGACATGCGTCATGGAGCTTTGTGATGACAACTCATGGAGCATTGTGATGACAGTGGCATTCAAAATTGGTCTAACAAGTTTATTGATTATTGTGATGACGGTGGACATGGTGCATTTTCATGACAAGGGCATGGAGCATTGTGATTTCAAGGTCATGGAATATTGTGAAGACAGGTGACAGGGAGTGCTGTGATGACATATGTCATGGTCCATTGAGATGACAATGTCATGGAGCATTGCGATACCAAGTGTCATGGAGGATTGTGAGGACAAAGTAATGGAGCATTGTGATGACAAGGGCTTGGAGCATCGTGATGACAAGGGTCATGGAGCACTGTGATGACAAGATCTTGGAGCATTGTGAGGAGAAGGGCCATTGAGAATTTTGATGAGAAGTTCGTGAAGCATTGTGATGAAAATCACACCGAGCTTGCTATGACAGGGGTCATGGAGCATTGCGATGGCAAGTGCATGGAGAATTGTGATGACAAGAGCATGTAACATTGTGATGAGAAGTGTCATGGAGCATTTTGATGATATGGACATGTAGAATTTTGATGACCAGTGCATGGAGCATTGTGATGGAAAGACCGTGGAGCACTGTGATGAGAAGACCATGGATAATTGTGATGATGAGCGTCACGGAGCACTGTAATGACAAGGGTCATAGAGCACTGTGATGACAGGTGTCATGGATCATTGCGATGACAAGTGTCATGGACCATTCTGATGAGAAGCTTGTGGAGTACTGTGATGACAATGGCATGGAGCATTGTGAGGAAAAGGGCATGGAGCATTGTGATGAAAAATGCTTGGAGCCTTTTCATGACAGGGTTCAAGGAGGATTCTGACAACAAGTGTCAGGGAGCATTGTGATGACAATTGTATTGAGCATTGTGATGACAAAGGTCATGGACCATTGTGATGACAGGCATCATGGAGCGTTGTGATGACAAATGTTTTGGAACATTGTGATCACAAGTGTTTTGAGCATTGTGACGACAGAAGTCATGTATCATTTTCATTTCAAGGTGTATGAAACATTGTGATGACAAGGGCATGGAGCTTGCTGTGATAGGGGTCATAGAGCATTGTGATGACAACTGCATGGAGAATTGTGATGACAAGAGCATGTAACATTGTGATGAGAAGTGTCATGGAGCATTTTGATGATAAGGGCATGTAGAATTTTGATGACCAGTGCATGGAGCATTGTGATGGAAAGACCGTGGAGCACTGTGATGAGAAGACCATGGATAATTGTGATGATGAGCGTCATGGAGCACTGTAATGACAAGGGTCATAGAGCATTGTGATGACAGGTGTCATGGATCATTGTGATGACAAGTATCATGGACCATTCTGATGAGAAGATTGTGGAGTACTGTGATGACAATGGCATGGAGCATTGTGAGGAAAAGGGCATGGAGCATTGTGATCAAAAATGCTTGGAGCCTTTTCATGACAGGGTTCAAGGAGAATTCTGACGACAAGTGTCAGGGAGCATTGTGATGACAAGTGTATTGAGCATTGGGATGACAAAGGTCATGGATCATTGTGATGACAAGTGTCATGGAGCACTTTGATGACAAGAGTCCTGGATCATTGTCTTGTCTGGTGTCATGGAACACTGTGATGACAGCGGTCATGGAGCCTTGTGATGACAAGTGTCATGGAGCATTCTGATGAAAAGGGGTGTGGAGCATTGTGATTACATGGGTATTGGAGAATTGTGATGAAAATGGCATGGATGATTGTGAAGCAAAATGCATGGAGCCTTGTCATGACAGGGTTCAAGGAGCATACTGACGACAAGTGTCAGGGAGCATTGTAATGACAAGTGTATTGAGCATTGTGATGACAAAGGTCATGGAGCATTGTGATGAGAAGTCCATGGATAATTTTGATGATGAGCATCATGGGGCGTTGTGATGACAAGTGTTATGGAACACTGTGATCACAAGGGTTTGGAGCATTGTGTTGACAGAGGTTATGGAGCATTCTGATTTCATTGTGATGACAATAGCATGAAGCATTATGATGATGGGCATGGATCATTGTGATTACAGAGTTCATGGAGCATTGAGATGAAAAATGGCATGGAGCATTTTGATTACAGTTGTCTTGGAGCATTGTGATGTCAAGGGCATGGAGCATTGTGATGAGAAGGCCAAGGAGCAGATTGCTGACATGCGTCATGGAGCTTTGTGATGACAATAGCATGGAACATTGTGATTACAGGGGTCTTGGAGCCTTGTGATGACAAGGCCGTGGAACATTGTCATCACAGGGGTGAGGGAGTATTGTGATGACTAGTGATGGAACATTTTGATATCAGTGGTGGGAGAGCATTTTGATGAGAAGTACATGGAGCATTGTGATGACAAGTTTTATGGAGCCTTCTGATGACAAGTTTGTGGAAAATTTTGATAACAAGCGCATGGAGCATTGTGATAACAAGGGTAATGGAGCACTCTTCTGACAAAGGCATGGAGCATTGTGATGGAAAGGGTCACAGAGCATTGTGAATGAAAGGTTCATGGAGCATTATGGTGGCAAATTTCACAGAGCTCTGTGATGACGAGGGCATGGACCATTTTGATGGCAAAGGTCATGAATCATTGTGATGACTGGAATCACGGAGCATTGTGATGACAAGGGCATGGAGCATTGTGATGACAGGGGCATGGAACATTGGTCTGACAAGTTTCATGGATTATTGAGATGAGAGTGGGCATGACGCATTTTGTTGACAGGGGCATGCAGCATTGTTATGAGAAGGTTATGGAGTACTGTGCAGACAGGTGTCAGGGAGCATTGTGATGACATATGTCTTGGTGCATTGTGATGACAATGGCACGGAGCATTGTGAAGCCAAGTGTCATGGAGGATTGTGATGACAAAGGTAATGGAGCATTGTGATGACAAGGGCTTGGAGCTTTTTGATGACAATGGTCATGGAGCACTGTGATGACAAGGGCATGGAGCACTGTGATGACAACGGCCATTGAGAATTTTGATGACAGTGTCGTGAAGCACTGTGATGAAAAGCACTTGGAGCTTGCTATGACAGGGTTCATGGAGCATTGCGATGACAAGTGCATGGAGAATTGTGATGACAAGATCATGTAACATTGTGATGAGAAGTGTCATGGAGCATTGTGATGGCAAGACCGTGGAGCACAGTGATGAGAAGACCATGGATAATTGTGATGTCGAGCGTCATGCAGCACTGTAATGACAAGAGGCATGGAGCACTGTGATGTCAAGGGTCGTGGAGCATTCTGATGACAACCTTGTGGAGTAATGTGATGACAATGGCATGGAGCATTGTGATGAAAAGTGCATGGAGTATTGTGATGTAAAAGGCATGGAGGCTTTTCATGACAGCGTTCAAGGAGCATTCTGACGACAAGTGTCAGGGAGCATTGTGATGACAGAGGTCATGGATCATTTTGATTTCAAGGAGCACGGAGCGTTGTGATGACAGGGATCATGGAGAATTGTGTTGAGAAGATCATGGAACATTGGGCTGAAAATATTCATGGAGTATTGTGATGACAGGGGTCTTGGAGCACTGTGATAACAAGGGCATGGAGCATTGTGATGAGAAGGCCATGGAGCATTCTGATGACATGTGTCATGCATGTGTGTGATGAAAAGAGGAATGGAGCATTGTGATTACAGGGGTCTTTGAGCATTGTGATGAAAAGGGCATGGATCATTGTGATGAAAAAGGCATGGAGCCTTGTCATGGCAGGGTTCAAGGAGCATACTCTCGACAAATGTCAGGGAGCATTGTGATGACAATTGTATTGAGCATTGTGATGACAAAGTTCATGGAGCATTGTGATGAGAAGACCATGGTTAACTGTGATGAGGAGCGTCATGGGGCATTGTGATGACAAGTGTTATGGAACATTGTGATCACAAGTGTTTGGAGCATTGTGATGACAGAAGTCATGGAGGATATTGATTTCATTGTGATGACAATAGCATGAGTCATTATGATGATGGGCATGGTGCATGGGATGTCAGTGTTCTTGGAGCATTGAGATTAAAAGGGGCATTGAGCATTGTGATTACATGGGTCTTGGAGCATTGTGATGACAAGGGCATGGTGCATAGTGAATGAGAAGTTCACGGAGCATTCTAATGACATGCATCATGGAGCTTTCTGAGGACAATTGCATGGAGCATTGTGATTACAGGGTCTTGGAACATTGTGATGAAAAGGGTCATGGAGTCTTGTGATGACAAGGCTGTGGATCCTTGTGATGGCAGGTGTCATGGAGCATTGTTATGACAGGGGGAATGGAGCATTGTGATGACAAGGGAATGGAGCATTGGTCTGAAAAGTTTCATGGATTATTGTGATGAGAGTGGGCATGGAACATTGTGATGACAAGCGTCATGGAGCTTTGTGATGACAATGTCATGGAGCAATGTGATGACAGGTTTCATGGAGCTTTGTGATGACAATGGCATGGAGCATTGTGATGCCCAGGGTTATGGAGCTTTGTGATGACAAATGTCATGGAGCATTCTGATGACAAGGGTGAGGTGCATTGTGATGAGAAGGGCAGGGAGCATTGTGATGACAGGGTGATTGAGGAATTTGGTGAAAAGGGTCATGGAACATTTTGATTACAGTGGTTCTGGAATATTGTGATGTCAGGGGTCATGGTGCTTTGTGATGAAAAGTGTCATGGAGCATTTTGATGACAGGGTTTATGGAATATTGTGATGTCAGGGGTCATCGAAAATTGTGATGATAGGCGCATGTATCATTTTAATGACAGGGGTCATGGAACATTGTGATGACAGTGGTGATGGAGTATTGGAATGAATAGTGATGGAACATTGTGATATCAGTGGTGAGAGAGCATTTTGATGAGAAGTGCATGGAGCGCTGTAATGACAAGGTTTAAGCAGCATTGTGATGAAAAGGATATGGAGCATTGTGATGACAAGCACATGTCGCGTTGTGATGACGTGGGTCATGGAGTATTGTGCTGAGAAGCACATGTAGCATTGTGATGACAAGGGTCATGGAGCATTGTGCTGAGAAAGGCATAGAGCATTGTGATGACACGGGTCATGGAGCATTGTGATGACAAGGGCATGGAGCATTGGGAAGACAAGGGTCACAGAGCATTGTGATGAAAATTTCATGGAGCATTGTGGTGACAAACGTCACAGAGACTTGTGATGACGAGAGCATGGACCATTTTGATGAGAAAGGTCATGAGCATTGTGATGACTGGAGTCACAGAGCATTGTGATGACAGGGGTCAGGGAGCATTGTGATGACAAGGGCATGGGGCATTGTGATGACAGGGTCATGGAGGATTGGTCTTACAAGTTTCATGGATTATTGTGATGACAGTGGGAATGGCGCATTGTGATGACAATGGCAGGGAGAATTGTGATGACAAAGTCATGCAGTATTATGAAGACATGTGTCAGGGAACATTGTGAAGACCTAAGTCATGGCCCATTGTGATGACAATGGCATGGAGCATTGTGATTCCAAGTGTCATGGAGGATTGTGATGACAAATGTAATGGAGCATTGTGATGACAAGGGCTTGGAACATTGTGATGACAAAGGTCATGGAGCACTGTGCTGACAAGGGCATGGAGCATTGTGATGACAAGGTTCATGGAGCATCGTGGGGACAAATATCACAGAGCCTTGTGATGACGAGGACATGGACCATTGTGATGACCAAGGTCATGAAGCATTTTGATTACTGGAGTCATGGATCACTGTGATGACCATGGCAGGGAGCATTGTGATGACAGGGGCATGGAGCTTTGGTCTGACAAGTTTCATGGATTATTGTGATGGCAATGGGCATGGCTCCTTGTCTTGACAAGGGCATGGAGTATGGTGATGACAACATCATGCAGAATTGTGAAGACAGGTGTCAGGAAGCATTGTGATGACCTATGTTATGGACAATTGTGATGACAATGGCATGGAGCATTGTGATGCCAAGTGTCATGGAGGATTGTGATGACAAAGGTAATGGAGCATTGTGATGACAAGGGCTTGGAGAATTGTGATGACAAGGGCCATTGAGAATTTTGATGACAAATTCGTGAAGCATTGTGATGACAAGCGCATGAAGCTTGCTATGACAGGGGTCATGGAGCATTGCAATGACAAGGGCATGGAGAATTTTGATGAAAAGAGCATGTAAAATTGTGATGAGATGTGTCAAAGTGCATTGTGATGACAAGGACGTGGAGAATACTGATGACCAGGGCATGGAGCATTGTGATGGCAAGACCTCGGAGCATTTTGATGTGTAGACCATGGATAATTGTGATGACGGGCGTCAGGGAGCACTGTAGTGACAAGGGGCATGGAGCATTGTGATAACTGGTGTCATGGAGCATTGTGATGACAGGGGTCATGGAGCATTGTGATGACAAGGTTCATGGAGCATTCGGACAACAAGCATGTGGAGTATTATGATGACAATTGCATGGAGCATTGTGATGAAAATGCCACTGAGCACTGTGATGACAAGGGCAAGGAGTAATGTGATGAGAGTGGTCATGGAACATTGTGATGACAATGGCATGGAGTATTGTGATGCCAAGGGTCATGGAGCTTTGTGATGACAAAGGTCATGGAGCATTTTGATGACAAGTGCGTGGTGCATTGTGATGAGAAGGGCAGGGAGCATTGTGATGACAGGGTCATGGAGCAATTTGATGAAAAGGGTCAGGGAACATTTTGATGACAGGGGTCATGGAACATTGTGATGTCAGTGGTCATGGAGCATTGTGATGATAAGTGCATGTAGCATTTTGATGACAGGGATCATGGAACATTGTGATGACAGGGTGAGGGAGTATTGTGATGACTAGTGATGGAACATTGTGATATCAGTGGTGAGAGAGCATTAAGATGAGAAGTGCATGGAGCATTGTGATAAAAAGGTTTATGGAGCATTTTGATGACAAGGTTGTGGAGCATTGTGATGACAAGTGCATGGCTCATTGTGATGACATGTGTCTTGGGACATTGTGCTGAGAAGCACATGGAGCATTGTGATGACAAGGGTCATGGAGCATTGTGCTGACAAAGTCATGGAGCATTGTGATGACAAGTGTTACCGAGCATTGTGATGACGAGTGGATGGACCATTGTGATGACAAAGGTCATAAAGCTTTGTGATAACTGGAGTCAAGTAACATTATGATGTGAGGGGTAATGGAGCATTGTGATTACAAGGGCATGGAACATTGTGATGACAGGGGCATGGAGCATTGGTCTGACATGTTTCATGGATTATTGCTATGACAGTGGGCATGGAGCATTGTGATGACAGAGGTCATGGATCATTTTCATTTCAAGGACCATGGCACATTGTGATGACAAGGGCATCAAGCAATGTGAACCCAAGTTTCATCGAGGATTTTGATGACAATGGGAATGGAACATTGTGATGACAAGTTCATGAAGCATTTTGCTGACAAATGTATGGAACATTTTGATGACAACGGTTATGGAGCACTGTGATGACAAGCGTCACTCAACATTGTGATTACAGGGGTCATGGAGCATTGGGATAACAAGGGCATGGATCATTGTGATGACAAGGGTCATGGAGCATTGTGATGACAAGAGTCCCGGATCATTGTGTTGTCAGGGGTGATGGATCGTTGTGATGACTGTGGTCATGGAGCATTGTGATGACAGGGGATGGTGCATTGAGAATGAGAAGGCCATGGAGCATTCTGATGACATGCGTCATGGAGCTTTGTGATGACAAGGGCATGGATCATTGTGATTACAGGGTCTTAGAGCATTGTGATGACAAGTGTAATGGAGTCTTGTGATGACAAGGCCGTGGAACCTTGTGATGCCAGGCGTCATGGAGCTTTGTTATGACAGGAGTAATGGAGCATTTTGATGACAAGGGCATGGAGCATTGGTCTGAAATGTTTCATGGATTATTGTGATGAGAGTGTGCATAGAGCATTATGATGACAAGGGCAAAGAACACTTTGATACATGGGTCATGCAGGATTGTAATGTCAATGGCATGGAGCATTGTGATGAGAAGGGCATCGAGCATTGTGATGACAAGCGTCATGGAGATTTGGGATGAAAAGTGCATGGAGCGATGTGATGAAGGTGTTCATGGAGCATTGTGATGACAATGACATGGAGCATTGTGGTGCCAAGGGTCATGGTTCTTTGTGATGACAAAGGTCATGTAGCATTTTGATGACAAGGGAGTGGTACATTGTGACGATAAGGGCATGTAGCATTGTGATGACTGGGGTCATGGAACATTGTGATGAAAGGGGTGAGGGAGTATTGTGATGATTAGTGATGGAACATTGTGATATCAGTGGTGAGAGAGCATTTTCTTGAGAAGTGCATGGAGTATTGTGATGACAAAGATGTGAAGCATTGTGTTGACAAGCGCATGGCGCCTTGTGATGACATCGGCCATGGAGCAGTGTGCTGACAAGCTCATGGAGCTTTGTGATGACAAGGGTCATGGAGCATTTTGATGACAAGGGAGTGGTACATTGTGACGATAAGGGCATGTAGCTTTGTGATGACTGGGGTCATGGAACATTGCGATGAAAGGGGTGAGGGAGTATTGTGATGATTAGTGATGGAACATTGTGATATCTGTGGTGAGAGAGCATTTTCTTGAGAAGTGCATGGAGTATTGTGATGACAAAGATGTGAAGCATTGTGTTGACAAGCGCATGGCGCCTTGTGATGACATCGGCCATGGAGCAGTGTGCTGACAAGCTCATGGAGCATTGTGATGACAAGGGTCATGGAGCATTGTGCTGACAAAGGCTTGGAGCATTGTGATGCGAAGGGTCACAGAGCATTGTGATTAAAAGTTCATGGAGCATTGTGGTGACAAATGTCACAGAGCTTTGGGTGACGAGGTCATGGACCATTGTGATGACAAATGTCATGAAGCATTGTGATGACTGAAGTCACGGAGCATTGTGATAACAGTGGTCTTGGAGCATTGTGATGAAAAGGGAATGGATCATTGTGATCAAATAGGCATGGATTCTTGTCATGACAGTGTTCAAGGAGCATACTGATGACAACTGTCAGGGAGCATTGTGCTGACCAGCTCATGGAGCATTGTGATGACAAGTGTATTGAGCATTGTGATGACAAATGTCATGGAGCATTGTGATGAGAAGACCATTGATAATTGTGTTGACGAGCGTAATGGGGCACTGTGATGACAAATGTTACGGAACATTGTGATCACAAGGGTTTGGAACATTGTGATGACAGAGGTCATGGAGCATTTTGATTTCATTGTGATGAAAATAGCATGAAACATTATGATGATGGGCATGGTTCATTGTGATGACAGGGTTCATGGAGCATTGAGATGAAAAGGGGCAAGGAGCATTGTGATTAAAGGGATCTTGGAGCATTGTGATGAGAAGGTCATGGAACATTGGGCTGAAAATATTCATGGAGTATTGTGATGGCATGGGTCATGGAGCATTGTGATGACAACGATCATGGAGATATGTGATGAAAAGCGTCATGGGGCATTCTGATTACAGGGGTCATGGAGCATTGGGATGACAGGGTTCATGGGGCATTGGTCTGATAAATTTCTTGGATTATTGTGATGACAGTGGGCATGGCGCATTGTGATAAAAAGGGCATGAAGCATTGTTATGACAAGTTCATAGATTATTGTGAAGACAGGTGTCAGGGAGCATTGTGGTGACATATGTCATGATCCATTGTGATGACAATGGCATGGAGCACTGTGATGCCAAGTGTCATGGAGAAATGTGATGACAAATATAATGGAGCATTTTGATTACAAGGGCTTGGAGCCTTGTGATGACAAGGGTTATGGAGCATTGTGATGACAAGGGAATGGATCATTGTGATGACAAGTGTCATGGAGCATTTTGATGACAAGAGTCCAGTATCATTGTGTTGTCAGGGGTCATGGATCGTTGTGATGACAGTGGTCATGGAGCATAATGATGACTGGGTTCATGGGGCATTGTGAAGAGAAGGTCATGGAGCATTGGGCTGTAAATATTCATTGAGTATTGTGATGACACGGGTCATGGAGCATTTTGATGACAAGGGAATGGAGCATTGTGATGAAAAGGGCATGGAGCATGTTGATGAAAGGCAATGGAGCATTTTGAAGACATGCTTCATTAAGCATTGTGATGACAAGGGCATGGAGCATTGTGATTACAGGGGTCTTGGAGTATTGTGATGAAAAGTGCAAGGATTATTGTGATGAAAAATGAATGGAGCCTTGTCATGACAGGTTTAAAGGAGCATATTGACGACCATTGTCAGGGAGCATTGTAATGACAAGTTTATTGAGCATTGTGATGACAAAGGTCATGGAGTATTGTGAATAAAATACCATGGATAATTGTGATGATGAGCGTCATGGGGCGTTGTGATGACAAGTGTTATGGAACATTGTGATCACAAGGGTTTAGAGCATTGCGATGACAGAGGTCATGGAGCATTTTGATTTCATTGTGATGACAACAGCATGAAGCATTATGATGATGGGCATGGTGCACTGTGATGACAGGGTTCATGGAGCATTGAGATGAAAAGGGGCATGGAGCATTTTGATTACAGGGGTCTTGGAGCATTGCGATGCTCAGGTCATGGAGCATTGTGATGAGAAGGCGAAGGCGCATTCTGATGACATGCGTCATGGAGCTTTGTGATGACAAAGGCATGGAGCATTGTGATTACAGGTGTCTTGGAGCCTTTTGATGACAAGGGTCATGGAGCCTTGTGATGAGAAGGCCGTGGAATATTGTAATGGCAGTTTTTATGGAGCATTGTTATAACAGGTGTAATGGAGCATTTTCATGACAAGGGCATGGAGCATTGGTCTGAAAATTTTCATGGATTATTGTGATGAGAGGGGGCATGGAGCATGGTTATGACAAGGGCACGGAACACTGTGATACATGGGTCATGGAGGATTGTAATGACAAGCCTTGGAGCTTTGTGTTAAGAAGAGCATCGAGCATTGTGATGAAAAGCATCATGGAGCCTGTGATGACAAGGACATGTAACAATGTGATGAGAGGGTTCATGGAGCATTTTGATGACAATGGCATGGAGCATTGTGATGCCAAGGGTCATGGAGCTTTTTGATGACAAAGGTCATGGAGGGTTTTGATGACAACGGCGTGGTGCACTGTGATGAGAAGGGCAGTGAGCATTGTGATGAAAGGGTCATGGAGCAATTTGATGAAAAGTGTCATGGGACATTTTGATGACAGGGGTTATGGAACGTTGTGATGTCAGGGGTCAGGGAGCATTGTGATGAAAAGGGTCATGGAGCATTGTGATGACAGGGGTCATGGAACATTGTGATGACAGGTGAGAGGGAGTATTGTGATGACAAGTGATGGAACATTATGATATCAGTGATGGGAAAGCATTTTGATGGGAAGTGCATGGAGCATTGTGACAACAAGGTTTATCGAGAACTGTGATGACAAGGTTGTGGAGCATTGTGATGACAAGCACATGTCGCATTGTGATGACACTGGTCATGGGGCATTTTGCGGAAAAGCGCATGGAGCATTGTGCTGACAAAGGCATTTAGCATAGTTATGACATGAGTAAGAGAACATTATGATGAAAATTTCATGGATAATTGTGGTGACAAATGACACAGAGACTTTTGATGATGAGGGCATGGACCATTGTGATGACAGGGGTCATGGAGCATTTTGATGACTGTGGTCATGGAGCATTGTGAAGACATGGGTCATGGAGCATTGTAATGAGACGGTCATTGAGCATTTGGCTGAAAATGTACATGTAGTATTGTGATGATAGGGGTCATGGAGCTTTTTGATGACAAGGGAATGGAGCACTGTGATGACAAGGTCCTGGAGCATTGTGATGAGAGGAACATGGAGCCTTGTGATGACAAGGGTCATGGAGCATTCTGATGAAAAGGTGCATGGAGCATTGTGATTACAGGGGTTTTGTAGCATTGTGTTGACAAGGGCATGGAGAATTGTGATGCGAAGGCCATGGAGCATTCTGATGACATGCGTCATGGAGCTTTGTGATGACAAGGACATGGAGCATTGTGATTACAGGAGTCTTGGATCATTGTGATGAAAAGGGTGTGGATCATTGTGATGAAAATTGCATGGAGCCTTGTCATGACAGGGTTCAAAGAGCATACTGATGAGAAGTGTCAAGGAGCATTGTGATGATAAGTGTATTGAGCATTGTGATGACAAAGATCAAGGAGCATTGTGATGAGAAGACCATTGATAATGGTGATGACCAGCCTCATGGGGCATTGTGATGACAAGAGTTATGGAACATTGTGATCAGAAGGGTTTGGACCATTGTGATGTCAGAGGTCATTGAGCATTTTGATTTCATTGTTATGACAATAGCATGAAATATTCTGGTGATGGACACGGTGCATTGTGATGACAGGGTTCATGGAGCATTGAGATGAAAAGGGGCATGGAGCACTGTGATTACAGTGGTCTTGGAGCATTGTGATCACAAGGGCATGGAGCATTGTGATGAGAAGGCCATGCAGCATTCTGGTGACTTGCGTCATGGAGCTTTGTGATGACAAGGGCATGGAGCTTTTGATTAGAGGGGTCTTGGAGCATTGTGATGACGAGGTTCATGGAGGCTTGTGATGACATGGCCGTGGAACTTTGTGATGGCAGTGGTCATGGAGCATTGTTATGACAAGGGCACGGAACACGGTGATACATAGATCATGCAGGATTGTAATGACAAGGACATGTAGCATTGTGATGAGAAGGGCATCGAGCGTTGTGATGACCAGCCTCATGGAGATTTGTGATGACAAATGCATGGAGCAATGTGATGAGAGTGTTCATGGAGCATTGTGATGACAATGGAATGGAGCATTGTGATGCCAAGTGTCATGGAACTTTGTGATGACAAAGGTCATGGAGCATTTTGATAACAAGTGCGTGGTGCATTGTGATGATAAGTGCAGGGAGCATTGTGATGACATGGGTTATGGAGCATTGTGCTTACACGCGCATCCAGCATTGTGCTGACAACGGTCATGGAGCATTGTGCTGACAATGGCATGGAGCTTTGTGATGACAAGGGTCACAGAGCACTGTGATGAATAGTTCATGGAGCATTGTGGTGACAAAGGTCACAAAGCCTTGTGTGACGAGGTCATGGAACATTGTGATGACAAATGTCTTGAAGCACTGTGATGACTGTAGTCACGGAGCATTGTGATGACAGTGTACTTGGAGCATTGAGATGCCAAGGGCATGGAGCATTGTGATGAGAATGCCATGGAGCATTCAGATGACATGTGTCATGGAGTTTTGTGATGACAAGGGCAGGGAGCATTGTGATTACAGGGTTCTTGGAGCATTGTGATGAAAAGGGAAAGGATCATTGTGATGAAAAAGGCATGGAGCCTTTTCATGACAGTGTTCATGGAGCATACTGATGACAAGTGTCAGGGAGCATTGTGGTGATAAGTGTATTGAGGATTGTGGTGACAAAGGTCATGGAGCACTGTGATGATTAAACCATTCATAATTGTGATGAGGAGCGTCATGGGGCATTGTGATGACAAGTGTTATGGAACATTGTGATTACAAGGGTTTTTAGCATTGTGATGACAGATGTCATGGAGCGTTTTGATTTCATTGTGATGACAATAGCATGGAGCATTATGATGATGTGCCTGGGGCATTGTGATGACAGGGATCATGGAGCATTGAGATAAAAAGGGGCATGGAGCACTATGATTACAGGGGTGTTGGAGCATTGTGATGACAAGGGCATGGAGCATTGTGATGAGAAGGCCATGAAGCATTATGATGACATGCGTCATGGATCTTTGTGATGACAAGGGCATGGAGCATTGTGATTACAGGGGTCTTGGAGCATTGTGATGACAAGGGTCATGGAGCCTTGGATGACAAGGCCGTGGAACATTGTGATGGCAGGGATCATGGAGCATTGTTATGACAGGGGTTATGGAGCATTGTGATGACAAAGGCATGGAGCATTGTGATGACAGGGGCATGGAACTTTGGTCTGACATGTTTCATGGATTATTGTGATGAGAGTGGGCATGACGCATTGTGATGACAAATGCATGGAGCATTGTGATGACAAGGTCAGGGATTATTGTGAAGACAGGTGTCAGGGAGCATTTTCATGAAATATGTCATCGACCATTGCGATGGCAATTGCATGGAGCATTGTGATGCCAAGTGTCATGGAGGATTGTGAAGACAAACGTAATGGAGCATTTTGATGACAAGGGTTTAGAGCATCGTGATGACAAGGGTCTTGGAGAATTGTGATGCAAAGGGCATGGAGCACTGTGATGACAGGGGCATGGAACATTGTTCCTACAAGTTTCATGGATTATTGTGATGACAGTGGGCATGGCACATTGTGATGACAAGAGCATGGAGCATTGCGGTGACAAACGTCACAGAGCCTAGTGTGACGTGGGCATGGAACATTGTGATGACAAATGTCATAAAGCATTGTGATGACTGGAGTCACGGAGCATTGTGATGACAGGGTTCATGGAGCATTGTGATGAGAACGGCATAGAGCACTGTGATGACAGGGCCATGGAACTTTGGTCTGACAAGTTTCATGGATTATTGTGATGACATTGGGCATGGCTCATTGTGATGACAAGGGCATGGAGCATTGTGATGCCAAAGTCATGCAGTATTGTGAAGACAGGTGTCAGGGAGCATAGTGATGACATATGTCATGGTCCATTGTGATGACAGTGGCATTGAGCATTGTGATGCCAAGGGTAATGGTGGATTGTGATGACAAAGGTAATGGAGCATTTTGATGACAAGGGTTTGGAACACCGTGATGACAAGGGTCATGGAGCACTGTGATGACAAGGTAATGGAGCATTGTGATGACAAGGGTCATGGAGCATTTTGATGACAAGATTCCCAGATCATTGTGTTGTCAGGGGTCAAGGAGCGCTGTGATGACTGTGGTCATGGAGCATTGTGAAGACAGGGTCATGGAACATTGTGATAAGAAGGTCATGGAGCATTGGGCTGAAAATATTCATGGAGTATTGTGATGACAGGTGTAATGGGGCATTGTGATGACAAGGGAATGGAGTATTGTGATGACAAGGTCCTGGGGCATTGTGATGAGAAAACCATGGAGACTTGTGATGACATGTCTCATAGAGCATTCTGATGAAAAGGTGCATGGAGCATTGTGATTAGAGGGGTCTTGGAGCATTGTGATGAAAATGGTATGGATAATCGTGATGAAAAAGGCATGGAGCCTTGTCATGACAGGGTTTAAGGAGCATACTGATGACAAGTGTCAGGGAGCATTGTGATGACAAGTTTATTGAGCATTGTGATGGCAAAGGTCATGGAGCACTGTGATGAGAAGACCATGGATATTTGTGATGATGAGCGTCATGGGGCATTGTGATGACAAGTGTTATGGAACATTGTTATCACAAGGGTTTGGAGCATTTTGATGACAGAGGTCATGGAGCATATTGATTTCATTGTGATGACAATAGCATGAAGCATTATGATGATGGACATGGTGCATTGTGATGACAGGTTCATGGAGCAATTTGATGAAAAGTGTCATGGAACATTTTGATGACAGTGGTTATGGAACATTGTGATGTCAGGGGTCTTGGAGCATTGTGATGAAAAGGGTGATGGAGCATTCTGATGACAGAGGATATGGAACATTTTGATGTCATGGGTCATGGAGCATTGTGATGACAAGTGCATGGAGCATTGTGATGACAAGGTCATGTAGCATTTTGCTGACAAATGCATGGTGAATTGTGATGACAAGTGTCAGGAGCTCTGTGAAGACAAGCGTCAAGGAGCATTGTGATTACATGGGTCATGGAGCATTGGGATGTCAACCGCATGGAACATTCTGATGACAAGTGGCATGGATCATTTTGATGACTGTCGTCATGTAGCATTGTGATGACATGGGTCATGGAGTTTTGTGATGAGAAGGTCATGGGGCATTGGGATGAAAATATTCATGGAGTACTGTGATAAAAGCGGTCATGGAGCATTGTGATGAGAAGGGAATGGAGCAATGTGATGAGAAGTTCCTGGAGCATTGTGATTAGAGGTCCTTGGAGCCTTGTGATGACAAGGGTCATGGAGGCTTGTGATGACAAGGCCGTTGAACATTGTGATGGCATTGGTCATGGAGCATTGTTATGACAAGGGTAATGGAGCATTGTGATGACAAGTGCATGGGGCATTGGTGTGAAAATTTTTATGGATTATTGTGATGAGAGTGGTCAAGGAACATTGTGATGAAAAGGACACGGAACACTGTGATACATAGACGATGCAGGATTGTAATGACAATGGCATGGAGCATTGTGATGAGAAGGGCATCGAGCATTGTGATGACAAGCGTCATGGAGATTTGGTATGAAAAGTGCATGAAGCTATGTGATGAGAGGGTTCATGGAACATTGTGATGACAATGGAATGGAGCACTGTGATGCCAAGGGTCATGGACCTTTGTTATGACAAATGTCATGGAGCATTTTGATGACAAGGGTGTGGTGCATTGTGATGAGAAGGACAGGGAGCATAGTGATGACAGGGTCATGGAGCAATTAGATGAAAAGTGGCATGGAACATATTGATGACAGATGTTATAGAACATTGTGATGTCAGGGGTCATGTAGCTTTGTGATGAAAAGGGTCATGGAGCATTTTGATTACAGGGGTTACGGAACATTGTGATGTCAGGAGTCATGGAGCATTGTGATGATAAGGGCATGTAGCATTGTGATGACAGCAGTCATGGAACATTGTGATGACAGGAGTGAGGGAGTATTGTGATGACTAGTGTTGGAACATTGTGATATATGTGGTGAGAGAGCATTTTGATGAGAAGTAAATGGAGCATTGCGATGACAAGTGTTATGGAGCATAGCGATGAAAAGGATGTGGAGCATTGTGATGAAAAGCGCATGGTGCATTGTGATGACATTTTTCATGGAGCATTGTGCTGACAAGCGCATGGAGCATTTTGATGAAAAGTGTCATGGCACATTGTGCTGACAAAGGCATAGAGCATTATGATGACAAGGGACACAGAGCATTGTGATGAAAAATTCATGGAGCATTTTGGTGACAAAGATCACAGAGCCTTGTGTGAAGAGAGCATGGATCATTGGTATGAAAAGTTTCATAGATTATTGTGAGGACAGTGGGCATGGAAAATTGTGATGACAAGGATATGGAGCACTGTGGTGACAAAGGTCACAGAGCCTTTTGTGACGAAGGCATGGACCATTGTGATGACAAAGTTCATGAAGCATTGTGATGACTGGACTCACGGAGCATTGTGATGACAGGGGTCATGGAGCATTGTGATGACAAGGGCATGGAGCATTGTGAGGACAGGGGCATGGAACATTGGTCTGACAAGTTTCTTGGATTATTGGGATGAGAGTGGGCATGGCGCATTGTGATGACAAGAGTATGGAACATTGTGATGACAAGGTCATGGAGTATTGTGAAGACAGGTTTCAGGGAGCACTGTGATGAAATATGTCATTGTCCTTTGTGATGACAATGGCATGGAGCATTGTGATACCAAGTGTCATGGAGGATTGTGATTACAAAGGCAATGGAGCATTTTGATGACAAGGGCTTGGAACATTGTGATGACAAGGGTCATGGAGCACTGTGATGACAATGGCATGGAGCATTGTGATGACAAGGGCCATTGAGAATTTTGATGACAACGTCGTGAAGCATTGTGATGACAAGTGCATGGAGCTTGCTATGACAGGGGTCATAGAGCATTGCGATGACAAGTGCATGGAGAATTGTGATGACAAGATCATGTAACATTGTGATGAGAAGTGTCATGGAGCATTGTGATGACAAGGACGTGGAGAATTGTAAAGACATGGGACAGGGAGCATTGTGATGAACAGGGCATGGAAAATTGTGATGGCAAGACCGTGGAACATTGTTATTAAAAGACCATGGATAATTATGATGAAGAGCGTCATGGATCACTGTAATGACAAGGGGCATGGAGCATTGTGATGAGAGGTGTCATGGAGCATTGTGATGAGACTGGTCATGGAGCATTGTGATGACATGGGTCATGGAGCATTGTGATGAGGTCATGGGGCATTGGGCTGAAAATATTCATGGAGTATTGTGATGACAGTGGTCAAGGAGCATTGTGATGACAAGGGAATGGAGCATTGTGATGACAAGGTCCAGGAGCACTGTGATGAGAAGACCATGGAGCCTTGTGATGACAAGTCTCATGGAGCATTCTGATGAAGAGGGGCATGGAGCATTGTGATTACAGGGCTCTTGGAGCATTGTGATGACAAGGGCATGGAGCATTGTGATGAGAAGGCCATGGAGCATTCTGATGACATGCATCATGGATCTTTGTGACCAAAAGGGCATGGAGCATTGTGATTACAGGGGTCTAGGATCACTGTGATGACAAGGGTCATGGAGCCTTGGATGACAAGGCCGTGGAACTTTGTGATGGCAGGGGTCATGGAGCATTGTTATGACAGGGGTAATGGAGCATTTTGATGAGAGGGGAAATGGAGCATTGTGATGAAAAGGGCATGAAACATTGGTCTGAAAATTTCATGGAATTTTGTGATGAGATTCGGATGGAGCATCGTGATGACTAGGGCACGGAACACCGTGATATATTTGTCATGGAGGATTGTAATGACAATGGCATGGAGCATTGTGATGAGAAGAGTATCGAGCATTGTGATGACAAGCCTCATGGAGCATTGTGGTGACAAGTGCATGGAGCAATGCGATGAGAGGATTCATGTAGCATTGTGATGAAATGGCATGGAGCATTGTGGTGACAAAGGTCACAGAGCCTTGTGTGAAGAGGGCATGGACCACTGTGTTGACAAATGTCATGAAGGATTGTGATGACTGGAGTCAGGGAGCATTGTGATGACAGGGGTCATGGAGCATTGTGCTGACAACCACATGGAGCATTTAATGACAAGTGTCATGGAGCATTGTGCTGAGAAAACCATGGAGCATTGTGATGACAAGGGACACAAAGCATTGTGATGAAAAGTTCATGGAGCATTGTGGTGACAAAGATCACAGAGCCTTGTGTGACGAGGGCATGTACCATTGGTCAGACAATTTTCATGGATTATTGTGATGACAGTGGGCATGGAGCATTGTGAGGACAAGGGCATGGAGCATTTTGGTGACAAAGGTAACGGAGCATTGTGTGACGAAGGCATGAACCATTGTGATGACAAAGGTCATGAAGCATTGTGATGACTGGAGTCACGGAGCATTGTGATGACAGGGGTCATGGAGCATTGTGATGACAAGTGCATGGAGCATTGTGATGACAAGGGCATGGAACATTGTGATGACAAGGTCATGGAGTATTGTGAAGACAGGTGTCAGGGAGCATTGTGATGACATATGTCATTGTCCATTGTGATGAAAATGGCATGGAGCCTTGTGATACCAAGTGTCATGGAGGATTGTGATGACAAATGTAATGGAGCATTTTGATGACAAGGTCGTGGTGCATTGTGATGAGAAAGGCAGGGAGCATTGTGATGACAGGGTCATGGAGAAAATTTATGAAAATGGTCATGGAACATTTTGATTACAGGGTTTATGGAACATTGTGATGTCAGGGCTCATAGAGCATTTTGATGAAAAGGGTCATGGAGCATTCTGATGAAAAGGTGCATGGAGCATTGTGATTAAAGGGGTTTTGAAGCAATGTGATGACAAGGGCATGGAGCATTGTGATGAGAAGGCAATGGAGCGTTCTGATGACATGCGTCATGGAGCTTTGAGATGACAAAGACATGGAGCATTGTGATTACAGGGGTCTTGGAGCATTGTGATGAAAAGGGAATGGATCATTGTTATGAAAAATGCATCGAGCCTTGTCATGACAGGGTTCAAGGAGCATACTGATGACAACACTAAGGGAGCATTGTGATGATAAGTGTATTGAGCATTGTGATGACAAAGATCATGGAGCATTGTGATGAGAAGACCATGGATAATTGTGATGATGAGCGTCATGGGGCATTGTGATGACAAGTGTCATGGAACATTGGGATCAGAAGGGTTCGGTGCATTGTGATGACAGAGGTCACTGAGCATTTTGATTTCATTGTGATGACAATAGCATGAAATACTATGGTGATGGGCACGATGCATTGTGATGGCAGGGTTCTTGGAGCATTGAGATGAAAAGGGGCATGGAGCACTGTGATTACAGGGGTGTTGGAGCATTGTTATGACAAGGGCATGGAGCATTGTGATTAAAGGGGTCTTGGAGCATTTTGATACCAAGGGTCATCGAGGCTTGTGATGACAAGGCTGTGGAACCTTGTGATGGCAGGGGTCATGGAACATTGTTATGACAAGTGTAATGGAGCATTGTGATGACAAGGGCACGGAACACTGTGATACATAGATCATGCAGGATTGTAAAGACAAGGGCATGGAGCACTGTAATGAGAAGTGCATCGAGCGTTGTGAGGACAAGCCTCATGGAGATTTGTGATGACAAGCACATGGCGCATTCTGATGACATGGGTCATGGAGCATTGTGCTGACAAAGGCATGGTGCATTTTGATGACAAATATCACAGTGCATTGTGATGAAATGTTCATGGAGCATTGTGGTGACAAAGGTCACAGAGCCTTGTATGACAATGGCATGGACTATTGTGATGACAAAAGTCATGAAGCATTGTGATGACTGGAGTCACGGAGCATTGTGATGACAAGGGTCATGGAGCATTGTGATGACAGGGTTCATGGGGCATTGTGATGAGAAAGTCATGGAGCTTTGGGCTGAAAATGTTCATGATGTATTGTGATGACAGGTGTCATGGGGTATTTTGATGTCATGGGAATGGACCATTGTGATGAAAAGGGCATGGAGCATGGTGATGAGAAGGCCTTGCAGCATTCTGAAGACATGTGTCATGAAGCTTTGTGATGACAATGGCATGGAGCATTGTGATTCCAGGGGTCTTGGAGCATTGTGAGGAAAAGTGCATGGATCATTGTGATGCAAAATTCATGGAGCCTTGCCATGACATGGTTCAAGGAGCATACATCTGACAAGTGTCAGGGAGCATTGTGATGACAAGTGTATTGAGCATTGTGATGACAAAGGTCATTGAGTATTGTGAATAGAAGGCCATGGATAATTGTGAAGATGAGCGTAATGGGGCGTTGTGATGACAAGTGTTATGGAACATTGTGATCACAAGGGTTTGGAGCATTGTGATGCCAGAGGTCATGGAGCATTATGATTTCATTGTGATGACAATAGCATGAAGCATTATGATGATGGGCATGGTGCATTGTGATGACACGGTTCATGGAGCATTGAGACGAAAAGGGGCATTGAGCATTGTGATTACAGGGGTCTAGGAGAATTGTGATGACAAGGGCATGGAGCATCGTGAATGAGAAGGCCATGGAGCATTCTGATGACATGCGTCATGGAGCTTTGTGATGACAAGGACATGGAGCATTGTGGTGACAAAGGTCACAGAGCCTTGAGTGACGAGGGCATGGACCATTGTTATGACAAAGGTCATGAAGCATTGTGATGACTGGTGTCACGGAGCATTGTGATGACAGGGTTCATGGCGCATTGTGATGACAATGGCATGGATCATTGTGATGACAGGGGCATGGAACAGTGGTCTGACAACTTTCATGGATTCTTGTGATGAGAGTGGGCATGGCGCATTGTGATGACAAGGGCATGGAACATTGTGATGACAAGGTCTTGGCGTATTGTGAGGAGAGGTGTCAGGGATCATTGTGATGATATATGTCATTGCCCATTGTGATGAAAATGGCATGGAACATTGTGATACCAAGTTTCATGGAGGATTGTGATGACATAGGTAATGGAGCATTTTGATGACAAGGGCTTGGGACATTGTGATGACAAGCGTCATGGAGCATTGTGATGACAAGGGCATGGAGCATTGTGATGACAAGGGCCATTGAGAGTTTTGATGACAACGTCGTGAAGCATTGTGATGACAAGCGCATGGAGCTTGCTATGACAGGGGTCATAGAGCATTGCAATGACAAGTGCATGGAGAATTGTGATGACAATTCATGTAAAATTGTGATAAGATGTGTCATGGAGCATTGTGATGACAAGGATGTGGAGAATTGTGATGACATGGGACATGGAGCATTGTGATGACCAGGGCATCTAGCATTGTGATGGCAAGACCGTGGAGCATTGTGATGAGAAGATCATGGATAATTGTGATGACGAGCGTCATGTAGCACTGTAATAACAAGGGGCATGTAGAATTGTGATTACAGGGGTCTTGGAGCACTGTGATGACAAGGGAATGGAACATTGTGATGAGAAGGCCATGGAGCATACTGATGACATGCGTCATGAATCATTGTGACAGCAAGGGCATGGAGCATTGTGATTACAGAGGTCTTGGAGCACTGTGATGACAAGGGTCATGGAGCCTTGGATGACAAGGCCGTGGAATATTGTGATGGCATGTGTCTTGGAGCATTGTTATGACAGGGGTAATGGAGCATTGTGATGACAAGGGCATGGAACATTGGTCTGAAAATTTCATGGATTATTTTGATGAGTTTCGGCATGGAACATTGTGATGACTAGGGCACGGAACACTGTCATACATGTGTCATGGAGGATTGTAATGACAAGGGCATGGAGCATTTTGATGAGAAGAGTATCGAGCATTGTGATGACAAGCGTCATGGAGCATTGTGCTGACAAGGGCATGGAGCAATGTGAAGAGAGGTTTCATGTAGCATTGTGATGAAATGGCATTGAGCATTGTGATGCCAAGGGTCATGGAGCTTTGTGATGACAAAGGTCATGGAGCATTTTGTTGAGATGGTCGTGGTGCACTGTGATGAGAAGGGCAGGGAGCATTGCGATGACAGGGTCATGGAGCAAATTGATGAAAAGTGTCATGGAATATTTTGATGACAGGGGTTATGGAACATTGTGATGTCAGGGGTCATGGAGCATTTTGATGAAAAGGGTCATGGAGCATTCTGATGAAAAGGTGCATGGAGCATTGTGATTACAGGGGTTTTGAGGAATTGTGATGACAAGGGCATGGATCATTTTGATGAGAAGGCAATGGAGCATTCTGATGACATGCGTCATGGAGCTTTGTGATGACAAGGACATGGGGCATTGTGATTACAGGGGTCTAGGAGCATTGTGATGAAAAGGGAATGGATCATTGTGATGAAAATGCATGGAGTCTTGTCATGACAGTGTTCAAGGAGCATACCGATGATAAGTGTCCGGGAGTATTGTGATGATAAGTGTATTGAGCATTGTGATGACAAAGGTCATGGAGGATTGTGATGATAAGACCATGGATAATTGTGAGGACCAGGCTCATGGGTACTGTGATGACAAGTGTTATGGAACATTTTGATCACAAGGGTTTGGTGCATTGTGATGACAGAGGTCATTGAGCATTTTGATTTCATTGTGATGACAATAGCATGAAATATTATGGTGATTGGCTCAGTGCATTGTGATGACAGGGTTCATGGAGCTTTGAGATGAAAAGGGGCATGGAACATTGTGATTACAGGGTTGTTGGGGCATTGTGACGACAAGGGCATGGAGCATTGTGATGTGAAGTCCATGGAGCATTCTGATGACATGCGTTATGGAGCTTTGTGATGACATGTGAATAGAGCATTGTGATTACAGGGGTCTTGAAGCATTGTGATGACAATGGTCAGGGAGGCTTGTGATGACAAGGCCGTTGAACTTTGTGATGGCATTGGTCATGGAGCATTGTTTTGACAGGGGTAATGGAGCATTGTGATGACAAGTGCATGGGGCATTGGTCTGAAAATTTTCATGGATTATTGTGATGAGAGTGGGCATGGAGCATTCTGATGACAAGGGCATGGAACACTGTGATACATAGATCATGCAGGATTGTAATGTCAATGGCAAGGAGCATTGTGATGAGAAGGGCATCGAGCATTGTGATGACAAGAGTCATGGAGATTTGGGATGAAAAGTGCATGGAGCGATGTGATGAGAGGGTTCATGGAGCACTGTGATGAGAAAGGAATGGAGCATTGTGATGCAAGGTTCATGGACCTTTTTGATGATAAAGGTCATGGAGCATTTTGATGACAAGGGCGTGGTGCATTGTGATAAGAAGTGCAGGGAGCATTGTGATTACAGGGGTCTTGGAGCATGTGATGACAAGTGCATGGAGCATTGTGATGAGAAGGCCATGGAGCATTTTGATGACATGCGTCAAGGATCTTTGTGATGACAAGGGCATAGAGCATTGTTATTACAGGGGTCTTGGAGCAATGTGATGACAAGGGTCATGTAACCTTGGATGACAAAGCCATGGATCATTGTGATGGCAGGTGTCATGGAGCATTGTTATGACTGGGATAATGGAGCATTGTGATGACAAGGGCATGGAACATTGGTCTGAATATTTCATGGATTATTGTGATGAGATTCGGCATGGTGCATTGTGATGACTAAGGCACGGAACACTGTGCTACATGTGTCATGGAGGATTGTAATGACAAGGGCATGGAGCATTGTGGGGAGAAGAGTATCGAGCATTGTGATGGCAAGCATCATGGAGCATTGTGCTGAAAATGGAATAGAGCAATGTGATGAGAGGTTTCATGTAGCATTGTGATGAAATGGCATGGAGCATTGCGATGCCAAGGGTCATGGAGCTTTGTGATGACAAACGTCATGGAGCATTTTGATGACAAGGTCGTGGTGCATTGTGATGAGAAGGGCAGGGAGCATTGTGAAGACAGGGTCATGGAGCAAATTGATGAAAAGTGTCATGGAACATTTTGATAACAGCGGTTATGGAACATTGTGATGTGAGGGGTAATGGAGCATTTTGATGAAAAGCGTCATGGAGCATTCTGATGAAAAGGTGCATGGAGCATTTTGATTACAGGGGTTTTGAAGCATTGTGATGACAAGGGCATGGAGTATTGTGATGAGAAGGCAATGGAGCATTCTGATGACATGCATCATGGAGAGTTGTGATGACAAGGATACAGAATATTGTAATTACAGGTGTCTTGGAGCATTGTGATGAAAACGGAATGGATCATTGTGATGAAAAATGCATTGAGCCTTGTCATGTCAGGGTTCAAGGAGCATACTGATGACAACTGTCAAGGAGCATTGTGATGAGAAGTGTATTGAGCATTGTGATGACAAAGATCATGGAGCATTGTGATGAGAAGTCCATGGATAATTGTGATGACCAGCGTCATAGGGCATTGTGATGACAAGTGTTATGGAACATTGTGATCAGAAGGGTTTGGTGCATTGTGATGACAGAGGTCATTGAGCATTTTGATTTCATTGTGATGACAATAGCATGAAATATTATGGTGAATGGCACGGTGCATTGTGATGACAGGATTCATGGAGCATTGAGATGAAAAGGGGCATGGAGCATTGTGATTATAGGGCTGTTGGAGGATTGTGATGACAAGGGCATGGAGCATTGTGATGAGAAGGTCATGGAGCATTCAGATGACATGCGTCATGGAGCTTTGTGATGACAAGGGCATGGAGCATTGTGATTACAGGGGTCTTGGATCATTGTGATGACAAGGGTCATCGAGGCTTGTGATGACAAGGCCGTGGAACCTTGTGATAGCAGGGGTCATGGATCATTGTTATGACAGGGATAATGGAGCTTTGTGATGACAAATGTTATGGGGGATTTTGATGACAAGTGCGTGGTGCATTGTGATGAGAAGGGCAGGGAGCATTGTGATGACAGCGTCATGGAGCAATTTGATGAAAAGTGTCATGGAATATTTTGATGACAGGGGTTTGGAACATTGTGATGTCAGGGGTCATGTAGCATTGTGATGATAAGGGCATGTAGCACTATGATGACAGTGGTCATGGAACATTGTGATGACAGGGGTGAGGGAGTATCGTCATAACTAGTGATGGAACATTGTGATATATGTGTTGAGAGAACATTTTGATGAGAAGTGCATGGAGCATTGTGATGACAAATTTTATGGAGCATAGCGATGAAAAGGATCTGGAGCATTGTGATGACAAGCGCATAGCACCTTGTGATGACATGTGTCAGGGAGCATTGTGCTGACAAAGGCATGGAGCATTGTGATGACAAGGGACAAAGAGCATTGTGATGAAAAGTTCATGGAGAATTGTGGTGACAAAGATCACCGAGCCTTGTGTGAAGATGGCATGGATCATTGGTCTGAAAAGTTTCATGGATTATTGTGATGACAGTGGGCATGGAGCATTGTGATGACAAGGGCATGGAGCATTGTGGTGACAAAGGTCACATAGCCTTGTGTGACGAGTGCATGGACCATTGTGATGACAAATGTCATGAAGCATTGTGATGACTGGAGTCAGGGAGCATTGTGATGACATATGTCATTGTCCATTGTGATGACAATGGCATGGAGCATTGTGATACAAAGTGTCATGGAGGATTGTGATGACAAAGGTAATGGAGCATTTTGATGACAAGGGTTTGGAACATTGTGATGACAAGGTCCTGTAGCATTGTGATGACAAGTGCCATTGAGAATTTTGATGACAACATCGTGAAGCATTGTGATGACAAGCGCATGGAGCTTGCTATGACAGGGGTCAGAGTGCATTGCGATGACAAGTGCATGGAGAATTGTGATGAAAAGATCATGTAACATTGTGGTAAGAAGTGTCATGGAGCATTGTGATGACAAGGACGTGGAGAATTGTGATGACATGGGACATGGACCATTGTGATGACCAGGGCATGGAGCATTGTGATGGCAAGACCGTGGAGCATTGTGATGAGAAGATCACGGATAATTGTGATGACGAGCGTCATGGAGCACTGCAATGACAAGGGGCATGGAGCATTGTGATTAGAGGGGTCTTGGAGCATTGTGATGACAAGGGCATGGAGCATTGTGATGAGAAGGCCACGGAGCATTCTGATGACATGCGTCATGAATCTTTGTGACTACAAAGGCATGGAGCATTGTGATTACAGGGGTCTTGGAGAATTGTGATGACAAGGGTCATGGAGCCTTGGATGACAAGGCCGTGGAACATTGTGATGGCAGTGGTCATGGAGCATTGTTATGACAGGGGTAATGGAGCATTGTGATGACAAGGGCATGGAACATTAGTCTGAAAATTTCATGGATTATTGTGATGAGATTCGGCATGGAGCATTGTGATGACTAGGGCACGGAACAGTGTGATGCCTGTGTCATGGGGGATTGTAGTGACAAGGGCATGTAGCATTGTGATGAGAAGCGTATCGAGCATTGTGATGACAAGCGTCATGGAGCATTGTGCTGACAATGGCATTGAGCAATGTGATGAGAGGTTCCATGTAGCATTGTGATGAAATGGCATGGAGCATTGTGATGCCAAGGGTCATGTAGCTTTGTGACGACACAGGTCACGGAGCATTTTGATGACAAGGTCGTGGTGCATTGTGATGAGAAGGGCAGGGAGCATTTTGATGACAAGGTCAGGGAGCAAATTGATGAAAAGCGTCATGAATCATTTTGATGACAGGAGTTATGGAACATTTTGATGTCATGGGTCATGGATTATTTTGATTTAAAGGGTCATGGAGCATTCTGATGAAAAGGTGCATGGAGCATTGTGATTACAGGGGTTTGGAAGCATTATAATGACAAGGGCAAGGAGCATTGTGATGAGAAGGCAATGGAGCATTCTGATGACATGCGTCATGGAGCTTTGTGATGACAAGGACATAGAGCATTGTGGTGACAAAGGTCACAGAGCCTTGTGTGACGAGGGCATGGAACATTGTGATGACAAAGGTCATGAAGCATTGTGATGACTGGAGTCACGGAGAATTGTGATGACCGGCGTCATGTAGCATTGTGATGACAGGGGCATGGAACATTGGTCTGACATGTTTCATGTTTTATTGTGATGACAGTGGGCATGGTGCATTGTGATGACAAGGGCATGGAACATTGTGATGACAAGGTTATGGTGTATTGTGAAGACAGGTGTCAGGGAGCATTATGATGTCATATGTCATTGTCCATTGTGATGACAATGGCATGGAGAATTGTGATACCAAGTGTCATGGAGGATTGTGATGACAAAGGTAATGGAGCATTATGATGACAAGGGCTTGGAACACTGTGATGACAAGGGTCATGGAGCATTGTGATGACAAGGGCATGGAGCATTTTGATGACAAGCGCCATTGAGAATTTTCATGAGAATGTCGTGAAGCATTGTGATGACAAGCTCATGGAGCTTTCTATGACAGGGATCATAGAGAATTCCGATGACAAGTGCATGGAGAATTGTGATGACAAGGACATGTAACATTGTGATAAGAAGTGTCATGGAGCATTGTGATGACAAGGACGTGGAAAATTGTGATGACCTGGGACATGGAGCATTGTGATGACCATGTCATGGAACATTGTGATGGCAAGACCGTGGAGCATTGTGATGAGAAGATCACGGATAATTGTGATTACGAGCGTCATGGAGCACTGTAATGACAAGGGGCATGGAGCATTGTGAATCCAGGGTTCCTGGAGCATTGTGATGACAAGGGCATGGAGCATTGTGATGAGAAGGCAATGGAGCATTCTGATGACATGCGTCATGGAGCTTTGTTATGACAAGGACATGGAGCATTGTGATTACAGGGGTCTTGGAGCATTGTGATGAAAAGGGAATGGATCATTGAGATGAAAAATGCATGGAGCGGTGTCATGACAGTGTTCAAGGAGCATACTGATGACAACTGTCAGGGGGCATTGTGATGATAAGTGTATTGAGCATTGTGATGACAAAGATCATGGAGCATTGTGAAAAGAAGTCCATGGATAATTGTGATGACCAGCGTCATGGGGCATTGTGATGACAAGTGTTATGGAACATTGTGATCAGAAGGGTTTGGAGCATTATTATGACAGAGGTCATGAAGCATTTTAATTTCATTTTGATGACAATAGCATGAATCATTATGATAATGGGCATGGTGCATTGTGATGACAGGGTTCATGGAGCATTGAGATGAAAAGTGGCATGGAGAACTGTGATTACAGAGGTCATGGAGCATTGTGATGACAAGGGTCATGGAGCCTTGTGATGACAAGGCCATGGAACATTGTGATGGCAGGGGTCATGGAGCATTGTTATGACAGGTGTAATGGAGCATTGTGATGACAAGGGCATGGAGCAATGTGATGATATATTTCATTGAGCATTGTGATGACAATGGCATGGAGCTTTGTGATGACAAATGTCATGGGGCATTTTGACGACAAGGGCATGGTGCATTGAGATGAGAAGGACAGGGAGCATTGTGATTACAAGGGCATGGAGCTTCGGTCTGAAAAGTTTTATTGATTATTGTGATGAGATAGGGCATGGAGCATTGTGATGACAAGGGCATGGAACACTGTGATACATGGGTCATGGAGTATTGTAATGACAAGGGCATGGAGCATTGTGTTGAGAAGGGCATGGAGCATTTTGATGACAAGGGACACAGAGCATTGTGATTAAATAATCATGGAGCATTTTGGTGAAAAATTTCACAGAGCCTTGTGTGACGAAGGCATGGACCATAGTGATGAGATAGGTCATGAAGCATTGTGATGACTGGAGTCACGGAGCATTGTGATGAAAGGGGTCATGGAGCATTGTGATGACAAGGGCATGGAGCAATGTGATGACAGGGTCATGGAACATTGGTCTGACAAGTTTCATGTATTATTGTGATGACAGTTGGCATGGAGCATTGTGATGACAAGGGCATGGAGCATTGTGATGAAAAAGGTCACAGAGCCTTGTGTGAAGAGGGCGTCGACCACTGTGATGACAAATGTCATGGAGCATTATGATGACTGGAGTCACGGAGCATTGTGATGAAAGGGGTCATGGAGCATTGTGATGACAAGGGCATGGAGCAATGTGATGACAGGGTCATGGAACATTGGTCTGACAAGTTTTATGGATTATTGTGATGACAGTTTGCATGGAGCATTGTGATGACAAGGGCATGGAGCATTGTGGTGACAAAGGTCACAGAGCCTTGTGTGAAGAGGGCCTCGACCACTGTGATGACAAATGTCATTGAGCATTGTGATGACTGGAGTCACGGAGCTTTGTGATGACAGGGATCACGGAGCACTGTGCTGAAAAGCGCATGGAGCATTTTGATGACAAGTTTCATGGAGCATTGTGCTGACAAAGCCATGGAGCCTTGTTATGACAAGGGACACAGAGCATTGTGATGAAAAGTTAATGGAGCATTGTGATGACAAAGATCACAGAGCCTTGTGTGACGAGGGCATGGACCATTGGTCTGACAAGTTTCATCGATTATTGTGATGACAGTGGGCATGGAGCATTGTGATGACAAGGGCATGGAGCATTGTGTTGACAAAGGTCACAGAGCCTTGTGTGACGAGGGCATGGACAATTGTGATGAAAAAGGTCATGAAGCATTGTGATGACTGGAGTCACGGAGCATTGTGATGACAAGTGTCATGGAGCATTGTGATGACAAGGGAAAGGAGCATTGTGATGACAAGGTCCTGGAGCAGTGTGATGAGAAAACTATGGAGTCTTGTGATGACAACTCTCATGGAGCATTCTGATGAATAGGGGCATGGAGCATTGTGATTACAGGGGTCTTGGAGCATTGTGATTACAAGGGCATGGAGCATTGTGATGAGAAGGCCATGGAGCATTCTGATGACATGGGTCATGGATCTTTGTGACGACAAGGGCATGGAGCATTGTGATTACAGGGGTCTTGGAGCATCGTGATGACAAGGGTCATGGAGCCTTGTATAACAAGGCCGTGGAACATTGTGATGGCAGGGGTCATGGAGCATTGTTATGACAAGGGTAATGGAGCATTGTTCTGACAAGTGCATGGAACAATGTGATGAGAGGTTTCATGTAGCATTGTGATGAAATGGCATGGAGCATTGTGTTGCCAAGGGTCATGGAGCTTTGTGATGACAAAAGTCATGGAGAATTTTGATGACAAGATTGTGGTGCATTATTATGAGAAGGGCAGGGAGCATTGTGATGACGGGGTCTTGGAGCAAACTGATGAAAAGTGTCATGGAACATTTTTATGACAGGGGTTATGGAACATTGTGATGTCAGGGGTCATGGAGCATTTTGATGAAAAGGGTCATGGAGCATTCTGATGAAAATGTTCATGGAGCATTGTGATTACATGGGTTTTGGAGCATTGCAATGACAAGGGCAAGGAGCATTGTGATGAGAAGACAATGGAGCATTTTGATGACATGAGTCATGGAGTTTTGTGATGATAAGGACATGGAGCATTGTGATTGCAGGGGTCTTGGAGCATTGTTATGAAAAGGGCATGGAGCATTGTGATGATCAGCGTCATGGGGCATTGTGATGACAAGTGTTATGGAACATTGTGATCAGAAGTGTTTGTTGCATTGTGATGACAGAGGTCATTGAGCATTTTGATTTCATTGTGATGACAATAGCATGAAATATTATGGTGATGGGCACGGTGCATTGTGATGACAGGGTTCATGGAGCATTGAGATGAAAAGGGGCATGGAGCATTGTGTTTACAGGGGTGTTGGAGCATTTTGATGACAAGGGCATGGAGCATTGTGAGGAGAAGGCCATGGAGCATTTTGCTGACATGCGTCATGGAGCTTTGTAATGACAAGGGCATGGAGCATTGTGATTACAGGTGTCTTGGAGCATTTTGATGTCAAGTGTCATTGAGGCTTGTGAGGACAAGGCCGTGGAACCTTGTGATGGCAGGGGTCATAGAGCACTGTTATGACAGGGGTAATGGATCATTGTGATGACAAGGGCATGGGACATTTGTCTGAAAATTTCCATGGATTATTGTGATGAGAGTGGGCATGGAGCATTGTGATGACAAGGGCACGGAACACTGTGATACATAGATCATGCAGGATTGTAATGACAAGGGCATGGAGCATTGTGACGGAAAGGGAATGGAGCATTGTGATGAAAAGCGACTTGGAGCATTGTGGTGACAAGGGCATGGAGCATTGTGATGCCAAGTGTCATGGAGTTTTGTGATGGCAAAGGTCATGGGGCATTTTGACGACAAGGGCATGGTGAATTGAGATGAGAAGGACAGGGAGCATTGTGATGACAGGTTCATGCAGCAATTTGATGAAAAAGGTCATGGAATATTTTGTGACAGGGGTTATGGAACATTGTGATGTCAGTGGTCATGGAGCATTGTGATGATAATGGCATGTATCACTGTGTTGACAGAGGTCATGGAAAACTGTGATGACAGGGGTGAGGGAGTATTGTGATGAGTAGTGATGTAACATTGTGATATATGTTGTGAGAGAGCATTTTGATGAGAAGTGCATGGAGCATTGTGATAACAAGTGTTATGGAGCATAGCAATGATAAGGATGTGGAGTATTGTTTTGACAAGCGCATGGCGCATTGTGATGACATGGGTCATGAAGCATTGTGCTGACAAGCGCATGGAGCATTTTGATGACAAGTGTCATGGAGCATTGTGCTGACAAAGGCATGGAGCATTTTGATGACAAGGGACACAGAGCATTGTGATGAAATATTCATGGAGCATTGGGGTGAAAAAGATCACAGAGCCTTGTGTGACGAGGGCATGGACCATAGTGATGAGATAGGTCATGAAGCATTGTGATGACTGGAGTCACGGAGCACTGTGATGAAAGGGTTCATGGAGCATTGTGATGACAAGGGCATGGAGCAATGTGAAGACAGGGGCATGGAACATTGGCCTGACAAGTTTCATGAATTATTGTGATGACAGTGGGCATGGAGCATTGTGATGACAAGGGCATGAAGCATTGTGGTGACAAAGGCATGGAGCATTGTGGTGACAAATGCATGGAGCATTTTGATGACAAGGGACACAGAGCATTGTGATGAAATATTCATGGAGCATTGTGGTGAAAAAGATCACAGAGCCTTCTTTGAAGAGGACATGGACCACTGTGATGACAAGGGTCATGGAGCATTGTGATGACAAGGGCATGGAGCATTGTGATGACAAGGGCCATTAACAATTTTGATGCCAACGTCGTGAAGCATTGTGATGACAAGCGCACGGAGCTTGCTATGACAGGGGACATGGAGCATTGCAATGAAAATTGCATGGAGAATTGTGAAGACAAGAGCATGTAACATTGTGATGAGAAGTGTCATGGAGTATTGTGATGACAAGGACGTGGAGAATTGTGATAACAGGGGATATGGAGCATTGTGATGGCCAGGGCAGGGAGCATTGTGATGGCAAGACTGTGCAGCATTGTGATGAGAAGACCATGGATAATTGTGATGACGATCATCATGGAGCACTGTAATGACAAGGGGCATGGAGCATTGTGATGACAGGTGTCATGGAGCATTGTGATAACAGGGGTCATGGAGCATTGTGATGACATGGGTCATGGAGCATTCTGATGATAAGCTTGTGGAGTATTGTGATGACAATGGCATGGAGCATAGTGATGAAAGATCATGGAGCATTGTGATGAAAAAGGCATGGAGCCTTTTCATGACAGGGTTCATGGAGCATTCTGAAGACAAGTGTCAGGGAGCAGTGTGAAGACAAGTGCATGGAGCATGGTGTTGAGAAGGCCATGGAGCATTCTGATGATATGGGTCATGGAGCTTTGTGATGACAGGGGCATGGAGCACTGTGATTACTGGCGTCTTGGAGCATTGTGATGAAAAGCGCATGGATCATTTTGATGAAAAAGGCATGGAGCCTTGTCATGACAGGGTTCAAGAAGCATACTGACGACAAGTGGCAGGGAGCATTGAGATGACAAGTGTATTGAACATTGTGATGACAAAGGTCACGGAGCACTGTGATGAGAAGTCCATGGATAATTGTCATGAGGAGCATCATGGGGAATTGTGATGACAAGTGTTATGGAACATTGTGATCACAAGGTTTTGGAGCATTGTGATGACAGAGGTCATGTAGCATTTTGATTTCATTGTGATGACAATAGTATTAAGCATTATGATGTTGGGCATGGTGCATTGGAATGGCAGAGTTCATGGAGAATTGAGATGAAAAGGGGCATGGAGCATTGTGAACACAGGGGTTTTGGAGGACTGTGATGACAAGGGCATGGAGCATTGTGATGAGAAGGCCATGGAGCATTCTGATGACATAAGTCATTGAGCTTCGTGATGACAAGGGCATGGAGCATTGTGATTACAGGGGTCTTGGAGAATTGTGATGACAAGGTTCATGGAGACTTGTGATGACGAGGCATTGGAACATTGTGATGGCAGGGGTCATGGAGCATTGTTATGACACGGGTAATGGAGCATTTTGATGACAAGGGCATGGAGAATTTGTGTGAAAATTTTCATGGATTATTGTGATGAGAGTGGGCATGGAGCAATGTGATGTCAAGAGCAAGGAACACGGTGATACATGGATCATGGAGGATTGTAATGACAAGGGCATGGAGCACTGTGATGAGAAGCGCATCGAGCATTTTGATGACAAGCGTCATAGAGCTTTGTGATGACAAGGGCATGGAGCAATGTGATGAGAGGGTTCTTGGAGCACTGTGATGACAATGGCATGGAACAATGTGATGTCAAGGGTCATGGAACACTGGGATGACAAGCGTCACGGAGCATTCTGATTACAGGTGTCAGGGAGCATTGGGATGACAAGCGCATGGATCATTTTGATGACAAGTGTCATGGAGCATTTTGATGACAAGAGTCCCAGAACATTGCGTTGTCTGCTGTAATGGAGCACTGTGATGACAGCGGTCATGGAGCATTGTGATGACAGGTGTAATGGAGCATTGTGATGGCAAGGGCATGGAGCATTGTGATGAGAAGGCCATGGAACATTCTGATGACATGCATCCTGGAGCTTGGTGATGAGAAGGGCATGGAGCATTGTGATTACAGGGGTCATGGAACATTGTGATGACAGGGGTGAGGGAGTATTGTGATGACTAGTGATGGAACATTGTGATATCAGTGGTGAGAGAACATTTAGATGAGAAGTGCATGGTGCATTGTGATAACAAGGTTTATGGAGCATTGTGATGACAAGGTTGTGGAGCATTGTGATGAGAAGCGCTTGGCACATTGTGATGTCATGGGTCATGGAGCATTGTGCTGAGAAGCGCATGGAGCATTGTGATGACAAGGGACATGGAGAATTGTGATGTCCAGGTCATGGAGCATTGTGATGGCAAGACCGTGGAGCATTATAATCGCAAGACCATGGAGCATTCTGATGACGAGTGTCATTGAGCACTGTAATGACACGGGGCATGGTGAATTGTGATTGCAAGTGTCATGGATCATTGGGATGACAAGGGTCAAGGTGCATTCTGATGACAAGCTTGTGGAGTATTGTGATGACAATGGCATGGAGCATTGTGATGAAAAAGGCATGGAGCATTGTGATGAAAAAGGCATGGAACCTTTTCATGACAGGGATCAAGGAGCATTCTGACGTCAAGTGTCAGGGAGCATTGTGATTACAAGTGTATTGAGCATTGTGATGACAAAGTTCATGGAGCATTGTGCTGAGAGGACCATGGATAACTGTGATGAGGAGTGTCATGGGGCATTGTGATGACAAGTGTTATGGAATATTGTGATCACATGGGTTTGGAGCATTGTGATGACAGAGGTCATGGAGCTTTTTGATTTCATTGTGATGACAATAGCATGAAGCATTATGATGATGGGCATGGTTCGTTGTGATGACAGGGTTCATGGAGCATTGAGATAAAAAGGGGTATGGAGCACTGTGATTACTCTGGTCATGGAGCCTTGTGATGACAAAGCCCTGGAACATTGTGATGACAGTGGTGAGGGTATATTGTGATGACTAGTGATGGAAAATTGTGATATCAGTGGTGAGAGAACATTTTAATGTGAAGTGAATGGAGCTTTGTGAGGACAATGTTTATGGAGCATTGAGATGACAATTTTTGGGAGCACTGTGATTACAAGGGCATGGAGCATTGTGAATGAGAAGGCCATGGAGCATTCTGATGACATGCGTCATAGAGCTTTGTGATGACAAGGGCATGGAGCATTTGTCTGAAAATTTTCATGGATTATTGTGATGAGAGTGGGCATGCAGCATTGTGATGACAAGGACAGGGAACACTGTGATACATGGGTCATGTAGGATTGTAATGAAAAGGTCATGGAGCGTTGTGATGAGAAGGGCATCAAGCATTGTGATGACAAGCGTCATGGAGCTTTGTGATGAAAAGGGCATGGAGCAATGTGATGAGAGGCTTCATGAAGCATTGTGATGATAATGGCATGGAGCATTGTGATGCCAAGGGTCACAGAGCATTGTGATGAAAAGTTCATGGAGCATGGTGGTGACAAATGTCACAGAGACTTGTGATGATGAGCGCATGGACCATTGTGATGACTGGAGTCACGGAGCATTGTGATGACATGGGTCATGGAGCATTGTGATGAACCCTGCATGGATCATTGTGATGACAGGGGCATGTAGCAACGGTCTGAAAAATTGCATGTATTATTGTGATGACAGTGGGCATTGCGTATTGTGATGACAAGGGCATAGAGCACTGTGAAGAAAAGTCATGGAGTATTGTGATGTCAGGTGTCAGGGAGCATTGTGATAACCTATGTCATGGTGCATTGTGATGACAATGGCATGGAGCATTGTGATGACAAGTGTCATGTAGGATTGTGATGACAAAGTAATGGAGCATTGTGATGACAAGGGCTTGCAGCATTGTGATGAAAAGGGCACGGAGCATTGTGATGACAAGCGCTTTTGAGAATTTTGATGACAAGTTCATGAAGCACTGTGATGAAAAGCACATGGAGCTTGCTATGACAGGTGTCATGGAGCATTGCGATGACAAGAGCATGGAGAATGTGATTACAAGAACATGTAACATTGTGATTTGAAGTGTCATGGAGCATTGTGATGGCAAGATGGTGGAACATTGTGATGAGAAGTCCATGGATAATTGTGATGACGAGCATCATGGAGAACTGTAATGACAAGGGGCCTGGAGCATTGTGATGACAGGTGTGATGGAGCATTGTGATAACAGGGGTCATGGAGCATTGTGATGACAAGGGTCTTGGAGCATTCTGATGACAAGCTTGTGGAGTATTGTGATGACAATGGCATGGAGCATTGTGATGAAAAGGGCATGGAGAATTGTGATGAAAAAGGCATAGAGCCATTTCATGAAAGTGTTCGAGAAGCATTTTGACGACAAGTGTCAGGGAACATTGTGATGACAACTGTATTGAGCATTGTGATGACAAAGTTCATGGAGCATTGTGATGACAAGGGCATGGAGTATTGTGATGACAGGCATCATCGAGTGCTGAGACGACAAGTGTTATGGAACAATGTGATCACAAGGGTTTGGAGCACTGTGATGACAGAGGTCATGGATCATTTTGATATCAAGGAGCATGGAGCATTGTGATGACAGGGGTCATGGAGCATTGTGATGAGAAGTTCATGGAGCATAGAGCTGAAAATATTCATGGAGTATTCAGATGAAAGGGGTCATGGAGCATTGTGATGACCAGGCCCTGGAGCACTCTGATGAGAAGACCATGGATCATTGTGATGAGAAGTCTCATGGAGCATTCTGATGAAAAGGGGCATGGAGCATTGTGGTTATGGGGGTCTTGGATCATTGTGATTACAAGGGCATGGATCATTGTGATGAAAAAGGCATGGAGCCTTGACATGACAGGGTTCAAGGAACATACTGATGGCAAGAGTCAGAAAGCATTGTGATGACAAGTGTATTGAGCATTGTGATGACAAAGGTCATGGAACATTGTGATGAGAAGTGTCATGGAGCATTGAGATGGCAAGACGGTGGAGCATTGTGATGAGAAGACCATGGATAATTGTGATGACGAGCGTCATGGAGAACTGTAATGACAAGGGGCCTGGAGCATTGTGATGAAAGGTGTCATGGAGCATTGTAATGACAGGGGTCATGGAGCATTGTGATGAGAAGATCATGGAGCATTGAGCTGAAAATGTTCATGGAGTATTCTGATGAAAGAGGTCATAAAGCATTGTGATGACAAGGTCCTGGAGCACTCTGATGAGAAGACCATGGAGCCTTGTGATGAGAAGTCTCATGGAGCATTTTGATGAAAACGGGCATGGAGCATTGTGATTACAGGGGTCTTGGAGCATTGTGATGAAAAGGGCATGGATCATTGTCATGAAAAAGGCATGGAGCCTTGTCATGACAGGGTTCAAGGAGCATACTGACGACAAGTGTCAGGGAGCATTGGGATGACAAATGTATTGAGAATTGTGATGACAAAGATCATGGAACATTGTGATGAGAAGTGCATGGATAATTGTGATGATGAGCCTCATGGGGCATTGTGATGACAAGTGTTATGGAGCATTGTGATCACAAGGGTTTGGAGCATTGTGATGACAGAGGTCATGGAACATTTTGATTTCATTGTGATGACAATAGCATGAATCATTATGATGTTGGGCATGGTTCTTTGTGATGACAGTGTTCATGGAGCATTGAGATGAAAAGGCGTATGGAGCATTGTGATTACTCGGGTCATGGAGCCTAGTGATGACAAGGCCGTATAACATTGTGATGACAGGGGTGAGGGAGTATTGTGATGACTAGTGATGGAAAATTGAGATATCAGTGGTGAGATAGCATTTTGATTCGAAGTGCATGGAGCTTTGTGATGACAATGTTTATGGAGCATTGTGATGACAAGTTTGGGGAGCATTGTGATGACAAGTGCATGGCACACTGTGATGACATGGGTCATGGAGCATTGTTCTGACAAGCGCATGGAGCATTGTGATGACAAGGGTCATGCAGCACTGTGCTGACAAAGGCATGGAGCGTTGTTATGACAAGGCTCAGAGAGAATTGGGATGAAAAGATCATGGAGAATTGTGGTGACAAAATTCACAGAGCCTTGTGATGGCGAGGGCATGGACCATTGTGATGAAAAATGTCATGAAGCATTGTGATGACTGGAGTCACAGAGCATTGTGATGACAAGGGAATGGAAAATTGTGATGACAGCGGCATGGAACATTGGTCTGGCAAGTTTCATGGATTATTGTGATGACAGTCGGCATGGCGCTTTGTGATGACAAGGGCATGGAGCATAGTGATGACAAGGACATGGAGTATTGTTAAGTCAGGTATCAGGGTTCATTGTGATGGCATATGTCATGTTCCATTGTGATGACAATGGCATGGAGAATTGTGATGCCAATTGTCATGGAGAATTGTGACGACAAAGGTAATGGAGCATTGCGATGACCAGGCCTTGGAGCATTGTGATGACAATGGTCATGGAGCTTTGTGATGAAAAGGGCATGGAGAATTGTGATGACAAGTGCATGGCACACTGTGATGACATGGGTCATGGAGCATTTTTCTGACAAGCGCATGGAGCATTGTGATGACAAGGGTCATGGAGCATTGTGCTGACAAAGGCATGGAGCATTGTTATGACAAGGCTCAGAGAGCATTGTGATGAAAGGATCATGGAGAATTGTGGGGACAAAGTTCACAGAGCCTTGTGATGGCGAGGGCATGGACCATTGTGATGAAAAATGTCATGAAGCATTGTGATGACTGGAGTCACAGAGCATTGTGATGACAAGGGAATGGAACATTGTGATGACAGTGGCATGGAACATTGGTCTGGCAAGTTTCATGGATTATTGTGATGACAGTCGGCATGGCGCATTGTGATGACAAGGGCATGGAGCATTTTGATGACAAGGGCTTGGAGCACTGTGATGACAATGGTCATGGAGCATTGTGATGAAAAGAGCATGGAGCATTGTGATGACAAGGGCTTTTGAGAATTTTGATGACAAATTCGTGAAGCATTGTGATGTAAAGCACATGAGGCTTGCTATGTAAGGGGTCATGGAGCATTGCGATGACAAGTGCATGGAGAATGTGATTACAAGAGCATGTAACATTGTGATTTCAAGGGATATGGAGCATTGTGATTGCAAGACGGTGGAACATTGTGATTAGAAGACCATGGATAATTGTGATGACGAGCGTCATGGAGAACTGTAATGACAAGGGGCATGGAGAATTGAGATGCCAGGTGTCATGGAGCAATTTGATGACAGGGGTCATGGAGCATTGTGATAACAAGGGTCATGGAGCATTCTGATGACAAGCTTGTGGAGTATTGTAATGACAATGGCATGGAGCATTGTGATGAAAAGGGCATGGAGCATTGCGATGAAAAATGCATAGAGCCTTGTCATGACAGTGTTCAAGGAGCATACTGATGGCAAGAGTCAGGGAGCATTGTGATGACAAGTGTATTGAGCATTGTGATGACAAAGGTCATGGAACGTTGTGACGAGAAGACCATGGATAATTGTGAAGACGAGCGTCATGGGGCGTTGTGATGACAAGTGTTATGGAACATTGATATCACAAGCGTTTGGAGCATTGTGATGACAGAGGACATGGAGCATTTTGATTTCATTGTGATGACAATAGCATGAAGCATTATGATGATGGGCATGGTGCATTGTGATGACAGGGTTCATGGATCATTGAGATGAAAAGGGACATGGAGCATTGTGATTACAGGTGTCTTGGAACATTGTGATGCAAGGGCATGGAGCATTGTGAATGAGAAGGCCATGGAGCATTCTGATGACATGCGTCATGGAGCTTTGTGATGACAAGGGCATGGAGCATTTGTCTGAAAATTTTCCATGGATTATTGTGATGAGAGTGGGCATGGAGCATTGTGATGAAAAGGACACGGAACACTGTGATACATGGGTCATGGAGGATTGTAATGACAAGGTCATGGAGCATTGTGATGAGAAGGGCATCGAGCATTGTGATGACAAGTGTCATGGAGCTTTGCGATGACAAGGACATGGAGCAATGTGATGAGAGGCTTCATGAAGCATTGTGATGACAATGGCATGGATCATTGTGATGCCAAGGGTCATGGAGCTTTGTGATGACAAATGTCATGGAGCATTTTGATGACAAGGGAGTGGTGCATTGTGATGATAATGGCATGTAGCATTTTGATGATAGGGGTCATGGAACATTGTGATGACAGGGGTGAAGGAGTATTGTGATGACTAGTGATGGAACATTGTGATATCAATTGTGAGAGAGCATTTTCATGAGAAGTGCATGGAGCATTGTGATGCCAAGGGTCACAGAGCATTTTGATGAAATGTTCATGGAGCATTGTGGTGACAAAGGTCACAGAGACTTGTGATGGTGAGGACATGGACCATTCTGATGACAAAGTCTTGAAGTATTGTGATGACTGGAGACACGGAGCATTGTGATGACAGGTGTCATGGGGCATTGTGATGACAAGTGCATGGATCATTGTGATGACAGGGGCATGGAGCATCCGTGTGAAAAATTTCATGGATTATTGTGATGACAGTGGGCATTGCACATTGTGATGACAAGGGCATGGAGCACTGTGAAGAAAAGGTCATGGAGTATTGTGAAGTCAGGTGTCAGGGAGCATTGTGATGACCTATGTCATGGTGCATTGTGATGACAACGGCATGGAGCATTGTGATGACAAGTGTCATGGATGATTGTGATGACAAATGTAATGGAGCATTTTGATGACAATGGTCATGGAGCATTGTGATGAAAAGGGCATGGAGCATTGTGATGACAAGGGCTTTTGAGAATTTTGATGACAAGTTCGTGAAGCACTGTGATGAAAAGCACATGGAGCTTGCTATGACAGGGGTCATGGAGCATTGCGATGACAAGTTCATGGAGAATGTGATTACAAGAGCATGTAACATTGTGATTTGAAGTGTCATGGAGCATTGTGATGGCAAGACGGTGGAGCATTGTGATGAGAAGACCATGGATAATTGTGATGACGAGCGTCATGGAGAACTGTAATGACAAGGGGCCTGGAGCATTGTGATGACAGGGGTCATGGAGAATTGTGATGACAAGTGTCATGGAGCATTCTGATGACAATCTTGTGGAGTATTTTGATGACAATGGCGTGGAGCATTGTGATGAAAAGGGCATGGAGCATTGTGATGAAAAAGGCATACAGCCTTTTCATGACAGGTTTCGAGAAGCATTCTGACGACAAGTGTCAGGGAGCATTGTGATGACAAGTGTATTGAGCATTGTGATGACAAACGTCATGGAGCATAGTGATGACAAGGGCATGGAGTATTGTGATGACAGGCATCATGGAGCATTGTGATGACAAGTGTTATGGAACAATGTGATCACAAGGGTTTAGGAGCACTGTGATGACAGAGGTCATGGATCATTTTGATATCAAGGAGCATGGAGCATAGTGATGACAGGGGTCATGGAGCATTGTGATGAGAAGATCATGGAGCATTGAGATGAAAATGTTCATGGAGTATTCTGATGAAAGGGGTCATGGAGCATTGAGATGACAATATCCTGGAGCATTGTGATGAGAAGAACATGGCGCCTTGTGATGAGAAGTCTCATGGAGCATTCTGGTGAAAAGGGGCATGGAGCATTGTGATTACAGGGGTCTTGGAGCATTGTGAAGAAAAGGGAATGGAGCAGTGTGAGAGATGACTAAGGAGCATTCTGATGACATTCGTCATGGAGCTTTGTGATGACCAGGGCATGGAGCATTGTGATTAAAGGGTCTTGGAGCATTGTGATGAAAAAGGTATGGATCATTATCATGAAAAAGGCATGGAGCCTTGTCATGACAGGGTTCAATGAGCATACTGACGACAAGTGTCAGGGAGCATTGTGATGACAAGTGTATTGAGCATTGTGATGACAAAAGTCATGTAACATTGTGATGAGAAGTTCATGGATAATTGTGATGACGAGCCTCATTGGGCGTTGTGATGACAAGTGTTATGGAGCATTGTGATCACAAGGGTTTGTAGCATTGTGATGACAGAGGTCATGGAGCATTTTGATTTCATTGTGATGAAAATAGCATGAAACATTATGATGATGTGCATGGTTCGTTGTGATGACAGGGTTCATGGAGCATTGAGATGAAAAGGGGTATGGAGCATTAAGATTACTCGGGTCATGGAGCGTTGAGAAGACATGGCCGTGTAACATTGTGATGACAGGGGTGAGGGAGTATTGTGATGACTAGTGATGGAAAATTGTTATATATGTGGTGAGAGAGCATTTTTATTCGAAATGCATTTAGCTTTGTGATGACAATGTTTATGGAGCATTGTGATGACAAGTTTGGGGAGCATTGTGATGAAAAGTGCATGGCGCACTGTGATGACATGGGTCATGGAACATTGTGCTGACAAGCGCATGGAGCATTGTTATGAAAAGGGTCATGGAGCATTGTGCTGACAACGGCATGGAGCATTGTGATGACAAGGCTCAGAGAGCATTGGGATGAAAGGATCATGGAGAATTGTGGTGACAAAGTTCACAGAGCCTTGTGATTGCGAGGGCATGGACCATTGTGATGAAAAATGTCATGAAGCATTGTGATGACTGGAGTCACAGAGCATTGTGATGACAAGGGAATGGAACATTGTGATGACAGTGGCATAGAACATTGGTCTGGCAAGTTTCATGGATTATTGTGATGACAGTCGGCATGGCGCATTGTGATGACAAGGGCATGGAGCATTTTGATGACAAGGGCTTGGAGCACTGTGATGACAATGGTCATGGAGCATTGTGATGAAAAGGGCATGGAGCATTGTGATGACAAGGGCTTTTGAGAATTTTGATGACAAGTTCGTGAACCACTGTGATGAAAAGCACATGAGGCTTGCTATGAAAGGGGTCATGGAGCATTGCGATGACAAGTGCATGGAGAATGTGATTACAAGAGCATGTAACATTGTGATTTCAAGGGACATGGAGCATTGTGATCGTAAGACGGTGGAACATTGTGATTAGAAGACCATGGATAATTGTGATGACGAGCGTCATGGAGAACTGTAATGACAAGGGGCATGGAGAATTGTGATGCCAGGTGTCATGGAGCAATGTGATGACAGGGGTCATGGAGCATTGTGATAACAAGGGTCATGGAGCATTCTGATGACAAGCTTGTGGAGTATTGTGATGACAATGGCATGGAGCATTGTGATGAAAAGGGCATGGAGCATTGTGATGAAAAAGGCATAGAGCTTTGTAATGACAGTGTTCAAGGAGCATACTGATGGCAAGAGTCAGGGAGCATTGTGATGACAAGTGTATTGAGCATTGTGATGACAAGGGTCATGGAACATTGTAATGAGAACACCATGGATAATTGTGAAGACGAGCGTCATGGGGCGTTGTGATGACAAGTGTTATGGAGCATTGAGATCACAAGGGTTTTGAGCATTGTGATGACAGAGGACATGGAGCATTTTGATTTCATTGTGATGACAATAGCATGAAGCATTATGATGATGGGCATGGTGCATTGTGATGACACGGTTCATGGATCATTGAGATGAAAAGGGACATGGAGCATTGTGATTACAGGTGTCTTGGAACATTGTGATGGCAAGGGCATGGAGCATTGTGAATGAGAAGGCCATGGAGAATTCTGATGACATGCGTCATGGAGCTTTGTGATGACAAGGGCATGGAGCATTTGTCTGAAAATTTTCCATAGATTATTGTGATGAGAGTGGGCATGGAGCATTGTGATGAAAAGGACACGGAACACTGTGATACATGGGTCATGGAGGATTGTAATGACAAGGTCATGGAGCATTGTGATGAGAAGGGCATCGAGCATTGTGATGACAAGCGTCATGGAGCTTTGCGATGACAAGGACATGGAGCAATGTGATGAGAGGCTTCATGAAGCATTGTGATGACAATGGCATGGATCATTGTGATGCCAAGGGTCATGTAGCTTTGTGATGACAAAGGTCATGGAGCATTTTGATGACAAGGGAGTGGTGCATTGTGATGATAACGGCATGTAGCATTTTGATGATAGGGGTCATGGAACATTGTGATGACAGGGGTGAAGGAGTATTGTGATGACTAGTGATGGAGCATTGTGATATCAATTGTGAGAGAGCATTTTCATGAGAAGTGCATGGAACATTGTGATGCCAAGAGTCACAGAGCATTGTGATGAAATGTTCATGGAGCATTGTGGTGACAAAGGTCACAGAGACTTGTGATGGTGTGGGCATGCACCATTCTGATGACAAAGTCTTGAAGTATTGTGATGACTGGAGACACGGAGCATTGTGATGACAGGTGTCATGGAGCATTGTGATGACAAGTGCATGGATCATTGTGATGACAGGGGCATGGAGCATCGGTCTGAAAAATTTCATGGATTATTGTGATGACAGTGGGCATTGCACATTGTGATGACAAGGGCATGGAGCACTGTGAAGAAAAGGTCATGGAGTATTGTGAAGTCAGGTGTCAGGGAGCATTGTGATGACCTATGTCATGGTGCATTGTGATGACAACGGCATGGAGCATTGTGATGACAAGTGTCATGGATGATTGTGATGACAAATGTAATGGAGCATTTTGATGACAATGGTCATGGAGCATTGTGATGAAAAGTGCATGGAGCATTGTGATGACAAGGGCTTTTTAGAATTTTGATGACAAGTTCGTGAAGCACTGTGATGAAAAGCACATGGAGCTTGCTATGACAGGGGTCATGGAGCATTGCGATGACAAGTTCATGGAGAATGTGATTACAAGAGCATGTAACATTGTGATTTGAAGTGTCATGGAGCATTGTGATGGCAAGACGGTGGAGCATTGTGATGAGAAGACCATGGATAATTGTGATGACGAGCGTCATGGAGAACTGTAATGACAAGGGGCCTGGAGCATTGTGATGACAGGGGTAATGGAGAATTGTGATGACAAGTGTCATGGAGCATTCTGATGACAATCTTGTGGAGTATTTTGATGACAATGGCGTGGAGCATTGTGATGAAAAGGGCATGGAGCATTGTGATGAAAAAGGCATACAGCCTTTTCATGACAGGTTTCGAGAAGCATTCTGACGACAAGTGTCAGGGAGCATTGTGATGACAAGTGTATTGAGCATTGTGATGACAAACGTCATAGAGCATAGTGATGACAAGGGCATGGAGTATTGTGATGACAGGCATCATGGAGTGTTGTGATGACAAGTGTTATGGAACAATGTGATCACAAGTGTTTAGGAGCACTGGGATGACAGAGGTCATGGATCATTTTGATATCAAGGAGCATGGAGCATAGTGATGACAGGGGTCATGGAGCATTGTGATGAGAAGATCATGGAGCATTGAGATGAAAATGTTCATGGAGTATTCTGATGAAAGTGGTCATGGAGCATTGAGATGACAAGGTCCTGGAGCATTGTGATGAGAAGAACATGGAGCCTTGTGATGAGAAGTCTCATGGAGCATTCTGATGAAAAGGGGCATGGAGCATTGTGATTACAGGGGTCTTGGAGCATTGTGATGAAAAGGGAATGGAGCAGTGTGAGAGATGACTAAGGAGCATTGTGATGACATTCGTCATGGAGCTTTGTGATGACCAGGGTATGGAGCTTTGTGATTAAAGGGATCTTGGAGCATTGTGATGAAAAAGGTATGGATCATTATCATGAAAAAGGCATGGAGCCTTGTCATGACAGGGTTCAATGAGCATACTGACGACAAGTGTCAGGGAGCATTGTGATGACAAGTGTATTGAGCATTGTGATGACAAAAGTCATGTAACATTGTGATGAGAAGTTCATGGATAATTGTGATGACGAGCCTCATGGGCCGTTGTGATGACAAGTGTTATGGAGCATTGTGATCACAAGGGTTTGTATCATTGTGATGACAGAGGTCATGGAGCATTTTGATTTCATTGTGATGACAATAGCATGAAGCATTATGATGATGGGCATGGTGCATTGTGATGACAGGGTTCATGTATCATTGAGATGAAAAGGGACATGGAACATTGTGATTACAGGTGTCTTGGAACATTGTGATGGCAAGGGCATGGAGCATTGTGAATGAGAAGGCCATGGAGAATTCTGATGACATGCGTCATGGAGCTTTGTGATGACAAGGGCATGGAGCATTTGTCTGAAAATTTTCCATAGATTATTGTGATGAGAGTGGGCATGGAGCATTGTGATGAAAAGGACACGGAACACTGTGATACATGGGTCATGGAGGATTGTAATGACAAGGTCATGGAGCATTGTGATGAGAAGGGCATCGAGCATTGTGATGACAAGCGTCATGGAGCTTTGCGATGACAAGGACATGGAGCAATGTGATGAGAGGCTTCATGAAGCATTGTGATGACAATGGCATGGATCATTGTGATGCCAAGGGTCATGTAGCTTTGTGATGACAAAGGTCATGGAGCATTTTGATGACAAGGGAGTGGTGCATTGTGATGATAACGGCATGTAGCATTTTGATGATAGGGGTCATGGAACATTGTGATGACGGGGGTGAAGGAGTATTGTGATGACTAGTGATGGAGCATTGTGATATCAATTGTGAGAGAGCATTTTCATGAGAAGTGCATGGAGCATTGTGATGCCAAGAGTCACAGAGCATTGTGATGAAATGTTCATGGAGCATTGTGGTGACAAAGATCACAGAGACTTGTGATGGTGTGGGCATGCACCATTCTGATGACAAAGTCTTGAAGTATTGTGATGACTGGAGACACGGAGCATTGTGATGACAGGTGTCATGGAGCATTGTGATGACAAGTGCATGGATCATTGTGATGACAGGGGCATGGAGCATCGGTCTGAAAAATTTCATGGATTATTGTGATGACAGTGGGCATTGCACATTGTGATGACAAGGGCATGGAGCACTGTGAAGAAAAGGTCATGGAGTATTGTGAAGTCAGGTGTCAGGGAGCATTGTGATGACCTATGTCATGGTGCATTGTGATGACAACGGCATGGAGCATTGTGATGACAAGTGTCATGGATGATTGTGATGACAAATGTAATGGAGCATTTTGATGACAATGGTCATGGAGCATTGTGATGAAAAGTGCATGGAGCATTGTGATGACAAGGGCTTTTTAGAATTTTGATGACAAGTTCGTGAAGCACTGTGATGAAAAGCACATGGAGCTTGCTATGACAGGGGTCATGGAGCATTGTGATGACAAGTTCATGGAGAATGTGATTACAAGAGCATGTAACATTGTGATTTGAAGTGTCATGGAGCATTGTGATGGCAAGACGGTGGAGCATTGTGATGAGAAGACCATGGATAATTGTGATGACGAGCGTCATGGAGAACTCTAATGACAAGGGGCCTGGAGCATTGTGATGACAGGGGTAATGGAGAATTGTGATGACAAGTGTCATGGAGCATTCTGATGACAATCTTGTGGAGTATTTTGATGACAATGGCGTGGAGCATTGTGATGAAAAGGGCATGGAGCCTTGTGATGAAAAAGGCATACAGCCTTTTCATGACAGGTTTCGAGAAGCATTCTGACGACAAGTGTCAGGGAGCATTGTGATGACAAGTGTATTGAGCATTGTGATGACAAACGTCATAGAGCATAGTGATGACAAGGGCATGGAGTATTGTGATGACAGGCATCATGGAGTGTTGTGATGACAAGTGTTATGGAACAATGTGATCACAAGGGTTTAGGAGCACTGGGATGACAGAGGTCATGGATCATTTTGATATCAAGGAGCATGGAGCATAGTGATGACAGGGGTCATGGAGCATTGTGATGAGAAGATCATGGAGCATTGAGATGAAAATGTTCATGGAGTATTCTGATGAAAGTGGTCATGGAGCATTGAGATGACAAGGTCCTGGAGCATTGTGATGAGAAGAACATGGAGCCTTGTGATGAGAAGTCTCATGGAGCATTCTGATGAAAAGGGGCATGGAGCATTGTGATTACAGGGGTCTTGGAGCATTGTGATGAAAAGGGAATGGAGCAGTGTGAGAGATGACTAAGGAGCATTCTGATGACATTCGTCATGGAGCTTTGTGATGACCAGGGTATGGAGCTTTGTGATTAAAGGGGTCTTGGAGCTTTGTGATGAAAAAGGTATGGATCATTATCATGAAAAAGGCATGGAGCCTTGTCATGACAGGGTTCAATGAGCATACTGACGACAAGTGTCAGGGAGCATTGTGATGACAAGTGTATTGAGCATTGTGATGACAAAAGTCATGTAACATTGTGATGAGAAGTTCATGGATAATTGTGATGACGAGCCTCATGGGCCGTTGTGATGACAAGTGTTATGGAGCATTGTGATCACAAGGGTTTGTATCATTGTGATGACAGAGGTCATGGAGCATTTTGATTTCATTGTGATGACAATAGCATGAAGCATTATGATGATGTGCATTGTTCGTTGTGATGACAGGGTTCATGGTGAATTGAGATGAAAAGGGGTATGGAGCATGAAGATTACTCGGGTCATGGAGCCTTGAGAAGACATGGCCGTGTAACATTGTGATGACAGGGGTGAGGGAGTATTGTGATGACTAGTGATGGAAAATTGTTATATATGTGGTGAGAGAGCATTTTGATTCGAAATGCATGGAGCTTTGTGATGACAATGTTTATGGAGCATTGTGATGACAAGTTTGGGGAGCATTGTGATGAAAAGTGCATGGCGCACTGTGATGACATGGGTCATGGAACATTGTGCTGACAAGCGCATGGAGCATTGTGATGAAAAGGGTCATGGAGCATTGTGCTGACAAAGGCATGGAGCATTGTGATGACAAGGCTCAGAGAGCATTGGGATGAAAGGATAATGGAGAATTGTGGTGACAAAGTTCACAGATCCTTGTGATGACGAGGGCATGGACCATTGTGATGACAAAGGTCATGAAGCATTGTGATGACTGGAGTCACAGAGCATTGTGATGACAAGGGAATGGAGAATTGTGATGACAGGGGCATGGAGCATTTGTCTGACAAGTTTCATGGATTACTGAGATGACAGTCGGCATGGTGCATTGTGATGACAAGGGCATGGAGCATTGCGATGACAAGGTCATGGAGTATTGTGAAGACAGGTGTCAGGGTTCATTGTGATGGCATATGTCATGTTCCATTGTGATAACAATGGCATGGAGAATTGTGATGACATGTGTCATGGAGCATTGTGATGACAGGGGTTATGGAGCATTGTGATGACAAGGGTCATAGAACATTCTGATGACAAGCTTGTGGAGTATTGTGATGACAATGGCATGGAGCATTGTGATGAAAAGGGAATGGAGCATTGTGATGAAAAAGGCATAGAGCCTTTTCATGACAGGGTTCGAGAAGCATTCTGACGTCAAGAGTCAGGGAGCATTGTGATGACAAGTGTATTGAGCATTGTGATGACAAAGTTCATGGAGCATTGTGCTGACAAGGGAATGGATTATTGTGATGACAGGCATCATGGAGCGTTGTGATGACAAGTGTTATGGAACATTGTGATCACAAGGGTTTGGAGCATTGTGATGACAGAGGACATGGAGCATTTTGGTTTCATTGTGATGACAATAGCATGAAGCATTATGATGATGGGCATGTTGCATTGTGATGACAGGGTTCATAGATCATTGAAATGAAAAGGGACATGGAGCATTGTGATTACATGTGTTTGGAGCATTCTGATGACAAGGGCATTGAACATTGTGAATGAGAAGGCCATGGAGCCTTCTGATGACTTGCGTCCTAGAGCTTTGTGATGACAAGGGCATGGAGCATTTGTCTGAAAATTTTCTTGGATTATTGTGATGAGATTGCGCATGGAGCATTGTGATGACAAGGACACGGAACACTGTGTTACATGGGTCATGGAGGATTTTAATGACAAGGTCATGGAGCATTGTGATGAGATGGGCATCGAGCATTGTGATGACAAGCGTCATGGAGCATTGTGATGACAAGGGCATCGATCAATGTGATGAGAGGCTTCATGAAGCATTGTGATGACAATGGCATGGAGTATTGTGATGCCGAGTGTCATGGAGCTTTGTGATGACAAAGGTCATGGAGCATTTTGATGACAAGGGAGTGGTGCATTGTGATGATAATTGCATGTAGCATTGTGATGATAGGGGTCATGGAACATTGTGATGACAGGGGTGAGGGAGTATTGTGTTGACTAGTGATGGATCATTGTGATATCAGTGGTGAGAGAGCATTTTCATGAGAAGTGTATGGATCATTGTGATGACAATGTTTATGGAGCATTGTGATGACAAGGATGTGGAGCATTGTGATGACAACCGCATGGCACATTGTGATCACATCGGTAATGGAGCATTGTACTGACAAGCTCATGGAGCATTGTGATGAAAAGTGTCATGGAACATTGTGCTGACAAAGGCATGGAGCATTGTGATGCCAAGGGTCACAGAACATTGTGATGAAAAGTTCATGGAGCATTGTGGTGACAAAGGTCACAGAGACTTGTGATGATGAGGGCATGGACCATTGTGATGACAAAGTCTTGAAGCATTGTGATGACTGGAGTCACGGAGCATTGTGATGACAGGTGTCATGGAGCATTGTGATGACAAGTTCATGCAGCATTCTGATGACATGGGCATGGATCATTGTGATGACAAGGGTCACGGAGAATTGTGATGACAAGGTTCATGGAGCATTCTGATGACAAGCTTGTGGAGTATTGTGATGACAATGGCATGGAGCATTGTGATGAAAAGGGCATGGGGCATTGTCATGAAAAAGGTGTAGAGCCTTTTCATGACAGGGTTCGAGAAGCATTCTGACGACAAGTGTCAGGGAACACTTTTATGACAAGTGTATTGAGCATTGTGATGACAAAGTTCATGGAGCATTGTGATGACAGGGTCATGCAGTATTGTGATGACAGGCATCATGGAGCATTGTGATGAGAAGATCATGGAGCATTGAGCTGAAAATGTTCATGGAGTATTCTGATGAAAGGGGTCATGGAGCATTGTGATGACAGGGTCCTGGAGCATTGTAATGAGAAGACCATGGAGCCTTTTGATGAGAAGTCTCATGGAGCATTCTGATGAAAAGGGGCATGGAGCATTGTGATTACAGGGGTGTTGGATAATTGTGATTACAAGGGCATGGAGCATTGTGAGAGATGTCCAAGGAGCATTCTGATGACATGTGTCATGGAGCTTTGTGATGACCAGGGCATGGAGCATTGTGATTACAGGGGTCTTGGAGCATTGTGATGAAATGGGCATTGATCATTGTGATGAAAAAGGCATGGAGCCTTGTCATGACAGGGTTCAAGGAGCATACTGACAACAAGTGTCAAGGAGCATTGTGATGACAAGTGTATAGAGAATTGTGATGACAAAGGTCATGGAACATTTTGATGAGGAGTGCATGGATAATTGTGATGACGAGCCTCATGGGGCGTCGTGATGACAAGTGTTATGGAGAATTGTGATCACAAGGGTGTGGAGCATTCTGATCACAAGGGTTTGGAGCATTGTGATGACAGAGGTCATGGAACATATTGATTTCATTGTGATGACAATAGCATGAAGCATTATGATGATGGGAATGGTTCTTTGGGATGACAGGGTTCATGGTGCATTGAGATGAAAAGGGGTATGGAGCAATGTGATTACTCGGGTCAGGAGCCTTGTGATGAGTAGGCCGTGGAACATTGTGATGACAGGGGTGAGGGAGTATTGTGATGACTAGTGATGGAAAATTGTGATATCAGTGGTGAGAGAGCATTTTGATTCGAAGTGCATGGTGCTTTGTGATGACAATTTTTATGGAGTATTGTGATGACAAGTTTGGGGAGCACTGTGATGACAAGTGCATGGTGCACTGTGATGACATGGGTCATGGAGCATTGTACTGACAAGCGCATGGAGCATTGTGATGACAAGGGTCATGGAGCATTGTGCTTACAAAGGCATGGAACATTGTGATGACGAGGCTCAGAGATCATTGGGATGAAAAGTTCATGGAGCATTGTGGTGACAAAGTTCAGAGAGCCTTGTGATGACGAGGGCATGGAACATTGTGATGACAAAGGTCACGAAGCACTGTGAAGATTGGAGTCACAGAGCATTGTGATGACAAGGGAATGGAGCATTGTGATATCAGGGGCATGGAGCATTGGTCTGACAAGTTTCATGGATTATTGTGATGACAGTTGGCATGGCGCATTGTGATGACAAGGGCATGGAGCATTGTGATGACAAAGTCTTGGAGCATTGTGATGACAAGTGTCATGGAATATTGTGTTGACAAAGGCATGGAGCATAGTGATGCCAAGGGTCACAGAGCATTGTGATGAAAAATTCATGGAGCATTGTTTTGACAAAGGTCACAGAGACTTGTGAGGATGAGGGCATGGACCATTGTGATGACAAATTCTTGAAGCACTGTGATGACTGGAGTCACGGAGCATTGTGATGACAGGTGTCATGGAGGATTGTGATGACAAGTGCATGGAGCATTGTGATGACAGAGGCATGGAGCATCGGTCTGAAAAATTTCATGGATTATTTTGATGACAGTGGGCATTGCACATTTTGATGACAAGGGCTTGGAGCACTGTGAAGAAAAGGTCATGGAGTATTGTGAAGTAAGGTGTCAGGGAGCATTGTGATGACCTATGTCATGGTGCATTGTGATGACAATGGCATGGAGCATTTTGATGACAAGTGTCATGGAGGATTGTGATGACAAAGGTAATGGAGCATTGTGATGACAATGGTCATGGAGCATTGTGATGAAAAGGGCATGGAGCATTGTGATGACAAGGGCTTTTGAGAATTTTGATGACAAGTTAGTGAAGCACTGTGATGAAAAGCACATGGAACTTGCTATGACAGTGGTCATGGAGCATTGCGATGACAAGTGCATGGAGAATGTGATTACAAGAGCATGTAACATTGTGATTTGAAGTGTCATGGAGCATTGTGATGGCAAGACGGTGGGGCATTGTGATGAGAAGACCATGGATAATTGTGATGACGAGCGTCATGGAGAACTGTTATGACAAGGGGCCTGGAGCATTGTGATGACAGGTGTCATGGAGCATTGTGATGACAGGGGTCATGGAGCATTGTGATAACAAGGGTCATGGAGCCTTCTGATGACAAGCTTGTGGAGTATTGTGATGATAATGGCATGGAGCATTGTGATGAAATGGGCATGGAGCATTGTGATGCAAAAGGTATAGAGCCTTTTCATGACAGGGTTCTAGAAGCATTCTGACGACAAGGGTGAGGGAACATTGTGATGACAAGTGTATTGAGCATTGTGATGACAAAGGTCATGGAGCATTGTGATGACAAGTGCATGGAGTATTGTGATGACAGGCATCATGGAGCGTTGTTATGACAAGTGTTATGGAACAATGTGATCACAAGGCTTTGGAGCACTGTGATGACAGAGGTCATGGATCATTTTGATATCAAGGAGCATGGAGCATTGTGATGACAGGGGTCATGGAGCATTGTGATGAGAAGATCATGGAGCATTGAGGTGAAAATGTTCATGGAGTATTCTGATGAAAGGGGTCATGGAGAATTGTGATGACAAGGTCCTGGAGCATTGTCATGAGAAAGCCATGGAGCCTTGTGATGAGAAGTCTCATGGAGCATTCTGAAGAAAAGGGGCATGGAGCATTGTGATTACAGCGGCGTTGGAGCATTATGATGAAAAGGGCATGGATCATTGTGAGGAAAATGGCATGGAGCCTTGTCATGACAAGGTTCAAGGAGCATACTGATGACAAGTGTCAGGGAGCATTGTGATGACAAGTGTATTGAGCATTGTGATGACAAAGGTCATGGAACATTGTGATGAGAAGTGCAGGGATAATTGATATGACGAGCCTCATGGGTCGTTGTGATGACAAGTGTTACGGAGCATTGTGATCACAAGGGTTTGGAGCATTTTAATGACAGAGGTCATGGAGCATTTTGATTTCATTTTGATGAAAATAGCATGAAGCATTATGATGAAGGGCATGGTTCGTTTTAATGACAGGGTTCATGGAACATTGAGATGAAAAGTGGTATGGAGCATTGTGATTACTCGGGTCATGGATCCTTGTGATGACAAGGCCGTGGAGCATTGTGATGACAGGGATGAGGGAGTATTGTGATGACTAGTGATGGAACATTGTGATATCAGTGGTGAGAGAGCATTTTCATGAGAAGTGCATGGAGCATTGTGATGACAATGTTTATGGAGCATTGTGATGACAAGAATGTGGAGCATTGTGATGACAACACCATGGCACATTGTGATCACATCCGTCAAGGAGCATTGTTGTGACATGCTCATGGAGCATTGTGATGACAAGTGTCATGGAACATTGTGCTGACAAAGGCATGGAGCACTGTGATGCCAAGGGTCGCAGAGCATTGTGATGAAAAGTTCATGGAGCACATGTGGTGACAAAGGTCACAGAGACTTGTGATGATGACAGCATGGACCATTGTGATGACAAAGTCTTGAAGCATTGTGATGACTGGAGTCACAGAACATTGTGATGACAAGGGTATGGAGCATTGTGATAACAGGGGCATGGTGCATTGTTCTGACAAGTTTCATGGTTTATTGTGATGACAGTGGGCATGGCACATTCTGATGACAAGGTCATGGAGCATTGTGATGAGAAGATCATGGAGTACTGTGAAGACAGGGGTCAGGGAGCATTGTGATGACATAAGTCATGGTCCATTTTGATGACAATGGCATGGAGCATTGTGATGCCAAGTGTCATGGAGGAATGTGATGACAAAATTAATGGAGCATTGTGAAGACAGGGGTTTGGAGCATTGTGAGGACAAGTGTCATGGAGCATTTTGATGACAAGGGCATAGAGGATTGTGATGACAAGGGCCATTGAGAATTCTGATGAGAAGTTCGTGAAGCATTGTGATGAAAATCACATGGAGCTTGCTATGACAGGGGTCATTGAGCATTGCGATGACAAGTGCAAGGAGAATTGTGATGACAAGAGCATGTAACATTGTGATGAGAAGTGTCATGGAGCACTGTGATGAAAGACCGTGGAGAATTGTGATGAGAAGATCATGGATATTTGTGATGACGAGCGTCATGGAGCACTGTAATGACAAGGGGGCATGGAGCATTGTGATGACAGGTGTCATGGAGCATTGTGTGACAGGGATCATGAAGCATTGTGATGACAAGGGTCTTGGAGCATTCTGATGACAAGCTTGTGGAGTACTGTGATGACAATTGCATGGAGCATTGTGAGAAAAAGGGCATGGAGCATTGTGATGAACACGGCATGGAGCCTTTTCATGACAGGGTTCAAGGAGCATTCTGAAGAAAAGTGTCAGGGAGCATTGTGATGACAGGTGTATTGAGCATTGTGATGACAAAGTTCATGGAGCATTGTGATGACAAGGACATGGAGTATTGTGATGGCAGGCATCATGGAGCGTTGTGATGACAAGTGTTATGGAACATGGTGATCACAAGTGTTTGGAGCATTGTTATGACAGAGGTCATGGATCATTTTGATTTCAAGAATCATGGAGCATTGTGATGACAAGGGCATGAAGCAATGTGATCCCAAGGTTCATGGAGGATTGTGATGACACTGGTAATGGAGAATTGTGAGGACAAGTGCATGGAGCATTGTGATGACAATGTCATGTAGCATTTTGCTGACAAAGGCATGGAGCACCGTGATGACAAGTGTCATGGAGCTCTGTGACGACAAGCGTCAAGGACCATTTTGATTACAGGGGTCATGGAGCATGGGGATGACAAGCGCATGGAATATACTGATGACAAGAGGCATGGATCATTTTGATGACTGGGGTCATGTAGCATTGTGATGACATGGGTCATGGAGCATTGTGAAGACAAGGTCATGGAGCATTGGGCTGAAAATATTCATGGAGTACTGTGATGACAGGTGTCATGGAGCATTGTGATGAGAAGGGAATGGAGCAATGCGATGAGAAGGTCCTGGAGCATTGTGATGAGAGGGCCATGGCGCCTTGTGATATCAACAGTCATGGAGCATACTGATAAAAAGGTTCATGGAGCATTGTGATTAGAGGGGTTTTGTAGCATTGTGAAGAACAGGGCGTGGAGCATTGTGATGAGAAGGCCATGGAGCATTCTGATGACATGCGTCATGGAGCTTTGTGATGAAAAGGACATGGAGCATTGTGATTACAGGGGTCTTGGAGCATTATGATGAAAAGGGCATGGATCATAGTGATGAAAAATGCATGGAGCCTTGTCATGACAGGGTTCAAGGAGCATACTGACGACAAGTGTCAGGGAGCATTGTGATGACAAGTGTATTGAGCATTGTGATGACAAAGGTCATGGAGCATTGTGATGAGAAGACCATGGATAATTGTATTGACCAGCGTCATGGGGCATTGTGATGACAAGTGTTATGGAACATTGTGATCACAAGGTTTTGGAGCATTGTGATGACAGAGGTCATGGAGCATTTTGATTTCATTGTGATGACAATAGCATGAAGCATTATGATGATGGGCATGGTGCATTGTGATGACAGGGTTCATGGAGCATTGAGATGAAAAGGGGAATGGAGCATTGTGATTACAGGGGTGTTGGAGCACTGTGATAACAAGGGCATGGAGCATTGTCATGAGAAGGCCATGGAGCATTCTGATGACATGCATCATGGAGCTTTGTGATGACAAAGACATGGAGCATTGTGATTAGAGGGGTCTTGGAGCATTGTGATGACAAGGGTCATGTAGGCTTGTGAAGACAAGGCCATGGAACCTTGTGATGGCAGGTGTCATGGAGCATTATAATGACAGGAGTAATGGAGCATTGTGATGACAAGGGCATGGAGCATTGGTCTGAAATGTTTCATGGATTATTGTGATGAGAGTGGGCATGGAGCATTGTGATGACAAGGGCACGGAACACTATGATACATAGGTCATGGAGGATTGTAATGATAAGGGCATGGAGCATTGTGATGAGAAGGGCATCGAGCATTGTGATGACAAGCGTCATGGAGCTTTGTGATGACAAGGGCATGGAGCAATGTGATGAGAGGGTTCAAGGAGCATTTGATGATAATGGCATGGAGCATTGTGATGCCATTGGTCATGGAGCTTTGTGATGACAAATGTCATGGAGCATTTTGATGACAAGGCCGTGGTGCATTGTGATGAGAAGTGCAGGGAGCATTGTGATGACAGGGTCACGGAGCAATTTGATCAAAAGGGTAATGGAACATTTTGATGAGAGGGGTTATGGAAAATTGTGATGTCAGGTGTCATGGAGCATTGTGATGAAAAGGGTCATGGAACATTTTGTGACAGGGATTATTGAACATTCTGATGTCAGGTGGCATGGAGCATTGTGATGAAATGGGTCATGGAGCATTTTGATGACAGGTGTTATGGAACATTGTGATGTCAGGGCTCATGGAGCATTGTGATTATAAGGGCATATAGCATTTTGATGACAGGGTTCATGGAACATTGTGATGACAGGGTTGAGGGAGTATTGTGATGACTAGTGATGGAACACTGTGATATCATTTGTGAGAGAGCATTTTGATGAGAAGTGCATGGAGCATTGTGATGACAAAGTTTATGGAGCATTTTGATGACAAGGATGTGGAGCACTGTGATGACAAGCACATGGCGTATTGTGTTGACATGGGTTATGAAGCATTGTACTGACAAGCTCATGGAGCATTGTGATGACAAGGGTCATTGAGCATTGTGCTGCCAAACGCATGGAACATTGTGATGACAAGGGTGACAGAGAATTGTGATGAAAAGTTCATGGAGCATTGAGGTGACAAAGGTCACAGAGCCTTCTGTGACGAGGTCCTGGACCACTGTGATGACAAATGTCATGAAGCACTGCAATTACTCTAGTCACGGAGTATTGTGATTACAGGGTTCTTGGAGCATTGTGATGCAAAGGGCAAGGATCATTGTGATGAGAAGGCCATGGAGCATTCTGATGACATGTGTCATGGAGCTTTGTGATGACAAGGGCAGGGAGCATTGTGATTACAGGGGTCTTGGAGCATTGTGATGGAAAGGGAATGGATCATTGTGATAAAAAAGGCATGGAGCCTTTTAACGACACGTTTCATGAAGCATACTAATGACAAGTGTCAGGGAGCATTGTAATGATAAATGTACTGAGGATTGTGGTGACAAAGGTCATGAAGCATTGTGATGAAAAAACCGTTCATAATAGTGATGACGAGCGTCATGGGGCATTTTGATGACAAGTTTTATGGAACACTGTGATCACAAGGATTTGGAGCATTGTGGTGGCAGATGTCATGGAGCATTTTGATTTCATTGTGATGACAATAGCATGAAGCATTACGATGATGGGCATGGTGCATTGTGATGAGAGGGTTCATGGAGCATTGAGATGAAAAGGGGCATGAAGCATTGTGATTACAGGGGTCTTGGAGCATTGTGATGACAAGGGCATGGAGCATTGTGATGAGAAGGCCATGGAGCATTCTGATGACATGCGTCATGGATCTTTGTGACGACAAGGGATGGAGCATTGTGATTGCAGGGGTTTTGGAGCATTGTGATGACAAGGGTCATGGAGCCTTGTGATGACAAGGCCGTGGAACACTGTGAGTGCAGGGGTCATGAAGCATTGTTATGACAGTTGTAGTGGAGCATTGTGATGACAAGGGCATGGAGCAACATGATGAGAGATTTCATTGAGCATTGTGATGACAATGGCATGGAGCATTGTGATGCAAAGGGTCTTGGAGCTTTGTGATGACAAAGATATGGGTTTTAGGTGACAAGGGCGTGGTGCATTGAGATGAGAAGTGCAGGGAGCATTGTGATGACAGGGTCATGGAGAAATTTGATGAAAAGTGTCATGGAATATTTTGATGACAGGGGTTATGGAACATTGTGATGTCAGGGGTCATGATGCATTGTGATGAAATGGGTCATGGAGCCTTTTGTGACAGGGTTTATGGAACATTGTGATGTCAGTGGTCATGGTGCATTGTGAAGATAAGGGCATGTAGCACTCTGATGAAAGGTGTCATGGAACACTGTGATGACAGGGGTGAGGGAGTATTGTGATGACTAGTGATGGAACATTGTGATATATGTGGTGAGATAGCATTTTGATGAAAAGTGCATGGAGCATTATGGTGACAATTTTATGGAGCATAGCGATGAAAATGATGTGGAGCATTGTGATGAAAATTTCATGGAGCATTGTAGTGACAAAGATCTCAGAGCCTTGTGTGACGAGGGCATGGATCATTGTGATGAGAAAGGTCATGAATCATTGAGATGACTGGAGTCACAGAGCATTGTGATGACAGGGGTCATGGAGCATTGTGATGAAAAGGGCATGGAGCAATGTGATGACAGGGGCATGGAACATTGGTCTGACAAGTTTCATGGATTATTGTGATGACAGTGGGCATGGAGCATTGAGATGACAAGGGCATGGAGCATTGTGGTGACAAAGGTCACAGAGCCTTGTGTGACGAGGGCATGGACCATTGTGAGGACAAAGGTCATGAAGCGTTGTGATGACTGGAGTCACGGAGCATTGTGATGACAGGGGTCATGGAGCATTGTAATTACAAGGGCATGGAGCATTGTGATGACAGGGGCATGGAACATAGGCCTGACATCTTCCATGGATTATTGTGATGACAGTGGGCATGGCGCATTGTGATGACAAAGGCATGGAACATTGTGGTGACAAGGTCATGGAATATTGTGAAGACAAATGTAACGGAGCATTTTGATGACAAGGCCTTGGAACATTGCGATGACAAGGGTCACGGAGCATTGTCATGACAAGGGCATGGAGCATTCTGATGAAAAGGTGCATGGAGCATTGAGATTACAGGGGTTTTGAAGCAATGTGATTACAAGGGCATGGAGCATTGTGATGAGAAGGCAATGGAGCATACTGATGACATGCGTCATGGAGATTTGTGATGACAATGACATGGAGCATTGTAATTACAGGGGTCTTGGAGCATTGTGATGAAAAGGGAATGGATCATTGTGATGAAAAATGCATGGAGCCTTGTCATGACAGTGTTCAAGGAGCATACTGATGACAACTGTCAGGGAGCATTGTGATGATAAGTGTATTGAGCATTGTGATGACAAAGATCATGGAGCATTTTGATAAGAAGACCATGGATAATTGTGATGACCAGCGTCATGGGGCATTGTGATGACAAGTGTTATGGAATATTGTGATCAGAAGGGTTTGGTGCATTTTGATGACAGAGGTCATTGAGCATTTTGATTTCATTGTGATGACAATAGCATGAAATATTATGGTGATGGGCACAGTGAATTGTGATGACAGGGTTCATGGAGCATTGAGATGAAAAGGGACATGGAGCATTGTTATGACAGGGGTGTTGGAGAATTGTGATGACAAGGGCATGGAACATTGTGATGAGAAGGCAATGGAGCATTCTAAAGACATGCGTCATGGAGCTTTGTGATGACAAGGGCATGGAGAATTGTGATTACAGGGGTCATGGAATATTGTGATGACAGGGGTGATGGAGTATTGTGATGACTAGTGATGGAACATTGTGATATCAGTGGTGAGAAGGCATTTTGAGGAGAAGTGCATGGAGCATTGTGATGACAAGGTTTATGGAGCATTTTGATGACAAGAATGTGGAGCATTGTGATGACAAGTGCATGGTTCATTGTGATGACATGGGTTACGGAGCATTGTGCTGACACGCGCATCGAGCATTGTGATGACAAGGGTCATGGAGCATTGTGCTGACAAAGGCATGGAGCTTTGTGATGACAAGGGTCACAGAGCATTGTGATAAAAATTTCATAGAGCATTGGGGTGACAAAGGTCACAGAGCTTTCTGTGAGCAGGTCATGGACCATTGTGATGACAAATGTCATGAAGCATTCTGATGACTGAAGTCACAGAGCATTGTGATAACAGTGGTCTTGGAGCATTGTAATGAAAAGGGAATGGATCATTGTGATGAAATAGGCATGGATCCTTGTCATGACAGTGTTCAAGGAGCAAACTGATGACAAGTGTCAGGGAGCATTGTGATGAAAAGTGTATTGAGCATTGTGGTGACAAAGGTCATGGAGCATTTTGATGAGAAGACCTTGCATAATTGTGATGACAAGCGTCATGGGGTATTGTGATGACAAGTGTTATGCAACATTGTGATCAAAAGGGTTTGGAGCATTGTGATGACAGAGGTCATGGAGCATTGTGATGAGATCGGTCATGAAGCATTGTGATGACTGGAGTCACGGAGCATTGTGATGAAAGGGGTGATGGAGCACTGTGATGACAAGGGCATGGAGCAATGTGATGACAGGGGCATGGAACATTGGTCTGAGAAGTTTCATGGATTATTGTGATGACACTGGGCATGGAGCATTGTGATGAAAAGGGCATGGAGCATTGTGGTGACAAAGGCATGGAGCATTTGGATGACAAGGGACACAGAGCATTGTGATGAAATATTCATGGAGCATTGTGTTGAAAAAGATCACAGAGCCTTGTGTGAAGTGGGCATGGACCACTCTGATGACAAATGTCATGAAGCATTGTGATGATTGGAGTCACGGATCATTGTGATGACAGGGGTCATGGAGCATTGCTTTGACAAGATTTATGGATTATTGTGATGAGAGTGGGCAGGGCGCATTGTGATGACAAGGGCATGGAAGATTGGGATGACAAGGCCATGGAGTATTGTGAAGACAGGTTTCAGGGAGCATTGTGATGACATATGTCATTGTCCATTGTGATGACAATGGCATGGAGCATTTTGATACCAAGTGTCATGGAGGATAGTGATGACAAAGGTAATGGAGCATTTTGATAACAAGGGCTTGGAACATTGTGATGACAAGGGTCATGGAGCATTGTGATGACAAGGGCATGGAGCATTGTGATGACAAGGGCCATTGAGAATTTTGATGACAACGTCGTGAAGCATTGTGATGAGAAGCGCATGGAGCTTGCTATGACAGGGGTCATAGAGCATTGCGATGACAAGTGCATGGAGAATTGTGATGACAAGATCATGTAACATTGTGATGAGAAGTGTCACGAAGCACTGTGATGACAAGGACGTGGAGAATTTTAATGACATGGGACATGGAGCATTGTGATGAACAGGGCAAGGAGAATTGTGATAGCAAGACCGTGGAGCATTGTGATGAAAAGACCATGGATAATTATGATGAAGAGCGTCATGGATCACTGTAATGACAAAGGGCATGGAGCATTGTGATGACAGGTGTCATGGAGCATTGTGATGAGAGGGGTCATGGAGCATTGTGATGACAAGGGTCATGAAGCATTGTGATGAGAAGATCATGGAGCATTGGGCTGAAAATGTTCATGGAGTATTGTGATGACAGTGTTCAAGGAGCATTGTGATGACAAGGGAATGGAGCATTGTGATGACAATGTCCTGGAGCAGTGTGATGAGAAGACCATGGAGCCTTGTGGTGACAAGTCTTATGGAGCATTCTGATGAATAGGGGCATGGAGCATTGTGATTACAGGGGTCTCGGAGCATTGTGATGACAAGGGCATGGAGCATTGTGATGGGAAGTCCATGGAGCATTCTGATGACATGTGTCATGGCTCTTTGTGATGACAAGGGCATGGAGCATTCTAATGACAGGGGTAATGGAGCATTGTGATGACAAGGGCATGGAACATTGGTCTGAAAATCTCATGGATTATTGTGATGAGATTCGGCATGGAACATTGTGATGACTATGGCACGGAACACTGTGAGACATGTGTCATGGAGGATTGTAATGACAAGGGCAAGGAACATTGTGATGAGAAGTGTATCGAGCATTGTAATGACAAGCATCATGGAGCATTGTGGTGACAAGGGAATGGAGCAACGTGATGAGAGGTTTCATGTAACATTGTGATGAAATGGCATGGAGAATTGTGATGCCAAGGGTCATGGAGATTTGTGATGACAAAGGTCATGGAGCATTTTGATGACAATGTCGTGGTGATTTGTGATGAGAGGGGCAGGGAGCATTGTGATGACAGGGTCATGGAGCAAATTGATGAAAAGTGTCATGGAAAATTTTGATGACAGGGGTTATGGAACATTGTGATGTCAGGGGTCATGGAGCATTGTGATGATAAGGGCATGTAGCACTGTGATGACAGTGGTCATTGAACATTGTGATGACAGGGTTGAGCGAGTATTGTGATGACTAGTGATGGAACATTGTGATATATGTGGTGAGAGAGTATTTTGATGAGAAGTGCAAGGAGCATTGTGATGACAAGTTTTATGGAGCATAGCGATGAAAAGGATGTGGAGCATTGTGATGAAAAGAGCATGGCACATTGTGATGACATGTGTCATGGAGCATTGTGCTGAGAAGCACATGGAGCATTTTGAGGACAAGTGTCATGGAGCATTGTGCTGACAACTGCATGGAGCATTGTGATGACAAGGGACACAGAGCATTGTGATGAAAATTTCATGTAGCATTGTGGTGCCAAAGATCACAGAGCCTTGTGTGACGAGGGCATGGACCATTGTGATGAGATAGGTTATGAATCATTGTGATGACTGGAGTCTCGGAGCATTGTGATGACAGGGGTCATGGAGCATTGTGATGACAAGGGCATGGAGCAATGTGATGACAGGGGCATGGAACATTGGTCTGACATGTTTCATGGATTATTGTGATGACAGTGGGCATGGCACATTGTGATGACAAGGGCATGGAACATTGTGATGACAAGGTCATGGATTATTGTGAAGACAGGTGTCCGGGAACATTGTGATGACATATGTCATTGTCCATTGTGATGACAATGGCATGGAGCATTGTGATACCAAGTGTCATGGAGGATTGTGATGACAATGGTAATGGAGCCTTTTAATGACAGGGGCTTGGAACATTGCGATGACAATTGTCATGGAGCATTGTGATGACAAGGGCTTGGAGCATTCTGATGAAAATGTGCATGGAGCATTGAGATTACAGGGGTTTTGAAGCAATGTGACTACAGGGCATGGAGCATTGTGATGAGAAGGCAATGGAGCATTGTGATTACAGGGGTCTTTGAGCATTGTGATGAAATGGGTAATGGAGCATTTTGTGACAGGGGTTATGGAACATTGTGATGTCAGGGGTCATGGAGCATTGTGATGATAAGTGCATGTAGCACTGTGATGAGAGTGGTCATGGAACATTGTGATGACAAGGGTGAGCAAGTATTGTGATGACTAGTGATGGAACATTGTGATATATGTGGTGAGAGAGCATTTTGATGAGAAGTGCATGGAGCATTTTGATGACAAGTTTTATGGAGCATAGCGATGAAAATGATGTGGAGCATTCTGATGAAAAGAGCATGGCACATTGTGGTGACATGTGTCATGGAGCATTGTGCTGACAAGCGCATGGAGCATTTTGATGACAAGTGTCATGGAGCATTGTGCTGACAAAGGCATGGAGCATTGTGATGACAAGGGACACAGAGCATTGTGATGAAAATTTCATGGAGCATTGTGGTGAAAAAGATCACAGAGCCTTGTGTGACGAGGGCCTGGACCATTGTGAGGACAAAGGTCATGAATCATTGTGATGACTGGTGTCACGGAGCATTGTGATGACAGGGATCATGGAGCATTGCTCTGACAAGATTTATTGATTATTGTGATGAGAGTGGGCATGTCGCATTGTTATGACAAGGGCATGGAACATTGTGATGACAAGGTCATGGAGTACTGTGAAGACAGGTGTCAGGGAGCATTGTGATGACATATATCATTGTCCATTGTGATGACAATGGCATGGAGCATTGTGATACCAAGTGTCATGGAGGATTCTGATGACAAAGGTAATGGAGCATTTTGTTGACAAGGGCTTGGAACATTGTGATGACAAGTGTCATGGAGCATTGTGATGACAAGGGCATGGAGCATTGTGATGACAAGGGCCATTGAGAATTTTGATGACAACGTCGTGAAGCATTGTGATGACAAGCGCATGGAGCTTGCTATGACAGGGGTCATAGAGCATTGCGATGACAAGTGCATGGAGAATTGTGATGACAAGATCATGTAACATTGTGATGAGAAGTGTCACGAAGCATTGTGATGACAAGGACGTGGAGAATTGTAATGACATGGGACATGGAGCATTGTGATGGACAGGGCATGGAGAATTGTGATAGCAAGACCGTGGAGCATTGTGATGAAAAGACCATGGATAAATATGATGAAGAGCGTCATGGATCACTGTAATGACAAGGGGCATGGAACACTGTGATGACAGGTGTCATGGAGCATTGTGATGAGAGGGTTCATGGAGCATTGTGATGACAAGTGTCATGGAGCATTGTGATGAGAAAGTCATTGAGCATTGGCCTGAAAATGTTCATGGAGTATCGTGATAACAGTGGTCAAGGAGCATGGTGATGACAAGTGCTTGGAACATTGTGATGACAAGGATCATGGAGCATTGTGATGACAAGGGCATGGAGCATTGTGATGACAAGGACCATTGAGAAATTTGATGACAACGTCATGAAGAATTGTGATGATAAGTGCATGGAGCTTGCTATGACAGGGGTCATAGAGCATTGCGATGACAAGTGCATGGAGAATTGTGATGACAAGATCATGTAACATTGTGATGAGTAGTGTCACGAAGCACTGTGATGACAAGGACGTGGAGAATTGTAATGACATGGGACAGGGAGCATTGTGATGAACAGGGCATGGAGAATTGTGATGGCAAGACAGTGGAGCATTGTGATGAAAAGACCATGGATAATTATGATGAAGAGCGTCATGGATCACTGTAATGACAAGGGGCATGGAGCATTGTGGTGACAGGTGTCATGGAGCATTGTGATGAGAGGGGTCATGGAGCATTTTCATGACAAGGGTCATGGAGCATTGTGATGACAAGGTCATGGAGCGTTGCCCTGAAAATGTTCATGGAGTATTGTGATGACAGTGGTCAAGGAGCATTGTGATGACAAGGGAATGGAGCATTGTGATGACGAGGTCCTTGAGCAGTGTGATGAGAAGACCATGGAGCCTTGTGATGACAAGTCTCATGGAGCATTCTGATGAATAGGGGCATGGAACATAGTGATTACATGGGTCTTGGAGCATTGTGATGACAAGGGTAATGGAGCCTTTGATGCCAAGGAGGTGGAATATTGTTATGGCAGGGGTAATGGAGCATTGTTATGACAGGGGTAATGGAGCATTGTGATGACAAGGGCATGGAACATTGGTCTGAAAATTTCATGGATTATTGTGATGAGATTCGGCATGGAACATTGTGATAACTAGGGCACGGAACACTGTGATACATGTGTCATGGACGATTGTAATGACAAGGGCATGGAGCATAGTGATGAGAAGAGTATCGAGCATTGTGATGACAAGCGTCATGGAGCATTGTGGTGAGAAGGGCATGGAGCAATGTGATGAGAGGTTTCATCCAGCATTGTGATGAAATTGCATGGAGTATTGTGATGCCACCGGTCATGGAGCTTTGTGATGACAAAGGTCATGGAGCATTTTGATGACAAGGTCGTGGTGCATTGTGATGAGAAAGGCAGGGAGCATTGTGATGACAGGGTCATGGAGCAAATTGATGAAAAGTGTCATGGAACTTTTTGATAACAGGGGTTATGAAACATTGTGATGTGAGGGGTAATGGAGCATTTTGATGAAAAGGGTCATGGATCATTCTGATGAAAAGGTGCATGGAGCATTGAGATTACAGGGGTTTTGAAGCATTGTGATTACAAGGCATGGAGCATTCTGATGAAAAGGTGCATGGAGCATTGTGATTACAGGGGTTTTGAAGCAATGTGATGACAAGGGCTTGGAGCATTGTGATGAGAAGGCAATGGAGCATTCTGATGACATGCGTCATGGAGCTTTGTGATGACAAGGACATGAAGCATTGTCATTACAGGGGTCTTGGAGCAATGTGAGGAAAAGCGAATGGATCATTGTGATGAAAAATGCATGGAGCCTTGTCATGACAGGGTTCAAGGAGCATACTGATGACAACTGTCAGGGAGCATTGTGATGATAAGTGTATTGAGCATTGTGATGACAAAGATCATGGAGCCTTGTGATGAGAAGACCATGGATAATTGTGATGACCAGCGTCATGGGGCATTGTGATGACAAGTGTTATGGAACATTGTGATCAGAATGGTTTGGTGCATTGTGATGACAGAGGTCATTGAGCATTTTGATTTCATTGTGATGACAATAGCATGAAATATTATGGTGATGGGCACGGTGCATTGTGATTGCAGGGTTCATGGAGCATTGAGATGAAAAGGGGCATGGAGCATTGTGATTACAGGGGTGTTGGAGCATTGTGATGACAAGGGCATGGAGCATTGTGATGAGAAGGCCATGGGGCATTCTGATGACATGCGTCATGGAGCTTTGTGAGGACAAGGGCATGGAGAATTGTGATTATAGGGGTCATGGAATATTGTGATGACAGGGGTGAGGGTGTATTGTGATGACTAGTGATGGAACATTGTGATATCAGTGGTGAGAAGGCATTTTGTGGAGAAGTGCAAGGAGCACTGTGATGACAAAATTTATGGAGCATTTTGATGACAAGGATGTGGATCATTGTGATGACAAGTGCATGGCGCATTGTGATGACATCGGTTATGGAGCATTGTGCTGACACGCGCATCGAGCATTGTGATGACAAGGGTCATGGAGCATTGTGCTGACAAAGGCATGGAGCTTTGTGATGACAAGTGTCACAGAGCATTGTGATAAAAATTTCATGGAGCATTGTGGTGACAAATGTCAAGAGATTTGTGTGACCAGGTCATGGACCATTGTGATGACAAAGGTCATGAAGCATTGTGATGACTGGAGTCACGGAGCATTGTGATAACGGGGGTCTTGGAGCATTGTGATGAAAAGGGAATGGATCATTGTGATGAAAAAGGCATGGAGCCTTGTCATGACAGTGTTCAAGGAGCATACTGATGACAAGTGTCAGCGAGCATTGTGATGCCAAGTGTATTGAGCATTTTGGTGACAAAGTTCATGGAGCATTGTGATGAGAAGACCTTGCATAATTGTGATGACGAGCGTCATGGGGCATGTGATGAAAAGTGTTATGGAACATTGTGATCAGAAGGGTTTGGAGCATTGTGATGACAGAGCACATAGAGCATTTTGATTTCATTGTGATGACAATAGCATGAATCATTATGATGATGGGCATGGTGCATTGTGATGACAGTGTCCATGGAGCATTGAGATGAAAAGTGACATGGAGAATTGTGATTACAGAGGTCTTGGAGCATTGTGATGACAAGGGTCATGGAGCCTTTTGATGACAAGGCCGTGGAACATTGTGAAGGCAGGGGTCATGGAGCATTGTTATGACAGGTGTAATGGAGCATTGTGATGACATGGGCATGGAACAATGTGATGAGATATTTCATTGAGCATTGTGATGGCAATGGCCTTGAGCATTGTGATGCCAAGGGTCATGGAGCTTTGCGAAGACAAATGTCATAGGGCATTTTGATGACAAGGGTGTGGTGCATTGTGATGAGAAGGGCAGGGAGCATTGTAATGACAGGGTTATGGATCAATTTGAATAAAAGTGTCATGGAACATTGTGATGTCAGGGGTCATGAAGCATTGTGATGAAATGGGTCATGGAGCATTTTGTGACAGGGGTTATGGAACATTGTGATGTCAGGGGTCATGGAGCATTGTGATGATAAGGGCATGTAGCACTGTGATGACAGTTATCATGGAACATTGTGATGACAGGCGTGAGCGAGTATTGTGATGACTAGTGATGGAACATTGTGATATATGTGGTGAGAGAGCATTTTGATGAGAAGAGCATGGAGCATTGTGATGACAAATTTTAGGGAGCATAGCGATGTAAATGATGTGGAGTATTGTGATGAAAAGAGCATGGCACATTGTGATGACGTCTGTCATGGAGCATTGTGCTCACGAGCGCATGTAGCTTTTTGCTGACAAGTGTCATGGAGCAATGTGCTGACAAAGGCATGGAGCATTGTGATGACAGGGTCAAAGAGTATTGTGATGACAATTTCATGGGGCGTTGTGGTGACAAGGATCACAGAGCCTTGTGTGACGATGGCATATACCATTGTGATGAGAAAGGTCATGAATCATTGCGATGACTGGAGTCACGGAGCACTGTGATGAGAGTGGTCATGGAGCACTGTGATGACAATGGCATGGAGCATTGTTATGACAGGGGCATGGAACATTTGTCTGACATGTTTCATGGATTATTGTGATGACAGTGTGCATGGCGCATTGTGATGACAAGGGCATGGAACATTGTGATTACAAGGTCATGGAGTATTGTGAAGACAGGTGTCAGGGAGCATTGTGATGACATATGTCATTGTCCATTGGGATGACAATGGCATGGAGCATTGTGATACCAAGTGTCATGGAGGATTGTGATGACAAAGGTAATGGAGCATTTTGATGACAAGCGATTGGAACATTGCGATGACAAGGGTCATGGAGCATTGTGATGACAAAGTCATGGAGCATTCTGATGAAAATGTGCATGGAGCATTGAGAATACAGGGGTTTTGAAGCAATGTGTTTACAAGGGAATGGGGCATTGTGATGAAAAGGACACGGAACACTGTGATACATGTGTCATGGAGGATTGTAATGAAAAGGTCATGGAGCATTGTGATGAGAAGGGCATCGAGCATTGTGATGACAAGTGTCATGGAGCTTTGCGATGACAAGGGCAAGGAGCAATGTGATGAGAGGCTTCATGAAGCATTGTGATGACAATGGCATGGAGCATTGTGATCACAAGGGTTTGGAGTACTGTGATGACAGAGGTCATGGATCATTTTCATTTCATTGTGATGACAATAGCATAAAGCATTATGATGATGGGCATGGTGCAGTGTGATGACAGGGTTCATGGATCACTGAGATGAAAAGGGACATGGAGCATTGTGATTACAGGTGTCTTGGAGCATTGTGTTGGCAAGGGCATGGAGCATTGTGAATGAGAAGTCCATGGAGCATTCTGATGACATTCGTCATAGAGCTTTGTGATGACAAGGGCATGGAGCATTTGTCTGAAAATTTTCATGGATTATTGTGATGATAGTGGGCATGGAGCATTGTGATGAAAAGGACACGGAACCCTGTGATACATGGGTCATGGAGGATTGTAATGACAAGATCATGGAGCATTGTGATGAGAAGGGCATCGAGCATTGTGATGACAAGCGTCATGGAGCTTTGCGATGATAAGGGAATTGAGCAATGTGATGAGAGGCTTCAAGAAGCATTGTATGACAATGGCATGGAGCATTGTGATGCCAAGGGTCATGGAGCTTTGTGATGACAAAGGTCATTGAGCATTTTGATGACAAGCGAGTGGTGCATTGTGATGATAACGGCATGTAGCATTGTGATGATAGGGGTCATGGAACATTGTGGTGACAGGGGTGAAGGAGTATGGTGATGACTAGTGATGGAACATTGTGATATCAGTGGTGAGAGAGCATTTTCATGAGAAGTGCATGGAGCATTGTGATGCCAAGTGTCACAGAGCATTGTGATGAAATATTCATGGAGCATTGTGGTGACAAAGGTCACAGAGACTTGTGATGATGAGGGCATGGACCATTCTGATGACAAAGTCTAGAAGCATTGTGATGACTGGAGACACGGAGCATTGTGATGACAGGTGTCATGGAGCATCGGTCTGAAAAATTTCATGGATTATTTTCATGACAGTGGGCATTGCACATTGTGATGACAAGGGCATGGAACACTGTGAAGAAAAGGTTATGGAGTATTGTGAAGTCAGGTGTCAGGGAGCATTTTGATGACCTATGTCATGGTGCATTGTGATGACAACGGCATGGAGCATTGTGATGACAAGTGTCATGGATGATTGTGATGACAAATGTAATGGAGCATTTTGATGACAATGGTCATGGATCATTGTGATGAAAAGGGCATGGAGCATTGCGATGACAAGGGCTTTTGAGAATTTTGATGAGAAGTTCGTGTAGCACTGTGATGAAAAGCACATGGAGCTTGCTATGACAGGGGTCATGGAGCATTGCGATGACAAGTTCATGGAGAATGTGATTACAAGAGCATGTAGCATTGTGATTTGAAGTGTCATGGAGCATTGTGATGGCAAGACGGTGGAGCATTGTGATGAGAAGACCATGGATAATTGTGATGACGAGCGTCATGGAGAACTGTAATGACAAGGGGCCTGGATCATTGTGATGACAAGGGTCAAGGAGAATTGTGATGACAAGTGTCATGGAGCATTATGATGACAAGCTTGTGGAGTATTGTGATGACAAAGGTGTGGACCATTGTGATGAAAAGGGCATGGAGCATTGTGATGAAAAAGGCATACAGCCTCTTCATGACAGGGTTCGAGAAGCATTCTGACGACATGTGTCAGGGAGCATTGTGATGACAAGTGTATTGAGCATTGTGATGACAAAGGTCATGGAGAATTGTGATGACAAGGGCATGGAGTATTGGGATGACAGGCATCATGGAGCATTGTGATGACAAGTGTTATGGAACAATGTGATCACAAGGGTTTGGAACACTGTGATGACAGAGGTCATGGATCATTTTGATATCAAGGAGCATGGAGCATAGTGATGACAGGGGTCATGGAGCATTGTGATGAGAAGATCATGGAGCATTGAGCTGAAAATATTCATGGAGTATTCTGATGAAAGGGGTCATGGAGCATTGTGATGACAATGTCCTGGAACATTGTGATGAGAAGCCCATGGAGCCCTGTGATGAGAAGTCTCATGGAACATTCTGATGTAAAGGGGCATGGAGCATTGTGATTACAGGTGTCTTGGAGCATTGTGATGAAAAGGGCATGGAGCATTGTGAGAGATGTCTAAGGAGCATTCTGATGACATTCGTCATGGAGCTTTGTGATGACCAGGGCATGGAGCATTGTGATTGCAGGGGTCTTGGAGCATTGTGATGAAAAAGGCATGGATCATTATCATGAAAAAGGCATGGAGCCTTGTCATGACAGGGTTCAAAGAGCATACTGACGACAAGTGTCAGGGAGCATTGTGATGACAAGTGTATTGAGCACTGTGATGACAAAGGTCATGGCACATTTTGATGAGAAGTGCATGGATAATTGTGATGACGAGCCTCATGGGGCGTTGTGATGACAAGTGTTATGGAGCATTGTGATCACAATGGTTGGGAGCATTGTGATGACAGAGGTCATGGAGCATTTTGATTTCATTGTGATGACAATAGCATGAAGCATTATGATGATGGGCATGGTTCGTTGTGATGACAGGGTTCATGGAGCATTCAGATGAAAAGGGCTATGGAGCATTGTGATTACTCGGGTCATGGAGCCTTGTGATGACAAGGCCGTGTAACATTGTGATGACAGGGGTGAGGGAGTATTGTGATGACTAGTGATGGAAAATTGAGATATCAGTGGTGAGATAGAATTTTGATTTGAAGTGCATGGAGCTTTGTGATGACAACGTTTATGGAGCATTGTGATGACAAGTTTGGGGAGCATTGTGATGAAAAGTGCATGGCACACTGTGATGACATGGGTCATGGAGCATTGTTCTGACAAGCGCATGGAGCATTGTGATAACAAGGGTCATGGAGCATTGTGCTGACAAAGGCATGGAGCGTTGTTATGACAAGGCTCAGAGAGCATTGGGATGAAAAGATCATGGAGAATTGTGGTGACAAAGTTCACAGAGCCTTGTGATGACGAGGGCATGGATCATTGTGATGAAAAATGTCATGAAGTATTGTGATGACTGGAGTCACAGAGCATTGTGATGACAAGGGAATGGAGCATTGTGATGACAGCGGCATGGAACATTGGTCTGGCAAGTTTCATGGATTATTGTGATGACAGTCCGCATGGCGCATTGTGATGACAAGGGCATGGAGCATAGTGATGACAAGGTCATGGAGTATTGTGAAGACAGGTGTCAGGGTTCATTGTGATGGCATATGTCATGTTCCATTGTGATGACAATGGCATGGAGAATTGTGATGCCAATTGTCATGGAGGATTGTGATGACAAAGGTAATGGAGCATTGTGATGACAAGGGCTTGGAACATTGTGATGAAAATGGTCATGGAGCAATGTGATGAAAAGGGCATGGAGCATTGTGATGAGAAGGGCTTTTGAGAATTTTGATGACAAGTTCGTGAAGCACTGTGATGAAAAGCACATGAGGCTTGCTATGACAGGGGTCATGGAGCATTGTGATGACAAGTGCATGGAGAATGTGATTACAAGAGCATGTAACATTGTGATTTCAAGGGTCATGGAGCATTGTGATTGCAAGACGGTGGAACATTGTGATTAGAAGACTATGGATAATTGTGATGACGAGCGTCATGGGGAACTGTAATGACAAGGGGCATGGAGAATTGTGATGACAGGTGTCATGGAGCTTTGTGATGACAGGGGTCATGGAGCATTGTGATGACAAGGGTCATGGAGCATTCTGATGACAAGCTTGTGGAGTATTGTGATGACAATGGCATGGAGCATTGTGATGAAAAGGGCATGGAGCATTGTGATGAAAAAGGCATAGAGCCGTTCCATGACAGGGTTCGAGAAGCATTCTGACGACAAGAGTCAGGGAGCCTTGTGATGACAATTGTATTGAGCATTGTGATGACAAAGGTCATGGAGCATTGTGATGACAAGGGCATGGAGTATTGTGATGACAGGCATCATGGAGTGTTGTGATGACAAGTGTTATGGAACAATGTGATCACAAGGGTTTGGAACACTGTGATGACAGAGGTCATGGATCATTTTGATATCAAGGAGCATGGAGCATTGTGATGACAGGGGTCATGGAGCATTGTAATGAGAAGATCATGGAGCATTGAGCTGAAAATATTCATGGAGTATTCTGATGAAATGGGTCATGGAGCATTGTGATGACAAGGTCCTGGAGCAATCTGATGAGAAGACCATGGAGCCTTGTGATGAGAAGTCTCATGGAGCATTCTGATGAAAAGGGGCATGGAGCATTGTGATCACAGGGGTCTTGGAGCATTGTAATTACAAGGGCATGGAGCATTGTGAGAGATGTCTAAGGAGCATTCTGATGACATTCGTCATGGAGCTTTGTGATGACCAGGGCATGGAGCATTGTGATTGCAGGGGTCTTGGAGCATTGTGATGAAAAAGGCATGGATCATTATCATGAAAAAGGCATGGAGCCTTGTCATGACAGGGTTCAAGGAGCATACTGACGACAAGTGTCAGGGAGCATTGTGATGACAAGTGTATTGAGCATTGTGATGACAAAGGTCATGGCACATTGTGATGAGATGTGCATGGATAATTGTGATGACGAGCCTCATGGGGCGTTGTGATGACAAGTGTTATGGAGCATTGTGATCACAACGGTTGGGAGCATTGTGATGACAGAGGTCATGGAGCATTTTGATTTCATTGTGATGACAATAGCATGAAGCATTATGATGATGGGCATGGTTCATTGTGATGACAGGGTTCATGGAGCATTGAGATGAAAAGGGGTATGGAGCATTGTGATTACTCGGGTCATGGAGCCTTGTGATGACAAGGCCGTGTAACATTGTGATGACAGGGGTGAGGGAGTATTGTGATGACGAGTTATGGAAAATTGAGATATCAGTGGTGAGAGAGCATTTTGATTCGAAGTGCATGTAGCTTTGTGATGACAACGTTTATGGAGCATTGTGATGACAAGTTTGGGGAGCATTGTGATGACAAGTGCATGGCACACTGTGATGACATGGGTCATGGAGCATTGTTCTGACAAGCGCATGGAGCATTGTGATAACAAGGGTCATGGAGCATTGTGCTGACAAAGGCATGGAGCGTTGTTATGAAAAGGCTCAGAGAGCATTGGGATGAAAAGATCATGGAGAATTGTGGTGACAAAGTTCACAGAGCCTTGTGATGACGAGGGCATGGATCATTGTGATGAAAAATGTCATGAAGTATTGTGATGACTGGAGTCACAGAGCATTGTGATGACAACGGAATGGAGCATTGTGATGACAGTGGCATGGAACATTGGTCTGGCAAGTTTCATGGATTATTGTGATGACAGTCCGCATGGCGCATTGTGATGAGAAGGGCAAGGAGCTTAGTGATGACAAGGTCATGGAGTATTGTGAAGACAGGTGTCAGGGTTCATTGTGATGGCATATGTCATGTTCCATTGTGATGACAATGGCATGGAGAATTGTGATGCCAATTGTCATGGAGGATTGTGACGACAAAGGTAATGGAGCATTGTGATGACAAGGGCTTGGAGCATTGTGATGACAATGGTCATGGAGCATTGTGATGAAAAGGGCATGGAGCATTGTGATGACAAGGGCTTTTGAGAATTTTGATGACAAGTTCGTGGAGCACTGTGATGAAAAGCACATGAGGCTTGCTATGACAGGCGTCATGGAGCATTGCGATGACAAGTGCATGGAGAATGTGATTACAAGAGCATGTAACATTGTGATTTCAAGGGTCATGGAGCATTGTGAATGCAAGACGGTGGAACATTGTGATGAGAAGACCATGGATAATTGTGATGACGAGCGTCATGGAGAACTGTAATGACAAGGGGCATGGAGAATTGTGATGACAGGTGTCATGGAGCTTTGTGATGACAGGGTTCATGGAGCATTGTGATGACAAGGGTCATGGAGCATTCTGATGACAAGCTTGTGGAGTATTGTGATGACAATGGCATGGGGCATTGTGATGAAAAGGGCATGGAGCATTGTGATGAAAAAGGCATACAGCCTTTCCATGACAGGGTTCGAGAAGCATTCTGACGACAAGTGTCAGGGAGCATTGTGATGACAAGTGTATTGAGCATTGTGATGACAAAGGTCATGGAGCATTGTGATGACAAGGGCATGGAGTATTGTGATGACAGACATCATGGAGCGTTGTGATGACAAGTGTTATGGAACAATGTGATCACAAGTGTTTGGAGCACTGTGATGACAGAGGTCATGGATCATTTTGATATCAAGGAGCATGGAGCATTGTGATGACAGGGGTCATGGAGCATTGTAATGAGAAGATCATGGATCATTGAGCTGAAAATATTCATGGAGTATTCTGATGAAATGGGTCATGGAGCATTGTGATGACAAGGTCCTGGAGCACTCTGATGAGAAGACCATGGAGCCTTGTGATGAGAAGTCTCATGGAGCATTCTGATGAAAAGGGGCATGGAGCATTGTGATCACAGGGGTCTTGGAGCATTGTAATTACAAGGGCATGGAGCGTTGTGAGAGATGTCCAAGGAGCATTCTGATGACATGTGTCATGGAGCTTTGTGATGACCAGGGCAAGTATCATTGTGATTACACGGGTCTTGGAGCATTGTGATGAAAAAGGCATGGATCATTGTAATGAAATAGGCATGGAGCCTTGTCATGACAGTGTTCAAGGAGCATACTGATGGCAAGAGTCTGGGAGCATTGTGATGACAAGTGTATTGAGCATTGTGATGACAAAGGTCATGGAACATTGTGATGAGAAGACCATGGATAATTGTGAAGACAAGCGTCATGGGGCGTTGTGATGACAAGTGTTATGGAACACTGTGATCACAAGGGTTTGGAGCATTGTGATGACAGAGGTCATGGAGCATTTTGATTTCATTGTGATGACAATAGCATGAAGCATTATGATGATGGGCATGGTGCAGTGTGATGACAGGGTTCATGGATCACTGAGATGAAAAGGGACATGGAGCATTGTGATTACAGGTGTCTTGGAGCATTGTGATGGCAAGGGCATGGAGCATTGTGAATGAGAAGGCCATGGAGCATTCTGATGACATGCGTCATGGAGCTTTGTGATGACAAGGGCATGGAGCATTTGTCTGAAAATTTTCATGGATTATTGTGATGATAGTGGGCATGGAGAATTGTGATGAAAAGGACACGGAATACTGTGATACATGGGTCATGGAGGATTGTAATGACAAGATCATGGAGCATTGTGATGAGAAGGGCATCGAGCATTGTAATGACAAGCGTCATGGAGCTTTGCGATGATAAGGGAATTGAGCAATGTGATGAGAGGCTTCATGAAGCATTGTATGACAATGGCATGGAGCATTGTGATGCCAAGGGTCATGGAGCTTTGTGGTGACAAAGGTCATGGAGCATTTTGATGACAAGCGAGTGGTGCATTGTGATGATAACGGCATGTAGCATTGTGATGATAGGGGTCATGGAACATTGTGATGACAGGGGTGAAGGAGTATGGTGATGACTAGTGATGGAACATTGTGATATCAGTGGTGAGAGAGCATTTTCATGAGAAGTGCATGGAGCATTGTGATGCCAAGGGTCACAGAGCATTGTGATGAAATATTCATGGAGCATTGTGGTGACAAAGGTCACAGAGACTTGTGATGATGAGGGTATGGACCATTCTGATGACAAAGTCTTGAAGCATTGTGATGACTGGAGACACGGAGCATTGTGATGACAGGTGTCATGGAGCATTGTGATGAGAGGGGAATGGAGCATCGGTCTGATAAATTTCATGGATTATTGTGATGACAGTGGGCATTGCACATTGTGATGACAAGGGCATGGAACACTGTGAAGAAAAGGTTATGGAGTATTGTGAAGTCAGGTGTCAGGGAGCATTGTGATGACCAATGTCATGGTGCACTGTGATGACAACGGCATGGAGCATTGTGATGACAAGTGTCATGGATGATTGTGATGACAAATGTAATGGAGCATTTTGATGACAATGGTCATGGAGCATTGTGATGAAAAGGGCATGGAGCATTGCGATGACAAGGGCTTTTGAGAATTTTGATGACAAGATCGTGAAGCACTGTGATGAAAAGCACATGGAGCTTGCTATGACAGGGGTCATGGAGCATTGCGATGACAAGTTCATGGAGAATGTGATTACAAGAGCATGTAACATTGTGATTTGAAGTGTCATGGAGCATTGTGATGGCAAGACGGTGGAGCATTGTGATGAGAAGACCATGGATAATTGTGATAACGAGCGTCATGGAGAACTGTAATGACAAGGGGCCTGGAGCATTGTGATGACAGGGCTCATGGAGAATTGTGATGACAAGTGTCATGGAGCATTCTGATGACAGCCTTGTGGAGTATTGTGATGACAATGGCGTGGAGCATTGTGATGAAAAGGGCATGGAGCATTGTGATGAAAAAGGCATACAGCCTCTTCATGACAGGGTTCGAGAAGCATTCTGACGACAAGTGTCAGGGAGCATTGTGATGACAAGTGTATTGAGCATTGTGATGACAAAGGTCATGGAGCATTTTGATGACAAGGGCATGGAGTATTGTGATGACAGGCATCATGGAGCATTGTGATGACAAGTGTTATGGAACAATGTGATCACAAGGGTTTGGAGCACTGTGATGACAGAGGTCATGGATCATTTTGATATCAAGTATCATGGAGCATAGTGATGACAGGGGTCATGGAGCATTGTGATGAGAAGATCATGGAGCATTGAGCTGAAAATGTTCATGGAGTATTCTGATGAAAGGGGTCATGGAGCATTGTGATGACAAGGTTCTGGAGCATTGTGATGAGAAGACCATGGAGCCTTGTGATGAGAAGTCTCATGGAGCATTCTGATGAAAAGGGGCATGGTGCATTGTGATTACAGGGGTATTGGAGCATTGTGATGAAAAGGGCATGGAGCATTGTGATGACAAGGGCTTTTGGGAATTTTGATGACAAGTTCGTGAAGCACTGTGATGAAAAGCACATGGAGCTTGCTATGACAGGTGTCATGGAGCATTGTGATGACATGGACATGGAGAAATGTGATGACAAGGGACATGGAGCACTGTGATGACCAGGGCATTGAGCATTGTGATCGCAAGACCGTGGAGCATTGTTATGAGAAGGTCATGGATAATTGTGATGATGAGCGTCATGGAGCACTGTAATGACAAGGGAAATGGAGGATTTTGATGACAGGTGTCATGGATCATTGTGATGACAGGGGTCATGGAGCATTCTGATGACAAGCTTGCGCAGTATTGTGATGACACTGTCATGGAGCATTGTGATGAAAAGGGCATGGAGCATTGTTATGAAAAAGGAATGGAGCCTTTTCATTACAGGGTTCAAGGAGCATTCTGACGATAAGTGTCAGGGAGCATTGTGTTGACAATTGTATTTAACATTGTGATGACAAAGTTCATGCAGCATTGTAATGACAGGCATCATGGAGCGTTGTGATGATAAGCCTTATGGAACATTGTGATCACAAGGGTTTGTAGCATTGCGATGACAGAGGTCATGGATCATTTTGATTTCAAGGAGCATGGAACATTGTAATGACAAGGGCATGAAGAAATGTGAACCCAAGATTCACCGAGGATTTTGATGACAATGGGAATGGAGTATTGTGATGACAAGCGCATGGAGCATTATGATGACAATGTCATGAAGCATTTTGTGACAAAGGCATGGAGCATTTTGATGACAAGTGTCATGGAGCACTGTGATGACAAGCGTCATGGAGCATTGTGATGACAAGTGTCATGGAGCATTCTGATGACAAGCTTGTGGAGTATTGTGATGACAATGGCGTGGAGCATTGTGATGAAAAGGGCATGGAGCATTGTGATGAAAAAGGCATACAGCCTCTTCATGACAGTGTTCGAGAAGCATTCTGACGGCAAGTGTCAGGGAGCATTGTGATGACAAGTGTATTGAGCATTGTGATGACAAAGGTCATGGAGCATTGTGATGACAAGGGCATGGAGTATTGTGATGACAGGCATCATGGAGCGTTGTGATGACAAGTGTTATGGAACAATGTGATCACAAGTGTTTGGAGCACTGTGATGACAGAGGTCATGGATCATTTTGATATCAAGGAGCATGGAGCATAGTGATGACAGGGGTCATGGAGCATTGTGATGAGAAGATCATGGATCATAGAGCTGAAAATGTTCATGGAGTATTCTGATGAAAGGGGTCATGGAGCATTGTGATGACAAGGTCCTGGAGCATTGTGATGAGAAGACCATGGAGCCTTGTGATGAGAAGTCTCATGGAGCATTCTGATGTAAAGGGGCATGGAGCATTGTGATTACAGGGGTTTTTGGAACACTGTGATGAAAAGGGCATGGAGCATTGTGAGAGATGTCTAAGGAGCATTCTGATGACATTCGTCATGGAGCTTTGTGATGACCAGGGCATGGAGCATTGTGATTACAGGGGTCTTGGAGCACTGTGATGAAAAAGGCATGGATCATTATCAAGAAAAAGGCATGAAGCCTTGTCATGACAGGGTTCATGGAGCATACTGACGACAAGTGTCAGGGAGCATTGTGATGACAAGTGTATTGAGCATTGTGATGACAAAGTTTATGGCACATTGTGATGAGAAGTGCATGGATAATTGTGATGACAGGCATCATGGAGCATTGTGATGACAAGTGTTATGGAACAATGTGATCACAAGGGTTTGGAGCACTGTGATGACAGAGGTCATGGATCATTTTGATATCAAGTATCATGGAGCATAGTGATGACAGGGGTCATGGAGCATTGTGATGAGAAGATCATGGAGCATTGAGCTGAAAATGTTCATGGAGTATTCTGATGAAAGGGGTCATGGAGCATTGTGATGACAAGGTTCTGGAGCATTGTGATGAGAAGACCATGGAGCCTTGTGATGAGAAGTCTCATGGAGCATTCTGATGAAAAGGGGCAAGGTGCATTGTGATTACAGGGGTATTGGAGCATTGTGATGAAAAGGGCATGGAGCATTGTGATGACAAGGGCTTTTGGGAATTTTGATGACAAGTTCGTGAAGCACTGTGATGAAAAGCACATGGAGCTTGCTATGACAGGTGTCATGGAGCATTGTGATGACATGGACGTGGAGAAATGTGATGACAAGGGACATGGAGCACTGTGATGACCAGGGCATTGAGCATTGTGATCGCAAGACCGTGGAGCATTGTTATGAGAAGGTCATGGATAATTGTGATGACGAGCATCATGGAGCACTGTAATGACAAGGGAAATGGAGGATTTTGATGACAGGTGTCATGGATCATTGTGATGACAGGGGTCATGGAGCATTCTGATGACAAGCTTGCGCAGTATTGTGATGACACTGTCATGGAGCATTGTGATGAAAAGGGCATGGAGCATTGTTATGAAAAAGGAATGGAGCCTTTTCATTACAGGGTTCAAGGAGCATTCTGACGATAAGTGTCAGGGAGCATTGTGTTGACAATTGTATTTAACATTGTGATGACAAAGTTCATGCAGCATTGTAATGACAGGCATCATGGAGCGTTGTGATGATAAGCCTTATGGAACATTGTGATCACAAGGGTTTGTAGCATTGTGATGACAGAGGTCATGGATCATTTTGATTTCAAGGAGCATGGAACATTGTAATGACAAGGGCATGAAGAAATGTGAACCCAAGATTCACCGAGGATTTTGATGACAATGGGAATGGAGTATTGTGATGACAAGCGCATGGAGCATTATGATGACAATGTCATGAAGCATTTTGTGACAAAGGCATGGAGCATTTTGATGACAAGTGTCATGGAGCACTGTGATGACAAGCGTCATGGAGCATTGTGATGACAAGTGTCATGGAGCATTCTGATGACAAGCTTGTGGAGTATTGTGATGACAATGGCGTGGAGCATTGTGATGAAAAGGGCATGGAGCATTGTGATGAAAAAGGCATACAGCCTCTTCATGACAGTGTTCGAGAAGCATTCTGACGACAAGTGTCAGGGAGCATTGTGATGACAAGTGTATTGAGCATTGTGATGACAAAGGTCATGGAGCATTGTGATGACAAGGGCATGGAGTATTGTGATGACAGGCATCATGGAGCGTTGTGATGACAAGTGTTATGGAACAATGTGATCACAAGTGTTTGGAGCACTGTGATGACAGAGGTCATGGATCATTTTGATATCAAGGAGCATGGAGCATAGTGATGACAGGGGTCATGGAGCATTGTGATGAGAAGATCATGGATCATAGAGCTGAAAATGTTCATGGAGTATTCTGATGAAAGGGGTCATGGAGCATTGTGATGACAAGGTCCTGGAGCATTGTGATGAGAAGACCATGGAGCCTTGTGATGAGAAGTCTCATGGAGCATTCTGATGTAAAGGGGCATGGAGCATTGTGATTACAGGGGTTTTTGGAACACTGTGATGAAAAGGGCATGGAGCATTGTGAGAGATGTCTAAGGAGCATTCTGATGACATTCGTCATGGAGCTTTGTGATGACCAGGGCATGGAGCATTGTGATTACAGGGGTCTTGGAGCACTGTGATGAAAAAGGCATGGATCATTATCAAGAAAAAGGCATGAAGCCTTGTCATGACAGGGTTCATGGAGCATACTGACGACAAGTGTCAGGGAGCATTGTGATGACAAGTGTATTGAGCATTGTGATGACAAAGGTTATGGCACATTGTGATGAGAAGTGCATGGATAATTGTGATGATGAGCCTCATGGAGCGTTGTGATGACAAGTGTTATGGAGCATTGTGATCACAAGGTTTGGGAGCATTGTGATGACAGAGGTCATGGAGCATTTTGATTTCATTGTGATGACAATAGCATGAAACATTATGATGATGGGCATGGTTCGTTGTGATGACAGGGTTCATGGAGCATTGAGATGAAAAGGGGTATAGAGCATTGTGATTACTCGGGTCATGGAGCCTTGTGATGACAAGGCCGTGTAACATTGTGATGACAGGGGTGAGGGAGTATTGTGATGACTAGTGATGGAAAATTGAGACACCAGTGGTGAGAGAGCATTTTGATTCGTAGTGCATGGAGCTTTGTGATGACAATGTTTATGGAGCTTTGTGATGACAAGTTTGGGGAGCATTGTGATGACAAGTGCATGGCACACTGTGATGACATGGGTCATGGAGCATTGTTCTGACAAGCGCATGGAGCATTGTGATAACAAGGGTCATGGAGCATTGTGCTGACAAAGGCATGGAGCGTTGTTATGACAAGGCTCAGAGAGCATTGGGATGAAAAGATCATGGAGAATTGTGGTGACAAAGTTCACAGAGCCTTGTGATGACGAGGGCATGGATCATTGTGATGAAAACTGTCATGAAGTATTGTGATGACTGGAGTCACAGAGCATTGTGATGACAAGGGAATGGAGCATTGTGATGACAGCGGCATGGAATATTGGTCTGGCAAGTTTCATGGATTATTGTGATGACAGTCGGCATGGTGCATTGTGATGACAAGGGCATGGAGCATAGTGATGACAAGGTCATGGAGTATTGTGAAGACAGGTGTCAGGGTTCATTGTGATGGCATATGTCATGTTCCATTGTGATGACAATGGCATGGAGAATTGTGATGCCAATTGTCATGGAGGATTGTGACGACAAAGGTAATGGAGCATTGTGATGAGAAGGGCTTTTGAGAATTTTGATGACAAGTTCGTGAAGCACTGTGATGAAAAGCACATGAGGCTTGCTATGACAGGGGTCATGGAGCATTGCGATGACAAGTGCATGGAGAATGTGATTACAAGAGCATATAACATTGTTATTTCAAGGGTCATGGAGCATTGTGATTGAAAGACGGTGGAACATTGTGATTAGAAGACCATGGATAATTGTGAAGACGAGCGTCATGGGGAACTGTAATGACAAGGGGCATGGAGAATTGTGATGACAGGTGTCATGGAGCTTTGTGATGACAGCTGTCATGGAGAATTGTGATGACAAAGGTCATGGAGCATTCTGATGACAATCGAGTGGTGCATTGTGATGATAACGGCATGTAGCATTGTGATGATAGGGGTCATGTAACATTGTGATGACAGGGGTGAAGGAGTATGGTGATGACTAGTGATGGAACATTGTGATATCAGTGGTGAGAGAGCATTTTCATGAGAAGTGCATGGAGCATTGTGATGACAAGGGTCATGGAGCCTTGTGATGACAAGGCCGTGGAACAATGTGATAGCAGGGGTCACGGAGCATTGTTATGACAGGTGTAATGGAGCATTGTGATGAGAAGGGCATGGAGCAATGTGATGAGAGATTTCATTGAGCATTGTGATGACAAAGGCATGGAGCATTGTGATGCCAAGGGTCATGGAGCTTTGTGATGACAAATGTCATGGGGCATTTTGATGACAAGGGCGTGGTGCATTGTGATGAGAAGGGCAGGGAGCATTGTGATGACAGGGTCATGGAGCAATTTGAATAAAAGTGTCATGGAATATTTTGATGACAGTTGTTATGGAACATTGTGATGTCAGAGTTCATGAAGTATTGTGATGAAATGTGTCATGGAGAATTTTGTGACAGGGGTTATGGAACATTGTGATGTCAGGGGTCATGGAGCATTGTGATGATAAGGGCATGTAGCACTGTGATGACAGTGGTCATGGAACATTGTGATGACAGGGTTGAGCGGGTATTGTGATGACTAGTGATGGAACATTGTGATATATGTTGTGAGAGAGCATTTTGATGAGAAGTGCATGGAGCATTGTGATGACAAGTTTTATGGAGCATAGCAATGAAAAGGATGTGGAGCATTGTGATGAAAAGAGCATGGCACATTGTGATAACATGTGTCATGGAGCATTGTGCTGACAAGCGCATGGAGCATTTTGATAGCAAGTGTCATGGAGCATTGTGCTGACAAAGGCATGGAGCATTGTAATGACAAGGGACACAGAGCATTGTGATGAAAATTTCATGGAGCATTGTGGTGACAAAGATCACAGAGCCTTGTGTGACGAGGGCATGGTCCATTGAGATGAGAAAAGTCATGAATCATTGTGATGACTGGAGTAACGGAGCACTGTGATGACAGGGGTCATGGAGCATTGTGATGACAATGGCATGGAGCAATGTGATGACAGGGGCATGGAACATTGGTCTGACAAGTTTCATGGATTACTGTGATGACAGTGGGCATTTAGCATTTAGATGACAAGGGCATGGAGCATTGTAGTGACAAGGTCACAGAGCATTGTGTGACGAGGGCATGGACCATTGTGAGGACAAATATCATGAAGCATTGTGATGAATGGAGTCACGGAGCATTGTGATGACAGGGGTCATGGAGCATTGTGATGACAAGGGCATGGAGCATTGTGATTAAAGGGGCATGGAGCATTGGTCAGAAATGTTTCATGGATTATTGTGATGACAGTGGGCATGGCGCATTGTGATGACAAGGGCATGGAACATTGTGATGACAATGTCATGGAGTATTGTGAAGACAGGTGTCAGGGAGCATTGTGATGACATATGTCATTGTCCACTGTGATGACAATGGCATGGAGCATTGTGATACCAAGTGTCATGGAGGATTGTGATGACAAATGTAATGGAGCAATTTGATGACAAGGGCTTGGAACATTGCGATGACAATGGTCATGGAGCATTGTGATGACAAGGGCATGGAGCATTCTGATGAAAAGGTGCATGGAGCATTGAGATTACAGGGGTTTTGAAGCAATGTGATGACAAGGGCATGGAGCATTGTGATGAGAAGGCAATGGAGCATTCTGATGACATGCGTCATGGAGCTTTGTGATGACAAGGACATGGAGCTTTGTGATTACAGGGTTCTTGGAGCATTGTGATGACAAGGGTCATGGAGCATTGTGATGAGAAGGTCATGGAGCATTGGCCGGAAAATGTTCGTGTAGTATTGTGATGACAGTGGTCAAGGAGCATTGTGATAACAAGGGAATGGAGCCTTATGATGACAAGGTCCTGGAGCAGTGTGATGAGAAGACCATGGAGCCTTGTGATGACAAGTCTCATGGAGCATTTTGATGAATTGGGGCATGGAGCATTGTGATTACAGGGATCTTGGAGCATTGTGATGACAAGGGCATTGAGCACTGTGATGAGAAAGCCATGGAGCAGTCTGATGACAGGTGTCATGGATCTTTGTGATGACAAGGGCATGGAGCATTGTGATTACAGGGGTCTTGGAGCATCGTGATGACAAGGGTCATGGAGCCTTGTGATGACAAGGCCGTGGAACATTGTGATGGCAGGGGTCATGGAGCATTGTTATGACAGGTGTAATGGAGCATTGTGATGACAAGGGCATGGAGCATTGTGATGCCAAGGGTCAGGGAGCTTTGTGATGACAAATGTCATGGGGCATTTTGATGACAAGTGTGTGGTGCATTGTGATGAGAAGTACAGGGAACATTGTGATGACAGGGTCATGGAGCAATTTGAAAAAAAGTGTCATGGAATATTTTGATGACAGGGGTTATGGAACATTGTGATGTCAGGGGTCATGAAACATTGTGAAGACATGGGTCATGGAGCATTTTGTGACAGGGGTTATGGAACATTGTGATGTCAGGTTTCATGGAGCATTGTGATGATAAGGGCATGTAACAGTGTGATGACAGTGGTCATGGAACATTGCGCTGACAGGGGTGAGCGAGTATTGTGACGAGTAGTGATGGAACATTGTGATATATGTGGTGAGAGAGCATTTTGATGAGAAGTGCAGGGAGCATTGTGATGACAAGTTTTATGGAGCATAGCGATGAAAAGGATGTGGAGCATTGTAATGAAAAGAGCATGGCACATTGTGGTGACATGTCAATGGAGCATTGTCCTGACAAGCGCATGGAGCATTTTGGTGACAAGTGTCATGGAGCACTGTGCTGACAAAGGCATGGAGCATTGTGATGACAAGGGACACCGAGCATTGTGATGAAAATTTCATGGAGCATTGTGGTGACAAAATCACAAAGCCTTGTGTGACGAGGGCATGGACCATTGTGAGGACAAAGGTCATGAATCTTTGTGATGACTGGAGTCACGGAGCATTGTGATGACAGTAGTCATGGAGCATTGTGATGAGAATTGCATGGAGCTATGTGATGACAGGGGCATGGAACATTGGTCTGACAAGTTTCATGGATTATTGTGATGACAGTGGGCATGGAGCAATGAGATGACAAGGGCATGGAGCATTGTAGTGACAAACGTCACAGAGCCTTTTGTGACGAGGGCATGGACCATTGTGAGGACAAAGGTCATGAAGAATTGTGATGACTGGAGTCACGGAGCATTGTGATGACAGGGGTCGTGGAGCATTGTGATGAGAAGGGCATGTAGCATTGTGATGACAGGGGCATGGAACATTGGTCTGACATGTTTCATGGATTATTGTGACGACAGTGGGCATAGCGCATTGTGATGACAAGGGCATGGAACATTGTGATGACAAGGTCATGGAGTATTGTGAAGACAGGTGTCAGGGAGCGTTGTGATGACATATGTCGTTGTCCATTGTGATGACAATGGCATGGAGCATTGTGATACCAAGTGTCCTGGAGGATTGTGATGACAAAGGTAATGGAGCATTTTGATGACAAGTGCTGGGAACATTGCGATGACAAGGGCATGGAGCATTCTGATGAAATGGTGCATGGAGCATTGAGATTACAGGGGTTTTGAAGAAATGTAATTACAAGGGTATGGAGCATTGTGATGAGAAGGCAATGGAGCATTCTGATGACATGCGTCATGGAGCTTTGTGATGACAAGGATATGGAGCATTGTGATTACATGGGTCTTGGAAAATTGTGATGAAAAGGGAATGAATCATTGTGAGGAAAAATGCATGGAGCCTTGTCATGACAGGGTTCAAGGAGCATACTGATGACAACTGTCAGGGAGCATTGTGATGATAAGTGTATTGAGCATTGTGACGACAAAGATCATGGAGCATTGTGATGAGAAGACCATGGATAATTGTTATGACCAGCGTCATGGGGCATTGTGATGTCAAGTGTTATGGAACATTGTGATCAGAAGGGTTTGGTGCATTGTGATGACAGAGGTCATTGAGCATTTTGATTTCATTGTGATGACAATAGCATGAAATATTATGGTGATAGGCACGGTGAATTGGGTTGACAGGGTTCATGGAGCTTTGTGATGACAAAGGCATGGAGCAATGTGATGACAGGGGCATGGAACATTGGTCTGACAAGTTTCATGGATTACTGTGATGACAGTGGGCATTTAGCTTTGAGATGACAAGGGCATGGATCATTGTAGTGACAAGGTCACAGAGCCTTGTGTGACGAGTGCATGGACAATTGTGAGGACAAATGTCATGAAGCATTTTGATGAATGGAGTCACGGAGCATTGTGATGACAGGGGTCATGGAGCATTGTGATGACAAGGGCATGGAGCATTGTGATTAAAGGGGCCTGGAGCATTGGTCTGACATGTTTCATGGATTATTGTGATGACAGTGGGCATGGCGCATTGTGATGACTAGGGCATGGAACATTGTGATGACAATGTCATGGAGTATTGTGAAGACAGGTGTCAGGGAGCATTGTGATGACATATGTCATTGTCCATTGTGATGACAATGGCATGGAGCATTGTGATACCAAGTGTCATTGAGGATTGTGATGACAAATATAATGGAGCAATTTGATGACAAGGGCTTGGAACATTGCGATGACAATGGTCATGGAGCATTGTGATGACAAGGGCATGGAGCATTCTGATGAAAATGTGCATGGAGCATTGTGATTAAAGGGTTCTTGGAGCATTGTGATGACAAGGGTCATGGAGCATTGTGATGAGAAGGTCATGGAGCATTGGCCTGAAAATGTTCATGGAGTATTGTGATGACAGTGGTCAAGGAGCATTGTGATGACAAGGGAATGGAGCCTTATGATGACAAGGTCCTGGAGCAGTGTGATGAGAAGACCATGGAGCCTTGTGATGACAAGTCTCATGGAGCATTTTGATGAATTGGGGCATGGAGCATTGTGATTAGAGGGGTCTTGGATCATTGTGATGACAAGGGAATTGAGCATTGTGATGAGAAATCCATGGAGCAGTCCAATGACATGTGTCATGGATCTTTGTGATGACAAGGGCATGGAGCATTGTGATAACAGGGGTCTTGGAGCATTGTGATGAAAAGGGAATGGATCATTGTGATGAAAAATGCATGGAGCCTTGTCATGACAGGTTTCAAGGAGCATACTGATGAAAACTGTCAGGGAGCATTGTGATGATAAGTGTATTGAGCATTGTGATGACAAAGATCATGGAGAATTGTGATGAGAAGACCATGGATAATTGTAATGACCAGCGTCATGGGGCATTGTGATGACAAGTGTTATGGAACATTGTGATCAGAAGGGTTTGGTGCATTGTGATGACAGAGGTCATTGAGCATTTTGATTTCATTGTGATGACAATAGCATGAAATATTATGGTGACGGGCACGGTGCATTGTGATGACAGGGTTCATGGAGCATTGAGACGAAAAGGGGCATGGAGCATTGTGATTACAGTGGTGTTGGAGCATTGTGATGACAAGGGCATGGAGCATTGTGATGAGAAGGCCATGGAGCATTCTGATGACATGCGTCATGCCGCTTTGTGATGACAAGGGCATGTAGAATTGTGATTACAGGGTTCATGGAATATTGTGATGACAGGGGTGAGGGAGTATTGTGATGACTAGTGAAGGAACATTGGGATATCAGTGGTGAGAAGGCATTTTTAGGAGAAGTGCATGGAGCATTGTGATGACAAAGTTTATGGAGCATTTGAATGACAAGGATGTGGAGCATTGTGATGACAAGTCCATGGTGCATTGTGATGACATGGGTTATGGAGCATTGTGCTGACACGCGCATCGAGCATTGTGATGACAAGGGTCATGGAGCATTGTGCTGACAAAGGCATGGAGCTTTGTGATGACAAGGGTCACACAGCATTGTGATAAAAATTTCATGGAGCATTGTGGTGACAAAGGTCACAGAACTTTGTGTGACCACTTCATGGACCATTGTGATTTCAAATGTCATGAAGAATTGTGATGACTGGAGTCACGGAGCATTGTGATAACAGGGGTTTTGGAGCATTGTGATGAAAAGGGAATGGATCATTGTGATGAAAAAGGCATGGAGCCTTGTCATGACAGTGTTCAAGGAGCATAATGATGACAAGTGTCAGCGAGCATTGTGATGCCATGTGTACTGAGCACTGTGATGACCAAGGTCATGGAGCACTGTGATGAGAAGACCTTGCATAATTGTGATGACGAGCATCATGGGGCATGTGATGACAAGTGTTATGGAACATTGTGATCAGAAGGGTTTGGAGCATTGTGATGACAGAGGACATGGAGCATTTTGATTTCATTGTGATGACAATAGCATGAATCATTATGATGATGGGCATGGTGCATTGTGATGACAGTGTTCATGGAGCATTGAGATGAAAAGTGGCATGGGGAATTGTGATTACAGAGGTCTTGGAGCATTGTGATGACAAGGGTCATGGAGCCTTGTGATGACAAGGCCGTGGAACATTGTGATGGCAGAGGTCATGGAGCATTTTTATGACAGGTGTAATGGAGCATTGTGATGAGAAGGGCAAGGAGCAATGTGATGAGAGATTTCATTGAGCATTGTGATGACAAGGGCATGGAGCATTGTGATGCCAAGGGTCAGGGAGCTTTGTGATGACAAATGTCATGGGGCATTTTGATGACAAGGGCGTGGTGCATTGTGATGAGAAGTGCAGGGAACATTGTGATGACAGGGTCATGGAGCAATTTGTATAAAAGGGTCATGGAATATTTTGATGACAGGGGTTATGGAATATTGTGATGTCAGGGGTCATGAAGCATTGTGATGAAATGGGTCATGGAGCGTTTTGTGACATGGGTTATGGAACATTGTGATGCCAGGGTTCATGGAGCATTGTGATGATAAGGGCATGTAGCACTGTGATGACAGTGGTCATGGAACATTGTGATGACAGGGGTGAGCGAGTATTGTGATGACTAGTGATGGAACATTGTGATATATGTGGTGAGAGTGCATTTTGATGAGAAGTGCATGGAGCATTGTGATGACAAGTTTTATGGAGCCTAGCGATGAAAATGATGTGGAGCATTGTGATGAAAAGAGCATGGCACATTGTGATGACATGTCAATGGAGCATTGTGCTGACAAGCGCATGGAGCATTTTGATGACAAGTGTGATGGAGCATTGTGCTGACAAAGGCATGGAGCATTGTGATGACAAGGGACACAGAGCATTGTGATGAAAATTTAATGGAGTATTGTGGTGACAAAGATCACAAAGCCTTGTGTGACGAGGACATGGACCATTGTGAGGACAAAGTTCATGAATCATTGTGATGACTGGAGTCACGGAGCATTGTGATGACAGTGGTCATGGAGCATTGTGATGACAAGGCATGGAGCAATGTGATGACAGGGGCATGGAACATTGGTCTGACAAGTTTCATGGATTATTGTGATGACAGTGGGCATGGAGCAATGAGATGACAAGGGCATGGAGCATTGTAGTGACAAAGGACACAGAGCCTTGTGTGACGAGGGCATGGACCATTGTGAGGACAAAGGTCATGAAGCATTGTGATGACTGGAGTCACGGAGCATTGTGATGACAGGGGTCATGGAGCATTGTGATGAGAAGGGCATGGATCATTGTGATGACAGTGGCATGGAACATTGGTCGGAAATGTTTCATGGATTATTCTGATGACAGTGGGCATAGCACATTGTGATGACAAGGGCATGGAACATTGTGATGACAAGGTCATGGAGTATTGTGAAGACAGGTGTCAGGGAGCGTTGTGATGACATATGTCATTGTCCATTGTGATGACAATGGCATGGAGCATTGTGATACCAAGTGTCATGGAGGATTGTGATGACAAAGGTAATGGAGCATTTTGATGACAAGTGCTTGGAACATTGCGATGACAAGGGCATGGAGCATTCTGATGAAATGGTGCATGGAGCATTGAGATTACAGGGGTTTTGAAGAAATGTAATTACAAGGGCATGGAGCATTGTGATGAGAAGGCAATGGAGCATTCTGATGACAAGCGTCATGGAGCATTGTGCTGACAAGGGCATGGAGCAATTTGATGAGAGGTTTCATGTAGCATTGTGATGAAATGGCATGGAGCATTGTGATGCCAAGTGTCATGGATCTTTGTGATGACAAAGGTCAAGGAGCATTTTGATGACAAGGTCGTGGTGCATTGTGATGAGAAGGGCATGGAGCATTGTGATGACAGGGTCTTGGAGAAAATTGATGAAATATATCATGGAACATTTTGATGACAAGGGTTATGGAACATTGTGATGTCAGGGGTCATGGAGCATTGTGATGATAAGAGCATGTTGCGCTGTGATGACAGTGGTCATGGAACATTGTGATGACAGGGGTGAGCGAGTATTGTGATGACTAGTGATGGAACATTGTGATATATGTGGTGAGAGAGCATTTTGATGAGAAGTGCATGGAGCATTGTGATGACAAGTTTTATGGAGCATTGCGATGAAAAGGATGTGGAGCATTGTGATGAAAAGAGCATGGCACATTGTGATGACATTTGTCATGGAGCATTGTGCTGAGAAGCGCATGGAATATTTTGATGACAAGTGTCATGGAGCATTGTGCTGACAAAGGCATGGAGCATTGTGATGACAAGGAACACAGAGCATTGTGATCAAAATTTCATGGAGCATTGTGGTGACAAAGATCACAGAGCCTTGTGTGACGAGGGCATGGACCATTGAGATGAGAAAGGTCATGAATCATTGTGATGACTGGAATAACGGAACACTGTGATGACAGTGGTCAGGGAGCATTGTGATGACAATGGCATGGAACAATGTGATGACAGGGGCATGGAACATTGTTCTGACAAGTTTCATGGATTACTGTGAGAACAGTGGGCATGGAGAATTGAGATGACAAGGGTATGGATCATTGTAGTGACAAAGGTCACAGAGCCTTGTGTGACGAGGACATGGACCATTGTGAGGACAAAGTCATGAAGCATTGTGATGGCTGGACTCACGGAGCACTGTGATGACAGGGGTCATGGAGCATTGTGATGACAAGGACATGGAGCATTGTGATGACTATGTCATGGAGTATTGTGAAGACAGGTGTCAGGGAGCATTGTGATGACATATGTCATTGTCCCTTGTGATGACAATGGCATGGAGCATTGTGATACCAAGTGTCATTGAGGATTGTGATGACAAATGTAATGGAGCATTTTGATGACAAGGGCTTGGAACATTGCTATGACAAGGGTCATGGAGCATTGTGATGACAAGGGCATGGAGCATTCTGATGAAAAGGTGCATGGAGCATTGAGATTACAGGGGTTTTGAAGCAATGTGATGACAAGGGCATGGAGCATTGTGATGAGAAGGCAATGGAGCATTCTGATGACATGCGTCATGGAGCTTTGTGATGACAAGGACATGGAGCATTGTGATTACAGGGTTCTTGGAGCATTGTGATGACAAGGGTCATGGAGCATTGTGATGAGAAGGTCATGGAGCATTGGCCTGAAAATGTTCATGGAGTATTGTGATGACAGTGGTCAAGGAGCATTGTGATGACAAGGGAAAGGAGCCTTGTAATGACAAGGTCCTGGAGCAGTGTGATGAGAAGACCATGGAGCCTTGTGATGACAAGTCTCATGGAGCATTCTGATGAATAGGGGCATGGAGCATTGTGATTACAGGGGTCTTGGAGCATTGTGATTACAAGGGCATGGAGCATTGTGATGAGAAGGCCATGGAGCATTCTGATGACATGGGTCATGGATCTTTGTGACGACAAGGGCAAGGAGCATTGTGATTACAGGGGTCTTGGAGCATTGTGATGAAAAGTGTCATGGAGCCTTGGATGACAAGGCGGTGGAACATTGTGATGGCAGGGGTCATGGAGCATTGTTATGACAGGGGTAATGGAGCATTGTGATGACAAGGACATGGAACATTGGTCTGAAAATTTCATAGATTATTGTGATGAGATTCGGCATGGAACACTGTGATGACTAGGGCACGGAACACTGTGATACATGTGTCATGGAGGCTTGTAATGACAAGGGCATGGAGCATTGTGATGAGAAGACTATCGAGCATTGTGATGACAGGGGTCATGGAGCATTGTGCTGACAAGGGCATGGAGCAAGGTGATGAGAGGTTACATATAGTATTGTGATGAAATGGCAAGGAGCACTGTGATGCCAAGTGTCATGGATCTTTGTGATGACAAAGGTCAAGGAGCATTTGATGACAAGGTCGTGGTGCATTGTGATGAGAAGGGCATGGAGCATTGTGATGACAGGGTCATGGAGAAAATTGATGAAAAGTATCATGGAACATTTTGATGACAGGGGTTATGGAACATTGTGATGTCAGGGGTCATGGAGCATTGTGATGATAAGTGCATGTAGCACTGTGATGACAGTGGTCATGGAACATTGTGATGACAGTGGTGAGCGAGTATTGTGATGACTAGTGATGGAACATTGTGATATATGTGGTGAGAGAGCATTTTGATGAGAAGTGCATGGAACATTGTGATGACAAGTTTTATGGAGCAGAGCGATGAAAAGGATGTGGAGCATTGTGATGAAAAGAGCATGGCACATTGTGATGACATTTGTCAGGGAGCATTGTGCTGAGAAGCGCATGGAGCATGTTGATGACAAGTGTCATGGAGCATTGCGCTGACAAAGGCATGGAGCATTGTGATGACAAGGGACACAGAGCATTGTGATGAAAATTTCATGGAGCGTTGTGGTGACAAAGATCACAGATCCTTGTGTGACGAGGGCATGGACCATTGAGATGAGAAAGGTCATGAATCATTGTGATGACTGGAGTAACGGAGCACTGAGATGACAGGGGTCATGGAGCATTGTGATGACAATGGCATGGAGCAATGTGATGACAGGGGCATGGAACATTGGTCTGACAAGTTTCATGGATTATTGTGATGACAGTGGGCATGGAGCATTGAGATGACAAGGGCATGGTGCATTGTGGTGACAAAGGTCAGAGAGACTTGTGTGACGAGGGCATGGACCATTGTGAGGACAAAGGTCATGAAGCATTGTGATGACTGGAGTCACGGAGCATTGTGATGACACAGGTCATGGAGCATTGTGATGACAAGGACATGGAGCATTGTGATGACAGGGGCATGGAGCATTGGTCTGATATTTTTCATGGATTATTGTGATGACAGTGGGCATGGCGCATTGTGATGACAAGGGCATGGAACATTGTGATGACAATGTCATGGAGTATTGTGAAGACATGTGTCAGGGAGCATTGTGATGACATATGTCATTGTCCATTGTGATGACAATGACATGGAGCATTGTGATACCAAGTGTCATTGAGGATTGTGATGACAAATGTAATGGAGCATTTTGATGACAAGGGCTTGGAACATTGCTATGACAAGGGTCATGGAGCATTGTGATGACAAGGGCATGGAGCATTCTGATGAAAAGGTGCATGGAGCATTGAGATTACAGGGGTTTTGAAGCAATGTGATGACAAGGGCATGGAGCATTGTGATGAGAAGGCAATGGAGCATTCTGATGACATGCGTCATGGAGGTTTGTGATGACAAGGACATGGAGCATTGTGATTACAGCGTTCTTGGAGCATTGTGATGACAAGGGTCATGGAGCATTGTGATGAGAAGGTCATGGAGCATTGGCCTGAAAATGTTCATGGATTACTGTGATGACAGTGGTCAAGGAGCATTGTGATGACAAGGGAATGGAGCCTTGTGATGACAAGGTCCTGGAGCAGTGTGATGAGAAGACCATGGAGCCTTGTGATGACAAGTCTCATGGAGCATTCTGATGAATAGGGGCATGGAGCATTGTGATTACAGGGGTCTTGGAGCATTGTGATTACAAGGGCATGGAGCATTGTGATGAGAAGGCCATGGAGCATTCTGATGACATGTGTCATGGATCTTTGTGACGACAAGGGCAAGGAGCATTGTGATTACAGGGGTCTTGGAGAACTGTGATGACAAGGGTCATGGAGCCTTGGATGACAAGGCGGTGGAACATTGTGATGGCAGGGGTCATGGAGCATTGTTATGACAGGGGTAATGGAACATTGTGATGACAAGGGCATGGAACATTGGTCTGAAAATTTCATGGATTATTGTGATGAGATTCGGCATGGAACATTGTGATGACTAGGGCACGGAAAACTGTGATACATGTGTCATGGAGGATTGTAATGACAAGGACATGGAGCATTGTGATGAGAATTGTATCGAGCATTGTGATGACAGTGTTCATGGAGCATTGTGCTGACAAGCGCATGGAGCATTTTGATGACAAGTGTCATGGAGCATTGTGCTGACAAAGGCATGGAGCATTGTGATGACAAGGGACACAGAGCATTGTGATGAAAATTTCATGGAGCATTGTGATGACAAAGATCACAGAGCCCTGTGTGAGGAGGGCATGGACCATTGTGATGAACGGAGTCACGGAGCACTGTGATGACAGGTGTCATGGAGCATTGTAATGACAAGGGCATGGAGCAATGTGATGACAGGGGCATGGAACATTGGTCTGACAAGTTTCATGGATTATTGTGATGACAGTGGGCATGGCGCATTTGATGACAAGAGCATGGGACATTGTGATGACAAGGTCATGGAGTATTGTGAAGACAGGTGTCAGGGAGCATTGTGATGACATATGTCATTGTCCACTGTGATGACAATGGCATGGAGCATTGTGATACCAAGTGTCATGAAGGGTTGTGATGACAAAGGTAATGGACCATTTTGATGAAAAGGGCTTGGAACATTGCGAAGACAAGGGTCATGGAGCATTGTGATGACAAGGGCATGGAGCATTATGATGAAAATTTGCATGGAGCATTGAGATTACAGGGGTTTTGAAGCAATGTGATTACAAGGGCATGGAGCATTGTGATGAGAAGGCAACTGAGCATTCTGATGACATGCGTCATGGAGCATTGTGAAGACAAGGACATGAAGCATTGTGATTACAGGGGTCTTGGAGCATTGTGATGAAAAGGGAATGGATCATTGTGATGAAAAATGCATGGAGCCTTGTCATGACAGGGTTCAAGGAGCATACTGATGACAACTGTCAGGGAGCATTGTGATGATAAGTGTATTGCTCACTGTGATGACAAAGATCATGGAGCATTGTGATTAGAAGACCATGGAAAATTGTGATGACCAGCGTCATGGGGCATTGTGATGACAAGTGTTATGGAACATTGTGATCAGAAGGGTTTGGTGCATTGTGATGACAGAGGTCATTGAGCATTTTGATTTCATTGTGATGACAATAGCATGAAATATTATGGTGATGGGCACGGTGCATTTTGATGACAGGGTTCATGGAGCATTGAGATGAAAAGGGGCATGGAGCATTGTGATTACAGTGGTGTTGGAGCATTGTGATGACAAGGGCATGGAGCATTATGATGAAAAGGCCATGGAGCATTCTGATGACATGCGTCATGGAGCTTTGTGATGACAAGGGCATGGAGAATTGTGATTACAGGGGTCATGGAATATTGTGATGACAGGGGTGAGGGAGTATTGTGATGACTAATGATGGAACATTGTGATATCAGTGGTGAGAAGGCATTTTGAGGAGAAGTGCATGGAGCATTGTGAGGAAAAGGTTTATGGAGCATTTTGATGAAAAAGATGTGGAGCATTGTGATGGCAAGGTCTATGGAGCATTTTGATGACAAGAATGTGCAGCATTGTGATGACAAGTGCATGGTACATTGTGATGACATGGGTTATGGAGCACTGTGCTGACACACGCATCGATCATTGTGATGACAAGGGTCATGGAGCATTGTGCTGACAAAGGCATAGAGCTTTGTGATGACAAGGGTCACAGAGCATTGTGATAAAAATTTCATGGAGCATTGTGGTGACAGAAGTCACAGAGCTTTGTGTGAACACGTCATGGACCATTGTGATGACAAATATCATGAAGCATTGTGATGACTGGAGTCACGGAGCATTGTGATAACAAGGGTCTTGGAACATTGGGATGAAAAGGGAATGGACCATTGTGATGAAAAAGGCATGAAGCCTTGTCATGACAGTGTTCAAGGAGTATAGTGATGACAAGTGTCAGGGAGCATTGTGATGATAAGTGTATTGCTCACTGTGATGACAAAGATCATGGAGCATTTTGATGAGAAGACCATGGAAAATTGTGATGAGCAGCGTCATGGGGCATGTGATGACAAGTGTTATGGAACATTGTGATCAGAAGGGTTTGGAGCATTGAGATGACAGAGGACATGGAGCATTTTGATTTCATTGTGATGACAATAGCATGAATCATTATGATGATGGGCATGGTGCATTGTGATGACAGTGTTCATGGAGCATTGAGATTAAAAGTGGCATGGAGAATTGTGATTAGAGAGGTCTTGGAGCATTGTGATGACAAGTGTCATGGAGCCTTGTGATGCCAAGGCCGTGGAATAATGTGATGGCAGGGGTCATGGAGCATTGTTATGACAGGTGTAATGGAGCATTGTGATGACAAGGGCATGGAGCAAAGTGATGAGAGATTTCATTGAGCATTGTGATGACAATGGCATGGAGCATTGTGATGCCAAGTGTCATGGAGCTTTGTGGTGACAAATGTCATGGGGCATTTTGATGACAAGGGCGTGGTGCATTGTGATGAGAAGGGCAGAGAGCATTGTGATGACAGGGTCATGGAGCAATTTGATGAAAAGTGTTATAGAATATTTTGATGACAGGGGTTATGGAACATTGTGATGTCAGGGGTCATTAATCATTGTGATGAAATGGGTCATGGAGCATTTTGTGACTGGGGTTATGGAAGATTGTGATGTCAGGGGTCATGGAGCATTGTGATGATAAGGACATGTAGCACTGTGATGACAGTGGTCATGGAACATTGTGATGACAAGGGTGAGCGAGTATTGTGATGACTAGTGATGGAACATTGTGATATATGTGGTGAGATAGCATTTTGATGAGAAGGTCATGGAGCATTGTGATGACAAGTTTTATGGAGCATAGCGATGAAAAGGATGGGGAGCATTGTGATGAAAAGAGCATGACACATTGTGATGACATGTGTCATGGAGCATTGTGCTGGCAAGTGCATGGAGCTTTTTCATGACAAGTGTCATGGAGCATTGTGCTGACAAAGGCATGGAGCATTGTGATGACAAGGGACAGAGAGCATTGTGATGAAAATTTCATGGAGCATTGTGGTGACAAAGATCACAGAGCCTTGTGTGACTAGGGCACGGATCATTGTGATGAGAAGGGTCATGAATCATTGTGATGACTGGAGTCACGGAGCATTGTGATGACACGGGTCATGGAGCATTGTGATGACAAGGGCATGGAGCATTGTGATACCAAGTGTCATGGAGGATTGTGATGATAAAGGTAATGGAGCATTTTGATGACAAGTGCTTGGAACATTGCGATGACAAGGGTCATGGAGCATTGTGATGACAAGGGCATGGAGCATTCTGATGAAAAGGTGCATGGAGCATTGAGATTACAGGGGTTTTGAAGCAATGTGATTACAAGGGCATGGAGCATTGTGATGAGAAATCAATGGAGCATTCTGATGACATGCGTCATGAAGCTTTGTGATGACAAGGACATGGAGCATTGTGATTACACGGGTCTTGGAGCATTGTGATGACAAGGGCATGGAGCATTGTGATGACAGGGGCATGGAACATTGGTCTGACATGTTTCATGGAATATTGTGATGACAGTGGGCATGGCACATTTTGATGACAAGGGCATGGAATATTGTGATGACCAGGTCATGGAATATTGTGAAGACAGGTGTCAGGGAGCATTGTGATGATATATGTCATTGTCCATTGTGATGACAATGGCATGGAGCATTGTGATACCAAGTGTCATGGAGGATTGTGATGACAAATGTAATGGAGCATTTTGATGACAGAGCTTGGAACATTGCGATGACAAGGGTCATGGATCTTTGTGATGACAAGGGCATGGAGCATTGTTATGACAAGGTCATGTAGTATTGTAAAGACAGGTGTCAGGGAGCATTGTGATGACATATGTCATGGTGCATTGTGATGACAACGGCATGGAGCATTGTGATTCCAAGTGTCATAGAGGATTTAGATGACAAAAGCAATGGAGCATTGTGATGAGAAGACCACAGAACCTTGTGATGAGAAGTGTCATGGAGCATTCTGATGAAAAGGGGCATGGAGCATTGTGATTACAGGAGCCTTGGAGCATTGTGATGACAAGGGCATGGAGCATTGTGCTGAGAAAGCCATGGAGCTTTCTGATGACATGCACCATGAAGCTTTGTGATGACAAGGGCATGGAGCATTGTTATTACAGGGGTTTGGAGCATTGTGATGAAAAGTCCTTGGATCACTGTGATGAAAAATGCATGGAGCCTTGTCATGACAGTGTTCAAGGTGCATACTGATGACAAATGTCAAGGAGCATTGTGATGACAAAGGTCATGGTGCATTGTGATGTGAAGACCATGGATAATTGTGATGAAGAGCGTCAAGGGGCATTGTGATGACAAGTGTTATGGAACATTGTGATCACAATGGTTTGGAGCATTGTGATGACAGAGGTCATGGAGCATTTTGATTTCATTCTGATGACAATAGCATGAAGCTTTATGATGATGGACATGGTGCATTGTGATGACAATGTTCATGGAGAATTGAGGTGAAAAGGGGCATGGAGACTTGTAATTACAGGGGTCATGGAGAATTGTTATGACACGGGTGATGGAGCCTTGTGATGACAACGCGATGCAATATTGTGATGGCAGGGGTCATGGAGCATTGCTATGACAGGTGTAATGGAGCATTGTGATGATAAGGACATGGAGCATTGGTTTGAAATATTTCATGGATTATTGTGATGAGAGTGGGCATGGAGCATTGTGATGAAAAGGTCACAGAACACGGTGATTCATGGGTCATGGAGGATTGTAATGACAAGGGCATGGATCATTGTGATGAGAAAGGCATTGAGCATTGTGATGACAAGCGTCATAGAGCTTTGTGATGACAAGGGCAAGGAGCAATGTGATGATATGTTTCATGGAGCATTGTGAAGACAATGGCATGGAGCATTGTGATGCCAAGGGTCATGGAGCTTTGTGATGCCAAGGGTCATGGAGCATTTTGATGACAAGTGCTTTGTGCATTGTGATGAGAAGGGCAGGGAGCATTGTGATGACAGGGTCATGGAGCAATTTGTTGAAAAGTGTCCGGGAACATTTTGATGACATTTGGAATATTGTTATGTCAGTGGTCATGGAGCATTGTGATGATAAGGGCATGTAGCATTTTGATGACAGTGGTCATGGAACATTGTGATGAAAGGGGTGAGGGAGTATTGTGATGACTAGTGATGGAACATTGTGATATCAGTGGTGAGAGAGCATTTAGATGAGAAGTGCATGGAGCATTTTGATGACAAAGTTTATGGAGCATTGTGATGAAAAGGTTGTGGAGCATTGTGATGAGAATTGCATGGCATATTGTGATGACATGTGTCTTGGAGCGTTGTGCTGACAAGCGCATGGAGCATTGTGATGACAAGGTCATGGAGCACTGTACTGACAAAGGCATGGAGCATTGTGATGACAAGTGTTACAGAGCATTGTGATGACGAGGGAATGGACCATTGTGATGACAAAGGTCATAAAGCATTGTTATGACTGGATTCACCGAGCATTATGATATGAGGTTTCATGGAGCATTGTGATTACAAGGGCATGGAGCATTGTGATGACAGGGACATGGAGAATTGCTCTGAAAAGTTTCATGGATTATTGCTATGAGGGTGGGCATGGCACATTGTGATAAAAAAAGGAATGGAACATTGTTATGACAAGGTCATGTAGTATTGTGAAGACAGGTGTCAGGGAGCATTGTGATGACATATGTCATGGTGCATTGTGATGACAATGGCGTGAAGAATTATGATGATGGGCATGATGCATTGTGATGACAGGGTTCTTGGAGCATTGTGATGACAAGGGCATGGAGAAATGTGATGAGAAGGCCGAGGAGCATTCTGATGACATGCGTCATGGAGCTTTGTGATGACAAGGGCATGGAGCATTGTGATTACAGGGGTCTGGGAGCATTGTGATGACAAGGGTCATTGAGCCTTGTGATGACAAGGCCGTGCAATATTGTGATGGCAGGGGTCATGGAGCATTGTTATGACAAGTGTAATGGAGCATTGTGATGACAAGGGCATGGAGAATTGGTCTGAAAATTTTCATGGATTATTGTGATGAGAGTGGGCATGGAGCATTGTGATGACAAGAGCAAGGAACACTGTGATACATGGGTCATGGAGGATTGTAATGACAAGGGCCAGGAGCATTGTGATGACAAGCGTCATAGAGATTTGTGATGACAAGGACATGGAACAATATGATGAGAGGGTTCATGGAGAATTGTGCTGACAATTGTATGTAGCATTGTGATGCCAAGTGTCATGGGGATGTGTGATGACAAAGGCCATGAGGCATTTTGATGACAAGGGCGTGTTGCTTTATGTTGTGAAGGGAAGGGAGCATTGTGATGAGAGGGTCATGGAGCATTTTAATGAAAAGTGTCATGGAACATTGTGATGACAGGGGTTATGGAACATTGTGATGTCAGGGTTCATGGAGCATTTTGATGAAAGGGGTCATGCAGCATTGTGCTGCCAAAGGCATGGAGCTTTGTGATGACAAGGGTCACAGAGCATTGTGATGAAAATTTCATGGAGCATTGTTGTGACAAAGTTCATTGAGCAGTTTGATTTCATTTTGATGACAATAGCATGAAATATTATGGTGATGGACACGGTGCATTGTGATGACAGGGTTCATGGAGCATTGAGATTAAAAGGGGCATGGAGCATTGTGATTACAGGGCTGTTGGAGCATTGTGATGACAAGGGCATGGAGCATTGTGATGAGAAGGCCATGGAGCATTCAGATGACAGGCGTCATGGAGCTTTGTGATGACAAGGGCATGGAGCATTGTGATTACAGGGGTCTTGGAGCATTGTGATGACAAGGGTCATGGAGGCTTGTGATGACAAGGTCACGGAAACTTGTGATGGCAGGTGTCATGGATCATTGTTATGACAGGGATAATGGAGCTGTGTGATGACAAAGGTCATGGGGCATTTTGATGACAAGGGTGAGGTGCATTGTGATGAGAAGGGCAGGGAGCATTGTTATCACAGCGTCATGGAACAATTTGATGAAAAGGGTCATGGAATATTTTGATGACAGGGGTTATGGAACATTGTGATGTCAGGGGTCATGGAGCATTGTGATGATAAGGGCATGTAACACTATGATGACAGGGGTCATGGAAAATTGTGATGACAGCGGTGAGGGGGTATTGTGATTACTAGTGATGGAACATTGTGATATATGTGTTGAGAGAACATTTTGATGAGAAGTGCATGGAGCATTGTGATGACAAGTTTTATGGAGCATAGCGATGAAAAGGATGTGGAGCATTGTGATGACAAGCGCATAGCGCATTGTGATGACATGGGTCAGGGAGCATTGTGCTGACAAAGGCATGGAGCACTGTGATGACAAGGGACAAAGAGCATCGTGATGAAAAGTTCATGGAGCATTGTGGTGACAAAGATCACCGAGGCTTCTGTGAAGAGGGCATGGATCATTGGTCGGACAATTTTCATGGATTATTGTGATGACAGTGGGCATGGAGCATTGTGATGACAAGGGCATGGAGCATTGTGGTGACAAAGGTCATATAGCCTTGTGTGACGAGGGCACGGACAATTGTGATGACACATGTCATGAAGCATTGTGATGACTGGAGTCAGGGAGCATTGTGATGACATATGTCATTGTCCATTGTGATGACAAAGGCGTGGAGCATTGTGATACAAAGTGTGATGGAGGATTGTGATGACAAAGGTAATGGAGCATTTTGATTACAAGGGCTTGGAACATTGTGATGACAAGGGTCATGGAGCATTGTGATGACAAGTGCCATCGAGAATTTTGATGAGAACGTCGTGAAGCATTGTGATGACAAGCGCATGGAGCTTGCTATGACAGGGGTCATAGAGCATTGCGATGACAAGTGCATGGAGAATTGTGATGAAAAGATCATGTAACATTGTGATGAGAAGTATCATGGAGCATTGTGATGAGAAGGTCATGGAGCATTGGCCTGAAAATATTCATGGAGTATTGTGATGACAGTGTCAAGGAGCATTGTGATGACAAGGGAATGGAGCATTGTGATGACAAGGTCCTGGAGCACTGTGATGAGAAGACCATGGAGCCTTTTGATGATACGTCTCATTTAGCATTCTGATGAATAGGGGCATGGAGCAGTGTGATTACAGGGGTCTTGGAGCCTTGTGATGACAAGGGCATGGAGCATTGTGATGAGAAGGCCATAGAGCATTCTGATGACATGTGTCATGGATCTTTGTGATGACAAGGGCATGGAGCATTGTGATTACAGGGGTCTTGGAGCATTGTGATGACAAGGGTCATGGAGCCTTGGATGCCAAGGCGGTGGATCATTGTGATGGCAGGTGTCATGGAGCATTGTTATGACAGGGATAATGGAGCACTGTGATGACAAGAGCATGGAACATTGGTCTGAAAATTTCATGGATTATTGTGATGAGATTCGGCATGGAGCATTGTGATGACTAGGGCACGGAACACTGTGATACCTGTGTCATGGGGGATTGTAGTGATATGGGCATGGAGCATTGTGATGAGAAGAGTATCGAGAATTGTGATGACAAGCGTCATGGAGCATTGTGCTGACAACAGCATGGAGCAATGTGATGAGAAGTTTCATGGAGCATTGTGATGAAATGGCATGGAGCATTGTGATGCCAAGGGTCATGAAGCTTTGTGATGACAAAGGTCATGGAGCATTTTGATGACAAGGTCGTGGTGCATTGTGATAAGAAGGGCAGGGAGCACTGTGATGACAGGGTCATGGAGCAAATTGACAAAAAGTGTCATGGATCATTTTGATGACAGGGGTTATGGAACACTGTGATGTCATGGGTCATGGAGCATTTTGATGAAAAGGGCCATGGAGCATTCTGATGAAAAGGTGCATGGAGCATTGTGATTACAGGGGTTTTGAATCATTGTGATGACAAGGGCAAGGAGCATTGTGATGAGAAAGCAATAGAGCATTCTGATGACATGCGTCATGGAGCTTTGTGATGACAAGGACATGGAGAATTGTGGTGACAAAGGTCACAGAGCCTTGTGTGATGAGGGCATGGAACATTGTGATGACAAAGGTCATGAAGCATTGTGATGACTGGAGTCACGGAGCATTGCGATGACCGGGGTCATGGAGCATTGTGATGACAAGGGCATGGAGCATTGTGATGACAGGGGCATGGAACATTGGTCTGACATGTTTCATGGATTATTGTGATGACAGTGGGCATGGTGCATTGTGATGACAAGGTCATGGTGCATTGTGATGACAAGGTCATGGAACATTGTGATGACAAGTTTATGGATTATTGTGAAGACAGGTGTCAGGGAGCATTGTGATGACATATGTCATTGTCCATTGTGATGACAATGGCATGGAGCATTGTGATACCAAGTGTCATGGAGGATTGTGATGACGAAGGTAATGGAGCATTTTAATGACAAGGGCTGGAACATTGTGATGATAAGGGTCATGCAGCATTGTGATTACAAGGGCTGGAGCATTGTGATGACAAGGGCCATTGAGAATTTTGACGACAATGTCGTGAAGCATTGTGATGACAAGCTCATGGAGCTTGCTATGACAGGGATCATAGAGCATTCCGATGACAAGTGCATGGAGAATTGTGATCACAAGATCATGTAACATTCTGATAAGAAGTGTCATGGAGCATTGTGATGACAAGGGCGTGGAGAATTGTGATGACATTGGACATGGAGCATTGTGATGACCAGGGCATGGAGCATTGTGATGGCAAGACCGTGGAGCATTGTGATGAGAAGATCACGGATAATTGTGATGACGAGCGTCATGGAGCACTGTAATGACAAGGGGCATGGAGCATTGTGAATCCAGGGTTCCTGGAGCATTGTGATGACAAGGGAATGGAGCATTTTCATGAGAAGGCCATGGAGCATTCTGATGACATGCGTCATGAATCATTTTGACGACAAGGGCATGGAGCATTGTGATTACAGAGGTCGTGGAGCACTATGATGACAAGGGTCATGGAGCTTTGGATGACAAGTCCGTGGAACATTGTGATGGCATGGGTCATGGAGCATTGTTATGACAGGGGTAATGGAGCATTGTGATGACAAGTGCATGGAACATTGGTCTGAAAATTTCATGGATTATTGTGATGAGATTCGGCATGGAGCATTGTGATGACTAGTGCACGGAACACTTGATACATGTGTCATGGGGGATTGTAATGACAAAGGCATGGAGCATTGTGATGAGAAGAGTATCAAGCATTGTGATGACAAGCGTCATGGAGCATTGTGCTGACAAAGGCATGGAGCATAGTGAAGACATGGGTAAAAGAGCATTGTGATGAAATTTTCATGGAGCATTGTGGTGACAAATTTCACAGGGCCTTTTGATGAAGTGGGCATGGACCATTGTGATGACAAGGTACTGGAGCATTGTAATGAGAGGACCATGGAGCCTTTTGGTGACAATTCTCATGGAGCATTCTGATGAAAAGGGGCATGGAGCATTGTGATTACATGGGTATTGGATCCTTGTGATGACAAGACCGTAGAACATTGTGATGGCAGGGTTCATGGAGCATGGTTATGACATGGGCAATGGAGGATTGTGAGGACAAGGGTATCGAGCATTGGTCTGAAAATTTTCATGGATTACTGTGATGAGAGTGGGCATAGAGCATTGTGATGACAAGGGCACGGAACACTGTGATACATGGATCATGAAAGTTTGTAATGACAAGGGCATGGAGCAATGTGATGAGAGGCTTCATGGAGCATTGTGATGACAAGGACATGGAGCATTGTGATGACAAGGCACATGGAGCATTTTGAATACAAGATTCCCGTATCATTTTGTTGTCCGGGGTCATGGAGCTCTGTGATGACAGTGGTCATGGAGCATTGTGATGACAGGGTCATGGAGCATTATGATAAGAAGGTCATGGAGCATTGGGCTGAAAATGTTCATGGAGTATTGTGATGACAGGGTAATGGGGCATTGTGATGACAAGATCCTGGGGCATTGTGATGAGAAAACCATGGAGCCTTGTGATGACAAGTCTCATGGAGCATTCTGATGAAAAGGTGAATGGAGCATTGTGATTACAGGGGTCATGAAGCACTGTGATGATAATGGCGTGGAGCATTGTGAAGCCAAGGGTCATGGAGTTTGTGATGACAAAGTTCATGGAGCATTTTGATGACAAGGTCGTGGTGCATTGTGATGAGAAGGGCAGGGAGCATTTTGATGACAGGGTCATGGAGCAATTTGATGAAAAGTATCAGGGAATATTTTGATGACAGTGTTTATGGAACACTGTGATGTCAGGGGTCATGGAGCATTGTGATGAAAAGGGTCATGGAGCATTTTGATGACAGGGTTCATGGAGCATATTGATTTCATTCTGATGACAATAGCATGAAGCATTATGATGCTGGACATGGTGCATTGTGATGACAGGGTCATGGAGCAATTTGATGAAAAGTGTCATGGAACATTTAGATGACAGTGGTTATGGAACATTGTGATGTCAGGGGACTTGGAGCATTGTGATGAAAAGGGTGATGGAGCATTCTGATGACAGGGGCATGGTGCATTGGTCTGACAAGTTTCATTTTTTATTGTGATGACAGTGGGCAAGGCGCATTCTGATGAGAAGAGCATGGAGCATTGTGATGAGAAGGTCATGGAGTACTGTCAAGACAGGGGTCTGGGGGCATTGTGATGACATATGTCATGGTCCATTGTGATGACAATGGCATGGAGTATTGTGATGCCAAGTGTCATGGAGGAATGTGATGACAAAGTTAATGGAGCATTGTGATGACAGGGGTTTGGAGCATTGTGATGACAAGGGTCATGGAGCATTTTGATGACAAGGGCATGGAGGATTGTGATGACAAGGGCCATTGAGAATTTTGATGACAAGTTCCTGAAGCATTGTGGTGAAAAGCACATGGAGCTTGCTATGACAGGGGTCATGGAGCATTGCGATGACAAGTGCATAGAGAATTTTGATGACAAGAGCATGTAACATTGTGATGAGAAGTGTCTTGGAGCATTGTGATGGCAAGACCGTGTAGCATTGTGATGAGAAGATCACGGATAATTGTGATGACGAGCGTCATGGAGCACTGTAATGACAAGGGGCATGGGGCATTGTGATTACAGGGGTCTTGGAGCATTGTGATGACAAGTGAATGGAGCATTTTGATGAGAAGGCCATGGAGCATTCTGATGACTTGCGTCATGAATCATTGTGACCACAAGGGCATGGATCATTGTGATTGCAGACGTCTTGGAGCACTGTGATGACAAGGGTCATGGAGCCTAGGATGACAAGGCCGTAGAACATTGTGATGGCAGGGGTCATGAAGCATTGTTATGACAGGGGTAAGGGAGCATTGTGATGACAAGGGCATGGAACATTGGTCTGAAAATTTCATGGATTATTGTGATGAGATTCGGCATGGAGCATTGTGATGACTAGGGCACGGAACACTGTGATAAATGTGTCATGGAGTATTGTAATGACAAGGGCATGGAGCAATGTGATGAGAGGCTTCATGGAGTATTGTGATGACTAGGGCACGGAACACTGTGATACATGTGTCATGCAGTATTGTAATGACAAGGGCATGGAGCATTGTGATGAGAACAGTATCGAGCATTGTGATGACAAGCGTCATGGAGCATTGTGCTGACAAGGGCATGGTGCAATGTGATGAGAGGTTTCATGTAGCATTGTGATGAAATGGCATGGAGCATTGTGATGCCAAGTGTCATGGAGCTTTGTGATGACAAAGGTAATGGAGCATTTTGATGACAAGGGCTTGGAACATTGCGATGACAAGGGTCATGGAGCATTGTGATGACAAGGTCATGGAGCATTCTGATGAAAAGGTGCATGGAGCATTGAGATTACAGGGGTTTAGAAGCAATGTGATGACAAGGGCATGGAGCATTGTGATGAGAAGGCAATGGAGCATTCTGATGACATGCGTCATGGAGCTTTGTGATGACAAGGACATGGAGCATTGTGATTACAGGAGTCTTGGAGCATTGTGATGAAAAGGGAATGGATCAGTATGATGAAAAATGCATGGAGCCTTGTCATGACACTGTTCAAGGAGCATACTCATGATAAGTGTCCGGGAGCATTGTGATGATAAGTGTATTGAGCATTGAGATGACAAATGTCATGGAGCATTGTGATGAGAAGACCATTGATAATTGTGATTGCCAGCGTCATGGGGCATTGTGATTACAAGTGTTATGGAACATTGTGATAAGAAGGGTTTGGTGCATTATGATGACAGAGTTCATTGAGCAGTTTGATTTTATTGTGATGACAATAGCAAGAAATATTATGGTGATGGGCACGGTGCATTGTGATGACAGGATTCATGGAGCATTGAGATGAAAAGGGGCATGGAGCATTGTGATTACAGGGGTGTTGGGGAACTGTGACGAAAATGGCATGGAGCACTGTGATGAGAAGGCCATGGAGCATTCTGATGACATGCATCATGGAGCTTTGTGATGACAAATGCATAGAGCATTGTGATTACAGGGGACTTGGAGCATTGTGATGACAAGGGTCATGGAGCATTGTGCTGACAAAGGCATGGAGCATCGTGATGACAAGGAACAAAGATCATCGTGATGAAAAGTTCATGGAGCATTGTGGTGACAAAGATCACAGAGCCTTGTGTAAAGAGGTCATGGATCATTGGTCTGACAAGTTTCATGGATTATTGTGATGACAGTGGGCATGGAGCATTGTGATGACTAGGGCATGGAACATTGTGGTGACAAAGGTCACAGAGCGTTGTGTGACGAGGGCATGGACCATTGTGATTAAAAAGGTCATGAAGCATTGTGATGACTGGAGTCACCGAGCATTGTGATGACAGGGGTCATGGAGCATTGTGATGACAAGGGAATGGAACATTAGTCTGAAAATTTCATTGATTATTGTGATGAGATTCGGCATGGAGCATTGTGATGACTAGGGCATGGAACACTGTGATACATGTGTCATGGGAGACTGTAATGAAAAGGGCATGGAGCATTGTGATGAGAAGAGTATCGAGCATTGTGATGACAAGCGTCATTGATCATTGTGATGACAAGAGCATGGAGCAATGGGATGAGAGGTTTCATGTAGCATTGTGATGAAATGGCATGGAGCATTGTGATGCAAAGGGTCATGGAGCTTTGTGATGACAAATGTCATGGAGCATTTTGATGACAATATCGTGGTGCATTGTGATGAGAAGTGCACGGATCATTGTGATGACAGGGTCATGGAGCAAATTGATGAAAACTGTCATGGAACATTTTGATTACAGGGGTTATGGAACATTGTGATGTCAGGGGTCATGGAGCATTTTGATGAACAGGGTCATGAAGCATTCTGATGAAAAGGTGCATGGAGCATTGTGATTACAGGGGTTTTGAAGCATTATGATGACAAGGGCAAGGAGCATTGAGATGAGAAGGCAATGGAGCATTCTGATGACATGCGTCATGGAGCTTTGTGATGACAAGTGCATGGAGCATTGTGGTGACAAAGGTCACAGTGCCATGTGTGACGAAGGCATGGACCATTGTGATGATAAATATCATGAAGCATTGTGATGACTGAAGTCATGGAGCATTGTGATGACAGGGGTCATGGAGCATTGTGATGACAAGGGCATGGAGCATTGTGATGACAGGGGCATGGAACATTGTTCTGACAAGTTTCATGGATTATTGTGATGACAATTGGCATGGCGCATTGTGATGACAAGGGCATGGAACATGGTGATGACAAGGGCATGGAATATTGTGAAGACAGGTGTCAGGGAGCATTGTGATGACATATGTCATTGTCCATTGTGATGACAATGGCATGGAGCATTGTGATACCAAGTGTCATGGAGGATTGAGATGACAAAAGTAATGGAGCATTTTGATGTCAAGGGCTTGGGACATTGTGATGACAATGGTCATGGAGCATTGTGATGACAAGGGCATGGAGCATTGTGATGACAAAGGCCATTGAGAATTTTGATGACAACGTCGTGAAGCATTGTGATGACAAATGCATAGATCTTGCTATAAGAGGGGTCATAGAGCATTGCAGTGACAAGTTCATGGAGAATTTTGATGACAAGATCATGTAACATTGTGATAAGAAGTGTCATGTTGCATTGTGATAACAAAGACGTGGAGAATTTTGATGACATGGGATATGGAGCATTCTGATGAGAAGGGTCATGGAGCAATGTGCTGGCAAGGGTCATGGAGCATTGTGATTGGAAGGTCATGGAGCATTGGGCTGAAAATGTTCATGGAGTATTGTGATGACAGGTGTAAAGGAGCATTGTGATGACAAGGGAATGGAGCATTGCGATGACAAGTTCCTGGAGCAGTGTGATGAGAAAACCACGGAGTCATGTGATGACAAGTCTCATCGAGCATTCTGATGAATAGGGGCATTGAGCATTGTGATTACAGTTGTCTTGGAGCATTGTGATTACAAGGGCATGGATCATTGTGATGAGATGTCCATGGAGCATTCTGATGACATGTGTCATGGATCTTTGTGACGACAAGAGCATGGAGCATTGTGATTACAGTGGTCTTGGAGCATTGTGATGACAACGGCCAGGGAGCCATGGATGACATGGCCGTGGAACATTGTGTTGGCAGGTGGCATGGAGCATTGTTATGACAGGGGTAATGGAGCATTGTGATGACAAGGGCATGGATCATTGGTCATAAAATTTCATGGATTATTGTGATGAGATTCGGCATGGAGCATTGTGATGACTAGGGAATGGAACACTGTGATACATGTGTCATGGAGGATTGTAATGACAAGGGCATGGAGCTATGTGATGAGAAGGTTATCGAGCTTTGTGATGACAAGTGTCATGGAGCATTGTGCTGACAAGGGCATGGAACAATGTGATGAGTGGTTACATGTAGCATTGTGATGAAATGGCATGGAGCATTGTGATGCCAAGTGTCATAGAGCTTTGTGATGACAAAGGTCATGGAGCATTTTGATGACAAGGTTGTGGTGCACTGTGATGAGAAAGGCACGGAGCATTGTGATGCCAGGGTCATGGAGAAAATTGATGAAAAGTGTCATGGAACATTGTGATGACAGGGGTTATGAAACATTGTGATGTCAGGGGTCATGGAGCATTTTGAGGAAAAGGGTCATGGAGTATTCTGACGAAAAGGTCCATGGAGCATTGTGATTACAGGGGTTTTGAAGCATTCTGATGACAAGGGCATGGAGCATTTTGATGAGAAGGCAATGGAGCATTCTGATGACATGCGTCATGGATCTTTGTGACGACAAGGGCATGGAGCATTGTGATTACAGGGGTGTTGGAGCATTGTGATGACAAGGGCCATGGAGCCTTGGATGACATGGCCGTGGAACACTGTGTTGGTAGGGGTCATGGTGCATTGTTATGACAGGGGTAATGGAGCATTTTGATGCCAAGGGCATGGAACATTGGTCTAAAAATTTCATGGATTATTGTGATGAGATTCGGCATGGAGCATTGTGATGATTAGGCAACGGAACACTGTGATACCTGTGTCATGGAGGATTGTAATGACAAGGTCATGGAGCATTGTGATGAGAAGAGTATCGAGCATTGTGATGACAAGTGTCATGGAGCATTGTGCTGACAAGGCCATGGAGAAATATGATGAGAGTTTACATGTAGCATTGTGATGAAATGGCATGGAGCATTGTGATGCCAAGGGTCATGGAGCTTTGTGATGACAAAGGTCATGGAGCATTTTGATGACAAGGTTGTGGTGCACTGTGATGAGAAAGGCAGGGAGCATTGTGATGACAGGATCATGGAGCAAATTGATGAAAAGCGTCATGGAACATTGTGATGACAGGGGTTATGAAACATTGTGATGTCAGGGGTCATGGAGCATTTTGAGGAAAAGGGTCATGGAGCATTCTGATGAAAAGGTGCATGGAGCATTGTGATTACACGGGTTTTGAAGCATTGTGATGACAAGGGCATGGAGCATTGTGATGAGAAGGCAATGGAGCATTCTGATGACATGCGTCATGGAGCTTTGTGATGACAAGGACATGGAGCATTGTGATTACAGGGGTCATGGAGCATTGTGATGAAAAAGGCATGGATCATTGTGATGACCAGCGTCATGGGGCATTGTGATGACAAGTGTTATGGAACATTTTGATCAGAAGTGTTTGGTGCATTGTGATGACTGAGGTCATTGAGCATTTTGATTTCATTGTGATGACATTAGCATGAAATATTATGGGGATGGCCACGGTGCATTGTGATGACAGGGTTCATGGAGCATTTTGATGACAAGGGAATGGAGCATTGTGATGAAAAGGGCATGGAGCATGGTGATGAGAAGGCCATGGAGCATTTTGAAGACATGCTACATGAAGCTGTGTGATGACAAGGGCATGGAGCATTGTGATTACAGGAGGCTTGGAGTATTGTGATGAAAAGTACATGGATCATTGTGATGAAAAATGCATGGAGCCTTGTCATGACAGGTTTCAAGGAGCATATTCACGACCATTGTCAGGGAGCATTGTGATGACAAGTTTATTGAGAATTGTGATGAAAAAGGTCATGGAGTATTGTGAATAGAAGACCATGGATAATTGTGATGATGAGCGTCATGGGGCGTTGTGATGACAAATGTTATGGATCATTGTGATCAAAAGGGTTTGGAGCACTGTGATGACAGAGGTCATGGAGCATTTTGATTTCATTGTGATGACAATAGCCTGAAGCTTTATGATGATGGACATGGTGCATTGTGATGACAGGGTTCAAGGAGCATTGAGATGAAAAGGGGCATGGAGCATTGTGATTACAGGGGTCTTGGAGCACTGTGATGACAAGGACATGGAGCATTGTGATGAGAAGGCGAAGGCGCATTCTGATGACATGCGTCATGGAGCTTTGTGATGACAACTGCATGGAGCACTGTGATTCCAGGGGTCTTGGAGCATTGTGATGACAAGGGTCATGGAGCTTTGTGATGAGAAGGCCGTGGAACATTGTAATGGCAGTTTTCATGGAGCATTGTTATAACAGTGGTAATGGAGCATTTTCATGACAAGGGCATGGAGAATTGGTCTGAAAATTTTCATGGATTATTGTGATGAGAGGGGGCATGGAGCATTGTGATGACAAGGGCACGGAACACTGTGATACATGGGTCATGAAGGATTGTAATGACAAGCCTTGTAGCTTTGTGTTAAGAAGAGCATCGAGCATTGTGATGAAAAGCATCATGGAGCCTGTGATGACAAGGACATGTAACAATGTGTTGAGAGGGTTCATGGAGCATTTTGATGACAATGGCATGGAGCATTGTGATGCCAAGGGTCACGGAGCTTTGTGATGACAAAGGTCATGGAGGGTTTGATGACAAGGGCGTGGTGCACTGTGATGAGGAGGGCAGTGAGCATTGTGATGAAAGGGTCATGGAGCAATTTGATGAAAAGTGTCATGGGACATTTTGATGACGGGGTTATGGAAAATTGCGATGTCAGGGGTCAGGGAGCATTGTGATGAAAAGTGTCATTGAGCATTGTGATGACAGGGGCCATGGAACATTGTGATGACAGGGGTGAGGGAGTATTGTGATGACTAGTGATGGAACATTATGATATCAGTGATGGGAGAGACTTTTGATGGGAAGTGCATGGAGCATTGTGACGACAAGGTTTATGGAGCACTGTGATGACAAGGTTGTGGAGCATTGTGATGACAAGCACATGTCGCATTGTGATGACACAGGTCATGTGGCATTGTGCAGACAAGCACATGGAGCATTGTGCTGACAAAGGCATGGAGCATAGTGATGACATGAGTAAGAGAACATTGTCATGAAAATTTCATGGAGCATTGTGACAAATGTCACAGAGCCTTTTGATGATGAGGGCATGCACCATTGTGATGACAGGGGTCATGGAGCAGTTTGATGACTGTGGTCATGGAGCATTGTGATGATATGGGTCATGAAACATTGTGATGAGAAGGTCATTGATCATTGGGCTGAAAATGTACATAGATTATTTTGATGACAGGGGTCATGGAGCATTGTGATGACAAGGGAATGGAGCACTGTGATGACATGGTCCTGGAGCATTGTAATGAGAGGACCATGGAGCCTTGTGATGACAAGTGTCATGGAGCATTCTGATGAAAAGGTGCATGGAGCATTGTGATTACAGGGGTTCTGTAGCATTGTGATGACAAGGGCATGGAGCATTGTGATGTGAAGGCCATGGAGCATTCTGATAACATGCATCATGGAGCTTTGTGATGACAAGGACATGGATCATTGTGATGAAAATTGCATGGAGCCTTGTCATGACACGGTTCAAGTAGCATACTGATGAGAAATTTCAAGGAGCATTGTGAAGATAAGTGTATTGAGCATTGTGATGACAACGATCACGGAGCATTGTGATGAGAAGACCATGGATAATTGTGATGACCAGCCTCATGGGGCATTGTGATGACAAGAGTTATGGAACATTGTGATCAGAAGGGTTTGGAGCATTGTGATGACAGAGGTCATTGAGCATTTTGATTTCATTGTGATGACAACAGCATGAAATATTATGGTGATGGTCATGGTGCATTGTGATGACAGAGTTCATGGAGCATTGAGATGAAAAGGGGCATGGAGCACTGTGATTACAGGGGTCTTGCAGCATTGTGATGACAAGGGCATGGAGCATTGTGATGAGAAGGCCATGGAGCATTCTGATGACTTGCGTCATGGAGCTTTGTGATGACAAGGGCATGGAGCATTGTGATTAGAGGGGTCTTGGAGCATTGTGATGACAGGGTTCATGGAGGCTTGTGATGACAAGGCCGTGGAACCTTGTGATGGCAGGGGTCATGGAGCATTGTTATGAGAAGGGCACGGAACACGGTGATACATAGATCATGCAGGATTGTAATGGCAAGGACATGTAGCATTGTGCTGAGAAGGGCATCAAGCGTTGTGATGACAAGCCTCATGGAGATTTGTGATGACAAGTGCATGGAGCAATGTGTTGAGAGGGTTCATGGAGCATTGTGATGACAATGGAATGGAGCATTGTGATGCCAAGTGTCATGGAGATTTGTGATGACAAAGGTCATGGAGCATTATGAAAACAAGTGTGTGGTGCATTGTGATGAGAAGTGCAGGGAGCATTGTGATGACATGGGTTATGGAGCATTGTGCTTACACGCACATCGAGCATTGTGCTGACAAGGGTCATGGAGCATTGTGCTGACAATGGCATCGAGCTTTGTAATGACAAGGGTCGTAGAGCATTGTGATGAATAGTTCATGGAGCACTGTCGTGACAAAGGTCACAAAGCCTTGTGTGACGAGGTCATGGACCATTGTGATGACAAATGTCATTAAGCACTGTGATGACTGTAGTCACGGAGCATTGTGATGACAGTGAACTTGGAGCATTGTGATGCCAAAGGCATGGAGCATTGTGATGAGAATGCCATGGAGCATTCAGAGGACATGTGTCATGGAGCTTTGTGATGACAAGGGCAGGGAGCATTGTGATTACAGGGGTCTTGGAGCATTGTGATGAAAAGGGAATGGATCATTGTGATGAAAAAGGCATGGAGACTTTTCATGACAGGGTTCATGGAGCATACTGATGACAAGTGTCAGGGAGCATTGTGGTGATAAGTGTATTGAGGATTGTGGTGACAAAGGTCATTGAGCATTGTGATGATTAAACCATTCATAATTGTGATGACGAGCGTCATGGGGCATTGTGATGACAAGTGTTATGGAACATTGTGATCAGAAGGGTTTTTAGCATTGTGATGACAGATGTCATGGAGCATATTGATTGCATTGTGATGACAATAGCATGAAGCATTATGATGATGGGCATGCTGCATTGTGATGACAGGGTTCATGGAGCATTGATATACAAAGGGGCATGGAGCACTGTGATTAGAGGGGTCTTGGAGCACTGTGATGACAAGGGCATGGAGCATTGTGATGAGAAGGCCATGGAGCATTCTGATGACCTGCGTCATGGATCTTTGTGATGACTAGGCCATGGAGCATTGTGATTACAGGGGTCTTGGAGCATTGTGATGACAAGCGTCATGGAGCCTTGGATAACAAGGCCGTGGAACATTGTGATGGCAGGGATCAAGGAGCATTGTTATCACAGGGGTCATGGAGCACTGTGATGACAAAGGCATGGAGCATTGTGATGACAGGGGATGGAACATTGGTCTGACAAGTTTCATGGATTATTGTGATGACAGTGGGCATGACACATTGTGATGACAAGGGCATGTAGCATTGTGATGACATGGTCAGGGAGTATTGTGAAGACAGGTGTCAGGGAGCATTTTGATGAAATATGTCATGGTCCATTGCGATGACAATTGCATGGAGCATTGTGATGTCAAGTGTCATGCAGGATTATGAAGACAAAGGTAATGGAGCATTTTGATGACAAGGGCTTAGAGCTTCGTGATGACAAGGGTCATGGAGCATTGTGATGACAGGGGCATGGCACACTGTGATGACAAGAGCATGGAGCATTGTGGTGACAAATGTCACAGAGCCTTGTGTGACGAGGGCATGGATCATTGTGATGACATATGTCATAAAGCATTGTTATGACTGGAGTCACGGAGCATTGTGATGACAGGCGTCATGGAGCATTGTGATGGCAAGTGCATGGATCATTGTGATGACAGGGACATGGAACATTGGTCTGACAAGTTTCATGGATTATTGTGATATCAGTGGGCATGGCTCATTGTGATGACAAGGGCATGGAGCATTGTGATGACAAGGTCATGGAGTATTGTAAAGACAGGTGACTGGGAGCATAGTGATGACTTATGTCATGGTCCATTGTGATGACAATGGCATGGAGCATTGTGATGCCAAGAGTCATGGAGGATAGTGATGACAAAGGTAATGGAGCATTTTGATGACAAGGGTTTGGAGCATCGTGATGACTAGGGTCATGGAGCATTGTGATGACAAGGTCATGGAGCATTGTGATGACAGGGGCATGGAACATTGTGATGACAACGGCACGGAACACTGTGATACATAGATCATGCAGGATTGTAATGACAAGGGCATGGAGCATTGTGATGAGAAGTGCATCGAGCGTTGTGATGACAAGCCTCATGGAGATTTGTGATGACAAGCGCATGGCGCATTGTGATGACATGGGTCATGGAGCACTGTGCTGACAAAGGCATGGTGCATTTTGATGACAAGGGTCACAGAGTATTGTGATGAAAAGTTCATGGAGCATTGTGGTGACAAAGGTCACAGAGCCTTGTGTGACAATGGCATGGACCATTGAGATGACAAATGTCATGAAGCTTTGTGATGACAGGAATCATGGAGCATTGTGATGATAGGGGTCATGGAGCATTGTGATGACAGGGTTCATGGGGCATTGTGATTAGAAGGTCATGGAGCATTGGGCTCAAAATGTTCATGGCGTATTGTGATGACAGGCGTCATGGGGCATTTTGATGACATGGGAATGGATCATTGTGATTAAAAGGGCATGGAGCATGGTGATGAGAAGGCCATGGAGCATTCTGTAGACATGAGTCATGAAGCTTTGTGATGACAATGGCATGGAGCATTGTGATTCCATGGGTCTTGGAGCATTGTGAGGAAAAGGGCATGGATCATTGTGTTGAAAAATGCATGGAGCTTTGTCATGACAGGGTTCAAGGAGCATACTTTCGACAAGTGTCAGGGAGCATTGTGATGACAAAGGTAATGGAGTACTGTGAATAGAAGCCCATGGATAACTGTGATGATGAGCGTCATTGGGCGTTGTGATGACAAGTGTTATGCAACATTGTGATCACAAGTGTTTGGAGCATTGTGATGACAGAGGTGATTGAGCATATTGATTTCATTTTGATGACAAAAGCATGAAGCATTATGATTATGCACATGGTGCATTGTGTTGACACGGTTCATGGAGCATTGAGATGAAAAGGGGCATGGAGCATTGTGATTACAGGTGTTTTGGAACATTGTGATGACAAGGGCATGGAGCATCGTGAATGAGAAAGCCATGGAGCATTCTGATGACATGCGTCATGGAGCTTTGTGATGACAAGTGTATGCAGAATTGTGATTACAGTGTTTGGAGCATTGTGATGACAAGTGTCATGGAGTCTTGTGATGACAAGGCCATGGAAACTTGTGAAGGCAGGTGTCATGTAGCATTGTTATGACAGGGGTAATGGAGCATTGTGATGAAAAGGGCATGGAGCATTGTCCGGAAATGTTTTATCAACTATTGTGATGAGAGTGGGCATGGAGCATTGTGATGACAAGGGCACAGAACACTTTAATACATGGGTCATGGAGGATTGTAATGACAAGGACATGGAGCATTGTGATGAGAAGGGCATCGAGCATTGTGATGACAAGCGACATGGAGGTTTGTGATGACAAGGGCATGGAGCAATGTGATGAGAGGCTTCATGGAGCATTGTGAAGACAATTGCATGGAGCATTGTGATGACAAGTGTCATGGAGTTTTGTGGTGACAAAGGTCATGGAGCATTTTGATGACAAGGTCATGGTGCGTTGTGATGAGAAGGGCAGGGAACATTGTGCTAACAGGGTCATGGAGCAATTTGGTGAAAAAGTCATGGAATATTTTGATGAGAGTGGTTATGGAAAATTGTGATGTCAGGGGTCATGGAGCATTGTGATGAAAATGGTAATGTAGCATTTTGATGACAGGGATCATGGAGCATTGTGATATCATTGGTCATGGAGCATTTTGATGATAAGTGCATGTAGCATAGTGATGATAGGGGTTATGGAACATTGTGATGACAGGGGTGAGGGAGTATTGTGAAGACTAGTGATGGAACATTGTGATATCAGTGGTGAGAGAGCATTTTGATGAGAAGTGCATGGAGCATTGTGATGACAAGCGCATGGTGCATTGTGATGACATGTTTCAAGGAGCATTGTGCTCAAAAGCACATGGAGCATTGTGATGACAAGTGTCATGGATCATTGTGCTGACAAAGGCATGGTGCATTGTGATGACAAGGGTCACAGGGCATTGTGATGAAAAGGACATGGATCATTGTGATGCAAAATTCATGGAGCCTTGTCATGACAGGGTTCAAGGAGCATACTGATGACAAATGTCAGCGAGTATTTTGATGAAAAGTGTATTGAGCATTGTGATGACAAGGTTCATGGAGTATTGTGAATAGAAGGCCATGGATAATTGTGATGATGAGCGTCATGGGGCGTTGTGATGACAAGTGTTATGGAACATTGTGATCACAAGGGTTTGGAGCATTGTGATGACAGAGGTCATGGAGCATTTTGATTTCATTTTGATGACAATAGCATGAAGCATTATGATGATGGGCATGGTGCATTGTGATGACACGGTTCATGGAGATTTGAGATGAAAAGGGGCATTGAGCATTGTGATTACAGAGGTCTAGGAGAATTGTGATGACAAGGGTATGGAGCATCGTGAATGAGAAGGCCATGGAGCATTCTGATGACATGCGTCATGGAGCTTTGTGATGACAAGGACATGGAGCATTGTGATGACAAGGGTTATGGAGCCTTGTGATGACAAGGCCGTGGAACATTGTAATGGCAGGTGTCATGGAGCATTGTTATAACAGGGGTAATGGAGCATTTTGATGACAATGGCATGGAGAATTGGTCTGAAAAGCTTCATGGATTATTGTGATGAGAGGGGGCATGGAGCATTGTGATGACAAGGGCACGGAACACTGTGATACATGGGTCATGGCGGATTGTAATGACAAGGGCATGGAGCATTGTGTTAAGAAGAGCATCGAGCATTGTGATGAAAACATCACAGAGCCTGTGATGACAAGGGCATGGAACAATGTGATGAGAGTGTTCATGGAGCATTTTGATGACAATGGCATGGAGCATTGTGATGACAAGGGTCATGTAGCATTGTGATGACAAAGGTCATGGAGCATTTTGAGGACAAGCACGTGGTGAACTGTGTTGAGAAGGGCAGGGATCATTGTGTTGAAAAGGGCATGGAGCATTGTGATGAAAAAGGCATGGAGCCTTTTCATGACAGGGTTCAAGGAGCATTCTGACGAAAAGTGTCAGGGAGCATTGTGATGACAAGTGTATTGAGCATTGTGATGACAAAGTTCATGGAGCATTGTGATGACAAGGGCATGGAGTATTGTGATGACAGGCATCATGGAGCGTTGTGATGACAACTGTTATGCAACATTGTGATCACAAGAGTTTGGAGCATTGTGATGACACACGTCATGGAACATTTTGATTTCAAGAATCACGGAGCATTGTGATGACAAGGGCATGAAACAATGTGATCCCAAAATTCACGGAGGATTGTGATGACACTGGTAATGGAGCATTGTGATGACAATTCCATGGAGCATTGTGATGACAAGGTCATGTAGCATTTTGCTGAAAAAGGCATGGAGAATTGTGATGACAAGTGTCATGGAGCTCTGTGACGACAAGCGTCAAGGAGCATTGTGATTACAGGGGTCATGGAACATTGGGATGACAAGCACATGGAACATTTTGATGACAAGTGGCATGGATCATTTTGATGACTGTGGTCATGTAGCATGGTGATGACATATGGCATGGAGCTTTGTGATGAAAAGGTCATGGAGCATTGGGATGAAAATATTCATGGAGTACTGTGATGACTGGGGTCATGGAGCATTGTGATGAGAAGGGAAAGGATCAATGTGATGAGAAGGTCCTGGAGCATTGTGATGAGAGGGCCATGGAGCCTCGTGATGACAAGGGTCATGGAGCATACTGATTAAAAGGTGCAAGGAGCATTGAGATTACAGGGGTTTTGAAGCACTGTGATTACAAGGGCATGGAGTATTGTGATGAGAAAGCAATGGGGCATTCTGATGACATGCGTCATGGAGCTTTGTGATGACAACGACATGGAGCATTGTGATTACAGGGGTCTTGGAGCATTGTGATGAAAAGGGAATGGATCAGTGTGATGAAAAATGCATGGAGCCGTGTCATGACAGGGTTCAAGGAGCAACTGATGACAACTGTCAGGGAGCTTTGTGATGATAAGTGTATTGAGCATTGTGATGACAAAGATCATGGAGCATTGTGATGAGAAGTACATGGATAATTGTGATGACCAGCTTCATGGGGCATTGTGATGACAAGTGTTATGGAACATTGTGATCAGAAGGGTTTGGTGCATTGTGATGACAGAGGTCATTGAGCATTTGATTTCATTGTGATGACAATAGCATGAAATATTATGGTGATGGACATGGTCAATGTTGATGACAGGGTTCATGGAGCATTGAGATGAAAAGGGGCATGGAGCATTGTGATTACAGGTCTGTTGGAGCATTGTGATGACAAGAGCATGGAGCATTGTGATTACAGGGCTCTTGGAGCATTGTCATGACAAGGGTCATGGAGGCTTGTGATGACAAGGCCGTGGAACCTTGTGATGGCACGGGTCATGGATCATTCTTATGAGAGGGGTAATGGAGCTTTGTGATGACAAAAGTCATGCAGCATTTTGATGACAAGGGCGTGGTGCATTGTGTTGACAGAGGTCATGGAGCATTTTGACGACAAGTTCGTTGTGCATTGTGATGAGAAGGGCAGGGAGCATCGTGATGACAGGGTCTTGGAGCAAATTGATGAAAAGTGTCAGGGAACATTTTGATAACAGGGGTTATGGAACATTATGTTGACAAGGGCATGGAGTATTGTGATGTGGAGGCAATGGAGCATTCTGATGACATGCATCATGGAGCTTTGTGATGAAAAGGACATTGAGCATTGTGATTACAGGGGTCATAGAGCATTGCGATGACAAGTGCATGGAGAATTGTGATGAAAATATCATTTAACATTGTGATAAGAAGTATCTTGGAGCATTGTGATGACAAGGACTTGGAGAATTGTGATGACATGGGATATGGAGCATTGTGACGGCAACACCGTGGAGCATTGTGATGAGAAGATCACGGATAATTGTGATGACGAGCGTCATGGAGCACTGTAATGACAAGGGGCATGGAGCATTGTGATTACAGGGGTCTTGGAGCATTGTGATGACCAGGGCATGGAGCATTGTGATGAGAAGGCCTCGGAGTATTCTGATGACATGCGTCATGAATCTTTGTGACGACAAGGGCATGGAAAATTGTGCTTAAAGGGGTCTTGGAGCACTGTGATGACAAGGGTCATGGAGGCTTGTATGACAAGGCCGTGGAACATTGTGATGGCAGGGGTCATTGTTATGACAGGTGTAATGGAGCATTGTGATGACAAGGGCATGGCATATTGGTCTGAAAATTACATGGATTATTGTGATGAGATTCGGCATGGAGCATTGTGATGACTAGGGCACGGAACACTGTGACACATGTGTCATGGGAGATTGTAATGACAAGGGCATGGAGCATTGTGATGAGAAGAGTATCGAGCATTGTGATGACAAGCGTCATGGAGCATTGTGCTGACAAGGGCATGGAGCAATGTGATGAGAGCTTTCATGTAGCATTGTGATGAAATGGCATGGGGCATTGTGATGCCAAGGGTCATGGAGCTTTGTGATGACAAAGGTCTTGGAGCATTTTGATGACAAGTTCGTGGTGCACTGTGATGAGAAGGGCAGGGAGCATTGTGATGACAGGGTCATGGAGCAAATTGATGAAAAGTGTCTTGGAACATTTTGATGACAGGGGTTATGGAACATTGTGATGTCAGGGGTCATGGAGCATTCTGATGAAAATGGTCATGGAGCATTCTGATGAAAAGGTGCATGGAGCATTGTGATTACAGGGGTTTTGAAGCATTGTGATGACAAGGGCAAGGAGCATTGTGATGAGAAGGCAATGGAGCACTCTGATGACATGCGTCATGCAGCTTTGTGATGACAAGGACATGGAGCATTGTGGTGACAAAGGTCACAGAGCCTTGTGTGATTAGGGAATGGACCATTGTGATGACAAAGGTCATGAAGCATTGTGATGACTGGTGTCACGGAGCATTGTGATGACAGGGGTAATTGAGCATTGTGATGACAAGGGCATGGTGCATTTTTATGACTGGGGCATGGAACATTGGTCTGACAAGTTTCATGGATTATTGTGATGACAGTGGGCATGGCACATTGTGATGACAAGGGCATGGAACATTGTGATGACAAGGTCATGGAGTATTGTGAAGACAGGTGTCAGGCAGCATTGTGATTACATATGTCATTGTATATTGTGATGACAATGGCATGGAGCATTGTGATACCAAGTGTCATGGAGGATTGTGATGACAAAGGTAATGGAGCATTTTGATGACAAGTGCTTGGGAGATTGTGATGACAAAGTTAATGGAGCATTTTGATGACAAGTGCTTGGGACATTGTGATGACAAGGGCCATTGAGAATTTTGATGACAACATCGTGAAGCATTGTGATGACAAGCGCATGGAGCTTGCTATGACAGTGGTCATAGAGAATTGCGATGACAAGGGTATGAAGAATTGTGATGACAAGATCATGTAACATTGTGATAAGAAGTGTCATGGAGCATTGTGATGACAAGGACGTGGAGAATTGTGATGACATGGGACATGGAGCATTGTGTTGACCAGGGCATGGAGCATTGTGATGGCAAGACCGTGGAGCACTGTTATGAGAAGATCACGGATAATTGTGATGACGAGCGTCATGGAGCTCTGTAATGACAAGGGGCATGGTGCATTGTGATTACAGAGGTTTTGGAGCATTGTGATGACAAGGGAGTGGAGCATTTTAATGAGAAGACCATGGAGCATTCTGATGACAGGCAACATGAATCATTGTGACGACAAGGGCATGGAGCATTTTGATTACAGATGTCTTGGAGCACTATGATGACAAGGGTCATGGATCCTTGGATGACAATGCCGTGGAACATTGTGATGGCAGGGGTCATGGAGCATTGTTATGACAGGGGTAATGGAGCATTGTGATGACAAGGGCATGGAACATTACTCTGAAAATTTCTTGGATTATTGTGATGAGATTAGGCATGGAGCATTGTGATGACTAGGGCACGGAACACTGTGATACATGTGTCATGGAGGACTGTAATGACAAGGGCATGGAGCATTGTGATGAGAAGAGTATCGAGCATTGTGATGACAAGCGTCATGGAGCATTGTGCTGAAAAGGGCATGGAGCAATGTGATGAGAGGTTTCATGTAGCATTGTGGGAAAATGGCATGGAGTATTGTGATGCCAAGGTTCATGGAGCTTTGTGAGGTCAAAGGTCATGGAGCATTTTGATGACAAGGTCGTAGTGCATTGTGATGAGAAGGGCATGGAGCATTGTGATGACAGGGTCATGGAGCAAACTGATGAAAAGTGTCATGGAATATTTTGATGACAGTGGTTACGGATCATTGTGATGTCAGGGGTCATGGAGCATTTTGATGAAAAGGGTCATGGAGCATTCTGATGACATGCGTCATGGAGCTTTGTGATGACCAGGACATGGAGCATTGTGGTTACAAAGGTCACAGAGCCTTGTGTGACGAGGGCAGGGTCCATAGTGAGGACAAACGTCATGAAGCATTGTGATGACTTGAGTCACGGAGCATTGTAATGACAGGGGTCATGGAGCATTGTGATGACAAGGGCATGGAGCATTTTGATGACAGGGGCATGGAACTTTGGTCTGACATGTTTCATGGAATACTGTGATGACAGTGGGCATGGCGCATTGTGATGACAAGGGCATGGAACATTGTGATGACAAGGTCATGGAGTACTGTGAAGACAGTTGTCAGGGAGCACTGTGATGTCATATGTCATGGTCCATTGTGATGACAATGGCATGGAGCACTGTGATACCAAGTGTCATGGAGGATTGTGATGACAAAGGTAATGGAGCATTTTGATGACAAGGGCTTGGAACATTGCGATGACAAGGGTCATGGAACATTGTGATGACAAGGGCATGGAGCATTGTGATGACAAGGGCCATTGAGAATTTTCATGACAACGTCGTGAAGCACTGTGATGACAAGCACATGGAGCTTGCTATGACAGTGGTCATAGAGCATTGCGATGACAAGTGCATGGAGAATTGTGATGACAAGATCATGTAACATTGTGATGAGAAGTGTCATGGAGCATTGTGATTACAGGGGTCATGGAGCATTGGGATGACAAGCACATGGAACATTCTGATGACAAGTGGCATGGATCATTTTGATGACTGTGGTCATGTAGCATTGTGATGACATGTGTCATGGAGCTTAGTGATGAGAATGTCATGGAGCATAGGGCTGAAAATATTCATGGAGTACTGTGATGACAGGGGTCATGGAGTATTGTGATGAGAAGGGAAAGGAGCAATGTGATGAGAAGGTCCTGAGCATTGTGATGAGAGGGCCATGGAGCCTTGTGATGACAAGGGTCATGGAGCAAACTGATGAAAAGGTGCAAGGAGCATTGAGATTACAGGGGTTTTGAAGCATTGTGATGACAAGGGCATGGAGTATTGTGATGAGAAAGCAATGGAGCATTCTGATGACATGTGTCATCGAGCTTTGTGATGACAAGGACATGGAGCATTGTGATTACAGGGGTCTTGGAGCATTGTGATGAAAAGGGAATGGATCATTGTGATGAAAAATGCATGGAGCCTTGTCATGACAGGTTTCAAGGAGCATACTGATGACAACTGTTAGGGAGCATTGTGATGATAAGTGTATTGAGCATTGTGATGACAAAGATCATGGAGCATTGTGATGAGAAGTCCATGGATAATTGTGATGACCAGCGTCATGGGGCATTGTGATGACAAGTGTTATGGAACATTGTGATCAGAAGGGTTTGGTGCATTGTGATGACAGAGGTCATTGAGCGTTTTGATTTCATTGTGATGAAAATAGAATGAAATATTATGGTGATGGACATGGTCAATGGTGATGACAGGGTTCATGGAGCATTGAGATGAAAAGGGGCATGGAGCATTGTGATTACAGGGGTGTTGGAGCATTGTGATGACAAGGGCATGGAGCATTGTGATTACAGGGGTCTTGGAGAATTGTGATGACAAGGGTCATGGAGGCTTCTGATGACAAGGCCGTGGAGGCTTGTGATGACAAGGCCGTGGAACCTTGTGATGGCAGGTGTCATGGATCATTCTTATGACAGGGTTAATGGAGCTTTGTGATGACAAAAGTCATGCTGCATTTTGATGACAAGGGCGTGGTGCATTGTGTTGACAGAGGTCATGGAGCATTTTGATGACAAGGTCGTTGTGCATTGTGATGAGAAGGGCTGGGAGCATTGTGATGACAGTGTCTTGGATCTAATTGATGAAAAGTGTCAGGGAACATTTTGATAACAGGGGTTATGGAACATTCTGTTGACAAGGGCTTGGAGTATTGTGATGTGGAGGCAATGGAGCATTCTGATGACATGTGTCATGGAGCTTTGTGATGAAAAGGACATGGAGCATTGTGATTACAGGGGTCATAGAGCATTGCGATGACAAGTGCATGGAGAATTGTGATGAAAATATCATGTAACATTGTGATAAGAAGTATCACGGAGCATTGTGATGACAAGGACTTGGAGAATTGTGATGACATGGGATATGGAGCATTGTGACGGCAACACCATGGAGCATTGTGATGAGAAGATCACGTATAATTGTGATGACGGGAGTCATGGAGCACTGTAATGACAAGGGGCATGGAGCATTGTGATTACAGGGGTCTTGGAGCATTGTGATGACAAGGGCATGAAGCATTGTGATGAGAAGGCCTCGGAGTATTCTGATGACATGCGTCATGAATCTTTGTGACGACAAGGGCATGGAAAATTGTGCTTACAGGGGTCTTGGAGCACTGTGATGACAAGGGTCATGGAGCCTTGTATGAAAAGGCCATGGAACATTGTGATGGCAGGGGTCATTGTTACGACAGGTGTAATGGAGCATTGTGATGCCAAGGGCATAGCATATTGGTCTGAAAATTTCATGGAATATTGTGATGAGATTCGGCATAGAGCATTGTGATGACTAGGGCACAGAACACTGTGACACATGTGTCATGGGGGATTGTAATGACAAGGGCATGGAGCATTGTGATGAGAAGAGTATCGAGCATTGTGATGACAAGCGTCATGGAACATTGTGCTGACAAGGGAATGGAGCAATGTGATGAGAGGTTTCATGTAGCATTTTGATGAAATGGCATGGAGCATTGTGATGCCAAGGGTCATGGAGCTTTGTGATGACAAAGGTCATGGAGCATTTTGATGACAATGTCGTGGTGCATTGTGATGAGAAGGGCAGGGAGCATTGTGATGACAGGGTCATGGAGCAAATTGATGAAAAGTGTCATGGAACATTTTGATTACAAGGGTTATGGAACATTGTGATGTCAGGGGTCATGGAGCATTTTGATAAAAATGGTCATGGAGCATTCTGATGAAAAGGTGCATGGAGCATTGTTATTACAGGGGTTTTGAAGCATTGTGATAACAAGGGCAAGGAGCATTGTGATGAGAAGGCAATGGAGCATTCTGATGGCATGCATCATGGAACTTTGTGATGACAAGGATATGGAGCCTTGGGGGGACAAAGGTCAGAGAGCCTTGTGTGACGAGGGAATGGACCATTGTGATGACTGGAGTCACGGAGCATTGTGATGACAGGCGTCATTGAGCATTGTGATGACAAGGGCATGGTGCATTGTGATGACTGGGGCATGGAACATTGGTCTGACAAGTTTCATGGATTATGGTGATGACAGTGGGCATGGCACATTGTGATGACAAGGTCATGGAGTATTGTGAAGACAGGTGTCAGGGAGAATTGTGATGACATATGTCATTGTCCATTGTGATGACAATGGCATGGAGCATTGTGATACGAAGTGTCATGGAGAATTGTGATGACAAAGGTAATGGAGCATTTTGATGACAAGGGCTTGGGACATTGTGATGACAAGGGCCATTGAGAATTTTGATGACAACGTCGTGAAGCATTGTGATGACAAGCGCATGGAGCTTGCTATGACAGGGGTCATAGAGCATTGCGATGACAAGTGCATGGAGAATTGTGATGAGAAGATCATGTAACATTGTGATAAGAAGTGTCATGGAGCATTGTGATGACAAGGACGTGGAGAATTGTGATGACATGGGACATGGAGCATTGTGTTGATCAGGGCATGGAGCATTGTGATGGCAAGACCGTGGAGCATTGTGATGAGAAGATCACGGATAATTGTGATGACGAGCGTCATGGAGCTCTGTAATGACAAGGGGCATGGAGCATTGTGATTACAGAGGTTTTGGAGCATTGTGATGACAAAGGAATGGAGCATTTTAATGAGAAGGCCATGGAGCATTCTGATGACATGTGACATGAATCACTGTGATGACAAGGTCATGGAGCATTGTGATTACAGATGTCTTGGAGCACTATGATGACAAGGCTCATGGAGCCTTGGATGACAAGGCCATGGAACATTGTGATGGCAGGGGTCATGGAGCATTGTTATGACAGGGGTAATGGAGCATTGTGATGACAAGGGCATGGAACATTACTCTGAAAATTTCATGGATTATTGTGATGAGATTAGGCATGGAGCATTGTGATGACTAGGGCACGGAACACTTGATACATGTGTCATGGAGGATTGTAATGACAAGGGCATGGAGCATTGTGATGAGAAGAGTATCGAGCATTGTGATGACAAGTGTCATGGAACATTGTGGTGACAAGGGCATGGAGCAATGTGATGAGGGGTTTCATGTAGCATTGTGATAAAATGGCATGGAGTATTGTGATGCCAAAGTTCATGGAGCTTTGTGATGTCAAAGGTCATGGAGCATTTTGATGACAAGGTCGTAGTGCATTGTGATGAGAAGGGCAGGGAGAATTGTGATGACAGGTTCATGGAGCAAACTGATGAAAAGTGTCATGGAACATTTTGATGACAGTGGTTATGGAACATTGTGATGTCAGGGGTCATGGAGCATTTTGATGAATAGTGTCATGGAGCTTTCTGATGAAAAGGTGCATGGAGCATTGTGATTACAGGGGTTTAGAAGCATTGTGATGACAAGGGCATGGAGTATTTTGATGAGAAGGCAATGGAGCATTCTGATGACATGCGTCATGGAGCTTTGTGATGACAAGGACATGGAGCTTTGTGACTGCAGTTGTCTTGGAACATTGTGATGAAAAGGGAAAGGATCATTGTGATGAAAAATGCATGGAGCCTTGTCATGACAGGGTTCAAGAAGCATACTGATGACAACTGTCAGGGAGCATTGTGATGATAATTGTATTGAGCATTGTGATGACAAAGATCATGGAGCATTGTGATGAGAAGTCCATGGATAATTGTGATGACCAGCCTCATGGGGCATTGTGATGACAAGTGTTATGGAACATTGTGATCAGAAGGGTTTGGTGCATTGTGATGACAGAGATCATTGAGCAGTTTGATTTCATTGTGATGACAATAGCATGAAATATTATGGTGATGGACATGGTGCATTGTGATGAAAGTGTTGATGGAGCATTGAGATAAAAAGAGGCATGGAACATTGTGATTACAGGGCTGTTGGAGCATTGTGATGACAAGGGCATGGAGCATTGTGATGATAAGGCCATGGAGCTTTCAGATGACATGCGTCATGGAGCTTTGTGATGACAAGGGCATGGAGCATTGTGATTACAGGGGTCTTGGAGCACTGTGATGACAAGGGTCATGGAGGCTTGTGATGACAAGGCCGCGGAACCTTGTGATGGCAGGGGTCATGGATAATTGTTATGACAGTGGTAATGGAGCTTTGTGATGACAATGATCATGCGGCATTTTGATGACAAGGGCGTGGTGCATTTTGATGACAGAGGTCATGAAGCATTTTGATGACAAGCTCGTTGTGCATTGTGATGAGAAGGGCAGGGAGCATTGTGATGACAGAGTCTTGGAACAAATTGATGAAAAGTGTCATGGAACATTTTGAGAACAGGGGTTATGGAACATTGTGATGACAAGGGCATGGAGCATTCTGATGAGATGTCCTCGGAGCATTCTGATGACATGTGTCATGAATCTTTGTGACGACAAGGGCATGGAAAATTGTGATTACAGGGGTTTTGGATCACTGTGATGACAAGGGTCATGGAGCCTTGGATGACAAGGCCGTGGAATATTGTGATGGCACGGTTCATGGAGCATTGTTATGACAGGGGTAATGGAGCATTGTGATGACAAGGGCAAGGAATATCAGTCGGAAAATTTCATGGATTATTTTGATGAGATTCGGCATGGAGCATTGTGATGACTAGGGCACGGAACACTTGATACATGTGTCATGGGGGATTGTAATGACAAGGGCATGGAGCATTGTGATGAGAAGAGTACTGAACATTGTGATGACAAGCATCATGGAGGATTGTGCTGACAACGGCAGGGAGCAATGTGATTAGAGGTTTCATGTAGCATTGTGATGAAATGGCATGGAGCATTGTGATGCCAAGGGTCATGGAGCTTTGTGATGACAAAGGTCATGGAGCATTTTGATGACAAGGTCGTGGTGCATTGTGATGAGAAGGGCAGGGAGCATTGTGATGACAGGGTCATGGAGCAAATTGATGAAAAGTGTCATGGAACATTTTGATTACAGGGGTAATGGAACATTGTGATGTCAGGGGTCATGGAGCATTTTGATGAAAATTGTCATGGAGCATTGTGATGAAAAGGTGCATGGAGCATTGTGATTAGAGGTGTTTTGAAGCACTGTGATGACAACGGCAAGAAGCATTGTGATGAGAAGGCAATGGAGCATTCTGATGACATGCATCATGGAGCTTTGTGATGACAAGGACATGGAGCATTGTGGTGACAGAGGTCACAGACCCTTGTGTGACGAGGGAATGGACCATTGTGATGACAAAGGTCATGAAGCATTGTGATGACTGAAGTCACGGAGCATTCTGATGACAGGGGTCATTGAGCATTGTGATGACAAGGGCATGGTGCATTGTGATGACAGGGGCATGGAACATTTGTCTGACAAGTTTCATGGATTATTGTGATGACAGTGGGCATGGCACATTGTGATGACAAGGGCATGGAACATTGTGATGACAAGGTCATGGAGTATTGTGAAGACAGGTGTCAGGGAGCATTGTGATGTCATATGTCATTGTCCATTGTGATGACAATGGCATGGAGCTTTGTGATAAAAAGTGTCATGGAGGATTGTGATGACAAAGGTAATGGAGCATTTTGATGACAAGGGCTTGGAACATTGCGATGCCAAGGGTCATGGCACATTGTGATGAAAAGGGCATGGAGCATTCTGACGAAAATGTGCATGGAGCATTGAGATTACAGGGGTTTTGAAGCAATGTGATTACAAGGGCATTTAGCACTGTGATGAGAAGGCAATGCAGCATTATGATGACATGCGTCATGGTGCTTTGTGATGACAAGGACATGGAGCATTGTGATTACAGGGGATTTGGAGCATTGTGATGAAAAGGGAATTGATCATTGTGATGAAAAATGCATGGAGCCTTGTCATGACAGGGTTCAAGAGCATACTGATGACAACTGTCACGGAGCATTGTGATGATAAGTGTATTGAGCATTGTGATGACAAAGATCATGGAGCATTGTGATGAGAAGGCCATGGATAATTGTTAAGAAAAGAGTCATGGGGCATTGTGATGACAAGTGTTATGGAACATTGTGATCAGAAGTGTTTGGTGCATTGTGATGACAGAGGTCATTGAGCATTTTGATTTCACTGTGATGACAATAGCATGAAATATTATGGTGATGGGCACGGTGCATTGTGATGACAGGGTTCATGGAGCATTGAGATGAAAAGGGGCATGGAGCATTGTTATGACAGGGGTAATGGAGCATTGTGATGACAAGGGAATGGGGAATTGGTCTGAAAATTTTCATGGATTTTTGTGATGAGTATGGGCATGGAGCATTGTGATTACAAGGGCACGGAACACTGTGATACATCGATCATGCAGGGTTGTAATGACAAGTGCATGGATCATTGTGATGAGAAGGGCATCGAGCATTGTGATTACAAGCGTCATGGAGATTTGGATGACAAGTGCATGGAGCAATGTGATGAGAGGGTTCATGGAGCATTGTGATGACAATGGAATGGAGCATTGTGATGCCAAGGGTCATGGACCTTTGTGATGACAAAGGTCATGGAGCATTTTGATGACAACGGCATGGTGCATTGTGATGAGAAGGGCAGGGAGCATTGTGATGACTGGGTCATGGAACAATTTGATGAAAAGTGTCATGGAATATTTTGATGACAGTGGTTATAGAACATTGTGATGTCAGTGGTCATGGAGCTTTGTGATGAAAAGGGTCATGGAGCATTTTGATTACAGGGGTTATGGAACATTGTGATATCAGGTGTCATGGAGCATTGTGATGATAAGGGCATGTAGCATTGTGATGACAGGGCTTTGGAACATTGTGATGACAGGTGTGAGGGAGTATTGTGATGACTAGTGATGGAACATTCTGATATCAGTGGTGATAGAGCATTTTGAGGAGAAGTGCAAGGAGCATTGTGATGACAAGGTTTATGGAGCATTTTGATGACAAGTATGTGGACCATTGTGATGACAAGTTCATGGCGCATTGTGATGACATGAGTTATGGGGCATTGTGCTGACACGCGCATCGAGCATTGTGATGACAAGGGTCATGGAGCATTGTGCTGACAAAGGCATGGAGCTTTGTGATGACAAGGATCACAGATCATTGTGATTAAAATTTCAGGGAGCCATGTGGTGACAAAGGTCACAGAGCTTTGTGTGACGAGGTCATGGTCCATTGTGATTACAAACGTCATGAAGGATTGTGATGACTGAAATCACAGAGCACTGTGATAACAGTGGTCTTGGAGCATTGTCATGAAAAGACAATGGATCATTGTGATGAAATAGGCATGGATCCTTGTCATGACAATGTTCAAGGAGCATATTGATGACAAGTGTCACGGAGCATTGTGATGACAAGGGTATTGAGCATTGTGGTGACAATGGTCATGGAGCATTGTGATGAGAAGACCTTGCATAATTATGATGACGAGCGTCATGGGGTATTTTGATGACAAGTGTTATGGGACATTGTGAACAGAAGGGTTTAGAGCATTGTGATGACAGAGGTCATGGAGCATTTTAATTTCATTGTGATGACAATAGCATGAATCATTATGATGATGGGCATGGTGCATTGTGATGACAGGGTTCATGGAGCATTGCGATGAAAAGGGGTATGGAGAATTGTGATTACAGAGGTCTTTGTGCATTGTGATGACAAGGGTCATGGAGCCTTGTGATGACAAGCCCGTGGAACATTGTGATGGCAGGGGTCATGGAGCACTGTTATGACAGGTGTAATGGAGCATTGTGATGACAAGGGCATGGAGCAAATGTGATGAGATATTTCATTGAGGATTGTGATGACAATTGCATGGAGCATTTTGATGACAAGTGTCATGGAGCATTGTGCTGACAAAGGCATGGAGCATTGTGATGCCAAGAGTCATAACTTTGTGATGACAAATGTCATGGGGCATTTTGATGACAAGGGCGTGGTGCACTGTGATGAGAAGGGCAGGGAGCATTGTGATGACGGGGTCATGGAGCAATTTGAATAAAAGGGTCATGGAATATTTTGATGACAGGGGTTATGCAACATTGTGATGTCAGTGGTCATGAAGCCTTGTGATGAAATGGGTCATGGAGCATTTTGTGAAAGGGGTTATGGAACATTGTGATGTCAGGGGTCATGGAGCATTGTGATGATAAGGGCATGTAGCACTGTGATGACAGTGGTCATGGAACATTGTGATGACAGGGGTGAGCGAGTATTGTGATGACTAGTGATGGAACATTGTGATATATGTGGTGAGAGAGCATTTTGATGAGAAGTGCATGGAGCATTGTGATGACAATTTTTATTGAGCATAGCGATGAAAAGGATGTGGAGCATTGTGATGAAAAGAGCATTGCACATTGTGATGACATGGGTCATGGAGCATTGTGATGACAAGCACATGGAGCATTTTGATGACAAGTGTCATGGAGCATTGTGCTGACAAAGGCATGGAGCATTCTGATGACAAGGGACACAGAGCATTGTGATGAAAATTTCATGGAGCATTGTGGTGACAAATATCACAGAGCCTTGTGTGACGAGGGCATGGATCACTGTGATGAGAAAGGTCATGAATCATTGTGATGACTGGAGTCACGGAGCACTGTGATGACAAGGGTCATGGAGCATTGTGAGGACAAGGGCATGGAGCAATATGATGACAGTGTCATGGAACATTGGTCTGACAACTTTCATGAATTATTGTGATGACAGTGGGCATGGAGCACAGAGATGTCAAGGGCATGGAGCATTGTGGTGACAAAGGTCACAGAGCCTTTTGTGACGAGTGCATGGACCATTGTGAGGACAATTGTCATGAAGCATTGTGATGACTGGAGTCAAGGAGCATTGTGATGACAGGGGTCATGGAGCATTGTGATGACAAGGGCATGGAGCATTTTGATGACAGGGGCATTTTACTTTGGTCTGACATGTTTCATGGATTATTGTGATGACAGTGGGCATGGCGCATTGTGATGACAAGGGCATGGAACATTGTGATGACAAGGTCATGGAGTACTGTGAAGACAGTTGTCAGGGAGCATTGTGATGTCATATGTCATTGTCCATTGTGATGACAATGGCATGGTGCATTGAGATACCAAGTGTCATGGAGGATTGTGATGACAAAGGTAATGGAGCATTTTGATGACAAGGGCTTGGAACATTGCGATGACAACGGTCATGGAGCATTTTGATGACGAGGGCATGGAGCATTCTGATGAAAAGGTGCATGGAGCATTGAGATTACATGGGTTTAGAAGAAATGTGATTACAAGGGCATGGAGCATTTTCATGAGAAGGCAATGGAGCATACTGATGATATGTGTCATGGAGCTTTGTGATGACAAGGACATGGAGCATTGTGATTACAAGGGTCTTGGAGCATTGTGATGAAAAGGGAATGGATCTTTGTGATGAAAAATGCATGGAGCCTTGTCATGACAGGCTTCAAGGAGCATACTGATGACAACTGTCAGGGAGCATTGTGATGATAAGTGTATTGAGCATTGTGATGACAAAGATCATGGAGCATTGTGATGAGAAGACCATGGATAATTGTGATTACCAGCGTCATGGGGCATTGTGATGACAAGGTCATGGAGAATTGAGATTACAGTGGTCATGGAATATTGTGATGACAGGGGTGAGGGAGTATTGTGATGACTAGTGATGGATCATTGTGATATCAGTGGTGAGAAAGCATTTTGAGGAGAAGTGCATGGAGCATTGTGATGACAAGGTTTTTGGAGCATTTTGATGACAAGTTTTATGGAGCATTGTGATGACAAGTGCATGGTGCATTGTGGTGACATGGGTTATGGAGCATTGTGCTGACACGCGCATCAAGCATTGTGATGACAAGGGTCATGGAGCATTGTGATGACAGGTGTAATGGAGCATTGTGATGACAAGGGCATGGAAAAATGTGATGTGAGATTTCATTGAGCATTGTGATGACAATGCCATGGCGCATTGTGAGGCTAAGGGTCATGGAGATTTGTGATGACAAATGTCGTGGGGCATTTTGATGACAAGGGCGTGGTGCATTGTGATGAGAAGGGCAGGGAGCATTGTGATGACAGGGTCATGGAGCAATTTGAATAAAAGGGTCATGGAATATTTTGATGACAGTTGTATTGGAACATTGTGATGTCAGGGGTCATGAAGCATTGTGATGAAACGGGTCATGGAGCATTTTGTGACAGGGGTTATGGAACATTGTGATGTCAGGGGTCATGGAGCATTGTGATGATAAGGGCATGTAGCACTGTGATGAGAGTGGTCATGGAACATTGTGATGACAGGGGTGGACGAGTATTGTGATGACTAGTGATGGAACATTGTGATATATGTGGTGAGAGAGCATTTTGATTAGAAGTGCATGGAGCATTGTGATGACAAGTTTTATGGAGGATAGCGATGAAAAGTATGTGGAGCATTGGGATGAACTGAGCTGGGCACATTGTGATGACATGTGTCATGGAGCATTGTGCTGACAAGTGCATGGAGCATTTTGATGACAAGTTTCATGGAAAATTGTGCTGACAAAGGCATGGAGCATTGTGATGACAAGGGACACAGAGCATTGTGATGAAAATTTCATGGAGCATTGTGGTGACAAAGATCACAGAGCCTTGTGTGACGAGGGCATGGACCATTGTGATGAGAAAGGTCATGAATCACTGTGATGATTGGAGTCACGGAGTATTGTGATGACAGGTGTCATGGAGCATTGTGATGACAAGGGCGTGGAGCAATGTGATGACAGGGGCATGGAACTTAGGTCTGACAAGTTTCATGGATTATTTTGATGACAGTGGGCATGGAGCATTGAGATGACAAGGGCATGGAGCATTGTGGTGACAAAGGTCAGAGAGAATTGTGTGACGAATGCATGGACTATTGTGATGAGAAAGTTCATGAATCATTGTGATGACTGGTGTCACAGAGCATTGTGATGACAGGGGTCATGGAAATTTGTGATGACAAGGGCATGGAGCAATGTGATGACAGGGGAATGAAACATTGGTCTGACATGTTTCATGTATTATTGTGATGACAGTGGGCATGGCGCATTTTGATGACAAGGGCATGGAATATTGTGATGAAAAGGTCATGGAGTATTGTGAAGACAGGTGTCAGGGATCATTGTGATTACATATGTCATTGTCCATTGTGATTACAATGGCTTGGAGCATTGTGATACCAAGTGTCATGTAGGATTGTGATGACAAATGTAATGCAGCATTTTGATGACAAGGGCTTGGAACACTGCGATGACAAGTGTTATGGAGCATTGTGATGACAAGGGCATGGAGAATTCTGATGAAAAGGTGCATGGAACATTGAGATTACAGGGGTTTTGAAGCAATGTGAATACAAGGGCATGGAGAATTATGATGAGAAGGCAATGGAGCATTCTGATGACATGCGTCATGCAGCTTTGTGATGACAAGGGCATGGAGAATTGTGATTACAGGGGTCATGGAATATTGTAATGAGAGGGCTGAGCGAGTATTGTGATGACTAGTGATGGAACATTGTGATATCAGTGGTGAGAAGGCATTTTGAGGAGAAGTGCATGGAGCATTGTGATGAAAAGGTTTATGGAGCATTTTGATGACAAGGATGTGGAGCATTGTGATGACAAGTGCATGGTGCATTGTGATGACATGGGTTATGGAGCATTGTGCTGACACGCGCATCGAGCATTGTGATGACAAGGGTCATGGAGCATTGTGCTGACAAAGGCATGGAGCTTTGTGATGACAAGGGTCACAGAGCATTGTGATAAAAATTTCATGGAGCATTGTGGTGACAAAGCTCACAGAGTTTAGTGTGACGAGGTCATGGACCATTGTGATGACAAATGTCATGAAGTATTGTGATGACTGGAGTCACGGAGCATTTTGATAACGGGGGTCTTGGAGCATTGTGATGAAAAGGGAATGGATCATTGTGATGAAAAAGGCATTGAGCCTTGTCATGACAGTGTTCAAGGAGCATATTGATGACAATTGTCAGCGAGCATTGTGGTGCCAAGTGTATTGAGCATTGTGGTGAAAAATATCATGGAGTATTGTGATGAGAAGACCTTGCATAACTGTGATGACGAGCGTCATGGGGCATGTGATGACAAGTGTTATTGAACATTGTGATCAGAAGTGTTTGGAGCATTGTGATGACAGAGGACATAGAGCATTTTGATTTCATTGTGATGAAAATAGCATGAATCATTATGATGAAGGGCATGGTGCATTGTGACGACAGTGTTCATGGAACATTGAGATGAAAAGTGGCATGGAGAATTGTGATTACAGAGGTCTTGGAGCATTGTGATGACAAGGGTCATGGAGCCTTGTGATGACAAGTCCGTGGAACATTGTGATGGCAGGATTCATGGAGCATTGTTATGACAGGTGTAATGGAGCATTGTGATGACAAGGGCATTGAGCAATGTGATGAGAGATTTCATTGAGCACTGTGATGACAATGGCATGGAGCATTGTGATGCCAAGGGTCATGGAGCTTTGTGATGACAAATGTCATGGGGCATTTTGATGACAAGGGCGTGGTGCATTGTGATGAGAAGGGCAGGGAGCATTGTGATGACAGGGTCATGGAGCAATTTGAATAAAAGGGTCATGGAATATTTTGATGAAAGGGGTTATGGAACATTGTGATGTCAGTGGTCATGAAGCATTGTGATGAAATGGGTAATGGAGTATTTTGTGACAGGTGTTATGGAACATTGTGATGTCAGGGGTCATGGAACATTGTGATGATAAGGGCATGTAGCACTGTGATGACAGGGGTCATGGAACATTGTGATGACAGGGGTGAGAGAGTATTGTGATGACTAGTGATGGAACATTGTGATATATGTGGTGAGAGAGCATTTTGATGAGAAGTGAATGGAGCATTGTGATGACAAGTTTTATGGAGCATAGAGATGAAAAGGATGTGGAGCACTGTGATGAAAAGAGCATGGCACATTGTGATGACATGTGTCATGGAGCATTGTGCTGAGAAGCGCATGGAGCATTTTGATGACAAGTGTCATGGAGCATTGTGCTGACAAAGACAAGGAGCATTGTGATGACAAGGGACGCAGAGCATTGTGATGAAAATTTCATGGAGCAGTGTGGTGCCAAACGTCACAGAGTCTTGTGTGAAGAGGGCCTGGAACACTGTGATGACAAGGGCATGGAGAAATGTGATAACAAGTGTCATGGAGGATTGTGATGACAGGAGACATGGAGAATTGTGTTGACAATGGCAGGGAGCATTGTGATGTCTAGGGACATTGATAATTTTTATAACAATGTCATGAAGCATTGTGATGACAAGCATATGGAGCTTTCTATGACAGGGTTCAGGGAGCATTGCGATGACAAGTACACGGAGAATTGTGATGACAAGAGCATGTAACATTTTGATGAGAAATGTCATGGAATATTGTGGTGACAAAGAGGTGAAGAATTGTGATGACAAGGGACATGGAGCAATGTAATGGCAAGACCGTGGTGCATTGTGATGAGAAGACCATGGATAATCGTGGTGACAAGCATCATGGAGCATTATGATGACAAGAGCCATGGAGCATTTTGACATAAGATATCACTTATGAAGGAAATGTAAACATGGGTGCACATGAACTGAATTAGTAAAGAGAACAGAGTCTCACATATAGAAAACATACTTATTCCTGCTTACGGGGAAAGGAGATGTGGCGAGATGCATAAAACCAGAGTTTGATATTTGCACCAGTACCATTCCTTAATCCAAATACAGAATAGACAAGACCAAATCCTTCCTCAGTGAACGGGAATCAACACCCCTATTCTCTGCAGAGGAATATATCTGACTAGAAAGAATCTTAAAACCAATGTATTGATATGTCTCCGTAAGGGAATCAAGTGTGTCTAGACTGGCATAAACATGGCAGGGAGAATCAGCTGAAACCCACTATAAAAAGGAATTTCGAAAACAAAACAAAAAACAGGGAAATTATTTACACTTCCTTCAGGGGCTCTGATGAAACCTGGAATGACCCTATCTACAACGAGAGCTGGATGTGGCATAAGGCTGGACACTTGGGACTGAGAGGATTGTTCAGATTCATTGAGCAAATGCAGACCATTTAAAGCAATAATGTGTGGCACACATTCCAAGGGTCCCAACTCTCCAGGTAGAACGGAATATTACTACAGCTATAACAATGACGGTAAACCTAAAGAATGGACACACTGTGAATACGAAATGTTTCCAAAACTCAACTAATAGTCCCTCTCCTGGTGCTCCGGTTTGAATTTCCAACTGCTTTACAATCAATCTAGCAACATGGAGAGACAGCACCTTTAACCTCATTTTTCACACTGGTTGCCAATTTGGCAGAGGATGAAAGGGAAGAGGGAGAACCAATGAGAGAGTAGCTTTTAGGCATTTGGACGGGCACATGTCACACTAATTTCCCGGCAGGAAGGAGAATTAATCAAAGTCTCAGCCACCCTCCGGGAACCAATAGAGGTCCTAAACCAAAATTTTGGACTTGCGGTCAGCTCACAAAAAACGAGTTGAAAAATGGAGCTCAGGGGAACAGCAACTCACAAACTGGCAGAGTAATAATTGACATCTATCATTCAAATATCAGTTGAGGGAAGGCAACGAGGCAGATTTGAAAGCGAGCCAGAAATGCAGGAAACAGATTTCAATAGGTACATTTGAATCACCTTTAAAGCACAGGAAGAGGGGCACAACTTCGACAGTGAGGCACTTGGCTAAAAAGGGCGTGTGCGTTTTCTCCTGAATATATTCAGGAGAAACCGAATACACCCTTTGTGGCCAAGCAAGCAAGGGGGCAATGCAAATCTGCACTACAAAGAAGTATCACTTCCCACCGGTCAAAAGGGACAGCCGCAAAATATGTAAAAACCAGAAAGGCAAGACAGGGCCTGGAGAACAGTGAGCCTACTTATGCTGATGGGCAGGATGTAAATTGCCAACTGCCTCTCTGGAGGAGTGCACTGTGTTCCCTAAAAGAAGTAAACAGCAGAGCTACAGAGCCAAGGACACTTCCAGTCTAGGGAATATACCTTGGAAAAATTGAAAATCAATAAGACAGAGCCACCAAAAAATTTATGGCTGCACTGCTTACAATAACCTCAACTTGGGTCCACCAAAAATATCCCAGGAAAGACAAAAATGGTTCAAGAAATTGTGTTACTTACGTACGATGGATTATCCCTCAGCTATGAAATCAGTGTCATAAGGCCAGTAGCAGCAAAAGGATTGGATTCAGGTACGATGATTCTAAGTGAAATACATCACAGAGAAAAAGAAACTTAACATAAGATATCACTTATGAAGGTACTGTAAACATGGCTACACATGAACTGATTTAGGAAAGAGAACAGAGTCTCACATTTAGAAAACACTCTTATGCCTGCTTAAGAGGGAAGGAGAGGTGGGTTGCTGCATAACAGCAGAGTGTGATATTAGTACAGGTACCGTTCAAAAAACCAACTACGGAATAGACAAGACCTACACCTTCCTCAGTAAAAGGGACTTAAGACCACATATTTCCCTCAGAGGAATATATCTGACTAGTAAGAATCTTAAAACCTATGTATTGATATGTCTCCGTAAGGGAATCATGTGTGTATAGACTGGCAAAAACATGGCAGTGAGAATCAGCTCAAACCCACTATAAAAAGGAGATTCAAAAACAAAACAAAAAAACAGGGAAATTCTTTACAATTCCTACAGGGGCTCTGATGAAACCTGGAATGACCCTATGTACAATGACAGCTGGATGTGGCATAAGGCTGGACACTTGCGACTGAGAGGATTGGTGAGATTCGGTGAGCAAATGCAGACCATTTAAAGCAATAATGCGCGTCACACATTCCAAGGGTCCCAAATCTCCAGGGTGAAGGGAATATTACTACAGCTATAATATGTACGGGAATCCTAGAGAATGGACACACTGTGAATATGAAAGGTTTCTAAAACTCAACTAAAAGTCTCTCTCCTGGTGCTCCGGTTTGATTTTCAAACTGCTTTACTATCAATCTCCCAACTTGGAGAGACAGCCCCTTTAACTTCCGGGTTCGCACAGGTTGCCAATTTGGCAGAGGATGAAAGGGAAGAGGGAGAACCAAGGAGAGAGTAGCTGTTAGGCATTTGGACGGGCACATGTCACTCTAATTTCCCGGCAGGAAGAAGAATTAACCAAAGTCTCAGCCACTCGCTCGGAAACAGTAAAGGTCCTGAAGCAAAATTGTGGATTTGTGGTCAGCTCACATAAAACGTGTTGAAATATCGAGCTCCGGGGCACAGCAATTCACAAACTGGCAGATTAACAAAGGAGAACTATCGTCCAAAAATCTCTTGAGGGAAAGCAATGAGGCGGACTTGAAATCAAGGAAGAATAGCAGGAAACAGATATCAAGAGGTACATAGGAATCACCTTTAAAGCACAGGAAGAGGGGCACAACTTCGACAATGATGCACTTGGCCAAAAAGAGCGTATGCATTTTCTCCTGAATATATTCAGGAGAAAACACAAATGACATTTTTGCCCAAGCAAGCAAGCGTGCAATGCATATCTGCACTACAAAGAAGTATCACATCCCACCGGTCAAAAGGGACAGCCAGAATATGTGTAAAAAAACAGAAATGCAAGACAGGCCCTGGAGAACAGGGAGCCTAGTTATGCTGATGGGCGGGATGTAAATTGCCAACTGCCTCTCCGGAGGAGTACCTTGTGTTCCCTAAAACAAGTAAACAACAGAGCTACAGAGCCAAGGGCACTTCCAGTCTAGGGAATATACCTTGGTAAAACTGAAAATCAATAAGACAGAGACACCCCAAAATTTACGGCTGCACTGCTTACAAGAACCTCAACTTGGGTCCACCTAAAATATCACAGGAAAGACAAAAATGGTTCAAGAAATTGTGTTACTTACGTACGATGGAATATCCCTCAGCCATGAAATCAATGTCAAAAGGCCAGTAGCACCAAAATGAGTGGATTCAGGTACGATGATTCTAAGTGAAATAAGTAACACAAAAAAAGAAACTTATCATAAGGTATCACTGATGAAGTTCCTGTAAACATGGCTGGATACACATGAACTGAGTTAGGAAAGAGAACAGAGTATCACATTTAGAAAACACTCTTATGCCTGCTTAAGGGGGAAGGAGAGGTGGGGTGATGCATAAAACCAGAGTTTGATATTAGTACAGGTACCGTTCCAAAAACCAACTACGGAATAGACAAGGCCTACACCTTCCTCATTGAAAGGGACTCAAAAACCCATATTTCCCGCAGAGGAATATATCTGACTAGTAAGAATCTTAAAACCAATGTACTGATAAGTGTCCGTAAGGGAATCAAGTGTGTCTAGACCCGCATAAACATGTCAGTGAGAATCAGCTCAAACCCACTATAAAAAGGAATTTCAAGCACAAAACAAAAAAACAGGGAAATTCTTTACAATTCCTTCAGGGGCTCTGATGAAACCTGGAATGACCCTATCTAAAACGAGAGCTGGATGTGGCATAAGGCTGGACACTTGGGACTGAGAGGATTGGTGAGATTCGGTGAGCAAATGCAGACCCTTTAAAGCAATAATGCGTGGAACACATTCCAAGGTTCCCAACTCTCCAGGTTGAAGGGAATATTACTACAGCTATAACAGGTACGGGAAACATAGAGAATGGAAACACAGTGAATACGAAAGGTTTCTAAAACTCAACTAATAGTCTCTCTCCTGGTGCTCCGGTTTGAATTTCCAACTGCTTTACTATCAATCTCCCAACATGGAGAGATAGCCCCTTTAACCTCCTGGTTCGCACAGGTTGCAAATTTGGCAGAGGATGAAAGGGAAGAGGTAGCCCTAATGAGAGAGTATCTGTAAGGCATTTGGACTGGCACATATCACTCTAATTTCCTGGCAGGAAGAAGAATTAACCAAAGTCTCAGCCAACTGCCGGGAACCAGGATAGGTTCTGAACCAAAATTTTGGACCTGCCGTCAGCTCACAAAAAACGAGTTGAAAAATGGAGCTCAGGGGCACAGCAATTCACAAACTGGCAGAGTAATAAATGACAACTATCGTCCAAAAATCTGTTGAGGGAAGGCAACGAGGCGGACTTGAAAGTGAGCCAGAATAGCAGGAAACAGATTTCAAGAGGTTCATTGGAATCACATTTAAAGCACAGGAAGAGGGGCACAACTTCGACAATGATGCACTTGGCCAAAAAGGGCGTATGCGTTTTCTCCTGAATATATTCAGGAGAAAACGCATACGCCCTTTTTGGCCAAGCAAGCAAGCGGGCAATGCAAATCTGCACTACAAAGAAGTATCACTTCCCACCGGTCAAAAGGGACATCCATGAAATGTGTAAAAACCAGAAAGGCAAGAAAGGCCCTGGAGAACAGGGAGCATAGTTATGCTAATGGGCAGGATGTAAATTGACAACTGCCTCTCTGGAGGAATGAATTGTGTTCCCTAAAACAAGTAAAAAACAGAGCTATAGAGCAAAGGGCACTTCCAGTCTAGGGAATATACCTTGGGAAAACTGAAAATCAATAAGACAGAGCCACCCCAAAATTTACGGCTGCACTGCTTACAAGAACCTCAACTTGGGTCCACCTAAAATATCACAGGAAAGACAAAAATGGTTCAAGAAATTGTGTTACTTACGTACGATGGAATATCCCTCAGCCATGAAATCAATGTCATAAGGCCAGTAGCACCAAAATGAGTGGATTCAGGTACGATGATTCTAAGTGAAATAAGTCAGAGAGAAGAAGAAACTTATCATAAGATATCACTTATGAAGGTCCTGTAAACATGGCTACACATGAACTGAGTTAGGAAAGAGAACAGAATCTCACATTTACAAAGCACTCTTATGCCTGCTTAAGGGGGAAGGAGAGGTGGGGTGATGCATAAAACCGGAGTGTGATATTAGTACAGGTACCGTTCCAAATACCAACTATGGAAAAGACAAGACCTACACTTTCCTCAGTGAAAGGGACTCAAAACACCATATTTCCTGCAGAGGAATATATCTGACTAGTAAGAATCTTAAAACCTATGTATTGATATGTCTCCGTAAGGGAATCAAGTGTGTCTAGACTGGCATAAACATGGCAGTGAGAATCAGCTCAAACCCACTATAAAAAGGAATTTCAATAATAAAACAAAAAAACTGGGAAATTCTTTACAATTCCTTCAGGGGCTCTGATGAAACCTGGAATGACCCTATCTACAACGACACTTGGAAGTGGCATAAGGCCGGACAGTTGGGACTGAGAGGATTGGTGAGATTCGGTGAGTAAATGCAGACCATTTAAAGCAATAATGCATCTCACACATTCCAAGGGTCCCAAATCTCCAGGTTGAAGGGAATATTACTACAGCTATAACATGTATGGGAAACCTGGAGAATGGACACATGGTGAATATGAAAGGATTCTAAAACTCAACTAATAGTCCCTCTCCTGGTGCTCCGGTTTGACTTTCCAACTGCTTTACTATCAATGTCCCAACTTGGAGAGACAGCCCCTTTAACCTCCTGGTTCGCAGAAGTTGTCAATTTGCCAGAGGATGAAAGGGAAGAGGGAGAACCAATGAGAGAGTAGCTCTTAGGCATTTGGACCGGCATTTGTCACTCTAAATTCCGTTAAGGAAGAAAAACTAACCAAAGTCTCAGCCACCCGCCATGAACCAGTATATGTCCTGAACCAGAATTGTGGATTTGCGGTCTGCTCACAAAAAACGAGTTGAACAATGGAGCTCCGGGGCACAGCATTTCAAAAACTGGCAGAGTAATAAAGGACAACTATCGTCCAAAAAACTGATGAGGGAAGACAATGAGGCGGACTTGAAAACAAGGTTAATAGCAGGAAACAGATTTCAAGAGGTACATTGGAATCGCCTTTTAAGCACAGGAAGAGGGGCACAACTTCGACAATGATGCACTTGGCCAAAAAGTGCATATGCGTTTTCACCTGACTATATTCAGGAGAAAACGCATAGGCCCATTTGGCCAAGCAACAAAGCGGGCAATGCAAATCTGCACTACTAAGAAGTATCATTTCCCACAGGTGAACAGGGACATCCACAAAATGTGTAAAACAAGAAAGGCAAGAAAGGCCCTGTAGAACAGGGAGCCTAGTTATGCTGATGGGCGGGATGTAAATTGACAAATGCTTCTCTGGAGGAGTGCATTGTGTTCCCTAAAACAAGTAAACACCAGAGCTAAAGAGCCAAGGGCAATTCCAGTCTAGGGAATATACCTTGGGAAAACTGAAAATCAATAAGGCAGAGCCACCCCAAAATATAGGGCTGCACTGCTTACAAGAATCTTAACTTGGGTACACCTTACATATAACAGGAAAGAGAAAAGTGGTTAAAGAAATTGTGGTAGTTACATACAACGGAATATCCCTTAGCCATGAAATCAAAGTCATAAGGCGAGTAGCAGCAAAATGAGTGGATTCAGGTACGATGATTCTAAGTGAAATAAGTCACAGAGAAAAAGAAACTTATCATAAGATATCACTTATGAAGGTCGTGTAAACATGACTACACATGAACTGAGTTAGGGAAGAGAGCAGAGTCTCACATTTAGAAAACACTCTTATGCCTGCTTAAGGGGGAAGGAGAAGTGGGGTGATGCATAAAACCAGAGTTTGATATTAGTACAGGTACCGTTCCAAAAACCAACTATGGAAAAGACAAGACCTACACCTTCCTCAGTGAAAGGGACTCAAAATCCCATATTTCCCACAGATTAATATATCTGACTAGTAAGAATCTTAAAACCTATGTATTGGTATGTCTCCGTAAGGGAATCAAGTGTGTCTAGACTCGCATAAACATGGCAGTGAGAATCAGCTCAAACACACTATAAAAAGGAATTTCACAAACAAAACGAAAAATCAGGGAAATTATTTACAATTCCTTCAGGGTCTCTGATGAAACATGGAATGACCCTATCTACAACGACAGCTGGATATGTCATAAGGGTGGACACTTGGGACTGAGAGGATTGGTGAGATTCGTTGAGTATATGCAGACCATTTAAAGCAATAACACGTGGCACACATTCCAAGGGTCCCAACCCTCCAGTTTGAAGGGAATATTACTACAGCTATAACATGTATGGGAAACCTAGAGAATGGACACACTGTGAATACAAAAGGTTTCTAAAACTCATATAATAGTCCCTCTCCTGGTGCTCCGGTTTGAATTTCCAACTGCTTTACTATCAATGTCCCAACTTGGAGAGACAGCCCCTTTAACCTCCTGGTTCGCACAGGTTGCCAATTTGGCAGAGGATGAAAAGGAAAAGGGAGAACCAATGAGAGAGTAGCTGTTAGGCATTTGGACGGGCACATGTCACTCTAATTTCCCGGCAGGTAGAAGAATTAGCTAAAGTCTCAGCCACCCGCAGGGATCCAGTAGAGTTCCTGAACCAAGTTTTGGACCTGCCGTCAGCTCACAAGAAACGAGTTGAAATATGGAGCTCAGGGGCACAGCAATTCACAAACTGGAAGAGTAATTAATGACAACTATCGTCCAAAAATCTGTTGAGGGAAGGCAACACGTCGGACTTGAATGCGAGCCAGAATAGCAGGAAACAGATTTTAAGAGGTACATTGGAATCACCTTTAAAGCACAGGAAGAGGGCACAAATTCGACAATGATGCACTTGGCCAAAAAGGGCGTATGCGTTTTCTCCTGAATATATTCAGGAGAAAACGCATACACCCTTTTTGGCCAAGCAAGCATGCAGGCAATGCAAATCTGCACTACAAATAAGTATCACTTCCCACCGGTAAAAAGGGACATCCGCAAAATGTGTAAAAACCAGAATGGCAAGAAAGGCCCTGAAGAACAGGGAGCCTAGTTATGCTGATGGGCAGGATGTAAATTGCCAACTGCCTCTCTGGAGGAGTGTATTGTGTTCCCTAAAACAAGTAAACAACAGAGCTACAGAGCCAAGGGCGCTTCCAGAATAGGGAAGATACATTGTGAAAACTGAAAATCAATAAAACAGAGCAAACACAAAATTGAGGGCTGCACTGCTTCCAGGAACCTCCACTTGGGTACACCTTAAATATCCCAGGAAAGAAAAAAATGGTTCAAGAAATTGTTTTACTTACGTACAATGGAATACCCCTCAGCCATGAAATCAATGTCATAAGGCCAGTAGCAGCAAAATGAGTGGATTCACTTACGATGATTCTACGTGAAATAAGTCACAGAGAAGAAGAAACTCATCATAAGATATCACTTATGAAGGTCCTGTAAACATGGCTACACATGAACTGAGATACGAAAGAGAACAGAGTCTCACATTTAGAAAACTCTCTTATGCCTGCTTAAGGGGGAAGGAGAGGTGGGGTGATGAATAAAACCAGAGTGTGATGTTAGTACAGGTACTGTTCCAAAAACCAACTACAGAAAAGACAAGACCTACACCTTCCTCATTGAAAGGGACTCAAAACCCCATATTTCAAGCAGAGGAATATATCTTAATAGTAAGAATCTTAAAACCTATGTATTGATATGTCTACGTAAGGGAATCAAGTGTGTCTACACCGGTATCAACATGGCAGTGAGAATGAGCTCAAACCCACTATAATAAGGAATTTCAAAAGCAAAACAAAAAAACAGGGAAATTTTTTACAATTCCTTCCGGGTCTCTGATGAAACCTGGAATGACCCTATCTACAACGACACCTGGATGTGGCATAAGGCTGGACACTTGGGACTGAGAGGATTGGTGAGATTCGGTGAGCAAATGCAGACCATTTAAAGCATTAATGCGTGGCACACATTCCAAGGGTCCCAACTCTCCAGGTTGAAGGGAATATTACTACAGCTATAACATGTATGGGAAACCTAGAGAATGGACACACTGTGAATACGAAAGGTTTCTAAAACTCAACAAATAGTCCCTCTCCTGGTGCTCCGGTTTGACTTTCCAACTGCTTTACTATCAATGTCCCAACTTAGCGAGACAGCCCCTTTAACCTCCTGGTTCGCACAGGTTGCCAATTTGGCAGAGGATGAAAGGAAAGAGGGAGAACCAATGAGAGAGTAGCTGTTAGGCATTTGGACGGGCACATGTCACTCTAGTTTCCCAGCAGGTAGAAGAATTAGCCAAAGTCTCAGCCACACGCCGGGAACCAGTATAGTTCCTGAACCAAAGTTTTGGACCTGCCGTCAGCTCACAAAAAACGAGTTGAAAAATGGAGCTCAGGGGCACAGCAATTCACAAACTGGCAGAGTAATAAAGGACAACTATCGTCCAAAAATCTGTTGAGGTAAGGCAACGAGGCGGAATTGAAAGTGTGCCAGCATAGCAGGAAACAGATTTCAAGAGGTACATTGGAATCCCCTTTAAAGAACTGGAAGAGGGGCACAACTTCGACAATGATGCACTTGGCCAGAAAGGGCGTATGTGTTTTCTCCTGAATATATTCAGGAGAAACCGAATACACCCTTTGTGGCCAAATAAGCAAGCGGGCAATGCAAATCTGCACTACAAAGAAGTATCACTTCCCAACGATCAAAAGGGACATTCACAAAATGTGTAAAATCCAGAAATGCAAGAAAGGCCCTGAAGTACAGGGAGACTAGTTATGCTGATGGGCAGGATGTAAATTGCCAACTGCCTCTCTGGAGGAGTGCATTGTGTTCCCTAAAATAAGTAAACAACAGAGCTACAGATCAAAGGGCACTTCTAGTCAAGTGAATATACCTTGGGTAAACTGAAAATCAGTAAGACAGAGCCACCCCAAAATTTAGGGCTGCACTGCTTACAAGAACTTCAACTTGAGTACACCTTAAATATCCCCGGAAAGACAAAAATGGTTCAAGAAATTGTGGTACTTATGTATGATGGAATATCCCTCAGCCATGACATCAAAGTCATAAGGCCAGTAGCATCAAAATGAGTGGATTCAGGTACGATGATTCTAAGTGAAATAAGTCACAGAGAAAAAGAATCTTATCATAAGATATCACTTATGAAGGCCCTGTTAACATGGCTACACATGAACTGAGTTACGAAAGAGAACAGAGTCTCACATTGAGAAAACACTCTTATGCCTGCATAAGGGGGAAGGAGAGGTGGGGTGATGCATAAAACCAGAGATTGATATTTGTACAGGTACCGTTCCAAAAATCAACTACGGAATAGAAAAGAGCTACACCTTCCTCAGTGAAAGGGACTCAAAACTGCATATTTCCCGCAGAGGAATATATCTGACTAGTAAGAATCTTAAAACCTATGTATTGATATGTCTCCATAAGGGAATCAAGTGTGTCAAGACTGGCATATACATGGCAGTGAGAATCAGCTCAAACCCACTATAAAGAGGAATTTCAAAAACAAAATGCATAAACAGGAAAATTCTTTACAATTCCTTCAGGGGCTCTAATGAAACCAGGAATGGCCCTATCTACAACGACAGCTGGATGTGGCATAATGCTGGACACTTGGGACTGAGAGGATTTGTGAGATTCAGTGAGCAAATGCAGACCATATAAAGCAATAACGCGTGGCACACATTTCAAGGGTCCCAACTCTCCAGGTTGAAGGGAATATTACTACAGATATAACATGTATGATAAACCTAGAGAATGGACACACTGTGAATACGAAAGGTTTCCATAACTCAACTAAGAGTCCCTCTCCCGGAGCTTCTTCGCTTTGAATTTCCAACTGTTTTACTATCAATCTCCCAACTTGGAGAGACAGCCTCTTTAACCTCCTGGTTCGCACAGGTTGCCAAATTGCCAGAGGATGAAAGGGAAGAGGGAGAACCAATGAGAGCATAACTGTTAGGCATTTGGACGGGCACATGTCACTCTAATTTACCAGCAGGAAAAAGAATTAACCAAAGTATCAGCCACCGACCGGGAACCAGTATAGTTCCTGAACCAAAATTTTGGACTTGCGGTCAGCTCACAAAAAACGAGTTGAAAAATGGAGCTCAGGGGCACAGCAATTCACAAACTGGCAGAGTAATAAAGGAGAACTATCGTCCAAAAATCTGTTGAGGGAAGGCAACGAGGCGGACTTGAAAGCGAGCAAGAATAGCAGGAAACAGATTTCAAGAGGTACATTGGAATCGCATTTGAAGCACAGGAAGTGGGGCACAATTTCGACTATGATGCACTTGGCCAAAAACGGCGTTTGCATTTTCGCCTGAATATATTAAGGAGAAAACACAAACGACCTTTTTGCCCAAGCAGGCAAGCGGCTAATGCACATCTGCACTACAAAGAAGTATCACTTCCCACCAGTAAAAGGGGCATCCGCAAAATGTGTAAAAACCAGAAAGGCAAGACAGGCCCAAGAGAACAGGGAGCCCTGTTATGCTGATTGGCGGGATGTAAATTGCCAACTTCCTCTCTGGAGGAGTGCATTGTGTTCCCTAAAACAGGTAAAACCAGAGCTACACAGCCAAGGGCACTTCCAGTCTAGGGAATATACCTTGGGAAAACTGAAAATCAATAAGATAGAGCCACCCCAAAATTTAAGGCTGCACCGCTTACAAGAACCTCAACTTGGGTACACCTTAAATATCCCAGCAAAGACAAAAATGTTTCAAGAAATTGTGTTAATAAAGTACGATGGAATATCCCTCAGACATGAAATCAATGTCATAAGGCCAGTAGCAGCAAAATGAGTGGATTCAGGAACGATGATTCTAAGTGAAATAAGTCACAGAGAAAAAGAAACTTATCATAAGATATCACTTATGAAGGTCCTGCAAACATGGCTACACATGAACTGAGTTAGGAAAGAGAACAGAGTCTCACATTTAGAAAACACTGTTATGCCTGCCGACGGGGAAAGGAAAGGTGGGGTTATGCATAAAACCAGAGTTTGATATTAGTACAGGTACCGTTCCAAAAACCAACTACGGATTATTCAAGACCTACACCTTCGTCAGTGAAAGGGACTCAAAACACCATATTTCCCGCAGAGGAATATATCTCACTAGTAAGAACCTTAAAACCTATGTATTGATATGTCTCCGTAAGGGAACCAAGTGTGTCTAGACTGGCATAAGCATGGCAGTGAAAATCAGCTCAAACTCACTATAAAAAGGAATTTCAAAACCAAACAAAAAAATATGGAAATTCTTTACAATTCCTTCAGGGGCTCTGATGAAACCTGGAATGACCCTATCTACAACGACAGCTGGATGTGGCATAAGGCTGGACACTTGGGACTGAGAGGATTGGTGAGATTGGGTCAGCAAAAGCAGACCATTTAAAGCAATAATGCGTGGCACACATTCCAAGGATCCCCACTCTCCAGGTTGAAGGGAATATTACTACAGCAATAACATGTATGGGAAAGCAAGGGAATGGACACACTGTGAATACGAAAGGTTTCTAAACCTCAACTAATAGTCCCTCTCCTGGTGCTTCGGTTTGAATTTCCAACTGCTTTACTATCAATCTCCCAACTTGGAGAGACTGCCCCTTTAACCTCCAGGTTCTCACAGGTTGCAAATTAGGCAGAGGATGAAAGGAAAGATGGAGAACCAATGAGAGAGTAGCTGTTAGGCATTTGGATGGGCACATGTCACTCTAATTTCCCGGCAGGAAGAAGAATTAACCGAAGTCTCAGCCACAGGCCGGGAACCAGTATAGATCCTGAAGCAAAATTTTGGACTTGCGGTCAGCTCACAAAAACGAGTTGAAAAATGGAGCTCAGGGGCAGAGCAATTCACAAATTGGCAGAGTATTAAAGGGAAACTATCGTCCAAAAATCTGTTGAGGGAAGGCAACGAGGTGAACTTGAAAGGGAGCCAGAATAGCAGGATACAGATTTCAAGAGGTACATTGGAATCACTTTTAAAGCACAGGAAGAGGGGCACAATTTCGACCATGATGCACTTGCCCAAAAACGGCGTATGCGTTTCCACCTGAATATAACAAGGAGGAAACGCATACGCCCTTTTTGGCCAATCAAGCAAGCGGGTAATGAAATTCTGCAGTACAAAGAAGTATCACTTCCCAGCGGTCAAAAGGGACATCTGCAAAATGTGTAAAAACCAGAAAGGCAAGACAGGCCCTGGAGAACAGGGAGCCTAGTTATGTTGATTGTCAGGATGTAAATTGAGAACCGCCTCTCTGGAGGAGTGAAATGTGTTCCCTAAAAAAATTAAAGAACAGAGCTACAGAGCGAAGGGCACTTCCAGTCTAGGGAATATACCTTGGGAAAACTGAAAATCAATAAGACACAGCCACCGCAAAATTTAGGGCTGCACTCTTTACAAGAACCTCAACTTGGGTACACCTTAAATATCCAAGGAAAGACAAAATTGGTTCAAGAAATTTTGATACTTACGTACGATTGATTATCCCTCAGCCATGAAATCAATGTCATAAGGCCAGTAGCAGCAAAATTAGTCGATTCATGTACGATGATTCTAAGTGAAATAAGTCACAGAGAAAAAGAAACTTATCATAAGATATCACTTATGAAGGTCCTGTAAACATGGCTACACATGAACAGAGTTAAGAAAGAGAAAAGAGCCTCTCATGTAGAAAACACTCTTATACCTGCTTAAGGGGAAAGGAAACAAGGGGTGATGCATAAAACCAGAGTTTGATATTAGTACAGGTACCATTCCAAAAACCAAATATGGAATAGACAAGACCTACACCTTCCTCAGTGAAAGGGACTCAAAACCCCATATTTCCCGCAGAGGAATATATCTGACTAGTAATAATCTTAAACACTATATATTTATATGTCTCCATAAGGGAAACAAGTGTGTCTAGACTCGCATTAACATGGAAGTGAGAATCAGCTCAAACCCACTATAAAAAGGAATTTCAAAAACAACCAAAAAAAAAAAAAAAAACCGGGAAATTCTTTACAATTCCTTCAGGGTCTCTGATGAAACTTGGAATGACCCTATCTACAACGACAGCTGGATGTGGCATAAGGCTGGACACTTGGGACTGAGAGGATTGGTGAGATTGGGTAAGCAAATGCAGACCTTTTAAAGCAATAATGCGTGGCACACATTCCAAGGGTCCCAACCCTCCAGGTTGAAGGGAATATTACTACAGCTATAACATGTACGGGAAACCTAGAGAATGGACACACTGTGAATACGAAAGTTTTCTAGAACTCAACTAACAGTCCCTCTCCTGGTTCTCCAGCTAGAATTTCTAACTGCTTTACTATCAATCTCCCAACTTGGAGAGACAGCCTCTTTAACCTCCTGGTTCACACAGTTTGCCAATTTGGCAGAGGATGAAAGGGAAGAGGGAGAACCAATGAGAGAGTAGCTGTTAGGCATTTGGACGGGCACATGTCACTATAATTTCCCAGCAGGAAGAAGAATTAACCAAACTCTCAGCTACCCGCCGGGAACCAGTATAGTTCCTGAACCAAAATTTTGGACTTGGGGTCAGCTCACAAAAAAATGAGTTGAAAAATGGAGCTCAGGGGCACAGCAATTCACAAACTGGCAGAGTAATAAAGGACAACTATCGTCCAAAAATCTGTTGAGGAAAGCCAACGAGGCAGACTTAAAAGCGAGCCAGAATAGCAAGAAACAGATTTCAAGATGTACATTGGAATCACCTTTAAAGCACAGGAAGAGTGGCACAACTTCGACAATGATGCACTTGGCCAGAAAGGGCGTATGCGTTTTCTCCTGAACATATTCAGGAGAAAAGGCATACGCCATTTTTGGGCAAGCAAGCAAGAGTTCAATGCAAATCAGCACTACAAAGAAGTATCACTTCCCACGTGTCAAAAGGAACATCCGCAAAATGTGTAAAAACCAGAAAGGCAAGACAGGCCCTGGAGAACAGGGAGCCTAGTTATGCTCATGGGCAGGATGTAAATTGCCAACTGCCTCTCTGGAGGAGTGCATTGTGTTCCCTAAAACAAGTAAACAACAGAGCTACATAGGCAAGGGCACTTCCAGTCTAGGGAATATACCTTGGTAAAACTGAAAATCAATAAGACAGAGCTACCCAAAATTTATGGCTGCACTGTTTACAAGAACCTCAACTTGGGTACACCTTAAATATCCCAGTAAAGACAAAAATGGTTCAAGAAATTGTGTTAATTACGTACGATGGAATATCCCTCAGCCATGAAATCAATGTCATAAGGCCAGTAGCGGCAAAATGATTGGATTCAGGTACGATGATTCTAAGTGAAATAAGTCACAGAGAAAAAGAAACTTATCATAAGATATCACTTATGAAGTTCCTGCAAACATGGCTACACATGAACTGAGTTAGGAAAGAGAGCAGAGTCTCACATGTAGAAAAAACTCTTATGCCCGCTCAAGGTAGAAAGAGAGGTGGGGTGATGCATAAAACAAGAGTTTGATATTAGTAGAGTTACCGTTCCAAAAACCAACTACAGAATAGTCAAGACCTACACCTTCCTCAGTGAAAGGGACTCAAAACCCCATATTTCCGGCAGAGGAATATATCTGATTAGTAAGAATCTTAAAACCTATGTATTGATATGTCTCCATAAGGGAATCATGTGTGTCTTGACTGACATAAACATGGCAGTGAGAATCAGCTCAATCCCACTATAAAAAGGAATTTCTAAAACAAAACAAAAAAACAGGGAAATTCTTTACAATTCCTTCAGGGGCTCTGATGAAACTTGGAATGACCCTATCTACAACGACAGATGGATGTGGCCTAAGGCTGGACACTTGGTACTGAGAGTATTGGTGACATTCGGTGAGCAAATGCAGACCATTTAAAGCAATAATGCGTGACACACATTCCAAGGGTCCCAACTCTCCAGGTTGAAGGGAATATTACTACAGACATAACATGTATGGGAAACCAAGAGAATGGACACACTCTAAATACAAAAAGTTTCTAAAACTCAACTAACAGTCCCTCTCCTGGTGCTCCTGTTTGACTTTCCAACTGCTTTACTCTCAATCTCCCAACTTGGAGAGACATCCCCTTTAACCTCCTGGTTTGCCCAGCTTGCCAATTTGGCAGAGGATGAAAGGGAAGAGGGAGAACCAATGAGAGAGTAGCTGTTAGGCATTTGGAAGGGCACATGTCTCTCTAATTTCCTGGCAGGAAGAAGAATTAACCAAAGTCTCAGCCACCCGCTGGGAAACAGTATAGGTCCTGAACCAAAATTTTGGACTTGGGGTCAACTCACAAAAAACGAGTTGATAAATCGAGCTCAGGGGCACAATAGTTCAAAAACTGGCAGAGTCATAAAGGACAACTATCGTCCAAAAATCTGTTGAGGGAAGGCAACGAGGTGGACTTGAAATCGTGACAGAATAGCAGGAAACATATTTCAAGAGGTACATTGGAATCTCCTTTAAAGCACAGGAAGAGGGGCACAACTTCGACCATGATGCACTTGTCCTAAAAGGGCGTATGCATTTTCTTCTGAATATATTCAGGAGAAAACTAATACGCCCTTTCTGGCCAAGCAAGCCATCAGGCTTTGCAAATCCACACTACATAGAAGTGTCACTTACCTCCGGTCAAAAGGGCCATCAGCAAATTGTGTAAATACCACAAATACAGGACAGGCCATGGAGAAAAGGGAGCCTGGTTATGCCGATGGACAGGATGTAAATTGCCAACAGCCTCTCTGGAGAACTGTATGTTGTTTTCTAAAACAGAGCTACAGAGCATAGCACACTTCCACTCATGGGCGTGTATTTTGGGAAAACTAAAAATCCACAACACACAGCCAGCCCAAAGTTTAGGGCTGCTCTGTTTACAAGAACCTCGACTTCGGTACACTTTAAATATCCCAGGAAAGGGAAAAAAAAATGGATAAATATGTTGTGGTACTTATATACAATGGAATGTCACTCAGACATAAAATCAATGTCATAAGGCCAATAGCAGCATAACGAGTGGCTTTAGGTACGATGATGCTAATTGAAATGAGCCACAAAGAAAAAGAAACTTATTGTAATATATCACTTATAGAGGGCAGGTAAACATGGCTACACATGAACTGAATTTCAAAAGAGAACAGAGTTACACATTTAGAAAACACACTTATGCCTCCTTAAGGGGAAAGGTGATGTGGGGTGATGTGTAAAAGCAGAGTTTGAAATTAGCACAGATACCATTCCATATACCAAATATGTAATAGACAAGACCTACTCCTTTCTCAATGAACTGGACACAAAACACCCTATTCACTGAGGAGGAATATATCTGACTGGTAATAATCTTGAAACCTATGTATTTATATGTCTCCATAATGGAATCAAGTGTATGCAGATTGGCATAAACACAGATCAATGGAACAGGACAGAAAGTGCAGAGATAAACCTACATACCTATGCCTATCTCACCTATGACAAAGGAGCTAAGGATATACAATGGAGAAAAGACAGTCTCTTCAGTAATTGGTGCTGGGAAAACTGGACCCCTACACATAAAAGAATGAAATTAGAACACTCCATAACACCATACACAAAAATAAGCTCTAAATTGATCAGAGATCTAAATATAATACCAGACACTATAAAACACTTAGAGGAAACCATAGGCAGAACACTCTATGACATAAATCACAGCAAGATCCTTTTTGACCCACCTCCTAGAGAAATGGAAATCAAAACAGAAATCAACAAATGGGACCTAATGAAACTTAAAAGCTTTTACACAGTACAGGAAAACATAAACAAGATGCAAAAACAACACTCAGAATGGGAGAAAATATTTTCAAATGAAGCAATTGACAAAGGATTAATCTCCAAACTTTACAAGCACCACATGTAGCTCAATATCACAAAAGCAAACAACCCAATCCAAAAACGGGCAGAAGACCTAAATAGACATTTCTCCACAGAAGATATACAGATTACCAAGAAACACATGAAAGGATGCTGAACATCACTAATCATTAGAGAAATGCAAATCAAAACTACTGTGAGGTATCACCTCACAGCAGTCAGAGTGGCAATCATCAAAAAAATCTACAAAACACTAAATGCTGGAGAGGCCTTTATTGGAGAAAAGGGAACACACTTGCACTGTGGGTGGGAATGTAAATTGATATGGGCACTAGGGAGAGCAGTATGGAGGTTCCTTTAAATAACTAACAATAGAAGTACCATACGACACAACAATCCAACTACTGGTCATTTGCCTTGTGAAAACCATAATTCAAAAAGAGTTATGTACAAAAATGTTCATTGCAACTCTATTTACAATAGCCAGGACATGGAAGCAACCTAAGTGTCCATCGACAGATGAATGGATAAAGAAGATATGGCACATGTATACAATGGAATATTACTCAGCCATAAAAAGAAGCAAAACTGAGTTATTTGCACTGAGGTGAATGGACTTAGAATCTGTCCTACACAGTGAAGTAAGTCATAAAGGGAAAAACAATAATGTATGTTAACAGAGATATACGGAATCTAATGAGGAAAAAAAAAAGATTTTGAAGACCCTAGTGGCAGGACAGGATTAAGGACACAGACATAGGGAAAGTACTTGAGGACACCGGAAGGGGGATGGGTAAGATGGGACGAAGTGAGAGAGTGGCATGGACATAAATACATTACCACATGTAATACTGATAGCTACTGGGAAGCAGCCACATAGAACAGGCAGATCAGGTCGGTGCTTTGTGACCACCTAAAGGGGTGGGATATGGAGTGTGGGAGGGAGATGCAAGAGGGAGGGGATCTGCTGATATTTGTATATGTATAGCTGATTCACTTTGTTATACAGCAGAAACTAACACTCCCTTGTAAAGCAATTATACTCCAATAAAGGTGGAAAAGGAAAAAAAAAAAAAGAAAGCCCAGGGATAAACCTACACACCTATGCTCAACTAATCTATGACAAAGGAGGCAAGACTTTACAATGGAGAAAAGAGAGTTTCTTCAGTCAGTGGTGCTGGGAATTATGGACAGCTTTATGTAAAAGAATGAAATTAGAACACTCCCCAACACCATACATAAAAATATATTCAAAATCGATTAGAGACCTTAATGTAAGACCGGACAGTATAAAACTCTGAGAGGAAAACTTACGATGAATACTCTGACGTAAATCACAGCAAGATCTTTTTTTGATCCATCTCCTATAGTAATGAAATAAAAAAAGAAGCTAAACAGATGGGACCTAATGAAATGTAAAAGCTTTTGCAAAGCAAAGGAAACTACAAACAAGATGAAAAGACAACCCTCGGAATGGCAGAATATATTTGTAAACGAATCAATGGACAAATGATTAATCTCGAATATATATAAACAGCTCATTCAGCTCAACGTTAATAAGACAAAAAACCCAATACAAAAATGGAAGCAGATCTAAATAGACATTTCTTCCAAGAAGACATAGAGATGGCCAAGACGCACATGAAAATCTGCTCAACATCATTAATTATTAGAGAAATGGAAATCGAAACTACAATGAGGTATCACGTCACACCTGTTAGAATGGGCATCATCAGAAAATCTACAAACAACAAATGCTGGAGAGGGTGTGGAGAAAAGGAACCTTCTTCCACTATTGTTGGGAATGTAAATCGATACAGTCTCTATGGAGAACAGAATGGAGGTTCCTTAAAAAACTAAAAATAGAATTACCATATAATCCAGCAATCCCACTACTGGGCATATAAAGAGAGAAAACCATAAATCAAAAAGACACATTCACCACAATGTTCATTGCAGCACTATTTACAATAGCCAGGTAATGAAAGCAACCTAAGTGCCCACAGACAGACGAATGGATAAAGATGTGGTACATATATACAATGGAATATAACTCAGCCATACATAGGAATGAAATTGGGTCATTTGTAGAGACCTTGATGGATCTAGAGACTGTCATACAGAGTGAAGTAAGTCAGAAAGAGAAAAAAAATATTGTATATTAATGCATATATGTGGAACCTAGAAAAATGGTACAGATGAACCGGTTTGCAGGGCAGAGATAGAGACACAGATGTAGAGAACAAACATATGGACACCAAGGGGGGAACACCATAGGAGGGTGGTGGTGGGATGAATTGGGAGACTGGGATTCACATGTGCACACTTATATGTATAACATAGATATCCAATAAGAACCTGCTGTATAAAAGAAATAAATAAATTTTAAAAAAATTAAAATAAATAAATAACATTTAATAAAATAAAACAGAAAAAAAGTTTTTCCCTTCATATAGACATCTTTATATAAATGCATTATTTCCATGTTTATATCTCTAAATTTAAAAAGAGAGGAATAAATAAAACCTACCTTGAACCAAAAAGAAAAAGGGAAAAAAAAAAAAAAACAGAACCCATCATTTATACAGAGGAAAATCGTATCAGGGCACTTGTTCCAGTGGTAACAAATTCTTAAGTTGGTCAGAAGTGAGAAATCATCTCCCATGCAGTCAGCAGTGCTCCCCTCCACAAGGAACATCCTCATTGCAAAGCTGGGGGACTATGTCGAGGCGTCTGTGAGTAAATGTGAGCTGTACCCCAGTCCTGCTGCAGCTGAAATCTTCCCACCCTTTCCAGGTAAAACACCTGAATATGTACAAGAACTTGCAAGCCTAGAGGAAGGGCTGTGGAGCCACACCAGCGACAGCATGCAGGCCGACTTGGTGCCAGCAGGCCAGCCAGGATGGTCCTGGCCCCAGATGCTCTTCTGGAAGCGTTCCATTTCCCTGCCTGAGATACCCCTCCTGCCACGGCCCCCACTGCTTTTTTACTTCCTCACCTCTGCCTGGGGAGAAATTCCAGCGGCAGGTATGGGTGACACATCCTCTTCTTTAGCAGGTGGCAGCCTGGCAACTCCTGCAGAAAGTCCAGCAGAGCCCCACTCACACTGGGCCACCCACAAAGCCACGGCCCCTCACTCCCTCCCACCACCCCAGCCCCGACACTGCTGACGGGGCAGAGAATATGGTGTCAGGCACAGCTACAGGAGCTCTTGCTGACTGGAGAGGTGCTTATATTGATCTCAACCCAGGCACACCTGGGGAGGGCTGGCAGGCAGTTTCAGGCTGCCCAAATCAGCCAATCCTCACTCCTCAGGGGCTCACAGTTGCAAAAAAAGAGCCTTGCTAAACGGGCCAGGCCCAAGGAACAGGTGTGGGCTCTTGAGAGTCAGGATAGACAAGGGGCTGCAGCTGCGGCTTGTTTTCTTATCATTTTATCTGGTCCATGAGTGGAAAACAACTTCAAGAAGACCCTATCCTAATGAGAGGAACCCAGGAGTCAGGGAGAGGAGTGATGCTGTGTGGAGATAGAGGCCTGGTGCCCTGGCTGCAGTGGAAGTGTCTGGAAGACCAGGCAGAGAGAGGCCGCACAGAGTGATACCTGCGGTCACAGACCTGTCAGAGCTGCTGTTTGTTAGTTCAAGTCCTGCTCTGAGGTGTTCTGTGTCAGCTGTGAGCGACAGGTGAGCTGGGGGTTCTCTGCAAGGTGGGCTATGTGCATGGATCCTGTGTTTCCAGCCCTTCTGGTGTACCTGCCAAAAGGGAGCTCCATATCCTGGCAAGGGCCTGACTATGAGAGACCCATGGGCTGCTGGGTAGCTGCACAGGTGAGCTTCATATCCTGGGATTGGCCTGACAACGAGAGCCCCATGGGCTGCTGCAGAACTGGTAAAGTATATCAAGACAGTCAGTGAAGCCACCGAGGATATACATCAAGTAGCTCCTATTTCCTACACCCTGCTGGTCAGTCTACCATCCACCAGGCCATGGCATTCTGTATTAGACTTCAAAGATGCCTTCTTCTGTATTCCACTCATCTCAGAGTCACAAGAATTTTTGGCTTGTGAGTGGCAGGACAACCTGCAACAAAAGCAATAATGCTGGGCCGTCCTGCCCCAATGGTTCAAAAATCCCCACACCATCATTGGGGAAATGTCCTCTAAAGACCTAAAAGTTCTACCTCTGTAAAAGGGAACCCTCCTTCAATATGCAGATGACATTCTGATCGCCAGGCCTACTAAAGACGCCTCTGAACTACCTAGCCAAGAAAGGATAGAAGGTGTCCAAGAAAAAGGCTCAAATATCCCAGGCTAAGGTGACATGCCTGGGCTTCATTCTCACAGATATTCGGAGAAACGCATCCCAGGATAGGGAAGAAGCCATTTGCAGCCTTACCTCTTCTAAAACTAGAAGACAGCTTAGGGGTTCCTGGGGAGGCCAAGGTTTTCTGCATCTGGATCCCTAACTACAGTCTAATAGCTGGGCCTCTACATGAAACACTGACACAAAAAGATGATGATCCCTTTTAATAGAATCCAGAAGCAGCCTTTCAAGAATGGAAAGAGCAGTCAATTCAGGCCCTTGCCCAGGAACTCCCTAATTTAGCTAAACCCTTTGACCTTTACATACCCGGTCAAAGATTAATCGCCCTTGGAGCCTTAGTGCAAAAACTGAGACCACTTGAAATGGAGCAACACAAGAATGCCCTTCAGGTATGATAAACTATGGTCACCAAGGGCTTTGCCAACTGCCCCATCAGGCCAGGATACTGGGGTATCTAAAAAGGTGGAAATCAGCAGCCTGCAAGGCCAGCTCCCTCCTAAGGGAAAAGGAACCCACGTGGTGTTCCTAACCACCCATCATGCCCTGAAGTTGCAGGGGTCGCTCTGTGGACACACTGACCTCGAGTGAGGAGGCCCTCCAACTCCAACCTCCAGAGAGAAAAACGGGCGCAATGGGCCCCCAAGATGACTCGTTTGACCATCACTTGACCTGGAGTTTCTCTCAGAAAACAAGTCTGTGCCCCAAAAGTGCAGACTACTGCTTGCAGGACTTACTGCACCCAGACGGGAGCTAATAAGCTTGGCGGGGGAAACGTATATGACGCTTTCACCATAGAAAACCATACAGAAACCACGGTGATGGTGGCCAATATGGCCGGCTGGACTGCTGGCTACTTCAAAAGGCCGTTGACTCAGTGGACATCATGGTCCTTGATCACCAGTGACCATGGACTGTCTGGGAGTTATGCGGGCAGGGCTCTGACACATGGTGCTGTTTATACATTAATTCAGGGACCTAATTAAAGAAAGCACAGACTACTGGTCAGAGCATCTAGGCTGGCAAAAACCGTCAGCCTAAGGTCGCTGAACAAATGTGGGTTGGGGTGAAACCTGCCACAGCAGCATCTCTGTGCATGTCTTTCCTGGACCCTTAAAGGTCATTAGAATCTATAACACTTCCAATGCTGGTGCTCAGGTGGACGAGCAGTGAGGCAGGAAGCCTTGGGACAATCAACCTCACCTGGAGGTGCTGGGGAGAAGTTTTGCCCCTCCCCCCGTGTATGCGGTCTCCCACCTCAGCATGAAGCAGTTACAAAAGAGGGGTCTGCACCCTCAGCACCCCAAGAATGAAGAACGGGACAAAAAGCAGAGGAGGTGTTCATCACCGGCAACGTTCATTAAAAATTCATGGGAGATAAAAAGAGAATCTGGGCAATAAAATAAAGTCTAACCTGTTTTTCCTTTGTGCTTTGTCTAATTTCACGTGCTCCTAGGGTTCCACATGCAGAGGTCCCACACCCGGCACTTCAGACCCGATTTCCTAGTGCAGAATGGCTGGGCTGACACCTCAGCTAGTGGGGTCCCATGCAGACTCCGCGACATAGAGCCTGAGCTGCAGCCAACCCAGCCCTCTAGAGCTCCATCCCCTCCCTCCTGCTGACGCTGCCGGGATCCCTACACAGCAGCCCAGCCCACAGCCCGAGGGGTAGTGCACGCTCTCACCTCTCCATTCTGTTTTCAAAATATAAAGTTTCCTTTGCTTCTGAACCAAACTCAGTCTTGATCTGTTAGCTCCAGTGACACTGGGCACAGGGACTCCTGTTGGGGTCCACTCTGGAGGATCAGTAACAGAAATTGAGAACATTGTAACTTCAATGAACAGATGTGTGAGCCAAACTGTAGTTAACTTAGAGCAGTGTATAAGGCTCGGGTAAAATAAGATGATTCTAAGACTTACATTTGATATTTCCATCACTTTATTATAAGCAAGTTCAGTGAAGACGTCTGTCATATTTGTCAGGTCAACATTAGAGAAATGAAGTGATTTATTCCCAAGGATGTACATCGAATACTCTTGGCTGAAGCTTCAATCTTGTTTTGAATGCTTTTCCATTGAAAATGATACCTCTCTTTCAGATTCCCCATTTCTGAGAAGTATAAAATCTTATAATTTATTATTACCAAAGGGGAAAGGTAGGAGAAGGGATAAATTAACAGTTTGGGATTAACACATACACACAGCTATGTATAAAACAGATCATCAACAAGGAACTACTGTATAGCACAGGGAACTACACTGAATATTTTGCAATAACCTATAAGGGGAAATAATCTGAAAAAGAATAGATATTTTTATTGACATCATCTATCAATGACAGATAAAATGTAAACTAAGCAAGGCCGATGGTGAGCACTTCTGATCCCGAAGATTTCAATCATCTAAAGTTTGGACTCTGCCTATTTCCCAAGGCCCTTAATGGACATATGTGTAGCCGTAGCTTAAAAATTCACCAGTTTGGGGTTCGGGGAGGCATTGATTTGGAAAAATTCCTGGTGTTCTCCGTACATGCACGGGACCATTCCTACGGCTAAAACATGCCTGTCACACCTAGAGGATGGTACACCGTTTGATCGGAAACAGTTTGGAAAAGGCACCTCATCTCCTCATCGCCTGGTGCTCGGGTTCACCCCTCCAGCATCTTTCCTAAAAATCTCCTCACTTGGGGATATCAGCACCGTCAACATCCTGTTACACAGTTTGGAATTTGTCCGGAGGATGAAGCAGAAGGATGAGAAAAATTTAGAGACAAGTCCTAGGTGTTCAGACAGGCACATGCCACTCTAATTTCCAATCCGGAAGACAAATTCATCAAAGGCTAGAATTGCCAATGGAAACAGAATAGGGCTAGAGGAAATCCCGCTGTTTTGTGTCCAGTTTCCAAAAACACAAGTTGAAAAATGGAACTCAGGGGCACTAAAATTCATGAAACTGCAGAGTTGAAAATATCTATCATCAAAAAATATCTTGAGGTAAGTCACAGAAAAGGACTTGTAAGCAAGGGAGATTGTCAGGAAACAGATTTGAAGAGGTGGAAAGGACTCCCCATTAAAGCAAAAGAAAAGGGGCAGAACATCGCCAATGATGCAGTTGTCCCAAAAGGGCGTATGCATTTTTTTCTGAATATATTCAAGTAAAGGCCATACACACATTTTATCCAACAAAACACGTGGGCACTGGAAATCTATTCTACAAAATGTATCTCTTCACATCAGTCAGAAGGGCCATCCACATAAAGTTTAAACACCAGAAATGTAGGACAGGGTGAGGAGAAAAGGGAGCCCTGTGAGGCTGATAATGGAAATGTAATTTGCCAACGGCCACTCTGTGGAAGTGTATTGTGTTTGCTAAAACATCGAAAAAGTGAGCTACAGAGCATAGGGCACTTGCAGTCATGGGCGTATACCTTGGGAAAAACAAAAATCGACAGAAAACAGGCACCCCAACGTTTACCACCTCTCTGTTAAAAAGGGCCTCAAGTTGGATATAATCTAAAGGTCCCTGGAAGGATAAAATGGATAAAAGAGTTGGGGTACTTATGTAGAGTGGAATATTACTCATCCAGAAATCAATGAAATAAGGCCAGTTGTAACAACTCTGGAGGAGTTACATACGATCATTCTAAGTGACATATGACAGAAGGAAAAAGACACATATCATAAGATGTCACTTAAAGGTGCAATCAAAAATGGCTACACATGAAATAAATTACAAAATAGAAACATAGTCAAATATGTAGAAAATAGACATAAGGCTGCTAAATGGAAAAGGTGGGGAAGGGTGAGGTATTATCCGGGAGGTTGAAATTAGCAAAGACACCATTCCAAGTACCAAATTGAATAACTGACAAGGCCTACATGGTAACTCAAAGAACTGCACTCAGCGCACTCAAGTCACTGGAAAATAATATAAATGACTGGTAAGCATCTGAAAAAGAATTTATTGTTGTCTCACAGTACATGAATCAAGTGGATGTACAGCAGCAAAAAACAGAGCTTTGAAAATCAGCTGTAACCAATATAAAAATAAATTTAAAACTATTTATAAAAACAGTGAGACAGACAAAACTTCTTACAACTTTTGTTGAAGGGCTATGATGTAACATGGATTGAACACATGTAGACCCACAGCAGGATGATATATAAGGCAGGAAGCTATGCACGCTAAGAGATGTTAGAGAGGCTGGGTGAGTAAAGGCAGACCTTTTAAAGTAATACTGCCTGATTCCCATTCCTTGGGTCCCAAATCTGCAGGTTCAAGGGAATCTTCCGACAGCAAAAACATGCATGGGAAACCGAGACGAATGTACACCGTGTGACCAGGAAAGGTGTCTAAAATCCACCTCATTTTTGATCTCCTGGTGCTGGGGTTCGCCTTTCCAGCCAAATTACTAACAATCTCCCCACTTGGAGAATCAGCACCTTTAACCTCCTGTTTCACACAGTTTGCAATTTGTGCAGAGGATAAACGGGAAGGGGGGAACCAATGAGAGACGAGCTGTAGGAGTTTTGACAGGCACATGCCACTCTAATTTCCCATTAGGAAGAAGAATTAACCAAAGGCTCAGCCTGCCTCCCCAGAACCAGAATAGGGCCGGAAGCAATACAATGGTTTGGCGACCAGCTCACAAAAAATGCGAGTTGCAAAATGGGGCTCAGGAGCAAACAATTCAAAGACGTGCAAAGATAAAAATGATAACCAACGTCCAAAAATATATTCAGGTAAGGCAACGAAGAGGATCTGAATGAGAGGCAGAATTGCAGGAAACAGATTTCAAAACGTAGATTGGACTCACATTTAAAGCATATGAAAAGCAGCAGAATTTCTAACATGATGCAGTTGGGCAAAAGGGTGTATGCGTTTTTTTCGTGAATATCTTCAGGAAAAAAACACATACAGAATTTTTGGCCAACCAAGCAAGCGGGAAATGCAAATCCGCACAACAAAGAAGTCTCAATTTCCACTGCTCAGAAAGGCCATCCAAAAAAATGTGTACAAACCAGAAATGCAGGAGAGGCCATGGAGAACAGGGAGCTAGTCACGCTGATGGGTGTGGTATAAATATCCAAGACCCACTCTGATGAAGTGTATGCTGTTTCCTAAAACATCTAAAATACAAAGCTACCGAGCATAGGGCACTTCCACTCATGGGCATATAACTTGGGAAGACTAAATATCAACAAGACATAGGCATCCCAAAATTTAAGGCTGCTCTGCATACAAGAACCTCAACTTCAGTACAACTTAAGTATTCCAGGAAGATGAAAATTGCGTAAAGAACTTGTGGTAATTTTGTACAACGGAATATCACTCAGACATGAAATCAATGTCATAAAGCCAGTAACAGCATAATGAGTGGATTTAGGTACGATGATTCTAAGTGAAATAAGTCACACAGAAAAAGAAACTTATCATAAGATATCACTTATGAAGGTCCTGTAAACATGGCTACACATGAACTGAGTTAGGAAAGAGAACAGAGTCTCACATTGAGAAAACACTCTTATGCCTGATAAGGGGAAAGGAGAGGTAGGGTGATGCATAAAACCAGACTTTGATATTAGCACTGGTACCATTCCATGAAGCAAATACAGAATAGACAAATCCTACACCTTCCTCTGTGAACGGGACTCAACACCCCTATTCCACACAGAGGAATATATCTGACTAGTAAGAATCTTAAAACCTATATATTCATATGTCTCCATAAGGGAATCAAGTGTGTCTAGACAGGCATAAACACGTCGGTGAAAATCAGCTCAACCCCATTATAAAAATGAATTTCAAAAACAAAACAAATAAAAACAGCGAAATTTTACACAATTCCTTCAGGGGTTCTGATGAAACCTGAAACGACCCTATCTGAAAAGACAGCTAGATTAGACATAAGGCTGGACACTTGGGGCTGAGAGGACTTGTGAGATTGGGTGAGAAAATGCAGATCCTTTAAAGCAGTAATGCATGCCACCCATTCCATGGGTCCCAACTCTCCAGGTAGAAGGGAATATCAATACAGTTACAACATGTATGGGAATCCTAGAGAATGGACACCCTGTGATGGCAAAAGATTTCTAAAAGGCTCCTAATTTTTCCTCTCCTTGTGCTCCAGTTTGGCATTCCAACTGCTTTACTATCAATCTGCCAACTTGGAGAGTCAGCCCCTATAAGCTACTGGTTCGCACAGATTGCAAATTGTGCAGTGGATGAAAGGAAAGAGGGAGAACAAATCATAGAGTAGCTGTAGGCATTTGGACGGACACATGTCACTCTAATTTCCCGTCCGGAAGGAAGAATTAACCAAAGCGTCAGCCTGCACCCCCGGAACCAGTATAGGTCATGTAGCAAAATTGTAGATTTGCGGTCAGCTCACAAAAACACGAGTTGAAAATTGGAGCTCAGGGGCACAGCAATTCACAAACCTGCAGAGTTATAAAGGACAACTCTCTTCCAAAAATCTGTTGAGGGAAGGCAACGAAGCAGACTTGAAAATGAGGCCGAATTGCAGAAAACATATTTCAAGAGTTAAACTGGAATCGCCTTTAAAGCACAGGAATAGCGTAACAACTTCAACAATGATGCACTTGGCCAAAAAGGGCGTATGCATTTTCTGCTGAATATATTCAGGAGAAAAGGCATACACCCTTTCTGGCCAATCAAGCAACCCCGCAATACAAATCCACACTACAAAGAATTGTCACTTCCCACCGGTCAAAAGGGACATCCGAAAATCTGTAAAATCCAGAAAATAAAGACAGAGATGACAAGAGCATGTTGCAATGTGATCCCAGGGGTCATGGAGGATTGTGATGACAAGGCCATGTAGCATTGTGCTGAAAAAGGCATGGAGCATTTTGATGACAAGGGTCACGGAGCACTGTGATGACAATCCTCATGGAGCATTGTGATTACATGGATCATGGAGCATTGGGATGAAAAGGGCATGGATCATTGTGATGACAAGGTTTATGGAGCATTTTGATGACAAGAGTCCCGGATCCCTGTGTTGTCAGGGGTCATGGAGGGTTGTGATGACAGAGGTCATGGAGCATTGTGATGACAAGTGTCATGGAGAAGTGAGATGAGAAGGTCATGGATCTTTGGGCTGAAAATGTTCATGGAGTATTGTGAAGACAGGTGTCATGGAGCACTGTGATGAAAAGGTCCTGGGGCACTATGATGAGAAGACCATGGAGTCTGGTGATGACAAGTCTCATGGAGCATTCTGATGAAAAGGGGCAAGGAGCATTGTGATTACAAGGGTCTTGGAGAATTGGGATGACAAGGGCATGGAGCATTTGGATGAGAAGACCATAGAGCGTTCTGATGACATGCATCATGGAGCTTTGTGATGACAAGGGCATGGAGCATTGTGATTACAGGGGTCTTGGAGCATTGTGAGGAAAAGGGCATGAATCATTGTGATGGAAAAGGCATGGAGCCTTGTCATGACAGTGTTCAAGGAGCATACTGATGACAAGAGTCAGGGAGAATTGTGATGACAAGTGTATTGAGCATTGTGATGACAAAGGTCAGGGAGCATTGTGATGAGAAACACCTGTAAAATTGTGATGACGAGCGTCATGGGGCGTTGTGATGACAAGTGTTATGGAACATTGTGATAACAACGATTTGGAGCATTGTAATGACAGAGGTCATGGAGCATTTTGATTTCATAGTGATGACAATAGCAAGAAGCATTATGATGATGGGCATGGTGCATTGTGATGACAGGGTTCATGGAGCATTGAGATGAAAAGGGGCATGGAGCATTGTGATTAAAGTGGTCTTGGAGCATTGTGATGACAATGGCATGGAGCATTGTGATGAGAAGGCAATGGAGCATTCTGATGACATGCATCATGGAGCTTTTTGATGACAAGGACATGGAGCATTGTGATGACAGTGGCATGGAAAATTTATCTAAGAAGTTTCATGGATTATTTTGATGACAGTGGGCATGGAGCATTGTGATGACAAGGGCATGGAGCATTGTGATTACAAGGTCATGGATTATTGTGAAGACAGGTGACAGGGAGCGTTGTGATCACATATGTCACGGTCCATTGAGATGACAATGGCATGGAGCATTGTGATGCCAAGTGTCATGGAGGATTGTGATGACAAAGGTAATGGAGCATTGTGATGACAAGGGCTTGGAGCATTGTGATGAGAAGTGTCATGGAGCATAGTGATTACAGGAGCATGGAGCATTGTGATGACAATGGACATCGGGAATTTTGATGACAAGGTATGAAGCATTTTGATGACAAAGGCATGGAGCTTGCTATGACAGGTGTCATGGGGCATTGCGATGACAGATGTATGGAGAATTGTGATGACAAGAGCATGTAACATTTTGATGAGAATTGTAATGGAGCATTGTGATGACAAGGGCATGGAACACTGTGATACATGGGTCATTGAGGATTGTAATGACAAGGGCATGGAGCATTGTGATGAGAAGGGCATCTAGCATTGTAACAAGCATCATGGACCTTTGTTATGAGAAGGGCATGGAGTAATATGATGAGAGGCTTCATGGAGCATTGTGATGAGAAGACCATGGAGCCTTGTGATGACAAGTCTCATGGAGTATTCTGATGAAAAGGGGCATGGAGCATTGTGATTACATGGGTCTTGGAGCATTGTGATTACAAGGGCATGGAGAATTGTGAGAGAAGGCCAAGGAGCATTCTGATGACATGCGTCATGGAGCTTTGTGATGACCAGGGCAAAGAGCATTGTGATTACAGGGGTCTTGGAGCATTATGATGAAAAGGCTCTGGATCATTGTGATGAAAAAGGCATGGAGCCTTGTCATGACAGGGTTCAAGGACCATACTTATGGAAAGAGCCAGGGAGCATTGTGATGACAAGTGTATTGAGCATTGTGATGACAAAGGTCATGGAGCATTGTGATGAGAAGACCATGGATAATTGTGATGACGAGCGTTATGGGGCATTGTGATGACAAGTGTTATGGAACATTGTGATCACAAGGGTTTGGAGCATTGTGATGACAGAGGTCATGTAGCATTTTGATTTCATTGTGATGACAATAGCATGAAGCATTATGATGATGGGCATGGTGCATTGTGATGAGAGGGTTCAAGGAGCATTGAGATGAAAAGGGGCATGGAGCATTTTGATTACAGGTGTCTTGTAGCATTGGGATGGCAAGGGCATGGAGTATTGTGATGGCAATGGTCATGGAGCATTTTCATGACAAGAGTCCCGGATCATTGTGTTGTCAAGGGTCATGGAGCATTGTGATGACAGGGGCATGGAATATTGGTCTGACAAGTTTCATGGATTATTGTGAAGACAGTGGGCATGGCGCCTTGTGACAACAAGGGAATGGAGCATTGTGATGACAAGGTAATGGATTATTGTGAAGACAAGTGTCAGGGAGCATTGTGATGACATATGTCAAGGTGCATTGTGATGACAATGGCATGGAGCATTGTGATGCCAAGTGTCATGGAGGATTGTGATGACAAATGTAATGGAGCATTGTGATGACAAGGGCTTGGAGCATTGTGATGAGAAGTGTCATGGAACATTGTGATGACAAGGGCATGGAGCATTGTGATGACAACGGCCATTGAGAATTTTGATGACAACGTCGTGAAGCATTGTGATGACAAGCAAATGGAGATTGCTATGGCAGGGGTCATGGAGCATTGCGATGACAAGTGCATGGATAATTGTGATGACAAGAGCATGTAACATTGTGATGAGAAGTGTCATGGCGCATTGTGATGAGAGGGACGTGGAGAATTGTGATGACAAGGGACACGGAGCATTGTGATGACCAGGGCATTCAGCGATGTGATGGCAAGACCGTGGAACATTGTGATGAGAAGATCATGGGTAATTGTGATGACGAGCGTCATGGAGCACTGTAATGACAAGGGGAATGGAGCATTATGATGACAGGTGTCATGGATCATTTTGATGAGAGGGGTCATGGAGCCTTCTTATGACCAGCTTGTGGAGTATTGTGATGAAACTGACATGTAGCATTGTGATGAAAAGGGCATGGAGCATTGTGATGAAAAGGGCATCGAGCATTGTGATGAAAAAGGCATGGAGTCTTTTCATGACAGGTTTCAAGGAGCATTCTGACGACAAGTGTCAGGGAGCTTTGTGATGACAAGTGTATTGAGCATTGTGATGACAAAGTTCATGCAGCATTGTGATGACAGGCATCATGGAGCGTTGTGATGACAAGGGTTATGGAACATTGTGATCACAAGGGTTTGGAGCATTGTGATGAGAGAGGGCATGGAACATTTTCATTTCAACGACCATGGAGCATTGTGATGACAAGGGCATGAAGCAATGTGAACCCAAGTTTCATCGAGGATTTTGATGACAATCGGAATGGAGTACTGTGATGACAAGCACATGGAGCATTGTGATGACAAGGTCATGTAGCATTTTGCTGACAAATGCACGGAACATTTTGATGACAAGGGTCATGGAGCACTGTGATGACAAGCGTCACGGAGCATGGTGATTACAGGGCTCATGGAGCATTGGGATGGCAAGGTCATGGATCATTTTGATGACAAGGGTAATGGAGAATTCAGATGACAAGTGTCCCGGATCATTGTGTTGTCACGGGTCATGGAGCGTTGTGATGACAGTGGTCATGGAGCATTTTGATGACAAGGGATTGGTACATTGTGACGATAAGGGCATGTAGCATTGTGATGACAGGGGTTATGGAACATTTTGATGACAGGGTTGAGGGATTATTGTGATGAATAGTGATGAAAAATTGTGAAATCAATGGTGAGAGAGCATTTTGATGAGAAGTGCATTGAGCATTGTGATTACAAGTTTTATGGAGCATTGTGATGACTAGGATGTGGAGCATTGTGATGACAAGTGCATGGTGCATTGTGATGACATGGGTCAAGGAGCATTGTGCTGAAAAGCGCATGGAGCATTGTGATGACATGTGTCATGGATCATTGTGCTGACAAAGGCATGGTGCATTTTGATGACAAGGGTCACAGAGCACTGTGATGAAAAGTTCATGGAGCATTGAGGTGACAAAGGTCACAGAGCCTTGTGTGACAGGGGCATGGACCATTGTGATGAGAAAGGTCATGAATCATTTTGATGACTGGAGTCACAGAGCATTGTGATGACAGGGGTCATGGAGCATTGAGATGAAAAGGGGCATGGAGCATTGTGATTACAGGGGTCTTGGACCATTGTGATGACAAGGGCATGGAGTATTCTGATGACATGCGTCATGGATCTTTGTGATGACAAAGGCATGGAACATTGTGATTACAAGGGTCTTGGAGCATTGTGATGACAAGGGTCATGGAGCCTTGGATGAAAAGGCCGGGGAACACTGTGATGGCAGGGGTCATGGAGCATTGTTATGACAAGGGTCATGGAGCATTGCGATGACAAGTGCATGGAGAATTGTATTGACAAGAGCATGTAACATTTTGATGAGAAGTGTCATGGAGCACTGTGATGACAAGGACATGTAGAATTGTGATGACCAGGGCATGGAGCATTGTGATGGCAAGACCGTGGAGCATTGTGATGAGAAGACCATGGATAATTGTGATAATGAGCATCATGGAGCACTGTAATGACAAGGGGCATGCAGCATTGTGATGACAGGTGTCATGGATCATTGTGATGACATGGGTCATGGACCATTCTGATGACAAGCTTGAGGAGTAATGTGATGACAATGGCATGGAGCATTGTAATGAAATGGGCATGGAGCATTGTGATGAAAAAGGCATGGAGCCTTTTCATGACAGTGTTCAAGGAGCATTCTGACGACATGTGTCAGGGAGCATTGTGATGACAAGTTTATTGAGCATTGTGATGACAATGGTAATGGAGCATTGTGATGAGAAGGATATCCAGCATTGTGATGACAATGGTAATGGAGCATTGTGATGAGAAGGACATCCAGCATTGTGATGACAAGTGTTATGGAGCTTTGTGATGACAATGGCATGGAGCAATGTAATGATAGGTTTCATGGAGCATTGTGATGACAATGGCATGGAGCATTGTGATGCCAAGGGTCATGGATCACTGAGATGAAAAGCGTGACGGAGCATTCTGATTACAGGGGTCATGGAGCATTGGGAAGACAAGCGCATGGATCACTGTGATTTCAAGTGTCTTGGAGCATTTTGATGACGAGAGTCCCGGATCATTGTGTTGTCAGGGGTCATGGAGCGCTGTGACGTCAGTGGTCATGGAGCATTGTGATGACAGTGGTAATGGAGCATTGTAATGGCAAGGTCATGGAGCATTGTGATAAGAAGGCCATGGAGCATTCTGATGACATGCATCATGGAGCTTTGTTATGACAAGGGCATGGAGCATTTTGATTACTGGGGTCATGGAATATTCTGATGACAGTGGTGATGTAGTATTTTGATGACTAGTGATGGAACATTGTGATATTAGTGGTGAGAGAGCATTTTGATGAGAATTGCATGGAGCATTGTGATAACAAGGTTCATGGAGCATTGTGATGACAAAGTTGTGGAGCATTGTGATGACAAGCGCATTGCCCTTTATGATGACATGGGTCATGGAGCATTGTGCTGAGAAGCGCATGGAGCATTGTGATGACAAGGGTCATGGAGCACTGTTCTGACAAAGGCATGGAGCATTGCGATGACAAGGGTCACGGAGCATTGTGATGACGAGGGCATGGACCATTGTGATGACAAAGGTCATGAAGCATTGTGATGACTGGAGTCACGGAGCATCGTGATGACACAGTTCATGGTGCATTGTGACGACAACGGCATGGAGCATTGTGATGACAAGGGCATGGAGCATTGTTATGACATATTCATTGCTTATTGTGAAGACAGGTGTCAGGGAGCATTGTGATGGCATATGTCATGGTCCATTGTGATGACAATGGCATGGAGCATTGTGATGCCAAGTGTCATGGAGGATTGTGATGACAAATGTAATGGAGCATTGTGATGACAAGGGCTTGGAGCATTGTGATGAGAAGTGTCATGGAACATTGTGATGACAAGGGCATGGAGCATTGTGATGACAACGGCCATTGAGAATTTTGATTACAACGTCGTGAAGCATTGTGATGACAAGCAAATGGAGATTGATATGGCAGGGGTCATGGAGCATTGCGATGACAAGTGCATGGATAATTGTGATGACAAGAGCATGTAACATTGTGATGAGAAGTGTCATGGCACATTGTGATGAGAGGGACGTGGAGAATTGTGATGACAAGGGACACGGAGCATTGTGATGACCAGGGCATTCAGCGTTGTGATGGCAAGACCGTGGAACATTGTGATGAGAAGATCATGGGTAATTGTGATGACGAGCGTCATGGAGCACTGTAATGACAAGGGGAATGGAGCATTATGATGACAGGTGTCATGGATCATTTTGATGAGAGGGGTCATGGAGCCTTCTTATGACCAGCTTGTGGAGTATTGTGATGAAACTGACATGTAGCATTGTGATGAAAAGGGCATGGAGCATTGTGATGAAAAGGGCATCGAGCATTGTGATGAAAAAGGCATGGAGTCTTTTCATGACAGGTTTCAAGGAGCATTCTGACGACAAGTGTCAGGGAGCTTTGTGATGACAAGTGTATTGAGCATTGTGATGACAAAGTTCATGCAGCATTGTGATGACAGGCATCATGGAGCGTTGTGATGACAAGGGTTATGGAACATTGTGATCACAAGGGTTTGGAGCATTGTGATGAGAGAGGGCATGGAACATTTTCATTTCAACGACCATGGAGCATTGTGATGACAAGGGCATGAAGCAATGTGAACCCAAGTTTCATCGAGGATTTTGATGACAATCGGAATGGAGTACTGTGATGACAAGCACATGGAGCATTGTGATGACAATGTCATGTAGCATTTTGCTGACAAATGCACGGAACATTTTGATGACAAGGGTCATGGAGCACTGTGATGACAAGCGTCACGGAGCATGGTGATTACAGGGCTCATGGAGCATTGGGATGGCAAGGTCATGGATCATTTTGATGACAAGGGTAATGGAGCATTCAGATGACAAGTGTCCCGGATCATTGTGTTGTCACGGGTCATGGAGCGTTGTGATGACAGTGGTCATGGAGCATTTTGATGACAAGGGATTGGTACATTGTGACGATAAGGGCATGTAGCATTGTGATGACTGGGGTTATGGAACATTTTGATGACAGGGTTGAGGGATTATTGTGATGAATAGTGATGAAAAATTGTGAAATCAATGGTGAGAGAGCATTTTGATGAGAAGTGCATTGAGCATTGTGATTACAAGTTTTATGGAGCATTGTGATGACTAGGATGTGGAGCATTGTGATGACAAGTGCATGGCGCATTGTGATGACATGGGTCAAGGAGCATTGTGCTGAAAAGCGCATGGAGCATTGTGATGACATGTGTCATGGATCATTGTGCTGACAAAGGCATGGTGCATTTTGATGACAAGGGTCACAGAGCACTGTGATGAAAAGTTCATGGAGCATTGAGGTGACAAAGGTCACAGAGCCTTGTGTGACAGGGGCATGGACCATTGTGATGAGAAAGGTCATGAATCATTTTGATGACTGGAGTCACAGAGCATTGTGATGACAGGGGTCATGGAGCATTGAGATGAAAAGGGGCATGGAGCATTGTGATTACAGGGGTCTTGGACCATTGTGATGACAAGGGCATGGAGTATTCTGATGACATGCGTCATGGATCTTTGTGATGACAAAGGCATGGAACATTGTGATTACAAGGGTCTTGGAGCATTGTGATGACAAGGGTCATGGAGCCTTGGATGAAAAGGCCGGGGAACACTGTGATGGCAGGGGTCATGGAGCATTGTTATGACAAGGGTCATGGAGCATTGCGATGACAAGTGCATGGAGAATTGTATTGACAAGAGCATGTAACATTTTGATGAGAAGTGTCATGGAGCACTGTGATGACAAGGACATGTAGAATTGTGATGACCAGGGCATGGAGCATTGTGATGGCAAGACCGTGGAGCATTGTGATGAGAAGACCATGGATAATTGTGATAATGAGCATCATGGAGCACTGTAATGACAAGGGGCATGCAGCATTGTGATGACAGGTGTCATGGATCATTGTGATGACATGGGTCATGGACCATTCTGATGACAAGCTTGAGGAGTAATGTGATGACAATGGCATGGAGCATTGTAATGAAATGGGCATGGAGCATTGTGATGAAAAAGGCATGGAGCCTTTTCATGACAGTGTTCAAGGAGCATTCTGACGACATGTGTCAGGGAGCATTGTGATGACAAGTTTATTGAGCATTGTGATGACAATGGTAATGGAGCATTGTGATGAGAAGGATATCCAGCATTGTGATGACAATGGTAATGGAGCATTGTGATGAGAAGGACATCCAGCATTGTGATGACAAGTGTTATGGAGCTTTGTGATGACAATGGCATGGAGCAATGTAATGATAGGTTTCATGGAGCATTGTGATGACAATGGCATGGAGCATTGTGATGCCAAGGGTCATGGATCACTGAGATGAAAAGCGTGACGGAGCATTCTGATTACAGGGGTCATGGAGCATTGGGAAGACAAGCGCATGGATCACTGTGATTTCAAGTGTCTTGGAGCATTTTGATGACGAGAGTCCCGGATCATTGTGTTGTCAGGGGTCATGGAGCGCTGTGACGTCAGTGGTCATGGAGCATTGTGATGACAGTGGTAATGGAGCATTGTAATGGCAAGGTCATGGAGCATTGTGATAAGAAGGCCATGGAGCATTCTGATGACATGCATCATGGAGCTTTGTTATGACAAGGGCATGGAGCATTTTGATTACTGGGGTCATGGAATATTCTGATGACAGTGGTGATGTAGTATTTTGATGACTAGTGATGGAACATTGTGATATTAGTGGTGAGAGAGCATTTTGATGAGAATTGCATGGAGCATTGTGATAACAAGGTTCATGGAGCATTGTGATGACAAAGTTGTGGAGCATTGTGATGACAAGCGCATTGCCCTTTATGATGACATGGGTCATGGAGCATTGTGCTGAGAAGCGCATGGAGCATTGTGATGACAAGGGTCATGGAGCACTGTTCTGACAAAGGCATGGAGCATTGCGATGACAAGGGTCACGGAGCATTGTGATGACGAGGGCATGGACCATTGTGATGACAAAGGTCATGAAGCATTGTGATGACTGGAGTCACGGAGCATCGTGATGACACAGTTCATGGTGCATTGTGACGACAACGGCATGGAGCATTGTGATGACAAGGGCATGGAGCATTGTTATGACATATTCATTGCTTATTGTGAAGACAGGTGTCAGGGAGCATTGTGATGGCATATGTCATGGTCCATTGTGATGACAATGGCATGGAGCATTGTGATGCCAAGTGTCATGGAGGATTGTGATGACAAGAGCATGTATCATGGTGATCAGATGTGTCATGGAACATTGTGATGACAAGGGACATGGAGCATTGTGATGTCCAGGGCATGGAGCATTGTGATGGCATGTCCGTGGAGCACTGTGATGGCAAGACCATGGAGCATTTTGATGACAAGTGTCATCGAGCACTGTAATGACACGGGGCATGGAGAATAGTGATGACAAGTGTCATGGATCATTGTGATAACAAGGGTCATGGAGCATTCTGATGACAAGTTTCTGGAGTATTGTGATGACAATAGCATGGAGCATTGTGATGAAAAAGGCATGGTGCATTGTGATGAAAAAGTCATGGAACCTTTTCATGACAGCTTTCAAGGATCATTCTGACGCCAAGTGTCAGGGAACATTGTCATGACAAGTGTATTGAGCATTGTGATGACAATGGTCATGGAGCATTGTGATGACAGGCATCATGGAGCGTTGTGATGACAAGTGTTATGGAACATTGTGATCACAAGGGTTTGGAGCATTGTGATGACAGAGGTCATGGATCATTTTCATTTCAAGTAGCATGGAGCATTGTCATGACATGGCATGAAGCAATGTAAACCCAAGGTTCATGGAGGATTTTGATGACAATGGGAATAGAGTATTTTGATGACAAGCGCATGGAGCATTGTGATGACAAGGTCATGTAGCATTTTGCTGACAAATGCATGGAGCATTTTGATGACAAGGGTAATGGAGCACTGTGATGAAAAGCGTCACGGAGCATTGTGATTACAGGTGTCATGGAGCATTGGGATGGCAAGGGAATGGATCATTGTGATGACAAGGGTCATGGAGCAGTTTGATGAAAAGAGTCCAGGATCATTGTGTTGTCAGTGGCCATGGAGCGTTGTGATGACAGTGGTCATGGAACATTGTGATGAGAAGGTCATAGATCATTGGGCTGAAAATGTTCATGGAGTTTTGTGATGGCAGGGGTCATGGAGCATTGTGTTGACAAGGGAATGGAACATTGTGATGACAAGGTCCTGGAGCATTGTGATGAGAAGGTCCTGGAGCATTGTGATGAGAAGCCCACTGAGCCTTGTGATGAGAAGTCTCATGGAGCATTCTGATGAAAAGGTGCATGCAGCATTGTGATCACAGGGGTCTTAGAGCATTGTGAAGAAAAGGACATGGATCATTGAGATGAAAAAGGCATGGAGCCTTGTCATGACAGGGTTCAAGTAGCATACTGACGACAAGTGTCAGGGAGTATTGTGATGACAAGTGTATTGAACATTGTGATGAAAAAGGTCATGGAACATTGTGATGAGAAGTGCATGGATAATTGTGATAACGATCGTCATGGGGCGTTGTAATGACAAGTGTTATGGAGCATTGTGATCACAAGGGTTTGGAGCATTGTGATGACAGTGGTCATGGAGCATTTTGATTTCATTGTGATGACAATAGCGTGAAGCATTATGCTGATGGGCATGGTTCGTTGTGATGACAAGGTTCATGGAGCATTGAGATGAAAATTGGCATGGAGCATTGTGATTACTTGGGTCATGGAGCCTTGTGATGACAATGCCGTGAAACATTGTGATGACAGGAGAAAGGGAATATTGTGATGACTAGTGTTGGAAAATTATGATATTAGTGGTGAGACAGCATTTTGATGTGAAGTGCATGGAGCTGTGTGAAGACAAGTTTTACGGAGCATTGTGATGACAAGGTTGGGGAGCACTGTGATGACAAGCGCATGGCACACTGTGATGACATGGGTCATGGAGAATTGTGCTGACAAGGGCATGTAGCATTGTGATGACAATTGTCATGGAGCATTGTGCTGACAAAGGCATGGAGAATTGTGATGACATGGCTCACAGAGCATTGGGATCAAATGTTCATGGAGCATAGTGGTGAAAAAGTTCACAGAGCCTTGTGATGATGAGGGCATGGACCATTGTGATGACAAAGTTCATGAAGCATTGTGATGACTGGAGTCACGGAGCATTGTGATGACAAGGTTGGGGAGCATTGTGATGACAGGGGCATGGAGCAATGTGATGACTGGGGCATGGAATATTGGGCTGAAAATTTTCATGGATTATTGTGATGACAGTGGGCATGGAGCATTGTGAGGAAAAGGGCATGGAGCATTGTGGTGACAAAGGTCACAGAGCCTTGTGTGACGAGGGCATGGACCACTGTGATGACAAGGGTCATGAAGCATTGTGATGACTGGAGTCATGGAGCATTGTGATGACAGGGGTCTTAGAGCATTGTGATGACAAGGGCATGGAAGTTTGTGATGAAAGGGTCATGGAACATTGGGCTGACAACTTTCATGGATTATTTTGATGACAGTGGGCATGGCGCATTGTGATGACAAGTGCATGGAACATTGTGATAACAAGCTCATGGAGTATTGTGAAGACAGGTGTCAGGGAGCATTGTGATGACATATGTCATTGTCCATTGTGATGACAATGGCATCGAGCATTGTGATACCAAGTGTCATGGAGGATTGTGATGAAAAAGGTAATGGAGCATTTTGAAGGCAAGGGCTTGGAACATTGTGATGTCAAGTGTCAAGGGGCATTGTGATGACAGGGCATGGAGCATTGTGATGACAAGGGCCATTGAGAATTTTGATGACCATGTAATGAAGCATTGTGATGACAAACACATGGAGCTTGCTATGACAGGGGTCATAGAGCATTGCGATGACAAATGAATGGAGATTTGTGATGAAAAGATCATATAACATTGTGATGAGAAGTGTCCTGGTGCATTGTGATGACAAGGATTTGGAGAATTGTAATGACATGGGACATGGAGCATTGTGATGAACAGGGCATGGAGAATTGTGATGGCAAGACCGTGGAGCATTGTGATGAAAATACCATGGATAATTATGATGAAGAGCGTCATGGATCACTGTAATGACAAAGGGCATGGAACATTGTGATGACAAGTGTTATGGATCATTGTGATGAGAGGGGTCATGGAGCATTGTGATGAGAAGGACATGGAGCATTGGGCTGAAAATGTTCATGGAGTATTTTGATGACAGGTGTCATGGAGACTTGGATGACAAGGCCGTGGATCATTGTGATGGCAGGGGTCATGGAGCATTATTATGACAGGGGTAATGGAGCATTGTGATGACTAGGGCACGGAACACTGTGATACATGTGTCCTAGAGGATTATAATGACAATGTCATGGAGCATTGTGATGAGAAGAGTATCGAGCATTGCGATGACAAGCGTCATGGAGCATTGTGGTGACAAGGGCATGAAGCAATGAGATGGGAGGTTTCATGGAGCATTGTGATGAAATGGCATGGAGCATTGTGATGCCAAGGGTCATGGAGCTTTGTGATGACAAAAGTCATGGAGCATTTTGATGAAAAGGTCGTGGTGCATTGTGATGAGAAGGGCAGGGAGCATTGTGATGACAGGGTCATGGAGCAAATTGATGAAAAGTGTCATGGAACATTTTGATGACAGGGGTTATGGAACATTGTGATATCAGGGTTAATGGAGCATTTTGATGAAAAGGGTCATGGAGCATTCTGATGAAAAGGTGCATGGAGCATTGTGATTACAGGGGTTTGGAAGAATTGTGATGACAAGGGCATGGAGCATTGTGTTGAGAAGAAATGGAGCATTTTGATGACATGCGTCATGGAGCTTTGTGATGACAAGGACATGGTGCATTTTGATTACAGGGGTCTTGGAGCATTGAGATGAAAAAGGAATGGATCATTGTGATGAAAAATGCATGGAGCCTTGTCATGACAGGGTTCAAGGAGCATACTGATGACAACTGTCAGGGAGCATTGAGATGATAAGTGTATTGAGCATTGTGATGACAAAGATCATGGAGCATTGTGATGAGAAGACCATGGAAAATTGTGATGACCAGCCTCATGGGGCATTGTGATGACAAGTGTTATGGAACACTGTGATCAGAAGGGTTTGGAGCATTTTGATGACAGAGGTCATTGAGCATTTTGATTTCATTTTGATGACAATAGCATGAAATATTATGGTGATGGGCACGGTGCATTGTGATGACAGGGGTCATGGATCATTGTTATGACAGGGGTAATGGAGCATTGTGATGACAAGGCCATGGGGCACTGGTCTGAAATATTTCATGGATTATTGTGATGAGAGTGGGCCTGGCGCATTGTGATGACAAGGGCCCAGAACACTGTGGTACAGGGTTCATGGAGGACTGTAATGACAAGGGCATGGAGCATTGTTATGAGAAGGTAATCGAGCATTTTGATGACAAGCGTCATGGAGATTTGTGATGACAAAGGTCATGGAGCATTTTGATGATATGGGTTATGGAGCATGGTGAGGTAAGGGGTCATGGAGCACTGTGACGAAAAAGGACATGGAGCATTTTGATGACATGGGTTATGGAGATTTGTGATGTCGGGTGTCAGGGAGCCCTGTGATGATAAGGGCATGTAGTATTGTGATGATAGCGGTCATGGAACAGTGTGATGACAAGGATGAGGGCGTATTGTGATGACCAGTGATGGAACATTGTGATATCAGTGGTGACAGAGCATTTTGATGAGAAGTGCATGGAGCATTGTGATGACAAGCTGGTGGAGCATTTTGCTGACAAGCGCATGAAGCATTGTGATGACAAGTGTCATTGAGTGTTGTGCTGAAAAAGGTATGGAGCATTGTGATGAGAAGTTCATGGTGCATTGTGGTTACACAGGTCAAAGAGCCTTGTGATGACGAGGGCATTGACCATTGTAATGACAAATATCATGAAGCATTGTGATGAATGGAGTCACGGAGCATAGTGATGACAGGGGCATGGAGCATTGTTCTCACAAATTTCATGGATTATTGTGATGACAGTGGGCATGGTGCATTGTGATGAAAAGAGCATGGAACATTGTGATGACAACATCATGGACTATAGTGAAGACAGGTGTCAGGGATCATTGTGATGACATATGTCATGGTCCATTGTGTGGCCAATAACATGGAGCATTGTGATGACACGTGTCATGGACGATTGTGATGACAAAGGTAAAGGAGCATTGTGATGATCAGGGTATGGAGCAATGTGATGGCAAGACTGTGGATCATTGTGATGAGAAGACCATGGATAATTGTGATAAAGAGCATCATAGAGCATCATGATGACAAGAGCCATGGAGCATTCTGACATAAGATATCACTTATGAAGGAAATGTAATCATGGATACATATGAACTGAATTAGGAAAGAGAACAGTGTCTCACATGGAGAAAACATACTTATGCCTGCTTAAGGGGAAAGAGAGGTGGGGAGATGTACAAAACCAGAGTTTGATATTAGCAAAGGTACCGTTCCATAATCCAAATACAGAATAGACAAGAGCTACTCCTTCCTCAGTGAACGGGACTGAACACCCATATTCCCCGCAGAGGAATATATCAAAGTAGAAAGAATCTTAAAACCTATGTATCGATATGTCTCTGAAAGGGAATCAAGTGTGTCTAGATTGGCATAAACATGGCAGTGAGAATAAACTCAAAACCACTATAAAAAGGAATTTCAAAAACAAAACAAAAAAAAACTGGGAAATTCTTTACAATTCCTTCAGGGGCTCTGATGAAACCTGGAATGACCCTATCTACAACGACAGCTGGATGAGACATAAGGCTTGACACTTGGGACTGAGAGGATTGGTGAGATTCGGTGAGCAAATGCAGACCATTTAAAGCAATAACGCGTGGCACACATTCCAAGGTTCCCAACTATACAGGTTAAAGGGAATATTACTACAGCTATAACATGTACGGGAAACCTAGAGAATGGACACACTGTGAATACGAAAGGTTTCTAAAACTCAACTAACAATCCCTCACCTGGTGCTCCGGTGTGACTTTCCAACTGCTTTACTATCAATCTCCCAAATTGTTTAGACAGCCCCTTTAACCTCCTAGTTCGCACAGCTTGCCAATTTGGCAGAGGCTGAAAGGGAAGAGGTAGAACCAATGAGAGAGTAGCTGTTAGGCATTTGGAAGGGCACATGTCACTCTAATTTCCCGGCAGGAAGAAGAATTAACCAAACTCTCAGCCACCCTCCGAGAACCAGTATAGGTCCTGAACCAAAATTGTGGACTTGTGGTCAGCTCACAGAAACTAGTTGAAAAATGGAGCTCAGAGGCCAAGCAATTCACAAACTGACAGAGTAATAAAGGACAACTATCGTCCAAAAATGTGTAGAGGGAAGGCAACGAGGCGGACTTGAAAGCGAGCCAGAATAGCAGGAAACAGATTTCAAGAGGTACATTGGAATCACCTTTAAAACACCAGAAGAGGGGCACAACTTCGACAATGATGCACTTGGCCAAAAAGGGCGTATGCATTTTCTCCTGAATATATTCAGGAGAAAATGCATACGCCCTTTTTGGCCAAGCAAGCAACCGGGCAATGCAAATCTGCACTACAAAGAAGTATCACTTCCCACCGGTCAAAAGGGACATCGGCAAAATCTGTAAAAACCAGAAAGACAAGACAGGCCCTGAAAAACAGGGATACTAGTTATGCTGATGGGCAGGATATAAATTGCCAACTGCCTCTCTGGAGGAGTGCATTGTGTTCCCTAAAACAAGTAAACAACAGAGGTACAGAGCCAAAGGCACTTCCAGTCTAGAGAAGATACCTTGGGAAAACTGAAAATCAATAAGACAGAGCCACCCCAGAATTCAGGGCTGCACTGCTTACAAGAACCTCAACTTGGGTGCACCTTAAATATCCCAGGAAAGACAAAAATGGTTCAAGAAATTGTGGTACTTACGTACGATGGAATATCCCTCAGCCACGAAATCAATGTCATAAGGCCATTAGCAGTAAAATGAGTGGATTCAGGTACGATGATTGTAAGTGAAATAAGTCACAGAGAAAAAGAAACTTATCATAAGATATCAATTATGAAGGTACTGTAACATGGCTACACATGAACTGAGTTAGGAAAGAGAACAGAGCCTCGCATTTAGAAAACACTCTTGTGCCTGCTTAAGGGGGAAGGAGAGGTGGGTTGATGCATAAAACCAGAGTTTGATATTAGTACAGGTACCGTTCCAAAAACCAAATACGGAATAGAAAAGACCTACACTTTCCTCAGTGAAAGGGACTCAAAACGCCATATTTCCCTCAGAGGAATATATCTGATTGGTAAGAATCTTAAAATCTATGTATTGATATGTCTCCGTAATTGAATCAAGTTTGTCTAGACTGGAATAAACATGGCAGTGAGAATCAGCTAAAACCCATTATAAAAACGAATATTAAAAAGAAAACAAAAAAAGAGGGAAATTCTTTAAAATTCCTTCAGGGGCTCTGATGAAACCTGGAATGACCCTATCTACAACGACAGCTGGATGTGGCATAAGGCTGGACACTTGGGACTGAGAGGATTGGTGAGTTTCGGTGAGCAAATGCAGACCATTTAAAGCAATAACACGTGGCACACATTGCATGGTTCCCAACTCTCCAGGTTGTAGGTAATATTACTACATCTATAACATGCACGGGAAACCTAGAGAATGGACACACTGTGAATACGAAGGGTTTCTAAAACTCAACTAATAATCCCTCTCCTGGTGCTCCGGTTTGACTTTCCAACTGCTTTACTATCAATCACCCAACTTGGAGAGACAGCCCCTTTAACCTCCTGGTTCTCACAGGTGGCCAATTTTGTAGAGGATGAAAGGGAAGAGGGAGAACCAATGAGAGAGTAGCTGTTAGGCATTTGGACTTGCACATGTCATTCTAATTTCCCGGCAGGAAAAAGAATTAATCAAAGTCTCAGACACCCGCCGGGAACCAGTATAGGTCCTAAACCAAAATTTTAGACTTGTGGTCAGCTCACAAAAAAGGAGTTGAAAAATGGAGCTCAGGGGCACAGCAATGCACAAACTGTCAGAGAAGTAAAGGACAACAATCGTCCGAAAATCTGTTTAGGGAAGGCAACGAGGCGGATTGAAAGCGAGCCAGATTCGCAGGAAACAAATTTCAAGAGGTACATTGGAATCGCCTTTAAAGCACAGGAATAGGGGCACAACTTCGACAATGATGCACTTGGTCAAAAAGGGCTTATGCGTTTTCTCCTGAATATATTCAGGAGAAAACGCATAAGCGCTTTTTGGCCAAGCAAGCAAGCAGGCAATGCAAATCTGCACTACAATGAAGTATCACTTCCCACTGGTCAATAGGGACATCTGCAGAAGATGTAAAATCCAGAAAGGCAAGATAGGCCCTGGAGAACAGGGAGCCTAGTTATGCTGATGGACAGGATGTATATTGCCAACTGCCTCTCTGGAGGAGTGCACTGTGTTCCCTAAAAAAAGGAAACAACAGAGCTACAGAGCCAAGGGCACTACAAGTCTAGGGAGTATACCTTGGGAAAACTGAAAATCAATAAGACACAGCCACCGCAAAATTTAGGGCTGCACTGCTTACAAGAACCTCAACTTGGGTACACCTTAAATATCCCAGGAAAGAAAAAAATGGTTCAAGAAATTGTGTTACTTATGTACGATGGAATATCAGTCAGCCATGAAATCAATGTCATAAGGCCAGTAGCAGGAAAATTAGTGGATTCAGGTACGATGATTCTAAGTGAAATAAGTCACAGAGAAAAAGAAACTTATCATAAGATATCACTTATGAAGGTCCTGTAAACATGGCTACACATGAACTGAGTTAGGAAAGCGAACAGAGTCTCACATTTAGCAAACACTCTTATGCCTGCTTAAGGGGGAATGAGAGGTGGGGTGATGCATAAAACCAGAGTTTGATATTAGTACATGTACCGTTCCATAAACCAAATACGGAATAGAAAAGACCTACACTTTCCTCAGTGAAAGGGACTGAAAACCCCATATTTCCCGCAGAGGTATATATCTGACTATTAAGAAACTTAAAACCTATGTATTGATATGTCTCTGTAAGGGAATGAAGTGTGTCTTGACTGCCATAAACATGGCAGTGAGAATCCGCTCAAACCCACTATAAAAAGGAATTTCAAAAACAAAACACAAAAACAGGGAAATTCTTTACAATTTATTCAAGTGCTCTGATGAAACATGGAATGACACTATCTACAACCACAGCTGGATGTGGCATAAGCCTGGACACTTGGGACTGAGAGGATTGGTCAGATTCGGTGAGCATATGCAGACCATTTAAAGCAATAATGTGTGGCACACATTCCAAGGGTCCCAACTCTCCATATTGAAGGGAATATTACTACACCTATAACATGTACGGGAACCCAGGAGAATGGACACACTGTGAATATGAAAGATTACTAAAACAAAACTAATAATCCCTCTCCTGGTGCTCAGGTTTGACTTTCCAACAGATTTACTATCAATCTCTCAACATGGAAAGACAGCCCCTTTAACCTGCTGGTTCGCACATGTTGCCAATTTGGCAGAGGATGAAAGGGAAGAGGGAGAGCCAATGAGAGAGTAGCTGTTAGGAATTTGGATGGGCACATGTCACTATAATTTCCCGGAAGGATGAAGAATTATCCAAAGTCTAAGCCACCCGCCGGGAAGCAGTATAGGTCTTGAACCAAAATTTTGGTCTTGATGTCAGCTCACAAAAAATGAGTTGAAAAATGGAGATTAGGGGCACAGCAATGCACAAACAGTCAGTGGAGTAAAGGACAACAATAGTCCAAAAATCTGTTGAGGGAAAGCAACAAGGCGCACTTGAAAGCGAGCCAGAATAGCAGGAAACAGATTTCAAGAGGTACATTGGAATCGCCTTTAAAGCACAGGAAGAGGGGCACAACTTCAACAATGATGCACTTGGTCAGAAATGCCGTATGTGTTTTCTCCTGAATATATTCAGGAGAAAACACATACGTCCATTTTGTCCAAGCAAGCAAGCGGGCAATGCAAATCTGAACTACAATGAAGTATCACTTCCCACCGGTCAAAAGTGACATCCACAAAATGTGTAAAAACCAGAAAGGCAAGGCAGGCCCTGGAGAACAGGGAGGCTATTTATGCTGATGGGCAGGATGTAAATTGCCAACTGCCTCTCTGGAGGAGTGCATTGTTTTCCCTAAAACAAGGAAGCAACAGAGCAAGAGAGCCAAGGGCACTTCCAGTCTAGGGAATATACCTTGGGAATACTGAAAATCAATAAGACAGAGCCACCGCAAAATTTAGTGCTGCACTGCTTACAGGAACCTCAACTTGGGTACACCTTAAATATCATAGGAAAGACAAAAATGGTTCAAGAAATTGTGTTAATTATGTACGATGGAATATCCCTCAGGCATGAAATCAAAATTATAAAGCCAGTAGCAGCAAAATGAGTGGATTCAGGTATGATGATTCTAAGTGAAATAAGTCACAGAGAAAAAGAATCTTATCATAAGATATCACTTATGAAGGTACTGTAAACATGGCTACACATGAACTGAGTTAGGAAAGAGAACAGAGTCTCATATTTAGAAAACACTCTTGTGCCTGCTTAAGGGGGAAAGAGAGGTGGGGTGATGCATAAAACCAGAGTTTGATATTAGTACAAGTACCGTTCCAAAAACCAAATACGGAATAGACAAGACCTACACTTTCCTCAGTGAAATGGACTCAAAACCCCATATTTCTCGAAGAGGAATATATCTGACTAGTAAGATTCTTAAAACCTATGTATTGATAAGTTTCCATAAGGGAATCAAGTGTGTCTAGACTGGCATAAACATGGCAGTGAGAATCAGCTCAAACCCACTATAAAAAGGAATTTCAAAAACAAAACAAAAAAACAGGGAAATGCTTTACAATCCTTCAGGGGCTCTGATGAAACCTGGAATGACCCTATCTAAAACGACAGCTGGATGTGGCATAAGGCTGGACACTTGGGACTGAGAGGATTGGTGAGATTCGGTGAGCAAATGCAGACCCTTTAAAGCAATAATGCATGGCACACATTCCAAGGGTCCCAACTCTACAGGATGAAGGGAATATTACTACAGCTATAACATGTACGGGAAACCTAGAGAATGGACACACTGTGAATACGAAAGGTTTCTAAAACTCAACTAATAATCCCTCTCCTGGTGCTCCGGTTTGACTTTCCAACTGCTTTACTATCAATCTCCCAACTTGGAGAGACAGCCCATTTAACCTCCTGTTTCGCACAGGTGGCCAATTTGGTAGAGAATGAAAGGGAAGAGGCAGAACCAATGAGCGAGTAGCTGCTAGGCATTTGGACGGCACATGTCCTTCTAATTTTCCAGCAGGAAGAATAATTAACGAAAGTTTCAAACACCAGCCGGGAACCAGTATAGGTCCTGAACCAGAATTTTGGACTTGCAGTCAGCTCCCAAAAAACGAGTTGAAAAATGAAGCTCAGGGGCGCAACAATGCACAAACTGGCAGAGTAATAAAGGACAACAATCGTCCGAAAATCTGTTGAGGGAAGGCAACAAGGCGGACTTGAAAGCGAGCCAGAATAGCAGGAAACAGATTTCAAGAGGTACATTGGAATCGCCTTTAAAGCACAGGAAGAGGGGCACAACTTCGACAATGATGCACTTGGCCAGCAAGTGTGTATGTGTTTTATCCTGAATATATTAAGGAGAAAACGCGTACGTCCTTTTTGGCCAAGCAAGCAAGCGGGCAACCAAAATCTGAACAACAATGAAGGATCACTTCCCACCGGTCAAAGGGGACATCTGCAAAATGTGTAAAAACCTGAAAGGCAAGACAGGCCCTGGAGAACAGGGAGCCTAGTTATGATGATGGACAGAATGTAAATTGCCAACTGCCTCTCTGAAGGAGTGCATTGTGTTCCTTAAAACAAGGAAACAACAGAGCAACAGAGCCAAGGGCACTTCCAGTCTAGGGAATATACCATGGGAATACTGAAAATCAATAAGACAGGGCCACCTCAAAATTTAGTGCTGCACTGCTTACAAGAACCTCAACTTGGGTACAACTTAAATATCCCAGGAAAGACAAAAACGGTTCAAGAAATTGTGTTACTTATGTACGATGGAATATACCTCAGCCATGAAATCAATGTTATAAGGTCTGTAGAAGCAAAGTGAGTGTATTCAGGTACGATGATTCTAAGTGAAATAAGTCACAGAGAAAAAGAAACTTATCATAAGATATCACTTATGAAGGTCCTGTAAACATGGCTACACATGAACTGAGTTAGGAAAGAGAACAGAGTCTCACATTTAGAAAACACTCTTATGTCTGCTTAAGGGGGGAAGGAGAGGAGGGGTGATGCATAAAACCAGAGTTTGATATTAGTACATGTACCGTTCCAAAAACCAAATACGGAATAGACAAGACCTACACTTTCCTCAGTGAAATGGACTCAAAACCCCATATTTCTCGAAGAGGAATATATCTGACTAGTAAGAATCTTAAAACCTATGTATTGATAAGTCTCTGTAAAGGAATCAAGTGTGTCTAGACTGGCAAAAACATGGCAGTTAGAATCAGCTCAAAACTACTATAAAAAGGAATTTCAAAAACAAAACAAAAAAACAGGGAAATTCTTAACAATTCCTTCAGAGCCTCTGATGAAACCTGGAATGACACTATCTACAATGACAGCTGGATGTGGCATAAGGCTGGACACTTGGGACTGAGAGGATTGGTGAGATTTGGTGAGCAAATGCAGACCATTTAAAGCAATAATGCGTGGCACACATTCTAAGGATCCCAACTCTCCAGGATGAAGGGAATATTACTACACCTATAACATGTACGGGAAACCTAGAGAATGGACACAGTGTGAATACAAAAGGTTTCTAAAACTCAACTAATAGTCCCTCTCCTGGTGCTCTGGTTTCAATTTCCAACTGCTTTACTATCAATCTCCCAAATTGGAGAGACAGCCCCTTTGACCTTCTCTATCGCAGAAGTTGCCAATTTGGCAGAGGATGAAAGGGAAGAGGGAGAACCAATGAGAGAGTAGCTGTTAGGCATTTGGACGGGCACATGTCACTCTAATTTCCCGGAAGGAAGAAGAATTAACCAAAGTCTCAGCCACCCGCCGGGAACCAGTATAGGTCCTGAACCAAAATTTTGGACTTGCGGTCAGCTCACATAAAACGAGTTAAAAAATGGATCATAGGGTCACAGCAATTCACAAACTGGCAGAGTAATAAAGGACTACAATCGTCCAAATATCTGTTGAGGGAAGGCAACGAGGCGGACTTGAAAACGATCCAGAATAGCAGGAAACAGATTTCAAGAGGTACATTGGAAACACATTTAAAGCACAGGAAGAGGGGCACAACTTCTACAATGATGCACTTGGCCAAAAAGGGTGTATGTGTTTTCACCTGAATATATTCAGGAGAAAACGCTTATGCACTTTTTGGCCAAGCAAGCAGGCGGGCAATGCAAATCTGCACTACAAAGAAGTATCATTTCCCACCGGTCAAAAGGGACATCCGCAAAATGTGTAAAAGCGAGAAAGGCAAGACAGGCAATGGAGAACAGGGAGCCTAGTTATGCTGATGGGCAGGATATAAATTGCTAACTGCCTCTCTGGATGGGTGCATTGTGTTCCCTAAAACAAGTAAACAACAGAGGTACAGAGCCAACGGCACTTCCAGTCTAGGGAATATAAATTGGGAAAACTGAAAATCAATAAGATAGAGCCACCTCAAAATTTAGGGCTGCACTTCTTACAAGAACCTCAACTTGGGTACACCTTAAATATGCAGGAAAGACAAAAATGGTTCAAAAAATTTTTGTATTTACATACGATGTAATATCCCTAAGTCATGAAATCAATGTCATAAGGCCAGTAGCATCAAAATGAGTGGATTCAGCTGCGATGATTCTAAGTGAAATAAGTCACAGAGAAAAATAAATTTATCATAAGATATCACTTATGAAGGTCCTGTAAACATGGCTACACATGAACTGAGTTAGGAAAGAGAACAGAGCCTCACATTTAGAAAACACTCTTGTGCCTGCTTAAGGGGGAAGGAGAGGTGGGGTGATGCATAGAACCAGAGTTTGATATTAGTACAGGTACCGTTCCAAAAACCAAATACGGAATAAACAAGACCTACACTTTCCTCAGTGAAAGGGACTCAAAACGCCATATTTCCCGCAGAGGAATATATCTGACTGGTAAGAATCTTAAAATCTATGTATTGATATATCTCCATAAGGGAATCAAGTGTGTCTAGACTGGCATAAACATGGCAGTGAGAATCAGCTAAAACCCATTATAAAAACGAATTTCCAAAAGAAAACAAAAAAACAGGGAAATTCTTTACAATCCTTCAGGGGCTCTGATGAAACCTGGAATGACCCTATCTAAAATGACAGCTGGATGTGGCATAAGGCTGGAAACTTGGGACTGAGAGGATTGGTGGGATTCGGTGAGCAAATGCAGACCCTTTAAAGCAATAATGTATGGCACACATTCCAAGGGTCCCAACTATACAGGATGAAGGGAATATTACTACAGCTATAACATGTATGGGAAACCTAGAGAATGGACACACTGTGAATACGAAAGGTTTCTAAAACTCAACTAATAATCCCTCTCTTGGTGCTCCAGTTTGACTTTCCAACTGCTATACTATCAATCTCCCAACTTATAGACACCGCCCATTTAACCTCCTGGTTCGCACAAGTGGCCAATTTGTTATAGAATGAAAGGGAAGAGGGAGAACCAATGAGAGAGTAGCTGTAAGGTATATGGGCGGCACATGTCATTCTAATTTTCCGGCAGGAAGAAGAATTAACTAAAGTCTCAGACACCCACCGGGAACCATTATAGGTCCTGAACCAAAATTTTGGACTTGCTGTCAGCTCACAAAAAAAGAGTTGAAAAATGGAGCTCAGGGGCACAACAATGCACAAACTGGCAGAGTAATAAAGGACAACAATCGTCCAAAAATCTGTTGAGGGAAGGCAACGAGGCAGACTTCAAAGGGAGCCAGAATAGCAGGAAACAGATTTCAAGAGGTACATAGGAATCGCCTTTAAAGCACAGGAAGAGGGGCACAACTTCGAAAATGATGCACTTGGCCACAAAGGGCGTATGCATTTCCTCCTGAATATAATCAGGAGGAAACGCATAAGGCCTTTGTGGCCAAACAAGCAAGCGGGCAATGCAAATCTGAACTACATTGAAGTATCATTTCGCCGGGGGTCAAAAAGGACATCTGCAAAATGTGTAAAAGCCAGAAAGGCAAGACTGGCAATGGAGAACAGGGAGCCTAGTTATGCTGATGGGCAGGATGTAAATTGCCAACTGCCTCTGTGGAGGAGTGCATTGTGTTCCCTAAAAAAAGGAAACAACAGAGCTACAGAGCCAAGGGCACTTACAGTCTAGGGAATATACCTTTGGAAAACTGAAAATCAATAAGATAGAGCCACCCCAAAATTTAGGGCTGCACTGCTTACAAGAACCTCAACTTGGGTACACATTAAATATCCCAGAAAAGACAAAAATGGTTCAAAAAATTGTGGTATTTACATACGGAGTAATATCCCTCAGCCATGAAATCAATGTCATAAGGCCAGTAGCAGCAAAATGAGTGGATTCAGGTACGATGATTCTAAGAGAAAATAGTCACAGAGAAAAATAAATTTATCATAAGATATCACTTATGAAGGTCCTCTAAACATGGCTACACATGAACTGAGTTAGGAAAGAGAACAGAGCCTCACATTTAGAAAACACTCTTGTGCCTGCTTAAGGGGGAAGGAGAGGTGGGGTGATGCATAAAACCAGAGTTTGATATTAGTACAGGTACGGTTCCAAAAACCAACTACGGAATAGACAAGACATACACTTTCCTCAGTGAAAGGGACTCAAAACCCCATATTTCCCGCAGAGGTATATATCTGACTAGTAAGAAACTTAAAACCTATGTATTGATATGTCTCCGTAAGGGAATGAAGTGTGTCTTGACTGCCATAAACATGGCAGTGAGAATCCGCTCAAACCCACTATAATAAGGAATTTCAAAAACAAAACACAAAAACAGGGAAATTCTTTACAATTCCTTCAAGGGCTCTGATGAAACCTGGAATAACCCTATCTACAACCACAGCTGGATGTGGCCTAACCCTGGACACTTGGGACTGAGAGGATTGGTCAGATTCGGTGAGCATATGCAGACCATTTAAAGCAATAATGTGTGGCACACATTCCAAGGGTCCCAACTCTCCAGGTTGAAGGGAATATTACTACACCTATAACATGTACGGGAACCCTAGAGAATAGACACACTGTGAATATGAAAGATTACTAAAACAAAACTAATAATCCCTCTCATGGTGCTCAGGTTTGACTTTCCAACAGATTTACTATCAATCTCCCAACATGGAAAGACAGCCGCTTTAACCTCGTGGTTCGCACAGGTTGCCAATTTGGCAGAGGATGAAAGGGAAGCGGGAGAACCAATGAGAGAGTAGCTGTTAGGAATTTGGATGGGCACATGTCACTCTAATTTCCCGGAAGGAAGAAGAATTAACCAAATTCTAAGCCACCCGCCGGGAAGCAGTATAGGTCTTGAACCAAAATTTTGGTCTTGATGTCAGCTCACAAAAAATGAGTTGAAAAATGGAGATTAGGGGCACAGCAATGCACAAACAGTCAGAGGAGTAAAGGACCACAATAGTCCAAAAATCTGTTCAGGGAAAGCAACAAGGCGCACTTGAAAGCGAGCCAGAATAGCAGGAAACAGATTTCAAGAGGTACATTGGAATCGCCTTTAAAGCACAGGAAGAGGGGCACAACTTCAACAATGATGCACTTGGTCAGAAATGCCGTATGTGTTTTCTCCTGAATATATTCAGGAGGAAACACATACATCCATTTTGGCCAAGCAAGCAAGCGGGCAATGCAAATCTGAACTACAATGAAGTATCACTTCCCACCGGTCAAAAGGGACATCCACAAAATGTGTAAAAACCAGAAAGGCAAGGCAGGCCCTGGAGAACAGGGAGCCTAGTTATGCTGATGGGCAGGATGTAAATTGCCAACAGCCTCTCTGGAGGAGTGCATTGTTTTCCCTAAAACAAGGAAGCAACAGAGCAACAGAGCCAAGGGCATTTCCAGTCTAGGGAATATACCTTGGGAATACTGAAAATCAATAAGACAGAGCCACCGCAAAATTTAGTGCTGCACTACTTACAGGAACCTCAACTTGGGTACACCTTAAATATCATAGGAATGACAAAAATGGTTCAAGAAATTGTGTTACTTATGTACGATGGAATATCCCTCAGGCAGGAAATCAAAATTATAAGGCCAGTAGCAGCAAAATGAGTGGATTCAGGTATGATGATTCTAAGTGAAATAAGTCACAGAGAAAAAGAATCTTATCATAAGATATCACTTATGAAGGTCCTGTAAACATGGTTACACATGAACAGAGTTAGGAAAGAGAACAGAGTCTCATATTTAGAAAACACTCTTGTGCCTGCTTAAGGGGGAAAGAGAGGCGGGGTGATGCATAAAACAAGAGTTTGATATTAGTACAGGTACCGTTCCAAAAACCAAATACAGAATAGACAAGACCTACACTTTCCTCAGTGAAATGGACTCAAAACCCCATATTTCTCGAAGAGGAATATATCTGACTAGTAAGAATTTTAAAACCTATGTATTGATAAGTCTCCATAAGGGAATCAAGTGTGTCTAGACTGGCATAAACATGGCCGTGAGAATCAGCTCAAACCCACTATAAAAAGGAATTTCAAAAACAAAACAAAAAAACAGGGAAATGCTTTACAATTCCTTCAGGGGCTCTGATGAAACCTGGAATGACACTATCTACAATGACAGCTGGATGTGGTATAAGGCTGGACACTTGGGACTGAGAGGATTGGTGAGATTTGGTGAGCAAATGCAGACCATTTAAAGCAATAATGTGTGGCACACATTCTAAGGGTCCCAACTCTCCAGGATGAAGGGAATATTACTACAGCTATAACATGTACGGGAAACCTAGAGAATGGACACAGTGTGAATACAAAAGGTTTCTAAAACTCAACTAATAGTCCCTCTCCTGGTGCTCCGGTTTCAATTTCCAACTGCTTTACTATCAATCTCCCAAATTGGAGAGACAGCCCCTTTAACCTTCTCTATCGCAGAAGTTGCCAATTTGGCAGAGGATGAAAGGGAAGAGGGAGAACCAATGAGAGAGTAGCTGTTACGCATTTGGACGGGCACATGCCACTCTAATTTCCTGGAAGGAGGAAGAATTAACCAAAGTCTCAGCCACCCGCCGGGAACCAGTATAGGTCCTGAACCAAAATTTTGGACTTGTGGTCAGCTCACAAAAAACGAGTTAAAAAATGGAGCTCAGGCGCACAGCAATTCCCAAACTGGCAAAGTAATAAAGGACTACAATCGTCCAAATATCTGTTGAGGGAAGGCAACGAGGCGGACCTGAAAGCGAGCCAGAATAGCAGGAAACAGATTTCAAGAGGTACATTGGAATCACATTTAAAGCACAGCAAGAGGGGCACAACTTCTACAATGATGCACTTGGCCAAAAAGGGTGTATGCGTTTTCACCTGAATATATTCAGGAGAAAACGCTTATGCCCTTTTTGGCCAAGCAAGCAGGCGGGCAATGCAAATCTGCACTACAAAGAAGTATCATTTCCCACCAGTCAAAAGGGACATCCGCAAAATGTATAAAAGCCAGAAAGGCAAGACAGGCAATGGAGAACAGGGTGCCTAGTTATTCTGATGGGCAGGATATAAATTGCTAACTGCCTCTCAGGAGGGGTGCATTGTGTTCCTAAAACAAGTAAACAACAGAGGTACAGAGCCAATGGCACTTCCAGTCTAGGGAATATAACTTGGGAAAATTGAAAAGAAATAAGATAGAGCCACCTCAAAATTTAGGGCTGCACTTCTTACAAGAACCTCAACTTGGGTACACCTTATATATTAAGAAAAGACAAAAATGGTTCAAAAAATTGTGGTATTTACATACGATGTAATATCCCTAAGCCATGAAATCAATGTCATAAGGCCAGTAGCATCAAAATGAGTGGATTCAGGTACGATGATTCTAAGTGAAATAAGTCACAGAGAAAAATAAATTTATCATAAGATATCACTTATGAAGGTCCGCTAAACATGGCTACACATGAACTGTGTTAGGAAAGAGAACAGAGCCTCACATTTAGAAAACACTCTTGTGCCTGCTTATGGGGGAAGGAGAGGTGGGTTGATGCATAGAACCAGAGTTTGATATTAGTACAGGTACCGTTCCAAAAACCAAATACGGAATAAACAAGACCTACACTTTCCTCAGTGAAAGGGACTCAAAATGCCACATTTCCCGCAGAGGAATATGTCTGACTGGTAAGAATCTTAAAATCTATGTATTGATATGTCTCTGTAAGGGAATCAAGGGTGTCTAGACTGGCATAAACATGGCAGAGTGTATCAGTTCAAACCCACTATAAAAAGTAATTTCAAAAACAAAACAAAAAAAAATAGGGAAATTCTTTACAATTCCTTCAGGGGCTCTGATGAAACCTGGAATGACCCTATCTACAATGACACCTGGATGTGGCATAGGCTGGACACTTGGTACTGAGAGGATTGGTGAGATTCGGTGAGCAAATGCAGACTCTTTAAAGCAACAATGCGAGTCACACATTCCAATGGTCCCAACTCTCCAGGATGAAGGCAATATTACTACAGCTATAACAGGTACGGGAGACGAAGAGAATGGACACACAGTGAATACGAAAGGTTTCTAAAACTCAACTAATAATCCCTCTCCTGGTGCTCCGGTTTGACTTTGCAACTGCTTTACTATCAATCTCCCAACTTGGAGAGACAGCCCCTTTAAGCTCCTGGTTCTCACAGGTGGCCAATTTGGTAGAGAATGAAAGGGAAGAGGGAAAACCAATGAGAGAATAGCTGTTAGACATTTGGACGGCACATGTCATTTTAATTTCCCGGCAGGAAGAAGAATTAACGAAAGTCTCAGACACCGGCCGGGAACCAGTAGAGGTCCTGAACCAAAATTTTGGACTTGCGCTCAGCTCACAAGAAACGAGTTGAAAAATGGAGCTCAGGGGCACAGCATTGCACAAACTGGCAGAGTAATAAAAGACGACAATTTTCTGAAAATCTGTTGAGGGATGGCAACGAGGGAGACATGAAAGCGAGCCAGAATAGCAGGAAAGAGATTTCAAGAGGTACATTGGAATCGACTTTAAAGCACAGGAATAGGGGCACAACTTCGACAATGATGCACTTGGCTAAATAGGGCGTATGCGTTTTCTCCTGAATATATTTAAGAGAAAATGCATACACCCTTTTTGGCCAAGCAAGAAAGCGGGCAATGCAAATCTGCACTACAATGAAGTATCACATCCCACCGGTCAAAAGGGACATCCGCAAAATGTGTGAAAACCAGAAAGGCAATATAGGCCCTGGAGAACAGGGAGCTTAGTTATGCTGACGGAAAGGATGTAAACTGCCAACTGCCTCTCTGGAGGAGTGCACTGTGTTCCCTAAAACAAGGAAACAACAGAGCTACAGAGCAAAGGGCCATTACAGTCTAGGGAATATACCTTGGGAAAACTGAAAATCAATAAGACAGAGCCACCCCAAAATTTAGGGCTGCACTGCTTACAGGAACCTCAACTTGGGTACACCTTAAATATCGCAGGAAAGACAAAAATGGTTCAAGACATTGTGGTACTTATGTACGATGGAATATCAGTCAGCCATGAAATCAATGTCATAAGGCCAGTAGTTTCAAAATGAGTGGATTCAGTTACGATGATTCTAAGTGAAATATGTTACAGACAAAAAGAAACTTATCATAAGATATCACTTATGAAGGTCCTGTAAACATGGCTACACATGAACTGAGTTAGGAAAGAGAACAGAGTCTCACATTTAGAAAACACTCTTATGCCTGCTTAACGGGGAAGGAGGGGTAGGGTGATGCATAAAACCAGAGTTAGATATTAGTACAGGTACCGTTCCAAAAACCAACTACGGAATAGGAAATACCTACACTTTCCTCAGTGAAAGGGACTCAAAACGCCATATTTCCCGCAGAGGAATATATCTGACTGGTAAGAATCTTAAAACCTATGTATTAGATATGTCTCCGTAAGGGAATCAAGTTTGTCTAGACTGGCATAAACATAGCAGTGAGAATCAGTTCAAACCCACTATAAAAAGGAATTTCAAAAACAAAACAAAAAAACAGGGAAATTCTTTACAATTCCCTCAGGGGCTCTGATGAAACCTGGAATGACTATATCTACAACGACAGCTGGATGTGGCAAAAGGCTGGACACTTGGGACTGAGAGGATTGTTGATATTCGGTGAGAAAATGCAGACCATTTAAAGCAATAACGAGTGGCCCACATTCCAAGGGTTCCAATTATCCAGCTTGAAGGGAATATTATTACAGCAATAACATGTACGGGAACCCTAGAGAATGGACACACTGTGAATATGAAAGATTTCTAAAACTCAACTAATAATCCCTCTCCTGGTGCTCCGGTTTGACTTTCCAACAGATTTACTACCAATCTCCCAACTTGGAAAGACAGCCCCTTTAACCTCCTTGTTCGCACAGGTTGCCAATTTGTCAGAGGATGAAAGTGAAGAGGGAGAACCAATGAGAGAGTAGCTGTTAGGCATTTGGACGGGCACATGTCACTCTAATTTCCCGGAAGGAAGAAGAATTAACCAAAGTCTCAGCCACCCGATGGGAACCAGTATAGGTCTTGAACCAAAATTTGGACTTGCGGTCAATTCACAAAAAACGTGTTGAAAAATGGAGCTTAGGGGCACAGCAATGCACAAACTGTCAGAGAAGTAAAGGACAACAATCGTCCAAAAATCTGTGGAGGGAATGCAACGAGCCGGACTTGAAAGCGAGCCAGAATAGCAGGAAACAGATTTCAAGAGGTACATTGCAATCACCTTTAAAGCACAGGAAGAGGGGCACAACTTCGACAATGATGCACTTGGCCAGAAAGGGCGTATGTGTTTTCTCCTGAATATATTAAGGAGAAAATGCATACGTCCTTTTTGGCCAAGCAAGCAAGCGGGCAACGCAAATCTGAACTACAATGGAGTATCACTTCCCACCGGTCGAAAGGGACATCCGCAAAATGTGTAAAAACCAGAAAGGCAAGACAGGCCCTGGAGAACAGGGAGCCTAGTTATGCTGATGGGCAGGATGTAAATTGCCAACTGCCTCTCTGGAGGAGTGCATTGTGTTCCCTAAAACAAGGAAACAACAGAACAACAGAGCCCAGGGCACTTCCAGTCTAGGGAATATACCTTGGGATTATTGAAAATCAATAAGACAAAGCCACCGCAAAATTTAATGCTGCACTGCATACAAGAATCTCAAATTGGGTACACCTTAAATATCCTAGGAAAGACAGAAACGGTTCAAGAAATTGTGTTACTTACGTACGATGGAATATCCCTCAGCCATGAAATCAATGTTATAAGGCCAGTAGCAGCAAAATGAGTGGATTCAGGTACGATGATTCTAAATGAAATAAGTCACTCAGTAAAAGAAACTTATCATAAGATATCACTTATGAAGGTCCTGTAAACATGGCTACACATGAACTGAGTTAGGAAAGAGAACAGAGTCTCACATTTAGAAAACACTCTTGTGCCTGCTTATGGGGGATGGAGAGGTGGGGTGATGCATAAAACCAGAGTTTGATATTAGTACAGTTACCGTTCCAAAAACCAAATAGTGAATAGACAATACCTACACTTTCCTCAGTGAAATAGACTCAAAACCCCATATTTCTCGCAGAGGAATATATCTGACTAGTAGGAATCTTAAAACCTATGTATTGATAAGTTTCCATGATGATTGGAATGGTTCATTGTGATTACAGTGTTCATGGAGCATTGAATGAAAAGTGGCATGGAGCATTTGATTACAGTTGTCTTGGAGCATGGTGATGACAAGGGCATGGAGCATTGTGATGAGAAGGCCATGGAGCAGATGGATGACATGCATCATGGAACTTTGTGATGACAATAGCATGGAGCATTGTGATTACAGGGGTCTTGGAGCATTTCATGACAAGGGTCATGGAGACTTGTGATGACAAGGCCGTGGAACATTGTCATGACAGGGGTGAGGGAGTATTCTGATGACTAGTGATGGAACATTTTGATATCAGTGGTGAGAGAGCATTTTGATGAGAAGTACATGGAGCATTGTGATGACAAGTTTTATGGAGAATTCTGATGACAAGTTTGTGGAAAATTTTGATAACAAGCGCATGGAGCATTGTGATAACAAGGGTCATGGAGCACTCTGCTGACAAAGGCATGGAGCATTGTGATGGCAAGGGTCACAGAGCATTGTGAATGAAAAGTTCATGGAGCATTATGGTGACAAATTTCACAGAGCCCTGTGATGACGAGGGCATGGACAATTTTGATGCCAAAGGTCATGAAGCATTGTGATGACTGGAATCACGGAGCACTGTGATGACAAGGGCATGGAGCATTGTGATGACAGGGGCATGGAGCATTGGTCTGACAAGTTTCATGGATTATTGAGATGACAGTGGGCATGGAGCATTGTGCTGAGAAGGCCGTGGAGCAGATTAATGACATGTGTCATGGAGCTTTGTGATGACAATAGCAAGGAGCATTGTGATTACAGGGGTCTTGGAGCATTGTTATGACAAGGGTCATGGAGCCTTGTGATGACAAGGCCGTGGAACATTGTCATGACAGGGGTGAGGGAGTATTGTGATGACTAGTGATGGAACATTTTGATATCAGTGGTGAGAGAGCATTTTGATGAGAAGTACATGGAGCATTGTGATGACAAGTTTTATGGAGCATTCTGATGACAAGTTTGTGGAAAATTTTGATAACAAGCGCATGGAGCCTTGTGATAACAAGGGTCATGGAGCACTCTGCTGACAAAGGCATGGAGCATTGTGATGGCAAGGGTCACAGAGCATTGTGAATGAAAAGTTCATGGAGCATTATGGTGACAAATTTCACAGAGCCCTGTGATGACGAGGGCGTGGAACATTTTGATGCCAAAGGTCATGAAGCATTGTGATGACTGGAATCACAGAGCATTGTGATGACAAGGGCATGGAGCTTTGTGATGACAGGGGCATGGAGCATTGGTCTGACAAGTTTCATGGATTATTGAGATGACAGTGGGCATGGCGCATTGTGATGACAAGGGCATGCAGCATTGTTATGAGAAGGTCATGTAGTACTGTGCAGACAGGTGTCAGGGAGCATTGTGATGACATATGTCTTGGTGCATTGTGATGACAATGGCATGGAGCATTGTGAAGCCAAGTGTCAGGGAGCATTGTGATGACAAGTGTATTGAGCATTGTGATAACAAAGGTCATGGAGCATTGTGATGACACGGGCATGGAGTATTGTGATGACAGGCATCATGGAGCGTTGTGATGACAAGTGTTGTGGAACAATGTGATCACAAGGGTTTGGAGCATTGTGATGACAGAGGTCATGGATCATTTTGATTTCAAGGAGCACGGAGCGTTGTGATGACAGTGATCATGGAGCATTGTGATGAGAAGATCATGGAGCATTGGGATCAAAATATTCATGGAGTATTGTGATGACAGGGGTCTTGGAGCACTGTGATAACAAGGCCATGGAGCATTCTGATGACATGTGTCATGGATGTTTGTGATGAAAAGGGGAATGGAGCATTGTGATTACAGGAGTCTTTGAGCATTGTGATGAAAAGGGCATGAATCATTGTGATGAAAAAGGCATGGAGCCTTGTCAGGGCATGTTTAAAGGAGCATACTCTCGACAAATGTCAGGGAGCATTGTGATGACAATTGTATTGAGAATTGTGATGACAAACTTCATGGAGCATTGTGATGAGAAGACCATGGTTAACTGTGATGAGGAGCCTCATGGGGCATTGTGATGACAAGTGTTATGGAACACTGTGATCACAAGTGTTTGGAGCATTGTGATGAGAGAAGTCATGGAGCATATTGATTTCATTGTGATGACAATAGCATGAATCATTATGATGATGGGCATGGTGCATGGGATGACAGGGTTCTTGGAGCATTGAGATTAAAAGGGGCTTGGAGCATTGTGATTACAGGGGTCTTGGATCATTGTGATGACAAGGGCATGGAGCATAGTGAATGAGAAGTCCATGGAGCATTCTAATGACATGTGTCATGGAGCTTTCTGATGACAATTGCATGGAGCATTGTCATTACAGGGTCTTGGAGCATTGTGATAAAAAGGGTCAAGGAGTCTTGTGATGACAAGGCTGTGGATCCTTGTGATGGCACGTTTCATTGAGCATTGTTATGACAGGGGGAATGGAGCATTGTTATGACAAGGGCATGGAGCATTGGACTGAAATGTTTCATGGATTATTGTGATGAGAGTGGGCATGGAGTATTGTGAAGACAAGCATCATGGAGGTTTGTGATGACAACGGCATGGAGCAATGTGATGAGAGGGTTCATGGAGCATTGTGATGACAATGGCATGGAGCATTGTGATGCCAAGGGTCATGGAGCTTTGTGATGACAAATGTCATGGAGCATTCTGATGACAAGGGTGACGTGCATTGTGATGAGAAGGGCAGGGAGCATTGTGATGACAGGGTCATTGAATAATTTGCTGCAAAGGGTCATGGAACATTTTGATTACAGTGGTTATGGAATATTGTGATTTCAGGGGTCATGGAGCTTTGTGATGAAAAGTGTCATGGAGCATTTTGATGACAGGGGTTATGGAATATTGTGATGTCAGGGGTCATTGAACATTGTGATGATAAGTGCATGTAGCATTTTAATGACATGGGTCATGGAACATTGTGATGACAGGGGTGATGGAGTATTGGAATGAATAGTGATGGAACATTGTGATATCAGTGGTGAGAGAGCATTTTGATGAGAAGTGCATGGAGCGCTATAATGACAAGGTTTAAGCAGCATTGTGATGAAAAGGATGTGGAGCATTGTGATGACAGGCACATGGCGCGTTGTGATGACGTGGGTCATGGAGTATTGTGCTGAGAAGCACATGGAGCATTGTGATGACAAGGGTCATGGAGCATTGTGCTGAGAAAGGCATAGAGAATTGTGATGACAAGGGTCACAGAGAATTGTGATGAAAAGTTCATGGAGCATTGTGGTGACAAAGGTCACAGAGACTTGTGATGACGAGGGCATGGAGCATTGTGATGACCAAGGTCATGAAGCATTGTGATGACTGGAGTCACAGAGCATTGTGATGACAGGGGTCATGGAGCATTGTGATGACAAGGGCATGGAGCATTGTGATGACAGGGGCATGGAACACTGGTCTTACAAGTTTCATTGATTATTGTGATGACAGTGGGAATGGCGCATTGTGATGACAATGGCACGGAGCATTTTGATGAAAATGTTATGCAGTATTATGAAGACAGGTGTCAGGGAGCATTGTGAAGACCTAAGTCATGGCCCATTGTGATGACAATGGCATGGAGCATTGTGATTCCAAGTGTCATGGAGGATTGTGATGACAAAGGTAATGGAGCATTGTGATGACAAGGGCTTGGAGCATTGTGATGACAAAGGTCATGGAGCACTGTGCTGACGAGGGCATGGAGCATTGTGATGACAAGGTTCATGGAGCATTGTGCTGAGAAAGGCATGGAGCATTGTGATGACAAGTGTAACAAAGCATTTTGATGAAAAGTTCATGGAGCATTGTGGTGATAAATGTCATAGAGCCTTGTGATGACGATGGCATGGACCATTGTGATGACCAAGGTCATGAAGCATTTTGATTTCTGAAGTCATGGATCATTGTGATGACAATGGCATGGAGCATTGTGATGACAGGGGCATGGAGCTTTGGTCTGACAAGTTTCATGGATTATTGTGATGGCAATGGGCATGGCTCCTTGTGATGACAAGGGCATGGAGCATGGTGATGACAACGTCATGCAGAATTGTGAAGACAGGTGTCAGGGAGCATTGTGATGACCTGTGTCAGTGAGCATTGTGATGATCTATGTCATGGACAATTGTGATGACAATGGCATGGAGCATTGTGATGCCAAGTGTCATGGAGGATTGTGATGACAAAGGTAATGGAGCATTGTGATGACAAGGGCTTGGAGCTTTGTGATGACAAGGGCCATTGACAATTTTGATGACAAATTCGTGAAGCATTGTGATGACAAGCGCATGAAGCTTGCTATGACAGGGGTCATGGAGCATTGCAATGACAAGGACATGGAGAATTTTGATGAAAAGAGCATGTAAAATTGTGATGAGATGTGTCAAAGTGCATTGTGATGACAAGAACGTGGAGACTACTGATGACCAGGGCATGGAGCATTGTGATGGCAGGACTGGGGAGCATTGTGATGTGTAGACCATGGATAATTGTGATGACGGGCATCATGGAGCACTGTAGTGACAAGGGGCATGGAGCATTGTCATAACTGGTGTCATGGATCATTGTGATGACAGGGGTCATGGAGCATTGTGATGACAAGGTTCACGGAGCATTCGGACGACAAGCTTGTGGAGTATTATGATGACAATTGCATGGAGCATTGTGATGAAAAGGCCATTGAGCATTGTGATGACAAGGGCAAGGAGCAATGTGATGAGAGTGTTCATGGAGCATTGTGATGACAATGGCATGGAGTATTGTGATGCAAAGGGTCATGGAGCTTTGTGATGAGAAAGGTCATGGAGCATTTTGATGACAAGTGCGTGGTGCATTGTGATGAGAAGGGCAGGGAGCATTGTGATGACAGGGTCATGGAGCAATTTGATGAAAAGGGTCAGGGAACATTTTAATGACAGGGGTCATGGAACATTGTGATGTCAGTGGTCATGTAGCATTTTGATGACAGGGGTCATGGAACATTGTGATGACAGGGGTGAGGGAGTATTGTGATGACTAGTGATGGAACATTGTGATATCAGTGGTGAGAGAGCATTTAGATGAGAAGTGCATGGAGAATTGTGATAAAAATGTTTATGGGGCATTTTGATGACAAGGTTGTGGAGCATTGTGATGACAAGTGCATGGCACATTGTGATGACATGTGTCTCAGAGAGTTGTGTTGAGAAGCACATGGAGCATTGTGATGACAAGGGTCATGGAGCATTGTGCTGACAAAGGCATGGAGCATTGTGATGACAAGTGTTAGAGAGCATTGTGATGACGAGGGGATGGACCATTGTGTTGACAAAGGTCATAAAGCATTGTGATGACTGGAGTCAAGGAACATTATGATGTGAGGGGCAATGGAGAATTGTGATTACAAGGGCATGGAGCATTGTGATGACAGGGGCATGGAGCATTGGTCTGACAAGTTTCATGGATTATTGCTATGACAGTGGGCATGGAGCATTGTGATGACAGAGGTCATGGATCATTTTCATTTCAAGGACCATGGCGCATTGTGATGACAAGGGCATCAAGCAATGTGAACCCATGTTTCATCGAGGATTTTGATGACAATGGGAATGGAGCATTGTGATGACAAGTTCATGAAGCATTTTGCTGACAAATGCATGGAACATTTTGATGACAAGGGTTATGGAGCACTGTGATGACAAGCGTCACTGAACATTGTGATTACAGGGGTCATGGAGCATTGTGATAACAAGTGCATGGATCATTGTGATGACAAGGGTCATGGAGCATTTTGATGACAAGATTCCCGGATCATTGTGTTGTCAGGGGTGATGGATCGTTGTGATGACTGTGGTCATGGAGCATTGTGATGACAGGGGTCATAGAGCATTGTGATGACAAGGGCATGGTTCACTGTGAATGAGAAGGCCATGAAGCATTCTGATGACATGTGTCATGGAGCTTTGTGATGACAAGGGCATGGAGCATTGTGATTACAGGGTCTTGGAGCATTGTGATGACAAGTGTCATGGAGTCTTGTGATGACAAGGCCGTGGAACCTTGTGATGGCAGGGCTCATGGAGCATTGTTATGACAGGAGTAATGGAGCACTGTGATGACAAGGGCATGGAGCATTTGTCTGAAATGTTTCATGGATTATTGTGATGAGAGTGTGCATGGAGCATTATGATGACACGGGCAAGGTACACTTAGATACATGGGTCATGGAGATTTGTAATGACAAGGGCATGGAGCATTGTGATGAGAAGGGCATCGAGCATTGTGATGACAAGCGTCTTGGAGATTTGTGATGACAAGGGCAAGGAGCAATATGATGAGAGGCTTCTTGGAGCATTGTGATGACAAGTGTATTGAGCATTGTGATGACAAAGGTCATGGAGTACTGTGAATAGAAGCCCAAGGATAACTGTGATGATGAGCATCATTGGGCGTTGTGATGACAAGTGTTATGGAACATTGTGATCACAAGTGTTTAGAGCATTGTGATGACAGAGGTCATGGAGCATATTGATTTCATTTTGATGACAATAGCATGAAGCATTATGTTGATGGGCATGGTGCATTGTGATGACACGGTTCATGGAGCATTGAGATGAAAAGGGGCATGGAGCATTGTGATTACAGGTGTCTTGGACCATTGTGATGACAAGGGCATGGAGCATTGTGATGACAAGGTCATGGCGTATTGTGAAGACAGGTGTCAGGGAGCACTGTGATGACATGTCATTGTCCATTGTGATGACAATGGCATGGAGCATCGTGATACCAAGTGTCATGGAGGATTGTGATGACAAAGGTAATGGAGCATTTTGATGACAAGGGCTTCGGACATTGTGATGAGAAGCGTCATGGAGCATTGTGATGACAAGGGCATGGAGAATTGTGATAGCAAGACCGTGGAGCATTGTGATGAAAAGACCATGGATAATTATGATGAAGAGCGTCATGGATCACTGTAATGACAAGGGGCATGTAGCATTGTGATGACAGGTGTCACGGAGCACTGTGATGAGAAGGCCATGGAGCATTCTGATGACATGTGTCATGGATCTTTGTGATGACAGGGGCATGGAGCATTGTGATGACAGGGGCATGGAGCATTTTGATGACAGGGGCATGGAACATTGTGATGACAAGGTCATGGTGTACTGTGAAGACAGGTGTCAGGGAGCATTGTGATGACATATGTCATCGTCCATTGTGATGACAATGGCATGGAGCATTGTGATACCAAGTGTCATGGAGGATTGTGATGACAAAGGTAATGGAGCATTTTGATTACAAGGGCTTGGGACATTGTGATGACAAGGGTCATGGAGCATTGTGATGATAAGGGCCATTGAGAATTTTTATGACAACGTCGTGAAGCATTGTCATGAGAAGCGCATGGAGCCTGCTATGACAGGGGTCATAGAGCATTGCGATGACAAGTGCATGGAGAATTGTAATGAAAAGATCATGTAACACTGTGATAAGAAGTGTCAAGGAGCATTGTGATGACAAGGACGTGGAGAATTGTGATGACATGGGACATGGAGCATTGTGATGACCAGGGCATGGAGCATTGTGATGGCAAGACCATGGAATATTGTGATGGCAGGGGTCATGGAGCATTGTCATGACAGGGGTAATGGAGCATTGTGATGACAAGGGCATGGAATATTAGTCTGAAAATTTCATGGATTATTGTGATGAGATTCGGCATGGAACATTGTGATGACTAGGGCACGGAACACTGTGATACATGTGTCATGGAGGATTGTAATGACAAGGGCATGGAGCATTGTGATGAGAAGAGTATCGAGCATTGTGATGACAAGCGTCATGGAGCATTCTGCTGAAAAGGGCATGGAGCAATGTGATGAGAGGTTTCATGTAGCTTTTTGATGAAATGGCATGGAGCATTTTGATGCCAAGGGTCATGGAGCTTTGTGATGACAAAGGTCATGGAGCATTTTGATGACAAGTTCGTGGTGCATTTTGATGAAAAGGGCAGGGATCATTGTGATGACAGGTTCATGGAACAAACTGATGAAAAGTGTCATGGAACATATTGATGCCAGGGGTTATGGAACATTGTGATGTCATGGGACCTGGTGTATTTTGATGAAAAGGGTCATGGAGCATTCTGATGAAAAGGTGCATGGAGCATTGTGATTAAAGGGGTTTTGAAAAATTGTGATGACAAGGGCAAGGAGCATTTTGATGAGAAGGCAAAGGAGCATTCTGATGACATGCGTCATGGAGCTTTGTGATGACAAGGACATGGAGCATTGTGGTGACAAAGGTCACAGAGCCTTGGGTGACGAGGGCATGGACCATTGTGATGACAAAGGTCATGAAGCATTGTGATGACAGGTGTCACGGAGCATTGTGATGACATGGGTCATGGAGCATTGTGATGACAAGGGCATGAAGCATTGCGATGACAGGGGCATGGAACATTGGTCTGACAAGTTTCATGGATTCTTGCGATGACATTGGGCATGGCGCATTGTGCTGACAAGGGCATGGAACATCGTGATGACAAGGTCATGGAATATTGTGAAGAGAGGTGTCAGGGATCATTGTGATGACATATGTCATTGTCCATTGTGATGAAAATGGCATGGAGCATTGTGATACCAAGAGTCATGGAGGATTGTGATGACAAAGGTAATGGAGCATTTTGATGAGAAGACCATGGATAATTGTGATGACCAGCGTCATGGGGCATTGTGATGACAAGTGTTATGGAACATTGTGATCAGAAGGTATTGGTGCATTGTGATGACAGAGGTCATTGAACATTTTGATTTCATTGTGAATGACAATAGCATGAAATATTATGGTGGTGGGCACGGTGCATTGGGATGACAGGGTTCATGGAGCATTGAGATGAAAAGGGGCATGGAGCATTTTGATTACAGGGGTGTTGGAGCATTGTGATGACAAGGGCATGGAGCATTGTGATGAGAAAGCCATGGAGCATTCTGATGACATGCGTCATGGAGTTTTGTGATGACAAGGGCATGGAGAATTGTGATTACAGGGGTCATGGAATATTGTGATGACAGGGGTAATGGAGCAATGTGATGACAAGTGCATGGAACATCGGTCTGAAAATTTCATGGATTATTGTGATGAGATTCTTCATGGAGCACTGTGATGACTAGGGCACGGAACACTGTGATACATGTGCCATGGAGGATTGTAATGACAAGGGCATGGAGCATTGTGATGAGAAGTGTATCGAGCACTGTGATGACAAGTGTCATGGAGCATTGTGGTGACAAGGGCATGGAGCAATATGATGAGAGGCTTCATGTAGCATTGTGATGAAATGGCATGGAGCACTGTGATGCCAAGTGTCATGGAGCTTTGTGATGACAAAGGTCATGGAGCATTTTGATGACAAGGTCGTGGTGCATTGTGATCAGAAGGGCAGGGAGCATTATGATGACTGGGTCATGGAGCAAATTGATAAAAAGTGTCATGGAACATTTTGATGACAGGTGTTATGGAATATTGTGATGTCAGGGGTCATGGAGCATTTTGATGAAAAGGGTCATGGAGCATTCTGATGAAAAGGTTAATTGAGCATTGAGATTACAGGGGTTTTGAAGCAATGTGATTACAAGGGCATGGAGCATTGTGATGAGAAGGCAATGGAGCATTCTGATGACATGCGTCATGGAGATTTGTGATGACAAGGACAGGGAGCATTGTGATTACAGGGTTCTTGGAGCATTGTGATGAAAATGGAATGGATCATTGTGATGAAAAATGCATGGATCCCTGTCATGACAGGGTTCAAGGAGCATACTGATGACAACTGTCAGGGAGCATAGTGATGATAACAGTATTGAGCATTCTGATGACAAAGATCATGGAGAATTGTGATGAGAAGACCATGGATAATTGTGATGACCAGCGTCAAGGGGCATTGTGATGACAATTGTTATGGAACCTTGTGATCAGAAGGGTTTGGTGCATTGTGATGACACAGGTCATGGAGCATTTTGATTTCATTGTGATGACAATAGCATGAAATATTATGGTGATGGGCACGGTGCATTGTGATGACAGGGTTCATGGAGCATTGAGATGAAAAGGGGCATGGAGCACTGTGATTACAGGGGTGTTGGAGCATTGTGATGACAAGGGCATGGAGCATTGTGATGAGAAGGCCTTGGAGCATTCTGATGACATGCGTCATGGAGCTTTGTGATGACAAGGGCATGGAGAATTGTGATTACAGGGGTCATGGAATATATGTGATGACAGGGGTGAGGGAGTATTGTGATGACGAGTGATGGAACATTGTGATATCAGTGGTGAGAAGGCATTTTGAGGAGAAGTGCATGGACCTTTGTGATGAGAAAGGTCATGAATCTTTGTGATGCCTGGAGTCACGGTGCATTTTGATGAAAGCGGTCATGGAGCATTGTGATGACAAGGGCATGGAGCAATGTGATGGCAGTGGCATGGAACATTGGTCTGACAAGTTTCATGGATTATTGTGATGACATTCGGCATGGAACATTGAGATGACAAGGGCATGGATCATTGTGTTGACAAAGGCATGGAGCATTTTGATGACAAGGGACACAGAGGATTGTGATGAAATATTCATGGAGCATTGTGGTGTAAAAGATCACAGAGCCTTGTTTGAAGAGGACATGGACCACTGTGATGACAAAGGTGATGAAACATTGTGATGACTGGAGTCACAGAGCATTGTGATGACAGGGGTCATGGAACATTGCTCTGACAAGATTATGGATTATTGTGATGAGAGTGGGCATGGCGCATTGTGATGACAAGGGCATGGAACATTGTGATGACAAGGTCATGGAGTATTGTGAAGACAGGTGTCAGGGAGCATTGTGATGACATATGTCATTGTCCATTGTGATGATAATGGCATGGAGCCTTGTGCTACCAAGTGTCATGGAGGATTGTGATGACAAAGGTAATGGAGCACTTTGATGACAAGGGCTTGGGAACTTGTGATGACAAGGGTCACGGAGCATTTTGATGACAAGGGCATGGAGCATTGTGATGACAAGGGCCATTGAGAATTTTGATGACAACGTCGTGAAGCATTGTGATGACAAGCGCATGGAGCTTGCTATGACAGTGGTCATACAGCATTGCGATGACAAGTGCATGGAGAATTGTGATGACAAGATCATGTAACATTGTGATGAGAAGTGTCACGAAGCATTGTGATGACAAGGACGCGGAGAAATGTAATGACTTGGGACATGGAGCATTGTGATGAACAGGGCATGGAGAATTGTGATAGCAAGACCGTGGAGCATTATGATGAGACGACCATGGATAATTATGATGAAGAGCGTCATGGATCACTGTAATGACAAGGGGCATGGAGCATTGTGATGACAGGTCTCATGGAGCATTGTGATGAGAGGGGTCATGGCGCATTGTGATGACAAGGGTAATGGAGCATTGTGATGAGAAGTTCATGGAGCATTGGCCTGAAAATGTTCATGGAGTATTGTGATTACAGTGGTCAAGGAGCATTGTGATGACAAGGGAATGGAGCATTTTGATGACAAGGTCCTGGAGCAGTGTGAGGAGAAGACCATGGAGCCTTGTGATGACAAGTCTAAAGGAGCATTTTGATGAATAGGGGCATGGAACATTGTGATTAAAGGGGTCTTGGAGCATTGTGATGACAAGGTCATGGAGCATAGTGATGAGAAGGCCATGGAGCATTCTGATGACATGTGTCATGGATCTTTGTGATGACAGGTGCATGGAGCATTGTGATTACAGGGGTCTTGGAGCACTGTGATGAAAAGGGTCATGGAGCCTTGGATGCCAAGGCGGTGGAACATTGTGATGGCAGTGGTTATGGAGCATTGTTATGACAAGGGCATGGAGCAATGTGATGACAGGGGCATGGAACATTGGTCTGACAAGTTTCATGGATTATTGTGATGACATGTGCATGGAGCATTGAGATGACAAGGGCATGGAGCATTGTGGTGACAAAGGTCACAGAGCCTTGTATGACGAGGGCATGGACCATTGTGAGGACAAAGGTCATGAAGCATTGTGATGACTGGAGTCACGGAGCATTGTGATGACAGAGATCATGGAGCATTTTGATGAGAAGGGCATGGAGCATTGTGGTGACAAAGATCACAGAGCCTTGTGTGATGAGGGCCTGGACCATTGAGAGGACAAAGGTCATGAAGCATTGTGATGACTGAAGTCACGGAGCATTGTGATGACAGGGGTCATGGAGCAATGTGATGACAAGGGCATGGAGCATTGTGATGACAGAGGCATGGAACAGTGGTCTGACATGTTTCATGGATTATTGTTATGACAGTGGGCATGGCGCATTGTGAGGACAAGGGCATGGAACATTGTGATGACAAGGTCATGGAACATTGGTCTGACAAGTTTCATGGATTATTGTGATGACAGTGGGCATGGAGCTTTGAGATGACAAGGGCATGGAGCATTGTGGTGAAAAAGGTCACAGAGCCTTGTGTGACCAGGGCATGGACCATTGTGAGGACAAAGGTCATGAAGCATTGTGATGACTGGAGTCACGGAGCATTGTGATGACAGGGATCATGGAGCATTGTGATGACAAGGGCATGGATCATTGTGATGACAGGGGCATGGAACATTGGTCTCACATGTTTCATGGATTATTGTGATGACAGGTGTCAAGGAGCACTGTGATGAGAATGTCATAGAACACTGTGCTGAAAATGTTCATGGAGTATTGTGATGACAGGAGTCATGGAGCATTGTGATGACAAGAGAAAGGAGCATTGTGATGTCAAAGTCCTGGAACATTGTGATGAGAAAACCATGGAGCCTTGTGATGACATTCTCATGGAGCATTCTAATGAAAATGGGCATGGAGCATTGTGATTACAGGGGTCGTGGAACATTCTGATGACAAGGGAATGGTGCATTGTGATGAGAAAGCCATGGAGCATTCTGAAGACATGCATCATGGAGCTTTGTGATGACAAGGACATGGAGCATTGTGATTTCATCTGTATGGAGCCTTTTGATGACAAGGGTCATGGAGCCTTGTGATAACAAGGCTGTGGAACATTGTGATTACTGGGATCATGGAGCATTGTTATGACAGTGGTAATGGAGCATTGTGATGACAAGGCCATGGGGCATTGGTCTGAAAAGTTTCATGGATTATTGTGATGAGAGTGGGACTGGAGCACTGTGATGACAAGGGCCTGGAACACTGTGGTACAGGGTTCATGGAGGACTTTAATGACAAGGGCATGGAGCATTGTTATGAGAAGGGCATCGAAAATTGTGATGACAAGCGTCATGGAGATTTGTGATGACCAGGGCATGGAGCAATGTGATGAGAAGGTTCCTGGAGCATTGTGATGACAATGACATGGAGCATTGTGATGCCAAGGGTCACTGAACTTTGTGATGACAAAAGTTATGGAGCATTTTGATGACATGTGTTATGGAGCATTTTGAGGTCAGGGGTCATGGACCACTGTGATGATAAGTGCATGTAGTATTGTGATGACAGGGGTGATGGAACATTGTGATGAGAAGGGTGAGGGAGTATTGTGATGACTAGTTATGGAACAGTGTGATATCAGTGTTGACAGAGCATTTTGATGAGAAGTGCAGGGAGCATTGTGATGAAAAGCTGGTGGAGCATTGTGTTGACAAGCGCATGGAGCATTGTGATGACAAGTGTCTTTGCGTATTGTGCTGAAAAAGACATGGAGCATTGTGATGACAAGGGTCATGGAGCATTGTGTTGAAAAGTTCATGGAGCATTGTGGTGACAGGTCACAGAGCCTTGTGATGACGAGGGCACTGACCATTGTGATCACAAAGATCATGAAGCATTGTGATGAATGGAGTCACGGAGCATTGTGATGACAGCTGCCATGGAGCATTGGGATGTCAAGGGCATGGAGCATTGTGATGACAGGGGCATGGTGCATTTTGATGGTAAAACCCTGAAGCATTGTGATGAGAAGACCTTGGGTAATTATGATGATGAGCATCATGGAGCACTGTACTGACAAAGGGCATGGAGCATTGTGATGACAGGTGTCAGGGAACATTCTGATGACAGAGGTCATGGAGCATTGTGATGACAAAGGCATGGAGTATTGTTAAGATAGGTGTCAGGGAGCATTGTGATGACATATGTCATGTTCCATTGTGATGCCAATGACATGGAGCATTGTGATGCCAAGTGTCATGGAGGATTGTGATGACAAAGGTAAAGGAGCTTTGTGATGACAAGGGCATGGATCATTGTGATGACAAGGGCCATTGAGAATTTTAATGACCAGGTCTTGAAACATTGTGATGACAAGCGCATGGAGCTTGCTATGACAGGGGTCCTGCAGCATTGTGATGACAAGTGCATGAAGAATTTTGATGACAAGAGCATATAACATTGTGAGGAGAAGTGTCAAGGAGCATTGTGATGATAAGGACGTGGAGAATTGTGATGACAAGGGACATGGAGCATTGAGATGACCAGGGCATGAAGCATTGTGATGGTAAAACCCTGAAGCATAGTGATGAGAAGACCTTGGGTAATTGTGATGATGAGCATCATGGAGCACTGTACTGACAAGGGGCTTGGAGCATTGTGATGACAGGTGTCAGGGAACATTGTGATGACAGAGGTCATGGAGAATTGTGATGACAAGGGCTTGGAGCATTGTGATGACAAGTGTCATGGAGCATTGTGATGACAATGGCATGCAGCATTGTGATGACAAGGGACATTGAGAATTTTTATAACAATGTCATGAAGCATTGTGATGACAAGCATATGGAGCTTGCTATGACATGGGTCAGGGAGCATTGCGATGACAAGTTCATGGAGAATTGTGATGACAAAAGCATTTAAAATTGTGATGAGAAGTGTCATCGAGCATTGTGATGACAAAGAGGTGGAGAATTGTGATGACAAGGGACATGGAGCATTGTGATGACCAGGGCATGGAGCAATGTGATGTAAAGATGGTGGAGCATTGTGATGAGAAGGCCATGGATAATTGTGATGACGAGCATCATGGAGCATTATGATTACAAGAGCCGTGGAGCATTCTGACGTAAGATATCACTTATGAAGAAAATGTAAGCATGGCTAAACAAGAACAGAATTAGGAAAGAGAACAGAGTCTCACATTTAGAAAACACACTTATGCCGGCTTAAGGTGGAAGGAGAGGTGGGGAGATGAAGAAAACAAGAATTTGATATTAGCACAGGTACCGTTGCATAATCCAAATACAGAAGAGACAAGACCTACTCCTTCCTCAGTGAACAGGACTCAACAGCCCTATTCCTGCAGAGGAATATATCTGACTAGTAAGAATCTTAAAACCTATATATTGATATGTCTCCATAAGGGAATCAAGTGTGTCTAGACTCGTGTAAACATGGCAGTGAGAATCAGCTCAAACCCACTATAAAAAGGAATTTCAAAAACAAAACAAAAAAACAGGGAAATTCTTTACAATTCCTTCAGGGGCTCTGATGAAACCAGGAATGACCCTATCTACAATGACAGCTGGATGTGGCATAAGGCTGGACACTTGGGACTGAGAGGATTGGTGAGAATCGGTGAGCAAATGCAGACCATTTAGAGCAATAATGCATGCCACCAATTCCACGGGTCCCAAGTCGACAGGTAAAAGGGAATATCACTACAGTTATAACATGTATGGGAAACGTAGAGAATGGACACACTGTGAACACGAAAGGATTCTAAAACTCAACTAATAGTCCCTATCCTGGCGCTCCAGTTTGAGTTTCCCACTGCTTTACTATCAATCTCCCAACTTGTTGAGACAGCCCCTTTAACCTCCTGGTTCTCACATGTTGCCAATTGGCAGAGGATGAAAGGTAAGATGGAGAACCAATGAGAGAGTTGCTGTTAGCCATTTGGACGGGCACATGTCACTCTAATTTCCGGTCAGGAAGAAATATTAACCAAAGTCTCAGTCACCCGCCAGGAACCAGTAAAGGTCCTCAACCTAAATTGTGGATTTGCTGTCAGCTTACAAAAAACGAATTGAAAAATGGAGCTCTGAGGCACAGCAATTCAAAAACTGGCAGCGTAATGAACGAAAACTATCGTCCAAAAATCTTTTGAGGGATGTCAATGAGGCGGACATGAAAACGAGGCACAATAGCATGAAACAAATTTCAAGAGGTACTTTGGAATCGCCTTTTAAGCACAGCAAGAGGTGCTCATTGTCGACAATGATGTACTTGGCCAAAAAGTGCATATGAGTTTTTTCCAGAATATATTCAGGAGAAAATGCATATGCCCTTTTTGGCCAAGCAAGCAAGCGGGCAATGCAAATCTGCACTACAAAGCAGTATCACTTCCCACTGGACAAAAGGGACATCTGCAAAATGTGTAAAATCTAGAAAGGCAACACAGGCCCTGGAGAACAGGGAGCCTAGTTAGGCTGATGGGCGGCGTGTAGATTGCCAACTGCCTCTGTGGAAGAATGCATTGTGTTCCCCCAAAAAAGTAAACAACAGAGCTACAGAGCCAAGTGCACTTCCAGTCTAGGGAATATACCTTGGGAAAACTGAAAATCAATAAGACAGAGCCACCCCAAAATTTAGGGCTGCACTGCTTACAAGAACCTCAACTTGGGTACATGTGAAATATCCCAGGAAAGACAAAAATGGTTCAAGAAATTGTGGTACTTACGTACGATGGAATATCTCTCAGCCATGAAATCAATGTCATAAGGCCAGTAGCAGCAAAATGAGTGGATTCAGGTATGATGATTCTAAGGAAAATAAGTCACAGAGAAAAAGAAACTTATCATAAGATATCACTTATGAAGGTCCTGTAAACATGGCTACACATGAAGTGAGTTAGGAAAGAGAACAGAGTCTCACATTCAGAAAACACCCTTATGCCTTCTTAAGGGGGAAGGAGAGGTGTGGTGATGCATAAAACCAGAGATTGATATTAGTACAGGTGCCGTTCCAAAATCCAAATAAGGAATAGACAAGACCTAAACTTTCCTGAGTTAAAGGAACTCAAAACCCCATATTTCCCGCAGAGGAATACATCTGACTAGTTTAAATCTTAAAACCTATGTATCAATATGTCTCCATAAGGTAATCAAGTGTGTCCAGACTGGCATAAACATGGCAGTGAGAATTAGATCACACCCAATATAAAAAGGAATTTCAAAAACAAAACAAAAAAACAGGGAAATTGTTTACAATTCCTTCAGGGGCTCTGATGAAACCTGTAATGACCCTATCTACAATGACAGCTGGATGTGGCATAAGTCTGGACACTTGGGACTGAGAGGATTGGTGAGATTGGTTCAGCAAATGCAGACCATTTAAAGCAATAATGTGTGGCACACATTCCCATGGTCCCAACTCCGCAGGTTGAAGGGAATACTACTACAGCTATAACATTTACGGGAAACCTAGAGAATGGACACACTGTGAATACGAAAGGTTTCTAAAACTCAACTAATAATCCCTCTCCTGTTGCTCCAGTTTGAATTTCCAACTGCTTTACTATCAATCTCCCAACTTGTTGAGACAGAACTTTTAACCTCCTGGTTCTCACATGTTGCCAATTGGCAGAGGATGAAAGGTAAGATGGAGAACCAATGAGAGAGTTGCTGTTAGGCATTTGGACTGGCACATGTCACTCTAATTTCCCGTCAGGAAGAAATATTAACCAAAGTCTCAGTGACCCGTCAGGAACCAGTAAAGGTCCTCAACCAAAATTGTGGATTTGCTGTCAGCTTACAAAAAACGAGTTGAAAAATGGAGCTCTGGGGCACAGCAATTCAAAAATTGGCAGCGTAATGAACGAAAACTATCGTCCAAAAATCTTTTGAGGGATGGCAATGAGGCGGACTTGAAAACGAGGCACAATAGCATGAAACACATTTCAAGAGGTACTTTGCAATCGCCTTTTAAGCACAGCAAGAGGGGCTCATTGTCGACAAAGATGAACTTGGCCAAAAAGTGCATATGAGTTTTTTCCAGAATATATTCAGGAGAAAATGCATATGCCCTTTTTGGCTAAGCAAGCAAGCGGGCAATGCAAATCTGCACTACAAAGAAGTATCACTTCCAAGCGGTCAAAAGGGACATCTGCAAAATGTGTAAAAAACAGAAAGGCAAGACATGCCCTGGAGAACAGGGAGCCTAGTTATGCTGATGGGCAGGATGTAAATTGCCAAACGACTCTCTGGAGGAGTGCAATGTGTTCCCTAAAACAATTAAACAACAGAGCTACAGAGCCAAGGGCACTTCCAGTCTAGGGAATATACCTTGGGAAAACTGAAAATCAATAAGACAGAGCCTCCCCAAAATTTAGGTATGAACTGTTTACAAGAACCTCTACTTGGGTACACCTAAAATATCCCAGGAAAGACAAAATTGGTTCAAGAAATTTTGGTACTTACGTATGATGGCTTATTCCTCAGCCATGAAATCAATGTCATAAGGCCAGTAGCAGCAAAATGAGTGGATTCAGGTACGATGATTCTAAGTGAAATAAGTCACAGAGAAAAGAAACTTATCATAAGATATCACTTATGAAGGTCCTGTAAACATGGCTACACATGAACAGAGTTAGGAAAGAGAAAAGAGCCTCTCATTTAGAAAACACTGTTATGCCTTCTTAAGGGGAAAGGAGAGGAGGGGTGATGCATAAAACCACAGTTTGATATTCGTTCAGGTACCATTCCAAAAACCAAATATGGAATAGACAAGACCTACACCTTCCTCAGGGAAAGAGACACAAAACCCCATATTTCCCGCAGAGGAAAATATCTGACTAGTAATAATCTTAAAACCTATATATTGATATGTCAAAATAAGGGAATCAAGTGTGTCTAGACTGGCATTAACATGGCAGTGAGAATCAGCTCAAACCCAGTATAAAAAGGAATTTCAAAAACAAACAAAAAAAACCCGGGAAATTCTTTACAATTCCTTCAGTGGCTCTGATGAAACCTAGAATGACCCTATCTACAATGACAGCTGGATGTGGCATAAGGCTGGACACTTGGGACTGAGAGGATTGGTGAGATTGGGTGAGCAAATGCAGACCTTTTAAAGCAATAGTGTGTGCTTCACATTCCAAGGGTCCCAAATCTCCAGGTTGAAGGGAATATTACTACAGCTATAACGTGTATGGGAAACCTAGAGAATGGACACACTCTGAATAAGAAGGGTTTCTAGAACTCAACTAATTGTCCCTCTCCTGGTTCTCCAGCTAGAATTTCCAACTGCTTTACTATCAATCTCCCAAATTGGAGAGACAGGCCCTTTAACCTCCTGGTTCACACAGGTCGCCAATTTGGCAGAGGATGAAAGGGAAGAGGGAGAACCAATGAGAGAGTAGCTATTGGGCATTTGGACGGGCACATGTCACTCTAATTTCCTGGCAGGAGGAGGAATTAATCAAAGTCTCAGCCAAACACTGGGAACCTGTATAGGACCTGAACCAAAATTTTGGACTTGAGGTCAGCTCACAAAAAACGAGTTGAAAAATGGAGCTCAGGGGCACAGCAATTCACAAACTGGCAGAGTACTAAAGGGCAACTATCGTCCAAAAATCTATTGAGGGAAGGAAACGAGGCGGAGTTGAAAGCGATCCAGAATAGCAGGAATCAGATTTCAAGGGGTACATTGGAATCGCCTTCAAAGCACAGGAAGAGGGGCACAACTTCGACAATGATGCACTTGGCCAAAAAGGTCGTATGCGTTGACTCCTGAATATATTCAGGAGAAAACACATACGCCCTTTTTGGCCAAGCAAGCAAGCGGGCAATGCAAATCTGCACTACAAAATGTATCACTTCCCACCGGTCAAAAGGGACATCCGCAAAATGTGTAAAAACCAGAAAGGCAAGACAGGCCCTGGAGAACAGAGAGCCCAGTTATGCTGATGGGCGGGATGTAAATTACCAACTGCCTTTGTGGAGGAGTTCACAGTGTTCCCTAAACAAGTAAACAAGAGAGCTGCCGAACCAAGGGCACTTCCAGTCTAGGGAATATACCTTGGGAAAACTGAAAATCAATAAGACAGAGCCACCCCAAAATTGCGGCTGCACTGCTTACAGGAACTTCAACTTGGGTACACCTTAAATATCCCAGGAAAGACAAAAATTCTTTAAGAAATTGTATTACTTACAGACGATGTAATATCCCACAGCCATGAAATCAATGTCATGAGGCCAGTAGCAGCAAAATGAGTGGATTCAGGTATGATGATTCTAAGAGAAATAAGTCACAGAGAAAAGGAAACTTATCATAAGATATCACTTATGAAGGTCCTGTAAACATGGCTACACATGAACTGAGTTAGGAAAGAGAACAGAGTCTCACATTTAGAAAACAATCTTATGCCTGCCTAAGGGGGATGGAGAGGTGGGGTGATGCATAAAACCAGAGTTTGATATTAGTACAGTTACCGTTCCAAAAACCAACTACGAATTATACATGTCATACACCTTCGTCAGTGAAAGGGACTCAAAACCCCATATTTCCCGCAGAGGAATATATCTGACTAGTAAGAATCTTAAAACCTATGTATTGATATGTCTCCATAAGGGAATCAAGTGTGTCTACACTGGCATAAACATGGCAGTGAAAATCAGCTCAAACCCACTATAAAAAGGAATTTCAAAAACCAAACAAAAAAATAGGGAAATTCTTTACAATTCCTTCAGGGGCTCTGATGAAACCTGGAATGACCCTATCTACAATGACAGCTGGATGTGGCATAAGGCTGGACACTTGCGACTGAGAGGATTGGTGAGATTGGGTCAGCAAAAGCAGATCATTTAAAGCAATAATGCGTGGCACACATTCCAAGGATCCCAACTCTCCAGGTTGAAGGGAATATTACTACAGCTATAACATGTACGGGAAACCAAGAGAATGGACACACTGTGAATACGAAAGGTTTCTAATACTCAACTAATAGTCCCTCTCCTGGTGCTTCGGTTTGTATTTCCAACTGCTTTACTATCAATCTCCCAACTTGGAGAGACAGCCCCTTTAACCTCCTGGTTCTCAAAGGTTGCCAATTTGTCAGAGGATGAAAGGAAAGATGGAGAATCAATGAGAGAGTAGCTGTTAGGCATTTGGAAGGGCACATGTCACTCTAATTTCCCGGCAGAAACAAGAATTAACCAAAGTCTCAGCCACACGCTGGGAACCAGTATAGATCCTGAAGCAAAATTTTGGACTTGTGGTCAGCTCACAAAAAACGAGTTGAAAAATAGGGCTCAGGGGCACAGCAATTCACAAACGGGCAGAGTAATAAAGGGCAACTATCGTCCAAAAATCTGTTGAGGGTAGGCAACGAGGGGAACTTGACAGGAAGCCAGAATAGCAGGAAACAGATTTCAAGAGGTACATTGGAATCGCCTTTAAAGCACAGGAAGAGGGGCACAATTTCGACCATGATGCACTTGCCCAAAAAGGGCGTATGCGTTTCCTCCTAAATATAATCAGGAGGAAACTCATAGGCCCATTTTGGCCAAGCAAGCAAGCGGGCAATGAAATTCTGCAGTACAAAGAAGTATCACTTCCAAGCGGTCAAAAGGGACATCTGCAAAATGTGTAAAAAACAGAAAGGCAAGACAGGCCCTGGAGAACAGGGAGCCTAGTTATGCTGATGGGCGGGATGTAAATTGCCAACCGCCTCCCTGGAGGAGTGCAATGTGTTCCCTAAAACAATTAAACAACAGAGCTACAGAGCCAAGGGCACTTCCACTCTAGGGAATATACCTTGGGAAAACTGAAAATCATTAAGACAGAGCCACCCCAAAATTTAGGGCTGCACTGTTTACAAGAACCTCAACTTGGGTACACCTAAAATATCCCAGGAAAGACAAAATTGGTTCAAGAATTTTTAGTACTTACATACGATGGATTATCCCTCAGCCATGAAACCAATGTCATAAGGCCAGTAGCAGCAAAATGAGTGATTTCAGGTAAGATGATTCTGAGTGAAATAAGTCACAGAGAAAAAGAAACTTATCATAAGATATCACTTATGAAGGTCCTGTAAACATGGCTACACATGAACAGAGTTAGGAAAGAGAAAAGAGCCTCTCATTTAGAAAACACTCTTATGCCTTCTTAACGGGAAAGGAGAGGAGGGGTGATGCATAAAACCAGAGTTTGATATTCGTACAGGTACCATTCCAAAAACCAAATATGGAATAGTCAAGACCTACACCTTCCTCAGGGAAAGAGACACAAAACCCCATATTTCCCGCAGAGGAATATATCTGACTAGTAATAATCTTAAAACCTATATATTGATATGTCTCCATAAGGGAATCAAGTGTGTCTAGCCTGGCATTAACATGGCACTGAGAATCAGCTCAAACCCACTATAAAAAGGAATTTCAAAACAAACAAAAAAAAAACCGGGAAATTCTTTACAATTCCTTCAGGGGCTCTGATGAAACCTGGAATGACCCTATCTACAACCACAGCTGGATGTGGCATAAGCCTGGACACTTGGGACTGAGACAATTGGTGAGATTCGGTGAGCAAATGCAGACAATTTAAAGCAATAATATGTGGCACACATTCCAAGGGTCCCAACTCTCCAGGTTGAAGGGAATATTAATACAGCTATAACATGTACTGGTAACCTAGAGAATGGACACAATGTGAATATAAAAGGTTTCCAAAACTCAACTAATAATCCCTCTCCTGGTGCTCCGGTTTGACTTTCCAACTGCTTTACTATCAATCTCCCAACTTGGAGAGACAGCCCCTTTAACCTCCTTGTTCTCACAGTTGGCCAATTTTGTAGTGGATGAAAGGGAAGAGGTAGAACCAATGAGAGAGTAGCTGTTAGGCATTTGGACAGACACATGTCATTCTAATTTCCCGGCAGGAAGAAGAATTAACCAAAGTCTCAGATCCGCCGGGAACCAGTATAGATCCTGAACCAAAATTTTGGACTTGCGGTCAGCTCAGAAAAAACGAGTTGAAAAATGGAGCTCAGGGGCACATTAATGCACAAACTGGCAGAGTAGTAAAGGACAACAATCGTCCGAAAATCTGTTGAGGGAAGGCAACGCGGTGGACTTGAAAGCGAGCCAGAATAGCAGGAAACAAATTTCAAGTGGAACATTGGAATCACATTTAAAGCACAGGAATAGGGGCACAACTTCGACAACGATGCACTTGGCCAAAAAGGGCGTATGCGTTTTCTCCTGAATATATTCAGGAGAAAACGCATACATGGTTTTTGGCCAAGCAAGCAAGCCGGCAATGCAAATCTGCACTACAATGAAGTATCACTTCCCACAGGTCAAAAGGGCCATCCGCAAAATGTGTAAAAAACAGAAAGGCAAGATAGGCCCTGGAGAACAGGGAGCCTAGTTATGCTGATGGACAGGATGTAAATTGCGAACTGCCTCTCTGGAGGAGTGCATTGTGTTCCCTAAAACAAGGAAACAACAGAGCTACAGAGCCAAGGGCACTTCCAGTCTAGGGAATATACCTTGGGAAAACTGAAAATCAATAAGATAGAGCCACCCCAAAATTTAGGGCTGCTTATGTAGATGGTTTACTTATGTAGAGTGGAATATTACTCATCCAGAAATCAATGAAATAAGGCCAGTTGTAACAACTCTGGAGGAGTTACATACGATCATTCTAAGTGACGTATGTCAGAAAGAAAAAGACACATATCATAAGATGTCACTTAAAGGTGGAATCAAAAATGGCTACACATGAAATAAATTACAAAACAGAAACATAGTCAAATATGTAGAAAATAGACATAAGGCTGCTAAATGGAAATGTGAGGAAGGGTGAGGTATTATGCAGGAGGTTGAAATTAGCAAAGATACCATTCCAAGTACCAAATTGAATAACTGACAAGGCCTACACGGTACCTCAAAGAACTGCACTCAGCCCACTCAAGTCACTGGAAAATAATACATATGAATGGTAAGCATCTGAAAAAGAATTTATTGTTGTCTCACAGTACATGAATCAAGTGGATGTATAGCAGCAAAAAACAGAGCTTTGAAAATCAGCTGTAACCAATATAAAAATAAATTAAAAAATATTTATAAAAACAGTGAGACAGACAAAAATTCTTACAACTTTTGTTGAAGGGCTATGATGTAACATGGATTGAACACATGTAGACCCACAGCAGGATGATATATAAGACTGGAAGCTATGCACGCTAAGAGATGTTAGAGAGGCTGGGTGATGACATGCAGAACTTTAAAAGAAATACTGCCTGATTCCCATTCCATGGGTCCCAAATCTGCAGGTTCAAGGGAATCTTCTGACAGCGAAAACATGCCTGGGAGACCGAGACGAATGTATACCGTGTGATCAGGAAAGGGGTCTAAAATGAACCTCATTTTTGATCTCCTGGAGCTGGGGTTCGCCATTCCAGCCAAATGACTAACAATCTCCCCACTTGGAGAATCAGCACCTTTAACCTCCTGTTTCACACAGTTTGCAATTTGTGCAGAGGATAAACGGGAATAGGGGGAACCAATGAGAGACTAGCTGTAGGAGTTTTGACAGGCACATGTCACTCTAATTTCCCATTAGGAAGAAAAATTAACCAAAGGCTCAGCCTGCCTCCCCAGCACAAGAATAGGGCCGGAAGCAATACAATGGTTTGGCGGCCAGCTCACAAAAAAAGCGAGTTTCAAAATGGAGCTGAGGAGCAGACAATTCAAAGACCTACAAAGATAAAAATGATAACCAACGTCCAAAAATATATTCAGGTAAGGCAACGAAGAGGATCTGAATGAGAGGCAGAATTGCAGGAAACAGATTTCAAAAGGTAGATTGGACTCACATTTAAAGCATATGAAAAGCAGCAGAATTTCTAAAATGATGTAGTTGGGCAAAAGGGTGTATGCGTTTTTTTCATGAATAACTTCAGGAAAAAAACACATACAGAGTTTTTGGCCAACCAAGCAAGCGGGAAATGCAAATCTGCACAACAAAGAAGTCTCAATTTCCACTGCTCAGAAAGGCCATCCAAAATATATGTACAAACCAGAAATGCAGGAGAGGCCATGGAGAACAGGGAGCTAGTCACGCTGATGGGTGGGGTATAAATATCCAAGAGCCACTCTGAAGTAGTGTATGCTGTTTCCTAAAACATCTAAAATACAAAGCTACCGAGCATAGGGCACTTCCACTCATGGGCATATAACTTGGGAAGACTAAATATCAACAAGACACAGGCACCCCAAAGATTAGGGCTGCTCTCCATACAAGAAACTGAACATCAGTACAACTTAAGTATTCCAGGAAAGAGAAAATTGCGTAAAGAACTTGTGGTAATTTTGTACAATTGAATATCACTCAGACATGAAATCAATGTCATAAGGCCAGTAGCAGCAAAATGAGTGGATTTAGGTACGATGATTCTAAGTGAAATAAGTCACACAGAAAAAGAAACTTATCATAAGATATCACTTATGAAGTTCCTGTAAACATGGCTACACATGAACTGAGGAAAGAGAACAGAGTCTCACATCGAGAAAACACTCTTATGCCTGCTTAAGGGGGAAGGAGAGTTGTGGTGATGCATAAAACCAGAGTTTGATATTAGCACATGTACCATTCCATGAAGCAAATACAGAATAGACAAAACCTACACCTTCCTCAGTGAACGGGACTCAAAACCCCAATTCCCAGCACAGGAATATATCTGACTAGTAAGAAACTTAAAACCTATATATTGATATATCTCCATAAGGGAATCAAGTGTGTCTAGAACGGCAGAAACATGTTGGTGAAAATCAGCTCAACCCCATTATAAAAATGAATTTCAAAAACAAAACAAGAAAAACAGCGAAATTCATACACAATTCCTTCAGGGGTTCTGATGAAACCTGGAATGACCCCATCTGCAAAGACAGCTAGATGATACATAAGGCTGGATACTTGTGGCTGAGAGGACTGGTGAGATTGGGTGAGAAAATGCAGACCCTTTAAAGCAGTAATGCATGCCACCCATTCCATGGGTCCCAGCTCTCCAGGTAGAAGGGAATATCACTACAGTTATAACATGTATGGGAAACCTAGATAATGGACACCCTGTGATGGCAAAAGATTTCTAAAAGGCTCCTAATTTTTCCCCTCCTTGTGCTCCAGTTTGGCATTCCAACTGCTTTACTATCAATCTCCCAACTTGGAGAGTCAGCCCCTATAAGCTCCTGCTTTGCACAGTTTGCAAATTGTGCAGTGGATGAAAGGGAAGAGGGAGAACCAATCAGAGAGTAGCTGTAGGCATTTGGACGGACACATGTGACTCTAATTTCCCGTCTGGAAGGAAGAATTATCCAAAGTGTCAGCCTGCACCCCCGGAACCAGTATAGGTCCTGTAGCAAAATTGTGGATTTGCGGTCATCTCACAAAAACACGAGTTGAAAATTGGAGCTCAGGTGTACAGCAATTCACAAACCTGCAGAGTTATAAAGGACAACTCTCTTCCAAAAATCTGTTGAGGGAAGGCAACGAAGCAGACTTGAAAATGAGGCAGAATTGCACAAAACATATTTCAAGAGGTAAATTGGAATCGCCTTTAAAGCACAGGAAAAGCGTAACAACTTCGACAATGATGCACTTGGCCAAAAAGGGCGTATGCATTTTCTGCTGAATATATCCAGGAGAAAATGAATACGCCCTTTTTGGCCAATCAAGCAAGCCCGCAATGCAAATCCACACTACAAAGAATTGTCACTTCCTACCGGTCAAAAGGGACATCCGAAAATCTGTAAAAAACAGGAAATAAAGACAGAGATAACAAGAGCATGTTGCAATGTGATCCCAAGGGTCATGGAGGACTGTGATGACAATGTCATGGAGCATTTTGCTGACAAAGGCATGGAGCATTGTGATGACAAGGGTCACGGAGCACTGTGATGACAAGCCTCACGGAGCATTGTGATTACAGGGGTCATGGAGCATTGGGATGACAAGGGCATGGATCATTGTGATGACAAGTGTTATGGAGCATTTTGATGACAAGAGTCCCGGATCACTGTGTTGTCAGGGGTCATGGAGGGTTGTGATGACCGTGGTCATGGAGCATTGTGATGACAAGGGTCATGTAGAAGTGAGATGAGAAGGTCATGGAGCTTTGGGCTGAAAATGTTCATGGAGTATTGTGATGACATGGGTCATGGAGCATTGTAATGAGAAGACCATGGAGCCTTGTGATGACAAGTCTCATGGAGCATTCTGATGAAAATGGGCATGGAGAATTGTGATTACAGGGGTCTTGGAGCATGGTGATGACAAGGGCATGGAGCATTCGGATGACATGCATCATGGAGCTTTGTGATGACAAGGGCATGGAGCATTGTGATTACAGGGTTCTTGGAGCATTGTGATGAAAAGGGAATGGATCATTGTCATGGAAAAGGCATGGAGCCTGGTCATGACAGGGTTCAAGGAGCATACTGATGACAAGTGTCAGGGAGCATAGTGATGACAACTGTATTGAGCATTGTGATGAAAAAGGTCATGGAGCATTGTGATGAGAATACCATGGATAATTGTGATGATGAGCGTCATGGGGCGTTGTGATGAGAAGTGTTATGGAATATTGTGATCACAAGGGTTTGGAACATTGTGATGACAGAGGTCATGGAGCATTTTGATTTCATTGTGATGACAATAGCATGAAGCATTATGATGATGGGCATGGTGCATTGTGATGACAGGGTTCATGGAGCATTGAGATGAAAAGGGGCATGGAGCATTGTGATTAAAGTGGTCTTCGAGCACTGTGATTACAAGGGCATGGAGCATTGTGATGAGAAGGCAATGGAGCATTCTGATGACATGCGTCATGGAGCTTTGTGATGACAAGGGCATGGAGCATTGTGATGACAGTGGCATTCAAAATTGGTCTAACAAGTTTCATGGATTATTGTGATGACGGTGGACGTGGTGCATTTTGATGACAAGGGCATGGAGCATTGTCATTTCAAGGTCATGGAATATTGTGAAGACAGGTGACAGGGAGTGTTGTGATGACATATGTCATGGTCCATTGAGATGACAATGTCATGGAGCATTGTGATACCAAGTGTCATGGAGGATTGTGATGACAAAGTAATGGAGCATTTTGATGACAAGGGCTTGGAGCATCGTGATGACAAGGGTCATGGAGCACTGTGATGACAAGATCTTGGAGCATTGTGAGGAGAAGGGCCATTGAGAATTTTGATGAGAAGGTCGTGAAGCATTGTGATGAAAAGTGCACCGAGCTTGCTATGACAGGGGTCATGGAGCATTGCGATGACAAGTGCATGGAGAATTGTATTGACAAGAGCATGTAACATTGTGATGAGAAGTGTCATGGAGCATTTTGATGATAAGGACATGTAGAATTTTGATGACCAGTGCATGGAGCATTGTGATGAAAAATGCTTGGATCCTTTTCAGGACAGGGTTCAAGGAGCATTCTGAAAACAATTGTCAGGGAACATTGTGATGACAAGTGTATTGAGCATTGTGATGACAAAGGTCATGGAGCATTGTGATGACAGGCATCATGGAGTCTTGTGATGACAAATGTTATGGAACATTGTGATCACAAGGGTTTTGAGCATTGTGATGACAGAAGTCATGTATCATTTTCATTTCAAGGTGCATGGAGCATTGTGATGACAAGGGCATGGAGCTTGCTGTGATAGGGGTCATAGAGCATTGTGATGACAAGTGCATGGAGAATTGTGATGACAGGGGTCATGGAATATTGTGATGACAGCGGTGAGGGAGTATTGTGATGACTAGTGATGGAACATTGTGATATCAGTGGAGACAGGGCATTTTGAGGAGAAGTGCATGGAGCATTGTGATGACAAGGTTTATGGAGCATTTTGATGACAAGGATGTGGAGCATTGTGATGACAAGTGCATGGTACATTGTGATGACTTGGGTTATGGAGCATTGTGCTGACACGCGCATCGAGCATTGTGATGACAAGGGTCATGGAGCATTGTGCTGACAAAGGCATGGAGCTTTGTGATGACAAAGGTCACAGAGCATTGTGATAAAAATTTCATGGAGCATTGTGGTGACAAAGGTCACAGAGCTTTGTGTGACCAGGTCATGGACCATTGTGATGACAAATGTCATGAAACATTGTGATGACTGGAGTCACGGAGCATTGTGATAACAGGGGTCTTGGAGCATTGTGATGAAAAGGGTATGGATCATTGTGATGAAAAAGGCATGGAGCCTTGTCATGACAGTGTTCAAGGAGCATACTGATGACATGTGTCAGCGAGCCTTGTGATGCCAAGTGTATTGAGCATTGTGGTGACAAAGGTCATGGTGCACTGTGATGAGAAGACCCTGCATAATTTTGATGGCGAGTGTCATGGGGCATGTGATGACAAGTGATATGGAACATTGTGATCAGAAGGGTTTGGAGCATTGTGATGACAGAGGACATGGAGAATTTTGATTTCATTTTGATGACAGTAGCATGAATCATTATGATGATGTGCATGGTGCATTGTGATGACAGTGTTCATGGAGCATTGAGATGAAAAGTGGCATGGAGAATTGTGATTACAGAGGTCTTGGAGCATTGTGATGACAAGGACCATGGAGCCTTGTGATGACAAGGCCGTGGAATATTGTGATGGCAGGGGTCATGGAGCATTGTTATGACAAGTGTAATGGAGCACTGTGATGACAAGGGCATGGAGCAATGTGATGAGAGTTTTCATTAAGCATTGTGATGACAATGACATGGAGCATTGTGATGCCAAGTGTGATGGAGCTTTGTGATGACAAATGTCATGGGGCATTTTGATGACAAGGGCGTAGTGCATTGTGATGAGAAGGGCAGGGAGCATTGTGATGACAGTGTCATGAATCAATTTGAATAAAATCGTCATGGAATATTTTGATGACAGGGGTTATGGAACATTGTGATGTCAGGGGTCATGGAGCATTGTGATGATAAGGGCATGTAGCATTGTGATGAGAAGACCATGGATAATTGTGATGACCAGCGTAATGGGGCATTGTGATGACAAGTGTTATGGAACATTGTGATCAGAAGGGTTTGGTGCATAGTGATGACAGAGGTCATTGAGCATTTTGATTTCATTGTGATGACAATAGCATGAAATATTATGGTGATGGGCACGGTGCATTGTGATGACAGGGTTCATGGAGCATTGAGATGAAAAGCGGCATGGAGCATTGTGCTTACAGTGTGTTGGAGCATTGTGATGACAAGGGCATGGAGCATTGTGATGAGAAGGCCATGGAGCATTTTGATGACATGCGTCATGGAGCTTTGTGATGACAAGGGCATGGAGAATTGTGATTACAGGGGTCATGGAATATTGTGATGACAGGGGTGAGGGAGTATTGTGATGTCTTTTGATGGAACATTGTGATAGCAGTGGTGAGAAGGCATTTTGAGGAAAAGTGCATGGAGCATTGTGATGAAAAGGTTTATGGAGCATTTTGATGACAAGGATGTGGAGTATTGTAATGACAAGTGCATGGTGCATTGTGATGACATGGGTTATGGAGCATTGTGCTGACACGCGCATCGAGCATTGTGATGACAAGGGTCATGGAGCATTGTGCTAAAAAAGGCATGGAGCTTTGTGATGACAATTGTCACAGAGCATTGTGATAAATGTTTCATGGAGCATTGTGGTGACAAAGATCACAGAGCTTTGTGTGACGAGGTCATGGACCATTGTGATGACAAATATCATAAGCATTGTGATGACTGGAGTCACGGAGCTTTGTGATTACAGGGGTTTGGAGCATTGTGATGAAAAGGGAATGGATCATTGTGATGAAAAAGGCATGGAGCCTTCTCATGACAGTGTTCAAGGAGCATACTGATGACAAGTGTCAGCGAGCATTGTGATGCCAAGAGTATTGAGCATTGTAGTGACAAAGGTCATGGAGCATTGTGATGAGAAGACCTTGCATAATTGTGATGATGAGCGTCATGGGTCATGTGATGACAAGTGTTATGGAACATTGTGATCAGAAGGGTTTGGAGCGTTGTGATGACAGAGGACATGGAGCATTTTGATTTCATTGTGATGACAATAGTATGAATCATTATGATGATGGGCATTGTGCATTGTGATGACAGTGTTCATGGAGCATTGAGATGAAAAGTGGCATGGAGGATTGTGATTACAGAGGTAATGGAGCATTGTAAGGACAAGGGTCATGGAGCCTTGTGATGACAAGGCCGTGGAACATTGTGATGTCAGGGGTCATGGAGCATTGTTATGACAGGTGTAATGGAGCATTGTGATGACAAGGGCATGGGACAATGTGATGAGAGATTTAATTGACCATTGTGATGACAATGGCATGGAGCATTGTGATGCCAAGGGTCATGGAGCTTTGTGATCACCAATGTCATGGTGTATTTTAATGGCAAGGGCGTGGTGCATTGTGATGAGAAGAGCAGGGAGCATTGTGATGACAGGGTCATGGAGCAATTTGATGAAAAGGGTCATGGAATATTTTGATGACAGGGGTTATGGAACATTGTGAAGTCAGGGGTCATGAAGCATTGTGATGAAATGGGTCATGGAGCATTTTGTGACAGGGGTTATGGAACATTGTGATGTCAGGGGTCATGGAGCATTGTGATGATATGTACATATAGCACTGTGATGACAGTGGTCATGGAATATTGTGATGAGAGGGGTGAGGGAGTATTGTGATGACGAGTGATGGAACATTGTGATATATGTGGTGAGAGAGCATTTTAATGAGAAGTGCATGGAGCATTGTGATGACAAGTTTTATGTAGCATAGCGATGAAAAGGATGTGGAGCATTGTGATGAAAAGAGCATGGCACATTGTGATGACATGTGTCAAGCAGCATTTTGCTGACAAGCACATGGAGCATTTTGATGACAAGTGTCATGGAGCATTGTGCTGACAAAGGCATGGAACATTGTGATGACAAGGGACACAGAGTATTGTAATGAAAATTTCATGGAGCATTGTGGTGACAAAGATCAAAGAGCCCTGTGTGACGAGGGCATGGACCATTGTGATGACAAATCTCATGAAGAATTGTGATGACTGGAGTCACGGTGCATTTTGATGACAGGGGTCATGGAGCATTGCTCTGACATGATATATGGATTATTGTGATGAGAGTGGGTATGGCGCATTGTGATGACAGGGTCATTGAACATTGTGATGAGAAGGTCATGGAGTATTGTGAAGACAGGTGTCAGGGAGCATTGTGATGACATATGTCATTTTCCATTGTGATGACAATGGCATGGAGCATTGTGATACCAAGTGTTAAGGAGGATTGTGATGACAAAGGTATTGGAGCCTTTTGATGACAAGGGCTTGGAACATTGTGATGACAAGGGTCATGGAGCATTGTGATGACAAGGGCATGGAGCATTGTGATGGCATGGGCCATTGAGAATTTTGATGACACCGTCGTGAAGCATTGTGATGACAAGCGCATGGAGCTTGCTATGACAGGGGTCATAGAGCATTGCGATGACAAGTGCATGAAGAATTGTGATGACAAGATCATGTAACATTGTGATGTGAAGTGTCACGAAGCATTGTGATGACAAGGACTTGGAGAATTGTAATGACATGGGACATGGAGCATTGTGATGAACAGGGCATGGAGAATTGTGATAGCAAGACCGTGGAGCATTGTGATGAAAAGTCCATGGATAATTATGATGAAAAGTGTCATGGATCACTGTAATGATAAGGGGCATGGAGCACTGTGATGACAGGTGTCATGGAGCATTGTGATTAGAGGCTTCATGGAGCATTGTGATGACAAGGGAATGGAGCATTGTGATGACAAGGTCCTGGAGCAGTGTGTTGAGAAGACCATGGAACCTTGTGATGACAAGTCTCATGGAGCATTCTGATGAATAGGGGCATGGAGCATTGTCATTACAGGGGTCTTGGAGCATTGTAATGACAAGGGCATGGAGCATTGTGATGAGAAGGCCATGGAGCATTCCGATGACATGTGTCATGGATCTTTGTGATGACAAGGCATGGAGCATTGTGATCAAAGGTGTCTTGGAGCATTTTGATGACAAGGGTCATGGAGCCTTGGATGCCAAGGCGGTGGAACATTGTGATGGCAGGGGTCATGGAGCATTGTTATGACAGGGGTAATGGAGCATTGTGATGACAAGGGCATGGAACATTGGTCTGAAAACTTCTTGGATTATTGTGATGAGATTCGGCATGGAGCATTGTGATGACTAGGGCACGGAACACTGTGATACATGTGTCATGGAGGATTGTAATGACAAGGGCATGGAGCATTGTGATGAGAAGAGTATCGAGCATTTTGATGACAAGCGTCATGGAGCATTGATGTGACAATGTCATGGAGCAATGTAATGAGAGATTTCATTGAGCATTGTGATGACAATGGCATGGAGCATTGTGATGCCAAGGGTCATGGAGCTTTGTGATGACAAATGTCATGGGGCATTTTGATGACAAGGGCGTGGTGCATTGTGATGAGAAGTGAGGAAGCATTGTGATGACAGGGTCATGGAGCAATTTGAATAAAAGGGTCATGGAATATTTTGATGACACGGGTTATGGAACACTGTGATGTCAGGGGTCATGAAGCACTGCGATGAAATGGGTCATGGAGCATTTTGTGACAGGGGTTATGGAACATGGTGATGTCAGGGGTCATGGAGCATTGTGATGATAAGGGCATATAGCACTGTGATGACAGTGGTAATGGAACATTTTGATGACAGGGGTGAGCGAGTATTGTGATGACTCGTGATGGAACATTGTGATATATGTGGTGAGAGAGCATTTTGATGAGAAGTGCATGGAGCACTGTGATGAAAAGATTTATGGAGCATAGCGATGAAAAGGATGTGGAGCATTGTGATGAAAAGAGCATGGCACATTGTGATGACATGTGTCATGGAGCATTGTGCTGACAAGCGCATGGAGCATTTTGATGACAAGTGTCATGGAGCATTGTGCTGACAAAGGCATGGAGCATTGTGATGACATGGGACACAGAGCATTGTGATGAAAATTTCATGGAGCATTGTGGTGACAAAGATCACAGAGCCTTGTGTGACCAGGGCATGGACCATTGTGATGAGAAAGTTCATGAATCATTGTGATGACTGGAGTCACGGGGCACTGTGATGACAGGGGTCTTGGAGCATTGTGATGACAAGGGCATGGAGCAATGTGATGACAGGGGCATGGAACATTGGTCTGACAAGTTCCATGAATTATTGAGATGACAGTGGGCATGGAGCATTGAGATGACAAGGGCATGGAGAATTGTGGTGACAAAGGTCACAGAGCCTTTTGTGATGAGGCCATGGACCATTGTGAGGACAAAGGTCATGAACCATTGTGATGACTGGAGTCAAGGAGCATTGAGATGACAGGGGTCATGGAGCATTGTGATGACAAGGGCATGGAGCATTGTGATGACAGGGGCATGGAACATTGGTCTGACATATTTCAAGGATTATTGTGATGACAGTGTGCATGGCGCATTGTGATGATAATGGCATGGAACCTTGTGATGACAAGGTCATGGAGTATTGTGAAGACAGGTGCCAGGGAGCACTGTGATGATATATGTTATTGTCCATTGTGATGACAATGACATGGAGCATTGTGATACCAAGTGTCATCGAGGATTGTGATGACAAAGGTTATGGAGCATTTTGATGACAAGGGCTTGGAACATTGTGATGACAAGGGTCATGGAGCATTGTGATGACAAGGGCATGGACCATGGAGATTACAGGGGTTTTGAAGCAATGTGATTACAAGGGCATGGAAAATTGTGATGAGAAGGCAATGGAGCATTCTGATGACATGCGTCATGGAGCTTTTTGATGACAAGGACATGGAGCATTGTTATTACATGGGTCTTGGAGCATTGTGATGAAAAGGGAATGGATCATTGTGATGAAAAATACATGGAGCCTTGTCATGACAGGGTTCAAGTAGCATACTGATGACAACAGTCAGGGAGCATTTTGATGATAAGTGTATTGAGCATTGTGATGACAAAGATCATGGAGCATTGTGATGAGAAGACCATGGATAACTGTGATGACAAGTATTATGGAATATTGTGATCAGAAGTGTTTGGTGCATTGTGATGACAGAGGTCATTGAGCATTTTGATTTCATTGTGATGACAATAGCATGAAATATTATGGTGATGGGCACGGTGCATTGTGATGACAGGGTTCATGGAGCCTTGAGATGAAAAGGGTCATGGAGCATTGTGATTACAGGGGTGTTGGAGCATTTCGATGACAAGGGCATGGAGCATTGTGAAGAGAAGGCCATGGAGCATTCTGATGACATGCGTCATGCCGCTTTGTGAATACAAGGGCAATGAGAATTGTGATTACATGGGTCATGGAATATTGTGATGACAGGGGTGAGGGAGTATTGTGATGACTGGTGATGGAACATTGTGATATCAGTGGTGAGAAGGCATTTTGAGGAGAAGTGCATGGAGCATTTTCATGACAAGGTTTATGGAGCATTTTGATGACAAGGATGTGGGTAATTGTGATGACAAGTGCATGGTGCATTGTGATGACATGGGTTATGGAGCATTGTGCTGACACGCGCATTGAGCATTGTGATGACAAGGGTCATGGAGAATTGTGCTGACAAAGGCATGGAGCTTTGTGATGACAAGGGTCACAGAGCATTGTGATAAAAATTTCATGGAGCATTGTGGTGACAAAGGTCACAGAGCTTTGTGTGACGGGGTCATGGACCATTGTGATGACAAATGTCATGAAGCATTGTGATGACTGGAGTCACGGAGCATTGTGATAACAGGGGTCTTGGAGCATTGTGATGAAAAGGGAATGGATCATTGTGATGAAAAATGCATGGAGCCTTGTCATGACAGTGTTCAAGGAGCATACTGAGGACAAGTGACAGCAAGCATTTTGATGCCAAGTGTATTGAGCATTGTGTTGACAAAGGTCATGGAGCATTGAGATGAGAAGACCTTGCATAAATGTGATGACGAGCGTCATGGGGCATGTGATGACAAGTGTTATGGAACATTGTGATCAGAAGGGTTTGGAGCATTGTGATGACAGAGGACATGGAGCATTTTGATTTCATTGTGATGACAATAGCATGAATCATTATGATGATGGGCATGGTGCATTGTGATGACAGCGTTCATGGAGCATTGAGATGAAAAGTGTCATGGAGAATTGCGATTACAAAGGTCTTGGAGCATTGTGATGACTAGGGTCATGGAGCCTTGTGAAGCCAAGGCCGTGGAACATTGTGATGGCTGGGGTCATGGAGCATTGTTATGACAGGTGTAATGGCGCATTGTGACGACAAGGGCATAGAACAATGTGATGAGAGATTTAATTGAGCATTGTGATGACATTGGCATGGAGCATTGTGATGTCGAGGGTCATGGAGCTTTGTGAAGACAAATGTCATGGGGCATTTTAATGACAGGGGCCTGGTGCATTATGATGAGAAGGGCAGGGAGCATTGTGATGACAGGGTCATGGAGCAATTTGAATAAAAGTGTCATGAATATTTTGATGACAGGGGTTATGGAACATTGTGATGTCAGGGGTCATGGAACATTGTGATGATAAGGGCATGTAGCACTGTGATGACAGTGGTCATGGAACATTGTGATGACAGGGTTTAGCGAGTATTGTGATGACTATTGATGGAATATTGTGATATATGTGGTGAGAGAGCATTTTGATGAGCAGTGCATGGAGCATTGTGATGAAAAATTTTATGGAGCATAGCGATGAAAAGGATGTGGAGCATTGTGATGAAAAGAGCATGGCACATTGTGATGACATGTGTCATGGAGCATTGTGCTGACAAGCGCATGGAGCATTTTGATGACAAGTGTCATGGAGCATTGTGCTGACAAAGGCATGGAGCATTGTGATGACAAGGGACACGGAGCATTGTGATGAAAATTTCATGGAGCATTGTGGTGAAAAAGATCACAGAGCCTTGTGTGACAAGGGCATGGACCATTGTGATGAGAAAGGTCATGAATCATTGTGAGGACTGGAGTCACGGAGCATTGTGATGACAAGGGCATGGAGCAATGTGATGACAGGGGCATGGAACATTGGTCTGACAAGTTTCATGGATTATTGTGATGACAGTGGGCATGGAGCATTGAGATGACAAGGGCATGGAGCATTGAGGTGACAAAGGTCACAGAGCCTTGTGTGACGAGGGCATGGACCATTGTGAGGACATGGTCATGAAGCATTGTGATGACTGGAGTTACGGAGCATTGTGATGACAGGGGTCATGGAGCATTGTGATGACAAGGGCATGGAGCAATGTGATGACAGGGGCATGGAACATTGGTCTGACATGTTTCATGGATTACTGTGATGACAGTGGGCATGGCGCATTGTGATGACAAGGGCATGGAACATTGTGATGACAAGGTCATGGAGTATTGTGAAGACAGGTGTCAGGGAGCATTGTGATGACATTTGTTATTTTCCATTGTGATGACAATGGCATGGAGCATTGTGATACCAAGTGTCATGGAGGATTGTGATGACAAAGGTAATGGAGCATTTTGATGACTAGGACTTGGAACATTGCGATGACAAGGGTCATGGAGCATTGGGATGACAAGGGCATGGAGCATTCTGATGAAAACGTGCATGGAGCATTTAGATTACAGGGGTTTTGAAGCAATGTGATGACAAGTGCATGGAGCATTGTGATGAGAAGGCAATGGAGCATTCTGATGACATGCGTCATGGAGTTTTGTGATGACAAGGACATGGAGCATTGTGATTACAGGGGTCTTGGAGCATTTTGATGAAAAGGGAATGGATCATTGTGATGAAAAATGCATGGAGGCTTGTCATGACAGGGTTCAAGGAGCATACTGATGACAACTGGCAGGGAGCATTGTGATGATGAGTGTATTGAGCATTGTGATGACAAAGATCATGGAGCATTGTGATAAGAAGACCATGGATAATTGTGATGACCAGCGTCATGGGGCATTGTGATGACAAGTGTTACGGAACATTGTGATCAGATGGGTTTGGTGCATTGTGATGAAAGAGTTCATTGTGCATTTTGATTTCATTGTGATGACAATAGCATGATATATTATGGTGATGGGCACGGTGCATTGTGATGACAGGGTTCATGGAGCATTGAGATGAAAAGGGGCATGGAGCATTGTGATTACAGGGGTGTTGGAGCATTGTGATGACAAGGGCATGGAGCATTGTGATGACAAGGCCATGGAGCATTCTGATGCCATGCGTCATTAAGATTTGTGATGACAACGGCAAGGAGAATTGTGATTACATGGGTCATGGAATATTGTGATGACAGGGGTGAGGAAGTATTGTGATGACTGGTGATGGAACATTGTGATATCAGTGGTGAGAAGGCATTTTGAGGAGAAGTGCATGGAGCATTGTGATGACAAGGTTTATGGAGCATTTTGATGACAAGGATGTGGAGATTTGTGATGACAAGTGCATGGTGCATTGTGATGACATGGGTTATGGAGCATTGTGCTGAAACGCGCATCGAGCATTGTAATGACAAAGGTCATGGAGCATTGTGCTGACAAAGGCATTGAGCTTTGTGATGACAAGGGTCACAGAGCATTGTGATAAAAATTTCATGGAGCATTGTGGTGACTAAGGTCACAGAGCTTTGTGTGACGAGGTCATGGACCATTGTGATGACAAATGTCATGAAGCATTGTGATGACTGGAGTCACGGAGCATTGTGATAACAGGGGTCTTGGAGCATAGTGATGAAAAGGGAATGGATAATTGTGATAAAAATGCATGGAGCCTTGTCATGACAGTGTTCAAGGAGCATACTGATGACAAGTGACAGCAGGCATTGTGATGCCAAATGTATTGAGCATGGTTGTGACAAAGCTCATGGAGCATTGAGATGAGAAGACCTTGCATAATTGTGATGACGAGCGTCATGGGGCATGTGATGACAAGTGTTATGGAACATTGTGATCAGAAGGGTTTGGAGCATTGTGATGACAGAGGACATGGAGCATTTTGATTTCATTGTGATGACAATAGCATGAATCATTATGATGATGGGCATGGTGCATTTTGATGGCAGTGTTCATGGAGCATTGTGATGAAAAGTGTCATGGAGAATTGTGATTACACTGGTCTTGGAGCATTGTGATGACTAGGGTCATGGAGCCTTGTGATGCCAAGGCCGTGGAACATTGTGATGGCAGGGGTCATGGAGCATTGTTATGACAGGTGTAATGGAGCACTGTGATGACAAGGGCATGGAACAATGTGATGAGAGATTTCATTGAGCATTGTGATGACAATGGCATGGAGCATTATGATGCCAAGGGTCATGGAGCTTTGTGATGACAAATGTCATGGGGCATTTTGATGACAGGGGCCTGGTGCATTATGATGAGAAGGGCAGGGAGCATTGTGATGACAGGGTCTTGGAGCAATTTGAATAAAATTGTCATGAATATTTTGATGACAGGGGTTATGGAACATTGTGATGTCAGGGGTCATGGAGCATTGTGATGAAAAGGTCATGTAGCACTGTGATGACAGTGGTCATGGAACATTGTGATGACAGGGGTGAGCGAGTATTGTGATGACTAGTGATGGAACATTGTGATATATGTGGTGAGAGAGCATTTTGTTGAGAAGTGCATGGAGCATTGTGATGACAAATTTTATGGAGCATAGCGACGAAAAGGATCTGGAGAATTGTGACGAAAAGAGCATGGCACATTGTGATGACATGTGTCATGGAGCATTGTGCTGACAAACGCATGGAGCATTTTGATGACAAGTGTCATGGAGCATTGTGCTGACAAAGGCATGGAGCACTGTGATGACAAGGGACACAGAGAATTGTGATGAAAATTTCATGGAGCATTGTGGTGACAAAGATCACAGAGCCTTGTGTGACGAGGGCATGGACCATTGTGATGAGAAAGGTCATGAATCATTGTGAGGACTGGAGTCACGGAGCATTGTGATGACAAGGGCATGGAGCAATGTGATGACAGGGGTCATGGAACATTGGTCTGACAACTTTCATGGATTATTGTGATGACAGTGGGCATGGCTCATTTTGATGACAAGGGCATGGTTCATTGTGATGACAAGTTCATGGAGTATTGTGAAGACAGGTGTCAGGGAGCCTTGTGATGACATATGTCATTGTCCATTGTGATGACAATGGCATGGAGCATTGTGATACCAAGTGTCATAGAGCATTGTGCTGACAAAGGCATGGAGCATTCTGATGACAAGGGACACAGAGCATTGTGATGAAAATTTCATGGAGCATTATGGTGACAAAGATCACAGAGCCTTGTGTGACAAGGGCATGGACCACTGTGATGAGAAATGTCATGAATCATTGTGATGACTGGAGTCACGGAGCACTGTGATGACAGGGTTCATGGAGCATTGTGATGACAGGGGCATGGAGCAATGTGATGACAGGGGCATGGGACATTGGTCTGACAAGTTTCATGGATTACTGTGATGACAGTGGGCATGGAGAACTGAGATGACAAGGGCATGGAACATTGTGGTGACAAAGGTCACAGAGCCTTGTGTGACGAGGGCATGGACCATTGTGAGGACAAAGGTCATGAAGCATTTTGATGACTGGGGTCACGGAGCATTTTGATGACAGGGGTCATGAAGCATTGTGATGACAAGGGCATGGAGCATTGTGATGACAGGGGCATGGAACATTGGTCTGACATGTTTCATTGATTACTGTGATGACAGAGGGCATGGCACATTGTGATGACAAGGGCATGGAACACTGTGATGACAAGGTAATGGAGTATTGTGAAGACAGTTGTCAGGGAGCATTGTGATGACATATGTCATTGTTCATTGTGATGACAATGGCATGGAGCATTGTGATACCAAGTGTCATGGAGGATTGTGATGACAAAGGTAATGGAGCATTTTGATGACAAGGGCTTGGAACATTGCGATGACAACGGTCATGGAGCATTGTGATGACAAGGGCATGGAGCATTCTGATGAAAATGTGCATGGAGCATTGAAATTACAGGGGTTTTGAAGCAATGTGATGACAAGGGCATGGAGCATTGTGATGAGAAGCCAATGGAGCATTCAGATGACATGCGTCATGGAGCTTTGTGATGACAAGGACATGGTGCATTGTGATTACAGGGGTCTTGGAGCATTGTGATGAAAAGGGAATGGATCATTGTGATGAAAAATGCATGGAGCCTTGTCATGACAGGGTTCAAGGAGCATACTGATGACAACTGTCAGGGAGCATTTTGATGATAAGTGTATTGAGCATTGTGATGACAAAGATCACGGAGCATTGTGATGAGAAGACCATGGATAATTGTTATGACCAGCGTCATGGGGCATTGTGATGACAAGTGTTATGGAATATTGTGATCAGAAGTGTTTGGTGCATTGTGATGACAGAGGTCATTGAGCATTTTGATTTCATTGTGATGACAACAGCATGAAATATTATGGTGAGGGGCACGGTGCATTGTGATGACAGGGTTCATGGAGCATTGAGATGAAAAGGGGCATGGAGCATTGTGATTACAGGGGTGTTGGAGCATTTTGATGACAAGGGCATGGAGCATTGTGAAGAGAAGGCCATGGAGCATTCTGATTACATGCGTCATGCAGCTTTGTGATGACAAGGGCATGGAGAATTGTGATTACAGGGGTCATGGAATATTGTGATGACAGGGGTGAGGGAGTATTGTGATGACTAGTGATGGAACATTTTGATATCAGTGGTGAGAAGGCATTTTGAGGAGAAGTGCATGGAGCTTTGTGATGACAAGGTTTATGGAACATTTTGATGACAAGGATGTAGAGCATTGTGATGACAAGTGCATGGTGCATTGTGATGACATGTGTTAAGGAGCATTGTGCTGACACACGCATCGAGCATTGTGCTGACAAGGGTCATGGAGCATTGTGCTGACAAAGGCATGTAGTTTTGTGATGACAAGGGTCACAGAGAATTGTGATAAAAATTTCCTGGAGCATTGTGGTGACAAAGGTCAAAGAGCTTTGTGTGACGAGGTCATGGACCATTTTGAGGATAAGTTTCATGAAGCACTGTGATGACTGGAGTCACGGAACATTGTGATAACAGGGATCTTGGATCATCTTGATGAAAAGAGAATGGATCATTGTGATGAAAAAGGCATGGAGCCTTGTCATGACAGTGTTCAAGGAGCATAATGACGACAAGTGTCAGTGAGTATTGTGATGCCAAGTGTATTGAGCATTGCGGTGACAAATGTCATGGAGCATTGTGATGAGAAGACTTTGCATAATTGTGATGACGAGCGTCATGGGGCATGTGATGACAAGTGTTATTGAACATTGTGATCAGAAGGGTTTGGAGCATTGTGATGACAGAGGACATGGAGCATTTTGATTTCATTGTGATGACAATAGCATGAATCATTATGATGATGGGCATGGTGCATTGAGATGACACTGTTCATGGAGCATTGAGATGAAAAGTGGCATGGAGAATTGTGATTACAGAGGTCTTGGAGCATTGTGATTACAAGGGTCATGGAGCATTGTGATGACAATGGCTAGGAACTTGTGATGACAAGTGTCATGGAGAATTGTGATTACAATGGCAGGGAGCATTGTGATGTCAAGTGACATTGAGAATTTTTATAACAATGTCATGAAGCATTGTGATGACAAGCATATGGAGCTTGCTATGACAGGGTTCAGGGAGCACTGCGATGACAAGTGCACGGAGAATTGTGATGACAAGAGCATGTAGCATTGTGATGAGAAATGTCATGGAATATTGTGATGACAAAGAGGTGGAGAATTGTTATGACAAGGGACATGGAGCAATGTGATGGCAAGACCTTGGAGCATTGTGATGAGAAGACCATGGATAATCGTGGTGACAAGCATCATGGATCATTATGATGACAAGAGCCATGGAGCACTCTGACATAAGATATCACTTATGAAGGAAATGTGAACATGGGTACACTTGATCTGAATTAGTAAAGAGAAGAGAGTCTCACATATAGAAAACATACTTATGCCTGCTTACGGGGAAAAGAGATGTGGGGAGATGCATAATACCATAGTTTAATATTAGCACCAGTACCATTCCATAATCCAAATACAGAATAGACAAGACCAACTCCTTCCTCAGTGAACGGGATTCAAAACCCCTTTTCTCTGCAGAGGAATATATCTGACTAGTAAGAATCTTAAAACCTATGTATTGATATGTCTCTGTAAGGGAATCAAGTGTGTCTAGACTGGCATAAATATGGCAGTGAAAATCAGCGGAAACAAACGATAAAAAGGAATTTAAAAACAAAACAAAAAAACAGGGAAATTCTTTACAATTCCTCAGGGGCTCTGATGAAACCTGGAATGACCCTATCTACAACGACAGCTGGATGTGGCATAAGGCTGGAAACTTGAGACTGAGACGATTGGTCAGATTGGGTGAGCAAATGCAGACCCTTTAAAGCAATAATGCGTGGCACCCATTCCTTGGGTCCCAACTCTCCAAATAAAAGGGAATATTACTACAGCTACAACATGTACGGGAAACCTAGAGAATGGACCCACTGTGAATATGAAAGGTTTCTAAAACTCAACTAATAGTCCCTCTTCTCGTGCTCCGGTTTCACTTTTCAACTGCTTTACTATCAATCTCCCAACTTGGAGAGACAGCCCCTTTAACCTCCTGGTTCGCAAAGGTTGCCAAATTGGCAAAGGATGAAAGGGAAGAGGGAGTACCAATGAGAGAGTAGCTGTTAGGCATTTGGACGGGCACATGTCACTCTAATTTCCCGGCACGAAGAAGAATAAACCAAAGGCTCTGCCAACCACCGGGAACCAGTATAGGTCCTGAACCAACATTTGGGACTTGCGGTCAGCTCACAAAACACAAGTTGAAAAATGGAGCTCAGGGACACAGCAATTAACAAACTGGCAGAGCAATAAAGGACAACAATCTTCGAAAAATCTGTTGAGGGAAGTCAACGAGGTGGACTTGAAAGCGAGCTAGAATAGTAGGAAACAGATTTCAAGAGGTACATTGGAATCACATTTAAGACACAGGAAGAGGGGCACAACTTCGACAATGATGCACTTGGCCAAAAAGTGCATATGCATTTTCTCCTGAATATATTCAGGAGAAAATGCATATGCTCTTTTTGGCCAAGCAAGCAAGCGGGCAATGCAAATCTGCACTACAAAGAAGTGTCACTTCCCACCGTTCAAAAGGGACATCCACAAAATGAACAAAAACCAGAAAGGCAAGACAGGCACTGGAGAACAAGGAACCTAGTTATGCTGTTGGGCAGGATGTAAATTGCCAACTGCGTCTCTGGAGGAGTGCATTGTGTTCCCTAAAACAAGTTAAAAACAGAGCTACAGACCAAGGACACTTCCAGTCTAGGGAATATACCTTGGGAAAAATGAAAATCAATAAGACAGAGCCACCTCAAAATTTAGGGCTGCACTGCTTACAAGAACCTCAACTTGGGTACACCTTAAATATCCCAGGAAAGACAAAAATGGTTCAAGAAATTGTGTTACTTACGTATGATGGAATATCCGTCAGCCATGAAATCAATGTCATAAGGCCAGTAGCAGCAAAATGAGTGGATTCAGGTACGATGATTCTAAGTGAAATAAGTCACAGAGAAAAAGAAACTTATAAGATATCACATATGAAGGTCCTGTAAATATGGCTGGATACACATGGACTGAGTTAGGAAAGAGAAGAGAGTCTCACATTTCGAAAACTCTCTTGTGCCTGCTTAAGGGTGAAGGAAAGGTAGGGTGATGCATAAAACCAGTGTTTGATATTAGTACATGTACCATTCCAAAAACCAACTACGGAATAGACAAGGCCTACACCTTCCTCAGTGAAAGGGACTCAAAATCCCATATTTCCCACAGAGGAATATATCAGACTAGTAAGAATCGTAAAAACAATGTACTGATAAGTCTCCGTAAGGGAATCAAGTGTGTCTAGACTCACATAAACATGGCAGTGAGAATCAGCTCAAACCCACTATAAAAAGGAATTTCAAGAAAAAAACAAAAAAACAGGGAAATTCTTTACAATTCCTTCAGGGGCTCTGATGAAACCTGGAATGACCCTATCTACAATGACAGCTGGATGTGGCATAAGGCTGGACACTTGGGACTGAGAGGATTGGTGAGATTCATTGAGCAAATGCAGACCATTTAAAGCAATAATGCGTGGCACACATTCCAATGGTCCCAACTCTCCAGGTTGAAGGGAATATTACTACAGCTATAACATGTACGGGAAACATAGAGAATGGACACACAGTGAAAACAAAATGTTTCTAAAACTCAACTAATAGTCCCTCTCCTGGTGCTCCCGTTTGAATTTCCAACTGCTTTACTATCAATCTCCCAAATTGGAGAGATAGCCCCTATAACCTCCTGGTTCGCACAGGTTGCAAATTTGGCAGAGGATGAAAAGGAAGAGGTAGCACTAATGAGAGAGTAGCTGTTAGGCATTTGGACTGGAACATGTCACTCTAATTTCCTGGCAGGAAGAAGAAATAACCAAAGTCTCAGCCAACTGCCGGGAACAAGGATAGTTTCTGAACCAAAATTTTGGACCTGCCGTCAGCTCACAAAAAACGAGTTGAAAAATGGAGCTCATGGGCACAGCAATTCACAAACTGGCAGAGTAATAAAGGACAACAATCGTCCAAAACTGTTGAGGGAAGGCAACGAGGCGGAATTGAAAGCGAGCTAGAATAGCAGGAAACAGATTTCAAGAGGTACATTGGAATCGCCTTTAAAGCACAGAAAGAGGGGCACAACATCGACAAAGATGCACTTGGCCAAGAAGGGCGTATGTGTTTTCTCCTGAATATATTCAGTAGAAAACGCAAATGACATTTTTGCCCAGGCAAGCAAGTGGGCAATGCAAATCTGCACTACAAAGAAGTATCACTTCCCATTGATCAAAGGGACATCCGCAAAATGTGTAAAAACCAGAAAGGCAAGACAGGCCCTGGAGAACAGGGAGCCTAGTTATGCTGATTGGCAGGATGTAAATGGCCAACTGCCTCTCCGGAGGAGTGCATTGTGTTCCCTAAAACAGTTAAACAACAGAGCTACAGAGCCAAGGGCACTTCCAGTCTAGGGAATATACCTTGGGAAAACTGAAAATCAAAAAGACAGAGCCACCACAAAATTTAGGGCTGCACTGCTTACAAGAACCTCAACTTGGGTACACCTTAAATATCCCAGGAAAGACAAAAATGGTTTAAGAAATTGTGTTACTTTCGTAGGATGGTGTATCCCTCATCCATGAAATCAGTGTCATAAGGCCAGTAGCAGCAAAATGAGTGGATTCACGTATGATGATTCTAAGTGAAATAAGTCACAGAGAAAAAGTAACTTATCATAAGATATCACTTATGAAGGTCCTGTAAACATGGCTACACATAAACTGAATTAGGAAAGAGAACAGAGTCTCACATTTAGAAAACACTCTTATGCCTGCTTAAGGGGGAAGGAGAGGTGGGGTGATGCATAAAACCAGAGTTTGATATTAGTACAGGTACCGTTCCAAAAACCAACTACGGATTATACAAGTCCTACACCTTCCTCAGTGAAAGGGACTCAAAATCCCATATTTCCCGCAGAGGAATATATCTGACTAGTAAGAAACTTAAAACCAGTGTACTGATAAGTCTCGGTAAGGGAATCAAGTGTGTCTAGACTCACATAAACATGGCAGTGAGAATCAGCTCAAACCCACAATAAAAAGTAATTTCAAGAACAAAACAAAAAAAAAAAAAGGGAAATTCTTTACAATTCCTTCAGGGGCTCTGATGAAACCAGGAATGACCCTATCTACAACGACAGCTGGATGTGGCATAAGGCTGGACACTTGGGACTGAGAGGATTGGTGAGATTCAGTGAGCAAATGCAGACCATTTAAAGCAATAATGCGTGGAACACATTCCAAGGGTCCCAACTCTCCAGTTTGAAGGGAACATTACTACAGCTATAACATGTACGGGAAACCTAGAGAATGGACAAACAGTGAAAACGAAAGGTTTCTAAAACTCAACTAATAGTCCCTCTCCTGGTGCTCCGGTTTGACTTTCCAACTGCTTTACTATCAATGTCCCAACTTGGAGAGACAGCCCCTTTAACCTCCTGGTTCTCACAGGTTGCCAATTTGGCAGAGGATGAAAGGAAAGAGGGAGAACTAATGAGAGAGTAGCTGTTAGGCATTTGGACGGGCACATGTCACTCTAATTTCCCGGCAGGTAGAAGAATTAGCCAAAGTCTCAGCCACCCGCCGGGAACCACTATAGTTCCTGAAACAAAGATTTGGACCTGCCATCAGCTCACAAAAAACGAGTTGAAAAATGGAGCTCAGGGACCCAGCAATTCACAAACAGGCAGAGTAATAAAGGACAACTATCGTCCAAAAATCTGTTGAGGGAAGGCAACGAGGTGGACTTGAAAGCGAGCCAGAATAGCAGGAAACAGATTTCAAGAGGTACATTGGAATCTCCTTTAAAGCACAGGAAGAGGGGCACAACTTCGACCATGATGCACTTGGCCCAAAAGGGCGTATGCGTTTTCTCCTGAATATATTCAGGAGAAAACGCATACGTCCTTTCTTGCCAAGCAAGCAGGCAATGCAAATCTGCACTACAAAGAAGTATCACTTCTCACCAGTCAAAAGGGACATCCGCAAAATGTGTAAAAACTAGAAAGGCAAGACGGGCCCTGGAGAACAGGGAGCCTAGTTATGCTGATTGGCTGGATGTAAATTGCCAACTTCCTCACTGGAGGAGTGCATTGTGTTCCCTAAAACAAGTAAACAACAGAGCCACAAAGCCAAGGGCACTTCCTGTCTAGGGAATATACCTTGGGAAAACTGAATATCAATAAGACAGAGCCACCTCAAAATTTATGGCTGCACTGCTTACAAGAACCTCAACTTGGGTACACCTTAAATATCCCAGGAAAGACAAAAATGGTTCAAGAAATTGTGTTACTTATGTACGATGGAATATCCCTCAGCCATGCAATCAATGTCATAACGCCAGTAGCAGCAAAATAAGTGGATTTAGGTACGATGATTCTAAGTGAAATAAGTCACACAGAAAAAGAAACTTATCATAAGGTATCACTTATGAAGGTCCTGGAAACGTGGCTACACATGAACTCAGTTAGGAAAGAGAACAGAATAATGAAAATTATCATAAGCTATCATTCATAGCGGGAATGTACCAATGGCTGCACATGAACTGAATTACAAACACAACAGAGTCACACATTTAGAAAACAATCTTCTGCCTGATTAAGGGGAAAGGCGAGGTGGGGTGATACATAAATCTACAGTCCAAAATTAGCACAGATACCGTTCCATAAATCAAGTATATAATAGACAGAACCTACTCCCGGCACAATGAACTGGACTCAACAACCCCTATTCATTGCAGAGGAATATATCTGACTAGTAACAATTTTTAAACATATGTATTCTCATGTCTCCATAAGGGAATCATGTGTGTGTATAATGGCATGAACACAGCACTGAAATTCAGCTAAACACCCTTATAAAAATAAATTTCAAAAGCAAAATGCAAAAACAGCGAAACAGGGAGAAAGTCTTAAAAATTACGTTTAGGGCCTGTGATGCAACCTGGATTGACCACCTTTACACCCACAGCTGGATGAGACATAAGACTGGACACTTGGGGCTGACAAGATTGCTGAGGTTGTGTGAGCAAAAGAACACCACTTAGAGCAATACTGTGTGCTACCCATTCTAGTGGCCCCAACTCTCCATGTTTAAGGGAATCTTCCTACAGTTAAAACATGCATGGGAAACCCAGTGGATGGTAAACTGTGTAATCGGGAAAGTTTTCTAAAAGGTACCTCATTTTTCCTTTCCTCGTGCTTGGCTTCGCCATTCCATCTGCATTACTAAAAATCTCCCCACTTGGAGTGTCACTGCCTTTACCCTCCTGTTGTGCACAGTTTGCAAATTGTGCAGAGGATGAACAGGAAGAGGGGAAACAAATGAGACATTAGCTGTAGGTGTTTGGATGAGCACATATCTCTCTAGTTTCCCATCAGGAAAAAGAATTAAAAACAGGCTCAGCCTGAAACCGCGGAACTAGACTATGGCCTAAAGCCATCCTGTGGTATTGCAGCCAGCTCACAAATAAGCGAGTTGAAAAATGGAAATCAGTGGCACAGCAATTCACAAACTTGCAGAGTTATAAAGGACAACTATCATCCAGAAATATATTGAGGTAAGGCAGTGAAGAGGATTTGAAAGCAAGGCAGAATTGAAGGAAACAGATTTCAAGAGGTAGATTGGAGTCGTCTTTAAAGCACATGAAAAGCGACAGATCTTCGACAATGTGGCCCTTGGCTGAAAAGGGAGTATGTGTATTTTCTTGAATATATTCGGGAAAAAATGCGTACGCCCTTTTTGGCCAAGCAAGCCATCAGGCATTGCAAATCCACACTACATAGAAGTGTCACTTACCTCCAGTCAAAAGGGCCATCCGAAAGTTGTGTAAAAACAACAAATACAGGACAGGCCATGGAGAAAAGGGAGCCTGGTTATGCCGATGGACAGGATGTAAATTGCCAACAGCCTCTCTGGAGAACTGTATGTTGTTTTCTAAAACAGAGCTACAGAGCATAGCACACTTCCACTCATGGGCGTGTATTTTGGGAAAACTAAAAATCCACAACACACAGCCAGCCCAAAGTTTAGGGCTGCTCTGTTTACAAGAACCTCGACTTTGGTACACTTTAAATATCCCAGGAAAGGGAAAAAAATGGATAAATATGTTGTGGTACTTATATACAATGGAATGTCACTCAGACATAAAATCAATGTCATAAGGCCAATAGCAGCATAATGAGTGGCTTTAGGTACGATGATGCTAATTGAAATGAGCCACAAAGAAAAAGAAACATATTGTAATATATCACTTATAGAGGGAATGTAAACATGGATACACATGAACTGAATTTCAAAAGAGAACAGAGTTACACATTTAGAAAACACACTTATGCCTCCTTAAGGGGAAAGGTGATGTTGGGGTGATGTGTAAAAGCAGAGTTTGAAATTAGCACAGATACCATTCCATATACCAAATATCTAATAGACAAGAACTACTCCTTTCTCAATGAACTGGACACAAAACACCGTATTCACTGAGGAGGAATATATCTGACTGGTAATAATCTTGAAACCTATGTATTTATATGTCTCCATAATGGAATCAAGTGTATGCAGATTGGAATAAACACTGATTAATGGAACAGGACAGAAAGTGCAGAGATAAACCTATATACCTATGCCTATCTCACAGAGGACAAAGGAGCTAAGGGTATACAATGGAGAAAAGACAGTCTCTTCAGTAATTGGTGCTGGGAAAACTGGACCCCTACACATAAAAGAATGAAATTAGAACACTCCATAACACCATACACAAAAATAATCTCTAACTTGACTAGAGATCTAAATATAAGACCAGACACTATAAAACACTTAGAGGAAACCATAGGCAGAGCACTCTATGACATAAATCACAGCAAGATCCTTTTTGACCCACCTCCTAGAGAAATGGAAATAAAAACAAAAATCAACATATGAGTCCTAATGAAACTTAAAAGCTTTTACACAGTACAGGAAAACATAAACAAGATGCAAAAACAACCCTCAGAATGGGAGAAAATATTTTCAAATGAAGCAATTGACAAAGGATTAATCTCCAAACTTTACAAGCACCACATGTAGCTCAATATCACAAAAACAAACAACCCAATCCAAAAACGGGCAGAAGAGCTAAATAGACATTTCTCCAAAGAAGATATACAGATTACCAAGAAACACATGAAAGGATGCTGAACATCACTAATCATTAGAGAAATGAAAATCAAAACTACTGTGAGGTATCACCTCACAGCAGTCAGAGTGGCAATCATCAAAAAAAATCTACAAAACAATAGATGCTGGAGAGGCCTTTATTGGAGAAAAGGGAACACACTTGCACTGTGGGTGGGAATGTAAATTGATATGGGCACTAGGGAGAACAGTACGGAGGTTCCTTTAAATAACTAACAGTATAAGTACCAAACGACACAACAATCCAACTACTGGGCATTTGCTTTGTGAAAACCATAATTCAAAAAGAGTTATGTACAAAAATGTTCATTGCAACTCTATTTACAATAGCCAGGACATGGAAGCAACCTAAGTGTCCATCGACAGATGAATGGATAAAGAAGATATGGCACATATATACAATGGAATATCACTCTGCCATAAAAAGAAGCAAAACTGAGTTATTTGCACTGAGGTGGATGGACTTAGAATCTGTGCTACACAGTGAAGTAAGTCAGAAAGGGAAAAACAAATACTGTATGTTAACAGAGATATACGGAATCTAATGAGAAAAAAAAAAAGATTTTGAACACCCTAGTGGCAGGACAGGATAAAGGACACAGACATAGGGAAAGGACTTGAGGACACCGGAAGGGGGATGGGTAAGATGGGACGATGTGAGAGAGTGGCATGGACATAAATACATTACCACATGTAATACTGATAGCTACTGGGAAGCAGCCACATAGAACAGGGAGATCAGCTCGGTGCTTTGTGACCACCTAAAGGGGTGGGAAATGGAGTGTGGGAGGGAGATGCAAGAGGGAGGGGATCTGGTGATATTTGTATATGTATAGCTGATTTACTTTGTTATACAGCAGAAACTAACACTCCATTGTAAAGCAATTATACTCCAATAAATGTGGAAAAGAAAAAAAAAAAAGAAAGCCCAGGGATAAACCTACACACCTATGCTCAACTAATCTATGACAAAGGAGGCAAGACTTTACAATGGAGAAAAGAGAGTTTCTTCAGTCAGTGGTGCTGGGAATTATGGACAGCTATATGTAAAAGAATGAAATTAGAACACTCCCGAACACCATACATAAAAATATATTCAAAATCGATTAGAGACCTTAATGTAAGACCGGACAGTATAAAACTCTGAGAGGAAAACTTACGAAGAATACTCTGACGTAAATCACAGCAAGATCTTTTTTTGATCCATCTCCTATAGTTATTAAATAAAAAAAGAAGAAGCTAAACAGATGGGACCTAATGAAACGTAAAAGCTTTTGCAAAGCAAAGGAAACTACAAACAAGATGAAAAGACAACCCTCAGAATGGCAGAATATATTTGCAAACGAATCAATGGACAAATGATTAATCTCCAATATATATAAACAGCTCATGCAGGTCAACATTAATAAGACAAAAAACCCAATACAAAAATGGAAGCAGATCTAAATAGACATTTCTTCCAAGAAGACATAGAGATGGCCAAGACGCACATGAAAATCTGCTCAACATCACTAATTATTAGAGAAATGGAAATCGAAACTACAATGAGGTATCACGTCACACCTGTTAGAATGGGCATCATCAGAAAATCTACAAACAACAAATGCTGGACAGGGTGTGGAGAAAAGGAACCTTCTTCCACTATTGTTGGGAATGTAAATCGATACAGTCTCTATGGAGAACAGAATGGAGGTTCCTTAAAAAACTAAAAATAGAATTACCATATAATCCAGCAATCCCACTACTGGGCATATAACGAGAGAAAACCATAAATCAAAAAGACACATTCACCACAATGTTCATTGCAGCACTATTTACAATAGCCAGGTAATGAAAGCAACCTAAGTGCCCACAGACAGACGAATGGATAAAGATGTGGTACATATATACAGTGGAATATTGCTCAGCCATACATGGGAATGAAATTGGGTCATTTGTAGAGACCTTGATGGATCTAGAGACTGTCATACAGAGTGAAGTAAGTCAGAAAGAGAAAAACAAATATTGTATATTAATGCATATATGTGGAACCTAGAAAAATGGTACAGATGAACCGGTTTGCAGGGCAGAGATAGAGACACAGATGTAGAGAACAAACATATGGACACCAAGGGGGGAACACCATGGGAGGGTGGTGGTGGGATGAATTGGGAGACTGGGATTCACATGTGCACACTTATATGTATAACATAGATATCCAATAAGAACCTGCTGTATAAAAGAAATAAATAAATTTTAAAAAATTAAAAATAAATAAATAACATTTAATAAAATAAAACAGAAAAAAAGTTTATCCCTTCATATAGACTTCTTTATATTAATGCATTATTTCCATGTTTATATCTCTAAATTAAAAAAAAAAGAGGAATAAATAAAACCTACATTGAACCAAAAAGAAAAAAGGAAAAAAAAAAAAAAAAACAGAACCCACCATTTATACAGAGGAAAATCGTATCAGGGCACTTGTTCCAGTGGTAACAATTTCTTAAGTTGGTCAGAAGTGAGAAATCATCTCCCATGCAGTCAGCAGCGCTCCCCCCCACAAGGAGCATCCTCATTGCAAAGCTGGGGGACTATGTCGAGGCGTCTGTGAGTAAATGTGAGCTGTACCCCAGTCCTGCTGCAGCTGAAATCTTCCCACCCTTTCCAGGTAAAACACCTGAATATGTACAAGAACTTGCAAGCCTAGAGGAAGGGCTGTGGAGCCACACCAGCGACAGCATGCAGTCCGACTTGGTGCCAGCAGGCCAGCCAGGATGGTCCTGGACCCAGATGCTCTTCTGGAAGCTTTCAATTTCCCTGCCTGAGATACCCCTCCTGCCATGGCCCCCACTGCTTTTTTACTTCCTCACCTCTGCCTGGGGAGAAATTCCAGCGGCAGGTATGGGTGACACATCCTCTTCTTTAGCAGGTGGCAGCCTGGCAACTCCTGAAGGAAGTCCAGCAGAGCCCCACTCACACTGGGCCACCCACAAAGCCACGGCCCCTCACTCCCTCCCACCACCCCAGCCCCGACACTGCTGACGGGGCAGAGAATATGGCGTCAGGCACAGCTACAGGAGCTCTTGCTGACTGGAGAGGTGCTTATATTGATCTCAACCCAGGCACACCTGGGGAGGGCTGGCAGGCAGTGTCAGGCTGCCCAAATCAGCCAATCCTCACTCCTCAGGGGCTCACAGTTGCAAAAAAAGAGCCTTGCTAAACGGGCCAGGCTCAAGGAACAGGTGTGGGCTCTTGAGAGTCAGGATAGACAAGGGGCTGCAGCTGCGGCTTGTTTTCTTATCATTTTATCTGGTCCATGAGTGGAAAACAACTTCAAGAAGACCCTATCCTAATGAGAGGAACCCAGGAGTCAGGGAGAGGAGTGATGTTGGGTGGAGATAGAGGCCTGGTGCCCTGGCTGCAGTGGAAGTGTCTGGAAGACCAGGCAGAGAGAGGCCGCACAGAGTGATACCTGGGGTCACAGACCTGTCAGAGCTGCTGTTTGTTAGTTCAAGTCCTGCTCTGAGGTGTTCTGTGTCAGCTGTGAGCGACAGGTGAGCTGGGGGTTCTCTGCAATGTGGGCTATGTGCACGGTTCCTGTGTTTCCAGCCCTTCTGGGGTACCTGCCGAAAGGGAGCTCCATATCCTGGCAAGGGCCTGACTATGAGAGCCCCATGGGCTGCTGGATAGCTGCATAGGTGAGCTCCATACCCTGGGAGGGACTTGACCACGAGAGCCCCGTGGGCTGTGGGGGTGGAGGTGCAGCCCAGGTGAGCTCCATATCCCGGGATTGGCATGACCACGAGAGCCCAATGGGCTGCTGGAGTCCTGGTAAAGGATATCAGGACAGTCAGTGAAGCCACCGAGGATATACATCAAGTAGCTCCTATTTCCTACACCCTGCTGGTCAGTCTACCATCCACCAGGCCATGGCATTCTGTATTAGAATTCAATGATGCCTTCTTCTGTATTCCACTCATCTCAGAGTCACAAGAATTTTTGGCTTGTGAGTGGCAGGACACAACATGCAACAAAAGCAATAATGCTGGGCCGTCCTGCCCCAATGGTTCAAAAATCCCCACACCATCATTGGGGAAATGTCCTCTAAAGACCTAAAAGTTCTACCTCTGTAAAAGGGAACCCTCCTTCAATATGCAGATGACATTCTGATCGCCAGGCCTACTAAAGACGCCTCTGAACTACCTAGCCAAGAAAGGATAGAAGGTGTTCAAGAAAAAGGCTCAAATATCCCAGGCTAAGGTGACATGCCTGGGCTTCATTTTCACAGATATTCGGAGAAACGCATACCAGGATAGGGAAGAAGCCATTTGCAGCCTTACCTCTTCTAAAACTAGAAGACAGCTTAGGGGTTCCTGGGGAGGCCAAGGTTTTATGCATCTGGATCCCTAACTACAGTCTAATAGCTGGGCCTCTACATGAAACACTGACACGAAATGATGATGATTCTTTTGAATAGAATCCAGAAGCAGGCTTTCAAGAATGGAAAGAGCAGTCAATTCAGGCCCTTGCCCAGGAACTCCCTAATTTAGCTAAACCCTTTGACCTTTACATACCCGGTCAAAGGTTAATCGCCCTTGGAGCCTTAGTGCAAAAACTGGGACCACTTGAAATGGAGCAACACAAGAATGCCCTTCAGGTATGATAAACTATGGTCACCAAGGGCTTTGCCCACTGCCCCATCAGGCCAGGATACTGGGGTATCTAAAAAGCTGGAAATCAGCAGCCCGCAAGGCCAGCTCCCTCCTAAGGGAAAAGGACCCCACGTGGTGATCCTAACAACCATCATGCCCTGAAGTTGCAGGGGTCGCTCTGTGGACACACTGACCTCGAGTGAGGAGGCCCTCCAACTCCAACATCCAGAGCGACAAACGGGGGCAATGGGCCCCCAAGATGACTCGTGTGACCATCACTTGACCTAGAGTTTCTCTCAGAAAACAAGTCTGTGCCCCAAAAGAGCAGACTACTCCTTGCAGGACTTACTGCCCCCAGATGGGAGCTAATAAGCTTGGCGGGGGAAACGTATATCACGCTTTCACCATAGAAAACCCTACAGAAACCACGGTGATGGTGGCCAATATGACCAGCTGGACTGCTGGCTACTTCAAAAGGCCATTGACTCAGTGGACGTCATGGTCCTGGATCACCACTGACCCTGGACTGTCTGGGAGTTGAGCGGGCAGGGCTCTGACACATGGTGCTGTTTATATATTAATTCAGGGACCTAATTAAAGAAAGCACAGACTACTGGTCAGAGCATCTAGGCTGGCAAAAACCGTCAGCCTAAGGTCGCTGAACAAATGTGGGGTGGGGTGAAACCTGCCACCGCAGCATCTCTGTGCATGTCTTTCCTGGACCCTTAAAGGTCATTAGAATCTATAACACTTCCAATGCTGGTTCTCAGGTGGACGAGCAGTGAGGCAGGAAGCCTTGGGAAAACCAACCTCACCTGGAGGCTGCTGGGGGGAAGTTTTGCCCCTCCCCCCGTGTATGTGGTCTCCCACCTCAGCATGAAGCAGTTACAAAACAGGGGTCTGCACCCTCAGCACCCCAAGAATGAGGAATGGGACAAAAAGCAGAGGAGGTGTTCATCACCGGCAACGTTCATTAAAAATTCCTGGGAGATAAAAAGAGAATCTGGGCAATAAAATAAAGTCTAATCTGTTTTTCCTTTGTGCTCTGTCTAATTTCACGTGCTCCTAGGGTTCCACATGCAGAGGTCCCACACCCGGCACTTCAGACCCGATTTCCTAATGCAGAATGGCTGGGCTGACACCTCAGCTAGTGGGATCCCATGCAGACTCTGCGACATAGAGCCTGAACTGCAGCCAACCCAGCCCTCGAGAGCTCCATCCCCTCCCTCCTGCTGACGCTGCTGGGATCCCTACACAGCAGCCCAGCCCACAGCCCGCGGGGGAGTGCACGCTCTCACCTGTCCATTCTGTTTTCAAAATATAAAGTTTCCTTTGATTCTGAACCAAACTCAGTCTTGATCTGTTGGCTCCAATGACACTGGGCACAGGGACTCCTGTTGGGGTCCACTCTGGAGGATCAGTAACAGAAATTGAGAACATTGTAACTTCAATGAACAGATGTGTGAGCCAAACTGTAGTTAACATAGAGCAGTGTATAAGGCTCGGGTAAAATAAGATGTTTCTAAGACTTACATTTGATATTTCCATCACTTTATTATAAGCAAGTTCAGTGAAGACGTCTGTCTTATTTGTCAGGTCAACATTAGAGAAATGAAGTGATTTATTCCCAAGGATGTACATCGAATACTCTTGGCTGAAGCTTCAATCTTGTTTTGAATGCTTTTCCATTGAAAATGATACCTCTCTTTCAGCTTCCCCATTTCTGAGAAGTATAAAATCTTATAATTTATTATTACCAAAGGGGAAAGGTAGGAGAAGGGATAAATTAACAGTTTGGGATTAACACATACACACTGCTATGTATAAAACAGATCATCAACAAGGAACTACTGTATAGCACAGGGAACTACACTGAATATTTTGCAATAACCTATAAGGGGAAATAATCTGAAAAAGAATAGATATTTTTATTGACATCATCTATCAATGACAGATAAAATGTAAACTAAGGAAGGCCGATGGTGAGCACTTCTGATCCCGAAGATTTCAAACATCTAAAGTTTGGACTCTGCGTATTTCCCAAGGCCATTAGTGGACATATGTGTAGCCGTAGCTTAAAAATTCCCCAGTTTGGGGTTCGGGGAGGCACTGATTTGGAAAAATTCCTGGTGTTCTCCTTACATGCACGGGACCATTCCTACGGCTAAAACATGCCTGTCACACCTAGAGGATGGTACACCGTTTGATCAGAAACAGTTTGGAAAAGGCACCTCATCTCCTCATCGCCTGGTGCTCGGGTTCACCCCTCCAGCATCTTTCCTAACAATCTCCTCACTTGGGGATATCGGCACCGTCAACATCCTGTTGCACACAGTTTGTAATTTCTCTGGAGGATGAAGCGGAAGGATGAGAAATATTTAGAGACAAGTCCTAGGTGTTCAGACTGGCCCATGCCACTCTAATTTCCAATCCGGAAGACAAATTCATCAAAGGCTAGAATTGCCAACGGAAGCAGAATAGGGCTAGAGGAAATCCCGCTGTTTTGTGTCCAGTTTCCAAAAACACAAGTTGGAAAATGGAACTCAGGGGCACTAAAATTCATGAAACTGCAGAGTTGACAATATCTATCGTCAAAAAATGTCTTGAGGTAAGTAACAGAAAAGGACTTTTAAGCAAGGGAGATTGTCAGGAAACAGATTTGAAGAGGTGGAAAGGACTCCCCATTAAAGCAAAAGAAAAGGGGCTGAACATCGCCAATGATGCAGTTGGCCCAAAAGGGCGTATGCATTTTTTTCTGAATATATTCAAGTAAAGGCCATACACACATTTTATCCAACCAAACAGGTGGGCACTGGAAATCTATACTATAAAATGTATCACTTCACATCAGTCAGAAGGGCCATCCACATAAAGTGTAAACACCGGAAATGTAGGACAGGATGAGGAGAAAAGGGAGCCCTGTGAGGCTGATAGTGCAAATGTAATTTGCCAACGGCCACTCTGGAGAAGTGTATTGTGTTTGCTAAAACATCGAAAAATTGAGCTACAGAGCATAGGGCACTTGCACTCATGGGCGTATACCTTGGGAAAAACAAAAATCAACAGAAAACAGGAACCCCAACGTTTTCCACCTCTCTGTTAAAAAGGGCATCAACTTGGATATAACCTAAATGTCCCTGGAAGGATAAAATGGATAAAGGAGTTGGGGTACTTATGTAGAGTGGAATATTACTCATCCAGAAATCAATGAAATCAGGCCAGTTGTAACAAGTCTGGAGGAGTTACATACGATCATTCTAAGTGACCTATGACAGAAAGAAAAAGACACATATCATAAGATGTCACTTAAAGGTGGAATCAAAAATGGCTACACATGAAATAAATTACAAAACAGAAACATAGTCAAATATGTAGAAAATAGACATAAGGCTGCTAAATGGAAAAGGTGGGGAAGGGTGAGGTATTATCCAGGAGGTTGAAATTAGCAAAGAAACCATTCCAAGTACCAAATTGAATAACTGACAAGGCCTACATGGTACCTCAAAGAACTGCACTCAGTGCACTCAAGTCTCTGGAAAATAATATAAATGACTGGTAAGCATCTGAAAAAGAATTTATTGTTGTCTCACAGTACATGAATCAAGTGGATGTACAGCAGCAAAAAACAGAGCTTTGAAAATCAGCTGTAACCAATATAAAAATAAATTTAAAAATATTTATAAAAACAGTGAGACAGAAAAAACTTCTTACAACTTTTGTTGAAGGGCTACGATGTAACATGGATTGAACACATGTAGACCCACAGCAGGATGATATATAAGGCAGGAAGCTATGCACGCTAAGAGATGTTAGAGAGGCTGGGTGAGTAAAGGCAGACCTTTTAAAGTAATACTGCCTGATTCCCATTCCTTGGGTCCCAAATCTGCAGGTTCAAGGGAATCTTCTGACAGCGAAAACATGCCTGGGAAACCGAGACGAATGTACACCGTGTGAACAGGAAAGGTGTCTAAAATACACCTCATTTTTGATCTCCTGGTGCTGGGGTTCGCCATTCCAGCCAAATTACTAACAATCTCCCCACTTGGAGAATCAGCACCTTTAACCTCCTGTTTCACACAGTTTGCAATTTGTGCAGAGGATAAACGGGAAGAGGGGGAACCAATGAGAGACTAGCTGTAGGAGTTTTGACAGGCACATGCCACTCTAATTTCCCATTAGGAAGAAGAATTAACCAAAGGCTCAACCTGCCTCCCCAGAACCAGAATAGGGCCGGAAGCAATACAATGGTTTGGCGGCCAGGTCACAAAAAATGCGAGTTGCAAAATGGGGCTCAGGAGCAAACAATTCAAAGACCTGCAAAGATAAAAATGATAACCAACGTCCAAAAATATATTCAGGTAAGGCAACGAAGAGGATCTGAATGAGAGGCAGAATTGCAGGAAACAGATTTCAAAACGTAGATTGGACTCACATTTAAAGCATATGAAAAGCAGCAGAATTTCTAACATGATGCAGTTGGGCAAAAGGGTGTATGCGCTTTTTTCGTGAATATCTTCAGGAAAAAAACACATACAGAATTTTGGCCAACCAAGCAAGCGGGAAATGCAAATCCACACAACAAAGAAGTCTCAAATTCCACTGCTCAGAAAGGCCATCCAAAAAATGTGTACAAACCAGAAATGCAGGAGAGGACATGGAGAACAGGGAGCTACTCACGCTGATGGGTGTGGTATAAATATCCAAGACCCACTCTGAAGAAGTGTATGCTGTTTCCTAAAACATCTAAAATACAAAGCTACCGAGCATAGGGCACTTCCACTCATGGGCATATAACTTGGGAAGACTAAATATCAACAAGACACAGGCACCCCAAAATTTAAGGCTGCTCTGCATACAAGAACCTCAACTTCAGTACAACTTAAGTATTCCAGGAAAGAGAAAATTGCGTAAAGAACTTGTGGTAATTTTGTACAACGGATTATCACTCAGACATGAAATCAATGTCATAAAGCCAGTAACAGCATAATGAGTGGATTTAGGTACGATGATTCTAAGTGAAATAAGTCACACAGAAAAAGAAACTTATCATAAGATATCACTTATGAAGGTCCTGTAAACATGGCTACACATGAACTGAGTTAGGAAAGAGAACAGAGTCTCACATTGAGAAAACACTCTTATGCCTGATAAGGGGAAAGGAGAGGTGGGGTGATGCATAAAACCAGACTTTGATATTAGCACTGGTACCATTCCATGAAGCAAATACAGAATAGACAAATCCTACACCTTCCTCTGTGAACGGGACTCAACACCCCTATTCCACACAGAGGAATATATCTGACTAGTAAGAATCTTAAAACCTATATATTGATATGTCTCCATAAGGGAATCAAGTGTGTCTAGACAGGCATAAACACGTCGGTGAAAATCAGCTCAACCCCATTATAAAAATGAATTTCAAAAACAACAACAACAAAAAAAAAAACAGCGAAATTCTTACACAATTCCTTCAGGGGTTCTGATGAAACCTGGATCGACCCTATCTGAAAAGACAGCTAGATGAGACATAAGGCTGGACACTTGGGGCTGAGAGGACTTGTGAGATTGGGTGAGAAAATGCAGATCCTTTAAAGCAGTAATGCATGCCTCCCATTCCATGGGTCCCAACTCTCCAGGTAGAAGGGAATATCAATACAGTTATAACATGTATGGGAAACCTAGAGAATGGACACACTCTGATGGCAAAAGATTTCTAAAAGGCTCCTAATTTTTCCTCTCCTTGTGCTCCAGTTTGGCATTCCAACTGCTTTACAATCAATCTCCCAACTTGGAGAGTCAGCCCCTATAAGCTACTGGTTCGCACAGTTTGCAAATTGTGCAGTGGATGAAAGGAAAGAGGGAGAACAAATCAGAGAGTAGCTGTAGGCATTTGTACGGACACATGTCACTCTATTTTCCCGTCCGGAAGGAAGAATTAACCAAAGTGTCAGCCTGGACCCCCGTAACCAGTATAGGTCCTGTAGCAAAATTGTAGATTTGCGGTCAGCTCACAAAAACACGAGTTGAAAATTGGAGCTCAGGGGCACAGCAATTCACAAACCTGCAGAGTTATAAAGGACAACTCTCTTCCAAAAATCTGTTGAGGGAAGGCAACGAAGCAGACTTGAAAATGAGGCCGAATTGCAGAAAACATATTTCAAGAGTTAAACTGGAATCACCTTTAAAGCACAGGAAATGCGTAACCACTTCGACAATGATGCACTTGGCCAGAAAGGGCGTATGCATTTTCTGCTGAATATATTCAGAAAAAAGGCATACGCCCTTTCTGGCCAATCAAGCAACCCCGCAATACAAATCCACACTACAAAGAATTGTCACTTCGCACCGGTCAAAAGGGACATCCAAAAATCTGTAAAAACCAGAAAATAAAGACAGAGATGACAAGAGCATGTTGCAATGTGATCCCAGGGGTCATGGAGGATTGTGATGACAAGGCCATGTAGCATTGTGCTGACAAAGGCATGGAGCATTGTGATGACAAGGGTCACGGAGCACTGTGATGACAATCCTCACGGAGCATTGTGATTACATGGATCATGGAGCATTGTGATGACAAGGGTTATGGAGCATTTTGATGACAAGAGTCCCGGATCACTGTGTTGTCAGGGGTCATGGAGGGTTGTGATGACAGAGATCATGGAGCATTGTGATGACAAGGGTCATGGAGAAGTGAGATGAGAAGGTCATGGAGCTTTGGGCTGAAAATGTTCATGGAGTATTGTGAAGACATGGGTCAAGGAGCACTGTGATGACAAGGTCCTGGACACTGTGATGAGAAGACCATGGAGCCTTGTGATGACAAGTCTCATGGAGCATTCTGATGAAAAGGGGCAAGGAGCATTGTGATTACAAGGGTCTTGGAGAATTGGGATGACAAAGGCATGGAGCATTTGGATGAGAAGACCATAGAGCGTTCTGATGACATGCATCATGGAGCTTTGTGATGACAAGGGCATGGAGCATTGTGATTACAGAGGTCTTGGAGCATTGTGATGAAAAGGGCATGAATCATTGTGATGGAAAAGGCATGGAGCCTTGTCATGACAGGGTTCAAGGAGCATACTGACGACAAGTGTCAGGGAGCATTGTGATGACAAGTGTATTGAGCATTGTGATGACAAAGATCATGGAGCATTGTGATGAGAAACCCCTGTAAAATTTGGATGACGAGCGTCATGTGGCGTTGTGATGACAAGTGTTAGGAACATTGTGATAACAACAGTTTGGAGCATTGTGATGACAGAGGTCATGGAGCATTTTGATTTCATTGTGATGACAATAGCAAGAAGCATTATGATGATGGGCACGGTGCATTGTGATGACAGGGTTCATGGACCATTGAGATGAAAAGGGGCATGGAGCATTGTGATTAAAGTGGTCTGGGAGCATTGTGATGACAAGGGCATGGAACATTGTGATGAGAAGGCAATGGAGCATTCTGATGACATGCGTCATGGAGCTTTGTGATGACAAGGACGTGGATCATTGTGATGACAGTGACATGGAAATTTGGTCTAACAAGTTTCATGGATTATTTTGATGACAGTGGGCATGGCGCATTGTGATGACAAGGGCATGGAGCATTGTGATTACAAAATCATGGATTATTGTGAAGACAGGTGACAGGAAGCGTTGTGATGACATATGTCACAGTCTATTGAGATGACAATGCCATGGAGCATTGTGATGACTGGGGCATGGAGCATTGTGATGACAAAGGACATTGGGAATTTTGATGACAAGGTATGAAGCATTTTGATGACAAAGACATGGAGCTTTCTATGACAGGTGTCATGGGGCATTGCGATGACAGATGTATGGAGAATTGTGATGACAAGAGCATGTAACATTTTGATGAGAAGTGTCATGGAGCATTGTGATGAGAGTGGGCCTGGAACATTGTGATGACAAGGGCACGGAACACTGAGATACATGGGTCAATGAGGATTGTAATGACAAGGGCATGGAGAATTGTGATGAGAAGGGCATCGAGCATTGTAACAAGCATCATGGACCTTTGTTATGACAAGGGCATGGAGCAATGTGATGAGAGGCTTCATGGAGCATTGTGATGAGAAGACCATGGAGCCTTGTGATGACAAGTCTCATGGAGCATTCTGATGAAAAGGGGCATGGAGCATTGTGATTACATGGGTCTTGGAGCATTGTGATTACAAGGGCATGGAAAATTGTGAGAGAAGGCCAGGGAGCATTGTGATGACATGCGTCATGGAGCTTTGTGATGACCAGGGCAAAGAGCATTGTGATTACAGGGGTCTTGGAGCATTATGATGAAAAGGCTCTGGATCAATGTGATGAAAAAGGCATGGAGCCTTGTCATGACAGGGTTCAAGGAGCATACTGATTGAAAGAGTCAGGAAGCATTGTGATGACAAGTGTATTGAGCATTGTGGTGACAAAGGTCATGGAGCATTGTGATGAGAAGACCATGGATAATTGTGATGACGAGCGTTATGGGGCATTGTGATGACAAGTGTTATGGAACATTGTGATCACAAGGGTTTAGAGCATTGTGATGACAGCGGTCATGTAGCATTTTGATTTCATTGTGATGACAATAGCATGAAGCATTATGATGATGGGCATGGTGCATTGTGATGAGAGGGTTCAAGGAGCATTGAGATGAAAAGGGGCATGGAGCATTGTGATTACAGGTGTCTTGTATCATTGGGATGGCAAGGGCATGGAGTATTGTGATGGCAATGGTCATGGAGCATTTTCATGACAAGAGTCCCAGATCATTTTGTTGTCATGGGTCATGGAGCATTGTGATGACAGGAGCATGGAACATTGGTCTGACAAGTTTCATGGATTATTGTGATGACAGTGGGCATGGCGCCTTGTGATGACAAGGGAATGGAGCACTGTGATGACAAGGTAATGGATTATTGTGAAGACAAGTGTCAGAGAGCATTGTGATGACATATGTCAAGGTGCATTGTGATGACAATGGCATGGAGCATTGTGATGCCAAGTGTCATGGAAGATTGTGATGACAAATGTAATGGAGCATTGTGATGACTAGGGCTTGGAGCATTGTGATGAGAAGTGTCATGGAACATTGTGATGACAAGGGCATGGAGCATTGTGATGCAAACGGCCATTGAGAATTTTGATGACAACGTCGTGAAGCATTGCGATGACAAGCACATGGAGATTGCTATGACAGGGGTCATGGAGCATTGCGATGACAAGTGCATGGATAATTGTGATGACAAGAGCATGTAACATTGTGATGAGAAGTGTCATGGCGAATTGTGATGAGAGGGACATGGAGAATTGTGATGAAAAGGGACATGGAGCATTGTGATGACCAGGGCATTCAGCGTTGTGATGGCAAGACCGTGGAACATTGTGATGAGAAGATCATGGGTAATTGTGATGACGAGCATCATGGAGCACTGTAATGACAAGGGGAATGGAGCATAGTGATGACAGGTGTCATGGATCATTTTGATGAGAGGGGTCATGGAGCCTTCTTATGACCAGCTTGTGGAGTATTGTGATGACACTGACATGGAGCATTGTGATGAAAAGGGAATGGAGCATTGTGATGAAAAAGGCATGGAGTCTTTTCATGACAGGTTTCAAGGAGCATTCTGACGACAAGTGTCAGGGAGCATTGTGATGACAAGTGTATTGAGCATTGTGATGACAAAGTTCATGCAGCATTGTGATGACAGGCATCATGGAGCGTTGTGATGACAAGGGTTATGGAACATTGTGATCACAAGGGTTTGGAGCATTGTGATGAGAGAGGGCATGGAACATTTTCATTTCAACGAGCATGGAGCATTGTGATGACAAGGGCATGAAGCAATGTGAACACAAGATTCATCGAGGATTTTGATGACAATCGGACTGGAGTACTGTGATGACAAGCACATGGAGCATTGTGATGACAAGGTCATGTAGCATTTTGCTGACAAATGCACGGAACATTTTGATGACAAGTGTCATGGAGCACTGTGATGACAAGCGTCACGGAGCATGGTGATTACAGGGGTCATGGAGCATTGGGATGGCAAGGGCATGGATCATTTTGATGATAAGGGTAATGGAGCATTCAGATGACAAGTGTCCCAGATCATTGTGTTGTCACGGGTCATGGAGCGTTGTGATGACAGTGGTCATGGAGCATTTTGATGACAAGGGATTGGTACATTGTGACGATAAGGGCATGTAGCATTGTGATGACTGGGGCTATGGAATATTGTGATGACAGGGTTGAGGGAGTATTGTGATGAATAGTGATGGAACATTGTGAAATCAATGGTGAGAGAGCATTTTGATGAGAAGTGCATTGAGCATTGTGATTACAAGTTTTATGGAGGATTGTGATGACTAGGATATGGAGCATTGTGATGACAAGTGCATGGCGCATTGTGATGACATGGGTCATGGATCATTGTGCTGACAAAAGCATGGTGCATTGTGATGACAAGGGTCACAGAGCACTGTGATGAAAAGTTCATGGAGCATTGTGGTGACAAAGGTCACAGAGCCTTGTGTGACAGGGGCATGGACCATTGTGATGAGAAAGGTCATAAATCATTTTTATGACTGGGGTCACAGAGCATTGTGATGACAGGGGTCATGGAGCATTGAGATGAAAAGGGGCATGGAGCATTGTGATTACATGGGTCTTGGACCATTGTGATGACAAGGGCATGGAGTATTCTGATGACATGCGTCATGGATCTTTGTGATGACAAAGGCATGGAACATTGTGATTGCAAGGGTCTTGGAACATTGTGATGACAAGGGTCATGGAGCCTTGGATGAAAAGGCCGGGGAACATTGTGATGGCAGGGGTCATGGAGCATTGTTATGACAAGGGTCATGGAGCACTGCGATGACAAGTGCATGGAGAATTGTATTGACAAGAGCATGTAACATTTTGATGAGAAGTGTCATGGAGCACTGTGATGACAAGGACATGTAGAATTGTGATGACCAGGGCATGGAGCATTGTGATGGCAAGACCATGGAGCATTGTGATGAGAAGACCATGGATAATTGTGATGATGAGCATCATGGAGCACTGTAATGACAAGGGGCATGGAGCATTGTGATGACAGGTGTCATGGATCATTGTGATGACAAGGGTCATGGACCATTCTGATGACAAGCTTGAGGAGTAATGTGATGACCATGGCATGGAGCATTGTGATGAAATGGGCATGGAGCATTGTGATGAAAAAGGCATGGAGCCTTTTCATGACAGTGTTCAAGGAGCATTCTGACGACAAGTGTCAGGGAGCATTGTGATGACAAGTGTATTGAGCATTGTTATGACAATGGTAATGGAGCATTGTGATGAGAAGGGCATCGAGCATTGTGATGACAAGTGTTATGGAGCTTTGTGATGACAAGGGCATGGAGCAATGTAATGATAGGTTTCATGGAGCATTGTGATGACAATGGCTTGGAGCATTGTGATGCCAAGGGTCATGGAGCACTGAGATGAAAAGCGTGACGGAGCATTCTGATTACAGGGGTCATGGAGCATTGGGATGACAAGCGCATGGATCACTGTGATTTCAAGTGTCATGGAGCATTTTGATGACAAGAGTCCCGGATCCTTGTGTTGTCATGGGTCATGGAGCGCTGTGACGTCAGTGGTCATGGAGCATAGTGATGAGAAGGCCATGGAGCATTCTGATGACATGCATCATGGAGCTTTGTGATGACAAGGGCATGGAGCATTGTGATTACTGGGGTCATGGAACATTGTGATGACTGGTGATGGAGTATTGTGATGACTAGTGATGGAACATTGTGATATTTGTGGTGAGAGAGCATTTTGATGAAAAGTGAATGGAGCATTGTGATGACAAGGTTTATGGAGCATTGTGATGACAAAGTTGTGGAGCATTGTTATGACAAGTGCATGGCCCATTCTGATGACATGGCTCATGGAGCATTGTGCTGAGAAGCGCATGGAGCATTGTGATGACAAGGGTCATGGAGCACTGTTCTCACAAAGGCATGGAGCATTGTGATGACAAGGGTCACGGAGCATTGTGATGAAAAGTTCATGGAGCATTGTGGTGAAAAAGGTCACAGAGACTTGTGATGACGAGGGCATGGACCATTGTGATGACAAAGGTCATGAAGCATTGTGATGACTGGAGTCACGGAGCATCGTGATGAAAGAGTTCATGGTGCATTGTGACGACAACGGCATGGAGCATTGTGATGACAAGTGAATGGAGCATTCTTATGTCATGTTCATGGCTTATTGTGAAGACAGGTGTCAGGGAGCATTGTGATGGCATATGTCATGGTCCATTGTGATGACAATGGCATGGAGCATTGTGATGCCAAGTGTCATGGAGGATTGTGATGACAAGAGCATGTATCATGGTGATCAGAAGTGTCATGGAACATTGTGATGACAAGGGACATGGAGCATTGTGATGTCCAGGGCATGGAGCATTGTGATGGCATGTCCGTGGAGCATTGTGATGGCAAGACAATGGAGCATTTTGATGACGAGTGTCATCGAGCACTGTAATGACACGGGGCATGGAGAATAGTGATGACAAGTGTCATGGATCATTGTGATAACAAGGGTCATGGAGCATTGTGATGACAAGCTTCTGGAGTATTGTGATGACAATACCATGGAGCATTGTGATGAAAAAGGCATGGTGCATTGTGATGAAAAAGGCATGGAACCTTTTCATGACAGGTTTAAAGGAGCATTCTGACGTCAAGTGTCAGGGAGCATTGTCATGACAAGTTTATTGAGCATTGTGATGACAATGATCATGGAGCATTGTGATGACAGGCATCATGGAGTGTTGCGATGACAAGTGTTATGGAACATTGTGATCACAAGGGTTTGGAGCATTGTGATGACAGAGGTCATGGATCATTTTCATTTCAAGTAGCATGGAGCGTTGTCATGACATGGCATGAAGCAATGTGAACCCAAGGTTCATGGAGGATTTTGATGACAATGGGAATAGAGTATTTTGATGACAAGTGCATGGAGCATTGTGATGACAAGGTCATGTAGCATTTTGCTGATAAATGCATGGAGCATTTTGATGACAAGTGTAATGGAGCACTGTGATGAAAAGTGTCACGGAGCATTGTGATTACAGGTGTCATGGAGCATTGGGATGGCAAGGGAATGGATCATTGTGATGACAAGGGTCATGGAGCAGTTTGATGAAAAGAGTCCAGGATCATTGTGTTGTCAGTGGCCATGGAGCGTTGTGATGACAGTGGTCATGGAACATTGTGATGAGAAGGTCATAGATCATTGGGCTGAAAATGTTCATGGAGTTTTGTGATGGCAGGGGTCATGGAGCATTGTGTTGACAAGGGAATGGAACATTGTGATGACAAGGTCCTGGAGCATTGTGATGAGAAGTTCCTGGAGCATTGTGATGAGAAGCCCACTGAGGCTTGTGATGAGAAGTCTCATGGAGAATTCTGATGAAAAGGTGCATGCAGCATTGTGATCACAGGGGTCTTAGAGCATTGTGAAGAAAAGGACATGGATCATTGTGATGAAAAAGGCATGGAGCCTTGTCATGACAGGGTTCAAGGAGCATACTGACGACAACTGTCAGGGAGCATTGTGATGACAAGTGTATTGAACATTGTGATGAAAAAGGTCATGGAACATTGTGATGAGAAGTGCATGGATAATTGTGATGTCGAGAGTCATGGGGCGTTGTGATGACAAGTGTTATGGAGCATTGTGATTCACAAGGGTTTGGAGCATTGTGATGACAGAGGTCATGTAGCATTTTGATTTCATTGTGATGACAATAGCGTGAAGCATTATGCTGATGGGCATGGTTCGTTGTGATGACAAGGTTCATGGAGCATTGAGATGAAAATTGGCCTGGAACATTGTTATTACTTGGGTCATGGAGCCTTGTGATGACAATGCCGTGAAACATTGTGATGACAGGAGAGAGGGAATATTGTGATGACTAGTGTTGGGAAATTATGATATTAGTGGTGAGACAGCATTTTGATGTGAAATTCATGGAGCTTTGTGATGACAAGATTTACAGAGCATTGTGATGACAAGGTTGGGGAGCACTGTGATGACAAGCGCATGGCACACTGTGAAGACATGGGTCATGGAGCATTGTGCTGACAAGGACATGGAGCATTGTGATGACAAATGTCATGGAGCATTGTGCTGACAAAGGCATGGAGCATTGTGATGACAAGTGTCATTGAGTGTTGTGCTGAGAAAGGCATGGAGCATTGTGATGAAAAGTTCATGGTGCATTGTGTTTACACAGGTCACAGAGCCTTGTGATGACGAGGGCATTGACCATTGTGATGACAAATATCATGAAACATTTTGATGAATGGAGTCACGGAGCATTGTGATGACAGGGGCATGGAGCATTGGTCTCACAAATTTCATGGATTATTGTGATGACAGTGGGCATGGTGCATTGTGATGAAAAGAGCATGGAACATTGTGATGACAACGTCATGGACAATAGTGAAGACAGGTGTCAGGGAGCATTGTGATGACATATGACATGGTCCATTGTGATTCCAATAACATGTAGCATTGTGATGACACGTCTCATGGACGATTGTGATGACAAAGGTAAAGGAGCATTGTGATGATCAGGGCATGGAGCAATGTGATGGCAAGACTGTGGAGCATTGTGATGAGAAGACCATGGATAATTGTGATGAAGAGCATCATAGAGCATTATGATGACAAGAGCCATGGAGCATTCTGACATAAGATATCACTTATGAAGGAAATGTAAACATGCCTACATATGAACTGAATTAGGAAAGAGAACAGTGTCTCACATTTAGAAAACATACTTATGCCTGCTTAAGGGGAAAGAGAGGTGGGGAGATGTACAAAACCAGAGTTTGATATTAGCACAGATACCGTTCCATAATCCAAATACAGAATAGACAAGACCTACTCCTTCCTCAGTGAACGGGATTGAACACCCATATTCCCCGCAGAGGAATATATCAGAGTAGTAAGAATCTTAAAACCTATGTATCGATATGTCTCTGAAAGGGAATCAAGTGTGTGTAGACTGGCATAAACATGGCAGTGCGAATAAGCTCAAAACCACTATAAAAAGGAATTTCAAAAACAAAACAAAAAAACAGGGTAATTCTTTAGAATTCCTTCAGGGGCTCTGATGAAACCTGGAATGACCCTATCTACAATGACAGCTGGATGTGGCATAAGGCTGGACACTTGGGACTGAGAGGATTGGTGAGATTCGGTGAGCAAATGCAGACCCTTTAAAGCAATAATGCGTGGCACACATTCCAAGGTTCCAAATTATCCAGGTTGAAGGGAATATTACTACAGCTATAACATGTACGGGAAACCTAGAAAATGGACACACTGTGAATATGAAAGGTTTCTAAAACTCAAATAATAGTCCCTCTCCTGGTGCTCCAGTTTGACTTTCCAACTGCTTTACTATCAATCTCCCAACTTGGAGAGACAGCCCCTTTAAACTCATGGTTCGCACAGGTTGCCAATTTGGCAGAGGATGAAAGGGAAGAGGGAGAACCAATGAGAGAGTAGCTGTTAGGCATTTGGACGGGCATATGTCAGTCTAATTTCCCGGTAGGAAGAGGAATTAACCAAAGTCTCAGCCACCCGCCGGGAACCAGTATAGGTCCTGAACCAAAATTTTGGACTTGCGGTCAGCACACAAAAAACGAGTTGAAAAATGGAGCTTAGGGGCACAACAAAGCACAAACAGTCAGAGTAATAAAGGACAAAAATGGTCCAAAAATCTGTTGAGGGAAGGCAACGAGGGAGACTTCAAAGCAAGCCAGAATAGCAGGAAACAGATTTCAAGAGGTACATTGGAATCACATTTAAAGCACATGAAGAGGGGCACAACTTCGACAATGATGGACTTGGCCAGAAAGGGCGTATGTGTTTTCTCCTGAATATATTCAGGAGAAAATGCATACGCCCTTTTTGGACAAGCAAGCAAGCTGGCAATGCAAATCTACACTATAATGAAGTATCACTTCCCACCAGTCAAAAGGGACATCTGCAAATGTGTAAAAACCAGAAAGGCAAGACAGGCCCTGGAGAAAAGGGAGCCTAGTTATGCTGGTGGGCAGGATGTAAACTGCCAACTGCCTCTCTGGAGGACTGCATTGTGTTCCCTAAAACAAGGAAACAACAGAGCTACAGAGCCAAGGGCACTTCCAGTCTAGGGAATATACCTTGGTAAAATTGAAAATAAATAAGACAGAGCCACCCCAAAATTAAGGGCTGCACTGCTTACAAGAAACTCAACATGGGTACACCTTAAATATCCCAAGAAAGACAAAAATGGTTCAAGAAATTTTGTTACTTACGTACGATGGAATATCCGTCAGCCAAGAAATCAATATTATAAGGCCAGTAGCAGCAAAATGAGTGGATTCAGATACGATGATTCTAAGTGAAATAAGTCACAGAGAAAAAGAAACTTATCATAAGATATCACTTATGAAGGACCTGTAAACATGGCTACACATGAACTGAGTTAGGAAAGAGAACAGAGTCTCACGTTTAGAAAACACTCTTATGCCTGCTTAAGGGGGAAGGAGAGGAGGGGTGATGCATAAAACCAGAGTTTGATATCAGTACATGTACCGTTCCAAAAACCAACTATGGAATAGAAAATGCCTATACTTTCCTCAGTGAAAGGGACTCAAAACCCCATATTTCCCGCAGAGGTATATATCTGACTAGTAAGGAACTTAAAACCTATGTATTGATATGTCTCCGTAAGGGAATGAAGTGTGTCTTGACTGCTATAAACATGGCAGTGAGAATCAGCTCAAACACACTATAAAAAGGAATTTCAAAAACAAAACAATAAAACAGAGAAATTCTTTACAATTACTACAGGGGCTCTGATGAAACTTGCAATGACCCTATCTACAATGACAGCTGGATGTGGCATAAGGCTGGACACTTGGGACTGAGAGGATTGTTGAGATTCGGTGAGCAAATGCAGACCATTTAAAGCAATAATGTGTGGCACACATTCCAAGGGTCCCAACTCTCCAGGTTGCAGGGAATATTACTACAGCTATAACATGTACGGGAAACATAGAGAATGGACACACTGTGAATATGAAAGTTTTCTAAAACTCAACTAATAGTCCCTCTCCTGCTGCTCCGGTTTGACTTTCCAACTGCTTTACTATCAATCTCCCAACTTGGAGAGACAGCCCCTTTAACCTCCTGCTTCGAACAGGTTGCCAATTTGGAAGAGGATGAAATGGAAGAGGGAGAACCAATGAGAGAGTAACTGTTAGGCATTTGGACGGGCACATGTCACTCTAATTTCCCGGCAGAAATAAGAATTAACCAAAGTCTCAGCCACACGCCGGGAACCAGTATAGATCCTGAAGCAAAATTTTGGACTTGCGGTCAGCTCACAAAAAACGAGTTGAAAAATGGAGCTCAGGGGCACAGCAATTCACAAACTGGCCGAGTAATAAAGGGCAACTATCGTCCCAATATCTGTTGAGGGAAGGCAACGAGGCAGACTTCAAAGCGAGCCAGAATAGCAGGAAACAGATTTCAAGAGGTACATTGGAATCGCCTTAAAAGCACAGGAAGAGGGGCACAAGTTCGACAATGATGCACTTGGCCATAAAGGGCGTATACTTTTCTTCCTGAATATAATCAGGCGGAAACGCATACGTCCTTTTTGGCCAAGCAAGCAAGCGGGCAATGCAAATCTCAACTACAATGAAGTATCATTTCCCAGCGGTCAAAAGGGATATCCGCAAAATTTGTAAAAGCCAGAAAGGCAAGACAGGCAATGGAGAACAGGGAGCCTAGTTATGCTGATGGGCAGGATGTAAATTGACAACTGCCTCTCTGGAGGAGTGCATTGTGTTCCCTAAAATAAGGAAACAACAGAGCTACAGAGCCAAGGGCACTTCCAGTCTAGGGAATATACCTTGGGAAAATTGAAAATCAATAAGATAGAGCCACCCCAAAATTTAGGGCTGCAATGCTTACAAGAACCTCAACTTGGGTACACCTTAAATATCTCAGGAAAGACAAAAATGGTTCAAAAATTGTGGTATTTACATACGATGTAATATCCCTCATCCATGAAATCAATGTCACAAGGCCAGTAGCAGCAAAATGAGTGGATTCAGGTACGATGATTCTAAGTGAAATAAGTCACAGAGAAAAAGAAATTTATCATAAGATATCACTTATGAAGGTCCTCTAAACATGGCTACACATGAACTGAGTTAGGAAAGACAACAGAGCCTCACATTTAGAAAACACTCTTTTGCGTGCTTAAGGGGGAAGGAGAGGTGGGGTGATGCATAAAACCAGAGTTTGATATTAGTACAGGTACCGTTCCAAAAACCAAATACGGAATAGAAAAGACCTACACTTTCCTCAGTGAAAGGGACTCAAAACTCCATATTTCCCGCAGAGGAATATATCTGACTTATAAGAATCTTAAAATCTATGTATTGATATGTCTCCGTAGAGGAATCAAGTGTGTCTAGACTGGCAGAAACATGGCAGTGAGAATCAGCTAAAACCCACTATAAAAACGAATTTCAAAAAGAAAACAAAAAAACAGGGAAATTCTTTACAATTCCTTCAGGGGCTCTGATGAAACCTGGAATGACGCTATCTACAACGACAGCTGGATGTGGCAAAAGGCTGGACACTTGGGACTGAGAGGATTGGTGAGATTCGTTGAGCAAATGCAGACCCTTTAAAGCAATAACGAGTGGCCCACATTCCAAGGGTCCCAATTCTCCAGGTTGAAGGGAATATTATTACAGCAATAACATGTACGGGAACCCTAGAGAATGGACACACTGTAAATATGAAAGATTTCTAAAACTCAACTAATAAGCCCTCTCCTGGTGCTCCGGTTTGACTTTCCAACAGATTTACTACCAATCTCCCAACTTTGAAAGACAGCCCCTTTAACCTCCTGGGTCTCACACGTTGCCAATTTGGCAGAGGATTAAAGGGAAGAGGGAGATCCAATGAGAGAGTAGCTGTTAGGCATTTGGACGGGCACATGTCACTCTAATTTCCCGGAAGGAAGAAGAATTAACCAAAGTCACAGCCACGCTCCGGGAACCAGTATAGGTGTTGAACCAAAATTTGGACTTGTGGTCAACTCACAAAAAACGAGTTGAAAAATGGAGCTTAGGGGCACAGCAATGCACAAACTGTCAGAGAAGTAAAGGACAACAATCGTCCAAAAATCTGTTGAGGGAATGCAACGAGGTGGATTTGAAAGCGAGCCAGAATAGCAGGAAACATATTTCAAGAGGTACATTGCAATCACCTTTAAAGCACAGAAAGAGGGGCACAACTTCGACAATGATGCACTTGGCCAGAAAGGGCGTATGTGTTTTCTCCTGAATATATTAAGGAGAAAACGCATACATCCCTTTTGGCCAAGCAAGAAAGCGGGCAACGCAAATCAGAACTACAATGAAGTATCACTTCCCACCGGTCAAAAGGGACATCCTCAAACTGTGTAAAAACCAGAAAGGCAAGACAGGCCCTGGAGAACAGGGAGCCTAGTTATGATGATGGGCAGGATGTAAATTGCCAACTGCCTCTCTGGAGGAGTGCATTGTTTTCCCTAAAACAAGGAAACAACAGAGCTACAGAGCCAAGGGCACTTCCAGTCTAGGGAATATACCTTGGGAATACTGAAAATCAATAAGACAGAGCCACCTCAAAATTTAGTGCTGCACTGCTTACAAGAACCTCAACTTGGGTACACCTTAAATATCCTAGGAAAGACAAAAATGGTTCAAGAAATTGTGTTACTTACGTACGATGGAATATCCCTCAGCCATGAAATCAATGTTATAAGGCCAGTAGCAGCAATATGAGTGGATTCAGGTACAATGATTCTAAGTGAAATAAGTCACAGAGAAAAAGAAACTTATCATAAGATATCACTTATGAAGGTCCTGTAAACATGGCTACACATGAACTGAGTTAGGAAAGAGAACAGAGTCTCACATTTAGAAAGCACTCTTATGCCTGCTTAACGGGGAAGGAGAGGTGGCGTGATGCATAAAACCAGAGTTTGATATTAGTACAGTTACCGTTCCAAAACCCAAATACTGAATAGACAAGACCTACACTTTCCTCAGTGAAATGGACTCAAAACCCCATATTTCTCGCAGAGGAATATATCTGACTAGTAAGAATATTAAAACCTATGTATTGATAAGTCTCCATGATGATGGGCATGGTTCATTGTGATTAGACAGTTCATGGAGCTTTGAGATGAAAAGTGGCATGGAGCATTTTGATTACAGTTGTCTAGGAGCATTGTGATAACAAGGGCATGGAGCATTGTGATGAGAAGGCCATGGAGCAGATTGATGACATGCGTCATGGAGCTTTGTGATGACAATAGCATGGAGCATTGTGATTACAGGGGTCTTGGAGCATTGTGATGACAAGGGTCATGAAGCCTTGTGATGACAAGGACGTGGAACAGTGTCATGACAGGGGTGAGGGAGTATTCTGATGACTAGTGATGGAACATTTTGATATCAGTGGTGAGAGAGCATTTTGATGAGAAGTACATGGAGCCTTGTGATGACAAGTTTTATGGAGCATTCTGATGACAAGTTTGTGGAAAATTTTGATAACAAGCGCATGGAGCATTGTGATAACAAGGGTCATGGAGCACTCTGCTGACAAAGGCATGCAGCATTGTGACGGCAAGTGTCACAGAGCATTGTGAATGAAAAGTTCATGGAGCATTATGGTGACAAATTTCACAGAGCCCTGTGATGACGAGGGCATGGACCATTTTGATGCCAAAGGTCATGAAGCATTGTGATGACTGGAATCACGTAGCATTGTGATGACAAGGGCATGGAGCATTGTGATGACAGGGGCATGGAGCATTGGTCTGACAAGTTTCATGGATTATTGAGATGACAGTGGGCATGGCGCATTGTGATGACAAGGGCATGCAGCATTGTTATGAGAAGGTCATGGAGTACTGTGCAGACAGGTGTCAGGGAGCATTGTGATGACATACGTCTTGGTGCATTGTGATGACAATGGCATGGAGCATTGTGAAGCCAAGTGTCATGGAGGATTGTGATGACAAAGGTAATGGAGCATTGTGATGACAAGGGCTTGGAGCTTTTTGATGACAATGGTCATGGAGCACTGTGATGACAAGGGCATGGAGCACTGTGATGACAACGGCCATTGAGAATTTTGATGACAATATCGTGAAGTACTGTGATGAAAAGCACTTGGAGCTTGCTATGACAAGGTTCATGGAGCATTGTGATGACAAGTGCATGGAGAATTGTGATGACAAGATCATGTAACATTGTGATTAGAAGTGTCATGGAGCATTGTGATGGCAAGACCGTGGAGCACTGTGATGAGAAGACCATGGATAATTGTGATGTCGAGCGTCATGCAGCACTGTAATGACAAGGGGCATGGATCATTGTGATGACAGGGGTCATGGAGCACTGAGATGAGTAGTTCATGGAGCATTGGGATGAAAATATTCATTGAGTATTTTGATGGAAGTGGTAATGGAGCATTGCGATGACAATGGAATGGAGCATTGTGATGACAAAGTCCTGGAGCATTGTGAGGAGAAGACCATGGAGCCTTGTGATGACAAGTGTCATGGAGCATTCTGATGAAAAGGAGTGTGGAGCATTGTGATTACATGGGTCTTGGAGCATTGTAATGAAAATGGCATGGGTGATTGTGATGCAAAGGGCATGGAGCCTTGTCATGACAGGGTTCAAGGAGCATACTGACGACAAGTGTCAGGGAGCATTATAATGACAAGTGTATTGAGCATTGTGATGACAAAGGTCATGGAACATTGTGATGAGAAGACCATGGATAATTGTGATGATGAGCATCATGGGGCGTTGTGATGACAAGTGTTATGGAACATTGTGATCACAAGGGTTTGGAGCATTGTGTTGACAGAGGTTATGGAGCATTCTGATTTCATTGTGATGACAATAGCATCAAGTATTATGATGATGGGCATGGTTCATTGTGATTACAGATTTCATGGAGCATTGAGATGAAAAGTGGCATGGAGCATTTTGATTACACTTGTCTTGGAGCATTGTGATGACAAGGGCATGGAGCATTGTGATGAGAAGGCCATGGAGCAGATTGATGACATGCGTCATGGAGCTTTGTGATGACAATAGCACGGACCATAGTGATTACAGGGGTCTTGGAGCAATGTGATGACAAGGGTCATGGAGCCTTTTGATGACAAGACCGTGGAACATTGTCATGACAGGGGTGAGGGAGTATTCTGATGACTAGTGATGGAACATTTTGATATCAGTGGTGAGAGACCATTTTGATGAGAAGTACATGGAGCCTTGTGATGACAAATTTTATGGAGCATTCTGATGACAAGTTTGTGGAAAATTTTGATAACAAGCGCATGGAGCCTTGTGATAACAAGGGTCATGGAGCACTCTGCTGACAAAGGCATGGAGTATTGTGACGGCAAGGGTCACAGAGCATTGTGAATGAAAAGTTCATGGAGCATTATGGTGACAAATTTCACAGAGCCCTGTGATGACGATGGCGTGGAACATTTTGATGCCAAAGGTCATGAAGCATTGTGATGACTGGAATCACAGAGCATTGTGATGACAAGGGCATGGAGCATTGTGATGACAGGGGCATGGAGCATTGGTCTGACAAGTTTCATGGATTATTGAGATGACAGTGGGCATGGCGCATTGTGATGACAAGGGCATGCAGCATTGTTATGAGAAGGTCATGGAATACTGTGCAGACAGGTGTCAGGGAGCATTGTGATGACATATGTCTTGGTGCATTGTGATGACAATGGCATGGAGCATTGTGAAGCCATGTGTCATGGAGGATTGTGATGACAAAGTTAATGGAGCATTGTGATGACAAGGGCTTGGAGCTTTTTGATGACAATGGTCATGGAGCACTGTGATGACAAGGGCATGGAGCACTGTGATGACAACGGCCATTGAGAATTTTGATGACAATGTCGTGAAGCACTGTGATGAAAAGCACTTGGAGCTTGCTATGACAGGGGTCATGGAGCATTGTGATGACAAGAACATGGAGAATTGTGATGACAAGATCATGTAACATTGTGATGAGAAGTGTCATGGAGCATTGTGATGGCAGGACCGTGGAGCACTATGATGAGAAGACCATGGATAATTGTGATGTCGAGCGTCATGCAGCACTGTAATGACAAGGGGCATGCAGCATTGTGATGACAAGTGTTGTGGAGCAGTCTGATGACAACCTTGTGGAGTAATGTGATGACAATGGCATGGAGCATTGTGATGAAAAGGGCATGGAGCATTGTGATGTAAAAGGCATGGAGGCTTTTCATGACAGCGTTCAAGGAGCATTCTGACGACAAGTGTCAGGGAGCATTGTGATGACAAGTGTATTGAGCATTGTGATGACAATGGTCATGGAGCATTGTGATGACACGGGCATGGAGTATTGTGATGACAGGCATCATGGAGCGTTGTGATGACAAGTGTTTTGGAACAATGTGATCACAAGGGTTTGGAGCACTGTGATGACAGAGGTCATGGATCATTTTGATTTCAAGGAGCACGGAGCGTTGTGATGACAGGGATCATGGAGAATTGTGTTGAGAAGATCATGGAACATTGGGCTGAAAATATTCATGGAGTATTTTGATGACAGGGGTCTTGGAGCACTGTGATAACAAGGGCATGGAGCATTGTGATGAGAAGGCCATGGAGCATTCTGATGACTTGTGTCATGGATGTTTGTGATGAAAAGGGGAATGGAGCATTGTGATTACAGGGGTCTTTGGGCATTGTGATGAAAAGTGCATGGATCATTGTGATGAAAAAGGCATGGAGCCTTGTCAGGGCAGGGTTCAAGGAGCATACTCTCGACAAATGTCAGGGAGCATTGTGATGACAAGTGTATTGAGCATTGCGATGACAAAGTTCATGGAGCATTGTGATGAGAAGACCATGGTTAACTGTGATGAGGAGCGTCATGGGGCATTGTGATGACAAGAGTTATGGAACATTGTGATCACAAGTGTTTGGAGCATTGTGATGACAGAATTCATGGAGCATATTGATTTCATTGTGATGAGAATAGCATGAATCATTATGATGATGGGTATGGTGCATGGGATGACAGGGTTCTTGGAGCATTGAGATTAAAAGGGGCATGGAGCATTGTGATTACATGGGTCTTGGAGCATTGTGATGACAAGGGCATGGAGCATAGTGAATGAGAAGTCCACGGAGCATTCTGATGACATGCGTCATGGAGCTTTCTGATGACAATTGCATGGAGCATTGTGATTACAGGGTCTTGGAGGATTGTGATGAAAAGGATCATGGAGTCTTGTGATGACAAGGCTGTGGATCCTTGTGATGGCAGTTGTCATGGAGCATTGTTATGACAGGGGGAATGGAGCATTGTGATGACAAGCGTCATGGAGCTTTGTGATGACAACGGCATGGAGCAATGTGATGAGAGGGTTCATGGAACATTGTGATGACAATGGCATGGAGCATTGTGATGCCCAGGTTTATGGAGCTTTGTGATGACAAATGGCATGGAGCATTCTGATGACAAGGGTGACGTGCATTGTGATGAGAAGGGCAGGGAGCATTGTGATGACAGGGTCATTGAGTAATTTGCTGAAAAGGGTCATGGAACATTTTGATTACAGTGGTTATGGAATATTGTGATTTCAGGGGTCATGGAGCTTTGTGATGAAAAGTGTCATGGAACATTTTGATGACAGGGGTTATGGAATATTGTGATGTCAGGGGTCATCGAACATTGTGATGATAAGTGCATGTAGCATTTTAATGACAGGGGTCATGGAACATTGTGATGACAGGGGTGATGGAGTATTGGAATGAATAGTGATGGAACATTGTGATATCAGTGGTGAGAGAGCATTTTGATGAGAAGTGCATGGAGCGCTGTAAAGACAAGGTTTAAGCAGCATTGTGATGAAAAGGATGTGGAGCATTGTGATGACAGGCACATGGCGCATTGTGATGACGTGGGTCATGGAGTATTGTGCTGAGAAGCGCATGGAACATTGTGATGACAAGGGTCATGGAGCATTGTGCTGAGAAAGGCATAGAGAATTGTGATGAAAACGGTCACAGAGCATTGTGATGAAAATTTCATGGAACATTGTGGTGACAATGGTCACAGAGACTTGTGATGACGAGGGCATGGACAATTTTGATGAGAAAGGTCATGAAGCATTGTGATGACTGGAGTCACAGAGCATTGTGATGACAGGGGTCATGGAGCATTGTGATGACAAGGGCATGGAGCATTGTGATGACAGGGGCATGGAACATTGGTCTTACAAGTTTCATGGATTATTGTGATGACAGTGGGAATGGCGCATTGTGATGACAATGGCACGGAGTATTGTGATGACAATGTCATGCAGTATTATGAAGACAGGTGTCAGGGAGCATTGTGAAGACCTAAGTCATGGCCCGTTGTGATGACAATGGCATGGAGCATTGTGATTCCAAGTGTCATGGAGGATTGTGATGACAAAGGTAATGGAGCATTGTGATGACAAGGGCTTGGAGCATTGTGATTACAAAGGTCATGGAGCACTGTGCTGACAAGGGCATGGAGCATTGTGATGACAAGGTTCATGGAGCATTGTGCTGAGAAAGGCATGGAGCATTGTGATGACAAGTGTCACAAAGCATTTTGATGAAAAGTTCATGGAGCATTGTGGTGACAAATGTCATAGAGCCTTGTGATGACGATGGCATGGGCCATTGTGATGACCAAGGTCATGAAGCATTTTGATGACTGGAGTCATGGATCACTGTAATGACAATGGCATGAAGCATTGTGATGACAGTGGCATGGAGCTTTGGTCTGAGAAGTTTCATGGATTATTTTGATGGCAATGGGCATGGCTCCTTGTGATCACAAGGGCATGGAGCATGGTGATGACAACGTCATGCAGAATTGTGAAGACAGGTGTCAGGGAGCATTGTGATGACCTATGTCATGGACAATTGTGATGACAATGGCATGGAGCATTGTGATGCCAAGTGTCCTGGAGGATTGCGATGACAAAGGTAATGGAGCATTGTGATGACAAGGGCTTGGAGCTTTGTGATGACAAGGGCCATTGACAATTTTGATGTCCAATTCGTGAAGCATTGTGATGACAAGCGCATGAAGCTTGCTATGACAGGGGACATGGAGCATTGCAATGACAAGGGCATTTAGAATTTTGATGAAAAGAACATGTAAAATTGTGATGAGATGTGTCAAAGAGCATTGTGATGACAAGGACGTGGAGAATACTGATGACCAGGGCATGGAGCATTGTGATGGCAAGACTGGGGAGCATTGTGATGTGTAGACCATGGATAATTGTGATGACGGGCGTCATGGAGCACTGTAGTGACAAGGGGCATGGAGCATTGTGATAACTGGTGTCATGGATCATTGTGATGACAGGGATCATGGAGCATTGTGATGACAAGGTTCATGGAGCATTCGGACGACAAGCTTGTGGAGTATTATGATGACAATTGCATGGAGCATTGTGATGAAAAGGCCATTGAGCATTGTGATGACAAGGGCAAGGAGCAATGTGATGAGAGTGTTCATGGAGCATTGTGATGACAATGGCATGGAGTATTGTGATGCCAAGGGTCATGGAGCTTTGTGATGACAAAGTTCATGGAGCATTTTGAAGACAAGTGCGTGGTGCATTATGATGAGAAGGTCAGGGAGCATTGTGATGACAGGGTCATGGAGCAATTTGATGAAAAGTGTCAGGGAACATTTTGATGACAGGGGTCATGGAACATTGTGATGTCAGTGGTCATGGAGTATTGTGATGATAAGGGCATGTAGCATTTTGATGACAGGGGTCATGGAACATTGTGATGACAGGGGTGAGGGAGTATTGTGATGACTAGTGATGGAACACTGTGATATCAGTGGTGAGAGAACATTTAGATGAGAAGTGCATGGAACATTGTGATAAAAATGTTTATGGAGCATTTTGATGACAAGGTTGTGGAGCATTGTGATGACAAGTGCATGGCACATTGTGATGACATGTGTCTCGGAGCATTCTGTTGAAAAGCACATGGAGCATTGTGATGAAAAGGGTCATGGAGCATTGTGCTGACAAAGGCATGGAGCATTGTGATGACAAGTGTTACAGAGCACTGTGATGACGAGGGGATGGACCATTGTGTTGACAAAGGTCATAAAGCATTGTGATGACTGGAGTCAAGGAACATTATGATGTGAGGGGCAATGGAGCACTGTGATTACAAGGGCATGGAGCATTGTGATGACAGGGGCATGGAGCATTGGTCTGACAAGTTTCATGGATTATTGCTATGACAGTGGGCATGGAGCATTGTGATGACAGAGGTCATGGATCATTTTCATTTCTAGGACCATGGCGCATTTTGATGACATGGGCATCAAGCAATGTGAACCCAAGTTTCATCGAGGACTTTGATGACAATGGGAATGGAGCATTGTGATGACAAGGGCATGGAGCATTGTGATGAGAAGGCCATGGAGCAGATTGATGACATGTGTCATGGAGCTTCGTGATGACAATAGCATGGACCATAGTGATTACAGGGGTCTTGGAGCATTGTGATGACAAGGGTCATGGAGCCTTGTGATGAAAAGGCCGTGGAACATTGTCATGACAGGGGTGAGGGAGTATTCTGATGACTAGTGATGGAACATTTAGATATCAGTTGTGAGAGAGCATTTTGATGAGAAGTACATGGAGCATTGTGATGACAAGTTTTATGGAGCATTCTGATGACAAGTTTGTGGAAAATTTTGATAACAAGCGCATGGAGCATTGTGATAACAAGGGTCATGGAGCACTCTGCTGACAAAGGCATGGAGCATTGTGACGGCAAGGGTCACAGAGCATTGTGAATGAAAAGTTCATGGAGCATTATGGTGACAAATTTCACAGAGCCCTGTGATGACGAGGGCGTGGAACATTTTGATTCCAAAGGTCATGAAGCATTGTGATGACTGGAATCACAGAGCATTGTGATGACAAGGGCATGGAGCATTGTGATGACACGGGCATGGAGCATTGGTCTGACAAGTTTCATGGATTATTGAGATGACAGTGGGCATGGCGCATTGTGATGACAAGGGCATGCAGCATTGTTATGAGAAGGTCATGGAATACTGTGCAGACAGGTGTCAGGGAGCATTGTGATGACATATGTCTTGGTGCATTGTGATGACAATGGCATGGAGCATTGTGAAGCCAAGTGTCATGGAGGATTGTGATGACAAAGGTAATGGAGCATTGTGATGACAAGGGCTTGGAGCTTTTAGATGACAATGGTCATGGAGCACTGTGATGACAAGGGCATGGAGCACTGTGATGACAACGGCCATTGAGAATTTTGATGACAATGTCGTGAAGCACTGTGATGAAAAGCACTTGGAGCTTGCTATGACAGGGGTCATGGAGCATTGCGATGACAAGTGCATGGAGAATTGTGATGACAAGATCATGTAACATTGTGATGAGAAGTGTCATGGAGCATTGTGATGGCAGGACCGTGGAGCACTATGATGAGAAGACCATGGATAACTGTGATGTCGAGCATCATGCAGCACTGTAATGACAAGGGGCATGGAGCATTGTGATGACAAGGGTCGTGGAGCATTCTGATGACAAGCTTGTGGATTAATGTGATGACAATGGCATGGAGCATTGTGATGAAAAGGGCATGGAGCATTGTGATGTAAAAGGCATGGAGGCTTTTCATGACAGCATTCAAGGAGCATTCTGACGACAAGTGTCAGGGAGCATTGTGATGACAAGTGTATTGAGCATTGTGATGACAATGGTCATGGAGCATTGTGATGACACGGGCATGGAGTATTGTGATGACAGGCATCATGGAGCGTTGTGATGACAAGTGTTGTGGAACAATGTGATCACAAGGGTTTGGAGCATTGTGATGACAGAGGTCATGGATCATTTTGATTTCAAGGAGCATGGAGCGTTGTGATTACAGGGATCATGGAGAATTGTGATGAGAAGGTCATGGAACATTGGGCTGAAAATATTCATGGAGTATTTTGATGACAGGGGTCTTGGAGCACTGTGATAACAAGGGCATGGAGCATTGTGATGAGAAGGCCATGGAGCATTCTGATGACTTGTGTCATGGATGTTTGTGATGAAAAGGGGAATGGAGCATTGTGATTACAGGGGTCTTTGGGCATTGTGATGAAAAGGGCATGGATCATTGTGATGAAAAAGGCATGGAGCCTTGTCAGGGCAGGGTTCAAGGAGCATACTCTCGACAAATGTCAGGGAGCATTGTGATGACAAGTGTATTGAGCACTGTGATGACAAAGTTCATGGAGCACTGTGATGAGAAGACCATGGTTAACTGTGATGAGGAGCGTCATGGGGCATTGTGATGACAAGAGTTATGGAACATTGTGATCACAAGTGTTTGGAGCATTGTGATGACAGAATTCATGGAGCATATTGATTTCATTGTGATGAGAATAGCATGAATCATTATGATGATGGGCATGGTGCATGGGATGACAGGGTTCTTGGAGCATTGAGATTAAAAGGGGCATGGAGCACTGTGATTACATGGGTCTTGGAGCATTGTGATGACAAGGGCATGGAGCATAGTGAATGAGAAGTCCACGGAGCATTCTGATGACATGCGTCATGGAGCTTTCTGATGACAATTGCATGGAGCATTGTGATTACAGGGTCTTGGAGCATTGTGATGAAAAGGATCATGGAGTCTTGTGATGACAAGGCTGTGGATCCTTGTGATGGCAGTTGTCATGGAGCATTGTTATGACAGGGGGAATGGAGCATTGTGATGACAAGCGTCATGGAGCTTTGTGATGACAACGGCATGGAGCAATGTGATGAGAGGGTTCATGGAGCATTGTGATGACAATGGCATGGAGCATTGTGATGCCCAGGTTTATGGAGCTTTGTGATGACAAATGTCATGGAGCATTCTGATGACAAGGGTGACGTGCATTGTGATGAGAAGGGCAGGGAGCATTGTGATGACAGGGTCATTGAGTAATTTGCTGAAAAGTGTCATGGAACATTTTGATTACAGTGGTTATGGAATATTGTGATTTCAGGGGTCATGGAGCTTTGTGATGAAAAGTGTCATGGAGCATTTTGATGACAGGGGTTATGGAATATTGTGATGACAGGGGTCATCGAACATTGTGATGATAAGTGCATGTAGCATTTTAATGACAGGGGTCATGGAACATTGTGATGACAGGGGTGATGGAGTATTGGAATGAATAGTGATGGAACATTGTGATATCAGTGGTGAGAGAGCATTTTGATGAGAAGTGCATGGAGCGCTGTAAAGACAAGGTTTAAGCAGCATTGTGATGAAAAGGATGTGGAGCATTGTGATGACAGGCATATGGCGCATTGTGATGACGTGGGTCATGGAGTATTGTGCTGAGAAGCGCATGGAGCATTGTGATGACAAGGGTCATGGAGCATTGTGCTGAGAAAGGCATAGAGAATTGTGATGACAACGGTCACAGAGCATTGTGATGAAAATTTCATGGAGCATTGTGGTGATAATGGTCACAGAGACTTGTGATGACGAGGGCATGGACAATTTTGATGAGAAAGGTCATGAAGCATTGTGATGACTGGAGTCACAGAGCATTGTGATGACAGGGGTCATGGAGCATTGTGATGACAAGGGCATGGAGCATTGTGATGACAGGGGCATGGAACATTGGTCTTACAAGTTTCATGGATTATTGTGATGACAGTGGGAATGGCGCATTGTGATGACAAAGGCACGGAGCATTGTGATGACAATGTCATGCAGTATTATGAAGACAGGTGTCAGGGAGCATTGTGAAGACATAAGTCTTGGCCCGTTGTGATGACAATGGCATGGAGCATTGTGATTCCAAGTGTCATGGAGGATTGTGATGACAAAGGTAATGGAGCATTGTGATGACAAGGGCTTGGAGCATTGTGATGACAAAGGTCATGGAGCACTGTGCTGACAAGGGCATGGAGCATTGTGATGACAAGGTTCATGGAGCATTGTGCTGAGAAAGGCATGGAGCATTGTGATGACAAGTGTCACAAAGCATTTTGATGAAAAGTTCATGGAGCATTGTGGTGACAAATGTCATAGAGCCTTGTGATGACGATGGCATGGGCCATTGTGATGACCAAGGTCATGAAGCATTTTGATGACTGGAGTCATGGATCATTGTAATGACAATGGCATGGAGCATTGTGATGACAGTGGCATGGAGCTTTGGTCTGAGAAGTTTCATGGATTATTGTGATGGCAATGGGCATGGCTCCTTGTGATCACAAGGGCATGGAGCATGGTGATGACAACGTCATGCAGAATTGTGAAGACAGGTGTCAGGGAGCATTGTGATGACCTATGTCATGGACAATTGTGATGACAATGGCATGGAGCATTGTGATGACAAAGGTAATGGAGCATTGTGATGACAAGGACTTGGAGCTTTGTGATGACAAGGGCCATTGACAATTTTGATGACCAATTCGTGAAGCATTGTGATGACAAGCGCATGAAGCTTGCTATGACAGGGGACATGGAGCATTGCAATGACAAGGGCATTTAGAATTTTGATGAAAAGAACATGTAAAATTGTGATGAGATGTGTCAAAGAGCATTGTGATGACAAGGACGTGGAGAATACTGATGACCAGGGCATGGAGCATTGTGATGGCAAGACTGGGGAGCATTGTGATGTGTAGACCATGGATAATTGTGATGACGGGCGTCATGGAGCACTGTAGTGACAAGGGGCATGGAGCATTGTGATAACTGGTGTCATGGATCATTGTGATGACAGGGATCATGGAGCATTGTGATGACAAGGTTCATGGAGCATTCGGACGACAAGCTTGTGGAGTATTATGATGACAATTGCATGGAGCATTGTGATGAAAAGGCCATTGAGCATTGTGATGACAAGGGCAAGGAGCAATGTGATGAGAGTGTTCATGGAGCATTGTGATGACAATGGCATGGAGTATTGTGATGCCAAGGGTCATGGAGCTTTGTGATGACAAAGTTCATGGAGCATTTTGATGACAAGTGCGTGGTGCATTGTGATGAGAAGGGCAGGGAGCATTGTGATGACAGGGTCATGGAGCAATTTGATGAAAAGGGTCAGGGAACATTTTGATGACAGGGGTCATGGAACATTGTGATGTCAGTGGTCATGGAGCATTGTGATGATAAGGGCATGTAGCATTTTGATGACAGGGGTCATGGAACATTGTGATGACAGGGGTGAGGGAGTATTGTGATGACTAGTGATGGAACACTGTGATATCAGTGGTGAGAGAGCATTTAGATGAGAAGTGCATGGAACATTGTGATAAAAATGTTTATGGAGCATTTTGATGACAAGGTTGTGGAGCATTGTGATGACAAGTGCATGGCACATTGTGGTGACATGTGTCTCGGAGCATTGTGTTGAAAAGCACATGGAGCATTGTGATGAAAAGGGTCATGGAGCATTGTGCTGACAAAGGCATGGAGCATTGTGATGACAAGTGTTACAGAGCATTGTGATGACGAGGGGATGGCCCATTGTGTTGACAAAGGTCATAAAGCATTGTGATGACTGGAGTCAAGGAACATTATGATGTGAGGGGCAATGGAGCACTGTGATTACAAGGGCATGGAGCATTGTGATGACAGGGGCATGGAGCATTGGTCTGACAAGTTTCATGGATTATTGCTATGACAGTGGGCATGGAGCATTGTGATGACAGAGGTCATGGATCATTTTCATTTCTAGGACCATGGCGTATTGTGATGACAAGGGCATCAAGCAATGTGAACCCAAGTTTCATCGAGGATTTTGATGACAATGGGAATGGAGCATTGTGATGACAAGGGCATGGAGCATTGTGATGAGAAGGCCATGGAGCAGATTGATGACATGCGTCATGGAGCTTTGTGATGACAATAGCATGGACCATAGTGATTACAGGGGTCTTGAAGCATTGTGATGACAAGGGTCATGGAGCCTTGTGATGACAAGGCCGTGGAACATTGTCATGACAGGGGTGAGGGAGTATTGTGATGACTAGTGATGGAACATTTTGATATCAGTTGTGAGAGAGCATTTTGATGAGAAGTACATGGAGCATTGTGATGACAAGTTTTATGGAGCATTCTGATGACAAGTTTGTGGAAAATTTTGATAACAAGCGCATGGAGCATTGTGATAACAAGGGTCATGGAGCACTCTGCTGACAAAGGCATGGAGCATTGTGACGGCAAGGGTCACAGAGCATTGTGAATGAAAAGTTCATGGAGCATTATGGTGACAAATTTCACAGAGCCCTGTGATGACGAGGGCGTGGAACATTTTGATTCCAAAGGTCATGAAGCATTGTGATGACTGGAATCACAGAGCATTGTGATGACAAGGGCATGGAGCATTGTGATGACAGGGGCATGGAGCATTGGTCTGACAAGTTTCATGGATTATTGAGATGACAGTGGGCATGGCGCATTGTGATGACAAGGGCATGCAGCATTGTTATGAGAAGGTCATGGAATACTGTGCAGACAGGTGTCAGGGAGCATTGTGATGACATATGTCTTGGTGCATTGTGATGACAATGGCATGGAGCATTGTGAAGCCAAGTGTCATGGAGGATTGTGATGACAAAGGTAATGGAGCATTGTGATGACAAGGGCTTGGAGCTTTTTGATGACAATGGTTATGGAGCACTGTGATGACAAGGGCATGGAGCACTGTGATGACAACGGCCATTGAGAATTTTGATGACAATGTCGTGAAGCACTGTGATGAAAAGCACTTGGAGCTTGCTATGACAGGGGTCATGGAGCATTGCGATGACAAGTGCATGGAGAATTGTGATGACAAGATCATGTAACATTGTGATGAGAAGTGTCATGGAGCATTGTGATGGCAGGACCGTGGAGCACTATGATGAGAAGACCATGGATAATTGTGATGTCGAGCGTCATGCAGCACTGTAATGACAAGGGGCATGGAGAATTGTGGTGACAAGGGTCGTGGAGCATTCTGATGACAAGCTTGTGGAGTAATGTGATGACAATGGCATGGAGCATTGTGATGAAAAGGGCATGGAGCATTGTGATGTAAAAGGCATGGAGGCTTTTCATGACAGCGTTCAAGGAGCATTCTGATGACAAGTGTCAGGGAGCATTGTGATGACAAGTGTATTGAGCATCGTGATGACAATGGTCATGGAGCACTGTGATGACACGGGCATGGAGTATTGTGATGACAGGCATCATGGAGCGTTGTGATGACAAGTGTTGTGGAACAATGTGATCACAAGGGTTTGGAGCATTGTGATGACAGAGGTCATGGATCATTTTGATTTCAAGGAGCACGGAGTGTTGTGATTACAGGGATCATGGAGAATTGTGATGAGAAGATCATGGAACATTGGGCTGAAAATATTCATGGAGTATTTTGATGACAGGGGTCTTGGAGCACTGTGATAACAAGGGCATGGAGCATTGTGATGAGAAGGCCATGGAGCATTCTGATGACTTGTGTCATGGATGTTTGTGATGAAAAGGGGAATGGAGCATTGTGATTACAGGGGTCTTTGGGCATTGTGATGAAAAGGGCATGGATCATTGTGATGAAAAAGGCATGGAGCCTTGTCAGGGCAGGGTTCAAGGAGCATACTCTCGACAAATGTCAGGGAGCATTGTGATGACAAGTGTATTGAGCATTGTGATGACAATGTTCATGGAGCACTGTGATGAGAAGACCATGGTTAACTGTGATGAGGAGCGTCATGGGGCATTGTGATGACAAGAGTTATGGAACATTGTGATCACAAGTGTTTGGAGCATTGTGATGACAGAATTCATGGAGCATATTGATTTCATTGTGATGAGAATAGCATGAATCATTATGATGATGGGCATGGTGCATGGGATGACAGGGTTCTTGGAGCACTGAGATTAAAAGGGGCATGGAGCATTGTGATTACATGGGTCTTGGAGCATTGTGATGACAAAGGCATGGAGCATAGTGAATGAGAAGTCCACGGAGCATTCTGATGACATGCGTCATGGAGCTTTCTGATGACAATTGCATGGAGCATTGTGATTACAGGGTCTTGGAGGATTGTGATGAAAAGGATCATGGAGTCTTGTGATGACAAGGCTGTGGATCCTTGTGATGGCAGGTGTCATGGAGCATTGTTATGACAGGGGGAATGGAGCATTGTGATGACAAGCGTCATGGAGCTTTGTGATGACAACGGCATGGAGCAATGTGATGAGAGGGTTCATGGAGCATTGTGATGACAATGGCATGGAGCATTGTGATGCCCAGGTTTATGGAGCTTTGTGATGACAAATGTCATGGAGCATTCTGATGACAAGGGTGACGTGTATTGTGATGAGAAGGGCAGGGAGCATTGTGATGACAGGGTCATTGAGTAATTTGCTGAAAAGTGTCATGGAACATTTTGATTACAGTGGTTATGGAATATTGTGATTTCAGGGGTCATGGAGCTTTGTGATGAAAAGTGTCATGGAGCATTTTGATGACAGGGGTTATGGAATATTGTGATGTCAGGGGTCATCGAACATTGTGATGATAAGTGCATGTAGCACTTTAATGACAGGGGCATGGAACATTGGTCTTACAAGTTTCATGGATTATTGTGATGACAGTGGGAATGGCGCATTGTGATGACAATGGCACGGAGCATTGTGATGACAATGTCATGCAGTATTATGAAGACAGGTGTCAGGGAGCATTGTGAAGACATAAGTCATGGCCCGTTGTGATGACAATGGCATGGAGCATTGTGATTCCAAGTGTCATGGAGGATTGTGATGACAAAGGTAATGAGCATTGTGATGACAAGGGCTTGGAGCATTGTGATGACAAAGGTCATGGAGCACTGTGCTGACAAGGGCATGGAGCATTGTGATGACAAGGTTCATGGAGCATTGTGCTGAGAAAGGCATGGAGCATTGTGATGACAAGTGTCACAAAGCATTTTGATGAAAAGTTCATGGAGCATTGTGGTGACAAATGTCATAGAGCCTTGTGATGACGATGGCATGGGCCATTGTGATGACCAAGGTCATGAAGCATTTTGATGACTGGAGTCATGGATCATTGTGATGACAATGGCATGGAGCATTGTGATGACAGTGGCATGGAGCTTTGGTCTGAGAAGTTTCATGGATTATTGTGATGGCAATGGGCATGGCTCCTTGTGATCACAAGGGCATGAAGCATGGTGATGACAACGTCATGCAGAATTGTGAAGACAGGTGTCAGGGAGCATTGTGATGACCTATGTCATGGACAATTGTGATGACAATGGCATGGAGCATTGTGATGACAAAGGTAATGGAGCATTGTGATGACAAGGACTTGGAGCTTTGTGATGACAAGGGCCATTGACAATTTTGATGACCAATTCGTGAAGCATTGTGATGACAAGCGCATGAAGCTTGCTATGACAGGGGACATGGAGCATTGCAATGACAAGGGCATTTAGAATTTTGATGAAAAGAACATGTAAAATTGTGATGAGATGTGTCAAAGAGCATTGTGATGACAAGGACGTGGAGAATACAGATGACCAGGGCATGGAGCATTGTGATGGCAAGACTGGGGAGCATTGTGATGTGTAGACCATGGATAATTGTGATGACGGGCGTCATGGAGCACTGTAGTGACAAGGGGCATGGAGCATTGTGATAACTGGTGTCATGGATCATTGTGATGACAGGGATCATGGAGCATTGTGATGACAAGGTTCATGGAGCATTCGGACGACAAGCTTGTGGAGTATTATGATGACAATTGCATGGAGCATTGTGATGAAAAGGCCATTGAGCATTGTGATGACAAGGGCAAGGAGCAATGTGATGAGAGTGTTCATGGAGCATTGTGATGACAATGGCATGGAGTATTGTGATGCCAAGGGTCATGGAGCTTTGTGATGACAAAGGTTATGGAGCATTTTGATGACAAGTGCGTGGTGCATTATGATGAGAAGGGCAGGGAGCATTGTGATGACAGGGTCATGGAGCAATTTGATGAAAAGGGTCAGGGAACATTTTGATGACAGGGGTCATGGAACATTGTGATGTCAGTGGTCATGGAGCATTGTGATGATAAGGGCATGTAGCATTTTGATGACAGGGGTCATGGAACATTGTGATGACAGGGGTGAGGGAGTATTGTGATGACTAGTGATGGAACACTGTGATATCAGTGGTGAGAGAGCATTTAGATGAGAAGTGCATGGAACATTGTGATAAAAATATTTATGGAGCATTTTGATGACAAGGTTTTGGAGCATTGTGATGACAAGTGCATGGCACATTGTGATGACATGTGTCTCGGAGCATTGTGTTGAAAAGCACATGGAGCATTGTGATGAAAAGGGTCATGGAGCATTGTGCTGACAAAGGCATGGAGCATTGTGATGACAAGTGTTACAGAGCATTGTGATGACGAGTGGATGGACCATTGTGTTGACAAAGGTCATAAAGCATTGTGATGACTGGAGTCAAGGAACATTATGATGTGAGGGGCAATGGAGCACTGTGATTACAAGGGCATGGAGCATTGTGATGACAGGGGCATGGAGCATTGGTCTGACAAGTTTCATGGATTATTGCTATGACAGTGGGCATGGAGCATTGTGATGACAGGGGCATGGAGCATTGGTCTGACAAGTTTCATGGATTATTGCTATGACAGTGGGCATGGAGCATTGTGATGACAGAGGTCATGGATCATTTTCATTTCTAGGACCATGGCGCATTGTGATGACAAGGGCATCAAGCAATGTGAACCCAAGTTTCATCGAGGACTTTGATGACAATGGGAATGGAGCATTGTGATGACAATTTCATGAAGCATTTTGCTGACAAATGCATGGAACATTTTGATGACAAGGGTTATGGAGCACTGTGATGACAAGCGTCCCTGAACATTGTGATTACAGGGGTCATGGAGCATTGGGATAACAAGGGCATGGATCATTGTGATGACAAGGGTCATGGAGCATTTTGATGACAAGAGTCCCGGATCATTGTGTTGTCAGGGGTGATGGATCATTGTGATGACTGTGGTCATGGAGCATTGTGATGACAGGGGTCATGGAACATTGTGATGACAAGGGCATGGAGCATAGTGAATGAGAAGTCCACGGAGCATTCTGATGACATGCGTCATGGAGCTTTCTGATGACAATTGCATGGAGCATTGTGATTACAGGGTCTTGGAGCATTGTGATGAAAAGGATCATGGAGTCTTGTGATGACAAGGCTGTGGATCCTTGTGATGGCAGTTGTCATGGAGCATTGTTATGACAGGGGGAATGGAGCATTGTGATGACAAGCGTCATGGAGCTTTGTGATGACAACGGCATGGAGCAATGTGATGAGAGGGTTCATGGAGCATTGTGATGACAATGGCATGGAGCATTGTGATGCCCAGGTTTATGGAGCTTTGTGATGACAAATGTCATGGAGCATTCTGATGACAAGGGTGACGTGCATTGTGATGAGAAGGGCAGGGAGCATTGTGATGACAGGGTCATTGAGTAATTTGCTGAAAAGTGTCATGGAACATTTTGATTACAGTGGTTATGGAATATTGTGATTTCAGGGGTCATGGAGCTTTGTGATGAAAAGTGTCATGGAGCATTTTGATGACAGGGGTTATGGAATATTGTGATGACAGGGGTCATCGAACATTGTGATGATAAGTGCATGTAGCATTTTAATGACAGGGGTCATGGAACATTGTGATGACAGGGGTGATGGAGTATTGGAATGAATAGTGATGGAACATTGTGATATCAGTGGTGAGAGAGCATTTTGATGAGAAGTGCATGGAGCGCTGTAAAGACAAGGTTTAAGCAGCATTGTGATGAAAAGGATGTGGAGCATTGTGATGACAGGCACATGGCGCATTGTGATGACGTGGGTCATGGAGTATTGTGCTGAGAAGCGCATGGAGCATTGTGATGACAAGGGTCATGGAGCATTGTGCTGAGAAAGGCATAGAGAATTGTGATGACAACGGTCACAGAGCATTGTGATGAAATTTCATGAGCATTGTGGTGATAATGGTCACAGAGACTTGTGATGACGAGGGCATGGACAATTTTGATGAGAAAGGTCATGAAGCATTGTGATGACTGGAGTCACAGAGCATTGTGATGACAGGGGTCATGGAGCATTGTGATGACAAGGGCATGGAGCATTGTGATGACAGGGGCATGGAACATTGGTCTTACAAGTTTCATGGATTATTGTGATGACAGTGGGAATGGCGCATTGTGATGACAAAGGCACGGAGCATTGTGATGACAATGTCATGCAGTATTATGAAGACAGGTGTCAGGGAGCATTGTGAAGACATAAGTCTTGGCCCGTTGTGATGACAATGGCATGGAGCATTGTGATTCCAAGTGTCATGGAGGATTGTGATGACAAAGGTAATGGAGCATTGTGATGACAAGGGCTTGGAGCATTGTGATGACAAAGGTCATGGAGCACTGTGCTGACAAGGGCATGGAGCATTGTGATGACAAGGTTCATGGAGCATTGTGCTGAGAAAGGCATGGAGCATTGTGATGACAAGTGTCACAAAGCATTTTGATGAAAAGTTCATGGAGCATTGTGGTGACAAATGTCATAGAGCCTTGTGATGACGATGGCATGGGCCATTGTGATGACCAAGGTCATGAAGCATTTTGATGACTGGAGTCATGGATCATTGTAATGACAATGGCATGGAGCATTGTGATGACAGTGGCATGGAGCTTTGGTCTGAGAAGTTTCATGGATTATTGTGATGGCAATGGGCATGGCTCCTTGTGATCACAAGGGCATGGAGCATGGTGATGACAACGTCATGCAGAATTGTGAAGACAGGTGTCAGGGAGCATTGTGATGACCTATGTCATGGACAATTGTGATGACAATGGCATGGAGCATTGTGATGACAAAGGTAATGGAGCATTGTGATGACAAGGACTTGGAGCTTTGTGATGACAAGGGCCATTGACAATTTTGATGACCAATTCGTGAAGCATTGTGATGACAAGCGCATGAAGCTTGCTATGACAGGGGACATGGAGCATTGCAATGACAAGGGCATTTAGAATTTTGATGAAAAGAACATGTAAAATTGTGATGAGATGTGTCAAAGAGCATTGTGATGACAAGGACGTGGAGAATACTGATGACCAGGGCATGGAGCATTGTGATGGCAAGACTGGGGAGCATTGTGATGTGTAGACCATGGATAATTGTGATGACGGGCGTCATGGAGCACTGTAGTGACAAGGGGCATGGAGCATTGTGATAACTGGTGTCATGGATCATTGTGATGACAGGGATCATGGAGCATTGTGATGACAAGGTTCATGGAGCATTCGGACGACAAGCTTGTGGAGTATTATGATGACAATTGCATGGAGCATTGTGATGAAAAGGCCATTGAGCATTGTGATGACAAGGGCAAGGAGCAATGTGATGAGAGTGTTCATGGAGCATTGTGATGACAATGGCATGGAGTATTGTGATGCCAAGGGTCATGGAGCTTTGTGATGACAAAGTTCATGGAGCATTTTGATGACAAGTGCGTGGTGCATTGTGATGAGAAGGGCAGGGAGCATTGTGATGACAGGGTCATGGAGCAATTTGATGAAAAGGGTCAGGGAACATTTTGATGACAGGGGTCATGGAACATTGTGATGTCAGTGGTCATGGAGCATTGTGATGATAAGGGCATGTAGCATTTTGATGACAGGGGTCATGGAACATTGTGATGACAGGGGTGAGGGAGTATTGTGATGGCTAGTGATGGAACACTGTGATATCAGTGGTGAGAGAGCATTTAGATGAGAAGTGCATGGAACATTGTGATAAAAATGTTTATGGAGCATTTTGATGACAAGGTTGTGGAGCATTGTGATGACAAGTGCATGGCACATTGTGGTGACATGTGTCTCGGAGCATTGTGTTGAAAAGCACATGGAGCATTGTGATGAAAAGGGTCATGGAGCATTGTGCTGACAAAGGCATGGAGCATTGTGATGACAAGTGTTACAGAGCATTGTGATGACGAGGGGATGGCCCATTGTGTTGACAAAGGTCATAAAGCATTGTGATGACTGGAGTCAAGGAACATTATGATGTGAGGGGCAATGGAGCACTGTGATTACAAGGGCATGGAGCATTGTGATGACAGGGGCATGGAGCATTGGTCTGACAAGTTTCATGGATTATTGCTATGACAGTGGGCATGGAGCATTGTGATGACAGAGGTCATGGATCATTTTCATTTCTAGGACCATGGCGTATTGTGATGACAAGGGCATCAAGCAATGTGAACCCAAGTTTCATCGAGGATTTTGATGACAATGGGAATGGAGCATTGTGATGACAAGGGCATGGAGCATTGTGATGAGAAGGCCATGGAGCAGATTGATGACATGCGTCATGGAGCTTTGTGATGACAATAGCATGGACCATAGTGATTACAGGGGTCTTGAAGCATTGTGATGACAAGGGTCATGGAGCCTTGTGATGACAAGGCCGTGGAACATTGTCATGACAGGGGTGAGGGAGTATTGTGATGACTAGTGATGGAACATTTTGATATCAGTTGTGAGAGAGCATTTTGATGAGAAGTACATGGAGCATTGTGATGACAAGTTTTATGGAGCATTCTGATGACAAGTTTGTGGAAAATTTTGATAACAAGCGCATGGAGCATTGTGATAACAAGGGTCATGGAGCACTCTGCTGACAAAGGCATGGAGCATTGTGACGGCAAGGGTCACAGAGCATTGTGAATGAAAAGTTCATGGAGCATTATGGTGACAAATTTCACAGAGCCCTGTGATGACGAGGGCGTGGAACATTTTGATTCCAAAGGTCATGAAGCATTGTGATGACTGGAATCACAGAGCATTGTGATGACAAGGGCATGGAGCATTGTGATGACAGGGGCATGGAGCATTGGTCTGACAAGTTTCATGGATTATTGAGATGACAGTGGGCATGGCGCATTGTGATGACAAGGGCATGCAGCATTGTTATGAGAAGGTCATGGAATACTGTGCAGACAGGTGTCAGGGAGCATTGTGATGACATATGTCTTGGTGCATTGTGATGACAATGGCATGGAGCATTGTGAAGCCAAGTGTCATGGAGGATTGTGATGACAAAGGTAATGGAGCATTGTGATGACAAGGGCTTGGAGCTTTTTGATGACAATGGTTATGGAGCACTGTGATGACAAGGGCATGGAGCACTGTGATGACAACGGCCATTGAGAATTTTGATGACAATGTCGTGAAGCACTGTGATGAAAAGCACTTGGAGCTTGCTATGACAGGGGTCATGGAGCATTGCGATGACAAGTGCATGGAGAATTGTGATGACAAGATCATGTAACATTGTGATGAGAAGTGTCATGGAGCATTGTGATGGCAGGACCGTGGAGCACTATGATGAGAAGACCATGGATAATTGTGATGTCGAGCGTCATGCAGCACTGTAATGACAAGGGGCATGGAGAATTGTGGTGACAAGGGTCGTGGAGCATTCTGATGACAAGCTTGTGGAGTAATGTGATGACAATGGCATGGAGCATTGTGATGAAAAGGGCATGGAGCATTGTGATGTAAAAGGCATGGAGGCTTTTCATGACAGCGTTCAAGGAGCATTCTGATGACAAGTGTCAGGGAGCATTGTGATGACAAGTGTATTGAGCATCGTGATGACAATGGTCATGGAGCACTGTGATGACACGGGCATGGAGTATTGTGATGACAGGCATCATGGAGCGTTGTGATGACAAGTGTTGTGGAACAATGTGATCACAAGGGTTTGGAGCATTGTGATGACAGAGGTCATGGATCATTTTGATTTCAAGGAGCACGGAGTGTTGTGATTACAGGGATCATGGAGAATTGTGATGAGAAGATCATGGAACATTGGGCTGAAAATATTCATGGAGTATTTTGATGACAGGGGTCTTGGAGCACTGTGATAACAAGGGCATGGAGCATTGTGATGAGAAGGCCATGGAGCATTCTGATGACTTGTGTCATGGATGTTTGTGATGAAAAGGGGAATGGAGCATTGTGATTACAGGGGTCTTTGGGCATTGTGATGAAAAGGGCATGGATCATTGTGATGAAAAAGGCATGGAGCCTTGTCAGGGCAGGGTTCAAGGAGCATACTCTCGACAAATGTCAGGGAGCATTGTGATGACAAGTGTATTGAGCATTGTGATGACAAAGTTCATGGAGCACTGTGATGAGAAGACCATGGTTAACTGTGATGAGGAGCGTCATGGGGCATTGTGATGACAAGAGTTATGGAACATTGTGATCAGAAGTGTTTGGAGCATTGTGATGACAGAATTCATGGAGCATATTGATTTCATTGTGATGAGAATAGCATGAATCATTATGATGATGGGCATGGTGCATGGGATGACAGGGTTCTTGGAGCATTGAGATTAAAAGGGGCATGGAGCATTGTGATTACATGGGTCTTGGAGCATTGTGATGACAAGGGCATGGAGCATAGTGAATGAGAAGTCCACGGAGCATTCTGATGACATGCGTCATGGAGCTTTCTGATGACAATTGCATGGAGCATTGTGATTACAGGGTCTTGGAGGATTGTGATGAAAAGGATCATGGAGTCTTGTGATGACAAGGCTGTGGATCCTTGTGATGGCAGGTGTCATGGAGCATTGTTATGACAGGGGGAATGGAGCATTGTGATGACAAGCGTCATGGAGCTTTGTGATGACAACGGCATGGAGCAATGTGATGAGAGGGTTCATGGAGCATTGTGATGACAATGGCATGGAGCATTGTGATGCCCAGGTTTATGGAGCTTTGTGATGACAAATGTCATGGAGCATTCTGATGACAAGGGTGACGTGCATTGTGATGAGAAGGGCAGGGAGCATTGTGATGACAGGGTCATTGAGTAATTTGCTGAAAAGTGTCATGGAACATTTTGATTACAGTGGTTATGGAATATTGTGATTTCAGGGGTCATGGAGCTTTGTGATGAAAAGTGTCATGGAGCATTTTGATGACAGGGGTTATGGAATATTGTGATGTCAGGGGTCATCGAACATTGTGATGATAAGTGCATGTAGCACTTTAATGACAGGGGCATGGAACATTGGTCTTACAAGTTTCATGGATTATTGTGATGACAGTGGGAATGGCGCATTGTGATGACAATGGCACGGAGCATTGTGATGACAATGTCATGCAGTATTATGAAGACAGGTGTCAGGGAGCATTGTGAAGACATAAGTCATGGCCCGTTGTGATGACAATGGCATGGAGCATTGTGATTCCAAGTGTCATGGAGGATTGTGATGACAAAGGTAATGAGCATTGTGATGACAAGGGCTTGGAGCATTGTGATGACAAAGGTCATGGAGCACTGTGCTGACAAGGGCATGGAGCATTGTGATGACAAGGTTCATGGAGCATTGTGCTGAGAAAGGCATGGAGCATTGTGATGACAAGTGTCACAAAGCATTTTGATGAAAAGTTCATGGAGCATTGTGGTGACAAATGTCATAGAGCCTTGTGATGACGATGGCATGGGCCATTGTGATGACCAAGGTCATGAAGCATTTTGATGACTGGAGTCATGGATCATTGTGATGACAATGGCATGGAGCATTGTGATGACAGTGGCATGGAGCTTTGGTCTGAGAAGTTTCATGGATTATTGTGATGGCAATGGGCATGGCTCCTTGTGATCACAAGGGCATGAAGCATGGTGATGACAACGTCATGCAGAATTGTGAAGACAGGTGTCAGGGAGCATTGTGATGACCTATGTCATGGACAATTGTGATGACAATGGCATGGAGCATTGTGATGACAAAGGTAATGGAGCATTGTGATGACAAGGACTTGGAGCTTTGTGATGACAAGGGCCATTGACAATTTTGATGACCAATTCGTGAAGCATTGTGATGACAAGCGCATGAAGCTTGCTATGACAGGGGACATGGAGCATTGCAATGACAAGGGCATTTAGAATTTTGATGAAAAGAACATGTAAAATTGTGATGAGATGTGTCAAAGAGCATTGTGATGACAAGGACGTGGAGAATACTGATGACCAGGGCATGGAGCATTGTGATGGCAAGACTGGGGAGCATTGTGATGTGTAGACCATGGATAATTGTGATGACGGGCGTCATGGAGCACTGTAGTGACAAGGGGCATGGAGCATTGTGATAACTGGTGTCATGGATCATTGTGATGACAGGGATCATGGAGCATTGTGATGACAAGGTTCATGGAGCATTCGGACGACAAGCTTGTGGAGTATTATGATGACAATTGCATGGAGCATTGTGATGAAAAGGCCATTGAGCATTGTGATGACAAGGGCAAGGAGCAATGTGATGAGAGTGTTCATGGAGCATTGTGATGACAATGGCATGGAGTATTGTGATGCCAAGGGTCATGGAGCTTTGTGATGACAAAGTTCATGGAGCATTTTGATGACAAGTGCGTGGTGCATTATGATGAGAAGGGCAGGGAGCATTGTGATGACAGGGTCATGGAGCAATTTGATGAAAAGGGTCAGGGAACATTTTGATGACAGGGGTCATGGAACATTGTGATGTCAGTGGTCATGGAGCATTGTGATGATAAGGGCATGTAGCATTTTGATGACAGGGGTCATGGAACATTGTGATGACAGGGGTGAGGGAGTATTGTGATGACTAGTGATGGAACACTGTGATATCAGTGGTGAGAGAGCATTTAGATGAGAAGTGCATGGAACATTGTGATAAAAATATTTATGGAGCATTTTGATGACAAGGTTTTGGAGCATTGTGATGACAAGTGCATGGCACATTGTGATGACATGTGTCTCGGAGCATTGTGTTGAAAAGCACATGGAGCATTGTGATGAAAAGGGTCATGGAGCATTGTGCTGACAAAGGCATGGAGCATTGTGATGACAAGTGTTACAGAGCATTGTGATGACGAGTGGATGGACCATTGTGTTGACAAAGGTCATAAAGCATTGTGATGACTGGAGTCAAGGAACATTATGATGTGAGGGGCAATGGAGCACTGTGATTACAAGGGCATGGAGCATTGTGATGACAGGGGCATGGAGCATTGGTCTGACAAGTTTCATGGATTATTGCTATGACAGTGGGCATGGAGCATTGTGATGACAGGGGCATGGAGCATTGGTCTGACAAGTTTCATGGATTATTGCTATGACAGTGGGCATGGAGCATTGTGATGACAGAGGTCATGGATCATTTTCATTTCTAGGACCATGGCGCATTGTGATGACAAGGGCATCAAGCAATGTGAACCCAAGTTTCATCGAGGACTTTGATGACAATGGGAATGGAGCATTGTGATGACAATTTCATGAAGCATTTTGCTGACAAATGCATGGAACATTTTGATGACAAGGGTTATGGAGCACTGTGATGACAAGCGTCCCTGAACATTGTGATTACAGGGGTCATGGAGCATTGGGATAACAAGGGCATGGATCATTGTGATGACAAGGGTCATGGAGCATTTTGATGACAAGAGTCCCGGATCATTGTGTTGTCAGGGGTGATGGATCATTGTGATGACTGTGGTCATGGAGCATTGTGATGACAGGGGTCATGGAACATTGTGATGACAAGGGCATGGAGCATAGTGAATGAGAAGTCCACGGAGCATTCTGATGACATGCGTCATGGAGCTTTCTGATGACAATTGCATGGAGCATTGTGATTACAGGGTCTTGGAGCATTGTGATGAAAAGGATCATGGAGTCTTGTGATGACAAGGCTGTGGATCCTTGTGATGGCAGTTGTCATGGAGCATTGTTATGACAGGGGGAATGGAGCATTGTGATGACAAGCGTCATGGAGCTTTGTGATGACAACGGCATGGAGCAATGTGATGAGAGGGTTCATGGAGCATTGTGATGACAATGGCATGGAGCATTGTGATGCCCAGGTTTATGGAGCTTTGTGATGACAAATGTCATGGAGCATTCTGATGACAAGGGTGACGTGCATTGTGATGAGAAGGGCAGGGAGCATTGTGATGACAGGGTCATTGAGTAATTTGCTGAAAAGTGTCATGGAACATTTTGATTACAGTGGTTATGGAATATTGTGATTTCAGGGGTCATGGAGCTTTGTGATGAAAAGTGTCATGGAGCATTTTGATGACAGGGGTTATGGAATATTGTGATGACAGGGGTCATCGAACATTGTGATGATAAGTGCATGTAGCATTTTAATGACAGGGGTCATGGAACATTGTGATGACAGGGGTGATGGAGTATTGGAATGAATAGTGATGGAACATTGTGATATCAGTGGTGAGAGAGCATTTTGATGAGAAGTGCATGGAGCGCTGTAAAGACAAGGTTTAAGCAGCATTGTGATGAAAAGGATGTGGAGCATTGTGATGACAGGCACATGGCGCATTGTGATGACGTGGGTCATGGAGTATTGTGCTGAGAAGCGCATGGAGCATTGTGATGACAAGGGTCATGGAGCATTGTGCTGAGAAAGGCATAGAGAATTGTGATGACAACGGTCACAGAGCATTGTGATGAAAATTTCATGGAGCATTGTGGTGATAATGGTCACAGAGACTTGTGATGACGAGGGCATGGACAATTTTGATGAGAAAGGTCATGAAGCATTGTGATGACTGGAGTCACAGAGCATTGTGATGACAGGGGTCATGGAGCATTGTGATGACAAGGGCATGGAGCATTGTGATGACAGGGGCATGGAACATTGGTCTTACAAGTTTCATGGATTATTGTGATGACAGTGGGAATGGCGCATTGTGATGACAAAGGCACGGAGCATTGTGATGACAATGTCATGCAGTATTATGAAGACAGGTGTCAGGGAGCATTGTGAAGACATAAGTCTTGGCCCGTTGTGATGACAATGGCATGGAGCATTGTGATTCCAAGTGTCATGGAGGATTGTGATGACAAAGGTAATGGAGCATTGTGATGACAAGGGCTTGGAGCATTGTGATGACAAAGGTCATGGAGCACTGTGCTGACAAGGGCATGGAGCATTGTGATGACAAGGTTCATGGAGCATTGTGCTGAGAAAGGCATGGAGCATTGTGATGACAAGTGTCACAAAGCATTTTGATGAAAAGTTCATGGAGCATTGTGGTGACAAATGTCATAGAGCCTTGTGATGACGATGGCATGGGCCATTGTGATGACCAAGGTCATGAAGCATTTTGATGACTGGAGTCATGGATCATTGTAATGACAATGGCATGGAGCATTGTGATGACAGTGGCATGGAGCTTTGGTCTGAGAAGTTTCATGGATTATTGTGATGGCAATGGGCATGGCTCCTTGTGATCACAAGGGCATGGAGCATGGTGATGACAACGTCATGCAGAATTGTGAAGACAGGTGTCAGGGAGCATTGTGATGACCTATGTCATGGACAATTGTGATGACAATGGCATGGAGCATTGTGATGACAAAGGTAATGGAGCATTGTGATGACAAGGACTTGGAGCTTTGTGATGACAAGGGCCATTGACAATTTTGATGACCAATTCGTGAAGCATTGTGATGACAAGCGCATGAAGCTTGCTATGACAGGGGACATGGAGCATTGCAATGACAAGGGCATTTAGAATTTTGATGAAAAGAACATGTAAAATTGTGATGAGATGTGTCAAAGAGCATTGTGATGACAAGGACGTGGAGAATACTGATGACCAGGGCATGGAGCATTGTGATGGCAAGACTGGGGAGCATTGTGATGTGTAGACCATGGATAATTGTGATGACGGGCGTCATGGAGCACTGTAGTGACAAGGGGCATGGAGCATTGTGATAACTGGTGTCATGGATCATTGTGATGACAGGGATCATGGAGCATTGTGATGACAAGGTTCATGGAGCATTCGGACGACAAGCTTGTGGAGTATTATGATGACAATTGCATGGAGCATTGTGATGAAAAGGCCATTGAGCATTGTGATGACAAGGGCAAGGAGCAATGTGATGAGAGTGTTCATGGAGCATTGTGATGACAATGGCATGGAGTATTGTGATGCCAAGGGTCATGGAGCTTTGTGATGACAAAGTTCATGGAGCATTTTGATGACAAGTGCGTGGTGCATTGTGATGAGAAGGGCAGGGAGCATTGTGATGACAGGGTCATGGAGCAATTTGATGAAAAGGGTCAGGGAACATTTTGATGACAGGGGTCATGGAACATTGTGATGTCAGTGGTCATGGAGCATTGTGATGATAAGGGCATGTAGCATTTTGATGACAGGGGTCATGGAACATTGTGATGACAGGGGTGAGGGAGTATTGTGATGACTAGTGATGGAACACTGTGATATCAGTGGTGAGAGAGCATTTAGATGAGAAGTGCATGGAACATTGTGATAAAAATGTTTATGGAGCATTTTGATGACAAGGTTGTGGAGCATTGTGATGACAAGTGCATGGCACATTGTGGTGACATGTGTCTCGGAGCATTGTGTTGAAAAGCACATGGAGCATTGTGATGACAAGGGTCATGGAGCATTGTGCTGACAAAGGCATGGAGCATTGTGATGACAAGTGTTACAGAGCATTGTGATGACGAGGGGATGGCCCATTGTGTTGACAAAGGTCATAAAGCATTGTGATGACTGGAGTCAAGGAACATTATGATGTGAGGGGCAATGGAGCACTGTGATTACAAGGGCATGGAGCATTGTGATGACAGGGGCATGGAGCATTGGTCTGACAAGTTTCATGGATTATTGCTATGACAGTGGGCATGGAGCATTGTGATGACAGAGGTCATGGATCATTTTCATTTCTAGGACCATGGCGTATTGTGATGACAAGGGCATCAAGCAATGTGAACCCAAGTTTCATCGAGGATTTTGATGACAATGGGAATGGAGCATTGTGATGACAAGGGCATGGAGCATTGTGATGAGAAGGCCATGGAGCAGATTGATGACATGCGTCATGGAGCTTTGTGATGACAATAGCATGGACCATAGTGATTACAGGGGTCTTGAAGCATTGTGATGACAAGGGTCATGGAGCCTTGTGATGACAAGGCCGTGGAACATTGTCATGACAGGGGTGAGGGAGTATTGTGATGACTAGTGATGGAACATTTTGATATCAGTTGTGAGAGAGCATTTTGATGAGAAGTACATGGAGCATTGTGATGACAAGTTTTATGGAGCATTCTGATGACAAGTTTGTGGAAAATTTTGATAACAAGCGCATGGAGCATTGTGATAACAAGGGTCATGGAGCACTCTGCTGACAAAGGCATGGAGCATTGTGACGGCAAGGGTCACAGAGCATTGTGAATGAAAAGTTCATGGAGCATTATGGTGACAAATTTCACAGAGCCCTGTGATGACGAGGGCGTGGAACATTTTGATTCCAAAGGTCATGAAGCATTGTGATGACTGGAATCACAGAGCATTGTGATGACAAGGGCATGGAGCATTGTGATGACAGGGGCATGGAGCATTGGTCTGACAAGTTTCATGGATTATTGAGATGACAGTGGGCATGGCGCATTGTGATGACAAGGGCATGCAGCATTGTTATGAGAAGGTCATGGAATACTGTGCAGACAGGTGTCAGGGAGCATTGTGATGACATATGTCTTGGTGCATTGTGATGACAATGGCATGGAGCATTGTGAAGCCAAGTGTCATGGAGGATTGTGATGACAAAGGTAATGGAGCATTGTGATGACAAGGGCTTGGAGCTTTTTGATGACAATGGTTATGGCGCACTGTGATGACAAGGGCATGGAGCACTGTGATGACAACGGCCATTGAGAATTTTGATGACAATGTCGTGAAGCACTGTGATGAAAAGCACTTGGAGCTTGCTATGACAGGGGTCATGGAGCATTGCGATGACAAGTGCATGGAGAATTGTGATGACAAGATCATGTAACATTGTGATGAGAAGTGTCATGGAGCATTGTGATGGCAGGACCGTGGAGCACTATGATGAGAAGACCATGGATAATTGTGATGTCGAGCGTCATGCAGCACTGTAATGACAAGGGGCATGGAGAATTGTGGTGACAAGGGTCGTGGAGCATTCTGATGACAAGCTTGTGGAGTAATGTGATGACAATGGCATGGAGCATTGTGATGAAAAGGGCATGGAGCATTGTGATGTAAAAGGCATGGAGGCTTTTCATGACAGCGTTCAAGGAGCATTCTGATGACAAGTGTCAGGGAGCATTGTGATGACAAGTGTATTGAGCATCGTGATGACAATGGTCATGGAGCACTGTGATGACACGGGCATGGAGTATTGTGATGACAGGCATCATGGAGCGTTGTGATGACAAGTGTTGTGGAACAATGTGATCACAAGGGTTTGGAGCATTGTGATGACAGAGGTCATGGATCATTTTGATTTCAAGGAGCACGGAGTGTTGTGATTACAGGGATCATGGAGAATTGTGATGAGAAGATCATGGAACATTGGGCTGAAAATATTCATGGAGTATTTTGATGACAGGGGTCTTGGAGCACTGTGATAACAAGGGCATGGAGCATTGTGATGAGAAGGCCATGGAGCATTCTGATGACTTGTGTCATGGATGTTTGTGATGAAAAGGGGAATGGAGCATTGTGATTACAGGGGTCTTTGGGCATTGTGATGAAAAGGGCATGGATCATTGTGATGAAAAAGGCATGGAGCCTTGTCAGGGCAGGGTTCAAGGAGCATACTCTCGACAAATGTCAGGGAGCATTGTGATGACAAGTGTATTGAGCATTGTGACGACAATGTTCATGGAGCATTGTGATGAGAAGACCATGGTTAACTGTGATGAGGAGCGTCATGGGGCATTGTGATGACAAGAGTTATGGAACATTGTGATCACAAGTGTTTGGAGCATTGTGATGACAGAATTCATGGAGCATATTGATTTCATTGTGATGAGAATAGCATGAATCATTATGATGATGGGCATGGTGCATGGGATGACAGGGTTCTTGGAGCATTGAGATTAAAAGGGGCATGGAGCATTGTGATTACATGGGTCTTGGAGCATTGTGATGACAAGGGCATGGAGCATAGTGAATGAGAAGTCCACGGAGCATTCTGATGACATGCGTCATGGAGCTTTCTGATGACAATTGCATGGAGCATTGTGATTACAGGGTCTTGGAGGATTGTGATGAAAAGGATCATGGAGTCTTGTGATGACAAGGCTGTGGATCCTTGTGATGGCAGGTGTCATGGAGCATTGTTATGACAGGGGGAATGGAGCATTGTGATGACAAGCGTCATGGAGCTTTGTGATGACAACGGCATGGAGCAATGTGATGAGAGGGTTCATGGAGCATTGTGATGACAATGGCATGGAGCATTGTGATGCCCAGGTTTATGGAGCTTTGTGATGACAAATGTCATGGAGCATTCTGATGACAAGGGTGACGTGCATTGTGATGAGAAGGGCAGGGAGCATTGTGATGACAGGGTCATTGAGTAATTTGCTGAAAAGTGTCATGGAACATTTTGATTACAGTGGTTATGGAATATTGTGATTTCAGGGGTCATGGAGCTTTGTGATGAAAAGTGTCATGGAGCATTTTGATGACAGGGGTTATGGAATATTGTGATGTCAGGGGTCATCGAACATTGTGATGATAAGTGCATGTAGCACTTTAATGACAGGGGCATGGAACATTGGTCTTACAAGTTTCATGGATTATTGTGATGACAGTGGGAATGGCGCATTGTGATGACAATGGCACGGAGCATTGTGATGACAATGTCATGCAGTATTATGAAGACAGGTGTCAGGGAGCATTGTGAAGACATAAGTCATGGCCCGTTGTGATGACAATGGCATGGAGCATTGTGATTCCAAGTGTCATGGAGGATTGTGATGACAAAGGTAATGAGCATTGTGATGACAAGGGCTTGGAGCATTGTGATGACAAAGGTCATGGAGCACTGTGCTGACAAGGGCATGGAGCATTGTGATGACAAGGTTCATGGAGCATTGTGCTGAGAAAGGCATGGAGCATTGTGATGACAAGTGTCACAAAGCATTTTGATGAAAAGTTCATGGAGCATTGTGGTGACAAATGTCATAGAGCCTTGTGATGACGATGGCATGGGCCATTGTGATGACCAAGGTCATGAAGCATTTTGATGACTGGAGTCATGGATCATTGTGATGACAATGGCATGGAGCATTGTGATGACAGTGGCATGGAGCTTTGGTCTGAGAAGTTTCATGGATTATTGTGATGGCAATGGGCATGGCTCCTTGTGATCACAAGGGCATGAAGCATGGTGATGACAACGTCATGCAGAATTGTGAAGACAGGTGTCAGGGAGCATTGTGATGACCTATGTCATGGACAATTGTGATGACAATGGCATGGAGCATTGTGATGACAAAGGTAATGGAGCATTGTGATGACAAGGACTTGGAGCTTTGTGATGACAAGGGCCATTGACAATTTTGATGACCAATTCGTGAAGCATTGTGATGACAAGCGCATGAAGCTTGCTATGACAGGGGACATGGAGCATTGCAATGACAAGGGCATTTAGAATTTTGATGAAAAGAACATGTAAAATTGTGATGAGATGTGTCAAAGAGCATTGTGATGACAAGGACGTGGAGAATACTGATGACCAGGGCATGGAGCATTGTGATGGCAAGACTGGGGAGCATTGTGATGTGTAGACCATGGATAATTGTGATGACGGGCGTCATGGAGCACTGTAGTGACAAGGGGCATGGAGCATTGTGATAACTGGTGTCATGGATCATTGTGATGACAGGGATCATGGAGCATTGTGATGACAAGGTTCATGGAGCATTCGGACGACAAGCTTGTGGAGTATTATGATGACAATTGCATGGAGCATTGTGATGAAAAGGCCATTGAGCATTGTGATGACAAGGGCAAGGAGCAATGTGATGAGAGTGTTCATGGAGCATTGTGATGACAATGGCATGGAGTATTGTGATGCCAAGGGTCATGGAGCTTTGTGATGACAAAGGTTATGGAGCATTTTGATGACAAGTGCGTGGTGCATTATGATGAGAAGGGCAGGGAGCATTGTGATGACAGGGTCATGGAGCAATTTGATGAAAAGGGTCAGGGAACATTTTGATGACAGGGGTCATGGAACATTGTGATGTCAGTGGTCATGGAGCATTGTGATGATAAGGGCATGTAGCATTTTGATGACAGGGGTCATGGAACATTGTGATGACAGGGGTGAGGGAGTATTGTGATGACTAGTGATGGAACACTGTGATATCAGTGGTGAGAGAGCATTTAGATGAGAAGTGCATGGAACATTGTGATAAAAATATTTATGGAGCATTTTGATGACAAGGTTTTGGAGCATTGTGATGACAAGTGCATGGCACATTGTGATGACATGTGTCTCGGAGCATTGTGTTGAAAAGCACATGGAGCATTGTGATGAAAAGGGTCATGGAGCATTGTGCTGACAAAGGCATGGAGCATTGTGATGACAAGTGTTACAGAGCATTGTGATGACGAGTGGATGGACCATTGTGTTGACAAAGGTCATAAAGCATTGTGATGACTGGAGTCAAGGAACATTATGATGTGAGGGGCAATGGAGCACTGTGATTACAAGGGCATGGAGCATTGTGATGACAGGGGCATGGAGCATTGGTCTGACAAGTTTCATGGATTATTGCTATGACAGTGGGCATGGAGCATTGTGATGACAGGGGCATGGAGCATTGGTCTGACAAGTTTCATGGATTATTGCTATGACAGTGGGCATGGAGCATTGTGATGACAGAGGTCATGGATCATTTTCATTTCTAGGACCATGGCGCATTGTGATGACAAGGGCATCAAGCAATGTGAACCCAAGTTTCATCGAGGACTTTGATGACAATGGGAATGGAGCATTGTGATGACAATTTCATGAAGCATTTTGCTGACAAATGCATGGAACATTTTGATGACAAGGGTTATGGAGCACTGTGATGACAAGCGTCCCTGAACATTGTGATTACAGGGGTCATGGAGCATTGGGATAACAAGGGCATGGATCATTGTGATGACAAGGGTCATGGAGCATTTTGATGACAAGAGTCCCGGATCATTGTGTTGTCAGGGGTGATGGATCATTGTGATGACTGTGGTCATGGAGCATTGTGATTACAGGGGTCATGGAACATTGTGATGACAAGGGCATGGAGCATAGTGAATGAGAAGTCCACGGAGCATTCTGATGACATGCGTCATGGAGCTTTCTGATGACAATTGCATGGAGCATTGTGATTACAGGGTCTTGGAGCATTGTGATGAGAAGGATCATGGAGTCTTGTGATGACAAGGCTGTGGATCCTTGTGATGGCAGGTGTCATGGAGCATTGTTATGAAAGGGGGAATGGAGCATTGTGATGACAAGCGTCATGGAGCTTTGTGATGACAACGGCATGGAGCAATGTGTTGAGAGGGTTCATGGAGCATTGTGATGACAATGGCATGGAGCATTGTGATGCCCAGGTTTATGGAGCTTTGTGATGACAAATGTCATGGAGCATTCTGATGACAAGGGTGACGTGCATTGTGATGAGAAGGGCAGGGAGCATTGTGATGACAGGGTCATTGAGTAATTTGCTGAAAAGTGTCATGGAACATTTTGATTACAGTGGTTATGGAATATTGTGATTTCAGGGGTCATGGAGCTTTGTGATGTAAAGTGTCATGGAGCATTTGATGACAGGGGTTATGGAATATTGTGATGTCAGGGGTCATCGAACATTGTGATGATAAGTGCATGTAGCATTTTAATGACAGGGGTCATGGAACATTGTGATGACAGGGGTGATGGAGTATTGGAATGAATAGTGATGGAACATTGTGATATCAGTGGTGAGAGAGCATTTTGATGAGAAGTGCATGGAGCGCTGTAAAGACAAGGTTTAAGCAGCATTGTGATGAAAAGGATGTGGAGCATTGTGATGACAGGCACATGGTGCGTTGTGATGACGAGGGTCATGGAATATTGTGCTGAGAAGCGCATGGAGCATTGTGATGACAAGGGTCATGGAGCATTGTGCTGAGAAAGGCATAGAGAATTGTGATGACAACGGTCACAGAGCATTGTGATGAAAATTTCATGGAGCATTGTGGTGACAATGGTCACAGAGACTTGTGATGACGAGGGCATGGACCATTTTGATGAGAAAGGTCATGAAGCATTGTGATGACTGGAGTCACAGAGCATTGTGATGACAGGGGTCATGGAGCATTGTGATGACAGGGGCATGGAACATTGGTCTTACAAGTTTCATGGATTATTGTGATGACAGTGGGAATGGCGCATTGTGATGACAATGGCACGGAGCATTGTGATGACAATGTCATGCAGTATTATGAAGACAGGTGTCAGGGAGCATTGTGAAGACATAAGTCATGGCCCGTTGTGATGACAATGGCATGGAGCATTGTGATTCCAAGTGTCATGGAGGATTGTGATGACAAAGGTAATGGAGCATTGTGATGACAAGGGCTTGGAGCATTGTGATGACAAAGGTCATGGAGCACTGTGCTGACAAGGGCATGGAGCATTGTGATGACAAGGTTCATGGAGCATTGTGCTGAGAAAGGCATGGAGCATTGTGATGACAAGTGTCACAAAGCATTTTGATGAAAAGTTCATGGAGCATTGTGGTGACAAATGTCATAGAGCCTTGTGATGACGATGGCATGGGCCATTGTGATGACCAAGGTCATGAAGCATTTTGATGACTGGAGTCATGGATCATTGTAATGACAATGGCATGGAGCACTGTGATGACAGTGGCATGGAGCTTTGGTCTGAGGAGTTTCATGGATTATTGTGATGGCAATGGGCATGGCTCCTTGTGATCACAAGGGCATGGAGCATGGTGATGACAACGTCATGCAGAATTGTGAAGACAGGTGTCAGGGAGCATTGTGATGACCTATGTCATGGACAATTGTGATGACAATGGCATGGAGCACTGTGATGCCAAGTGTCATGGAGCATTGTGATGCCAAGTGTCATGGAGGATTGTGATGACAAAGGTAATGGAGCATTGTGATGACAAGGACTTGGAGCTTTGTGATGACAAGGGCCATTGACAATTTTGATGACCAATTCGTGAAGCATTGTGATGACAAGCGCATGAAGCTTGCTATGACAGGGGACATGGAGCATTGCAATGACAAGGGCATTTAGAATTTTGATGAAAAGAACATGTAAAATTGTGATGAGATGTGTCAAAGAGCATTGTGATGACAAGGACGTGGAGAATACTGATGACCAGGGCATGGAGCATTGTGATGGCAAGACTGGGGAGCATTGTGATGTGTAGACCATGGATAATTGTGATGACGGGTGTCATGGAGCACTGTAGTGACAAGGGGCATGGAGCATTGTGATAACTGGTGTCATGGATCATTGTGATGACAGGGATCATGGAGCATTGTGATGACAAGGTTCATGGAGCATTCGGACGACAAGCTTGTGGAGTATTATGATGACAATTGCATGGAGCATTGTGATGAAAAGGCCATTGAGCATTGTGATGACAAGGGCAAGGAGCAATGTGATGAGAGTGTTCATGGAGCATTGTGATGACAATGGCATGGAGTATTGTGATGCCAAGGGTCATGGAGCTTTGTGATGACAAAGGTCATGGAGCATTTTGATGACAAGTGTGTGGTGCATTATGATGAGAAGGGCAGGGAGCATTGTGATGACAGGGTCATGGAGCAATTTGATGAAAAGGGTCAGGGAACATTTTGATGACAGGGGTCATGGAACATTGTGATGTCAGTGGTCATGGAGCATTGTGATGATAAGGGCATGTAGCATTTTGATGACAGGGGTCATGGAACATTGTGAGAACAGGGGTGAGGGAGTATTGTGATGACTAGTGATGGAACACTGTGATATCAGTGGTGAGAGAGCATTTAGATGAGAAGTGCATGGAACATTGTGATAAAAATGTTTATGGAGCATTTTGATGACAAGGTTTTGGAGCATTGTGATGACATGTGCATGGCACATTGTGATGACATGTGTCTCGGAGCACTGTGTTGAGAAGCACATGGAGCATTGTGATGAAAAGGGTCATGGAGCATTGTGCTGACAAAGGCATGGAGCATTGTGATGACAAGTGTTACAGAGCATTGTGATGACGAGGGGATGGACCATTGTGTTGACAAAGGTCATAAAGCTTTGTGATGACTGGAGTCAAGGAACATTATGATGTGAGGGGCAATGGAGCACTGTGATTACAAGGGCATGGAGCATTGTGATGACAGGGGCATGGAGCATTGGTCTGACAAGTTTCATGGATTATTGCTATGACAGTGGGCATGGAGCATTGTGATGACAGAGGTCATGGATCATTTTCATTTCTAGGACCATGGCACATTGTGAAGACAATGGCATCAAGCAATGTGAACCCAAGTTTCATCGAGGATTTTGATGACAATGGGAATGGAGCATTGTGAAGACAAGTTCATGAAGCATTTTGCTGACAAATGCATGGAACATTTTGACGACAAGGGTTATGGAGCACTGTGATGACAAGCGTCACTGAACATTGTGATTACAGGGGTCATGGAGCATTGTGATAACAAGGGCATGGATCATTGTGATGACAAGGGTCATGGAGCATTTTGATGACAAGAGTCCCGGATCATTATGTTGTCAGGGGTGATGGATCGTTGTGATGACTGTGGTCATGGAGCATTGTGATGACAGGGGTCATGGAGCATTGTGATGACAAGGGCATGGTGCATTGTGAATGAGAAGGCCATGAAGCATTCTGATGTCATGCGTCATGGAGCTTTGTGATGACAAGGGCATGGAGCATTGTGATTACAGGGTCTTGGAGCATTGTGATGACAAGTGTCATGGAGTCTTCTGATGACAAGGCCGTGGAACCTTTTGATGGCAGGGGTCATGGAGCATTGTTATGACAGGAGTAATGGAGCATTGTGATGACAAGGGCATGGAGCATTGGTCTGAAAAGTTTCTTGGATTATTGTGATGAGAGTGTGCATGGAGCATTATGATGACAAGGGCAAAGTACACTTAGATACATGGGTCATGGATGATTGTAATGACAAGGGCATGGAGCATTGTGATGAGAAGGGCATCGAGCATTGTGATGACAAGCGTCTTGGAGCTTTGTGATGACAAGGGCATGGAGCAATATGATGAGAGGCTTCATGGAGCATTGTGATGACAATGGCATGGAGCATTGTGATGCGAAGGGTCATGGAGCTTTGTGATGACAAAGGTCATGTAGCATTTTGATGACAAGGGAGTGGTACATTGTGACGATAAGGGCATGTAGCATTGTGATGATTGGGGTCATGGAACTTTGTGATGAAAGGGGTTAGGGAGTGTTGTGATGATTAGTGATGGAATATTGTGATATCAGTGGTGAGAGATCATTTTCTTGAAAAGTGCATGGAGTATTGTGATGACAAGTTTTATGGTGCATTGTGATGAAAAAGATGTGAAGCATTGTGTTGACAAGCGCATGGCACCTTGTGATGACATCGGTCATGGAGCAGTGTGCTGACAAGCTCATGGAGCATTGTGATGACAAGTGTATTGAGCATTGTGATGACAAATGTCATGGAGCATTGTGATGAGAAGACCATTGATAATTGTGATGACGAGCGTAATGGGGCGTTGTGATGACAACTGTTATGGAACATTGTGATCACAAGGTTTTAGAACATTGTGATTACAGAGGTCATGGGACATTTTGATTTCATTGTGATGAAAATAGCATGAAGCATTATGATGATGGGCATGGATCATTGTGATGACAGGGTTCGTGGACCATTGAGATGAAAAGGGGCAAGGAGCATTGTGATTAAAGGGATCTTGGAGCATTGTGATGAGAAGGTCATGGAGCATTGGGCTGAAAATATTCATGGAGTATTGTGATGGCAGGGGTCATGGAGCATTGTGATGACAAGGGTCATGAAGCTCTGTGATGAAAAGCGTCATGGAGCATTCTGATTACAGGGGTCATGGAACATTGGGATGACAGGGTTCATGGGGCATTGGTCTGATAAATTTCTTGGATTATTGTGATGACAGTGGGCATGGTGCATTGTGATAAAAAGGGCTTGAAGCATTGTTATGACAAGGTCATAGATTATTGTGAAGACAGGTGTCAGGGAGCATTGTGGTGCCATATGTCATGATCCATTGTGATGACAATGGCATGGAGCGCTGTGATGCCAAGTGTCATGGAGAAATGTGATGACAAATATAATGGAGCATTGTGATGACAAGGGCTTGGAGCCTTGTGATGACAAGGGTTATGGAGCATGGTGATGACAAGGGAATGGATCATTGTGATGACAAGTGTCATGGAGCATTTTGATGACAAGAGTCCAGGATCATTGTGTTGTCAGGGGTCATGGATCGTTGTGATGACAGTGGTCATGGAGCATAGTGATGACTGGGTTCATGGGGCATTGTGAAGAGAAGGTCATGGAGCATTGGGCTGTAAATATTCATGGAGTACTGTGATGACACGGGTCATGGAGCATTTTGATGACAAGGGAATGGAGCATTGTGATGAAAAGGGCATGGAGCATGTTGATGAGAAGCCAATGGAGCATTTTGAAGACATGCTTCATTAAGCATTGTGATGAGAACGGCATGGATCATTGTGATTACAGGGGTCTTGGAGTATTGTGATGAAAAGTGCAAGGATTATTGTGATGAAAAATGCATGGAGCCTTGACATGACAAGTTTCAAGGAGCATATTGACGACCATTGTCAGGGAGCATTGTGATGACAAGTTTATTGAGCATTGTGATGACAAAGGCCATGTAGTATTGTGAATAAAATACCATGGATAATTGTGATGATGAGCGTCATGGGGCGTTGTGATGACAAGTGTTATGGAACATTGTGATCACAAGGGTTTAGAGCATTGTGATGACAGAGGTCATGGAGCATTTTGATTTCATTGTGATGACAATAGCATGAAGCATTATGATGATGGGCATGGTGCACTGTGATGACAGGGTTCATGGAGCATTGAGATGAAAAGGGGCGTGGAGCATTGTGATTACAGGGGTCTTGGAGCATTACGATGACCAGGTCATGGAGCATTGTGATGAGAAGGTGAAGGCGCATTTTGATGACATGCGACATGGAGCTTTGTGATGACAAAGGCATGGAGCATTGTGATTACAGGTGACTTGGAGCATTGTGATGACAAGGGTCATGGAGCCTTGTGATGAGAAGGCCGTGGAACATTGTAATGGCAGTTTTTATGGAGCATTTTTATAACAGGGGTAAAGGAGCATTTTCATGACAAGGGCATGGAGCATTGGTCTGAAAATTTTCATGGATTATTGTGATAAGAGGGGCCATGGAGCATTGTGATGACAAGGGCACGGGACACTGTGATACATGGGGCATGGAGGATTGTAATGACAAGCCTTGGAGATTTGTGTTAAGAAGAGCATCGAGCATTGTGATGAAAAGCATCATGGAGCCTGTGATGAAAAGGACATGTAACAATGTGGTGAGAGGGTTCATGGAGCATTTTGATGACAAGGGCATGGAGCATTGTGATGCCAATGGTCACGGAGCTTTGTGATGACAAAGGACATGGAGGGTTTTGATGACAAGGGCGTGGTGTACTGTGATGAGAAGGGCAGTGAGCATTGTGATGAAAGGGTCATGGAGCAATTTGATGAAAAGTGTCATGGGACATTTTGATGACAGTGGTTATGGAACATTGTGATGTCAGGGGTCAGGGAGCATTGTGATGAAAAGGGTCATGGAGCATTGTGATGACAGGGGTCATGGAACATTGTGATGACAGGGGTGAGGGAGTATTGTGATGACTAGTGATGGAACATTATGATATCAGTGAATGGAGAGCATTTTGATGGGAAGTGCATGGAGCATTGTGACAACAAGGTTTATCGAGAACTGTGATGACAAGGTTGTGGAGCATTGTGATGACAAGCACATGTCGCATTGTGATGACACAGGTCATGGGGCATTTTGCGGACAAGCGCATGGAGCATTGTGATGACAAGTGTCATGGGGCATTGTGCTGACAAAGGCATGGAGCATAGTTATGACATGAGTAAAAGAACATTGTGATGAAAATTTCATGGAGAATTGTGGTGACAAATGTCACAGAGCCTTTTGATGACGAGGGCATGGACCATTGTGATGACAGGGGTCATGGAGCATTTTGATGACTGTGGTCATGGAGCATTGTGAAAACATGGGTCATGGAACATTGTAATGAGACGGTCATTGAGCATTGCGCTGAAAATATACATGTAGTATTGTGATGACAGGTGTCATGGAGCATTGTGATGACAAGGGAATGGAACACTGTGATGACAAGTTCCTGGAGAATTGTGATGAGAGGACCATGGAGCCTTGTGATGACAAGTGTCATGGAGCATTCTGATGAAAAGGTGCATGGAGCATTGTGATTACAGAGGTTTTGTAGCATTGTGATGACAAGGGCATGGAGCATTCTGATGCAAAGGCCATTGAGCATTCTGATGACATGCGTCATGGATCTTTGTGATGACAAGGACATGGAGCATTGTGATTAAAATTGCATGGAGCCTTGTCATGACAGGGTTCAAGGAGCATACTGATGAGAAGTGTCAGGGAGCACTGTGATGATAAGTGTATTGAGCATTGTGATGACAAAGTTCAAGGAGCATTGTGATGAGAAGACCATTGATAATTGTGATGACCATCCTCATGGGGCATTGTGATGACAAGAGTTATGGAACATTGTGATCAGAAGGGTTTGGAGCATTGTGATGACAGAGGTCATTGAGCATTTTGATTTCATTGTGATGACAATAGCATGAAATATTATGGTGATGGGCATGGTGCATTGTGATGACAGGGTTCATGGAGCATTGAGATGAAAAGGGGCATGGAGCACTGTGATTACAGTGGTCTTGGAGCATTGTGATGACAAGGGCATGGAGCATTGTGATGAGAAGGCCATGGAACATTCTGATGACATGTGTCATGGAGCTTTGTGATAAAAAGGGCATGGAGCATTTGATTAGAGCGGTCTTGGAGCATTGTGATTACAAGGTTCTTGGAGGCTTGTGATGACAAGGCTGTGGAACTTTGTGATGGCAGGGGTCATGGAGCATTGTTATGACAAGGGCACGGAACACGGTGATACATAGATCATGCAGGATTGTAATGACAAGGACATGTAGCATTGTGATGAGAAGGGCATCGAGCGTTGTGATGACAAGCCTCATGGAGATTTGTGATGACAAATGCATGGAGCAATGTGATGAGAGTGTTCATGGAGCATTGTGATGACAATGGAATGGAGCATTGTGATGCCAAGTGTCATGGAACTTTGTTATGACAAAGATCATGGAGCATTTTGATAACAAGTGCGTGCTGCATTGTGATGAGAAGTGCAGGGAGCACTGTGATGACATGGGTTATGGAGCATTGTTCTTACCCGCACATCGAGCATTGTGCTGACAACGGTCATGGAGCATTGTGGTGACAATGGCATAGAACTTTGTGATGACAAGGTTCACAGAGCACTGTGATGAATAGTTCATGGAGCATTGTGGTGACAAAGGTGACAAAGCCTTGTGTGACGAGGTCATGGAACATTGTAATGACAAATGTCATGAAGCTCTGTGATGACTGTAGTCACGGAGCATTGTGATGACAGTGTACTTGGAGCATTGTGATGCCAAGGGCATGGAGCATTGTGATGAGAAGGCCATGGAGCATTCAGATGGCATGTGTCATGGAGCTTTGTGATGACAAGGGCTGGGAACATTGTGATTACAGGGGTCTTGCAGCATTGTGATGAAAAGGGAAAGGATCATTGTGATGAAAAAGGAATGGAGCCTTTTCATGACAGGGCTCATGGAGCATACTGATGACAAGTATCAGGGAGCATTGTGGTGATAAGTGTATTGAGGATTGTGGTGACAAAGGTCATGGAACATTGTAATGATTAAACCATTCATACTTGTGATGACGAGCATCATGGGGCATTGTGATGACAAGTATTATGGAACATTGTGATCACAAGGGTTTTTAGCATTGTGATGACAGTTGTCATTGTCCATTGTGATGACAATGGCATGGAGCATTGTGATACCAAGTGTCATGGAGGATTGTGATGACAAAGGTAATGGAGCATTTTGATGACAAGGGCTCGGGACATTGTGATGACAAGGGTCATGGAGCATTGTGATGACAAGGGCCATTGAGAATTTTGATGACAACGTCGTGAAACATTGTCATGACAAGCGCATGGAGCCTGCTATGACAGGGGTCATAGAGCATTGCGATGACAAATGCCTGGAGAATTGTAATGAAAAGATCATGTAACATTGTGAAAAGAAGTGTCAAGGAGCATTGTGATGACAAGGACCTGGAGAATTGTGATGACATGGGACATGGAGCATTGTGATGACCAGAGCATGGAGCATTGTGATGGCAAGACCGTGGAGCATTGTGATGAGAAGTTCATGGATAATTGTGATGACGAGCGTCATGGAGTACTGTAATGACAAGGGGCATGGAGCATTGTGATTACAGAGGTCGTGGAGCAAAATTGATGAAAAGTGTCATGGAACATTTTGATGACAAGGTCGTGGTGCATTGTGATGAGAAGGGCAGGGAGCATTGTGATGACAGGGTCATGGAGCAAAATTGATGAAAAGTGTCATGGAACATTTTGATGACAGGGGTTATGGAACATTGTGATGACAGTGGGCATGGAGCATTGTGATGACAAGGGCATGGAGCATTGTGGTGAAAAAGGTCATGAAGCATTGTGATGACAAGCGCATGGAGCTTGCTATGACAGGGGTCATAGAGAATTGTGATGACCAGAGCATGGAGCATTGTGATGGCAAGACCGTGGAGCATTGTGATGAGAAGATCATGGATAATTGTGATTACGAGCGTCATGGAGCACTGTAATGACAAGGGGCATGGAGCATTGTGATTAAAGGGTTCTTGGAGCATTGTGATGACAAGGGCATGGAGCATTGTGATGAGAAGGCCACGGAGCATTCTGATGACATGTGTCATGAATCTTTGTGACGAAAAAGGCATGGAGCATTGTGATTACAGGGGTCTTGGAGAACTGTGATGACAAGGGTCATGGAGCCTTGGATGACAAGGCCGTGGAACATTGTGATGGCAGTGGTCATGGAGCATTGTTATGACAGGGGTAATGGAGCATTGTGATGACAAGGGCATGGGACATTAGTCTGAAAATTTCATGGATTATTGTGATGAGATTCGGCATGGAGCATTGTGATGACTAGGGCACGGAACACTGTGATACCTGTGTCATAGAGGATTGTAGTGACAAGGGCATGCAGCATTGTGATGAGAAGAGTATCGAGCATTGTGATGACAAGCATCATGGAGCATTGTGCTGACAATGGCATGGAGAAATGTGACGAGAGGTTTCATGTGGCATTGTGATGAAATGGCATGGAGCATTGTGATGCCAAGGGTCATGGAGCTTTGTGATGACAAATGTCATGGAGCATTTTGATGACGAAGTCGTGGTGCATTGTGATGAGAAGGGCAGGGAGCATTGTGATGACAAGGTCATGGAGCAAATTGATGAAAAGTGTCATGGATCATTTTGATGACAGGGGTTATGGAACATTGTGATGTCATGGGTCATGGAGCATTTTGATCAAAAGGGTCATGGAGCATTCTGATGAAAAGGTGCATGGAGCATTGTGATTACAGGGGTTTTGAAGCTTTGTGATTACAAGTGCAAGGAGCATTGTGATGAGAAGGCAATGGAGCATTCTGATGACATGCGTCATGGAGCTTTGTGATGACAAGGACATGGAGCATTGTGGTGAAAAAGGTCACAGAGCCTTGTGTGACGAGTGCATGGAACATTGTGATGACAAAGGTCATGAAGCATTGTGATGACTGGTGTCATGGAGCATTGTGATGACAAGGGCATGGTGCATTGTGATGACAGGGGCATGGAATATTGGTCTTACATGTTTCATCGATTATTGTGATGACATTGGGCGTGGCGCATTGTGATGACAAGGTCATGGAACATTGTGATGACAAGGTCATGGAGTATTGTGAAGACAGGTGTCAGGGAGCATTGTGATGACATATGTCATTGTCCATTGAGATGACAATGGCATGGAGCATTGTGATACCAAGTGTCATGGAGGATTGTGATGACAAAGGTAATGGAGCATTTTGATGACAAGGGCTTGGAACATTGCGATGACAAGGGTCATGGAGCATTGTGATGACAAGGGCATGGAGCATTCTGATGAAAAGGTGCATGGAGCATTGAGATTACAGGGGTTTTGAAGCAATGTGATTACAAGGGCATGGAGCATTGTGATGAGAAATCAATGGAGCATTCTGATGACATGCGTCATGGAGCTTTGTGATGACAAGGACATGGAGCATTGTGATTACAGGGTCTTGGAGCATTGTGATGAATAGGGAATGGATCATTGTGATGAAAAAGGCATGGACCCTTGTCATGACAGTGTTCAAGGAGCATACTGATGACAAGTGTCAGCGAGTATTGTGATGCCAAGTGTATTGAGCATTTTGGTGACAAAGGTCATGGTGCAATGTGATGAGAAGACGTTGCATAATTGTGATGACGAGCATCATGGGGCATGTGATGACAAGTGTTATGGAACATTGTGATCAGAAGGGTTTGGAACATTTTGATGACAGAGGACTTGGAGCATTTTGATTTCATTGTGATGACAATAGCATGAATCATTATGATGATGGGCATGGTGCATTGTGATGACAGTGTTCATGGAGCATTGAGATGAAAAGTGGCATGGAGAATTGTGATTACAGAGGTCTTGGAGCATTGTGATGACAAGGGTCATGGAGCCTTGTGATGACAAGGCCGTGGAACATTGTGATAGCAGGGGTCGTGGAGCATTGTTATGACAGGTGTAATGGAGCATTGTGATGACAAGGGCATGGAGTAATGTGATGAGAGATTTTATTGAGCATTGTGATGAAAATTGCACGGAGCATTGTGATGCCAAGGGTCATGGAGCTTTGTGATGACAAATGTCATGGGGCATTTTAATGACAAGGGCGTGGTGCATTGTGATGAGAATGTCAGGGAGCATTGTGATGACAGTGACATGGAGCAATTTGAATAAAAGTGTCATGGAATATTTTGATGACAGGGGTTATTGAACATTGTAATGTCAGGGGTCATGAAGCATTGTGATGAAATTCGTCATGGAGCATTTTGTGACAGGGGCTTTGGAATATTGTGATGTCAGTGGTCATGGAGCATTGTGATGATAAGGGCATATAGCACTGTGATGACAGTGGTCATGGAATATTTTGATGACAGGGGTGAGCGAGTATTGTGATGACTAGTGATGGAACATTGTGATATATGTGGTGATAGAGCATTTTGATGAGAAGTGCATGGAGCATTGTGATGACAAGTTTTATGGAGCATAACGATGAAAAGGATGTGCAGCATTGTGATGAAAAGAGCATGGCACATTGTGATGACATGTGTCATGGAGCATTGTGCTGAAAAGCGCATGGTGCATTTTGATGACAAGTGTCATGGAGCACTGTGCTGACAAAGTCATGGAGCATTGTGATGACAAGGGACACAGAGCACTGTGATGAATATTTCATGGAGCATTGTGGTGACAAAGATCACAGAGCCTTGTGTAACGAGGGCATGGACCATTGTGAGGACATAGGTCATGAATCTTTGTGATGACTGGAGTCACGGTGCATTGTGATGAAAGCGGTGATGGAGCATTTTGATGACAAGGGCATGTAGCAATGTGATGACAGGGGCATGGAACATTGGTCTGACAAGTTTCATGGATTATTGTGATGACAGTCGGCATGGAACATTGAGATGACAAGGCCATGGAGCATAGTGGTGACAAATGTCACAGAGCCTTGTGTGACGAGGGCATGGACCATTGTGAGGAGAATGGTCAGGAAGCATTGTGATGACTGGAGTCACGGAGCATTGTGATGACAAAGGTAATGAAGCATTTTGATGACAAGGGCTTGGATCATTGCGATGACAATGGTCATGGTGCTTTGTGATGATAAGGGCATGGAGCATTCTAATGAAAAGGTACATGGAGCATTGAGATTACAGGGGTTTTGAAACAATGTGATTACAAGGGCATGGAGCATTGTGATGAGAAGATTTATGGAGCATTTTGATGACAAGGATTTGGAGCATTGTGATGACAAGTGCATGGTTCATTGTGATGACATGGGTTATGGAGCATTGTGCTGACACACGCATCGAGCATTGTGATGACAAGGGTCATGGAGCATTGTGCTGACAAAGGCATGGAGGTTTGTGATGACAACGGTCACAGAGCATTGTGATAAAAATTTCATGGAGCATTGTGGTGACAAAGGTCACAGAGCTTTGTGTGATGAGGTCATGGACCATTGTGATGACAAATGTCACGAAGCATTGTGATGACTGAAGTCACGGAGCATTGTGAATAACAGGTGTCTTGGAGCATTGTGATGAAAAGGGAATGGATCACTGTGATGAAAAAGGTATGGAGCCTTGTCATGACAGTGTTCAAGGAGCATACTGATGACAAGTGTCAGCGAGCATTGTGATGCCAAGTGTATTGAGCATTGTGGTGACAAAGGTCATGGAGCATTGTGATGAGAAGACCTTGCATTTTTGTTATGACGAGCGTCATGTGGCATGTGATGCCAAGTGTTATGGAACATTGTGATCAGAAGGGTTTGGAGCATTGTGATGACAGAGGACATGGAGCATTTTGATTTCATTGTGATGACAATAGCATGAATCATTATGATGATGGGCATGGTGCATTGTGATGACAGTGTTCATGGAGCATTGAGATGAAAAGTGGCATGGAGAATTGTGATTACAGAGGTCTTGGAGCATTGTGATGATAAGGGTCATGGAGCCTTGTGAGGACAAGGCCGTGGAACATTGTGATGGCAGGCGTCATGGAACATGGTTATGACAGGTGAAATGGAGCATTGTGATGACAAGGGCATGGAGCAATGTGATGAGAGATTTCATTGAGCATTGTGATGACAATGGCATGGAGCATTGTGAGTCCAAGGGTCATGGAGTTTTGTGATGACAAATGTCATTGGGCATTTTGATGACAAGGGTGTGGTGCATTGTGATGAGAAGGGCAGGGAGCATTGCGATGACAGGGTCATTGAGCATATTGAATAAAAGTGTCATGGAATATTTTGATGACAGTGGTTATGGAATATTGTGATGTCAGGGGTCATGAAGCATTGTGATGGAATGGGTCATGGAGCATTTTGTGACAGGGTTTATGGAACATGGTGATGTCAGGGGTCATGGAGCATTGTGATGATAAGGGCATGGAGCACTGTGATGACAGTGGTCATGGAACATTGTGATGACAGGGGTGAGCGAGTATTGTGATGACTAGTGATGTAACATTGTGATATATGTGCTGAGAGAGCATTTTGATGAGAAGTGCATGGAGCATTGTGATGACAAGTTTTATGGAGCATAGCGATGAAAAGGATGTGGAGCATTGTGATGAAAAGAGCATGGCACATTGTGATGACATGTGTCATGGAGCATTGTGCTGACAAGCGCATGGAGCATTGTGATGACAAGGGACACAGAGCATTGTGATGAAAATTTCATGGAGCATTGTGGTGACAAATATCACAGAGCCTTGTGTGACGAGGGCATGGACCATTGTGAGGACAAAGGTCATGAATCATTGTGATGACTGGAGTCACGGAGGATTGTTATGACAGGGGTCATGGAGCATTGTGACGACAAGGGAATGGAGCAACGTGATGACAGGGGCATGGAGCATTGAGATGACAAGGGCAGGGAGCATTGTGGTGACAAAGGTCACAGAGCCTTGTGTGACGAGGGCATGGACCATTGTGAGGAAAAAGTCATGAAGCATTGTGATGACTGTAGTCACGGAACATTGTGATGACAGGGGTCATGGAGCATTGTGATGAAAAGGGGCATGGAGCATTGTGTTTACAGTGGTGTTGGAGCATTGTGATGACAAGGGCATGGAGCATTGTGATGAAACGGCCAGGGATAATTGTAATGACCAGCGTCATGGGGAATTGTGATGACAAGTGTTATGGAACATTGTGATCACAAGGGTTTGGAGCATTGTGATGACAGAGGTCATGGAGCATTTTGATTTCACTGTGATGAAAATAGCATGAAGCATTATGATGATGGGCATGGTGCATTGTGATGACATGGTTCATGGAGCATTGAGATGAATAGGGGCATGGAGCATTGTGATTACAGGGGTGTTGGAGCATTGTGATGACAAGGGCATGGAGCATTGTGTTGAGAAGGCCATGGAGCATTCTGATGACATGCATCATGGAGTTTTGTGATGACAAAGAAATGGAGCATTGTGATTAGAGGGGTCTTGGAGAATTGTGATGACAAAGGTCATGGAGGCTTGTGATGACAATGCCATGGAACCTTGTGATGGTATGTGTCATGGAGCATTATTATGACAGGGGTAATGGAGCATTGTGATGATAAGGACGTGGAGCACTGGTCTGAAATGTTTCATGGATTATTGTGATGAGAGTGGGCATGGAGCATTGTGATGACAAGGGCACGGAACACTATGATACATAGGTCATGGAGGACTGTAATGATAAGGGCATGGAGCATTGTGATGAGAAGGGTATTGAGCATTGTGATGACAAGTGTCATGGAGCTTTGTGATCACAGGGGCATGGAGCAATGTGATGAGAGGGTTCAAGGAGCATTTGATGATAATGGCATGGAGCACTGTGATGCCAATGGTCATGGAGCTGTGTGATGAAAAATGTCATGGAGCATTTTGATGCCAAGGCCGTGGTGCGTTGTGATGAGAAGTGCAGGGAGCATTGTGATGACAGGGTCATGGAGCAATTTGATGAAAAGTTTCATGGAACATTTTGATGAGAGGGGTTATGGAAAATTGTGATGTCAGGTGTCATGGAGCATTGTGATGAAAAGGGTCATGGAGCAGTTTTTGACAGGGATTATTGAAAATTCTGATGTCAGGTGGCATGGAGCATTGTGATGAAACGGGTCATTGAGCATTTTGATGACAGGTGTCATGGAACATTGTGATGATAAGGGCATATAGCATTTTGATGACAGGGGTCATGGAACATTGTGATGACAGGGGTGAGGGAGTATTGTTATGACTAGTGATGGAATACTGTTATATCATTGGTGAGAGAGCATTTTGATGAGAAGTGTATGGAGCATTGTGATGACAAGGTTTATGGAGCATTTTGATGACAAGGATGTGGAGCATTGTGATGACAAGCGCATGGCGCATTGTGATGACATGGGTTATGAAGCATTGTGCTGACAAGCGCATGGAACATTGTGATGACAAGGGTCAATGAGCATTGTGCTGACAAACGCATGGAGCATTGTGATGACAAGGGTGACAGAGCTTTGTGATGAAAAGTCCATGGAGCATTGTGGTGACAAATGTCATGAAGCACTGTGATGACTGTAGTCACGGAGCATTGTGATTACAGGGTTCTTGGAGCATTGTGTTGCCAAGGGCATGGATCATTGTGATGAGAAGGCCATGGAGCATTCTGATGACATGTGTCATGGAGCTTTGTGATGACAAGGGCAGGGAGCATTGTGATTACAGGGGTCTTGGAGCATTGTGATGAAAAGGGAATGGATCATTGTGATAAAAGAAGCATCGAGCCTTTTCACGACAGTGTTCGTGAAGCATACTAATGACAAGTGTCAGGGAGCATTGTGATGATAAGTGTATTGAGGATTGTGGTGACAAAGGTCATGGAGCATTGTGATGAGATAACCATTCATAATTGTGATGACGAGCGTCATGGGGCATTTTGATGACAAGTGTTATGGAGCACTGTGATCACAAGGATTTGGAGCATTGTGGTGACAAATGTCATGGAGCATTTTGATTTCATTGTGATGACAATAGCATGAAGCATTATGATGATGGGCATGGTGCATTGTGATGACAGGGTTCATGGAGCATTGAGATGAAAAGGGGCATGGAGCATTGTGATTACAGGGGTCTTGGAGCATTGTGATGACAAGGACATGGAGCATTGTGATGAGAAGGCCATGGAGCATTCTGTTGACATGCGTCATGGATCTTTGTGACGACAAGGGCATGGAGCATTGTGATTACAGGGGTCTTGGAGCATTGTGATGACAAGGGTCATGGAGCTTTGTGATGACAAGGCCGTGGAACATTGTGATGGCAGGGCTCATGGAGCATTGTTATGACAGGGGTAATGGAGCATTGTGATGACAAGGGCATGGAGCAGTGTGATGAGAGATTTCATTGATCATTTTGATGACAATGGCATGGAGCATTGTGATGCATAGGGTCTTGGAGCTTTGTGATGACAAAGTCATGGGGCATTAGGTGACAAAGGCGTGGTGCATTGACATGAGAAGGGCAGGGAGTATTGTGATGACAAGGTCATGGAGAAATTTAATGGAAAGGGTCATGGAATATTTTGATGACAGGGGTTATGGAACATTGTAATGTCAGGGTTCATGAAACATTGTGATGAAATGGGTCATGGAGCATTTTCTGACAGAGTTTATGGAACATTGTGATGTCAGTGGTCATGGTGCATTGTGAAGATAAGGGCATGTAGCACTGTGATGACAGGGGTCATGGAACACTGTGGTGACAGGGGTGAGGGAGTATTGTGATGACTAGTGATGGAACATTGTGATATATGTGGTGAGAGAGCATTTTGATGAGAAGTGCATGGAGCATTGTGATGACAAGCTGGTGGAGCATTGTGTTGACAAGCGCATGGAGCATTGTGATGAAAAGTGTCTTTGCGTATTGTGCTGAGAAAGACATGGAGCATTGTGATGACAAGGGTCATGGAGAATTGTGATGCAAACTTCATGGAGCATTGTGGTGACAGAGGTCACAGAGCCTTGTGATGATGAGGACATTGACCATTGTGATGACAAAGATCATGAAGCATTGTGATGAATGGAGTCACGGAGCATTGTGATGACAGCGGTCATGGAGCATTGGGATGTCAAGAGCATGGAGCATTGTGATGACAGGGGCATGGAGCATTTTGATGGTAAATCCCTGAAGCATTGTGATGAGAAGACCTTGGGTAATTGTGATGACGAGCATCATGGAGCACTGTACTGACAAGTGGCATGGAGCACTGTGATGACAGGTGTCAGGGAACATTGTGATGACAGAGGTCATGGATCATTTTGATGACAAGGGCATGGAGCATTGTGATGACAAGGACTTGGAGCATTGTGATGACAATGGCATGGAGCATTGTGATGACAATGGCATGGAGCATTGTGATGAAAACATCATGGATTATTGTTAAGACAGGTGTCAGGGTGCATTGTGATGACATATTTCATGTTCCATTGTGATGCCAATGACATGGAGCATTGTGATGCCAAGTGTCATGGAGGATTGTGATGACAAAGGTAAAGGAGCATTGTGATGACAAGATCATGGATCATTGTGATGACAAGGGCCATAGAGAATTTTAATGACCAGGTCTTGAAACATTGTGATGACAAGTGCATGGAGCTTGCTATGACAGGCGTCCTGGAGCATTGTGATGACAAGTGCATGCAGAATTGTGATGACAAGAGCATATCACATTGTGAGGAGAAGTGTCAAGGAGCATTGTGATGACAAGGATGTGGAGAATTGTGATGACAAGGGTCATGGAGCATTGAGATGACCAGGGTATGGAGCATTGTGATGGTAAAACCCTGAAGCATTGTGATGAGAAGACCTTGGGTAATTGTGATGACGAGCATCATGGAGCACTGTACTGACAAGGGGCATGGAGGATTGTGATGACACTTGTCAGGGAACATTGTGATGACAGAGGTCATGGAGCATTGTGATGACAAGGGCCTGGAGCATTGTGATGACAAGGGCCTGGAGCATTGTGATGACAAGTGTCATGGAGCATTGTGATGACATTGGCATGGAGCACTGTCATGACAAGGGACATTGAAAATTTTTATAACAATGTCATGAAGCATTGTGATGACAAGCAAATGGAGCCTGCTATGACATGGGTCAGGGAGCATTGCGATGACAATTGCATGGAGAATTGTGATGACAAGAGCATGTAACTTTGTGATGAGAAGTGTCAGGGAGCATTGTGATGACAAAGAGGTGGAGAATTGTGATGACAAGTGACATGGAGCATTGTGATGACCAGGACGTGGAGCAATGTGATGGCAAGACGGTGGAGCATTGTGATGAGATGGCCATGGATAATTGTGATGACGAGCATCATGCAGCATTATGATGACAAGAGCCATGGAGCATTCTGACATAAGATATCACTTATGAAGGAAATGTAAACATGGCTACACATGAACTGAATTAGGAAAGAGAACAGAGTCTCACATTTAGAAATCATACTTATGCCTGCTTAAGGGGAAAGGAGAAGTGGGGAGATGAACAAAACCAGAGTTTGATATTAGCACAGGTACCGTGGCATAATCCAAATACAGAATAGACAATAGCTACTCCTTCCTCAGTGAACGAGAATCAACAGCCCTATTCCCGCAGAGGAATATATCTGACTAGTAAGAATCTTAATACCTATGTATTGATATGTATCCGTAAGGGAATCAAGTGTGTCTAGACCGGCATAAACACGTCAGTGAAAATCAGCTCAACCTCATTATATAAATGATTTTCAAAAACAAAACAAAAAAACAGGGAAATTCTATAGCATTCATTCAGGGGCTCTGATGAAACCTGGAATGACCCTATCTACAATGACAGCTGGATGAGACATAAGTTTGGACACTTTTTTTTTTTTTTTTTTTTTTTTTTTTTTTTTTTTTTGCAGTACACAGGCCTCTCACTGTTGTGGCCTCTCCCGTTGCGGAGCACAGGCTCCGGACGCGCAGGCTCAGCGCCCATGGCTCACGGGCCCAGCCGCTCCGCGGCATGTGGGACCTTCCCGGACCGGGGCACGAACCCGTGTCCCCTGCATCGGCAGGCGGACTCTCAACCACTGCGCCACCAGGGAAGCCCAAGTTTGGACACTTTTGACTGAGAGGATTGGTGAGATTGAACGAGAAAATGCAGACCGTTTAAAGCAATAATGCATGCCAAAAATTCCATGGGTCCCAACTCACCAGGTAAAAGGGAATATCACTACAGTTATAACATGTATGGGAAACATAGAGAATGCACACACTGTGAATACGAAAGGATTCTAAAACTCAACAAATAGTCCCTATCCTGGTGCTCGGGTTTGAGTTTCCAACTGCTTTACTATCAATCTCCCAACTTGGAGAGACAGCCCCTTTAAACTCCTGGTTCGCACAGGTTGCCAAATTGGCAGAGGATGAAAGGGAAGAGGGAGAAACAATGAGAGATTAGCTGTTAGGCATTTGGACGGGCACATGTCACTCTAATTTATCGGCAGGAAGAAGAATTAACCAAAGTCTCAGCCACCCCCCGGGAACCAATAGAGGTCTTGAAACGAAATTTTGGACTTGCGGTCAGCTCACAAAAACGAGTTGAATAATGGAGCTCAGGGCACAGCAATTCACAAAATGGCAGAGTAATAAAGGACAACAATCTTCCAAAAATCTGTTGAGAGAAGGCAAAGGGGCAGACTTGAAAGAGAGCCAGAATAGCAGGAATCAGATTTCAAGAGGTACATTGGAATTGCCTTTAAAGCACAGGAAGACGGGCACAACTTCGACAATGATGCACTTGGCCAAAAAGGACGTATGCGTTTTATCCTGAATATATTCAGGAGAAACGCATACGTCCTTTTTGGCCAAGCAAGGAAGCGGGCAATGCAAATCTGCACTACAAAGAAGTATCACTTCCCATCGGTCAAAAGGGACATCCGCAAAATGTGTAAACACCAGAAAGGCAAGACAGGCACTGGAGAACTGGGAGCCTAGTTATGCTGATGGGAAGGATGTAAATTGCCAACTGCCTCTCTGGAGGAGTGCATTGTGTTCCCTACAACAAGTAAACAACAGAGCTACAGAGCCAAGGGCAATTCCAGTCTAAGGAATATACCTTGGAAAACTGAAAATCAATAAGACAGAGTCACCCCACCATTTAGAGCTGCACTGCTTACAAGAACCTCAACTTGGGTACACCTGAAATATCCCAGGAAAGACAAAAATGGTTCAAGAAATTGTGGTATTTACGTATGATGGAATATCCCTCAGCCATGAAATCAATATCATGAGGCCAGTAGCAGCAAAAGGAGTGGATTCAGGTACGATGATTCTAAGTGAAATAAGTCACAGAGAAAAAGAAACTTATCATAAGATATCACTTATGAAGGTCCTGTAAACATGGCTACACATGAAGTGAGTTAGGAAAGCCAACAGACTCTCACATTGAGAAAAAGACTCTTATGCCTGCTTAAGGGGGAAGGAGTGGTGGGGTGATGCATAAAACCAGAGTTTGATATTAGTACATGTACCGTTCCAAAAACCAACAACGGAGTAGAAAAGACCTAAAACTTCCTAAGTGAAAGGGACTCAAAACCCCATATTTCCCGCAAAGGAAAATATATGACTAGTAAAAATCTTAAAACCTATGTATTGATATGTCTCTGTAAGGGAATCAAGTGTGTTTAGACTCGCATAAACATGGCAGTGAGACTCAGCTCAAACCCATTCTAAAAAGGAATTTCACAAACAAAACAAAAAATCAGGGAACTCCTTTACAATTGCTTCAGGGTCTCTGATGAAACCCGGAATGACCCTATGTACAACGACAGCTGGCTGTGGCATAAGGCTGGACACTTGGGACTGAGAGGATTGGTGAGATTCGGTGAGCAAATGCAGACCATTTAAAGCAATAATGCGTGGCACACATTCCAATTGTCCCAACTCTCCAGGTTGAAGGCAATACTACTACAGCTATAACATGTACAGGAAACCTAGAGAATGGACACACTGTGAATACAAAAGGTTTTTAAAACTCAACTAATAGTCCCTCTTTGGTGATCTGGTTTGAATTTCCAACTGCTTTACTATCAATCTCCCAACTTGGAGAGACAGCCCCTTTAACCTCCTGGTTCTCACATGTTGCCAATTGAGAGGATGAAAGGTAAGATGGGGAACCAATGAGAGAGTAGCTGTTAGACATTTGGACGGGCACATGTCACTCTAATTTCCCGGCAGGAATAAGTATTATTCAATGTCTCAGCCATCTACCGGGAACCAGTATAGGTCCTGAACCAAAATTTTGGACTTGTGGTCAGCTCACAAAAAACGAGTTGAAAAATGGAGCTCAGGGGCACAGCAATTCACAAACGGGCAGAGTAATAAAGGAAAACTATCATCCAAAAATCTGTTCAGGAAAGGCAACGAAGCGGACTTGAAAGCGAGCCAGAATAACAGGAAACATATTTCAAGAGGTACATTGGAATCGCCTTTAAAGCGCAGGAAGAGGGGCACAACTTCGACAATGATGCACTTGGCCAAACAGGACGTATGCGTTTTCTCCTGAATATATTCAGGAGAAAACTCATAAGCCCTTTTTGGCCAAGCAAGCAAGCGGGCAATGCAAATCTGCACTACAAATCAGTATCATTTCCAACCAGACAAAAGGGACATCTGCAAAATATGTAAAAACCAGAAAGGCAAGACAGGCCCTGGAGAAGAGGGAGCCTAGTTATGCTAATGGGCGGAATGTAAATTGCCAACTGCCTCTCTGGAGGAGTGCATTGTGTTCCCTAAAACAAGTAAACAACAGAGCTACAGAGCCAATGGCACTTCCAGTCTAGGGAATATACCTTGGGAAAACTGAAAGTCAATAAGACAGAGCCACCCCAAAATTTAGGGCTGCACTGCTTACAAGAACCTCAACTTGGGTACACCTGAAATACCCCAGGAAAGACTAAATTGGTTCAAGAAATTGTGGTATTTACGTATGATGGAATATCCCTCAGCCATGAAATCAATGTCATAAGGCCAGTAGCAGCAAAATGAGTGGATTCAGGTATGATGATTCTAAGTGAAATGAGTCACAGAGAAAAAGAATCTTATCAAAAGATATCACTTATGAAGGTCCTGTTCATGGCTACACATGAAGTGAGTTAGGAAAGAGAACAGACTCTCACATTGAGAAAAAACTCTTATGCCTGCTTAAGGGGGAAGGAGAGGTGGGGTGATGCATAAAACCAGAGTTTGATATTAGTACATGTACCGTTCCAAAAACCAACTATGGAGTAGAAAAGACCTACAACTTCCTAAGGGGTAGGGACTCAAAACCCCATACTTCCCGCAGAGGAAAATATCTGACTAGTATAAATCTTAAAACGTATGTATTGATATGTCTCCGTAAGGGAATCAAGTGTGTCTAGACTCGCATAAACATGGCAGTGAGAATCAGCTCAAACCCATTCTAAAAAGGAATTTCACAAACAAAACAAAAAATCAGGGAAATCCTTTACAATTCCTTCAGGGTCTCTCATGAAACCCGGAATGCCCTTATCTACAATGACAGCTGGATGTGGCATAAGGCTGGACACTTGGGACTGAGAGGATTGGTGAGATTCGGTGAGCAAATGCAGACCATTTAAAGCAATAATGCGTGGCACACATTCCAAGGGTCCAAACTCTCCAGGTGGAAGGGAATATTACTACAGATATAACATGTACGGAAAACATCGAGAAAGGACACACTGTGAATACGAAAGGTTTCTAAAACTCAACTAATAGTCCCTCTACTGGTGCTCCGGTTTGACTTTCCAACTGCTTTACTATCAATCTCCCAACATGGAGAGACAGCCCGTTCAACCTCCTGGTTCGCACAGGTTGCCAATTTGGCAGAGGATGAAAGGGAAGAGGGAGAATCAATGAGAGAGTAGCTATTAGGCATTTGGACGGGCACATGTCACTCTAATTTCCCGGCAGGAAGAAGAATTAACCCAAATCTCAGCCACCCGCCGGGAACCAGTATAGGTCCTGAACCAAAATTTTGGACTTGCGGTCAGCTCACAAAAAACGAGTTGAAAAATGGAGCTCATGGGCACAGCAATTCACAAACAGGCAGAGTAATAAAGGAAAACTATCGTCCAAAATTTGGTTGAGGGAAGGCAATGAGGCAGACTTGAAAGCGAGCCAGAATAGCAGGAAACAGATTTCAAGAGGTACATTGGAATCGCCTTTAAAACACAGGAAGAGGGGCACAACGTCGACAATGATGCACTTGGCCAAACAGGGCGTATGTGTTTACTCCTGAATATATTCAGGAGAAAACGCATAAGCCCTTTTTGGCCAAGCTAGCAAGCGGGCAATGCAAATCTGCACTACAAAGCAGTATCACTTCCCACCAGACTAAAGGGACATCCGCAAAATATGTAAAAACCAGAAAGGCAAGACAGTCCCTGGAGAAGAGGGAGCCTAGTTATGATGATGGGAAGGATGTAAATTGCCAACTGCCTCTCTGGAGGAGTGCATTGTGTTCCCTACAACAAGTAAACAACAGAGCTACAGAGCCAAGGGCAATTCCAGTCTAAGGAATATACCTTGGAAAACTGAAAATCAATAAGACAGAGTCACCCCACCATTTAGAGCTGCACTGCTTACAAGAACCTCAACTTGGGTACACCTGAAATATCCCAGGAAAGACAAAAATGGTTCAAGAAATTGTGGTATTTACGTATGATGGAATATCCCTCAGCCATGAAATCAATATCATGAGGCCAGTAGCAGCAAAAGGAGTGGATTCAGGTACGATGATTCTAAGTGAAATAAGTCACAGAGAAAAAGAAACTTATCATAAGATATCACTTATGAAGGTCCTGTAAACATGGCTACACATGAAGTGAGTTAGGAAAGCCAACAGACTCTCACATTGAGAAAAAAACTCTTATGCCTGCTTAAGGGGGAAGGAGTGGTGGGGTGATGCATAAAACCAGAGTTTGATATTAGTACATGTACCGTTCCAAAAACCAACAACGGAGTAGAAAAGACCTAAAACTTCCTAAGTGAAAGGGACTCAAAACCCCATATTTCCCGCAAAGGAAAATATATGACTAGTAAAAATCTTAAAACCTATGTATTGATATGTCTCTGTAAGGGAATCAAGTGTGTTTAGACTCGCATAAACATGGCAGTGAGACTCAGCTCAAACCCATTCTAAAAAGGAATTTCACAAACAAAACAAAAAATCAGGGAACTCCTTTACAATTGCTTCAGGGTCTCTGATGAAACCCGGAATGACCCTATGTACAACGACAGCTGGCTGTGGCATAAGGCTGGACACTTGGGACTGAGAGGATTGGTGAGATTCGGTGAGCAAATGCAGACCATTTAAAGCAATAATGCGTGGCACACATTCCAATTGTCCCAACTCTCCAGGTTGAAGGCAATACTACTACAGCTATAACATGTACAGGAAACCTAGAGAATGGACACACTGTGAATACAAAAGGTTTTTAAAACTCAACTAATAGTCCCTCTTTGGTGATCTGGTTTGAATTTCCAACTGCTTTACTATCAATCTCCCAACTTGGAGAGACAGCCCCTTTAACCTCCTGGTTCTCACATGTTGCCAATTGAGAGGATGAAAGGTAAGATGGGGAACCAATGAGAGAGTAGCTGTTAGACATTTGGACGGGCACATGTCACTCTAATTTCCCGGCAGGAATAAGTATTATTCAATGTCTCAGCCATCTACCGGGAACCAGTATAGGTCCTGAACCAAAATTTTGGACTTGTGGTCAGCTCACAAAAAACGAGTTGAAAAATGGAGCTCAGGGGCACAGCAATTCACAAACGGGCAGAGTAATAAAGGAAAACTATCATCCAAAAATCTGTTCAGGAAAGGCAACGAAGCGGACTTGAAAGCGAGCCAGAATAACAGGAAACATATTTCAAGAGGTACATTGGAATCGCCTTTAAAGCGCAGGAAGAGGGGCACAACTTCGACAATGATGCACTTGGCCAAACAGGACGTATGCGTTTTCTCCTGAATATATTCAGGAGAAAACTCATAAGCCCTTTTTGGCCAAGCAAGCAAGCGGGCAATGCAAATCTGCACTACAAATCAGTATCATTTCCAACCAGACAAAAGGGACATCTGCAAAATATGTAAAAACCAGAAAGGCAAGACAGGCCCTGGAGAAGAGGGAGCCTAGTTATGCTAATGGGCGGAATGTAAATTGCCAACTGCCTCTCTGGAGGAGTGCATTGTGTTCCCTAAAACAAGTAAACAACAGAGCTACAGAGCCAATGGCACTTCCAGTCTAGGGAATATACCTTGGGAAAACTGAAAGTCAATAAGACAGAGCCACCCCAAAATTTAGGGCTGCACTGCTTACAAGAACCTCAACTTGGGTACACCTGAAATACCCCAGGAAAGACTAAATTGGTTCAAGAAATTGTGGTATTTACGTATGATGGAATATCCCTCAGCCATGAAATCAATGTCATAAGGCCAGTAGCAGCAAAATGAGTGGATTCAGGTATGATGATTCTAAGTGAAATGAGTCACAGAGAAAAAGAATCTTATCAAAAGATATCACTTATGAAGGTCCTGTTCATGGCTACACATGAAGTGAGTTAGGAAAGAGAACAGACTCTCACATTGAGAAAAAACTCTTATGCCTGCTTAAGGGGGAAGGAGAGGTGGGGTGATGCATAAAACCAGAGTTTGATATTAGTACATGTACCGTTCCAAAAACCAACTATGGAGTAGAAAAGACCTACAACTTCCTAAGGGGTAGGGACTCAAAACCCCATACTTCCCGCAGAGGAAAATATCTGACTAGTATAAATCTTAAAACGTATGTATTGATATGTCTCCGTAAGGGAATCAAGTGTGTCTAGACTCGCATAAACATGGCAGTGAGAATCAGCTCAAACCCATTCTAAAAAGGAATTTCACAAACAAAACAAAAAATCAGGGAAATCCTTTACAATTCCTTCAGGGTCTCTCATGAAACCCGGAATGCCCTTATCTACAATGACAGCTGGATGTGGCATAAGGCTGGACACTTGGGACTGAGAGGATTGGTGAGATTCGGTGAGCAAATGCAGACCATTTAAAGCAATAATGCGTGGCACACATTCCAAGGGTCCAAACTCTCCAGGTGGAAGGGAATATTACTACAGATATAACATGTACGGAAAACATCGAGAAAGGACACACTGTGAATACGAAAGGTTTCTAAAACTCAACTAATAGTCCCTCTACTGGTGCTCCGGTTTGACTTTCCAACTGCTTTACTATCAATCTCCCAACATGGAGAGACAGCCCGTTCAACCTCCTGGTTCGCACAGGTTGCCAATTTGGCAGAGGATGAAAGGGAAGAGGGAGAATCAATGAGAGAGTAGCTATTAGGCATTTGGACGGGCACATGTCACTCTAATTTCCCGGCAGGAAGAAGAATTAACCCAAATCTCAGCCACCCGCCGGGAACCAGTATAGGTCCTGAACCAAAATTTTGGACTTGCGGTCAGCTCACAAAAAACGAGTTGAAAAATGGAGCTCATGGGCACAGCAATTCACAAACAGGCAGAGTAATAAAGGAAAACTATCGTCCAAAATTTGGTTGAGGGAAGGCAATGAGGCAGACTTGAAAGCGAGCCAGAATAGCAGGAAACAGATTTCAAGAGGTACATTGGAATCGCCTTTAAAACACAGGAAGAGGGGCACAACGTCGACAATGATGCACTTGGCCAAACAGGGCGTATGTGTTTACTCCTGAATATATTCAGGAGAAAACGCATAAGCCCTTTTTGGCCAAGCTAGCAAGCGGGCAATGCAAATCTGCACTACAAAGCACTATCACTTCCCACCAGACTAAAGGGACATCCGCAAAATATGTAAAAACCAGAAAGGCAAGACAGTCCCTGGAGAAGAGGGAGCCTAGTTATGATGATGGGCGGAATGTAAATTGCCAACTGCCTCTCTGGAGGAGTGCATTGTGTTCCCTAAAACAAGTAAACAACAGAGCTCCAGAGACACGGGCACTTCAAGTCTAGGGAATATACCTTGGGAAAACTGAAAATCAATAAGACAGAGCCACCTCAAAATTTTGGGCTGCACTGCTTACAAGAACCTCAACTTGGGTACACCTGAAATATCCCAGGAAAGACAAAAATGGTTCAAGAAATTGTGGTACTTACGTACGATGGAATATCCATCAGCCATGAAATGAAAGTCATAAGGCCAGTAGCAGAAAAATGAGTGCATTCAGGTACGATGATTCTAAGTGAAATGAGTCACTGAGAAAAAGAAACTTATCATAAGATATCACTTATGAAGGTCCTGTAAACATGGCTACACATGAACTGAGTTAGGAAAGACAACAGAGTCTCACATTTAGAAAACACTCTTATGCCTGCTTAAGGGGGAAGGAGAGGTGGCGTGATGCATAAAACCAGAGTTTGATATTAGTACAGGTACCGTTCCAAAAACCAACTACGGAAGAGTCAATCCCTACACCTTCCTCAGTGAAAAGTACGCAAAACCCCTTATTTCCCGCAGAGGAATATATCTGACTAGTAAAAGTCTTAAAACCTATGTATTGATATGTCTCCATCAGGGAATCAAGTGTGTCTAGACTGGCAGAAACATGGCAGTGAGAATCAGCTCAAACCCACTATAAAAAGGAATTTCAAAAACAAAACAAAAAAACAGGGAATTTCTATGCAATTCCTTCAGGGGCTCTGATGAAACCTGGAATGACCCTATCTACAAAGACAGCTGGATGTGACATAAGGCAGGACACTTGGGACTGAGAGGATTGGTGAGATTCGGTGAGCAAATGCAGACCATTTAAAGCAATAATGCGTGGCACACATTCCACGGTTCCCAACTCTCCAGGTTGAAGGGAATATTACTACAGCTGTAACATGTACGGGAAACATAGAGAATGGACACACTGTGAATAAGAAAGGTGTCTAAAATTCAACTAATATTCCCTCTCCTAGTGCTCCGGTCTGATATTCCAACTGCTTTACTATCAATCTCCCAACTTGGAGAGACAGCTCCTTTAACCTCCTGGTTCGCAAAGGTTGCCAATTTGGCAGAGGATGAAAGGGAAGAGGGAGAACCAATGAGAGAGTAGCTGTTAGGCATTTGGAGGGGCACATGTCACTCTAATTTGCCGGCAGGAAGAAGAATTAACCAAAGTCTCAGCAACCCGCCGGGAACGAGTATAGGTACTGAACCAAAATTTTGGACTTGCAGTCAGCTCACAAAAAAACGAGTTGAAAATTGGATCTCAGGGGCACAGCAATTCACAAACTGGCAGAGTAATAAAGGACAACAATCGTCCAAAAATCTGTTGACGGAAGGCCACCAGGTGGACTCGAATGTGAGGCAGATAATCTGGAAACAGATTACAAGAGGTACATTGGGATCATCTTTAAAGCACAGGAAGAGGGGCACAACTTCGACAATGATGCACTTGGCCAAAAAGGGCATATTCGTTTTCCCCTGAATATATTCAGGGGAAAACACATACGCCGTTTTTGTCCAAGCAAGCAAGCGGGCAATGCCAATCTGCACTAAAAAGAAGTATCACTTCCCACCCGTCAAAAGGGATATCCGCAAAATGTGTAAAAACCAGAAAGGCAAGACAGGCCATGGAGAAGAGGGAGCCTAGTTATGCTGATGGGCGGGATTTAAATTGCCAACTGCCTCTCGGGAGGAGTGCATTGTGTTCCATAAAACAAGTAAACAACAGAGCTACAGAGCCAAGGGCACTTCCAGTCTAGGGAATATACCTTGGGAAAACTGAAAATCAATAAGACACAGCCACTTCAAAATTTAGGGCTGCACTTCTTACAAGAACCTCAAATTGGGTACACCTGAAATATCCCAGGAAAGACAAAAATGGTTCAAGAAATTGTGGTACTTACGTACGATGGAATATCCCTCATCCATGAAATCAATGTCATAAGTCCAGTAGCAGAAAATGAGTGGATTCAGGTACGATGATTCTAAGTGAAATGAGTCACAGAGAAAAAGAAACTTATCATAAGATATCACTTATGAAGGTCCTGTAAACATGGCTACACATGAACTGAGTTAGGAAAGACAACAGAGTCTCACATTTAGAAAACACTCTTATGCCTGCTTAAGGGGTAGGAGAGGTGGCGTGATGCATAAAACCAGAGTTTAATATTAGTACAGGTACCGTTCCAAAAACCAACTACTGAAGAGACAATCCCTACACCTTCCTCAGTGAAAAGTACGCAAAACCCCATATTTCCCGCAGAGGAATATATCTGAGTAGTAAGAATCTTAAAACGTATGTATTGATTTGTCTCCATCAGGGAATCAAGTGTGTCTAGACTGGCAGAAACATGGCAGTGAGAATCAGCTCAAAGCCACTATAAAAAGGAATTTCAAAAACAAAACAAAACAAAATAATGAAATTCTATACAATTCCTTCAGGGGCTCTGATGAAATCTATAATGACCCTATCTACAATGACAGCTGGATGTGGCATAAGGCAGGACACTTGTGACTGAGAGGATTGGTGAGATTCGGTGAGCAAATGCAGACCATTTAAAGCAATAATGCGTGGCACACATTCCAATGGTGCCAACTCTCCAGGTTAAAGGGAATACTACTACAGGTATAACATGTATGGGAAACCTCGAGAATGGACACACTGTGAATACAAAAGGTTTTTAAAACTCAACTAATAGTCCCTCTCCTGGTGCTCCGGTTTGAATTTCCAACTGCTTTACTATCAATCTCCCAACTTGGAGAGACAGCCCCTTTAACCTCCTGGTTCTCACATGTTGCCAATTGGCAGAGGATGAAAGGAAATATGGAGAACCAATGAGAGAGTAGCTGAGAGACATTTGGACGGGCACATGTCACTCTAATTTCCCGGCAGGAAGAAGAATTAATCAAAGTCTCAGCCACCCGCCGGGAACCAGTATAGGTCTTGAACCAAAATTTTGGACTTGCGGTCAGCTCACAAAAAACGAGTTGAGAATTGGAGCTCAGGGGCACAGCAATTCACAAACGGGCAGAGTAATAAAGTAAAACTATCGTCCAAAAATCTGTTGAGGGAAGGCAATGAGGCCGACTTGAAAGCGAGCCAGAATAGCAGGAAAGAGATTTCAAGAGTTACATTGGATTCGCCTTTAAAGCACAGGAAGAGGGGCACAACTTCGACAATGATGCACTTGGCCATACAAGGCATATGCGTTTTCTCCTGAATATATTCAGGAGAAAACGCATAAGCCCTTTTTGGCCAAGCAAGCAAGCGGGCAATGCAAATCTGCACTACAAACCAGTATCACTTCCCACCAGAGAAAAGGGACATCTGCAAAATAGGTAAATACCAGAAAGACAAGACAGGCCCTGGAGAAGAGGGAGCCTATTTATGCTTATGAGCGGAATGTAAATTTCCAACTGCCTCTCTGGAGGAGTGAACTGTGTTCCCTAAAACAAGTAAAGAACAGAGCTACAGAGACACGGGCACTTCCAGTCTAGGGAATATACCTTTGGAAAACAGAAAATCAATAAGACAGAGCCACATCAATATTTAGGGCTGAACTGCTTACAAGAACCTCAACTTGGGTACACCTGAAATATCCCAGGAAAGACAAAAATGGTTCAAGAAATTGTGGTACTTACATACGTTGGAATATCCCTCAGCCATGAAATCAAAGTCATAAGGCCAGTAGCAGCTAAAAGAGTGGATTCAGGTACGATGATTCTAAGTGAAATAAGTCACAGAGAAAAAGAAACTTATCATAAGATATCACTTATGAAGGTCCTGTAAACATGGCTACACATGAACTGAGTTAGGAAAGGGAACAGAGTCTCACATTTAGAACACACTCTTATGCCTGCTTAAGGGGGAAGGAGAGGTGGCGTGATGCATAAAACCAGAGTTTGATATTAGTACAGGTACCGTTCCAAAAACCAACTATGGAGTAGAAAAGACCTACAACTTCCTAAGTGAAAGGGACTCAAAATCCCATATTTCCCGCCGAGGAAAATATCTGACTAGTAAAAATCTTAAAACCTATGTATTCATATGTCACCGTAAGGGAATCAAGTTTGTCTAGACTCACATAAATATGGCAGTTAGAATCAGCTCAAACCCACTATAAAAAGGAATATCAAAAACAAAACGAAAAAACAGGGAAATTCTTTACAATTCCTTCTGGTGCTCTGATGAAACCTGGAATGACCCTATGTACAACGACAGTTGGATGTGGCATAAGGAAAGACAATTGGGACTGAGAGGATTGGTGATATTCGGTGAGCAAATGCAGACCACTTAAAGCAATAATGCGTGGCACACATTCCAAGGGTCCAAACTCTCCAGGTTGAAGTGAATATTATTACAGCTATAACATGTACGGGAAAGGAAGAGAATAGACACACTGTGAATACAAAAGGCTTCTAAAACTCAACAAATAGTCCCTCTCCCGTTGCTCTGGTTTGACTTTCCAACTGCTTTACTATCAATCTCCCAACTTGGAGAGACAGCCCCTTTAACCTCCTGGTTCGCACAGGTTGACAATTTGGCAGAGGATGAAAGGGAATAGGGAGAACCAATGAGAGGGTAGCTGTTAGGCATAGGGACGGGCCCATGTCACTGTAATTTCCCGTCAGGAAGAAGAATTAACAAAAGTCTCAGCCACCCACCGGGAACCAGTATAGGTCCTGAACCAAAATTTTGCACTTGCGGTCAGCTCACAAAAAACGAGTTGAAAAATAGAGCTCAGGGGCACAGCAATTCACAAACTGGCAGAGTAATAAAGGACAACTATCGTCCAAAAATCTGTTGAGGGAAGGAAAACAGGCGGACTTGAATTTCGGCCAGAAAGCAGGAAACAGATTTCAAGAGGTACATTGGAATCGCCTTTAAAGCGCAGGAAGAGGGGCACAACTTCGACAATGATGCACTTGGTTAAAAAGGGCGTATGCTTTTTATCCTGAATATATTCAGGATAAAATGCATGCGCCCATTTCGGCCAAGCAAGAAAGAGGGCAATGCATATCTGCAAGACAAAGAAGTATCACTGCCCACCGGTCAAAATGGACATCCGCAAAATGTGTAAAAACCAGAAAGGCAAGACCGGCCCTGGAGAACAGGGAGCCTTGTTATGCTGATGGGCAGGATGTAAATTGCCAACTGCCTCTCTGGAGGAGTGCACTGTGTTCCCTAAAACAAGTAAACAACAGAGCTACAGAGCCAAGGGCACTTCCAGTCTAGGGAATATACCTTGGGAAAACTGAAAATCAATAAGACAGAGCCACCCCACAATATACGGCTGCACTGCTTACAAAAACCTCATCTTGGGTACACCTTAAATATCCCAGGAAAGACAAAAATGGCTCAAGAAATGATGGTACTTACATACGATGGAATATCCCTCAGCCATGAAATCAATGTCATAAGGCCAGTAGCAGCAAAATGAGTGGATTCAGATACGATGATTCTAAGTGAAATAAGTCACAGAGAAAAAGAAACTTATCATAAGATATAACTTATGAAGGTCCTGTAAACACGGCCGCACATGAACTGAGTTAGGAAAGAGAACAGAGTCTCACATTTAGAAAGCACTCTTATGCCTGCTTAAGGGGGAAGGAGAGGTGGGGTGATGCACAAAACCACAGATTGATATTAGTACAGTTACCGTTCCAAAAAAAAAATACGTAATAGACAAGACTTACAACTTCCTCAGTGAAAGGGACTCAAAAGCCCATACTTCCCGCACAGGAATATATCTGTCTAGTAAGAACCTTAAAACGTATGTATTGAAATGTGTCCGTAAGTGAATCATGTGTGTCTAGACTGGCATAAACATAGCAGTGAGAATCTGCTCAAACCCAGTATAAAAAGGAATTTCAAAAACAAAACAAAAAAACAAGGAAATTCTTTATAATTCCTTCAGGCTCTCTGATGAAACCTGGAATGACCCTATCTACAAGGAAAGCTGGATTTGGCATAAGGCTGGACACTTGGGACTGAGAGGATTGATGAGATTGGGTGACCAAATGCAGACCCTTTAAAGCAATAATGTGTTGCACCCATTCCATGGGTCCCAACTCTCCAGGTTGAAGGGAATATTACTACAGCTATAACATGTACGGTAAACCTAGAGAATGGACACACTGTGAATACGAAAGTTTTCTAAAACTCAACTAATAGTCCCTCTCTTGGTGCTCCGCTTTGACTTTCCAAATGCTTTACGACCAATCTCCCAACTTGGAGAGACAGCCCCTTTAACCTCCTGGTTCGCACAGGTTGCCAATTTTGCAGAGAATGAAAGGGAAGAGGGAGAACCAATGGGAGAGTAGGTGTTAGGCATTTGGACGGGCACAAGTCACTCCAATTTCCCGTCAGGAAAAAGAATTAACCATAGGCTCAGCCACTCGCGGGGAACCAGTATAGGTCCTGAACCAAAATTTTGGACTTGCGGTCAGCTCAAAAAAACTAGTAGAAAAATGGAGGTCTGGGGCACAGCAATTCACAATCTGGCAGAGTAATAAAGGAAAACTATAGTCCAAAAATCTGTTGATGGAAGGCAATGAGGCGGACTTGAAAGCAAGCCTGAAGAGCAGGAAACAGATTTCAAGAAGTACATTGGAATGGCCTGTAAAGCACAGGAAGAGGGGCACAACTTCGACAGTGATGCACTTGGCCAAAAGGGCGTATGCGTTTTCTCCTGAATATATTCAGGAGAAAACACATACACCCTTTTTGGCCAAGCAAGCAAGCGGGCAATGCAAATCTGCCCTACAAAGTAGTAACACTTCCCACCGGTCAAAAGGGACATCCACAAAATGTGTAAAAACCAGAAAGTCAAGACAGGCCCTAGAGAACAGGGAGCCTAGTTTTGCTGATGGGCGGGATATAAATTGCCAAATACCTCTCTGGAGGAGCGCATTGTCTTCCCTAAAACAAGTAAACAACAGATCTACAGAGCCAAGTGCACATCCAGTCTAGGGAATATACCTTTTGAAAACTGAAAATCAATAAGACAGAGCCACCCCAAAATTTAGGGATGCACTTCTTACAAGAACCTCAACTTGGGTACACCTGAAATATCCCAGGAAAGACAAAAATGGTTGAAGAAATTGTGTTATTACGTACGATGGAATATCCCTCAGCCATGAAATCAATGTCATAAGGCCAATAGCAGCAAAAGGAGTGGATTCAGGAACGATGATTCTAAGTGAAATAAGTCACAGAGAAATAGAAACTTATCATAAGATATCACTTATGAAGGTCCTGTAAACATGGCTACACATGAACTGAGTTAGGAAAGAGAACAGGGTCTCACATTTAGAAAACACACTTATCCCTGCTTAAGCGGGAAGGAGAGGTGGGGTGATGCATAAAACCAGAGTTTGATATTAGTACATGTACCGTTCCAAAATCCAACTACGGAAGAGACAAGCCATACACCTTCCTCAGTGAAAGGGTCTCAAAACCGCATATTTCCCACGGAGGAATATATCCGACTAGTAAGAAACTTAAAACCTATGTATTGATATGTCTCCATCAGGGAAACAAGTGTGTCTACACTGGCAGAATCATCGCAGTGATAATCAGCTCAAACAGGGAAATTCTTTACAATTCCTTCAGAGGCTCTGATGAAATCTATAATGACCCTATCTACAATGACATCTGGATGTGGCATAAGTCTGGACACCTGGGGCTGAGAGGATTGGTGAGATTGGGTGAACAAATGCAGACCATTTAAAGGTATAATGCGTGACACACATTACAATGGTCCCAAATCTCCAGGTTGAAGGGAATACTACTACAGCTATAACATGCACGGGAAACCTAGAGAATGGACACAATGTGAATACAAAAGGTTTTTAAAACTCAACTAATTGTCCCTCTCCTGGTGCTCCGGTTTGAATTTCCAACTGCTTTACTATCAATCTCCCAACTTGGAGAGACAGCCCCTTTAATCTCCTGGTTCTCACATGTTGCCAATTGGCAGAGGATGAAAGGTATGATGGAGAACCAATGAGAGAGTAGCTGTTAGGCATTTGGACGGGCACAGGTCACTCTAATTTCCCGGAAGGAAGAAGAATTAATCAAAGTCTCAACCACCCGCCGGGAACCAGTATAGGTCCTGAACCAAAATTTTGGACTTGCAGTCAGCTCACAAAAAACGAGTTGAAAAATGGAGCTCAGGGGCACGGCAATTCACAAACGGGCAGAGTAATAAAGGAAAACTATCGTCCAAACATCTGTTGAGGGAAGGCAACGAGGCGGACTTGAAAGCAAGCAAGAATAGCAGGAAACAGATTTCAAGAGGTACATTGGAATCGCCTTTAAAACACAGGAAGAGGGGCACAACGTCGACAATGATGCACTTGGCCAAACAGGGCGTATGTGTTTACTCATGAATATATTCAGGAGAAAACGCTTACGCCCTTTATGGCCGAGCAAGCAAGCAGGCAATGCAAATCTGCACTACAAAGCATTATCACTTCCCACTGCACAAAAGGGACATCTGCAAAATGTGTAAAAACTAGAAAGGCAACACAGGCCCTGAAGAAAAGAGAGCCTAGTTATGCTGATGGGCGGGATGAAAATTGCCAACTGCCTCTCTGGAGGAGTGAACTGTGTTCCCTAAAACAAGTAGACAACAGAGCTACAGAGCCAAGGGCACTTCCAGTCTAGGGAATATACATTGGGAAAACTGAAAATGAATAAGAGAGAGCCACCTCAAAATTTAGGGCTGCACTGCTTACAAGAACCTCAACTTGGGTACACCTGAAATATCCCAGGAAAGACAAAAATGGTTCAAGAAATTGTGGACTTACGTACGATGGAATAGCCCTCAGCCATGAAATCAAAGTCATAAGGCCAGTAGCAGCAAAATGAGTAGATTCAGGTACGATGATTCTAAGTGAAATAAGTCACAGAGAAAAAGAAACTTATCATAAGATATCACTTATGAAGTTCCTGTAAACATGGCTACATATGAACTGAGTTAGGAAAGAGAACAGACTCTCACATTTAGAAAACACTCTTATGCCTGCTTAAGGGGGAAGAGAGCTGGGGTGATGCATAAAACCAGAGTTTGATATTAGTACAGGTACCGTTCGAAATACCAACTACAGAAGAGTCAATCCGTACACCTTCCTCAGTGAAAAGGACGCAAAACCCCATATTTCCCGCAGAGGAATATATCTGAGTAGTAAGAATCTTAAAACCTATATATTGATATGTCTCCATCAGGGAATCAAGTGTGTCTAGACTGGCAGAAACATGGCAGTGAGAATCAGCTGAAACCGACTATAAAAATGAATTTCAAAAACATATCGAAAAAACAGGGAAATTCTTTACAGTTCCTTCTGGGGCTCTGATGAAACCTGGAATGACCCTATCTACAACGACAGTAGGATGTGGCATAAGGAAAGACACTTGGGACTGAGAGGATTGGTGATATTCAGTGAGCAAATGCAGACCATTTAAAGTAATAATGCGTGGCAACATTCCAAGGGTCGCAACTCTCCAGGTTGAAGGGAATATTATTACAGCTATAACATGTACGGGAAACCTAGAGAATGGACACACTGTGAATACAAAAGGCTTCTAAAACTCAAGTAATAGTCCCTCTCCTGGTGCTCTGGTTTGACTTTCCAACTGCTTTACTATCAATCTCCCAACTTGTAGAGACAGCCCCTTTAACCTCCTGGTTCGCACAGGTTGCCAATTAGGCAGAGGATGAAAGGGAATACGGAGAACCAATGAGAGGGTAGCTGTTAGGCATATGGACGGGCACATGTCACTCTAATTTCCCGTCAGGAAGAAGAATTAACCAAAGTCTCAGCCACCCGCCGGGAACCTGTATAGTTCCTGAAGCAAAATTTTGGACTTGCGGTCAGCTCACAAAAATCGAGTTGAAAAATGGAGCTCAGGGGCACAGCAATTCACAAACTGGCAGAGTAATAAAGGACAACTATCGTCCAAAAATCTGTTGAGGGAAGGAAAACAGGCGGACTTGAATTTCGGTCAGAAAGCAGGAAACAGATTTCAAGAGGTACATTGGAATCACCTTTAAAGCACTGGAAGAGTGGCACAAGTTCGACAATGATGCACTTGGTTAAAAAGGGCGTATGCGTTTTCTCCTGAATATATTCAGGAGAAAACGCATACCCCCATTTTGGCCAAGCAAGAAAGCGGGCAATGCAAATCTGCACTACAAAGAAGTATCACTGCCCACCGGTCAACAGGGACATCCACAAAATGTGTAAAATCCAGAAAGGCAAACCGGCCCTGGAGAACAGGGAACCTAGTTATGCTGATGGGCAGGATGTAAATTGCCAACTGCCTCTCTGGAGGAGTGCATTGTGTTCCCTAAAACAAGTAAACAACAGAGCTACAGAGCCAAGGGCACTTCCAGTCTAGGGAATATACCTTGGGAAAACTGAAAATCAATAAGACAGAGCCACCCCACAATATACGGCTGCACTGCTTACAAGAACCTCATCTTGGGTACACCTTAAATATCCCAGGAAAGACAAAAATGGTTCAAGAAATGGTGGTACTTACGTACGATGGAATATCCCTCAGCCATGAAATCAATGTCATAAGGCCAGTAGCAGCATAATGAGTGGATTCAGGTACGATGATTCTAAGTGAAATAAGTCACACAGAAAAAGAAACTTATCATAAGATATCACTTATGAAGTTCCTGTAAACATGGCTACACATGAACTGAGTTAGGAAAGAGAACAGAGTCTCACATTTAGAAAACACTCTTATGCCTGCTTAAGGGGGAAGGAGAAGTTGGGTGATGCATAAAACCAGAGTTTGATTTCACTACAGTTACCGTTACAAAAACCAAATACGGAACAGTCAAGACCTACACCTTCCTCAGTGAAAGAGACTCAAAACCCCTTATTCCCCCAGAGGAATATATCTGACTAGTAAGAATCTTAAAACCTATGTATTGATATGTCTCTGTAAGGGAATCAACTGTGTCTAGACTGGCATAAACATGGCAGTGAGAATAAGCTCAAACCCACTATAAAAAGGAATTTCAAAAACAAAACGAAAAAATAGGGAAATTCTTTACAATTCCTTCAGGGGCTCTGATGAAACCTGGAATGACCGTATATACAACAACAGCTGGATGTGGGATAATTCTGGACCCTTGGGACTGAGAGGATTGTTGAGATTCGGTGAGCAAATGCAGACCATTAAAAGCAATAATGCGTGGCACACATTCCAATGGTCCCAACTTTCCAGGTTGATAGGGAATATTACTACAGCGATAACATGTACGGGAAACCTAGAGAATGGAAACACTGTGAATATGAAATGTTTCTAAAACTCAACTAATAGTCCCTCTCCTGGTGCTCCGGTTTGACTATCCAACTGCTTTACTATCAATCTCCCAACTTGGAGAGACAGCCCCTTTAACCTCCTGGGTCGCACACGTTGCCAGTTTGGCAGAAGATGAAAGGGAAGAGGGAGAACCAATGAGAGATTAGCTGTTAGGCATTTGGACGGTTACATGTCACTCTAATTTCCCGGCAGGAAGAAGAATTAATCAAAGTTTCCGCCACCCGCCGGGGACCGGTATAGGTCCTGAACCAAAATTTTGGACGTGAGTACAGTTCACAAAAAACGAGTTGAAAAATGGAGCTCAGGGGCACAAGCATTCACAAACTAGCAGAGTAATAAAGGAAAACCATCGTCCAAAAATCTCTTGAGGGAAGGCAACCAGGCGGACTTGAAAGCGAGCCAGTATAGCAGGAAACAGATTTCAAGAGGTACATTGGAATCGCCTTTAAAGCACTGGAAGAAGGGCACAACTTCGAGAGTGATGCACGTGGCCAAAAACGGCGTTTTTGTTTTCTCTTGAATATATTAAGGAGAAAACACATACGCCCTTTTTGGCCAATCAAGCAAGCGGGCAATGCAAATCTGCACTACAAAGAAGTATCTCTTCCCACCGGTCAAAAGGGACTTCTGCAAAATGTGTAAAAACCAGAAAGGCAAGACAGGCCATGGAGAACAGGGAGCCTAGTTATGCTGATGGGCGGGATGTAAATTGTCAACCTCCTCTCTGGAGGAGTGCATTGTGTTCCCTAAAACAAGTAATCAACAGAGCTACAGATCCAACGGCACTTCCAGTCCAGGGAATATATCTTGGCAAAACTGAAAATCAATAAGTCAGAGCCACGCCAAAATTTAAGGCTGCACTGCTTACAAGAACCTCAACTAGGGTACACCTGAAATATCCCAGGAAAGACAAAAATGGTTCAAGAAATTGTGGTATTTACTTACGATGTAATATCCTTCAGCAATGAAATCAATGTCATAAGGCCAGTAGCAGCAAAATGAGTGGATTCAGGTACGATGATTCTAAGTGAAATAAGTCACAGAGAAAATGAGACTTATCATAAGATATCACTTATGAAGGTCCTGTAAACATGGCTACACATGAACTGAGTTAGGAAAGAGAACAGAGTCTCACATTTAGAAAATAATCTCCTGCCTGCTTAAGGGGGAAGGAGACGTGGGGTGATGCATAAATCCAGAGTCCTAAATTAGCACAGATACCATTCCATAAACCAAGAATGTAATAGACAGCACCTACTCCCGGCACAATGAACTGGACTCAACAACCCCTATTCATTGCAGAAGAATATATCTGACTTGTAATAATTCTAAAACATATGTATTCTCATGTCTCCATAAAGGAATTAAGTGTGTGTATAACGGAATGCACAGCACTGAAATTCAGCTAAACACCCTTATAAAAATAAATTTCAAAAGCAAAATGCAAAAACGGCAAAACAGAGAGAAAGTCTTAAAAATTACTTTCAGGGCCTGTGATGCAACCTGGATTGACCACCTTTACACCCACAGCTGGAGGAGACATAAGACTGGACACCTGGGGCTGACAAGATTGCTGAGGTTGTGTGAGCAAAAGAACACCACTTAGAGCAATACTGTGTGTTACCCATTCTAGTGGCCCCAACTCTCCAGGATTCAGGGAATCTTCCTACAGTTAAAACATGCATGGGAAACCCGTTGGATGGTACACTGTGTAATCGGGAAAGTTTTCTAAAATGTACCTCATTTTTCCTTTCCTCGTGCTCGGCTTCGCCATTCCATCTGCAATACTGAAAATCTCCCCACTTGGTGTCTCAGCGCCTTTACTCTCCTGTTATGCACAGTTTGAAAATTGTGCAGAGGATGAACAGGAAGAGGGGAAACAAATGAGACATTAGCTGTAGGCGTTTGGATGGGCACATGTCACTCTAGTTTCCCATCAGGAAGAAGAATTAAACAAAGGCTCAGCCTGCAACTCCGGAAACAGACTAGGGCCTAAAGCCATCCTGCGGTATTGCAGCCAGCTCACAAATAAGCGAGTTGAAAAATGGAAATCAGGGGCACAGCAATTCACAAACTTGCAGAGTTATAAAGGACAACTATCATCCAGAAATATATTGAGGTAAGGCAGTGAAGAGGATTTGAAAGCAAGGCAGAATTGAAGGAAACAGATTTCAAGAGGTAGATTGGAGTCGTATTTAAAGCACATGAAAAGCGAAAGAACTTCGACAATGTTGTCCTTGGCCGAAAAGGGAGTATGTGTATTTTCTTGAATATATTCGGGAAAAAAATGCATACGCCCCTTTTGGCCAAGCAAGCCATCAGGCATTGCAAATCCACACTACATAGAAGTGTCACTTACCACCGGTCAAAAGGGCCATCCGCAAATAGTGTAAAAACCACAAATGCAGGACAGGCCATGGAGAAAAGGTAGCCTGGTTACGCCGATGGACAGGATGTAAATTGCCAGCAGCCTCTCTGGAGAACAGTATGTTGTTTTCTAAAACAGAGCTACAGAGCATAGCACACTTCCACTCATAGGCGTGTATTTGGGAAAACTAAAAATCCACAACACACAGCCCGCCTAAAATTTAGGGCTGCTCTGTTTACAAGAACCTCGACTTCGGTACACTTTAAATATCCCAGGAAAGGAAAAAAAAATGGATAAAGATGTTGTGGTACTTGTATACAATGGAATGTCACTCAGACATAAAATCAATGTCATAAGGCCAATAGCAGCATAATGAGTGGCTTTAGGTACGATGATGCTAATTGAAATGAGCCACAAAGAAAAAGAAACTTATTGTAATCTATCACTTATAGAGGGAATGTAAACATGGATACACATGAACTGAATTTCAAAAGAGAACAGAGTTACACATTTAGAAAACACACTTATGCCTCCTTAAGGGGAAAGTTGACGTGGGGTGATGTGTAAAAGCAGAGTTTGAAATTAGCACAGATACCATACCATATACCAAATATGTAATAGACAAGACCTACTCCTTTCTCAATGAACTGGACACAAAACAACCTATTCACTGAAGAAGAATATATCTGACAGGTAATAATCTTGAAACCTACGTATTTATATATCTCCATAATGGAATCAAGTGTATGTAGATTGGCATAAACACAGATCAATGGAACAGGACAGAAAGCCCAGAGATAAACCTACACACCTATGGCTATCTCATCTATGACAAAGGAGCTAAGGATATACAATGGAGAAAAGACAGACTCTTCAGTAATTGGTGCTGGGAAAACTGGACCGCTACACATAAAAGAATGAAATTAGGACACTCCATAACACCATACACAAAAATAAACTCTAAATTGATTAGAGATCTAAATATAAGACCAGACAGTATAAAACACTTAGAGCAAACAATAGGCAGAACACTCTATGACATAAATCACAGCAAGATCCTTTTTGACCCACCTCCTAGAGAAATGGAAATAAAAACAGAAATCAACAAATGGGACCTAATGAAACTTAAAAGCTTTTACACAGTACAGGAAAACATAAACAAGATGCAAAAACAACACTCAGAATGGGAGAAAATATTTTCAAATGAAGCAATTGACAAAGGATTAATCTCCAAACTTTACAAGCACCTCATGTAGCTCAATATCACAAAAACAAACAACCCAATCCAAAAACGGGCAGAAGACCTAAATAGACATTTCTCCAAAGAAGATATACAGATTGACAAGAAACACATGAAAGGATGCTGAACATCACTAATCATTAGAGAAATGCAAATCAAAACTACTGTGAGGTACCACCTCACAGCAGTCAGAGTGGCAATCATCAAAAAATTCTACAAAACACTAAATGCTGGAGAGGCCTTTATTGGAGAAAAGGGAACACACTCGCACTGTGGGTGGGAATGTAAATTGATATGGCCACTAGGGAGAACAGTAAGGAGGTTCCTTTAAATAACTAACAATAGAAGTACCATACGACACAACAATCCAACTACTGGGCATTTGCCTTGTGAAAACCATAATTCCAAAAGAGTTATGTACAAAAATATTCATTGCAGCTCTATGTACATTAGCCAGGACATGGAATCAACCTAAGTGTCCATCGACAGATGAATGGATAAAGAAGATCTGGCATATATATACAATGGAATATTTCTCAGCCATAAAAAGAAGCAAAACTGAGTTATTTGTACTGAGGTGGATGGACTTAGAATCTGTCCTACACAGTGAAGTAAGTCAGAAAGGGAAAAAGAAATAATGTATGTTAACAGAGATATATGGAATCCAACGAAGAAAAAAAAGTTTTAAAGAACCTAGTGGCAGGACAGGATTAAGGACACAGACAAAGAGAAAGGATTTGAGGACAACAGAAGGGGGATGGGTAAGATGGGAAGAAGTGAGAGAGTGGCATGGACATAAATACATTACCAAATGTAATACCGATAGCTACTGGGAAGCAGCCACATAGAACAGGGAGATGAGCTCGGTGCTTTGTGACCACCTAAAGGGGTGGGATATGGAGTGTGGTAGGGAGATGCAAGAGGGAGTGGATCTGGTGATATTTGTATATGTATAGCTGATTAACTTTGTTAGACAGCAGAAACTAACACTCCATTGTAAAGCAATTATACTCCAATAAACGTGTAAAAAAAAAAAAAGAAAGCCCAGGGATAAACCTACACACCTATGCTCAACTAATCTATGACAAAGGAGGCAAGACTTTACAATGGAGAAATGAGAGTCTCTTCAATCAGTGGTGCTGGGAAATATGGACAGCTACATGTAAAAGAATGAAATTAGAACACTCCCCAACACCATACAGAAAAATATATTCAAAATGGATTAGAGACCTTAATGTAAGACTGGACAGTATAAAACTCTGAGAGGAAAACTTACGAAGAATACTCTGACGTAAATCACAGCACGATCTTTTTTGATCCACCTCCTATACTAATGAAATAAAAAAAAGAAACGAAACAGATGGGACCTAGTGAAACGTAAAAGCTTTTGCAAAGCAAAGGAAACTACAAACAAGACGAAAAGACAACCCTCAGAATGGCAGAAAATATTTGCAAACGAATCAATGGACAAATGCTTAATCTCCAATATATATAAACAGATTATGCAGCTCAATATTAATAAAACAAACAACCCAATATAAAAATGGAAGAATATCTAAATAGACATTTATTCCAAGAAGAAATAGAGATGGCCAAGACGCACATGAAAATCTGCTCAACATCACTAATTATTAAAGAAATGGAAATCGAAACTACAATGAGCTATCACGTCACACGTGTTAGAATGGGCATCATCAGAAAATCTACAAACAACAAATGCTGGAGAGGGTGTGGAGAAAAGGAACCTTCTTCCACTATTGTTGGGAATGTAAATCGATACAGTCTCTATGGAGAACAGTATGGAGGTTCCTTAAAAAACTAAAAATAGAATTACCATATAATCCAGCAATCCCACTACTGGACATATACCCAGAGAAAACCATAAATCAAAAAGACACATTCACCATAATGTTCATTGCAGCACTATTTACAATAGCCAGGTAATGAAAGCAACCTAAGTGCCCACAGACAGACGAATGGATAAAGATGTGGTACATACATACAATGGAATATTACTCAGCCATACATAGGAATGAAATTAGGTCATTTGTAGAGACCTTGATGGATCTAGAGACTGTCATACAGAGTGAAGTAAGTCAGAAAGAGAAAAACAAATATTGTATATTAATGCATATATGTGGAACCTAGAAAAATGGTACAGATGAACCGGTTTGCAGGGCAGAGATAGAGACACAGATGTAGAGAACAAACATATGGACACCAAGGGGGGAACGTCATGTGAGGGTGGTGGTGGGATGAATTGGGAGACTGGGATTCACATGTGCACACTTATATGTATAAAATAGATATCCAATAAAAACCTGCTGTATAAAAGAAATAAATAAATTTAAAAAAATTAAAAATATATAAATAACATTTAATAAAATAAAATGGAAAAAAAGTTTTTCCCTTCATATAGACGTCTATATATTAATGCATTATTTCTACGTTTATATCTCTAAATTAAAAAAAGAGGAATAAATAAAATCTACCTTGTACCAAAAAGAAAAAAGGAAAAAAAAAAAAACAGAAACCACCAGTTATACAGAGGAAAATCGTATAATGGCACTTGCTCCAGTGGTAAAAAATTCTTAAGTTGGTCAGAGGTGTGAAATAATCTCCCATGCAGTCAGCAGCGATTCCCCCCACAAGGAGCATCCTCATTGCAAAACTGGGGGACTGTGTCGAGGCAACTGTAAGTAAATGTGAGCAGAGCCCCAGGCCAGCTGCAGCTGAACTCATCCCACCCTTTCCAGGTAAAACACCTGAATATGTACAAGAACTTGCAAGCCTAGAGGAAGGGCTGTGGAGCCACACCAGCAACTGCACGCAGGCCGACTTGGTGCCTGTAGGCCAGCCAGGATGGTCCTGGCCCCAGATGCTCTTCTGGAAGCTTTCCATTTCCCTGCCTGAGATACCCCTCCTGCCACGGCCCCCACTGCTTTTTTACTTCCTCACCTCTGCCTGGGGAGAAATTCCAGCGGCAGGTATGGGTGACACATCCTCTTCTTTAGCAGGTGGCAGCCTGGCAACTCCTGCAGAAAGTCCAGCAGAGCCCCACTCACACTGAGCCACCCACAAAGCCACGGCCCCTCACTCCCTCCCACCACCCCAGCCCCGACACTGCTGACGGGGCAGAGAATATGGCGTCAGGCACAGCTACAGGAGCTCTTGCTGACTGGAGAGGTGCTTATATTGACCTCAACCCAGGCACACCTGGGGAGGGCTTGCAGGCAGTGTCAGGCTGCCCAAATCAGCCAATCCTCACCCCTCAAGGGCTCACAGTTGCAGAAAATGAACCTTGCTAAACGGGCCTGGCCCAAGGAACAGGTGTGGGCTCTTGAGAGTCAGGATAGACAAGGGGCTGCAGCTGCAGCTTGTTTTCTTATCATTTTATCTGGTCCATGAGTGGAAAACAACTTCAAGAAGACCCTATCCTAATGAGAGGAACCCAGGAGTCAGCGAGAGGAGTGATGGTGGGTGGAGACAGAGGCCTGGTGCCCTGGCTGCAGTGGAAGTGTCTGGAAGAGTAGGCAGAGCGAGGCCACACAGAGTGATACCCAGGGACACAGAACTGTCAGAGCTGTTGTTTGTTAGTTCAAGCCCTGCTCTGAGGTGTTCTGTGTCAGCTGTGAGCGACAGGTGAGCTGGGGGTTCTCTGCAATGTGGGCTATGTGCACGGTTCCTGTGGGTCCAGCCCTGCTGGGGTACCTGCCCAGGGGAGCTCCGCATCCTGGTAAGGGCCAGACTCTGAGAGCCCCATGGGCTGCTGTGTAGCTGCACAGATGAGCTCCATACTCTGGGAGAGAGTTGACCACAAGAGCCCTGTGGGCTGTGGTGTGGGGGGTGCAGCCCAGGTAAGCTCCATATGCTGGGATTGGCCTGACCACGAGAGCCCCATGGGCTGCTGGAGACCTGGTAAAGGACAGTCAGTGAAGCCACCGAGGATATACATCCAGGATCTCCTATTTCCTACACCCTTCTGGTCATTCTACCATCCACCAGGCCATGGCATTCTGTATTAGACTTCAATGATGCCTTCTTCTGTATTCCAATCATCTCAGAGTCACAAGAATTTTTGGCTTGTGAGTGGAAGGACACAACATGCAACAAAAGCAATAATGCTGGGCCGTCCTGCCCCAATGGTTCAAAAATCCCCACACCATCATTGGGGAAATGTCCTCTAAAGACCTAAAAGTTCTACCTGTGTAAAAGGGAACCCTATTTCAATATGCAGATGACATTCTGATTGTCAGGTCTACTAAAGACGCCTCTGAACTCCCTAGCCAAGAAAGGATAGAAGGCGTCCAAGAAAAAGGCTCAAATTTCCCAGGCTAAGGTGACATGCCTGGGCTTCATTCTCACAGATATTAGGAGAAATGCATCCCAGGATAGGGAAGAAGCCATTTGCAGCCTTACCTCTTCTAAAACTAGAAGACAGCTTAGGGGTTCCTGGGGAGGCCAAGGTTTTCTGCATCTGGATCCATAACTACAGTCTAATAGCTGGGCCTCTACATGAAACACTGACACGAAAAGATGATGATCCTTTAGGATAGAATCCAGAAACAGCCTTTCAAGAATGGAAAGAGCAGTCAATTCAGGCCCTTGCCCAGGAACTCCCTAATTTAGCTAAACCCTTTGAACTTTACATACCCGGTCAAAGGTTAATCACCCTTGGAGCCTTAGTTCAAAAACTGGGACCACTTGAAATGGAGCAACACAAGAATGCCCTTCAGGTATGACAAACTATGGTCACCAATGGCTTTGCTCACCGCCCCATCAGGCCAGGATACTGGGGTATCTAAAAAGCTGGAAATCAGCAGCCCGCAAGGCCAGCTCCCTCCTAAGGGAAAAGGACCCCACGTGGTGATCCTAACCACCCATCATGCCCTAAAGTTCCAGGGGTCGATCTGTGGACACACTGACCTCGAGTGAGGAGGCCCTCCAACTCCAAACTCCAGAGAGACAAACGGGGGCAATGGGCCCCCAAGAAGACACGTGTGACCATCACTTGACCTGGAGTTTCTCTAAGAAAACAAGTCTGTGCCCTGAAAGAGCAGACTACTGCTTGGAGGACTTACTGCACCCAGAGGGGAGCTAATAAGCTTGGCGGGGGAATCGTATATTCACAATTTCACCATAGTAAACCCTACAAACACCGCGGTGATGGTGGCCAATATGACCGGCTGGACTGCTGGCTACTTCAAAAGGCCGTTGACTCAGTGGATGTCATGGTCCTGGATCACCACTGACCCTGGACTGTCTGGGAGTTGAGCGGGCAGGGCTCTGACACATGGTGCTGTTTGTACATTAATTCAGGGACCTAATTAAAGAAAGCACAGACTACTGGTCAGAGCATCTAGGCTGGCAAAAACAGTCAGCCTAAGGTCGCCGAACAAATGTGGGGTGGGGTGAAAAATGCCACAGCAGCATCTCTGTGCATCTCTTTCCTGGACCCTTAAAGGTCAATCGAATCTATAACACTTCCAATGCTGGTGCTCAGGTCGACGAGCAGTGAGGCAGGAGGCCTTGGGACAATCAACCTCACCTGGAGGATGCTGGGGAGAAATTTTGCCCATCCCCTGTGTATGAGGGCTCCCACCTCAGCATGAAGCAGTTACAAAACAGGGGTCTGCACCCTCAGCACCCCAAGAATGAGGAACGGGACAAAAAGCAGAGGAGGTGTTCATCTCCGGCAACGTTCATTAAAAATTCCTGGGAGATAAAAAGAGAATCTGGGCAATAAAATAAAGTCTAACCTGTTTTTCCTTTGTGCTTTGTCTAATTTCACGTGCTCCTAGGGTTCCACATGCAGCGGTCCCACACCCGGCACTTCAGACCCGATTTCCTAGTGCAGAATGCCTGGGTCGACACCTCAGCTAGCGGGGTCCCATGCAGACTCCGCTACATAGAGCCTGAGCTGCAGCCAACCCAGCCCTCGAGAGCTCCATCCCCTCCCTCGCGATGACGCTGTTAGGACCCCTACACAACAGCCCAGCCCACAGCCCGCGGGGTAGTGCACGCTCTCACCTCTCCATTCTGTTTTCAAAATATAAAGTTTCCTTTGCTTCTGAACCAAACTCAGTCTTGATCTGTTGGCTCCATTGACACAGGGCACGGGGACTCCTGTTGGGGTCCACTCTGGAGGATCAGTAACAGAAATTGAGAACATTGTAACTTCAATGAACAGATGTGTGAGCCAAACTGTAGTTAACATAGAGCAGTGTATAAGGCTCGGGTAAAATAAGATGTTTCAAAGACTTACATTTGATATTTCCATCACTTTATTATAAGCAAGTTCAGTGAAGACGTCTGTCTTATTTGTCAGGTCAACATTAGAGAAATGAAGTGATTTATTCCCAAGGATGTACATCGAATACTCTTGGCTGAAGCTTCAATCTTGTTTTGAATGCTTTTCCATTGAAAATGATACCTCTCTTTCAGCTTCCCCATTTCTGAGAAGTATAAAATCTTATAATTTATTATTACCAAAGGGGAAAGGTAGGAGAAGGGATAAATTAACAGTTTGGGATTAACATATACACATTGCTATGTATAAAAGAGTTCATCAACAAGGAACTACTGTATAGCACAGGGAACTACACTGAATATTTTGCAGTAACATATAAGGGGAAATAATCTGAAAAAGAATAGATATTTTTATTGACATCATCTATCAATGACAGATAAAATGTAACCTAAGCAAGGCCGATGTTGAGCACTTCTGATCCCGAAGATTTCAATCATCTAAAGTTTGGACTCTGCCTATTTTCCAAGGCCCTTAATGGACATATGTGTAGCCGTAGCTTAACCATTCCCCAGTTTGGGGTTCGGGGAGGCACTAATTTGGAAAAAAAACCTGGTGTTCCCCTTATATGCACGGGACCGTATCTACGGCTAAAACATGCCTGTCACACCTAGAGGATGGTACACCGTTTGATCGGAAACAGTTTGGAAAAGGCACCTCATCTCCTCATCGCCTGGTGCTCGGGTTCACCCCTCCAGCATCTTTCCTAACAATCTGCTCACTTGGAGATATCAGCACCGTCAACATACTGTTGCACACAGTTTGGAATTTGTCCAGAGGATGAAGCGGAAGGATGAGAAAAATTTAGAGACAAGTCTTAGGTGTTCAGATACGCACATGCCACTCTAATTTCCAATCCGGAAGGCAAATTCATCAAAGGCTAGAATTGCCCACGGAAACAGAATAGGGCTAGAGGAAATCCCAATGTTTTGTGTCCAGTTTCCAAAAACACAAGTTGAAAAATGGAACTCAGGGGAACTAAAATTCATGTAACTGCAGAGTTGAAAATATCTATCGTCAAAAAATGTCTTGAGGTAAGTCACAGAAAAGGACTTGTAAGCAAGGGAGAGTGGCAGGAAACAGATTTGAAGAGGTAGAAAGGACTCCCCATTAAAGCACAAGAAAAGGGGCTGAACATCGCCAATGATGCAGTTGGCCAAAAAGGGCGTATGCATTTTTTTTCAATATATTCAAGTAAAGGCCATACACACGTTTTATCCAACCAAACAGGTGGGCACTGGAAATCAATACTACAAAATGTATCACTTCACATAAGTCAGAAGGGCCATCCACATAAAGTGTAAACACCCGAAATGCAGGAGAGGGTGAGGAGAAAAGGGAGCCCTGTGAGGCTGATAGTGGAAATGTAATTTGCCAACGGCCACTCTGGAGAACTGTATTGTGTTTGCTAAAACATCGAAAAAATGAGCTACAGAGCATAGGGCACTTGCACTCATGGGCGTATACCTTGGGAAAAACAAAAATCGACAGAAAACAGGCACCCCAACGTTTACCACCTCTCTGATAAAAAGGGCCTCAACTTGGATATAACCTAAATGTCCCTGGGAGGATAAAATGGATAAAAGAGATGGGGTACTTATGTAGAGTGGAATATTACTCATCCAGAAATCAATGAAATAAGGCCAGTTGTAACAATTCTGGAGGAGATACATACGATCATTCTAAGTGACATATGTCAGAAAGAAAAAGACACATATCATAAGATGTCAATTAAAGGTGGAATCAAAAATGGCTACACATGAAATAAATTACAAAATAGAAACATAGTCAAATATGTAGAAAATAGACATAAGGCTGCTAAATGGGAAAGGTGGGGAAGGGTGAGGTATTATCCAGGAAGTTGAAATTAGCAAAGATACCATTCCAAGTACCAAATTGAATAACTGACAAGGCCTACACGGTACCTCAAAGAACTGCACTCAGCGCACTCAAGTCACTGGAAAATAATACATATGACTGGTAAGCATCTGAAAAAGAATTTATTGTTGTCTCACAGTACATGAATCAAGTGGATGCACAGCAGAAAAAAACAAACTTTGAAAATCAGCTGTAACCAATATAAAAATAAATTTAAAAATATGTATAAAAACAGTGACACAGACAAAAATTCTTACAACTTTTGTTGAAGGGCTACGATGTAACATGTATTGAACACATGTAGACACACAGCAGGATGATATATAAGGCTGGAAGCTATGCACGCTAAGAGATGTTAGAGAGGCTGGGTGAGGAAATGCAGACCTTTTAAAGTAATACTTCCTGGTACCCATTCCATGGGTCCCAAATCTGCAGGTTCAAGGGAATCTTCCGAAAGCGAAAACATGCCTGGGAAACCGAGACGGATGTACACTGTGTGATCAGGTAAGGTGTCGAAAATGCACCTCATTTTTGATCTCCTGGTGCTGGGGTTCGCCATTCCAGCCAAATTACTAACAATCTCCCCACTTGGAGAATCAGCACCTTTAACCTCCTGTTTCACACAGTTTGCAATTTGTGCAGAGGATAAACGGGAATAGGGGGAACCAATGAGAGACTAGCTGTAGGAGTTTTGACAGGCACATGTCACTCTAATTTCCCATTAGGAAGAAGAATTAACCAAAGGCTCAGCCTGCCTCCCCAGAACCAGAATAGGGCCGGAAGCAATACAATGGTTTGGCGGCCAGCTCACAAAAAATGCGAGTTGTAAAATGGAGCTCAGGAGCAGATAATTCAAAGACCTTCAAAGATAAAAATGATAACCAACGTCCAAAAATATATTCAGGTACGGCAACGAAGAGGATCTGAATGAGAGGCAGAATTGCAGGAAACAGATTTCAAAAGGTAGATTGGACTCACATTTAAAGCATATGAAAAGCAGGAGAATTTCTAAAATGATGCAGTTGGGCAAAACGGTGTATGCGTTTTTTCATGAATATCTTCAGGAAAAAAAACACATACAGAATTTTTGGCCAACCAAGCAAGCAGGAAATGCAAATCCGCACAACAAAGAAGTCTCAATTTCCACTGCTCAGAAAGGCCATCCCAAAAATGTGTACAAACCAGAAATGCAGGAGAGGCCATGGAGAACAGGGAGCTAGTCACGCTGATGGGTGGGGTATAAATATCCAAGAGCCACTCTGAAGAAGTGTATGCTGTTTCCTAAAACATTTAAATACAAAGCTACCGAGCATACGGCACTTCCACTCATGGGCCTATAACTTGGGAAGACTAAATATCAACAAGACACAGGCACCCCAAAGTTTAAGGCTGCTCTGCAAACAAGAACCTCAACTTCAGTACACCTTAAATATTACAGGAAAGAGAAAATTGCGTAAAGAACTTGTGGTAATTTTGTTCAAAAAAATATCACTCAGACATAAAATCAATGTCATAAGGCCAGTAGCAGCATAATGAATGGATTTAGGTACGATGATTCTAAGTGAAATAAGTCACACAGAAAAAGAAACTTATCATAAGATATCACTTAGGAAGGTCCTGTAAACATGGCTACACATGAACTGAGTTAGGAAAGAGAACAGAGTCTCACATTGAGAAAACACTCTTATGCCTGCTTAAGGGGCAAGGAGAGGTGGGCTGATGCATAAAGCCAGAGTTTGATATTAGCAGAGGTACCATTCCATAAACCAAATACAGAATAGACAAAACCTACACCTTCCTCAGTGAACGGGACTCAACACACCTATTCCCCGCAGAGGAATATATCTGACTAGTAAGAATCTTAAAACCTATATATTGATATGTCTCCATAAGGGAATCAAGTGTGTCTAGACCGGCATAAACACGTCGGTGAAAATCAGCTCAAACCCTTTATAAAAATGAATTTCAAAAACAAAACAAAACAATACAAAACAAAAAACGAAATTCTTACACAATGCATTCAGGGGTTCTGATGAAACCTGAAATGACGCTATCTGCAAAGACAGCTAGATGAGACATAAGGCTGGACACTTGGGAATGAGAGGACTGGTGAGATTGAGTGAGAAAATGCAGACCCTTTAAAGCAGTATTGCATGCCACCCATTCCATGTGTCCCAACTCTCCAGGTAGAAGGGAATATAACTACAGTTATAACATGTATGGGAAACCTAGAGAATGGACACCCTTTGATGGCGTAAGATTTGTAAAAGGCTCCTAATTTTTCCTCTCATTGTGCTCCAGTTTGGCAATCCAACTGCTTTACTATCAATCTCCCACCTTGGAGAGTAAGCCCCTATAACCTCCTGCTTTGCACAGTTTGCAAATTGTGCAGAGGATGAAAGGGAAGAGGGAGAACCAATCAGAGAGTAGCTGTAGGCATTTGGACGGACATATGTCAGTCTAATTTCCCGTCTGGAAGAAGAATTAACCAAAGCGTCCGCCTGCACCGCCGGAGCAAGTATATGTCCTGAAGCAAAATTGTGGATTTGCGGGCAGCTCACAAAAACGCGAGTTGAAAATTGGAGTTCGGGGCAGATCAATTCACAAACCTGCAGAGTTATAAAGGACAACTCACTTCCAAAAATCAGTTGAGGGAAGGCAATGAAGTGGACTTGAAAATGAGGCAGAATTGCACAAAACATATTTCACGAGGTAAATTGGAATCGCCTTTGAAGCACAGGAAAAGCGTAACAACTTTGACAATGATGCACTTGGCCAAAAAGAGCGTATGCATTTTCTGCTGAATATATTCAGGAGAAAACACATACGCTCTTTTTGACCATTCAAGTAAGTGCACAATGCAAATCCGCACTACAAAGAATTGTCAATTCCCACCGGTCAAAAGGGACTTCCGAAAATCTGTAAAAACCAGAAAAGAAAGACAGAGATGACAAGGGCATGAAGCAATGTGATCCCAAGGGTCATGGAGGATTGTGATGACAAGGTAATGTAGCATTTTGCTGAAAAATGCATGGAGAATTGTGATGACAAGGGTCATGTAGCACTGTGATGACAAGTGTCACGGAGCATTGTGATTACAGGGGTCATGGAGCATTGGGATGACAAGGGCATGGATCATTGTGATGACAAGGATTATGGAGAATTTTAATGACAAGAGTCCCAGATCATTGTGTTGTCAGGGGTCATGGAGCGTTGTGATGACAGTGGTCATGGAGCATTGTGATGACAAGGGTTCTGGAGAAGTGAGATGAGAAATTCATGGAGCTTTGGGCTGAAAATATTCATGGAGTATTGTGATGACAGGGGTCATGGAGCATTGTGATGACATGGGCATGGAGCATTCTGCTGAGAAAAACATGGAGCGTTCTGATGACATGCATCATGGAGCTTTGTGATGACAAGGGCATGGAGCATTGTGATTACAGGGGTCTAGGAGCACTGTGAAGAAAAGGGCATGGATCATTGTGATGAAAAAGCATGGAGCATTGTCATGACAGGGTTCAAGGAGCATATTGACGACAAGTGTGAGGGAGCATAGTGATGACAAGGGTATTGAGCATTGTGAGGACAAAGTTCATGGAGCATTTTGAAGAGAAGACAATGGACAATTGTGAAGATGAGTGTCATGGGGAGTTGTGATGACAAGTGTTATGGAACATTGTGATAACAAGGTTTTGCAGCATTGTGATGACAGAGAACATGGAGCATTATGATTTCATTGTGATGTCAAAAGCATGAAGCATTATGATGATGGGCAGGATGCATTGTGATGACAGTGTTCATGGAGCATTGAGATGAAAAGGGCATGGAGCCTTGTGATTACAGGTGTCTTGGAGCATTGTGATGACAAGGGCATGCAGCATTGTGATGAGAAGGCCATGGAGCATTCTGATGACATGCGTCATTGAGCTTTGTGATGACAAGGGCATGCAGCATTGTGATTTCAGGGGTCTTGGAGCATGGAAAATTCATGGAGCCTTGTCATGACAGGGTTCAAGGAGCATACTGACGACAAGTGTCAGGGACCATTGTGATGACAAAGTTCATGGAGCATCGTGATAAGAAAACCATGGATAAATGTGATGACGAGCATCATGGGGCATTGTGATTACAAGTGTTATGGAACATTGTGACCACAAGGCTTTGGAGCATTGTGATGAGAGGGTTCATGGAGCATTGAGATGAAAAGGGGCATGGAGCATTGTGATTAAAGTGGTCTAGGAGCATTGTGATGACAAGGGCATGGACCATTGTGATGAGAATGCAATGGAGCATTCTGATGACATGCGTCATGCAGCTTTGTGATGACAAGGGCATATAGCATTGTGATGACAGTGGCATGGAACATTGGACTTACAAGTTTCATGGATTATTGTGATGACAGTGGGCATGGTGCATTGTGATGACAAGGTCATGGAGCACTGTGATGACAAGGTCATGGAATACTGTGAAGAGAGGTGACAGGGAGCATTGTGATGACATATGTCATGGTCCATTGAGATGACAATGGCATGGAGCATTGTGATGCCATGTGTAATGGAGGATTGTGATGACAAAGGTAATGGAGCATTGTGATGACAATGGCTTGGAGCATTGTGATAACAAGGGTCATGGAACATTGTGATGACAAGGGCATGGAGCATTGTGATGACAACTGACATTGAGAATTTTTATGACAAAGTCATGAAGCATTTTGATGACAAAGGCATGGAGCTTGCTATGACAGGTGTCATGGGGCATTGCGAAGACAAGTTCATGGAGAATTGTGATGACAACATCATGTAACATTGTGATGAGAAGTGTCATGGAGCATTGTGATGACAAGGACATGGAGAATTGTGATGACAAGGGACATGGAGCATTGGTATTACCAGGGAATGGAGAATTGTGATGGCAAGACCGTGGAGCACTGTGATGAGAAGACCATGAATAACTGTGATGACGAGCATCATGGAGCACTGTAATGACAAGGGTCATGGAGCATTCTGAAGACAGGTGTCATGGAGCATTGTGTTGACAGGGGTCATGGAACATTGTAATGACAGGGGTCATCGAGCAGTGAGATGACAAGTTTCATGGAGCATTCTGATGATAAGCTTGTGGAGTATTGTGATGACATTGGCATGGATCATTGTGATGAAAAGGGCATGGATCATTGTGATGTAAAAGGCATGGAGCCTTGTCATGACAGGGTTCATGGAGCATACTGATGACAAGTGTCAGGGAGCATTGTGATGACAAAGGTCATGGAGCATTGTGATGAGAAGAGCATGGATAATTGTGATGATGAGAGTCATGGGGCGTTGTGATGACAAGTGTTATGAACATTGTGATCACAACGGTTTGGAGCATTGGATGACAGAGGTCATGGAGCATTTTGATTTCATTGTGATGACAATAGCATGAAGTGGTATGATGATGGGCAAGGTGCATTGTGATGACAATGTTCACGGAGCATTGAGATGAAAAGGGGCATGGAGCATTGTGATTACAGGTGGCTTGGAGAATTGTGATGAGAAGGGCATGGAGCATTGTGATGGGAAAGCCATGGAGCATTCTGATGACATGCGTCATGGAGCTTTCTGTTGAAAAGGGCATGGAGCATTGCGATTACAGGTGTCTTGGAGCATTGTGATGACATGGGCTTGGAGCATTGTGATGACAATGGTCATGGAGCATTGTGATGACAAGGGCATGGAGCATTGTGAAGACAAGGGCAATTGAGAATTTAGATGACAAGGTCGTGAAGCACTGTGATGAAAAGCACATGGAGCTTGGTATGACAGGTGTCATGGAGCATTGCGATGACAAGTGCATGGAGAATTGTGATTACAAGAGCATGTAACATTGTGATGAGAAGTGTCATGGAGCATTGTGATGGCAAGACCGTGGAGCATTGTAATGAGAAGACCATGGATAATTGTGATGACGAGCATCATGGAGCACTGTAATGACAAGCGGCATGGAGCATTGTGATGACAGGTGTCATGGAGCATTGTGATGACATGGGTCATGTAGCCTTGTGATGACAAGGGTCATGGAACATTCTGATGACAAGCTTGTGGAGTATTGTGATAACAATGGCATGGAGCATTGTGATGAAAAGGGCATGGAGCCTTTTCATGACAGGGTTCAAGGAGCATTCTGACGACATGTGTCAGGGAGCATTGTGATGACAAGTGTATAGAGCATTGTGATGACAAAGTTCATGGAGCATTGTGGTGACACGGGCATGGAGTATTGTGATGACAGGCATCATGGAGCGTTGTGATGGCAAGTGTTGTGGAACAATTTGATCACAATGGTATGGAGCATTGTGATGACAGAGGTCATGGATCATTTTAATTTCAAGGAGCATGGAGAACTGTGATGACATGGGTCAGGGAGCATTGTGATGAGAAGATCAAAGAGCATTGGGCTGAAAATATTCATGGAGCATTGTGATGACAGTTGTCATGGGGCATTGTGATGACAGGGGTCATGGAGCATTGTGATGACAAGGGTCATGGAACATTCTGATGACAAGCTTGTGGAGTATTTTGATGACAAGGGCAAGGAGCATTGTGCTTACAGGGGTCTTGGAGCATTGTGATGAAAATGGCATGGAGCCTTGTCATGACAGTGTTCAAGGAGCATACTGATGACAAGTGTCAGGGAGCATTGTGATGACAACTGTATTGAGCATTGTGATAACAAAGTTCATGGAGCAGTGTGATGAGTAGACCATGGATAACTGTGATGAGGAGCATCATGGGGCATTGTGATGACAAGTGTTATGGAACATTATGATCACAATGGTTTGGAGCATTGTGATGACAGAGGTCATGGAGCATTTTGATTTCATTGTGATAACAATAGCAAGAAGCATTATGATGATGGGCATGGTGCATTGTGATGACAGGGTTCATGGAGCATTGAGATGAAAAGGAGCATGGAGCACTGTGATTAAAGGTGTCTTGGAGCATTGTGATGACAAGGGCATGGAGCATTGTGAATAAGAAGGCCATGGAGCATTCTGATGACATGCGTCATGGAGTTTTGTGATGACAAGTGCATGGAGCATTGTGATTACAGGGTTTTGGAGCATTGTGATGACAAGGGTCATGGAGTCTTGTGATGACAAGGCCGTGGAACCTTGTGATGGCAGGTTTCATGGAGCATTGTTATGACAGGGGTAACGGAGCATTGTGATGACAAGGGCATCAGCATTGGTCTGAAAATTTTCATGGATTATTGTGTTGAGAGTGGGCATAGAGCATTATGATGAGATGGGCATCGAGCATTGGTATCACAAGCGTCATGCAGCTTTGTGATGACAAGTGCATGGAGCAATTTGATGAGAGGGTTCATGGAGCATTGTGATGACAATGGCATTGTGATGCCAAAGGTTATGGAGCTTTGTGATGACAAATGTCATGGAGCAGTTTGATGACAAAGGCATGGTGCTTTAAGAAGGGAAGGGCAGGGAGCATTGTGATGACAGGGTCATGGAGCAATTTGATGAAAAGTGTCATGGAATATTTTGATTACAGGGGTTATAGAATACTGTGATGTCAGGGGTCATGTAGCAGTGTGATGAAAAGGGTCATGGAGCATTTTGATGACAGGGGTTATGGAACATTGTGATGTCAGGTGTCATCAAATATTGTGATGATAAGTACATGTAGCATTTTGATGACAGGGGCCATGGAACATTGTGATGACAGGGGTGATGGAATATAGGGATGACTAGTGATGGAACATTGTGATATCAGTGGTGAGAGAGCATTTTGAGGAGAAGTGCATGGAGCACTGTGATGACAAGGTTTATGCAGCATTTTGATGACAAGGATGTGGAGCATTGTGATGACAAGCACATGGCACATTGTGATGACATGGGTCATGGAGCATTGTGCTGAGAAGCTCATGGAGCATTGTGAAGACAAGAGTCATAGAACATTGTGCTGAGAAACGCATAGAGCATTGTGATGACAAGGGTCAGAGAGCATTGTGATGAAAAGTTCATGGAGCATTGTGGTGACAAAAGTCACAGAAATTTGTGATGATGAGGGCATGGACCATTGTGATGAGAAAGGTCATGAAGCATTGTGATGACAGGAGACACGGAGCATTGTGATGACGGCTCATGAAGCATTGTGATGACAAGGGCATGGAGCATTGTGATGACAGGGGCATGGAGCATTGGTCTTACAAGTTTCATGCATTATTGCAATGACATTGGGAATGGCGCATTGTGATGACAAGGGCATGGAGCATTGTGATGACAAGTTCATGCAGTATTGTGAAGACAGGTGTCTGGGAACATTGTGAAGACATATGTCATGGCCCATTGTGATGACAATGCCTTGGAGCATTGTGATGCCAATTGTCATGGAGGTTTGTGATGACAAAGGTAATGGAGCATTGTGATGAAAAGGGCTTGGAGCATTGTGATGACAAGGGTCATGGTGCACTGTGCTGAGACGGGCATGGAGCACTGTGATGACAATGGTCATGGTGCATTCTGCTGAGAAATGCATGGAGCATTGTGATGACAAGGGTCACAGACCACTATGATGAAAAGTTCATGGAACATTGTGGTAACAAATGTCACAGAGCCTTGTGATGACGGGAGCATGGACCATTGTGATGACAAAAGTCATGAAGCATTGTGATAATGGGAGTCACGGAGCATTGTGATGACTGGGGTCATGGAGCATTATCATGACAAGTGCGTGGAGCATTGTGATGACAGGGGCATGGAGCATTGGTCTGACAAGTTTCATGGATTATTGTGATGACAGTGCGCATGGCGCACTGTGATGACCAGGGCATGGAGCATTGTGATGACAAGGTCATGCAGAATTGTGAAGACAGGGGTCCGGGAGCATTGTGATGACATATGTCTTGGTCCATTGTGATGACAATGGCGTGGAGCATTGTGATGACAGGGGTCATGGAGCATTGTGATGACAAGGGTCATGGAGCATTCTGATGACAAGCTTGTGGAGTAATGTGATGACAAAGGCATGGAGCATTGTGATGAAATGTCATGGAGCATTGTGATGAAAAAGGCATGGAGCCTTTTCATGAGAGTGTTCAAGGGGCATTCTGACGACAAGTGTCAGGGAGCATTGTGATGACAAGTGTATTGAGCATTGTGATGACAAATGCATGTTACATTTTGATGACAAGGGTCATGGAGCACTGTGATGACAAGCGTCATGGAGCATTGTGATTACACGGGTCTTGGAGCATTGGGATGGCAAGGTCATGAATGTTGTGATGACAAGTGTCATGGAGCATTTTGATGACAATAGTCCCGGATCATTGTGCTGTCTGGTGTCATGGAGCGTTGTGATGACAGTGGTCATGGAGCATTGTGATGACTGGGGTCATGGAGCATTGTGATGACAGGGGTCATGGAGCATTGTGATCAGAAGTTCATGGAACATTGGGCTGACAATAATCATTGAGCATTGTGATGGCAGGGGTAATGGAGCATTGTGATGACAGGTGTCATGGAGCATTGTGATGACAAGTGTCATGGAACATTCTGATGACAAGCTTGTGGAGTATTGTGATGACAATGGCATGGAACCTTGTGATGAAAAGGGCATGGAGCATTGTGATGACAAAGGCATGGAGCCTTTTAATGACAGGGTTCAAGGAGCATTCTGACGACAAGTGTCAGGGAGCATTGTGATGACAAGTGTATTGAGCATTGTGATGACAAAGTGCATGGAGCATTGTGATGACACGGGCATGGAGTATTGTGATGACAGGCATCATGGAGTGTTGTGATGACAAGTGTTGTGGAACAATGTGATCACAAGTGTTTGGAGCATTGTGATGACAGAGGTCATGGATCACTTTGATATCAAGGAGCATGGAGCATTGTGATGACTGGGGTCATGGAGCATAGTGATGAGAAGATCATAGAGCATTGGGCTGAAAATATTCATGAAGTATTGTGATTAAAGGGGTCTTCGAGCATTGTGATGAAAAGGGCATGGAGCCTTGTCATGACAGGTTTCAAGGAGCATACTGACGACAAGTGTCAGGGAGCATTGTGATGACAAGTGTATTGAGCACTGTGATAACAAAGTTCATGGAGCATTGTGCTGAGAAGACCATGGATAACTGTGATGAGGAGCGTCATGGGACATTGTGATGACAAGTGTTACGGAACATTGTGATCACAAGGGTTTGGAGCATTGTGATGACAGAGGTCATGGAGCATTTTGATTTCATTGTGATGACAATAGCAAGAAGCATTATGATGATGGGCATGGTGCATTGTGATGACAGGGTTCATGGAGCATTGAGATGAAAAGGGGCAAGGAGCATTGTGATTAAATGTGTCTTGGAGCATTGTGTTGACAAGGGCATGGAACATTGTGAATAAGAAGGCCATGGAGCATTCTGATGAAATGTGCCATGGAGCTTTGTGATAACAAGTGAATTGAGCATTGTGATTACAGGGTCTTGGTGCACGGTGATGACAACGGTCATGGAGACTTATATTGACACGGCCGTGAAACCTTGTGATGTCAGGTGTCATGGAGCATTGTTATGACAGGGTAGTGGAGCATTGTGATGACAAGGGCATCAGAATTGGTATGAAAATTTCATGGATTATTGTGATGAGTGTGGGCATGGAGCATTGTGATGACAAGGTCACGGAACACTGGGTTACATGGGTCATGGAGGATTGTAATGACAAGGGCATGGAACATTGTGATGAGAAGTGCATCGAGCATTGGTATCACAAGCGTCATGGAGCTTTGTGATGACAAGTGCATGGAGCAATTTGATGAGAGGGTTCATGGAGCATTGTGATGACAATGGCATGGAGCATTGTGATGCCAATGGTTATGGAGATTTGTGGTGGCAAATGTCACAGAGCCTTGTGATGACGAGGCTATGGACCATTGTGATGACAAAGGTCATGAATCATTGTGATGACTGGAGTCACGGAGCATTGTGATGACAGGGGTCATGGTGCATTGTGATGACAAGTGCGTGGAGCATTGTGATGACAGGGTCATGGATCATTGGTCTGACAAGTTTCATGGATTATTGTGATGACAGTGTGCATGGCGCACTGTGATGACAAGGGCATGGAGCATTGTGATGCAAAGGTCATGTAGAATTGTGAAGACGGGTCAGGGAGCATTGTGATGACATATGTCATGGTCCATTGTGATGACAATGGCATGGAGCATTGTGATGCCAAGTGTCATGGAGGATTGTGATGACAAAGGTAATGTTGCATTGTGATGACAAGGGCTTGGAGCATTGTGATGACAAGGGCCATTGAGAATTTTGATGACAAGTTCGTGAAGCATTGTGATGACAAGGGCATGGAGCTTGCTATGACAGGGGTCATGGAGCATTGCGATGACAAGTGCATGGATAATTGTGATGAAAAGTGCACGTAGCATTGTGATGAGATGTGTCATGGAGCATTGTGATGACAAGGACGTGGAGAATACTGATAACCAGGGCATGGAGCATTGTGATGGCAAGACCGGGGAGCATTGTGTTGAGAAGACCATGGATAATTGTGATGACGGGCGTCATGGAGCTCTGTAATGACAAGGGGCATGGAGCATTGTGATGACAGGGGTCATGGAGCATTGTGATGACAGGGGTCATGGAGCATTGTCATGACAAGGGTCATGGAGCATTCTGATGACGAGCTTGTGGAGTATTGTGATGACAATAGCATGGAGCATTGTGAAGAAAAGTGCATGGAGCATTGTGATGACTGGGGTCATGGAACACTGTGATGGCATGTCTGAGGGAGTATTGTGATGACTAGTGATGGAACATTGTGATATCAGTGGTGAGAGACCATTTTCATGAGAAGTGCATGGAGCATTGTTATGACAAGTTTTATGGAGCATTGTGATGACAAGGATGTGGAGCATTGTGATGACAAGCGCATGGTGCCTTGTGATGACATCGGTCATGGAGCATTGTGATGAGAAGTGTCATGGATCATTGTGATGGCAAGTCCGTGGATCACTTTGATGAGAAGACCAATGATAATTGTGATGACGAGCGTCATGGAGCACTGTAATGACAAGGGGCAAGGAGCATTGTGATGACAGGTGTCATGGAGCATTGTGATAACAGGGTTCATGGAGCACTGTGATGACAAGGGTCATGGAGCATTCTGATGACAAGCTTGTGGAGTATTGTGATGACAATGGCATGGAGCATTGTGATGAAAAGGGCATGGAGCATTGTGATGAAAAAAGCATGGAGTCTTTTCATGACAGGTTTCAAGGAGCATTCTGACGACAAGTGTCAGGAAGCATTGTGATGACAAGTGTATTGAGAATTGTCATGACAATGATCATGGAGCATTGTGATGACAAGGCATGGAGTATTGTGATATCAGACGTCATGGAGCATTGTGATGACAAATGTTATGGAACATTGTGTTCACAGGTGTTTGGAGCATTGTGATGACAGAGGTCATGGATCATTTTGATTTCAAGGAGCATGAGAAATGTGATGACAATGGCATGAATCAATGTGAACCCAAGGTTCATGGAGGATTGTGATGACAAGTGCATGGAGCATTGTGATGACAAGGTCATGTAGCATTTTGCTGACAAAGGCATGGAGCATTGTGATGACAATGGTCATGGAGCAATGGGATTAGAAGCATCATGGATCATTGTGATAACAGGGGTCATGGAGCATTGGGAAGGCAAGCGTATAGATCATTGAGATGATAAGGGTCATGGAGATTTTTGATGACAAGAGTCCCGGATCACTGTATTGTCAGGTGTCATGGTGCATTGTGGTGACAGTGGTCATGGAACATTGTGATGACAGGTGTAATGGAGCATTGTGATGAGAAGACCATGGAGCATTGTGATGACAAGTCTCATGGAGCAATCTGATGAAAAGGGGCATGGAGAATTGTGATTACAGGTTTCATGGAGCACTGTGATGACAAGGGCATGGAGCATGGTGATGACAAGTCATGTAGCATTTTGCTGACAATGCCTTGGAGCATTCTGATGACATGTGTCATGGAGCTTTGTGATGACAAGCGCATGGAGCATTGTGATTACAGAGGTCTTGGAGCATTGTAATGAAAAGTGCATGGATCATTGTGAGGAAAAGGCATGCAACCCTGTCATGACAGGTTTCAAGGAGCCTACTGAAGACCTGTGTCAGGGAGCATTGTGATGACAAGGGTATTGAACATTGTGTTGACAAAGGTCATGGAGCCTTGTGATGACACGGGCATGGAGCATTGTGATGACAAGGTACATGGAGCCTTGTGATGACAATGCTGTTGAATATTGTGATGGCAGGGTTCATGGAGCATTGTTATGACAGGGGTGAGGGAGTATTGTGATGACTAGTGATGGAACATTGTGATATCAGTGGTGAGAGAGCATTTAGATGAGAAGTGCATGGAGCATTGTGATGACAAGTTTTATGGAGCTTTGTGATGACAAGGTTGTGGAGCATTGTGATGACAAGTGCATGGCACATTGTGATGACATGGGTCTTGGAGCATTGTGCTGAGAAGCGCATGTAGGATTGTGATGACAAGGGTCATGGAGCATTGTGCTGAAAAAGGCATGGAGCATTGTGATGACAAGTTTTACAGAGCATTGTCATGACGAGGGAATGGACCATTGTGATGACAAAGGTCATAAAGCATTGTGATGACTGGAGTCACGGAACATTATGATGTGAGGGGTCATGGAGCATTGTGATTACAAGGGCATGGAGCATTGTGATGACAGGGGCATGGAGAATTGGTCTGACAAGTTTCATGGATTATTGGTATGAGGGTGGGCATGGCACATTGTGATGACAAGGGCATGGAACATTTTTATGACAAGGTCATGTAGTATTGTGAAGACAGGTGTCAGGGAGCATTGTGATGACATATGTCATGGTGCTTTGTGATGACAATGGCGTGGAGCATTGTGATGCCAAGAGTCATGGAGGATTGTGATAACAAATGTAGTGGAGCATTGTGATGCCAAGTGTCATGGAGGATTGTGATGACAAACGTAATGGAGCACTGTATGACAATTGCTTGGAGAATTGTGATGAAAATGGTCATGGAGCATTGTGAGGACCAGGGCAGGGAGCATTGTGATGGAAAGACCGTGCAGCATTGTGATGAGAAGACCATGGATAATTGTGATGACGAGCGTCATGGAGCACTGTAATGACAAGAAGCATGGAGCATTGTGATTACAGGGGTCATGAAGCATTGTGATGAGAGGGGTCATGGAGCATTGTGATGACATGGGCCATGGAGCATTCTTTTTTTTTTTTTTTTTTTATTAGTTTCTGCTTTATAACAAAGTGAATCAGTCATACATATACATCTGTTCCCACATCCCCTCCCTCATGCATCTCCCTCCTTCCCACCCTCCCCATCCCACCCCTCCAGGCGGTCACAAAGCACCAAGCTGATCTCCCTGTGCTCTGCGGCTGCTTCCCACTATCTATCTACCTTACGTTTGGTAGTGTATATATGTCCATGCCTCTCTTTCCCTTTGTCACAGCTTACCCTTCCCCTTCCCCATATCCTCAAGTCCATTCTCAAGTAGGTCTGTGTCTTTATTCCCGTTTTACCCCTAGGTTCTTCATGACATTTTTTTTTTTAAATTCCATATATATGTGTTAGCATACGGTATTTGTCTTTCTCTTTCTGACTTACTTCACTCTGTATGACAGACTCTAGGTCTATCCACCTCATTACAAATAGCTCAGTTTCGTTTCTTTTTATGGCTGAGTAATATTCCATTGTATATATGTGCCACATCTTCTTTATCCACTCATCCGATGATGGACACTTAGGTTGTTTCCAGCTCCGGGCTATTGTGAATAGAGCTGCAATGAACATTTTGGTACATGTCTCTTTTTGAATTATGGTTTTCTCAGGGTATATGCCTAGTAGTGGGATTGCTGGGTCATATGGTAGTTCTATTTTTAGTTTTTTTAAGGAACCTCCATACTGTTCTCCATAGTGGCTGTACCAATTCACATTCCCACCAGCAGTGCAAGAGTGTTCCCTTTTCTCCACACCCTCTCCAGCATTTATTGTTTCTAGATTTCTTGATGATGGCCATTCTGACTGGTGTGAGATGATATCTCATTGTAGTTTTGATTTGCATTTCTCTAATGATTAATGATGTTGAGCATTCTTTCATGTGTTTGTTGGCAGTCTGTATATCTTCTTTGGAGAAATGCCTATTTAAGTCTTCTGCCCATTTTTGGATTGGGTTGTTTGTTTTTTTGCTATTGAGCTGCATGAGCTGTTTATAAATTTTGGAGATTAATCCTTTGTCAGTTGCTTCATTTGCAAATATTTTCTCCCATTCTGAGGGTTGTCTTTTGGTCTTGTTTATGGTTTCCTTTGTTGTGCAAAAGCTTTGAAGTTTAATTAGGTCCCATTTGTTTATCTTTGTTTTTATTTCCATTTCTCTAGGAGGTGGGTCCAAAAGGATCTTGCTGTGATTTATGTCATAGAGTGTTCTACCTATGTTTTCCTCTAAGAGTTTGATAGTTTCTGGCCTTACATTTAGGTCTTTAATCCATTTTGAGCTTATTTTTGTGTATGGTGTTAGGGAATGATCTAATCTCATACTTTTACATGTCCCTGTCCAGTTTTCCCAGCACCACTTATTGAAGAGGCTGTCCTTTCTCCACTGTACATTCCTGCCTCCTTTATCAAAGATAAGTTGGCCATATGTGCGTGGGTTTATCTCTGGGCTTTCTATCCTGATCCACTGATCTATCTTTCTGTTTTTATGCCAGTACCACACTGTCTTAATTACTGTAGCTTTGTAGTATAGTCTGAAGTCAGGCAGCCTGATTCCTCCAGCTCCGTTTTTCGTTCTCAAGATTGCTTTGGCTATTCGGGGTCTTTTGTTTTTCCAAACAAATTTTGAAATTTTTTGTTCTACTTCTGTGAAAAATGCCAGTGGTAGTTTGATAGGGATTGCATTGAATCTGTAGATTGCTTTGGGTAGTAGAGTCATTTTCACAATATTGATTCTTCCAATCCAGGAGCATGGTATATCTCTCCATCTATTTATATCATCTTTAATTTCTTTCATCAGTGTCTTATAATTTTCTGCATACAGGTCTTTTGTCTCCTTAGGTAGGTTTATTCCTAGATATTTTATTCTTTTTGTTGCAATGGTAAATGGGAGTGTTTTCTTGATTTCATTTTCAGATTTATCATCATTAGTATACAGGAATGCCAGAGATTTCTGTGCATTAATTTTGTATCCTGCTACTTTACCAAATTCATTGATTAGCTCTAGTAGTTTTTCGGTAGCATCTTTAGGATTCTCTATGTATAGTATCATGTCATCTGCAAACAGTGACAGCTTTACTTCTTCTTTTCCAATTTGGATTCCTTTTATTTCCTTTTCTTCTCTGATTGCTGTGGCTAAAACTTCCAAAACTATGTTGAATAAGAGTGGTGAGAGTGGGCAGCCTTGTCTTGTTCCTGATCTTAGTGGAAATGGTTTCAGTTTTTCACCATTGAGGACAATGTTGGCTGTGGGTTTGTCATATATGGCCTTTATTATGTTGAGGAAAGTTCCCTCTATGCCTACTTTCTGCAGGGTTTTTATCATAAATGGGTGTTGAATTTTGTCGAAAGCTTTCTCTGCATCTATTGAGATGATCATATGGTTTTTCTCCTTCAACTTGTTAATATGGTGTATCACATTGATTGATTTGCGTATATTGAAGAATCCTTGCATTCCTGGAATAAACCCCACTTGATCATGGTGTATGATCCTTTTAATGTGCTGTTGGATTCTGTTTGCTAGTATTTTGTTGAGGATTTTTGCATCTATGTTCATCAGTGATATTGGCCTGTAGTTTTCTTTCTTTGTGACATCCTTGCCTGGTTTTGGTATCAAGGTGATGGTGGCCTCGTAGAATGAGTTTGGGAGTGCTCCTTCCTCTGATATTGTTTGGAAGAGTTTGAGAAGGATGGGTGTTAGCTCTTCTCTAAATGTTTGATAGAATTCGCCTGTGAAGCCAACTGGTCCTGGGCTTTTGTTTGATGGAAGATTTTTAATCACAGTTTCAATTTCAGTGCTTGTGATTGGTCTATTCATATTTTCTATTTCTTCCTGAGTCAGTCTTGGTAGGTTGTGCATTTCTAAGAATTTGTCCATTTCTTCCAGGTTGTCCATTTTATTGGCATAGAGTTGCTTATAGTAATCTCTCATGATCTTTTGTATTTCTGCAGTGTCAGTTGTTACTTCTCCTTTTTCATTTCTAATTCTACTGATTTGAGTCTTCTCCCTTCTTTTCTTGATGAGTCTGGCTAATGGTTTGTCAATTTTGTTTATCTTCTCAAAGAACCAGCTTTTAGTTTGGTTGATCTTTGCTATCGTTTCCTTCATTTCTTTTTCATTTATTTCTGATCTGATCTTTATGATTTCTTTCCTTCTGCTAACTTTGGGGGTTTTTTGTTCTTCTTTCTCTAATTGCTTTAGGTGCAGGGTCAGGTTGTTTACTCGAAATGTTTCCTGTTTCTTAAGGTGGGATTGTATTGCTATAAACTTCCCCCTTAGAACTGCTTTTGCTGCGTCCCATAGGTTTTGGGTTGTCGTGTCTCCATTGTCATTTGTTTCTAAGTATTTCTTAATTTCCTCTTTGATTTCTTCAGTGATCAGTTCATTATTGAGTAGTGTATTGTTTAGCCTCCATGTGTTTGTATTTTTTACAGATCTTTTCCTGTAATTGATGTCTAGTCTCATAGCATTGTGGTCGGAAAAGATACTTGATACAATTTCAATTTTCTTAAATTTACCAAGGCTTGATTTGTGACCCAAGATATGATCTATCCTGGAGAATGTTCCATGAGCACTTGAGAAAAAACGTGTATTCTGTTGTTTTTGGGTGGAATGTCCTATAAATATCAATTAAGTCCATCTTGTTTAATGTATCATTTAAAGCTTGTGTTTCCTTATTTATTTTCATTTGGGATGATCTGTCCATTGGTGAAAGTGGGGTGTTAAAGTCCCCTACTATGATTGTGTTACTGTCGATTTCCCCTTTTATGGCTGTTAGTATTTGCCTTATGTATTGAGGTGCTCCTATGTTGGGTGCATAAATATTTACAATTGTTATATCTTCTTCTTGGATCGATCCCTTTATCGTTATGTAGTGTCCTTCTTTGTCTCTTCTAATAGTCTTTATTTTAAAGTCTATTTTGTCTGATATAAGAATTGCTACTCCAGCTTTCTTTTGATTTCCATTTGCATGGAATATCTTTTTCCATCCCCTTACTTTCAATCTGTATGTGTCTCTAGGTCTGAAGTGGGTCTCTTGTAGACAGCATATATATGGGTCTTGTTTTTGTATCCATTCAGCCACTCTGTGTCTTTTGGTGGGAGCATTTAGTCCATTTACATTTAAGGTAATTATTGATATGTATGTTCCTATTCCCATTTCCTTAATGGCTTTGGGTTCGTTATTGTAGGTATAGTCCTTCTGTTGTGTTTCTTCCCTAGAGAAGTTCCTTTAGCATTTGTTGTAAAGCTGGTTTGGTGGTGCTGAACTCTCTCAGCTTTTGCTTGTCTGTAAAGGTTTTAATTTCTCCATCAAATCTGAATGAGATCCTTGCTGGGTAGAGTAATCTTGGTTGCAGGTTTCTCTCCTTCATCACTTTAATTATGTCCTGCCACTCCCTTCTGGCTTGTAGAGTTTCTGCTGAGAGATCAGCTGTTAGCCTGATGGGGATTCCCTTGTGTGTTATTTGTTGTTTTTCCCTTGCTGCTTTTAATATGATTTCTTTGTGTTTAATTTTTGACAGTTTGATTAATATGTGTCTTGGCGTATTTCTTCTTGGATTGATTCTGTATGGGACTCTCTGTGCCTCCTGGACTTGATTAACTATTTCCTTTCCCATATTAGGGAAGTTTTCAACTATAATCTCTTCAAATATTTTCTCAGTCCCTTTCTTTTTCTCTTCTTCTTCTGGAACCCATATAATTCGAATGTTGGTGCATTTAATGTTGTCCCAGAGGTCTCTGAGACTGTCCTCTGTTCTTTTCATTCTTTTTTCTTTATTTTTCTCTGCATCAGTTATTTCCACTATTTTATCTTCCACCTCACTTATCCGTTCTTCTGCCTCAGTTATTCTGCTATTGATCCCATCTAGAGTATTTTTCATTTCATTTATTGTGTTTTTAATCGATGCTTGATTCATCTTTATTTCTTCTAGGTCCTTGTTAACTGTTTCTTGCATATTGTCTATTCTATTTCCAAGATTTTGGATCTGGAAAATAGAATCTTGGATCAGCTTTACTATCATTATTCTGAATTCTTTTTCAGGTAGACTGCCTATTACCTCTTCATTTGTTAGGTCTGGTAGGTTTTTATCTTGCTCCTTCACCTGCTGTGTGTTTTTCTGCTTTCTCATTTTGCTTATGTTACTGTGTTTGGGGTCTCTTTTTTGCAGGCTGCAGATTCGTAGTTCCCGTTGTTTTTGGTGTCTGTCCCCCGTGGCTAAGGTTGTTTCAGTAGGTTGTGTAGGCTTCCTGGTGGGGGGGACTAATGCCTGTGTTCTGGTGGTTGAAGCTCGATCTTGTCTTTCTGGTGGACAGGTCCACGTCTGGTGGTGTGTTTTGGGGTGCCTGTGGCCTTATTATGTTTTTAGGTATCCTCTCTGCTAATGGGTGGGCTTGTGTTCCTGCCTTGCTATTTGCTTGGCCTAGGGTGACCAGCACTGTAGCTTGCTGGTCGTTGACTGAAGCTGGGTGCTGGTGTTGAGATGGAGATCCCTGGGAGATTTTCGCTGCTTGGTATTATGTGGAGCTGGGAGGTCTCTTGTGGACACGTGTCCTGAAGTTGGCTCTCCCACTTCAGAGGCACAGCACTAACTCCTGGCTGCAGCACCAAGAGCCTTTCATCCACCCGGCTCAGAATAACAGTGAGAAAAAGTAGAAAGAAATAATTAGTAGAAGAAAGAAAGAGAGATTGAAAGAAAGGAAGAAGGGAAGTAAGGAAGGAAGGAAGGAAGAAAGAAAGAAAGGAGGGAGGGAGGAAGGAAGAAAAGAAAGGAAAGAAAGGAGGGAGGGAGGGAGGAATGAAAGCAAAAGGAAGAGTGAATGGAAGAAGAGCGGGAGGGAGGGAGGAAGGAAAGAAATAAAGAAAGACAGGAGGGAGGGAGGGAGGGAGGAAGGAAAGAAAAAGAAAGTGGAAAGAAGAAGGGTGGGAGGGAGGGAGGGATGGAGGAAAGAAAAAGAAAGAAGGAAAGGAGGAGCGGAGGGAGGGAGGGAGGAAGGGAAGGGAGGAAAAAAAGAAAGAGAAGGTAAAGTAATATAGAATAAAGTATGAAATATAGTAGCGTTATTAAAATTAAAAAGTAATTATTGAAAAAAAACACGGACCGAAAGAACCCTGGGACATATGGTGGAAGCAAAGCTATACAGAGAGAATCTTACACAGAAGATTACACATACACATTCACAAAAAGAGAGCAGGGGGAAAAATCAAAAATCTTGCCCTCCAAGTCCACCTCCTCGATTTGGGATAATTCGTTGTAAAAAGAGGAAAAGGGCGAAAAGTCTGAAATCTTGCTAAGTCCACCTCCTTAATTTGAGATAATTCGTTGTAAAAAGAGGAAAAAAAAGGGGGGGAAAGTCTTAAATCTTGTCCTCAAGGTCCACTTCCTCAATTTGGGATGATTCGCTGTCCATTCATGCACTCCACAGACGCAGGGCACATCAAATGGACTGTGGAGCTTTAATCCGCTGCCTCGGAGGCTGCACAGAGAGATTTCCCTGTCTCTGCTCTCACAGCTCCCGGGTCTCAGCCTTGGACCTGGCCCCGCCTCTGCGCGTAGGTCGCCGGAGGGCGTCCGTTCTTCGCTCAGACAGGACGGGTTTAAAGGAGCCGCTGATTCGGGGACTCTGGCTCACTCAGGCAGAGGGGAGGGAGGGGAATGCCCTCTCCTCGCGCACCAGGCAACAAAAGGGAAAAAAGTCTCTTGCCTCTCCGGTAGCTCCAGACCCTTTCCCCGGACTCCCTCCGGGCTAGCACTAACCCCTTCAGGGTCTCTTCCTGCCGCCAGCCCCAGACCTCTCCCTGCGCTCCGACTGAAAGCCGATACCCGAGCCTCAGCTCCCAGCCCCGCCCTCTCTGGCGGCCGAGCAGACAAGTCTCTCGGGCTGGTGTGTGCCTGAGGGCACCGAACCTCTGTGCCAAAATCTCTCTGCTTTGCCCTCCACACCCCTGTTGCTGTGCTCTCCTCTGCTACTCCGAAGCTTTCCCCCTCCACCACCTGCAGTCTCCGCCCTCGAAGGGGCTTGTAGTGTGTAGAAACCTTCCCTCCTTCACGGCTCCCTCCCACTGGTGCAGGTCCCGTCCATATCCTATTGTCTCTGTTTATTCTTTTTTTCTTTTGACCTACCCAGGTATGTGGGGAGTTTCTTGCCTTTTGGGGGGTCTGAGGTCTTCTGTCAGCGTTCAGTAGGTGTTCTGTTGGAGTTGTTCCACGTGTAGATGAATTTCTGATGTATCTGTGGATAGGAAGGTGATCTCCGCGTCTTACTCTTCCACCATCTTCCTCCGGCTCCCATGGAGCATTCTGATGACAAGCTTGTGGAGTATTGTGATGACAATGGCATGGAGCATAGTGATGAAAGGTCATGGAGCATTGTGATGAAAAAGGCATGGAGCCTTTTCATGACAGGTTTCAAGGAGCATTCTGAAGACAAGTGTCAGGGAGCAGTGTGATGACAAGGGCATCGAGCATGGTGATGAGAAGGCCATGGAGCATTCTGATGATATGGGTCATGGAGCTTTGTGATGACAAGTGCAAGGAGCATTGTGATTACTGGGGTTTGGAACATTGTGATGAAAAGCGCATGGATCATTGTGATGAAAAAGGGATGGAGCCTTGTCATGACAGGGTTTAAGAAGCATACTGACGACAAGTGGCAGGGAGCATTGAGATGACAAGTGTATTGAGCATTGTGATGACAAAGGTCATGGAGCATTGTGATGAGAAGACCATGGATAATTGTGATGAGGAGCATCATGGGGAATTGTGATGACAAGTGTTATGGAACATTGTGATCACAAGGGTTTGGAGCATTGTGATGACAGAGGTTATGGAGCATTTTGATTTCATTGTGATGACAATAGCATTAAGCATTATGATGATGGGCATGGTGCATTGGAATGACAGAGTTCATTGAGCATTGAGATGAAAAGGGGCATGGAGCATTGTGAATACAGCGGTCTTGGAGCACTGTGATGACAAGGGCATGGAGCATTGTGATGAGAAGGCCATGGAGCATTCTGATGACATAAGTCATTGAGCTTCGTGATGACAAGGGCATGGAGCATTGTGATTACAGGGGTCTTGGAGAATTGTGATGAGAAGTGTCATGGAGCCTTGAGATGATGAGGCCATGGAACATTGTAATGGCAGGGGTCATGGAGCATTGTTATGACACGGGTAATGTAGCCTTTTGATGACAAGGGCATGGAGCATTTGTGTGAAAAGTTTCATGGATTATTGTGATGAGTGTGGGCATGGAGCATTGTGATGTCAAGGGCAAGGAACACGGTGATACATGGATCATGGAGGATTGTAATGACAAGGGCATGGAGCACTGTTATGAGAAGAACATCGAGCATTGTGATGACAAGCCTCATGGAGCTTTGTGATGACAAGGGCATGGAGCAATGTGATGAGAGGGTTCATGGAGCATTGTGATGACAATGGCATGGAACATTGTGATGCCAAGGGTCATGGAGCACTGGGATGACAAGCGTCACGGAGCATTCAGATTACAGGTGTCATGGAGCATTGGGATGACAAGCGTCTTGGAGCATTTTGATGACATGAGTCCCAGATCATTGTGTTGTCTGGGGTCAGGGAGCGCTGTGATTACAGTGGTCATGGAGCATTGTGATGACAGGTGTAATGGAGCACTGTGATGGCCAGGGCATGGAGCATTGTGATGAGAAGTCCATGGAGCATTTTGATGACATGCATCATGGAGCTTTGTGATGACAAGGGCATGGAGCATTGTGATTACAGTGGTCATGGAACATTGTGATGACAGGGGTGAGGGAGTATTCTGATGACTAGTGATGGAACATTGTGATATCAGTGGTGAGAGAGCATTTTGATGAGAAGTGCATGGAGCATTGTGATGACAAGTTTTAGGGAGCATAGCGATGAAAAGGATATAGAGCATTATGATGAAATGTTCATGGCACATTGTGATGTCATGGGTAATGGAGCATTGTGCTGAGAAGCGCATGGAGCATTGTGATGACAAGGGACATGGAGCATTGTGATGTCCAGGTCATGGAGCATTGTGATGGCAAGACCATGAAGCATAATGATGACGAGTGTCATCGAGCACTGTAATGACACGGGGCATGGAGAATTGTGATGACGAGGGTCAAGGAACATTCTGAAGACAAGCTTGTGGAGTATTGTGATGACAATGGCATGGAGCATTGTGATAAAAAAGGCATAGAGCCTTTTCATGACAGGGTTCGAGAAGCATACTGACGACAAATGTCAGGGAGCATTGTGATGACAAGTGTATTGAGCATTGCGATGACAAAGGTCATGGAGCATTGTGATTACAAGGGCATGGAGTATTGTGATGACAGGCATCATGGAGCGTTGTGATGACAAGTGTTATGGAACAATGTGATCACAAGGGTTTGGAGCACTGTGATGACAGAGGTCATGAATCATTTTGATATCAAGGAGCATGGAGCACTGTGATGACAGGGGTCATGGAGCATTGTGATGAGAAGATCATGGAGCATTGAGCTGAAAATGTTCATGGAGTATTCTGATGAAAGGGGTAATGGGGCGTTGTGATGACAAGTGTTATGGAACATTGTGATCACAAGGTTTTGGAGCATTGTGATGACAGAGGTCATGGAGCATTTTGATTTCATTGTGATGACAATAGCATGAAGCATTATGATGATGGACATGGTGCACTGTGATGACAGGGTTCATGGAGCATTGAAATGAAAAGGGACATGGAGCATTGTGATTACAGGGGTCTTGGAGCATTGTGATGACAAGGGCATGGAGCATTGTGAATGAGAAGGCCATGGAGCATTCTGATGACATGTGTCATGGAGCTTTTTGATGACAAGGGCTTGGAGCATTTGTCTGAAAATTTTCATGGATTATTGTGATGAGAGTGGGCATGGAGCATTGTGATGACAAGGACACGGAACACTGTGATACATGGGTCATGGAGGATTGTAATGACAAGGTCATGGAGCATTGTGATGACAACTGTATTGAGCATTGTGATAACAAAGTTCATGGAGCAGTGTGATGAGAAGACCATGGATAACTGTGATGAGGAGCATCATGGGGCATTGTGATGACAAGTGTTATGGAACATTATGATCACAATGGTTTGGAGCATTGTGATGACAGAGGTCATGGAGCATTTTGATTTCATTGTGATAACAATAGCAAGAAGCATTATGATGATGGGCATGGTGCATTGTGATGACAGGGTTCATGGAGCATTGAGATGAAAAGGAGCATGGAGCACTGTGATTAAAGGTGTCTTGGAGCATTTTGATGACAAGGGCATGGAGCATTGTGAATAAGAAGGCCATGGAGCATTCTGATGACATGCGTCATGGAGTTTTGTGATGACAAGTGCATGGAGCATTGTGATTACAGGGTTTTGGAGCATTGTGATGACAAGGGTCATGGAGTCTTCTGATGACAAGGCCGTGGAACCTTGTGATGGCAGGTTTCATGGAGCATTGTTATGACAGGGGTAACGGAGCATTGTGATGACAAGGGCATCAGCATTGGTCTGAAAAGTTTCATGGATTATTGTGTTGAGAGTGGGCATGGAGCATTATGATGAGATGGGCATCGAGCATTGGTATCACAAGCGTCATGCAGCTTTGTGATGACAAGTGCATGGAGCAATGTGATGAGAGGGTTCATGGAGCATTGTGATGACAATGGCATTGTGATGCCAAAGGTTATGGAGCTTTGTGATGACAAATGTCATGGAGCAGTTTGATGACAAAGGCATGGTGCTTTAAGAAGGGAAGGGCAGGGAGCATTGTGATGACAGGGTCATGGAGCAATTTGATGAAAAGTGTCATGGAATATTTTGATTACAGGGGTTATAGAATACTGTGATGTCAGGGGTCATGTAGCAGTGTGATGAAAAGGGTCATGGAGCATTTTGATGACAGGGGTTATGGAACATTGTGATGTCATGGGTAATGGAGCATTTAATGATAAGTGCATGTAGCATTGTGATGATAGGGGTCATGGAACATTGTGATGACAGGCGTGAGGGAGTATTGTGAAGACTAGTGATGGAACATTGTGATATCAGTGGTGAGAGAGCATTTTGATGAGAAGTGCATGGAGCATTGTGATGACACGGTTTATGGAGCATTGTGGTGACAAGGATGTGGAGCATTGTGATGACAAGTGCATGGTGCATTGTGATGACATGGGTTATGGAACATTGTGCTGACACGCGCATCGAGCATTGTGATGACAAGAGTCATGGATCATTGTGCTGACAAATGCATGGTGCATTGTGATGACAATGGTCACAGAGCATTGTGATGAAATGTTCATGGAGCATTGTGGTGACAAATGACCCAGAGCCTTGTGTGACAAGGGCATGGACCGTTCTGATGACAAAAGTCATGAAGCATTGTGATGACTGGAGTCACGGAGAATTGTGAAGACAGGGGTCATGGAGCACTGTGATGACAGTATTCATGGTGCATTTTGATGAGAAGGCCATGGAACATTGTGATGGCATGCGTCATGGAGCTTTGTGATGACAAGGACATGGAGCCTTGTGATGAGAAAGGTTATGGAGCCTTGTGATGACAAGGCCGTGGAACATTTTAATGGCAGGTGTCATCGAGCATTGTTATAACGTGTAATGGAGCATTTTGATGACAAGGGCATGGAGCATTGGTCTGAAAAGTTTCATGGCTTATTGTGATGAGAGGGGGCATGGAGCATTGTGATGACAAGGGCACGGAACACTGTGATACAAGGGTCATGGCGGATTGTAATGACAAGGGCATGGAGCATTGTGTTAAGAAGAGCATCGAGCATTGTGATGAAAAGCATCATGGAGCCTGTGATGACAATTGCATGGAACAATGTGATGAGAGTGTTCATGGAGCATTTTGATGACAATGGCATGGAGCATTGTGATGCCAAGGGTCATGGAGCTTTGTGATGACAAAGGTCATGGAGCATTTTGATGACAAGGGCGTGGTGCACTGTGATGAGAAGGGCAGAGAGCATTGTGATGAAATGGTCATGGAGCAATTTGATGAAAAGTGTCATGGGATATTTTGATGAAAGGGGTTATGGAACATTGTGATGTCAGGGGTCATGGAGCATTATGATGAAAAGGGTCATGGAGCCTTTTGATGACAGGGGTCCTGGAACATTGTGATGAAAGGGGTGAGGAAGTATTGTGATGACTATTGATGGAACATTATGATATCCGTGGTGGGACAGTATTTTGATGGGAAGTGCAGGGAGCATTGTGATGACAAGATTTATGGAGCACTGTGATGAAAAGGTTGTGGAGCATTGTGATGACAAGCGCATGGCGCATTGTGATGACACAGGTCATGGGGCATTGTGCGGACAAGCGCATGGAGCATTATGATGATAATGGTCATGGAGCATTGTGCTGACAAAGGTATGGAGCATAGTGATGACATGGGTAACAGAGCATTGTGATGAAAATTTCATGGAGCATTGTGGTGACAAATATCACAGAGCCTTTTGATGACGAGGTCATGGACCATTGTGTTGACAAACTTCATGAAGCATTGTGATGACTGGAGTCACGGAACTTTGTGATGACAAGGTCCTGGAGCATTGTGATGAGAGGACGATGTAGCCTTGTGATGACAATTCTAATGGAGCATTCTGATGAAAACTGGCATGGAACATTGTGATTACAGGGGTCATGGAGCATTTGATGAAAATGGCATGGAGCATTGTGATGCCAAGGGTCATGGAGCTTTGTGATGCCAAAGTTCATGGAGCATTTTGATGACAAGGTCGTGGTGCATTGTGATGAGAAGGGCAGGGAGCATTGTGATGACAGTGTCATGGAGCAATTTGATGAAAAGGATGATGGAACATTTTGATGACAGTGGTTATGGAACATTGTTATGTCAGGGCTCATGGAGCATTGTGATGAAAAGGGTCATGGAGCATTTTGATGACAGGGGTTATGGAACATTGTGATGTCATGGTTCATGGAGCATTGTGATGATAAGATCATGTAGCATTGACATGACAGGGACCATGGAACATTGTGATGACAGGGGGGAGAGAGCATTTTGATGAGAAGTGCATGGAGAATTGTGATGACAAGTTTTTTGGAGCACTGTAACAACAAGGATGTGGAGCATTGTGATGACAAGTGCATGGCGCACTGTAATGACATGGGTTATGGAGCATTGTACTGACACACGCATCAAGCATTGTGCTGACAAGCTCATGGAGCATTGTGATGACAAGTGAATTGAGCATTGTGATGACAAATGTCATGGAGCATTGTGATGACTGGAATCACAGAGCATTGAGATGACAGGGGTCTTGGAGCATTGTGATGAGAAGGCCATGGAGCATTCTGATGACATGCATCATGGAGCTTTGTGATTAAGGTCATGGAGCATTGTGATTACACGGGTCTTGGAGCATTGTGATGAAAATGGTATGGATCATTGTGATGAAAAAGGCATGGAGCCTTGTCATGACAGGGTTCAAGGACCATACTGATGAAAAGTGTCAGGGAGCATTGTGATGACAAGTGTATTGAGCATTGTGATGACAAAGTTCATGGAACATTGTGATGAGAAGACCATGGATAATTGTGATGATGAGTGTCATGGTGCATTGTGACGACAATGGTTATGGAACATTGTGATCACAAGGGTTTGGAGCATTTTGATGACAGACGTCATGGAGCATATTGATTTCATTGTGATGACAATAGCATGAAGCATGATGACGTTGGACATAGTGCATTCTGATGACAGGGTCATGGAGCAATTTGATGAAAAGTGTCATGGAATATTTTGATGACAGTTGTTATGGAACATTGTGATTTCAGGGGTCTTGGAGCATTGTGATGAAAAGGGTGATGGAGCATTTTGATGACAGAGGATATGGAATATTTTGATGTCAGGAGTCATGGAGCATTGTGATGATAAGGGCATGTAGCATTGTGATGACAGAGGTCATGGAAAATTGTGATGACAGTGGTGAGGGAGTATTGTGATGACTAGTGATGGAACATTGCGATATCAGTGCTGAGAGAGCATTTTGATGAGAAGTGCATGGAGCATTGTGATAACAAAGTTTATGGAGCATTGTGATGACATGATTTATGGAGCATTGTGATGACTAGGCTGTGGAGAATTGTGATAACAAGTGCATGGCACATTTTGATGACATGGATCATGGATCATTGTGCTGAGAACCGAATGGAGCATTGTGAAGTCATGGGTCATGGAGCATTGTGCTGACAAAGGAATGGAACATTGTGATGACAACAATCACAGAGCATTGCGATGAAAAATTCATGGAGCACTGTGGTGACAATGGTCACAGAGCCTTGTGATGACGAGGGCATGGACCATTGTGATGAAAAAGGTCATGAAGCATTGTGATGACTGGAGTCACGGAGCATTTTGATGACAAGGGTATGGAGCATTGTGATGACAGTGGCATGGTGCATTGTTCTGACAAGTTTCATGGTTTATTGTGATGACAGTGGGCATGGCACATTCTGATGACAAGGTCATGGAGCATTGTGATGAGAAGATCATGGAGTACTGTGAAGACAGGGGTCAGTGAAAATTGTGATGACATATGTCATGGTCCATTTTGATGACAATGGCATGGAGCATTGTGATGCCAAGTGTCATGGAGGATTGTGATGACAAAGTTAATGGAGCATTGTGATGACAGGGGTTTGGAGCATTGTGAGGACAAGTGTCATGGAGCATTTTGATGACAAGGGCATGGAGGATTGTGATGACATGGGCCATTGAGAATTCTGATGACAAGTTCGTGAAGCATTGTGATGACAAGCATATGGAGCTTGCTATGACAGGGGTCATGGAGCATTGTGATGACAAGTGCATGGATAATTGTGATGACAAGAGCATGTAACATTGTGATTTGAAATGTCATGGAGCATTGTGATGGCAAGACGTTGGAGCATTGTGATGAGAAGACCATTGATAATTGTGATGACGAGCGTCATGGAGAACTGTAATGACAAGGGGCCTGGAGCATTGTGATGACAGGGGTCATGGAGAATTCTGATGACAAGTGTCATGGAGCATTCTGATGACAAGCTTGTGGAGTATTGTGATGACAATGGCGTGGAGAATTGTGATGAAAAGGGCATGGAGCATTGTGATGAAAAATGCATGCAGGCTTTTCATGACAGGTTTCGAGAAGCATTCTGACGACAAGTGTCAGGGAGCATTGTGATGACAAGTGTATTGAACATTGTGAAGACAAAGCTCATGGAGCATTGTGATGACAAGTGCATGGAATATTGTGATGACAGGCATCATGGAGCATTGTGATGACAAGTGTTATGGAACAATATGATCACAAGGATTTGGAGCACTGTGATGACAGAGGTCATGGATCATTTTGATATCAAGGAGCATGGAGCATAGTTATGACAGGGGTCATGGAGAATTGAGATGAGAAGATCATGGAGCATTGAGCTGAAAATGTTCATGGAGAATTCTGATGAAAGGGGTCATGGAGCATTGTGATGACAAGGTCCTGGAGAATTGTGATGAGAAGACCATGGAGCCTTGTGATGAGAAGTCTCATGGAGCATTCTGATGAGAAGGGGCATGGAGCATTGTGATTACAGGGGTCTTGGAGCATTGTGATTACAAGGGCAAGGAGCATTGTGAGTGATGTCCAAGGAGCATTCTGATGACATGCGTCATGGAGCTTTGTAAAGACCATGGCATGGAGCATTGTGATTACAGGTGTCTTGGAGCATTGTGATGAAAAGGGAATGGATCATTGTGATGAATATGGCATGGAGCCTTGTCATGACAGGGTTCAAGGAGCACACTAACGACAAGTGTCAGGGAGCATTGTGATGACAAGTGTATTGATCATTGTTATGACAAAGGTCATGGAACATTGTGATGAGAAGTTCATGGATAATTGTGATGACGAGCCTCATGGGGCGTTGTGATGACAAGTGTTATGGAGCATTGTGATCACATGGGTTTGGAGCCTTGTGATGACAGAGGTCATGGAGCATTTTAATTTCATTGTGATGACAACAGCATGAAGCATTATGATGATGGGCATGGTTCGTTGTGATGACAGAGTTCATGGAGCATTGAGATGAAAAGGTGTATGGAGCATTGTGATTACTCGGGTCATGGAACATTGTGATGACAAGGCCATGGAACATTGTGATGACAGGGGTGAGGGAGTATTGTGATGACTAGTGATGGAAAATTGTAATATCAGTGGTGAGAGAGCATTTTGATTCGAAGTGCATGGAGCTTTGTGATGATAATGTTTATGGAATATTGTGATGACAAGTTTGGGGAGCATTGTGATGACAAGTGCATGGCGCACTGTGATGACATGGATCATGGAGCATTGTGCTGACAAGCGCATGGAGCATTGTGATGACAAGGGTCATGGAGCATTGTGCTGAGAAAAGCATGCAGCATTGTGATGACAAGGCTCAGAGAGCATTTGGATGAAAAGTTCATGGAGCATTTTGGTGACAAAGTTCACAGAACCTTGTGATGACGAGGGCATGGACCATTGTGATGACAAAGTTCATGAAGCATTGTGATGACTGAAGTCACAGAGAATTGTGATGACAAGGGAATGGAGCATGGTGATCACGGGCATGGAGCATTGGTGTGACAATTTTCATGGATTATTGTGATGACAGTCGGCATGGCGCATTGTGATGACAAGGGCATGGAGCATTGTGATGACAAGGTCATGGAGTATTGTGAAGACAGGTGTCAGGGTGCATTGTGATGGCATATGTCATGTTCCATTGTGATGACAATGGCATGGAGAATTGTGATGCCAATTGTCATGGAGCATTGTGAAGACAAAGGTAATGGAGCATTGTGATGACAAGGGCTTGGAGCATTGTGATGACAATGGTCATGGAGCATTGTGATGAAAAGGGCTTTTGAGAATTTTGATGACAAGTTCGTGAAGCACTGTGATGAAAAGCAAATGGAGCTTGCTATGACAGGGGTCATGGAGCATTGCGATGACAAGTGCATGGAGAATGTGATTACAAGAGCATGTAACATTGTGATTTGAAGTGTCATGGAGCATTGTGATGACAAGACGGTGGAGCATTGTGATGAGAAGACCATGGATAACTGTGATGACGAGCGTCATGGAGAACTGTAATGACAAGGGGCATGGAGCATTGTGATGACAGGGGTCATGGAGCATTGTGATGACAAGTGTCATGGAGCCTTCTGATGACAAGCTTGTGGAGTATTGTGATGACAATGGCATGGAGCATTGTGATGAGAAGACCATGGAGCCTTGTGATGAGAAGTCTCATGGAGCATTCTGAGGAAAAGGGGCATGGAGCATTGTGATTACAGGGGTCTTGGAGCATTGTGATTACAAGGGCATGGAGCATTGTGAGAGATGTCCAAGGAGCATTCTGATGACATGTGTCATGGAGCTTTGTGATGACCAGTGCAAAGAGCATAATGATTACATGGGTTTTGGAGCATTGTGATGAAAAGGGCATGGATCATTGTGATGAAAAAGGCATGGAGCCTTGTCATGACAGTGTTCAAGGAGCATACTGATGGCAAGTGTCAGGGCGCATTGTTGTGACAAGTGTATTGAGCATTGTGATGACAAATGTTATGGAGCATTGTGATGGGAAGACCATGGATAATTGTGATGACGAGTGTCATGGGGCGTTGTGATGACAAGTGTTATGGAACATTGTGATAACAAGGGTTTGGAGCATTGTGATGACAGAGGTCATGGAGCATTTTGATTTCATTGTGAAGACAACAGCATGAAGCATTATGATGATGCGCCTGGCGCATTGTGATGACAGGGTTCATGGCGCATTGAGATGAAAAGTGGCATGGAGCATTGTGATTACAGGTGTCTTGGAGCATTGTGATGACAAGGGCATGGAGCATTGTGAATGAGAAGGCCATGGAGCATTCTGATGACATGCGTCATGGAACTTTGTGATGACAAGGGCATGGAGCATTTGTCTGAAAATTTTCATGGATTATTGTGATGAGAGTGGGCATGGAGCATTGTGATGACAAGGACACGGAAAACTGTGATACATGGGTCATGGAGGATTGTAATGACAAGGTCATGGAGCATTGTGATGAGAAGGGCATCGAACATTGTGATGACAAGCGTCATTGAGCTTTGTGATGACAAGGGCATGGAGCAATGTGATGAGAGGCTTCATGAAGCATTGTGATGACAATGGCATGGAGCATTGTGATGCCCAAGTGTCATGGAGCTTTTTGATGACAAAGGTCATGGAGCATTTTGGTGACAAGGGAGTGGTGCATTGTGATGATAACGGCATGTAGCATTGTGAAGATAGGGGTCATGGAACATTGTGATGACAGTGGTGAGGGAGTATTGTGATGACTAGTGATGGAAAATTGTGATATCAGTGGTGAGAGAGCATTTTCATGAGAAGTGCATGGAGCATTGTGATGACAATGTTTATGGAGCATTGTGATGACAAGGATGTGGAGCATTGTGATGACAACTGCATGGCACATTGTGATCACATCGGTCATGGAGCATTGTGCTGAAAAGCTCATAGAGCATTGTGATGAAAAGTGTCATGGAACATTGTGCTGACAAGCTCATAGAGCATTGTGATGACAAGTGTCATGGAACATTGTGCTGACAAAGGCATTTAGCATTGTGATGCCAAGTGTCACAGAGCATTGTGATGAAAAGTTCATGGAACATTTTGGTGACAAATGTCACAGAGACTTGTGATGATGAGGGCATGGACCATTGTGATGACAAAGTCTTGAAGCATTGTGATGACTGGAGTCACGAAGCATTGTGATGACATGTGTCATGGAGCATTGTGATGACAAGTGCATGGAGCATTGTGATGAGAGGGGCATGGAGCATCGGTCTGAAAAATTTCATGGATTATTGTGATAACAGTGGGCATTGCACATTGGGAATGCAAGGGCATGGAGCACTGTGAAGAAAACGTCATGGAGTATTGTGAAGTCAGGTGTCAGGGACCATTGTGATGACCTATGTCATGGTGCATTGTGATGACAATGGCATGGAGCATTGTGATGACAAGTGTCATGGAGGATTGTGATGACAAAGGTAATGGAGCATTGTGATGAAAAGGGCTTGGAGCATTGTGATGAGAAGTGTCATGGAGCATTGTAATGACAAGGGCATGGAGCATTGTGATGACCAAGGCAACTGAGAATTTTGATGCCAACGTCGTGAAACATTGTGATGACAAGCACATGGAACTTGCTATGACAGGTGTCATGGAGCATTGTGATGACAAGTGCATGGATAATTGTGATGACAATAGCATGTAACTTTGTGATGAGAAATGTCTTGGAGCATTGTGATGACAAGGACGTGGAGAATTGTGATGACAAGGGACATGGAGCACTGTAATGACCAGGGCATTGAGCATTGTGATTTCAAGACCGTGGAGCATTGTGATGAGAAGGTCATGGATAATTGGGATGACGAGCGTCATGGAGCACTGTAATGACAAGGGAAATGGAGCATTTTGATGACAGGTGTCATGGATCATTGCGATTACAGGTTTCTTGGAGCATTGTGATGACAAGGGCATGGAGCATTGTGAATGAGAAGGCCATGGAGCATTCTGATGACATGCGTCATGGAGCTTTGTGATGACAAGGGCATGGAGCATTTGTCTGAAAATTTTCATGGATTATTGTGATGAGAGTGGGCATGGAGCATTATGATGACAAGGACACGGAACACTGTGATACATGGGTCATGGAGGATTGTAATGACAAGGTCATGGAGCATTGTGATGAGAAGGGCATCGAACATTGTGATGACAAGCGTCATTGAGCTTTGTGATGACAAGGGCATGGAGCAATGTGATGAGAGGCTTCATGAAGCATTGTGATGACAATGGCATGGAGCATTGTGATGCCAAGTGTCATGGAGCTTTGTGATGACAAAGGTCATGGAGCATTTTGATCACAAGGGAGTGGTGCATTGTGATGATAACGGCATGTAGCATTGTGAAGATAGGGGTCATGGAACATTGTGATAACAGTGGTGAGGGAGTATTGTGATGACTAGTGATGGAACATTGTGATATCAGTGGTGAGAGAGCATTTTCATGAGAAGTGCAGGGAGCATTGTGATGACAATGTTTATGGAGCATTGTGATGACAAGGATGTGGAGCATTGTGATGACAACCGCATGGCACATTGTGATCACATCAGTCATGGAGCATTGTGCTGACAAGCTCATAGAGCATTGTGATGACAAGTGTCATGGAACATTGTGCTGACAAAGGCATGGAGCATTGTGATGCCAAGGGTCACAGAGCATTGTGATGAAAAGTTCATGGAACATTTTGGTGACAAATGTCACAGAGACTTGTGATGATGAGGGCATGGACCATTGTGATGACAAAGTCTTGAAGCATTGTGATGACTGGAGTCACGGAGCATTGTGATGACATGTGTCATGGAGCATTGTGATGACAAGTGCATGGAGCTTTGTGATGACAGGGGCATGGAGCATCGGTCTGAAAAATTTCATGGATTATTGTGATGACAGTGGGCATTGCACATTGGGAATGCAAGGGCATGGAGCACTGTGAAGAAAACGTCATGGAGTATTGTGAAGTCAGGTGTCAGGGACCATTGTGATGACCTATGTCATGGTGCATTGTGATGACAATGGCATGGAGCATTGTGATGACAAGTGTCATGGAGGATTGTGATGACAAAGGTAATGGAGCATTGTGATGAAAAGCGCTTGGAGCATTGTGTTGAGAAGTGTCATGGAGCATTGTAATGACAAGGGCTTGGAGCATTGTGATGACCAAGGCAACTGAGAATTTTGATGCCAACGTCGTGAAACATTGTGATGACAAGCACATGGAACTTACTATGACAGGTGTCATGGAGCATTGTGATGACAAGTGCATGGATAATTGTGATGACAATAGCTTGTAACTTTGTGATGGGAAATGTCTTGGAGCATTGTGATGACAAGGACGTGGAGAATTTTGATGACAAGGGACATGGTGCACTGTAATGACCAGGGCATTGAGCATTGTGATTTCAAGACCGTGGAGCATTGTGATGAGAAGGTCATGGATAATTGGGATGACGAGCGTCATGGAGCACTGTAATAACAAGGGAAATGGAGCATTTTGATGACAGGTGTCATGGATCATTGTGATGACAGGGGTCATGGAGCATTCTGATGACAAGCTTGTGGAGTATTCTGATGACACTGGCATGGAGTACTGTGATGAAAAGGGCATGGAGCATTGTGATGAAAAAGGCATGGAACCTTTTCATGACAGGTTTCAAGGAGCATTCTGACGACAAGTGTCAGGGAGCATTGTGATGACAAGTGTATTGAGCATTTTGATGTCAAATTTCATGCAGCATTGTGATGACAGGCATCATGGAGCGTTGTGATGACAAGTGTTATGGAACATTGTGATCACAAGGGTTTGGAGCATTGTGATGACAGAGGTCATGGATCATTTTCATTTCAAGGGGCATGGAGCATTGTGATGACAAGGGCATGAAGCAATGTGAACCCAAGGTTCACCGAGGATTTTGATGACAATTGGAACGGAGTATTGTGATGTCAAGTGCATGGAGCATTGTGATGACAATGTCATGAAGCATTTTGCTGACAAAGGCATGGAGCATTTTGATGACAAGTATCATTGAGCACTGTGATGACAAGCGTCACGGAGCATTGTGATTACAGGGGTCATGGAGCATTGGGATGACAAGGGCATGGATCATCGTGATGACAAGGGTCATGGAGCATTTTGATGACAAGAGTCCCGGATCATTGTGTTGTCAGGGGTCATGGAGCATTGTGATGACAGTGGTAATGGAGCATTGTGATGACAGGTTCATGGAGCATTGTGATGAGAAAGTCATAGAGCATTGGGCTAAAAATATTCATGGAGTATTGTGAAGGCGTGGGTCATGGAACATTGTGATGACAAGAGAATGGAGCATTGTGATGACAAGGTACTGAAGCTTTGTGATAAGAAAACATTGGAGCCTTGTGTTGACGAGTCTCATGGAGCATTCTGATGAAAAGGGGCATGGAGAATTATGATTACATGGGTCTTGGAACATTGTGAAGAAAAGGGCATGGATCATTGTGATGAAAAAGTCATGGAGCCTTGTTATGACTGGGTTCAAGGAGCATAATGACGACAAGTGTCACGGAGCATTGTGATGACAAGTGTATTGAACATTGTGATGACAAAGGTCATGGAGCATTGTGATGAGAAGACCATGGATAATTGTGATGTAGAGCGTCATGGGGCATTGTGATGACATGTTTTATGGAACACTGTGGTCACAAGGCTTTGGAACATTGTGATGACAGAGGTCATGGAGCATTTTGATTTCATTGTAATGAAAATAGCATGAAACATTATGATGATGGGCATGGTTCATTGTGATGACAGGGTTCATGGAGCACGGAGATGAAAAGGGGCATGGAGCATTGTGATTACAGGGGTCTTGGAGCATTGTGATGAGACGTTCATGGAGCATTGGGCTAAAAATGTTCATGGAGAATTGTGATTACAGGGGTCATGGAGCACTGTGATCACAAGGGTCATGGAGCATTGTGATGACAAGCGTCACGGAATATTCTGATTAAAGATGTCATGGAGCATTGGGATGACAAGGGCATGGATCATTGTGATGACAAGTATCATGGAGATTTTTGATGACAAGAGTCCCGGATCATTGTGTTGTGAGGGGTCATGGAGCGCGGGGATGACAGTGGTCATGGAGCATTGTGATGACAGGGGTCATGGTGCATTGTGATGAGAAGGTCATGGATCATTGGGCTGAAAATGTTCATGGAGTATTGTGATGTCAGGGGTCATGGAGCATTGTGATGACAAGGGAATGGAGCATTGTGATGACAGTGTCCTGGAGCATTGTGCTGAGAAGACCATGCAGTCTTATGATGACAATTCTCATGGAGCATTCTGATGAAAAGCGGCATGGAGCATTGTAATTAATGGGGTCTTGGAGCATTGAGATGACAAGGGCATGGAGCATGGTGATGAGAAGGCCATGGAGCTTTCTGATGACATGCGTCATGGAGCTTTGTGAAGACAAGCACATGGAGCATTGTGATTACCGGGGTCTTGGAGCATTGTGATGAAAAGGGCATAGATCATTGCGATGAAAAATGCATGGAGCCTTGTCATGACAGGGTTCAAGGAGCATACTGAGGACAAGTGTCAGGGAGAATTGAGATGACAAGTGTATTGAGCATTGTGATGACAAAAGTCATGGAGCATTGTGATGAGAAGACCATGGATAATTGTGATGACGAGCGTAATGGGGCGTTGTGATGCCAAGTGTTATGGAAAATTGTGATCACAAGGGTTTGGGGCATTTTGGTGTCAGAGGTCATGGAGAATGTTGATTTCATTGTGATGACAATAGCATGAAGCATTATGATGATGGGCATGGTGCATTGTGATGACAGGGTTCATTCAGCATTGAGATGAAAAGTAGCATGGAACATTGTGATGACAAATGTCATGAAGCATTGTGATGACTGGAGTCACTGAGCATTGTGATGACAGGGTTCATGGAGCATTGTGATGAAAAGGGCATGGAGAATTGGGATGAAAGGGGCATGGAACATTGGTCAGACATGTTTCATGGATTATTGTGGTGAGAGAGGGCATGACACATTGGTCTGACATGTTTCATGGATTATTGTGATGACAGAGGGCATGGCACATTGTGATAACTAGCGCATGGAGCATTGTGATGACAAGGTCATTGATTATTGTGAAGAAAGGTGTCAGGGAGCATTGTGGTGACATATGTCACGGTGCATTGTGATGACAATGGCAATGAGCATTGTGATGCCAAGTGTCATGGAGAAATGTGATGACAAATGTAATGGAGAATTGTGATGACAAGGGCTGGGAGCATTGTGATGACAAAGGTAATGGAGCATTATGATGACAAGGGAATGGATCATTGTGATGACAAGGGTCATGGAACATTTTGATGACAAAAGTCCCGGATCATTGTGTTGTCAGGTTTCATGGAGCATTGTGATGACATGGGTCATGGAGCATTGTGATGAGAGGGTTCATGGAGCATTGTGATGACAGGGGTCTTGGAGCATTCTGATGACAACCTTGTGGAGTATTATGATGACAATGGCATGGAACATTGTGAGAAAAAGGGCATGGAGCATTTTGATGAAAAAGGCATGGAGCCTTTTCAAGACAGGGTTCAAGGAGCATTCTGAGGAAAATTGTCAGGGAGCATTGTGATGACAAGTGTATTGAGCATTGTGATGACAAAGTTCATGGAGCATTGTGATGACAAAGTTCATGGAGCATTGTGATGACAAGGGCATGGATTATTGTGATGACAGGCATCATGGAGCGTTGTGATGACAAGTGTTATGGAGCGTTGTGATGACAAGTGTTATGGAACATTGCGATCACAAGTGTTTGGAGCATAGTGATGAGAGAGGTCATGGATCATTTTTATTTCAAGAATCATGGAGCATTGTGATGACAAGGGCATGAAGCAGTGTGATCCCAAAGTTCATGGAGGATTGTGATGACACAGGTAATGGAGAATTGTGAGGACAAGTGAATGGAGCATTGTGATGACAAGGTCTTGTATCATTTTGCTGACAATGGCATGGAGCACCGTGATGACAAGTGTCATGGAGCTATGTGACAACAAGTGTCAAGGACCATTGTGATTACAGGGGTCATGGAGAATGGGGATGACAAGCGCATGGAATATTCTGATGACAAGTGGCATGGATCATTTTGATAGCTGTGGTCATGTAGCATTGTGATGACATGGGTCATGGAGCATTGTGATGAGAAAGGAATGGAGCAATGCGATGAGAAGGTCCTGGAGCATTGTGATGAGAGGGCCATGGTGCCTTGTGATGACAAGTGTCATGGAGCATTGTGCTGACAAAGGCATGGAGCATTGTGATGACAAGGGACACAGAGCATTGTGAAGAAAAGTTCATGGAGCATTGTGGTGACAAAGATCACAGAGCCTCGTGTGAAGAGGGCATGGATCAGTGGTCTGACAATTTTCATGGATTATTGTGATCACAGTGTGCATGGAGCATTATGATGACAAGGGCATGGAGCATTGTGGTGACAAACATCACAGAGCCTTGTGTGACCAGGGCATGGACCGTTGTGATGACAAAGGTCATGAAGCATTGTGATGACTGGAGTCACGGAGCATTGTGATGACAGGTGTCATGGAGCATTGTGATGACAAGGGAATGGTGCACTGTAATGAGAAAGCCATGGAGCATTCTGAAGACATGCATCATGGAGCTTTGTGATGACAAGGACATGGAGCATTGTGATTTCATGTGTATGGAGCCTTGTGATGACAAGGGTCATGGAGCCTTGTGATGACAAGGCTGTGGAACATTTTGATGACTTGGATAATGGAGCATTGTTATGACAGTGGTAATGGAGCATTGTGTTGACAATGCCATGGGGCATTGGTCTGAAAAGTTTCATGGATTATTGTGATGAGAGTGGGACTGGAGCACTGTGATGAAAAATGCCTGGAACACTGTGATACAGGGTTCATGGAGGACTGTAATGACAAGGGCATGGAGCATTGTTATGAGAAGGGCATCGAACATTGTGATGACAAGCGTCATGGACATTTGTGATGACAAGGGCATGGAGCAATGTGATGAGAAGTTTCCTGGAGCATTGTGATGACAATGACATGGAGCATTGTGATGCCAAGGGTCACTGAACTTTGTGATGACAAATGTTATGGAGCATTTTGATGACATGTGTTATGGAGCATTTTGAGGTCAGGGGTCATGGAGCACTGTGATGATAAGTGCATGTAGTATTGTGATGACATGGGTCATGGGACATTGTGATGAGAAGGGTGAGGGAGTATTGTGATGACTAGTTATGGAACAGTGTGATATCAGGGGTGACAGAGCATTATGATGAGAAGTGCAGGGAGCATTGTGATGACAAGCTGGTGGAGCATTGTGTTGACAAGCACATGGAGCATTGTGATGACAAGTGTCTTTGTGTATTGTGCTGAGAAAGGCATGGAGCATTGTGATGACAAGGGTCATGGAGCATTGTGATGAAAAGTTCATGGAGCATTGTGGTGACAGGTCACAGAGCCTTGTGATGATGAGGGCACTGACCATTGTGATCACAAAGATCATGAAGCATTGTGATGAATGGAGTCACGGAGCATTGTCATGACAGCGGCCATGGAGCATTGGGATGTCAAGGGCATGGAACATTGTGATGACAGGGGCTTGGAGCATTTTGATGGTAAAACCCTGAAGCATTGTGATGAGAAGACCTTGGGTAATTGTGATGACGAGCATCATGGAGCACTGTACTGACAAGGGTCATGGAGCATTGTGATGACTGGTGTCAGGGAACATTGTGATGACAGAGGTCATGGAGCATTGTGATGACAAGGGCATGGAGTATTGTGATGACAAGTGCTTGGAGCATTGTGATGACAAGTGTCATGGAGCATTGTGATGACAATGGCATGGAGCATTGTGATGACAACGTCATGGATTATTGTTAAGATATGTGTCAGGGAGCATTGTGATGACATTTGTCATGTTCCATTGTGATGCCAATGACATGGAGCATTGTGATGCCAAGTGTCATGGAGGATTGTGATGACAAAGGTAAAGGAGCTTTGTGATGACAAGGGCATGGATCATTGTGATGACAAGGGCCATTGAGAATTTTAATGACCAGGTCTTGAAACATTGTGATGACAATCGCATGGAGCTTGCTATGACAAGCGTCCTGGAGCATAGTGATGACAAGTTCATGCAGAATTGTGATGACAAGAGCATATAACATTGTGAGGAGAAATGTCAAGGAGCATTGTGATGATAAGGATGTGGAGAATTGTGATGACAAGGGACATGGAGCATTGAGATGACCAGGGCATGGAGCATTGTGATGGTAAAACCCTGAAGCATTGTGATGAGAAGACCTTGGGTAATTGTAATGACGAGCATCATGGAGCACTGTACTGACAAGGGGCATGGAACATTGTGATGACAGGTGTCAGGGAACATTGTGATGACAGAGGTCATGGAGCATTGTGATGACAAGGGCATGGAGTATTGTGATGACAAGGGCTTGGAGCATTGTGATGACAAGTGTCATAGAACATTGTGATGACAATGGCATGGAGCATTGTGATGACAACGTCATGGATTATTGTTAAGATAGGTGTCAGGGAGCATTGTGATGACATATGTCATGTTCCATTGTGATGCCAATGACATGGAGCATTGTGATGCCAAGTGTCATGGAGGATTGTGATGACAAAGGTAAAGGAGCTTTGTGATGACAAGGGCATGGATCATTGTGATGACAACGGCCATTGAGAATTTTAATGACCTGGTCTTGAAACATTGTGATGACAAGCGCATGGAGCTTGCTATGACAGGGGTCCTGGAGCATTGTGATGACAAGCGCATGCAGAATTGTGATGACAAGAGCATATAACATTGTGAGGAGAAGTGTCAAGGAGCATTGTGATGATAAGGACGTGGAGAATTGTGATGACAAGGGACATGGAGCATTGAGATGACCAGGGCATGGAGCATTGTGATGGTAAAACCCTGAAGCATTGTGATTAGAAGACCTTGGGTAATTGTGATGATGAGCATCATGGAGCACTGTACTGACAAGGGGCTTGGAGCATTGTGATGACAGGTGTCAGGAAACATTGTGATGACAGAGGTCATGGAGCATTGTGATGACAAGGGCTTAGAACATTGTGATGACAAGGGATTGGAGCATTGTGATGACAAGTGTCATGGAGCATTGTGATGACATTGGCATGCAGCATTGTGATGACAAGGGACATTGAGTATTTTTATAACAATGTTATGAAGCATTGTGATGACAAGCATATGGAGCTTGCTATGACATGGGTCAGGGAGCATTGCGATGACAAGTGCATGGAGAATTGTGATGACAAAAGCATTTAACATTGTGATGAGAAGTGTCATCGAGCATTGTGATGACAAAGAGGTGGAGAATTGTGATGACAAGGGACATGGAGCATTGTGATGACCAGGGCATGGAGCAATGTGATGTCAAGACGGTGGAGCATTGTGATGACAAGGCCATGGATAATTGTGATGACGAACATCATGGAGCATTATGATGACAAGAGCCGTGGAGCATTCGGAAATAAGATATCACTTATGAAGGAAATGTAAACATGGCTACACATGAACAGAATTAGGAAAGAGAACAGAGTTTCACATTTAGAAAACTTACTTATGCCTGCTTAAGGGGAAAGGAGAGGTGGGGAGATGAACAAAACCAGAGTTTGATATTAGCACAGGTACCGTTGCATAATCCAAATACAGAAGAGACAAGACCTACTCCTTCCTCACTGAACGGGACTCAACAGCCCTATTCCCGCAGAGGAATATATCTGACTAGTAAGAATCTTAACACCTACGTATTGATATGTATCCATAAGTGAATCAAGTGTGTCTAGACTGGCATAAACATGTCAGTGAATATCAGCTCAACCTCATTATATAAATGAATTTCAAAAACAAAACAAAAAAACAGCGAAATTCTAACACAACTACTTCAGGTGTTCTGATGAAACCTGGAATGACCCTATCTAAAATGACAGCTGGATGCGACATAAGGCTGGACACTTGGGACTGAGAGGATTGGTGAGATTGGATGAGAAAATGCAGACCGTTTAAAGCAATAATGCATGCCACCAATTCCATGGGTCCCAAGTCGACATGTAAAAGGGAATATCACTACAGTTATAACATGTATGGGAAACGTAGAGAAGGGAAACTGTGTGAATACTAAAGGATTCTAAAACTCAACTAATAGTCCCTATCCTGGTGCTCCAGTTTGAGTTTCGAACTGCTTTACTATCAATCTCCCAACTTGGATAGACAGACCCTTTAACCTCCTGGTTCGCACAGGTTGCCAATTTGGCAGAGGATGAAAGGGAAGAGGGAGAACCAATGAGAGAGTAGCTGTTAGGCATTTGGACTGGCACATGTCACTCTAATTTCCCGTCAGGAAGAAATATTAACCAAAGTCTCAGTCACCCGCCAGGAACCAGTACAGGTCCTCAACCAAAATTGTGGATTTGCTGTCAGCTTACAAAAAACGAGTTGAAAAATGGAGCTCTGGGGCACAGAAATTCAAAAACTGGCAGGTAACGAATGACAACTATAGTCCAAAAATCTTTTGAGGGATGGAAAAGAGGTGGACTTGAAAACGAGACACAATAGCATGAAACAAATTTCAAGAGGTACTTTGGAATCGCCTTTTAAGCACAGCAAGAAGGGCTCATTGTCAACAATGATGCACTTGGCCAAAAAGTGCATATGAGTTTTCTCCAGAATATATTCAGGAGAAAATGCATAGGCCCTTTTTGGCCAAGCAAGCAAGCGGGCAATGCAAATCTGCACTACAAAGCAGTATCACTTCCCACCGGACAAAAGGGACATCCGCAAAATGTGTAAAACTAGAAAGGCAACACAGGACCTGGAGAACAGGGAGCCTAGTTATGCTGATGGGCGGGATGTAAATTGCCAACTGCCTCTCTGGAAGAATGCATTGTGTTCCCCCAAAAAAGTAAACAACAGAGCTACACAGCCAAGTGCACTTCCAGTCTAGGGCATATATCTTGGGAAAACTGAAAATCAATAAGACAGAGCCACCCCAAAATTTAGGGCTGCACTGCTTACAAGAACCTCAACTTGGGTACACCTGAAATATCCCAGGAAAGACAAAAATGGTTCAAGAAATTGTGGTACTTACGTACGATGGAATATCTCTCAGCCATGAAATCAATGTCATAAGGCCAGTAGCAGCAAAATGAGTGGATTCAGGTATGATGATTCTAAGGAAAATAAGTCACAGAGAATAAGAAACTTATCATAAGATATCACTTATGAAGGTCCTGTAAACATGGCTACACATGAAGTGAGTTAGGAAAGAGAACAGAGTCTCACATTCAGAAAACACCCTTATGCCTTCTTAAGGGGGAAGGAGAGGTGTGGTGATGCATAAAACCAGAGATTGATAATAGTACAGGTACTGTTCCAAAATCCAAATACGGAATAGATAAGACCTAAAGTTTACTGAGTTAAAGGAACTCAAAACCCCATATTTCCCACAGAGGAATACATCTGACTAGTATAAATCTTAAAACCTATGTATCAATATGTCTCCATAAGGTAATCAAGTGTGTCTAGACTGGCATAAACATGGCAGTGAGAATCAGCTCAAACCCACTAAGGAGGTACTTCAATAACAAAACAAAAAAGCAGGGAAATTCTTTAAATTTCCTTCAGGGGCTCTGATGAAACCTGGAATGATACTATCTATAATGACAGCTGGATGTGGCATAAGGCTGGACACTTGGGACTGAGAGGATTGGTGAGATTCGGTGAGCAAATACAGACCATTTAGAGCAATAATTTGTGGCACACATTCCAAGGGTCCCAACTCTCCAGGTTGAAGGGAATATTAATACATCTATAACATGTACGGGAAACCTAGAGAATGGACACACTGTGAATACGAAAGGTTTCTAAAACTCAACTAATAGTCCGTTTCCTGGTGCTCCGATTTGAATTTCCAAATGCCTTACTATCAATCTCCCAACTTAGAGAGACAGCCCCCCCCTTTAACCTCCTGGTTCTCACATGTTGCCAATTTGGCGGAGGATGAAAGGGAAGATGGACAACCAATGAGAGAGTAGCTGTTAGGCATTTGGACTGGCATTAGTCACTGTAATCTCCTGGCACGAAGAAGTATTAGCCAAAGTATCAGCCACCCGCCCGGAACCAGTATAGGTCCTGAACCAAAATTTTGGACTTGCGTTCAGCTCACAAAAAACGAGTTGAAAAATGGAGCTCAGGGGCACAGCAATTCACAAACGGGCAGAGTAACAGAGGAAAACTATCGTCCAAAAATATGTTGAGGGAAGGCAACAAGGTGGACTTGAAAGCGAGCCAGAATAGCAGGAAACAGATTTCAAGAGGTAAATTGGAATCGCCTTTAAAGCACAGTAAGAGGGGCACAAATTCGACAATGATGCAATGGGCCAAAAAGTGCGTATTACTTTTCTCCTGAATATATTCAGGAGAAAACGCATACGCCCTTTTTGGCCGAGCCAGCAAGCGGGCAATGCAAATCTGCACTACAAAGCAGTATCACTTCCCACCGGACAAAAGGGAAATCCGCAAAATGTGTAAAAACTAGAAAGGCAACTCAGGCCCTGGAGAACAGGGAGCCTAGTTATGCTGATGGGCGGGATGTAAAATGCCAACTGCCTCTCTGGCGGAGTGCATTATTTTCCCTAAAACAAGTAAACAACAGAGCTACAGAGCCAGGGGCACTTCCAGTCAGGGGAATATACCTTGGGAAAACTGAAAATCAATAAAACAGAGCCACCCAAAATTTAGGGCTGCACTGCTTACAAGAACCTCAACTTGGGTACACCTGAAATATCCCAGGAAAGACAAAAAGGGTTCAAGAAATTGTGGTACATACGTACGATGGAATATCCCTCAGCCATGAAATCAATGTCATAAAGCCAGTAGCAGCAAAATGATTGGATTCAGGTACGATGATTCTAAGTGAAATAAGTCACAGAGAAAAAGAAACTTATCATAAGATATCACTTATGAAGGTCCTGGAAACATGGCTACACATGAACTGAGTTAGGAAAGAGAACTGAGTCTCACATTTAGAAAACACTCTTATGCCTGCTTAAGTGGGAAGGAGAGGTGGGGTGATGCATAAAACCAGAGTTTGATATTAGTACATGTACCATTCCCAAAACCAACTATGGAAGAGTCAATCCCTACACCTTCCTCAGTGAAAGGGACTCAAAACCCCATATTTCCCACAGAGGAATATATCTGATTAGTAAGAATATTAAAACATATGTATTGATAGGTCTCCGTAAGGGAATCAAGTGTGTACTAACTGGCATAAACATGGCAGTGAGAATCAGATCAAACCCAATATAAAAAGGAATTTCAAAAACAAAACAAAAAAACAGGGAAATTCTTTACAATTCCTTCAGGGGCTCTGATGAAACTTGTAATGACCCTATCTACAATGACAGCTGGATGTGGCATTAGTCTGGACACTTGGGACTGAGAGGATTGGTGAGATTGGGTCAGCAAATGCAGACCATTTAAAGCAATAATGTGTGGCACACATTCCAATGGTCCCAACTCCGCAGGTTGAAGGGAATACTACTACAGCTATAACCTTTACGGGAAACCTAGAGAATGGACACAATGTGAATATGAAAGGTTTTTAAAACTCAACTAATAATCCTTCTCATGTTGCTTCAGTTTGTATTTCCAACTGCTTTACTATCAATCTCCCAACTTGGAAAGACAGCCCCTTTAACCTCCTGATTCTCACATGTTGCCAATTGGCAGAGGATGAAAGGTAAGATGGAGAACCAATGAGAGAGTTGCTGTTAGGCATTTGGACTGGCACATGTCACTCTAATTTCCCGTAAGGAATAAATATTAACCAAAGTCTCAGTCACCCGCCAGGAACCAGTACAGGTCCTCAACCAAAATTGTGGATTTGCTGTCAGCTTACAAAAAACGAGTTGAAAAATGGAGCTCTGGGGTACAGCAATTCAAAAACTGGCAGCGTAATGAACGACAACTATTGTCCAAAAATCTTTTGAGGGATGGCAATGAGGCGGACTTGAAAACGAGGCACAATAGCATGAAACAAATTTCAAGAGGTACTTTGGAATCGCCTTTTAAACACAGCAAGAGGGGCTCATTGTCGACAATGATGCACTTGGCCAAAAAGTGCATATGAGTATTCTCCAGAATATATTCAGGAGAAAATGCATATGCCCTTTTAGGCCAAGCAAGCAAGCGGGCAATGCAAATCTGCACTACAAAGCAGTATCACTTCCCACTGGACAAAAGGGACATCTGCAAAATGTGTAAAAACTGGAAAGGCAACGCATGCCCTGGAGAACAGGGAGCCTAGTTATGCTGATGGGCGGGATGTAAATTGCCAACTGCCTCTCTGGAAGAATGCATTTTGTTCCCCCAAAAAAGGAAACAACAGAGCTACAGAGCCAAATGCACTTCTTGTCTAGGGAATATACCTTGGGAAAACTGAAAATCAGTAAGACACAGCCACCCCAAAATTTAGGGCTGCACTGCTTACAAGAACCTCAACTTGGGTACACCTGAAATATCCCAGGAAAGACAAAAATGGTTCAAGAAATTGTGGTACTTACGTACGATGGAATATCTCTCAGCCATGAAATCAATGTCATAAGGCCAGTAGCAGCAAAATGAGTGGATTCAGGTATGATGACTCTAAGGAAAATAAGTCACAGAGAAAAAGAAACTTATCATAAGATATCACTTATGAAGGTCCTGTAAACATGGCTACACATGAACTGATTTAGGTAGGAGAACAGAGTCTCCCATTTAGAAAACACTCTTATGCCTGGTTAAGGGGGACGGAGAGGTGGGGTGATGCATAAAACCAGAGTTTGATAGTAGTACAAGTACCGTCTCAAAAACCAAATGAGGAATAGTCAAGACCTTCACTTTCCGCAGTGAAAGGGACTCAAACCCCATATTTCCCGCAGAGGAATATATCTGACTAGTAAGAATCTTAAAACCTATGTACTGATAAGTCTCCGTAAGGGAATCAAGTGTGTCTAGACTGGCATAAACATGGCACTGAGAATCAGCTCAAACCCACTATAAAAAGGAATTTCAAAAACCAAAGAAAAAAACAGGGAAATTCTTTACAATTCCTTCAGGAGCTCTGATGAAACCTGGAATGACCCTATCTACAACGACAGATGGATGTGGCATAAGGATGGACACTTGGGACTGATAGGATTGGTGAGATTGGGTCAGCAAAAGCAGACCATTTAAACAATAATGTGTGGCACACATTCCAAGGATTCAAACTCTCCTGGTTGAAGGGAATTTTACTACAGCTATAACATGTACGGGAAAGCAAGAGAATGGACACTCTGTGAATACGAAAGGTTTCTAAAACTCAACTAATAATCCCTGTCCTTGTGCTTCAGTTTGAATTTCCAACTGCTTTGCTATCAATCTCCCAACTTGGCGAGACAGCCCCTTTAACCTCCTGGTTCTCACAGGTTGCAAATTAGGCAGAGGATGAAAGGAAAGATGAAGAACCAATGAGAGAGTAGCTGTTAGGCATTTGGACGGGCACATTTCACTCTAATTTCCCGGCAGAAAGAAGAATTAACCAAAGTATCAGCCACACGCCGGGAACCAGTATAGATCCTGAAGCAAAATTTTGGACTTTCGGTCAGCTCACAAAAAACGAGTTGAAAAATGGAGCTCGGGGCACAGCAATTCACAAATTGGCAGAGTAATAAAGGCCTACTATCGACCAAAAATCTGTTGAGGGAAGGCAACGAGGCATACTTGAAAGGGAGCCAGAATAGCAGGAAACAGATTACAAGAGGTACATTGGAATCGCCTTTAAAGCACAGGAAGAGGGGCACAACTTCGAAAATGATGCACTTGGCCAAACAGGGCGTATGTGTTTTCTCCTGAATATATTCAGGAGAAAACACATACACCCTTTATAGCCAAGCAAGCAAGCGGGCAATGCAAATCTGCACTACAAAGAAGTATCACTACCCACCAGTCAAAACGGACATCACAAAATGTGTGAAAACCAGAAAGGCAAGACATGCCCTGGAGAACAGGGAGCCTAGTTATGCTGATGGGCAGGATGTAAATTGCCAACTGCCTCTCTGGAGGAGTGCATTCTGTTCGCTAAAACAAGTAAAAAACAGAGCTACAGAGTGGACGGCACTTCCAGTCTATGGAATATATCTTGGGAGAAATGAAAATCAATAAGACAGAGCCACCCCAATATTTAGGGCTGCTCTGCTTACAAGAACCTCAACTTGGGTACACCATAAATGTCCCAGGAAAGACAAAAATGGTTCAAGAAATTCTGGTACTTACGTACGATGGAATATCCCTCAGCCATGAAAACAATGTCATAAGGCCAGTAGCAGCAAAATGAGTGGATTCATGCACGAAGATTCTAAGTGAAATAAGTCACAGAGAAAAAGAAACTTATCATAAGATATCACTTATGAAGGTCCTGTAAACATGGCTACACATGAACTGAGTTAGGAAAGAGTACAGAGTAACGAATCTTATCATAAGATATGACTCATAGCGGGAATGTACACATGGCTACACATGAACTGAATTACTAACACAACAGAGTCACACATTTAGAAATCAATCTTCTACCTGCTTAAGGGGAAAGGCGAGGTGGGGTAATGCATAAAACCACAGTTTTAAATTAGCACAGATACCAATACATAAACCAAGTATGTAATAGACAACACCTACTCCCAGCACAATGAACTGGACTCAACACCCCCTATTCATTGCAGAGCAATATATCTGACTTTAAGTATTTTAAAACATATGTATTCTCATGTCTCCATAAAGGAATCATGCCTGTGTATAACGGCATGAACACTGCACTGAAATTCAGCTAAACCCCCCGTATAAAAATAAATTTCAAAAGCAAAATGCAAAAACAGCGAAACAGAGAGAAATTCTTAAAAATTACGTTCAGGGCCTGTGATGCAACGTGGATTGACCAACTTTACACCCACCTCTGGATGAGACATAAGACTGGACACTTGGAGCTGACAAGATTGCTGAGGTTGTGTGAGCAAAAGAACACCACTTAGAGCAATACTTTGTGCTACCCATTCTAGTGGTCCCAACACTCCAGGTTTAAGGGAATCTTCCTACAGTTAAAAATGCATGGGAAACCCAGTGGTTGGTACACTGTGTAATCGGGAAAGTTTTCTAAAAGGTACCTCATTTTTCCTTTCATCGTGCTGGGCTTCGCCATTCCATCTGCATTACTGAAAATCTCCCCACTTGGAGTTTCAGCGGCTTTACCCTCCTGTTATGCACAGTTTGCAAATTGTGCAGAGGATGAACAGGAAGAGGGGAAACAAATGAGAGATTAGCTGTAGGTGTTTGGATGGGCACATGTCTCTCTAGTTTCACCTCAGGAAGAAGAATTAAACAAAGGCTCAGCCTGCAGCCCCGGAACCAGACTAGGGCCTAAAGCCATCCTGCGGTATTGCAGCCAGCTCACAAATCGGCGATTTGAAAAATGGAAATAAGGGGCACAGCAATTCACAAACTTGCAGAGTTATAAGGGACAACTATCATCCAGAAATATATTGAGGTAAGGCAGTGAAGAGGATTTGAATGCAAGGCAGAATTCAAGGAAACAGATTTCAAGAGGTAGATTGGAGTCGTCTTTAAAGCACATGAAAAGTGACAGAACTTCGACAATGATGTCCTTGGCCAAAAAGTGAGTATGTGTATTTTCTTGAATATATTCAGGAAAAAATGCATACGCCCTTTTTGGACAAGCAAGCCATCAGGCATTGCAAATCCACACTACATAGAAGTGTAACTTACCTCCGGTCCAAAGGGCTATCCGCAAATAGTGTAAAAACCACAAATACAAGACAGGCCAAGGAGAAACGGGAGCCTGGTTATGCCGATGGACAGAATGTAAATTGTCAACAGCCTCTCTGGAGAACTGTATGTTGTTTTCTAAAACAGAGCTACAGAGCATAGCACACTTCCACTCATGGGCGTGTATTTTGGGAAAACTAAAAATCCACAACACACAGCCACACCAAAGTTTATGGCTGCTCTGTTTACAAGAACCTCAACTTCGGTACACTTTAAATACACCAGGAAAGGAAAAAAACATAATGGATAAAGATGTTGTGATACTTATATACAATGGAATGTCACTCAGACATAAAATCAATGTCATAAGGCCAATAGCAGCATAATGAGTGGCTTTAGGTACGATGATGCTAAGTGAAAGGAGCCACAAAGAAAAAGAAACTTATTGTAATATATCACTTATAGAGGGAATATAAACATGGATACACATGAACTGAATTTCAAAAGAGAACAGAGTTACACATTTAGAAAACACACTTATGCCTCCTTAAGGGGAAAGGTGATGTGGGGTGACGTGTAAAAGCAGAGTTTGAAATTAGCACAGATACCATTCCATATACCAAATATGTAATAGACAAGACCTACTCCTTTCTCAATGAACTGGACACAAAACACCCTATTCACTGAAGAGGAATATATCTGACTGCTAATAATCTTGAAACCTATGAATTTATATGTCTCCATAATGGAATCAAGTGGATGCAGATTGGCATAAACTCAGATCAATGGAACAGGACAGAAAGCTCAGAGATAAACCTACATACCTATGGATATCTCATCTATGACAAAGGAGCTAAGGATATACAATGGAGAAAAGACAGTCTCTTCAGTAATTGGTGCTGGAAATATTGGACCCCTACACATAAAAGAATGAAATTAGTACACTCCATAACACCATACACAAAAATAAACTCTAAATTGATTAGAGATCTAAATATAAGACCAGACAGTATAAAACACTTAGAGGAAACCATAGGCAGAACACTCTATGACATAAATCACAGCAAGATCCTTTTTGACCCACCTCCTAGAGAAATGGAAATAAAAACAGAAATCAACAAATGGGACCTAATGAAACTTAAAAGCTTTTACACAGTACAGGAAAACATAAACAAGATGCAAAAACAACCCTCAGAATGGGAGAAAATATTTTCAAATGAAGCAATTGACAAAGGATTAATCTCCAAACTTTACAAGCACCTCATGTAGCTCAATATCACAAAAACAAACAACCCAATCCAAAAACGGGCAGAAGACCTAAATAGACATTTCTCCAAAGAAGATATACAGATTACCAAGAAACACATGAAAGGATGCTGAACATCACTAATCATTAGAGAAATGCAAATCAAAACTACCGTGAGGTATCACCTCACAGCAGTCAGAGTGGCAATCATCAAAAAAAATCTACAAAACAGTAAATGCTGGAGAGGCCTTTATTGGAGAAAAGGGAACACACTTGCACTGTGGGTGGGAATGTAAATTGATATGGCCACTAGGGAGAACAGTAAGGAGGTTCCTTTAAATAACTAACAATAGAAGTACCAAACGACACAACAATCCAACTACTGTGCATTTGCCTTGCGAAAACCATAATTCAAAAAGAGTTTTGTACGAAAATGTTCATTTCAGCTCTATTTACAATAGCCAGGACATGGAAGCAACCTAAGTGTCCATAGACAGATGAATGGATAAAGAAGATCTGGCACATATATACAATGGAATATTACTCAGCCATAAAAAGAAGCAAAACTGAGTTATTTGCACTGAGGTGGATGGACTTAGAATCTGTCCTACACAGTGAAGTAAGTCAGAAAGGGAAAAACAAATACTGTATGTTAACAGAGATATACGGAATCTAATGAAGAAAAAAAAAAAAAAGATTTTGAAGAACTTAGTGGCAGGACAGGATTAAGGACACAGAAGTAGAGAAAGGACTTGAGGACACCGGAAGGGGGATGGGTAGGCTGGGACGAAGTGAGAGAGTGGCATGGACATAAATACATTACCAAATGTAACACTCATAGCTACTGGGATGCTGCCACATAGAAGAGGGAGATCAGCTTGGTGCTTTGTGACCACCTAAAGGGGTGGGATATGGAGTGTGGGAGGGAGATGCAAGAGGGAGGGGATCTGGTGACATTTGTATATGTATAGCTGATTCACATTGTTATACAGCAGAAACAAACACTCCATTGTAAAGCAATTATACTCCAATAAACGTGTAAAAGGAAAAAAAAAAAAGAAAGCCCAGGGATAAACCTACACACCTATGGCCAACTAATCTATGACAAAGGAGGCAAGACTATACAATGGAGATAAGACAGTCTCTTCAATCAGTGGTGCTGGGAAATATGGACAGCTACATGTAAAAGAATGAAATTAGAACACTCCCCAACACCATCCATAAAAATATATTCAAAATGGATTAGAGACCATAATGTAAGATTTGACAGTATAAAACTCTGAGAGGAAAACTTACGAAGAATACTCTGACGTAAATCACAGCAAGATCTTTTTTGATCCACCTCCTATACTAATGAAATAAAAAAGAAAACTAAACAGCTGGGACCTAATGAAACGTAAAAGCTTTTGCAAAGCAAAGGAAACTACAAACAAGACGAAAAGACAACCCTCAGAATGGCAGAAAATATTTGCAAACGAATCAATGGACAAATGATTAATCTCCAATATATATAAACAGCTCATGCAGCTCAATATTAATAAAACAAACAACCCAATACAAAAATGGAAGAAGATCTAAATAGACATTTATTCCAAGAAGACATAGAGATGGCCAAGACACACATGAAAATCTGCTCAACATCTCTAATTATTAGAGAAATGGAAATCGAAACTACAATGAGGTATCACGTCACACCTGTTAAAATGGGCATCATCAGAAAATCTACAAACAACAAATGCTGGAGAGGGTGTGGAGATAAGGAACCTTCTTCCACTATTGTTGGGAATGTAAATCAATACAATCTCTATGGAGAACAGTATGGAGTTTCCTTTAAAAACTAAAAATAGAATTACCATATAATCCAGCAATCCCACTACTGGGCATATGCCCAGAGAAAACCATAAATCAAAAAGACACATTCACCACAATGTTCATTGCAGCACTATTTACAATAGCCAGGTAATGAAAGCAACCTAAGTGCCCACAGACAGACGAATGGATAAAGATGTGGTACATATATACAATGGAATATTACTCAGCAATACATAGGAATGAAATTGGGTCATTTGTAGAGACCTTGATGGATCTAGAGACTGTCATACAGAGTGAAGTAAGTCAAAAAGAGAAAAACAAATATTGTATATTAATGCATATATGTGGAACCTAGAAAAATGGTACAGGTGAACCGGTTTGCAGGGCAGAGATAGAGACACAGATGTAGAGAACAAACATATGGACACCAAGGGGGAAATGCCATGTGAGGGTGGTGGTGGGATGAATTGGGAGACTGGGATTCACATGTGCACACTTATATGTATAAAATAGATATCCAATAAGAACCTGCTGTATAAAAGAAAGAAATAAATTTTAAAAAAATTAAAAATAAATAAATAACATTTAATTAAAAAAAACAGAAAAAAAGTTTTTCCCTTCATATAGACCTCTTTATATTAATGCATTATTTCCATGTTTATATTTGTAAATTAAAAAAAGAGGAATAAATAAAATCTACCTTGAACCTAAAAGAAAAAAAGAAAAAAAAAAAAAAAAAACAGAACCTACCAGTTATACAGAGGAAAATTGTATCAGGGCACTTGCTCCCCTGGTAAAAATTCTTAAGTTAGTCAGAGGTGTGAAATCGTCTCCCATGCAGTCAGCAGCGCTCCCCCCCACAAGGAGCATCCTCATTGCAAAGCAGGGGGACTGTTTCGAGGCGTCTGTGAGTAAATGTGAGCTGAGCCCCAGTCCTGCTGCAGCTGAACTCTTCCCACCCTTTCCAGGTAAAACACTTGAATATGTACAAGAACTTGCAAGCCTAGAGGAAGGGATGTGGAGTCACACAAGCGACAGCACGCAGGCCGACTTGGTGCCTGCAGGCCAGCCAGGATGGTCCTGGCCCCAGATGCTCTTCTGGAAGCTTTCCATTTCCCTGCCTGAGATACCCCTCCTGCCACGGCCCCCACTGCTTTTTTACTTCCTCACCACTGCATGGGGAGAAATTCCAGCGGCAGGTATGGGTGACACATCCTCTTCTTTAGCAGGTGGCAGCCTGGCAACTCCTGCAGAAAGTCCATCAGAGCCCCCCTCAAACTGGGCCACCCACAAAGCCACGGCCCCTCACTCCCTCCCACCACCCCAGCCCTGGCACTGCTGACCGGGCAGAGAATATGGCCCCAGGCACAGCAACAGGGTTTCTTGCTGACTGGAGAGGTGTTTATATTGACCTCAACCCAGGAACACCTGGGGAGGGCTGGCAGGCAGTGTCAGGCTGCCCAAATCAGCCAATCCTCACCCCTCAGGGGCTCACAGTTGCAGAAAATGAACCTTGCTAAACAGGCCAGGCCCAAGGAACAGGTGTGGGCTCCTGAGAGTCAGGATAGACAAGGGGCTGCAGCTGCGGCTTGTTTTCTTATCATTTTATCTGGTCTTTGAGTGGAAAACAAATTCAAGAAGACCCTATCCTAATGAGAGGAACCCAGGAGTCAGGGAGAGGAGTGATGTTGGGTGGAGACAGAGGCCTGGTGCCCTGGCTGCAGTGGAAGTGTCTGGAAGACCAGGCAGAGAGAGGATGCACAGAGTGATACCCTGGGTCACAGACCTCTCAGAGCTGCTGTTTGTTAGTTCAAGTCCTGCTCTGAGGTGTTCTGTGTCAGCTGTGAGCGACGGGTGAGCTGGGGGTTCTCTGCAAGGTGGGCTATGTGCACAGTTCCTGTGTGTCCAGCCCTGCTGGGGTACCGGCCCAGGGGAGCTCTGTATCCTGGGAAGGGCCTGACTAGGAGAGCCCCATGGGCTGCTGGGTAGCTGCACAGGTGAGCTCCATACCCTGGGAGGGACTTGACCACGAGAGCCCCGTGGGCTGTGGGGTGGGCGGCGCAGCCCAGGTGAGCTCCATATTCTGGGATTGGCCTGACCACGAGAGCCCCATGGGCTGCTGGAGACCTGGTAAAGAATATCAGGACAGTCAGTGAAGTAACCGAGGATATACATCCAGTAGCTCCTATTTCCTACACCCTGCTGGTCATTCTACCATCCATCAGGCCATGGCATTATGTATTAGACTTAAATGATGACTTCTTCTGTATTCCATTCATCTCAGAGTCACAAGAACTTTTGGCTTGTGAGTGGCAGGACACAACATGCAACAAAAGCAATAATGCTGGGCCGTCCTGCCCCAATGGTTCAAAAATCCCCACACCATCATTGGGGAAATGTCCTCTAAAGACCTAAAAGTTCTACCTCTGTAAAAGGGAACCCTCCTTCAATATGCAGATGACATTCTGATCGCCTGGCCTACTAAAGACGCCTCTGCACTACCGACCCAAGAAAGGATAGAAGGTGTCCAAGGAAAAGGCTGAATTATCCCAGGCTAAGGTGACATGCCTGGGCTTCATTCTCACAGATATTCGGAGAAACGCATCCCAGGATAGGGAAGAAGCCATTTGCAGCCTTACCTCTTCTAAAACTAGAAGACAGCTTAGGGGTTCCTGGGGAGGCCAAGGTTTTATGCATCTGGATCCCTAACTACAGTCTAATAGCTGGGCCTCTACATGAAACACTGACACGAAATGATGATGATTCTTTTGAATAGAATCCAGAAGCAGGCTTTCAAGAATGGAAAGAGCAGTCAATTCAGGCCCTTGCCCAGGAACTCCCTAATTTAGCTAAACCCTTTGACCTTTACATACCCGGTCAAAGGTTAATCGCCCTTGGAGCCTTAGTGCAAAAACTGGGACCACTTGAAATGGAGCAACACAAGAATGCCCTTCAGGTATGATAAACTATGGTCACCAAGGGCTTTGCCCACTGCCCCATCAGGCCAGGATACTGGGGTATCTAAAAAGCTGGAAATCAGCAGCCCGCAAGGCCAGCTCCCTCCTAAGGGAAAAGGAACCCACGTGGTGATCCTAACCACCCAACATGCCTTGAAGTTGCAGGGGTCGCGCTGCGGACACACTGACCTCGAGTGAGGAGGCCCTCCAACTCCAACCTCCAGAGAGACAAACGGGGGCAATGGGCCCCCAAGATGACTCGTGTGACCATCACTTGACCTGGAGTTTCTCTCAGAAAACAAGTCTGTGCCCTGAAAGAGCAGACTACTCCTTGCAGGACTTACTGCACCCAGACGGGAGCTAACAAGCTTGGTGGAGGAAACGTATATCACGATTTCACAATAGAAAACCCTACAGACACCACGGTGATGGTGGCCAATATGACCGGCTGGACTGCTGGCTTCTTCAAAAGGCAGTTGACTCAGTGGACGTCATGGTCCTGAATCACCACCGACCCTGGCCTGTCTGGGAGTTGAGCGGGCAGGGCTTTGACACATGGTGCTGTTTGTACATTAATTCAGGGACCTAATTAAAGAAAGCACAGACTACTGGTCAGAGCATCTAGGCTGGCAAATCCGTCAGCCTAAGTTCACCGAACAAATGTGGGGTGGGGTGAAACCTGCCACAGCAGCATCTCTGTGCATCTCTTTCCTGGACCCTTAAAGGTCATTAGAATCTATAACACTTCCAATGCTTGAGCTCAGGTGGACGAGCAGTGAGGCAGGAGGCCTTGGGACAATCAACCTCACCTGGAGGCTGCTGGGGAGAAGTTTTGCCCCTCCCCCCGTGTATGAGGGCTCCCACCTCAGCATGAAGCAGTTACAAAACAGGGGTCTGCACCCTCAGCAACCCAAGAATGAGGAACGGGACAAAAAGCAGAGGAGGTGTTCGTCTCCGGCAACGTTCATTAAAAATTCCTGGGAGATAAAAAGAGAATCTGGGCAATAAAATAAAGTCTAACCTGTTTTTCCTTTGTGCTTTGTCTAATTTCACGTGCTCCTAGGGTTCCGCATGCAGAGGTCCCACACCCGGCACTTCAGACCCGATTTCCTAGTTCAGAATGCCTGGGTCGACACCTCAGCTAGCAGGGTCCCATGCAGACTCTGCGACATAGAGCCTGAGCTGCAGCTAACCCAGCCCTCGAAAGCTCCATCCCCTCCCTCCCGCTGACGCTGCTGGGACCCCTACACAGCAGCCCAGCCCACAGCCCGCGGGGGAGTGCACGCTCTCACCTCTCCATTCTGTTTTCAATATATAAAGTTTCCTTTGCTTCTGAACCAAACTCAGTCTTGATCTGTTGGCTCCAATGACACTGGGCACGGGGACTCCTGTTGGGGTCCACTCTGGAGGATCAGTAACAGAAATTGAGAACATTGTAACTTCAATGAACAGATGTGTGAGCCAAACTGTAGTCAACCTAGAGCAGTGTATAAGGCTCGGATAAAATAAGATGTTTCTAAGACTTATATCTGATATTTCCATCACTTTATTATAAGCAAGTTTAGTGAAGACGTCTGTCTTATTTGTCAGGTCAACATTAGAGAAATGAAGTGATTTATTCCCAAGGATGTACATCGAATACTCTTGGCTGAAGCTTTAATCTTGTTTTGAATGCTTTTCCATTGAAAATGATACCTCTCTTTCAGCTTCCCCATTTCTGAGAAGTATAAAATCTTATAATTAATTATTACCAAAGGGGAAAGGTAGTTGAAGGGATAAATTAACAGTTTGGGATTAACACATACACACTGCTATGTATAAAACAGATCATCAACAAGGAACTACTGTATAGCACAGGGAACTACACTGAATATTTTGCAATAACCTATAAGGGGAAATAATCTGAAAAAGAATAGATATTTTTATTGACATCATCTATCAATGACAGATAAAATGTAACCTAAGCAAGGCCGATGGTGAGCACTTCTGACTCTGAAGATTTCAATCATCTAAAGTTTGGACTCTGCCTAATTCCCAAGGCCCTTAATGGACATATATGTAGCCATAGCTTAAAAATTCCCCAGTTTGGGGTTCAGGGAGGCACTGATTTGGAAAACTCCCTGGTGTTCTCCTTACATGCACGGGACCATTCCTACGGCTAAAACATGCCTGTCACACCTAGAGGATGGTACGCCATTTGATCGGAAACAGTTTGGAAAAGGCACCTCCCCTCCTCATCGCCTGGTGCTCGGGTTCACCCCTCCAGCATCTTTCCTAACAATCTCCTCACTTGGGGATATCAGCTCCGTCAACATCCTGTTGAACACAGTTTGGAATTTGTCCGGAGGATGAAGCGGAAGGATGAGAAAAATTTAGAGACAAGTCCTAGGTGTTCGGACAGGCACATGCCACTCTAATTTCCAATCCGGAAGACAAATTCATCAAAGGCTAGAATTGCCCACGAAAACAGAATAGGGCTAGAGGAAATCCCGCTGTTTTGTGTCCAGTTTCCAAAAACACAAGTTGAAAAATGGAACTCAGGGGCACTAAAATTCATGAAACTGCAGAGTTGAAAATATCTATCGTCAAAAAAGGTCTTGAGGTAAGTCACAGAAAAGGACTTGTAAGCAAGGGAGAGTGGCAGGAAACAGATTTGAAGAGGTGGAAAGGACTCCCCATTAAAGCACAAGAAAAGGGGCTGAACATCGCCAATGATGCAGTTGGCCAAAAAGGGCGTATGCATTTTTTCTGAATATATTCAAGTAAAGTCCATACACACGTTTTATCCAACCAAACAGGTGGGCACTGGAAATCAATACTACAAAATGTATCACTTCACATCAGTCAGAAGGGCCATCCACATAAAGTGTAAACACCCGAAATGCAGGAGAGGGTGAGGAGAAAAGGGAGCCCTGTGAGGCTGATAGTGGAAATGTAATTTGCCAATGGCCACTCTGGAGAAGTGTATTGTGTTTGCTAAAACATCTAAAAAATGAGCTACAGAGCATAGGGCACTTGCACTCATGGGTGTATACCTTGGGAAAAACAAAAATCGACAGAAAACAGGAACCCCAACGTTTACCACCTCTCTGTTAAAAAGGGCCTCAACTTCAATATAACATAAATGTCCCTGGAAGGATAAAATGGATAAAAGAGATGGGGTACTTATGTAGAGTGGAATATTACTCATCCAGAAATCAATGAAATAAGGCCAGTTGTAACAACTCTGGAGGAGATACATACGATCATTCTAAGTGACGTATGTCAGAAAGAAAAAGACACATATCATAAGATGTCACTTAAAGGTGGAATCAAAAATGGCTACACATGAAATAAATTACAAAACAGAAACATAGTCAAATATGTAGAAAATAGACATAAGGCTGCTAAATGGGAAAGGTGGGGAAGGGTGAGGTATTATCCAGGAGGTTGAGATTAGCAAAGATACCATTCCATGTACCAAATTGAATAACTGACAAGGCCTACACGGTACCTCAAAGAACTGCACTCAGCCTACTCAAGTCACTGGAAAATAATACATATGACTGGTAAGCATCTGAAAAAGAATTTATTGTTGTCTCACAGCACATGAATCAAGTGGATGCACAGCAGCAATAAACAGAGCTTTGAAAATCAGTTGTAACCAATATAAAAATAAATTTAAAAATATGTATAAAAACAGTGAGACAGACAAAACTTCTTACAACTTTTGTTGAAGGGCTACAATGTAACATGGATTGAACACATGTAGACCCACAGCAGGATGATATATAAGGCTGGAAGCTATGCACGCTAAGACATGTTAGAGAGGCTGGGTGAGGAAATGCAGACCTTTTAAAGTAATACAGACTGGTACCCTTTCCATGGGTCCCAAATCTGCAGGTTCAAGGGAATCTTCTGACAGCGAAAACATGCCTGGAAAACCAAGATGAACGTACACCGTGTGCTCATGAAAGGTGTCTAAAATGCACCTCATTTTTGATCTCCTGGTGCTGGGGTTCGCCATTCCAGCCACATTACTAACAATCTCCCCACTTGGAGAATCAGCACCTTTAACCTCCTGTTTCACACGGTTTGCAATTTGTGCAGAGGATAAACGGGAAGAGGGGGAACCAATGAGAGACTAGCTGTAGGAGTTTTGACAGGCACATGTCACTCTAATTTCCCATTAGGAAGAAGAATTAACCAAAGGCACAGCCTGCCTCCCCAGAACCAGAATAGGGCCGGAAGCAATACAATGGTTTGGCGGCCAGCTCACAAAAAATGCGAGTTGAAAAATGGAGCTCAGGAGCAGACAATTCAAAGACCTGCAAAGATATAAATGATAACCAACATCCAAAAATATATTCAGGTAAGGCAACGAAGAGGATCTGAATGAGCGTCAGAATTGCAGGAAACAGATTTCAAAACGTAGATTGTACTCACAGTTAAAGCATATGAAAAGCAGCAGAATTTCTAAAATGATGCAGTTGGGCAAAAGGGTGTATGCGTTTTTTTCGTGAATATCTTCAGGAAAAAAAACACATACAGAGTTTTTGGCCAACCAAGCAAGCGGGAAATGCAAGTCCGCTCAACAAAGAAGTCTCAATTTCCACTGCTCAGAAAGGCCATCCAAAAAATGTGTACAAACCAGAAATGCAGGAGAGGCCATGGAGAACAGGGAGCTACTCACGCTGATGGGTGGGGTATAAATATCCAAGAGCCACTCTGAAGAAGTGTATGCTGTTTCCTAAAACATCTAAAATACAAAGCCCCCGAGCAAAGGGGACTTCAACTCATGGGGATATGACTTGGGAAGACTAAATATCAACAAGACACAGGCACCCCAAAATTTAGGGCTGCTCTGCATACAAGAAACTCCACTTCGGTACACATAAAGTATGCCAGGAAAAAGAGAAATGCATAAAGAACTTGTGGTAATTTTGTACAACGGAATATCACTCAGACGTGATATCAATGCCATAAGGCCAGTAGCAGCATAATGAGTGGATTAAGGTACGATGATTCTAAGTGCAATAAGTCACACAGAAAAAGAATCTAATCATAAGATATCACTTATAAAGGTAATGTCAACATCACAACACATGAACTGAATTAGGAAAGAGAAGAGAGTCTCACATTTAGAAAACACTCTTATGCCTGCTTAAGGGGAAAGTAGAGGTGGGGTGATGCATAAAACTAGAGTTTGATGTTAGCACAGGTACCATTCCATAAACCAAATACAGAATAGACAAGACCTACACTTTCCTCAGTGAACGGGACTCAACACCCCTATTCCACGCAGAGGAATATATCTGACCAGTAAAAAATCTTAAAACCTATGTATTGATATGTCTCTGTAAGGGAATCAATTGTGTCTAGACCGGCATAAACACGTCCGTGAAAATCAGTTCAACCCCATTATAAAAATGAATTTCAAAAACAAAACAAAATAAAAGCCAAATTCTTACACAATTCCTTCAGGGGTTCTGATGAAACCTGGAATGACCCTATCTGCAAAGAGAGCTGAATGAGACATAAGGCTGGACACCAGGGAATGAGAGGACTGGTGAGATTGGGAGAGAAAATGCAGACCCTTTAAAGTCGTAATGCATGCCATCATTCCATGGGTCCCAAATCTCCAGTTAGAAGGGAATATCACTACAGTTATAACATGTATGGGAAACCTAGAGAATGAACACACTGTTTTGGCGAAAGGTTTCTAAAAGTCTCCTAATTTTTCCTCTCCTTGTGCTCCAGTTTGGCATTCCAACTGCTTTACTATCAATCTCCCAACTTTGGAGAGTCAACCCCTATAACCTCCTGTTTCGCACAGTTTGCTAATTGTGCGGAGGATGAAAGGGAAGATGGAGAACCAATCAGAGAGTAGATGAAGGCATTTGGACGGGCACATGTCACTCTAATTTCCCGTTCAGGAAGAGGAATTAACCAAAGCCTCAGCCAACAGCAGGGAACCAGTATAGCCACCCCTGGAACCAGTATAGGTCCTGAAGCAATATTGTGGATTTGCAGTCAGCTCACAAAAATGGGATTTCAAAATTGGAGCTCAGGGGCACAGAAATTCACAAACCTGCAGTTATAAAGAACTACTCAATTCCAAAAATCTGTTGAGGAAAGGCAAAGTAGTGGACTTGAAAATGAGGCAGAATTGCACAAAACGTATTTCAAGAGGTAAATTAGAATCGCCTTTAAAGCTCAGGAAAAGCATCACAACTTCGACAATGATGCACTTGGCCAAAAAGGGCGTATGACTTTTCTCCTGAATTCAGGAGAAAACGCATACGACCTTTTTGGCCAATCAAGCAAGCGCACAATGCAAATCCACAGTACAAAGAATTGTCACTTCCAACCGGTAAAAAGGGATATCTGAAAATCTGTAAAAACCACAAAGGCAAGAGAGAGATGACAAGGGCATGAAGCAATGTGATCCCAAGGGTCATGGAGGATTGTGATGACAAGTGCATGGAGCATTGTGATGACAAGATTATGTAGCATTTGCTGACAAAGGCATGGAGCATTGGGATGACAAGGGCATGGATCATTGTGATGACAAGGGTCATGGAGCATTTTGATCACAAGAGTCCCGGATCATTGTGTTGTCAGGGTTCATGGAGCGATGTGATGACAGTGGTCCTGGAGCATTGTGATGGCAGGGATCATGGAGCATTGTGATGAGAAGGTCATGGACCATTGGGCTGAAAATGTTCATGGAGTATTGTGATGACAGGGGTCATGGAGCATTGTGATGACAAGGTACTGGAGCATTGTGATAAGAAGACCATGGAGCCTTGTGATGACATGTCTCATGGAGCATTCTTATGAAAAGGGGCATGGAGCATTGTGATTACAGGGGTCTTGGAGCATTGTGATGACAAGGGCATGGAGCATTGGGATGAGAAGGACATGGAACGTTCTGATGATATGCATCACGGAGCACTGTGATGACAAGGGTATGGAGCATTGTGATTACAGGGGTCTTGGAGCACTGTGATGAAAAGGGCATGGATCATTGTGATGAAAAAGGCATGGAGCCTTGTCATGACAGGGTTCAAGGAGCATACTGACGACAAGTGTCAGGGAGCATTGTGATGACAAGGGTATTGAGAATTGTGATGACAAAGGTCATGGAGCATTGTGATGAGAAGACCATGGATAATTGTGATGACGAGCGTTATGGGGCATTGTGATGATAAGTGTTATGGAACATTTTGATCAGAAGGATTGGGAGCATTGTGATGACAGAGGTCATAGAGCATTTTGATTTCATTGTAATGACAATGGCATGAAGCATTATGATGATGGGCATAGTGCATTTTGATGACAGGGTTCATGGAGCATTGAGATGAAAAGGGGCATGGAGCATTTTGATAATAGCAGTCTTGGAGCATTGTGATGACAAGGGCATGGAGCATTGTGATTACAGGGGCCGTGGAGCATTGTGATGACAAGGGTCATGGAGCCTTGTGATGACAAGTCTGTGGAACATTGTGATGGCAGGGGTCATGGAGCATTGTTATGACAGGGGTAATGGAGCATTGTGATGACAAGGGCATGGAGCATTCATCTGAAAAATTTCATGGATTACTGTGATGAGAGGGGGAAGGAGTATTGTGATGACAAGGGCACGGAATACTGAGATACATGGGTCATGCAGGATTGTAATGACAAGCGCATGGAGCATTGTGATAAGAAGGACATTGAGCATTGTGAGGACAAGCGTCATGGAGCTTTGTGATGACAAGGCCATGGAGCAATGTGATAAGAGTGTTCATGAAGCATTGTGATGACAATGGCATGCAGCATTGTGATGCCAAGGGTCATGGAGCTTTGTGATGACAAAGGTCATGGAGCATTTTGATGACAAGTGTGTGGTGCACTCTGTTGTGAAGGGCGGGGAGCATTGTGTTGACAGGGTCATGGAACAATTTGATGAAAATTGTCATGGAACATTTTGATGAAAGTGGTTATGGAACGTTGTGATGTCAGTGGTCCTGGAGCATTTTGATGAAAAGGGTCATGGAGCATTTTGATGACAGGGGTTATGGAACATTGTGATGTCAGGGGTCATCAAACATTGTGATGATAAGTGCATGTAGCATTGTGATGACAGGAGTCATGGAACATTGTGATGACAGGGGTGAGGGAGTATTGTGATGAGTAGTGATGTAACATTGTGATATCAGTGGTGAGAGATCATTTTGTTGAGAAGTGCATGGAGCATTGTGATGACAAGGTTTATGGAGCACTGTGATGAAAAGATTGTGGAGCACTGTGATGACAACTGCATGGCACATTGTGATGACATGGGTCATGGAGCATTGTGCTGAGAAAGGCATAGAGCATTGTGATGACAAGGGTCAAATAGCATTGTGATGAAAAGTTCATGGAGCATTGTGGTGAAAAATGTCACAGAGATTCGTGATGACGAGGGCATGTACCATTGTGACGACAAAGGTCATGAAGCATTGAGATGACTGGAGTCACGGAGCATTGTGATGACAGGGGTCATGGAGCATTGTGATAACAAGGGCATGGAGCATTGTGATGACAAGTGTCATGGAGGATTCTGATGACAAAGTTAATGGAGCATTGTGATGACAATCGCTTGGAGCATTGTGATGACAAGTGTCAGGGATCATTGTACTGACATGTGCATGGAGAATTGTGATGACAAGTGTCATGCAGCACTCTGATGACAAGCTTGTGAAGTATTTTGATGACAATGGCATGGAGCATTCTGATGACATGCGTCATGGAGCTTTGTGATGACAAGGGCATGGAGCATTGTGAGGAGAAGTGCATCGAGCGTTGTGATGACAAGCCTCATGGAGATTTGTGATGACAAATGCATGGAGCAATGTGATGAGAGGGTTTATGGAGCATTGTTGTGACAATGGAATGGAGCATTGTGATGCAAAGGGTCATGGAGCTTTGTGATGACAAAGGTCATGGAGCATTTTGATGACAAGCGCGTAGTGCATTGTGATGAGAAGTGCAGGGAGCATTGTGATGACATGGGTTATGGAGCATTGTGCTTACATGCGCATCGAGCATTGTGATGACAAATGTCATGGAGCATTGTGCTGAAAACTGCATGGAGCTTTGTGATGACAAGGGTCACAGAGCATTGTGATGAATAGTTCATGGAGCATTGTGATGAGAGTCATGGAGCAATGTGATGAAATGTATCATGGAAAATTTTGATGACAGGGGTTATGGAACATTGTGATGTCAGGGGTCATGGAGCATTGTGATGAAAAGTGTCATGGAGCATTTCGTGACAGGGGTTATAGAACATTGTGATGTCAGGGGTCATGGAGCATTGTGAAGATATGGGCAGGTAGCTTTGTGATGATATGGGCATGTAGAATATTGATGACAGGGTTCATGGAACATGGTGATGACGGGGTGAGGGAGTATTGTCATGACTAGTGATGGAACATTGTGATATATGTGGTGAGAGAGCATTTAGATGAGAAGTGCATGGAGAATTGTGATGACACGTTTTATGGAGCATAGCGATGAAAAGGATGTGGAGCATTGTGATGACAAGCTCATGGTGAAATGTTATGACATGGGTCATGGAGCATTGTGCTGACAAGTGCATGGAGCATCGTGATGACAAGCGTCATGGAGCATTGTGCTGACAAAGTCATGTAGCATTGTGATGACAAGGCTCATAGGGTTTTGTGATGAAAAATTCATGGAGAATTGTGGTAACAAAGGTCACAGAACCTTGTGTGACGAGGGCATGGACCATTGTGATGACAAAGGTCATGAATCATTGTGATGACTGGAGGCACGGAGCACTGTGATGACAAGGGCATGGAGCATTGTGATGACAAGTTTATGGATTATTGTGAAGACAGGTGTCAGGGAGCATTTTGATGACATATGTCATTGTCCATTGCGATGACAATGGCATGGAGTGTTGTGATGCCAAGTGTCATGGAGGATTGTGATGACAAATGTAATGGAGCATTTTGATGTCAAGGGCTTAGAACATCGTGATTGCAAGGGTCATGGAGCATTGTGATGACAAGAGCATGGAGCATTGTGATGACAAATGTCACAGAGCCTTGTGTGACGAGGGCATGGACCATTGTGATGACAAAGGTCATGAAGCATTGTGATGATTGGAGTCACGGAGCATTGTGATGACATGGGTCAGGTAGCATTGTGTTGACAAGGGCATGTTGCATTGTGATAAAAGGGGCATGGAACATTGGTCTGACAAGTTTCATGGATTATTGTGATGACAGTGGGCATGGCACTTTGTGATGAAAAGGGCATGGAGCACTGTGGTGACAAAGGTCACAGAGCCTTGTGTGACGAGAGCATGGACCATTGTGATATAAAATGTCATAAAGCATTGTGATGACTAGAGTCACGGAGCATTGTGATGACAGGGGCATGGAACATTGGTCTGACAATTTTCATGGATTATTGTGATGACAGTGGGCATGGCTCATTGTGATGACAAGGGCATGGAGCATTGTGATGACAAGGTCATGGAGTATTGTGAAGACAGTTGTCAGGGAGCATTTTGAGGACATATGTCATGGTCCATTGCGATGACAATGGCATGGATTATTGTGATGCCAAGTGTCATGGAGCATTGTGATGACAAGTGTTATGGAACATTTTGATCAGAAGGCTTTGGAGCATTGTGATGACAGAGGTCATTGAGCATTTTGATTTCCTTGTGATGACAATAGCATGAAATATTATGGTGATGGGCACGGTGCATTGTGACGACATGTTTCATGAAGCATTGAGAAGAAAAGTGGCATGGAGCACTGTGATTACAAGGGTGTTGGAGAATTGTGATGACAAGGGCATTGAGCATTGTGATTACAGGGGTCTTGGAACACTGTGATGACAAGGGTCATGGAGGCTTGTGATGACAAGGCCGTGGAACATTGTGATAGCAGGGGTCATGGAGCATTGTTATGACAGGTGTAATGGAGCATTGTGATGACAAGGGTATGGGGCATTGGTCTCAAAAGTTTCATGGATTATTTTGATGAGAGTGGGCATGGAGCATTGTGATGACCAGGGCACGGAACACTGTGATACATAGATCATGCAGGATTGTAATGGCAAGGGCATGTAGCATTGTTTTGAGAAGGACATCGAGCATTGTGATTACAAGAGTCATGGAGATTTGGGATGACTAGTGCATGGAGCAATGTGATGAGAGGCTTCATGAATCATTGTGATGACATTGGAATGGAGCATTGTGATGCCAATGGTCATGGAGCTTTATGATGACAAATGTCATGGAGCATTTTGATGACATGTGTTATGGAGCATTGTGAGGTCAGGGGTCATGGAGCATTGTGATGAAAAGGGTCATGGAGCATTTTGATTACATGGGTTATGGATCATTGTGATGTCAGGGGTCATGGAGCACTGTGATGATAAGGGCATGTAGTATTGTGATGACAGAGGTCAGGGAAAATTGTGATGACAAGGGTGAGGGAGTATTGTTATGACTAGGATGGAACATTGTGATATCAGTGGTGACGGATCATTTTGATGAGAAGTGCATGCAGCATTGTGATGACAAGCTGGTGGAGCATTTTCCTGACAAGCGCATGGAGCATTGTGATGACAAGGGTCATTGAGTATTGTGCTGAGAAAGGCATGGAGCATTGTGATGACAAGGGTCATGGAGCATTGTGATGAAAAGTTCATGGAGCATTGTGGTGACACAGGTCACAGAGCCTTGTGATGACGAGGGCATTGACCATTGTGATGACAAAGATCATGAAGCATTGTGGTGAATGGAGTCACGGAGCCTTGTGATGACAGGGGTCATGGAGCATTGGGATGTAAGGGGCATGGAGCATTGTGATGACAGGGGCATGGAGCAATGGTCTCACAAATTTCATGGATTATTGTGATGACAGTGGGCATGGTGCATTGTGATGAAAAGAGCATGGAACTTTGTGATGACAATGTCATGGATTATTGTGAAGACAGGTGTCAGGGAACAATGTGATGACATATGTCACGGTCCATTGTGATGCCAATGACATGGAGCATTGTGATGCCAAGTGTCATGGAGGATTGTGATGACAAAGGTAAAGGAGCATTGTGATGATCAGGACATGGAGCAATGTGATGGCAAGACCGTGGAGCATTGTGATGAGAAGACCATGGATAATTGTGATGACGAGCATCATTGAGCTTTATGATGAAAAGAGCCATGGAGCCTTCTGACATAAGATATCACTTATGAAGGAAATGTAAACATGGCCAAACATGAACTGAATTAGGAAAGAGAACAGAGTCTCACATTTAGAAAACATACTTATGGCTGCTTAGTAGAAAGAAAGGTGGGAAGATGCACAAAACCAGAGTTGGATATTAGCACAGGTACCGTTCAATAATCCAAATACAGAATAGACAAGACCTACTCCTTCCTGAGTGAACGGGACTCAACACCCCTATTCCCCGCAGAGGAATATATCTGATTAGAAAGAATCTTTTTTTTTTTTTTTTTTTTTTTTTTTTTTTTTTTTTTTTTTTTGCGGTATGTGGGCCTCTCACTGTAGTGGCCTCTGTGGTTGCGGAGCACAGGCTCCGGACATGCAGGCTCAATGGCCATGGATCATGGGCCAAGCCGCTCCGCGGCATGTGGGATCCTCCCAGACCGGGGCACGAACCCATGTCCCCTGCAGCGGCAGGCGGACTCTCAACCACTGTGCCACCAGAGAAGCCCCTGATTAGTAAGAATCTTAAAACCTATGTATCGATATGTCTCCGTACGGGAATCAAGTCTGTCTACACCGGCATAAACACGTCAGTGAAAATCAGCTCAACCTCATTATAAAAATGAATTTCAAAAACAAAACAAAAAAAACAGCGAAATTGAACACAATTCCTTCAGGTGTTATGATAAAACCTGTAATGACCCTATCCAAAATGACAGCTGGATGAGACATAAGGCTGGTTACTTGGGACTGAGAGGATTGGTGAAATTGGGTGAGAAAATGCAGACGCTTTAAAGCAATAATGCATTCCACCAATTCCATGGGTCCCAACTCTCCAGGTAGAAGGGAATATCACTACAGTTATAACATGTACGGGAAACCAAGAGAATGGACACACTGTGTATACGAAAGGTTTCTAAAACTCAACTAATTTTCCCTCTCCTGGTTCTCCAGCTAGAATTTCCAACTGCTTTACTATCAATCTCCCAACTTGGAGAGACAGCCCCTTTAACCTCCTGGTTCGCACAGGTTGCCAAAGTGTCAGAGGATGGAAGGGAAGAGGGAGAACCAATGAGAGAGTAGCTATTAGGCATTTGGAAGGGCACATGTCACTCAAATTTCCCCACAGAAAGAAGAATTAATCAAAGTCTCAGCCACACACTGGGAACCTGTATAGGTCCTGAACCAAAATTTTGGACTTGTGGTCAGCTCACAAAAAACGAGTTGAAAAATGGAGCTCAGGGGCACAGCAATTCACAAACTGGCAGAGTACTAAAGGGCAACTATCGTCCAAAAATCTATTGAGGGAAGGCAACGAGGCAGATTGGAAATCGATCCAGAATAGCAGGAAACAGATTTCAAGGGGTACATTGGAATCACATTCAAAGCACAGGAAGAGGGGCACAACGTCGACAATGATGCACTTGGCCAAAAAGGTCGTATGCGTTGTCTCCTGAATATATTCAGGAGAAAACACATACGCCCTTTTTGGCCAAGCAAGCAAGCGGGCAATGCAATTCTGCACTACAAAATGTATCACTTCCCACCGGTCAAAAGGGACATCCGCAAAATGTGTAAAAACCAGAAAGGCAAGACAGGCCCTGGAGAACAGAGAGCCCAGTTATGCTGATGGGCAGGATGTAAATTACCAACTGCCTTTGTGGAGGAGTTCATTGTGTTCCCTAAAAAAAGTAAACAACAGAGCTACCGAACCAAGGGCACTTCCAGTCTAGGGAATATACCTTGGGAAAACTGAAAATCAATAAGACAGAGCCACCCCAAATTTGGGGCTGCACTGCTTACAGGAACCTCAACTTGGGTACACCTTAAATATCCCAAAAAGACAAAAATGGTTTAAGAAATTGTATTACTTACAGACCTTGGAATATCCCCCAGCCATGAAATCAATGTCATGAGGCCAGTAGCAGCAAAATGAGTGGATTCAGGTACGATGATTCTAAGTGAAATAAGTCACAGAGAAAAGGAAACTTATCATAAGATATCACTTATGAAGGTCCTGTAAACATGGCTACATATGAACTGAGTTAGGAAAGAGAACAGAGTCTCACATTTAGAAAACAATCTTATGCCTGCCTAAGGGGGAAGGAGAGGTGGGGTGATGCATAAAACCAGAGTTTGATATTAGTACAGGTACCGTTCCAAAAACCAACTACGAATTATACAAGTCCTACCCCTTCGTCAGAGAAAGGGACTCAAATCCCCATATTTCCCGAGGAGGAATATATATCTGACTAGTAAGATTCTTAAAACCTATGTATTGATATGTCTACGTAAGGGAATCAAGTGTGTCTAGATTGGCATAATCATGGCAGTGAAAATCAGCTCAAACCCACTATAAAAAGGAATTTCAAAAACCAAACAAAAATATAGGGAAATTGTTTACAATTCCTTCAGGGCCTCTGATGAAATCTGGAATGACCCTATCTACAACCACAGCTGGATGTGGCATAAGGCTGGACCCTTGGGACTGAGAGGATTGGTGACATTGGGTCAGCAAAAGCAGACCATTTAAAGCAATAATGTGTGGCACACATTCTAAGGATCCCAACTCTCCAGGTTGAAGGGAATATTACTACAGCTATAACATGTACGGGAAACCAAGAGATTGGACACACTGTGAATACGAAAGGTTTCTAAAACTCAACTAATAGTCCTTCTCCTGGTGCTTCGGTTTGTATTTCCAACTGCTTTACTATCAATCTCCCAAATTGGAGAGACAGCCCCTTTAAACTCCTGGTTCTCAAAGGCTGCCAATTTGGCAGAGGATGAAAGGAAAGATGGAGAACCAATGAGAGAGTAGCTGTTAGGCATTTGGACGGGCACATGTCACTCTAATTTCCCGGCAGAAATAAGAATTAACCAAAGTCTCAGCCACACGCCGGGAACCAGTATAGACCCTGAAGCAAAATTTTGGACTTGCGGTCAGCTCACAAAAAACGAGTTGAAAAATGGAGCTCAGGGGCACAGCAATTCACAAACTGGCCGAGTAATAAAGGGCAACTATCGTCCAAAAATCTGGTGAGGGTGGGCAACGAGGCGGACTTGAAAGGGAGCCAGAATAGCAGGAAACAGATTTCAAGAGGTACATTGGAATCGCCTTTAAATCACAGGAAGAGGGGCACAATTTTGACCATGATGAACTTGCCAAAAATGGGCGTATGTGTTTCCTCCTGAATATAATCAGGAGGAAACGCATATGCCCTTTTTGGCCAAGCAAGCAAGCGGGCAATGAAATTCTGCAGTACAAAGAAGTGTCACTTCCAAGGGGTCAAAAGGGACATCTGCAAAATATGTAAAAACCAGAAAGGCAAGACATGCCCTGGAGAACAGGGAGCCTACTTATGATGATAGGCAGGATGTAAATTGCCAACCGCCTCTCTGGAGGAGTGCAATGTGTTCCCTAAAACAATTAAACAACAGAGCTACAGAGCCAAGGGCACTTCCAGTCTAGGGAATATACCTTGGGAAATCTGAAATAAATAAGACAGAGACAACCCAAAATTTAGGGCTGCACTGCTTACAAGAACCTCAACTTGGGTACACCTAAAATATCCCAGGAAAGACAAAATTTGTTCAAGAAATTTTGGTACTTACGTACGATGGATTATCCCTGAGACATGAAATCAATGTCATAAGGCCAGTAGCAGCAAAATGAGTGGATTCAGGTACGATGATTCTAAGTGAAATAAGTCACAGAGAAAAAGAAACTTATCATACGATATCACTTATGAAGGTCCTGTAAACATGGCTACACATGAACAGAGTTAGGAAAGAGAAAAGAGCCTCTCATTTAGAAAACACTGTTATGCCTTCTTAAGGGGAAAGGAGAGGAGGGGTGATGCATAAAACCAGAGTTTGATATTCGTACATGTACCATTCCAAAAACCAAATATTTAATAGACAAGACCTACACCTTCCTCAGTGAAAGGGACACAAAACCCCATATTTCCCGCAGAGGAATATATCTGACTAGTAATAATTTTAAAACCTATATATTGATATGTCTGCATAAGGGAATCAAGTGTGTCTAGCCTGGCATTAACATGGCACTGAGAATCAGCTCAAACCCACTATAAAAATGAATTTCAAAAACAAGAAATAAAAAAAAAAACCGGAAATTCTTTACAATTCCTTCAGGGGCTCTGATGAAACCTAGAATGACCCTATCTACAACGACAGCTGGATGTGGCATAAGGCTGGACACTTGGGTTTGAGAGGATTGGTGAGACTGGGTGAGCAAATGCAGACTTTTAAAGCAATAATGTGTGGCACACATTCCAAGGTTCCCAACTATCCAGGTTGAAGGGAATATTACTACAGCTATAACATGTACGGGAAACCCAGAGAATGGACACACTCTGAATACAAAAGGTTTCTAGAACTCAACTAATTGTCCCTCTCCTGGTTCTCCATCTAGAATTTCCAACTGCTTTACTATCAATCTCCAAATTGGAGAGACAAGCCCTTTAACATCCTGGTTCGCACAGGTTGCCAATTTGGCAGAAGATGAAAGGGAAGAGGGAGAACCAATGAAAGAGTAGCTATTAGGCATTTGGACGGGCACATGTCACTCTAATTTCCCGGCAGAAATAAGAATTAACCAAAGTCTCAGCCACACGCCGGGAACCAGTATAGATCCTGAAGCAAAATTTTGGACTTGTGGTCAGGTCACAAAAAACGCGTTGAAAAATGGATCTCAGGGGCTCAGCAATTCACAAACTGGCAGAGTAATAAAGGGCAACTATCGTCCAAAAATCTGTTGAGGGTAGGCAACGAGGTGGACTTGAAAGGGAGCCAGAATAGCAGGAAACAGATTTCAAGAAGTACATTCGAATCGCCTTTAAAGCACAGGAAGAGGGGCACAATTTCGACCATGATGCACTTGCCCAAAAAGGGCGTATGCGTTTCCTCCTGAATATAATCAGGAGGAAACGCATACGCCCTTTTTGGCCAAGCAAGCAAGCGGGCAATGAAATTCTGCAGTACAAAGAAGTATCACTTCTAAGCGGTCAAAAGGGACATCTGCAAAATGTGTAAAAATCAGAAAGGAAAGACAGGCCATGGAGAAAAGGGAGCCTAGGTATGCTGATGGGCAGGATGTAAATTGCCAACCGCCTCTCTGGAGTTGTGCAATGTGTTCCCTAAAACAATTAAACAACAGAGTTACAGAGCCAAGGGCACTTCCAGTCTATGGAATATACCTTGGGAAAACTGAAAATCAAGAAGACAGAGCCACCCCAAAATCTAGGGCTGCACTGTTTACAAGAACCTCAACTTGGGTACACTTAAAATATCCCAGGAAAGACAAAATTGGTTCAAGAAATTTTGGTACTTACGTACGATGGATTATCCCTCAGCCATGAAATCAATGTCATAAGGCCAGTAGCAGCAAACTGAGTGGCTTCAGGTACGATGATTCTAAGTGAAATAAGTCACAGAGAAAAAGAAACTTATCATAAGATATCACTTATGAAGGTCCTGTAAACATGGCTACACATGAACAGAGTTAGGAAAGAGAAAAGAGCCTCTCATTTAGAAAACACTCTTATGCCTTCTTAAGGGGAGAGGAGAGGAGGGGTGATGCATAAAACTAGAGTTTGATATTCGTACAGGTAGCATTCCAAAAACCAAATATGGAATAGACAACACCTACACCTTCCTCAGTCAAAGGGACAAAAAAACCCATATTTCCCGCAGAGGAATATATGTGACTAGTGATAATCTTAAAACCTATATATTGATATGTCTCCATAAGGGAATCAAGTGTGTCTAGACTGGCATTAACATGGAAGTGAGAATCAGCTCAAACCCAGTATAAAAAGGAATTTCAAAAACAACAACAAAAAAAAAAACCCGGGAAATTCTTTACAATTCCTTCAGGGGCTCTGATGAAACCTAGAATGACCCTATCTACAATGACAGCTGGATGTGGCATAAGGCTGGACTCTTGAGACTGAGAGGATTGGTGAGATTGGGTGAGCAAATGCAGACCTTTTAAAGCAATAACGTGTGGCACATATTCCAAGGGTCTCAACTCTCCAACTTGAAGGGAATATTACTACAGCTATAACATGTACGGGAAACCTAGAGAATGGACACACTCTGAATACGAAAGGTTTCTAGAGCTCAACTACTTGTCCGTCTCCTGGTTCTCCAGCTAGAATTTCCAACTGCTTTACTATCAATCTCCCAAATTGGAGAGACAGGCCCTTTAACGTCCTGGTTCGCACAGGTTGCCAAATTGGCAGAGGATGAAAGGGAAGAGGGAGAACCAATGAGAGAGTAGCTATTAGGCTTTTGGACAGGCACATGTCACTCTAATTTCCCGGCAGGAAGAAGTATTAAACAAAGTCTCAGTCACACACTGGGAACCTGTATAGGTCCTGAACCAAAATTTTGGACTTGCGGTCAGCTCACAAAAAACGAGTTGAAAAATGGAGCTCAGGGGCACAGCAATTCACAAACTGGCAGAGTACTAAAGGGAAACTATCGTCCAAAAATCTATTGAGGGAAGGCAACGAGGCGGACTTGAAAGTGATCCGGAATAGCAGGAAACAGATTTCAAGGGGTACATTGGAATCGCATTCAAAGCACAGGAAGAGGGGCACAACTTCGACAATGATGCACTTTTCCAAAAAGGTCGTATGCGTTGTCTCCTGAATATATTCAGGAGAAAACACATACGCCCTTTTGGGCCAAGCAAGCAAGCAGGCAATGCATATCTGCACTACACAATGTAGCACCCCCCACCGGTCAAAAGGGACATGCGCAAAATGTGCAAAAACCAGAAAGGCAAGACAGGCCCTGGAGAACAGAGAGCCCAGTTATGCTGATGGGCAGGATGTAAATTACCAACTGCCTTTGTGGAGGAGTTCACTGTGTTCCCTAAAACAAGTAAACAAGACAGCTACCGAACCAAGGGCACTTCCAGTCTAGGGAATATACCTTGGCAAAACTGAAAATCAATAAGACAGAGCCACCCCAAAATTGGGGCTGCACTGCTTACAGGAACCTCAACTTGTGTACACTTTAAATATCAAAGGAAAGACAAAAATGGTTTAAGACATTATATTACTTACAGACGATGGAATATCCCCCAGCCATGAAAACAATGTCATGAGGCCAGTAGCTGCAAAATGAGTGGATTCAGGTATGATGATTCTAAGTGAAATAAGTCACAGAGAAAAGGAAACTTATCATAAGATATCACTTATGAAGGTCCTGTAAACATGGCTACACATGAACTGAGTTAGGAAAGAGAACAGAGTCTCACATTTAGAAAACAATCTTATGCCTGCCTAAGGGTGAAGGAGAGGTGGGGTGATGCATAAAACCAGAGTTTGATATTAGTACAGGTACCGTTCCAAAAACCAACTACGAATTATACAAGTCCTACACCTTCGTCTGTGAAAGGGACTCAAAACCCCATATTTCCCGCAGAGGAATACATCTGACTAGTAAGAATCTTAAAACCTATGTATTGATATGTCTCCGTAAGGGAATCAAGTGTGTCTAGACTGGCATAAACATGGCAGTGAAAATCAGCTCAAACCCACTATAAAAAGGAATTTCAAAAACAAAACAAAAAAATAGGGAAATTCTTTACAATTCCTTCAGGGTCTCTGATGAAACCTGGAATGACCCTATCTACAATGACAGCTGGATGTGGCATAAGGCTGGACACTTGGGACTGAGAGGATTGGTGAGATTGGGTCAGCAAAAGCAGACCATTTAAAGCAATAATGCGTGGCACACATTCCAAGGATCCCAACTCTCCAGAATGAAGGGAATATTACTACAGCTATAACATGTACGGGAAACCAAGAGAATGGACACACTGTGAATATGAAACGTTTCTAAAACTCAACTAATAGTCCCTCTCAAGGTGTTTCGGTTTGTATTTCCAACTGCTTTACTATCAATCTCCCAACTTGGAGCGACAGCCCCTTAAGCCTCCTGGTTCTCAAAGGTTGCCAATTTGGCAGAGGATGAAAGGAAAGATGGAGAACCAATGAGAGAGTAGCTGTTAGGCATTTGGACGGGCACATGTCACTCTAATTTCCCGGCAGAAATAAGAATTAACCAAAGTCTCAGCCACAAGCCGGGAACAAGTATAGATCCTGAAGCAAAATTTTGGACTTGCGGTCAGCTCACAAAAAACGAGTTGAAAAATGGAGCTCAGGGGCTCAGCAATTCACAACCTGGCAGAGTAATAAAGGGCAACTATCGTCCAAAAATCTGTTGAGGGAAGGCAACGAGGCGGACTTGAAAGAGAGTTGAAAAGCAGGAAACAGAATTCAAGAGGTACATTGGAATCGCCTTTAAAGCACAGGAAGAGGGGCACAATTTCGACCATGATGCACTTGCCGAAAAAGGGCGTATGCGTTTCCTCCTGAATATAATCAGGAGGAAACGCATACGCCCTTTTTGGCCAAGCAAGCAAGCGGGCAATGAAATTCTGCAGTACAAAGAAGTATCACTTCCAAGCGGTCAAAAGGGACATCTGCAAAATGTGTAAAAAACAGAAAGGCAAGACATGCCCTGGAGAACAGGGAGCCTAGTTAGGCTGATGGGCAGGATGTAAATTGCCAACCGCCTCTCTGGAAGAGTGCAATGTGTTCCCTAAAACAATTAAACAACAGAGCTACAGAGCCAAGGGCACTTCCAGTCTAGGGAATATACCTTGGGAAAACTGAAAATCAATAAGACAGAGCCACCCCAAAATTTAGGGCTGCACTGCTTACAAGAACCTCAACTTGGGTACACCTAAAATATCCCAGGAAAGACGAAATTTGTTCAAGAAATTTTGGTACTTACGTACGATGGATTATCCCTCAGCCATGAAATCAATGTCATAAGGCCAGTAGCAGCAAAATGAGTGGATTTAGGTACGATGATTCTAAGTGAAATAAGTCACAGAGAAAAAGAAACTTATCATAAGATATCACTTATGAAGGTCCTGTAAACATGGCTACACATGAACAGAGTTAGGAAAGAGAAAAGTGCCTCTCATTTAGAAAATACTCTTATGCCTTCTTAAGGGGAAAGGAGAGGAGGGGTGATGCATAAAACCAGAGTTTGATATTCGTACAGGTACCATTCCAAAAACCAAATATGGAATAGACAAGACCTACACCTTCCTCAGTGAAAGGGACACAAAACCCCATATTTCCCGCAGAGGAATATATCTGACTAGTAATAAATTTAAAACCTATATATTGATATGTCTCCATAAGGGAATCAAGTGTGTATAGACTGGCATTAACATGGCAGTGAGAATCAGCTCAAACCCACTAAAAAAAGGAATTTCAAAACAACAACAACAAGAAAAAAAACCGGGAAATTCTTTACAATTCCTTCAGGGGCTCTGATGAAACCTAGAATGACCCTGTCTACAACGACAGCTGGATGTGGCATAAGGCTGGACACTTGGGACTGAGAGGATTGGTGAGATTGGGTGAGCAAATGCAGACCATTTAAAGCAATAATGTGTGGCACACATTCCAAGGGCCCCAACTCTCCAGGTTGAAGGGAATATTACTACAGCTATAACATGTACGGGAAACCTAGAGAATGGACACACTCTGAATACGAAAGGTTTCTAGAACTCAACTAATTGTCCCTCTCCTGGTTCTCCAGCTAGAATTTCCAACTGCTTTACTATCAATCTCCCAAATTGGAGAAACAGGCCATTTAACCTCCTGGTTCGCACATGTTGCCAATTTGGCAGAGGATGAAAGGGAAGAGGGAGAACCAATGAGAGAGTAGCTATTAGGCATTTGGACGGGCACATGTCACTCAAATTTCCCCACAGAAAGAAGAATTAATCAAAGTCTCAGCCACACACTGGGAACCTGTATAGGTCCTGAACCAAAATTTTGGACTTGCGGTCAGCTCACAAAAAACGAGTTGAAAAATGGAGCTCAGGGGCACAGCAATTCACAAACTGGCAGAGTACTAAAGGGCAACTATCGTCCAAAAATCTATTGAGGGAAGGCAACGAGGCGGACTGGAAAGCGATCCAGAATAGCAGGAAACAGATTTCAAGGGGTACATTGGAATCATATTCAAACCACAGGAAGAGGGGCACAACTTCGACAATGATGCACTTGGCCAAAAATGTCGTATGCGTTGTCTCCTGACAATATTCAGGAGAAAACACATACGCCCTTTTTGGCCAAGCAAGCAAGCGGGCAATGCAAATCTGCACTACAAAATGTATCACTTCCCACCGGTCAAAAGGAACATCCGCAAAATGTGTAAAAACCAGAAAGGCAAGACAGGCCCTGGAGAACAGAGAGCCCAGTTATGCTGATGGGCAGGATGTAAATTACCAACTGCCTTTGTGGAGGAGTTCATTGTGTTCCCTAAAACAAGTAAACAAGAGAGCTACCGAACCCAGGGCACTTCCAGTCTAGGGAATATACCTTGGGAAAACTGAAAATCAATAAGACAGAGCCACCCCAAAATTGGGGCTGCACTGCTTACAGGAACCTCAACTTGGGTACACCTTAAATATCCCAGGAAAGACAAAAATGGTTTAAGAAATTGTATTACTTATGGACGATGGAATATCCCTGAGCCATGAAATCAATGTCATGACGCCAGTAGCAGCAAAATGAGAGGATTCAGGTACGATGATTCTAAATGAAATAAGTCACAGAGAAAAGGAAACTTATCATAAGATATCACTTATGAAGGTCCTGTAAACATGGCTACACATGAACTGAGTTAGGAAAGAGAACAGAGTCTCACATTTAGAAAACAATCTTATGCCTGTCTATGGGGGAAGGAGATGTGAGGTGATGCATAAAACAAGAGTTTGATATTAGTACAGGTACCGTTCCCAAAACCAACTGCGAATTATACAAGTCCTACACCTTCGTCAGTGAAAGGGACTCAAAACCCCATATTTCCCGCAGAGGAATATATCTGACTAGTAAGAATCTTAAAACCTATGTATTGATATGTCTCCGTAAGGGAATCAAGTGTGTCTAGACTGGCATAAACATGGCAGTGAAAATCAGCTCAAACCCACCATAAAAAATAATTTCAAAAACCAAACAAAAAAATAGGGAAATTCTTTACAATTCCTTCAGGGGCTCTGATGAACCCTGGAATGACCCTATCTACAACGACAGCTGGATGTGGCATAAGGCTGGACACTTGGGACTGAGAGGATTGGTAGGTTGGGTCAGCAAAAGCAGACCATTTAAAGCAATAATGCGTGGCACACATTCCAAGGATCCCAACTCTCCAGGTTGAAGGGAATATTACTACAGCTATAACATGTACGGGAAACCAAGAGAATGGACACACTGTGAATACGAAAGGTTTCTAAAACTCAACTAATACTCCCTCTCCTGGTGCTTCGGTTTGTATTTCCAACTGCTTTCCTATCCATCTCCCAACTTGGAGAGACAGCCCCTTTAACCTCCTAGTTCTCAAAGGTTGCCAATTTGGCAGAGGATGAAAGGAAAGATGGAGAACCAATGAGAGAGTAGCTGTTAGGCATTTGGACGGGCACATGTCACTCTAATTTCCCGGCAGAAATAAGAATTAACCAAAGTCTCAGCCACACGCCCGGAACCAGTATAGATACTGAAGCAAAATTTTGGACTTGCGGTCAGCTCACAAAAAAAGAGTTGATAAATGGAGCTCAGGGGCTCAGCAATTCACAAACTGGCAGAGTAATAAAGGGCAAATATCGTCCAAAAATCTGTTGAGGGAAGGCAACGAGGTGGACTTGAAAGGGAGCCAGAATAGCAGGAAACAGATTTCAAGAAGTACATTGGAATCGCCTTTAAAGCACAGGAAGAGGGGCACAATTTCGACCATGATGCACTTGCCCAAAAAGGGTGTATGTGTTTCCTCCTCAATATAATCAGGAGGAAACGCATACACCCTTTTTGGCCAAGCAAGCAAGCGGGCAATGAAATTCTGCAGTACAAAGAAGTATCACTTCCAAGTGGTCAAAAGGGACATCTGCAAAATGTGTAAAAAACAGAAAGGCAAGACAGGCCCTGGAGAACAGGGAGCCTCGGTATGCTGATGGGCAGGATGTAAATTGCCAACCGCCTCTCTGGAGTTGTGCAATGTGTTCCCTAAAACAATTAAACAACAGAGCTACAGAGCCAAGGGCACGTCCAGTCTAGGGAATATACCTTGGGAAAACTGAAATCAATAAGACAGAGCCACCCCAAAATTTAGGGCTGCACTGTTTACAAGAACCTCATCTTGGGTACAATTAAAATATCCCAGGAAAGACAAAATTGGTTCAAGAAATTATGGTACTTATGTACGATGGTTTATCACTCAGCCATGAAATCAATGTTATAAGGCCAGTAGCAGCAAAATGAGTGGCTTCAGGTACGATGATTCTAAGTGAAATAAGTCACAGAGAAACAGAAACTTATCATAAGATATCACTTATAATGGTCCTATAAACATGGCTACACATGAACAGAGTTAGGAAAGAGAAAAGAGCCACTCATTTAGAAAACACTCTTATGCCTTCTTAAGGGGAAAGGAGAGGAGGGGTGATGCATAAAACCAGAGTTTGATATTCGTACAGGTACCATTCCAAAAACCATATATGGAATAGACAACACCTACACCTTCCTCAGTGAAAGGGACAAAAAAACCCATATTTCCTGCAGAGGAATATATATGACTAGTGATAATCTTAAAACCTATATATTGATATGTCTCCATAAGGGAATCAAGTGTGTATAGACTGGCATTAACATGGCAGTGAGAATCAGCTCAAAACCACTATAAAAAGGAATTTCAAAAAAAACAAAAAAAAAACCGGGAAATTCTTTACAATTCCTTCAGGGGCTCTGATGAAACCTAGAATGACCCTATCTACAATGACAGCTGGATGTGGCATAAGGCTGGACACTTGGGACTGAGAGGATTGGTGAGATTGGGTGAGCAAATGCAGACCTTTTAAAGCAATAATGTGTGGCACACATTCCAAGGGTCCCAACTCTCCAGGTTGAAGGGAATATTACTACAGCTATAACATGTACGGGAAACCTAGAGAATGGACACACTCTGAATATGAAAGGTTTCTAGAACTCAACTAATTGTCCCTCTCCTGGTTCTCCAGCTAGAATTTCCAACTGCTTTACTATCAATCTCCCAAATTGGAGAGACAGGCCCTTTAAACTCCTGGTTCGCACAGGTTGCCAATTTGTCAGAGGATGAAAGGGAAGAGGGAGAACCAATGAGAGAGTAGCTATTAGGCATTTGGACGGGCACATGTCACTCAAATTTCCCGGCAGGAAGAAGAATTAATCAAAGTCTCAGCCACACACTGGGAACCTGTATAGTTCCTGAACCAAAATTTTGGACTTGCGTTCAGCTCACAAAAAACGAGTTGAAAAATGGAGCTCAGGGGCACAGCAATTCACAAACTCGCAGAGTACTAAAGGGCAACTATCGTCCAAAAATCTATTGTGGGAAGGCAACGAGGCGGACTTGAAAGCGATCCAGAATAGCAGGAAACAGATTTCAAGGGCTACATTGGAATCACATTCAAACCACAGGAAGAGGGGCACAACTTCGACAATGATGCACTTGGCCAAAAAGGTCGTATGCGTTGTCTCCTGAATATATTCAGGAGAAAACACATACGCCCTTTTTGGCCAAGCAAGCAAGCGGGCAATGCAAATCTGCACTACAAAATGTATCACTTCCCACCGGTCAAAAGGGACATCCGCAAAATGTGTAAAAACCAGAAAGGCAAGACAGGCCCTGGAGAACAGAGAGCCCAGTTATGCTGAAGGGCGGGATGTAAATTACCAACTGCCTTTGTGGAGGAGTTCACTGTGTTCCCTAAAACAAGTAAACAAGAGAGCTACCGAAACAAGGGCACTTCCAGTCTAGGGAATATACCTTGGCAAAACTGAAAATCAATAAGACAGAGCCACCCCAAAATTGGGGCTGAACTGCTTACAGGAACCTCAACTTGGGTACAACTTAAATATCCCAGGAAAGACAAAAATGGTTTAAGACATTATATTACTTACAGACGATGGAATATCCCCCAGCCATGAAATCAATGTCATGAGGCCAGTAGCAGCAAAATGAGTGGATTCAGGTATGATGATGCTAAGTGAAATAAGTCACAGAGAAAAGGAAACTTATCATAAGATATCACTTATGAAGGTCCTGTAAACATGGCTACACATGAACTGAGTTAGGAAAGAGAACAGAGTCTCACATTTAGAAAACAATCTTATGCCTGCCTAAGGGGGAAGGAGAGGTGGGGTGATGCATAAAACCAGAGTTTGATATTAGTACAGGTACTGTTCCAAAAACCAACTACGAATTATACAATTCCTACACCTTCATCAGTGAAAGGGACTCAAAACCCCATATTTCCCGCAGAGGAATATATCTGACTAGTAAGAATCTTAAAACCTATGTATTGATATGTCTCCGTAAGGGAATCAAGTGTGTCTAGACTGGCATAAACATGGCAGTGAAAATCAGCTCAAACCCACTATAAAAAGGAATTTCAAACACCAAACAAAAAAACAGGGAAATTCTTTACAATTCCTTCAGTGGCTCTGATGAAACCTGGAATGACCCTATCTACAATGACAGCTGGATGTGGCATAAGACTGGACACTTGGGACTGACAGGACTGGTGAGATTGGGTCAGCAAAAGCAGACCATTTAAAGCAATAATGCGTGGCACACATTCCAAGGACCCCAACTCTCCAGGTTGAAGGGAATATTACTACAGCTATAACATGTACGGGAAACCAAGAGAATGGACACACTGTGAATACGAAAGGTTTCTAAAACTCAACTAATAGTCCCTCTCCTGGTGCTTCGGTTTGTATTTCCAACTGCTTCACTATCCATCTCCCAACTTGGAGAGACAGCCCCTTTAACCTCCTGGTTCTCAAAGGTTGCCAATTTGGCAGAGGATGAAAGGAAAGATGGAGAACCAATGAGAGAGTAGCTGTTAGGCATTTGGACGGGCACATGTCACTCTAATTTCCCGGCAGAAATAAGAATTAACCAAAGTCTCAGCCACACGCCAGGAACCAGTATAGATCCTGAAGCAAAATTTTGGACTTGTGGTCAGCTCACAAAAAAAGAGTTGAAAAATGGAGCTCAGGGGCACAGCAATTCACAAACTGGCAGAGTAATAAAGGGCAACTACGGTCCAAAAATCGGTTGAGGGAAGGCAACAAGGAGGACTTGAAAGGGAGCCAGAATAGCAGGAAACAGATTTCAAGAGGTACATTGGAATCGCCTTTAAAGCACAGGAAGAGGGGCACAATTTCGACCATGATGCACTTGCCCAAAAAGGGCGTATGCGTTTCCTCCTGAATATAATCAGGAGGAAACGCATACGCCCTTTTTGGCCAAGCAAGCAAGCGGGCAATGAAATTCTGCAGTACAAAGAAGTATCACTTCCAAGCGGTCAAAAGGGACATCTGCAAAATGTGTAAAAAACAGAAAGGCAAGACAGGCCCTGGAGAACAGGGAGCCTAGTTATGCTGATGGGCAGGATGTAAATTGCCAACCTGCTCTCTGGAGGAGTGCAATGTGTTCCCTAAAACAATTAAACAACAGAGTTACAGAGCCAAGGGCACTTCCAGTCTAGGGAATATACCTTGGGAAAACTGAAAATCAATAAGACAGAGCCACCCCAAAATTTAGGGCTGCAGTGTTTACAAGAACCTCAACTTGGGTACACCTAAAATATCCCAGGAAAGAGAAAATTGGTTCAAGAAATTTTGGTACTTACGTATGATGGATTATCTCTCAGCCATGAAATCAATGTCATAAGGCCAGTAGCAGCAAAATGAGTGGATTCAGGTACGATGATTCTAAGTGAAATAAGTCACAGCGGAAAAGAAACTTATCTTAAGATATGACTTATGAAGGTCCTGTAAACATGGCTACACATGAACAGAGTGAGGAAAGAGAAAAGAGCCTCTCATTTAGAAAATACTCTTATGCCTGCTTAAGGGGAAAGGAGAGGAGGGGTGATGCATAAAACCAGAGTTTGATATTCGTACAGGTACCATTCCAAAACCAAATATGGAATAGACAAGACCTACACCTTCCTCAGTGAAAGGGACTCAAAACACCATATTTCCCACAGAGGAATATATCTGACTAGTAATAATCTTAAAACCTATATATTGATATGTCTCCATAAGGGAATCAAATGTGTCTAGACTGGCATTAACATGGCAGTGAGAATCAGCTCAAACCCACTATAAAAAGGAATTTCAAAAACAACAAATAAAAAACCGGGAAATTCTTTACAATTCCTTCAGGGGCTCTGATGAAACCTAGAATGACCCTATCTACAACGACAGCTGGATGTGGCATAAGGCTGGACACTTGGGACTGAGAGGATTGGTGAGATTGGGTGAGCAAATGCAGACCTTTTAAAGCAATAATGTGTGGCACACATTCCAAGGGTCCCAACTCTCCAGGTTGAAGGGAATATTACTACAGCTATAACATGTACGGGAAACCTAGAGAATGGACACACTCTGAATACGAAAGGTTTCTAGAACTCAACTAATTGTCCCTCTCCTGGTGCTCCAGCTAGAATTTCCAACTGCTTTACTATCAATCTCCCATATTGGAGAGACAGTCCCTTTAACCTCCTGGTTCGCACAGGTTGCCAATTTGGCAGGGGATGAAAGGGAAGAGGGAGAACCAATGAGAGAGTAGCTATTAGGCATTTGGACGGGCACATGTCACTCAAATTTCCCGGCAGGAAGAAGAATTAATCAAAGTCTCAGCCACACACTGGGAACCTGTATAGGTCCTGAACCAAAATTTTGGACTTGCGTTCAGCTCACAAAAAACGAGTTGAAAAATGGAGCTCAGGGGCACAGCAATTCACAAACTCGCAGAGTACTAAAGGGCAACTATCGTCCAAAAATCTATTGTGGGAAGGCAACGAGGCGGACTTGAAAGCGATCCAGAATAGCAGGAAACAGATTTCAAGGGCTACATTGGAATCGCATTCAAACCACAGGAAGAGGGGCACAACTTCGACAATGATGCACTTGGCCAAAAAGGTCGTATGCGTTGTCTCCTGAATATATTCAGGAGAAAACACATACGCCCTTTTTGGCCAAGCAAGCAAGCAGGCAATGCAAATCTGCGCTACACAATGTATCACTCCCCACCGGTCAAAAGGGACATCCACAAAATGTGTAAAAACCAGAAAGGCAAGACAGGCCCTGGAGAACAGAGAGCCCAGTTATGCTGATGGGCGGGATGTAAATTACCAACTGCCTTTGTGGAGGAGTTCACTGTGTTCCCTAAAACAAGTAAACAAGAGAGCTACCGAACCAAGGGCACTTCCAGTCTAGGGAATATACCTTGGGAAAACTGAAAATCAATAAGACAGAGCCATCCCAAAATTGGGGCTGCACTGCTTACAGGAACCTCAACTTGTGTACACTTTAAATATCCCAGGAAAGACAAAAATGGTTTAAGACATTATATTACTTACAGACGATGGAATATCCCCCAGCCATGAAAACAATGTCATGAGGCCAGTAGCAGCAAAATGAGTGGATTCAGGTATGATGATTCTAAGTGAAATAAGTCACAGAGAAAAGGAAACTTATCATAAGATATCACTTATGAAGGTCCTGTAAACATGGCTACACATGAACTGAGTTAGGAAAGAGAACAGAGTCTCACATTTAGAAAACAATCTTATGCCTGCCTAAGGGGGAAGGAGAGGTGGGGTGATGCATAAAACCAGAGTTTGATATTAGTACAGGTACCGTTCCAAAAACCAACTACGAATTATACAAGTCCTACACCTTCGTCAGTGAAAGGGACTCAAAACCCCATATTTCCCGCAGAGGAATATATCTGACTAGTAAGAATCTTAAAACCTATGTATTGATATGTCTCCGTAAGGGAATCAAGTGTGTCTAGACTGGCATAAACATGGCAGTGAAAATCAGCTCAAACCCACTATAAAAAGGAATTTCAAAAACCAAACAAAAAAATAGGGAAATTCTTTACAATTCCTTCAGGGTCTCTGATGAAACCTGGAATGACCCTATCTACAACAACAGCTGGATGTGGCATAAGGCTGGACACTTGGGACTGAGAGGATTGGTGAGATTGGGTCAGAAAAAGCAGACCATTTAAAGCAATAATGCGTGGCACACATTCCAAGGATCCCAACTCTCCAGGTTGAAGGGAATATTACTATAGCTACAACATGTACGGGAAACCAAGAGAATGGACACACTGTGAATACGAAAGGTTTCTAAAACTCAACTAATAGTCCCTCTCCTGGTGCTTCGGTTTGTATTTCCAACTGCTTTACTATCAATCTCCCAACTTGGAGAGACAGCCCTTTTAACCTCCTGGTTCTCAAAGGTTGCCAATTGGGCAGAGGATGAAAGGAAAGATGGAGAACCAATGAGAGAGTAGCTGTTAGGCATTTGGCCGGGCACATGTCACTCTAATTTCCCGGCAGAAATAAGAATTAACCAAAGTCTCAGCCACACGCTGGGAACCAGTATAGATCCTGAAGCAAAATTTTGGACTTGTGGTCAGCTCACAAAAAACGAGTTGAAAAATGGAGCTCAGGGGCACAGCAATTCACAAACTGGCAGAATACTAAAGGGCAACTATCGTCCAAAAATCTGTTGAGGGAAGGCAACGATGGGGACTTGAAAGGGAGCCAGAATAGCAGGAAACAGATTTCAAGAGGTACATTGGAATCACCTTTAAAGCACAGGAAGAGGGGCACAATTTCGACCATGATGCACTTGCCCAAAAAGGGCGTATGCGTTTCCTCCTGAATATAATCAGGAGGAAATGCATACGCCCTTTTTGGCCAAGCAAGCAAGCGCGCAATGAAATTCTGCAGTACAAAGAAGTATCACTTCCAAGCGGTCAAAAGGGACATCTGCAAAATGTGTAAAAACCAGAAAGGCAAGACATGCCCTAGAGAACAGGGAGCCTAGTTATGCTGATGGGCAGGATGTAAATTGCCAACCGGCTCTCTGGAGGAGTGCAATGTGTTCCCTAAAACAATTAAACAACAGAGTTACAGAGCCAAGGGCACTTCCAGTCTAGGGAATATACCTTGGGAAAACTGAAAATCAATAAGACAGAGCCACCCCAAAATTTAGGGCTGCACTGCTTACAAGAACCTCAACTTGGGTACACCTAAAATATCCCAGGAAAGACAAAATTGGTTCAAGAAATTTTGGTACTTACGTACGATGGATTATCCCTCAGCCATGAAATCAATGTCATAAGGCCAGTAGCAGCAAAATGAGTGGATTCAGGTACGATGATTCTAAGTGAAATAAGTCACAGAGAAAAAGAAAATTATCATAAGATATCACTTATGAAGGTCCTGTAAACATGGCTACACATGAACAGAGTTAGGAAAGAGAAAAGAGCCTCTCATTTAGAAAACACTCTTATGCCTTCTTAAGGGGAAAGGAGAGGAGGGGTGAGGCATAAAACCAGAGTTTGATATTCATACAGGTACCATTCCGAAAACCAAATATGGAATAGAAAAGACCTACACCTTCCTCAGTGAAAGGGACACAGAACCCCATATTTCCCACAGAGGAATATATGTGACTAGTAATAATCTTAAAACCTATATATTGATATGTCTCCATAAGGGAATCAAGTGTGTCTAGACTGGCATTAACATGGCAGTGAGAATCAGCTCAAACCCACTATAAGAAGGAATTTCAGAAACAAACAAAAAAAAACCCGGGAAATTCTTTACAATTCCTTCAGTGTCTCTGATGAAACCTAGAATGACCCTATCTACAATGACAGCTGGATGTGGCATAAGGCTGGACACTTGGAACTGAGAGGATTGGTGAGATTGGGACAGCAAATGCAGACCTTTTAAAACAATAATGTGTGGCACACATTCCAAGGGCCCCAACTCTCCAGGTTGAAGGGAATATTACTACAGCTATAACATGTACGGGAAACCAAGGGAATGGACACACTCTGAATACGAAAGGTTTCTAGAACTCAACTAATTGTCCCTCTCCTGGTTCTCCAGCTAGAATTTCCAACTGCTTTACTATCAATCTCCCAAATTGGAGAGACAGGCCCTTTAAACTCCTGGTTCGCACAGGTTGCCAATTTGGCATAGGATGAAAGGGAAGAGGGAGAACCAATGAGAGAGTAGCTATTAGGCATTAGGACGGGCACATGTCACTCTAATTTCCCGGCAGGAAGAAGAATTAATCAAAGTCTCAGCCACACACTGGGAACCTGTATAGGTCCTGAACCAAAATTTTGGACTTGCGGTCAGCTCACAAAAAACGAGTTGAAATATGGAGCTCAGGGGCACAGCAATTCACAAACTGGCAGAGTACTAAAGGGCAACTATCGTCCAAAAATCTATTGAGGGAAGGCAACGAGGCAGACTTGAAAGCGATCCAGAATAGCAGGAAACAGATTTCAAGGGGTACATTGAAATCGCATTCAAAGCAAAGGAAGAGGGGCACAACTTCGACAATGATGCACTTGGCCAAAAAGGTCGTATGCGTTGTCTCCTGAATATATTCAGGAGAAAACACATATGCCCTTTTTGGCCAAGCAAGCAAGCGGGCAATGCAAATCTGCACTACAAAATGTATCACTTCCCACCAGTCAAAAGGGACATCCGCAAAATGTGTAAAAACCAGAAAGGCAAGACAGGCCCTGGCGAACAGAGAGCACAGTTATGCTGATGGGCGGGATGTAAATTACCAACTGCCTTTGGGGAGGAGTTCACTGTGTTCCCTAAAACAAGTAAACAAGAGAGCTACCGAACCAAGGGCACTTCCAGTCTAGGGAATATACCTTGGGAAAACTGAAAATCAATAAGACAGAGCCACCCCAAATTTGGGGCTGCACTGCTTACAGGAATCTCGACTTGGGTACACCTTAAATATCCAAGGAAAGAAAAAAATGGTTAAAGAAATTTTATTACATATGGACGATGGAATATCCCCCAGCCATGAAATCAATGTCATGAGGCCAGTAGCAGCAAAATGAGTGGATTCATGTACGATGATTCTAAGTGAAATAAGTCACAGAGAAAAGGAAACTTATCATAAGATATCACTTATGAAGGTCCTGTAAACATGGCTACACATGAACTGAGTTAGGAAAGAGAACAGAGTCTCACATTTAGAAAAAAATCTTATGCCTGCCTAAGGGGGAAGGAGAGGTGGGGTGATGCATAAAACCAGAGTTTGATATTAGTACAGGTACCGTTCCAAAAACCAAGTACGAATTATACAAGTCCTACACCTTCGTCAGTGAAAGGGACTCAAAACCCCATATTTCCCGCAGAGGAATATATCTGACTAGTAAGAATCTTAAAACCTATGTATTGATATGTCTCTGTAAGGGAATCAAGTGTGTCTAGACTGGCATAAACATGGCAGTGAAAATCAGCTCAAACCCACTATAAAAAGGAATTTCAAAAACCAAACAAAAAATAGGGAAATTCTTTACAATTCCTTCAGGGGCTCTGATGAATCTTGGAATGACCCTATCTACAATGACAGCTGGATGTGGCATAAGGCTGGACACTTGGGACTGAGAGGATTGGTGAGAATGGGTCAGCAAAAGCAGACCATTTAAAGCAATAATGCGTGGCACACATTCCAAGGATCCCAACTCTCCAGGTTGAAGGGAATATTACTACAGCTATAACATGTACGGGAAACCAAGAGAATGGACACACTGTGAATACGAAAGATTTGTAAAACCAACTAATAGTCCCTCTCCTGGTGCTTCGGTTTGTATTTCCAACTGCTTTACTATCAATCTCCCAAATTGGAGAGACAGCCCCTTTAACCTCCTAGTTCTCAAAGGTTGCCAATTTGTCAGAGGATGAAAGGAAAGATGGAGAACAAATGAGAGAGTAGCTGTTAGGCATTTGGACGGGCACATGTCACTTTAATTTCCCGGCAGAAATAAGGATTAACCAAAGTCTCAGCCACACGCCGGGAACCAGTATAGATCCTGAAGCAAAATTTTGGACTTGCGGTCAGCTCACAAAAAGCGAGTTGAAAAATGGAGCTCAGGGACACAGCAATTCACAAACTGGCAGAGTAATAAAGGGCAACTATCGTCCAAAAATCTGTTGAGGGAAGGCAACGATGGGGACTTGAAAGGGAGCCAGAATAGCAGGAAACAGATTTCAAGAGGTACATTGAAATCGCCTTTAAAGCACAGGAAGAGGGGCACAATTTCGACCATGATGCACTTGCCCAAAAAGGGCGTATGCGTTTCCTCCTGAATATAATCAGGAGGAAACGCATACGCCCTTTTTGGCCAAGCAAGCAAGCGCGCAATGAAATTCTGCAGTACCAAGAAATATCACTTCCAAGTGGTCAAAAGGGACATATGCAAAATGTGTAAAAACCAGAAAGGCAAGACATGCCCTGGAGAACAGGGAAGCTTGTTATGCTGATGGGCAGGATGTAAACTGCCAACCGCCTCTCTGGAGGAGTGCAATGTGTTCCCTAAAACAATTAAACAACAGAGCTACAGAGCCAAGGGCACTTCCAGTCTAGGGAATATACCTTGGGAAAACTGAAAATCAATAAGACAGAGCCACCCCAAAATTTAGGGCTGCACTGCTTACAAGAACCTCAACTTGCGTACACCTAAAATATCCCAGGAAAGACAAAATTGGTTCAAGAAATTTTGGTACTTACGTACGATGGATTATCCCTCAGCCATGAAATCAATGTCATAAGGCCAGTAGCAGCAAAATGAGTGGATTCAGGTACGATGATTCTAAGTGAAATAAGTCACAGAGAAAAAGAAAATTATCATAAGATATCACTTATGAAGGTCCTGTAACATGGCTACACATGAACAGAGTTAGGAAAGAGAAAAGAGCCTCTCATTTAGAAAACACTCTTATGCCTTCTTAAGGGGAAAGGAGAGGAGGGGTGAGGCATAAAACCAGAGTTTGATATTCGTACAGGTACCATTCCAAAAACCAAATATGGAATAGACAAGACCTACACCTTCCTCAGTGAAAGGGACACAATACCCCATATTTCCCGCAGAGGAATATATGTGACTAGTAATAATCTTAAAACCTATATATTGATATGTCTCCATAAGGGAATCAAGTGTGTCTAGACTGGCATTAACACGGCAGTGAGAATCAGCTCAAACCCACTATAAAAAGGAATTTCAGAAACAAACAAAAAAAAACCGGGAAATTCTTTACAATTCCTTCAGGGTCTCTGATGAAACCTAGAATGACCCTATCTACAATGACAGCTGGATGTGGCATAAGGCTGGACACTTGGAACTGAGAGGATTGGTTAGTTTGGGAGAGCAAATGCAGACCTTTTAAAGCAATAATGTGTGGCACACATTCCAAGGGCCCCAACTCTCCAGGTTGAAGGGAATATTACTACAGCTATAACATGTACGGGAAACCAAGGGAATGGACACACTCTGAATACGAAAGGTTTCGAGAACTCAACTAATTGTCCCTCTCCTGGTTCTCCAGCTAGAATTTCCAACTGCTTTACTATCAATCTCCCAAATTGGAGAGACAGGCCCTTTAAACTCCTGGTTCGCACAGGTTGCAAATTTGGCAGAGGATGAAAGGGAAGAGGGAGAACCAATGAGAGAGTAGCTATTAGGCATTAGGACGGGCACATGTCACTCTAATTTCCCGGCAGGAAGAAGAATTAATCAAAGTCTCAGCCACACACTGGGAACCTGTATAGGTCCTGAACCAAAATTTTGGACTTGCGGTCAGCTCACAAAAAACGAGTTGAAATATGGAGCTCAGGGGCACAGCAATTCACAAACTGGCAGAGTACTAAAGGGCAACTATCGTCCAAAAATCTATTGAGGGAAGGCAACGAGGCAGACTTGAAAGCGATCCAGAATAGCAGGAAACAGATTTCAAGGGGTACATTAAAATCGCATTCAAAGCAAAGGAAGAGGGGCACAACTTCGACAATGATGCACTTGGCCAAAAAGGTCGTATGCGTTGTCTCCTGAATATATTCAGGAGAAAACACATATGCCCTTTTTGGCCAAGCAAGCAAGCGGGCAATGCAAATCTGCACTACAAAATGTATCACTTCCCACCAGTCAAAAGGGACATCCGCAAAATGTGTAAAAACCAGAAAGGCAAGACAGGCCCTGGAGAACAGAGAGCCCAGTTATGCTGATGGGCGGGATGTAAATTACCAACTGCCTTTGTGGAGGAGTTCACTGTGTTCCCTAAAACAAGTAAACAAGAGAGCTACCGAACCAAGGGCACTTCCAGTCTAGGGAATATACCTTGGGGAAACTGAAAATCAATAAGACAGAGCCACCCCAAATTTGGGGCTGCACTGCTTACAGGAATCTCGACTTGGGTACACCTTAAATATCCCAGGAAAGACAAAAATGGTTTAAGAAATTGTATTACTTATGGACGATGGAATATCCCCCAGCCATGAAATCAATGTCATGAGGCCAGTAGCAGCAAAATGAGTGGATTCAGGTACGATGATTCTAAGTGAATTAAGTCACAGAGAAAAGGAAACTTATCATAAGATATCACTTATGAAGGTCCTGTAAACATGGCTACAAATGAACTGAGTTAAGAAAGAGAACAGAGTCTCACATTTAGAAAACAATCTTATGCCTGCCTAAGGGGGAATGAGAGGTGGGGTGATGCATAAAACCAGAGTTTGATATTAGTACAGGTACCGTTCCAAAAACCAACTACGAATTATACAAGTCCTACACCTTCGTCAGTGAAAGGGACTCAAAACCCCATATTTCCCACAGAGGAATATATCTGACTAGTAAGAATCTTAAAACCTATGTATTGATATATCTCCGTAAGGGAATCAAGTGTGTCTAGACTGGCATAAACATGGCAGTGAAAATCAGCTCAAACCCACTATAAAAAGGAATTTGAAAAACCAAACAAAAAAATAGGGAAATGCTTTACAATTCCTTCAGGGGCTCTGATGAAACCTAGAATGACCCGATCTACAACGACAGCTGGATTCGGCATAAGGCTGGACACTTGGGACTGAGAGGATTGGTGAGATTGGGTGGGCAAATGCAGACCTTTTAAAACAATAATGTGTGGCACACATTCCAAGGGTCCCAACTATCCAGGTTGAAGGGAATATTACTACAACTATAACATGTACGGGAAACCTAGAGAATGGACACACTCTGAATATGAAAGGTTTCTAGAACTCAACTAATTGTCCCTCTCCTGGTTCTCCAGCTAGAATTTCCAACTGCTTTACTATCAATCTCCCAAATTGGAGAGACAGGCCCTTTAAACTCCTGGTTCGCACAGGTTGCCAATTTGGCAGAGGATGAAAGGGAAGAGGGAGAACCAATGAGAGAGTAGCTATTAGGCATTTAGACGGGCACATGTCACTCAAATTTCCCGGCAGGAAGAATAATTAATCAAAGTCTCAGCCACACACTGGGAACCTGTATAGGTCCTGAACCAAAATTTTGGACTTGCGTTCAGCTCACAAAAAACGAGTTGAAAAATGGAGCTCAGGGGCACAGCAATTCACAAACTCGCAGAGTACTAAAGGGCAACTATCGTCCAAAAACCTATTGAGGGAAGGAAACGAGGCGGACTTGAAAGCGATCCAGAATAGCAGGAAACAGATTTCAAGGGGTACATTGGAATCGCATTCAAACCACAGGAAGAGGGGCACAACTTCGACAATGATGCACTTGGCCAAAAAGGTCGTATGCGTTGTCTCCTGAATATATTCAGGAGACAACACATTCGCCCCTTTTGGCCAAGCAAGCAAGCGGGCAATGCAAATCTGCACTACAAAATGTATCACTTCCCACCGGTCAAAAGGGACATCCGCAAAATGTGTAAAAACCAGAAAGGCAAGACAGGCACTGGAGAACAGAGAGCCCAGTTATGCTGATGGGCGGGATGTAAATTACCAACTGCCTTTGTGGAGGAGTTCACTGTGTTCCCTAAAACAAGTAAACAAGAGAGCTACCGAAACAAGGGCACTTCCAGTCTAGGGAATATACCTTGGGAAAACTGAAAATCAATAAGACAGAGCCACCCCAAAATTGGGGCTGCACTGCTTACAGGAACCTCAACTTGGGTACACCTTAAATATCCCAGGAAAGACAAAAATGGTTTAAGACATTATATTACTTACAGACGATGGAATATCCCCCAGCTATGAAATCAATGTCATGAGGCCAGTAGCAGCAAAATGAGTGGATTCAGGTATGATGATGCTAAGTGAAATAAATCACAGAGAAAAGGAAACTTATCATAAGATATCACTTATGAAGGTCCTGTAAACATGGCTACACATGAACTGAGTTAGGAAAGAGAACAGAGTCTCACATTTAGAAAACAATCTTATGCCTGCCTAAGGGGGAAGGAGAGGTGGGGTGATGCATAAAACCAGAGTTTGATATTAGTACAGGTACCGTTCCAAAAACCAACTACGAATTATACAAGTCCTACACCTTCGTCAGTGAAAGGGACTCAAAACCCCATATTTCCCGCAGAGGAATATATCTGACTAGTAAGAATCTTAAAACCTATGTATTGATATGTCTCCGTAAGGGAATCAAGTGTGTCTAGACTGGCATAAACATGGCAGTGAAAATCAGCTCAAACCCACTATAAAAAGGAATTTCAAAAACCAAACAAAAAAACAGCAAAATTCTTTACAATTCCTTCAGTGGCTCTGATGAAACCTGGAATGACCCTATCTACAATGACAGCTGGATGTGGCATAAGACTGGACAGTTGGGAATGACAGGACTGGTGAGATTGGGTCAGCAAAAGCAGATCATTTAAAGCAATAATGCGTGGCACACATTCCAAGGATCCCAACTCTCCAGGTTGAGGGGAATATTACTACAGCTATAACATGTACGGGAAACCAAGAGAATGGACACACTGTGAATACGAAAGGTTTCTATAACTCAACTAATAGTCCCTCTCCTGGTTCTTCGGTTTGTATTTCCAACTGCTTCACTATCCATCTCCCAACTTGGAGAGACAGCCCCTTTAATCTCCTGGTTCTCAAAGGTTGCCAATTTGGCAGAGGATGAAAGGAAAGATGGAGAACCAATGAGAGAGTAGCTGTTAGGCATTTGGACGGGCACATGTCACTCTAATTTCCCAGCAGAAATAAGAATTAACCAAAGTCTCAGCCACACGCCAGGAACCAGTATAGATCCTGCAGCAAAATTTTGGACTTGTGGTCAGCTCACAAAAAAAGAGTTGAAAAATGGAGCTCAGGGGCACAGCAATTCACAAACTGCCAGAGTAATAAAGGGCAACTATCGTCCAAAAATCGGTTGAGGGAAGGCAACAAGGAGGACTTGAAAGGGAGCCAGAATAGCAGGAAACAGATTTCAAGAGGTACATTGGAATCGCCTTTAAAGCACAGGAAGAGGGGCACAATTTCGACCATGATGCACTTGCCCAAAAAGGGCGTATGCGTTTCTTCCTGAATATAATCAGGAGGAAACGCATATGCCCTTTTTGGCCAAGCAAGCAAGCGGGCAATGAAATTCTGCAGTACAAAGAAGTATCACTTCCAAGCGGTCAAAAGGGACATCTTCAAAATGTGTAAAAAACAGAAAGGCAAGACATGCCCTGGAGAACAGGGAACCTAGTTATGCTGATGGGCAGGATGTAAATTGCCAACCGCCTCTCTGGAGGAGTGCAAAGTGTTCCCTAAAACAATTAAACAACAGAGCTACAGAGCCAAGGGCACTTCCAGTCTAGGGAATATACCTTGGGAAAACAGAAAATTAATAAGACAGAGCCACCCCAAAATTTAGGGCTGCACTGCTTACAAGAACCTCAACTTGGGAACACCTAAAATATCCCAGGAAAGACAAAATTGGTTCAAGAATTTTTGGTACTTACGTACGATGGATTATCCCTCAGCCATGAAATCAATGTCATAAGTCCAGTAGCCGCAAAATGAGTGGATTCAGGTACGTTGATTCTAAGTGACATAAGTCACAGAGAAAAAGAAACTTATCATAAGATATCACTTATGAAGGTCCTGTAAACATGGCTACACATGAACAGAGTTAGGAAAGAGAAAAGAGCCTCTCATTTAGAAAATACTCTTATGCCTTCTTAAGGGGAAAGGAGAGGACGGGTGATGCATAAAACCAGAGTTTGATATTCGTACAGGTACCATTCCAAAAACCAAATATGGAATAGACAAGACCTACACCTTCCTCAGTGAAAGGGACACAATACCCCATATTTCCCGCAGAGGAATATATCTGACTAGTAATAATTTTAAAACCTATATATTGATATGTCTCCATAAGGGAATCAAGTGTGTATAGACTGGCATTAACATGGAAGTGAGAATCATCTCAAACCCACTATAAAAAGGAATTTCAAAAACAACAACAAAAAAAAACCCCAGGAAATTCTTTACAATTCCTTCAGGGGCTCTGATTAAACCTAGAATGACCCTGTCTACAATGACAGCTGGATGTGGCATAAGGCTGGACACTTGGGACTGAGAGGATTGGTGAGATTGGGTGAGCAAATGCAGACCTTTTAAAGCAATAATGTGTGGCACACATTCCAAGGGTCCCAACTCTCCAGGTTGAAGGGAATATTACTACAGCTATAACATGTACGGGAAACCTAGAGAATGGACACACTCTGAATACGAAAGATTTCTAAAACTGAACTAATTGTCCCTCTCCTGGTGCTCCAGCTAGAATTTCCAACTGCTTTACTATCAATCTCCCAAATTGGAGAGACAGGCCCTTTAACCTCCTGGTTCGCACAGGTTGCCAGTTTGGCAGAGGATGAAAGGGAAGATGGAGAACCAATGAGAGAGTAGCTATTAGGCATTTGGACGGGCACATGTCACTGAAATTTCCCGGCAGGAAGAAGAATAAATCAAATTCTCAGCCACCCACCTGGAAACTTTATAGGTCCTGAACCAAAATTTTGGACTTGTGGTCAGCTCACAAAAAATGAGTTGAAAAATGGAGCTCAGGGGCACAGCAATTCACAAACTGGCAGAGTACTAAAAGGCAACTATCGTCCAAAAATCTGTTGAGGGAAGGCAACGAGGCAGAATTGAAAGTGAGCCGAAATAGCAGGAAACAGATTTCAAGAGGTACATTGGAATCGCCTTCAAAGCACAGGAAGAGGGGCACAACTTCGAAAATGATGCACTTGGACACAAAGGGAGTATGCGTTTTCTCCTGAATATATTCAGGAGAAAACACATACGCCCTTTTTGGCCTAGCAAGCAAGCGGGCAATGCAAATCTGCACTAAAAAGAAGTATCACTTCCCACCGGTCAAAAGGGACATCCGCAAAATGTGTAAAAACCAGAAAGGCAAGACAGGCCCGGGAAAACAGGGAGCCTTGTTATGCTGACGGGCGGGATGTAAATTGCCAACTGCCTCTCTGGAGGAGTGCATTGTGTTCCCTAAAACAAGTAAACAACAGAGCTACAGAGCCAAGGGCACTTCCAGTCTAGGGAATATACCTTGGGAAAACTGAAAATCAATAAGACAGAGCCACCCCAAAATTTAGGGCTGCACTGCTTACAAGAACCTCAACTTGGGTACACATTAAATATCCCAGGAAAGACAAAAATGGTTCAAGTAATTGTGTTACTTACATATGATGGAATATCCCTCAGCAATGAAATCAATGTCATAAGGCCAGTAGCAGCAAAATGAGTGGTTTCAGGTACGATGCTTCTAAGTGAAATAAGTCACAGAGAAAAAGAAACTTATCATAAGATATCACTTATGAATGTCCTGTAAACATGGCTACACAAGAACTGAGTTAGGTAACAGAACAGAGTCTCATATGTAGGAAACACTCTTATGCCTGCTTAAGGGGGAATGAGAGGTGGGGTGATGCATAAAACCAGAGTTTGATAGTAGTACAGGTACCGTTCCAAAAACCAAATATGGAATAGACAAGACCTACACTTCCCTCAGTGAAGGGACACAAAACCACATATTTCCCGCAGAGGTATATATCTGACTAATAAGAAACTTAAACCCTATGTATTGATATGTCTCCGTAAGGGAATGAAGTGTGTCTTGACTGCCATAAACATGGCAGTGAGAATCAGCTCAAACCCCCTATAAAAAGAATTTCAAAAACAAAACAAAAAAAACAAGGAAATTCTTTACAATTGCTTCAGGGGCTCTGATGAAACCTGGAATGACCCTATGTACAACCACAGCTGGATGTGGCATAAGCCTGGACACTTGGGACTGAGCTGATTGGTGAGATTCGGTGAGCAAATGCAGACCATTTAAGGCAATAATATGTGGCACACATTCCAAGGATAGCAACTCTCCAGGTTGAAGGGAATATTACTACAGCTATAACATGTACTGGAAAACTAGAGAATGGACACAAAGTGAATATGAAAGGTTTCTAAAACTCAACTAATAATCCCTCTCCTGGTGCTCCGGTTTGACTTTCCAACTGCTTTAATATCAATCTCCCAACTTGGAAAGACAGCCCCTTTAACCTCCTGGTTCGCACAGGTTGCCAATTTGTCAGAGCATGAAAGGGAAGAGGGAGAACCAATGAGAGATTAGCTGTTAGGCATTTGGACGGGCACATGTCACTCTAATTTCCCGGAAGAAAGGAGAATTAACCAAAGTCTCAGCCACCCACCGGGAACCAGTATAGGTCCTGAACCAAAATTTTGGACTTGCGGTCAGCTCACAAAAAACGAGTTGAAAAATGGAGCTCAGGGCCACAGCAATTCACAAACTGGCAGAGAAATAAAGGACAACAATCGTCCAAATATCTGTTGTCGGAAGGCAACGAGACAGACTTGAAAGCGAGCCAGAATAGCAGGAAACAGATTTCAAGAGGTATATTGGAATGGCCTTTAAAGCACAGGAAGAGGGGCACCACTTTGACAATGATGCACTTGGCCAAAAAGGGTGTATGCATTTTCTCGTGAATATATTCAGGAGAAAATGCATAGGCCCTTTTTGGCCAAGAAAGCAAGCGGGCAATTCAAATCTGCACTACAAACAAGTATCATTTCCCACCGGTCAAAAGGGACATCCGCAAAATATGTAAAACCAGAAAGGCAAGAAAGGCAATGGAGAATATGGAGCCTTGTTATGCTGATGGGCAGGATGTAAATTGCCAACTGCCTCTCTGGAGGAATGCACTGTGTTCCCTAAAACAAGTAACAAACAGAGCTACAGAGCCAAGGGCACTTCCAGTCTAGGGAATATACATTGGGAAAACTGAAAATCAATAAGATAGAGCCACCCCAATATTTAGGGCTGCACTGCTTACAAGAACCTCAACTTGGGTACACCTTAAATATCCCAGGAAAGACAAAAATGTTTCAAAAAATTGTGCTATTTACATACAAAGTAATAACCCTCAGCCATGAAATCAATGTCATAAGGCCAGTAGCAGCAAAATGAGTGGATTCAGGTACGATGATTCTAAGTGAAATAAGTCACAGAGAAAAAGAAATTTATCATAAGATATCACTTATGAAGGTCCTCTAAACATGGCTACACATGAACTGAGTTAGGAAAGAGAACAGAGCCTCACATTTAGAAAACACTCTTGTGCCAGCTTAAGGGGGAAGGAGAGGTCGAGTGATGCATAAAACCAGAGTTAGATATTAGTACAGATACCGTTCCAAAAACCAAATACGGAATAGACAAGACCTACACTATCCTCAGTGAAAGGGACTGAAAACGCCATATTTCCCGCAGAGGAATATATCTGACTGGTAAGAATCTTAAAATCTATGTATTGATATGTCTCCGTAAGGGAATCAAGTCTGTCTAGACTGGCATAAACACGGCAGTGAGAATCAGTTCAAACCCACTATAAAAGGAGTTTCAAAAACAAAACAAAAATCAGGGAAATTCTTTACAATTCTTTCAGGGGCTCTGATGAAACCTGGAATGACCCTATCGACAACGACAGCTGGATGTGGCATAAGGTTGGACACGTGGGACTGAGAGGATTGGTGAGATTCAGTGAGCAATCCAGACCCTTTAAAGCAATAATGCGTGGCACACATTAGAAGGTTCCCAACTCTCCAGGATGAAGGGAATATTACTACAGCTATAACATGTACGGGAAACCAAGAGAATGGACACACTGTGAATACGAAAGGTTTCCAAAACTCAACTAATAATCCCTCTTCTGGTGCTCTGGTTTGACTTTCCAACTTCTTTACTATCAATCTCCCAACTTGGAGAGACAGCACCTTTAAGCTCCTGGTTCTCACAGGTGGCCAATTTGGGAGAGGATGTAAGGGAAGAGGGAGAACCAATGAGAGAGTAGCTGTTAGGCATTTGGACGGGCACATGTCATTCTAATTTTCCGGCAGATAGAAGAATTAACCAAAGTCTCAGACACCCGCCGGGAACCAGTATAGGTCCTGAACCAAAATTTTGGACTTGTGGTCAGCTCACAAAAAACGAGTTGAAAAATGGAGCTCAGGGGCACAGCAATGCACAAACTGGCAGAGTAATAAAGGACAACAATCGTCAAAAAATCTGTTGACGGAAGGCAAAGAGGCGGACTTGAAAGCGAGCCAGAATAGCAGGAAACAGATTTCAAGAGGTACATTGTATTAGCATTTAAAGCACAGGAATAGGGGCACAACTTCGACAATGATGCACTTGGCCCAAAAGTGCATATGCGTTATCTCCTGAATATATTCAGGAGAAAACGCATACACGCTTTTTGGCCAAGCAAGCAAGCGGCCAATGCAAATCTGCACTACAATGAAGTATCACATACCACCGGTCAAAAGGGACATCCGCAAAATGTGTAAAAACCAGAAAGGCAAGATAGGCCCTGGAGAACAGGGAGCCTAGTTATGCTGATGGAAAGGATGTAAATTGCAAACTGCCTCTCTGGAGGAGTGCATTGTGTTCCCTAAAACAAGGAAACAACAGAGCTACAGAGCAAAGGGCAATTCCAGTCTAGGGGATATACCTTGGGAAAACGGAAAATCAATAAGACAGAGCCACCCCAAAATTGAGGGCTACACTGCTTACAAGAAGCTCAACTTGGGTACACCTTAAATATCCCAGGAAAGACAAAAATGTTTAAAGAAATTGTGTTACTTACATACGATGGAATATCAGTCAGCCATGAACTCAATGTCATAAGGCCAGTAGCTTCAAATTTTGTGGATTCAGGTACGATGATTCTAAGTGAAATAAGTCACAGAGATAAAGAAACTTATCATAAGATATCACTTATGAAGGTCCTGTAAACATGGCTACACATAAACTGAGTTAGGAAAGAGAACAGAGTCTCACATTTAGAAAACACTCTTATGCCTGCTTAAGGGGGAAGGAGAGGTGTGGTGATGCATAAAACCAGAGTTTGATATTAGTACAGGTACCGTTCCAAAAACCAACTAAGGAATAGACAAGACCTACACTTTCCTCAGTGAAATGGACTCAAAACCCCATATTTCCCGCAGAGGTATATATCTGACTAGTAAGAAACTTAAAACCTATGTATTGATATGTCTCCTTAAGGGAATGAAGTGTGTCTTGACTGCCATAAACATGGCAGTGGGAATCAGGTCAAACCCCCTATAAAAAGGAATTTCAAAAACAAAACAAAAAAACAGGGAAATTCTTTGCAATTCCTTCAGGGGCTCTGATGAAACCTGGAATGACCCTATGTACAACCACAGCTGGATGTGGCATAAGGCTGGACACTTGGAACTGAGAGGATTAGTGAGATTTGGTGAGCAAATCTAGACCCTTTAAACCAATAATGCGTGGCACACATTCCAAGGGTCCCAACTCTCCAGGTTGAAGGGAATATTACTACAGATATAACATGTACGTGAAACCTAGAGAATGGACACACTGTGAAAACGAAAGGTTTCTAAAACTCAACTAATAATCCCTTTCCTGGTGCTCCAGGTTGACTTTCCAACTGCTTTACTATCAATCTCCCAACTTGCAGAGACAGCCCCTTTAACCTCCTTGTTCTCACAGGTGGCCAATTTTGTAGAGGATGAAAGGGAAGAGGGAGAACCAATGAGAGAGTAGCTGATAGGCATTTGGACGGCCGCATGTCATTCTAATTTCCCTCAGGAAGAAGAATTAACCAAAGTCTCAGACACCCGCCGGGAACCAGTATAGGTCCTGAACCAAAATTTTGGACTTGCGGTCATCTCACAAAAAACTAGTTGAAAAATGGTGCTCAGGGGCACAGCAATTCACAAACTGGCAGAGTAGTAAAGGACAACAATCGTCCGAAAATCTGTTGAGGGAAGGCAACGAGGCGGACTTGAAAGCGAGCCAGAATAGCAGGAAACAGATTTCAAGAGGTACATTGGAATCACATTTAAAGTACAGGAATAGGGGCACAAATTCGACAATGATGCACTTGGCCAAAAAGGGCGTATGCGTTTTCTCCTGAATATATTCAGGAGAAAACGCATACGTGCTTTTTGGCCAAGCAAGCAAGCGGGCAATGCAAATCTGCACTACAATGAAGTATCACTTCCCACCGGTCAAAAGGGCCATCCGCAAAATGTGTACAAACCAGAAAGGCCAGATAGGCCCTGCAGAACAGGGAGCCTAGTTATGCTGATGGACAGGATGTAAATTGTGAACTGCCTCTCTGGAGGAGTGCATTGTGTTCCCTAAAACAAGGAAACAACAGAGCTACAGAGCCAAGGGCACTTCCAGTCTAGGGAATATACATTGGGAAAACTGAAAATCAATAAGATAGAGCCACCCCTATATTTAGGGCTGCTTATGTAGATGGTTTACTTATGTAGAGTGGAATATTACTCATCCAGAAATCAATGAAATAAGGCCAGTTGTAACAACTCTGGAGGATTTACATACGATCATTCTAAGTGACGTATGTCAGAAAGAAAAAGACACATATCATAAGATGTCACTTAAAGGTGGAATCAAAAATGGCTACACATGAAATAAATTACAAAACAGAAACATAGTCAAATATGTAGGAAATAGACATAAGGCTGCTAAATGGAAAGGTGAGGAAGAGTGAGCTATTATCCAGGAGGTTGAAATTAGCAAAGATACCATTCCAAGTACCAAATTGAATAACTGACAAGGCCTACATGGTACCTCAAAGAACTGCACTCAGCCCACTCAAGTCACTGGAAAATAATACATATGAATGGTAAGCATCTGAAAAAGAATTTATTGTTGTCTCACAGTACATGAATCAAGTAGATGTACAGCAGCAAAAAACAGAGCTTTGAAAATCAGCTGTAACCAATATAAAAATAAATTTAAGAATATTTAGAAAAACAGTGAGACAGACAAAAATTCTCACAACTTTTGTTGAAGGGCTATGATGTAACATGGATTGAACACATGTAGACCCACAGCAGGATGATATATAAGGCTGGAAGCTATGCACGCTAAGAGATGTTAGAGAGGCTGGGTGAGGAAATGCAGAACTTTAAAAGAAATACTGCCTGATTCCCATTCCATGGGTCCCAAATCTGCAGGTTCTAGGGAATCTTCTGACAGCGAAAACATGCCTGGGAGACCGAGACGAATGTACACCATGTGATCAGGAAAGGGGTCTAAAATGCACCTCATTTTTGATCTCCTGGTGCAGGGGTTCGCCATTCCAACCAAATTACTAACAATCTCCCCACTTGGAGAATCAGCACCTTTAACCTCCTGTTTCACACAGTTTGCAATTTGTGCAGAGGATAAACGGGAAGAAGGGGAACCAATGAGAGACTAGCTGTAGGAGTTTTGACAGGCACATGCCACTCTAATTTCCCATTAGGAAGAAAAATTAACCAAAGGCTCAGCCTGCCTCCCCAGAACCAGAATAGGGCTGGAAGCAATACAATGGTTTGGCGGCCAGCTCACAAAAAATGCGAGTTGCAAAATGGAGCACAGGAGCAGACAATTCAAAGACCTGCAAAGATAAAAATGATAACCAACGTCCAAAAATATATTCAGGTAAGGCAACGAAGAGGATCTGAATGAGAGGCAGAATTGCAGGAAACAGATTTCAAAAGGGAGATTGGACTCACATTTAAAGCATATGAAAAGCAGCAGAATTTCTAAAATGATGTAGTTGGGCAAAAGGGTGTATGCGTTTTTTTCATGAATAACTTCAGGAAAAAAACACATACAGAGTTTTTGGCCAACCAAGCAAGCGGGGAATGCAAATCTGCACAACAAAGGAGTCTCAATTTCCACTGCTCAGAAAAGCCATCCAAAATATATGTACAAACCAGAAATGCAGGAGAGGCCATGGAGAACAGGGAGCTAGTCACACTGATGGGTGGGGTATAAATATACAAGAGCCAATCTGAAGAAGTGTATATTGTTTCCTAAAACATCTAAAATACAAAGCTACCGAGCATAGGGCACTTCCACTCATGGGCATATAACTTGGGAAGACTAAATATCAACAAGACACAGGCACCCCAAAGTTTAGGGCTGCTCTGCATACAAGAGCCTCAACATCAGTACAACTTAAATATTCCAAGAAAGAGAAAATTGCGTAAAGAACTTGTGGTAATTTTGTACAATTGAATATCACTCAGACATGAAATCAATGTCATAAGGCCAGTAGCAGCAAAATGAGTGGATTTAGGTACGATGATTCTAAGAGAAATAAGTCACACAGAAAAAGAAACTTATCATAAGATATCACTTATGAAGTTCCTGTAAACATGGCTACACATGAACTGAGGAAAGAGAACAGAGTCTCACATTTAGAAAACACTCTTATGCCTGCTTAAGGGGGAAGGAGAGTTGTGGTGATGCATAAAACCAGAGTTTGATATTAGCACAGGTACCATTCCATGAAGCAAATACAGAATAGACAAAACCTACACCTTCCTCAGTGAACGGGACTCAAAACCCCAATTCCAAGCACAGGAATATATCTGACTAGTAAGAAACTTAAAACCTATATATTGATATGTCTCCATAAGGGAATCAAGTGTGTCTAGAACGGCATAAACATGTTGGTGAAAATCAGCTCAACCCCATTATAAAAATGAATTTCAAAAACAAAACAAAAAAAAACAGCGAAATTCTTACACAATTCCTTCAGGGGATCTGATAAAACCTGGAATGACCCCATTTGCAAAGACAGCTAGATGAGACATAAGACTGGACACTTGGGGCTGAGAGGACTGGTGAGATAGGGTGAGAAAATGCAGACCCTTTAAAGCAGTAATGCATACGACCCATTCCATGGGTCCCAACTCTCCAGGTAGAAGGGAATATCACTACAGTTATAACATGTATGGGAAACCTAGAGAATGGACACCCTGTGATGGCAAAAGATTTCTAAAAGTCTCCTAATTTTTCCCCTCCTTGTGCTCCAGTTTGGCATTCCAACTGCTTTACTATCAATCTCCCAACTTGGAGAGTCAGCCCCTATAAGCTACTGGTTCGCACAGTTTCCAAATTGTGCAGTGGATGAAAGGGAAGAGGGAGAACCAATCAGAGAGAAGCTGTAGGCATTTGGACGGACACATGTCACTCTAATTTCCCGTCTGGAAGGAAGAATTGTCCTAAGTGTCAGCCTGCACCCCTGGAACCAGTATAGGTCCTGTAGCAAAATTGTGGATTTGCGGTCAGCTCACAAAAACACGAGTTGAACATTGGAGCTCAGGGGCACAGCAATTCACAAACCTGCAGAGTTATAAAGGACAACTCTCTTCCAAAAATCTGTTGAGGGAAGGCAACGAAGCAGACTTGAAAATGAGGCAGAATTGCACAAAACATATTTCAAGAGGTAAATTGGAATCGCATTTAAAGCACAGGAAAAGCTTAGCAACTTCGACAATGATGCACTTGGCCAAAAAGGGCGTATGCATTTTCTGCTGAATATATCCAGGAGAAAATGAATACGCCCTTTTTGGACAATCAAGCAAGCCCGCAATGCAAATCCACACTACAAAGAATTGTCACTTCCCACCGGTAAAAAGGGACATCCAAAAATCTGTAAAAACCAGAAAATAAAGACAGAGATAACAAGAGCATGTTGCAATGTGATCCCAAGGGTCATGGAGGACTGTGATGACAAGGTCATGGAGCATTTTGCTGACAAAGGCATGGAGCATTGTGATGACAAGGGTCACGGAGCAATGTGATGACAAGCCTCACGGAGCATTGTGATTACAGGGGTCATGGAGCATTGGGATGACAAGGGCATGGATCATTGTGATGACAAGGGTTATGGAGCATTTTGATGACAAGAGTCCCGGATCACTGTGTTGTCAGGGGTCATGGAGGGTTGTGATGACAGTGGTCATGGAGCATTGTGAAGACAAGGGTCATGTAGAAGTGAGATGAGTAGGTCATGGAGCTTTGGGCTGAAAATGTTCATGGAGTATTGTGATGACATGGGTCATGGAGCATTGTAATGAGAAGACCATGGAGCCTTGTGATGACAAGTCTCATGGAGCATTCTGATGAAAATGGGCATGGAGAATTGTGATTAGAGGTGTCTTGGAGCATTGTGATGACAAGGGCATGGAGCATTTGGATGAGAAGACCATGGAGTGTTCTGATGACATGCGTCATGGAGCTTTGTGATGACAAGGGCATGGAGAATTGTGATTACAGGGGTCTTGGAGCATTGTGATGAAAAGGGCATGGATCATTGTGAATGGAAAAGGCATGGAGCCTTGTCATGACAGGGTTCAAGAAGCATACTGATGACAAGTGTCAGGGAGCATTGTGATGACAAGTGTATTGTGCATTGTGATGACAAAGGTCATGGAGCTTTGTGATGAGTATACCGTGGATAATTGTGATGATGAGCGTCATGGGGCGTTGTGATGACAAGTGTTATGGAACATTGTGATCACAAGTGTTTGGAACATTGTGATGACAGAGGTCATGGAGCATTTTGATTTCATTGTGATGACAATAGCATGAAGCATTATGATGATGGGCATGGTGCATTGTGATGTCAGGGTACATGGAGCATTGAGATGAAAAGGGGCATGGAGCATTGTGATTAAAGTTTTCTTGGAGCACTGTGATGACAAGGGCATGGAGCATTGTGATGAGAAGGCAATGGAGCATTCTGATGACATGCGTCATGGAGCATTGTGATGACAGTGGCATTCAAAACTGGTCTAGCAAGTTTCATTTATTATTGTGATGAAGGTGGACATGGTGCATTTTGATGACAAGGGCATGGAGCATTGTGATTTCAAGCTCATGGAATATTGTGAAAACAGGTGACAGGGAGTGTTGTTATGACATATGTCTTGGTCCATTGAGATGACAATGTCATGGAGCATTGTGATACCAAGTGTCATGGAGGATTGTGATGACAAAGTAATGGAACATTTTGATGAAAAGGGCTTGGAGCATCGTGATGACAAGGGTCATGGAGCACTGTGATGACAAGATCTTGGAGCATTGTGAGGTGAAGGGACATTGAGAATTTTGATGAGAAGGTCGTGAAGCATTGTGATGAAAAGTGCACCGAGCTTGTTATGACAGGGGTCATGGAGCATGGCGATGACAAGTGCATGGAGAATTGTATTGACAAGAGCATGTAACATTGTGATGAGAAGTGTCATGGAGCATTTTGATGATAAGGACATGTAGAAATGTAATGACCAGTGCATGGAGCATTGTGATGGAAAGACCGTGGAGTACTGTGATGAGAAGATCATGGATAATTGTGATGATGAGCGTCATGGAGCACTGTAATGACAAGGGGCATAGAGCATTGTGATGACAGGTGTCATGGATCATTGTGATGACAAGTGTCATGGACCATTCTGATGACAAGCTTGTGGAGTAATGTGATGACAATGGCATCGAGCATTGTGAGGAAAAGGGCATGGAGCATTGTGATGAAAAATGCTTGGAGCCTTTTCATGACAGGGTTCAAGGAGCATTCTGACAACAAGTGTCAGGAAACATTGTGATGACAAGTGTATTGAGCATTGTGATGACAAAGGTCATGGAGCATTGTGATGACAGGCATCATGGAGCGTTGTGATGACAAATGTTATGGAACATTGTGATCACAAGGGTTTTGAGCATTGTGATGACAGAAGTCATGGATCATTTTCATTTCAAGGTGCATGGAGCATTGTGATGACAAGGGCATGGAGCTTGCTGTGATAGGGGACATAGAGCATTGCGATGACAAGTGCATGGAGAATTGTGATGACAAGAGCATGTAACATTGTGATGAGAAGTGTCACGGAGCATTTTGATGATAAGGACATGTAGAATTTTGATGACCAGTGCATGGAGCATTGTGATGGAAAGACCGTGGAGCACTGTGATGAGAAGACCATGGATAATTGTGATGATGAGCGTCATGGAGCACTGTAATGACAAGGGGCATAGAGCATTGTGATGACAGGTGTCTTGGATCATTGTGATGACAGGTGTCTTGGTTCATTCTGATGACAAGTGTAATGGACCATTCTGATGACAAGCTTGTGGAGTAATGTGATGACAATGGCATGGAGCATTGTGAGGAAAAGGGCATGTAGCATTGTGATGAAAAATGTTTGGAACCTATTCATGACAGGGTTCCAGGAGCATTCTGACGACAAGTGTCAGGGAGCATTGTGATGACAAGTGTATTGAGCATTGTGATGACAAAGGTCATGGAGCATTGTGATGACAGGCATCATGGAGCGTTGTGATGACAACTGTTATGGAACATTGTGATCACAAGGGTTTTGAGCATTGTGATGACAGAAGTCATGTATCATTTTCATTTCAAGGTGCATGGAGCATTGTGATGACAAGAGCATGAAACATTGTGAACCCAAGATTCATGGAGGGTTTTGATGACAATGGGAATGGAGTATTGTGATGACAAGCACATGGAGCATTGTGATGACAAGGTCATGTAGCATTTTGCTGACAAATGCATGGAGCATTTTGATGACAAGGGTCATGGAACACTGTGATGACAAGCGTCATGGAGCATTGTGATTACAGTGGTCACGGAGCATTGGGATGGCAAGGGCATTGATCATTGTGATGACAAGGGTCATGGAGCATTTTGATGACAAGAGTCCTGGATCATTGTGTTGTCCGGTGTCATGGAGCACTGTGATGACAGTGGTCATGGAGCATTGTGATGACAAGGTCCTGGAGCATTGTGAGGAGAAGTGTCATGGAGCATTGTGATGGCAAGACCGTGGAGCACTGTGATGAGTAGACCATGGATAATTGTGATGTCGAGCGTCATGCAGCACTGTAATGACAAGGGGCATGGAGCATTGTGATGACAGGGGTCATGGAGCACTGTGATGAGAAGTTCATGGAGCATTGGGCTGACAATTGTGATGGCAGTGGTCATGGAGCATTGCGATGACAATGGAATGGAGCATTGTGATGAGAAGGTCCTGGAGCATTGTGAGGAGAAGACCATGGAGCCTTGTGATGACAAGTGTCTTGGAGCATTCTGATGAAAAGGGGTGTGGAGCATTGTGATTACATGGGTCTTGAGGCATTGTGATGAAAATGGCATGGGTGATTGTGAAGCAAATGGCATGGAGCCTTGTCATGACAGGGTTCAAGGAGCATACTGACGACAAGTGTCAGGGAGCATTGTAATGACAAGTGTATTGAGCATTGTGATGGCAAAGGTCATGGAGCATTGTGATGAGAAAACCATGGATAATTGTGATGATGAGCATCATGGGGCGTTGTGATGACAAGTGTTATGGAACATTGTGATCACAAGGGTTTGGAGCATTGTGTTGACAGAGGTTATGGAGCATTCTGATTTCATTGTGATGACAATAGCATGAAGCATTATGATGATGGGCATGGTTCATTGTGATTACAGAGTTCATGGAGCATTGAGATGAAAAGTGGCATGGAGCATTTTGATTACAGTTTTCTTGGAGCACTGTGATGACAAGGGCATGGAGCATTGTGATGAGAAGGCCATGGAGCAGATTGATGACATGCGTCATGGAGCTTTGTGATGACAATAGCACGGAGCATTGTGATTACAGGGGTCTTGGAGCATTGTGATGACAAGGGTCATGGAGCCTTGTGATGACAAGGCCGTGGAACATTGTCATGACAGGGGTGAGGGAGTATTGTGATGACTAGCGATGGAACATTTTGATATCAGTGGTGAGAGAGCATTTTGATGAGAAGTACATGGAGCATTGTGATGACAACTTTTATGGAGCATTCTGATGACAAGTTTGTGGAAAATTTTGATAAGAAGCCCATGGAGCATTGTGATAAAAAGGGTCATGGAGCACTCTGCTGACAAAGGCATGGAGCATTGTGATGGCAATGGTCACAGATAATTGTGAATGAAAACTTCATGGAGCATTATGGTGACAAATTTCACAGAGCCCTGTGATGACGAGGGCATGGACCATTTTGATGCCAAAGGTCATGAAGCATTGTGATGACTGGAATCAGGGAGCATTGTGATCACAAGGGCATGGAGCATTGTGATGACGGGTGCATGGAGCATTAGTCTGACAAGTTTCATGGATTATTGAGATGACACTGGGCATGGCGCATTGTGATGACAAGGGCATGCAGCATTGTTATGAGAACGTCATGGAGTCCTGTGCAGAGAGTTGTCAGGGAGCAATGTGATGACATATGTCTTGGTGCATTGTGATGACAATGGCATGGAGCATTGTGAAGCCAAGTGTCATGGAGGATTGTGATGACAAAGGTAATGGAGCATTGTGATGACAAGGGCTTGGAGCTTTTTGATGACAATGGTCATGGAGCACTGTGATGACAAGGGCATGGAGCACTGTGATGACAACGGCCATTGAGAATTTTGATGACAATGTCGTGAAGCACTGTGATGAAAAGCACTTGGAGCTTGCTATGACAGGGGTCATGGAGCATTGCGATGACAAGTGCATGGAGAATTGTGATGACAAGATCATGTAACATTGTGATGAGAAGTGTCATGGAGCATTGTGATGGCAAGACCGTGGAACACTGTCATGAGAAGACCATGGATAATTGTGATGTCGAGCGTCATGCAGCACTGTAATGACAAGGGGCATGGAGCATTGTGATGACAGGGATCATGGAGCATTTTGATGACAAGGGTCGAGGAGCATTCTGATGACAAGCTTGTGGAGTAATGTTATGACAATGTCATGGAGCATTGTGATGAAAAGGGCATGGAGCATTGTGATGTAAAAGGCATGGAGGCTTTTCATGACAGCGTTCAAGGAGCAATCTGATGACAAGTGTCAGGGAGCATTGTGATGACAAGTGTATTGAGCATTGTGATAACAAAGGTCATGGAGCATTGTGATGACACGGGCATGGAGTATTGTGATGACAGGCATCATGGAGCGTTGTGATGACAAGTGTAGTGGAACAATGTGATCACAAGGGTTTGGAGCATTGTGATGACAGAGGTCATGGATCATTTAGATTTCAAGGAGCACGGAGCGTTGTGATGACAGGGATCATGGAGAATTGTGATGAGAAGATCATGGAGCATTGGGCTGAAAATATTCATGGAGCCTTGTGATGACAGGGGTCTTGGAGCACTGTGATAACAAGGGCATGGAGCATTGTGATGAGAAGGCCATGGAGCATTCTGATGACATGTGTCATGGATGTTTGTGATGAAAAGGGGAATGGAGCATTGTGATTACAGGGGTCTTTGAGCATTGTGATGAAAAGGGCATGGATCATTGTGAAGAAAAAGGCATGGAGCCTTGTCAGGGCAGGGTTCAAGGAGCATACTCTCGACAAATGTCAGGGAGCATTGTGATGACAATTGTATTGAGCATTGTGATGACAAAATTCATGGAGCATTGTGATGAGAAGACCATGGTTAACTGTGATGAGGAGCGTCATGGGGCATTGTGATGACAAGAGTTATGGAACATTGTGATCACAAGTGTTTGGAGCATTGTGATGACAGAATTCATGGAGCATATTGATTTCATTGTGATGAGAATAGCATGAATCATTATGATGATGGGCATGGTGCATGGGATGACAGGGTTCTTGGAGCATTGAGATTAAAAGGGGCATGGAGCATTGTGATTACATGGGTCTTGGAGCATTGTGATGACAAGGGCATGGAGCATAGTGAATGAGAAGTCCACGGAGCATTCTGATGACATGCGTCATGGAGCTTTCTGATGACAATTGCATGGAGCATTGTGATTACAGGGTCTTTGAGCATTGTGATGAAAAGGGTCATGGAGTCTTGTGATGACAAGGCTGTGGATCCTTGTGATGGCAGGTGTCATGGCGCATTGTTATGACAGGGGGAATGGAGCATTGTGATGACAAGGGCATGGAGCATTGGTGTGAAATCTTTCATGGATTATTGTGATGAGAGTGGGCATGGAGAATTGTGATGACAAGCGTCATGGAGCTTTGTGATGACAACGGCATGGAGCAATGTGATGAGAGGGTTCATGGAGCATTGTGATGACAATGGCATGGATCATTGTGATGCCCAGGGTTATGGAGCTTTTTGATGACAAATGTCATGGAGCATTCTGATGACAAGGGTGACGTGCATTGTGATGAGAAGGGCAGGGAGCATTGTGATGACAGGGTCATTGAGTAATTTGGTGAAAAGGGTCATGGAACATTTTGATTACAGTGGTTACGGAATATTGTGATGTCAGGGGTCATTGAGCTTTGTGATGAAAAGTGTCCTGGAGCATTTTGAAGACGGGTTATGGAATATTGTGATGTCAAGAGTTATCGAAAATTGTGATGATAAGTGCATGTAGCATTTTAATGACAGGGGTCATGGAACATTGTGATGACAGGGCTGATAGAGTATTGGAATGAATAGTGATGGAACATTGTGATATCAGTGGTGAGAGAGCATTTTGATGAGAAGTGTATGGAGCACTGTAATGACAAAGTTTAAGCAGCATTGTGATGAAAAGGATGTGGAGCATTGTGATGACAAGAACATGGCACGTTGTGATGACGTGGGTCATGGAGCCTTGTGATGAGAAGGCCGTGGAACATTGTAATGGCAGTTTTTATGGAGCATTGTTATAACAGGGGTAATGGAGCATTTTCATGACAAGGGCATGGAGCATTGGTCTGAAAATTTTCATGGATTACTGTGATGAGAGGGGGCATGGAGCATTGTGATGACAAGGGCACGAAACACTGTGATACATGGGTCATGGAAGATTGTAATGACAAGCCTTGGAGCTTTGTGTTAAGAAGAGCATCGAGCATTGTGATGAAAATCATCATGGAGCCTGTGATGACAAGGACATGTAACAATGTGATGAGAGGGTTCATGGAGCATTTTGATGACAATGGCATGCAGCATTGTGAGCCAAGTGTCACGGAGCTTTGTGACGACAAAGGTCATGGAGGGTTTTGATGACAAGGGCGTGGTGTACTGTGATGACAAGGGCAGTGAGCATTGTGATGAAAGGGTCATGGAGCAATTTGATGAAAAGTGTCATGGGACATTTTGATGACAGGGGTTATGGAACATTGTGATGTCAGGGGTCAGGGAGCATTGTGATGAAAAGGGTCACGGAGCATTGTGATGACAGGGGTCATGGAACATTGTGATGACCGTGGTGAGGGAGTATTGTGATGACAAGTGATGGAACATTATGATATCAGTGATGGGAGAGCATTTTGATGGGAAGTGCATGGAGCATTGTGACAACAAGGTTTATCGAGAACTGTGATGACAAGGTTGTGGAGCATTGTAATTACAAGCGCATGTCGCATTGTGGTGACACAGGTCATGGGGCATTTTGCGGAAAAGCGCATGGAGCATTGTGATGACAAGGGTCATGGAGCATTGTGCTGACAAAGGCATTTAGCATAGTTATGACATGAGTAAGAGAACATTGTGATGAAAATTTCATGGAGAATTGTGGTGACAAATGTCACAGAGCGTTTTGATGACGAGCGCATAGACCATTGTGATGACAGGGGTCATGGAGCATTTTGATGACTGTGGTCATGGAGCATTGTGAAGACATGGGTCATGGAGCATTGTAATGAGACGGTCATTGAGCATTGGGCTGAAAATGTACATGTAGTATTGTGATGACAGGGGTCATGGAGCATTGTGATGACAAGGGAATGGAGCACTGTGATGACAAGGTCCTGGAGCACTGTGATGAGAGGACCATGGAGCCTTGTGATGACAAGTGTCATGGAGCATTCTGATGAAAAGGTGCATGGAGCATTGTGATTACAGGGGTTTTGTAGCATCGTGATGACAAGGGCATGGAGCATTGTGATGCGAAGGCCATGGAGCATTCTGATGACATGCGTCATGGAGCTTTGTGATGACAAGGACATGGAGCATTGTGATTACAGGAGTCTTGGAACATTGTGATGAAAAGGGCATGGATCATTGTGATGAAAATTGCATGGAGCCTTGTCATGACAGGGTTCAAGTAGCATACTGATGAGAAGTGTCAGGGAGCATTGTTATCATAAGTGTATTGAGTATTGTGATGACAAAGATCAAGGAGCATTGTGATAAGAAGACCATTGATAATTGTGATGACCAGCCTCATGGGGCATTGTGATGACAAGAGTTATGGAACATTGTGATCAGAAGGGTTTGGAGCATTGTGATGACAGAGGTCATTGAGCATTTTGATTTCATTGTGATGACAATAGCATGAAATATTATGGTGATGGGCATGGTGCATTTTGATGACAGGGTTCATGGAGCATTGAGATGAAAAGGGGCATGGAGCATTGTGATTACAGGGGTCTTGGAGCATTGTGATGACCAGGTCATGGAGCATTGTGATGAGAAGGCGAAGGCGCATTCTGATGACATGCGTCATGGAGCTTTGTGATGACAAATGCATGGAGCATTGTGATTACAGGTGTCTTGGAGCATTGTGATGACAAGGTTCATGGACGCTTGTGATGATAAGGCCGTGGAACTTTGTGATGGCAGGGGTCATGGAGCATTGTTATGAGAAGGGCATGGAACACGGTGATACATAGATCATGCAGGATTGTAATGACAAGGACATGTAGCATTGTGATGAGAAGGGCATCGAGCGTTGTGATGACAAGCCTCATGGTGATTTGTGATGACAAGTGCATGGAGCAATGTGATGAGAGTGTTCATGGAGCATTGTGATGACAATGGAATGGAGCATTGTGATGCCAAGTGTCATGGAACTTTGTGATGACAAAGTCATGGAGCATTTTGATAAAAAGTGCGTGGTGCATTGTGATGAGAAGTGCAGGGAGCATTGTGATGACATGGGTTATGGAGCATTGTGCTTACACGCGCATCGAGCATTGTGCTGACAACGGTCATGGAGCATTGTGCTGACAATGGCATGGAGCTTTGTGATGACAAGTGTCACAGATCACTGTGATGAATAGTTCATGGAGCATTGTGGTGATAAAGGTCACAAAGCCTTGTGTGACGAGGTCATGGAACATTGTGATGACAAATGTCATGAAGCACTGTGATGACTGTAGTCACGGAGCATTGTGATGACAGTGTACTTGGAGCATTGTGATGCCAAGGGCATGGAGCATTGTGATGAGAATGCCATGGAGCATTCAGATGACATGTGTCATGGAGCTTTGTGATGACAAGGGCAGGGAGCATTGTGATTACAGGGGTCTTGCAGCATTGTGATGAAAAGGGAAAGGATCATTGTGATGAAAAAGGCATGGAGCCTTTTCATGACAGTGTTCATGGAGCATACTGATGACAAGTGTCAAGGAGCATTGTGGTGATAAGTGTATTGAGGATTGTGGTGACAAAGATCATGTAGCATTGTGATGATTAAACCATTCATAATTGTGATGACGAGCTTCATGGGGCATTGTGATGACAAGTTCTATGGAATATTGTGATCAGAAGGCTTTTTAGCATTGTGATGACAGATGTCATGGAGCGTTTTGATTTCATTGTGATGACAACAGCATGAAGCATTATTATGATGTGCATGGTGAATTGTGATGACAGCGTTCATGGAGCATTGAGATAAAAAGGGGCATGGAGCACTGTGATTACAGGGGTCTTGGAGCACTGTGATGACAAGGGCATGGAGCTTTGTGATGAGAAGGCCATGGAGAATTCTGATGACATGCATCATGGATCTTTGTGATGACAAGGGCATGGAGCATTGTCATTACAGGGGTCTTGGAGCACTGTTATGACAAGGGTCATGGAGCCTTGGATGACAAGGCCCTGGAACATTGTGATGGCAGGGATCATGGAGCATTGTTATGTCAGGTGTTATGGAGCATTGTGATGACAAAGGCATGGAGCATTGTGATGACAGGGGAATGGAACTTTGGTCTGACAAGTTTCATGGATTATTGTGATGAGAGTGGGCATGACACATTGTGATGATTAGGGCATGGAGCATTGTGATGACAAGGTCAGGGAGTATTGTGAAGACAGGTGTCAGGGAGCATTTTGATGAAATATGTCATGGTCCATTGCGATGACAATTGCATGGAGCATTGTGATGCCAAGTGTCATGGAGGATTGTGATGACAAACGTAATGGAGCGTTTTGATGACAAGGGTTTAGAGCATCGTGATGACAAGGGTCTTGGAGCATTGTGATGACAAGGGCATGGAGCACTGTGATGACAGGGGCATGGAAAATTGTTCTGACAAGTTTCATGGATTATTGTTATGACAGTGGGCATGGCAAATTGTGATGACAAGAGCATGGAGCATTGTGGTGACAAAGGTCACAGAGCCTTGTGTGACGTGGGCATGGAACATTGTGATTACAAATGTCATAAAGCATTGTGATGACTGGAGTCACAGAGCATTGTGATGACAGGTTTCATGGAGCATTGTGATGAGAAGTGCATAGAGCACTGTGATGACAAGGCCATGGAACATTGGTCTGACAAGTTTCATGGATTATTGTGATGACAAGGGCATGGAGGATTTTAATGAAAAGGGAACGGAACACTGTGATACATAGATCATGCAGGATTGTAATGACAAGGTCATGGAGCATTGTGATGAGAAGTGCATCGAGCGTTGTGATGACAAGCCTCATGGAGATATGTGATGACAAGCGCATGGCGCATTGTGATGACATGGGTCATGGAGAACTGTGCTGACAAAGGCATGGTGCATTTTTATGACAAGGGTCACAGAGTATTGTGATGAAAAGTTCATTGAGCATTGTGGTGACAAAGGTCACAGAGCCTTGTGTGTCAATGGCATGGACCATTGAGATGACAAAGGTCATGAAGCATTGTGATGACTGGAGTCACGGTTCATTGTGATGAGAGGGTTTATGGAGCATTGTGATGACAGGGTTCATGGAGCATATTGATTTCATTTTGATGACAATAGCAAGAAGCATTATGATGATGGGCATGGTGCATTGTGATGACACGGTTCATGGAGCATTGAGATGAAAAGTGCCATGGAGCATTGTGATTACAGGTGTCTTGGACCATTGTGATGACAAGGGCATGGAGCATCTTGAATGAGAAGGCCATGGAGCATTCTGATATCATGCCTCATGGAGCTTTGTGATGACAAATGTATGCAGAATTGTGATTACAGAGTTTGGAGCATTGTGATGACAAGTGTCATGGAGTCTTGTTATGACAAGGCCGTGGAAACTTGTGAAGGCAGGTGTCATGGAGCATTGTTATGACAGGGGAAATGGAGCATTGTGATGACAAGGGCATGGAGAATTGGTCTGAAATGTTTCATCGATTATTGTGATGATAGTGGGCATAGAGCATTGTGATGAAAGGGCACAGAACACTATGATACATGAGTCATTGAGGATTGTAATGACAGGGCATGGAGCATTGTGATGAGAAGGGCATCGAGCATTGTGATGACAAGCGTCATGGAGCATTGTGGTGAAAAGGGCATGGAGCAATGTGATGAGAGGCTTCATGGAGCATTGTGATGACAATGGCATGGAGCGTTGTGATGTCAAGTGTCATGGAGTTTTGTGACGACAAAGGTCATGGAGCATTTTGATGACAAGTTCGTGGTGCGTTGTGATGAGAATGGCAGTGAGCATTGTGCTAACAGGGTAATGGAGCAATTTGGTGAAAATATCATGGAATATTTTGATGAGAGTAGATAAGGAAAATTGTGATGTCAGGGGTCATGGAGCATTGAGCTGAAAATGGGAATGGAGCATTTTGATGACAGGGATTATTGAGCATTGTGATGTCATTGGTCATGGAGCATTTTGATGATAAGTGCATGTAGCATAGTGATGATAGGGGTCATGGAACATTGTGACGACAGGGATGAGGGAGTATTGTGAAGACTAGCGATGGAACATTGTGATATCAGTGGTAAAAGAACATTTTGATGAGAAGTGCATGGAGCATTGTGATGACAAGGTTTATGGAGCATTGTGATGACAAGGATGTGGAGAATTGTGATGACAAGCGCATGGTGCATTGTGATGACATGGGTCAAGGAGCATTGTGCTGAAAAGCACATGGAGAATTGTGATGACAAGTGTCATGGATCATTGTGCTGACAAAGGCATGGTGCATTGCGATGACAAGGGTCACAGAGCATTGTGATGAAAAGGACATGGATCATTGTGATGCAAAATTCATGGAGCCTTGTCATGACAGGGTTCAAGGAGCATGCTGATGACAAGTGTCAGCGAGCATTGTGATGACAAGTGTATTGAGCATTGTGATGACAAATGTCATGGAGTATTGTGAATAGAAGGCCATGGATAATTGTGATGATGAGCATCATGGGGCGTTGTTATGACAAGTGTTATGGAACATTGTGATCACAAGGGTTTGGAGCATTGTGATGACAGAGGTCATGGAGCATTTTGATTTCATTTTGATGACAATAGCATGAAGCATTATGATGATGGGCACGGTGCATTGTGATGACACGGTTCATGGAGCATTGAGATGAAAAGGGGCATTGAGCATTGTGATTACAGTGGTCTAGGAGAATTGTGATGACAAGGGCATTGAGCATCGTGAATGAGAAGGCCATGGACCATTCTGAAGACATGCGTCATGGAGCTTTGTGATGACAAGGGCATGGAGCATTGTGATGCCAAGGGTCATGTAGCTTTGTGATGACAAAGGTCATGGAGCATTTTGATGACAAGCAAGTGGTGAACTGTGTATGAGAAGGGCAGGGATCATTGTGATGAAAGGGTCATGGAGCAATTTGATGAAAATTGTAATGGGACATTTTTATGACAAGTGTTATGGAACATTGTGATGTCAGGGGTCATGGAGGATTATGACGAAAAGGGTCATGGAGCATTTTGATGACAGGGGTCCTGGAACATTGTGATGACAGGAGTGAGGGAGTATTGTGATGAATAGTGATGGAAATTTATGATATCAGTGGTGGGAGAGCATTTTGATGTGAAGTGCATGGAGCATTGTGATTACAAGGTTTATGGAGCACTGTGATGACACGGTTGTGGAGCATTGTGATGACAAGCACATGGCACATTGTGATGACATGTGTCCTGGAGCATTGTGCTGACAAGCGCATGGAGCATTTTGATAACAAGTGTCATGGAGCATTGTGCTGACAAAGGCATGGAGCATTGTGATGACAAGGGACACAGAGCATTGTGATGAAAATTTCATGGAGCATTGTGGTGACAAAGATCACATAGCCTTATGTGACGAGGGCATGGACCATTGTGATGAGAAAGGTCATGAATCATTGTGATGACTGGAGTCACGGAGCACTGTGATGACAGGGGTCATGGAGCATTGTGATGACAAGGGCATGGAGCAATATGATGACAGGGGCATGGAACATTGGTTTGAAAAGTTTCATGGATTATTGTGATGACAGTGCGCATGGAGCATTGAGATGACAAGGGCATGGAGCATTGTGGTGACAAAGGTCACAGAGCCTTGTGTGACGAGGGCATGGACCATTGTGAGGACAAAGGTCATGAAGCATTGTGATGACTGGAGTCACGGAGCATTGTGATGACAGGGGTCATGGAGCATTGTGATGACAATGGCATGGAGCATTGTGATGACAGGGGCAGGGAACATTGTGATGACAAGGTCATGGAGTATTGTGAAGACAGGTGTCAGGGAGCATTGTGATGACATAGGACATTGTCCATTGTGATGACAATGACATGGAGTATTGTGATACCAAGTGTCATGGAGGATTGTGATGACAAAGGTAATGGAGCATTTTGATGAAAAGGGCTTGGAACATTGTGATGACAAGGGTCATGGAGCATTGTGATGACAAGGGCTTGGAGCATTCTGATGAAAAGGTGCATGGAGCATTGAGATTACAGGGGTTTTGAAGCAATGTGATGACAAGGGCATGGAGCATTGTGATGAGAAGGCAATGGAGCATTCTGATGACATGCGTCATGGAGCTTTGTGATGACAAGGACATGGAGCATTGTGATTACAGGGGTCTTGGAGCATTGTGATGAAAAGTGAATGGATCATTGTGCTGACAAAGGCATGGAGCCTTGTCATGACAGGGTACAAGGAGCATACTGATGACAAGTGTCAGCGAGCATTGTGATGCCAAGTGTATTGAGCATTGTGTTGACAAAGGTCATGGAACATTGTGATGAGAAGACCTTGCATAATTGTGATGACGAAGGTCATGGGGCATGTGAAGACAAGTGTTATGGAACATTGTGATCAGAAGGGTTTGGAGCATTGTGATGACAGAGGACATGGAGCATTTTGATTTCATTGTGATGACAATAGCATGAATCATTATGATGATGGGCATGGTGCATTGTGATGACAGCGATCAAGGAGCATTGAGATGAAAAGTGGCATGGAGAATTGTGATTACAGAGGTCTTGGAGCATTGTGATGACAAGGGTCATGGAGCCTTGTGATGACAAGGCCGTGGAACATTGTGATGGCAGGGGTCATGGAGCATTGTTCTGAGAGTTGTAATGGAGCATTGTGATGACAAGGGCATGGAGCAATGTGATGAGAGATTTCATTGAGCATTGTGATGACAATGGCATGGAGCATTGTGATGCCAAGGGTCATGGAGCATTGTGATGAAAAATGTCATGGGGCATTTTGATGACAAGGGCGTGGTGCATTGTGATGAGAAGGGCAGGGAGCATTGTGATGACAGGGTCAGGGAGCAATTTGCAAAAAAGGGTCATGGAATATTTTGATGACAGGGGTTATGGAACATTGTGATGTCAGGGGTCATGAAGCATTGTGATGAAATGTGTCATGGAGCATTTTGTGACAGGGGTATGGAACATTGTATTGACAGGGTTGAGCGAGTATTGTGATGAATAGTGATGGAAGATTGTGATATATGTAGTGAGAAACCATTTTGATGAGAAGTGCATTGAGCATTGTGATGACAAGTTTTATGGAGCATAGCGATGAAAAGGATGTGGAGCATTGTGATGAAAAGAGCATCTAACATTTTGATGACATGTGTCATGGAGCATTGTGCTGACAAGCGCATGGAGCATTTTGATGACAAGTGTCATGGAGAATTGTGCTGAAAAAGGCATGGAGCATTGTGATGACAAGGGACACAGAGAATTGTGATGAAAAGGGAATGGATCATTGTGATGAGAAATGTCATGAATCATTGTGATGGCTGGAGTCACTGAGCATTGTGATGACAAGGGCATGGAGCAATGTGATGACAGGGGCATGGATCATTGGTCTGACAAGTTTCATGGATTATTGTGATGACAGTGGGCATGGAGCATTGAGATGACAAGGGCATGGTGCATTGTGGTGACCATGGTCACAGAGCCTTGTGTGACGAGGGAATGGACCATTGTGAGGAGAAAGGTCATGAAGCATTGTGAGGACTGGAGTCACGGAGCATTGTGATGACAGGGATCATGGAGCATTGCGATGACAAGGCCATGGAGCATTGTGATGACAGGGGCATGGAACATTGGTCTGACATGTTTCATGGATTATTGTGAGGAGAGTGGGCATGGCACATTGTGATGACAAGGGCATGGAACATTGTGATGACAAGGTCATGGAGTATAGTGAAGACAAGTGTCAGGGAGCATTGTGATTACATATGTCATTGTCCATTGTGATGACAGTGGCATGGAGCATTGTGATACCAAGTGTCATGGAGGATTGTGATGACAAAGGTAATGGAGCATTTTGATGACAAGGGCTTGGAACATTGTGATGACAAGGGTCATGGAGCATTGTGATGACAAGTGCATGGAGCATTCTGATGAAAAGGTGCATGGAACATTGAGAGTACAGGGGTTTTGAAGCAATGTGATGACAAGGGCATGGATCATTGTGATGAGAAGGCAATGGAGCATTCTGATGACATGCGTCATGGAGCTTTGTGATGACAAGGACATGGAGCATTGTGATTACAGGGTCTTGGAGCATTGTTATGAAAAGGGAATGGATCATTGTGATGAAAAATGCATGGAGACTTGTCATGACAGGGTTCAAGGAGCATACTGATGACAACTGTCAGGGAGCATTGTGATGATAAGTGTATTGAGCATTGTGATGACAAAGATCATGGAGCATTGTGATGAGAAGACCATGGATAATTGTGATGACCAGGGTCATGGGGCATTGTGATGACAAGTGTTATGGAACATTGTGATCAGAGAGTTTCATGCATTGTGATGACAGAGGTCATTGAGCATTTTGATTTCACTGTGATGACAATAGCATGAAATATTATGGTGATGGGCACGGTGCATTGTTATGACATGGTTCATGGAGAATTGAGATGAAAAGGGTCATGGAGCACTGTGATTACAGGGGTGTTGGAGCATTGTGATGACAAAGGCATGGAGCATTGTGATTACAGGGGTCATGGAATATTGTGATGACAGGGGTGAGGGTGTATTGTGATGACTAGTGATGGAACATTGTGATATCAGTGGTGAGAAGGCATTTTGAGGAGAAGTTCATGGAGCATTGTGATGACAAGGTTTATGGAGCATTTTGATGACAAGGATGTGGAGCATTGTGATGACAAGTGCATGGTGCATTGTGATGACATGGGCTATGGAGCATTGTGCTAACACGCGCATCGAGCATTGTGATGACAAGGGTCATGGAGCATTGTGCTGACAAAGGCATGGAGCTTTGTGTTGACAAGGTTCACAGAGCATTGTGATAAAAATTTCATGGAGCATTGTGGTGACAAAGGTCACAGAGTTTTGTGTGACCAGGTCATGGACCATTGTGATGACAAATGTCATGAAGCATTGTGATGACCGGAGTCATGGAACATTGTGATAACAGGGGTCTTGGATCATTGTGATGAAAAGGGAATGGATCATTGTGATGAAAAAGGCATGGAGCCTTGTCATGACAGTGTTCAAGGAGCATACTGATGAAAAGTGTCAGCGAGCCTTGTGATGCCAAATGTATTGAGCATTGTGGTGACCAAGGTCATGGAGCACTGTGATGAGAAGACCCTGCATAATTGTGATGACGAGCGTCATGGGGCATGTGATGACAAGTGTTATGGAGCATTGTGATCAAAAGGGTTTAGAGCATTTTGATGACAGAAGACATGGAGCATTTTGATTTCATTGTGATGACAATAGCATGAATCATTATGATGATGGGCATGGTGCATTGTGATGACAGTGTTCATGGAGCATTGAGATGAAAAGTGGCATGGAGAATTGTGATTACAGAGGTCTTGGAGCATTGTGATGACAAGGGTCATGGAGCCTTGTGATGACAAGGCCGTGGAACATTGTGATGGCAGGGGTCATGGAGCATTTTTATGACAGGTGTAATGGAGCATTGTGATGACAAGGGCATGGAGCAATGTGAAGAGATTTTTCATTGAGCATTGTGATGACAATGGTTTGGAGCATTGTGATGTCAAGGGTCATGGAGCTTTGTGATGACAAATGTCATGGGGCATTTTGATGACAAGGGCGTGGTGCATTGTGATGAGAAGGGCAGGGAGCATTGTGATTACAGGGTCATGGAGCAATTTGAATAAAAGGGTCATGGAATATTTTGATGACAGGGGTTATGGAACATTGTGATGTCAGGGGTCATGAAGCATTGTGATGAAATGTGTCATTGAGCATTTTGTGACAGGGGTTATGGAACATTGTGATGTCAGGGGTCATGGAACATTGTGATGATAAGGGCATGTAGCACTGTGATGACAGTGGTCATGGAACATTGTGATAACAGGGGTGAGCGAGTATTGTGATGACTAGTGATGGAACATTGTGATATATGAGGTGAGAGAGCATTTTGATGAGAAGTGCATGGAGCATTGTGATGACAAATTTTATGGAGCATAGCCATGAAAAGGATGTGCAGCATTGTGATGAAAAGAGCATGGCACATTGTGATAACATGTGTCATGGAGCATTGTGATGACAAGGGACAGAGAGCATTGTGATGAAAATTTCTTGGAGCATTGTGGTGACAAAGATCACAGAGCCTTGTGAGACGAGGGCATGGACCATTGTGATGAGAAAGGTCATGAATCATTGAGATGACTGGAGTCAAGGAGCATTGTGATGACAGGGGTAATGGAGCATTGCAATGACAAGGCCATGGAGCATTGTGATGACAGGGGCATGGAACATTGGTCTGACATATTTCATGGATTATTGTGAGGACAGTGGGCATGGTGCATTGTGATGACAAGGGCATGGAACATTGTGATGACAAGGTCATGGAGTATTGTGAAGACAGGTGTCAGGGAGCATTGTGATGACATATGTCATTGTTCATTGTGATGACAATGGCATGGAGCATTGTGATACCAAGTGTCATGGAGGATTGTGATGACAAAGGTAATGGAGCATTTTGATGACAAGGGCTTGGAACATTGCGATGACAAGGGCATGGAGCATTGTGATGAGAAGGCAATGGAGCATTCTGATGACATGCGCCATGGAGTTTTGTGATGACAAGGACATGGAGCATCGTGATTACAGGGGTCTTGGAGCATTGTGATGAAAAGGGAATGGATCATTGTGATGAAAAATGCATGGAGCCTTGTCATGACAGTGTTCAAGGAGCATACTGATGACAACAGTCAGGGAGCATTGTGATGATAAGTTTATTGAGCATTGTGATGACAAAGATCAGGGAGCATTGTGATGAGAAGACCATGGATAATTTTGAAGACCAGCGTCATGGGGCATTGTGATGACAAGGGTATCTAGAATTGTGATTACAGGGGTCATGGAATATTGTGATGACAGGGGTGAGGGAGTATTGTGATGACTAGTGATGGAACATTGTGATATCAGTGATGAGAGGGCATTTTGAGGAGAAGTGCATGGAGCCTTGTGATGACAAGGTTTATGGAGCATTTTGATGACAAGGATGTGGAGCATTGTGATGACAAGTGCATGGTACATTGTGATCACATGTGTTATGGAGCATTGGGCTGACACGCGCATCAAACATTGTGATGACAAGGATCATGGAGCATTGTGCTGACAAAGGCATGGAGCTTTGTGATGACAAAGGTCACAAATCATTGTGATAAAAATTTCATGGAGCATTGCGGTGACAAAAGTCACAGAGCTTTGTGTGACCAAGTAATGGACCATTGTGATGACAAATGTCATGAAGCATTGTAATGACTGGAGTCACGGAGCATTGTGATAACAGGGGTCTTGGAGCATTGTGATGAAAAGGGAATGGATCATTGTGATGAAAAAGGCATGGAGCCTTGTCATGACAGTGTTCAAGGAGCATACTGATGACATGTGTCAGCGAGCATTGTGATGCCAAGCGTATTGAGCATTGTGGTGAAAAAGGTCATGGTGCACTGTGATGAGAAGACCCTGCATAATTGTGATGACGAGCGTCATGGGGCATGTGATGACAAGTGATATGGAACATTGTGATCAGAAGGGTTTGGAGCATTGTGATGACAGAGGACATGGAGCCTTTTGATTTCATTGTGATGACAATAGCATGAATCATTATGATGATGGGCATGGTGCATTGTGATGACAGTGTTCATGGAGCATTGAGATGAAAAGTGGCATGGAGAATTGTGATTACAGAGGTCTTGGAGCATTGTGATGACAAGGATCATGGATCCATATGATGACAAATCCGTGGAACATTGTGATGGCAGTGGTCATGGAGCATTGTTATGACAGGTGTAATGGAGCATTGTGATGACAAGGGCATGGAGCATTGTGATGCCAAGGGTCATATAGATTTGTGATGACAAATGTCATGGGGCATTTTGATGACAAGGGCGTAGTTCATTGTGATGAGAAGGGCAGGGAGCATTGTGATGACACTCTCATGGATCAATTTGAATAAAATGGTCATGGAATATTTTGATGACAGTGGTTATGGAACATTGCGATGTCAGGGGTCATGAAGCATTGTGATGAAATGGATTATGGGACATTTTGTGACAGGGGTTATGGAATATTGTGATATCAGGGTTCATGGTGCATTGTGATGATAAGGGCATGCAGCACTGTTATGACAGTTGTCATGGAACATTGTGATGACAGGGGTGAGCGAGTATTGTGATGACTAGTGATGGAACATTGTGATATATGTGGTGAGAGAGCATTTTGATGAGAAGTGCATGGAGCATTGTGATGACAAGTTTTATGGAGCATAGCGATGCAAAGGATGTGGAGCTCTGTGATGAAAAGAGCATGGCACATTGTTTTGACATGTGTCATGGAGCATTGTGCTGACAAGTGCATGGAGCATTTTGATGACAAGTGTCATGGAGCATTGTGCTGACAAAGGCATGGAGCATTGTGATGACAAGGGACAGAGAGCATTGTGATGAAAATTTCATGGAGCATTGTGGTCACAAGTATCACAGAGCCTTGTGTGACGAGGGCATGGACCATTGTGATGAGAAAGGTCATGAGTCATTGTGATGACTGGAGTCACGGAGCATTGTGATGACAGGGGTCATGGAGCATTGTGATGACAAGGGCATGGAGCAATGTGATGATAGGGACACGGAACATTTTTCTGACAAGTTTCATGGATTATTGTGATGACAGTGGGCATGGAGCATTGAGATGACAAGGGTATGGAGCATTGTGGTGACAAAGGTCACACAGCCTTGTGTGAGGAGGGAATAGACCATTGTGAGGAGAAATGTCATGAAGCATTGTGAGGACTGGAGTCACGGAGCATTGTGATGACAGCGGTCATGGAGCATTGTGATGAAAAGGGCATGGAGCATTGTGATGACAGGGGCATGGAACATTGGTCTGACATGTTTTATGGATTATTGTGATGACAGTGGGCATTGCACATTGTGATGACAAGGGCATGGAACATTGTGATGACAAGGTCATGGAGTATTGTGAAGACAGGTGTCATGGAGCATTGTGATGACACATATCATTGTCCATTGTTATGACAATGGCATGGAGCATTGTGATACCAAGTATCATGGAGGATTGTGATAACAAAGGAAATGGAGCATTTTGATGACAAGGGCTTGGAACATTGCGATGACAAGGGTCAGGGAGCATTGTGATGACAAGGGGATGGAGCATTCTGATGAAAAGTTGCATGGAGCATTGAGATTACAGTGGTTTTGAAGCAATGTGATGACAAGGGCATGGAGCATTGTGATGAGAAGGCAATGGAGCATTCTGATGACATGCGTCATGGAGCTTTGTGATGACAAGGACATGGAGCATTGTGATTACAAGGGTCTTGGAGCATTCTGATGAAAAATGCATGGAGCCTTGCAGGTTTCAGGAGCATTACAGGTTTCAAGGAGCATACTGATGACAACTGTCAGGGAGCATTGTGATGATAAGTGTATTGAGCATTGTGATGACAAAGATCATGGAGCATTGTTATGAGAAGACCATGGATAATTGTTATGAACAGCGTCATGGGGCATTGTGATGACAAGTGTTATGGAACATTGTGCTCAGAAGGGTTTGGTGCATTGTGATTACAGAGGTCATTGAGCATTTTGATTTCATTGTGATGACAATAGCATCAAATATTATGGTGATGGGCACGGTGCATTGTGATGACAGGGTTCATGGAGCATTGAGATGAAAAGGGGCATGGAGCATTGTGATGAGAAGACCATGGAGCATTCTGATGACATGCGTCATGGAGCTTTGTGATGACAAGGGCATGGAGAATTGTGATTACAGGGGTCATGGAATATTGTGATGACAGGTGTGAGGGAGTATTGTAATGACTAGTGATGGAACATTGTGATATCAGTGGTGAGAAGGCATTTTGAGGAGAAGTGCATGGAGCATTTTGATGACAAGGTTTATGGAGCATTTTGATGACAAGGATGTGGAGCATTGTGATGACAAGTGCATGGTGCATTGTGATGACATGGGTTATGGAGCATTGTGCTGACACGCGTATCGAGCATTGTGATGACAAGGGTCATGGAGCATTGTGCTGACAAAGGCATGGAGCTTTGTGATGACAAGGGTCACAGAGAATTGTGATAAAAATTTCATGGAGCATTGTGGTGACAAAGGTCACAGAGCTTTGTGTGATGAGGTCATGGATCATTGTGATGACAAATGTCATGAAGCATTGTGATGACTGGAGTCATGGAGCATTGTGACCACAGGGGTCTTGGAGTATTGTGATGAAAAGGGAATGGATCATTGTGATGAAAAAGGCATGGAGCCTTGTCACGACAGGGTTCAAGGAGCATACTGATGACAAGTGTCAGCGAGCATTGTGATGCCAAGTGTATTGAGCATTGTGGTGACAAAGTCATGGAGTATTGTGATGAGAAGACCTTGCATAATTGTGATGACGAGCGTCATGGGGCATGTGATGACAAGTGTTATGGAACATTATGATCAGAAGCGTTTGGTGCATTGTGATGACAGAGGTCATGTAGCATTTTGATTTCATTGTGATGACAATAGCATGAAATATTATGGTGATGGGCACGGTGCATTGTGATGACAGGGTTCATGGAGCATTGAGATGAAAAGGGGCATGGAGCATTGTGATTACAGGGGTTTTGGAGCATTGTGATGACAAGGGCATGGAGCATTGTGATGAGAAGGCCATGGTGCATTCTGATGACATGCGTCATGGAGCTTTGTGATGACAAGGGCATGGAGAATTGTGATTACAGGGGTCATGGAATATTGTGATGACAGGGATTAGGGAGTATTGTGATGACTAGTGATGGATCATTGTGATATCAGTGGTGAGAGGGCATTTTGAGGAGAAGTTCATGGAGCATTATGATGACAATGTTTATGGAGCATTTTGATGACAAGGATGTGGAGCATTGTGATGACAAGTGCATGGTACATTGTGATGACATGTGTTATGGAGCATTGTGCTGACACGCGCATCGAGCATTTTGATGACAAGGATCATGGAGCATTGTGCTGACAAAGGCATGGAGCTTTGTGATGACAAAGTTCACAGATCATTGTGATTAAATGTTCATGGAGCATTGTGGTGACAAGGTCACAGAGCTTTGTGTGACCAGGTCATGTACCATTGTGATGACAAATGTCATGAAGCATTGTGATGACTGGAGTCACGGAGCATTGTGATAACAGGGGTCTTGGAGCACTGTGATGAAAAGGGAATGGATCATTGTGATGAAAAAGTCATGGAGCCTTGTCAAGACAGTGTTCAAGGAGCATACTGATGACATGTGTCAGCGAGCATTGTGATGCCAAGTGTATTGAGCATTGTGGTGACAAAGGTCATGGTGCACTGTGATGAGAAGACCCTGCATAACTGTGATGACGAGCGTCATGGGGCATGTGATGACAAGTGATATGGAACATTGTGATCAGAAGGGTTTGGAGCATTGTGATGACAGAGGACATGGAGCATTTTGATTTCATTGTGATGACAATAGCATGAATCATTATGATGATGGGCATGGTGCATTGTGATGACAGTGTTCATGGAGCATTGAGATGAAAAGTGGCATGGAGAATTGTGATTACAGACGTCTTGGAGCATTTTGATGACAAGGATCATGGAGCCTTGTGATGACAAGGCCGTGGAACATTGTGATGGCAAGGGTCATGGAGCATTTTTATGACAGGTGTAATGGGGCATTATGATGACAAGGGCATGGAGCATTGTGATGCGAAGGGTCATGGAGCTTTGTGATGACAAATGTCAGGGGGCATTTTGATGACAAGGGCGTGGTGCATTGTGATGAGTAGGGCAGGCAGTATTCTGATGACAGGTTCATGGAACAATTTGATGGAAAGGGTCAGGGAATATTTTGATGACAGGGGTTATGGAACATTGTGATGTCAGTGGTCATGGAGCATTGTGATGATAAGGGCATGTAGCATTTTGATGACAGGGGTCATGGAACATTGTGATGACAGTGTTGAGGGAGTATTGTGATGATTGGTGATGGAACATTGTGATATCAGTGGTGAGAGAGCATTTAGATTAGAAGTGCATGGAGCATTGTGATGACAAAGTTTATGGAAAATTGTGATGACAAGGTTGTGGAGCATTGTGATGACAAGTGCATGGAACATTGTGATGACATGTGTCTTGGAGCATTGTGCTGACAAGCGCATGGAGCATTGTGATGACATGGGTCATGGAGTATTGTGCTGACAATGTCATGGAGCATTGTGATGACAAGTGTTACAGAGCATTGTGATGATGAGGGAATTAACAATTGTGATGAAAAGGTTCATAAATCATTGTGATGGCTGGAGTCACGGAGCATTATGATGTGAGGGGTCATGGAGCATTGTGATTACAAGGGCATGGAGCATTGTGATGACAGGGGCATGGAGCATTGGTCTGACAATTTTCATGAATTATTGCTATGAGAGTGGACAGGGCACATTGTGATGACAAGGGCATGGAACATAGCTATGACAAGGTCATGTAGTATTGTGAAGACAGGTGTCAGGGAGCACTGTGATGACATATGTCATGGAGCATTGTGATGCCAAGTGTCATGGAGGATTGTGATTACAAATGTAATGGAGCCTTGTGATGCTAATTGTCATGGAGGATTGTGATGACAAAGGTAATGGAGCATTGTGATGACAATTTCATTTAGAATTGTGAAGAAAAGGGTCAAGGAGCATTGTGATGACAAGGACATGGAGCATTGTGATGACAAGGGCCATTGAGAATTTTGATGCAAACGTCGTGAAGCATTGTGATGACAAGCGCACAGAGCTTGCTATGACAGGAGACATGGAGCATTGCTATGAAAAGTGCATGGAGAACTGTGATGACAAGACCACGTAACATTGTGATGAGAAGTGTCATGGAGTATTGTGATGACAAGGATGTGGAGAATTGTGATGACAAGGGACATGGAGCATTGTGAAGACTAGGGCATGGAGCATAGTGATGGCAAGACCGTGGAGCAGTGTGATGAGAAGGCCATGGATAATTGTGATGACGAAAGTCATGGAGCACTGTAATGACAAGGGGCATGGAGCATTGTGATGACAGGTGTCATGGAGCACTGTGATGACAGTGTTCATGGAGCACTGTGATGACAGGGGCCATGGAGCATTGTGATGACATGGGTCATGGAGCATTCTGATGACAAGCATGTGGAGTTTTGTGATGACAATGGCCTGGAGCATAGTGATGAAAATGGCATGGAACCTTTTCATGACAGGTTTCTAGGAGCATTCTGAAGACAAATGTCAGGGAGCATTGAGCTGACAAGTGTATTGAGCATTGTGATGACAAAGGTCATGGAGCATTGTGATGAGAAGACCATGGATAATTGTGATGACCAGCGTCATGGGGCATTGTGATGACAAGTGTTATGGAACATTGTGATCAGAAGGGTTTGGTGCATTGTGATGACAGAGGTCATTGAGCATTTTGATTTCATTGTGATGACAATAGCATGAAATATTATGGTGATGGGCACGGTGCATTGTGATGACAGGGTTCATGGAGCATTGAGATGAAAAGGGGCATGGAACATTGTCATTACAGGGTTGTTGGAGCATTGTGATGACAAGGGCATGGAGCATTGTGATGAGAAGGCCATGGAGCATTCTGAAGACATGCGTCATGGAGCTTTGTGATGACAAATGCATGGAGCATTGTGATTACAGGGTCTTTGAGCATTGTGATGACAAGGGTCATGGAGCCTTGTGATGATGAAGTCGTGGAACACTATGATGGCAGGGATCATGGAGCATTGTTATGACACGGGTAATGGAGCCTTTTGATGACAAGTGCATGGAGAATTGATGTGACAAGTTTTATGGATTATTGTGATGAGAGTGGGCATGGAGCATTGTGATGACAAGGGCACGGAACACGGTGATACAGGGACCATGGAACATTGTAATGACAAGGGCCTGCAGCATTGTGATGAGATTGGCATCGAGCAGTGTGATGACAAGCGTCATGGAGCTTTGTGATGACAAGGGCAATGAGAAATGTGATGAGAGGGTTCATGAAGCATTGTGATGACAAGGGAATGGAGCATTGTGATGCCAAGGGTCATGGAGCACTGGGATGACAAGCGTCACGGAACATTCTGATTACAGGGGTCATGGAGAATTGGGATGACAAGCGCATGGATCATTGTCATGACATGTGTCACGGAGCATTTTGATGACAAGTGTCCCAGATCATTGTGCTGTCAGTGGTCATGAAGCGCTGTGATGACAGTGGTCATGGAGCATTGTGATGACAGGGGTAATGGAGCATTGTGATCGCAAGGGCATGGAGCATTGTGATGAGAAGGCCATGGAGCATTCTGATGACATGCATCATGGAGCTTTGTGATGACAAGGGCATGGAGCATTGTGATTACAGGAGTCATGGAACATTGTGATGAGAGGGGTGAGGGAGTATAGTGATGACTAGTGATGGAACATTGTGATATCAGTTGTGAGAGAGCATTTTGATGAGAAGTGCATGGTGCATTGTGATGACAAGGTTTATGGAGCACTGTGATGACAACGTTGTGGAGCATTGTGATGACACGCGCATGATGCATTGTGATGACATGGGTCATGGAGCATTGTGCTGAGAAGCGCATGGCGCTTTGTGATGACAAGGGTCATGGAGCATTGTGATGAAAAGTTCATGGAACATTGTGGTGACAAAAGTCAGAGAGACTTCTGATGACCAGGGCATGGACCACTGTGATGTCAATGGTCATGAAGCATTGTGATGACTGGAGTCACGGAGCATTGTGATGACAGTGTTCATGTTGCATTGTGATGACAACGGCATGGAGCACTGTGATCATAGGGGCATGGAGAATTGGTCTGACAACTTTCATGGATTATTTTGATGAGTGTAGGCATGGTGCATTGTGAAGACAAGGGCATGGAGCATTGTGATGACAAGGGCATGGATCATTGTGATGACAAGGTCATGGAGTATTGTGAAGACAGGTGCCAGGGAGCATGGTGATGACATATGTCATGGTCCATTGTGATGACAATGGCATGTAGGATTGTGATAACAAGAGCATGTAACATGGTGATGAGAAGTGTCATGGAGCATTGTGATGTCCAGAGCATGGAGCATTGTGATGGCAAGACCGTGGAGCATTGTGATGGCAAGACCATGGAGCATTTTGATAACGAGTGTCATCGAGCACTGTAATTACACGTGGCATGGAGAATTGTGATGACAGGTGTCATAGATCATTGTGATTACAAGGGACATGGAGCATTCTGATGACAAGCTTCTGTAGTATTGTGCAGACAAAGTCAAGGAGCATTGTGATTACAAGGTTCACAGAGCATTGTGAAGAAAAGTTCATGGAGCACTGTGGTGACAAAGGTCACTGAGCCTTGTGATGACGAGGGCATGGCCCATTGTGATGACAAAGGTCATGAAGCATTGTGATGACTGGTGTCACGGAGCATTGTGATGACAAGGGCATGGAGCATTGTGATAACAGTGGCATGGAACATTAGTCTGACAAGATTCATGGATTATTTTGATGACACTGGGCAAGGCACATTGTGATGACAAGGGCATGGAGAATTGTGATGTCAAAGTCAAGTGTATTGTGAAGACAGGTGTCAGGGAGTGTTCTATTGACATATGTCATGGTCCATTGTGATGACAATGGCATGGAGTATTGTGATGCCAAGTGTCATGGAGGATTGTGATGAGAAAGGTAATGGAGCATTGTGATGACAAGGGCTTGGAGCATTGTAATGACAAGGGTCATGGAGCATTTTGATGAGAAGAGCATGGAGCATTGTGATGACAAGGGCCATTGATAATTATGATGACAATGTCGTGAAGCATTGTGATAAAAAACATATGGAGCTTGCTATGACAGGGTTCATGGAGCATTGCGATGACAATTGTATGCATAATTGTTATGACAAGATCATGTAACATTGTGATGAAAAGTGTCATGGATCCTTGTGATGGCAATACCGTGGAGCACTATGATGAGAAGACCATGTAAAATTGTGAGGACGAGTGTCATGGATCACTGTAATGACAAGGGGCAAGGAGCATTTTGATGACAGTTGTCATGGAGCATTGTGATAGCAGGGGTCATGGAGCATTGTGATGACAGGTGTTATGGAGCATTCTGATGACAAGCTTGTGGAGTATTGTGATGACAATGGCATGGAGCATTGTGATGCAAAGTGCATGGAGCATTGTGATGAAAAAGGCATGGAGCCTTTTCATGACAGGGTTCAAGGAGCATTCTGACGACAAGTGTCAGGGAGCATTGTGATGAAAAGTGTATTGAGCACTGTGATGAAAATGGTCATGGAGCATTGTGATGACAAGGGCATGGAGTACTGTTATGACAGGCATCCTGGAATGTTGTGAAGACAAGTGTTATGGAACAATGTGATCACAATGATTTGGAACATTGTGATGACAGAGGTCATGGATCATTTTGATTTCAAGGAGCATGGAGAATTGTAATGATAGGGGTAATGGAGCATTGTGATGAGAAGTTCATGGAGCATTGGGCTGAAAATGTTCTTGGAGTATTGTTACGAAAGGGGTCATGGAGCATTGTGATGACAAGGGAATGGAGCATTGTGATGACAAGGTCCTGGAGCATTGTGATGAGAAGACAATGGAGCCTTGTGATGACAAGTCTCATGGAGCATTCTGATGAAAAGGGGCATGGAACATTATGATGACAGTGGTCTTGGAGCATTGAGATGACAAGGTCATGGAGCATAGTGATGAGAAGGCCATGGAGCATTCTGATGACATGCATAATGGAGCTTTGTGATGACAAGAGCAAGGACCATTGAGATTAGAGTGGTCTTGGAGCATTGTGATGAAAAGGGCATGGATCATTGTGATGAAAAATGCATGGAGCCTTGTCATGAAAGGGTTCAAGGAACATTCTGACGACAAGTGTCATGGAGCATTGTGATGACAAGTGTATTGAGCACTGTGATGATAAAGATCATGGAGCATTGTGATGAGAAGACCATGGATAATTGTGATTACCAGAGTCATGGGGCATTGTGATGACAAGTGTTATGGAACATTGTGATCACAAGGGTTTGGAGCACTGTGATGACAGAGGTCATGGAGCATTTTAATTTCATTGTGATGACAATAGTATGAAGCATTTTGATGATGAGCATGGTGCATTGTTATGACAGGGTTCATGGAGCATTGGGATGAAAACGGGCAGGGAGCATTGTCATTACAGGAGTCTTGGAGCATTGTGATGACAAAGGTATGGAGCATCGTGAATGAGAAGGCCATGGAGCATTCTGATTACATGTGTCATGGATCTTTGTGATGACATGGGTATGGAGAATTGTGATTACATTGTCTTGGAGCATTGTGATGAAAAGTGTCATGGAGTCTTGTGATGACAAGGTCGTGGAACCTTGTGTGGGCAGGTGTCATGGAGCAGTGTTATGACAGTGGTAATGGTGCGTTGTGATGACAAGAGCATGGAGAATTGATCTGAAAAGTTTCATGGATTATTGTGATGACAAGGGCACGGAACACTTTGATACATGGGTCATGGTGGATTGTAATGACAAGGGCATGTAGCATTGTGAAGAGAAGGGCATCAAGCATTGGGATCACAAGCGTCATGGAGCTTTGTGATGACAAGGGCATGGAGCATTGTGATGCTAATGGTCATGGAGCTTTGTGATGACAAAGGTCTTGGAGCATTTTGATGACAAGGTCGAGGTGCGTTGTGATGAGAAAGGCAGAGAGCATTGTGATAACAGGGTCCTAGAGCAATTTGATGAAAAAGGTCATGGAATATTTTGATGAGAGTGGTTACGGAAAATTGTGGTGTCAAGGGTCATGGAGCATTATGATGATAAGGGTATTGGAGTATTTTGATGACAGGGTTTATGGAACATTGTGATGTCATGGGTAATGGAGCATTTAATGATAAGTGCATGTAGCATTGTGATGATAGGGGTCATGGAACATTGTGATGACAGGCGTGAGGGAGTATTGTGAAGACTAGTGATGGAACATTGTGATATCAGTGGTGAGAGAGCATTTTGATGAGAAGTGCATGGAGCATTGTGATGACACGGTTTATGGAGCATTGTGGTGACAAGGATGTGGAGCATTGTGATGACAAGTGCATGGTACATTGTGATGACATGGGTTAGGGAACATTGTGCTGACACGCGCATCGAGCATTGTGATGACAAGAGTCATGGATCATTGTGCTGACAAATGCATGGTGCATTGTGGTGACAATGGTCACAGAGCATTGTGATGAAATGTTCATGGAGCATTGTGGTGACAAATGACCCAGAGCCTTGTGTGACAAGGGCATGGACCGTTCTGATGACAAAAGTCATGAAGCATTGTGATGACTGGAGTCACGGAGAATTGTGAAGACAGGGGTCATGGAGCACTGTGATGACAGTATTCATGGTGCATTTTGATGAGAAGGCCAAGGAACATTCTGATGACATGCGTCATGGAGCTTTGTGATGACAAGGACATGGAGCCTTGTGATGACAAGGGTTATGGAGCCTTGTGATGACAAGGCCGTGGAACATTGTAATTGCAGGTGTCATCGAGCATTGTTATAACGGGTAATGGAGCATTTTGATGACAAGGGCATGGAGCATTGGTCTGAAAAGTTTCATGGCTTATTGTGATGAGAGGGGGCATGGAGCATTGTGATGACAAGGGCACGGAACACTGTGATACAAGGGTCATGGCGGATTGTAATGACAAGGGCATGGAGCATTGTGTTAAGAAGAGCATCGAGCATTGTGATGAAAAGCATCATGGAGCCTGTGATGACAATTGCATGGAACAATGTGATGAGAGTGTTCATGGAGCATTTTGATGACAATGGCATGGAACATTGTGATGCCAAGTGTCATGGAGCTTTGTGATGACAAAGGTCATGGAGCATTTTGATGACAAGGGCGTGGTGCACTGTGATGAGAAGGGCAGAGAGCATTGTGATGAAATGGTCATGGAGCAATTTGATGAAAAGTGTCATGGGATATTTTGATGAAAGGGGTTATGGAACATTGTGATGTCAGGGGTCATGGAGCATTATGATGAAAAGGGTCATGGAGCATTTTGATGACAGGGGTCCTGGAACATTGTGATGAAAGGGGTGATGGAGTATTGCGATGACTATTGATGGAACATTATGATATCCGTGGTGGGACAGTATTTTGATGGGAAGTGCAGGGAGCATTGTGATGACAAGATTTATGGAGCACTGTGATGAAAAGGTTGTGGAGCATTGTGATGACAAGCGCATGGCGCATTGTGATGACGCAGGTCATGGGGCGTTGTGCGGACAAGCACATGGAGCATTGTGATGATAATGGTCATGGAGCATTGTGCTGACAAAGGTATGGAGCATAGTGATGACATGGGTAACAGAGCATTGTGATGAAAATTTCATGGAGCATTGTGGTGACAAATATCACAGAGCCTTTTGATGACGAGGTCATGGACCATTGTGTTGACAAACTTCATGAAGCATTGTGATGACTGGAGTCACGGAGCATTGTGATGACAAGGTCCTGGAGCATTGTGATGAGAGGACGATGTAGCCTTGTGATGACAATTCTAATGGAGCATTCTGATGAAACCTGGCATGGAGCATTGTGATTACAGGGGTCATGGAGCATTTGATGAAAATGGCATGGAGCATTGTGATGACAATGGTCATGGAGCTTTGTGATGCCAAAGTTCATGGAGCATTTTGATGACAAGGTCGTGGTGCATTGTGATGAGAAGTGCAGGGAGCATTGTGATGACAGTGTCATGGAGCAATTTGATGAAAAGGATGATGGAACATTTTGATGACAGTGGTTATGGAACATTGTTATGTCAGGGCTCATGGAGCATTGTGATGAAAAGTGTCATGGAGCATTTTGATGACAGGGGTTATGGAACATTGTGATGTCATGGTTCATGGAGCATTGTGATGATAAGATCATGTAGCATTGACATGACAGGGACCATGGAACATTGTGATGACAGGGGGGAGAGAGCATTTTGATGAGAAGTGCATGGAGAATTGTGATGACAAGTTTTTTGGAGCACTGTAACAACAAGGATGTGGAGCATTGTGATGACAAGTGCATGGCGCACTGTAATGACATGGGTTATGGAGCATTGTACTGACACACGCATCAAGCATTGTGCTGACAAGCTCATGGAGCATTGTGATGACAAGTGAATTGAGCATTGTGATGACAAATGTCATGGAGCATTGTGATGACTGGAATCACAGAGCATTGAGATGACAGGGGTCTTGGAGCATTGTGATGAGAAGGCCATGGAGCATTCTGATGACATGCATCATGGAGCTTTGTGATTAAGGTCATGGAGCATTGTGATTACACGGGTCTTGGAGCATTGTGATGAAAATGGTATGGATCATTGTGATGAAAAAGGCATGGAGCCTTGTCATGACAGGGTTCAAGGACCATACTGATGAAAAGTGTCATGGAGCATTGTGATGACAAGTGTATTGAGCATTGTGATGACAAAGTTCATGGAACATTGTGATGAGAAGACCATGGATAATTGTGATGATGAGTGTCATGGTGCATTGTGACGACAATGGTTATGGAACATTGTGATCACAAGGGTTTGGAGCATTTTGATGACAGACGTCATGGAGCATATTGATTTCATTGTGATGACAATAGCATGAAGCATGATGACGTTGGACATAGTGCATTCTGATGACAGGGTCATGGAGCAATTTGATGAAAAGTGTCATGGAATATTTTGATGACAATTGTTATGGAACATTGTGATTTCAGGGGTCTTGGAGCATTGTGATGAAAAGGGTGATGGAGCATTTTGATGACAGAGGATATGGAATATTTTGATGTCAGGAGTCATGGAGCATTGTGATGATAAGGGCATGTAGCATTGTGATGACAGAGGTCATGGAAAATTGTGATGACAGTGGTGAGGGAGTATTGTGATGACTAGTGATGGAACATTGCGATATCAGTGCTGAGAGAGCATTTTGATGAGAAGTGCATGGAGCATTGCGATAACAAAGTTTATGGAGCATTGTGATGACATGATTTATGGAGCATTGTGATGACTAGGCTGTGGAGAATTGTGATAACAAGTGCATGGCGCATTTTGATGACACGGATCATGGATCACTGTGCTGAGAACCGAATGGAGCATTGTGAAGTCATGGGTCATGGAGCATTGTGCTGACAAAGGAATGGAACATGGTGATGACAACAATCACAGAGCATTGTGATGAAAAATTCATGGAGCACTGTGGTGACAATGGTCACAGAGCCTTGTGATGACGAGGGCATGGACCATTGTGATGAAAAAGGTCATGAAGCATTGTGATGACTGGAGTCACGGAGCATTGTGATGACAAGGGTATGGAGCATTGTGATGACAGGGGCATGGTGCATTGTTCTGACAAGTTTCATGGTTTATTGTGATGACAGTGGGCATGGCACATTCTGATGACAAGGTCATGGAGCATTGTGATGAGAAGATCATGGAGTACTGTGAAGACAGGGGTCAGTGAGAATTGTGATGACATATGTCATGGTCCATTTTGATGACAGTGGCATGGAGCATTGTGATGCCAAGTGTCATGGAGGACTGTGATGACAAAGTTAATGGAGCATTGTGATGACAGGGTTTTGGAGCATTGTGAGGACAAGTGTCATGGAGCATTTTGATGACAAGGGCATGGAGGATTGTGATGACATGGGCCATTGAGAATTCTGATGACAAGTTCGTGAAGCATTGTGATGACAAGCATATGGAGCTTGCTATGACAGGGGTCATGGAGCATTGTGATGACAAGTGCATGGATAATTGTGATGACAAGAGCATGTAACATTGTGATTTGAAATGTCATGGAGCATTGTGATGGCAAGACGTTGGAGCATTGTGATGAGAAGACCATGGATAATTGTGATGACGAGCGTCATGGAGAACTGTAATGACAAGGGGCCTGGAGCACTGTGATGACAGGGGTCATGGAGAATTGTGATGACAAGTGTCATGGAGCATTCTGATGACAAGCTTGTGGAGTATTGTGATGACAATGGCGTGGAGAATTGTGATGAAAAGGGCATGGAGCATTGTGATGAAAAATGCATGCAGCCTTTTCATGACAGGGTTCGAGAAGCATTCTGACGACAAGTGTCAGGGAGCATTGTGATGACAAGTGTATTGAACATTGTGATGACAAAGCTCACGGAGCATTGTGATGACAAGGGCATGGAATATTGTGATGACAGGCATCATGGAGCATTGTGATGACAAGTGTTATGGAACAATGTGATCACAAGGATTTGGAGCACAGTGATGACAGAGGTCATGGATCATTTTGATATCAAGGAGCATGGAGCATAGTTATGACAGGGGTCATGGAGAATTGAGATGAGAAGATCATGGAGCATTGAGCTGAAAATGTTCATGGAGAATTCTGATGAAAGGGGTCATGGAGCATTGTGATGACAAGGTCCTGGAGAATTGTGATGAGAAGACCATGGAGCCTTGTGGTGAGAAGTCTCATGGAGCATTCTGATGAAAAGGGGCATGGAGCATTGTGATTACAGGGGTCTTGGAGCATTGTGATGAAAAGGGCATGGATCATTGTGATGAGAAAGACATGGAGCCTTGTCATGACAGGGTTCAAAGGGCATACTGACGACAAGTATCAAGGAGCATTGTGATGACAAGTGTATTGAGCATTGTGATGACAAAAGTCATGGAACATTGTGATGAGAAGTGCATGGATAATTGAGATGACGAGCCTTATGGGGCGTTGTGATGACAAGTGTTATGGAGCATTGTGATCACAAGGGTTTGTAGCATTGTGATGACAGAGGTCATGGAGCATTTTGATTTTATTGTGATGACAATAGCATGAAGCATTATGATGATGGGCATGGTTTGTTGTGATGACAGGGTTCATGGAGCATTGAGATGAAAAGGGGTATGGAGCATTGTGATTACTCGGGTCATGGAGCCTTGTGATGACAAGGCCATGTAACATTGTGATGACAGGGGTGAGGGAGTATTGTGATGACTAGTGATGGAAAATTGTGATATAAGTGGTGAGAGAGCATTTTGATTCGAAGTGCATGGAGCTTTGTGATGACATTGTTTATGCTGCATTGTGATGACAAGTTTGGGGAGCATTGTGATGAAAAGTGCATGGTGCACTGTGATGACATGTGTTATGGAGCATTGTGGTGACAAACGCATGGAGCATTGTGATGACAAGGCTCAGAGAGCATTGGGATGAATAGTTCATGGAGCATTGTGGTGACAATGTTCACAGAGCCTTGTGATGACGAGGGCATGGACCATTGTGATGACAAAGGTAATGAAGCATTGTGATGACTGGAGTCACAGAGCATTGTGATGACAAGGGAATGGAGCACTGTGATGATAGGGGCATGGAGCATTGGTCTGACAAGTTTCATGGATTACTGTGATGACAGTCGGCATGGTGCATTGTGATGACAAGGGCATGGAGCATTGTGATGACAAGGTCATGGAGTATTGTTAAGAGAGGTGTCAGGGTGCATTGTGATGGCATATGTCATGTTCCATTGTGATGACAATGGCATGGAGAATTGTGATGCCAATTGTCATGGAGGATTGTGAAGACAAAGGTAATTGAACATTGTAATGAAAAGGGCTTGGAGCATTGTGATGACAATGGTCATGAAGCATTGTGATGAAAAGGGCATGGAGCATTGTGATGACAAGGGCTTTTCAGAATTTTGATGACAAGTTCGTGAAGCACTGTGATGAAAAGCACATGGAGCTTGATATGACAGGGGTCATGGAGCATTGCGATGACAAGTGCATGGAGAATGTGATTACAAGAGCATGTAACATTGTGATTTAAAATATCATGGAGCATTGTGATGAGAAGACCATGGATAATTGTGATGACGAGCGTCATGGAGAACTGTAATGACAAGGGGCATGGAGCATTTTGATGACAGGTGTAATGGAGCATTGTGATGACAGGGGTCATGGAGCATTGTGATGACAAGGGTTATGGAGCATTCTGATGACAAGCTTGTGCAGTATTGTGATGACAATGGCATGGAGCATTGTGATGAAAAGTGCATGGAACATTGTGATGAAAAAGGCATAGAGCCTTTTCATGACAGGTTTCGAGAAGCATTCTGATGTCAAGACTCAGGGAGCACTGTGATGACAAGTGTTATGGAACAATGTGATCACAAGGGTTTGGAGCACTGTGATGACAGAGGTCATGGATCATTTTGATATCAAGGAGCATGGAGCATTGTGATGACAAGGGTCATGGAGCATTGTGATAACAGTGTTCATTGATCATTGAAATGAAAAGGGACATGGAGCATTGTGATTACAGGTGTCTTGGAGCATTGTGATGACAAGGGCATTGAACATTGTGAATGAGAAGGCCATGGAGCATTCTGATGAAATACGTCATAGAGCTTTGTGATGACAAAGACATGGAGCATTTGTCTGAAAATTTTCTTGGATTATTGTGATGAGAGTGGGCACGGAGCCTTGTGATGACAAGGACACGGAACACTGTGATACATGGGTCATGGAGGATTGTAATGACAAAGTCATGGAGCATTGTGATGAGAAGGGCATCGAGCATTGTGATGACAAGCGTTATGGAGCATTGTGATGACAAGGCCAAGTAGCAATGTGATGAGAGGCTTCATGAAGCATTGTGATGACAATGGCATGGAGTATTGTGATGCCTAGAGTCATGGAGCTTTGTGATGACAAATGTCATGGAGCATTTTGATGACAAGGGAGTGGTGCATTGTGATGATAACGGCATGTAGCATTGTGATGATAGGGGTCATGGAACATTGTGATGACAGGGGTGAGGGAGTATTGTGATGACTAGTGCTGGATCATTTTGATATCAGTGGTGAGAAAGCATTTTCATGAGAAGTGCATGGAGCATTGTGATGACAATGTTTATGGAGAATTGTGATGATAAGGATGTGTAGCATTGTGATGACAACCGCATGGCCCATTGTGATCACATCGGTCATGGAGTATTGTGCTGACAAGCTCATGGAGAATTGTGATGACAAGTGTCATGGAACATTGTGCTGACAAAGGCATGGAGCATTGTGATGCCGAGGGTCACAGAGAATTGTGATGAAAAATTCATGGAGCATTGTGGTGACAAAGGTCACAGAGACTTGTGATGATGAGGGCATGGACCATTGTGATGACAAAGTCTTGAAGCATTGTGATGACAGGTGTCACGGAGCATTGTGATGACAGGTGTCATGGAACATTGTGATGACAAGTGCATGGAGCATTGTGATGACAGGGGCATGGATCATTGTGATGACAAGGGTCATGGAGAATTGTGATGACAAGGGTCATGGAGCATTCTGATGACAAGCTTGTGGAGTATTGTGATGACAATGGCATGGAGCATTGTGATGAAAAGGGTATGGAGCATTGTGATGAAAAAGGCATAGAGCCTTTTCATGACAGGGTTCGAGAAGCATTCTGACGACAAGTGTCAGGGAGCATTGTGATGACAAGTGTATTGAGCATTGTGATGACAAAGTTCATGGAGCATTGTGATGACAAGTGTTATGGAACAATGTGATCACAAGGGTTTGAAGCACTTTGAACACAGAGGTCATGGATCATTTTGATATCATGGAGCATGGAACATTGTGATGACAGGGGTCATGGAACCTTGTGATGAGAAGATCATGGAGCATTGAGCTGAAAATGTTCATGGAGTATTCTGATGAAAGGGGTCATGGAGCATTGTGATGACAAGGTCCTGGAGCATTGTGATGAGAAGACCATGGAGCCTTGTGATGAGAAGTCTCATGGAGCATTTTGATGAAAAGGGGCATGGAGCACTGTGATTACAGGGGTCTTGGAGCATTGTGATTACAAGGGCATGGAGCATTGTGAGAGATGTCCAAGGAGCATTCTGATGACATGCGTCATGGAGCTTTGTGATGACCAGGGCATGGAGCATTGTGATTACAGTGGTCTTGGAGCATTATGATGAAAAGGGCATGGATCATTGTGGTGACAAAGGTCCCAGAGACTTGTGATGATGAGGGCATGGACCATTGTGATGACAAACTCTTGAAGCATTGTGATGACTGGAGTCACGGTGCATTGTGATGACAGGTGTCATGGAGCATTTTGATGACAAGTGCATGGAGCATTGTGATGACAAGGGCATGGAGCATTGTTATGACCAGGTCATGAGTACTGTGAAGACAGGTTTCAGGGAGCATTGTGATGACATATGTCATGGTGCATTGTGATGACAATGGCATGGAGCATTGTGGAGGCAAGTGTCATGGAGGATTGTGATGACAACGGTAATGGATCATTGTGATGACAAGGGCCATTGAGAAATGTGATGACAAGTTCGTGAAGCACTGTGATGAAAAGCACATGGAGCTTGCTATCACAGGGGTCATGGAGCATTGCGATGACAAGTGCATGGAGAACTGTGATGACAAGAGCATGTAACATTGTGATGAGAAGTGTCAAGGAGCATTGTGATGGCAAGACCGTGGAGCACTGTGATGAGAAGACCATGGATAATTGTGATGAGGAGCGTCATGGAGCATTGTGATGACAAGGGCCATTGAGAATTTTGATACCAACGTCGTGAAGCAATTTGATGACAAGCACACGTAGCTTGCAATGACAGGGGACATGGAGCATTGCGATGAAAAGTGCATGGAGAATTGTGATGACAGGAGTCATGGAGCATTGTGATGAAAAGGGCATGGAGCATTGTGTTGGAAATGGCATGGAACTCTTCATGACAGGGTTCAAGGAGCATTCTGACAACAAGTGTCAGTGAGCATTTTGATGACAAGTGTATTGTGCATTGTGATGACAAAGTTCATGGAGCATTGTGATGACACGGGCATGGAGTATTATGATGACAGGTATCAAGGAGGGTTGCAATGACAAGTGTTGTGGAACAATGTGATAACAAGGGTTTGGAGCAATGTGATGATAGAGGTCAGGGATCATTTTGATTTCAAGGAGCATGTAGCATTGTGATGAAAGGGGTCATGGAGCATTGTGATGAGAATATCATAGAGAATTGGGCTGAAAATATCCATGGAGTATTGTGATGACAGCGTTCTTGGAGCATTGTGATAACACGGGCATGGAAAATTATGATGAGAAGGCCATAGTGCATTCTGATGACATGCATCATGGAGGTTTGTGATGATAAGGGCAAGGAGCATTGTGATTACAGGGGTCTTGGAGCATTGTGATGAAAAGGGCATGGAGCCTTGTCATGACAGGGTTCAAGGAGCATACTGATGACAAGTGTCTGGGAGCATTGTGATGACAAGTGTATTGAGCATGGTTTTAACAAAGTTCATGGAGCATTGTGATGAGTAGACCATGGATAACTGTGATGAGGTGCGTCATGGGGCATTGTGATGACAAGTGTTATGGAACATTGTGATCACAAGGTTTTGGAGCATTGTGATGACAGAGGTCATGTAGCATTTTGATTTCATTGTGATGACAAAAGCATGAAGCATTATGATGATGGGCATGGTGCATTGTGATGACAGTGTTCATGGAGCATTGAGATGAAAAGGGGCATGGAGCATTGTGATTACAGGTGTCTTGAAGCATTGTGATGACAAGGGAATGGAGCATTGTGAATGAGAAGGCCATGGAGCATTCTGATGACATGCGCCATGGAGCTTTGTGATGACAAGTGCATGGAGCATTGTGATTACAGGGTCTTGGAGCATTGTGATCACAAGGGTCATGGAGTTTGTGATGACAAGACCGTGGAACCTTGTGATGGCAGGTGTCATGGAGCATTGTTATGACAGGGGTAATGGAGCATTATGATGACAAGGGCATCAGTATTGGTCTGAAGAGTTTCATGGATTATTGTGATGAGAGTGGGCATGGAGCATTGTGATGACAAGGTCACGGAACACTGTGTTACATCGTCATGGAGGATTGTAATGACAAGGGCATGGAGCATTGTGATGAGAAGGGCATCGAGCATTGGTATCACAAGCGACATGGAGCTTTGTAATGACAAGTGCATGGAGCAATTTGATGAGAGGGTTCATGGAGCATTGTGATGACAATGGCATGGAGCAATGTGATGCCAAAAGTTATGGAACTTTGTGATGACAAATGTCATGGAGCAATTTGATGACAAGTGCATGGAGCATTGTGATTAGAAGGGCAGGGAGCATTGTGATGACAGGGTCATGAAGAAATTTGATGAAAAGTGTCATGGAACATTTTGATTAGAGGGGTTATAGAATATTGTGATGTCAGGGGTCATGGAGCAGTGTGATGAAAAGTGTCATGGAGCATTTTGATGGCAGGGGTTATGGAACATTGTGATGTCAGGGGTCATCGAACATTGTGATGATAAGTGCATGTAGCATTTTGATGACATGGGTAATGGAACATTTTGATGACAGGGGTGATGGAGTATTGGGATGACTAGTGATGGAACATTGTGATATCAGTGTTGAGAGAGCATTTTGATGATAAGTGCATGGAGCACTGTGATGACAAGTTTTATGGAGCATTGTGACGGCAAGTACATGGTGCATTGTGATGACATGGGTCATGCAGCATTGTGCGGATAAGCACATGGAGCATTGTGATGACAAGGGTCATGGAGAATTGTGATGAAAAGTTCATGGATCATTGTGGTGACAAATGTCAAAGAGACTTGTGATGACGAGGGCATGGACCATTTTGATGAGAAAAGTCATGAAGCATTGTGATGACAGGAGTCACGGAGCATTGTGATGACAAGGGCATGGAGCATTGTGATGACAGGGGCATGGAGCATTGTGATGACAGGAGCATGGAACATTGGTCTTTCATGTTTCATGGATTATTGCGATGACAGTGGGAATGGCGCATTGTGATGACAAGGGCATGGAGCATTGTGATAACAAGGTCATGCAGTATTTGAAGACAGGTGTCTGGGAGCATTTTGAAGACATAAGTCATGGCCCATTGTGATGACAAAGCCATGGAGCGTTGTGATGCTAAGTGTCATGGAGGTTTGTGATGATAAAGGTAATGGAGCTCTGTGATGACAAGGGCTTGGAGCCTTGTGTTGACAAGGGTCATGGCACACTGTGCTGACAAGGGCATGGAGCATTGTGATGACAATGGTCATGGAACATTGTACTGAGAAAGGCTTGGAGCATTGTGATGACAATTGTCCCAGACAATTATGATGAAAATTTCATGGAGCACTGTGGTGACAAATGTCACAGAGCATTGTGAAGACGGGGCATGGACCATTGTGATGACAAAGGTCATGAAGCATTGTGATGACTGGAGTCATGGAGCATTGTGATGACAGGGGTCATGGAGCATTGTGATGGCAAGGGCATGGATCATTGTGATGACAAGTGTCATGGAGCATTTTGATGACAGGGGTCCCGGATCATTGTGTTGTTTGGTGTCATGGAGTGATGTGATGACAGTGGTCATGGAGCATTGTGATGACAGGGGTCATGGTTCATTGTGATGACAGGGGTCATGGAGCATTGTGATCAGAAGTCCATGGAGCATTGGGCTGACAGTATTCATTGAGTATTGTGATGGCAGGGGTCATGGAGCATTGTGATGACAAGGTCCTGGAGCATGGTGAGGAGAAGACCATGGAGCCTTGTGATGACAAGTATCATGGAGCATTCCGATGAAAAGGGGCATGAAGCATTGTGATTACATGGGTCTTGGAGCATTGTGAAGAATAGGGCATGGATGATTGTGATGAAAGAGCATGGAGCCTTGTCATGAGAGGGTTCAAGGAGCATACTAACGACAAGTGTCAGGGAGCCTTGTGATGACAAGTGTATTGAGCATTGTGATGACAAAGGTCATGGAGCATTGTGATGAGAAGACCATGGATAATTGTGATGATGAGCGTCATGGGGAGTTGTGATGACAAGTGTTATGGAACACTGTGAACACAAGGCTTTGTAGCATTGTGATGACAGAGTTTATGGTGCATTCTGATTTCATTGTGATGACAATAGCATGAAGCATTATGATGATGGGCAGGGTTCATTGTGATGACAGAGTTCATGCAGCATTTTGATGAAAAAGGCATGGAGCATTGTGATGAGAAAGCCACGGAGATGTCTGATGACATGCGTCATGGTGCTTTGTGATGACAAGAGCATGGAGCAGTGTGATTACAGGGGTCTTGGAGCATTGTGATGACAAGGGTCATGGAGCCTTGTGATGACAAGGCCGTGGAACATTGTCATGACAGGGATGTGGAAGTATTGTAATGACTAGTGACGGAACATTTTCATATCTGTGGTGAAAGAGCATTTTAATGAGAAGTGCATGGAGCTTTGTGATGACAAGGTTTATGGAGCATTGGGATGACTAAGATGTGGAACATTGTGATGACAAGCGCATGGCAGATTGTGATGACATGGGTCATGGAGCATTGTGCTGACAAGCACATGGAGCATTGTGATGACAAGGGTCATGGAGCACTCTGCTGACAAAGGCATGGAGCATTGTGATGACAAGGGTCACAGAGCATTGTGATGATAAGTTCATGGAGCATTATGGTGACAAAGATCACAGAGCCCTGTGATTACGATGGCATGGACCATTGTGATGACAAAGGTCAAGAAGCAGTGTGATGACTGGAGTCACGGAGCATTGTGATGACAAGGGCATGGAGCATTGTGATGACAAGGGCATGGAGCATTGTTATGACCATGTCATGGATTATTGTGAAGACAGGTATCAGGGAGCATTGTGATGACATATGTCCTTGTGCATTGTGATGACAATGTCATGGAGCATTGTGAAGCAAAGTGTCATGGAGGTTTGTGATGACAAAGGTAATGGAGCATTGTGATGACAAGGGCTTGGAGCACTGTGGTGACAAGGGCCATTGAGAATTTTGATGGCAAGGTCGTGAAGCATTGTTATGACAAGCACATGGAGCTTGCTATGACAGGGGTCATGGAGCATTGCGATGACAAGTGCATGGAGCATTGTGATTACAGGGGTGTTGGAGCATTGTGATGACAATTGCATGGAACATTGTGATGCCAAGGGTTATGGAGCTATGTGATGACAAATGTCATGGAGCATTTTGATGACAAGGGCATGGTGCATTTTGATGAGAAGGGCAGGGAGCATTGTGATGACAGGGCCATGGAGCAATTTGATGAAAAGGGTCATGGAACATTTTGATTGCATGTGTTATAGAATATTGTGATGTCAGGGGTCATGGAGCAGTGTGATGAAAAGGGTCCTAGAGCATTGTGATGACAAGGGTCGCAGAGCATGGTGATGAAAAGTTCATGGAGCATTGTGGTGAAAAATGTCAAAGAGACTTGTGATGACGAGGGCATGGACCATTGTGATGAGAAATGTCATGAAGCATTGTGATGACAGGACTCACGGTGCATTATGATGACGGGTCATGGAGCATTGTGATGACAAGAGCATGGAGCATTGTGATGACAGGGGTATGGAACATTGGTCTTACAAGTTTCATGGATTATTGCGATGACAGTGGGAATGGCGCATTGTGATGACAAGGGCATGGAGCATTTTGATGACAAGGTCATGCAGTATTTGAAGACAGGTGTCTGGGAGCATTTTGAAGACATAAGTCATGGCCCATTGTGATGACAATGCCATGGAGCGTTGTGATGCCAAGTGTCATGGAGGTTTGTGATGACAAAGGTAATGGAGCATTGTGATGATAAGGGCTTGGAGCCTTGTGATGACAAGGTTCATAGCGCACTGTGCTGACAATGGCATGAAGCATTGTGATGACAATGGTCATGGAGCATTGTACTGAGAAAGGCTTGGAGCATAGTGATGACAACGGTCACAGATCATTATGATGAAAATTTCATGGAGCATTGTGGTGACAAATATCACAGAGCCTTGTGAAAACGAGGGCATGGACCATTGTGATTAAAAAGGTCATGAAGCACTGTGATGACTGGAGTCATGGAGCATTGTGTTGATAGGGCTCATGGAGCATTGTGATGGCAAGGTCATGGATCATTGTGATGACAAGTGTCATGGAGCATTTTGATGACAAGTGTCCCGGATCATTGTGTTGTCTGGTGTCATGGAGCGTTGTGATGACAGGGGTCATGGAGCATTGTGATGACAGGGGTCATGGAGCAATGTGATCAGAAGTTCATGGAGCATTGGACTGATAGTATTCATTGAGTATTGTGATGGCATGGGTCATGGAGCATTGTATTGACAATGGAATGGAGCATTGTGATGACAAGGTGCTGGAGCATTGTGAGGAGAAGACCATGGAGCCTTGTGATGACAAGTATCATGGAGTATTCTGATGAAAAGGGGCATGGAGCATTGTGATTACATGGGTCTTGGAGCATTGTGAAGAATAGGGCATGGATGATTGTGATGAAAGATCATGGAGCCTTGTCATGAGAGGGTTCAAGCAGCATACTAACGACAAGTGTCAGGGAGCCTTGTGATGACAAGTGTATTGAGCATTGTGATGACAAAGGTCATGGAGCATTGTGATGAGAAGACCATGGATAATTGTGATGATGAGCGTCATGGGGAGTTGTGATGACAAGTGTTATGGAACATTGTGAACACAATGGTTTGGAGCAATGTGATGACAGAGGTTATGGTGCATTTTGATTTCATTGTGATGACAATAGCATGAAGCATTATGATGATGGGCAGGGTTCATTGTGATGACAGAGTTCATGGAGCATTGTGATGAAAACGGCATGGAGCATTGTGATGAGAAGGCCATGGAGCTGTCTGATGACATGCGTCATGGTGCTTTGTGATGACAAGAGCATGGAGCAGTGTGATTACAGGGGTCTTGGAGCATTGTGATGACAAGGGTCATGGAGCCTTGTGATGACAAGGCCGTGGAACATTGTCATGACAGGGGTGTGGGAGTATTGTAATGACTAGTGACGGAACATTTTGATATCTGTGGTGAAAGAGCATTTTAATGAGAAGTGCATGGAGCTTTGTGATGACAAGGTTTATGGAGCATTGGGATGACAAAGATGTGGAACATTGTGATGACAAGCGCATTGCATATTTTGATGACATTGGTCTTGGAGCATTGTGCTGACAAGCGCATGGAGCATTGTGATGACAAGGGACATGGAGCACTCTGCTGACAAAGGCATGGAGCATTGTGATGACAAGGGTCACAGAGCATTGTGATGATAAGTTCATGGAGCATTATGGTGACAAATTTCACAGAGCCCTGTGATTACGAGGGCACGGACCATTGTGATGACAAAGGTCAAGAAGCATTGTGATGACTGGAGTCACGGAGCATTGTGATGACAAGGGCATGGAGCATTGTGATGACAGGGGCATGGAACATTGGTGTGAGAAGTATCATGGATTATTGTGATGAAAGTGTGCATGGCGCATTGTGATGACAAGGGCATGGAGCATTGTTATGACCAGGTCATGGATTATTGTGAAGACAGGTATCAGGGAGTATTGTGATGACATATGTCCTGGTGCATTGTGATGACAATGTCATGGAGCATTGTGAAGCCAAGTGTCATGGAGGATTGTGATGACAAAGGTAATGGAGAATTTTGATGACAAGGGCTTGGAGAATTTTGGTGACAAGGGCCATTGAGAATTCTGATGACAAGGTCGTGAAGCATAGTTATGACAAGCGCATGGAGCTTGCTATGACATGGATCATGGAGCATTGCGATGACAAGTGCATGGAGCATTGTGATTAGATGGGTCTTGGAGCATTGTGATGACAAGGGCATGGAGCATGGTGATGACAATGCCATGGAGCATTCTGATGACATGCGTCCTGGAGATTTGTGATGACAAGCACATGGAGCATTGTGATTACAGTGGTCTTGGAGCATTGTGATGAAAAGTGCATGGATCATTGTGAGGAAAAGGCAAAGAGCTTTCTCATGACAGGTTTCAAGTAGCATACTGAAGACAAGTGTCAGGGAGCATTGTGATGACAAGTGTATTGAGCATTGTGTTGACAAAGGTCATGGAGCATTTTGATGAGGAGACCATGGATAATTGTGATGACGAGCTTCATGGCGCATTGTGATGACAAGTGTTATGGAACACAGTGATCAGAAGGGTTTGGAGCATTGTGATGACAGATGTCATGGAGCATTTTGATATCTTTTTTATGACAATAGCATGAAGCATTATGATGATTGGCATGGTGCATTTTGATGACAGTGTTCATGGAGAATTGAGATGAAAAGTGTATGGAGCATTGTGATTACAGGGGTCTTGGAGCATTGTGACGACAATGTTCATGGAGCCTTGTGATGACAACGCCGTGGAACATTGTGATGGCAGGGGTAATGGAGCATTTTTATGACAGGGGAAATGGAGCATTGTGATGACAAGGGCATGGAGCATTGGTTTGAAAAGTTTCATGTATTATTGTGATGAGTGTGGGCATGGAGCATTGTGATGACAAGGGCAGGGAACACGGTGAAACATGGGTCATGGAGGATTGTAATGACAAGGCATGGATCATTGTGATGAGAAAGGCATCGAGCATTGTGATGACAAGCGTCATAGGGATTTGGGAAGACAAGGGCATGGAGTAATGTGATGAGATGTTTCATGGAGCATTGTGATGACAATGGAATGGACATTGTGATGCCAAGGGTCAGGGAGCTTTGTGATGACAAATGTAATGGAGCATTTTGATGACAAGGGCGTGGTGCATTGTGATGAGTAGGGCAGGGAGCATTCTGATGACAGGTTCATGGAACAATTTGATGGAAAGGGTCAGGGAATATTTTGATGACAGGGGTTATGGAACATTGTGATGTCAGTGGTCATGGAGCATTGTGATGATAAGGGCATGTAGCATTTTGATGACAGGGGTCATGGAACATTGTGATGACAGTGTTGAGGGAGTATTGTGATGACTGGTGATGGAACATTGTGATATCAGTGGTGAGAGAGCATTTAGATGAGAAGTGCATGGAGCATTGTGATGACAAGGTTTATGGAAAATTGTGATGACAAGTTGTGGAGCATTGTGATGACAAGTGCATGGCACATTGTGATGACATGTGTCTTGGAGCATTGTGCTGACAAGCACATGGAGTACTGTGATGACAAGGGTCATGGAGCATTGTGCTGACAGTGGCATGGAGCATTGTGATGACAAGTGTTACAGAGCATTGTGATGATGAGGGAATTAACCATTGTGATGAAAATGTTCATAAAGCATTGGGATGGCTGGAGTCACGGAGCATTATGATGTGAGGTGTCATGGAGCATTGTGATTACAAGGGCATGGAGCATTGTGATGACAGGGGCATGGAGCATTGGTCTGACAATTTTCATGAATTTTTGCTATGAGAGTGCACAGGGCACATTGTGATGACAAGGGCATGGAACATAGTTATGACAAGGTCATGTAGTATTGTGAAGACAGGTGTCAAGGAACACTGTGATGACATATGTCATGGTGCATTGTGATGACAATGGCATGGAGCATTGTGATGCCAATTGTCATGGAGGATTGTGATTACAAATGTAATGGAGCCTTGTGATGCCAAGTGTCATGGAGGATTGTGATGACAAAGGTAATGGAGCATTTTGATGTCAATTTCTTTTAGAATTGTGAAGAAAAGGGTCATGGAGCATTGTGATGACAAGGACATGGAACATTGTGATGACAAGGGCCATTGAGAATTTTGATGCCAACGTCGTGAAGCATTGTGATGACAAGCGCACGGAGCTTGCTATGACAGGCGACATGGAGCATTGCTATGAAAAGTGCATGGAGAACTGTGATGACAAGACCACGTAACATTGTGATGAGAAGTGTCATGGAGTATTGTGATGACAAGGACGTGGAGAATTGTGATGACAAGACCACGTAACATTGTGATGAGAAGTGTCATGGAGTATTGTGATGACAAGGACGTGGAGAATTGTGATGACAAGGGACATGGAGCATTGTGATGACCAGGGCATGGAGCATAGTGATGGCAAGACCGTGGAGCAGTGTGATGAGAAGGCCATGGATAATTGTGATGACGAGAGTCATGGAGCACTGTAATGACAAGGGGCATGGAGTATTGTGAGGACAGGTGTCATGGAGCATTGTGATGACAGGGGTCATGGAGCATTGTGATGACAGGGGTCATGGAGCATTCTGATGACAAGCTTGCGGAGTTTTGTGATGACAATGGCCTGGAGCATTGTGATGAAAAAGGCATGGATCCTATTCATGACAGGTTTCAAGGAACATTCTGAAGACAAATGTCAGGGAGCATTGTGATGACAATGGCATGGAGCATGGTGATGAGAAGGCCATGGAGACTTCTGATGATATGGGTCATGGAGCTTTGTGATGACAAGGGCAGGGAACATTGTGATTACAGGGGTCTTGGAGCACTGTGATTAAAAGTGCATGGATCATTGTGATGAAAAAGGCATGGAGCCTTGTCATGACAGGGTTCAAGGAGCATACTGAGGACAAGTGTCAGGGAGCATTGAGCTGACAAGTGTATTGAGCATTGTGATGACAAAGTTCATGGAGCATTTTTATGAGAAGACCATGGATAATTGTGATGAGGAGCGTCATGGTGAATTGTGATGACAAGTGTTATGGTACATTGTGATCACAATGGGTTGGAGCACTGAGATGACAGAGCTCATGGAGCATTATGATGACATGCGTCATGGAGCTTTGTGATGACAAGTGCATGGAGCATTGTGATTACTGTGTTCTTGGAGAATTGTGATGACAAGGGTCATGGAGCCTTGTGATGATGAGGCCGTGGAACATTGTGATGACAGGGGTCATGGAGCATTGTTATGACACGGGTAATGGAGCCTTTTGATGACAAGTGCATGGGGCATTTATGTGACAAGTTTTATGTATTATTGTGATGAGAGTGGGCATGGAGCATTGTGATGACAAGGGCACGGAATTCGGTGATACATGGACCATGGAACATTGTAATGACAAGGGCCTGCAGCATTGTGATGAGAATGGCATCTAGCAGTGTGATGACAAGCGTCATGGAGCTTTGTGATGACAAGGGCATGGAGCAATGTGATGAGAGGTTTCATGGAGCATTGTGATGACAAGGTCTTGGAGCATTGTGATGACAAGGGTCATGGAGCATTTTGATGAGAAGAGCATGGAGCATTGTGATGACAAGGGCCATTGATAATTATGATGACAAGGTCGTGAAGCATTGTGATAAAAAACATATGGAGCTTGCTATGACAGGGTTCATGGAGCATTGCGATGACAATTGCATGGAGAATTGTGATGAAAAGATCATGTAACATTGTGATGAAAAGTGTCATGGATCCTTGTGACGACAATACCGTGGAGCACTGTGATGAGAAGACCATGTATAATTGTGATGACGAGCGTCATGGAGCACTGTAATGACAAGAGGCAAGGAGCATTTTGATGACAGGTGTCATGGAGCATTGCGATAGCAGGGGTCATGGAGCATTGTGATGACAGGTGTTATGGAGCATTCTGATGACAAGCTTGTGTAGTATTGTGATGACAATGGCATGGAGCACTGTGATGCAAAGTGCATGGAGCATTGTGATGAAAAAGGCATGGAGCCTTTTCATGACAGGGTTCAAGGAGCATTCTGACGACAAGTGTCAGGGAGCATTGTAATGACAAGTGTATTGAGCACTGTGATGAAAAAGGTCATGGAGCATTGTGAAGACAAGGGCATGGAGTATTGTTATGACAGGCATCCTGGAGTGTTGTGAAGACAAATGTTATGGAACAATGTGATCACAATGATTTGGAACATTGTGATGACAGAGGTCATGGATCATTTTGATTTCAAGGAGCATGGAGAATTGTAATAATAGGGGTAATGGAGCATTGTGATGAGAAGTTCATGGAGCATTGGGCTGAAAATGTTCTTGGAGTATTGTTATGAAAGGGGTCATGGAGCATTGTGATGACAAGGGAATGGAGCATTGTGATGACAAGGTCCTGGAGCATTGTGATGAGAAGAAAATGGAGCCTTCTGATGACAAGTCTCATGGAGCATTCTGATGAAAAGGGTCATGGATCATTATGATGACAGTGGTCTTGGAGCATTGAGATGACAAGGTCATGGAGCATAGTGATGAGAAAGCCATGGAGCATTCTAATGACATGCATAATGGAGCTTTGTGATGACAAGGGCAAGGAGCATTGAGATTAGAGTGGTCTTGGAGCACTGTGATGAAAAGGGCATGGATCATTGTGATGAAAAATGCATGGAGCCTTGTCATGAAAGGGTTCAAGGAGCATTCTGATGACAAGTGTCATGGAGCATTTTGATGACAAGTTTATTGAGCATTGTGATGACAAAGATCATGGAGCATTGTGATGAGAAGACCATGGATAATTGTGATGACCAGAGTCATGGGGCATTGTGATGACAAGTGTTATGGAACATTGGGATCACAAGGGTTTGGAGCATTGTGATGACAGAGGTCATGGAGCATTTTAATTTCATTGTGATGACAATAGTATGAAGCATTTTGATGATGGGCATGGTGCATTGTTATGACCGGGTTCATGGAGCATTGAGATGAAAAGCGGCAGGGAGTATTGTCATTACAGGAGTCTTGGAGCATTGTGATGACAAAGGTATGGAGCATCGTGAATGAGAAGGCCATGGAGGATTCTGATTACATGTGTCATGGATCTTTGTGAGACATGGGTATGGAGAATTGTGATTACATTGTCTTGGAGCATTGTGATGAAAAGTGTCATGGAGTCTTGTGATGACAAGGTCGTGGAACCTTGTGTGGGCAGGTGTCATGGAGCAGTGTATTGACAGTGGTAATGGTGCCTTGTGATGACAAGGGCATGGTGAATTTGTCTGAAAAGTTTCATCGATTATTGTGATGACAAGGGCATGGAACACTTTGATACATGGGTCATGGTGGATTGTAATGACAATGGCATTTAGCATTGTGATGAGAAGGGCATCAAGCATTGGTATCACAAGCGTCATGGAGCTTTGTGATGACAAGGGCATGGAGCAATGTGATGAGAGGCTTCATGGAGCATTGTGATGACAATGGCATGGAGCATTGTGATGCTAAGTGTCATGGAGCTTTGTGATGACAAAAGTCATGGAGCATTTTGATGACAAGGTCGAGGTGCATTGTGATGAGAAGGGCAGGGAGCATTGTGATAACAGGGTCATAGAGCAATTTGATGAAAAAGGTCATGGAACATTTTGATGAGAGTGGTTATGGAAAATTGTGCTGTCAGGGGTCATGGAGCAATGTGATGAATAGGGTATTGGAGTATTTTGATGACAGGGTTTATGGAACATTGTGATGTCAAGGGTCATGGAGCATTTAATGATAAGTGCATGTAGCATTGTGATGACAGGGGTCATGGAACATTGTGATGACGGGGTGAGGGAGTATTGTGAAGACTAGTGATGGAACATTGTGATATCAGTGGTGAGAGAGCATTTTGATGAGAAGTGCATGGAGCATTGTGATGACACGGTTTATGGAGCATTGTGGTGACAAGGATGTGGAGCACTGTGATGACATGGGTCAAAAAGCATTGTGCTGAAAAGCGCATGGAGCATCGTGATGACAAGGGTCATGGAGCATTGGGCTGACAATAGCATGGTGCATTTTGATGACAAGGGTCACAGAGCATTGTGATGAATATTTCAGGGAGCATTGTGGTGACAAAAGTCACAGAGCCTTCTGTGACAAGGGCATGGACCATTGTGATGACAAAGGTCATGAAGCATTTTGATGACTGGAGTCACGGAGCATTGGGATGACAGGGGTCATGGAGCATTGTGATGACAGGTTTCATGGGGCATTGTGATGAGAATGTCATGGAGCACGGGGCTGAAAATGTTCATAGATTATTGTGATGACAGGGCTCATGTGGCATTTTGATGACAAGGGAATGGAGCATTGGGATTAAAAGGACATGGAGCATGGTGATGAGAAGGCCATGGAGCATTCTGAAGTCATGTGTCATGAAGCTTTGTGATGACAAGGGCATGGAGAATTGTGATTACAGGGGTCTTGGGGCATTGTGAGGAAAAGGGCATGGATCATTGTGATTAAAAAGGCATGGAGCCTTGTCATGACAGGGTTCAAGGAGCATACTGACGACAAGTGTCAGGGAGCATTGTGATGACAAGAGTATTGAGCATTGTGATGACAAAGGTCATGGAGTATTGTGAATAGAAGACCGTGGATAATTGTGATGATGAGCATCATGGGGCGTTGTGATGACAAATGTTATGGAACATTGTGATCACACAGGTTTGGAGCATTGTGATGACAGAGGTCATGGAGCATATTGATTTCATTTTGATGACAATTGCATGAAGCATTATGATGATGGGCATGGTGCATTGTGATGATACGGTTCATGGAGCATTGAGATGAAAAGGGGCATGGAGCATTGTGATTACAGGGGTCGTGGAGCATTCTCATGATGAGGGCATGGAGCATCGTAAATGAGAAGGCCATGGAGCATTCTGATGACATGTGTCATGGAGCTTTGTGATGACAAGTTTATGGAGAATTGTGATTACAGTGTCTTGGAACATTGTGATGACATGTGTCATGGAGTCTTGTGATGACAAGGCCGTGGAACTTTGTGATGGCAGGGGTCATGGAGCATTGTTATGACAGGGGTAATGGAGCATTGTGATGACAAGGGCATGGAGCACTGGTCTGAAATATTTCATGGATTATTATGATGAGAGTGGGCATGGAGCATTGTGATGACAAGGGCACTGAACACTTTGATACATGGGTAATGGAGGATGGTAATGACAAGGGCACAGAACACTTCGATACATGGGTTACGGAGGATTTTAATGACAAGGGCATGGAATATTTTGATGAGAATGGCATCGAGCACTGTGATCACAAGCGTCATGGAGCTTTGTGATGACAAGGGCATGGAGCAATGTGATGAAAGGCTTCATGGGGCATTGTGATGACTATGGAATGGAGAATTGTGATGCCAAGGGTCATGGAGCTTTGTGATGACAAAGGTCATGGAGCATTTTGATGACGAGGCCGTGGTGCGTTGTGATGAGGAGTGCAGCGAGCATTGTGATAATAGGTTCATGGAGCAATTTGATGAAAAAGGTCATGCAATATTTTGATGAGAGTGGTTATGGAAAATTGTGATGACAGGGGTCATGGAGCATTGAGATGAAATGGGTAATGTAGCATTTTGATGACAGAGGTTATGGAACATTGTAATGGCAGGGGTCATGGAGCATTTTGATGATAAGTACATGTAGCATTGTGATGATAGGGGTCATGGAACATTGTGATGACAGCGGTGAGGGAATATTGTGAAGACTAGTGATGGAATATTGTGATACCAGTGGTGAGAGGGCATTTTGATGTGAAGTGCATGGAACATTGTGATGACAAGGTTTATGTAGCATTGTGATGACTATGATGTGGAGCATTGTGATGACAAGCGCATGGTACATTGTGATGCCAAGCGTCAAGGAGCATTGTGATGACAAGCGCATGGAGCATTGTGATGACAAGTGTCATGGATCATTGTGCTGACAAATGCATGGTGCATTGTGATGACAAGGGTCACAGAGCATTGTGATGAATTGTTCATGGAGCATTGTGGTGACAAATGACACAGAGCCTTGTGTGACAAGGGCATGGACCGTTCTGATGACAATAGTCATGAAGCATTGTGATGACTGGAATCACGGAGCATTGTGATGACAGGGGCCATGGTGCATTGTGATGACAGGATTCATGGGGCATTGTGATGAGAAGGTCATGGAGCATTTGGCTGAAAATATTCAAGGAGTATAGTGATGACAGGGGTCATGGGGCAATTTGATGACAAGGGAAAGGAGCATTGTGATGAAAAGGGCAAGGGGCATGGTGATGAGAAGGCCATGGAGCATTCTGAAGACATATATCATGAAGCTTTGTGATGACAAGGGCATGGAGCATTGTGATTACAGGGGTCTTGGAGCATTGTCAGGAAAAGGCATGGATCATTGTGATGAAAAAGGCATGGAGCCTTGTCATGACAGGTTTCAAGGAGCATACTAATGACAAGTGTCAGTGAGCATTGTGATGACAAGTGTATTGAGCATTGTGATGACAAAGTTCATGGAGTATTGTGAATAGAAGGCCATGGATAATTGTGATGATGAGCGTCATGGGGCGTTGTGATGACAAGTGTTATGGAACAATGTGATCACAAGGGTTTGGAGCATTGTGATGACAGAGGTCATGGAGCATTTTGATTTCATTTTGATGACAATAGCATGAAGCATTATGATGATGGGCATGGTGCATTTTGATGACACGGTTCATGGAGCATTGAGATGAAAAGGGGCACGGAGCATTGTGATTACAGGGGTCTAGGAGAATTGTGATGACAAGGGCATGGAGCATCGTGAATGAGAAGGCCATGGAGCATTCTGATGACATGCGTCATGGAGCTTTGTGATGACAAGGACACGGAGCATTGTGTTGACATGGGTTATGGAGCCTTGTGATGACAAGGCCGTGGAATATTGTAATGGCAGGTGTCATGGAGCATTGTTATAACGGGTAATGGAGCATTTTGATGACAAGGGCATGGAGCATTGGTCTGAAAAGCTTCATGGCTTATTGTGATGAGAGGGGGCATGGAGCATTGTGATGACAAGGGCACGGAACACATGTGATACATGGGTCATGTCGGATTTTAATGAAAAGGGCATGGAGCATTGTGTTAAGAAGAGCATCGAGCATTGTGATGAAAAGCATCATGGAGCCTGTGATGACAACTGCATGGATCAATGTGATGAGAGTGTTCATGGAGCATTTTGATGACAATGGCATGGAGCATTGTGATGCCAAGGGTCATGGAGCTTTGTGATGACAAAGGTCATAGAGCATTTTGATGACAAGGGCGTGGTGCACTGTGATGAGAAGGGCAGAGAGCACTGTGATGAAATGGTCATGGAGCAATTTGATGAAAAGTGTCATGGGATATTTTGATGAAAGGTGTTATGGAACATTGTGATGTCAGGGGTCATGGAGCATTATGATGAAAAGGGTCATGGAGCATTTTGATGACAGGGGTCCTGGAACATTGTGTTGAAAGGGGTGAGGGAGTATTGTGATGACTAGTGATGGAACGTTATGATATCCGTGGTGGGACAGCATTTTAATGGGAAGTGCATGGAGCATTCTGATGACAAGATTTATGGAGCACAGTGATGAAAAGGTTGTGGAGCATTGTGATGACAAGCGCATGGCACACTGTGATGACACAGGTCATGGGGCATTGTGCGGACAAGCGCATGGAGCATTGTGATGACAATGGTCATGGAGCATTGTGCTGACAAAGGTATGGAGCATAATGATGACATGGGTAACAGAGCATTGTGATGAAAATTTCATGGAGCATTGTGGTGACAAATATCACAGAGCCTTTTGATGACGAGGGAATGGACCATTGTGTTGACAAAGGTCATAAAGCACTGTGATGACTGGAGTCACGGAGCATTGTGATGACAAGCTCCTGGAGCATTGTGATGAGAGGACGATGTAGCCTTGTGATGACAATTCTCATGGAGCATTCTGATGAAAACTGGCATAGAGCGTTGTGATTACAGGGGTCTTGGATCCTTGTGATGACAAGGCCGTGGAACATTGTGATAGCATGGGTCATGGAGCATTGTTATGACATGGGCAATGGAGCATTGTGATTACAAGGGCATCGAGCATTTTTCCGAAAAGTTTCATGGATTATTGTGATGAGAGTGGGCATGGAGCACTGTGATGACAAGGGCATGGAACACTGTGATACATGGGTCATGGAGGATTTTAATGACAAGGGCATGGAGCAATGTGATGAGAGGCATCATGGAGCATTGTGATGACAAGGGCATGGAGCATTGTGATGACAAAGGTCATGAAGCATTTTGATGAAAACATTCACAGATCATTGTGTTGTCAGGGGTCATGGAGCGTAGTGATGACAGTGGTCATGGAGCATTGTGATGACAGGTGTCATGGAGGATTGTGATAAGACGGTCATGGAGCATTGGGCTGAAAATATTCATGGAGTATTGTGATGACATGGGTAATGGGGCATTGTGATGACAAGGGAATGGAGCATTGTGATGACAAGGTCCTGGAGCATTGTGATGAGAAGACCATGGAGCCTTGTGATGACAAGTCTCATGGAGCATTCTGATGAAAAAGTGCATGGAGCATTGTGATTACAGGGGTCATGGAGCATTGTGATGAAAATGGCATGGAGCATTGTGATGCCAAGGGTCATGGAGCTTTGTGATGACAAAGTTCATGGAGCAATTTGATGACAAGGTCGTGGTACATTGTGATGAGAAGGGCAGGGAGCATTGTGATGACAGTGTCATGGAGCAATTTGATGAAAAGGATCATGGAACATTTTGATGACAGTAGTTATGGAACATTGTTATGTCAGGGCTCATGGAGCATTGTGATGAAAAGGGTCATGGAGCAATTTGATGACATGGGTTATGGAACATTGTGATGTCATGGTTCATGGAGCATTGTGATGATAAGATCATGTAGCATTGTCATGACAGGGATCATGGAACATTGTGATGACAGGGGGGAGAGAACATTTTGATGAGAAGTGCATGGAGCATTGTGATGACAAGGTTTTTGGAGCACTGTAACGACAAGGATGTGGAGCATTGTGATGAAAAGTGCGTGGCGCATTGTGATGACATAGGTTATGGATCATTGTGCTGACAATTGCATGGAGCATTGTGATGACAAGGGTCATGTAGCATTGTGCTGACAAAGGCATGGAGCATGGTGATGACAAGGATAAAAGAGCATTGTGATGAAAAGTTCATGGAGCATTGTGGTGACAATGGTCACAGAGCCTTGTGTGACGAGGACATGGACCATTGTGATGACAAATGTCATGAAGCCTTGTGATGACTGGAATCAGAGAACATTGAGATGACTGGGGTCTTGGAGCACTGTGATGACAAGGACATGGAGCATTGTGATGAGAAGGCCATGGAGCATTCTGATGAGATGCATCATGGAGCTTTGTGATTAAGGTTATGGAGCATTGTGATTACACGGGTCTTGGAGCATTGTGATGAAAATGGTATGGATCATTGTGATGAAAAATGCATGGAGCCTTGTCATGACAGGGTTCAAGGAGCATACTGATGAAAAGTGTCAGGGAGCATTGTGATGACAAGTGTATTGAGCATTGTGATGACAAAGTTCATGGAACACTGTGATGAGAAGACCATGGATAATTGTGATGATGAGTGTCATGGTGCATTGTGATGACAATGGTTATAGAACATTGTGATCACAAGGGTTCTTATCATTTTGATGACAGAGGTCATGGAGCATATTGATTTCATTTTGATGACAATAGCATGAAGCATGATGACGATGGATATGGTGCATTGTGATGAGAGGGTCATGGAGCAATTTGATGAAAAGTGTCATGGAACATTTTGATGACAGTGGTTATGGAACATTGTGATTTCAGGGGTCTTGGAGCATTGTGCTGAAAAGGGTGATGGAGCATTTTGATGACAGAGGATATGGAACATTTTGATGTCAGGGGTCATGGAGGATTGGGATGATAAGGGCATGTAGCATTGTGATGACAGAGGTCATGGAAAATTGTGATGACAGTGGTGAGGGAGTATTGTGATGACTAGTGATGGAACATTGTGATATCAGTGCTGAGAGAGCATTTTGATGAGAAGTGCATGGAGCATTGTGATAACAAAGTTTATGGAGCATTGTGATGACAAGATTTATGGAGCATTGTGATGACAAGGCTGTGGAGAATTGTGATGACAAGTGCATGGCCCATTTTGATGACATGGATCTTGGAGCATTGTGCTGAGAACCGAATGGAGCATTGTGAAGACAAGAGTCATGGAGCATTGTGCTGACAAAGGCATGGAACATTGTGATGACAACGATCACAGAGCATTGTGATGAAAAATTCATGGAGAATTGTGGTGACCATGGTCACAGAGCCTTGTGATGAGGAGGGCATGGACCATTGTGATGAAAAAGGTCATGAAGCATTGTGATGACTGGAGTCACGGAGCATTGTGATGACAAGGGTATGGAGCATTGTGATGACAGGGGCATGGTGCATTGTTCTGACAAGTTTCATGATTTATTGTGATTAAAGTGGGCATGGCACATTCTGATGACAAGGTCATGGAGCATTGTGATGAGAAGATCATGAGGTACTTTGAAGACAGGGGTCAGGGAACATTGTGATGACATATGTAATGGTCCATTTTGATGACAATGGCATGGAGCATTGTGATGCCAAGTGTCATGGAGGAATGTGATGACAAAGTTAATGGAGCATTGTGATGACAGGGGTTTGGAGCATTGTGAGAACAAGGGTCATGGAGCATTTTGATGACAAGGGCATGGAGGATTGTGATGACAAGGGCCAATGAGAATTCTGATGACAAGTTCGTGAAGCATTGTGATGAAAAGCACATGGAGCTTGCTATGACAGGTGTCATTGAGCATTGCGATGACAAGTGCATGGAGAATTGTGATGAAAAGAGCATGTAACATTGTGATGAGAAGTGTCATGGAGCATTGTGATGGAAAGACCGTGGAGCATTGTGATGAGAAGATCATGGATATTTGTGATGACGAGCGTCATGGAGCACTGTAATGACAAGGGGCATGGAGCATTGTGATGACAGGTGTCATGGAGCATTGTGATGACAGGGATCATGGAGCATTGTGATAACAAGGGTCTTGGAGCATTCTGATGACAAGCTTTTGGAGTATTTTGATGACAATGGCATGGAGCATTGTGATGAAAAAGGCATAGAGACTTTTCATGACAGGTTTCAAGGAGCATTCTGAGGAAAAGTGTCAGGGAGCATTGTGCTGACACGTGTATTGAGCATTGTGATGACAAAGTTCATGGAGCATTGTAATTACAAGGGCATGGAATATTGTGATGGCAGGCATCATGGAGCGTTGTGATGACAAGTGTTATGGAACATGGTGATCACAAGTGTTTGGAGCATTGTGATGACAGAGGTCATGGATCATTTTGATTTCAAGAATCATGGAGCATTGTGATGACAAGGGCATGAAGCAATGTGATCCCAAGGTTCATGGAGGATTGTGATGACACTGGTAATGGAGAATTGTGAGGACAAGTGCATGGAGAATTGTGATGACAAGGTCATGTAGCATTTTGCTGACAAAGGCATGGAGCACTGTGATGACAAGTGTCATGGAGCTCTGTGATGACAAGCGTCAAGGACCATTGTGATTACAGGGGTCATGGAGCATGGGGATGACAAGCTCAAGGAATATTCTGATGACAAGTGGCATGGATCATTTTGATGACTGTGGTCATGTAGCATTGTGATGACATGGGTCATGGAGCATTGTGATGATAAGGTCATGGAGCATTGGGCTGAAAATATTCATGGAGTACTGTGATGACAGGGGTCATGGAGCATTGTGATGAGAAGGGAATGGAGCAATGCGATGAGAAGGTCCTGGAGCATTATGCTGAGAGGGCCATGGCGCCTTGTGATGAAAATTGTCATGGAGCATACTGATAAAAAGGTTCATGGAGCATTGTGATTACAGGGGTTTTGTAGCATTGTGAAGACCAGGGCCTGGAGCATTGTGATGAGAAGGCCATGGAGCATTCTGATGACATGCGTCATGGAGCTTTGTGATGAAAATGATATGGAGCATTGTCATTAGAGGGGTCTTGGAGGATTGTGATGAAAAGGGCATGGATCATTGTGATGAAAAATGCATGGCGCCCGGTCATGACAGGTTTCAAGGAGCATACTGACGACAAGTGTCAGGGAGCATTGTGATGAAAAGTGTATTGAGCATTGTGATGACAAAGGTCATGGAGCATTGTGATGAGAAGACCATGGACAATTGTAATGACCAGCGTCATTGGGCATTGTGATGACAAGTGTTATGGAACATTGTGATCACAAGGGTTTGGAGCATTTTGATGACAGAGGTCATGGAGCATTTTGATTTCATTGTGATGACAATAGCATGAATCATTATGATGATGGGCATGGTGCATTGTGATGACAGGGTTTATGGAGCATTGAGATGAAAAGGGGAATGGAGCATTGTGATGAGAATGCCATGGGGCATTCTGATGACATGCATCATGGAGGTTTGTGATGACAAAGACAAGGAGCATTGTGATTAGAGGGGTCTTGGAGCATTGTGATGACAAGGGTCATGGAGGCTTGTGATGACAAGGCCATGGAACATTGTGATGGCATGTGTCATGGAGCATTATAATGACAGTGTTAATGGAGCATTGTGATGACAAGGGCATGGAGCATTGGTCTGAAAAGTTTCATGGATTATTGTGATGAGAGTGGGCATGGAGCATTGTGATGACAAGGGCACGGAACACTATGATACATATGTCATGGAGGATTGTAATGATAAGGGCATGGAGCATTGTGATGAGAAGGGCATCGAGCATTGTGATGACAAGCGTCATGGAGCTTTGTGATGACAAGGGCATGGAGCAATGTGATGAGTGGGTTCAAGGAACATTTGATGATAATGGCATGGAGCATTGTGATGCCAATGATCATGGAGCTTTGTGATGACAAATGTCATGGAGCATTTTGATGACAAGGCCGTGGTGCATTGTGATGAGAAGTGCAGGGAGCATTGTGATGACAGGGTCATGGAGCAATTTGATCAAAAGGGTCAAGGAACATTTTGATGAGAGGGGTTATGGAAAATTGTGATGTCATGTGTCATAGAGCATTGTGATGAAAAGGGTCATGGAGCATTTTGTGACAGGGATTATTGAACATTCTGATGTCAGGTGGCACGGAGCATTGTGATGAAACTGGTCATGGAGCATTTTGATGACAGGTGTTATGGAACATTGTGATGTCAGGGCTCATGGAGCATTGTGATTATAAGGGCATATAGCATTTTGATGACAGGGGTCATGGAACATTGTGATGACAGGGGTGAAGGAGTATTGTGATGACTAGTGATGGAACACTGTGATATCATTGGTTAGAGAGCATTTTGATGAGGAGTGCAGGGAGCATTTTGATGACAAGGATGTGGAGCATTGTGATGACAAGCACATGGCGCATTGTGATGATATGGGTTATAAAGCATTGTGCTGACAAGCGCATGGAGCATTGTGATGAAAAGGGTCATTGGGCATTGTGCTGACAAACGCATGGAGCATTGTGATGACAAGGGTGACAGAGAATTGTGATGAAAAGTTCATGGAGCATTGTGGTAACAAAGGTCACAGAGCCTTCTGTGACGAGGTCATTGACCAGTGTGATGACAAATGCCATGAAGCACTGCCATGACTGTAGTCACGGAGTATTGTGATTACAGGGTTCTTGGAGCATTGTGATTCCAAGGGCATGGATCATTGTGATGAGAAGGCCATGTAGCATTCTTATGACATGTGTCATAGAGCTTTGTGATGACAAGGGCAGGGAGCAGTGTGATTACAGGGGTCTTGGAGCTTTGTGATGAAAAGGGAATGGATCATTGTGATAAAAAAGGCATGGAGACTTTTCACGACAAGGTTCATGAAGCATACTAATGACAAGTGTCAGGGAGCATTGTAATGATAAATGTATTGAGGATTGTGGTGACAAAGGTCATGGAGCATTGTGATGAGGAAACCATTCATAATAGTGATGACGAGCGTCAGGGGGCATTTTGATGACAAGTGTTATGGAACACTGTGATCACAAGGATTTGGAGCATTGTGGTGACAGATGTCATGGAGCATTTTGATTTCATTGTGATGACAATAGCATGAAGCATTATGATGAGGGGCATGGTGCATTGTGATGAGAGGGTTCATGGAGCATTGAGATGAAAAGGGGCATGGAGCATTGTGAAGACAGGTGTCAGGGAGCATTGTGATGACATATGTCATTGTCCATTGTGATGACAATGGCATGGAGCATTGTGATACCAAGTGTCATGGAGGATTGTGATGACAAAAGTAATGGAGCATTTTGATGACAAGGGCTTGGAACATTGCGATGACAAGGGTCATGGAGCATTGTGATGACAAGGGCATGGAGCATTCTGATGAAAAGGTGCATGGAGCATTGAGATTACAGGGGTTTTGAAGCAATGTGATTACAAAGGCATTGAGCATTGTGATGAGAAGGCAATGGAGCATTCTGATGACATGCGTCATGGAGCTTTGTGATGACAAGGACATGGAGCATTGTGATTACAGGGGTCTTGGAGCATTGTGATGAAAAGGGAATGGATCATTGTGATTAAAAAGGCATGGAGCCTTGTCATGACAGGTTTCAAGGAGCATACTGATGACAACTGTCAGGGAGCATTGTGATGATAAGTGTATTGAGCATTGTGATGACAAAGATCATGGAGCATTGTGATGAGAAGGCCATGGATAATTGTGATGAGCAGCGTCATGGGGCATTGTGATGACAAGTGTTATGGAACAATGTGATCAGAAGGTTTTGGTGCATTGTGATGACAGAGGTCATTGAGCATTTTGATTTCATTGTGATGACAATAGCATGAAATATTATGGTGATGGGCATGGTGCATTGTGATGACAGGGTTCATGGAGCATTGAGATGAAAAGGGGCATGGATCATTGTGATTACAGGGTGTTGGAGCATTGTGATGACAAGGGCATGGAGCATTGTGATGAGAAGGCCATGGAGCATTCTGATGACATGCGTCATGGAGCTTTGTGATGACAAGGGCATGGAGAATTGTGATTACAAGGGTCATGGAATATTGTGATGACAGGGGTGAGGGAGTATTGTGATGACTAGTGATGGAACATTGTGATATCAGTGGTGAGAAGTTATTTTGAGGAGAAGTGCATGGAGCATTGTGATGACAAGGTTTATGGAGCATTTTGATGACAAGGATGTGGAGCATTGTGATGACAAGTGCATGGTGCATTGTGATGACATGGGTTATGGAGCATTGTGCTGACACGCGCATCGAGCATTGTGATGACAATGGTCATCGAGCAGTTTGCTGACAAAGGCATGGTGCTTTGTGATGACACGGGTCACAGAGCATTGTGATAAATATTTCATGGAACATTGTGGTGACAAAGATCACAGAGCTTTGTGTGACGATGTCATGGACCATTGTGATGACAAATGTCATGAAGCACTGTGATGACTGGAGTCATGGAGCATTGTGATAACAGAGGTCTTGGAGCATTGTGATGAAAAGGGAATGGATCATTGTGATGAAAAAGGCATGGAGCCTTGTCATGACAGTGTTCAAGGAGCATACTGATGACAAGTGTCAGCGAGCATTGTGATGCCAAGTGTATTGAGCATTGTGGTCACAAAAGTCATGGAGCATTGTGATGAGAAAAACTTGCATAACTGTGATGATGAGCGTCATGGGGCATGTGATGACAAGTGTTATGGAACATTGTGATCAGAAAGTTTTGGAGCATTGTGATGACAGAGGACATGGAGCATTTTGATTTCATTGTGATGACAATAGCATGAATCATTATGATGATGGGCATGGTGCATTGTGATGACAGTGTTCATGGAGCATTGAGATGAAAAGTGGCATGGAGAATTGTGATTACAGAGGTCTTGGAGCATTGTGATTACAAGGGTCATGGAGCCTTGAGGTGACAAGGCCGTGGAACGTTGTGATGTCTTGGGTCATGGAGCACTGTGATGATAAGTGCATGTAGCACTGTAATGAGAGTGGTCATAGAATATTGTGATGACAGGGGTGAGGGAGTATTGTGATGACTAGTGATGGAACATTGTGATATATGTGTTGAGAGAGCACTTTGATGAGAAGTGCATGGAGCATTGTGATGACAAGTTTTTTGGAGCATAGCGATGAAAACGATGTGGAGCATTGTGATGAAAAGAGCATGGCACATTGTGATGACATGTGTCATGGAGCATTCTGCTGACAAAGGCTTGGAGCATTGTGATGACAAGGGACACAGAGCATTGTGATGAAAATTTCATGGAGCATTGTGGTGACAAAGATCACAGAGCCTTGTGTGACGAGGGCATGGACCATTGTGAGGACAAAGGTCATGAAGCATTGTGATGACAGGAGTCACGGAGCATTGTGATGACAGGTGTCATGGAGCATTGTGATGACAAGAACATGGAGTATTGTTATGACAGGGCCATGGAACATTGCTCTGACATGTTTCATGGATTATTTTGTTGACAGTGGGAATGGCGCATTGTGATGACAAGGTCATGTAGTATTGTGAAGACAGGTGTCAGGGAGCATTGTGATGACATATATCATTGTCCATTGTGATGACAATGGCATGGAGCATTGTGATACCAAGTGTCATGGAGGATTGTGATGACAAAGGTAATGGAGCATTTTGATGACAAGGGCTTGGAACATTGCGATGACAAGTGTCATGGAGCATTGTGATGACAAGGGCATGGAGCATTCTGATGAAAAGGTGCATGGAGCATTGAGATTACAGCGGTTTTGAAGCAATGTGATTACAAGGGCATGTAGCATTGTGATGAGAAGGCAATAGAGCATTCTGATGAAATGCGTCATGGAGCTTTGTGATGACAAGGACATGGAGCATTGTGATTAAAGGGGTCATGGAGCATTGTGATGAAAAGGGAATGGATCATTGTGATGAAAAATGCATGGAGCCTTGTCATGACAGGTTTCAAGGAGCATACTGATGACAACTGTCAGGGAGCATTGTGATGATAAGTGTATTGAGCATTGTGATGACAAAGATCATGGAGCATTGTGATGAGAAGACCATGGATAATTGTGATGACCAGCGTCATGGGGCATTGTGATGACAAGTGTTATGGAACATTGTGATCAGAATGGTTTGGTGCATTGTGATGACAGAGGTCATTGAGCATTTTGATTTCATTGTGATGACAATAGCATGAAATATTATGGTGATGGGCACGGTGCACTGTGATGACAGGGTTCATGGAGCATTGAGATGAAAAGGGGCATGGAGCATTGTGATTACAGGGGTGTTGGAGCATTGTGATGACAAGGCCATGGAGCATTGTGATGAGAAGGCCATGGAGCATTCTGATGACATGCGTCATGGAGCTTTGTGATGACAAGGGCATGGAGAATTGTGATTACAGGGGTCATGGAATATTGTGATGACAGGGGTGAGGGAGTATTGTGATGACTAGTGATGGAACATTGTGATATCAGTGGTGGGAAGGCATTTTGAGGAGAAGTGCATAGAGCATTGTGATGACAAGGATGTGGAGCTTTGTGATGACAAGTGCATTGTGCATTGTGATGACATGGGTTATGGAGCACTGTGCTGACACGCGCATCGAGCATTGTGATGACAAGGGTCATGGAGCATTGTGCTGACAAAGGCATGGAGCTTTGTGATGACAAGTGTCACAGAGCATTGTGATAAAAATTTCATGGAGCATTGTGGTGACAGAGGTCACAGACCTTTGTGTGACGAGGTCATGGGCCATTGTGATGACAAATGTCATGAAGCATTGTGATGACTGGAGACACGGAGCATTGTGATAACAGTGGTCTTGGAGCATTGTGATGAAAAGGGAATGGATCATTTTGATGAAAATGGCATGTAGCCTTTTCATGACAGTGTTCAAGGAGCATACTGATTAAAAGTTTCAGCGACGATTGTGATGCCAAGTGTATTCAGCATTGTGGTCACAACAGTCATGGAGCATTGTGATGAGAAGACCTTGCATAATTGTGATGACGAGCGTCATGGGGCATGTGATGACAAGTGTTATGGAACATTGTGAACAGAAGGGTTTGGAGCATTGTGATGACAGAGGACATGGAGCATTTTGATTTCATTATGATGACAATAGCATGAATCATTATGATGATGGCCATGGTGCACTGTGATGACAGTGTTCATGGAGCATTGAGATGAAAAGTGGCATGGAGAATTTTTTTTACAGAGGTCTTGGAGCATTGTGATGACAAGGGCATGGAGCAATGTGATGAGAGATTTCATTGAGCATTGTGATGACAATGCCATGGAGCATTGTGATGCCAAGGGTCATGGAGCTTTGTGATGACAAATGTCATGGGGCAATTTGATGACAAGGGCGTGGTGCATTGTGATGAGAAGGGCAAGGAGAATTGTGATGACAGGTTCATGGAGCAATTTGAATAAAACTGTCATGGAATATTTTGTTGACAGGGGTTATGTAACATTGTGATGTCAGGGGTCATGAAGCATTGTGATGAAATGGGTCATGGAGCATTTTGTGACAGGGGTTATGGAACATTGTGATGTCAGTGGTCATGGAGCATTGTGATGATAAGGGCATGTAGCACTGTGATGACAGTGGTCATGGAACATTGTGATGCCAGGGGTGAGCGAGTATTGTAATGACTAGTGATGGAACATTGTGATATATGTGGTGAGAGAGCATTTTGATGAGAAGTGCATGGAGCATTGTGGTCACAAGTTTTATGGAGCATAGTGATGAAAATGATGTGGAGCATTGTTATGAAAAGAGCATGGCACATTGTGATGACATGTGTCATGGAGCATTGTGCTGACAAGCGCATGGAGCATTTTGATAACAAGTGTCATGGAGCATTGTGCTGACAAAGGCATGGAGCATTGTGATGACAAGGGACACGGAGCATTGTGATGAAAATTTCATGGAGCATTGTGGTGACAAAGATCACAGAGCCTTGTGTGACGAGGGCATGGAGCATTGTGAGGAGAAAGGTCATGAATCATTGTGATGACTGGAGTCACGGAGCACTGTGATGACAGGCGTCATGGAGCATTGTGATGACAAGGGGCATGGAACATTGGTCTGACAAGTTTCATGGATTATTGTGATGACAGTGGGCATGGAGCACTGTGATGACAAGGGACACGGAGCATTGTGATGAAAATTTCATGGAGCATTGTGGTGACAAAGATCACAGAGCCTTGTGTGACGAGGGCATGGACCATTGTGATGAGAAAGGTCATGAAGCATTGTGATGACTGGAGTCACGGAGAACTGTGATGACAGGGGTCATGGAGCAATGTGATGACAGGGGCATGGAACATTGGTCTGACATGTTTCATGGATTATTGTGATGACAGTGGGCATCGAGCATTGAGATGAGTAGTGCATGGAGCATTGTGGTGACAAAGGTCACAGAGCCTTGTGTGACGAGGGCATGGACCATTGTGAGGACAAAAGTCTTGAAGCACTGTGATGACTGGAGTCACGGAGCATTTTGATGACAGGGTTCATGGAGCATTTTAATTTCATTTTGATGACAATAGCATGAATCATTATGATAATGGGCATGGTGCATTGTGATGACAGGGTTCATGGAGCATTGAGATGAAAAGTGGCATGGAGAATTGTGATTACAGAGGTCTTGGAGCATTGTGATGACAAGGGTCATGGATTCTTGAGGTGACAAGGCCGTGGAACGTTGTGATGTCTGGGGTCATGGAGCATTGTGATGATAAGGGCATGTAGCACTGTGATGACAGTGGTCATAGAACATTGTGATGACAGGGGTGAGGGAGTATTGTGATGACTAGTGATGGAACATTGTGATATATGTGTTGAGAGAGAATTTTGATGAGAAGTTCATGGAGCATTGTGATGACAAATTTTTTATAGCATAGCGATGAAAAGGATATGGAGCATTGTGATGAAAAGAGCATGGCACATTGTGATGACATGTGTCATGGAGCATTGTGCTGACAAAGGCATGGAGCATTGTGATGACAAGGGACACAGAGCATTGTGATGAAAATTTCATGGAGCATTGTGGTGACAAAGATCACAGAGCCTTGTGTGACGAGGGCATGGACCATTGTGATGAGAAAGGTCATGAATCATTGTGATGACTGGAGTCACGGAGCACTGTGATGACACGGGTCATGGAGCATTGTTATGACAGGTATAATGGAGCATTGTGATGACAAGGGCATGGAGAAATGTGATGAGAGATTTCATTGAACATTGTGATGACAATGGAATGGAGCATTGTGATGCCAAGGGTCATGGAGATTTGTGATGACAAATGTCATGGGGCATTTGATGACAAGGGCGTGGTGCATTGTGATGAGAAGGGCAGGGAGCATTGTGATGACAGGGTCATGGAGCAATTTGAATAAAAGTGTCATGGAATATTTTGATGACAGTGGTTATGGAACATTGTGATGTCATGGGTCATCAATCATTGTGATGAAATGGGTCATGGAGCATTTTGTGACAGGGGTTATGGAACATTGTGATGTCAGGGGTCATGGAGCATTGTGATGATAAGGGCATGTAGCACTGTGATGACAGTGGTCAAGGAATATTGTGATGACAGGGGTCATGGAACATTGTGATGACAGGGGTGAGCGAGTATTGTGATGACTAGTGATGGAACATTGTGATATATGTGGTGAGAGAGCATTTTGATGAGAAGTGCATGTAGCTTTTTGATGACAAGTTTTATGGAGCATAGCGATGAAAAGGATGTGGAGCATTGTGATGAAAAGAGCATGGCACATTGTGATGACATGTGTCATGGAGCATTGTGCTGACAAGCGCATGGAGCATTTTGATGACAAGTGTCATGGAGCATTGTGCTGACAAAGGCATGGAGCATTGTGATGACAAGGGACACAGAGCATTGTGATGAAAATTTCATGGAGCATTGTGGTGACAAAGATCACAGAGCCTTGTGTGATGATGGCATGGACCATTGTGAGGAGAAAGGTCATGAATCATTGTGATGACTGGAGTCACGGAGAACTGTGATGAAAGGGGTCATGGAGCATTTTGATGACAGGGGCATGGAGCAATATGATGACAGGGGCATGGAACATTGGTCTGACAAGTTTCATGGATTATTGTGATGACAGTGGCCATGGAGCACTGAGAATACAAGGGCATGAAGCATTGTGGTGACAAAGTTACAGAGCCTTGTTTGACGAGGGCATGGACCATTGTGAGGACAAAGGTCATGAAGCATTGTGATGACTGGAGTCACGGAGCATTGTGATGACAGGGGTCTTGGAGCACTGTGATGACAAGTGCATGGAGCATTGTGATGAGAAGGCCATGGAGCATTCTGATGACATGCGTCATGTAGCTTCGTGATGACAAGGGCATCGAGCATTGTGATTACAGGGGTCTTGGAGAATTGTGATGACAAGGGTCATGGAGCCTTGTGATGACGAGGACGTGGAACATTGTGATGGCAGGGGTCATGGATCATTGTTATAATTCGGGTAATGGAGCCTTTTGATGACAACGGCATGGAGCATTTGTGTGAAAATTTTTATGGATTATTGTGATGAGGGTGGGCATGGAGCATTGTGATGTCAGGAGCAAGGAACACGGTGATACATGGATCATGGAGGATTGTAATGACAAGGGCATGGAGCACTGTGATGAGAAGGGCATCGAACATTGTGATGACAAGGGTCATGGAGCTTTGTGATGACAAGGGCATGGAGCAATGTGATGAGAGGGTTTTTGGAGCACTGTGATGACAATGGCATGGAACATTGTGATGTCAAGGGTCATGGAGCACTGGGATGACAAGCGTCACGGAGCATTCTGATTACAGGTATCATGGAGCATTGGGATGACAAGCACATGGATCATTTTGATGACAATTGTCATGGAGCATTTTGATGACAAGAGTCCCAGAACATTGTGTTGTCTGCGGTCATGGAGCGCTGTGATGACAGTAGTCATCGAGCATTGTGATGACAGGTGTAATGGAGCATTGTGATGGCAAGGGCATGGAGCATTGTGATGAGAAGTCCATGGAACATTCTGATGACATGCATCATGGAGCTTTGTTATGACAAGGGCATGGAGCATTGTGATTACAGGGGTCATGGAACATTGTGATGACAGGGGTGAGGGAGTATTGTGATGACTAGTGATGGAACATTGTGATATCAGTGGTGAGTGAGCATTTTGATGAGAATGCATGGTGCACTGTGATAACAAGGTTTATGGAGCATTGTGATGACAAGGTTTTGGAGCATTGTGATGAGAAGCGCTTGGCACATAGTGATGTCATGGGTCATGGAGCATTGTGCTGAGAATCGCATGGAACATTGTGATGACAAGGGACATGGAACATTGTGATGTCCAGGTCATGGAGCATTGTGATGGCAAGACCGTGGAGCATTGTAATCGCAGGACCATGGAGCATTTTGATGACGAGTGTCATCGAGCACTGTAATGACATGGGGCAAGGAGAATTGTGTTGAAAAGTGTCATGGATCATTGTGATGACAAGGGTCAAGGAGCATTCTGATGACAAGCTTGTGGAGTATTGTGATGAAAATGGCATGGAGCATTGTGATGAAAAAGGCATGGAACATTGTGATGAAAAAGGCATGGAACCTTTTCATGACAGGGATCAAGGAACATTCTGACGTCAAGTGTCAGGGAGCATTGTGATGACAAGTGTATTGAGCATTGTGATGACAAAGTTCATGGAGCATTGTGCTGAGAGGACTATGGATAACTGTGATGAGGAGCGTCATGGGGAATTGTGATGACAAGTGTTATGAAACATTCTGATCACAAGGGTTTGGAGCATTGTGATGACAGAGGTCATGGAGCATTTTGATTTCATTGTGATGACAATAGCATGAAGCATTATGATGATGGGCATGGTTCGTTGTGATGACAGGGCTAATGGAGCATTGAGATGAAAAGGGGTATGGATCACTGTGATTACTCGGGTCATGGAGCCTTGTGATGACAAAGCCCTGGAACATTGTGATGACAGGGGTGAGGGAGTATTGTGATGACTAGTGATGGAAAAATGTGATATCAGTGGTGAGAGAGCATTTTGATGCGAAATGCATGGAGCTTTGTGATGACAATGTTTAAGGAGCATTGAGATGACAAGTTTGGGGAGCATTGTGATGACAAGGGCATGGAGCATTGTGAATGAGAAGGCCATGGAGCATTCTGATGACATGCGTCATAGAGATTTGTGATGACAAGGGCATGGAGCATATGTCTGAAAATTTTCATGGATTATTGTGATGAGAGTGGGCATGGAGCATTGTGATGACAAGGACACGGAACACTGTGATACATGGGTCATGGAGGATTGTAATGACAATGTCATGGAGCATTGTGATGAGAAGGGCATCGAGCATTGTGATGACAAGCGTCATGGAGCTTTTTGATGACAAGGGCATCGAGCATTGTGATGACAAGCGTCATGGAGCTTTTTGATGACAAGGGCATGGAGCAATGTGATGAGAGGCTTCATGAAGCATTGTGATGACAATGGCATGGAGCATTGTGATGACAGGGGCAAGGAGCATCAGTCTGAAAAATTTCATGGATTATTGTGATGACAGTGGGCATTGCGTATTGTGATGACAAGGGCATGGAGCACTGTGAAGAAAAGGTAATGGATTATTGTGAAGTCAGGTATCAGGGAGCATTGTGATGACCTATGTCATGGTGCATTGTGATGACAATGACATGGAGCATTGTGATGACAAGTTTCATGGAGGATTGTGATGACAAAGGTAATGGAGCATTGTGATGACAAGGGCTTGGAGCATTGTGATGACAATTGTCATGGAGCATTGTGATGACAAGTGCTTTTGAGAATTCTGATGACAAGTTCGTGAAGCACTGTGATGAAAAGCACATGGAGCTTGCTATGACAGGGGTCATGGAGCATTGCGATGACAAGTGCAAGGAGAAAGTGATTACAAGAGCATGTAACATTGTGATTTGAAGTGTCATGGAGCATTGTGATGGCAAGACGGTGGAGCATTGTGAGGACGAGCGTCATGGAGAACTGTAATGACAAGGGGTATGGGGCATTGTGATGACAGGTGTCATGGAGCATTGTGATGACAGGGGTCATGGAGCATTGTGATGACAAGTGTCATGGAGCATTCTGATGACAAGCTTGTGGAGTATTGTGATGACAATGTCAAGGAGCATTGTGATGAAAAGGGCATGGAGCATTGTGATGAAAAAGGCATAGAGCCTTCTCAAGAGAGGGTTCGAGAAGCATTCTGACGACAAGTGACAGGGAACATTGTGATGACAAGTGTATTGAGCATTGTGATGACAAAGGTCATGGAGCATTGTGATGACAAGGGCATGGAGTATTGTGATGACAGGCATCATCAAGTACTCTGATGACAAGTGTTATGGAACAATGTGATCACAAGGGTTTGGAGCACTGTGATGACAGAGGTCATGGATCATTTTGATAACAAGGATCATGGAGAATTGTGATGACTGGGGTCATGGAGCATTGTGATGAGAAGATCATGGAGCATTGAGCTGAAAATGTTTATGGAGTATTCTGATGAAAGGGGTCATAGAGCATTGTGATGACAAGGTCCTGGAGCACTCTGATGAGAAGACCATGGAGCCTTGTGATGAGAAGTCTCATGGAGCATTCTGATGAAAAGGGGCATGGAGCATTGTGATTACAGGGGTCTTGGAGCATTGTGATTACAAGGGCATGGAGCATTGTGAGAGATGTCCAAAGCGCATCTGATGACATGCGTCATGGAGTTTTGTGATGACAAGGACAAGGAGCATTGTGATTACAGTGGTCTTGGAGCATTGTGATGAAAAGGGCATGGATCATTGTGATGAAAAAGACATGGAGCCTTGTCATGACAGTGCTCAAGGAGCATACTGATGGCAAGAGTCAGGGAGCATTGTGATGACAAATGTATTGAGCATTGTGATGACAAATGTTATGGAGCATTGTGATGAGAAGACCATGGATAATTGTGATGACGAGCCTCATGTGGCATTGTGATGACAAGTGTTATGGAACATTGTGATCAGAAGGGTTTGGAGCATTGTGATGACAGAGGTCATGGAGCATTTTCATTTCATTGTGTTGAAAATAGCATGACGCATTATGATTTAGGGCATGGTTCGTTGTGATGACAGTGTTCATGGAGCATTGAGATGAAAAGAGGCATGGAGCATTGTGATGACAAGGCCGTGGAACATTGTGATGACAGGGGTGAGGGAGTATTGTGATGACTATTGATGGAAAATTGTGATATCAGTGGTGAGAGGGCATTTTGATGCGAAGTGCATGGAGCTTTGTGAAGACAATGTTTGTGGAGCATTGTGATGACAAGTTCTGGGAGCATTGTGATGACAAGTGCATGGCGCACTGTGATGACATGTGTCATGGAGCATTGTGCTGACAAGCGCATGGAGCACTGTGATGACAAGTGTCATGGAGCATTGTGCTGACAAAGGCATGGAGCATTGTGATGACATGGCTAAGAGAGCATTGGAATGAAAAGTTCACGGAGCATTGTTGTGACAAAGTTCACAGAGCCTTGTGATGACGAGGGCCTGGACCATTGTGATGACAAAGGTCATGAAGCATTCTGATGACTGAAGTCACAGAGAATTGTGATGACAAGGGAATGGAGCATTGTGATGACAGGGGCATGGAGCATTGGTCTGACAAGTTTCATGGATTATTGTGATGACAGTAGGCATGGCACATTGTGATGACAAGGGCATGGAGCATTGTGATGACAAGGTCATGGAGTATTGTGAAGACAGGTGTCAGGGAGCATTGTGATGGCATATGTCATGTTCCATTGTGATGACAATGGCATGGAGAATTGTGATGCCAAGTGTCATGGAGGATTGTGACGACAAAGGTAATGGAGCATTGTGATGACAAGGGCTTGGAGCATTGTGATGACAATGGTCATGGAGCATTGTGATGAAAAGGGCATGGAGCATTGTGATGACAAGGGCTTTTGAGAATTTTGATGACAAGTTCGTGAAGCACTGTGATGAAAACCACATGGAGCTTGCTATGACAGGGGTCATGAAGCATTGTGATGACAAGTGCATGGAGAATGTGATGACAAGAGCATGTAACATTGTGATTTGAAGTGTCATGGAGCATTGTGATGGCAAGACGGTGGAGCATTGTGATGAGAAGACCGTGGATAATTGTGATGACGAGCGTCATGGAGAACTGTAATGACAAGTGGCATGGAGCACTGTGATGACAGGTGTCATGGAGCATTGTGATAACAGGTGTCATGGATCATTGTGATGACAAGGGTCATGGAGCTTTCTGATGACAAGCTTGTGGAGTATTGTGATGACAATGGCATGGAGCATTGTGATGAAAAGGGCATGGAGCATTGTGATGAAAAAGGCATAGAGCCATTTCATGAAAGTGTTCGAGAAGCATTCTGACAACAAGTGTCAGGGAACATTGTGATGACAAGTGTATTGAGCATTGTGATGACAAAGGTCATGGAGCCTTGTGATGACAAGGGCATGGAGTATTGTGATGACAGGCATCATCGAGTGCTGTGATGACAAGTGCTGTGGAACAATGTGATCACAAGGGTTTGGAGCACTGTGATGACAGAGGTCATGGATCATTTTGATATCAAGGAGCATGGAGCATTGTGATGACAGGGGTCATGGAGCATTATGATGAGAAGATCATGGAGCATTGAGCTGAAAATATTCATGGAGCATTCAGATGAAAGGGGTCATGGAGCATTGTGATGACCAGGCCCTGGAGCACTCTGATGAGAAGACCATGGAGCCTTGTGATGAGAAGTCTCATGGAGCATTCTGATGAAAAGGGTCATGGAGCATTGTGATTACAGGGGTCTTGGATCATTGTGATTACAAGGGCTTGGAGCATCGTGAGAGATGTCCAAGGAGCATTCTGATGACATGCGTCATGGAGCTTTGTGATGACCAGGGCAAGGAGCATTGTGATTAGAGGGGTCTTGGATCATTCTGATGAAATGGGCATGGATCATTGTGATGAAAAAGGCATGGAGCCTTGTCACGACAGTGTTCAAGGGGCATACTGATGGCAAGAGTGAGGGAGCATTGTGATGACAAGTGTATTGAGCATTGTGATGACAAATGTTATGGAGAATTGTGATGAGAAGACCATGGATAATTGTGATGACGAGTGTCATGGGGTGTTGTGATGACAAGTGTTATGGAACATTGTGATCACAAGGGTTTGGAGCATTGTGATGACAGAGGTCATGGCGCATTTTGATTTCATTGTGATGACAATAGCATGAAGCATTATGATGATGGACATGGTGCATTGTGATGACAGGGTTCATGGAGCATTGAGATGAAAAGGGACATGGAGCATTGTGATACAGGTGTCTTGGAGCATTGTGATGACAAGGGCATGGAGCATTGTGAAGGAGAAGGCCATGGAGCATTCTGATGACATGCGTCATGGAGCTTTGTGATGACAAGGGCATGGAGCATTTGTCTGAAAATTTTCAGGGATTATTGTGATGAGAGTGGGCATGGAGCATTGTGATGACAAGGACACGGAACACTGTGATACATGGGTCATGGAGGATTGTAATGACAAGCTCATGGAGCATTGTGATGAGAAGGGCATGGAGCATTGTGATGCAAGGGTCATGGAGCTTTGTGATGACAAATGTCATGGAGCATTTTGATGACAAGGGAGTGGTGCATTGTGATGATAATGGCATGTAGCATTGTGATGATAGGGGTCATGGAACATTTTGATGACAGTGGTGAGGGAGTATTGTGATGACTAGTGATGGAACATTGTGATATCAGTGGTGAGAGAGCATTATCATGAGAAGTGCATGGAGCATTGTGATGACAATGTTTATGGAGCATTGTGATGACAATCGCATGGCGCACTGTGATCACATCGGTCATGGAGCATTGTGCCCACAAAGCTCATGGAGCATTGTGATGACAAGTGTCATGGAACATTGTGCTGACAAAGGCATGGAGCATTGTGATGCCAAGGGTCACAGTGCTTTGTGATGAAAAGTTCATGGAGCATTGTGGTGACAAAGGTCACAGAGACTTGTGATGATGAGGGCATGGACCATAATGATGACAAAGTCTTGAAGAATTGTGATGACTGGAGTCACGCAGCATTGTGATGACAGGTGTCATGGAGCATTGTGATGAAAAGTGCATGGAGCATTGTGATGACAGGGGCATGGAGCATCGGTCTGAAAAATTTCATGGATTATTGTGATGACAGTGGGCATTGCATATTGTGATGACAAGGGCATGGAGCACTGTGAAGAAAAGGTCATGGAGTATTGTGAAGTTAGGTTTCACGGAGCATTGTGATGACCTATATCATGGTGAATTGTGATGACAACGGCAAGGAGCTTTGTGATGACAAGTGTCATGGAGGATTGTGATGATAAATGTAATGGAGCATTGTGATGACAATGGTCATAGATCATTGTGATGAAAAAGGCATGGAGCATTGTGATGACAAATGCATTAAGCATTGTGATGTCTAGGGCCATTGAGAATTTTGATGCCAACGTCGTGAAGCATTGTGATGACAAGCACATGGAACTTGCTATGACATGTGTCATGGAGCATTGTGATGACAAGTGCATGTATAATTGTGATGACAATAGCATGTAACTTTGTGATGAGAAGTGTCAAGGGGCATTGTGATGACAAGGACGTGGAGAATTGTGATGACAAGGGACATGGAGCACTGTGATGACCAGGGTATTGAGCATTGTGATCGCAAGACCGTGGAGCATTGTGATGAGAAGGTCATGGATAATTGTGATGACGAGCATCATGGAGCACTGTAATGACAAGGGAAATGGAGCATTTTGATGACAAGTGCCATGGATCATTGTGATGACAGGGGTCATGGAGCATTCTGATGACCAGCTTCTGGAGGATTGTGATGACACTTACATGGAGCATTGTGATGAAAAGGGCATGGAGCATTGTGATGAAAAACGCATGGAGCCTTTTCATGACAGCGTTCAAGGAGCATTCTGATGACAAGTGTCAGGGAGCGTTGTGTTGACAAGTGTATTGAGCATTGTGATGAAAACGTTCATGCAGCATTGTAATAACAGGCATCATGGAGCGTTGTGATGACAAGTGTTATGGAACATTCTGATCACAAGGGTTTGGAGCATTGTGATGACAGATGTCATGTATCATTTTCATTTCAAGGACCATAGAGCATTGTGATGACAAGGGCATGAAGCAATGTGAACCCAAGTTTCATCAAGGATTTTGATGAAAAGGGGAATGGAGTATTGTGATGACAAGTGAATGGAGCATTGTGATGACAATGTCATGAAGCATTTTGCTGACAAATGCATGGAACATTTTGATGACAAGAGTCATGGAGCACTGTGATGACAAGCGTCACAGAACGTTGTTATTACAGGGGTCATGGAGCATTAGGATGACAAGGGCATGGATCATTGTGATGATAAGTGTCATGGAGCATTTTAATGACAAGAGTCCCGGATCATTGTGTTGTCAAAGGTCAAGGAGCGTTGTGATTACAGTGGTCATGGAGCATTGTGATGACATGGTTCATGGAGCATTGTGATGAGAAGGTCATAGAGCATTGGGCTAAAAATGTTCATGGAGTATTGTGAAGGCAGGGGTCAAGGAGCATTGTGATGACAAGGGAATGGAGCATGGTGATGGGAAGGTACTGAAGCATTGTGATGAGAAAACATTGGAGCCATGTATTGACGAGTCTCATGGAGCATTCTGATGAAAAAGGGCATGGAGAATTGTGATTACATGGGTCTTGGAACATTGTGATGAAAAGGGCATGGATCATTGTGATGAAAAAGGCATGGAGCCTTGTCATGCCAGGGTTCAAGGAGCATAATGACGACAAGAGTCAGGGAGCATTGTGATGACAAGTGTATTGAGCATTGTGATGACAAAGGTCATGGAGCATTGTGATGAGAAGACCATGGATAATTGTGATGACGAGTGTCATGGGGCATTGTGATGACAAGTTTTATGGAACATTGTGATAACAAGGGTTTGGAACATTTTGATGACAGAGGTCATGGAGCATTTTGATTTCATTGTAATGAAAATAGCATGAAGCATTATGATGATGGGCATGGTTCATTGTGATGACAGGGTTCATGGAGCACGGAGATGAAAAGGGGCATGAAGCATTGTGATTACAGGGGTCTTGGAGCATTGTGATGAAAAGATCATGGAACATTCAGCTGAAAATATTCATGGAGTATTCTGATGAAAGTGGTAATGGAGCATTGTGATGACAAGGGTCATGGAGCATTGTGATGACAAGGGTCATGGAACATTCTGAAGACAAGCTTGTGGAGTATTGTGATGACAATGGCATGGAGCATTGTGATGACAAGGGCATGGAGTATTGTGATGACAGGCATCATGGAGCGTTGTGATGACAAGTGTTATGGGACAATGTGATCACAAGGGTTTGGTGCACTGTGATGACAGTGGTCATGGATCATTTTGATATCAAGGAGCATGGAGCATTGTGATGACAGGGGTCATGGAGCATTGTGATGAGAAGATCATGGAGCATAGAGCTGAAAATGTTCATGGAGTATTCTGATGAAATGGGTCATGGAGCATTGTGATGACAAGGTCCTGGAGCATTGTGATGAGAAGACCATGGAGCCTTGTGACGAGAAGTCTCATGGAGCATTCTGATGAAAAGGGGCATGGAGCATTGTGATTACAGGGGTCTTGGAGCATTGTGATTACAAGGGCATGGAGCATTGTGAGAGATGTCCAAGGAGCATTCTGATGACATGCGTCATGGAGCTTTGTGATGACCAGGGCATGGAGCATTGTGATTACAGGGGTCGTGGAGCATTGTGATGAAAAGAGCATGGATCATTGTGATGAAAAAGGCATGGAGCCTTGTCATGACAGGGTTCAAGGAGCATACTGATGACAAGTGTCAGGGAGCATTGTGATGACAAGTGTCTTGAGCATGGTGATGACAAAGGTCATGGAACATTTTGATGAGAAGTGTCATAGAGCATTGTGATGTCAAGACGGTGGAGCATTGTGATGAGAAGACCATGGATAATTGTGATGACGAGCGTCATGGAGAACTGTAATGACAAGGGGCCTGGAGCATTGTGATGACAGGTGTCATGGAGCATTGTGATGACAGGGGTCATGGAGCATTGTGATAAGAAGATCATGGAACACTGAGCTGAAAATGTTCATGGAGTATTCTGATGAAAGGGGTCATAGAGCATTGTGATGACAAGGTACTGGAGCACTCTAATGAGAAGACCATGGAGCCTTGTGATGAGAAGTCTCATGGAGCATTCTGATGAAAAGGGGCATGGAGCATTGTGATTACAGGGGTCTTGGAGCATTGTGATGAAAAGGGCATGGATCATTTTGATGAGAAAGACATGGAGCCTTGTCATGACAGGGTTCAAGGAGCATACTGACGACAAGTGTCAGGGAGCATTGTGATGACATGTTTATGTAGCATTGTGATGACAAAGGTCATGGAACATTGTGATGAGAAGTGCATGGATAATTGTGATGACGAGCCTCATGGGGCATTGTGATGACAAGTGTTATGGAGCATTGTGATCACAAGGGTTTGGAGCATTGTGATGACAGAGGTCATGGAGCATTTTGATTTCATTGTGATGACAATAGCATGAAGCATTATGATAATGGGCATGGTTCGTTGTGATGACAGGGTTCATGGAGCATTGAGATGAAAAGGGGTACGGAGCATTGTGATTACTCGGGTCATGGAGCCTTGTGATGACAAGGCCGTGTAACATTGTGATGACAGGGGAGAATGAGTATTGTGATGACTAGTGATGGAAAATTGTGATATCAGTGGTGAGAGATCATTTTGATTCGAAGTGCATGGAGCTTTGTGAGGGCAATATTTATGGAGCATTGTGATGACAAGTTTGGGGAGCATTGTGATGACAAGTTCATGGCACACTGTGATGACATGGGTCATGGAGCATTGTTCTGACAAGCTCATGGAGCATTGTGATGACAAGGGTCATGGAGCATTGTGCTGACACAGGCATGGAGCGTTGTTATGACAAGGCTCAGAGAGCATTGGGATGAAAAGATCATGGAGAATTGTGGTGACAAAGTTACAGAGCCTTGTTTGACGAGGGCATGGACCATTGTGAGGACAAAGGTCATGAAGCATTGTGATGACTGGAGTCACGGAGCATTGTGATAACAGGGGTCTTGGAGCACTGTGATGACAAGGGCATGGAGCATTGTGATGAGAAGGCCATGGAGCATTCTGATGACATGCATCATGTAGCTTCGTGATGACAAGGGCATGGAGCATTGTGATTACAGAGGTCTTGGAGAATTGTGATGACAAGGGTCATGGAGCCTTGTGATGACGAGGACGTGGAACATTGTGATGGCAGGGGTCATGGATCATTTTTATGATTCGGGTAATGGAGCCTTTTGATGACAAGGGCATGGAGCATTTGTGTGAAAATTTTCATGGATTATTGTGATGAGGGTGGGCATGGAGCATTGTGATGTCAGGAGCAAGGAACACGGTGATACATGGATCATGGAGGATTGTAATGACAAGGGCATGGAGCACTGTGATGAGAAGGGCATCGAGCATTGTGATGACAAGCGTCATGGAGCTTTGTGATGACAAGGGCATGGAGCAATGTGATGAGAGGGTTGTTGGAGCACTGTGATGACAATGGCATGGAACATTGTGATGTCAAGGGTCATGGAGCACTGGGATGACAAGCGTCACGGAGCATTCTGATTACAGGTATCATGGAGCATTTTGATGACAAGCGCATGGATCATTTTGATGACAATTGTCATGGAGCATTTTGATGACAAGAGTCCCAGAACATTGTGTTGTCTGCGGTCATGGAGCGCTGTGATGACAGTAGTCATCGAGCATTGTGATGACAGGTGTAATGGAGCATTGTGATGGCAAGGGCATGGAGCATTGTGATGAGAAGTCCATGGAACATTCTGATGACATGCATCATGGAGCTTTGTTATGACAAGGGCATGGAGCATTGTGATTACAGGGGTCATGGAACATTGTGATGACAGGGGTGAGGGAGTATTGTGATGACTAGTGATGGAACATTGTGATATCAGTGGTGAGTGAGCATTTTGATGAGAATGCATGGTGCACTGTGATAACAAGGTTTATGGAGCATTGTGATGACAAGGTTTTGGAGCATTGTGATGAGAAGCGCTTGGCACATAGTGATGTCATGGGTCATGGAGCATTGTGCTGAGAAGCGCATGGAGCATTGTGATGACAAGGGACATGGAGCATTGTGATGTCCAGGTCATGGAACATTGTGATGGCAAGACCGTGGAGCATTGTAATCGCAGGACCATGGAGCATTTTGATGACGAGTGTCATCGAGCACTGTAATGACACGGGGCATGGAGAATTGTGTTGAAATGTGTCATGGATCATTGTGATGACAAGGGTCAAGAAGCATTCTGATGACAAGCTTGTGGAGTATTGTGATGAAAATGGCATGGAGCATTGTGATGAAAAAGGCATGGAACATTGTGATGAAAAAGGCATGGAACCTTTTCATGACAGGGATCAAGGAGCATTCTGACGTCAAGTGTCAGGGAGCATTGTGATGACAAGTGTATTGAGCATTGTGATGACAAAGTTCATGGAGCATTGTGCTGAGAGGACTATGGATAACTGTGATGAGGAGCGTCATGGGGAATTGTGATGACAAGTGTTATGAAACATTCTGATCACAAGGGTTTGGAGCATTGTGATGACAGAGGTCATGGAGCATTTTGATTTCATTGTGATGACAATAGCATGAAGCATTATGATGATGGGCATGGTTCGTTGTGATGACAGGGCTAATGGAGCATTGAGATGAAAAGGGGTATGGATCACTGTGATTACTCGGGTCATGGAGCCTTGTGATGACAAAGCCCTGGAACATTGTGATGACAGGGGTGAGGGAGTATTGTGATGACTAGTGATGGAAAATTGTGATATCAGTGGTGAGAGAGCATTTTGATGCGAAATGCATGGAGCTTTATGATGACAATGTTTAAGGAGCATTGAGATGACAAGTTTGGGGAGCATTGTGATGACAAGGGCATGGAGCATTGTGAATGAGAAGGCCATGGAGCATTCTGATGACATGCGTCATAGAGATTTGTGATGACAAGGGCATGGAGCATATGTCTGAAAATTTTCATGGATTATTGTGATGAGAGTGGGCATGGAGCATTGTGATGACAAGGACACGGAACACTGTGATACATGGGTCATGGAGGATTGTAATGACAATGTCATGGAGCATTGTGATGAGAAGGGCATCGAGCATTGTGATGACAAGCGTCATGGAGCTTTTTGATGACAAGGGCATGGAGCAATGTGGTGAGAGACTTCATGAAGCATTGTGATGACAATGGCATGGAGCATTGTGATGCCAAGGGTCACAGAGCATTGTGATGAAAAGTTCATGGAGCATTGTGGTGACAAAGGTCACAGAGACTTGTGATAATGAGGGCATGGACCATTGTGATGACAAAGTCTTGAAGCATTGTGATGACTGGAGTCATGGAGAATTGTGATGACAGGTGTCATGGAGCATTGTGATGACAATTGCATGGAGCATTGTGATGACAGGGGCATGGAGCATCGGTCTGAAAAATTTCATGGATTATTGTGCTGACAGTGGGCATTGCGTATTGTGATGACAAGGGCATGGAGCACTGTGAAGAAAAGGTAATGGATTATTGTGAAGTCAGGTATCAGGGAGCATTGTGATGACCTATGTCATGGTGCATTGTGATGACAATGGCATGGAGCATTGTGATGACAAGTTTCATGGAGGATTGTGATGACAAAGGTAATGGAGCATTGTGATGACAAGGGCTTTTGAGAATTCTGATGACAAGTTCGTGAAGCACTGTGATGAAAAGCATATGGAGCTTGCTATGACAGGGGTCATGGAGCATTGCGATGACAAGTGCAAGGAGAAAGTGATTACAAGAGCATGTAACATTGTGATTTGAAGTGTCATGGAGCATTGTGATGGCAAGACGGTGGAGCATTGTGATGACGAGCGTCATGGAGAACTGTAATGACAAGGGGTATGGAGCATTGTGATGACAGGTGTCATGGGGCATTGTGATGACAGGGGTCATGGAGCATTGTGATGACAAGTGTCATGGAGCATTCTGATGACAAGCTTGTGGAGTATTGTGATGACAATGTCAAGGAGCATTGTGATGAAAAGGGCATGGAGCATTATGATGAAAAAGGCATAGAGCCTTCTCAAGAGAGGGTTCGAGAAGCATTCTGACGACAAGTGTCAGGGAACATTGTGATGACAACTGTATTGAGCATTGTGATGACAAAGGTCATGGAGCATTGTGATGACAAGGGCATGGAGTATTGTGATGACAGGCATCATCTAGTGCTCTGATGACAAGTGTTATGGAACAATGTGATCACAAGGGTTTGGAGCACTGTGATAACAGAGGTCATGGATCATTTTGATAACAAGGAGCATGGAGAATTGTGATGACAGGGGTCATGGAGCATTGTGATGAGAAGATCATGGAGCATTGAGCTGAAAATATTTATGGAGTATTCTGATGAAAGGGGTCTTAGAGCATTGTGATGACAAGTTCCTGGAGCACTCTGATGAGAAGACCATGGAGCCTTGTGATGAGAAGTCTCATGGAGCATTCTGATGAAAAGGGGCATGGAGCATTGTGATTACAGGGGTCTTGGAGCATTGTGATTACAAGGGCATGGAGCATTGTGAGAGATGTCCAAAGAGCATCTGATGACATGCGTCATGGAGTTTTGTGATGACAAGGACAAGGAGCATTGTGATTACAGTGGTCTTGGAGCATTGTGATGAAAAGGGCATGGATCATTGTGATGAAAAAGGCATGGAGCCTTGTCATGACAGTGATCAAGGAGCATACTGATGGCAAGAGTCAGGGAGCATTGTGATGACAAATGTATTGAGCATTGTGATGACAAATGTTATGGAGCATTGTGATGAGAAGACCATGGATAATTGTGATGACGAGCCTCATGTGGCATTGTGATGACAAGTGTTATGGAACATTGTGATCACAAGGGTTTGGAGCATTGTGATGACAGAGGTCATGGAGCATTTTGATTTCATTGTGATGAAAATAGCATGACGCATTATGATTAAGGGCATGGTTCGTTGTGATGACAGTGTTCATGGAGCATTGAGATGAAAAGGGGCATGGAGCATTGTGATGACAAGGCCGTGGAACATTGTGATGACAGGGGTGAGGGAGTATTGTGATGACTATTGATGGACAATTGTGATATCAGTGGTGAGAGGGCATTTTGATGCGAAGTGCATGGAGCTTTGTGATGACAATGTTTGTGGAGCATTGTGATGACAAGTTCTGGGAGCATTGTGATGACAAGTGCATGGCGCACTGTGATGACATGGGTCATGGAGCATTGGCCTGACAAGCGCATGGAGCACTGTGATGACAAGTGTCATGGAGCATTGTGCTGACAAAGGCATGGAGCATTGTGATGACAAGGCTAAGAGAGCATTGGAATGAAAAGTTCACGGAGCATTGTTGTGACAAAGTTCACAGAGCCTTGTGATGACGAGGGCATGGACCATTGTGATGACAAAGGTCATGAAGCATTCTGATGACTGAAGTCACAGAGAATTGTGATGACAAGGGAATGGAGCATTTTGATGACAGGGGCATGGAGCATTGGTCTGACAAGTTTCATGGATTATTGTGATGACAGTCGGCATGGCGCATTGTGATGACAAGGGCATGGAGTATTGTGAAGACAGGTGTCAGGGAGCATTGTGATGGCATATGTCATGTTCCATTGTGATGACAATGGCATGGAGAATTGTGATGCCAAGTGTCATGGAGGATTGTGACGACAAAGGTAATGGAGCATTGTGATGACAAGGGCTTGGAGCATTGTGATGACAATGGTCATGGAGCATTGTGATGAAAAGGGCATGGAGCATTGTGATGACAAGGGCTTTTGAGAATTTTGATGACAAGTTCGTGAAGCACTGTGATGAAAACCACATGGAGCTTGCTATGACAGGGGACATGGAGCATTGTGATGACAAGTGCATGGAGAATGTGATGACAAGAGCATGTAACATTGTGATTTGAAGTGTCATGGAGCATTGTGATGGCAAGACGGTGGAGCATTGTGATGAGAAGACCATGGATAATTGTGATGACGAGCGTCATGGAGAACTGTAATGACAAGTGGCATGGAGCACTGTGATGACAGGTGTCATAGAGCATTGTGATAACAGGTGTCATGGAGCATTGTGATGACAAGTTCTGGGAGCATTGTGATGACAAGTGCATGGCGCACTGTGATGACATGGGTCATGGAGCATTGGCCTGACAAGCGCATGGAGCACTGTGATGACAAGTGTCATGGAGCATTGTGCTGACAAAGGCATGGAGCATTGTGATGACAAGGCTAAGAGAGCATTGGAATGAAAAGTTCACGGAGCATTGTTGTGACAAAGTTCACAGAGCCTTGTGATGACGAGGGCATGGACCATTGTGATGACAAAGGTCATGAAGCATTCTGATGACTGAAGTCACAGAGAATTGTGATGACAAGGGAATGGAGCATTTTGATGACAGGGGCATGGAGCATTGGTCTGACAAGTTTCATGGATTATTGTGATGACAGTCGGCATGGCGCATTGTGATGACAAGGGCATGGAGTATTGTGAAGACAGGTGTCAGGGAGCATTGTGATGGCATATGTCATGTTCCATTGTGATGACAATGGCATGGAGAATTGTGATGCCAAGTGTCATGGAGGATTGTGACGACAAAGGTAATGGAGCATTGTGATGACAAGGGCTTGGAGCATTGTGATGACAATGGTCATGGAGCATTGTGATGAAAAGGGCATGGAGCATTGTGATGACAAGGGCTTTTGAGAATTTTGATGACAAGTTCGTGAAGCACTGTGATGAAAACCACATGGAGCTTGCTATGACAGGGGACATGGAGCATTGTGATGACAAGTGCATGGAGAATGTGATGACAAGAGCATGTAACATTGTGATTTGAAGTGTCATGGAGCATTGTGATGGCAAGACGGTGGAGCATTGTGATGAGAAGACCATGGATAATTGTGATGACGAGCGTCATGGAGAACTGTAATGACAAGTGGCATGGAGCACTGTGATGACAGGTGTCATAGAGCATTGTGATAACAGGTGTCATGGAGCATTGTGATGACAAGGGTCATGGAGCTTTCTGATGACAAGCTTGTGGAGTATTGTGATGACAGTGGCATGGAGCATTGTGATGAAAAGGGCATGGAGCATTGTGATGAAAAAGGCATAGAGCCATTTCATGAAAGTGTTCGAGAAGCATTCTGACAACAAGTGTCAGGGAACATTGTGATGACAAGTGTATTGAGCATTGTGATGACAAAGGTCATGGAGCCTTGTGATGACAAGGGCATGGAGTATTGTGATGACAGGCATCATCGAGTGCTGTGACGACAAGTGCTGTGGAACAATGTGATCACAAGGGTTTGGAGCACTGTGATGACAGAGGTCATGGATCATTTTGATATCAAGGAGCATGGAGCATTGTGATGACAGGGGTCATGGAGCATTATGATGAGAAGATCATGGAGCATTGAGCTGAAAATATTCATGGAGTATTCAGATGAAAGGGGTCATGGAGCATTGTGATGACCAGGCCCTGGAGCACTCTGATGAGAAGACCATGGAGCCTTGTGATGAGAAGTCTCATGGAGCATTCTGATGAAAAGGGTCATGGAGCATTGTGATTACAGGGGTCTTGGATCATTGTGATTACAAGGGCTTGGAGCATCGTGAGAGATGTCCAAGGAGCATTCTGATGACATGTGTCATGGAGCTTTGTGATGACCAGGGCAAGGAGCATTGTGATTAGAGGGGTCATGGATCATTCTGATGAAATGGGCATGGTTCATTGTGATGAAAAAGGCATGGAGCCTTGTCACGACAGTGTTCAAGGAGCATACTGATGGCAAGAGTCAGGGAGCATTGTGATGACAAGTGTATTGAGCATTGTGATGACAAATGTTATGGAGAATTGTGATGAGAAGACCATGGATAATTGTGATGACGAGTGTCATGGGGTGTTGTGATGACAAGTGTTATGGAACATTGTGATCACAAGGGTTTGGAGCATTGTGATGACAGAGGTCATGGAGCATTTTGATTTCATTGTGATGACAATAGCATGAAGCATTATGATGATGGACATGGTGCATTGTGATGACAGGGTTCATGGAGCTTTGAGATGAAAAGGGACATGGAGCATTGTGATTACAGGTGTCTTGGAGCATTGTGATGACAAGGGCATGGAGCATTGTGAAGGAGAAGGCCATGGAGCATTGTGATGACATGCGTCATGGAGCTTTGTGATGACAAGGGCATGGAGCATTTGTCTGAAAATTTTCATGGATTATTGTGATGAGAGTGGGCATGGAGCATTGTGATGACAAGGACACGGAACACTGTGATACATGGGTCATGGAGGATTGTAATGACAAGCTCATGGAGCATTGTGATGAGAAGGGCATGGAGCATTGTGATGCCAAGGGTCATGGAGCTTTGTGATGACAAATGTCATGGAGCATTTTGATGTCAAGGGAGTGGTGCATTGTGATGATAATGGCATGTAGCATTGTGATGATAGGGGTCATGGAACATTTTGATGACAGTGGTGAGGGAGTATTGTGATGACTAGTGATGGAACATTGTGATATCAGTGGTGAGAGAGCATTATCATGAGAAGTGCATGGAGCATTGTGATGACAATGTTTATGGAGCATTGTGATGACAACCGCATGGCGCACTGTGATCACATCGGTCATGGAGCATTGTGCCCACAAAGCTCATGGAGCATTGTGATGACAAGTGTCATGGAACATTGTGCTGACAAAGGCATGGAGCATTGTGATGCCAAGGGTCACAGTGCATTGTGATGAAATGTTCATGGAGCATTGTGGTGACAAAGGTCACAGAGACTTGTGATGATGAGGGCATGGACCATTCTGATGACAAAGTCTTGAAGAATTGTGATGACTGGAGTCACGGAGCATTGCGATGACAGGTGTCATGGAGCATTGTGATGACAAGTGCATGGAGCATTGTGATGACAGGGGCATGGAGCATCGGTCTGAAAAATTTCATGGATTATTGTGATGACAGTGGGCATTGCATATTGTGATGACAAGGGCATGGAGCACTGTGAAGAAAAGGTCATGGAGTATTGTGAAGTCAGGTTTCACGGAGCATTGTGATGACCTATATCATGGTGAATTGTGATGACAACGGCAAGGAGCTTTGTGATGACAAGTGTCATGGAGGATTGTGATGACAAATGTAATGGAGCATTGTGATGACAATGGTCATGGATCATTGTGATGAAATAGGCATGGAGCATTGTGATGACAAATGCATTAAGCATTGTGATGTCTAGGGCCATTGAGAATTTTGATGCCAACGTCGTGAAGCATTGTGATGACAAGCACATGGAACTTGCTATGACATGTGTCATGGAGCATTGTGATGACAAGTGCGTGTATAATTGTGATGACAATAGCATGTAACTTTGTGATGAGAAGTGTCAAGGGGCATTGTGATGACAAGGACGTGGAGAATTGTGATGACAAGGGACATGGAGCACTGTGATGACCAGGGTATTGAGCATTGTGATCGCAAGACCGTGGAGCATTGTGATGAGAAGGTCATGGATAATTGTGATGATGAGCGTCATGGAGCACTGTAATGACAATGGAAATGGAGCATTTTGATGACAAGTGCCATGGATCATTGTGATGACAGGGGTCATGGAGCATTCTGATGACCAGCTTCTGGAGGATTGTGATGACAAGGGACATGGAGCACTGTGATGACCAGGGTATTGAGCATTGTGATCGCAAGACCGTGGAGCATTGTGATGAGAAGGTCATGGATAATTGTGATGACGAGCATCATGGAGCACTGTAATGACAAGGGAAATGGAGCATTTTGATGACAAGTGCCATGGATCATTGTGATGACAGGGGTCATGGAGCATTCTGATGACCAGCTTCTGGAGGATTGTGATGACACTTACATGGAGCATTGTGATGAAAAGGGCATGGAGCATTGTGATGAAAAACGCATGGAGCCTTTTCATGACAGCGTTCAAGGAGCATTCTGATGACAAGTGTCAGGGAGCATTGTGTTGACAAGTGTATTGAGCATTGTGATGAAAACGTTCATGCAGCATTGTAATAACAGGCATCATGGAGCGTTGTGATGACAAGTGTTATGGAACATTCTGATCACAAGGGTTTGGAGCATTGTGATGACAGATGTCATGTATCATTTTCATTTCAAGGACCATAGAGCATTGTGATGACAAGGGCATGAAGCAATGTGAACCCAAGTTTCATCAAGGATTTTGATGAAAAGGGGAATGGAGTATTGTGATGACAAGTGAATGGAGCATTGTGATGACAATGTCATGAAGCATTTTGCTGACAAATGCATGGAACATTTTGATGACAAGAGTCATGGAGCACTGTGATGACAAGCGTCACAGAACGTTGTTATTACAGGGGTCATGGAGCATTAGGATGACAAGGGCATGGATCATTGTGATGATAAGTGTCATGGAGCATTTTAATGACAAGAGTCCCGGATCATTGTGTTGTCAAAGGTCAAGGAGCGTTGTGATTACAGTGGTCATGGAGCATTGTGATGACATGGTTCATGGAGCATTGTGATGAGAAGGTCATAGAGCATTGGGCTAAAAATGTTCATGGAGTATTGTGAAGGCAGGGGTCAAGGAGCATTGTGATGACAAGGGAATGGAACATGGTGTTGGGAAGGTACTGAAGCATTGTGATGAGAAAACATTGGAGCCATGTATTGACGAGTCTCATGGAGCATTCTGATGAAAAAGGGCATGGAGAATTGTGATTACATGGGTCTTGGAACATTGTGATGAAAAGGGCATGGATCATTGTGATGAAAAAGGCATGGAGCCTTGTCATGCCAGGGTTCAAGGAGCATAATGACGACAAGAGTCAGGGAGCATTGTGATGACAAGTGTATTGAGCATTGTGATGACAAAGGTCATGGAGCATTGTGATGAGAAGACCATGGATAATTGTGATGACGAGCGTCATGGAGAACTGTAATGACAAGGGGCCTGGAGCATTGTGATGACAGGTGTCATGGAGCATTGTGATGACAGGTGTCATGGAGCATTGTGATGACAAGGGTCATGGAGCATTGTGCTGACACAGGCATGGAGCGTTGTTTTGACAAGGCTCAGAGAGCATTGGAATGAAAAGATCATGGAGAATTTTGGTGACAAATTTCACAGAGCCTTGTGATGACGAGGGCAAGGACGATTGTGCTGAAAAATGTCATGAAGCATTGTGATGACTGGAGTCACAGAGCATTGTGATGACAAGGGAATGGAGCATTGTGATGACAAGGGAATGGAGCATTGTGATGAGAGCGGCATGGAACATTGGTCTGGCAAGTTTCATGGATTATTGTGATGACAGTCGGCATGGCACATTGTGATGACAAGGGCATGGAGCATAGTGATGACAAGGTCATGGAGTATTGTGAAGACAGGTGTCAGGGTTCATTGTGATGGCATATGTCATGTTCCATTGTGATGACAATGGCATGGAGGATTGTGACAACAAACGTAATGGAGCATTGTGATGACAAGGGCTTGGAGCATTGTGATGACAATGGTCATGGAGCATTGTGATGAAAAGGGCATGGAACATTGTGATGACAAGGGTTTTTGAGAATTTTGATGACAAGTTCGTGAAGCACTGTGATGAAAAGCACATGAGGCTTGCTATGACAGGGGTCATGGAGCATTGTGATGACAAGTGCATGGAGAATGTGATTACAAGAGCATGTAACATTGTGATTTCAAGGGTCATGGAGCATTGTGATTGCAAGACGGTGGAACACTGTGATTAGAAGACCATGGATAATTGTGATGACGAGGGTCATGGAGAACTGTAATGACAAGGGGCATGGAGCATTGTGATGACAGGTGTCATGGAGCATTGTGATGACAGGGGTCATGGAGCATTGTGATGACAAGTGCATGGATCATTGTGATGACAGGGGCATGGAGAATCGGTCTGAAAAATTTCATGGATCATTGTGATGACAGTGGGCATTGCACATTGTGATGACAAGGGCATGGAGCACTATGAAGAAAAGGTCATGGGGTATTGTGAAGTCAGGTGTCAGGGAGCATTGCGATGTGATGACCTATGTCATGGTGCATTGTGATGACAACGGCATGGAGAATTGTGATGACAAGTGTCATGGAGGATTGTGATGACAAAGGTAATGGAGCATTGTGATGACAATGGTCATGGAGCATTTGATGAAAATGGCATGGAGCATTGTGATGACAAGGTCTTTTGAGAATTTTGATGACAAGTTCCTGAAGCACTGTGATGAAAAGCACATGGAGCTTGCTATGACAGGGGTCATGGAGCATTGCGATGACAAGTGCATGGAGAATGTGATTACAAGAGCATGTAACATTGTGATTTGAAGTGTCATGGGTCATTGTGATGGCAAGACGGTGGAGCTTTGTGATGACGAACATCATGGAGAACTGTAATGACAAGGGGCCTGGAGCATTGTGATGACAGGGGTCATGGAGCATTGTGATGACAGGGGTCATGAGGAATTGTGATTACAAGGGTCATGGAGCCTTCTAATGACAAGCTTGTGGAGTATTGTGATGACAATGGCATGGAGCATTGTGATGAAAAGGGCATGGAGCATTGTGATGCAAAAGGCATAGAGCCTTTTCATGACAGGTTTCTAGAAGCATTCTGACTACAAGGGTCAGGGAACATTGTGATGACAAGTGTATTGAGCATCGTGATGACAAAGTTCATGGAGCATTGTGATGACAAGGGCATGGAGTATTGTGATGACAGGCATCATGGAGCATTGTGATGACAAGTGATATGGAACAATGTTATCACAAGGGTTTGCAGCACTGTGATGACAGAGGTCATGGATCATTTTGATATCAAGGAGCATGGAGCATTGTGATGACAGGGGTCATGGAGCATGGTAATGAGAAGATCATGGAGCCTTGAGGTGAAAATGTTCATGGAGTATTCTGATGAAAGGTGTCATGGAGCATAGTGATGACAAGGTCCTGGAGCATTGTGATGGGAAGGCCATGGAGCCTTGTGATGAGAAGTCTCATGGGGCATTCTGATGAAAAGGGGCATGGAGCATTGTGATTACAGGGGTCTTGGAGCATTGTGATTACAAGGGCATGGAGCATTGTGAGAGATGTCAAAGGAGCATTCTGATGACATGCATCATGGAGCTTTGTGATGACCAGGGCATGGACCATTGTGATGACAATGTCTTGAAGCATTGTGATGACTGGAGTCACGGAGCATTGTGATGACAGGTGTCATGGAGCATTGTGTTGACAAGTGCATGGAGCATTGTGATGACAGGGGCATGGAGCATTGGTCTGAAAAATTTCATGGATTATTGTGATGACAGTGGGCATTGCACATTGTGCTGACAAGTGCATGGAGCATTGTGATGACAAGGGTCATGGAGCATTGTGCTGACAATGGCATGGAGCATTGTGATGACAAGTGTTACAGAGCATTGTGATGACGAGGGAATTAACCATTGTGATGAAAAAGTTCATAAAGCATTGTGATGGCTGGAGTCACGGAGCATTATGTTGTGAGGGGTCATGGAGCATTGTGATTACAAGGGCATGGAGCATTGTGATGACAGGGGCATGGAGCATTGGTCTGACAGTTTTCATGAATTATTGCTATGAGAGTGGACAGGGCACATTGTGATGACAAGGGCATGGAACATAGTTATGTCAAGGTCATGTAGTATTGTGAAGTCAGGTGTGAGGGAGCACTGTGATGACATATGTCATGGTGCATTGTGATGACAATGGCATGGAGCATTGTGATGCTAAGTGTCATGGAGTATTGTGATGACAAAGGTAATGGAGCATTGTGATGACAATTTCTTTTAGAATTGTGAAGAAAAGGGTCATGGAGCATTGTGATGACAAGGACATGGAGCATTGTGATGACAAGGGCCATTGAGAATTTTGATGCAAACGTCGTGAATCATTGTGATGACAAGCACACGGAGCTTGCTATGTCAGGGGACATGGAGCATTGCTATGAAAAGTGCATGGAGAACTGTGATGACAAGACCATGGAACATTGTGATGAGAAGTGTCATGGAGTATTGTGATGACAAGGACGTGGAGAATTGTGATGACAAGGGACATGGAGCATTGTGATGACCCAGGCATGGAGCATAGTGATGGCAAGACCGTGGAGCAGTGTGATGAGAAGGCCATGGATAATTGTGATGACGAGAGTCATGGAGCACTGTAATGACAAGGGGCATGGAGCATTGTGATGACAGGTGTCATGGAGCATTGTGATGACAGGAGTCATGGAGCATTGTGATCACATGGGTCATGGAGCATTGTGATGAAAAATGCATGGAGCCTTTTCATGACAGGTTTCAAGGAGCATTCTGAAGACAAATGTCAGGGAGAATTGTGATGACAAGGGCATGGAGCATGGTGATGAGAAGGCCATGGAGACTTCTGATGATATGGGTCATGGAGCTTTGTGATGACAAGGGCATGGAGCATTGTGATTACAGGGGTATTGGAGCATTGTGATGAAAAGTGCATGGATCATTGTGATGAAAAAGTCATGGAGCCTTGTCATGACAGGGTTCAAGGAGCATACTGAGGACAAGTGTCAGGGAGCATTGAGCTGACAAGTGTATTGAGCATTGTGATGACAAAGGTCATGGAGCATTGTGATGAGAAGGCCATGGATAATTGTGAAGACGAGCATCATGGAGCATTATGATGACAAGAGCCGTGGAGCATTCTGACATAAAATATCACTTATGAAGGAAATGTAAACATGGCTACACATGAACTGAATTAGGAAAGAGAACAAAGTCTCACATTTAGAAAACATACTTATGCCTGCTTAAGGGGAAAGGAGAGGTGGGGAGATGCACAAAACCAGAGTTTGATATTAGCTCAGGTACCGTTGCATAAACCAAATACAGAATAGACAAGAGCTACTCCTACCTAAGTGAACAGGACTCAACAGCCCTATTCCCACAGAGGAATATATCTGACTAGTAAGAATCTTAATACCTATATATTGATATGTCTCCGTAAGGGAATCAAGTGTGTCTAGACCGGCATAAACACGTGAGTGAAAATCAGCTCAACTTCATTATAGAAATGAATTTCGAAAACAAAACAAGAAAACAGCGAAATTCTAACACAATTCCTTCCGGTGTTCTGATGAAACCTGGAATGACCCTATCTAAAATGACAGCGGGATGATACATAAGGCTGGACATTTGGGACTGAGAGGATTGGTGAGATTGGTCGAGACAATGCAGAACATTTAAAGCAATAATGCATGCCAAGAATTACATGGGTCCAAACTAGCCAGGTAAAAGGGAATATCACTACAGTTATAACATGTATGGGAAATGTAGAGAATGCACACATTGTGAATACGAAAGGATTCTAAAACTCAACTAATAGTCCCTCTCCTGGTGCTCTGGTTTAACTTTCCAACTGCTTTACTATCAATCTCCCAACTTTGAGAGACAGCCCCTTTAACCTCCTGGTTCACACAGGTTGCCAATTTGGCAGAGGATGAAAGGGAAGAGGGAGAACAAATGAGAGAGTAGCTGTTAGGCATATGGACGGGAACATGTCACTCTAATTTCCCGTCAGGAAGAAGAATTAACGAAAGCCTCAGCCACCCGCCGGGAACCAGTAAAGGTCCTGAACCAAAATTTTAACTTGCGGTCAGCTCACAAAAAACGAGTTGAAAAATGGAGCTCAGGGGCACAGCAATTCACAGACTGGCAGAGTAATAAAGGACAACTATCGTCCAAAAATCTGTTGAGGGAAGGCAACTTGGCAGACTTGAAAGAGAGCCAGAATAGCAGGAATCAGATTTCAAGAGGTACATTGGAATCACCTTTAAAGCACAGGAAGAGGGGCACAACTTAGACAATGATGCACTTGGACAAAAAGGGCGTATGAGTTTTCTCCTGAATATATTCAGGAGAAAACGCTTACGTCCTTTTTGGCCAAGCAAGCATGCGGGAAATGCAAATCTGCACTACAAAGAAGTATCACTTGCCACCGGTCAAAAGTGACATCCGCAAAATGTGTAAACACCAGAAAGGCAAGCCAGGCCCTGACGAACTGGGAGCCTAGTTATGCTGATGGGCAGGATGTAAATTGCCAACTGCCTCTCTGGAGGAGTGCACTGTGTTCCCTACAACAAGTAAACAACAGAGCTACAGAGCCAAGGGATCTTCCAGTCTAGGGAATATACCTTGGAAAACTGAAAATCAATAAGACAGAGCCACCCCACCATTTAGAGCTGCACTGTTTACAAGAACCTCAACTTGGGTACACATTAAATATCCCAGGAAAGACAAAAATCGTTCAAGAAATTGTGGTAATTACGTACGATGGAATATCCCTCAGCCATGAAATCAATCTGATGAGGCCAGTAGCAGCAAAAGGAGTGGATTCAGGTACGATGATTCTAAGTGAAATAAGTCACAGAGAAATAGAAACTTATCATAAGATATCACTTATGAAGGTCCTGTAAACATGGCTACACATGAACTGAGTTAGGAAAGAGAACAGAGTCTCACATTTAGAAAACACTCTTATGCCTGCTTAAGGAGGATGGAGATGTGGGGTGATGCATAAATCCAGAGTCCTAAATTAGCACAGATACCGTTCCATAAACCAAGTATGTAATAGACAGCACCTACTCCCGGCACAATGAACTGGACTCAACAACCCCTCTTCATTGCAGAGGAATATATCTGACTTGTAATAATTCTAAAACATATGTATTCTCATGTCTCCATAAAGGAATCATGCCTGTGTATAACGGCATGAACACAGCAGTGAAATTCAGCTAAACACCCTTATAAAAATAAATTTCAAAAGCAAAATGCAAAAACAGCAAGACAGAGAGAATGTCTTAAAAATTACGTTCAGGGCTTTTTATGCAACCTGGATTGACCACCTTTACACCCACAGCTGGAGGAGACGTAAGACTGGACACTTGGGGCTGACAAGATTGCTGAGGTTGTGTGAGCAAAAGAACACCACTTAGAGCAATACTGTGTGCTACCCATTCTAGTGGCCCCAAATCTCCAGGTTTAAGGGAATCTTCCTACACTTAAAACATGCATGGGAAACCCGTTGGATGGTACACTGTGTAATCGGGAAAGTTTTCTAAAATGTACCTCATTTTTCCTTTCCTCGTGCTTGGCTTAGCCATTCCATCTGCAGTACTGAAAATCTCCCCACTTGGAGTGTCAGCGCCTTTACCCTCCTGTTATGCACAGTGTGCAAATTGTGCACAGGATGAACAGGAAGAGGGGAAACAAATGAGACATTAGCTGTAGGTGTTTGGATGGGCACATGTCACTCTAGTTTCCCATCAGGAAAAAGAATTAAACAAAGGCTCAGCCTGCAACCCTGGAACCAGACTAGGGCCTAAAGCCATCCTGCGGGATTGCAGCCAGCTCACAAATAAACAAGTTGAAAAATGGAAATCAGGGGCACAGCAATTCACAAACTTGCAGAGTTATAAAGGACAACTATCATCCAGAAATATATTGAGGTAAGGCAGTGAAGAGGATTCGAAAGCAAGGCAGAATTGAAGGAAACAGATTTCAAGAGGTAGATTGGAGTCGTCTTTAAAGCACATGAAAAGCAACAGAACTTCGACAATGTTGCCCTTGGCCGAAAAGGGAGTATGTGTATTTTCTTGAATATATTCGGGAAAAATATGCATAAGCCCTTTTTGGCCAAGCAAGCCATCAGGCATTCCAAATCCACACTACATAGAAGTCTCACTTACCCCCGGTCAAAATGGCCATCTGCAAATAGTGTAAAAACCACAAATGCAGGACAGGCCATGGAGAAAAGGGAGCCTGGTTACGCCGATGGACAGGATGTAAATTGCCAACAGCCTCTCTGGAGAACTGTATGTTGTTTTCTAAAACAGAGCTACAGAGCATAGCACACTTCCACTCATGGGCGTGTATTTTGGGAAAACTAAAATCCACAACACACAGCCAGCCCAACATTTAGGGCTGCTCTTGTTACAAGAACCTCGACTTCGGTACACTTTAAATATCCCAGGAAAGGAAAAAAAAATGGATAAAGATGTTGTGGTACTTGTATACAATGGAATGTCACTCAGACATAAAATCAATGTCATAAGGCCAATAGCAGCATAATGAGAGGCTTTAGGTATGATGATGCTAAGAGAAATGAGCCACAAAGAAAAAGAAACTTATTGTAATATATCACTTATAGAGGGAATGTAAACATGGCTACACATGAACTGAATTTCAAAAGAGAACAGAGTTACACATTTAGAAAACACACTTATTCCTCCTTAAGGGGAAAGGTGACGTGGGGTGATGTGTAAAAGCAGAGTTTGAAATTAGCACAGATACCATACCATATGCCAAATATGTAATAGACAAGACCTACTCCTTTCTCAATGTACTGGACACAAAACACCCTATTCACTGATGAAGAATATATCTGACTGGTAATTATATTGAAACATATGTATTTATATGTCTCCATAATGGAATCAAGTGTATGTAGATTGGCATCAAATCAGAGCAATGGAACAGGACAGAAAGCCCAGAGCTAAACCTACATACCTATGGCTATCTCATCTATGACAAAGGAGCAAAGGATATACAATGGAGAAAAGACAGGCTCTTCCGTAATTGGTGCTGCGAAAACTGGACCCCTACACATAAAAGAATGAAATTAGGACACTCCATAACACCATACACAAAAATAATCTCTAAATTGATTAGAGATCTAAATATAAGACCAGACACTATAAAACACTTAGAGGAAACCATAGGCAGAACACTCTATGACATAAATCACAGCAAGATCCTTTTTGACCCACCTCCTAGAGAAATGGAAATAAAAACAAAAATCAACAAATGAGAACTAATGAAATATAAAAGCTTTTACACAGTACAGGACAACATAAACAAGATGGAAAAACAACCCTCAGAATGGGAGAAAATATTTTCAAATGAAGCAATTGACAAAGGATTAATCTCCAAACTTTACAAGCACCTCATGTAGCTCAATATCACAAAAACAAACAACCCAATCCAAAAACGGGCAGAAGACCTAACTAGACATTTCTCCAAAGGAGATATACAGATTGCCAAGAAACACATGAAAGGATGCTGAACATCACTAATCATTAGAGAAATGCAAATCAAAACTACCATGAGGTATCACCTCACAGCAGTCAGAGTGGCAATCATCAAAAAATTCTACAAAACAATAAATGTTGGAGAGGCCTTTATTGGAGAAAAGGGAACACACTTGCACTGTGGGTACGAATGTAAATTGATATGGCCACTAGGGAGAACAGTAAGGAGGTTCCTTTAAATAACTAACAATAGAAGTACCATAAGACACAACAATCCAACTACTGGGCATTTGCCTTGCGAAAACCATAATTCAAAAAGAGTTATGTACAAAAATGTTCATTGCAGCTCTATTTACAATAGCCAGGACATGGAAGCAACCTAAGTGTCCATCGACAGATGAATGGATAAAGAAGATCTGGCATATATATACAATGGAATATTACTCAGCCATAAAAAGAAGCAAAACTGAGTTATTTGTACTGAGGTGGATGGACTTACAATCTGTCCTACACAGTGAAGTAAGTCAGAAAGGGAAAAACAAATACTGTATGTTAACAGAGATATATGGAATCTAACGAAGAAAAAAAAAGTTTTGAAGAACCTAGTGGCAGGACAGGATTAAGGACACAGACAAAGAGAAAGGATTTGAGGACAACAGAAGGGGGATGGGTAAGATGGGAAGAAGTGAGAGAGTGGCATGGACATAAATACATTACCAAATGTAATACCGATAGCTACTGGGAAGCAGCCACATAGAACAGGGAGATCAGCTCCGTGCTTTGTGACCACCTAAAGGGGTGGGATATGGAGTGTGGGAGGGAGATGCAAGAGGGAGGTGATCTGGTGATATTTGTATATGTATAGCTGATTCACTTTGTTAGACTGCAGAAACTAACACTCCATTGTAATGCAAATATACTCCAATAAACGTGTAAAAGGAAAAAAAAAAGAAAGCCCAGGGATAAACCTACACACCTATGCTCAACTAATCTATGACAAAGGAGGCAAGACTTTACAATGGAGAAAAGAGAGTCTCTTCAATCAGTGGTGCTGGGAAATATGGACAGCTACATGTAAAAGAATGAAATTAGAACACTCCCCAACACCATACAGAAAAATATATTCAAAATGGATTAGAGACCTTAATGTAAGACTGGACAGTATAAAACTCTGAGAGGAAAACTTACAAAGAATACTCTGACGTAAATCACAGCACGATCTTTTTTGATCCACCTCCTATACTAATGAAATAAAAAAAAGAAATGAAACAGATGGGACCTAGTGAAACGTAAAAGCTTTTGCAAAGCAAAGGAAACTACAAACAAGACGAAAAGACCACCCTCAGAATGGCAGAAAATATTTGCAAACAAATCAATGGGCAAATGATTAATCTCCAATATATATAAACAGCTCATGCAGCTCAGTATTAATAAAACAAACAACCCAATACAAAAATGGAAGATCTAAATAGACATTTCTTCCAAGAAGACATAGAGATGGCCAAGACGCACATGAAAATCTGCTCAACATCACTAATTATTAGAGAAATGGAAATCGAAACTACAATGAGGTATCACCTCACACCTGTTAGAATGGGCATCATCAGAAAATCTACAAACTGAAAATGCTGGAGAGGGTGTGGAGAAAAGGAAACTTCTCCCACTATTGTTGGGAATGTAAATCGATACAGTCTCTATGGAGAACAGTATGGAGGTTCCTTAAAATCCAAAAATAGAATTACCATATAATCCAGCAATCCCACTACTGGACATACACCCAGAGAAAACCATAAATCAAAAAGACACATTCACCATAATGTTCATTGCAGCACTATTTACAATAGCCAGGTAATGAAAGCAAATTAAGTGCCCACAGACAGACGAATGGATAAAGATGTGGTACATACATACAATGGAATATTACTCAGCCATACATAGGAATGAAATTAGGTCATTTGTAGAGACCTTGATGGATCTAGAGACTGTCATACAGAGTGAAGTAAGTCAGAAAGAGAAAAACAAATATTGTATATTAATGCATATATGTGGAACCTAGAAAAATGGTACAGATGAACTGGTTTGCAGGGCAGAGATAGAGACACATATGTAGAGAACAAACATATGGACACCAAGGGGGGAACGTCATGTGAGGTTGGTGGTGGGATGAATTGGGAGACTGGGATTCACATGTGCACACATATGTATAAAACAGATATCCAATAAGAACCTGCTGTATAAAAGTAATAAATAAATTTTAAAAAAATAAAAATAAATAAATAACATTTAATAAAATAAAACAGAAAAAAAGTTTTTCCCTTCATATAGACATCGTTATATTAATGCATTATTTCTATGTTTATATCTCTAAATTAAAAAAAGAGGAATAACTAAAATCTACCTTGAACCAAAAGAAAAAAGGAAAAAAAAAAAAAAAAAACAGAAACCACCAGTTATAAACAGGAAAATCGTATCAGGGCACTTGCTCCAGTGGTAAAAAAATTCTTAAGTTGGTCAGAGGTGGGAAATATTCTCCCATGCAGTCAGCAGCGCTCCCCCCCACAAGGAGCATCCTCATTGCAAAGCTGGGGGACTGTGTCGAGGCGTCTGTATGTAAATGTGAGCTGAGCCCCAGTCCTGCTGCAGCTGAACTCTTCCCACCCTTTCCAGGTAAAACACCTGAATATGTACAAGAACTTGCAAGCCTAGAGGAAGGGCTGTGGAACCACACCAGCGACTGCACGCAGGCCGACTTGGTGCCTGTAGGCCAGCCAGGATTGTCCTGGCCACAGATGCTCTTCTGGAAGCTTTCCATTTCCCTGCCTGAGATACCCCTCCTGCCATGGCCCCCACTGCTTTTTTACTTCCTCACCTCTGCCTGTGGAGAAATTCCAGCGGCAGGTATGGGTGACACATCCTCTTCTTTAGCAGGTGGCAGCCTGGCAACTCCTGCAGGAAGTCCAGCAGAGCCCCACTCACACTGGGCCACCCACAAAGCCATGGCACCTCACTCCCTCCCACCACCACAGCCCCGACACTGCTGACGGGGCAGAGAATATGGAGTCAGGCACAGCTACAGGAGCTCTTGCTGACTGGAGAGGTCTTTATATTGACCTCAACCCAGGCACACCTGGGGAGGGCTGGCAGGCAGTGTCAGGCTGCCCAAATCAGCCAATCCTCACCCCTCAGGGGTTCACAGTTGCAGAAAATGAACCTTGCTAAACGGGCCAGGCCCAAGGAACAGGTGTGGGCTCTTGAGAGTCTGGATAGACAAGGGGCTGCAGTTGCGGCTTGTTTTCTTATCATTTTATCTGGTCCATGAGTGGAAAACAACTTCAAGAGGACCCTATCCTAATGAGAGGAACCCAGGAGTCAGGGAGAGGAGTGATGATGTGTGGAGACAGAGTCCTTTTGACCTGGCTGCAGTGGAAGTGTCTGGAAGAGCAGGCACAGAGAGGCCGCAAGGAGTGATACCCAGGGACACAGAACTGTCAGAGCTGTTGTTTGTTAGTTGAAGTCCTGCTCTGAGGTGTTCTGTGTCAGCTGTGAGCGACAGGTGAGCTGGGTTTTCTCTGCAAGATGGGCTATGTGCATGGTTCCTGTGGGTCAAGCCCTGCTGGGGTACCAGCCCAGGGGAGCTCCATATCCTGGGAAGGGCCTGACTATGAGAGCCCCATGGGCTGCTGTGTAGCTGCACAGATGAGCTCCATACTCTGGGAGAGAGTTGACCACAAGACCCCCGTGGGCTGTGGGGTGGGGGGTGCAGCCCAGGTGAGTTCCATATCCTGCGATTGCCATGACCACGAGAGCCCCATGGGCTGCTGGAGACCTGGTAAAGGATATCAGGACAGTCAGTGAAGCCACCGAGGATATACATCCAGTAGCTCCTATTTCCTACACCCTGCTGGTCATTCTACCATCCACCAGGCCATGGCATTCTGTATTAGACTTCAATGATGCCTTCTTCTGTATTCCACTCATCTCAGAGTCACAAGAATTTTTGGCTTGTGAGTGGCAGCACACAACATGCAACAAAAGCAATAATGCTGGGCCATCCTGCCCCAATGGTTCAAAAATCCCCACACCATCATTGGGGAAATGTCCTCTAAAGACCTAAAAGTTCTACCTCTGTAAAAGGGAACCCTCCTTCAATATGCAGATGACATTCTGATTGTCAGGTATACTAAAGACGGCTCTGAACTCCCTAGCCAAGAAAGTATAGAAGGTGTCCAAGAAAAAGGCTCAAATATCCCAGGCTAAGGTGACATGCCTGGGCTTCATTCTCACAGATATTAGGAGAAACGCATCCCAGGATAGGGAAGAAGCAATTTGCAGCCTTACCTCTTCTAAAACTAGAAGACAGCTTAGGGGTTCCTGGGGAGGCCAAGGTTTTCTGCATCTGGATCCCTAACTACAGTCTAATAGCTGGGCCGCTACATGAAACACTGACAAGAAAAGATGATGATCCTTTAGAATAGAATCCAGAAACAGCCATTCAAGAATGGAAAGAGCAGTCAATTCAGGCCCTTGCCCAGGAACTCCCTAATTTAGCTAAACCCTTTGACCTTTACATACCCAGTCAAGGTTAATCACCCTTTGAGCCTTAGTGCAAAAACTGGGACCACTTGAAATGGAGCAACACAAGAATGCCCTTCAGGTATGATAAACTATGGTCACCAAGGGCTTTGCCCACCGCCCCATCAGGCCAGGATACTGGGGTATCTAAAAAGCTGGAAATCAGCAGCCCGCAAGGCCAGCTCCCTCCTAAGGGAAAAGGACCCCATGTGGTGATCCTAACCACCCATCATGTCCTGAAGTTGCAGGGGTCGCTCTGTGGACACACTGACCTCGAGTGAGGAGGCCCTCCAACTGCAAACTCCAGAGAGACAAACGTGGTCAATGGGCCCCCAAGAAGACACGTGTGACCATCACTTGACCTGGAGTTTCACTCAGAAAACAAGTCTGAACCCCGAAAGAGCAGACTACTGCTTGGAGGACATACTGCACCCAGAGGGGAGCTAATAAGCTTGGCGGGGGAATCGTATATTCACGATTTCAGCATCGAAAACACTACAGACACCGCGGTGATGGTGGCCAATATGACCGGCTGGACTGCCCGGCTACTTCAAAAGGCCTTTGACTCAGTGGACATCATGGTCCTGGATCACCACCGACCCTGGACTGTCTGGGAGTTGAGCGGGCAGGGCTCTGACACATGGTGCTGTTTGTACATTAATTCAGGGACCTAATTAAAGAAAGCACAGACTACTGGTCAGAGGATCTAGCCTGGCAAAAACCGTCAGCCAAAGGTCGCCGAACAAATGTGGGGTGGGGTGAGACCTGCCACAGCAGCATCACTGTGCATCTCTTTCCTGGACGCTTAAAGGTCATTCGAATCTATAACACTTCCAATGCTGGTGCTCAGGTGGACGAGCAGTGAGGCAGGAGGCCTTGGGACAATCAACCTCACCTGGAGGCTGCTGGGGAGAAGTTTTGCCCCTCCCCCCATGTATGAGGGCTCCCACCTCAGCATGAAGCAGTTACAAAGAGGGGTCTGCACCCTCAGCACCCCAAGAATGAGGAACGGGACAAAAAGCAAAGAAGGTGTTCATCTCCGGCAACATTCATTAAAAATTCCTGGGAGATAAAAGGAGAATCTGGGCAATAAAATAAAATCTAACCAGTTTTTCCTTTGTGCTTTGTCTAATTTCACGTGCTCCTAGGGTTCCACATGCAGAGGTCCCACACTCGGCACTTCAGACCCGATTTCCTAGTGCAGAATGGCTGCGTCGACAACTCAGCTAGCGGGGTCCCATGCAGAGTCCGCGACATAGAGCCTGAGCTGCAGCCAACCCAGCCCTCGAGAGCTCCATCCCCTCCCTCCCGGTGAAGCTGCCGGGATCCCTACACAGCAGCCCAGCCCACAGCCCGCGGGGGAGTGCACGCTCTCATCTCTCCATTCTGTTTTCAAAATATAAAGTTTCCTTTGATTCTGAACCAAACTCAGTCTTGATCTGTTGGCTCCAATGACACTGGGCACGGGGACTCCTGTTGGGGTCCACTCTGGAGGATCAGTAACAGAAATTGAGAACATTGTAACTTCAATGAACAGATGTGTGAGCCAAAGTGTAGTTAACATAGAGCAGTGTATAAGGCTCGGGTAAAATAAGATGTTTCTAAGACTTATATTGGATATTTCCATCACTTTATTATAAGCAAGTTCAATGAAGATGTCTTTCGTATTTGTCAGATCAACATTAGAGAAATGAAGTGATTTATTCCCAAGGATGTACATTGAATACTCTTGGCTGAAGCTTCAATCTTGTTTTGAATGCTTTTCCATTGAAAATGATACCTCTCTTTCAGATTCCCCATTTCTGAGAAGTATAAAATCTTATAATTTATTATTACCAAAGGGGAAAGGTAGGAGAAGGGATAAATTAACAGTTTGGGATTAACACATACACACTGCTATGTATAAAACAGATCATCAACAAGGAACTACTGTATAGCACAGGGAACTACACTGAATATTTTGCAATAACCTATAAGGGGAAATAATCTGAAAAAGAATAGATATTTTTATTGACATCATCTATCAATGACAGATAAAATGTAAGCTAAGCAAGGCCGATGGTGAGCACTTCTGATCCCGAAGATTTCAATCATCTAAAGTTTGGACTCTGCCTATTTTCCAAGCACCATAATGGACATATGTGTAGCCGTAGCTTAAACATTCCCCAGTTTGGGGTTCGGGGAGGCACTAATTTGGAAAAAACACTGGTGTTCCCCTTACATGCACGGGACTATTCCTACGGCTAAAACATGCCTGTCACACCTAGAGGATGGTACACCGCTTGATCGGAAAGAGTTTGGAAAAGGCACCTCATCTCCTCATCGCCTGGTGCTCGGGTTCACCCCTCCAGCATCTTTCCTAACAGTTTCCTCACTTGGGGATATCAGCACCGTCAACATCCTGTTGCACACAGTTTGGAATTTGTCCAGAGGATGAAGCAGAAGGATGAGAAAAAATTAGAGACAAGTCTTAGGTGTTCAGACAGGCACATGCCACTCTAATTTCCAATCTGGAAGGCAAATTCATCAAAGGCTAGAATTGCCCACGGAAACAGAATAGGGCTAGAAGAAATCCTGCTGTTTTCTGTCCAGTTTCCAAAAACACAAGTTGAAAAATGGAACTCAGGGGAACTAAAATTCATGAAACTGCAGAGTTGAAATTATCTATCGTCAAAAAATGTCTTGAGGTAAGTCACAGAAAAGGACTTGTATGCAAGGGAGATTGTCAGGAAACAGATTAGAAGAGGTAGAAAGGACTCCCCATTAAAGCACAAGAAAATGGGCTGAACATCGCCAATGATGCAGTTGGCCAAAAAGGGCATATGCATTTTTTCTGAATATATTCAAGTAAAGGCCATACACACTTTTTATGCAACAAAACAGGTGGGCCCTGGAAATCAATACTACAAAATGTATCACTTTACATCAGTCAGAAGGGCCATCCACATAAAGTGTAAACACCCGAAATGCAGGAGAGGGTGAGGAGAAAAGGGAGCCCTGTGAGGCTGATAGTGGAAATGTAATTTGCCAACGGCCACTCTGGAGAAGTGTATTGTGTTTGCTAAAACATCTAAAAAATGAGCTACAGAGCATAGGGCACTTGCACTCATGGGCGTATACCTTGGGAAAAACAAAAATCGACAGAAAACAGGCACCCCAATGTTTACCACCTCTCTGTTAAAAAGGGCCTCAACTTGGATATAACCTAAATGTCCCTGGGAGGATAAAATTGGTATAAGAGATGGGGTACTTATGTAGAGTGGAATATTACTCATCCAGAAATCAATGAAATAAGGCCAGTTGTAAGAACTCTGGAGGAGTTACATATGATCATTCTAAGTGACGTATGTCAGAAAGAAAAAGACACATATCATAAGATGTCACTTAAAGGTGGAATAAAAAATGGCTACACATGAAATAAATTACAAAACAGAAACATAGTCAAATATGTAGAAAATAGACATAAGGCTGCTAAATGGGAAAGGTTGGGAAGGGTGAGGTATTATCCAGAAGTTTGAAATTAGCAAAGATGCCATTCCAAGTACCAAATTGAATAACAGACAAGGCCTACACGGTACATCAAAGAACTGCACTCAGCCCACTCAAGTCACTGGAAAATAATACATATGACTGGTAAGAATCTGATAAGGAATTTATTGATGTCTCACAGTATATGAATCAAGAGGATGTACAGCAGCAAAAACAGAGCTTTGAAAATCAGCTGTAACCAATATAAAAATAAATATAAAAATATTTATAAAAACAGTGAGACAGACAAAAATTCTTACAACTTTTGTTGAAGGGCTACGATGTAACATGGATTGAATGCATGTAGACCCACAGCCGGATGATATATAAGGCAGGAAGCTATGCACGCTAAGAGATGTTAGAGAGGCTGGGTGAGAAAATGCAGATCTTTTAAAGTAATACTGCCTGATTCCCATTCCATGGGTCCCAAAACTGCAGGTTCAAGGGAATCTTCTGACAGCGAAAACATGCCTGAGAAACCGAGACGAATGTACACCGTGTGATCAGGAAAGGTGTCGAAAATTCAGCTCATTTTTGATCTCCTGGTGCTGGGGTTCACCATTCCAGCCAAATTACTAACAATCTCCCCACTTGGAGAATCAGCACCTTTAACCTACTGTTTCACACAGTTTGCAATTTATGCAGAGGATAAACGGGAAGAGGGTTTACCAATGAGAGACTAGCTGCAGGAGTTTTGACAGGCACATGTCACTCTAATTTCCCATTAGGAAGAAGAATTAACCAAATGCTCAGCCTACCTCCCCAGAACCTGAATAGTGCCGGAAGCAATACAATGGTTTGGCGGCGAGCTCACAAAAAATGCGAGTTGCAAAATGGAGCTCAGGATCAGATAATTCAAAGACCTGCAAAGATAAAAATGATAACCAACGTCCAAAAATATATTCAGGTAAGGCAACGAAGAGGATCTGAATGAGAGGCAGAATTGCAGGAAACAGATTTCAAAAGGTAGATTGGACTCACATTTAAAGCATATGAAAAGCAGGAAAATTTCTAAAATGATGCAGTTGGGCAAAAGGGTGTATGCGTTTTTTTCGTGAATATCTTCAGTAGAAAAACACATACAGAGTTTTTGGCCAAGCAAGCAAGCGGCAAATGCAAATCCGCACAACAAAGAAGTCTCAATTTCCACTGCTCAGAAAGGCCATCCAAAAAATGTGTACAAACCAGAAATGCAGGAGAGGCCATGGAGAACAGGGAGCTACTCACGCTGATGGGTGGGGTATAAATATCCAAGAGCCACTCTGAAGAAGTGTATGCTGTTTCCTAAAACATTTAAATACAAAGCTACCGAGCATAGGGAACTTCCACTCATGGGCATATAACTTGGGAAGACTAAATATCAACAAGACACAGGCACCCCAAAGTTTAAGGCTGCTCTGAAAACAAGAACTTCAACTTCAGTACACCTTAAATATTCCAGGAAAGAGAAAATTGCGTAAAGAACTTGTGGTAATTTTGTTTAAAAGAATATCACTCAGACATAAAATCAATGTCATAAGGCCAGTAGCAGCATAATGAGTGGATTTAGGTACGATGATTCTAAGTGAAATAAGTCACACAGAAAAAGAAACTTATCATAAGATATCACTTAGGATGGTCCTGTAAACATTGCTACACATGAACTGAGTTAGGAAAGAGAACAGAGTCTCACATTGAGAAAACACTCTTATGCCTGCTTAAGGGGAAAGGAGAGGTGGGCTGATGCATAAAGCCAGAGTTTGATATTAGCACAGGTACCATTCCATAAACCAAATACAGAATAGACAAAACCTACACCTTCCTCAGTGAACGGGACTCAACACACCTATTCCCCGCAGAGGAATATATCTGACTAGTAAGAATCTTAAAACCTATATATTGATATGTCTCCATAAGGGAATCAAGTGTGTCTAGACCGGCATAAACACGTCGGTGAAAATCAGCTCAAACCCATTATAAAAATGAATTTCAAAAACAAAACAAAACAAAAAAAACCAGCGAAATTCTTACACAATGCATTCAGGGGTTCTGATGAAACCTGGAATGACCCTATCTGCAAAGACAGCTAGATGAGACATAATGCTGGACACTTGGGAATGAGAGGACTGGTGAGAATGGGTGGGAAAATGCAGACCCTTTAAAGCAGTATTGCATGCCACCCATTCCATGGGTCCCAACTCTCCAGGTAGAAGGGAATATCACTACAGTTATAACATGTATGGGAAACCTAGAGAATGGACAAACTGTGATGGCGTAAAATTTCTAAAAGGCTCCCAATTTTTCCTCTCCTTGTGCTCCAGTTTGGCAATCCAACTGCTTTACTATCAATCTCCCACATTGGAGAGTTAGCACCTATAACCTGCTGCTTTGCACAGTTTGCAAGTTGTGCAGAGGATGAAAGGGAAAAGGGAGAACCAATCAGAGAGTAGCTGTAGGCATTTGGACGGACAAATGTCAGTCTAATTTCCCGTCTGGTAGAAGAATTAACCAAATCGTCAGCCTGCACTCCCGGAACCAGTATAGGTCCTGAAGCAAAATTGTGGATTTGTTGTCAGCTCACAAAAACGCGAGTTGAAAATTGGAGTTCGGGGCAGATCAATTCACAAACCTTCAGAGTTATAAAGGACAACTCTCTTCCAAAAATCTGTTGAGGGAAGGCAACGAAGGGGACTTGAAAATGAGGCAGAATTGCACAAAACATATTTCAAGAGGTAAATTGGAATCACCTTTAAAGCACATGAAAAGTGTAACAACTTCGACAATGATGCACTTGGCCAAAAAGGGCGTATGCATTTTCTGCTGAATATATTCAGGAGAAAACACATACGCTCTTTTTGGCCAATCAAGTAAGTGCACAATGCAAATCCACACTACAAAGAATTGTCAATTCCCACCGGTCAAAAGGGACATCCGAAAATCTGTAAAAAACAGAAAAGAAAGACAGAGATGACAAGGGCATGAAGCAATGTGATCCCAAGGGTCATGGAGGATTGTGATGACAAGGTCATGTAGCATTTTGCTGAAAAAGGCATGGAGCATTGTGATGACAAGTGTCACGGAGCATTGTGATTACAGGGGTCATGGAGCATTTGGATGACAAGGGCATGGATCATTGTGATGACAAGTGTTATGGAGAATTTTGATAACAAGTGTCCCGGATCATTGTGTTGTCAGGGGTCATGGAGCGTTGTGATAACAGTGGTCATGGAGCATTGTGATGACAAGGGTTCTGGAGAAGTGAGATGAGAAGTCATGGAGCTTTGGGCTGAAAATGTTCATGGAGTATTGTGATGACAGGGGTCATGGAGCATTGTGATAACCAGGTCCTGGAGCATTGTGATGAGAAGACCATGGAGCATTGTGATGACAAGTCTCATGGAGCAATCTGATGAAAAGGGGCATGGAGCATTGTGATTACAGGTTTCTTGGAGCACTGTGATGACAAGGGCATGGAGCATGGTGATGACAAAGTCATGTAGCATTTTGCTGACAATGCCATAGAGCATTCTGATGACATGCGTCATGGAGCTTTGTGATGACAAGCGCATGGAGCATTGTGATTACAGGGGCCTTGGAGCATTGTAATGAAAAGTGCATGGATCATTGTGAGGAAAAGGCATGCAGCCTTGTCATGACATGCTTCAAGGAGCATACTGAAGACCAGTGTCAGGGAGCATTGTGATGACAAGTGTATTGAGCATGGTGTTGACAAAGGTCATGTAGCATTGTGATGAGAAGACAATGGATAATTGTGATGAGGAGCGTCATGGGGCATTGTGATGACAAGTGTTATGGAACACTGTGATCAGAAGGGTTTGGAGCATTGTGATGACAAAGGTCATGGAACATTTTGATTTCATTGTGATGACAATAGCATGAAGCATTATGATGATGGGCATGGTGAATTGTGATGACAGTGTTCATGGAGAATTGAGATGAAAAGGGGCATGGAGCATTGTGATTACAGGTGTCTTGGAGCATTGTGATGACAAGGTACATGGAGCCTTGTGATGACAATGCTGTGAATATTTTGATGGCAGGGGTCATGGAGCATTGTTATGCAGGGCTAATGGAGCATTGTGATAACAAGGTCATGGAGCATTGGTTTGAAATATTTCATGGATTATTGTGATGACAGTGGGCATGGAGCATTGTGATGACAAGGGCACGGAACACGGTGATACATGGGTCATGGAGGATTGTAGTGACAAGGGATGGAGCATTGTGATGAGCAAGGCATCAGCATTGTGATGACAAGCGTCATGGAGCTTTGTGATGACAAGGGCAAGGAGGAATGTGATGAGAGTGTTCATGGAGCACTGTGATGACAATGGCATGGAGCATTGTGATGCCAAGGTTCATGGAGCTTGGTGATGACAAAGGTCATGGAGCATTTTGATGACAAGAGTGTGGTGCATTGTGATGAGTAGGGCAGGGAGCATTGTGATGAAAGGGTCATGGAACAATTTGATGAAAAGGGTCAGGGAACATTTTGCTGACAGGGGTTATGGAACATTGTGATGTCAGTGGTCATGGAGCATTGTGATGATAAGGGCATGTAGCATTTTGATGACAGGGGTCATGGAACATTGTGATGACAGGGGTGAGGGAGTATTGTGATGACTAGTGATGGAACACTGTGATATAAGTGGTGAGAGAGCATTTAGATGAGAAGTGCATGGAGAATTGTGATGACAAGTTTTATGGAGCATAGAGATGAAAAGGATGTGGAACATTGTGATGACAAGTGCATGGTGCATTGTGATGACATGTGTCATGGAGCATTGTGCTGACAAAGGCATTGAGCTTTGTGATGACAAGGGTCACAGAGCATTGTGATAAAAATTTCATGGAGCATTGTGGTGACAAAGGTCACAGAGCTTTGTCTGACGAGGTCATGGACCATTGTGATGACAAATGTCATGAAGGATTGTGATGCCTGGAGTCACGGAGCATTGTGATAACAGTGGTCTTGGAGCATTGTGATGAAAAGGGAATGGATCATTGTGATGAAAAAGGCATGGAGCCTTGTCATGACAGCGTTCAAGGAGTATACTGATGACAAGTGTCAGCGAGCATTGTGATGCCAAGTGTATTGAGCATTGTGGTGACAAAGGTCATGGAGCATTGTGATGAGAAGACCTTGCATAATTGTGATGACGAGCGTCATGGGGCATGTGATGACAAGTGTTATGGAACATTGTGATCAGAAGGGTTTGGAGCATTGTGATGACAGAGGACATGGAGCATTTTGATTTCATTGTGATGACAATAGCATGAAGCATTATGATGATGGGCATGGTTCATTTTAATGACAGGGTTCATGCAGCATTGAGATGAAAAGTGGCATGGAACATTGTGATGACGAATGTCATGAAGCATTGTGATGAGTGGAGTCACCGAGCATTTTGATGACAGGGGTCATGGAGCACTGTGATGACAAGGACATGGAGAATTGGGATGAAAGGGGCATGGAACATTGGTCTGACATGTTTAATGGATTATTGTGAGGACAGAGGGCATGGCACATTGTGATAACTAACGCATGGAGCATTGTGATGACAAGATCATTGATTATTGTGAAGAAAGGTGTCAGGGAGCATTGTGGTGACATATGTCACGGTGCATTGTGATGAAAATGGCATTGAGCATTGTGATGCCAAGTGTCATGGAGAAATGTGATGACAAATATAATGGAGCATTGTGATGACAAGGGCTTGGAGCATTGTGATGACAAGGGTAATGGAGCATTGTGATGACAAGCGAATGGATCATTGTGATGACAAGGATCATGGAGCATTTTGATGACAAAAGTCCCGGATCATTGTGTTGTCAGGGTTCATGGAGCATTGTGATGACATGGGTCATGGAGCATTGTCATGAGAGGGGTCATGGAGCATTGTGATGACAAGGGTCTTGGAGCATTCTGATGACAAGCTTGTGGAGTATTGTGATGACAATGGCATGGAGCATTGTGTGAAGAAGGGCATGGAGCATTGTGATGAAAATGACATGGAGCCTTTTCATGACAGGGTTCAGGGAGCATTCTGTGGAAAAGTGTCAGGGAGCATTGTGATGACAAGTGTATTGAGCATTGTGATGACAATGTTCATGGAGCATTGTGATGACAAGGGCATGGAGTATTGTGATGACAGGCATCATGGAGCGTTGTGATGACAAGTGTTATGGAGCGTTGTGATGACAAGTGTTATGGAACATTGTGATCACATGTGTTTGGAGCATTGTGATGAGAGAGGTCATGTATCATTTTGATTTCAAGAATCATGGAGCATTGTGATGACAAGGGCATGAAGCAATGTGATCCACAGATTCATGGAAGATTGTGATGACAAAGGTCATGAAGCATTGTGATGACTGGAGTCACGGAGCACTGTGATGACAGGGTCATGGAGCATTGTGATGACAATGGCATGGAGCATTGTGATGACAGGGGCATGGAACATTGGTCTGACAAGTTTCGTGGATTATTGTGATGACAGTGGGCATGGCACATTGTGATGACAAGGGCATGGAACATTGTGATGACAAGGTCATGGAGTATTTTGAAGACAGGTGTCAGGAAGCATTGTGATGACATATGCCATTGTCCATTGTGATGACAATGGCATGGAGCATTGTGATACCAAGTGTCATGGAGGATTGTGATGACAAAGGTAATGGAGCATTTTGATGACAAGGTCTTGGAACATTGTGATGACAATGGTCATGGAGCATTGTGATGACAAGGGCATGGAGCATTGTGATGACAAAGTCCATTGAGAATTTTGATGTCAACATCGTGAAGCATTGTGATGAAAAGCACATGGAGCTTGCTATGACTGTGGTCATAGAGCATTGCGATGACATGTGCATGGAGAATTGTGATGACAAGATCATGTAACATTGTGATAAGAAGGGTTAAGGATCATTGTGATGACAAGGACGTGGAGTATTGTAATGACAAGGGACATGGAGCATTGTGATGGCAAGACCGTGGAGCATTGTGATGAGAAGACCATGGATAATTGTGATGACGAGCATCAAGGAGCACTGTAATGACAAGGGGCATGGAACATTGTGATGACAGGGGTTATGGAGCATTGTGATGACAAGGTTCATGGAGGATACTGATGACAAGCATTTGAAGTATTGTGATGTCAATGGCATGGGGCATTGTGATGAAAGGGGCATGGAGCCTTTTCATGACACGGTTCAAGGAGCATTCTGATGAGAAGTGACAGGGAGCATTGTGATGACAAGTGTATTGAGCATTGTGATGACAAATGTCATGGAGCATTGTCATGAGAAATCCATGGATAATTGTGATGACAGGCATCAAAGTGTGTTGTGATGACAATGTTATGGAACATTGTGATCAAAAGTGTTTGGATCATTGTGATGACAGAGGTCATGGATCATTTTGATTTCAAGGAGCATGGAGCAATTTGATGACAAGGACATGAAGCAATGTGAACCCAAGGTTCATGGAGAACTTTGATGACAATGGTAATGGAGAATTATGATGACAAGCGAATGGAGCATTGTGATGACAAGGTAATGTAGGATTTTGTTGACAAAGGCATGGAGCATTGTGATGACAAGGGTCACGGAGCAATGTGATGACAAGCGTCACAGATCATTGTGATTACAGGGGCCATGGAACACTGGAATGACAAGGGCATGGGTCACTGTGATGACAATTATCATGGAGCATTTTGATGCCAGTGGTCATGGAGCATTGTGATGACATGGGTCATGAAACAGTGTCTTGAGAAGGTCATGGAGCATTGGGCTGAAAATATTCATGGAGTATTGTGATGACACGTGTCATAGAACATTGTGATGACAAGGGAATGTAGAATTGTGATGTCAAGGTTCTGGAGCATTGTGATGAGAAGACCATGGACCCTTGTGATGAAAAGTCTCATGGAGCATTCTGATGAAAAGGGGCATAGAGCATAGTGATTACAGGGTCCTTGGAGCATTGTGATGAAAAGGGCATGGAGAATTGGTCTGGCAAGTTTCATGGATTATTGTGATGACAGTGGACCTGGTGCATTGTGATGACAAGGGCATGGAGCATTGTGATGACAAGGTCATGGAGAATTTTGAAGACCGGTGTCAGGGAGCATTGTGATGACATATGTCATGGTTCACTGTGATGACAATGGCATGGAGCATTGTGATGCCAAGTGTCATGGAGGATTGTGATGACTAAGGTAATGGAGCATTTTGATGAGAAGGGCTTGGAGCATTGTGATGACAAGGGCATGGAGCATTGTGATTTCATGTGTATGGAGCCTTGTGATGACAAGGGTCATGGAGCCTTGTGATGACAAGGCTGTGGAACACTGTGATGACTGGGATCATGGAGCATTGTTATGTCAGGGGTAATGGAGCATTGTGATGACAAGGCCATGGGGCATTGGTCTGAAAAGTTTCATGGATTATTGTGATGAGAGTTGGCATGGAGCATTGTGATGACAAGGGCCTGGAACACTGTGGTACGGAGTTCATGGGGGACTGTAATGACAAAGGCATGGAGCATTGTTGTGAGAAGGCATCGAGCATTGTGATGACAAGCGTCATGGACATTTGTGCTGACCAGGGCATGGAGCAATGTGATGAGAAGGTTCCTGGAGCATTGTGATGACAATGAGATGGAGCATTGTGATGCCAAGGGTCATTGAGCTTTGTGATGACAAAAGTTATGGAGCATTTTGATGACATGTGCTATGGAGCTTTGTGAGGTCAGGGGTCATGTAGCACTGTGATGATAAGGGCATGTAGTATTGTGATGACAGGGGTCATGGAACATTGTGATGAGAAGGCTGAGGGACTATTGTGATGACTAGTTATGGAACATCGTGATATCAGTGGTGACAGAGCATTTTGATGAGAAGTGCATGGAGCATTGTGATGACAAGCTGGTGGAGCATTGTGTTGACAAGCGCATGGAGCATTGTGATGAGAAGTGTCTTTGCGTATTGTGCTGAGAAAGGCATGGAGCATTGTGATGACAAGGGTCATGGAGCATTGTGATGCAAAGTTCATGGAGCATTGTGGTGACAGATGTCACAGAGCCTTGTGATGATGAGGGCATTGACCACTGTGATGACAAAGATCATGAAGCATTTTGATGAATGGAGTCACGGAGCATTGTGATGACAGCGGTCATGGATCATTGGGATGTCAAGGGCATGGAGCATTGTGATGACAGGGGCATGGAACATTTTGATGGTAAATCCCTGAAGCATAGTGATGAAAAGACCTTGGGTAATTGTGATGACAAGCATCATGGAGCACTCTACTGAGAAGGGCCATGGAGCATTGTGATGACAGTTGTCAGGGAACATTGTGATGACATAGGTCATGGAGCATTGTGATGACAAGGGTATGGAGCATTGTGATGACAAGGGCTTGGAGCATTGTGATGACAAGTGTCATGGAGCATTGTGATGACAATGGCATGGAGCATTGTGATGAAAACATCATGGATTATTGTTAAGACAGGTGTCAGGGAGCATTGTGATGACATATGTCATGTTCCATTGTGATGCCAATGACATGGAGGATTGTGATGACAAAGGTAAAGGAGCATTGTGATGACAAGAGCATGGATCATTGTGATGACAAGGGCCATAGAGAATTTTAATGACCAGGTCTTGAAACATTGTGATGACAAGCGCATGGAGCTTGCTATGACAGGGGACCTGGAGCATTGTGATGACAAGTGCATGCAGAATTGTGATGACAAGAGCATATCACATTGTGAGGAGAAGTGTGCAGGAGCATTGTGATGACAAGGATGTGGCGAATTGTGATGACAGGGGTCATGGAGCACTGAGATTACCAGGGCATTGAGCATTGTGATGGTAAAACCCAGAAGCATTGTGATGAGAAGACCTTGGATAATTATGATGACGAGCATCATGGAGCACTGTACTTGAAGGGGCATGGAGAATTGTGATGACAGGTGGCAGGGTACATTGTGATGACAGAGGTCATGGAGCATTGTGATGACAAGGGCATGGAGCATTGTGATGACAAGGGCCTGGAGCATTGTGATGACAAGTGTCATGGAGCATTGTGATGACAAGGGACATTGAGAATTTTTATAACAATGTCATGAAGCATTGTGATGACAAGCATATTGAGCTTGCTATGACATGGGTCAGGGAGCATTGCAATGACAATTGCATGGAGAATTGTGATGACAATAGCATGTAATTTTGTGATGAGAAGTGTCATCGAGCATTGTGATGACAAAGAGGTGGAGATTTGTGATGACAAGGGACATGGAGCATTGTGATGACCAGGGCATGGAGCAATGTGATGGCAAGACGGTGGAGCATTGTGATGAGAAGGCCATGGATAATTGTGATGATGAGCATCATGGAGCATTATGATGACAAGATCCGTGGAGCATTCTGAAATAAGATATCACTTATGAAGGAAATGTAAACATAGCTACACATGAACTGAATTAGGAAAGAGAACAGAGTCTCACATTTAGAAATCATACTTATGCCTGCTTAAGGGGAAAGGAGAGGTGGGGAGATGCACAAAACCAGAGTTTGATATTAGCACAGGTACCGTTGCATAATCCAAATACAGAATAGACAAGAGCTACTCCTTCCTCAGTGAACGGGAATCAACAGCCCTATTCCCACAGAGGAATATATATGACTAGAAAGAATCTTAATATCTATGTATTGATATGTCTCCGTAAGGGAATCAATTGTGTCTAGAACGGCATAAACAAGTCAGGGAAAATCAGCTCAACCTAATTATATAAATGAATTTCAAAAACAAAACAAAAAACAGTGAAATCCTAACACAATTCCTTCAGGTGTTCTGTTGAAATCTGGAATGACCCTATCTAAAACGACAGCTGGATGAGAAATAAGGCTGGACACTTTGGACTGAGAGGATTGGTGAGATTGAACGAGAAAATGCAGACCGTTTAAAGCAATAATGCATGCCACCAATTCCATGGGTCCCAACTCGCCAGGTAAAAGGGAACATCACTACAGTTATAACATGTATGGGAAACGTAGAGAATGCACACACTGTGAATATGAAAGGATTCTAAAACTCAACTAATAGTCCCTATCCTGGTGCTCCGGATTGAGTTTCCAACTGCTTTACTATCAATCTCCCAACTTGGAGAGACAGCCCTTTATCCACCTGTTTCACACAGGTTGCCAATTTGGCAGAGGATGAAAGGGAAGAGGGAGAACCAATGAGAGAGTAGGTGTTAGGCATTTGGACGGGCACATGTCACTCTAATTTCCCAGCAGGAAGAAGAATTAACCAAAGTCTCAGCCACCCACTGGGAACCAGTATAGGTCCTGAAGCAAAATTTTGGACTTGACGTCAGCTCACAAAAAACGAGTTGAAAAATGGAGCTCAGGGCACAGAAATTCACAAAATGGCAGGGTAATAAAATACAACAATCGTCAAAAAATCTGTTGAGGGAAGGCAAAGGGGCAGACTTGAAAGAGAGCAAGAATAGCAGGAATCAGATATCAAGAGGTACATTGGAATCGCCTTTAAAGCACAGGAAGAGGGGCACAACTTCGACAATGATGCACTTGGCCCAAAAGGACGTATGTGTTTTCTCCTGAATATATTCAGGAGAAAACACATACGTCCTTTTGGGCCAAGCAAGAAGCGGGCAATGCAAATCTGCACTACAAAGAAGTATCACTTCCCACTGGTCAAAAGGGACATCCGCAAAATGTGTAAACACCAGAAAGGCAAGACAGGCCCTGGTGAACTGGGAGCCTAGTTATTCTGATGGGTGGGATGTAAATTGCCAACTGCCTCTCTGGAGGAGTGCATTGTGTTCCCTAAAACAAGTAAACAACAGAGCTACAGAGACACGGGCACTTCCAGTCTAGGGAATATACTTTGGGAAAACTGAAAATCAATAAGACAGAGCCACCTCAAAATTTAGGGCTGCACTGATTACAAGAACCTCAACTTGGGTACACTTGAAATATCCCAGGAAAGACAAAAATGGTTCAAGAAACTGTGTTATTATGTACGATGGAATATCCCTCAGCCATGAAAGTAAAGTCATAAGGCCAGTAGCAGCAAAAGGAGTGGATTCAGGAACGATGATTCTAAGTGAAATAAGTCACAAAGAAATAAAAACTTATCATAAGATATCACTTATGAAGGTCCTGTAAACATGGCTACACATGAACTGAGTTAGGAAAGAGAACAGAGTCTCACATTTAGAAAACACTCTTATGCCTGCTTAAGGGGGAAGGAGAGGTGGGGTGATGCATAAAACCAGAGTTTGATATTAGTACAGGTACCGTTCCAAAAACCATCTACGGAAGAGACAATCCCTACAACTTACTCAGTGAAAGGGTCTCAAAAAACCATATTTCCCATAGAGGAATATATCTGACTAGTAAGAATCGTAACACCTATGTATTGATATGACTCCATCAGGGAATCAAGTGTGTCTACACTGGCAGAATCATGGCAGTGAGAATCAGCTCAAACAGGGAAATTCTTTCCAATTCCTTCAGGGGCTCTGATGAAACTTGGAATGACCCTATCTACAAAGACAGCTGGATGTGGCTTAAGGCAGCACACTTGGGACTGAGAGGATTGGTGAGATCCGGTGGGAAAATACAGACAATTTAAAGCAATAATGCGTGGCACACATTCCACTGGTCCCAACTCTCCAGGTTGAAGGGCATATTACTACAGCTGTAACATGTATGGGAAACCTAGGGAATGGACACACTGTGAATACAAAAGGTTTCTAAAATTCAACTAATATATCCTCTCCTGGTGCTCCGGTCTGATTTTCCAACTGCTTTACTATCAATCTCCCAACTTGGAGAGACAGCCCCTTTAACCTCCTGGTACGCAAAGGTTGCCAATTTGGCAGAGGATGAAAGGGAAGAGGGAGAACCAATGAGAGAGTAGCTGGTAGGCATTTGGACGGGCACATGTCACTCTAATTTCCCGGCAGGAAGAAGAATTAACCAAAGTCTCAGCCACCCACCGGGAACCAGTATAGGTACTGAACCAAAATTTTGGACTTGCGGGTAGCTCACAAAAAAAACGAGTTGAAAAATGGATCTCAGGGGCACAGCAATTCACAAACTGGCAGAGTAATAAAGGACAACAATCGTCCAAAAATCTGTTGAGGGAAGGCAACGAGGCAGACTTGAATGCGAGGCAGAAAATCAGGAAACAGATTACAAGAGGTACATTGGTATCATCTTTAAAGCACAGGAAGAGTGGCACAACTTTGACAATGATGCACTTGGCCAAAAACGGCGTATGCGTTTTCTCCTGAATATATTCAGGAGAAAACGCATACGCCCTTTTTGGCCAAGCAAGCAAGCGGGCAATGCCAATCTGCACTAAAAAGAAGTATCAATTCCCACCCGTCAAAAGGGACTTCCACAAAATGTGTAAAAAACAGAAAGTCAAGACAGGCCCTGGAGCAGACGGAGCCTAGTTATGCTGATGGGCGGGATGTAAATTGCCAACTGCCTCTCTGGAGGAGTGCATTGTGTTCCCTAAAACAAGTAAACAACAGAGCTACAGAGCCAAGGGCACTTCCAGTCTAGGGAATATACCTTGGGAAAACTGAAAATCAATAAGACAGAGCCACCTCAAAATATAGGGCTGCACTGATTACAAGAACCTCAACTTGGGTACACCTGAAATATCCCAGGAAAGACAAAAATGGTTCAAGAAATTGTGGTATTTACGTACGATGGAATATCCCTCAGCCATGAAATCAATGTCATAAGGCCAGTAGCAGCAAAATGAGTGTATTCAGGTACGATGATTCTACGTGAAATAAGTCACAGAGGAAAATAAACTTATCATAAGATATCACTTATGAAGGTCCTGTAAACATGGCTACACATGAACTGAGTTACGAAAGAGAACAGAGTCTCACATTTAGAAAACACTCTTATGCCTGCTTAAGGGGTTAGGAGAGTTGGCGTGATGCATAAACCAGAGTTTGATATTAGTACAGGTACTGTTCCAAAAACCAGCTACGGAAGAAACAATCCCTACACCTTCCTCAGTGAATGGGACGAAAATCCCCATATTTCCCGCAGAGAAATATATCTGACTAGTATGAATCTTAAAACCTAAGTATTGATATGTCTCCATCAGGGAATCAAGTGTGTCTAGACTGGCAGAAACATGGCAGTGAGAATCAGCTCAAACCCACTATAAAAAGGAATTTCAAAAACAAAACAAAAAAACAGGGAAATTCTTTACAATTCCTTCAGGTGCTCTGATGAAATCTATAATGACCCTATCTACAATGACAGCTGGATGTGGCATAAGTCTGGACACTTGGGCCTGAGAGGATTGGTGAGATTCGGTGAGCAAATGCAGACCATTTAAAGCAATAATGCGTGGCACACATTCCAATGGTCCCAACTCTCCAGGTTGAAGGGAATACTACTACAGCTATAACATGTACAGGAAACCTAGAGAATGGACACACTGTGAATACAAAAGGTTTTTAAAACTCAACTAATAGTCCCTCTCCTGGTGCTCCAGTTTGAATTTCCAACTGCTTTACTATCAATCTCCCAACCTGGAGAGACAGCCCCTTTAACCTCCTGGTTCTCACATGTTGCCAATTGGCAGAGAATGAAAGGTAAGATGAAGATCCAATGAGAGAGTAGCTGTTAGGCATTTGGACGGGCACATGTCACTCTAATTTCCCAGCAGGAAGAAGAATTAATCAAAGTCTCAGCCACCCGCCAGGAAACAGTATAGGTCCTGAACCAAAATTTTGGGCTTGTGGTCAGCTCACAAAAAACGAATTTAAAAATGGAGCTGAGGGGCACAGCAATTCACAAATGGGCAGAGTAATAAAGGAAAACTATCGTCCAAAAATCTGTTGAGGGAAGGCAACGAGGTGGACTTGAAAGTGAGCCACAATAACAGGAAACAGATTTCAAGAGGTACATTGGAATTGCCTTTAAAGTACAGGAAGAGGGGCACAACTTCGACAATGATGCAATGGGCCAAAAAGGGGATATGCGTTTTCTGCTGAATATACTCAGGAGAAAACTCATACGCCATTTTTGGCCGAGCAAGCAGGCAGGCAATGCAAATCTGCACTACAAAGCAGTATCACTTCCCAGCGGGCAAAAGGGACATCCGCAAAATGTGTAAAAACCTGAAAGGCAACACAGGCCCTTGAGAAAAGGGAGACTAATTATGCTGATGGTCGGGATGTAAATTGCCAACTGCCTCTCTGGAGGAGTGCATTGTGTTCCCTAAAAAAAGTAAACAACAGAGCTACAGAGCCAAGGGCACTTCCCGTCTGGGGAATATACCTTGGGAAAACTGAAAATCAATAAGACAGAGCCATCCCAAAATTTAGGGCTGCACTGCTTACAAGAACCTCATCTTGGGTACACCTGAAATATCCCAGGAAAGACAAAAATGGTTCAAGAAATTGTGGTATTTATGTATGATGGAATATCCCTCAGCCATGAAATCAATGTCATAAGGCCAGTAGCAGCAAAATGAGTGGATTCCGGTACGATGATTCTAAGTGAAATATGTCACAGAGAAAAAGAAACTTATCATAAGATATCACTTATGAAGGTCCTGTAAACATGGCTACACATGAAGTGAGTTAGGAAAGAGAACAGACTCTCACACTGAGAAAAAAAACTCTTATGCCTGCTTAAGGGGGAAGGAGAGGTGGGGTGATGCATAAAACCAGAGTTTGATATTAGTACATGTACCGTTCCAAAAACCAACTACGGAGAAGAAAAGACCTACAACTTCCTAAGTGAAAGGGACTCAAAACCCCATATTTCCCGCAGAGGAAAATATCTGACTAGTAAAAGTCTTAAAACCTATGTATTGATATGTCTCCGTAAGGGAATCAAGTGTGTCTAGACTCACATAAACATGGCAGTGAGAATCAGCTCAAACCCATTCTAAAAAGGAATTTCACAAACAAAACAAATAATCAGGGAAATCCTTTACAATTCCTTCAGGGTCTCTGATGAAACCCGGAATGACCCTATGTACAACGACAGCTGGATGTGGCATAAGGCTGGACACTTGGGACTGAGAGGATTGGTGAGATTCAGTGAGCATATGCAGACCATTTAAAGCAATAATGCGTGGCACACATTCCAAGGGTCCCAACTCTCCAGGTTGAAGGGAATATTACTACAGCTATAACATGTACGGAAAACATAGAGAAAGGACACACTGTGAATACGAAAGGTTTCTAAAACTCAACTAATAGTCCACCTCCTGGTGCTCTGGTTTCACTTTCCTAACTACTTTACTATCAATCTCCCAACATGGAGAGACAGCCCTTTTAACCTCCTGATTCGCACAGGTTGCCAATTTGGCAGAGTATGAAAGGGAATAGGGAGAATCAATGAGAGAGTAGCTGTTAGGCATTTGGACGGGAACATGTCACTGTAATTTCCCGGCAGTAAGAAGAATTAACCAAAGTCTCAGCCACCCGCCGGGAACCAGTATAGGTCCTGAACCACAATTTTGGACTTGCGGTCAGCTCACAAAAAACGAGTTGAAAAATGGAGCTCAGGGGCACAGCAATTCACAAACTGGCAGAGTAATAACGGACAACAATCATCCAAAAATCTGTTGAGGGAAGGCAACGGGGTGGACTTGAAAGGGAGCCAGAATAGCATGAATCAGATTTCAGGAGGTACATTGGAATCGCCTATAAAGCACAGGAAAAGGGGCACAACTTCGACAATGATGCAATGGGCCAAAAAGGGCGTATGCGTTTTCTCCTGAATATATTCAGGAGAAAACGCATACGCCCTTTTTGGCCAAGCAAGCAAGCGGGCAATGCAAATCTGCACTACAAAGCAGTATCACTTCCCACCAGACAAAAGGGACATCCGCAAAATATGTAAAAACCAGAAAGGCTAGACAGGCCCTGGAGAAGAGGGAGCCTAGTTATGCTGATGGGCGGGATGTAAATTGCCAACTGCCTCTCTGGAGGAGTGCATTGTGTTCCCTAAAACAAGTAAACAACAGAGCTACAGAGACACGGGCACTTCCAGTCTATGGAATATACCTTGGGAAAACTGAAATTCAATAAGATAGAGCCACCCCAAAATATAGGGCTGCACTGCTTACAAGAACCTCAACTTGGGTACACCTGAAATATCCCAGGAAAGACAAAAATGGTTCAATAAATTGTGTTATTACGTACGACAGAATATCCCTCAGCCATGAAATCAATGTTATAAGGCCAGTAGCAGCAAAAGGTGTGGATTCAGGAACGATGATTCTAAGTGAAATAAGTAACAGAGAAATAAAAACTTATCATAAGATATCACTTATGAAGGTCCTGTAAACATGGCTACACATGAACTGAGTTTGGAAAGAGAACAGAGTCTCACATTTAGAAAACAGTCTTATGCCTGCTTAAGGGGGAAGGAGAGGTGGGGTGATGCATAAATCCAGTGTCTAAATTAGCACAGATACCGTTCCATAAACCAAGTATGTAATAGACAGCACCAACTCCCGGCACAATGAACTGGACTCAACAACCCCTATTCTTTGCAGAGGAATATATCTGACTTGTAATAATTCTAAAACATATGTATTCTCATGTCTCCATAAAGGAATCATGCCTGTGTATAACGGAATGCACAGCACTGAAATTTAGCTAAACATCCTTGTAAAAATAAATTTCAAAAGCAAAATGCAAAAACTGCAAAACAGAGAGATAGTCTTAAAAATTACTTTCAGGTCCTGTGATACAATCTGGATTGACCACCTTTACACCCACAGCTGGAGGAGACATAAGACTGGACACTTGGGGCTGACAAGATTGCTGAGGTTGTGTGAGCAAAAGAACACCACTTAGAGCAATACTGTTTACTACCCATTCTAGAGGCCCCAACTCTCCAGGTTTAAGTGAATCTTCCCACAGTTAAAACATGCATGGGAAACCCGTTGGATGGTACAATGTGTAATCGGGAAAGTTTTCTAAAATGTACCTCATTTTTCCTTTCCTCATGCTCAGCTTAGCCATTCCATCTGCAATACTGAAAATCTCCCCGCTTGGAGTGTCAGCGCTTTTAACGCCTGTTATGCACAGTTTGCAAATTGTGCAGAGGATGAACAGGAAGAGGGGAAACAAATGAGACATTAGCTGTAGGTGTTTGGATGGGCACATGTCACTCTAGTTTCCCATCAGGAAGAAGAATTAAACAAAGGCTCAGCCTGCAACCCCGGAACCAGACTAGGGCCTAAAGCCATCCTGCGGTATTGCAGCTAGCTCACAAATAAGCGAGTTAAAAAATGGAAATCAGGGGCACAGCAATTCACAAACTTGCAGAGTTATAAAGGACAACTATCATCCAGAAATATATTGAGGTAAGGCAGTGAAGAGGATTTGAAAGCAAGGCAGAATTGAAGGAAACAGATTTCAAGAGGTAGATTGGAGTCGTCTTTAAAGCACATGAAAAGCGACAGAACTTCGACAATGTTGCCCTTGGCCGAAAAGGGAGTATGTGTATTTTTTGAATATATTCGGGAAAAAAATGCATATGCCCTCTTTGGCCAAGCAAGCCATCAGGCATTGCAAATCCACACTACATAGAAGTGTCACCACCGGTCAAAAGGGCCATCCGCAAATAGTGTAAAAACCACAAATGCAGGACAGGCCATGGAGAAAAGGGAGCCTGGTTATGCCGATGGACAGGATGTAAATTGCCAACAGACTCTCTGGAGAACTGTATGTTGTTTTCTAAAACAGAGCTACAGAGCATAGCACACTTCCACTCATGGGCGTGTATTTTGGGAAAAATAAAAATCCACAACACACAGCCAGCCCAAAATTTAGGGCTGCTCTGTTTACAAGAACCTCGACTTCGGTATATTTTAAATATGCCAGGAAAGGAAAAAAAAATGGATAAAGATGTTGTGGTACTTGTATACCATGGAATGTCACTCAGACATAAAATCAATGTCATAAGGCCAATAGCAGCATAATTAGTGGCTTTAGGTACGATGATGCTAAGTGAAATGAGCCACAAAGAAAATGAAACTTATTGTAATATATCACTTATAGAGGGAATGTAAACATGGCTACACATGAACTGAATTTCAAAAGAGAACAGAGTTACACATTTAGAAAACACACTTATGCCTCCATAAGGGGAAAGGTGACGTGGTGTGATGTGTAAAAGCAGAGTTTGAAATTAGCATGGATACCACACCATATACCAAATATGTAATAGACAAGACCTACTCCTTTCTCAATGAACTGGACAAAAAACACACTATTCAATGAAGAAGAATATATCTGACTGGTAATAATTTTGAAACCTATGTATTTATATGTCTCCATAATGGAATCAAGTGTATGTAGATTGGCATAAACACAGATCAATGGAACAGGACAGAAAGCCCAGAGCTAAATCTACATACCTATGGCTATCTCATCTATGACAAAGGAGCTAAGGATATACAATGGAGAAAAGACAGACTCTTCAGTAATTGGTGCTGGGAAAACTGGACCCCTACACATAAAAGAATGAAATTAGGACACTCCATAACACCATACACAAAAATAAACTCTAAATTGATTAGAGATCTAAATATAAGACCAGACACTATAAAACACTTAGAGGAAACCATAGGCAGAACACTCTATGACATAAATCACAGCAAGATCCTTTTTGACCCACCTCCTAGAGAAATGGAAATAAAAACAGAAATCAACAAATGGGACCTAATGAAACTTAAAAGCTTTTACACAGTACAGGAAAACATAAACAAGATGCAAAAACAACCCTCAGAATGGGAGAAAATATTTTCAAATGAAGCAATTGACAAAGGATTAATCTCCAAACTTTACAAGCACCTCATGTAGCTCAATATCACAAAAACAAACAACCCAATTCAAAAACGGGCAGAAGACCTAAATAGACATTTCTCCAAAGAAGATATACAGATTGCCAAGAAACACATGAAAGGATGCTGAACATCACTAAACATTATAGAAATGCAAATCAAAACTACCGTGAGGTATCACCTCACAGCAGTCAGAGTGGCAATCATCAAAAAATTCTACAAAACAATAAATGCTGGAGAGGCCTTTATTGGAGAAAAGGGAACACACTTGCACTGTGGGTGGGAATGTAAATTGATATGGCCACTAGGGAGAACAGCATGGAGGTTCCTTTAAATAACTATCAATAGAAGTACCATACGACACAACAATCCAACTACTGGGCATTTGCCTTGCGAAAACCATAATTCAAAAAGAGTTATGTACAAAAATGTTCATTGCAACTCTATTTACAATAGCCAGTACATGGAAGCAACCTAAGTGTCCATCGACAGATGAATGGATAAAGAAGCTCTGGCATATATATACAATGGAATATTACTCAGCCATAAAAAGAAGCAAAACTGAGTTATTTGTACTGAGGTGGATGGACTTAGAATCTGTCCTACACAGTGAAGTAATTCAGAAAGGGAAAAACAAATACTGTATGTTAACAGAGATATATGGAATCTAACAAAGAAAAAAAAGTTTTGAAGAACCTAGTGGCAGGACAGGATTAAGGACACAGACATAGAGAAAGGATTTGAGGACAACAGAAGTGGGATGGGTAAGATGGGAAGAAGTGAGAGAGTGGCATGGACATAAATACATTACCAAATGTAATACCCATAGCTACTGGGAAGCAGCCACATAGAACAGGGAGATCAGCTCCGTGCTTTGTGACCACCTAAAGGGGTGGGATATGGAGTGTGGGAGGGAGATGCAAGAGCGAGGGGATCTGGTGATATTTGTATATGTATAGCTGATTCACTTTGTTAGACAGCAGAAACTAACACTCCATTGTAATGCAAATATAGTCCAATAAAAGTGTAAAAGGAAAAAAATAAAGCCCAGGGATAAACCTACACACCTATGCTCAACTAAACTATGCAAAGGAGGCAAGACTTTACAATGGAGAAATGAGAGTCTCTTCAATCAGTGGTGCTGGGAAATATGTACAGCTACATGTAAAAGAATGAAATTAGAACACTCCCCAACACCATACATAAAAATATATTCAAAATGGATTAGAGACCTTAATGTAAGACTGGACAGTATAAAACTCTGAGAGGAAAACTTACGAAGAATACTCTGACGTAAATCACAGCAAGATCTTTTTTGATCCCCCTCCTATACTAATGAAATAAAAAAAAAAGAAACGAAACAGATGGGAACTAGTGAAACGTAAAAGCTTTTGCAAAGCAAAGGAAACTACAAACAAGAGGAAAAGACCTCCCGCAGAATGGCAGAAAATATTTGCAAACGAATCAATGGACAAATGATTAATCTCCAATATATATAAACAGCTCATGCAGCTCAATATTAATAAAACAAACAACCCAATACAAAAATGGAAAAAAATCTAAATAGACATTTCTCCCAAGAAGACATAGAGATGGCCAAGACGCACATGAAAATCTGTTCAACATCACTAATTATTAGAGAAATGGAAATCGAAACTACAATGAGGTATCATGTCACACGTGTTAGAATGGGCATCATCAGAAAATCTACAAACAACAAATGCTAGAGAGGGTGTGGAGAAAAGGAACCTTCTTCCACTATTGTTGTGAATGTAAATCGATACAGTCTCTATGGAGAACAGTATGGAGGGTCCTTAAAAAACTAAAAATAGAATTACCATATAATCCAGCAATCCCACTACTGGACATATACCCAGAGAAAACCATAAATCAAAAAGACACATTCACCATAATGTTCATTGCAGCACTATTTACAGTAGCCAGGTAATGAAAGCAACCTAAGTGCCCACAGAGAGAAGAATGGATAAAGATGTGGTACATACATACAATGGAATATTACTCAGCCATACATAGGAATGAAATTAGGTCATTTGTAGAGACCTTGATGGATCTAGAGACTGTCATACAGAGTGAAGTAAGTCAGAAAGAGAAAAACAAATATTGTATATTAATGCATATATGTGGAACCTAGAAAAATGGTACAGATGAACCGGTTTGCAGGGCAGAGATAGAGACACAGATGTAGAGAACAAACATATGGACACCAAGGGGGGAACGTCATGTGAGGTTGGTGGTGGGATGAATTGGGAGACTGGGATTCACATGTGCACACTTATATGTATAAAACAGATATCCAATAAGAACCTGCTGTATAAAAGAAATAAATAAATTTTAAAAAAATAAAAATAAATAAATAACATTTAATAAAATAAAACAGAAAAAAAGTTTTTCCCTTCATATAGACGTCGTTATATTAATGCATTATTTCTATGTTTATATTTCTAAATTAAAAAAAAGCGGAATAACTAAAATCTACCTTGAACCAAAAGAAAAAAGGAAAAAAAAAAAAAAACAGAAACCACCAGTTATAAACAGGAAAATCGTATCAGGGCACTTGCTCCAGTGGTAAAAAAATTCTTAAGTTGGTCAGAGGTGGGAAATATTCTCCCATGCAGTCAGCAGCGCTCCCCCCCACAAGGAGCATCCTCATTGCAAAGCTGGGGGACTGTGTCGAGGCGTCTGTATGTAAATGTGAGCTGAGCCCCAGTCCTGCTGCAGCTGAACTCTTCCCACCCTTTCCAGGTAAAACACCTGAATATGTACAAAAACTTGCAAGCCTAGGGGAAGGGCTGTGGAGCCACACCAGCGACTGCATGCAGGCCGACTTGGTGCCTGTAGGCCAGCCAGGATGGTCCTGGCCCCAGATGCTCTTCTGGAAGCTTTCCATTTCCCTGCCTGAGATACCCCTCCTGCCACGGCCCCCACTGCTTTTTTACTTCCTCACCTCTGCCTGGGGAGAAATTCCAGCGGCAGGTATGGGTGACACATCCTCTTCTTTAGCAGGTGGCAGCCTGGCAACTCCTGCAGAAAGTCCAGCCGAGCCCCACTCACACTGGGCCACCCACAAAGCCACGGCCCCTCACTCCCTCCCACCACCCCAGCCCCGACACTGCTGACGGGGCAGAGAATATGGAGTCAGGCACAGCTACAGGAGCTCTTGCTGACTGGAGAGGTCTTTATATTGACCTCAACCCAGGCACACCTGGGGAGGGTTGGCAGGCAGTGTCAGGCTGCCCAAATCAGCCAATCCTCACCCCTCAGGGGTTCACAGTTGCAGAAAATGAACCTTGCTAAACGGGCCAGGCCCAAGGAACAGGTGTGGGCTCTTGAGAGTCAGGATAGACAAGGGGCTGCAGCTGCAGCTTGTTTTCTGATCATTTTATCTGGTCCATGAGTGGAAAACAACTTCAAGAAGACCCTATCCTAATGAGAGGAACCCAGGAGTCAGGGAGAGGAGTGATGGTGTGTGGAGACAGAGTCCTGGTGCCCTGGCTGCAGTGGAAGTGTCTGAAAGAGCAGGCAGAGAGAGGCCACACAGCCTGATACCCAGGGTCACCGACCTGTCAGAGCTGCTGTTTGTTAGTTCAAGTCCTGCTCTGAGGTGTTCTGTGTCAGCTGTGAGCGACAGGTGAGCTGGGGGTTCTCTGCAAGGTGGGCTATGTACACGGTTCCTGTGGGTCCAGCCCTGATGGGGCACCTGCCCAGGGGAGCTCCGTATCCTGGGAAGGGCCTGACTATGAGAGCCCCATGGGCTGCTGTGTAGCTGCACAGATGAGCTCCATACTCTGGGAGAGAGTTGACCACAAGAGCCCAGTGGGCTGTGGTGTGGGGGATGCAGCCCAGGTGAGTTCCATATCCTGGGATTGGCCTGACCACGAGAGCCCCATGGGCTGCTGGAGACCTGGTAAAGGATATCAGGACAGTCAGTGAAGCCACCGAGGATATACATCCAGTAGCTCCTATTTCCTACACCCTGCTGGTCATTCTAACTTCCACCAGGCCATGGCATTCTGTATTAGACTTCAATGATGCCTTCTTCGGTATTCCAATCATCTCAGAGTCACAAGAATTTTTGGCTTGTGAGTGGCAGGACACAACATGCAACAAAAGCAATAATGCTGGGCCATCCTGCACCAATGGTTCAAAAATCCCCACACTATCATTGGGGAAATGTCTTCTAAAGACCTAAAAGTTCTACCTCTGTAAAAGGGAACCGTCCTTCAATATGCAGATGACATTCTGATTGTCAGGTCTACTAAAGACGCCTCTGAACTACCTAGCCATGAAAGAATAGAAGGTGTCCAAAAAAAAGGCTCAAATATCCCAGGCTAAGGTGACATGCCTGGGCTTCATTCTCACAGATATTAGGAGAAACGCATCCCAGGATAGGGAAGAAGCCATTTGCAGCCTTACCTCTTCTAAAACTAGAAGACAGCTTAGGGGTTCTTGGGGAGGCCAAGGTTTTCTGCATCTGGATCCATAACTACAGTCTAATAGCTGGGCCTCTACATGAAACACTGACACGAAAAGATGATGATCCTTTAGGATAGAATCCAGAAACAGCCTTTCAAGAATGGAAAGAGCAGTCAATTCAGGCCCTTGCCCAGAAACTCCCTAAATTATCTAAACCCTTTGAACTTTACATACCCAGTCAAAGGTTAATCACCCTTGGAGCCTTAGTGCAAAAACTGGGACCACTTGAAATGGGGCAACACAAGAATGCCCTTCAGGTATGTTAAACTATGGTCACCAAGGGCTTTGCTCACCGCCCCATCAGGGCAGGATACTGGGGTATCTAAAAAGCTGGAAATCAGCAGCCCGCAAGACCAGCTCCCTCCTAAGGGAAAAGGACCCCACGTGGTGATCCTAACCACCCATCAGGCCCTGAATTTGCAGTGGTCGCTCTGTGGACACACTGACCTCGAGTGAGGAGGCCCTCCAACTCCAACCTCCAGAGAGACAAACGGGGGCAATTGATCCCCAAGAAGACACGTGTGACCATCACTTGACCTGGAGTGTCTCTCAGAAAACAAGTCTGTACCCAGAAAGAGCAGACTACAGCTTGGAGGACTTACTTCACCCAGAGGGGAGCTAATAAGCTTGGCGGAGGAATAGTTTATTCAGGATTTCACCATAGAAAACCCTACAGACACCGCGGTGATGTTGGCCAATATGACCGGCTGGACTGCTGGCTACTTCAAAAGGCCATTGACTCAGTTGACGTCATGGTCCTGGATCACCACCGACCCTGGACTGTCTGGGAGTTGAGCGGGCAGGGCTCTGACACATGGTGCTGTTTGTACATTAATTCAGGGACATAATTAAAGAAAGCACAGACTACTGGTCAGAGCATCTAGGCTGGCAAAAACCGTCAGCCTAAGGTCGCCAAACAAATGTGGGGTGGGGTGAAACCTGCCACAGCAGCATCTCTGTGCATCTCTTTCCTGGACCCTTAAAGGTCAATCGAATCTATAACACTTCCAATGCTGGTGCTCAGGTGGACTAGCAGTGAGGCAGGAGGCATTGGGACAATCAACCTCACCTGGAGGCTGCTGGGGAGAAGTTTTGCCCCTCCCCCGTGTATGAGGGCTCCCACCTCAGCATGAAGCAGTTACAAAAGAGGGGTCTGCACCCTCAGCACCCCAAGAATGAGGTACGGGACAAAATGCAGTGGAGGTGTTCATCTCCGGCAACGTTCATTAAAAATTCCTGGGAGATAAAAAGAGAATCTGGGCAATAAAATAAAGTCTAAACTGTTTTCCTTTGTGCTTTGTCTAATTTCACGTGCTCCTAGGGTTCCGCATGCAGAGGTCCCACACCCGGCACTTCAGACCAGATTTCCTAGAGCAGAATGGCTGTGTAGACACCTCAGCTAGCATGGTCCCATGCAGACTCCGCAACATAGAGCCTGAGCTGCAGCCAACCCAGCCCTCGAGAGCTCCATCCCCTCCCTCCCGATGACGCTGCCGGGACCCCTACAAAGCAGCCCAGCCCACAGCCCGTGGGGTAGTGCATGCTCTCACCTCTCCATTCTGTTTTCAAAATATAAAGTTTCCTTTGCTTCTGAACCAAACACAGTCTTGATCTGTTGGCTCCAATGACACTGGGCACGGGGATTGTGTTGGGGTCCACTCTGGAGGATCAGTAACAGAAATTGAGAACATTGTAACTTCAATGAACAGAAATGTGAGCCAAACTGTAGTTAACATAGAGCAGTGTATAAGGCTCGGGTATAATAAGATGTTTCTAAGACTTACATTTGATATTTACATCACTTTATTATAAGCAAGTTCAGTGAAGACGTCTGTCTTATTTGTCAGGTCAACATTAGAGACATGAAGTGATTTATTCCCAAGGATGTACATCGAATATTCTTGGCTGAAGCTTCAATTTTGTTTTGAATGCTTTTCCATTGAAAATGATACCTCTCTTTCAGCTTCACCATTTCTGAGAAGTATAAAATCTTATAATTTATTATTACCAAAGGGGAAAGGTAGGAGAAGGGATAAATTAACAGTTTGGGATTAACACATACACACTGCTATGTACAAAACAGATCATCAAAAAGGAAGTACTGTATAGCAAACGGAACTACACTGAATATTTTGCAATAACCTATAAGGGGAAATAATCTGAAAAAGAATAGATATTTTTATTGACATCACCTATCAATGACAGATAAAATGTAACCTAAGCAAGGCCAGTGGTGAACACTTCTGATCCCGAAGATTTCAATCATCTAAAGTTTGGACTCTGCCTATTTTCCAAGGCCCTTAATGGACATATGTGTAGCCGTAGCATAAACATTCCCCAATTTGGGGTTCGGGGAGGCACTAATTTGGAAAAAACCCTGGTGTTCCACTTACATGCACGGGACCCTTCCTACGGCTAAAACATGCCTGTCACACCTAGAGGATGCTACATCATTTGATCGGAAAGAGTTTGGAAAAGGCACCTCATCTCCTCATCGCCTGGTGCTCGGGTTCACCCCTCCAGCATCTTTCCTAACAATCTCCTCACTTGGGGATATCAGCACCGTCAACATCCTGTTGCACACAGTTTGGAATTTGTCCAGAGGATGAAGCGGAAGGATGAGAAAAATTTAGAGACAAGTCTTAGGTGTTCAGACAGGCACATGCCACTCTAATTTCGAATCCGGAAGGCAAATTCATCAAAAGCTAGAATTGCCCATGGAAACAGAATAGGGCTAGAGGAAATCCTGCTGTTTTGTGTCCAGTTTCCAAAAACACAAGTTGAAAAATGGAACTCAGGCGAACTAAAATTCATGAAACTGCAGAGTTGAAAATATCTATCGTCAAAAAATGTCTTGAGGTAAGTCACAGAAAAGGACTTGTAAGCAAGGGAGATTGTCAGGAAACAGATTTGAAGAGGTAGAAAGGACTCCCCATTAAAGCACAAGAAAAGGGGCTGAACATCGCCAATGATGCAGTTGGCCAAAAAGGGCGTATGCATTTTTTCTGAATATATTCAAGTAAAGGCCATACACACTTTTTATCCAACCAAACAGGTGGGCACTGGAAATCAATACTACAAAATGTATCACTTCACATCAGTCAGAAGGGCCATCCACATAAAGTGTAAACACCCGAAATGCAGGACAGGGTGAGGAGAAAAGGGAGCCCTGTGAGGCTGCTAGTGGAAATGTAATTTGCCAACGTCCACTCTGGAGAAGTGTATTGTGTTTGCTAAAACATCTAAAAAATGAGCTACAGAGCATAGGGCACTTGCACTCATGGGCGTATACCTTGGGAAAAACAAAAATCAACAGAAAACAGGCACCCCAACGTTTACCACCTCTCTGTTAAAAAGGGCCTCAACTTCGATATAACATAAAAGTCCCTGGGAGGATAAAATTGATAAAAGAGATGGGGTACTTATGTAGAGTGGAATATTACTCATCCAGAAATCAATGAAATAAGGCCAGTTGTAACAACTCTGGAGGAGTTACATACGATCATTCTAAGTGACGTATGTCAGAAAGAAAAAGACACATATCATAAGATGTCACTTAAAGGTGGAATCAGAAATGGCTACACATGAAATAAATTACAAAACAGAAACATAGTCAAATATGTAGGAAATAGACATAAGGCTACTAAATGGAATGGTGGGGAAGGGTGAGGTATTATCCAGGAGGTTGAAATTAGCAAATATACCATTCCAAATACCAAATTGAATAACAGACAAGGCCTACACGGTACATCAAAGAACTGCACTCAGCCCACTCAAGTCAATGGAAAATAATACATATGACTCCTAAGAATCTGATAAAGAATTTATTGATGTCTCACAGTATATGAATCAAGAGGATGTACAGCAGCAAAAAACAGAGCTTTGAAAATCAGCTGTAACAATATAAAAATAAAGTTAAAAATATTTATAAAAACAGTGAGACAGTCAAAAACTCTTACAACTTTGTTGAAGGGCTACGATGTAACATGGATTGAACACATGTAGACCCACAGCAGGATGATATATAAGGCAGGAAGCTATGCACGCTAAGAGATGTTAGAGAGGCTGGGTGAGAAAATGCAGACCTTTTAAAGTAATACTGCCTGATTCCCATTCCATGGGTCCCAAAACTGCAGGTTCAAGGGAATCTTCTGACAGCGAAAACATGCCTGGGAAACCGAGATGAATGTACACTGTGTGATCAGGAAAGGTGTCGAAAATGCACCTCATTTTTAATCTCCTGGTGCTGGGGTTCACCATTCCAGCCAAATTACTAACAATCTCCCCACTTGGAGAATCAGCACCTTTAACCTCCTGTTTCACACAGTTTGCAATTTGTGCAGAGGATAAACGGTAAGAGAGGGAACCAATGAGAGACTAGCTGTAGGAGTTTTGACAGGCACATGTCACTCTAATTTACTATTAGGAAGAAGAATTAACCAAAGGCTCAACCTGCCTCTCCAGAACCAGAATAGGGCCGGAAGCAATTCAATGGTTTGGCTGCCAGCTCACAAAAAATGCGAGTTGCAAAATGGAGCTCAGGAGCAGATAATTCAAAGACCTTCAAAGATAAAAATGATAACCAACGTCCAAAAATATATTCAGGTACAGCAACGAAGAGGATCTGAATGAGAGGCAGAATTGTAGGAAACAGATTTCAAAAGGTAGATTGGAATCACATTTAAAGCATATGAAAAGCAGGAGAATTTCTAAAATGATGCAGTTGGGCAAAACGGTGTATGCGTTTTTTCGTGAATATCTTCAGGAAAAAAACACATACAGAGTTTTTGGCCAAGCAAGCAAGCGGGAAATGCAAATCCGCACAACAACGGAGTCTCAAATTCCACTGCTCAGAAAGGCCATCCAAAAAATGTGTACAAACCAGAAATGCAGGAGAGGCCATGGAGAACAGGTAGCTAGTCACGCTGATGGGTGGGGTATAAATATCCAAGAGCCACTCTGAAGAAGTGTATGCTGTTTCCTAAAACATTTAAATACAAAGCTACCGAGCATAGGGAACTTCCACTCATGGGCCTATAACTTGGGAAGACTAAATATCAACAAGACACAGGCACCCCAATGTTTAAGGCTGCTCTGCAAACAAGAACCTCAACTTCAGTACACCTTAAATATTCCAGGAAAGAGAAAATTGCGTAAAGAACTTGTGGTAATTTTGTTCAAAAGAATATCACTCAGACATAAAATCAATGTCATAATGCCAGTAGCAGCATAACGAGTGGATTAAGGTACGATGATTCTAAGTGAAATAAGTCACACAGAAAAAGAAACTTATCATAAGATATCACTTAGGAAGGTCCTGTAAACATTGCTACACAAGAACTGAGTTAGGAAAGAGAACAGAGTCTCACATTGAGAAAACACTCTTATGCCTGCTTAAGGGGCAAGGAGAGGTGGGCTGATGCATAAAGCCAGAGTTTGATATTAGCACAGGTACCATTCCATAAACCAAATACAGAATAGACAAAACATACACCTTCCTCAGTGAACGGACTCAACACACCTAATCCCCGCAGAGGAATATATCTGACTAGTAAGAATCTTAAAACCTATATATTGATATGTCTCCATAAGGGAATCAAGTGTGTCTAGACTGGCATAAACACGTCGGTGAAAATCAGCTCAATCCCATTATTAAAATGAATTTCAAAAACAAAACAAAACAAGAAAAACAGCGAAATTCTTACACAATGCATTCAGGGGTTCTGATGAAACCTGGAATGACCCTATCTGCAAAGACAGCTAGATGAGACATAAGGCTGGACACTTGGGAATGAGAGGACTGGTGAGATTGGGTGGGAAAATGCAGACCCTTTAAAGCAGTATTGCATGCCACCCATTCCATGGGTCCCAACTCTCCAGGTAGAAGGGAATATCACTACAGTTATAACATGTATGGGAAACCTAGAGAATGGACACCCTGTGATGGCGTAAGATTTGTAAAAGGCTCCTAATTTTTCCTCTCCTTCTGCTCCAGTTTGGCAATCCAACTGCTTTACTATCAATCTCCCACCTTGGAGAGTCAGCCCGTATAACCTCCTGCTTTGCACAGTTTGCAAATTGTGCAGAGGATGAAAGGGAAGATGGAGAACCAATCAGAGAGTAGCTGGAGGCATTTGGACGGACATATGTCAGTCTAATTTCCCGTCTGGAAGAAGAATTAACCAAAGCGTCAGCCTGCACCCCTGGAACCAGTATATGTCCTGAAGCAAAACTGTGGATTTGCGGGCAGCTCACAAAAACGCGAGTTGAAAATTGGAGTTTGGGGCAGATCAGTTCACAAACCTGCAGAGTTATAAAGGACAACTCACTTCCAAAAATCTGTTGAGGGAAGGCAACGAAGTGGACTTGAAAATGAGGCAGAATTGCACAAAACATATTTCAAGAGGTAAATTGGAATCGCCTTTAAAGCACAGGAAAAGCGTAACAACTTCGACAATGATGCACTTGGCCAAAAAGAGCGTATGCATTTTCTGCTGAATATATTCAGGAGAAAACACATACGCTCTTTTTGGCCAATCAAGTAAGTGCACAATGCAAATCCGCACTACAAAGAATTGTCAATTCCCACCGGTCAAAAGGGACATCCGAAAATCTGTAAAAACCAGAAAAGAAAGACAGAGATGACAAGGGCATGAAGCAATGTGATCCCAAGGGTCATGGAGGATTGTGATGACAAGGTCATGTAGCATTTTGCTGAAAAATGCATTGAGCATTGTGATGACAAGGGTCATGGAGCACCGTGATGACAACTGTCATGGAGCATTGTGATTACAGGGGTCATGGAGCATTGGGATGACAAGGGCATGGATCATTGTGATGACAAGGGTTATGGAGAATTTTGATGACAAGAGTCCCGGATCATTGTGTTGTCAGGGGTCATGTAGCGTTGTGATGACAGTGGTCATGGAGCATTGTGATGACAAGGGTTCTGGATAAGTGAGATGAGAAATTCATGGAGCTTTGGGCTGAAAATGTTCATGGAGTATTGTGATGACAGGGGTCATGGAGCATTGTGATGACATGGGCATGGAGCATTCTGCTGAGAAAAACATGGAGCGTTCTGATGACATGCATCATGGAGCTTTGTGATGACAAGGGCATGGAGCATTGTGATTACAGGGCTCTAAGAGCACTGTGAAGAAAAGGGCATGGATCATTGTGATGAAAAAGTCATGGAGCATTGTCATGACAGGGTTCAAGGAGCATATTGACGACAAGTGTCAGGGAGCATTGTGATGAAAAGGGTATTGAGCATTGTGATGAAAAATTTCATGGAGCATTGTGATGAGAAGACCATGGGTAATTGTGATGATGAGCGTCATGGGGAGTTGTGATGACAAGTGTTATGGAACATTGTGATCACAATGGTTTGCAGCATTGTGATGACAAAGAACATGGAGCATTATGATTTCATTGTGATGTCAATAGCATGAAGCATTATGATGATGGGCAGGGTGCATTGTGATGACAGGGTTCATGTAGCATTGAGATGGAAAGGGCATGGAGCCTTGTGATTACAGGTGTCTTGGAGCATTGTGATGACAAGGGCATGCAGCATTGTGATGAGAAGGCCATGGAGCATTCTGATGACATGCGTCATGGAGCTTTGTGATGACAAGTGCATGCAGCATTGTGATTTCAGGGGTCTTGGAGCATAGTGATGAAAAGGGCATGGATCATTGTGACGGAAAATGCATGGAGCCTTGTCATGACAGGGTTCAAGGAGCATACTGACGACAAGTGTCAGGGAGCATCGTGATGAGAAAACCATGGATAATTGTGATGACGAGCGTCATGGGGCGTTGTGATGACAACTGTTATGGAACATTGTTATCACAAGGGTTTGGAGCATTGTGATGACAGGGTTCATGGAGCATTGAGATGAAAAGGGGCATGGATCATTGTGATTAAAGTGGTCTAGGAGCATTTTGATGACAAGGGCATGGACCATTGTGATGAGAGTGCAATGGAGCATTCTGATGACATGCATCATGCAGCTTTGTGATGACAAGGGCATATAGCATTTTGATGACAGTGGCATGGAACATTGGACTGACAATTTTCATGGATTATTGTGATGACAGTGGGCATGGAGCATTGTGATGACAAGGTCATGGAATACTGTGAAGACAGGTGACAGGGAGCATTGTGATGACATATGTCATGGTCCATTGAGATGACAATGGCATGGAGCATTGTGATGCCATGTGTAATGGAGGATTGTGATGACAAAGGTAATGGAGCATTGTGATGACAATGGCTTGGAGCATTGTGATAACAAGGGTCATGGAACATTGTGATGACAAGGGCATGGAGCATTGTGATTACAACGGACATTGAGAATTTTTATGACAAGGTCATGAAGCATTTTGATGACAAAGGCACGGAGCTTGCTATGACAGGGTTCATGGGGCATTGCGAAGACAAGTTCATGGAGAATTGTGATGACAAGATCATGGAACATTGTGATGAGAAGTGTCATGGAGCATTGTGATGACAAGGACATGGAGAATTGTGATGACAAGGGACATGGAGCATTGGTATTACCAGGGAATGGAGCATTGTGATGGCAAGAACGTGGAGCACTGTGATGAGAAGACCATGAATAACTGTGATGACGAGCATCATGGAGCACTGTAATGACAAGGGTCATGGAGCATTCTGAAGACAGGTGTCATGGAGCATTGTGTTCACAGGGGTCAGGGAACATTGTGATGACGGGGGTCATGGAGCATTGAGATGACAAGTTTCATGGAGCATTCTGATGATAAGCTTGTGGATTATTGTGATGACATTGGCATGGAGCATTGTGCTGAAAAGGGCATGGATCACTGTGATGAAAAAGGCATGGAGCCTTGTCATGACAGGGTTCAAGGAGCATACAGATGACAAGTGTCAGGGAGCATTGTGATGACAAGTGTGTTGAGCATTGTGATGACAAAGGTCATGGAGCATTGTGATGAGAAGACCATGGATAATTGTGATGACGAGAGTCATGGGGCGTTGTGATGACAAGTGTTATGAACATTGTGGTAACAAAGGTTTGGAGCATTGGATGACAGAGGTCAGGGAGCATTTTGATTTCATTGTGTTGACAATAACATGAAGCAGTATGATGATGGGCATGGTGAATTGTGATGACAGGGTTCACGGAGCATTGAGAAGAAAAGGGGCATGGAGCATTGTGATTACAGGTGGCTTGGAGCATTGTGATGACAAGGGCATGGAGCATTGTGATGGGAAAGCCATGGAGCATTCTGATGACATGCGTCATGGAGCTTTCTGTTGAAAAGGGCATGGAGCATTGTGATTACAGGTGTCTTGGAGCATTGTGATGACATGGGCTTGGATTATTGTGATGACAATGGTCATGGAGCATTGTGATGACAAGGGCATGGAGCATTGTGATGACAAGGGCAATTGAGAATTTAGATGACAAGGTCGTGAAGCACTGTGATGAAAAGCAAATGGAGCTTGGTATGACCGTTGCCATGGAGCATTGCGATGACAAGTGCATGGATAATTGTGATTACAAGAGCATGTAACATTGTGATGAGAAGTGTCATGGAGCATTGTGATGCCAAGACCGGGGAGCATTGTGATGAGAAGACCATGGATAATTGTGATGACGAGCGTCATGGAGCACTGTAATGACAAGGGTCATGGAGCATTGTGATGACATGTGTCATGGAGCATTGTGATGACAAGGGTCATGGAACATTCTGATGACAAGCTTGTGGAGTATTGTGATGACAATGGCATGGAGCATTGTGATGAAAAAGGCATGGAGCCTTTTCATGACAGGGTTCAAGGAGCATTCTGACGACAAGTGTCAGGGAGCATTGTGATGACAAGTGTATTGAGCATTGTGATGACAAAGTTCATGGAGCATTGTGGTGACACGGGCATGGAGTATTGTGATGACAGGCATCATGGAGTGTTGTGATGGCAAGTGTTGTGGAACAATTTGATCACAAGGGTTTGGAGCATTGTGATGACAAAGGTCATGGATCATTTTGATTTCAAGGAGCATGGAGCATTGTGATGACATGGGTCAGGGAGCATTGTGATGAGAAGATCAAAGATCATTGGGCTGAAAATATTCATGGAGCATTGTGATGACAGGTGTCATGGGGCATTGTGATGACAGGGGTCATGGAGCATTGTGATGACAAGGGTCATGGAACATTCTGATGACAAGCTTGTGGAGAATTTTGATGACAAGGGCAAGGAGCATTGTGATTACAGGGGTCTTGGAGCTTTGTGATGAAAATGGCATGGAAGCTTGTCATGACAGGGTTCAAGGAGCATACTGATGACAAGTGTGAGGGAGCATTGTGATGACAAGTGTAATGAGCATTGTGATAGCAAAGTTCATGGAGCATTGTGATGAGAAGACCATGGAAAACTGTGATGAGGAGCATCATGGGGTATTGTGATGACAAGTGTTATAGAACATTATGATCACAAAGGTTTGGAGCATTGTGATGACAGAGGTCATGGAGCATTTTGATTTCATTGTGATAACAATAGCAAGAAGCATTATGATGATGGGCATTCTGCATTGTGATGACAGGGTTCATGGAGCATTGAGATGAAAAGGGGCATGGAGCACTGTGATTAAAGGTGTCTTGGAGCATTGTGATGACAAGGGCATGGAGCATTGTGAATAAGAAGGCCATGGAGCATTCTGATGACATGTGCCATGAGGTATTTTGATGACAAGTGCATGGAGCATTGTGATTACAGGGTCTTGTAGCATTGTGATGACAAGAGTCATGGAGTCTTGTGATGAAAAGGCCGTGGAACGTTGTGATGGCAGGTTTCATGGAGCATTGTTATGACAGGAGTAACGGAGCATTGTGATGACAAGCGCATCAGCATTGGTCTGAAAATTTTCATGGATTATTGTGATGAGAGTGGGCATGGAGCATTGTGATGAGATGGGCATCGAGCATTGGTATCACAAGCGTCATGGAGCTTTGTGATGACAAGTGCATGGAGCAATTTGATGAGAGTGTTCATGGAGCACTGTGATGACAATGGCATTGTGATGCCAAGGGTTATGGAGCTTTGTGATGACAAATGTCATGGAGCAGTTTGATCACAAGGGCATGGTGCATTGTGAAGGGAAGGGAGCATTGTGATGACAGGGTCATGGAGCAATTTGATGAAAAGGGTCATGGAACATTTTGATTACAGGGGTTATAGAATACTTTGATGTCAGGGGTCATGGAGCAGTGGGATGAAATGGGTCATGGAGCATTTTGATGACAGGGGTTATGGAACATTGTGGTGTCAGGGGTCATCGAATATTGTGATGATAAGTGCTTGTAGCATTTTGATGACGGGGTCATGGAACATTGTGATGACAGGGGTGATGGAGTATTGGGATGACTAGTGATGGAACATTGTGATATCAGTGGTGAGAGAGCATTTTGATGAGAAGTGCATGGAGCACTGTGATGACAAGGTTTATGCAGCATTGTGATGACAAGGATGTGGAGCATTGTGATGACAAGCACATGGCGCATTGTGATGACATGGGTCATGGAGCATTGTGCTGAGAAGCTCATGGAGCATTGTGATGACAAGAGTCATAGAGCATTGTGCTGAGAAACGCATAGAGCATTGTGATGACAAGGGTCACAGAGCATTGTGATGAAAAGTTCATGGAGCATTGTGGTGACAAATGTCACAGAGACTTGTGATGACGAGGGCATGGACCATTGTGATGAGAAAGGTCATGAAGCATTGTGATGACAGGAGTCATGGAGCATTGTGATGACGGCTCATGAAGCATTGTGATGACATGGGTCATGGAGCGTTGTGGTGACAAAAGTCACAGAGACTTGTGATGACGAGGGCATGGACCATTGTGATGAGAAAGGTCATGAAGCATTGTGATGACAGGAGTCACGGAGCATTGTGATGACGGCTCATGAAGCATTGTGATGACAAGGGCATGGAGCATTGTGATGACAGGGGCATGGAGCATTGGTCTAACAAGTTTCATGCATTATTGCGATGACATTGGGAATGGTGCATTGTGATGACAAGGGCATGGAGCATTGTGATGACAAGGTCATGCAGTATTGTGAAGACAGGTGTCTGGGAGCATTGTGAAGACATAAGTCATGGCCCATTGTGATGACAATGCCATGGAGCATTGTGATGCCAATTGTCATGGAGGTTTGTGATGACAAATGTAATGGAGCATTGTGATGACAAGGGCTTGGAGCATTGTGATGACAAGGGTCATGGAGCACTGTGCTGAGACGGGCATGGAGCACTGTGATGACAATGGTCATGGTGCATTCTGCTGAGAAAGCCATGGAGCATTGTGATGACAACGGTCACAGACCACTATGATGAAAATTTCTTGGAGCATTGTGGTTAAAAATGTCACAGAGCCTTGTGATGACGGGGGCATGGATCATTGTGATGACAAAAGTCATGAAACATTGTGATGACTGGAGTCACGGAGCATTGTGATGACTGGGGTCATGGAGCATTGTCATGACAAGTGTGTGGAGCATTGTGATGACAGGGGCATGGAGCATTGGTCTGACAAGTTTCATGGATTATTGTGATGACAGTGCGCATGGCACACTGTGATGACAGGGCATGGAGCATTGTGATGACAAGGTCATGCAGAATTGTGAAGAAAGTGGTCCAGGAGCATTGTGATGACATATGTCATGGTCCATTGTGATGACAATGGCGTGGAGCATTTTGATGACAGGGGTCATGGAACATTGTGATGACAAGGGTCATGGAGCATTCTGATGACAAGCTTGTGGAGTAATGTGATGACAATGGCATGGAGCATTGTGATGACAAGGGCTTGGAGCATTGTGATGACAATGGTCATGGAGCATTGTGATGACAAGGGCCATTGAGAATTTTGATGACAAGGTCGTGAAGCATTGTGATGACAAGCATATGGAGCTTGCTATGACAGTGGTCATGGAGCATTGCGATGACAAGTGCATGGAGTATTGTGATGACAAGAGCATGTAATATTGTGAAGAGAAGTGTCATGGAGCATTGTGATGGCAAGACTGTGGAGCATTGTGATGAGAAGACCATGGATAATTGTGATGACGAGCATCATGGAGCACGGTAATGACAAGGGGCGTTGAGCATTGTGATGACAGGTGTCATGGAGCATTGTGATGACAGGGGTCATGGAGCATTGTGATGAGAAGTCTCATGGAGCATTATGATGACAAGCTTGGTGAGTATTGTGATGACAATGGCATGGAACACTGTGATGAAAAGGGCATGGAGCACTGTGATGAAAAAGGCATGGAGCCTTTTCATGACAGGGTTCAAGGAGCATTCTGACGACAAGTGTCAGGGAGCTTTGTGATGACAAGTGTATTGAGCACTGTGATGACAAAGTGCATGGAGCATTGTGATGACACTGGCATGGAGGATTGTGATGACAGGCATCATGGAGCGTTGTGATGACAAGTGTTGTGGAACAATGTGATCATAAGGGTTTGGAGCATTGTGATGACAGAGGTCATGGATCATTTTGATTTCAAGGCGCATGGAGCATTGTGATGACAGGGGTCATGGAGCATTGTGATGAGAAGATCATAGAGCATTGGGCTGAAAATATTCATGCATTATTGTGATTACAGGTGTCTTCGAGCATTGTGATGAAAAGGGCATGGAGCCTTGTCATGCCAGGGTTCAAGGTGCATACTGACGACAAGTGTCAGGGTGCATTGTGATGACAAGTGTATTGAGCATTGTGATAACAAAGTTCATGGAGCATTGTGCTGAGAAGACCATGGATAACTGTGATGAGGAGCGTCATGGGGCATTGTGATGACAAGTGTTATGGAACATTGTGATCACAAGGGTTTGGAGCATTGTGATGACAGAGGTCATGGAGCATTTTGATTTCATTGTGATGACAATAGCATGAAGCATTATGATGATGGGCATGGTGCATTGTGATGACAGGGTTCATGGAGCATTGAGATGAAAATGGACAAGGAGCATTGTGATTACAGGGGTGTTGGAGCATTGTGATGACAAGGGCATGGAGCATTGTGAATGAGAAGGCTCTGGCGCATTCTGATGACATGCGCTATGGAGCTTTGTGATGACAAGTGCATTGAGCATTGTGATTACAGGGTCTTGGTGCACGGTGATGACAACGGTCATGGAGACTTGTATTGACAAGGACGTGAAACCTTGTGATGTCAGGTGTCATGGAGCATTGTTATGTCATGGTAGTGGAGCATTGTGATGACAAGGGCATCAGAATTGTTATGAAAAGTGTCATGGATTATTGTGATGAGAGTAGGCATGGAGCATTGTGATGACAAGGTCACAGAACACTGTGTTACATGGGTCATGGAGGATTGTAATGACAAGGGCATGGAACATTGTGATGAGAAGTGCATCGAGCATTGGTATCACAAGCGTCATGGAGCTTTGTTATGACAAGTGCATGGAGCAATTTGATGAGAGGGTTCATGGAGCATTGTGATGACAATGGCATGGAACATTGTGATGCCAATGGTTATGGAGCTTTGTGGTGACAAATGTCACAGAGCCTTTTGATGACGAGGCTATGGACCATTGTGATGACAAAGGTCATGAATCATTGTGATGACTGGAGTCACGGAGCATTGTGATGACAGGGGTCATGGTGCATTGTGATGACAAGTGCGTGGAGCATTGTGACGACAGGGGCATGGAGCATTGGTCTGACAAGTTTCACGGATTGTTGTGATGACAGTGCTCATGGCGAACTGTGATGACAAGGGCATGGAGCATTGTGATGCCAAGATCATGTAGAATTGAGAAGAAAGGGGTCAGGGAGCATTGTGATGACATATGTCATGGTCCATTGTGATGACAATGGCAAGGAGCATTGTGATGCCAAGTGTCATGGAGGATTGTGATGACAAATGTAATGATGCATTGTGATGACAAGGGCCTGGAGCATTGTGATGACAAGGGCCATTGAGAATTTTGATGACAAGGTCGTGAAGCATGGTGATGACAAGGGCATGGAGCTTGCTATGACAGGGGTCATGGAGCATTGCGATGACAAGTGCATGGATAATTGTGATGAACAGTGCACGTAACATTGTGATGAGATGTGTCATGGAGCATTGTGATGCCAAGGACGTGGAGAATACTGATAAGCAGGGCATGGAGCATTGTGATGGCAAGACCGGGGAGCATTGTGATGAGAAGACCATGGATAATTGTGATGACGTGCTTCATGTAGCTCTGTAATGACAAGGGGCATGGAGCATTGTGATGACAGGGGTCATGGAGCATTGTGATGACAGGGGTCATGGAGCATTGTCATGACAAGTGTCATGGAGCATTCTGATGACAAGCTTGTGGAGTATTGTGATGACAATGGCATGGAGCATTGTGATGAAAAGTGCATGAATCATTGTGATGACTGGGGTCATGGAACATTGTGATGTCATGGCTGTGGGAGTATTGGGAAGACTAGTGATGGAACATTGTGATATCAGTGGTGAGAGACCATTTTCATGAGAAGTGCATGGAGCATTGTTATGACAAGTTTTATGGAGCATTGTGATGACAAGGATGTGGAGCATTGTGATGACAAGCGCATGGTGCCTTGTGATGACATCGGTCATGGAGCATTGTGATGAGAAGTGTCATGGATCATTGTGATGGCAAGTCCGTGGATCACTTTGATGAGAAGACCAATGATAATTGTGATGACGAGCGTCATGGAGCACTGTAATGACAAGGGGCAAGGAGCATTGTGATGACAGGTGTCATGGAGCATTGTGATAACAGGGTTCATGGAGCACTGTGATGACAAGGGTCATGGAGCATTCTGATGACAACTTGTGGAGTATTGTGATGACAGTGGCATGGAGCATTGTGATGAAAGGGGCATGGAGCATTGTGATGAAAAAATCAAGGAGTCTTTTCATGACAGGTTTCAAGGAGCATTCTGACGACAAGTGTCAGGAAGCATTGTGATGACAAGTGTATTGAGAATTGTCATGACAATGATCACGGAGCATTGTGATGACAAGGCATGGAGTATTGTGATATCAGACATCATGGAGCATTGTGATGACAAGTGTTATGGAACATTGTGTTCACAGGAGTTTGGAGCATTGTGATGACAGAGGTCATGGATCATTTTGATTTCAAGGAGCATGAGAAATGTGATGACAATGGCATGAATCAATGTGAACCCAAGGTTCATGGAGGATTGTGATGACAATGGTAATGGAGGTTTGTGATGACAAGTGCATGGAGCATTGTGATTAAAATGTCATGTAGCATTTTGCTGAAAAAGGCATGGAGCATTGTGATGACAAGGGTCATGGAGCACTGGGATTAGAAGCATCATGGAGCATTGTGATAACAGGGGTCATGGAGCATTGGGAAGGCAAGGGTATAGAACATTGAGATGAAAAGGGTTATGGAGATTTTTGATGACAAGAGTCCCGGATCACTGTATTGTCAGGGGTCATGGCGCGTTGTGGTGACAGTGGTCATGGAGCATTGTGATGACAGGTGTCATGAAGCATTGTGAGGAGAAGACCATAGAGCATTGTGATGACAAGTCTCATGGAGCAATCTGATGAGAAGGGTCATGGAGCATTGTGATTACAGGTTTCTTGGCGCACTGTGATGACAAGGGCATGGAGCATGGTGATGACAAGGTCATGTAGCATTTTGCTGACAATGCCTTGGAGCATTCTAATGACATGCGTCATGGAGCTTTGTGATGACAATCGCATGGAGCATTGTGATTAAAGGGGCCTTGGAGCATTGTAATGAAAAGTGCATGGATCATTGTGAGGAAATGGCATGCAACCCTGTCATGACAGGTTTCAAGGACCATACTGAAGACCAGTGTCAGGGAACATTGTGATGACAAGTGTATTCAACATTCTGTTGACAAAGGTCATGGAGCATTGTGATGAGAAGACCATGGATAATTGTGATGAGGAGCGTCATGGGGCATTGTGATGACAAGTGTTATGGAACACTGTGATCAGAAGTGTTTGGAGCATTGTGATGACAAAGGTCATGGAGCATTTTGATTTCATTGTGATGACAATAGCATGAAGCATTATGATGATGGGCATGGTGCATTGTGATGACAGTGTTTATGGAGAATTGAGATGAAAAGGGGTATGGAGCATTGTGATTACAGGGGTCTTGGAGCATTGTGATGACAAGGTACATGGAGCTTTGTGATGACAATGCTGTGGAATATTGTGATGGCAGGGGTCATGGAGCATTCTTATGACAGGGCTAATGGAGCATTGTGATGACAAGGGCATTGAGCATTGGTTTGAAATGTTTCATGGATTATTGTGATGAAAGTGGTCATGGAGCATTGTGATGACAAGGGCAGGGAACACGGTGATATATGGGTCATTGAGGATTGTAATGACAAGGCATGGAGCATTGTGTTGATAAGGCATCGAGCATTGTGATGACAAGTGTCATGGAGCTTTGTGATGACAAGGGCAAGGAGGAATGTGATGAGAGTGTTCATGGAGCACTGTGATGACAATGGCATGGAGCATTGTGATGCCAAGTGTCATGGAGCTTGGTGATGACAAAGGTCTTGGAGCATTTTGATGACAAGTGTGTGGTGCATTGTGATGAGTAGGGCAGGGAGCATTGTGATGAAAGGGTCATGGAACAATTTGATGAAAAGGGTCAGGGAACATTTTGATGACAGGGGTTATGGAACATAGTGATGTCAGTGGTCATGGAGCATTGTGATGATAAGGGCATGCAGCATTTTGATGACAGGGGTCATGGAACATTGTGATGAAAGGGGTGAGGGAGTATTGTGATGACTAGTGATGGAACTTTGTGATATCAGTGGTGAGAGAGCATTTAGATGAGAAGTGCATGGAGCATTGTGATGACAAGTTTTATGGAGCTTTGTGATGACAAGGTTGTGGAGCATTGTCATGACAAGTGCATGGCACATTGTGATGACATGTGTCTTGGAGCACTGTGCTGAGAAGCGCATGTAGGATTGTGATGAAAAGGGTCATGGAGCATTGTGCTGACAAAGGCATGGAAATTGTGATGACAAGTTTTACAGAGCATTGTCATGACGACGGAATGGACCATTGTGATGACAAAGGTCAAAAAGCATTTTGATGAATGGAGTCACGGAGCATTATGATGTGAGGGGTCATGGAGCATTGTGATTACAAGGGCATGGAGCATTGTGATGACAGGGGCATGGAGAATTGGTCTGACAAGTTTCATGGATTATTGCTATGAGGGTGGGCATGGCACATTGTGATGACAAGGGCATGGAACATTTTTATGACAAGGTCATGTAGTGTTGTGAAGACAGGTGTCAGGGAGCATTGTGATGACATATGTCATGGTGCATTGTGATGACAATGGCGTGGAGCATTGTGATGCCAAGTGTCATGGAGGATTGTGATGACAAATGTAATGGAGCATTGTATGACAATTGCTTGGAGAATTGTGATGAAAAGGGTCATGGAGCATTGTGAGGACCAGGGCAGGGAGCATTGTGATGGAAAGACCGTGCAGCATTGTGATGAGAAGACCATGGATAATTGTGATGACGAGCGTCATGGAGCACTGTAATGACAAGAGGCATGGAGCATTGTGATTACAGGGGTCATGGAGCATTGTGATGACAGGGGTCATGGAGCATTGTGATGACATGGGTCATGGAGCATTCTGATGACAAGCTTGTGGAGTATTGTGATGACAATGGCATGCAGCATAGTGATGAAAGGTCATGGAGCATTGTGATGAAAAAGGCATGGAGCCTTTTCATGACAGGGTTCAAGGAGCATTCTGAAGACAAGTGTCAGGGAGCAGTGTGATGACAAGGGCATCGAGCATGGTGATGAGAAGGCCATGGAGCATTCTGATGATATGGGTCATGGAGCTTTGTGATGACAAGGGCAAGGAGCATTGTGATTACTGGGGTCTTGGAACATTGTGATGAAAAGCGCATGGATCATTGTGATGAAAAAGGCATGGAGCCTTGTCATGACAGGGTTCAAGAAGCATACTGATGACAAGTGGCAGGGAGCATTGAGATGACAAGTGTATTGAGCATTGTGATGACAAAGGTCATGGAGCATTGTGATGAGAAGACCATGGATAATTGTGATGAGGAGCATCATGGGGAATTGTGATGACAAGTGTTATGGAACATTGTGATCACAAGGGTTTGGAGCATTGTGATGACAGAGGTCATGGAGCATTTTGATTTCATTCTGATGACAATAGCTTTAAGCATTATGATGATGGGCATGGTGCATTGGAATGACAGATTTCATTGAGCATTGAGATGAAAAGGGGCATGGAGCATTGTGAATACAGCGGTCTTGGAGCACTGTGAAGACAAGGGCATGGAGCATTGTGATGAGATGGCCATGGAGCATTCTGATGACATGCGTCATGGATCTTTGTGATGACAAGGGCATGGAGAATTGTGATTACAGGGGAAATGGAATATTGTGATGACACGGGTGAGGGAGTATTGTGATGGCTAGTGATGGAACATTGTGATATCAGTGGTGAGAAGGCATTTTGAGGAGAAGTGCATGGAGCATTGTGATGACAAGGTTTATGGAGCATTTTGATGACAAGGATGTGGAGCATTGTGATGACAAGTGCATGATGCATTGTGATGACATGGGTTATGGAGCATTGTGCTGACACGCGCATCGGGCATTGTGATGACATGTGTCATGGAGCATTGTGCTGACAAAGGCATGGAGCTTAGTGATGACAAGGGTCACAGAGCACTGTGATAAAAATTTCATGGGGCATTGTGGTGACAAAGGTCACAGAGCTTTGTGTGACGAGGTCATGGACCATTGTGATGACAAAAGTCATGAAGCATTGTGATGACTGGAGTCACGGAGCATTGTGATAACAGGGGTCTTGGAGCATTGTGATGAAAAGGGAATGGATCATTTTGATGAAAAAGGCATGGAGCCTTGTCATGACAGTGTTCAAGGAGCATACTGATGACAAGAGTCAGCGAGCATTGTGATGCCAATTGTATTGAGCATTGTGGTGACAAAGGTCATGGAGCCTTGTGATGAGAAGTCCCTGCATAATTGTGATGACGAGCGTCATGGGGCATGTGATGACAAGTGTTATGGAACATTGTGATCACAAGGGCTTGGAGCTTTGTGATGACAGAGGTCATCGATCATTTTGATATCAAGGAGCATGGAGCATTGTGATGACAGGGGTAATGGAGCATTGTGATGAGAAGGGCATGGAGTATTGTGATGACAGGCATCATGGAGCGTTGTGATGACAAGTGTTATGGAACAATGTGATCACAAGGATTTGGAGCACTGTGATGACAAAGGTCATGGAGCATTTTGATGACAAGGGAGTGGTGCATTGTGATGATAAAGGCATGTAGCATTGTGATGATAGGGGTCATGGAACATTGTGATGACAAACGCATGGAGCATTGTGATGCCAAGGGTCACAGAGCATTGGGATTAAAATTTCACGGAGTATTGTGGTGACAAAATTCACAGAGACTTGTGATGATGAGGGCATGGAACATTATGATGACAAAGACTTGAGGCATTGTGATGACTGGATTCACGGAGAATTGTGATGACAGGTGTCATGGAGCATTGTGATGACAAGTGCATGGAGCATTGTGATGACAGGGGCATGGAGCATCGGTCTGAATAATTTCATGGATTATTGTGATGACAGAGGGCATTGCACATTGTGATGACAAGGGCATGGAGCACTATGAAGGAAAGGTCATGGAGTATTGTGAAGTCGGGTATCAGGGAGCATTGTGATGACCTATGTCATGGTGCATTGTGATGACAACGGTATGGAGCATTGTGATGACAAGTGTCATGGAGGATTGTGATGACAAAGGTAATGGAGCATTGTGATGACAATGATCATGGAGCATTGTGATGAAAAGGGCATGGAGCATTGTGATGACAAGGGCTTTTGAGAATTTTGATGACAAGTTCGTGAAGCACTGTGATGAAAAGCACATGTAGCTTGCTATGACAGTGCTCATGGAGCATTGTGATGACAATTGCATGGAGAATGTGATTACAAGAGCATGTAACATTGGGTTTGAAGTGTCATGAAGCATTGTGATGGCAAGACAGTGGAGCATTGTGATGAGAAGACCATGGATAATTGTGATGACGAGCGTCATGGAGAACTGTAATGACAAGGGGCCTGGAGCATTGTGATGACAGGTGTCATGGAGCATTGTGATGACAGGTGTCATGGAGCATTGCGATGACAACGGTCATGGAGCATTCTGAAGACAAGCTTGCGGAGTATTGTGATGACAATGGCATGGAGCATTGTGATGAAAAGGGCATGGAGCATTGTGATGTCAAGGGCAAGGAACAAGGTGATACATGGATCATGGAGGATTGTAATGACAAGGGCATGGAGCACTGTGATGAGAAGAGCATCGAGCATTGTGATGACAAGCGTCATGGAGCTTTGTGCTGACAAGGGCATGGAGCAATGTGATGAGAGGTTTCATGGAGCATGGTGATGACAGTGGCATGGAATATTGTGATGCCAAGGGTCATGGAGCACTGGGATGACAAGCGTCACGGAGGATTCGGATTACAGGTGTCATGGAGAATTGGGATGACAAGTGCATGGATCATTGTGATGACAAGTGTCTTGGAGCATTTTGATGACAAGAGTCCCAGATCATTGTGTTGTCTGGGGTCAGGGAGCGCTGTGATGACAGTGGTCATGGAGCATTGTGATGACAGGTGTAATGGGGCATTGTGATGGCAAGGGCATGGAGCATTGTGATGAGAAGTCCATGGAGCATTTTGATGACATGCATCATGCAGCTTTGTGATGACAAGGGCATGGAGCATTGTGATTACAGTGGTCATGGAACATTGTGATGACAGGGGTGAGAGAGCATTTTGATGAGAAGTGCATGGAGCATTGTGATGACAAGTTTTATGGAGCATAGCGATGAAAAGGATGTAGACCATTGTGATGAAAAGTTCATGGCGCATTGTGATGTCATGGGTCATGGAGCATTGTGCTGAGAAGCGCATGGAGCATTGTGATGAAAAGGGACATGGAGCATTGTGATGTCCAGGTCATGGAGCATTGTGATGGCAAGACCGTGGAGCATTGTAATCGCAAGACCATGGAGCATTTTGATGACGAGTGTCATCGAGCACTGTAATGACACGGGGCATGGAGAATTGTGATGACAAGGGACAAGGAACATTCTGATGACAAGCTTGTGGAGTATTGTGATGACAATGGCATGGAGCATTGTGATGAAAAAGGCATGGAGCATTGTGATGAAAACGGCATGGAACCTTTTCATGACAGGGATCAAGGAGCATTCTGACGTCAAGTGTCAGGGAGCATTGTGATGACAAGTGTGTTGAGCATTGTGATGACAAAGGTCATGGAGCATTGTGATGATAAGGGCATGGAGTATTGTGATGACAGGCATCATGGAGTGTTTTGATGACAAGTGTTATGGAACAATGTGATCACAAGGGTTTGGAGCACTGTGATGAAAGAGGTCATGGATCATTTTGATATCAAGGAGCATGGAGCATTGTGATGACAGGGGTCATGGAGCATTGTGATGAGAAGATCATGGAGTATTGAGCTGAAAATATTCATGGAGTATTCTGATGAAATGGGTCATGGGGCATTGTGATGACAAGGTCCTGGAGCACTCTGATGAGAAGACCATGGAGCCTTGTGATGAGAAGTCTCATGGAGCATTCTGATGAAAAGGGGCATGGAGCATTGTGATTACAGGGGTCCTGGAGCATTGTGATTACAAGGGCATGGAGCATTGTGTTGAAAAATGCATGGAGCCTTGTCATGACAGGGTTCAAGGAGCATACTGATGGCAAGAGTCAGGGAGCATTGTGATGACAAGTGTATTGAGCATTGTGATGACAAATGTTATGGAGCATTTTGATGAGAAGACCATGGACAATTGTGATGACGAGCGTCATGGGGCGTTGGGATGACAAGTGTTATGGAACATTGTGATCACAAGGGTTTGGAGCATTGTGATGACAGAGGTCATGGAGCATTTTGATTTCATTGTGATGACAATAGCATGAAGCATTATGATGATGGGCATGGTGCATTGTGATGACAGGGTTCATGGAGCATTGAGATGAAAAGGGACCAGGAGCATTGTGATTACAGGTGTCTTGGAGCATTGTGATGACAAGGGCATGGAGCATTGTGAATGAGAAGGCCATGGAGCATTCTGATGACATGCGTCATGGAGCTTTGTGATGACAAGGGCATGGAGCATTTGTCTGAAAATTTTCATGGATTATTGTGTTGAGAGTGGGCATGGAGCACTGTGATGACAAGGACACGGAACACTGTGATACATGGGTCATGGAGGATTGTAATGACAAGGTCATGGAGCATTGTGATGAGAAGGGCATCGAGCATTGTGATGACAAGCGTCATGGAGCTTTGTGATGACAAGGGCATGGAGCAATGTAATGAGAGGCTTCATGAAGCATTGTGATGACAATGGCATGGAGCATTGTGATGCCAAGTGTCATGGAGCTTTGTGATGACAAAGGTCATGGAGCATTTTGATGACATGGGAGTGGTGCATTGTGATGATAACGGCATGTAGCATTGTGATGATAGGGGTCATGGAACATTGTGATGACAGGGGTGAGGGAGTATTGTGATGACTAGTGATGGAACATTGTGATATCAGTGGTGAGAGATCATTTTCATGAGAAGTGCATGGAGGATTGTGATGACAATGTTTATGGAGCACTGTGATGACAAGGATGTGGGGCATTGTGATGACAACCGCATGGCACAGTGTGATCACATCGGTCATGGAGCATTGTGCTGACAAGCTCATGGAGCATTGTGATGACAGGTGTCATTGAACATTGTGCTGACAAAGGCATGGAGCACTGTGATGCCAAGGGTCACAGAGCATTGTGATGAAATGTTCATGGAGCACTGTGGTGACAAAATTCACAGAGACTTGTGATGATGAGTGCATGGACCATTATGATGACAAAGACTTGAGGCATTGTGATGACTGGAGTCACAGAGCATTGTGATGACAGGTGTCATGGAGCATTGTGATGACAAGTGCATGGAGCATTGTGATGACAGGGGCATGGAGCATCGGTCTGAAAATTTTCATGGATTATTGTGATGACAGTGGATATTGCACATTGTGAGGACAAGGGCATGGATCATTTTGATGAAAAGGGCATGGAGCATTGTGATGAAAAAGGCATAGAGCCTTTTCATGACAGGGTTCGAGAAGCATTCTGATGACAAGTGTCAGGGAGCATTGTGATGACAAGTGTATTGAGCATTGTGATGACAAAGGTCATGGAGCATTGTGATGACAAAGGCATGGATTATTGTGATGACAGGCATCATGGAGCGTTGTGATGACAAGTGTTATGGAACAATGTGATCACAAGTGTTTGGAGCACTGTGATGACAGAGGTCATGGATCATTTTGATATTAAGGAGCATGGAGAATTGTGATGACAGGGGTCATGGAGCATTGTGATGAGAAGATCATGGAGCATTGAGCTGATAATATTTATGGAGTATTCTGATGAAGGGGGTCATGGATAATTGTGATGACAAGGTCCTGGAGCACTCTGATGAGAAGACCATGGAGCCTTGTGATGAGAAGTCTCATGGAGCATTCTGATGAAAAGGGGCATGGAGCATTGTGATTACAGGGGTCTTGGAGCATTGTGATTACAAGGGCATGGAGAATTGTGAGAGATGTCCAAGGAGCATTCTGATAACATGCGTCATGGAGCTTTGTGATGACCAGGGCAAGGAGCATTTTGATTACAGGGGTCTTGGAGCATTGTGATGAAATTGGCATGGATCATTGTGATGAAAACGACATGGAGCCTTGTCATGACAGTGTTCAAGGAGCATACTGATGGCAAGAGTGAGGGAGCATTGTGATGACAAGTGTATTGAGCATTGTGATGACAAATGTAATGGAGCATTGTGATGACAATGATCATGGAGCATTGTGATGAAAAGGGCATGGAGCATTGTGATGACAAGGGCTTTTGAGAATTTTGATGACAAGTTCGTGAAGCACTGTGATGAAAAGCACATGGAGTTTGCTATGACAGGGGTCATGGAGCATTGCGATGACAAGTGCATGGAGAATGTGATTACAAGAGCATGTAACATTGTGATTTGAAGTGTCATGGAGCATTGTGATGGGAAGACGGTGGAGCATTGTGATGAGAAGACCATGGATAATTGTGATGATGAGCGTCATGGAGAACTGTAATGACATGGGGCCTGGAGCTTTGTGATGACAAGTGTCATGGAGCATTGTGATGACAGAGGTCATGGATCATTTTCATTTCAAGAAGCATGGAGCATTGTGATGACAAGGGCATGAAGCAATGTGAACCCAAGGTTCACCGAGGATTTTGATGACAATGCGAATGGAGTATTGTGATGTCAAGTGCATGGAGCATTGTGATGACAATGTCATGAAGCATTTTGCTGACCAAGGCATGGAGCATTTTGATGACAAGAGTCATGGAGCACTGTGATGACAAGCGTCACGGATCATTGTGATTAAATGGGTCATGGTGCATTGGGATGGCAAGGACATGGATCATCGTGATGACAAGTGTCATGGAGCATCTTGATGACAAGAGGAAAGGATCATTTTGTTGTCAGGTGTCATGGAGCATTGTCATGACAGTTGTCATGGAGCATTGTGATGAGAAGGTCATAGAGCATTGGGCTAAAAATATTCATGGAGTATTGTGAAGGCGGGGGTCATGGAGCATTGTGATGACAAGGGAATGGAGCATTGTGATGAGAAGGTACTGAAGCATTGTGATAAGAAAACATTGGAGCCTTGTATTGACGAGTCTCATGGAGCATTCTGATGAAAAAGGGCATGGAGAATTGTGATTACATGGGTCTTGGAACATTGTGATGAAAAGGGCATGGATCATTGTGATGAAAAAGTCATGGAGCCTTGTCATTTCAAGGTTCAAGGAGCATAATGACGACAAGAGTCAGGGAGCACTGTGATGACAAGTGTATTGTACATTGTGATGACAATTGTCATGGAGCATTGTGATGAGAAGAGCATGGATAATTGTGATGACGAGCGTCATGGGGGGTTGTGATGACAAGTTTTATGTAACACTGTGATCACAAGGGTTTGCAACATTGTGATGACAGAGATCATGGAGCATTTTGATTTCATTGTAATGAAAATAGCATGAAACATTTTGATTATGGGCATGGTTCATTGTGATGACAGGGTTCATGTAGCACGGAGATGAAAAGGGGCATGGAGCACTGTGATTACAGGGGTCTTGGAGCATTGTGATGAGAAGGTCATGGAACATTGGGCTGAAAATGTTCATGGAGAATTGTGATTACAGGGGTCATGGAGCACTGTGATGACAAGGGTCATGGAGCATTGTGATGACAAGCGTCACGGAATATTCTGATTAAATGTGTCATGGAGCATTTGGATGACAAGGGCATGGATCATTGTGATGACAAGTATCATGGAGATTTTTGGTGACAAGAGTCCCGGATCATTGTGTTGTGAGGGGTCATGGAGCGCGGGGATGACAGTGGTCATGGAGCATTGTGATGAGAAGGTCATGGATAATTGGGCTGAAAATATTCATGGAGTATTGTGATGACAGGGGTCATAGAGCATTGTGATGACAAGGGAATGGAGCATTGTGGTGACAAAGGTCACAGAGCCTTCTGTGACGAGGGCATGGACTATTGTGAGGACAAAGGTAATGAAGCATTGTGATGACTGGAGTCACGGAGCATTGTGATGACAGGGGTCATGGAGCATTGTGATGACAAGGGCATGGAGAATTGGGATGAAAGGGGCATGGAGCATTTGTCTGAAATGTTTCATGGATTATTGTGATGACAGAGGGCATGGCACATTGTGATAACTAGCGCATGGAGCATTGTGATGACAAGGTCATTGATTATTGTGAAGAAAGGTGTCAGGGAGCATTGTGGTAACATATGTCGCAGTGCATTGTGATGACAATGGCATTGAGCATTGTGATGCCAAGTGTCATGGAGAAATGTGATGAGAAATGTAATGGAGCATTGTGATGACAAGGGCTGGGAGCATTGTGATGACAAGTGTAATGGAGCATTATGATGACAAGGGAATGGATCATTGTGATGACAAGGGTCATGGAGAATTTTGATGACAAAAGTCCCAGATCATTGTGTTGTCAGGGTTCTTGGAGCATTGTGATGACATGGGTCATGGAGCATTGTGATGACAGGGGTCATGGAGCATTGTGATGACAAGGGTCTTCGAGCATTCTGATGACAAGCTTGTGGAGTATTGTGATGACAATGGCATGGAGCATTGTGAGAAAAAGGGCATGGAGCATTGTGATGAAAAAGGCATGGAGCCTTTTCAAGACAGTGTTCAAGGAGCCTTCTGAGGAAAAGTGTCTGGGAGCATTGTGATGACAAGTGTATTGAGCATTGTGATGACAAAATTCATGGAGCATTGTGATGACAAGGGCATGGATTATTGTGATGACAGTCTTCATGGAGCGTTGTGATGACAAGTGTTATGGAGCGTTGTGATGACAAGTGTTATGGAACATTGTGATCACAAGTGTTTGGAGCATTGTGATGAGAGAGGTCATGGATCATTTTTATTTCAAGAATCATGGAGCATTGTGATGACAGGGGTCATGGAGCATTGTGATGAGAAAGGAATGGAGCAATGCGATGAGAAGGTCCTGGAGCATTGTGATGAGAGGGCCATGGAGCCTTGTGATGACAAGTGTCATGGAGCATTATGCTGACAAATGCATGGAGCATTGTGATGACAAGGGACACAGAGCATTGTGAAGAAAAGTTCATGGAGCATTGTGGTGACAAAGATCACAGAGCCTCGTGTGACGAGGGCATGGATCATTGGCCTGACAATTTTCATGGATTATTGTGATGACAGTGGGCATGGAGCATTGTGATGACAAGGGCATGGAGCATTGTGGTGACAAAGATCACAGAGCCTTGTGTGACCAGGGCATGGACCACTGTGATGACAAAGGTCATGAAGCATTGTGATGACTGGAGTCACGGAGCATTGTATTGACAGGTGTCATGGAGCATTGTGATGACAAGGGCATGGAGCATTGTGATGACAGGGGCATGGAACATTGTTCTGACATGTTTCATGGATTATTGTGATGACAGTGGGCATGGCGCATTTTGATGACAGGGGCATAGAACATTGTGATGACAACGTCATGAATATTGTGAAGACAGGTGTCAGGGAGCATTGTGATGACATATGTCATTATCCATTGTGATGACAATGGCGTGGAGCATTGTGATGACTAGTAAGAATCTTAATACCTACGTATTGATATGTCTCCATAAGGGAATCAAGTGTGTCTAGACCGGCATAAACACGTCAGTGAAAATCAGCTCAACCTCATTATATAAATGTATTTCAAAAACAAAATAAAAAAACAGCGAAATTCTAACACAATTCCTTCAGGTGTTCTGATGAAACCTGGAATGACCCCATCTAAAATGACACCTGGATGAGACATAAGGGGGGATACTTGGGACTGAGAGGATTGGTGAGATTGGATGAGAAAATGCAGACCGTTTAAAGCAATAATACATGCCACCAATTCCATGGGTCCCAACTCGACAGGTAAAAGGGAATATCACTACAGTTATAACATGTATGCGAAACGTGGAAAATGGAAACACTGTGAATACGAAAGGATTCTAAAACTCAACTAATAGTCCCTATCCTGGTGCTCCGGTTTGAGTTTCCAACTGCTTTACTATCAAGCTCCCAACTTGGAGAGACAGACCCTTTAACCTCCTGGTTCGCACAGGTTGCCAATTTGGCAGAGGATGAAAGGGAAGAGGGAGAACCAATGAGAGAGTAGCTGTTAGGCATTTGGACGGTCACATGTCACTCTAATATCCCGTCAGGAAGAAAAATTAACCAAAGTCTCAGACACCCGCCAGGAACCAGTATAGGTCCTCAACCAAAATTGTGGATTTGCTGTCATCTTACAAAAAACGAGTTGAAAAATGGAGCTCTGGGGCACAGCAATTCACAAACTGGCAGCGTAATAAAGGACAACTATCGTCCAAAAATCTGTTGAGGGTTGGCAATGAGGCGGACTTGAAAACGAGGCACAATAGCATGAAACAAACTACAAGAGGTACTTTGGAATCGCCTTTTAAGCACAGCAAGAGGGGCTCATTGTCGACAATGATGCACTTGGCCAAAAAGTGCATATGCGTTTTCTCCAGAATATATTCAGGGAGAAAACGCATATGCCCTTCTGAGCCCAGCAAGCAAGCGGGCAATGCAAATCTGCACTACAAAGAAGTATCACTTCCCACCGGTCAAAAGGGACATCCGCAAAATGTGTAAAAACCAGAAAGGCAAGACAGGCCCTGGAGAACAGGGAGCCTAGTTATGCTGATGGGCACGATGTAAACTGTCAACAGCCTCTCTGGAGGAGTGCAATGTGTTCCCTAAAACAGGTAACAACAGAGCTACAGAGCGATGGGCACTTCCAGTCTAAGGAATATACCTTGGGAAAACTGAAAATCAATAAGACAGAGCCACCCCAAAATTTAGGGCTGCACTCCTTACAAGAACCTCAACTAAGGTACACCTTAAATATATCAGGAAAGACAAAAATGTTTCAAAAATTGTGGTACTTACGTACGATGGAATATCCCTCAGCCATGAAAGCAATGTCATAAGGACAGTAGCATCAAAATGAGTGGATTCAGGTACGATGATTCTAAGTGAAATAAGTCACAGAGAAAAATAAACTTATCATAAGATATCACTTATGAAGGTCCTGTAAACATGGCTACACCCGAACTGAGTTAGGAAAGAGAACAGAGTCTCACATTTAGAAAACACTCTTTTGCCTGCTTAAGGGGGAAGGAGAGGTGGGGTGATGCATAAAACCAGAGTTTGCTATTAGTACATGTGCCAATCCAAAAACCAACTACGGAATAGAAAATACCTACAACTTCCTCAGTGAAAGGGACTCAAAACCCCATATTTCCCGCAGAGGAATATATCTGACTAGTAAGAATCTTAAAACCAATGTATTGATAGGTCTCCATAAGGGAATCAAGTGTGTCTAGACTCGTGTAAACATGGCAGTGAGAGTCAGCTCAAACCCACTTATATAAAAAGGAATTTCACAAACAAAACAAAAAATCAGGTAAATTCTTTACAATTCCTTCAGGGTCTATGATGAAACCTGGAATGACCTTATCTACAACGACAGCTGGATGTGGCATAAGGCTGGACACTTGGGACTGAGAGGATTGGTGAGATTTGGTGAGCAAATGCAGACCATTTAAAGCAATAATGCGTGGCACACATTCCAACATTCCCAACTCTCCAGTTTGAAGGGAATATTACTACAGCTATAACATGTACGGGAAACAAAGAGAAAGGACACACTGTGAATACGAAAGGTTTCTAAAACTCAACTAATAGTCCCTCTCCTGGTGCTCCGGTTTGACTTTCCAACTGCTTTACTATCAATCTGCCAAATTGGAGAGACAGACCCTTTAACCTCCTGGTTCGCACAGGTTGCCAATTTGGCAGAGAATGAAAGAGAAGAGGGAGAACCAATGAGAGAGTAGCTGTTAGTCATTTGGACCGGCACATGTCACTCAAATTTCCTGGCAGGAAGAAGTATTAACCAAAGTCTCAGCCCCCCGCCGGGAACCACTATAGGTCCTGAAGCACAATTTTGGACCTGCGGTCAGCTCACAAAAAACGAGTTGAAAAATGGAGCTCATGGGCACAGCAATTCACAAACTGGCAGAGTAATAAAGGACAACTATCATCCAAAAATCTGTTGATGGAAGGCAACGAGGCGGGCTTGAAAGCGATCCAGAATTGCAGGAAACAGATTTCAGGAGGTACATTGGATTCGCCTTTAAAGCACAGGAAGAGGGGCACAAATTCGACAATGATGCACTTGGCCAGAAAGGGCGTATGGGTTTTCTCCTGAATATATTCAGGAGAAAACGCATACACCCTTTTTTGCCAAGCAAGCAAGCGGGCAATGAAAATCTGCACTACAAAGTAATATCACTTCAACCGGTCAAAAGGGACATCCTCAAAATGTGTAAAAACCAGAAAGGCAAGATAGGCCCTGGAGAACAGGGAGCCTAGTTATGCTGATGGGCTGGATGTAAATTGCCAACTGCCTCTCTGGATGAGTGCATTGTGTTCCCTAAAACAAGTAAACAACAGAGCTACAGAGACAAGGGCACTTCCAGTTTAGCGAATATACCATGGGAAAACTGAAAATCAATAATACAGAGCCACCTCAAAATTTAGGGCTGCACTGCCTACAGAACCTCAACTTGGGTACACCATAAATATCCCAGGAAAGACAAAAATATTTGAAGAAATTGTGTTACTTACGTACGATGGAATATGCCTCAGCCATGAAATCAATGTCATAAGGCCAGTGGCAGCAAAATGAGTGGATTCAGGTACGATGATTCTATGTGAAATAAGTCATAGAGAAAATGAAACTTATCATAAGATATCACTTATGAAGGTCCTGTAAACATGGCTACACATGAACAGAGTTAGGAAAGAGAACAGAGTCTCACATTTAGAAAATATTCTTATGCCTGCTTAAGGGGGAAGGAAAGGTGGGGTGATGCATAAAACCAGAGTTTGATATTAGTACATGTACCGTTCCAAAAACCAAATACGGAATAGACAAGACCTACACCATACTCAGTAAAAGGGAGTCAAAACCCAATATTTCCCACCGAGGAATATATCTGACTAGTAAGAATTTTAAAACCTATGTATTGATATGTCTCCGTATGGGAATCAAGTGTGTCCTAACTGGCATAAACATGGCAGTGGGAATCAGCTCAAACCCACTATCAAAAGGAATTTCAACAACAAAACACAAAAACTTGGAAATTCCTTACAATTCCTTCAGGGGCTCTGCTGAAACCTGGAATGACCTATCTACAAAGAAAGCTGGATGTGGCATAAGGCCGGACACTTGGGACTTAGAGGATTGGTGAGATTCGGTCAGCAAATGCAGACCATTTAAAGCAATGATGCGTGGCACACATTCCACGGGTCCCAACTCTCCAGGTTGAAGGGAATATTACTACAGCTATAACATGTACGGGAAACCTAGAGAATGGACACACTGTGAATACGAAAGGTTTCTAAAATTCAACTAATAGTCCCTTTCCTGGTGTTCCTATTTGAATTTCCAAATGCTTTACTTTCAATCTTGCAACTTGGAGAGACAGCCCCCCCTTTAACCTCCTGGTTCTCACATGTTGCCAATTTGGCGGAGGATGAAAGGGAAGATGGATAACCAATGAGAGAGTAGCTGTTAGGCATTTTGACAGGCATTAGTCACTCTAATTTCCTGGCAGGAAGAAGTATTAGCCAAAGTCTCAGCCACCCGCCGGGAACCAGTAGAGGTCCTGAACCAAAATTTTGGACTTGCGATCAGCTCACAAAAAACGAGTTGAGAAATGGAGCTCAGGGGCACAGCAATTCACAAAAGAGCAGAGTAATAAAGGAAAACTATTGTCCAAAAATCTGTTGAGGGAAGGAAACGAGGTGGACTTGAATGCGAGCCAGAATAGCAGGAAACAGATTTCTATAGGTACATTGGAATTGCCTTTAAAGCACAGGAAGAGGGACACAACTTCGATAATGATGCAATGGGCCAAAAAGGGTGTATGCGTTTTCTCCTGAATATACTCAGGAGAAAACGCATACGCCCTTTCTTGTCAAGAAAGGAAGTGGGCAATGCAAATCTGCACTACAAAGCAGTATCACTTCCCAGCAGACAAAAGGGACATCCACAAAATGTGTAAAAACTAGAAAGGCAACACTGGCCCTGGAGAACAGGGAGCCTAGTTATGCTGATGGGTGGGATGTAAATTGCCAACTGCCTCTCTGGAGGAGTGAAATGTGTTCCCTAAAACAAGTAAACACAGAGCTAGAGATCCAAGTGCACTTCCAGTCTGGGGAATATACCTTGGGAAAACTGAAAATCAATAAGACAGAGCCACCCCAAAATTTAGGGCTGCACTGCTTACAAGAACCTCAACTTGGGTACACCTGAAATATCCCAGGAAAGACAAAAATGGTTCAAGACATTGTGGTACTTATGTACGATGGATTATCCCTCAGCCATGAAATCAATGTCATAAGGCCAGTAGCAGCAAAATGAGTGGATTCAGGTATGATGATTCTAAGTGAAATAAGTCACAGAGAAGAAGAAACTTATCATAAGATATCACTTATGAAGGTCCTGTAAACATGGCTACACATGAACTGAGTTACGAAAGAGAACAGGGTCTCACAATGAGAAAACACTCTTATGCCTGCTTAAGGGGGCAGGAGAGGTGGGGTGATGCATAATACCAGAGTTTGATATTAGTACAAGTACCGTTCCAAAAACCAAATACGGAATAGACAAGACCTACACCATCCTCAGTAAAAGGGACTCAAAACTCATTATTTCCCTCCGAGGAATATATCTGCTTAGTAAGTATTTTAAAACCTATGTATTGATATGTCTCCGTAAGGGAATCAAGTGTGTCTAGACTGGCATAAACATGGCAGTGAGAATCAGCTCAAACCCACTATAAAAAGGAATTTCAAAAACAAAACAAAACAACAGGGAAATTCTTTACAATTCCTTCAGGGTCTCTGATGAAACCTGGAATGACCCTATCTACAAAGAAAGCTGGATGTGGCATAAGGCAGGACACTTGGGACTGAGAGGATTGGTGAGATTCGGTGAGCAAATGCAGACCATTTAAAGCAATAATGTGTGGCACACATTCCAACGGTCCCAACTCTCCAGGTTGAAGGGAATACTACTACAGCTATAACATTTACGGGAAACCTAGACAATGGACACACTGTGAATACAAAATGTTTCTGAAACTCAACTAATAATCCCTCTCCTGTTGCTCCGGTTTGAATTTCCAGCTGCTTTATTATCAATCTCCCAACTTGGAGAGACAGCCCCTTTAACCTCCTGGTTCTCACATGTTGCCAATTGGCAGAGAATGAAAGGTAATATGGAGAACCAATGAGAGAATTGCTGTTAGGCATTTGGACTGGCACATGTCACTCTAATTTCCCGGCAGGAAGAAGAATTAATCAAACTCTCAGCCATTCGCCGGAACCAGTAGAGGTCCTGAACCAAAATTATGGACTTGCGATCAGCTCACAAAAAACGTTGAAAAATTGAGCTCAGGGGCACAGCAATTCTCAAAAGGGCAGAGTAATAAAGGAACACTATCGTCCAAATATCTGTTGAGAGAAGGCAACGAGGAGGACTTGAAAGCGATCCAGAAATGCACGAAACCGATTTAAAGAGGTACATTGGAATCACCTTTAAAGCACAGGAAGAGGAGCACAACTTCGACAATGATGCACTTGGCCAAAAAGGGCGTATGCGTTTTCTCCTGAATATATTAAGGAGAAAAAGCATACGCCCTTTTTGGCCAAGCAAGCAAGCGGGCAATGCAAATCTGCACTACAAAGAAGTATCACTTCCCACTGGTCAAAAGAGACATCCGCAAAATGTGTAAAAACCAGAAACGCATGACAGGCCCTGGAGAAGAGGGAGCCTAGTTATGCTGATGGGACGGATGTAAATTACCAACTGCCTCTCTGGAGGAGTGCATTGTGTTCCTTCAAACAAGTAAACAACAGAGCTACAGAACCAAGTGTACTTCCAGTCTAGGGAATATACCTTGGGAAAACTGAAAATCAATAAGACAGTGCCACCCCAAAATTTAGGGTTGCACCTCTTACAAGAAGCTCAACCTGGGTACACCTTAAATATATCAGGAAAGACAAAAATGGTTCAATAAATTGTGTTACTTACATACGATGGAATATCCCTCAGCAATGAAATCAATGTCATAAGGCCAGGAGCAGCAAAATGAGTGGATTCAGGTACGATGATTCTAAGTGAAATAAGTCACAGAGAAAAAGAAACTTATCATAAGATATCACTTATGAAAGTCCTGTGAACATGGCTACACATGAACCTAGTTAGGAAAGAGAACAGAGTCTCACATGTAGAAAACACCCTTATTCCTGCTTAAGGGTGAAGGATAGGTGGGGTGATGCATAAAACCAGAGTTTGATATTAGTACAGGTACCGTTCCAAAAACCAACTACGGAATAGACAAGACCTACACCTTCCTCAGTGAAAGGGACTGAAAACCCCATATTTCCCACAGAGGAGTATATTTGACTAGTAAGAATCTTAAAACCTATGTATTGATATATCTCCGTAAGGGAAACAAGTGTGTCTAGAGTGGCATAAACATGGCAGTGAGAATCGGCTCAAACTCAGTATAAAAAGGAAATTCTAAAACATAACAAAAAAACAGGGAAATTCTTTACAATTCCTTCAGGGGCTCTGATGAAACCTGGAATGACCCTATCTACAACGACAGCTGGATGTGGCATTGGGCTGGACTCGTGGTACTGAGAGGATTGGTGAGATTCGGTGAGCAAATGCAGACCATTTAAAGCAATAATCCGTGGCACACATTCCTAGGGACCCAACTCTCCAGGTTTTAGGGAATATTACTACAGCTATAACATGTACAGGAAACCTAGAGAATGAACACACTGTGAATACGAAAGGTTTCTGAAACTCAACAAATAGTCCCTCACCTGGTGCTCCGGTTTGAATTTTCAACTGCTTCACTATCAATCTCCCAACTTGGAGAGACAGACCCTTTAACCTCCTGGTTAGCACAGGTTTCCAATTTGGCAGAAGATGAAACGGAAGAGGGAGAACCAATGAGAGAGTAGCTGTTAGGCATTTGGACTGGCACATGACACTCTAATTTCCTGGCCGGAAGAAGAATTAACCAAAGTCTCAGCCACCCGCCGGGAACCAGTATAGGTACTGAACCAAAATTTTGCACTTGTGGTCAGCTCACAAAAAACGAGTTGAAAAATGGAGCTCAGGGGCACAGCAATTCACAAACTGGCAGAGTAATAAAGGACAACTCTCGTCCAAAAATCTGTTGAGGGAAGGCAACGAGGCGGACTTGAAAGGGAGCCAGAAATGCAGGAAACAGATTTAAAGAGGTACATTGCAATCGCCTTTTAATCACAACAAGAGGGGCACGACTTCGACAATGATGCACTTGGCCAAAAAGGGCGTATGTGTTTTCTCATGAATATATTCAGGAGAAAATGCATACGCCCTATATGGCCAAGCAAGCAAGCGGGCAATGCAAATCTGCACTACAAAGAAGTATCAGTACCCCCCAGTCCAAACGGACATCGCAAAATGTGTAAATACCAGAAAGGCAAGACATGCCCTGTAGAACAGGGATCCTAGGTATGCTGATGGGCTGGATGTAAATTGCCAACTGCCTGTCTGGAAGAGTGCATTGTGTTCCCTAAAACAAGTAAAAAACAGAGCTACAGAGCCGAGGGCACTTCCAGTCTAGGGAATATACCTTGGGAGAACTGAAAATCAATAAGACAGAGCCACCCCAAAATTTAGGGCTGCTATGCTTACAAGAACCTCAACTTGGGTACACCTTAAATATGCCAGGCAAGACAAAAATGTTTCAAGAAATTGTGGTACTTACGTACGATGGAATATCCCTCAGCCATGAAATCAATGTCATAAGGCCAGTAGCAGCAAAATGAGTGGATTCAGGTACGATGATTCTAAGTGAAAAAAGTCACAGAGAAAAAGAAACTTATCATAAGATATCACTTATGAAGGTCCTGTAAACATGGCTACACATGAACTGAGTTAGGTAAGAGTACAGAGTAACGAATCTTATCTTAAGATATGACTCATAGCGGGAATGTACACATGGCTACACATGAACTGATTTACAAACAAAACAGAGTCACACATTTAGAAAACAATCTTCTACTTGCTTAAGGGGAAAGGATAGTTGGGGTAATGCATAAAACCACAGTTTTAAATTAGCACAGATACCAATACATAAACCAAGTATGTAATAGACAACACCTACTCCCAGCACAATGAACTGGACTCAACACCCCCTATTCATTGCAGAGGAATATATCTGACTTTAAGAATTTTAAAACATATGTATTCTCATGTCTCCATAAAGGAATCATGTGTGTGTATAACGGCATGAACACTGGACTGAAATTCAGCTAAACCCCCCGTATAAAAATAAATTTCAAAAGCAAAATGCAAAAACAGTGAAACAGAGAGAAATTCTTAAAAATTACGTTCAGGGCCTGTGATGCAACGTGGATTGACCAACTTTACACCCACCTCTGGATGAGACATAAGACTGGACACTTGGAGCTGACAAGATTGCTGAGGTTGTGTGAGCAAAAGAACACCACTTAGAGTAATACTTTGTGCTACCCATTCTAGTGGTCCCAACTCTCCAGGTTTAAGGGAATCTTCCTACAGTTAAAAATGCCTGGGAAACCCAGTGGTTGGTACACTGTGTAATCGGCAAAGTTTTCTAAAAGGTACCTCTGTTTTCCTTTCGTCGTGGTCGGCTTCGCCATTCCATCCGCATTACTGAAAATCTCCCCACTTGGAGTGTCAGCGGATTGACGCTCCTGTTATGCACAGTTTGCAAATTGTGCAGAGGATGAACAGGAAGAGGGGAAACAAATGAGAGATTAGCTGTAGGTGTTTGGATGGGCACATATCTCTCTAGTTTCACCTCAGGAAGAAGAATTAACCAAAGGCTCAGCCTGCAGCCCCGGAACCAGACTAGGGCCTAAAGCCATCCTGCGGTATTGAAGCCAGCTCACAAATAAGCGAGTTGAAAAATGGAAATCAGGGGCACAGCAATTCACAAACTTGCAGAGTTATAAAGGACAACTATCATCCAGAAATATATTGAGGTAAGGCAGGGAAGAGGATTTGAATGCAAGGCAGAATTTAAGGAAACAGATTTCAAGAGGTAGATTGGAGTCGTCTTTAAAGCACATGAAAAGCGACAGATCTTCGACAATGTTGCCCTTGGCCGAAAAGGGAGTATGTGTATTTTCTTGAATATATTCGGGAAAAAATGCATACGCCCTTTTTGGCCAAGCAAGCCATCAGGCATTGCAAATCCACACTACATAGAAGTGTCACTTACCTCCGGTCAAAAGGGCCATCCGCAAATAGTGTAAAAACCACAAATACAGGACAGGCCATGGAGAAAAGGGAGCCTGGTTATGCCGATGGACAGGATGTAAATTGCCAACAGCCTCTCTGGAGAACTGTATGTTGTTTTCTAAAACAGAGCTACAGAGCATAGCACACTTCCACTCATGGGCGTGTATTTTGGGAAAACTAAAAATCCACAACACACAGCAAGCCCAAAGTTTAGGGCTGCTCTGTTTACAAGAACCACGACTTCGGTACACTTTAAATATCCCAGGAAAGGGAAAAAAAATGGATAAATATGTTGTGGTACTTATATACAATGGAATGTCACTCAGACATAAAATCAATGTCATAAGGCCAATAGCAGCATAATGAGTGGCTTTAGGTACGATGATGCTAACTGAAGTGAGCCACAAAGAAAAAGAAACTTATTGTAATATATCACTTATAGAGGGAATGTAAACATGGCTACACATGAACTGAATTTCAAAAGAGAACAGAGTTACACATTTAGAAAACACACTTATCCCTCCTTAAGGGGAAAGGTGATGTGGGTTGATGTTTAAAAGCAGGATTTGAAATTAGCACAGATACCATTACATATACCAAATATGTAATAGACCAGACCTACTCCTTTCTCAATGAACTGGACACAGAACACCCTACTCACTGAAGAGGAATATATCTGACTGGTAATAATCTTGAAACCTATGTATTTATATGTCTCCATAATGGAATCAAGTGTATGCAGATTGGCATAAACACAGATCAATGGAACAGGACAGAAAGTGCAGAGATAAACCTACATACCTATGCCTATCTCATCTATGACAAAGGAGCTAAGGATATACAATGGAGAAAAGACAGTCTCTTCAGTAATTGGTGCTGCGAAAACTGGACCCCTACACATAAAAGAATGAAATTAGAACACTCCATAACACCATACACAAAAATAAACTCTAAATTGATCAGAGATCTAAATATAAGACCAGACACTATAAAACACTTAGAGGAAACCATTGGCAGAACACACTATGACATAAATCACAACAAGATCCTTTTTGACCCACCTCCTAGAGAAATGGAAATAAAAACAGAAATCAACAAATGGGACCTAATGAAACTTAAAAGCTTTTACACAGTACAGGAAAACATAAACAAGATGCAAAAACAACCCTCAGAATGGGAGAAAATATTTTCAAATGAAGCAATTGACAAAGGATTAATCTCCAAACTTTACAAGCACCTCATGTAGCTCAATATCACAAAAACAAACAACCCAATCCAAAAACGGGCAGAAGACCTAAATAGACATTTCTCCAAAGAAGATATACAGATTACCAAGAAACACATGAAAGAATGCTGAACATCACTAATCATTAGAGAAATGCAAATCCAAACTACCGTGAGGTATCACCTCACAGCAGTCAGAGTGGCAATCATCAAAAAAATCTACAAAACAATAAATGCTGGAGAGGCCTTTATTGGAGAAAAGGGAACACACTTGCACTGTGGGTAGGAAGGTAAATTGATATGGGCACTAGGGAGAACAGTACGGAGGTTCCTTTAAATAACTAACAATAGAAGTACCATACGACACAACAATCCAACTACTGGGCATTTGCCTTGCGAAAACCATAATTCAAAAAGAGTTTTGTACAAAAATGTTCATTTCAACTATATTTACAATAGCCAGGATATGGAAGCAACCTAAGTGTCCATGGACAGATGAATGGATAAGGAAGATATGGCACATATATACAATGGAATATCACTCAGCCATAAAAAGAAGCAAAACTGAGTTATTTGCACTGAGGTGGATGGACTTAGAATCTGTCCTACACAGTGAAGTAATTCAGAAAGGGAAAAACAAATACTGTATGTTAACAGAGATATACGGAATCTAATGAGGAAAAAAAAAGATTTTGAAGAACCTAGTGGCAGGACAGGATTAAGGCCACAGACATAGGGAAAGGACTTTAGGACACCGGAAGGGGGATGGGTAAGATGGGACGAAGTGAGAGAGTGGCATGGACATAAATACATTACCACATGTAATACTGATAGCTACTGGGAAGCAGCCACATAGAACAGGGAGGTCAGCTCGGTGCTTTGTGACCACCTAAAAGGGTGGGATATGGAGTGTGGGAAGGAGATGCAAGAGGGAGGCGATCTGGTGATATCTGTATATGTATAGCTGATTCACTTTGTTATACAGCAGAAACTAACACTCCATTGTAAAGCAATTATACTCCAATAAAGGTGGAAAAGGAAAAAAAAGAAAGAAAGCCCAGGGATAAACCTACACACCTATGCTCAACTAATCTATGACAAAGGAGACAAGACTTTACAATGGAGAAAAGAGAGTTTCTTCAGTCAGTGGTGCTGGGAATTATGGACAGCTATATGTAAAAGAATGAAATTAGAACACTACCCAGCACCATATATAAAAATATATTCAAAATGGATTAGAGACCTTAATGTAAGACCGGACAGTATAAAACTCTGAAAGGAAAACTTACGAAGAATACTCTGACGTAAATCACAGCAAGATCTTTTTTTGATCCATCTCCTATAGTAATGAAATAAAAAAAAAGAAGCTAAACAGATGGGACCTAATGAAACGTAAAAGCTTTTGCAAAGCAAAGGAAACTGCAAACAAGACGAAAAGACAACCCTCAGAATGGCAGAATATATTTGCAAACGAATCAATGGACAAATGATTAATCTCCAATATATATAAACAGCTCATGCAGCTCAACATTAATAAGACAAAAAAACCAATACAAAAATGGAAGCAGATCTAAATAGACATTTCTTCCAAGAAGACATAGAGATGGCCAAGACGCACATGAAAATCTGCTCAACATCACTAATTATTAGAGAAATGGAAATCGAAACTACAATGAGGTATCACGTCACACCTGTTAGAATGGGCATCATCAGAAAATCTACAAACAACAAATGCTGGAGAGGGTGTGGAGAAAAGGAACCTTCTTCCACTATTGTTGGGAATGTAAATCGATACAGTCTCTATGGAGAACAGAATGGAGGTTCCTTAAAAAACTAAAAATAGAATTACCATATAATCCAGCAATCCCACTACTGGGCATATAAAGAGAGAAAACCATAAATCAAAAAGACACATTCACCACAATGATCATTGCAGCACTATTTACAGTAGCCAGGTAATGAAAGCAACCTAAGTACCCACAGACAGACGAGTGGATAAAGATGTGGTACATATATACAATGGAATATTACTCAGCCATACACAGGAATGAAATTGGGTCATTTGTAGAGATCTTGATGGATCTAGAGACTGTCATACAGAGTGAAGTAAGTCAGAAAGAGAAAAACAAATATTGTATATTAATGCATATATGTGGAACCTAGAAAAATGGTACAGATTAACCGGTTTGCAGGGAAGAGATAGAGACACAGATGTAGAGAACAAACATATGGACACCAAGGGGGGAACACCATGGGAGGGTGGTGGTGGGATGAATTGGGAGACTGGGATTCACATGTGCACACTTATATGTATAAAATAGATATCCAATAAGAACCTGCTGTATAAAAGAAATAAATAAATTTTAAAAAATTAAAAATAAATAAATAATATATAATAAAATAAAACAGAAAAAAAGTTTTTCCCTTCATATAGACGTCTTTATATAAATTCATTATTTCCATTTTTATATCTCTAAATTAAAAAAAAGAGGAATAAATAAAACCTACCTTGAACCAAAAAGAAAAAAGGAAAAAAAAAAAAAAAAAAAAAAAAACAGAACCCACCTGTTATACAAAGGAAAATCGTATCAGGGCACTTGTTCCAGTGGTAAAAAATTCTTAAGTTTGTCAGAAGTGGGAAATCATCTCCCATGCAGTCAGCAGCGCTCCCCCCCACAAGAGGCATCCTCATTGCAAAGCTGGGGGACAATGTCAAGGCATCTGTGAGTAAATGTGAGCTGTACCCCAGTCCTGCTGCATCTGAAATCTTCCCACTCTTTCCAGGTAAAACACCTGAATATGTACAAGAACTTGCAAGCCTAGAGGAAGGGCTGTGGAGCCACACCAGCGACAGCATGCAGGCCGACTTGCTGCCAGCAGGCCAGCCAGGATGGTCCTGGCCCCAGATGTTCTTCTGGAAGCTTTCCATTTCCCTGCCTGAGATACCCCTCCTGCCACGGCCCCCACTGCTTTTTTACTTCCTCACCTTTGCCTGGGGAGAAATTCCAGCGACAGGTATGGATGACACATCCTCTTCTTTAGCAGGTGGCAGCATGACAACTCCTGCAGAAAGTCCAGCAGAGCCCCTCTCACACTGGGCCGCTCACAAAGCCACGGCCCCTCACTCCCTCCCACCACCCCAGCCCCGACACTGCTGACGGGGCAGAGAATATGGCGTCAGGCACAGCTACAGGAGCTCTTGCTGACTGGAGAGGTGCTTATATTGATCTCAACCCAGTCACACCTGGGGAGGGCTGGCAGGCAGTGTCAGGCTGCCCTAATCAGCCAATCCTCACCCCTCAGGGGCTCACAGTTGCAAAAAATGAACCTTGCTAAACGGGCCAGGCCCAAGGAACAGGTGTGGGCTCTTGAGAGTCAGGATACACAAGGGGCTGCAGCTGCAGCTTGTTTTCTTATCATTTTATCTGGTCCATGAGTGGAAAACAACTTCAAGAAGACCCTATCCTAATGAGAGGAACCCAGGAGTCAGGGAGAGGAGTGATGGTGGGTGGAGATAGCGGCCTGGTGCCCTGGCTGCAGTGGAAGTGTCTGGAAGAGCAGGCAGAGAGAGGCCACACACAGTGATACCTGGGGTCACAGACCTGTCAGAGCTGCTGTTTTTTAGTTCAAGTCCTGCTCTGAAGTGTTCTGTGTCAGCTCTGAGCGACAGGTGAGCTGGGGGTTCTCTGCAAGGTCGTCTATGTGCACGGTTCCTGTGTGTCCAGCCCTTCTGGGGTACCTGCCCAGGGGAGCTCCATATCCTGGGAAGGGCCTGACTATGAGAGCCCCATGGGCTTCTGTGTAGCTGCACAGGTGAGCTCCATACCCTGGGAGGGACTTGACCACGAGAGCCCCGTGGGCTGTGGGGGTGGAGGTGCAGCCCAGGTGAGCTCCATATCCTGGGATTGGCCTGACCACGAGAGCCCCATGGGCTGCTAGAGACCTGGTAAAGTATATCAGGACAGTCAGTGAAGCCACTGAGGATATACATCCAGTAGCTCCTATTTCCTACACCCTGCTGGTCATTCTACCATCCACCAGGCCATGGCATTCTGTATTAGACTTCAATGATGCCTTCTTCTGTATTCCACTCATCTCAGAGTCACAAGAATTTTTGGCTTGTGAGTGGCAGGACACAACATGCAACAAAAGCAATAATGCTGGGCCATCCTGCCCCAATGGTTCAAAAATCCCCACACCATCATTGGGGAAATGTCCTCTAAAGACCTAAAAGTTCTACCTCTGTAAAAGGGAACCCTCCTTCAATATGCAGATGACATTCTGATCGCCAGGCCTACTAAAGATGCATCTGAACTACCTATCCAAGAAAGGATAGAAGGTGTCCAAGAAAAAGGCTCAAATATCCCAGGCTAAGGTGACATGCCTGGGCTTCATTCTCACAGATATTCGGAGAAACGCATCCCAGGATAGGGAAGAAGCCATTTGAATCCTTACCTCTTCTAAAACTATAAGACAGCTTAGGGGTTCCTGGGGAGGCCAAGGTTTTATGCATCTGGATCCCTAACTACAGTCTAATAGCTGGGCCTCTACATGAAACACTGACACGAAAAGATGATGATCCTTCTGAATAGAATCCAGAAGCAGCCTTTCAAGAATGGAAAGAGCAGTCAATTCAGGCCCTTGCCCGGGAACTCCCTAATTTAGCTAAACCCTTTGACCTTTACATACCCAGTCAAAGGTTAATCACCCTTGGAGCCTTAGTGCAAAAACTGGGACCACTTGAAATGGAGCAACACAAGCATGCCCTTCGGGTATGATAAACTATGGTCACCAAGGGCGTTGCCCACCGCCCAATCAGGCCAGGATACTGGGGTATCTAAAAAGGTGGAAATCAGCAGCCCACAAGGCCAGCTCTCCTCTAAGGGAAAAGAATCCCACGTGGTGATCCTAACCACCCATCATGCCCTGAAGTTGCAGGGGTCGCTCTGTGGACACACTGACCTCGAGTGAGGAGGCCCTCCAACTCCAACCTCCAGAGAGACAAACGGGGGCAATGGGCCCCCAAGATGACTCGTGTGACCATCACTTGACCTGGAGTTTCTCTCAGAAAACAAGTCTGTGCCCCAAAAGAGCAGACTACTGCTTGCAGGAATTACTGCACCCAGACGAGAGCTAATAAGCTTGGCGGGGGAAACGTATATCACGCTTTCACCATAGAAAACCCTACAGAAACCACGGTGATGGTGGCCAATATAACCGGCTGGACTGCTGGCTACTTCAAAAGGCCGTTGACTCAGTGGACGTCATGGTCCTGGATCACCACCGACCCTGGACTGTCTTGGAGTTGAGCGGGCAGGGCTCTGACACATGGTGCTGTTTATACATTAATTCAGGGACCTAATTAAAGAAAGCACAGACTACTGGTCAGAGCATCTAGGCTGGCAAAACCCGTTAGCCTAAGGTCGCTGAACAAATGTGGGGTGGGGTGAAACCTGCCACGGCAGCATCTCTGTGCATGTCTTTCCTGGACGCTTAAAGGTCATTAGAATCTATAACACTTCCAATGCTGGTGCTCAGGTGGACGAGGAGTGAGGCAGGAAACCTTGGGACAACCAGCCTCACCTGGAGGCTGCTAGGGAGAAGTTTTACCCCTCCCCCCGTGTATGAGGGCTCCCACCTCAGCATGAAGCTGTTACAAAAGAAGGGTCTGAACCCTCAGCACCCCAAGAGTGAGGAACGGGACAAAAAGCAGAGGAAGTGTTCATCACCGGCAACATTCATTAAAAATTCCTGGGAGATAAAAAGAGAATCTGGGCAATAAAATAAAGTCTAATCTGTTTTTCCTTTGTGCTTTGTCTAATTTCACGTGCTCCTAGGGTTCCACATGCAGAGGTCCCACACCCGGCACTTCAGACCCGATTTCCTAGTGCAGAATGGCTGGGCCGACACCTCAGCTAGTGGGGTCCCATGCAACTCCGCGACATAGAGCCTGAGCTGCAGCCAACCCAGCCCTCGAGAGCTCCATCCCCTCCCTCCTGCTGACGCTGCTGGGATCCCTACACAGCAGCCCAGCCCACAGCCCACGGGGGAGTGCACGCTCTCACCTCTCCATTCTGTTTTCAAAATATAAAGTTTCCTTTGCTTCTGAACCAAAGTCAGTCTTGATCTGTTGGCTCCAATGACACTGGGCACGGGGACTCCTGTTGGGGTCCACTCTGGAAGATCAGTAACAGAAATTGAGAACATTGTAACTTCAATGAACAGATGTGTGAGCCAAACTGTAGTTAACATAGAGCAGTGTATAAGGCTCGGGTAAAATAAGATGTTTCTAAGACTTACATTTGATATTTCCATCACTTTACTATAAGCAAGTTCAGTGAAGACGTCTGTCTTTTTTGTCAGGTCAACATTAGAGAAATGAAGTGATTTATTCCCAAGGATGTACATCGAATACTCTTGGCTGAAGCTTCAATCTTGTTTTGAATGCTTTTCCATTGAGAATGATACCTCTCTTTCAGCTTCCCCATTTCTGAGAAGTATAAAATCTTATAATTTATTATTACCAAAGGGGAAAGGTAGGAGAAGGGATAAATTAACAGTTTGGGATTAACACATACACACTGCTATGTATAAAACAGATCATCAACAAGGAACTACTGTATAGCACAGGGAACTATACTGAATATATTGCAATAACCTATAAGGGGAAATAATCTGAAAAAGAATAGATATTTTTATTGACATCATCTATCAATGACAGATAAAATGTAAACTAAGCAAGGCCGATGGTGAGCACTTCTGATCCCGAAGATTTCAATCATCTAAAGTTTGGACTCTGCCTATTTCCCAAGGCCCTTAATGGACATATGTGTAGCCGTAGCTTAAAAATTCCCCAGTTTGGGGTTCGGGGAGGCACTGATTTGGAAAAATTCCTGGTGTTCTCCGTACATGCAAGGGACCCTTGCTATGGCTAAAACATGCCTGTCACACCTAGAGGATGGTACACCGTTTGATCGGAAACAATTTGGAAAAGGCACCTCATCTCCTCTTCGCCTGGTGCTCGGGTTCACCCCTCCAGCATCTTTCCTAACAATCTCCTCACTTGGGGATATCAGCACCGTCAACATCCTGTTGCACACAGTTTGGAATTTCTCTGGAGGATGAAGCGGAAGGATGAGAAAAAATTAGAGACATGTCCTAGGTGTTCAGACAGGCACATGCCACTCTAATTTCCAATCCGGAAGACAAATTCATCAAAGGCTAGAATTGCCCACGGAAACAGAATAGGGCTAGAGGAAATCCCGCTGTTTTCTGTCCAGTTTCCAAAAACACAAGTTAAAAAATGGAACTCAGGGGCAGTAAAATTCATGAAACTGCAGAGTTGAAAATATCTATCGTCAAAAAATGTCTTGAGGTAAGTCACAGAAAAGGACTTGTAAGCAAGGGAGAGTGGCAGGAAACAGATTTGAGGAGGTAAAAATGACTCCCCATTAAAGCACAAGAAAAGGGGCTGAACATCGCCAATGATGCAGTTGGCCAAAAAGGGTGTATGCATTTTCTTCTGAATATAATCAAGTAAAGGCCATACACACATTTTATCCAACCAAACAGGTGGGCACTGGAAATCTATACTACAAAATGTATCACTTCACTTCAGTCAGAAGGGCCATCAACATAAAGTGTAAACACCAGAAATGTAGGACAGTGTGAGGAGAAAAGGGAGCACTCTGAGGCTGATATTGCTAATGTAATTTGCCAACGGCCACTCTGGAGAAGTGTATTGTGTTTGCTAAAACATCTAAAAAATGAGCTACAGAGCATAGGGCACTTGCACTCATGGGCGTATACCTTGGGAAAAACAAAAATCGACAGAAAACAGGCACCCCAACGTTTACCACCTCTCTGTTAAAAAGGGCCTCAACTTGGATATAACCTAAATGTCCCTGGAAGGATAAAATGGATAAAAGAGTTGGGGTACTTATGTAGAGTGGAATATTACTCATCCAGAAATCAATGAAATAAGGCCAGTTGTAACAACTCTGGAGGAGTTACATACGATCATTCTAAGTGACATATGACAGAAAGAAAAAGACACATATCAAAAGATGTCACTTAAAGGTGGAATCAAAAATGGCTACACATGAAATAAATTACAAAATAGAAACATAGTAAAATATGTAGAAAATAGACATAAGGCTGCTAAATGGAAAAGGTGGGGAAGTGTGAGGTATTATCCAGGAGGTTGAAATTAGCAAAGACACCATTCCAAGTATGAAATTGAATAACTGACAAGGCCTACATGGTACCTCAAAGAACTGCACTCAGCACACTCAACTCACTGGAAAATAATATATATGACTGGTAAGCATCTGAAAAAGAATTTATTGTTGTCTCACAGTACATGAATCAAGTGGATGTATAGCAGCAAAAAACAGAGCTTTGAAAATCAGCTGTAACCAATATAAAAATAAATTTAAAAATATTTATAAAAAAAAAAGAAAAAAAAAAAAAGAAAAAAAAAAATATTTATAAAAACAGTGAGACAGACAAAACTTCTTATAACTTTTGTTGATGGGCTACGATGTAACATAGATTGAACACATGTAGACCCACAGCAGGATGATATATAAGGCAGGAAGCTATGCATGCTAAGAGATGTTAGAGAGGCTGGGTGAGTAAAGGCAGACCTTTTAAAGTAATACTGCCTGATTCCCATTCTTTGCGTCCCAAATCTGCAGGTTCAAGGGAATCTTCCGACAGCAAAAACATGCCTGGAAAACTGAGACGAATATAGACCGTGTGACAAGGAAAGGTGTCTAAAATACACCTCATTTTTGATCTCCTGCTGCTGGGGTTCGCCATTCTAGCCAAATTACTAACAATCTCCCCACTTGGAGAATCAGCACCTTTAACCTCCTGTTTCACACAGTTTGCAATTTGTGCAGAGGATAAACGGGAAGAGGGGGAACCAATGAGAGACTAGCTGTAGGAGTTTTGACAGGCACATGCCACTCTAATTTCCCATTAGGAAGAAGAATTAACCAAAGGCTCAGCCTGCCTCCCGAGAACCAGAATAGGGCCGGAAGCAATACAATGGTTTGGCGGCCAGCTCACAAAAAATGCGAGTTGCAAAATGGGGCTCAGGAGCAAACAATTCAAACCTGCAAAGATAAAAATGATAACCAACGTCCAAAAATATATTCAGGTAAGGCAACGAAGAGGATCTGATTGAGAGGCAGAATTGCAGGAAACAGATTTCAAAAGGTAGATTTGACTCACATTTAAAGCATAGGAAAAGCAGCAGAATTTCTAAAATGATGCATTTGGGGAAAAGGGTGTATGAGTTTTTTTCGTGAATATCTTCAGGAAAAAAACACATACAGAGTTTTTGGCCAACCAAGCAAGCAGGAAATGCAAATCCGCACAACAAAGAAGTCTCAATTTCCACTGCTCAGAAAGGCCATCCAAAAAATGTGTACAAACCAGAAATGCAGGAGAGGCCATGGAGAACAGGGACGTAGTCACGCTGATGGGTGTGGTATAAATATCCAAGACCCACTCTGAAGAAGTGTATGCTGTTTCCTAAAACATCTAAAATACAAAGCTACCGAGCATAGGGCACTTCCACTCATGGGCATATAACTTGGGAAGACTAAATATCAACAAGACACAGGCACCCCAAAATTTAAGGCTGCTCTGCAAAAAAGAACCTCAACTTCAGTACACCTTAAGTATTCCGGGATAGAGAAAATTGCGTAAAGAACTTGTGGTAATTTTGTTTAAAAGAATATCACTCAGACATAAAATCAATGTCATAAGGCCAGTAGCAGCATAATGAGTGGATTTAGGTACGATGATTCTAAATGAAATAAGTCACACAGAAAAAGAAACTTATCATAAAATATCACTTATGAAGGTCCTGTAAACATGGCTACACATGAACTGAGTTAGGAAAGAGAACAGAGTCTCACATTGAGAAAACACTCTTTCGCCTGCTTAAGGGGAAAGGAGAGGTGGGGTGATGCATAAAACCAGACTTTGATATTAGCACTGGTACCATTCCATGAAGCAAATACAGAATAGACAAATCCTACACCTTCCTCTGTGAATGGGACTCAACACCCCTATTCCACACAGAGGAATATATCTGACTAGTAAGAATCTTAAAACCTATATATTGATATGTCTCCATAAGGGAATCAAGTGTGTCTATACAGGCATAAACACGTCGGTGAAAATCAGCTCAACCCCATTATAAAAATGAATTTCAAAAACAAAACAAAAAAAAAACAGCGAAATTCTTACACAATTCCTTCAGGGGTTCTGATGAAACCTGGAACGACCCTATCTGCAAAGACAGCTAGATGAGACATAAGGCTGGATACTTGGGGCTGAGAGGACTTGTGAGATTGGGTGAGAAAATGCAGATCCTTTAAAGCAGTAATGCATGCCACCAATTCCATGGGTCCCAACTCTCCAGGTAGAAGGGAATATCAATACAGTTATAACATGTATGGGAAACCTAGAGAATGGACACCCTGTGATGGCAAAAGATTTCTAAAAGGCTCGTAATTTTTCCTCTCCTTGTGCTCCAGTTTGGCATTCCAACTGCTTTATAATCAATCTCCCAACCTGGAGAGTCAGCCCCTATAAGCTACTGGTTCGCACAGTTTGCAAATTTTGCAGTGGATGAAAGGAAAGAGGGAGAACCAATCAGAGAGTAGCTGTAGGCATTTGGACGGACACATGTCACTATAATTTCCCGTCCGGAAGGAAGAATTAACCAAAGCGTCAGCCTGCACCCCCGGAACCAGTATAGGTCCTGTAGCAAAATTGTAGATTTGCGGTCAGCTCACAAAAACACGAGTTGAAAATTGGAGCTCAGGGGCACAGCAATTCACAAACCTGCAGAGTTATAAAGGACAACTCTCTTCCAAAAATCTGTTGAGGGAAGGCAACGAAGCAGACTTGAAAATGAGGCCGAATTGCAGAAAACATATTTCAAGAGTTAAACTGGAATCACCTTTAAAGCACAGGAAAAGCGTAACAACTTCGACAATGATGCACTTGACCAAAAAGGGCGTATGCATTTTCTGCTGAATATATTCAGGAGAAAAGTCATACGCCCTTTCTGGCCAATCAAGCATCCCCGCAATACAAATCCACACTACAAAGAATTGTCACTTCCCACCGGTCAAAAGGGACATCTGAAAATCTGTAAAAACCAGAAAATAAAGACAGAGATGACAAGAGCATGTTGCAATGTGATCCCAGGGGTCATGGAGGATTGTGATGACAAGGCCATGTAGCATTGTGCTGACAAAGGCATGGAGCATTGTGATGACAAGGGTCACGGAGCACTGTGATGACAATCGTCACGGAGCATTGTGATTACATGGATCATGCAGCATTGGGATGAAAAGGGCATGGATCATTGTGATGACAAGGGTTATGGAGCATTTTGATGTCAAGAGTCCCGGATCACTGTGTTGTCAGGGGTCATGGAGGGTTTTGATGACATTGGTCATAGAGCATTGTGATGATAAGGGTCATGGAGAAGTGAGATGAGAAGTTCATGGATCTTTGGGCTGAAAATATTCATGGAGTATTGTGCAGACACGGGTCATGGAGCACTGTGATGACAAGGTCCTGGAGCACTGTGATGAGAAGACCATGGAGCCTTGTGATGAGAAGTCTCATGGAGCATTCTGATGAAAAGGGGCAAGGAGCATTGTGATTACAAGGGTCTTGGAGCATTGGGATGACAAGGGCACGGAGCATTTGGATGAGAAGACCATAGAGCGTTCTGATGGCATGCATCATGGAGATTTGTGATGACAAGGGCATGGAGCATTGTGATTACAGGGGTCTTGGAGCATTGTGATGAAAAGGGCATGTATCATTGTGATGGAAAAGGCATGGAGCCTTGTCATGACAGGGTTCAAGGAGCATACTGACGACATGTGTCAGGGAGCATTGTGATGACAAGTGTATTGAGCATTGTGATGACAAAGGTCATGGAGCATTGTGATGAGAAACCCCTCTATAATTGTGATGACGAGCGTCATGGGGCGTTGTGTTGACAAGTGTTATGGAAGTTTGTGATAACAACGGTTTGGAGCATTGTGATGATGGAGGTCATGGAGCATTTTGATTTCATTGTGAGGACAATAGCAACAAGCATTATGATGATGGGCATGGTCCATTGTGATTACAGGGTTCATGGAGCATTGAGATGAAAAGGGGCATGGAGCATTGTGATTAAAGTTGTCTTGGAGCACTGTGATGACAAGGGCATGGAGCATTGTGATGAGAAGGCAATTTAGCATTCTGATGACATGCGTCATGGAGCTTTGTGATGACAAGGACATGGAGCATTGTGATGACAGTGGCATGGAAAATCGGTCAAAAAAGTTTCATGGATTATTGTGATGACAGTGGGCATGGCGCATTGTGATGACAAGGGCATGGAGCATGGTGATTATAAGGTCATGGATTATTGTGAAGACAGGTGATAGGGAGCGTTGTGATGACATATGTCACGGTCCATTGAGATGGCATGGAGCATTGTGATGCCAAGAGTCATGGAGGATTGTGATGACAAAGATAATGGAGCATTGTGATGACAAGGGCTTGGAGCATTGTGATGAGAAGTGTCATGGAGCATTGTGATGACAGGGGCATGGAGCATTGTGATGACAACGGACATTGGGAATTTTGATGACAAGGTATGAAGCATTTTGATGACAAAGGCATGGAGCTTGCTATGACAGGGGTCATGGGGCATTGCGATCACAGATGTATGGAGAATTGTGATGACAAGAGCATGTAACATTTTGATGAGAAGTGTCATGGAGCATTGTGATGAGAGTGGGCCTGGAGCATTGTGATGACAAGGGCACGGAACACTGTGATACATGGGTCATTGAAGATTGTAATGACAAGGGCATGGAGCATTGTGATGAGAAGGGCCTCAAGCATTGTACCAAGCGTCATGGACCTTTGTTATGGCAAGGGCATGGAGCAATGTGATGAGAGGCGTCATGGAGCATTGTGATGAGAAGACCATGGAGCCTTGTGATGACAAGTCTCATGGAGCATTCTGATGAAAAGGGGCATGGAGCATTGTGATTACATGGGTCTTGGAGCATTGTGATTACAAGGGCATGGAGAATTGTGAGAGAAGGCCAAGGAGCATTCTGATGACATGCGTCATGGAGCTTTGTGATGACCAGGGCAAAGAGCATTGTGATTACAGGTGTCTTGGAGCATTATGATGAAAAGACTCCGGATCATTGTGATGAAAAAGGCATGGAGCCTTGTCATGACAGGGTTCAAGGAGCATACTGATGGCAAGAGTCAGGGAGCATTGTGATGACAAGTGTATTGAGCATTGTGATGACAAAGGTTATGGAGCACTGTGATGAGAAGACCATGGATAATTGTGATGATGAGCGTTATGGGGCATTGTGATGACAAGTGTTATGGAACATTGTGATCACAAGGGTTTGGAGCATTGTGATGACAGAGGTCATTGAGCATTTTAATTTCATTGTGATGACAATAGCATGAAGCATTATGATGATGGGCATGGTGCATTGTGATGAGAGGCTTCATGGAGCATTGAGATGAAAATGGCCATGGAGCATTGCGATTACAGGTGTCTTGTAGCATTGGGATGGCAAGGGCATGGAGTATTGTGATGGCAATGGTCATGGAGCATTTTCATGACAAGAGTCCCGGATCATTGTGTTGTCAAGGGCCATGGAGCATTGTGATGACAGGGGCATGGAACATTGGTCTGACAATTTCATGGATTATTGTGATGACAGTGGGCATGGCGCCTTGTGATGACAAGGGAATGGATCATTGTGATGACAAGGTCATGGATTATTGTGAAGACAGGTGTCAGGGAGCATTGTGATGACATATGTCAAGGTGCATTGTGATGACAATGGCATGGAGCATTGTGATACCAAGTGTCATGGAGGATTGTGATGACAAATGTAATGGAGCATTGTTATGACAAGGGCTTGGAGCATTGTGATGAGAAGTGTCATGGAGCATTGTGATGACAAGGGCATGGAGCATTGTGATGACAACGGCCATTGAGAATTTTGATGATGTTGTGAAGCATTGCGATGACAAGCACATGGAGCTTGCTCTGACAGGGGTCATGGAGTATTGCGATGACAAGTGCATGGATAATTGTGATGACAAGTGCATGGATAATTGTGATGACAAGAGCATATAACATTGTGATGAGAAGTGTCATGGCACATTGTGATGAGAGGGACGTGGAGAATTGTGATGACAAGGGACATGGAGCATTGAGATGACCAGGGCATTCAGCATTGTGATGGCAAGACCGTGGAACATTGTGATGAGCAGATCATGGGTAATTGTGATGACGAGCGTCATGGAGCACTGTAATGACAAGGGGAATGGAGCATTGTGATGACAGGTGTCATGGATCATTTTGATGAGAGGGGTCATGGAGCCTTCTTATGACCAGCTTGTGGAGTATTGTGATGACACTGGCATGGAGCATTGTGATGAAAAGGGCATGGAGCATTGTGATGAAAAAGGCATGGAGTCTTTTCATGACAGTTTTCAAGGAGCATTCTGATGACAAGTGTCAGGGAGCATTGTGATGACAAGTCTATTGAGCATTGTGATGACAAAGTTCATGCAGCATTGTGATGACAGGCATCACAGTGCGTTGTGATGACAAGGGTTATGGAACATTGTGATCACAAGGGTTTGGAGCATTGTGATGAGAGAGGGCATGGAACATTTTCATTTCAACGACCATGAAGCATTGTGATGACAAGGGCATGAAGCAATGTGAACCCAAGTTTCATCGAGGATTTTGATGACAATCGGAATGGAGTACTGTTATGACAAGCACATGGAGCATTGTAATGACAAGGTCATGTAGCATTTTGCTGACAAATGCACTGAACATTTTGATGACAAAGGTCATGGAGCACTGTGATGACAAGCGTCACGGAGCACGGTGATTACAAGGGTCATGGAGCATTGGGATGGCAAGGGCATGGATCATTTTGATGACAAGGGTAATGGAGCATTCAGATGACAAGTGTCCCGGATCATTGTGTTCTCACGGGTCATGGAGCGTTGTGATGACAGTGGTCATGGAGCATTTTGATGACAAGGGATTGGTACATTGTGACGATAAGGGCATGTAGCATTGTGATGACTGGGGTTATGGAACATTGTGATGACAGGGTTGAGGGAGTATTGTGATGAATAGTGATGGAACATTGTGAAATCAATGGTGAGAGAGCATTTTGATGAGAAGTGCATTGAGCATTGTGATTACAAGTTTTATGGAGCATTGTGATGACTAGGATGTGGAGCATTGTGATGACAAGTGCATGGCGCATTGTGATGACATGGGTCAAGGAGCATTGTGCTGAAAAGCGCATGGAGCATTGTGATGACCTGTGTCATGGATCATTGTGCTGAAAAAGGCATGGTGCATTGTGATGACAAGGGTCACAGAGCACTGTGATGAAAAGTTCATGGAGCATTGTGGTGACAAAGGTCACAGAGCCTTGTGTGACAGGGGCATGGACCACTGTGATGAGAAAGGTCATGAATCATTTTGATGACTGGAGTCACAGAGCATTGTGATGACAGGGGTCATGGAGCATTGAGATGAAAAGGGGCATGGAGCATTGTGATTACAGGGATCTTGGACCATTGTGATGACAATGGCATGGAGCATTGTGATGAGAAGGCCATGGAGTATTCTGATGACATGCGTCATGGATCTTTGTGATGACAAATGCATGGGACTTTGTGATTACAGGGGTCTTGGAGCATTGTGATAACAAGGGTCATGGAGGCTTGGATGAAAAGGCCGGGGAACATTGTGACGGCAGGGGTCATGTAGCATTGTTATGACAAGGGTCATGGAGCATTGCGATGACAAGTGCATGGAGAATTGTATTGACAAGAGCATGTAACATTTTGATGAGAAGTGTCATGGAGCACTGTGATGACAAGGACATGTAGAATTGTGATGACCAGGGCATGGTGCATTGTGATGGCAAGACCGTGGAGCATTGTGATGAGAAGACCATGGATAATTGTGATGATGAGCGTCATGGAGCACTGTAATGACAAGGGGCATGGAGCATTGTGATGACAGGTGTCATGGATCATTGTGATGACAAGGGTCATGGATCATTCTCATGACAAGCTTGTGGAGAAATGTGATGACAATGGCATGCAGCATTGTGATGAAATGGACATGGAGCATTGTGATGAAAAAGGCATGGACCCTTTTCATGACAGTGTTCAAGGAGCATTCTGACGACAAGTGTCAGGGAGCATTGTCATGACAAGTGTATTGAGCATTTTGATGACAATGGTAATGGAGCATTGTGATGAGAAGGGCATCGAGCATTGTGATGACAAGTGTTATGGAGCTTTGTGATGACAAGGGAATGGAGCAATGTGATGATAGGTTTCCTGGAGCATTGTGTTGACAATGGCATAGAGCATTGTGATGCCAAGGGTCATGGAGGACTGAGATGACAAGCGTCACGGAGCATTCTGATTACAGGGGTCATGGAGCATTGGAATGACAAGCGCATGCATCATTGTGATTTCAACTGTCATGGAGCATTTTGATGACGAGAGTCCCGGATCATTGTGTTGTCAGGTGTCATGGAGCGCTGTGACATCAGTGGTCATGGAGCATTGTGATGACAGTGGTAATGGAGCATTGTAATGGCAAGGTCATAGAGCATTGTGATGAGAAGGCCATGGAGCATTCTGATGACATGAATCATGGAGCTTTGTGATGACAAGGGCATGGAGCATTGTGATTACTGGGGTCATGGAACATTGTGATGACAGTGGTGATGGAGTATTGTGATGACTAGTGATGGAACATTGTGATATTAGTGGTGAGAGAGCATTTTGATGAGAAGTGCATGGAGCATTGTGATGACAAAGTTGTGGAGCATTGTGATGACAAGCGCATGGCACATTATGATGACATGGGTCATGGATCATTGTGCTGAGAAGCGCATGGAGCATTGTGATGACAAGGGTCATGGAGCACTCTTCTGACAAAGGCATGGAGCATTGTGATGACAATGGTCACGGAGCATTGTGATGAAAAATTCATGGAGCATTGTGGTGACAAAGGTCACAGAGACTTTTGATGACGAGGGCATGGACCATTGTGATGACAAATGTCATGAAATATTGTGATGACTGGAGTCACGGAGCATTGTGATGACAGGGTTCATGGTGCATTGTGATGACAACGGCATGGAGCATTGTGATGACAAGGGCATGGAGCATTGTTATGACATGTGCATGGCTTATTGTGAAGACAGTTGTCAGGGAGCATTGTGATGGCATATGTCATGGTCCATTGTGATGACAATGGCATGGAGCATTGTGATGCCAAGTGTCATGGAGGATTGTGATGACAAGAGCATGTATCATGGTGATCAGAAGTGTCATTGAACATTGTGATGACAAGGGACATGGAGCATTGTGATGTCCAGGGCATGGAGCATTGTGATGGCAAGTCCGTGGAGCATTGTGATGGCAAGACCATGGAGCATTTTGATGATGAGTGTCATCGAGCACTGTAATGACACGGGTCATGGAGAATAGTGATGACAAGTGTCATGGATCATTGTGATAACAAGGGTCATGGAGCATTCTGATGACAAGTTTCTGGAGTATTGTGATGACAATAGCATGGAGCATTGTGATGAAAAAGGCATGGTGCATTGTCATGAAAAAGGCATGGAACCTTTTCATGACAGGTTTCAAGGAGCATTCTGACGTCAAGTGTCAGGGAGCATTGTCATGACAAGTGTATTGAGCATTGTGAAGACAATGGTCATGGAGCATTGTGATGACAGGCATCATGGAGGGTTGTGATGACAAGTGTTATGGAACATTGTGATCACAAGGGTTTGGAGCATTGTGATGACAGAGGTCATGGAGCATTTTGATTTCATTGTGATGACAATAGCGTGAAGCATTATGCTGATGGGCATGGTTCGTTTTGATGACAAGGTTCATGGAGCATTGAGATGAATATTGGCATGGAGCATTGTGATTACTTGGGTCATGGAGCCTTGTGATGACAATGCCGTGAAACATTGTGATGACAGGAGAGAGGGAATATTGTGATGATTAGTGATGGAAAATTGTGATATTAGTGGTGAGACAGCATTTTGATGTGAAGTGCATGGAGCTTTGTGATGACAAGTTTTACGGAGCATTGTGATGACAAGGTTGGGGAGCACTATGATGACAAGCGCATGGCAAACTCTGATGACATGTGTCATGGAGCATTGTGCTGACAAGGGCATGGAGCATTGTGATGACAAATGTCATGGAGCATTGTGCTGACAATGGCATGGAGAATTGTGGTGACATGGCTCACAGAGCATTGGGATGAAAAGTTCATGGAGCATTGTGGTGAAAAAGTTCACAGAGCCTTGTGATGATGAGGGCATAGACGATTGTGATGACAAAGGTCATGAAGAATTGTGATGACTGGAGACACGGAGCATTGTGATGACAAGGTTGGGGAGTATTGTGATGACAGGGGCATGCAGCAATGTGATGACAGGGGCAAGGAACATTGGGCTGAAAAGTTTCATGGATTATTGTGATGACAGTGGGCTTGGAGCATTGTGGTGACAAAGGTCACAGAGCCTTGTGTGACGAGGGCATGGACCACTGTGATGACAAGGGACATGAAGCATTGTGATGACTGGAGTCATGGTGCATTGTGATGACAGGGGTCATGGAGCATTGTGATGACAAGGGCATGGAACTTTGTGATGACAGGGTCATGGAACATTGGTCTGACAAGTTTCATGGATTACTGTGATGACAGTTGGCATGGCGCATTGTGATGACAAGTGCATGGAACATTGTGATAACAAGCTCATGGAGTATTGTGAAGACAGGTGTCAGGGAGCATTGTGATGACATATGTCATTGTCCATTGTCATGACAATGGCATGGAGCATTGTGATACCAAGTGTCATGGAGGATTGTGATGACAAAGGTAATGGAGCATTTTGATGACAAGGGCTTTGAACATTGTGATGTCAAGGATCAAGGAGCATTGTGATGACAAGGGCATGGAGCATTGTGATGACAAGGGCCATTGACAAATTTGATAAAAATGTAATGATGCATTGTGATGACAAACGCATGGAGCTTGCTATGACAGGGGTCATAGAGCATTGTGATAACAAATGCATGGAGAATTGTGATGAAAAGATCATATAACATTGTGATGAGAAGTGTCATGGTGCATTGTGATGACAAGGAATTGGAGAATTGTAATGACATGGGACATGGAGCATTGTGATGAACAGGGCATGAAGAATTGTGATGGCAAGACCGTGGAGCATTGTGATGAAAAGACCATGGATAATTATGATGAAGAGTGTCATGGATCACTGTAATGACAAAGGGCATGGAGCATTGTGATGACAGGTGTCATGGAGCATTGTGATGAGAGTGGTCATGGAGCATTGTGATGACAAGGGTCAATGAGCATTGTGATGAGAAGGTCATGGAGCATTAGGCTATCATTGTGATGACAGGTGTCATGGACCATTCTGATGAGAAGCTTATGGAGTACTGTGATGACAATGGCATGGAGCATTGTGAGGAAAAGGGCATGGAGCATTGTGATGAAAAATGCTTGGAGCCTTTTCATGACAGGGTTCAAGGAGCATTCTGACGAAAAGTGTCAGGGAGCATTGTGATGACAAGTGTACTGAGCATTGTGATGACAAAAGTCATGGAGCATTGTGATGACAGGCATCATGGAGCATTGTGATGACAAATGTTATGGAACAATGTGATCACAAGGGTTTTGAGCATTGTGATGACAGAAGTCATGTATCATTTTCATTTCAAGGTGCATGGAGCATTGTGATGACAAGGGCATGAAGCATTGTGAACCCAAGATTCATGGAAGGTTTTGATGACAATGGGAATGGAGTATTGTGATGACAAGTGCATGGAGCATTGTGATGACAAGGTCATGTAGCATTTTGCTGACCAATGCATGGAACATTTGATGACAAGGGTCATGGAACACTGTGATGACTAGCGTCATGCAGCATTGTGATTACAGCGGTCACGGAGCATTGGGATGTCAAGGGCATTGATCATTGTGATGAGAAGAGTCATGGAGCATTTTGATGACAAGAGTCCTGGATCATTGTGTTGTCCGGTGTCATGGAGCACTGTGATGACAGTGGTCATGGAACCTTGTGATGACAAGTGTCATGGAGCATTCTGATGAAAAGGGGTGTGGAGCATTGTGATTACATGGGTCTTGGAGCATTGTGAAGAAAATGGCATGGATGATTGTGATGCAAAAGGCATGGAGCCTTGTCATGACAGGGTTCAAGGAGCATACTGATGACAAGTGTCAGGGAGCATTGTAATGACAAGTGTATTGAGCATTGTGATGACAAAGGTCATGGAGCATTGTGATGAGAAGACCATGGATAATTGTGATGATGAGCATCATGGGGCGTTGTGATGACAAGTGTTATGGAACACTGTGATCACAAGGGTTTGGAGCATTGTGTTGACAAAGGTTATGGAGCATTCTGATTTCATTGTGATGACAATAGCATGAAGCATTATGATGATGGGCGTGCTTCATTGTGATTACAGAGTTCATGGAGCATTGAGATGAAAAGTGGCATGGAGCATTTTGATTACAGTTGTCTTGGAGCATTGTGATGACAAGGGCATGGAGCATAGTGATGAGAAGGCCATGGAGCAGATTGATGACATGCGTCATGGAGCTTTGTGATGACAATAGCATGGAGGATTTTGATTACAGGGGTCTTGGAGCATTGTGATGACAAGGGTCATGGAGCCTTGTGATGATAAGGCCGTGGAACATTGTCATGACAGTGTTGAGGGAGTATTGTGATGACTAGTGATGGAACATTTTGATATCAGTGGTGAGAGAGCATTTTGATGAGAAGTACATGGAGCATTGTGATGACAAGTTTTATGGAGCATTCTGATGACAAGTTTGTGGAAAATTTTGATAACAAGCACATGGAGCATTGTGATAACAAGCGTCATGGCGCACTCTGCTGACAAAGCATGGAGCATTGTGATGGCAAGGGTCACAGAGCATTGTGAATGAGAAGTTCATGGAGCATTATGGTGACAAATTTCACAGAGCCCTGTGATGAAGAGGGCATGGACCATTTTGATGCCAAATGTCATGGAGCACTGTGATGACAAGGGCATGGAGCACTGTGATGACAACGGCCATTGAGAATTTTGATGACAATGTCGTGAAGGACTGTGATGAAAAGCACTTGGAGCTTGCTATGACAGGGTTCATGGAGCATTGTGATAACAAGTGCATGGAGAATTGTGATGACAAGATCATGTAACATTGTGATGAGAAGTGTCATGGAGCATTGTGATGGCAAGACCGTGGAGCACTGTGATGAGAAGACCATGGATAATTGTGATGTCGAGCGTCATGCAGCACTGTAATGACAAGGGGCATGGAGCATTGTGATGACAGGGGTCATGTAGCACTGTGATGAGAAGTTCATGGAGCATTGGGATGACAATATTCATTGAGTATTGTGATGGCAGTGGTCATGGATCATTGCGATGACAATGGAATGGAGCATTGTGATGACAAGGTCCTGGATCATTGTGAGGAGAAGACCATGGAGACTTGTGATGACAAGTGTCATGGAGAATTCGGATGAAAAGGGGTGTGGACCATTGTGATTACATGGGTCTTGGAGCATTGGGATGAAAAGTGCATGGATAATTGTGATGAAAAATGCATGGAGCCTTGTCATGACAGGTTTCAAGGAGCATATTGACGACCATTGTCAGGGAGCATTGTGATGACAAGTGTATTGAGCATTGTGATGCCAAAGTCATGGAGTATTGTGAATAAAATACCATGGATAATTGTGATGATGAGCGTCATGGGGCGTTGTGATGACAAGTGTTATGGAACATTGTGATCACAAGGGTTTAGAGCATTGTGATGACAGAGGTCATGGAGCATTTTGATTTCATTGTGATGACAATAGCATGAAGCATTATGATGATGGGCATGGTGCACTGTGATGACAGGGTTCATGGAGCATTGAGATGAAAAGGGGCATGGAGCATTGTGATTACAGGGGTCTTGGAGCATTGCAATGACCATTTCATAGAGCATTGTGATGAGAAGGCGAAGGCGCATACTGATGACATGCGTAATGGAGCTTTGTGATGACAAAGGCATGGAGCATTGTGATTACAGGTGTCTTGGAGCATTGTGATGACAAGGGTCATGGAGCCTTGTGATGAGAAGGCCGTGGAACATTGTAATGGCAGTTTTTATGGAGCATTGTTATAACAGGGGTAATGGAGCATTTTCATGACAAGGGCATGGAGCATTGGTCTGAAAATTTTCATGGATTATTGTGATGAGAGGAGGCATGGAGCATTGTGATGACAAGGGCACGGAACACTGTGATACATGGGTCATGGAGGATTGTAATGACAAGCCTTGGAGCTTTGTGTTAAGAAGAACATCGAGCATTGTGATGAAAAGCATCATGGAGCCTGTGATGACAAGGACATGTAACAATGTGATGAGAGGGTTCATGGAGCATTTTGCTGACAATGGCATGGAGCATTGTGATGCCAAGGGTCACGGAGCTTTGTGATGACAAAGGTCATGGAGGGTTTTGATGACAAGGGCGTGGTGTACTGTGATGAGAAGGGCAGTGAGCATTGTGATGAAAGGGTCATGGAGCAATTTTATGAAAAGTGTCATGGGAGATTTTGATGACAGGGGTTATGGAACATTGTGATGTCAGGGGTCAGGGAGCATTGTGATGAAAAGGGTCATGGAGCATTGTGATGACAGGGGTCATGGAACATTGTGATGACAGGTGTGAGGGAGTATTGTGATGACAAGTGATGGAACATTATGATATCAGTGATGGGAAAGCATTTTGATGGGAAGTGCATGGAGCAGTGTGACAACAAGGTTTATCGAGAACTGTGATGACAAGGTTGTGGAGCATTGTGATGACAAGCACATGTCGCATTGTGATCACACAGGTCATGGGGCATTTTGCGTAAAAGCGCATGGAGCATTGTGCTGACAAAGGCATTTAGCATAGTTATGACATGAGTAAGAGAACATTGTGATGAAAATTTCATGGAGAATTGTGGTGACAAATGTCACAGAGCCTTTTGATGACGAGGGCATGGACCATTGTGCTGACAGGGGTCATGGAGCATTTTGATGACTGTGATCATGGAGCATTGTGAAGACATGGGTCATGGAGCATTGTAATGAGACGGTCATTGAGCATTGGGCTGAAAATGTACATGCAGTATTGTGATGATGGGGGTCATGGAGCATTGTGATGACAAGGGAATGGAGCACTGTGATGACAAGGTCCTGGAGCATTGTGATGAGAGGACCATGGAGCCTTGTGATGACAAGTGTCATGGAGCATTCTGATGAAAAGGTGAATGGAGCATTGTGATTACAGGGGTTTTGTAGCATTGTGATGACAAGGGCATGGAACATTGTGATGCGAAGGCCATGGAGCATTCTGATGACATGCGTCATGGAGCTTTGTGATGACAAGGACATGGAGCATTGTGATTAGAGGAGTCTTGGAGCATTGTGATTACAGGAGTCTTGGAGCATTGTGATGAAAAGGGCATGGATCATTGTGATGAAAATTGCATGGAGCCTTGTCATGACAGGGTTCAAGGAGCATACTGATGAGAAGTGTCAGGGAGCATTGTGATGACAAGTGTATTGAGCATTGTGATGACAAAGATCAAGGAGCTCTGTGATGAGAAAAGCATTGATAATTGTGATGACCAGCCTCATGGGGCATTGTGATGACAAGAGTTATGGAACATTGTGATCACAAGGGTTTGGAGCATTGTGATGACAGAGGTCATTGAGCATTTTGATTTCATTGTCATGACAATAGCATGAAATATTATGGTTATGGACACAGTGCATTGTGATGACAGGGTTCATGGAGCATTGAGATGAAAAGGGGCATGGAGCACTGTGATTACAGGGGTCTTGGAGCATTGAGATGACAAGGGCATAGAGCATTGTGATGAGAAGGCCATGGAGCATTCTGATGACTTGCGTCATGGAGCTTTGTGATGACAAGGGCATTGAGCATTTGATTAGAGGGGTCTTGGAACATTGTGATGACAAGTTTCATGGAGGCTTGTGATGACAAGGCCGTGGAATTTTGTGATGGCAGGGGTCATGGAGCATTGTTATGACAAGGGCACGGAACACGGTGATACATAGATCATGCAGGATTGTAATGACAAGGACATGTAGCATTGATGAGAAGGGCATCGAGTGTTGTGATGACAAGCCTCATGGAGATTTGTGATGACAAATGCATGGAGCAATGTGATGAGAGTGTTCATGGAGCATAGTGATGACAATGGAATGGAGCATTGTGATGCCAAGTGTCATGGAACTTTGTGATGAAAAAGGTCATGGAGCATTTTGATAACAAGTGCGTGGTGCATTGTGATGAGAAGTTTAGGGAGCATTGTGATGACATGGGTTATGGAGCATTGTGCTTACACGCGCCTCGAGCATTGTGATGACAAGGGTCATGGAGCATTGTGCTGACAATGGCATGGAGCTTTGTGCTAACAAGGGTCACAGAGCACTGTGATGAATAGCTCATGGAGCATTGTGGTGACAAAGGTCACAAAGCCTTGTGTGACGAGGTCATGGAACATTGTGATGACAAATGGCATGAAGCACTGTGATGCCTGTAGTCACGGAGCATTGTGATGACAGTGTACTTGGAGCATTGTGATGCCAAGGGCATGGAGCATTGTGATGAGAATGCCATGGAGCATTCAGATGACATGTGTCATGGAGTTTTGTGATGACAAGGGCAGGGAGCATTGTGATTACAAGGGTCTTGGAGCATTGTGATGAAAAGGGCATGGATCATTGTGATGAAAATTGCATGGAGCCTTGTCATGACAGGCTTCAAGGAGCATACTGATGACAACTGTCAGGGAGCTTTGTGGTGATAAGTGTATTGAGCATTGTGGTGACAAAGGTCATGGAGCATTGTGATGATTAAACCATTCATAATTGTGATGAGGAGTGTCATGGGGCATTGTGATGACAAGTGTTATGGAACATTGTGATCACAAGGGTTTTTAGCATTGTGATGACAGATGTCATGGAGCGTTTTGATTTCATTGTGATGACAATAGCATGAAGCATTATGATGATGTGCCTGGTGCATTGTGATGACAGGGATCATGGAGCATTGAGATAAAAAGGGGCATGGAGCACTGTGATTACAGGGGTCTTGGAGCATTGTGATGACAAGGGCATGGAGCATTGTGATGAGAAGTCCATGGAGCATTCTGATGACATGCGCCATGGATCATTGTGATGACAAGGGCATGGAGCATTGTGATTACAGGGGTCTTGGAGCACTGTTATGACAAGGGTCATGGAGCCTTGGATGATAAGGCCGTGGAACATTGTGATGGCAGGGATCATGGAGCATTGTTATGACAGGGGTTATGGAGCATTGTGATGACAAAGGCATGGAGCATTGTGATGACAGGGGCATGGAACTTTGGTCTGACAAGTTTCATGGATTATTGTGATGAGAGTGGGCATGACGCATTGTGATGACAAGGTCAGGGATTATTGTGAAGACAGGTGTCAGGGAGCATTTTGATGAAATATGTCATGGTCCATTGCGATGACAATTGCATGGAGCACTGTGATGCCAAGTGTCATGGAGGATTGTGATGACAAACGTAATGGAGCATTTTGATGACAAGGGTTTAGAGCATCGTGATGACAAGGGTCTTGGAGCATTGTGATGACAAGGGCATGGAGCACTGTGATGACAGGGGCATGGAACATTGTTTTGACAAGTTTCATGGATTATTTTGATGACAGTGGGCATGGCACATTGTGATGACAAGAGCATGGAGCATTGTGGTGACAAAGGTCACAGAGCCTTGTGTGACGTGGGCATGGAACATTGTGATGACAAATGTCATAAAGCATTGTGATGACTGGAGTCACGGATCATTGTGATGACAGGGTTCATGGAGCATTGTGATGAGGAGGGTATAGAGAACTGTGATGACAGGGCCATGGAAATTTGGTCTGACAAGTTTCATGGAGTATTGTGATGACATTGGGCATGGCTCATTGTGATGACAAGGGCATGGAGCATTGTGATGACAAGGTCATGGAGTATTGTGAAGACAGGTGTCAGGGAGCATAGTGATGACATATGTCATGGTCCATTGTGATGACAATGGCATGGAGCATTGTGATGCCAATGGTCATGGTGGATTGTGATGAAAAAGGTAATGGAGCATTTTGATAACAAGGGTTTGGGCACCGTGATGACAAGGGTCATGGAGCATTGTGATGACAAGGGCATGGAGGATTGTAATGAAAAGGGCACAGAACACTGTGATACCTAGATCATGCAGGATTGTAATGACAAGGTCATGGAGCATTGTGATGAGAAGTGCATCGAGCGTTGTGATGACAAGCCTCATGGAGATTTGTGATGACAAGCACATGGCACACTGTGATGACATGGGTCATGGAGCACTGTGCTGACAAAGGCATGGTGCATTTTGATTACAAGGGTCACAGAGTATTGTGATGAAAAGTTCATGGAACATTGTGGTGACAAAGGTCACAGAGCCTTGTGTGTCAAAGGCATGGACCATTGAGATGACAAAGGTCATGAAGCATTGTGATGACTGGAGTCATGGTGCATTGTGATGAGAGGGGTCATGGAATATTGTGATGACAGGGTTCATGGGGCATTGTGATGAGAAGGTCATGGAGCATTGGGCTGAAAATGTTCATGGAGTATTGTGATGACAGGGGTCATGGGGTATTTTGATGACATGGGAATGGAGCATTGTGATGAAAAGGGCATGGAGCATGGTGATGAGAAGGCCATGGATCATTCTGAAGACATGTGTCATGAAGCTTTGTGATGACAATGGCATGGAGCATTGTGATTCCATGGGTCTTGGAGCATTGTGAGGAAAAGGGTGTGGATCATTGTTTTGAAAAATGCATGGAGCCTTGTCATGACAGGGTTCAAGGAGCATACTGACGACAAGTGTCAGGGAGCATTGTGATGACAAGTGTATTGAGCACTGTGATGACAAAGGTAATGGAGTACTGTGAATAGAAGCCCAAGGATAACTGTGATGATGAGCATCATTGGGCCTTGTGATGACAAGTGTTATGGATCATTGTGATCACAAGGGTTTTGAGCATTGTGATGACAGAGGTCATGGAGCATATTGATTTCATTTTGATGACAATAGCATGAAGCATTATGATGATGGGCATGGTGCATTGTGATGACACGGTTTATGGAGCATTGAGATGAAAAGGGTCATGGAGCATTGTGATTACAGGTGTCTTGGACCATTGTGATCACAAGGGAATGTAGCATCTTGAATGAGAAGGCCATGGAGCATTCTGATGACAAGCCTCATGGAGCTTTGTGATGACAAATGTATGCAGAATTGTGATTACAGTGTTTGGAGCATTGTGATGACAAGCGTAATGGAGTCTTGTGATGACAAGGCCGTGGAAACTTGTGAAGGCAGGTGTCATGGAGCCTTGTTATGGCAGGGGTGATGGAGCATTGTGATGACAAGGGCATGGAGCATTGGTCTGAAATGTTTCATCGATTATTGTGATCATAGTGGGCATGGAGCATTGTGATGACAAGGGCACAGAACACTTTGATACATGGGTCATGGAGGACTGTAATGACAAGTGCATGGAGCATTGTGATGAGAAGGGCATCGAGCATTGTGATGACAAGCGTCATGGAGCATTGTGGTGACAAGGGCATGGAGCAATGTGATGAGAGGCTTCATGGAGCATTGTGATGACAATGGCTTGGAGCATTGTGATGCCAACTGTCATGGAGTTTTGTGATGACGAAGGTCATGGAGAATTTTGATGACAAGGTCGTGGTGCGTTGTGATGAGAATGGCAGGGAGCATTGTGCTAACAGGGTAATGGAGGAATTTGGAGAAAATGTCATGGAATAATTTGATGAGAGTAGATATGGAAAATTGTGAAGTCAGGGGTCATGGAGCATTGTGCTGAAAATGGTAATTGAGCATTTTGATGACAGGGTTTATGGAGCATTGTGATGTCATTGGTCATGGAGCATTTTGATGATAAGTGCATGTAGCATAGTGATGATAGTGGTCATGGAACATTGTGATGAGAGTGGTGAGGGAGTATTGTGATGACTAGTGATGGAACATTGTGATATCAGTGGTAAAAGAGCATTTTGATGAGAAGTGCATGGAGCATTGTGATGACAAGGTTTATGGAGCATTGTGATGACAAGGATGTGGAGCATTGTGATGACAAGCGCATGGTGCATTGTGATGACATGTTTCAAGGAGCATTGTGCTGAAAAGAACACGGAGCATTGTGATGACAAGTGTCATGGATCATTGTGCTGACAAAGGCATGGTGCATTGTGATGACAAGGGTCACAGGGCATTGTGATGAAAAGGACATTGATCATTGTGATGCAAAATTCATGGAGCCTTGTCATGACAGGGTTCAAGGAGCATACTGATGACAAGTGTCAGCGAGCATTGTGATGACAAGTGTATTGAGCATTGTGATGACAAAGTTCATGGAGTATTGTGAATAGAAAGCCATGGATAATTGTGATGATGAGCATCATGGGGCGTTGTTATGACAAGTGTTATGGAACATTGTGATCACAAGGGTTTGGAGCATTGTGATGACAGAGGTCATGGAGCATTTTGATTTCATTTTGATGACAATAGCATGAAGCATTATGATGATGGGCATGGTGCATTGTGATGACATGGTTCATGGAGATTTGAGATGAAAAGGGGCATTGAGCATTGTGATTACAGAGGTCTAGGAGAATCGTGATGACAAGGGCATGGAGCATCTTGAATGAGAAGGCCATGGAGCATTCTGATGACATGCGTCATGGAGCTTTTTGATGGCAAGGACATGGAGCATTGTGATGACACGGGTTATGGAGCCTTGTGATGACAAGGCCGTGGAACATTGTAATGGCAGGTGTCATGGAGCATTGTTATAACAGGGGTAATGGAGCATTTTGATGACAAGGGCATGGAGAATTGGTCTGAAAAGCTTCATGGATTATTGTGATGAGAGGGGGCATGGAGCATTGTGACGACAAGGGCACGGAACACTGTGATACATGGGTCATGGCAGATTGTAACGTCAAGGGCATCGAGCATTGTGTTAAGAAGAGCATCGAGCATTGTGATGAAAAGAATCACGGAGCCTGTGATGACAAGGGCAAGGAAAAATGTGATGAGAGTGTTTATGGAGCATTTTGATGACAAGGGCATGGAGCATTGTTATGCCAAGGGTCATGTAGCTTTGTGATGACAAAAGTCATGGAGCATTTTGATGACAAGCGCGTGGTGAACTGTGTATGAGAAGGGCATGGATCATTGTGATGAAAGGGTCATGGAGCAATTTGATGAAAATTGTCATGGGACATTTTTATGACCGTGGTTATGGAACACTGTGATGTCAGGGGTCATGGAGGATTATGATGAAAAGGGTCATGGAGCATTTTGATGACAGGGGTCCTGGAACATTGTGATGACAGGGGTGAGGGAGTATTGTGATGACTAGTGATGGAACTTCATGGTATCAGTGGTGGGAGAGCATTTTGATGTGAAGTGTATGGAGCATTGTGATGAGAAGTTTTATGGAGCACTGTGATGACACGGTTGTGGAGCATTGTGATGACAAGCGCATGGCGCATTGTGATGACACAGGTCATGGGGCCTTGTGCGGACAAGCGCATGGAGCATTGTGAGGAATATTGTCATGGAGCATTGTGCTGACAAAGGCATGGAGCATTGTGATGACAAGGAACACAGAGCATTGTGATGAAAATTTCATGGAGCACTGTGGTGACAAAGATCACAGAACCTTGTGTGACGAGGGCATGGACCATTGTGAGGACAAGGATCATGAATCATTGTGATGACTGGAGTCACGGAGCATTGTGATGACAGGGGCCATGGAGCATTGTGATTACAAGGGCATGGAGCAATGTGATGACAGGGGCATGGAACATTGGTCTGACATGTTTCATGGATTATTGTGATGACAGTGGGCATGGAGCATTGGTCTGAGAAGTATCATGGATTATTGTGATGAAAATGTGCATGGCGCATTGTGATGACAAGGTCATGGAGCATTGTTATGACCAGGTCATGGATTATTGTGAAGACAGGTATCAGTGAGTATTGTGATGACATATGTCCTGGTGCATTGTGATGACAATGTCATGGAGCATTGTGAAGCCAAGTGTCATGGAGGATTGTGATGACAAAAGTAATGGAGCATTGTGATGACAAGGGCTTGGAGCATTGTGGTGACAAGGGCCATTGAGAATTCTGATGACAAGGTCGTGAAGCATAGTTATGACAAGCGCATGGAGCTTGCTATGACATGGGTCATGGAGCATTGCGATGACAAGTGCATGGAGCATTGTGATTAGAGGGGTCTTGGAGCATTGTGATGACAAGGGCATGGAGCATGGTGATGACAGTGCCATGGAGCATTCTGATGACATGCGTCCTGGAGATTTGTGATGACAAGCACATGGAGTATTGCGATTACAGGGGTCTTGGAGCATTGTGATGAAAAGTGCATGGAGAATTGAGAGGAAAAGGCAAAGAGCCTTGTCATGACAGGTTTCAAGTAGCATACTGAAGACAATTGTCAGGGAGCATTGTGATGACAAGTGTATTGAGCATTGTGTTGACAACGGTCATGGAGCATTTTGATGAGGAGACCATGGATAATTTTGATGACGAGCGTCATGGTGCATTGTGATGACAAGTGTTATGGAACATTGTGATCAGAAGGGTTTGGAGCATTGTGATGACAGATGTCATGGAGCATTTTGATTTCTTTGTGATGACAATAGCATGAAGCATTATGATGATTGGCATGGTGCATTTTGATGAGAGTGTTCATGGAGAATTGAGATGAAAAGGGGTATGGAGCATTGTGATTACAGGGGTCTTGGAGCATTGTGATGACAATGTTCATGGAGCCTTGTGATGACAACGCCGTGGAACATTGTGATGGCAGGAGTAATGGAGCATTGTTATGACAGGGGTAATGGAGCATTGTGATGACAAGGGCAGGGAACACGGTGATACATGGGTCATGGAGGATTGTAATGACAAGGCATGGATCATTGTGTTGAGAAAGGCATCGAGCATTGTGATGACAAGTGTCATGGAGATTTGGGAGGACAAGTGCATGGAGTGTTGTGATGAGATGTTTCATGGATCATTGTGATGACAATGGAATGGAGCATTGTGATGCCAAGGGTCATGGAGCTTTGTGATGACAAATGTAATGGAGCATTTTGATGACAAGGGCGTGGTGCATTGTGATGAGTAGGGCAGGGAGCATTCTGATGACAGGTTCATGGAACAATTTTATAGAAAGGGTCAGGGAATATTTTGATGACAGGCGTTATGGAACATTGTGATGTCAGTGGTCATGGAGCATTGTGATGATAAGGGCATGTAGCATTTTGATGACAGGGGTCATGGAACATTGTGATGACAGTGTTGAGGGAGTATTGTGATGACTGGTGATGGAACACTGTGATATCAGTGGTGAGAGAGCATTTAGATGAGAAGTGCATGGAGCATTGTGATGACAAGGTTTATGGAAAATTGTGATGACAAGGTTGTGGAGCATTGTGATGACAAGTGCATGGCACATTGTGATGACATGTGTCTTGGAGCATTGTGCTGACAAGCGCATGGAACATTGTGATGACAAGGGTCATGGAGCATTGTGCTGACAATGGCATGGAGCATTGTGATGACAAGTGTTAAAGAGCATTGTGATGACGAGGGAATTAACCATTGTGATGAAAAAGTTCATAAAGCATAGTGATGGCTGGAGTCACGGAGCATTATGATGTGAGGGGTATTGGAGCATTGTAATTACAAGGGCATGGAGCATTGTGATGACAGGGGCATGGAGCATTGGTCTGACAATTTTCATGAATTTTTGCTATGAGAGTGGACAGGGCACATTGTGATGACAAGGGCATGGAACATAGTTATGACAAGGTCATGTAGTATTGTGAAGACAGGTGTCAGGGAGCACTGTGATGACATATGTCATGGTGCATTGTGATGACAATGGCATGGAGCATTGGAATTCCAAGTGTCATGGAGGATTGTGATTACAAATGAAATGGAGCCTTGTGATGCCAAGTGTCATGGAGGATTGTGCTGACAAAGGTAATGGAGCATTGTGATGACAATTTCTTTTAGAATTGTGAAGAAAAGGGTCATGGAGCATTGTGATGACAAGGACATGGAGCATTGTGATGACAAAGGCAATTGAGAATTTTGATGCAAACGTCGTGAAGCATTGTGATGACAAGCGCATGGAGCTCGCTATGACAGGGGACATGGAGCATTGCTATGAAAAATGCATGGAGAATTGTGATGACAAGACCACGTAACATTGTGACGAGAAGTGTCATGGAGTATTGTGATGACCAGGACGTGGAGAATTGTGATGACAAGGGACATGGAGCATTGTGATGACCAGGGCATGGAGCATAGTGATGGCAAGACCGTGGAGCAGTGTGATGAGAAGGCCATGGATAATTGTGATGACGTGAGTCATGGAACACTGTAATGACAAGGGGCATGGAGCATTGTGATGACAGGTGTCATGGAGCATTGTGATGACAGGGGTCATGGAGCATTGTGATGACTTGGGTCATGGAGCATTCGGATGATATGGGTCATGGATCTTTGTGATGACAAGTGCATGGAGCATTGCGATTTCAGGGTTCTTGGAGAATTGTGATGACAACGGTCATGGAGCCTTGAGATGATGAGGCCGTGGAACATTGTGATTGCAGGGGTCATGGAGCATTGTTATGACACGGGAAATGGAGCCTTTTGATGACAAGTGCATGGAGCATTGATGTGACAAGTTTTATGGATTATTGTGATGAGAGTGCGCATGGAGCATTGTGATGACAAGGGCACGGAACACGGTGATACATGGACCATGGAACATTGTAATGACAAGGGCCTGCATCATTGTGATGAGAATGGCATCGAGCAGTGTGATGGCAAGCGTCATGGAGCTTTGTGATGACAAGCACATGGAGCAATGTGATGAGAGGGTTCATGGAGCATTGTGATGACAATGGCATGAAGTATTGTGATGCCAAGGGTCATGGAGCACTGGGATGACAAGCGTCATGGAACATTCTGATTACAGGGGTCATGGATAATTGGGATGACAAGCGCATGGATCATTGTGATGACAAGTGTCATGGAGCATTTTGATGACATGTGTCCCAGATCATTGTGCTGTCAGGGGTCATGGAGCACTGTGTGGACAGTGGTCATGGAGCATTGTGATGACAGGGGTAATGGAGAATTGTGATGTCAAGGGCATGCAGCATTGTGATGAGAAGGCCATGGATCATTCTGATGACATGCATCATGGAGCTTTGTGATGACAAGGGCATGGAGCATTGTGATTATAGGGGTCATGGAACATTGTGATGACAAGGGTGAGGGAGTATAGTGATGACTAGTGATGGAACATTGTGATATCAGTTGTGAGAGAGCATTTTGATGAGAAGTGCATGGTGCATTGTGATGACAAGGTTTATGGAGCTCTGAGATGACAAGGTTGTGGAGCATTGTGATGACAAGCGCATGACACATTGTGATGACATGGGTCATGGAGCATTGTGCCGAGAAGCGCATGGCGCTTTGTTATGACAATGATCATGGAGCATTGTGATGAAAAGTTCATGGAGCATTGTGGTGACAAAGGTGACAGAGACTTCTGATGACGAGGGCATGGACCACTGTGATGTCAAAGCTCATGAAGCATTGTGATGACTGGAGTCACGGAGCATTGTGATGACAGGCTTCATGGTGCATTTTGATGACAGTGGCATGGAGCACTGTGATGATAGGGGCATGGAGAATTGGTGTGACAACTTTCATGGATTATTGTGATGAGTGTAGGCATGGTGCATTGTGAAGACAAGGGCATGGAGCATTGTGATGACAAGGGCATGGATCATTGTGATGACAAGGTCATGGAGTATTGTGAAGACAGGTGTCAGGGAGCATGGTGATGACATATGTCATGGTCCATTGTGATGACAATGGCATGGAGGATTGTGATGACAAGAGCATGTAACATGGTGATGAGAAGTGTCATGGAGCATTGTGATGACAAGGGACATGGAGCACTGTGATGTCCAGGGCATGGAGCATTGTGATGGCAAGACCGTGAAGCATTGTGATGGCAAGACCATGGAGCATTTTGATGACGAGTGTCATCGAGCACTGTAATGACATGTGGCATGGAGAATTGTGATGACAGGTGTCATGGATCATTGTGATGACAAGGGACATGGAACATTCTGATGACAAGCTTCTGGAGTATTGTGCAGACAAAGGCAAGGAGCATTGTGATGACAAGGTTCACAGAGCATTGTGACGAAAAGTTCATGGAGCACTGTGGTGACAAAGGTCAGTGAGCCTTGTGATGATGAGGGCATGGCCCATTGTGATGACAAAGGTCATGAAGCATTGTGATGACTGGTGTCACGGAGCATTGTGATGACAAGGGCATGGAAGATTGGTCTGACAAGTTTCAAGGATTATTTTGATGACAGTGGGCAAGGCACATTGTGATGACAAGGGCATGGAGAATTGTGATGACAAAGTCAAGTGTATTGTGAAGACAGGTGTCAGGGAGCGTTTTATTGACATATGTCATGGTCCATTGTGATGACAATGGCATGGAGCATTGTGATGCCAATTGTCATGGAGGATTGTGATGACAAAGGTAATGGAGCATTGTGATGACAAGGGCTTGGAGCATTGTAATGACAAGGGTCATGGAGCATTTTGATGAGAAGAGCATGGAGCATTGTGATGACAAGGGCAATTGATAATTATGATGACAAGGTTGTGAAGCGTTGTGATAAAAAACATATGGAGCTTGCTATGACAGGGTTCATGGAGCATTGTGATGACAATTGCATGGAGAATTGTGATGACAAGATCATGTAACATTGTGATGAAAAGTGTCATGGATCCTCGTGATGGCAATACCGTGGAGCACTGTGATGAGAAGGCCATGTATAATTGTGATGAGGAGCGTCATGGAGCACTGTAATGACAAGGGGCAAGGAGCATTTTGATGACAGGGGTCATGGAGCATTGTGATAGCAGGGGTCATGGAGCATTGTGATGACAAGTGTTATGGAGCATTCTGATTACAAGCTTGTGGAGTATTGTGATGACAATTGCATGGAGCATTGTGATGCAAAGGGCATGGGGCATTGTGATGAAAAAGGCATGGAGCCTTTTCATGACAGGTTTCAAGGAGATTTCTGACGACAAGTGTCAGGGAGCATTGTGATGACAAGTGTATTGAGCATTGTGATGAAAAAGGTCATGGAGCATTGTGATGACAATGGCATGCAGTATTGTTATGACAGGCATCCTGGAGTGTTGTGAAGACAAGTGTTATGGAACAATGTGATCCCAATGATTTGGAACTTTGTGATGACAGAGGTCATGGATCATTTTGATTTCAAGGAGCATGGAGAATTGTAATGATAGGGGTAATGGAGCATTGTGATGAGAAGTTCATGGAGCATTGGGCTGAAAATGTTCTTGGAGTATTGTTATGAAAGGGGTCATGGAGCATTGTGATGACAAGGGAATGGAGCATTGTGAGGACAAGGTCCTGGAGCATTGTGATGAGAAGACAATGGAGCCTTGTGATGACAAGTCTCATGGAGTACTCTGATGAAAAGGAGCATGGATCATTATGATGACAGTGGTCTTGGAGCATTGAGATGACAAGGTCATGGAGTATAGTGATGAGAAGGCCATGGAGCATTCTAATGACATGCATAATGGAGATTTGTGATGACAAGGGCAAGGAGCATTGAGATTAGAGTTGTCTTGGAGCATTGTGATGAAAAGGGCATGGATCATTGTGATGAAAAATGCATGGAGCCTTGTCATGAAAGGGTTTAAGGAGCATTCTGATGACAAGTGTCATGCAGCATTGTGATGACAAGTGTATTGATCATTGTGATGACAAAGATCATGGAGCATTGTGATGAGAAGACCATGGATAATTGTGATGACCAGAGTCATGGGGCATTGTGATGACAAGTGTTATGGAACATTGTTATCACAAGGGTTTGGAGCATTGTGATGACAGAGGTCATGGAGCATTTTAATTTCATGGTGATGACAATAGTATGAAGCATTTTGATGATGGGCATGGTGCATTGTTATGACAGTGTTCATGGAGCATTGAGATGAAAAGGGGCACGGAGCATTGTCATTACAGGAGCCTTGGAGCATTGTGATGACAAGGGTATGGAGCATCGTGAATGAGAAGGCCATGGAGCATTCTGATTACATGTGTCATGGATCTTTGTGAGACATGGTTATGGACAATTGTGATTACATTGTCTTGGAGCATTGTGATGAAAATTGTCATGGAGTCTTGTGATTACAATGTCGTGGAACCTTGTTTGGGCAGGTGTCATGGAGCAGTGTTATGACAGTGGTAATGTTGCGTTGTGATGACAAGGGCATGGAGAAATGGTCTGAAAAGTTTCATGGATTATTGTGATGACAAGGGCACGGAACACTTTGATACATGGATCATGGTGGATTGTAATGACAAGGGCATGAAGCATTGTGATGAGAAGGGCATCAAGCATTGGGATCACAAGCGTCATCGAGCTTTTTGATGACAAGGGCATGGAGCAATATGATGAGAGGCTTCATGGAGCATTGTGATGACAATGGCATGGAGCACTGTGATGCTAAGGGTCATGGAGCTTTGTGATGACAAAGGTCATGGAGCATTTTGATGACAAGTTCGACATGCATTGTGATGAGAAGGGCAGGGAGCATTGTGATAACAGGGTCATAGAGCAATTTGATGAAAAAGGTCATGGAACATTTTGATGAGAGTGGTTATGGAAAATTGTGGTGTCAGGGGTCATGGAGCATTGTGATGAAAAGGGTATTGGAGTATTTTGATGACAGGGTTTATGGAACATTGTGATGTCATGGGTCATGGAGCATTTAATGATAAGTGCATGCAGCATTGTGATGATAGCGGTCATGGAACATTGTGATGACAGGGGTGAGGGAGTATAGTGAAGACTAGTGAAGGAACATTGTGATATCAGTGGTGAGAGATCATTTTGATGAGAAGTGCATGGAGCATTGTGATGACACGGTTTATGGAGCATTGTGGTGACATGGATGAGGATCATTGTGATGACATGTGTGAAAAAGCATTGTGCTGCAAAGCGCATGGAGCATTGTGATGACAATTGTCATGGATGATTGTGCTGACAGAGGCATGGTGCATTTTGATGACAAGGGTCAGAGATCATTGTGATGAATATTTCAGTGAGCATTGTGGTGACAAAGGTCACAGAGCCTTGTGTGACAAGGGCATGGACCATTGTGATGACAAAGGTCATGAAGCATTTTGATGACTGGAGTCACGGAGCATTGGTATGACAGGGGTCATGGAGCATTGTGATGACAGGGTTCATGGGGCATTGTGATGAGAAGGTCATGGAGCATTGGGCTGAAAATGTTCATCGAGTATTGTGATGACAGGGCTCATGTGGCATTTTGATGACAAGGGAATGGAGCATTGTGATGAAAATGGCATGGAGCATGGTGATGAGAAGGCCATGGAGAATTCTGAAGTCATGTGTCATGAAGCTTTGGGATGACAAGGGCATGGAGCATTGTGATTACAGGGGTCTTGGAGCATTGTGAGGAAAAGGGCATGGATCATTGTGATTAAAAAGGCATGGAGCCTTGTCATGACAGTGTTCAAGGAGCATACTGACGACAAGTGTCAGGGAGCATTGTGATGACAAGTGTATTGAGCATTGTGATGACAAAGGTCATGGAGTATTGTGAATAGAAGACCATAGATAATTGTGATGATGCGCGTCAATGGGCATTGTGATGACAAGTGTTATGGAACATTGTGATCACAAGGGTTTGGAGCATTGTGATGACAGAGGTCCTGGAGCGTTTTGATTTCATTTTGATGACAATTGCATGAAGCATTATGATGATGGGCATGGTGCATTGTGATGACACGGTTCATGGAGCATTGAGATGAAAAGGGGCATGGAGCATTGTGATTACAGGGGTCTTGGAGCATTGTCATGATGAGGGCATGGAGCATCGTAAATGAGAAGGCCATGGAGCATTCTGATGACATGCGTCATGGAGCTTTGTGATGACAAGTGTATGGAGAATTGTGATTACAGTGTCTTGGAACATTGTGATGACAAGTGTCATGGAGTCTTGTGATGACAAGGCCATGGAACATTGTGATGGCAGGGGTCATGGAGCATTGTTATGACATGGGTAATGGAGCATTGTGATGAGAAGGGCATGGAGCACTGGTCTGAAATATTTCATGGATTATTATGATGAGAGTGGGCATGGAGCATTGTGATGACAAGGGCACAGAACACTTTGATACATGGGTCATGGAGGATGGTAATGACAAGGGCACAGAATACTTTGATACATGGGTCATGGAGGATTGTAATGACAAGGGCATGGAACATTGTGATGAGAAAGGCATCGAGCATTGGGATCACAAGCGTCATGGAGCTTTGTGATGACAAGGACAAGGAGCAATGTGATGAGAGGCTTCGTGGAGCATTGTAATGACTATGGCATGGAGCATTGTGATGCCAAGGGTCATGGAGCTTTGTGATGACAAAGGTCATGGAGCATTTTGATGACGAGGTCGTGGTGCGTTGTGATGAGGAGTGCAGCGAGCATTGTGATAATAGGTTCATGGAGCAATTTGATGAAAAATGTCATGGAATATTTTGATGAGAGTGGTTATGGAAAATTGTGATGACACGGGTCATGGAGCATTGAGATGAAATGGGTAATGTAGCATTTTGATGACAGGGGTTATGGAACATTGTGATGGCAGGGGTCATGGAGCATTTTGATGATAAGTGCATGTAGCATTATGATGATAGGGGTCATGGAACATTGTGATGACAGCAGTGTGGGAATATTGTGAAGACTAGTGATGGAATATTGTGATACCAGTCGTGAGAGGGCATTTTGATGAGAAGTGCATGGAACATTGTGATGACAAGGTTTATGGAGCATTGTGATGACTATGATGTGGAGCATTGTGATGACAAGCGCATGGAGCATTGTGATGCCATGGGTCATGGATCATTGTGCTGACAAATGCATGGTGCATTGTGATGACAAGGGTCACAGAGCATTGTGATGAAATGTTCATGGAGCATTGTGGTGACAAATGACACAGAGCCTTGTGTGACAAGGGCATGGACCATTCTGATAACAAAAGTCATGAAGCATTGTGATGACTGGAGTCACGGAGCATTGTGATGACAGGGGTCATGGAGCATTATGATGAGACGGTCATGGAGCATTGGGCTGAAACTATTCAAGGAGTATTGAGATGACAGGGGTCATGGGGCAATTTGATGACAAGGGAAAGGAGCTTTGTGATGAAAAGGGCATGGAGCATGGTGATGAGAAGGCCATGGAGCATTCTGAAAACATATGTCATGAAGCTTTGTTATAACAAGGGCATGGAGCATTGTGATTACAGGGGTCTTGGAGCATTGTCAGGAAAAGGGCATGGATTATTGTGATTAAAAAGGCATGGAGCCTTGTCATGATAGGTTTCAAGTAGCATACTGACGACAAGTGTCAGGGAGCATTGTGATGACAAGTGTATTGAGCATTGTGATGACAAAGGGCATGGAGTATTGTGAATAGAAGGCCATGGATAATTGTGATGATGAGTGTCATGGGGCGTTGTGATGACAAGTGTTATGGAACATTGTGATCACAAGGGTTTGGAGCATTGTGATGACAGAGATCATGGAGCATTTTGATTTCATTTTGATGACAATAGCATGAAGCATTATGATGATGGGCATGGTGCATTGTGATGACACGGTTCATGGAGCATTGAGATGAAAAGGGGCATGGAGCATTTTGATTACAGGGGTCTAGGAGTATTGTGATGACAAGGGCATGGAGCTTGGTGAATGAGAAGGCCATGGAGCATTCTGATGACATGCGTCACGGAGCTTTGTGATGACAAGACATGGAGCATTGTGATGACAAGGGTTATGGAGCCTTGTGATGACAAGGCCGTGGAACATTGTAATGGCAGGTGTCATGGAGCATTGTTATAACGGGTAATGGAGCATTTTGATGACAAGGGCATGGAGCATTTGTCTGAAAAGTTTCATGGCTTATTGTGATGAGAGGGGGCATGGAGCATTTCGATGACATGGGCACGGAACACTGTGATACATGGGTCATGGCGGATTTTAATGAAAAGGGCATGGAGCATTGTGTTAAGAAGAGCATCGAGCATTGTGATGAAAAGCACCATGGAGCCTGTGATGACAATTGCATGGAACAATGTGATGAGAGTGTTCATGGAGCATTTTGATGACAATGGCATGGAGCATTGTGATGCCAAGGGTCATGGAGCTTTGTGATGACAAAGTTCATGGAGCATTTTAATGACAAGGGCGTGGTGCACTGTGATGAGAAGGGCAGAGAGCATTGTGATGAAATGGTCTTGGAGCAATTTGATGAAAAGTGTCATGAGATATTTTGATGAAAGGGGTTATGGAACATTGTGATGTCAGGGGTCATGGAGCATTATGATGAAAAGGGTCATGGAGCATTTTGATGACAGGGGTCCTGGAACATTGTGATGAAAGGGGTGAGGGAGTGTTGTGATGACTATTGATGGAACAATATGATATCCGTGGTGGGACAGCATTTTGATGGGAAGTGCATGGAGCATTGTGATGACAAGATTTATGGAGCACTGTGATGAAAAGGTTGTGGAGCATTGTGATGACAAGCGCATGGCGCACTGTGATGACACAGGTCATGGGGCATTGTGCAGACAACTGCATGGAGCATTGTGATGACAATGGTCATGGAGCATTGTGCTGACAAAGGTATGGAGCATAGTGATGACATGGGTAACAGAGCATTGTGATGAAAATTTCATGGAGCATTGTGGTGACAAATATCACAGAGCCTTTTGATGACGAGGGCATGGACCATTGTGATGACAGGGGTCATGGGGAATTGTGATAAGACGGTCATGGAGCATTGGGCTGAAAAAGTTCAGCGAGTATTGTGATGACAGGGGTAATGGAGCATTGTGATGACAAGGGAATGGAGCATTGTGATGACAAGGTCCTGGAGCATTGTGATGAGAAGACCATGGAGCCTTGTGATTACAAGTATCATGGAGCATTCTGATGAAAAAGTGCATGGAGCATTGTGATTACAGGGGTCATGGAGCATTGTGATGAAAATGTCATGGAGCATTGTGATGCCAAGGGTCATGGAGCTTTGTGATGACAAAGTTCATGGAGCATTTTGATGAGAAGTTCGTGGTGCATTGTGATGAGAAGGGCAGGGAGCATTGTGATGACAGTGTCATGGAGCAATTTGATGAAAAGGATCATGGAACATTTTGATGACAGTGGTTATGGAACATTGTTATGTCAGGGCTCATGGAGCATTGTGATGAAAAGGGTCATGGAGCATTTTGATGACAGAGGTTATGGAACATTGTGATGTCATGGTTCATGGAGCATTGTGATGATAAGATCATGTAGCATTGTCATAACAGGGATCATGGAATATTGTGATGACAGGGGGGAGAGAGCATTTTGATGAGAAGTGCATGGAGCATTGTGATGACAAGATTTTTGGAGCACTGTAACGACAAGGATGTGGAGCATTGTGATGACAAGCGCATGGTGCATTGTGATGACATGGGTTATGGAGCATTGTGCTGACAAGTGCATGGAGCATTGTGATGACAAGGGTCATGTAGCATTGTGCTGACAAAGGCATGGAGCATGGTGATGACAAGGATGACAGAGCATTGTGATGAAAAGTTCATGGAGCATTGTGGTGACAATGGTCACAGAGCCTTGTGTGACGAGGACATGGACCATTGTGATGACAAATGTCATGAAGCCTTGTGATGACTGGAATCACAGAGCATTGAGATGACAGGGGTCTTGGAGCACTGTGATGACAAGGACATGGAGCATTGTGATGAGAAAGCCATGGAGCATTCTGATGACATGTATCATGGAGCTGTGTGATTAAGGTCATGGAGAATTGTGATTACACGGGTCTTGGAACATTGTGATGAAAATGGTATGGATCATTGTGATGAAAAAGGCATGGAGCCTTGTCATGACAGGGTTCAGGGAGCATACTGATGAAAAGTGTCAGGGATCATTGTGATGACAAGTGTATTGAGCATTGTGATGACAAAGTTCATGGAACACTGTGATGAGAAGACCATGGATAATTGTGATGATGAGTGTCATGTTGCATTGTGATGACAATGGTTATGGAACATTGTGATCACAAGGGTTTGGAGCCTTTTGATGACAGAGGTCATGGAGCATATTGATTTCATTGTGATGACAATAGCATGAAGCATGATGACGATGGACATGGTGCATTGTGATGACAGGGTCATGGAGCAATTTGATGAAAAGGGTCATGGAATATTTTGATGACAGTGGTTATGGAACATTGTGATTTCAGGGGTCTTGGAGCGTTGTGATGAACAGGGTGATGGAGCATTTTGATGACAGAGGATATGGAACATTTTGATGTGAGGGGTCATGGAGCATTGTGATGATAAGGGCATATAGCATTGTGATGACAGAGGTCATGGAAAATTGTGATAACAGTGGTGAGGGGGTATTGTGATGACTAGTGATGGAACATTGTGATATCAGTGCTGAGAGAGCATTTTGATGAGAAGTGCATGGAGCATTGTGATAACAAAGTTTATGGAGCATTGTGATGACAAGATTTATGGAGCATTGTGATGACAAGGCTGTGGAGAATTGTGATGACAAGTGCATGGCGCATTTTGATGACAGGGATCATGGAGCATTGTGCTGAGAACCGAATGGAGCATTGTGAAGACAGGTGTCAGGGAGCACTGAGATGACATATGTCATTGTCCATTGTGATGACAATGGCATGGAGCATTTTGATACCAAGTGTCATGGATGATTGTGATGACAAATGTAATGGAGCATTTTGATGACAAGGGCTTGGAACATTGCGATGACAAGGGTCGTGGAGCATTGTGATGACAAGGGCATGGAGCATTGTGATGACAAGGGCCATTGAGAATTTTGATGACAACGTCGTGAAGCATTGTGATGACAAGCGCATGGAGCTTGCTATGACAGGGGTCATAGAGCATTGCGATGACAAGTGCATGGAGAATTGTGATGACAAGATCATGTAACATTGTGACGAGAAGTGTCACGAAGCATTGTGATGACAAGGACTTGGAGAATTGTAATGACATGGACATGGAGCATTGTGATGAACTGGGCATGGAGAATTGTGATAGCAAGACTGTTGAGCATTGTGTTGAAAAGACCATGGATAATTATGATGAAGAGCGTCATGGATCACTGTAATGACAAGTGGCATGGAGCATTGTGATGACAGGTGTCATGGAGCATTGTGATGAGAGGTTTCATGGAGCATTGTGATGACAAGGGTCATGAAGCATTGTGATGAGAAGATCATGGAGCATTGGGCTGAAAATGTTCATGGAGTATTGTGATGACAGTGGTCAAGGAGCAATGTGATGACAAGGGAATGGAGCATTGTGATGACAAGGTCCTGGAGCAGTGTGATGAGAAGACCATGGAGCCTTGTGATGACAAGTCTCATGGAGCATTCTGATGAACAGGGACATGGAGCATTGTGATTACAGGGGTCTTGGAGCACTGTGATGACAAGAGCATGGAGCATTGTGATGAGAAGTCCATGGAGCATTCTGATGACATGTGTCATGGATCTTTTTGATGACAAGGGCATGGAGCATTGTTATGACAGGGGTAATGGAGCATTGTGATGACAAGGGCATGGAACATTGGTCTGAAAATTTCATGGATTATTGTGATGAGATTCGGCATGGAAAACTGTGATGATTGGGCACGGAACACTGTGAGAAATGTGTCATGGAGCATAGTGATGACAAGGGTCATGGAGCATTGTGATGAGAAAGTCATGGAGCATTGGGCTGAAAATGTTCATGGAGTATTGTGATGACAGTGGTCAAGGAGCATTGTGATGACAAGTGCTTGGAACATTGTGATGACAAGGGTCATGGAGCATTGTGATGACAGGTGTCATGGAGCATTGTGATGACAAGGGTCATGGAACCTTTGATGCCAAGGAGGTGGAATATTGTGATGGCAGGGGTCATGGAGCATTGTTATGACAGGGGTAATGGAGCATTGTGATGACAAGGGCATGGAACATTGGTCTGAAAATTTCATGGATTATTGTGATGAGATTCGGCATGGAACATTGTGATGACTAGGGCACCGAACACTGTGATAGATGTGTCATGGAGGATTGTAATGACAAGGGCATGGAGCATTGTGATGAGAAGAGTATCGAGCATTGTGATGACAAGCGTCATGGAGCATTGTGGTGACAAGGGCATGGAGCAATGTGTTGAGAGGTTTCATGTAACATTGTGATGAAATGGCATGGAGCATTGTGATGCCAAGTGTCATGGAGCTTTGTGATGACAAAAGTCATGGAACATTTTGATGACAAGGTCGTGGTGCATTGTGATGAGAAGGGCAGGGAGCATTGTGATGACAGGGTCATGGAGCAAATTGATGAAAAGTGTCATGGAAAATTTTGATGACAGAGATAATGGAACATTGTGATGTCAGGGGTCATGGAGCATTGTGATGATAAGGTCATGTAGCACTGTGATGACAGTGGTCATTGAATATTGTGATGACTGGGTTGGGCGAGTATTGTGATGACTAGTGATGGAACATTGTGATATATGTGGTGAGAGAGCATTTTGATGAGAAGTGCATGGAGCATTGTGATGACAAGTTTTATGGAGTATAGTGATGAAAAGGATGTGGAACATTGTGATGAAAAGAGCATGGCACATTGTGATGACATGTGTCATGGAGCAATGTGCTGACAAACGCATGGAGTATTTTGATGACTAGTGTTAGGGAGCATTGTGCTGACAAAGGCATGGAGCATTGTGATGACAAGGGACACAGAGCATTGTGATGAAAATTTCATGGAGCATTGTGGTGACAAAGATCAAGAGCCTTTTGTGACGAGGGCATGGACCATTGTGATGAGAAAGTTCCTGAATCATCGTGATGACTGGAGTCACGGAGCATTGTGATGACAGGGGTCATGGAGCACTGTGATGACAAGGGCATGGAGCAATGGGATGACAGGGGCATGGAACATTGGTCTGACATGTTTCATGGATTATTGTGATGACAGTGGGCATGGCGCATTGTGATGACAAGGTCATGGATTATTGAGAAGACAGGTGTCCGGGAACATTGTGATGACATATGTCATTGTCCATTGTGATGACAATGGCAGGGAGCATTGTGATACCAAGTGTCATGGAGGATGGTGATGACAATGGTAATGGAGCCTTTTAATGACAGGGGCTTGGAACATTGCGATGACAAGGGTCATGGAGCATTGTGATGACAAGGGCATGTTGAATTCTGATGAAAAGGTGCATGGAGCATTGAGATTACAGGGGTTTTGAAGCAATGTGATTACAGGGGCATGGAGCATTGTGATGAGAAGGCAATGGAGCATTCTGATGACATGCGTAATGGAGCTTTGTGATGACAAGGACATGGAGCATTGTGATTACAGTGGTCTTTGAGCATTGTGATGAAATGGGTCATGGAGCATTTTGTGACAGGGGTTATGGAACATTGTGATGTCAGGGGTCATGGAGCATTGTGATGATAAGGGCATGTAGCACTGTGATGACAGTGGTCATGGAACATTGTGATGACAGGGTTGAGGGAGTATTGTGAGGACTAGTGATTGAAGATTGTGATATATGTGGTGAGAGAGCATTTTGATGAGAAGTGCATGAAGCATTGTGATGACAAGTTTTATGGAGCATAGCGATGAAAAGGATGTGGAGCATTGTGATGAAAAGAGCATGGCACATTGTGGTGACATGTGTCATGGAGCATTGTGCTGACAAGCGCATGGAGCATTTTGATGACAAGTGTCATGGAGCATTGTGCTGACAAAGGCATGGAGCAGTGTGATGACAAGGGACACAGAGCATTGTGATGAAAATTTCATGGAGCATTGTGGTGAAAAAGATCACAGAGCCTTGTGTGACGAGGGCCTGGACCATTGTGAGGACAAAGGTCATAAATCATTGTGATGACTGGTGTCACGGAGCATTGTGATGACAGGGATCATGGAGCATTGCTCTGACAAGATTTATGGATTATTGTGATGAGAGTGGGCGTTTCGCATTGTGATGACAAGGGCATGGAACATTGTGATGACAAGGTCATGGAGTACTGTGAAGACAGGTGTCAGGGAGCATTGTGATGACATATGTCATTGTCCATTGTGATGACAATGGCATGGAACATTGTGATACAAAGTATCATGGAGGATTCTGATGACAAAGGTAATGGAGAATTTTGTTGACAAGGGCTTGGAACATTGTGATGACATGTGTCATGGAGCATTGTGATGACAAAGGCATGGAGCATTGTGATGACTAGGGCCATTGAGAATTTTGAAGACAACGTCGTGAAGCATTGTGATGACAAGCGCATGGAGCTTGCTATGACAGGGGTCATAGAGCATTGCGATGACAAGTTCATGGAGAATTGTGATGACAAGATCATGTAACAGTGTGATGAGAAGTGTCACGAAGCATTATGATGACAAGGACTTGGTGAATTGTAATGACATGGGACATGGAGCATTGTGATGAACAGGGCATGGAGAATTGTGATAGCAAGACCGTGGAGCATTGTGATGAAAAGACCATGGATAATTATGATGAAGAGCGTCATGGATCACTCTAATGACAAGGGGCATGGAGCATTGTGATGACAGGTGTCATGGAGCATTGTGATGAGAGGGGTCATGGAGCATTGTGATGACAAGGGTCATGGAGCATTGTGATGAGAAAGTCATGGAGCATTGGGCTGAAAATGTTCATGGAGTATTGTGATTACAGTGGTCAAGGAGCATTGTGATGACAAGTGCTTGGAACATTGTGATGACAAGGGTCATGGAGCATTGTGATGACAGGTGTCATGGAGCATTGTGATGACAAGGGTCATGGAACCTTTGATGCCAAGGAGGTGGAATATTGTGATGGCAGGGGTCATGGAGCATTGTTATGACAGGGGTAATGGAGCATTGTGATGACAAGGGCATGGAACATTGGTCTGAAAATTTCATGGATTATTGTGATGAGATTCAGCATGGAACATTGTGATGACTAGGGCACCGAACACTGTGATAGATGTGTCATGGAGGATTGTAATGACAAGGGCATGGAGCATTGTGATGAGAAGAGTATTGAGCATTGTGATGACAAGCGTCATGGAGCATTGTGGTGACAAGGGCATGGAGCAATGTGTTGAGAGGTTTCATGTAACATTGTGATGAAATGGCATGGAGCATTGTGATGCCAAGTGTCATGGAGCTTTGTGATGACAAAAGTCATGGAACATTTTGATGACAAGGTCGTGGTGCATTGTGATGAGAATGGCAGGGAGCATTGTGATGACAGTGTCATGGAGCAAATTGATGAAAAGTGTCATGGAAAATTTTGATGACAGAGATAATGGAACATTGTGATGTCAGGGGTCATGGAGCATTGTGATGACAGTGGTCATTGAACATTGTGATGACTGGGTTGAGCGAGTATTGTGATGACTAGTGATGGAACATTGTGATATATGTGGTGAGAGCGCATTTTGATGAGAAGTGCATGGAGCATTGTGATGACAAGTTTTATGGAGTATAGTGATGAAAAGGATGTGGAGCATTGTGATGAAAAGAGCATGGCACATTGTGATGACATGTGTCAAGGAGCAATGTGCTGACAAACGCATGGAGTATTTTGATGACTAGTGTTAGGGAGCATTGTGCTGACAAAGGCATGGAGCATTGTGATGACAAGGGACACAGAGCATTGTGATGAAAATTTCATGGAGCATTGTGGTGACAAAGATCAAGAGACTTTTGTGACGAGGGCATGGACCATTGTGATGAGAAAGTTCCTGAATCATCGTGATGACTGGAGTCATGGAGCATTGTGATGACAGGGGTCATGGAGCATTGTGATGACAAGGGCATGGAGCAATGGGATGACAGGGGCATGGAACATTGGTCTGACATGTTTCATGGATTATTGTGATGACAGGGGGCATGGCGTATTGTGATGACAAGGTCATGGATTATTGAGAAGACAGGTGTCCGGGAACATAGTGATGACATATGTCATTGTCCATTGTGATGACAATGGCAGGGAGCATTGTGATACCAAGTGTCATGGAGGATGGTGATGACAATGGTAAAGGAGCCTTTTAATGACAGGGGCTTGGAACATTGCGATGACAAGTGTCATGGAGCATTGTGATGACAAGGGCATGTTGAATTCTGATGAAAAGGTGCATGGAGCATTGAGATTACAGGGGTTTTGAAGCAATGTGATTACAGGGGCATGGAGCATTGTGATGAGAAGGCAATGGAGCATTCTGATGACATGCGTAATGGAGCTTTGTGATGACAAGGACATGGAGCATTGTGATTACAGTGGTCTTTGAGCATTGTGATGAAATGGGTCATGGAGCATTTTGTGACAGGGGTTATGGAACATTGTGATGTCAGGGGTCATGGAGCATTGTGATGATAAGGGCATGTAGCACTGTGATGACAGTGGTCATGGAACATTGTGATGACAGGGTTGAGGGAGTATTGTGAGGACTAGTGATTGAAGATTGTGATATATGTGGTGAGAGAGCATTTTGATGAGAAGTGCATGAAGCATTGTGATGACAAGTTTTATGGAGCATAGCGATGAAAAGGATGTGGAGCACTGTGATGAAAAGAGCATGGCACATTGTGGTGACATGTGTCATGGAGCATTGTGCTGACAAGCGCATGGAGCATTTTGATGACAAGTGTCATGGAGCATTGTGCTGACAAAGGCATGGAGCATTGTGATGACAAGGGACACAGAGCATTGTGATGAAAAATTCATGGAGCATTGTGGTGAAAAAGATCACAGAGCCTTGTGTGACGAGGGCCTGGACCATTGTGAGGACAAAGGTCATGGAGTATTGTGAAGACAGGTGTCAGGGAACATTGTGATGAAATATTTCATTGTCCATTGTGATGACCATGGCATGGAGCATTGTGATACCAAGTGTCATGGAGGATTGTGATGACAAAGGTAATTCAGCAATTTGATGTCAAGGGCTTGGAACATTGCGATGACAAGGGTCATGGAGCATTGTGATGACAAGGGCATGGAGCATTCTGATGAAAAGGTGCATGGAGCATTGAGATTACAGGGGTTTTGAAGCAATGTGATGACAAGGGCATGGAACATTGTGATGAGAAGTCAATGGAGCATTCTGATGACATGCATCATGGAGCTTTTTGATGGCAAGGACATGGAGCATTGTGATTACAGGGGTCTTGGAGCATTGTGATGAAAAGGGAATGGATCATTGTGATGAAAAATGCATGGAGCCTTGTCATGACAGGGTTCAAGGAGCATACTGATGACAACTGTCAGGGAGCATTGTGATGATAAGTGTATTGAGCATTGTGATGACAAAGATCATGGAGCCTTGTGATGAGAAGAGCATGGATAATTGTGATGACCAGCGTCATGGGGCATTGTGATGACAAGTGTTATGGAACATTGTGATCAGAAGGGTTTGGTGCATTGTGATGACAGAGGTCATTGAGAATTTTGATTTCATTGTGATGACAATAGCATGAAATATTATGGTAATGGGCACGGTGCATTGTGATGGCAGGGTTCATGGAGCATTGAGATGAAAAGGGGCATGGAGCATTGTGATTAAAGGTGTGTTGGAGCATTGTGATGACAAGGGCATGGAGCATTGTGATGAGAAGTCAATGGAGCATACTGAAGACATGCGTCATGGAGCTTTGTGATGAGAACGACATGGAGCATTGTGATTACAGGGGACATAGAGCATTGCGATGACAAGTGCATGGAGAATTGTGATGAAAATATCATGTAACATTGTGATAAGAAGTGTCAAGGAGCATTGAGATGAAAAGGACTTGGAGAATTGTGATGACATGGGACATGGAGCATTCTGAAGACCAGGGCATGGAGCATTGTGATGGCAAGACCGTGGAGCATTCTGATGAGAAGATCAGGGATAATTATGTTGACGAGCGTCATGGAGCACTGTAATGAAAAGGGGCATGCAGCATTGTGATTACAGGGGTCTTGGAGCATTGTGATGACAAGGTCATGGAGCATAGTGTTGAGAAGGCCATGGAGCATTCTGATGACATGTGTCATGGATCTTTGTGATGACAGAGGCAAGGAGCATTGTGATTACAGGGGTCTTGGAGCATTGTGATGACAAGGGTCATGGAGCCTTGGATGCCAAGGCTGTGGAACATTGTGATGGCAGGGGTCATGGAGCATTGTTATGACAGGGGTAATGGAGCATTGTGATGACAAGGGCATGGAACATTGGTCTGAAAATTTCATGGATTATTGTGATGAGATTCGGCATGGAACACTGTGATGACTAGGGCACGGAACACTGTGATACATGTGTCATGGAGGATTGTAATGACAAGGGCATGGAGCATTGTGATGAGAAGAGTATCGAGCATTGTGATGACAAGTGTCATGGAGCATTGTGGTGACAAGGGCATGGAGCAATATGATGAGGGGTTTCATGTAGCATTGTGATGAAATGTCATTGAGCATTGTGATGCCAAGGGAGATGGAGCTTTGTGATGACAAAGGTCATGGAGCATTGTGATGACAGGGTCATGGAGCAAATTGATGAAAAGTGTCTTGGAACATTTTGATGACAGGGGTTATGGAACATTGTGATGTCAGGGATCATGGAGCATTGTGATGATAAGTGCATGTAGCACTGTGACGACAGTGGTCATGGAACATTGTGATGACAGGGGTGAGCGAGTATTGTGATGACTATTGATGGAACATTGTGATATATGTGGCGAGAGAGAATTTTGATGAGAAGTGCATGGAGCATTGTGATGACAAGTTTTATGGAGCATAGCGATGAAAAGGATGTGGAGCATTGTGATGAAAAGAGCTTGGCACATTGTGATGACATGTGTCATGGAGCATTGTGCTGACAAGTGCATAGAGCATTTTGATGACAAGTATCATGGAGCATTGTACTGACAAAGGCATGGAGCATTGTGATGACAAGGGACACAGAGCACTGGAATGAAAATTTCATGGAGCATTGTGGGGACAAAGATCACAGAGCCTTGTGTGAGGAGGGCATGGACCATTGTGAGGACATAGGTCATGAATCTTTGTGATGAGTGGAGTCACGGTGCATTGTGATGAAAGGGGTCATGGAGCATTGTGATGACAAAGGCATTGAGCATTGTGATAAGAAGGCAATGGAGCATTCTGATGACATGCGTCATGGAGCTTTGTGATGACAAGGGCATGGATAATTGTGATTACAGGTGTCTTGGAATATTGTTGTGACAGGGGTGAGGGAGTATTGAGATGACTAGAGATGGAACATTATGATATCAGCGGTGAGAAAGCATTTTGAGGAGAAGTGCATGGAGCATTGTGATGACAATGTTTAAGGAGCATTTTGATGACAAGGATGTGGAGCATTGTGATGACAAGTGCATGGTGCATTGTGATGACATGGGTTATGGAGCATTGTGCTGACACGTGCATGGAGCATTGTGATGACAAGTGTCACAGAGCATTGTGATAAAAATTTCATGGAGCATTGTGGTGACAAAGGTCACAGAGCTTTGTATGACGAGGTCATGGACCATTGTGATGACAAATGTCATGAAGCATCATGATGACTGGAGTCATGGGGCTCTGTGATAACAGGGGTCTTGGAGCATTGTGATGAAAAGGGAATGTATCATTGTGATGAAAAAGACATGGAGCCTTGTCATGAGAGTGTTCAAGGAGCATACTGATGACAAGTATCAGGGAGCATTGTGATGCCAAGTGTATTGAGCATTGTGGTGACAAAGGTCATGGAGCATTGTGATGAGAAGACCTTGCATAATTGTGATGATGAGCGTCATGGGGCATGAGATGACAAGTGTTATGGAACATTGTGTTCAGAAGGGTTTGGAGCATTGTGATGACAGGGGTCATGGAGCATTTTAATTTCATTGTGATGACAATAGCATGAATCATTATGGTGATAGGCATGGTGCATTGTGATGACAGGGTTCATGGAGCATTGAGATGAAAAGGGGCATGGAAAATTGTGATTACAGAGGTCTTGGTGCATTCTGATGACAAGGGTCATGGAGCCATGTGATGACAAGGCCGTGGAACATTGTGATGGCAGGGGTCATGGAGCATTGTTATGACAGGTGTAATGGAGCATTGTGATGACAAGGACATGGAGCAATGTGATGAGAGATTTCATTGAGCATTGTGATGACAATGGCATGGAGCATTGTGATGCAAAGTGTCATGGAGCTTTGTGATGACAAAGATCATGGGGCGTTTTGACGACAAGGGCATGGTGCATTGAGATAAGAAGGACAGGGAGCATTGTGATGACAGGGTCATGGAGCAATTTGATGAAAAGGGTCATGGAATATTTTGATGACAGGGTTTATGGAACATTGTGATGTCAGGGGTCAAGAAGCATTGTGATGAAATGGGTCATGGAGCATTTTGTGACAGGAGTTATGGTACACTGTGATGACAGGGGTGAGGGAGTATTGTGATGACTAGTGATGTAACATTGTGATATATGTGGTGAGAGAGCATTTTGATGAGAAGTGCATAGAGCATTGTGATGACAAGTGTTATGGAGCATAGCAATGATAAGGATGTGGAGTATTGTGATGACAAGCGCATGGCGCATTGTGATGACATGGGTCAAGGAGCATTGTGCTGACAAAGGCATGGAGAATTTTGATGACAAGGGACACAGAGCATTGTGATGAAATATTCATGGAGCATTGTGGTGAAAAAGATCATAGAGCCTTGTGTGACGAGGGCATGGCCCATAGTGATGAGATAGGTCATGAAGCATTGTGATGACTGGAGTCACGGAGCATTGTGATGAAAGTGGTCATGGAGCATTGTGATGACAAGGGCATGGAGCAATGTGATGACAGGGACATGGAACATTGGTCTGACAAGTTTCATGGATTATTGTGATGACAGTGGGCATGGAGCATTGTGATGACAAGGGAATGGAGCATTTTGGTGACAAAGGCATGGAGCATTTTGATGACAAGGGACAAAGAGCATTGTGATGAAAGCTTCATGGAGCATTATGGTGTAAAAGATCACAGAGCCTTGTTTGAAGAGGACATGGACCACTGTGATGACAAAGGTCATGAAACATTGTGATGACTGGAGTCACGGAGCATTGTGATGACGGGGGTGATGGAGCATTGCTCTGACAAGTTTATGGATTATTGTGATGACAGTGGGCATGGCGCATTGTGAATGACAAGGGCATGGAACATTGTGATGACAAGGTCATGGAGTATTGTGAAGACAGTTGTCAGGGAGTATTGTGATGACAAATGTCATTATCCATTGTAATGACAATGGCATGGAGCACTGTGATGAGAAGGCAATGGAGCATTCTGATGACATGCGTCATGGAGCTATGTGATGACAATGACATGGAGCATTGTGATTACAGGGGTCTTGCAGCATTGTGATGAAAAGGGAATGGATCATTGTGATGAAAAATGCATGGAGCCTTGTCATGACAGGTTTCAAGGAGCATACTGTTGACAACTGTCAGGGAGCATTCTGATGATAAGTGTATTGAGCATTGTGATGACAAAGATCATGGAACATTTTGATGAGAAGACCATGGATAATTGTGATGACAAGCGTCATGGGGCATTGTGATGACAAGTGTTATGAAACATTGTGATCAGAAGGGTTTGGTGCATTGTGATGACAGAGGTCATTGAGCATTTTGATTTCATTGTGATGACAATAGCATGAAATATTATGGTGATGGGCACGGTGCATTGTGATGACAGTGTTCATGGAGCATTGAGATGAAAAGGGGCATGGAGAATTGTGATTACAGAGGTCTTGGAGCATTGTGATGACAAGGGTCATGGAGCCTTGTGATGACAAGGCCGTGGAACATTGTGATGGCAGGGGTCATGGAGCATTGTTATGACAGGTGTAATGGAGCATTGTGATGACAAGGGCATGGAGCAATGTGATGAGAGATTTCATTGAGCATTGTGATGACAATGGCATGGAGCATTGTGATGCCAAGGGTCATGGAGCTTTGTGATGACAAATGTCATGGGGCACTTTGATCACAAGGTCGTGGTGCATTGTGATGAGAAGTGCAGGGAGCATTGTGATGACAGGGTCATGGAGCAAATTGATGAAAAGTATCGTGGAAAATTTTGATTACAGGAGTTATGGAACATTGTGACGTCAGGGGTCATGGAGCATTTTGATGAAAAGGGTCATTGAGCATTCTGATGAAAAGGTGCATGGAGCATAGTGATTACTGATTTTAAAGCATTGTGATGACAAGGGCAAGGAGCATTGTGATGAGAAGGCAATTGAGCATTCTGATGACATGCGTCATGGAGCTTTGTGATGACCAGGACATGGAGCATTGTGGTGACAAAGGTCACATAGCTTTGTGTGACGAGGGCAGGCACCATTGTGATGATAAAGGTAATGAAGCATTGTGATGACTGGAGTCACGGAGCATTGTGATGACAGGGGTCATGGAGCATTGTCCTGAAAAGTGCATGGAGCATTTTGATGACAAGTGTCATGGAGCATTGTGCTGACAAAGGCATGGAGCATTGTGATGACAAGGGACACAGAGCATTGTGATGAAAATTTCATGGAGCATTGTGTTGACAAATGTCACAGAGCCTTGTGTGACGAGGGCATGGACCATTGTGATGACAAAGGTCATGAAGCATTGTGATGACTGGAGTCACGGACCATTGTGATGACAGGGGTGATGGAACATTGTGATTACATGGGCATGGAGCATTGTGATAACAGTGGCATGGAATATTTGTCTGACAAGTTTCCTGGATTATTGTGATGACAGTGGGCATGGCGCATTGTGATGACAAGGGCATGGAACACTGTGATAACAAGGTCATGGAATATAGTGAAGAAAGGTGTCAGGGAGCATTGTGATGACATATGTCATTGTCCATTGTGACGACAATGGCATGGAGCATTGTGATACCAAGTGTCATGGAGGATTGTGATGACAAAGGTAATGGAACATTTTGATGACAGGGGTTATGGAACATTGTGATGTCAGGGGTCATGGAGCATTTTGATGAAAAGTGTCATGGAGCATTCTGATGAAAAGGTGCATGGAGCATTGTGATTACAGGGGTTTTGAAGCATTGTGATGACAAGGGCAAGGAGCATTGTCATGAGAAGCCAATGGAGCATTCTGATGACGTGCGTCATAGATGTTTGTGATGACAAAGACATCGAGCATTGTGATTACAGGGGTCTTGGAGCATTGTGATGAAAAGGGCATGGATGATTGGGATGATCAGCGTCATGGGGCATTGTGATGACAAGTGTTATGGAACATTGTGATCAGAAGGGTTTGGTGCATTGTGATGACAGAGGTCATTGAGCATCTTGATTTCATTGTGATGACAATAGTATGAAATATTATGGTGATGGGCACGGTGCATTGTGATGACAGGGTTCATGGAGCATTGAGATGATAAGGGGCATGGAGCATTGTGATTACAGGGGTGTTGGAGCATTGTGATGACAAGGGCATGGAGCATTGTGATGAGATGTCCATGGAGTATTCTGATGACATGCGTCATGGAGCTTTGTCATGACAAGGGCATGGAGCATTGTGATTACAGGTGTCTTGGAGCATTTTGATGACAAGGTTCATCGAGGCTTGTGCTGACAAGGCCGTGGAACCTTGTGATTGCAGGGTTCATGGAGCATTGTTATGATAGGGGTAATGGAGCATTGTGATGACAAGGGCATGGGGCATTGGTCTGAAAATTTTCATGGATTATTGTGATGAGAGTGGGCATGGAGCATTGTGATGACAAGGGCACGGAACACTGTGATACATAGATCATGCAGGATTGTAATGACAAAGGCATGGAGCATTGTGATGAGAAGGGCATCGAGCATTGTGATTACAAGCGTCATGGATATTTGGGATGACAATTGCATGGAACAATTTGATGAGAGGGTTCATGCAGCATTGTGATGACAATGGAATGGAGCATTGTGATGCTAAGGGTCATGGACATTTGTGATGACAAATGTCATGGAGCATTTTGATGACAAGGGCGTGGTGCATTGTGATGAGAAGGGCAGGGAGCATTGTGATGACAGGGTCATGGAGCCGTTTGATGAAAAGTGTCATGGAATATTTTGATGACATGGGTTATAGAACATTGTGATACCAGGGGTCATGGAGCTTTGTGATGAAAAGGGTCATGGAGCATTTTTATTACAGGGGTTATGGGACATTGTTATGTCAGGTGTAATGGAGCATTGTGATGATAAGGGCATGTAGCATTGTGATGACAGGGGTCATGGAACATTGTGGTGACAGGGGTGAGGGTGTATTGTGATGACTAGTGATGGAACATTGTGATATCCGTGGTGAGAGAGCATTTTGAGGAGAAGTGTACGGAGAATTGTGATGACAAGGGTTATCGAGCATTTTGATGTAAAGGATGTGGAGCATTGTGATGAAAAGTGCATGGCGCTTTGTGATGACATGGGTAATGGAGCATTGTGCTGACAAGCGCATCGAGCATTGTGATGACAAGGGTCAAGAAGCATTGTGCTGACAAAGGCATGGACCTTTGTGATGACAAGGGTCACAGAGCATTGTGATAAAAATTTCATTGAGCATTGTGGTGACATGGGTTATGGAGCATTGTGCCAACACGCGCATCGAGCATTGTGATGACAATGGTCATGGAGCACTGTGCTGACAAAGACATGGAGCTTTGTGATGACTAGGATCACAGAGCATTGTGATTAAAAGTTCATGGCGCATTTGGGTGACAAAGGTCACAGAACTTTGTGTGAGGAGGTCATGGACCATTGTGATGACAAATGTCATGAAGCATTGTGATGACTGAAGTCAGTGAGCACTGTGATATAAGGGATCTTGGAGCATTGTGATGAAAAGGGAATGTATCATTGTGATAAAATAGGCATGGATCCTAGTCATGACAGTGTTCAAGGAGCATACTGATGACAAGTGTCAGGGAGCATTGTGATGACAAGTGTATTGAGCATTTTGGTAACAAACGTCATGGAGCATTGTGATGAGAAGCCCTTGAATAATTGTGATGACGAGCGTCATGGGGTATTGTGATGACAAGTGTTATGGAACATTGTGATCAGAAGGGTTTGGAGCATTGTGATGACAGATGTCATGGAGCATTTTAATTCCATTGTGATGACAATAGCATGAATCATTATGGTGATGGGCATGGTGCATTGTGATGACAGGGTTCATGGAGCATTGAAATGAAAAGGGGCATGGAGAATTGTGATTACAGAGGTCTTGGTGCATTGTGATGACAAGGGCCATGGAGCCTTGTGGTGACAAGGCCGTGGAACATTGTGATGGCAGGGTTCATGGAGCATTGTTAGGACAGGTGTAATGTAGCATTGTGATGACAAGGGCATGGAGCAATGTGATGACAGATTTCATTGAGCATTGTGATGACAATGGCATGGAGAATTGTGATGTCAAGTGTCATGGAGCTTTGTGATGACAAATGTCATGTGGCATTTTGATGACAAGGGTGTGGTGCATTGTGATGAGAAGGGCAGGGAGCATTGTGATGACAGTGTCATGGAGCAATTTGAATAAAAGTGTCATGTAATATTTTGATGACAGGGGTTATGGAACATTGTGATGTCAGGGGTCATGAAGCATTGTGATGAAATGGGTCAAGGAGCATTTTGTGACAGGGCTTATGGAACATTGTGATGTCAGTGGTCATGGAGCATTGTGATGATAAGGGCATGTAGCACTGTGATGAGAGTGGTCATGGAACATTGTGGTGACAGGGGTGAGGGAGTATTGTGATGACTAGTGTTGGAACCTTGTGATATATGTTTTGAGAGAGCATTTTGATGAGAAGTGCATGGAGCATTGTAATGACAAGTTTTATGGAGCATAGCAATGAAAAGGATGTGGAGCATTGTGATGAAAAGAGCATGGCACATTGTGATGACATGTGTCATGGAGCATTGTGCTGACAAGCGCATGGAGCATTTTGATGAGAAGTGTCATGGAGCATTGTGCTGACAAAGGCATGGAGCACTGTGATGACAAGGGACACAGAGCATTGTGATGAAAATTTCATGGAGAATTGTGGTGACAATGATCACAGAGCCTGGTGTGACGAGGGCATGGACCATTGTGATGAGATAGGTCATGAATCATTGTGGTGACTGGTGTTACGGAGCAGTATGATGACATGGGTCACGGAGCATTTTGATGACAAGGGCATGGAGCAATATGATGACAGGGGCATGGAACATTGGTCTGACAAGTTTCATGGATTATTGTGATGACAGTGGGCATGGAGCATTGAGATGACAAGGGCATGGAGCATTGTGGTGACAAAGGTCACAGAGCCTTGTGTGACGAGGGCATGGACCATTGTGAGGACAAATGTCATGAAGCATTGTGATGACTGGAGTCACAGTGCATTGTGATGATGGGGTCATGGAACATTGTGATGACAAAGGAATGGATCATTGTGATGACAGGGGCATGGAACATTGGTATGACATGTTTCATGGATTATTGTGATGACATTGGGCATGGCACATTGTGATGACAAGGGCATGGAACATTGTGATGACAAGGTCATGGAGTATTGTGAAGAGAGGTGTCAGGGAGCATTGTGATGACATATGTCATTGTCCATTGTGAAGACAATGGCATGGAGCATTGTGATACCAAGTGTCATGGAGGATTGTGATGACAAAGGTAATTCAGCAATTTGATGTCAAGGGCTTGGAACATTGCGATGACAAGGGTCATGGAGCATTGTGATGACAAGGGCATGGAGCATTCTGATGAAAAGGTGCATGGAGCATTGAGATTACAGGGGTTTTGAAGCAATGTGATGACAAGGGCATGGAACATTGTGATGAGAAGTCAATGGAGCATTCTGATGACATGCATCATGGAGCTTTTTGATGGCAAGGACATGGAGCATTGTGATTACAGGGGTCTTGGAGCATTGTGATGAAAAGGGAATGGATCATTGTGATGAAAAATGCATGGAGCCTTGTCATGACAGGGTTCAAGGAGCATACTGATGACAACTGTCAGGGAGCATTGTGATGATAAGTGTATTGAGCATTGTGATGACAAAGATCATGGAGCCTTGTGATGAGAAGAGCATGGATAATTGTGATGACCAGCGTCATGGGGCATTGTGATGACAAGTGTTATGGAACATTGTGATCAGAAGGGTTTGGTGCATTGTGATGACAGAGGTCATTGAGCATTTTGATTTCATTGTGATGACAATAGCATGAAATATTATGGTGATGGGCACGGTGCATTGTGATAACAGGGTTCATGGAGCATTGAGATGAAAAGGGGCATGGAGCAATGTGATTACAGTGGTGTTGGAGCATTGTGATGACAAGGTCATGGAGCATTGTGATGAGAAGGCCATGGAGCATTCTGATGACATGTGTCATGGAGCTTTGTGAGGACAAGGGCATGGAGAATTGTGATTACAGGGGTCATGGAATATTGTGATGAGAGGGGTGAGGGAGTATTGTGATGACTAGTGATGGAACATTGTGATATCAGTGGTGAGAAAGCATTTTGAGGAGAAGTGCATGGAGCATTCTGATGCCAAGTTTTATGGAGCATTTTGATGACAAGAATGTGGAGCATTGTGATGACAAGTGCATGGTGCATTGTGATGACATGGGTTATGGAGCATTGTGCTGACACGTGCATCGAGCACTGTGATGGCAAGGGTCATGGAGCATTGTGCTGACAAAGGCATGGAGCTTTGTGATGACAAGGGTCACAGAGAATTGTGATAAAAATTTCATGGAGCATTGTGGTGATCAAGGTCACAGAGCTTTGTGTGACGAGCTCATGGACTATTGTGATGACAAATGTGATGAAGAATTGTGATGACAGGGTTCATGGAGCAATGCTCTTACAGGTTTTATGGATTATTGTGATGAGAGTGGGCCTGGCACATTGTGATGACAAGGGCATGGAACATTGTGATGACAAGGTCATGGCGTATTGTGAAGACAGGTGTCAGGGAGCATTGTGATGACATATGTCATTGTCCATTGTGATGACAATGGCATGGAGCATTGTGATACCAGGTGTCATGTAGGATTGTGATGACAAAGGTAATGGAGCATTTTGATGCCAAGGGCTTGGAACATTGTGATAACAAGTGTCATGGAGCATTGTGCTGACAATGGCATGGAGCATTGTGATGACAAGGGCCATTAAGAATTTTGATGACAACGTCGTGAAGCATTGTGATGACAAGCGCATGGAGCTTGCTATGACAAGGGTCATAGAGCATTGCGATGACAAGTGCATGGAGGATTGTGATGACAAGATCATGTAACATTGTGATGAGAAGTGTCACGAAGCATTGTGATGACAAGGACGTGGAGAATTGTAATGGCATGGGACATGGAGCATTGTGATGAACAGGGCATGGAGAATTGTGATAGCAAGACCGTGGAGCATTGTGATGAAAATACCATGGATAATTATGATGAAGAGCGTCATGGATCACTGTAATGACAAGGGGCAAGGAGGATTGTGATGACAGGTGTCATGGAACATTGTGATGAGAGTGGTCATGGAGCATTGTGATGAGAAGGGTCATGGAGCACTGTGATGAGAAGGTCATGGAGCATTGGCCTGAAAATGTTCATGGAGTATTGTGATGACAGTGGTCAAGGAGCATTGTGATGACAAGGGAATGGAGCATTGTGATGACAAGGTCCTGGAGCAGTGTGATGAGAAGACCATGGAGCCTTGTGATGACAAGTCTCATGGAGCATTCTGATAAATAGGGGCATGGAGCATTGTGATTACAGGGGTCTTGGAGCATTGTGATGACAAGGGCATGGAGCATTGTGATGAGAAGGCCATGGAACATTCTGATGACATGTGTCATGGATCTTTGTGATGACAAGGGCATGGAGCATTGTGATTACAGTGGTCTTGGAGCATTATGATGACAAGGGTCATGGAGTCTTGGATGCCAAGGCGGTGGAACATTGTGATGGCAGGTGTCATGGAGCATTGTTATGACAGGGGTAATGGAGCATTGTGACGACAAGGGCATGGAATATTGGTCTGAAAATTTCGTGGATTATTGTGATGAGATTCGGCATGGAACACTGTGATGACTAGGGCACGGAACACTGTGATACATGTGTCATGGAGGATTGTAATGACAAGGGCATGGAGCATTGTGATGAGAAGAGTATCGAGCATTGTGATGACAAGCGTCATGGAGCATTGTGGTGACAAGGGCATGGAGCAATGTGATGAGAGGTTTCATGTAGCATTGTGATGAAATGGCATGGAGCATTGTGATGCCAAGTGTCATGGAGCTTTGTGATGACAAACGTCATGGAAAATTTTGATGACAAGGTCGTGGTGCATTGTGATGAGAAGGGCAGGGAGCATTGTGATGACAGGGTCATAGAGCAAATTGATGAAAAGTGTCATGGAACATTTTGATGACAGGGTTTATGGAACATTGTGATGTCAGGGGTAATGGAGCATTTTGATGAAATGGGTCATGGAGCATTCTGACGAAAAGGTGCATGGAGCATTGAGATTACAGGGGTTTTGAAGCAATGTGATTACAAGGGCATGGAGCAATTTGATGAGAAGGCAATGGAGCATTCTTTTGACATGCGTAATGGAGCTTTGTGATGACAAGGTCATGGAGCATTGTGATTACAGGTGTCTTGGAGCATTGTGATGAAAAGGGAATGGATCATTGTGATGAAAAATGCATGGAGCCTTGTCATGACAGGGTTCAAGGAGCATACTGATGACAACCGTCAGGGAGCATTGTGATGATAAGTGTGTTGAGCATTGTGATGACAAAGATCATGGAGCATTGTGATAAGAAGACCATGGATAATTGTGATGACCAGCGTCATGGGGCATTGTGATGACAAGTGTTATGGAACATTGTGATCATAAGGGTTTGGTGCATTGTGATGACAGAGGTCATTGAGCATTTTGATTTCATTGTGATGACAATAGCATGAAATATTATGGTGATGGGCACGGTGCATTGTGATGACAGGGTTCATGGAGCATTGAGATGCAAAGGGGCATGGAGCATTGTGATTACAGGGGTGTTGGAGCATTGTGATGACAAGGGCATGGAGCATTGTGATGACAGAGGACATGGAGCATTCTGATGACATGCGTCATGGAGCGTTGTGATGACAAGGGGATGGAGAATTGTGATTACAGAGGTCTTGGTGCATTGTGATGACAAGGGTCATGGAGCCTTGTGATAACAAGGCCGTGGAACATTGTGATGGCAGTGGTCATGGAGCATTGTTATGACAGGTGTAAAGGAGCACTGTGATGACAAGGGCATGGGACAATGTGATGAGAGATTTCATTGAGCATTGTGATCACAATGGCATGGAGCATTGTGATGCCAAGTGTCATGGATCTTTGTGATGACAAATGTCATGCATTTTGACTACAAGGGCATGGTGCATTGAGATGAGAAGGACTGGGAGCTTTGTTATGACAGGGTCATGGAGCAATTTGATGAAAATGGTCATGGAATATTTTGATGAAAGTGTTTATGGAACATTGTGATGTCAGGGGTCATGAAGCATTGTGATGAAATGGGTCATGGAGCATTTTGTGACAGGTGTTAAGGAACATTGTGATGTCAGGGGTCATGGAGCATTGTGATGATAAGGGCATGTAGCAATGTGATGACAGGTGTCATGGAGCATTGTGATGATAAGGGCATGTAGCACTGTGATGACAGGGGCATGGAACACTGTGATGACAGGGGTGAGGGAGTATTGTGATGACTAGTGATGTAACATTGTGTTATATGTGGTGAGAGAGCATTTTGATGATAAGTGCATGGAGCATTCTGATGACAAGTGTTATGGAGCATAGCAATGATAAGGATGTGGAGTATTTTGATGACAAGTGCATGGTGCATTGTGATGACATGGGTCAAGGAGCATTGTGGTGACAAGCGCATGGAGCATTTTGATGACATGTGTCATGGAGCATTGTGCTGACAAAGGCATGGAGCATTTTGATGACAAGGGACAGAGAGCATTGTGATGAAATATTCATGGAGCATTGTGGTTAAAAAGATCACAGAGCCTTGTGTGACGTGGGCATGGACCATTGTGATGAGATAGGTCATGAATCATTGTGATGACTGGAGTCACGGAGCATTGTGATGAAAGGGGTCATTGAGCATTGTGATGACAAGGGCATGGAGCAATCTGATGACAGGGGCATGGAACATTTGTCTGACAAGTTTCATGGATTATTGTGATGACAATGGGCATGGAGCATTGTGATGACAACAGCATGGAGCATTGTGGTGACAAAGGCATGGAGCATTTTGATGAAAAGGGACAAAGAGCATTGTGATGAAATATTCATGGAGCATTGTGGTGAAAAAGATCTAAGAGCCTTGTGTGAAGAGGGGATGGACCACTGTGATGACAAAGGTCATGAAGCATTGTGATGACAGGAGTCACAGAGCATTGTGATGACAGGGGTCATGGAGCATTGCTCTGACAAGATTTATGGATTATTGTGATGAGAGTGGGCATGGCGCATTGTAATGACAAGGTCATGGGACATTGTGATGACAAGGTCATGGATTATTGTGAAGACAGGTGTCAGGGAGCATTGTGATGACATATGTCATTGTCCATTGTGATGACAATGGCATGGAGCATTGTGATACCAAGTGTCATGGAGGATTGTGATGACAAAGGTAATGGAGCATTTTGATGACCAGAGCTTGGATCATTGTGATGACAAGGGTCATGGAGCATTGTGATGACAAGGGCATGGAGCATTGTGATGACAAGGGCCAATGAGAATTTTGATGACAACGTCGTGAAGCATTGTGATGACAAGCACACGGAGATTGCTATGACAGGGGTCATAGAGCATTGCGATGACAAGTGCAAGGAGAATTGTGATGACAAGATCATGTAACATTGTGATGAGAAGTGTCATGAAGCATTGTGATGACAAGGACGTGGAGAATTGTAATGACATGGGACATGGAGCATTGTGATGAACAGGGCATGGAGAATTGTTATACCAAGACCGTGGAGCATTGTGATGAAAAGACCGTGGAAAATTATGATGAAGAGCGTCATGGATCTCTGTAATGACAAGGGGCATGGGGCATTGTGATGACAGGTGTCATGGAGCATTGTGATGAGAGGGGTCATGGAGCATTGTGATGACAAGGGAATGGAGCATTGTGATGACAATGTCCTGGAGCAGTGTGATGAGAAGGCCATGGAGCCTTGTCATGACAAGTCTCATGGAGCATTCTGATGAATAGGGGCATGGAGCATTGTGATTACAGGGGTCTTGGAGCATTGTGATGACAAGGGCATGGAGCATTGTGAGGAGAAGGCCATGGAGCATTCTGATGACATGTGTCATGGAGAATTGTAATGACAAGGGCATGGAGCATTGTGATGAGAAGAGTATCGAGCATTGTTGACAAGCGTCATGGAGCATTGTGGTGACAAGGGCATGGAGCAATGTGATGAGAGGTTCCATGTAGCATTGTGATGAAATTGCATGGAGCATTGTGATGCCAAGTGTCATGGAGCTTTGTGATGACAAACGTCATGGAGCATTTTGATGACAAGGTCGTGGTGCATTGTGATGAGAAGGGCAGGGAGCATTGTGATGACAGGGTCATGGAGCAAATTGATGAAAAGTGTCATGGAACAATTTGATGACATGGGTTATGGAACATTGTGATGTCAGGGGTAATGGAGAATTTTGATGAAAAGGTTCATGGAGCATTCTGATGAAATGGTGCATGGAGCATTGAGATTACAGGGGTTTTGAAGCAATGTGATTACAAGGGCATGGAGCATTGTGATGAGAAGGCAATGGAGCATTCTGATGACATATGTCATGGAGCTTTGTGATGACAAGGACATGGAGAATTGTGATTACAGGGGTCATGGAATATTGTGATGACAGGGGTGAGTGTGTATTGTGATGACTAGTGATGGAACATTGTGATATCAGTGGTGAGAGAGCATTTTGAGGAGAAGTGTATGGAGCATTGTGATGACAAGGTTTATGGAGCATTTTGATGAAAAGGATGCGGAGCATTGTGATGAAAAGTGCATGGCGCTTTGTGATGACATGGGTTATGGAGCATTGTGCTGACAAGCGCATCGAGCATTGTGATGACAAGGGTCAAGAAGCATTGTGCTGACAAAGGCATGGACCTTTGTGATGACAAGGGTCACAGAGCATTGTGATAAAAATTTCATTGAGCATTGTGGTGACATGGGTTATGGAGCATTGTGCTGACACGCGCATCGAGCATTGTGATGACAATGGTCATGGAGCACTGTGCTGACAAAGACATGGAGCTTTGTGATGACTAGGATCACAGAGCATTGTGATTAAAAGTTTTTGGCGCATTTGGGTGACAAAGGTCACAGAGCTTTGTGTGAAGAGGTCATGGACCATTGTGATGACAAATGTCATGAAGCATTGTGATGACTGAAGTCAGTGAGCACTGTGATATAAGGGATCTTGGAGCATTGTGATGAAAAGGGAATGGATCATTGTGATAAAATAGGCATGGATCCTTGTCATGACAGTGTTCAAGGAGCATACTGATGACAAGTGTCAGGGAGCATTGTGATGACAAGCGTATTGAGCATTTTGGTAACAAAGGTCATGGAGCATTGTGATGAGAAGACCTTGCATAATTGTGATGACGAGCGTCATGGGGCATTGTGATGACAAGTGTTATGGAACATTGTGATCAGAAGGGTTTGGAGCATTGTGATGACAGAGGACATGGAGCATTTTAATTCCATTGTGATGACAATAGCATGAATCATTATGGTGATGGGCATGGTGCATTGTGAAGACAGCGTTCATGGAGCATTGAAATGAAAAGGGGCATGGAGAATTGTGATTACAGAGGTCTTGGTGCATTGTGAGGACAAGGGCCATGGAGCCTTGTGGTGACAAGGCCGTGGAACATTGTGATGGCAGGGTTCATGGAGCATTGTTAGGACAGGTGTAATGTAGCATTCTGATGACAAGGGCATGGAGCAATGTGATGAGAGATTTCATTGAGCATTGTGATGACAATGGCATGGAGAATTGTGATGTCAAGTGTCATGGAGCTTTCTGATGACAAAGGCCATGGGGCATTTTGACGACAAGGGCATGGTGCATTGAGATGAGAAGGACCGGGAGCATTGTGATGACAGGGTCATGGAGCAATTTGATGAAAAGTGTCATGGAATATTTTGATGACAGGGGTTATGGAACATTGTGATGTCAGGGTTCATGAAGCATTGTGATGAAATGCGTTATGGAGCATTTTGTGACAGGGGTTATGGAACATTGTGATGTCAGGGGTCATGGAGCATTGTGATGATAAGGGCATGTAGCAATGTGATGACAGGGGTCATAGAGCATTGTGATGATAAGGGCATGTAGCACTGTGATGACAGGGGCTTGGAACACTGTGATGACTGGGGTGAGGGAGTATTGTGATGACTAGTGATGTAACATTGTGATATATGTGGTGAGAGAGCATTTTGATGAGAAGTGCATGGAGCATTGTGATGACAAGTTTTATGGAACATAGCAATGAAAAGGATGTGGAGCATTGTGATGAAAAGAGCATGGCACATTGTGATGACATGGGTCATGGAGCACTGTGCTGACAAGCGCATGGAGCATTTTGATGACAAGTGTCATGGAGCATTGTGCTGATAAAGGCATGGAACATTTTGATGACAAGGGACACAGAACATTGTGATGAAATATTCATGGAGCATTGTGGTGAAAAAGATCACAGAGCCTTGTGTGACGAGGGAATGGACCATTGTGATGAGATAGGTCATGAAGCACTGTGATGACTGGAGTCACGGAGCATTGTGATGAAAGGGGTCATGGAGCATTGTGATGACAAGGCCATGGAGCAATGTGATGACAGGGGCATGGAACATTTGTCTGACAAGTTTCATGGATTATTGTGATGACAATGGGCATGGAGCATTGTGATGACAACGGCATGGAGCATTGTGGTGACAAAGGCATGGAGCATTTTGATGACAAGGGACAAAGAGCATTGTGATGAAATATTCATGGAGCATTGTGGTGAAAAAGATCAAAGAGCCTTGTGTGAAGAGGGGATGGACCACTGTGATGACAAAAGTCATGAAGCATTGTGATGACTGGAGTCACAGAGCATTGTGATGACAGGGGTCATGGAGCATTGCTCTGACAAGATTTATGGATTATTGTGATGAGAGTGGGCATGGCGCATTGTAATGACAAGGTCATGGAACATTGAGATGACAATGTCATGGAGTATTGTGAAGACAGGTGTCAGGGAGCACTGTGAAGACATATGTCATTGTCCATTGTGATGACAATGGCATGGAGCATTGTGATACCAAGTGTCATGGAGGATTGTGATGACAAAGGTAATGGAGCATTTTGATGACAAGGGATTGGACCATTGTGATGACAAGGGTCATGGAGCATTGTGATGACAAGGGCATGGAGCATTGTGATGACAAGGGCCATTGAGAATTTTGATGACAACGTCGTGAAGCATTGTGATGACAAGCGCATGGAGCTTGCTATGACAGGGGTCATAGAGCATTGCGATGACAAGTGCATAGAGAATTGTGATGACAAGATCATGTAACATTGTGATGAGAAGTGTCACGAAGCATTGTGATGACAAGGACGTGGAGAATTGTAATGACATGGGACATGGAGCATTGTGATGAACAGGGCATGGAGAATTGTGATACCAAGACCGTGGAGCATTGTGATGAAAAGACCGTGGAAAATTATGATGAAGAGCGTCATGGATCTCTGTAATGACAAGGGGCATGGGGAATTGTGATGACAGGTGTCATGGAGCATTGTGATGAGAGGGGTCATGGAGCATTGTGATGACAAGGGAATGGAGCATTGTGATGACAATGTCCTGGAGCAGTGTGATGAGAAGACCATGGAGCCTTGTGATGACAAGTTTCACGGAGCATTCTGATGAATAGGGGCATGGAGCATTGTGATTACAGGGGTCTTGGACCGTTGTGATGACAAGGTCATGGAGCATTCTGATGACATGTGTCATGGAGAATTGTAATGACAAGGGCATGGAGCATTGGGATGAGAAGAGTATCGAGCATTGTGATGACAAGCGTCATGGAGCATTGTGGTGACAAGGGCATGGAGCAATGTGATGAGAGGTTTCATGTAGCATTGTGATGAAATGGCATGCAGCATTGTGATGCCAAGTGTCATGGAGCTTTGTGATGACAAACGTCCTGTAGCATTTTGATGACAAGGTCGTGGTGCATTGTGATGAGAAGGGCAGGGATCATTGTGATGACAGTGTCATGGAGAAAATTGATGAAAAGTGTCATGGAACATTTTGATGACAGTGGTTATGGAACATTGTGATGTCAGGGGTAATGGAGCATTTTGATGAAAAGGGTCATGGAGCATTCTGACGAAAAGGTGCATGGAGCATTGGGATTACAGGGGTTTTGAAGCAATGTGATTACAAGGGCATGGAGCATTGTGATGAGAAGGCATTGGAGCATTCTGATGACATGCTTCATGGAGCTTTGTGATGACAAGGACATGGAGCATTGTGATTACAGGGATCTTGGAGCATTGTGATGAAAAGGGAATGGATCATTGTGATGAAAAATGCATGGAGCCTTGTCATGACAGGGTTCAAGGAGCATACTGATGACAACTGTCAGGGAGCATTTTGATGATAAGTGTATTGAGCATTGTGATGACAAAGGTCATGGAGCATTGTGATGAGAAGACCATGGATAATTGTGATGACCAGCATCATGGGGCATTGTGATGACAAGTGTTATGGAACATTGTGATCAGAAGGGTTTGGTGCATTTTGATGACAGAGGTCATTGAGCATTTTGATTTCATTGTGATGACAATAGCATGAAATATTATGGTGATGGGTATGGTGCATTGTGATGACAGGGTTCATGGAGCATTGAGATGAAAAGGGGCATGGAGCATTGTGATTACAAGGGTGTTGGAGCATTGTTATGACAAGGGCATGGAGCATTGTGATGAGAAGGCCATGGAGCATTCTGATGACATGCGTCATGGAGCTTTGTGATGACAAGGGCATGGAGAATTGTGATTACAGGGGTATTGGAATATTGTGATGACACGGGTGAGGGAGTATTGTGATGACTAGTGATGGAACATTGGGATATCAGTGGTGAGAAAGAATTTTGAGGAGAAGTGCAAGGAGCATTGTGATGACAAGGTTTATGGAGCATTTTGATGACAAGGACGTGGAGCATTGTGATGACAAGTGCATGGTGCATTGTGATGACATGGGTTATGGAGCATTGTGCTGACACGTGCATCGAGCATTGTGATGACAAGGGTCATGGAGCATTGTGCTGACAAAGGCATGGAGCTTTGTGATGACAAGGGTCACAGAGCATTGTGATAAAAATTTCATGGAGCATTGTGGTGACCAAGGTCACAGAGCTTTGTGTGACGATCTCATGGACTATGGTAATGACAAATTTGATGAAGATTTGTGATGACAGGGTTCATGGAGCAATGCTCTGACAGGTTTTATGGATTATTGTGATGAGAGTGGGCCTGGCACATTGTGATGACAAGGGCATGGAACATTGTGATGACAAGGTCATGGCGTATTGTGAAGACAGGTGTCAGGGAGCATTGTGATGACATATGTCATTGTCCATTGTGATGACAATGGCATGGAGCATTGTGATACCAAGTGTCATGGAGGATTGTGATGACAAAGGTAATGGAGCATTTTGATGACAAGGGCTTGGAACATTGTGATAACAAGTGTCATAGAGCATTGTGCTGACAATGGCATGGAGCATTGTGATGACAAGGGCCGTTGAGAATTTTGATGACAACGTCGTGAAGCATTGTGATGACAAGCGCATGGAGCTTGCTATGACAGGGGTCATAGAGCATTGCGATGACAAGTGCATGGAGAATTGTGATGACAAGATCATGTAACATTGTGATGAGAAGTGTCACGAAGCATTGTGATGACAAGGACGTGGAGAATTGTAATGGCATGGGACATGGAGCATTGTGATGAACAGGCCAAGGAGAATTGTGATAGCAAGACCGTGGAGCATTGTGATGAAAAGACCACGGTTAATTATGATCAAGAGCGTCATGGATCACTGTAATGACAATGGGCAAGGAGCATTGTGATGACAGGTGTCATGGAGCATTGTGATGAGAGTGGTCATGGAGCATTGTGATGAGAAGGGTCATGGAGCACTGTGATGAGAAGGTCATGGAGCATTGGCCTGAAAATGTTCATGGAGTATTGTGATGACAGTGGTCAAGGAGCATTGTGATGACAAGGGAATGGAACATTGTGATGACAAGGTCCTGGAGCAGTGTGATGAGAAGACCATGGAGCCTTGTGATGACAAGTCTCATGGAGCATTCTGATGAATAGGGGCATGGAGCATTGTGATTACAGGGGTCTTGGAGCATTGTGATGACAAGGGCATGGAGCATTGTGATGAGAAGGCCATGGAGCATTCTGATGACATGTGTCATGGATCTTTGTGATGACAAGGGCATGGAGCATTGTGATTACAGGGGTCTTGGAGCATTATGATGACAAGGGTCATGGAGCCTTGGATGCCAAGGCGGTGGAACATTGTGATGGCAGGTGTCATGGAGCATTGTTATGACAGGGGTAATGGAGCATTGTGACGACAAGGGCATCGAACATTGGTTTGAAAATTTCGTGGATTATTGTGATGAGATTCGGCATGGAACACTGTGATGACTAGGGCACGGAACACTGTGATACATGTGTCATGGAGGATTGTAATGACAAGGGCATGGAGCATTGTGATGAGAAGAGTATCGAGCATTGTGATGACAAGCGTCATGGAGCATTGTGGTGACAAGGGCATGGAGCAATGTGATGAGAGGTTTCATGTAGCATTGTGATGAAATGGCATGGAGCATTGTGATGCCAAGGGCGTGGAGCTTTGTGATGACAAACGTCATGGAGCATTTTGATGACAAGGTCGTGGTGCATTGTGATGAGAAGGGCAGGGAGCATTGTGATGACAGGGTCATGGAGCAAATTGATGAAAAGTGTCATGGAACATTTTGATGACAGTGGTTATGGAACATTGTGATGTCAGGGGTAATGGAGCATTTTGATGAAAAGGGTCATGGAGCATTCTGACGAAAAGGGGCATGGAGCATTGAGATTACAGGGGTTTTGAAGCAATGTGATTACAAGGGCATGGAGCAATTTGATGAGAAGGCAATGGAGCATTCTGTTGACGTGCGTAATGGAGCTTTGTGATGACAAGGACATGGAGCATTGTGATTACAGGTGTCTTGGAGCATTGTGATGAAAAGGGAATGGATCATTGTGATGACAAGGACATGGAGCCTTGTCATGACAGGGTTCAAGGAGCATACTGATGACAACTGTCAGGGAGCATTGTGATGATAAGTGTATTGAGCATTGTGATGACAAAGATCATGGAGCATTGTGATGAGAAGACCATGGATAATTGTGATGACCAGCGTCATGGGGCATTGTGATGACAAGTGTTATGGAACATTGTGATCATAAGGGTTTCGTGCATTGTGATGATAGAGGTCATTGAGCATTTTGATTTCATTGTGATGACAATAGCATGAAATATTATGGTGATGGGCACGGTGCATTGTGATGACAGGGTTCATGGAGCATTGAGATGAAAAGGGGCATGGAGCATTGTGATTACAGGGGCGTTGGAGCGTTGTGATGACAAGGGCATGGAGCATTGTGATGACAGAGGACATGGAGCATTCTGATGACATGTGTCATGGAGCGTTGTGATGACAAGGGCATGGAGAATTGTGATTACAGAGGTCTTGGTGCATTGTGATGACAAGGGACATGGAGCCTTGTGATGACAAGGCCGTGGAACATTGTGATGGCAGGGGTCATGGAGCATGGTTATGACAGGTGTAAAGGAGCACTGTGATGACAAGGGCATGGGACAATGTGATGAGAGAGTTCATTGAGCTTTTTGATCACAATGGCATGGAGCATTGTGATGCCAAGTGTCATGGAGCTTTGTGATGACAAATGTCATGGGGCATTTTGACTACAAGGGCATGGTGCAATGAGATGAGAAGGACTGGGAGCATTGTTATGACAGGGTCATGGATCAATTTGATGAAAATGGTCATGGAATATTTTGATGACACTGTTTATGGAACATTGTGATGTCAGGGGTCATGGAGCATTGTGATGATAAGGGCATGTAGCAATGTGATGACAGGGGTCATGGAGCATTGTGATGATAAGGGCATGTAGCACTGTGATGACAGGGGCATGGAACACTGTGATGACAGAGGTGAGGGAGTATTGTGATGATTAGTGATGTAACATTGTGATATATTTGGTGAGAGAGCATTTTGATGAGAAGTGCATGGAACATTCTGATGACAAGTGTTATGGAGCATAGCAATGATAAGGATGTGGAGTATTTTGATGACAAACGCATGGTGCATTGTGATGACATGGGTCATGGAGCATTGTGGTGACAAGCGCATGGAGCATTTTGATGACATGTGTCATGGAGCACTATGCTGACAAAGGCATGGAGCATTTTGATGACAAGGGACACAGAGCATTGTGATGAAATATTCATGGAGCATTGTGGTGAAAAAGATCACAGAGCCTTGTGTGACGAGGGCATGGACCATTGTGATGAGATAGGTCATGAAGCATTGTGATGACTGGAGTCACGGAGCATTGTGATGAAAGGGGTCATGGAGCATTGTGATGACAAGGGCATGGAGCAATGTGATGACAAAGGCATGGAGCATTTTGATGACAAGGGACAAAGAGCATTGTGATGAAATATTCATGGAGCATTGTGGTGAAAAAGATCAAAGAGCCTTGTGTGAAGAGGGGATGGACCACTGTGATGACAAAGGTCATGAAGCCTTGTGATGACAGGAGTCACAGAGCATTGTGATGACAGGGGTCATGGAGCATTGCTCTGACAAGATTTATGGATTATTGTGATGAGAGTGGGCATGGCGCATTGTAATGACAAGGTCATGGAACATTGTGATGACAAGGTCATGGATTATTGTGAAGACAGGTGTCAGGGAGCATTGTGATGACATATATCATTGTCCATTGTGATGACAATGGCATGGAGCATTCTGATACCAAGTGTCATGGAGGATTGTGATGACAAACGTAATGGAGCATTTTGATGACAAGAGCTTGGATCATTGTGATGACAAGGGTCATGGAGCATTGTGATGACAAGGGCATGGAGCATTGTGATGACAAGGGCCAATGACAATTTTGATGACAACGTCGTGAAGCATTGTGATGACAATCGCACGGAGCTTGCTATGACAGGCGTCATAGAGCATTGCGATGACAAGTGCAAGGAGAATTGTGATGACAAGATCATGTAACATTGTGATGAGAAGTGTCACGAAGCATTGTGATGACAAGGACGTGGAGAATTGTAATGACATGGGACATGGAGCATTGTGATGAACAGGGCATGGAGAATTGTGATACCAAGACCGTGGAGCATTGTGATGAAAAGACCGTGGAAAATTATGATGAAGAGCGTCATGGATCTCTGTGATGACAAGGGGCATGGGGCATTGTGATGACAGGTGTCATGGAGCATTTTGATGAGAGGGGTCATGGAGCATTGTGATGACAAGGGAATGGAGCATTGTGATGACAATGTCCTGGAGCAGTGTGATGAGAAGACCATGGAGCCTTGTGATGACAAGTCTCATGGAGCATTCTGATGAATAGGGGCATGGAGCATTGTGATTACAGGAGTCTTGGAGCATTGTGATGACAAGGGCATGGAGCATTGTGAGGAGAAGGCCATGGAGCATTCTGATGACATGTGTCATGGAGAATTGTAATGACAAGGGCATGGAGCATTGTGATGAGAATAGTATCGAGCATTGTGATGACAAGCGTCATGGAGCATTGTGGTGACAAGGGCATGGAGCAATGTGATGAGAGGTTCCATGTAGCATTGTGATGAAATGGCATGGAGCATTGTGATGCCAAGGGTCATGGAGCTTTGTGATGACAAACGTCTTGGAGCATTTTGATGACAAGGTCGTGGTGCATTGTGATGAGAAGGGCAGGGAGCATTGTGATGACAGGGTCATAGAGGAAATTGATGAAAAGTGTCATGGAACATTTTGATGACAGGGTTTATGGAACCTTGTGATGTCAGGGGTAATGGAGCATTTTGATGAAAAGGGTCATGGAGCATTCTGAAGAAAATTTGCTTGGAGCATTGAGATTACATGGTTTTTGAAGGAATGTGATTACGGGGGCATGGAGCATTGTGATGAGAAGGCAATGGAGCATTCTGATGACATGCTTCATGGAGTTTTGTGATGACAAGGACATGGAGCATTGTGATTACAGGGGTCTTGGAGCTTTGTGATGAAAAGGGAATGGATCATTGTGATGAAAAATGCCTGGAGCCTTGTCATGACAGTGTTCAAGGAGCATACTGATGACAACTGTCAGGGAGCATTGTGATGATAATTGTATTGAGCATTGTGATGACAATGATCATGGAGCATTGGGATGAGAAGACCATGGATAATTGTGATGACCAGCATCATGGGGCATTGTGATGACAAGTGTTATGGAACATTGTGATCAGAAGGGTTTGGTGTATTGTGATAACAGAGGATATTGAGGGCTTTGATTTCATTGTGATGACAATAGCATGAAATATTATGGTGATGGACACGGGGCATGTTGATGACAGTGTTCATGGAGCATAGAAATGAAAAGGGGAATGGAGCATTGTGATTACAGGGCTGTTGGAGCATTGTGATAACAAGGGCATGGAGCATTGAGATGACAAGGGCATGGAGCATTGTGTTGACAAAGGTCACAGAGCCTTGTGTGACGAGGGCATGGACCATTGTGAGGACAAAGGTCATGAAGCATTATGATGACTGGAGTCTCGGAGCATTGTGATGACGGGGGTCATGGAGCACTGTGATGACAAGGGCATGGAGCATTGTGATGACAGGTGCGTGGAACATAGGTCTGACATGTTTCATGGATTATTGGGATGACAGTGCGCATGGCACATTGTGATGACAAGGGCATGGAACATTGTGATGACAAGGTCATGGAGTATTGTGAAGACAGGTATCAAGGAGCATTGTGATGACATATGTCATTGTCCATTGTGATGACAATGGCATGGAGCATTGTGATACCAAGTGTCATGGAGGATTGTGATGACAAATGTAATGGAGCATTTTGATGACAAGGGCTTGGAACATTGCGATGACAAGGGTCATGGAGCATTGTGATGACAAGGGCATGGAGCATTCTGATGAAAAGATGCATGGAGCATTGAGATTACAGGGGATTTGAAGCAATGTGATTACAAGGGCATGGAGCATTGTGATGAGAAGGCAAAGGAGCTTTCTGATGACATGCGTCATGGAGACTTGTGATGACAAGGACATGGAACATTGTGACTAAATGGGTCTTGGAGCATTGTGATGAAAAGGGAATGGATCATTGTGATGAAAAATGCATGGAGCCTTGTCATGACAGGGTTCAAGGAGCATACTGATGACAACTGTCAGGGAGCATTGTGATGATAAGTGTATTGAGCATTGTGATGACAAAGATCATGGAGCATTGTGATGAGAAGACCATGGATAATTGTGATGACCAGCGTCTTGGGGCATTGTGATGACAAGTGTTATGGAACATTGTGATCAGAAGGGTTTGGTGCATTGTGATGACAGAGGTCACTGAGCATTTTGATTTCATTGTGATGACAATAGCATGAAATATTATGGTGATGGGCACGGTGCATTGTGATGACAGGGTTCATGGAGCATGGAGATGAAAAGGGGCATGGAGCATTGTGATTACAGGGGTGTTGGAGCATTGTGATTACAAGGGCAAGGAGCATTGTGATGAGAAGGCCATGGAGCATTCTGATGTCATGCGTCATGGAGCTTTGTGATGACAAGGGCATGGAGAATTGTGATTACAGGGTTCATGGAATATTGTGATGAAAGGGGTGAGGGAGAATTGTGATGACTAGTGATGGAACATTGTGATATCAGTGGTGAGAAAGCATTTTGAGTACAAGTGCATGGAGCATTGTGATGACAAGGTTTATGGAGAATTTTGATGACAAGGATGTGGAGCATTGTGATGACAAGTGCATGGTGCATTGTGATGACATGGGTTATGGAGCATTGTGCTGACATGCACATCGAGCATTGTGATGACAAGGGTCATGGAGCACTGTGCTGACAAAGGCATGGAGCTTTGTGATGACAAGGGTCAAAGAGCATTGTGATAAAAATTTCATGGAGCATTGTGGTGACCAAGGTCACATAGCTTTGTGTGACGAGGTCATGGACCATTGTGATGACAAATGTCATGAAGCATTGTGATGACTGGAGTCACGGAGCATTGTGATAACAGGGGTCGTGGAGCATTGTGATGAAAAGGGAATGGATCATTGTGATGAAAAAGGCACGGAGCCTTGTCATGACAGTGTTCAAGGAGCATACTGATGAAAAGTGTCAGCGAGCATTTTGATGCCAAGTGTATTGAGCATTGTGGTGACAAAGGTCATGGAGCATTGTGATGAGAAGACCTTGCATAATTGTGATGACGAGCGTCATGGGGCATGTGATGACAAGTGTTATGGAACATTGTAATCAGAAGGGTTTGGAGCATTGTGATGACAGAGGACATGGAGCATTTTGATTTCATTGTGATGACAATAGCATGAATCATTATGATGATGGGCATGGTGCATTGTGATGACAGTGTTCATGGAGAATTGAGATGAAAAGTGGCATGGAGAATTGTGATTACAGAAGTCTTGGAGCATTGTGATGACAAGGGTCATGGAGCCTTGTGATGACAAGTCCGTGGAACATTGTGACGGAAGGGGTCATGGAGCATTGTAATGGCAGGTGTAATGGAGCATTGTGATGACAATGGCATGGAGCATTGTGATGGAAAGGGTCATGGAACTTTGTGATGACAAATGTCATGTGGCATTTTGATGACAAGGGGGTGGTGCATTGTGATGAGAAGGGCAGGGAGCATTGTGATGACAGTGTCATGGAGCAATTTGAATAAAAGTGTCATGTAATATTTTGATGACAGTGGTTATGGAACATTGTGATGTCAGGGGTCATGACGCATTGTGATGAAATGGGTCATGGAGCATTTTGTGACAGGGGTTATGGAACATTGTGATGTCAGTGGTCATGGAGCATTGTGATGATAAGGGCATGTAGCACTGTGATGAGAGTGGTCATGGAACATTGTGGTGACAGGGGTGAGGGAGTATTGTGATGACTAGTGTTGGAACCTTGTGATATATGTTTTGAGAGAGCATTTTGATGAGAAGTGCATGGAGCATTGTAATGACAAGTTTTATGGAGCATAGCAATGAAAAGGATGTGGAGCATTGTGATGAAAAGAGCATGGCACATTGTGATGACATGTGTCATGGAGCATTGTGCAGACAAGCGCATGGAGCATTTTGATGAGAAGTGTCATGGAACATTGTGCTGACAAAGGCATTGAGCACTGTGATGACAAGGGACACAGAGCATTGTGATGAAAATTTCATGGAGCATTGTGGTGACAAAGATCACAGAGCCTTGTGTGACGAGGGCATGGACCATTGTGATGAGATAGGTCATGAATCATTGTGGTGACTGGTGTCACGGAGCACTATGATGACATGGGTCATGGAGCATTTTGATGACAAGGGCATGGAGCAATATGATGACAGGGTCATGGAACATTGGTCTGACAAGTTTCATGGATTATTGTGATGACAGTGGGCATGGAGCATTGAGATGACAAGGGCATGGAACATTGTGGTGACAAAGGTCACAGAGCCTTGTGTGACGAGGGCATGGACCATTGTGAGGACAAAGGTCAAGAAGCATTGTGATGACTGGAGTCACGGTGCATTGTGATGACAGGGGTCATGGAGCATTGTGATGACAAAGGCATGGATCATTGTGATGACAGGGGCATGGAACATTGGTCTGATATGTTTCATGGATTATTGTGATGACAGTGGGCATGGCACTTTGTGATGACAAGGGCATGGAACATTGTGATGACAAGGTCATGGAGTATTGTGAAGAGAGGTGTCAGGGAGGATTGTGATGACATATGTCATTGTCCATTGTGAAGACAATGGCATGGAGCATTGTGATACCAAGCGTCATGGAGGATTGTGATGACAAAGGTAATGGAGCATTTTGATGACATATGTCATTGTCCATTGTGAAGACAATGGCATGGAGCATTGTGATACCAAGTGTCATGGAGGATTGTGATGAGAAAGGTAATGGAGAATTTTGATGACAAGGGCTTTGAACATTGCGATGACAAGGGTCATGGAGCATTGTGATGACAAGGGCATGGAGCATTCTGATGAAAAGATGCATGGAGCATTGAGATTACAGGGGTTTTGAAGCAATGTGATGACAAGGGCATGGAGCATTGTGATGAGAAGGCAATGGAGCATTCTGATGACATGCGTCATGGAGCTTTGTGATGACAAGGACATGGAGCATTGTGATTACAGGGGTCTTGGAGCATTGTGATGAAAAGGGAATGGATCATTGTGATGAAAAATGCATGGAGCCTTGTCATGACAGGGTTCAAGGAGCATACTGATGACAACTGTCAGGGAGCATTGTGATGATAAGTGTATTGAGCATTGTGATGACAAAGTTCATGGAGCATTGTGATGAGAAGACCATGGATAATTGTGATGACCAGCGTCATGGGGCATTGTGATGAGAAGTGTTATGGAACATTGTGATCAGAAGGGTTTGGTGCATTGTGATGACAGAGGTCATTGAGCATTTTGATTTCATTGTGATGACAATAGCATGAAATATTATGGTGATGGGCACGGTGCATTGTGATGACAGGGTTCATGGAGCATTGAGATGAAAAGGGGCATGGAGCATTGTGATTACAGTGGTGTTGGAGCATTGTGATGACAAGGTCATGGAGCACTGTGATGAGAAGGCCATGGAGCATTCTGATGACATGTGTCATTGAGCTTTGTGATGACAAGGGCATGGAGAATTGTGATTACAGGCGTCATGGAATATTGTGATGACAGGGGTGAGGGAGTATTGTGATGACTAGTCATGCAACATTGTGATATCAGTGGTGAGAAAGCATTTTGAGGAGAAGTGCATGGAGCATTCTGATGCCAAGGTTTATGGAGCATTTTGATGACAAGGAGGTGGAGCATTGTGCTGACTCGTGCATCGAGCATTGTGATGACAAGGGTCATGGAGCATTGTGCTGACAAAGGCATGGAGTTTTGTGATGACAAGGGTCACAGAGCATTGTGATAAAAATTTCATGGAGCATTGTGGTGACCAAGGTCACAGAGCTTTGTGTGATGAGGTCATGGACTATTGTGATGACAAATGTGATGAAGAATTGTGATGACAGGGTTCATGAAGCAATGCTCTGACAGGTTTTATGGACTATTGTGATGAGAGTGGGCCTGGCACATTTTGATGACAAGGGCATGGAACATTGTGATGACAAGGTCATGGCGTATTGTGAAGACAGGTGTCAGGGAGCATTGTGATGACATATGTCATTGTCCATTGTGATAACAATGGCATGGAGCATTGTGATACCAAGTGTCATGGAGGATTGTGATGACAAAGGTAATGGAGCATTTTGAAGACAAGGGCTTGGAACATTGGTCTGAAAATTTCATGGATTATTGTGATGAGATTCGGCATGGAACACTGTGATACATGTGTTATGGAGGATTGTAATGACAAGGGCATGGAGCATTGTGATGAGAAGAGTATCGGGCATTGTTGACAAGCGTCATGGAGCATTGTGGTGACAAGGGCATGGAGCAATGTGATGAGAGGTATCATGTAGCATTGTGATGAAATTGCATGGAGCATTGTGATGCCAAGGGTCATGGAGGTTTGTGATGACAAACGTCATGGAGCATTTTGATGACAAGGTCGTGGTGCATTGTGATGAGAAGGCAGGGAGCATTGTGATGATAGGGTCATGGAGCAAATTGATGAAAAGTGTCATGGAACAATTTGATGACAGGGGTTATGGAACATTGTGATGTCAGGGGTAATGGAGAATTTTGATGAAAAGGTTCATGGAGCATTCTGATGAAACGGTGCATGGAGCATTGAGATTACAGGGGTTTTGAAGCAATGTGATTACAAGGGCATGGAGCATTGTGATGAGAAGGCAATGGTGCATTCTGATGACATGCGTCATGGAGCTTTGTGATGACAAGGACATGGAGCATTGTGATTACAGGGGTCTTGGAGCATTGTGATGAAAAGGGAACGAATCATTGTGATGAAAAATGCATGGAGCCTTGTCATGACAGGGTTCAAGGAGCATACTGATGACAACTGTCAAGGAGCATTGTGATGATAATTGTATTGAGCATTGTGATGACAAAGATCATGGAGCATTGTGATGAGAAGACCATGGATAATTGTGATGACCAGCATCATGTGGCATTGTGATGACAAGTGTTATGGAATATTGTGATCAGAAGGGTTTTGTGCATTGTGATGACAGAGGTCATTGAGCATTTTGATTCCATTGTGATGACAATAGCATGAAATATTATGGTGATGTGCACGGTGCATTGTGATGACAGGGTTCATGGAGCATTGAGATGAAAAGGGGCATGGAGCATTGTGATTACAGGGGTTTTGAAGCACTGTGATGACAAGGGCATGGAGTATTGTGATGAGAAGGCAATGGAGCATTCTGATGACATGCGTCATGGAGCTTTGTGATGACAAGTACATGGAGCATTGTGACTGCAGGGGTCTTGTAGCATTGTGATGAAAAGGGAAAGGATCATTGTGATGAAAAATGCATGGAGCCTTGTCATGGAAGGGTTCAAGGAGCATACTGATGACAACTGTCAGGATGCATTGTGATGATAAGTGTATTGAGCATTGTGATGACAAACATATTGGAGCATTGTGATGAGAAGTACATGGATAATTGTGATGACCAGCCTCATGGGGCATTGTGATGACATTTGTTATGGAACATTGTGATCAGAAGTGTTTGGTGCATTGCGATGACAGAGATCATTGAGCAGTTTGATTTCATTGTGATGACAAAAGCATGAAATATTATGGTGATGGACACGGTGCATTGTGATGAAAAGGTTCATGGAGCATTGAGATAAAAAGTGGCATGGAGCATTGTGATTACAGGGCTGTTGGAGCATTGTGATGAAAAGGGCATGGAACATTAGTCTGAAAATTTCTTGGATTATTGTGATGAGATTCGGCATGGAGCATTGTGATGACTAGGGCATGGAACACTGTGATTCATGTGTCATAGGGGATTTTAATGACAAGGACATGGAGCATTGTGATGAGAAGAGTATCGAGCATTGTGATGACAAGCGTCATGGAGCATTGTGCTGACAAGGGCATGGAGCAATGTGATGAGAGGTTTCATGTAGCATTGTGATGAAATGGCATGGAGCATTGTGATGCAAAGGGTCATGGAGCTTTGTGATGACAAAGGTCATGGAGCATTTTGATGACAAGGGAAAGGAGCATTGTCATGAGAAGGCAATGGAGCATTCTGATGACATGCGTCATGGAGCTTTGTGATGACAAGGACATGGAGCATTGTGGTGACAATGGTCACAGAGCCTTGTGTGACGAGGGAATGGACTATTGTGATGACAAAGGTCATGAAGCATTGTGATGACTGATGTCACGGAGCATTGTGATGACAGGGGTCATGGAGCATTGTGATGACAAGGGCATGGAGCATTGTGATGACAGGGGCATGGAACGTTGCTCTGACAAGTTTCATGGATTATTGTGATTACAGTGGGCATGGCGCATTGTGATGACAAGGGCATGGAACATTGTGATGACAAGGTCATGGAGTATTGTGAAGACAGGTGTCAGGGAGCACTGTGATGACATATGTCATTGTACATTGTGATGACCATGGTACGGAGCTTTGTGATAAAAAGTGTCATGGAGGATTGTGATGACAAAGTTAATGGAGCATTTTGATGACAAGGGCTTGGGACAGTGTGATGACAAGGTCCATGGAGCAATGTGATGACAAGGGAATGGACCATTGTGATGAGAAGGTCATGAAGCATTGGGCTGAATATGTTCATGGAGTATTGTGATGACAGGGGTCAAGGAGCATTGTGATGACAAGGGAATGGAGCACTGTGATGACAAGGTCCAGGAGCAGTGTGATGAGAAAACCATGGAGTCTTGTGATAACAAGTCTCATGGAGCATTCTGATGAATAGGGGCATGGAGCATTTTGATTACAGGGGTCTTGGAGCATTGTGATTACAAGGGCATGGAACATTGTGATGAGAAGGCCATGGAGCATTCTGATGACATGGGTCATGTATTTTTGTGACGACAAGGGCATGGAGCATTGTGATTACAGGGGTCTTGGAGCATTGTGATGACAAGTGTCATGGAGCCTTGGATGACAAGGCCTTGGAAAATTGTGATGGCATGGGACATGGAGCATTCTTATGACATGGGTAATGGAGCATTGTGATGACAAGGGCATGGAACATTTGTCTGAAAATTTCATGGATTATTGTGATGAGATTCGGCATGGAGCTTTGTGATGACTAGGACACGGAACACAGTGATACATGTGTCATGGAGGATTGTAATGACAAGGGCATGGAGCATTGTGATTACAGGGGTTTTGAAGCATTGTGATGACAAGGGCAAGGAGCATTGTCATGAGAAGCCAATGGAGCATTCTGATGACGTGCGTCATTGATGTTTGTGATGACAAAGACATCGAGCATTGTGATTACAGGGGTCCTGGAGCATTGTGATGAAAAGGGCATGGATCATTGGGATGATCAGCGTCATGGGGCATTGTGATGACAAGTGTTATGGAACATTGTGATCAGAAGGGTTTGGTGCATTGTGATGACAGAGGTCATTGAGCATCTTGATTTCATTGTGATGACAATAGTATGAAATATTATGGTGATGGGCACGGTGCATTGTGATGACAGGGTTCATGGAGCATTGAGATGATAAGGGGCATGGAGCATTGTGATTACAGGGGTGTTGGAGCATTGTGATGACAAGGGCATGGAGCATTGTGATTACAGGTGTCTTGGAGCATTTTGATGACAAGGTTCATCAAGGCTTGTGATGACAAGGCCGTGGAACTTTGTGATTGCTGGGTTCATGGAGCATTGTTATGACAGGGGTAATGGAGCATTGTGATGACAAGGGCATGGGGCATTGGTCTGAAAATTTTCATGGATTATTGTGATGAGAGTGGGCATGGAGCATTGTGATGACAAGGGCACGGAACACTGTGATACAAAGATCATGCAGGATTGTAATGACAAAGGCATGGAGCATTGTGATGAGAAGGGCATCGAGCATTGTGATTACAAGCGTCATGGATATTTGGGATGACAATTGCATGGAACAATTTGATGAGAGGGTTCATGCAGCATTGTGATGACAATGGAATGGAGCATTGTGATGCTAAGGGTCATGGACATTTGTGATGACAAATGTCATGGAGCATTTTGATGACAAGGGCGTGGTGCATTGTGATGAGAAGGGCAGGGAGCATTGTGATGACAGGGTCATGGAGCCGTTTGATGAAAAGTGTCATGGAATATTTTGATGACATGGGTTATAGAACACTGTGATACCAGGGGTCATGGAGCTTTGTGATGAAAAGGGTCATGGAGCATTTTTATTACAGGGGTTATGGGACATTGTTATGTCAGGTGTAATGGAGCATTGTGATGATAAGGGCATGTAGCATTGTGATGACAGGGGTCATGGAACATTGTGGTGACAGGGTTGAGGGTTTATTGTGATGACTAGTGATGGAACATTGTGATATCAGTGGTGAGAGAGCATTTTGAGGAGAAGTGCATGGAGCATTGTGATGACCAGGTTTATGGAGCATTTTGATGAAAAGGATGTGGAGCATTGTGATGAAAAGTGCATGGCGCTTTGTGATGACATGGGTTATGGAGCATTGTGCTGACACGCGCATCGAGCATTGTGATGACAAGGGTTAAGAAGCATTGTGCTGACAAAGGCATGGACCTTTGTGATGACAAGGGTCACAGAGCATTGTGATAAAAATTTCATTGAGCATTGTGGTGACATGGGTTATGGAGCATTGTGCTGACACGCGCATCGAGCATTGTGATGACAGTAGTCATGGAGCACTGTGCTGACAAAGACATGGAGCTTTGTGATGACTAGGATCACAGAGCATTGTGATTAAAAGTTTTTGGCGCATTTGGGTGACAAAGGTCACAGAGCTTTGTGTGAAGAGGTCATGAACCATTGTGATGACAAATGTCATGAAGCATTGCGATGACTGAAGTCAGTGATCACTGTGATATAAGGGAACTTCGAGCATTGTGATGAAAAGGGAATGGATCATTGTGATAAAATAGGCATGGATCCTTGTCATGACAGTGTTCAAGGAGCATACTGATGACAAGTGTCAGGGAGCATTGTGATGACAAGTGTATTGAGCATTTTGGTAAAAAAGGTCATGGAGCATTGTGATGAGAAGACCTTGCATAATTGTGATTACGAGCGTCATGGGGCATTGTGATGACAAGTGTTATGGAACATTGTGATCAGAAGGGTTTGGAGCATTGTGATGACAGAGGACATGGAGCATTTTAATTCCATTGTGATGACAATAGTATGAATCATTATGGTGATGTGCATGGTGCATTGTGATGACAGGGTTCATGGAGCATTGAAATGAAAAGGGGCATGGAGAATTGTGATTACAGAGGTCTTGGTGCATTGTGATGACAAGGGCCATGGAGCCTTGTGGTGACAAGGCCGTGGAACACTGTGATGGCAGGGTTCATGGAGCATTGTTAGGACAGGTGTAATGTAGCATTCTGATGACAAGGGCATGGAGCAATGTGATGAGAGATTTCATTGAGCATTGTGATGACAATGGCATGGAGAATTGTGATGTCAAGTGTCATGGAGCTTTGTGATGACAAAGGCCATGGGGCATTTTGACGACAAGGGCATGGTGCATTGAGATGAGAAGGACCGGGATCATTGTGATGACAGGGTCATGGAGCAATTTGATGAAAAGTGTCATGGAATATTTTGATGACAGGGGTTATGGAACATTGTGATGTCAAGGTTCATGAAGCATTGTGATGAAATGTGTTATGGAGCATTTTGTGACAGGGGTTATGGAACATTGTGATGTAAGGGGTCATGGAGAATTGTGATCATAAGGGCATGTAGCAATGTGATGAGTGGTGTCATGGAGCATTGTGATGATAAGGGCATGTAGCACTGTGATGACAGGGGCATGGAACACTGTGATGACAGTGGTGAGGGAGTATTGTGATGACTAGTGATGTAACATTGTGATATATGTGGTGAGAGAGCATTTTGATGAGAAGTGCATGGAGCATTGTGATGATAAGTTTTATGGAGCATAGCAATGAAAAGGATGTGGAGCATTGTGATGAAAAGAGCATGGCACATTGTGATGACATGTGTCATGGAGCATTGTGCAGACAAAGGCATGGAACATTTTGATGACAAGGGACACAGAACATTGTGATGAAATATTCATGGAGCATTGTGGTGAAAAAGATCACAGAGCCTTTTGTGACAAGGGAATGGACCATTGTGATGAGATAGGTCATGAAGCATTGTGATGACTGGAGTCACAGAGCATTGTGATGAAAGGGGTCATGGAGCATTGTGATGACAAGGCCATGGAGCAATGTGATGACAGGGGCATGGAACATTTGTCTGACAAGTTTCATGGATTATTGTGATGACAATGGGCATGGAGCATTGTGATGACAACGGCATGGAGCATTGTGGTTACAAAGGCATGGAGCATTTTGATGACAAGGGACAAAGAGCATTGTGATGAAATATTCATGGAGCATTGTGGTGAAAAAGATCAAAGAGCCTTGTGTGAAGAGGGGATGGACCACTGTGATGACAAAAGTCATGAAGCATTGTGATGATTGGAGTCACAGAGCATTGTGATGACAAGGGTCATGGAGCATTGCTCTGACAAGATTTATGGCTTATTGTGATGAGAGTGGGCATGGCACATTGTAATGACAAGGTCATGGAACATTGAGATGACAATGTCATGGAATATTGTGAAGACAGGTGTCAGGGAGCATTGTGATGACATATGTCATTGTCCATTGTGATGACAATGGCATGGAGCATTGTGATACCAAGTGTCATGGAGGATTGTGATGACAAAGGTAATGGAGCATTTTGATGACAAGGGATTGGATCATTGTGATGACAAGGGTCATGGAGCATTGTGATGACAAGAGCATGGAGCATTGTGATGACAAGGGCCATTGAGAATTTTGATGACAACGTCGTGAAGCATTGTGATGACAAGCGCATGGAGCTTGCTATGACAGGGGTCATAGAGCATTGCGATGACAAGTGCATGGAGAATTGAGATGACAAGATCATGTAACATTGTGATGCGAAGTGTCACGAAGCATTGTGATGACAAGGACGTGGAGAATTGTAATGACATGGGACATGGAGCATTGTGATGAACAGGGCATGGAGAATTGTGATACCAAGACCGTGGAGCATTGTGATGAAAAGACCATGGATAATTATGATGAAGAGCGTCATGGATCTCTGTAATGACAAGGGGCATGGGGCATTGTGATGACAGGTGTCATGGAGCATTGTGATGAGAGAGGTCATGGAGCATTGTGATGACAAGGGAATGGAGCATTGTGATGACAATGTCCTGGAGCAGTGTGATGAGAAGACCATGGAGCCTTGTGATGACAAGTCTCATGGAGCATTCTGATGAATAGGGGCATGGAGCATTGTGATTACAGGGGTCTTGGAGCATTGTGATGACAAGGTCATGGAGCATTCTGATGACATGTGTCATGGAGAATTGTAATGACAAGGGCATGGAGCATTGTGATGAGAATAGTATCGAGCATGGTGATTACAAGCGTCATGGAGCATTGTGGTGACAAGGGCATGGAGCAATGTGATGAGAGGTTTCATGTAGCATTGTGATGAAATGGCATGCAGCATTGTGATGCCAAGGGTCATGGAGCTTTGGGATGACAAACGTCCTGTAGCATTTTGATGACAAGGTCGTGGTGCATTGTGATGAGAAGGGCAGGGATCATTGTGATGACAGTGTCATGGAGCAAATTGATGAAAAGTGTCATGGAACATTTTGATGACAGGGGTTATGGAACATTGTGATGTCAGGGGTAATGGAGCATTTTGATGAAAAGGGTCATGGAGCATTCTGACGAAAAGGTGCATGGAGCATTGAGATTACAGGGGTTTTGAAGCAATGTGATTACAAGGAAATGGAGCATTGTGATGAAAAGGCATTGGAGCATTCTGATGACATGCTTCATGGAGCTTTGTGATGACAAAGACATGGAGCATTGTGATTACAGGGGTCTTGGAGCATTGTGATGAAAAGGGAATGGATCATTGTGATGAAAAATGCATGGAGCCTTGTCATGACAGGGTTCAAGGAGCATACTGATGACAACTGTCAGGGAGCATTGTGATGATAAGTGTATTGAGCATTGTGATGACAAAGGTCATGGAGCATTGTGATGAGAAGACCATGGATAATTGTGATGACCAGCATCATGGGGCATTGTGATGACAAGTGTTATGGAACATTGTGATCAGAAGGGTTTGGTGCATTGTGATGACAGAGGTCATTGAGAATTTGATTTCATTGTGATGACAATAGCATGAAATATTATGGTGATGGGCACGGTGCATTGTGATGACAGGGTTCATGGAGCATTGAGATGAAAAGGGGCATGGAGCATTGTGATTACAAGGGTGTTGGAGCATTGTGATGACAAGGTCATGGAGCATTGTGATGAGAAGGCCCTGGAGCATTCTGATGACATGCGTCATGGAGCTTTGTGATGACAAGGGCATGGAGAATTGTGATTACAGGGGTCATGGAATATTGTGATGACAGGGGTGAGGGATTATTTTGATGACTAGTGATGGAACATTGTGATATCAGTGGTGAGAAGGCATTTTGAGGAGAAGTGCATGGAGCATTGTGATGACAAGGTTTATGGAGCATTTTGATGACAAGGATGTGGAGCATTGTGATGACAAGTGCATGGTGCATTGTGATGACATGGGTTATGGAGCATTGTGCTGACACGCGCATCGAACATTGTGATGGCAAGGGTCATGGAGCATTGTGCTGACAAAGGCATGGAGCTTAGTGATGACAAGGGTCACAGAGCATTGTGATAAAAGTTTCAAGGAGCATTGTGGTGACAAAGGTCACAGAGATTTGTGTGACGAGGTCATGGACTATTGTGATGACAAAGGTCATGAAGCATTGTGATGACTGGAGTCAGGGAGCATTGTGATGACAGGGGTCATGGAGCATTGCTCTGACAAGATTTATGGATTATTGTGATGAGAGTGGGCATGGCGCATTGTGATGACAAAGGCATTGAACATTGTGATGACAAGGTCATGGCGTATTGTGAAGACAAGTGTCAGGGAGCATTGTGATGACATATGTCATTGTCCATTGTGATGACAATGGCATGGAGCATTGTGATACCAAGTGCATGGAGGATTTTGATGACAAAGGTAATGGAGCATTTTGATGACAAGGGCTTGGAACATTGTGATGACAAGGGTCCTGGAGCATTGTGATGACAATGGCATGGAGCATTGTGATGACAAGGGCCGTTGAGAATTTTGATGACAACGTCGTGAAGCATTGTGATGACAAGCGCATGGAGCTTGCTATGACAGGGGTCATAGAGCATTGCGATGACAAGTGCATGGAGAATTGTGATGACAAGATCATGTAACATTGTGATGAGAAGTGTCACGAAGCATTGTGATGACAAGGACGTGGAGAATTGTAATGACATGGGACATGGAGCATTGTGATGAACAGGGCATGTAGAATTGTGATAGCAAGACCGTGGAGCATTTTGATGAAAAGACCATGGATAATTATGATGAAGAGCGTCATGGATCACTGTAATGACAAGGAGCATGGGGCATTGTGATGACAGGTGTCATGGAGCATTGTGATGAGAGAGGTCATGGAGCATTGTGATGAGAAGGGTCATGCAGCACTGTGATGAGAAGGTCATAGAGCATTGGCCTGAAAATGTTCATGGAGTATTGTGATGACAGTGGTCAAGGAGCATTGTGATGACAAGGGAATGGACCATTGTGATGACAAGGTCCTGGAGCTGTGTGATGAGAAGACCATGGAGCCTTGTGATGACAAGTCTCATGGAGCATTCTGATGAATAGGGGCATGGAGCATTGTGATTACATGGGTCTTGGAGCATTGTGATGACAAGGTCATGGAGCCTTGTGATGAGAAGGCCATGGAGCATTCTGATGACATGTGTCATGGATCTTTGTGATGACAAGGGCATGGGGCATTGTGATTACAGGGGTCTTGGAGCAAAGTGATGACAAGAGTCATGGAGCCTTGGATGCCAAGGCGGTGGAACATTGTGATGGCAGGGGTCATGGAGCATTGTTATGACAGGGGTCATGGAGCATTGTGATGACAAGGGCATGGAACATTGGTCTGAAAATTTCATGGATTATTGTGATGAGATTCGGCATGGAACATTGTGATGACTAGGGCACGGAACACTGTGATACATGTGTCATGGAGGATTGTAATGACAAGGGCATGGAGCATTGTGATGAGAAGAGTATCGAGCATTGTGATGACAAGCGTCATGGAGCATTGTGGTGACAAGGGCATGGAGCAATGTGATGAGAGGCTTCATGTAGCATTGTGATGAAATGGCATTGAGCATTGTGATGCCAAGTGTCATGGAGCTTTGTGATGACAAACGTCATGGAGCATTTTGATGACAAGGTCGAGGTGCATTGTGATGAGAAGGGCAGGGAGCATTGTGATGACAGGGTCATGGAGCAAATTGATGAAAAGTGTCATGGAACATTTTGATTACAGGTGTTATGGAACATTGTGATGTCAGGGGTAATGGAGCATTTTGATGAAAAGGGTCATGGAGCATTCTGATGAAAAGGTGCATGGAGCATTGAGATTACAGGGGTTTTGTAGCAATGTGATTACAAGGGCATGGAGCAATTTGATGAGAAGGCAATGGAGCATTCTGATAACATGCGTAATGGAGCTTTGTGATGACAAGGACTGGAGAATTGTGATTACAGGGGTCTTGGAGCATTGTGATGAAAAGGGAATGGATCATTGTGATGATAAATGCATGGAGCCTTGTCATGACAGGTTTCAAGGAGCATACTGATGACAACTGTCAGGGAGCATTGTGATGATAAGTGTATTGAGCATTGTGATGACAAAGATCATGGAGCATTGTGATGAAAAGACCATGGATAATAGTGATGACCAGCGTCATGGGGCATTGTGATGACAAGTGTCATGGAACATTGTGATGACAAGGTCATGGAATATTGTGAAGACAGGTGTCAGGGAGCATTGTGATGACATATGTCATTGTCCAATGTGATGACAATGGCATGGAGCGTTGTGATACCAAGTGTCATGGAGGATTGTGATGATAAAGGCAATGGAGCATTTTGATGACAAGGGCTTGGATCATTTTGATGACAAGGGTCATTGAGCATTGTGATGACAAGGGCATGGAGGATTGTGATGACAAGGGCCATTGAGAATTCTGATGACAACGTCGTGAAGCATTGTGATGACAAGCGAATGGAGCTTGCTATGACAGGTGTCATAGAGTATTGCGATGACAAGTGCATGGAGAATTGTGATGCCAAGATCATGTAACATTGTGATGAGAAGTGTCACGAAGCATTGTGATGACAAGAACGTGGAGAATTGTAATGACATGGGACATGGAACATTGTGATGAACAGGGGATGGAGAATTGTGATACCAAGACCGTGGAGCATTGTGATGAAAAGACCATTGATAATTATGATGAAGAGCGTCATGGATCTCTTTAATGACAAGGGGCATGGAGCATTGTGATGACAGGTGTCATGGACCTTTGTGATGACAGGGTCATGGAGCAAATTGATGAAAAGTGTCATGGAACAATTTGATGACAGGGGTTATGGAACATTGTGATGTCAGGGGTAATGGAGCATTTTGATGAAAAGGTTCATGGAGCATTCGGACGAAATGGTGCTTGGAGCTTTGAGATTACAGTGGTTTTGAAGCAATGTGATTACAACGGCATGGAGCATTGTGATGAGAAGGCAATGGAGCATTCTGATGACATGCTTCAAGGAGCTCTGTGATGACAAGGACATGGAGCATTGTGATTACACGGGTCTTGGAGCATTGTGATGAAAAGGGAATGGATCATTGTGATGAAAAATGCATGGAGCCTTGTCATGACAGGATTCAAGGAGCATACTGATGACAAATGTCAGGGAGCATTGTGATGAAAAGTGTATTGAGCATTGTGATGACAAAGATCATGGAGCATTGTGATGAAAAGACCATGATTAATAGTGATGACCAGCGTCATGGGTCATTGTGATGACAAGTGTCATGGAACATTGTGATCAGAAAGGTTGGGTACATTGTGATGACAGAGGTCATTGAGCATTTTGATTTCATTGTGATGACAATAGCATGAAATATTTTGGTGATGGGCACGGTGCATTGTGATGACAGGGTTCATGGAGCATTGAGACGTAAAGGGGCATGGAGCATTGTGATTACAGGGGTGTTGGAGCATTGTGATGACAAGGACATGGAGCATTGTGATGAGAAGGCCATGGAGCATTCTGATGACATGCTTCATGGAGCTTTGTGATGACAAGGGCATGGAGAATTGTGATTACAGGGGTCATGGAATATTGTGATGACAGGGGTGAGGGAGTATTGTGATGACTAGTGATGGAACATTGTGATATCAGTGGTGAGAAAACATTTTGAGTAGAAGTGCATGGAGCATTGTGATGACAAGGTTTATGGAGCATTTTGATGAAAAGGATGTGGAGAATTGTGATGACAAGTGCATGGTTCATTGTGATGACATGGGTTATGGAGCTTTGAAATGAAAAGGGGCATGGAGAATTGTGATTACAGAGGTCTTCGTGCATTGTGATGACAAGCGTCATGGAGCCTTGTGATGACAAGGCCGTTGAACATTGTGATGGCAGGGGTCATGGAGCATTGTTATGACAGGTGTAAAGGAGCACTGTGATGACAAGGGCATGGAACAATGTGATGAGAGATTTCATTGAGCATTGTGATAAAAATGGCATGGAGCATTGTGATGCCAAGTGTCATGGAGCTTTGTGATGACAAATGTCATGGGGCATTTTGACGACAAGGGCATGGTTCATTGAGTTGAGAAGGACAGGGAGCATTGTGATGACAGGGTCATGGAGCAATTTGATGAAAAGGGTCGTGGAATATTTTGATGACAGTGGTTATGGAACATTGTGATGTCAGGGGTCATGAAGCATTGTGATGAAATGGGTCATGGAGCATTTTGTGACAGGGGTTATGGAACATTGTGATGTCAGGGGTCATGGAGCATTGTGATGATAAGGGCATGTAGCAATGTGATGACAGGGGTCATGGAGCATTGTGATGATAAGGGCATGTAACACTGTGATGACCGGGGTCATGGAACACGGTGATGACAGTGGTGAGGGAGTATTGTGATGACTAGTGATGTAACATTGTGATATATTTGGTGAGAGAGCATTTTGATGAGAAGTGCATGGAGCATTCTGATGACAAGTGTTATGGAGCATAGCAATGTTAAGGATGTGGAGTATTTTGATGACAAGCGCATGGTGCATTGTGATGACATGGGTCATGGAGCATTGTGGTGACAAGCGAATGGAGCATTTTGGTGACATGTATCATGGAGAATTGTGCTGACAAAGGCATGGAGCATTTTGATGACAAGGGACACAGAGCATTGTGATGAAATATTCATGGAGCATTGTGGTGAAAACGATCACAGAGCCTTGTGTGACGAGGGCATGGACCATTGTGATGAGATAGTACATGAAGCATTGTGATGACTGGAGTCACGGAACATTGTGATGAAAGGGGTCATGAAGCACTGTGATGACAAGGGCAAGGAGCAATGTGATGACAGGGACATGGAACATTGGTCTGACAAGTTTCATGGATTATTGTGATGACAATGGGCATGGAGCATTGTGATGACAAGGGCATGGAGCATTCTGATGAAAAGGTGCATGGAGCATTGAGATTACAGGCGTTTTGAAGCAATGTGATTACAAGGGCATGGAGCATTGTGATGAGAAGTCAATGGAGCATTCTGATGACATGCATCATGGAGCTCTGTGATGACAAGGACATGGAGCATTGTGATTACAGGGGTCTTGGAGCATTGTGATGAAAAGGGAATGGATCATTGTGATGAAAAATGCATGGAGCCTTGTCATGACAGGGTTCAAGGAGCATACTGATGACAACTGTCAGGGAGCATTGTGACGATAAGTGTATTGAGCATTGTGATGACAAAGATCATGGAGCATTGTGATGAGAAGACCATGGATAATTGTGATGACCAGCGTCATGGGGCATTGTGATGACAAGTGTTATGGAACATTGTGATCAGAAGGGTTCGGTGCATTGTGATGACAGGGGTCATTGAGCATTTTGATTTCATTGTGATGACAATAGCATGAAATATTATGGTGATGGGCACGGTGCATTGTGATGACAGGGTTCATGGAGCATTGAGATGAAAAGGGGCATGGAGCATTGTGATTACAAGGGTGTTGGAGCATTGTGATGACAAGGGCATGGAGCATTGTGATGAGAAGGCCATGGAGCATTCTGATGACATGCGTCATGGAGCTTTGTGATGACAAGGGCATGGAGAATTGTGATTACAGGGGTCATGGAATATTGTGATGACAGGGGTTAGGGAGTATTGTGATGACTAGTGATGGAACATTGTGATATCAGTGGTGAGAAGGCATCTTGAGGAGAAGTGAATGGAGCATTGTGATGTCAATGTTTATGGAGCATTTTGATGACAAGGATGTGGAGCATTGTGATGACAAGTGCATGGTGCATTGTGATGACATGGGTTATGGAGCATTGTGCTGACATGCGCATCGAGCATTGTGATGACAAGGGTTATGGAGCATTGTGCTGACAAAGGCATGGAGCTTTGTGATGACAAGGGTCAGAGAGCATTGTGATACAAGTTTCATGGAGCATTGTGGTGACAAAGGTCACGGAGCTTTGTGTGACCACGTCATGGACCATTGTGATGAGAAGTGTCATGAAGCATTGTGATGACTGGAGTCACGGAGCATTGTGATAACAGGGGTCTTGGAGCATTGTGATGAAAAGGGTATTTAACATTGTGATGAAAAAGGCACGGAGCCTTGTCATGACAGTGCTCAAGGAGCATACTGATGACAAGTGTAAGTGAGCATTGTGATGCCAAGTGTATTGAGCATTGTATTGACAAAGTTCATGGAGCATTGTGATGAGAAGACCTTGCATAATTGTGATGATGAGCGTCATGGGGCATGTGATGACAAGTGTTATGGAACATTGTGATCAGAAGTGTTTGGAGCATTGTGATGACAGAAGACATGGAGCATTTTGATTTCATTGTGATGACAATAGCATGAATCATTATGATGATGGGCATGGTGCATTGTAATGACAGTGTTCATGGAGCATTGAGATGAAAAGTGGCATGGAGAATTGTGATTACAGAGGTCTTGGAGCATTGTGATGACAAGGTTCATGGAGCCTTGTGATGACAAGGCCGTGGAACATTGTGATGGCAAGTGTCATGGAGCATTGTTATGACAGGTGTAATGGAGCATTGTAATGACAAGGGCATGGAGCAATGTGATGAGAGATTTCATTGAGCATTGTGATGACAATGCCATGGAGCATTGTGATGCCAAAGGTCATGGAGCTTTGTGATGACAAATGTCATGGGGCATTTTGATGACAAGGGCGTGGTACATTGTGATGAGAAGGGCAGGGAGCATTGTGAAGACAGGGTGATGGAGCAATTTGAATAAAAGTGTCATGGAATATTTTGATGACAGGGGTTATGGAACATTGTGATGTCAGGGGTCATGAAGCATTGTGATGAAATGGGTCATGGAGCATTCTGTGACAGGGGTTATGGAACATTGTGATGTCAGGGGTCATGGAGCATTGTGATGATAAGGGCATGTAGCACTGTGATGACAGTGGTCATGGAACATTGTGATGAGAGGGGTGAGGGAGTATTGTGATGACTAGTGATGGAACATTGTGATATATGTGTTGAGTGAGCATTTTGATGAGAAGTGCATGGAGCATTGTAATGACAAGTTTTATGGAGCATAGCGATGAAAAGGATGTGGAACATTGTGATGAAAAGAGCATGGCACATTGTGATGACAAGTGTCATGGAGCATTGTGCTGACAAAGGCATGGAGCACTGTGATGACAAGGGACACAGAGCATTGTGATTAAAATTTCATGGAGCATTGTGGTGACAAAGATCACAGAGCCTTGTGTGACGAGGGCATGGACCATTGTGAGGACAAAAGTCATGAATCATTGTGATGACTGGAGTCACGGAGCATTGTGATGACAGGGGTCATGGAGCATTGTGATGACAAGGGTAGGGAACATTGTGATGACAGGGGCATGGAACATTGGTCTGACATGTTTCATGGATTATTGTGATGACAGTGGGCATGGCGCATTGTGATGACAAGGGCATGTATCTTTGTGATGACAAGGTTACGGAGTATTGTGAAGACAGGTGTCAGGGAGCATTGTGATGACATATGTCATTGTCCATTGTGATGACAATGGCATGGAGCATTGTGATACCAAGTGTCATGGAGGATTGTGATGACAAAGGTAATGGAGCATTTTGATGACAAGGGCTTGGAACATTGCGATGACAAGGGTCATGGAGCATTGTGATGACAAGGGCATGGAGCATTCTGATGAAAAGGTGCATGGAGCATTGAGATTACAGGGGTTTTGAAGCAATGTGATTACAAGGGCATGGAGCATTGTGATGGGAAGGCAATGGAGCATTCTGATGATATGCGTCATGGAGCTTTGTGATGTCAAGGACATGGAGCATTGTGATTACAGGGGTCTTGGAGCATTGTGATGAAAAGGGAATGGATCATTGTCATAAAAAATGCATGGAGCCTTGTCATGACAGGGTTCAAGGAGCATACTGATGACAACTGTCAGGGAGCATTGTGATGATAAGTGTATTGAGCATTGTGATGACAAAGATCATGGAGCATTGTGATGAGAAGACCATGGATAATTGTGATGACCAGCGTCATGGGGCATTGTGATGACAAGTGTTATGGAACATTGTGATCAGAAGGGTTTGTTGCATTGTGATGACAGAGGTCACTGAGCATTTTGATTACATTGTGATGACAATAGCATGCAATATTATGGTGATGGGCACGGTGCATTGTGATGACAGGGTTCATGGAGCATTGAGATGAAAAGGGGCATGGAGCATTTTGATTACAGTGGTGTTGGAGCATTGTGATGACAAGGGCATGGAGCATTGTGATGAGAAGGCCTTGGAGCATTCTGATCACATGCGTCATGGAGCTTTGTGATGACAAGGGCATGGAGAATTGTGATTACAGGGGTCATGGAACATTGTGATGACAGGGGTGAGGGAGTATTGTGATGACTAGTGATGGAACATTGTGATATCAGTGGTGAGAAGGCATTTTGAGGAGAAGTGCATGGAGCATTATGATGACAAGGTTTATGGAGCATTCTGATGACAAGTGTTATGGAGCATAGCAATGTTAAGGATGTGGAGTATTTTGATGACAAGCGCATGGTGCATTGTGATGACATGGGTCATGGAGCATTGTGGTGACAAGCGAATGGAGCATTTTGGTGACATGTATCATGGAGAATTGTGCTGACAAAGGCATGGAGCATTTTGATGACAAGGGACACAGAGCATTGTGATGAAATATTCATGGAGCATTGTGGTGAAAACGATCACAGAGCCTTGTGTGACGAGGGCATGGACCATTGTGATGAGATAGTTCATGAAGCATTGTGATGTCTGGAGTCACGGAACATTGTGATGAAAGGGGTCATGAAGCACTGTGATGACAAGGGCAAGGAGCAATGTGATGACAGGGACATGGAACATTGGTCTGACAAGTTTCATGGATTATTGTGATGACAATGGGCATGGAGCATTGTGATGACAAGGGCATGGAGCATTCTGATGAAAAGGTGCATGGAGCATTGAGATTACAGGCGTTTTGAAGCAATGTGATTACAAGGGCATGGAGCATTGTGATGAGAAGTCAATGGAGCATTCTGATGACATGCATCATGGAGCTCTGTGATGACAAGGACATGGAGCATTGTGATTACAGGGGTCTTGGAGCATTGTGATGAAAAGGGAATGGATCATTGTGATGAAAAATGCATGGAGCCTTGTCATGACAGGGTTCAAGGAGCATACTGATGACAACTGTCAGGGAGCATTGTGACGATAAGTGTATTGAGCATTGTGATGACAAAGATCATGGAGCATTGTGATGAGAAGACCATGGATAATTGTGATGACCAGCGTCATGGGGCATTGTGATGACAAGTGTTATGGAACATTGTGATCAGAAGGGTTCGGTGCATTGTGATGACAGGGGTCATTGAGCATTTTGATTTCATTGTGATGACAATAGCATGAAATATTATGGTGATGGGCACGGTGCATTGTGATGACAGGGTTCATGGAGCATTGAGATGAAAAGGGGCATGGAGCATTGTGATTACAAGGGTGTTGGAGCATTGTGATGACAAGGGCATGGAGCATTGTGATGAGAAGGCCATGGAGCATTCTGATGACATGCGTCATGGAGCTTTGTGATGACAAGGGCATGGAGAATTGTGATTACAGTGGTCATGGAATATTGTGATGACAGGGGTTAGGGAGTATTGTGATGACTAGTGATGGAACATTGTGATATCAGTGGTGAGAAGGCATCTTGAGGAGAAGTGAATGGAGCATTGTGATGTCAAAGTTTATGGAGCATTTTGATGACAAGGATGTGGAGCATTGTGATGACAAGTGCATGGTGCATTGTGATGACATGGGTTATGGAGCATTGTGCTGACATGCGCATCGAGCATTGTGATGACAAGGGTTATGGAGCATTGTGCTGACAAAGGCATGGAGCTTTGTGATGACAAGGGTCAGAGAGCATTGTGATACAAGTTTCATGGAGCATTGTGGTGACAAAGGTCACGGAGCTTTGTGTGACCACGTCATGGACCATTGTGATGAGAAGTGTCATGAAGCATTGTGATGACTGGAGTCACGGAGCATTGTGATAACAGGGGTCTTGGAGCATTGTGATGAAAAGGGTATTTAACATTGTGATGAAAAAGGCACGGAGCCTTGTCATGACAGTGCTCAAGGAGCATACTGATGACAAGTGTAAGTGAGCATTGTGATGCCAAGTGTATTGAGCATTGTATTGACAAAGTTCATGGAGCATTGTGATGAGAAGACCTTGCATAATTGTGATGATGAGCGTCATGGGGCATGTGATGACAAGTGTTATGGAACATTGTGATCAGAAGTGTTTGGAGCATTGTGATGACAGAAGACATGGAGCATTTTGATTTCATTGTGATGACAATAGCATGAATCATTATGATGATGGGCATGGTGCATTGTAATGACAGTGTTCATGGAGCATTGAGATGAAAAGTGGCATGGAGAATTGTGATTACAGAGGTCTTGGAGCATTGTGATGACAAGGTTCATGGAGCCTTGTGATGACAAGGCCGTGGAACATTGTGATGGCAAGTGTCATGGAGCATTGTTATGACAGGTGTAATGGAGCATTGTAATGACAAGGGCATGGAGCAATGTGATGAGAGATTTCATTGAGCATTGTGATGACAATGCCATGGAGCATTGTGATGCCAAAGGTCATGGAGCTTTGTGATGACAAATGTCATGGGGCATTTTGATGACAAGGGCGTGGTACATTGTGATGAGAAGGGCAGGGAGCATTGTGAAGACAGGGTGATGGAGCAATTTGAATAAAAGTGTCATGGAATATTTTGATGACAGGGGTTATGGAACATTGTGATGTCAGGGGTCATGAAGCATTGTGATGAAATGGGTCATGGAGCATTCTGTGACAGGGGTTATGGAACATTGTGATGTCAGGGGTCATGGAGCATTGTGATGATAAGGGCATGTAGCACTGTGATGACAGTGGTCATGGAACATTGTGATGAGAGGGGTGAGGGAGTATTGTGATGACTAGTGATGGAACATTGTGATATATGTGTTGAGTGAGCATTTTGATGAGAAGTGCATGGAGCATTGTAATGACAAGTTTTATGGAGCATAGCGATGAAAAGGATGTGGAACATTGTGATGAAAAGAGCATGGCACATTGTGATGACAAGTGTCATGGAGCATTGTGCTGACAAAGGCATGGAGCACTGTGATGACAAGGGACACAGAGCATTGTGATTAAAATTTCATGGAGCATTGTGGTGACAAAGATCACAGAGCCTTGTGTGACGAGGGCATGGACCATTGTGAGGACAAAAGTCATGAATCATTGTGATGACTGGAGTCACGGAGCATTGTGATGACAGGGGTCATGGAGCATTGTGATGACAAGGGTAGGGAACATTGTGATGACAGGGGCATGGAACATTGGTCTGACATGTTTCATGGATTATTGTGATGACAGTGGGCATGGCGCATTGTGATGACAAGGGCATGTATCTTTGTGATGACAAGGTTACGGAGTATTGTGAAGACAGGTGTCAGGGAGCATTGTGATGACATATGTCATTGTCCATTGTGATGACAATGGCATGGAGCATTGTGATACCAAGTGTCATGGAGGATTGTGATGACAAAGGTAATGGAGCATTTTGATGACAAGGGCTTGGAACATTGCGATGACAAGGGTCATGGAGCATTGTGATGACAAGGGCATGGAGCATTCTGATGAAAAGGTGCATGGAGCATTGAGATTACAGGGGTTTTGAAGCAATGTGATTACAAGGGCATGGAGCATTGTGATGGGAAGGCAATGGAGCATTCTGATGATATGCGTCATGGAGCTTTGTGATGTCAAGGACATGGAGCATTGTGATTACAGGGGTCTTGGAGCATTGTGATGAAAAGGGAATGGATCATTGTCATAAAAAATGCATGGAGCCTTGTCATGACAGGGTTCAAGGAGCATACTGATGACAACTGTCAGGGAGCATTGTGATGATAAGTGTATTGAGCATTGTGATGACAAAGATCATGGAGCATTGTGATGAGAAGACCATGGATAATTGTGATGACCAGCGTCATGGGGCATTGTGATGACAAGTGTTATGGAACATTGTGATCAGAAGGGTTTGTTGCATTGTGATGACAGAGGTCACTGAGCATTTTGATTACATTGTGATGACAATAGCATGCAATATTATGGTGATGGGCACGGTGCATTGTGATGACAGGGTTCATGGAGCATTGAGATGAAAAGGGGCATGGAGCATTTTGATTACAGTGGTGTTGGAGCATTGTGATGACAAGGGCATGGAGCATTGTGATGAGAAGGCCTTGGAGCATTCTGATCACATGCGTCATGGAGCTTTGTGATGACAAGGGCATGGAGAATTGTGATTACAGGGGTCATGGAACATTGTGATGACAGGGGTGAGGGAGTATTGTGATGACTAGTGATGGAACATTGTGATATCAGTGGTGAGAAGGCATTTTGAGGAGAAGTGCATGGAGCATTATGATGACAAGGTTTATGGAGCATTTTGATGACAAGGATGTGGAGCATTGTGATGACAAGTGCATGGTGCATTGTGATGACATGGGTTATGGAGCACTGTGCTGACACGCGCATCGAGCATTGTGATGACAAGGGTCATGGAGCATTGTGCTGACAAAGGCATGGAGCTTTGTGATGACAAGGGTCACAGAGCATTGTGATAAAAATCTCATGGAGCATTGTGGTGAACAAGGTCACAGAGCTTTGTGTGAGGAGGTAATGGACAATTGTGATGACAAGTGTCATGAAGCATTGTGATGACTGGAGTCATGGAGAATTGTGGTAACAGGGGTCTTGGAGCATTGTGATGAAAAGGGAATGGATGATTGTGATGAAAAAGGCATGGAACCTTGTCATGACAGTGTTCAAGGAGCATACTGATGACAAGTGTCAGCGAGCATTGTGATGCGAAGTGTATTGAGCATTGTGGTGACAAAGGTCATGGAGCATTGTGATGAGGAAACCTTGCATAATTGTGATGCCGGGCGTCTTGGGGCATGTGATGACAAGTGCTATGGAACATTGTGATCAGAGGGTTTGGAGCATTGTGATGACAGAGGACATGGAGCATTTTGATTTCTTTGTGATGACAATAGCATGAATCATAATGATGATGGGCATGGTGCATTGTGATGACAGTGTTCATGGAGCATTGAGATGAAAAGTGGCATGGAGAATTGTGATTACAGAGGTCTTGGAGCATTGTGATGACAAGGGCATGGAGCAATGTGATGAGAGATTTCATTGAGCATTGGGATTACAATGGCATGGACCATTGTGATGCCAAGGGTCATGGAGCTTTGTGATGACAAATGTAATGGGGCATTTTGATGACAAGGACGTGGTTCATTGTGATGAGAAGGGCAGGGAGCATTGTGATGACAGGGTCATGGAGCAGTCTGAATAAAAGTGTCATGGAATATTTTGATAACAGGGGTTATGGAACATTGTGATGTCAGGGGTCATGAAGCATTGTGATGAAATTGGTCATGGAGCATTTTGTGACAGGGGTTATGGAACATTGTGATGTCAGGGGTCATGGAGCATTGTGATGATAAGGGCATGTAGCACTGTGATGACAGTGGTCATTGAATATTGTGATGACATGGGTGAGGGAGTATTGTGATGACTAGTGATGGAAGATTGTGATATCAGTGGTGAGAAGGCATTTTGAGGAGAAGTGCATGGAGCATTGTGATGACAAGGTTTATGGAGCATTGTGATGACAATGTTGTGGAGCACAGTGATGACACACGCATGGCACATTTTGATAACATGGGTCATGGAGCAATGTGCTGAGAAGCACATGGAGCATTGTGATGACAAGGGTCATGGAGCATTGTGCTGAGAAAGGCATAGAGCATTGTGATTACAATGGTCAGAGAGCATTGTGATGAAAAGTTCATGGAGCATTGTGGTGACAAAGGTCACAGAGAATTGTGATGATGAGGGCATGGACCATTGTGATGACGAAGTTCATGAATCACTGTGATGACTGGAGTCACGGAGCATTGTGATGACAGGGTTCATGGAGCATTGAGATGAAAAGGGGCATGGAGCATTGTTATGACAGTGGTAATGGAATATTGTGATGGCCAGGGTATGGAGCATTGTGATGAGAAAGCCATGGAGCATTCTGATGACATGCGTCATTGAGCTGTGTGATGACAAAGGCATGGAGCATTGTGATTACAGTGGTCTTGGATCATTGTAATGACAAGGGTTATGGAGCCTTGTGATGACAAGGCCGTGGAACATTTTGATGGCAGGGGTTATGGAGCACTGTCATGACAGGGGTAATGGAGCATTGTGAGTACAAGTTTATGGAGCATTTGTCTGAAACTTTTCATGGATTATTGTGATGAGAGTGGGCATGGAGCATTATGATGACAAGGGAAAGGAACACTGTGATACATGGGTCATGGAGAATTGTATTGACAAGTTCATGGAACATTGTGATGAGAAGGGAATCTTGCATTTTGATGACAATCATCGTGGAGCTTTGTGATGATAAGGACATGGAAGCAATGTGATGAGAGGCTTCAGGAAGCATTGTGATGACAATGGCATGGATCATTCTGATGCCAAGGGTCATGGAGCTTGGTGATGACAAAGATCATGGAGAATTTTGATGACAAGCGCATGGAGCATTGTGATGCCAAGGGTCATGGAGCTTGGTGATGACAAAGATCATGGAGCATTTTGATGACAAGCGCATGGAGCATTGTGATGACAAGGGTCACGGAGCACTGTGCTGAGAAACACATAGTGCATTTTGATGACAAAGGTCACAGAGCATTGTGACGAAAAGTTCATGGAGCACTGTGGTGACAAAGGTCACTGAGCCTTGTGATGACGAGGGCATGGCCCATTGTGATGACAAAGGTCATGAAGCATTGTGATGACTGGTGTCACGGAGCATTGTGATGTCAAGGGCATGAAGCATTGTGATAACAGTGGCATGGAACATTGGTCTGACAAGTTTCATGGATTATTTTGATGACAGTGGGCAAGGCACATTGTGATGACAAGGGCATGGAGAATTGTGATGACAAAGTCAAGTGTATTGTGAAGACAGGTGTCAGGGAACTTTCTATTGACATATGTCATCGTCCATTGTGATGACAATGGCATGGAGCATTGTGATGCCAAGTGTCATGGAGGATTGTGATGACAAAGGTAATGGAGCATTGTGATGACAAGGGCTTGGAGAATGGTGATGACAAGGGTCATGGAGCTTTTTGATGAGAAGAGCATGGAGCATTGTGATGACAACGGCCATTGATAATTATGATGACAAGGTCATGAAGCGTTGTGATAAAAAAAAAATATGGAGCTTTCTATGACAGGATTCATGGAGCATTGCGATGACAACTGCATGGAGAATTGTGATGAAAAGATCATGTAACATTGTGATGAAAAGTGTCATGGATCCTTGTGATGGCAATACCGTGGAGCACTGTGATGAGAAGACCATGTATAATTGTGATGACGAACATCATGGAGCACTGTAATGACAAGGGGCAAGGAGCATTTTGATGACAGGTGTCATGGAGCATTGTGATAGCAGGGGTCATGGAGCATTGTGATGACAGGTGTTATGGATCATTCTGATGACAAGCTTGTGGAGTATTGTGATGACAATGGCATGGAGCATTGTGATGCAAAGGGCATGGAGCATTGTGATGAAAAAGGCATGGAGCCTTTTCATGACAGGGTTCAAGGAGCATTCTGACAACAAATGTCAGGGAGCATTGTGATGACAAGTGTATTGAGCATTGTGATGAAAAAGGTCATGGAGCATTGTGATGACAAGGGCATGGAGTATTGTTATGACAGGCATCCTGGAGTGTTGTGAAGACAAGTGTTATGGAACAATGTGATCACAATGATTTGGAACATTGTGATGACAGAGGTCACGGATCATTTTGATTTCAAGGAGCATGGAGAATTGTAATGATAGGGGTATTGGAGCATAGTGATGAGAAGTTCACGGAGCATTGGGCTGAAAATGTTCTTGGAGTATTGTTATGAAAGGGGTCATGGAGCATTGTGATGACAAGGGAATGGAGCATTGTGATGACAAGGTCCTGGAGCATTGTGATGAGAAGACAATGGAGCATTGTGATGACAAGTCTCATGGAGCATTCTGATGAAAAGGGGCATGGATCATTATGATGACAGTGGTCTTGGAGCACTGAGATGACAAGCTCATGGAACATAGTGATGAGAAGGCCATGGAGCATTCTGATGACATGCATCATGGAGCTTTCTGATGACAAGAGCAAGGAACATTGAGATTAGAGTGGTCTTGGAGCATTGTGATGACAAGGGCATGGATCATTGTGATGAAAAATGCAAGGAGCCTTGTCATGAAAGGGTTCAAGGAGCATTCTGATGACAAGTGTCATGGAGCATTGTGATGACAAGTGTATTGAGCATTGTGATGACAAAGATCATGGAGCACTGTGATGAGAAGTCCATGGATAATTGTGATGACCAGAGTCATGGGGCATTGTGATGACAAGTGTTATGGAACATTGTGATCACAAGGGTTTGGAGCATTGTGATGACAGAGGTCATGGAGCATTTTAATTTCATTTTGACGACAATAGTATGAAGCATTTTGATGATGGGTATGGTGCATTTTTATGACAGGGTTCATGGAGCATTGAGATGAAAAGGGTCAGGGAGCATTGTCATTACAGGAGTCTTGGAGCATTGTGATGACAAGGGTATGGAGCATCGTGAATGAGAAGGCCATGGAGCATTCTGATTACATGTGTCATGGATCTTTGTGATGACATGGGTATGGAGAATTGTGATTACATTGTCTTGGAGCATTGTGATGAAAAGTGGCATGGAGTCTTGTGATGACAAGGTCGTGGAACCTTGTGTGGGCAGGTGTCATGGAGCAGTGTTATGACAGTGGTAAAGGTGCGTTGTGATGACAAGGGCATGGAGAATTGTTCTGAAAAGTTTCATGGATTATTGTGATGACAAGGGCACGGAACACTTTGATACATGGGTCATGGTGGATTGTAATGACAAGGGCATGTAGCATTGTGATGAGAAGGGCATCAAGCATTTGGTCACAAGCGTCATGGAGCTTTTTGATGACAAGGGCATGGAGCAATGTGATGAGAGGCTTCATGGAGCATTGTGATGACAATGGCATGGAGCATTGTGATGATGAGGGCATGGAGCATCGTAAATGAGAAGTCCATGGAGCATTCTGGTGACATGCGTCATGGAGCTTTGTGATGACAAGTGTATGGGGAATTGTGATTACAGTGTCTTGGAACATTGTGATGACAAGTGTCATGGAGTCTTGTGATGACAAGGCCGTGGAACATTTTGATGGCAGGGGTCATGGAGCATTGTTATGACAGGGGTAATGGAGCATTGTGATGACAAGGGCATGGAGCACTGGTCTGAAATATTTCATGGATTATTATGATGAGAGTGGGCATGGAGCACTGTGATGACAAGGGCACAGAACACTTTGATACATGTGTCATGGAGGACGGTAATGACAAGGGCGCAGAACACTTTGATACATGGGTCATGGAGGATTGTAATGACGAGGGCATGGAACATTGTGATGAGAAAGGCATCGAGCATTGGGATCACAAGCGTCATGGAGCTTTGTGATGACAAGGGCATGGAGCAATGTGATGAGAGGCATCATGGAGCATTGTGATGACTATGGCATGGAGCATTGTGATGCCAAGGGTCATGGAGTTTTGTGATGACAAAGGTCACGGAGCATTTTGATGACGAGGTCATGGTGTGTTGTGTTGAGAAGTGCAGTGAGCATTGTGATAATAGGTTCATGGAGCAATTTGATGAAAAAGGTCATGGAACATTTTGATGAGAGTTGTTATGGAAAATTGTGATGACAAGTGTCATGAAGCATTGAGATGAAATGGGTAATGTAGCATTTTGATGACAGGGGTTATGGAACATTGTGTTGGCAGGTGTCATGGAGCATTTTGATGATAAGTGCATGTAGCATTGTGATGATATGTGTCATGGAACATTGTGATGATAGCGGCGAGGGAATATTGTGAAGACTAGTGATGGAATATTGTGATACCAGTGGTGAGAGGGCATTTTGATGAGACGTGCATGGAACATTTTGATGACAAGTTGTATGGAGCATTGTGATGACTATGATGTGGAGCATTGTGATGACAAGCGCATGGTACATTGTGATGCCATGGTCAAGGAGCATTGTGCTGACAAGCGCATGGATCATTGTGATGACAAGTGTCATGGATCATTGTGCTGACAAATGCATGGTGCATTGTGATGACAAGGGTCACAGAGCATTGTGATGAAATGTTCATGGAGCATTGTGGTGACAAATGACACAGAGCCTTGTGTGACAAGGGCATGGACCGTTCTGATGACAAAAGTCATGAAGCACTGTGATGACTGGAGTCACGGAGCATTGTGATGACAGGGGTCATTGAGCATTGTGATGACAGGATTAATGAGGCATTGTGATGAGAAGGTCATGGAGCATTGGGCTGAAAATATTCAAGGAGTATTGTGATGACAGGGGTCATGGGGCAATTTGATGACAAGGGAAAGGAGCATTGTAATGAAAAGGCCATGGAGCATGGTGATGAGAAGGCCATGGAGCATTCTGAATACATATGTCATGAAGCTTTGTGATGACAAGGGCATGGAGCATTGTGATTACAGGGGTCTTAGAGCATTGTCAGGAAAAGGGCATGGATCATTGTGATTAAAAAGGCATGGAGCCTTGTCATGACATGTTTCAAGGAGCATACTGACGACAAGTGTCAGGGAGCATTGTGATGACAAGTGTATTGAGCATTGTGATGACAAAGGTCATGGAGTATTGTGAATAGAAGGCCATGGATAATTGTGATGATGAGCGTCATGGGGCGTTGTGATGACAAGTGTTATGGAACATTGTGATCACAAGGGTTTGGAGCATTGTGATGACAGAGGTCATTGAGCATTTTGATTTCATTTTGATGACAATAGCATGAAGCATTATGATGATGGGCATGGTGCATTGTGATGACACAGGTCATGGGGCATTGTGCGGACAAGCGCATGGAGCATTGTGATGACAATGGTCATGGAGCATTGTGCTGACAAAGGTATGGAGCATAGTGATGACATGGGTAAGAGAGCATTGTGATGAAAATTTCATGGAGCATTGTGGTGATAAATATCAGAGAGCCTTTTGATGACGAGTGCATGGACCATTGTGTTGACAAAGGTCATGAAGCATTGTGATGACTGGAGTCACGGAGCATTGTGATGACAAGGTCCTGGATCATTGTGATGAGAGGACGATGTAGCCTTGTGATGACAATTCTCATGGAGCATTCTGATGAAAACTGGCATGGAGCATTGTGATTACAGGGGTCATGGAGCATTTGATGAAAATGGCATGGAGCATTGTGATGTCAAGGTTCATGGAACTTTGCTTATGACAATGTTCATGGAGCATTTTGATGACAAGGTCGTGGTGCATTGTGATGAGAAGGGCAGGGAGCATTGTGATGACAGTGTCAGGGAGCAATTTGATGAAAAGGATCATGGAATATTTTGAAGACAGTGGTTATGGAACATTGTTATATCAGGGCTCATGGAGCACTGTGATGAAAAGTGTCATGGAGCATTTTGATGAAAGGGGTTATGGAACATTTTGATGTCATGTTTCATGGAGCATTGTGATGATAAGATCATGTAGCATTGTCATGACAGGGATCATGGAACATTGTGATGTCAGGGGGGAGAGAGCATTTTGATGAGAAGTGCATGGAGAATTGTGATGACAAGGTTTTTGGAGCACTGTATCGACAAGGATGTGGAGCATTGTGATGACAAGCGCATGGCGCATTGTGATGACATGGGTTATGGAGCATTGTGCTGACAAGTGCGTGGAGCATTGTGATGACAAGGGTCATGTAGCATTGTGCTGACAAATGCATGGAGCATGGTGATGACAAGGATCACAGAGCATTGTGATGAAAAGTTCATGGAGCATTGTGGTGACAATGGTCACAGAGCCTTGTGTGACGAGGACATGGACCATTGTGATGACAAATGTCATGGAGCCTTGTGATGACTGGAATCACAGAGCATTGAGATGGCAGGTGTCTTGGAGCACTGTGATGACAAGGACATGGAGCATTGTGATGACAAGGGCATGGAGTATTGTGATGGCAGGCATCATGGAGTGTTGTGATGACAAGTGTTATGGAACATGGTGATCACAAGTGTTTGGAGCATTGTGATGACAGAGGTCATGGATCATTTTGATTTCAAGAATCATGGAGCATTGTGATGAAAAGGCCATGAAGCAATTTGATCCCAAGGTTCATGGAGGATTGTGATGACACTGGTAATGGAGAATTGTGAGGACAAGTGCATGGAACATTGTGATGACAAGGTCATGTAGCATTTTGCTGACAAAGGCATGGAGCACCGTGATGACAAGTGTCATGGAGCTCTGTGACGCCAATCATCAAGGACCATTGTGATTACAGGGGTCATGGAGCATGGGGATGACATGAGCATGGAATATTCTGATGACAAGTGGCATGGATCATTTTGATGACTGTGGTCATGTAGCATTGTGATGACATGGGTCATGGAGCATTGTGATGAGAAGGTCATGGATCATTGGGCTGAAAATATTCATGTTGTACTGTGATGACAGGGGTCATGGAGCATTGTGATGAGAAGGGAATGGAGCAATGCGATGAGAAGTTCCTGGAGCATTGTGATGAGAGGGCCATGGCGCCTTGTGATGACAATTGTCATGGAGCATACAGATAAAAAGGTTCATGGAGCACTGTGATTAAAGGGGTTTTGTAGCATTGTGAAGACCAGGGCATGGAGCATTGTGATGAGAAGGCCATGGAGCATTTTGATGACATGCGTCATGGAGCTTTGTGATGAAAAGGACATGGAGCATTGTGATTAGAGGGGTCTTGGAGGATTGTGATGAAAAGGGCATGGATCATTGTGATGAAAAATGCATGGAGCCTTGTCATGAAAGGGTTCAAGGAGCATACTGACGACAAGTGTCAGGGAGCATTGTGATGACAAGTGTATTGAGCATTGTGATGACAAAGGTCATGGAGATTTGTGATGACAAGGGCATGGAGCAATGTGATGAGAAGGTTCCTGAGGCATTGTGATGACAATGACATGGAGCATTGTGATGCCAAGATTCATTGAGCTTTGTGATGACAAAAGTTATGGAGCATTTTGATGACATGTGTTATGGATCATTGTGAGGTCAGGGGTCATGGAGCACTGTGATGATAAGGGCATGTAGTATTGTGATGACAGGGGTCATGGAACATTGTGATGAGAAGGGTGAGGGACTATTGTGATGACTAGTTATGGAACATTGTGATATCAGTGGTGACAGAGCAATTTGATGAGAAGTGCATGGAGCATTGTGATGACAAGCTGGTAGAGCACTGTGTTGACAAGCGCATGGAGCATTGTGATGACGAGTGTCTTTGCGTATTGTGCTGAGAAAGGAATGGAGCATTGTGATGACAAGGGTCATGGACCATTTTGATGAAAAGTTCATGGAGCATTGTGGTGACAGTTGTCATAGAGTCTTGTGATGACGAGGGCATTGACCATTGTGATGACAAAGATCATGAAGCATTGTGATGAATGGAGTCACGGAGCATTGTGATGACAGTGGTCAGGGAGCATTGGGATGTCAAGAGCATGAAGCATTGTGATGACAGGGTCATGGAGCATTTTGATGGTAAAACCATGAAGCGTTGTGATGAGAAGACCTAGGGTAATTGTGATGAGGATCATCATGGAGCACTGTACTGACAAGGGGCATGGAGATTTGTGATGACAGGTGTCAGGGAACATTGTGATGACAGAGGTCATGGAGCATTGTGATGACAAGGGCTTGGAGCATTGTGATGACAAGTGTCATGGGGCATTGCGATGACAATGGCATGGAGCATTGTGATGACAACGTCATGGATTATTGTTAAGTCAGGTGTCAGGGAGTATTGTGATGACATATGTCATGTTCCATTGTGATGCCAATGACATGGAGCATTGTTCTGCCAAGTGTCATGGAGGATTGTCATGACAAAGGTAAAGGAGCATTGTGATGACAAGGGCATGGATCATTGTGATGACAAGGGCCATTGGGAATTTTAATGACAAGGTCTTGAAACATTGTGATGACAACCGTATGGAGCTTGTTATGACAGGGGTCCTGGAGCATTGTGATGAAAGTGCATGCAGAATTGTGATGACAAGAGCATATAACACTGTGAGGAGAAGTGTCAAGGAGCACTGTGATGACAAGGATGAGGAGAATTGTGATGACAAGGGTCATGGATCATTGAGATGACCAGGGCATGGAGCATTGTGATGGTAATACCCTGAAGCATTGTGATGAGAAGACCTTGGGTAATTGTGATGACGAGCATCATGGAGCACTGTACTGACAAGGGGCATGGAGCATTGTGATGAGAGGTGTCAGGGAACACTGTGATGACAGAGGTCATGGAGCATTGTGATGACAAGGGCCTGGAGCATTGTGATGACAAGGGCCTGGAGCATTGTGATGACAAGTGTCATGGAGCATTGTGATGACATTGGCATGCAGCACTGTCATGACAAGGGACATTGAGAATTTTTATAACAATGTCATGAAGCATTGTGATGACAAGCATATGGAGATTGCTATTATATGGGTCAGGGAGCATTGCGATGACAAGTGCATGGAGAATTGTGATGACAAGAGCATGTAACATTGTTATGAGAAGTGTCATCGAGCATTGTGATGACAAAGAGGTGGAGAATTGTGATGACAAGGGACATGCAGCTTTGTGATGACCAGGTCATCGAGTAATGTGATGGCAAGACGGAGGAGCATTGTGATGAGAAGGCCATGGATAATTGTGATGACGAGCATCATGGAGCATTATGATCACAAGAGCCGTGGAGCATTCTGACATAAAATATCACTTATAAAGGAAATGTAAACATGGCTACACATGAACTGAATTAGCAAAGAGAACAGAGTCTCACATTTAGAAAACATACTTATGCCTGCTTAAGGGGAACGGAGAGGTGGGGAGATGCACAAAACCAGAGTTTGATATTAGCACAGGTACCGTTGCATAATCCAAATACAGAATAGACAAGACCTACTCATACCTCAGTGATCGGGACTCAACAGCCCTATTCCCGCAGAGGATTATATCTGACTAGTAAGAATCTTAATAACTATATATTGATATGTCTCCGTAAGGGAATCAAGTGTGTCTAGACCGGCATAAACATGTCAGTGAAAATCAGCTCAACCTCATTATATACATGAATTTCAAAAACAAAACAATAAAACAGCGAAATTCTAACACAATTCCTTCAGGTGTTCTGATGAAACGTGGAATGACCCTATCTCAAACGACAGCTGTATGAGACATAAGGCTGGACACTTGGGACTGAGAGGATTGGTGAGATTGGACGAGAAAATGCAGACCGTTTAAAGCAATAATGCATGCCAACAATTCCATGGGTCCCAACTCGCCAGGTAAAAGGGAATATCACTACAGTTATAACATGTATGGGAAACGTAGAGAATGCACACACTGTGAATACGAAAGGATTCTAAAACTCAACTAAAATCCCTATCCTGGTGCTCCAGTTTGAGTTTCCACCTGCTTTACTATCAATCTCCCAACTTGGAGAGACAGGCCCTTTAAACTCCTGGTTCACACACGTTGCCAATTTGGCAGAGGATGAAAGGGAAAAGGGAGAACCAATGAGAGAGTAGCTGTTAGGCATTTGGACGGGCACATGTCACTCTAATTTCCCGGCAGGAAGAAGAATTAACCAAAGTCTCAGCCACCCACTGGGAACCAGTATAGGTGCTGAACCAAAATTTTGGACTTGCGGTCAGCTCACAAAAAACGAGTTGAAAACTGGAGCTCAGGGCACAGCAATTCACAAAATGGCAGAGTAATAAAGGACAACAATCGTCCAAAAATCTATTCAGGGAAGGCTACGGGACAGACTTGAAAGGGAGCCAGAATATCAGGAATCCGATTTCAAGAGGTACATTGGAAGCGCCTTTAAAGCACAGGAAGAGCGGCACAACTTCGACAATGATGCACTTGGCCAAAAAGGGCGTATGCATTTTCTCCTGAATATATTCAGGAAAAAACGAATACGCCCTTTTGGGCCAAGCAAGCAAGGGGTCAATGCAAATCTGCACTACAAAGCAGCATCACTTCACACCGGTCTAAAGGGACATCCGCAAATGTGTAAAAACCAGAAAGGCAAGACAGGCCCTGGAGAACAGGGAACCTAGTTATGCTGATGGGCAGGATGTAAATTGCCAGCTACCTCTCTGGAGGAGTGCCTTGTGTTCCCTAAAACAAGTAAACAATAGAGGTACAGAGCCAAGGGCACTTCCAGTCTAGGGAATATACCTTGGGAAAACTGAAAATCAATAAGACAGTGCCACCACAAAATTTAGGGCTGCACTGCTTACAAGAACCTCAACTTGGGTACACCTTAAATATCCCAGGAAAGAAAAAAATGGTTCAAGAAATTGTGTTACTTACGTACGATGGAATATCCCTCAGCCATGAAATCAATGTCATAATGATAGTAGAAGCAAAATGAGTGGATTCAGGTACGATGATTCTAAGTGAAATAAGTCACAGAGAAAAAGAAACTTATCATAAGAAATCACTTATGAAGTTCCTGTAAATATGGTTACACATGAACTGAGTTAGGAAAGAGAACAGAGTTTCAGAGTTAGAAAACACTCTTATGCCTGCTTAAGGGTGAAGGAGAGGTGGGGTGATGCATAAAACCAGAGTTTGATATTAGTACAGGTACAGTTCCAAAAACCAACTGCGGAAGAGACAAGCCCTACACCTTCCTCAGTGAAAGGGACTCAAAACCCCATATTTCCCGCAGAGGAATATATCTGACTAGTAAGAATCTTAAAACCTATGTATCAATATGTCTCCATCAGGGAATCAAGTGTGCCTACACTGGCAGAATCATGGCAGTGAGAATCAGCTCAAACCCAGTATAAAAAGGAATTTCAAAAACAAAACAAAAAAACAGGGAAATTCTTTACAATTCCTTCAGGGGCTCTGATGAAACCTGGAATGACCCTGTCTACAACGACAGCTGGATGTGGCATAAAGGAGGATACTTGGGACTGAGAGGATTGGTGAGATTCTGTGAGCAAATGCAGACCATTTAAAGCAATAATGGGTGGCACACATTCCAAGGGTCCTAACTCTCCAGGTTGAAGGGAATACTACTACAGCTATAACATGTACAGGAAACCTAGAGAATGGACACACTGTGAATACAAAAGGTTTTTAAAACTCAACTAATAGTCCCTCTTCTGGTGCTCCGGTTTGAATTTCAAACTGCTTTACTATCAATCTCCCAACTTGGAGACACAGCCCCTTTAACCTCCTGGTTCTCACATGTTGCCAATTAGCACAGGATGAAAGGTAGGATGGAGAACCAATGAGAGATTAGCTGTTAGACATTTGGACGGGCACATGTCACTCTAATTTCCCGGCAGGAAGAAGAATTAATCAAAGTCTCAACCACCCGCTGGGAACCAGTATAGTTCCTGAACCAAAATTTTGGACTTGCGGTCAGCTCACAAAAAACGAGTTGAAAAATGGAGCTCAGGGTCACAGCAATTCACAAACTGGCAGAGTAATAAAGGAAAACTATCATCCAAAAATCTGTTGAGGGAAGGCAACGAGGCGGACTTGAAAATGAGCCAGAATAGCAGGAAACAGATTTCAAGAGGTACATTGTAATCGCCTTTAAAGCACAGGAAGGGGGGCACAACTTCGACAATGATGCACTTGGCCAAAAAGGGTGTATGCGTTTTCTCCTTTATATATTCAGGAAAAAACGAATATGCCCTTTTTGGCCAAGCAAGCAAGCGGGCAATGCAAATATGCACTACAAAGCAGTATCACTTCCCAATGAAAAAAAGGGACAAATGCAAAATGTGTAAAAACCAGAAAGGCAAGACAGGCCCTGGAGAAGAGGGAGCCTAGTTATGCTGATGGGTGGGATGTAAATTGCCAACTGCCTCTCTCGAGGAGTGCATTGTGTTCCCTAAAACAAGTAAACAACAGAGCTACAGAGCCAAGGGTACTTCCAGTCTAGGGAATATACCTTGGGAAAACTGAAAATCAATAAGACAGTGCCACCTCAAAATTTAGGGCTGCACTGCTTACAAGAACCTCAACTTGGGTACACCTGAAATATCCCAGGAAAGAAAAAAATGGTTCAAGAAATTGTGTTACTTACGTACGACGGAATATCCCTCAACCATGAAATCAATGTCATAAGGCCAGTAGGCAGCAAAATGACTGGATTCTGGTACGATGATTCTAAGTGAAATAAGTCACAGAGAAAAATAAACTTATCATAAGATATCACTTATGAACGTCCTGTAAACATGGCTACACATGAACTGAGTTAGGAAAGAGAACAAAGTCTCACATTTAGAAAACACTCTTATGCCTGCTTAAGGGGGAAGGAGAGGTGGGGTGATGCATAAAACAAGAGTTTGATATTAGTACAGGTACCGTTCGAAAAACCAACTACGGAAGAGTCAATCCCTACACCTTCCTCAGTGAAAAGGACGCAAAACCCCATATTTCCCACAGAGGAATATATCTGATTAGTAAGAATCTTAAAACCTATGTATAGATATGTCTCCATTAGGGAATCAAGTGTGTCTAGACTGGCAGAAACATGGCAGTGAGAATCAGCTCAAACCCACTATAAAAAGGAATTTCAAAAAACAAAACGAAAAAACAGGGAAATTCTTTACAATTCCTTCAGGGGCTCTGATGAAACCTGGAATGACCCTATCTACAACGACAGCTGGATGTGGCATAAAGGAGGATACTTGGGACTGAGAGGATTGGTGAGATTCTGTGAGCAAATGCAGACCATTTAAAGCAATAATGGGTGGCACACATTCCAAGGGTCCTAACTCTCCAGGTTGAAGGGAATACTACTACAGCTATAACATGTACAGGAAACCTAGAGAATGGACACACTGTGAATACAAAAGGTTTTTAAAACTCAACTAATAGTCCCTCTTCTGGTGCTCCGGTTTGAATTTCAAACTGCTTTACTATCAATCTCCCAACTTGGAGACACAGCCCCTTTAACCTCCTGGTTCTCACATGTTGCCAATTGGCACAGGATGAAAGGTAGGATGGAGAACCAATGAGAGAGTAGCTGTTAGACATTTGGACGGGCACATGTCACTCTAATTTCCCGGCAGGAAGAAGAATTAATCAAAGTCTCAACCACCCGCTGGGAACCAGTATAGTTCCTGCACCAAAATTTTGGACTTGCGGTCAGCTCACAAAAAACGAGTTGAAAAATGGAGCTCAGGGTCACAGCAATTCACAAACTGGCAGAGTAATAAAGGAAAACTATCATCCAAAAATCTGTTGAGGGAAGGCAACGAGGCGGACTTGAAAATGAGCCAGAATAGCAGGAAACAGATTTCAAGAGGTACATTGTAATCGCCTTTAAAGCACAGGAAGGGGGGCACAACTTCGACAATGATGCACTTGGCCAAAAAGGGTGTATGCGTTTTCTCCTTTATATATTCAGGAAAAAACGAATACGCCCTTTTTGGCCAAGCAAGCAAGCGGGCAATGCAAATATGCACTACAAAGCAGTATCACTTCCCAATGAAAAAAAGGGACATCTGCAAAATGTGTAAAAACCAGAAAGGCAAGACAGGCCCTGGAGAAGAGGGAGCCTAGTTATGCTGATGGGTGGGATGTAAATTGCCAACTGCCTCTCTCGAGGAGTGCATTGTGTTCCCTAAAACAAGTAAACAACAGAGCTACAGAGCCAAGGGTACTTCCAGTCTAGGGAATATACCTTGGGAAAACTGAAAATCAATAAGACAGTGCCACCTCAAAATTTAGGGCTGCACTGCTTACAAGAACCTCAACTTGGGTACACCTGAAATATCCCAGGAAAGAAAAAAATGGTTCAAGAAATTGTGTTACTTACGTACGACGGAATATCCCTCAACCATGAAATCAATGTCATAAGGCCAGTGGCAGCAAAATGACTGGATTCTGGTACGATGATCCTAAGTGAAATAAGTCACAGAGAAAAATAAACTTATCATAAGATATCACTTATGAACGTCCTGTAAACATGGCTACACATGAACTGAGTTAGGAAAGAGAACAAAGTCTCACATTTAGAAAACACTCTTATGCCTGCTTAAGGGGGAAGGAGAGGTGGGGTGATGCATAAAACCAGAGTTTGATATTAGTACAGGTACCGTTCGAAAAACCAACTACGGAAGAGTCAATCCCTACACCTTCCTCAGTGAAAAGGACGCAAAACCCCATATTTCCCGCAGAGGAATATATCTGATTAGTAAGAATCTTAAAACCTATGTATAGATATGTCTCCATTAGGGAATCAAGTGTGTCTAGACTGGCAGAAACATGGCAGTGAGAATCAGCTCAAACCCACTATAAAAAGGAATTTCAAAAAACAAAACGAAAAAACAGGGAAATTCTTTACAATTCCTTCAGGGTCTCTGATGAAACCTGGAATGACACTATCTACAACGACAGCTGGATGTGGCATAAGGCAGGACACTTGGGACTGAGAGGATTGTTGATATTCGGTGAGCAAATGCAGAGCATTTAAAGCAATAATGCGTGGCACACAATCCAATGGTCACAACTCTCCAGGTTGAAGTGAATATTACTACAGCTATTAAATGTACGGGAAATCTAGAGAATGGACACACTGTGAATACGAAAGGTTTCTAAAACTCAACTAATAGTCCCTCTCCTGGTGCTCTGGTCTGATTTTCAAAGTGCTTTACTATCAATCTCCCAACTTGGAGAGACAGCCACTCTAACCTCCTGGTTCGCACACGTTGCCAATTTGGCAGAGGATGAAAGGGAAGAGGGAGAACCAATGAGAGAGTAGCTGTTAGGCATTTGGATGGGCATATGTCACTCTAATTCCCTGGCAGGAAGAAGAATTAACCAAAGTCTCAGCTACCCGCTGGGAACCAGTATAGGTCCTGAACCAAAATATTGGACTTGCGGTCAGCTCACAAAAAAACGAGTTGGAAAATGGAGCTCAGGGGCACAGCAATCCACAAACTGGCAGAGTAATAAAGGACAACTATCTTCCAAAAATCTGTTGAGGGAAGGCAACGAGGCACACTTGAATGCGAGGCAGAATAGCAGGAAACAGATTTCAAGATGTACATTGGAATCGCCTTTAAAGCACAGGAAGAGGGGCACAATTTCGACAATGATGCACGTGGCCAAAAACGGTGTTTGCGTTTTCTCCTGAATATATTCAGGAGAAAACGCATACGCCCTTTTTGGCCAAGCAAGCAAGTGGGCAATGCAAATATGCACTACAAAGAAGTATCACTTCCCAGCAGTCAAAAGGGAGATCGGCAAATGTGTAAAAACCAGAAAGGCAAGACAGGCCATGGAGAACAAGGAGCCTAGTTATATTGATGGGCAGGATGTAAATTGCCAACTGCCTCTCTTGAGGAGTGCATTGTGTTCCCTAAAACAAGTAAACAACAGAGCTACAGAGCCAAGGGCACTTCCAGTCTAGGGAATATACCTTGGGAAAACTGAAAATAAATAAGACAGAGCCACCCCAAAATTTAGGGCTGCACTGCTTACAAGAACCTCAACTAGGGTACATCTGAAATATCCCAGGAAAGACAAAAATGGTTCAAGAAATTGTGGTATTTACTTACGATGTAATATCCTTCAGCAATGAAATCAATGTCATAAGGCCAGTTGCAGCAAAATGACTGGATTCAGGTACGATGATTCTAAGAGAAATAAGTCACAGAGTAAAAGAGACTTATCATAAGATATCACTTATGAAGGTCCTGTAAACATGGCTACTCATGAACTGAGTTAGGAAAGAGAACAGAGTCTCACATTTAGAAAACACTCTTATGCCTGCTTAAGTGGGAAGGAGAGGTGGGGTGATGCATAAATCCAGAGACCTAAATTAGCACAGGTACCGTTCCATAAACCAAGTATGTAATAGACAGCACCTACTTCCGGCACAATGAACTGGACTCAACAACCCCTATTCATTGCAGAGGAATATATCTGACTTGTAATAATTCTAAAACATATGTATTCTCATGTCTCCATAAAGGAATCATGCGTGTGTATAATGGAATGCACAGCACTGAAATTCAGCTAAACACCCTTATAAAAATAAATTTCAAAAGCAAAATGCAAAAACAGCAAAACAGAGAGAAAGTCTTAAAAATTACTTTCAGGTCCTGTGATGCAACCTGGATTGACCACCTTTACACCCACAGCTGGAGGAGACATAAGACTGGACACTTGGGGCTGACAAGATTGCTGAGGTTGTGTGAGCAAAAGAACACCACTTAGAGCAATACTGTGTGCTACCCATTCTAGTGGCCCCAACTCTCCAGGTTTAAGGGAATCTTCCTACAGTTAAAACATGCATGGGAAACCCGTTGGATGGTACACTGTGTAATAGGGAAAGTTTTCTAAAATGTACTTTGTTTTTCCTTTCCTCATGCTCGGCTTAGCCATTCTATCTGCAATACTGAAAATCTCCCCACTTGGAGTGTCAGCGCCTTTACCCTCCTGTTATGCAGTTTGCAAATTGTGCAGAGGATGAACAGGAAGAGGGGAAACAAATGAGACATTAGCTGTAGGTGTTTGGATGGGCACATGTCACTCTAGTTTCCCATCAGGAAGAAGAAATAAACAAAGGCTCAGCCTGCAACCCCAGAAACAGACTAGGGCCTAAAGCCATCCTGCGGTATTGCAGCCAGCTCACAAATAAGCGAGTTGAAAAATGGAAGTCAGGGGCACAGCAATTCACAAACTTGCAGAGTTATAAAGGACAACTATCATCCAGAAATATATTGAGGTAAGGCAGTGAAGAGGATTTGAAAGTAAGTCAGAATTGAAGGAAACAGATTTCAAGAGGTAGATTGGAGTCGTCTTTAAAGCACATGAAAAGCGACAGAACTTCGACAATGTTGCCCTTGGCAGAAAAGCGAGTATGTGTATTTTCTTGAATATATTCGGGAAAAAAATTCATACACACTTTTTGGCCAAGCAAGCCATCAGGTATTGCAAATCCACACTACATAGAAGTGTCACTTACCACCGGTCAAAAGGGCCATCCACAAATAGTGTAAAAACCACAAATGCAGGACAGGCCATGGAGAAAAGGGAGCCTGGTTACGCCGATGGACAGGATGTAAATTGCCAACAGCCTCTCTGGAGTCCTGTACGTTGTTTTCTAAAACAGAGCTATAGAGCATAGCACACTTCCACTCATGGGCATGTATTTTGGGAAAACAAAAATCCACAACACACAGCCAGCCCAAAATTTAGGGCTGCTCTGTTTATAAGAACCTCAACTTCGGTATACTTTAAATATCCCATGAAAGGAAAAAAAAAAAGGATAAAGATGTTGTGGTACTTGTATACAATGGAATGTCACTCAGACATAAAATCAATGTCATAAGGCCAATAGCAGCATAATGAGTGGCTTTAGGTACGATGATGCTAAGTGAAATGAGCCACAAAGAAAAAGATACTTATTGTACTATATCACTTATAGAGGAAATGTAAACATGGCTACACATGAACTGAATTTCAAAAGAGAACAGAGTTACACATTTAGAAATCACACTTATGCTTCCTTAAGGGGAATGGTGACGTGGGGTGATGTGTAAAAGCAGAGTTTGAAATTAGCACAGATACCATACCATATACCAAATATGTAATAGACAAGACCTACTCCTTTCTCAATGTACCTGACACAAAACACCCTATTCACTGAAGAATAATATATCTGACTGGTAATAATCTTGAAACCTATGTATTTATATGTCTCCATAATGGAATCAAGTGTATGTAGATTGGCATAAAAACAGATCAATGGAATAGGACAGAAAGCCCAGAGCTAAACCTACATACCTATGGCTATCTCATCTATGACAAAGGAGCTAAGGATATACAATGTAGAAAAGACAGACTCTTCAGTAATTGGTGCTGGGAAAACTGGACCCCTACACATAAAAGAATGAAATTAGGACACTCCATAACACCATACACAAAAATAATCTCTAAATTTATTAGAGACCTAAATATAGGACCAGACACTATAAAACACTTAGAGGAAACCATAGGCAGAGCACTCTATGACATAAATCACAGCAAAATCCTTTTTGACACACCTCCTAGAGAAATGGAAATAAAACCAAAAATCAACAAATGAAGACCTAATGAAACTTAAAAGCTTTTACACACTACAGGAAAACATAAACAAGATGGAAAAACAACCCTCAGAATGGGAGAAAATATTTTCAAATGAAGCAATTGGCAAAGGATTAATCTCCAAACTTTACAAGCACCTCATGTAGCTCAATATCACAAAAACAAACAACCCAATCCAAAAACGGGCAGAAGACCTAAATAGACATTTCTCCAAAGGAGATATACAGATTGCCATGAAACACATGAAAGGATGCTGAACATCACTAATCATTAGAGAAATGCAAAGCAAAACTACCATGAGGTTTCACCTCACAGCAGTCACAGTGGCAATCATCAACAAATTCTACAAAACAATAAATGCTGGAGAGGCCTTTATTGGAGAAAAGGGAACACACTTGCACTGTGGGTGGGAATGTAAATTGATATGGCCACTAGGGAGAACAGTACGGAGGTTCCTTTAAATAACTAACAATAGAAGTACCATACGACACAACAATCCAACTACTGGGCATTTGCCTTGCGAAAACCATAATTCAAAAAGAGTTATGTACCAAAATGTTCATTGCAGCTCTATTTACAATAGCCAGGACATGGAATCAACCTAAGTGTCCATCGACAGATGAATGGATAAAGAAGATCTGGCATATATATACAATGGAATATTACTCAGCCATAAAAAGAAGCAAAACTGAGTTATTTGTACTTAGGTGGATGGACTTAGAATCTGTCCTACACAGTGAAGTAAGTCAGAAAGGGAAAAACAAATACTGTATGTTAACAGAGATATATGGAATCTAATGAAGAAAAAAATAAGTTTTGAAGAACCTAGTGGCAGGACAGGATTAAGGGCACAGACATAGAGATAGGATTTGAGGACAACAGAAGGGGGATGGGTAAGATGGGAAGAAGTGAGAGAGTGGCATGGACATTAATACATTACCAAATGTAATACCGATAGCTACTGGGAAGCAGCCACATAGAACAGGGAGATCAGCTCGGTACTTTGTGACCACCTAAAGGGGTGGGATATGGAGTGTGGGAGGGAGATGCAAGAGGGACGTGATCTGGTGATATTTGTATATGTATAGCTGATTCACTTTGTTAGACAGCAGAAACTAACACTCCATTGTAATGCAAATATACTCCAATAAACGTGTAAAAGGAAAAAAAAAAAAAAAAAGAAAGCCGAGGGATAAACCTACACACCTATGGTCAACTAATCTATGACAAAGGAGGCAAGACTTTACAATGGAGAAAAGAGAGTCTCTTCAATCAGTGGTGCTGGGAAATATGGACAGCTACATGTAAAAGAATGAAATTAGAACACTCCCCATCACCGTACATAAAAATATATTCAAAATGGATTAGAGACCTTAATGTAAGACTGGACAGTATAAAACTCTGAGAGGAAAACTTACAAAGAATACTCTGACGTAAATCACAGCACAATCTTTTTTGATCCACCTCCTATAGTAATGAAATAAAAAAAAAAAGAAACGAAACAGATGGGACCTAGTGAAATGTAAAAGCTTTTGCAAAGCAAAGGAAATTACAAACAAGACGAAAAGACCACCCTCAGAATGGCAGAAAATATTTGCAAACGAATCAATGGACAAATGATTAATCTCCAATATATATAAACAGCTCATGCAGCTCAATATTAATAAAACAAACAACCCAATACAAAAATGGAAGATCTAAATAGACATTTCTTCCAAGAAGACATAGAGATGGCCAAGACGCACATGAAAATCTGCTCAACATCACTAATTATTAGAGAAATGGAAATCGAAACTACAATGAGTTATCACGTCACACCTGTTAGAATGGGCATCATAAGAAAATCTACAAACAACAAATGCTGGAGAGGGTGTGGAGAAAAGGAACCTTCTTCCACTATTGTTGGGAATGTAAATCGATACAGTCTCTATGGAGAACAGTATGGAGCTTCCTTAAAATCTAAAAATAGAATTACCATATAATCCAGCAATCCCACTACTGGACATATACCCAGAGAAAACCATAAATCAAAAAGACACATTCACCATAATGTTCATTGCAGCACTATTTACAATAGCCAGGTAATGAAAGCAACCTAAGTGCCCACAGACAGACGAATGGATAAATATGTGGTACTTACATACAATGGAATATTACTCAGCCATTCATAGGAATGAAATTAGGCCATTTGTAGAGACCTTGATGGATCTAGAGACTGTCATACAGAGTGAAGTAAGTCAAAAAGAGAAAAACAAATATTGTATATTAATGCATATATGTGGAACCTAGAAAAATGGTACAGATGAACCGGTTTGCAGGGCAGAGATAGAGACACAGATGTAGAGAACAAACATATGGACACCAAGGGGGGAACGTCATGTGAGGTTGGTGGTGGGATGAATTGGGAGACTGGGATTCACATGTGCACACTTATATATATAAAATAGATATCCAATAAGAACCTGCTGTATAAAATAAATAAATAAATTTTAAAAAAATAAAAATAAATAAATAATATTTAATAAAATAAAACAGAAAAAAAGTTTTTCCCTTCATATAGACGTCGTTATATTAATGCATTATTTCTATGTTTATATCTCTAAATTATAAAAAAGAGGAATAAATAAAATCTACGTTGAACCAAAAAGAAAAAAGGAAAAAAAAAAAACAGAAACCACCAGTTATAAACAGGAAAATCGTATCAGGGCAGTTGCTCCAGTGGTAAAAAATTCTTAAGTTGATCAGACGTGGGAAATAATCTCCCATGCAGTCAGCAGCGCTCTCCCCCCATAAGGAGCATCCTCATTGCAAAGCTGGGGGACAGTGTCGAGGCGTCTGTAAGTAAATGTGAGCTGAGCCCCAGTCCTGCTGCAGCTGAACTCTTCCCACCATTTCCAGGTAAAACACCTGAATATGTACAAGAACTTGCAAGCCTAGAGAAAGGGCTGTGGAGCCACACCAGCGACTGCACGCAGGACGACTTGGTGCCTGTAGGCCAGCCAGGATGGTCCTGGCCCCAGATGCTCTTCTGGAAGCTTTCCATTTCCCTGCCTGAGATACCCCTCCTGCCACGGCCCCCACTGCTTTTTTACTTCCTCACCTCTGCCTGGGGAGAAATTCCAGCGGCAGGTATGGGTGACACATCCTCTTCTTTAGCAGGTGGCAGCCTGGCAACTCCTGCAGGAATTCCAGCAGAGCTCCACACAAACTGGGCCACACACAAAGCCACGGCCCCTCACTCCCTCCCACGACCCCAGCCCCGACACTGCTGACGGGGCAGAGAATATGGCGTCAGGCACAGCTACAGGAGCTCTTGCTGACTGGAGAGGTCTTTATATTGACCTCAACCCAGGCACACCTGGGGAGGGCTGGCAGGCAGTGTCAGGCTGCCCAAATCAGCCAATCCTCACCCCTCAGGGGCTCACAGTTGCAGAAAATGAACCTTGCTAAACGGTCCTGGCCCAAGGAACAGGTGTGGGCTCTTGAGAGTCAGGATAGACAAGGGGCTGCAGCTGCAGCTTGTTTTCTTATCATTTCATGTGGTCCATGAGTGGAAAACAACTTCAAGAAGACCCTATCCTAATGAGAGGAACCCAGGAGTCAGGGAGAGGAGTGATGATGTGTGGAGACAGAGTTCTGGTGCCCTGGCTGCAGTGGAAGTGTCTGGAAGAGCAGGCAGAGAGAGGCCACGCAGAGTGATACCCAGGGACACAGAACTGTCAGAGCTGTTGTTTGTTAGTTGAAGTCCTGCTCTGAGGTGTTCTGTGTCAGCTGTGAGCGACAGGTGAGCTGGGGGTTCTCTGCAAGTTGCGCTATGCGCATTGTTCCTGTTGGTCCAGCCCTGCTGGGGTACCTGCCCAGGGGAGCTCCGTATCCTGGGAAGGGTCTGACTATGAGAGCCCCATGGGCTGCTGTGTAGCTGCACAGATGAGCTCCATACTCTGGGAGAGAGTTGACCACAAGAGCCCGGTGGGCTGTGGGGTGGGGGGTGCAGCCCAGGTGAGTTCCATATCCTGGGATTGCCCTGACCACGAGAGCCCCATGGGCTGCTGGAGACCTGGTAAAAGATATCAGGACAGTCAGTGAAGCCACCGAGGATATACATCCAGTAGCTCCTATTTCCTACACCCTGCTGGTCATTCTACCATCCACCAGGCCATGGCATTCTGTATTAGACTTCAATGATGCCTTATTCTGTATTCCATTCATCTCAGAGTCACAAGAATTTTTGGCTTGTGAGTGGCAGGACACAACATACAACAAAAGCAATAATGCTGGACCATCCTGCCCCAATGGATCAAAAATCCCCACACCATCATTGGGGAAATGTCCTCTAAAGACCTAAAAGTTCTACCTCTGTAAAAGGGAACCCTCCTTCAATATGCAGATGACATTCTGATCGCCAGGCCGACTAAAGACGCCTCTGAACTACCTAGCCAAGGAAGGATAGAAGGTGTCCAAGAAAAAGGCTCAAATATCCCAGGCTAAGGTGACATGACTGGGCTTCATTCTCACAGATATTCGGAGAAACGCATCCCAGGATAGGGAAGAAGCCACTTGCAGCCTTACCTCTTCTAAAACTAGAAGACAGCTTAGGGGTTCCTGGGGAGGCCAAGGTTTTCTGCATCTGGATCCCTAACTACAGTCTAATAGCTGGGCCTCTACATGAAACTCTGACACGAAAAGATGATGATCCTTTAGAATAGAATCCAGAAACAGCCTTTCAAGAATGGAAAGAGCAGTCAATTCAGGCCCTTGCCCAGGAACTCCCTAATTTCTCTAAACACTTTGACCTTTACATACCCGGTCAAGGTTAATCACCCTTGGAGCCTTAGTGCAAAAACTGGGACCACTTGCAATGGGGCAACACAAGAATGCCCTTCAGGTATGATAAGCTATGGTCACCAAGGGCTTTGCCCACCGCCCCACCAGGCCAGGATACTGGGGTATCTAAAAACCTGGAAATCAGCAGCCCGCAAGGCCAGCTCCCTCCTAAGGGAAAAGGACCCCATGTGGTGATCCTAACCACCCATCATGTCCTGAAGTTGCAGGGGTTGCTCTGTGGACACACTGACCTCGAGTGAGGAGGCCCTCCAACTCCAAACTCCAGAGAGACAAACGGGGGCAATGGGCCCCCAAGAAGACACGTGTGGCTATCACTTGACCTGGAGTTTCTCTCAGAAAACAAGTCTGTACCCCGAAAGAGCAGACTACTGCTTGGAGGACTTACTGCACCCAGAGGGGAGCTAATAAGCTTTTCGGGGGAATCGTATATTCACGATTTCACCATAGAAAACCCTACAGAAACCGTGGTGATGGTGGCCAATATGACCGGCTGGACTGCTGGCTACTTCAAAAGGCCGTTGACTCAGTGGACATCATGGTCCTGTTTCACCACCAACCCTGGACTGTCTGGGAGTTGAGAGGGCAGGGCTCTGACACATGGTGCTGTTTGTACATTAATTCAGGGACCTAATTAAAGAAAGCACAGACTACTGGTCAGAGCATCTAGGCTGGAAAAACCCGTCAGCCTAAGGTCGCCGAAAAAATGTGGGGTGGGGTGAGACCTGCCACAGCAGCATCTCTGTGCATCTCTTTCCTGGATCCTTAAAGGTCATTCGAATCTATAACACTTCCAATGCTGGTGCTCAGGTGGACGAGCAGTGAGGCAGGAGGCCTTGGGACAATCAACCTCACCTGGAGGCTGCTGGGGAGAAGTTTCGCCCCTCCCCCCGTGTATGAGGGCTCCAACCTCAGCATGAAGATGTTACAAAAGAGAGGTCTGCACCCTCAGCACCCCAAGAATGAGGAACGGGACAAAAAGCAGAGGAGGTGTTCAGCTCTGGCAACATTCATTAAAAATTCCTGGGAGATAAAAAGAGAATCTGGGCAATAAAATAAAGTCTAACCTGTTTTTCCTTTGTGCTTTGTCTAATTTCATTTGCTCCTAGGGTTGAACATGCAGAAGTCCCACAGCCGGCACTTCAGACCCGATTTCCTAGTGCAAAATGGCTGGGTCGACACCTCAGTTGGCAGGGTCCCATGCAGACTCTGCGACATAGAGCCTGAGCTGCAGCCAACCCAGTCCTGGAGAGATCCATCCCCTCCCTCCCGATGACGCTGCCGGGATCCCTACACAGCAGCCCAGCCCACAGCCCGCGGGGGAGTGCACGCTCTCACATCTCCATTCTGTTTTCAAAATATAAATTTCCTTTGCATCTGAACCAAACTCAGTCTTGATCTGTTGGCTCCAATGACACTGGGCACGGGGATTCCTGTTGGGGTCCACTGTGGAGGATCAGTAACAGAAATTGACAAAATTGTAACTTCAATGAACAGATGTTTGATCCAAACTGTAGACATCCTAGAGCAGTGTATAAGGCTCGGGTAAAATAAGATGTTTCTAAGACTTACATCTGATATTTCCATCACTTTATTATAAGCAAGTTTAGTGAAGACGTCTGTCTTATTTGTCAGGTCAACATTAGAGAAATGAAGTGATTTATTCCCAAGGATGTACATCGTATACTCTTGGCTGAAGCTTTAATCTTGTTTTGAATGCTTTTCCATTGAAAATGATACCTCTCTTGCAGCTTCCTCATTTCTGAGAAGTATAAAATCTTATAATTTATTATTACCAAAGGGGAAAGGTAGCAGAAGGGATAAATTAACAGTTTGGGATTAACACATACACACTGCTATGTATAAAACAGATCATCAACAAGGAACTACTGTATAGCACAGGGAACTACACTGAATATTTTGCAATAACCTATAAGGGGAAATAATCTGAAAAAGAATAGATATTTTTATTGACATCATCTATCAATGACAGATAAAATGTAACCTATGCAAGGCCGATGGTGAGCACTTCTGATCCCGAAGATTTCAATCATCTAAAGTTTGGACTCTGCCTATTTTTCAAGCCCCATAATGGACATATGTGTAGCCGTGGCTTAAACATTCCCCAGTTTGGGGTTCGAGAAGGCATTAATTTGGAAAAAACTCTGGTGTTCCCCTTACAAGCACGGGACTATTCCTACAGCTAAAACATGTCTGTCACACCTAGAGGATGGTACACCGTCTGATCGGAAAGAGTTTGGAAAAGGCACCTCATCTCCTCATCGCCTGGTGCTCAGGTTCACCCCTCCAGCATCTTTCCTAACAATTTCCTACTTGGGGATATCAGCACCGTCAACATCCTGTTGCACACAGTTTGGAATTTGTCCAGAGAATTAAGCGGAAGGATGAGAAAAAATTAGAGACAAGTCCTAGGTTTTCAGACAGGCACATGCCACTCTAATTTCCAATCTGGAAGGCAAATTCATCAAAGGCTAGAATTGCCCACGGAAACAGAATAGGGCTAGAGGAAATCCCGCTGTTTTGTGTCCAGTTTCCAAAAACACAGGTTGAAAAATGGAACTCAGGGGCCCTAAAATTCATGAAACTGCAGAGTTGAAAATATCTATCGTCAAAAAATGTCTTGAGGTAAGTCACAGAAAAGGACTTGTAAGCAAGGGAGAGTGGCAAGAAACAGATTTGAAGAGGTAGAAAGGACTCCCCATTAAAGCACAAGAAAATGGGCTGAACATCGCCAATGATGCAGTTGGCCAAAAAGGGCGTATGCATTTTTTCTGAATATATTCAAGTAAAGGCCATACACACATTTTATCCAACCAAAGAGGTGGGCACTGGAAATCAATACTACAAAATGTATCATTCCACATCAGTCAGAAGGGCCATCCACATAAAGTGTAAACACCAGAAATGCAGGACAGGGTGAGGAGAAAAGGGAGCCCTGTGAGGCTGATAGTGGAAATGTAATTTGTCAAAGGTCTCTCTGGAGAAGTGTATTGTGTTTGCTAAAACATCTAAAAAATGAGCTACAGAGCATAGGGCACTTGCACTCATGGGCGTATACCTTGGGAAAAACAAAAATCGAGAGAAAACAGGCACCCCAACGTTTACCACCTCTCTGTTAAAAAGGGCCTCAACTTGGATATAACCTAAATGTCCCTGGGAGGATAAAATTGATAAAAGAAATGGGGTACTTATGTAGAGTGGAATATTACTCATCCAGAAATCAATGAAATAAGGCCAGTTGTAAGAACTCTGGAGGAGTTACATACGATCATTCTAAGTGACGTATGTCAGAAAGAAAAAGACACATATCATAAGATGTCACTTAAAGGTGGAATCAAAAATGGCTACACATGAAATAAATTACAAATCAGAAACATAGTCAAATATGTAGAAAATAGACATAAGGCTGCTAAATGGGATAGGTGAGGAAGGGTGAGGTATTATCCAAGAGGTTGAAATTAGCAAAGATACCATTCCAAGTACCAAATTGAATAACAGACAAGACCTACACGGTACATCAAAGAACTGCACTCAGCCCACTCAAGTCACTGGAAAATAATATATATGAATGGTAAGCATCTGATAAAGAATTTATTGATGTCTCACAGTACATGAATCAAGTGGATGTACAGCAGCAAAAAACAGAGCTTTGAAAATCAGCTGTAACCAATATAAAAATAAATATAAAAATATTTATAAAAACAGTGAGACAGACAAAAATTCTTACAACATTTGTTGAAGGGCTACGATGTAACATGGATTGAATGCCTGTAGACCCACAGCAGGATGATATATAAGGCAGGAAGCTATGCACGCTAAGAGATGTTAGAGAGGCTGGGTGAGAAAATGCAGACCTTTTAAAGTAATACTGCCTGATTCCCATTCCATGGGTCCCAAAACTGCAGGTTCAAGGGAATCTTCTGACAGCGAAAACATGCCTGGGAAACCGAGACGAATGTACACCGTGTGATCAGGAAAGGTGTCGAAAATGCACCTCATTTTTGATCTCCTGCTGCTGGGGTTCGCCATTCCAGCCAAATTACTAACAATCTCCCCACTTGGAGAATCAGCACCTTTAACCTCCTGTTTCACACAGTTTGCAATTTGTGCAGAGGATAAACGGGAAGAGGGGGAACCAATTAGAGACTAGCTGTAGGAGTTTTGACAGGTACATGTCACTCTAATTTCCCATTAGGAAGAAAAATTAACCAAAGGCTCAGCCTGCGTCCCCAGAACCAGAATAGGGCCGGAAGCAATACAATGGTTTGTCGGCCAGCTCACAAAAAATGCTAGTTGCAAATTGAAGCTCAGGAGCAGATAATTCAAAGACCTGCAAAGATAAAAATGATAACCAACGTCCAAAAATATATTCAGGTAAGGCAACGAAGAGGATCTGAATGAGAGGCAGAATTGCAGGAACCAGATTTCAAAAGGGAGATTGGACTCACATTTAAAGCATATGAAAAACAGGAGAATTTCTAAAATGATGTAGTTGGGCAAAAGGGTGTATGCGTTTTTTTCGTGAATATCTTCAGTAAAAAAACACATACAGAGTTTTTGGCCAAACAAGCAAGCGGGAAATGCAAATCCGCCCAACAACCAGAAATGCAGGAGAGGCCATGGAGAACAGGGAGCTACTCACGCTGATGGGTATGGTATAAATATCCAAGAGCCACTCTGAAGAAGTGTATGCTGTTTCCAAAAATATTTAAATACAAAACTACGGAGCATAGGGCACTTCCACTCATGGGCATATAACTTGGGAAGACTAAATATCAACAAGACACAGGCACCCCAAAATTTAAGGCTGCTCTGCAAAAAAGAACCTCAACTTCAGTACACCTTAAGTATTCCGGGATAGAGAAAATTGCGTAAAGAACTTGTGGTAATTTTGTTTAAAAGAATATCACTCAGACATAAAATCAATGTCATAAGGCCAGTAGCAGCATAATGAGTGGATTTAGGTACAATGATTCTAAGTGAAATAAGTCACACAGAAAAAGAAACTTATCATAAGATATCACTTAGGATGGTCCTGTAAACATTGCTACACATGAACTGAGTTAGGAAAGAGAACAGAGTCTCACATTGAGAAAACACTCTTATGCCTGCTTAAGGGGGAAGGAGAGGTGGGCTGATGCATAAAGCCAGAGTTTGATATTAGCACAGGTACCATTCCATAAACCAAATACAGAATAGACAAAACCTACACCTTCCTCAGTGAACGGGACTCAACACACCTATTCCCCGCAGAGGAATATATCTGACTAGTAAAATCTTAAAACCTATATATTGATATGTCTCCATAAGGGAATCAAGTGTGTCTAGACCGGCATAAACACGTCGGTGAAAATCAGCTGAATCCCATTATAAAAATGAATTTCAAATACAAAACAAAACAAAAAAAAACAGCAAAATTCTTACACAATGCATTCATGGGTTCTGATGAAACGTGGAATGACCCTATCTGCAAAGACAGCTAGATGAGACATAAGGCTGGACACTTGGGAATGAGACGACTGGTGAGACTGGGTGAGAAAATGCAGACCCTTTAAAGCAGTATTGCATGCCACCCATTCCATGGGTCCCAACTCTCCAGGTAGAAGGGAATATCACTACAGTTATAACATGTATGGGAAACCTAGAGAATGGACACCTTGTGATGGCGTAAGATTTCTAAAAGGCTCCTAATTTTTCCTCTCCTTGTGCTCCAGTTTGGCAATCCAACTGCTTTACTATCAATCTCCCACGTTGGAGAGTCAGCCCCTTTAACCTGCTGCTTTGCACAGTTTGCAAATTGTGCAGAGGATGAAAGGGAATAGGGAGAACCAATCAGAGAGTAGCTGTAGGCATTTGGACGGACATGTGTCAGTCTAATTTCCGGTCTGGAAGAAGAAATAACCAAAGCGTCAGCCTGCACCCCCGGAACCAGTATGAGTCCTGAAGCAAAATTGTGGATTTGTGGTCAGCTCACAAAAACGCGAGTTGAAAATTGGAGTTCGGGGCAGATCAATTCACAAACCTTCATAGTTATAAAGGACAACTCACTTCCAAAAGTCTGTTGAGGGAAGGCAACGAAGGGGACTTGAAAATGAGGCCGAATTGCACAAAACATATTTCAAGAGGTAAATTGGAATCACCTTTAAAGCACATGAGACGTGGAACAACTTCGACAATGATGCACTTGGCCAAAAAGAGCGTATGCATTTTCTGCTGAATATATTCAGGAGAAAACACATACGCTCTTTTTGGCCAATCAAGTAAGTGCACAATGCAAATCCGCACTACAAAGAATTGTCAATTCCCACCGGTCAAAAGGGACATCCGAAAATCTGTAAAAACAAGAAAAGAAAGACATAGATGACAAGGGCATGAAGCAATGTGATCCCAAGTGTCATGGAGGATTGTGATGACAAGGTCATGTAGCATTTTGCTGAAAAAGGCATGGAGCATTGTGATTAAAAGTGTAACAGAGCACTGTGATGACAAGTGTCACGGAACATTGTGATTACAGGGGTCATGGAGCATTGGGATGACAAGGGCATACATCATTGTGATGACAAGGGTTATGGAGCATTTTGATGACAAGAGTCACGGATCATTATGTTGTCAGTGGTCATGGAGCGTTGTGATGACAGTTGTCATGGAGCATTGTGATGACAAGGGTTCTGGAGAAGTGAGATGAGAAAGTCATGGAGCTTTGGGCTGAAAATATTCATGGAGTATTGTGATGACAAGGTCCTGGAGCATTGTGATGTGAAGACCATGGAGCATTGTGATGACAAGTCTCATGGAGCAATCTGATAAAAAGGGGCATGGAGCATTGTGATTACAGGTTTCTTGGAGCACTGTGATGACAAGGGCATGGAGCATGGTGATAACAAAGAAATGTAGCATTTTGCTGACAATGCCATGGAGCATTCTGATGATATGCGTCATGGAGCTTTGTGATGACAAGCGCATGGAGCATTGTGATTACAGGGGCCTTGGAGCATTGTAATGAAAAGTGCATGGATCACTGTGAGGAAAAGGCATGCAGCCTTGCCATGACAGGTTGCAAGGAGCATACTGAAGACCAGTGTCAGGGAGCATCGTGATGACAAGTGTATTGAGCATGGTGTTGACAAAGGTCATGGAGCATTGTGATGAGAAGACCATGGATAATTGTGATGAGGAGCGTCACGGGGCATTGTGATGACAAGTGTTATGGAACACTGTGATCAGAAGGGTTTGGAGTATTGTGATGACAAAGGTCATGGAACATTTTGATTTCATTGTGATGACAATAGCATGAAGCATTATGATGATGGGCATGGAGCATTGTGATTACAGGGGTCTTGGAGCATTGTGATGACAAGGTACATGGAGCCTTGTGATGACAATGCTGTGGAATATTGTGATCGCAGGGGTCATGGAGCATTGTTATGACAGGGCTAATGGAGCATTGTGATGACAAGGGCATGGAGCATTGGTTTGAAATGTTTCATGGATTATTGTGATGACAGTGGGCATGGAGCATTGTGATGACAAGGGCACGGAACACGGTGATACATGGGTCATTGAGGATTGTAATGACAAGGCATGGAGCATTGTGATGAGAAAGGCATCGAGCATTGTGATTACAAGCGTCATGGAGCTTTGTGGACAAGGGCAAGGAGGAATGTGATGAGAGTGTTCATGGAGCATTGTGATGACCATGGCATGGATCATTGTGATGCCAAGGGTCATGCAGCTCTGTGATGACAATGGTCATGGAGCATTTTGATGACAAGAGTGTGGTGCATTGTGATGAGTAGGGCAGGGAGCATTGTGATGAAAGGGTCATGGAACAATTTGATGAAAAGTTTCAGGGAACATTTTGCTGACAGGGGTTATGGAACATTGTGATGTCAGTGGTCATGGAGCATTGTGAAGATAAGGACATGTACCATTTTGATGACAGGGGTCATGGAACATTGTGATGACAGGGGTGAGGGAGTATTGTGATGACTAGTTATGGAACACTGTGATATCAGTGGTGTGATAGCATTTAGATGAGAAGTGCATGGAGCCTTGTGATGACAAGTTTTTTGGAGCATTGTGATGACAAGGTTGTGGAGCATTGTCGTGACAAGTGCATGGCACATTGTGATGACATGTGTCTTGGAGCATTGTGCTGACAAGCACATGTAGGATTGTGATGACAAGGGTCATGGACCCTTGTGCTGACAAAGGCATGGAGCATTTTGATGACAAGTGTTACAGAGCATTGTCATGATGAGGGAATGGACCATTGTGATGACAAAGGTCATAAAGCATTGTGATGACTGGAGTCACGGAGCATTATGATGTGAGGGGTCATGGAGCATTGTGATTACAAGGGCATGGAACATTGTGATGACAGGGGCATCGAGAATTGGTCTGACAAGATTCATGTATTATTTCTATGAGGGTGGGCATGGCACATTGTGATGACAAGGGCATGGAACATTTTTATGACAAGGTCATGTAGTATTGTGAAGACAGGTGTCAGGGATCATTGTGATGACATATGTCATGGTGCATTGTGATGACAATGGCGCGGAGCATTGTGATGCCAAGTGTCAGGGAGGATTGTGATGACAAATGTAATGGAGCATTGTGATGCCAAGTGTCATGGAGGATTGTGATGACAAATGTAATGGAGCATTGTATGACAATTGCTTGGATTATTGTGATGAAAAGGGTCATGGAGCATTGTGATGACCAGGGCAGGGAACATTGTAATGGAAAGACCGTGCAGCATTGTGATGAGAAGACCAAGGATAATTGTGATGATGAGCGTCATGGAGCACTGTAATGACAAGAGGCATGGAGCATTGTGATGACAGGTGTCATGGAGCATTGTGATGACAGGGGTCATGGAGCATTGTGAAGACATGGGTCATGGAGCATTCTGATGACAAGCTTGTGGAGTATTGTGATGACAATGGCATGGAGCATAGTTATGAAAATTCATGGAGCATTGTGATGAAAAAGACATGGAGCCTTTTCATGACAGGGTTCAAGGAGCATTCTGAAGACAAGTGTCAGGGAGCAGTGTGATGACAAGGGCATGGAGCATGGTGATGAGAAGGCCATGGAGCATTCTGATGATATGGGTCATGGAGCTTTGTGATGACAAGGGCAAGGAGCATTGTGATTACTGGGGTCTTGGAACATTGTTATGAAAAGCGCATGGATCATTGTGATGAAAAAGGCATGGAGCCTTGTCATGACACGGTTCAAGAAGCATACTGACGACAAGTGGCAGGGAGCATTGAGATGACAAGTGTATTGAGCATTGTGATGACAAAGGTTATGGAGCATTGTGATGAGAAGACCATGGATAATTGTCATGAGGAGCATCATGGGGAATTGTGATGACAAGTGTTATGGAACATTGTGATCACAAGGGTTTGGAACATTGTGATGACAGAGGTCATGGAGCATTTTGATTTCAATGTGATGACAATACCATGGATAATTGTCATGAGGAGCATCATGGGGAATTGTGATGACAAGTGTTATGGAACATTGTGATCACAAGGGTTTGGAGCATTGTGATGACAGAGGTCATGGAGCATTTTGATTTCATTGTGATGACAATACCATTAAGCAGTATGATGATGGGCATGGTGCATTGGAATGACAGAGTTCATGGAGAATTGAGATGAAAAGGGGCATGGAGCATTGTGAATACAGGGGTCTTGGAGCACTGTTATCACAAGGGCATGGAGCATTGTGATGAGAAGGCCATGGAGCATTCTGATGGCATAAGTCATTGAGCTTCGTGATGACAAGGGCATGGAGCATTTTGATTAAAGTGGTCTTGGAGAATTGTGATGACAAGGGTCATTGAGCCTTGTGATGACGAGGCCATGGAACATTGCGATGGCAGGGGTCATGGAGCATTGTTATGAAACGGGTAATGGAGCCTTTTGTTGACAAGGGCATGAAGAATTTGTGTGAAAAGTTTCATGGATTATTGTGATGAGTGTGGGCATGAAGCATTGTGATGTCAAGGGCAAGGAACACGGTGATACATGGATCATGGAGGATTGTAATGACAAGGGCATGGAGCACTGTGATGAGAAAGGCATCGAGCATTGTGATGACAAGCGTCATGGAGATTTGTGATGACAAGGGCATGGAGCAATGTGATGAGAGGGTTCATGGAGCATTGTGATGCCAAGGGTCATGGAGCACTGGGATGACAAGCGTCATGGAGCATTCTGATGACATGTGTCATGGAGCTTTGGGATGACAAGCGCATGGAGCATTGTGATTACAGGGGTCTTGGAGCATTGTGATGAAAAGGGAATGGATCATTGTGATGAAAAATGCATGGAGCCTTGTCATGACAGGGTTCAAGGAGCATACTGATGACAACTGTCAGGGAGCATTGTGATGATAAGTGTATTGAGCATTGTGATGACCAAGATCATGGAGCATTGTGATGAGAAGACCATGGATAATTGTGATGACGAGCATCATGGAGAACTGTAATGACAAGGTGTATGGAGCATTGTGATGACAGGTGTCATGGAGCATTGTGATGACAGGTGTCATGGATCATTGTGATGACAGGGGTCATGGAGCATTCTGATGACAAGCTTGTGGAGCTTTGTGATTACAAGGGCATGGAGCATTGTGATGAAAAAGGCATGGAACCTTTTCATGACAGGGTTCAAGGAGCATTCTGACGACAAGTGTCAGGGAGCATTGTGATGACATGTGTATTGAGCATTTTGGGGACAAATTTCATGCAGCATTGTGATGACAGGCATCACGGACTGTTGTGATGACAAGTGTTATGGAACATTGTGCTCACAAGGGTTTGGAGCATTGTGATGACAGAGGTCATGGATCATTTTCATTTCAAGTACCATGGAGCATTGTGATGACAAGGGCATGAAGCAATGTGAACCCAAGGTTCACCGAGGATTTTGATGACAATGGGAATGGAGTATTGTGATGACAAGCGCATGGAGGATTGTGATGAAAATGTCATGAAGCATTTTGCTGACAAAGGCATGGAGCATTTTGATGACAAGAGTCATGGAGCACTGTGATGAGAAGCGTCACGGATCATTGTGATTAGAGGGGTCATGGAGCATTGGGATGGCAAGGGCATGGATTATCGTGATGACAAGGGTCATGGAGCATTTTGATGACAAGAATCTCGGATCATTGTGTTGTCAGGGGTCATGGAGCATTGTGATGACAGTGGTAATGGAGCATTGTGATGACAGGTTTCATGGAGCTTTTTGATGAGAAGGTCAAAGAGCATTGGGCTAAAAATGTTCATGGAGGATTGTGAAGGCGTGGGTCATGGAACATTGTGATGACAAGGGAATGGAGCATTGTGATGAGAAGGTACTGAAGCATTGTGATGAGAAAACATTGGAGCCTTGTATTGACGAATCTCTTGGAGCATTCTGATGACAAGGAGCATGGAGAATTGTGATTACATGGGTCTTGGAACATTGTGAAGAAAAGGGCATGGATCATTGTGATGAAAAAGTCATGGAGCCTTGTCATGACAGGGTTCAAGGAGCATAATGACGAAAAGTGTCAGGGAGCATTGTGATGACAAGTGTATTGAACATTGTGATGAAAAAGGTCATGGAGCATTGTGATGAGAATACCATGGATAATTGTGACGACGAGCGTCATGGGGCGTTGTGATGACAAGTTTTATGGAACACTGTAATCACAAGGGTTTGGAACATTGTGATGACAGAGGTCATGGAGCATTTTGATTTCACTGTAATGAAAATAGCATGAAACATTATGATGATGGGACTGGTTCATTGTGATGACAGGGTTCATGGAGCACGGAGATGAAAAGGGGCATGGAGCATTGTGATTACAGGGGTCTTGGAGCATTGTGATGAGAAGGTCATGGAGCATTGGGCTGAAAATGTTCATGGAGAATTGTGATTACAGGGGTCATGGAGCACTGTGATGACAAGGGTCATGAAGCATTGTGATGACAAGCGTCATGGAACATTCTGATTAAATGTGTCATGGAGCATTGGGATGAAAAGGGCGTGGATCATTGTGATGACAAGTGTCATGGAGATTTTTGATGACAAGAGTCCTGGATCATCGTGTTGTGAGGGGTCATGGAGCGCGTGGATGACAGTGCTCATGGATCATTGTGATGACAAGGACATGGAGAATTAGTATGAAAGGGGCATGGAGCATTGGTTTGACAATTTTCATGGATTATTGTGATGACAGTGGGCATGGTGCATTGTGATGACAAGGGCATGGAGCATTATGATGAGAAGACCATGGATAATTGTGATGACGAGCGTAATGGGGCATTGTAATGACAAGTGATATGGAACATTGTGATCAGAAGGGTTTGGTGCATTGTGATGACAGAGGTCATTGAGCATTTAATTTCATTGTGATGACAATAGCATGAAATATTATTGTGATGGGCACGGTGCATTGTGATGACAGGGTTCATGGAGCATTGAGATGAAAAGGGGCAAGGAGCATTGTGATTACAAGGGTGTTGTAGCTTTGTGATGACAACGGCATGGAGAATTGTGATAACAGGGGTCATGGAATATTGTGATGACAGGGGTGAGGGAGTATTGTGATGACTAGTGATGGAAAATTGTGATGTCAGTGGTGAGAAGGCATTTTGAGGAGAAGTGCATGGAGCATTGTGATGACAAGGTTTATGGAGAATTTTGATGACAAGGATGTGGAATATTGTGATGACAAGTGCATGGTGCATTGTGATGACATGGGTTATGGAGCATTGTGCTGACACGCTCATCGAGCATTGTGATGACAAGGGTCACAGAGCATTGTGATAAAAATTTCATGGAGCATTGTGGTGACAAAGGTCACAGAGCTTTGTGTGACGAGGTCATGGACCATTGTGATGACAAATGTCATGAAGCATTGTGATGACTGGAGTCACGGAGCATTGTGATAACAGGGGTCTTGGAGCATTGTGATGAAAAGGGAATGGATCATTGTGATGAAAATGGCATGAAGCCTTGTCATGACAGTGTCTAAGGAGCATACTGATGACAAGTGTCAGCGAGCATTGTGACGCCAAGTGTATTGAGCATTGTGGTGACAAAGGTCATGGAGCATTGTGATGAGAAGACCTTGCATTATTGTTATGACGAGCGTCATGGGGCTTGTGATGACAATTGTTATGGAACATTGTGATCAGAAGGGTTTGGAGCATTGTGATGACAGTGGACATGGAACATTTTGATTTCATTGTGATGACAATAGCATGAAATATTATGGTGTTGGGCATGTTGCATTGTGATGACAGTGTTCATGGAGCATTGAGATGAAAAGTGGCATGGAGAATTGTGATTACAGAGGTCTTGGAGCATTGTGATTACAATGGTCATGGAGCCTTGTGATGACAAGGCCGTGGAACATTGTGATGGCAGGGGTCATGGAGCATTGTTATGACAGGTGTACTGGAGCATTGTGATGACAAGGGCATGGAGCAATGTGATGAGAGATTTCATTGAGCATTGTGATGACAATGGCATGGAACACTGTGATGCCAAGGGTTATGGAGCTTTATGATGACAAATGTCAAAGGGCATTTTGATGACAAGTGCGTGGTGCATTGTGATGAGAAGGGCAGGGAGCATTGTGATGACAGGGTCATGGAGCAATTTGAATAAAAGGGTCATGGAATATTTTGATGACAGTGGTTATGGAACATTGTGATGTCAGGGGACATGAAGCATTGTGAAGAAATGGGTCATGGAGCATTTTGTGACAGGGGTTATGGAACATTGTGATGCCAGGGTTCATGGAGCATTGTGATGATAAGGGCATGTAGCACTGTGATGACAGTGGTCATGGAACATTGTGATGACAGGGGTGAGCGAGTATTGTGATGACTAGTGATGGAACATTGTGATATATGTGGTGAGAGAGCATTTTGATGAGAAGTGCATGGAGCATTGTGATGACAAGTTTTATGGAGCACAGCGATGAAAAGGAAGTGGAGCATTGTGATGAAAAGGGCATGGCACATTGTGATGACATGTGTCTTGGAGCATTGTGCTGACAAGCGCTTGGAGCATTTTGATTAAAAGTGTCATGGAGCATTGTGCTGACAAAGGCATGGAGCATTGTGATGACAAGGGACACAGAGCATTGTGATGAAAATTTCATGGAGCATTGTGGTGACAAAGATCACAGAGCCTTGTGTGACGAGGGCATGGACCATTGTGAGGACAAAGGCCATGAATCATTGTGATGACTGGAGTCATGGAGCACTGTGATGACAGGGGTCATGGACCATTGTGATGACAAGGGCATGGAGCAATCTGATGACAGGGGCATGGAACATTGGTCTGACAAGTTTCATAGATATTTGTGATGACACTGGGCATGGAGCATTGAGATGAGAAGGGCATGGAGCATTCTGATGAAAATGTGCATGGAGCATTGAGATTACATGGGTTTTGAAGCAATGTGATTACAAGGGCATGGAGCATACTGATGAGAAGGCAATGGAGCATTCTGATGACATGCGTCATGGAGCTTTGTGACGACAAGGACATGGAGCATTGTGATTACAGGGGTTTTGGAGCATTTTGATGAAAAGGGAATGGATCATTGTGATGAAAAATGCATGGAGCCTTGTCATGACAGGGTTCAAGGAGCATACTGATGACAACTGTCAGGGAGCATTGTGATGATAAGTGTATTGAGCATTGTGATGCCAAAGATCATGGAGCATTGTGATGAGAAGACCATGGATAATTGTGATGACCAGCGTCATGGGGCATTGCGATGACAAGTGTTATGGAACATTGTGATCAGAAGGGCTTGGTGCATTGTGATGACAGAGGTCATTGAGCATTTTGATTTCATTGTGATGACAATAGCATGAAATATTATGGTGATGTGCACGGTTCATTGTGATGACTGGGTTCATGGAGCATTGAGATGAAATGGGGCATGGAGCATTGTGATGAGAAGGCCATGGAGCATTCTGATGACATGCGTCATGGAGCTTTGTGATGACAAGGGCATGGAGAATTGTTATTACAGGGGTCATGGAATATTGTGATGACAGGGGTGAGGGAGTATTGTGGTGCCTAGTGATGGAACATTGTGATATCAGTGGTGAGAAGGCATTTTGAGGAGAAATGCATGGAGCATTGTGATGACAAAGTTTATGGAGAATTTTGATGACAAGGGCACAACTTCGCCAATCATGCACTTGGCCAATAAAGGCGTATGCGTTTTCTCCAGATTATATTCAAGAGAAAAACGCATACACCCTTTTTGGCCAAGCAAGCAAGCGGGCAATGCAAATCTGCACTACAAAGAAGTATCACTTCCCACCGGTCAAAAGGGACATCCACAAATTGTGTAAAAACCAGAAAGGCAAGACAGGCACTAGAGAACAGGGAACCTAGTTATGATGATGGGCAGGATGTAAATTGCCAACTACTTCTCTGGAGGAGTGCATTGTGTTCCCTAAAACAAGTTAAAAACAGAGCTACAGAGCCAAGGACACTTCCAGTCTAGGGAATATACTTTGGGAAAACTGAAAATCAATAAGACAGAGCCACCCCAAAATTTAGGGCTGCACTGCTTACAAGAACCTCAACTTGGGTACACCTTAAATATCCCAGGAAAGACAAAAATGGTTCAAGAAATTGTGTTACATACGTAAGATGGAATATCCCTCAGCCATGAAATCAATGTCATAAGGCCAGTAGCACCAAAATGAGTGGATTCAGGTACGATGATTCTAAGTGAAATAAGTCACAGAGAAAAAGAAACTTATAAGATATCACTTATGAAGGTCCTGTAAACATGGCTGGTTACACATGCACTGAGTTAGGAAAGAGAACAGAGTCTCACATTTAGAAAACACTCTTGTGCCTGCTTAAGGGTGAAGGAAAGGTGGAGTGATGCATAAAACCAGAGTTTGATATTAGTACAGGAACCGTTCCAAAAAACAACTATGGAATAGACAAGACCTACACTTTCCTCAGTGAAAGGGATTCAAAACCCCATATTTCCCACAGAGGAATATATCTGACTTGTAAGTATCTTAAAACCAATCTATTGATATGTCTCTGTAAGGAATCATGTGTGTCTAGACTGGCATAAACATGGCAGTGAGAATCAGCTCAAACCCACTATAAAAAGGAATTTCAAAAACAAAACAAAAAACAGGGAAATTCTTTACAATTCCTACAGGGGCTCTGATGAAACCTGGAATGACCCTATCTACAACGACAGCTGGATGTGGCATAAGGCTGGATACTTGGGACTGAGAGAATTGATTAGATTCGGTGAGCCAATGCAGAGCCTTTAAAGCAATAATGCGTGGCACACATTCCAAGGGTCCCAGCTCTCCAGGTTGAAGGGAATATTACTACAGCTATAACATGTACGGGAGACCTAGAGAATGGACACACTGTGAATACGAAAGGTTTCTAAAACTCAACTAATAGTACCTCTCCTGGTGCTCCGTTTTGAATTTCCAACTGCTTTACTATCAATGTCCCAACTTGGAGAGACAGCCCCTTTAACCTCCTGGTTCGCAGAAGTTGCCAATTTGGCAGAGGAAGAAAGGGATGAGGGAGAACCAATGAGAGAGTAGCTGTTAGGCATTTGGACGGACACATGTCACTCTAATTTCCTGGCAGGAAGGAGAATTAACCAAAGTCTCAGCCACCCAAAAGGAACCAGTATATGTCCTGAACCAGAATTGTGGATTTGCGGTCTGCTCACAAAAAACGAGTTGAACAATGGAGCTCCGGGGCACAGCATTTCAAAAACTGGCAGAGTAATAAAGGACAACTATCGTCTAAAAATCTGTTGAGAGAAGACAATGAGGCGGACTTGAAAACAACGCAGAATACCAGGAAACAGATTTCAAGTGGTACATTGGAATCCCCTTTAAAGCACAGGAAGAGGGGCACAACTTCAACAATGATGCACTTGGCCAAAAAGTGCATATGCGTTTTCTCCTGAATATATTCAGGAGAAAACACATAGGCCCATTTGGCCAAGCAACAAAGCGGGCAATGCAAATCTGCACTACTAAGAAGTATCATTTCCCACAGGTGAACAGGGACATCCACAAAATGTGTAAAACCAGAAAGGCAAGACAGGCCCTGTAGAACAGGGAGCCTAGTTATGCTGATTGGCGGGATGTAAATTGCCAACTGCCTCTCTGGAGGAGTGCATTGTGTTCCCTAAAACAAGTAAACACCAGAGCTACAGAGCCAAGGGAACTTCCAGTCTAGGGAATATACCTTGGGAAAACTGAAAATCAAAAAGACAGAGCAACCCCAAAATATAAGGCTGCACTGCTTACAAGAACCTCAACTTGGATACATTTTGGTGACAAGTGCATGGCACATTGTGATAACAGGGGTCATGGAGCAATGTGCTGACAAGCACATGGAGCACTCTTATGACAAGGGTTAGGGAGCATTGTGCTGAGGAAGGCATAGAATATGGTGATGACCTGTGTCAGAGAGCATTGTGATGAAAAGTTCATGGAGCATTGTGGTGACAAAGTCACAGGGACTTGTGATGACGAGTGTATGGACCATTGTGATGACAAAGATCATGAATTATTGTTATGACGAGTCACGGAGCATTGTGATGACAGTGTCATGGAGCATTGTGATGACAGGGTCATGGAGCATTGTGATGACAAGTGCATGGAGCATTGTGATGACAGGGTTATAGAGCATTGCTCTGACAAGATTTATGGACTATTGTGATGAGAGTGGGCATGGCGCATTGTGATGACAAGGGCATGGAGCATTGTGATGACAAGGTCATAGAGTATTTTGAAGAGAGGTGTCAGGGAGCATTGTGATGACATATGTCATGGCCCATTGTAGTGACAATGGCATGGGGCATTGTGATGCCAGGTGTCATGGAGTATTGTGATGACAAAGGTAATGGAGCATTGTGTTGAAAACGGCTTGGAGCACTGTGATATCAAGGGTCATGGGGCATTGTGATGACAAGGGGATGGAGCATTGTGAGGACAACGGACATTGAGAATTTTGATGACAATGTCGTGAAGAATTTGGATGACAAAGGCATGGAGCTTGCTATGACAGTGGTCATATGGCATTGAGATGACAATTTCATAGAAAATTTTGATGACAAGTGCATGTAACATTGGGATGAGAAGTGTCATGGAGCACTTTGATGACAAGGACATGGAGAATTCTGATGACAAGGGACATGGAGCATTGTTATTACCAGGGAATGGAGCATAGTGATTACCAGAGAATCTAGCATTGTGATAGCAAGACCGTGGAGCACTGTGATGAGAAGGCCATGAATAACTGTGATGACGAGCCTCATGGAGCACTGTAATGACAAGGGGCATGGAGCATTCTGATGACAGTTGTCATGGAGCATTGTGATGACAGGGGTCTTGGAACATTGTGATGACAGGGGTCATGGAGCATTGTGATGACAAGGGTCACGGAGCATGCTGATGATAAGCTTGTGGAATATTGTGATGACAATGGCATGGAGCATTGTGATGAAAAGGGCATGGATCATTGTGATGAAAAAGGCATGGAGCGTTGTCATGAGAGGGTTCAAGGAGCATACTGATGACAAGTGTCAGGGAGCATTGTGATGACCAATGTATTGAGCATTGTGATGACAAAGGTCATGGAGCATTGTGATGAGAAGACCATGGAAAATTGTGATGACGAGAGTCTTGGACCTTTGTGATGACAAAGGTCATGGAGCATTTTGATGACAATGGCGTTGTGCATTGTGATGAGAAGGGCAGGGAACATTGTGATGACAGGGTCATGGAACAATTTGATGAAAAGGGTCATGGATCATTTTGATGACAGGGGATATGGAACATTGTGATGTCAGGGGTCATGGAGCTTTGTGATGAATAGGGTCATGAAGCATTTTGATACCAGGGGTTATGGAAGATTGTGATATCAGGCGTCATGGAGCATTGTGATGACAAGGGCATGGAGCATTGTTCTGAAAATTTCATGGATTATTGTGATGAGAGTGGGCATGGGACATTGTGATGACAAGGGCACGGAACACTCTGATACATGGGTCATGGAGGATTGTAATGACAAGGGCATGGAGCATTGTGATGAGATGGGCATCGAGCATTGTGATGACAAATGTCATGGAGCTTTGTGATGACAAGAGCATGGAACAATGTGATCAGAGGGTTCATGGAGCATCTTGATGACAATGGCATGGAGCATTGTGATGCCAAGGGTCATGGAGATATGTGACGACAAATGTCATGGAGCATTTTGATGACAAGGGCGTGGTGCATTGTGTTGTGAAGGGAAGGGAGCATTGTGATGAGAGAGTCCAGGAGCAATTTGATGAAAAGGGTCATGGAAGATTTTGATGATATGGGTTATGGAACATTCTGATGTCAGGGGTCATGGAGCATTTCGCTGAAAAGGGTCATGTAGCATTTTGATGACAGGGTTTATGGAACATAGTGATGTCAGGGGACATGGAACATTGTGATGACAGGGGTGAGGAAGTATTGTGATGACTAGTGATGGAACATAGTGATATCAGTTGTGAGAGAGCATTTTGTTGAGAAGTGCATGGAACATTGTGATGACAAGGGTTTATGGACCATTGTGATGACAAGGTTGTGGAGCATTGTGATGACAAGCGCATGGCACATTGTTATAACATGGTTCTTGGAGCAATGTGCTGACAAGCACATGGAGCATTGTGATGAAAAGTGGGATGGAGCACTGTGCTGAGAAAGGCATAGAGCATTTTGATGACAAGGTTCAGAGAGCATTGTTATGAAAAGTTCATGGAGCATTGTGGTGACAAAGTCACAGAGACTTGTGATGATGAAAGCATGGACCATTGTGATGACAAAGTTCATAAAGCACTGTGATGACTGGAGTCACGGAGCATTGTGATGACAAGGGAATGGAGCATTGTGATGACATGGGCATAGAGCATTGCTCTGACAAGTTTTATGGATTATTGTGATGACAGTGGGCATGGCACATTGTGATTACAAGGGCATGGAGCATTGTGATGACAAGGTCATACAGTATTGTGAAGACAGGTGTCAGGGAGTATTGGGATGACATATGTCATGGTCCATTGTGATGAGAATGGCATGGGGCATTGGAATGCCAAGTGTCATGGAGGATTGTGATGACAAAGGTAATGAAGCATTGTGATGACAAGGGCTTGGAGCTTCGTGATGACAAGGTCATGAAGCATTGTGATGACAACATCATAGAGCATTGTGATGACAAGGGCCTTTGAGAATTTTGATGACAAGGTCGTGAAGCATTGTGATGACAAGCGCATGGAGCTTGCTATGACAGGGGTCATGGGGCATTGCGATGAAAAGTGCATGGAGAATTGTATTCACAAGAGCATGTAACATTTTGATGAGAAGTGTCATGGAGCATTGTGATGAAAAGGACATGTAGAATTGTTATGACCAGGTCATGGAGCATTGGGATGACAAGACCGTGGAGCATTGTCATGAGAAGACCACGGATAATTGTGATGAGGATCGTCATGGAGCACTGTAATGACAAGGGGCATGGAGCATTGTGATGACAGGTGTCATGGATCATTGTGATGACAAGTGTCATGGACCATTCTGATGACAAGCTTGTGGAGTAATGTGATGACAATGGCATGGAGCATTTTGATGAAAAGGGCATGGAGCATTGTGATGAAAAAGGCATGGAGCCTTTTCATGACAGTGTTCAAGGAGCATTCTGATGACAAGTCTCAGGGAGCATTGTGATGACAAGTGTATTGAGCATTGTGATGACACATTTCATGGAGCATTGTGATGACAGGCATCATGGAGCGTTATGATGACAAGTGTTATGAACATTGTGATCACAAGGCTTTGGAGCATTGTGATGACAGAAGTCATGTATCATTTTCATTTCAAGGAGCATGGATCATTGTGATGACAAGGGCATGAAGCAATGTGAACCCAAGGTTCATGGAGGATTTTGATGCAATGGGAATGGAGTATTGTGATGACAAGCACATGGAGCATTGTGATAACAAGGTCATGTAGCATTTTGCTGACAAATGCATGGAGCATTTTGATCACAAGTGTCATGGAGCATTGTGATGACAAGCGTCATGGAGCATTGTGATTACAGGGGTCATGGAGCATTGGGATTGCAAGGGCATGGATCATTGTGATGAAAAGTGTCATGGAGAATTTCGATGACAAGATTCCCAGATCATTGTGTTGTCTCGTGTCATGGAGCATTGTGATGACAGTGGTCATGGAGCATTGTGATGACAGGGGTCATGGAGCATTGTGATGAGAATTTCATGGAGCACTGAGCTGACAATATTCCTTGAGTATTGTGATGGCAGGGGTCATGGAGCATTGTGATGACAAGGGAATGGAGCATTCGGATGACAATGTCCTGGAGCATTGTGATGAGAAGACCATGGAGCATTGTGATGACAAGTCTCATGGAGCATTCTGATGAAAAGGGGCATGGAGCATTGTGATTACAGGGGTCTTGGAGCATTGTTATGACAAGGGTCATGGAGCCTTGTGATGACAACACCGTGGAACATTGTGATGGCAGGGGTCATGGAGCATTGTTATGACAGGGGTAATGGAGCATTGTGATGACAAGGGCATGGAGCATTGGTTTGAAAAGTTTCATGGATTATTGTGATGACAGTGGGCATGGAGCATTGTGATGACAAGGGCACAGAACGACGGTGATACATGGGTCATGGAGGATTGTAATGACAATGGCATGGATCACTGTGATGAGAAAGGCATCGAACATTGTAATGACAAACATCATGGAGCTTTGTGATGACAAGAGCAAGGAATAATGTGATGATAGGTTTCATGGAGCATTGTGATGACAAATGTCATGGAGAATTGTGCTGACTGGAATCACAGAGCATTGAGATGACAGGGGTCTTGGAGCATTGTGATGAGAAAGTCATGGAGCATTCTGATGACATGCATCATGGAGCTTTGTGATTAAGGTCATGGAGCATTGTGATTACACGTGTCTTGGAGCAATGTGATGAAAATGGTATGGATCATTGTGATGAAAAAGGCATGGAGCCTTGTGATGACAGGGTTCAAGGACCATACTGATGAAAAGTGTCAGGGAGCATTGTGATGACAAGTGTATTGAGCATTGTGATGACAAAGTTCATGGAACATTGTGATGAGAAGACCATGGATAATTGTGATGATGAGTGTCATGGTGCATTGTGATGACAATGGTTATGGAACATTGTGATCACAGGGTTTCGGAGCATTTTGATGACAGACGTCATGGAGCATATTGATTTCATTGTGATGACAATAGCATGAAGCATGATGACGTTGGACATGGTGCATTGTGATGACAGGGTCATGGAGCAATTTGATGAAAAGTGTCATGGAATATTTTGATGAGAGTGTTTATGGAACATTGTGATTTCAGGGGTCTTGGAGCATTGTGATGAAAAGGGTGATGGAGCATTTTGATGTCAGAGGATATGAAACATTTTGATGTCAGGAGTCATGGAGCATTGTGATGATAAGGGCATGTAGCATTGTGATGACAGAGGTCATGGAAAATTGTGATGACAGTGGTGATGGAGTATTTTGATGACTAGTGATGGAACATTGTGATATCAGTGCTGAGAGAGCATTTTGATGAGAAGTGCATGGAGCATTGTGATAACAAAGTGTATGGAGCATTGTGATGACAAAATTTATGGAGCATTGTGATGACAAGGCTGTGGAGAATTGTGATAACAAGTGCAAGGCGCATTTTGATGACATGGATCATGGAGCATTGTGCTGAGAACCGAATGTAGCATTGTGAAGTCAAGGGTCATGGAGCATTGTGCTGACAAAGGCATGGAACATTGTGATGACAACGATCACAGGGCATTGTGATGAAAAATTCATGGAGCACTGTTGTGACAATGGTCACAGAGCCTTGTGATGACGAGGGCATGGACCATTGTGATGAAAAAGGTCATGAAGCATTGTGATGACTAGAGTCACGGAGCATTGTGATGACAAGGGTATGGAGCATTGTGATGACAGGGGCATGGTGCATTGTTCTGACAAGTTTCATGGTTTATTGTGATGACAGTGGACATGGCACATTCTTATGACAAGGTCATGGAGCATTGTGATGAGAAGATCATGAAGTACTGTGAAGACAGGTGTCAGGGAGCATTGTGATGACATATGTCATGGTCCATTTTGATGACAATGGCATGGAGCATTGTGATGCCAAGTGTCATGGAGGAATGTGATGACAAAGTTAATGGAGCATTGTGATGACAGGGGTTTGGAGCATTGTGAGGACAAGGGTCATGGAGCATTTTGATGAAAAGGGCATGGAGGTTTGTGATGACAAGGGCCATTGAGAATTCTGATGACAATTTCGTGAAGCTTTGTGATGAAAAGCACATGGAGCTTGCTATGACAGGGGTCATGGAGCATTGCGATGACAAGTGCATGGAGAATTGTGATGACAAGAGCATGTAACATTGTGATGAGAAGTGTCATGGAGCATTGTGATGGAAAGACCGTGGAGCATTGTGATGAGAAGATCATGGATATTTGTGATGACGAGCGTCATGGAGCACTGTAATGACAAGGGGCATGGAGCATTGTGATGACAGGCGTCATGGAGCATTGTGATGACAGGGATCATGCAGCATTGTGATGACAAGGCTCTTGGAGCATTCTGATGACAAGCTTGTGGAGTATTGTGATGACAATGGCATGGAGCATTGTGAGAAAAAGGGCATGGAGCATTGTGATGAAAAAGGCATGGAGCCTTTTCATGACAGGGTTCAAGGAGCATTCTGAGGAAAAGTGTCAGGGAGCATTGTGATGACAGGTGTATTGAGCATTGTGAAGACAAAGTTCATGGAGCATTGTGATGACAAGGGCATGGAGTATTGTGATGGCAGGCATCATGGAGCGTTGTGATGACAAGTGTTATGGAACATGGTGATCACAAGTGTTTTGAGCATTGTGATGACAGAGGTCATGGATCATTTTGATTTCAAGAATCATGGAGTATTGTGATGACAAGGGCATGAAGCAATGTGATCCCAAGGTTCATGGAGGATTGTGATGACACTGGTAATGGAGAATTGTGAGAAGAAGTGCATGGAGCATTGTGATGACAAGGTCATGCAGCATTTTGATGACAAAGGCATGGAGCACCATGATGACATGTGTCATGGAGCTCTGTGACGACAAGCATAAAGGACCATTGTGATTACAGGGGTCATGGAGCATGGGGATGACAAGCACATGGAATATTCTGATGACAAGTGGCATGGATCATTTTGATGAATGTGGTCATGTAGCATTGTGATGACATGGGTCATGGAGCATTGTGATGAGAAGGTCATGGAGCATTGGGCTGAAAATATTCATGGAGTACTGTGATGACAGGGGTCATGGAGCATTGTGATGAGAAGGGAATAGAGCAATACGATGAGAAGGGCCTGGAGAATTGTGATGAGAGGGCCATGGCGCCTTGTGATGACAATTGTCATGGAGCATACTGATAAAAAGGTTCATGGAGCATTGTGATTACAGGGGTTTTGTAGCATTGTGAAGACCAGGGCATGGAGCATTGAGATGAGAAGGCCATGGAGCATTCTCATGACATGCGTCATGGAGATTTTAGATGAAAAGGACATGGAGCATTGTGATTAGAGGGGTCTTGGAGGATTGTGATGAAAAGGGAATGGATCATTGTGATGAAAAACGCATGGAGCCTCGTCATGACAGGTTTCAAGGAGAATACTGACGACAAGTGTCAGGGAGCACTGTGATGACAAGTGTATTGAGCATTGTGATGACAAAGGTCATGGAGCATTGTGATGAGAAGACCATGGATAATTGTAATGGCCAGCGTCATGGGGCATTGTGATGACAAGTGTTATGGAACATAGTGATCACAAGGGTTTGGAGCATTGTGATGACAGAGGTCATGGAGCATTTTGATTTCATTTTGATGACAATAGCATGAAGCTTTATGATGATGGTCATGGTGCATTGTGATGACAGGGTTCATGGAGCATTGAGATGAAAAGGGGAATGGAGCATTGTGATTACAGGGGTGTTGGAGCATTGTGATGACAAGGGCATGGTGCAATGTGATGAGAGGGTTCAAGGAGCATTTGATGATAATGGCATGGAGCATTGTGATGCCAATGGTCATGGAGCTTTGTGATGACAAATGTCATGGAGCATTTTGATGACAAGGCCGTGGTGCATTGTGATGAGAAGTGCAGGGAGCATTGAGATGACAGGGTCATGGAGCAATTTGATCAAAAGGGTCATGGAACATTTTGATGAGAGGGGTTATGGAAAATTGTGATGTCAGGTGTCATGGAGCATTGTGATGAAATGGGTCATGGAGCATTTTGTGACAAGGTTTATGGAACACTGTTATGTCAGTGGTCATGTTGCATTGTGAAGATAAGGGCATGTAGCACTGTGATGACAGGGGCCATGGAACATTGTGATGACAGGGGCCATGGAACATTGTGATGACAGGGGTGAGGGTGTATTGTGATTACTAGTGATGGAACATTGTGATATATGTGTTGAGAGAGCATTTTGAAGAGAAGGGCATGGAGCATTGTGATGACAAGTTTTATGGAGCGTTGTGATGAAAATTTCATGGAGCATTGTGGTGACAAAGATCACAGAGCCTTGTGTGACGAGGGCATGGACCATTGTGATGAGATAGGTCATGAAGCATTGTGATGATTGGAGTCACAGGGCATTGTGATGACAGGGGTCATGGAGCATTGTGATCACAAGGGCATGGAGCAATGTGATGACAGGGGCATGGAACATTGGTTTGACATGTTTCAGGGATTATTGTGATGACAGTGAGCTTGGAGCACTGTGATGAAAAGGGCATGGAGCATTGTGTAGACAAAGTTCACAGAGCCTTGTGTGACGAGGTCATGCACCACTGTGATGACAAAGGTCATGAAGCATTCTGATAACTGGAGTCACGGAGCATTGTGATGACAGGGGTCCTGGAGCATTTTGATGACAGGGGCATGGAACAAAGGTCTGACAAGTTTCATGGATTATTGTGATGACAGTGGGCATGGCGCATTGTGATGACAAAGGCACGGAACATGTGATGACAAGGTCATGGAGTATTTTGAAGACAGGTGTCAGGGAGCATTGTGATGACATATGTCATTGTTCATTGTGATGACAATGGCATGGAGCATTGTGATACCAAGTGTCATGGAGGATTGTGATGACAAAGGTAATGGAGCATTTTGATGACAAGGGCTTGGAACATTGTGATGACAATGGTCATGGAGCATTGTGATGACAAGGGCATGGAGAATTGTGATGGCAATGGCCATTGAGAATTTTGATGACAACGTCGTGAAGCATTGTGATGAAAAGCACATGGAGCTTGCTATGACTGTGGTCATAGAGCATTGCGATGACAAGTGCATGGAGAATTGTGATGACAAGATCATGTAACTTTGTTATGAGGAGTGTTAAGGATCATTGTGATGACAAGGACGTGGATTATTGTAATGACAAGGCACATGGAGCATTGTGATGGCAAGACCGTGGAGCATTGTGATGAGAAGACCATGGATAATTGTGATGACGATCATCATGGAACACTGTAATGACAAGCAGCATGGAGCATTGTGATGACAGGGGTCATGGAGCATTGTGATGACAAGGGTCATGAAGGATACTGATGACAAGCTTGTGAAGTATTGTGATAACAATGGCATCGAGCATTGTGATGAAAGGGGCATGGAGCCTTTTCATGACACGGTTCAAGGAGCATTCTGATGAGAAGTGACAGGGAGCATTGTGATGACAAGTGTATTGAGCATTGTGATGACAAATGTCATAGAGCTTTGTCATGAGAAGTCCATGGATAATTGTGATGACAGGCATTAAAGTGTGTTGTGATGACAAGTGTTATGGAACATTGTGATCACAAGTGTTTGGAGCATTGTGATGACAGAGTTCATGGATCATTTTGATTTCAAGGAGAATGGAGCATTTTGATGACAGGGGCATGAAGCAATGTGATCTCAAAGTTCATGGAGGATTTTGATGACAATAGTAATGGAGAATTATGATGACAAGCACATGGAGCATTGTGATGACAAGGTAATGTAGCATTTTGCTGACAAAGGCATGGAGCATTGTTATGACAAGTGTCACAGAGCAATGTGATGACAAGCGTCACAGAGCATTGTGATTACAGGGGCCATGGAACACTGGGATGACAAGGGCATGGATCATTGTGATGACAATGATCATGGAGCATTTTGATGCCAGTGGTCATGGAGCATTGTGATGACTTGGGTCATGAAACATTGTGATGAGAAGGTCATGGAGCATTGGGCTGAAAATGTTCATGGAGTATTGAGATGACAGTTGTCATAGAACATTGTGATGACAAGGGAATTGAGAATTGTGATGACAAGGTCCTGGAGCATTATGATGAGAAGACCATGGACCCTTGTGATTAAAAGTCTCATGGAGCATTCTGATGAAAGGGGCATAGAGCATTGTGATTACAGGGTTCTTGGAGCATCGTGATGAAAATGGCATAGAGCATTGTGATGACAGGGACATGGAGCATTGGTCTGACAAGTTTCATGGATTATTGTGATGACAGTGGACATGGTGCATTGTGATGACAGGGCATGGAGCATTGTGATGACATGGTCGTGGAGAATTGTGAAGACCTTTGTCAGGGAGCATTGTGATGATATATGTCATGGACCATTGTGATGACAATGGCATGGAGCATTGTGATGCCAAGTGTCATGGAGGATTGTGATGACAAAGGTAATGGAGCATTGTGATGACATAGGCTTGGAGCATTGTGATGACGAGGGCATGGACCATGGTGATGACAAGGGCCGTTGATAATTTTGATGACAATTCATGAAGCATTGTGATGACCACCACATGGAGCTTGTTATGACAGGGGTGTTGGAGCATTGTGATTAATAATTCATAGAGATTTGTGATGACAAAGCATATAAAACTGTGAGTAGAAGTGTCATGGAGCGTAGTGATGCCAAGGACGTGGAGAATTTTGATCACCAATGACATGGAGCATTGTGATGACCAGGGCATGCAGCATTGTGATGGCAAGACCGTGGAGCATTGTGATGAGAAGACCATGGATAATTGTGAAGATGAGTGTCATGGAGCACTGTAATGACAAGGGGCATGGAGCATTGTGATGACAAGTGTTATGGAGAACTGTGATGACAGAGGTCATGAAGCATTGTGATGACAGGGGTCATGGAGCATTCTGATGACAAGTTTGTGGAGTATTGTGACGACAATGGCATAGAGCATTGTGATGAAAAGGGCATGGAGCATTGTGATGAAAAAGGCAAGGAGCCTTTTCATGACAGGGTTCAAGGAGCATTCTGAAGACAAGGGTTAGGGAGCATTGTGATGACATGTGTAGTGAGAATTGTGATGACAAAGGTCATGGAGAATTGTGATGACAAGGGCATGGTGTACTGTTATGACAGGCATCATGGAGCGTTGTCATGACAATAGTTATGGACCACTGTGATCACAAATGTTTGGAGCATTGTGATGAGAGGGGTCATGGACCATATTGATTTAAAGGAGCATGGAGCATTGTGATGCCAATGGTCATGGAGCTTTGTGATGACAAAGGTCATGGAGCATTTTGATGACAAGGTGGTGGTGCATTGTGATGAGAAGGGCCTGGAGCATTGTGATGACAAGGTCATGGAGCTTTTTGATGACAAAGGCATGGAGCATTGTGATGACAAGTGTCATGGAGCACTGTGATGACAAGCGTCATGGAGCATTGTGATTACAGGGTCATGGAGCATATGGATGACATGGCCATTGATCATTGTGATGACAAGTGTCGTGGAGCATTTTGATGACAAGAGTCCCAGATCATTATGTTCTCAGGTGTCATGGAGGGTTGTGATAACATTGGTCATGGAGCATTGTGATGACAGGTGTCATGGAGCATTGTGATGAGAATGTCATGGAACACTGGGCTGAAAATGTTCATGGAGTATTGTGATGACAGGAGTCATGGAGCATTATGATGAGAAGAGAAAGGAGCATTGTGCTGACAAGTTCCTGGAGCACTGTGATGAGAAAACCATGGAGCCATGTGATGACATTCTCATGGAGCATTCTAATGGAAATGGGCATGGAGCATTGTGATTACAGGGGTCGTGGAGCATTCTGATGACAAGGTAATGGTGCACTGTGATGAGAAGGCCATGGAGCATTCTGAAGACATGCATCATGGAGCTTTGTGATGACAAGGGCATGGAGCATTGTGATTTCATGTGTATGGAGCCTTGTGATAACAAGGGTCATGGAGCCTTGTGATGACAAGGCTGTGGAACATTGTGATGACTGGGATCATGGAGCATTGTTATGACAGGGGTAATGGAGCATTGTGATGACAAGGCCATGGGGCATTGGTCTGAAAAATTTCATGGATTATTGTGATGAGAGTGGGCATGGAGCATTATGATGACAAGGGCCTGGAACATTGTGGTACAGGGTTCATGGAGGACTGTAATGACAAGGCCATGGAGCATTGTTATGAGAATGGCATCGAGCATTGTGATGACAAGCGTCATGGAGATTTGTGATGACAAGGGCATGGGGCAATGTGATGAGAAGGTTCCTGAGGCATTGTGATGACAATGACATGGAGCATTGTGATGCCAAGAGTCATTGAGCTTTGTGATGACAAATGTTATGGAGCATTTTGATGACATGTGTTATGGAGCATTGTGAGGTCAGTGGTCATGGAGCACTCTGATGATAAGGGCATGTAGTATTGTGATGACAGGGGTCATGGAACACTGTGATGAGAAGGGTGAGGGTGTATTGTGATGACTAGTTATGGAACATTGTGATATCAGTGGTGACAGAGCATTTTGATGAGAAGTGCTTGGAGCATTGTGTTGAAAAGCTGGTGGAGCACTGTGTTGACAAGCGCATGGAGCATTGTGATGACAAGTGTCTTGCGTATTGTGCTGAGAAAGGCATGGAGCATTGTGATGACAAGGGTCATGGACCATTGTGATGAAAAGTTCATGGAGCATTGTGGTGACAGAGGTCACAGAGTCTTGTGATGACGAGGGAATTGACCATTGTGATGACAAAGGTCATGAAGAATTGTGATGAATGGAGTCACGGAGCATTGTGATGACAGTGGTCATGGAGCATTTGGATGTCAAGGGCATGGAGCATTGTGATGACAGGGGCATGGAACATTTTTATGGTAAAACCATGAAGCATTGTGATGAGAAGATCTTGGGTAATTGTGTTGAGGAGCAACATGGAGCAAGGTACTGACAAGAGGCATGGAGCATTGTGATGACAGGTGTCAGGGAACATTGTTACGACAGGTGGCAGGGAGGATTGTGATGACATATGTCATGTTCCATTGTGATAGCAATGACATGGAGCATTGTGATACCAAGTGTCATGGAGGATTGTGATGACAAAGGTAAAGGAACATTGGGATGACAAGGACATGGATCATTGTGATGACAAGGGCCATTGAGAATTTTAATGACAAGGTCTTGAAACATTGTGATGACAAGCGCATGGAGCTTGCTATGACAGGGATCCTGGAGCATTGTGATGACAAGTGCATGCAGAATTGTGATGACAAGAGCATATAACACTGTGAGGAGAAGTGTCAAGGAGACTTGTGATGACAAGGATGAGGAGAATTGTGATGACAAGGGTCATGGAGCATTGAGATGACCAGGGCATGGAGCATTGTGATGGTAAAACACTGAAGCATTGTGATGAGAAGACCTTGGGTAATTGGGATGACGAGCATCATGGAGCACTGTACTGACAAGGGGCATGGAGCATTGTGATGACAGATGTCAGGGAACATTGTGATGACAGAGGTCATGAAGCATTGTGATGACAAGGGCTTGGAGCATTGTGATGACAAGGGCCTGGAACATTGTGATGACAAGTGTCATGGAGCATTGTGATGACATTGGCATGCAGCATTGTCATAACAAAGGACATTGAGAATTTTTATAACAATGTCATGAAGCATTGTGATGACAAGCATATGGAGCTTGCTATGATATGGGTCAGGGAGCACTGCGATGACAAGTGCATGGAGAACTGTGATGACAAGAGCATGTAACATTGTGATGAGAAGTGTCATCGAACACTGTGATGACAAAGAGGTGGAGAATTCTGATGACAAGGGACATGGAGCATTGTGATGACCAGGGCATGGAGCAATGTGATGGCAAGAGGTTGGAGCATTGTGATGAGAAGGACATGGATAATTGTGATGATGAGCATCATGGAGCATTATGATGACAAGAGCCATGGAGCATTCTGACATAAAATATCACTTATGAAGGAAATGTAAACATGGCTACACATGAACTGAATTAGGAAAGAGAACAGAGTCTCACATTTAGAAAACATACTTATGCCTGCTTAAGGGGAAAGGAGAGGTAGGGAGATGCACAAAACCAGAGTTTAATATTAGCACAGGTTCCATTGCATAATCCAAATAGAGAATAGACAAGAGCTACTCCAACCTCAGTGAACGGGACTCAACAGCCCTATTCCCGCAGAGGAATATATCTGACTAGTAAGAAACTTATAACCTATATATTGATATGTCTCTGTAAGGGAATCAAGTGTGTCTAGACCGGCATAAACACGTCAGTGAAAATCAGCTCAACCTCATTATATAAATGAATTTCAAAAACAAAACAATAAAACAGTGAAATTCTAACACAATTCCTTGCGGTGTTCTGATGAAACCTGGAATGACCCTATCTAAAATGACAGCTGGATGAGACATAAGGTTGGACACTTGGGACTGAGAGGATTGGTGAGATTGGACGAGAAAATGCAGACCGTTTAAAGCAATAATGAATGCCAACAATTCCATGGGTCCCAACTCGCCAGGTAAAAGGGAATATCACTACAGTTATAACATGTATGGGAAACGTAGAGAATGCACACACTGTGAATACGAAAGGATTCTAAAACTCAACTAATAGTCCCTCTCCTGGTGCTCCGGTTTCACTTTCCAACTGCTTTACTATCAATCTCCCAACTTGGAGAGACAGCACCTTTAAACTCCTGGTTCACACAGGTTGCCAATTTGGCAGAGGATGAAAGGGAAGAGGGAGAACCAATGAGAGAGTAGCTGTTAGGCATCTGGACGGGCACATGTCACTCTAATTTCCCGGCAGGAAGAAGAATTAACCAAAGTCTCAGCCACCCACCGGGAACCAGTATAGGTCCTGAACCAAAATTTTGGACTTGACCTCAGCTCACAAAAAACGAGTTGAAAAATGAAGCTCAGGGCACAGCAATTCACAAAATGGCAGAGTAATAAACGACAACAATCGTCCAAAAATCTGTTGAGGGAAGCCTACAGGGCAGAATTGAAATGGAGCCAGAATAGCAGGAATCAGATTTCAAGAGGTGCATTGGAATTGCCTTTAAAGCACAGGAAGAGGGGCACAATTTCGACAATGATGCACTTGGCCAAAAAGGGCGTATGCGTTTTCTCCTGAATATATTCAGGAAAAAACGAATACGCCCTTTTTGTCCAAGAAAGCAAGCGGGTAATGCAAATCTGCACTACAAAGCAGTATCACTTCCCACTGGTCAAAAGGGACATCCGCAAATGTGTAAAAACCAGAAAGGCAAGATAGGCCCAGGAGAACAGGGAACCTAGTTATGCTGATGGGCAGGATGTAAATTGCCAACTACCCCTCTGGAGGAGTGCATTGTGTTCCCTAAAAGAAGTAAAAAACAGAGCTACAGAGCAAAGGGCACTTCCAGTCTAGGGAATATACCTTGGGAAAACTGAAAATCAATAAGACAGAGCCACCCCAAAATTTAGGGCTGCACTGCTTACAAGAACCTCAACTTGGGTACACCTTAAATATCCCAGGAAAGAAAAAAATGGTTCAAGAAATTGTGTTACTTTCGTACGATGGAATATCCCTCAGCCATGAAATCAATGTCATAGGGACAGTAGCAGCAAAATGAGTGGATTCAGGGACGATAATTCTAAGTGAAATAAGTCACAGAGAAAAAGAAACTTATCATAAGAAATCACTTATAAAGGTCCTGTAAACATGGCAACACATGAACTGAGTTAGGAAAGAGAACAGAGTTTCACAGTTAGAAAACACTCTTATGCCTGCTTAAGGGAGAAGGAGAGGTGGGGTGATGCATAAACCAGAGTTTGATATCAGTACACGTACCGTTCCAAAAACCAACTACGGAAGAGACAAGCCCTACACCTTCCTCAGTGAAAGAGACTCAAAACCCCATATTTCCCGCAAGGAATATATCTGACTAGTAAGAATCTTAAAACCTATATATTGATATGTCTCCATCAGGGAATCAAGTGTGCCTACACTGGCAGAATCATGGCAGTGAGAATCAGCTCAAACTCAGTATAAAAAGGAATTTCAATAACAAAACAAAAAAACATGGAAATTCTTTACAATTCCTTCAGGGGCTCTGATGAAACCTGGAATGACCCTATCTACAACGACAGCTGGATGTGGCATAAGGCAGGACACTTGGGACTGAGAGGATTGTTGATATTCAGTGAGCAAATGCAGACAATTTAAAGCAATAATGCGTGGCACACATTCCAAGGGTCCCAACTCTCCAGGTTGAAGGGAATATTACTACAGCTATAACATGTACAGGAAACCTAGAGAATGGACACACTGTGAATACGAATAGTTTCTAAAACTCAACTAATAGTCCCTCTCCTGGTGCTCTGGTTTGACTTTCCAACTGCTTTACTATCAATCTCCCAACTTGGAGAGACAGCCCCTTTAACCCCCTGGTTCGCACAGGTTGCCAATTTGGCAGAGGATGAAAGGGAAGAGGGAGAACCAATGAGAGATTAGATGTTAGGAATATGGACGGGCACATGTCACTCTAATTTCCCAGCAGGAAGAGGATTTAACCAAAGTCTCAGCCACCCGCCGGGAACCAGTATAGGTCCTGAACCCAAATTTTGGATTTGCGGTCAGCTCACAAAAAACGAGTTGAAAAATGGTGCTAAGGGGCACAGGAATTCACAAAGTGGCAGAGTAATAAAGGACAACTATCGTCCAAAAATCTCTTGAGGGAAGGCCACTAGGCGGAGTTGAAAGCGAGCCAGAATATCAGGAAACAGATTTCAAGAGGTACATTGGAATCGCCTTTAAAGCACAGGAAGAGGGGCACAATTTCGACAATGATGCACGTGGCCAAAAACGGCGTTCGCGTTTAATCCTGAATATATTCAGGAGAAAATGCATACGCCCTTTGTGGCCAAGCAAGCAAGCGGGCAATGCAAATCTGCACTACAAAGAAGTATCACTTCCCACCAGTCAAAAGGCAGATCTGCAAAATGTGTAAAAACCAGAAAGGCAAGACAGGCCATGGAGAACAGGGAGCCTAGTTATGCTGATGGGCAGGATGTAAATTGCCAACTGCCTCTCTGGAGGATTGCATTGTGTTCCCTAAAACAAGTAAACAACAGAGCTACAGAGCCAAGAGCACTTCCAGTCTAGGGAATATACCTTGGGAAAACTGAAAATCAATAAGACAGAGCCACCCCAAAATTTAGGGCTGCACTGCTTACAAGAACCTCAAATTGGGTACACCTGAAATATCCCAGGAAAGACAAATATGTTTCAAGATATTGTGGTATTTATTTGCCATGTAATATCCGTCAGCCATGAAATCAATGTCATAAGGCCAGTAGTAGCCAAATGAGTGTATTCAGGTACGATGATTCTAAGTGAAATAAGTCACAGAGAAAAAGAAACTTATCATAAGATATCACTTATGAAGGTCCTGTAAACATGGCTACAAATGAACTGAGTTAGGAAAGGGAACAGAGTCTCACATTTAGAAAACGCTCTTATGCCTGCTTAAGGGGGAAGGAGAGGTGGGGTGATGCATAAATCCAGAGTCCTAAATTAGCACAGATACCGTTCCATAAACCAAGTATGTAATAGACAGCACCTACTCCTGGCAAAATGAACTGGACTCAACAACCCCTATTCATTGCAGAGGAATATATCTGACTTTTAATAATTCTAAAACATATGTATTCTCATGTCTACATAAATGAATCATGCGTTTGTATAACGGCATGAACACAGCAGTGAAATTCAGCTAAACACCCTTATAAAAATAAATTTCAAAAGCAAAATGCAAAAACAGCAAAACAGAGAGAAAGTCTTAAAAATTACGTTCAGGGCCTGTGATGCAACTTGGATTGACACCTTTACACCCACAGCTGGAGGAGACGTAAGACTGGACACTTGGGGCTGACAAGATTGCTGAGGTTGTGTGAGCAAAAGAACACCACTTACAGCAATACTGTGTGCTACCCATTCTAGTGGCCCCAACTCTCCAGGTTTAAGGGAATCTTCCTACAGATAAAACATGCATGGGAAACCCGTTGGATGGTACACTGTGTAATCGGGAAAGTTTTCTAAAATGTACCTCATTTTTCCTTTCCTCGTGCTTGGCTTAGCCATTCCATCTGCAATACTGAAAATCTCCCCACTTGGAGTGTCAGCGCTTCTACCCTCCTGTTATGCACAGGTTGCAAATTGTGCAGAGGATGAACAGGAAGAGGGGAAACAAATGAGACATTAGCTGTAGGTGTTTGGATGGGCACATGTCACTCTAGTTTCCCATCAGGAAGAAGAATTCAACAAAGGCTCAGCCTGCAACCCTGGAACCAGACTAGGGCCTAAAGCCATCCTGTGGTATTGCAGCCAGCTCACAAATAAGCGAGTTGAAAAATGGAAATCAGGGGCACAGCAATTCACAAACTTGCAGAGTTATAAAGGACAACTATCATCCAGAAATATATTGAGGTAAGGCAGTGAAGAGGATTTGAAAGTAAGGCAGAATTGAAGGAAACAGATTTCAAGAGGTAGATTGGAGTCGTCTTTAAAGCACATGAAAAGCGACAGAACTTCGACAATGTTGCCCTTGGCCGAAAAGGGAGTATGTGTATTTTCTTGAATATATTCGGGAAAAAAAAGCATACGCCCTTTTTGGCCAAGCAAGCCATCAGTAATTGCAAATCCACACTACATAGAAGTGTCACTTACCACCGGTCAAAAGGGCCATCCGCAAATAGTGTAAAAACCACAAATGCAGCAAAGGCTATGGAGAAAAGGGAGCCTGGTTACGCCGATGGACAGGATGTAAATTGCCAAGAGCCTCTCTGGAGAACTGTATGTTGTTTTCTAAAACAGAGCTACAGAGCATAGCACACTTCCACTCATGGGCGTGTATTTTGGGAAAACTAAAAATCCACAACACACAGCCAGCCCAAAATTTAGGGCTGCTCTGTTTACAAGAACCTCGACTTCGGTACACTTTAAATATCCCAGGAAAGGAAAAAAAAATGGATAAAGATGTTGTGGTACTTGTATACAATGGAATGTCACTCAGACATAAAATCAATGTCATAAGGCCAATAGCAGCATAATGAGTGGCTTTAGGTACAATGATGCTAAGTGAAATAAGCCACAAAGAAAAAGAAACTTATTGTAATATATCACTTATAAAGGGAATGTAAGCATGGCTACACATGAACTGAACTTCAAAAGAGAACAGAGTTACACATTTAGAAAACACTTATGCCCCCTTAACGGGAAAGGTGACGTGGGGTGATGTGTAAAAGCAGAGTTTGAAATTAGCACAGATACCATACCATATACCAAATATGTAATAGACAAGACCTACTCCTTTCTCAATGTACTGCACACAAAACACCCTATTCACTGAAGAAGAATATATCTGACTGGTAATAATCTTGAAACCTATGTATTTATATGTCTCCATAATGGAATCAAGTGTATGTAGATTGGCATAAAAACAGATCAATGGAACAGGACAGAAAGCCCAGAGCCAAAACTACATACCTATGGCTATCTCATCTATGACAAAGGAGCTAAGGATATACAATGGAGAAAAGACAGACTCTTCTGTAATTGGTGCTGGGAAAACTGGACCCCTACACATAAAAGAATGAAATTAGGACACTCCATAACACCATAAACAAAAATAATCTCTAACTTAATTAGAGATCTAAATATAAGACCAGACACTATAAAACACTTAGAGGAAACCATAGGCAGAACACTCTATGACATAAATCACAGCAAGATCCTTTTTGACCCACTTCCTAGAGAAATGGAAATAAAAACAAAAATCAACAAATGAGACCTAATGAAACTTAAAAGCTTTTACACAGTACAGGACAACATAAACAAGATGGAAAAACAACCCTCAGAATGGGAGAAAATATTTTCAAATGAAGCAATTGACAAAGGATTAATCTCCAAACTTTACAAGCACCACATGTAACTCAATATCACAAAAACAAACAACCCAATCCAAAAACGGGCAGAAGACCTAAATAGACATTTCTCCAAAGGAGATATACAGATTGCCAAGAAACACATGAAAGGATGCTGAACATCACTTATCATTAGAGAAATGCAAATCAAAACTACTGTGAGGTATCACCTCACAGCAGTCAGAGTGGCAATCATCAAAAAATTCTACAAAACAATAAATGTTGGAGAGGCCTTTATTGGAGAAAAGGGAACACACTTGCACTGTGGGTGGGAATGTAAATTGATATGGCCACTAGGGAGAACAGTAAGGAGGTTCCTTTAAATAACTAACAATAGAAGTACCATACGACACAACAATCCAACTACTGGGCATTTGCCTTGTGAAAAGCATAATTCAAAAAGATTTATGTACAAAAATATTCATTGCAGCTCTATTTACAATAGCCAGGACATGGAAGCAACCTAAGTGTCCATCGACAGATGAATGGATAAAGAAGATCTGGCATATATATACAATGGAATATTACTCAGCCATAAAAGGCAGCAAAACTGAGTTATTTGTACTGAGGTGGATGGACTTAGAATCTGTCCTACACAGTGAAGTAAGTCAGAAAGGGAAAAACAAATATTGTATGTTAACAGAGATATATGGAATCTAATGAAGAAAAAAAAAAATTGAAGAACCTAGTGGCAGGACAGGATTAAGGGCACAGACATAGAGAAAGGATTTGAGGACAACAGAAGGGGGATGGGTAATATAGGACGAAGTGAGAGAGTGGCATGGACATAAATACATTACCAAATGTAATACCGATAGCTACTGGGAAGCAGCCACATAGAACAGGGAGATCAGCTCGGTGCTTTGTGACCACCTAAATGGGTGGGATATGGAGTGTGTGAGGGAGATGCAAGAGGGAGGTGATCTGGTGATATTTGTATATGTATAGCTGATTCACTTTGTTAGACAGCAGAAACTAACACTCCATTGTAATGCAAATATACTCCAATAAACGTGTAAAAGTTAAAAAAAAAGAAAGCCCAGGGATAAACCTACACACCTATGCTCAACTAATCTATGACACAGGAGGCAAGACTTTACAATGGAGAAAAGAGAGTCTCTTCAATCAGTGGTGCTGGGAAATATGGACAGCTACATGTAAAAGAATGAAATTAGAACACTCCCCAACACCATACATAAAAATATATTCAAAATGGATTAGAGACCTTAATGTAAGACTGGACAGTATAAAACTCTGAGAGGAAAACTTACGAAGAATATTCTGACGTAAATCACAGGAAGATCTTTTTTGATCCACCTCCTATAGTAATGAAATAAAAAAAAAGAAACAAAACAGATGGGACCTAGTGAAACGTAAAAGCTTTTTCAAAGCAAAGGAAACTACAAACAAGACGAAAAGACCACCCTCAGAATGGCAGAAAATATTTGCAAACGAATCAATGGACAAATGATTAATCTCCAATATATAAAAACAGCTCATGCAGCTCAATATTAAAAAAACAAAAAACCCAATACAAAAATGGAAGATCTAAATAGACATTTCTTCCAAGAAGACATAGAGATGGCCAAGGCGCACATGAAAATCTGCTCAACATCACTAATTATTAGAGAAATGGAAATCGAAACTACAATAAGGTATCACGTCACACCTGTTAGAATGGGCATCATCAGAAAATCTACAAACAACAAATGCTGGAGAGGGTGTGGAGAAAAGGAACCTTCTTCCACTATTGTTGGGAATGTAAATCGATAAAATCTCTATGGAGAACAGTATGGAGGTTCCTTAAAATCTAAAAATAGAATTACCATATAATCCAGCAATCCCACTACTGGACATATACCCAGAGAAAACCATAAATCAAAAAAACACATTCACCATAATGTTCATTGCAGCACTATTTACAGTAGCCAGGTAATGAAAGCAACCTAAGTGCCCACAGACAGACAAATGGATAAATATGTTGGACATACATACAATGGAATATTACTCAGCCATACATAGGAATGAAATTAGGTCATTTGTAGAGACCTTGATGGATCTAGAGACTGTCATACAGAGTGAAGTAAGTCAGAAAGAGAAAAACAAATATTGTATATTAATGCATATATGTGGAACCTAGAAAAATGGTACAGATGAACCGGTTTGCAGGGCAGAGATAGAGACACAGATGTAGAGAACAAACATATGGACACCAAGGGGGGAACGTCATGTGAGGGTGGTGGTGGGATGAATTGGGAGACTGGGATTCACATGTGCACACTTATATGTATAAAATAGATATCCAATAAGAACCTGCTGTATAAAAGAAATAAATAAATTTTTAAAAAATTAAAAATAAATAAATAACATTTAATAAAATAAAACAGAAAAAAGTTTTTCCCTTCATATAGACGTCGTTATATTAATGCATTATGTCTATATTTATATCTCTATATTAAAAAAAGAGGAATAAATAAAATCTACGTTGAACCAAAAGGAAAAAAACAAAAAACAGAAACCACCAGTTATAAACAGGAAAATCGTATCAGGACACTTGCTCCATTGGTAAAAAATTCTTAAGTTGGTCAGAGGTGGGAAATCATCTCCCATGCAGTCAGCAGCGTTCCCCCCCTCAAGGAGCATCCTCATTGCAAAGCTGGGGGACTGTGTCGAGGCGTCTGTAATTAAATGTGAGCTGAGCCCCAATCCTGCTGCAGCTGAACTCTTCCCACCCTTTCCAGGTAAAACACCTGAATATGTACAAGAACTTGCAAGCCTAGAGGAAGGGCTGTGGAGCCACACAAGCGACAGCACGCAGGCCGACTTGGTGCCTGCAGGCCAGCCAGGATGGTCCTGGCCGCAGATGCTCTTCTGGAAGCTTTCCATTTCCCTGCCTGAGATACCCCTCCTGCCACGGCCCCCACTGCTTTTTTACTTCCTCACCTCTGCTGGGGAGAAATTCCAACGGCATGTATGGGTGACACATCCTCTTCTTTAGCAGGTGGCAGCCTGGCAACTCCTGCAGGAAGTCCAGCAGAGCCCCACTCACACTGGGCCACCCACAAAGCCACGGCCCCTCACTCCCTCCCACCACCCCAGCCCCGACACTGCTGACGGGGCATAGAATATGGCATCAGGCACAGCTACAGGAGCTCCTGCTGACTGGAGAGGTCTTTATATTGACCTCAACAAAGGCACACCTGGGGAGGGCTGGCAGGCAGTGTCAGGCTGCCCAAATCAGCCAATCCTCACCCCTCAGGGGCTCACAGTTTCAGAAAATGAACCTTGCTAAACGGGTCAGGCCCAAGGAAAAGGTGTGGGCTCCTGAGAGTCAGGATAGACAAGGGGCTGCAGCTACGGCTTGTTTTCTTATCATTTTATCTGGTCTATGAGTGGAAAACAACTTCAAGAAGACCCTATCCTAATGAGAGGAACCCAGGAGTCAGGGAGAGGAGTGATGATGTGCGGAGACAGAGGCCTGGTGCCCTGGTTGCAGTGGAAGTGTCTGGAAGAGCAGGCAGAGAGAGGCCACACAGAGTGATACCCAGGGTCAGAGAACTGTCAGAGCTGCTGTTTGTTAGTTCAAGTACTGCTCTGAGGTGTTCTGTCTCAGCTGTGAGCGACAGGTGAGCTGGGGGTTCTCTGCAAGGTGTGCTATGTGCACAGTTCCTATATGTCCATCCCTGCTGGGGTACAGGCCCAGGGGAGCTCTCTATCCTGGGAAGGGCCTGACTAGGAGAGCCCCATGGGCTGCTGGGTAGCTGCACAGGTGAGCTCCATACACTGGGAGGGACGACGACGTGAGCCCCGTGGGCTTTGGGGTGGGTGGCGCAGGCCAGGTGAGCTCCATATCCTGGTATTGGCCTGACCACGAGAGCCCCATGGGCTGCTGGAGACCTGGTAAAAGATATCAGGACAGTCAGTGAAGCCACCGAGGATATACATCCAGTAGCTCCTATTTCCTACACCCTGCTGGTCATACTACCATCCACCAGGCCATGGCATTCAGTATTAGACTTCAATGATGCATTCTTCTGTATTCCATTCATCTCAGAGTCACAAGAACTTTTGGCTTGTGAGTGGCAGGACACAACATGCAACAAAAGCAATAATGCTGGGCCGTCCTGCCCCAATGGTTCAAAAATCCCCACACCATCATTGGGGAAATGTCCTCTAAAGACCTAAAAGTTCTACCTCTGTAAAAGGGAACCCTCCTTCAATATGCAGATGACATTCTGATCGCCAGGCCTACTAAAGACGCCTCTGAACTACCTAGCCAAGAAAGGATAGAAGGTGTCCAAGGAAAAGGCTCAAATATCCCAGGCTAAGGTGACATGCCTGGGCTTCATTCTCACAGATATTCGGAGAAACGCATCCCAGGATAGGGAAGAAGCCATTTGCAGCCTTACCTCTTCTAAAACTAGAAGACAGCTTAGGGGTTCCTGGGGAGGCCAAGGTTTTATGCATCTGGATCCCTAACTACAGTCTAATACCTGGGCATCTACATGAAACACTGACATGAAATGATGATGATCCTTTTCAATAGGATCCAGAAGCAGACTTTCAAGAATGGAAAGAGCAGTCAATTCAGGCCCTTGCCCAGGAACTCCCTAATTTAGCTAAACCCTTTGACCTTTACATACCCGGTCAAGGTTAATCACCCTTGGAGCCTTAGTGCAAAAACTGGGACCACTTGAAATGGAGCAACACAAGAATGCCCTTCAGGTATGATAAACTATGCTCACCAAGGGTTTTGCCCACCGCCCCATCAGGCCAGGATACTGGGGTATCTAAAAAGCTGGAAATCAGCAGCCCGCAAGGACAGCTCCCTCCTAAGGGTTAAGGAACCCACGTGGTGATCCTAACCACCCATCATGCCCTGAAGTTTCAGGGGTCGCTGTGCTGACACACTGACCTCGAGTGAGGAGGCTCTCCAACTCCAACCTCCAGAGAGACAAACGGGGGCAATGGGCCCCCAAGATGACTCGTGTGACCATCACTTGACCTGGAGTTTCTCTCAGAAAACAAGTCTGTGCCCCGAAAGAGCAGACTACTGCTTGGAGGACTTACTGCACCCAGACGGGAGATAACAAGCTTGGCGGAGGAACAGTATATCATGATTTCACCATAGAAAACCCTACAGACACTGCGGTGATGGTGGCCAATATGACTGGCTGGACTGCTGGCTACTTCAAAAGGCCGTTGACTCAGTGGACGTCATGGTCCTGGATCACCACTGACCCTGGACTGTCTGGGAGTTGAGCGGGCAGGGCTCTGACACATGGTGCTGTTTGTACATTAATTCAGGGACCTAATTAAAGAAAGCACAGACTACTGGTCAGAGCATCTAGGCTGGCAAATTCGTCAGCCTAAGGTCACCAAACAAATGTGGGGTTGGGTGAAACCTGCCACAGCAGCATCTCTGTGCATCTCTTTCCTGGACCCTTAAAGGTCAATAGAATCTATAACACTTCCAAAGCTGGTGCTCAGGTGTACCAGCAGTGAGGCAGTAGGCCTTGGGACAATCAACCTCACCTGGAGGCTGCTGGGGAGAAGTTTTGCCCCTCCCCCCGTGTATGAGTGCTCCCACCTCAGCATGAAGCAGTTACAAAAGAGGGGTCTTCACCCTCAGCACCCCAAGAATGAGGAACGGGAGAAAAAACAGAGGAGGTGTTCGTCTCCGGCAACGTTCATTAAAAATACCTGGGAGATAAAAAGAGAATCTGGGCAATAAAATAAAGTCTAACCTGTTTTTCCTTTGTGCTTTGTCTAATTTCACGTTCTCCTAGGGTTCCGCATGCAGAGGTCCCACACCCGGCACTTCAGATCCGATTTCCTAGAGCAGAATGGCTGGGTCGACACCTCAGCTAGCGGAGTCCCATGCAGACACTGCGACATAGAGCCTGAGCTGCAGCCAACCCAGGCCTCGAGACCTCCATCCCCTCCCTCCTGCTGATGCTGCCGGGATCCCTACACAGCAGCCGAGCCCACAGCTCGCAGGGGAGTGCACGCTCTCACCTCTCCATTCTGTTTTCAAAATATAAAGTTTCCTTTGCTTCTGAACAGAACTCAGTCTTGATCTGTTGGCTCCAATGACACTGGGCACGGGGACTCCTGTTGGGGTCCACTGTGGAGGATCAGTAACAGAAATTGAGAACATTGTAACTTCAATGAACAGATGTGTGAGCCAAACTGTAGTCATCCTAGAGCAGTGTATAAGGCTCGGGTAAAATAAGATGTTTCTAAGACTTACATCTGATATTTCCATCACTTTATTATAAGCAAGTTTAGTGAAGACGTCTGTCTTATTTGTCAGGTCAACATTAGAGAAATGAAGTGATTTATTCCCAAGGATGTACATCGAATACTCTTGGCTGAAGCTTTAATCTTGTTTTGAATGCTTTTCCATAGAAAATGATACCTCTCTTTCAGCTTCCCCATTTCTGAGAAGTATAAAATCTTATAATTTATTATTACCAAAGTGGAAAGGTAGGAGAAGGCATAAATTAACAGTTTTGGATTAACACATACACACTGCTATATATAAAACAGATCATCAACAAGGAACTACTGTATAGCACAGGGAACTACACTGAATATTTTGCAATAACCTATAAGGGGAAATAATCTGAAAAAGAATAGATATTTTTATTGACATCATCTATCAATGACAGATAAAATGTAACCTAAGCAAGGCCGATGGTGAGCACTTCTGACTCTGAAGATTTCAATCATCTAAAGTTTGGACTCTGCCTATTTCCCAAGGCCCTTAATGGATATATATGTAGCCGTAGCTTAAAAACTCCCCAGTTTGGGGTTCAGGGAGGCACTGATTTGGAAAAATCCCTTGTGTTCTCCTTACATGCACGGGACCATTCCTATGGCTAAAACATGCCTGTCACACCTAGAGGATGGTACACCGTTTGATCGGAAACCGTTTGGAAAAGGCACCTCACCTCCTCATCGCTTGTTGCTCGGGTTCACCCCTCCAGCATCTTTCCTAACAATCTCCTCACTTGAGGATATCAGCACCGTCCACATCCTGTGGCACACAGATTGGAATTTGTCCAGAGGATGAAACGGATGGATGAGAAAAATTCAGAGACAAGTCCTAGGTGTTCGGAGAGGCACATGCCACTCTAATTTCCAATCCGGAAGACAAATTCATCAAAGTCTAGAATTGCCCACAGAAACAGAATAGGGCTACAGGAAATCCCGCTGTTTTGTGTCCAGTTTCCAAAAACACAAGTTCAAAAATGGAACTCAGGGGGACTAAAATTCATGAAACTGCAGAGTTGTAAATATCTATCGTCAAAAAATGTCTTGAGGTAAGTCACAGAAAGGACTTGTAAGCAAGGGAGAGTGGCAGGAAACAGATTTGAAGAGGTGGAAAGGACTCCCCATTAAAGCAAAAGAAAAGGGGCTGAACATCGCCAATGATGCAGTTGGCCAAAAAGGGCATATGCATTTTTTCTGAATATATTCAAGTAAAGGCCATACACACTTTTTATCCAACCAAACAGGTGGGAACTGGAAATCAATACTACAAAATGTATCACTTCACATCAGTCAGAAGGGCCATCCACATAAAGTGTAAACACCCGAAATGCAGGACAGGGTGAGGAGAAAAGGGAGCCCTGTGAGGCTGATAGTGGAAATGTAATTTGACAACGGCCACTCTGGAGAAGTGTATTGTGTTCGCTAAAACATCGAAAAAATGAGCTACAGAGCATAGGGCACTTGCACTCATGGGCGTATACCTTGGGAAAAACAAAAATCGACAGAAAACAGGCACCCCAACGTTTACCACCTCTCTGTTAAAAAGGGCCTCAACTTGGATATAAAATAAATGTCCCTGGAAGGAGAAAATGGATAAAAGAGATGGGGTACTTATGTAGAGTGGAATATTACTCACCCAGAAATGAATGAAATTAGGCCAGTTGTAACATCTCTGTAGGAGATACATACGATCATTCTAAGTGACGTATGTCAGAAAGAAAAAGACACATATCATAAGATGTCACTTAAAGGTGGAATCAAAAATGGCTACACATGAAATAAATTACAAAATAGAAACATAGTCAAATATGTAGAAAATAGACATAAGGCTGCTAAATGGGAAAGGTGGGGAAGGGTGAGGTATTATCCAGGAGGTTGAAATTAGCAAAGATACCATTCCAAGTACCAAATTGAATAACTGACAAGGCCTACACGGTACCTCAAAGAACTGCACTCAGCCCACTCAAGTCACTGGAAAATAATACATATGACTGGTAAGCATCTGAAAAAGAATTTATTGTTGTCTCACAGTACATGAATCAAGTGGATGTACAGCACCAAAAAACAGAGCTTTGAAAATCAGCTGAAACCAATATAAAAATAAATTTAAAAATATTTACAAAAACAGTGAGACACACAAAATTTCTTACAACTTTTGTTGAAGGGCTATGATGTACCATGGATTGAACACATGTAGACCCACAGCAGGATGATATAAAAGGCTGGAAGCTATGCACGCTAAGAGATGTTAGAGAGGCTGGGTGAGGAAATGCAGACCTTTAAAGTAATACTGCCTGGTACCCATTCCATGGTTCCCAAATCTGCAGGTTCAAGGGAATCTTCTGACAGCGAAAACATGCCTGGAAAACCAAGATGAACGTACACCGTGTGCTCAGGAAAGGTGTCTAAAATGCACCTTATTTTTGATCTCCTGGTGCTGGGGTTCGCCATTCCAGCCACATTACTAACAATCTCCCCACTTGGAGAATTTAACCTCCTGTTTCACACAGTTTGCAATTTGTGCAGAGGATAAGCGGGAAGAGGGGGAAACAATGAGAGACTAGCTGTAGGAGTTTTGACAGGCACATGTCACTCTAATTTCCCATTAGGAAGAAAAATTAACCAAAGGCTCAGCCTGCCTCCCCAGAACCAGAATAGGGCCGGAAGCAATACAATGGTTTGGCGGCCAGCTCACAAAAAAGGCGAGTTGAAAAATGGAGCTCAGGAGCAGATAATTCAAAGACCTGCAATGATATAAATGATAACCAACGTCCAAAAATATATTCAGGTAAGGCAACGAAGAAGATCTGAATGAGAGGCAAAATTGCAGGAAACAGATTTCAAAAGGCAGATTGTACTCACAGTTAAAACATATGAAAAGCAGCAGAATTTCTAAAATGATGCAGTTGGGCAAAAGGGTGTATGCGTTTTTTTCGTGAATATCTTCAGGAAAAAAACACATACAGAGATTTAGGCCAACCAAGCAAGCGGGAAATGCAAATCAGCACAACAAAGAAGTCTCAATTTCCACTGCTCAGAAAGGCTATCCAAAAAATGTGTACAAACCAGAAATGCAGGAGCGGCCATGTAGAACAGGGAGCCTCGTCACCCTGATGGGTGGCGTATAAATATCCAAGAGCCACTCTGAAGAAGTGTATGCTGTTTCCTAAAACATCTAAAATACAAAGCCGCCGAGCAAAGGGGAATTCAACTCATGGGTATATGACTTGGGAAGACTAAATATCAACAAGACAAAGGCACCCCAAAATTTAGGGCTGCTCTGCATACAAGAACCTCCACTTCGGTACACCTAAAATATCCCACGATAAAGAGAAATGCATAAAGAACTTGTGGTAATTTTGTACAATGGAATATCACTCAGACGTGATATCAGTGCCATAAGGCCAGTAGCAGCATAATGAGTGGATTAAGGTATGATGATTCTAAGTGCAATAATTCACACAGAAAAATAATATAATCATAAGAATCACTTATAGAGGTAATGTCAACATCACAACACATGAACTGAATTAGGAAAGAGAACAGAGTCTCACATTTAGAAAACACACTTATGCCTGCTTAAGGGGAAAGTAGAGGTGGGGTGATGCATAAAACCAGAGTTTGATATTAGCACAGGTACCATTCCATAAACCAAATACAGAATAGACAAGACCTACACTTTCCTCAGTGAACGGGACTCAACACCCCTATTCCCCGCAGAGGAATATATCTGACTAGTAAAAATCTTAAAACCTATATATTGATATGTCTCCGTAAGGGAATCATTTGTGTCTAGACTGGCATAAACACGTCCATGAGAATCAGTTCAACCCCATTATAAAAATGAATTTCAAAAACAAAACAAAATAACAGCGAAATTCTTACACAATTCCTTCAGAGGTTCTGATGAAACCTGGAATGACCCTATCTGCAAAGACAGCTGGAAGAGACATAAGGCTGGACACCGGGGAATGAGAGGACTGGTGAGATTGGGAGAGAAAATGCACACCCTTTAAAGTAGTAATGCATGTCACCATTCCATGGGTCCCAAATATCCAGGTAGAAGGGAATATCACTACAGTTATATCATGTATGGGAAACCTAGTGAATGAACACACTGTTTTGGCGAAAGGTTTCTAAAAGTCTCCTAATTTTTCCTTTCCTTTTGCTCCAGTTTGGCATTCCAACTGCTTTACTATCAATCTCCCAACATTGGAGAGTCAACCCCTATAACCTCCTGTTTCGCACAGTTTGCTAATTGTGCAGAGCATGAAAGGGAAGAGGGAGAAACAATCAGAGAGTAGATGAAGGCATTTGGACGGGCACATGTCACTCTAATTTCCCGTTCAGGAAGAAGAATTAACCAAAGCCTCAGCCAACAGCAGGGAACCAGTATAGCCAGCCCTGGAACCAGTATAGGTCCTGAAGCAATATTGTGGATTTGCGGTCAGCTCACAAAAATGGGATTTCAAAATTGGAGCTCAGGGGCACAGAAATTCACAAACCTGCAGTTATAACGAACTACTCAATTCCAAAAATCTGTTGAGGAAAGGCAAAGAAGTGGACTTGAAAATGAGGCAGAATTGCACAAAACATATTTCAAGAGGTAAATTAGAATCGCCTTTAAAGCTCAGGAAAAGCATCACAACTTCGACAATGATGCACTTGGCCAAAAAGGGCGTATGACTTTTCTCCTGAATATATTCAGGAGAAAACGCATACGCCCTTTATTGCCAATCAAGCAAGCACACAATGCAAATCCACACTACAAAGAATTGTCACTTCCCACCGGTAAAAAGGGATATCCGAAAATCTGTAAAAACCACAAAGGCAAGAGAGAGATGACAAGGGCATGAAGCAATGTGATCCCAAGGGTCATGGAGGATTGTGATGACAAGTGCATGGAGCATTGTGATAGCAAGATTATGTAGCATTTGCTGACAAAGGCATGGAGCATTGTGATGACAAGGTTCATGGAGCACTGTGATGACAAGCCTCAAGGAGCATTGTGATTAGAGTGGTCATGGAGCATTGGGATGACAACGGCATGGATCATTGTGATGACAAGGGTCATGGAGAATTTTGATGACAAGGGTCATGGAGATTTTTGATAACAAGAGTCCCGGATCATTGTGTTGTCAGGATTCATGGAGCGTTGTGATGACAGTGGTCATGGAGCATTGTGATGAGAGTGGTCACGGAGCACTGAGATGAGAAGGGCATGGAGCAGTGGGACGAAAATATTTAAGGAGTATTGTGATGACAGGGGTCATGGAGCATTGTGATGACAAGGTACTGGAGCATTGTGATAATAAGACCATGGAGCCTTGTGATGACAAGTCTCATGGAGCATTCTGATGAAAAGGGGCATGGAGCATTGTGATTACAGGGGTCTTGGAGCATTGAGATGACAAGAGCATGGAGCATTGGGATGAGAAGGACATGGAGCGTTCTGATGACATGCATCACGGAGCATTGTGATGACAACGGTATGGAGCATTGTGATTACACGGGTCTTGGAGCACTGTGATGAAAAGGGCATGGATCATTGTGATGAAAAAGGCATGGAGCCTTGTCATGACAGGGTTCAAGGAGCATACTGACGACAAGAGTCAGGGAGCATTGTGATGAAAAGAGTATTGAGCATTGTGATGACAAAGGTCATGGAGCATTGTGATGAGAAGACAATGGATAATTGTGATGACGAGCGTCATGGGGCGTTGTGATGATAAGTGTTATGGAACATTTAGATCACAAGGATTTGGAGCATTGTGATGACAGAGGTCATGGAGCATTTTGATTTCATTGTTATGACAATAGCATGAAGCATCATGATGATGGGCATGGTGAATTTTGATGACAGGGTTCATGGAGCATTGAGATGAAAAGGGGCATGGAGCATTGTGATAGCAGCACTCTTGGAGCATTGTGATGACAAGGGCATGGAGCATTGTGCTGACAAGGCCATGGAGCATTCTGATGACAGGCGTCATGGAGCTTTGTGATGACAAGGGCATGGAGCATTGTGATTACAGGGGCCGCGGAGCATTGTGATGACAGGGGTCATGGAGCATTGTGATGACAAGGGCATGGAGCATTGTGATGACAAGGTCAAGGAGCATTGTGATGACAGGACCATGGAACATTGGTCTGACATGTTTCATGGATTATTGTGATGACAGTGGGAATGGAACATTGTGATGACAAGGTCATGGAATATTGTGAAGACAGGTGTCAGGGAGCATTGTGATGACATATGTCATTGTCCATTGTGATGACAATGGCATGGAGCATTGTGATACCAAGTGTCATGGAGGATTGTGATGACAAAGGTAATGGAGCATTTTGATGACAAGGGCTTGGAACTTTTCGATGAGAAGGGTCATGGAGCACTGTGATGACAAGGGCATGGAGCATTCTGATGAAAAGGTGCATGGAGCATTGAGATTACAGGGGTTTTGAAGGAATGTGATTACAATGGCATGGAGCATTGTGATGAGAAGGCAATGGAGCATTCTGATGACATGCGTCATGGAGCTTTGTGATGACTAGGACATGGAGCATTGTGATTACAGGGGTTTTGGAGCATTGTGATGAAAAGGGAATGGATCATTGTGATGAAAAATGCATGGAGCCTTGTCATGACAGTGTTCAAGGAGCATACTGATGACAACTGCCAGGGAGCATTGTGATGATAAGTGTATTGAGCATTGTGATGACAAAGATCATGGAGCATTGTGATGAGAAGACCATGGATAATTGTGATAACCAGCGTCATGGGGCATTGTGATTACAAGTGTTATGGAACATTGTGATCAGAAGGGTTTGGTCCATTGTGATGACAGAGGTCATTGAGCATTTTGATTTCATTGTGATGACAATAGCATGAAATATTATGTTGATGGGCACGGTGCATTGGGATGACAGGGTTCATGGGGCATTGAGATGAAAAGGGGCATGGAGCACTGTGATTACAGGGGTGTTGGAGCATTGTGATGACAAGGGCATGGAGCATTGTGATGAGAAGGCCATGGAGCATTCTGTTGACATGCGTCATGGAGCTTTGGATGACAAGGGCATGGAGAATTGTGATTAGAGGGGTCATGGAATATTGTGATGACAGGGGTGAGGGAGTATTGTGATGAATACTGATGGAACATTGTGATATCAGTGGTGAGAAGGCATTTTGAGGAGAAGTGCATGGAGAATTGTGATGAAAATGTTTATGGAGAATTTTGATGACAAGGATTTGGAGCATTGTGATAACAAGTGCATGGATCATTATGATGACATGGGTTATGGAGCATTGTGCTGACACGTGCATCGAGCATTGTGATGACAAGGGTCATGGAGCATTGTGCTGACAAGGCATGGAGCTTTGTGATGACAAGGGTCACAGAGCATTGTTATAAATATTTCATGGAGCATTGTGGTGACAAAGGTCACAGAGCCTTGTGTGATGAGGTCATGGACCATTGTGATGACAAATGTCATGAAGCATTGTGATGACTGGAGTCACGGAGCATTGTGATAACAGGGGTCTTGGAGCATTGTGATGAAAAGGGAATGGATCTTTGTGATGTAAAAGGCATGGAGCCTTGTCGTGACAGTGTTCAAGGAGCATACTGATGACAAGTGTCAGCGAGCATTGTGATGCCAAGTTTATTGAGCATTTTGGTGACAAAGGTCATGGAGCATTGTGATGAGACGACCTTGCATAATTGTGATGACGAGCGTCATGGGGCATATGATGACAAGTGTTATGGAACATTGTGATCAGAAGGGTTTGGAGCATTGTGATGACAGAGGACATGGAGAATTTTGATTTCATTGTGATGAAAATAGCATGAATCATTATGATGAATGGCATGGTGCATTGTGATGACAGTGTTCATGGAGCATGGAGATGAAAAGTGGCATGGAGAATTGTGAATACAGACGTCTTGGAGCATTGTGATGCCAAGGGCCATGGAGCCTTGTGGAGACAAGGCCATGGAACATTGTGATGGCAGGGTTAATGGAGCATTGTTATGACAGGTGTAATTCAGCATTTTGATGACAAGGGCATGGAGAATTGTGATGACAAGGGACACAGAGCATTGTGATGAAAATTTCATGGAGCGTTGTGGTGACAAAGATCACAGAGCCTTGTGTGACGAGGGCATGGACCACTGTGATGAGAAAGGTTATGAATCATTGTAATGACTGGAGTCACGGAACATTGTGATAACAGGTGTCATGGAGCATTGTGATGACAAGGGCATGGAGCAATGTGATGACAGGGGCATGGAACATTGGTCTGACAAGTTTCATGGATTATTGTGATGAGAGTGGTCATGGAGCAATGTGATGACAGGGGCATGGAACATTGGTCTGACAAGTTTCATGGATTATTGTGATGACAGTGGGCATGGACCATTGTAATGAGAAATGTCATGAATCATTGAGATGACTGGAGTCACGGAGCATTGTGAAGACAGGTGTCATGGAGCATTGTGATGTCAAGGGCATGGAGCAATGTGATGACAGGGGCATGGAACATAGGTCTGACAAATTTCATGGAGTATTGTGATGACAGTGAGCATGAAGCATTGAGATGACAAGGGCATGGAGCATTGCGGTGACAAAGGTAACAGAGCCTTGTGTGACGAGGGCATGGACCATTGTGAGGACAAAGGTCATAAAGCATTGTGATGACTGGAGTCATGGAGCATTGTGATGACAAGGGCATGGAGCACTGTGATGAAAGTGGCATGGAATATTGGTCTGACATGTTTCATGGATTATTGTGATGACAGTGGGCAAGGCACATGTGATGACAAGGGCATGGAACATTGTGATGACAAGGTCATGGAATATTGTGAAGACAGGTATCAGGGAGCATTGTGATGACATATGTCATTGTCCGTTGTGATGACAATGCCATGGAGCATTGTGATACCAAGTGTCATGGAGGATTGTGATGACAAAGGTAATGGAGCATTTTGATGACAACGGCTTGGAACATTGCGATGACAAGGGTCATGGAGCATTGTGATGACAAGGGCATGGAACATTCTGATGAAAAGGTGCATGGAGCATTGAGATTACAGGTGTTTTGAAGCAATGTGATTACAAGGGCATGGAGCATTGTGATGAGAAGGCAATGGAGCATTCTGATGACATGCGTCATGGAGCTTTGAGATGACAAGGACATGGAGCATTGTGATTTCAGGGGTCTTGGAGCATTGTGATGAAAAGGGAATGGATCATTGTGATGAAAAATGCATGGAGCCTTGTCATGACAGGGTTCAAGGAGCATACTGATGACAAGTGTCAGGGAGCATTGTGATGATAAGTGTATTGAGCATTGTGATGACAAAGATCATGGAGCATTGTGATGAGAAGACCATGGATAAGTGTGATGACCAGCGTCATGGGGCATTGTGATGACAAGTGTTATGGAACATTGTGATATCAGTGGTGAGAAGGCATTTTGAGGAGAAGTGAATGGAGCATTGTGATGACAAGGTTTATGGAGCATTTTGATGACAAGAATGTGGAGCATTGTGATGACAACTGCATGGTGCATTGTGATGACATGTGTTATGGAGCATTGTGCTGACACGCACATCGAGCATTGTTATGACAAGGGTCATGGAGCATTGTGCTGTCAAAGGCATGAAGCTTTGTGATGCCAAGGGTCACAGAGCATTGTGATAAAAATTTCATGGAGCACTGTGGTGACAAAGGTCACAGAGCTTTGTGTGACGAGGTCATGGACCATTGTGATGACAAATGTCATGAAGTAATGTGATGACTGGAGTCACGGTGCATTGTTAAAACAGGGGTCTTGGAGCATTGTGATGAAAAGGGAATGCATCATTGTGATGAAAAATGCATGGGGCCTTGTCATGACAGGGTTCAAGGAGCATACTGATGACAAGTGTCAGCGAGCATTGTGATGCAAAGTGTATTAAGCATTGTGTTGACAAAGGTCATGGAGCATTGTGATGAGAAGACCTTGCATAATTGTGATGACGAGCGTCATGGTGTATGTGATGACAAGCGTTATGGAACATTGTGATCAGAAGGTTTTGGAGGATTGTGATGACAGAGGACATGGAGCATTTTGATTTCATTGTGATGACAATAGCATGATTCATTATGATGATGGGCATGGTGCATTGTGATGACAGTGTTCATGGCCCATTGAGATGAAAAGTGGCATGGAGAATTGTGATAACAGAGTTCTTCGAGCATTGTGATGACAAGGGTCATGGAGCCTTGTGATGACAAGCCCGTGGAACACTGTGATGGCAGGGGTCACGGAGCATTGTTATGACAGGTGTAATGTAGCATTGTGATGGCAGGGGTCATGGAGCACTGTTATGACTGGTGTAATGGAGCATTGTGATGACAAGGGCATGGAGCAATGTGATGAGAGATTTCATTGTGCATTGTGATGACAATGGCATGGAGCATTGTGATGCCATTGGTCATGGAGCTTTGTGATGACAAACGTCATGGGGCATTTTGATGACAAGGGCGTGGTGCATTGTGATGAGAAAGGCAGGGAGCATTGTGATGACAAGAGTCACAGAGCATTGTGATGAAAAGTTCATGGAGCATTGTGGTGACAAAGGCCACAGAGCCTTGTGTGACGAGGGCATGGACCATTGTTAGGACAAATGTTATGAAGCATTGTGATGACTGGAGTCACGGAGCATTGTGTTGACAGCTCATGAAGCATTGTGATGACAAGGGCATGGAGCATTGTGATGACAGGGTCATGGAGCATTGGTCTTACAAGTTTCATGCATTATTGCGATGACATTGGGAATGGCGCATTGTGATGACAAGGGCATGGAGCATTGTGATGACAAGGTCATGCAGTATTGTGAAAACTGGTGTCTGGGAGCATTGTGAAGACATAAGTCATGGCCCATTGTGATGACAATGCCATGGAGCATTGTGATGCCAATTGTCATGGAGGTTTGTGATGACAAAGGTAATGGAGCATTGTGATGAAATGGGCTTGGAGCATTGTGATGACAAGGGTCATGGAGCACTGTGCTGAGACGGGCATGGAGCACTGTGATGACAATGGTCATGGTGCATTCTGCTGAGAAAGGCTTGGAGCATTGTGATGACAACGGTCAGAGACCACTATGATGAAAAGTTCATGGATCATTGTGGTGACAAATGTCACAGAGCCTTGTGATGATGGGGGCATGGACCATTGTGATGACAAAAGTCATGAAGCATTGTGATGACTGGAGTCACGGAGCATTGTGATGACTGGGTTCATGGAGCATTGTCATGACAAGTGCGTGGAGCATTGTGATGACAGGGGCATGGAGCATTGGTCTGACAAGTTTCATGGATTATTGTGATGACAGTGCACATGGCGCACTGTGATGACAAGGGCATGGATCATTGTGATGACAAGGTCATGCAGAATTGTGAAGACAGGGGTCCGCGAGCATTGTGATGACATATGTCATGGTCCATTGTGATGACAATGGCGTGGAGCATTGTGATGACAGGGGTCATGGAGCATTGTGATGACAAGGGTCATGGAGCATTCTGATGACAAGCTTGTGGAGTAATGTGAAGACAATGGCATGGAGCATTGTGATGAAATGGGCATGGAGCATTGTGATGAAAAAGGCATGGAGCCTTTTCATGAGAGTGTTCAAGGGGCATTCTGACGACAAGTGTCTGGGAGCATTGTGATGACAAGTGTATTGAGCATTGTGATGACAAATGCATGTTACATTTTGATGACAAGGGTCATGGAGCACTGTGATGACAAGCGTCATGGAGCATTGGGATTACAGGGGTCTTGGAGCATTGAGATGGCAAGGGCATGAATCCTTGTGATGACAAGTGTCATGGAGCATTTTGATGACAATAGTCCCAGATCATTTTGTTGTCTGGTGTCATGGAGTGTTGTGATGACAGTGGTCATGGAGCATTGTGATGACTGGGGTCATAGAGCATTGTGATGACGGGTCATGGAGCATTGTGATCAGAAGTTCATGGAGGACTGGGCTGACAATAATCATTGAGCACTGTGATGGCAGGCGTAATGGAGCATTGTGATGCCAATGGAATGGAGCATTGTGATGACAAGGTCCTGGAGCATTGTGAGGAGAAGACCATGGAGCCTTGTGATGACAAGTATCATGGTGCGTACTGATGAAAAGGGGCTTGGAGCATTGTGATTACATGGGTCTTGCAGCATTGAGTTGAATAGAGCATGGATGATTGTGATGAAAAAGCATGGAGCCTTGTCATGAGAGGTTTCAAGGAGCATACTGATGACAAGTGTCATGTTGCATTGTGATGACAAGTGTATTGAGCATTGTGTTGACAAAGTTCATGGAGCATTGTGATGAGAAGACCATGGATAATTGTGATGACGAGAGTCATGGGGAGTTGTGATGACAAGTGGTAAGGAACATTGTGAACACAAGTGTTTGGAGCATCGTGATGACAGAGGTTATGGAGCATTTTGATTTCATTGTGATGACAATAGCATGAAGCATTATGATGATGGGCATGGTTCATTGTGATGACAGAGTTCATGGAGCATTGAGATGAAAAGGGGCATGAAGCATTGTGATTACACGTGTCTTGGAGCATTGTGATGAAAAGGGCATGGAGAATTGTGATGAGAAGGCCATGGAGCTGTCTGATGACATGCGTCATGGAGCTTTGTGATGACAAGAGCATGGAGCATTGTTATTACAGGGGTCTTGGAGCATTGTGATGATAAGGGTCATGTAGCCTTCTGATAACAAGGTCGTGGAACACTGTCATGACAGGGGTGAGGGAGTATTGTAATGACTAGTGATGAAACATTTTGATATCAGTGGTGAAAGAGCATTTTGATGAGAAGTGCATGGAGCATTGTGATGACAAGGTTTATGGAGCATTGTGATGACAAAGTTGTGGAACATTGTGATGACAAGCGCATGACACATTGTGAAGACATGGGTCATGGAGCATTGTTCTGACAATTGCATGGAATTTTTTGATGACAAGTGTCATGGAGCACTCTGCTGACAAAGGAATGGAGCATTGTGATGACAAGGGTCACAGAGCATTGTGATGAAAAGTTCAGGGAGAATTATGGAGACAAAGTTCACAAAGCCCTGTGATGACGAGTGCATGGACCACTGTGATGACAAAGGTCAAAAAGCATTGTGATGACTGGAGTCACGGAGCATTGTCATGACAAGGGTATGGAGCATTGTGATGACAGGGGCATGGAGCATTGGTCTGATAAGTTTCATGGATTATTGTGATGATAGTGGGAATAGCACATTGTGATGACTAGGGCATGGAGGATTGTTATGACCAGGTCATGGAGTATTGTGAAGACAGGTGTCAGGGAGCATTGTGATGACATATGTCATGGTGCATTGTGATGACAATGGCATGGAGCATTGTGAAGCCAAGTGTCATCGAGGATTTTGATGACAAAGGTAATGGAGCATTGTGATGACAAGGGCTTGGAGCATTGTGATGACAATGGTCATGGTCATTGTGATGACAAGGGAATGGAGCATTGTGATGACAAGGGCAATTGAGAATTTGGATGACAAGGTCGGGAGGCATTGTGATGACAAGCATATGGAGCTTGCTATGACAGGGGTCATGGAGCAATGCGATGACAAGTGCATGGAGAATTGTGATGACAAGAGCATGTAACATTGAGATGAGAAGTGTCATGGAGCATTGTGATGGCAAGTCCGTGGAGCACTGTGAATAGAAGACCATGGATAATTGTGATGACGAGCGTCATGGAGCACTGTAATGACAAGGGGCGTGGAGCATTGTGATGACAGGTGTCATGGAGCATTGTGATGGCATGTGTCATGGAGCATTGTGATGACAAGGGTCATGGAACATTCTGATGACAAGCTTGTGGAGTATTGTGATGACAATGGCATGGAACATTGTGATGAAAAGGGCATGGAGCATTGTGATGAAAAAGGCATGGAGCCTTTTAATGACAGGGTTCAAGGAGCATTCTGACGACAAGTGTCAGGGAGCATTGTGATGACAAGTGTATTGAGCATTGTGATGACAAAGTGCATGGAGCATTGTGATGACAAGGGCATGGAGTATTGTGATGACAGGCATGATGGAGCGTTGTGATCACAAGTGATGTGGAACAATGTGATCACAAGGGTTTGGAGCATTGTGATGACAGTGGTCATGGATCATTTTGATTTCAAGGAGCATGGAGCATTGTGATGACAGGGGTCATGGAGCATTGTGATGAGAAGATCAAAGAGCATTGGGCTGAAAATATTCATGGAGTATTGTGATTACAGGTGTCTTCGAGCATTGTGATGAAAAGGGCATGGAGCCTTGTCATGACAGTGTTCAAGAAGCATACTGACGACAAGTGGCAGGGAGCATTGTGATGACAAGTGTATTGAGCATTGTGATAACAAAGTTCATGGAGCATTGTGCTGAGAAGACCATGGATAACTGTGATGAGGAGCGTCATGTGACATTGTGATGACAAGTGTTATGGAACATTGTGATCACAAGGGTTTGGAGCATTGTGATGACAGAGGTCATGGAGCATTTTGATTTCATTGTGATGACAATAGCATGAAGCATTATGATGATGGGCATGGTGCATTGTGATGACAGGGTTCATGGAGCATTGAGATGAAAAGGGGCATGGAGCATTGTGATTAAATGTGTCTTGGAGCACTGTGATGACAAGGGCATGGAGCATTGTGAATGAGAAGGCCACGGAGCATTCTGATGACATGCGCCATGGAGCTTTGTGATGACAAGTGCATTGAGCATTGTGATTACAGGGTCTTAGTGCACGGTGATGACAACGGTCATGGAGACTTGTATTGACAAGGTCGTGAAAACTTGTGATGTCAGGTGTCATGGAGCATTGTTATGACAGGGTAGTGGAGCATTGTGTTGACAAGGGCATCAGAATTGGTATGAAAAGTTTCATGGATTATTGTGATGAGAGTAGGCATGGAGCATTGTGAATACAAGTGTCATGGAGGATTGTGATGACAAAGGTAATGGAGCATTGTGATGACAATGGTCATGGAGCATTGTGATGAAAAGGGCATGGAGCATTGTGATGACAAGGGCTTTTGAGAATTTTGATGACAAGTTCGTGAAGCACTGTGATGAAAAGCACATGGAGCTTGCTATGACAGGGGTCATGGAGCATTTTCATGACAAGGGAGTGGTGCATTGTGATGATAACGGCATGTAGCATTGTGACGATAGGGGTCATGGAACATTGTGATGACAAGGGTGAGGGAGTATTGTGATGACTAGTGATGGAACATTGTGATATCAGTGGTGAGAGAGCATTTTCATTAGAAGTTCATGGAGCATTGTGATGACAATGTTTATGGAGCATTGTGATGACAAGGATGTGGAGCACTGTGATGACAGCTGCATGGCACATTGTGATCACATCGGTCATGGAGCATTGTGCTGACAAGCTCATGGAGCATTGTGATGACAAGTTTCATGGAACATTGTGCTGACAAAGGCATGGAGCATTGTGATGCCAAGGGTCACAGAGCATTGCGATGAAAAGTTCATGGAGCATTGTGGTGACAAAATTCAGAGAGACTTGTGATGATGAGGGCATGGACCATTATGATGACAAAGTCTTGAGGCATTGTGTTGACTGGAGTCACGGAGCATTGTGATGACAGGTGTCATGGAGCATTGTGATGACAAGTGCATGGAGCATTGTGATGACAGGGGCATGGAGCATCGGTCTGAAAAATTTCATGGATTATTGTGATGACAGTGGGCATTGCACATTGTGATGACAAGGGCATGGAGCACTATGAAGGAAAGGTCATGGAAAATTGTGAAGTCAGGTATCAGGGAGCATTGTGATGACCTATGTCATGGTGCATTGTGATGACAACGGCATGGAGCATTGTGATGAAAAGTGTCATGGAGGATTGTGATGACAAAGGTAATGCAGCATTGTGATGACAATGGTCATGGAGCATTGTGATGAAAAGGGCATGGAGCATTGTGATGACAAGGGCTTTTGAGAATTTTGTTGACAAGTTCGTGAAGCACTGTGATGAAAAGCACATGGAGCTTGCTATGACAGGGGTCATGAAGCATTGTGATGACAAGTGCATGGAGAATGTGATTACAAGAGCATGTAACATTGTGATTTGAAGTGTCATGGTGCATTGTGATGGCAAGACAGTGGAGCATTGTGATGAGAAGACCATGGATAATTGTGATGACGAGCGTCATGGAGAACTGTAATGACAAGGGGCCTGGAGCATTGTAATGACAGGGGTCATGGAGCATTGTGATGACAAGGGTCATGGAGCATTCTGAAGACAAGCTTGTGGAGTATTGTGATGACAATGGCATGGAGCATTGTGATGAAAAGGGCATGGAGCATTGTGATGAAAATGGCATAGAGCCTTTTCATGACAGGTTTCGAGAAGCATTCTGACGACAAGTGTCAGGGAGCATTGTCATGACAAGTGTATTGAGCATTGTGATGATGAAGGTCATGGAGCATTGTGATGACAAGGGCAAGGAGTATTGTGATGACAGGCATCATGGAGCGTTGTGATGACAAGTGTTATGGAACAATGTGATCACAAGGGTTTGGAGCACTGTGATGACAGAGGTCATGGATCATTTTGATATCAAGGAGCATGGAGCATTGTGATGAGAAGATCATGGAGCATTGAGCTGAAAATGTTCATGGAGTATTCTGATGAAAGGGGTCATGGAGCATTGTGATGACAAGGTCCTGGAGCACTCTGATGAGAAGACCATGGAGCCTTGTGATGAGAAGTCTCATGGAGCATTCTGATGAAAAGGGGCATGGAGCATTGTGATTACAGGGGTCTTGGAGCATTGTGATGAAATGGGCATGGATCATTGTGATGAAAAAGGCATGGAGCCTTGTCATGACAGTGTTCAAGGAGCATACTGATGGCAAGAGTCAGGGAGCATTGTGATGGCAAGTGTATTGAGCATTGTGATGACAAATGTTATGGAGCATTGTGATGAGAAAACCATGGATAATTGTGATGACGAGCGACATGGGGCGTTGTGATGACAAGTGTTATGGAACATTGTGATCAGAAGAGTTTGGAGCATTGTGATGACAGAGGACATGGAGCATTTTGATTTCATTGTGATGACAATAGCATGAAGCATTATGATGATGGGCATGGTGCATTGTGATGACAGGGTTCATGGAGCATTGAGATGAAAAGGGACATGGAGCATTGTGATTACAGGTGTCTTGGAGCATTGTGATGACAAGGGCATGGAGCATTGTGAATGAGAAGGCCATGGAGCATTCTGATGACATGCGTCATGGAGCTTTGTGATGACAAGCGCATGGAGAACTTGTCTGAAAGTTTTCATGGATTATAGTGATGAGAGTGGGCATGGAGCATTGTGATGACAAGGACACGGAACAATGTGATACCTGGGTCATGGAGGATTGTAATGACAAGGTCATGAGCATTGTGATGAGTAGGGCATCCAGCATTGTGATGACAGGCGTCATGGAGCTTTGTGATGACAAGGGCATGGAGCAATGTGATGAGAGGCTTCATGAAGAATTGTGATGACAATGGCATGGAGCATTGTGATGCCAAGGGTCATGGAGCTTTGTGATGACAAAGGTCATGGAGCATTTTAATGACAAGGGAGTGGTGCATTGTGATGATAACGGCATGTAGCATTGTGATGATAGGGGCCATGGAACATTGTGATGACAGTGGTGAGGGAGTATTGTGATGACTAGTGATGGAACATTGTGATATCAGTGGTGAGAGAGCATTTTCATGAGAAGTGCATGGAGCATTGTGATGATAATGTTTATGGAGCATTCTGATGACAAGGATGTGGAGCATTGTGATGACAACCGCATGGCACATTGTGATCACATCGGTCATGGAGCATTGTGCTGACAAGCTCATGGAGCATTGTGATGACAAGTGTCATGGAACATTGTGCTGAACAAAGGCATGGAGCATTGTGATGCCAAGGGTCACAGAGCATTGTGATGAAAAGTTCATGGAGCATTGTGGTGACAAAGTTCACAGAGACTTGTGATGATGAGGGAATGGACCACTGTGATGACAATGTCTTGAGGCATTTTGATGACTGGAGTCACGGAGCATTGTGATGACAGGTGTCATGGAGCATTGTGATGACAAGTGCATGGAGCATTGTGATGACAGGGGCATGGAGCATCGGTCTGAAAAATTTCATGGATTATTGTGATGAGAGTGAGCATTGCACATTGTGATGACAAGGGCATGGTGCACTATGAAGAAAAGGTCATGGAGTATTGTGAAGTCAGGTGTCAGGGAGCATTGTGATGACCTATGTCATGGTGCATTGTGATGACAACGGCATGGAGCATTGTGAAGAAAAGTGTCATGGAGGATTGTGATGACAAAGGTAATGGAGCATTGTGATGACAATGGTCATGGAGAATTGTGATGAAAAGGGCATGGAGCATTGTGATGACAAGGGCTTTTGAGAATTTTGATGACAAGTTCGTGAAGCACTGTGATGAAAAGCACATGGAGCTTGCTATGACAGGGGTCATGGAGCATTGTGATGACAACTGCATGGAGAATGTGATTACAAGAGCATGTAACATTGTGATTTGAAGTGTCATGGAGCATTGTGATGGCAAGAGAGTGGAGAATTGTGATGAGAAGACCATGGATAATTGTGATGACGAGCGTCATGGAGAACTGTAATGACAAGGGGCCTGGAACATTGTGATGACTGGTGTCATGGAGCATTGTGATGACAGGGGTCATGGAGCATTGTGATGACAAGGGTCATGGAGCATTCTGAAGACAAGCTTGTGGAGTATTGTGATGAAAATGGCATGGAGCATTGGGATGACAAAGTTCATGGAGCATTGTGATGACAAGGGCAAGGAGTATTGTGATGACAGGCATCATGGAGTGTTGTGATGACAAGTGTTATGGAACAATGTGATCACAAGGGTTTGGAGCACTGTGATGACAGAGGTCATGGATCATTTTGATATCAAGGAGCATGGAGCATTTTGATTACAGGGGCCTTGGAGCATTGTAAAGAAAAGTGCATGGATCATTGTGAGGAAATGGCATGCAACCCTGTCATGACAGGTTTCAAGGAGGATACTGAAGACCAATGTCAGGGAGCATTGTGATGATAAGTGTATTGAGCATTGTGTTGACAAAGGTCATGGAGCATTGTGATGAGAAGACCATGGATAATTGTGATGAGGAGCGTCATGAGGCGTTGTGATGACAAGTGTTATGGAACACTGTGATCACAAGGGTGTGGAGCATTGTGATGACAGAGGTCATGGAGCATTTTGTTTTCATTGTGATGACAATAGCATGAAGCATTATGATGATGGGCATGGTGCATTGTGATGACAGTGTTCATGGAGAATTGAGATGAAAAGGGGCATGGAGCATTGTGACTACAGGGGCCTTGGAGCATTGTGATGACAAGGTACATGCAGCCTTGTGATGACAATGCTGTGGAATGTTGTGATGGCAGGGGTCATGGAGCATTGTTATGACAGGGCTAATGGAGCATTGTGATGACAAGGGCATGGAGCATTGGTTTGAAATGTTTCATGGATTATTGTGATGACAGTGGGCATGGAGGATTGTGATGACAAGGGCAGGGAACACGGTGATACATGGGTCATTGAGGATTGTAATGACAAGGCATGGAGCATTGTGTTGAGTAAGGCATCGAGCATTGTGATGACAAGCGTCATGGAGCTTTGTGATGACAAGGGCAAGGAGGAATGTGATGAGAGTGTTCATGGAGCACTGTGATGACAATGGCATGTAGCATTGTGATGCCAAGGGTCATGGAGCTTGGTGATGACAAAGGTCATGGAGCATTTTGATGACAAGAGTGTGGTGCATTGTGATGAGTAGGGCAGGGAGCATTGTGATGAAAGGGTCATGGAACAATTTGATGAAAAGGGTCAGGGAAAATTTTGCTGACAGGGGTTATGGAACATTGTGATGTCAGTGGTCATGGAGCATTGTGATGATAAGGGCATGTAGCATTTTGATGACAGGGGTAATGGAACATTGTGATGACAGGGGTGAGGGAGTATTGTGATGACTAGTGATGGAACATTGTGATATCAGTGGTGAGAGAGCATTTAGATGAGAAGTGCATGGAGCATTGTGATGACAAGTTTTATGGAGCTTTGTGATGACAAGGTTGTGGAGCATTGTCATGACAAGTGCATGGCACATTGTGATGACATGTGTCTTGGAGCATTGGGCTGAGAAGCGCATGTAGGATTGTGATGACAAGGGTCATGGAGCATTGTGCTGACAAAGGCATGGAGCGTTGTGATGACAAGTTTTACAGAGCATTGTCAAGACGAGGGAATGGACCATTGTGATGACAAAGGTCATAAAGCATTGTGATGACTGGAGTCACGGAGCATTATGATGTGAGGGGTCATGGAGCATTGTGATTACAAGGGCATGGAGCATTGTGATGACAGGGGCATGGAGAATTGGTCTGACAAGTTTCATGGAATATTGGTATGAGGGTGGGCATGGCACATTGTGATGACAAGGGCATGGAACCTTTTTATGACAAGGTCATGTAGTATTGTGAAGACAGGTGTCATGGAGCATTGTGATGACATATGTCATGGTGCACTGTGATGACAATGGCGTGGAGCATTGTGAGGCCAAGTGTCATGGAGGATTGTGATGACAAATGTAATGGAGCATTGTGATGCCAAGTGTCATGGAGGATTGTGATGACAAATGTAATGGAGAATTGTATGACAATTGCTTGGAGAATTGTGATGAAAAGGGTCATGGAGCATTGTGAGGACCAGGGCAGGGAGCACTGTGATGGAAAGACCGTGCAGCATTGTGATGAGAAGACCATGGATAATTGTGATGACGAGTGTCATGGAGCACTGTAATGACAAGAGGCATGGAGCATTGTGATTACAGGGGTCATGGAACATTGTGATGACAGGGGTCATGGAGCATTGTGATGACATGGGTCATGGAGCATTCTGATGACAAGCTTGTGGAGTATTGTGATGACAATGGCATGGAGCATAGTGATGAAAGGTCATGGAGCATTGTGATGAAAAAGGCATGGAGACTTTTCATGACAGGGTTCAAGGAGCATTCTGAAGACAAATGTCAGGGAGCAGTGTGATGACAAGGGCATCGAGCATGGTGATGAGAAGGCCACGGAGCGTTCTGATGATATGGGTCATGGAGCTTTGTGATGACAAGGGCAAGGAGCACTGTGATTACTGGGGTCTTGGAACATTGTGATGAAAAGCGCATGGATCATTGTGATGAAAAAGGCATGGAGCCTTGTCATGACAGGGTTCAAGAAGCATACTGACGACAAGTGGCAGGGAGCATTGAGATGACAAGTGTATTGAGCATTGTGATGACAAAGGTCATGGAGCATTGTGATGAGAAGACCATGGATAATTGTGATGAGGAGCATCATGTGGCATTGTGATGACAAGTGTTATGGAACATTGTGATCACAAGGGTTTGGAGCATTGTGATGACAGAGGTCATGGAGCATTTTGATTTCATTGTGATGACAATAGCATTAAGCATTATGATGATGGGCATGGTGCATTGGAATGACAGAGTTCATTGAGCATTGGGATGAAAAGGGGCATGGAGCGTTGTGAATACAGCAGTCTTGGAGCACTGTGATGACAAGGGCATGGAGCATTGTGAATGAGAAGGCCATGGAGCATTCTGATGACATAAGTCATTGAGCTTCGTGATGACAAGGGCATGGAGCACTGTGATTACAGGGGTGTTGGAGAATTGTGATGACAAGGGTCATGGAGCCTTGTGATGACGAGGCCATGGAACATTGTGATGGCAGGGGTCATGGAGCATTGTTTTGACACGGGTAATGGAGCCTTTTGATGACAAGGGCATGGAGCATTTGTGTGAAAAGTTTCATGGATTATTGTGATGAGTGTGGACATGGAGCATTGTGATGTCAAGGGCAAGGAACACGGTGATACATGGATCATGGAGGATTGTAATGACAAGGGCATGGAGCACTGTGATGAGAAGAGCATCGAGCATTGTGATGACAAGCGTCATGGAGCTTTGTGATGACAAGGGCATGGAGCAATGTGATGAGAGGGTTCATGGAGCATGGTGATGACAATGGCCTGGAACATTGTGATGCCAAGGGTCATGGAGCACTGGGATGACAAGCGTCACGGAGCATTCGGATTACAGGTGTCATGGAGCATTGGGATGACAAGCGCATGGATCATTGTGATGACAAGTGTCTTGGAGCATTTTGATGACAAGAGTCCCAGATCATTGTGTTGTCTGGAGTGAGGGAGCGCTGTGATAACAGTGGTCATGGAGCATTGTGATGACATGTGTAATGGAGCATTGTAATGGCAAGGGCATGGAACATTGTGATGAGAAGTCCATGGAGCATTTTGATGACATGCATCATGGAGCTTTGTGATGACAAGGGCATGGAGCATTGTGATTGCAGTGGTCATGGAACATTGTGATGACAGAGGTGAGGGAGTATTGTGATGACTAGTGATGGAACATTGTGATATCAGTGGTGAGAGAGCATTTTGATGAGAAGTGCATGGAGCACTGTGATGACAAGTTTTATGGAGCATAGCGATGAAAAGGATGTAGAGCATTGTGATGAAATGTTCATGGTGCATTGTGATGTCATGGGTCATGGAGCATTGTGCTGAGAAGCGCATGGAGCATTGTGATGAAAAGGGACATGGAGCATTGTGATGTCCAGGTCATGGAGCATTGTGATGGCAAGACCGTGGAGCATTGTAATCGCAAGACCATGGAGCATTTTGATGACGAGTGTCATCGAGCACTGTAACGACACGGGGCATGGAGAATTGTGATGACAAGGGTCATGGAGCATTCTGATGACAAGCTTGTGGAGTACTGTGATGACAATGGCATGGAGCATTGTGGTGAAAAAGGCATGGAGCATTGTGATGAAAAAGGCATGGAACCTTTTCATGACAGGGATCAAGGAGCATTCTGACGTCAAGTGTCAGGGAGCATTGTGATGACAAGTGTGTTGAGCATTGTGATGACAAAGGTCATGGAGCATTGTGATGACAAGGGAATGGAGTATTGTGATGAGAGGCATCATGGAGCCTTGTGATGAGAAGTGTTATGGAGCAATGTGATCACAAGGATTTGGAGCACTGTGATGACAGAGGTCATGGATCATTTTGATATCAAGGAGCATGGAACATTGTGATGACAGGGGTCATGGAGCATTGTGATGAGAAGATCATGGAGTATTGAGCTGAAAATGTTCATGGAGTATTCTGATGAAAGGGGTCATGGAGCATTGTGATGACAAGGTCCTGGAGCACTCTGATGAGAAGACCATGGAGCCTTGTGATGAGAAGTCTCATGGAGCATTCTGATGAAAAGGGGCATGGAGCATTGTGATTACAGGGGTCTTGGAGCATTGTGATTACAAGGGCATGGAGCATTGTGATGAAAAAGGCATGGAGCCTTGTCATGACAGGGTTCAAGGAGCATACTGAGGGCAAGAGTCAGGGAGCATTGTGATGACAAGTGTATTGAGCATTGTGATGACAAAAGTTATGGAGCATTGTGATGAGAAGACCATGGATAATTGTGATGATGAGTGTCATGGGGCGTTGTGATGACAAGTGTTATGGAACATTGTGATCACAAGGGTTTGGAGCATTGTGATGACAGAGGTCATGGAGCATTTTGATTTCATTGTGATGACAATAGCATGAAGCATTATGATGATGGGCATGGTGCATTGTGATGACAGGGTTCATGGAGCATTGAGATGAAAAGGTACATGGAACATTGTGATTACAGGTGTCTTGGAGCATTGTGATGACAAGGGCATGGAGCATTGTGAATGAGAAGGCCATGGAGCATTCTGATGACATGCGTCATGGAGCTTTGTGATGACAAGGGCATGGAGCATTTGTCTGAAAATTTTCATGGATTATTGCGATGAGAGTGGGCATGGAACATTGTGATGACAAGGACACGGAACACTGTGATACATGGGTCATGGAGGTTTCTAATGACTAAGTCATGGAGCATTGTGATGAGAGGGGCATCGAGCATTGTGATGACAAGCGTCATGGAGCTTTGTGATGACAATGGCATGGAGCAATGTAATGAGAGTCTTCAGTAAGCATTGTGATGACAATGGCATGGAGCATTGTGATGCCAAGGGTCATGGAGCTTTATGATGACAAAGGTCATGGAGCATTTTAATGACAAGGGAGTGGTGCATTGTGATGATAACGGCATGTAGCATTTTGACGATAGGGGTCATGGAACATTGTGATGACAGGGGTGAGGGAGTATTGTGATGACTAGTGATGGAACATTGTGATATCAGTGGTGAGAGAGCATTTTCATGAGAAGTGCATGGAGCATTGTGATGATAATGTTTATGGAGCATTGTGATGACAAGGATGTGGAGCATTGTGATGACAACCGCATGGCATATTGTGATCACATCGGTCATGGAACATTGTGCTGACAAGCTCATGGATCATTGTGATGACAAGTGTCATGGAACATTGTGCTGACAAAGTCATGGAGCATTGTGATACCAAGGGCCACAGAGCATTGTGATGAAAAGTTCATGGAGCATTGTGGTGACAAAATTCAGAGAGAATTGTGATGATGAGGGCATGGGCCATTACGATGACAAAGACTTGAGGCATTGTGATGACTGGAGTCACGGAGCATTGTGATGACAGGTGTCATGGAGCATTGTGATGACAAGTGCATGGAGCATTGTGATGACAGGTGCATGGAGCATCGGTCTGAAAAATTTCATGGATTATTGTGATGACAGTGGGCATTGCACATTGTGATGACAAGGGCATGGAGCACTATGAAGGAAAGGTCATGGAGTATTGTGAAGTCAGGTATCAGGGAGCATTGTGATGACGTATGTCATGGTGCATTGTCATGACAATGGCATGGAGCATTGTGATGACAAGTGTCATGGAGGATTGTGATGACAAAGGTAATGGAGCATTGTGATGACAATGGTCATGGAGCATTGTGATGAAAAGGGCATGGAGCATTGTGATGACAAGGGCTTTTGAGAATTTTGATGACAAGTTCGTGAAGCACTGTGATGAAAAGCACATGGAGCTTGCTATGACAGGGGTCATGGAGCATTTTCATGACAAGGGAGTGGTGCATTGTGATGATAACAGCATGTAGCATTGTGATGATAGGGGTCATGGAACATTGTGATGACAAGGGTGAGGGAGTATTGTAATGACTAGTGATGGAACATTGTGATATCAGTGGTGAGAGAGCATTTTCATTAGAAGTTCATGGAGCATTGTGATGACAATGTTTATGGAGCATTGTGATGACAAGGATGTGGAGCACTGTGATGACAACTGCATGGCACATTGTGATCAAATCGGTCATGGAGCATTGTGCTGACAAGCTCATGGAGCATTGTGATGACAAGTGTCATGGAACATTGTGCTGACAAAGGCATGGAGCATTGTGATGCCAAGGGTCACAGAGCATTGCGATGAAAAGTTCATGGAGCATTGTGGTGACAAAATTCAGAGAGACTTGTGATGATGAGGGCATGGACCATTATGATGACAAAGTCTTGAGGCATTGTGTTGACTGGAGTCACGGAGCATTGTGATGACAGGTGTCATGGAGCATTGTGATGACAAGTGCATGGAGCATTGTGATGACAGGGGCATGGAGCATCGGTCTGAAAAATTTCATGGATTATTGTGATGACAGTGGGCATTGCACATTGTGATGACAAGGGCATGGAGCACTATGAAGGAAAGGTCATGGAAAATTGTGAAGTCAGGTATCAGGGAGCATTGTGATGACCTATGTCATGGTGCATTGTGATGACAACGGCATGGAGCATTGTGATGAAAAGTGTCATGGAGGATTGTGATGACAAAGGTAATGCAGCATTGTGATGACAATGGTCATGGAGCATTGTGATGAAAAGGGCATGGAGCATTGTGATGACAAGGTCTTTTGAGAATTTTGATGACAAGTTCGTGAAGCACTGTGATGAAAAGCACATGGAGCTTGCTATGACAGGGGTCATGGAGCATTGTGATGACAAGTGCATGGAGAATGTGATTACAAGAGCATGTAACATTGTGATTTGAAGTGTCATGGTGCATTGTGATGGCAAGACAGTGGAGCATTGTGATGAGAAGACCATAGATAATTGTGATGACGAGCGTCATGGAGAACTGTAATGACAAGGGGCCTGGAGCATTGTAATGACAGGGGTCATGGAGCATTGTGATGACAAGGGTCATGGAGCATTCTGAAGACAAGCTTGTGGAGTATTGTGATGACAATGGCATGGAGCATTGTGATGAAAAGGGCATGGAGCATTGTGATGAAAATGGCATAGAGCCTTTTCATGACAGGGTTCGAGAAGCATTCTGACGACAAGTGTCAGGGAGCATTGTCATGACAAGCGTATTGAGCACTGTGATGATGAAGGTCATGGAGCATTGTGATGACAAGGGCAAGGAGTATTGTGATGACAGGCATCATTGAGCGTTGTGATGACAAGTGTTATGGAACAATGTGATCACAAGGGTTTGGAGCACTGTGATGACAGATGTAAAGGATCATTTTGATATCAAGGAGCATGGAGTATTGTGATGGCAGGTGTCATGGAGCATTGTGATGAGAAGATCATGGAGAATTGAGCAGAAAATGTTCATGGAGTATTATGATGAAAAGGGGCATGGAGCATTGTGATTACAGGTCTCTTGGAGCATAGTGATGACAAGGGCATGGAGCATTGTGAATGAGAAGGCCATGGAGCATTCTGATGACATGTGTCATGGAGCTTTGTGATGACAAGGGCCTGGAGCATTTGTCTGAAAATTTTCATGGATTATTGTGATGACAGTGGGCACGGAGCATTGTGATGACAAGGACACGGAACCCTGTGATACATGGGTCATGGAGGATTGTAATGACATGTCATGGAGCATTGTGATGTGAAGGGCATTGAGCATTGTGATGACAAGCGTCATGGAGCTTTGTGATGACAAGGGCACGGAGCAATGTGATGAGAGGCTTCATGAAGCATTGTGATGACAATGGCATGGAGCACTGTGATGAAAAGGGCATGGAGCATTGTGATGAAAAAGGCATACAGCCTTTTCATGACAGGGTGCGAGAAGCATTCTGACGAAAAGAGTCAGGGAGCATTGTGATGACAAGTGTATTGAGCATTGTGATGACAAATATCATGGAGCATTGTGATGATAAGGGCATGGAGTATTGTGATGACAGGCATCATGGAGCGTTGTGATGATATATGTTATGGAACAATGTGATCACAAGTGTTTGGAGCACTGTGATGACAGATGTCATGGTTCATTTTGATATCAAGGAGCATGGAGCATTGTGATGACAGGGGTCATGGAGTATTGTGATGAGAAGATCATGGAGCATTGAGCTGAAAATATTCATGGAGTATTCTGATGAAAGGGGTCATAGAGCATTGTGATGACAAGGTCCTGGAGCACTCTGATGAGAAGAGCATGGAGCCTTGTGATGAGAAATCTCATGGAGCATTCTGATGAAAATGGGCATGGAGCATTGTGATTACAGGGGTCTTGGAGCATTGTGATGAAAGGGGAATGGATCATTGTGATGAGAAAAGCATGGAGCCTTGTCATGACCTGGTTCAAGGAGCATACTGATGGCAAGTGTCAGGGAGCATTGTGATTACTAGTGTATTGAGCATTGTGATGACAAATGTCATGGAGCATTGTGATGAGAAGATCATGGATAATTGTGATGACGAGCATCATGGGGCGTTGTGATGACAAGTGTTATGGAACTTTGTGATCACAAGGGTTTGGAGCATTGTGATGACAGAGGTCATGGAGCATTTTGATTTCATTGTGATGACAATAGCATGAAGCATTATGATGATGGGCATGGTGCATTGTGATGACAGGGTTCATGGAGCATTGAGATGAAAAGGGAGATGGAGCATTGTGATTACAGGTGTCTTGGAGCATTGTGATGACAAGGGCATGGAGTATTGTGATGGAGAAGGCCATGGAGCATTCTGATGACATGTGTCATGGAGCTTTGCGATGACAAGGGCATGGAGCAGTTGTCTGAAAACTTTCATGGATTATTGTGATGAGAGTGGGCATGGAGCATTGTGATGAAAAGGACATGGAACACTGTGATACATGGGTCAAGGAGGATTGTAATGACAAGGTCATGGAGCATTGTGATGAGAAGGGCATCGAGCATTGTGATGACAAGCGTCATGGAGCTTTGTGATGACAAGGGCATGGAGCAATGTAATGAGAGCCTTCAGGAAGAATTGTGATGACAATGGCATGGAACATTGTGATGCCAATGGTCATGGAGCTTTGTAATGACAAAGGTCATGCAGCATTTTGATGACAAGGGAGTGGTGCATTGTGATGATAATGGTATGTAGCATTGTGATGATAGGGGTCATGGAACATTGTGATGACAGGGGTGAGGGAGTATTGTGATGACTAGTGATGGAACATTGTGATATCAGTGGTGAGAGAGCATTTTCATTAGAAGTGCATGGAGCATTGTGATGACAATGTTTATGGTGCATTGTGATGACAAGGATGTGCAGCATTGTGATGACAACCGCACGGCACATTGTGATCACATCGGTCATGGAGCATTGTGATGACAAGTGTCATGGAACATTGTGCTGACAAAGGCATGGAGCCTTGTGATGCCAAGGGTCACAGAGCATTGTGATGAAAAGTTCATGGAGCATTGTGGTGACAAAGTTCACAGAGACTTGTGATGATGAGGGCATGGACCACTGTGATGACAAATTCTTTAGGCGTTGTAATGACTGGATTCACAGAGCATTGTGATAACAGGTGTCATGGAGCATTGGGATGACAAGGGCATGGAGCGTTGTGATGACAGGAGCATGGAGCCTCGGTCTGAAAAATCTCTTGGATTATTGTGATGACAGTGGGCATTTCACATTGTGATGACAAGGGCATTGAGCACTATGAAGAAAAAGTCATGGAGTATTGTGAAGTCAGGTGTCAGGGAGCATTGTGATGACCTATGTCATGGTGCATTGTGGTGACAACGGCATGGAGCATTGTGATGACAAGTGTCATGGGGGATTCTGATGACAAATGTAATGGAGCATTGTGATGACAATGATCATGGAGCATTGTGATGAAAAGGGCATGGAGCATTGTGATGACAAGGGCTTTGAGAATTTTGATGACAAGTTCGTGAAGCACTGTGATGAAAAGCACATGGAGCTTGCTATGACAGGGGTCATGGAGCATTGCGATGACAAGTGCATGGAGAATGTGAATACAAGACCATGTAACATTGTGATTTGAAGTGTCATGGAGCATTGTGATGGCAAGACGGTGGAGCATTGTGATGAGAAGACCATGTATAATTGTGATGACGAGCGTCATGGAGAAATGTAAAGACAAGGGGCCTGGAGCATTGTGATGACAGGTGTCATGGGGCATTGTGATGACAGGGGTCATGGAGCATTGCGATGACAAGGGTCATGGAGCATTCTGATGACAAGCTTGTGGAGTATTGTGATGACAATGGCATGGAGCATTGTGATGAAAAGGGAATGGAGCATTGTGATGAAAAAGGCATAGAGCCTTTTCATGACAGGGTTTGAGAAGCATTCTGACGACAAGTGTCAGGGAGCATTGTGATGACAAGTGTATTGAGCATTGTGATGACAAAGGTCATGGAGCATTGTGATGAAAAGGGCATGGAGTATTGTGATGACAGGCCTCATGGAGCGTTGTGATGACAAGTGTTATGGAACAATGTGATCACAAGTGTTTGGAGCACTGTGATGACAGAAGTCATGGATCATTTTGATATCAAGGAGCATGGAGCATTGTGATGACAGGGGTCATGGAGCATTGTGATGCGAAGATCATGGAGCATTGAGCAGAAAATATTCATGGAGGATTCTGATGAAAGGGGTCATGGAGCATTGTGATGACAAGGTCCTGGAGCACTCTGATGAGAAGACCATGGTGCCTTGTGATGAGAAGTCTCATGGAGCATTCTGATGAAAATGGGCATGGAGCATTGCGATTACAGGGGTCTTGGAGCATTGTGATTACAAGGGCATGGAGCATTGTGAGAGATGTCCAAGGAGCATTCTGATGACATGCATCATGGAGCTTTGTGAAGACCAGGGCATGGATCATTGTGATTACAGGGGACTTGGAGCATTGTGATGAAAATGGCATGGAGCATTGTGATGAAAAGGCATGGAGCCTTGTCATGACAGGGTTCAAGAGCATAATGACAACAAGTTTCAGGGAGCATTGTGATGACAAGTGTATTGAGCATTGTGATGACAAAGGTAAAGGAACATTGTGATGAGAAGTGCATGGATAATTGTGATGACGAGCCTCATTGGGCGTTGTGATGGCAAGTGTTATGGAGCATTGTGATCACATTGGTTTGGAGCATTGTGATGACAGAGGTCATGGAGCATTTTGATTTCATTGTGATGACAATAGCATGAAGCATTAAGATGATGGTCATGGTTCATTGTGATGACAGGGTTCATTGAGCATTGTGATGAGAAGATCATGGAGCACTGAGCTGAAAATATTCATTGAGTATTCTGATGAAAGGGATATTGGAGCATTGTGATGACAAGGTCCTTGAGCACTCTGATGAGAAGACCATGGAGCCTTGTGATGAGAAGTCTCATGGAGCATTCTGATGAAAAATAGGATGGAGCATTGTGATTACAGGGGTCTTGGAGCATTGTGATTACAAGGGCATGGAGCATTGTGAGAGATGTCCAAGGAGCATTCTGATGACATGCGTCATGGAGCTTTGTGATGACCAGTGCAAGGAGCATAGTGATTACATGGGTTTTGGAGCATTGTGATTACAAGGGCATGGAGCATTGTGATGAAAAAGGCATGGAGCCTTGTCATGACAGGGTTCAAGGAGCATACTGAGGGCAAGAGTCAGGGAGCATTGTGATGACAAGTGTATTGAGCAATGTGATGACAAAAGTTATGGAGCATTGTGATGAGAAGACCATGGATAATTGTGATGATGAGTGTCATTGGGCGTTGTGATGACAAGTGTTATGGAACATTGTGATCACAAGGGTTTGGAGCATTGTGATGACAGAGGTCATGGAGCATTTTGATTTCATTGTGATGACAATAGCATGAAGCATTATGATGATGGGCATGGTGCATTGTGATGACAGGGTTCATGGAGCATTGAGATGAAAAGGTACATGGAGCATTGTGATTACAGGTGTCTTGGAGCATTGTGATGACAAGGGCATGGAGAATTGTGAATGAGAAGGCCAAGGAGCATTCTGATGACATGCGTCATGGAGCTTTGTGATGACAAGGGCATGGAGCATTTGTCTGAAAATTTTCATGGATTATTGTGATGGGAGTGGGCATGGAGCATTGTGATGACAAGGACACGGAACACTGTGATACATGGGTCATGGAGGATTGTAATGACAAGGTCATGGAGCATTGTGATGAGAAGGGCATCGAGCATTGTGATGACATGTGTCATGGAGCTTTTTGATGACAAGGGCATGGAGCAATGTGATGACAGGCTTCATGAAGCATTGTGATGACAATGGCTTGGAGCATTGTGATGCCATGGGTCATGGAGCTTTGTGATGACAAAGGTCATGGAGCATTTTGATGACATGGGAGTGGTGCATTGTGATGATAACGGCATGTAGCATTGTGATGATAGGGGTCATGGAACATTGTGATGACAGGGGTGAGGGCGTATTGTGATGCCTAGTGATGGAACATTGTGATATCAGTGGTGATAGAGCATTTTCATGAGAAGAGCATGGAGCATTGTGATGACAATGTTTATGGAGCATTGTGATGACAAGGATGTGGAGCATTGTGATGACAACCGCATGGCACATTGTGATCACATCGGTCATGGAGCATTGTGCTGACAAGCTCATGGAGCATTGTGATGACAAGTGTCATTGAACATTGTGCTGACAAAGGCATGCAGCATTGTGATGCCAAGGGTCACAGAGCACTGTGATGAAAAGTTCATGGTGCATTTTGGTGACAAATGTCACAGAGACTTGTGATGATGAGGGCATGGACCATTGTGATGACAATGTCTTGAAGCATTGTGATGACTGGAGTTAAGGAGCATTGTGATGACATGTATCATGGAGCATTGTGATGACAAGTGCATGGAGCTTGTGATGACAGGGACATGGAGCATCTGTCTGAAAAATTTCATGGATTATTGTGATGACAGTGGGCATTGCACATTGTGATGACAAGGGCATGGAGCACTGTGAAGAAAAGGTCATGGAGTATTGTGAAGTCAGGTGTCAGGGAGCATTGTGATGACCTATGTCATGGTGCATTGTGATGACAACGGCATGGAGCATTGTGATGCCAAGTGTCATGGAGGATTGTGATGACAAATGTTTTGGAGCATTGTTATGACAAGCGCTTGGAGCACTGTGATGAGAAGTGTCATGGAGCGTTGTGATGACAAGGGCATGGAGCATTGTGATGACCAAGGACATTGAGAATTTTGATGCCAACGTCGTGAAACATTGTGATGACAAGCACATGGAACTTGCTGTGACAGGTGTCATGGAGCATTGTGATGACAAGTGCATGGATAATTGTGATGAAAATAGCACGTAACTTTGTGACGAGAAGGGTCATGGAGCATTGTGATGACAAGGACGTGGAGAATTGTGATGACAAGGGACATGGAGCACTGTGATGACCAGGGCATTGAGCATTGTGATCACAAGACCGTGGAGCATTGTGATGAGAAGGTCATGGATAATTGGGATGACGAGCGTCATGGAGCACTGTAATGACAAGGGAAACGGAGCATTTTGATGGCAGGTGTAATGTATCATTGTGATGACAGGGGTCATGGAGCATTCTGATGACAAGCTTGTGGAGTATTGTGATGATACTAGCATGGAGCATTGTGATGAAAAGGGCATGGAGCCTTTTCATGACAGTGTTCAAGGAGCATTCTGACGACAAGTGTCAGGGAGTATTGTGATGAGAAGCGTATTGAGCATTTTGATGACAAATTTCATGCAGCATTGTTATGACAGGCATCATGGAGCGTTGTGATGACAAGTGTTATGGAACAATGTGATCACAAGGGTTAGGAACATTGTGATGACAGAGGTCAATGATCATTTTCATTTCAAGAAGCATGGATCATTGTGATGACAAGGGCATGAAGCCATGTGAACCCAAGGTTCACCGAGGATTTTGATGACAATGGGAATGGAGTATTGTGATGTCAAGTGCATGGAGCATTGTGATGACAATGTCATGAAGCATTTTGCTGACAAAGGCATGGAGCATTTTGATGACAAGGGTCATGGAGCACTGTGATGACAAGAGTCACGGAGCATTGCGATTACAGGTGTCATGGAGCATTGGTATGGCAAGGGCATGGATCATCGTGATGACAAGTGTCATGGATCATTGTGTTGTCAGGGTTCATGAAGCATTGTCATGATAGTGCTAATGGAGCATTGTGATGACAAGGGCATGGATTATTGTGATGACAGGCATCAGGGAGCGTTGTGATGACAAGTGTTATGGAGCATTGTGATGACAAGTGTTATGGAACATTGTGATCACAAGTGTTTGGAGCATTGTGATGAGAGAGGTCATGGATCATTTTTATTTCAAGAATCATGGAGCATTGTGATGACAAGGGCATGAATCAATGTGATCCCAAGGTTCATGGAGGATTGTGATGACACTGGTAATGGAGAATTGTGAGGACAAGTGCATGGAGCATTGTGATGACAAGGTCATGTAGCATTTTGCTGACAAAGGCATGGAGCACCGTGATGACAAGTGTCATGGAGCTATGTGACAACAAGCGTCAAGGACCATTGTGATTACAGGGGTCATGGAGCATGGGGATGACAAGCGCATGGAATATTCTGATGACAAGTGGCATGGATAATTTTGATGGCTGTGGTCATGTAGCATTGTGATGACATGGGTCATGGAGCATTGTGATGAGAAGGTCATGGAGCACTGGGCTGAAAATATTCATGGAGTACTGTGATGACAGGTGTCGTGGAGCATTGTGATGAGAAAGGAATGGAGCAATGTGATGAGAAGGTCCTGGAGCACTGTGATGAGATGGCAATGGAGCCTTGTGATGACAAGTGTCATGGAGCATTTTGCTGACAAAGGCATGGAGCATTGTGATGACAAGGGACACAGAGCATTGTGAAGAAAAGTTCATGGAGCATTGTGGTGACAGAGATCACAGAGCCTCGTGTGACGAGGGCAAGGATCATTGGTCTGACAATTTTCATGGATTATTGTGATGACTGTGGGCATGGAGCATTGTGATGACAAGGGCATGGAGCATTGTGGTGACAAAGATCACAGAGCCTTGTGTGACCAGGGCATGGACCATTGTGATGACAAAGGTCATGAAGCATTGTGATGACTGGAGTCACGGAGCATTGTCATGACAGGTGTCATGGAGCATTGTGATGACAAGAGACGTGGAGCATTCTGACATAAGATATCACTTATGAAGGAAATGTAAACATGGCTACACATGACCAGAATTAGGAAAGAGAACAGAGTCTCACATTTAGAAAACGTACTTATGCCTGCTTAAGGGGAAAGGAGAGGTGGGGAGATGACCAAAACCAGAGTTTCATATTAGCACAGGTACCGTTGCATAATCCAAATACAGAAGAGACAAGACCTACTCCTTCCTCAGTGAACCGGACTCAACAGCCCTATTCCCGCAGAGGAATATATCTGACTAGTAAGAATCTTAATACCTACGTATTGATATGTCTCCGTAAGGGAATCAAGTGTGTCTAGACCGGCATAAACACGTCAGTGAAAATCAGCTCAACCTCATTATATAAATGAATTTCAAAAACAAAACAAAAAAACAGCGAAATTCTAACACAATTCCTTCAGGTGTTCTGATGAAACCTGGAATGACCCCATCTAAAATGACAGCTGGATGAGACATAAGGCTGGACACTTGGGACTGAGAGGATTGGTGAGATTGAATGAGAAAATGCAGACCGTTTAAAGCAATAATGCATGCCACCAATTCCATGGGTTCCAACTCGACAGGTAAAAGGGAATATCACTACAGTTATAACATGTATGGGAAACGTAGAGAATGGAGAGACTGTGAATACGAAAGGATTCTATAACTCAAATAATAGTCCCTATCCCGGTGCTCTGGTTTGAGTTTCCAACTGCTTTACTATCAAGCTCCCAACTTGGAGAGACAGACCCTTTAACCTCCTGGTTCGCACAGGTTGCCAATTTGGCAGAGGATGAAAGGGAAGAGGGAGAACCAATGAGAGAGTAGCTGTTAGGCATTTGGACGGGCACATGTCACTCTAATTTCCCATCAGGAAGAAAAATTTACCAAAGTCTCAGACACCCGCCAGGAACCAGTATAGGTTCTCAACCAAAATTGTGGATTTGCTGGCAGCTTACAAAAAACGAGTTGAAAAAATGGAGCTCTGGGGCACAGCAATTCACGAACTGGCAGCGTAATAAAGGACAACTATCGTCCAAAAATCTGTTGAGCGTTAGCAAAGAGGCGGACTTGAAAACGAAACACAATAGCATGAAACAAATTTCAAGAGGTACTTTGGAATCGACTTTTAAGCACAGAAAGAGGGGCTCATTGTCGACAATGATGCACTTGGCCAAAAATTGCATATGCGTTTTCTCCAGAATATATTCAGGAAAAAACGCATATGCCCTTTTTAGCCCAGCAAGCAAGCGGGCAATGCAAATTTGCACTACAAAGAAGTATCACTTCACACCGGTCAAAAGGGACATCTGCAAAATGTGTAAAAACCAGAAAGGCAAGACAGGCCATGGAGAACAGGGAGCCTAGTTATGCTGATGGGCAGGATGTAAACTGTCAACAGCCTCTCTGGAGGAGTGCAATGTGTTCCCCAAAACAGGTAACAACACAGCTACAGAGCCACGGGCACTTCCAGTCTAGGGAATATACCTTGGGAAAACTGAAAATCAATAAGTCAGAGCCACCCCAAAATATAGGGCTGCACTGCTTACAAGAACCTCAACTAAGGTACAACTTAAGTATCTCAGGAAAGACAAAAATGTTTCAAAAATTTGTGGTACTTACATACGATGGAATATCCCTCAGCCATGAAATCAATGTCATAAGGACAGTACCAGAAAATCAGTGGATTCAGGTACGATGATTCTAAGTGAAATAAGTCACAGAGAAAAATAAACTTATCATAAGATATCACTTATGATGGTCCTGTAAACATGGCTACACCTGAACTGAGTGAGGAAAGAGAACAGAGTCTCACATTTAGAAAACACTCTTTTGCCTGCTTAAGGGGGAAGGAGAGGTGGGGTGAGGCATAAAACCAGAGTTTGCTATTAGTACATGTACCATTCCAAAAACCAACTACGGAATAGAAAAGACCTACAACTTCCTCAGTGAAAGGGACTCAAAACCCCATATTTCCCGCAGAGGAATATATCTGACTAGTAAGAATCTTAAAACCAATGTATTGATAGGTCTCCATAAGGGAATGAAGTGTGTCTAGACTCACCTAAACATGGCAGTGAGAATCAGCTCAAACCCACTTATATAAAAAGGAATTTCACAAACAAAACAAAAAATCAGGTAAATTCTTTACAATTCCTTCAGGGTCTCTGATGAAACCTGGAATGACCTTATCTGCAACGTCAGCTGGATGTGGCATAAGGCTGGACACTTGGGACTGAGAGGATTGGTGAGATTAGGTGAGCAAATGCAGACCATTTAAAGCAATAATGCGTGGCACACATTCCAACGGTCCCAACTCTCCAGGTTGAAGGGAATATTACTACAGCTATAACATGTACGGGAAACAGAGAGAAAGGACACACTGTGAATACGAAAGGTTTCTAAAACTCAACTAATAGTCCCTCTCCTGGTGCTCCGGTTTGACTTTCCAACTGCTTTACTCTCAATCTCCCAAATTGGAGATACAGCCCTTTTAACCTCCTGGTTTGCACAAGTTGCCAATTTGGCAGAGAATGAAAGAGAAGAGGGAGAACCAATGAGAGAGTAGCTGTTAGGCATTTGGACGTGCACATGTCACTCAAATTTCCTGGCAGGAAGAAGTATTAACCAAAGTCTCAGCCACCCGCCAGGAACCAGTATAGGTCCTGAACCAAAATTTTGGACTTGCGGTCAGCTCACAAAAAACGAGTTGAAAAATGGAGCTCACAGGCACAGCAATTCACAAACTGGCAGAGTAATAAAGGACAACTATCATCCAAAAATCTGTTGAGGGAAGGCAACGAGGCGGACTTGAAAGCGATCCAAAATAGCAGGAAACAGATTTCAACAGGTACATTGGATTCGCCTTTAAAGCACAGGAAGATGGGCACAAATTCGACAATGATGCACTTGGCCAGAAAGGGCTTATGGGTTTTCTCCTGAATATATTCAGGAGAAAACGCATACACCCTTTTTGGCCAAGCAAGCAAGCGGGCAATGCAAATCTGCACTACAAAGTAGTATCACTTCCCAACGGTCAAAAGGGACATCCGCAAAATGTGTAAAAACGAGAAATGCATGACAGGCCCTGGAGAACAGGGAGCCAAGTTATGATGATGGGCTGGATGTAAATTGCCAACTGCCTCTCTGGAGGAGTGCATTGTGTTCCCTAAAACAAGTAAACAACAGAGCTACAGAGCCCAGGGCACTTCCAGTCTAGGGAATATACCATGGAAAAACTGAAAATCAATAAGACAGGGCCACCTCAAAATTTAGGGCTGCACTGCTTTAAGAACCTCAACTTGGGATCACCATAAATATCCCAGGAAAGACAAAAATGGTTGAAGAAATTGTGTTACTTACATACGATGGAATATCCCTCAGCCATGAAATCAATGTCATAAGGCCAGTGGCAGAAAATGAGTGGATTCAGGTATGATGATTCTAAGTGAAATAAGTCATAGAGAAAAAGAAACTTATCGTAAGATATCACTTATGAAGATACTGTAAACATGGCTACACATGAACTGAGTTAGGAAAGAGAGCAGAGTCTCACATTTAGAAAACACTCTTATGCCTGCTAAAGAGGGAAGGAGAGGTGGGGTTATGCATAAAACCAGAGTTTGATACTAGTACAGGTACCGTTCCAAAAACCAACTACGGAAGAGACAAGCAATACACCTTCCTCAGTGAAAGCGACTCAAAATGCCATATTTCCGGCAGAGGAATATATCTGACTAGTAAGAATTTTAAAACCTATGTACTGATATGTCTCTATCAGGGAATCAAGTGTGTCTATGCTGACAGAAATATGGAAGTAAGAATCAGCTCAAATCCACTATAAAAATAATTTCAAAAACAAACCAAAAAAAAGGAAATTATTTACAATTCCTTCAGGGGCTCTGATGAAACCTGAAATGACCTTATCTACAATGACAGCTGGATGTGGCATAAAGCAGGAAACTTGGGACTGAGAGAATTGGTGAGATTTGGTGAGCAAATGCAGACCATTTAAAGCAATAATGTGAGGCACACTTTCCAATGGTCCCAACTCTCCAGGTTGAAGGGAATACTACTACAGTTATAACATGTACGGGGAACCTAGAGAATGGACACACTGTGTATATGAAAGGTTTTTAAAACTCAACTAATAGTCCCTCTCCTGTTGCTCCAGTTTGAATTTACAACTGCTTTAATATCAATCTCCCAACTTGGAGAGACAGCCCCTTTAACCTCCTGGTTCTCACATGTTGCCAATTGGCAGAGGATGAAAGGGAAGAGGGAGAACAAATGAGAGAGTAGCTGTTAGACATTTGTACTGGCACATGTCACTCTAATTTCCCGGCAGGAAGAAGAATTAATCAAAGTCTCAGCCACCCGCCGGGAACCAGTATAGGTCCTGAAACAAAATTTTGGACTTGCGGGCAGCTCACAAAAAACGAGTTGAAAAATGGAGCTCAGGGGTACAGCAATTCACAAACGGGCAGAGTAATAAAGGAAAACTATCGTCCAAAATTCTGTTGAGGGAAGGCAACAAGGCGGACTTGAAAGCGAGCCAGAATAGCAGGAAACAGATTTCAAGAGGTAAATTGGAATCGCCTTTAAAGCACATGAAGAGAGGCACAACTTCGACAATGATGCAATGGGCCAAAAAGGGCGTATGCATTTTCTCCTGAATATATTCAGGAGAAAATGCAAACGCCCTTTTTGGCCAAGCAAGCAAGCAGGCAATGCAAATCTACACTACAAAGCAGTATCACTTCCCAACGGACAAAAGGGACATCAGCAATATGTGTAAAAACTAGAAGGGCAACACAGGCCCTGGAGAAAAGGGAGCCTAGTTATGATGATGGGCGGGATGTAAATTGCCAACTCCCTCTCTGGAGGAGTACATTGTGTTCCCTAAAACAAGTAAACAACAGAGGTACAGAGCCAAGTGCACTTCCAGTCTAGGGAATATTCCTTGGGAAAACTGAAAATGAATAAGACAGAGCCACCCCAAAATTTAGGGCTGCACTGCTTACAAGAACCTCAACTTGGGTACACCTGAAATATCCCAGGAAAGACAAAAATGGTTCAAGAAATTGTGCTATTTCCTTACGATGGAATATCCCTTAGCCATGAAATCAATGTCATAAGGCCAGAAGCAGCAAAATGAGTGGATTCAGGTACGATGATTCTAAGTGAAATAAGTCACAGAGAAATAGAAACTTATCATAAGATATCACTTATGAAGGTTTTGTAAACATGGCTACACATGAAATGAGTTAGGAAAGAGAACAGAGTCTCACGTTTAGAAAACATTCTTATGCCTGCTTAAGGGGGAAGGAGAGGTGGGGTGATGCATAAAACCAGAGTTTGATATTAGTACATGTACCGTTCCAAACACCAAATACGGAATAGACAAGACCTACACCTTACTCAGTAAAAGGGAGTCAAAACCCAGTATTTCCCGCTGAGGAATATATCTGACTAGTAAGAATCTTAAAACCTATGTATTGATATATCTTCGTAAGGGAATCAAGTGTGTCCTAACTGGCATAAACATGGCAGTGAGAATCAGATCAAATCGAATATAAAAAGGTATTTCAAAAACAAAACAAAAAAACAGGGAAATTCTTTACAATTGCTTCAGGGGCTCTGATCAAACCTGGAATGACCCTATCTACAAAGAAAGCTGGATGTGGCATAAGGCAGGACACTTGGGACTGAGAGGATAGGTGAGATTCGGTGAGCAAATGCAGACCATTTAAAGCAATAATGCGTGGCACACATTCCACGGGTCCCAACTATCCAGGTTGAAGGGAATATTACTACAGCTATAACATGTACGGGAAACCTAGAGAATGGACACACTGTGAATATGAAAGGTTTCTAAAACTCAACTAATATTCCCTTACCTGGTGCTCCGATTTGAATTTCCAAATGCTTTACTATCAATCTCCCAACTTGGAGAGACAGCCCCCCCTTTAACCTCCTGGTTCTCACATGTTGCCAATTTGGCGGATGATGAAAGGGAAGATGGACAACCAATGAGAGAGTAGCTGTTAGGCATTTGTACCGGCATTAGTCACTCTAATTTCCTGGCAGGAAGAAAAATTAGCCAAAGTCTCAGACACCCGCCGGGAACCAGTATAGGTCCTGAACCAAAATTTTGGACTTGTGGTCAGCTCACAAAAAACGAGTTGAAAAATGGAGCTCAGGGGCACAGCAATTCACAAACGGGCAGTAATAAAGGAAAACTATCGTCCAAAAATATGTTGATGGAAGGCAACGAGGTGGACTTGAAAGCGAGCCAGAATAGCAGGAAACAGATTTCAAGAGGTAAATTGGAATCACCTTTAAAACACAGGAAGAGGGGCACAACATCGACAATGATGCAATGCGCCAAAAAGTGCATATGCGTTTTCCCCTGAATATATTCAGGGGAAAACGCATACGCCCTTTTTGACCGAGCAAGCAAGCAGGCAATGCAAATCTGCACTACAAAGCAGTATCACTTCCCACCAGACAAAAGGGACATCCACAAAATGTGTAAACACTAGAAAGGCAACACTGTCCCTGGAGAACAGGGAGCCTAGTTATGCTGATGGGCGGGATGTAAATTGCCAACTGCCTCTCTGGAGGAGTGCATTGTGTTCCCTAAAACAAGTAAACAACAGAGATACAGAGAAAAGGGCACTTCCAGTCTAGGGAATATACCTTGGGAAAACTGAAAATCAATAAGACAGAGCAATCCCAAAATTTAGGGCTGCACTGCTTACAAGAACATCAACTTGGGTACACCTTAAATATCCCAGGAAAGAGAAAAATGGTTCAAGACATTGTGGTACTTATGTACGATGGAATATCCCTCAGCCATGAAATCAATTTCATAAGGCCAATAGCAGCAAAATGAGTGGATTCAGGTATGATGATTCTAAGTGAAATAAGTCACAGAGAAAAAGAATCTTATCATAAGATATCACTTATGAAGGTTTTGTAAACATGGCTACACATGAACTGAGTTAGGAAAGAGAAAAGAGCCTCTCATTTAGAAAACACTCTTATGCCTGCTTAAGGGGGAAGGAGAGGTGGGGTGATGCATAAAACCAGAGTTTGACATTAGTACAGGTACCGTTCCAAAAACCAAATACGGAATAGAAAAGACCTACACTTTCCTCAGTGAAAGGGACTGAAAACCCCATATTTCCCGCAGAGGAATATATGTGATTAGTAAGAATCTTAAAACCTATGTATTGATATGTCTACATAAGGTAATCAAGTGTGTCTAGACTGTCATAAACATGGAAGTGAGAATCAGCTGAAAACCACCATAAAAATGAATTTCAAAAATAAAACAAAAAAACAGGAAATTCTTTACATTTCCTTCAGGGGCTCTGATGAAACCTGGAATGACCCTATCTACAAAGAAAGCAGGATGTGGCATAAGGCAGGACCTTTGGGAGTGAGAGGATAGTTGAGATTCGGTGAGCAAATGCAGACCATTTAAAGCAATAATGCGTGGCACACATTCCACGGGTCCCAACTCTCCAGGTTGAAGGGAATATTACTACAGCTATAACATGTACGGGAAACCTAGAGAATGGACACACTGTGAATACGAAAGGTTTCTAAAACTCAACTAATATTCCCTCTCCGGGTGCTCTGGTCTGATTTCAAACTGTTTCACTATCAATCTCCCAACTTGGAGAGAAAGCCCCTTTAACCTCCTGGTTCGCACAGGTTGCCAATTTGGCAGAGGATGAAAGGGAAGAGGGAGAACCGATGAGAGAGTAGCCGTTAGGCATTTGGACGGGCACATGTCACTCTAATTTCCCGGCAGGAAGAAGAATTAACCAAAGTCTCAGCCACCCACCGGGAACCAGTATAGGTCCTGAACCAAAATGTTGGACTTGAGGTCAGCTCACAAAAAATCGAGTTGAAAAATGGAGCTCAGGGGCACAGCAATTCACAAACTGGCAGAGTAATAAAGGACAACAATCGTACAAAAATCTGTTGAGGGAAGGCAACGAGGCAGATTTGAATGCGAGGCAGAATAGCAGGAAACAGATTTCAAGAGGTACATTGGAATCGCCTTTAAAGCACAGGAAGAAGGGCACATCTTCGACAATGATGCACTTGGCCAGAAAGGGTTTCTGTATTTCTCCTGAATATATTATGGAGTAAACGCATACGTCCTTTTTGCAAAGCAAGAAAGCGGGCAACGCAAATCTGAACAAAAATGATGTATGACTTCCCACCTGTCAAAAGGGACATCCGCAAAATGTGTAAAAGACAGAAAGGCAAGACAGGCCCTGGAGAACAGAGAGCCTAGTTATGCTGATGGGCAGGATGTAAATTGCCAACTGCCTCTCTGGAGGAGTGCATTGTGTTCCCTAAAACAAGGAAACAACAGAGCTACAGAGCCAAGGGCACTTCCAGTCTAGGGAATATACCTTGGGAAAACTGAAAATCAATAAGACAGAGCCACCCCAAAATTTAGGGCTGCACTGCTTACAAGAACCTCAACTTGGGTACACCTGAAATATCCCAGGAAAGAGAAAAATGGTTCAAGAAATTGTGTTACGTACGTACGATTGAATATCATTCAGCCATGAAATCAATGTCATAAGGCCAGTAGCAGCAAAATGAGTGGATTCAGGTACGATGATTCTAAGTGAAATAAGTCACAGAGAAAAAGAAACTTATCATCAGATATCACTTATGAAGGTCCTGTAAACATGGCTACACATGAACTGAGTTAGGAAATAGAACAGAGTCTCACATTTAGAAAACACTCTTATGACTGCTTAAGGGGGAAGGAGAGGTGGGGTGATGCATAAAACCAGAGTTTGATATTAGTACATGTACCGTTCCAAAACCAACTATGGAATAGAAAAGACCTACAATTTCCTCAGTGAAAGGGAGTCAAAACCACATATTTCCCCCAGAGGTATATATCTGACTAGTAAGAAACTTAAAACCTATGTATTGTTATGTTTCCGTAAGGGAATGAAGTGTGTCTTGACTGCCATAAACATGGCAGTGAGAATCAGCTCAAACCCACTATAAAAAGGAATTTCAAAAACAACAACAAAAAAAGAAAAATTCTTTACAATTCCTTCAGGGGCTCTGATGAAACCTGGAATGACCCTATCTACAATGACAGCTGAATGTGGCATAAGGCTGGACACTTGGGACTGAGATGATTGGTGAGATTTGGTGAGCAAATGCAGACCATATAAAGCAATAATGCGTGGCACACATTCCAAGGGTCCCAACACTCCAGGTTGAAGGGAATATTACTACAGATATAACATGTACGGGAAACCTAGAGAATGGACACATTGTGAATATGAAAGGTTTCTAAAACTCAACTAATAGTCCCTCTCCTGGTGCTCCGGTGTGACTTTCCAACTGCTTTACTATCAATCTAGCAACTTGGAAAGACAGCCCCTTTAACCTCCTGGTTCGCACAGGTTGCCAATTTGGCAGAGGATGAAAGGGAAGAGGGAGAACCAATGAGAGAGTAGCTGTTAGGCATTTGGACTGGCACATGATACTCTAATTTCCCGGAAGGAAGAAGAATTAACCAAAGTCTCAGCCATGCTCCGGGAACCAGTATAGGTCCTGAACCAAAATTTTGGACTTGCGGTCAGCTCACAAAAAAACGAGTTGAAAAATGGATCATAGGGTCACAACAATGCACAAACTGTCAGAGAAATAAAGGACGACAATCGTCCAAAAATCTTTTGAGGGAAGGCAACGAGGCGGACTTGAAAGTGAGACAGAATAGAAGGAAACAGATTTCAAGAGGTACATTGGAATCGCCTTTAAAGCACAGGAAGAGGGCACAACTTCAACAATGATGCACTTGGCCAGAAATGCCGTATGTATTTTCCCCTGAATATATTCAGGAGAAAACGCATACGCCCTTTTTGGACAAGCAAGCAAGCGGGCAATGCAAAACTGAACTACAATGAAGTATCACTTCCCACCGGTCAAAAGGGACATCCGCAAAATGTGTAAAAACCAGAAAGGCAAGGCAGGCCCTGGAGAAGAGGGAGCCTTTTTATGCTAATGGGCAGGATGTAAATAGCCAACTGCCTCTCTGAAGGAGTGCATTGTGTTCCCTAAAACAAGGAAGGAACAGAGCAACAGAGCCAAGGGCACTTCCACTCTAGGGAATATAGCTTTGGAATACTGAAAATCAATAAGACAGAGCCACCTCAAAATTTAGTGCTGCACTGCTTAAAAGAACCTCAACTTGGGTACACCTTAAATATCCTAGGAAAGACAAAAATGGTTCAAGAAATTGTGTTACTTATGTCCGATGGAATATACCTCAGCCATGAAATCAATGTTATAAGGCCAGTAGCAGCAAAATGAGTGGATTCAGGTACGATGATTCTAAGTGAAATAAGTCACAGAGAAAAAGAAACTTATCATCAGATATCACTTATGAAGATCCTGTAAACATGGCTACACATGAACTGAGTTAGGAAATAGAACAGAGTCTCACATTTAGAAAACACTCTTATGACTGCTTAAGGGGGAAGGAGAGGTGGGGTGATGCATAAAACCAGAGTTTGATATTAGTACATGTACCGTTCCAAAACCAACTATGGAATAGAAAAGACCTACAATTTCCTCAGTGAAAGGGAGTCAAAACCACATATTTCCCCCAGAGGTATATATCTGACTAGTAAGAAACTTAAAACCTATGTATTGTTATGTTTCCGTAAGGGAATGAAGTGTGTCTTGACTGCCATAAACATGGCAGTGAGAATCAGCTCAAACCCACTATAAAAAGGAATTTCAAAAACAACAACAAAAAAAGAAAAATTCTTTACAATTCCTTCAGGGGCTCTGATGAAACCTGGAATGACCCTATCTACAATGACAGCTGAATGTGGCATAAGGCTGGACACTTGGGACTGAGATGATTGGTGAGATTTGGTGAGCAAATGCAGACCATATAAAGCAATAATGCGTGGCACACATTCCAAGGGTCCCAACACTCCAGGTTGAAGGGAATATTACTACAGATATAACATGTACGGGAAACCTAGAGAATGGACACATTGTGAATATGAAAGGTTTCTAAAACTCAACTAATAGTCCCTCTCCTGGTGCTCCGGTGTGACTTTCCAACTGCTTTACTATCAATCTAGCAACTTGGAAAGACAGCCCCTTTAACCTCCTGGTTCGCACAGGTTGCCAATTTGGCAGAGGATGAAAGGGAAGAGGGAGAACCAATGAGAGAGTAGCTGTTAGGCATTTGGACTGGCACATGATACTCTAATTTCCCGGAAGGAAGAAGAATTAACCAAAGTCTCAGCCATGCTCCGGGAACCAGTATAGGTCCTGAACCAAAATTTTGGACTTGCGGTCAGCTCACAAAAAAACGAGTTGAAAAATGGATCATAGGGTCACAACAATGCACAAACTGTCAGAGAAATAAAGGACGACAATCGTCCAAAAATCTTTTGAGGGAAGGCAACGAGGCGGACTTGAAAGTGAGACAGAATAGAAGGAAACAGATTTCAAGAGGTACATTGGAATCGCCTTTAAAGCACAGGAAGAGGGCACAACTTCAACAATGATGCACTTGGCCAGAAATGCCGTATGTATTTTCCCCTGAATATATTCAGGAGAAAACGCATACGCCCTTTTTGGACAAGCAAGCAAGCGGGCAATGCAAAACTGAACTACAATGAAGTATCACTTCCCACCGGTCAAAAGGGACATCCGCAAAATGTGTAAAAACCAGAAAGGCAAGGCAGGCCATGGAGAACAGGGATCCTAGTTATGCTGATGGGCAGGATGTAAATTGCCAACTGCCTCTCTGGAGGAGTGCATTGTGTTCCATAAACAAGTAAACAACAGAACAACAGAGCCAAGGGCACTTCCAGTCTAGGGAATATACCTTGGGAATACTGAAAATCAATAAGACAGAGCCACCGCAAAATTTAGTGCTGCACTGCTTACAAGAACCTCAACTTGGGTACAACTTATATATCCTAGGAAAGACAAAAATGGTTCAAGAAATTGTGTTACTTATGTACGATGGAATATCCCTCAGCCATGAAATCAATGTTATAAGGCCAGTAGCAGCAAAATGAGTGTATTCAGGTACGATGATTCTAAGTGAAATATGTCACAGAGAAAAAGAATCTTATCATAAGATATCACATATGAAGGTCCTGTAAACATGGCTACAGATGAACTGAGTTAGGAAAGAGAACAGTGTCTCACCTTTAGAAAACACTCTTATGTCTGCTTAAGGGGGATGGAGAGGTGGGGTGATGCATAAAACCAGAGTTTGATATTAGTACACGTACCGTTCCAAAAAACATAATACGGAATAGACAAGACCTACACATTCCTCAGTGAAATGGACTCAAAACCCCATATTTCTCGCAAAGGAATATATCTGACTAGTAAGAATCTTAAAACCTATGTATTGATAAGTCTCCATTAGGGAATCAAGTGTGTCTAGACTGGAATAAACATGGCAGTTAGAATCAGCTCAAACCCACTATAAAAAGGAATTTCAAAAACAAAACAAAAAAACAGGGAAATTCTTTACAATTCCTTCAGGGTCTCTGATGAAACCTGGAATGACACTATCTACAATGACAGCTGGATGTGGCATTAGGCTGGACACTTGGGACTGAGAGGATTGGTGAGCAAATGCAGACCCTTTAAAGAAATAACGCGTGGCACACATTCCAAGGTTCCCAACTCTCCAGGTTGAAGGGAATATTACTACAGCTATAACATGCACGGGAAACCTAGAGAATGGACACACAGTGAATACGAAAGGTTTCAAAAACGCAACTAATAATCCCTGTCCTGGTGCTCCGGTTTGACTTTCCAACTGCTTTACTATCAATCTCCCAACTTGGAGAGACAGCCCCTTTAACCTCCTGGTTCTCACAGGTGGCCAATTTTGTAGAGGATGAAAGGGAAGAGGGAGAACCAATGAGAGAGTAGCTGTTAGGCATTTGGACGGGCACATGTCACTCTAATTTCCGGCAGGAAGAAGAATTAACCAAAGTCTCAGAACCCGCCGGGAACCAGTATAGGTCCTGAACCAAAATTTTGGACTTGCGGTCAGCTCACAAAAAACGAGTTGAAAAATGGAGCTCAGGGGCACAGCAATGCACAAACTGGCAGAGTAGTAAAGGACAACAATCGTATGAAAATCTGTTGAGGGAAGGCAGCGAGGCGGACTTGAAAGCAAACCAGAATAGCAGGAAACAGATTTCAAGAGGTACATTGGAATCGCCTTTAAAGCATAGGAATAAGGGCACAACTTCGACAATGATGCACTTGGCCAAAAAGGGCTTATGCGTTTTCTCCTGAATATATTCAGGAGAAAACGCATACGCGCTTTTTGGCCAAGCAAGAAAGCAGGCAATGCAAATCTGCACTACAAGGAAGTATCACTTCCCACCGGTCAAAAGGGACATCCGCAAAATGTGTAAAATGCAGAAAGGCAAGATAGGCCCTGGAGAACAGGGATTCTAGTTATGCTGATGGACAGGATGTAAATTGCCAACTGCCTCTCTGGAGTAGTGCACTGTATTCCCTAAAACAAGGAAACAACAGAGCTACAGAGCCAAGGGCACTACCAGTCTAGGGAGTATACCTTGGGAAAATTGAAAATCAATAAGACAGAGCCACCCCAAAATTTAGGGCTGCACTTCTTACAAGAACATCAACTTGGGTACACCTTAAATATCCCAGGAAAGACAAAAATGGTTCAGGAAATTGTGTTACTTACATACGATGGAATATCAGTCAGCAATGAAATCAATGTCATAAGGCCAATAGCAGCAAAATGATTGGATTCAGGTACGATGATTCTAAGTGAAATAAGTCACAGAGAAAAAGAAACTTATCATCAGATATCACTTATGAAGGTCCTGTAAACATGGCTACACATGGACTGAGTTAGGAAAGAGAACAGAGTCTCACTTTTAGAAAACAATCTTGTGCCTGCTTGGGGGGGAAGGAGAGGTGGGGTGATGCATAAAACCAGAGTTTGATATTAGTACATTTTCCGTTCCAAAAAACAAATACGGAATAGACAAGACCTACACTTTCCTAGTGAAATGGACTCAAAACCCCATATTTCTCGCAGAAGAATATATCTGACTAGTAAGAATCTTAAAACCTATGTATTGATAAGTCTCCATGATTATGGTCATGGTTCATTGTGATTACAGATTTCATGGAGCATTGAGATGAATGTGGCATGGAGCATGTTGATTACAGTTGTCTTGGAGCACTGTGATGACAAGTGCATGGGACATTGTGATGAGAAGGCCATGGAGCAGATTGATGACATGCGTTATGTAGCTTTGTGATGACAATAGCATGGAGCATTGTGATTACAGGGGTCTTGGAGCATTGTGATGACATGGGTCATGGAGCCTTGTGATGACAAGGCCGTGGAACAGTGTCATGACAGGGGTGAGCGAGTATTGTGATGACTAGTGATGGAACATTTTGATATCAGTGGTGAGAGAGCATTTTGATGAGAAGTACATGGAGGATTGTGATGACAAGTTTTATGGAGCGTTCTGATGACAAGTTTGTGGAAAATAATGATAACAAGCGCAGGGAGCATTGTGATAACAAGAGTCATGGAGCACTCTGCTGACAAAGGCATGGAGCATTGTGATGGCAAGGGTCACAAAGCATTGTGAATGAAAAGTTCATGGAGCGTTATGGTGACAAATTTCACAGAGCCCTGTGATGACGAGGGCATGGACCATTTTGTTGCCAAAGGTCATGAAGCATTGTGATGACTGGAATCACGGAGCATTTTGATTACAAGGGCATGGAGCATTGTGATGACAGGGGCATGAGCATTGGTCTGACAAGTTTCACGGATTATTGAGATGACAGTGGGCATGGCGCATTGTGATGACAAGGGCATGCAGCATTGTTATGAGAAGGTCATGGAGTACTGTGCAGACAGGTGTCAGGGAGCATTGTGATGACATATGTCTTGGTGCATTGTGATGACAATGGCATGGAGCATTGTGAAGCCAAGTGTCATGGAGGATTGTGATGACAAATGTTATGGAGCATTGTGATGACAAGGGCTTGGAGCTTTTTGATGACAATGGTCATGGAGCACTGTGATGACAAGGGCATGGAGCACTGTGATGACAACGGCCATTGAGAATTTTGATGACAATGTCGTGAAGCACTGTGATGAAAAGCACTTGGTGCTTGCTATGACAGGGTTCATGGAGCATTGCGATGACAAGTGCATGGAGAATTGTGATGACAAGATCATGTAACATTGTGATGAGAAGTGTAATGGAGTATTGTGATGGCAAGACCGTGGAGCACTGTGATGAGAAGACCATGGATAATTGTGATGTTGAGCGTCATGCAGCACTGCAATGACAAGGGGCATGGAGCATTTTGATGACAAGGGTCGTGGAGCATTCTGATGACAAGCTTGTGGAGTAATGTGATGACAATGGCATGGAGCATTGTGATGAAATGTGAATGGAGCATTGTGATGTAAAAGGCATGGAGGCTTTTCATGACAGCGTTCAAGGAGCATTCTGACGACAAGTGTCAGGGAGCATTGTGATGACATGTGTATTGAGCATTGTGATCACAAATGTCATGGTGCATTGTGATTACACGGGCATGGAGTATTGTGATGACAGGCATCATGGAGCGTTGTGATGACAAGTGTTGTGGAACAATGTGATCACAAGTGTTTGGAGCATTGTGATGACAGAGGTCATGGATCATTTTTATTTCAAGGAGCAGGGAGTGTTGTGATGACAGGGATCATGGAGCATTGTGATGAGAAGATCATGGAGCATTGGACTGAAAATATTCATGGAGTATTGTGATGACAGGGGTCTAGGAGCACTGTGATAACAGGGGCATGGAGCATTGTGATGAGAAGGCCATGGAGCATTCTGATGACATGTGTCATGGATGTTTGTGATGAAAAGGGGAATGGAGCATTGTGATTACAGGGGTCTTTGAGCATTGTGATGAAAAGTGCATGGATCATTGTGATGAAAAAGGCATGGTGCCTTGTCAGAGCCGGGTTCAAGGAGCATACTCTTGACAAATGTCAGGGAGCATTGTGATGACAATTGTATTGAACATTGTGATGACAAAGTTCATGGAGCATTGTGATGAGAAGACCATGGTTAACAGTGATGAGGAGCGTCATGGGGCATTGTGATGACAAGTGTTATGGAACATTGTGATCACAAGTGTTTGGAGCATTGTGATGACAGAAGTCATGGAGCATATTGATTTCATTGTGATGACAATAGCATGAATCATTATGATGATGGGCATGGTGCATGGGATGACAGGGTTCGTGGAGCATTGAGATTAAACAGGACATGGAGCATTGTGATTACAGGGGTCTTGGAGCATTGTGATGACAAGTGCATGGAGCATAGTTAATGAGAACTCCACGGAGCATTCTTATGACATGCGTCATGGAGCTTTCTGATGACAATTGCATGGAACATTGTGATTACAGGGTCTTGGAGCATTGTGATGACAAGGGACATGGAGCCTTGTGATGACAAGGCCGTGGAACATTGTGATGGCAGAGGTCATAGAGCATTGTTATGACAGATGTAATGGAGCATTGTGATGACAAGGGCATGGAGCAATGTGATGAGAGTTTTCATTGAGCATTGTGATGACAATGGCATGGAGCATTGTGATGCCAAGTGTCATGAAGCTTTGTGATGACAAAAGTCATGGGGCATTTTGATGACAAGGGCGTGGTGCATTGTGATGAGAAGTGCAGGGAGCATTTTGATGACAGGGTCATGGAGCAATTTGAATAAAAGTGTCATGGAATATTTTGATGACAGGGGTTATGGAACATTGTGATGTCATGGGTCATGAAGCATTGTGATGAAATGGGTCATGGAGCATTTTGTGACAGGGGTTATGGAACATTGTGCTGTCGGGGTCATGGAGCATTGTGATGATAAGTACATGTAGCACTGTGATGACAGTGGTCATGGAACATTTTGATGACAGGGGTGAGCGAGTATTCTGATGACTAATGATGGAACATTGTGATATATGTGGTGAGAGAGCATTTTGATGAGAAGTGCATGGAGCATTGTGATGACAAGTTTTATGGAGAATAGCGATGAAAAGGATGTGGAGCATTGTGATGAAAAGAGCAGGGCACATTGTGATGACATGTGTCATGGAGCATTGTGCTGAAAAGCGCATGGAGCATTTTGATGACAAGTGTCATGGAGCAGTGTGCTGACAAAGGCATGGAGCATTGTGATGACAAGGGACACAGAGCATTGTGATGAAAATTTCATGGAGCACTGTGGTGACAAAGATCACAGAGCCTTGTGTGACGAGGGTATGGACCATTGTGAGGACAAAGGTAATGAATCTTTGTGATGACTGGAGTCAGGGTGAATTGTGATGACAGGGGTCATGGAGCATTGTGATGACTAGGGCATGGAGCAATGTGATGACAGGGGCATGGAACATTGGTCTGACATGTTTCATGGATTATTGTGATGAGAGTGGGCATGGAGCATTGAGATGACAAGGGCATGGAGCATTGTGGTGACAAAGGTCACAGAGCCTTGTGTGACGAGGGCATGGACCATTGTGAGGACAAAGTCATGAAGCATTGTGGTGACTGGAGTCACGGAGCATTGTGATGAAAGGGGTTATGTAGCATTGTGATGACAAGGGCATGGAGCAATGTGATGACGGGGGCATGGAACATTTGTCTGACATGTTTCATGTATTATTGTGATGACAGTGGGCATGGAGCATTGTGATGACAAGGGCATGGAGCATTGTGGTGACAAAGGCATGGAGCATTTTGATGACAAGGGACAAAGAGCATTGTGATGAAATATTCATGCAGCATTTTGGTGTAAAAGATCACAGAGCCTTGTTTGAAGAGGACATGGACCACTATGATGACAAAGGTCATGAAACATTGTAATGACTGGAGTCACGTAGCATTGTGATGACAGGGGTCATGGAGCATTTCTCTGACAAGATTATGGATTATTGTGATGAGAGTGGGCATGGCGCATTGTGATGACAAGTGCATAGAACATTGTGATGACAAGGTCATGGAGTATTGTGAAGACAGGTGTCAGGGAGCATTGTGATGACATATGTCATTGTCCATTGTGATGAAATGGCATGGAGCATTGTGATGCCAAGTGTCATGGAGCTTTGTGATGACAAAGTTCATGGAGCATTTTGATGACAAGGTTGTGGTGCATTTTGATGAGAAATGCAGGGAGCATTGTGATGACAGGGTCATGGAACAAATTGATTAAAATTGTCATGGAACTTTTTTATGACAGGGGTTATGGAACATTGTGATATTAGGTGTCAGGGAGAATTTTGATGAAAAGTGTCATGGAGCATTCTGATGAAAAGGTGCATGGAGCATTGTGATTACAGGCGTTTTGAAAAATTGTGATGACAAGGGCAAGGAGCATTTTGATGAGAAGGCAATGGAGCATTCTGATGACATGCATCATGGCGCTTTGTGATGACAAGGACATGGAGCATTGTGGAGACAAAGGTCACAGAGCCTTGTGTGATGAGGGCATGGACCATTGTGATGACAAAGGTCATGAACATTGTGATTTCTGGGGTCATGGAGCATTGTGATGACAAGGGCATTGAGAATTGTGATGAAAGTGTCATGGAACATTGGTCGGAAATGTTTCATGGATTCTTGTGATGACAGTGGGCATGGCGCACTGTGATGACAAGGGCATGGAACATTGTGATGACTATTTCATGGAGTATTGTGAAGAGAGGTGTCAGGGAGCATTGTGATGACATATGTCATTGTCCATTGTGATGACAATGGCATGGAGCATTCTGAAACCAAGTGTCATGGAGGATTGTGATAACAAAGGTAATGGAGCATTTTGATGACAAGTGCTTGGGACATTGTGATGACAAGGGTCATGGAGCATTGTGATGACAAGGGCATGGAGCATTGTCATGACAAGGGCCATTGAGAATTTTGATGACAACGTCGTGAAGCATTGTGATGACAAGCGCATGGAGCTTGCTATGACAGGGGACATAGAGCATTGCGATGACAAGTGCATGGAGATTTGTGATGAAAAGATCATGTAACATTGTGATAAGAAGTGTCATAAAGCATTGTGATGACAAGGACTTGGATAATTTTGATGACATGGGACATGGGGCATTGTGATGACCAGGGCATGGAGCATTGTGATGGCAAGACCGTGGAGCATTGTATTGAGAAGATCACGGATAATTGTGATGACGAGCGTCATGGAGCACTGTAATGACAAGGGGCATGGAGCATTGTGATTACAGGGGTCTTGGATCACTGTGATGACAAGGGAATGGAGCATTGTGATCAGAAGGCCAAGGAGCATTCTGATGACATGCGTCATGAATCATTGTTACGACAAGGGCAAGGAGAATTGTGATTACAGAGGTCTTGGAGCACTGTGATGACAAGGGTCATGGAGCATTGGATGACAAGGCTGTGGAACATTGTGATGGCAGGGGTCATGGAGCATTGTCATGACACGGGTAATGGAGCATTGTGATGACAAGGGCATGGAACATTAGTCTGAAAATTTCATGGATTATTGTGATGAGATTCGGCATGGAGCATTGTGATGACTAGGGCACGGAACACTGTGATACATGTGTCAGGGGGATTATAATGACAAGGGCATGGAGCATTGTGATGAGAAGAGTATCGAGCATTGTGATGACAAGCGTCATGGAGCATTGTGCTGACAAGGGCATGGAGCAATGTGATGAGAGGTTTCATGTAGCATTGTGATGAAATATCATGGAGCATTGTGATGCCAAGGGTCATGGAGCTTTGTGATGACAAAGGTCATGGAGCATTTTGATGAAAAGGTTTGGTGCATTGTGATGAGAAAGGCAGGGAGCATTGTGATGACAGGGACATGGAGCAAATTGATGAAAAGTGTCATGGAACATTTTGATTACAGGGGTTATGGGATATTGTGATGTCATGGGTCATGGAGCATTTTGATGAAAAGGGAATGGATCATTGTGATGAAAAATGCATGGAGCCTTGTCATGACAGGGTTGAAGGAGCATACTGATGACAACTGTCAGGGAGCATTGTGATGATAAGTGTATTGAGCATTGTGATGACAAAGATCATGGAGCATTGTGATGAGAAGTCCATGGATAATTGTGATGACCAGCGTCATGGGGCATTGTGATGACAAGTGTTATGGAACATTGTGATAACAAGGGTTTGGTGCATTGTGATGACAGAGGTCATTGAGCATTTTGATTTCATTGTGATGACAATAACATGAAATATTATGGCGATGGGCACGGTGCATTGTGATGACAGGGTTCATGGATCATTGACATGAAAAGGGGCATGGAGCATTGTGATTACAGGGGTGTTGGAGCATTGTGATGACAAGGGCATGGAGCTTGCTATGACAGGGGTCATAGAGCATTGCGATGACAAGTGCATGGAGAATTGTGTTGACAAGTTCATGTAACATTGTGATGAGAAGTGTAACGGAGCATTGTGATGACAAGGACTTGGAGAATTGCATTGACATGGGACAGGGAGCATTTTGATGAACAGGGCATGGAGAATTGTGATGTAAAGACCGTGGAGCATTGTGATGAAAACACCATGGATAATTATCATAAAGAGCGTCATGGATCACTGTAATGACAAGGGGCATGGAGCATTGTGATGACAGGTGTCATGGAGCATTGTGATGAGAGGCTTCATGGAGCATTGTGATGACAAGTGTCATGGAGCATTGTGATGAGAAGGTCATGGAGCATTGGGCTGAAAATATTCATGGAGTATTGTGATGACAGTGGTCAAGGGGCACTGTGATGACAAGGGGATGGATAATTTTGATGAAAAGGTCCTGGAGCAGTGTGATGAGAAGAACATGTAGCCTTGTGATGAAAGTCTCAAGGAGCATTCTGATGAATAGGGGCATGGAGCATTTTGATGACAAGGTCATGGTGCATTGTGATGAGAAGGGCAGGGAGCATTGTGATGACAGGTTCATGGAGCATTGTGATGACAAGTGTGAAGGAGCATTGTGATTACAGGGGTCTAGTAGAATTGTGATGACAACGGCATGGAGCATCGTGAATGAGAAGCCCCTGGAGCATTCTGATGACATGCGTCATGGAGCTTTGTGATGACAAGGGCATGAAGCATTGTGATGACAGGGGCATGGATCATTGGTCTGACAAGTTTCATGGATTATTGTGATGACTGTGGGCATGGCGCATTGTGATGACAAGGGCATGTAACATTGTGATGACAAGGTCATGGAGTATTGTGAAGACAGATGTCAGGTAGCACTTTGATGAAATATCATTGTCCATTGTGATGACAATGGCATGGAACATTGTAATACCAAGTGTCATGGAGTATTGTGCTGACAAAGGTAATGGAGCATTTTGATGACAAGGGATTGGGACATTGTGATTACAAGCATCATGGAGCATTGTGATTACAAGAGCATGGAGCATTGTGATGACAAGGGCCATTGAGAATTTTGATGACAACGTCGTGAAGCATTGTGATGACAAGCGCATGGAGAATTGTGATGAAAAGATCATGTAACATTGTGATAAGAAGTGTCAAAGAGCATTGTGATGATAAATACATGTAGAATTGTGATGACATGGGACATGGAGCATTGTGATGACCAGGGCATGGAGCATTGTGATTACAGGGGTCTTGGAGCATTGTGATGACAAGGGCATGGAGCATTGTGATTACAGTGGTCTTGGAGCACTGTGATGACAAGGGTCATGGAGCCTTGGATGACAAGGCCGTGGAACATTGTGATGGCAGTGGTCATGGAGCATTGTCATGACATGGGTAATGGATCATTGTGATGACAAAGGCATGGAACATTAGTCTGAAAATTTCATGGATTATTGTGATGAGATTCGGCATTGAGCACTGTGATGACTAGGGCATGGAACACTGTGATACATGTGTCAGGGGGGATTGTAATGACAAGGGCAAGGAGCATTGTGATGAGAAGAGTATCAAGCATTGTGATGACAAGCGTCAAGGAGCATTTTGCTGACAAGGGCATGGAGCAATGTGATGAGAGTTTTCATGTAGCATTGTGATGAAATGGCATGGATCATTGTGATGCCAAGGGTCATGGAGCTTTCTGATGACAAAGGTCATGGAGCATTTTGATGACAAGGTCGTGGTGCATTTTGATGAGAAGGGCAGGGAGCATTGTGATGACAGGGTCATGGAGCAAATTGATGAAAAGTGTCATGGAACATTTTGATTACAGGGGTTATGGAACATTGTGATGTGAGGGGTCATGGAGCATTTTGATGAAAAGGGTCATGGAGCATTCTCATGAAAACGTGCATGGAGCTTTGTGATTACAGGGGTTTTGAAAAATTGTGATGACAAGGGCAAGGAGCATTTTGATGAGAAGGCAAAGGATCATTCTGATGACATGCGTCATGGAGCTTTGTGATGACAAGGACATGGAGCACTGTGGTGACAAAGGTCACAGAGCCTTGGGTGACGAGGGCATGGACCATTGTGATGACAATGGTCATGAAGCATTGTGATGACTAGTGTCACGGAGCATTGTGATGACATGGGTCATGGAGCATTGTGATGACAAGGGCATGGAGCATTGCGATGACAGGGGCATGGAACATTGTTCTGACAAGTTTCTTGGATTCTTGTGTTGACAGTGGGCGTGGCGCATTGTGCTGACAAGGGCATGGAACATTGTGATGACACGGTCATGGAGTATTGTGAAGAGAGGTGTCAGGGATCATTGTGATGACATATGTCATTGTCCATTGTGATGAAAATGGCATGGAGCATTGTGATACCAAGTGTCATGGAGGATTGTGATGACAAAGGTAATGGAGCATTTTGATGACAAGGGCTTGGGACATTGTATTGACAAGCGTCATGGAGCATTGTGATGACAGGGGCATGGAGCATTGTGATGACAAGGGCCATTGAGAATTTTGAAGACAACGTCGTGAAGCATTGTGATGACAAGCGCATAGAGCTTGCTATGGCAGGGGTTATAGAGCATTCCGATGAAAAGTGCATGGAGAATTGTGATGACAAGATCATGTAACATTGTGATAAGAAGTGTCATGGAGCATTGTGATGACAAGGACGTGGGGAATTGTGATGACATGGGACATGCAGCATTGTGATGACCAGGGCATGGAGCATTGTGATGACAAGGGCCATTGAGAATTTTGATGACAACGTCGTGAAGCATTGTGTTGACAAGCGCATGGAGGTTGCTATGGCAGGGGTCATAGAGCATTCTGATGACAAGTGCATGGAGAATTGTGATGACAAGGTCATGTAACATTGTGATTAGAAGTGTCATGGAGCATTGTGATGACAATTACGTGGAGAACTGTGATGACATGGGACATGGAGCATTGTGATGACCGGGGCGTGGAGCATTGTGATGGCAAGACCGTGGAGCATTGTGATGAGAAGATCACGGATAATTGTGATGACGAGCGTCATGGAGCTCTGTAATGACATGGGGCATGTAGAATTGTGATTACAGGGGTCTTGGAGCACTGTGATTACAAGGGCATGGAGCATTGTGATGAGAAGGCCATGGAGCATTCTGATGACATGCGTCATGAATCATTGTGACAGCAAGGGCATGGGGCATTGTGATTACAGAGGTCTTGGAGCACTGTGATGACAAGGGTCATGGAGCCTTGGATGACAGGGCCATGGAACATTGTGATGGCATGTGTCTTGGAGCATTGTTATGACAGGGGTAATGGAGCATTGTGATGACAAGGGCATGGAACATTGGTCTGAAAATTTCATGGATTATTGTGATGAGTTTCGGCATGGAACATTGTGATGACTAGGGCACGGAACACTGTCATACATGTGTCATGGAGGATTGTAATGACAAGGGCATGGAGCATTGTGATGAGAAGAGTATCGAGAATTGTGATGACAAGCGTCATTGAGCATTGTGCTGACAAGGGCATGGAGCAATGTGAAGAAAGGTTTCATGTAGCATTGTGATGAAATGGCATGGAGCATTGTGATGCCAAGGGTAATGGAGCTTTGTGATGACAAATGTCATGGAGCATTTTGATGACAAGGTCGTGGTGCATTGTGATGAGAAGGGCAAGGAGCATTGTGATGACAGGGTCATGGAGCAAAATTGATGAAAATTGTCATGGACCATTTTGATGACAGGTGTTATGGAACATTGTGATGTCAGGGGTCATGGAGCATTTTGATGAAAAGGGTCATGGAGCATTCTGATGAAAAGGTGCATGGAGCACTGAGATTACAGTGGTTTTGAAGCAATGTGATTACAAGGGCATGGATCATTGTAATGAGAAGGCAATGGAGCATTCTGATGACAAGCATCATGGAGCTTTGTGATGACAAGGACATGGAGCATTGTGATTACAGGGGTCTTGGAGCATGTGATGACAAGTGCATGGAGCATTGTGATGAGAAGGCCATGGAGCATTTTGATGACATGCGTCAAGGATCTTTGTGAGGACAATGGCATAGAGCATTGTGATTACAGGGGTCTTGGAGCAATGTGATGACAAGGGTCATGTAACTTTGGATGACAAGGCCATGGATCATTGTGATGGCAGGGGTCATGGAGCATTGTTATGACAGGGGTAATGGAGCATTGTGATGACAAGGGCATGGAACATTGGTCTGAAAATTTCATGGATTATTGTGATGAGATTCGGCATGGAGCATTGTGATGACTAAGGCACGGAACACTGTGATACATGTGTCATGGAGGATTGTAATGACAAGGGCATGGAGCATTGTGATGAGAAGAGTATCGAGCATTGTGATGACAAGCATCATGGAGCATTGTGCTGACAATGGCATGGAGCAATGTGATGAGAGGTTTCATGTAGCATTGTGATGAAATATCATGGAGCATTGTGATGCCAAGGGTCATGGAGCTTTGTGATGACAAAGGTCATGGAGCATTTTGATGACAAGGTCGTGGTGCATTGTGATGAGAAGGGCAGGGAGCATTGTGATGACAGGGTCATGGAGCAAATTGATGAAAAGTGTCATGGAATATTTTGATGACAGGGGTTATGGAACATTGTGATGTGAGGGGTAATGGAGCATTTTGATGAAAAGTGTCATGGAGCATTCTGATGAAAAGGTGCATGGAGCATTGTGATTACAAGGGTTTTGAAGCATTGTGATGACAAGGGCATGGAGCATTGTAATGAGAAGGCAATGGAGCATTCTGATGACATGCGTCATGGAGCTTTGTGATGACAAGGACATGGAGCATTGTGATTACAGGGGTCTTGGAGCATTGTGATGAAAAGGGAATGGATCATTGTCATGAAAAATGCATAGAGACTTGTCATGACAGGGTTCAAGGAGCATACTCATGACAACTGTCAGGGAGCATTGTGATGATAAGTGTATTGAGCATTGTGATGAGACGTCCATTGATAATTGTGATGACCAGCGTCATAGGGCATTGTGATGACAAGTGTTGTGGAACATTGTGATCAGTAGGGTTTGGTGCATTGTGATGACAGAGGTCATTGAGGATTTTGATTTCATTGTGATGACAATAGCATGAAATATTATGGTGATGGGCACGGTGCATTGTGATGACAGGGTACATGGAGCATTGAGATGAAAAGAGGCATGGAGCATTGTGATTATAGGGCTGTTGGAGCATTGTGATGACAAGGGCATGGAGCATTGTGATTACAGGTGTCTTGGAGCATTGTGATGACAAGGGTCATCGAGGCTTGTGATGACAAGGCCTTGGAACCTGGTGATGGCAGGGGTCATGGATCATTGTTATGACAGGGATAACGGAGCTTTGTGATGACAAATGTCATGGGGCATTTTGATGACAAGGGTGTGGTGCATTGTGATGAGAGCGTCATTGAGCAATTTGATGAAAAGTGTCATGGAATATTTTGATGACAGGGGTTATGGAACATTGTGATGTCAGGGGTCATGAAGCATTGTGATGAAATGGGTCATGGAGCATTTTGTGACAGGTGTTATGGAACATTGTGATGTCAGGGGTCATGGAGCATTGTGATGATAAGGGCCTGTAGCACTGTGATGACAGGAGTCATGGAACATTGTGATGACAGGGGTGAGGGAGTATTGTGATGACTAGTGATGGAACATTGTGATATATGTGGTGAGAGAGCATTTTGATGAGAAGTGCATGGAGCATTGTGATGACAAGTTTTATGGAGCATAGCGATGAAAAGGATGTGGAGCATTGTGATGACAAGCGCATGGCACATTGTCATGACATAGGTCAAGGAGCATTGTGCTGACAAGCGCATGGAGCATTTTGATGACAAGTGTCATGGAGCATTGTGATGACAAAGGCATGGAGCATTGTGATGACTAGGGACAAAGAGCACTGTGATGAAAAGTTCATGGAGCATTGTGGTGACAAGGATTACAGAGCCTTGTGTGAAGAGTGCATGGATCATTGGTCTGACAAGTTTCATGGAATATTGTGATGACAGTGGGCATGGAGCATTGTGAAAACAAGGGCATGGAGCATTGTGGTGACAAAGGTCATGAAGCATTGTGATGACTGGAGTCACGGAGCATTGTGATGACAATGGCATGGAGCATTATGATACCAAGTGTCATGGAGCATTGTGATGACAAGTGCCATTGAGCATTTTGATGACAATGTCGTGAAGCATTGTGATGACAAGCGCATGTAGCTTGCTATGACAGGGTTCATAGAGCAATGCAAAGACAAGTGCATGGAGAAATGTGATGAAAAGATCATGTAACATTGTGATAAGAAATGTCATGGAGCATTGTGATGACAAGGACGTGGAGAATTGTGATGACATGGGACATGGAGCATTGTGATGACCAGGGCATGGAGCATTGTGATGGCAAGACCGTGGAGCATTGTGATGAGAAGATCACGGATAATTGTGATGACGAGCGTCATGGGGCTCTGTAATGACATGGGGCATGTAGAATTGTGATTACAGGGTTCTTGGAGCACTGTGATGACAAGGGAATGGAGCATTGTGATGAGAAGGCCATGGAGAATTCTGATGACATGCGTCATGAATCTTTGTGACGAAAAAGGCATGGAACATTGTGATTACAGGGGTCTTGGAGAACTGTGATGACAAGGGTCATGGAGCCTTGGATGACAAGGCCGTGGAACATTGTGATGGCAGTGTCATGGAGCATTGTTATGACAGGGGTAATGGAGCATTGTGATGACAAGGGCATGGAACATTAGTCTGAAAATTTCATGGATTATTGTGATGAGATTCGGCATGGAGCATTGTGATGACTAGGGCACGGAACACTGTGATACCTGTGTCATGGTGGATCGTAGTGACAAGGGCATGGAGCATTGTGATGAGAAGAGTATCAAGAATTGTGATGACAAGCGTCATGGAGCATTGTGCTGACAAGGGCATGGAGCAATGTGATGAGAAGTTTCATGTAGCATTTTGATGAAATGGCATGGAGCATTGTGATGACAATGTCATGGAGAAAATTAATGAAAAGTGTCATGGATCATTTTGATGACAGGGGTTATGGAACATTGTGATGTCATGGGTAATGGAGCATTTTGATGAAAAGGTTCAAGGAGCATTCTGATGAAAAAGTGCTTGGAGCATTGTGATTACAGGGGTTTTGAAGCATTGTGATGACAAGGGCAAGGAGCATTGTGATGAGAAGGCAATGGAGCATTCTGATGACATGCGTTATGGAGCTTTGTGATGACAGTGACATGGAGCATTGTGGTGACAAAGTTCACAGAGCCCTGTGTGACGAGGGCATGGAACATTGTGAGGACAAATGTCATGAAGCATTGTTATGACCGGTGTCATGGAGCATTGTGATGACAAGGGCATGGAACATTGGTCTGACATGTTTCATGGATTATTGTGATGACAGTGGGCATGGTGCATGGTGATGACAAGGGCATGGAACACTGTGATGACAAGGTTATGGAGTATTGTGAAGACATGTGTCAGGGAGCATTATGATGACATATATCATTGTCCATTGTGATGACAAAGGCATGGAGCATTGTGATACCAAGTGTCATGGAGGATTGTGATGACATGGGTAATGGAGCATTTTGATGACAATGGCTTGGAACATTGTGATGACAAGGGTCATGGAGCATTGTGATGACAAGGGCATGGAGCATTGTGATGACAAGTGCCATTGAGAATTTTGATGACAATGTCGTGAAGCATTGTGATGACAAGCTCATGGAGCTTGCTAAGACAGGGATCATAGAGCATTCCAATGACAAGTGCATGGAGCATTGTGATGACAAGATCATGTAACATTTTGATAAGAAGTGTCATGGAGCATTGTGATGACAAGGACGTGGAGAATTGTGATGACATGGGACATGGAGCATTGTGATGACCAGGGCATAGAGCATTGTGATGGCAAGACAGTGGAGCATTGTGATGAGAAAATCCCGGATAATTGTGATGACGAGCGTCATGGAGCACTGTAATGACAAGGGGCATGGAGCATTGTGAATCCAGGGTTCCTGGAGCATTATGATGACAAGGGAATGGAGCATTTTCATGAGAAGGCCATGGAGCATTCTGATGACATGCATCATGAATCATTGTGACGACAAGGGCATGGAGCATTGTGATTACAGAGGTCTTGGAGCACTATGATGACAAGGGTCATGGAGCTTTGGATGACAAGGCCGTGGAACATTGTGATGGCAGGTGTCATAGAGCATTGTTATGACAGGGGTAATGGAGCATTGTGATGACAAGTGCATGGAACATTGGTCTGAAAATTTCATCGATAATTGTGATGAGATTCGGCATGGAGCATTGTGATGACTAGTGCACGGAACACTTGATACATGTGTCATGGAGGATTGTAATGACATGGGCATGGAGCATTGTGATGAGAAGAGTATCGAGCATTGTGATGACAAGCGTCATGGAGCATTGTGCCGACAAAGGCATGGAGCATAGTGAAGACATGGGTAAAAGAGCATTGTGATGAAATTTTCATGGAGCATTGTGGTGACAAGTTTCACAGAGCCTTTTGATGAAGTGGGCCTGGACCAGTGTGACGACAAGGTATTGGAGCATTGTGATGAGAGGACCATGGAGCCTTTTGGTGACAATTCTCATGGACCATTCTGATGAAAAGGGGCATGGAGCATTGTGATTACAGGGGTATTGGATCCTTGTGATGACAAGACCGTAGAACATTGTGATGGCAGGGTTCATGGAGCATGGTTATGACATGGGCAATGGAGGATTGTGATGACAAGGGCATCGAGCATTGGTCTGAAAACTTTCAAGGATTACTGTGATGAGAGTGGGCATAGAGCATTGTGATGACAAGGGCACGGAACACTGTGATACATGGATCATGGAGGTTTGTAATGACAAGGGCATGGAGCAATGTGATGAGAGGCTTCATGGAGCATTGTGATGACAAGGGCATGGAGCATTGTGATGACAAGGGTCATGGAGCATTTTGAATACAATATTCCCATATCATTGTGTTGTCAGGGGTCATGGAGCTCTGTGATGACAGTGGTCATGGAGCATTGTGATGACAGGGTCATGGAGCATTGTGATAAGAAGGTCATGGAGCATTGGGCTGAAAATGTTCATGGAGTATTGTGATGACAGGGTAATGGGGCCCTGTGATGACAGGGTCCTGGGGCATTGTGATGAGAAAACCATGGAGCCTTGTGATGAAAAGTCTCATGGAGTATTCTGATGAAAATGTGCATGGAGCATTGTGATTACAGGGGTCATGAAACATTGTGATGAAAATGGCATGGAGCATTGTGATGCCAAGGGTCATGGAGTTTGTGATGACAAAGTTCATGGAGCATTTGAATGACAAGGTCGTGTTGCATTGTGATGAGAAGGGCAGGGAGCATATTGATGACAGTGTCATGGAGCTATTTGATGAAAAGTATCATGGAATATTTTGATGACAGTGGTTATGGAACATTGTGATGACAGGGGTCATGGAGGATTGTGATGAAAAGGGTCATGGAGCATTTTGAAGACAGGGATTATGGAACAATGTGATGTCAGGGTTCATGGAGCATTGTGATTATAAGGTCATGTAGCATTGTCATGACATGGAACATTGTGATGACAGGGGGGAGAGAGCATTTTAATGAGAAGTGCATGGAGCATTGTGATGACAAGGTTTTTGGAGCACTGTAATGACAAGGATGTGGAGCATTGTGATGACAAGTGCATGGCGCATTGTGATGACATGGGTTGTGGAGCATTGTGCTCACAAGCACATGCAGCACTGTGATGACAAGGGTCATGGAGCATTGTGCTGACAAAGGCATGGAGCATGGTGATGACAAGGATCACAGAGCACTGTGATGAAAAGTTCATGGAGCATTGTGGTGAGAAAGGTCACAGAGCCCTGTGTGACGAGGACACGGACCATTGTGATGACAAATGTCATGAAGCCTTGTGATTACTTGATTCACAGAACATTGAGATGACAGGGGTCTTGGAGCACTGTGATGACAAGGACATGGAGCAATGTGATGAGAAGGCCATGGAGCATTCTGATGACATGCATCATGGAGCTTTGTGATTAAAGGTCATGGAGCATTGTGATTACAGGGGTCTTGGAGCATTGTGATGAAAATGGTATGGATCATTGTGATGGAAATGGCATGGAGCCTTGTCATGACAGGGTTCAAGGAGCATACTGATGACAAGTGTCAGGGAGCATTGTGATGACAAGTGTATTGAGCGTTATGATGACAAAGTTCATGGAGCACTGTGATGAGAAGACCATGGATAATTGTGATGATGAGCGTCATGGTGCATTGTGATGACAATGGTTATGGAACATTGTGATCACAAGGGTTTGGTGCATTTTGATGACAGAGGTCATGGAGCATATTGATTTCATTGTGATGACAATAGCATGAAGCATTATGATGATGGACATGGTGCATTGTGATGACAGGGTCATGGAGCAATTTGATGAAAAGGGTCATGGAACATTTTGATGACAGTGGTTATGGAACATTGTGATGTCAGTGGTCTTGGAGCACTGTGATGAAAAGGGTGATGGAGCATTCTGATGAGAGAGGATATGGAACATTTTGATGTCAGGGTTCATGGAGCATTGTGATGATATGGCATGTGGCATTGTGATGACAGAGGTCATGGAAAATTGTGATGACAGTGGTGAGGGAGTATTTTAATGACTACTGATGGAACATTGTGATATCAGTGTTGAGAAAGCGTTTTGATGAGAAGTGCATGGAGCATTGTGATGACAAGTTTTATGGAGCATTGTGATGACAAGGTTTATGGAGCATAGTGATGACAAGGCTGTGGAGCATTGTGTTCACAATTGCATGGCGCATTTTGATGACATGGGTCATGGAGCATTGTGCTGAGAAGCTCATGGAGCATTGTGATGACAAGGGTCATGGAGCATTGTGCTGACAAATTCATGGAACATTGTGATGACAACGGTCACAGAGCATTGTGATGAAAAGTTCATGGAGCATTGTGGTGACAATGGTCACAGAGCCTTGTGATGACGAGGATAAGTACCATTGTGATGACAAAGGTCATGAAGCATTGTGATGACTGGAGTCACGGAACATTGTGATGACAAGGGTATGGAGCATTCTGATGACAGGGGAATGGTGCATTGGTCTGATAAGTTTCATTGTTTATTGTGATGACAGTGGGCAAGGCACATTCTGATGAGAAGAGCATGGAGGATTGTGATGAGAAGGTCATGGAGTACTGTGAAGACAGGTGTCTGGGGGCATGTGATGACATATGTCATGGTCCATTGTGATGACAATGGCATGGAGTATTGTGATGCCAAGTGTCATGTAGGAATGTTATGACAAAGTTAATGGAACATTGTGATGACAGGGGTTTGGAGCATTGTGATGACAAGGGTCATGGAGCATTTTGATGACAAGGGCATGGAGGATTGTGATGACAAGGGCCATTGAGAATTTTGATGACAAGTTCCTGAAGCATTGTGATGAAAAGCACATGGAGCTTGCTATGACAGGGGTCATGGAGCTTTGTGATGACAAGGGCATGGAGCATTGTGATTACAGGGGTCTTGGAGCATTGTGATGACAAGGGCATGGAGCACTGTGATGAAAAGGCCTCGGAGCATTCTGATGGCATGCGTCATGAATCTCTGTGACGACAATGGCATGGAAAATTGTGATTACAGGGGTCTTGGAGGACTGTGATGACAAGGGTCATAGAGCCTTGGATGACAAGGCCGTGGAACATTGTGATGGCAGTTGTCATGGAGCATTGTTATGACAGGGGTAATGGAGCATTGTGATGACAAGGGCATGGAACATTAGTCTGAAAATTTCATGGATTATTGTGATGAGATTCGGCATGGAGCATTGTGATGACTAGGGCACGGAACACTGTGATACATGTGTCATGAGGGATTGTAGTGACAAGGGCATGGAGCATTGTGATGAGAAGAGTATCAAGAATTGTGATGACAAGTGTCATGGAGCATTGTGCTGACAAGGGCATGGAACAATGTGATGAGAGGTTACATGTAGCATTTTGATGAAATGGCATGGAGCATTGTGATGCCAAGTGTCATGGAGCTTTGTGATGACAAAGGTCATGGACCATTTTGATGACAAGTCGTGGTGCATTGTGATGAGAAGGTCAGGGAACATTGTGATGACAGGGTCATGGAGCAAATTGATGAAAAGTGTCATGGAACATTTTGATGACAAGGGTTATGGAACATTGTGATGTCAGGGGTCATGAAGCATTTTGATGAAAAGGGTCATGGAGCATTCTGATGAAAAGGTGCATGGAGCATTGTGATTACAGGGGTTTGAGAGCATTGTGATGAGAAGGCAATGGAGCATTCTGAGGACATGCGTCATGGAGCTTTGTGATGACAAGCACATGGAGCATTGTGGTGACAAAGGTCACAGAGCCTTTTGTGACGAGGGAATGGACCATTTTGATGACAAAGGTCATGAAGCATTGTGATGACTGGAGTCACGGAGCATTGTGATGACAGTGGTCATGGAGCATTGTGATGACAAGGGCATAGTGCATTGTGATGACAGGGACATGGAACATTGGTCTGACAAGTTTCATGGATTATTGTGATGACAGTGGGCATGGCGCATAGTGATGACAAGGGCATGGAACATTGTGGTGTCAAGGTCATGGAGTATTGTGAAGAGAGGTGTCAGGGATCATTGTGATGACATATGTCATTGTCCATTTTGATGAAAATGGAATGGAGCATTGTGATACCTAGTGTCATGGAGGATTGTGATGACAAGTGTCATGGAGCATTGTGATGACAAGGGCATGGAGCATTGTGATGACAAGGGCCATTGAGGATTTTGATGACAACGTCGTGAAGCATTGTGATGACAAGCGCATGGAGCTTGCTATGGCAGGTGTCATAGAGCATTCCGATGACAAGTGCATGGAGAATTGTGATGACAAGATCATGTAACATTGTGATTAGTAGTGTCATGGAGCATTGTGATGACAAGGACGTGGAGAATTGTGATGACATGGGACATGGAGCATTGTGATGACCAGGGCATGGAGCATTGCGATGGCAAGACCGTGGAGCATTGTGATGAGAAGATCACGGATAATTTTGATGACGAACGTCATGGAGCTCTGTAATGACATGGGGCATGTAGAATTGTGAGTACAGGGGTCTTGGAGCACTGTGATGACAAGGGAATGGAGCATTGTGATGAGAAGGCCATGGAGCATTCTGATGACATGTGTCATGAATCATTGTGACAGCAAGGGCAGGGAGCATTGTGATTACAGTGGTCTTGGAGAACTGTGATGACAAGGGTCATGGAGCCTTGGATGACAAGGCCGTGGAACATTGTGATGGCCTGTGTCTTGGAGCATTCTTATACAGTGGTAATGGAGCATTGTGATGACAAGGACATGGAACATTGGTCTGAAAATTTCATGGATTATTGTGATGAGTTTCGGCATGGAACATTGTGATGACTAGGGCACGGAACACTGTCATACATGTGTCATGGAGGATTGTAATGACAAGGGCATGGAGCATTGTGATGAGAAGGGTATCGAGCATTCTGATGACTAGCGTCAAGGAGCATTGTGCTGACAAGGGCATGGAGCAATGTGAAGAGAGGTTTCATGTAGCATTGTGATGAAATGACATGGAGCATTGTGATGCCAAGGGTCATGGAGCTTTGTGATGACAAAGGTCATGGAGCATTTTGATGACAAGGTCGTGGTGCATTGTGATGAGAAGGGCAGGGAGCATTGTGATGACAGGGTCATGGAGCAAAATTGATGAAAAGTGTCATGGAACATTTTGATGACAGGGGTTATGGAATATTGTGATGTCAGGGGTCATGGAGCATTTTGCTGAAAAGGGTCATGGAGCATTCTGATGAAAAGGTGCATGGAGCATTGTGATTACAGGGTTTTTGAAGCATTGTGATGACAAGGGCATGGATCAATGTGATGAGAAGGCAATGGAGCATTCTGAAGACCTGCATCATGGAGCTTTGTGATGACAGGGACATGGAGCATTGTGATTACAGGGTCTTGGAGCATTGTGATGAAAAGGGAATGGATCATTGTCATGAAAAATGCATGGAGCCTTGTCATGACACTGTTCAAGGAGCATACTGATGATATGTGTCCGGGAGCATTGTGATGATAAGTGTATTGAGCATTGTGATGACAAAGGTCATGGAGCATTGTGATGAGAAGACCATGGTTAATTGTGAGGACCAGGCTCATGGGGCATTGTGATGACAAGTGTTATGGAACATTGTGATCAGAAGGGTTTGGTGCATTGTGATGACAGAGGTCATTGAGCATTTTGATTTCATTGTGATGACAATAGCATGAAATATTATGGTGATGGGCATGGTGCATTGTGATGACAGGGTTCATGGAGCATTGAGATGAAAAGAGGCATCGAGCATTGTGATTACAGGGTGTTGGGGCATTGTGACGACAAGGGCATGGATAATTGTGATGTGAATGCCATGGAGCATTCTGATGACATGCGTCATGGAGCTTTGTGATGACAAGTGAATGGAGCATTGTGATTACAGGGGTCTTGGAGCATTGTGATTACAAGGGTCATGAAACGTGATGAAAATGGCATGGAGCATTGTGATGCCAAGGGTCATGGAGTTTGTGATGACAAAGTTCATGGAGCATTTTGATGACAAGGTCGTGGTGCATTGTGATGAGAAGCGCAGGGAGCATTTTGATGACAGTGTCATGGAGCAATTTGATGAAAAGTATCATGGAATATTTTGATGACAGTGGTTATGGAACATTGTGATGTCAGGGGTCATGGAGCATTGTGATTATAAGGTCATGTAGCATTGTCATGACATGGAACATTGTGATGACAGGGGGGAGAGAGCATTTTAATGAGAAGTGCATGGAGCATTGTGATGACAAGGTTTTTGGAGCACTGTAATGACAAGGATGTGGAGCATTGTGATGACAAGTGCATGGCGCATTGTGATGACATGGGTTGTGGAGCATTGTGCTCACAAGCGCATGCAGCATTGTGATGACAAGGGTCATGGAGCATTGTGCTGACAAAGGCATGGAGCATGGTGATGACAAGGATCACAGAGCACTGTGATGAAAAGTTCATGGAGCATTGTGGTGAGAAAGGTCACAGAGCCCTGTGTGACGAGGACATGGACCATTGTGATGACAAATGTCATGAAGCCTTGTGATTACTTGAGTCACAGAACATTGAGATGACAGGGGTCTTGGAGCACTGTGATGACAAGGACATGGAGCAATGTGATGAGAAGGCCATGGAGCATTCTGATGACATGCATCATGGAGCTTTGTGATTAAAGGTCATGGAGCATTGTGATTACAGGGGTCTTGGAGCATTGTGATGAAAATGGTATGGATCATTGTGATGGAAATGGCATGGAGCCTTGTCATGACAGGGTTCAAGGAGCATACTGATGACAAGTGTCAGGGAGCATTGTGATGACAAGTGTATTGAGCGTTATGATGACAAAGTTCATGGAGCACTGTGATGAGAAGACCATGGATAATTGTGATGATGAGCGTCATGGTGCATTGTGATGACAATGGTTATGGAACATTGTGATCACAAGGGTTTGGTGCATTTTGATGACAGAGTTCATGGAGCATATTGATTTCATTGTGATGACAATAGCATGAAGCATTATGATGATGGACATGGTGCATTGTGATGACAGGGTCATGGAGCAATTTGATGAAAAGGGTCATGGAACATTTTGATGACAGTGGTTATGGAACATTGTGATGTCAGGGGTCTTGGAGCACTGTGATGAAAAGGGTGATGGAGCATTCTGATGAGAGAGGATATGGAACATTTTGATGTCAGGGTTCATGGAGCATTGTGATGATATGGCATGTGGCATTGTGATGACAGAGGTCATGGAAAATTGTGATGACAGTGGTGAGGGAGTATTTTGATGACTACTGATGGAGCATTGTGATATCAGTGTTGAGAAAGCGTTTTGATGAGAAGTGCATGGAGCATTGTGATGACAAGTTTTATGGAGCATTGTGATGAAAAGGTTTATGGAGCATAGTGATGACAAGGCTATGGAGCATTGTGTTCACAATTGCATGGCGCATTTTGATGACATGGGTCATGGAGCATTGTGCTGAGAAGCTCATGGAGCATTGTGATGACAAGGGTCATGGAGCATTGTGCTGACAAATTCATGGAACATTGTGATGACAACGGTCACAGAGCATTGTGATGAAAAGTTCATGGAGCATTGTGGTGACAATGGTCACAGAGCCTTGTGATGACGAGGATAAGTACCATTGTGATGACAAAGGTCATGAAGCATTGTGATGACTGGAGTCACGGAACATTGTGATGACAAGGGTATGGAGCATTCTGATGACAGGGGAATGGTGCATTGGTCTGATAAGTTTCATTGTTTATTGTGATGACAGTGGGCAAGGCACATTCTGATGAGAAGAGCATGGAGGATTGTGATGAGAAGGTCATGGAGTACTGTGAAGACAGGTGTCTGGGGGCATGTGATGACATATGTCATGGTCCATTGTGATGACAATGGCATGGAGTATTGTGATGCCAAGTGTCATGTAGGAATGTTATGACAAAGTTAATGGAGCATTGTGATGACAGGGGTTTGGAGCATTGTGATGACAAGGGTCATGGAGCATTTTGATGACAAGGGCATGGAGGATTGTGATGACAAGGGCCATTGAGAATTTTGATGACAAGTTCCTGAAGCATTGTGATGAAAAGCACATGGAGCTTGCTATGACAGGGGTCATGGAGCTTTGTGATGACAAGGGCATGGAGCATTGTGATTACAGGGGTCTTGGAGCATTGTGATGACAAGGGCATGGAGCACTGTGATGAAAAGGCCTCGGAGCATTCTGATGGCATGCATCATGAATCTTTGTGACGACAATGGCATGGAAAATTGTGATTACAGGGGTCTTGGAGGACTGTGATGACAAGGGTCATAGAGCCTTGGATGACAAGGCCGTGGAACATTGTGATGGCAGTTGTCATGGAGCATTGTTATGACAGGGGTAATGGAGCATTGTGATGACAAGGGCATGGAACATTAGTCTGAAAATTTCATGGATTATTGTGATGAGATTCGGCATGGAGCATTGTGATGACTAGGGCACGGAACACTGTGATACATGTGTCATGAGGGATTGTAGTGACAAGGGCATGGAGCATTGTGATGAGAAGAGTATCAAGAATTGTGATGACAAGTGTCATGGAGCATTGTGCTGACAAGGGCATGGAACAATGTGATGAGAGGTTACATGTAGCATTTTGATGAAATGGCATGGAGCATTGTGATGCCAAGTGTCATGGAGCTTTGTGATGACAAAGGTCATGGACCATTTTGATGACAAGTCGTGGTGCATTGTGATGAGAAGGTCAGGGAACATTGTGATGACAGGGTCATGGAGCAAATTGATGAAAAGTGTCATGGAACATTTTGATGACAAGGGTTATGGAACATTGTGATGTCAGGGGTCATGAAGCATTTTGATGAAAAGGGTCATGGAGCATTCTGATGAAAAGGTGCATGGAGCATTGTGATTACAGGGGTTTGAGAGCATTGTGATGACAAAGGAAAAGAGCATTGTGATGAGAAGGCAATGGAGCATTCTGATGACATGCGTCATGGAGCTTTGTGATAACAAGCACATGGAGCATTGTGGTGACAAAGGTCACAGAGCCTTGTGTGACGAGGGAATGGACCATTTTGATGACAAAGGTCATGAAGCATTGTGATGACTGGAGTCACGGAGCATTGTGATGACAGTGGTCATGGAGCATTGTGATGACAAGGGCATAGTGCATTGTGATGACAGGGACATGGAACATTGGTCTGACAAGTTTCATGGATTATTGTGATGACAGTGGGCATGGCGCATAGTGATGACAAGGGCATGGAACATTGTGGTGTCAAGGTCATGGAGTATTGTGAAGAGAGGTGTCAGGGATCATTGTGATGACATATGTCATTGTCCATTTTGATGAAAATGGAATGGAGCATTGTGATACCTAGTGTCATGGAGGATTGTGATGACAAGTGTCATGGAGCATTGTGATGACAAGGGCATGGAGCATTGTGATGACAAGGGCCATTGAGGATTTTGATGACAACGTCGTGAAGCATTGTGATGACAAGCGCATGGAGCTTGCTATGGCAGGTGTCATAGAGCATTCCGATGACAAGTGCATGGAGAATTGTGATGACAAGATCATGTAACATTGTGATTAGTAGTGTCATGGAGCATTGTGATGACAAGGACGTGGAGAATTGTGATGACATGGGACATGGAGCATTGTGATGACCAGGGCATGGAGCATTGTGATGGCAAGACCGTGGAGCATTGTGATGAGAAGATCACGGATAATTTTGATGACGAACGTCATGGAGCTCTGTAATGACATGGGGCATGTAGAATTGTGAGTACAGGGGTCTTGGAGCACTGTGATGACAAGGGAATGGAGCATTGTGATGAGAAGGCCATGGAGCATTCTGATGACATGTGTCATGAATCATTGTGACAGCAAGGGCAGGGAGCATTGTGATTACAGTGGTCTTGGAGAACTGTGATGACAAGGGTCATGGAGCCTAGGATGACAAGGCCGTGGAACATTGTGATGGCCTGTGTCTTGGAGCATTCTTATACAGTGGTAATGGAGCATTGTGATGACAAGGACATGGAACATTGGTCTGAAAATTTCATGGATTATTGTGATGAGTTTCGGCATGGAACATTGTGATGACTAGGGCACGGAACACTGTCATACATGTGTCATGGAGGATTGTAATGACAAGGGCATGGAGCATTGTGATGAGAAGGGTATCGAGCATTCTGATGACTAGCGTCAAGGAGCATTGTGCTGACAAGGGCATGGAGCAATGTGAAGAGAGGTTTCATGTAGCATTGTGATGAAATGACATGGAGCATTGTGATGCCAAGGGTCATGGAGCTTTGTGATGACAAAGGTCATGGAGCATTTTGATGACAAGGTCGTGGTGCATTGTGATGAGAAGGGCAGGGAGCATTGTGATGACAGGGTCATGGAGCAAAATTGATGAAAAGTGTCATGGAACATTTTGATGACAGGGGTTATGGAATATTGTGATGTCAGGGGTCATGGAGCATTTTGCTGAAAAGGGTCATGGAGCATTCTGATGAAAAGGTGCATGGAGCATTGTGATTACAGGGTTTTTGAAGCATTGTGATGACAAGGGCATGGATCAATGTGATGAGAAGGCAATGGAGCATTCTGAAGACCTGCATCATGGAGCTTTGTGATGACAGGGACATGGAGCATTGTGATTACAGGGTCTTGGAGAATTGTGATGAAAAGGGAATGGATCATTGTCATGAAAAATGCATGGAGCCTTGTCATGACACTGTTCAAGGAGCATACTGATGATATGTGTCCGGGAGCATTGTGATGATAAGTGTATTGAGCATTGTGATGACAAAGGTCATGGAGCATTGTGATGAGAAGACCATGGATAATTGTGAGGACCAGGCTCATGGGGCATTGTGATGACAAGTGTTATGGAACATTGTGATCAGATGGGTTTGGTGCATTGTGATGACAGAGGTCATTGAGCATTTTGATTTCATTGTGATGACAATAGCATGAAATATTATGGTGATGGGCACGGTGCATTGTGATGACAGGGTTCATGGAGCATTGAGATGAAAAGAGGCATCGAGCATTGTGATTACAGGGTGTTGGGGCATTGTGACGACAAGGGCATGGAGAATTGTGATGTGAATGCCATGGAGCATTCTGATGACATGCGTCATGGAGCTTTGTGATGACAAGTGAATGGAGCATTGTGATTACAGGGGTCTTGGAGCATTGTGATTACAAGGGTCATGAAACGTGATGAAAATGGCATGGAGCATTGTGATGCCAAGGGTCATGGAGTTTGTGATGACAAAGTTCATGGAGCATTTTGATGACAAGGTCGTGGTGCATTGTGATGAGAAGCGCAGGGAGCATTTTGATGACAGTGTCATGGAGCAATTTGATGAAAAGTATCATGGAATATTTTGATGACAGTGGTTATGGAACATTATGATGTCAGGGGTCATGGAGCATTGTGATTATAAGGTCATGTAGCATTGTCATGACATGGAACATTGTGATGACAGGGGGGAGAGAGCATTTTAATGAGAAGTGCATGGAGCATTGTGATGACAAGGTTTTTGGAGCACTGTAATGACAAGGATGTGGAGCATTGTGATGACAAGTGCATGGCGCATTGTGATGACATGGGTTGTGGAGCATTGTGCTCACAAGCGCATGCAGCATTGTGATGACAAGGGTCATGGAGCATTGTGCTGACAAAGGCATGGAGCATGGTGATGACAAGGATCACAGAGCACTGTGATGAAAAGTTCATGGAGCATTGTGGTGAGAAAGGTCACAGAGCCCTGTGTGACGAGGACATGGACCATTGTGATGACAAATGTCATGAAGCCTTGTGATTACTTGAGTCACAGAACATTGAGATGACAGGGGTCTTGGAGCACTGTGATGACAAGGACATGGAGCAATGTGATGAGAAGGCCATGGAGCATTCTGATGACATGCATCATGGAGCTTTGTGATTAAAGGTCATGGAGCATTGTGATTACAGGGGTCTTGGAGCATTGTGATGAAAATGGTATGGATCATTGTGATGGAAATGGCATGGAGCCTTGTCATGACAGGGTTCAAGGAGCATACTGATGACAAGTGTCAGGGAGCATTGTGATGACAAGTGTATTGAGCGTTATGATGACAAAGTTCATGGAGCACTGTGATGAGAAGACCATGGATAATTGTGATGATGAGCGTCATGGTGCATTGTGATGACAATGGTTATGGAACATTGTGATCACAAGGGTTTGGTGCATTTTGATGACAGAGTTCATGGAGCATATTGATTTCATTGTGATGACAATAGCATGAAGCATTATGATGATGGACATGGTGCATTGTGATGACAGGGTCATGGAGCAATTTGATGAAAAGGGTCATGGAACATTTTGATGACAGTGGTTATGGAACATTGTGATGTCAGGGGTCTTGGAGCACTGTGATGAAAAGGGTGATGGAGCATTCTGATGAGAGAGGATATGGAACATTTTGATGTCAGGGTTCATGGAGCATTGTGATGATATGGCATGTGGCATTGTGATGACAGAGGTCATGGAAAATTGTGATGACAGTGGTGAGGGAGTATTTTGATGACTACTGATGGAACATTGTGATATCAGTGTTGAGAAAGCGTTTTGATGAGAAGTGCATGGAGCATTGTGATGACAAGTTTTATGGAGCATTGTGATGACAAGGTTTATGGAGCATAGTGATGACAAGGCTGTGGAGCATTGTGTTCACAATTGCATGGCGCATTTTGATGACATGGGTCATGGAGCATTGTGCTGAGAAGCGCATGGAGCATTGTGATGACAAGGGTCATGGAGCATTGTGCTGACAAATTCATGGAACATTGTGATGACAACGGTCACAGAGCATTGTGATGAAGAGTTCATGGAGCATTGTGGTGACAATGGTCACAGAGCCTTGTGATGACGAGGATAAGTACCATTGTGATGACAAAGGTCATGAAGCATTGTGATGACTGGAGTCATGGAACATTGTGATGACAAGGGTATGGAGCATTCTGATGACAGGGGAATGGTGCATTGGTCTGATAAGTTTCATTGTTTATTGTGATGACAGTGGGCAAGGCACATTCTGATGAGAAGAGCATGGAGGATTGTGATGAGAAGGTCATGGAGTACTGTGATGACAGGTGTCTGGGGGCATGTGATGACATATGTCATGGTCCATTGTGATGACAATGGCATGGAGTATTGTGATGCCAAGTGTCATGTAGGAATGTTATGACAAAGTTAATGGAGCATTGTGATGACAGGGGTTTGGAGCATTGTGATGACAAGGGTCATGGAGCATTTTGATGACAAGGGCATGGAGGATTGTGATGACAAGGGCCATTGAGAATTTTGATGACAAGTTCCTGAAGCATTGTGATGAAAAGCACATGGAGCTTGCTATGACAGGGGTCATGGAGCTTTGTGATGACAAGGGCATGGAGCATTGTGATTACAGGGGTCTTGGAGCATTGTGATGACAAGGGCATGGAGCACTGTGATGAAAAGGCCTCGGAGCATTCTGATGGCATGCGTCATGAATCTCTGTGACGACAATGGCATGGAAAATTGTGATTACAGGGGTCTTGGAGGACTGTGATGACAAGGGTCATAGAGCCTTGGATGACAAGGCCGTGGAACATTGTGATGGCAGTTGTCATGGAGCATTGTTATGACAGGGGTAATGGAGCATTGTGATGACAAGGGCATGGAACATTAGTCTGAAAATTTCATGGATTATTGTGATGAGATTCGGCATGGAGCATTGTGATGACTAGGGCACGGAACATTGTGATACATGTGTCATGGGGGATTGTAGTGACAAGGGCATGGAGCATTGTGATGAGAAGAGTATCAAGAATTGTGATGACAAGTGTCATGGAGCATTGTGCTGACAAGGGCATGGAACAATGTGATGAGAGGTTACATGTAGCATTGTGATGAAATGGCATGGAGCATTGTGATGCCAAGTGTCATGGAGCTTTGTGATGACAAAGGTCATGGACCATTTTGATGACAAGTCGTGGTGCATTGTGATGAGAAGGTCAGGGAACATTGTGATGACAGGGTCATGGAGCAAATTGATGAAAAGTGTCATGGAACATTTTGATGACAAGGGTTATGGAACATTGTGATGTCAGGGGTCATGAAGCATTTTGATGAAAAGAGTCATGGAGCATTCTGATGAAAAGGTGCATGGAGCATTGTGATTACAGGGGTTTGAGAGCATTGTGATGACAAAGGAAAAGAGCATTGTGATGAGAAGGCAATGGAGCATTCTGATGACATGCGTCATGGAGCTTTGTGATGACAAGCACATGGAGCATTGTGGTGACAAAGGTCACAGAGCCTTGTGTGACGAGGGAATGGACCATTTTGATGACAAAGGTCATGAAGCATTGTGATGACTGGAGTCACGGAGCATTGTGATGACAGTGGTCATGGAGCATTGTGATGACAAGGGCATAGTGCATTGTGATGACAGGGACATGGAACATTGGTCTGACAAGTTTCATGGATTATTGTGATGACAGTGGGCATGGCGCATAGTGATGACAAGGGCATGGAACATTGTGGTGTCAAGGTCATGGAGTATTGTGAAGAGAGGTGTCAGGGATCATTGTGATGACATATGTCATTGTCCATTTTGATGAAAATGGAATGGAGCATTGTGATACCTAGTGTCATGGAGGATTGTGATGACAAGTGTCATGGAGCATTGTGATGACAAGGGCATGGAGCATTGTGATGACAAGGGCCATTGAGGATTTTGATGACAACGTCGTGAAGCATTGTGATGACAAGCGCATGGAGCTTGCTATGGCAGGTGTCATAGAGCATTCCGATGACAAGTGCATGGAGAATTGTGATGACAAGATCATGTAACATTGTGATTAGTAGTGTCATGGAGCATTGTGATGACAAGGACGTGGAGAATTGTGATGACATGGGACATGGAGCATTGTGATGACCAGGGCATGGAGCATTGCGATGGCAAGACCGTGGAGCATTGTGATGAGAAGATCACGGATAATTTTGATGACGAACGTCATGGAGCTCTGTAATGACATGGGGCATGTAGAATTGTGAGTACAGGGGTCTTGGAGCACTGTGATAACAAGGGAATGGAGCATTGTGATGAGAAGGCCATGGAGCATTCTGATGACATGTGTCATGAATCATTGTGACAGCAAGGGCAGGGAGCATTGTGATTACAGTGGTCTTGGAGAACTGTGATGACAAGGGTCATGGAGCCTTGGATGACAAGGCCGTGGAACATTGTGATGGCCTGTGTCTTGGAGCATTCTTATACAGTGGTAATGGAGCATTGTGATGACAAGGACATGGAACATTGGTCTGAAAATTTCATGGATTATTGTGATGAGTTTCGGCATGGAACATTGTGATGACTAGGGCACGGAACACTGTCATACATGTGTCATGGAGGATTGTAATGACAAGGGCATGGAGCATTGTGATGAGAAGGGTATCGAGCATTCTGATGACTAGCGTCAAGGAGCATTGTGCTGACAAGGGCATGGAGCAATGTGAAGAGAGGTTTCATGTAGCATTGTGATGAAATGACATGGAGCATTGTGATGCCAAGGGTCATGGAGCTTTGTGATGACAAAGGTCATGGAGCATTTTGATGACAAGGTCGTGGTGCATTGTGATGAGAAGGGCAGGGAGCATTGTGATGACAGGGTCATGGAGCAAAATTGATGAAAAGTGTCATGGAACATTTTGATGACAGGGGTTATGGAATATTGTGATGTCAGGGGTCATGGAGCATTTTGCTGAAAAGGGTCATGGAGCATTCTGATGAAAAGGTGCATGGAGCATTGTGATTACAGGGTTTTTGAAGCATTGTGATGACAAGGGCATGGATCAATGTGATGAGAAGGCAATGGAGCATTCTGAAGACCTGCATCATGGAGCTTTGTGATGACAGGGACATGGAGCATTGTGATTACAGGGTCTTGGAGAATTGTGATGAAAAGGGAATGGATCATTGTCATGAAAAATGCATGGAGCCTTGTCATGACACTGTTCAAGGAGCATACTGATGATATGTGTCCGGGAGCATTGTGATGATAAGTGTATTGAGCATTGTGATGACAAAGGTCATGGAGCATTGTGATGAGAAGACCATGGATAATTGTGAGGACCAGGCTCATGGGGCATTGTGATGACAAGTGTTATGGAACATTGTGATCAGATGGGTTTGGTGCATTGTGATGACAGAGGTCATTGAGCATTTTGATTTCATTGTGATGACAATAGCATGAAATATTATGGTGATGGGCACGGTGCATTGTGATGACAGGGTTCATGGAGCATTGAGATGAAAAGAGGCATCGAGCATTGTGATTACAGGGTGTTGGGGCATTGTGACGACAAGGGCATGGAGAATTGTGATGTGAATGCCATGGAGCATTCTGATGACATGCGTCATGGAGCTTTGTGATGACAAGTGAATGGAGCATTGTGATTACAGGGGTCTTGGAGCATTGTGATTACAAGCGTCATGGAGGCTTGTGATGACAAGGCCGTTGATCCTTGTCATGGCATTGCTCATGGAGCATTTTTATGACAGGGGTAATGGAGCATTGTGATGACAAGTGCATGGGTCATTGGTCTGAAAATTTTCATGAATTATTGTGATGAGAGTGGGCATGGAGCATTCTGATGACAATGGCACGGAACACTGTGATACACAGATCATGCAGGATTCTAATGTCAATGGCATGGAGCATTGTGATGAGAAGGGCATCGAGCATTGTGATGACAAGCGTCATGGAGATTTGGGATGAAAAGTGCATGGAGGGATGTGATGAGAGGGTTCATGGAGCATTTTGATGACAATGGAATGGAGCACTGTGATGCTAGGGTCTTGGACCATTGTGATGATAAAGGTCGTGGAGCATTTTGATGACAAGGGCGTGGTGCATTGTGATGAGAAGGCAATGGAGCATTCTGATGACATGCGTCATGGAGCTTTGTGATGACAAGGACATGGAGGATTGTGATTACAGGTGTCTTGGAGCATTGTGATGAAAAGGGAATGGATCATTGTCATGAAAAATGCATAGAGCCTTGTCATGGCAGGGTTCAAGGAGCATACTGATGACAACTGTCAGGGAGCATTGTGATGATAAGTGTATTGAGCATTGTGAGGAGAAGTCCATTGATAATTGTGATGACCAGCCTCAGAGGGCACTGTGATGACAAGTGTTACGGAACATTGTGATCAGAAGGGTTTGGTGCATTGTGATGACAGAGATCATTGAAGATTTTGATTTCATTGTGATGACAATAGCATGAAATATTATGGTGATGGGCACGGTGCATTGAGATGACAGTGTTCATGGAGCATTGAGATGAAAAGGGGCATGGAGCATTTTGATTATAGGGCTGTTGGAGCATTGTGATGACAAGGGCATGGAGCATTGTGATAAGAAGGCCATGGAGCATTCAGATGACATGTGTCATGGAGCTTTGTGATGACAAGGGCATGCAGCATTGTGATTACAGGGGTCTTGGAGCATTGTGATGACAAGGGTCATCGAGGCTTGTGATAACAAGGCCGTGGAACCTTGTGATGGCAGGGGTCATGGATCATTGTTATGCCAGGGGTAATGGAGCTTTGTGATGACAAAGGTCATGGGGCATTTTGATGACAAGGTTGTGGTGCATTGTGATGAGAAGGGCAGGGAGCATTGTGATGACAGTGTCATTGAGCAATTTGATGAAAAGTGTCATGGAATATTTTGATGACAGGGGTTATGGAACATTGTGATGTCTGGGGTCATGAAGCATTGTGATGAAAGGGATCATGGAGCATTTTGTGACAGGGGTTATGGAACATTGTGATGTCAGGGGTCATGGAGCATTGTGATGATAAGGGCCTGTAGCACTGTGATGACAGTGGTCATGGAACATTGTGATGACAGGGGTGAGGGAGTATTGTGATGACTAGTGATGGAACATTGTGATATATGTGGTGAGAGAGCATTTTGATGAGAAGTGCATGGAGCATTGTGATGACAAGTTTTATGGAGCATAGCAATGAAAAGGATGTGGAGCATTGGGATGACAAGCGCATGGCACATTGTCATGACATAGGTCTAGGAGCATTGTGCTGACAAAGGCATGGAGCATTGTGATGACTAGGGACAAAGAGCATTGTGATGAAAAGTTCATGGAGCATTGTGGTGACAAAGATTTCAGAGCCTTGTGTGAAGAGGGCATGGATCATTGGTCTGACAAGTTTCATGGAATATTGTGATGACAGTGGGCATGGAGCATTGTGATGACAAGGGCATGGAGCATTGTGGTGACAAAGGTCATGAAGCATTGTGATGACTGGAGTCACGGAGCATTGTGATGACAATGGCATGGAGCATTGTGATACCAAGTGTCATGGAGGATTGTGATGACAAAGGTAATGGAGCATTTTGATGACAAGGGCTTGGAACATTGTGATGACAAGGGTCATGGAGCATTGTGATGACAAGGGCATGGAGCATTGTGATGACAAGGGCCATTGAGAATTTTGATGACAATGCCGTGAAGCATTGTGATGACAAGCTCAAGGAGCTTGCTATGACAGGGATCATAGAGCATTCCAATGACAAGTGCATGGAGAATTGTGATGACAAGATCATGTAACATTGTGATAAGAAGTGTCATGGAGCATTGTGATGACAAGGACGTGGAGAATTGTGATGACATGGGACATGGAGCATTGTGATAAGAGGGGTCATGGAGCAATGTGATGACAAGGGTCATGGAGCATTGTGAATGGAAGGTCATGGAGCATTGGGCTGAAAATGTTCATGGCGTATTGTGATGACAGGGGTCAAGGAGCATTGTGATGACAAGGGAATGGAGAATTGTGATGACAATTTCCTGGAGCAGTGCGATGAGAAAACCATGGAGTCTTGTGATGACAAGTCTCATCGAGCATTCTGATGAATAGGGGCATGGAGCATTGTGATTACAGGGGTCTTGGAGCATTGTGATTACAAGGGCATGGAGCATTGTGATGAGAATTCCATGGAGCATTCTGATGACATGGGTCATGGATCGTTGTGAAGACAAGGGCATGGAACATTGAGATTAAAGGGGTCTTGGAGCATTGTGATGACAAGGGCCATGGAGCCTTGGATGACAAGGCCGTGGAACATTGTGTTGGCAGGGGTCATGGAGCATTGTTATGACAGGGGTAATGGAGCATTTTGATGACAAGTGCATGGTACATTGTTCTGAAAATTTCATGGATTTTTGTGTTGAGATTCGGCATGGAGCATTGTGATGACTAGGGCACAGAACACTGTGATACATGTGTCATGGAGCATTGTAATGACAAGGGCATGGAGCATTGTGATTAGAAGAGTATCGAGCTTTGTGATGACAAGTGTCATGGAGCATTGTGCTGACAAGGGCATGGAGCAATGTGATGAGAGGTTTCATGTAGCATTGAGATGAAATGGAATGGAGCATTGTGATGCCAAGTGTCATGGAGCTTTGTGATGACAAAGGTCATGGAGCATTTTGATGACAAGGTTGTGGTGCATTGTGATGAGAAAGGCAGGGAGCATTGTGATGATAGGGTCATGGAGCAAATTGATGAAAAGTGTCATGGAATATTTTGATGATATTTGTTATGAAACATTGCGATGTCAGGGGTCATGGAGCATTTTGATGAAAAGGGTCATGGAGCATTCTGATGAAAAGGTGCATGGAGCATTGTGATTACAGGCGTTTTGATGCATTGTGATGACAAGGGCATGGAGCATTGTGATGAGAAGGCAATGGAGCATTCTGATGACATGCGTCATGGAGCTTTGTGATGACAAGCACATGGAGGATTGTGATTACAGGGGTCTTGGAGCACTGTGATGAAAATTCCATGGATCATTGTGATGACCAGCGTCATGGGACATTGTGATGACAAGTGTTATGGAACATTTTGATCAGATGGGTTTGGTGCATTGTGATGACTGAGGTCATTGAGCATTTTGATATCATTGTGATGACAATAGCATGAAATATTATGGTGATGGGCACGGTGCATTGTGATGACAGGGTTCATGGTGCATTGAGATTAAAATGGGCATGGAGCATTGTCATTGCAGTGGTGTTGGAACATTGTGATTACATGGGCAAGGATCATTGTGATGAGAAGGCCATGGAGCATTCTGATGACATGCGTCATGGAGCTTTGTGATGACAAGGGCATGGAGCATTGTGATTACAGTGGTCTTGGAGCATTTTGATTACAAGGGTCATCGAGGCTTGTGATGACAAGGCCGTGGAACCTTGTGATGGCAGGGGTCATGGAGCATTGTTATGACACGGGTAATGGAGCTTAGTGATGACAAGGGAATGGGGCATTGGTCTGAAAATTTTCATGGATTATTGTGATGAGAGTGGGCATGGAGCATTGTGATGACAAGGGCATGAAACACTGTGATACATAGATCATGCAGGATTGTAATGACAAGAGCATGGAGCAATGTGATGAGAGGGTTCATGGAGCATTGTGATGACAATGGAGTGGAGCATTGTGATGCCAAGGGTCATGGACATTGTGATGACAAAGGTCATGGAGCATTTTGATGACAAGGGCGTGGTGCATAGTGATGAGAAGGGCAGGGAGCATTGTGATGACAGTGTCATGGAGCAATTTGATGAAAAGGGTCATGGAATATTTTGATGACAGGGGTTATAGAACATTGTGATGTCAGTGGTCATGGAGGTTTGTGATGAAAAGGGTCATGGAGCATTTTGATTACAGGGGTTATGGAACATTGTGATGTCAGGTGTCATGGAGCATTGTGGTGATAAGGGCATGGAGCAATGTGAAGACAGGGGCATGGAAGATTGGTCTGACAAGTTTCATGGATTATTGTGATGACAGTGGTCATGGAGCATTGTGATGACAAGGGCATGGAGCATTGTGATGAAAAAGGCATGGAGCCTTGTCATGACAGTGTTCAAGGAGCATACTGATGACAAATGTCAGCGAGCATTTTGTTGCCAAGTGTATTGAGCATTGTGGTGACAAAGGTCATGGAGCTTTGCGATGAGAAGGTGATGGAATATTGTGAAGACAGGTGTCAGGGAGCATTGTGATGACATATGTCATTGTCCATTGTGATGAGAATGGCATGGAACATTGTGATACCAAGTGTCATTGAGGATTATCATGACAAATGTAATGGAGCATTTTGAAGACAAGGGCTTGGAACATTGCGATGACAAGGGTCATGGAGCATTGTGATGAAAAGGGCATGGAGAATTCTGATGAAAATGTGCATGGAGCATTGAGATTACAGGGGTTTTGAAGCAATGTGATTACAAGGGCATGGAGCATTGTGATGAGAAGGCAATGGAGCATTTTGATGACATGCGTCATGGAGCTTTGTGATGACAAGGACATGGAGCATTGTTTTTACAGGTTTCTTGGAGCATTGTAATGACAAGGGTAATGGAGCATTGTGATTAGAAGGTGATGGAGCATTGGCCTGAAAATGTTCATGGGGTATTGTGATGACAGTGTTCAAGGAGCATTGTGATGACAAGAGAATGGAGCGTTGTGATGACAAGGTCCTGGAGCAGTGTGATGAGAAGACCATGGAGCCTTGTGATGACAAGTCTCATGGAGCACTTTGATGAATTGGGGCATGGAGCATTGTGATTACAGGGGTCCTGGAGCATTGTGATGACAAGGGCATTGAACATTGTGATGAGAAGGCCATGGAGCATTCTGATGACATGTGTCATGGATCTTTGTGATGATAAAGGCAGTGAGCTTTTTGTGATGAGGTCATAGATCATTGTTATGACAAATGTCATGAAGCATTGGATGACTGGAGTCATGGAGCATTTTGATAACAGGGGTCTTGGAGCATTGTGATGAAAAGGGAATGGATCATTGTGATGAAAAAGGCATGGAGCCTTGTCATGACAGTGTTCAAGGAGCATACTGATTACAAGTGTCAGCGAGCACTGTGATGCCAAGTGCATTGAGCATTGTGGTGATAAAGGTCATGGAGCATTGTGATGAGAAGACCTTGCATAATTTTGATGACGAGCGTCATGGGGCATGTGATGACAAGTGTTATGGAACATTGTGGTCAGAAGGTGTTGGAGGATTGTGATGACAGAGGACATGGAGAATTTTGATTTCATTGTGATGACAATAGCATGAATCATTATGATGATGTGCATGGTGCATTGTGATGACAGTGTTCATGGAGCATTGAGATGAAAAGTGGCATGGTGAATTCGGATTACAGACGTCTTGGAGCATTGTGATGACAAGGGTCATGGAGCCTTGTGATGACAAGGCCGTGGAACATTGTGATGGCAGGTGTCATGGAGCATTGTTATGACAGGTGTAATGGAGCATTGTGATGACAAGGGCATGGAGCAATGTGATGAGAGATTTCATTGAGCATTGTGATGACAATGGCATGGAGCATTGTGATGCCAAGGGTCATGGAGCTTTGTGATGACAAATGTCATGGGGCATTTTGATGACAAGGGCGTGGTCCATTGTGATGAGAAGGGCAGGGAGCATTGTGATGACAGGGTCATGGAGCAATTTGAATAAAAGTGTAATGGAATATTTTGATGACACGGGTTATGGAACATTGTGATGTCAGGGGTCATGAAGCATTGTGATGAAATGGGTCATGGAGCATTTTGTGACAGGGGTTATGGAACATTGTGATGTCAGGGGTCATGGAGCATTGTGATGATAAGGGCATGGAGCACTGTGATGACAGTGGTCATGGAACATTGTGATTACAGGTGTGATGGGGTATTGTGATGACTAGTGATGGAATATTGTGATATATGTGGTGAGAGAGCATTTTCATGAGAAGTGCGTGGAGTATTGTGATGACAAGTTTTATGGAGCATAGCGATGAAAAGGATGTGGAGCATTGTGATGACAAGAGCATGGCACATTGTGATGATATGTGTCATGGAGCATTGTGCTGACAAGCGCATGGAGCATTTTGATGACAAGTGTAATGGAGCATTATGCTGACAAAGGCATGGAGCATTGTGATGACAAGGGACACAGAACATTGTGATGAAAATTTCATGGAGCATTGTGGTGACAAAGATCACAGAGCCTTGTGTGATGAGGGCCTGGACCATTGTGCGGACAAATGTCATGAATCATTCTGATGACTGGAGTCACGGTGCATTGTGATGACAGGGGTCATGGAGGATTGTGATGAACAGGGCATGGAGCAATGTGATGACAGTGGCATGGAACATTGGTCTGACAAGTTTCATGGATTATTGTGATGACAGTAGGCATGGAGAATTGAGATGACAAGGGCATGGAGCATTGTGGTGACAAAGGTCACAGAGCCTTGTGTGACGACAGCATGGACCATTGTGAGGACAAATGTCATGAAGCATTGTGATGACTGGAGTCACGGAGCATTGTGATGACAGGGGTCATGGAGCATTGTGATGACAAGGGCATGGAGCATTGTGATGACAGGGGCATGGAACATTGGTCTGTCAAGTTTCATGGATTATTGTGATGACAGTGGGCATGGCGCATTGTGATGACAAGGGCATGTAACATTGTGATGACAAGGTCATGGAGTATTGTGAAGACAGGTGTCAGGGAGCATTGTGATGACATATGTATTTGTCCATTGTGATGACAATGGCATGGAGCATTGTGATACCAAGTGTCATGGAGAATTGTGATGGCAAAGGTAATGGAGCATTTTGATGACAAGGGCTTGGAACATTGCGATGACAAGGGTCATGGACCATTGTGATGACAAGGGCATGGAGCATTCTGATGAAAAGGTGCATGGAGCATTGAGATTACAGGGGATTTAAAGCAATGTGATTACAGGGGAAAGGAGCATTGTGACGAGAAGGCAATGGAGCATTCTGATGACATGCATCATGGAGCTTTGTGATGACAAGGACATGGATCATTGTGATTACAGGGGTGCTGGAGAAAGGTGATGACAAAGGCATGGAGCATTGTGATGACAAGGGACAGAGAGCATTGTGATGAAAATTTCATGGAGCATTGTGGTGACAAACATCACAGAGCCTTGTGTGAGGAGGGCATGTACCATTGTGAGGACAAAGGTCATGAATCTTTTTGATGACTGGAGTCACGGTGCATTGTGATGACATGGGTCATGGAGGATTGAGATGACAAGGGCATGGAGCAATGTGATGAGAGGGGCATGGAACATTGGTCTGACAAGTTTCATGGATTATTGTGATGACAGTGGGCAAGGAGCATTGAGATGACAAGGGCATGGAGCACTGTGATGACAAGGGCATGGAACATTGTGATGACAAGGTCATGGAGTATTGTGAAGACAGGTGTGAGGGAGCATTGTGATGACATATGTCATTGTCCATTGTGATGACAATGGCATGGAGCATTGTGATACCAAGTGTCATGGAGTATTGTGACGACAAAGGTAATGGAGCATTTTGATGACAATTGCTTGGGGCATTGTGATGACAAGTGTTATGGAGCATTGTGATGACAAGGGCATGGAGCATTGTCATGACAAGGGCCATTGAGTATTTTGATGACAACGTCGTGAAGCATTGTGATGACAAGCGCATGGAGCTTGCTATGACAGTGGTCATAGAGAATTGCGATGACAAGTGCATGGAGATTTGTGATGACAAGATCATGTAACATTGTGATAAGAAGTGTCATATAGCATTGTGATGACAAGGACGTGGAGAATTTTGATGACATGGGACATGGGGCATTGTGATGACCAGGGCATGGAGCATTGTGATGGCAAGACCGTGGAGCATTGTATTGAGAAGATCACGGATAATTGTGATGACGAGCGTAATGGAGCACTGTAATGACAAGGGGCATGGAGCATTGTGATTACAGGCGTCTTGGATCACTGTGATGACAAGGGAATGGAGCATTGTGATGAGAAGGCCACGGAGCATTCTGATGACATGCGTCATGAATCATTGTGATGACAATGGCATGGAGCATTGTGATTACAGAGGTCTTGGAGCACTGTGATGACAAGGGTCATGGAGCCTTGGATGACAAGGCTGTGGAACATTGTGATGGCAGGGGTCATGGAGCATTGTCATGACACGGGTAATGGAGCATTGTGATGACAAGGGCATGGAACATTAGTCTGAAAATTTCATGGATTATTGTGATGAGATTCGGCATGGAGCATTGTGATGACTAGGGTACGGAACAGTGTGATACATGTGTCAGGGGGGATTATAATTAGAAGAGCATGGAGCATTGTGATGAGATAGGTCATGAAGAATTGTGATGATTCGTGTCATGGGGCATTGTGATGAAAGGGGTCATGGAGCCTTGTGATGACAAGGGCATGGAGCAATGTGATGACAGGGGCATGGAAGATTGGTCTGACAAGTTTCATGGATTATTGTGATGACAGTGGGCATGGAGCATTGTGATGACAAGGGCATGGATCATTGTGGTGACAAAGGCATGGAGCATTTTGATGACAAGGGACACAGAGCATTGTGATGAAATATTCATGGAGCATTGTGGTGAAAAAGATCACAGAGCTTTGTGTGAAGAGGACATGGACACTGTGATGACAAAGGTCATGAAGCATTGTGATGACAGGAATCACGGAGCATTGTGATGACAGGCGTCATGGAGCATTGCTCTGACAAGATTAATGGATTATTGTGATGAGAGTGGGCATGGCGCATTGTGATGACAAGGGCATGGAACATGGTGATGACAAGGTCATGGATTATTGTGAAGACAGGTGTCAGGGAGCATTGTGATGACATATGTCATTGTCCATTGTGATGACAAAGGCATGGAGCATTGTGATACCAAGTGTCATGGAGGATTGTGATGACAAAGGTAATGGAGCATTTTGATGACAAGGGCTTGGAACATTGTGATGACAAGGGTCATGGAGCATTGTGATGACAAGGGCATGGAGCGTTGTGATTTCAAGGGCCATTGAAAATTTTGATGACAAAGTCGTGAAGCATTGTGATGACAAGCGCATGGAACATTGGTCTGAAAATTTCATGGATTATTGTGATGAGATTCGGCATGGAACATTGTGATGACTAGGGCACGGAACACTGAGATACATGTGTCATGGAGGATTGTAATGACAGTGGCATGGAGCATTGTGATGAGAAGAGTATCGAGCATTGTGATGACAAGCGTCATGGAGCATTGTGGTGACAAGGGCATGAAGCAATGTGATGAGAGGTTTCATGTAGCATTGTGATGAATTTGCATGGAGCATTGTGATGCCAAGGGTCATGGAGCTTTGTGATGACAAACGTCATGGAGCATTTTGATGACAAGGTCTTGGTGCATTGTGATGTGAAGGGCATGGAGCATTGGGATGACAGGGTCATGGAGCAAATTGATGAAAAGTGTCATGGAACATTTTGATGACAGGGGTTATGGAACATTGTGATGTCAGGGGTCATGGAGCATTGTGATGAAAAGGGCATGTAGCACTGTGATGACAGTGGTCATGGAATATTGTGATGACAGGGGTGAGCGAGTATTGTGATGACTAGTAATGGAACATTGTGATATATGAGGTGAGAGAGCATTTTGATGAGAAGTTCATGGAGCATTGTGATGACAAGTTTTAAGGAGCATTGGGATGAAAAGGATGTGGAGCATTGTGCTTACAAGCGCATGGAGCATTTTGATGACAAGTGTCATGGAGCATTGTGCTGCAAAGGCGTGGAGCATTGTGATGACAAGGGACACAGAGCACTGTGATGAAAATTTCATGGAGCATTGTTGTGACAAAGATCACAGAGCCTTGTGTGACGAGGGCATGGACAATTGTGATGAGAAATATCATGAAGCATTGTGATGACTGTAGTCAAGGAGCACTGTGATGATATGTGTCATGGATCATTGTAATGACAAGGGCATGGAGCAATGTGTTGACAGGGTCATGGAACATTGGGCTGAAAAGTTTCTTGGATTATTGTGATGACAGTGGGCATGGAGCATTGAGATGACAAGGGCATGGAGCATTGTGGTGACAAAGGTCACAGAACCTTGTGTGACGAGGGCATGGACCATTGTGAGGACAAAGGTCATGAAGCATTGTGATGACTGGAGTCACGGAGCATTGTGATGACAGGGGTCATAGAGCATTGTGATGACAAGGGCATGGAGCATTGTGATGACAGTTGCATGGAACATTGGTCTGACATGTTTCATGGATTATTGTGATGACAGTGGGCATGGCGCATTGTGAGGACAAGGGCATGGAACATTGTGATGACAAGGTCATGGAGTATTGTGAAGACAGGTGTCAGGGAGCATTGTGATGACATATGTCATTGTCCACTGTGATGACAATGGCATGGAGCATTGTGATACCAAGTGTCATGGAGGATTGTGATGGCAAACGTAATGGAGCATTTTGATGACAAGGGCTTGGAACATTGCGATGACAAGGGTCATGGAGCATTGTCATGACAAGGGCATGGAGCATTCTGATGAAAATGTGCATGGAGCATTGAGATTACAGGGGTTTTGAAGCAATGTGATTACAAGGGCATGGAGCATTGTGATGAGAAGGCAATGGAGCATTCTGATGACATGCGTCATGGAGTTTTGTGAAGAAAAGGACATGGAGCATTGTGATAACAGGCGTCTTGGAGCATTGTGATGAAAAGGGAATGGATCATTGTGATGAAAAAGGCATGGGGCCTTGTCATGACAGTGTTCTAGGAGCATACTGATGACAAGTGTCAGCGAGCATTGTGATGCCAAGTGTATTGAGCATTGTGGTGACAAAGGTCATGGAGCATTGTGATGAGATCACCTTGCATAATTGTGATGACGAGCGTCATGGGGAATGTGATGACAATTGTTATGGAACATTGTGATGAGAAGGGTTTGGAGCATTGTGATGACAGAGGACATGGAGCATTTTGATTTCATTTTGATGGCAACAGCATGAATCATTATGATGATGGGCATGGTGCATTGTGATGACAGTGTTCATGGAGCATTAAGATGAAAAGTGGCATGGAGAATTGTGATAACAGAGGTTTTGGAGCATTGTGATGACAATGGTCATGGAGCCTTGTGATGACAAGGCCGTGGAACATTGTGATGGCCAGGGTCATGGAGCATTGTTATGACAGGTGTAATGGAGCATTGTGATGACAAGGTCATAGAGCAATGTGATGAGAGATTTCATTGAGCATTGTGATGACAATGGCATGGAGCATTGTGATGCCAAGGGTCATAGAGGATTGTGATGACAAAAGCAATGGAGCATTGTGATGAGAAGACCATAGAACGTTGTGATGACAAGTGTCATGGAGCATTCTGATGAAAAGGGGCATGGAGCATTGTGATTACAGGAGCCTTGGAGCTTTGTGATGACAAGGGCATGGAGCATTGTGCTGAGAAAGACATGGAGCATGCTGGTGACATGCGTCATGAAGCTTTGTGATGACAAGGGCATGGAGCATTGTTATTACAGGGGTTTGGAGCATTGTGATGAAAAGTCTATGGATCACTGTGATGAAAAACGCATGGAGCCTTGTCATGACAGGGTTCAAGGTGCATACTCATGACAAATGTCAAGGAGCATTGTGATGACAAAGGTCATGGAGCATTGTGATCACAATGGTTCGGAGCATTGTGATGACAGAGGTCATGGAGCATTTTGATTTCATTTTGATGACAATAGCATGAAGCTTTATGATGATGGGCATTGGGCATTGTGATGACAGTGTTCATGGAGAATTGAGGTGAAAAGGGGCATGGAGCCTTGTAATTACAGTGGTCATGGAGCCTTGTAATTACAGGGGTCATGGAGCATTGTTATGACAAGGGTCATGGAGACTTGTGATGACAACGCCATGCAATATTGTGATGGCAGGGGTCATGGAGCATTGTTATGACAGGTGTAATGGAGCATTGTGATGACAAGGGCATGGAGCATTGGTTTGAAATGTTTCATGGATTATTGTGACGAGAGTGGGCATGCAGCATTGTGATGACAAGGTCACAGAACACGGTGATTCATGGGTCATGGAGGATTGTAATGACAAGGGCATGGATCATTGTGATGAGAAAGGCATTGAGCATTGTGATGACAAGCGTCATAGAGCTTTGTGATGACAAGGGCAAGGAGCAATGTGATGATAGGTTTCATGGAGCATTGTGAAGACAATGGCATGGAGCATTGTGATGCCAAGGGTCATGGAGCTTTGTGATGACAAAGGTCATGAAGCATTTTGATGACAAGAGCTTTGTGCATTGTGATGAGAAGGGCAGGGAGCATTGTGATGACAAAGTCATGGAGCAATTTGTTGAAAAGTGTCCGGGAACATTTTGATGACAGGTCTTATGGAACATTGTGATGTCAGTGGTCGTGGAGCATTGTGATGATAAGAGCATGTAGCATTTTGATGACAGTGGTCATGGAACATTGTGATGAAAGGGGTGAGGGAGTATTGTGATGACTAGTGATGGAACAGTGTGATATCAGTGGTGAGAGAACATTTAGATGAGAAGTGCATGGAGCATTTTGATGACAAGTTTTCTGGAGCATTGTGATGACAAGGTTGTGGAGCATTGTGATGAGAATTGCATGGCATATTGTGATGACATGTGTCTTGGAGCGTTGTGCTGACAAGCGCATGGAGCATTGTGATGACAAGGTCATGGAGCACTGTGCTGACAAAGGCATGGAGCATTGTGATGACAAGTGTTACAGAGCATTGTGATGACGAGGGAATGGACCATTGTGATGACAAAGGTCATAAAGCATTGTTATGACTGGATTCATGGAGCATTGTGATTACAAGGGCATGGAGCATTGTGATGACAGGGGCATGGAGAATTGGTCTGAAAAGTTTCATGGATTATTGCTATGAGGGTGGGCATGGCACATTGTGATAACAAAGGAATGGAACATTGTTATGACAAGGTCATGTAGTATTGTGAAGACAGGTGTCAGGGAGCATTGTGATGACATATGTCATGGTGCATTGTGATGACAATGGCGTGAAGAATTATGATGATGGGCATGATGCATTGTGATGACAGGGTTCTTGGAGCATTGTGATTACAGGGGTCTTGGAGCATTGTGATGAAAAGGACATGGAGCAATGCGATGAGAAGGCCATGGAGCATTCTGATGACATGTGTCATTGAGCTTTGTGATGACATGGGCATGGAGCATTGTGACTACAGGGTCTTGGAGCATTGTGATGACAAGTGTCATGGAGCATTGTGATGACACGGCTGTAGAACATTGTGATGGCAGGGGTCATGGAGCATTGCTATGACAGCGGTAATGGTGCTTTGTGATGAGAAGGGTATTGAGCATTGGTCTGAAAAGTTTCATGGATTATTGTGATGAGAGTGGGCATGGAGAATTGTGATGACAAGGTTTCGGAACACTGTGATACATTGGTCATGGAGGATTGTAATGAAATGGGCTTGGAGCATTGTGATGAGAAAGGCATCGAGCATTGTGATGACAAGAGTCATGGAGCTTTGTGATGACAAGGGCATGGATCAATGTGATGAGAGGGTTCATGGAGCACTGTGATGACAATGACATGGGGCATTGTGATGCCAAGGCTCATCGAGCTTTGAGATGACAAATGTCATGGAGTATTTTTATGACAAGGGCGTTGTGCATTGTGATGAGAAGGGCAGGGAGCATTGTGATGACAGGGTCATGGAGCAATTTGATGAAAGGGTCATGGAACATTTTGATGACGGGTGTTATGGCACATTGTGATATCAGGCGTCATGGCGCATTGTGATGATAAGTGCATGTAGCATTGTGATGACGGGGTCCTGGAACTTTGTGATGACAGGGGTGAGAGAGTATTGTGATGACTAATGATGGAACATTGTTATATAAGTGGTGAGAGAGCATTTTGATGAGAAGTGCATGGAGCATTGTGATGAAAATGTTTATGGAGCATTGTGATAACAAGGTTGTGGACTATTGTGATGAAAAGCATGTGGCACATTGTTTTGACAAGGGTCATGGAGTATTGTGCGGACAAAGGCAAGGAGCATTGCGATGACAAGGGTCACAGAGCATTGTGATGACGCGGGCATGGACTACTGTGTTGACTAAGGTCTTGAAGCATTGTAATGACTGGAGTCACGGAGCATTGTGATGACAAGGGCATGGAGCATTGTGATGACAGGGGCATGGAGCATTGGTCTGACATGTTTCATGGATTATTGTGATGAGAGTGGGCATGGCGGATTGTGATGACAAGGGTATGGAGCATTGTGATGACAAGGTCATGGAGTATTGTGAAGACAGGTGTCAGGGAGCATGTGATGACATATGTCATGGTCCATTGCGATGACAATGGCATGGAGCATTGTGATGCCAAGTTTCATGGAGGATTGTGATGAGAAAGATAATGGGGCATTATGATGATTAGGACTTGGAATATTATGATGACAAGGGCCATTGAGAATTTTGATGAAAATTTCCTGAAACATTCTGATGACAAGGTCCTGGATCATTGTGCTGAGAAGACCATGGACCCTTGTGATGACGAGTCTCATGGAGCATACTGATGAAAAGGGGCATGGAGCATTGTGATTACAGGGGTCTTGGAACATTGTAATGACAAGGGCATGGAGCATTGTGATGAGAAGGCCAAGGAGCAATCTGCTGACATGCGTCATGGAGCTTTGTGGTGACAAGGGTATGGAGCATTGTGAATACAGTGTTTTTGGAGCATTGTGATGACAAGGGCATGGAGAAATGTGATGAGAAAGCCGAGGAGCATTCTGATGACATGCGTCATAGAGCTTTGTGATGACAAGGGCATGGAGCATTGTGATTACAGGGGTCTGGGAGCATTGTGATGACAAGGGTCATGGAGCATTTTGATGACAAGGCCGTGCAATATTGTGATGGCAGGGGTCATGGAGCATTGTTATGACAAGTGTAATGGAGCATTGTGATGACAAGGGCATGGAGAATTGGTCTGAAAATTTTCATGGATTATTGTGATGAGAGTGGGCATGGAGCATTGTGATGACAAGGGCAAGGAACACTGTGTTACATGGGTCATGGAAGATTGTAATGACAAGGGCCAGGAGCATTGTGATGAGAAGGGCATCGAGCATTGTGATGACAAGCGTCATGGAATTTGTGATGACAAGGACATGGAACAATATGATGAGAGGGTTCATGGAGCATTGTGATGACAATGGTATGTAGCATTGTGATGCCAAGTGAAATGGGGATGCGGAATGACAAAGGTCATGAGGCATTTTGATGACAAGGGCGTGTTGCTTTATGTTGTGAAGGGAAGGGAGCATTGTGATGAGAGGGACATGGAGCAATTTAATGAAAAGTGTCATGGAACATTGTGATGACAGGGGTTATGGAACATTGTGATGTCAGGGGTCATGGAGCATTTTGATGAAAGGGGTCATGCAGCATTGTGCTGACAAAGGCATGGAGCTTTGTGATGACAAGGGTCACAGAGCATTGTGATAAAAATTTCATGGAGCATTGTGGTGACAAAGGTCATTGAGCAGTTTGATTTCATTTTGATGACAATAGCATGAAATATTATGGTGATGTACACGGTGCATTGTGATGACAGGGTTCATGGAGCATTGAGATTAATAGGGGCATGGAGCATTGTGATTACAGGGCTGTTGGAGCATTGTGATGACAAGGGCATGGAGCATTGTGATGAGAAGGCCATGGAGCATTCAGATGACAGGCGTCATGGAGCTTTGTGATGACAAGGGCATGGAGCATTGTGATTACAGGGGTCTTGGAGCATTGTGATGACAAGGGTCATGGAGGCTTGTGATGACAAGGCTGCGGAACCTTGTGATGGCAGGGGTCATGGATCATTGTTATGACAGGGTTAATGGAGTTTGTGATGACAAAGGTCATGGGGCATTTTGATGACAAGGGTTTGGTGCATTGTCATGAGAAGGGCAGGGAGCATTGTGATGAAAGCATCATGGAGCAATTTGATGAAAAAGGTCATGGAATATTTTGATGACAGGGGTTATGGAACATTGTGATGTCAGGGGTCATGGAGCATTGTGATGATAAGGGCATGTAGCACTATGATGACAGGGGTCATGGAACATTGTGATGACAGCGGTGAAGGTGTATTGTGATTACTGGTGATGGAACATTGTGATATATGTGTTGAGAGAACATTTTGATGAGAAGTGCATGGAACATTGTGATGACAAATTTTATGGAGCATAGCAATGAAAAGGATGTGGAGCATTGTGATGACAAGCGCATAGCGCATTGTGATGACATGGGTCAGGGAGCATTGTGCTGACAAAGGCATGGAGCATTGTGATGACAAGGGACAAAGAGCATTGTGATGAAAAGTTCATGGAGCATTCAGGTGACAAAGATCACCGAGCCTTGTGTGAAGAGGGCAAGGATCATTGGTCGGACATGTTTCATGGATTATTTTGATGACAGTGGGCATGGAGCATTGTGATGACAAGGGCATGGAGCATGGTGGTGACAAAGGTCACATAGCCTTGTGTGACGAGGGCATGGACCATTGTGATGACAAATGTCATGAAGCATTGTGATGACTGGAGTCAGGGATCATTGTGATGACATATGTCATTGTCCATTGTGATGACAATGGCATGGAGCATTGTGATACCAAGTGTCATGGAGGATTGTGATGACAAAGGTAATGGAGCATTTTGATGACAAGGGCTTGGAACATTGTGATGACAAGGGTCAAGGAGCATTGAAATGACAAGTGCCATTTAGAATTTTGATGACAACGTCGTGAAGCATTGTGATGACAAGCGCATTGAGCTTGCTATGACAGGGGTCATAGAGCATTGCGATGACAAGTGCATGCAGAATTGTGATGAAAAGATCTTGTAACATTGTGATGAGAAGTATCATGGAGCATTGTAATGAGAAGGTCATGGAGCATTGGCCTGAAAATATTCATGGAGTATTGTGATGACTGTGGGCAAGGAGCATTGTGAGGACAAGGGAATGGAGCATTGTGATGACAAGGTCCTGGAGCAGTCTGATGAGAAGACCATGGAGCCTTTTGATGACACGTCTCATGTAGCATTATGATGAATAGGGGCATGGAGCATTCTGATTACAGGGGTTTTGGAGCATTGTGATGACAAGGAAATGGAGCATTGTGATGAGAAGGCCATGGAGCATTCTGATGACATGTGTCATGGATCTTTGTGATAACAAGGGCACGGAGCATTGTGATTACAGGGGTCTTGGAGCATTGTGATGACAAGGGTCATGGAGCCTTGGATGCCAAGGCGGTGGAACATTGTGATGGTAGGGATCATGGAGCATTGTTATGACAGGGGTAATGGAGCATTGTGATGACAAGGGCATGGAACATTAGTCTGAAAATTTCATGGATTATTGTGATGAGATTCGGCATGGAGCATTGTGATGACTAGGGCACGGAACACTGTGATACCTGTGTCATGGGGGATTGTAGTGACAAGGGCATGGAGCATTGTGATGAGAAGAGTATCGAGCATTGTGATGACAAGCGTCATGGAGCATTGTGCTAACAAGGGCATGGAGCAATGTGATGAGAAGTTTCATGTAGCATTGTGATGAAATGGCATGGAGCATTGTGATGCCCAGGGTCATGGAGCTTTGTGATGACAAAGGTCATGGAGCATTTTAATGACAAGGTCGTGGTGCACTGTGATGAGAAGGGCAGGGAGAATTGTAATGACAAGGTCATGGAGCAAATTGATGAAAAGTGTCATGGATCATTTTGATGACACGTGTTATGGAACACTGTGATGTCATGGGTCATGGAGCATTTTGATGAAAAGGGCCATGGAGCATTCTGATGAAAAGGTGCATGGAGCATTGTGATTACAGGGGTTTGAAGCATTGTGATGACAAGGGCAAGGAGCATTGTGATGAGAAAGCACTGGAGCATTGTGATGACATGCGTCATGGAGCTTTGTGATGACAAGGTCATGGAGCATTTTGGTGACAAAGGTCACAGAGCCTTGTGTGACGAGGCCATGGAACATTGTGATGACAAAGGTCATGAAGCATTGTGATGACTGGAGTCACGGAGCATTGTGATGACCGGGGTCATGGAGCATTGTGATGAAAAGGGCATGGAACATTGTGATGACAGGGGCATGGAACATTGGTCTGACATGTTTCATGGATTATTGTGATGACAGTGGGCATGGTGCATCGTGATGACAAGGGCATGGAACATTGTGATCACAAGGTCATGGAGTATTGTGAAGACAGGTGTCAGGGAGCATTGTGATGACATATGTCACTGTCCATTGTGATGACAATGGCATGGAGCATTGTGATACCAATTCTCATGGAGGATTGTGATGACAAAGGTAATGGAGCATTTTGATGACAAGGGCTTGGAACATTGTGATGACAAGGGTCATGGAGCATTGTGATTACAAGGGCATGGAGCATTGTGATGACAAGGGCCATTGAGAATTTTGATGACAATGTCGTGAAGCATTGTGGTGACAAGCTCATGGAGCTTGTATGACAGGGATCATAGAGCATTCCGATGACAAGTGCATGGAGAATTGTGATGACAAGATCATGTAACATTGTGATAAGAAGTGTCATGGAGCATTGTGATGACAAGGACGTGGAGAATTGTGATGACATGGGACATGGAGCATTGTGATGACCAGGGCATGGAGCATTGTGCTGGCAAGACCTTGGATCATTGTGATGAGAAGATCACTGATAATTGTGATGACGAGCGTCATGGAGCACTGTAATGACAAGGGGCATGGAGCATTGTGAATCCAGGGTTCCTGGAGCATTGTGATGACAAGGGAATGGAGCATTTTCATGAGAAGGCCATGGAGCATTCTGATGACATGCGTCATGAATCATTTTGACGACAAGGGCATGGAGCATTGTGATTACAGAGGTCTTGGAGCAGTATGATGACAAGGGTCATGGATCTTTGGATGACAAGGCCGTGGAACATTGTGATGGCAGGGGTCATGGAGCATTGTTATGACAGGGGTAATGGAGCATTGTCATGACAAGTGCATGGAATATTGGTCTGAAAATTTCATTGATTATTGTGATGAGATTCGGCATGGAGCATTGTGATGAATAGGGCACGGAACACTTGATACATGTGTCATGGAGGATTGTAATGACAAGGGCATGGAGCATTGTGATGAGAAGAGTATCGAGCATTGTGATGACAAGTGTCATGGGGCATTGTGCTGACAAAGGCATGGAGCATAGTGAAGACATGGGTAAAAGAGCATTGTAATGAAATTTTCATGGAGCATTGTGGTGACAAATTTCACAGAGCCTTTTGATGAAGTGGGCATGGACCAGTGTGATGACAAGGTACTGGATCATTGTGATGAGAGGGCCATGGAGCCTTTTGGTGATAATTCTCATGGAGCATTCTGATGAAAAGGGGCATGGAGCATTGTGATTACAGGGGTATTGGATCCTACTGATGACAAGACCATAGAACATTGTGATGGCAGGATTCATGGAGCATGGTTATGACATGGGCAATGGAGGATTGTGATGACAAGGGTATCGAGCATTGGTCTGAAAACTTTCATGGATTACTGTGATGAGAGTGGGCATAGAGCATTGTGATGACAAGGGCACGGAACACTGTGATACATGGATCATGGAGGTTTGTAATGACAAGGGCATGGAGCAATGTGATGAGAGGCTTCATGGAGCATTGTGATGAAAAGGGCATGGAGCATTGTGATGACAAGGGTCATGGAGCATTTTGAATACAAGATTCCCATATCATTGTGTTGTCAGGGGTCATGGAGCTCTGTGATGACAGTGGTCATGGAGCATTGTGATGCCAGGGTCATGGAGCATTGTGATAAGAAGGTCATGGAGCATTGGGCTGAAAATGTTCATGGAGTATTGTGATGACAGGGTAATGGGGCATTGTGATGACAAGGTCCTAGGGCATTGTGATGAGAAAATCATGGAGCCTTGTTGATGAAAAGTCTCATGGAGCATTTTGATGAAAAGGTGCATGGAGCATTGTGATTACAGGGGTCATGAAGCATTGTGATGAAAATGGCATGGAGCATTGTGATGCCAAGGGCATGGAGAACTGTGATGAAAATATCATGTAACATTGTGATAAGAAGTGTCAAGGAGCATTGTGATGACAAGGACTTGGAGAATTGTGATGACATGGGACATGGAGCATTGTGATGACCATTGCATGGAGCATTGTGATGACAAGACCGTGGAGCATTGTGATGAGAAGATCACGGATAATTATGATGACGAGCGTCATGGAGCACTGTAATGACAAGGGGCATGGAGCATTGTGATTACAGGTTTCTTGGAGCATTGTGATGACAAGGGCATAGAGAATTGTGATGAGAAGGCCTCGGAGCATTCTGATGACATGTGTCATGAATCTTTGTGATGACAAGGGCATGGAAAATTGTGATTACAGGGGTCTTGGAGCACTGTGATGACAAGGGTCATGGAGCCTTGGATGACAAGGCCGTGGAACATTGTGATGACAGGTGTCATGGAGCATTGTTCTGACAGGGGTAACGGAGCATTTTGATGACAAGGGCATGGAACATTAGTCTGAAAATTTCATGGATTATTGTGATGAGATTCGGCATGGAGCATTGTGATGACTAGGGCACGGAACACTGTGATACATGTGTCATGGGGGATTGTAATGACAAGGGCATGGAGCATTGTGATAAGAAGAGTATCGAGCATTGTGATGACAAGCGTCATGGAGCATTGTGCTGACAAGGACATGGAGCAATGTGATGAGAGGTTTCATGTAGCATTGTGATGAAATGGCATGGAGCATTGTGATGCCAACGGTCATGGAGCTTTGTGATGACAAAGGTCATGGAACATTTTGATGACAAGGGTCTCGGAGCATTGTGCTGACAAAGGCATGGAGCATTGTGATGACAAGGGACACAGAGCATTGTGATGAAAAATTCATGGATCATTTTGGTGACAAACATCACAGAGCCTTGTGTGACGAGGGCATTGCCCAGTGTGATGAGAATGGTCATGAATCATTGTGATGACTGGAGTCACGGAACACTGTGATGACAGTGGGCATGGAGCATGGAGATGACAAGGGCATGGAGCATTGTGGTGACAAAGATCACAGAGACTTTTGTGACGAGGGCATGGACCATTGTGAGGACAAATGTCATGAAGCATTGTGATGACTAGAGTCGCGGAGCATTGTGATGACAGGGGTCATGGAGCATTGTGATGACAAGGGCAGGGAGCATTGTGATGACAGGGGCATGGAACATTGGTCTGACATGTTTCATGGATTATTGTGATGACATTGGTCATGGCACATTGTGATGAGAAGGGCATGGAACATTGTGATGACAAGGTCATGGAGTATTGTGAAGACAGGTGTCAGGGAGCATTGTGATGACATATGTCATTGTCCATTGTGATGACAATGGCATGGAGCATTGTGATACCAAGTGTCATGGAGGATTATGATGACAAAGGTAATGGAGCATTTTGATGACAAGGGCTTGGAATACTGCGATGACAAGGGACATGGAGCATTGTGATGACAAGGGCATGGAACATTCTGATGAAAAGGTGCAAGGAGTATTGAGATTACAGGGGTTTTGAAGCAATGTGATTACAAGGGCATGGAGCATTGTGATTACAGGGTCTTGGAGCATTGTGATGAAAAGGGAATGGATCATTGTGATGAAAAATGCATGGAACCTTGTCATGACAGGGTTCAAGGAGCATACTGATGACAAGTTTCAGGGAGCTTTGTGACGATAAGTGTATTGAGCATTGTGATGACAAAGATCATGGAGCACTGTGATGAGAAGACCATGGAAAATTGTGATGACCAGCGTCATAGGGCATTGTGATGACAAGTGTTATGGAACACTGTGATCAGAAGGGCTTGGTGCCTTGTGATGACAGAGGTCATTGGGCATTTTGATTTCATTGTGATGACAATAGCATGAAATATTTTGGTGATGGGCACGGTGCATTGTGATGACAGTGTTCATGGAGCATTGACATGAAAAGTGGCATGGAGAATTGTGATTACAGAGGTTTTGGAGCATTGTGATGACAAGGGTCATGGAGCCTTCTGATGACAAGGCCGTGGAACATTGTGATGGCAGGGGTCATGGAGCTTTGTGATGACAAATGTCATGGGGCATTTTGATGACAAGGGCGTGGTACATTGTGATGAGAATGGCAGGTAGCATTGTGATGACAGGGTCATGGAGCAATTTGAATAAATGTGTCATGGAATATTTTGATGACATGGGTTATGGAACATTGTGATGTCAGGGGTCATGGAGCATTGTGATGATAAAGGCATGTAGCACTGTGTTGACAGTGGTCATGGAACATTGTGATGACAGGGGTGAGCGAGTATTGTGATGACTAGTGATGGAACATTGTGATATATGTGGTGAGAGAGCATTTTGATGAGAAGTGCATGGAGCATTGTGATGACAAATTTTATGGAGCATAGCGATGAAACTGATGTGGAGCATTGTGATGAACAGGGTCATGGAGCCTTGTGATGACAGGCCGTGGAACATTGTGATGGCAGGGGTCATGGAGCATTGTTATGACAGGTGTAATGGAGTATTGTGATGACAAGGGCATGGAGCAATGTGATGAGAGATTTCATTGAGCATTGTGATGACAATGGCATGGAGTATTGGGATGCCAAGTGTCATGGAACTTTGTGATGACAAATGTCATGGGGCATTTTGATGACAAGGGCGTGGTCCATTGTGATGAGAAGGGCAGGGAGCATTGTGATGACAGGGTCATAGAGCAATTTGAATAAAAGGGTCAGGGAATATTTTGATGACAAGGGTTATGGAACATTGTGATGTCAGGGGTCATGAAGCATTGTGATGAAATGGGTCATGGAGAATTTTGTGACAGGCGTTATGGAACATTGTGATGTCAGGGGTCATGGAGAATTGTGATGAAAAGGGCATGGCACATTGTGATGACATGTATCATGGAGCATTGTGCTGACAAGCGCATGGAGAATTTTGATGACAAGTGTCATGGAGCATTGTGCTGACAAAGGCATTGAGCATTGTGCTGACAAGGGACACAGAGCATTGTGATGAAAAATTCATGGAGCATTGTTGTGACAAAGAGCACAGAGCCTTGTGTGACGAGGGCATGTACCATTGTGATGAGAAAGGTCATGAATCATTGGGATGACTGGAGTCACGGAGCACTGTGATGACAGGGGTCATGGAGCATTGTGATGACAAGGGCATGGAGCATTTTGATGACAGTGGCATGGACCATTGGTCTGACAAATTTCATGGATTGTTGTGATGACAGTGGGCATGGAGAATGGAGATGACAAGGGCATGGAGCATTGTGGTGACAAAGATCACAGAGCCTTTTGTGACGACGGCATGGACCATTGTGAGGACAAATGTCCTGAAGCATTGTGATGACTGGAGTCACAGAGCATTGTGATGACAACGGTCATGGAGCATTGTGATGACAAGGGCATGGAGCATTGTGATGACAGGGGCATGGAACATTGGTCTGACATGTTTCATGGATTATTGTGATGACAGTGGGCATGGTGCATTGTGATGACAAGGGCATGGAACATTGTGATGACAATGGCATGGAGTACTGTGAAGACAGGTGTCAGGGAGCATTGTGATGACAATGGTAATGGAGAATTTTGATGACAAGGGCTTGGAACATTGCGATGACAAGGGTCATGGAGCATTGTGATGACAAGGGCATGGAGCATTCTGATGAAAATGTGCATGGAGCATTGAGATTACAGGGGTTTTGAAGCAATGTGATGACAAGGGCATGGAGCATTGTGATGAGAAGGCAATGGAGCATTCTGATGACATGTGTCATGGAGCTTTGTGATGACAAGGACATGGAGCATTTTGATTACAGGGGTCTTGGAGCATTGTGATGAAAAGGGAATGGATCATTGTGATGAAAAATGCATGGAGCCTTGTCATGACAGTGTTCAAGGAGCATACTGATGACAACTGTCAGGGAGCATTGTGATGATAAGTGTATTGAGCATTGTGATGACAAAGATCATGGAGCATTGTGATGAGAAGACCATGGATAATTGTGATGACCAGCGTCATGGGGCATTGTGATGACAAGTGTTATGGAACATTGTGATCAGAAGGGTTTGGTGCATTGTGATGACAGAGGTCATTGAGCATTTTGATTTCATTGTGATGACAATAGCTTGAAATATTATGGTGATGGGCACGGTGCATTGTGATGACAGGGTTCATGGAACATTGAGATGAAAAGGGGCATGGAGCATTGTGATTACAGGGGTGTTGGTGCATTGTGATGACAAGGGCATGGAGCATTGTGATGAGAAGGCCATGGAGCATTCTGATGACCAGGACTAGGAACATTGCGATGACAAGGGTCATGGATCTTTGTGATGACAAGGGCATGGAGCATTGTTATGACAAGGTCATATAATATTTTAAAGATTGGTGTCAGGGAACATTGTGTTGACATATGTCGTGGTGCATTGTGATGAAAACGGCATGGAGCATTGTGATGCCACGTGTCATAGAGGATTGTGATGACAAAAGTAATGGTGCATTTTGATGAAAAGGGGCATGGAGCATTGTGATTACAGGAGCCTTGGAGCATTGTGATGACAAGGGCATGGAGCATTGTGCTGAGAAAGCCATGGAGCATTATGATGACATGTGTCATGAAGCTTTGTGATGACAAGGGCATGGAGCATTGTTATTACAGTGGTTTGGAGCATGGTGATGATAAGTCCATGGATCACTGTGATAAAAAAGGCATGGAGCCTTGTCATGACAGGGTTCAAGGTGCATACTGATGACAAATGTCAAGGAGCATTGTGATGACAAAGGTCATGGAGCATTGTGATGTGAAGACCATGGATAATTTTGATGAGGAGCGTCATGGGGAATTGTGATGACAAGTGTTATGGTACATTGTGATCACAAAAGTTTGGAGCATTGTGATGACAGAGGTCATGGAGCATTTTGATTTCATTGTGATGACAATAGCATGAATCTTTATGATGATGGGCATGGTGCATTGTGATGACAGTGTTCATGGAGAATTGAGGTGAAAAGGGGCCTGGAGCCTTTTAATTACAGGGGTCATGGAGCATTGTTTTGACAAGGGTCATGGAGCCTTGTGATGACAACGCCGTGCAATATTGTGATGGCAGGGGTCATGGAGCATTGTTATGACAGATGTAATGGAGCATTGTGATGACAAGGGCATGGAGCATTGGTTTGAAATGTTTCATGGATTATTGTGATGAGAGTGGGCATGGAGCATTGTGATGACAAGGTCACAGAACACGGTGATTCATGGGTCATGGAGGATTGTAATGACAAGGGCATGGATCATTGTGAGGAGAAAGGCATTGAGCATTGTGATGACAAGCGTCATAGAGCCTTGTGATCACAAGGACAAGGAGCAATGTGATGATAGGTTTCATGGAGCATTGTGATGACAATGGCATGGAGCATTGTGATGCCAAGGGTCATGGAGCTTTGTGATGACAAAGGTCATGAAGCATTTTGATGACAAGAGCTTTGTGCATTGTGATGAGAAGTGCAGGGAGCATTGTGACGACAGGGTCATGGAGCAATTTGTTGAAAAGTGTCGGGGAACATTTTGATGACAGGTGTTATGGAACATTGTGATGTCAGTAGTCATGGAGCATTGTGATGATAAAGGCATGTAGCATTTTGATGACAGTGGTCATGGAACATTGTGATGAAAGGGGAGACGGAGTATTGTGATGACTAGTGATGGAACATTGTGATATATGTGGTGAGAGAGCATTTTGATGAGAAGTGCATGGAGCATTGTGATGACAAATTTTATGGAGAATAGCGATGAAAAGAATGTGGAGCATTGTGATGAAAAGAGCATGGCACATTGTGATGACATGTGTCATGGAGCATTTTGATGATAAGGGCATGTAGCACTGTGATGACAGGGGTCATGGAACACTGTGATGACAGGGGTGAGGGAGTATTGTGATGACTAGTGATGGAATATTGTGATATATGTGGTGAGAGAGCATTTGGATGAGAAGTGCATGGAGCATTGTGATGACCAGTGTTATGGAGCATAGCAATGATAAAGATGTGGAGTATTGTGATGACAAGTGTATGGCGCATTGTGATGACATGGGTCATGGAGCATTGTGCTGACAAGCGCATGGAGCATTTTGATGACAAGTGTCATGGAGCACTGTGCTGACAATGGCATGGAGCATTTTGATGACAAGGGACACAGAGCATTGTGATGAAATATTCATGGAGCATTGTGGTGACAAAGATCACAAAGCCTTGTGTGACGAGGGCATGGACCATTATGATGAGAACGGTCATGAAGAATTGTGATCACTGGAGTCACGGAGCACTGTGATGACAGGGGTCATGGAGCATTGTGATGACAAGGGCATGGAGCAATGTGATGACAGGGGCATGGAACATTGGTCTGAAAAGTTTCATGGATTATAGTGATGACAGTGCGCATGGAGCATTGTGATGAAAAGGGCATGGAGCATTGTGGTGACAAAGGCATGGAGCATTTTGATGACAAGGGACACAGAGCATTGCGATGAAATATTCATGGAGCATTGTGGTGAAAAAGATCACAGAGCCTTGTGTGAAGAGGGCATGGACCACTGTGATGACAAAGGTCTTGAAAAAAGGTGATGACTGGGGTCACGGAGCATTGTGATGACAGGGGTCATGGAGCATTGCTCTGACAACATTTATGCATTATTGTGATGAGAGTGGGCATGGCGCATTGTGATGACAAGGGCATGGAACATTGTGATGACAAGGTCATGGAGTATTGTGAAGACAGGTGTCAGGGAGCATTGTGTTGACATATGTCATTGTCCATTGTGATGACAATGGCATGGAGCATTGTGATACCAAGTGTCATGGAGGATTGTGATGACAAAGGTAATGGAGCATTTTGATGACAAGGGCTTGGAACATTGTGATGACATGCATCATGGAGCATTGTGATGACAAGGGCATGGAGCATTGTGATGACAAGGGCCATTGAGAATTTTGATGACAACGTTGTGAAGCATTGTGATGAAAAGTGCATGGAGCTTGCTATGACAGGGGTCATCGAGCTTTGCGATGAAAAGTGCATGGAGAATTGTGATGACAAGATCATGTAATATTGTGATTAGAAGTGTCACGAAGCATTGTGATGACAAGGACGTGGAGAATTGTAATGACATGGGGCATGGAGCATTGTGATGAACAGGGCATGGAGAATTGTGATAGCAAGACCGTGGAGCATTGTGATGAAATGTCCATGGATAATTATGATGAAGAGCGTCATGGATCACTGTAATGACAAGGGGCATGGAGAATTGTGATGACAGGTGTCATGGAGCATTGTGATGAGAGGGGTCATGGAGCATTGTGATGACAAGGGTCATGGAGCATTGTGATGAGAAGGTCATGGAGCATTGGCCTGAAAATATTCATGGAGTATTGTGATGACAGTGTTCAAGGAGCATTGTGATGACAAGGGAATGGAGAATTGTGATGACAAGGTCCTGGAGCAGTGTGATGAGAAGGCGATGGAGCCTTGTGATGACAACTCTCATGGAGCATTCTGATGAATAGGGGCATGGAGCATTGTGTTTACAGGGGTCTTGGAGCATTGTGATGACAAGGGCATGGAGCATTGTGATGAGAAAGCCATGGAGCATTCTGATGACATGTGTCATGGATCTTTTTGATGACAAGGGCATGGAGCATTGTGATTACAGGGGTCTTGGAGCATTGTGATGACAAGGGTAATGGAGCCTTGGATGCCAAGGCGGTGGAACATTGTGATGGCAGGGGTCATGGAGGATTGTTATGACAGGGGTAATGGAGCATTGTGATGACAAGGGAATGGAACATTGTTCTGAAAATTTCATGGATTATTGTGATGAGATTCGGCATGGAACATTGTGATGACTAGGGCACGGAACACTGTGATACATGTGTCATGGAGGATTGTACCGACAAGGGCACGGAGCATTGTGATGAGAAGAGTATCGAGCATTGTGATGACAAGTGTCATGGAGCATTGTGGTGACAAGGGCATGGAGCAATGTGATGAGAGGTTTCATGTAGCATTGTGATGAAATGGCATGGATCATTGTGATGCCAAGGGTCATGGAGCTTTGTGATGACAAATGTCAAGGAGCATTTTGATGACAAGGTCGTGGTTCATTGTGATGACAAGGGCAGGGAGCATTGTGATGACAGGGTCATGGAGCAAATTGATGAAAAATGTCTTGGAACATTTTGATGACAGGGGTTATGGAACATTGTGATGTCAGGGTTCAGGGAGCATTGTGATGATAAGGGCATGTAGCACTGTGATGACAGTGGTCATGAAACATTGTGATGACAGGGGTGAGGGAGAATAGTGATGACTAGTGATGGAATATTTTGATGATAAGGGCATGTAGCACTGTGATGACAGTGGTCATGAAACATTGTGATGACAGGGGTGAGGGAGTATAGTGATGACTAGTGATGGAACATTGTGATATATGTGGTGAGAGAGCATTTTGATGAGAAGTGCATGGAGCATTGTGATGACAAGTTTTATGGAGCATAACGATGAAAATGATGTGGAGCATTGTGATGAAAAGAGCATGGCACATTGTGATGACAGGTGTCATGGAGCATTGTGCTGACAAGTGCAATGAGCATTTTGATGACAAGTGTCATGGAGCATTGTGATGGCAATGTCATGAAGCATTTTGCTGACAAAGGCATGGAGCATTTTGATGACAAGTCTCATGGAGCACTGTGATGACAAGCATCAAGGAGCATTGTGATTACAGGGGTCATGGAGCAGTGGGATGGCAAAGGCATGGATCATCGTGATGACAAGTGTCATGGAGCATTTTGATGACAAGAGTCCCGGATCATTGTGTTGTCAGGGTTCATGGAGCATTGTGATGACAGTGGTAATGGAGCATTGTGATGACAGAGTTCATGGAGCATTGTTATGAGAAGGTCATAGAGCATTGGGCTAAAAATGTTCATGAAGTATTGTGAAGGCGGGGGTCATGGAGCATTGTGATGACAAGGGACTGGAGCATTGTGGTGAGTAGGTACTGAAGCATTGTGATGAGAAAACATTGGAGCCTTGTATTGACGAGTCTCATGGAGCATTCTGATGAAAAGGGGCATGGAGAATTGTGATTACATGGGTCTTGGAACATTGTGAGGAACAGGGCATGGATCATTGTGATGAAAAAGTCATGGAGCCTCGTCATGACAGGGATCAAGGAGCATAATGACGAAAAGTGTCAGGGAGCATTGTGATGACATGTGTATTGAGCATTGTGATGACTAAGGTCATGGAGCATTGTGATGAGAAGACCATGGATAATTGTGATGACGAGCATCATGGGGCATTGTGATGACAAGTTTTATGAAACACTGTGATCACAAGGGTTTGGAATATTGTGATGACATAGGTCATGGAGCATTTTGATTTCATTGTAATGAAAATAGCATGAAACATTATGATGATGGGCATGGTTCATTGTGATGACAGGGTTCATGGAGCACGGAGATGAAAAGGGGCATGGAGCATTGTGATTACAGGGGTCTTGGAGCATTGTGATGAGAAGGCCATGGAGCATTGGGCTGAAAATGTTCATGGAGCATTGTGATTACAGGGGTCATGGAGCACTATGATGACAAGGGTCATGGAGCATTGTGATGACAAGCGTCACGGAACATTCTGATTAAAGGTGTCATAGAGCATTGGGATGACAAGGGCATGGATCATTGTGATGACAAGTGTTATGGAGATTTTTGATTACAAGATACCCGGATCATTGTGTTGTGAGGGGTCATGGAGCGCAGGGATGACAGTGGTCATGGAGCACTGTGATGACAGGGGTCATGGTGCATTTTGATGAGAAGGACATGGATCATTGGGCTGAAAATGTTCATGGAGTATTGTGATGACAGGGGTCATGGAGCATTGTGATGACAAGGGAATGGAGCATTGTGAAGACAAGGTCCTGGAGAATTATTTTGAGAAGACCATGGAGTCTTGTGATGACATGTCTCATGGAGCGTTCTGATGAAAAGCAGCATGGAGCATTGTAATTACAGGGGTCTTGGAGCATTGAGATGACAAGGGCATGGAGCATGGTGATGAGAAGGCCATGGAGCATTCTGATGACATGCGTCATGGAGCTTTGTCAAGGCAAGCACATGGAGCATTGTGATTTCCGGTGTCTTGGAGCATTGTGATGAAAAGGGCATGGATCATTGTCATGAAAAATGCATGGAGCCTTGTCATGACAGGTTTCAAGGAGCACACTGAGGACATGTGTCAGGGAGCATTGAGATGACAAGTGTATTGAGCATTGTGATGACAAAGGTCATGGAGCATTGTGATGAGAAGGCCATGGATAATTGTGTTGACGAGCGTAATGGGGCGTTGTGATGCCAAGTGTTATGGAAAATTGTGATCACAAGGGTTTGGTGCATTTTGGTGTCAGAGGTCATGGAACATTTTGATTTCATTGTGATGACAATAGCATGAAGCATTATGATGATGGGCATGGTGCACTGTGATGACAGGGTTCATGCAGCTTTGAGATGAAAAGTGGCATGGAACATTGTGATTACAAATGTCACGAAGCATTCTGATGACAGGAGTCACGGAGCACTGTGATGACAGGGGTCATGGAGCATTGTGATGACAAGGGCATGGAGCATTGGGATGAAAGGGGCATGGAGCATTGGTCTGACATGTTTCATAGATTATTGTGATGACAGTGGGCATGGCACAATGTAATAACTAGCTCATAGAGCATTGTGAAGACAAGGTCATTGATTATTGTGAAGAAAGGTTTCAGGGAGCATTGTGGTGACATATGTCACGGTGCATTGTGATGACAATGGCATGGAGCATTGTGATTCCAAGTCTCATGGAGAAATGTGAGGACAAATGTAATGGAGCATTGTGATGACAAGGGCTTGGAGCATTGTGATGACAAGGGTAATGGAGCATTGTGGTGACAATGGAATGGATCATTGTGATGACAAGGGTCATGGAGCTTTTTGATGACAAAAGTCCCGGATCATTGTGTTGTCAGGGTTCATGGAGCATTTTGATGACATGGGTCATGGAGCATTGTGATGACAGGGTTCATGTGGCATGGTGAGGAGAAGGTCATAGAGCATTGGGCTGAAAATGTTCATGGAGTATTGTGGTGACAGGGGTCATGGGGCATTTTGATGACAAGGGAATGGAGCATTTTGATGAAAATATCATGGAGCATGGTGATGAGAAGGCCATGGAGCATTCTGAAGATATTCGTCATGACGCTGTGTGATGAAAATGGCATGGAGCACTGTGATTACAGGGGTCTTGGAGCATTGTGAGGAAAAGGGCATGGATCATTGTGATGAAAAATGCATGGAGCCTTGTCATGCCAGGGTTCAAGGAGCATACTGACGACAAGTGTCAGGGAGCATTGTGATGACAAGTGTATTGAACATTGTGATGACAAGTGTATTGAGCATTGTGATGACAAGGTCATGGAGTATTGTGAAGACAGGTGTCAGGGAGCATTGTGATGACATATGTCATGTTACATTGCGATGACAATGGCATGGGGCACTGTGATGCCAAGTGTCATGGAGGATTGTGATGACAAAGATAATGGGCATTGTGATTAGGGCTTGGAAATTTATGATGACAAGGGACATTGAGAATTTTGATGAGGAGGTCGTGAAGCATTGTGATGACAAGGTCCTGGAGCATTGTGATGAGAAGACCATGGAGCCTTGTGATGACAACTCTCATGGAGCACACTGATGACCAGGGGCATGGAGCATTGTGATTACAGGGGTCTTGGAGCATTGTGATGACAAGGGTCAATGAGCCCTGTGATGACAAGGCCGTGGAACATTGTCATGACAGGGGTGAGGGAGTATTGTAATGACTAATGATGGAACATTTTGATATCAGTGGTGAAAGAGCATTTTGATGAGAAGTGCATGGAGCTTTGTGATGACAATGTTTACGGAGCATTGTGATGATAAGGTTGTGGAACACTGTGATGACAAGCACATGGCACATTGTGATGACATGGGTCATGGAGCATTGTTCTGACAAGCGCATGGAGCATGGTGATGCCAAGTGTCATGGAGCACTCTACTGAAAAAGGCATGGAGCATTGTGATGACAAGGGTCACAGAGCATTGTGATGAGAAGTTCATGGAGCATTATGGTGACAAATTTCAAAGAGCACTGTGATGAGGAGGGCATGGACCATTATGATGACAAAGGTCATGAAGCAATGTGAAGACTGGAGTCCCGGAGCACTGTGATGACAAGGGCATGGGGCATTGTGATGATAGGGGCATGGAGCATTGGTCTGAGAAGTATCATGGATTATTGTGATGATAGTGGGCATGGCACATTGTGATGACAAGGGCATGGAGCATTGTTATGACCAGGTCATGAGTACTGTGAAGACAGGTGTCAGGGAGCATTGTGATGACATATGTCATGGTGCATTGTGATGACAATGGCATGGAGCATTGTGAAGCCAAGTGTCATGGAGGATTGTGATGACAACGGTAATGGAGCATTGTGATGACAAGGGCCATTGAGCATTGTGATGACAAGTTCGTGAAGCACTGTGATGAAAAGCACATGGAGCTTGCTATGACAGGGGTCATGGAGCATTGTGATGACCAGTGCATGGAGAATTGTGATGACAAGAGCATGTAACATTGTGATGAGAAGTGTCACGGAGCATTGTGATGGCAAGACCGTGGAGCACTGTGATGAGAAGACCATGGATAATTGTGATGACGAGCGTCATGGAGCACTGTGATGACAAGGGCCATTGAGAATTTGGATACCAACGTCGTGAAGCATATTGATGACAAGCACACGGAGCTTGCTATGACAGGGGACATGGAGCATTGCGATGAAAAGTGCAAGGAGAATTGTGATGACAGGGGTCATGGAGCATTGTGATGAAAAGGGCATGGAGCTCTTCATGACAGGGTTCAAGCAGCATTCTGACGACAAGTGTCAGTGAGCATTGTGATGACAAGTGTATTGGACATTGTGATGACAAAGTTCATGGAGCATTGTGATGACTCGGGCATGGAGTATTATGATGACAGGTATCATGGAGCGTTGCAATGACAAGTGTTGTGGAACAATGTGATCACAAGGGTTTGGAGCATTGTGATGATAGAGGTCAGGGATCATTCTGATTTCAAGGAGCATGGAGCATTGTGATGAAACGGGTCATGGAGCATTGTGATGAGAATATCATAGAGAATTGGGCTTAAAATATTCATGGAGTATTGTGATGACAGGGTTCTTGGAGCATTGTGATAACACGGGCATGGAGAATTGTGATGAGAAGGCCATTGTGCATTCTGATGACATGCGTCAGGGAGGTTTGTGATGATAAGGGCAAGGAACATTGTGATTACAGGCTTCTTGGAGCATTGTGATGAAAAGGGCATGGAGCCTTGTCATGACAGGGTTCAAGGAGCATACTGATGATGTGTCTGGGAGCATTGTGATGACAAGTGTATTGAGCATTGTTTTAACAAAGTTCATGGAGCATTGTGATGAGAAGACCATGGATAACTGTGATGAGGTGAATAATGGGGCATTGTGATGACAAGTGTTATGGAACATTGTGATCACAAGGGTTTGGAGCATTGTGATGACAGAGGTCATGGAGCATTTTGATTTCATTGTGATGACAAAACCATGAAGCATTATGATGATGGGCATGGTGCATTGTGATGACAGGGTTCATGGAGCATTGAGATGAAAAGGGGAATGGAGCATTGTGATTACAGGTGTCTTGAAGCATTGTGATGACAAGGGAATGGAGCATTGTGAATGAGAAGGCCATGGAGCATTCTGATGACATGCACCATGGAGCTTTGTAATGACAAGTGCATGGAGCATTGTGATTACAGGGTCTTGGAGCATTGTGATCACAAGGGTCATGGAGTCTTGTGATGACAAGGCCGTGGAACCTTGTGATGGCAGGTTTCATGGAGCATTGTTATGACAGGGGTAATGGAGCATTGTGATGACAAGGGCATCAGCATTGGTCTGAAGAGTTTCATGGATTATTGTGATAAGAGTGGGCATGGAGCATTGTGATGACAAGGCCACGGAACACTGTGTTACATGGGTCATGGAGGATTGTAATGACAAGGGCATGGAGCATTGTGATGAGAAGGGCATCGAGCATTGGTATCACAAGCGTCATGGAGCTTTGTGATGACAAGTGCATGGACCAATTTGATGAGAGGGTTCATGGAGCATTGTGATGACAATGGCATGGAGCATTGTGATGCCAAAGGTTATGGAACTTTGTGATGACAAATGTCATGGAGCAATTTGATGACAAGGGCAAAGAGCATTGCGATTAGAAGGGCAGGGAGCATTGTGATGACAGGGTCATGGAGAAATTTGATGAAAAGGGTCATGGAGCATTTTGATGACAGAGGTTATGGAACATTGTGATGTCAGGGGTCATCGAACATTGTGATGATAAGTGCATGTAGCATTTTGATGACAGGGGTAATGGAACATTGTGATGACAGGGGTGATGGAGTATTCAGATGACTAGTGATGGAACATTGTGATATCAGTGGTGAGAGAGCATTTTGATGAGAAGTGCATGGAGCACTGTGATGACATGTTTTATGGAGCATTGTGATGACGAGGATGTGGAGCACTGTGATGACAAGTACATGGTGCATTGTGATGACATGGGTCATGCAGCATTGTGCTGATAAGCACATGGAGCATTGTGATGACAAGAGTAATGGAGAATTGTGATGAAAAGTTCATGGAGCATTGTGGTGACAAATGTCACAGAGACTTGTGATGACGAGGGCATGGACCATTTTGATGAGAAAGGTCATGAAACATTGTGATGACAGGAGTCACGGAGCATTGTGATGACAAGGGCATGGATCATTGTGATGACAGGGGCATGGAGCATTGTGATGACAGGAGTATGAAACATTGGTCTTACATGTTTCATGGATTATTGCGATGACAGTGGGAATGGCACATTGTGATGACAAGGGCATGGAGCATTGTGATGACAAGGTCATGCAGTATTTGAAGACAGGTGTCTGGGAGAATTTTGAAGACATAAGTCATGGCCCATTGTGATGACAATGCCATGGAGCATTGTGATGCTAAGTGTCATGGAGGTTTGTGATGATAAAGGTCTTGGAGCTCTGTGATGACAAGGGCTTGGAGCCTTGTGTTGACAAGGGTCATGGCACACTGTGCTGACAAGGGCATGGAGCATTGTGATGACAATGGTCATGGAACATTGTACTGAGTAAGGCTTGGATCATTGTGATGACAACGGTCCCAGACAATTATGATGAAAATTTCATGGAGCACAGTGGTGACAAATGTCACAGAGCATTGTGAAAACGGGGCATGGACCATTGTGATGACAAAGGTCATGAAGCATTGTGATGACTGGTGTCATGGAGCATTGTGATGACAGGGGTCATGGAGCATTGTGATGGCAAGGGCATGGATCATTGTGATGACAAGTGTCATGGAGCATTTTGATGACAGGGGTCCCGGATCATTGTGTTGTCTGGTGTCATGGAGGGTTGTGTTGACAGTGGTCATGGAGCATTGTGATGACAGGGGTCATAGTTCATTGTGATGACAGGGGTCATGGGGCATTGTGATCAGAAGTTCATGGAGCATTCGGCTGACTGTATTCATTGAGTATTGTGATGGCAGGGGTCATGGAGCATTGTGATGACAAGGTCCTGGAGCATTGTGAGGAGAAGACCATGGAGCCTTGTGATGACAAGTATCATGGAGCATTCTGATGAAAAGGGGCATGGATCATTGTGATTACATGGGTCTTGGAGCATTGTGAAGAATAGGGCATGGATGATTTTGATGAAAGAGCATGGAGCCTTGTCATGAGAGGGTTCAAGGAGCATACTAACGACAAGTGTCAGGGAGCATTGTGATGACAAGTGTATTGAGCATTGTGATGACAAAGGTCATGGAGCATTGTGATGAGAAGACCATGGATAATTGTGATGATGAGCGTCATGGGGAGTTGTGATGACAAGTGTTATGGAACATTGTGAACACAATGGTTTGGAGCATTGTGATGACAGAGGTTATGGTGCATTTTGATTTCATTGTGATGACAATAGCATGAAGCATTATGATGATGGGCATGGTTCATTGTGATGACAGAGTTCATGGAGCATTTTGAAGAAAAGGGCATGGAGCATTGTGATGAGAATGCCATGGAGCTGTCTGATGACATGCATCATGGTGCTTTGTGATGACAAGAGCATGGAGCAGTGTGATTACAGGAGTCTTGGAGCATTGTGATGACAAGGGTCATGGAGCCTTGTGATGACAAGGCCGTGGAACATTGTCATGACAGGGATGTGGGAGTATTGTAATGACTAGTGACGGAACATTTTGATATCTGTGGTGAAAGAGCATTTTAATGAGAAGTGCATGGAGCTTTGTAATGACAAGGTTTATGGAGCACTGGGATGACAAAGATGTGGAACATTGTGATGACAAGCGCATGGCATACTGTGATGACATGGGTCATGGAGCAATGTGCTGACAAGCGCATGGAGCATTGTGATGACAAGGGTCATGGAGCACTCTGCTGACAAAGGCATGGGGCATTGTGATGACAAGGGTCACAGAGCATTGTGATGATAAGTTCATGGAGCATTATGGTGACAAAGTTCACAGAGCCCTGTGATTACGAGGGCATGGACCATTGTGATGACAAAGGTCAAGAAGCAGTGTGATGACTGGAGTTACGGAGCATTGTGATGACAAGTGCATGGAGCATTGTGATGACAAGGGCATGGAGCATTGTTATGACCAGGTCATGGATTATTGTGAAGACAGGTATCAGGGAGCATTGTCATGACATATGTCCTTGTGCATTGTGATGACAATGTCATGGAGCATTGTGAATCAAAGTGTCATGGAGGATTGTGATGATAAACGTAATGGAGCATTGTGATGACAAGGGCTTGGAGCACTGTGGTGATATGGGCCATTGATAATTTTGATGACAAGGTCGTGAAGCATTGTTATGACAAGCACATGGAGCTTGCTATGACAGGGGTCATGGAGCATTGCGATGACAAATGCATGGAGCATTGTGATTACAGGGGTCTTGGAGCATTGTGATGACAATGGCATGGAGCATTGTGATGCCAAGTGTTATGGAGCTATGTGATGACAAATGTCATGGAGCATTTTGATGACAAGGGCATGGTGCATTGTGATGAGAATGGCAGGGAGCATTGTGATGACAGGGTCATGGAGCAATTTGATGAAAAGGGTCATGGAACATTTTGATTACATCGGTTATAGAATACTGTGATGTCAGGGGTCATGGAGCAGTGTGATGAAAAGTGTCCTAGAGCATTGTGATGACAAGGGTCGCAGAGCATGGTGATGAAATGTTCATGGAGCATTGTGGTGACAAATGTCAAAGAGACTTGTGATGACGAGGGCATGGAACATTGTGATGAGAAATGTCATGATGCATTGTGATGACAGGAGTCATGGTGCATTATGATGATGGGTCATGGAGCATTGTGATGACAAGGGCATGGAGCATTGTGATGACAGAGTTATGGAGCATTGGTCTTACAAGTTTCATGGTTTATTGCGATGACATTGGGAATGGCGCATTGTGATGACAAGGGCATGGAGCATTTTGATGACAAGGTCATGCAATATTTGAAGACAGGTGTCTGGGAGCATTTTGAAGACATAAGTCATGGCCCATTGTGATGACAATGCCATGGAGCGTTGTGATGCCAAGTGTCATGGAGGTTTGTGATGACAAATGTAATGGATCATTGTGATGATAAGGGCTTGGAGCCTTGTGATGACAAGGTTCATAGCGCACTGTGCTGACAATGGCATGGAGCATTGTGATGACAATGGGCATGGAGCATTGTACTGAGAAAGCCTTGGAGCATTGTGATGACAACGGTCACAGACCATTATGATGAAAATTTCATGGAGCATTGTGGTGACAAAGGTCACAGAGCCTTGTGAAAACGAGGGCATGGACCATTGTGATTACAAAGGTCATGAAGCATTGTGATGACTGGAGTCATGGAGCATTGTGTTGACAGGGCTCATGGAGAATTGTGATGGAAAGGGCATGGATCATTGGGATGACAAGTGTCATGGAGCATTTTGATGACGGGCGTCCCGGATCATTGTGTTGTCTGGTGTAATGGAGCGTTGTGATGACAGGGGTCATGGAGCATTGTGATCAGCAGTTCATGGAGCATTAGACTGACAGTATTCGTTGAGTATTGTGATGGCATGGGTCTTGGAGCATTGTGCTGACAAGCACATGGAGCATTGTGATGACAAGGGACATGGAGCACTCTGCTGACAAAGGCATGGAGCATTGTGATGACAAGGGTCACAGACCATTGTGATGATAAGTTCATGGAGCATTTTCGTGACAAATTTCAGAGAGCCCTGTGATTACGAGGGCATGGACCACTGTGATGACAAAGGTCAAGAAGCAGTGTGATGACTGGAGTCACAGGGCATTGTGATGACAAGGGCATGGGGCATTGTGATGACAGGGGCATGGAGCATTGGTCTGAGAAGTATCATGGATTATTGTGATGAAAGTGTGCATGTCGCATTGTGATGACAAGGGCATGGAGCATTGTTATGACCAGGTCATGGATTATTGTGAAGACAAGTATCAGGGAGTATTGTGATGACATATGTCCTGGTGCATTGTGATGACAATGTCATGGAGCATTGTGAAGCCAAGTGTCATGGAGGATTGTGATGACAAAGGTAATGGAGCATTGTGATGACAAGGGCTTGGAGCACTGTGGTGACAAGGGCCATTGAGAATTCTGATGACAAGGTCGTGAAGCATAGTTATGACAAGCGCATGGAGCTTGCTATGACATGGGTCATGGAGCACTGCGATGACAACTGCATGGAGCATTGTGATTAGAGGGGTCTTGGAGCATTGTGATGACAAGGGCATGGAGCATGTTGATGACAATACCATGAAGCATTCTGATGACATGCGTCATGGAGATTTGTGATGACAATCACATGGAGCATTGTGATTACAGGGGTCTTGGAGCATTGTGATGAAAAGTGCATGGATCATTGTGAGGAAAAGGCAAAAAGCCTTGTCATGACAGGTTTCAAGTAGCATACTGAAGACAAGTGTCAGGGAGCATTGTGATGACAAGTGTATTGAGCATTGTGTTGACAAAGGTCATGGAGCATTTTGATGAGGAGACCATGGATAACTGTGATGACGAGCGTCATGGCGCATTGTGATGACAAGTGTTATGGAACATTGTGATCAGAAGGGTTTGGAGGATTGTGATGACAGATGTAATGGAGCATTTTGATTTCTTTGTAATGACAATAGCATGAAGCATTATGATGATTGGCATGGTGCATTTTGATGACAGTGTTCATGGTGAATTGAGATGAAAAGGGGTATGGAGCATTGGAATTACAGGGGTCTTGGAGCATTGTGATGACAATGTTCATGGAGCCTTGTGATGACAACGCCGTGGAACATTGTGATGGCAGGGGTAATGGAGCATTGTTATGACAGGGGTAATGGAGCATTGTGATGACAAGGGCATGGAGCATTGGTTTGAAATGTTTCATGTATTATTGTGATGAGTGTGGGCATGGAGCATTGTGATGACAAGGGCAGGGAACACGGTGATACATGGGTCATGGAGGATTGTAATGACAAGGCATGGATCATTGTGATGAGAAAGGCATCGAGCATTGTGATGACAAGCGTCATGGAGATTTGGGATGACAAGTGCATGGAGTAATGTGATGAGATGTTTCATGGAGCATTGTGATGACAATGGAATGGAGCATTGTGATGCCAAGGGTCATGGAGGTTTGTGATGACAAATGTAATGGAGCATTTTGATGACAAGGGCGTGGTTCATTGTGATGAGTAGGGCAGGGAGCATTCTGATGACAGGTTCATGGAACAATTTGATGGAAAGGGTCAGGGAATATTTTGATGACAGGGTTTATGGAACATTGTGATGTCAGTGGTCATGGAGCCTTGTGATGATAAAGGCATGTAGCATTTTGATGACAGGGGTCATGGAACATTGTGATGACAGTGTTGAGGGAGTATTGTGATGACTGATGATGGAACATTGTGATATCAGTGGTGAGAGAGCGTTTATATGAGAAGTGCATGGAGCATTGTGATTACAGGGGTCTTGGAGCATTTTGATGATGAGGGCATGGAGCATCGTAAATGAGAAGGCCATGGAGCATTCTGATGACATGTGTCATGGAGCTTTGTGATGACAAGTGTATGGAGAATTGTGATTACAGTGTCTTGGAACATTGTGATGACCAGTGTCATGGTGTCATGTGATGAGAAGGCCGTGGAACTTTGTGATGGCAGGGGTCATGGAGCATTGTTATGACAAGGGCATGGAGCACTTTTGTGAAATATTTCATGGATTATTATGATGAGAGTGGGCATGGAGCATTGTGATGACAAGGGCACAGAACACTTTGATACATGGGTCATGGAAGATGGTAATGACAAGGGCACAGAACACTTTGATTCATGGGTCATGGAGGATTGTAATGACAAGGGCATGGAACATTGTGATGAGAAAGGCATCGAGCATTGGGATCACAAGCGTCATGGAGCTTTGTGATGACATGGGCATGGAGCAATGTGATGAGAGGCTTCATGGAGCATTGTGATGACTATGGCATGGAGCATTGTGATGCCAAGGGTCATGGAGCTTTGTGATGACAAATGTCATGAAGCATTTTGATGACGAAGTCATGGTGCGTTGTGATGAGAAGTGCAGCGAGCATTGTGATAATAGGTTCATGGAGCAATTTGATGAAAAATGTCATGGAACATTATGATGAGAGTGGTTATGGAAATTTGTGATGACAGGGGTCATGGAGCATTGAGATGAAATGGGTAATGTAGCATTTTGATGACAGGGGTTATGGAACATTGTGATGACAGGGGTCATGGAGCATTTTGATGATAAGTGCGTGTAGCATTGTGATGATAGGGGTCATAGAACATTGTGATGACAGCGGTGAGGGAATATTGTGAAGACTAGTGATGGAATATTGTGATACCAGGGGTGAGAGGGCTTTTTGATGAGAAGTGCATGGAACATTGTGATGAAAAGGTTTATGGAGCATTGTGATGACTATGATGTTGAGCATTGTGATGACAAGCGCATGGTACATTGTGATGCCATGGGTCAAGGAGCATTGTGATGACAAGCGCATGGAGCATTGTGATGACAAGTTTCATGGATCATTGTGCTGACAAATGCATGGTGCATTGTGATGACAAGGGTCACAGAGCATTGTGATGAAATGTTCATGGAGCATTGTGGTGACAAATGACACAGAGCCTTGTGTGACAAGGGCATGGACCATTCTGATGACAAAAGTCATGAAGCATTGTGATGACTGGAGTCACGGAGAATTGTGATGACAGGGGTCATGGAGCATTGTGATGACAGGATTCATGGGGCTTTGTGATGATAAGGTCATGGAGCATTGGGCTGAAAATATTCAAGGAGTATTGTGATGACAGGGGTCATGGAACATTGTCAGGAATAGGGCATGGATCATTGTGATTAAAAAGGCATGGAGCCTTGTCATGACAGGTTTCAAGGAGCATACTGAAGACAAGTGTCAGGGAGCATTGTGATGACAGGGTTGAGCGAGTATTGTGATGACTATTGATGGAATATTGTGATATATGTGGTGAGAGAGCATTTTGATGAGAAGTGCATTGATCTTTGTGATGACAAATTTTATGGAGCATAGCTATGAAAAGGATATGGAGAATTGTGATGAAAAGAGCATGGCACATTTTGATGACATGTGTGATGGAGCATTGTGCTGACAAGCGCATGGAGCATTTTGATGACAAGTGTCATGGAGCATTGTGCTGACAAAGGCATGGAGCATTGTGATGACAAGGGAACAGAGCACTGTGATGAAAATTTCATGGAGCGTTGTGGTGTCAAGGATCACAGAGCCTTGTGTGATGAGGGCATGGACCATTGTGAGGACAAAGGTCATGAATCATTTTGATGACTGGAGTCAGGGAGCATTGTGATGACAGGGGTCCTGGAGCATTGTGATGACAAGGGCATGGAGCAATGTGATGACAGGGGCATGGAACATTGGTCTGACATGTTTCATGGATTATTGTGATGACAGTGGGCATGGCGCATTGTGATGAAAAGGGCATGGAACATTGGGATGACAAGGGCTTGGATTATTGTGAAGACAGGTGTCAGGGAGCATTGTGATGACATATGTCATTGTCCATTGGGATTACAATGGCATGGAGCACTGTGATACCAAGTGTCATGGAGGATTGTGATGACAAATATAATGGAGCATTTTGATGACAAGGTCTTGGAACATTGCGATGACAAGGGTCATGGAGCATTGTGATGACAAGGGCATGGAGCATTCTGATGAAAAGATGCATGGAACATTGAGATTCCAGTTGTTTTAAAGCAATGTGATTACAAGGGCATGGAGCATTGTGATGAGAAGGCAATGGAGCATTCTGATGACATGCGTCATGGAGCTTTGTGATGACAAGGACATGGAACATTGTGATTACAGGGGTCTTGGAGCATTGTGATGAAAAGGGAATGGATCATTGTGATGAAAAATGCATGGAGCCTTGTCATGACAGGGTTCAAGGAGCATACTGATGACAACTGTCAGGGAGCATTGTGATGATAAGTGTATTGAGCATTGTGATGACAAAGATCATGGAGCATTGTGATGAGAAGACCATGGCAAATTGTGATGACCAGCGTCATGGGGCATTGTGATGAAAAGTGTTATGGAACATTGTGATCAGAAGGGTTTGGTGCATTGTGATGACAGAGGTCATTGAGCATTTTGATTTCATTGTGATGACAATAGCATGAAATATTATGGTGATGGGCACGGTGCATTGTGATGACAGGGTTCATGGAGCATTGAGATGAAAAGGGGCATGGAGCATTGTGATTACAGGGGTGTTGGAGCATTGTGATGACAAGGGCATGGAGCATTGTGAAGACAAGGCCGTGGAATATTGTGATGGCAAGGGTGATGGGGCATTGTTATGAAAGTTGTAATGTAGCATTGTGATGACAAGGGCATTCAGAATTGTGATTACAGGGTTCATGGAATATTGTGATGACAGGGGTGAGGGATTATTGTGATGACTAGTGATGGAACATTGTGATATCAGTGGTGAGAAAGCATTTTGTCGAGAAGTGCATGGAGCATTGTGATGACAAATTTTATGGAGCATTTTGATGACAAGGATGTGGAGCATTGTGATGACAAGTGCATGGTGCATTGTGATGAAATGGGTTATGGAGCATTGTTCTGACAAAGGCAAGGAGCTTTGTGATGACAAGGGTCACAGAGCATTGTGATAAAAGTTTCATGGAACATTGTGGTTACAAAGGTCACAGAGCTTTGTGTGACGAGGTTATGGAGCATTGTGATGAGAAAGGACATGAATCATGGTGATGACTGGAGTCACGGAGCACTGTGATGACAGGGGTCATGGAGCATTGTGATGACAGGGTCATGGAGCAATTTGAATAAATTTGTCATGGAATATTTTGATGTCAGGGGTTATGGAACATTGTCATGTCAGGGTTCATGGAGCATTGTAATGACAAGGTCATGGAACAATATGATGACAGGGGCATGGAACATTGGTCTGACAAGTTTCATGGATTATTGTGATGACGGTGGGCATGGAGCATTGAGATGACAAGGGCATGGAGCATTGTGGTGACAAAGGTCACAGAGCCTTGTGTGACGAGGGCTTGGACCATTGTGAGGACAAAGCTCATGAAGCATTGTGATGACTGGAGTCACGGAGCATTGTGATGACAGGGGTCATGGAGCATTGTGATGATAAGGGCATGGAGCATTGTGACGACAGGGGCATGGAACATTGGTCTGACATGTTTCATGGATTATTGTGATGACAGGGGTCATGGAGCATTGTGATGACAATGGCATGGAGCATTTTGAAGATAGGTGCATGGACAACTGGTCTGACATCTTTCAAGGATTATTGTGATGAGTGAGTGCATGGCGCATTGTGCAGACAAGGGCATGGAGCATTGTGATGACAAGGGCATGGAGCATTGTGATGACAAGGTCATGGTGTATTGTGAAGACAGGTGTCAGGGAGCATTGTAATGATATATGTCATGGTCAATTTTGATGACAATGGCATGGAGCATTGTGATGTCATGTGTCATGGAGGATTGTGATGACAAGAGCATGTAACATGGTGATGAGAAGTGTCATGGAGCATTGTGATGACAAGGGACAGGGAGCATTGGGATGTCCAGGGCATGGAGCATTGTGATGGCAAGACCGTGGAGCATTGTGATCGCAAGACCATGGAGCATTTTGTTGACGAGTGTCATCGAGCACTGTAGTGACACGGGGCATGGAGAAATGTGATGATAGGTGTCATGGATCATTGTGATGACAAGGGTCATGGAGCATTCTGATGACATGCTTGTGGAGTATTATGATGACAATGGCATGGAGCATTGTGATGAAAAAGGCAAGGAGCATTGTGATGAAAAAGACATGGAACCTTTTCATGATAGTGATCAAGGAGCATTCTGACGTCAAGTGTCAGGGAGCATTGTGATGACAAGTGTATTGAGCATTGTGATAACAATGCTCATGGAGCATTGTGATGACAGGCATCATGGAGCATTGTGATGAGAAGGCCATGGAGCATTCTGATGACATGCGTCATGGAGCTTTGTGATGACAAGGGCATAGAGCATTGTGATGACAAGGTCATGGAATACTCTGAAGACAGGCGACAGGGAGCATTGTGATGACATATGTCATGGTCCATTGAGATGACAATGGCATGGAGCATTGTGATGCAAAGTGTAATGGAGGATTGTGATGACAAATGTAATGGAGCATTGTGATGACAACGGCTTGGAGCATTATGATGACAAGGGCATGGAGCATTGTGATGACAACGGACATTGAGAATTTTTATGACAAGGTTTTGAAGCATTTTGATGACAAAGGCATGGAGCTTGCTATGACAGGGGTCATGGGGCATTGCGAAGACAAGTTCATGGAGAATTGTGATGAGAAGAGCATGTAACATTGTGATGAGAAGTGTCATGGAGCATTGTGATGACAAGGACATGGAGAATTGTGATGAAAAGGGACATGGAGCATTGTTATTACCAGGGAATGGAGCATTGTGATGGCAAGACCGTGGAGCACTGTGATGAGAAGACCATGAATAACTGTGATGACAAGCATCATGGAGCACTGTAATGACAAGGGTCATGGAGCATTCTGAAGACAGGTGTCATGGAGCATTGTGTTGACAGGGGTCATGGAACAAAGTGATGAGAGGGAGCATGGAGCATTGTGATGACAAGGACACGGAACACTGTGATACATGGGTCATGGAGGATTGTAATGACAAGGTAATGGAGCATTGTAATGAGAAGGGCATCGAGCATTGTGATGACAAGCGTCATGGAGCTTTGTGATGACAAGGGCATGGAGCAATGTGATGAGAGGCTTCATGAAGCATTGTGATGACAATGGCATGGAGCATTGTGATGCCAAGAGTCACAGAGCATTGTGATGAAATGTTCATGGAGCATTGTGGTGACAAATGTCACAGAGACTTGTGATGATGAGGGCATGGACCATTGTGATGACAAAGTCTTGAAGCCTTGTGATGACTGGAGTCACGGAGCATTGTGAAGACAGGGGTCATGGAGCATTGTGATGATAACTGCATGGAGCATTGTGATGACAGGGGCATGGAGCAACGGTCTGAAAAATTTCATGGATTATTGTGATGACAGTGGGCATTGCGTATTGTGATGACAAGGGCATGGAGCACTGTGAAGAAAAGTCATGGAGTATTGTGAAGTCAGGTGTCAGGTAGCATTGTGATGACATATGTCATGGTGCATTGTGATGACAGTGGAATGGAGCATTGTGATGACAAGTGTCATGGAGGATTGTGATGACAAAGGTAATGGAGCATTGTGATGACAATGGCTTGGAGCATTGTGATGACAATGATCATGGAACATTGTGATGACAAGCACTTTTGAGAATTTTGATGACAAGTTCGTGAAGCACTGTGATGAAAAGCACATGGAGCTTGCTATGACAGGGGTCATGGAGCATTGTGATGACAAGTGCATGGAGAATGTGATTACAAGAGCATGTAACATTGTGATTTGAAGTGTCATGGAGCATTGTGATTGCAAGACGGTGGAGCATTATGATGAGAAGACCATGGATAATTGTGATAACGAGCGTCATGGAGAACTGTAATGACAAGGGGCATGGAGCATTGTGATGACAGGTTTCATGGAGCATTGTGATAACAGGGGTCATGGAGCATTGTGATGACAAGGGTCATGGAGAATTCTGATGACAAGCTTGTTGAGTATTGTGATGACAATGGCATGGAGCATTGTGATGAAAAGGGCCTGGAACATTGAGATGAAGAAGGCATAGAGCCATTTCATGAAAGTGTTCGAGAAGCATTCTGACGACAAGTGTCAGGGAACACTGTGATGACAAGTGTATTGAGCATTGTGATGACAAAAGTCATGGAGCATTGTGATGACAAGAGCATGGAGTATTGTGATGACAGGCATCATCGAGTGCTGTGATGACAAGTGTTATGGAACAATGTGATCGCAAGTGTTTGGAGCACTGTGATGACAGAGGTCATGGATCATTTTGATATCAAGGAGCATGGAGCATTGTGATGACAGGGGTCATGGAGCATTGTGATGAGAAGATCATGGAGCACTGAGTGGAAAATATTCATGGAGTATTCAGATGAAAGTGGTCATGGAGCATTGTGATGACCAGGCCCTGGAGCACTCTGATGAGAAGACCATGGAGCCTTGTGATGAGAAGTCTCATGGAGCATTCTGATGAAAAGGGGCATGGAGCATTGTGATTACAGTGGTCTTGGATCATTGTGATTACAAGTGCATGGAGCATCGTGAGAGATCTCCAAGGAGCATTCTGATGACATGCGTCATGGAGCTTTGTGATGACCAGGGCAAGGAGCTTTGTGATTAGAGGGGTATTGGAGAATTGTGATGAAAAAGGCATGGATCATTGTAATGAAAAAGGCATGGAGCCTTGTCATGACAGTGTTCAAGGAGCATACTGATGGCAGGAGTCAGGGAGCATTGTGATGACAAGTGTATTGAGCATTGTGATGACAAAGGTCATGGAACATTGTGATGAGAAGTGCATGGATAATTGTGATGACGAGCCTCATGGGGCGTTGTGATGACAAGTGTTATGGAACATTGTGATCAGAAGGGTTTGGAGCATTGTGATTACAGAGGACATGGAGCATTTTGATTTCATTGGGATGACAATAGCATGAAGCATTATGATGATGGGCATGTTGCAGTGTGATGACAGTGGGCATGGAGCATTGTGGTGACAAAGGTCACAGAGCCTTGTGTGACGAGGGCATGGACCATTGTGATTATAAAGTTAATGAAGCATTGTGATGACTGGAGTCATGGAGCATTGTGATGAGAGGAGTCATGGAGCACTGTGATGACAATGGAATGGAGCATTGTGATGAAAAGGTACTGGAGCAGTGTGATGAGAAGACCATGGAGCCTTGTGATGACAAGTCTCATTGAGCATTCTGATGAATAGGGGCATGGAGCATTGTGATTACAGGGGTGTTGGAGCATTGTGATGACAAGGTCATGGAGCATAGGGATGAGAAGGCCATGGAGCATTCTGATGACATGTGTCATGGATCTTTGTGATGACAGGGGCATGGAGCATTGTGATTACAGGGGTCTTGGAGCATTGTGATGACAAGGATCATGGAGCCTTGGATGCCAAGACGGTGGAACATTGTGATGGCAGGGGTCATGGAGCATTGTTATGACAGGGGTAATGGAGCATTGTGATGACAAGGGCATGGAGCAATGTGATGAGAGATTTCATTGAGCATTGTGATGACAATGGCATGGAGCATTGTGATGACAGGGTCATGGAGCAATTTGAATAAAAGTGCAATGGAATATTTTGATGACAGTGGTTATGGAACATTGTGATATCAGGGGACATAAACCATTGTGATGAAATGGGTCATGGAGCATTTTGTGACATTGGTTATGGAAAATTGTGATGTCAGTGGTCATGGAGCATTGTGATAATAAGGGCATGGAGCACTGTGATGACAGTGGTCATGGAACATTTTGATGACATGGGTGAGCGAGTATTGTGATGACTAGTGATGGAACTTTGTGATATATGTGGTGAGAGAGCATTTTGATGAGAAGTGCATGGAGCATTGTGATGAGAAGTTTTATGGAGCATAGCGATGAAAAGGATGTGGAGCATTGTGATGAAAAGATCATGGCACTTTGTGATGACATGTGTCATGGAGCATTGTGCTGACATGCGCATGGAGCATTTTTATGACAAGTGTCATGGAACATTGTGCTGTCAAAGGCATGGAGCATTGTGGTGACAAGGGACACAGAGCATTGTGATGAAAATTTCATGGAGCATTGTGGTGACAAAGATCACAGAGCCTTGTGTGACGAGGGCATGGACCATTGTGAGGACAAAGTTCATGACATTTTGTGATGACTGGAGTCACGGAGCATTGTGATGACAGGGGTCATGGAGCACTGTGATGACAAGGACATGGAGCAATGTGATGAGAGGGGCATGGAACATTCGTCTGACATGTTTCATGGATTATTGTGATGACAGTGGGCATGGCGCATTGTGATGACAAGGGCATGGGACATTGTGGTGACAAAGGTCACAGAGCCTTGTGTGACAAGGGCATGGACCATTGTGAGGACAAAGGTCATGAAGCACTGTGATGACTGGAGTCACGGAGCATTGTGATGACAGGGGTCATGGAGCATTGTGCTGACAAGCACATGGAGCATTTTGATGACAAGAGTCATGGAGCATTGGGCTAATAAAGGCATGGAGCATTTTGATGACAAGGGACACAGAGCATTGTGATGAAATATTCATGGAGCATTGTGGTGAAAAAGATCATAGAGCCTTGTGTGACGAGGGTGTGGACCATAGTGATGAGATAGGTCATGAAGCATTGTGATGACTGGAGTCACGGAGCGTTGTGATGAAATGGGTCATGGAGCATTGTGATGACAAGGGCATGGAGCAATGTGAAGACAGGGGCATGGAACATTGGTCTGACAAGTTTCATGGATTATTGTGATGACAGTGGGCATGGAGCATTGTGATAACAAAGGCATGGAGCATTGTGGTGACAAAGGCATGGAGCATTTACATGACAAGGGACACAGAGCATTCTGATGAAACATTCATGGCGCATTGTGGTGTAAAAGATCACAGAGCCTTGTTTGAAGAGGACATGGACCACTGTGTTGACAAAGGTCATGAAGCATTGTGATGACTGGAGTCACGGAGCACTGTGATGACAGGGGTCAGGGAGCATTGCTCTGAGAAGATTATGGATTATTGTGAAGAGAGTGGGCATGGCGCATTGTGATGACAAGGGCATGGAACATTGTGATGACAAGGTCATGGAGTATTGTGAAGACAGGTGTCAGGGAGCATTGTGATGACATATGCAATTGTACATTGTGATGACAATGGTATGGAGCATTGTGATACCAAGTGTCATGGAGGATTGTGATGACAAAGGTAATGGAGCATTTTGATGACACGGGCTTTGAACATTGTGATGACTAGGTTCATGGAGCATTGTGATGACAAGGGCATGGATCATTGTGATGACAATGGCCATTGAGAGTTTTGATGACAACGTCGTGTTCATTGTGATGACAAGCGCATGGAGCTTGCTATGACAGTGGTCATACAGCATTGCGATGACAATTGCATGGAGAATTGTGATGACAATATCGTGTAACATTGTGATGAGAAGTGTCACGAAGCATTGTGATGACAAGGATGTGGATAATTGTAAGGACTTGGGACATGGAGCATTGTGATGAACAGGGCAAGGAGAATTGTGATAGCAAGACCATGGAGCATTGTGATGAGAAGACCATGGATAATTGTGATGAGCAGCGTCACGGGGCATTGTGATGACAAGTGTTATGGAACATTGTGATCAGAAGGGTTTGGTGCATTGTGATGACAGAGGTCATTGAGAATTTGATTTCATTGTGATGCAATAGCATGAAATATTATGGTGATGGGCACGATGCATTGTGATGACAGGGTTCATGGAGCATTGAGATGAAAAGGGGCATGGAGCACTGTTATTACACGGTTGTTGGAGCATTGTGATGACAAGGGCATGGAGCATTGTGATGAGAAGGCCATGGAGCATTCTGATGACATGCGTCATTGAGCTTTGTGATGACAAGGGCATGGAGAATTGTGATTACAGGGGTCATGGAATATTGTGATGACAGTGGTGAGGGAGTATTTTGATGACTAGTGATGGAACATTGTGATATCATTGGTGAGATGGCATTTTGAGGAGAAGTGCATGGAGTATTGTGATGACAAGGTTTATGGAGAATTTGGATGACAAGGATGTGGAGCCTTGTGATGACAAGTTCATGGTGCCTTGTGATGACATGGTTTATGGAGCATTTTGCTGACACGCGCATCGAGCATTGTGATGACAAGGGTCATGGAGCATTGTGCTGACAAAGGCATGGAGCTTTGTGATGACAAGGTTCACAGAGCATTGTGATAAAAATTTCATGGAGCATTGTGGTGACAAAGGTCACAGAGCTTTGTGTGACGAGGTCATGGACCATTGTGATGACAAATGTCATGAAGCATTGTGATGACTGGAGTCACGGAGCATTGTGATAACAGGCGTCGTGGAGCATTGTGATGAAAAGGGAATGGATCACTGTGATGAAAAAGGCATGGAGCCTTGTCATGACAGTGTTCAAGGAGCATACTGATGACAAGTGTCAGCGAGCATTGTGATGCCAAGTGTATTGAGCATTGTGGTGACAAAAGTCATGGAGCATTGTGATGAGAAGACCTTGCATAATTGTGGTGACGAGCGTCATGGGGCATGTGATGACAAGTGTTATGGAACATTGTGATCAGACGGGATTGGAACATTGTGATGACAGAGGACGTGGAGCATTTTGATTTCATTGTGATGACAATAGCATGAATCATTATGACGATGGGCATGGTGCATTGTGATGACAGTGTTCATGGAGCATTGAGATGAAAAGTGGCATGGAGAATTGTGATTACAGAAGTCTTGGAGCATTGTGATGACAAGGGTCATGGAGCCTTGTGATGAAAAGGCCGTGGAACATTTTGATGGCAGGTGTCATGGAGCATTGTTTTGACAGGTGTAATGGAGCATTGTGTTGACAAGGGCATGGAGCAATGTGATGAGAGATTTAATTGAGCATTGTGATGACAATGGCATGGAGCATTGTGATGCCAAGGGTCATGGAGCTTTGTGATGACAAATGTCATGGGGCATTTTGATGACAAGGGCGTGGTGCATTGTGATGAGAAGGGCAGGGAGCATTGTGGTGACAGGGTCATGGAGCAATTTGAATAAAAGGGTCATGGAATATTTTGATGACAGGGGTTATGGAACATTGTGATGTCAGGGGTCATGAAGCATTGTGATGAAATGGGTCATGGAGCATTTTGTGACAGGGTTTATGGAACATTGTGATGTCAGGGGTCATGGAGCATTGTGATGATAAGGGCATGGAGCACTGTGATGACAGTGGTCATGGAACATAGTGATGACAGGTGTGAGGGTGTATTGTGATGACTAGTGATGGAACATTGTGATATATGTGGTGAGAGAGCATTTTGATGAGAAGTGCGAGGAGCATTGTGATGACAAGTTTTATGGAGCATAGCGATGAAAATGATGTGGAGCATTGTGTTGACAAGAGCATGGCACATTGTGATGACATGTGTCATGGAGCATTTGCTGACAAGCGCATGGAGCATTTTGATGACAAGTGTCATGGAGCATTGTGCTGACAAAGGCATGGAACATTGTGATGACAAGGGACACAGAGCATTGTGATGACAGGGGCATGGAACATTGGTCGGACAAGTTTCATGGATTATTGTGATGACAGTGGGCGTTTCGCATTGTGATGACAAGGGCATGGAACATTGTGATGACAAGGCAAAGGAGTATTGTGAAGACAGGTTTCAGGGAGCATTGTGATGACATATGCAATTGTCCATTGTGATGACAATGGCATGGAGCATTGTGATACCAAGTGTCATGGAGGATTGTGATGACAATTATAATGGAGCACTTTGATGACAAGGGCTTGGAACATTGCGATGACAAGGGTCATGGAGCATTGTGATGACGAGGGCATGGAGCTTTCTGATGAAAAGGTTCATGGGGCATAGAGATTACAGGGGTTTTGAAGCAATGTGATTACAAGGGCATGGAGCATTGTGATGAGAAGGCAATGGAGCATTCTGATGACATGCGTCATGGAGCTTTGTGATGACAAGGACATGGAGCATTGTGATTTCAGGGGTCTTGGAGCATTGTGATGAAAAGGGAATGGATCATTGTGATGAAAAATGCATGGAGCCTTGTCATAACAGGGTTCAAGGAACATACTGATGACAAGTGTCAGGGATCATGGTGATGATAAGTGTATTGAGCATTGTGATGACAAAGGTCATGGAGCATTGTGATGAGAAGACCATGGATAATTGTGATGACCAGCGTCATGGGGCATTGTAATGACAAGTGTTATGGAACATTGTGGTCAGAAGGGTTTAGTGCATTGTGATGACAGAGGTCATTGAGCATTTTGATTTCATTTTGATGACAATAGCATGAAATATTACGGTGATGAGCACGTTGCATTGTGATGACAGTGTTCATGGAGCATTGAGATGAAAAAGGGCATGGAGCATTGTGATTACAAGGGTGTTGGAGCATTGTGATGACAAGGGCATGGAGCATTGTGTTGAGAAGTCCATGGAGCATTCTGATGACATGCGTCATGGAGCTTTGTGATGAAAAGGGCATGGAGAATTGTGATTAGAGGGGTCATGGAATATTGTGTTGACAGTGGTGAGGGAGTATTGTGATGACTAGTGATGGAACATTGTGATATCAGTGGTGAGAAAGCATTTTGAGTAGACGTGCATGGAGCATTGTGATGACAAGGTTTATGGAGCGTTTTGATGACAAGGAAGTGGAGCATTGTGATGACAAGTGCATGGTACATTGTGATGACATGGGTTATGGAGCATTGTGCTGACACACGCATCGAGCATTGTGATGACAATGGTCATGGAGAATTGTGCAGACAAAGGCATGGAGCTTTGTGATGACTAGGGTCACTGAGCATTGTGATAAAAATTTCATGGAGCATTGTGGTGACAAAGGTCACAGAGCTTTGTATGACGAGTTCATGGACCATTGTGATGACTAATGTCATGAAGCATTGTGATGACTGGAGTCACGGAGCATTGTGATAACAGGGGTCTTGGAGCATTGTGATGAAAAGGCAATGGATCGTTGTGAAAAAGTCATGGGGTCTTGTCATGACAGTGTTCAAGGAGCATACTGATGACAAGTATCAGCGAGCATTGTGATGCCAAGTGTATTGAGCATTGTGGTGACAAAGGTCACAGAGCTTTGTGTGATGAGGTCATGGACCATTGTGATGACAAATGTCATGAAGCATTGTGATGACTGGAGTCACGGAGCATTGTGATAACAGGGGTCTTGGAGCATTGTCATCAAAAGGGAATGGATCATTGTGATGAAAAAGGCATGGAGCCTTGTCGTGACAGTGTTCAAGGAGCATACTGATGACAAGTGTCAGCGAGCATTGTGATGCCAAGTGTATTGAGCATTGTGGTGACAAAGGTCATGGAGCATTGTGATGAGAAGACCTTGCATAATTGTGATGACGAGCGTCATGGGGCATGTGATGACAAGTGATATGGAACATTGTGATCAGAAGGGTTTGCAGCATTGTGATGACAGAGGACATGGAGCATTTTGATTTCATTGTGATGACAATAGCATGAATCATTATGATGATGTGCATGGTGCATTGAGATGACAGTGGTCATGGAACACTGAGAAGAAAAGTGGCATGGAGAATTGTGATTACAGAGGTCTTGGAGCATTGTGATGACAAGGGTCATGGAGCCTTGTGATGACAAGGCCGTGGAACATTGTGATGGCAGGGGTCATGGAGCATTGTTATGACAGGTGTAATGGAGCATTGTGATGACAAGGGCATGGAGCAATGTGATGAGGGATTTCATTGAGCATTGTGATGACAATGGCATGGAGCATTGTGAGGCCAAGGGTCATGGAGCTTTGTGACGACAAATGTCATGGGGCATTTTGATGACAAGGATGTGGTGCATTGTGATGAGAAGTGCAGGGAGCATTGCGATTACAGGGTCATTGAGCAATTTGTATAAAAGTGTCATGGAATATTTTGATGAGAGTGGTTATGGAACATTGTGATGTCAGGGTTCATGAAGCATTGTGAGGAAATGGGTCACGGAGCATTTTGTGACAGGGTTTATGGAACATGGTGATGTCAGGGGTCATGGAGCTTTGTGATGATAAGGGCATGTCGCACTGTGATGACAGTGGTCATGGAACACTGTGATGACAGGGGTGAGCGAGTATTGTGATGACTAGTGATGGAACATTGTGATATTTGTGGTGAGAGAGCATTTTGTTGAGAAGTGCATGGAGCATTGTGATGAGAAATTATATGGAGCATAGCGATGAAAAGGATGTCGAGCATTGTGATGAAAAGAGCATGGCACATTGTGATGACATGTGTCATGGAGCATTGTGCTGACAAGCGCATGGAGCATTTTGATGACAAGTGTCATGGAGCATTGTGCTGCCAAAGGCATGGAGCATTGTGATGAGAAGGGACACAGAGCATTGTGATGAAAATTTCATGGAGCATTGTGGTGACAAGGGCATGGAGCAATGTGATGAGGGATTTCATTGAGCATTGTGATGACAATGGCATGGAGCTTTGTGATGAAGAGGGCATGGAGCAATGTGGTGACAGGGGCATGGATCATTGGTCTGACAAATTTCATGGATTATTGTGATGACAGTGGGCATGGAGCATTGAGATGTTACGGGCATGGAGCATTGTGGTGACAAAGTCACAGAGCCTTGTGTGACGAGGGCACGGACCATTGTGAGGACAAATTTCATGAAGCATTGTGATGACTGGAGTCACGGAGCTTTTTGATGACAGGGATTATGGAGCATGGTGATGACAAGGGCATGGAGCATTGCGATGACAGGGGCATGGAACATTGGTCTGTCATGTTTCATGGATTATTGTGATGACCGTGGTCATGGCGCATTGTGATGACAATTGCATGGAACATTGTGATGACAAGGTCATGGAATATTGTGAAGACAAGTGTCAGGGAGCATTGTGATGACATATGTCATTGTTCATTGTGATGACAATGGCATGGAGCATTGTGATACCAAGTGTCATGGAGGATTGTGATGACAAAGGTAATGGAGCATTTTGATGACAAGGGCTTGGAACATTGCGATGACAAGGGTCATGGAGCATTGTGATGACAAGGGCATTGAGCATTCTGATGAAAATTTGCATGGAACATTGAGTTTACAGGGGTTTTGAAGCAATGTGATTACAAGGGCATGGAGCATTTTGATGAGAAGGCTATGGAGCATTCTGATGACATGCGTCATGGAGCTTTGTGATGACAAGGACATGGAGCATTGTGATTACAGGGGTCTTGGACCATTGTGATGAAAAGGAAATGGAACATTGTGATGAAAAATGCATGGAGCCTTGTCATGACAGGGTTCAAGGAGCATACTGAAGACAACTCTCAGGGAGCATTTTGATGATAAGTGTATTGAGCATTGTGATGACAAAGATCATGGAGCATTGTGATGAGAAGACTATGGATAACTGTATTGACCAGCATCATGGGGCACTGTGATGACAAGTGTTATGGAACATTGTGATCAGAAGGGTTTGGTGCATTGTGATGACAGAGGTCATTGAGCATTTTGATTTCATTGAGATGACAATAGCATGAAATATTATGGTGATGGGCACGGTGCATTGTGATGACAGGGTTCATGTAGCATTGAGATGAAAAGGGGCATGGAGCATTGTGATTACAGTGGTGTTGTAGCATTGTGATGACAAGGGACACAGAGCATTGTGATGAAAAGTTCATGGAGCATTGTGGTGACAAACGTTACAGAGACTTTTGATGCTGAGGGCATGGACCACTGTGATGACAAGTCTTGAAGCATTGTGATGACTGGAGTCACGGAGCATTGTGATGACAGGTGTCATGGAGCATTGTGATGACAAGTGCATGGAGCATTGTGATGACAGGGGTCATGCAGCACTGTGATGACAAAGGTCATGGAGCATTGTGATGACAAGCCTCACGGAACATTCTGATTAAAGTTGTCATGGAGCATTGGGATGACAAGGGCATGGATCATTGTGATGACAAGTGTCATGGAGATTTTTGATGACAAGATTTCCGGATCATTGTGTTGTGAGGGGTCATGGAGCGTGGGGATGACAGTGGTCATGGATCATTGTGATGACAGTGGTCATGGTGCATTTTGATGAGAAGGTCATGGATCTTTGGGCTGAAAATGTTCATGGAGTATTGTGATGACAGGGGTCATGGAGCAATGTGATGACAAGGGAATCGAGCATTGTGATGAGAAGGTACTGGAGCATTGTGTGGAGAAGACCATGGAGACTTGTGATGACAAGACTCATGGAGCATTCTGATGAAAAGCGTCATGGAGCATTGTAATTACAGGGGTCTTGGAGCATTGAGATGACAAGGGCATGGAACATGGTGATGAGAAGGCCATGGAGCATTCTGATGACATGCGTCATGGAGTTTTGTGAAGACAAGCACATGGAGCATTGTGATTACCGGGGTCTTGGAGCATTGTGATGAAAATGGCATGGATCATTGTGATGAAAAATGCATGGAGGCTTGTCATGACAGGGTTCAAGGAGCACACTGAGGACAAGTGTCAGGGAGCATTGAGATGACAAGTGTATTGAGCATTGTGATGACAAAGGTCATGGAGCATTGTGATGAGAAGACCATGGATAATTGTGATGACGAGCGTAATGGGGCGTTGTGATGCCAAGTGTTATGGAACATTGTGATCACAAGGGTGTGGGGCATTTTGGTGTCAGAAGTCATAGAGCATATGGATTTCATTGTGATGACAATAGCATGAAGTATTATGATGATGGGCATGGTGCACTGTGATGACAGGGTTCATGCAGCATTGAGATGAAAAGTGGCATGGAAAATTGTAATGACAAATGTCATGAAGCATTGTGATGACAGGTGTCATGGAGAAATGTGATGAGAAATGTAATGGAGCATTGTGATGACAAGGGCATGGAGCATTGGGATGAAAGTGGCATGGAGTATTGGCCTGACATGTTTCATGGATTATTGTGATGACAGAGGGCATGGCACATTGTGATAACTAGTGCATGGAGCCTTGTGATGACAAGGTCATTGATTATTGTGAAGAAAGTTGTCAGGGAGCATTGTGGTGACATATGTCACGGTGCACTGTGATGACAATGGCATTGAGCATTGTGATGCCAAGTGTCATGGAGAAATGTGATGAGAAATGTAATGGAGCATTGTGATGACAAGGGCTTGGAACATTGTGATGACAAGGGTAATGGAGCATTGTGATGGCAAGGGAATGGATCATTCTGATGACAAGGGTCATGGAGCATTTTGATGACAAGAGTCACGGATCATTGTGTTGTCAGGGTTCATGGAACATTGTGATGACATGGGTCATGGGGCATTGTGATGACAGGATTCATGGGTCATGGTTATGAGAAAGTCATGGAGCATTGGGCTGAAAATGTTCATGGAGTATTGTGGTGACAGGGTTCATGGGGCATTTTGATGACAAGGGAATGGAGCATTGTGATGAAAATATCATGTAGCATGGTGATGAGAAGTCCATGGAGCATTCTGAAGACATTCGTCATGAAGCTGTGTGATGACAACGGCATGGAGCATTGTGATTACAGTGGTCTTGGAGCATTGTGAGGAAAATGGCATGGATCACTGTGATGAAAAATGCATGGAGCCTTGTCATGTCAGGGTTCAAGGAGCATACTGACGACAAGTGTCAGGGAGCCTTGTGATGACAAGTGTATTGAGCACTGTGATGACAAGGTCATGGAGTATTGTGAAGACAGGTGTCAGGGAGCATTGTGATGACATATGTCATGTTCTATTGTGATGACAATGGCATGGGGCATTGTGATGCCAAGTGTCATGGAGGATTGTGATGACAAAGATAATGGGGCATTGTGATGATTAGGGCTTGGAACATTATGATGACAAGGGACATTGAGAATTTTGATGAAGAGGTCGTGAAGCATTGTGATGACAAGGTTCTGGAGCATTGTGATGAGAAGACCATGGAGCCTTGTGAAGACAAGTCTCATGGAGCACACTGATGACAAGGGGCATGGAGCATTGTGATTACTGTGGTATTGGAGCATTGTAATGACAAGGGTCATGGAGCCTTGTGATGACAAGGCCGTGTAACATTGTCATGACAGGGGTGAGGGAGTATTGTAATGACTAGTGATGGAACATTTTGATATCAGTGGTGAAAGAGCATTTTGATGAGAAGTGCATGGAGCTTTGTGATGACAATGTTTATGGAGCATTGTGAAGATAAGGTTGTGGAACATTGTGATGACCATCGCATGGCACATTGTGATGACATGTGTCATGGAGCATTGTTCTGACAAGCACATGGAGGATTGTGATGCCAAGGGTCATGGAGCACTCTGCTGACAAAGGCATGGAGCATTGTGATGACAAGGGTCAGAGAGCATTGTGATGAAAAGTTCATGGAGCATTATGGTTACAAATTTCAAAGAGCACTGTGATGAGGAGGGCATGGACCATTGTGATGACAAAGGTCATGAAGCAATGTGATGACTGGAGTCACGGAGCAGTGTGATGACAATGGCATGGAGCATTGTGATGACAGGGGCATGGAGCATTGGTCTGACAAGTTTCATGGATTATTGTGAAGATAGTGGGCATGGCACATTGTGATGACAAGGGCATGGAGCATTTTTATGACCAGGTCATGGAATATTGTGAAGACAGGTGTCAGGGAGCATTGTGATGACATATGTCATGGTGCATTGTGATGACAATGAGATGGAGAATTGTGAAGCCACGTGTCATGGGGGATTGTGATGACAACGGTAATGGAGCATTGTGATGACAAGGGCCATTGAGAATTGTGATGACAAGTTCGTGAAGCACTGTGATGAAAAGCACATGAAGCTTGGTATGACAGGGGTCATGGAGCATTGCAATGACAAGTGCATGGAGAATTGTGATGACAAGAGCATGTAACATTGTGAAGAGAAGTGTCATGGAGCATTGTGATGGCAAGACCGTGGATCACTGTGATGAGAAGACCATGGATAATTGTGATGACGAGCGTCATGGAGCATTGTGATGACAAGGGCCATTGAGAATTTTGATGCCAACGTCGTGAAGCATTGTGATGACAAGCGCACGGAGCTTGCTATGACAGGGGTCATGGAGCATTGCGCTGAAAAGTGCATGGAGAATTGTGATGACAGGGGTAATGGAGCATTGTGATGAAAAGGGCATGGAGCATTGTGATGGAAAAGGCATGGAGCTCTTCATGAAAGGGTTCAAGGAGCATTCGGACGACAAGTGTCACGGAGCATTGTGATGACAAGTGTATTGTGCATTGTGATGACAAAGTTCATGGAGCAATTTGATGACACGGGAATGGATTATTGTGATGACAGGTATCAAGGAGCGTTGCAATGACAAGTGTTGTGGAACAATGTGATCACAAGGGTTTGGAGCATTGTGATGACAGAGGTCATGGAGCATTTTGATTTCATTTTGATGACAATAGCATGAAGCATTATGATGATGGGCATGGTGCATTGTGATGACACGGTTCATGGAGCATTGAGATGAAAAGGGGCATGGAGCATTGTGATTACAGGGGTCTAGGAGAATTGTGATGACAAAGGCATGGAGCATCGTGAATGAGAAGGCCATGGAGCATTCTGATGACATGCGTCATGGAGCTTTGTGATGACAAGGACATGGAGCATTGTGATGACAACTGTTATGGAGCCTTGTGATGACAAGGCCGTGGAACATTTTAATGACAGGTGTCATGGAGCATGGTTATAACAGGGGTAATGGAGCATTTTGATGACAAGGGCATGGAGGATTGGTCTGAAAAGTTTCATGGATTATTGTGATGAGAGGGGGCATGGAGCATTGTGATGACAAGGGCATGGAACACTGTGATACATGGGTCATGACAGATTGTAATGAAAAGGGCATGGAGCATTGTGTTAAGAAGAGCATCGAGCATTTTGATAAAAAGCATCATGGAGCCTGTGATGACAACTGCATGGAACAATGTGATGAGAGTGTTCATGGAGCATTGTGATGACAATGGCATGGAGCATTGTGATGCCAAGGGTCATGGAGGAATGTGATGACAAAGTTAATGGAGCATTGTGATGACAGGGGTTTGGAGCATTTTGAGGACAAGGGTCATGGAGCATTTTGATGACAAGGGCATGGAGGATTGTGATGACAAGGGCCATTGAGAATTTTGATGACAATTTCGTGAACGATTGTGATGAAAAGCACAAGGAGCTTGCTATGACAGGGGTCATTGAACATTGCGTTGACAAATGCATGGAGAATTGTGATGACAAGAGCATGTAACTTTGTGATGAGAAGTGTCATGGAGCATTGTGATGGAAAGACCGTGGAGCATTGTGATGAGAAGATCATGGATATTTGTGATGATGAGCGTCATGGAGCACTGTAATGACAAGGGGCATGGAGCATTGTGATGACAGGTGTCACGGAGCATTGTGATGACAGGGATCATGGAGCATTGTGATGCCAAGGGTCATGGAGGAATGTGATGACAAAGTTAATGGAGCATTGTGATGCCAAGGGTTATGGAGGAATGTGATGACAAAGTTAATGGAGCATTCTGATGACAGGGGTTTGGAGCATTGTGAGAAAAAGGGCATGGAGCATTGTGATTAAAAAGGCATGGAGCCTTTTCATGACAGGTTTCAAGGAGCATTCTGAGGAAAAGTGTCAGGGAGCATTGTGATGACAGGTGTATATAGCATTGTGATGACAAAGTTCATGAAGCATTGTGATGACAAGGGCATGGAATATTGTGATGACAGGCATCATGGAGCGTTGTGGTGACAAGTGTTATGGAACATGGTGATCACAAGGGTTTGGAGCATTGTGATGACAGAGGTCATGTATCATTTTGATTTCAAGTATCATGGAGCATTGTGATGACAAGGGCATGAAGCAATGTGATCCCAAGGTTCATGGAGGATTGTGATGACACTGGTAATGGAAAATTGTGAGGACAAGTGCATGGAGCATTGTGATGAAAAGGTCATGTAGCATTTTGCTGACAAATGCATGGAGCACCGTGATGACAAGTGTCATGGAGCTCTGTGACGACAAGCGTCAAGGACCATTGTGATTACAGGGGTCATGGAGCATGGGGATGACAAGCGCATGGAATATTCTGATGACAAGTGGCATGGATTATTTTGATGCCAGTGGTCTTGTAGCATTGTGATGACATAGGTCATGGAGCATTTTGATTTCATTTTGATGACAATAGCATGAAGCACTATGATGATGGGCATGGTGCATTGTGATGACAGGGTTCATGGAGCATTGAGATGAAAAGGGGCATGGAGCATTGTGATTAGAGGGGTGTTGGAGCATTGTGATGTCAAGGGCATGGAGCATTGTGTTGAGAAGGCCATGGAGCATTCTGATGACATGCATCATGGAGCTTTGTGATGACAAAGAAATTGAGCATTGTGATTAGAGGGTTCTTGGAGCATTGTGATGACAAGGTCATGGAGGCTTGTGATGACAAGACCATGGAACCTTGTGATGGTAAGTGTCATGGAGCATTATTATGACAGGGATAATGGAGCATTGTGATGACAAGGACGTGGAGCACTGGTCTGAAATGTTTCATGGATTATTTTGATGAGAGTGGGCATGGAGCATTGTGATGACAAGGGCACGGAACACTATAATACATAGGTCATGGAGGATTGTAATGATAAGGGCATGGAGCATTGTGATGAGAAGGGTATTGAGCATTGTGATGACAAGCGTCATGGAGCTTTGTGATCACAAGGGCATGGAGCAATGTGATGAGAGGGTTCAAGGAGCATTTGATGATAATGGCATGGAGCACTGTGATGCCAATTGTCATGGAGCTTTGTGATGAAAAATGTCATGGAGCATTTTGATGACAAGGCCGTGGTGCATTGTGATGAGAAGGGCAGGGAGCATTGTGATGACAGGGTCATGGAGCAGTTTGATGAAAAGGTTAATGGAACATTTTGATGAGAGGGGTTAAGGAAAATTGTGATGTCAGGTGTCATAGAGCATTGTGATGAAAAGGGTCATGGAGCAGTTTGTGACAGGGATTATTGAACATTCTGATGTCAGAGGGCATGGAGCATTGTGATGAAACGGGTCATTGAGCATTTTGATGACAGGTGTCATAGAGCATTGTGATGATAAGGGTATATAGCATTTTGATGACAGGGGTCATGGAACATTGTGATGACAGGGTTGAGGCAGTATTGTGATGACTAGTGATGGAATACTGTGATATCATTGGTGAGAGAGCATTGTGATGAGAAGTGTATGGAGCAATGTGATGACGAGGTTTATGGAGCATTTTGATGACAAGGATGTGGAGCATTGTGAAAACAAGCACATGGCACATTGTGATGACATGGGTTATGAAGCATTGTGCTGACAAGCGCATGGAACATTGTGATGACAAGGGTCATTGAGCATTGTGCTGACAAACGCATGGAGCATTGTGATGACAAGGGTGACAGAGCTTTGTGATGAAAAGTCCATGGAGCATTGTGGTGACAAAGGTCACAGAGCCTTCTGTGACGAGGTCATGGACCATTGTGATGACAAATGTCATGAAGCACTGTGATGACTGTAGTCACGGAGCATTGTGATTACAGGGTTCTTGGAGTATTGTGATGCCAAGGGAATGGATCATTGTGATGAGAAGGCCATGGAGCATTCTGATGACATGTGTCATGGAGCTTTGTGATGACAAGGGCAGGGAGCATTGTGATTACAGGGGCCTTGGAGCATTGTGATGAAAAGGGAATGGATCATTGTGATAAAAAAAAGCATGGAGCCTTTTCACGACAGTGTTCGTGAAGCATACTAATGACAAGTGTCAGGGAGCATTGTGATGATAAGTGTATTGAGCATTGTGATGACAAAGACCATGGAGCATTGTGATGAGAAGTGTATTGAGCATTGTGATGACAAAGATCATGGAGCATTGTGATGAGAAGGCCATGGATAATTGTGATGACCAGCGTCATGGGGCATTGTGATGACAAATGTTATGGAACATTGTGATCAGAAGGGTTTGGTGCATTGTGATGACACAGGTCATTGAGCATTTTGATTTCACTGTGATGACAATAGCATGAAATATTATGGTGATGGGCACGGTGCATTGTGATGACATGGTTCATGGAGCATTGAGATGAAAAGGGGCATGGAGCATTGTGATTACAGGGGTGTTGGAGCATTGTGATGACAAGGGCAAGGAGCATTGTGATGACAACGGCATGGAGCATTGTGATGAGAAGACCATGGAGCATTTTGATGACATGCCTCATGGAGCTCTGTGATGACAAGGGCAAGGAGAATTGTGATTACAGGGGTCATGGAATATTGTGATCACAGGGGTGAGGGTGTATTGTGATGACTAGTGATGGAACATTGTGATATCAGTGGTGAGAAGGCATTTTGAGGAGAAGTGCATGGAGCATTGTGATTACAAGGTTTATGGAGCATTTTGATGACAAGGATGTGGAGCATTGTGATGACAAGTGCATGGTGCATTGTGATGACATGGGCTATGGAGCATTGTGCTGACACGCGCATCGAGCACTGTGATGACAACGGTCATGGAGCATTGTGCTGACAAAGGCATGGAGCTTTGTGATGACAAGGGTCACAGAGCATTGTGATAAAAATTTCATGCAGCATTGTGGAGACAAAGGTCACAGAGCTTTGTGTGACCCGGTCATTGACCATTGTGATGGCAAATGTCATGAAGCATTGTGATGACCGGAATCACGGAACATTGTGATAACAGGGGTCCTGGATCATTGTGATGAGAAGGGAATGGATCTTTGTGATGAAAAAGGCATGGAGCCTTGTCATGACAGTGTTCAAGGAGCATACTGATGACAAGTGTCAGCGAGCATTGTGATGCCAAGTGTATTGAGCATTGTGGTGACCAAGGTCATGGTGCACTGTGATGAGAAGACCCTGCATAACTGTGATGACGAGCGTCATGGGGCATGTGATGACAAGTGTTATGGAGCATTGTGATCAAAAGGGTTTGGAGCATTTTGATGACAGAGTACATGGAGCATTTTGATTTCATTGTGATGACAATAGCATGAATCATTATGATGATGGGCATGGTGCATTGTGATGACAGTTTTCATGGAGCATTGAGATGAAAAGTGGCATGGAGAATTGTGATTACAGAGGTCTTGGAGCATTGTGATGACAAGGGTCATGGAGCCTTGTGATGACAAGGCCGTGGAACATTGTGATGGCAGGTGTCATGGAGCATAGTTATGACACGTCTAATGGAGCATTGTGATGACAAGGGCATGGAGCAATGTGATGAGAGATTTCATTGAGCATTGTGATGACAATGGCATGGAGCACTGTGATGACAAGGGTCATGGAGCTTTGTGATGACAAATGTCATGGGGCATTTTGATGACAAGGATGTGGTGCATTGTGATGAGAAGGGCAGGGAGCATTGTGATGACAGGGTCATGGAGCAATTTGAATAAAAGGGTCATGGAATATTTTGATGACACGGGTTATGGAACATTGTGATGTCAGGGGTCATGAAGCATTGTGATGAAATGGGTCGTTGAGCATTTTGTGACAGGAGTTATGGAACATTGTGATGTCAGGGGTCGTGGAGCATTGTGATGATAAGGGCATGTAGCACTGTGATGACAGTGGTCATGGAACGTTTTGATAACAGGGGTGAGCGAGTATTGTGATGACTAGTGATGGAACATTGTGATATATGAGTTGAGACAGCATTTTGATGAGAAGTGCATGGAGCATTGTGATGACAAGTTTTATGGAGCATAGCGATGAAAAGGATGTGCAGCACTGTGATGAAAAGAGCATGGCACATTGTGATGACATGTGTCATGGAGCATTGTGATGACAAGGGACACAGAGCATTGTGATGAAAATTTCTTGGAGCATTGTGATGACAAAGATCACAGAGCCTTGTGTGACGAGGGCATTGACCTTTGTGATGAGAAAGGTCATGAATCATTGTGAGGACTGGAGTCACGGAGCATTGTGATGACAGGGGTCATGGTGCATTGTGATGACAATGGCATGGAGCAATGTGATTACAGGGGCATGGATCATTGGTCTGAAAAGTTTCATGGATTATTGTGTTGACAGTGGTCATGGAGCATTGTGATGACAAGGGCATGGAGCATTGTGATGACAGGGGCATGGAACATTGGTCTGACATATTTCATAGATTATTGTGATGACAGTGGGCATGGCGCATTTTGATGACAAGGGCATGGAACATTGTGATGACAAGGTCATGGAATATTGTGAAGACAGGTGTCAGGGAGCATTGTGATGACATATGTCATTGTCCATTGTGATGACAATTGCATGGAGCATTGTGATACCAAGTGTCATGGAGGATTGTGATGACAAAGGTAATGGAGCATTTTGATGACAAGGGCTTGGAACATTGTGATGACAAGCGTCATGGAGCATTGTGATGACAAGGGCATGGAGCATTCTGATGAAAAGGTGCATGGAGCATTGAGATTACAGGGGTTTTGAAGCAATGTGATGACAAGGGCATGGAGCATTGTGATGAGAAGGCAAAGGAGCATTCTGATGACATGCGTCATGGAGCTTTGTGATGACAAGGACATGGATCATTGTGATTAGAGGGGTATTGGAGCATTGTGATGAAAAGGGAACGGATCATTGTGATGAAAAATGCATGGAGCCTTGTCATGACAGGGTTCAAGGAGCATACTGATGACAACTGTCAGGGAGCATTGTGATGATAAGTGTATTGAGCATTGTGATGACAAATATCATGGAGCATTGTGATGAGAAGACCATGGATAATTGTGATGACCACCGTCATGGGGCATTGTGATGACAAGTGTTATGGAACATTGTGATCAGAAGGGTTTGGAGAATTGTGATGACAGAGGTCATTGAGCATTTGATTTCACTGTGATGACTACAGCATGAAATATTATGGTGATGGGCACGGTGCATTGTGATGACAGGTTTCATGGAGCATTGAGATGAAAAGGGGCATGGAGAATTGCGATTACAAGGGTGTTGGAGAATTGTGATGACAAGGGCATGGAGCATTGTGATGAGAAGGCCATGGAGCATTCTGATGACATGCGTCATGGAGCTTTGTGATGACAAGGGCATGGAGAATTGTGATTACAGGGGTCATTGAATATTGTGATGACAGCGGTGAGGGATTATTGTGATGACTAGTGATGGAACATTGTGATATCAGTGGAGAGAGGGCATTTTGAGGAAAAGTGCATGGAACATTGTGATGACAAGGTTTATGGAGCATTTTGATGACAAGGATGTGGAGCATTGTGATGACAAGTGCATGGTACATTGTGGTGACTTGGGTTATGGAGCATTGTGCTGACACGCGCATCGAGCATTGTGATGACAAGGGTCATGGAGCATTGTGCTGACAAAGGCATGGAGCTTTGTGATGACAAAGGTCACAGAGCATTGTGATAAAAATTTCATGGAGCATTGTGGTGACAAAGGTCACAGAGCTTTTTGTGACCAGGTCATGGACCATTGTGATGACAAATGTCATGAAACATTGTGATGACTGGAGTCACGGAGCATTGTGATAACAGGGGTCTTGGAGCATTGTGATGAAAAGGGAATGGATCATTGTGATGAAAAAGGCATGGAGCCTTGTCATGACAGTGTTCAAGGAGCATACTGATGACATGTGTCAGCGAGCCTTGTGATGCCAAGTGTATTGAGCATTGTGGTGACAAAAGTCATGGTGCACTGTGATGAGAAGACCCTGCATAATTTTGATGACGAGCGTCATGGGGCATGTGATGACAAGTGATATGGAACATTGTGATCAGAAGGGTTTGGAGCATTGTGATGACAGAGGACATGGAGCATTTTGATTTCTTTGTGATGACAATAGCATGAAGCATTATGATGATGGGCATGGTGCATTGTGATGACAGTGTTCATGGAGCATTGAGATGAAAAGTGGCATGGACAATTGTGATTACAGAGGTCTTGGAGCATTGTGATGACAAGGGCCATGGAGCCTTGTGATGACAAGGCCGTGGAACATTTTGATGGCAGGGGTCATAGAGCATTGTTATGACAGGTGTAATGGAGCATTGTGATGACAAGGGCATGGAGCATTGTGATGCCAATGGTCATGGAGCTTTGTGATGACAAATGTCATGGGGCATTTTGATGACAAGGGCGTAGTGCATTGTGATGAGAAGGGCAGGGAGCATTGTGATGACAGTGTCATGGATCAATTTGAATAAAATGGTTATGGAATATTTTGATGACAGGGGTTATGGAACATTGCGAAGTCAGGGGTCATGAAGCATTGTGATGAAATTGGTCATGGGGCATTTTGTGACAGGGGTTATGGAACATTGTGATGTCAGGGGTCATGGAGCATTGTGATGATAAGGTCATGCAGCACTGTGATGACAGTGGTCATGGAACATTGTGATGACCGGGGTGAGCGAGTATTGTGATGACTAGTGATGGAACATTGTGATATATGTGGTGAGAGAGCATTTTGATGAGAAGTGCATGGAGCATTGTGATGACAAGTTTTATGGAGCATAGCGATGAAAAGGATGTGGAGCATTGTGATGAAAAGAGCATGGCACATTGTGATGACATGTGTCATGGAGCATTGTGCTGACAAGTGCATGGAGTATTTTGATGACCAGCGTCATGGGGCATTGTGATGTCAAGTGTTATGGAACATTGTGATCAGAAGGGTTTGGTGCATTGTGATGACAGAGGTCATTGAGCATTTTGATTTCATTGTGGTGACAATAGCATGAAATATTATGGTGATGGGCACGGTGCATTGTGATGACAGGGTTCGTGGAGCATTGAGATGAAAAGGGGCAGGGAGCATTGTGATTACAGTGGTGTTGGAGCACTGTGATGACAAGGGCATGGAGCATTTTGATGAGAAGGCCATGGAGCATTCTGATGACATGCGTCATGGAGCTTTGTGATGACACGGGCATGGAGAATTGTGATTACTGGGGTCATGGAATATTGTGATGACAGGGGTGAGGGAGTATTGTGATGACTAGTGATGGAACATTGTGATATCAGTGGTGAGAAAGCATTTTGAGTAGAAGTGCATGGAGCATTGTGATGACAATGTTTATGGATCATTTTGATGACAAGGGTGTGGTGCATTGTGATGACAAGTGCATGGTGCATTGTGATGACATGGGTTATGGAGCATTGTGCTGACACGTGCATCGAGCATTGTGATGACAAGGGTCATGGAGCATTGTGCTGACAAAGCCATGGAGCTTTGTGATGACAAGGTTCACAGAGCATTGTGATAAAAATTTCATGGAGCATTGTGGTGACAAAGGTCACAGAGGTTTGTGTGACCAGGTCATGGAACATTGTGATGATAAATGTCATGAAGCATTGTGATGACTGGAGTCACGGAGCATTGTGATAACAGGGGTCATGGAGCATTGTGATGAAAAGGGAATGGATCATTGTGATGAAAAAGGCATGGAGTCTAGTCTTGACAGTGTTCAAAGAGCATACTGTTGACAAGTGTCAGCGAGCATTGTGATGCCAATTGTATTGAGCATTGTGGTGACAAAGGTCATGGAGCACTGTGATGAGAAGACCTTGCATAATAGAGATGACAAGCGTGATCGGGCATTGTGATGACAAGTGTTATGGAACATTGTGATCAGAAGGGTTTGGAGCATTGTGATGAGAGAGGACATGGAGCATTTTGATTTCATTGTGATGACAAGAGCATGAATCATTATGATGATGGGCATGGTGCATTGTGATGACAGGGTTCATTGAGCATTGAGATGAAAAGTGGCATGGAGAATTGTGATTACAGAAGTCTTGGAGCTTTGTGATTACAAGGGCCATGGAGCCTTGTGATGACAAGGCCGTGGAACATTGTGATGGCAGAGGTCATGGAGCATATTTATGACAGGTGTAATGGAGCATTGTGATGACAATGGCATGGAGCATTTTGATGCCAAGTGTCATGGAGCTTTGTGATGACAAATGTCATGGGGCATTTTGATGACAAGGGCGTGGTGCATTGTGATGAGAAGGGCAGGGAGCATTGTGATGACAGGGTCATGGAGCAATTTGAATATAAGGGTCATGGAATATTTTGATGACAGGGGTTATGGAACACTGTGATGTCAGGGGTCATGAAGCATTGTGATGAAATGGGTCATGGAGCATTTTGTGACAGGGGTTATGGAACATTGTGATGTCAGGGGTCATGGAGCATTGTGATGAAAAGGGCATGGCACATTGTGATGATATGTGTCATGGAGCATTGTGCTGACCAGCGCATGGGGCATTTTGATGACAAGAGTCATGGAGCATTGAGCTCACAAAGGCATGGAGCATTGTGATGACAAGGGACACAGAGCATTGTGATGAATATTTCATGGAACATTGTGGTGACAAAGATCACAGAGCCTTGTGTGATGAGGGCATGGACCATTGTGAGGACAAAAGTCATGAATCTTTGAGATGACTGGAGTCACGGAGCATTGTGATGACAGGGGTCATGGAGCATTGAGATGACAAGGGCATGGAGCATTGTGATGACCAGGTCAGGGAACATTGGTCTGACATGTTTCAAGGATTATTGTGATGAGAGTGGGCATGGCGCATTGTGATGACAAGGGCATGGAACATTGTGAAGACAAAGTCAAGGATTATTGTGAAGACAGGTGTCAGGGAGCATTGTGATGACATAGGTCATTGTCCATTTTGATGACAATGGCATGGAGCATTGTGATACCAAGTGTCATGGAAGATTGTGATGACAAATGTAATGGAGCATTTTGATCACAAGGGCTTGGAACATTGTGATGACAAAGGACATGGAGCATTGTTATGACAAGGGCAAGGAGCATTCTGATGAAAAGGTGCATGGAGCATTGAGATTACAGGGGTTTTGAAGCAATGTGATGACAAGGGCATGGAGCATTGTGATGAGAAGGCAATGGAGCATTCTGATGACATGCGTCATGGAGCTTTGTGATGACAAGGACATGGAACATTGTGATTACAGGGGTCTTGGAGCATTGTGATGAAAAGGGCATGGCACATTGTGATGACATGTGTCATGGAGCATCGTACTGACAAGCGCATGGAGCATTTTGATGACAAGTGTCATGGAGCATTGTGCTGACAAAGGCATGGAGCATTGTGATGACAAGTGACACAGAGGATTGTGATGAAAATTTCATGGAGAATTGTGGTTACAAATATCACAGAGCCTTGTGTGACGAGGGCATGGACCATTTTGATGAGAAAGGTCATGAATCATTTTGATGACTGGAGTCACGGAGCATTGTGATGACAGGGGACATGGAGCATTGTGATGACAAGGGCATGCAGCAATGTGATGACAGGGGCATGGAACATTGGTCTGACAAGTTTCATAGATTATTGTGATGACAGTGGGCATGGAGCATTGAGATGACAAGGGCATGGAGCATTGTGGTGACCAAGGTCACAGAGCCTTGTGTGACGAGGGCATGGACCATTGTGAGGAGAAAGGTCATGAAGCACTGTGATGACTGGAGTCACGGAGCACTGTGATGACAGGGGTCATGGAGCATTGTGATGACAAGGGCATGGAGCATTGTGATGAGAAGGCCATGGAGCATTCTTATGACATGCCTCATGGAGCTTTGTGATGACAAGGGCATGGAGAAATGTGATTACAGAGGTCATGGAATATTGTGATGTCAGGGGTGAGGGAGTATTGTTATGACTAGTGATGGAACATTGTGATATCAGTGGTGAGAAGGCATTTTGAGGAGAAGTGCATGGGGCATTGTGATGACAAGTTTTATGGAGCATTTTGATGACAAGGATGTGGAGCATTGTGATGACAAGTGCATGGTGCATTGTGATGACATGAGTTATGGAGCATTGTGTTGACACGCGCATCAAGCTTTGTGATGACAATGGTCACAGAGCATTGTGATAAAAATTTCATGGAGCATTGTGGTGACAAAGGTCACAGAGGTTTGTGTGACCAGGTCATGGACCATTGTGATGACAAATGTCATGAAGCATTGTGATGACTGGAGTCACGGAGCATTGAGATACCAGGGGTCTTGGAGCATTGTGATGAGAAGGGAATGGATCATTGTGATGAAAAAGACATGGAGCCTTGTCATGACAGTGTTCAAGGAGCATACTGATGACAAGTGTCAGCGAGCATTGTGATGCCAAGTGTATTGAGCATTGTGGTGACAAAGGTCATGGAGCACTGTGATGAGAAGACCCTGCATAATTGTGATGACGAACGTCATGGAGCATGTGATGAGAAGTGTTATGGAACATTGTGATCAGAAGGCTTTGGAGAATTGTGATGACAGAGGACTTCGAGCATTTTGAATTCATTTTGATGACAATAGCATGAACCATTATGATGATGGGGATGGTGCACTGTGATGACAGAGTTCATGGAGTATTGAGATGAAAAGTGGCATGGAGAATTGTGATTACAGAGGTCTTGGAGCATTCTGATGACAAGGGCATGGAGCATTGTGATGAGAAGGCCTCGGAGGATTCTGATGACATGTGTGATGGATCTTTGTGATGACAAGGGCATGGAGCATTGTGATCACAGGGGTCTTGGAGCATTGTGATGACAAGGGTCATGGAGCCTTGGATGCCAAGGCGGTGGAACATTATGATGGCAGGTGTAATGGAGCATTGTTATGACAGGGATAATGGAGCTTTGTGATGACAAGGGCATGGAACATTGGTCTGAATATTTCATGGATTATTGTGATGAGTTTCGGCATGGAACATTGTGATGACTAGGGCACGGAACACTGTGATACATGTGTCATGGTGGTTTGTAATGACAATGGATGGAGCATTGTGATGAGAAGTGTATCGAGCATTGTGATGACAAGCGTCATGGAGCATTGTGGTGACAAGGGCATGGAGCAATGTGTTGAGAGGTTTCATGTAGCATTGTGATGAAATGGCATGGAGCATTGTGATGCCAAGGGTCATGGAGCTTTGTGATGACAAAGGTCATGGAGCATTTTGATGACAAGGTCGTGGTGCATTGTGATGAGAAGGTCAGGGAGCATTGTGATGACGGGGTCATGGAGCAAATTGATGGAAAGTTTCATGGAACATTTTGATGACAGGGGCTATGGAACATTGTGATGTCAGGGGTAATGGAGCATTTTGATGAAAAGGGTCATTGAGCATTTGATTAAAAGTTGCATGGAGCATTGAGATTTCAGGGGTTTTGAAGCAATGTGATTACAAGGGCATGGAGCAATTTGATGAGAAGGGAATGGAGCATTCTGATGACATGCATCATGCAGTGTGTGATGACAAGGACATGGAGCATTGTGATTACAGGTGATTTCGAGCATTGTGATGAAAAGGGAATGGATCATTGTGATGAAAAATGCATGGAGCCTTGTCATGACAGGGTTCAAGGAGCATACTGATGACAACTGTCAGGGAGCATTGTGATGATAAGTGTATTGAGCATTGTGATGACAAAGATCATGGAGCATTGTGATGAGAAGACCATGGATAATTGTGATGACCAGCGTCAAGGGGCATTGTGATGACAAGTGTTATGGAACATTGTGATCAGAAGGGTTTGGTGCATTGTGATGACAGAGGTCATTGAGCATTTTGATTTCATTGTGATGACAATAGCATGAAATATTATGGTGATGGGCCCGGTGCATTGTGATGACAGGGTTCATGGAGCATTGAGATGAAAAGGGGCATGGAGCATTGTGATTACAGGGGTGTTGGAGCATTGTGATGACAAGGGCATGGAGCATTTTGATGAGAAGGCCATGGAGCATTCTGATGACATGCGTCATGGAGCTTTGTGATGACAAGGGCATGGAGAATTGTGATTACAGGGGTCATGGAATATTGTGATGACAGGGGTGAGGGAGTATTGTGATGACTAGTGATGGAACATTGTGATATCAGTGGTGAGAAAGCATTTTGAGGAGAAGTGTGTGGAGCATTGTGATGACAAGGTTTATGGAGCATTTTGATGACAAGGATGTGGGGAATTGTGATGACAAGTGCATGGTGCATTGTGATGACATGGGTTATGGAGCATGTGATGAAAAGGGGTATGGAGAATTGTGATTACAGAGGTCTTGGTGCATTGTTATGACAAGGGTCATGGAGCCTTGTGATGACAAGGCCGTGGAACATTCTGATGGCAGGGGTCATGGAACATTGTTATGACAGTTGTAAATGAGCATTGTGATGACAAAGGCATGGAGCAATGTGATGAGAGATTTCATTGAGCATTGTGATGACAGTGGCATGGAGCATTGTGATGCCAAGTGTCATGGAGCATTGTGATGACAAATGTCATGGGGCATTTTGATGACAAGGGCATGTTGCATTGATATGAGAAGGACAGGGAGCATTGTGATGACAGGGTCATGCAGCAATTTGATGAAAATGGTCATGGAATATTTTGATGACATGGGTTATGGAACATTGTGATGTCAGGGGTCATGAAGCATTGTGATGAACTGGGTCATGGAGCATTTTGTGACAGGGGTTATGGAACATTGTGATGTCAGGGGTCATGGAGCACTGTGATGATAATGGCATGTAGCAATGTGATGACAGGGTTCATGGAGCATTGTGATGATAAGGGCATGTAGCACTGTTATGACAGGGGTCATGGGACACTGTGATGAAAGGGGTGAGGGAGTATTGTGATGACTAGTGATGTAACATTGTGATATATGTGGTCAGAGAGCATTTTGATGAGAAGGGCACGGAGAATTGTGATGGCCAGTGTTATGGAGCATAGCAATGATAAGGATGTGGAGTATTGTGAAAACAAGCGCATGGCACATTTTCATGACATGGGTCATGAAGCATTGTGCTGACAAGCGCATGGAGCATTTTGATGACATGTGTCATGGAGCATTGTGCTGACAATGGCATGGAGCATTTTGATGACAAGGGAAACAGAGCATTGTGATGAAATATTCATGGAGCATTGTGGTGAAAAAGATCACAGAGCCTTGTGTGACGAGGGCATGGAACATTGTGATGAGATAGGTCATGAAGCATTTTGATGACTGGAGTCACGGAGCATTGTGATGAAAGGGGTCATGGAGCATTGTGATGACAAAGGCATGGAGCAATGTGATGACATGGGCATGGAACATTGGTCTGACAAGTTTCAGGGATTATTGTGATGACAATGGGCATGAAGCATTGTGATGACAAGGTCATGGAGCATTGTGGTGACAAAGGCATGGAACATTTTGATGACAAGGGTCACAGAGCATTGTGATGAAATATTCATGGAGCATTGTGGTGAAAAAGATCACAGAGCCTTGTGTTAAGAGGGGATGGACCACTGTGATGACAAAGGTCATGAAGCATTGTGATGACTGGTGTCACAGAGCATTGTGATGACAGGGGTCATGGAGCATTGCTCTCACAAGATTTATGGATTATTGTGATGAGAGTGGGCATGGCACATTGTGATGACAAGGTCGTGGAACATTGTGATGACAAGTTCATGGAGTATTGTGAAGACAGTTGTCAGGGAGCATTGTGATGACATATGTCATTGTCCATTGTGATGACAATGGCATGGACTATTGTGATACCAAGTGTTATGGAGGATTGTGATGACAAAGGTAATGGAGCATTTTGATGACAAGGGCTTGGAACATTGTTATGACAAGGGTCATGGAGCATGGTGATGACAAGGGCATGGAGCATTGTGATGACAAAGGCCATTGGGAATTTTGATGACAACATCTTGAAGCATTGTGATGACAAGCTCATGGAGCTTGCTATGACAGGGGTCATAGAGCATTGCGATGACAAGTGCATGGAGAATTGTGATGACAAGATCATGTAACATTGTGATGAGAAGTGTCATGAAGCATTGTGATGACAAGGACGTGGAGAATTGTAATGACATGGGACTTGGAGCATTGTGATGAACAGGGCATGGAGAATTGTGATAGCAAGACAGTGGAGCATTGTGATGAAAAGACCATGGATAATTATGATGAAGAGCGTCATGGATCTCTGTAATGACAAGGGGCATGAAGCATTGTGATGACAGGTGTCATGGAGCATTGTGATGAGAGGGGTCATGGAGCATTGTGATGACAATGGAATGGAGCATTGTGATGACAAGGTCCTGGAGCAGTGTGATGAGAAAACCATGGAGCCTTGTGATGACAAGTCTCATGGAGCATTCTGATGAATAGGGGCATAGAGCGCTGTGATTACAGCGGTCTTGGAGCATTGGGATTACAAGGGCATGGAGCATTGTGATGAGAAGGCCATGGAGCATTCTGATGACATGTGTCATGGATCTTTTTGATGACAAGTGCATGGAGCATTGTGATTACAGGGGTCTTGGAGCATTGTGATGACAAGGGTCATGGAGCCTTGGATGCCAAGGTGGTGGAACATTGTGATGGCAGGGGTCATGGAGCATTATTATGACAGGTGTAATGGAGCACTGTGATGACAAGGGCATGGAACATTGGTATGAAAATTTCATGGATTATTGTGATGAGATTCGGCATGGAACATTGTGATGACTAGGGCACGGAACACTGTGATACATATGTCATGGAGGATTGTAATGACAAGGGCATGGAACATTGTGATGAGAAGGGTATCGAGGATTGTGATGACAAGCATCATGGAGCATTGTGGTGACAAGGGCATGGAGCAATGTGATGAGAGGTTTCATGTAGTATTGTGATGAAATGGCATGGAGCATTGTGATGCCAAGGGTCATGGATCTTTGTGATGACAAATGTCATGGAGCATTTTGATGATAAGGTCGTGGTGCATTGAGATGAGAAGGGCAGGGAGCATTGTGATGACAGGGTGACGGAGCAAATTGATGAAAAGTGTCATGGAATATTTTGATAGCAGGGGTTATGGAACATTGTGATGTCAGGGTTAATGGAGCATTTTGATGACAAGTGTCATGGAGCATTGTGCTGACAAAGGCATGGAGCTTTGTGATGACAAGGGTCACAGAGCATTGTGATAAAATTTTCATGGAGCATTGTGGTGACAAAGGTCACAGAGCTTTGTGTGACGAGGTCATGGACCATTGTGATGACAAGTGTCATGAAGCATTGTGATGACTGGAGTCCCGGAGCGTTGTGATAACAGGGGTCTTAGAGCATTGTGATGAAAAGGGAATGGATCATTGTGATGAAAAAGGCATGGAGCCTTGTCATGGCAGTGTTCAAGGAGCATACTGATGACAAGTGTCAGCGAGCATTGTGATGCCAAGTGTATTGAGCACTGTGGTGACAAATGTCATGGAGCATTGTGATGAGAAGACCTTGAATAAATGTGATGATGAGCGTCATGGGGCATGTGATGACAAGTGATATGGAACATTGTGATCAGAAGGATTTGGAGCATTGTGATGACAGAGGACATGGAGCATTTTGATTTCATTGTGATGACAATAGCATGAATCATTATGATGACGGGCACGGTGCATTTTGATGACAGGGTTCATGGAGCATTGAGATGAAAAGTGGCATGGAGAATTGTGATTAGAGAGGTCTTGGAGCACTGTGATGACAAGGGTCATGGAGCCTTGTGATAACAAGGCGGTGGAACATTGTGATGGCAGGGGTCATGGAGCATTCTTATGACAGGTGTAATGGAGCATTGTGATGACAAGGGCATGGAGCAATATGATGAGAGATTTCATTGAGCATGGTGATGACAATGGCATGGAGCATTGTGATGCCAATGGTCATGGAGCGTTGTGATGACAAACATCATGGGGCATTTTGATGACAAGGGCGAGGTGCATTGTGATGACAAGGGCATGGAGCATTCTGATGAAAAGGTGCATGGAGCATTGAGATTACAGGGGTTTTGAAGCAATGTGATTACTAAGGCATGGGGCACTGTGATGAGAAGGCAATGGAGCATTCTGATGACATGCGTCATGGAGCTTTGTGATGACAAGGACATGGAGCATTGTGATTACAGGAGTCTTGGAGCATTGTGATGAAAATGTAATTGATCATTGTGATGAAAAATGCATGGAGCCTTGTCATGACAGGGTTCAAGGAGCATACTGATGACAACTGTCAGGGAGCATTGTGATGATAAGTGTATTGAGCATTGTGATGACAAAGATCATGGAGCATTGTGATGAGAAGACCATGGATAATTGTGATGACCAGCGTCATGGGGCATTGTGATGACAAGTGTTATGGAACATTGTGATCACAAGGGTTTGGAGAATTGTGATGACAGAGGTCATTGAGCATTTTGATTTCATTGTGATGACAATAGCATGAAATATTATGGTGATGGGCACGGTGCATTGTGATGACAGGGTTCATGGTGCATTGAGATGAAAAGGGCTTTGGAGCATTGTGCTTAAAGGGTGTTGGAGCATTGTGATGACAAGGGCATGGAGCATTGTGATGAGAAGGCCATGGAGCATTTTGATGACATGCGTCATGGAGCTTTGTGATGACAAGGGCATGGAGAATTGTGATTACAGGGGTCATGGAATATTGTGATGACAGGGGTGAGGGAGTATTGTGATGTCTATTGATGGAACATTGTGATAGCAGTGGTGAGAAGGCATTTTGAGGAAAAGTGCATGGAGCATTGTGATGAAAAGGTTTATGGAGCATTTTGATGACAAGGATGTGGAGTATTGTGATGACAAGTGCATGGTGCATTGTGATGACATGGGTTATGGAGCATTGTGCTGACACGCGCATCGAGCATTGTGATGACAAGGGTCATGGAGCATTGTGCTGACAAAGGCATGGAGCTTTGTGATGACAATGGTCACAGAGCATTGTGATAAATGTTTCATGGAGCATTGTGGTGACAAAGACCACAGAGCTTTGTGTGACGAGGTCATGGACCATTGTGATGACAAATATCATAAGCATTGTGATGACTGGTGTCACGGAGCTTTGTGATTACAGGGGTCTTGGAGCATTGTGATGAAAAGGGAATGGATCATTGTGATGAAAAAGGCATGGAGCAATGTCATGACAGTGTTCAAGGAGCATACTGATGACAAGTGTCAGCGAGCATTGTGATGCCAAGTGTATTGAGCATTGTAGTGACAAAGGTCATGGAGCATTGTGATGAGAAGACCTTGCATAATTGTGATGATGAGCATCATGGGGCATGTGATGACAAGTGTTATGGAACATTGTGATCAGAAGGGTTTGGAGCATTGTGATGACAGAGGACATGGAGCATTTTGATTTCATTGTGATGACAATAGCATGAATCATTATGATGATGGGCATTGTGCATTGTGATGACAGTGTTCATGGAGCATTGAGATGAAAAGTGGCATGGAGGATTGTGATTACAGAGGTAATGGAGCATTGTGAGGACAAGGGTCATGGAGCCTTGTGATGACAAGGCCGTGGAACATTGTGATGGCAGGGGTCATGGAGCATTGTTATGACAGGTGTAATGGAGCATTGTGATGACAAGGGCATGGAACAATGTGATGAGAGATTTAATTGACCATTGTGATGACAATGGCATGGAGCATTGTGATGCCAAGGGTCATGGAGCTTTGTGATCACCAATGTCATGGTGCATTTTAATGGCAAGGGCGTGGGGCATTGTGATGAGAAGAGCAGGGAGCATTGTGATGACAGGGTCATGGAGCAATTTGATGAAAAGCGTCATGGAATATTTTGATTACAGGGTTTATAGAACATTGCGAAGTCAGGGGTCATGAAGCATTGTGATGAAATGGGTCATGGAGCATTTTGTGACAGGGGTTATGGAACATTGTGATGTCAGGTGTCATGGAGCATTGTGATGATATGTACATATAGCACTGTGATGAGAGTGGTCATGGAATATTGTGATGAGAGGGGTGAGGGAGTATTGAGATGACAAGTGATGGAACATTGTGATATATGTGGTGAGAGAGCATTTTAATGAGAAGTGCATGGAGCATTGTGATGACAAGTTTTATGGAGCATAGCGATGATAAGGATGTGGAGCATTGTGATGAAAAGAGCATGGCACATTGTGATGACATGTGTCAAGGAGCATTTTGCTGACAAGCGCATGGAGCATTTTGATGACAAGTGTCATGGAGCATTGTGCTGACAAAGGCATGGAACATTGTGATTACAAGGGACACAGAGAATTGTGATGAAAATTTCATGGAGCATTGTTGTGACAAAGATCACAGAGCCCTGTGTGACGAGGGCATGGACCATTGTGATGACAAATCTCATGAAGAATTGTGATGACTGGAGTCACGGAGCATTGTGATGACAGGGGTCATGGAGCATTGCTCTGACATGATATATGGATTATTGTGATGAGAGTGGGCATGGCGCATTGTGATGACAGGGTCATTGAACATTGTGATGAGAAGGTCATGGAGTATTGTGAAGACAGGTGTCAGGGAGCATTGTGATGACATATGTCATTTTCCATTGTGATGACAATGGCATGGAGCATTGTGATACAATGTGTTATGGAGGATTGTGATGACAAAGGTAATGGAGCCTTTTGATGACAAGGGCTTGGAACATTGTGATGACAAGGGTCATGGAGCATTGTGATGACACGGGCATTGAGCATTGTGATGACATGGGCCATTGAGAATTTTGATTACAACGTCGTGAAGCATTGTGATGACAAGCGCATGGAGCTTGCTATTCCAGGGGTCATAGAGCATTGCGATGACAAGTGCATGAAGAATTGTGATGACAAGATCATGTAACATTGTGATGTGAAGTGTCACGAAGCATTGTGATGACAAGGACTTGGAGAATTGTAATGACATTGGACATGGAGCATTGTGATGAACAGAGCATGGAGAATTGTGATAGCAAGACCGTGGAGCATTGTGATGAAAAGTCCATGGATAATTATGATGAAGAGTGTCATGGATCACTGTAATGATAAGGGGCGTGGAGCACTGTGATGACAGGTGTCATGGAGCATTGTGATGAGAGGCTTCATGGAGCATTGTGATGACAAGGGAATGGAGCATTGTGATGACAAGGTCCTGGAGCAGTGTGATGAGAAGACCATGGAACCTTGTGATGACAAGTCTCTTGGAGCATTCTGATGAATAGGGGCATGGAGCATTGTCATTACAGGGGTCTTGGAGCATTGTGATGACAAGGGCATGGAGCATTGTGATGAGAAGGCCATGGAGCATTCCGATGACATGTGTCATGGATCTTTGTGATGACAAGGCATGGAGCATTGTGATCAAAGGGGTCTAGGAGCATTTTGATGACAAGTGTCATGGAGCCTTGGATGCCAAGGCGGTGGAACATTGTGATGGCAGGTGTCATGGAGCATTGTTATGACAGGGATAATGGAGCATTGTGATGACAAGGGCATGGAACATTGGTCTGAAAATTTCATGGATTATTGTGATGAGATTAGGCATGGAGCATTGTGATGACTAGGGCTCGGAACACTGTGATACATGTGTCATGGAGGATTGTAATAACAAGGGCATGGAGCATTGTGATGAGAAGAGTATCGAGCATTTTGATGACAAGCGTCATGGAGCATTGAGGTGACAATGGCATGGAGCAATGTGATGAGAGAATTCATTGAGCATTGTGATGACAATGGCATGGAGCATTGTGATGCCAAGGGTCATGGAGCTTTGTGATGACAAATGTCATGGGACATTTTGATGACAAGGGCGTGGTGCATTGTGATGAGAAGTGAGGAAGCATTGTGATGACAGGGTCATGGAGCAATTTGAATAAAAGGGTCATGGAATATTTTGATGACACGGGTTATGGAACACTGTGATGTCAGGGGTCATGAAGCACTGTGATGAAATGGGTCATGGAGCATTTTGTGACAGGGGTTATGGAACATGGTGATGTCAGGGGTCATGGAGCATTGTGATGATAAGGGCATCTAGCACTGTGATGACAGTGGTAATGGAACATTTTGATGACAGGAGTGAGCGAGTATTGTGATGACTCGTGATGGAACATTGTGATATATGTGATGAGAGAGCATTTTGATGAGAAGTGCATGGAGCACTGTGATGACAAGATTTATGGAGCATAGCGATGAAAAGGATGTGGAGCATTGTGATGAAAAGAGCATGGCACATTGTGATGACATGTGTCATGGAGCATTGTGCTGACAAGCGCATGGAGCATTTTGATGACAAGTGTCATGGAGCATTGTGCTGACAAAGGCATGGAGCATTGTGATGAGAAGGGACTCAGAGCATTGTGATGAAAATTTCATGCAGCATTGTGGTGAGAAAGATCACAGAGCCTTATGTGACCAGGGCATGGACCATTGTGATGAGAATGTTCATGAATCATTGTGATGACTGGAGTCACGGGGCACTGTGATGACAGGGGTCTTGGAGCATTGTGATGACAAGGGAATGGAGCAATGTGATGACAGGGGCATGGAACATTGGTCTGACAAGTTCCATGAATTATTGAGATGACAGTGGGAATGGAGCATTGAGATGACAAGGGCATGGAGAATTGTGGTTACAAAGGTCACAGAGCCTTCTGTGACGAGGGCATGGACCATTGTGAGGACAAAGGTCATGAACCATTGTGATGACTGGAGTCAAGGAGCATTGAGATGACAGGGGTCATGGAGCATTGTGATGACAAGGGCATGGAGCATTGTGATGACAGGGGCATGGAACATTGGTCTGATATATTTCAAGGATTATTGTGATGACAGTGTGCATGGCGCATTGTGATGATAAGGGCATGGAACTTTGTGATGACAAGGTCATGGAGTATTGTGAAGACAGGTGCCAGGGAGCATTGTGGTGATATATGTTATTGTCCATTGTGATGACAATGACATGGAGCATTGTGATACCAAGGGTCATCGAGGATTGTGATGACAAAGGTTATGGAGCATTTTGATGACAAGGGCTTGGAACATTGTGATGACAAGGGTCATGGAGCATTGTGATGACAAGGGCATGGAGCATTCTGATGAAAAGGTGCATGGAGCATTGAGATTACAAGGGTTTTGAAGCAATGTGATTACAAGGGCATGGAGCATTGTGATGAGAAGGCAATGGAGCATTCTGATGACATGCGTCATGGAGATTTGTGATGACAAGGACATGGAGCATTGTGATTACAGGGGTCTTCGAGCATTGTGATGAAAAGGGAATGGATCATTGTGATGAAAAATGCATGGAGCCTTGTCATGACAGGGTTCAAGGAGCATACTGATGACAACTGTCAGGGAGCATTTTGATAATAAGTGTATTGAGCATTGTGATGACAAAGATCATGGAGCATTGTGATGAGAAGGCCATGGATAACTGTGATGACCAGCGTCATGGGGCATTGTGATGACAAGTGTTATGGAACATTGTGATCAGAAGGGTTTGGTGCATTGTGATGAAAGAGTTCATTGTGCATTTTGAGTTCATTGTGATGACAATAGCATGAAATATTATGGTAATGGGCATGGTGCATTGTAATGACAGGGTTCATGGACCATTGAGATGAAAAGGGGCATGGAGCATTGTGATTACAGGGGTGTTGGAGCATTGTGATGACAAGGGCATGGAGCATTGTGATGACAAGGCCATGGAGCATTCTGATGACATGCGTCATTGAGCTTTGTGATGACAACGGCATGCAGAATTGTGATTACATGGGTCATGGAATATTGTGAGGACAGGGGTGAGGAAGTATTGTGATGACTGGTGATGGAACATTGTGATATCAGTGGTGAGAAGCCATTTTGAGGAGAATTGCATGGAGCATTGTCATGACAAGGTTTATGGAGCATTTTGATGACAAGTATGTGGAGAATTGTGATGACAAGTGCATGGTGCATTGTGATGACATGGGTTATGGAGCATTGTGCTGACACGCGCATCGAGCATTGTGATGACAAGGGTCATGGAGCATTGTGCTGACAAAGGCATTGAGCTTTGTGATGACAAGGGTCACAGAGAATTGTGATAAAAATTTCATGGAGCATTGTGGTGACAAAGGTCACAGAGCTTTGTGTGACGAGGTCATGGACCATTGTGATGACAAATGTCATGAAGCATTGTGATGACTGGAGTCACGGACCATTGTGATAACAGGGGTCTTGGAGCATTGTGATGAAAAGGGAATGGATCATTGTGATAAAAATGCATGGAGCCTTGTCATGACAGTGTTCAAGGAGCATACTGATGACAAGTGACAGCAAGCATTGTGATGCCAAGTGTATTGAGCATGGTGGTGACAAAGTCATGGAGCATTGAGATGAGAAGACCTTGCATAATTGTGATAACGAGCGTCATGGGGCATGTGATGACAAGTGTTATGGAACATTGTGATCAGAAGGGTTTGGAGCATTGTGATGACAGAGGACATAGAGCATTTTGATTTCATTGTGATGACAATAGCATGAATCATTATGATGATGGGCAAGGTGCATTTTGATGGCAGTGTTCATGGAGCATTGGGATGAAAAGTGTCATGGAGAATTGTGATTACAGATGTCTTGGAGCATTGTGATGACTAGGGTCATGGAGCCTTGTGATGCCAAGGCCGTGGAACATTGTGATGGCAGGGGTCATGGAGCATTGTTATGACAGGTGTAATGGAGCATTGTGATGACAAGGGCATGGAACAGTGTGATGAGAGATTTCATTGAGCATTGTGATGACAATGGCATGGAGCATTGTGATGCCAAGGGTCATGGAGCTTTGTGATGACAAATGTCATAGGGCATTTTGATGACAGGGGCCTGTTGCATTATGATGAGAAGGGCAGGGAGCATTGTGATGACAGGGTCATGGAGCAATTTGAATAAAATTGTCATGGATATTTTAATGACAGGGGTTATGGAACATTGTGATGTCAGGGGTCATGGAGCATTGTGATGAAAATGGCATGTAGCACTGTGATGACAGTGGTCATGGAACATTGTGATGACAGGAGTGTGCACGTATTGTGATGACTAGTGATGGAACATTGTGATATATGTGGTGAGAGAGCATTTTGAGGAGCAGTGCATGGAGCATTGTGATGACAAATTTTATGGAGCATAGCGAGGAAAAGGATGTGGAGAATTGTGATGAAAATTGCATGGCACATTGTGATGACATGTGTCATGGAGCATTGTGCTGACAAACGCATGGAGCATTTTGATGACAAGTGTCATGGAGCATTGTGCTGACAAAGGCATGGAGCATTGTGATGACAAGGGACACAGAGAATTGTGATGAAAATTTCATGGAGCATTGTGGTGAGAAAGATCACAGAGCCTTGTGTGACGAGGGCATGGACCACTGTGATGAGAAAGGTCATGAATCATTGTGAGGACTGGAGTCACGGAGCATTGTGATGACAAGGGCATGGAGCAATGTGATGACAGGGGCATGGAGCATTGGTCTGACAACTTTCATGGATTATTGTGATGACAGTGGGCATGGCTCATTTTGATGACAAGGGCATGGTTCATTGTGATGAAAAGGTCATGGAGTATTGTGAAGACAGGTGTCAGGGAGCATTGTGATGACATATGTCATTGTCCATTGTGATGACAATGGCATGGAGCATTGTGATAGCAAGTGTCATGGAGCATTGTGCTGACAAAGGCATGGAGCATTCTGATGACAAGGGACACAGAGCATTGTGATGAAAATTTCATGGAGCATTATGGTGACAAAGATCACAGATCCTTGTGTTACAAGGGCATGGACCACTGTGATGAGAAATATCATGAATCACTGTGATGACTGGAGTCAAGGAGCACTGTGATGACAGGGTTCATGGAGCATTGTGATGACAGGGACATGGAGCAATGTGATGACAGGGTCATGGGACATTGGTCTGACAAGTTTCATGGATTACTGTGATGACAGTGGGCATGGAGAATTGAGATGACAAGGGCATGGAGCATTGTGGTGACAAAGGTCACAGAGCCTTGTGTGACGAGGGCATGGACCATTGTGAGGACAAAGGTCATGAAGCATTTTGATGACTGGGGTCACGGAACATTGTGATGACAGGGGTCATGGAGCATTGTGATGACAAGGGCATGGAGCATTGTGATGACAGGGGCATGGAACATTGGTCTGACATGTTTCATTGATTATTGTGATGACAGAGGGCATGGCACATTGTGATGACAAGGGCATGGAACACTGTGATGACAAGGTCATGGAGTATTGTGAAGACAGTTGTCAGGGATCATTGTGATGACATATGTCATTGTCCATTGTGATGACAATGGCATGGAACATTGTGATACCAAGTGTCATGGAGGATTGTGATGACAAATGTAATGGAGCATTTTGATGACAAGGGCTTGGAACATTGTGATGACAACGGTCATGGAGCATTGTGATGACAAGGGCATGGAGCATTCTGATGAAAAGTTGCATGAAGCATTGAGATTACAGGGGTTTTGAAGCAATGTGATTACAAGGGCATGGAGCATTGTGATGAGAAGGCAATGGAGCATTCAGTTGACATGCGTCATGGAGCATTGTGATGAGAAGACCATGGATAATTGTGATGACCAGAGTCATGGGGCATTGTGATGACAAGTGTTAAGGAGTATTGTGATCAGAAGTGTTTGGTGCATTGTGATGACAGAGGTCATTGAGCATTTTGATTTCATTGTGATGACAATAGCATGAAATATTATGGTGAGGGGCACGGTGCATTGTGATGACAGGGTTCATGGAGCATTGAGATGAAAAGGGGCATGGAGCATTGTGATTACAGGGGTGTTGGAGCATTGTGATGACAAGGTCATGGAGCATTGTGAAGAGACGGCCATGGAGCATTCTGATGACATGCGTCATGCAGCTTTGTGATGACAAGGGCATGGAGAATTGTGATTACAGAGGTCATGGAATATTGTGATGACAGGTGTGAGGGAGTATTGTGATGACTAGTGATGGAACATTGTGATATCAGCGGTGAGAAGGCATTTTGAGGAGAAGTGCATGGAGCTTTGTGATGACAAGGTTTATGGAGCACTTTGATGACAAGGATGTGGAGCATTGTTATGACAAGTGCATGCTGCATTGTGATGACATGTGTTAAGGAGCATTGTGCTGACACACGCATCGAGCATTGTGCTGACAAGGGTCATGGAGCATTGTGCTGACAAAGGCATGGAGTTTTGTGATGACAAGGGTCACAGAGCATTGTGATAAAAATTTACTGGAGCATTGTGGTGACAAAGGTCACAGAGCTTTGTGTGACGAGGTCATGGACCATTTTGAGGATAAGTTTCATGAAGCACTGTGATGACTGGAGTCACGGAACATTGTGATAACAGGGATCTTGGATCATTTTAATGAAAAGAGAATGGATCATTGTGATGAAAAAGGCATGGAGCCTTGTCATGACAGTGTTCAAGGAGCATACTGATGACAAGTGTCAGTGAGTATTGTGATGCCAAGTGTATTGAGCATTGCGGTGACAAATGTCATGGAGCATTGTGATGAGAAGACCTTGCATAATTGTGATGACGAGCGTCATGGGGCATGTGATGACAAGTGTTATTGAACATTGTGATCAGAAAGGTTTGGAGCATTGTGATGACAGAGGACATGGAGCATTTTGATTTCATTCTGATGACAATAGCATGAATCATTATGATGATGGGCATGGTGCATTGTGATGACACTGTTCATGGAGCATTGAGATGAAAAGTGGCATGGAGAATTGTGATTACAGAGGTCTTGGAGCATTGTGATTACAAGGGTCATGGAGCATTGTGATGACAAGGGCTAGGAGCTTGTGATGACAAGTGTCATGGAGAATCGTGATGACAATGGCAGGGAGCATTGTGATGTCAAGTGACATTGAGAATTTTTATAACAATGTCATGAAGCATTGTGATGACAAGCATATGGAGCTTGCTATGACAGGGTTCAGGGAGCATTGCGATGACAAGTGCACGGAGAATTGTGATGACAAGAGCATGTAACATTGTGATGAGAAATGTCATGGAATATTGTGATGACAAAGAGGTGGAGAATTGTGATGACAAGGGACATGGAGCAATGTGATGGCAAGACCTTGGAGCATTGTGATGAGAAGACCATGGATAATCGTGCTGACAAGCATCATAGAGCATTATGATGACAAGAGCCATGGAGCATTCTGACCTAAGATATCACTTATGAAGGAAATGTGAACATGGGTACACTTGATCTGAATTAGTAAAGAGAAGAGAGTCTCACATATAGAAAACATACTTATGCCTGCTTACGGGGAAAAGAGATGTGGGGAGATGCATAAAACCATAGTTTAATATTAGCACCAGTCCCATTCCATAATCCAAATACAGAATAGACAAGACCAACTCCTTCCTCAGTGAACGGGACTCAAAACCCCTATTCTCTGCAGAGGAATATATCTGACAAGTAAGAATCTTAAAACCTATGTATTGATATGTCTCTGTAAGGGAAACAAGTGTGTCTAGACTGGCATAAACATGGCAGTGAAAATCAGTGGAAACAAACGATAAAAAGGAATTTAAAAACAAAACAAAAAAACAGGGAATTTCTTTACAATTCCTTCAGGGGCTCTGATGAAACCTGGAATGACCCTATCTACAACGACAGCTGGATGTGGCATAAGGCTGGAAACTTGAGACTGAGATGATTGGTCAGATTGGGTGAGCAAATGCAGACCCTTTAAAGCAATAATGCGTGGCACCCATTCCTTGGGTCCCAACTCTCCAAATAAAAGGGAATATTACTACAGCTACAACATGTACGGGAAACCTAGAGAATGGACCCACTGTTAATATGAAAGGTTTCTAAAACTCAACTAATAGTCCCTCTCCTCGTGCTCTGGTTTCACTTTCCAACTGCTTTACTATCAATCTCCCAACTTGGAGAGACAGACCCTTTAACCTCCTGGTTCTCACAGGTTGCCAAATTGGCAAAGGATGAAAGGGAAGAGGGAGTACCAATGAGAGAGTAGCTGTTAGGCATTTGGACGGGCACATGTCACTCTAATTTCCCGGCACGAAGAAGAATAAACCAAAGGCTCTGCCAACCGCCGGGAACCAGTATAGGTCCGGAACCAACATTTGAGACTTGCGGTCAGCTCACAAAACACAAGTTGAAAAATGGAGCTCAGGGACACAGCAATTCACAAACAGGCAGAGCAATAAAGGACAACAATCTTCCAAAAATCTGTTGAGGGAAGTCATCGAGGTGGACTTGAAAGCGAGCTAGAATAGTAGGAAACAGATTTCAAGAGGTACATTGGAATCACCTTTAAGACACAGGAAGAGGGGCACAACTTCGACAATGATGCACTTGGCCAAAAAGGGCGTATGCATTTTCTCCTGAATATATTCAGGAGAAAACGCATATGCCCTTTTTGGCCAAGCAAGCACGCGGGCAATGCAAATCTGCACTACAAAGAAGTGTCACTTCCCACCGGTCAAAAGGGACATCCACAAAATGAACAAAAACCAGAAAGGCAAGACAGGCAATGGAGAACAAGAAACCTAGTTATGCTGTTGGGCAGGATGTAAATTGCCAACTGCCTCTCTGGAGGAGTGCATTGTGTTCCCTAAAACAAGTTAAAAACTGAGCTACAGACCAAGGACACTTCCAGTCTAGGGAATATACCTTGGGAAAACGGAAAATCAATAAGCCAGAGCCACCTCAAAATTTAGGGCTGCACTGCTTACAAGAACCTCAACTTGGGTACACCTTAAATATCCCAGGAAAGACAAAAATGGTTCAAGAAATTGTGTTACTTACGTAAGATGGAATATCCCTCAGCCATGAAATCAATGTCATAAGGCCAGTAGCAGCAAAATGAGTGGATTCAGGTACGATGATTCTAAGTGAAATAAGTCACAGAGAAAAAGAAACTTATCATAAGATATCACTTATGAAGGTCCTGTAAACATGGCTGGATACACATGGACTGAGTTAGGAAAGAGAACAGAGTCTCACATTTCGAAAACTCTCTTTTGCCTGCTTAAGGGTGAAGGAAAGGTAGGGTGATGCATAAAACCAGTGTTTCATATTAGTACATGTACCGTTCCAAAAAACAACTACGGAATAGACAAGGCCTACAACTTCCTCAGTGAAAGGGACTCAAAATCCCATATTTCCCACAGAGGAATATATCAGACTAGTAAGAATCGTAAAAACAATGTATTGATAAGTCTCCGTAAGGGAATCAAGTGTGTCTAGACTCACATAAACATGGCAGTGAGAATCAGCTCAAACCCACTATAAAAAGGAATTTCAAGAAAAAAACAAAAAAACAGGGAAATTCTTTACAATTCCTTCAGGGGCTCTGATGAAACCTGGAATGACCCTATCTACAATGACAGCTGGATGTGGCATAAGGCTGGACACTTGGGACTGAGAGGATTGGTGAGATTCGGTGAGCAAATGCAGACCATTTAAAGCAATAATGTGTGGCACACATTCCAAGGGTCCCAACTCTCCAGGTTGAAGGGAATATTACTACAGCTATAACATGTACGGGAAACATAGAGAATGGACACACAGTGAAAACAAAAGGTTTCTAAAACTCAACTAATAGTCCCTCTCCTGGTGCTCCCGTTTGAATTTCCAACTGCTTTACTATCAATCTCCCAAATTGGAGAGATAGCCCCTTTAACATCCTGGTTCGCACAGGTTGCAAATTTGGCAGAGGATGAAAAGAAAGAGGTATCACTAATGAGAGTGTAGCTGTTAGGCATTTGGACTGGAACATGTCACTCTAATTTCCTGGCAGGAAGAAGAAATAACCAAAGTCTCAGCCAACTGCCGGGAACCAGGATAGGTTCTGAACCAAAATTTTGGACCTGCCGTCAGCTCACAAAAAACGAGTTGAAAAATGGAGCTCAGGGGCACAGCAATTCACAAACTGGCAGAGTAATTAAGGACAACTATCGACCAAAAATCAGTTGAGGGAAGGCAACGAGGTGGAGTTGAAAGCGAGCCAGAATAGCAGGAATCAGATTTCAAGAGGTTCATTGGAATCACCTTTAAAGCACAGGAAGAGGGGCACAACTTCGACAATGATGCACTTGGCCACAAAGGGCGTATGTGTTTTCTCCTGAATATATTCAGGAGAAAAGGCATACGCACTATTTGGCTAAGCAAGCCCGCAGGCAAAGCAAACCTGCACTATAAAGAAGTACCACTTCCCACCTGTAAAAAGGGATATCCGCAAAATGTGTAAAAACCAGAAAGGCAAAAAAGGCCCTGTAGAACAGGGAGCGTAGTTTTGCTGATATGCAGGATGTAAATTGCCAACTGCCTCTCTGGAGGAGTGCATTGTGTTCCCTAAAACAAGTAAACAACAGAGCTACAGAGCCAAGGGCGCTTCCAGGCTAGGGAAGATACCTTGTGAAAACTGAAAATCAATAACACAGAGCAAACACAAAATTGAGGGCTGCACTGCTTCCAAGAACCTCAACTTGGGTACACCTTAAATATCCCAGGAAAGACAAAAATGGTTCAAGAAATTGTGGTACTTACGTATGATGGAATATCCCTCAGCCATGAAATCAATGTCATAAGGCCAGTAGCAGCAAAATGAGTGGATTCAGGTACGATGATTCTAAGTGAAATAAGTCACAGAGAAAAAGAAACTTATCATAAGATATCACTTATGAAGGTCCTGTAAACATGGCTACACATGAACTGAGTTACGAAAGAGAACAGAGTCTCACATTTAGAAAACACACTTGTGCCTGCTTAAGGGTGAAGGAAAGGTAGGGTGATGCATAAAACCAGAGTTTGATATTAGTACAGGTACCGTTCCAAAAACCAAATATGGAATAGACAAGACCTACACTTTCCTCAGTGAAAGGGACTCAAAACCCTATATTTCCCACAGAGGAATATATCTGACTAGTAAGTATCTTAAAACCAATCTATTGATATGTCTCTGTAAGGGAAATAAGTGTGTCTAGACTGGCATAAACATGGCACTGAGAATCAGCTCAAACCCACTATAAAAAGGAATTTCAAAAACAAAACAAAAAACGGGGAAATTCTTTACAATTCCTACAGGGTCTCTGATGAAACCTGGAATGACCCTATCTACAAAGACAGCTGGATGTGGCATAAGGCTGGACACTTGGGAATGAGAGGATTGATGAGATTCGGTGAGCCAATGCAGACCATTTAAAGCAATAATTCGTGGCACACATTCCGAGGGTCCCAGCTCTCCAGGTTGAAGGGAATATTACTACAGCTATAACATGTACGGGAGACCTAGAGAATGGACACACTGTGAATACGAAAGGTTTCTAAAACTCAACTAATAGTCGCTCTCCTGGTGCTCCGGTTTGACTTTCCAACTGCTTTACTATCAATCTCCCAACTTAGAGAGACAGCCCCTTTAACCTCCTGGTTCGCAAACGTTGCCAATTTGTCAGAGGATGTAAGGGAAAAGGGAGAACCAATGAGAGAGTAGCTGTTAGGCATTTGGACGGGCACATGTCACTCCAATTTCCCGGCAGGAAGGAGAATAGGCAAAAATCTAAGCCACCCTCCGGGAAACAATATAGGTCCTGAACCAAAATTTTGGACTTGCGGTCAGCTCACAAAAAATGGGTTGAAAAATGGAGCTCAGGGGCACAGCAATTCACAAACTGGCAGAGTAATAATGGACAACTATCGTGCAAAAATCTGTTGAGGGAAGGCAGTGAGGCAGACTTGAAAGCGAGCCAGAATAGCAGGAAACAGATTTCAAGAGGTACATTGGGATCACCTTTAAAGCACAGGAAGAGTGGCACAACTTCGACAGTGATGCACTTGGCTAAAAAGGGCATATGCGTTTTCTCCTGAATATATTCAGGAGAAAACGCATATGCCCTTTTTGGCCAAGCAAGCAAGCGGGCAATGCAAATCTGCACTACAAAGAAGTATCACATCCCACCGGTCAAAAAGGACAGCCACAATATGTGTAAAAAAACAGAAAGGCAAGACAGGCCCTCGAGAACAGGGAGCCTAGTTATGCTTATGGGCAGGATGTAAATTGACAACTGCCTCTCTGGAGGAATGCATTGTGTTCCCTAAAACAAGTAAACAACAGAGCTACAGAGTGAAGGGCACTTCCAGTCTAGGGAATATACCTTGGAAAAACTGAAAATCAATAAGACAGAGCCACCCCAAAATTTACGGCTGCACTGCTTACAAGAACCTCAACTTGGGTCCACCTAAAATATCCCAGGAAAGACAAAAATGGTTCAAGAAATTGTGTTACATACGTACGTTGGAATATCCCTCAGCCATGAAATCAATGTCATAATGCCAGTAGCACCAAAATGAGTGGATTCAGGTACTATGATTCTAAGTGAAATAAGTAACACAAAAAAAGAAACTTATCATAAGATATCACTTATGAAGGTCCTGTAAACATGGCTGGATACACATGAACTGAGTTATGAAAGAGAACAGAATAATGAAAATTATCATAAGCTATCATTCATAGTGGGAATGTACCAATGGCTGCACATGAACTGAATTACAAACACAACAGAGTCACACATTTAGAAAACAAACTTCTGCCTTATTAAGGGGAAAGGCGAGGTGGGGTGATACATAAATCTACAGTCCAAAATTAGCACAGATACCGTTCCATAAATCAAGTATGTATTAGACAGCACCTACTCCCGGCACAATGAACTGGACTCAACAACCCCTATTCATTGAAGAGGATTATATCTGACTAGTAACAATTTTAAAACATATGTATTCTCATGTCTCCATAAGGGAATCATGTGTGTGTATAATGACATGAACACAGCTCTGAAATTCAGCTAAACACCCTTATAAAAATAAATTTCAAAAGCAAAATCCAAAAACAGCAAAACAGGGAGAAAGTCTTAAAAATTACGTTTAGGGCCTGTGATGCAACCTGCATTGACCACCTTTACACCCACAGCTGGATGAGACATAAGACTGGACACTTGGGGCTGACAAGATTGCTGAGGTTGTGTGAGCAAAAGAACACCACTTAGAGCAATACTGTGTGCTACCCATTCTAGTGGCCCCAACTCTCCATGTTTAAGGGAATCTTCCTACAGTTAAAACATGCATGGGAAACCCAGTGGATGGTAAACTGTGTAATCGGGAAAGTTTTCTAAAAGGTACCTCATTTTTCCTTTCCTCGTGCTCGGCTTCGCCATTCCATCTGCATTACTAAAAATCTCCCCACTTGGAGTGTCACTGCCTTTACCCTCCTGTTGTGCACAGTTTGCAAATTGTGCAGAGGATGAACAGGAAGAGGGGAAACAAATGAGACATTAGCTGTAGGTGTTTGGATGAGCACATATGTCTCTAGATTCCCATCAGGAAAAAGAATTAAAAACAGGCTCAGCCTGAAACCGCGGAACTAGACTAGGGCCTAAAGCCATCCTGTGGTATTGCAGCCAGCTCACAAATAAGCGAGTTGAAAAATAGAAATCAGGGGCACAGCAATTCACAAACTTGCAGAGTTATAAAGGACAACTATCATCCAGAAATATATTGAGGTAAGGCAGTGAAGAGGATTTGAAAGCAAGGCAGAATTGAAGGAAACAGATTTCAAGAGGTAGATTGGAGTCGTCTTTAAAGCACATGAAAAGCGACAGAACTTCGACAATGTGGCCCTTGGCTGAAAAGGGAGTATGTGTGTTTTCTTGAATATATTCGGGAAAAAATGCATACGCCCTTTTTGGCCAAGCAAGCCATCAGGCATTGCAAATCCACACTACATAGAAGTGTCACTTACCTCTGGTCAAAAGGGCCATCCGAAAATTGTGTAAAAACAACAAATACAGGACAGGCCATGGAGAAAAGGGAGCCTGGTTATGCCAATGGACAGGATGTAAATTGCCAACAGCCTCTCTGGAGAACTGTATGTTGTTTTCTAAAACAGAGCTACAGAGCATAGCACACTTCCACTCATGGGCGTGTATTTTGGGAAAACTAAAAATCCACAACACACAGTCAGCCCAAAGTTTAGGGCTGCTCTGTTTACAAGAACCTCGACTTCGGTACACTTTAAATATCCCAGGAAAGGGAAAAAAATGGATAAATATGTTGTGGTACTTATATACAATGGAATGTCACTCAGACATAAAATCAATGTCATAAGGCCAAAAGCAGCATAATGAGTGGCTTTAGGTACAATGATGCTAATTGAAATGAGCCACAAAGAAAAAGAAACTTATTGTAATATATCACTTATACAGGGAATGTAAACATGGATACACATGAACTGAATTTCAAAAGAGAACAGAGTTACACATTTAGAAAACACACTTATGCCTCCTTAAGGGGAAAGGTGATGTTGGGGTGATGTGTAAAAGCAGAGTTTGAAATTAGCACAGATACCATTCCATATACCAAATATGTAATAGACAACACCTACTCCTTTCTCAATAAACTGGACACAAAACACCCTATTCACTGAAGAGGAATATATCTGACTGGTAATAATCTTGAAACCTATGTATTTATATGTCTCCATAATGGAATCAAGTGTATGCAGATTGGCATAAACACAGATTAATGGAACAGGACAGAAAGTGCAGAGATAAACCTACATACCTATGCCTATCTCACCTAGGACAAAGGAGCTAAGGATATACAATGGAGAAAAGACAGTCTCTTCAGTAATTGGTGCTGGGAAAACTGGACCCCTACACATAAAAGAATGAAATTAGAACACTCCATAACACCATACACAAAAATAATCTCTAACTTGATTAGAGATCTAAATATAAGACCAGACACTATAAAACACTTAGAGGAAACCATAGGCAGAACACTCTATGACATAAATCACAGCAACATCCTTTTTGACCCACCTCCTAGAGAAATGGAAATAAAAACAAAAATCAACAAATGAGTCCTAATGAAACTTAAAAGCTTTTACACAGTACAGGAAAACATAAACAAGATGCAAAAACAACCCTCAGAATGGGAGAAAATATTTTCAAATGAAGCAATTGACAAAGGATTAATCTCCAAACTTTACAAGCACCACATGTAGCTCAATATCACAAAAACAAACAACCCAATCCAAAAACGGGCAGAAGACCTAAATAGACATTTCTCCAAAGAAGATATACAGATTACCAAGAAACACATGAAAGGATGCTGAACATCACTAATCATTAGAGAAATGCAAATCAAAACTACTGTGAGGTATCACCTCACAGCAGTCAGAGTGGCAATCATCAAAAAAAAATCTACAAAACAATAAATGCTGGAGAGGCCTTTATTGGAGAAAAGGGAACACACTTGCACTGTGGGTGGGAATGTAAATTGATATGGGCACTATGGAGAACAGTATGGAGGTTCCTTTAAATAACTAACAGTATAAGTACCATACGACACAACAATCCAACTACTGGGCATTTGCTTTGTGAAAACCATAATTCAAAAAGAGTTATGTACAAATATGTTCATTGCAACTCTATTTACAATAGCCAGGACATGGAAGCAACCTAAGTGTCCATCGACAGATGAATGGATAAAGAAGATATGGCACATATATACAATGGAATATCACTCTGCCATAAAAAGAAGCAAAACTGAGTTATTTGCACTGAGGTGGATGGACTTAGAATCTGTCCTACACAGTGAAGTAAGTCAGAAAGGGAAAAACAAATACTGTATGTTAACAGAGATATACGGAGTCTAATGAGAAAAAAAAAAAAAAGATTTTGAAGACCCTAGTGGCAGGACAGGATAAAGGACACAGACATAGGGAAAGGACTTGAGGACACCGGAAGGGGGATGGGTAAGATGGGATGAAGTGAGAGAGTGGCATGGACATAAATACATTACCACATGTAATACTGATAGCTACTGGGAAGCAGCCACATAGAACAGGGAGATCAGCTCGGTGCTTTGTGACCACCTAAAGGGGTGGGATATGGAGTGTGGGAGGGAGATGCAAGAGGGAGGGGATCTGGTGATATTTGTATATGTATAGCTGATTCACTTTGTTATACAGCAGAAACTAACACTCCATTGTAAAGCAATTATACTCCAATAAATGTGGAAAAGGAAAAAAAAAAAGAAAGCCCAGGGATAAACCTACACACCTATGCTCAACTAATCTATGACAAAGGAGGCAAGACTTTACAATGGAGAAAAGAGAGTTTCTTCAGTCAGTGGTGCTGTGAATTATGGACAGCTATATGTAAAAGAATGAAATTAGAACACTCCCCAACACCATACATAAAAATATATTCAAAATCGATTAGAGACCTTAATGTAAGACCGGACAGTATAAAACTCTGAGAGGAAAACTTACGAAGAATACTCTGACGTAAATCACAGCAAGATCTTTTTTTGATCCATCTCCTATAGTTATTAAATAAAAAAAGAAGAAGCTAAACAGATGGGACCTAATGAAACGTAAAAGCTTTTGCAAAGCAAAGGAAACTACAAACAAGATGAAAAGACAACCCTCAGAATGGCAGAATATATTTGCAAACGAATCAATGGACAAATGATTAATCTCCAATATATATAAACAGCTCATGCAGGTCAACATTAATAAGACAAAAAACCCAATACAAAAATGGAAGCAGATCTAGACATTTCTTCCAAGAAGACATAGAGATGGCCAAGACGCACATGCAAATCTGCTCAACATCACTAATTATTAGAGAAATGGAAATCGAAACTACAATGAGGTATCACGTCACACCTGTTAGAATGGGCATCATCAGAAAATCTACAAACAACAAATGCTGGAGAGGGTGTGGAGAAAAGGAACCTTCTTCCACTATTGTTGGGAATGTAAATCGATACAGTCTCTATGGAGAACAGAATGGAGGTTCCTTAAAAAACTAAAAATAGAATTACCATATAATCCAGCAATCCCACTACTGGGCATATACCCAGAGAAAACCATAAATCAAAAAGACACATTCACCACAATGTTCATTGCAGCACTATTTACAATAGCCAGGTAATGAAAGCAACCTAAGTGCCCACAGACAGACGAATGGATAAAGATGTGGTACATATATACAATGGAATATTACTCAGCCATACATGGGAATGAAATTGGGTCATTTGTGGAGACCTTGATGGAGCTAGAGACTGTCATACAGAGTGAAGTAAGTCAGAAAGAGAAAAACAAATATTGTATATTAATGCATATATGTGGAACCTAGAAAAATGGTACAGATGAACCGGTTTGCAGGGCAGAGATAGAGACACAGATGTAGAGAACAAACATATGGACACCAAGGGGGGAACACCATGGGAGGGTGGTGGTGGGATGAATTGGGAGACTGGGATTCACATGTGCACACTTATATGTATAAAATAGATATCCAATAAGAACCTGCTGTATAAAAGAAATAAATAAATTTTAAAAAATTAAAAATAAATAAATAACATTTAATAAAATAAAACAGAAAAAAAGTTTTTCCCTTCATATAGACGTCTTTATATTAATGCATTATTTCCATGTTTATATCTCTAAATTAAAAAAAAAGAGGAATAAATAAAACCTACATTGAACCAAAAAGAAAAAAGGAAAAAAAAAAAAAAAAAACAGAACCCACCAGTTATACAGAGGAAAATCGTATCAGGGCACTTCTTCCAGTGGTAACAATTTCTTAAGTTGGTCAGAAGTGAGAAATCATCTCCCATGCAGTCAGCAGCGCTCCCCCCCACAAGGAGCATCCTCATTGCAAAGCTGGGGGACTATGTCGAGGCATCTGTGAGTAAATGTGAGCTGTACCCCAGTCCTGCTGCAGCTGAAATCTTCCCACCCTTTCCAGGTAAAACACCTGAATATGTTCAAGAACTTGCAAGCCTAGAGGAAGGGCTGTGGAGCCACACCAGCGACAGCATGCAGGCCGACTTGGTGCCAGCAGGCCAGCCAGGATGGTCCTGGACCCAGATGCTCTTCTGGAAGCTTTCCATTTCCCTGCCTGAGATACCCCTCCTGCCACGGCCCCCACTGCTTTTTTACTTCCTCACCTCTGCCTGGGGAGAAATCCCAGCGGCAGGTATGGGTGACACATCCTCTTCTTTAGCAGGTGACAGCCTGGCAACTCCTGCAGGAAGTCCAGCAGCGCCCCTCTCACACTGGGCCACCCACAAAGCCATGGCCCCTCACTCCCTCCCACCACCCCAGGCCCGACACTGCTGACGGGGCAGAGAATATGGCGTCAGGCACAGCTACAGGAGCTCTTGCTGACTGGAGAGGTGCTTATATTGATCTCAACCCAGGCACACCTGGGGAGGGCTGGCAGGCAGTGTCAGGCTGCCCAAATCAGCCAATCCTCACTCCTCAGGGCCTCACAGTTGCAGAAAATGAGCCTTGCTAAACGGGCCAGGCCCAAGGAACAGGTGTGGGCTCTTGAGAGTCAGGATAGACAAGGGGCTGCAGCTGCGGCTTGTTTTCTTATCATTTTATCTGGTCCATGAGTGGAAAACAACTTCAAGAAGACCCTATCCTAATGAGGGGAACCCAGGAGTCAGGGAGAGGAGTGATGGTGGGTGGAGATAGAGGCCTGGTGCCCTGGCTGCAGTGGAAGTGTCTGGAAGATCAGGCAGAGAGAGGCCGCACAGAGTGATACCTGGGGTCACAGACCTGTCAGAGCTGCTGTTTGTTAGTTCAAGTCCTGCTCTGAGGTGTTCTGTGTCAGCTGTGAGTGACAGGTGAGCTGGGGGTTCTCTGCAATGTGGGCTATGTCCACGGTTCTTGTGTTTCCAGCCCTTCTGGGGTACCTGCCCAAAGGGAGCTCCATATCCTGGGAAGGGCCTGACTATGAGAGCCCCATGGGCTGCTGGAGAGCTGCATAGGTGAGCTCCATACCCTGGGAGGGACTTGACCACGAGACCCCTGTGGGCTGTGGGGGTGGAGGTGCAGCCCAGGTGAGCTCCATATCCTGGGATTGGCCTGACCACGAGAGCCCCATGGGCTGCTGGATTCCTGGTAAAGGATATCAGGACAGTCAGTGAAGCCACCGAGGATATACATCAAGTAGCTCCTATTTCCTACACCCTGCTGGTCAGTCTACCATCCACCAGGCCATGGCATTCTGTATTAGACTTCAATGATGCCTTCTTCTGTATTCCACTCATCTCAGAGTCACAAGAATTTTTGGCTTGTGAGTGGCAGCACACAACATGCAACAAAAGCAATAATGCTGGGCCATCCTGCCCCAATGGTTCAAAAATCCCCACACCATCATTGGGGAAATGTCCTCTAAAGACCTAAAAGTTCTACCTCTGTAAAAGGGAACCCTCCTTCAATATGCAGACGACATTCTGATCGCCAGGCCTACTAAAGACGCCTCTGAACTACCTAGCCAAGAAAGGATAGAAGGTGTTCAAGAAAAAGGCTCAAATATCCCAGGCTAAGGTGACATGCCTGGGCTTCATTTTCACAGATATTAGGAGAAACGCATCCCAGGATAGGGAAGAAGCCATTTGCAGCCTTACCTCTTCTAAAACTAGAAGACAGCTTAGGGGTTCCTGGGGAGGCCAAGGTTTTATGCATCTGGATCCCTAACTACAGTCTAATAGCTGGGCCTCTACATGAAACACTGACACGAAATGATGATGATTCTTTTGAATAGAATCCAGAAGCAGCCTTTCAAGAATGGAAAGAGCAGTCAATTCAGGCCCTTGCCCAGAAACTCCCTAATTTAGCTAAACCCTTTGACCTTTACATACCCGGTCAAAGGTTAATCGCCCTTGGAGCCTTAGTGCAAATACTGGGGCCACTTGAAATGGAGCAACACAAGAATGCCCTTCAGGTATGATAAACTATGGTCACCAAGGGCTTTGCCCACTGCCCCATCAGGCCAGGATACTGGGTTATCTAAAAAGCTGGAAATCAGCAGCCTGCAAGGCCAGATCCCTCCTAAGGGAAAAGGACCCCACGTGGTGATCCTAACAACCATCATGCCCTGAAGTTGCAGGGGTCGCTCTGTGGACACACTGACCTCGAGTGAGGAGGCCCTCCAACTCCAACCTCCAGAGAGACAAACGGGGGCAATGGGCCCCTAAGATGACTCGTGTGACCATCACTTGACCTGGAGTTTCTCTCAGAAAACAAGTCTGTGCCCCAAAAGAGCAGACTACTGCTTGCAGGACTTACTGCCCCCAGACGGGAGCTAATAAGCTTGGCGGGGGAAACGTATATCACGCTTTCACCATAGAAAACCCTACAGAAACCACGGTGATGCTGGCCAATATGACCGGCTGGACTGCTGGCTACTTCAAAAGGCCGTTGACTCAGTGGACGTCATGGTCCTGGATCACCACTGACGCTGGACTGTCTGGGAGTTGAGCGGGCAGGGCTCTGACACATGGTGCTGTTTATACATTAATTCAGGGACCTAATTAAAGAAAGCACAGACTACTGGTCAGAGCATCTAGGCTGGCAAAAACCGTCAGCCTAAGGTCGCTGAACAAATGTGGGGTGGGGTGAAACCTGCCACCGCAGCATCTCTGTGCATGTCTTTCCTGGACCCTTAAAGGTCATTCGAATCTATAACACTTCCAATGCTGGTGCTCAGGTGGATGAGCAGTGAGGCAGGAAGCCTTGGGACAATCAACCTCACCTGGGGGCTGCTGTGGAGAAGTTTTGCCCCTCCCCCAGTGTATGAGGGCTCCCACCTCAGCATGAAGCAGTTACAAAAGAGGGGTCGGCCCCTCAGCACCCCAAGAATGAGGAACGGGACAAAAAGCAAAGGAGGTGTTCATCACCGGCAACGTTCATTAAAAATTCCTGGGAGATAAAAAGAGAATCTGGGCAATAAAGTAAAGTCTAATCTGTTTTTCCTTTGTGCTTTGTCTAATTTCAGGTGCTCCTAGGGTTCCACATGCAGAGGTCCCACACCCGGCACTTCAGACCCGATTTCCTAGTGCAGAATGGCTGGGCTGACACCTCAGCTAGTGGGGTCCCATGCAGACTCTGCGACATAGAGCCTGAGCTGCAGCCAACCCAGCCCTTGAGAGCTCCATCCCCTCCCTCCTGCTGACGCTGCTGGGATCCCTACACAGCAGCCCAGCCCACAGCCCGCGGGGGAGTGCACGCTCTCACGTCTCCATTCTGTTTTCAAAATATAAAGTTTCCTTTGCTTCTGAACCAAACTCAGTCTTGATCTGTTGACTCCAATGAAACTGGGCACAGGGACTCCTGTTGGGGTCCACTCTGGAGGATCAGTAACAGAAATTGAGAACATTGTAACTTCAATGAACAGATGTGTGAGCCAAACTGTAGTTAACATAGAGCAGTGTATAAGGCTCGGGTAAAATAAGATGTTTCTAAGACTTACATTTGATATTTCCATCACTTTATTATAAGCAAGTTCAGTGAAGACGTCTGTCTTATTTGTCAGGTCAACATTAGAGAAATGAAGTGATTTATTCCCAAGGATGTACATCGAATACTCTTTGCTGAAGCTTTAATCTTGTTTTGAATGCTTTTCCATTGAAAATGATACCTCTCTTGCAGCTTCCCCATTTCTGAGAAGTATAAAATCTTATAATTTATTATTACCAAAGGCGAAAGTTAGGAGAAGGGATAAATTAACAGTTTGGGATTAACACATACACACTGCTATGTATAAAACAGATCATCAACAAGGAACTACTGTATAGCACAGGGAACTACACTGAATATTTTGCAATAACCTATAAGGGGAAATAATCTGAAAAAGAATAGATATATTTATTGACATCATCTATCAATGACAGATAAAATGTAAACTAAGCAAGGTCGATGGTGAGCACTTCTGACTCTGAAGATTTCAATCATCTAAAGTTTGGACTCTGCCTATTTCCCAAGGCCATTAATGGACATATGTGTAGCCGTAGCTTAAAAATTCCCCAGTTTGGGGTTCGGGGAGGCACTGATTTGGAAAAATACCTGGTGTTCTCCTTACATGCACGGGACCATTCCTACGGCTAAAACATGCCTGTCACACCTAGACGATGGTACACCGATTGATCAGAAACAGTTTGGAAAAGGCACCTCATCTCCTCATCGCCTGGTGCTCGGGTTCACCCCTCCAGCATCTTTCCTAACAATCTCCTCACTTGGGGATATCAGCACCGTCAACATCCTGTTGCACACAGTTTGTAATTTCTCTGGAGGATGAAGCGGAAGGATGAGAAATATTTACAGACAAGTCCTAGGTGTTCAGACAGGCACATGCCACTCTAATTTCCAATCCGGAAGACAAATTCATCAAAGGCTAGAATTGCCAACGGATACAGAATAGGGCTAGAGGAAATCCCGCTGTTTTGTGTCCAGTTTCCAAAAACACAAGTTGGAAAATGGAACTCAGGGGCACTAAAATTCATGAAACTGCAGAGTTGAAAATATCTATCGTCAAAAAATGTCTTGAGGTAAGTAACAGAAAAGGACTTGTAAGCAAGGGAGATTGTCAGGAAACAGATTTGAAGAGGTGGAAAGGACTCCCCATTAAAGCAAAAGAAAAGGGGCTGAACATCGCCAATGATGCAGTTGGCCAAAAAGGGCGTATGCATTTTTTTCTGAATATATTCAAGTAAAGGCCATACACACATTTTATCCAACCAAACAGGTGGTCACTGGAAATCTATACTATAAAATGTATCACTTCACATCAGTCAGAAGGGCCATCAACATAAAGTGTAAACACCGGAAATGTAGGACAGGATGAGGAGAAAAGGGAGCCCTGTGAGGCTGATAGTGCAAATGTAATTTGCCAACGGCCACTCTGGAGAAGTGTATTGTGTTTGCTAAAACATCGAAAAAATGAGCTACAGAGCATAGGGCACTTGCACTCATGGGCGTATACCTTGGGAAAAACAAAAATCAACAGAAAACAGGAACCCCAACGTTTTCACCTCTCTGTTAAAAAGGGCCTCAACTTGGATATAACCTAAATGTCCCTGGAAGGATAAAATGGATAAAAGAGTTGGGGTACTTATGTAGAGTGGAATATTACTCATCCAGAAATCAATGAAATCAGGCCAGTTGTAACAACTCTGGAGGAGTTACATACGATCATTCTAAGTGACATATGACAGAAAGAAAAAGACAAATATCATAAGATGTCACTTAAAGGTGGAATCAAAAATGGCTACACATGAAATAAATTACAAAACAGAAACATAGTCAAATATGTAGAAAATAGACATAAGGCTGCTAAATGGAAAAGGTGGGGAAGGGTGAGGTATTATCCAGGAGGTTGAAATTAGCAAAGAAACCATTCCAAGTACCAAATTGAATAACTGACAAGGCCTACATGGTACCTCAAAGAACTGCACTCAGCGCACTCAAGTTACTGGAAAATAATATAAATGACTGGTAAGCATCTGAAAAAGAATTTATTGTTGTCTCACAGTACATGAATCAAGTGGATGTACAGCAGCAAAAAACAGAGCTTTGAAAATCAGCTGTAACCAATATAAAAATAAATCTAAAAATATTTATAAAAACAGTGAGACAGACAAAACTTCTTACAACTTTTGTTGAAGGGCTACGATGTAACATGGATTGAACACATGTAGACCCACAGCAGGATGATATATAAGGCTGGAAGCTATGCACGCTAAGAGATGTTAGGGAGGCTGGGTGAGTAAAGGCAGACCTTTTAAAGTAATACTGCCTGATTCCCATTCCTTGGGTCCCAATTCTGCAGGTTCAAGGGAATCTTCCGACAGTGAAAACATGCCTGGGAAACCGAGACGAATGTACACCGTTTGAACAGGAAAGGTGTCTAAAATACACCTCATTTTTGATCTCCTGGTGCTGGGGTTCGCCATTCCAGCCAAATTACTAACAATCTCGCCACTTGGAGAATCAGCACCTTTAACCTCCTGTTTCACACAGTTTGCAATTTGTGCAGAGGATAAACGGGAAGAGGGGGAACCAATGAGAGACTAGATGTAGGAGTTTTGACAGGCACATGCCACTCTAATTTCCCATTAGGAAGAAGAATTAACCAAAGTCTCAACCTGCCTCCCCAGAACTAGAATAGGGCCAGAAGCAATACAATGGTTTGGCGGCCAGGTCACAAAAAATGCGAGTTGCAAAATGGGGCTCAGGAGCAAACAATTCAAAGACCTGCAAAGATAAAAATGATAACCAACGTCCAAAAATATATTCAGGTAAGGCAACGAAGAGGATCTGAATGAGAGGCAGAATTGCAGGAAACAGATTTCAAAACGTAGATTGGACTCACATTTAAAGCATATGAAAAGCAGCAGAATTTCTAACATGATGCAGTAGGGCAAAAGGGTGTATGCATTTTTTTCGTGAATATCTTCAGGAAAAAAATACATACAGAATTTTTGGACAACCAAGCAAGCGGGAAATGAAAATCCACACAACAAAGAAGTCTCAATTTCCACTGCTCAGAAAGGCCATCCAAAAAATGTGTACAAACCAGAAATGCAGGAGAGGCCATGGAGAACAGGGAGCTAGTCAGGCTGATGGGTGTGGTATAAATATCCAAAACCCACTCTGAAGAAGTGTATGCTGTTTCCTAAAACATCTAAAATACAAAGCTACCGAGCATAGGGCACTTCCACTCATGGGCATATAACTTGGGAAGACTAAATATCAACAAGACACAGGCACCCCAAAATTTAAGGCTGCTCTGCATACAAGAACCTCAACTTCAGTGCAACTTAAGTATTCCAGGAAAGAGAAAATTGCGTAAAGAACTTGTGGTAATTTTGTACAACGGAATATCACTCAGACATGAAATCAATGTCATAAAGCCAGTAACAGCATAATGAGTGGATTTAGGTATGATGATTCTAAGTGAAATAAGTCACACAGAAAAAGAAACTTATCATAAGATATCACTTATGAAGGTCCTGTAAACATGGCTACACATGAACTGAGTTAGGAAAGAGAACAGAGTCTCACATTGAGAAAACACTCTTATGCCTGATAAGGGGAAAGGAGAGGTGGGGTGATGCATAAAACCAGACTTTGATATTAGCACTGGTACCATTCCATGAAGCAAATACAGAATAGACAAATCCTACACCTTCCTCTGTGAACGGGACTCAACACCCCTATTCCACACAGAGGAATATATCTGACTAGTAAGAATCTTAAAACCTATATATTGATATGTCTCCATAAGGGAATCAAGTGTGTCTAGACAGGCATAAACACGTCGGTGAAAATCAGCTCAACCCCATTATAAAAATGAATTTCAAAAACAAAACAAAAAAAAAACAGCGAAATTCTTACACAATTCCTTCAGGGGTTCTGATGAAACCTGGAACGACCCTATCTGAAAAGACAGCTAGATTAGACATAAGGCTGGACACTTGGGGCTGAGAGGACTTGTGAGATTGGGTGAGAAAATGCAGATCCTTTAATGCAGTAATGCATGCCACCCATTCCATGGGTCCCAACTCTCCAGGTAGAAGGGAATATCAATACAGTTATAACATGTATGGGAAAACTAGAGAATGGACACCCTGTGATGGCAAAAGATTTCTAAAAGGCTCCTAATTTTTCCGTTCCTTGTGCTCCAGTTTGGCATTCCAACTGCTTTACTATCAATCTCCCAACATGGAGAGTCAGCCCCTATAAGCTACTGGTTCGCACAGTTTGCAAATTGTGCAGTGGATGAAAGGAAAGAGGGAGAACAAATCAGAGAGTAGCTGTAGGCATTTGGACGGACACATGTCACTCTAATTTCCCGTCCGGAAGGAAGAATTAACCAAAGCATCAGCCTGGACCCCCGGAACCAGTATAGGTCCTGTAGCAAAATTGTAGATTTGCGGTCAGCTCACAAAAACACGAGTTGAAAATTGGAGCTCAGGGGCACAGCAATTCACAAACCTGCAGAGTTATAAAGGACAACTCTCTTCCAAAAATCTGTTGAGGGAAGGCAACGAAGCAGACTTGAAAATGAGGCCGAATTGCAGAAAACATATTTCAAGAGTTAAACTGGAATCACCTTTGAAGCACAGGAAATGCGTAACAACTTCGACAATGATGCACTTGGCCAAAAAGGGCGTATGCATTTTCTGCTGAATATATTCAGGAGAAAAGGCATACGCCCTTTCTGGCCAATCAAGCAACCCCACAATACAAATCCACACTACAAAGAATTGTCACTTCCCACCGGTCAAAAGGGACATCCGAAAATCTGTAAAAACCAGAAAATAAAGACAGAGATGACAAGAGCATGTTGCAATGTGATCCCAGGGGTCATGGAGGATTGTGATGACAAGGCCATGTAGCATTGTGCTGACAAAGGCATGGAGCATTGTGATGACAAGGGTCACGGAGCACTGTGATGACAATCCTCACGGAGCATTGTGATTACATGGATCATGGAGCATTGTGATGAAAAGGGCATGGATCATTGTGATGACAAGTGTTATGGAGCATTTTGATGACAGGAGTCCCGGATCCCTGTGTTGTCATGGGTCATGGAGGGTTGTGATGACAGAGGTCATGTAGCATTGTGATGAAAAGGGTCATGGAGAAGTGAGATGAGAAGGTCATGGATCTTTGGACTGAAAATGTTCATGGAGTATTTTTAAGACATGGGTCATGGAGCACTGTGATGACAAGGTCCTGGAGCACTGTGATGAGAAGACCATGGAGCCTTGTGATGACAAGTCTCATGGAGCATTCTGATGAAAAGGGGCAAGGAGCATTGTAATTACAAGGGTCTTGGAGAATTGGGATGACAAGGGCATGGAGCATTTGGATGAGAAGACCATAGAGCGTTCTGATGACATGCATCATGGAGCTTTGTGATGACAAGGGCATGGAGCATTGTGATTACAGAGGTCTTGGAGCATTGTGATGAAAAGGGCATGAATCATTGTGATGGAAAAGGCATGGAGCCTTGTCATGACAGGGTTCAAGGAGCATACTGACGACAAGTGTCAGGGAACATTGTGATGACAAGTGTATTGAGCATTGTGATGGCAAAGGTCATGGAGCATTGTGATGAGAAACCCCTGTAAAATTGTGATGACGAGCGTCATGTGGCGTTGTGATGACAAGTGTTATGGAACATTGTGATAACAACGGTTTGGAGCATTGTGATGACAGAGGTCATGGAGCATTTTGATTTCATTGTGATGACAATAGCAAGAAGCATTATGATGATGGGCATGGTGCATTGTGATGACAGGGTTCATGGAGCATTGAGATGAAAAGGGGCATGGAGCATTGTGATTAAAGTGGTCTGGGAGCATTGTGATGACAAGGGCATGGAGCATTGTGATGAGAAGGCAATGGAGCATTCTGATGACATGCGTCATGGAGCTTTGTGATGACAAGGACATGGAGCATTGTGATGACAGTGACATGGAAATTTGGTCTAACAAGTTTCATGGATTATTGTGATGACAGTGGGCATGGCGCATTGTGATGACAAGGGCATGAAGCATTGTGATTACAAAATCATGGATTATTGTGAAGACAGGTGACAGGAAGCGTTGTGATGACATATGTCACGGTCTATTGAGATGACAATGGCATGGAGCATTGTGATGACAGGGGCATGGAGCATTGTGATGACAACGGACATTGGGAATTTTGATGACAAGGTATGAAGCATTTTGATGACAAAGGCATGGAGCTTGCTATGACAGGTGTCATGGGGCATTACGATCACAGATGTATGGAGAATTGTGATGACAAGAGCATGTAACATTTTGATGAGAAGTGTCATGGAGCATTGTGATGAGAGTGGGCCTGGAACATTGTGATGACAAGGGCACGGAACACTGAGATACATGGGTCATTGAGGATTGTAATGACAAGAGCATGGAGAATTGTGATGAGAAGGGCATCGAGCATTGGAACAAGCATCATGGACCTTTGTTATGAAAAGGGCATGGAGCAATGTGATGAGAGGCTTCATGGAGCATTGTGATGAGAAGACCATGGAGTCTTGTGATGACAAGTCTCGTGGAGCATTCTGATGAAAAGGGGCATGGAGCATTGTGATTACATGGGTCTTGGAGCATTGTGATTACAAGGGCATGGAAAATTGTGAGAGAAGGCCAAGGAGCATTGTGATGACATGCGTCATGGAGCTTTGTGATGACCAGGGCAAAGAGCATTGTGATTACAGGCGTCTTGGAGCATTATGATTAAAAGGCTCTGGATCATTGTGATGAAAAAGGCATGGAGCCTTGTCATGACAGGGTTCAAGGAGCATACTGATTGAAAGAGTCAGGAAGCATTGTGATGACAAGTGTATTGAGCATTGTGATGACGAAGGTCATGGAGCATTGTGATGAGAAGACCATGGATAATAGTGATGACGAGCGTTATGGGGCATTGTGATGACAAGTGTTATGGAACATTGTGATCAGAACGGTTTGGAGCATTGTGATGACAGCGGTCATGTAGCATTTTGATTTCATTGTGATGACAATAGCATGAAGCATTATGATGATGGGCATGGTGCATTGTGATGAGAGGGTTCAAGGAGCATTGAGATGAAAAGGGGTATGGAGCATTGTGATTACAGGTGTCTTGTATCATTGGGATGGAAAGGGCATGGAGTATTGTGATGGCAATGGTCATGGAGCATTTTCATGACAAGAGTCCCAGATCATTGTGTTGTCATGGGTCATGGAGCATTGTGATGACAGGGGCATGGAACATTGGTCTGACAAGTTTCATGGAGTATTGTGATGACAGTGGGCATGGCGCCTTGTGATGACAAGGGAATGGAGCATTGTGATGACAAGGTCATGGATTATTGTGAAGACAGGTGTCAGAGAGCATTTTGATGAAATATGTCAAGGTGCATTGTGATGACAATGGCATGGAGCATTGTGATGCCAATTGTCATGGAGGATTGTGATGACAAATGTAATGGAGCATTGTGATGACAAGGGCTTGGAGCATTGTGATGAGAAGTGTCATGGAACATTGTGATGACAAGGGCATGGAGCATTGTGATGAAAACGGCCATTGAGAATTTTGATGACAACGTCGTGAAGCATTGCGATGACAATCACATGGAGATTGCTATGACAGGGGTCATGGAGCATTGCGATGACAAGTGCATGGATAATTGTGATGACAAGAGCATGTAACATTGTGATGAGAAGTGTCATGGCGCATTGTGATGAGAGGGACGTGGAGAATTGTGATGACAAGGGACATGGAGCATTGTGATGACCAGGGCATTCAGCGTTGTGATAGCAAGACCGTGGAACATTGTGATGAGAAGATCATGGGTAATTGTGATGACGAGCATCATGGAGCACTGTAATGACAAGGGGAATGGAGCATAGTGATGACAGGTGTCATGGATCATTTTGATGAGAGGGGTCATGGAGCCTTCTTATGACCAGCTTGTAGAGTATTGTGATGACACTGACATGGATCATTGTGATGAAAAGGGCATGAAGCATTGTGATGAAAAAGGCATGGAGTCTTTTCATGACAGGTTTCAAGGAGCATTCTGACGACAAATGTCAGGGAGCATTGTGATGACAAGTGTATTGAGCATTGTGATGACAAAGTTCATGCAGCATTGTGATGACAGGAATCATGGAGCTTTGTGATGACAAGGGTTATGGAACATTGTGATCACAAGGGTTTGGAGTATTGTGATGAGAGAGGGCATGGAACATTTTCATTTCAACGACCATGGAGAATTGTGATGACAAGGGCATGAAGCAATGTGAACACAAGATTCATCGAGGATTTTGATGACAATCGGAATGGAGTACTGTGATGACAAGCACATGGAGCATTGCGATGACAAGGTCATGTAGCATTTTGCTGACAAATGCACGGAACATTTTGATGACAAGTGTCATGGAGCACTGAGATGACAAGCGTCACGGAGCATGGTGATTACAGGGGTCATGGAGCATTGGGATGGCAAGGGCATGGATCATTTTGATGATAAGGGTAATGGAGCATTCAGATGACAAGTGTCCCGGATCATTTTGTTGTCACGGGTCATGGAGCGTTGTGATGACAGTGGTCATGGAGCATTTTGATGACAAGGGATTGGTACATTGTGACAATAAGGGCATGTAGCATTGTGATGACTGGGGCTGTGGAATATTGTGATGACAGGGTTGAGGGAGTATTGTGATGAATAGTGATGGAACATTGTGAAATCAATGGTGAGAGAGCATTTTAATGAGAAGTGCATTGAGCATTGTGATTACAAGTTGTATGGAGCATTGTGATGACTAGGATGTGGAGCATTGTGATGACAAGTGCATGGCGCATTGTGATGACATGGGTCAAGGAGCATTGTGCTGAAAAGCGCATGGAGCATTGTGATGACATGTGTCATGGATCATTGTGCTGACAAAAGCATGGTGCATTGTGATGACAAGGGTCACAGAGCACTGTGATAAAAATTTCATGGAGCATTGTGGTGACAAAGGTCACAGAGCCTTGTGTGACAGGGGCATGGACCATTGTGATGAGAAAGGTCATGAATCATTTTTATGACTGGGGTCACAGAGCATTGTGATGACAGGGGTCATGGAGCATTGAGATGAAAAGGGGCATGGAGCATTGTGATTACATGTGTCTTGGACCATTGTGATGACAAGGGCATGGAGTATTCTGATGACATGTGTCATGGATCTTTGTGATGACAAAGGCATGGAACATTGTGATTACAAGGGTCTTGGAACATTGTGATGACAAGGGTCATGGAGCCTTGGATGAAAAGGCCGGGGAACATTGTGATGGCAGGGTTCATGGAGCATTGTTATGACAAGGATCTTGGAGCACTGCGATGACAAGTGCTTGGAGAATTGTATTGACAAGAGCATGTAACATTTTGATGAGAAGTGTCATGGAGCACTGTGATGACAAGGACATGTAGAATTGTGATGACCAGGGCATGGAGCATTGTGAAGGCAAGACCATGGAGCATTGTGATGAGAAGACCATGGATAATTGTGATGATGAGCATCATGGAGCACTGTAATGACAAGGGACATGGAGCATTGTGATGTCCAGGGCATGGAGCATTGTGATGGCATGTCCGTGGAGCATTGTGATGGCAAGACAATGGAGCATTTTGATGACGAGTGTCATCGAGCACTGTAATGACACGGGGCATGGAGGATAGTGATGACAAGTGTCATGGATCATTGTGATAACAAGGGTCATGGAGCATTCTGATAACAAGTTTCTGGAGTATTGTGATGACAATAACATGGAGCATTGTGATGAAAAAGGCATGGTGCATTTTGATGAAAAAGGCATGGAACCTTTTCATGACAGGTTTAAAGGAGCGTTCTGATGTCAAGTGTCAGGGAGCATTGTCATGACAAGTGTATTGAGCATTGTGATGACAATGGTCATGGAGTATTGTGATGACAGGCATCATGGAGCGTTGTGATGACAAGTGTTATGGAACATTGTGATCACAAGGGTTTGGAGCATTGTGATGACAGAGGTCATGGATCATTTTCATTTCAAGTAGCATGGAGCGTTGTCATGACATGGCATGAAGCAATGTGAACCCAAGGTTCATGGAGGATTTTGATGACAATGGGAATAGAGTATTTTGATGACAAGTGCATGGAGCATTGTGATGACAAGGTCATGTAGCATTTTGCTGATAAATGCATGGAGCATTTTGATGACAAGTGTAATGGAGAACTGTGATGAAAAGTGTCACGGAGCATTGTGATTACAGGTGTCATAGAGCATTGGGATGGCAAGGGAATGGATCATTGTGATGAAAAAGGCATGGAGCCTTGTCATGACAGGGTTCAAGGAGCATACTGACGACAACTGTCAGGGAGCATTGTGATGACAAGTGTATTGAACATTGTGATGAAAAAGGTCATGGAACATTGTGATGAGAAGTGCATGGATAATTGTGATGTCGAGAGTCATGGGGCGTTGTGATGACAAGTGTTATGGAGCATTCTGATCACAAGGGTTTGGAGCATTGTGATGACAGAGGTCATGTAGCATTTTGATTTCATTGTGATGACAATAGCGTGAAGCATTATGCTGATGGGCATGGTTCGTTGTGATGACAAGGTTCATGGAGCATTGAGATGAAAATTGGCCTGGAACATTGTTATTACTTGGGTCATGGAGCCTTGTGATGACAATGCCGTGAAACATTGTGATGACAGGAGAGAGGGAATAGTGTGATGACTAGTGTTGGGAAATTATGATATTAGTGGTGAGACAGCATTTTGATGTGAAATTCATGGTGCTTTGTGATGACAAGTTTTACGGAGCATTGTGATGACAAGGTTGGGGAGCACTGTGATGCCAAGCGCATGGCACACTGTGAAGACATGGGTCATGGAGCATTGTGCTGACAAGGGCATGTAGCATTGTGATGACAAATGCCATGGAGCATTGTGGTGAAAAAGGCATGGAGCATTGTGATGACAAGTGTCATTGAGTGTTGTGCTGAGAAAGGCATGGAGCATTGTGATGAAAAGTTCATGGTGCATTGTGTTTACACAGGTCACAGAGCCTTGTGATGACGAGGGCATTGACCATTGTGATGACAAATATCATGAAACATTGTGATGAATGGAGTCACGGAGCATTGTGATGACAGGGGCATGGAGCATTGGTCTCACAAATTTCATGGATTATTGTGATGACAGTGGGCATGGTGCATTGTGATGAAAAGAGCATGGAACATTGTGATGACAACGTCATGGACTATAGTGAAGACAGGTGTCAGGGAGCATTGTGATGACATATGACATGGTCCATTTTGATTCCAATAACATGTAGCATTGTGATGACACGTCTCCTGGACGATTGTGATGACAAAGGTAAAGGAGCATTGTGATGATCAGGGCATGGAGCAATGTGATGGCAAGACTGTGGAGCATTGTGATGAGAAGACCAAGGATAATTGTGATAAAGAGCATCATAGAGCATTATGATGACAAGAGCCATGGAGCATTCTGGCATAAGATATCACTTATGAAGGAAATGTAAACATGCCTACATATGAACTGAATTAGGAAAGAGAACAGTGTCCCACATTTAGAAAACATACTTATGCCTGCTTAAGGGGAAAGAGAGGTGGGGAGATGTACAAAACCAGAGTTTGATATTAGCACAGGTACCGTTCCATAATCCAAATACAGAATAGACAAGACCTACTCCTTCCTCAGTGAACGGGATTGAACACCCATATTCCCCGCAGAGGAATATATCAGAGTAGTAAGAATTTCAAAACCTATGTATCGATATGTCTCTGAAAGGGAATCAAGTGTGTGTAGACTGGCATAAACATGGCAGTGCGAATAAGCTCAAAACCACTATAAAAAGGAATTTCAAAAACAAAACAAAAAAACAGGGTAATTCTTTACAATTCCTTCAGGGGCTCTGATGAAACCTGGAATGACCCTATCTACAATGACAGCTGGATGTGGCATAAGGCTGGACACTTGGGACTGAGAGGATTGGTGAGATTCGGTGACCAAATGCAGACCCTTTAAAGCAATAATGCGTGGCACACATTCCAAGGTTCCAAACTATCCAAGTTGAAGGGAATATTACTACAGCTATAACATGTACGGGAAACCTAGAAAATGGACACACTGTGAATATGAAAGGTTTCTAAAACTCAAATAATAGTCCCTCTCCTGGTGCTCCAGTTTGACTTTCCAACTGCTTTACTATCAATCTCCCAACTTGGAAAGACAGCCCCTTTAACCTCCTGGTTCGCACAGGTTGCCAATTTGGCAGAGGATGAAAGGGAAGAGGGAGAACCAATGAGAGAGTAGCTGTTAGGCATTTGGACGGGCATATGTCACTCTAATTTCCCGGGAGGAAGAGGAATTAACCAAAGTCTCAGCCACCCGCCGGGAACCAGTATAGGTCCTGAACCAAAATTTTGGACTTGCGGTCAGCACACAAAAAACGAGTTGAAAAATGGAGCTTAGGGGCACAACAAAGCACAAACTGTCAGAGTAATAAAGGACAAAAATGGTCCAAAAATCTGTTGAGGGAAGGCAACGAGGGAGACTTCAAAGCAAGCCAGAATAGCAGGAAACAGATTTCAAGAGGTACATTGGAATCGCATTTAAAGCACAGGAAGAGGGGCACAACTTCGACAATGATGTACTTGGCCAGAAAGGGCGTATGCGTTTTCTCCTGAATATATTCAGGAGAAAACGCATACGCCCTTTTTGGCCAAGCAATCAAACAGGCAATTCAAATCTACACTACAATGAAGTATCACTTCCCACCAGTCAAAAGGGACATCCGCAAATGTGTAAAAACCAGAAAGGCAAGAGAGGCCCTGGAGAAAAGGGAGCCTAGTTATGCTGGTGGGCAGGATGTAAACTGCCAACTGCCTCTCTGGAGGACTGCATTGTGTTCCCTAAAACAAGTAAACAACAGAGCTACAGAGCCAAGGGCACTTCCAATCTAGGGAATATACCTTGGTAAAATTGAAAATCAATAGGACAGAGCCACCCCAAAATTAAGGTCTGCACTGCTTACAAGAACCTCAACTTGGGTACACCTTAAATATCCCAAGAAAGACAAAAATGGTTCAAGAAATTTTGTTACTTACGTACGATGGAATATCCGTCAGCCATGAAATCAATTTTATAAGGCCAGTAGCAGCAAAATGAGTGGATTCAGATACGATGATTCTAAGTGAAATAAGTCACAGAGAAAAAGAAACTTATCATAAGATATCACTTATGAAGTACCTGTAAACATGGCTACACATGAACTGAGTTAGGAAAGAGAACAGAGTCTCACGTTTAGAAAACACTCTTATGCCTGCTTAAGGGGGAAGGAGAGGAGGGGTGATGCATAAAACCAGAGTTTGATATCAGTACATGTACCGTTCCAAAAACCAACTATGGAATAGAAAAGGCCTATACTTTCCTCAGTGAAAGGGACTCAAAACCCCATATTTCCCGCAGAGGTATATATCTGGCTAGTAAGAAACTTAAAACCTATGTATTGATATGTCTCCGTAAGGGAATGAAGTGTGTCTTGACTGCCATAAACATGGCAGTGAGAATCAGCTCAAACACACTATAAAAAGGAATTTCAAAAACAAAACAATAAAACAGAGAAATTCTTTACAATTCCTTCAGGGGCTCTGATGAAACCTGGAATGACCCTATCTACAACGACAGCTGGATGTGGCATAAGGCTGGACACTTGGGACTGAGAGGATTGGTGAGATTCGGTGAGCAAATGCAGACCATTTAAAGCAATAATGTGTGGCACACATTCCAATGGTCCCAACTCTCCAGGTTGCAGGGAATATTACTACAGCTATAACATGTACGGGAAACATAGAGAATGGACACACTGTGAATATGAAAGTTTTCTAAAACTCAACTAATAAGCCCTCTCCTGGTGCTCCGGTTTGACTTTCCAACAGATTTACTACCAATCTCCCAACTTGGAAAGACAGCCCCTTTAACCTCCTGTGTCTCACACGTTGCCAATTTTGATGACAGGGGTCATGGAACATTGTGATGACAGGGGTGTGGGAGTATTGTGATGACTAGTGATGGAACACTGTGATATCAGTGGTGAGAGAGCATTTAGATGAGAAGTGCATGGAACATTGTGATAAAAATGTTTATGGAGCATTTTGATGACAAGGTTGTGGAGCATTGTGATGACAAGTGCATGGCACATTGTGATGACATGTGTCTCGGAGCATTGTGTTGAAAAGCACATGGAGCATTGTGATGAAAAGGGTCATGGAGCATTGTGCTGACAAAGGCATGGAGCATTGTGATGACAAGTGTTACAGAGCATTGTGATGACGGGGGGATGGACCATTGTGTTGACAAAGGTCATAAAGCTTTGTGATGACTGGAGTCAAGGAACATTATGATGTGAGGGGCAATGGAGCACTGTGATTACAAGGGCATGGAGCATTGTGATGACAGGGGCATGGAGCATTGGTCTGACAAGTTTCATGGATTATTGCTATGACAGTGGGCATGGAGCATTGTGATAACAGAGGTCATGGATCATTTTCATTTCAAGGACCATGGCACATTGTGAAGACAAGGGCATCAAGCAATGTGAACCCAAGTTTCATCGAGGATTTTGATGACAATGGGAAAGGAGCATTGTGATGACAAGTTCATGAAGCATTTTGCTGACAAATGTATGGAACATTTTGATGACAAGGGTTATGGAGCACTGTGATGACAAGCGTCACTGAACATTGTGATTACAGGGGTCATGGAGCATTGGGATAACAAGGGCATGGATCATTGTGATGAAAAGGGTCATGGAGCATTTTGATGACAAGAGTCCCGGATCATTGTGTTGTCAGGGGTGATGGATCGTTGTGATGACTGTGGTCATGGAGCATTGTGATGACAGGTGTCATGGAGCATTGTGATGACAAGGGCATGGTGCATTGTGAATGAGAAGGCCATGAAGCATTCTGATGACATGCGTCATGGAGCTTTGTGATGACAAGGGCATGGAGCATTGTGATTACAGGGTCTTGGAGCATTGTGATGACAAGTGTCATGGAGTCTTGTGATGACAAGGCCGTGGAACCTTGTGATGGCAGGGGTCATGGAGCATTGTTATGACAGGAGTAATGGAGCATTGTGATGACAAGGGCATGGAGCATTGGTCTGAAAAGTTTCATGGATTATTGTGATGAGAGTGTGCATGGAGCATTATGATGACAAGGGCAAGGTACACTTAGATACATGGGTCATGGAGGATTGTAATGACAAGGGCATGGAGCATTGTGATGAGAAGGGCATTGAGCATTGTGATGACAAGCGTCTTGGAGCTTTGTGATGACAAGGGCATGGAGCAATATGATGAGAGGCTTCATGGAGCATTGTGATGACAATGGCATGGAGCATTGTGATGCGAAGGGTCATGGAGCTTTGTGATGACAAAGGTCATGTAGCATTTTGATGACAAGGGAGTGGTACATTGTGACGATAAGGGAATGTAGCATTGTGATGATTGGGGTCATGGAACATTGTGATTAAAGGGGTTAGGGAGTGTTGTGATGATTAGTGATGGAACATTGTGATATCAGTGGTGAGAGATCATTTTCTTGAGAAGTGCATGGAGTATTGTGATGACAAGTTTTATGGTGCATTGTGATGTAAAATATGTGAAGCATTGTGTTGACAAGCGCATGGCACCTTGTGATGACATCGGTCATGGAGCAGTGTGCTGACAAGCTCATGGAGCATTGTGATGACAAGTGTATTGAGCATTGTGATGACAAATGTCATGGAACATTGTGATGAGAAGACCATTGATAATTGTGATAACGAGCGTAATGGGGCGTTGTGATGACAACTGTTATGGAACATTGTGATCACAAGGTTTTAGAACATTGTGATTACAGAGGTCATGGGGCATTTTGATTTCATTGTGATGAAAATAGCATGAAGCATTATGATGATGGGCATGGATCATTGTGATGACAGGGTTCATGGACCATTGAGATGAAAAGGGGCAAGGAGCATTGTGATTAAAGGGATCTTGGAGCATTGTGATGAGAAGGTCATGGAGCATTGGGCTGAAAATATTCATGGAGTATTGTGATGGCAGGGGTCATGGAGCATTGTGATGACAAGGGTCATGAAGCTCTGTGATGAAAAGCGTCATGGAGCATTCTGATTACAGGGGTCATGGAACATTGGGATGACAGGGTTCACGGGGCATTGGTCTGATAAATTTCTTGGATTATTGTGATGACAGTGGGCATGGTGCATTGTGATAAAAAGGGCATGAAGCATTGTTATAACAAGGTCTTAGTTTATTGTGAAGACAGGTGTCAGGGAGCATTGTGGTGCCATATGTCATGATCCATTGTGATGACAATGGCATGGAGCACTGTGATGCCAAGTGTCATGGAGAAATGTGATGACAAATATAATGGAGCATTGTGATGACAAGGGCTTGGAGACTTGTGATGACAAGGGTTATGGAGCATGGTGATGACAAGGGAATGGATCATTGTGATGACAAGTGTCATGGAGCATTTTGATGACAAGAGTCCAGGATCATTGTGTTGCCAGGGGTCATGGATCGTTGTGATGACAGTGGTCATGGAGCATAGTGATGACTGGGTTCATGGGGCATTGTGAAGAGAAGGTCATGGAGCATTGGGCTGTAAATATTCATGGAGTACTGTGATGACACGGGTCATGGAGCATTTTGATGACAAGGGAATGGAGCATTGTGATGAAAAGGGCATGGAGCATGTTGATGAGAAGGCAATGGAGCATTTTGAAGACATGCTTCATTAAGCATTGTGATGAGAAGGGCATGGAGCATTGTGATTACAGGGGTCTTGGAGTATTGTGATGAAAAGTGCAAGGATTATTGTGATGAAAAATGTATGGAGCCTTGACATGACAAGTTTCAAGGAGCATATTGACGACCATTGTCAGGGAGCATTGTGATGACAAGTTTATTGAGCATTGTGATGACAAAGGCCATGGAGTATTGTGAATAAAATACCATGGATAATTGTGATGATGAGCGTCATGGGGCATTGTGATGACAAGTGTAATGGAACATTGTGATCAAAAGGGTTTAGAGCATTGTGATGAGAGAGGTCATGGAGCATTTTGATTTCATTGTGATGACAATAGCATGAAGCATTATGATGATGGGCATGGTGCACTGTGATGACAGGGTTCATGGAGCATTGAGATGAAAAGGGGCGTGGAGGATTGTGATTACAGGGGTCTTGGAGCATTGCGATGACCAGGTCATGGAGCATTGTGATGAGAATGCGAAGGCGCATTTTGATGACATGAGACATGGAGCTTTGTGATGACAAAGGCATGGAGCATTGTGATTACAGGTGTCTTGGAGCATTGTGATGACAAGGGTCATGGAGCCTTGTGATGAGAAGGCCGTGGAACATTGTAATGGCAGTTTTTATAGAGCATTGTTATAACAGGGTAAAGGAGCATTTTCATGACAAGGGCATGGAGCATTGGTCTGAAAATTTTCATGGATTATTGTGATAAGAGGGGCAATGGAGCATTGTGATGACAAGGGCACGGAACACTGTGATACATGGGTCATGGAGGATTGTAATGACAAGCCTTGGAGATTTGTGTTAAGAAGAGCATCGAGCATTGTGATGAAAAGCATCATGGAGCCTGTGATGAAAAGGGCATGTAACAATGTGATGAGAGGGTTCATGGAGCATTTTGATGACAAGGGCATGGAGCATTGTGATGCCAATGGTCACGGAGCTTTGTGATGACAAAGGTCATGGAGGGTTTTGATGACAAGGGCGTGGTGTACTGTGATGAGAAGGGCAGTGAGCATTGTGATGAAAGGGTCATGGAGCAATTTGATGAAAAGTGTCATGGGACATTTTGATGACAGGGGTTATGGAACATTGTGATGTCAGGGGTCAGGGAGCATTGTGATGAAAAGGGTCATGGAGCATTGTGCTGACAAAGGCATGGAGCATAGTTATGACATGAGTAAGAGAACATTGTGATGAAAATTTCATGGAGAATTGTGGTGACAAATGTCACAGAGCGTTTTGATGACGAAGGCATGGACCACTGTGATGACAGGGGTCATGGAGCATTTTGATGACTGTGGTCATGGAGCATTGTGAAAACATGGGTCATGGAGCATTGTAATGAGACGGTCATTGAGCATTGCGCTGAAAATATACATGTAGTATTGTGATGACAGGGGTCATGGAGCATTGTGATGACAAGGGAATGGAGCACTGTGATGACAAGTTCCTGGAGCATTGTGATGAGAGGACCATGGAGCCTTGTGATGACAAGTGTCATGGAGCATTCTGATGAAAAGGTGCATGGAGCATTGTGGTTACAGGGGTTTTGTAGCATTGTGATGACAAGGGCATGGAGCATTGTGATGCGAAGGCCATGGAGCATTCTGATGACATGCGTCATGGATCTTTGTGATGACAAGGACATGGAGCATTGTGATGAAAATTGCATGGAGCCTTGCCATGACAGGGTTCAAGGAGCATACTGATGAGAAGTGTCAGGGAGCATTGTGATGATAAGTGTATTGAGCATTGTGATGACAAAGATCAAGGAGCATTGTGATGAGAAGACCATTGATAATTGTGATGACCATCCTCATGGGGCATTGTGATGACAAGAGTTATGGAACATTGTGATCAGAAGGGTTTGGAGCATTGTGATGACAGAGGTCATTGAGCATTTTGATTTCATTGTGATGACAATAGCATGAAATATTATGGTGATGGGCATGGTGCATTGTGATGACAGGGTTCATGGAGCATTGAGATGAAAAGGGGCATGGAGCACTGTGATTACAGCGGTCTTGGAGCATTGTGATGACAAGGGCATGGAGCATTGTGATGAGAAGGCCATGGAGCATTCTGATGACTTGCGTCATGCAGCATTGTGATGACAAGGGCCTGGAGCATTTGATTAGAGGGGTCTTGTAGCATTGTGATTACAAGGTTCATGGAGGCTTGTGATGACAAGGCCGTGGAACTTTGTGATGGCAGGGGTCATGGTGCATTGTTATGACAAGGGCACGGATCACGGTGATACATAGATCATGCAGGATTGTAATGACAAGGACATGTAGCATTGTGATGAGAAGGGCATCGAGCGTTGTGATGACAAGCCTCATGGAGATTTGTGATGACAAGTGCATGGAGCAATGTGATGAGAGTGTTCATGGAGCATTGTGATGACAATGGAATGGAGCATTGTGATGCCAAGTGTCATGGAACTTTGTTATGACAAAGATCATGGAGCATTTTGATAACAAGTGTGTGCTGCATTGTGATGAGAAGTGCAGGGAGCATTGTGATGACATGGGTTATGGAGCATTGTGCTTACCCGCACATCGAGCATTGTGCTGACAGCGGTCATGGAGCATTGTGGTGACAATGGCATAGAACTTTGTGATGACAAGGTTCACAGAGCACTGTGATGAATAGTTCATGGAGCATTGTGGTGACAAAGGTCACAAAGCCTTGTGTGACGAGGTCATGGAACATTGTGATGACAAATGTCATGAAGCACTGTGATGACTGTAGTCACGGAGCATTGTGATGACAGTGTACTTGGAGCATTGTGATGCCAAGGGCATGGAGCATTGTGATGAGAAGGCCATGGAGCATTCAGATGACATGTGTCATGGAGCTTTGTGATGACAAGGGCAGGGAGCATTGTGATTACAGGGGTCTTGCAGCATTGTGATGAAAAGGGAAAGGATCATTGTGATGAAAAAGGAATGGAGCCTTTTCATGACAGGGTTCATGGAGCATACTGATGACAAGTATCAGGGAGCATTGTGGTGATAAGTGTATTGAAGATTGTGGTGACAAAGGTCATGGAATATTGTAATGATTAAACCATTCATAATTGTGATGACGAGCGTCATGGGGCATTGTGATGACAAGTATTATGGAACATTGTGATCACAAGGGTTTTTAGCATTGTGATGACAGTTGTCATGGAGAATATTGATTTCATTGTGATGGCAATAGCATGTAACATTATGATGCTGTGCATGGTGCATTGTGATGACAGGGTTCATGGAGCATTGAGATAAAAAGTGGCATGGAGCACTGTGATTACAGGGGTCTTGGAGCATTGTGATGACAAGGGCATGGAGCATTGTGATGAGAAGTCTATGGAACATTCTGATGACATGCGTCATAGATCTTTGTTATGACACGTGCATGGAGCATTGTGATTACAGGGGTCTTGTAGAATTGTTATGACAACGGTCATGGAGCCTTGGATGACAAGGCCGTGGAACACTATGATGGCAGGGATCATGGAGCATTGTTATGACAGGGGTTATGGAGCATTGTGATGAGAAAGCCATGGAGCATTGTGACGAAAGTGGCATGGAAATTTGGTCTGACAAGTTTCATAGATTATTGTGATGACAGTGGGCATGACACATTGTGATGACAAGGGCATGGAGCATTGTGATGACAAGGTCAGGGAGTATTGTGAAGACAGGTGTCAGGGAGCATTTTGATGAAATATGTCATGGTCCATTGCGATGACATTTGTATGGAGCATTGTGATGCCAAGTGTCATCGAGGATTGTGATGACAAACATAATGGAGCATTTTGATGACAAGGGTTTAGAGCATCGTAATGCCAAGGGTCTTGGCACATTGTGATGACAAGGGCATGGAGCATTGTGATGACAGGGGCATGGAACATTGGTCTGACAAGTTTCATGGATTATTTGATGACAGTGGGCATGGCACATGGTGATGACAAGAACATGGAGCATTGTGATGACAAATGTCACAGAGCCTTTTGTGACGTGGGCATGGAACATTGTGATGACAAATGTCATAAAACATTGTGATGACTGGAGTCACGGAGCATTGTGATGACAGGGTTCCTTGAGCATTGTGATGACAAGGGCATAGAGCACTGTGATGACAGGGCCATGGAACTTTGGTCTGACAAGTTTCATGGATTATTGTGATGACAGTGGGCATGGCTCATTGTGATGACAATGACATGGAGCATTGTGATGCCAAGAGTCATGGAGGATTGTGATGACAAAGGTAATGAGCATTTTGATGATAAGGGTTTGGAGCACCGTGATGACAAGGGTCATGGAGCATTGTGATGACAAGGGCATGGAGCATTGTAATGAAAAGGGCACGGAACACTGTGATACATAGTTCATGCAGGAATGTAATGACAAGGTCATGGAGCATTGTGATGAGAAGTGCATCGAGCATTGTGATGACAAGCCTCATGGAGATTTGTGATGACAAGCACATGGCACATTGTGATGACATGGGTCATGGAGCACTGTGCTGACAAAGGCATGGTGCATTTTGATGACAAGTGTCACAGAGTATTTTGATGAAAAGTTCATGGAGCATTGTGGTGACAAATGTCACAGAGCCTTTTGTGACAATGGCATGGACCATTGAGATGACAAAGGTCATGAAGCATTGTGATGACTGGGGTCACGGAGCATTGTGATGACAGGGGTCATGGAGCATTGTGATACCAAGTGTCATGGAGGATTGTGATGACAAAGGTAATGGAGCATTTTGATGACAAGGGCTTGGGACATTGTGATGAGAAGCGTCATGGAGCATTATGATGTCAAGGGTAATGGAGCATTATGATGAGACGGTCATGGAGCATTGCGCTGAAAATGTTCATGGAGTATTGTGATTACAGTGGTCAAGGAGCATTGTGATGACAAGGGAATGGAGCATTTTGATGACAAGGTCCTGGAGCAGTGTGATGAGAAGACCATGGATCCTTGTGATGACAAGTCTAATGGAGCATTCTGATGAATAGGGGCATGGAGCATTGTGATTACAGGGATCTTGGAGCATTGTGATGACAAGGTCATGGAGCATAGTGATGAGAAGGCCATGGAGCATTCTGATGACATGTGTCATGGATCTTTGTGATGACAGGGACATGGAGCATTGTGATGACAGGGGCATGGAGCATTTTGATGACAGGGGCATGGAACATTGGTCTGACTAGTTACATGGATTATTGTGATGACAGTGGGAATGGCACATTGTGATGACAAGGGCATGGAACATTGTGATGACAAGGTCATGGAGTACTGTGAAGACAGGTGTCAGGGAGCATTGTGATGATATATGTCATTGTCCATTGTGATGACAATGGCATGGAGCATTGTGATACCAAGTGTCATGGAGGATTGTGATGACAAAGGTAATGGAGCATTTTGATGACAAGGGCTTGGGACATTGTGATGACAAGGGTCATGGAGCATTGTGATGACAAGGGCCATTGAGAATTTTGATGACAACGTCGTGAAGCATTGTCATGACAAGCGCATGGAGCCTGCTATGACAGGGGTCATAGAGCATTGCGATGACAAATGCCTGGAGAATTGGAATGAAAAGATCATGTAACATTGTGAAAAGAAGTGTCAAGGAGCATTGTGATGACAATGACCTGGAGAATTGTGATGACATGGGACATGGAGCATTGTGATGACCAGAGCATGGAGCATTGTGATGGCAAGACCGTGGAGCATTGTGATGAGAAGTTCACGGATAATTGTGATGACGAGCGTCATGGAGTACTGTAATGACAAGGGGCCTGGAGTATTGTGATTACAGAGGTGGTGGAGCAAAATTGATGAAAAGTGTCATGGAACATTTTGATGACAAGGTCGTGGTGCATTGTGATGAGAAGGGCAGGGAGCATTGTGATGACAAGGTCATGGAGCAAATTGATGAAAAGTGTCATGGATCATTTTGATGACAGGGGTTATGGAACATTGTGATGTCATGGGTCATGGAGCATTTTGATCAAAAGGGTCATGGAGCATTCTGATGAAAAGGTGCATGGAGCATTGTGATTACAGGGGTTTTGAAGCTTTGTGATTACAAGGTCAAGGAGCATTGTGATGAGAAGGCAATGGAGCATTCTGATGACATGCGTCATGGAGCTTTGTGATGACAAGGACATGGAGCATTGTGGTGAAAAAGGTCACAGAGCCTTGTGTGACGAGGGCATGGAACATTGTGATGAAAAAGGTCATGAAGCATTGTGATGACTGGTGTCATGGAGCATTGTGATGACAAGGGCATGGTACATTGTGATGACAGGGGCATGGAATATTGGTCTTACATGTTTCATCGATTATTGTGATGACAGTGGGCGTGGCGCATTGTGATGACAAGGTCTTGGAACATTGTGATGACAAGGTCATGGAGTATTGTGAAGACAGGTGTCAGGGAGCATTGTGATGACATATGTCATTGTCCATTGTGATGACAATGGCATGGAGCATTGTGATACCAAGTGTCATGGAGGATTGTGATGACAAAGGGAATGGAGCATTTGATGACAAGGGCTTGGAACATTGTGATGACAAGGGTCATGGAGCATTGTGATTACATGGGCATGGAGCATTGTGATGACAAGGGTCATTGAGAATTTTGATGACAATGTCGTGAAGCATTGTGATGACAAGCTCATGGAACTTGCTATGACAGGGATCATAGAGCATTGCGATGACAAGTGCATGGAGAATTGTGATGACAAGATCAGGTAACATTGTGATAAGAAGTGTCATGGAGCATTGTGATGACAAGGACGTGGAGAATTGTGATGACATGGGACATGGAGCATTGTGATGACCAGGGCATTGAGCATTGTGATGTCAGGACCGTGGAGCATTGTGATGAGAAGATCACGGATAATTGTGATGACGAGCGTCATGGAGCACTGTAATGACAAGGGGCATGGAACATTGTGTATCCAGGGTTCCTGGAGCATTGTGATGACAAGGGAATGGAGCATTTTCATGAGAAGGCCATGGAGCATTCTGATGACATGCGTCATGAATCATTGTGACGACAAGGGCATGGAGCATTGTGATTACAGAGGTCTTGGAGCACTATGATGACAAGGGTCATGGAGCTTTGGATGACAAGGCCGTGGAACATTCTGATGGCAGGGTTCATGGAGCATTGTTATGACAGGGGTAATGGAGCATTGTGATGACATGTGCATGGAACATTGGTCTGAAAATTTCTTGGATTATTGTGATGAGATTCGGCATGGAGCATTGTGATGACTAGGGCACGGAACACTTGATACATGTGTCATGGAGGATTGTAATGACAAGGGCATGGAGCATTGTGATGAGAAGAGTATAGAGCATTGTGATGACAAGCGTCATGGAGCATTGTGCTGACAAAGGCATGGAGCATAGTGAAGACATGGGTAAAAGAGCATTGTGATGAAATTTTCATGGAGCATTGTGGTGACAAATTTCACAGAGCCTTTTGATGAAGTGGGCATGGACCAGTGTGATGACAAGGTACTGGAGCATTGTAATGAGAGGACCATGGAGCCTTTTGGTGACAATTCTCATGGAGCATTCTGATGAAAAGGGGCATGGAGCATTGTGATTACAGGGGTATTGGATCCTTGTGATGACAAGAACGTTGAACATTGTGATGGCAGGGTTCATGGAGCATGGTTATGACATGGGCAGTGGAGGATTGTGATGACAAGGGCATCGAGCATTCGTCTGAAAACTTTAATGGATTACTGTGATGAGAGTGGGCATAGAGCATTGTGATGACAAGGGCACGGAACACTGTGATACATGGATCATGGATGTTCGTAATGACAAGGGCATGGGGCAATGTGATGAGAGGCTTCATGGAGCATTGTGATGACAAGGGTCATGGAGCATTTTGAATACAAGATTCCCATATCATTGTGTTGTCAGGGGTCATGGAGCTCTGTGATGACAGTGGTCATGGAGCATTGTGATGACAGGGTCATGGAGCATTGTGATAAGAAGGTCATGGAGCATTGGGCTGAAAATATTCATGGAGTATTGTGATGACGGGGTAATGGGGCACTGTGATGACAAGGTCCTGGGGCATTGTGATGAGAAAGCCATGGAGCCTTGTGATGACAAGTCTCATGGAGCATTCTGATGAAAATGTGCATGGAGCATTGTGATTACAGGGGTCATGAAACATTGTGATGAAAATGGCATGGAGCACTGTGATGCCAAGGGTCATGGAGTTTGTGATGACAAAGTTCATGGGGCATTTTGATGACAAGGTCGTGGTGCATTGTGATGAGAAGGGCAGGGAACATTTTGATGACAGGGTCATGGAGCAATCTGATGAAAAGTATCATGGAATATTTTGATGACAGTGGTTATGGAACATTGTGATGTCAGGGGTCATGGAGGATTGTGATGAAAAGGGTCATGGAGCATTTTGATGACAGGGGTTATGGGACATTGTGATGTCAGGGTTCATGGAGCATTGTGATGATAAGGTCATGTAGCATTGTCATGACACGGATCATGGAACATTGTGATGACAGGGGGGAGAGAGCATTTTAATGAGAAGTGCATGGAGCATTGTGATGACAAGGTTTTTGGAGCACTGTAATGACAAGGATGTGGAGCACTGTGATGACAAGCACATGGCGCATGGTAACGACATGGGTTGTGGAGCATTGTGCTCACAAGCGCATGGAGCATTGTGATGACAACGGTCATGGAGCATTGTGCTGACAAAGGCATGGAGCATGGTGATGACAAGGATCACAGAACATTGTGATGAAAAGTTCATGGAGCATTGTGGTGAGAAATGTCACAGAGCCCTGTGTGACGAGGACATGGACCATTGTGATGACAAATGTCATGAAGCCTTGTGATGACTGGAGTCACAGAATATTGAGATGACAGAAGTCTTGGAGCACTGTGATGACAAGGACATGGAGCAATGTGATGAGAAGGCCATGGAGCATTCTGATGACATGCATCATGGAGCTTTGTGATTAAAGGTCATGGAGCATTGTGATTACAGCGGTCTTGGAGCATTGTGAAGAAAATGGTATGGATCATTGTTATGAAAAAGGCATGGAGCCTTGTCATGACAGGGTTCAAGGAGCATACTGATGACAAGTGTCAGGGAGCATTGTGATGACAAGTGTATTGAGCCTTGTGATGACAAAGGTCATGGAGCATTGTGCTGACTGGAGTTACGGAACATTGTGATGACAAGGGTATGGAGCATTCTGATGACAGGGGCATGGTGCATTGGTCTGACAAGTTTCATTGTTTATTGTGATGACAGTGGGCAAGGCACATTCTGATGAGAAGAGCATGGAGCATTATGATGAGAAGGTCATGTAGTACTGTGAAAACAGGGGTATGGGGGCATGTGATGACATATGTCATGGTCCATTGTGATGACAATGGCATGGAGTATTGTGTTGCCAAGTGTCATGGAGGAATGTGATGACAAAGTTAATGGAGCTTTGTGATGACAGGGGTTTGGAGCATTGTGATGGCAAGGGTCAGGGAGCATTTTGATGACAAGGGCATGGAGGATTCTGATGACAAGGGCCATTGAGAATTTTGATGACAAGTTCCTGAAGCATTGTGATGAAAAGCACATGGAGCTTGCTATGACAGGGGTCATGGAGCAATTCGATGACAAGTGCATGGAGAACTGTGATGACAAGAGCATGTAACATTGTGATGAGAAGTGTCTTGGAGCATCGTGATGGTAAGACCGTGGAGCATTGTGATGAGAAGACAATGGATAATTTTGATGACGAGCGTCATGGAGCACTGTAATGACATGGGTCATGGAGCATGGTGAAGACAGCTGTCATGGAGCATTGTGGTCACAGGGATCATGGAGCATTGTGATGACAAGGGTCATGGAGCATTCTGATGACAAGCTTGTGGAGTATTGTGATGACAATGGCATGGAGCATTGTGAGGAACAGGGCATGGAGCATTGTGATGAAAAAGGCATGGAGCCTTTTCATGACAGGGTTCAAGGAGCATTCTGACGAAAAGTGTCAGGGAGCATTGTGATGACAAGTGTATTGAGCATTGTGATGAAAAAGTTCATGGAGCATTTTGATGACAAGGGCATGGAGTATTGTGATGACAGGCATCATGGAGCGTTGTGATGACAATTGTTATGGAACATTGTGATCACAAGAGTTTGGAGCATTGTGATGACACAGGTCATGGATCATTTTGATTTCAAGAATCACGGAGCATTGTGATGACAAGGGCATGAAACAATGTGATCCCAAGGGTCACGGAGGATTGTGATGACAGTGGTAAAGGAGAATTGTGATGACAATTGCATGGAGCATTGTGATGACAAGGTCATGTAGCATTTTGCTGACAAAGGCATGGAGAATTGTGATGACAAGTGTCATGGAGCTCTGTGACGACAAGCGTCAAGGAGCATTTTGATTACAGGGGTCATGGAGCATTGGGATGACAAGCACATGGAACATTCTGATGACAATTGGCATGGATCATTTTGATGACTGTGGTCATGTAGAATTGTGATGACATGGGTCATGGAGCTTTGTGATGAGAAGGTCATGGAGCATTCGGCTGAAATTATTCATGGAGTACTGTGATGACAGGGGTCATGGAGCATTGTCATGAGAAGGGAATGGAGCAATGTGATGAGAAGGTCCTGGAGCATTGTGATGAGAGGGCAATGGAGCCTTGTGATGACAAGGGTCATGGAGCATACTGATGAAATGGTGCATGGAGCATTGAGATTGCAGGGGTTTTGAAGCATTGTGATGACAAGAGCATGGAGTATTGTGATGAGAAAACAATGGAGCATTCTGATGACATGCGTCATGGTGCTTTGTGATGGCAAGGAGTTGGAGCATTGTGATTACAGGGGTCTTGGAGCATTGTGATGAAAAGGGAATGGATCATTGTAATGAAAAATGCATGGAGCCTTGTCATGACAGGGTTCAAGGAGCATACTGATGACAACTGTCAGGGAGCATTGTGATGATAAGTGTATTGAGCATTGTGATGACAAAGATCATGGAACATTGTGATGAGAAATCCATGGATAATTGTGATGACCACCCTCATGGGGCATTGTGATGACAAGTTTTTATGGAACATTGTGATCAGAAGGGTTTGGTGCAATGTGATGACAGTGGTCATTGAGCGTTTTGATTTCATTGTGATAACAATAGCATGAAATATTATGGTGATGGACACGGTGCATTGTGATGACAGGTTTCATGGAGCATTGAGATGAAAAGGGGCATGGAGCATTGTGATTACAGGGCTGTTGGAGCATTGTGATGACAAGGGCATGGAGCATGGTGATGAGAAGGCCATGGAGCATTCTGATGACATGCATCATGGAGCTTTGTGATGACAAGGGCACGGAGCATTGTGATTACAGGGGTCTTGGAGCATTGTGATGACAAGGGTCATGGAGGCTTGTGATGACAAGGCCGTGGAACCTTGTGATGGCAATGGTCATGGATCATTGTTATGACAGGGGTAATGGAGCTTTCTGATGACAAAGGTCTTGGGGCATTTTGATGACAAACGCGTGGTGCATTGTGATGACAAATGTCATGGAGCATTTTGATGACAAGGTCGTTGTGCATTGTGATGAGAATTTCAGGGAGCATTGTGATGAGAGGGTCTTGGAGCAAATTGATGAAAAGTGTCATGGAACATTTTGATAAGAGGGGTTATGGAATATTGTGATGACAAGGGCATGGAGTATTGTGATGAGGAGGCAAAGGAGCATTCTGATGACATGCGTCATGGAGCTTTGTGATGAGAAGGACATGGAGCATTGTGATTACAGGGGTCATAGAGCATTGCGATGACAAGTGCATGGACAATTGTGATGAAAATATCATGTAACATTGTGATAAGAAGTGTCAAGGAGCATTGTGATGACAAGGACTTGGAGTATTGTGATGACATGGGACATGGAGCATTCTGATGACCAGGGCATGGAGCATTGTGATGGCAAGACCGTGGAGCATTGTGATGAGAAGATCACGGATAATTATGATGACGAGTGTCATGGAGCCCTGTAATGACAAGGGGCATGGAGCATTGTGATTACAGGGTTCTGGAAGCATTGTGATGACAAGGGCATGGAGCATTGTAATGAGAAGGCCTCGGAGAGTTCTGAAGACATGCGTCATGAATCTTTGTGACGACAAGGGCATGGAAAATTGTGATTACAGGGGTCTTGGAGCATTGTGATGACAAGCGTCATGGAGCCTTGGATGCCAAGGCGGTGGAACATTGTGATGGCAGGGGTCATGGAGCATTGTTATGACAGGGGTAATGGAGCATTGTGATGACAAGGACATGGAACATTGGTCTGAAAATTTCATGGATTATTGTGATGAGATTCGGCATGGAACATTGTGATGACTAGGGCACGGAACACTGTGATACTTGTGTCATGGAGGATTGTAATGACAAGGGCATGGAGCATTGTGATGAGAAGAGTATCGAGCTTTTTGATGACAAGTGTCATGGAGCATTGTGGTGACAAGGGCATGGAGCGATATGATGAGAGGTTTCATGTAGCATTGTGATGAAATGGCATGGAGCAGTGTGATGCAAAGGGTCATGGAGCTTTGTGATGAGAAAGGTCATGGAGCATTTTGATGACAAGGTCGTGGTGCATTGTGATGACAAGGACATGGAGCACTGTGATTACAGGGGACTTGGAGCATTGTGATGACAAGGGCATGGAGCATTGTGATGACAAGTTTTATGGAGCATAGCGATGAAAAGGATGTGGAGCATTGTGATGAAAAGAGCATGGCACATAGTGATGACATGTGTCATGGAGCACTGTGCTGACAAAGGCATGGAGCATTGTGATGACAAGGGACACAGAGCACTGTGATGAATATTTCATGGAGCATTGTGGTGACAAAGATCACAGAGCATTGTGTAACGAAGGCATGGACCATTGTGAGGACATAGGTCATGAATCTTTGTGATGACTGGAGTCACGGTGCATTGTGATGAAAGCGGTGATGGAGCATTTTGATGACAAGGGCATGGAGCAATGAGATGACAGGGGCATGGAACACTGGTCTGACAAGTTTCACGGATTATTGTGATGACAGTCGGCATGGAACATTGAGATGACAAGGGAATGGAGCATAGTGGTGACAAATGTCACAGAGCCTTGTGTGACGAGGGCATGGACCATTGTGAGGACAATGGTCATGAAGCATTGTGATGACTGGAGTCTCGGAGCATTGTGATGACAGGGGTCATGGAGCATTTTCATGACAAGGGCATGGAGCATTGAGATGAAAGTGGCATGGAACTTTGGTCTGACATGTTTCATGGATTATAGTGATGACAGTGGGCATGGCACATTGTGATGACAAGGGCATGGAACATTGTGATGACAAGGTCATGGAGAATTGTGAAGCAAGGTGTCAGGGATCATTGTGATGACATATGTCATTGTCCATTGTGATGACAATGGCATGGAGCATTGTGATACCAAGTGTCATGGAGGATTGTGATGACAAAGGTAATGAAGCATTTTGATGACAAGGGCTTGGAACATTGCGATGACAATGGTCATGGTGCTTTGTGATGACAAGGGCATGGAGCATTCTAATGAAAAGGTACATGGAGCATTGAGATTACAGGGATTTTGAAGCAATGTGATTACAAGGGCATGGAACATTGTGATGAGAAGGTTTATGGAGCATTTTGATGACAAGGATTTGGAGCATTGTGATGACAAGTGCATGGTTCATTGTGATGACATGGGTTATGGAGCATTGTGCTGACACACGCATCGAGCATTGTGATGACAAGGGTCATGGAGCATTGTGCTGACAAAGGCATGGAGGTTTGTGATGACAAGGGTCACAGAGCATTGTGATAAAAATTTCATGGAGCATTGTGGTGACAAAGGTCACAGAGCTTTGTGTGATGAGGTCATGGACCATTGTGATGACAAATGTCCCGAAGCATTGTGATGACTGGAGTCACGGAGCATTGTGAATAACAGGTGTCTTGGAGCATTGTGATGAAAAGGGAATGGATCACTGTGATGAAAATGGTATGGAGCCTTGTCATGACAGTGTTCAAGGAGCATACTGATGACAAGTGTCAGCGAGCATTGTGATGCCAAGTGTATTGAGCATTGTGGTGACAAAGGTCATGGAGCATTTTGATGAGAAGACCTTGCATAATTGTGATGACGAGCGTCATGGGGCATGTGATGACAAGTGTTATGGAACATTGTGATCAGAAGGGTTTGGAGCATTGTGATGACAGAGGACATGGAGCATTTTGTTTTCATTGTGATGACAATAGCATGAATCATTATGATGATGGGCATGGTGCATTGTGATGACAGTGTTCATGGAGCATTGAGATGAAAAGTGGCATGGAGAATTGTGATTACAGAGGTCTTGGAGCATTGTGATGACAAGGGTCATGGAGCCTTGTGAGGACAAGGCCGTGGAACATTGTGATGGCAGCGGTCATGGAGCATGGTTATGACAGGTGTAATGGAGCATTGTGATGACAAGGACATGGAGCAATGTGATGAGAGATTTCATTGAGCATTGTGATGACAATGGCATGGAGCATTGAGATGCCAAGGGTCATGGAGCTTTGTGATGACAAATGTCATGGGGCATTTTGATGACAAGGGCGTGGTGCATTGTGATGAGAAGTGTAGGGAGCATTGTGATGACAGGGTCATAGAGCAATTTTAATAAAAGGGTCATGGAATATTTTGATGACAGGGGTTATGGAACATTGTGATGTCAAGGGTCATGAAGCATTGTGATGAAATGGGTCATGGAGCATTTTGTGACAGGGGTTATGGAAAATTGTGATGTCAGTGGTCATGGAGCATTGTGATGATAAGGGCATGGAGCACTGTGATGACAGTGGTCATGGAACATTGTGATGACAAGGGTGAGCGAGTATTGTGATGACTAGTGATGGAACATTGTGATAAATGTGGTGAGAGAACATTTTGATGAGAAGTGCATGGAGCATTGAGATGACAAGTTTTATGGAGCATAGCGATGAAAAGGATGTGGAGCATTGTGATGAAAAGAGCATGGCACATTGTGATGACATGTGTCATGGAGCATTGTGCTAACATCCGCATGGAGCATTTTGATGACAAATGTCATGGAGCATTGTGCTGTCAAAGGGCATGGAGAATTGTGATAACAAGGGACACAGAGCATTGTGATGAAAATTTCATGCAGCATTGTGCTGACAAGCAAAAGGAGCATTTTGATGACAACTGTCATGGAGCATTGTGCTGACAAAGGCAATGAGCATTTTGATGACAAGGGACACAGAGCATTGTGATGAAATATTCATGGAGCATTGTGGTTAAATAGATCACAAAGCCTTGTGTGACGAGGGCATGGACCATAGTGATGAGATATGTCATGAAGCATTCTGATGACTGTAGTAACGGAGCATTGTGATGAAACGGGTCATGGAGCATTGTGATGACAAGGGCATGGAGCAATGTGAAGACAGGGGCATGGAACATTGGTCTGACAAGTTTCATGGATTATTGTGATGACAGTGGGCATGGAGCATTGTAATGACAAGGGCATGGAGCATTCTGGTGACAACGGCATGGAGCATTTTCATGACAAGGGACACAGAGCATTGTGATGAAATATTCATGGAGCATTGTGGTGTAAAAGATCACAGATCCTTGTTTGAAGAGGACATGGACCACTGTGAAGACAAAGGTCATGAAGCATTGTGATGTCTGGAGTCACGGACCATTATGATGACAGGGGTCATGGAGCATTGTGATGACAAGGGAATGGAGCATTGTGATGACAGGGGCATGGAACACTGGTGTGACAAGCTTCATGGATTATTGTGATGACAGTGGGCGTGGCGCATTGTGATGACAATGGCATGGAACATTGTGATGACAAGGTAATGGAGTATTGTGAAGACAGGTGTCAGGGAGCATTGTGATGACATATGCAATTGTCCATTGTGATGACTATGGCATGGAGCATTGTGATACCAAGCGTCATGGAGGATTGTGGTGACAAAGGTAATGGAGCATTTTGATGACAAGGGCTTGGAACATTGCGATGACAAGGGTCATGGAGCATTGTGATGACGAGGGCATGGAGCATTTTGATGAAAAGGTGCATGGAGCATTGAGATTACAGGGGTTTTGAAGCAATGTGATTACAAGGGCATGGAGCACTGTGATGAGAAGGCAATGGAGCATTCTGATGAGAAGGGGCATGGAGCATTGTGATTACAAGGGCATGGAGCATTGTGAGAGATGTCCAAGGAGCATTCTGATGACATGCGTCATGGAGCTTTGTAAAGACCAGGGCATGGACCATTGTGATGAGAAAGGTCATGAAGCATTGTGATGACTGTAGACACGGAGCATTGTGATGACAGGGGTCATGGAGCATTGTGATGAAAAGGGGCATGGAGCATTGTGATTACAGGGGTGTTGGAGCATTGTGATGACAAGGGCATGGAGCATTGCGATGAAACGGCCAGGGATAATTGTAATGACCAGCGTCATGGGGAATTGTGATGACAAGTGTTATGGAACATTGTGATCACAAGGGTTTGGAGCATTGTGATGACAGAGGTCATGGAGCATTTTGATTTCACTGTGATGAAAATAGCATGAAGAATTATGATGATGGGCATGGTGCATTGTGATGACAGGGTTCATGGAGCATTGAGATGAATAGGGGCATGGAGCATTGTGATTACAGGGGTGTTGGAGCATTGTGATGACAAGGGCATGGAGCATTGTGTTGAGAAGGCCATGGAGCATTCTGATGACATGCATCATGGAGCTTTGTGATGACAAAGAAATGGAGCATTGTGATTAGAGGGGTCTTGGAGCATTGTGATGAAAAGGGTCATGGAGGCTTGTGATGACAAGGCCATGGAACCTTGTGATGGTAAGTGTCATGGAGCATTATTATGACAGGGGTAATGGAGCATTGTGATAATAAGGACGTGGAGCACTGGTCTGAAATATTTCATGGATTATTGTGATGAGAGTGGGCATGGAGCATTGTGATGACAAGGGCACGGAACACTATGATACATAGGTCATGGAGGACTGTAATGATAAGGGCATGGAGCATTGTGATGAGAAGGGTATTGAGCATTGTGATGACAAGCGTCATGGAGCTTTGTGATCACAAGGGCATGGAGCAATGTGATGAGAGGGTTCAAGGAGCATTTGATGATAATGGCATGGAGCACTGTGATGCCAATGGTCATGGAGCTTTGTGATGAAAAATGTCATGGAGCATTTTGATGACAAGGCCGTGGTGCATTGTGATGAGAAGTGCAGGGAGCATTGTGATGACAGGGTCATGGAGCAATTTGATGAAAAGTTTCATGGAACATTTTGATGAGAGGGGTTATGGAAAATTGTGATGTGAGGTGTCATGGAGCATTGTGATGAAAAGGGTCATGGAGCAGTTTTTGAACAGGGATTATTGAACATTCTGATGTCAGGGGGCATGGAGCATTGTGATGAAACGGGTCATTGAGCATTTTGATGACAGGTGTCATGGAACATTGTGATGATAAGGGCATATAGCATTTTGATGACAGGGGTCATGGAACATTGTGATGACAGGGGTGAGGGAGTATTGTGATGACTAGTGATGGAATACTGTTATATCATTGGTGAGAGAGCATTTTGATGAGAAGTGTATGGAGCATTGTGATGACAAGGTTTATGGAGCATAGCGATGAAAAGGATGTGGAGCATTGTGATGAAAAGAGCATGGCACATTGTGATGACATGTGTCATGGAGCATTGTGCTGACAAGTGCATGGAGCATTTTGATGACAAGTGTCATGGAGCATTGTGCTGACAAAGGCATGGAGCACTTTGATGACAAGGGACACAGAGCATTGTGATTAAAATTTCATGGAGCATTGTGGTGACAAAGATCACAGAGCCTTGTGTGACGGGGGCATGGACAATTGGTCTGACAAGTTTCATGGATTATTGTGATTACAGTGAGCTTGGAGCATTGTGATTAAAATGGCATGCAGCATTGTGGTGACAAAGGTCACAGAGCGTTGTGTGATGAGGTCATGCACCATTGTGATGACAAAGGTCATGAAGCATTGTGATAACTGGAGTCACGGAACACTGTGATGACAGGGGTCATGGAGCATTGTGATGACAAGGGCATGGAACATTGTGATGACAAGTCATGGAGTATTCTGAAGACAGGTGTCCGGGAGCATTGTGATGACATATATCATTGTCCATTGTGATGACAATGGCATGGAACATTGTGATACAAAGTGTCATGGAGGATTGTGATGACAAAGGTAATGGTGCATTTTGATGACAAGGGCTTGGAACATTGTGATGACAATGGTCATGGAGCATTTTGATGGCAAGGGAACGGAGCATTGTGATGACAAGGGCCATTGAGAATTTTGATGAAAACGTCGTGAAGCATTGTGATGAAAAGCACATGGAGCTTGCTATGACTGTGGTCATAGAGCATTGCGATGACAAGTAAAAGGAGAATTGTGAAGACAAGATCATTTAACATTGTTATGAGAAGTGTTAAGGATCATTGTGATGACAAGGACGTGGAGTATTGTAATGACAAGGCACATGGAGCATTGTGATGGCAAGACCGTGGAGCATTGTGATGAGAAGACCATGGATAATTGTGATGACGAGCATCATGGAGCACTGTAATGACAAGGGGCATGGAGCATTGTGATGACAGGGGTCATGGAGCATTGTGATGACAAGGGTCATGGAGAATTGTGATGCAAAGTTCATGGAGCATTGTGGTGACAGAGGTCACAGAGCCTTGTGATGATGAGGACATTGAACATTGTGATGACAAAGATCATGAAGCATTGTGATGAATGGAGTCACAGAGCATTGTGATGACAGCGGTCATGGAGCATTGGTATGTCAAGGGCAAGGAGCATTGTGATGACAGGGGCATGGAGCATTTTGATGGTAAAGCCCTGAAGCATTGTGATGAGAAGACCTTGGGTAATTGTGATGACGAGCATCATGGAGCACTGTACTGACAAGTGACATGGAGCACTGTGATGACAGGTGTCAGGGAACATTGTGATGACAGAGGTCATGGATCATTGTGATGACAAGGGCATGGAGCATTGTGATGACAAGGACTTGGAGCATTGTGATGACAATGGCATGGAGCATTGTGATGACAATGGCATGGAGCATTGTGATGAAAACATCATGGATTATTGTTAAGACAGGTGTCAGGGAGCATTGTGATGACATATTTCATGTTCCATTGTGATGCCAATGACATGGAGCATTGTGATGCCAAGTGTCATGGAGGATTGTGATGACAAAGGTAAAGGAGCATTGTGATGACAAGATCATGGATCATTGTGATGACAAGGGCCATAGAGAATTTTAATAACCAGGTCTTGAAACATTGTGATGACAAGTGCATGGAGCTTGCTATGAAAGGGGTCCTGGAGCATTGTGATGACAAGTGCATGCAGAATTGTGATGACAAGAGCATATCACATTGTGAGGAGAAGTGTCAAGGAGCATTGTGATGACAAGGATGTGGAGAATTGTGATGACAAGGGTCATGGAGCATTGAGATGACCAGGGCATGGAGCATTGTGATGGTAAAACCCTGAAGCATTGTGATGAGAAGACCTTGGGTAATTGTGATGACGAGCATCATGGAGCACTGTACTGACAAGGGGCATGGAGGATTGTGATGACAGTTGTCAGGGAACATTGTGATGACAGAGGTCATGGAGCATTGTGATGACAAGGGCTTGGAGCATTGTGATGACAAGGGCCTGGAGCATTGTGATGACAAGTGTCATGGAGCATTGTGATGACATTGGCATGGAGCACTGTCATGACAAGGGACATTGAAAATTTTTATAACAATGTCATGAAGCATTGTGATGACAAGCAAATGGAGCTTGCTATGACATGGGTCAGGGAGCATTGCAATGACATTGCATGGAGAATTCTGATGACAAGAGCATGTAACTTAGTGATGAGAATTGTCAGGGAGCATTGTGATGACACAGAGGTGGAGAATTGTGATGACAAGTGACATGGAGCATTGTGATGACCAGGACATGGAGCAATGTGATGGCAAGACGGTGGAGCATTGTGATGAGATGGCCATGGATAATTGTGAGGACGAGCATCATGGAGCATTATGATGACAAGAGCCATGGAGCATTCTGACATAAGATATCACTTATGAAGGAAATGTAAACATGGCTACACATGAACTGAATTAGGAAAGAGAACAGAGTCTCACATTTAGAAATCATACTTATGCCTGCTTAAGGGGAAAGGAGAAGTGGGGAGATGCACAAAACCAGAGTTTGATATTAGCACAGGTACCGTTGCATAATCCAAATACAGAATAGACAAGAGCTACTCCTTCCTCAGTGAACGGGAATCAACAGCCCTATTCCCGCAGAGGAATATATCTGACTAGTAAGAATCTTAATACCTATGTATTGATATGTATCCGTAAGGGAATCAAATGTGTCTAGACCGGCATAAACACGTCAGTGAAAATCAGCTCAACCTCATTATATAAATGATTTTCAAAAACAAAACAAAAAAACAGGGAAATTCTATACCATTCATTTAGGGGCTCTGATGAAACCTGGAATGACCCTCTCTACAATGACAGCTGGATGAGACATAAGTCTGGACACTTTTGACTGAGAGGATTGGTGAGATTGAACGAGAAAATGCAGACCGTTTAAAGCAATAATGCATGCCAACAATTCCATGGGTCCCAACTCACCAGGTAAAAGGGAATATCACTACAGTTATAACATGTATGGGAAACGTAGAGAATGCACACACTGTGAATACGAAAGGATTCTAAAACTCAACAAATAGTCCCTATCCTGGTGCTCGGGTTTGAGTTTCCAACTGCTTTACTATCAATCTCCCAACTTGGAGAGACAGCCCCTTTAAACTCCTGGTTCGCACAGGTTGCCAAATTGGCAGAGGATGAAAGGGAAGAGGGAGAACTAATGAGAGATTAGCTGTTAGGCATTTGGACGGGCACATGTCACTCTAATTTACCGGCAGGAAGAAGAATTAACCAAAGTCTCAGCCACCCACCGGGAACCAATATAGGTCCTGAAACGAAATTTTGGACTTGATGTCAGCTCACAAAAACGAGTTGAATAATGGAGCTCAGGGCACAGCAATTCACAAAATGGCAGAGTAATAAAGGACAACAATCTTCCAAAAATCTGTTGAGAGAAGGCAAAGGGGCAGACTTGAAAGAGAGCCAGAATAGCAGGAATCAGATTTCAAGAGGTACATTGGAATTGCCTTCAAAGCACAGGAACAGGGGCACAACTTCGACAATGATGCACTTGGCCAAAAAGGACGTATGCGTTTTCTCCTGAATATATTCAGGAGAAACGCATACGTCCTTTTTGGCCAAGCAAGGAAGCGGGCAATGCAAATCTGCACTACAAAGAAGTATCACTTCCCACCGGTCAAAAGGGACATCCACAAAATGTGTAAACACCAGAAAGGCAAGACAGGCCCTGGAGAAGAGGGAGCCTAGTTATGCTGATGGGCAGGATGTAAATTGCCAACTGCCTCTCTGGAGGAGTGCATTGTGTTCCCTACAAAAAGTAAACAACAGAGCTACAGAGCCAAGGGCAATTCCAGTCTAAGGAATATACCTTGGAAAACTGAAAATCAATAAGACAGAGTCACCCCACCATTTAGAGCTGCACTGCTTACAAGAACCTCAACTTGGGTACACCTGAAATATCCCAGGAAAGACAAAAATGGTTCAAGAAATTGTGGTATTTACGTATGATGGAATATCCCTCAGCCATGAAATCAATATCATGAGGCCAGTAGCAGCAAAAGGAGTGGATTCAGGTACGATGATTCTAAGTGAAATAAGTCACAGAGAAAAAGAAACTTATCATAAGATATCACTTATGAAGGTCCTGTAAACATGGCTACACATGAAGTGAGTTAGGAAAGCCAACAGACTCTCACATTGAGAAAAAAACTCTTATGCCTGCTTAAGGGGGAAGGAGAGGTGGGGTGATGCATAAAACCAGAGTTTGATATTAGTACATGTACCGTTCCAAAAACCAACAACGGAGTAGAAAAGACCTAAAACTTCCTAAGTGAAAGGGACTCAAAACCCCATATTTCCTGCAAAGGAAAAAATCTGACTAGTAAAAATCTTAAAACCTATGTATTGATATGTCTCCGTAAGGGAATCAAGTGTGTTTAGACTCGCATAAACATGGCAGTGAGACTCAGCTCAAACCCATTCTAAAAAGGAATTTCACAAACAAAACAAAAAATCAGGGTACTCCTTTACAATTCCTTCAGGGTCTCTGATGAAACCTGGAATGACCCTATGTACAACGAAAGCTGGATGTGGCATAAGGCTGGACACTTGGAACTGAGAGGATTGGTGAGATTCGGTGAGCAAATGCAGACCATTTAAAGCAATAATGCGTGGCACACATTCCACGGGTCCCAACTCTCCATGTTGAAGGGAATACTACTACAGTTATAACATGTACAGGAAACCTAGAGAATGGACACACTGTGAATACGAAATGTTTCTAAATCTCAACTAATAATCCCTCTCCTTGTGCTCCAGTTTGATTTTCCAACTGCTTTACTATCAATCTCCCAACATGGAGAGACATCCCCTTTAACCTCCTGGTTCGCACAGGTTGCCAATTTGGCAGAGGATGAAAGGGAAGAGGGAGAATCAATGAGAGAGTAGCTGTTAGGCATTTGGACGGGCACATGTCACTCTAATTTCCCGGCAGGAAGAAGAATTAACCCAAGTCTCAGCCACCCGCCGGGAACCAGTATAGGTCCTGAACCAAAATTTTGGACTTGCGGTCAGCTCACAAAAACGAGTTGAAAAATGGAGCTCAGGGGCACAGCAATTCACAAACTGGCAGAGTAACAACGGACAACAATCATCCAAAAATCGGTTGAGGGAAGGCAACGGGGTGGACTTGAAAGGGAACCAGAATAGCATGAATCAGATTTCAAGAGGTACATTGGAATTGCCTTTAAAGCACAGGAAGAGGGGCACAACTTCGACAATGATGCAATGGGTTAAAAAGGGGGTATGTGTTTTCTCCTGAATATATTCAGAAGAAAACGCATACCCCCTTTTTGGCCGAGCAAGCAAGCGGGCAATGCAAATCTGCACTACAAAGCAGTATCACTTCCCACCAGAAAAAGAGACATCCACAAAATTTGTAAAACCTAGAAAGGCAACACAGGGCCTTTAGAACTGGGAGCATAGGTATGCTGATGGGCGGGATGTAAATTGCCAACTGCCTCTCTGGAGGAGTGCATTGTGTTACCTAAAACAAGTAACCAACAGATCTACAGAGCAAAGTGCACATCCAGTCTAGGGAATATACATTGGGAAAACTGAAAATCAATAAGACAGAGCCACCCCAAATTTAGGGCTGCACTGCTTACAAGAATCTCAACTTGGGTACACCTAAAATATCCCTGGAAAGACAAAAATGGTTGAAGAAATTGTGTTATTACATACGATGGAATATCCCTCAGCCATAAAATCAATGTCATAATGCCAGTAGCAGCAAAAGGAGTGGATTCATTTACGATGATTCTAATTGAAATAAGTCACAGAGAAATAGAAACTTATCATAAGATATCACTTATGAAGGTCCTGTAAACATGGCTACACATGAACTGATTTAGGAAAGAGAACAGAGTCTCACATTTAGAAAATACTCTTATGCCTGCTTAAGGGGGAAGGAGAGGTGGGGTGATGCATAAAACCAGAGTTTGATATTAGTACAGGTACCGTTCCAAAAACGAACTACGGAAGAGACAAGCCCTTCATCTTCCTCAGTGAAAGGGTCTCAAAACCCCATATTTCCCACAGAGGAATATATCTGACTAGTAAGAATCTTAAAACCTATGTATTGATATGTCTCCATCAGGGAATCAAGTGTGTCTACACTAGCAGAATCATGGCAGTGATAATCAGCTCAAACAGGGAAATTCTTTACAATTCCTTCAGGGGCTCTGATGAAACCTGGAATCACCCTATCTACAATGACAGCTGGATGTGGCATAAGGCAGGACACTTGCGACTGAGAGGATTGGTGAGATTCGGTGAGCAAATGCAGACCATTTAAAGCAATAATGCGTGGGAAACATTCCAAGGGTCCCAACTCTCCAGGTTGAAGGGAATATTACTACAGCTATAACATGTATGGGAAACCTAGAGAATGGACACACTGTGAATACAAAAGGTTTTTAAAATTCAACTAATAGTCCCTCTCCTGGTGCTCCGGTTTGAATTTCCAACTGCTTTACTATCAATCTCCCAACTTGGAGAGACAGCCCCTTTAACCTCCTGGTTCTCACATGTTGCCAATTGGCAGATGATGAAAGGTATGATGGAGAACCAATGAGAGAGTAGCTGAGAGACATTTGGACGGCATATGTCACTCTAATTTCCCGACAGGAAGAAGAATTAACCCAAGTCTCAGCAACCCGGCGGGAACCAGGAGAGGTCCTGAACCACAATTTTGGACTTGCGGTCAGCTCACAAAAAACGAGTTGAAAAATGGAGCTCAGGGGTATAGCAATTCACAAACGGGCGAGTAATAAAAGAAAACTATCGTCCAAAAATCTGTTGAGGTAAGGCAACGAGGCAGACTTGAATGCGAGCCAGAATAGCAGGAAACAGATTTCAAGAGGTATATTGGAATCGCCTTTAAAGCACAGGAAGAGGGGCACAACTTCGACAATGATGCACTTGGCCAAACAGGGCGTATGCGTTTTCTCCTGAGTATATTCAGGAGAAAACGCATACGCCCTGTTTGGCCAAGCAAGCAAGCGGGCAATGCAAATCTGCACTACAAAGGAGTATCACTTCCCAACAGACAAAAGGGACATCCGCAAAATATGTAAAAACCAGAAAGGCAAGACAGGCCCTGGAGAAGAGGGAGCCTAGTTATGATGATGGGCGGAATGTAAATTGCCAACTGCCTCTCTGGAAGAGTGCATTGTGTTCCCTAAAAAAGGGAACAACAGAGGTACAGACACGGGCACTTCCAGTCTAGGGAATATACCTTTGGAAAACTGAAAATCAATAAGACAGAATCACCTCAAAATTTAGGGCTGCACTGCTTACAAGAACCTCAACTTGCGTACACCTGAAATATCCCAGGAAAGACAAAAATGGTTCAAGAAATTGTGGTACTTACATACAATGGAATATCCCTCAGCCATGAAATCAAAGTCATAAGGCCAGTAGCAGCAAAATGATTGGATTCAGGTACGATGATTCTAAGTGAAATAAGTCACAGAGAAAGAGAAACTTATCATAAGATATCACTTATGAAGGTCCTGTAAACATGGCTACACATGAACTGAGTTAGGAAAGAGAACAGAGTCTCACATTTAGAAAATACTCTTATGTCTGCTTAAGGGGGAAGGAGAGGTGGGGTGATGCATAAAACCAGAGTTTGATATTAGCACAGGTACCGTTCCAAAAACCAACTACGGAAGAGTCAATCCCCAAACCTTCCTCAGTGAAAAGGTCGCAAAACACCATATTTCCCGCAGAGGAATATATTTGACTAGTAAGAATCTTAAAACCTATGTATTGATATGTCTCCATCAGGGAATCAAGTGTGTCTAGACTAGCAGAAACATGGCAGTGAGAATCTGCTCAAACCCACTATAAAAAGGAATTTAAAAAACAAAACAAAAATATAGGAAAATTCTTTACAATTCCTGCAGGGGCTCTGATGAAATCTATAATGACCCTATCTACAATGACAGCTGGATGTGGCATAAGTCTGGACACTTGGGACTGAGAGGATTGGTGAGATTCGGTGAGCAAATGCAGACCATTTAAAGCAATAATGCGTGGCACACATTCCAATAGTCCCAACTCTCCAGGTTGAAGGGAATACTACTACAGCTATAAAATGTACAGGAAACCTAGAGAATGGACACACTGTGAATACAAAAGGTTTTTACAACTCAACTAATAGTCCCTCTTCGGTGATCCGGTTTGAATTTCCAACTGCTTTACTATCAATCTCCCAAGTTGGAGAGACAGCCACTTCAACCTCCTGGTTCTCACATGTTGCCAATTGGCAGAGGATGAAAGGTAAGATGGAGAAACAATGAGAGAGTAGCTGTTAGACATTTGGACGGGCACATGTCACTCTAATTTCCCGGCAGGAATAAGAATTATTCAAAGTCTCAGCCATCCGCCGGGAACCAGTATAGGTCCTGAACCAAAATTTTGGACTTGCGGTCAGCTCACAAAAAACGAGTTGAAAAATGGAGCTCAGGGGCACAGCAATTCACAAACGGGCAGATTAATAAAGGAAAACTATCATCCAAAAATCTGTTCAGGAAAGGCAATGAGGCGGACTTGAAAGCGAGCCAGAATAACAGGAAACATATTTTAAGAGGTACATTGGAAACGCCTTTAAAGCGCAGGAAGAGGGGCACAACTTAGACAATGATGCACTTGGCCAAACAGGACGTATGCGTTTTCTCCTGAATATATTCAGGAGAAAACGCATAAGCCCTTTTTGGCCAGGCAAGCAAGCGGGCAATGCAAATCTGCACTACAAATCAGTATCACTTCCCACCAGATAAAAGGGACATCTGCAAAATATGTAAAAACCAGAAAGGCAAGACAGGCGCTGGAGAAGAGGGAGCCTAGTTATGCTAATGGGCGGAATGTAAATTGCCAACTGCCTCTCTGGAGGAGTGCATTGTGTTCCCTAAAACAAGTAAACAACAGAGCTACAGAGCCAAGGGCACTTCCAGTCTAGGGAATATACCTTGGGCAAACTGAAACTCAATAAGACAGAGCCACCCCAAAATTTAGGGCTGCACTGCTTACAAGAACCTCAACTTGGGTACACCTGAAATACCCCAGGAAAGACTAAAATGGTTCAAGAAATTGTGGTAGTTACGTATGATGGAATATCCCTCAGCCATGAAATCAATGTCATAAGGCCAGTAGCAGCAAAATGAGTGGATTCAGGTACGATGATTCTAAGTGAAATGAGTCAAAGAGAAAAAGAAACTTATCATAAGATATCACTTATGAAGGTCCTGTTCATGGCTACACATGAAGTGAGTTAAGAAAGAGAACAGACTCTCACATTGAGAAAAAACTCTTATGCCTGCTTAAGGGGGAAGGAGAGGTGGGGTGATGCATAAAACCAGAGTTTGATATTAGTACATGTACCGTTCCAAAAACCAACTACGGAGTAGAAAAGACCTACAACTTCCTAAGGGGTAGGGACTCAAAACCCCATACTTCCCACAGAGGAAAATATCTGACTAGTATAAATCTTAAAACCTATGTATTGATATGTCTCTGTAAGGGAATCAAGTTTGTCTAGACTCGCATAAACATGGCAGTGAGAATCAGCTCAAACCCATTCTAAAAAGGAATTTCACAAACAAAACAAAAAATCAGGGAAATCCTTTACAATTCCTTCAGGGTCTCTCATTAAACTCGGAATGCCCTTATCTACAACGACAGCTGGATGTGGCATAAGGCTGGACACTTGGGACTGAGAGGATTGGTGAGATTCGGTGAGCAAATGCAGACCATTTGAAGCAATAATGCATGGCACACATTCCAAGGGTCCAAACTCTCCAGGTGGAAGGGAATACTACTAAAGGTATAACATGTATGGGAAACCTAGAGAATGGACACACTGTGAATACAAAAGGTTTTTACAACTCAACTAATAGTCCCTCTCCTGGTGTTCTGGTTTGAATTTCCAACTGCTTTACTATCAATCTCCCAACTTGGAGAGACAGCCCCTTTAACCTCCTGGTTCTCACATGTTGCCAATTGGCAGAGTATGAAAGGAAATATGGAGAACCAATGAGAGAGTAGCTGAGAGACATTTGGACGGGCACATGTCACTCTAATTTCCCAGCAGGAAGAAGAATTAATCAAAGTCTCAGCCACCCGCCGGGAACCAGTATAGGTCCTGAACCACAATTTTGGACTTGCGGTCAGCTCACAAAAAACGAGTTGAGAAATGGAGCTCAGGGGCACAGCAATTCACAAACGGGCAGAGTAATAAAGGAAAACTATCGTCCAAAAATCTGTTGAGGGAAGGCAACAGGGCAGACTTGAAAGCGAGCCAGAATAGCAGGAAACAGATTTCAAGAGGCACATTGGAAACGCCTTTAAAGCACAGGAAGAGGGGCAAAACTTCGACAATGATGCACTTGGCCAAACAGGGCATATGCGTTTTCTCCTGAATATATACAGGAGAAAACGCATAAGCCCTTTTTGGCCAAGCAAGCAAGCGGGCAATGCAAATCTGCACTACAAAGCAGTATCACTTCCCACCAGACATAAGGGACATCCGCAAAATATGTAAAAACCAGAAAGGCAAGACAGGCCCTGGAGAAGAGGGAGCCTAATTATGCTGATGGGCGGAATGTAAATTCCCAACTGCCTCTCTGGAGGAGTGCATTCTGTTCCCTAAAACAAGTAAACAACAGAGCTACAGAGACACGGGCACTTCCAGTGTAGGGAATATACCTTTGGAAAACTGAAAATCAATAAGACAGAGCCACCTCAAAATTTAGGGCTGCACTGCTTACAAGAACCTCAACTTGGGTACACCTGAAATATCCCAGGAAAGACAAAAATGGTTCAAGAAATTGTGGTACTTACGTACGATGGAATATCCATCAGCCATGAAATCAAAGTCATAAGGCCAGTAGCAGCAAAATGAGTGGATTCAGGTACGATGATTCTAAGTGAAATGAGTCACAGAGAAAAAGAAACTTATCATAAGATATCACTTATGAAGGTCCTGTAAACATGGCTACACATGAACTGAGTTAGGAAAGACAACAGAGTCTCACATTTAGAAAACACTCTTATGCCTGCTTAAGGGGGAAGGAGAGGTGGCGTGATGCATAAAACCAGAGTTTCATATTAGTACAGGTACCGTTCCAAAAACCAACTACGGAAGAGTCAATCCCTACACCTTCCTCAGTGATAAGTACGCAAAACCCCATATTTCCCGCAGAGGAATATATCTGACTAGTAAGAATCTTAAAACTTATGTATTGATATGTCTCCATCAGGGAATCAAGTGTGTCTAGACTGGCAGAAACATGGCAGTGAGAATCAGCTCAAACCCACTATAAAAAGGAATTTCAAAAACAAAACAAAAAAAATAGAAATTCTATACAATTCCTTCAGGGGCTCTGATGAAATCTATAATGACGCTATCTACAATGACAGCTGGATGTGGCATAAGGCAGGACACTTGTGACTGAGAGGATTGGTGAGTTTCGGTGAGCAAATGCAGACCATTTAAAGCAATAATGCGTGGCACACATTCCAATGGTGCCAACTCTCCAGGTTGAAGGGAATACTACTACAGGTATAACATGTATGGGAAACCTAGAGAATGGACACACTGTGAATACAAAAGGTTTTTACAACTCAACTAATAGTCCCTCTCCTGGTGCTCCGGTTTGAATTTCCAACTGCTTTACTATCAATCTCCCAACTTGGAGAGACAGCCCCTTTAACCTCCTGGTCCTCACATGTTGCCAATTTTCAGAGGATGAAAGGAAATATGGAGAACCAATGAGAGAGTAGCTGAGAGACATTTGGACGGGCATATGTCACTCTAATTTCCCAGCAGGAAGAAGAATTAATCAAAGTCTCAGCCACCCGCCGGGAAACAGTATAGGTCCTGAACCAAAATTTTGGACTTGCGGTCAGCTCACAAAAAACGAGTTGAGAAATGGAGCTCAGGGGCACAGCAATTCACAAACGGGCAGAGTAATAAAGGAAAACTATCATCCAAATATCTGTTCAGGGAAGGCAACGAGGCACACTTGAAAGCGAGCCAGAATAGCAGGAAACAGATTTCAAGAGGTACATTGTAATCGCCTTTAAAGCGCAGGAAGAGGGGCACAACTTCGACAATGATGCACTTGGCCAAACAGGACGTATGCGTTTTCTCCTGAATATATTCAGGAGATAACGCATACGCCCTGTTTGGCCAAGCAAGCAAGCGGGCAATGCAAATCTGCACTACAAAGCAGTATCACTTCCCACCAGAGAAAAGGGACATCCGCAAAATATGTAAAAACCAGAAAGGCAAGACAGGCCCTGGAGAAGAGGGAGCCTAGTTATGGTGATGGGCGGAATGTAAATTGCCAACTGCCTCTCTGGAGGAGTGCATTGTGTTCCCTAAAACAAGTAAACAACAGAGCTACAGACCCAAGGGCACTTCCAGTCAAGGGAATATACCTTGGGAAAACTGAAAGTCAATAAGACAGAGCCACCCCAAAATTTAGGGCTGCACTGCTTACAAGAACCTCAACTTGGGTACACATGAAATATCCCAGGAAAGACTAAAATGGTTCAAGAAATTGTGGTATTTACGTATAATGGAATATCCCTCAGCCATGAAATCAATGTCATAAGGCCAGTAGCAGCAAAATGAGTGTATTCAGGTACGATGATTCTAAGTGAAATATGTCACAGAGAAAAAGAAACTTATCATAAGATATCACTTATGAAGGTCCTGTAAACATGGCTACACATGAAGTGAGTTAGGAAAGAGAACAGACTCTCACATTGAGAAAACACTCTTATGCCTGCTTAAGGGGGAAGGAGAGGTGGGGTGATGCACAAAACCAGAGATTGATATTAGTACAGGTACCGTTCGTAAAAAAAATACGTAATAGACAAGACTTACAACTTCCTCAGTGAAAGGGACTCAAAACCCGATACTTCCCGCACAGAAATATATCTGTCTAGTAAGAACCTTAAAACGTATGTATTGATATGTGTCCATAAGTGAATCATGTGTGTCTAGACTGCCATAAACATAGCAGTGAGAATCAGCTCAAACCCAGTATAAAAAGGAATTTCAAAAACAAAACAAAAAAACAAGGAAATTCTTTATAATTCCTTCAGGCTCTCTGATGAAACCTGGAATGACCCTATCTACAACGAAAGCTGGATTTGGCATAAGGCTGGACACTTGGGACTGAGAGGATTGATGAGATTGGGTGACCAAATGCAGACCCTTTAAAGCAATAATGTGTTCCACCCATTCCATGGGTCCCAACTCTCCAGGTTGAAGGGAATATTACTACAGCTATAACATGTACGGGAAACCTAGAGAATGGACACACTGTGAATACGAAAGTTTTCTAAAACTCAACTAATAGTCCCTCTCTTGGTGCTCCGCTTTGACTTTCCAAATGCTTTACGACCAATCTCCCAACTTGGAGAGACAGCCCCTTTAACCTCCTGGTTCGCACAGGTTGCCAATTTTGCAGAGGATGAAAGGGAAGAGGGAGAACCAATGAGAGAGTAGGTGTTAGGCATTTGGACGGGCACAAGTCACTCCAATTTCCCGTCAGGAAAAAGAATTAACCATAGGCTCAGCCACTCGCGGGGAACCAGTATAGGTCCTGAAACAAAATTTTGGACTTGCGGTCAGCTCAAAAAAACTAGTAGAAAAATGGAGGTCTGGGGCACAGCAATTCACAATCTGGCAGAGTAATAAAGGAAAGCTATAGTACAAAAATCTGTTTATGGAAGGCAATGAGGCGGACTTGAAAGCAAGCCTGAAGAGCAGGAAACAGATTTCACGAGGTACATTGGAATCGCCTGTAAAGCAGAGGAAGATGGGCACAACTTCGACAGTGATGCACTTGGCCATAAGGGCGTATGCTTTTTCTCCTGAATATATTCAGGAGAAAACGCATACGCCCTTTTTGGCAAAGCAAGCAAGCGGGCAATGCAAATCTTCACTACAAAGTAGTAACACTTCCCACCGGTCAAAAGGGACATCCGCAAAATGTGTAAAAACCAGAAAGGCATGACAGGCCCTAGAGAACAGGGAGCCTAGTTATCCTGATGGGCGGGATATAAATTGCCAAATACCTCTCTGGAGGAGTGCATTGTCTTCCCTAAAACAAGTAAACAACAGATCTACAGAGCCAAGTGCACATCCAGTCTAGGGAATATACCTTGTGAAAACTGAAAATCAATAAGACAGAGCCACCCCAAAATTGAGGGCTGCACTGCTTACAAGAACCTCAACTTGGGTACACCTGAAATATCCCAGGAAAGACAAAAATGGTTGAAGAAATTGTGTTATTACGTACGATGGAATATCCCTCAGCCATGAAATCAATGTCATAAGGCCAATAGCAGCAAAAGGAGTGGATTCAGGAACGATGATTCTAAGTGAAATAAGTCACAGAGAAATAGAAACTTATCATAAGATATCACTTATGAAGGTCCTGTAAACATGGCTACACATGAACTGAGTTAGGAAAGAGAACAGGGTCTCACATTTAGAAAACACACTTATCCCTGCTTAAGGGGGAAGGAGAGGTGGGGTGATGCATAAAACCAGACTTTGATATTAGTACATGTACCGTTCCAAAATCCAACTACGGAAGAGAAAATCCCTACACCTTCCTCAGTGAAAGGGACTCAAAACCCCATATTTCCCATGGAGAAATATATCTGTCTAGTAAGAATCTTAAAACCTATGTATTGATACGTCTCCATCAGGGAATCAAGTGTGTCTAGACTGGCAGAAACATGGCAGTGAGAATCAGCTCAAACCCACTATAAAAAGGAATTTCAAAAACAAAACAAAAAAAAAACAGGGAAATTCTTTACAATTCCTTCAGAGGCTCTGATGAAATCTATAATGACCCTATCTACAATGACAGCTGTATGTGGCATAAGTCTGGACACTTTGGGCTGAAAGGATTGGTGAAATTGGGTGAACAAATGCAGACCATTTAAGCAATAATGCGTGGCACACATTCCAACGGTCCCAACTCTCCAGGTTGAAGGGAATACTACTACAGCTATAACATGTACGGGAAACCTAGAGAATGGACACACTGTGAATACAAAAGGTTTTTAAAACTCAACTAATTGTCCCTCTCCTGGTGCTCCGGTTTGAATTTCCAACCACTTTACTATCAATCTCCCAACTTGGAGAGACAGCCCCTTTAATCTCCTGGTTCTCACATGTTGCCAATTGGCAGAGGATGAAAGGTATGATGAAGAACCAATGAGAGAGTAGCTGTTAGGTATTTGGACGGGCACATGTCACTCTAATTTCCCGGAAGGAAAAAGAATTAATCAAAGTCTCAACCACCCGCCGGGAACCAGTATAGGTCCTGAACCAAAATTTTGGACTTGCAGTCAGCTCACAAAAAACGAATTGAAAAATGGAGCTAAGGGGCACAGCAATTCACAAACGGGCAGAGTAATAAAGGAAAACTATCATCCAAAAATCTGTTGAGGGAAGGCAACGAGGCGAACTTGAAAGCGAGCCAGAATAGCAGGTAACAGATTTCAAGAGGTACATTGGAATTGCCTTTAAAGCACAGGAAGAGGGGCACAACTTCGACAATGATGCAATGGGCCAAAAGGGGGTATGCATTTTCTCCTGAATATATTCAGGAGAAAACGCATACGCCATTTTTGGCCGAGCAATCAAGCAGGCAATGCAAACCTGCACTAAAAAGCATTATCACTTCCCACTGCACAAAAGGGAAATCCGCAAAATGTGTAAAAACTAGAAATGCAACACAGGCCCTGAAGAAAAGGGAGCCTAGTTATGCTGATGGGTGGGATGAAAATTGCCAACTGCCTCTCTGGAGGAGTGAATTGTGTTCCCTAAAACAAGTAGACCACAGAACTACAGAGCCAAAGGCACTTCCAGTCTAGGGAATATACTTTGGGAAAACTGAAAATCAATATGACAGGGCCACCTCAAAATTTAGGGCTGCACTGCTTACAAGAACCTCAACTTGGGTACACCTGAAATATCCCAGGAAAGACAAAAATGGTGCAAGAAATTGTGGTACTTACGTACGATGGAATATCCCTCAGCCATGAAATCAATGTCATAAGGCCAGTAGCAGCAAAATGAGTGTATTCAGGTACGATGATTCTAAGTGAAATAAGTCACAGAGAAAAAGAAACTTATCATACGATATCACTTATAAAGGTCCTGTAAACATGGCTACACATGAACTGAGTTAGGAAAGGGAACAGACTCTCACATTAAGAAAACACTCTTATGCCTGCTTAAGGGGGAAGGAGATGTGGCGTGATGCATAAAACCAGAGTTTGATATTAGTACAGGTACCGTTCGAAATACCAACTACGGAAGAGTCAATCCCTACACCTTCCTCAGTGAATGGGACGCAAAACCCCATATTTCCCACAGAGGAAAATATCTGACTAGTAAAAGTCTTAAAACCTATGTATTGATATGTCTCCGTAAGGGAATCAAGTGTGTCTAGACTCACATAAACATGGCAGTGAGAATCAGCTCAAACCCATTCTAAAAAGGAATTTCACAAACAAAACAAAAAATCAGGGAAATCCTTTACAATTCCTTCAGGGGCTCTGATGAAACACGGAATGACCATATGTACAATGACAGCTGGATGTGGCATAAGGATGGACACTTGGGACTGAGAGGATTGGTGAGATTCAGTGAGCAAATGCAGACCATTTAAAGCAATAATTCGTGGCACACATTCCAAAGGTCCCAACTCTCCAGGTTGAAGGGAATATTACTACAGCTATAACATGTACGGAAAACATAGAGAAAGGACACACTGTGAATATGAAAGGTTTCTAAAACTCAACTAATAGTCCACCTCCTGGTGCTCTGGTTTGACTTTCCAACTGCTTTACTATCAATCTCCCAACATGGAGAGACAGCCCCTTTAACCTCCTGGTTCACACAGGTTGCCAATTTGGCAGAGGATGAAAGGGAAGAGGGAGAATCAATGAGAGAGTAGCTGTTAGGCATTTGGACGGGCACATGTCACTGTAATTTCCCGGCAGTAAGAAGAATTAACCAAAGTCTCAGCCACCCGCCGGGAACCAGTATAGGTCCTGAACCACAATTTTGGACTTGCGGTCAGCTCACAAAAAACGAGTTGAAAAATGGAGCTCACGGGCACAGCAATTCACAAACTGGCAGAGTAATAACGGACAACAATCATCCAAAAATCTGTTGAGGGAAGGCAACGGGGTGGACTTGAAAGGGAGCCAGAATAGCATGAATCAGATTTCAAGAGGTACATTGGAATCGCCTTTAAAGCACAGGAAGAGGGGCACAATTTCGACAATGATGCAATGGGCCAAAAAGGGCGTATGCGTTTTCTCCTGAATATATTCAGGAGAACACGCATATGCCCTTTTTGGCCAAGCAAGCAAGCGGGCAATGCAAATCTGCTCTAAAAAGCAGTATCACTTCCCACCAGACAAAAGGGACATCCGCAAAATATGTAAAAACCAGAAAGGCTAGACAGGCCCTGGAGAAGTGGGAGCCTAGTTATGCTGATGGGCGGGATGTAAATTGCCAAATGCCTCTCTGGAGGAATGCATTGTGTTCCCTAAAACAATTAAACAACAGAGCTACAGAGACACGGGCACTTCCAGTCTAGGGAATATACCTTGGGAAAACTGAAATTCAATAAGATAGAGCCACCCCAAAATATAGGGCTGCACTGCTTACAAGAACCTCAACTTGGGTACACCTGAAATATACCAGGAAAGACAAAAATGGTTCAAGAAATTGTGTTATTACGTACGACGGAATATCCCTCAGCCATGAAATCAATGTCATAAGGCCAGTAGCAGCAAAAGGAGTGGATTCAGGAACGATGATTCTAAGTGAAATAAGTCACAGAGAAATAAAAACTTATCATAAGATATCACTTATGAAGGTCCAGTAAACATGGCTACACATGAACTGAGTTAGGAAAGAGAACAGAGTCTCACATTTAGAAAACACTCTTATGCCTGCTTAAGGGGGAAGGAGAGGTGGGGTGATGAATACAACCAGAGTTTGATATTAGTACATGTACCGTTCCAAAAACCAATTACGGAAGAGGCAAGCCCTACACCTTCCTCATTGAAAGGGTCTCAAAAAACCATATTTCCCACAGAGGAATATATCTGACTAATAAGAATCGTACCACCTATGTATTGATATGTCTCCATCAGGGAATCAAGTGTGTCTACACTGGCAGAATCATGGCAGTGAGAATCAGCTCAAACAGGGAAATTCTTTCCAATTCCTTCAGGGGCTCTGATGAAACTTGGAATGACCCTATCTACAAAGACAGCTGGATGTGGCTTAAGGCAGGACACTTGGGACTGAGAGGATTGGTGAGATCCGGTGAGCAAATACAGACCATTTAAAGCAATAATGCGTGGCACACATTCCAAGGGTCCCAACTCTCCAGGTTGAAGGGAATATTACTACAGCTGTAACATGTAGGGGAAACGTAGAGAATGGACACACTGTGAATACGAAAGGTTTCTAAAATTCAACTAATATTTCCTCTCCTGGTGCTCCGGTCTGATTTTCCAACTGCTTTACTCTCAATCTCCCAACTTGTAGAGACAGCCCCTTTAATCTCCTGGTTCGCAAAGGTTGCCAATTTGGCAGAGGATGAAAGAGAAGAGGGAGAACCAATGAGAGAGTAGCTGGTAGGCATTTGGACGGGCACATGTCACTCTAATTTCCCGGCAGGAAGAAGAATTAACCAAAGTCTCAGCCACCCACCGGGAACCAGTATAGGTACTGAACCAAAATTTTGGACTTGGGGTTAGCTCACAAAAAAACGAGTTGAAAAATGGATATCAGGGGCACAGCAATTCACAAACAGGCAGAGTAATAAAGGACAACAATCGTCCAAAAATCTGTTGAGGGAAGGCAACGAGGCCGACTTGAATGCGAGGCAGAATATCAGGAATCAGATTTCAAGAGGTACATTGGTATCGCATTTAAAGCACAGGAAGAGGAGCACAACTTCGACAATGATGCACTTGGCCAAAAAGGGCGTATGCGTTTTCTCCTGAATATATTCAGGAGAAAACGCATACGCCCTTTTTGGCCAAGCAAGCAAGCGGGCAATGCCAATCTGCACTAAAAAGAAGTATCACTTCCCACCCGTCAAAAGGGACATCCGCAAAACGTGTAAAAAACAGAAAGGCAAGACAGGCCCTGGAGAAGAGGGAGCCTAGTTATGCTTATGGGCGGAATATAAATTGCCAATTTCCTCTCTGGAGGAGTGCATTGTGTTCCCTAAAACAAGTAAAGAACACAGCTACAGAGACACGGACACTTCCAGTCTAGGGAATATACCTTGGGAAAACTGAAAATCAATAAGACAGAGCCACCTCAAAATTTAGGGCTGCACTGATTACAAGAACCTCAACTTGGGTACACCTGAAATATCCCAGGAAAGACAAAAATGGTTCAAGAAATTGTGGTACTTAGGTACGATGGAATATCCCTCAGCCATGAAATCAATGTCATAAGGCCAGTAGCAGCAAAATGAGTGTATTCAGGTACGATGATTCTAAGTGAAATGAGTCACAGAGAAAAAGAAACTTATCATAAGATATCACTTATGAAGGTCCTGTAAACATGGTTACACATGAACTGAGTTAGGAAAGACAACAGAGTCTCACATTTAGAAAACACTCTTATGCCTGCTTAAGGGGGAAGGAGAGGTGGCGTGATGCATAAAACCAGAGTTTGATATTAGTACAGGTACCGTTCCAAAAACCAACTACGGAAGAGTCAATCCCTACACCTTCCTCAGTGATAAGTACGCAAAACCCCATATTTCCCGCAGAGGAATATATCTGACTAGTAAGAATCTTAAAACTTATGTATTGATATGTCTCCATCAGGGAATCAAGTGTGTCTAGACTGGCAGAAACATGGCAGTGAGAATCAGCTCAAACCCACTATAAAAAGGAATTTCAAAAACAAAACAAAAAAATAGGAAATTCTATACAATTCCTTCAGGGGCTCTGATGAAATCTATAATGACGCTATCTACAATGACAGCTGGATGTGGCATAAGGCAGGACACTTGTGACTGAGAGGATTGGTGAGATTCGGTGAGCAAATGCAGACCATTTAAAGCAATAATGCGTGGCACACATTCCAATGGTGCCAACTCTCCAGGTTGAAGGGAATACTACTACAGGTATAACATGTATGGGAAACCTAGAGAATGGACACACTGTGAATACAAAAGGTTTTTACAACTCAACTAATAGTCCCTCTCCTGGTGCTCCGTATTGAATTTCCAACTGCTTTACTATCAATCTCCCAACTTGGAGAGACAGCCCCTTTAACCTCCTGGTTCTCACATGTTGCCAATTTTCAGAGGATGAAAGGAAATATGGAGAACCAATGAGAGAGTAGCTGAGAGACATTTGGACGGGCACATGTCACTCTAATTTCCCAGCAGGAAGAAGAATTAATCAAAGTCTCAGCCACCCGCCGGGAACCAGTATAGGTCCTGAACCACAATTTTGGACTTGCGGTCAGCTCACAAAAAACGAGTTGAGAAATGGAGCTCAGGGGCACAGCAATTCACAAACGGGCAGAGTAATAAAGGAAAACTATCATCCAAAAATCTGTTCAGGGAAGGCAACGAGGCGCACTTGAAAGCGAGCCAGAATAGCAGGAAACAGATTTCAAGAGGTACATTGGAATCGCCTTTAAAGCGCAGGAAGAGGGGCACAACTTCGACAATGATGCACTTGGCCAAACAGGACGTATGCGTTTTCTCCTGAATATATTCAGGAGATAACGCATACGCCCTGTTTGGCCAAGCAAGCAAGCGGGCAATGCAAATCTGCACTACAAAGCAGTATCACTTCCCAGCAGAGAAAAGGGACATCCGCAAAATATGTAAAAACCAGAAAGGCAAGACAGGCCCTGGAGAAGAGGGAGCCTAGTTATGGTGATTGGCGGAATGTAAATTGCCAACTGCCTCTCTGGAGGAGTGCATTGTGTTCCCTAAAACAAGTAAACAACAGAGCTACAGACCCAAGGGCACTTCCAGTCAAGGGAATATACCTTGGGAAAACTGAAAGTCAATAAGACAGAGCCACCCCAAAATTTAGGGCTGCACTGCTTACAAGAACCTCAACTTGGGTACACATGAAATATCCCAGGAAAGACTAAAATGGTTCAAGAAATTGTGGTATTTACATATGATGGAATATCTCTCAGCCATGAAATCAATGTCATAAGGCCAGTAGCAGCAAAATGAGTGGATTCAGGTACGATGATTCTAAGTGAAATATGTCACAGAGAAAAAGAAACTTATCATAAGATATCACTTATGAAGGTCCTGTAAACATGGCTACACATGAAGTGAGTTAGGAAAGAGAACAGACTCTCACATTGAGAAAACACTCTTATGCCTGCTTAAGGGGGAAGGAGAGGTGAGGTGATGCACAAAACCAGAGATTGATATTAGTACAGGTACCGTTCGAAAAAAAATTACGTAATAGACAAGACTTACAACTTCCTCAGTGAAAGGGACTCAAAACCCCATACTTCCCGCACAGAAATATATCTGTCTAGTAAGAACCTTAAAACGTATGTATTGATATGTGTCCATAAGTGAATCATGTGTGTCTAGACTGCCATAAACATAGCAGTGAGAATCAGCTCAAACCCAGTATAAAAAGGAATTTCAAAAACAAAACAAAAAAACAAGGAAATTCTTTATAATTCCTTCAGGCTCTCTGATGAAACCTGGAATGACCCTATCTACAACGAAAGCTGGATTTGGCATAAGGCTGGACACTTGGGACTGAGAGGATTGATGAGATTGGGTGACCAAATGCAGACCCTTTAAAGCAATAATGTGTTGCACCCATTCCATGGGTCCCAACTCTCCAGGTTGAAGGGAATATTACTACAGCTATAACATGTACGGGAAACCTAGAGAATGGACACACTGTGAATACGAAAGTTTTCTAAAACTCAACTAATAGTCCCTCTCTTGGTGCTCCGCTTTGACTTTCCAAATGCTTTACGACCAATCTCCCAACTTGGAGAGACAGCCCCTTTAACCTCCTGGTTCGCACAGGTTGCCAATTTTGCAGAGGATGAAAGGGGAGAGGGAGAACCAATGAGAGAGTAGGTGTTAGGCATTTGGACGGGCACAAGTCACTCCAATTTCCCGTCAGGAAAAAGAATTAACCATAGGCTCAGCCACTCGCGGGGAACCAGTATAGGTCCTGAAACAAAATTTTGGACTTGCGGTCAGCTCAAAAAAACTAGTAGAAAAATGGAGGTCTGGGGCACAGCAATTCACAATCTGGCAGAGTAATAAAGGAAAACTATAGTACAAAAATCTGTTTATGGAAGGCAATGAGGCGGACTTGAAAGCAAGCCTGAAGAGCAGGAAACAGATTTCACGAGGTACATTGGAATCGCCTGTAAAGCACAGGAAGAGGGGCACAACTTCGACAGTGATGCACTTGGCCAAAAGGGCGTATGCTTTTTCTCCTGAATATATTCAGGAGAAAACGCACACGCTCTTTTTGGCAAAGCAAGCAAGCGGGCAATGCAAATCTTCACTACAAAGTAGTAACACTTCCCACCGGTCAAAAGGGACATCCGCAAAATGTGTAAAAACCAGAAAGGCATGACAGGCCCTAGAGAACAGGGAGCCTAGTTATCCTGATGGGCGGGATATAAATTGCCAAATACCTCTCTGGAGGAGCGCATTGTCTTCCCTAAAACAAGTAAACAACAGATCTACAGAGCCAAGTGCACATCCAGTCTAGGGAATATACCTTGGGAAAACTGAAAATCAATAAGACAGAGCCACCCCAAAATTGAGGGCTGCACTGCTTACAAGAACCTCAACTTGGGTACACATGAAATATCCCAGGAAAGACTAAAATGGTTGAAGAAATTGTGTTATTACGTACGATGGAATATCCCTCATCCATGAAATCAATGTCATAAGGCCAATAGCAGCAAAAGGAGTGGATTCAGGAACGATGATTCTAAGTGAAATAAGTCACAGAGAAATAGAAACTTATCATAAGATATCACTTATGAAGGTCCTGTAAACATGGCTACACATGAACTGAGTTAGGAAAGAGAACAGGGTCTCACATTTAGAAAAAACTCTTATGCCTGCTTAAGGGGGAAGGAGAGGTGGGGTGATGCATAAATCCAGTGTCCTAAATTAGCACAGATACCGTTCCATAAACCAAGTATGTAATAGACAGCACCAACTCCCGGCACAATGAACTGGACTCAACAACCCCTATTCATTGCAGAAGAATATATCTGACTTGTAATAATTCTAAAACATATGTATTCTCATGTCTCCATAAAGGAATCATGCCTGTGTATAACGGAATGCACAGCACTGAAATTTAGCTAAACATCCTTGTAAAAATAAATTTCAAAAGCAAAATGCAAAAACTGCAAAACAGAGAGAAAGTCTTAAAAATTACTTTCAGGTCCTGTGATACAACCTGGATTGACCACCTTTACACCCACAGCTGGAGGAGACATAAGACTGGACACTTGGGGCTGACAAGATTGCTGAGGTTGTGTGAGCAAAAGAACACCACTTAGAGCAATACTGTGTACTACCCATTCTAGTGGCCCCAACTCTCCAGGTTTAAGGGAATCTTCCCACAGTTAAAACATGCATGGGAAACCCGTTGGATGGTACAATGTGTAATCGAGAAAGTTTTCTAAAATGTACCTTATTTTTCCTTTCCTCATGCTCAGCTTAGCCATTCCATCTGCAATACTGAAAATCTCCCCGCTTGGAGTGTCAGCGCCTTTACCCTCCTGTTATGCACAGTTTGCAAATTGTGCAGAGGATGAACAGGAAGAGGGGAAACAAATGAGACATTAGCTGTAGGTGTTTGGATGGGCACATGTCACTCTAGTTTCCCATCAGGAAGAAGAATTAAACAAAGGCTCAGCCTGCAACCCCGGAAACAGACTAGGGCCTAAAGCCATCCTGCGGTATTGCAGCCAGCTCACAAATAAGCGAGTTAAAAAATGGAAATCAGGGGCACAGCAATTCACAAACTTTCAGAGTTATAAAGGACAACTATCATCCAGAAATATATTGAGGTAAGGCAGTGAAGAGGATTTGAAAGCAAGGCAGAATTGAAGGAAACAGATTTCAAGAGGTAGATTGGAGTCGTCTTTAAAGCACATGAAAAGCGAAAGAACTTCGACAATGTTGCCCTTGGCCGAAAAGGGAGTATGTGTATTTTTTGAATATATTCGGGAAAAAAATGCATACGCCCTTTTTGGCCAAGCAAGCCATCAGGCATTGCAAATCCACACTACATAGAAGTGTCACCACCGGTCAAAAGGGCCATCCGCAAATAGTGTAAAAACCACAAATGCAGGACATGCCATGGAGAAAAGGGAGCCTGGTTATGCCGACGGACAGGATGTAAATTGCCAACAGCCTCTCTGGAGAACTGTATGTTGTTTTCTAAAACAGAGCTACAGAGCATAGCACACTTCCACTCATGGGCGTGTATTTTGGGAAAAATAAAAATCCACAACACAGAGCCAACCCAAAATTTAGGGCTGCTCTGTTTACAAGAACCTCGACTTCGGTATACTTTAAATACGCCAGGAAAGGAAAAAAAAAATGGATAAAGATGTTGTGGTACTTGTATAATGGAATGTCACTCAGACATAAAATCAATGTCATAAGGCCAATAGCAGCATAATGAGTGGCTTTAGGTACGATGATGCTAAGTGAAATGAGCCACAAAGAAAATGAAACTTATTGTAATATATCACTTATAGAGGGAATGTAAACATGGCTACACATGAACTGAATTTCAAAAGAGAACAGAGTTACACATTTAGAAACACACTTATGCCTCCTTAAGGGGAAAGGTGACGTGGTGTGATGTGTAAAAGCAGAGTTTGAAATTAGCACGGATACCATACCATATACCAAATATGTAATACACAAGACCTACTCCTTTCTCAATGAACTGGACACAAAACACACTATTCAATGAAGAAGAATATATCTCACTGGTAATAATTTTGAAACCTATGTATTTATATGTCTCCATAATGGAATCAAGTGTATGTAGATTGGCATAAACACAGATCAATGGAACAGGACAGAAAGCCCAGAGCTAAACCTACATACCTATGGCTATCTCATCTATGACAAAGGAGCTAAGGATATACAATGTAGAAAAGACAGACTCTTCAATAATTGGTGCTGGGAAAACTGGACCCCTACACATAAAAGAATGAAATTAGGACACTCCATAACACCATACACAAAAATAAACTCTAAATTGATTAGAGATCTAAATATAAGACCAGACACTATAAAACACTTAGAGGAAACCATAGGCAGAACACTCTATGACATAAATCACAGCAAGATCCTTTTTGACCCACCTCCTACAGAAATGGAAATAAAAACAGAAATCAACAAATGGGACATAATGAAACTTAAAAGCTTTTACACAGTACAGGAAAACATAAACAAGATGCAAAAACAACCCTCAGAATGGGAGAAAATATTTTCAAATGAAGCAATTGACAAAGGATTAATCTCCAAACTTTACAAGCACCACATGTAGCTCAATATCACAAAAACAAACAACCCAATTCAAAAACGGGCAGAAGACCTAAATAGACATTTCTCCAAAGAAGATATACAGATTGCCAAGAAACACATGAAAGGATGCTGAACATCACTAATCATTAGAGAAATGCAAATCAAAACTACCGTGAGGTATCACATCACAGCAGTCAGAGTGGCAATCATCAAAAAATTCTACAAAACAATAAATGCTGGAGAGGCCTTTATTGGAGAAAAGGGAACACACTTGCACTGTGGGTGGGAATGTAAATTGATATGGCCACTAGGGAGAACAGTAAGGAGGTTCCTTTAAATAACTAACAATAGAAGTACCATACGACACAACAATCCAACTACTGGGCATTTGCCTTGCGAAAACCATAATTCAAAAAGAGTTATGTACAAAAATGTTCATTGCAACTCTATTTACAATAGCCAGGACATGGAAGCAACTTAAGTGTCCATCGACAGATGAATGGATAAAGGAGATCTGGCATATATATACAATGGAATATTACTCAGCCATAAAAAGAAGCAAAACTGAGTTATTTGTACTGAGGTGGATGGACTTACAATCTGTCCTACACAGTGAAGTAAGTCAGAAAGGGAAAAACAAATACTGTATGTTAACAGAGATATATGGATTCTAACAAAGAAAAAAAAAGTTTTGAAGAACCTAGTGGCAGGACAGGATTAAGGACACAGACATAGAGAAAGGATTTGAGGACAACAGAAGGGGGATGGGTAAGATGGGAAGAAGTGAGAGAGTGGCATGGACATAAATACATTACCAAATGTAATACCCATAGCTACTGGGAAGCAGCCACATAGAACAGGGAGATCAGCTCCGTGCTTTGTGACCACCTAAAGGGGTGGGATATGGAGTGTGGGAGGGAGATGCAAGAGGGAGGGGATCTGGTGATATTTGTATATGTATAGCTGATTCACTTTGTTAGACAGCAGAAACTAACACTCCATTGTAATGCAAATATAGTCCAATAAAAGTGTAAAAGGAAAAAAATAAAGCCCAGGGATAAACCTACACACCTATGCTCAACTAAACTATGCAAAGGAGGCAAGATTTTACAATGGAGAAATGAGAGTCTCTTCAATCAGTAGTGATGGGAAATATGGACAGCTACATGTAAAAGAATGAAATTAGAACACTCCCCAACACCATACATAAAAATATATTCAAAATGGATAAGAGACCTTAATGTAAGACTGGACAGTATAAAACTCTGAGAGGAAAACTTACGAAGAATACTCTGACGTAAATCACAGCAAGATCTTTTTTGATCCACCTCCTATACTAATGAAATAAAAAAAAGAAACGAAACAGATGGGAACTAGTGAAATGTAAAAGCTTTTGCAAAGCAAAGGAAACTACAAACAAGAGGAAAAGACCTCCCTCAGAATGGCAGAAAATATTTGCAAACGAATCAATGGACAAATGATTAATCTCCAATATATATAAACAGATCATGCAGCTCAATATTAATAAAACAAACAACCCAATACAAAAATGGAAAAAAATCTAAATAGACATTTCTTCCAAGAAGACATAGAGATGGCCAAGACGCACATGAAAATCTGTTCAACATCACTAATTATTAGAGAAATGGAAATCGAAACTACAATGAGGTATCATGTCACACGTGTTAGAATGGGCATCATCAGAAAATCTACAAACAACAAATGCTGGAGAAGGTGTGGAGAAAAGGAACCTTCTTCCACTATTGTTGTGAATGTAAATCGATACAGTCTCTATGGAGAACAGTATGGAGGTTCCTTAAAAAACTAAAAATAGAATTACCATATAATCCAGCAATCCCACTACTGGACATATACCGAGAGAAAACCATAAATCAAAAAGACACATTCACCATAATGTTCATTGCAGCACTATTTACAGTAGCCAGGTAATGAAAGCAACCTAAGTGCCCACAGACAGACGAATGGATAAAGATGTGGTACATACATACAATGGAATATTACTCAGCCATACATAGGAATGAAATTAGGTCATTTGTAGAGACCTTGATGGATCTAGAGACTGTCATACAGAGTGAAGTAAGTCAGAAAGAGAAAAACAAATATTGTATATTAATGCATATATGTGGAACCTAGAAAAATGGTACAGATGAACCGGTTTGCAGGGCAGAGATAGAGACACAGATGTAGAGAACAAACATATGGACACCAAGGGGGGAACGTCATGTGAGGTTGGTGGTGGGATGAATTGGGAGACTGGGATTCACATGTGCACACTTATATGTATAAAATAGATATCCAATAAGAACCTGCTGTATAAAAGAAATAAATAAATTTTAAAAAATTAAAAATAAATAAATAACATTTAATAAAATAAAACAGAAAAAAAGTTTTTCCCTTCATATAGACGTCTTTATATTAATGCATTATTTGTATGTTTATATCTCTAAATTAAAAAAAAAAGAGGAATAAATAAAATCTACCTTGAACCAAAAAGAAAAAAGGAAAAAAAATAAAAACAGAAACCACCAGTTATACAGAGGAAAATCATATAAGGACACTTGTTCCAGTGGTAAAAAATTCTTAAGTTGGTCAGTGGTGGGAAATAATCTCCCATGGTGTCAGCAGCGATCCCCCCCCACAAGGAGCATCCTCATTGCAAAACTCTGGGACTGTGTCGAGGCGTCTGTAAGTAAATGTGAGCTGAGCCCCAGTCCTGCTGCAGCTGAAGTCTTCCCACTCTTTCCAGGTAAAACACCTGAATATGTACAAAAACTTGCAAGCCTAGGGGAAGGGCTGTGGAGCCACACCAGCGACTGCACGCAGGCCGACTTGGTGCCTGTAGGCCAGCCAGGATTGTCCTGGCCCCAGATGCTCTTCTGGAAGCTTTCCATTTCCCTGCCTGAGATACCCCTCCTGCCACGGCCCCCCACTGCTTTTTTACTTCCTCACCTCTCCCTGGGGAGAAATTCCAGCGGCTGGTATGGGTGACACATCCTCTTCTTTAGCAGGTGGCAGCCTGGCAACTCCTGCAGAAAGTCCAGCCGAGCCCCACTCACACTGGGCCACCCACAAAGCCACGGCCCCTCACTCCCTCCCACCACCCCAGCCACGACACTGCTGAAGGGGCAGAGAATATGGAGTCAGGCACAGCTAAAGGAGCTCTTGCTGACTGGAGAGGTCTTTATATTGACCTCAACCCAGGCACACCTGGGGCGGGCTGGCAGGCAGTGTCAGGCTGCCCAAATCAGCCAATCCTCACCCCTCAGGGGCTCACAGTTGCAGAAAATGAACCTTGCTAAACGGGCCAGGCCCAAGGAACAGGTGTGGGCTCTTGAGAGTCAGGATAGACAAGGGGCTGCAGCTGCAGCTTGTTTTCTTATCATTTTATCTCGTCCATGAGTGGAAAACAACTTCAAGAAGACCCTATCCTAATGAGAGGAACCCAGGGGTCAGGGAGAGGAGTGATGGTGTGTGGAGACAGAGTCCTGGTGCCCTGGCTGCAGTGGAAGTGTCTGGAAGAGCAGGCAGAGAGAGGCCACACAGACTGATACCCAGGGTCACCGACCTGTCAGAGCTGCTGTTTGTTAGTTCAAGTCCTGCCCTGAGGTGTTCTGTGTCAGCTGTGAGCGACAGGTGAGCTGGGGGTTCTCTGCAAGGTGGGCTATGTGCACGGTTCCTGTGGGTCCAGCCCTGCTGGGGCACCTGCCCAGGGGAGTTCCGTATCCTGGGAAGGGCCTGACTATGAGAGCCCCATGGGCTGCTGTGTAGCTGCAGAGATGAGCTCCATACTCTGGGAGAGAGTTGACCACAAGAGCCCAGTGGGCTGTGGTGTGGGGGATGCAGCCCAGGTGAGTTCCATATCCTTGGATTGTCCTGACCACGAGAGCCCCATGGGCTGCTGGAGACCTGGTAAAGGATATCAGGACAGTCAGTGAAGCCACCGAGGATATACATCCAGTAGCTCCTATTTCCTACACCCTGCTGGTCATTCTACCATCCACCAGGCCATGGCATTCTGTATTAGACTTCAATGATGCCTTCTTCTGTATTCCAATCATCTCAGAGTCACAAGAATTTTTGGCTTGTGAGTGGCAGGACACAACATGCAACAAAAGCAATAATGCTGGGCCATCCTGCACCAATGGTTGAAAAATCCCCACACCATCATTGGGGAAATGTCCTCTAAAGACCTAAAAGTTCTACCTCTGTAAAAGGGAACCCTCCTTCAATATGCAGATGACATTCTGATTGTCAGGTCTACTAAAGACGCCTCTGAACTACCTAGCCATGAAAGAATAGAAGGTGTCCAAAAAAAAGGCTCAAATATCCCAGGCTAAGGTGACATGCCTGGGCTTCATTCTCACAGATATTAGGAGAAACGCATCCCAGGATAGGGAAGAAGCCATTTGCAGCCTTACCTCTTCTAAAACTAGAAGACAGCTTAGGGGTTCCTGGGGAGGCCAAGGTTTTCTGCATCTGGATCCATAACTACAGTCTAATAGCTGGGCCTCTACATGAAACACTGACACGAAAAGATGATGATCCTTTAGGATAGAATCCAGAAACAGCCTTTCAAGAATGGAAAGAGCAGTCAATTCAGGCCCTTGCCCAGGAACTCCCTAATTTAGCTGAACCCTTTGAACTTTACATACCCGGTCAAAGGTTAATCACCCTTGGAGCCTTAGTGCAAAAACTGGGACCACTTGAAATGGGGCAACGCAAGAATGCCCTTCAGGTATGATAAACGATGGTCACCAAGGGCTTTGCTCACCGCCCCATCAGGGCAGGATACTGGGGTATCTAAAAAGCTGGAAATCAGCAGCCCACAAGACCAGCTCACTCCTAAGGGAAAAGGACCCCACGTGGAGATCCTAACCACCCATCAGGCCCTGAATTTGCAGTGGTCGCTCTGTGGACACACTGACCTCGAGTGAGGAGGCCCTCCAACTACAACCTCCAGAGAGACAAACGGGGGCAATGGGCCCCCAAGAAGACACGTGTGACCATCACTTGACCTGGAGTGTCTCTCAGAAAACAAGTCTGTACCCAGAAAGAGCAGACTACAGCTTGGAGGACTTACTGCACACAGAGGGGAGCTAATAAGCTTGGCGGGGGAATAGTTTATTCAGGATTTCACCATAGAAAACCCTACAGACACCGCGGTGATGGTGGCCAATATGACCGGCTGGACTGCTGGCTACTTCAAAAGGCCGTTGACTCAGTGGACGTCATGGTCCTGGATCACCACCGACCCTGGACTGTCTGGGAGTTGAGCGGGCAGGGCTCTGACACATGGTGCTGTTTGTACATTAATTCAGGGACATAATTAAAGAAAGCACAGACTACTGGTCAGAGCATCTAGGCTGGCAAAAAACGTCAGCCTAAGGTCGCCAAACAAATGTGGGGTGGGGTGAAACCTGCCAGAGCAGCATCTCTGTGCATCTCTTTCCTGGACCCTTAAAGGTCAACCGAATCTATCACACTTCCAATGCTGGTGCTCAGGTGGACGAGCAGTGAGGCAGGAGGCATTGGGACAATCAACCTCACCTGGAGGCTGCTGGGGAGAAGTTTTGCCCCTCCCCCATGTATGAGGGCTCCCACCTCAGCATGAAGCAGTTACAAAAGAGGGGTCTGCACCCTCAGCACCCCAAGAATGAGGTACGAGACAAAATGCAGAGGAGGTGTTCATCTCCGGCAACGTTCATTAAAAATTCCTGGGAGATAAAAAGAGAATCTGGGCAATAAAATAAAGTCTAACCTGTTTTCCTTTGTGCTTTGTCTAATTTCACGTGCTCCTAGGGTTCCGCATGCAGAGGTCCCACACCCGGCACTTCAGACCAGATTTCCTAGAGCAGAATGGCTGTGTCGACACCTCAGCTAGCATGGTCCCATGCAGACTCCGCAACATAGAGCCTGAGCTGGAGCCAACCCAGCCCTCGAGAGCTCCATCCCCTCCCTCCCGATGACGCTGCCGGGACCCCTAAAAAGCAGCCCAGCCCACAGCCCGCGGGGTAGTTCATGCTCTCACCTCTCCATTCTGTTTTCAAAATATAAAGTTTCCTTTGCTTCTGAACCAAACTCAGTCTTGATCTGTTGGCTCCAATGACACTGGGCACGGGGATTCCTGTTGGGGTCCACTCTGGAGGATCAGTAACAGAAATTGAGAACATTGTAACTTCAATGAACAGATATGTGAGCCAAACTGTAGTTAACATAGAGCAGTGTATAAGGCTCGGGTATAATAAGATGTTTCTAAGACTTACATTTGATATTTCCATCACTTTATTATAAGCAAGTTCAGTGAAGACGTCTGTCTTATTTGTCAGGTCAACATTAGAGAAATGAAGTGATTTATTCCCAAGGATGTACATCGAATATTCTTGGCTGAAGCTTCAATTTTGTTTTGAATGCTTTTCCATTGAAAATGATACCTCTCTTTCAGAATCCCCATTTCTGAGAAGTATAAAATCTTATAATTTATTATTAGCAAAGGGGAAAGGTAGGAGAAGGGATAAATTAACAGTTTGGGATTAACACATACCCACTGCTATGTACAAAACAGATCATCAACAAGGAACTACTGTATAGCACAGGGAACTATACTGAATATTTTGCAATAACCTATAAGGGGAAATAATCTGAAAAAGAATAGATATTTTTATTGACATCATCTATCAATGACAGATAAAATGTAACCTAAGCAAGGCCAGTGGTGAACACTTCTGATCCCGAAGATTTCAATCATCTAAAGTTTGGACTCTGCCTATTTTCCAAGGCCCTTAATGGACATATGTGTAGCCGTAGCATAAACATTCCCCAATTTGGGGTTCGGGGAGGCACTAATTTGGAAAAAACCCTGGTGTTCCACTTACATGCACGGGACCCTTCCTACGGCTAAAACATGCCTGTCACACCTAGAGGATGCTACATCATTTGATCGGAAAGAGTTTGGAAAAGGCACTTCATCTCCTCATCGCCTGGTGCTTGGGTTCACCCCTCCAGCATCTTTCCTAACAGTCTCCTCACTTGGGGATATCAGCACAGTCAACATCCTGTTGCACACAGTTTGGAATTTGTCCAGAGGATGAAGCGGAAGGATGAGAAAAATTTAGAGACAAGTCTTAGGTGTTCAGACAGGCACATGCCACTCTAATTTCCAATCCGGAAGGCAAATTCATCAAAGGCTAGAATTGCCCATGGAAACAGAATAGGACTAGAGGAAATCCTGCTGTTTTGTGTCTAGTTTCCAAAAACACAAGTTGAAAAATGGAACTCAGTCGAACTAAAATTCATGAAACTGCAGAGTTGAAAATATCTATCGCCAAAAAATGTCTTGAGGTAAGTCACATAAAAGGACTTGTAAGCAAGGGAGATTGTCAACAAACAGATTTGAAGAGGAAGAAAGGACTCCCCATTAAAGCACAAGAAAAGGGGCTGAACATCGCCAATGATGCAGTTGGCCAAAAAGGGCGTATGCATTTTTTCTGAATATATTCAAGTAAAGGTCATACACACTTTTTATCCAACCAAAGAGGTGGGCACTGGAAATCAATACTACAAAATGTATCACTTTACATCAGTCAGAAGGGCCATCCACATAAAGTGTAAACACCCGAAATGCAGGACAGGGTGAGGAGAAAAGGGAGCCCTGTGAGGCTGATAGTGGAAATGTAATTTGCCAACGGCCACTCTGGAGAAGTGTATTGTGTTTGCTAAAACATCTAAAAAATGAGCTACAGAGCATAGGGCACTTGCACTCATGGGCGTATACCTTGGGAAAAACAAAAATCAACAGAAAACAGGCACCCCAACGTTTACCACCTCTCTGTTAAAAAGGGCCTCAACTTGGATATAACCTAAATGTCCCTGGGAGGATAAAATTGATAAAAGAGATGGGGTACTTATGTAGAGTGGAATATTACTCACCCAGAAATCAATGAAATAAGGCCAGTTGTAACAACTCTGGAGGAGTTACATACGATCATTCTAAGTTACGTATGTCAGAAAGAAAAAGACACATATCATAAGATGTCACTTAGAGGTGGAATCAGAAATGGCTACACATGAAATAAATTACAAAACAGAAACATAGTCAAATATGTAGAAAATAGACATAAGGCTACTAAATGGGAAAGGTGGGGAAGGGTGAGGTATTATCCAGGAGGTTGAAATTAGCAAATATACCATTCCAAGTACCAAATTGAATAACAGACAAGGCCTACACGGTACATCAAAGAACTGCACTCAGCCCACTCAAGTCACTCAAAATAATACATATGACTGGTAAGAATCTGATAAAGAATTTATTGATGTCTCACAGTATGTGAATCAAGAGGATGTACAGCAGCAAAAAACAGAGCTTTGAAAATCAGCTGTAACCAATATAAAAATAAATTTAAAAATATTTATAACAAGAGTGAGACAGACAAAAACTCTTACAACTTTTGTTGAAGGGCTACGATGTAACATGGATTGAACACATGTAGACCCACAGCAGGATGATATATAAGGCAGGAAGCTATGCACGCTAAGAGATGTTAGAGAGGCTGGGTGAGAAAATGCAAACCTTTTAAAGTAATACTGCCTGATTCCCATTCCATGGGTCCCAAAATTGCAGGTTCAAGGGAATCTTCTGACAGCGAAAACATGCCTGGGAAACCAAGACGAATGTACACTGTGTGATCAGGAAAGGTGTCGAAAATGCACCTCATTTTTAATCTCCTGGTGCTGGGGTTCACCATTCCAGCCAAATTACTAACAATCTCCCCACTTGGAGAATCAGCACCTTTAACCTCCTGTTTCACACAGTTTGCAATTTGTGCAGAGGATAAACGGGAAGAGAGGGAACCAATGAGAGACTAGCTGTAGGAGTTTTGACAGGCACATGTCACTCTAATTTACTATTAGGAAGAAGAATTAACCAAAGGCTCAACCTGCCTCTCCAGAACCAGAATAGGGCCGGAAGCAATACAATGGTTTGGCGGCCAGCTCACAAAAAATGCGAGTTGCAAAATGGAGCTCAGGAGCAGATAATTCAAAGACCTGCAAAGATAAAAATGATAACCAACGTCCAAAAATATATTCAGGTACAGCAACGAAGAGGATCTGAATGAGAGGCAGAATTGTAGGAAACAGATTTCAAAAGGTAGATTGGAATCATATTTAAAGCATATGAAAAGCAGGAGAATTTCTAAAATGATGCAGTTGGGCAAAACGGTGTATGCGTTTTTTCGTGAATATCTTCAGGAAAAAAACACATACAGAGTTTTTGGCCAAGCAAGCAAGCGGGAAATGCAAATCCGCACAACAACGAAGTCTCAATTTCCACTGCTCAGAAAGGCCATCCAAAAAATGTGTACAAACCAGAAATGCAGGAGAGGCCATGGAGAACAGGGAGCTAGTCACGCTGATGGGTGGGGTATAAATATCCAAGAGCCACTCTGAAGAAGTGTATGCTGTTTCCTAAAACATTTAAATACAAAGCTACCGACCATAGGGAACTTCCACTCATGGGCCTATAACTTGGGAAGACTAAATATCAACAAGACACAGGCACCCCAATGTTTAAGGCTGCTCTGCAAACAAGAACCTCAACTTCAGTACACCTTAAATATTCCAGGAAAGAGAAAATTGCGTAAAGAACTTGTGGTAATTTTGCTCAAAAGAATATCACTCAGACATAAAATCAATGTCATAATGCCAGTAGCAGCATAACGAGTGGATTAAGGTACGATGATTCTAAGTGAAATAAGTCACACAGAAAAAGAAACTTATCATAAGATATCACTTAGGAAGGTCCTGTAAACATTGCTACACAAGAACTGAGTTAGGAAAGAGAACAGAGTCTCACATTGAGAAAACACTCTTATGCCTGCTTAAGGGGCAAGGAGAGGTGGGCTGATGCATAAAGCCAGAGTTTGATATTAGCACAGGTACCATTCCATAAACCAAATACAGAATAGACAAAACCTACACCTTCCTCAGTGAACGGGACTCAACACACCTATTCCCCGCAGAGGAATATATCTGACTAGTAAGAATCTTAAAACCTATATATTGATATGTCTCCATAAGGGAATCAAGTGTGTCTAGACCGGCATAAACACGTCGGTGAAAATCAGCTCAATCCCATTATTAAAATGAATTTCAAAAACAAAACAAAACAAGAAAAACAGCGAAATTCTTACACAATGCATTCAGGGGTTCTGATGAAACCTGGAATGACCCTATCTGCAAAGACAGCTAGATGAGACATAAGGATGGACACTTGGGAATGAGAGGACTGGTGAGATTGGGTGAGAAAATGCAGACCCTTTAAAGCAGTATTGCATGCCACCCATTCCATGGGTCCCAACTCTCCAGGTAGAAGGGAATATCACTACAGTTATAACATGTATGGGAAACCTAGAGAATGGACACCCTGTGATGGTGTAAGATTTGTAAAAGGCTCCTAATTTTTCCTCTCCTTCTGCTCCAGTTTGGCAATCCAACTGCTTTACTATCAATCTCCCACCTTGGAGAGTCAGCCCGTATAACCTCCTGCTTTGCACAGTTTGCAAATTGTGCAGAGGATGAAAGGGAAGAGGGAGAACCAATCAGAGAGTAGCTGGAGGCATTTGGACGGACATATGTCAGTCTAATTTCCCGTCTGGAAGAAGAATTAACCAAAGCGTCAGCCTGCACCCCCGGAACCAGTATATGTCCTGAAGCAAAATTGTGGATTTGCGGGCAGCTCACAAAAACGCGAGTTGAAAATTGGAGTTTGGGGCAGATCAGTTCACAAACCTGCAGAGTTATAAAGGACAACTCACTTCCAAAAATCTGTTGAGGGAAGGCAACGAAGTGGACTTGAAAATGAGGCAGAATTGCACAAAACATATTTCAAGAGGTAAATTGGAATCGCCTTTAAAGCACAGGAAAAGCGTAACAACTTCGACAATGATGCACTTGGCCAAAAAGAGCGTATGCATTTTCTGCTGAATATATTCAGGAGAAAACACATACGCTCTTTTTGGCCAATCAAGTAAGTGCACAATGCAAATCCGCACTACAAAGAATTGTCAATTCCCACCGGTCAAAAGGGACATCCGAAAATCTGTAAAAACCAGAAAAGAAAGACAGAGATGACAAGGGCATGAAGCAATGTGATCCCAAGGGTCATGGAGGATTGTGATGACAAGGTCATGTAGCATTTTGCTGAAAAATGCATTTAGCATTGTGATGACAAGGGTCATGGAGCACTGTGATGACAAGTGTCACGGAGCATTGTGATTACAGGGGTCATGGAGCATTGGGATGACAAGGGCATGGATCATTGTGATGACAAGGGTTATGGAGAATTTTGATGACAAGAGTCCCGGATCATTGTGTTGTCAGGGGTCATGTAGTGTTGTGATGACAGTGGTCATGGAGCATTGTGATGACAAGGGTTCTGGATAAGTGAGATGAGAAATTCATGGAGCTTTGGGCTGAAAATGTTCATGGAGTATTGTGATGACAGGGGTCATGGAACATTGTGATGACATGGGCATGGAGCATTCTGCTGAGAAAAACATGGAGCGTTCTGATGACATGCATCATGGAGCTTTGTGATGACAAGGGCATGGAGCATTGTGATTACAGGGCTCTAAGAGCACTGTGAAGAAAAGGGCATGGATCATTGTGATGAAAAAGTCATGGAGCATTGTCATGACAGGGTTCAAGGAGCATATTGACGACAAGTGTCAGGGAGCATTGTGATGAAAAGGGTATTGAGCATTGTGATGACAAAGTTCATGGAGCATTGTGAAGAGAAGTCAATGGATAATTGTGAAGACAAGCGTCATGGGGAGTTGTGATGACAAGTGTTATGGAACATTGTGATCACAAGGGTTTGCAGCATTGTGATGACAAAGAACATGGAGCATTATGATTTCATTGTGATGTCAATAGCATGAAGCATTATGATGATGGGCAGGGTGAATTGTGATGACAGGGTTCATGTAGCATTGAGATGGAAAGGGCATGGAGCCTTGTGATTACAGGTATCTTGGAGCATTGTGATGACAAGGGCATGCAGCATTGTGATGAGAAGGCCATGGAGCATTCTGATGACATGCGTCATGGAGCTTTGTGATGACAAGGGCATGCAGCATTGTGATTTCAGGGGTCTTAGAGCATAGTGATGAAAAGGGCATGGATCATTGTGACGGAAAATGCATGGAGCCTTGTCATGACAGGGTTCAAGGAGCATACTGACGACAAGTGTCAGGGAGCATTGTGATGACAAAGTTCATGGAGCATCGTGATGAGAAAACCATGGATATTTGTGATGACGAGCGTCATGGGGCGTTGTGATGACAACTGTTATGGAACATTGTTATCACAATGGTTTGGAGCATTGTGATGACAGGGTTCATGGAGCATTGAGATGAAAAGGGGCATGGAGCATTGTGATTAAAGTGGTCTAGGAGCATTGTGATGACAAGGGCATGGACCATTGTGATGAGAATGCAATGGAGCATTCTGATGACATGCGTCATGCAGCTTTGTGATGACAAGGGCATATAGCATTGTGATGACAGTGGCATGGAACACTGGACTGACAATTTTCATGGATTATTGTGATGACAGTGGGCAAGCAGCATTGTGATGACAAGGTCATGGAATACTGTGAAGACAGGTGACAGGGAGCATTGTGATGACATATGTCATGGTCCATTGAGATGACAATGGCATGGAGCATTGTGATGCCACGTGTAATGGAGGATTGTGATGACAAAGGTAATGGAGCATTGTGATGACAATGGCTTGGAGCATTGTGATAACAAGGGTCATGGAACATTGTGATGACAAGGGCATGGAGCATTGTGATTACAACGGACATTGAGAATTTTTATGACAAGGTCATGAAGCATTTTGATGACAAAGGCATGGAGCTTGCTATGACAGGGTTCATGGGGCATTGCGAAGACAAGTTCATGGAGAATTGTGATGACAAGATCATGTAACATTGTGATGAGAAGTGTCATGGAGCATTGTGATGACAAGGACATGGAGAATTGTGATGACAAGGGACATGGAGCATTGGTATTACCAGGGAATGGAACATTGTGATGGCAAGACCGTGGAGCACTGTGATGAGAAGACCATGAATAACTGTGATGACGAGCATCATGGAGCACTGTAATGACAAGGGTCATGGAGCATTCTGAAGACAGGTGTCATGGAGCATTGTGTTCACAAGTGTCAGGGAACATTGTGATGACAGGGCTCATGGAGCATTGAGATGACAAGTTTCATGGAGCATTCTGATGATAAGCTTGTGGATTATTGTGATGACATTGGCATGGAGCATTGTGATGAAAAGGGCATGGATCACTGTGATGAAAAAGGCATGGAGCCTTGTCATGACAGTGTTCAAGGAGCATACTGATGACAAGTGTCAGGGAGCATTGTGATGACAAGTGTGTTGAGCATTGTGATGACAAAGGTCATGGAGCACTGTGATGAGAAGACCATGGATAATTGTGATGACGAGAGTCATGGGGCGTTGTGATGACAAGTGTTATGAACATTGTGGTCACAAAGGTTTGGAGCATTGGATGACAGAGGTCAGGGAGCATTTTGATTTCATTGTGTTGACAATAACATGAAGCAGTATGATGATGGGCATGGTGCATTGTGATGACAGGTGTCATTGAACATTGTGCTGACAAAGGCATGGAGCACTGTGATGCCAAGTGTCACAGAGCATTGTGATGAAATGTTCATGGAGCACTGTGGTGACAAAATTCACAGAGACTTGTGATGATGAGGGCATGGACCATTATGATGACAAAGACTTGAGGCATTGTGATGACTGGAGTCACGGAGCATTTTGATGACAGGTGTCATGGAGCATTGTGATGACAAGTGCATGGAGCATTTTGATGACAGGGGCATGGAGCATCGGTCTGAAAATTTTCATGGATTATTGTGATGACAGTGGATATTGCACATTGTGATGACAAGGGCATGGATCATTTTGATGAAAAGGGCATGGAGCATTGTGATGAAAAAGGCATAGAGCCTTTGCATGACAGGGTTCAAGAAGCATTCTGACGACAAGTGTCAGGGAGCATTTTGATGACAAGTGTATTGAGCATTGTGATGAGAAAGGTCATGGAGCATTGTGATGACAAGGGCATGGATTATTGTGATGACAGGCATCATGGAGCGTTGTGATGACAAGTCTTATGGAACAATGTGATCACAAGTGTTTGGAGCACTGTGATGACAGAGGTCATGGATCATTTTGATATCAAGGAGCATGGAGAATTGTGATGACAGGGGTCATGGAGCATTGTGATGAGAAGATCATGGAGCATTAAGCTGAAAATATTTATGGAGTATTCTGATGAAGGGGGTCATGGATCATTGTGATGACAAGGTCCTGGAGCACTCTGATTAGAAGACCATGGATCCTTGTGATGAGAAGTCTCATGGAGCATTCTGATGAAAAGGGGCATGGAGCATTGTGATTACAGGGGTCTTGGAGCATTGTGATTACAAGGGCATGGAGCATTGTGAGAGATGTCCAAGGAGCATTCTGATGACATGCGTCATGGAGCTTTGTGATGACCAGGGCAAGGAGCATTTTGATTACAGGGGTCTTGGAGCATTGTGATGAAATTGGCATGGATCATTGTGATGAAAAAGGCATGCCGCCTTGTCATGACAGTGTTCAAGGAGCATACTGATGGCAAGAGTCAGGGAGCATTGTGATGACAAGTGTATTGAGCATTGTGATGACAAATATTATGGAGCATTGTGATGAGAAAACCATGGATAATTGTGATGACGAGCGTCATGGGGCGTTGTGTTGACAAGTGTTATGGAACATTGTGATCACAAGGGTTTGGAGCATTGTGATTACAGAGGTCATGGAGCATTTTGATTTCATTGTGATGACAATAGCATGAAGCATTATGATGATGAGCATGGTGCATTGTGATGACAGGGTTCATGGAGCATTGAGATGAAAAGTGACATGGAGCATTGTGATTACAGGTGTCTAGGAGCATTGTGATGACAAGGGCATGGAGCATTGTGAATGAGAAGGCAATGGAGCATTCTGATGACATGCATCATGGAGATTTGTGATGACAAGGGCATGGAGCATTTGTCTGAAAATTTTCATGGATTATTGTGATGAGAATGGGCATGGAGCATTGTGATGAGAAGGACAGGGAACACTGTGATACATGGGTCATGGAGGATTGTAATGACAAGTTCATGGAGCACTGTAATGAGAAGGGCATCCAGCATTGTGATGACAAGCGTCATGGAGCTTTGTGATGACAAGGGCATGGAGCAATGTGATGAGAGGCTTCATGAAGCATTGTGATGACAATGGCATGGAGCATTGTGATGCCAAGGGTCATGGAGCTTTGTGATGACAAAGGTCATGGAGCATTTTGATGACAAGTGAGTGGTGCACTGTGATGATAACGGCATGTAGCATTGTGATTATAGGGGTCATGGAACATTGTGATAACAGGGGTGAGGGAGTATTGTGATGACTAGTGATGGAACATTGTGATATCAGTGGTGAGAGAGCATTTTCATGAGAAGTGCATGGAGCATAGTGATGATAATGTTTATGGAGCATTGTGATGACAAGGATGTGGAGCATTGTGATGACAACTGCATGGCACACTGTGATCACATCGGTCATGGAGCATTGTGCTAACAAGCTCATGGAGCATTGTGATGACAAGTGTCATGGAACATTGTGCTGACAAAGGCATGGAGCATTGTGATGCCAAGGGTCACAGAGCATTGTGATGAAAAGTTCATGGAGCATTGTGGTGACAAATGTCACAGAGACTTGTGATGATGAGGGCATGGACCACTGTGATGACAAGCCTTGAGTCATTGTGATGACTGGAGTCACGGAGCATTGTGATGACAGGTGTCATGGAGCATTGTGAGGACAAGTGCATGGAGCATTGTGATGACAGGGGCATGGAGCATCGGTCTGAAAAATTTCATGGATTATTGTGATGACAGTGGGAATTGCACATTGTGATGACAAGGGCATGGAGCACTATGAAGAAAAGGTCATAGAGTATTGTGAATTCAGGTGTCATGGAGCATTGTGATGACAGGGGTCATGGAGAATTGTGATGACAAGGCTCATGGAGCATTCTGAAGACAAGCTTGTGGAGTATTTTGATGACAATGGCATGGAGCATTGTGATGAAAAAGGCATAGAGCCTTTTCATGACAGGGTTCGAGAAGCATTCTGACAACAAGTGTCAGGGAGCATTGTGATGACAAGTGTATTGAGCATTGTGATGACAAGGGCATGGAGTATTGTGATGACAGGCATCATGGAGCGTTGTGATGACAAGTGTTATGGAACAAAGTGATCACATGGGTTTGGAGCACTGTGATGAGAGAGGTAATGGATCATTTTGATATCAAGGAACATGATGCATTGTGATGACAGGGTTCATGGAGCATTGAGATGAAAAGGGACATGGAGCATTGTGATTAGAGGTGGCTTGGAGCATTGTGATGAAAAAGGCATGGAACATTGTGAATGAGAAGGCCATGGAGCATTCTGATGACATGCGTCATGGAGCTTTGTGATGACAAGGGCATGGAGCATTTGTCTGAAAATTTTCATGGATTATTGTGATGAGAGAGGGCATGGAGCATTGTGATGACCAGGACACGGAACCCTGTGATACATGGGTCATGGAGGATTGTAATGACAAGGTCATGGAGCATTGTGATGACAAGCGTCATGGAGCTTTGTGATGACAAGGGCATGGAGCATTGTGATGACAAGGCCTTTTGAGAATTTTGATGACAAGTTCGTGAAGCACTGTGCTGAAAAGCAAATGGAGCTTGCTATGACAGGTGTCATGGAGCATTGCGATGACAAGTGCATGGAGAATGTGATTACAAGAGCATGTAACATTGTGATTTGAAGAGTCATGGAGCATTGTGATGTCAAGACGGTGGAGCATTGTGATGAAAAGACCTTGGATAATTGTGATGACGAGCGTCATGGAGAACTGTAATGAAAAGGGGCCTGGAGAATTGTGATGACAGGTGTCATGGAGCATTGTGATGACAGGGGTCATGGAGAATTGTGATGACAAGGGTCATGGAGCATTCTGATGACAAGCTTGTGGAGTATTGTGATGACAACAGCATGGAGCATTGTGATGAAAAGGGCGTGGAGCATTGTGATGAAAAAGGCATACAGCCTTTTCATGACAGGGTGCGAGAAGCATTCTGACGACAAGTGTCAGGGAGCATTGTGATGACAAGTGTATTGAGCATTGTGATGACAAAGGTCATGGAGCATTGTGATGATAAGGGCATGGAGTATTGTGATCACAGGCATCATGGAGCGTTGTGATGACAAGTGTTATGGAACAATGTGATCACAAGGGTTTGGAGCACTGTGATGACAGAGGTCATGGATCATTTTGATATCAAGGAGCATGGAGCATTGTGATGACAGGAGTCATGGAGTATTGTGATGAGAAGATCATGGAGCATTGAGCTGAAAATGTTCAAGGATTATTCTGATGAAAGGGGTCATAAAGCATTGTGATGACAAGGTCCTGGAGCACTCTGATGAGAAGACCATGGAGCCTTGTGATGAGAAATCTCATGGAGCATTCTGATGAAAAGGGGCATGGAGCACTGTGATTACAGGGGTCTTGGAGCATTGTGATTTCAAGGGCATGGGTCATTGTGATGAAAAAGTCATGGAGCCTTGTCATGACAAGGTTCAAGGAGCATACTGATGGCAAGAGTCAGGGAGCATTGTGATGACAAGTGTATTGAGCATTATGATGACAAATGTTATGGAGCATTGTGATGAGAAGACCATGGATAATTGTGATGACGAGCGTCATGGGGCGTTGTGATGACAAGTGTTATGGAACATTGTGATGAGAAGGGCATCGAGCATTGTGATGACAAGCATCATGGAGCTTTGTGATGACAAGGGCATGGAGCAATGTGATGAGAGGGTTCATGGAGCATGGTGATGACAATGGCATGGAACTTTGTGATGCCAAGGGTCATGGAGCACTGGGATGACAAGCGTCATGGAGCATTCGGATTACAGGTGTCATGGAGAATTGGGATGACAAGCGCAAGGATCATTGTGATGACAAGTGTCTTGGAGCATTTTGATGACAAGAGTCCCAGATCATTGTGTTGTCTGGGGTCAGGGAGCGCTGTGATGACAGTGGTCATGGAGCATTGTGATGACAGGTGTAATGGAGCATTGTGATGGCAAGGGCATGGAGCATTGTGATGAGAAATCCATGGAGCATTTTGATGACATGCATCATGGAGCTTTGTGATGACAAGGGCATGGAGAATTGTGATTACAATGGTCATGGAACATTGTGATGACAGGGGTGAGGGTGTATTGTGATGACTAGTGATGGAACATTGTGATATCAGTGGTGAGAGAGCATTTTGATGAGAAGTGCAAGGAGCATTATGATGACAAGTTTTATGGAGCATAGCGATGAAAAGGATGTAGAGCATTGTGATGAAAAGTTCATGGCGCATTGTGATGTCATGGGTCATGGAGCATTGTGCTGAGAAGCGCATGGAGCATTGTGATGAAAAGGGACATGGAGCATTGTGATGTCCAGGTCATGGAGCATTGTGATGGCAAGACCGTGGAGCATTGTAATCGCAAGACCGTGGAGCATTTTGATGACGAGTGTCATCGAGCACTGTAATGACACGGGGCATGGAGAATTGTGATGACAAGGGACAAGGAACATTCTGATGACAAGCTTGTGGAGTATTGTGATGACAATGGCATGGAGCATTGTGATGAAAAAGGCATGGAGCATTGTGATGAAAACGGCATGGAACCTTTTCATGACAGGGATCAAGGAGCATTCTGACGTCAAGTGTCAGGGAGCATTGTGATGACAAGTGTGTTGAGCATTGTGATGACAAAGGTCATGGAGCATTGTGATGATAAGGGCATGGAGTATTGTGATGACAGGCATCATGGAGTGTTTTGATGACAAGTGTTATGGAACAATGTGATCACAAGGGTTTGGAGCACTGTGATGACAGAGGTCATGGATCATTTTGATATCAAGGAGCATGGAGCATTGTGATGACAGGGGTCATGGAGCATTGTGATGAGAAGATCATGGAGCATTGAGCTGAAAATATTCATGGAGTATTCTGATGAAAGGGGTCATGGGGCATTGTGATGACAAGGTCCTGGAGCACTCTGATGAGAAGACCATGGAGCCTTGTGATGAGAAGTCTGATGGAGAATTCTGATGAAAAGGGGCATGGAGCATTGTGATTACAGGGGTCTTGGAGCATTGTGATTACAAGGGCATGGAGCATTGTGATGAAAAAGGCATGGAGCCTTGTCATGACAGGGTTCAAGGAGCATACTGATGGCAAGAGTCAGGGAGCATTGTGATGACAAGTGTATTGAGCATTGTGATGACAAATGTTATGGAGCATTGTGATGAGAAGACCATGGACAATTGTGATGACGAGCGTCATGGGGTGTTGTGATGACAAGTGTTATGGAACATTGTGATCACAAGGGTTTGGAGCATTGTGATGACAGAGGTTATGGAGCATTTTGATTTCATTGTGATGACAATAGCATGAAGCATTATGATGATGGGCATGGTGCATTGTGATGACAGGGTTCATGGAGCATTGAGATGAAAAGGGACCAGGAGCATTGTGATTACAGGTGTCTTGGAGCACTGTGATGACAAGGGCATGGAGCACTGTGAATGAGAAAGCCATGGAGCATTCTGATGACATGCGTCATGGAGCTTTGTGATGACAAGGGCATGGAGCATTTGTCTGAAAATTTTCATGGATTATTGTGATGAGAGTGGGCATGGAGCATTGTGATGACAAGGACACGGAACACTGTGATACATGGGTCATGGAGGATTGTAATGACAAGGTCATGGAGCATTGTGATGAGAAGGGCATCGAGCATTGTGATGACAAGCGTCATGGAGCTTTGTGATGACAAGGGCATGGAGCCATGTAATGAGAGGCTTCATGAAGCATTGTGATGACAATGGCATGGAGCATTGTGATGCCAAGTGTCATGGAGCTTTGTGATGACAAAGGTCATGGAGCATTTTGATGACAAGGGAGTGGTGCATTGTGATGATAACGGCATGTAGCATTGTTATGATAGGGGTCATGGAACATTGTGATGACAGGGGTGAGGGAGTATTGTGATGACTAGTGATGGAACATTGTGATATCGGTGGTGAGAGAGCATTTTCATGAGAAGTGCATGGAGCATTGTGATGACAATGTTTATGGAGCACTGTGATGACAAGGATGTGGGGCATTGTGATGACAACCGCATGGCACAGTGTGATCACATCGGTCATGGAGCATTGTGCTGACAAGCTCATGGAGCATTGTGATGACAGGTGTCATTGAACATTGTGCTGACAAAGGCATGGATCACTGTGATGCCAAGTGTCACAGAGCATTGTGATGAAATGTTCATGGAGCACTGTGGTGACAAAATTCACAGAGACTTGTGATGATGAGGGCATGGACCATTATGATGACAAAGACTTGAGGCATTGTGATGACTGGAGTCACAGAGCATTGTGATGACAGGTGTCATGGAGCATTGTGATGACAAGTGCATGGAGCATTGTGATGACAGGGGCATGGAGCATCGGTCTGAAAATTTTCATGGATTATTGTGATGACAGTGGATATTGCACATTGTGATGACAAGGGCATGGATCATTTTGATGAAAAGGGCATGGAGCATTGTGATGAAAAAGGCATAGAGCCTTTTCATGACAGGGTTCGAGAAGCATTCTGACGACAATTGTCAGGGAGCATTGTGATGACAAGTGTATTGAGCATTGTGATGAGAAAGGTCATGGAGCATTGTGATGACAAGGGCATGGATTATTGTGATGACAGGCATCATGGAGCGTTGTGATCACAAGTGTTTGGAGCACGGTGAAGACAGAGGTCATGGATCATTTTGATATCAAGGAGCATGGAGAATTGTGATGACAGGGGTCATGGAGCATTGTGATGAGAAGATCATGGAGCATTGAGCTGAAAATATTTATGGAGTATTCTGCTGAAGGGGGTCATGGGTCATTGTGATGACAAGGTCCTGGAGCACTCTGATGAGAAGACCATGGAGCCTTGTGATGAGAAGTCTCATGGAGCATTCTGATGAAAAGGGGCATGGAGCATTGTGATTACAGGGGTCTTGGAGCATTGTGATTACAAGGGCATGGAGAATTGTGAGAGTTGTCCAAGGAGCATTCTGATAACATGCGTCATGGAGCTTTGTGATGACCAGGGCAAGGAGCATTTTGATTACAGGGGTCTTGCAGCATTGTGATGAAATTGGCATGGATCATTGTGAAGAAAAAGACATGGAGCCTTGTCATGACAGTGTTCAAGGAGCATACTGATGGCAAGAGTCAGGGAGCATTGTGATGACAAGTGTATTGAGCATTGTGATCACAAATGTAATGGAGCATTGTGATGACAATGATCATGGAGCATTGTGATGAAAAGGGCATGGAGCATTGTGATGACAAGGGCTTTTGAGAATTTTGATGACAAGTTCGTGAAGCACTGTGATGAAAAGCACATGGAGTTTGCTATGACAGGGGTCATGGAGCATTGAGATGACAAGTGCATGGAGAATGTGATTACAAGAGCATGTAACATTGTGATTTGAAGTGTCATGGAGCATTGTGATGGGAAGACGGTGGAGCATTGTGATGAGAAGACCATGGATAATTGTGATGACGAGCGTCATGGAGAACTGTAATGACAAGGGGCCTGGAGCTTTGTGATGACAAGTGTCATGGAGCATTGTGATGACAGAGGTCATGGATCATTTTCATTTCAAGAAGCATGGAGCATTGTGATGACAAGGGCATGAAGCAATGTGAACCCAAGTTTCACCGAGGATTTTGATGACAATGGGAATGGAGTATTGTGATGTCAAGTGCATGGAGCATTGTGATGACAATGTCATGAAGCATTTTGCTGACAAAGGCATGGAGCATTTTGATGACAAGAGTCATGGAGCACTGTGATGACAAGCGTCACGGATCATTGTGATTACAGGGGTCAAGGAGCATTGGGATGGCAAGGACATGGATCATCGTGATGACAAGTGTCATGGAGCATTTTGATGACAAGAGTCAAGGATCATTTTGTTGTCAGGGGTCATGGAGCATTGTCATGACAGTGGTCATGGAGCATTGTGATGAGAAGGTAATAGAGCATTGGGCTAAAAATATTCATGGAGTATTGTGAAGGCGGGGGTCATGGAGCATTGTGATGACAAGGGAATGGAGCATTGTGATGAAAAGGTACTGAAGCATTGTGATAAGAAAACATTGGAGCCTTGTATTGAAGAGTCTCATGGAGCATTCTGATGAAAAAGGGCATGGAGATTTGTGTATACATGGGTCTTGGAACATTGTGAAGAAAAGGGCATGGATCATTGTGATGAAAAAGTCATGGAGCCTTGTCATTTCAAGGTTCAAGGAGCATAATGACGACAAGAGTCAGGGAGCACTGTGATGACAAGTGTATTGTACATTGTGATGACAATTGTCATGGAGCATTGTGATGAGAAGAGCATGGATAATTGTGATGACGAGCGTCATGGGGGGTTGTGATGACAAGTTTTATGTAAAACTGTGATCACAAGGGTTTGGAACATTGTGATGACAGAGATCATGGAGCATTTTGATTTCATTGTAATGAAAATAGCATGAAACATTATGATGATGGGCATGGTTCATTGTGATGACAGGGTTCATGGAGCACAGAGATGAAAAGAGGCATGGAGCATTGTGATTACAGGGGTCTTGGAGCATTGTGATGAGAATGTCATGGAACATTGGGCTGAAAATGTTCATGGAGAATTGTGATTACAGGGGTCTTGGAGCACTGTGATGACAAGGGTCATGGAGCATTGTGATGACAAGTGTCACGGAATATTCTGATTAAATGTGTCATGGAGCATTTGGATGACAAGGGCATGGATCATTGTGATGACAAGTATCATGGAGATTTTTGGTGACAAGAGTCCCGGATCATTGTGTTGTGAGGGGTCATGGAACGCGGGGATGACAGTGGTCATGGAGCATTGTGATGACATGGGTCATGGTGCATTGTGATGAGAAGGTCATGGATCATTGGGCTGAAAATATTCATGGAGTATTGTGATGACAGGGGTCATGGAGCATTGTGATGACAAGGGAATGGAGCATTGTGATGACAAGGTCCTGGAGCATTGTGCTGTGAAGACCCTGGAATCTTTTGATGACAATTTTCATGGAGTATTCTGATGAAAAACGGTATGGAGCAATGTAATTAATGGGGTCTTGGAGCATTGAGATGAAAAGGGCATGGAGCATGGTGATGAGAAGGCCATGGAGCTTTCTGATGACATGCGTCATGGAGCTTTGTGAAGACAAGCACATGGAGCATTGTGATTACCGGGGTCTTGGAGCATTGTGATGAAAAGGGCATGGATCATTGCGATGAAAAATGCATGGAGCCTTGTCATGACAGGTTTCAAGGAGCACACTGAGGACAAGTGTCAGGGAGCATTGAGATGACAAGTGTATTGAGCATTGTGATGACAACGGTCATGGAGAATTGTGATGAGAAGTCCATGGATAATTGTGATGACGAGCGTAATGGGGCGTTGTGATGCCAAGTGTTATGGAACATTGTGCTCACAAGGTTTTGGGGCATTTTGGTGTCAGAGGTCATGGAGCATTTTGATTTCATTGTGATGACAATAGCATGAAGCATTATGATGATGGGCATGGTGCATTTTGACGACAGGGTTCATGCAGCATTGAGATGAAAAGTGGCATGGAACATTGTGATGACAAATGTCATGAAGCATTGTGATGACTGGAGTCACGGAGCATTGTGATGACAGAGTTCATGGAGCATTGTGATGACAAGGGCATGGAGAATTGGGATGAAAGGGGCATGGAGCACTTTTCTGAAATGTTTCATGGATTATTGTGATGACAGAGGGCATGGCACATTGTGATAACTAGCGCATGGAGCATTGTGATGACAAGGTCATTGATTATTGTGAAGAAAGGTGTCAGGGAGCATTGTGGTAACATATGTCACGGTGCATTGTGATGACAATGGCATTGAGCATTGTGATGCCAAGTGTCATGGAGAAATGTGATGACAAATGTAATGGAGCATTGTGATGACAAGGGCTGGGAGCATTGTGATGACAAGGGTAATTCAGCATTATGATGACAAGGGAATGGATCATTGTGATGACAAGGGTCATGGAGAATTTTGATGACAAAAGTCCCAGATCATTGTGTTGTCAGGGTTCTTGGAGCATTGTGATGACATGGGTCATGGAGCATTGTGATGAGAGGGGTCATGGAGCATTGTGATGACAAGGGTCTTGGAGCATTCTGATGACAAGCTTGTGGAGTATTGTGATGACAAGTGTCTTGGAGCATTCTGATGACAAGCTTGTGGAGTATTGTGATGACAATGGCATGGAGCATTGTGAGAAAAAGGGCATGGAGCATTGTGATGAAAAAGGCATGGAGCCTTTCAAGACAGTGTTCAAGGAGCATTCTGAGGAAAAGTGTCCGGGAGCATTGTGATGACATGTGTATTGAGCATTGTGATAACAAAGTTCATGGAGCATTGTGATGACAAGGGCATGGATTATATTGATGACAGTCTTCATGGAGCGTTGTGATGACAAGTGTTATGGAGCATTGTGATGACAAGTGTTATGGAACATTGTGATCACAAGTGTTGGGAGCATTGTGATGAGAGAGGTCATGGATCATTTTTATTTCAAGAATCATGGAGCATTGTGAGGACAAGGGCATGAAGCAATGTGATCCCAAGGTTCATGGAGGATTGTGATGACACTGGTAATAGAGAATTGTGAGGACAATGCATGGAGCATTGTGATGACAAGGTCATGGAGCATTGTGCTGACAAAGGCATGGAGCACCGTGATGACAAGTGTCATGGAGCTATGTGACAACAAGCGTCATTGACCATTGTGATTACAGGGGTCATGGAGCATGGGGATGACAAGCGCATGGAATATTCTGATGACAAGTGGCATGGATCATTTTGATGACTGTGGTCATGTAGCATTGTGATGACATGGGTCATGGAACTTTGTGACGAGAAGGTCAGAGAGCATTGGGCTGAAAATATTCATGGAGAACTGTGATGACAGGGGTCATGGAGCATCGTGATGAGAAAGGAATGGAGCAATGCGATGAGAAGGTCCTGGAGCATTGTGATGAGAGGGCCATGGAGCCTTGTGATAACAAGTGTCATGGAGCATTATGCTGACAAAAGCATGGAGCATTGTGATGACAAGGGACACAGAGCATTGTGAAGAAAAGTTCATGGAGCATTGTGGTGACAAAGATCACAGAGCCTCGTGTGACGAGGGCATGGATCATTGGCCTGACAATTTTCATGGATTATTGTGATGACAGTGGGCATGGAGCATTGTGATGACAAGGGCATGGAGCATTGTGGTGACAAAGATCACAGAGCCTTGTGTGACCAGGGCATGGACCACTGTGATGACAATGGTCATGAAGCATTGTGATGACTGGAGTCACGGAGCATTGTGATGACAGGTGTCATGGAGCATTGTGATGACAAGGGCATGGAGCATTGTGATGACAGGGGCATGGAACATTGGTCTGACATGTTTCATGGATTATTGTGATGACAGTGGGCATGGCGCATTGTGATGACAGGGGCATGGAACATTGTGATGACAACGTCATGGAATATTGTGAAGACAGGTGTCAGGGAGCATTGTGATGACATATGTCATTATCCATTGTGATGACAATGGCGTGGAGCATTGTGATGACTAGTAAGAATCTTAATACCTACGTATTGATATGTCTCCGTAAGGGAATCAAGTGTGTCTAGACCGGCATAAACACGTCAGTGAAAATCAGCTCAACCTCATTATATAAATGAATTTCAAAAACAAAATAAAAAAACAGCGAAATTCTAACACAATTCCTTCAGGTGTTCTGATGAAACCTGGAATGACCCCATCTAAAATGACACCTGGATGAGACATAAGGGGGGACACTTGGGACTGAGAGGATTGGTGAGATTGGATGAGAAAATGAAGACTGTTTAAAGCAATAATACATGCCACCAATTCCATGGGTCCCAACTCGACAGGTAAAAGGGAATATCACTACAGTTATAACATGTATGCGAAACGTGGAAAATGGAAACACTGTGAATATGAAAGGTTTCTAAAACTCAACTAATAGTTCCTATCCTGGTGCTCCGGTTTGAGTTTCCAACTGCTTTACTATCAAGCTCCCAACTTGGAGAGACAGACCCTTTAACCTCCTGGTTCGCACAGGTTGCCAATTTGGCAGAGGATGAAAGGGAAGAGGGAGAACCAATGAGAGAGTAGCTGTTAGGCATTTGGACGGTCACATGTCACTCTAATATCCCGTCAGGAAGAAAAATTAACCAAAGTCTCAGACAGCCGCCAGGAAACAGTATAGGTCCTCAACCAAAATTGTGGATTTGCTGTCATCTTACAAAAAACGAGTTGAAAAATGGAGCTCTGGGGCACAGCAATTCACAAACTGGCAGCGTAATAAAGGACAACTATCGTCCAAAAATCTGTTGAGGGCTGGCAATGAGGCGGATTTGAAAACGAGGCACAATACCATGAAACAAACTACAAGAGGTACTTTGGAATCGCCTTTTAAGCACAGCAAGTGGGGCTCATTGTCGAAAATGATGCACTTGGCCAAAAAGTGCATATGCGTTTTCTCCAGAATATATTCAGGAAAAAACGCATATGCCCTTTTTAGTCCAGCAAGCAAGCGGGCAATGCAAATCTGCACTAAAAAGAAGTATCACTTCCCACCGGTCAAAAGGGACATCCGCAAAATGTGTAAAAACCAGAAAGGCAAGACAGGCCCTGGAGAACAGGGAGCCTAGTTATGCTGATGGGCACGATGTAAACTGTCAACAGCCTCTCTGGAGGAGTGCAATGTGTTCCCTAAAACAGGTAACAATAGAGATACAGAGCGATGGGCACTTCCAGTCTAGGGAATATACCTTGGGAAAACTGAAAATCAATAAGACAGAGCCACCCCAAAATTTAGGGCTGCACTGCTTACAACAACCTCAACTAAGGTACACCTTAAATATATCAGGAAAGACAAAAATGTTTCAAAAAATTGTGGTACTTACGTACGATGGAATATCCCTCAGCCATGAAAGCAATGTCATAAGGACAGTAGCAGCAAAATCAGTTGATTCAGGTACGATGATTCAAAGTGAAATAAGTCACAGAGAAAAATAAACTTATCATAAGATATCACTTATGAAGGTCCTGTAAACATGGCTACACCCGAACTGAGTTAGGAAAGAGAACAGAGTCTCACATTTAGAAAACACTCTTTTGTCTGCTTAAGGGGGAAGGAGAGGTGGGGTGATGCATAAAACCAGAGTTTGCTATTAGTACATGTGCCAATCCAAAAACCAACTACGGAATAGAAAATACCTACAACTTCCTCAGTGAAAGGGACTCAAAACCCCATATTTCCCGCAGAGGAATATATCTGACTAGTAAGAATCTTAAAACCAATGTATTGATAGGTCTCCATAAGGGAATCAAGTGTGTCTAGACTCGTGTAAACATGGCAGTGAGAGTCAGCTCAAACCCACTTATATAAAAAGGAATTTCACAAACAAAACAAAAAATCAGGTAAATTCTTTACAATTCCTTCAGGGTCTATGATGAAACCTGGAATGACCTTATCTACAACGACAGCTGGATGTGGCATAAGGCTGGACACTTGGGACTGAGAGGATTGGTGAGATTTGGTGAGCAAATGCAGACCATTTAAAGCAATAATGTGTGGCACACATTCCAACAGTCACAACTCTCCAGGTTGAAGGGAATATTACTACAGCTATAACATGTATGGGAGACAAAGAGAAAGGACACACTGTGAATACGAAAGGTTTCTAAAACTCAACTAATAGTCCCTCTCCTGGTGCTCCGGTTTGACTTTCCAACTGCTTTACTATCAATCTGCCAAATTGGAGAGACAGACCCTTTAACCTCCTGGTTCGCACAGGTTGCCAATTTGGCAGAGAATGAAAGAGAAGAGGGAGAACCAATGAGAGAGTAGCTGTTAGTCATTTGGACCGGCACATGTCACTCAAATTTCCTGGCAGGAAGAAGTATTAACCAAAGTCTCAGCCACCCGCTGGGAAACACTATAGGTCCTGAAGCACAATTTTGGACCTGCGGTCAGCTCACAAATAACGAGTTGAAAAATGGAGCTCAGGGGCTCAATAATTCACAAACTGGCAGAGTAATAAAGGGCAACTATCGTCCAAAAATCTGTTGAGGGAAGGCAACGAGGCGGACTTGAAAGCGATCCAGAATAGCAGGAAACAGATTTCAGGAGGTACATTGGATTCGCCTTTAAAGCACAGGAAGAGGGGCACAAATTCGACAATGATGCACTTGGCCAGAAAGGGCGTATGGGTTTTCTCCTGAATATATTCAGGAGAAAACGCATACACCCTTTTTTGCCAAGCAAGCAAGTGGGCAATGAAAATCTGCACTACAAAGTAGTATCACTTCAACCGGTCAAAAGGGACATCCTCAAAATGTGTAAAAGCCAGAAAGGCAAGATAGGCCCTGGAGAACAGGGAGCCTAGTTATGCTGATGGGCTGGATGTAAATTGCCAACTGCCTCTCTGGATGAGTGCATTGTGTTCCCTAAAACAAGTAAACAACAGAGCTACAGAGACAAGGGCACTTCCAGTTTAGCGAATATACCATGGGAAAACTGAAAATCAATAATAGAGAGCCACCTCAAAATTTAGGGCTGCACTGCCTACAGAACCTCAACTTGGGTACACCATAAATATCCCAGGAAAGACAAAAATATTTGAAGAAATTGTGTTACTTACGTATGATGGAATATGCCTCAGCCATGAAATCAATGTCATAAGCCAGTGGCAGCAAAATGAGTGGATTCAGGTACGATGATTCTAAGTGAAATAAGTCATAGAGAAAATGACACTTATCATAAGATATCACTTATGAATATCCTGTAAACATGGCTACACATGAACTGAGTTAGGAAAGAGAGCAGAGTCTCACATTTAGAAAACACACTTATGCCTTCTAAAGGGGGAAGGAGAGGTGGGGTTATGCATAAAACCAGAGTTTGATGTTAGTACAGGTACCGTTCCAAAAACCAACTATGGAAGAGACAAGACCTACAACTTCCGCAGTGAACGGGACTCAAAACCACATATTTCCCACCGAGGAATATATCTGACTAGTAAGAATCTTAAAACCTATGTATTGATATGTATCCATAAGGGAATCAATTGTGTCTAGTCTGTCATAAACATGGCACTGATAATCAGCTCAAAACCACTATAAAAATGAATTTCAGAAACAAAACAATAAAACAGCGAAATTCTTTACAATTCCTTCAGGGGCTCTGATGAAACCTGGAATGACAATATCTAACATGACAGATGGATGTGGCATAATTCTGAACACTTGGGCCTGAGAGGATTGGTGAGATTTGGTGAGCAAATGCAGACCATTTAAAGCAATAATGTGTGGCACACATTCCAAGGATCCCAACTCTCCAGGATGAAGGGAATATTACTACAGCTATAACTATACGGGAAACCTAGAGAATGGACACACTGTGAATACAAAAGGCTTTTAAATCTCAACTAATAGTCCCTCTCCTGGTTCTCCAGTTTGAATTTACAACTGCTTTACTATCAATCTCCCAACTTGGAGAGACAGCCCCTTTAACCTCCTGGTTCGCACATGTTGCCAATTGGCAGAGGATGAAAGGTAAGATGGAAAACCAATGAGAGAGTAGCTGTTAGTCATTTGGACGGGCACATGTCACTCCAATTTCCCGGCAGGAAGAAGAATTAATCAAAGTCTCAGACACCCGCTGAGAACCAGTATAGTTCCTGAACCAAAATTTTGGACTTGCAGTCAGCTCACAAAAAACGAGTTGAAAAATGGAGCTCAGGGGCACAGCAATTCACAAACGGGCAGAGTAATAAAGGAAAACTATCGTCCAAAAATCTGTTGAGGGAATGCAACGAGGTGGACTTGAAAGCGAGCCAGAATAGCAGGAAACAGATTTCAAGAGGTAAATTGGAATCGCCTTTAAAGCACAGGAAGAAGGGCAAAACTTCGACAATGCTGCAATGGGCCAAAAAGTGCGTATGTGTTTTCTCCTGAATATATTCAGGAGAAAACGCATACGCCCTTTTTGGCCAAGCAAGCAAGTGGGCAATGCAAATCTGCACTACAAAGCAGTATCACATCCCACCGGACAAAATGGACATCCACAAAATGTGTAAAAACTAGAAAGGCAACACAGGCCCTGGAGAACAGGGAGCCTAGTTATGCTGATGGGCGGGATGTAAATTGCCAACTCCCTCTCTGGAGGAGTGCATTGTGTTCCCTAAAACAAGTAAACAACAGAGCTACAGAGTCAAGTGCACTTCCAGTCTAGGGAATATACCTTTGGAAAACTGAAAATCAATAAGACAGAGCAAGCCCAAAATTTAGGGCTGCACTGCTTACAAGAACCTCAACATGGGTACACCTGAAATATCCCAGGAAAGACAAAAATGGTTCAAGAAATTGTGGTATTTCTGTACGATGGAATATCCCTCAGCCATGAAATCAATGTCCTAAGGCCAGTAGCAGCAAAATGAGTGGATTCAGGTACGATGATTCTAAGTGAAATAAGTCACAGAGAAATAGAAACTTATCATAAGATATCACTTATGAAGGTCTTCTAAACATGGCTACACATGAACTGCGCTAGGAAAGAGAACAGAGTCTCACATTTAGAAAATATTCTTATGCCTGCTTAAGGGGGAAGGAAAGGTGGGGTGATGCATAAAACCAGAGTTTGATATTAGTACATGTACCGTTCCAAAAACCAAATACGGAATAGACAAGACCTACACCATACTCAGTAAAAGGGAGTCAAAACCCAATATTTCCCGCCGAGGAATATATCTGACTAGTAAGAATTTTAAAACCTATGTATTGATATGTCTCCGTAAGGGAATCAAGTGTGTCCTAACTGGCATAAACATGGCAGTGGGAATCAGCTCAAACCCACTATCAAAAGGAATTTCAACAACAAAACACAAAAACAGGGAAATTCCTTACAATTCCTTCAGGGGCTCTGATGAAACCTGGAATGACCTATCTACAAAGAAAGCTGGATGTGGCATAAGGCCGGACACTTGGGTCTGAGAGGATTGGTGAGATTCGGTGAGCAAATGCAGACCATTTAAAGCAATGATGCGTGGCACACATTCCACGGGTCCCAACTCTCCAGGTTGAAGGGAATATTACTACAGCTATAACATGTACGGGAAACCTAGAGGATGGACACACTGTGAATACAAAAGGTTTCTAAAATTCAACTAATAGTCCCTTTCCTGGTGTTCCTATTTGAATTTCCAAATGCTTTACTTTCAATCTCCCAACTTGGAGAGACAGCCCCCCCTTTAACCTCCTGGTTCTCACATGTTGCCAATTTGGCGGAGGATGAAAGGGAAGATGGATAACCAATGAGAGAGTAGCTGTTAGGCATTTTGACAGGCATTAGTCACTCTAATTTCCTGGCAGGAAGAAGTATTAGCCAAAGTCTCAGGCACCCGCCGGGAACCAGTAGAGGTCCTGAACTAAAATTTTGGACTTGCGATCAGCTCACAAAAAAAGGAGTTGAAAAATGGAGCTCAGGGGCACAGCAATTCACAAAAGAGCAGAGTAATAAAGGAAAACTATTGTCCAAAAATCTGTTGAGGGAAGGCAACGAGGTGGACTTGAATGCGAGCCAGAATAGCAGGAAACAGATTTCTATAGGTACATTGGAATCGCCTTTAAAGCACAGGAAGAGGGACACAACTTCGACAATGATGCAATGGGCCAAAAAGGGTGTATGCGTTTTCTCCTGAATATACTCAGGAGAAAACGCATACGCCCTTTCTGGTCAAGAAAGGAAGTGGGCAATGCAAATCTGCACTACAAAGCAGTATCACTTCCCAGCAGACAAAAGGGACATGCACAAAATGTGTAAAAACTAGAAAGGCAACACTGGCCCTGGAGAACAGGGAGCCTAGTTATGATGATGGGTGGGATGTAAATTGCCAACTGCCTCTCTGGAGGAGTGAAATGTGTTCCCTAAAACAAGTAAACACAGAGCTACAGAGCCAAGGGCACTTCCACTCTAGGGAATATACCTTGGGAAAACTGAAAATCAATAAGACAGAACCACCCCAAAATTTAGGGCTGCACTGCTTACAAGAACCTCAACTTGGGTACACCTGAAATATCCCAGGAAAGACAAAAATGGTACAAGACATTGTGGTACTTATGTACGATGGATTATCCCTCAGCCATGAAATCAATGTCATAAGGCCAGTAGCAGCAAAATGAGTGGATTCAGGTACGATGATTCTAAGTGAAATAAGTCACAAAGAAGAAGAAACTTATCATAAGATATCACTTATGAACGTCCTGTAAACATGGCTACACATGAACTGAGTTACGAAAGAGAACAGGGTCTCACATTGAGAAAACACTCTTATGCCTGCTTAAGGGGGCAGGAGAGGTGGGGTGATGCATAAAACCAGAGTTTGATATTAGTACAGGTACCGTTCCAAAAACCAAATACGGAATAGACAAGACCTACACCATCCTCAGTAAAAGGGACTCAAAACTCATTATTTCCCTCCGAGGAATATATCTGCTTAGTAAGTATTTTAAAACGTATGTATTGATATGTCTCCATAAGGGAATCAAGTGTGTCTAGACTGGCATAAACATGGCAGTGAGAATCAGCTCAAACCCACTATAAAAAGAAATTTCAAAAACAAAACAAAACAACAGGGAAATTCTTTACAATTCCTTCAGGGTCCCTGATGAAACCTGGAATGACCCTATCTACAAAGAAAGCTGGATGTGGCATAAGGCAGGACACTTGGGACTGAGAGGATTGGTGAGATTCGGAGAGCAAATGCAGACCATTTAAAGCAATAATGTGTGGCACACATTCCAACGGTCCCAACTCTCCAGGTTGAAGGGAATACTACTACAGCTATAACATTTACGGGAAACCTAGACAATGGACACACTGTGAATACGAAATGTTTCTGAAACTCAACTAATAATCCCTCTCCTGTTGCTCCGGTTTGAATTTCCAACTGCTTCACTATCAATCTCCCAACTTGGAGAGACAGACCCTTTAACCTCCTGGTTAGCACAGGTTGCCAATTTGGCAGAAGATGAAACGGAAGAGGGAGAACCAATGAGAGAGTAGCTGTTAGGCATTTGGACTGGCACATGACACTCTAATTTCCTGGCCGGAAGAAGAATTAACCAAAGTCTTAGCCACCCGCCGGGAACCAGTATAGGTACTGAACCAAAATTTTGGACTTGTGGTCAGCTCACAAAAAAACGAGTTGAAAAATGGAGCTCAGGGGCACAGCAATTCACAAACTGGCAGAGTAATAAAGGACAACTATCGTCCAAAAATCTGTTGAGGGAAGGCAACGAGGCGGACTTGCAAGCGAGCCAGAAATGCAGGAAACAGATTTAAAGAGGTACATTGCAATCGCCTTTTAAGCACAACAAGAGGGGCACAAGTTCAACAATGATGCACTTGGCCAAAAAGGGCGTATGCGTTTTCTCATGAATATATTCAGGAGAAAATGCATACGCCCTATATGGCCAAGCAAGCAAGCGGGCAATGCAAATCTGCACTACAAAGAAGTATCAGTACCCACCAGTCAAAACGGACATCGCAAAATGTGTAAATACCAGAAAGGCAAGACATGCCCTGTAGAACAGGGATCCTAGGTATGCTGATGGGCTGGATGTAAATTGCCAACTGCCTGTCTGGAAGAGTGCATTGTGCTCCCTAAAACAAGTAAAAAACAGAGCTACAGAGCCAAGGGCACTTCCAGTCTAGGGAATATACTTTGGGAGAACGGAAAATCAATAAGACAGAGCCACCCCAAAATTTAGGGCTGCTCTGCTTACAAGAACCTCAACTTGGGTACACCTTAAATATGCCAGGAAAGACAAAAATGTTTCAAGAAATTGTGGTACTTACGTACGATGGAATATCCCTCAGCCATGAAATCAATGTCATAAGGCCAGTAGCAGCAAAATGAGTGGATTCAGGTACGATGATTCTAAGTGAAATAAGTCACAGAGAAAAAGAAACTTATCATAAGGTATCAATTATGAAGTTCCTGTAAACATGGCTACACATGAACTGAGTTAGGTAAGAGTACAGAGTAATGAATCTTATCATAAGATATGACTCATAGCGGGAATGTACACATGGCTACACTTGAACTGAATTACAAACACAACAGAGTCACACATTTAGAAAACAATATTCTACCTGCTTAAGGGGAAAGGAGAGGTGGGGTAATGCATAAAACCACAGTTTTAAATTAGCACAGATACCAATACATAAACCAAGTATGTAATAGACAACACCTACTCCCAGCACAATGAACTGGACTCAACACCCCCTATTCATTGCAGAGGAATATATCTGACTTTAAGAATTTTAAAACATATTTATTCTCATGTCTCCATAAAGGAATCATGTGTGTGTATAACGGCATGAACACTGGACTGAAATTCAGCTAAATCCCCCGTATAAAAATAAATTTCAAAAGCAAAATGCAAAAACAGTGAAACAGAGAGAAATTCTTAAAAATTACGTTCAGGGCCTGTGATGCAACGTGGATTGACCAACTTTACACCCACCTCTGGATGAGACATAAGACTGGACACTTGGAGCTGACAAGATTGCTGAGGTTGTGTGAGCAAAAGAACACCACTTAGAGCAATACTTTGTGCTACCCATTCTAGTGGTCCCAACTCTCCAGGTTTAAGGGAATCTTCCTACAGTTAAAAATGCCTGGGAAACCCAGTGGTTGGTACACTGTGTAATCGGCAAAGTTTTCTAAAAGGTACCTCAGTTTTCCTTTCGTCGTGCTCGGCTTCGCCATTCCATCCGCATTACTGAATATCTCCCCACTTGGAGTGTCAGCGGATTGACCCTCCTGTTATGCACAGTTTGCAAATTGTGCAGAGGATGAACAGGAAGAGGGGAAACAAATGAGAGTTTAGCTGTAGGTGTTTGGATGGGCACATATCTCTCTAGTTTCAACTCAGGAAGAAGAATTAACCAAAGGCTCAGCCTGCAGCCCCGGAACCAGACTAGGGCCTAAAGCCATCCTGCGGTATTGCAGCCAGCTCATAAATAAGCGAGTTGAAAAATGGAAATCAGGGGCACAGCAGTTCACAAACTTTCAGAGTTATAAAGGACAACTATCATCCAGAATTATATTGAGGTAAGGCAGTGAAGAGGATTTGAATGCAAGGCAGAATTTAAGGAAACAGATTTCAAGATGTAGATTGGAGTCGTCCTTAAAGCACATGAAAGGCGACAGATCTTCGACAATGTTGCCCTTGGCCGAAAAGGGAGTATGTGTATTTTCTTGAATATATTCAGGAAAAAATGCATACGCCCTTTTTGGCCAAGCAAGCCATCATGCATTGCAAATCAACACTACATAGAAGTGTCACTTACCTCCGGTTAAAAGGGCCATCCGCAAATAGTGTAAAAACCACAAATACAGGACAGGCCATGGAGAAAAGGGAGCCTGGTTATGCCGATGGACAGGATGTAAATTGCCAACAGCCTCTCTGGAGAACTGTATGTTGTTTTCTAAAACAGAGCTACAGGGCATAGCACACTTCCACTCATGGGCGTGTATTTCGGGAAAACTAAAAATCCACAACACACAGCCAGCCCAAAGTTTAGGGCTGCTCTGTTTACAAGAACCTCGACTTCAGTACACTTTAAATATCCCAGGAAAGGGAAAAAAATGGATAAATATGTTGTGGTACTTATATACAATGGAATGTCACTCAGACATAAAATCAATGTCGTAAGGCTAATAGCAGCATAATGAGTGGCTTTACGTACGATGATGCTAACTGAAGTGAGCCACAAAGAAAAAGAAACTTATTGTAATATATCACTTATAGAGGGAATGTAAACATGGCTACACATGAACTGAATTTCAAAAGAGAACAGAGTTACACATTTAGAAAACACACTTATGCCTCCTTAAGGGGAAAGGTGATGTGGGTTGATGTGTAAAAGCAGGGTTTGAAATTAGCACAGATACCATTACATATACCAAATATGTAATAGACCAGACCTACTCCTTTCTCAATGAACTGGACACAGAACACCCTACTCACTGAAGAGGAATATACCTGACTGGTAATAATCTTGAAACCTATGTATTTATATGTCTCCATAATGGAATCAAGTGTATGCAGATTGGCATAAACACAGATCAATGGAACAGGACAGAAAGTGCAGAGATAAACCTACATACCTATGCCTATCTCATCTATGACAAAGGAGCTAAGGATATTCAATGGAGAAAAGACAGTCTCTTCAGTAATTGGTGCTGCGAAAACTGGACCCCTACACATAAAAGAATGAAATTAGAACACTCCATATCACCATACACAAAAATAAACTCTAAATTGATCAGAGATCTAAATATAAGACCAGACACTATAAAACACTTAGAGGAAACCATTGGCAGAACACACTATGACATAAATCACAACAAGATCCTTTTTGACCCACCTCCTAGAGAAATGGAAATAAAAACAGAAATCAACAAATGGGACCTAATGAAACTTAAAAGCTTTTACACAGTACAGGAAAACATAAACAAGATGCAAAAACAACCCTCAGAATGGGAGAAAATATTTTCAAATGAAGCAATTGACAAAGGATTAATCTCCAAACTTTACAAGCACCTCATGTAGCTCAATATCACAAAAACAAACAACCCAATCCAAAAACGGGAAGAAGACCTAAATAGACATTTCTCCAAAGAAGATATACAGATTACCAAGAAACACATGAAAGAATGCTGAACATCACTAATCATTAGAGAAATGCAAATCCAAACTACCGTGAGGTATCACCTCACAGCAGTCAGAGTGGCAATCATCAAAAAAGTCTACAAAACAATAAACGCTGGAGAGGCCTTTATTGGAGAAAAGGGAACACACTTGCACTGTGGGTAGGAAGGTAAATTGATATGGGCACTAGGGAGAACAGTACGGAGGTTCCTTTAAATAACTAACAATAGAAGTACCATACGACACAACAATCAAACTACTGGGCATTTGCCTTGCGAAAACCATAATTCAAAAACAGTTATGTACAAAAATGTTCATTTCAACTCTATTTACAATAGCCAGGATATGGAAGCAACCTAAGTGTCCATGGACAGATGAATGGATAAGGAAGATATGGCACATATATACAATGGAATATCACTCAGCCATAAAAAGAAGCAAAACTGAGTTATTTGCACTGAGGTGGATGGACTTAGAATCTGTCCTACACAGTGAAGTAAGTCAGAAAGGGAAAACCAAATACTGTATGTTAACAGAGATATACGGAATCTAATGAGGAAAAAAAAAAAAAGATTTTGAAGACCCTAGTGGCAGGACAGGATTAAGGACACAGACATAGGGAAAGGACTTGAGGACACCGGAAGGGGGATGGGTAAGATGGGATGAAGTGAGAGAGTGGCATGGACATAAATACATTACCACATGTAATACTGATAGCTACTGGGAAGCAGCCACATAGAACAGGGAGGTCAGCTCAGTGCTTTGTGACCACCTAAAAGGGTGGGATATGGAGTGTGGGAAGGAGATGCAAGAGGGAGGGGATCTGGTGATATCTGTATATGTATAGCTGATTCACTTTGTTATACAGCAGAAACTAACACTCCATTGTAAAGCAATTATACTCCAATAAAGGTGGAAAAGGAAAAAAAAAGAAAGAAAACCCAGGGATAAACCTACACACCTATGCTCAACTAATCTATGACAAAGGAGACAAGACTTTACAATGGAGAAATGAGAGTTTCTTCAGTCAGTGGTGCTGGGAATTATGGACAGCTATATGTAAAAGAATGAAATTAGAACACTCCCCAGCACCATATATAAAAATATATTCAAAATGGATTAGAGACCTTAATGTAAGACCAGACAGTATAAAACTCTGAAAGGAAAACTTACGAAGAATACTCTGACGTAAATCACAGCAAGAACTTTTTTTGATCCATCTCCTATAGTAATGAAATAAAAAAAAAAAAGAAGCTAAACAGATGGGACCTAATGAAACGTAAAAGCATTTGCAAAGCAAAGGAAACTACAAACAAGACGAAAAGACAACCCTCAGAATGGCAGAATATATTTGCAAATGAATCAATGGACAAATGATTAATCTCCAATATATATAAACAGCTCATGCAGCTCAACATTAATAAGACAAAAAACCCAATACAAAAATGGAAGCAGATCTAAATAGACATTTCTTCCAAGAAGACATAGAGATGGCCAAGACGCACATGAAAATCTGCTCAACATCACTAATTATTAGAGAAATGGAAATCGAAACTACAATGAGGTATCACGTCACACCTGTTAGAATGGGCATCATCAGAAAATCTACAAACAACAAATGCTGGAGACGGTGTGGAGAAAAGGAACCTTCTTCCACTATTGTTCGGAATGTAAATCGATACAGTCTCTATGGAGAACAGAATGGAGGTTCCTTAAAAAGCTAAAAATAGAATTACCATATAATCCAGCAATCCCACTACTGGGCATATACCGAGAGAAAACCATAAATCAAAAAGACACATTCACCACAATGTTCATTGCAGCACTATTTACAGTAGCCAGGTAATGAAAGCAACCTAAGTGCCCATAGACAGACGAGTGGATAAAGATGTGGTACATATATACAATGGAATATTACTCAGCCATACATAGGAATGAAATTGGGTCATTTGTAGAGATCTTGATGGATCTAGAGACTGTCATACAGAGTGAAGTAAGTCAGAAAGAGAAAAACAAATATTGTATATTAATGCATATATGTGGAACCTAGAAAAATTGTACAGATGAACCGGTTTGCAGGGTAGAGATAGAGACACAGATGTAGAGAACAAACATATGGACACCAAGGGGGGAACACCATGGGAGGGTGGTGGTGGGATGAATTGGGAGACTGGGATTCACATGTGCACACTTATATGTATAAAATAGATATCCAATAAGATCCTGCTGTATAAAAGAAATAAATAAATTTTAAAAAATTAAAAATAAATAAATAACATTTAATAAAATAAAACAGAAAAAAAGTTTTTCCCTTCATATAGACGTCTTTATATAAATTCATTATTTCCATGTTTATATCTCTAAATTAAAAAAAAAGAGGAATAAATAAAACCTACCTTGAACCAAAAAGAAAAAAGGAAAAAAAAAAAAAAACAGAACCCACCTGTTATACAGAGGAAAATCGTATCAGGGCACTTGTTCCAGTGGTAAAAAATTCTTAAGTTGGTCAGAAGTGGGAAATCATCTCCCATGCAGTCAGCAGCGCTCCCCCCCACAAGAAGCATCCTCATTGCAAAGCTGGGGGACAATGTCGAGGCATCTGTGAGTAAATGTGAGCTGTACCCCAGTCCTGCTGCATCTGAAATCTTCCCACTCTTTCCAGGTAAAACACCTGAATATGTACAAGAACTTGCAAGCCTAGAGGAAGGGCTGTGGAGCCACACCAGCGACAGCATGCAGGCCGATTTGGTGCCAGCAGGCCAGCCAGGATGGTCCTGGCACCAGATGCTCTTCTGGAAGCTTTCCATTTCCCTGCCTGAGATACCCCTCCTGCCACGGCCCCCACTGCTTTTTTACTTCCTCACCTTTGCCTGGGGAGAAATTCCAGCGACAGGTATGGATGACACATCCTTTTCTTTAGCAGGTGGCAGCATGGCAACTCCTGCAGAAAGTCCAGCAGAGCCCCTCTCACACTGGGCCACTCACAAAGCCACGGCCCCTCACTCCCTCCCACCACCCCAGCCCCGACACTGCTGACGGGGCAGAGAATATGGCGTCAGGCACAGCTACAGGAGCTCTTGCTGACTGGAGAGGTGCTTATATTGATCTCAACCAAGTCACACCTGGGGAGGGCTGGCAGGCAGTGTCAGGCTGCCCTAATCAGCCAATCCTCACCCCTCAGGGGCTCACAGTTGCAGAAAATGAACCTTGCTAAACGGGCCAGGCCTAAGGAACAGGTGTGGGTTCTTGAGAGTCAGGATACACAAGGGGCTGCAGCTGCGGCTTGTTTTCTTATCATTTTATGTGGTCCATGAGTGGAAAACAACTTCAAGAAGACCCTATCCTAATGAGAGGAACCCAGGAGTCAGGGAGAGGAGTGATGGTGGGTGGAGATAGCGGCCTGGTGCCCTGGCTGCAGTGGAAGTGTCTGGAAGAGCAGGCAGAGAGAGGCCACACACAGTGATACCTGGGGTCACAGACCTGTCAGAGCTGCTGTTTGTTAGTTCAAGTCCTGCTCTGAAGTGTTCTGTGTCAGCTCTGAGCGACAGGTGAGCTGGGGTTTCTCTGCAAGGTGGTCTATGTGCATGGTTCCTGTGTGTCCAGCCCTTCTGGGGTACCTGCCCAGGGGAGCTCCATATCGTGGGAAGGGCCTGAATATGAGAGCCCCATGGGCTGCTGTGTAGCTGCACAGGTGAGCTCCATACCCTGGGAGGGACTTGACCACGAGAGCCCCGTGGGCTGTGGGGGTGGAGGTGCAGCCCAGGTGAGCTCCATATCCTGGGATTGGCCTGACCACGAGAGCCCCATGGGCTGCTAGAGACCTGGTAAAGTATATCAGGACAGTCAGTGAAGCCACCGAGGATATACATCCAGTAGCTCCTATTTCCTACACCCTGCTGGTCAGTCTACCATTCACCAGGCCATGGCATTCTGTATTAGACTTCAATGATGCCTTCTTCTGTATTCCACTCATCTCAGAGTCACAAGAATTTTTGGCTTGTGAGTGGCAGGACACAACATGCAACAAAAGCAATAATGCTGGGCCGTCCTGCCCTAATGGTTCAAAAATCCCCACACCATCATTAGGGAAATGTCCTCTAAAGACCTAAAAGTTCTACCTCTGTAAAAGGGAACCCTCCTTCAATATGCAGATGACATTCTGATCGCCAGGCCTACAAAAGACGCCTCTGAACTACCTAGCCAAGAAAGGATAGAAGGTGTTCAAGAAAAAGGCTCAAATATCCCAGGCTAAGGTGACATGCCTGGGCTTCATTTTCACAGATATTAGGAGAAACGCATCCCAGGATAGGGAAGAAGCCATTTGCAGCCTTACCTCTTCTAAAACTAGAAGACAGCTTAGGGGTTCCTGGGGAGGCCAAGGTTTTCTGCATCTGGATCCATAACTACAGTCTAATAGCTGGGCCTCTACATGAAACACTGACACCAAAAGATGATGACCCTTTTGAATAGAATCCAGAAGCAGCCTTTCAAGAATGGAAAGAGCAGTCAATTCAGGCCCTTGCCCAGGAACTCCCTAATTTAGCTAAACCCATTGACTTTTACATTCCCAGTCAAAGGTTAATCGCCCTTGGAGCCGTAGTGCAAAAACTGGGACCACTTGAAATGGAGCAACACAACAATGCCCTTCGGGTATGATAAACTATGGTCACCAAGGGCGTTGCCCACCGCCCAATCAGGCCCGGATACTGGGGTATCTAAAAAGGTATAAATCAGCAGCCCGCAAGGCCAGCTCCCCCCTAAGGGAAAAGAACCCCACGTGGTGATCCTAACCACCCATCATGCCCTGAATTTGCAGGGGTCGCTCTGTGGACACACTGACCTCGAGTGAGGAGGCCCTCCAACTCCAACCTCCAGAGAGACAAACGGGGGCAATGGGCCCCCAAGATGACTCGTGTGACCATCACTTGACCTGGAGTTTCTCTCAGAAAACAAGTCTGTGCCCCAAAAGAGCAGACTACTGCTTGCAGGACTTACTGCACCAAGACGAGAGCTAATAAGCTTGGCGGGGGAAACGTATATCACACTTTCACCATAGAAAACTCTACAGAAACCACGGTGATGGTGGCCAATATGACCGGCTGGACTGCTGGCTACTTCAAAAGGCCGTTGACTCAGTGGACGTCATGGTCCTGGATCACCACCGACCCTGGACTGTCTGGGAGTTGAGCGGGCAGGGCTCTGACACATGGTGCTGTTTATGCATTAATTCAGTGACCTAATTAAAGAAAGCACAGACTACTGGTCAGAGCATCTAGGCTGGCAAAACCCGTCAGCCTAAGGTCGCTGAACAAATGTGGGGTGGGGTGAAACCTGCCACCGCAGCATCTCTGTGCATGTCTTTCCTGGACCCTTAAAAGTCATTAGAATCTATAACACTTCCAATGCTGGTGCTCAGGCGGACGAGCAGTGAGGCAGGAAACCTTGGGACAACCAACCTCACCTGGAGGCTGCTAGGGAGAAGTTTTACCCCTCCCCCCGTGTATGAGGGCTCCCACCTCAGCATGAAGCTGTTACAAAAGAAGGGTCTGCACGCTCAACACCCCAAGAGTGAGGAACGGGACAAAAAGCAGAGAAGGTGTTCATCAACGGCAACGTTCATTAAAAATTCCTGGGAGATAAAAAGAGAATCTGGGCAATAAAATAAATTCTAACCTGTTTTTCCTTTGTGCTTTGTCTAATTTCACGTGCTCCTAGGGTTCCACATGCAGAGGTCCCACACCCGGCACTTCAGACCCGATTTCCTAGTGCAGAATGGCTGGGCCGACACCTCAGCTAGTGGGGTCCCACGCAACTCCGCGACATAGAGCCTGAGCTGCAGCCAACCTAGCCCTCGAGAGCTCCATCCCCTCCCTCCTGCTGACGCTGCTGGGATCCCTACACAGCAGCCCAGCCCGCAGCCCACGGGGGAGTGCACGCTCTCACCTCTCCATTCTGTTTTCAAAATATAAAGTTTCCTTTGCTTCTGAACCAAATTCAGTCTTGATCTGTTGGCTCCAATGACACTGGGCACGGGGACTCCTGTTGGGGTCCACTCTGGAGGATCAGTAACAGAAATTGAGAACATTGTAACTTCAATGAACAGATGTGTGAGCCAAACTGTAGGTAACATAGAGCAGTGTATAAGGCTCGGGTAAAATAAGATGTTTCTAAGACTTACATTTGATATTTCCATCACTTTACTATAAGCAAGTTCAGTGAAGACGTCTGTCTTATTTGTCAGGTCAACATTAGAGAAATGAAGTGATTTATTCCCAAGGATGTACATCGAATACTCTTGGCTGAAGCTTCAATCTTGTTTTGAATGCTTTTCCATTGAGAATGATACCTCTCTTTCAGCTTCCCCATTTCTGAGAAGTATAAAATCTTATAATTTATTATTACCAAAGGGGAAAGATAGGAGAAGGGATAAATTAACAGTTTGGGATTAACACATACACACTGCTATGTATAAAACAGATCATCAACAAGGAACTACTGTATAGCACAGGGAACTACACTGAATATTTTGCAATAACCTATAAGGGGAAATAATCTGAAAAAGAATAGATATTTTTATTGACATCATCTATCAATGACAGATAAAATGTAAACTAAGCAAGGCCGATGGTGAGCACTTCTGATCCCGAAGATTTCAATCATCTAAAGTTTGGACTCTGCCTATTTCCCAAGGCCCTTAATGGACATATGTGTAGCCGTAGCTTAAAAATTCCCCAGTTTGGGGTTCGGGGAGGCACTGATTTGGAAAAATTCCTGGTGTTCTCCGTACATGCAAGGGACCCTTCCTATGGCTAAAACATGCCTGTCACACCTAGAGGATGGTACACCGTTTGATCGGAAACAGTTTGGAAAAGGCACCTCATCTCCTCTTCGCCTGGTGCTCGGGTTCACCCCTCCAGCATCTTTCCTAACGATCTCCTCACTTGGGGATATCAGCACCGTCAACATCCTGTTGCACACAGTTTGGAATTTCTCTGGAGGATGAAGCGGAAGGATGAGAAAAAATTAGAGACATGTCCTAGGTGTTCAGACAGGCACATGCCACTCTAATTTCCAATCCGGAAGACAAATTCATCAAAGGCTAGAATTGCCCACAGAAACAGAATAGGGCTAGAGGAAATCCCGCTGTTTTCTGTCCAGTTTCCAAAAACACAAGTTGAAAAATGGAACTCAGGGGCACTAAAATTCATGAAACTGCAGAGTTGAAAATATCTATTGTCAAAAAATGTCTTGAGGTAAGTCACAGAAAAGGACTTGTAAGCAAGGGAGAGTTGCAGGAAACAGATTTGAGGAGGTAGAAAGGACTCCCCATTAAAGCACAAGAAAAGGGGCTGAACATCGCCAATGATGCAGTTGGCCAAAAAGGGTGTATGCATTTTCTTCTGAATATATTCAAGTAAAGGCCATACACACATTTTATCCAACCAAACAGGTGGGCACTGGAAATCTATACTACAAAATGTATCACTTCACTTCAGTCAGAAGGGCCATCCACATAAAGTGTAAACACCAGAAATGTAGGACAGGGTGAGGAGAAAAGGGAGCACTCTGAGGCTGATATTGCTAATGTAATTTGCCAACGGCCACTCTGGAGAAGTGTATTGTGTTTGCTAAAACATCTAAAAAATGAGCTACAGAGCATAGGGCACTTGCACTCATGGGCGTATACCTTGGGAAAAACAAAAATCGACAGAAAACAGGCACCCCAACGTTTACCACCTCTCTGTTAAAAAGGGCCTCAACTTGGATACAACCTAAATGTCCCTGGAAGGATAAAATGGATAAAAGAGTTGGGGTACTTATGTAGAGTGGAATATTACTCATCCAGAAATCAATGAAATAAGGCCAGTTGTAACAACTCTGGAGGAGTTACATACGATCATTCTAAGTGACATATGACAGAAAGAAAAAGACACATATCAAAAGATGTCACTTAAAGGTGGAATCAAAAATGGCTACACATGAAATAAATTACAAAATAGAAACATAGTAAAATATGTAGAAAATAGACATAAGGCTGCTAAATGGAAAAGGTGGGGAAGGGTGAGGTATTATCCAGGAGGTTGAAATTAGCAAAGACACCATTCCAAGTACCAAATTGAATAACTGACAAGGCCTACATGGTACCTCAAAGAACTGCACTCAGCGCACTCAAGTCACTGGAAAATAATATATATGACTGGTAAGCATCTGAAAAAGAATTTATTGTTTTCTCAGAGTACATGAATCAAGTGGATGTACAGCAGCAAAAAACAGAGCTTTGAAAATCAGCTGTAACCAATATAAAAATAAATTTAAAAATATTTATAAAAACAGTGAGACAGACAAAACTTCTTACAACTTTTGTTGATGGGCTACGATGTAACATGGATTGAACACATGTAGACCCACAGCAGGATGATATATAAGGCAGGAAGCTATGCATGCTAAGAGATGTTAGAGAGCCTGGGTGAGTAAAGGCAGACCTTTTAAAGTAATACTGCCTGATTCCCATTCCTTGGGTCCGAAATCTGCAGGTTCAAGGGAATCTTCCGACAGCAAAAACATGCCTGGAAAACTGAGACGAATATACACCATGTGACAAGGAAAGGTGTCTAAAATACACCTCATTTTTGATCTCCTGGTGCTGGGGTTCGCCATTCTAGCCAAATTACTAACAATCTCCCCACTTGGAGAATCAGCACTTTTAACCTCCTGTTTCACACAGTTTGCAATTTGTGCAGAGGATAAACGGGAAGAGGGGGAACCAATGAGAGACTAGCTGTAGGAGTTTTGACAGGCACATGTCACTCTAATTTCCCATTAGGAAGAAGAATTAACCAAAGGCTCAACCTGCCTCCCCAGAACTAGAATAGGGCCGGAAGCAATACAATGGTTTGGCGGCCAGCTCACAAAAAATGCGAGTTGCAAAATGGGGCTCAGGAGCAAACAATTCAAACCTGCAAAGATAAAAATGATAACCAACGTCCAAAGATAGATTCAGGTAAGGCAACGAAGAGGATCTGATTGAGAGGCAGAATTGCAGGAAACAGATTTCAAAAGGTAGATTTGACTCACATTTAAAGCATATGAAAAGCAACAGAATTTCTAAAATGATGCAGTTGGGCAAAAGGGTGTATGCGCTTTTTTCGTGAATATCTTTAGTAAAAAAACACATACAGAGATTTTGGCCAACCAAACAAGCAGGAAATGGAAATCCGCACAACAAAGAAGTCTCAATTTCCACTGCTCAGATAGGCCATCCAAAAAATGTGTACAAACCAGAAATGCAGGAGAGGGCATGGAGAACAGAGACGTAGTCACGCTGATGGGTGTGGTATAGATATCCAAGACCCACTCTGAAGAAGTGTATGCTGTTTCCTAAAACATCTAAAATACAAAGCTACCGAGCATAGGGCACTTCCACTCATGGGCATATAACTTGGGAAGACTAAATATCAACAAGACACAGGCACCCCAAAATTTAAGGCTGCTCTGCATACAAGAACCTCAACTTCAGTGCAACTTAAGTATTCCAGGAAAGAGAAAATTGCGTAAAGAACTTGTGGTAATTTTGTACAACGGAATATCACTCAGACATGAAATCAATGTCATAAGGCCAGTAGCAGCATAATGAGTGGATTTAGGTACGATGATTCTAAGTGAAATAAGTCACACAGAAAAAGAAACTTATTATAAGATATCACTTATGAAGGTCCTGTAAACATGGCTACACATGAACTGAGTTAGGAAAGAGAACAGAGTCTCACATTGAGAAAACACTCTTACGCCTGCTTAAGGGTAAAGGAGAGGTGGGGTGATGCATAAAACCAGACTTTGATATTAGCACTGGTACCATTCCATGAAGCAAATACAGAATAGACAAATCCTACACCTTCCTCTGTGAACGGGACTCAACACCCCTATTCCACACAGAGGAATATATCTGACTAGTAAGAATCTTAAAACCTATATATTGATATGTCTCCATAAGGGAATCAAGTGTGTCTAGAGAGGCATAAACCCGTCGGTGAAAATCAGCTCAACCCCATTATAAAAATGAATTTCAAAAACAAAACAAAACAAAAAAAACAGCGAAATTCTTACACAATTCCTTCAGGGGTTCTGATGAAACCTGGAACGACCCTATCTGCAAAGACAGCTAGATGAGACATAAGTCTGGACACTTGGGGCTGAGAGGACTTCTGAGATTGGGTGAGAAAATGCAGATCCTTTAAAGCAGTAATGCATGCCACCAATTCCATGGGTCCCAACTCTCCAGGTAGAAGGGAATATCAATACAGTTATAACATGTATGGGAAACTTAGAGAATGGACACCCTGTGATGGCAAAAGATTTCTAAAAGGCTCGTAATTTTTCCTCTCCTTGTGCTCCAGTTTGGCATTCCAACTGCTTTACTATCAATCTCCCAACATGGAGAGTCAGCCCCTATAAGCTACTGGTTCGCACAGTTTGCAAATTTTGCAGTGGATGAAAGGAAAGAGGGAGAACCAATCAGAGAGTAGCTGTAGGCATTTGGAGGGACACATGTCACTCTAATTTCCCGTCCGGAAGGAAGAATTAACCAAAGCGTCAGCCTGCACCCCCGGAACCAGTATAGGTCCTGTAGCAAAATTGTAGATTTGCGGTCAGCCCACAAAAACACGAGTTGAAAATTCGAGCTCAGGGGCACAGCAATTCACAAACCTGCAGAGTTATAAAGGACAACTCTCTTCCAAAAATCTGTTGAGGGAAGGCAACGAAGCAGACTTGAAAATGAGGCCGAATTGCAGAAAACATATTTCAAGAGTTAAACTGGAATCACCTTTAAAGCACAGGAAAAGCGTAACAACTTCGACAATGATGCACTTGGCCAAAAAGGGCGTATGCATTTTCTGCTGAATATATTCAGGAGAAAAGGCATACGCCCTTTCTGGCCAATCAAGCATCCCCGCAATACAAATCCACACTACAAAGAATTGTCACTTCCCACCGTCAAAAGGGACATCTGAAAATCTGTAAAAACCAGAAAATAAAGACAGAGATGACAAGAGCATGTTGCAATGTGATCCCAGGGGTCATGGAGGATTGTGATGAAAAGGCCATGTAGCATTGTGCTGACAAAGGCATGGAGCATTGTGATGACAAGGGTCACGGAGCACTGTGATGACAATCGTCACGGAGCATTGTGATTACATGGATCATGGAGCATTGGGATGAAAAAGGCATGGATCATTGTGATGACAAGGGGTATGGAGCATTTTGATGTCAAGAGTCCCGGATCACTGTGTTGTCAGGGGTCATGGAGGGTTGTGATGACAGTGGTCATGGAGCATTGTGATGACAAGGGTCATGGAGAAGTGAGATGAGAAGTTCATGGATCTTTGGGCTGTAAATATTCATGGAGTATTGTGCAGACAGGGGTCATGGAGCACTGTGATAACAAGGTCCTGGAGCACTGTGATGAGAAGACCATGGAGCCTTGTGATGAGAAGTCTCATGGAGCATTCTGATGAAAAGGGGCAAGGAGCATTGTGATTACAAGGGTCTTGGAGCATTGGGATGACAAGGGCACGGAGCATTTGGATGAGAAGACCATAGAGCGTTCTGATGACATGCATCATGGAGATTTGTGATGACAAGGGCATGGAGCATTGTGATTACAGGGGTCTTGGAGCATTGTGATGAAAAGGGCATGAATCATTGTGATGGAAAAGGCATGGAGCCTTGTCATGACAGGGTTCAAGGAGCATACTGATGACATGTGTCAGGGAGCATTGTGATGACAAGTGTATTGAGCATTGTGATGACAAATGTCATGGAGCATTGTGATGAGAAACCCCTGTATAATTGTGATGATGAGCGTCATGGGGCGTTGTGTTGACAAGTGTTATGGAACTTTGTGATAACAACGGTTTGGATCATTGTGATGACGGAGGTCATGGAGCATTTTGATTTCATTGTGATGACAATAGCAAGAAGCATTTTGATGATGGGCATGGTCCATTGTGATTACAGGGTTCATGGAGCATTGAGATGAAAAGGGGCATGGAGCATTGTGATTAAAGTTGTCTTGGAGCATTGTGATGACAATGGCATGGAGCATTGTGATGAGAAGGCAATGGAGCATTCTGATGACATGCGTCATGGAGCTTTGTGATGACAAGGACATGGAGCATTGTGATGACAGTGGCATGGAAAATCGGTCTAACAAGTTTCATGGATTATTGTGATGACAGTGGGCATGGCACATTGTGATGACAAGGGCATGGAGCATTGTGATTATAAGGTCATGGATTATTGTGAAGACAGGTGACAGGGAGTGTTGTGATGACATATGTCACGGTCCATTGAGATGACAATGGCATGGAGCATTGTGATGTCAAGTGTCATGGAGGATTGTGATGACAAAGGTAATGGAGCATTGTGATGACAAGGGCTTGGAGCATTGTGATGAGAAGTGTCATGGAGCATTGTGATGACAGGGGCATGGAACATTGTGATGACAACGGACATTGGGAATTTTGATGACAAGGTATGAAGCATTTTGATGACAAAGGCATGGAGCTTGCTATGACAGGTGTCATGGGGCATTGCGATCACAGATGTATGGAGAATTGTGATGACAAGAGCATGTAACATTTTGATGAGAAGTGTCATGGAGCATTGTGATGAGAGTGGGCCTGGAGCATTGTGATGACAAGGGCACGGATCACTGTGATACATGGGTCATTGAAGATTGTAATGACAAGAGCATGGAGCATTGTGATGAGAAGGGCATCAAGCATTGTGCCAAGCGTAATGGACCTTTGTTATGGCAAGGGCATGGAGCAATGTGATGAGAGGCTTCATGGAGCATTGTGATGAGAAGACCATGGAGCCTTGTGATGACAAGTCTCATGGAGCATTCTGATGAAAAGGAGGCATGGAGCATTGTGATTACATGGGTCTTGGAGCATTGTGATTACAAGGGCATGGAGAATTGTGAGAGAAGGCCAAGGAGCATTCTGATGACATGCGTCATGGAGCTTTGTGATGACCAGGGCAAAGAGCATTGTGATTACAGGGGTCTTGGAGCATTATGATGAAAAGGCTCGGGATCATTGTGATGAAAAAGGCATGGAGCCTTGTCATGACAGGGTTCAAGGAGCATACTGATGGCAAGAGTCAGGGAGCATTGTGATGACAAGTGTATTGAGCATTGTGATGACAAAGGTTATGGAGCATTGTGATGAGAAGACCATGGATAATTGTGATGATGAGCGTTATGGGGCATTGTGATGACAAGTGTTATGGAACATTGTGATCACAAGGGTTTGGAGCATTGTGATGACAGAGGTCATGTAGCATTTTGATTTCATTGTGATGACAATAGCATGAAACATTATGATGATGGGCATGGTGCATTGTGATGAGAGGGTACATGGAGCATTGAGATGAAAAGGGCCATGGAGCATTGTGATTACAGGTGTCTTGTAGCATTGGGATGGCAAGGGCATGGAGTATTGTGATGGCAATGGTCATGGAGCATTTTCATGACTAGAGTCCCGGATCATTGTGTTGTCAAGGGTCATGGAGCATTGTGATGACAGGGGCATGGAACATTGGTCTGACAAGTTTCATGGATTATTGTGATGACAGTGGGCATGGCGCCTTGTGATGACAAGGGAATGGATCATTGTGATGACAAGGTCATGGATTATTGTGAAGACAGGTGTCAGGAAGCATTGTGATGACATATGTCAAGGTGCATTGTGATGACAATGGCATGGAGCATTGTGATACCACGTGTCATGGAGGATTGTGATGACAAATGTAATGGAGCATTGTGATGACAAGGGCTTGGAGCATTGTGATGAGAAGTGTCATGAAGCATTGTGATGACAAGGGCATGGAGCATTGTGATGACAACGGCCATTGAGAATTTTGATGACGTTGTGAAGCATTGCGATGACAAGCACATGGAGCTTGCTATGACAGGGGTCATGAAGTATTGCGATGACAAGTGCATGGATAATTGTGATGACAAGAGCATATAACATTGTGATGAGAAGTGTCATGGCGCATTGTGATGAGAGGGACGTGGAGATTTGTGATGACAAGGGACATGGAGCATTGAGATGACCAGGGCATTCAGCGTTGTGATGGCAAGACCGTGGAACATTGTGATGAGAAGATCATGGGTAATTGTGATGACGAGCGTCATGGAGCACTGTAATGACAAGGGGAATGGAAAATTGTGATGACAGGTGTCATGGATCATTTTGATGAGAGGGGTCATGGAGCCTTCTTATGACCAGCTTGTGGAGTATTGTGATGACACTGGCATGGAGCATTGTGATGAAAAGGGCATGGAGCATTGTGATGAAAAGGGCATGGAGTCTTTTCATGACAGGTTTCAAGGAGCATTCTGACGACAAGTGTCAGGGAGCATTGTGATGACAAGTGTATTGAGCATTGTGATGACAAAGTTCATGCAGCATTGTGATGACAGGCATCATGGAGCGTTGTGATGACAAGGGTTATGGAACATTGTGATCACAAGAGTTTGGAGCATTGTGATGAGAGAGGGCATGGAACATTTTCATTTCAACGACCATGAAGCATTGTGATGACAAGGGCATGAAGCAATGTGAACCCAAGTTTCATCGAGGATTTTGATGACAATCGGAATGGAGTACTGTTATGACAAGCACATGGGGCATTGTAATGACAAGGTCATGTAGCATTTTGCTGACAAATGCACGGAACATTTTGATGACAAGGGTCATGGAGCACTGTGATGACAAGCGTCACGGAGCACGGTGATTACAAGGGTCATGGAGCATTGGGATGGCAAGGGCATGGATCATTTTGATGACAAGTGTAATGGAGCATTCAGATGACAAGTGTCCCGGATCATTGTGTTGTCACGGGTCATGGAGCGTTGTGATGACAGTGGTCATGGAGCATTTTGATGACAAGTGATTGGTACATTGTGACGATAAGGGCATGTAGCATTGTGATGACTGGGGTTATGGAACATTGTGATGACAGGGTTGAGGGAGTATTGTGATGAATAGTGATGGAACATTGTGAAATCAACGGTGAGAGAGCATTTTGATGAGAAGTGCATTGAGCATTGTGATTACAAGTTTTATGGAGCATTGTGATGACTAGGATGTGGAGCATTGTGATGACAAGTGCATGGCGCATTGTGATGACATGGGTCAAGGAGCATTGTGCTGAAAAGCGCATGGAGCATTGTGATGACATGTGTCATGGATCATTGTGCTGACAAAGGCATGGTGCATTGTGATGACAAGGGTCACAGAGCACTGTGATGAAAAGTTCATGGAGCATTGTGGTGACAATGGTCACAGAGCCTTGTGTGACAGGGGCATGGACCATTGTGATGAGAAATGTCATGAATCATTTTGATGACTGGAGTCACAGAGCATTGTGATGACAGGGGTCATGGAGCATTGAAATGAAAAGGGGCATGGAGCATTGTGATTACAGGGATCTTCGACCATTGTGATGACAAGGGCATGGAGCATTGTGATGAGAAGGCCATGGAGTATTCTGATGACATGCGTCATGGATCTTTGTGATGACAAAGGCATGGGACATTGTGATTACAGGGGTCTTGGAGCATTGTGATGACAAGGGTCATGGAGCCTTGGATGAAAAGGCCGGGGAACATTGTGACGGCAGGTGTCATGGAGCATTGTTATGACAAGGGTCATGGAGCATTGCGATGACATGTGCATGGAGAATTGTATTGACAAGAGCATGTAACATTTTGATGAGAAGTGTCATGGAGCACTGTGATGACAAGGACATGTAGAATTGTGATGACCAGGGCATGGTGCATTGTGATGGCAAGACCGTGGAGCATTGTGATGAGAAGACCATGGATAATTGTGATGATGAGCGTCATGGAGCACTGTAATGACAAGGGGCATGGAGCATTGTGATGACAGGTGTCATGGAACATTGTGATGACAAGGGTCATGGATCATTCTCATGACAAGCTTGTGGAGAAATGTGATGACAATGGCATGCAGCATTGTGATGAAATGGGCAGGGAGCATTGTGATGAAAAAGGCATGGACTCTTTTCATGACAGTGTTCAAGGAGCATTCTGACGACAAGTGTCAGGGAGCATTGTCATGACAAGTGTATTGAGCATTTTGATGACAATGGTAATGGAGCATTGTGATGAGAAGGGCATCGAGCATTGTGATGACAAGTGTTATGGAGCTTTGTGATGACAAGGGAATGGAGCAATGTGATGATAGGTTTCATGGAGCATTGTGTTGACAATGGCATGGAGCATTGTGATGCCAAGGGTCATGGAGCACTGAGATGAAAAGTGTCACGGAGCATTCTGATTACAGGGGTCATGGAGCATTAGAATGACAAGCGCATGGATCATTGTGATTTCAACTGTCATGGAGCATTTTAATGACGAGAGTCCCGGATCATTGTGTTGTCAGGTGTCATGGAGCGCTGTGACGTCAGTGGTCATGGAGCATTGTGATGACAGTGGTAATGGAGCATTGTAATGGCAAGGTCATAGAGCATTGTTATGAGAAGGCCATGGAGCATTGTGATGACATGAATCATGGAGCTTTGTGATGACAAGGGCATGGAGCATTGTGATTACTGGGGTCATGGAACATTGTGATGACAGTGGTGATGGAGTATTGTGATGACTAGTGATGGAACATTATGATATTAGTGGTGAGAGAGCATTTTGATGAGAAGTGCATGGAGCATTGTGATGACAAAGTTGTGGAGCATTGTGATGACAAGCGCATGGCACATTATGATGACATGGGTCATGGAGCATTGTGCTGAGAAGCGCATGGAGCATTGTGATGACAAGGGTCATGGAGCACTCTTTTGACAAAGGCATGGAGCATTGTGATGACAAGGGTCACGGAGCATTGTGATGAAAAGTTCATGGAGCATTGTGGTGACAAAGGTCACAGAGACTTTTGATGACGAGGGCATGGACCATTGTGATGACAAAGGTCATGAAACATTGTGATGGCGGGAGTCACGGAGCATCGTGATGACAGGGTTCATGGTGCATTGTGACGACAACGGCATGGAGCATTGTGATGACAAGGGCATGGAGCATTGTTATGACATGTGCATGGCTTATTGTGAAGACAGTTATCAGGGAGCATTGTGATGGCATATGTCATGGTCCATTGTGATGACAATGGCATGGAGCATTGTGATGCCAAGTGTCATGGAGGATTGTGATGACAAGAGCATGTATCATGGTGATCAGAAGTGTCATTGAACATTGTGATGACAAGGGACATGGAGCATTGTGATGTCCAGGGCATGGAGCATTGTGATAGCAAGTCTGTGGAGCATTGTGATGGCAAGACCATGGAGCATTTTGATGACGAGTGTCATCGAGCACTGTAATGACACGGGTCATGGAGAATAGTGATGACAAGTGTCATGGATCATTGTGATAACAAGTGTCATGGAGCATTCTGATGACAAGTTTCTGGAGTATTGTGATGACAATAGCATGGAGCATTGTGATGAAAAAGGCATGGTGCATTCTCATGAAAAAGGCATGGAACCTTTTCATGACAGGTTTCAAGGAGCATTCTGACGTCAAGTGTCAGGGAGCATTGTCATGACAAGTGTATTGAGCATTGTGAAGACAATGGTCATGGAGCATTGTGATGACAGGCATCATGGAGGGTTGTGATGACAAGTGTTATGGAACATTGTGATCACAAGGGTTTGGAGCATTGTGATGACAGAGGTCATGGATCATTTTCATTTCAAGTAGCATGGAGCATTGTCATGACATGGCATGAAGCAATGTGAACCCAAGGTTCATGGAGGATTTTGATGACAATGGGAATAGAGTATTTTGATGACAAGTGCATGGAGCATTGTGATGACGAGGTCATGTTGCATTTTGCTGACAAATGCATGGAGCATTTTGATGACAAAGGTAATGGAGCACTGTGATGACAAGCGTCACGGAGCATTGTGATTACAGGTGTCATGGAGAATTGGGATGGCAAGGAAATGGATCATTGTGATGAAAAAGGCATGGAGCCTTGTCATGACAGTGTTCAAGGAGCATACTGATGGCAAGTGTCAGGGAGTGTTGTGATGCCAAGTGTATTGAACATTGTGATGACAAAGGTCATGGTACATTGTGATGAGAAGTGCATGGATAATTGTGATGACGAGCGTCATGGGGCGTTATGATGACAAGTGTTATGGAGCATTGTGATCACAAGGGTTTGGAGCATTGTGATGACAGAGGTCATGGAGCATTTTGATTTCATTGTGATGACAATAGCGTGAAGCATTATGCTGATGGGCATGATTCGTTGTGATGACAAGGTTCATGGAGCATTGAGATGAATATTGGCATGGAGCATTGTGATTACTTGGGTCATGGAGCCTTGTGATGACAATGCCGTGTAACATTGTGATGGCAGGGGTCATGGAGCATTTCTATGACAGCGGTAATGGAGCATTGTGATGACTAGGGCACGGAACACTGTGATACCTGTGTCATAGAGGATTTTAATGACAAGGTCATGGAGAATTGTGATGAGAAGTGTATCGAGCATTGTGATGACAAGCGTCATGGAGCATTGTGGTGACAAGGGCATGGAGCAATGTGATGGGAGGTTTCATGGAGCATTGTGATGAAATGGCAAGGAGCATTGTGATACCAAGGGTCATGGAGAATTTTGATGACAAGGTCGTGGTGCATTGTGATGAGAAGGGCAGGGAGCATTGTGATGACAGGGTCATGGAGCAAATTGATGTAGTGTCATGGAATATTTTGATTACAGGGGTTATGGAACATTGTGATGTCAGGGGTCATGTAGCATTTTGATGAAAAGGGTCATGGAGCATTCTGAAGAAAAGGTGCATGGAGCATTGAGATTACAGGGGTTTGGAAGAATTGTGATGACAAGGGCATGGAGCATTGTGATGAGAAGCAATGGAGCATTCTGATGACATGCGTCATGGAGCTTTGTGATGACAAGGACATGGTGCATTGTGATTACAGGGGTCTTAGAGCATTGTGGTGAAAAGGGAATGGATCATTGTGATGAAAAATGCATGGAGCCTTGTCATGACAGGGTTCTAGGAGCATACTGATGACAACTGTCAGGTAGCATTGTGATGATAAGTGTATTGAGCATTGTGATGACAAAGATCATGGAGCATTTTGATGAGAAAACCATGGATAATTGTGATGACCAGCCTCATGGGGCATTGTGATGCCAAGTGTTATGGAACACTGTGATCAGAAAGGTTTGGAGCGTTTTGATGACAGAGGTCATTGAGCATTTTGATTTCATTGTGATGACAATAGCATGAAATATTATGGTGATGGGCACGGTGCATTGTGATGACAGGGGTCATGGAGCATTGTTATGACAGGGGTAATGGAGCATTGTGATGACAAGGCCATGGGGCATTGGTCTGAAATGTTTCATGGATTATTGTGATGAGAGTGGGCCTGGCGCATTGTGATGACAAGGGCCCAGAACACTGTGGTACAGGGTTCATGGAGGACTGTAATGACAAGGGCATGGACCATTGTTATGAGAAGGGCATCGAGCACTGTGATGACAAGCGTCATGGAGATTTGTGATGACAAAGGTCATGGAGCATTTTAATGACATGGGTTATGGAGCATGGTGAGGTAAGGGGTCATGGAGCATTGTGACGAAAAAGGTCATGGAGCATTTTGATGACATGGGTTATGGAGAATTGTGATGTCAGGCATCATGGAGCACTGTGATGATAAGGGCATGTAGTATTGTGATGACAGCGGCCAAGGAACATTGTGATGGCAAGGGTGAGGGCGTACTGTGATGACTAGTGATGGAACATTGTGATACCAGTGGTGACAGACCATTTTGATGAGAAGTGCATGGAGCATTGTGATGACAAGCTGGTGGAGCATTTTGCTGACAAGCGCATGGAGCATTGTGATGACAAGTTTCATTGAGTATTGTGCTGAGAAAGGCATGGAGCACTGTGATGAAAAGTTCATGGTGCATTTTGGTGACACAGGTCACAGAGCCTTGTGATGAAGAGGGCATTGACCATTGAGATGACAAAGATCATGAAGCATTGTGATGAATGGAGTCATGGAGCATTGTGATGACAAGGGTCATGGAGCATTGGGATGTCAAGTGCACGGAGCATTGTGATGACAGGGGCATGGAGCATTGGTCTGACAAGTTTCATGGATTATTGTGATGAGAATGGGCATGGTGCATTGTGATGACAAGAGCATGGAACATTGTGATGACAACGTCATGGATTATAGTGAAGACAGGTGTCAGGGAGCATTGTGATGACATATGTCATGGTCCATCGTGATGCCAATGACATGGAGCATTGTGATGACATATGTCATGGTCCATCGTGATGCCAATGACATGGAACATTGTTATGACACATGTCATGGACGATTGTGATGACAAAGGTAAAGGAGCATTGTGATGATCAGGGCATGGAGCAATGTGATGGCAAGACTGTGGAGCATTGTGATGAGAAGACCATGGATAACTGTGATGACGAGCATCATAGAGCATTATGATGACAAGAGCCATGGAGCATTCTGACATAAGATATCACTTATGAAGAAAATGAAAACATGGCTACATATGAACTGAATTAGGAAAGAGAACAGTGTCTCACATTTAGAAAACATACTTATGCCTGCTTAAGGGGAAAGAGAGGTGGGGAGATGTACAAAACCAGAGTTTGATATTAGCACAGGTACAGTTCCATAATCCAAATACAGAATAGACAAGACCTACTCCTTCCTCAGTGAACGGGACTGAACACCCATATTCCCTGCAGAGGAATATATCAGAGTAGTAAGAATATTAAAACCTATGTATTGATATGTCTCCATAAGGGAATAAGTGTGTCTTGACTGCCAAAAACATGGCAGTGAGAATCAGCTCAAACCCACTATAAAAAGGAATTTCAAATACAAAACAAAAAAACTGGGAAATTCTTTACAATTCCTTCAGGGGCTCTGATGAAACCTGGAATGACCCTATCTACAACGACAGCTGGATGTGGCATAAGGCTGGACACTTGGGACTGAGAGGATTGGTGTGATTCGGTGAGCAAATGAATACCATTTAAAGCAATAACGTGTGGCACACATTCCAATGGTCCCAACTCTCCAGGTTGAAGGGAATATTACTACAGCTATAACATGTACGGGAAACCTAGAGAATGGACACACTGTGAATATGAAAGGTTTCTAAAACTCAACTAATAGTCCCTCTCCTGGTGCTCTGGTTTGACTTTCCAACTGCTTTACTATCAATCTCCCAACTTGGAAAGACAGCCCCTTTAACCTCCTGGATCGCACATGTTGCCAATTTGGCAGAGAATGAAAGGGAAGAGGGAGAACAAATGAGAGAGTAGCTGTTAGGCATTTGGACGGGCACATGTCACTCTAATTTCCCGTCAGGAAGAAGAATTAACCAAAGTCTCAGCCACCCGCCGGGAACCAGTATAGGTCCTGAACCAAAATTTTGGACTTGCAGTCAGCTCACAAAAAACGAGTTGAAAAATGGAGTTAAGGGGCACAGCAAAGCACAAACTGTCAGAGAAATAAAGGACAAAAATCCCCAAAAAATATGTTGAGGGAAGGCAACGAGGCGGACTTCAAAGTGAGACAGAATGGCAGGAAACAGATTTGAAGAGGTACATTGGAATCACCTTTAAAGCACAGGAAGAAGGGCACAACTTCGACAATGATGCACTTGGCCAGAAAGGGCGTATATGTTTTCTCCTGAATATATTCAGGAGAAAACGCATACGCCCTTTTTGTACAAGCAAGCAAGCGGGCAATGCAAATCTACACTACAATGATGTGTCACTTCCCACCAGTCAAAAGGGACATCCACAAAATGTGTAAAAACCAGAAAGGCAAGACAGGCCCTGGAGAACAGGGAGCCTACTTATGCTGGTGGGCAGGATGTAAATTGCCAACTGCCTCTCTGGAGGAGTGCATTGTGTTCCCTAAAACAAGTAAACAACAGAGCTACAAAGCCAAGGGCACTTCCAGTCTAGGGAATATACCTTGGAAAAATTGAAAACCAATAAGACAGAGCCACCCCAAAATTTAGGGCTGCACTGCTTACAAGAACATCAACTTCGGTACACCTTAAATATCCCAGGAAAGGCAAAAATCGTTCAAAAAATTGTGGTATTTACCTACGATGTAATATCCCTCAGCCTCGAAATCAATGTCATAAGTCCATTAGCAGCAAAATGAGTGGATTCAGGTACGATGATTCTAAGTGAAATAAGTCACAGAGAAAAATAAATTTATCATAAGATATCACTTATGAAGGTCCTGTAAACATGGCTACACATGAACTGAGTTAGGAAGGAGAACAGAGCCTCACATTTAGAAAACACTCTTGTGCCTGCTTAAGGGGGAAGGAGAGGTGGGGTGATGCATAAAACCAGAGTTTGATATTAGTACATGTACCGTTCCAAAAACTAAATACGGAATAGACAAGACCTACAGTTTGCTCAGTGAAACGGACTGAAATCCCCATATTTCACACAGAGGAATATATCTGACAGGTAAGAATCTTAAAACCTATGTATTGATATGTCTCTGTAAGGGAATCAAGTTTCTATAGACTGGCCTAAACATGACAGTGAGAATCAGTTCAAACCCAGTATAAAAAGGAATTTCAAAAACAAAACAAAAAAACAGGGAAATTCTTTACAATTCCTTCAGTGGCACTGATGAAACCTGGAATGACACTATCTACAACGAGAGCTGGATGTGGCATAAGGCTGCACCCTTGGGCCTGAGAGGATTTGTGAGATTCGGTGAGCAAATGCAGACCCTTTAAAGCAATAACGCGTGGCACACGTTCCAAGGGCCCCAACTCTCCAGGTAGAAGGGAATATTACTACAGCTATAACATGTATGGGAAACCTAGAGAATCGACACACTGTGAATACGAAAGGTTTCTAAAACTCAACTAATAATCCCTCTCCTGGTGCTCCGGATTGACATTCCAACTCCTTTACTATCAATCTCCCAAGTTGGAGAGACATCCCCTTTAACCTCCTGGTTCTCACAGATGGCCAATTTTGTAGAGGATGAAAGGGAAGAGTGAGAACCAATGAGAGAGTAGCTGTTAGGCATTTGAACGGGCACATGTCATTCTAATTTCCCGGCAGGAAGAAGAATTAACCAAATTCTCAGACACCCGCCTGGAACCAGTATAGGTCCTGAACCAAAATTTTGGACTTGCGGTCAGCTCACAAAAAACGAGTTGAAAAATGGAGCTCAGGGGCAGCAATGCACAAACTGGCATAGTAGTAAAGGACAACAATCGTCCGAAAATCTGTTGAGGGAAGGCAACGTCACGGACTTGAAAGCGAGCCAGAATAACAGGAAACAGATTTCAAGAGGTACATTGGAATCGCCTTTAAAGCACAGGAAGAGGGGCACAACTTCGACAATGATGCATTTGGCCAAAAAGGGCTTATGCGTTTTCTCCTGAATATATTCATCAGAAAACGCATACGTGCTTTTTGGCCATGCAAGCAGCGGGCAATGCAAATCTGCACTACAAAGAAGTATCACTTCCCACTGGTCAAAAGGGACATCCGAAAAATGTGTAAAATCCAGAAAGGCAAGATACGCCCTGGAGAACAGGGAGCCTAGTTTTGCTGATGGACAGGATGTAAATTGCTAACTGCTTCTCTGGAGGAGTGCACTGTGTTCCCTAAAACAAGGAAACAACAGAGCTACAGAGCCAAGGGCACTTCCAGTCTAGGGTGTATACATTGGGAAAACTGAAAATCAATAAGTCAGAGCCACCCAAAATTTAGGGCTGCACTGCTTACAAGAACCTCAACTTGGGTACACCTTAAATATCCCAGGTAAGACAAAAATGGTTCAAGAAATTGTGGTACTTACATACGATGGAATATCAGTCAGCCATGAAATCAATGTCATAAGGCCATTAGCAGAAAAATGAGTGGATTCAGGTACGATGATTCTAAGTGAAATAAGTCACAGAGAAAAAGAAACTTATCATAAGATATCACTTATGAAGGTCCTGTAAACATGGCTACACATTAACTGAGTTAGGAAACAGAACAGAGTCTCACATATAGAAAACACTCTTATGCCGGCTTAAGGCGGAAGGAGAGGTGGGGTGATGCATAAAACCAGAGTTTGATATTAGTACTTGTACCATTCCAAAAACCAACTACGGAATAGAAAAGCCCTACACTTTCCTTAGTGAAATGCACTCAAAACCCCATATTTCCCGCAGAGGTATATATCTGACTAGTAAGAAACTTAAAACCTATGTATTGATATGTCTCCATAAGGGAATGAAGTGTGTCTTGACTGCCATAAACATGGCAGTGAGAATCAGCTCAAACCCCCTATAAAAAGGAATTTCAAAAACAAAACAAATAAACAGGGAAATTCTTTACAATTCCTTCAGGGGTTCTGATGAAACCTGGAATGACCCTATCTACAATGACAGCTGGATATCGCATAAGGCTGGACACTTGCGACTGAGAGGAATGGTGAGATTCGGTGAGCAAATGCAGACCCTTTAAAGCAATAATGTGTGGCACACATTACACGGGTCCCAACTCTCCAGGTTGAAGGGAATATTACTACAGCTATAACATGTACTGGAAACCTAGAAAATGGACACACTGTGAATACGAACGGTTTCTAAAACTCAACTAATAATCCCTCTCCTGGTGCTCCAGGTTGACTTTCCAACTGCTTTACTATCAATCTCCCAACTTGGAGAGAAAGGCCCTTTAACCTCCTGGTTCTCACAGGTTGCCAATTTTGTAGAGGATGAAAGGAAAGAGGGAGATCCAATGAGAGAGTAGCTGTTAGGCATTTGGACGGGCGCATGTCATTCTAATTTCCCAGCAGGAAGAAGAATTAACCAAAGTCTCAGACACCCGCCAGGAACCAGTATAGGTCCTGCACCAAAATTTTGGACTTGCGGTCAGCTCACAAAAAACGAGTTGAAAAATGGAGCTCAGGGGCACAGCAATGCACAAACTGGCAGAGTAGTAAAGGACAACAATCATCGGAAAATCTGTTGAGGGAAGGCAACGTGGCAGACTTGAAAGCGAGCCAGAATAGCAGGAAACAGATTTCAAGAGGTACATTGGAATCGCATTTAAAGCACAGGAATAGGGGCACAACTTCGACAATGATGCACTTGTCCAAAAAGGGCGTATGCCTTTTCACCTGAATATATTCAGGAGAAAACGCATACGTGCTTTTTGGCCAAGCAAGCAAGCGGGCAATGCAAATCTGCACTACAATGAAGTATCACTTCCCACCGGTCAAAAGGGCCATCCGCAAAATGTGTAAAAACCAGAAAGGCAAGATAGGCCCTGGAGAACAGGGAGCCTAGTTATGCTGAAGGACAGGATGTAAATTGCCAACTGCCTCTCTGGAGGAGTGCATTGTGTTCCCTAAAACAAGGAAACAACAGAGCTACAGAGCCAAGGGCACTTCCAGTCTAGGGAATATACCTTGGGAAAACTGAAAATCAATAAGATAGAGCCACACCAAATTTTAGGGCTGCTTATGTAGATGGTTTACTTATGTAGAGGGGAATATTACTCATCCAGAAATCAATGAAATAAGGCCAGTTGTAACAACTCTGGAGGATTTACATACGATCATTCTAAGTGACGTATGTCAGAAAGAAAAAGACACATATCATAAGATGTCACTTAAAGATGGAATCAAAAATGGCTACACATGAAATAAATTACAAAACAGAAACATAGTCAAATATGTAGAAAATAGACATAAGGCTGCTAAATGGAAAGGTGAAGAAAGGTGAGGTATCATCCAGGAGGTTGAAATTAGCAAAGATACCATTCCAAGTACCAAATTGAATAACTGACAAGGCCTACACAGTACCTCAAAGAACTGCACTCAGCCCACTCTAGTCACTGGAAAATAATACATATGAATGCTAAGCATCTGAAAAAGAATTTATTGTTGTCTCACAGTACATGAATCAAGTGGATGTACAGCAGCAAAAAACAGAGCTTTGAAAATCAGCTGTAACAAATATAAAAATAAATTTAAAAATATTTAGAAAAACAGTGAGACAGACAAAAATTCTTACAACTTTTGTTGAAGGGCTATGATGTAACATGGATTGAACACATGTAGGCCCACAGCAGGATGATATATAAGGCTGGAAGCTTTGCACACTAAGAGATATTAGAGAGGCTGGGTGAGGAAATGCAGAACTTTAAAAGAAATACTGCCTGATTCCCATTCCATGGGTCCCAAATCTGCAGGTTCAAGGGAATCTTCTGACAGCGAAAGCATGCCTGGGAGACCGAGATGAATGTACACCGTGTGATCAGGAAAGGGGTCTAAAATGCACCTCATTTTTGATCTCCTGGTGCTGGGGTTCGCCATTCCAGCCAAATGACTAACAATCTCCCCACTTGGAGAATCAGCACCTTTAACCTCCTGTTTCACACAGTTTGCAATTTGTGCAGAGGATAAACGGGAAGAGGGGGAACCAATGAGAGACTAGCTGTAGGAGTTTTGACAGGCACATGTCACTCTAATTTCCATTAGGAAGAAGAATTAACCAAAGGTTCAGCCTGCCTCCCAAGAACCAGAATAGTGCCGGAAGCAATACAATGGTTTGGCGGCCAGCTCACAAAAAAAGCGAGTTGCAAAATGGAGCTCAGAAGCAGACAATTCAAAGACCTGCAAAGATAAAAATGATAACCAACGTCCAAAAATATATTCAGGTAAGGCAACGAAGAGGATCTGAATGAGAGGCAGAATTTCAGGAAACAGATTTCAAAAGGGAGATTGGACTCATATTTAAAGCATATGAAAAGCAGCAGAATTTCTAAAATGATGTAGTTGGGCAAAAGGGTGTATGCGTTTTTTTCATGAATAACTTCAGGAAAAAAACACATACAGACTTTTTGGCCAACCAAGCAAGCGGGAAATGCAAATCTGCACAACAAAGAATTCTCAATTTCCACTGCTCAGAAAGGCCATCCAAAAAATGTGTACAAACCAGAAATGCAGGAGAGGCCATGGAGAACAGGGAGCTAGTCACGCTGATGGGTGGGGTATAAATATCCAAGAGCCACTCTGAAGAAGTGTATGCTGTTTCCTAAAACATCTAAAATACAAAGCTACCGAGCATAGGGCACTTCCACTCATGGGCATATAACTTGGGAAGACTAAATATCAACAAGACACAGGCACCCCAAAATTTATGGCTGCTCTGCATACAAGAACCTCGACATCAGTACAACATAAATATTCCAGGAAAGAGAAAATTGCGTAAAGAACTTGCGGTAATTTTGTACAATTGAATATCACTCAGACATGAAATCAATGTCATAAGGCCAGTAGCAGCATAATGAGTGGATTTAGGTACGACGATTCTAAGTGAAATAAGTCACACAGAAAAAGAAACTTATCAAAAGATATCACTTATGAAGGTCCTGTAAACATGGCTACACATGAACTGAGGAAAGAGAACAGAGTCTCACATTGAGAAAACACTCTTATGCCTGCTTAAGGGGGAAGGAGAGTTGGGGTGATGCATAAAACCAGAGTTTGATATTAGCACATGTACCATTCCATGAAGCAAATACAGAATAGAAAAAACCTACACCTTCCTCAGTGAACGGGACTCAAAATCCCAATTCCCAGCACAGGAATATATCTGACTAGTAAGAAACTTCAAACCTATATATTGATATGTCTCCATAAGGGAATCAAGTGTGTCTAGACAGGCATAAACATGTCGGTGAAAATCAGCTCAACCCCATTATAAAAATGAATTTCAAAAACAAAACAAACAAAAAAAAACAGCGAAATTCTTACACAATTCCTTCAGGGGATCTGATGCAACCTGGAATGACCCCATCTGCAAAGATAGCTAGATGAGACATGAGGCTGGACACTTGGGGCTGAGAGGACTGGTGAGATTGGGTGAGAAAATGCAGACCCTTTAAAGCAGTAATGCATGCCACCCATTCCATGGGTCCCAACTCTCCAGGTAGAAGGGAATATCACTACAGTTATAAAATGTATGGGAAACCTAGAGAATGGACACCCTGTGATGGCAAATGATTTCTAAAAGGCTCCTAATTTTTCCCCTTCTTGTGCTCCAGTTTGGCATTCCAACTGCTTTACTATCAATCTCCCAACTTGGAGAGTCAGCCCCTATAAGGTCCTGCCTCGCACAGTTTGCAAATTGTGCAGTGGATCAAAGGGAAGAGGGAGAACCAATCAGAGAGTAGCTGTAGGCATTTGGACGGACACATGTCACTCTAATTTCCCGACTGGAAGGAAGAATTATCCAAAGCGTCATCCTGCACCCCCGGAACCAGTTTAGGTCCTGTAGCAAATTTGTGGATTTGCGGTCAGCTCACAAAAACTCGCGTTGAAAATTGGAGCTGAGGGGCACAGCAATTCACAAACCTGCAGAGTTATAAAGGACAACTCTCTTCCAAAAATCTGTTGATGGAAGGCAACGAAGCAGACTTGAAAATGAGGCAGAATTGCACAAAACATATTTCAAGTGGTAAATTGGAATCGTCTTTAAAGCACAGGAAAAGCGTAACAACTTCGACAATGATGCACTTGGCCAAAAAGGGTGTATGCATTTTCTGCTGAATATATCCAGGAGAAAATGAATACGCCCTTTTTGGCCAATCAAGCAAGCCCGCAATGCAAATCCACACTACAAAGAATTGTCACTTCCCACCGGTCAAAAGGGACATCTGAAAATCTGTAAAAACCAGAAAATAAAGACAGAGATAACAAGAGCATGTTGCAATGTGATCCCAAGGGTCATGGAGGACTGTGATGACAAGGTCATGGAGCATTTTGCTGACAAAGGCATGGAGCATTGTTATGACAAGGGTCACGGAGCACCGTGATGACAAGCGTCACGGAGCATTGTGATTAGAGGGGTCATGGAGCATTGGGATGACAAGGGCATGGATCATTTTGATGACAAGGGTTATGGAGCATTTTGATGACAAGAGTGCCGGATCACTGTGTTGTCAGGGGTCATGGAGGGTTGTGATGACAGTGGTCATGAGGCATTGTGATGACAAGGGTCATGTAGAAGGGAGAAGAGAAGGTCATGGAGCTTTGGGCTGAAAATGTTCATGAAGTATTGTGATGACATGGGTCATGGAGCATTGTGATGACAAGGTCCTGGAGCATTGTAATGAGAAGACCATGGAGCCTTGTGATGACAAGTCTCATGGAGCATTCTGATGAAAATGTGCATGGAGAATTGTGATTACAGGGGTCTTGGAGCATTGTGATGACAAGGGCATGGAGCATTTGGATGAGAAGACCATGGAGCGTTCTTATGACATGCGTCATGGAGCTTTGTGATGACAAGGGCATGGGGCATTGTGATTACAGGGGTCTTGGAGCATTGTGATGAAAAGGGCATGGATCATTGTGATGGAAAAGGCATGGAGCCTTGTCATGACAGGGTTCAAGGAGCATACTGATGACAAGTGTCAGGGAGCATTGTGATGACAAGTGTATTGAGCATTGTGATGACAAAGGTCATGGAGCATTGTGATGAGAATACCATGGATAATTGTGATGACGAGCGTCATGGGGCGTTGTGATGACAAGTGTTATGGACCATTGTGATCACAAGGGTTTGGAACATTGTGATGACAGAGGTCATGGAGCATTTTGATTTCATTGTGATGACAATAGCATGAAGCATTATGATGGTGGGCATGGTGCATTGTGATGACAGGGTTCATGGAGCATTGAGATGAAAAGGGGCATGGAGCATAGTGATTAAAGTTGTCTTGGAGCAATGTGATGACAAGGGCATGGAGCATTGTGATGAGAAGGCAATGGAGCATTCTGATGACTTGCGTCATGGAGCTTTGGGATGACAAGTCATGGAGCATTGTGATGACAGTGGCATTCAAAATTGGTCTAACAAGTTTCATTGATTATTGTGATGACGGTGGACATGGTGCATTTTGATGACAAGGTCATGGAGCATTGTGATTTCAAGGTCATGGAATATTGTGAAGACAGGTGACAGGGAGTGTTGTGATGACAAATGTCATTGTGCATTGAGATGACAATGTCATAGAGCACTGTGATACCAAGTGTCATGGAGGATTGTGATGACAAAGTAATGGAGCATTGTGATGACAAGGGCTTGGAGCATCGTTATGACAAGTGTCATGGAGCACTGTGATGACAAGATCTTGGAGCATTTTGAGGAGAAGGGCCATTGAGAATTTTGATGAGAAGGTCCTGAAGCATTGTGATGAAAAGCGCACCGAGCTTGCTATGACAGGGGTCATGGAGCATTGCGATGACAAGTGCATGGAGAATTGTGATGACAAGAGCATGTAACATTGCGATGAGAAGTGTCATGGAGCATTTTGATGATAAGCACATGTAGAATTTTGATGACCAGTGCATGGAGCATTGTGATGGAAAGACCGTGGAGCACTGTGATGAGAAGACCATGGATAATTGTGATGATGAGCGTCATGGAGCACTGTCATGACAAGGGGCATAGAGCATTGTGATGACAGGTGTCATGGATCATTGTGATGACAAGTGTCATGGACCATTCTGATGAGAAGTTTGTGGAGTACTGTGATGACAATGGCATGGAGCATTGTGAGGAAAAGGGCATGGAGCATTGTGATGAAAAATGCTTGGAGCCTTTTCATGACAGGGTTCAAGGAGCATTCTGACAACAAGTGTCAGGGAGCATTGTGATGACAATTGTATTGAGCATTGTGATGACAAAGGTCATGGACCATTGTGATGACAGGCATCATGGAGCGTTTTGATGACAAATGTTATGGAACATTGTGATCACAAGGTTTTTGAGCATTGTGATGGCAGAAGTCATGTATCATTTTCATTTCAAGGTGCATGGAACATTGTGATGACAAGGGCACGGAGCTTGCTGTGATAGGGGTCATAGAGCATTGTGATGACAATTGCATGGAGAATTGTGATGATAAGAGCATGTAACATTGTGATGAGAAGTTTCATGGAGCATTTTGATGATAAGGACATGTAGAATTTTGATGACCAGTGCATGGAGCATTGTGATGGAAAGACCGTGGAGCACTGTGATGAGAAGACCATGGATAATTGTGATGATGAGCGTCATGGAGCACTGTAATGACAAGGGGCTTAGAGCATTGTGATGACAGGTGTCATGGATCATTGTGATGACAAGTGTCATGGACCATTCTGATGAGAAGCTTGTGGAGTACTGTGATGACAATGGCATGGAGCATTGTGAGGAAAAGGGCATGGAGCATTGTGATGAAAAATGCTTGGAGCCTTTTCATTACAGGGTTCAAGGAGCATTCTGACGAAAAGTGTCAGGGAGCATTGTGATGACAAGTGTATTGAGCACTGTGATGACAAAGGTCATGGAGCATTGTGATGACAGGCATCATGGAGCGTTGTGATGACAAATGTTATGGAACATTGTGATCACAAGGGTTTTGAGCATTGTGATGACAGAAGTCATGTATCATTTTCATTTCAAGGTGCATGGAGCATTGTGATGACAAGGGCATGAAGCATTGTGAACCCAAGATTCATGGAAGGTTTTGATGACAATGGGAATGGAGTATTGTGATGACAAGCGCATGGAGCATTGTGATGACAAGGTCATGTAGCATTTTGCTGACCAATGCATGGAACATTTTGATGATAAGGGTCATGGAACACTGTGATGACTAGCGTCATGGAGCATTGTGATTACAGCGGTCACAGAGCATTGGGATGGCAAGGGCATTGATCACTGTGATGAGAAGTGTCATGGAGCATTTTGATGACAAGAGTCCTGGATCATTGTGTTGTCCTGTGTCATGGAGCACTGTGATGACAGTGGTCATGGAGCCTTGTGATGACAAGTGTCATGGAGCATTCTGATGAAAAGGTGTGTGGAGCATTGTGATTACATGGGTCTTGGAGCATTGTGAAGAAAATGGCATGGATGATTGTGATGCAAAAGGCATGGAGCCTTGTCATGACAGGGTTCAAGGAGCATACTGATGACAAGTGTCAGGGAGCATTGTAATGACAAGTGTATTGAGCATTGTGATGACAAAGGTCATGGAGCATTGTGATGAGAAGACCATGGATAATTGTGAGGATGAGCATCATGGGGCGTTTTGATGACAAGTGTTATGGAACACTGTGATCACAAGGGTTTGGAGCATTGTGTTGACAAAGGTTATGGAGCATTCTGATTTCATTGTGATGACAATAGCATGAAGCATTATGATGATGGGCGTGCTTCATTGTGATTACAGAGTTCATGGAGCATTGAGATGAAAAGTGGCATGGAGCATTTTGATTACAGTTGTCTTGGAGCATTGTGATGACAAGGGCATGGAGCATAGTGATGAGAAGGCCATGGAGCAGATTGATGACATGCGTCATGGAGCTTTGTGATGACAATAGCATGGAGCATTGTGATTACAGGGGTCTTGGAGCATTGTGATGACAAGGGTCATGGAGCCTTGTGATGATAAGGCCGTGGAACATTGTCATGACAGTGGTGAGGGAGTATTGTGATGACTAGTGATGGAATATTTTGATATCAGTGGTGAGAGAGCATTTTGATGAGAAGTACATGGAGCATTGTGATGACAAGTTTTATGGAGCATTCTGATGACAAGTTTGTGGAAAATTTTGATAACAAGCGCATGGAGCATTGTGATAACAAGGGTCATGGAGCACTCTGCTGACAAAGGCATGGAGCATTGTGATGGCAAGGGTCACAGAGCATTGTGAATGAGAAGTTCATGGAGCATTATGGTGACAAATTTCACAGAGCCCTGTGATGACGAGGGCATGGACCATTTTGATGCCAAATGTCATGGAGCACTGTGATGACAAGGGCATGGAGCACTGTGATGACAACGGCCATTGAGAATTTTGATGACAATGTCGTGAAGGACTGTGATGAAAAGCACTTGGAGCTTGCTATGACAAGGTTCATGGAGCATTGCAATGACAAGTGCATGGAGAATTGTGATGACAAGATCATGTAACATTGTGATGAGAAGTGTCATGGAGCATTGTGATGGCAAGACCGTGGAGCACTGTGATGAGAAGACCATGGATAATTGTGATGTCGAGCGTCATGCAGCACTGTAATGACAAGGGGCATTGAACATTGTGATGACAGGGGTCATGTAGCACTGTGATGAGAAGTTCATGGAGCATTGTGCTGAAAATATTCATTGAGTATTGTGATGGCAATGGTCATGGATCATTGCGATGACAATGGAATGGAGCATTGTGATGACAAGGTCCTGGATCATTGTGAGGAGAAGACCATGGAGACTTTTGATGACAAGTGTCATGGAGCATTCGGATGAAAAGGGGTGTGGACCATTGTGATTACATGGGACTTGGAGCATTGTGATGAAAAGTGCATGGATTATTGTGATGAAAAATGCATGGAGCCTTGTCATGACAGGTTTCAAGGAGCATATTGACGACCATTGTCAGGGAGCATTGTGATGACAAGTGTATTGAGCATTGTGATGCCAAAGTCATGGAGTATTGTGAATAAAATACCATGGATAATTGTGATGATGAGCGTCATGGGGCGTTGTGATGACAAGTGTTATGGAACATTGTGATCACAAGGGTTTAGAGCATTGTGATGACAGAGGTCATGGAGCATTTTGATTTCATTGTGATGACAATAGCATGAAGCATTATGATGATGGGCATGGTGCACTGTGATGACAGGGTTCATGGAGCATTGAGATGAAAAGGGGCATGGAGCATTGTGATTACAGGGGTCTTGGAGCATTGCGATGACCAGGTCATGGAGCATTGTGATGAGAAGTTGAAGGCGCATTTTATTGACATGCGTCATGGAGCTTTGTGATGACAAAGGCATGGAGCATTGTGATTACAGGTGTCTTGGAGCATTGTGATGACAAGGGTCATGGAGCCTTGTGATGAGAAGGCCGTGGAACATTGTAATGGCAGTTTTTATGGAGCATTGTTATAACAGGGGTAATGGAGCATTTTCATGACAAGGGCATGGAGCATTGGTCTGAAAATTTTCATGGATTATTGTGATGAGAGGGGGCATGGAGCATTGTGATGACAAGGGCACGGAACAGTCTGATACATGGGTCATGGAGGATTGTAATGACAAGCCTTGGAGCTTTGTGTTAAGAAGAGCATCGAGCATTGTGATGAAAAGCATCATGGAGCCTGTGATGACAAGGACATGTAACAATGTGATGAGAGGGTTCATGGAGCATTTTGCTGACAATGGCATGGAGCATTGTGATGCCAAGGGTCACGGAGCTTTGTGATGACAAAGGTCATGGAGGGTTTTGATGACAAAGGCGTGGTGTACTGTGATGAGAAGGGCAGTGAGCATTGTGATGAAAGGGTCATGGAGCAATTTGATGAAAAGTGTCATGGGAGATTTTGATGACAGGGATTATGGAACATTGTGATGTCAGGGGTCAGGGAGCATTGTGATGAAAAGGGTCATGGAGCATTGTGATGACAGGGGTCATGGAACATTGTGATGACAGGTGTGAGGGAGTATTGTGATGACAAGTGATGGAACATTATGATATCAGTGATGGGAAAGCATTTTGATGGGAAGTGCATGGAGCATTGTGACAACAAGGTTTATCGAGAACTGTGATGAAAAGGTTGTGGAGCATTGTGATGACAAGCACATGTCACATTGTAATCACACAGGCCATGGGGCATTTTGCGGAAATGCGCATGGAGCATTGTGCTGACAAAGGCTTTTAGCATAGTTATGACATGAGTAAGAGAACATTGTGATGAAAATTTCATGGAGAATTGTGGTGACAAATGTCACAGAGCCTTTTGATGACCAGGGCATGGACCATTGTGATGACAGGGGTCATGGAGCATTTTGATGACTGTGGTCATGGAGCATTGTGAAGACATGGGTCATGGAGCATTGTAATGAGACGGTCATTGAGCATTGGGCTGAAAATGTACATGTAGTATTGTGATGATGGGGGTCATGGAGCATTGTGATGACAAGGTAATGGAGCACTGTGATGACAAGGTCCTGGAGCATTGTGATGAGAGGACCATGTAGCCTTGTGATGAGAAGTGTCATGGAGCATTCTGATGAAAAGGTGAATGGAGCATTGTGATTACAGGGGTTTTGTAGCATTGTGATGACAAGGGCATGGAGCATTGTGATGCGAAGGCCATGGAGCATTCTGATGACATGCGTCATGGAGCTTTGTGATGACAAGGACATGGAGCATTGTGATTAGAGGAGTCTTGGAGCATTGTGATTACAGGAGTCTTGGAGCATTGTGATGAAAAGGGCATGGATCATTGTGATGAAAATTGCATGGAGCCTTGTCATGACAGGGTTCAAGGAGCATACTGATGAGAAGTGTCAGGGAGCATTGTGATGACAAGTGTATGGAGCATTGTGATGACAAAGATCAAGGAGCATTGTGATGAGAAAACCATTGATAATTGTGATGACCAGCCTCATGGGGCATTGTGATGACAAGAGTTATGGAACATTGTGATCACAAGGGTTTGGAGCATTGTGATGACAGAGGTCATTGAGCATTTTGATTTCATTGTGATGACAATAGCATGAAATATTATGGTTATGGACACGGTGCATTGTGATGACAGGGTTCATGGAGCATTGAGATGAAAAGGGGCATGGAGCACTGTGATTACAGGGGTCTTGGAGCATTGAGATGACAAGGGCATAGAGCATTGTGATGAGAAGGCCATGGAGCATTCTGATGACTTGCGTCATGGAGCTTTGTGATGACAAGGGCATGGAGCATTTGATTAGAGTGGTCTTGGAACATTGTGATGACAAGGTTCATGGAGGCATGTGATGACAAGGCCGTGGAACTTTGTGATGGCAGGGGTCATGGAGCATTGTTATGACAAGGGCACGGAACACGGTGATACATAGATCATGCAGGATTGTAATGACAAGGAAATGTAGCATTGTGATGAGAAGGGCATCGAGCATTGTGATGACCAGCCTCATGGAGATTTGTGATGACAAATGCATGGAGCAATGTGATGAGAGTATTCATGGAGCATAGTGATGACAATGGAATGGAGCATTGTGATGCCAAGTGTCATGGAACTTTGTGATGAAAAAGGTCATGGAGCATTTTGATAACAAGTGCGTGGTGCATTGTGATGAGAAGTTTAGGGAGCATTGTGATGACATGGGTTATGGAGCATGGTGCTTACACGCGCATCGAGCATTGTGATGACAAGGGTCATGGAGCATTGTGCTGACAATGGCATGGAGCTTTGTGATAACAAGGGTCACAGAGCACTGTGATGAATAGTTCATGGAGCATTGTGGTGACAAAGGTCACAAAGCCTTGTGTGACGAGGTCATGGAACATTGTGATGACAAATGTCATGAAGCACTGTGATGACTGTAGTCACGGAGCATTGTGCTGACAGTGTACTTGGAGCATTGTGATGCCAAGGGCATGGAGCATTGTGATGACAATGCCGTGAAACATTGTGATGACAGGAGAGAGGGAATATTGTGATGACTAGTGATGGAAAATTGTGATATTAGTGGTGAGACAGCATTTTGATGTGAATTGCATGGAGCTTTGTGATGACAAGTTTTACGGAGCATTGTGATGACAAGGTTGGGGAGCACTATGATGCCAAGCGCATGGCACACTGTGATGACATGGGTCATGGAGCATTGTGCTGACAAGGGCATGGAGCATTGTGATGACAAATGTCATGGAGCATTGTGCTGACAAAGGCATGGAGAATTGTGATGACATGGCTCACAGAGCATTGGGATGAAAAGTTCATGGAGCATTGTGGTGAAAAAGTTCACAGAGCCTTGTGATGATGAGGGCATAGACGATTGTGATGACAAAGGTCATGAAGAATTGTGATGACTGGAGTCAAGGAGCATTGTGATGACAAGGTTAGGGAGTATTGTGATGACAGGGGCATGCAGCAATGTGATGACAGGGGCAAGGAACATTGCGCTGAAAATTTTCCTGGATTATTGTGATGACAGTGGGCTTGGAGCATTGTGATGACAAGGGCATGGAGCATTGTGGTGACAAAGGTCACAGAGCCTTGTGTGACGAGGGCATGGACCACTGTGATGACAAGGGTCATGAAGCATTGTGATGACTGGAGTCATGGAGCATTGTGATGACATGGGGTCATGGAGCATTGTGATGACAAGGGCATGGAACTTTGTGATGACAGGGTCATGGAACATTGGTCTGACAAGTTTCATGGATTACTGTGATGACAGTTGGCATGGCGCATTGTGATGACAAGTGCATGGAACATTGTGATAACAAGCTCATGGAGTATTGTGAAGACAGGTGTCAGGGAGCATTGTGATGACATATGTCATTGTCCATTGTGATGACAGTGGCATGGAGCATTGTGATACCAAGTGTCATGGGGGATTGTGATGACAAAGGTAATGGAGCATTTTGATGACAAGGGCTTGGAACATTGTGATGTCAAGGATCAAGGAGCATTGTGATGACAAGGGCATGGAGCATTGTGATGACAAGGGCCATTGACAAATTTGATGACAATGTAATGATGCATTGTGATGACAAACCCATGGAGCTTGCTATGACAGGGGTCATAGAGCATTGCGATGACAAATGCATGGAGAATTGTGACGAAAAGATCATATAACATTGTGATGAGAAGTGTCATGGTGCATTGTGATGACAAGGATTTGGAGAATTGTAATGACATGGGACATGGAGCATTGTGATGAACAGGGCATGGAGAATTCTGATGGCAAGACCGTGGAGCATTGTGATGAAAAGACCATGGATAATTATGATGAAGAGTGTCATGGATCACTGTAATGACAAAGGGCATGGAGCATTGTGATGACAGGTGTCATGGAGCATTGTGATGAGAGGGGTCATGGAGCATTGTGATGACAAGGGTCAATGAGCATTGTGATGAGAAGGTCATGGAGCATTAGGCTGAAAATATTCATGGAGAATTGTGATGACAGGGGTCATGGAGACTTCGATGAGAAGGCCGTGGAACATTGTGATGGCAGGGGTCTTGGAGCATTTCTATGACAGCGGTAATGGAGTATTGTGATGACAGGGGTCATGGAGACTTCGATGACAAGGCCGTGGAACATTTTGATGGCAGGGGTCATGGAGCATTTCTATGACAGCGGTAATGGAGCATTGTGATGACTAGGGCACGGAACACTGTGATACATGTGTCATAGTGGATTGTAATGACAAGGTCATGGAGAATTGTGATGAGAAGTGTATCGAGCATTGTGATGAAAAGCGTCATGGAGCATTGTGTTGACAAGGGCATGGAGCAATGTGATGGGAGGTTTCATGGAGCATTGTGATGAAATGGCATGGAGCACTGTGATACCAAGGGTCATGGAGTTTTGTGATGACAAAAGTCATGGAGAATTTTGATGACAAGGTCGTGGTGCATTGTGATGAGAAGGACAGGGAGCATTGTGATGACAGGGTCATGGAGCAAATTGATGAAGTGTCATGGAACATTTTGATTACAGGGGTTATGGAACATTGTGATGTCAGGGGCCATGTAGCATTTTGATGAAAAGGGTCATGGAGCATTCTGAAGAAAAGGTGCATGGAGCATTGAGATTACAGGGGTTTGGAAGAATTGTGATGACAAGGGCATGGAGCATTGTGATGAGAAGCAATGGAGCATTATGATGACATGCGTCATGGAGCTTTGTGATGACAAGGACATGGTGAATTGTGATTACAGGGGTCTTAGAGCATTGCGGTGAAAAGGGAATGGATCATTGTGATGAAAAATGCATGGAGCCTTGTCATGACAGGGTTCTAGGAGCATACTGATGACAACTGTCAGGGAGCATTGTGATGATAAGTGTATTGAGCATTGTGATGACAAAGATCATGGAGCATTTTGATGAGAAAACCATGGATAATTGTGATGACCAGCCTCATGGGGCATTGTGATGACAAGTGTTATGGAACACTGTGATCAGAAAGGTTTGGAGCGTTTTGATGACAGAGGTCATTGAGCATTTTGATTTCATTGTGATGACAATAGCATGAAATATTATGGTGATGGGCACGGTGCATTGTGATGACAGGGGTCATGGAGCATTGTTATGACAGGTGTAATGGAGCATTGTGATGACAAGGCCATGGGGCACTGGTCTGAAAATTTTCATGGATTATTGTGATGAGAGTGGGCCTGGCGCATTGTGATGACAAGGGCCCAGAACACTGTGGTACAGGGTTCATGGAGGACTGTAATGACAAGGGCATGGAGCATTGTTATGAGAAGGGCATAGAGCATTGTGATAACAAGCGTCATGGAGATTTGTGATGACAAAGGTCATGGAGCATTTTGATGACATGGGTTATGGAGCATGGTGAGGTAAGGGGTCATGGAGCATTGTGACGAAAAAGGTCATGGAGCATTTTGATGACATGGGTTATGGAGAAATGTGATGTCAGGCGTCATGGAGCACTGTGATGATAAGGGCATGTAGTATTTTGATGACAGCGGCCAAGGAACATTGTGATGGCAAGGGTGAGGGCGTATTGTGATGACTAGTGACGGAATATTGTGATATCAGTGGTGACAGACCATTTTGATGAGAAGTGCATGGATCATTGTGATGACAAGCTGGTGGAGCATTTTGCTGACAAGCGCATGGAGCATTGTGATGACAAGTTCATGGTGCATTTTGGTGACACAGGTCACAGAGCTTTGTGATGAAGAGGGCATTGACCATTGAGATGACAAAGATCATGAAGCATTGTGATGAATGGAGTCATGGAGCATTGTGATGACAAGGGTCATGGAGCATTGGGATGTCAAGTGCATGGAGCATTGTGATGACAGGGGCATGGAGCATTGGTCTGACAAGTTTCATGGATTATTGTGATGAGAGTGGGCATGGTGCATTGTGATGACAAGAGCATGGAACATTGTGATGACAACGTCATGGATTATAGTGAAGACAGGTGTCAGGGAGCATTGTGATGACATATGTCATGGTCCATCGTGATGCCAATGACATGGAGCATTGTGATGACATATGTCATGGTCCATCGTGATGCCAATGACATGGAACATTGTTATGACACATGTCATGGACGATTGTGATGACAAAGGTAAAGGAGCATTGTGATGATCAGGGCATGGAGCAATGTGATGGCAAGACTGTGGAGCATTGTGATGAGAAGACCATGGATAACTGTGTTGATGAGCATCATAGAGCATTATGATGACAAGAGCCATGGAGCATTCTGACATAAGATATCACTTATGAAGAAAATGAAAACATGGCTACATATGAACTGAATTAGGAAAGAGAACAGTGTCTCACATTTAGAAAACATACTTATGCCTGCTTAAGGGGAAAGAGAGGTGGGGAGATGTACAAAACCAGAGTTTGATATTAGCACAGGTACAGTTCCATAATCCAAATACAGAATAGACAAGACCTACTCCTTCCTCAGTGAACGGGACTGAACACCCATATTCCCCGCAGAGGAATATATCAGAGTAGTAAGAATATTAAAACCTATGTATTGATATGTCTCCATAAGGGAATGAAGTGTGTCTTGACTGCCAAAAACATGGCAGTGAGAATCAGCTCAAACCCAGTATAAAAAGGAATTTCAAATACAAAACAAAAAAACTGGGAAATTCTTTACAATTCCTTCAGGGGCTCTGATGAAACCTGGAATGACCCTATCTACAACGACAGCTGGATGTGGCATAAGGCTGGACACTTGGGACTGAGAGGACTGGTGAGATTCGGTGAGCAAATGAATACCATTTAAAGCAATAACGTGTGGCAAACATTCCAATGGTCCCAACTCTCCAGGTTGAAGGGAATATTACTACAGCTATAACATGTACGGGAAACCTAGAGAATGGACACACTGTGAATATGAAAGGTTTCTAAAACTCAACTAATAGTCCCTCTCCTGGTGCTCCGGTTTGACTTTCCAACTGCTTTACTATCAATCGCCCAACTTGGAAAGACAGCCCCTTTAACCTCCTGGATCGCACATGTTGCCAATTTGGCAGAGAATGAAAGGGAAGAGGGAGAACCAATGAGAGAGTAGCTGTTAGGCATTTGGACGGGCACATGTCACTCTAATTTCCCGTCAGGAAGAAGAATTAACCAAAGTCTCAGCCACCCGCCGGGAACCAGTATAGGTCCTGAACCAAAATTTTGGACTTGCGGTCAGCTCACAAAAAACGAGTTGAAAAATGGAGTTAAGGGGCACAGCAAAGCACAAACTGTCAGAGAAATAAAGGACAAAAATCGTCAAAAAATCTGTTGAGGGAAGGCAACGAGGCGGACTTCAAAGCGAGACAGAATAGCAGGAAACAGATTTGAAGAGGTACATTGGAATCACCTTTAAAGCACAGGAAGAAGGGCACAACTTCGACAATGATGCACTTGGCCAGAAAGGGCGTATATGTTTTCTCCTGAATATATTCAGGAGAAAACGCATACGGCCTTTTTGTACAAGCAAGCAAGCGGGCAATGCAAATCTACACTACAATGATGTGTCACTTCCCACCAGTCAAAAGGGACATCCACAAAATGTGTAAAAAGCAGAAAAGCAAGACAGGCCCTGGAGAACAGGGAGCCTACTTATGCTGGTGGGCAGGATGTAAATTGCCAACTGCCTCTCTTGAGGAGTGCATTGTGTTCCCTAAAACAAGTAAAGAACAGAGCTACGGAGCAAAGAGCAATTCCAGTCTAGGGGATATACCTTGGGAAAACGGAAAATTAATAAGACAGAGCCACCCCAAAACTTAGGGCTACACTGCTTACAATAACCTCAACTTGGGTACACCTTAAATATACGAGGAAAGACAAATATGTTTCAAGAAATTGTGTTACTTACGTACGATGGAATATCAGTCAGCCATGAAATCAATGTCATAAGGCCAGTAGCTTCAAAATGAGTGGATTCTGGTACGATGATTCTAAGTGAAATAAGTCAAAGAGAAAATGAAACTTATCATAAGATATCACTTATGAAGGTCCTGTAAACATGGCTACACATGAACTGAGTTAGGAAAGAGAACAGAGTCTCACATTTAGAAAACTCTCTTATGCCTGCTTAAGGAGGAAGGAGAAGTAGGGTGATTCATAAAACCAGAGTTTGATATTAGTACAGGTACCGTTCCAAAAACCAAATACGGAATAGACAAGACCTACAGTTTCCTCAGTGAAAGGGACTGAAATCCCCATATTTCCCACAGAGGAATATATCTGACAGGTAAGAATCTTAAAACCTATGTATTGATATGTCTCCGTAAGGGAATCAAGTTTCTCTAGACTGGCCTAAACTTGACAGTGAGAATCAGTTCAAACACACTATAAAAAGGAATTTCAAAAACAAAACAAAAAAAACAGGGAAATTCTTTACAATTCCTTCAGTGGCTCTGATGAGACCTGGAATGACACTATCTACAACGAGAGCTGGATGTGGCATAAGGCTGGACACTTGGGACTGAGAGGAATGGTGAGATTCGGTGAGCAAATGCAGACCCTTTAAAGCAATAACGCGTGGCACACATTCCAAGGGCCCCAACTTTCCAGGTTGAAGGGAATATTACTACAGCTATAACATGTACGGGAAACCTAGAGAATGGACACACTGTGAATACGAAAGGTTTCTAAAACTCAACTAATAATCCCTCTCCTGGTGCTCCGGATTGACATTCCAACTCCTTTACTATCAATCTCCCAAGTTGGAGAGACATCCCCTTTAACTTCCTGGTTCTCACAGGTGGCCAATTTTGTAGAGGATGAAAGGGAAGAGGGAGAACCAATGAGAGAGTAGCTGTTAGGCATTTGAACGGGCACATGTCATTCTAATTTCCTGGCAGGAAGAAGAATTAACCAAATTCTCAGACACCCGCCTGGAACCAGTATAGGTCCTGAACCAAAATTTTGGACTTGCGGTCAGCTCACAAAAAACGAGTTGAAAAATGGAGCTCAGGGGCAGCAATGCACAAACTGGCATAGTAGTAAAGGACAACAATCGTCCGAAAATCTGTTGAGGGAAGGCAACGTCACGGACTTGAAAGCGAGCCAGAATAACAGGAAACAGATTTCAAGAGGTACATTGGAATCGCCTTTAAAACACAGGAAGAGGGGCACAACTTCGACAATGATGCACATGGCCAAAAAGGGCTTATGCGTTTTCTCCTGAATATATTCAGCAGAAAACGCATACGCGCTTTTTGGCCATGCAAGCAGCGGGCAATGCAAATCTGCACTAGAAAGAAGTATCACTTCCCACTGGTCAAAAGGGACATCCGCAAAATGTGTAAAATCCAGAAAGGCAAGATACGCCCTGGAGAACAGGGAGCCTAGTTTTGCTGATGGACAGGATGTAAATTGACAACTGCCTCTCTGGAGGAGTGCACTGTGTTCCCAAAAACAAGGAAACAACAGAGCTACAGAGCCAAGGGCACTTCCAGTCTAGGGAGTATACCTTGGGAAAACTGAAAATGAATAAGTCAGAGCCACCCAAAATTTAGGGCTGCACTGCTTACAAGAACCTCAACTTGGGTACACCTTAAATATCCCAGGTAAGACAAAAATGGTTCAAGAAATTGTGGTACTTACATACGATGGAATATCAGTCAGCCATGAAATCAATGTCATAAGGCCAGTAGCAGCCAAATGAGTGGATTCAGGTACGATGATTCTAAGTGAAATAAGTCACAGAGAAAAAGAAACTTATCATAAGATATCACTTATGAAGGTCCTGTAACATGGCTACACATGAACTGAGTTAGGAAACAGAACAGAGTCTCACATTGAGAAAACACTCTTATTCCTGCTTAAGGGGGAAGGAGAGTTGGGGTGATGCATAAAACCAGAGTTTGATATTAGCACATGTACCATTCCATGAAGCAAATACAGAATAGACAAAACCTACACCTTCCTCAGTGAACGGGACTCAAAATCCCAATTCCCAGCACAGGAATATATCTGACTAGTAAGAAACTTCAAACCTATATATTGATATGTCTCCATAAGGGAATCAAGTGTGTCTAGACAGGCATAAACATGTCGGTGAAAATCAGCTCAACCCCATTATAAAAATGAATTTCAAAAACAAAACAAACAAAAAAAAAACAGCGAAATTCTTACACAATTCCTTCAGGGGATCTGATGAAACCTGGAATGACCCCATCTGCAAAGACAGCTAGATGAGTCATAAGGCTGGACACTTGGGGCTGAGAGGACTGTTGAGATTGGGTGAGAAAATGCAGACCCTTTAAAGCAGTAATGCATGCCACCCATTCCATGGGTCCCAACTCTCCAGGTAGAAGGGAATATCACTACAGTTATAACATGTATGGGAAACCTAGAGAATGGACACCATGTGATGGCAAATGATTTCTAAAAGGCTCCTAATTTTTCCCCTTCTTGTGCTCCAGTTTGGCATTCCAACTGCTTTACTATCAATCTCCCAACTTGGAGAGTCACCCCCTATAAGGTCCTGCTTCGCACAGTTTGCAAATTGTGCAGTGGATGAAAGGGAAGAGGGAGAACCAATCAGAGAGTAGCTGTAGGCATTTGGACGGACACATGTCACTCTAATTTCCCGACTGGAAGGAAGAATTATCCAAAGCGTCATCCTGCACCCCCGGAACCAGTTTAGGTCCTGTAGCAAATTTGTGGTTTTGCGGTCAGCTCACAAAAACTCGCGTTGAAAATTGGAGCTGAGGGGCCTCCCTGGAGGCGCAGTGGTTGAGAGTCCGCCTGCCGATGCAGGGGATACGGGTTCGTGCCCCGGTCTGGGAGGATCCCATATGCCGCGGAGCGGCTGGGCCCGTGAGCCATGGCCGCTGAGCCTGCGCATCCGGAGCCTGTGCTCCGCAACGGGAGAGACCACAACAGTGAGAGGCCCGCGTACCGCAAAAAAAAAAAAAAAAAAAAAAAAAAAAAAAAAAAAAAAAAAAAAAAAGAAAATTGGAGCTGAGGGGCACAGCAATTCACAAACCTGCAGAGTTATAAAGGACAACTATCTTCCAAAAATCTGTTGAGGGAAGGCAACGAAGCAGACTTGAAAATGAGGCAGAATTGCACAAAACATATTTCAAGTGGTAAATTGGAATTGTCTTTAAAGCACAGGAAAAGCGTAACAACTTCGACAATGATGCACTTGGCCAAAAAGGGTGTATGCATTTTCTGCTGAATATATCCAGGAGAAAATGAATACGCCCTTTTTGGCCAATCAAGCAAGCCCTCAATGCAAATCCACACTACAAAGAATTGTCACTTCCCACCGGTCAAAAGGGACACCTGAAAATCTGTAAAAACCAGAAAATAAAGACAGAGATAAAAAGAGCATGTTGCAATGTGATCCCAAGGGTCATGGAGGACTGTGATGACAAGGTCATGGAGCATTTTGCGGACAAAGGCATGGAGCATTGTGATGACAAGGGTCACGGAGCACTGTGATGACAAGCGTCACGGAGCATTGTGATTACAGGGGTCATGGAGCATTGGGATGACAAGGGCATGGATCATTTTGATGACAAGGGTTATGGAACATTTTGATGACAAGAGTGCCGGATCACTGTGTTGTCAGGGGTCATGGAGGGTTGTGATGACAGTGGTCATGGAGCATTGTGATGACAAGGGTCATGTAGAAGTGAGAAGAGAAGGTCATGGAGCTTTGGGCTGAAAATGTTCATGGAGTATTGTGATGGCATGGGTCATGGAGCATTGTGATGACAAGGCCCTGGAGCATTGTAATGAGAAGACCATGGAGCCTTGTGATGACAAGTCTCATGGAGCATTCTGATGAAAATGTGCATGGAGAATTGTGATTACAGGGGTCTTGGAGCATTGTGATGACAAGGGCATGGAGCATTTGGGTGAGAAGACCATGGAGCGTTCTGATGACATGTGTCATGGAGCTTTGTGATGAGAAGGGCATGGGGCATTGTGATTACAGGGGTCTTGGAGCATTGTGATGAAAAGGGCATGGATCATTGTGATGGAAAAGGCATGGAGCCTTGTCATGACAGGGTTCAAGGAGCATACTGATGACAAGTGTCAGGGAGCATTGTGATGACAAGTGTATTGAGCATTGTGATGACAAAGGTCATGGAGCATTGTGATGAGAATACCAAGGATAATTGTGATGACGAGCGTCATGGGACATTGTGATGACAAGTGTTATGGACCATTGTGATCACAAGGGTTTGGAACATTGTGATGACAGAGGTCATGGAGCATTTTGATTTCATTTTGATGACAATAGCATGAAGCATTATGATGATGGGCATGGTGCATTGTGATGACAGGGTTCATGGAGCATTGAGATGAAAAGGGGCATGGAGCATAGTGATTAAAGTTGTCTTGGAGCAATGTGATGACAAGGGCATGGAGCATTGTGATGAGAAGGCCATGGAGCATTCTGATGACTTGCGTCATGGAGCTTTGTGATGACAGTGGCATTCAAAATTGGTCTAAAAAGTTTCATTGATTATTGTGATGACGGTGGACATGGTGCATTTTGATGACAAGGGCATGGAGCATTGTGATTTCAAGGTCATGGAATATTGTGAAGACAGGTGACAGGGAGTGTTTTGATGACGTGATGAAAAGTTCATGTAGCATTGTGGTGAAAAAGATCACAGAGCCTTGTGTGACGAGGGCATGGACCATAGTGATGAGATAGGTCATGAAGCATTGTGATGACTGGATTCACGGAGCATTGTGGTGAAAGGGGTCATGGAGCATTTTGATGACAAGGGCATGGAGCAATGTGAAGACAGGGGCATGGAACATTGGTCTGACAAGTTTCTTGGATTATTGTGATGACAGTGGGCATGAAGCATTGTGATGACTAGGGCATGGAGCATTGTGGTGACAAACGCATGGAGCATTTTAATGACAAGAGACACAGAGCGTTGTGATGAAATATTCATGGAGCATTGTGGTGAAAAAAATCACAGAGCCTTGTTTGAAGAGGGCATGGACCACTGTGATGACAAAGGTCATGAAGCATTGTGATGACTGGAGTCACGGAGCATTGTGATGACAGGGGTCATGGAGCATTATGATGACAAGATTTATGTATTATTGTGATGAGAGTGGGCATGGTGCATTGTGATGACAAGGGCATGGAACATTGTGATGACAAGGTCATGGATTATTGTGAAGACGGGTGTCAGGGAGCATTGTGATGACATATGTCATTGTCCATTGTGATGACAATGGCATGGAGCATTGTGATACCAAGTGTCATGGAGGATTGTGATGACAAAGGTAATGGAGCATTTTCATGACAAGGGCTTAGAACATTGTGATGACAAGTGTCATGGAGCATTGTGATGACAAGGGCATGGAGCATTGTGATGACAAGGGCCATTGAGAATTGTGATGACAACGTCGTGAAGCATTGTGATGACAAGCGCATGGAGCTTGCTATGACAGTGGTCATAGAGCATTGCGATGACAAGTGCATGGAGAATTGTGATGACAAGATCATGTAACATTGTGATGAGAAGTGTCACGAAGCATTGTGATGACAAGGACGTGGAGAATTGTAATGACATGGGACATGGAGCATTGTGATGAACAGGGCATGGAGAATTGTGATAGCAAGACCGTGGAGCATTGTGATGAAAAGACTATGGATAATTATGATGAAGAGCGTCATGGATCACTGTAATGACAAGGGGCATGGAGCATTGTGATGACAGGTGTCATGGAGCATTGTGATGAGAGTGGTCATGGAGCATTGTGATGATAAGTGTATTGAGCATTGTGATGACAAAGATCATGGAGCATTGTGATGAGAAGACCATGGATAATTATGATGACCAGCGTCATGGGGCATTGTGATGACAAGTGTTATGGAACATTGTGATCAGAAGGTTTTTGTGCATTGTGATGACAGAAGTCATTGAGCATTTTGATTTCATTGTGATGACAATAGCATGAAATATTATGGTGATGGGCACGGTGCATTGTTATGACAGGGGTCATAGAGCATTGCGATGACAAGTGCATGGAGAATTGTGATGACAAGATCATGTAACATTGTGATGAGAAGTGTCACGAAGCATTGTGATGACAAGGACTTGGAGAATTGTAATGACATGGGACATGGAGCATTGTGATGAACAGGGCATGGAGAATTGTGATAGCAAGACCGTGGAGCATTGTGATGAAAAGACTATGGATAATTATGATGAAGAGCGTCATGGATCACTGTAATGACAAGGGGCATGGAGCATTGTGATGACAGGTGTCATGGAGCATTGTGATGAGAAGGTCACGGAGCATTGGCCTGAAAATATTCATGGAGTATTGTGATGAAAGTGGTCAAGGAGCATTGTGATGACAAGGGAATGGTGCTTTGTGATGAAAAGTTCCTGGAGCAGTGTGATGAGAAGACCATGGAGCCTTGTGATTACAATTCTCATGGAGCATTCTGATGAATAGGGGCATGGAACATTTTGATTACATGGGTCTTGGAGCATTGTGATGACAAGGGCATGGAGCATTGTGATGAGAAGGCCATGGAGCATTCTGATGACATGTGTCATGGATCTTTGTGTTGACAAGGGCCTGGAGCATTGTGATTACAGGGGTCTTGGAGCATTGTGATGACAAGGGTCATGGAGCCTTGGATGCCAAGGCGGTGCAACATTGTGATGGCAGGTGTCATGGAGCATAATTATGACAAGGGCATGGAACATTGGTCTGAAAATTTCATGGATTACTGTGATGAGATTCGGCATGGAACACTGTGATGACTAGGGCATGGAACACTGTGATACATGTGTCATGGAGGATTGTAATGACAAGGGCATGGAGCATTGTGATGAGAAGAGTATCGTGCAATGTGATGACAAGAGTCATGGAGCATTGTGGTGACAAGGGCATGGAGCAATGTGATGAGAGTGTTCATGTAGCATTGTGATGAAATGGCATGGAGTATTGTGATGCCAAGGGTCTTGGAGCTTTGTGATGACAAAGGTCATGGAGCATTTTGATGACAAGGTCGTGGTGCATTGTGATGAGAAGTGCAGGGAGCATTGTGATGACAGGGTCATGGAGCAATTTGATGAAAAGGGTCAGGGAACATTTTGATGACAGGGGTCATGGAACATTGTGATTTCAGTGGTCATGGAACATTGTGATGTCAGGGGTCATGCAGCATTTTGATTAAAAGGGACATGAAGCATTCTGATGAAAAGGTGCATGGAGCATTGAATTACAGGGGTTTTGAGCAATGTGATTACAAGGGCATGGAACATTGTAATGAGAAGGCAATGGAGCATTCTGATGACATGTGTCATGGAGCTTTGTGATGACAAGGACATGGAGCATTTTGATGCCAGGGGTCATGGAGCATTTTGAAGATAAGGGCATGTAGCACTGTGATGACAGTGGTCATGGAACATTGTGATGACACGGCTGAGCGAGTATTGTGATGACTAGTGATGAAACATTGTGATATATGTGTTGAGAGCGCATTTTGAAGGGAAGTTCATGGAGCTTTGTGATGACAGGGTTCATGGAGCATTGTGATGACAAGGGCATGGAGCGATGTGATGACACGGGCATGGAACGTTGGTCTGACAAGTTTCATGGATTATTGTGATGACAGTGGGCATGGAACATTGTGATGACAAGGGCATGGAGCATTGTGGTGACAAAGGCATGGAGCATTTTGATGACAAGGGACACAGAGCATTGTGATGAAATATTCATGGAGCATTGTGGTGACAAAGATCACAGAGCCTTGTGTGACAAGAACATGGAGCATTGCGATGAGATAGGTCCTGAATCATTGTGATGACTGGAGTCACGGAGCATTGTGATGACAGGGGTCATGGAGCATTGCTCTGACAAGATTTATGGTTTATTGTGATGAGAGTGGGCATGGCAAATTGTGATGACAAGGGCATGGAACATTGTGATGACAGGGTCATGGAGTATTTTGATGATAAGGGCATGTAGCACTGTGATGACAGTGGTCATGGAACATTGTGATGACAGGGGTGAGCGAGTATTGTGATGACTAGTGAGGGAAGATTGTGATATATGTGGTGAGAGAGCATTTTGATGAGAAGTGCAAGGAGCATTGTGATCACAAATTTTATGAAGCATACCGATGAAAAGGATGTGGAGCATTGTGATAAAAAGTGTCATGGAGCCTTGTGATTACAAGGCCGTGGAACATTGTGATGGCAGGGGTCATGGAGCATTGTTATGACAGGTGTAATGGAGCATTGTGATGACAAGGGCATGGAGCAATGTGATGAGAGATTTCATTGAGCATTGTGATGACAATGGCATGGAGCATTGTGATCCCAAGTGTCATGCAGCTTTGTGATGAGAAATGATATGGGGCATGTTGATGACAAGGGCGTGGTGCATTGTGATGACAAGGACATGGAGCATTGTGATGACAGGGGCAGGGAACCTTGTGATGACAAGGTCATGGAGTAATGTGAAGACAGGTGTCAGGGAGCATTGTGATGACATATGTCATTGTTCATTGTGATGACAATGGCATGGAGCATTGTGATACCAAGTGTCATGGAGGATTGTGATGACAAAGGTAATGGAGCATTTTGATGACAAGGGCTTGGAACATTGCGATGACAAGGGTCATGGAGCATTGTGTTGACAGGGGCATGGAGTATTCTGATGAAAAGGTGCATGGAGCATTGAGATTACAGGTGTTTTGAAGCAATGTGATTACAAGGGCATGGAGCATTTTGATGAGAAGGCAATGCAGCATTCTGATGACATGCGTCATGGAGCTTTGTGATGACAAGGACATGGAGCATTGTGATTACAGGGTTCTTGGAACATTGTGATGGAAACGGAATGGATCATTGTGATGAAAAATGATTGGAGCCTGGTCATGACAGGGTTCAAGGAGCATATTGATGACAACTGTCAGGGAGCATTGTGATGATATGTGTATTGAGCATTGTGATGAAAAAGATCATGGAGCATTGTGATGAGAAGAGCAAGGATAATTGTGAGGACCAGCGTCATGGGGCATTGTGATGACAAGTGTTATGGAACATTGTGATCAGAAGGGTTTTGTGCATTGTGATGACATAGTTCACTGAGCATTTTGATTTCATTGTGATGACAATAGCATTAAATATTATGGTGATGGGCATGGTGCATTTTGATGACAGGGTTCATGGAGCATTGAGATGAAAAGGAGCATGGAACATTGTGATTTCAGGGGTGATGGAGCATTGTGATGACAAGGACATGGAGCATTGTGATGAGAAGGCAATGGAGCATTTTAATGACATGCGTCATGGAGCTTTGTGATGACAGGGCATGGAGAATTGTGATTACAGGAGTCATGGAATATTGTGATGACAGGGGTGAGGGAGTATTGTGATGACTAGTGATGGAACATTGTGATATCAGTGGTGAGAAGGCATTTTGAGGAGAAGTGCATGGAGCATTTTGATGAAAAGTTTTATGGAGCATTTTGATGACAAGGATGTGGAGCATTGTGATGACAAGTGCATGGTGCATTGTGATGACATGTGTTATGGAGCATTGTGCTGACACGCACATCGAGCATTGTGATGACAAGGCTCATGGAGCATTGTGCTGACAAAGGCATGGAGCTTTGTGATGACAAGGGTCACAGAGCATTGTGATAAAAATTTCATAGAGCATTGTGGTGACAAAGGTCTCAGAGCTTTGTGTGACGAGGTCATGGACCATTGTGATGACATATGTCATGAAGCAGTGTGATGACTGAAGTCACAGAGCATTGTGATAAGAGTGGTCTTGGAGCATTGTGATGAAAAGGGAATGGATCATTGTGATGAAATAGGCATGGATCCTTGTCATGACAGTGTTCAAGGAGCATACTGATGACAAGTGTCAGGGAGCATTGTGATGACAAGTGTATTGAGCATTGTGGTGACAAAGGTCATGGAGCACTGTGATGAGAAGTACTTGCATAATTGTGATGACGAGCGTCATGGGGTATTGTGATGACAAGTGTTATGGATCGTTGTGATCAGAAGGGTTTGGAGCATTGTGATGACAGAAGTCATGGAGCATTTTAATTTCATTTTGATGACAATAGCATGAATCATTATGATGATGGACATGGTGCATTGTGATCACAGGGTTTATGGAGCATTGAAATGAGAAGTGCCATGGAGAATTGTGATTACAAACGTCTTGGTGCATTGTGATGACAAGGCTCATGAAGCCTTGTTATGATAAGGGCGAGGAACATTTTGATAGCAGGGGTCCTGGAGCATTGTTATGACAGGTGTAATGGAGCATTGTGATGACAAGGGCATGGAGAAATGTGATGAGAGATTTCATTGAGCATTGTGATGACAATGGCATGGATCATTGTGATGCCAAGGGTCATGGAGCATTGTGATGACAAATGTCATGGGGCATTTTGATGACAAGGGCGTGGTGCATTGTGATGAGAAGGGCAGGGCGCATTGTGATGACAGGGTCATGGAGCAATTTGAATAAAAGGGTCATGGAATATTTTGATGACAGGGGTTATGGAACATTTGATGTCAAGGGTCATGAAGCATTGTGATGAAATGGCTCATGGAGCATTTTGTGACAGGGGTTATGGAACATTGTGATCTCAGGGGTCATGGAGGATTGTAATGATAAGGGCATGTAGTACAGTGATGACAGTGGTCATGGAACATTGTGATGACAGGGGTGAGCGAGTATTGTGAAGAGTAGTGATTGAACATTGTGATATATGTCGTGAGAGAGCTTTTTAATGAGAAGTGCATGGAGCATTGTGATGACAAGTTTTATGGAGCATACCGATGAAAAGGATGTGGAGCATTGTGATGAAAAGAGCATGGCACATTGTGATGACATGTGTCATGGAGCATTGTGCTGACAAGACATTGGAGCATTTTGATGACAAGTGTCATGGAGCATTGTGATGACAAGGGACACAGAGCATTGTGATGAAAATATCGTGGAGCATTGTGGTGACAAAGATCAGAGAGCCTTGTGTGACGAGGGCATGGACCATTGTGAGGAAAAATGTCATGAATCATTGTGATGACTGGAGTCACGGAGAATTGTGATGACAGTGGTCATGGAGCATTGTGATGACAAGGGCATGGAGCAATGTGATGACAGGGGAATGGAACATTGGTCTGACAAGTTTCATGGATTATCGTGATGACAGTGGGCATGGAGCATTGAGATGACAAGGGCATGGAGCATTGTGGTGACAAAGGTCACAGAGCCTTGTGTGACTAGGGCATGGACCATTGTGAGGACTAATGTCATGAAGCATTGTGATGACTGGAGTCACGGAGCATTGTGATGACAGGGGTCATGGAGCATTGTGATGACAAGGGCATGGAGCATTGTGATGACAGGGGCATGGAACATTGGTCTGACACGTTTCTTGGTTTTTTGTGATGACAGTGGGCATGGCGCATTGTGATGACAAAGTCATGGAGTATTGTGAAGACAGGTGTCAGGGAGCATTGTGATGACATATGTCATTGTCCATTGTGATGACAATGGCATGGAGCATTGTGATACCAAGTGTCATGGAGGATTGTGATGACAAAGGTAATGGAGCATTTTGATGACAAGGGCTTGGAACATTGTGATGACAAGTGTCATGGAGCATTGTGATAACAAGGGCATGGAGCATTGAGATTACAGGGGTTTTGAAGCAATGTGATTACAAGGGCATGGAGCATTGTGATGAGAAGGCAATGGAGCATTCTGATGACATGCGTCATGGAGATTTTTGATGACAAGGACATGGAGCATTGTGACTACAGGGGTCTTGGAGCATTGTGATGAAAAGTGAATGGATCATTGTGATGAAAAATGCATGGAGCCTTGTTATGACAGGGTTCAAGGAGCATACTGATGACAACTGTCAGGGAGCATTGTGATGATAAGTGCATTGAGCATTGTGATGACAAAGATCATGGAACATTGTAATGAGAAGACCATGGCTAATTGTGATGACCAGCGTCATGGGGCATTGTGATGACAAGTGTTATGGAACACTGTGATCAGAAGGGTTTGGTGCATTGTGATGACAGAGGTCATTGAGCATTTTGATTTCATTGTGATGACAATAGCATGAATCATTATGGTGATGGGCATGGTGCATTTTGACGACAGGGTTCATGGAGCATTGAGATGAAAAGGGGCATGGAGCATTGTGATTACACGGGTGTTGGAGCATTGTGATGACAAGGGCATGGAACATTGTGAAGACAAGGCCGTGGAATATTGTGATGGCAAGGTTGATGGGGCATTGTTATGACAGGTGTAATGTAGCATTGTGATGACAAGGACATTCAGAATTGTTATTACAGGGGTCATGGAATATTGTGATGACAGGGGTGAGGGAGTATTGTGATGACTAGTGATGGAACATTGTGATATCAGTGGTGAGAAAACATTTTGTCGAGAAGTGCATGGAGCATTGTTATGACAAATTTTATGGAGCATTTTGATGACAAGGATGTGGAGCATTGTGATGACAAGTGCATGGTGCATTGTGATGACATGGGTTATGGAGCATTGTGCTGACAAAGGCATGGAGCTTTGTGATGACAAGGGTCACAGAGCATTGTGATAAAAATTTCATGGAGCATTGTGGTGACAAAGGTCACAGAGCTTTGTGTGACGAGGTTATGGACCATTGTGATGAGAAAAGTCATGAATCATGGTGATGACTGGAGTCACGGAGCACTGTGATGACAGGGGTCATGGAGCATTGTGATGACAGGGTCATGGAGCAATTTGAAAAAATTTGTCATGGAATATTTTGATGACAGAGGTTATGGAACATTGTCATGTCAGGGTTCATGGAGCATTGTGATGACAAGGTCATGGAGCAATATGATGACAGGGGCATGGAACATTTGTCTGACAAGTTTCATGGATTATTTTGATGACGGTGGGCATGGAGCATTGAGATGACAAGGGCATGGAGCATTGTGGTGACAAAGGTCACAGAGCCTTGTGTCACGAGGGCTTGGACCATTGTGAGGACAAAGCTCATGAAGCATTTTGATGACTGGAGTCACGGAGCATTGTGATGACAGGGGTCATGGAGCATTGTGATGACAAGGGCATGGAGCATTGTGATGACAGGGGCATGGAACATTGGTCTGACATGTTTCATGGATTATTGTGATGACAGTGGGCATGGCGCATTGTGATGACAAGGGCATGGAACATTGTGATGACAAGGTCATGGAGTATTGTGAAGACAGGTGTCAGGGATCATTGTGATGACATATGTCATTGTCCATTGTGATGACAATGGCATGGAGCATTGTGATACCAAGTGTCATGGAGGATTGTGATGACAAAGGTAATGGAGCATTTTGATGACAAGGGCTTGGAACATTGCGTTGACAAGGGTCATGGAGCATTGTGCTGACAAAGGCATGGAGCTTTGTGATGCCAAGGGTCACAGAGCATTGTGATAAAAATTTCATGGAGCACTCTGATGAAGAAGGTCACTGAGCTTTGTGTGACGAGGTCATGGACCATTGTGATGATAAATATCATGAAGCACTGTGATGACTGGAGTCACGGAGCATTGTGATAACAGGGGTCTTGGAGCATTGTCATGAAAAGGGAATGGATCATTGTGATGAAAAAGGCATGGATCCTTGTCATGACAGGGTTCAAGGAGCATACTGATGACAAGTGTCAGCGAGCATTGTGATGCCAAGTGTATTGAGCATTGTGGTGACCAAGGTATTGGAACATTGTGATCAGAAGACCTTGCATAATTGTGATGACGAGCGTCATGGGGCATGTGATGACAAGTGTTATGGAACATTGAAATCAGAAGGTTTTGGAGCATTGTGATGACAGAGCACATGGAGCATTTTGATTTCATTGTGATGACAATAGCATGAATCATTATGATGATGGGCATGGTGCATTGTGATGACAGTGTTCATGGAGCATTGAGATGAAAAGTGGCATGGAGAATTGTGATTACAGAGGTCTTGGAGAATTGTGATGACAAGGATCATGGAGCTTTGTGATGACAAATGTCATGGGGCATTTTGATGACAAGGGCGTGGTGCATTGTGATGAGAAGGGCAGGGAGCATTGTGATGACAGGGTCATGGAGCAATTTGAATAAAAGAGTCATGGAATATTTTGATGAAAGGGTTTATGGAACATTGTGATGTCAGGGTTCATGAAGCATTGTGATGAAATGGGTCATGGAGCATTTTGTGAGAGGGGTTATGGAACATTGTGATGTCAGGTGTCATGGAGCATTGTGATGATATGGGCATGTAGAACTGTGATGACAGTGGTCATGGAACATTGTGATGACAGGGGTGAGCGAGTATTGTGATGACTAGTGATGGAACATTGTGATATATGTTGTGAGAGAGCATATTGATGAGAAGTACAAGGAGCATTGTGATGACAAGATTTATGGAGCATAGCGATGAAAAGGATGTGGAGCATTGTGATGAAAAGAGCATGGCACATTGTGATGACATGTGACATGGAGCATTGTGCTGACAAGCGCATGGAGCATTTTAATGACAAGTGTCATGGAGCATTGTGTTGACAAAGGCATGGAGCATTGTGATGACAAGGGACACAGAGTATTGTGATGAAAATTTCATGGAGCATTGTGGTGACACTGATCACAGAGCCTTGTGTTATGAGGGCATGGACCGTTGTGATGAGAAAGGTCATGAATCATTGTGATGACTGGAGTCACGGAGCACTGTGATGACAGGGGTCATGGAGCATTGTGATGACAAGGGCATGGAGCAATGTGATGACAGGGTCATGGAACTTTGGTCTGACAAGTTTCATGGATTATTGTGATGACAATGGGCATGGAGCATTGAGATGACAAGGGCATGGAGCATTGTGGTGACAAAGGTCACAGAGCCTTGTGTGACGAGGGAATGGACCATTGTGAGGACAAATGTCATGAAGCATTGTGATGACTGGAGTCACGGAGCATTGTGATGACAGGGGTCATGGAGCATTGTGATGACAAGGGCATCGAGCATTGTGATGACAGGGGCATGGAACATTGGTCTGACATGTTTCATTGATTATTGTGATGACAGTGGGCATGGCGCATTGTGATGACAAGGGCATGGAACTTTGTGATGACAAGGTCATGGAGTATTGTGAAGACAGGTGTCAGGGAGCATTGTAATGACATATGTCATTGTCCATTGTGATGACAATGGCATGGAGCATTGTGATACCAAGTGTCATGGAGGATTGTGATGACAAAGGTAATGGAGCAGTTTGATGACAAGGGCTTGGAACATTGCTATGACAAGGGCATGGAGCATTCTGATGAAAAGTTGCATGGAGCATTGAGATTACAGGTGTTTTGAAGCAATATGATTACAAGGCCATGGAGCATTGTGATGAGAAGGCAATTGAGCATTCTGATGACATGCGTCATGGAGCTTTGTGATGACAAGGACATGGAGCATTGTGATTACAGGGGTCTTGGAGCATTGTGATGAAAAGGGAATGGATCATTGTGATGAAAAATGCATGGAGCCTTGTCATGACAGGGTTCAAGGAGCATACTGATGACAACTGTCAGGGAGCATTGTGATGATAAGTGTATTGAGCATTGTGATGACAAAGATCATGGAGCATTGTGATGAGAAGTCCATGGATAATTGTGATGACCAGCGTCATGGGGCATTGTGATGACAAGTGTTATGGAACATTGTGATCAGAAGGGTTTGGTTCACTGTGATGACAGAGGTCATTGAGCATTTTGATTTCATTGTGATGATAATAGCATGAAATATTATGGTGATGGGCACGGTGCATTGTAATGACAGGGTTCATGGAGCATTGAGATGAAAAGAGGCATGGAGCATTGTGATTACAGGGGTGTTGGAGCATTGTGATGACAAGGGCATGGAGCATTGTGATGAGAAGGCCATGGAGCATTCTGATGACATGCGTCATGGAGCTTTGTGATGACAAGGGCATGGAGAATTGTGATTACAGGGTTCATGGAATATTTTGATGACAGGGGTGAGGGAGTATTGTGTTGTCTAGTGATGGAACATTGTGATATCAGTGGTGAGAAGGCATTTGGAGGAGAAGTGCATGGAGCGTTTTGATGACAATGTTTATGGAGCATTTTGATGACAAGGATGTGGAGAATTATGATGACAAGTGCATGGTGCATTGTGATGACATGTGTTATGGAGCATTGTGCTGACATGCGCATCGAGCATTGTGATGACAAGGGTCATGGAGCATTGTGCTGACAAAGGCATGGAGCTTTGTGATGACAAGGGTCATAGAGCATTGTGATAAAATTTTCATGGAGCATTGTGGTGACAAGGGTCATGGAGTATTCTGATGACAAGCTTGTGGAGTATTGTGATGACCATGGCATGGAGCATTGTGATGCAAAGTGCATGGAGCATTGTGATGAAAAAGGCATGGAGCCTTTTCATGACAGGGTTCAAGGAGCATTCTGATGACAAGTGTCAGGGAGCATTTTGATGACAAGTGTATTGAGCATTGTGATGACAAAAGTCAGGGAGCATTGTGATGACAAGGGCATGGAGTATTGTGATGACAGGCATAATGGAGCGTTGTGATGAGAAGTGTTATGGAACATTGTGATCACTAGGGCTTGGAGCATTGTGATGACAGAGATCATAGATCATTTTGATTTCAAGTAGAATGGACCATTGTGATGACAAGGGCATGAAGCAATGTGACCCCAAGATTCATGGAGGATTGTGATGACAAAGGTAAAGGAGTATTTTGATGACAAGCACATGGAGCATTGTGATGACAATGTCATGTAGCATTTTGTTAACAATGGCATGGAGCATTGTGATGACAAGGGTCATGGAGCACTGTGATGACAAGCATCATGGAGCATTCTGATTACTGGGGTCATGGAGCATTGGGATGACAAGGGCATGGAGCATTGTGATGACAAGTGTCATGGAGCATTTTGATGACAAGAGTCCCGGATCATTCTGTTGTCATGGGTCATGGAGCATTGTTATGATAGGGCTAATGGAGTACTGTGATAGCAATTGTATGGAGCATTGTGATGAGAAGGCCATGGAGCATTCTGATGACATGTGTCATGGAATTTTGTGATGACAAAGGCATGGAGAATTGTGATTACAGGGGTCTTGGATCATTTTGATGACAAGGGTTATGGAGCCTTGTGATGACAAGGCCCTGGATCATTTTCATGGCTGGGGTAATGGAGCACTGTCATGAAGGTGTAATGGAGCATTGTGATTACAATGGCATGGAGCTTTGGTCTTAAAAGTTTTATGGATTATTGTGATGAGATAGGGCATGGAGCATTGTGATGACAAGGGCATGGAACACTGTGATACATGGGTCATGGAGTATTGTAATGACAAGGGCTTGGAGCATTGTGTTGAGAAGGGCATGGAGAATTTTGATGACAAGCATCGTGGAGCTTTGTGATGACCAGGACATGGAGCAATGTGATGAGAGGCTTCATGAAGCATTGTGATGACAGTGGCTTGGAGCATTGTGATGCCAATGGTCATGGAGCTTTGTGATGACAAATGTCATGGAGCATTTTGATGACAAAGGCGTGGTGCATTGTGATGAGAAGTGCACGGTGCATTGTTTTGACAGGGTCATGGAGCAATTTGATGAAAAGGGTCATCGAATATTTTGATGACAGTGGTTATGGAACATTGTGATGTCAGGGGTCATGGAGCATTGTGATGAAAATGGTCATGGAGCATTTTGATGACAGGGGTTATGGAACATTGTGATGTTAGGGGTAATGGAACATTGTGATGATAAGGGCATATAGCATTGTGATGACAGGGGTCATGGATCATTGTGATGACAGGGGTGAGGGAGTATTTTAATGACTAGTGATGGAACATTGTGATATCATTGGTGAGAGAGCATTTTGATGAGAAGTGTATGGAGCAATGTGATGACAAGTTTTATGGAGCATTGTGATGACAAGGTTGTGGAGCATTGTGATGACAAGCGCATGGCGCATTGTGATGACATATGTCATGGAGCATTGTGCTGACTAGAACATCCAGCATTGTTATGACATGTGTTATGGAGCATTGTGCTGACTAGCGCAAGGTGCTTTGTGATGACATGTGTCATGGTGCATTGTGCTGAGAAAGGCATGGAACATTGTGATGACAAGGGTCATGGAGCATTGTGATGAAAAGTTCATGGCGCATTGTGGTGACAAAGGTCACAGAGACTTGTGATGATGAGGGCATGGACCATTGTGAGGACAAAGGTCATGAAGAATTGTGAGGACTAGAGTCACGGAGCATTGTGATGTCAGGGGTCATGGAGCATTGTGATGACAAGGGAATGGAGCATTGTGATGACAGGGGCATAGAACATTGCTATGACATGTTTTATGGATTACTGTGATGACAGTGGTCATGGCGCATTGTGTTGACAAGGGCATGGAGCATTGTGATGACAAGGTCATACAGTATTGTGAAGACAGGTGTCATGGAGCATTGTGATGACATATGTCATGGTCCATTGTGATGACAATTGCATGGGTCATTGTGATGCCAAGTGTCATGGAGGATTGTGATGACAAAGGAAATGGAGCATCGTGATGACAAGGGTCATTGAGCATTGTGATGACAAGATCATGGAGCACTGAGTTGACAAGGGCCATTGAGAATTTTGATGAGAAGGTCGTGAAGCATTGTGATGACAAGCGCATGGAGCTTGCTATGAAGGGGTCATGGAGCATTTCGATGACAATTGCATGGTGAATTGTATTGACAAGAGCATGTAACATTTTGATTAGAAGTGTCATGGAGCATTGTGATGACAAGGATATGTAGAATTGTGATGACCAGGGCATGGAGCATAGTGATGGCAAGACCGTGGAGCATTGTGATGAGAAGACCATGGATAATAGTGATGACGAGCGTCATGGAGCACCGTAATGACAAGGGGCATGGAACATTGTGATGACTGGTGACATGGATCATTGTGATGACAAGGGTCATGGAGCATTCTGATGACAAGCTTGTGGAGTAATGTGATGACAATGGCATGGAGCATTGTGATGAAAAGGGCATGGAGCATTGTGATGAAAAAGACATGGAGCCTTTTCATGACAGTGTTCATGGGGCATTCTGACGTCAAGTGTCAGGGAGCATTGTGATGACAAGTGTATTGAGCATTGTGATAACAATGGTCATGGAGCATTGTGATGACAGGCATCATGGAGCATTGTGATGAGAAGTCCGTGGAGCATTCTGATGATATGCGTCATGGAGCTTTGTGATGACAAGGGCATTCAGCATTGTGATTTCAGGGGTCTTGGAGCATGGTGATGAAAAGGGCATGGATCATTGTGACGGAAAATGCATGGAGCCTTGTCATGAAAGGGTTCAAGGAGCATAGTGATGACAAGTGTCAGGGAGCATTGTGATGACGAGTGTATTGAGCATTGTGATGACAAAGGTCATGGAGCATCATGATGAGAAAACCATGGATAATTGTGATGACGAGCATCATGGGGCGTTGTGATGACAAGTGTTATGGAACATTGTGATCACAAGGGTTTGGAGCATTGTGATGACAGGGTTCATGGAGCATTGAGATGAAAAGGGGCATGGAGCATTGTGATTAAAGTGGTCTAGGAGCATTGTGATGACAAGGGCATGGACCATTGTGATGAGAATGCAATGGAGCATTATGATGACATGCGTCATGCAGCTTTGTGATGACAAGGGCATATAGCATTGTGATGACAGTGGCATGGAACATTGGACTGACAAGTTTCTTGGATTATTGTGATGACAGTGGGCATGGCACATTGTGATGACAAGGGCATGGAGCATTGTGATGACAAGGTCATGGAATACTCTGAAGACAGGTGACAGGGAGCATTGTCATGACATATGTCATGGTCCATTGAGATGACAATGGCATGGAGCATTGTGATGCAAAGTGTAATGGAGGATTGTGATGACAAATGTAATGGAGCATTGTGATGACAACGGCTTGGAGCATTGTGATAACAAGGGTCATGGAACATTGTGATGACAAGGGAATGGAGCATTGTGATGACAAAGGACATTGATAATTTTTATGACAAGGTTTTGAAGCATTTTGAGGACAAAGGCATGGAGCTTGCTATGACAGGGGTCATGGGGCATTGCGAAGACAAGTTCATGGAGAATTGTGATGAGAAGAGCATGTAACATTGTGATGAGAAGTGTCATGGAGCATTGTGATGACAAGGACATGGAGAATTGTGATGAAAAGGGACATGGAGCATTATTATTACCAGGGAATGGAGCATTGTGATGGCAAGACCGTCGAGCACTGTGATGAGAAGACCGTGAATAACTGTGATGACGATCATCATGGAGCACTGTAATGACAAGGGTCATGGAGCATTGTGTTGACAGGGGTCATGGAACAATGTGATGAGAGTGGGCATGGAGCATTGTGATTACAAGGACACGGAACACTGTGATACATGGGTCATGGAGGATTGTAATGACAAGGTCATGGAGCATTGTAATGAGAAGGGCATCGAGCTTTGTGATGACAAGCGTCATGGAGCTTTGTGATGACAAGGGCATGGAGCAATGTGATGAGAGGCTTCATGAAGCATTATGATGACAATGGCATGGAGCATTGTGATGCCAAGAGTCACAGAGCATTGTGATGAAAATTTCATGGAGCATTGTGGTGACAAATGTCACAGAGACTTGTGATGATGAGGGCATGGACCATTGTGATGACAAAGTCTTGAAGCCTTGTGATGACTGGAGTCACGGAGCATTGTGAAGACAGGGGTCATGGAGCATTGTGATGATAACTGCATGGAGCATTGTGATGACAGGGGCATGGAGCAACGGTCTGAAAAATTTCATGGATTATTGTGATGACAGTGGGCATTGCGTATTGTGATGACAAGGGCATGGAGCACTGTGAAGAAAAGTCATGGAGTATTGTGAAGTCAGGTGTCAGGGAGCATTGGGATGACCTATGTCATGGTGCACTGTGATGACAGTGGTGTGGAGCATTGTGATGACAAGTGTCATGGAGGATTGTGATGACAAAGGTAATGGAGCATTGTGATGACAAGGGCTTGGAGCTTTGTGATGACAATGATCATGGAGCATTGTGATGACAAGCGCTTTTGAGAATTTTGATGACAAGTTCGTGAAGCACTGTGATGAAAAGCACATGGAGCTTGCTATGACAGGGGTCATGGAGCATTGCGATGACAAGTGCATGGAGAATGTGATTACAAGAGCATGTATCATTGTGATTTCAAGTGTCATGGAGCATTGTGATGGCAAGACGGTGGAGCATTGTGATGAGAAGACCATGGATAATTGTGATGACGAGCGTCATGGAGAACTGTAATGACAAGGGGCATGGAGCATTGTGATGACAGGTGTCATGGAGCATTGTGATAACAGGGGTCATGGAGCATTGTGATGACAAGGGTCATGGAGCATTCTGATGACAAGCTTGTGGAGTATTGTGATTACAATGGCATGGAGCATTGTGATGAATATGGCCTGGAGCATTGTGATGAAGAAGGCATAGAGCCATTTCATGAAAGTGTTCGAGAAGCATTCTGACGACAAGTGTCAGGGAACACTGTGATGACAAGTGTATTGAGCATTGTGATGACAAAGGTCATGGAGCATTGTGATGACAAGAGCATGGAGTATTGTGATGACAGGCATCATCGACTGCTGTGACGACAAGTGTTATGGAACAATGGGATCGCAAGTGTTTGGAACACTGTGATGACAGAGGTCATGGATCATTTTGATATCAAGGAGCATGGAGCATTGTGATGACAGGGGTCATGGAGCATTGTAATGAGAACATCATGGAGCATTGAGCGGATAATATTCATGGAGTATTCAGATGAAAGGGGTCATGGAACATTGTGATGACCAGGCCCTGGAGCACTCTGATGAGAAGACCATGGAGCCTTGAGATGAGAAGTCTCATGGAGCATTCTGATGAAAAGGGGCATGGAGCATTGTGATTACAGGGGTCTTGCAGCATTGTGATTACAAGTGCATGGAGCATCGTGAGAGATCTCCAACGAGCATTCTGATGACATGCGTCATGGAGCTTTGTGATGACCAGGGCAAGGAGCATTGTGATTAGAGGGGTACTGGAGCATTCTGATGAAATGGGCATGGATCATTGTGATGAAAAAGGCATGGAGCCTTGTCATGACAGTGTTCAAGGAGCATACTGATGGCAAGAGTCAGGGAGCATTGTGATGACAAGTGTATTGAGCATTGTGATGACAAATGTTATGGAGCATTGTGATGAGATGACCATGGATAATTGTGATGACGAGCGTCATGGGGCGTTGTGATGACAAGTGTTATGGAACATTGTGATCACAAGGGTTTGGAGCATTGTGATGACAGTGGTCGTGGAGCATTTTGATTTCATTGTGATGACAATAGCATGAAGCATTATGATGATGGGCATGGTGCATTGTGATGACAGGGTTCATGGAGCATTGAGATAAAAAGGGACATGGAGCATTGTGATTAGAGGTGTCTTTGAGCATTGTGATGACAAAGGCATGGAGCATTGTGAATGAGAAGGCCATGGAGCATTCTGATGACATGCGTCATGGAGCTTTGTGATGACAAGGGCATGGAGCATTTGTCTGAAAATTTTCATGGATTATTGTGATGAGAGTGGGCATGGAGCATTGTGGTGACAAGGACACGGAACACTGTGATACATGGGTCATGGAGTATTTTAATGACACGTCATGGAGCATTGTGATGAGAAGGGCATCGAGCATTGTGATGACAAGCATCATGGAGCTTTGTGATGACAAGGGCATTGAGCAATGTGATGAGAGTCTTCATGAAGCATTGTGATGACAATGGCGTGGAGCATTGTGATGCCAATGGTCATGGAGCTTTGTGATGACAAAGGTCATGGAGCATTTTGATGACAAGGGAGTGGTGCTTTGTGATGATAACGGCATGTAGCATTGTGATGATAGGGGTCATGGAACATTTTGATGACAGGGGTGAGGGAGTATTGTGATGACTAGTGATGGAACATTTTGATATCAGTCGTGAGAGAGCATTATCATGAGAAATGCATGGAGCATTGTGATGACAATGTTTATGGAGCATTGTGATGACAACCGCATGGCGCATTGTGATCACATCGGTCATGGAGCATTGTGCCCACAAAGCTCATGGAGCATTGTGATGACAAGTGTCTTGGAACATTGTGCTGACAAGGGCATGGAGCATTGTGATGCCAAGGGTCACAGAGCATTGTGATGAAAAGTTCATGGAGCATTGTGGTGACAAAGGTCAGAGAGACTTGTGATGATGAGGGCATGGATCATTCTGATGACAAAGTCTTAAAGCATTGTGATGACTGGAGTCACGGAGCATTGTGATGACAGGGGTCATGGAGCATTGTGATGACAAGTGCAAGGAGCATTGTGATGACAGGGGCATGGAGCATCGGTCTGAAAAATTTCATGGATTATTGTGATGACAGTGGGCATTGCATATTGTGATGAAAAGGGCATGGAGCACTGTGAAGCAAAGGTCATGGAGTATTGTGAAGTCAGGTTTCAGGGAGCATTGTGATGACCTATGTCTTGGTGAATTGTGATGACAACGGCAAGGAGCTTTGTGATGACAAGTGTCATCGAGGATTGTGATGAAAAGGAAGTTGTACATTGTGATGATAAGGGCATGTAGCATTGTGATGACTGCGGTCACGGAACATTGTGATGACAAGTGTGAGGGAGTATTGTGATGACTAGTGATGGAACATTGTGATATCAGTTGTGCAAAATCATTTTCAGGAGAAGTGCATGGAGCATTGTGATGACAAGTTTTATGGAGCTTTGTGAGGACAAGCATGTGGAGCATTGTAATGACAAGCACATGACGCCTTGTGATGACATGTGTCATGGAACATTGTGCTGACAAGCTCATGGAGCACTGTGATGACAAGGGTCATGGAGCATTGTGCTGACAAAGTCATGGAGCATTGTGATGCCAAGGGTCACAGAGCATAGTGATGGAAAGTTCATGGACCATTGTGATGACAAAGGTCATGAAGCATTGTGATGACTGGATTCACGGAGCATTGTGATGACAGGGGTCATGGAGCATTGCGATGACAAGTGCATGGAGAATGTGATTACAAGAGCTTGTAACATTGTGATTTGAAGTGTCATGGAGCATTGTGATGGCAAGACGGTGGAGCATTGTGATGAGAAGACCATGGATAATTGTGATGACGAGCGTCATGGAGAACTGTAATGACAAGGGACCTGGAGCATTGTGATGACAGGTGTCATGGAGCATTGTGATGACAGGGGTCATGGAGCATTCTGATGACAAGCTTGTGGAGCATTGTGATGACAATGGCATGGAGCATTGTGATGAAAAGGGCATGGAGCATTGTAATGAAAAAGGCATAGAGCCTTTTCATGACAGGGTTCGAGAAGCATTCTGACGACAAGTGTCAGGGAGCATTGTGATGACAAGTGTATTGAGCTTTGTGATGAGAAAGGTCATGGAGCATTGTGATGACACGGGCAAGGAGTATTGTCATGACAGGCATCATGGAGCATTGTGATTACAAGTGTTACAGAGCATTGTCATGACGAGGGAATGGACCATTGTGATGACAAAGGTCATAAAGCATTGTGATGACTGGAGTCACGGAGCATTGTGATGACAGGGGTCATGGAGCACTCTGCTGACAAAGGCATGGAGCATTGTGATGACAAGGGTCACAGAGCATTGTGATGATAAGTTCATGGAGCATTATGGTGACAAAGTTCACAGAGCCCTGTGATTACAAGCGCATGGAGCATTGTGATGACAAAGGTCAAGAAGCAGTGTGATGACTGGAGTCACGGAGCATTGTGATTACAAGGGCATGGAGCATTGTGATGACAAGGGCATGGAGCATTTTTATGACCAGGTCATGGATTATTGTGAAGACAGGTATCAGGGAGCATTGTGATGACATATGTCCTGGTGCATTGTGATGACAATGTCATGGAGCATTGTGAAGCAAAGTGTCATGCAGGATTGTGATGACAAAGGTAATGGAGCATTGTGATGACAAGGGCTTGGAGCACTGTGGTGACAAGGGCCTTTGAGAATTTTGATGACAAGTTCGTGAAGCTTTGTTATGACAAGCACATGGAGCTTGCTATGACAGGGGTCATGGAGCATTGCGATGACAAATGCATGGAGCATTGTGATTACAGGGGTCTTGGAGCATTGTGATGACAATGGCATGGAGCATTGTGATGCCAAAGTTTATGGTGCTATGTGATGACAAATGTCAAGGAGCATTTTGATGACAAGAGCATGGTGCATTGTGATGCGAAGGGCAGGGAGCATTGTGATGACAGGGTAATGGAACAATTTGATGAAAAGGGTCATGGAACATTTTGATTACATGGGTTATAGAATATTGTGATGTCAGGGGTGATGGAGCAGTGTGATGAAAAGTGTCCTAGAGCATTGTGATGACAAGGGTCGCAGAGCATGGTGACGAAAAGTCCATGTAGCATTGTGGTGACAAATGTCAAAGAGACTTGTGATGACGAGGGCATTGACTATTGTGATGAGAAATGTCATGAAGCATTGTGATGACAGGAGTCACGGTACATTATGGTGACGGGTCATGGAGCATTGTGATGACAAGGGCATGGAGCATTGTGATGACAGGGGCATGGAGCATTGGTCTTACACGTTTCATGGATTATTGCGATGACAGTGGGAATGGCGCATTGTGATGAAAAGGGCATGGAGCATTGTGATGACAAGGTCATGCAGTATTTGAAGACAGGTGTCTGGGAGCATTTTGAAGACATAAGTCATGGCCCATTGTGATGACAATGCCATGGAGCGTTGTGATGCCAAGTGTCATGGAGGTTTGTGATGACAAAGGTAATGGAGCATTGTGATGATAAGGGCTTGGAGGCTTGTGATGACAAGGTTCATAGCACACTGTGCTGACAATGGCATGGAGCATTGTGATGACAATGGTCATGGAGCATTTTACTGAGAAAGCCTTGGAGCATTGTGATGACAACGGTCACAGACCATTATGATGAAAATTTCATGGAGCATTGTGGTGACCAATATCACAGAGCCTTTTGAAAACGAGGGCATGGACCATTGTGATGACAAAGGTCATGAAGCATTGTGATGACTGGAGTCATGGAGCATTGTGATGACAGGGCTCATGGAGCATTGTGATGGCAAGGGCATGGATCATTGTGATGACAAGTGTCATGGAGCATTTTGATGACAAGTGTCCCGGATCATTGTGTTGTCTGGTGTCATGGAGCGTTGTGATGACAGGGGTCATGGAGCATTGTGATGACAGGGTTCATGGAGCATTGTGATCAGAAGTTCATGGAGCATTGGACTGACAGTATTCATTGAGTATTGTGATGGCATGGGTCATGGAGCATTGTGATGACAATGGAATGGAGCATTGTGATGACAAGGTCCTGGAGCATTGTAAGCAGAAGACCATGGAGCCTTGTGATGACAAGTATCATGGAGCATTCTGATGAAAAGGTGCATGGAGCATTGTGATTACATGGGTCTTGGAGCATTGTGAAGAATAGGGCATGGATGATTGTGATGAAAGGGCATGGAGCCTTGTCATGAGAGGGTTCAAGGAGCATACTAACGACAAGTGTCAGGTAGCATTGTGATGACAAGTGTATTGAGCATTGTGATGACAAAGGTCATGGAGCATTGTGATGAGAAGACCATGGATAATTGTGATGATGAGCGTCATGGGGAGTTGTGATGACAAGTGTTATGGAACATTGTGAACACAATGGTTTGGAGCATTGTGATGACAGAGGTTATGGTGCATTTTGATTTCATTGTGATGACAATAGCATGAAGCATTATGATGATGGGCATGGTTCATTGTGATGACAGAGTTCATGGAGCATTGTGATGAAAAGTGCTTGGAGCATTGTGATGAGAAAGCCATGGAGCTGTCTGATGACATGCATCATGGTGCTTTGTGATGACAAGAGCATGGAGCAGTGTGATTACAGTGGTCTTGGAGCATTGTGATGACAAGGCCGTGGAACATTGTCATGACAGGGGTGTGGGAGTATTGTAATGACTAGTGATGGAACATTTTGATATCTGTGGTGAAAGAGCATTTTAATGAGAAGTGCATGGAGCTTTGTAATGACAAGGTTTATGGAGCATTGGGATGACAAAGATGTGGAACATTGTGATGACAAGCGCATGGCATATTGTGATGACATGGGTCATGGAGCATTGTGCTGACAAGCGCATGGAGCATTGTGATGACAAAGGCATGGAGCATTGTGATGACAAGGGTCACAGAGCATTGTGATGATAAGTTCATGGAGCATTATGGTGACAAAGTGCACAGAGCCCTGTGATTACAAGGGCATGGACCATTGTGATGACAAAGGTCCAGAAGCAGTGTGATGACTGGAGTCACGGAGCATTGTGATGACAGGGGCATGGAGCATTGGTCTGAGAAGTATCATGGATTATTGTGATGAAAGTGTGCATGGCGCATTTTGATGACAATGGCATGGAGCATTGTTATGACCAGGTCATGGATTATTGTGAAGAAAGGTATCAGGGAGTATTGTGATTACATATGTCCTGGTGCACTGTGAAGACAATATCATGGATCATTGTGAAGCCAAGTGTCATGGAGGATTGTGATGACAAAGGTAATGGAGCATTGTGATGACAAGGGCTTGGAGCATTGTGGTGACAAGGGCCATTGAGAATTCTGATGACAAGGTCGTGAAGCATAGTTATCACAAGCGCATGGAGCTTGCTATGATATGGGTCATGGAGCATTGCGATGACAAGTGCATGGAGCATTGTGATTAGAGTTGTCATGGAGCATTGTGATGACAAGGGCATGGAGCATGGTGATGTCAATGCCATGGAGCATTCTGATGACATGCGTCCTTGAGATTTGTGATGACAAGCACATGGAGCATTGTGATTACAGGGGTCTTGGAGCATTGTGATGAAAAGTGCATGGATCATTGTGAGGAAAAGGCAAAGAGCCTTGTCATGACAGGTTTCAAGTAGCATACTGAAGACAAGTGTCAGGGAGCATTGTGATGACAAGTGTATTGAGCATTGTGTTGACAAAGGTCATGGAGCATTTTGATGAGGAGACCATGGATAATTGTGATGACGAGCGTCATGGCGCATTGTGATGACAAGTGTTATGGAACATTGTGATCAGAAGGGTTTGGAGCATTGTGATGACAGATTTCATGGAGCATTTTGATTTCTTTGTGATGACAATGCCATGAAGCATTATGATGATTGGCATGGTGCATTTTGATGACAGTGTTCATGGAGAATTGAGATGAAAAGGGGTATGAAGCATTGTTATTACAGGGGTCTTGGAGCATTGTGATGACAATCTTCATGGAGCCTTGTGATGACAACGCCGTGGGACCTTGTGATGGCAGGGGTAATGGAGCATTGTTATGACAGGGGTAATGGAGCATTGTGATGACAAGGGCATGGAGCATTGGTTTGAAAAATTTCATGTATTATTGTGATGAGTGTGGGCATGGAGCATTGTGATGACAAGGGCAGGGAACACGGTGATACAAGGGTCATGGAGGATTGTAATGACAAGGCATGGATCATTGTGATGAGAAAGACATCGAGCATTGTGATGACAAGCGTCATGGAGATTTGGGATGACAAGTGCATGGAGTAATGTGATGAGATGTTTTGTGGAGCCTTCTGATGACAATGGAATTGTGCATTGTGATGCCAAGGGTCATGGAGCTTTGTGATGACAAATGTAATGGAGCATTTTGATGACAAGGGCGTGGTGCATTGTGATGAGTAGGGCAAGGAGCATTCTGATGACAGGTTCATGGAGCAATTTGATGGAAAGGGTCAGGGAATATATTGATGACAGGGGTTATGGAACATTGTGATGTCAGTAGTCATGGAGTATTGTGATGATAAGGGCATGTAGCATTTTGATGACAGGGGTCATGGAACATTGTGATGACAGTGTTGAGGGAGTATTGTGATGACTGGTGATGGAACATTGTGATATCAGTGGTGAGAGAGCATTTAGATGAGAAGTGCATGGAGCATTGTGATGACAAGGTTTATGGAAAATTGTGATGACAAGGTTGTGGAGCATTGTGATGACAAGTGCATGGCACATTGTGATGACATGTGTCTTGGAGCATTGTGCTGATAAGCGCATGGAGCATTGTGATGACAAGGGTCATGGAGCATTGTGCTGACAATGGCATAGAGCATTGTGATGACAAGTGTTACAGAGCATTGTGATGACGAGGGAATTAACCATTGTGATGAAAATGTTCATAAAGCATTCTGATGGCTGGAGTCACGGAGCTTTATGATGTGAGGGCTCATGGAGCATTGTGATTTCAAGGGCATGGAGCATTGTGATGACAGGGGCATGGAGCATTGGTCTGACAATTTTCATGAATTATTGCCATGAGAGTGGACAGGGCACATTGTGATGACAAGGGCATGGAACATAGTTATTACAAGGGCATGTACTATTGTGAAGACAGGTGTCAAGGAGCACTGTGATGACATATGTCATGGTGCATTGTGATGACAATGGCATGGAGTATTGTGATGCCAAGTGTCATGGGGGATTGTGATTACAAATGTAATGGAGCCTTGTGATGCCAAGTGTCATGGAGGATTGTGATGACAAAGGTAATGGAGCATTGTGATGAAAATTTATTTTAGAATTTTGAAGAAAAGGGTCATGGCGCATTGTGATGACAAGGACATGGAGCATTGTGATGACAAGGGCCATTGAGAATTTTGATGCAAACGTCATGAAGCATTGTGATGACAAGCGCACGGAGCTTGCTATGACAGGGGACATGGAGCATTGCTATGAAAAGTGCATGGAGAACTGTGATGACAAGACCACGTAACATTGTGATGAGAAGTTTCATGGAGTATTGTGATGACAAGGACGTGGAGAATTGTGATGACAAGGGACATGGAGCATTGTGATGACCAGGGCATGGAGCATAGTGATGGCAAGACCGTGGAGCAGTGTGATGAGAAGGCCATGGATAATTGTGATGACGAGAGTCATGGAGCACTGTAATGACAAGGGGCATGGAGCATTGTGATGACAGGTGTCATGGAGCATTGTGATGACATGGGTCATGGAGCATTGTGATGACATGGGTCATGGAGCATTCTGATGACATGGGTCATGGATCTTTGTGATGAGAAGTGCATGGAGCATTGCGATTACAGGGTTCTTGGAGAATTGTGATGACAAGGGTCATGGAGCCTTGTGGTGATGAGGCCGTGGAACATTGTGATGGCAGGGGTCATGGAGCATTGTTATGACACGGGTAATGGAGCCTTTTGATGACAAGTGCATGGAGCATTGATGTGACAAGTTTTATGGATTATTGTGATGAGAGTGGGCATGGAGCATTGTGATGACAAGGGCACGGAACACGGTGATACATGGACCATGGAACATTGTAATGACAAGGCCTGCAGCATTGTTATGAGAATGGCATCGAGCAGTGTGATGACAAGCGTCATGGAGCTTTGTGATGACAAGGGCAAGGAGCAATGTGATGAGAGGGTTCATGGAGCACTGTGATGACAATGGCATGAAGCATTGTGATGCCAAGGGTCATGGAGCACTCGGATGACAAGCATCACGGAACATTCTGATTACAGGGGTCATGGATAATTGGGATGACAAGCGCATGGATCATTGTGATGACAAGTGTCATGGAGAATTTTGATGATATGTGTCCCTGATCACTGTGCTGTCAGGGGTCATGGAGCGCTGTGTTGACAGTGGTCATGGAGCATTGTGATGACAGGGGTAAGGGAGCATTGTGATGGCAAGGGCATGGAGCATTGTGATGAGAAGGCCATGGAGCATTCTGATAACATGCATCATAGAGCTTTGTGTTTACAAGGGCATGGAGCATTGTGATGACAGGGGTCATGGAACATTGTGATGACAGTGGTGAGGGAGTATAGTGATGACTAGTGATGGAACATTGTGATATCAGTTGTGAGAGAGCATTTTGATGAGAAGTGCATGGTGCATTGTGATGACAAGGTTTATGGAGCTCAGTGATGACAAGGTTGTGGAGCATTGTGATGACAAGCTCATGACACATTGTGATGACATGGGTCATGGAGCATTGTGCTGAGAAGCGCATGGCGCTTTGTGATATCAAAGGTCATGAAACATTGTGATGACTGGAGTCACGGAGCATTGTGATGACAACGGCATGGAGCACTGTGAAGATAGGGGCATGGAGAATTGGTCTGACAACTTTCATGGATTATTGTGATGAGTGTAGGCATGGTTCATTGTGAAGACAAGGGCATGGAGCATTGTGATGACAAGGACATGGATCATTGTGATGACAAGATCAGGGAGGAAAGTGAAGACAGGTGTCAGGGAGCATGGTGATGACATATGTCATGGTCCATTGTGATGACAATGGCATGGAGGATTGTGATGACAAGAGCATGTAACATGGTGATGAGAAGTGTCATGGAGCATTGTGATGACAAGGGACATGGAGCATTGTGATGTCCAGGGAATGGAGCATTGTGATGGCAAGACCATGGAGCATTTTGATGACGAGTGTCATCGAGCACTGTAATGACATGTGGCATGGAGAATTGTGATGACATGTGTCATGGATCATTGTGATGACAAGGGACATGGAACACTCTGATGACAAGCTTCTGGAGTATTGTGCAGACAAAGGCAAGGAGCATTGTGATGACAATTTCACAGAGCATTGTGACGAAAAGTTCATGGAGCACTGTGGTGACAAAGGTCACTGAGCCTTGTGATGACGAGGCATGGCCCATTGTGATGACAAAGGTCATGAAGCATTGTGATGACTGGTGTCACGGAGCATTGTGATGACAAGGGCATGGAGCATTGTGATAACAGTGGCATGGAACATTGGTCTCACAAGTTTCATGGATTATTTTGACGACAGTGTGCAAGGCAAAGTGTGATGACAAGGGCATGGAGAATTGTGATGACAAAGTCCAGTGTATTGTGAAGACAGGTGTCAGGGAACGTTTTATTGACATATGTCATGGTCCATTGTGATGACAATGGCATGGAGCATTGTGGTGCCAAGTGTCATGGAGGATTGTGATGACAAAGGTAATGGAGCATTGTGATGACAAGGGCTTGGAGCATTGTGATGACAAGGGTCATGGAGCATTTTGATGAGAAGAGCATGGAGCATTGTGATGAAAAGGGCCATTGATAATTATGATGACAAGGTCGTGAAGCGTTGTGATAAAAAAATATGGAGCTTGCTATGACAGGGTTCATGGAGCATTGCGATCACAATTGCATGGAGAATTGTGATGACAAGATCATGTAACATTGTGATGAAAAGTGTCATGGATCCTTGTGATGGCAATTCAGTGGAGCACTGTGATGAGAAGACCATGTATAATTGTCATGACGAGCGTCATGGAGCACTGTAATGACAAGGGGCAAGGAGCATTTTGATGACAGGTTTCATGGAGCATTGTGATAGCAGGGGTCTTGGAGCATTGGGATGACAGGTGTTATGGAGCATTCTGATGACAAGCTTGTGGAGTATTGTGATGACAATGGCATGGAGCATTGTGATGCAAAGGGCATGGAGCTTTGTGATGAAAAAGGCATGGAGCCTTTTCATGACAGGGTTCAAGGAGCATTCTGACAAAAAGTGTCAGGGAGCATTGTGATGACAAGTGTATTGAGCATTGTGATGAAAAAGGTCATGGAGCATTGTGATGACAATGGCATGCAGTATTGTTATGACAGCCATCCTGGAGTGTTGTGAAGACAAGTGTTATGGAACAATGTGATCACAATGATTTGGAACATTGTGATGACAGTGGTCATGGATCATTTTGATTTCAAGGAGCATGGAGAATTGTAATGATAGGGGTAATGGAGCATTGTGATGAGAAGTTCATGGAGCATTGGGCTGAAAATGTTCTTGGAGTATTGTTATGAAAGGGGTCATGGAGCATTGTGATGACAACGGAATGGAGCATTGTGATGACAAGGTCCTGGAGCATTGTGATGAGAAGACAATGGAGCCTTGTGATGACAAGTCTCATGGAGCATTCTGATGAAAAGGATCATGGATCATTATGATGACAGTGGTCTTGGAGCATTGAGATGACAAGGTCATGGAGCATAGTGATGAGAAGGCCATAGCATTCTAATGACATGCATAATGGAGCTTTGTGATGACAAGGAAAGGAGCATTGAGATTAGAGTGGTCTTGGAGCATTGTGATGAAAAGGGCATGGATCATTGTGATGAAAAATGCATGGAGCCTTGTCATGAAAGGGTTCAAGGAACATTCTGACGACAAGTGTCATGGAGCATTGTGATGACAAGTGTATTGAGCATTGTGATGACAAAGATCATGGAGCATTATAATGAGAAGACCATGGATAATTGTGATGACCAGAGTCATGGGGCATTGTGACGACAAGTGTTATGGAACATTATGATCACAAGGGTTTGGAGCATTGTGATGACAGAGGTCATGGAGCATTTTAATTTCATTGTGATGACAATAGTATGAAGCATTTTGATGATGGGCATGGTGCATTCTTATGACAGGGTTCATGGAGCATTGAGATGAAAAGGGGCACGGAGCACTGTCATTACAGGAGTCTTGGAGCATTGTGATGACAAGGGTATGGAGCATCGTGAATGAGAAGGACATGGAGAATTCTGATTACATGTGTCATGGATCTTTGTGAGACATGGGTATGGAGAATTGTGATTACATTGTCTTGGAGCATTGTGATGAAAATTGTCATGGAGTCTTGTGATGAAAAGGTCGTGGAACCTTGTGTGGGCAGGTGTCATGGAGCAGTGTTATGACAGTGGTAATGGTGCGTTGTGATGACAAGGGAATGGAGAATTGGTCTGAAAAGTTTCATGGATTATTGTGATGACAAGGGCACGGAACACTTTGATACATGGATCATGGTGGATTGTAATGACAAGGGCATGAAGCATTGTGATGAGAAGGGCATCAAGCATTGGGATCACAAGCGTCATGGAGCTTTGTGCTGACAAGGGCATGGAGCAATGTGATGAGAGGCTTCATGGAGCATTGTGATGACAATGGCATGGAGCATTGTGATGCTAAGGGTCATGGAGCTTTGTGATGACAACGGTCATGGAGCATTTTGATGACAAGGTCGACGTGCGTTGTGATGAGAAGGGCAGGGAGCATTGTGATAACAGTGTCATAGAGCAATTTGATGAAAAAGGTCATGGAACATTTTGATGAGAGTGGTTATGGAAAATTGTGGTGTCAGGGGTCATTGCTCATTGTGATGAAAAGGGTATTGGAGTATTTTGATGACAGGGTTTATGGAACATTGTGATGTCATGGGTCATGGAGCATTTAATGATAAGTGCATGTAGCATTGTGATGATAGGGGTCATGGAACACTGTGATGACAGGGGTGAGGGAGTATTGTGAAGACTAGTGAAGGAACATTGTGATACCAGTGCTGAGAGGGCATTTTGATGAGAAGTGCATGGAACATTGTGATGACAAGGTTTATGGAGCGTTGTGATGACTATGATGTGGAGCATTGTGATGACAAGCGCATGGTACACTGTGATGCCATGGGTCAAGGAGCATTGTGATGACAAGCGCATGGAGCATTTTGATGATAAGTGTCATGGATCATTGTGCTGACAAATGCATGGTGCATTGTGATGACAAGTGTCACAGAGCATTGTGATGAAATGTTCATGGAGCATTGTGGTGACAAATGACACAGAGCCTTGTGTGACAAGGGCATGGACCATTCTGATGACAAAAGTCATGAAGCATTGTGATGACTGGAATCACGGAGCATTGTGATGACAGGGGTCATGGAGGATTGTGATGACAGTATTCATGGGGCATTGTGATGAGAAGGTCATGGAGCATTGGGCTGAATATATTCAAGGAGCATTGTGATGACAGGGGTCATGGGGCAATTTGATGACAAGGGAAAGGAGCATTGTGATGAAAATGGCATGGAGCATGGTGATGAGAAGGCCATGGAGCATTCTGAAGACTTATGTCATGAAGCTTTGTGATGACACAGGCATGGATCATTGTGATTACAGGGGTCTTGGAGCATTGTCAGGAAAAGGGCATGGATCATTGTGAGTAAAAAGGCATGGAGCCTTGTCATGACAGGTTTCAAGGAGCATACTGACGACAAGTGTCAGGGAGCATTGTGATGACAAGTGTATTGAGCATTTTGATGACAAAGTTCATGGAGTATTGTGAATAGAAGGCCATGGATAATTGTGATGATGAGCGTCATGGGGCGTTGTGATGACAAGTGTTATGGAACATTGTGATCACAAGGGTTTGGAGCATTGTGATGACAGAGGTCATGGAGCATTTTGATTTCATTGTGATGACAATAGCATGAAGGATTATGATGATGGGCATGGTGCATTGTGATGACACGGTTCATGGAGCATTGAGATGAAAAGAGGCATGGAGCATTGTGATTACAGGGGTCTAGGAGAATTGTGATGACAAGGGCATGGAGCATCGTGAATGAGAAGGCCATGGAGCATTCTGATGACATGCGTCATGGATCTTTGTGATGACAAGGACATGGAGCATTGTGATGACAAGGGTTATGGAGCCTTGTGATGACATGGCCGTGGAATATTGTAATGGCAGGTGTCATGGAGCATTGTTATAACGGGTAATGGAGCATTTTGATGACAAGGGCATGGAGCATTGGTCTGAAAAGTTTCATGGCTTATTGTGATGAGAGTGGGCATGGAGAATTGTGATGACAAGGGAACGGAACCCTGTGATACATGGGTCATGGCGGATTTTAATGAAAAGGGCACGAAGCATTGTGTTAAGAAGAACATCGTGCATTGTAATGAAAAGCATCATGGAGACTGTGATGACAATTGCATGGAACAATGAAATGAGGTTGTTCATGGAGCATTTTGATGACAATGGCATGGAGCATTGTGATGCCAAGTGTCATGGAGCTTTGTGATGACAAAGGTCATGGAGCATTTTGATGACAAGGGCGTGGTGCACTGTGATGAGAAGGTCAGAGAGCATTGTGATGAAATGGTCATGGAGCAATTTGATGAAAAGTGTCATGGGATATTTTGATGAAAGGGGTTATGGAACATTGTGATGTCAGCGGTCATGGAGCATTATGATGAAAAGGGTCATGGAGCATTTTGATGACAGGGGTCCTGGAACATTGTGATGAAAGGGGTGAGGGAGTATTGTGATGACTATTGATGTAACATTATGATATCCGTGGTGGGACAGCATTTTGATGGGAAGTTCATGGAGCATTGTGATGACAAGATTTATGGAGCACTGTGATGAAAATATTGTGGAGCATTGTGATGACAAGCGCATGGCGCATTGTAATGACACAGGTCATTGGGCATTGTGCGGACAAGCGCATGGAGCATTGTGATGACAATGGTCATGGAGCATTGTGCTGACAAAGTATGGAGTATAGTGATGACATGGGTAACAGAGCATTGTGATGAAAATTTCATGGAGAATTGTGGTGACAAATATCAGAGAGCCTTTTGATGATGAGGGCATGGACCATTGTGTTGACAAAGGTCATGAAGCATTGTGATGACTGGAGTCATGCAGCATTGTGATGACAAGGTCCTGGAGCATTGTGATGAGAGGACGATGTAGCCTTGTGATGAAAATTCTCATGGAGCATTCTGATGAAAACTGGCATAGAGCATTGTGACTACAGGGGTCTTGGATCCTTTTGATGACAAGGCCGTCGAACATTGTGATGGCAGGTTTCATGGAGCATTGTGATGACAAGGGCATGGAGCATTGTGATGACAGGGGCATGGATCATTGGTCTGACATGTTTCATGGATTATTGTGATGACAGTGGGCATGGCACATTGTGATGACAAGTGCATGGAACATTGTGATGACAAAGTCATGGAGTATTGTGAAGCCAGGTGTCCGGGAACATTGTGATGTCATATGTCATTGTCCATTGTGATGACAATGGCATGGAGAATTGTGATACCAAGTGTCATGGAGGATTGTGATGACAAAGGTAATGGAGCATTTTGATGACATGGGCTAGGAACATTGCGATGACAAGGGTCATGGAGCATTGTGATGACAAGGGCATGGAACATTCTGAAGAAAAGGTGCATGGAGCATTGAGATTACAGGGGTTTTGAAGCAATGTGATTACAGGGGCATGGAGCATTGTGATGAGAAGGCAATGGAGCATTCTGATGACATGTGTCATGGAGCTTTGTGATGACGAGGACATGGAGCACTGTGATTAGAGGGGTCTTTGAGCATTGTGATGAAAGGAGTCATGGAGCATTTTGTGACAGGGGTTATGGAACATTGTGATGTCAGGGATCACGGAGCATTGTGATGATAAGGGCATGTAGCACTGTGATGACAGTGGTCATGGAACATTGTGATGACAGGGTTGAGCGAGTATTGTGATGGCTAGTGATGGAAGATTGTGATGTATGTTGTGAGATAGCATTTTGATGAGAAGTGCATGGAGCATTGTGATGACAAGTTTTATGGAGCATAGCGATGAAAAGGATGTGGAGCATTGTGATGAAAAGGGCATGGCACATTGTGATGACATGTGTCATGGAGCATTGTGCTGACAAGTGCATGGAGCATTTTGATGACAAGTGTCATGGAGCATTGTGCTGACAAAGGCATGGAGCATTGTGATGACAAGGGACAGAGAGCATTGTGATGAAAATTTCATGGAGCAATGTGGTGAAAAACATCACAGAGCCTTGTGTGACGAGGGCATGGAACATTGTGAGGACAAAGGTCATTAATCATTGTGATGACTGGTGTCACGGAGCATTGTGATGACAGGGATCATGGAGCATTGCTCTGACAAGATTTATGGATTATTGTGATGAGAGTGGGCATGGCGCATTGTGATGACAAGGGCATGGAACATTGTGATGACAAGGTCATGGAGTATTGTGAAGACAGGTGTCAGGGAGCATTGTGATGACATATGTCATTGTCCATTGTGATGACAATGGCATGGAGCATTGTGATACCAAGTGTCATGGAGGATTGTGATGACAAAGGTAATGGAGCATTTTGATGACAAGTGCTTGGAACATTGTGATGACAAGGGTCATGGAGCATTGTGATGACAAGGGCATGGAGCACTGTGATGACAAGGGCCATTGAGAATTTTGATGACAATGTCATGAAGCATTGTGATGACTAGCGCATGGAGCTTGCTATGACAGGGGTCATAGAGCATTGCGATGACAAGTGCATGAAGAATTGTGATGACAAGATCATGTAACATTGTGATGAGAAGTGTCAAGAAGCATTGTGATTACAAGGACGTGGAGAATTGTAATGACATGGGACATGGAGCATTGTGATGAACAGGGCATGGAGAATTGTGATAGCAAGACCGTGGAACATTGTGATGAAAAGACCATGGTTAATTATGATGAAGAATGTCATGGATCACTTTAATGACAAGGGGCATGGATCATTGTGATGACAGGTGCCATGGAGCACTGTGATGAGTGGGGTCATGGAGCATTGTGATGACAAGGGTCATGGAGCATTGTGATGAGAAGGTCATGGAGCATTGGGCTGAAAATGTTCATGGAGTATTGTGATAACAGTTGTCAAGGAGCATTGTGATGACAAGGGAATGGAGCATTGTTATGACAAGGTCCTGGAGCAGTGTGATGAGAAGACCATGGAGCCTTGTGATGACAAGTCTCATGGAGCATTCTGATGAATAGGGGCATGGAGCATTGTGATTACAGGGGTCTTGGAGCATTGTGATGACAAGGGCATGGAGCATTGTGATGAGAAGTCCATTGAGCATTCTGATGACATGTGTCATGGATCTTTTTGATGACAAGGGCATGGAGCATTGTAATTAGAGGGGTCTTGGAGCATTGTGATGACAAGGGTCATGGAGCCTTGGATGCAAAGGCCGTGGAACATTGTGATGGCAGGGGTCATGGAGCATTGTTATGACAGGAATAATGGAGCATTGTGATGAGAAGGGCATGGAACATTGGTCTGAAAATTTCATGGATTATTGTGATGAGATTCAGCATGGAACATTGTGATGAGTAGGGCACGGAATACTGTGATACATGTGTCATGGAGGATTGTAATGACAAGGGCATGGAGCGTTGTGATGAGAAGAGTATCGAGCATTGTGATGACAAGCGTCATTGAGCATTGTGGTGACAAGTGCATGCAGAAATGTGATGAGAGCTTTCATGTAGCACTGTGATGAAATGGCATGGAGCATTGTGATGCCAAGGGTCATGGAGCTTTGTGATGACAAACGTCATGGAGCATTTTGATGACAAGGTTGTGGTGCATTGTGATGAGAAGGTCAGGGAGCATTGTGATGACAGGGTCATTTAGCAAATTGATGAAAAGTGTCATGGAACATTTTGATGACAGGGGTTATGGAACACTGTGATGTCAGAGGCATGGGGCATTGTGATGATAAGAGCATGAAGCCCTGTGATGACAGGGGTCATGGAACACTGTGATGACACGGGTGAGGGAGTATTGTGATGACTAGTGATGTAACATTGTGATATATGTGGTCAGAGAGCATTTTGATGAGAAGTGCATGGAGCATTGTGATGACAAGTGTTATGGAGCATAGCAATGATAAGGATGTGGAGTATTGTGATGACAAGCGCTTGGCACATTTTGATGACATGGGTCATGGAGCATTGTGCTGACAAGCGCATGGAGCATTTTGTTGAAAAGTGTCATGGAGCATTGTGCTGAAAAAGGCATGGAGCATTTTGATGACAAGGGACACAGAGCATTGCGATGAAATATTCATGGAGCATTGTGGTGAAAAAGATCACAGAGCCTTGTGTGACGAGGGCATGGACCATTCTGTTGAGATAGGTCATGAATCATTGTGATGACTGGAGTCACGGAGCACTGTGATGACAGGGGTCATGGAGGATTGTGATGACAAAGGTAATGGAGCATTTTGATGACAAGGGCTTGGAACACTGCAATGACAAGGGTTATGGAGCATTGTGATGACAAGGGCATGGAGCATTCTGATGAAAAGGTGCATGGAGCATTGAGATTACAGGGGTTTTGAAGCAATGTGATTACAAGTGCATGGAGAATTATGATGAGAAGGCAATGGAGCATTCTGATGACATGCGTCATGGAGCTTTGTGATGACAAGGACATGGAGCATTGTGATTACAGGGGTCTTGGAGCATTGTGATGAAAAGGGAATGGATCATTGTGATGAAAAATGCATGGAGCCTTGTCATGACAGGCTTCAAGGAGCATACTGATGACAGTTGTCAGGGAGCATTGTGATGATAAGTTTATTGAGCATTGTGATGACAAAGATCATGGAGCATGGTGATGAGAAGACCATGGATAATTGTGATGACCAGCGTCATGGGGCATTGTGATGACAAGTGTTATGGAACATTGTGATCAGAAGGGTTTGGTGCATTGTGATGACAGAGGTCATTGAGCATTTTGATTTCATTGTGATGACAATAGCATGAAATATTATGGTGATGGGCACGGTGCATTGTGATGACAGGGTTCATGGAGCTTTTAGATGAAAAGTGGCATGGAGCATTGTGATTACAGTGGTATTGGAGCATTGTGATGACAAGGGCATGGAGCATTGTGATGGGAAGGCCATGGAGCTTTCTGATGACATGTGTCATGGAGCTTGGTGATGACAAGGGCATGGAGAATTGTGATTACAGAGGTCATGGAATATTGTGATGACAGGGGTGAGGGAGTATTGTGATGTCTACTGATGGAATATTGTGATATCAGTGGTGAGAAGGCATTTTGAGGAGAAGTGCATGGAGCATTGTGATGACAAGGTTTATGGAGCATTTTGATGAGAAGGATGTGGAGCATTGTGATGACAAGTGCATGGTGCATTGTGATGACATGGGTTATGGTGCATTGTGCTGACACACGCATCGAGCATTGGGATGACAGGGGTCATTCAGCATTGTGCTGACAAAGGCATGGAGCTTTGTGATGACAAGGGTCCCAGAGCATTGTGATAAAAATTTCATGGAGCATTGTGGTGACAAAGGTCACAGAGCTTTGTGTGATGAGGTCATGGACCATTGTGATGACAAATGTCATGAAGCATTGTGATGACTGGAGTCACAGAGCATTGTGATAACGGTGGTCTTGGAGCATTGTGATGAAAAGGGAATGGATCATTGTGATGAAAAAGGCATGGAGACTTGTCATGACAGTGTTCAAGGAGCATACTGATGACAAGTGTCAGCGAGCACTGTGATGCCAAGTGTATTGAGCATTGTGGTTAAAAATGTCATGGAGTATTGTGATGAGAAGACCTTGCATAATTGTGATGATGAGTGTCATGGGGCATGTGATGACAAGTGTTATGGAACATTGTGATCAGAAGGGTTTGGAGCATTGTGATGACAGAAGACATGGAATATTTTGATTTCATTTTGATGAGAATAGCATGAATCATTATGATGATGAGCATGGTGCATTGTGATGACAGTGTTCATGGTGCATTGAGATGAAAAGTGGCATGGAGAATTGTGATTACAGAGGTCTTGGAGCATTCTGATGACAAGGGTCATGGAGCATTGTGATGACAAGGGCATGGAGCATTCAGATGACAAGTGCCATTGATAATTTTGATGACAACGTCGTGAAGCATTGTGATGACAAGCACATGGAGCTTGCTATGAAGGTGTCATAGAGCATTGAGATGACAAGTGCATGGAGAATTGTGATGACAAGATCATGTAACATTGTGATGAGAAGTGTCATGAAGCATTGTGATGACAAGGACGTGGAGAATTGTAATGACATGGGACATGGAGCATTGTGATGAACAGGGCATGGAGAAATGTGATAGCAGACCGTGGAGCATTGTGATGAAAAGACCATGGATAATTATGATGAAGAGCGTCATGGATCACTGTAATGACAAGGGGCATGGAGCATTGTGATGACAGGTGTCATGGAGCAATGTGATGAGAGGGGTCATGGAGTATTGTGATGACAAGGGTCATGGAGCATTGTGATGAGAAAGTCATGGAGCATTGGCCTGAAAATGTTCATGGAGTACTGTGATGACAGTGGTCAAGGAGCATTGTGATGACAAGGGAATGGAGCATTGTGATGACAAGGACCTGGAGCAGTGTGATGAGAAGACCATGGAGCCTTGTGATGACAAGTCTAATGGAGCATTCTGATGAATAGGGGCATGGAGCATTGTGATTACAGGGGTCTTGGAGCATTGTGATGACAAGGGCATGGAACATTTGTCTGAAAATTTCATGGATTATTGTGATGAGATTTGGCATGGAACATTGTGATGACTAGGGCATGGAACACTGTGATACATGTGTTATGGAGGATTGTAATGACAAGGGCATGGAGCATTGTGATGAGAAGAGTATCGAGCATTGTGATGACAAGCGTCATGGAGCATTGTGTTGACAAGGGCATGGAGCAATGTGATGAGAGGTTTCATGTAGCATTGTGATGATATGTCATGGAGCATTGTGATGCCAAGGGTCATGGAGCCTTGGGATGACAAGGCCGTGGAACATTGTGATGGCAGGGTTCATGGAGCATTGTTATGACAGGTGTAATGGAGCATTGTGATGACAAGGGCATGGAGCAATGTGATGAGAGATTTCATTGAACTTTGTGATGACAATGGCATGGAGCATTGTGATGCCAAGGGTCATGGACATTTGTTATGACAAATGTCATGGGGCATTTTGATGAAAAGGGCGTGGTGCATTGTGATGAGAAGGGCAGGGAGCATTGTGATGACAAGGTCATGGAACAATTTGAATAAAAGGGTCATGGATTATTTTGATGACAGGGGTTATGGAACATTGTGATATCAGGGGTCATGAGGCATTGTGAAGAAATGGGTCAAGGAGCATTTTGTGACAGGGGTTATGGAACATTGTGATGTCAGGGGTCATGGAGCATTGTGATGATAACGGCATGTAGCACTCTGATGACAGTGTGCATGGAACATTGTGATGACAGGGGTGAGCGAGTATTGTGATGACTAGTGATGGAACATTGTGATATATGTGGTGAGAGATCATTTTGATGAAAAGAGCATGGAGCATTGTGATGACAAATTTTATGGAGCATAGCGATGAAAAGGATGTGGAGCATTCTGATGAAAAGAGCATGGCACATTGTGATGACATGTGTCATGGAGCACTGTGCTGACAAGCGCATGGAGCATTTTGATGACAATGGACACAGAACATTTTGATGAAAATATCATGGAGCATTGTGGTCACAAAGATCACAGAGCCTTGTGTGACGAGGGCATTGATCATTGTGAGGACAAAAGTCATGAATCATTGTGATGACTGGAGTCACGGAGCATTGTGATGACAGGGGTCATGGAGCATTGTGATGACAAGGGCATGGAGCAATGTGATGAGAGATTTCATTGAACACTGTGATGACAATGGCATGGAGCATTGTGATGCCAAATGTCATGGGGCATTTTGATGACAAGGGCGTGGTGCATTGTGATGAGAAGGGCAGGGAGCATTGTGACGACAGGGTCATGGAGCAATTTGAATAAAAGGGTCATGGAATATTTTGATGAAAGGGGTTATGGAACATTGTGATGTCAGGGGTCATGAAGTATTGTGATGAAATGGGTCAGGGAGCATTTTGTGACAGGGGTTATGGAACATTGTGATGTCAGGGGTCATGGAGCATTGTGATGATAAGGGCATGTAGCACTGTGATGAGAGTGGTCATGGAACATTGTGATTACAAGGGTGAGCGAGTATTGTGATGACTAGTGACGGAACATTGTGATATATGTGGTGAGAGAGCATTTTGATGAGAAGTGCATGGAGCATTGTGATGACAAGTTTTATGGAGCATAGCGATGAAAAGGATGTGGAGCATTGGGATGAAATGAGCTTGGCACATTGTGATGACATGTGTCATGGAGCATTGTGCTGACAAGCGCATGGAGCATTTTGATGACAAGTGTCATGGAGCATTGTGCTGACAAAGGCATGGAGCATTGTGATGACAAGGGACACAGAGCATTGTGATGAAAATTTCATGGAGCATTGTGGTGACAAAGATCACAGAGCCTTGTGTGACGAGGGCATGGACCATTGTGATGAGAAAGGTCATGAATCATTGTGATGAATGGAGTCACGGATCATTGTGATGACAGGTGTCATGGAGCATTGTGATGACAAGGGCATGGAGCAATGTGATGACAGGGGCATGGAACATTGGTCTGACAAGTTTCATGGATTATTTTGATGACAGTGGGCATGAAGCATTGAGATGACAAGGGAACGGAGCATTGTGGTGACAAAGTTCAGAGAGCCTTGTGTGACGAGTGCATGGACCACTGTGATGAGAAGGGTCATGAATCATTGTGATGACTGGTGTCACGGAGCATTGTGATGACTGGGGTCATGGAATTTTGTGATGACAAGGGCATGGAGCAATGTGATGACAGGGGAATGAAACATTGGTCTGACATGTTTCATGGATTATTGTGATGACAATGGGCATGGCACATTGTGATGACAAGGGCATGGAAAATTGTGATGACAAGGTCATGGACTATTGTGAAGACAGGTGTCAGGGAGCATTGTTATGACATATGTCATTGTCCGTTGTGATGACAATGGCATGGAGAATTGTGATACCAAGTGTCATGGAGGATTGTGATGACAAAGGTAATGGGGCATTTTGATGACAAGGGCTTGGAACATTGTGATTACAAGGGTCATGAAGCATTGTGATGACAAGGGCATGGAGCATTCTGATGAAAAGGTGCATGGAGCATTGAGATTACAGGAGTTTTGAAGAAATATGATTACAAGGGCATGGAGCATTGTGATGAGAAGGCAATGGAGCATTCAGATGACATACGTCATGGAGCTTTGTGATGACAAGGACATGGAGCATTGTGATTACAGGGGTCTTGGAGCATTGTGATGAAAAGGGAATGGATCATTGTGATGAAAAATGCATGGAGCCTTGTCATGAAAGGGTTCAAGGAGCATACTGATGACAACTGTCAGGGAGCATTGTGATGATAAATGTATTGAGCATTGTGATGAGAAAGATCATGGAGCATTGTGATGAGAAGACCATGGATAATGGTGATGACCAGCGTCATGGGGCATTGTGATGACAAGTGTTATGGAACATTGTGATCAGAAGGGTTTGGTGCATTGTGATGACAGAGGTCATTGAGCATTTTGATTTCATTGTGATGACAATAGCATGAAATATTATGGTGATGGGCACGGTGCATTGTGATGACAGGGTTCATGGAGCATTGAGATGAAAAGGGGCATGGAGCATTGTGATTACAGGGGTGTTGGAGCATTGTGATGACAAGGGCATGGAGCATTGTGATGAGAAGGCCATGGAGCATTCTGATGACATGCGTCAAGGAGCATTGTGATGACAAGGGAATGGAGAATTGTGATTACAGGGGTCATGGAATATTGTGATGACAGGTGTGAGTGCGTATTGTGATGACTAGTGATGGAACATTGTGATATCAGTGGTGAGAAAGCATTTTGAGGAGAAATGCATGGAGCATTGTGATGACAAGGTTTATGGAGCATTTTGATGACAAGGATGTGGAGCATTGTGATGACAAGTGCATGGATCATTGTGATGACATGGGTTATGGAACATTGTGCTGACACGTGCAATGAGCTTTGTGATGACAAGGGTCATGGAGCATTGTGCTGACAGAGGCATGGAGCTTTGTGATGACAAGGGTCATAGAGCATTGTGATAAAAATTTCATGGAGCATTGTGGTGAGAAAGGTCACAGAGCTTTGTGTGACGAGGTCATGGACTATTGTGATGACAAAGGTCAAGAATCATTGTGATGACTGGAGTCACGGAGCATTGTGATGACAGGGGTCATGGAGCATTGGTCTGAAAAGATTTATGGATTATTTTGATGAGAGTGGGCATGGCACATTGTGATGACAAGGGAATGGAACATTGTGATGACAAGGTCATGGAGTACTGTGAAGACAGGTGTCAGGGAGCATTGTGATGACATATGTCATTGCCCATTGTGATGACAATTGCATGGAGCATTGTGATACCAAGTGTCATGTGGGATTGTGATGACAAAGGTAATGGAACTTTTTGATGACAAGGGATTGGAACATTGTGATGACAAGGGTCATGGAGCATTGTGATGACAAGGGCATGGAGCATTCTGATGACAAGGGTCATGGAGCATTGTGATGACAAGGGCATGGAGCATTCAGATGACAAGTGCCATTGATAATTTTGATGACAACGTCGTGAAGCATTGTGATGACAAGCACATGGAGCTTGCTATGAAGGTGTCATAGAGCATTGCGATGACAAGTGCATGGAGAATTGTGATGACAAGATCATGTAACATTGTGATGAGAAGTGTCACGAAGCATTGTGATGACAAGGACGTGGAGAATTGTAATGACATGGGACATGGAGCATTGTGATGAACAGGGCATGGAGAAATGTGATAGCAGACCGTGGAGCATTGTGATGAAAAGACCATGGATAATTATGATGAAGAGCGTCATGGATCACTGTAATGACAAGGGGCATGGAGCATTGTGATGACAGGTGTCATGGAGCAATGTGATGAGAGGGGTCATGGAGTATTGTGATGACAAGGGTCATGGAGCATTGTGATGAGAAAGTCATGGAGCATTGGCCTGAAAATGTTCATGGAGTACTGTGATGACAGTGGTCAAGGAGCATTGTGATGACAAGGGAATGGAGCATTGTGATGACAAGGACCTGGAGCAGTGTGATGAGAAGACCATGGAGCCTTGTGATGACAAGTCTAATGGAGCATTCTGATGAATAGGGGCATGGAGCATTGTGATTACAGGGGTCTTGGAGCATTGTGATGACAAGGGCATGGAACATTTGTCTGAAAATTTCATGGATTATTGTGATGAGATTTGGCATGGAACATTGTGATGACTAGGGCATGGAACACTGTGATACATGTGTTATGGAGGATTGTAATGACAAGGGCATGGAGCATTGTGATGAGAAGAGTATCGAGCATTGTGATGACAAGCGTCATGGAGCATTGTGTTGACAAGGGCATGGAGCAATGTGATGAGAGGTTTCATGTAGCATTGTGATGATATGTCATGGAGCATTGTGATGCCAAGGGTCATGGACATTTGTTATGACAAATGTCATGGGGCATTTTGATGAAAAGGGCGTGGTGCATTGTGATGAGAAGGGCAGGGAGCATTGTGATGACAAGGTCATGGAACAATTTGAATAAAAGGGTCATGGAATATTTTGATGACAGGGGTTATGGAACATTGTGATATCAGGGGTCATGAGGCATTGTGAAGAAATGGGTCATGGAGCATTTTGTGACAGGGGTTATGGAACATTGTGATGTCAGGGGTCATGGAGCATTGTGATGATAACGGCATGTAGCACTCTGATGACAGTGTGCATGGAACATTGTGATGACAGGGGTGAGCGAGTATTGTGATGACTAGTGATGGAACATTGTGATATATGTGGTGAGAGATCATTTTGATGAAAAGAGCATGGAGCATTGTGATGACAAATTTTATGGAGCATAGCGATGAAAAGGATGTGGAGCATTCTGATGAAAAGAGCATGGCACATTGTGATGACATGTGTCATGGAGCACTGTGCTGACAAGCGCATGGAGCATTTTGATGACAAGTGTCATGGAGCATTGTGCTGACAAAGGCATGGAGCATTGTGATGACAATGGACACAGAGCATTTTGATGAAAATTTCATGGAGCATTGTGGTCACAAAGATCACAGAGCCTTGTGTGACGAGGGCATTGATCATTGTGAGGACAAAAGTCATGAATCATTGTGATGACTGGAGTCACGGAGCATTGTGATGACAGGGGTCATGGAGCATTGTGATGACAAGGGCATGGAGCAATGTGATGAGAGATTTCATTGAACACTGTGATGACAATGGCATGGAGCATTGTGATGCCAAATGTCATGGGGCATTTTGATGACAAGGGCGTGGTGCATTGTGATGAGAAGGGCAGGGAGCATTGTGACGACAGGGTCATGGAGCAATTTGAATAAAAGGGTCATGGAATATTTTGATGAAAGGGGTTATGGAATATTGTGATGTCAGGGGTCATGAAGTATTGTGATGAAATGGGTCAGGGAGCATTTTGTGACAGGGGTTATGGAACATTGTGATGTCAGGGGTCATGGAGCATTGTGATGATAAGGGCATGTAGCACTGTGATGAGAGTGGTCATGGAACATTGTGATGACAAGGGTGAGCGAGTATTGTGATGACTAGTGACGGAACATTATGATATATGTGGTGAGAGAGCATTTTGATGAGAAGTGCATGGAGCATTGTGATGACAAGTTTTATGGAGCATAGCGATGAAAAGGATGTGGAGCATTGGGATGAAATGAGCTTGGCACATTGTGATGACATGTGTCATGGAGCATTGTGCTGACAAGCACATGGAGCATTTTGATGACAAGTGTCATGGAGCATTGTGCTGACAAAGGCATGGAGCATTGTGATGACAAGGGACACAGAGCATTGTGATGAAAATTTCATGGAGCATTGTGGTGACAAAGATCACAGAGCCTTGTGTGACGAGGGCATGGACCATTGTGATGAGAAAGGTCTTGAATCATTGTGATGACTGGAGTCACGGAGCATTGTGATGACAGGGGTCATGGAGCATTGTGATGACAAGGACATGGAGCAATGTGATGACAGGGGCATGGAACATTGGTCTGACAAGTTTCAGGGATTATTTTGATGACAGTGGGCATGAAGCATTGAGATGACAAGGGAACGGAGCATTGTGGTGACAAAGTTCAGAGAGCCTTGTGTGACGAGTGCATGGACCACTGTGATGAGAAGGGTCATGAATCATTGTGATGACTGGTGTCACGGAGCATTGTGATGACTGGGGTCATGGAATTTTGTGATGACAAGGGCATGGAGCAATGTGATGACAGGGGAATGAAACATTGGTCTGACATGTTTCATGGATTATTTTGATGACAGTGGGCATGGCGCATTGTGATGACATGGGCATGGAACATTGTGATGACAAGGTCATGGAGTATTGGGAAGAGAGGTGTCAGTGATCATTGTGATTACATATGTCATTGTCCATTGTGATGACAATGGCTTGGAGCATTGTGATACCAAGTGTCATGGAGGATTGTGATGACAATGGTAATGGAGCATTTTGATGACAAGGGCTTGGAACACTGCGATGAAAAGGGTTATGGAGCATTGTGATGACAAGGGTCATGGAGGATTGTGATGACAAAGGTAATGGAGCATTTTGAGGACAAGGGCTTGGAACATTGCCATGAAAAGGGTTGTAGAGCATTGTGATGACAAGGGCATGGAGCATTCTGATGAAAATGTGCATGGAGCATTGAGATTACTGTGGTTTTGAAGCAATGTTATTACAAGGGCATGGAGCATTATGATGAGAAGGCAATGGAGCATTCTGATGACATGCGTCATGGAGCTTTCTGATTGCAAGTACATGGAGCTTTGTGATTACAGGGGTCTTGGAGCATTGTGATGAAAAGGAAATGTATAATTGTGATGAAAAATGCATGGAGCCTTGTCATGACAGGCTTCAAGGAGCATACTGATGACAATTGTCAGGGAGCATTGTGATTACAGGGGTCTTGGAGCATTGTGCTGAAAAGGAAATGTATAATTGTGATGAAAAATGCATGGAGCCTTGTCATGACAGGCTTCAAGGAGCATACTGATGACAACTGTCAGGGAGCATTGTGATGATAAGTGTATTGAGCATTGTGATGACAAAGATCATGGAGCATTGTGATGAGAAGACCATGGATAATTGTGATGACCAGCGTCATGGGGCATTGTGATGACAAGTGTTATGGAACATTGTGATCAGGAGGGTTTGGTGCATTGTGATGACAGAGGTCATTGAGCATTTTGATTTCATTGTGATGACAATAGCATGAAATATTATGGTGATGGGCACGCTGTATTGTGATGACAGGGTTCATGGAGCATTGAGATGAAAAGGGGCATGGAGCATTGTGATTACAGGGGTGTTGGAGCATTGTGATGACAAGGGCATGGAGCATTGTGTTGAGAAGGCCATGGAGCATTCTGATGACATGCGTCATGGAGCTTTGTGATGACAAGGGCATGGAGAATTGTGATTACAGGGGTCATGGAATATTGTGATGACAGGGGTGAGGGAGTATTGTGATGACTAGTGATGGAACATTGTGATATCATTGGTGAGAAGGCATTTTGAGGAGAAGTGCATGGAGCATTGTGATTACAATGTTTATGGAGCATTGGGATGACAAGTGCATTGTGATGACATGGGTTATGGAGCATTGTGCTGACACGCGCATCGAGCATTGTGATGACAAGTGTCATGGAGCATTGTGTTGACAAAGGCATGGAGCTTTGTGATGAAAAGGTCACAGAGCATTGTGATAAAAATTTCATGGAGCATTGTGGTGACAAATGTCATGAAGCATTGTGATGACTGGAGTCACGGAGCATTTTGATAATGGGGGTCTTGGAGCATTGTGATGAAAAGGGAATGGATCATTGTGATGAAAAAGGCATGGAGACTTGTCATGACAGTGTTCAAGGAGCATACTGATGACAAGTGTCAGCGAGCATTGTGGTGCCAAGTGTATTGAGCATTGTGGTGAAAAATGTCATAGAGTATTGTGATGAGAAGACCTTGCATAATTGTGATGACGAGCGTCATGGGGCATGTGATGACAAGTGTTATGGAACATTGTGATCAGAAGGGTTTGGAGCATTGTGATGACAGAGGACATGGAGCATTTTGATTTCATTGTGATGACAATAGCATGAATCATTATGATGATGGGCATGGTGCATTGTGACGACAGTGTTCATGGAGCATTGAGATGAAAAGTGGCATGGAGAATTGTGATTACAGAGGTCTTGGAGCATTGTGATGACAAGGGTCATGGAGCCTTGTGATGACAAGGCCGTGGAACATTGTGATGGCAGGGGTCATGGAGCATTGTTATGACAGGTGTAATGGAGCATTGTGATGACAAGGGCATGGAGCAATGTGATGAGAGATTTCATTGAGCATTGTGATGACAATGGCATGGAGCATTGTGATGCCAAGTGTCATGGAGATTTGTGATGACAAATGTCATGGGGCATTTTGATGACAAGGGCCTGGTGCATTGTGATGAGAAGGGCAGGGAGCATTGTGATGACAGGGTCATGGAGCAATTTGAATAAAAGTGTCATAGAATATTTTGATGACAGGGGTTATGGAACATTGTGATGTCAGGGGTCATGAAGTATTGTGATGAAATGGGTCATGGAGCATTTTGTGACAGGGGTTAGGGAACATTGTGATGTCAGGGGTCATGGAGCATTGTGATGACAAGGGCATGGAGCAATGTGATGACAGGGGCATGGAACATTGGTCTGACAAGTTTCATGGATTATTTTGATGACAGTGGGCATGGAGCATTGAGATGACAAGTGCACGGAGCATTGTGGTGACAAAGTTCAGAGAGCCTTGTGTGACGAGTGCATGGACCACTGTGATGAGAAAGGTCATGAATCATTGTGATGACTGGTGTCACGGAGCATTGTGATGACAGGGGTCATGGAATTTTGTGATGACAAGGGCATGGAGCAATGTGATGACAGGGGAATGAAACATTGGTCTGACATGTTTCATGGATTATTGTGATGACAGTGGGCATGGCGCATTGTGATTACAAGGGCATGGAACATTGTGATGACAAGGTCATGGAGTATTCTGCAGACAGGTGTCAGGGATCATTGTGATTACATATGTCATTGTCCATTGTGATGACAATGGCTTGGAGCATTGTGATACCAAGTGTCATGGAGGATTGTGATGACAAAGGTAATGGAGCATTTTGATGACAAGGGCTTGGAACACTGGAATGACAAGGGTTATGGAGCATTGTGATGACAAGGGCATGGAGCATTCTGATGAAAATGTGCATGGAGCATTGAGATTACAGGGGTTTTGAAGCAATGTGATTACAAGGGCATGGAGAATTATGATGAGAAGGCAATGGAGCATTCTGATGACATGCGTCATGGAGCTTTGTGATGACAAGGACATGGAGCACTGTGATTACAGGGGTCTTGGAGCATTGTGATGAAAAGGGAATGGATCATTGTGATGAAAAATGCATGGAGCCTTGTCATGACAGGCTTCAAGGAGCATACTGATGACAATTGCCAGGGAGCATTTTGATGATAAGTGTATTGAGCATTGTGATGACAAAGTTCATGGAGCATTGTGATGAGAAGACCATGGATAATTGTGATGACCAGCGTCATGGGGCATTGTGATGACAAGTGATATGGAACATTGTGATCAGAAGGGTTTGGTGCATTGTGATGACAGAGGTCATTGAGCATTTTGATTTCATTGTGATGACAATAGCAGGAAATATTATGGTGATGGGCACGGTGCATTGTGATGACAGGGTTCATGGAGCTTTGAGATGAAAAGGGGCATGGAGCATTGTGATTACAGGGGTGTTGGAGCATTGTGATGACAAGGGCATGGAGCATTCTGATGACATGCGTCATGGAGCTTTGTGATGACAAGGGCATGGAGAATTGTGATTACAGGGGTCTTGGAATATTGTGATGACAGGGGTGAGGGAGTATTGTGATGTCTAGTGATGGAACATTGTGATATCAGTGGTGAGAAAGCATTTTGAGGAGAAGTGCATGGAGCATTGTGATGACAAGGTTTATGGAGCATTTGGATGACAAGGATGTGGAGCATTGTGATGACAAGTGCATGGTGCATTGTGATGACATGGGTTATGGAGCATTGTGCTGACACGCGCATCGAGCATTGGGATGACAAGGGTCATGGAGCATTGTGCTGACAAAGGCATGGAGCTTTGTGATGACAAGGGTCACAGAGCATGGTGATAAAAATTTCATGGAGCATTGTGGTGACAAAGGTCACAGAGCTTTGTGTGATGAGGTCATGGACCATTGTGATTACAAATGTCATGAAGCATTGTGATGACTGGAGTCACAGAGCATTGTGATAACGGTGGTCTTGGAGCATTGTGATGAAAAGGGAATGGATCATTGTGATGAAAAAGGCATGGAGACTTGTCATGACAGTGTTCAAGGAGCATACTTATGACAAGTGTCAGGGAGCACTGTGATGCCAAGTGTATTGAGCATTGTGGTTAAAAATGTCATGGAGTATTGTGATGAGAAGAACTTGCATAATTGTGATGATGAGTGTCATGGGGCATGTGATGACAAGTGTTATGGAACATTGTGATCAGAAGGGTTTGGAATATTGTGATGACAGAAGACATGGAACATTTTGATTTCATTGTGATGAGAATAGCATGAATCATTATGATGATGAGCATGGTGCATTTTGATGACAGTGTTCATGGCGCATTGAGATGAAAAGTGGCATGGAGAATTGTGATTACAGAGGTCTTGGAGCATTGTGATGACAAGGGTCCTGGAGGATTGTGATGACAAAGTTAATGGAGCATTTTGATGACAAGGGCTTGGAACATTGCGATGAAAAGGGTTGTGGAGCATTGTGATGACAAGGGCATGGAACATTCTGATGAACAAGTGCATGGAGCATTTAGATTACAGGGCTTTTGAAGCAATGTGATTACAAGGGCATGGAGAATTATGATGAGAAGGCAATGGAGAATTCTGATGACATACGTCATGGAGCTTTCTGATTGCAAGGTCATGGAGCTTTGTGATTACAGGGGTCTTGGAGCATTGTGATGAAAAGGGAATGGATCATTGTGATGAAAAATGCATGGAACCTTGTCATGACAGGGTTCAAGGAGCATACTGATGATAACTGTCAGGGAGCATTGTGATGATAAGTGTATTGAGCATTGTGATGACAAAGATCATGGAGCATTGTGATGAGAAGACCATGGATAATTGTGATGACCAGCGTCATGGGGCATTGTGATGACAAGTGTTATGGAACATTGTGATCAGAAGGGTTTGGAGCATTGTGATGACAGAGGACATGGAGCATTTTGATTTCATTGTGATGACAATAGCATGAAATATTATGGTGATGGGCATGGTGCCTTGTGATGACAGGTTACATGGAGCATTGAGATGAAAAGGGGCATGGAGCATTGTGATTACAGGGGTGTTGGAGCATTGTGATGACAAGGGCATGGAGCCTTGTGATGAGAAGGCCGTGGAACATTGTGATGGCAGGGGTCATGGAGCATTGTTATGACAGGTGTAATGGAGCATTGTGATGACAAGGGCATGTAGCAATGTGATGCGAGATTTCATTGAGCATTGTGATGACAATGGCATGGAGCATTGTGATGCCAAGGGTCATGGAGATTTGTGATGACAAATGTCATGGGGCATTTTGATGACAAGGGCCTGGTCCATTGTGATGAGAAGGGCAGGGAGCATTGTGATGACAGGGTCATGGAGCAATTTGAATAAAAGGGTCATGGAATATTTTGATGACAGGGGTTATGGAATATTGTGATGTCAGGGGTCATGAAGCATTGTGATGAAATGGGTCATGGAGCATTTTGTGACAGGGGTTATGGAACATTGTGATGTCAGGGGTCATGGAGCATTGTGATGATAAGGGCATGTAGCACTGTGATGAGAGTGGTCATGGAACATTGTGATGACAGGGGTGAACGAGTATTGTGATGACTAGTGATGGAACATTGTGATATATGTGGTGAGAGAGCATTTTGATGAGAAGTGCATGGAGCATTGTGATGACAAGTTTTATGGAGCATAGCGATGAAAAGGATGTGGAGCCTTGGAATGAAATGAGCTTGGCACATTGTGATGACATGTGTCATGGAGCATTGTGCTGACAAGCGCATGAAGCATTTTGATGACAAGTGTCATTGAGCATTGTGATGACAAGGGACACAGAGCATTGTGATGAAAATTTCATGGAGCATTGTGGTGACAAAGATCACAGAGCCTTGTGTGACGAGGGCATGGACCATTGTGATGAGAAAAGTCATGAATCATTGTGATGACTGGAGTCACCGAGCATTGTGATGACAGTGGTCATGGAGCATTGTGATGACAGGGGCATGGATCATTGGTCTGTCAAGTTTCATGGATTATTTTGATGACAGTGGGCATGGAGCATTGAGATGACAAGGGCACGGAGCATTGTGGTGACAAAGTACAGAGTGCCTTGTGTGACGAGTGCATGGACCACTGTGATGAGAAAGGTCATGAATCATTGTGATGACTGGTGTCACGGAGCATTGTGATGACAGGGGCATGGAGCAATGTGATGACAGGGGAATGAAACATTGGTCTGACATGTTTCATGGATTATTGTGATGACAGTGGGCATGGCGCATTGTGATGACAAGGGCATGGAACATTGTGATGACAAGGTCATGGAGTATTGTGAAGACAGGTGTCAGGGATCATTGTGATTACATATGTCATTGTCCATTTTGATGACAATGGCTTGGAGCATTGTGATACCAAGTGTCATGGAGGATTGTGATGACAAAGTTAATGGAGCATTTTGATGACAAGGGCTTGGAACACTGCGATGACAAGGGTTATGGAGCATTGTGATGACAAGGGCATGGAGCATTCTGATGAAAAGGTGCATGGAGCATTGAGATTACAGGGGTTTTGGAGCAATGTGATTACAAGGGCATGGAGAATTATTATGAGAAGGCAATGGAGCATTCTGATGACATGCATCATGGAGCTTTGTGATGACAAGGACATGGAGCATTGTGATTACAGGGGTCTTGGAGCATTGTGATGAAAAGGGAATGGATCATTGTGATGAAAAATGCATGGAGCCTTGTCATGACAGGCTTCAAGGAGCATACTGATGACAATTGTCAGGGAGCATTGTGATGATAAGTGTATTGAGCATTGTGATGACAAAGATCATGGAGCATGGTGATGAGAAGACCATGGATAATTGTGATGACCAGCGTCATGGGGCATTGTGATGACAAGTGTTATGGAACATTGTGATCAGAAGGGTTTGGTGCATAGTGATGACACAGGTCATTGAGCATTTTGATTTCATTGTGATGACAATAGCATGAAATATTATGGTGATGGGCACGGTGCATTGTGATGACAGGGTTCATGGACCTTTGAGATGAAAAGGGGCATGGAGCATTGTGATTACAGGGGTGTTGGAGCATTGTGATGACAAGGGCATGGAGCATTGTGATGAGAAGGCCATGGAGCATTCTGATGACATGCGTCATGGAGCTTTGTGATGACAAGGGCATGGAGAATTGTGATTACAGGGGTCATGGAATATTGTGATGACAGTGGTGAGGGAGTATTGTGATGTCTAGTGATGGAACATTGTGATATCAGTGGTGAGAAGGCATTTTGATGAGAAGTGCATGGAGCATTGTGATGACAAGGTTTATGGAGCATTTTGATGAGAAGGATGTGGAGCATTGTGATGACAAGTGCATGGTGCATTGTGATGACATGGGTTATGGAGCATTGTGCTGACACGCGCATCGAGCATTGGGATGACAAGGGTCATGGAGCATTGTGCTGACAAAGGCATGGAGCTTTGTGATGACAAGGGTCACAGAGCATTGTGATAAAAATTTCATGGAGCATTGTGGTGACAAAGGTCACAGAGCTTTGTGTGATGAGGTCATGGACCATTGTGATTACAAATGTCATGAAGCATTGTGATGACTGGAGTCACAGAGCAATGTGATAATGGTGGTCTTGGAGCATTGTGATAAAAAGGGAATGGATCATTGTGATGAAAAAGGCATGGAGACTTGTCATGACAGTGTTCAAGGAGCATACTGATGACAAGTGTCAGGGAGCATTGTGGTGCCAAGTGTATTGAGCATTGTGGTTAAAAATGTCATGGAGTATTGTGATGATTAGACCTTGCATAATTGTGATGATGAGTGTCATGGGGCATGTGATGACAAGTGTTATGGAACATTGTGATCAGAAGGGTTTGGAGAATTGTGATGACAGAAGACATGGAACATTTTGATTTCATTGTGATGAGAATAGCATGAGTCATTATAATGATGAGCCTGGTGCATTGTGATGACAGTGTTCATGGCGCATTGAGATGAAAAGTGGCATGGAGAATTGTGATTACAGAGGTCTTGGAGCATTGTGATGACAAGGGTCCTGGAGGATTGTGATGACAAAGTTAATGGAGCATTTTGATGACAAGGGCTTGGAACATTGCGATGAAAAGGGTTGTGGAGCATTGTGATGACAAGGGCATGGAACATTCTGATGAACAAGTGCATGGAGCATTTAGATTACAGGGCTTTTGAAGCAATGTGATTACAAGGGCATGGAGAATTATGATGAGAAGGCAATGGAGAATTCTGATGACATACGTCATGGAGCTTTCTGATTGCAAGGTCATGGAGCTTTGTGATTACAGGGGTCTTGGAGCATTGTGATGAAAAGGGAATGGATCATTGTGATGAAAAATGCATGGAACCTTGTCATGACAGGGTTCAAGGAGCATACTGATGATAACTGTCAGGGAGCATTGTGATGATAAGTGTATTGAGCATTGTGATGACAAAGATCATGGAGCATTGTGATGAGAAGACCATGGATAATTGTGATGACCAGCGTCATGGGGCATTGTGATGACAAGTGTTATGGAACATTGTGATCAGAAGGGTTTGGAGCATTGTGATGACAGAGGACATGGAGCATTTTGATTTCATTGTGATGACAATAGCATGAAATATTATGGTGATGGGCATGGTGCCTTGTGATGACAGGTTACATGGAGCATTGAGATGAAAAGGGGCATGGAGCATTGTGATTACAGGGGTGTTGGAGCATTGTGATGACAAGGGCATGGAGCCTTGTGATGAGAAGGCCGTGGAACATTGTGATGGCAGGGGTCATGGAGCATTGTTATGACAGGTGTAATGGAGCATTGTGATGACAAGGGCATGTAGCAATGTGATGCGAGATTTCATTGAGCATTGTGATGACAATGGCATGGAGCATTGTGATGCCAAGGGTCATGGAGATTTGTGATGACAAATGTCATGGGGCATTTTGATGACAAGGGCCTGGTCCATTGTGATGAGAAGGGCAGGGAGCATTGTGATGACAGGGTCATGGAGCAATTTGAATAAAAGGGTCATGGAATATTTTGATGACAGGGGTTATGGAATATTGTGATGTCAGGGGTCATGAAGCATTGTGATGAAATGGGTCATGGAGCATTTTGTGACAGGGGTTATGGAACATTGTGATGTCAGGGGTCATGGAGCATTGTGATGATAAGGGCATGTAGCACTGTGATGAGAGTGGTCATGGAACATTGTGATGACAGGGGTGAACGAGTATTGTGATGACTAGTGATGGAACATTGTGATATATGTGGTGAGAGAGCATTTTGATGAGAAGTGCATGGAGCATTGTGATGACAAGTTTTATGGAGCATAGCGATGAAAAGGATGTGGAGCCTTGGAATGAAATGAGCTTGGCACATTGTGATGACATGTGTCATGGAGCATTGTGCTGACAAGCGCATGAAGCATTTTGATGACAAGTGTCATTGAGCATTGTGATGACAAGGGACACAGAGCATTGTGATGAAAATTTCATGGAGCATTGTGGTGACAAAGATCACAGAGCCTTGTGTGACGAGGGCATGGACCATTGTGATGAGAAAAGTCATGAATCATTGTGATGACTGGAGTCACCGAGCATTGTGATGACAGTGGTCATGGAGCATTGTGATGACAGGGGCATGGATCATTGGTCTGTCAAGTTTCATGGATTATTTTGATGACAGTGGGCATGGAGCATTGAGATGACAAGGGCACGGAGCATTGTGGTGACAAAGTACAGAGTGCCTTGTGTGACGAGTGCATGGACCACTGTGATGAGAAAGGTCATGAATCATTGTGATGACTGGTGTCACGGAGCATTGTGATGACAGGGGCATGGAGCAATGTGATGACAGGGGAATGAAACATTGGTCTGACATGTTTCATGGATTATTGTGATGACAGTGGGCATGGCGCATTGTGATGACAAGGGCATGGAACATTGTGATGACAAGGTCATGGAGTATTGTGAAGACAGGTGTCAGGGATCATTGTGATTACATATGTCATTGTCCATTTTGATGACAATGGCTTGGAGCATTGTGATACCAAGTGTCATGGAGGATTGTGATGACAAAGTTAATGGAGCATTTTGATGACAAGGGCTTGGAACACTGCGATGACAAGGGTTATGGAGCATTGTGATGACAAGGGCATGGAGCATTCTGATGAAAAGGTGCATGGAGCATTGAGATTACAGGGGTTTTGGAGCAATGTGATTACAAGGGCATGGAGAATTATTATGAGAAGGCAATGGAGCATTCTGATGACATGCATCATGGAGCTTTGTGATGACAAGGACATGGAGCATTGTGATTACAGGGGTCTTGGAGCATTGTGATGAAAAGGGAATGGATCATTGTGATGAAAAATGCATGGAGCCTTGTCATGACAGGCTTCAAGGAGCATACTGATGACAATTGTCAGGGAGCATTGTGATGATAAGTGTATTGAGCATTGTGATGACAAAGATCATGGAGCATGGTGATGAGAAGACCATGGATAATTGTGATGACCAGCGTCATGGGGCATTGTGATGACAAGTGTTATGGAACATTGTGATCAGAAGGGTTTGGTGCATAGTGATGACACAGGTCATTGAGCATTTTGATTTCATTGTGATGACAATAGCATGAAATATTATGGTGATGGGCACGGTGCATTGTGATGACAGGGTTCATGGACCTTTGAGATGAAAAGGGGCATGGAGCATTGTGATTACAGGGGTGTTGGAGCATTGTGATGACAAGGGCATGGAGCATTGTGATGAGAAGGCCATGGAGCATTCTGATGACATGCGTCATGGAGCTTTGTGATGACAAGGGCATGGAGAATTGTGATTACAGGGGTCATGGAATATTGTGATGACAGTGGTGAGGGAGTATTGTGATGTCTAGTGATGGAACATTGTGATATCAGTGGTGAGAAGGCATTTTGATGAGAAGTGCATGGAGCATTGTGATGACAAGGTTTATGGAGCATTTTGATGAGAAGGATGTGGAGCATTGTGATGACAAGTGCATGGTGCATTGTGATGACATGGGTTATGGAGCATTGTGCTGACACGCGCATCGAGCATTGGGATGACAAGGGTCATGGAGCATTGTGCTGACAAAGGCATGGAGCTTTGTGATGACAAGGGTCACAGAGCATTGTGATAAAAATTTCATGGAGCATTGTGGTGACAAAGGTCACAGAGCTTTGTGTGATGAGGTCATGGACCATTGTGATTACAAATGTCATGAAGCATTGTGATGACTGGAGTCACAGAGCAATGTGATAATGGTGGTCTTGGAGCATTGTGATAAAAAGGGAATGGATCATTGTGATGAAAAAGGCATGGAGACTTGTCATGACAGTGTTCAAGGAGCATACTGATGACAAGTGTCAGGGAGCATTGTGGTGCCAAGTGTATTGAGCATTGTGGTTAAAAATGTCATGGAGTATTGTGATGATTAGACCTTGCATAATTGTGATGATGAGTGTCATGGGGCATGTGATGACAAGTGTTATGGAACATTGTGATCAGAAGGGTTTGGAGAATTGTGATGACAGAAGACATGGAACATTTTGATTTCATTGTGATGAGAATAGCATGAGTCATTATAATGATGAGCCTGGTGCATTGTGATGACAGTGTTCATGGCGCATTGAGATGAAAAGTGGCATGGAGAATTGTGATTACAGAGGTCTTGGAGCATTGTGATGACAAGGGTCATGGAGCCTTGTGATGACAAGGCCGTGGAACAATGTGATGGAAGGGGTCATGGAGCATTGTTATGACAGGTGTAATGGAGCATTGTGATGACAAAGGCATGGAGCAATGTGATGAGAGATGTCATTGAACATTGTGATGACCATGGCATGGAGCATTGTGATGCCAAGGGTCATGGAGATTTGTGATGCCAAATGTCATGGGGCATTTTGATGACAAGGGCGTGGTGCATTGTGATGAGAAGGGCAGGCAGCATTGGGATGACAGGGTCAAGGAGCAATTTGAATAAAAGGGTCATGGAATATTTTGATGACAGGGGTTATGGAACATTGTGATGTCAGGGGTCATGAAGCATTGTGATGAAATGGGTCATGGATCATTTTGTGACAGGGGTTATGGAACATTGTGATGTCAGGGGTCATGGAGCATTGTGATGATAAGGGCATGTAGCACTGTGATGAGTGTGGTCATGGAACATTGTGATGACAGGGGTGAGCGAGTACTGTGATGACTAGTGATGGAACATTGTGATATATGTGGTGAGAGAGCATTTTGATGAGAAGTGCATGGAGCATTGTGATGACAAATTTTATGGAGCATAGCGATGAAAAGGATGTGGAGCATTGGGATGAAATGAGCTTGGCACATTGTGATGACATGTGTCATGGGGCATTGTGCTGACAAGCGCAGGGAGCATTCTGATGACAAGTATCATGGAGCATTGTGCTGACAAAGGCATGGAGCATTGTGATGACAAGGGACACAGAGCATTGTGATGAAAATTTCATGGAGCATTGTTGTGACAAAGATCACAGAGTCTTGTGTGACGAGGGCATGGACCATTGTGATGTGAAAGGTCATGAATCATTGTGATGACTGGAGTCACGGAGCATTGTGATGACAGGGGTCATGGAGCATTGTGATGACAAGGGCATGGAGCAATGTGATGACAGGGGCATGGAACATTGGTCTGAAAAGTTTCATGGATTATTTTGATGACAGTGGGCATGGAGCATTGAGATGACAAGGGCATGGAGCATTGTGGTGACAAAGGTCAGAGAGCCTTGTGTGACGAGGGCATGGACCACTGTGATGAGAAAGGTCATGAATCATTGTGATGACTGGTGTCACGGAGCATTGTGATGACAGGGGTCATGGAATTTTTTGATGACAAGGGCATGAAGCAATGTGATGACAGGGGAATGAAACATTGGTCTGACATGTTTCATGGATTATTGTGATGAAAGTGGGCATGGCGCATTGTGATGACAAGGGCATGGAACATTGTGATGACAAGGTCATGGAGTATTGTGAAGACAGGTGTCAGGGATCATTGTGATTACATATGTCATTGTCCATAGTGATGACAATGGCTTGGAGCATTGTGATACCAAGTGTCATGGAGGATTGTGATGACAAAGGTAATGGAGCATTTTGATGACAAGGGCTTGGAACACTGGAATGACAAGGGTTATGGAGCATTGTGATGACAAGGGCATGGAGCATTCTGATGAAAAGGTGCATGGAGCATTGAGATTACAGGGGTTTTGAAGCAATGTGATTACAAGGGCATGGAGAATTATGATGAGAAGGCAATGGAGCATTCTGATGACATGCGTCATGGAGCTTTGTGATGACAAGGACGTGGAGCACTGTGATTACAGGGGTCTTGGAGCATTGTGATGAAAAGGGAATGGATCATTGTGATGAAAAATGCATGGAGCCTTGTCATGAGAGGCTTCAAAGAGCATACTGATGACAATTGTCAGGGAGCATTGTGATGATAAGTGTATTGAGCATTGTGATGACAAAGATCATGGAGCATTGTGATGAGAAGACCATGGATAATTGTAATGACCAGCGTCATGGGGCATTGTGATGACAAGTGTTATGGAACATTGTGATCAGAAGGGTTTGGTGCATTGTGATGACAGAGGTCATTGTGCATTTTGATTTCATTGTGATGACAATGGCATGAAATATTATGGTGATGGGCACGGTGCATTGTGATGACAGGGTTCATGGAGCATTGAGATGAAAAGGGGCATGGAGCACTGTGATTACAGGGGTGTTGGAGCATTGTGATGACAAGGGCATGGAACATTTTGATGAGAAGGCCATGGAGCATTCTGATGACATGTGTCATGGAGCTTTGTGATGACAAGGGCATGGAGAATTGTGATTACAGGGGTCATGGAATATTGTGATGACAGGGGTGAGGGAGTATTGTGATGTCTAGTGATGGAACATTGTGATATCAGTGGTGAGAAGGCATTTTGAGGAGAAGTGCATGGAGCATTGTGATGACAAGGTTTATGGAGCATTTTGATGACAAGGATGTGGAGCATTGTGATGACAAGTGCATGGTGCATTGTGATGACATGGGTTATGGAGCATTGTGCTGACACGCACATCGAGCATTGGGATGACAAGGGTCATGGAGCATTGTGCTGACAAAGGCATGGAGCTTTGTGATGACAAGGGTCACAGAGCATTGTGATAAAAATTTCATGGAGCATTGTGGTGACAAAGGTCACAGAGCTTTGTGTGATGAGGTCATGGACCATTGTGATTACAAATGTCATGAAGCATTGTGATGACTGGAGTCACAGAGCATTGTGATAATGGTGGTCTTGGAGCATTGTGATAAAAAGGGAATGGATCATTGTGATGAAAAAGGCATGGAGACTTGTCATGACAGTGTTCAAGGAGCATACTGATGACAAGTGTCAGGGAGCACTGTGATGCCAAGTGTATTGAGCATTGTGGTTAAAAATGTCATGGAGTATTGTGATGAGAAGAACTTGCATAATTGTGATGACGAGTGTCATGGGGCATGTGATGACAAGTGTTATGGAACACTGTGATCAGAAGGGATTGGAGCATTGTGATGACAGAAGACATGGAACATTTTGATTTCATTGTGAAGAGAATAGCATGAATCATTATGATGATGAGCATGGGGCATTGTGATGACAGTGTTCATGGCGCATTGAGATGAAAAGTGGCATGGAGAATTGTGATTACAGAGGTCTTGGAGCATAGTGATGACAAGGGTCATGGAGCCTTGTGATGACAATGCCGTGGAACAATGTGATGGAAGGGGTCATGAAGCATTGTTATGACACGTGTAATGGAGCATTGTGATGACAAAGGCATGGAGCAATGTGATGAGAGATTTCATTGAACATTGTGATGACAATGGCATGGAGCATTGTGATGCCAAGGGTCATGGAGATTTGTGATGTCAAATGTTATGGGGCATTTTGATGACAAGGGCGTGGTGCATTGTGATGAGAAGGGCAGGGAGCATTGTGATCACAGGGTCATGGAGCAATTTGAATAAAAGGGTCATGGAATATTTTGATGACAGGGGTTATGGAATATTGTGATGTCAGTGGTCATGAAGCATTGTGAAGAAATTTGTCATGGATCATTTTGTTACAGGGGTTATGGAACATTGTGATGTCAGGGGTCATGGAGCATTGTGATGATAAGGGCATGTAGCACTGTGATGACAGTGGTCATGGAACATTGTGATGACAGGGGTGAGTGAGTATTGTGATGACAAGTGATGGAACATTGTGATATATGTGGTGAGAGAGCATTTTGATGAGAAGTGTATGGAGCATTGTGATGACAAGTTTTATGGAGCAGAGCGATGAAAAGGATGTGGAGCATTGTGTGGAAAATAGCATGGCACATTGAGATGACGTGTCATGGAGCATTGTGCTGACAACCACATGGAGCATTTTGATGACAAGTGTCAAGGAGCATTTTGCTGACAAGGGAAACAGAGCATTGTGATGCAAATTTCATGGAGCATTGTGGTGACAAAGATCACAGAGCCTTGTGTGACGAGGGCATGGACCATTGTGATGAGAAATATCATGAATCATTGTGATGACTGGAATAACGGAGCACTGTGATGACAGGGGTCATGGAGCATTGTGATGACAGGGGCATGGAGCAATATGATGAGAGGGGCATGGAATATTGGTCTGACAAGTTTCATGGATTATTGTGATGACAGTGGGCATGGAGCACTGAAATGAAAAGGGGATAGAGCATTGTGGTGACAAAGGTCACAGAGTCTTGTGTGACGAGGGCATGGACCATTGTGAGGAAAAAGATCATGAAGTATTGTGATGACTGGAGTCACGGAGCATTGTGATGATAGGGGTCATGGAGCATTGTGATGACAAGGGCATGGAGCAATGTGATGACAGGGGCATGGAACATTGGTCTGATATGTTTCATGGATTATTGTGATGACAGTGGGCATGGCGCATTGTGATGACAAGGGTATGGAACTTTGTGAAGACAACTTGATGGAGTATTGTGAAGACAGGTGTCAGGGAGCATTGTGATGACATATGTCATTGTCCATTGTGATGACAATTGCATGGAGCATTGTGATACCAAGTGTCATGGAGGATTGTGATGACAAAGGTAATGGAGAATTTTGATGACAAGGGCTTGGAACATTGCGATGAAAAGGGTTATGGAGCATTGTGATGACAAGGGCATGGAGCATTCGGATGAAAACGTGCATGGAGCATTGAGATTACAGGGGTTATGAAGAAATGTGATTACAAGGGCATGGAGCATTATGATGAGAAGGCAATGGAGCATTCTGATGACATGCATCATGGATCTTTCTGATGTCAAGGACTTGGAGCATTGTGATTACAGGGGTCTTGGAGCATTGTGATGAAAAGGGAATGGATCATTGTGATGAAAAATGCATGGAGCCTTGTAATGACAGGGTTCAAGGAGCATACTGATAACAACTGTCAGGGAGCATTGTGATGATAAGTGTATTGAGCATTGTGATGACAAAGATCATGTAGCATGGTGATGAGAAGACCATGGATAATTGTGATGACCAGCGTCATGGGGCATTGTGATGACAAGTGTTATGGAACATTGTGATCAGAACGGTTTGGTGCATTGTGATGACAGAGGTCATTGAGCATTTTGATTTCATTGTGATGACAATAGCATGAAATATTATGGTGATGGGCACGGTGCATTGTGATGACAGGGTTCATGGACCTTTGAGATGAAAAGGGGCATGGAGCATTGTGATTACAGGGGTGTTGGAGCATTGTGATGACAAGGGCATGGAGCATTGTGATGAGAAGGCCATGGAGCATTCTGATGGCATGCGTCATGGAGCTTTGTGATGACAAGGGCATGGAGAATTGTGATTACAGGGGTCATGGAATACTGTGATGACAGGGGTGAGGGAGTATTGTGAAGACTAGTGATGGAACATTGTGATATCATTGGTGAGAAGGCATTTTGAGGAGAAGTGCATGAAGCATTGTGATGACAATGTTTATGGAGCATTGTGATGACAAGGGCATGGTGCATTGTGATGACATGGGTTATGGAGCATTGTGCTTACACGCGCATCGAGCATTGTGATGACAAGTGTCATGGAGCATTGTGCTGACAAAGGCATGGAGCTTTGTGATGACAAAGGTCACAGAGCATTGCGATAAAAATTTCATGGAGCATTGTGGTGACAAAGGTCAGAGACCTTTGTGTGACGAGGTCATGGACCATTTTGATGATAAATGTCATGAAGCATTGTGACGACTGGAGTCACGGAGCATTTTGTTAATGGGGGTCTTGGAGCATTGTGATGAAAAGGGAATGGATCATTGTGATGAAAAAGGCATGGAGCCTTGTCATGACAGTGTTCAAGGAGCATACTGATGACAAGTGTCAGCGAGCATTGTGGTGCCAAGTGTATTGAGCATTGTGGTGAAAAATGTCATGGAGTATTGTGATGAGAAGACCTTGCATAATTGTGATGACGAGTGTCATGGGGCATGTGATGACAAGTGTTATGGAACATTGTGATCAGAAGGGTTTGGAGCATTGTGATGACAGAGGACATGGAGCATTTTGATTTCATTGTGATGACAATAGCATGAATCATTATGATGATGGGCATGGTGCATTGTGACGACAGTGTTCATGGAGCATTGAGATGAAAAGTGGCATGGAGAATTGTGATTACAGAGGTCTTGGAGCATTGTGATGACAAGGGTCATGGAGCCTTGTGATGACAAGGCCGTGGAACATTGTGATGGCAGGGGTCATGGAGCATTGTTATGACAGGTGTAATGGAGCCTTGTGATGACAAGTCCGTTTAACAATGTGATGGAAGGGGTCATGGAGCATTGTTATGACAGGTGTAATGGAGCATTGTGATGACAAAGGCATGGAGCAATGTGATGAGAGATTTCATTGAACATTCTGATGACAATGGCATGGAGCATTGTGATGCCAAGGGTCATGGAGATTTGTGATGCCAAATGTCATGGGCATTTTGATGACAAGGGCGTGGTGCATTGTGATGAGAAAGGCAGGGAGCATTGTGATGACAGGTTCATGGAGCAATTTGAATAAAAGGGTCATGGAATATTTTGATGACAGGGGTTATGGAACATTGTGATGTCAGGGGTCATGAAGCATTGTGATGAAATGGGTCAGGGAGCATTTTGTGACAGGGGTTATGGAACATTGTGATGTCAGGGGTCATGGATCATTGTGATGATAAGGGCATGTAGCACTGTGATGACAGTGGTCATGGAACATTGTGATGACAGGGGTGAGCGCGTATTGTGATGACTAGTGATGGAACATAGTGATATATGTGGTGAGAGAGCATTTTGATGAGAAGTGTATGGAGCATTGTGATGACAAGTTTTAAGGAGCATAGCGATGAAAAGAATGTGGAGCATTGGGATGAAATGACCTTGGCACATTGTGATGACATGTGTCATGGAGCATTGTGCTGACAAGCGCATGGAGCATTTTGATGACAAGTGTCATGGAATATTGTGCTGACAAAGGCATGGAGCATTGTGATGACAAGGGACACAGAGCATTGTGATGAAAATTTCATGGAGCATTGTGGTGACAAAGATCAGAGAGCCTTGTGTGACGAGGGCATGGACCACTGTGATGAGAAGGGTCATGAATCATTGTGATGACTGGAGTCACGGAGCATTGTGATGACAGGGGTCATGGAGCATTGTGATGACAAGGGCATGGAGCAATGTGATGACAGGGGCATGGGACATTGGTCTGACAAGTTTCATGGATTATTTTCATGACAGTGGGCATGGAGCATTGAGATGACAAGTGCACGGAGCATTGTGGTGACAAAGTTCAGAGAGCCTTGTGTGACGAGTGCATGGACCACTGTGATGAGAAATATCATGAATCATTGTGATGACTGGTGTCACGGAGCATTGTGATGACAGGGGTCATGGAATTTTGTGATGATAAGGGCATGGAGCAATGTGATGACAGGGTAAGGAAACATTGGTCTGACATGATTCACGGATTATTGTGATGACAGTGGGCATGGCGCATTGTGATGACAAGGACATGGAACATTGTGATGACAAGGTCATGGAGTATTGTGAAGACAGGTGTCAGGGATCATTGTGATTACATATGTCATTGTCCATTGTGATGACAATGGCTTGGAGCATTGTGATACCAAGTGTCATGGAGGATTGTGATGACAAAGGTAATGGAGCATTTTGATGACAAGTGCTTGGAACACTGCGATGAAAAGGTTTATGGAGCATTGTGATGACAAGGGCATGGAGCATTCTGATGAAAATGTGCATGGGGCATTGAGATTACAGGGGTTTTGAAGCAATGTGATTACAAGGGCATGGAGAATTATTATGAGAAGGCAATGGAGCATTCTGATGACATGTGTCATGGAGCTTTGTGATGAAAAGGACATGGAGCATTGTGATTACAGGGGTCTTGGTGCATTGTGATGAAAAGGAAATGTGTCATTGTGATGAAAAATGCATGGAGCCTTGTCATGACAGGCTTCAAGGAGCATACTGATGACAATTGTCAGGGAGCATTGTGATGATAAGTGTATTGAGCATTGTGATGACAAAGGTCATGGAGCATTGTGATGAGAAGACCATGGATAATTGTGATGACCAGCGTCATGGGGCATTGTGATGACAAGTGTTATGGAATATTGTGATCAGAAGGGTTTGGTGCATTGTGATGACAGTGGTCATTGAGCATTTTGATTTCATTGTGATGACAATAGCATGAAATATTATGGTGATGGGCACGGTGCATTGTGATGACAGGGTTCATGGACCTTTGAGATGAAAAGGGGCATGGAGCATTGTGATTACAGGGGTGTTGGAGCATTGTGATGACAAGGGCATGGAGCATTGTGATGAGAAGGCCATGGAGCATTCTGATGACATGCGTCATGGAGCTTTGTGATGACAAGGGCATGGAGAATTGTGATTACAGAGGTCATGGAACATTGTGATGACAGGGGTGAGGGAGTATTGTGATGTCTAGTGATGGAACATTGTGATATCATTGGTGAGAAGGCATTTTGAGGAGAAGTGCATGGAGCATTGTGATGACAAGGTTTATGGAGCATTTTGATGACAAGGATGTGGAGCATTGTGATGACAAGTGCATGGTGCATAGTGATGACATGGGTTATGGAGCATTGTGCTGACACACGCATCGAGCATTGGGATGACAAGGGTCATGGAGCATTGTGCTGACAAAGGCATGCAGCTTTGTGATGACAAAGGTCACAGAGCATTGTGATAAAAATTTCATGGAGCATTGTGGTGACGAAGGTCAGAGACCTTTGTGTGACGAGGTCATGGACCGTTGTGATGACAAATGTCATGAAGCATTGTGATGACTGGAGTCACGGAGCATTTTGATAATGGGGGACTTGGAGCATTGTGATGAAAAGGGAATGGATCATTGTGATGAAAATGGCATGGAGCCTTGTCATGACAGTGTTCAAGGAGCATACTGATGACAAGTGTCAGCGAGCATTGTGGTGCCAAGTGTATTGAGCATTGTGGTGAAAAATGTCATGGAGTATTGTGATGAGAAGACCTTGCATAATAGTGATGACGACCTACATGGGGCATGTGATGACAAGTGTTATGGAACACTGTGATCAGAAGGGTTTGGAGCATTGTGATGACAGAGGACATGGAGCATTTTGATTTCATTGTGATGACAATAGCATGAATCATTATGATGATGGGCATGGTGCATTGTGACGACAGTGTTCATGGAGCATTGAGATGAAAAGTGGCATGGAGAATTGTGATTACAGAGGTCTTGGAGCATTGTGATGACAAGGGTCATGGAGCCTTGTGATGACAAGGCCGTGGAACATTGTGATGGCAGGGGTCATGGAGCATTGTTATGACAGGTGTAATGGAGCATTGTGATGACAAGGGCATGGAGCAATGTGATGAGAGATTTCACTGAGCATTGTGATGACAATGGCATGGAGCATTGTGATGCCAAGAGTCATGGAGATTTGTGATGACAAATGTCATGTGGCATTTTGATGACAAGGGCCTGGTGCATTGTTATGAGAAGGGCTTGGAGCATTGTGATGACAAGTGTCATGGAGAATTGTGATGACAATGGCAGGGAGCATTGTGATGTCAAGGGACATTGATAATTTTTATAACAATGTCATGAAGCATTGTGATGACAAGCATATGGAGCTTGCTATGACAGGTTTCAGGGAACATTGCGATGACAATTGCACGGAGAATTGTGATGACAAGAGCATGTAACATTTTGATGAGAAATGTCATGGAATATTGTGGTGACAAAGAGGTGGAGAATTGTGATGACAAGGGACATGGAGCAATGTGATGGCAAGACCGTGGAGCACTGTGATGAGAAGACCATGGATAATCGTGGTGACAAGCATCATGGAGCATTATGATGACAAGAACAATGGAGCATTCTGACATAATATGTCACTTATGAAGGAAATGTAAACATGGGTACACATGAACTGAATTAGTAAAGAGAACAGAGTTTCACATATAGAAAACATACTTATGCCTGCTTACGGGGAAAGGAGATGTGGCGAGATGCATAAAACCAGAGTTTGACATTAGCACCAGTACCATTCCATAATCCAAATACAGAATAGACAAGACCAACTCCTTCCTCAGTGAACGGGACTCAACACCCCTATTCTCTGCAGAGGAATATATCTGACTAGTAAGAATCTTAAAACCTATCTATTGATATGTCTCCATAAGGGAATCAAGTGTGTCTAGACTGGCATAAACATGGCAGTGAAAATCCGCGGAAACCCACGATAAAAAGGAATTTATAAACAAAACAAAAAAACAAGGAAATTCTTTACAATTACTTCAGGGGCTCTGATTAAACTGGGAATGACCATATCTACAACGACAGCTGGATGTGGCATAAGGCTGGAACCTTGAGACTTAGACGATTGGTCAGATTGGGTGAGCAAATGCAGACCTTTTAAAGCAATAATGCGTGGCACACATTCCTTGGGTCCCAACTCTCCAAATAAAAGGGAATATTACTACAGCTATAACATGTACGGGAAACTTAGAGAATGGACCCACTGTGAATACGAAAGGTTTCTAAAACTCAACTAATAGTCCCTCTCCTCGTGCTCTGGTTTCATTTTCCAACAGCTTTACTATCAATCTCCCAACTTGGAGAGACAGCACCTTTAACCTCCTGGTTCTCACAGGTTGCCAAATTGGCAAAGGATGAAAGGGAAGAGGGAGTACCAATGAGAGAGTAGCTGTTAGGCATTTGGACGGGCACATGTCACTCTAATTTCCCAGCACGAAGAAGAATAAACCAAAGTCTCAGCCAACCGCCGGGAACCAGTATAGGTCCTGAACCAACATTTGGGACTTGCGGTCAGCTCACAAAAAACGAGTTGAAAAATGGAGCTCAGGGGCACAGCAATTCACAAACTGGCAGAGTAATAAAGGACAACTATCGTCCAGAAATCTGTTGAGGGAAGGCAATGAGGTGGACTTGAACACGAGCCAGAATAGCAGGAAACAGATTTCAAGAGGTACATTGGAATCCCCTTTAAAGAACAGGAAGAGGGGCACAACTTCGACAATGATGCACTTGGCCAAAAAGGGCGCATGCATTTTCTCCTGAATATATTCAGGAGAAAACGCATATGCTCTTTTTGGCCAAGCAAGCAAGCGGGCAATGCAAATCTGCACTACAAAGAAGTATCACTTCCTACCGTTCAAAAGGGACATCCACAAAATGTGTAAAAACCAGAATGGCAAGAAAGGCCCTCGAGAACAGGGAGCCTAGTTATGATGATGGGCAGGATGTAAATTGCCAACTGCCTCTCTGGAGGAGTGCATTGTGTTCCCTAAAACAAGTAAACAACAGAGCTACAGAGCCAAGGGCACTTCCAGTCTAGGGAAGATACCTTGGGAAAACTGAATATCAATAAGACTGGCAAACACAAATTTGAGGGCTGCACTGCTTCCAAGAAACTCAACTTGCATACACCTCAAATATCCCAGGAAAGACAAAAATGGTTCAAGAAATTGTGTTACTTACGTACAATGGAATACCCGTCTGCGATGAAATCAATGTCATAAGGCCAGTAGCAGCAAAATGAGTTGATTCAGGTACGATGATTCTAAGTGAAATAAGTCACAGAGAAGAAGAAACTTATCATAAGATATCACTTATGAAGGTCCTGTAAACATGGATACACATGAACTGAGTTACGAAAGAGAACAGAGTCTCACAATTAGAAAACACTCTTATGCCTGCTTAAGTGCGAAGGAGAGGTGGGGTGATGCATAAAACCAGATTGTGATATTAGTACAGGTACCGTTCCAAAAACCAACTATGGAAAAGACAAGACCTACACCTTCCTGAGAGAAAGGGACTCAAAACCCCATATTTCCCACAGAGGAATATATCTGACTAGTAAGAACCTTAAAACCTATGTATTGATATGTCTACGTAAGGGAATCAAGTTTGTCTACACTGGTATCAACGTGGCATTGAGAATCAGCTCAAACCCAATATAATAAGGAATTTCAAAAACAAAACAAAAAAAAGGGTAATTTTTTACATTCCTTCAGTGTCTCTGATAAAACCAGGAATGACCCTATCTACAACGACAACTGGATGTGGCATAAGGCTGGACACTTGGCTCTGAGAGGATTGGTGAGATTCGGTGAGCAAATGCAGACCATTTAAAGCAATAATGCGTGGCACACATTCCAAGGGTCCCAACTCTCCAGGTTGAAGAGAATATTACTACAGCTATAATATATATGGGAAACCTAGAGAATGGACACACTGTGAATACGAAAGGTTTCTAAAACTCAACTAATAGTCCCTCTCCTGGTCCTCCGGTTTGAATTTCCAACTGCTTTACTATCAATGTCCCAACATGGAGAGACAGCCCCTTTAACCTCCTGGTTCGCACAGGTTGCCAATTTGGCAGAGAATGAAAGGGAAGAGGGAGAAGCAATGAGAGAGTAGCTGTTAGGCATTTGGACGGGCACATGTCACTCTAATTTCCCGGCAGGTAGAAGAATTAGCCAAAGTCTCAGCCACCCGCTGGGAACCAGTATAGTTCCTGAACCAAAGATTTGGACCTGCCGTCAGCTCAGAAAAAACGAGTTGAAAAATGGAGCTCAGGGGCACAACAATGCACAAACTGGCAGAGTAATAAAGGACAACTATCATCCAAAAATCTGTTGAGGGAAGGCAACGAGGCGGAATTGAAAGCAAGCCAGAATAGCAGGAAACAGATTTCAAGAGGTACATTGGAATCCCATTTAAAGAACAGGAAGAGGGGCACAACTTCGACAATGATGCTCTTGGCCAGAAAGGGCGTATGTGTTTTCTCCTGAATATATTCAGGAGAAACCGCATACGCCCTTTGTGGCCAAGCAAGCAAGCGGGTAATGAAATTCTGCAGTACAAAGAAGTATCACTTCCCAGCGATCAAAAGGGACATCTGCAAAATGTGTAAAAACCAGAAAGGCAAGACAGGCCTTGGAGAACAGGGAGCCTAGTTATGCTGATTGTCAGGATGTAAATTGCCAACCGCCTCTCTGGAGGAGTGAAATGTGTTCCCTAAAAAAATTAAACAACAGAGCTACAGAGCGAAGGGCACATCCAGTATAGGGAATATACCTTGGGAAAACAGAAAATCAATAAGAGACAGCCACCCCAAGATTTAGGGCTGCACTCTTTACAAGAACCTCAACTTGGGTACACCTTAAATATCCAAGGAAAGACAAAATTGGTTCAAGAAATTTTGGTACTTACGTACGATGCATTATCCCTCAGCCATGAAATCAATGTCATAAGGCCAGTAGCAGCAAAATGAGTCGATTCATGTACGATGATTCTAAGTGAAATAAGTCACAGAGAAAAAGAAACTTATCATAAGATATCACTTATGAAGGTCCTGTAAACATGGCTACACATGAACAGACTTAAGAAAGAGAAAAGAGCCTCTCATGTAGAAAACACTCTTATGCCTGCTTAAGGGGAAAGGAGACGAGGGGTGATGCATAAAACCAGAGTTTGATATGAGTACAGGTACCGTTCCAAAAACCAACTACGGAATAGTCAAGACCTACACCTTCCTCAGTGAAAGGGACTCAAAACCCCATATTTCCCGCAGAGGAATATATCTGATTAGTAAGAATCTTAAAGCCTATGTATTGATATGTTTACATAAGGGAATCAAGTGTGTCTAGACTGGCATAAACATGGCAGTGAGAATCAGCTCAAACCCACTCTAAAAAGGAATTTCAAAAACAAAACAAAAAAACAGGGAAATTCTTTACAATTCCTTCAGGGACTCTGATGAAACCTGGAATGACCCTATCTACAATGACAGCTGGATGTGGCATAAGGCTGGACACTTGACACTGAGAGTATTGGTGACATTCGGTGAGCAAATGCAGACCATTTAAAGCAATAATGCGTGGCACACATTCCAAGGGTCCCAACTCTCCAGGTTGAAGGGAATATTACTACATCTATAACATGTATGGGAAATCAAGAGAATGGACACACTCTGAATACAAATTATTTCTAAAACTCAACTAACAGTCCCTCTCCTAGTGCTCCTGTTTGACTTTCCAACTGCTTTTCTCTCAATCTCCCAACTTGGAGAGACATCCCCTTTAACCTCCTGGTTCGCCCAGCTTGCCAATTTGGCAGAGGATGAAAGGGAAGAGGGAGAACCAATGAGAGAGTAGCTGTTAGGCATTTGGAAGGGCAAATGTCTCTCTAATTTCCCGGCAGTAAGAAGAATTAACCAAAGTCTCAGCCACCCGCCGGGAAACAGTATATGTCCTGAACCAAAATTTTGGACTTGGGGTCAACTCACAAAACACGAGTTGATAAATTGAGCTCAGGGGCACAATATTTCAAAAACTGGCAGAGTAATAAAGGACAACTATCGTCCAAAAATCTGTTGAGGGAAGGAAACGAGGTGGACTTGAAATCGAGACAGAATAGCAGGAAACAGATTTCAAGAGGTACATTGGAATCTCCTTTAAAGCACAGGAAGAGGGGCACAACTTCGACCATGATGCACTTGGCCTAAAAGGGCTTATGCGTTTTCTCCTGAATATATTCAGGAGAAAACGCATACGCCCTTTCTGGCCAAGCAAGCGGGCAATGCAAAACTGCACTACAAAGAAGTATCACTTCTCACCAGTCAAAAGGGACATCCGCAAAATGTGTAAAAACCAGAAAGGCAAGACAGGCCCTGGAGAACAGGGAGCCTAGTTATGCTGATTGGCTGGATGTAAATTGCCAACTTCCTCACTGGAGCAGTGCATTGTGTTCCCTAAAACAAGTAAACAACAGAGCTACAGAGCCAAGGGCACTTCCTGTCTAGGGAATATACCTTGGGAATACTGAATATCAATAAGACAGAGCCACCTCAAAATTTAGGGCTGCACTGCTTACAAGAATCTCAACTTGGGTACACCTTAAATATCCCAGGAAAGACAAAAATGGTTCAAGAAATTGTGTTACTTACGTACGACGGAATATCCCTCAGCCATGAAATCAATGTCATAAGGCCAGTAGCAGCAAAATAAGTGGATTCAGGTACGATGATTCTAAGTGAAATAAGTCACACAGAAAAAGAAACTTATCATAAGGTATCACTTCTGAAGGTCCTGGAGACGTGGCTACACATGAACTCAGTTATGAAAGAGAACAGAATAAAGAAAATTATCATAAGCTATCATTCATAGCGTGAATGTACCCATGGCTACACATGAACTGAATTACAAACACAACAGAGTCACACATTTAGAAAACAAACTTCTGCCTGATTAAGGGGAAAGGCGAGGTGGGGTGATACATAAATCTACAGTCCAAAATTAGCACAGATACCTTTCCATAAATCAGGTATGTAATAGACAGCACCTACTCCCGGCACAATGAACTGGACTCAACAACCCCTATTCATTGCAGAGGAATATATCTGACTAGTAACAATTTTAAAACATATGTATTCTCATGTCTCCATAAAGGAATCAAGTGTGTGTATAATGGCATGAACACAGCACTGAAATTCAGATAAACCCCCTTATAAAAATAAATTTCAAAAGCAAAATGCAAAAACAGCGAAACAGATAGAATGTCTTAAAAATTACGTTCAGGGCCTGTAATGCAACCTGGATTGACCACCTTTACACCCACAGCTGGATGAGACATAAGACTGGACACTTGGGTCTGACAAGATTGCTGAGGTTGTGTGAGCAAAAGAACACCACTTAGAGCAATAATGTGTGCTACCTATTCTAGTGGCCCCAACTCTCCATGTTTAAGGGAATCTTCCTACAGTTAAAACATGCATGGGAAACCCAGTGGATGGTACACTGTGTAATCGGGAAAGTTTTCTAAAAGGTACCTCATTTTTCCTTTCCTCATGCTCGGCTTTGCCATTCCATCTGCATTACTAAAAATCTCCCCACTTGGAGTGTCACTGCCTTTACCCTCCTCTTGTGCACAGTTTGCAAATTGTGCAGAGGATGAACAGGAAGAGGGGAAACAAATGAGAGATTAGCTGTAGGTGTTTGGATGGGCACATACCTCTCTAGTTTCCCATCAGGAAAAATAATTAAAAACAGGCTCAGCCTGAAACCGCGGAACCAGACTAGGGCCTAAAGCCATCCTGCGGTATTGCAGCCAGCTCACAAATAAGCGAGTTGAACAATGGAAATCAGGGGCACAACAATTCACAAACTTGCAGAGTTATAAAGGACAACTATCATCCAGAAATATATTGAGGTAAGGCAGTGAAGAGGATTTGAAAGCAAGGCAGAATTGAAGGAAACAGATTTCAAGAGGTAGATTGGAGTCGTCTTTAAAGCACATGAAAAGCGACAGAACTTCGACAATGTTGCCCTTGGCCGAAAAGGGAGTATGTGTATTTTCTTGAATATATTCGGGAAAAAATGCATACGCCCTTTTTGGCCAAGCAAGCCATCAGGCATTGCAAATCCACACTACATAGAAGTGTCACTTACCTCCGGTCAAAAGGGCCATCTGCAAATTGTGTAAAAACAACAAATACAGGACAGGCCATGGAGAAAAGGGAGCCTGGTTATGCCGATGGACAGGATGTAAATTGCCAACAGCCTCTCTGGAGATCTGTATGTTGTTTTCTAAAACAGAGCTACAGAGCATAGCACACTTCCACTCATGGGCGTGTATTTTGGGAAAACTAAAAATCCACAACACACAGCCAGCCCAAAGCTTAGGGCTGCTCTGTTTACAAGAACCTCGACTTCGGTACACTTTAAATATCCCAGGAAAGGGAAAAAAATGGATAAATATGTTGTGGTACTTATATACAATGGAATGTCACTCAGACATAAAATCAATATCATAAGGCCAATAGCAGCATAACGAGTGGCTTTAGGTACGATGATGCTAATTGAAATGAGCCACAAAGAAAAAGAAACTTATTGTAATATATCACTTATAGAGGGAATGTAAACATGGCTACACATGAACTGAATTTCAAAAGAGAACAGAGTTACACATTTAGAAAACACACTTATGCCTCCTTAAGGGGAAAGGTGACGTGGGGTGATGTGTAAAAGCAGAGTTTGAAATTAGCCCAGATACCATTCCATATACCAAATATGTAATAGACAAGACCTACTCCTTTCTCAATGAACTGGACACAAAACACCCTATTCACTGAAGAGGAATATATCTGACTGGTAATAATCTTGAAACCTATGTATTTATATGTCTCCATAATGGAATCAAGTGTATGCAGATTGGCATAAACACAGATCAATGGAACAGGACAGAAAGTGCAGAAATAAACCTATATACCTATGCCTATCTCACCTATGACAAAGGAGCTAAGGATATACAATGGAGAAAAGACAGTCTCTTCAGTAATTGGTGCTGGGAAAACTAGACCCCTACACATAAAAGAATGAAATTAGAACACTCCATAACACCATACACAAAAATAAACTCTAAATTGATCAGAGATCTAAATATAAGACCAGACACTATAAAACACTTAGAGGAAACCATAGGCAGAACACTCTATGACATAAATCACAGCAAGATCCTTTTTGACCCACCTCCTAGAGAAATGGAAATAAAAACAGAAATCAACAAATGGGACCTAATGAAACTTAAAAGCTTTTACACAGTACAGGAAAACATAAACAAGATGCAAAAACAACCCTCAGAATGGGAGAAAATATTTTCAAATGAAGCAATTGACAAAGGATTAATCTCCAAACTTTACAAGCACCTCATGTAGCTCAATATCACAAAAACAAACAACCCAATCCAAAAACGGGCAGAAGACCTAAATAGACATTTCTCCAAAGAAGATATACAGATTGCCAAGAAACACATGAAAGGATGCTGAACATCACTAATCATTAGAGAAATGCAAATCAAAACTATCGTGAGTTATCACCTCACAGCAGTCAGAGTGGCAATCATCAAAAAAATCTACAAAACAATAAATGCTGGAGAGGCCTTTATTGGAGAAAAGGGAACACACTCGCACTGTGGGTGGGAATGTAAATTGATATGGGCACTAGGGAGAACAGTACAGAGGTTCCTTTAAGTAACTAACAATAGAAGTACCATACGACACAACAATCCAACTACTGGTCATTTGCCTTGTGAAAACCATAATTCAAAAAGAGTTATGTACAAAAATGTTCATTGCAACTCTATTTACAATAGCCAGGACATGGAAGCAACCTAAGTGTCCATCGACAGATGAATGGATAAAGATGATATGGCACATATATACAATGGAATATCACTCAGCCATAAAAAGAAGCAAAACTGAGTTATTTGCACTGAGGTGGATGGACCTAGAATCTGTCCTACACAGTGAAGTATGTCAGAAAGGGAAAAACAAATAATGTATGTTAACAGAGATATACGGAATCTAATGAGGAAAAAAAAAAAAAAAGATTTTGAAGACCCTAGTGGCAGGACAGGATTAAGGACACAGACATAGGGAAAGGCCTTGAGGACACCGGAAGGGGGATGGGTAAGATGGGACGAAGTGAGAGAGTGGCATGGACATAAATACATTACCACATGTAATACTGATAGCTACTGGGAAGCAGCCACATAGAACAGGGAGATCAGCTCGGTGCTTTGTGACCACCTAAAGGGGTGGGATATGGAGTGTGGGAGGGAGATGCAAGAGGGAGGGGATCTGCTGATATTTAATTATGTATAAGTGATTCACTTTGTTATACAGCAGAAACTAACACTCCATTGTAAAGCAATTATACTCCAATAAAGGTGGAAAAGGAAAAAAAAAAAGAAAGCCCAGGGATAAACCTACAGACCTATGCTCAACTAATCTATGACAAAGGAGGCAAGACTTTACAATGGAGAAAAGAGAGTTTCTTCAGTCAGTGGTGCTGTGAATTATGGACAGCTATATGTAAAAGAATGAAATTAGAACACTCCCCAACACCATACATAAAAATATATTCAAAATCGATTAGAGACCTTAGTGTAAGACCGGACAGTATAAAACTCTGAGAGGAAAACTTATGATGAATACTCTGACGTAAATCACAGCAAGATCTTTTTTTGATCCACCTCCAATAGTAATGAAATAAAAAAAAAGAAGCTAAACAGATGGGACCTAATGAAACGTAAAAGCTTTTGCAAAGCAAAGGAAACTACAAACAAGATGAAAGACAACCCTCAGAATGGCAGAATATATTTGCAAACGAATCAATGGACAAATGATCAATCTCCAATATATATAAACAGCTCATGCAGCTCAACGTTAATAAGACAAAAAACCCAATACAAAAATGGAAGCAGATCTAAATAGACATTTCTTCCAAGAAGACATAGAGATGGCCAAGACGCACATGAAAATCTGCTCAACATCACTAATTATTAGAGAAATGGAAATCGAAACTACAATGAGGCATCACATCACACCTGTTAGAATGGGCATCATCAGAAAATCTACAAACAACAAATGCTGGAGAGGGTGTGGAGAAAAGGAACCTTCTTCCACTATTGTTCGGAGTGTAAATCGATACAGTCTCTATGGAGAACAGAATGGAGGTTCCTTAAAAAACTAAAAATAGAATTACCATATAATCCAGCAATCCCACTACTGGGCATATACCGAGAGAAAACCATAAATCAAAAAGACACATTCACCACAATGTTCATTGCAGCACTATTTACAATAGCCAGGTAATGAAAGCAACCTAAGTGCCCACACACAGACGAATGGATAAAGATGTGGTACATATATACAATGGAATATTACTCAGCCATACATAGGAATGAAATTAGGTCATTTGTAGAGACCTTGATGGATCTAGAGACTGTCATACAGAGTGAAGTAAGTCAGAAAGAGAAAAACAAATATTGTATATTAATGCATATATGTGGAACCTAGAAAAATGGTACAGATGAACCGGTTTGCAGGGCAGAGATAGAGACACAGATGCAGAGAACAAACCTATGGACACCAAGGGGGGAACACCATGGGAGGGTGGTGGTGGGATGAATTGGGAGACTGGGATTCACATGTGCACACTTATATGTATAACATAGATATCCAATAAGAACCTGGTGTATAAAAGAAAGAAATAAATTTTAAAAAATTAAAAATAAATAAATAACATTTAATAAAATAAAACAGAAAAAAAGTTTTTCCCTTCATATAGACGTCTTTATATAAATGCATTATTTCCATGTTTATATCTCTAAATTAAAAAAAAGAGGAATAAATAAAACCTAACTTGAACCAAAAAGAAAAAAGGAAAAAAAAAAAAAAACAGAACCCACCATTTATACAGAGGAAAATCGTATCAGGGCACTTGTTCCAGTGGTAACAAATTCTTAAGTTGGTCAGAAGTGAGAAATCATCTCCCATGCAGTCAGCAGCGCTCCCCCCCACAAGGAACATCCTCATTGCAAAGCTGGGGGACTATGTCGAGGCATCTGTGAGTAAATGTGAGCTGTACCCCAGTCCTGCTGCAGCTGAAATCTTCCCACCCTTTCCAGGTAAAACACCTGAATATGTACAAGAACTTGCAAGCCTAGAGGAAGGGCTGTGGAGCCACAGCAGCGACAGCATGCAGGCCAACTTGGTGCCAGCAGGCCAGCCAGGATGGTCCTGGCCCCAGATGCTCTTCTGGAAGCTTTCCATTTCCCTGCCTGAGATACCCCTCCTGCCATGGCCCCCACTGCTTTTTTACTTCCTCACCTCTGCTTGGGGAGAAATTCCAGTGGCAGTTATGGGTGACAAATCCTCTTCTTTAGCAGGTGGCAGCCTGGCAGCTCCTGAAGGAAGTCCAGCAGAGCCCCACTCACACTGGGCCAGCCACAAAGCCACGGCCCCTCATTCCCTCCCACCACCCCAGCCCCGGCACTGCTGACGGGGCAGAGAATATGGCGTCAGGCACAGCTACAGGAGCTCTTGCTGACTGGAGAGGTGCTTATATTGATCTCAACACAGGCACACCTGGGGAGGGCTGGCAGGCAGTGTCAGGCTGCCCAAATCAGCCAATCCTCACTCCTCAGGTGCTCACAGTTGCAAAAAATGAGCCTTGCTAAACGGGCCAGGCCCAAGGAACAGGTGTGGGCTCTTTAGAGTCAGGATAGACAAAGGACTGCAGCTGCGGCTTGTTTTCTTATCATTATATCTGGTCCATGAGTGGAAAACAACTTCAAGAAGACCCTATCCTAATGAGAGGATCCCAGGAGTCAGGGAGAGGAGTGATGTTGGGTGGAGATAGAGGCCTGGTGCCCTGGCTGCAGGGGAAGTGTCTGGAAGACCAGGCAGAGAGAGGCCGCACACAGTGATACCCGGGGTCACAGACCTGTCAGAGCTGCTGTTTGTTAGTTCAAGTCCTGCTCTGAGGTATTCTGTGTCAGCTGTGAGTGACAGGTGAGCTGGGGGTTCTCTGCAAGGTGGGCTATGTGCACGGTTCCTGTGTTTCCAGCCCTTCTGGGGTACCTGCCCAAAGGGAGCTCCATATCCTGGGAAGGGCCTGACTATGAGAGCCCCATGGGCTGCTAGGTAGCTGCACAGTTGAGCTCCATACCCTGGGAGGGACTTGACCACGAGAGCCCCGTGGGCTGTGGGGGTGGAGGTGCAGCCCAGGTGAGCTCCATATCCTGTGATTGGCCTGACCACGAGAGCCCCATGTGCTGCTGCAGACCTGGTAAAGTATATCAAGACAGTCAGTGAAGCCACCGAGGATATACATCAAGTAGCTCCTATTTCCTACACCCTGCTGGTCAGTCTACCATCCACCAGGCCATGGCATTCTGTATTAGACTTCAATGATGCCTTCTTCTGTATTCCACTCATCTCAGAGTCACAAGAATTTTTGGCTTGTGAGTGGCAGGACACAACATGCAACAAAAGCAATAATGCTGGGCCGTCCTGCCCCAATGGTTCAAAAATCCCCACACCATCATTGGGGAAATGTCCTCTAAAGACCTAAAAGTTCTACCTCTGTAAAAGGGAACCCTCCTTCAATATGCAGATGACATTCTGATCGCCAGGCCTACAAAAGACGCCTCTGAACTACCTAGCCAAGAAAGGATAGAAGGTGTCCAAGAAAAAGGCTCAAATATCCCAGGCTAAGGTGACATGCCTGGGCTTCATTCTCACAGATATTCGGAGAAACGCATCCCAGGATAGGGAAGAAGCCATTTGCAGCCTTACCTCTTCTAAAACTAGAAGACAGCTTAGGGGTTCCTGGGGAGGCCAAGGTTTTCTGCATCTGGATCCCTAACTACAGTCTAATAGCTGGGCCTCTACATGAAACACTGACACGAAAAGATGATGATCCTTTTGAATAGAATCCAGAAGCAGCCTTTCAAGAATGGAAAGAGCAGTCAATTCAGGCCCTTGCCCAGGAACTCCCTAATTTAGCTAACCCCTTTGACCTTTACATACCCGGTCAAAGATTAATCGCCCTTGGAGCCTTAGTACAAAAACTGGGACCACTTGAAATTGAGCAACACAAGAATGCCCTTCACGTATGTTAAACTATGGTCACCAAGGGCTTTGCCCACCGCCCCATCAGGCCAGGATACTGGGGTATCTAAAAAGGTGGAAATCAGCAGCCCGCAAGGCCAGCTCCCTCCTAAGGGAAAAGGACCCCATGTGGTGATCCTAACAACCCATCATGCCCTGAAGTTGCAGCGGTCGCTCTGTGGACACACTGACCTCGAGTGAGGAGGCCCTCCAACTCCAACCTCCAGAGAGACAAACGGGCGCAATGGGCCCCCAAGGTGACTCATGTGACCATCACTTGACCTGGAGTTTCTCTCAGAAAACAAGTCTGTGCCCCAAAAGAGCAGACTACTGCTTGCAGGACTTACTGCACCCAGACGGGAGCTAATAAGTTTGGCGGGGGAAACGTATATCACGCTTTCACCATAGAAAACCCTACAGAAACCACGGTGATGGTGGCCAATATGACCGGCTGGACTGCTGGCTACTTCAAAAGGCCGCTGACTCAGTGGACGTCATGGTCCTGGATCACCACTGACCATGGACTGTCTGAGAGTTATGCGGGCAGGGCTCTGACACATGGTGCTGTTTATACATTAATTCAGGGACCTAATTAAAGAAAGCACAGACTACTGGTCAGAGCATCTAGGCTGGCAAAAACCGTCAGCCTAAGGTCACTGAACAAATGTGGGGTTGGGTGAAACCTGCCACCGCAGCATCTCTGTGCATGTCTTTCCTGGACACTTAAAGGTCATTAGAATCTATAACACTTCCAATGCTGGTGCTCAGGTGGACGAGCAGTGAGGCAGGAAGCCTTGGGACAATCAACCTCACCTGGAGGCTGCTGGGGAGAAGTTTTGCCCCTCCCCCCATGTATGCGGTCTCCCACCTCAGCATGAAGCAGTTACAAAAGAGAGGTCTGCACCCTCAGCACCCCAAGAATGAGGAATGGGACAAAAAGCAGAGGAGGTGTTCATCACCGGCAACGTTCATTAAAAATTCCTGGGAGATAAAAAGAGAATCTGGGCAATAAAATAAAGTCTAACCTGTTTTTCCTTTGTGCTTTGTCTAATTTCACGTGCTCCTAGGGTTCCGCATGCAGAGGTCTCACACCCGTCACTTCAGACCCGATTTCCTAGTGCAGAATGGCTGGGCTGACACCTCAGCTAGTGGGGTCCCATGCAGACTCCGCAACATAGAGCCTGAGCTGCAGCCAACCCAGCCCTCGATAGCTCCATCCCCTCCCTCCTGCTGACGCTGCTGGGATCCCTACACAGCAGCCCAGCCCACAGCCCGCGGGGGAGTGCACGCTCTCACCTCTCCATTCTGTTTTCAAAATATAAAGTTTCCTTTGCTTCTGAACCAAACTCAGTCTTGATCTGTTGGCTCCAATGACACTGGGCACAGGGACTCATGTTGGGGTCCACTCTGGAGGATCAGTAACAAAAATTGAGGACATTGTAACTTCAATGAACAGATGTGTGAGCCAAACTGTAGTTAACATAGAGCAGTGTATAAGGCTCGGGTAAAATAAGATGTTTCTAAGACTTACATCTGATATTTCCATCACTTTATTATAAGCAAGTTCAGTGAAGACGTCTGTCTTATTTGTCAGGTCAACATTAGAGAAATGAAGTGATTTATTCAGAAGGATGTACATCGAATACTCTTGGCTGAAGCTTCAATGTTGTTCTGAATGCTTTTCCATTGAAAATGATACCTCGCTTTCAGATTCCCCATTTCTGAGAAGTATAAAATCTTATAATTTTTTATTAACAAAGGGGAAAGGTAGGAGAAGGGATAAATTAACAGTTTGGGATTAACACATACACACTGCTATGTATAAAACAGATCATCAACAAGGAACTACTGTATAGCACAGGGAACTACACTGAATATTTTGCAATAACCTATAAGGGGAAATAATCTGAAAAAGAATAGATATTTTTATTGATATCATCTATCAATGACAGATAAAATGTAAACTAACCAAGGCCGATGGAGAGCACTTCTGATCCCGAAGATTTCAATCATCTAAAGTTTGGACTCTGCCTATTTCCCAAGGCCCTTAATGGACATATGTGTAGCCGTAGCTTAAAAATTCCCCAGTTTGGTTTTCGGGGAGACACTGATTTGGAAAAATTCCTGGTGTTCTCCGTACATGCACGGGACCATTCCTATGGCTAAAACATGCCTGTCACACCTAGAGGATGGTACACCGTTTGATTGGAAACAGTTTGGAAAAGGCACCTCATCTCCTCATCGCCTGGTGCTCGGGTTCAACCCTCCAGCATCTTTCCTAACAATCTCCTCACTTGGGGATATCAGCACCGTCAACATCCTGTTGCACACAGTTTGGAATTTGTCCGGAGGATGAAGCGGAAGGATGAGAAAAATTTAGAGACAAGTCCTAGGTGTTCAGACAGGCACATGCCACTCTAATTTCCAATCCGGAAGACAAATTCATCAAAGGCTAGAATTGCCAACGGAAACAGAATAGGACTAGAGGAAATCCCGCTGTTTTGTGTCCAGTTTCCAAAAACACAAGTTGAAAAATGGAACTCAGGGGCACTAAAATTCAAGAAACTGCAGAGTTGAAAATATCTATCATCAAAAAATGTCTTGAGGTAAGTCACAGAAAAGAACTTGTAAGCAAGGGAGAGTGGCAGGAAACAGATTTGAAGAGGTGGAAAGGACTCCCCATTAAAGCAAAAGTAAAGGGGCTGAACATCGCCAATGATGCAGTTGGCCAAAAAGGGCGTATGCATTTTTTTCTGAATATATTCAAGTAAAGGCCATACACACATTTTATCCAACAAAACAGGGGGGCACTGGAAATCTATACTACAAAATGTATCACTTCACATCAGTCAGAAGGGCCATCCACATAAAGTGTAAACACCAGAAATGTAGGACAGGGTGAGGAGAAAAGGGAGCCCTGTGAGGCTGATAGTGGAAATGTAATTTGCCAACGGCCACTCTGGAGAAGTGTATTGTGTTTTCTAAAACATCTAAAAAATGAGCTACAGAGCATAGGGCACTTGCACTCATGGGCGTATATCTTGGGAAAAACAAAAATCGACAGAAAACAGGCACCCCAACGTTTACCACCTCTCTGTTAAAAAGGGCCTCAACTTGGATATAACCTAAATGTCCCTGGAAGGATAAAATGGATAAAAGAGTTGTGGTACTTATGTAGTGTGGAATATTACTCATCCAGAAATCAATGAAATAAGGCCAGTTGTAACAACTCTGGAGGAGTTAGATACGATCATTCTAAGTGACATATGACAGAAAGAAAAAGACACATATCATAAGATGTCACTTAAAGGTGGAATCAAAAATGGCTACACATGAAATAAATTACAAAATAGAAACATAGTCAAATATTTAGAAAATAAACATAAAGCTGCTAAATGGAAAAGGTGGGGAAGGGTGAGGTATTATCCAGGAGGTTGAAATTAGCAAAGACACCATTCCAAGTACCAAATTGAATAACTGACAAGGCCTACACGGTACCTCAAAGAACTGCACTCAGCACACTCAAGTCACTGGAAAATAATATAAATGACTGGTAAGCATCTGAAAAAGAATTTATTGTTGTCTCACAGTACATGAATCAAGTGGATGTACAGCAGCAAAAAAACAGAGCTTTGAAAATCAGCTGTAACCAATATAAAAATAAATTTAAAAATATTTATAAAAACAGTGAGACAGACAAAACTACTTACAACTTTTGTTGAAGGGCTACGATGTAACATGGATTGAACACATGTAGACCCACAGCACGATGATATATAAGGCAGGAAGCTATGCACGCTAAGAGATGTTAGAGAGGCTAGGTGAGTAAAGGCAGACCTTGTAAAGTAATACTGCCTGATTCCCATTCCTTGGGGCCCAAATCTGCAGGTTCAAGGGAATCTTCCGACAGCGAAAACATGCCTGGGCAACCGAGACGAATGTACACTGTCTGACCAGGAAAGGTGTCTAAAATACACCTCATTTTCGATCTCCTGGTGCTGGGGTTCGCCATTCCAGCCAAATTACTAACAATCTCCCCACTTGGAGAATTAGCACCTTTAACCTCCTGTTTCACAGTTTGCAATTTGTGCAGAGGATAAACGGGAAGAGGTGGAACCAATGAGAGACTAGCTGTAGGAGTTTTGACAGGCACATGCCACTCTAATTTCCCATTAGGAAGAAGAATTAACCAAAGGCTCAGCCTGCCTCCCCAGAACCAGAATAGGGCCGGAAGCAATACAATGGTTTGGCGACCAGCTCACAAAAAATGCGAGTTGCAAAATGGTGCTCAGGAGCAAACAATTCAAAGACCTTCAAAGATAAAAATGATAACCAACGTCCAAAAATATATTCAGGTAAGGCAATGAAGAGGATCTGAATGAGAGGCAGAATTGCAGGAAACAGATTTCAAAACGTAGATTGGACTCACATTTAAAGCATATGAAAAGCAGCATAATTTCTAAAATGATGCAGTTGGGCAAAAGGGTGTATGCGTTTTTTTCGTGAATATCTTCAGGAAAAAAACACATACAGAGTTTTTGGCCAACCAAGCAAGCGGGAAATGCAAATCCGCACAACAAAGAAGTCTCAATTTCCACTGCTCAGAAAGGCCATCCAAAAAATGTGTACAAACCAGAAATGCAGGAGAGGCCATGGAGAACAGGGAGCTAGTCACGCTGATGGGTGTGGTATAAATATCCAAGACCCACTCTGAAGAAGTGTATGCTGTTTCCTAAAACATCTAAAATACAAAGCTACCGAGCATAGAGCACTTCCACTCATGGGCATATAATTTGGGAAGACTAAATATCAACAAGACACAGGCACCCCAAAATTTAAGGCTGCTCTGCATACAAGAACCTCAACTTCAGTACAACTTAAGTATTCCAGGAAAGAGAAAATTGCGTAAAGAACTTGTGGTAATTTTGTAGAATGGAATATCACTCAGACATGAAATCAATGTCATAAAGCCAGTAACAGCATAATGAGTGGATTTAGGTACGATGATTCTAAGTGAAATAAGTCACACAGAAAAAGAAACTTATCATAAGATATCACTTATGAAGGTCCTGTAAACATGGCTACACATGAACTGAGTTAGGAAAGAGAACAGAGTCTCACATTGAGAAAACACTCTTATGCCTGATAAGGGGAAAGGAGAGGTGGGGTGATGCATAAAACCAGACTTTGATATTAGCACTGGTACCATTCCATGAAGCAAATAAAGAATAGACAAATCCTACACCTTCCTCTGTGAACGGGACTCAACACCCCTATTCCACACAGAGGAATATATCTGACTAGTAAGAATCTTAAAACCTATATATTCATATGTCTCCATAAGGGAATCAAGTGTGTCTAGACAGGCATAAACACGTCGGTGAAAATCAGCTCAACCCCATTATAAAAATGAATTTCAAAAACAAAACAAATAAAAACAGCGAAATTCTTACACAATTCCTTCAGGGGTTCTGATGAAACCTGGAACGACCCTATCTGCAAAGACAGCTAGATGAGACATAAGGCTGGACACTTGGGGCTGAGAAGACTTGTGAGATTGGGTGAGAAAATGCAGATCCTTTAAAGAAGTAATGCATGCCACCCATTCCATGTGTGCCAACTCTACAGGTAGAAGGGAATATCAATACAGTTATAACATGTAAGGGAATCCTAGAGAATGGACACCCTGTGATGGCAAAAGATTTCTAAAAGGCTCCTAATTTTTGCTCTCCTTGTGCTCCAGTTTGGCATTCCAACTGCTTTACTATCAATCTCCCAACTTGGAGAGTCAGCCCTATAAGCTCCAGTTTCGCACAGTTTGCAAATTTTGCAGTGGATGAAAGGAAAGAGGGAGAACCAATCAGAGAGTAGCTGTAGGCATTTGGAGGGACACATGTCACTCTAATTTCCCGTCCGGAAGGAAGAATTAACCAAAGTGTCAGCCTGCACCCCCGGAACCAGTATAGGTCCTGTAGCAAAATTGTAGATTTGCGGTCAGCTCACCAAAACACGAGTTGAAAATTGGAGCTCAGGGGCACAGCAATTCACAAACCTGCAGAGTTATAAAGGACAACTCACTTCCAAAAATCTGTTGAGGGAAGGCAACGAAGCAGACTTGAAAATGAGGCAGAATTGCACAAAACATATTTCAAGAGTTAAACTGGAAACGCCTTTAAAGCACAGGAAAAGCGTAACAACTTCGACAATGATGCACTTGGCCAAAAAGGGCGTATGCATTTTCTGCTGAATATATTCAGGAGAAAAGGCATATGCCCTTTCTGGCCAATCAAGCAACCCCACAATACAAATCCACACTACAAAGAATTGTCACTTCCCACCAGTCAAAAGGGACATCCGAAAATCTGTAAAAACCAGAAAATAAAGACAGAGATGACAAGAGCATGTTGCAATGTGATCCCAGGGGTCATGGAGGATTGTGAAAACAAGGCCATGTAGCATTGTGCTGACAAAGGCATGGAGCATTTTGATGACAAGGGTCACGGAGCACTGTGATGACAATCCTCACGGAGCATTGTGATTACATGGATCATGGAGCATTGGGATGAAAAGGGCATGGATCATGGTGATGACAAGGGTTACGGAGCATTTTGATGACAAGAGTCCCGGATCACTGTGTTTTCAGGGGTCATGGAGGGTTGTGATGACAGAGGTCATGGAGAATTGTGATCACAAGGGTAATGGAGAAGTGAGATGAGAAGGTCATGGATCTTTGGGCTGAATATGTTCATGGAGTATTGTGAAGACAGGGGTCATGGAGCACTGTGATGACAAGGTCCTGGAGCACTGTGATGAGAAGACCATGGAGTCTTGTGATGACAAGTCTCATGGAGCATTCTGATGAAAACGGGCAAGGAGCATTGTGATTACAAGGGTCTTGGAGATTTGGGATGACAAGGGCTTGGAGCATTTGGATGAGAAGACCATAGAGCGTTCTGATGACATGCATCATGGAGCTTTGTGATGACAAGGGCATGGAGCATTGTGATTACAGGGGTCTTGGAGCATTGTGATGAAAAGGGCATGAATCATTGTGATGGAAAAGGCATGGAGCCTTGTCATGACAGGGTTCAAGGAGCTTACTGACGACAAGTGTCATCGAGCATTGTGATGACAAGTGTATTGAGCATTGTGATGACAAAGGTCATGGAGTATTGTGATGAGAAACCCCTGTAAAATTGTGATGACGAGCGTCATGGGGCGTTGTGATGACAAGTGTTATGGAACATTGTGATAACAACGGTTTAGAGCATTGTGATGACAGAGGTCATGGAGCATTTTGATTTCATTGTGATGACAATAGCAAGAAGCATTATGATGATGGGCATGGTGCATTGTGATGACAGGTTTCATGGAGCATTGAGATAAAAAGGGGCATGGAGCATTGTGATTAAAGTGGTCTTGGAGCATTGTGATGACAAGGGCATGGAGCATTGTGATGAGAAGGCAATGGAGCATTCTGATGACATGTGTCATGGAGCTTTGTGATGACAAGGACATGGAGCATTGTGATGACAGTGGCATGGAAAATTGGTCTAACAAGTTTCATGGATTATTGTGATGACAGTGGGCATGGCGCATTGTGATGACAAGGGCATGGAGCATTGTGATTACAAGGTCATGGATTATTGTGAAGACAGGTGACAGGGAGCGTTGTGATGACATATGTCACGGTCCATTGAGATGACAGTGGCATGGAGCATTGTGATGCCAAGTGTCATGGAGGATTGTGATGACAAAGGTAATGGAGCATTTTGATGACAAGGGCTTGGAGCATTGTAATGAGAAGTGTCATGGAGCATTGCGATGACAGGGGCATGGAGCATTGTGATGACAACGGACATTGGGAATTTTGATGACAAGGTATGAAGCATTTTGATGACAAAGGTATGGAGCTTGCTATGACAGGTGTCATGGGGCATTGCGATGACAGATGTATGGAGAATTGTGATGACAAGAGCATGTAACATTTTGATGAGATGTGTGATGGAGCATTGTGATGAGAGTGGGCCTGGAACATTGTGATGACAAGGGCACGGAACACTGTGATACATGGGTCTTTGAGGATTGTAATGACAAGGGCATGGAGCATTGTGATGAGAAGGGCATCGAGCATTGTAACAAGCGTCATGGACCTTTGTTATGACAAGGGCATGGAGCAAAGTGATGAGAGGCTTCATGGAGCATTGTGATGAGAAGACCATGGAGCCTTGTGAAGACATGTCTCATGGAGCATTCTGATGAAAAGGGGCATGAAGCATTGTGATTACATGGGTCTTGGAGCATTGTGATTACAAGGGCATGGAGAACTGTAAGAGAAGGCCAATGAGCATTCTGATGACATGAGTCATGGAGCTTTGTGATGACCAGGGCAAAGAGCATTGTGATTACAGGGGTCTTGGAGCATTATGATGAAAAGGCTCTGGATCATTGTGATGTAAAAGGCATGGAGCCTTGTCATGGCAGGGTTCAAGGAGCATACTTATGGAAAGAGTCAGGGAGCATTGTGATGACAAGTGTATTGAGCATTGTGATGACGAAGGTCATGGAGCATTGTGATGAGAAGACCATGGATAATTGTGATGACGAGCGTTATGGGACATTGTGATGACAAGTGTTATGCAACATTGTGATCACATGGGTTTGGAGCATTGTGATGACAGAGGTCATGTAGCATTTTGATTTCATTGTGATGACAATAGCATGAAGCATTATGTTGATGGGCATGGTGCATAGTGATGAGAGGGTTCAAGGAGCTTTGAGATGAAAAGTTGCATGGAGCATTGTGATTACAGGTGTCTTGTAGCATTGGGATGGCAAGGGCATGGAGTATTGTGATGGCAATGGTCATGGAGCATTTTCCTGACAAGAGTCCTGGATCATTGTGTTGTCAAGGGTCATGGAGCATTGTGATGACAGGGGCATGGAACATTGGTCTGACAAGTTTCATGGATTATTGTGATCACAGTGGGCATGGCGCCTTGTGATAACAAGGGAATGGCGCATGGTGATGACAAGGTCATGGATTATTGTGAAGACAGGTGTCAGGGAGCATTGTGATGACATATGTCAAGGTGCATTGTGATGACAGTGTCATGGAGCATTGTGATGAAAAGGTCATGTAGCATTTTGCTGACAAATGCACAGAACATTTTGATGACAAGGGTCATGGAGCACTGTGATGACAAGAGCCACGGAGCATGGTGATTACAGGGGTCATGGAGCATTGGGATGGCAAGGGCATGGATCATTTTGATGACAAGGGTAATGGAGCATTCAGATGACAAGTGTCCCGGATCATTGTGTTGTCACGGGTCATGGAGCATTGTGATGACAGTGGTCATGGAGCATTTTGATGACAAGGGATTGGTACATTGTGACGATAAGGGCATGTAGCATTATGATGACTGGGGTTATGGAACATTGTGATGACAGGGTTGAGGGAGTATTGTGATGAATAGTGGTGGAACATTGTGAAATCAATGGTGAGAGAGCATTTTGATGAGAAGTGCATTGAGCATTGTGATTACAAGTTTTATGGAGCATTGTGATGACTAGGATGTGGAGCATTGTGATGACAAGTGCATGGCGCATTGTGATGACATGGGTCAAGGAGCATTGTGCTGAAAAGCGCATGGAGCATTGTGATTACATGTGTCATGGATCACTGTGCTGACAAAGGCAAGGTGCATTGTGATGACAAGGGTCACAGAGCACTGTGATGAAAAGTTCATAGAGCATTGTGGTGACAAAGGTCACAGAGCCTTGTGTGACAGGGGCATGGACCATTGTGATGAGAAAGGTCATGAATCATTTTGATGACTGGAGTCACAGAGCATTGTGATGACAGGGGTCATGGAGCACTGAGATGAAAAGGGGCATGGATCATTGTGATTACAGGGGTCTTGGACCATTGTGATGACAAGGGCATGGAGTATTCTGATGACATGCGTCATGGATCTTTGTGATGACAAAGGCATGGAACATTGTGATTACAAGGGTCTTGGAGCATTGTGATGACAAGGGTCATGGAGCCTTGGATGAAAAGGCCGGGGAACATTGTGATGGCAGGGGTCATGGAGCATTGTTATGACAAGGGTCATGGAGCATTGCGATGACAAGTGCATGGGGAATTTTATTGACAAGAGCATGTAACATTTTGATGAGAAGTGTCATGGAGCACTGTGATGACAAGAACATGTAGAATTGTGATGACAAGGGGATGGTGCATTGTGATGGCAAGACCATGGAACATTGTGATGAGAAGACCATGGATAACTGTGATGATGAGCATCATGGAGCACTGTAATGACAAGGGGCATGGAGCACTGTGATGACAGGTGTCATGGATCATTGTGATGACAAGGGTCATGGACCATTCTGATGACAAGCTTGAGGAGTAATGTGATGACAATGGCATGGAGCATTGTGATGAAATGGGCATGGAGCATTGTGATGAAAAAGGCATGGAGCCTTTTCATGACAGTGTTCAAGGAGCATTCTGACGACAAGTGTCAGGGAGCATTGTGATGACAAGTTTATTGAGCATTGTGATGACAATGGTAATGGAGCATTGTGATGAGAAGGACATCGAGCATTGTGATGACAAGTGTTATGGAGCTTTGTGATGACAAGGGCATGGAGCAATGTAATGATAGGTTTCATGGAGCATTGTGATGACAATGGCATGGAGCATTGTGATGCCAAGGGTCATGGAGCACTGAGATGAAAAGCGTCACGGAGCATTCTGATTACAGGGGTCATGGAGCATTGGGATGACAAGCACATGGATCACTGTGATTTCAAGTGTCATGGAGCATTTTGATGACAAGAGTCCCGGATCATTGTGTTGTCAGTGGTCATGGAGCGCTGTGACGTCAGTGGTCATGGAGCATTGTGATGACAGTGGTAATGGAGCATTGTAATGTCAAGGTCATGGAGCATTGTGATGAGAAGGCCATGGAGCATTCTGATGACATGCATCATGGAGCTTTGTGATGACAAGGGCTTGGAGCATTGTGATTACTGGGGTCATGGAACATTGTGATGACAGTGTCGATGGAGTATTGTGATGACTAGTGATGGAACATTGTGATATTAGTGGTGAGAAAGCATTTTGATGAGAAGTGCATGGAGCATTGTGATGACAAATTTTATGGAGCATTGTGAAGACAAAGTTGTGGAGCATTGTGTTGACAAGCTCATGGCACATTATGATGACATGGTTCATGGAGCATTGTGCTAAGAAGCACATGGAGCATTGTGATGACAAGGGTCATGGAGCACTGTTCTGACAAAGGAATGGAGCATTGCGATGACAAGGGTCACGGAGCATTGTGATGAAAAGTTCATGGAGCATTGTCGTGACAAAGGTCACAGAGACTTGTGATGACGAGGGCATGGACCATTGTGATGACAAAGGTCATGAAGCATTGTGATGACTGGAGTCACGGAGCATCCTGATGACAGAGTTCATGGTGCATTGTGACGACAACGGCATGGAGCATTGTGATGACAAGGGCATGGAGCATTGTTATGACATATTCATGGCTTATTGTGAAGACAGGTGTCAGGGAGCATTGTGATGGCATATGTCATGGTCCATTGTGATGACAATGGCATGGAGCATTGTGATGCCACCTGTCATGGAGGATTGTGATGACAAGAGCATGTATCTTGGTGATCAGATGTGTCATGGAACATTGTGATGACAAGGGACATGGAGCATTGTGATGTCCAGGGCATGGAGCATTGTGATGGCATGTCCGTGGAATATTGTGATGGCAAGATCATGGAGCATTTTGATGACGAGTGTCATCGAGCACTGTAATGACACGGGGCACGGAGAATAGTGATGACAAGTGTCATGGATCATTGTGATAACAAGGGTCATGGAGCATTCTGATGACAAGTTTCTGGAGTATTGTGATGACAATAGCATGGAGCATTGTGATGAAAATGGCATGGTGCATTGTGATGAAAAAGGCATGGAACCTTTTCATGACAGGTTTCAAGGAGCATTCTGACGTCAAGTGTCAGGGAGCATTGTCATGACAAGTGTATTGAGCATTGTGATGACAATGATCATGGAGCATTGTGATGACAATTGTCATGGAGCATTGTGATGACAGGCATCATGGAGCGTTGTGATGACAAGTGTTATGGAACATTGTGATCACAAGGGTTTGGAGCATTGTGATGACAGAGGTCATGGATTATTTTCATTTCAAGTAGCATGGAGCATTGTCATGACATGGCATGAACCAATGTGAACCCAAGGTTCATGGAGGATTTTGATGACAAAGGGAATAGAGTATTTTGATGACAAGCGCATGGAACATTGTGATGACAAGGTCATGTAGCATTTTGCTGACAAATGCATGGAGCATTTTGATGACAAGGGTATTGGAGCACTGTGATGACAAGCGTCACGGAGCATTGTGATTACAGGTGTCATTGAGCATTGGGATGGCAAGGGAATGGATCATTGTGATGACAAGGGTCATGGAGCAGATTGATGAAAAGAGTCCAGGATCATTGTGCTGTCAGTGGCCATGGAGCGTTGTGATGACAGTAGTCATGGAACATTGTGATGAGAAGGTCATAGATCATTGGGTTGAAAATGTTCATGGAGTTTTGTGATGGCAGGGGTCATGGAGCATTGTGTTGACAAGGGAATGGAACATTGTGATGACAAGGTCCTGGAGCATTGTGATGAGAAGTTCCTGGAGCATTGTGATCAGAAGCCCACTGAGACTTGTGATGAGAAGTCTCATGGAGCATTCTGATGAAAAGGTGCATGCAGCATTGTGATCACAGGGGTCTTAGAGAATTGTGAAGGAAAGGACATGGAGCATTGTGATGAACAGGACATGGAGAATTGTGATGGCAAGACCGTGTAGCATTGTGATGAAAAGACCATGGATAATTATGATGAAGAGCGTCATGGATCACTGTAATGACAAAGGGCATGGAGCATTGTGATGACAGGTGTCATGGATCATTGTGATGAGAGGGGTCATGGAGCATTGTGATGACAAGGGTCAATGAGCATTGTGATTAGAAGGTAATGGAGCATTGGGCTGAAAATGTTCATGGAGTATTTTGATGACAGGGGTCATGGAGACTTGGATGACAAGGCCGTGGAACATTGTGATGGCAGGGGTCATGGAGCATTATTATGACAGGGAAAATGGAGCATTGTGATGACTAGGGCAGGGAAAACTGTGATACACGTGTCATAGAGGATTATAATGACAAGGTCATGGAGCATTGTGATGATAAAAGTATCGAGCATTGCCATGACAAGCGTCATGGAGCATTGTGGTGACAAGGGCATGGAGCAATGAGATGGGATGTTTCATGGAGCATTGTGATGAAATGGCAGGGAGCATTGTGATGACAGGGTCATGGAGCAAATTGATGAAAAGTGTCATGGAACATTTTGATGACAGTGGTTATGGAACATTGTGATGTCAGGGTTAATGGAGCATTTTGATGAAAAGGGTCATGGAGCATTCTGATGAAAAGGTGCATGGAGCATTGTGATTACTGGGGTTTGGAAGAATTGTGATGACAAGGGCATGGAACATTGTGATGAGAAGCAATGGAGCATTCTGATGACATGCGTCATGGAGCTTTGTGATGACAAGGACATGGTGCATTTTGATTACAGTGGTCTTGGGGCATTGTGATGAAAAAGGAAAGGATCATTCTGATGAAAAATGCATGGAGCCTTGTCATGACAGGTTTCAAGGAGCATAATGATGACAACTGTCAGGGAGCATTGAGATGATAAGTTTATAGAGCATTGTGATGACAAAGATCATGGAGCATTGTGATGAGAAGACCATGGATAATTGTGATGACCAGCCTCATGGGGCATTGTGATGACAAGTGTTATGGAACACTGTGATCAGAAGGGTTTGGAGCATTTTGATGACAGAGGTCATTGAGCATTTTGATTTCATTGTGATGACAATAGCATGAAATATTATGGTGATGGGCACGGTGCATTGTGATGACAGGGGTCATGGAGCATTGTTATGACAGGGGTAATGGAGCATTGTGATGACAAGGCCATGGGGCATTGGTCTGAAATGTTTCATGGATTATTATGATGAGAGTGGGCCTGGCGCATTGTGATGACAAGGGCCCAGAACACTGTGGTACAGGGTTCATGGAGGACTGTAATGACAAGGGCATGGACCATTGTTATGAGAAGGGCATCGAGCATTGTGATGACAAGCGTCATGGAGATTTGTGATGACAAAGGTCATGGAGCATTTTGATGACATGGGTTATGGAGCATGGTGAGGTAAGGGGTCATGGAGCATTGTGACGAAAAAGGTCATGGAGCATTTTGATGACATGGGTTATGGAGAATTGTGATGTCAGGGGTCATGGAGCACTGTGATGATAAGGGCATGTAGTATTGTGGTGACAGCGGTCATGGAACATTGTGATGACAAGGATGAGGGAGTATTGTGATGACTAGTGATGGAACATTGTGATATCAGTTGTGTTAGAGCATTTTGATGAGAAGTGCATGGAGCATTGTGATGACAAGCTGGTGCAGCATTTTGCTGACAAGCGCATGGAGCATTGTGATGACAAGTGTCATTGAGTGTTGTGCTGAGAAATGCATGGAGCATTGTGATGAAAAGTTCATGGTGCATTGTGGTTACACAGGTCACAAGCCTTGTGATGACGAGGGCATTGACCATTGTGATGACAAATATCATGAAGCATTGTGATGAATGGAGTCATGGAACATTGTGATGAAAGGGGCATGGAGCATTGGTCTCACAAATTTCATGGATTATTCTGATGACAGTGGGCATGGTGCATTGTGATGAAAAGAGAATGGAACATTGTGATGACAACGTCATGGACTATAGTGAAGACAGGTGTCAGGGAGCATTGTGATGACATATGTCATGGTCCATTGTGATGCCAATAACATGGAGCATTGTGATGACACGTGTCATGGACGATTGTGATGACATAGGTAAAGGAGCATTGTGATGATCAGGGCATGGAGCAATGTGATGGCAAGACTGTGGAGCATTGTGATGAGAAGAACATAGATAATTGTGATGAAGAGCATCATAGAGCATTATGATGACAAGAGCCATGGAGCATTCTGACATAAGATATCACCTATGAATAAATGTAAACATGGCTACATATGAACTGAATTAGGAAAGAGAACAGTGTATCACATTTAGAGAACATACTTATGCCTGCTTAAGGGGAAAGAGAGGTGGGGAGATGTACAAAACCAGAGTTTGATATTAGCACAGGTACAGTTCCATAATCCAAATACAGAATAGACAAGACCTACTCCTTCCTCAGTGAATGGGACTGAACACTCATATTCCCTGCAGAGGAATATATCAGAGTAGTAAGAATCTTAAAACCTATGTATCGATATGTCTCTGAAAGGGAATCAAGTGTGTCTAGACTGGCATAAACATGGCATTGAGAATAAATTCAAAACCACTATAAAAAGGAATTTCAAAAACAAAAAAAAAAACTGGGAAATTCTTTACAATTCCTTCAGGGGCTCTGATGAAACCTGGAATGACCCTATCTACAACGACAGCTGGATGTGGCAGAAGGCTGGACACTTGGGACTGAGAGGATTGGTGAGATTCGGTGAGCAAATGCAGACCCTTTAAAGCAATAACGCGTGGCAGACATTCCAAGGTTCCCAAATATCCAGGTTGAAGGGAATATTACTACAGCTATGACATGAACGGGAAACCTAGAGAATGGACACAATGTGAATACGAAAGGTTTCTAAAACTGAACAAATAGTCCCTCTCCTGGTGCTCCGGTTTGACTTTCCAACTGCTTTACTATCAATATCCCAACTTGGAAAGACAGCCCCTTTAACCTCCTGATTCGCACAGGTTGCCAATTTGGCAGAGGATGAAAGGGAAGAGGGAGAACCAATGAGACAGTAGCTCTTAGGCATTTGGACGGGCTTATGTTACTCTAATTTCCCGGCAGGAAGAAGAATTAACCAACGTCTCAGCCACCCGCAAGGAACCAGTATAAGTCCTGAACCAAAATTTTGGACTTGCGGTCAGCTCACAAAAAACGAGTTGAAAAATGGAGCTCAGGGGCACAACAATGCACAAACTGGCAGAGTAATAAAGGACAACAATCGTCCGAAAATCTGTTGAGGGAAGGCAACGAGGTGGACTTGAAAGCGAGCCAGAATAGCAGGAAACAGATTTCAAGAGGTACATTGGAATCGCCTTTAAAGCACAGGAAGAGGGGCACAACTTCGACAATGATGCACTTGGCCAGCAAGAGTGTATGTGTTTCCCCCTGAATATATTAAGGAGAAAACGCGTACGTCCTTTTTGGCCAAGCAAGCAAGCGGGGAACTAAAATCTGAACTAAAATGTAGTATCACTTCCCGCCGGTCAAAAGGGACATCCGCAAAATGTTTAAAAACCAGAAAGGCAAGACAGGCCCTGGAGAACAGGGAGCCTAGTTATGATGATGGGCAGCATGTAAATTGCCAACTGCCTCTCTGGAGGAGTGCATTGTGTTCCCTAAAAGAAGGAAAAAACAGAGCAACAGAGCCAAGGGCACTTCCAGTCTAGGGAATATACCTTGGGAAAACTGAAAATCAATAAGACAGTGCCACCACAAAATTTAGGGCTGCACTGCTTAGAAGAACGTCATCTTGCTTACACCTTAAATATCCCAGGAAAGACAAAAATGGTTCAAGAAATTGTGTTACTTACGTACGATGGAATATCAGTCAGCCATGAAATCAATGTCATAAGGCCAGTAGATTCAAAATGAGTGTATTCAGGTACGATGATTCTAAGTGAAATAAGTCACAGCGAAAAAGAAACTTATCATAAGATATCACTTATGAAGGTCCTGTAAACATGGCTACATATGAACTGAGTTGGGAAAGAGAACAGAGTCTAACATTTAGAAAAAACTCTTATGCCTGCTTAAGGGGGAAGGAGAGGTGGGGTGATGCATAAAACCAGAGTTTGATATTAGTACACGTACCGTTCCAAAAACCAAATATGGAATAGACAATACCCACACTTTCCTCAGTGAAAGGGACTCAAAACCCCATATTTCCCGCAGAGGAATATATCTGACTGATAAGAATCTTAAAACCTATGTATTGATATGTCTCCCTAAGGGAAACAAATTTGTCTTGACTGCCATAAACATGACAGTGAGAATCAGTTCAAACCCACTATAAAAAGGAATTTCAAAAACAAAACAACAAAACAGAGAAATTCTTTACAATTCCTTCAGGGGCTCTGATGAAACCTGAAATGACCCTATCTACAATGACAGCTGGATGTGACATAAGGCTGGACACTTGGGACTGAGAGGATTGGTGAGATTCGGTGAGCAAATGCAGACCATTTAAAGCAATAATGTGTGGCACACATTCCAAGTGTCCCAACTCTCCATGTTGAAGGGAATATTACTACAGCTATAACATGTACGGGAAACCTAGAGAATGGACACACTGTGAATATGAAAGGTTTCTAAAACTCAACTAATAGTCTCTCTCCCGGTGCTCCGGTTTGACTTTCCAACTCCTTTACCATCAATCTCCCAACTTGGAAAGACAGCTCCTTTAACCACCTGGTGTGCACAGGTTGCCAATTTGCCAGAGGATGAAAGGGAAGAGGGAGAACCAATGAGAGAGTAGCTGTTAGGCATTTGGACGGTCACATGTCACTCTAATTTCCCGGAAGGAAGAAGAATTAACCAAAGTCTCAGCCCCGCGCCAGGAACCAGTATAGGTCCTGAACCAAAATTTTGGATTTGCGGTCAGCTCACAAAAAACGAGTTGAAAAATGGATCATAGGGTCACAACAATGCACAAACTGTCAGAGAAATAAAGGACAACAATCGACCAAAAATCTGTTGAGGGAAGGCAACGAGGGGGACTTGAAAGCGAGCCAGAATAGCAGGAAACAGATTTCAAGAGGTACATTGGAATCACCTTTAAAGCACAGGAAGAGGGGAACAACTTCAACAATGATGCACTTGGCCAGAAATGCTGTATGTGTTTTCTCCTGAATATATTGAGGAGAAAACACATACGTTCTTTTTGGCCAAGGAAGCAAGCGGGCAATGCAAATCTGAACTACAATGCAGTATCACTTCCCACCGGTCAAAAGGGACATCCGCAAAATGTGTAAAAGCCAGAAAGGCAAGACAGGCAATGGAGAACAGGGAGCCTAGTTATGCTGATGGGCAGGATGGAAATTACCAACTGCCTCTCTGGAGGAGTGCATTGTGTTCCCTAAAACAGGTAAACAACAGAGCTACAGAGGCAAGGGCACTTCCAGTCTAGGGACTATACCTTGGAAAAACTGAAAATCAATAAGATAGAGCTACCCCAAAATTTTGGGCTGCACTGCTTACAAGAACCTCTACTTGGGTACACCTGAAATATCCCAGGAAAGACAAAAATGGTTCAAAAAATTGTGGTATTTACATACGATGTAATATCCCTCAGCCATGAAATCAATGTCATAAGGCCAGTAGCAGCGAAATGAGTATATTCAGATACGATGATTCTAAGTGAAATAAGTCACAGAGAAAAATAAATTTATCATAAGATATCACTTAAGAAGGTCCTCTAAACATGGCTACACATGAACTGAGTTAGAAAAGAGAACAGAGCCTCACATTTAGAAAACACTCGTGTGCCTGCTTAAGGGGGAAGGAGAGGTGGGGTGATGCATAAAACCAGAGTTTGATATTAGTACAGGTACCGTTCCAAAAACCAAATACGGAATAGAAAAGACCTACACTTTCCTCAGTGAAAGGGACTCAAAACGCCATATTTTCCGCAGAGGAATATATCTGACTGGTAAGAATCTTAAAATCTATGTATTGATATGTCTCCGTAAGGGAATCAAGTGTGTCTAGACTGGCATAAACATGGCAGTGAGAATCAGCTAAAACCCATTATAAAAACGAATTTCAAAAAGAAAACAAAAAAACAGGGAAATTCTTTACAATCCTTCAGGGGCTCTGATGAAACCTGGAATGACCCTATCTAAAACGACAGCTGGATGTGGCATAAGGCTGGACACTTGGGACTGAGAGGATTGGTGAGATTCGGTGAGCAAATGCAGACCCTTTAAAGCAATAATGCGTGGCAAACATTCCAAGGGTCCCAACTCTACAGGATGAAGGGAATATTACTACAGCTATAACATGTACGGGAAACCTAGAGAATGGACACACTGTGAATACGAAAGGTTTCTAAAACTCAACTAATAATCCCTCTCCTGGTGCTCCGGTTTGACTTTCCAACTGCTTTACTATCAATCTCCCAACTTGGAGAGACAGCCCCTTTAACTTCATGGTTCGCACAGGTGGCCAATTTGGTAGAAAATGAAAGGGAAGAGGTAGAACCAATGAGAGAGTAGCTGCTAGGCCTTTGGACGGCCCATGTCATTCTAATTTTCCGGCAGGAAGAAGAATTAACCAAAGTCTCAAACACCCGCCGGGAACCAGTATAGGTCCTGAACCAAAATTTTGGACTTGCGGTCAGCTCACAAAAAACGAGTTGAAAAATGGAGCTCAGGGGCACAACAATGCACAAACTGGCAGAGTAATAAAGGACAACAATCGTCCGAAAATCTGTTGAGGGAAGGCAACGAGGTGGACTTGAAAGCGAGCCAGAATAGCAGGAAACAGATTTCAAGAGGTACATTGGAATCGCCTTTAAAGCACAGGAAGAGGGGCACAACTTCGACAATGATGAACTTGGCCAGCAAGAGTGTATGTGTTTTCCCGTGAATATATTAAGTAGAAAACGCGTACGTCCTTTTTGGCCAAGCAAGCAAGCGGGCAACTAAAATCTGAACTACAATGAAGTATCACTTCCCACTGGTCAAAAGGGACATCCTCAAAATGTTTAAAAACCAGAAAGACAAGACAGGCCCTGGAGAACAGGGAGCCTATTTATGATGATGGGCAGCATGTAAATTGCCAACTGCCTCTCTGGAGGAGTGCACTGTGTTCCCAAAAACAAGGAAACAACAGAGCAACAGAGCCAAGGGCACTTCCAGTCTAGGGAATATACCTTGGGAAAACTGGAAATCAATAAGACAGTGCCACCGCAAAATTTAGGGCTGCACTGCTTACAAGAACGTCATCTTGCTTACACCTTAAATATCCCAGGAAAGACAAAAATGGTTCAAGAAATTGTGTTACTTACGTACGATGGAATATCAGTCAGCCATGAAATCAATGTCATAAGGCCAGTAGCTTCAAAATGAGTGTATTCAGGTACGATGATTCTAAGTGAAATAAGTCACAGCGAAAAAGAAACTTATCATAAGATATCACTTATGAAGGTCCTGTAAACATGGCGACACATGAACTGAGTTCGGAAAGAGAACGTTGTCTTACATATAGAAAACACTCTTATGCCTGCTTAAGGGGGAAGGATAGGTGGGGTGATGCATAAAACCAGAGTTTGATATTAGTACAGGTACGGTTCCAAAAACCAACTGCATATTAGACAAGACCTACCTCTTCTTCAGTGAACGGGACCCCAAACCCCATATTTCCCGCAGAGGAATATATCTGATTGGTAATAATCTTAAAACCTGTGCATTGATATATCTCCATAAGGGAATCAAGAGTGTGTAGACTGGCATAAAGATGGCAGTGAGAATCAGCTCAAACCCACTATAAAAAGGAATTTCAAAAACAAAACAAAAAACAGGGAAATTCTTTACAATTCCTTCAGGGGCTCTGATGAAACCTGGAATGACCCTATCTACAAAAACAGCTGGATGTGGCATAAGGCTGGACACGTGGGACTGAGAGGATTGGTGAGATTGGGTGAGCAAATGCAGACCATTTAAAGCAATAATGCGTGCCACACATTCCAAGGGTCCCAACTCTCCAGGTTGAAGGGAATATTACTACAGCTATAACATGTACGGGAAACCTAGAGAATGGACACCATGTGAATACGAAATGTTTCTAAAACTCAATTAATAGTCCCTCTCCTGGTGTTCCGGTTTGACTTTCGAACTGCTTTACTATCAATCTCCCAACTTGGAGAGACAGCCCCTTTAACCTACTGGTTCTCACAGGTTGCCTATTTGGCAGAGGATGAAAGGGAAGAGGGAGAACCAATGAGAGAGTAGCTGTTAGGCATTTGGACGGGCACATGTCTCTCTAATTTCCAGGCAGGAAAATGAATGAACCAAAATCTCAGCCAGCTGCCAGGAAACAGTATAGGTCCCGAACCAAAATTTTGGACTTGTGGTCAGCTCACAAAAAAAACGAGTTGAAAAATGTAGCTCAGAGGCACAGCAATTCACAAACTGGCAGAGTAATAAAGGACAACTATCGTCCAAAAATCTGTTGAGGGAAGGCAACGATGTGGACTTCAGAGCGAGCAAGAAGAGCCGGAAACTGATATGAAGAGGTACAATGGAATTGCCTTTAAAGCATAGGAAGAGGGGCACAACTTCGACAATGATACATTTGGCCAAAAAGGGCGTATGCGTTTTCTCCTGAATATATTCTGGAGAAAATGCATACGCCCTTTTTGGGCAAGCAACAAGCGGGCAATGCAAATCTGCACTACAAAGAATTATCACTTCCCACCAGTCAAAAGGGACATCCCCCAAATGTGTAAAAACCACAAAGGCAAGACAGGCTCTGGAGAAAGGGAGCCTAGTTATGCTGATGGGCAGGATGTAAATTGCCAACTGCCTCTCTGGAGGAGTGCATTGTGTTCCCTAAGACAAGGAAACAACAGAGCTACAGAGCCAAGGGCACTTCCAGTCTAGGGAATATACTTTGGGCATACGGAAAATCAATAAGACAGAGCCACTCCAAAATTTAGGGCTGCACTGCTTACAAGAACCTCAAATTGGGTACACCTTAAATTTCCCACAAAAGACAAAAATGGTTCAAGAAACTGTGTTACCTACGTACGATGGAATAGCCCTCAGCCATGAAATCAATGTCATAAGGCCAGTAGCAGCACAATGAGTGGATTCAGGTACGATGATTCTATGTGAAATAAGTCACACAGAAAAAGAAACTTATAATAAGATATCACTTATGAAGTTCCTGTAAACATGGCTACACATGAAATGAGTTAGGAAAGAGAAAAGAGTCTCACGTTTAGAAAACACTCTTATGCCTACTTAAGGGGAAAGGAGCGGATGGGTGATGCATAAAACCAGAGTTTGATATTCGTACAGCTACCATTCCAAAACCCAAATATGGAATAGACAAGACCTACACCTTCGTCAGTGAAAGGGACTCAAAACACCATATTTCCCGCAGAGGAATATATCTGACTAGTAAGAATCTTAAAACCTATGTATTGATATGTCTCCGTAAGGGAATGATGTAGGTCTAGACTGGCATAAACATGGCAGTGAGAATCAGCTCAAACCCACTATAAAAAGGAATTTCATAAAAAAAAAAAAACAGGGAAATTCTTTACAATTCCTACAGGGGCTCTGATGAAACCTGGAATGAACCTCTCTACAAGTACAGCTGGATGTGGCATAAGCCTGGACACCAGGGACTGAGAGGTTTGGTGAGATTCAGTGAGCAAATGCAGACCATTTAAAGCAATAATGCGTGGCACACATTCCAAGTTTCCCAACTCTCCAGGTTGTAGGGAATATTACCACAGATATAACATGTACGGGAAACCTAGAGAGTGGACACAATGTGAATATCAAAGGTTTCTAAAACTCAACTAGTAGTCCCTCTCCTGGTGCTCCGGTTTGTATTTCCAACTGCTTTACTATCAATGTCCCAAATTGGAGAGACAGCCCCTTTAACCTCCTGGTTCTCACAGGTTGCCAGTATGGCAGAGGATGAAAGGGAAGATGGAGAACCAATGAGAGAATAGCTGTTAGGCATTTGGACGGGCACATGTCACTCTAATTTCCCGGCAGGAAGAAGATTTAATCAAATTCTCAGCTACCCACTGGGAACCTGTATAGGTCCTGAACCAAAATTTTGGACCTGTGGTCAGCTCACAAAAAATGAGTCGAATAATGGAACTCAGGGGCACAGCAATTCACAAACTGGCAGAGTACTAAAGGGCAACTACCGTCCAAAAATCTGTTGAGGGAAGTCAACGAGGCAGACTTGAAAGCGAGTCTGAATAGGAAGAAACAGATTTCAAGAGGTACATTGGAATCACCTTCAAAGCACAGGAAGAGGGGCACAACTTCGACAATGATGCATTTGGCCAAAAAGGGTGTATGCGTTTTCTCCTGATTATATTCAGCAGAAAACCTATACGCCCTTTTTGGTCAAGCAACAAGCGGGCAATGCAAATCTGCACTACAAAGAAGTATCACTTCCCACCGGTAAAAAGGGACATCCGCAAAATGTGTAAAAACCAGAAAAGCAAGACAACCCCTCGAGAACAGGGAGCCTTTTTATGATGATAGGCGGGATGTAAATTGCCAACTCCCTCTCTGAAAGAGTGCATTGTGTTCCCTAAAACAGGTAAACACCAGAGCTACAGAGCCAAGGCACTTCCAGTCTAGGGAATATACCATGCGAAATCTGAAAATCAATAAGACGGAGCCACCCCAAAATTTAGGGCTGCACTGCTTACAAGAACCTCAACTTGGGTACACCATAAATATCCCAGGAAAGACAAAAATGGTTAAAGAAATTGTGTTACTAACGTATGATGGAATATCACTAAGCCATGAAATCAATGTCATAGGCCAGTAGCAACAAAATGAGTGGATTCAGGTACGATGATTCTAAGTGAAATAAGTCACAGAGAAAAAGAAACTTATCATAAGATATCACTTATGAAGGTCCTGTAAACATGGCTACACATGAAATGAGTTAGGAAAGAGAACAGAGTCTCACATTTATAAAACACTCTTATGCTTGCTTATGGGGGAAGGAGAGGTGGGGTGATGCATAAAACCAGAGTCTGATATTCGTACAGGTACCATTCCAAAAACCAACTACGGATTATACAAATCCTACACCTTCCTCCGTGAAAGGGACTCAAAACCCCATATTTCCCGCAGAGGAATATATCTGACTAGTAAGAAACTTAAAACCTATGTATTGATATGTCTCCGTAAGGAAATCAAGTGTGTCTAGGCTGGCTTAAACATGGCAGTGAGAATCAGCGCAAACCCACTATAAAAAGTAATTTCCAAAACAAAACAAAAAAACAGGGAAATTCTTTACAATTCCTTCAGGGGCTCTGATGAAACCTGGAATGACCATATATAAAACGACAGCTGGATGTGGCATAAGGCTGGACCCTTGTGACTGAGAGGATTGGTGAGTTTTGGTGAGCAAATGCAGACCATTTAAAACAATAATGTGTGGCACGCATTCCAAGGGTCCCAACTCTCTTGGTTGAAGGGAATATTACTACAGCTATAACAAGTGTGGGAAACCTAGAGAATGGACACACTGTGAATACGAAAGGTTGCTAAAACTCAACTAATAGTCCCTCTCCTGGTGCTCCAGTTTGAATTTCCTACTGCTTTATTATCAATCTCCAACTTGCAGAGACAGCCCATTTAACCTCCTGGTACTCACAGGTTGCCAGGTTGGCAGAGGAAGAAAGGGAAGATAGAGAACCAATGAGAGAATAGCTGTTAGGCATTTGAACGGGCACATGTCACTCTAATTTCCCGGCAGGAAGAAGAATTAATCAAATTCTCAGCCACCCACTGGGAACCTGTATAGGTCCTGAACCAAAATTTTGGACTTGTGGTCAGCTCACAAAAAATGAGTTGAAAAATGGAGCTCAGGGACACAGCAATTCAAAAACTGGCAGAGTACTAAAGGGCAACTATCGTCCAAAAACCTGTTGAGGGAAGGCAACGAGGCGGACTTGAATGCGAGCCAGAATAGCAGGAAACAGATTTCAAGATGTACATTGGATTCGCCTTCAAAGCACAGGAAGAGGGGCACAACTTCGACAATGATGCACTTGGCCAAAAAGGGCGTATGCGTTTTCTCCTGAATATATTCAGGAGAAAACTCATACGCCCTTTTTGGCCAAGCAAGCAACCGGGCAATGCAAATCTGCACTACAAAGAAGTATCACTTCCCACCGGTCAAAAGGGACATCCGCAAAATGTGTAAAAACCAGAAAGGCAAGGCAGGCCATGGAAAAGAGGGAGCCTTGTTATGCTGATGGGCGGGATGTGAATTGTCAACTGCCTCTCTGGAGGAGTGCATTGTTTTCCCTAAAACAAGGAAACAACAGAACAACAGAGCCAAGGGCACTTCCAGTCTAGGGAATATACCTTGGGAATACTGAAAATCAATAAGACAGAGCCACCGAAAAATTTAGTGCTGCACTGCTTACAAGAACCTCAACGTGGGTACACCTTAAATATCCTAGGAAAGACAAAAATGGTTCAAGATATTGTGTTACTTACGTACGATGGAATATCCTTCAGCCATGAAATCAATGTTATAAGGCCAGTAGCAGCAAAATGAGTGGATTCAGGTACGATGATTCTAAGTGAAATAAGTCACAGAGAAAAAGAAACTTATTATAAGATATCACTTATGAAGGTCTTGTAAACATGCCTACACATGAACTGAGATAGGAAAGAGAACAGAGTCTCACATTTAGAAAACACTCTTATGCCTGATAAACGGGGAAGGAGGGGTGGGGTGATGCATAAAACCAGAGTTTGATATTAGTACAGGTACCGTTCCAAAAACCAAATACGGAATAGACAAGACCTACACTTTCCTCAGTGAAAGGGACTCAAAACCCCATATTTCCCACAGAGGAATATATCTGACTGATAAGAATCTTAACACCTATGTATTGATATGTCTCCGTAAGGGAATCAAGTTTGTCTAGACTGGCATAAACATGGCAGTGAGAATCAGTTCAATCCCACTATAAAAAGGAATTTCAAAAACATAACACAAAAAAAGGGAAATTCTTTACAATTCCTTCAGGGGCTCTGATGAAACCTAGAAATACCCATTCTACAACGACAGCTGGATGTGGCATAAGGCTGGACACATGGGGCTGAGAGGACTCGTATGATTAGGTGAGCAAATGCAGACCCTTTAAAGCAATAATGCGTGGCACACATTCCAAGGGTCCCAACTCTCCAGGTTGAAGGGAATATTACTACAGCAATAACAGGTACGGGAGACGTAGAGAATGGACACACTGTGAATACGAAAGGTTTCTAAAACTCAACTAATAATCCCTCTCCTGGTCCTCCAGTTTGCCTTTCCAACTGCTTTACTATCAATCTCCCAACTTGAAGAGACAGCCCCTTTAAGCTCCTGCTTTTCACAGGTGGCCAATTTGGTAGAGAATGAAAGGGAAGAGGGAGAACCAATGAGAGAGTAGCTGTTAGGCATTTGGACGGGCATATGTCACTCTAATTTCCCAGCAGGAAGAAGAATTTATCAAATTCTCAGTCACCCATTGGGAACCTTTATAAGTCCTGAACCAACATTTTGGACTTGTGGTCAGCTCACAAAAAGTGAGTTGAAAAATGGAGCTCTGGGGCACAGCAATTCACAAACTGGCAGAGTACTAAAGGGCAACTATCGTCCAAAAATCTGTTGAAGGAAGGCAACGAGGTGGACTTGAAAGTGAGCAGGAATAGCAGGAAACAAATTTAAAGAGGTACATTTGAATCGCCTTCAAAGCACAGGAAGAGGGGCACAACTTCAACAATGATGCACTTGGCCAAAAAGGGCGTATGCGTTTTCTCCTGAATATATTCAGGAGAAAACGCATACACCCTTTTTGGCCAAGCAAGCAAGCGGGCAATGCAAATCTGCACTACAAAGAAGTATCACTTCCCACCGGTCAAAAGGGACATCCGCAAAATGTGTAAAAACCAGAAAGGCAAGACAGGCCCTGGAAAACAGGGAGCCTTGTTATGCTGATGGACGGGATGTAAATTGCCAATTCCCTCTCAGGAGGAGTGCATTGTGTTCCCTAAAACAGGTAAACACCAGAGCTACAGAGCCAAGGGCACTTCCAGTCTAGGGAATATACCATGGGAAAACTGAAAATCAATAAGACAGAGCCACCCCAATATTTAGGGCTGCACTGCTTACAAGAACCTCAACTTGGGAGCACCTTAAATATCCCAGGAAAGACAAAATTCGTTCAAGATATTGTGGTACTTACATAAGATGGAATATCCCTCAGCCATGAAATCAACGTCATAAGGCCAGAAGCATCAAAATGGGTGGATTCAGGTACGATGATTTTAAGTGCAATAAGTCACAGAGAAAAAGAAACTTATCATAAGATATCACTTATGAAGGTCCTGTAAAAATGGTTACACATGAACCGAGTTAGGAAAGAGAACAGAGTCTCACATTTAGAAAACACTCTTATGCCTGCGTAAGGGGAAAGGAGAGGAGGGGTGATGCATAAAACCAGAGTTTGATATTCGTACATCTACCTTTCCAAAAACCAAATATGGAATAGACAAGACCTACACCTTCCTCAGGGAAAGGTACTCAAAACCCCATATTTCACGCAGAGTAATATATCTGACTAGTAAGTATCTTAAAACCTATGTATTGATATGTCTCCATAAGGGAATCAAGTGTGTCTAGACTGGCATAAACATGGCAGTGAGAATCAGCTAAAACCCACTATAAAAAGGAATTTCAAAAACAAAACAAAAAAACAGGGAAATTCTTTACAATTGCTACAGGGTCTCTGATGAAACCTGGAATGGCCCCCTGTACAAGGACAGCTGGATGTGGCATAAGCTTGGACACTTGGGACTGAGAGTTTTAGTGAGATTCAGTGAGCAAATGCAGACCATTTAAAGCAATAAAGTGTGGCACACATTCCAAGGGTCCCAACTCTCCATGTTGAAGGGAATATTACCACAGCTATAACATGTACGGGAAACCTAGAGAATGGACACACAGTTAATACAAAAGGTTTATAAAACTCAACTAAGAGTCCCTCTCCAGGTGCTCCGCTTTGAATTTCCAACTGCTTTACTATCAATCTCCCAACTTGGAGAGACAGCCCCTTTAACCTCCTCGTTCACAGAAGTTGCCAATTTGGCAGAGGATGAAAGGGAAGAGGGAGAACCAATGAGAGATTAGCTGTTAGGCATTTGGACGGGCACATGTCACTCTAATTTCCCACAGAAAGAAGAATTAACCAAACTTTCAGCCACCCGCCGGGAACCAGTATAGATCCTGAAGCAAAATTTTGGACTTGCGGTCAGCTCACAAAAACGAGTTGAAAAATGGAGCTCAGGGGCACAGCAATTCACAAACTAGCAGAGTAATAAAGGGCAACTATCGTCCAAAAATCTGTTGAGGGAAGGCAGCAAGGCGGACTTGAAAGCAAGCCAGAATAGCAGGAAACAGATTTCAAGAGGTACATTGAAATCGCCTTTAAAGCACAGGAAGAGGGGCACAATTTCAACAATGAAGAACTTGCCCAAAAAGGGTGTATGTGTTTCCTCCGGAATATATTTAGGAGGAAATGCATACGCAATTTTTGACCAAGCAAGCAAGCGGGCAATGCAATTCTGCAGTACAAAACGTATCAGTTCCCAGCCGTCAAAAGGAACATCTGCAAAATGTGTAAAAACCAGAAAGGCAAGATAGGCCCTGGAGAACAGGGAGCCTAGTTATGCTGATGGGCAGGATGTAAATTGCCATCTGCCTCTCTGGAGGAGTGCATTGTGTTCCCTAAAACAATTAAACAACAGATCTACAGAGCCAAGGGCACTTCCAGCCTAGGGAATATACCTTGGGAAAACTGAAAATCAGTAAGACAGTGCCACCCCAAAATTTAGGGCTTCACTGCTTACAAGAACCTCAACTTGGGTACACCTTAAATATCCCAGGAAAGACAAAATTGGTGCAAGAATTTGTGGTACTTATGTACGATGGAATATCCCTCATTAATGAAATCAATGTCATAAGGCCAGAAGCAGCAAAATGAGTGGATTCAGGTACGATGATTCTAAGTGAAATAAGTCAGAGAGAAAAAGAAACTTATCATAAGATATCACTTATGAAGGTCCTGTAAACATGCCTACACATGAACTGAGATAGGAAAGAGAACAGAGTCTCACATTTAGAAAACACTCTTATGCCTGATAAACTGGGAAGGAGAGGTGGGGTGATGCATAAAACCAGAGTTTGATATTAGTACAGGTACCGTTCCAAAAACCAACTGCACATTAGACAAGACCTACACTTTCCTCAGTGCAAGGGACTCAAAACCCCATATTTCCCACAGAGGAATATATCTGACTGATAAGAATCTTAAAACCTATGTATTGATATGTCTCCATATTGGAATCAAGTTTGTCTAGACTGGCATAAACATGACAGTGAGAATCAGTTCAAACCCACTATAAAAAGGAATTTCAAAACAAAACACAAAAACAGGGAAATTCTTTACAATTCCTTCAGGGGCTCTGATGAAACCTAGAATGTCCCTTTCTACAATGACAGCTGGATTTGGCATATGGCTGGACACTTGGGACTGAGAGGATTGGTGAGATTCAGTGAGCAAATGCAGACCCTTTAAAGCAATAATGTGTGGCACACATTCCAAGGGTCCCAACTCTCCAGGTTGAAGGGAATATTACTACAGTTATAACATGTACGGGAAACCTAGAGAATGGACACAGTGTGAATACAAAAGGTTTCTAAAACTGAACAAATAGTCCCTATCCCGGTGCTCCGGTTTGAATTTCCAACTTCTTTACTATCAATCTCTCAACTTGGAGAGACAGCCCCTTTAACCTTCTCGATCGCAGAAGTTGCCAATTTGGCAGAGGATGAAAGGGAAGACGGAGAACCAATGAGAGAGTAGCTGTTAGGCATTTGGACGGGCATATGTCACTCTAGTTTCCCGGCAGGAAGAAGAATTAAGCAAAGTCTCAGCCAACTGCCGGGAACCAGTATAGGTCCTGAACTTAAATTTTTGACTTGCGGTCAGCTCACAAAAAACGAGTTGAAAAATGGAGCTCCGGGCCACAGCAATTCACAAACTGGCAGAGTAATAAAGGACAACAATCGTTCAAAATTCTGCTGAGGGAAGGAAAAGAGGCGGACTTGAAAACGAGCCAGAATAGCAGAAAACAGATTTCAAGAGGTACATTGGAATTACTTTAAAGCACAGGAAGAGGGGCACAACTTCGACAATGATGCACTTGGCCAAAAAGAGCGTATGCGTTTTCTCCTGAATATATTCAGGAGAAAATGCATATGCCCTTTTTGGCCAAGCAAGCAGGCGGGCAATGCAAATCTGCACTACAAAGAAGTATCATTTCCCACCCGTCAAAAGGGACATCCGCAAAATGTTTAAAATCCAGAAAGGGAAGACAGGCAATGGAGAAGAGGAAGCCTAGTTATGCTGATGGGCAGGATATAAATTGACAACTGCCTCTCTGGAGGAGTGAATTGTGTTCCCTAAAACAAGTAAACAACAGAGCTACAGAGCCAAGGGCACTTAAAGTCTACGGAATAAAACTTGGGAAAACTGAAAATCAATAAGATAGAGCCTCCTCATTATTTAGGGCTGCACAGCTTACAAGAACCTCAACATGGGTACACCTTAAATATACCAGGATAGACAAAAATGGTTCAAAAATTGTGGTATTTACATACGATGTAATATCCCGCAGCCATGAAATCAATGTCATAAGCCCAGTAGCATCAAAATGAGTGGATACAGGTACGATGATTCTAAGTGAAATTAGTCACAGAGAAAAATAAATTTATCCTAAGATATCACTTATGAAGGTCCTCTAAACATGGCTACACATGAGCTGAGTTAGGACAGAGAACAGAGCCTCACATTTAGAAAACACTCTTGTGCCTGCTTAAGGGGGAAGGAGAGGTGGGGTGATGCATAGAACCAGAGTTTGATATTAGTACAGGTACCGTTCCAAAAACCAAATACGGAATAAAAAAGACCTACACTTTCCTCAGTAAAAGGGACTCAAAACGCCATATGTCTCGCAGAGGTATATATCTGACAAGTAAGAAACTTAAAACCTATGTATTGATACGTCTCCGTAAGGGAATGAAGTGTGTCTTGACTGCCATAAACATGGCAGTGAGAATCACCTCAATCCCCCTATAAAAAGGAATTTCTAAAATAAAACAAAAAAACAGGGAAATTCTTTACAATTCCTTCAGGGGCTGTGATGAAACCTGGAATGACCTTATCTACAACCACAGCTGGATGTGGCATAAGCCTGGACACTTGGGACTGAGACGATTGGTGAGATTCAGTGAGCAAATGCAGACCATTTAAAGCAATAATATGTGGCACACATTCCAAGGGTCCCAACTCTCCAAGTTGAAGGGAATATTACTACAGCTATAACATGTACTGGAAACCTAGAGAATGGACACCATGTGAATATGAAAGGTTTCTAAAACTCAATTAATAATCCCTCTCCTGGTGCTCCGGTTTGACTTTGCAAGTACTTTACTATTAATCTCCCAACTTGGAAAGACAGCCCCTGTAACCTCCTGGTTCGCACAGGTTGCCAATTTGGCAGAGGATGAAAGGGAAGAAGGAGAACCAATGAGAGAGTAGCTGTTAGGCATTTGGACGGGCACATGTCACTATAATTTCCCGGAAGGAAGGAGAATTAACCAAAGTCTCAGCCACCCGCCGGGAACCAGTATAGGTCCTGAACCAAAATTTTGGACTTGCGGTCAGCTCACAAAAAACGAGTTGAAAAATGGAACTTAGGGGCACAACAATGCACAAACTGTCAGAGAAATAAAGGACAACAATCGTCCAAAAATCTGTTGAGGCAAGGCAATGATGCGGACTTGAAAACGAGCCAGAATAGCAAGAAACAGATTTCAAGAGGTATATTGGAATCACCTTTAAAGCACAGGAATAGGGGCACAACATCGACAATGATGCACTTGGCCCAAAAGGGCATATGAGTTTTCTCCAGAATATATTCAGGAGAAAACACATACGCGCTTTTTGGCCAAGCAAGCAAGCGGGCAATGCAAATCTGCACTACAATGAAGTATCACATCCCACCGGTCAATAGGGACATCCGCAAAATGTGTAAAAACCAGAAAGGCAAGATAGGCCCTGGAGAACAGGGAGCCTAGTTATGCTGATGGAAAGGATGTAAATTGCAAACTGCCTCTCTGGAGGAGTGCATTTTGTTCCCTAAAACAAGGAAACAACAGAGCTACAGAGCCAAGGGCACTTCCAGTCTAGGGGATATACCTTGGGAAAACTGAAAATCAATAAGACAGAGCCACCCCAAAATTTAGGGCTGCACTGCTTACAAGAACCTCAACTTGGGTACACCTTAAATATCCCAGGAAAGACAAAAATGTTTCAAGAAATTGTGTTACTTACATACGATGGAATATCAGTCAGCCACGAAATCAATGTCATAAGGCCAGTAGCTTCAAAGTGAGTGGATTCAGGTACGATGATTCTAAGTGAGATAAGTCACAGAGAAAAAGAAACTTATCATAAGATATCACTTATGAAGGTCCTGTAAACATGGCTACATATGAACTGAGTTAGGAAAGAGAACAGAGTCTCACATTTAGAAAACACTCTTACGCCTGCTTAAGGGGGAAGGAGAGGTGGGGTGATGCATAAAAACAGAGTTTGATATTAGTACAGGTACCATTCCAAAAACCAAATACGGAATAGACAAGACCTACACTTTCCAGAGTGAAAGGGACTCAAAACCCCATATTTCCCGCAGAGGAATATATCTGACTGGTAAGAATCTTAAAACCTATGTATTGATATGTCTCCGTAAGGGAATCAAGTTTGTCTAGACTGGCATAAACATGGCAGTGAGAATCAATTCAAACCCACTATAAAAAGGAATTTCAAAAACAAAACAAAAAATCAGGGAAATTCTTTACAATTCCTTCAGGGGCTCCGATGAAACCTGGAATGACCCTATCTACAATGACAGCTGGATGTGGCATAAGGCTGGACACTTGGGACTGAGAGGATTGGTGAGATTCGGTGAGCAAATGCAGACCCTTTAAAGCAATAATGCGTGGCACACATTCCAATGGCACCAACTCTCCAGGTTGAAGGGAATATTACTACAGCTATAACATGTACGGGAAACCTAGAGAATGGACACACTGTGAATATGAAAGGTTTCTAAAACTCAACTAATAATCCCTGTCCTGGTGCTCCAGCTAGACTTTCCAACTGCTTTACTATCAATCTCCCAACTTGGAAAGACAGCCCCTTTAACCTCCTTGTTCTCACAGGTGGCCAATTTTGTAGAGGATGAAAGGGAAGAGGGAGAACCAATGAGAGTGTAGCTGTTAGGCATTTGGACGGGCACATATTATTCTAATTTCCCGGCAGAAAGAAGAATTAACCAACGTCTCAGACACCCGCCGGGAACCAGTATAGGTCCTCAACCAAAATTTTGGACTTGCGGTCAGCTCACAAAAAAACGAGTTCAAAAATGGAGCTCAGGGCCACAGAAATTCACAAACTGGCAGAGAAATAAAGGACAACAATCGTCCAAATATCTGTTGAGGGAAGGCAACGAGGCGGACTTGAAAGCGAGCCAGAATAGGAGGAAACAGATTTCAAGAGGTACATTGGAAACGCCTTTAAAGCACAGGAAGAGGGGCACAACTTCGAAAATGATGCACTTGGCCAATAAGGGCGTGTGCGTTTTCTCGTGAATATATTCAGGAGAAAATGCATAGGCCCTTTTTGGCCAAGCAAGCAAGCAGGCAATTCAAATCTGCACTACAAACAAGTATCATTTCCCACCGGTCAAAAGAGACTTCCGCAAAATGTGTAAAAGCCAGAAAGGCAAGACAGGCAATGGAGAATAGGGAGCCTAGTTATGCTGATTGGCAGGATGTAAATTGCCAACTGCCTCTCTGGAGGAATGCACTGTGTTCCCTAAAACAAGTAAACAACAGAGCTACAGAGCCAAGGGCACTTCCAGTCTAGGGAATATACATTGGGAAAACTGAAAATTAATAAGATAGAGTCACCCCAATATTTAGGGCTGTACTGCTTACAAGAAGCTCAACTTGGGTACACTTTAAATATCCCAGGAAAGACAAAAATGTTTCAAAAAATTGTGGTATTTACATACAATGTAATAACCCTCAGCCATGAAATCAATGTCATGAGGCCAGTAGCAGCAAAATGAGTGGATTCAGGTTCGATGATTCTAAGTGCAATAAGTCACAGAGAAAAATAAATTTATCATAAGATATCACTTATGAAGTTCCTCTAAACATGGCTACACATGAACTGAGTTGGGAAAGAGAACAGAGCCTCACATTTGAAAACACTCTTGTGCCTGCTTAAGGGGGAAGGAGAGGTGGAGAGATGCATAAAACCAGAGTTAGATACTAGTACAGATACCGTTCCAAAAACCAAATACGGAATAGACAAGACCTACAGTTTCCTCAGTGAAAGGGACTCAAAACGCCATACTTCCCGCAGAAGAATATATCTGACTGGTAAGAATCTTAAAATCTATGTATTGATATGTCTCCGTAAGGGAATCAAGTTTGTCTAGACTGGCATAAACATAGCAGTGAGAATCAGTTCAAACCCACTATAAAAAGGAATTTCAAAAACAAAACAAAAATCAGGGAAATTCTTTACAATTCCTTCAGGGGCTATGATGAAACCTGAAGTGACCCTATCCACAACGGCAGCTGGATGTGGCATAAGGTTGGACACTTGGGACTGAGACGATTGGTGAGATTCGGTGAGCAAATGCAGACCATTTAAAGCAATAATATGTGGCACACATTCCAAGGGTCCCAACTCTCCAGGTTGAAGGGAATATTACTACAGCTATAACATGTACTGGAAACCTAGAGAATGGACACACTGTGAATATGAAAGGTTTCTAAAACTCAATTAATAATCCCTCTCCTGGTGCTCCGGTTTGACTTTGCAAGTACTTTACTATTAATCTCCCAAATTGGAAAGACAGCCCCTGTAACCTCCTGGTTCGCACAGGTTGCCAATTTGGCAGAGGATGAAAGGGAAGAAGGAGAACCAATGTGAGAGTAGCTGTTAGGCATTTGGACGGGCACATGTCACTATAATTTCCCGGAAGGAAGGAGAATTAACCAAAGACTCAGCCACCCGCTGGGAACCAGTATAGGTCCTGAACCAAAATTTTGGACTTGCGGTCAGCTCACAAAAAACGAGTTGAAAAATGTAACTTAGTGGCACAACATTGCACAAACTGTCAGAGAAATAATGGACAACAATCGTCCAAAAATCTGTTGAGGCAAGGCAACGATGCGGAATTGAAAGCGAGCCAGAATAGCAAGAAACAGATTTCAAGAGGTACAATGGAATCGCCTTTAAAGCACAGGAATAGGGGCACAACTTCGAAAATGATGCACTTGGCCAATAAGGGCGTGTGCATTTTCTCGTGAATATATTCAGGAGAAAATGCATAGGCCCTTTTTGGCCAAGCAAGCAAGCGGGCAATACAAATCTGCACTACAAACAAGTATCATTTCCCACCGGTCGAAAGGGACATCCGCAAAATGTGTAAAACCCAGAAAGGCAAGACAGGCAATGGAGAATAGGGAGCCTAGTTATGCTGATTGGCAGGATGTAAATTGCCAACTGCCTCTCAGGAGGAATGTACTGTGTTCCCTAAAACAAGTAAACAACAGAGCTACAGAGCCAAGGGCACTTCCAGTCTAGGGAATATACATTGGGAAAACTGAAAATCAATAAGATAGAGCCACCCCAATATTTAGGGCTGCACTGCTTACAAGAACCTCAACTTGGGTACACTTTAAATATCCCAGGAAAGACAAAAATGTTTCAAAAAATTGTGGTATTTACATACAATGTAATAACCCTCAGCCATGAAATCAATGTCATGAGGCCAGTAGCAGCAAAATGAGTGGATTCAGGTTCGATGATTCTAAGTGCAATAAGTCACAGAGAAAAATAAATTTATCATAAGATATCAATTATGAAGGTCCTCTAAACATGGCTACAAATGAACTAAGTTAGGAAAGAGAACAGAGCCTCACATTTGAAAACACTCTTGTGCCTGCTTAAGGGGGAAGGAGAGGTGGAGAGATGCATAAAACCAGAGTTAGATAGTAGTACAGATACCGTTCCAAAAACCAAATACGGAATAGACAAGACCTACACTTTCCTCCGTGAAAGGGACTCAAAACGCCATATTTCCCACAGAGGAATATATCTGACTGGTAAGAATCTTAAAATCTATGTATTGTTATGTCTCCGTAAGGGAATCAAGTTTGTCTAGACTGGCATAAACATGGCAGTGAGAATCAGTTCTAACCCACTATAAAAATGAATTTCAAAATCAAAACAAAAATAAGGGAAATACTTTACAATTCCTTCAGGGGCTCTGATGAAACCTGGAATGACCCTATCCACAACGACAGCTGGATGTGGCATAAGGTTGGACACTTGGGACTGAGAGGATTGGTGAGATTCAGTGAGCAATCCAGACCCTTTAAAGCAAAAATGCGTGGCACACATTCGAAGGGTCCCAACTCTTCAGGATGAAGGGAATATTACTACAGCTATAACATGTACGGGAAACCTAGAGAATGTACACACTGTGAATACGAAAGATATCTAAAACTCAACTAATAATCCCTCTCCTGGTGCTCCGGTTTGACTTTCCAACAGCTTTACTATCAATCTCCCAACTTGGAGAGACAGCCCCTTTAAGCTCCTGGTTCTGAGAGGTGGCCAATTTGGGAGAGGATGAAAGGGAAGAGGGAGAACGAATGAGAGAGTAGCTGTTAGGCATTTGGACGGGCACATGTCATTCTAATTTCCCGGCAGAAAGAAGAATTAACCAAAGTCTCAGAAACCCGCCGGGAGCCAGTATAGGTCCTGAACCAAAATTTAGAAATTGCGGTCAGCTCACAAAAAACGAGTTGAAAAATGGAGCTCAGGGGCACTGCAATGCAGAAACTTGCAGAGTAATAAAGAACAACAATCGTCCGAAAATCTGTTGATGGAAGGCAACGAGGCAGACTTGAAAGCGAGCCAGAATAGCAGGAAACAGATTTCAAGAGGTACATTGGAATCGCCTTTAAAGCACAGGAATAGGGGCACAACTTCGACAATGATGCACTTGGCCCAAAAGGGTGTATGCGTTTTCTCCTGAATATATTCAGGAGAAAACGCATACACGCTTTTTGGCCAAGCAAGCAAGCGGCCAATGCAAATCTGTACAACAATGAAGTATCACATACCACCGGTCAAAAGGGACATCCGCAAAATATGTAAAAACCAGAAAGGCAAGATACGCCCTGGAGAACAGGGAGCCTAGTTATGCTGATGGAAAGGATGTAAATTGCAAACTGCCTCTCTGGAGGAGTGCACTGTGTTCCCAAAAACAAGGAAACAAAAGAGCTACAGAGCCTAGGGCAATTCCAGTCTAGGGAATATACCTTGGGAAAACTGAAAATCAATAAGACAGAGCCACCCCAAAATTTAGGGCTGCACTGCTTACAAGAACCTCAACTTGGGTACTCCTTAAATGTCCCAGAAAAGACAAAAATGTTTCAAGAAATTGTGTTACTTACGTACGATGGAATATCAGTCAGCCATGAAATCAATGTCATAAATCCAGTAGCTTCAAAGTGAGTGGATTCAGGTACGATGATTCTAAGTGAGATAAGTCACAGAGAAAAAGAAACTTATCATAAGATATCACTTATGAAGGTCCTGTAAACATGGCTACATATGAACTGAGTTAGGAAAGAGAACAGAGTCTCACATTTAGAAAACACTCTTATGCCTGCTTAAGGGGGAAGGAGAGGTGGGGTGATGCATAAAACCAGAGTTTGATATTAGTACAGGTACAGTTCGAAAAACCAACTACAGAATAGACAAGACCTACACTTTCCTCAGTGAAAGGGACTCAAAACCCCATATTTCCCGCAGAGGAATATATCTGAGTGGTAAGAATCTTAAAACCTATGTATTGATATGTCTCCGTAAGGGAATCAAGTTTGTCTAGACTGGCATAAACATGGCAGTGAGAATCAGTTCAAACACACTATAAAAAGGAATTTCAAAAACAAAACAAAAAAACAGGGAAATTCTTTCCAATTCCTTCAGTGGCTCTGATGAAACCTGGAATGACCCTATCTACAACCACAACTGGATGTGGCATAAGCCTGGACACTTGGGAATGAGACAATTGGTGAGATTCGGTGAGCAAATGCAGACCATTTAAAACAATAATATGTGGCACACATTCCAAGGGTCCCAACGCTCCAGGTTGAAGGGAATATTACTACAGCTATAACATGTACTGGAAATCTAGAGAATGGACACAATGTGAATATGAAAGGTTTCTAAAACTCAACTAATAATCCCTCTCATGGTGCTCTGGTTTGACTTTCCAACTGCTTTACTATCAATCTCCCAACTTGGAGAGACAGCCCCTTTAACCTCCTTGTTTTCACAGGTGGCCAGTGTTGTAGAGGATGAAAGGGAAGAGGGAGAACCAATGAGAGAGTAGCTGTTAGGCATTTGGACGGGCACATGTCATTCTAATTTCCCGGCAGGAAGAAGTATTAACCAAAGTCTCAGACACCCGCCGGGAACAGGTATAGGTCCTGAACCAAAATTTTGGACTTGCGGTCAGCTCAGAAAAAACGAGTTGAAAAATGGAGCTCAGGGGCACAGCAATGCACAAACTGGCAGAGTAGTAAAGGACAACAATCGTCTGAAAATCTGTTGAAGGAAGGCAACGAGGCGGACTTGAAAGCGAGCCAGAATAGCAGGAAACAGATTTCAAGAGGTACATTGGAATCACATTTAAAACACTGGAATAGGGGCACAACTTCGACATTGATGCACTTGGCCAAAAAGGGCATATGCGTTTTCTCCTGAATATATTGCGGAGAAAACACATACGTGCTTTTTGGCCAAGCAAGCAAGCGGGCAATGCAAATCTGCACTACAATGAAGTATCACTTCCCACCGGTCAAAAGGGCCATCCACAATATGTGTAAAAACCAGAAAGGCAAGATAGGCCCTGGAGAACAGGGAGCCTAGTTATGCTGATGTACAGGATGTAAATTGCGAACTACCTCTCTGAAGGAGTGCATTGTGTTCCCTAAAATAAGGAAACAACAGAGCTACAGAGCCAAGGGCACTTCCAGTCTAGGGAATATACCTTGGGAAAACTGAAAATCAATAAGATAGAGCCACCTCAAAATTTAGGGCTGCTTATGTAGATGGTTTACTTATGTAGAGTGGAATATTACTCAACCAGAAATCAATGAAATAAGGCCAGTTGTAACAACTCTGGAGGAGTTACATACGATTATTCTAAGTGACGTATGTCAGAAAGAAAAAGACACATATCATAAGATGTCACTTAAAGGTGGAATCAAAAATGGCTACACATGAAATAAATTACAAAACAGAAACATAGTCAAATATGTAGAAAATAGACATAAGGCTGCTAAATGGAAATGTGAGGAAGGGTGAGGTATTATCCAGGAGGTTGAAATTAGCAAAGATACCATTCCAAGTACAAAATTAAATAACTGACAAGGCCCACACGGAACTTCAAAGAACTGCACTCAGCCCACTCAAGTCACTGGAAAATAATACATATGAATGGTAAGCATCTGAAAAAGAATTTATCGTTGTCTCACAGTACATGAATGAAGTGGATGTATAGCAGCAAAAAACAGAGCTTTGAAAATCAGCTGTAACCAATATAAAAATAAATTAAAAATTATTTAGAAAAACAGTGAGACAGACAAAAATTCTTTCAACTTTTGTTGAAGGTCTATGATGTAACATGCATTGATCACATGTAGACCCACAGCAGGATGATATATAAGGCTGGAAGCTATGCACGCTAAGAGATGTTAGAGAGGCTGCGTGAGGACATGCAGAACTTTAAAAGAAATACTGCCTGATTCCCATTCCATGGGTCCCAAATCTGCAGGTTCAAGGGAATCTTCTGACAGTGAAAACATGCCTGGGAGACCGAGACGAATGTACACCGTGTGATCAGGAAAGAGGTCTAAAATGCACCTAATTTTTGATCTCCTGGTGCTGGGGTTCGCCATTCCAGCCAAATTACTAACAATCTCCCCACTTGGAGAATCAGCACCTTTAACCTCCTGTTTCACACAGTTTGCAATTTGTGCAGAGGATAAACGGGAAGAGGGGGAACCAATGAGAGACTAGCTGTAGGAGTTTTGACAGGCACATGTCACTCTAATTTCCCATTAGGAAGAAAAATTAACCAAAGGCTCAGCCTGCCTCCCCATAACCAGAATAGGGCCGGAAGCAATACAATGGTTTGGCGGCCAGCTCACAAAAAAAGCGAGTTGCAAAATGGAGCTCAGGAGCAGACAATTAAAAGACCTGCAAAGATAAAAAGGGTAACCAACGTCCAAAAATATATTCAGGTAAGGCAACGAAGAGGATCTGAATGAGAGGCAGAATTGCAGGAAACAGATTTCAAACGGGAGATTGGACTCACATTTAAAGCATATGAAAAGCAGCAGAATTTCTAAAATGATGTAGTTGGGCAAAAGGGTGTATGCGTTTTTTTCATGAATAACTTCAGGAAAAAAACACATACAGAGTTTTTGGCCAACCAAGAAAGCGGGAAATGCAAATCTGCACAACATAAAAGTCTCAATTTCCACTGCTCAGAAAGGCCATCCAAAATATATGTACAAACCAGAAATGCAGGAGAGGCCATGGAGAACAGGGAGCTAGTCACGCTGATGGGTGGGGTATAAATATCCAAGAGCCACTCTGAAGTAGTGTATGCTGTTTCCTAAAACATCTAAAATACAAAGCTACCGAGCAGAGGGCACTTCCACTCATGGGCATATAACATGGGACGACTAAATATCAACAAGACACAGGCACCCCAAAGTTTAGGGCTGCTCTGCATATAAGAACCTCAACATCAGTACAACATAAATATTCCAGGAAAGAGAAAATTGCGTAAAGAACTTGTGGTAATTTTGTACAATTGAATATCACTCAGACATGAAATCAATGTCTTAAGGCCAGTAGCAGCAAAATGAGTGGATTTAGGTACGATGATTCTAAGTGAAATAAGTCACACAGAAAAAGAAACTTATCATAAGATATCACTTATGAAGTTCCTGTAAACATGGCTACACATGAACTGAGGAAAGAGAACAGAGTCTCACATTGAGAAAACACTCTTATTCCTGCTTAAGGGGGAAGGAGAGTTGGGGTGATGCATAAAACCAGAGTTTGATATTAGCACATGTACCATTCCATGAAGCAAATACAGAATAGACAAAACCTACACCTTCCTCAGTGAACGGGACTCAAAATCCCAATTCCCAGCACAGGAATATATCTGACTAGTAAGAAACTTAAAACCTATATATTGATATGTCTCCATAAGGGAATCAAGTGTGTCTAGAACGGCATAAACATGTTGGTGAAAATCAGCTCAACCCCATTATAAAAATGAATTTCAAAAACAAAACAAAAAAAACAGCGAAATTCTTACACAATTCCTTCAGGGGATCTGATGAAACCTGGAATGACCCCATCTGCAAAGACAGCTAGATGAGACATAATGCTGGACACTTGTGGCTGAGAGGACTGGTGAGATTGGGTGAGAAAATGCAGACCCTTTAAAGCAGTAATGCATGCCACCCATTCCATGGGTCCCAACTCTCCAGGTAGAAGGGAATATCACTACAGTTATAACATGTATGGGAAACCTAGAGAATGGAAACCCTGTGATGGCAAAAGATTTCTAAAAGGCTCCTAATTTTTCCCCTCCTTGTGCTCCAGTTTGGCATTCCAACTGCTTTACTATCAATCTCCCAACTTGGAGAGTCAGCCCCTATAAGCTCCTGCTTCGCACAGTTTGCAAATTGTGCAGTGGATGAAAGGGAAGAGGGAGAACCAATCAGAGAGTAGCTGTAGGCATTTGGACGGACACATGTCACTCTAATTTCCCGTCTGGAAGGAAGAATTATCCAAAGTGTCAGCCTGCACCCCCGGAACCAGTATTGGTCCTGTAGCAAAATTGTGGATTTGTGGTCAGCTCACAAAAACACGAGTTGAAAATTGGAGCTCAGGGGCACAGCAATTCACAAACCTGCAGAGTTATAAAGGACAACTCTCTTCCAAAAATCTGTTGAGGGAAGGCAACGAAGCAGACTTGAAAATGAGGCAGAATTGCACAAAACATATTTCAAGAGGTAAATTGGAATCACCTTTAAAGCACAGGAAAAGTGTAACAACTTCGACAATGATGCACTTGGCCAAAAAGGGTGTATGCATTTTCTGCTGAATATATCCAGGAGAAAATGAATACGCCCTTTTTGGCTAATCAAGCAAGCCCGCAATGAAAATCCACACTACAAAGAATTGTCACTTCCCACCGGTCAAAAGGGACATCCGAAAATCTGGAAAAACCAGAAAATAAAGACAGAGATAACAAGAGCATGTTGCAATGTGATCCCAAGGGTCATGGAGGACTGTGATGACAAGGTCATGGAGCATTTTGATGACAAAGGCATGGAGCATTGTGATGACAAGGGTCATGGAGCACTGTGATGACAAGCATCACGGAGCATTGTGATTACATGGGTCATGGAGCATTGGGATGAATAGGGCATGGATCATTGTCATGACAAGTGTTATGGAGCATTTTGATGACAAGAGTGCCGGATCACTGTGTTGTCAGGGGTCATGGAGGGTTGTGATGACAGTGGTCATGGAGCATTGTGATGACAAGGGTCATGTAGAAGTGAGATGAGAAGGTCATGGAGCTTTGGGCTGAAAATGTTCATGGAGTATTGTGATGACATGGGTCATGGAGCATTGTAATGAGAAGACCATGGAGCCTTGTGATGACAAGTCTCATGGAGCATTCTGATGAAAATGGGCATGGAGAATTGTGATTACAGGGGTCTTGGAGCATTGTGATGACAAGGGCATGGAGCATTTGGATGAGAAGACCATGGAGCGTTCTGATGACATGCGTCATGGAGCTTTGTGATGACAAGGGCATGGAGCATTGTGATTACAGGGGTCTTGGAGCATTGTGATGAAAAGGGAATGGATCATTGTGATGGAAAAGGCATGGAGCCTTGTCATGACAGGGTTCAAGGGGCATACTGATGACAAGTGTCAGGGAGCATTGTGATGAAAAGTGTATTGAGCATTGTGATGACAAAGGTCATGGAGCATTGTGATGAGAATACCATGGATAATTGTGATGATGAGCGTCATGGGGCGTTGTGATGACAAGTGTTATGGAACATTGTGATCACAAGGGTTTGGAACATTGTGATGACAGAGGTCATGGAGCATTTTGATTTCATTGTGATGACAATAGCATGAAGAATTTTGATGATGGGCATGGTGCATTGTGATGACAGGTTTCATGGAGCATTGAGATGAAAAGGGGCATGGAGCATTGTGATTAAAGTGGTCTTGGAGCACTGTGATGACAAGGGCATGAGGCATTGTGATGAGAAGGCAATGGAGCATTCTGATGACATGCGTCATGGAGCTTTGTGATGACAAGGGCATGGAGCATTGTGATGACAGTGGCATTCAAAATTGGTCTAACAAGTTTCATAGGTTATTGTGATGACGGTGGACATGGTGCATTTTGATGACAAGGGCATGGAGCATTGTGATTTCAAGGTCATGGAATATTGTGAAGACAGGTGACAGGGAGTGTTGTGATGACATAGGTCATGGTCCATTGAGAGGACAATGTCATGGAGCATTGTGATACCAAGTGTCATGGAGGATTGTGATTACAAAGTAATGGAGCATTTTGATGACAAGGGCTTGGAGCATCGTGATGACAAGGCTCATGGAGCAATGTGATGACAAGATCTTGGAGCATTGTGAGGAGAAGGGCCATTGAGAATTTTGATGAGAAGGTCGTGAAGCATTGTGATGAAAATTGCACCGAGCTTGCTATATGACAGGGGTCATGGAGCATTGCGATGACAAGTGCATGGAGAATTGTATTGACAAGAGCATGTAACATTGTGATGAGAAGTGTCATGGAGCATTTTGATGATAAGGACATGTAGAATTGTAATGACCAGTGCATGGAGCATTGTGATGGAAAGACCGTGGAGCACTGTGATGAGAAGACCATTGATAATTGTGATGATGAGCGTCATGGAGCACTGTAATGACAAGGGGCATAGAGCATTGTGATGACAGGTGTCATGGATCATTGTGATGACAAGTGTCATGGACCATTCTGATGATAAGCTTGTGTAGTAATGTGATGACAATGGCATGGAGCATTGTGAGGAAAAAGGCATGGAGCATTGTGATGAAAAATGCTTGGATCCTTTTCATGACAGGGTTCAAGGAGCATTCTGACAACAAGTGTCAGGGAACATTGTGATGACAAGTGTATTGAGCATTCTGATGACAAAGGTCATGGAGCATTGTGATGACAGGCATCATGGAGCGTTGTGATGACAAATGTTATGGAACATTGTGATCACAAGGGTTTTGAGCATTGTGATGACAGAAGTCATGTATCATTTTCATTTTCAGGTGCATGGAGCATTGTGATGACAAGGGCATGGAGCTTGCTGTGATAGGCATCATAGAGCATTGCGATGACAAGTGCACGGAGAATTGTGATGACAAGAGCATGTAACATTGTGATGAGAAGTGTCATGGAGCATTTTGATGATAAGGACATGTAGAATTTTGATGACCAGTGCATGGAGCATTGTGATGGAAAGACCGTGGAGCACTGTGATGAGAAGACCATGGATAATTGTGATGATGAGCGTCATGGAGCACTGTAATGACAAGGGGCATAGAGCATTGTGATGACAGGTGTCTTGGATCATTGTGATGACAAGTGTCATGGACCTTTCTGATGACAAGCTTGTGGAGTAATGTGATGACAATGGCATGGAGCATTGTGAGGAAAAATGTTTGGAGCCTTTTCATGACAGGGTTCAAGGAGCATTCTGACAACAAGTGTCAGGGAGCATTGTGATGACAAGTGTATTGAGCATTGTGATGACAAAGTTTATGGAGCATTGTGATGACAGGAATCATGGAGCGTTGTGATGACAAATGTTATGGAACATTGTGATCACAAGGGTTTTGAGCATTGTGATGACAGAAGTCATGTATCATTTTCATTTCAATGTGCATGGAGCATTGTGATGACAAGAGCATGAAGCATTGTGAACCCAAGATTCATGGAGGGTTTTGATGACAATGGGAATGGAGTATTGTGATGACAAGCACATGGAGCATTGTGATGACAAGGTCATGTAGCATTTTGCTGACAAATGCATGGAGCATTTTGATGACAAGTGTCATGGAACACTGTGATGAAAAGCGTCATGGAGCATTGTGATTACAGCGGTCACGGAGCATTGGGATGGCAAGGGCATTGATCATTGTGATGACAAGGGTCATGGAGCATTTTGATGACAAGAGTCCTGGATCATTGTGTTGTCCGGTGGCATGGAGCACTGTGATGACAGTGGTCACGGAGCATTGTGATGACAAGGTCCTGGAGCATTGTGAAGAGAAGTGTCATGGAGCATTGTGATGGCAATGCCGTGGAGCACTGTGATGAGAAGACCATGGATAATTGTGATGTCGAGCGTAATGCAGCACTGTAATGACAAGGGGCATGGAGCATTGTGATGACAGGGGTCATGGAGCACTGTGATGAGAAGTTCATGGAGCATTGAGCTGACAATATTCATTGAGTATTGTGATGGCAGTGGTCATGGAGCATTGCGATGACAATGGAATGGAGCATTGTGATGACAAGGTCCTGGGGCATTTTGAGGAGAAGACCATGGAGCCTTGTGATGACAAGTGTCATGGAGCTTTCTGATGAAAAGGGGTGTGGAGCATTGTGATTACATGGGTCTTGAGGCATTGTGATGAAAATGGCATGGGTGATTGTGATGCAAATGGCATGAGCCTTGTCATGACAGGGTACAAGGAGCATTCTGACGACAATTGTCAGGGAGCATTGTAATGACAAGTGTATTGAGCATTGTGATGACAAAGGTCATGGAGCATTTTGATGAGAAGACCATGGATAATTGGGATGATGAGCATCATGGGGCGATGTGATGACAAGTGTTATGGAACATTGTGATCACAAGGGTTTGGAGCATTGTGTTGACAGAGGTTATGGAGCATTGTGATTTCATTGTGATGACAATAGCATGAAGCATTATGATGATGGGCATGGTTCATTGTGATTACAGAGTTCATGGAGGATTGAGATGAAAAGTGGCATGGAGCATTTTGATTACAGTTGTCTTGGAGCATTGTGATGACAACGGCATGGAGCATTGTGATGAGAAGGCCATGGAGCAGATTGATGACATGCGTCATGGATTTTTGTGATGACAATAGCATGGAGCATTGTGATTACAGGGGTCTTGGAGCATTGTGATGACAAGGATCATGGAGCCTTGTGATGACAAGGCCGTGGATCATTGTAATGACAGGGGTGAGGGCGTATTGTGATGACTAGTGATGGAACATTTTGATATCAGTGGTGAGAGAGCATTTTGATGAGAAATACATGGAGCATTGTGATGACAAGTTTTATGGAGCATTCTGATGACAAGTTTGTGGAAAATTTTGATAACAAGCGCATGGAGCATTTTGATAACAAGGGTCATGGAGAACTCTGCTGACAAAGGCATGGAGCATTGTGATGGCAAGGATCACAGAGCATTGTGAATGAAAAGTTCATGGAGCATTATGGTGACAAATTTCACAGAGCCCTGTGATGACGAGGGCATGGACCATTTTGATGCCAAAGGTCATGAAGCATTGTGATGACTGTAATCACGGAGCATTGTGATGACAAGGGCATGGAGCATTGTGATGACGGGGGCATGGAGCATTGGTCTGACAAGTGCATGGAGAATTGTGATGACAAGATCATGTAACATTGTGATGAGAAGTGTCATGGAGCATTGTGATGGCAAGACCGTGGAACACTGTGATGAGAAGACCATGGATAATTGTGATGTCGAGCGTCATGCAGCACTGTAATGACAAGGGGCATGGAGCATTGTGATGACAGGGATCATGGAGCATTGTGATGACAGGGAAAATGGAGCATTGTGATGACAAGGGTCGAGGAGCATTCTGATGACAAGCTTGTGGAGTAATATGATGACAATGTCATGGAGCATTGTGATGAAAAGGGCATGGAGCATTGTGATGAAAATTGCATGGAACCTTGTCATGACAGGGTTCAAGGAGCATACTGATGAGAAGAGTCAGGGAGCATTGTGATGATAAGAGTATTGAGCATTGTGATGACAAAGATCAAGGAGCATTGTGATAAGAAGACCACTGATAAGTGTGATGACCAGCCTCATGGGGCATTGTGATGACAAGAGTTATGGAACATTGTGATCAGAAGGGTTTGGAGCATTGTGATGACAGAGGTCATTGAGCATTTTGATTTCATTGTGATGACAATAGCATGAAATATTATGGTGATGGCCATGGTGCATTGAGATGACAGGGTTCACGGAGCATTGAGATGAAAAGGGGCATGGAGCCTTGTGATTACAGGGGTCTTGGAGCATTGCGATGACCAGGTCATGGAGCATTGTGATGAGAAGTCGAAGGCGCATTCTGATGACATGCGTCATGGAGCTTTGTGATGACAAATGCATGGATCATTGTGATTACAGGTGTCTTGGAGCATTGTGATGACAAGGTTCATGGAGGCTTGTGATGACAAGGCCGTGGAACTTTGTGATGGCAGGGGTCATGGAGCATTGTTATGACAAGGGCACGGAACACGGTGATAAATAGATCATGCAGGATTGTAATGACAAGGACATGTAGCATTGTGATGAGAAGGGCATCGAGCGTTGTGATGACAAGCCTCATGGAGATTTGTGATGACAAGTGCATGGAGCAATGTGATGAGAGTGTTCATGGAGCCTTGTGATGACAATGGAATGGAGCACTGTGATGCCAAGTGTCATGGAACTTTGTGATGACAAAGTCATGGAGCATTTTGATAACAAGTGAGTGGTGCATTGTGATGAGAAGTGCAGGGAGCATTGTGATGACATGGGTTATGGAGCATTGTGCTTACACGCGCATCGAGCATTTTGCTGACAACGGTCATGGAGCATTGTGCTGACAATGGCATGGAGGTTTGTGATGACAAGGGTCGCACAGCACTGTGATGAATAGTTCATGGAGTATTGTGGTGACAAAGGTCACAAAGCCTTGTGTGATGAGGTCATGGAACATTGTGATGACAAATGTCATGAAGCACTGTGATGACTGTAGTCACGGAGCATTGTGATGACAGTGTACTTGGAGCATTGTGATGCCAAGGGCATGGAGCATTGTGATGAGAATGCCATGGAGCATTCAGATGACATGTGTCATGGAGCTTTGTGATGACAAGGGCAGGGAGCATTGTGATTACAGGGGTCTTGGAGCATTGTGATGAAAAGGGAAATGATCATTGTGATGAAAAAGGCATGGAGCCTTTTCATGACAGTGTTCATGGAGCATACTGATGACAAGTGTCAGGGAGCATTGTGGTGATAAGTGTATTGAGGATTGTGGTGACAAAGGTCATGGAGCATTGTGATGATTAAACCATTCATAATTGTGATGACGAGCATCATGGGGCATTGTGATGACAAGTTCTATGGAACATTGTGATCACAAGGGTATTTAGCATTGTGATGACAGATGTCATGGAGCGTTTTGATTTCATTGTGATGACAATAACATGAAGCATTATGATGATGTGCATGGTGCATTGTGATGACAGGGTTCATGGAGCATTGAGATAAAAAGGGGCATGGAGCACTGTGATTACAGGGGTCCTGGAGCATTGTGATGACAAGGGCATGGAGCATTGTTTTGAGAAGGCCATGGAGGATAATGATGACATGCGTCATGGATCTTTGTGATGACAAGGGCATGGAGCATTGTGATTACAGGTGTCTTGGAGCATTGTTATGACAAGGGTCATGGAGCCTTGGATTACAAGGCCGTGGAACATTGTGATGGCAGGGATCATGGAGCATTGTTATGTCAGGGGTTATGGAGCATTGTGATGACAAAGGCATGGAGCATTGTGATGACAGGGGCATGGAACTTTGGTCTGACAAGTTTCATGGATTATTGTGATGAGAGTGGGCATGACACATTGTGATAATTAGGGCATGGAGCATTGTGATGCCAAGGTCAGGGAGTATTGTGAAGACAGGTGTCAGGGAGCATTTTGATGAAATATGTCATGGTCCATTGCGATGACAATTGCATGGAGCATTGTGATGCCAAATGTCATGGAGGATTGTGATGACAAACGTAATGGAGCATTTTGAAGACAAGGGTTTAGAGCATCGTGATGACAAGGGTCTTGGAGCATTGTGATGACAAGGGCATGGAGCACTGTGATGACAGGGGCATGGAACATTGTTCTGACAAGATTCATGGATTATTGTGATGATAGTGGGCATGGCACATTGTGATGACAAGAGCATGGAGCATTGTGGTGACAAAGGTCACAGAGCCTTGTGTGACGTGGGCATGGAACATTGCGATTACAAATGTCATAAAGCATTGTGATGACTGGAGTCACGGAGCATTGTGATGACAGGTTTCATGGAGCATTGTGATGAGAAGGGCATAGAGCACTGTGATGACAGGGCCATGGAACATTGGTCTGACAAGTTTCATGGATTATTGTGATGACAGTGGGCATGGCTCATTGTGATGACAAGGGCATGGAGCATTGTGATGACAAGGTCATGGAGTATTGTGAAGACAGGTGTCAGGGAGCATAGTGATGACATATGTCATGGTCCATTGTGATGACAATGGCATTGAGCATTGTGATGCCAAGTGTCATGGAGGATTGTGATGACAAAGGTAATGGAGCATTTTGATGACAAGGGTTTGGAGCACCGTGATGACAAGGGTCATGGAGCATTGTGATGACAAGGGCATGGAGCATTGTAATGAAAAGGGAAAGGAACACTGTGATACATAGATCATGCAGGATTGTAATGACAAGGTCATGGAGCATTGTGATGAGAAGTGCATCGAGCGTTGTGATGACAAGCCTCATGGAGATTTGTGATGACAAGCGCATGGCGCATTGTGATGACATGGATCATGGAACACTGTGCTGACAAAGGCATGGTGCATTTTGATGACAAGAGTCACAGAGTATTGTGATGAAAAGTTCATGGAGCATTGTGGTGACAAAGGTCACAGAGCCTTGTGTGTCAATGGCATGGACCATTGAGATGACAAAGGTCATGAAGCATTGTGATGACTGGAGTCACGGTTCATTGTGATGAGAGGGTTTATGGAGCATTGTGATGACAGGGTTCATGGGGCATTGAGAGGAGAAGGTCATGGAGCATTGGGCTGAAAATGTTCATGGAGTATTGTGGTGACAGGGGTCATGGGGTATTTTGATTACATGGGAATGGAGCATTGTAATGAAAAGGGCATGGAGCATGGTGATGAGAAGGCCATGGAGCATTCTGAAGACATGTGTCATGAAGCTTTGTGATGACAATGGAATGGAGCATTGTGATTCCAGGGGTCTTGGAGCATTGTGAGGAAAAGGGCATGGATCATTGTGTTGAAAAATGCATGGAGCCTTGTCATGACAGGGTTCAAGGAGCATACTGATGACAAGTGTCTGGGAGCATTGTGATGACAAGTGTATTGAGCATTGTGATGACAAAGGTAATGGAGTACTGTGAATAGAAGCCCAAGGATAACTGTGATGATGAGCATCATTGGGCGTTGTGATGACAAGTGTTATGGATCATTGTGATCACAAGTGTTTTGAGCATTGCGATGACAGAGGTCATGGAGCATATTGATTTCATTTTGATGACAATAGCATGAAGCATTATGATGATGGGCATGGTGCATTGTGATGACACGGTTCATGGAGCATTGAGATGAAAAGGGGCATGGAGCATTGTGATTACAGGTGTCTTGGACCATTGTGATGAAAAGGGCATGGAGCATCTTGAATGAGAAGGCCATGGAGCATTCTGATGACATGCCTCATGGAGCTTTGTGATGACAAATGTATGCAGAATTGTTATTACAGAGTTTGGAGCATTGTGATGACAAGTGTCATGGAGTTTTGTGATGACAAGGCCGTGGAAACTTGTGAAGGCCGGTGTGATGGAACATTGTTATGACAGGGGTAATGGAGCATTGTGATGAAAAGGGCATGGAGAATTGGTCTGAAATGTTTCATCGATTATTGTGATGATAGTGGGCATAGAGCATTGTGATGACAAGGGCACAGAACACTATGATACATGGGTCATGGAGGATTGTAATGACAGGGCTTGGGGCATTGTGATGAGAAGGGCATCGAGCATTGTGATGACAAGCGTCATGGAGCATTGTGGTGACAAGGGCATGGAGCAATGTGATGAGAGGCTTCATGGACTATTGTGATGACAATGGCATGGAGCATTGTGATGCCAAGTGTCATGGAGTTTTGTGATGACAAAGGTCATGGAGCATTTTGATGACAAGGTCGTGGTGCGTTGTGATGAAAATGGCAGGGATCATTGTGCTAACAGCGTAATGGAGAAATTCGGTGAAAATGTCATGGAATATTTTGATGAGAGTAGATATGGAAAATTGTGATGTCAGGGGTCATGGAGCATTGTGCTGAAAATGGTAATGGAGCATTTTGATGACAGGGTTTATGGAGCATTGTGATGCCATTGGTCATGGAGCATTTTGATGATACGTGCATGTAGCATAGTGATGATAGGGGTCATGGAACATTGTGACGACAGGGGTGAGGGAGTATTGTGAAGACTAGCGATGGAACATTGTGATATCAGTGGTAAAAGAGCATTTTGATGAGAAGTGCATGGAGCATTGTGATGACAATGTTTATGGAGCATTGTGATGACAAGGATGTGGAGCATTGTGATGACAAGCGCATGGTGCATTGTGATGACATGGGTCAAGGAGCATTGTGCTGAAAAGCAAATGGAGAATTATGATGACAAGTGTCATGGATCATTGTGCTGACAAAGGCATGGTGCATTGCGATGACAAGGGTCACAGAGCATTGTGATGAAAAGGACATGGATCATTGTGATGCAAAATTTATGGAGCCTTGTCATGACAGGGTTCAAGGAGCATACTGATGACAAGTGTCAGCGAGCATTGTGATGACAAGTGTATTGAGCATTGTGATGACAAATGTCATGGAGTATTGTGAATAGAAGGCCATGGATAATTGTGATGATGAGCATCATGGGGCGTTGTTATGTCAAGTGTTATGGAACATTGTGATCACAAGGGTTTGGAGAATTGTGATGACAGAGGTCATGGAGCATTTTGATTTCATTTTGATGACAATAGCATGAAGCATTATGATGATGGGCATGGTGCATTGTGATGACACGGTTCATGGAGCATTGAGATGAAAAGGGGCATTGAGCATTTTGATTACAGAGGTCTAGGAGAATTGTGATGGCAAGGGCATGGAGCATCGTGAATGAGAAGGCCATGGAGCATTCTGATGACATGCGTCATGGAGCTATTTGATGGCAAGGACATGGAGCATTGATATGACAAGGGTTAAGGAGCTATGTTATGACAAGGCCGTGGAACATTGTAATGGCAGGTGTCATGGAGCATTGTTATAACAGGGGTAATGGAGCATTTTGATGACAAGTGCATGGAGCATTGGTCTGAATAGCTTCATGGATTATTGTGATGAGAGGGGGCATGGAGCATTGTGATGACAAGGGCACGGATCACTGTGATACATGGGTCATGGCAGATTGTAATGACGAGGGCATGGAGCATTGTGTTAAGAAGAGCATCGAGCATTGTGATGAAAAGCATCACGGAGCCTGTGATGACAAGGGCATGGAACAATGTGATGAGAGTGTTCATGGAGCATTTTGATGACAAGGATATGGAGCATTGTGATGCCAAGTGTCATGTAGATTTGTGATGACAAAGGTCATGGAGCATTTTGATGACAAGCGCGTGGTGAACTGTGTATGAGAAGGGCAGGGATCATTGTGATGAATGGGTCATGGAGCAATTTAATGAAAATTGTCATGGGATATTTTTATGACAGGGGTTATGGATCATTGTGATGTCAGGGGTCATGGAGGATTATGATGAAAAGGGTCATGGAGCATTTTGATGACAGGGGTCCTGGAACATTGTGATGACAGGGGTGAGGGAGTATTGTGATGACTAGTGATGGAACTTTATGATATCAGTGGTGGGAGAGCATTTTGATGTGAAGTGCATGGAGCATTGTGATGACAAGGTTTATGGAGCACTGTGATGACACGGTTGTGGAGCATTGTGATGACAAGCGCATGGCGCATTGTGATGACACAGGTCATGGGGCAATGTGCAGACAAGCGCATGGAGCATTGTGATGAATATTGTCATGGAGAATTGTGCTGACAAAGGCATGGAGTATTGTGATGACAAGGGACTCAGAGCATTGTGATGAAAATTTCATGGAGCATTGTGGTGACAAAGATCACAGAGCCTTGTGTGACGGGGGCATGGACCACTGTGATGAGAAAGGTCATGAATCATTGTGATGACTGGAGTCACGGAGCATTGTGATGACAGGGGTCATAGAGCACTGTGATGACAAGGGCATGGAGCAATGTGATGACAGGGGCATGGAACATTGGTCTGACAAGTATCATGGATTATTGTGATGAGAGTGGGCATGGAGCATTGAGATGACAAGGGCATGGAGCATTGAGATGACAAAGGTCACAGAGCCTTGTGTGACGAGGGCTTGGACCATTGTGAGGCCAAAGTCATGAAGCATTGTGATGACTGGAGTCACGGAGCATTGTGATGAAAATTTCATGGAGCAATGTGGTGACATAATTCACAGAGCCTTTTGATGACGTGGGCATGGACCATTGTGATGACAAGGTCCTGGAGCATTGTAATGAGAGGACCATGGAGCCTTGTGATGACAATTCTCATGGAGCATTCTCATGAAAAGGTGAATGGAGCATTGAGATTACAGGGGTTTTGAAGCAATGTGATCACAAGGGCATGGAGCATTGTGATGAGAAGGCAATGGAGCATTCTGATGACATGCGTCATGGAGCCTTGTGATGACAAGGACATGGAACATTGTGATTACAGGGGTCTTGGAGCATTGTGATGAAAAGGGAATGGATCATTGTGATGAAAAATGAATGGAGCCTTGTCATGACAAGGTTCAAGGAGCATACTGATGACAACTGTCAGGGAGCATTGTGATGATAAGTGTATTGAGCATTGTGATGACCAAGATCATGGAGCAATGTTATGAGAAGACAATGGATAATAGTGATGACCAGCGTCATGGGGCATTGTGATAACAAGTGTTATGGAACACTGTGATAAGAAGGGTTTGGTGCATTGTGATGACAGAGGTCATGGAGCAAATTGAATAATAGGGTCATGGAATATTTTGATGACAGGGGTTATGGAACATTGTGATGTCAGGGGTCATGAAGCACGGTGATGAAATGGGTCATGGAGCATTTTGTGACAGGGGTTATGGAACATGGTGATGTCAGGTGTCATGGAGCATTGTGATGAAAAGGGCATGGCACATTGTGATTACATGTGTCATGGAGCATTGTGCTGACAAGCGCATGGAGCATTTTGATGACAAGTGTCATGGAGCATTGTGCTGACAAAGGCATGGAGCATTGTGATGACAAGGGAAACAGAGCATTGTGATTAAAATTTCATGGAGCATTGTGGTGACACAAATCACAGAGCATTGTGTGACGAAGGCATGGACCATAGTGATGAGAAAGGTCATGAATCATTGTGATGACTGGAGTCACGGAGCACTGTGATGACAGGGGTCATGGAGCATTGTGATGACAAGGGCATGGAGCATTCTGATGAAAAGGTCGTGGTGCGTTGTGATGAGAAGGGCATGGAGCATTGTGATGACAGGGTCATGGAGCAAATTGATGGAAAGTGTCATGGAACATTTTGATGACAGGGGTTTGGAACATTGTGATGTCAGAGGTAATGGAGCATTTTAATGAAAAGGGTCATGGAGCATTTGATGAAAAGGTGCATGGAGCATTGAGATTACAGGGGTTTTGAAGCAATGTGATTACAAGGATATGGAACAATTTGATGAGAAGGCAATGGAGCATTCTGATGACATGTGTCATGGAGATGTGTGATGACAAGGACATGGAGCATTGTGATTACAGGGATCTTGGAGCATTGTGATGAAAAGTGAATGGATCATTGTGATGAAAAATGCATGGAGCCTTGTCATGACAGGGTTCAAGGAGCATACTGATAACAACTGTCAGGGAGCATTGTGATGATGAGTGTATGGAGCATTGTGATGACAAAGATCATGGAGCATTGTGATGAGTAGACCATGGATAATTGTGATGACCAGCGTCATGGGGCATTGTGATGACAAGTGTTATGGAACATTGTGATCAGAAGGGTCTGGTGCATTGTGATGACAGAGGTCATTGAGCATTTTGATTTCATTGTGATGACAATAGCATGAAATATTATGGTGATGGGCACGGTGCATTGTGATGACAGGGTTCATAGAGCATTGAGATGAAAAGGGGCATGGAGCATTGTGATTACAGGGGTGTTGGAGCATTGTGATGACAAGGGCATGAAGCATTGTGATGAGAAGGCCATGGAGCATTCTGATGACATGCGTCATGGAGCTTTGTGATGACAAGGGCATGGAGAATTGTGATTACAGGGGTCATGGAATATTGTGATGACAGGGGTGAGGGAGTATTGTGATGACTAGTGATGGAACATTGTGATATCAGTGGTGAGAAAGCATTTTGAGGAGAAGTGCAAGGAGCATTGTGATGACAAGGTTTATGGAGCATTTTGATGAAAAGGAGGTGGAGAATTGTGATGACAAGTGCATGGTGCATTGTGATGACATGGGTTATGGAGCATTGAGATGAAAAGGGGCATGGAGAATTGTGATTACGGAGGTCTTGGTGCATTGTGATGACAAGGGCCATGGAGCCTTGTGATGACAAGGCCGTGGAACATTGTGATGGCAGGTGTCATGGAGCATTGTTATGACAGGTGTAAAGGAGCATTGTGATGACAAGGGCACGGAGCAATGTGATGAGAGATTTCATTGAGCATTGTGATGACAATGGCATGGAGCATTGTGATGCCAAGTGTCATGGAGCATTGTGATGACAAATGTCATGGGGCATTTTGATGACAATGGCATGGTGCATTGATATGAGAAGGACAGGAAGCATTGTGAAGACAGGGTCATGGAGCAATTTGATGAAAAGGGTCATGGAATATTTTGATGACAGGGGTTAAGGAACATTGTGATGTCAGGGTTCATGAAGCATTGTGATGAAATGGGTCATCGAGCATTTTGTGACAGGGGTTATGGAACATTGTGATGTCAGGGGTCATGGAGCATTGTGATGATAAGGGCATGTAGCAATGTGATGACAGGGTTCATGGAGCATTGTGATGATAAGGGCATATAGCACTGTGATGACAGTGGTCATGGGACACTGTGATGACAGGGCTGAGGGACTAATGTGATGACTAGTGATGTAACATTGTGATATATGTGGTCAGAGAGCATTTTGATGAGAAGTGCATGGAGCATTGTGATGACCAGGGTTATGGATCATAGCAATGATAAGGATGTGGAGTATTGTGATGACAAGTGCATGGCACATTTTCATGACATGGGTCATGGAGCCTTGTGCTGACAAGCGCATGGAGCATTTTGATGACGTGTCATGGAGCATTGTGCTGACAAAGGCATGGAGCATTTTGATGACAAGGGACACAGAGCATTGTGATGAAATATTCATGGAGCATTGTGGTGAAAATGATCACAGAGTCTTGTGTGACGAGGGCATGGACCATTGTGATGAGATAGGTCATGAAGCATTGTGATGACTGGAGTCACGGAGCATTGTGATGAAAGGGGTCATGGAGCATTGTGATGACAAAGGCATGGAGCAATGTCATGACAGGGGCATGGAACATTGGTCTGACAAGTTTCATGGATTATTTGGATGACAATGAGCATGGAGCATTGTGATGACAAGGGCATGGAGCATTGTGGTGAAAAAGGCATGGATCATTTTGATGACAACGGACACAGAGCATTGTGATGAAATATTTATGGAGCATTGTGGTGAAAAAGATCACAGAGCCTTGTGTTAAGAGGGGATGGACCACTGTGATGATAAAGGTCATGAAGCATTGTGATGACTGGTGTCACAGAGCATTGTGATGACAGGGGTCATGGAGCATTGCTCTGACAAGATTTATGGATTATTGTGATGAGAGTGGGCATGGCGCATTGTGATGACAAGGTTTGGAACATTGTGATGACAATGTCATGGAGTATTGTGAAGACAGGTGTCAGGGAGCATTGTGATGATATATGTCATTGTCCATTGTGATGACAATGGCATGGAGCATTGTGATAACAAGTGTCATGGAGGATTGTGATGACAAAGGTAATGGAGCATTTTGATGACAAGGGCTTGGAACATTGTTATCACAAGGGTCATGGAGCATTGTGATTTCAAGGGCATTGAGCATTGTGATGACAAGGGCCACTGGGAATTTTGATGACAACGTCGTGAAGCATTGTGATGACAAGCTCATGGAGCTTGCTATGACAGGGGTCATAGAGCATTGCGATGACAAGTGCATGGATAATTGTGATGACAATATCATGTAACATTGTGATGAGAAGTGTCATGGAGCATTGTGATGACAAGGACATGGAGAATTGTAATGACATGGGACATGGAGCGTTGTGATGAACAGGGAATGAGGAATTGTGATACCAAGACAGTGGAGCATTATGATGAAAAGACCATGGATAATTATGATGAAGAGCGTCATGGATCTCTGTAATGACAAGGAGCATGGAGCATTGTGATGACAGGTGTCATGGAGCATTGTGATAAGAGGGGTCATGGAGCATTGTGATGACAAGGGAATGGAGCATTGTGATGACAAGGTCCTGGAGCAGTGTGATGAGAAAACCATGGAGCCTTGTGATGCCAATTCTCATGGAGCATTGTGATGACAGGTGTCATGGAGCATTGTGATAAGAGGGGTCATGGAGCATTGTGATTACAAGGGCATAGAGCATTGTGATGAGAAGGCCATGGAGCATTCTGATGACATGTGTCATGGGTCTTTGTGATGACAAGGGCATGGAGCATTGTGATTACAAGGGTCTTGGAGCATTGTGATGACAAGGGTCATGGAGCCTTGGATGACAAGGCGGTGGAACATTGTGATGGCAGGGGTCATGGAGCATTATTATGACAGGGGTAAAGGAGCATTGTGATGACAAGGGCATGGAACATTGGTATGAAAATTTCATGGATTATTGTGATGAGATTCGGCATGGAACATTGTGATGACTAGGGCACGGAACACTGTGATACATGTGTCATGGAGGATTGTAATGACAAGGGCATGGAACATTGTGATGAGAAGAGTAACGAGGACTGTGATGACAAGCATCATGAAGCATTGTGGTGACAAGGGCATGGAGCAATGTGATGAGAGGTTTCATGTAGCATTGTGATGAAATGGATTGGAGCATTGTGATGCCAAAGGTCATGGATTTTGTGATGACAAATGTCATGGAGCCTTTTGATGACAAGGTCGTGGTGCATTGTGATGAGAAGGGCAGGGAGCATTGTGATGACAGGGAGACGGAGCAAATTGATGAAAAGTGTCATGGAACATTTTGATAATGGGGGTTATGGAACATTGTGATGACAGGGTTAATGGAGCATTTTGATGACAAGTGTCATGGAGCATTGTGCTGACAAAGGCATGGAGCTTTCTGATGACAAGGGTCACAGAGCATTGTGATAAAAATTTCATGGAGCATTGTGGTGACAAAGGTCACAGAGCTTTGTGTGACGTGGTCATGGACCATTGTGATGACAAGTGTCATGAAGCATTGTGATGACTGGAGTCATGGAGCATTGTGATAACAGGGGTCTTGGAGCATTGTGATGAAAAGGGAATGGATCATTGTGATGAAAAAGGCATGGAGTCTTGTCATGACAGTGTTCAAGGAGCATACTGATGACAAGTGTCAGCGAGCATTGTGATGCCAAGTGTATTGAGCATTGTGGTGACAAATATCATGGAGCATTGTGATTAGAAGACCTTGCATAATTGTGATGATGAGCGTCATGGGGCATGTGATGACAAGTGTTATGGAACATAGTGTTCAGAAGGGTTTGGAGCATTGTGATGACAGAGGACATGGAGCATTTTGATTTCATTGTGATGACAATACCATGAATCATTATGATGATGGGCACGGTGCATTGTGATGACAGGGTTCATGGAGCATTGAGATGAAAAGTGGCATGGAGAATTGTGATTACAGAGGTCTTGGAGCACTGTGATGACAAGGGTCATGGAGCCTTGTGATAACAAGGCCGTGGATCATTGTGATGGCAGGGGTCATGGAGCATTGTAATGACAGGTGTAATGGAGCATTGTGATGACAAGGGCATGGAGCAATGTGATGAGAGATTTCATTGAGCATTGTGATGACAATGGCATGGAGCATTGTGATGCCAAGGGTCATGGAGCTTTGTGATGACAAATGTCATGGGGCATTTTGATGACAAGGGCGTGGTGCATTGTGATGAGAAGGGCAGGGAGCATTGTGATGACAGGGTCATGGAGCAATTTGAATAAAAGTGTCATGGAATATTTTGATGACAGGGGTTATGGAACATTGTGATATAAGGGGTCATGGAGCATTGTGATGATAAGGGCATGTAGCACTGCGATGACAGTGGTCATGGAACATTGTGATGACAGGGGTGAGGGAATATTGTGATGACTAGTGATAGAACATTGTGATATATGTGTTGAGAGAGCATTTTGATGAGAAGTGCATGGAGCATTGTGATGACAAATTTTATGGAGCATATCGATGAAAAGGATGTGGAGCATTGTGAAGAAAAGAGCATGGCACATTGTGATGACATGTGTCATGGAGCATTGTGCTGACAAGCGCATGTAGCATTTTGATGAAAAGTGTCATGGAGCATTGTGCTGACAAAGGCATGGAGCACTGTGATGACAAGGGACACAGAGCATTTTGATGAAAATTTCATGGAGCATTGTGGTGACAAAGATCACAGAGCCTTGTGTGACGAGGGCATAGACCATTGTGATGAGAAATGTCATGAATCGTTGTGGTGATGGAGTCATGGAGCACTGTGATGACAGGGGTCATGGAGCATTGTGATGACAAGGGCATGGAGCAATATGATGACAGGGGCATGGGACATTGGTCTGACAAATTTCATGGATTATTGTGATGACAGTGGGTATGGAGAATTGAGATGACATGAGCATGGAGCATTGTGGTGACAAATGTCACAGAGCCTTGTGTGACGAGGGCTTGGACAATTGTGAGGACAAAGGTCATGAAGCATTGTGATGACTGGAGTCATGGAGCATTGTGATGAGAGGGGTCATGGAGCATTGTGATGACAAGGGCATGGATCATTGTGATGACAGGGGCATGGAACATTGGTCTGACATGTTTCATGGATTATTGTGATGACAGTGGGCATGGCGCATTGTGATGAAAAGGGCATGGCACATTGTGATGACAAGGTCATGGAGTATTGTGAAGACAGGTGTCAGTGAGCATTGTGATGACATATGTCATTGTCCACTGTGATGACAATGGCATGGAACATTGTGATACCAAGTGTCATGGAAGATTGTGATGACAAAGGTAATGGAGCATTTTGATGACAATGGCTTGGAACATTGCTATGACAAGGGTCATGGAGCATTGTGATGACAAGGGCATGGAGCATTCTGATGAAAAGGTGCATGGAGCATTTAGATTACAGGGGTTTTGAAGCAATGTGATGACAAGGGTCATGGAGCATTGTGATGACAAGGGCATGGAGCATTCTGATGAAAAGGTGCATGGAGCATTTAGATTACAGGGGTTTTGAAGCAATGTGATGACAAGGGCTTGGAGCATTCTGATGACAAGGGCCATTGATAATTTTGATGACAAGTCGTGAACCATTGTGATCACAAGCACATGGAACTTGCTATGACAGGGGTCATAGAGCATTGTGATGACAAGTGCATGGAGAATTGTGATGACAAGATCATGTAACATTGTGATGAGAAGTGTCACGAAGCATTGTGATGACAAGGACGTGGAGAATTGTAATGACATGGGACATGGAGCATTGTGATGAACAGGGCATGGGGAATTGTGATAGCAAGACCGTGGAGCAATGTGATGAAAAGACCATGGATAATTATGATGAAGAGCGTCATGTATCACTGTAATGACAAGGGGCATGGAGCATTGTGATGACAAGGGTCATGGAACACTGTGATGAGAAGGTCATGGAGCATTGGCCTGAAAATGTTCATGGAGTATTGTGATGACAGTGGTCAAGGAGCATTGTGATGACAAGGGAATGGGGCATTGTGATGACAAGGTCCTGGAGCAGTGTGATGAGAAGACCATGGAGCCTTGTGATGACAAGTCTCATGGAGCATTCTGATGAATAGGGGCATAGCGTTGTGATTACAGGGGCCTTGGAGCATTCTGATGACAAGGGCATGGAGCATTGTGATGAGAAGGCCTCGGAGGATTCTGATGACATGTGTCATGGATCTTTGTGGTGACAAGGGCATGGAGCATTGTGATCACAGGGGTCTTGGAGCATTGTGATGACAAGGGTCATGGAGCCTTGGATGCCAAGGCGGTGGAACATTGTGATGGCAGGGGTCATGGAGCATTGTTATTACAGGGGTAATGGAGCATTGTGATGACAAGGGCATGGAACATTGGTCTGAAAATTTCATAGATTATTGTGATGAGATTCGGCATGGAACTTTATGATGACTAGGGCACGGAACACTGTGATACATGTGTCATGGAGGATTGTAATGACAAGGGATGGAGCATTGTGATGAAAAGAGTATCGAGCATTGTGATGACAAGCGTCATGGAGCATTGTGGAGACAAGGGCATGGAGCAATGTGATGAGAGGTTTCATGTAGCATTGTGGTGAAATGGCATGGAGCATTGTGATGCCAATGGTCATGGAGCTTTTTGATGCCAAAGTCATGGAGCATTTTGATGACAAGGTCGTGGTGCATTGTGATGAGAAGGGCAGGGAGCATTGTGATGACAGGGTCATGGAGCAAATTGATGGAAAGTGTCATGGAACATTTTGATGACAGGGGTTATGGAACATTGTGATGTCAGGGGTATTGGAGCATTTTGATGAAAAGGGTCATGGAGCATTTGATGAAAAGGTGCATGGAGCATTGAGATTACAGGGGTTTTGAAACAATGTGATTACAAGGGCATGGAGCAATTTGATGAGAAGGCAATGGAGCATTCTGATGACATGCGTCATGGAGCTGTGTGATGACAAGGACATGGAGCCTTGTGATTGCAGGGGTCTTGGAGCATTGTGATGAAAAGGGAATGGATCTTTGTGATGAAAAATGCATGGAGCCTTGTCATGACAGGGTTCAAGGAGCATACTGATGACAACTGTCAGGGAGCATTGTGATGATGAGTATATTGAGCATTGTGATGACAAAGATCATGAAGCATTGTGATGAGGAAGCCATGGATAATTGTGATGCCCAGCGTCATGGGGCATTGTGATGACAAGTGTTATGGAACATTGTGAACAGAAGGGTTTGGTGCATTGTGATGACAGAGGTCATTGAGCATTTTGATTTCATTGTGATGACAATAGCATGAAATATTATGGTGATGGGCACGGTGCATTGTGATGACAGGGTTCATGGAACATTTAGATGAAAAGGGGCATGGAGCATTGTGATTACAGGGGTGTTGGAGCATTGTGATGACAAGGGCATGGAGCATTGTGATGAGAAGGCCATGGAGCATTCTGATTACATGCGTCATGGAGCTTTGTGATGACAAGGGCATGGAGAATTGTGATTACAGGGGTCATGGAATATTGTGATGACAGGGGTGAGGGAGCATTGTGATGACTAGTGATGGAACATTGTGATATCAGTGGTGGGAAAGCATTTTGAGGAGAAGTGCATGGAGCATTGTGATGACAAGGTTTATGGAGCATTTTGATGACAAGGATGTGGAGAATTGTGATGACAAGTGCATGGTGCATTGTGATGACATGGGCTATGGAGCATTGAGATGAAAAGGGGCATGGAGAATTGTGATTACAGAGGTCTTGGTGCATTGTGATGACAAGGGTCATGGAGCCTTGTGATGACAAGGCCGTGGAACATTGTGATGGCATGGGTCATGGAGCATTGTTCTGACAAGATTTATGGATTATTGTGATGAGAGTGGGCATGGAACATTGTGATGACAACGTCGTGGAACATTGTGATGACAAGGTCATGGAGTATTGTGAAGACAGCTGTCAGGGAGCATTGTGATGACATATGTCATTGTCCATTGTGATGACAATGGCATGGAGCATTGTGATACCAAGTGTCATGGAGGATTGTGATGACAAAGGTAATGGAGCATTTTGATGACAAGGGCTTGGAACATTGTTATGACAAGGGTAATGGAGCATTGTGATGAAAAGGGCATGGAGCATTGTGATGACAAGGGCCATTGGGAATTTTGATGAAAACGTCGTGAAGCATTGTGATGACAAGCTCATGGAGCTTGCTATGACAGTGGTCATAGAGCATTGCTATGACAAGTGCAAGGAGAATTGTGATGACAAGATCATGTAACATTGTGATGAGAAGTGTCACGGAGCATTGTGATGACAAGGACGTGGAGAATTGTAATGACATGGGACATGGAGCATTGTGATGAACAGGGAATGGAGAATTGTGATACCAAAGAGTGGAGCATTATGATGAAAAAACCATGGATAATTATGATGAAGAGCGTCATGGATCTCTGTAACGACAAGGGGCATGGAGCATTGTGATGCCAAGTGTCATGGAGGAATGTGATGACAACGTTAATAGAGCATTGTGATGACAGGGGTTTGGAGCACTGTGATGAAAAGGGTCATGGAGCATTTTGATGACAAGGGCATGGAGGATTGTGATGACAAGGGCCATTGAGAATTTTGATGACAAGTTCCTGAAGCATTGTGATTAAAAGCACATGGAGCTTGCTAGGACAGGGGTCATGGAGCATTGCGATGACAAGTTCATGGAGAACTGTGATGAAAAGACGATGTAACATTGTGATGAGTAGTGTTATGGAGCATTGTGATGTCAAGACCGTGGAGCATTGTGATGAGAAGACCATGGATAATTTTGATGACGAGCGTCATGGAGCACTGTAATGACAAGGGGCATGGAGCATTGTGAAGACAGGTGTCATGGAGCATTGTGATGACATGGGTCATGGAGCATTGTGATGACAAGAGTCATGGAGCATTCTGATGACAAGCTTGTGGAGTATTGTGATGACAATGGCATGGAGCATTGTGATGAAAAGGGCATGGAGCATTGTGATGAAAAAGTCATGAAGCCTTTTCATGACAGGATTCAAGGAGCATTCTGACGAAAAGTGTCAGGGAGCATTGTGATGACAAGTGTATTGAGCATTGTGATGACAAAGTTCATGGAGCATTGTGATGACAAGGGCATGGAGTATTGTGATGACAGGCATCATGGAGCGTTGTGATGACAACTGTTATGGAACATTGTGATCACAAGAGTTTGGAGCATTGTGATGACACAGGTCATGGAACATTTTGATTTCAAGAATCACGAAGCATTGTGATGACAAGGGCATGAAACAATGTGATCCCAAGGTTCACAGAGGATTGTGAAGACACAGGTAATGGAGAATTGTGATGACAATTCCATGGAGCATTGTGATGACAAGGTCATGTAGCATTTTGCTGACAAAGGCATGGAGAATTGTGATGACAAGTGTCATGGAGCTCTGAGACGACAAGCGTCAAGGAGCATTGTGATTACAGGCGTCATGGAGCATTGGGATGAGAAGCACATGGTACATTCTGATGAGAAGTGGCATGGATCATTTTGATGACTGTGGTCATGTAGCATTGTGATGAGAAGGGAATGGAGCAATGTGATGAGAATGTCCTGGAGCATTGTGATGAGAGGGCCATGGAGCCTTGTGATGACAAGGGTCATGGAGTATACTGATGAAAAGGTGCAAGGAGCATTGAGATTACAGGGGTTTTGAAGCATTGTGATGACAAGCATCATGGAGCATTGTGCTGACAAGGACATGGAGCAATGTGATGAGAGGTTTCATGTAGCATTGTGATAAAATGGCATGGAGTATTGTGATGCAAAGGGTCATGGAGCAATGTGATGAGAGGTTTCATGTAGCATTGTGATAAAATGGCATGGAGTATTGTGCTGCCAATGTTCATGGAGCTTTGTGATTTCAAAGGTCATGGAGCATTTTGATGACAAGGTCGTGGTGCATTGTGATGAGAAGGGCAGGGAGCATTGTGATGACAGGGTCATGGAGCAAACTGATGAAAAGTGTCATGGAACATTTTGATGAGAGGGCTTATGGAACATTGTGATGTCAGGGGTCATGGAGCATTTTGATGAAAAGGGTCATGGAGTATTCTGATGAAAAGGTGCATGGAGCATTGTGATTACAGGGGTTTTGAAGCATTGTGATGACAAGGGCATGGAGTATTGTGATGAGAAGGCAATGGAGCATTCTGATGACATGCGTCATGGAGCTTTGTGATGACAAGGACATGGAGCATTGTGATTGCAGGGGTCTTGGAGCATTGTGATGAAAAGGGAATGGATCATTGGGATGAAAAATGCATGGAGCCTTGTCATGACAGGGTTCAAGTTGCATACTGATGACAACTGTCAGGGAGCATTGTGATGATAAGTGTAATGAGCATTGTGATGACAAAGATCATGGAGCATTGTGATGAGAAGTCCTTGGATAATTGTGATGACCAGCCTCATGGGGCATTGTGATGACAAGTGTTATGGAAGATTGTGATCAGAAGGTTTTGGTGCATTGTGATGACAGAGATCATTGAGCAGTTTGATTTCATTGTGATGACAATAGCATGAAATATTATGGTGATGGACACGGTGCATTGTGATGAAAGGGTTCATGGAGCACTGAGATAAAAAAGACATGGAGCATTGTGATTACAGGGCTGTTGGAGCATTGTGATGTCAAGGGCATGGAACATTGTGATGATAAGGCCATGGAGCATTTAGATGACATGCATCATGGAACTTTGTGATGACAAGGGCATGGAGCATTGTGATTACACGTGTCTTGGAGCACTGTGATGACAAGGGTCATGGAGGCTTGTGATGACAAGGGCATGTAGCAATGTGATGAGAGATTTCATGTAGCATTGTGATGAAATGGCATGGAGCATTGTGATGCCAAGGGTCATGGAGCTTTGTGATGACAAAGGTCATGGAGCATTTCGATGACAAGGTCGTGGTGCATTGTGATGAGAAGGGTAGGGAGCATTGTGATGACAGGGTCATGGAGCAAATTGATGAAAAGTGTCATGGAACATTTTGATGACAGGGGTTATGGAAAATTGTGATGTCAGGGGTCATGGAGCATTGTGATGAAAAGGGTCATGGAGCATTCTGATGAAAAGGTGCATGGAGCATTGTGATTACAGGGGTTTTGACGCATTGTGGTGACAAGGGCATGGATCATTGTGATGAGAAGACAATGGAGCATTTTGATGATATGCGTCATGGAGCTTTGTGATGACAAGCACATGGAGCATTGTGATGAAAAGGGCATGCATCATTGTGATGACCAGCGTCATGGGGCATTGTGATGAGAAGTGTTATGGAACATTTTGATCAGAAGGGTTTGGTGCATTGTGATGACAGTGGTCATTGAGAATTTTGATTTCATTTTGATGACAATAGCATGAAATATTATGGTGATGGGAACGGTTCATTGTGATGACAGGGTTCATGGAGCATTAAGCTGAAAAGGAGCATGGAGCATTGTAATTACAGTGGTGTTGGAACATTGTGATTACAACGGCAAGGACCATTGTGATGAGAAGGCCATGGAACATTCTGATGACATGCGTCATGGAGCTTTGTGATGACAAGGGCATGGAGCATTGTGATTACAGGGGTCTCGGAGCATTTTGATACCAAGGGTCATCGAGGCTTGTGATGACAAGGCCGTGGAACCTTGTGATGGCAGGGGTCATGGAGCATAGTTATGACAGTTGTAATTGAGCTTTGTGATGACAAGGGTACGGAACACTGTGATACATCGATCATGCAGGATTTTAATGACAAGGACATGGAGTATTGTGATGAGAAGGGCATCGAGCATTGTGATTACAAGCGTCATTGAGATTTGGATGACAAGTGCATGGAGCAATGTGATGAGAGTGTTCATGGAACATTGTGATGACAATGGAATGGAGCATTGTGATGCCAAGTGTCATGGACCTTTGTGATGACAAAGGTCATGGAGCATTTTGATGACAAGGGCAGGGTGCATTGTGATGAGAAGGGCAGGGAGCATGGTGATGACAGGGTCATGGAACAATTTGATGAAAAGGGTCATGGAATATTTTGATGACAGAGTTTATAGAACATTGTGATGTCAGTGGTCATGGAGCTTTGTGATGAAAAGGGTCATGGAGCATTTTGTTTACAGGGGTTATGGAACATTGTGATGTCAGGTGTCATGGAGCATTGTGATGATAAGGGCATGTAGCATTGTGATGACAGGGGTCATGGAACATTGTGATGACAAGGGTGAGGGAGTATTGTGATGACTAGGGATGGAACATTGTTGTATCAGTGGTGAGAAAGCATTTTGAGGAGAAGTGCATGGGGAATTGTGATGACAAGGTTTATGGAGCATTTTGATGGCAAGGATGTGGAGCATTGTGATGACAAGTGCATGGCGGATTGTGATGACATGGGTTATGGAACATTGTGCTGACACACGCATCGAGCATTGTGATGACAAGGGTCATGGAGCATTGTGCTGAAAAAGGCATGGAGCTTTGTGATGACAAGGATTACAGAGCATTGTGATTAAAAGTTCATTGAGCCATGTGGTGACAAGGGTCACAGAGCTTTGTGTGACCAGGTCATGGACCATTGTGAAGACAAATGTCATGAAGCACTGTGATGACTGAAGTCACAGAGCACTGTGATAACAGTGGTCTTGGAGCATTGTCATGAAATGGGAATGGATCATTGTGATGAAATTGGCATGGATCCTTGTTTTGACAGTGTTCAAAGAGCATACTGATGACAAGTGTCACGGAGCATTGTGATGACAAGTGTATTGAGCATTGTGTTGACAAAGGTCATGGAGCATTGTGAATAGAAGACCTTTCATAATTGTGATGACGAGCGTCATGTGGTATTGTGATGACAAGTGTTATCGGACATTGTGATCAGAAAGTTTGGGAGCATTGTGATGACAGAGGTCATGGAGCATTTTAATTTCATTGTGATGACAATAGCATAAATCATTATGATGATGGCCATGGTGCATTTTGATGACAGGGTTCATGGAGCATTGAGATGAAAAGGGGCATGGAGAATTATGATTAAAGAGGTCTTGGTGCATTTTGATGACAAGGGTCATGGAGCCTTGTGATGACAAGGCCGTGGAACATTGTGATTGCAGGGGTCATGGAGCATTGTTATGACAGGTGTAATGGAGCATTGTGATGAAAAGGGCATGGAGCAATGTGATGAGATATTTGATTGAGCATTGTGCTGGCAATGAGAAGGAGCATTGCAATGCCAAGGGTCATGGAGCTTTGTGATGACAAAGGTCATGGGGCATTTTGAAGACAAGGGTGTGGTGCATTGTGATGAGAAGGGCAGGGAGCATTGTGATGACAGGGTCATGGAGCAATTTGAATAAAAGTGTCATGGAATATTTTGATGACAGGGGTTATGGAACTTTGTGATGTCAGGGGTCATGAAGCATTGTGATGAAATGGGTCATGGAGCATTTTGTGACAGGGGTTATGGAACATTGTGATGTCAGGGCTCATGGAGCATTGTGATGATAAGGTCATGTAGCAGTGTGAAGACAGGGGTCATGGAACACTGTGGTGACAGGGGTGAGGGAGTATTGTGATGACTAGTGATGGAACAGTGTGATATATATGGTGAGAGAGCATTTTGATGAGAAGGGCATGGATCATTGTGATGACAAATGTTAAGGAGCATAGCAATGATAAGGATATGGAGTATTGTGATGACAAGTGCTTGGCACATTGTGATGACATGTGTCATACAGCATTGTACTGACAAGCGCATGGAGCATTTTGATGACAAGTGTCATGGAGCATTGTGCTGACAAAGGCATGGAGCATTTTGATGACAAGGTACACAGAGCATTGTGATGAAATATTCATGGAGCATTGTGGTGACAAGATCACAGAGCCTTTTTTGACGCGGGCATGGACCATAGTGATGAGATAGGTCATGAAGCATTGTGATGACTGGAGTCATGGAGCATTGTGATGACAGGGGTCATGGAGCATTGTGCTGAAAAGCGCATGGAGCATTTTGATGAGAAGTGTCATGGAGCATTGTGCTGACAAAGGCATGGAGCATTGTGATGACAAGGGACACAGAGCATTGTGATGAAATGTTCATGGAGCATTGTGGTGACAAAGATCACAGAGCCTTGTGTGAAGAGGGCATGGAACATTGGTCTGACAAATTTCATGGATTATTGTGATGACAGTGAGGATGGATCATTGTGATGACAAGGGCATGGAGCATTGTGTTGACAAAGGTCACAGAGCCTTGTGTGACGAGGGCATGGACCATTGTGATGACAAAGGTCATGAAGCATTGTGATGACTGGAGTCACGGAGCATTGTGATAACAGGGGTGATGGAGCATTGTGATGACAAGGGCATGGAGCATTGTGATGACAGTGGCATGGAATATTTGTCTGACAAGTTTCCTGGATTATTGTGATGACAGTGGGCATGGCGCATTGTGATGACAAGGGCATGGAACATTGTGATTACAAGGTCATGGAATATTGTGAAGACAGGTGTCAGGGAGCATTGTGATGACATATGTCATTGTCCATTGTGATGACAATGGCAAGGAGCATTGTGATACCAAGTGTCGTGGGGGATTGTGATGACAAAGGTAATGGAACATTTTGATGACAGGGGTTATGGAACATTGTGATGACAGGGGTGAGCCAGTATTGTGATGACTAGTGATGGAACATTGTGATATATGTGGTGAGAGAGCATATTGATGAGAAGTGCATGGAGCATTGTGATGACAAGTGTTATGGAGCATAGCAATGATAAGGATGTGGAGTATTGTGATGACAAGCGCATGGTGCATTGTGATGACTAGGGCATGGAGCATTGTGGTTACAAAGGCCTGGAGCATTTTAATGACAAGGGACCCAGAGCATTGAGATGAAATATTCATGGAGCATTGTGGTGAAAAAGATCAGAGAGCCTTGTTTGAAGAGGGCATGGACCACTGTGATGACAATGGTCATGAAGCATTGTGATGACTGGAGTCACGGATCATTGTGATGACAGGGGTCATGGAGCATTTTGATGACAAGATTTATGGATTATTGTGATGAGAGTGGGCATGGCGCATTGTGATGACAAGGGCATGGAACATTGTGATGACAAGGTCATGGATTATTGTGAAGACAGGTGTCAGGGAGCATTGTGATGACATATGTCATTGTCCATTGTGATGACAATGGCATGGAGCATTGTGATACCAAGTGTCATGGAGGATTGTGATGACAAAGGTAATGGAGCATTTTGATGACAAGGGCTTGGAACATTGTGATGACAAAGGTCATGGAGCATTGTGATGAGAAGGTCATGGAGCATTGGCCTGAAAATGTTCATAGAGTATTGAGATTATAGTGGTCAAGGAGCATTGTGATGACAAGGGAATGGAGCTTTGTGATGACAAGGTCCTGGAGCAGTGTGATGAGAAGACCATGGAGCCTTGTGATTACAAGTCTCATGGAGCATTCTGATGAATAGGGGCATGGAACATTGTGATTACAGGGGTCTTGGAGCATTGTGATGACAAGGGCATGGAGTATTGTTATGAGAAGGCCATGGAGCATTCTGATGACATGTGTCATGGATCTTTGTGATCACAAGGGCATGGAACATTGTGATTACAGGGGTCTTGGAGCATTGTGATGACAAGGGTCATGGAGCCTTGGATGCCAAGGCGGTGGATCATTGTGATGGCAGGGGTCATGGAGCATTGTTATGACAGGGGTAATGGAGCATTGTGATGAAAAGGGAATGGAACATTGGTCTGAAAATTTCATGGATTATTGTGTTGAGATTCGGCATGGAACATTGTGATGACTAGGGCACGGAACACTGTTATACATGTGTCATGGAGGATTGTAATGACAAGGGCATGGAGCATTGTGATGAGAAGTTTATCGAGCAATGTGATGACAAGCGTCATGGAGCATTGTGGTGACAAGGGCATGGAGCAATGTGATGAAAGGTTTCATGTATCATTGTGATGAAATGGCATGGAGTATTTGTGATGCCAAGGTTCATGGAGCTTTGTGATGACAAAGGTCATGGAGCATTGTGATGACAAGGGAATGGAGCTTTGTGATGACAAGGTCCTGGAGCAGTATGATGAGAAGACCATGGAGCCTTGTGATTACAAGTCTCATGGAGCATTCTGATGAATAGGGGCATGGAACATTGTGATAGAAGGGTTCTTGGAGCATGGTGATGACAAGGGAAATGGAGCATTGTGGTGACAAGGGCATGGAGCAATGTGATGAGAGGTTTCATGTAGCATTGTGATGAAATTGCATGGAGCATTGTGATGCCAAGGGTCATGGAGCTTTGTGATGACAAACGTCAGGGAGCATTTTGATGACAAGGTCGTGGTGCATTGTGATGAGAATGGCAGCGAGCATTGTGATGAAAGGGTCATGGAGCAAATTGATGAAAAGTGTCATGGAACAATTTGATGACAGGGGTTATGGAACATTGTGATATCAGGGGTCATGGAGCATTTTGATGAAAAGGGTCATGGAGCATTCTGATGAAAAGGTGCATGGAGCATTGAGATTACAGGGGTTTTGAAGCAATGTGATTACAAGGGCATGGAACATTGTGATGAGAAGGCAATGGAGCATTCTGATGACATGCGACATGGAGCTTTGTGATGACAAGGACATAGAGCATTGTCATTACAGGGGTCTTGGAGCATTGTGATGAAAAGGGAATGGATCATTGTGATGAAAAATGCATCGAGCATTGTCATGACAGTGTTCAAGGAGCATACTGATGACAAGTGTCAGCGAGCATTGTGATGCCAAGTGTATTGAACATTGTGGTGACAAAGGTCATGGAGCATTGTGATGAGAAGACCTTGCATAATTGTTATGACGAGCGTCATGGGGCATGTGATGACAAGTGTTATGGAACATTGTGATCAGAAGGGTTTGGAGCATTGTGATGACAGAGGACATGGAACATTTTGATTTCATTGTGATGACAATAGCATGAATCATTATGATGATGGACATGGTGCATTGTGATGACAGGGTTGATGGAGATTTGAGATGAAAAGGGGCATGGAGAATTGTGATTACAGAGGTCTTGGAGCATTGTGATGACAAGGGTCATGGAGCCTTGTGATGACAAGGCCGTGGAACATTGTGATGGCAGGGGTCATGGAGCAGTGTTATGACAGGTGTAATTGAGCATTGTGATGACAAGGGCATGGAGCAATGTGATGAGAGATTTCATTGAGCATTGTGATGACAATGGCATGGAGCATTGTGATGCCAAGTGTCATAGAGCTTTGTGATGACAATTGTCATGGGACATTTTGATGACAAGCGTGTGGTGCATTGTGATGAGAAGGGCATGGAGCATTGTGGTGACAAAGGTCACAGAGCCTTGTGTGACGAGGGCATTGACCATTGTGAGGACAAAAGTCCTGAAGCATTGTGATGACTGGAGTCACGGAGCATTGTGATGACAAGTGTCATGGAGCATTGTGATGACAAGGGCAAGGATCATTGTGATGACAGGGGCATGGAACATTGGTCTGACATGTTTCGTGGATTATTGTGATTACAGTTGGCATGGCGCATTGTGATGACAAGGGCATGGAACTTTGTGATGACAAGGTCATGGAATATTGTGAAGACAGTTGCCAGGGAGCATTGTGATGACATATGTCATTGTCCATTGTGATGACAATGGCATGGAGCATTGTTATACCAAGTGTCATGGAGGATTGTGATGACAAAGGTAATGGAGCATTTTGATGACAAGGGCTTGGAACATTGTGATGACAAGTGTCATGGAGCATTGTGATGACAAGTGTCATGGAGCATTGTGATGACAAGGGCCATTGAGAATTTTGATGACAACGTCGTGAAGCATTGTGATGACAAGCGCATGGAGATTGCTATGACAGGGGTCATAGCATTGCGATGACAAGTGCATGGAGAATTGTGATGACAAGGTCATGTAACATTGTGATGAGAAGTGTCACGAAGCATTGTGATGACAAGGACGTGGATAATTGTAATGACATGGGACATGGAGCATTGTGATGAACAGTGCATGGAGAATTGTGATAGCAAGACCGTGGAGCATTGTGATGAAAAGTCCATGGATAATTATGATGAAGTGCATCATGGATCACTGTAATGACAAGGGGCATGGAGCATTGTGATGCCAGGTGTCATGGAGCATTGTGATGAGAGGGGTCATGGAGCATTGTGATGACAAGGGAATGGAGCATTGTGATGACAAGGTCCTGGAGCAGTGTGATGAGAAGACCATGGAGCCTTGTGATGACAAGTCTCATGGAGCATTCTGATGAATAGGGGCATGGAGCATTGTGCTTACATGGGTCTTGGAGCATTGTGATGACAAGGGCATGTAGCATTGTGATGAGAAGGCCATGGAGCATTCTGATGACATGTGTCATGGATTTTTGTGATGACAAGGGCAAGGAGCATTGTGATTACAGGGGTCTTGGAGCATTGTGATGAGAAGGGTCATGGAGCCTTGGATGCCATGGTGGTGGAACATGGTGATGGCAGGGGTCATGGAGCATTGTTATGAAAGGTGTAATGGAGCATTGTGATGACAAGGGCATGGAACATTGGTCTGAAAATTTCATGGATTATTCTGATGAGATTCGGCATGGAGCACTGTGATGACTAGGGCACAGAACACTGTGATACATGTGTCATGGAGGATTGTAATGACAAGGGCCTGGAGCATTGTGATGAGAAGAGTATCGAACATTTGGATGACAAGTGTCAGGGATCATTGAGGTGACAAGGGCATGGAGCAATGTAATGAGAGGTTTCAAGTAGCATTGTGATGAAATTGCATGGAGCATTGTGATGCCAAGGGTCATGGAGCTTTGTGATGAGAAAGGTCATGGAGCATTTTGATGACAAGGTTATGGTGCATTGTGATGAGTAGGGCAGGGAGCATTTTGATGACTAGTTTTATGGAGCATAGCGATGAAAAGGATGTGGAGCATTGTGCTGACAAGAGCATGGAGCATTGTGAAAAAAGGGGCATGGAACATTGGTCTGACAAGTTTCATGGATTATTGTGATGACAGTGGGCATGGGACATTGTGATGACAAGGGCATGGAGCACTGCGTTGACAAAGGTCACAGGGCCTTGTGTGACAAGAGCATGGACCATTGTTATATAAAATGTCATAAAGCATTGTGATGACTAGAGTCACGGAGCATTGTGAAGACAGGGGCATGGAACATTGGTCTGACAATTTTCATGGATTATTGTGATGACAGTGGGCATGGCTCATTGTGATGACAAGGGCATGGAGCATTGTGATGACAAGGTCATGGAGTATTGTGAAGACAGATGTCAGGGAGCATTGTGATGACATATGTCATGGTCAGTTGCGATGACAATGGCATGGAACATTGTGATGCCAAGTGTCATGGAGAATTGTGATGACAAGTGTTATGGAACATTGTGATTAATAGGGTTTGGAGCATTGTGATGACAGAGGTAATTGAGAATTTTCATTTCCTTGTGATGACAATAGCATGAAATATTATGGTGATGGGCACGGTGCATTGTGATGACATGGTTCATGAAGCATTGAGAAGAAAAGTGGCATGGAGCATTGTGATTACAGGGGTCTTGGAGCATTGTGAGGACAAGGGTCATGGAGGCTTGTGATGACAAGGCCGTGGAACATTGTGAAAGCAGGGGTCATGGAGCATTGTTATGACAGGGGTAATGGAGCATTGTGATGACAAGGGTATGGGACATTGGTCTGAAAAATTTCATGGATTATTTTGATGAGAGTGGGCATGGAGCATTGTGATGACAAGGGCACGAAACACTGTGATACATAGTTCATGCTGGATTGTAATGACAAGGGCATGTAGCATTGTGTTGAGAAGGATATGGAGCATTGTGATTACAAGGGTCATGGATATTTGGGATGACAAGTGCATGGAGCAATGTGATGAGAGGCTTCATGGAGCATTGTGATGACATTGGAATGGAGCATTGTGATGCCAATGGTCATGGAGCTTTGTGATGACAAATGTCATAGAGCATTTTGATGACATGTGTTATGGAGCATTGTGATGAAAAGGGTCACAGAGCATTTTGATTACATGGGTTATGGAGCATTGTGATATCAGGGGTCATGGAGCACTTTGATGATAAGGGCATGTAGTATTGTGATGACAGAGGCCAGCGAAAATTGTGATGAAAAGGGTGAGGGAGTATTGTTATGACTAGTGATGGAACATTGTGATATCAGTGGTGACGGATCATTTTGATGAGAAGTGCATGCGGCATTGTGATGACAAGCTGGTGGAGCATTTTGCTGACAAGCGCATGGAGCATTGTGATGACAAGTGTCATTGAGTATTGTGCTGAGAAAGGCATGGAGCATTGTGATGACAAGGGTCATGGAGCATTGTGATGAAAAGTTCATGGAGCATTGTGGTGACACAGGTCACAGAGCCTTGTGATGACGAAGACATTGACCATTGTGATGACAAAGATCATGAAGCATTGTGGTGAATGGAGTCACGGAGCATTGTGATGACAGGGGTCATGGAGCATTGGGATGTCAAGGGCATGGAGCATTGGTCCCACAAATTTCATGGATTATTGTGATGACAGTGGGCATGGTGCATTGTGATGAAAAGAGCATGGAACATTGTGATGACAACATCATGGATTATTGTGAAGACAGGTGTCAGGGAAAAATGTGATGACATATGTCACGGTCCACTGTGATGCCAATGACATGGAGCATTGTGATGCCAAGTGTCATGGAGGATTGTGGTGACAAAGGTAAAGGAGCATTGTGATGATCAGGACATGGAGCAATGTGATGGCAAGACCGTGGAGCATTGTGATGAGAAGACCATGGATAATTGTGATGACGAGCATCATGGAGCTTTATGATGAAAAGAGCCATGGAGCCTTCTGACATAAGATATCACTTATGAAGGAAATGTAAACATGGCTAAACATGAACTGAATTAAGAAAGAGAACAGAGTCTCACTTTTAGAAAACACTCTTATGACAGCTTAAGGGGGAAGGAGAGGTGGGGTGATGCATAAAACCAGAGTTTGATATTAGTACAGGTAGCATTCCAAAAACCAAATACGTAATAAAAAGACCTACACTTTCCTCAGTGAAAGGGACTCAAAACCCCATATTTCCTGCAGAGGAATATATCTGAGTAGTAAGAATCTTAAAACCTATATATTGATATGTCTCCATAAGGGAATCAAGTGTGTCTATACTGGCATTAACATGGCAGCGAGAATCAGCTCAAACCCACTATAAAAAAGAATTTCAAAACAAAACCAAAAAAAAAACCGGGAAATTCTTTACAATTCCTTCAGGGGCTCTGATGAAACATAGAATGACCCTATCTACAACGACAGCTGGATGTGGCATAAGGCTGGACACTTGGGACTGAGAGTATTGGTGACATTCGGTGAGCAAATGCAGACCATTTAAAGCAATAATGCATGGCACACATTCCTAGGGTCCCAACTCTCCAGGTTGAAGGGAATATTACTACAGCTATAACATGTACGGGAAACCTAGAGAATGGACACACTCTGAATAAGAAAGGTTTCTAGAACTCAACTTATAGTCCCTCTCCTGGTTCTCCAGCTAGAATTTCCAACTGCTTTACTATCAATCTCCCAAATTGGAAGGACAGCCCCTTTAACCTCCTGGTTCGCACAGTTTGCCAATTTGGCAGAGGATGAAAGGGAAGATGGAGAACCAATGAGAGATTAGCTGTTAGGCATTTGGACGGGGACATGTCACTCTAATTTCCCAGCAGGAAGAAGAATTAACCAAAGTCTCAGCCACCACGCCGGGAAACAGTATAGGTCCTGAACCAAAAGTTTGGAGTTGCGGTCAGCTCACAAAAAACGAGTTGAAAAATGGAGCTCAGGGGCACAGCAATTCACAAACTGGCCGAGTAATAAAGGACAACTATAGTCCAAAAACCTGCTGAGGGAAGGCAACTAGGTGGACTTGAAAGCGAGCCAGTATAGCAGGAAAGAGATTTCAAGAGGTACATTGGAATCTCCTTTAAAGCACAGGAAGAGGGGCACAACTTCGACAATGATGCACTTGGCCAAAAAGCGCGTATGCATTTTCTCCTGAATATATTTAGGAGAAAGCGCATACGCCCTTTTTGGCCAAGCAAGCAAGCAGGCAATGCAAATCTGCACTACAAAATGTATCACTTCCCACCGGTAAAAAGGGATATCTGCAAAATGTGTAAAAATCAGAAAGGCAAGACAGGCCCTGGAGAACAGGAAGCCTAGTTATGCTGATGGGCGGGATGTAAATTACCAACTGCCTTTGTGGAGGAGTTCACTGTGTTCCCTAAAAGAAGTAAACAAGAGAGCTACAGAGCCAAGGGCACTTCCTCTCTAGGGAATATAACTTGGGAAAACTGAAAATCAATAAGACAGAGCCACCCCAAAATTTAGGGCTGCACTGCTTACAAGAACCTCACCTTGGGTACACCTTAAATATCCGAGGAAAGACAAAAATGTTTCAAGAAATAGTGTTACTTACGTATGATGGAATATCCCTCAGCCATGAAATCAATGTCATAAAGCCAGTAGCAGCAAAATGAGTGGATTAAGGTACGAAGATTCTAAGTGAAATAAGTCACAGAGAAAAAGAAACTTATCATAAGATATCACTTATGAAGGACCTGTAAACATGGCTTCACATGAACTGATTTAGGAAAGAGAACAGAGTCTCAGATTTAGGAAACACTCTTATGCCTGCTTAAGGGGGAAGGGGAGGTGGGGTGATGCATAAAACCAGAGTTTGATAGTAGTACAGGTACCGTTCCAAAAACCAAATATGGAATAGACAAGATCTAAACATTCCTCAGTGAAAGGACACAAAACCCCATATTTCCTGCAGAGGAATATATCTGACTAGTAAGAACCTTAAAACCTATGTATTGATATGTCTCCGTAAGGGAAACAAGTGTGTCTAGATTGGCATAAACATGGCAGTGAGAATCAGCTCAAACCGACTATAAAAAGGAATTTCAAAAACAAAACAAAAAACAGGGAATTTCTTTACAATTCCTTCAGGGGCTCTGATGAAACCTGGAATGACCCTATCTACAACGACAGCTGGATGTGGCATAAGCCTGGACACCTGGGACTGAGAGGATTGCTGAGATTCGGTGAGCAATTACAGACCATTTAAAGCAATAATGCGTGGCACACATTCCAAGTGTCCTAACTCTCCAGGTTGAAGGGAATATTACTACAGCTATAACATGTACGGGAAACCTAGAGAATGGACACACGGTGAATACGAAAGTTTTCTAAAACTCAACTAATAGTCCCTTTCCTGGTGATCCAATGTGAATTTCCAAATGCTTTACTATCAATCTCCCAACTTGGAGAGACAGCCCCCCCTTAAAATCCTGGTTCGCACATGTTGCCAATTTGGCAGAGGATGAAATGGAAGAGGTTGACCCAATGAGAGAGTAGCTGTTAGGCATTTGGATGGGCACATGTCACTCTAATTTCCCGGCTGGAAGGAGAATTAACCAAAGTCTCAGCCACCCGCCGGGAACCAGTATAGGTCCTGAACCAAAATTGTGGACTTGCGGTCAGCTCACAAAAATCCAGTTGAAATATGGAGCACAGGGGCACAATAATTCACAAACAGGCAGAGTAATAAAGGACAACTATCGTCCAAAAATCTGCTGAGGGTAGGCAATGAGGCGGACTTAAAAGCGAGACAGAATAGCAGGAAACAGATTTCAAGTGGTACATTGGAATCTCCTTTAAAGCTCAGGAAGAGCGGCAAAACTTCGACAATGATGCACTTGGCCAAAAAGGGCGTATGTGTTTTCTCCTGAATATATTCAGTAGAAAATGCATATGCCCTTTTTGGCCAAGCAAACAAGCGGGCAATGCAAATCTGCACTACAAAGAAGTATCACTTCCCAACGGTCAAATGGGACATCTGCAAAATGTGTAAAAACCAGAAAGATAAGACAGGCCCTGGAGAACGGGGAGCATAGTTATGCTGATGGGCAGGATGTAAATTGCCAAATGCCTCTCTGGAGGACAGCATTGTGTTCCCTCAAACAAGTAAACAACTATGCTACAGAGCCAAGGGCACAACCAGTCTAGGGAATATACCTTTGGAAAACAGAAAATCAATAAGGCAGAGGCACCCCAAAATTTAGGGCTGCACTGCTCACAAGAACCTCAACTTGGGGACATTTTAAATATCCCAGGAAATACAAAAATGGTTTAAAAAATTGTGGTACTTACGTATGATGGAATATCCCTCAGCCACAAAATCAATGTCATAAGGCCAGTAGCAGCAAAATGAGTGGATTCAGGTATGATGATTCTAAGTGAAATAAGTCACAGAGAAAAATAAATTTATCATGAGATATCACTTATGAAGTTCCTGTAAACATGGCTACACATGAACTGAGTTAGGAAAGAGAACAGAGTCTCACATTTAGAAAACACTCTTATGCCTGCTTAAGGGGGAAAGAGAGATGGGGTGTTGCATAAAACCAGAGTTTGATATTAGTTCAGGTACCGTTCCAGAAAACAACTACGGAATAGACAAGAACTACACCTTCCTCAGTGAAAGGGACTCAAAACCCCATATTTCCCTCAGAGGAATATATCTGACTAGTAAGAATCTTAAAACCTATGTATTGATATGCCTCCTTAAGGGAATCAAGTGTGTGTACACTGGCATAAATATGTCAGTGAGAATCAGCTCAAACCGACTATAAAAAGGAATTTCAAAAACAAAACAAAAAAACAGGGAAATTCTTTACAATTCCTTCAGGGGCTCTGATGAAACCTGGAATGATCCTATCTACAACGAAACCTTGATGTGGCATAAGGCTGGAAACTAGGGACTGAGAGGATTGGTGAGATTCGGTGAGCAAATGCAGACCATTTAAAGCAATTATGCGTGGCACACATTCCAAGGGTCCCAACTCTCCAGGTTGAAGGGAATATTACTACAGCTATAACATGTACGGGAACCCTAGAGAATGGACACACTGTGAATACGAAATGTTTCTAAAACTCAACTAATAATCCCTCTCCTGTTGCTCCGGCTTGATTTTCCAATTGCTTTACTATCAATCTCGCACCTTGGAGAGACAGCCCCTTTAACATCCTGGTTCGCACAGGTTGCCAATTTGGTAGAAATTGAAAGGGAAGAGGGAGAACCAATGAGATAGTAGCTGTTATGCATTTGGACGGTCACATGTCACTCTAATTTCCCGGCAGTAAGAAGAATTAACCAAAGTCTCAGGAACCCACTGGGAATCAGTATAGGTCCTGAAACAATATTTTGGACTCGCGGTTAGCTCACAAAAAACAGGTTGAAAAATGGAGCTAAGGGGCACAGGAATTCACAAACTGGCAGAGTAATAAAGAACAATTATTGTCCAAAAGTCTGTTGAGGGAAGGCAACGAGGCGGACTTGAAAGTTAGCCTGAATAGCAGGAAAAACATTTCAAGAGGTACATTGGAATCGCCTTTAACGCACAGGAAGAGGGGCACAACGTCGACAATGATACACTTGCCCAAAAAGGTCGTATGTCTTTTCTCCTGAGTATATTCAGGAGAAAAGGCAAACGCCCTTTTTGGGCAAGCAAGCAAGCGGGCAATGCAAATCTGCACTACAAAAAAGTATCACTTCGCACCTGTCAAAAGGTATATGCGCAAAACGTGTAAAAACCAGAAAGGCAAGAAAGGCCCTGGAGAACAGGGAGCCTAGTTATGCTGCTGGACAGGGTGTAAATTGCCAACCGCCTGTCTGGAGGAGTGAAATGTGTTCCCTAAAATAATTAAACAACAGAGCTACAGAGCCAAGGTCACTTCCAGTCTAGGGAATATACCTTGGGAAAACTGAAAATCAATAAGACAGAGCCACCCCAAAATTTAGGGCTGCACTGTTTACAAGAACCTCAACTTGGGTACACCTTAAATAATCCAGGAAAGACAAAATTGGTTCAAGAAATTTTGGTACTTACGTACGATGGATTAACCCTCAGCCATGAAATCAATGTCATAAGGCCAGTAGCAGCAAAATGAGTGGATTCAGGTACGATGATTCTAAGTGAAATAAGTCACAGAGAAAAAGAAACTTATCATAAGATATCACTTATGAAGGTCCTGTTAACATGGCTACACATGAACTGAGTTAGGAAAGAGAATAGAGTCTCACATTTAGAAAACACTCTTATGCCTGTTCAAGGGGGAAAGAGAGGTTGGGTGATGCATAAAACCAGAGTTTGATATTAGTACAGGTACCGTTAAAAAAACCAACTACGGATTAGACAAGACCTACACCTTCCTCAATGAAAGGGACTCAAAACCCCATATTTGCAGCAGAGGAATATATCTGTCTAGTAAGAATCTTAAAACCTATGTATTGATATGTTTCTGTAAGGGAATCAAGTGTGTCTAGACTGGCATAAACATGGCAGTGAGAATCAGTTCAAATCCACTATAAAAAGGAATTTCAAAAACAAAACAAAAAAACACGGAAATTCTTTACAATTCCTTAAGGGGCTCTGATGAAACCTGGAATGATCCTATTTACAATGACAGCTGGATGTGGCATAAGGCTGGACACGTGGGACTGAGAGGATTGGTGAGCTTCGGTGAGCAAATGCAGACCATTTAAAGCAATAATGCGTGGAACACATTCCAAGGGTCCCACCTCTGCAGGTTGAAGGGAATTTTACTACAGATATAACATGTACGGGAAACCTAGAGAATGGACACACAGTGAATACGAAAGGTTTCTAAAACTCAACTAATAATCCCTCTCCTGGTGCTCCGGTTTGATTTTCCAACTGATTTACTATCAATCTCCCAACTTAGAGAGACATCCCCTTTAACCTCCTGGTTCACACAGGTTGCCAATATGGCAGCGGCTGAAAGGGAAGAGGTAGAATCAAAGAGAGAGTACCTGTTACGCATTTGGATGGTCACATGTCACTCTAATTTCCTGGCAGTATGAAGAATTAACCAAAGTCTCAGCAACCCTCCAGGAACCAATATAGGTCCTGAACCAAAATTTTGTACTTGCCGTCAGCTCACAAAAAACAAGTTGAAAATGGAGCTCAGGGGCAAAGCAATTCACAAACTGGCAAAGTAATAAAGGACAACTATCGTCCAAAAATCTTTTGAGGGAAGGCAACGAGGCGGACTTGAAAGCGGGCCAGAATAGCAGGAAACAGATTTCAAGAGGTACATTGGAATCGCCTTTAAAACACCGGAAGAGGGGCACAACTTCGACAATGATGCACTTGGCCAAAAAGGGCGTATGCGTTTTCTCCTGAATATATTCAGGAGAAAACGCATACGCACATTTTGGCAAAGCAAGCAACCGGGCAATGCAAATCTGCACTACAAAGAAGTATCACTTCCCACCGGTCAAAAGGGACATCTGCAAAATCTGTAAAAACCAGAAAGACAAGACAGGCCCTGAAGAACAGGGATCCTAGTTATGCTGATGGGCAGGATGTAAATTGCCAACTGCCTCTCTGGAGGAGTGGATTTTCTTCCCTAAATCAAGTAAACTACAGAGCTACAGAGCCAAGGGCACTTCCAGTCTAGAGAAGATACCTTGGGAAAACTGAAAATCAATAAGACAGAGCCACCGCAAAATTCAGGTCTGCACTGCTTACAAGAACCTCAACTTGGGTGCACCTTAAATATCCAAGGAAAGACAAAAATGGTTCAAGAAATTGTGGTAATTACGTATGATGGAATATCCCTCAGCCATGAAATCAATGTCATAAGGCCAGTAGCAGCAAAATGAGTGGATTCAGTTACGATGAATCTAAGTGAAATAAGTCACAGAGAAGAAGAAACTTATCATAAGATATCACTTATGAAGGTCCTGTAAACATGGCTACACATGAACTGAGTTAGGAAAGAGAACAGTGTCTTACATTTAGAAAACACTCATATCCCTGCTTAAGGGGGAAGGATAGGTGGGGTGATACATAAACCAGAGTTTGATATTAGTACAGGTACCGTTCCAGAAACCAACTACGGAATAGACAAGACCTACACCTTCTTCAGGGAATGGGAATCCAAACCACATATTTCCTTCAGAGGAATATAACTGATCAGTAATAATCTTAAAACATATGTATTGATATGTCTCCATAAGGGAATCAAGAGTGTGTAGACTGGCATAAACATGGCAGTGAGAATCAGCTCAAACCCAGTATAAAAAGGAATTTCAAAAACAAAACAAAGGGCTTCCCTGGTGGTGCAGTGGTTGAGAGTCCGCCTGCCGATGCAGGGGACACAGGTTCGTGCCCCGGTCTGGGAAGATCCCACATGCCGCGGAGCGGCTGGGCCCGTGAGCCATGGCCGCTGAGCCTGTGCGTCTGGAGCCTGTGCTCCTCAGCGGGAGAGGCCACAACAGTGAGAGGCCAGCGTACTGCAAAAAAAAAAAAAAAAAAAAAAAAAAACAAAAACATGGAAATTCTTTACAATTCCTTCAGGGGCTCTGATGAAACATGGAATGACCATATCTACAACAACAGCTGGATTTGGCATAAGGCTGGACACTTGGGACTGAGAGGATTGGTGAGATTCAGTGAGCAAATGCAGACCATTTAAAGCAATAATGCGTGTCAAACATTCCAAGGGTCCCATCTCTCCAGGTTGAAGGGAATATTACAACAGCTATAACATGTACGGCAAACCTAGAGAATGGACACACTGTGAATATGAACGGTTTCTAAAACGCAACATATAATCCCTCATCTGCTGGTCTGGTTTGACTTTCGAACTGCTTTACTATCAATCTCCCTAGTTGGAGAGACAGCCCCTTTAACCTCCTGGTTCGCACAGGCGGCCAATTTGGCAGAGGCTGAAAGGGCAGATGTAGAACCAATAAAAGAGTAGCTGTTAGGCATTTGGATGGGCACATGTCACTCTAATTTCCCGGCAGGAAGAAGAATTAATAAAATTATCAGCCACACAGTGGGAATCTGTATAGGCCGTGAACCAAAATTTTGGACTTGTGGTCAGCTCACAAAAAACTAGTTGAAAAATGGAGCTCAGGGGCACAGCAATTCACAAAATGGCAGAGGACTAAAGGGCAACTATCGTCCAAAAATCTGTTGAGGGAAGGCAACGAGGCGGACTTGAAAGCAAGCCGGAATAGCAGGAAACCGATTTCAAGAGGTACATTGGAATCGTCTTCAAAGCACAGGAAGAGGGGCACAACTTCCTCAATGTTGCACTTGGCAAAAAAGTGTGTATGCGTTTTCTCCTGAATATATTCAGGAGAAAACGCATACGCCCTTTTTGGCCAAGCAAGCAAGCGGGCAATGCAAATCTGCATTAAAAAGAAGTATCACTTCCCATCGGTCAAAAGGGACATCCGCAAAATGTGTAAAAACCAGAAAGACAAGGCAGGCCCTGGAGAACAGGGAGCCTAGTTATGCTGATGGGCGGGATGTAAATTTCCAACTGCCTGTAAGGGGGAGGGCATTGTGTTCCCTAAAACAAGTAAACAACACAGCTACAGTGCCAAGGGCACTTCCAGTCTAGGGAATATACCTTGGGAAAACTGAAAATCAATAAGGCAGAGCCACCCCAAAATTTAGGTCTGCACTGCCTACAAGAACCTCAACTTGGGTACACCTTAAATATCCCAGGAAAGACAAAATTGGTTCAAGAAATTGTACTTATGTACGATGGAATATCCCTCAGCCATGAAATCAATGTCATAAGGCCAGTAGCAGCAAAATGATTGGATTCAGGTACAATGATTCTAAGTGAAATAAGTCACAGAGAAAAAGAAACTTACAATAAGATATCACTTATGAAGTTCCTGTAAACATGGCTACACATGAACTGAGTTAGGAAAGAGAACAGAGTCTCACATTTAGAAAACACTCTTATGGCTGCATAAGGGAAAAGGAGCGGAGGGGTGATGCATAAAACCAGAGTTTGATATTCGTACAGCTACCATTCCAAAACCCAAATATGGAATAGACAAGACCTACACCTTCCTCAGTGAAAGGGACACAAAACCCCATATATTCCACAGAGGAATATATCTGACTAGTAAGAATCTTAAAACCTATGTATTGATATGTGTCCGTAATGGAATGAAGTGGGTCTAGACTGGCATAAACATGGCAGTGAGAATCAGCTCAAACCCACAATAAAAAGGAATTTGAAAAACAAAACACAAAAACAGGGAAATTCTTCACAATTCCTACAGGGGCTCTGATGAAACCTGGAATGACCCTCTCTACAAGGACAGCTGGATGTGGGATAAGCCTGGACACCTGGGACTGAGAGGTTTGTTGAGATTCAGTGAGCTAATGCAGACCATTCAAAGCAATAATGCGTGGCACACATTCCAAGGGTCCCAACTATCCGGGTTGAAGGGAATATTACTACAGCTATAACATGTACGGGAAACTTAGAGAATGGACACACTGTGAATACGAAAGGTTTCTAAAACTCAACTAAAAGTCCCTCTTATGGTGCTCCGGTTTGAATTTCCAACTGCTTTATTATCAATCTCCCAACTTGGAGAGACATCCCCTTTAACCTCCTGGTTCTCACAGGTTGCGTGTTTGGCAGAGGATGAAAGGGAAGAGGGAGAACCAATGAGAGAATAGCTGCTAGGAATTTGGACGGGCACATGTCACTCTAATTTCTCGGCAGGAAGAAGAATTAATCAATTTCTCAGCCACCCACTGGGAAACTGTAGAGTTCCTGATCGAAAATTTTGGACTTGTGGTCAGCTCACAAAAAATGAGTTGAAAAATGGAGATCAGGGGCACAGCAATTTACAAACTGGCAGAGTACTAAAGGGCAAATATCGTCGAAAAATCTGTTGGGGGAAGGCAACGAGGTGGACCTGAATGCGAGCCAGAATAGAAGGAAACAGATTTCAAGAGGTACATTGGAATCGCCTCCAAAGCACAGGAAGAGGGGCACAACTTCGACCATGATGCACTTGGCCAAAAAGGGCGTATGTGTTTTCTCCTGAATATATTAAGGAGAAAAAGCATACTCCCTTTTTGTCCAAGCAAGCAAGCCAACAATGCAAATCTGCACTACAAAGAAGTCTCATTTCCCACCAGTCAAAAGGGACATCTGCAAAATGTGTAAAAACCAGGAAGGCAAGACAGGCGCTGGAGAACAGGGAGCCTTTTTATGCTGATGTGCGGGATGTAAATTGCCAACTCCCTCTCTAGAGGAGTGCATTGTGTTGCCTAAAACAGGTGAACACCAGAGCTACAGAGCCAAGGGCACTTGCAGTCTAGGGAATATACCTTGGGCATACTGAAAATCAATAAGACAGAGCCACCCCAAAATTTAGGGCTGCACTGCTTACACGAACCTCAACTTGGGTACACCTTAAATATCGCAGGAAAGACAAAAATGGTTCAAGAAAATGTGTTACTAACGTACGATGGAATATCCCTAAGCCATGAAATCAATGTCATAGAACAGTAGCAGCAAAATGAGTGGATTCAGGTACGATGATTCTAAATGAAATAAGTCACAGAGAAAAAGAAACTTATCATAAGATATCACTTATGAAGGTCCTGTAAACATGGCTACACATTAACTGAGTTAGGAAACAGAACAGAGTCTCACATTTAGAAAACAGTCTTATGTCTGCTTAAGGGGAAGGAGAGGTGGGGTGATGCATAAAACCAGAGTTTGATATTAGTACAGGTAACGTTCCAAAAACCAACTACAGAATAGACAAGACCTACACTTTCGTCAGTGAAAGGGACTCAAAACCCAATATTCCTGCAGAGGAATATATCTGACTAGTAAGAATATTAAAACATTTGTATTTATATGTCTCTGTAAGGGAATCAAGTGTGTCTAGACTGGCATAAACATGGCAGTGAGAATCAGCTCAAACCCACTATAAAGAGGAATTTCAAAAACAAAACACATAAACAGGGAAATTCTTTACAATTCCTTCAGGGGCTCTGATGAAACCAAGAATGACCCTATCTACAACGACAGCTGGATGTGGCATAAGGCTGGACACCTTGGACTGAGAGGATTTGCGAGATTCAGTGAGCAAATGCAGACAATTTAAAGCAATAATGCGTGGAACACATTCCAAGGGTCCCAACTCTCCAGGTTGAAGGGAATATTACTACAGATATAACATGTACGGGAAACCTAGAGAATGGACACAGTGTGAATATGAAAGGTTTCTAAAACTCATCAAAAAGTCCCTCTCCTGGTGCTCCGGTTTGACTTTCCAACTGCTTTACTATCAATCTCCCAACTTGGAGAGACAGCCCCTTTAACCTCCTGGTTCTCACAGGTTGCCAATTTGGCAGAGGATGAAAGGGAAGATGGAGAACCAATGAGAGAATAGCTGTTAGGCATTTGGACGGGCACATGTCACTCCAATTTCCCGGCAGGAAGAAGAATTAATCAAAGTCTCAGCCAACCATCGGGAACCAGTATTGGTCCTGAAACAAAATTTTGGACTTGCGGTCAGCTCACAAAAAACGAGTTGAAAAATGGATCTCAGGGGCACAGCAATTCAAAAACTGGCAGAGTAATAAAGGACAACTATCGACCAAAAATCTGTTGAGGGAAGGCATCGAGGCAGACTTGAATGCGAGCCAGAATAGCAGGAAACAGATTTCAAGAGGTACATTGGAATTGCCTTCAATGCACAGGAAGAGGGGCACAATTTTGACAATGATGCACTTGGCCAAAAAGGTCGTATGCGTTTTCTCCTGAATATATTCAGGATAAAATGCATACGCCCTTTTTGGCCAAGCAAGCAAGCAGGCAATGCAAATCAGCACTACAAAGAAGTATCACTTCCCACGGGTCAAAAGGGACATCCGCAAAATGTGTAAAAAACAGAAAGTCAAGGCAGTCCCTGGAGAACAGGGAGCCTAGTTATGCTGAAGGGCGGGATGTAAATCACAAACTGCCTCTATGGGGGAGTGCATTGTGTTCCCTAAAACAAGTAAACAACACAGCTACAGTGCCAAGGGCACTTCCAGTCTAGGGAATATACCTTGGGAAAACTGAAAATCAATAAGACAGAGCCACCCTAAAATTTAGGTCTGCACTGCTTACAAGAACCTCAACTTGGGTACACCTTAAATATCCCAGGAAAGACAAAATTGATTCAAGAAATTGTACTTACGTACGATGGAATATCCCTCAGCCATGAAATCAATGTCATAAGGCCAGTAGCAGCAAAATGATTGGATTCAGGTACGATGATTCTAAGTGAAATAAGTCACAGAGAAAAAGAAACTTATAATAAGATATCACTTATGAAGTTCCTGTAAACATGGCTACACATGAACTGAGTTAGGAAAGAGAACAGAGTCTCACGTTTAGAAAACACTCTTATGGCTGCTTAAGGGGAAAGGAGCGGAGGGGTGATTCATAAAACCAGAGTTTGATATTCGTACAGCTACCGTTCCAACACCCAAATATGGAATAGACAAGACATGCACCTTCCTCAGTGAAAGGGACTCAAAACCCTATATTTCCCACAGAGGAATATATCTGACTAATAAGAATCTTAAAACCTATGTATTGATATGTGTCCGTAAGGGAATGAAGTGGGTCAAGACTGGCATAAACATGGCAGTGAGAATCAGCTCAAACTCACTATAAAAAGGAATTTCAAAAACAAAACACAAAAACTGGGAAATTCTTTACAATTCCTACAGGGGCTCTGATGAAACCTGGAATGACCCTCTCTACAAGGACAGCTGGATGTGGCATAAGCCTGGACACCTGGGACTGAGAGGTTTGGTGAGTTTCAGTGAGCAAATGCAGACCATTTAAAGCAATAATACGTCACACACATTCCAAAGGTCCCAACTCTCCAGGTTGAAGGGAATATTACTACAGCTATAACAAGTACGGGAAACCTAGAGAATGGACACACTGTGAATACGAAAGGTTTCTAAAACTCAACTAAGAGTGCCTCTTATGGTGCTCCGGTTTGAATTTCCAACTGCTTTATTATCAATCTCCCTACTTGGAGAGACATCCCCTTTAACCTCCTGGTTCTCACAGGTTGCCTGTTTGGCAGAGGATGAAAGGGAAAAGGGAGAACCAATGAGAGAATAGCTGTTAGGAATTTGGACGGGCACATGTCACTCTATTTGCGCGGAAGGAAGAAAAATTAATCAAATTCTCAGCCACCTACTTGGAACCTGTAGAGTTCCTGAACCAAAATTTTGGACTTGTGGTCAGCTCTCAAAAAATGAGTTGATAAATGGAGATCAGGTGCACAGCAATTCACAAACTGGCAGAGTACTAAAGGGCAAATATCGTCGAAAAATCTGTTGGGGGAAGGCAACGAGGTGGACCTGAATGCGAGCCGGAATAGCAGGAAACAGATTTCAAGAGGTATATTGGAATCGCCTTCAAAGCACAGGAAGAGGGGCACATCTTCGACCATGATGCACTTGGCCAAAAAGGGCGTATGTGTTTTCTACTGAATATATTAAGGAGAAAACGCATACGCCCTTTTTGTCCAACCAAGCAAGCCAGCAATGCAAATCTGCAATACAAAGAAGTATCACTTCCCACCGATCAAAAGGGACATCCGCAAAATGTGTAAAAACCAGAAAGGCAAGACAGGCCCAAGAGAACAGGGAGCCTTGTTATGCTAATGGGCGGGATGCAAATTGCCAACGCCCTCTCTGGAGGAGTGCATTGTGTTCCCTAAAACAGGTAAAAACCAGAGCTACAGAGCCAAGGGCACTTCCAGTCTAGGGAATATACCTTGGGAAAACTGAAAATCAATAAGATAGAGCCACCCCAAAATTTAGGGCTGCACTGCTTACAAGAACCTCAACTTGGGTACACCTTAAATATCCCAGCAAAGAAAAATGGTTCAAGAAATTGTGTTAATATAATACGATGGAATATCCCTCGGACATGAAATCAATGTCATAAGGCCAGTAGCAGAAAATGAGTGGATTCAGGTAAGATGATTCTAAGTGAAATAAGTCACAGAGAAAAAGAAACTTATCATAAGATATCACTTATGAAGTTCCTGTAAACGTGGCTACACATGAACTGAGTTAGGAAAGAGAACAGAGTCTCACGTTTAGAAAACAATCTTATGGCTGCTTAAGGTGAAAGGAGCGGAGGGGTGATGCATAAAACCAGAGTTTGATATTCGTACAGCTACCGTTCCAAAACCCAAATATGGAATAGACAAGACCTACACCTTCCTCAGTGAAAGGGACACAAAACCCCATATTTTCCGCAGAGGAATATATCTGACTAGTAAGAATCTTAAAACCTATGGATTGATATGTGTCTGTAAGGGAATGAAGTGGGTCTAGACTGGCATAAACATGGCAGTGAGAATCAGCTCAAACCCACTATAAAAAGGAATTTCAAAAACAAAACAAAAAAACAGGGAAATTCTTTACAATTCCTACAGGGGCTCTGATGAAACCTGGAATGACCCTCTCTACAAGGACAGCTGGATGTGGCATAAGCCTGGACACCTGGAACTGAGAGGTTTGTTGAGATTCAGTGAGCAAATGCAGACCATTCAAAGCAATAATGCGTGGCACACATTCCAAGGGTCCCAACTCTCCAGGTTGAAGGGAATATTACTACAGCTATAACATGTACGGGAAACCTAGAGAATGGACACACTGTGAATATGAAAGGTTTCTAAAACTCAACTAAGAGTCCCTCTTATGGTGCTCCGGTTTGAATTTCCAACTGCTTTATTATCAATCTCCCAACTTGGAGAGACATCCGCTTTAACCTCCTGGTTCTCACATGTTGCCTGTTTGGCAGAGGATGAAAGGGAAGAGGGAGAACCAATGAGAGAATAGCTGTTAGGAATTTCGACGGGCACATGTCACTCTAATTGCTCGGCAGGAAGAAGAATTAATCAAATTCTCAGCCACCCACTGGGAAACTGTAGAGTTCCTGAACGAAAATTTTGGACTTGTGGTCAGCTCACAAAAAATGAGTTGAAAAATGGAGATCAGGGGCACAGCAATTCACAAACTGGCAGAGTACTAAAGGGCAAATATCGTCGAAAAATCTGTTGGGGGAAGGCAACGAGGTGGACCTGAATGCGAGCTGGAATAGCAGGAAACAGATTTCAAGAGGTACATTGGAATCGCCTCCAAAGCACAGGAAGAGGGGCACAACTTCGACCATGATGCACTTGGCCAAAAAAGGCATATGTGTTTTCTCCTGAAGATATTAAGGAGAAAACGCATACACCCTTTTTGTCCAAGCAAGCAAGCCAGCAATGCAAATCTGCACTACAAAGAAGTATCACTTCCCAGTGGTGAAAAGGGACATCCGCAAAATGTGTAAAAACCAGGAAGGCAAGACAGGCGCTGGAGAACAGGGAGCCTTTTTATGCTGATGTGCGGGATGTAAATTGCCAACTCCCTCTCTGGAGGAGTGCATTGTGTTGCCTAAAACAGGTAAACACCAGAGCTACAGAGCCAAGGGCACTTCCAGTCTAGGGAATATACCTTGGGCATACTGAAAATCAATAAGACAGAGCTACCCCAAAATTTAGGGCTGCACTGCTTACACGAAACTCAACTTGGGTACACCTTAAATATCGCAGGAAACACAAAAATGGTTCCAGAAAATGTGTTACTAACGTACGATGGAATATACCTAAGCCATGAAATCAATGTCATAGGCCAGTAGCGCAAAATGAGTGGATTCAGGTACGATGATTCTAAGTGAAATAAGTGACAGAGAAAAAGAAACTTATCATAAGATATCACTTATGAAGGTCCTGTAAACATGGCTACACATGAACTGAGTTAAGAAACAGAACAGAGTCTCACATTTAGAAAACACTCTTATGTCTGCTTAAGGGGGAAGGAGAGGTGGGGTGATGCATAAAACCAGAGTTTGATATTAGTACAGGTAACGTTCCGAAAACCAACTACAGAATAGACAAGACGTACACTTTCGTCAGTGAAAGGGACTCAAAACCCAATATTCCTGCAGAGGAATATATCTGACTAGTAAGAATATTAAAACATTTGTATTGATATGTCTCTGTAAGGGAATCAAGTGTGTCTAGACTGGCATAAACATGGCAGTGAGAATCAGCTCAAACCCACTATAAAGAGAAATTTCAAAAACAAAACACATAAACAGGGAAATTCTTTACAATTCCTTCAGGGGCTCTGATGAAACCAAGAATGACCCTATCTACAACGACAGCTGGATGTGGCATAAGGCTGGACACTTGGGACTTAGAGGAATTGCGAGATTCAGTGAGCAAATGCAGACCATTTAAAGCAATAATGCGTGGAACACATTCCAAGGGTCCCAACTCTCCAGGTTGAAGGGAATATTACTACAGCTATAACATGTACGGGAAACCTAGAGAATGGACACAGTGTGAATATGAAAGGTTTCTAAAACTCAACTAAGAGTCCCTCTCCTGGTGCTCCGGTTTGACTTTCCAACTGCTTTACTATCAATCTCCCAACTTGGAGAGACAGCCCCTTTAACCTCCTGGTTCTCACAGGTTGCCAATTTGGCAGAGGATGAAAGGGAAGATGGAGAACCAATGAGAGAATAGCTGTTAGGCATTTGGACGGACACATGTCACTCCAATTTCCCGGCAGGAAGAAGAATTAATCAAAGTCTCAGCCAACCGCCGGGAACCAATATTGGTCCTGAACCAAAATTTTGGACTTGCGGTCAGCTCACAAAAAACGAGTTGAAAAATGGAGCTCAGGGGCACAGCAATTCAAAAACTGGCAGAGTAATAAAGGACAACTTTCGACCAATAATCTGTTGAGGGAAGGCAACGAGGCAGACTTGAATGCGAGCCAGAATAGCAGGAAACAGATTTCAAGAGGTACATTGGAATTGCCTTCAATGCACAGGAAGAGGGGCACAATTTCGACAATGATGCTCTTGGCCAAAAAGGTCGTATGCGTTTTCTCCTGAATATATTCAGGAGAAAATGCATACGCCCTTTTTGGCCAAGCAAGCAAGCAGGCAATGCAAATCAGCACTACAAAGATGTATCACTTCCCACGGGTCAAAAAGGACATCCGCAAAATGTGTAAAAACCAGAAAGGCAAGGCAGTCCCTGGAGAACAGGGAGCCTAGTTATGCTGATGGGCGGGATGTAAATTGCCAACGCCCTCTCTGGAGGAGTGCATTGTGTTCCCTAAAACAGGTAAAAACCAGAGCTAGAGAGCCAAGGGCCCTTCCAGTCTAGGGAATATTCCTTGGGAAAACTGAAAATCAAAAAGACAGAGCCACCCCAAAATATAGGTCTGCACTGCTTACAAGAACCTCAACTTGGGTACACCTTAAATATCCCAGGAAAGACAAAATTGGTTCAAGAAATTGTACTTACGTACGATGGAATATCCCTAAGCCATGAAATCAATGTCATAAGGCCAGTAGCAGCAAAATGAGTGGATTCAGGTACGATGATTCTAAGTGAAATAAGTCACAGAGAAAAAGAAACTTATAATAAGATATCACTTATGAAGTTCCTGTAAACGTGGCTACACATGAACTGAGTTAGGAAAGAGAACAGAGTCTCACGTTTAGAAAACAATCTTATGCCTGCTTAAGGGGAAAGGAGCAGAGGGGTGATGCATAAAACCAGAGTTTGATATTCGTACAGCTACCGTTCAAACACACAAATATGGAATAGACAAGACCTACACCTTCCTCAGTGAAAGGGACGCAAAACCCCATATTTCCCGCAGAGGAATATATCTGACTAGTAACAATCTTAAATCCTATGTATTGATATGTGTCCGTAAGGGAATGAAGTGGGTCTAGACTGGCATAAACATGGCAGTGAGAATCAGCTCAAACCCACTATAAAAAGGAATTTCAAAAACAAAACAAAAATCAGGGAAATTCTTTAAAATTCATTCAGGGGCTCTGATGAACCCTGGAATGACCCTTTCTACAACGACAGCTGGATGTGGCATAAGGCTGGACACTTGGGACTGAGAGGATTGGTGAGATTCGGTGAGCAATCCAGAGCATTTCAAGCAATAATGCATGGCACACATTCGAAGGGTCCCAACTCTCCAGGTTGAAGGGAATATTACTAAAGCTATAATATGTACGGGAAACCTAGAGAATATACACACTGTGAATACGAAAGGTCTCTAAAACTCAACTAATAATCCCTCTCCTGGTGCTCCGGTTTGACTTTCCAACTCCTTTACTATCAATCTCCCAAGTTGGAGAGACATCTCCTTTAACATCCTGGTTCTCACAGGTGGCCAATTTTGTAGAGGATGAAAGGGAAGAGGGAGAACCAATGAGAGAGTAGCTGTTAGGCATATGAACGGGCAAATGTCATTCTAATTTCCCGGCAGGAAGAAGAATTAACCAAATTCTCAGACACCCGCCTGGAACCAGTATAGGTCCTCAACCAAAATTTTGGACTTGCGGTCAGCTCAGAAAAAACGAGTTGAAAAATGGAGCTCAGGGGCAGCAATGCACAAACTGGCAGAGTAGTAAAGGACAACATTCGTCCAAAAATCTGTTGAGGGAAGGCAACGAGGCGGACTTGAAAGCGAGCCAGAATAGCAGGAAACAGGTTTCAAGAAGTACATTGGAATTGTCTTTAAAGCACAGGAATAGGGGCCCAACTTCGACAATGATTCACTTGGCCAATAAGGGCTTATGCGTTTTCTCCTGAATATATTCAGCAGAAAACGCATACGCGCTTTTTGTCCATGCAAGCAGCGGGCAATGCAAATCTGCAATACAAGGAAGTATCACTTCCCACCGGTCAAAAGGAAATCCGCAAAATGTGTAAAATCCAGAAAGACAACATACGCCCTGAAGAACAGGGAGCCTAGTTTTGCTGATGGACAGGATGTAAATTGCCAACTGCCTCTCTGAAGGAGTGTACTGTGTTCCCTAAAACAAGGAAACAACAGAGCTACAGAGCCAAGGGCACTACCAGTCTAGGGATTATACCTTGGGAAAACTGAAAATCAATAAGACAGAGACACCCAAAATTTAGGTCTGCACTGTTTACAAGAACCTCAACTTGGGTACACCTTAAATATCCTATGTAAGACAAAATTGGTTCAAGAAATTGTTTTACTTACATACGATGGAATATCAGTCAGTCATGAAATCAATGTCATTAGGCCAGTAGCAGCAAAATGAGTGGATTCAGGTACGAGGATTCTAAGTGAAATAAGTCACAGAGAAAAAGAAACTTATCATAAGATATCACTTATGAAGGTCCTGTAAACATGGCTACACATGAACTGAGTTAGGAAACAGAACAGAGTCTCACATATAGAAAACAATCTTATGCCTGCTTAAGGGGGAAGGAGAGGTGGGGTGATGCATAAAACCAGAGTTTATATTAGTACATGTACCGTTCCAAAAACCAACTACGGAATAGAAAAGACCTACACTTTCCTTAGTGAAATGGGCTCAAAAACCCATATTTCCCGCAGAGCTTTATATCTGACTAGTAAGAAACTTAAAACCTATGTATTGATATGTCTCCATAAGGGAATGAAGTGTGTCTTGACTGCCATAAACATGGCAGTGAGAATCACCTCAATCCCCCTATAAAAAGGAATTTGAAAAACAAAGCAAAAAAACAGGGAAATTCTTTACAATTCCTTCAGGGGTTCTGATGAAACCTGGAATGACCCTATCTACAACGACAGCTGGATGTGGCATAGGGCTGGACACTTGGGACTGAGAGGATTGGTGAGATTAAGTGAGCAAATGCAGACCCTTTAAAGCAATATTATATGGCACACATTCCAAGGGTCCCAACTCTCCAGGTTCTAGGGAATATTACTACAGCTATAACATGTACGGGAAACCTAGAGAATGGACACAGTGTGAATACAAAAGGTTTCTAAAACTCAACTAATAGTCGCTCTCCTGGTGCTCCAGTTTGAATTTCCAACTGCTTTACTATCAATCTCCCAACTTGGAGAGACAGCTCCTTTAACCTCCTGGTTCGCACAGGTTGCCAATTTGGCAGAGGATGAAAGGGAAGATGGAGAACCAATGAGAGAGTAGCTGTTAGGCATTTGGATGGGCACATGTCACTCTAATTTCCCGGCAGGAAGAAGAATTAACGAAAGTCTCAGCCACCCGCCGGTAACCAGTATAGGTCCTGAACCAAAATTTTGGACTTGCGGTCAGCTCACAAAAAACGAGTTGAAAAATGGAGCTCAGGGCCACAGCAATGCACAAACTGGCAGAGAAATAAAGGACAACAATCGTCCAAATATCTGTTGAGGGAAGGCAACGAGGCGGACTTGAAAGCGAGCCAGAATAGCAGGAAACAGATTTCGAGAGGTACATTGGAATCGCCTTTAAAGCACAGGAAGAGGGGCACAACTTCGACAATGATGCACTTGGCCAAAAAGGGCTTATGCGTTTTCTCGTGAATATATTCAGGAGAAAATGCATACGCCCTTTTTGGCCAAGCAAGCAAGGGGGCAATTCAAATCTGCACTACAGAGAAGTATCATTTCCCACCTGTCAAAAGGGACATCCGCAAAATGTGTAAAAGCCAGAAAGGCAAGACAGGCAATGGAGAACAGGGAGCCTAGTTATGCTGCTGGACAGGATGTAAATTGCCAACTGCCTCTCTGGAGGAGTGCACTGTGTTCCCTAAAACAAGGAAACAACAGAGCTAAAGAGCCAAGGGCACTTCCAGTCTAGGGAATATACCTTGGGAAAACTGAAAAGCAATAAGACAGAGCCATCCAAAATTTAGGGCTGCACTGCTTACAACAACCTCAACGTGGGTACACCTTAAATATACCAGCAAAGACAAAATAGTTCAAGGAATTGTGTTACTTACATACGATAGAGTATCAGTCAACCATGAAATCAATGTCATAAGTCCAGCAAAATGAGTGGATTAAGGTACGATGATTCTAAGTGAAATAAGTCACGGAGAAAAAGAAACTTATCATACGATATCACTTATGAAAGTCCTGTAAACATGGCTACACATGAACTGAGTTAGGAAACAGAACAGAGTCTCACATTTAGAAAACACTCTTATGCCTGTTTAAGGGGAAAGGAGAGGTGGGGTGATGCATAAAACCAGAGTTTGATATTAGTACAGGTACCGTTCCAAAAACCAAATACGGAATAGACAAACCTACACTTTGCTCAGTGAAAGGGATTCAAAACCCCATATTTCCCGCAGAGGAATATATCTGACTGGTAAGAATCTTAAAACCTATGTATTGATAAGTCTCCTTATGGGAAACAAGTTTCTCTAGACTGGCATAAACATGGCAGTGAGAATCAGTTCAAACCGACTATAAAAAGGAATTTCAAAAACAAAACAAAATAACAGGGAAATTCTTTACAATTCCTTCAGGGGCTCTGATGAAACCTGGAATCACCCTATCTACAATGACAGCTGGATGTGGCATAAGGCTGGACACTTGGGACTGAGAGGATTGGTGAGATTCGGTGAGCAAATGCAGACCATTTAAAGCAATACTGCGTGGCACACATTCCACGGGTCCCAACTCTCCAGGTTGAAGGGAATATTAGTACAGCTATAACATGTACTGGAAACCTAGAGAATAGACACACTGTTAATATGAAAGGTTTCTAAAACTCAACTAATAATCCCTCTCCTTGTGCTCCAGGTTGACTTTCCAACTGCTTTACTATCAATCTCCCAACTTGGAGAGACAGGCCCTTTAACCTCCTGGTTGTAATAGGTGGACAATATTGTAGAGGATAAAAGGGAAGAGGGAGAATTAATGAGAGAGTAGCTGTTAGGCATTTGGACGGGCACATGTCATTCTAATTTCCCAGCAGGAAGAAGAATTAACCAAAATCTCAGACACCCGCTGGCAACCAGTATAGGTCCTGCACCAAAATTTTGGACTTGCGGTCAGCTCACAAATATCGAGTTGAAAAATGGAGTTCAGGGGCACAGCAATGCACAAACTGGCAGAGTAGTAAAGGACAACAATCGCCCGAAAATCTGATGAGGGAAGGCAACGAGGCAGACTTGAAAGCGAGCCAGAATAGCAGGAAACAGATTTCAAGAGGTACATTGGAATCGCATTTAAAGCCCAGGAATAGGGGCACAACTTCGACAATGATTCACTTGGCCAAAAAGGGCGTATGCGTTTTCTCCTGAATATATTCAGGAGAAAATGCATACGTGCTTTTTGGCCAAGCAAGCAAGCGGGCAATGCAAATCTGCACTACAATGAAGTATCACTTCAGACCGGTCAAAAGGGCCATCCGCAAAATGTGTAAAAACCAGAAAGGCAAGATAGGCCCTGGAGAACAGGGAGCCTAGTTATGCTGATGGACAGGATGTAAATTGCCAACTGCCTCTCTGGAGGAGTGCATTGTGTTCCCTAAAACAAGGAAACAACAGAGCTACAGAGCCAAGGGCACTTCCAGTCTAGGGAATATACGTTGGGAAAACTGAAAATCAATAAGATAGAGCCACCCCAAAATTTAGGGCTGCTTATGTAGATGGTTTACTTATGTAGAGGGGAATATTACTCATCCAGAAATCAATGAAATAAGGCCAGTTGTAACAACTCTGGAGGATTTACATACGATCATTCTAAGTGACGTATGTCAGAAAGAAAAAGACACATATCATAAGATGTCACTTAAAGGTGGAATCAAAAATGGATACACATGAAATAAATTACAAAACAGAAACATAGTCAAATATGTAGAAAATAGACATAAGGCTGCTAAATGGAAAGGTGAGGAAGGGTGAGGTATTATCCAGGAGGTTGAAATTAGCAAAGATACCATTCCAAGTATCACATTGAATAACTGACAAGGCCTACAACGTACCTCAAAGAACTGCACTCAGCCCACTCAAGTCACTGGAAAATAATACATATGAATGGTAAGCATCTGAAAAAGAATTTATTGTTCTCTCACAGTACATGAATCAAGTGGATGTACAGCAGCAAAAAACAGAGCTTTGAAAATCAGCTGTAACCAATATAAAAATAAATTTAAAAATATTTATAAAAACAGTGAGACAGACAAAAATTCTTACAACTTTTGTTGAAGGGCTATGATGTAACATGGATTGAACACATGTAGACCCACAGCAGGATGATATATAAGGCTGGAAGCTATGCACGCTAAGACATGTTAGAGAGGCTGGGTGAGGACATGCAGAACTTTAAAAGAAATACTGCCTGATTCCCATTCCATGGGTCCCAGATCTGCAGGTTCAAGGGAATCTTCTGACAGCGAAAACATGCCTTGGAGACCGAGACGAATGTACACCGTGTGATCAGGAAAGGGGTCTAAAATGCAACTCATTTTTGATCTCCTGGTGCTGGGGTTCGCCATTCCAACCAAATTACTAACAATCTCCCCACTTGGAGAATCAGCACCTTTAACCTCCTGTTTCACACTGCTTGCAATTTGTGCAGAGGATAAACGGGAAGAGGGGGAACCAATGAGAGACTAGCTGTAGGAGTTTTGACAGGCACATGTCACTCTAATTTCCCATTAGGAAGAAAAATTAACCAAAGGCTCAGCCTGCCTCCCCAGAACCAGAATAGGGCCGGAAGCAATACAATGGTTTGGCGGCCAGCTCACAAAAAAAGCGAGTTGCAAAATGGAGCTCAGGAGCAGACAATTCAAAAACCTGCAAATATAAAAATGATAACCAACGTCCAAAAATATATTCAGGTAAGGCAACGAAGAGTATCTGAATGAGAGGCAGAATTGCAGGAACCGGATTTCAAAAGGGAGATTGGACTCACATTTAAAGCTTATGAAAAGCAGCAGAATTTCTAAAATGATGTAGTTGGGCAAAAGGGTGTATGCGTTTTTTTCATGAATAACTTCAGGAAAAAAACACATACAGAATTTTTGGCCAACAAAGCAAGCGGGAAATGCAAATCTGCACAACAAAGAAGTCTCAATTTCCACTGCTCAGAAAGGCCATCCAAAAAATATGTACAAACCAGAAATTCAGGAGAGGCCATGGAGAACAGGGAGCTAGTCACGCTGATGGGTGGGGTAGAAATATCCAAGAGCCACTTTGAAGAAGTGTATGCTGTTTCCTAAAACATCTAAAATACAAAGCTACCGAGCATACGGCACTTCCACTCATGGGCATATAACTTGGGAAGACTAAATATCAACAAGACACAGGCACCCCAATGTTTAAGGCTGCTCTGCAAACAAGAACCTCAACTTCAGTACAACTTAAATATTCCAGGAAAGAGAAAATTGCGTAAAGAACTTCTGGTAATTTTGTACAATTGAATATCACTCAGACATGAAATCAATGTCATAAGGCCAGTAGCAGCATAATGAGTGGATTCAGGTACGATGATTCTAAGTGAAATAAGTCACACAGAAAAAGAAACTTATCATAAGATATCACTTATGAAGGTCCTGTAAACATGGCTATACATGAACTGAGGAAAGATAACAGAGTCTCACATTGAGAAAACACTCTTATGACCGCTTAAGGGGGAAGGAGAGTTGGGGTGATGCATAAAACCAGAGTGTGATATTAGCACATGTACCATTCCATGAAGCAAATACAGAATAGACAAAACCTACACCTTCCTCAGTGAACGGTACTCAAAATCCCAATTCCCAGCACAGGAATATATCTGACTAGTAAGAAACTTAAAACCTATATATTGATATGTCTCCATAAGGGAATCAAGTATGTCTAGACCGGCATAAACATGTCGGTGAAAATCAGCTCAATCCCATTATAAAAATGAATTTCAAAAACAAAACAAAACAAAAAACAGCGGAATTCTTACACAATTCCTTCAGGGGATCTGATGAAACCTGGAATGACCCCATCTGCAAAGACAGCTAGATGAGACATAAGGCTGGACACTTGGGGTTGAGAGGACTGGTGAGATTGGGTGAGAAAATGCAGACCCTTTAAAGCAGTAATGCATGCCACCCATTCCATGGGTCCCAACTCTCCAGGTAGAAGGGAATATCACTACAGTTATAAAATGTATGGGAAACCTAGAGAATGGACACCATGTGATGGCAAAAGATTTCTAAAAGGCTCCTAATTTTTCCCCTCCTTGTGCTCCAGTTTGGCATTCCAACTGCTTTACTATCAGTCTCCCAACTTGGAGAGTCAGCCCCTATAAGCTCCTGCTTCGCACAGTTTGCAAATTGTGCAGTGGATGAAAGGGAAGAGGGAGAACCAAACAGAGAGTAGCTGTAGGCATTTGGACGGACACATGTCACTCTATTTTCCCGTCTGGAAGGAAAAATTATCCAAAGCGTCAGCCTGCACCCCCGGAACCAGTATAAGTCCTGTAGCAAAATTGTGGATTTGTGGTCAGCTCACAAAAACACGAGTTGAAAATTGGAGCTGAGGGGCACAGCAATTCACGAACCTGCAGAGTTATAAAGGACAACTCTCTTCCAAAAATCTGTTGAGGGAAGGCAACGAAGCAGACTTGAAAATGAGGCAGAATTGCACAAAACATATTTCAAGTGGTAAATTCGAATCGCCTTTAAAGCACAGGGAAAGCGTAACAACTTCGACAATGATGCACTTGGCCAAAAAGGGCGTATGCATTTTCTGCTGAATATATCCAGGAGAAAATGAATACGCCCTTTTTGGCCAATCAAGCAAGCCCGCAATGCAAATCCACACTACAAAGAACTGTCACTTCCCACCCGTAAAAAGGGACATCTGAAAATCTATAAAAACCAGAAAATAAAGACAGAGATAAAAAGAGAATGTTGCAATGTGATCCCAAGGGTCATGGGGGACTGTGATGACAAGGTCATGGAGCATTTTGCTGACAAAGGCATGAAGCATTGTGATGACAAGGGTCACGGAGCACTGTGATAACAAGCATCACAGAGCATTGTGATTACAGGTGTCATGGAGCATTGGGATGACAAGGGCATGGATCATTTTGATGACAAGGTTTAAGGAGCATTTTGATGACAAGAGTCCCGGATCACTGTGTTGTCAGGGGTCATGGAGGGTTGTGATGAGAGTGGTCATGGAGCATTGTGATGACAAGGGTCATGTAGAAGTGAGAAGAGAAGGTCATGGAGCTTTGGGATGAAAATGTTTATGGAGTATTGTGATGACTTGGGTCATGGAGCATTGTGATGACAACGTCCTGGAGCATTGTAATGAGAAGACCATGGAGCCTTGTGATGACAAGTCTCATGGAGCATTCTGATGAAAATGTGCATGGAGAATTGTGATTACAGGGGTCTTGGAGCATTGTGATGACAAGCGCATGGTGCATTGTGATGACATGGTTCAAGGAGCATTGTGCTGAAAAGCACATGGAGCATTGTGATGACAAGTGTCATGGATCATTGTGCTGACAAAGGCATGGTGCATTGCGATGACAAGGGTCACAGAGCATTGTAATGAAAAGCACATGGATCACTGTGATGCAAAATTCATGGAGCCTTGTCATGACAGGGTTCAAGGAGCATACTGATGACAAGTGTCAGCGAGCATTGTGATGACAAGTGTATTGAGCATTGTGATGACAAAGGTCATGGAGTATTGTGAATAGAAGGCCATGGATAATTGTGATGATGTGCGTCATGGGGCGTTGTTATGACAAGTGCTATGGAACATTGTGATCACAAAGTTTTGGATCATTGTGATGCCAGAGGTCATGGAGCATTTTGATTTCATTTTGATGACAATAGCATGAAGCATTATCATGATGGGCATGGTGCATTGTGATGAAACGGTTCATGGAGCATTGAGATGAAAAGGGGCATTGAGCATTTTGATTACAGAGGTCTAGGGGAATTGTGATGACAGGGGCATGGAGCATCGTGAATGAGAACGCCATGGAGCATTCTGATGACATGCGTCATGGAGCTTTTTGATGGCAAGGACACGGAGCATTGTGATGACAAGGTTTATGGAGCCTTGTGATGACAAGGCCATGGAACACTGTAATGGCAGGTGTAATGGAGCATTGTTATAACAGGGGTAATGGAGCATTTCAATGACAAGGGCATGGAGCATTGGTCTGAAAAGCTTCATGGTTTATTGTGATGAGAGGGGGCATGGAGCATTGTGATGACAAGGGCACGGAACACTGTGATACATGGGTCATGGCAGATTGTAATGACAAGGGCATGGAGCATTGTGTTAAGAAGAGCATCGAGCATTGTGATGAAAAGCATCACGGAGCCTGTGATGACAAGGGCAATGAACAATGTGATGAGAGTGTTCATGGAACATTTTGATGACAAGGGCATGGAGCATTGTGATGCCAAGGGTCATGTAGCTTTGTGATGACAAAAGTCCTGGAGCATTCTGATGACAAGCGCGTGGTGAACTGTGTATGAGAAGGGCAGGGATCATTTTGATGAAAGGGTCATGGAGCAATTTGATGAAAATTGTCATGGACATTTTTATGACAGTGGTTATGGAACACTGTGATGTCAGGGGTCATGGAGGATTATGATGAAAAAGGTCATGGAGCATTTTGATGACAGGGGTCCTGGAACATTTTGATGACAGGGGTGAGGGAGTATTGTGATGACTAGTGATGGAACTTCATGATATCAGTGGTGGGAGAGCATTTTGATGTGAAGTGCATGGAGCATTGTGATGACAAGTTTTATGGAGCACTGTGATGACACGGTTGTGGAGCATTGTGATGACAAGCGCATGGCGCATTGTGATGACACAGGTCATGGGGCCTTGTGCGGACAAGCACATGGAGCATTGTGAGGAATATTGTAATGGAGAATTGTGCTGACAAAGGCATGGAGCATTGTGATGACAAGGGACACAGAGCATTGTGATGAAAATTTCATGGATCATTGTGGTGACAAAGATCACAGAGCCTTGTTTGACGAGGGCATGGACCATTGTGAGGACAAAGGTCATGAATCATTGTGATGACTGGAGTCACGGAGCATTGTGATGACAGGGGCCATGGAGCATTGTGATTACAAGGGCATGGAGCAATGTGATGAGAGGGGCATGGAACATTGGTCTGACAAGTTTCATGGATTATTGTGATGACAGTGGGCATGGAGCATTGAGATGACAAGGGCATGGAGCATTGTGGTGACAAAGGTCACAGAGCCTTGTGTGATGAGGGCATGGACTATTGTAAGGACAAAGGTCATAAAGCAATGTGATGACTGGAGTCACGGAGCATTTTGATGAAAATTTCATGGAGCAATGTGGTGAACATATTTCACAGAGCCTTTTGATGACATGGGCATGGACTATTGTGATGACAAGGTCCTGGAGCATTGTGATGAGAGGACCATGGAGCCTTGTGATGACAATTCCCATGGAGCATTCTGATGAAAAGGGGCATGGAGCATTGTGATTACAGGGGTATTGGATCCTTGTGATGAAAAGGCCATAGCACATTGTGATGGCAGGCGTCATGGAGCATGGTTATGACATGGGCAATAGAGCATTGTGATGACAAGGGCATCGAGCTTTGGAAGTAAAAGTTTCATGGATTATTGTGATGAGAGTGGGGAAGGAGCATTGTGATGACATGGGCACGGAACACTGTGATACATGGGACATGTAGGATTGTAACGACAAGGGCATTGAGTAATGTGATGAGAGGCTTCATGGAGCATTGTGATGACAAGGGTCATGGAGCATTTTGATGACAAGATTCCAAGATCATTGTGTTGTCAGGGGTCAAGGAGCGCTGTGATGACTGTGGTCATGGAGCATTGTGATTTCAGGGTCATGGAGCAATGTGATGAGAGGTTTCATGTAGCATTGTGATGAAATGGCATCGAGCATTGTGATGCCAAGGGTCATGGACCTTTGTTATGACAAAGATCATGGAGCATTTTGATGACAAGGGTGTGGTGCATTGTGATGAGAAGGACAGGGAGCATTGTGATGACAGGGTCATGGAGCAATTAGATGAAAAGTGTCATGGAACATATTGATGGCAGGTGTTATAGAACATTGTGATGTCAGGGGTCATGTAGCTTTGTGATGAAAAGGGTCATGGAGCATTTTGATTACAGATTATGGAACATTGTGATGTGAGGAGTCATGGAGCATTGTGATGATAAGGGCATGTAGCATTGTGATGTGGAGGCAATGGAGCATTCTGATGACATGCATCATGGAGCTTTGTGATGAAAAGGACATGGAGCATTGTGATTACAGGGGTCATAGAGCATTGCGATGACAAGTGCATGGAGAATTGTGATGAAAATATCATGCAACATTGTGATAAGAAGTATCATGGAGCATTGTGATGACAAGGACTTGGAGAATTGTGATGACATGGGATATGGAGCATTGTGACGGCAAGACCGTGGAGTATTGTGATGAGAAGATCACGGATAATTGTGATGACGGGCGTCATGGAGCACTGTAATGACAAGGGGCATGGAGCATTGTGATTACAGGGGTCTTGGAGCATTGTGATGACAAGGGCATGGAGCATTATGATGAGAAGGCCTCGGAGCATTCTGATGACATGCGTCATGAATCTTTGTGACGACAAGGGCATGGAAAATTGTGCTTACAGGGTTCTTGGAGCACTGGGATGACAAGGGTCATGGAGCATTGTATGACAAGGCCATGGAACATTGTGATGGCAGGGGTCATTGTTATGACAGGGTTAATGGAGCATTGTGATGACAAGGGCATGGAGCATTGGTCTGAAAATTTCATGGAATATTGTGATGGGATTCGGCATGGAGCATTGTGATGACTAGGGCACGGAACACTGTGACACATGTGTCATGGGGGATTGTAATGACAAGGGCATGGAGCATTGTGATGAGAAGAGTATCGAGCATTGTGATGAGAAGCGTCATGGAACATTGTGCTGACAAGGGAATGGAGCAATGTGATGAGAGGTTTCATGTAGCATTGTGATGAAATGGCATGGAGCATTGTGATGCCAAGGGTCATGGAGCTTTGTGATGACAAAGGTCATGGAGCATTTTGATGACAAAGTCGTGGTGCATTGTGATGAGAAGGGCAGGGAGCATTGTGATGACAGGGTCATGGAGCAAACTGATGAAAAGTGTCATGGAACATTTTGATGACAGGGGTTATGGAACATTGTGATGTCAGGGGTCATGGAGCATTTTGATGAAAAGGGTCATGGAGCATTCTGATGAAAAGGTGCATGGAGAATTGTGATTACAGGGGTTTTGAAGCATTGTGATGACAAGGGCAAGAAGCATTGTGATGAGAAGGCAATGGAGCATTCTGATGACATGTGTCATGGAGCTTTGTGATGACAAGGACATGGAGCATTGGGGTGACAAAGGTCAGAGAGCCTTGTGTGACGAGGGAATGGACCATTGTGAGGACAAAGGTCATGAAGCATTATGATGACTGGAGTCACGGAGCATTGTGATTACAGGGGTCATTGGGCATTGTGATGACCAAGGTCATGAAGCATTGTGATGACTGGGGCATGGAACATTGGTCTGACAAGTTTCATGGATTATTGTGATGACAATGTTCATGTGGCATTTTGATGACAAGGGCGTGGTGCATTGTGATGACAGAGGTCATGAAGCATTTTGATGACAAGGTCGTTGTGCATTGTGATGAGAAGGGCAGGGAGCATTGTGATGACAGGGTCTTGGAGCAAATTGATGAAAAGTGTCATGGAACATTTTGAAAACAGGGGTTATGGAACATTGTGATGACAAGGGCATGGAGCATTCTGATGAGAAGTCCTCGGAGCATTCTGATGACATGTGTCATGTATCTTTGTGACGACAAGGGCATGGAAAATTGTGATTACAGGGGTTTTGGATCACTCTGATGAAAAGGGTCATGGAGCCTTGGATGACAAGGCCGTGGAACATTGTGATGGCACGGTTCATGGAGCATTGTTATGACAGGGGTAATGGAGCATTGTGATGACAAGAGCATGGAACATTAGTCGGAAAATTTCATGGATTATTGTGATGAGATTCGGCATGGAGCATTGTGATGACTAGGGCACGGAACACTGTGATACATGTGTCATGGGGGATTGTAATGACAAGGGCATGGAGCATTGTGATGAGAAGAGTATCGAGCATTGTGATGACAAGTGTCATGGAGCATTCTGCTGACAAGGGCATTTAGCAATGTGATGAGGGGTTTCATGTAGCATTGTGATGAAATGGCATGGAGCATTGTGATGCCAAGGGTCATGGAGTTTGTGATGACAAAGGTCATGGAGCATTTTGATGACAAGGTCGTGGTGCATTGTGATGACTGAAGTCACGGAGCATTGTGATGACAGTGGTCATGGAGCATTGTGATGACAAGGTCATGGTGCATTGTGATGACAGGGGCATGGAACATTTGTCTGACAAGTTTCATGGATTATTGTGATGACAGTGGGCATGGCGCATTGTGATGACAAGGGCATGGAACATTGTGATGACAAGGTCATGGAGTATTGTGAAGACAGGTGTCAGGGAGCATTGTGATGATATATGTCATTGTCCCTTGTGATGACAATGGCATGGAGCTTTGTGATAAAAAGTGTCATTGAGGATTGTGATGACAAAGTTAATGGAGCATTTTGATGACAAGGGCTTGGGACACGGTGATGACAAGTGTCATGGAGCATTGTGATGAGAAGTGCATGAAGCATTGTGATAACAAGGGCCATTGAGAATTTTGATGACAACCTCGTGAAGCATTGTGATGACAAGCGCATGGAGCTTGCTATGACAGGGGTCATAGAGCATTGCGATGACAAGTTCAAGGAGAATTGTAATGACAATATCATGTAACATTGTGATGAGAAGTGTCATGGAGCATTGTGATGACAAGGACCTGGAGAATTCTGATGAAAAGTTGCATGGAGCATTGTGATTACAAGGGTTTTGAAGCATTGGGATGACAAGGGCATGGAGCATTGTGATGAGAAGGCAATGGAGCATTCTGATGACATGCATCATGGAGCTTTGTGATGACAAGGGTCACAGAGCATTGTGATAAAAATTTCATGGAGCATTGTGGTGACAAAGGTCACAGAGCTATGTGTGACCAGGTCATGGACCACTGTGATGACAAATGTCATGAAGCATTGTGATGACTGGAGTCACGGTGCATTGTGATAACAGGGGTCTTGGGGAATTGTGATGAAAAGGGAATGGATCATTGTGATGAAAAAGGCATGGAGCCTTGTCATGACAGTTTTCAAGGAGCATAATGATGACAAGTGTCAGCGAGCATTGTGATGCCAAGTGTATTGAGCATTGTGGTGACAAAGGTCATGGAGAATTATGATGAGAAGACCTTGCATAATTGTGATGACGAGCGTTATGGGGCATGTGATGACAAGTGTTATGGAACATTGTGATCAAAAGGGTTTGGAGCATTGTGATGACAGAGGCCATGGAGCATTTTGATTTCATTGTGATGACAATAGCATGAATCATTATGATGATGGGCATGGTGCATTGTGATGACAGTGTTCATGGAGCATTGAGATGAAAATTGGCATGGAGAATTGTGCTTACAGAGTTCTTGGTGCATTGTGATGACAAGGATCATGGAGCCTTGTGATGATAAGGCCGTGGAACATTGTGATGGCAGGGCTCATGGAGCATTGTTATGACAGGTGTAATGGAGCATTGTGATGACAAGGGCATGGAGCAATGTGATGAGAGATTTTATTGCGCATTGTGATGACAATGGCATGGAGCATTGTGAGGCCAAGGGTCATGGAGCTTTGTGATGACAATTGTCATGGGGCATTTTGATGACAAGGGCGTGGTGCATTGTGCTGAGAAGGGCAGGGAGCATTGTGATGACAGGGTCATGAAGCAATTTGAATAAAAGTGTCATGGATTATTTTGATGACAGGTGTTATGGAGCACTGTGATGTCAGGGGTCATGAAGCATTGTGATGAAAGGGGTCATGGAGCATTTTGTGACAGGGGTTATTGAACATTGTGATGTCAGGGGTCATGGAGCATTGTGATGATAAGGGCATGTAGCACTGTGATGACAGTGGTCATGGAACATTGTGATGACAAAGGTGAGCGAGTATTGTGATGACTAGTGATGGAAAACTGTGATATATGTGGTGAGAGAGCATTTTGATGAGAAGTGCATGGAGCATTGTGATGACAAGTTTTATGGAGCATAGCGATGAAAAGGATGTGGAGCATTGTGATGAAAAGAGCTTGGCACATTGTGATGACATGTGTGATGGAGAAATTTGCTGACAAGCGCATGGAGCATTTTGATGACAAGTGTCATGGAGTATTGTAATGACAAAGGTATGGAGCATTGTGATGACAAGGGACACAGAGCATTGTGATTAAAATTTCATGGAGCATTGTAGTGACAAAGATCACTGAGCCTTGTGTGATGAGGGCATGGACCATTGTGATGAGAAAGGTCATGAATCATTGTGATGACTGGAGTCATGGAGCATTGTGATGACATGGGTCATGGAGCATTTTGATGACAAGGGCATGGAGCAATGTGATGACAGGGGCATGGAACATTGGTCTGACAAGTTTCATGGATTATTGTGATGACAGTGGTCATGGAGCATTGAGATGACAAGGGCATGGAGCACTGTGGTGACAAAAGTCACAGAGCCTTGTGTGACGAGGGCATGGACCATTGTGAGGACAAATGTCATGAAGCATTGTGATGACTGGAGTCAAGGAGCATTGTGATGGCAGGGGTCATGGAGCATTGTGATGACAAGGGCATGGAGCATTGTGATGACAGGGGCATGGACCATTGGTGTGACATGTTTCATGGATTATTGTGATGACAGTGGGCATGGCGCATTGTGATGACAAGGGCATGGAACATTGTGATGACAAGGTCATGGATTATTGTGAAGAAAGGTGTCAGGGAGCATTGTGATGACATATGTCATTGTCCATTGTGATGACAATGGCATGGAGCATTGTGATACCAAGTGTCATGGAGGATTGTGATGACAAAGGTAATGGAGCATTTTGATGACAAGGGCTTGGAACATTGTGATGACAAGGGTCATGGAGCCTTGTGATGACAAGGGCATTGAGCATTCTGATGAAAAGGTGCATGTAGCATTGAGATTACAGGGGTTTTGAAGCAATGTGATTAAAAGGGCATGGAGCATTGTGATGAGAAGGCAATGGAGCATTCTGATGACATGTGTCATGGAGCTTTGTGATGACAAGGACATGGAGCACTGTGATTACAGGGGTCTTGGAGCATTGTGATGAAAAGGGAATGGATCATTGTGATGAAAAATGCATGGAGCCTTGTCATGACAGGCTTCAAGGAGCATACTGATGACAACTGTCAGGGAGCATTGTGATGATAAGTGTATTGAGCATTGTGATGACAAAGATCATGGAGCATTGTGATGAGAAGACCATGGATAATTGTGATGACTAGCGTCAAGGGGCATTGTGATGACAAGTGTTATGGAACATTGTGATCAGAAGGGTTTGGTGCATTGTGATGACAGACGTCATTGAGCACTTTGATTTCATTGTGATGACAATAGCATGAAATATTATGGTGATCGCACGGTGCATTGTGTTGACAAATTTCATGGAGCATTGAGATGAAAAGGGGCATGGAGCATTGTGATTACAGGGGTGTTGGAGCATTGTGATGACAAGGGCATGGAGCATTGTGATGAGAAGGCCATGGAGCATTCTGATGACATGCGTCATGGAACTTTGTGATGACAAGGGCATGGAGAATTTTGATTACAGGGGTCATGGAATATTGTGATGACAAGGGTGAGGGAGTATTGTGATGACTAGTGAGGGAACATTGTGATATCAGTGTTGAGATGGCATTTTGAGGAGAAGTGCATGGAGCATTGTGATGACAAGGTTTATGGAGCATTTTGATGACAAGGATGTGGAGCATTGTGATGACAAGTGCATGGTGCATTGTGATGACATGGGTTATGGAGCATTGTGCTGACACGCGCATCGAGCATTATGAAGACAAGGGTCATGGAGCATTGTGCTGACAAAGGCATGGAGCTTTGAGATGACAAGGGTCACCTAGCATTGTGATAAAAATTTCATGGAGCATTGTGGTGACAGAGGTCACACAGCTTTGTGTGACGAGGTCATGGACCATTGTGATGACAAATGTCATGAAGCATTGTGATGACTGGAGTCATGGAGTATTGTGATAACAGGGGACTTGGAGCATTGTGATGAAAAGGGAATGGATCATTGTGATGAAAAATACATGGAGCCTTGTCATGACAGTGTTCAAGGAGCATACTGATGACAAGTGTCAGTGAGCAATGTGATGCCAAGTGTATTGAGCATTGTGGTGAAAAAGGTCATGGAGCATTGTGATGAGAAGACCTTACATAATTGTGATAATGAGCGTCATGTGGCATGTGATGACAAGGGTTATGGAACATTGTGATAAGAAGGGTTTGGAGCATTGTGATGACAGAGGACATGGAGCATTTTGATTCCATTGTGATGACAGTAGCATGAATCATTATGATGATGGTCATGGTGCATTGTGACGACTGTGTTCATGGAGCATTGAGATGAAAAGTGGCATGGAGAATTGTGATTACATTGGTCTTGGAGCATTGCGATGACAAGGGTCATGGAACCTTGTGAAGACAAGGCCGTGGAACACTGTGATGGCAGGGGTCATGGAGCATTGTTATGACAGGTGTAATGGAGCATTGTCATGGCAAGGGCATGGAGCAATGTGATGAGAGATTTCATTGAACATTGTGATGCCAAGTGTCATGGAGTTTGTGATGACAAATGTCATTGGAAATTTTGAAGACAAGGGCGTGGGGAATTGTGATGTGAAGGGCAGGGAGCATTGTGATGACATGGTCATGGAGCAATTTGAATAAAAGGGTCATGGAATATTTTGAAGACAGCGGATATGGAACATTGTGATGTCAGGGGTCATGAAGCATTGTGAAGAAATGGGTCATGGAGCATTTTGTGACAGGGGTTATGGAACACTGTGATGTCAGTGGTCATGGAGCATTGTGATGATAAGGGCATGTAACACTGTGATGAGAGTGGTCATGGAACATTGTGATGACAGGGGTGAGCGAGTATTGTGATGACTAGTGATGGAACAGTGTGATATATGTGGTGAGAGATCATTTCGTTGAGAAGTGCATGGAGCACTGTGATGACAAATTTTATGGAGCATAGCGCTGAAAATGATGCAGAGCATTGTGATGAAAAGTGCATGGCACATTGTGATGACATGTGTCATGGAGCATTGTGCTGACAAGCACATGGAACTTTTTGATGACATGTGTCATGGAGCATTGTGCTGACAAAGGCATGGAGCATTGTGATGTCTAGGGACAAAGAGCATTGTGATGAAAATTTCATGGAGCATTGTGGTGACAAAGATCACAGAGCCTTGTGTGATGAGGGCATTGACCACCGTGATGAGAAAGGTCATGAATCATTGTGATGACTGGAGTCACGGAGCACTGTGATGACAGGGGACATGGAGCATTGTAATGACAGGGGCATGGCGCAAAGTGATGACAGGTTCATGGAACATTGGTCTGACAAGTTTCATGGATTATTGTGATGAGATTGGGCATGGAGCATTGTGGTGACAAAGGTCACAGAGCCTTGTGTGACGAGGGCATGGACCATTGTGAGGACAAAGGTCATGAAGCATTGTGATGACTGGAGTCACGGAGCATTGTGATGAAAGGGGTCATTTAGCATTGTGATGACAAGGCATGGAGCATTGTGATGACAGGGGCATCGAACATTGGTCTGACATGTTTCATGGATTATTGTGATTACAGAGGGCATGGCACATTGTGATGACAAGGTCATGGAGTATTGTGAAGACAGGTGTCAGGGAGCATTGTGATGACATATGTCATTGTCCATTGTGATGACAATGGCATGGAGCATTGTGATAACAAGTGTCATGGAGGATTGTGATGACAAATGTAATGGAGCATTTTGATGACAAGGGCTTGGAACATTGCGATGACAAAGGTCATGGATCATTGTGTTGACAAGGGCATGGACCATTCTGATGAAAAGGTGCATGGAGCATTGAGATTACAGGGGATTTGAAGCAATGTGATGACAAGGGCATGGAGAATTGTGATGAGAAGGCAATGGAGCATTCTGATGACATGCGTCATGGAGCTTTGTGATGAAAAGGACATAGAGCATTGTGATTACAGGGGTCTTGGAGAATTGTGATGACAAGGGAATGGATCATTGTGATGAAAAATGCATGGATCCTTGTCATAACAGGCATCAAGGAGCATACTGATGACAACTGTCAGGGAGCATTGTGATGATAAGTGTATTGAGCATTGTGATGACAAAGATCATGGAGCATTGTGATGAGAAGACCATGGATAATTGTGATGACCAGCGTCATGGGGCATTGTGATGACAAGTGTTATGGAACATTGTGATCAGAAGGGTTTGGTGCATTGTGATGACAGAGGTCATTGAACATTTTGATTTTATTGTGATGACAATAGCATGAAATATTATGGTAATGGCCACGGTGCATTTTGATGACAGGGTTCATGGAGCACTGAGATGAAAAGGGGCATGGAGCATTGTGATTACAGGGGTGTTGGAGCATTGTGATGACAAGGGCATGGAGCATTGTGATGAGAAGGCCATGGAGCATTCTGATGACATGCGTCATGGAGCTTTGTGATGACAAGGGCATGGAGAATTGTGATTACTGGGGTCATGGAATATTGTGATGACAGGGGTGAGGGAGTATTGTGATGACTAGTGATGGAACATTGTGATATAATTGGTGAGAAGGCATTTTGGGGAGAAGTGCATGGATCATTGTGATGACAAGGTTTATGGAGCATTTTGATGACAAGGATGTGGAGCATTTTGATGACAAGTGCATGGTGCATTGTGATGACATGTGTTATGGAGCATTGTGATGACACGCGCATCGAGCATTGTGATAACAAGGGTCACGGAGCATTGTGCTGACAAAGGCATAGAGCTTTGTGATGACAAGGGTCACAGAGCATTGTGATAAATATTTCATGGAGCAATGTGGTGACAAAGGTCACAGAGCTTTGTGTGACGAGGTCATGGACCATTGTGATGACAAATGTCATGAAGCATTGTGATGACTGGAGTCACGGAGCATTGTGATAACAGTGGTCTTGTAGCATTGTGATGACAAATGTCATGAAGCACTGTGATGACTGCAGTCACGGAGCATTGTGATAACAGGGGTCTTGGAGCATTTTGATGATTAGGGAATGGATCATTGTGATGAAAAAGGCATGGAGCCTTGTCAGGACTGTGTTCACGGAGCATACTGATGACAAGTGTCAGCGAACATTGTGATGCCAAGTGTATTGAGCATTGTGCTGACAAAGGTCATGGAGCATTGTGATGAGAAGTCCTTGCATAACTGTGATGACGAGCGTCATGGGCATGTGATTACAAGTGTTATGGAACATTGTGATCTGAAAGGTTTGGAGCATTGTGATGACAGAGGACATGGAGCATTTTGATTTCATTGTGATGACAATAGCATGAATCATTTTGATGATGTACATGGTGCATTGTGATGACTCTGTTCATGGAGCATTGAGATGAAAAGTGGCATGGAGAATTGTGATTATAGAGGTCTTGGAGCATTGTGATGACAAGGGTCTTGGAGCATTGTGATGACAAGTGCTTGGAGCATTGTGATGACAAGTGTCATGGAGAATTGTGATGACAATGCCAGGGAGCATTGTGCTGTCAAGGGACATTGAGAATTTTTATAACAATGACATCAAGCATTGTGATGACAAGCATATGGAGCTTGCTATGACAAGGTTCAGGGAGCATTGCGATGACAAGAGCATGTAACATTGTGATGAGAAATTTCATGGAATATTGTGAGTACAAAGAGGTGGAGAATTGTGATGAAAAGGTACATGGAGCAATGTGATGGCAAAACCGTGGAGCATTGTGATGAGAAGACCATGGATAATCGTGATGACAAGCATCATGGAGCATTATGATGACAAGAGCCATGGAGTATTCTGACATAAGATATCACTTATGAAAGAAATATAAACATGGGTACACATGAACTGAATTAGTAAAGAGAACAGATTCTCACATATAGAAAACATACTTATGCCTGCTTACGGGGAAAGGAGAGGTGGGTAGATGCATAAAACCAGAGTTTGATATTAACACAGGAACCATTCCATAATCAAAATAAAGAATAGACCAGGCCTACTCCTTCCTCAGTGAACGGGACTCAACACCCCTATTCTCTGCAGAAGAATATATCTGACTAGTAAGAATCTTAAAACCTATGTATTGATATGTCTCCGTAAGGGAATCAAGTGTGCCTAGACTGGCATACACATGGCAGGGAGAATCAGCTGAAAGCCACGATAAAAAGGAATTTAAAAACAAAACAAAAAAACAGGGAAATTCTTTACAATTCCTTCAGGGGCTCTGATGAAACATGGAATGACCCTATCTACAACGACAGCTGGATTTGGCATACGGCTGGACACTTGGGACTGAGAAGATTGGTCAGATTCGTTGAGCAAATGCAGACCCTTTAAAGCAATAATGCGTGGCACCCATTCCTTGGGTCCCAACTCTCCAGATAGAATGGAATATTATTACAACTATAACATGTACGGGAAACCTAGAGAATGGACCCACTGTGAATACGAAAGGTTTCTAAAACTCAACTAATATTCCCTCTCCTCTTGCTCCGGTTTCACTTTCCAACTGCTTTACTATCAATCTCCCAACTTGGAGAGACAGCCCCTAACCTCCTGGTTCGCACAGGTTGCCAAATTGGCAAAGGATGAAAGGGAAGAGGGAGTACCAATGAGAGAGTAGCTGTTAGGCATTTGGACGGTCACATGTCACTCTAATTTCCCGGCACGAAGAAGAATTAACCAAAGTCTCAGCCAACCGCCGGGAAACAGTATAGGTCCTGAAGCAAAATTTTGGACTTGCGGTCAGCTCACAAAAAACAAGTTGAAAAATGGAGCTCAGGGGCACAGCAATTCACAAACTGGCAGAGTAATAAAGGACATCAATATTCCAAAAATCTGTTGAGGGAAGGCAATGAGGCGGACGTGAAAGCGAGCCAGAATAGCAGGAAACAGATTTCAAGAGGTACATTGGAATCACCTTTAAGACACAGGAAGAGGGGCACAATTTCGACATTGATGCACCTGGCCAAAAAGGGCGTATGCATTTTCTCCTGAATATATTCAGGAGAAAACGCATACGCCCTTTTTGGGCAAAGCAAGCAAGCGGGCAATGCAAATCTGCACTACAAAGAAGTATCACTTCCCACCGGTCAAAAGGGACAGCCACAAAATGTGTAAAAAAACAGAAAGGCAAGACAGGCCCTCGAGAAGAGGGAGCCTAGTTATGCTGATGGGCAGGATGTAAAATGACAACTGCCTCTCTGGAGGAATGCATTGTGTTCCCTAAAACAAGTAAACAACAGAGCTACAGAGCCAAGGGCACTTCCAGTCTAGGGAATATACCTTGGGAAAACTGAAAATCAATAAGACATAGCCACCCCAAAATTTACGGCTGCACTGCTTACAAGAACCTCAACTTGGGTCCACCTATAATATCCCAGGAAAGACAAAAATGGTTCAAGAAATTGTGTTACTTACGTACGATGGAATATCCATCAGCCATGAAATCAATGTCATAAGGCCACTAGCACCAAAATGAGTGGATTCAGGTACGATGATTCTAAGTGAAATAAGTCACAGAGAAAAAGAAACTTATCATAAGATATCACTTATGAAGGTACTGTAAACATGGCTGGATACACATGAACTGAGTTAGGAAAGAGAACAGAGTCTCACATTTAGAAAACACTCTTATGCCTGCTTAATGGGGAAAGAGAGGTGGGGTGTTTAATAAAACCAGAATTTGATATTAGTACAGGTACCGTTCCAAAAACCAACTACGGAATAGACAAGGCCTACACCTTCCTCAGTGAAAGGGACTCAAAAACACATATTTCCCGCAGAGGAATATATCTGACTAGTAAGAATCTTAAAACCAATGTACTGGTAAGTCTCCATAAGGGAATCAAGTTTGTCTATACTCGCATAAACATGGCACTGAGAATCAGTTCAAACCCACTATAAAAGGAATTTCAATAACAAAACAAAAAAACAGGGAAATTCTTTACAATTCCTTCAGGGGCTCTGATGAAACCTGGAATGACCCTATCTAAAACGACAGCTGGCTGTGGCATAAGGCTGGACACCTGCGACTGAGATGATTGGTGAGATTCGGTGAGCAAATGCAGACCATTTAAAGCAATAATTCGTGGCACAAATTCCAAGGTTCCCAACTCTCCAGGTTGAAGGGAATATTACTACAGCTATAACATGTTTGGGAAACATAGAGAATGGACACACAGTGAATACGAAAGGTTTCTAAAACTCAACTAATAGTCCCTATCCTAGTGCTCCGGTTTGAATTTCCAACTGCTTTACTATCAATCTCCCAACTTGGAGAGATAGCCCCTTTAACCTCCTGGTTCGCACAGGTTGCAAATTTGTCAGAGGATGAAAGGGAAGAGGTAGCACTAATGAGAGAGTAGCTGTTAGGCATTTGGACTGGCAAATGTCACTCTAATTTCCTGGCAAGAAGAAGAATTAACCAAAGTCTCAGCCAACTCCCGGGAACCAGGCTAGGTTCTGTACCAAAATTTTGGACCTGCCGTCAGCTCACAAAAAAACGAGATGAAAAATGGAGCTCCGGGGCACAGCAATTCAGAAACTGGCAGAGTAATAAAGGACAACTATCGTCCAAAAGTCTGTTGAGGGAAGGCAACGAGGCGGACTTCAAAACGAGCCAGAATATTAGGTAACAGATTTCAAGAGGTACATTGGAATCGCCTTTAAAACACGGGAAGAGGGGCACAACTTCAACAATGATGCCCTTGGCCAAAAAGGGTGTATGTGTTTTCTCCTGAATATATTCAGGAGAAAACGCATATGCCCATTTGGCCAAGCAACCAAGCGGGCAATGCAAATCTGCACTACAAAGAAGCATCATTTCCCACATGTGAACAGGGACATCCACAAAATGTGTAAAAACCAGAGAGGCAAGACAGGCCCTGGAGAACAGGGAGCCTAGTTATGCCGATGGGCCTGATGTAAATTGCCAACTGCCTCTCTGGAGGAGTGCACTGTGTTCCCTAAAACAAGTAAACAACAGAGCTACAGATCCAAGGGTACTTCCACTCTAGGGAATATACCTTGGGAAAACTGAAAATCAATAAGACAGAGCCACCCCAAAATTTAGGGCTGCACTGCTTACAAGAACTTCAACTTGTGTACACCTTAAATACCCCAGGAAAGACAAAAATGGTTCAAGAAATTGTGGTACTTACATACAATGGAATATCCCTCAGCCATGAAATCAATGTCATAAGGCCAGTATCAGCAAAATGATTGGATTCAGGTACGATGATTCTAAGTGAAATAAGTCACAGAGAAAAAGAATCTTATCATAAGATATCACTTATGAAGTCCTGTAAACATGGCTACACATGAACTGAGTTAGGATACAGAACAGAGTCTCACATTTAGAAAACATTCTTATGCCTGCTTAAGGGGAAAGGAGAGGTGGGGTGATGCATAAAACCAGAGTTTGATATTAGTACAGGTACCGTTCCAAAAACCAACTACGGATTATACAAGTCCTAAACCTTCCTCAGTGAAAGGGACTGAAAACCCCATATTTCCCGCAGAGAAATATATCTGACTAGTAAGAATCTTAAAACGTATTTATTGATATGTCTCCGTAAGGGAATCAAGTGTGTCTAGACAGGCATAAACATGGCAGTGAGAATCATCTCAAACACACTATAAAAAGGAATTTCAAAAACAAAACAAAAAAATAGGGAAATTCTTTACAATTCCTTCAGGGGCTCTGATGAAACCTGGAATGACCCTATCTACAACGACAGCTGTATGTGGCATAAGGCTGGACACTTGGGACTGAGAGGATTGGTGAGATTGGGTCAGCAAATGCAGACCACTTAAAGCAATAATGCGTGGCACACATTCCAAGGATCCCAACTCTCCAGGTTGAAGGGAATATTACTACAGCTATAACATGTATGGGAAACCAAGAGAATGGACACACTGTGAATATGAAAGGTTTCTAAAACTCAACTAATAGTCCTTCTCCTGGTGCTTCGGTTTGAATTTCCAACTGCTTTACTATCAATCTCCCAACTTGGAGAGACAGCCCCTTTAAACTCCTTGTTCTCACAGTTTGCAAATTAGGCAGAGGATGAAAGGAAAGATGGAGAACCAATGAGAGAGTAGCTGTTAGGCATTTGGACAGGCATATGTCACTCTAATTTCCCGGCAGAAAGAAGAATTAACCAAAGTCTCAGCCACCCGCCGGCAACCAGTATAGATCCTGAACCAAAATTTTGGACATGCGGTGAGCTCTCAAAAAACGACTTGAATAATGGAGCTCAGGGGCACGGCAATTCAAAAACTGGCAGAGTAATAAAGGACAACTATCGTCCAAAAATCTGTTGAGGCAAGGCAACGAGGTGGACTTGAAAGTGAGCCAGAATATCAGGAATCAGGTTTCAAGAGGTACATTGGAATCACATTTAAAGCACAGGAAGAGGGGCACAATTTCGACTATGAAGCACTTGCCCAAAAAGGGTGTATGTGTTTCCACCTTTATATATTCAGGAGGAAACGCATTCACCCTTTTTGGCCAAGCAAGCAAGCGAGCAATGAAATTCTGCAGTACAAAGAAGTATCACTTCCCAGCGGTCAAAAGGGACATCCGCAAAATGTGTAAAAACTAGAAAGGCAAGACAGGTCCTGGAGAAGAGGGAGCCTAGTTATGCTGGTGGGCAGGATGTAAATTGCCAACTGCCGCTCTGGAGGAGTGCATTGTGTTCCCTAAAACAAGTAAACAACTGAGCTACAGAGCAAAGGGCACTTCCAGTCTAGGGAATATACCTTGGGAAAACTGAAAATCAATAAGACAGAGCCACCCCAAAATTTAGGGCTGCACTGCTTACAAGAACCTCAACTTGGGTACACCTTAAATATCCCAGGAAAGACAAAATTGGTTCAAGAAATTGTGGTACTTACATACGACGGAATATCCCTCAGCCATGAAATCAATGTCATAAGGCCAGTAACAGCAAAATGAGTGGATTCAGGTACGATGATTCTAAGTGAAATAAGTCACACAGAAAAAGATACTTTTCATAAGATATCACTTATGAGGGTCCTGTAAACCTGGCTACACATGAACTGAGTTAGGAAAGAGAACAGAGTCTCACATTTAGAAAACACTCTTATGCCTGCTTAAGGGGAAAGGAGAGGAGGTGTGATGAATAAAACCAGAGTTTGATATTCATACAGGTACCGTTCTAAAAACCAAATATGGAATAGACAAGACCTACACCTTTCACAGTGAAAGGGACTCAAAACGCCATATTTCTGGCAGAGGAATATATCTGAATAGTAAGAATTTAAAACCTACGTATTGATATGTCTCCATAAGGGAATCAAGTGTTTCTAGACTGGCATAAACATGGCAGTGAGAATCAGCTCAAACCCACTATAAAAGGGAATTTCAAAAACAAAAGAAAAAAACGGGGAAATTCTTTATAATTCCTACAGAGGCTCTGATGAAACCAGGAATGGCCCTGTGTACAAGGACAGCTGTATGTGGCATTATCCTGGACACTTGGGACTGAGAGGTTTGGTGAGATACAGTGAGCAAATGCAGACCATTTAAAGCAATAATGTGTGGAACACATTCCAAGGGTCCCAACTCTCCAGGTTGAAGGGGATATTACTACAGCTATAACATGTAAGGGAAACCTAGAAAATGGACACACTGTGAATACGAAATATTTCTAAAACTCAACTAATAGTCCCGGTCCTGGTGCTCCGGTTTGACTTTCCAACTACTTTACTATCAATCTCCCAAATTGGAGAGACAGCCCCTTTAACATCCTGGTTCGCAGAAGTTGCCAATTTGGCAGAGGATGAAAGGGAAAAGGGAGAACAAATGAGAGAGTAGGTGTTAGGCATTTGGACGGGCACATGTCTCCCTAATTTCCCGGCAGGAAGAAGAATTAACCAATATCTCAGCAACCCGCCAGGAACCAGTATAGGTCCTGAACCAAAATTTTTGACTTGCGGTCAGCTCACAAAAAACAAGTTGAAAAATGGAGCTCAGGGGCACAACAATTCACAAACTGGCAGAGTAATAAAAGACAACTATCGACAAAAATCTGTTGAGGGAAGGCAACGAGGCAGACTTTAAAGCGAGCCAGAATAGCAGGAAACAGATTTCAAGACATACATTGGAATCACCTTTAAAGCACAGGAAGAGGGGCACAACTTCGACAATGATTCACTTGTCCAAAAAGTGCATATGCGTTTTCTCCTGAATATATTCAGAAGAAAAAGCATAGGCACATTTGGCCAAGCAACCAAGCGGGCAATGCAAATCTGCACTACAAAGAAGCATCATTTCCCACAGGTCAACAGGGACATCCACAAAATGTGTAAAAACCAGAAAGGCATGACAGGCCCTGGAGAACAGGGAGCCTAGTTATGCTGATGGGTGGGATGTAAACAGCCAACTGCCTCTCTGGAGGAGTGCATTGTGTTCCCTAATACAAGTAAAAAACAGAGCTACAGAGCCATGGGCAATTCCTTTCTAGGAAATATACCTTGGGAAAACTGAAAATCAATAAGACAGAGCCACCCCAAAATTTAGGGCTGCACTGCTTACAAGAACCTCAACTTGGGTACACCTTAAATATGACAGGAAAGACAAAAGTAGTAGAAGAAATTGTGGTAGTTACATACAGCGGAATATCGCTCAGCCATGATATCAATGTCATAAGGCCAGTAGCAGCAAAATAAGTGGATTCAGGTAAGATGATTCTAAGTGAAATAAGTCACACTGAAAAAGGAACTTATCATAAGATATCACTTATGAAGGTCCTGTAAACATGGCTACATATCAACTGAGTTAGGAAAGAGAACAGAGTCTCACATTTAGAAAACACTCTTATGCCTGCTTAAGGGGGAAGGAGAGGTGGGGTGATGCATAAAACCAGAGTTTGACATTAGTACAGGAACCGTTCCAAAAACCAAATACGGAATAGAAAAGACCTACACTTTCCTCAGTGAAAGGGACTGAAAACCCCATATTTCCCACAGAGGAATATATCTGACTAGTAAGAATCTTAAAACCTATGTATTGATATGTCTACATAAGGGAATAAAGTGTGTCTAGACTGTCATAAACATGGCAGTGGGAATCAGCTGAAAACCACCATAAAAATGAATTTCAAAAATAAAAGAAAAAAACAGGAAATTCTTTACATTTCCTTCAGGGACTCCGATAAAACCTGGAATGACCATATCTACAACAACAGGTCGATGTGTCATAAGGCTTGACACTTGGGATTGAGATGATTGGTGCGCTTGGGTGTGCAAATGCAGACCCTTTAAAGCAATAATGCGTGGCACACATTCCATGGGTCCCAACTCTCCAGGTTGAAGGGAATATTACTACAGATATAACATGTACGGGAAACCTAGAGAATGGACACACTGTGAATACAAAAGGTTTCTAAAACTCAATTAACAGTCCCTCTCCTGGTGCTCCAGTTCTACTTTCCAACTGCTTTGCTATTAATCTTACAAATTGGAGAGACAGCCCCTTTAACCTCCTGGTTCGCACAGGTTGCCAATTTGGCAGAGGATGAAAGGGAAGAGGGAGAACCTATGACAGAGCAGCTGTTCGGCATTTGGACGGGCACATGTCACTCTAATTTCCCGGTCGGAAGAAGAATTAATGAAAGTCTCAGCCACCCGCCGGGAACCAGTATAGGTCCTGAACCAAAATTGTGGATTTCTGGTCAGCTCACAAAAAACGAGTTGAAAAATGGAGCACAGCGACACAGCAATTCACAAACTGGCAGATTAATAAAGGACAACTGTCGTCCAAAAATCTGTTGAGGGAAGGCAACGAGGCCGACTTGAAAGTGAGGCAGAATAGCAGGAAACAGATTTCAAGATGTACATTGGAATAGCCTATAAAGCACAGGAAGAGGGCCACAACTTCGACATTGATGCACTTGGCAAAAAGTGCATATGCGTATTCTCCTGAATATATTCAGGAGAAAACACATATGCCCATTTGGCCAAGCAACCAAGCAGGCAATGCAAATCTGCACTACAAAAAGCATCATTTCCCAGAGGTGAACAGGGACATCCACAAAATGTGTAAAAACCAGAAAGGTAAGACAAGCCCTGGAGAACAGGGAGCCTAGTTATGCTGATGGGCGGGATGTAAATTGCCAACTGCCTCAATGGAGGAGTGCATTGTGTTCCCTAAAAGAAGTAAACAACAGAGCTACAGAGCCAAGGGCACTTTATTTCTAGGCAATATACCTTGGGAAAACTGAAAATCAATAAGACAGGACCACCCCAAAATTTAGGGCTGCACTGCTTACAAGAATCTCAACTTGGGTACACCTAAAATATCCCAGGAAAGACAAAACTCGTTGAAGAAATTCTGGTAATTACGTAGGATGGAATATCCCTCAGCCATGAAATCAATGTCATAAGGCCAGTAGCAGCAAAATGAGTGGATTCAGGTACGATGATTTTAAGTGAAATAAGTCACAGTGAAAAAGAAACTTATCATAAGATATCACTTATGACGATCCGGTATACATGGCTACACGTCAACTGAATTAGGGGATAGAACAGAGTCTAACATTTAAAAAGCATTCTTATGCCTGCTTAGGGGGAAGGAGAGGTTGGGTGATGCATAAAACCAGAGTTTGATATTAGTACAGCTACCGTTCCAAAAAACAAATATGGAATAGACAAGACCTACACCTTCCTCAGTCAAAGGGACTCAAAACCCCATATTTCCCACAGAGGAATATATCTGACTAGTAAGAATCTTAAAACCTATGTATTGATATGTCTCCATAAGGGAATCAAGTGGGTCTAGACTGGCATAAACATGGCAGTGAGAATCAGCTCAAACCCACTATAAAAAGGAATTTCAAAAACAAAACAAAAAAACAGGGAAATTCTTTACAATTACTACAGGGGCTCTGATGAAACCTGGAATGGCCCTGTGTACAAGGACAGCTGGATGTGGCATAAGCCTGGACACTTGGGACTGAGCGGTTTGGTGAGATTCAGTCAGCAAATGCAGACCTTTTAAAGCAATAATGAGTGGCACACATTCCAAGAGTCCCAACTCTCCAGGATCAAGGGAATATTACTACAGCTATAACATGTACGGGAAACATATAGAATGGACACACTGTGAATACGAAAGGTTTCTAAAACTCAACTAATAGTACCTCTCCTGGTGCTCCGGTTTGAATTTCCAACTGCTTTACTATCAATCTCCCAACTTGCAGAGACAGCCCCTTTAACCTCCTGGTTCGCAGAAGTTGCCAATTTGGCAGAGGATGAAAGGGAAGAGGGAGAACCAATGAGAGAGTAGCTGTTAGGCATTTGGACTGGCATTTGTCACTCTAAATTCCGTTAAGGAAGAAAAATTAACCAAAGTCTCAGCCACCCGCCAGGAACCAGTATATGTCCTGAACCAGTATTGTGGATTTGAGGTCTGCTCACAAAAAACGAGCTGAACAATGGAGCACCGGGGCACAGCATTTCAAAAACTGGGAGGGTAATAAAGGACAACTATCGTCCAAAAATCTGTTGAGGGAAGACAATGAGGCGGGCTTGAAAATAAGGCAGAATAGCAGGAAACAGATTTCAAGATGTACATTGGAATCGCCTTTAAAGCACAGGAAGAGGGGCACAACTTCGACAATGATGCACTTGTCCAAAAAGTGCATATGCATTTTCTCCTGAATATATTCAGGAGAAAACGCATAGGCCCATTTGGCCAAGCAACAAAGCGGGCAATGCAAATCTGCACTACTAAGAAGTATCATTTCCCACAGGTGAACAGGGACATCCACAAAATGTGTAAAAACAGAAAGGCAAGACAGGCCCTGTAGAACAGGGAGCCTAGTTATGCTGATTGGCGGGATGTAAATTGCCAACTGCCTCTCTGGAGGAGTGCATTGTGTTCCCTAAAACAAGGAAACACCAGAGCTACAGAGCCAAGGGCACTTCCAGTCTAGGGAATATACCTTGGGAAAACTGAAAATCAATAAGACAGAGCCACCCCAAAATATAGGGCTGCACTGCTTACAAGAACCTCAACTTGGTTACATTTTGATGACAAGTGCATGTCGCATTGTGATAACATGGTTCATGGAGCAATGTGCTGACAAGCACATGGAGCACTCTTATGACAAGGGTTAGGGAGCATTGTGCTGAGGAAGGCAAAGAATATGGTGATGACCAGTGTCAGAGAGCATTGTGATGAAATGTTCATGGAGCATTGCGGTGACAAAGTCACAGAGACTTGTGATGACGAGGGTATGGACCACTGTGATGACAAAGATCATGAATCATTGTTATGACGAGTCACGGAGCATCGTGATGACAGGTTCATGGAGCATTGTGATGACAGGGTCATGGAGCATTGTGATGACAAGGGCATGGAGCATTGTGATAAAAGTGTTATAGAGCATTGCTCTGACACGATTTATGGACTATTGTGATGAGAGTGGGCAAGGCGCATTGTGATGACAAGGGCATGGAGCATTGTGATGACAAGGTCATAGAGTATTGTGAAGAGAGGTGTCAGGGAGCATTGTGATGACATATGTCATGGCCCATTGTGGTGACAATGGCATGGGGAATTGTGATGCCAGGTGTCATGGAGTATTGTGAAGACAAAGGTAATGGAGCATTGTGTTGACAACGGCTTGGAGCACTGTGATATCAAGGGTCCTGGAGCATTGTGATGACAAGGGCATGGAGCATTGTGAGGACAACGGAAATTGAGAATTTTGATGAAAATAACGTGAAGAATTTTAATGACAATGACATGGAGCTTGCTATGAAAGTGGTCATATGGCATTGAGATGACAATTTCATGGAAAATTTTGTTGACAATTGCATGTAACATTGTGATGAGAAGTGTCATGGAGCACTTTGATGACAATGACGTGGAGAATTCTGATGACAAGGGACATGGAGCATTGTTATTACCAGGGAATGGAGCATTGTGATTACCAGGGAATGGAGCATTGTGATAGCAAGACCGTGGAGCACTGTGATGAGAAGGCCATGAATAACTGTGATGACGAGCCTCATGGAGGATTGTAATGACAAGGGGCATGGAGCATTCTGATGACAGTTTTCATGGAGCATTGTGATGACAGGGGTCATGGAACATTGTGATGACAGGGGTCATGGAGCATTGTGATGACAAGGGTCACGGAGCATTCTGATGATAAGCTTGTGGAGTATTGTGATGACAATGGCATGGAGCATTGTGATGAAAAGGGCATGGATCATTGTGATGACAATGGCATGGAGCATTGTGATGAAAAGGGCATGGATCATTGTGATGAAAAAGGCATGGAGCGTTGTCATGAGAGGGTTCAAAGAGCATACTGATGACAAGTGTCAGGGAGCATTGTGATTACCAGTGAATTGAGCATTGTGATGACAATGGTCATGGAGCATTGTGATGAGAAGACCATGGAAAATTGTGATGATGAGAGTCATGGAGCTTTGTGATGACAAAGGTCATGGAGCATTTTGATGACAATGGCGTTGTGCATTGTGATGAGAAGGGCAGGGAACATTGTGATGACAGGGTCATGGAACAATTTGATGAAAAGGGTCATGGATCATTTTGATGACAGGGGATATGGAACATTGTGATGTCAGGGGTCATGGAGCTTTGTGATGAATAGGGTCATGAAGCATTTTGATGCTAGGGGTTATGGAACATTGTGATATCAGGCGTCATGGAGCATTGTGATGACAAGGGCATGGAGCATTGTTCTGAAAATTTCATGGATTATTGTGATGAGAGTGGGCATGGGGCATTGTGATGACAAGGGCAGGGAACACTGTGATACATGGGTCATGGAGGATTGTAATGACAAGGGCATGGAGCATTGTGATGAGAAGGGCATCGAGCATTGTGATGACAAATGTCATGGAGCTTTGTGATGACAAGAGCATGGAACAATGTGATCAGAGGGTTCATGGAGCATCTTGATGACAATGGCATGGAGCACTGTGATGCCAAGGGTCATGGAGATATGTGACGACAAATGTCATGGAGCATTTTGATGACAAGGGCGTGGTGCATTGTGTTGTGAAGGGAAGGGAGCATTGTGATGACAGAGTCGAGGAGCAATTTGATGAAAAGGGTCATGGAAGATTTTGATGATATGGGTTATGGAACATTGTGATGTCATTGGTCATGGAACATTGTGATGACAGGGGTGAGGAAGTATTGTGATGACTAGTGATGGAACATAGTGATATCAGTTGTGAGAGAGCGTTTTGTTGAGAAGTGCATGGAGCATTGTGATTACAAATGTTCATGGAGCATTGTGATGACAAGGTTGTGGAGCATTGTGATGACAAGCGCATGGCACATTGTGATAACATGGGTCATGGAGCAATGTGCTGACAAGCACATGGAGCATTGTGATGAAAAGGGGGATGGAGCACTGTGCTGAGAAAGGCATAGAGCATTTTGATGACAAGGTTCAGAGAGCATTGTTATGAAAAGTTCATGGAGCATTGTGGTGACAAAGTCACAGAGACTTGTGATGATGAAAGCATGGACCATTGTGATGACAAAGTTCATAAAGCACTGTGATGACTGGAGTCACGGAGCATTGTGATGACACGGGAATGGAGCATTGTGATGACATGAGCATAGAGCATTTCTCTGACAAGTTTTATGGATTATTGTGATGACAGTGGGCATGGCACATTGTGATTACAAGGGCATGGAGCATTGTGATGACAAGGTCATACAGTATTGTGAAGACAGGTGTAAGGGAGTATTGGGATGATATATGTCATGGTCCATTGTGATGAGAATGGCATGGGGCATTGGAATGCCAAGTGTCATGGAGGATTGTGATGACAAAGGTAATGGAGCATTGTGATGACAAGGGCTTGGAGCTTCGTGATGACAAGGTCATGAAGCATTGTGATGACAACATCATGGAGCATTGTGATGACAAGGGACTTTGAGAATTTTGATGACAAGGTCGTGAAGCATTGTGATGACAAGTGTATGGAGCTTGCTATGAGAGGGGTCATGGAGCATTGTGATGAAAAGTGCATGGAGAATTGTATTGACAAGAGCATGTAACATTTTGATGAGAAGTGTCATGGAGCATTGTGATGAAAAGGACATGTAGAGTTGTTATGTCCAGGTCATGGAGCATTGGGATGACAAGACCGTGGAGCACTGTCATGAGAAGACCACGGATAATTGTGATGAGGATCGTCATGGAGCACTGTAATGACAAGGGGCATGGAGCATTGTGATGACAGGTGTCATGGATCATTTTGATGACAAGTGTCATGGACCATTCTGATGACAAGCTTGTGGAGTAATGTGATGACAATGGCATGGAGCATTTTGATGAAAAGGGCATGGAGCATTGTGATGAAAAAGGCATGGAGCCTTTTCATGACAGTGTTCAAGGAGCATTCTGATGACAAGTCTCAGGGAGCATTGTGATGACAAGTGTATTGAGCATTGTGATGACAAATTTCATGGAGCATTGTGATGACAGGCATCATGATGCGTTATGATGACAAGTGTTATGAACATTGTGATCACAAGGCTTTGGAGCATTGTGATGACAGAAGTCATGTATCATTTTCATTTCAAGGAGCATGGATCATTGTGATGACAAGGGCATGAAGCAATGTGAACCCAAGGTTCATGGAGGATTTTGATGCAATGGGAATGGAGTATTGTGATGACAAGCGCATGGAGCATTGTGATGACAAGGTCATGTAGCATTTTGCTGACAAATGCATGGAGCATTTTGATGACAAGTGTCATGGAGCATTGTGATGACAAGCGTCATGGAGCATTGTGATTACAGGGGTCATGGAGCATTGGGATGGCAAGGGCATGGATCATTGTGATGAAAAGGGTCATGGAGAATTTCGATGACAAGATTCCCAGATCATTGTGTTTTCTGGTGTCATGGAGCGTTGTGATGACAGTGGTCATGGAGCATTGTGATGACAGGTTTCATGGAGCATTGTGATGAGAATTTCATGGAGCACTGAGCTGACAATATTCCTTGAGTATTGTGATGGCAGGGCTCATGGATCATTGTGATGACAAGGGAATGGAGCATTCGGATGAAAATGTCCTGGAGCACTGTGATGAGAAGACCATGGAGCATTGTGATGACAAGTCTCATGGAGCATTCTTATGAAAAGGGGCATGGAGCATTGTGATTACAGGGGTCTTGGAGAATTGTTATGACAAGGGTCATGGAGCCTTGTGATGACAACACCGTGGAACATTGTGATGGCAGGGGTCATGGAGAATTGTTATGACAGGGGTAATGGTGCATTGTGATGACAAGGGCATGGAATATTTGTTTGAAAAGTTTCATGGATTATTGTGATGAGAGGGGGCATGGAGCATTGTGATGACAAGGGCACAGAACGATGGTGATACATGGGTCATGGAGGATTGTAATGACAAGGGCATGGATCACTGTGATGAGAAAGGCATCGAGCATTGTGATGACAAGCATCATGGAGCTTTGTGATGACAAGAGCAAGGAACAATGTGATGATAGGTTTCATGGAACATTGTGATGACAATGGCATGGAGCATTGTGAGGCCAAGGGTCATGGAGTTTGTGATGACAAAGGTCATGGAGCATTTTGATGACAAGAGCGTTGTGCATTGTGATAAGAAGGGCAGGGAGCATTGTGATGACAGGGTTATGGAGCAATTTGATGAAAATCGTCAGGGAACATTTTCATGACAGGGTTATGGAACATTGTGATGTCAGTGGTCATGGAGCATTATGATGATAAGGGCATGTAGCATTTTGATGATAGGGGTCATGGAACATTGTGATGAAAGGGGTGAGGGAGTATTGAGATGAGTAGTAATGGAACATTGTGATATCAGTGGTGAGAGAGCATTTAGATGAGAAGTGCAAGGAGCATTGTGATGACAAGGTTTATGGAGCGTTGTGAAGATAAGGTTGTGGAGCATGGTGCTGACAAGCGCATGGATCATTGTGATGACAAGGGTCATGGAGCATTATGCTGACAACGGCATGGAGCATTGTGATGAAACGTGTTACAGAGAACTGTGATGATGAGGGAATGGACCATTGTGATGACAAAGGTCATAAAGCATTGTGATGACTGGATTCACGGAGAATTATGATGTGTGGGGTCATGAAGAATTGTGATGACAAGGGCAAGGAGCATTGTGATGAGAAGGGCATGGAGCATTGGTCTGACAAGTTTCATGGATTATTGTGATGACATTCGGCTTGGTGGATTGTGGTGACAAGGGCATGGAGCATTGTGATGAAAAGGTCATGGAGTATTATGAAGACAGGTGTCAGGGAGCATTGTGATGACATATGTCATGTTCCATTGCGATGACAATGGCGTGGGGCATTGTGATGCCAAGTGTCATGGAGGAATGTGATGACAAAGATAATGGGGCATTGTGATGATTAGGGCTTGGAACATTATGATCACAAGGGCCATTTAGAATCTTGATGAGAAGGTCGTGAAGCATTGTGATGACAAAGTCCTGGATCATTGTGTTGAGAAGACCATGGAGCCTTGTGATGACAAGTATCATGGACCATACTGATGAAAAGAGGCATGGAGCATTGTGTTTACAGGGGTCTTGGAACATTGTGATGACAAGGGCATGGAGCATTGTGATGAGAAGGCCAAGGAGCATTCTGATGACATGCGTCATGGATTTTTGTGATGACATGGGCATGGAGCATGGTGATGACAAGGTAATGCAGTATTGTGAAGACAGGTGTCTGGGAGCATTGTGAAGACATAAGTCGTGGCCCATTGTGATGACAATGCCATGGAGTATTGTGATGCCAATTGTCATGGAGGTTAGTGATGACAAAGGTAATGGAGCATTGTGATGACAAGGGTCACGGAGCACTATGCTGACAGGGGCCTGGAGCATTGCGATGAAACCTGTCATGGAGCATTGTGCTGAGAAAGGCATCGAGCATTCTGATGAAAATGTAATGTAGTATTTTGCTGACAAATGCATGGAGCATTTTGATGACAAGTGTCATGGAGCACTGTGATGACATGCGTCATGGAGCATTGTGATTACAGGGGTCATGAAGCATTGGGATGGCAAGGGCATGGATCATTCTGATGACAAGTGTCATGGAGCATTTTGATTACAAGGGTCCCAGATAATTGTGTTGTCTGGTGTCATGGAGCGTTGTGATGACTGTGGTCATGGAACATTGTGATGACAGGGGTCATGGAGCATTGTGATCAGAATTTCATGGAGCATTGGGCTGAAAATATTCATTGAGTATAATGATGACAGGGGTCATGGAGCATTGTGGTGACAATGGAAAGGAGCATTGTGATGACAAGATCCTGGAGCATTGTGAGGAGAAGACCATGTAGCCTTGTGATGACAAGTATCATGGAGCATTCTGATGAAAAGGGGCATGGAGCATTGTGATTACATGGGTCTTGGAGCATTGTGATGAATAGGGCATGGATGATTGTGATGGAAAAGCATGGAGCCTTGTCATGAGAGGGTTCAAGGAGCATACTGACCATAAATGTCAGGGAGCATTGTAATGACAAGTGTATTGAGCATTGTGATGACGATGGTCATGGAGCATTGTGATGAAAATGGCATGGAGTATTGTGATGACAGGCATCATGGATCATTGTGATGTCAAGGGTTATGGAACATTGTGATTACAAGGTTTTGGAGCATTGTGATGACAGGTCATGGATCATTTTGATTTCAAGGAGCATGGAGCATTGTGATGACAAGGGCATGAAGCAATGTGATCCAAAGTTTCATGGAGGATTTTGATGACAAGCGCATGGGGCATTGTGATGACAATGTCATGTAGCATTTTGCTGACAAAGGCATGGAGCATCGTGATGACAAGTTTCATGGAGCACTGTGAAGACAAGCATCACGGAGCACTGTGATTACAGCGGGCATGGAGAATTGGGATGGCAAGGGCACGGATCATTGTGATGACAAGTGTCAGTGAGCATTTTGATGATAAAAGTCCCAGATTATTGTGTTGTAAGGGGTCATGGAGCATTGTGATGAAAGTGGTCATGGAGCATTTTGATGACAAGGGTCATGGAGATTTGTGATGAGAAGTTCATGGAGCATTGGGCTGAAAATGTTCATTGGAGTATTGTGATGACATGGGTCATGGAGCATTGTGATGACAAGGGAATGGAGCATCGTGATGACAAGATCCTGGAGCATTGTGATGAGAAGACTATGGAGCTTTGTGATGACAAGTCTCATGGAGCATTCTGATGAAATGGGGCATGGAGCATTGTGATTAAAGGAGCCTTGGAGCATTGTGATGACAAGGACATGGAGCATTGTGATGAGAAGGCCATGGAGCATTCTGATGACATGCGTCATGAAGCACTGTGATGACCAGGGCATGGAGCATTGTGATTACAGGGGTCTTGGAGCATTGTGATGAAAACGGCATGGATCACTGTGATGAAAAAGCATGTAGCCTTGTCATGACAGGGTTCAAGGAGTATACTGATGACAAGTGTCAGTGAGCATTGTGATGACCAGTGTATTGAGCATTGTGATGACAAAGGTCATGGAGTATTGTGATGAGAAGACCGTGGATAATTGTGATGACGAGAGTCATGGGGCGTTGTGAAGACAAGTGTTATGAACATTGTGATCACAACGGTTTGGAGCATTGTGATGACAGATGTCATGGAGCATTTTGATTTCATTGTGATGACAATAGCATGAAGCATTATGATGATGGACATGGTGCATTTTGATGACAGGGTTCATGGAAATTGAGATGAAAAGGGGCATGGAGAACTGTGATTACAGGTGTCTTGGAGCATTGTGATGACAAGGGCATGGATCATTGTGATGAGAAGGCCATGGAGCATTCTGATGACATGCATCATGGAGCTTTGTGATGACAAGGGCATGGAGCATTGTGATTACAGGGTCTTGGAGCATTGTGATGACAAGTGTCATTGGAGCATTGTGATGACAAGGCTGGGAAACATTGTGATGGCAGGGGTCATGGAGCATTGTTGTGACAGGGGTAATGGAGCATTGTGATTACAAGGGTATGGAGCATTGGTCTGAAAAGTTTCATGGATTATTGTGATGAGAGTGGGCATGGCGCATTGTGATGACAAGGTCACACAACACTGTGTTACATGGGTCATGGAGGATTGTAATGACAAGGGCATGGAGCATTGTGATGAGAAGGGCATCGAGCATTTTGATGACAAGCATCGTGGAGCTTTGTGATGACAAGGACATGGAAGCAATGTGATGAGAGGCTTCAGGAAGCACTGTGATGACAATGGCATGGAGCATTGTGATGCCAAGGATCATGAAGCTTTGTGATGACAAAGGTCATGGAGCATTTTGTTGACAAGTGCGTGGTGCATTATGTTGAGAAGGGCAGGGTGCATAGTGATGACAGGGTCATGGAGCAATTTGATGAAAAGGGTCATCGAACATTTTGATAAGAGGGGTTATGGAACATTGTGATGTCAGGGGTCATGGAGCATTGTGATGAAAAGCGTCATGGAGCCTTTAGATGACAGGGATTATGGAACGTTGTGATATCAGGGGTCATCGAACATTGTGGTGATAAAGGCATGTAGCATTGTGATTACAGGGGTCATGGAACATTGTGATGACAGGCGTGAGGGAGTATTGTGATGACTAGTGATGGAACACTGTGATATCAGTGGTGAGAGAGCATTTTGATGAGAAGTGTATGGAGCATTGTGATGACAAAGTTTATGGAGCGTTGTGATGACAAGTTTGTGGAGCATTGTAATGACAAGCGCGTGGTGCATTGTTATGACATGTGTTATGAAGCATTGTGCTGACTAGCGCATGGAGCATTGTGATGAAAAGGGTCATGGAGCATTGTGCTGAGAAAGGCATGGAGCATTGTGATGACAAGGGTCACGGAGCATTGTGATCAAAAGTTCATGGAGCATTGTGGTGACAAAGGTCACAGAGACTTGTTATGACGAGGGCATGGAGCATTTTGATGAAAAAGGTCATGAATCATTGTTATGACTGGAGTCACGGAGCATTGTGATGACAGGGGTCATGGAGTATTTTGATGACAGGTGTCATGGATCATTGTGATGACAAAGGTCATGGACCATTCTGATGACAAGCTTGTGGAGTAATGTGATGACAATGGCATGGATCATTGTGATGAAAAAGGCATGGATCCTTTTCATAACAGTGTTCAAGGAGCATTCTGACGACAAGTGTCAGGGAGCATTGTGATGACAAGTGTATTGAGCATTGTGATGACAAAGGTCATGGAGCATTGTGATGACAGGCATCATGGAGCATTGTGATGACAATTGTTATGGAACATTGTGATGACAGAAGTCATGTATCATTTTCATTTCAAGGAGCATGGAGCATTGTGATGACACGGGCATGAACCAATGTGAACCCAAGGTTCATGGAGGATTTTGATGACAATGGGAACGGAGTATTGTGATGACAAGCGCATGGAGCATTGTGATGACAAGGTTATGTAGCATTTTGCTGACAAATGCATGGAGCATTTTGATGACAAGGGTCATGGAGCATTGTTTTTACAGGGGTCATGGAGCATTGGGATGGCAAAGACATGGATCATTGTGATGACAAGGGTCATGGAGCATTTTGATGACAAGAGTCCCGCATCATTGTGTTGTCTGGTGTCATGGAGCATTATGATGACAGTGATCATGGAACATTGTGATGCCAGGGGTCATGGAGCATTGTGATGAGAAGTTCATGGAGCATTGGGTTGACAATATCCATTGAGTATTGTGGTGGCAGGGGTCTTGGAGCATTGTGATGACAAGGGAATGGAGCATTGTGATGACAAGTCTCATGGAACATTCTGATGAAAAAGGGCATGGAGCATTGTGATTACAGGGTTCTTGGAGCATTGGGATGACAAGGGCATGGAGCATGGTGATGACAATGCCAGGAGCATTCTGATGACATGTGTCATGGAGCTTTGTGATGAAAAGTGCACGGAGCATTGTGATTACAGGGGTCTTGGTGCATTGTGATGAAAAGTCCATGGATCATTGTGAGGAAAAGGCATGGAGCCTTGTCATGACAGGCTTCAAGGAGAATACTGATGACAAGTGACAGGGAGCATTGTGATGACGAAGGTCATGGAGCATTGTGATGAGAAGACCATGGATAACTGTAATGACCAGCGTCATGTGGCATTGTGATGACAAGTGTTATGGAACATTGTGATCACAAGGGATTGGACCATTGTGATGACAGAGGTCATGGAGCATTTTGATTTCATTGTGATGACAATAGCATGAAGCTTTATGATGATGGGCATGGTGCATTGTGATAACAGTGTTCACGGAGAATTGAGATGAAAAGGGACATGGAGCCTTTGGATTACAGGGGTGTTGGAGCATTGTGATGACAAAGGCATGGAGCATGGTGATGAGAAGGCCATGGAGCATTCTGATGACATGCATCATGGAGCTTTGTGATGACAAAGACATGGAGCATTGTGATTAGAGGGGTCTTGGAGCATTGTGATGACAAGGGTCATGGAGGCTTGTGATGACAAGGCCATGGAACCTTGTGATGGCTGGTGTCATGGAGCATTAAAATGACAGGGGTAATGGAGCATTGTGATGACAAGAGCATGGAGCATTGGTCTGAAAAGTTTAATGGATTATTGTGATGAGAGTGGGCATGGAGCATTGTGATGACAAGGGCACGAAACACTATGATACATAGGTCATGGAGGATTGTAATGATAAGGGCATGGAGCATTGTGATGAGAAGGGCACCGAGCATTGTGATGACAAGGGCCCAGAACACGGTGATACATGGGTTATGGAGTATTGTAATGACAAGGGGATGGATCATTGTGATGAGAAAGGCATCGAGCATTGTGATGACAAGCATCATGGAGCTTTGTGATGACAAGGGCAAGGAGCAATGTGATGATAGGGTTCATGGAATAATGATGACAATGGCATGGAGCATTGTGATGCCAAGGGTCATGGAGATTTGTGAGGACAAAAGTCAATGAGCATTTTTATGACAAGAGCATTGTGCATTGTGATGAGAAGGGCAGGGAGCATTGTGATGACAGGTTCATGGAGCAATTTGATGAAAATGGTCAGGGAACATTTTGATGATAGGGGTTATGGAACAGTGTGACGTCAATGGTCATGGAGCATTGTGATGATAAGCACATGTAGTATTTTGATGACACGGGTCATGGAACATTGTGATGAAAGGGGTGAGGGAGTATTATGATGACTAGTGATGGAACATTGTGATATCAGTGGTGAGAGAGCATTTAGATGAGAAGTGTATGGAGAATTGTGATGACAAGGTTTATGGAGCATTTTGATGATAAGGTTGTGGAGCATTTAGATGACAAGTGCATGGCATATTGTGATGACTTGTGTCTTGGAGCATTGTGCTGACAAGCACATGGAGCCTTGTGATGACAATGATCATGGAGCATTGTGCTGACAAAGGCATGGAGCATTGTGATGACACGTGTTACAGAGCATTGTGATGACGAGGGAATTAACCATTGAGATGACAAAGATCATAAATCATTGTGATGACAGGATTCATGGAGCATTATGATGTGAGGGGTCGTGGAGCATTGTGATTACAAGGGCATGGAGCATTGGAATGACAGGGGCATGGAGCATTGGTCTGACAAGTTTCATGGATTATTGCTATGACAGTGGGCGTGTCGCATTGTGATGACAAGGGAATGGAGCATTGTTATGACAAGGTCATGTAATATTGTGAAGACAGGTGTCAGGGAACATTGTGATGACATATGTCATGGTGCATTTTGATGACAATGGCATGAATCATTGTGATGCCAAGTGTCATGGAGGGTTGTGATGACAAATGTAATGGAGCAGTGTGATGAGAAGACCATAAAGCCTTGTGATGACAAGTCTCATGGAGCCTTCTGATGAAAAGGGGCATGGAGCATTGTGATTACTGGGGTCTTGGAGCATTCTGATGACAAGGGCATGGAGCATTGTCATGAGAAGGCCATGGAGCATTCCGATGACATTCATCATGGAGTTTTGTGAAGACAAGGGCATGGAGCATTGTGAATACGGGGGACTTGGAGCATTGTGATGAAAAGGGCATGGATCATTGTGATGAAAAAGGCATGGAGCCTTGTCATGACAGGGTTCAAGGAGCATACTGACGACAAGGGTCAGGGACCATTATGATGACATGAGTATTGAGCATTGTGATGACAAAAGTCATGGAGCATTGTGATGAGAAGACCATGGATAATTGTGATGACGAGCATCATGGGGCATTGTGATGACAAGTGTTATGGAATATCGTGATCACAAGTGTTTGGAGCATTGTGATGACACAGGTCATGGAGCATTTTGATTTCACTGTGTTGAAAATAGCATGAAGCATTATGATGATGGGCATGGTGCATTGTGATGACAAGGGTCATGGATCCTTGTGATGACAAGGTCATGGAGTATTGTGAAGAGAGGTGTCAGGGAGCATTGTGATGACATATGTCATTGTCCATTGTGATGACAATGGCATGGAGCATTGTGATGACAAGGTCATGCAGTATTTGAAGACAGGTGTCTGGGAGCATTTTGAAGACATAAGTCATGGCCCATTGTGATGACAATGCCATGGAGCGTTGTGATGCCAAGTGTCATGGGTGTTTGTGATGACAAAGGTAATGGAGCATTGTGATGATAAGGGCTTGGAGCCTTGTGATGACAAGGTTCATAGCGCACTGTGCTGACAATGGCATGGAGCATTGTGATGACAATGGTCATGGAGCACTGTACTGAGAAAGGCTTGGAGCATTGTGATGACAACGGTCACAGACCATTATGATGAAAATTTCATGGAGCATTGTGGTGACAAATATCACAGAGCCTTGCGAAAACGAGGGCATGGACCATTGTGATGACAAAGGTCATGAAGCATTGTGATGACTGGAGTCATGGAGCATTGTGATGACAGGGCTCATGGAGCATTGTGATGGCAAGGGCATGGATCATTGTGATGACAAGTGTCATGGAGCATTTTGATGACAAGTGTCCCGGATCATTGTGTTGTCTGGTGTCATGGAGCGTTGTGATGACAGGGGTCATGGAGCATTGTGATGACATGGGTCATGGAGCATTGTGATCAGAAGTTCATGGAGCATTGGACTGACAGTATTCATTGAGTATTGTGATGGCATGGGTCATGGATCATTGTGATGACAATGGAATGGAGCATTGTGATGACAAGGTCCTGGAGCATTGTGAGGATAAGACCATGGAGCCTTGTGATGACAAGTATCATGGAGCATTCTGATGACAAGTATCATGGAGCATTCTGATGAAAAGGGGCATGGAGCATTGTGATTACATGGGTCTTGGAGCATTGTGAAGAATAGGGCATGGATGATTATGATGAAAGAGCATGGAGCCTTGTCATGAGAGGGTTCAAGGAGCATACTAACGACAGGTGTCAGGGAGCATTGTGATGACAAGTGTATTGAGCATTGTGATGACAAAGGTCATGGAGCATTGTGATGAGAAGACCATGGATAATTGTGATGATGAGCGTCATGGGGAGTTGTGATGACAAGTGTTATGGAACATTGTGAACACAATGGTTTGGAGCATTGTGATGACAGAGGTTATGGTGCATTTTGATTTCATTGTGATGACAATAGCATGAAGCATTATGATGATGGGCATGGTTCATTGTGATGACAGAGTTCATGGAGCATTGTGATGAAAAGTGCATGGAGCATTGTGATGAGAAGGCCATGGAGCTGTCTGATGACATGCGTCATAGTGCTTTGTGATGACAAGAGCATGGAGCAGTGTGATTACAGGGGTCTTGGAGCATTGTGATGACAAGGGTCATGGAGCCTTGTGATGACAAGGCCGTGGAACATTGTCATGATAGGGGTGTGGGAGTATTGTAATGACTAGTGACGGAACATTTTGATATCTGTGGTGAAAGAGCATTTTAATGAGAAGTGCAGGGAGCTTTGTGATGACAAGGTTTATGGAGCATTGGGATGACAAAGATGTGGAACATTGTGATGACAAGCGCATGGCGTATTGTGATGACATGGGTCATGGAGCATTGTGCTGACAAGCGCATGGAGCATTGTGATGACAAGGGACATGTAGCACTCTGCTGACAAAGGCATGGAGCATTGTGATGACAAGGGTCACAGAGCATTGTGATGATAAGTTCATGGAGCATTATGGTGACAAAGTTCACAGAGCCCTGTGATTACGAGGGCATGGACCATTGTGATGACAAAGGTCAAGAAGCAGTGTGATGACTGGAGTCACGGAGCATTGTGATGACAAGGACATGGAGAATTGTGATGACAGGGGCATGGAGCATTGGTCTGACAAGTATCATGGCTTATTGTGAGGAAAGTGTGCATGTCGCATTGTGATGACAAGGGCATGGAGCATTTTTATGACCAGGTCATGGATTATTGTGAAGACAGGTATCAGGGAGTATTGTGATGACATATGTCCTGGTGCATTGTGATGACAAATATAATGGAGCATTGTGATGACAAGGGCTTGGAGCATTTTGGTGACAAGTGCCAATGAGAATTCTCATGACAAGGTCGTGAAGCATAGTTATGACAAGCGCATGGAGCTTGCTATGACATGGGTCATGGAGCATTGCGATGACAAGTGCATGGAGCATGGTGATTAGAGTGGTCTTGGAGCATTGTGATGACAAGGGCATGGAGCATGGTGATGACAATGCCATGGAGCATTCTGATGACATGCGTCCTGGAGATTTGTGATGACAAGCACATGGAGCATTGTGATTACAGGGGTCTTGGAGCATTGTGATGAAAAGTGCATGGATCATTGTGAGGAAAAGGCAAAGAGCCTTGTCATGACAGGTTTCAAGTAGCATACTGAAGACAAGTGTCAGGAAGCATTGTGATGACAAGTGTATTGAGCATTGTGTTGACAAAGGTCATGGAGCATTTTGATGAGGAGACCATGGATAATTGTTATGACGAGCGTCATGGCGCATTGTGATGACAAGTGTTATGGAACATTGTGATCAGAAGGATTTGGAACATTGTGATGACAGATGTCTTGGAGCATTTTGATTTCTTTGTGATGACAATAGCGTGAAGAATTATGATGAAAGGCATGCTGCATTTTGATGACAGTGTTCATGGAGAATTGAGATGAAAAGGGGTATGGAGCATTGTGATTACAGGGGTCTTGGAGCATTGTGATGACAATGTTCATGGAGCCTTGTGATGACAACGCCATGGAACATTGTGATGGCAGGGGTAATGGAGCATTGTTATGGCAGGGGTAATGGAGCATTGTGATGACAAGGGCATGGAGCATTGGTTTAAAAAGTTTCATGTATTATTGTGATGAGTGTGGGCATGGAGCTTTGTGATGACAAGGGCAGGGAACACGGTGATACATGGGTCATGGAGGATTGTAATGACAAGGCATGGATCATTGTGATGAGAAAGGCATCGAGCATTGTGATGACAAGTGTCATGGAGTTTTGGGAGGACAAGTGCATGGAGTAATGTGATGAGATGTTTCATGGAGCATTGTGATGACAATGGAATGGAGCATTGTGATGCCAAGGGTCATGGATCTTTGTGATGACAAATGTAATGGAGCATTTTGATGACAAGGGCGTGGTGCATTGTGATGAGTAGGGCAGGGAGCATTCTGATGACAGGTTCATGGAACAATTTGATGGAAAGGGTCAGGGAATATTTTGATGACAGGGGTTATGGAACATTGTGATGTCAGTGGTCATGGAGCATTGTGATGATAAGGGCATGTAGCATTTTGATGACAGGAGTCATGGAACATTGTGATGACAGTGTTGAGGGAGTATTGTGATAACTGGTGATGGAACATTGTGATATCAGTGGTGAGAGAGCATTTAGATGAGAAGTTCATGGAGCATTGTGATGACAAGGTTATGGAGCATTGTGATGACAAGTGCATGGCACATTGTGATGACATGTGTCTTGGAGCATTGTGCTGACAAGCGCATGGAGCATTATGATGACAAGGGTCATGGAGCATTGTGCTCACAATGGCATGGAGCATTGTGATGGCACGTGTTACAGAGCATTGTGATGACGAGGGAATTAACCATTGTGATGAAAAAGTTCATAAAGCATTGTGATGGCTGGAGTCACGGAGCTTTATGATGTGAGGGGTCATGGAGCATTGTGATTACAAGGGCATGGAGCATTGTGATGACAGGGGCATGGAGCATTGCTCTGACAATTTTCATGAATTTTTGCTATGAGAGTGGACAGGGCACAATGTGATGACAAGGGCCTGGAACATAGTTATGACAAGGTCATGTAGTATTGTGAAGACAGGTGTCAGGGAGCACTGTGATGACATATGTCATGGAGCATTGTGATGCCAAGTGTCATGGAGGATTGTGATTACAAATGTAATGGAGCCTTGTGATGCCAATTGTCATGGAGGATTGTGATGACAAAGGTAATGGAGCATTGTGATGACAAGGGCATGGAGCATGGTGATGAGAAGGCCATGGAGCATTCTAATGATATGGGTCATGGAGAATTGTGATGAAAAGTGCATGGATCATTGTGATGAAAAAGGCATGGAGCCTTGTCATAACAGGGTTCAAGGAGCATACTGAGTACAAGTGTCAGGGAGCATTGAGCTGACAAGTGTATTGAGCATTGTGATGACAAAGGCCATGGAGCATTGTGATGAGAAGGCCATGGATAATTGTGATGACCAGCGTCATGGGGAATTGTGATGACAAGTGTTATGGAACATTGTGATCAGAAGGGTTTGGTGCATTGTGATGACAGAGGTCATTGAGCATTTTGATTTCATTGTGATGAAAATAGCATGAAATATTATGGTGATGGGCACGGTGAACTGTGATGACAGGGTTCATGGAGTATTGAGATGAAAAGGGGCATGGAGCATTGTGATTACAGGGTTGTTGGAGCATTGTGATGACAAGGGCATGGAGCATTGTGATGAGAAGGCCATGGAGCATTCTGATGACATGCGTCATGGAGCTTTGTGATGACAAGTGCATGGAGCATTGCAATTACAGGGTTCTTGGAGAATTGTGATGACAAGGGTCATGGAGCCTTGTGATGATGAGGCCGTGGAACATTGTGATGGCAGGGGTCAGGGAGCATTGTTATGATACCTGTAATGGAGCCTTTTGATGACAAGTGCATGGAGAGTTGATGTGACAAGTTTTATGGATTACTGTGATGAGAGTAGGCATGGAGCATTGTGATGACAAGGGCATGGAACACGGTGATACAGGGACCATGGAACATTGTAATGACAAGGGCCTGCAGCATTGTTATGAGATTGGCATCGAGCAGTGTGATGACAAGCGTCATGGAGCTTTGTGATGACAAGGGCATGGAGCAATGTGATGAGAGGGTTCATGGAGCATTGTGATGACAATGGCATGGAGCATTGTGATGCCAAGGGTCATGGAGCACTGGGATGACAAGCGTCATGTAACATTCTGATTACAGGGGTCATGGAGAATTGGGATGACAAGCGCATGGATCATTGTGATGACAAGTGTCATGGAACATTTTGATGACAAGTATCCCAGATCATTGTGCTGTCAGTGGTCATGGAGCGCTATGTTGACAGTGGTCATGGAGCATTGTGATGACAGGGGTAATGGAGCATTGTGATGGCAAGGGCATGGAGCATTGTGATGAGAAGGCCATGGAGCATTCTGATGACATGCATCATGGAGCTTTGTGATGACAAGGGCATGGAGCATTGTGATTACAGGGGTCATGGAACATTGTGATGAGAGGGGTGAGAGAGTATAGTGATGACTAGTGATGGAACATTGTGATATCAGTTGTGAGAGAGCATTTTGATGAGAAGTGCATGGTACATTTTGATGACAAGGTTTATGGAGCACTGTGACGACAAGGTTGTGGAGCATTGTGATGACAAGCACATGATACATTGTGATGACATGGGTCATGGAGCATTGTCCTGAGAAGCGCATGGCACTTTGTGATGACAAGGGTCATGGAGCATTTTGATGAAAAGTTCATGGAGCATTGTGGTGACAAAAGTCACAGAGACTTCTGATGACCAGGGCATGGACCACTGTGATGTCAAAGGTCATGAAGCATTGTGATGACTGGAGTCACGGAGCATTGTGATGACAGGGTTCCTGGTGCATTGTGATGACAACGGCATGGAGCACTGTGATCATAGGGGCATGGAGAATTGGTCTGACAACTTTCATGGATTATTGTGATGAGTGTAGGCATGGTGCATTGTGAAGACAAGGGCATGGAGCATTGTGATGACAAGGGCATGGATCATTGTGATGACAAGGTCATGGAGTATTGTGAAGACAGGTGTCAGGGAGCATTGTGATGACATATGTCATGGTCCATTGTGATGACAATGGCATGGAGGATTGTGATGACAAGACCATGTAACATGGTGATGAGAAGTGTCATGGAGCATTGTGATGACAAGGGACATGGAGCATTGTGATGTCCAGAGCATGGAGCATTGTGATTGCAAGACCGTGGAGCATTGTGATGGCAAGACCATGGAGCATTTTGATGACGGGTGTCATCGAGCACTGTAATGACACGTGGCATGGAGAACTGTGATGAGAGGTGTCATAGATCATTGTGATTACAAGGGACATGGAGCATTCTGATGACAAGCTTCTGGAGTATTGTGTAGACAAAGGCAAGGAGCATTGTGATTACAAGGGCATGGAGCATTATGATAACAGTGGCATGGAACATTGGTCTGACAAGTTTCATGGATTATTTTGATGACAGAGGGCAAGGCACATTGTGATGACAAGGGCATGGAAAATTGTGATGACAAAGTCAAGTGTATTGTGAAGACAGGTGTCAGGGAGCGTTCTATTGACATATGTCATGGTCCATTGTGATGACAATGGCATGGAGCATTGTGATGCCAAGTGTCATGGAGGATTGTGATGAGAAAGGTAATGGAGCATTGTGATGACAAGGGCTTGGAGCATTGTGATGACAAGGGTCATAGAGCATTTTGATGAGAAGAGCAAGGAGCATTGTGATGACAAGGGCCATTGATAATTATGATGACAAGGTCGTGAAGCGTTGTGATAAAAAACATATGGAGCTTGCTATGACAGGGTTCATGGAGCATTGCGATGACAATTGCATGGAGAATTGTTATGACAAGATCATGTAACATTGTGATGAAAAGTGTCATGGATCCTTGTGATGGCAAGACCGTGGAGCACTGTGATGAGAAGACCATGGAAAATTGTGATGACGAGCGTCATGGAGCACTGTAATGACAAGGGGCAAGGAACATTTTGATGACAGGTGTCATGGAGCATTGTGATAGCAGGGGTCATGGAGCATTGTGATGACAGTTGTTATGGAGCATTCAGATGACAAGCTTGTGGAGTATTGTGATGACAATGGCATGGAGCATTGTGATGCAAAGGGCATAGAGCATTGTGATGAAAAAGGCATGGAGCCTTTTCATGACAGGGTTCAAAGAGCATTCTGACAACAAGTGTCAGGGAGCATTGTAATGACAAGTGTATTGAGCATTGTGATGAAAAAGGTCATGGAGCATTGTGATGACAAGGGCATGGAGTATTGTTATGACAGGCATCCTGGAGTGTTGTGAAGACAAGTGTTTTGGAACAATGTGATCACAATGATTTGGAACATTGTGATGACAGAGGTCATGGATCATGTTGGTTTCAAGGAGCATGGAGAATTGTAATGATAGGGGTAATGGAGCATTGTGATGAGAAGTTCATGGAGCATTGGGCTGAAAATGTTCTTGGAGTATTGTTATGAAATGGGTCATGGAGCATTGTGATGACAAGGGAATGGAGCATTGTGATGACAAGGTCCTGTAGCATTGTGATGAGAAGACAATGGAGCCTTGTGATGACAAGTCTCATGGAGCATTCTGATGAAAAGGGGCATGGATCATTATGATGACAGTGGTCTTGGAGCATTGAGATGACAAGGTCATGGAGCATAGTAATGAGAAGGCCATGGAGCATTCTGATGACATGCATAATGGAGCTTTGTGATGATAAGAGCAAGGAGCATTGAGATTAGAGTGGTCTTGGAGCATTGTGATGAAAAGGGCATGGATCATTGTGATGAAAAATGCATGGAGCCTTGTTATGAAAGGGTTCAAGGAACATTCTGATGACAAGTGTCATGGAGCATTGTGATGACAAGTTTATTGAGCATTGTGATGACAAAGATCATGGAGCACTGTGATGAGAAGACCATGGATAATTGTGATGACCAGAGTCATGGGCCATTGTGATGACAAGTGTTATGGAACATTGAGATCAGAAGGGTTTGGAGCATTGTGATGACAGAGGTCATGGAGCATTTTAATTTCATTGTGATGACAATAGTATGAAGCATTTTGATGATGAGCATGGTGCATTGTTATGACAGGGTTCATGGAGCATTGAGATGAAAAGGGGCAGGGAGCATTGTCATTACAGGAGTCTTGGAGCATTGTGATGACAAGGGTAAGGAGCATCGTGATTGAGAAGGCCATGGAGCATTCTGATTACATGTGTCATGGATCTTTGTGATGACATGGGTATGGAGAATTGTGATTACTTTGTCTTGGAGCATTGTGATGAAAAGTGTCATGGAGTCTTGTGATGACAAGGTCGTGGAACCTTGTGTGGGCGGGTGTCATGGAGCAGTGTTATGACAGTGGTAATGGTGCGTTGTGATGACAAGGGCATGGAGAATTGGTCTGAAAAGTTTCATGGATTATTGTGATAACAAGGGCACGGAACACTTTGATACATGGGTCATGGTGGATTTTAATGACAAGGGCATGTAGCATTGTGATGAGAAGGACATCAAGCATTGGGATCACAAGTGTCATGGAGCTTTGTGATGACAAGGGCATGGAGCATTGTGATGCTAAGGGTCATGGAGCTTTGTGATGACAAAGGTCATGGAGCATTTTGATGACAAGGTCGAGGTGCGTTGTGATGAGAAGGGCAGGGAGCATTGTGATAAGAGGGTCATAGAGCAATTTGATGAAAAATGTCATGGAACATTTTGATGAGAGTGGCTATGGAAAATTGTGGTTTCAAGGGTCATGGAGCATTGTGAGGATAAGGGTCTTGGAGTATTTTGATGACAGGGTTTATGGAACATTGTGATGTCATGGGTCATGGAGCATTTAATGATAAGTGCATGTAGCATTTTGATGATAGGGGTCATGGAACATTGTGATGACAGGCGTGAGGGAGTATTGTGAAGACTAGTGATGGAACATTGTGATATGAGTGGTGAGAGAGCATTTTGATGAGAAGTGCATGGAGCATTGTGATGACACGGTTTATGGAGCATTGTGGTGACAAGGATGTGGAGCATTGTGATGACATGGGTCAACAAGAATTGTGCTGAAAAGCTCATGGAGCATTGTGATGACAAGTGTCATGGATCATTGTGCTGACAAAGGCATGGTGCATTTTGATGACAAGAGTCACAGAGCATTGTGATGAATATTTCAGGGAGCATTGTGGTGACAAAGGTCACAGAGCCTTGTGTGACAAGGGCATGGACCATTGTGATGACAAAGGTCATGAAGCATTTTGATGACTGGAGTCACGGAGCATTGTGATGACAGGGGTCATGGAGCATTGTGATGACAGGGTTCATGGGGCATTGTGATGAGAAGGTCATGGAGCATTGGGCTGAAAATGTTCATCGAGTATTGTGATGACAGGGCTCATGTGGCATTTTGATGACAAGGGAATGGAGCATTGTGATGAAAAGGGCATGGAGCATGGTGATGAGAAGGCCATGGAGAATTCTGAAGTCATGTGTCATGAAGCTTTAGGATGACAAGGGCATGGTGCATTGTGATGACGGGGTAATGGAGCAATTTAATGAAAAGTGTCATGGAATATTTTGATGACAGTGGTTATGGAACATTGTGATTTCAGGGGTCCTGGAGCATTGTGATGAAAAGGGTGATGGAGCATTTTGATGACAGAGGATATGGAACATTTTGATGTCAGGAGTCATGGAGCATTGTGATGATAAGAGCATGCAGCATTGTGATGACAGAGGTCATCGAAAATTGTGATGACAGTGGTCAGGGAGTATTGTGAAGACTAGTGCTGGAACATTGTGATATCAGTGCTGAGAGAGCATTTTGATGAGAACTGCATGGTGTATTGTGATAACAAAGTTTATGGAGCATTGTGATGACAAGATTTATGGAGCATTGTGATGACAAGGCTGTGGAGAATTGTAATAACAAGTGCATGGTGCATTTTGATGACATGGATCATGGAGCATTGTGCTGAGAACCGAATGGAGCATTGTTAAGTCAAGGGTCATGGAGCATTGTGCTGACAAAGGAATGGAACATTGTGATGACAACGATCACAGAGCATTGTGATGAAAAATTCATGGAGCACTGTGGTGACAATGGTCACAGAGCCTTGTGATGACGAGGGCATGGACCATTGTGATGAAAAAGGTCATGAAGCATTGTGATGACTGGAGTCACGGAGCATTGTGATGACAAGGGTATGGAGCATTTTGATGACAGGGGCATGGTGCATTGTTCTGACAAGTTTCATGGTTTATTGTGGTGAGAGTGGGCATGGCACATTCTGATGACAAGGTCATGGAGCATTGTGATGAGAAGATCATGGAGTACTGTGAAGACAGGGTTTTGGGGTCATTGTGATGACATATGTCATGGTCCATTTTGATGACAATGGCATGGAGCATTGTGATGCCAAGTGTCATGGAGGAATGTGATGACAAAGTTAATGGAGCATTGTGATGACAGGGGTTTGGAGCATTGTGAGGACAAGGGTCATGGACCGTTTTGATGACAAGGGCATGGAGGATTGTGATGACAAGGGCCATTGAGAATTCTGATGACAAGTTCATGAAGCATTGTGATGAAAAGCACATGGAGCTTGCTATGACAGGGGTCATTGAGCATTGTGATGACAAGTGCATGGAGAATTGTGATGACAAGAGTATGTAACATTGTGATGAGAAGTGTCATAGAGAATTGTGATGGAAAGACCGTGGAGCATTGTGATGAGAAGATCATGGATATTTGTGATGACGAACGTCATGGAGCACTGTAATGACAAGGGGCAGGGAGCATTGTGATGACAGGAGTCATGGAACCTTGTGATGACAGGGATCATGGAGCATTGTGATGACAAGGGTCTTGGAGCATTCTGATGACAAGCTTGTGGAGTATTGTGATGACAATGGCATGGAGCATTGTGAGAAAAAGGGCATGGAGCATTGTGATGAAAAAGGCATGGAGCCTTTTCATGACAGGGTTCAAGGAGCATTCTGAGGAAAAGTGTCAGGGAGCATTGTGATGACAGGTGTATTAAGCATTGTGATGACAAAGTTCATGGAGCATTGTGATGACAAGGACATGGAGTATAGTGATGGCAGGCATCATGGAGCGTTGTGATGACAAGTGTTATGGAACATGGTGATCACAAGTGTTTGGAGCATTGTGATGACAGAGGTCATGGATCAGTTTGATTTCAAGAATCATGGAGCATTGTGATGACAAAGGTATGAAGCAATGTGATCCAAGGTTCATGGAGGATTGTGATGACACTGGTAATGGAGAATTGTGAGGACATGTGCATGGAGCATTGTGATGACAAGGTCATGTAGCATTTTGCTGACAAAGGCATGGAGCACCGTGATGACAAGTGTCATGGAGCTCTGTGACGACAAGCATCAAGGACCATTGTGATTACAGGGGTCATGGAGCATGGGGATGACAAGCGCATGGAATATTCTGATGACAAGTGGCATGGATCATTTTGATGACTGTGGACATGCAGCATTGTGATGATATGGGTCATGGAGCATTGTGATTGGAAGGTCATGGAGCTTTGGGCTGAAAATATTCATGGAGTCCTTTGATGACAGGGGTCATGGAGCATTGTGATGAGAAGGGAATGGAGCAATGCGAAGAGAAGATCCTGGAGCATTGTGATGAGAAGACCATGGCGCCTTGTGATAACAATTGTCATGGAGCATACTGATAAAATGGTTCATGGAGCATTGTGATTAATGGGGTTTTGCAGCAATGTGAAGACCAGGGCATGGAACATTGTGATGAGAAGGCCATGGAGCACTCTGATGACATGCGTCATGGAGCTTTGTGATGAAAAGGACATGGAGCATTGTGATTAGAGGGGTCTTGGAAGATTGTGATGAAAAGGGCATGGATCATTGTGATGAAAAATGCATGGAGCCTCGTCATGACAGGGTTCAAGGAGCATACTGACGACAAGTGTCAGGGAGCCTTGTGATGACAAGTGTATTGAGCATTGTGATGACAAAGGTCATGGAGCATTGTGATGAGAAGACCATGGATAACTGTAATGACCAGCGTCATGGGGCATTGTGATGACAAGTGTTATGGAACATAGTGATCACAAGGGTTTGGAGCATTGTGATGACAGAGGTCATGTAGCATTTTGATTTCATTGTGATGACAATAGCATGAAGCATTATGATGATGGGCATGGTGCATTGTGATGACAGGGTTCATGGAGCATTGAGATGAAAAGGGGAATGCAGCATTGTGATTACAGGGGTGTTGGAGCATTGTGATGACAAGGGCATGGAGCATGGTGATGAGAAGGCCATGGAGCATTCTGATGACATGCATCATGGAGCTTTGTGATGACAAAGACATGGAGCATTGTGATTAGAGGGGTCTTGGAGCATTGTGATGACAAGGGTCATGGAGGCTTGTGATGACAAGGCCATGGAACCTTGTGATGGCTGGAGTCATGGAGCATTAAAATGACAGGGGTAATGGAGCATTGTGATGACAAGAGCATGGAGCATTGGTCTGAAAAGTTTCATGGATTATTGTGATGAGAGTGGGCATGGAGCATTGTGATGACAAGGGCACGAAACACTATGATACATAGGTCATGGAGGATTGTAATGATAAGGGCATGGAGCATTGTGATGAGAAGGGCATCGAGCATTGTGATGACAAGCGTCATGGAGCTTTGTGATGACAAGGGCGTGGAGCAATGTGATGAGAGGGTTCAAGGAGCATTTGATGATAATGGCATTGAGCATTGTGATGCCAATGGTTATGGAGCTTTGTGATGACAAATGTCATGGAGCATTTTGATGACAAGGACGTGGTGCATTGTGATGAGAAGATCAGGGAGCATTGTGATGACAGGGTCATGGAGCAATTTGATCAAAAGTGTCATGGAATATTTTGATGAGAGGGTTTATGGAAAATTGTGATGTCAGGTGTCATGGAGCATTGTGATGAAATGGGTCATGGAGCATTTTGTGACAGGGTTTATGGAACATTGTGATGTCAGTGGTCATGGTGCATTGTGAAGATAAGGGCATGTAGCACTGTGATGACAGGGGACATGGAACACTGTGATGACAGGGGTGAGGGAGTATTGTGATTACTAGTGATGGAACATTGTGATATATGTGTTGAGAGAGCATTTTGATGAGAAGGGCATGGAGCATTGTGATGACAAGGTTTATGGAGCGTTGTGATGAAAATTTCATGGAGCATTGTGGTGACAAAAATCACAGAGCCTTGTGTGACGAGGGCATGGACCATTGTGATGAGATAGGTCATGGAGCATTGTGATGATTGGAGTCACAGGGCATTGTTATGACAGGGGTCATCGAGCATTGTGATGACAAGGGCATGGAGCAATGTGATGACAGGGGCATTGAACATTGGTTTGACAAGTTTCATGGATTATTGTGATGACAGTGAGCTTGGAGCATTGTGATGAAAAGGGCATGGAGCATTGTGGAGACAAAGATCACAGAGCCTTGTGTGAAGAGGTCATGCACCATTGTGATGACAAAGTTCATGAAGCATTCTGATAACTGGAGTCACGGAGCATTGTGATGACAGGGGTCATGGAGCATTGTGATGACAAGAGCATGGAGCATTCTGATGAGAAGTGTCATCGAACACTGTGATGACAAAGAGGTGGATAATTGTGATGACAAGGGACATGGAGCATTGTGATGACCAGGGCATGGAGTAATGTGATGGCAAGACGGTGGAGCATTGTGATGAGAAGACCATGGAAAACTGTGATGACGAACATCATGGAGCATTATGATGACAAGAGCCGTGGAGCATTCTGACATAAAATATCACTTATTAAGGAAATGTAAACATGGCTACACATGAACTGAATTAGGAAAGAGAACAGAGTCTCACATTTAGAAAACATACTTATGCCTGCTTAAGGGGAAAGGAGAGGTGGGGAGATGCACAAAACCAGAGTTTGATATTAGCACAGGTACCGTTGCATAATCCAAATAGAGAATAGACAAGAGCTACTCCTACCTCCGTGAACGGGACTCAACAGCCCTATTCCCGCAGAGGAATATATCTGACTAGTAAGAATCTTAAAACCTATATATTGATATGTCTCCATAGGGAAATCAAGTGTGTCTAGACCGTCATAAACACGTCAGTGAAAATCAGCTCAACCTCATTATATAAATGAATTTCAAAAACAAAAAAATAAAACAGCGAAATTCTAACACAATTCCTTCTGGTGTTCTGATGAAACCTGGAATGACCCTATCTAAAATGACAGCTGGATGAGACATATGGCTGGACACTTGGGACTGAGAGGATTGGTGAGATTGGACGAGAAAATGCAGACCGTTTAAAGCAATAATGCATGCCACCAATTCCATGGGTCCCAACTCGCCACGTAAAAGGGAATATCACTACAGTTATAACATGTATGGGAAACGTAGATAATGCACACACTGTGAATACGAAAGGATTCTAAAACTCAACTAATAGTCCCTTTCCTGGTGTTCCGGTTTGACTTTCCAACTGCTTTACTATCAATCTCCCAACTTGGAGAGACAGCACCTTTAACCTCCTAGTTCGCACAGATTGCCAATTTGGGAGAGGATGAAAGGGAAGAGGGAGAAGCAATGAGAGAGTAGCTGTTAAGCATTTGGACGGGCACATGTCAACCTAATTTCCCGGCAGGAAGGAGAATTAACCAAAGTCTCAGCCACCCACCTGGAACCAGTATAGGTCCTGAACCAAAATTTTGGACTTGACCTCAGCTAACAAAAAACGAGTTGAAAAATGAAGCTCAGGGCACAGCAAATCACAAAATGGCAGAGTAATAAAGGACAGCAATGGTCCAAAAATCTGTTGAGGGAAGCCTACGGGGCAGACTTGAAATGGAGCCAGAATAGAAGGAATCAGATTTCAAGAGGTACATTGGAATCACCTTTAAAGCACAGGAAGAGGGGCACAACTTCGACAATGATGCACTTGGTTAAAAAGGGCGTATGCGTTTTCCGCTGAATATATTCAGGAGAAAACGCATACGCACATTTTGGCCAAGCAAGCAAGCGTGCAATGCAAATATGCACTACAAAGAAGAATCACTGCCCACCGGTAAAAAGGGACATCCGCAAAATGTGTAAAATCCAGAAAGGCAAGACAGGCCCTGGAGAACAGGGAGCCTAGTTGTGCTGATGGGCAGGATGTAAATTCCCAACTACCTCTCTGGAGGAGTGCATTGTGTACCCTAAAACAAGTAAACACCAGAGCTACAGAGCCAAGGGCACTTCCAGGCTAGGGAATATACCTTGGGAAAACTGAAAATCAATAAGACACAGCCACCGCAAAATTTAGGGCTGCACTGCTTACAAGAACCTCAACTTGTGTACATCTAAAATATCCCAGGAAAGACAAAAATGGTTCAAGAAATTGTGTTACTTATGTACGATGGAATATCCCTCAGCCATGAAATCAGTGTCATAAGGCCAGTAGCAGCAAAATGATTGGATCCAGGTACGATGATTCTATGTGAAATAAGTCACAGAGAAAAAGAAACATATCATAAGATATCACTTATGAAGGTCCTGTAAACATGGCTACATATGAACTGAGTAAGGAAAGAGAACAGAGTCTCACATTTAGAAAACACTCTTATGACTGCTTAAGGGGGAAGGAGAGGTGGGGTGATGCATAAAACCAGAGTTTGATATTAGTACAGGTACCGTTCCAAAAACCAACTACGGAAGAGACAAGCCCTACACCTTCCTCAGTGAAAGGGACTCAAAGCCCCATATTTCCCACAGAGGAATATATCTGACTAGTAAGAATCTTAAAACCTATGTATTGATATGTGTCCATCAGGGAATCAAGTGTGTCTACAATTGCAGAATCATGGCAGTGAGAATCAGCTCAAACCCATCATAAAAATGAATTTCAAAAACAAAAGAAAAAAACAGGGAAATTCTTTACAATTCTTTCAGGTGCTCCAATGAAACCTGGAATGACCCTATCTACAAAGACAGCTGTATGTGGCATAAGGCAGGACACTTGAGACTGAGAGGATTGGTGAGATTCGGTGAGCAAATGCAGACCATTGAAAGCAATAATGCGTGGCACACGTTCCAATGGTTCCAACTCTCCTGGTTGAAGGGAATACTACTACAGCTATAACATGTACGGGAAACCTAGAGAATGGACACACTGTGAATACGAAAGGTTTTTAAAACTCAACTAATTGTCCCTCTACTGGTGCTCTGGTTTGAATTTCCAACTGCTTTACTATCAATCTCCCAACTTGGAGAGACAGCCCCTTTTAACTCCTGGTTCTCACATGTTGCCAATTGGCAGAGGACGAAAGGTAAGATGGAGAACCAATGAGAGAGTAGCTGTTAGGCATTTGGACGGGCACATGTCACTCTAATTTCCAGGCAGTAAGAAGAATTAATCAAAGTCTCAGCCACCCGCCGGGAACCCGTTTAGTTCCTGAAGCAAAATTTGTACTTGCGGTCAGCTCACAAAAACGAGTTGAAAAATGGAGCTCAGGGGCACAGAAATTCACAAATGGGCAGAGTAATAAAGGAAAACTATAGTCCCAAAATCTTTTGAGGGAAGGAAATGAGGAGGACTTGAAAGCGAGACAGAATAGCAGGAAAGAGATTTCAAGAGGTACATTGGAATTGCCTTTAAAGCACAGGACGAGGGGCACAACTTTGACAATGATGTAATGGGCCAAAAATGGCGTATGCGTTATCTCCTGAATATATTCAGGAGAAAACGCATACGCCCTTTTTGGTCGAGCAAGCAAGCAGGCAAAGCAAATCTGCAGTACAAAGCAGTATCACTTCCCACCGGACAAAAGGGACATCCACAAAATGTGTAAAAGCTAGAAAGGCAACACTGGCCCTGGAGAACAGGGAGCCTAGTTATGCTGATCGGCGGGATGTAAATTGCCAACTGCCTCTCTGGAGGAGTGCATTGTGTTCCCTAAAACAAGTAAACACCAGAGCTACAGAGCCAAGGGCACTTCCAGTCTAGGGAATAATCCTTGGGAAAACTGAAAATCAATAAGACAGAGCCACCCCAAAATTTAGGGCTGCACTGCTTACAAGAACCTCAACTTGGGTACACCTGAAATATCCCAGGAAAGACAAAAATGGTTCAAGAAATTGTGGTAATTACGTACGATGGAATATCCCTCAGCGATGAAATCAATGTCATAAGGCCAGTAGCAGCAAAATGAGTGGATTCAGGTACGATGATTCTAAGTGAAATAAGTCACAGAGAAAAAGAAACTTATCATAAGATATCACTTATGAAGGTCCTGTAAACATGGATACACATGAACTGAGATAGGAAAGAAAACAGAGTCTCACATTTAGAAAACACTCTTATGCCTGCTTAAGGGGGAAGAAGAGGTGGGGTGATGCATAAAATCAGAGTTTGATATTAGTACAGGTACCGTTCCAAAAACCAAATACGGAATAGACAAGACCTACACCATCCTCAGTAAAAGGGACTCAAAATCCAATATTTCCCACCGAGGAATATATCTGATTAGTAAGAATCTTAAAACCTATGTATTGATATGACTCCATAAGGGAAACATGTGTGTCTAGACAGGCATAAACATGGCAGTGAGAATCAGCTCAAACCCACTATAAAAAGGAATTTCAAAAACTAAACAAAAAAACAGGGAAATTCTTTACAATTCCTTCAGGGGCTCTGATGAAACCTGGAATGACACTATCTACAACAACAGCTGGATGTGGCATAAGGTTGGACACTTGGGACTGAGAGGATTGGTGAGATTCGGTGAGCAAATGCAAACCATTTAAAGCAATAATGTGTGGCACACATTTCACGGGTCCCAACTCTCCAGGATGAAGGGAATATTACTACAGCTGTAAAATATACGGGAAACCTAGAGAATGGACACACTGTGAATACGAAAGGTTTCTAAAACTCAACTAATATTCCCTCTCCTGTTGCTCCGGTCTGATTTTCCATCTGCATTACTATCAATCTCCCAAATTGGAGAGACAGCCCCTTTAACCTCCTGGTTTGCACAGGTTGCAAGTTTGGCAGAGGATGAAAGGGAAGAGGGAGAACAAATGAGAGAGTAGTTGTTGGCATTTGGACAGGTACATGCCACTCTAATATCCCGGCAGAAAGAAGAAATAATCAATGTCTCAGTGACCCGCTTGGAACCAGTATAGGTCCTGAACCAAAATATTGGACTTGCGGTCAGCTCACAAAAAACGAGTTGAAAAATGGAGCTCAGGGGCACAGCAATGCACAAACGGGCAGAGTAATAAAGGAAAACTATCGTCGGAAAATCTGTTGAGGGAAGGCAACGAGGCGGACTTTAAAGCGAGCCAGAATAGCAGGAAGCAGATTTCAAGAGGTACATTGGAATCGCCTTTAAAGCTCAGCAAGAGGGGCACAACTTCGACAATGATGCACTGAGGCAAAAAGGACGTATGTGTTTTCTCCTGAATATATTCAGGAGAAAACGCATATGAACTTTTTGGCCAAGCAAGCAAGCGGGCAATGCAACTCTGCACTACAAAGAAGTATCACTTTCCACCAGTCAAAAGGGATATCCGCAAAATGTGTAAAAACCAGAAAGGCAAGACAGGCCCTAGAGAACAGGGGGCCTAGTTATGCTGATGGGCAGGATGTAAATTGCCAACTGCCTCTCTGGTGGAGTGCATTGTGTTCCCTAAAACAAGTAAACAACAAAGCTACAGAGCCAAAGGTACTTCCAGTCTAGGGAATATACCTTGGGGAATCCTGAAAATCAATAAGACAGAGCCACCCCAAAATTTAGGGCTGCACTCCTTACAAAAACGTCAACTTGTGTACACCTTAAATATCCCAGCAAAGACAAAAATGGCTCAAGAAATTTTGGTACTTACGTACGATGGAATATCCCTCAGCCATGAAATCAATGTCATAAGGCCAGAAGCAGTAAAATGGGTGCTTTTATGTACGATGATTCTAGGTGAAATAAGTCACAGAGAAAAATAAACTTATCATAAGATATCACTTATGAAGGTCCTGTAAACATGGCTACACATGAACTGAGTTAAGAAAGTGAACAAAGTCTCACATTTAGAAAACACTCTTATGCCTGCTTAAGGGGAAGGAGAGGTGGGGTGATGCATAAAACCAGAGTTTGATATTAGTACAGATACAGTTCCAAAAAACAACTACGGAATAGACAAGACCTTCACCCTTCTCAGTGAAAGGGACTCAAAACCCCATATTTCCCGCAGAGGAATATATCTGACTAGTAAGAATCTTAAAACCTATGTATTGATATGTCTCCATAAGGGAATCAAGTGTGTCCTAACTGGCATAAACATGGCAGTGAGAATCATCTCAAACCCACTATAAAAAGGAATTTCACAAACAAAACAAAAAAAAAAGGGAAATTCTTTACATTTCCTTCAGGGGCTCTGAGAAAACATGGAATGACACTATTTACAAGGACAGCTGGATATGGCATAAGTCTGCACACTTGGGACTGAGTGGATTGGTGAGATTCGGTGAGCAAATGGAGACCATTTAAAGCAATAATGCGTGGCAAACATTCCAATGGACCCTACTCTCCAGGTTGATGGGAATATTACTATAGCTATAACATGTATGGGAAACCTAGAGAATGGACACACTGTGAATACGAAAGGTTTCTAAAACTCAACTAATTGTCCCTCTACTGGAGCTCTGGTTTGACTTTCCAACAGCTTTACTATCAGTCTCCCAACTGGGAGAGAAAGCCCCTTTAACCTCTTCGTTCACACAGGTTGCCAATTTGCAGAGGATGAAAGGGAAGAGGGAGAACCAATGAGAGAGTAGCTGTTAGGCATGTGGACGGGCACATGTCACTCTAATTTCCCGGCAGGAAGAAGAATTAACCAAAGTCTCAGCCACCCGCCGAGAACCAGTGTAGGTCCTGAACCAAAATTTTGGACTTGTGGTCAGCTCACAAAAAACGAGTTGATAAATAGAGCTCAGGCGCACAGCAATTCACAAACTGGCAGAGTAATAAAGGACAACAATCGTCCAAAAATCTATTGAGGGAAGGCAACGAGGCGGACTTGAAAGCCAGCCAGAATAGCAGGAAACAGAGTTCAAGAGGTACAATGGAATTGCATTTAAAGCACTGGAAGAGGGGCACAACATTGACAATGATGCACTTGTCCAAAAAGGGTGTATGCGTTTTCTCCTGAATATATTCAGGAGAACATGCATATGCCCTTTTTGGCCAAGCAAGCAAGCGGGCAATGCATATCTGCACTACAAAGAAGTATCACTTCCAGCCAGTCAAAAGGGACATCCACAAAATGTGTCAAAACCAGAAAGGCAAGACAGGCACTGGAGAACAGGGAATATAGTTATGCTGATGGGCAGGATGTAAATTGCCAACTGCCTCTCTGGAGGAGTGCATTGTGTTCACTAAATAAGTAAAAAACAGAGCTACAGAGCCAAGGGCACTTCCAGTCTATGGAATATATCTTGGGAGAAATGAAAATCAGTAAGACAGAGCCACCCCAAAATTTAGGGCTGCTCTGCTTACAAGAACCTCAACTTGGGTACACCTTAAATATCCAAGGAAAGACAAAAATGGTTCAAGAAATTGTGATACTTACGTACGATGGAATATCCCTCAGCCATGAAATCAATGTCATAAGGCCAGTAGCAGCAAAATGAGTGGACCAGGTACGATGATTCTAAGTGAAATAAGTCACAGAGAAAAAGAAAGTTATCATAAGATATCACTTATGAATGTCCTGTAAAGATGGCTACACATGAACTTAGTTAGGAAAGAGAACAGAGTAACGAATCATATCATAAGATATGACTCATAGCGGGAATGTACACATGGCTACACATGAACTGAATTACAAACACAACAGAGTCACACATTTAGAAAACAATCTTCTACCTGCTTATGGGGAAAGGTGAGGTGGGGTAATGCATAAAACCACAGTTTTGAATTAGCACAGATACCGTTACATAAACCAGGTATGTAATAGACAACACCTACTCCCAGCACAATGAACTGGACTCAACAACCCCTATTCATTGCAGAGGAATATATCTGACTTTAAGAATTTTAAAACATATGTATTCTCATGTCTCCATAAAGGGACCATGTGTGTGTATAACGGCATGAACACTGCACTGAAATTCAGCTAAACCCCCTTATAAAAATAAATTTCAAAAGCAAAATGCAAAAACAGCGAAACAGAGAGAAATTCTTAAAAATTACGTTCAGGGAATGTGATGCACCCTGGATTGACCACCTTTACACCAACCGCTGGATGAGACATAAGACTGGACACTTGGAGCTGACAAGATTGCTGAGGTTGTGTGAGCAAAAGAACACCACTTAGAGCAATACTGTGTGCTACCCATTCTAGTGGTCCCAACTCTCCAGGTTTAAGGGAATCTTCCTACAGTTAAAACATGCATGGGAAACCCAGTGGATGGTACACTGTGTAATCGGGAAAGTTTTCTAAAAGGTACCTCATTTTTCATTTCATCGTGCTCGGCTTCGCCATTCCATCCACATTACTGAAAATCTCCCCACTTAGAGTGTCAGCGGATTTACCCTCCTGTTATGCACAGTTTGCAAATTGTGCAGAGGATGAACAGGAAGAGGGGAAACAAATGAGAGATTAGCTGTAGGTGTTTGGATGGGCACATGTCTCTCTAGTTTCACAACAGGAAGAATAATTAACCAAAGGCTCAGCCTGCAGCCCCGGAACCAGACTAGGGCCTAAAGCCATCCTGCGGTATTGCAGCCAGCTCACAAATAGGCGATTTGAAAAATGGAAATCAGGGGCACAGCAATTCACAAACTTGCAGAGTTATAAGGGACAACTATCATCCAGAAATATATTGAGGTAAGGCAGTGAAGAGGATTTGAATGCAAGGCAGAATTGAAGGAAACAGATTTCAAGAGGTAGATTGGAGTCATCTTTAAAGCACATGAAAAGCGACAGAACTTCGACAATGTTGTCCTTGGCCAAAAAGGGAGTATGTGTATTTTCTTGAATATATTCGGGAAAAAATGCATACGCCCTTTTTGGCCAAGCAAGCCATCAGGCATTGCAAATCCACACTACATAGAAGTGTCACTTACCTCCGGTCAAAAGGGCCATCCGCAAATAGTGTAAAAACCACAAATACAAGACAGGCCATGGAGAAAAGGGAGCCTGGTTACCCCGATGGGCAAAATGTAAATTGTCAACAGCCTCTCTGGAGAACTGTATGTTGTTTTCTAAAACAGAGCTACAGAGCATAGCACACTTCCACTCATGGGCATGTATTTTGGGAAAACTAAAAATCCACAACACACAGTCAGCCCAAAGTTTAGGGCTGCTCTGTTTACAAGAACCTCAACTTCGGTACACTTTAAATATCCCAAGAAAGGAAAAAAATAATGGATAAAGATGTTGTGGTACTTATATACAATGGAATGTCACTCAGACATAAAATCAATGTCATAAGGCCAATAGCAGCATAATGAGTGGCTTTGGGTACGATGATGCTAATTGAAATGAGCCACAAAGAAAAAGAAACTTATTGTAATATATCACTTATAGAGGGAATGTAAACATGGCTACACATGAACTGAATTTCAAAAGAGAACAGAGTTACACATTTAGAAAACACACTTATGCATCCTTAAGGGGAAAGGTGACGTGGGGTGATGCGTAAAACCAGAGTTTGAAATTAGCACAGATACCATTCCATATACCAAATATCTAATAGACAAGACCTACTCCTTTCTCAATTAACTGGACACAAAACACCCTATTCACTGAAGAGGAATATATCTGAGTGGTAAAAATCTTGAAACCTATGTATTTATATGTCTCCATAATGGAATCAAGTGCATGTAGATTGGCATAAACACAGTTCAATGGAACAGGACAGAAAGCCCAGAGATAAACCTACATACCTATGGCTATCTCATCTATGACAAAGGAACTAAGGATATACAATGGAGAAAAGACAGTCTGTTCAGTAATTGGTGCTGGGAAAACTGGACCCCTACGCATAAAAGAATGAAATTAGAACACTCCATAACACCATACACAAAAATAAACTCTAAATTGATCAGAGATCTAAATATAAGACCAGACACTATAAAACACTTAGAGCAAACCATAGGCAGAACACTGTATGACATAAATCACAGCAACATCCTTTTTGACCCACCTCCTAGAGAAATGGAAATAAAAACAGAAATCAACAAATGGGACCTAATGAAACTTAAAAGATTTTACACAGTACAGGAAAACATAAACAAGATGCCAAAACAACACTCAGAATGGGAGAATATATTTTCAAATGAAGCAATTGACAAAGGATTAATCTCCAAACTTTACAAGCACCACATGTAGCTCAATATCACAAAAGCAAACAACCCAATCCAAAAATGGGCAGAAGACCTAAATAGACATTTCTCCAAAGAAGATATACAGATTACCAAGAAACACATGAAAGGATGCTGAACATCACTAATCATTAGAGAAATGCAAATCAAAACTACCGTGAGGTATCACCTCACAGCAGTCAGAGTGGCAATCATCAAAAAAATCTACAAAACAATAAATGCTGGAGAGGCCTTTACTGGAGAAAAGGGAACACACTTGCACTGTGGGTGGGAATGTAAATTGATATGGCCACTAGGGAGAACAGTATGGAGGTGCCTTTAAATAACTAACAATAGAAGTACCAAAGGACACAACAATCCAACTACTGGGCATTTGCCTTGCGAAAACCATAATTCAAAAAGAGTTATGTACAAAAATGTTCATTTCAGCTCTATTTACAATAGCCAGGACATGGAAGCAACCTAAGTGTCCATCCACAGATGAATGGTAAAGAAGATCTGGAACATATATACAATGGAATATTACTCAGCCATAAAAAGAAGCAAAACTGAGTTATTTGTACTGAGGTGGATGGACTTAGAATCTGTCCTACACAGTGAAGTAAGTCAGAAAGGGAAAAACAAATACTGTATGTTAACAGAGATATATGGAATCTAATGAAGGAAAAAAAAAGATTTTGAAGAACTTACTGGCAGGACAGGATTAAGGACACAGAAGTAGAGAAAGGACTTGAGGACACCGGAAGGGGGATGGGTAAGCTGGGACGAAGTGAGAGAGTGGCATGGACATAAATACATTACCAAGTGTAACACTGATAGCTACTGGGATGCAACCACATAGAAGAGGGAGATCAGCTCGGTGCTTTGTGACCACCTAAAGGGGTGGGATATGGAGTGTGGGAGGGAGATGCAAGAGGGAGGGGATATGGTGGCATTTGTATATGTATAGCTGATACACTTTGTTATACAGCAGAAACTAACACTCCATTGTAAAGCAATTATACTCCAATAAAGGTGTAAAAGGAAAAAAAAAAAAAAAAAAGAAAGCCCAGGGATAAACCTACACACCTATGGTCAACTAATCTATGACAAAGGAGGCAAGACTATACAATGGAGATAAGACAGTCTCTTCAATCAGTGGTGCTGGGAAATATGGACAGCTATAGGTTAAAGAATGAAATTTGAACACTCCCCAACACCATCCATAAAAATATATTCAAAATGGATTAGAGACCTTAATGTAAGACTGGACAGTATAAAACTCTGAGAGGAAAACTTACGAAGAATACTCTGACGTAAATCACAGCAAGATCTTTTTTGATCCACCTCCTATACTAATGAAATAAAAAAGAAAACTAAACAGCTGGGACCTAATGAAACGTAAAAGCTTTTGCAAAGCAAAGGAAACTACAAACAAGACGAAAAGACAACCTTCAGAATGGCAGAAAATATTTGCAAACGAATCAATGGACAAATGCTTTATCTCCAATATATATAAACAGCTCATGCAGTTCAATATTAATAAAACAAACAACCCAATACAAAAATGGAAGAAGATCTAAATAAACATTTATTCAAAGAAGACATAGAGATGGCCAAGACACACATGAAAATCTGCTCAACATCTCTAATTATTAGAGAAATGGAAATTGAAACTACAATGAGGTATCACGTCACACCTGTTAGAATGGGCATCATCAGAAAATCTACAAACAACAAATGCTGGAGAGGGTGTGGAGAAAAGGAACCTTCTTCCACTATTGTTGGGAATGTAAATCAATAAAATCTCTATGGAGAACAGTATGGAGGTTCCTTTAAAAACTAAAAATAGATTTACCATATAATCCAGCAATCCCACTACTGGGCATATACCCAGAGAAAACCATAAATCAAAAAGACACATTCACCACAATGTTCATTGCAGCACTATTTACAATAGTCAGGTAATGAAAGCAACCTAAGTGCCCACAGACAGACGAATGGATAAAGATGTGGTACATATATACAATGGAATATTACTCAGCCATACATAGGAATGAAATTGGGTCATTTGTAGAGACCTTGATGGATCTAGAGACTGTCATACAGAGTGAAGTAAGTCAGAAAGAGAAAAACAAATATTGTATATTAATGCATATATGTGGAACCTAGAAAAATGGTACAGGTGAACCGGTTTGCAGGGCAGAGATAGAGACACAGATGTAGAGAACAAACATATGGACACCAAGGGGGGAATGCCATGTGAGGGTGGTGGTGGGATGAATTGGGAGACTGGGATTCACATGGGCACACTTATATGTATAAAATAGATATCCAATAAGAAACTGCTGTATAAAAGAAATAAATAAATTTTTAAAAAATTAAAAATAAATAAATAACATTTAATAAAAAAACAGAAAAAAAGTTTTTCCCTTCATATAGACCTCTTTATATTAATGCATTATTTCCATGTTTATATCTGTAAATTAAAAAAAAGTGGAATAAATAAAATCTACTTGAAACAAAAAGAAAAAAAGAAAAGAAAAAAAAAAAAAAAACAGAACCTACCAGTTATACAGAGGAAAAGTGAATCAGGACACTTGCTCCAGTGGTAAAAATTCTTAAGTTGGTCAGAGGTGGGAAATCGTCTCCCATGCAGTCAGCAGTGCTCCCCCCCACAAGGAGCATCCTCATTGCAAAGCTGGGGGACTGTGTCGAGGCGTCTGTGAGTAAATGTGAGCTGAGCCCCAGTCCTGCTGCAGCTGAACTCTTCCCACCCTTTCCAGGTAAAACACCTGAATATGTACAAGAACTTCCAAGCCTAGAGGAAGGGATGTGGAGTCACACATAGACAGCACACAGGCCGACATGGTGCCTGCAGGCCAGCCAGGATGGTCCTGGCTCCAGATGCTCTTCTGGAAGCTTTCCATTTCCCTGCCTGAGATACCCCTCCTGCCACGGCCCCCACTGCTTTTTTACTTCCTCACCTCTGCCTGGGGAGAAATTCCAGCGGCAGGTATGGGTGACACATCCTCTTCTTTAGCAGGTGGCAGCCTGGCAACTCCTGCAGAATGTCCATCAGAGCCCCCCTCATACTGGGCCACCCACAAAGCCATGGCCCCTCACTCCCTCCCATGACCCCAGCCCCTGCACTGCTGACGGGGCAGAGAATATGGCGCCAGGCACAGCAACAGGGGCTCTTGCTGACTGGAGAGGTGTTTATATTGACCTCAACCCAGGCACACCTGGGGAGGGCTGGCAGGCAGTGTCAGGCTGCCCAAATCAGCCAATCCTCACCCCTCAGGTGCTCACAGTTGCAGAAAATGAAACTTGCTAAACGGGCCAAACCCAAGGAACAGGTGTGGGCTCCTGAGAGTCAGGATAGACAAAGGGCTGCAGCTGCGGCTTTTTTCTTATCATTTTATCTGGTCTATGAGTGGAAAACAACTTCAAGAAGACCCTATCCTAATGAGAGGAACCCAGGAGTCAGGGAGAGGAGTGATGGTGGTTGGAGACAGAGGCCTGCTGCCCTGGCAGAAGTGGAAGTGTCTGGAAGTCCGGGCAGAGAGAGGCTGCACAGAGTGATACCCAGTGTCACAGAACTCTCAGAGCTGCTGTTTGTTAGTTCAACTCCTGCTCTGAGGTGTTGTGTGTCTGCTGTGAGCGAGAGGTGAGCTGGGGGTTCTCTGCAAGGTGGGCTATGTGAACAGTTCTTATATGTCCAGCCCTGCTGGGGTACAGGCCCAGGGGAGCTGTCTATCCTGGGAAGGGCCTGACTAGGAGAACCCCATGGGCTGCTGGGTAGCTGCACAGGTGAGCTCCATACCCTGGGAGGGACGACCACGAGAGCCCCGTGGGCTGTGGGGTGGGCGGCGCAGCCCAGGTGAGCTCCATATCCTGGGATTGGCCTGACCACGAGAGCCCCATGGGCTGCTGGAAACCTGGTAAAGGATATCAGGACAGTCAGTGAAGCCACCGAGGATATACATCCAGTAGCTCCTATTTCCTACACCCTGCTGGTCATTCTACCATCCACCAGGCCTTGGCATTCAGTATTAGACTTCAATGATGCCTTCTTCTGTATTCCATTCATCTCAGAGTCACAAGAACTTTTGGCTTCTGAGTTGCAGGACACACCATGCAACGAAAGCAATAATGCTGGACCATCCTGCCCCAATGGTTAAAAAATCCCCACACCATCATTGGGGAAATGTCCTCTAAAGACCTCAAAGTTCTACCTCTGTAAAAGGGAACCCTCCTTCAATATGCAGATGACATTCTGATCGGCAGGCCTACAAAAGACGCCTCTGAACTACCTAGCCAAGAAAGGAAATAATGTGTCCAAGGAAAAGGCTCAAATATCCCAGGCTAAGGTGACATGCCTGGGCTTCATTCTCACAGATATTCAGAGAAACGCATCCCAGGATAGGGAAGAAGCCATTTGCAGCCTTACCTCTTCTAAAACTAGAAGACAGCTTAGGGGTTCCTGGGGAGGCCAAGGTTTTATGCATCTGGATTCCTAACTACAGTCTAATACCTGGGCCTCTACATGAAACACTGACATGAAATGATGATGATCCTTTTCAATAGAATCCAGAAGCAGACTTTCAAGAATGGAAAGAGCAGTCAATTAAGGCCCTTGCCCAGGAACTCCCTAATTTAGCTAAACCCATTGACCTTTACATACCCGGTTAAGGTTAATCACCCTTGGAGCCTTAGTGCAAAAACTGGGACCACTTGAAATGGAGCAACACAAGAATGTCCTTCAGGTATGATAAACTATGGTCACCAAGGGCTTTGCCCACCGCCCCATCAGGCCAGGATACTGGGGTATCTAAAAAGCTGGAAATCAGCAGCCTGCAAGGCCAGCTCCCTCCTAAGGGAAAAGGAACCCACGTGGTGATCCTAACCACCCATCATGCCCTGAAGTTGCAGGGTTTGCTGTGCAGACACACTGACCTCGAGTGAGGAGGCCCTCCAACTCCAACCTAGAGAGAGACAAACGGGGGCAATGGGCCCCCAAGATGACTCGTGTGACCATCACTTGACCTGGAGTTTCTCTCAGGAAACAAGTCTGTGACCCGAAACAGCAGACTACTGCTTGCAGGACTTACTGCACCCAGACGGGAGCTAACAAGCTTGGCGGAGGAAAAGTATATCATGATTTCACCATAGAAAACCCTACAGACACCGCGGTGATGGTGGCCAATATGACCGGCTGGACTGCTGGCTACTTCAAAAGGCCGTTGACTCAGTGGACGTCATGGTCCTGGATCACCACTGACCCTGGACTGTCTGGGATTTGAGCGGGCAGGGCTCTGACACATGGTGCTGTTTGTACATTAATTCAGGGACCTAATTAAAGAAAGCACAGACTACTGGTCAGAGCATCTAGCCTGGAAAATTCGTCAGCCTAAGGTCACCGAACAAATGTGGGGTGGGGTGAAACCTGCCACAGCAGCATCTCTGTGCATCTCTTTCCTGGACACTTAAAGGTCATTAGAATCTATAACACTTCCAATGCTGGTGCTCAGGTGGACGAGCAGTGAGGCAGTAGGCCTTGGGACAATCAACCTCACCTGGAGGCTCCTGGGGAGAAGTTTTGCCCCTCCCCCCGTGTATGAGGGCTCCCACCTCAGCATGAAGCAGTTACAAAAGAGGGGTCTGCACCCTCAGCACCCCAAGAATGAGGAACAGTACAAAAAGCAGAGGAGGTGTTCGTCTCCGGCAACGTTCATTAAAAATACCTGGGAGATAAAAAGAATCTGGGCAATAAAATAAAGTCTAACCTGTTTTTCCTTTGTGCTTTGTCTAATTTCACATGCTCCTAGAGTTCCGCATGCAGAGGTCCCACACCCGGCACTTCAGACCCGATTTCCTAGTGCAGCATGGCTGGGTCGACACCTCAGCTAGCGGGGTCCCATGCAGACTCTGCGACATAGAGCCTGAGCTGCAGCCAACCCAGGCCTCGAGAGCTCCATCCCCTCCCTCCCGCTGACGCTGCCGGGATCCCTACACAGCAGCCCAGGCCACAGATCGCGGGGGAGTGCACGCTCTCACCTCTCCATTCTGTTTTCAAAATATAAAGTTTCCTTTGCTTCTGAACCAAACTCAGTCTTGATCTGTTGGCTCCAATGACACTGGGCACGGGGACTCCTGTTGGGGTCCACTGTGGAGGATCAGTAATAGAAATTGAGAACATTGTAACTTCAATGAACAGATGTGTGAGCCAAACTGTAGTCATCCTAGATCAGTGTATAAGGCTCGGGTAAAATAAGATGTTTCTAAGACTTACATCTGATATTTCCATCACTTTATTATAAGCAAGTTCTGTGAAGACGTCTGTCTTATTTGTCAGGTCAACATTAGAGAAATGAAGTGATTTATTCCCAAGGATGTACATCGAATACTCTTGGCTGAAGCTTCAATCTTGTTTTGAATGCTTTTCCATTGAAAATGATACCTCTCTTTCAGCTTCCCCATTTCTGAGAAGTATAAAATCTTATAATTTATTATTACCAAAGGGGAAAGGTAGGAGAAGGCATAAATTAACAGTTTGGGATTAACACATACACACTGCTATGTATAAAACAGATCATCAACAAGGAACTACTGTATAGCACAGGGAACTACACTGAATATTTTGCAATAACCTATAAGGGGAAATAATCTGAAAAAGAATAGATATTTTTATTGACATCATCTATCAATGACAGATAAAATGTAACCTAAGCAAGGCCGATGGTGAGCACTTCTGACTCTGAAGATTTCAATCATCTAAAGTTTGGACTCTGCCTATTTCCCAAGGCCCTTAATGGACATATATGTAGCCGTAGCTTAAAATTTCCCCAGTTTGGGGTTCAGGGAGGCACTGATATGGAAAAATCCCTTGTGTTCTCCTTACATGCACGGGACCATTCCTATGGCTACAACATGCCTGTCACACCTAGAGGATGGTACACCGTTTGATCGGAAACAGTTTGGAAAAGGCACCTCATCTCCTCATCGCCTGGTGCTCGGGTTCACCCCTCCAGCACCTTTCCTAACAATCTCCTCACTTGGGGATATCAGCACCGTCCACATCCTGTTGCACACAGATGGGAATTTGTCCAGAGGATGAAGCGGAAGGATGAGAAAAATTTAGAGACAAGTCCTAGGTTTTCGGACAGGCACATGCCACTGTAATTTCCAATCCGGAAGACAAATTCATCAAAGGCTAGAATTGCCCACAGAAACAGAATAGGGCTAGAGGAAATCCTGCTGTTTTGTGTCCAGTTTCCAAAAACACAAGTTGAAAAATGGAACTCAGGGGCACTAAAATTCATGAAACTGCAGAGTTGAAAATATCTATCGTCAAAAAATGTCTTGAGGTAAGTCACAGAAAAGGTCTTGTAAGCAAGGGAGAGTGGTGGGAAACAGATTTGAAGAGGTGGAAAGGACTCCCCATTAAAGCAAAAGAAAAGGGGCTGAACATCGCCAATGATGCAGTTGGCCAAAAAGGGCGTATGCATTTTTTCTGAATATATTCAAGTAAAGGCCATACACACATTTTATCCAACCAAACAGGTGGGCACTGGAAATCAATACTACAAAATGTATCACTTCACATCAGTCAGAAGGTCCATCCACATAAAGTGTAAACACCCGAAATGCAGGACAGGGTGAGGAGAAAAGGGAACCCTGTGAGGCTGATAGTGGAAATGTAATTTGCCAACGGCCACTCTGGAGAAGTGTATTATGTTTGCTAAAACATCTAAAAAATGAGCTACAGAGCATTGGGCACTTGTACTCATGGGCGTATACCTTGGGAAAAACAAAAATCAACAGAAAACAGGCACCCCAACGTTTACCACCTCTCTGTTAAAAAGGGCCTCAACTTGGATATAAAGTAAATGTCCCTGGAAGGAGAAAATGGATAAAAGAGTTGGGGTACTTATGTAGAGTGTTATATTACTCACCCAGAAGTGAACGAAATAAGGCCAGTTGTAACAACTCTGTAGGAGATACATACGATCATTCTAAGTGACGTATGTCAGAAAGAAAAAGACACATATCATAAGATGTCACTTAAAGTTGGAATCAAAAATGGCTACACATGAAATAAATTACAAAACAGAAACATAGTCAAATATGTAGAAAATAGACATAAGGCTGCTAAATGGGAAAGGTGGGGAAGGGTGAGGTATTATCCAGGAGGTTGAAATTAGCAAAGATACCATTCCAAGTACCAAATTGAATAACTGACAAGGCCTACATGGTACCTCAAAGAACTGCACTCAGCCCACTCAAGTCACTGGAAAATAATACATATGACTGGTAAGCATCTGAAAAAGAATTTATTGTTGTCTCAGAGTACATGAATGAAGTGGATGTACAGCCGCCAAAAACAGAGCTTTGAAAATCAGCTGAAACCAATATAAAAATAAATGTAAAAATACTTAGAAAAACAGTGAGACAGACAAAAATTCTTACAACTTTTGTTGAAGGGCTACGATGTAACATGGATTGAACACATGTAGACCCACAGCAGGATGATATATAAGGCTGGAAGCTATGCACGCTAAGAGATGTTAGAGAGGCTGGGTGAGGAAATGCAGACCTTTTAAAGTAATACTGGCTGGTACCCATTCCATGGGTCCCAAATCTGCATGTTCCAGGGAATCTTCTGACAGCGAAAACATGCCTGGAAAACCAAGATGAACGTACACCGTGTGCTCAGGTAAGGTGTTTGAAATGCACCTCATTTTTGATCTCCTGGTGCTGGGGTTCGCCATTCCAGCCACATTACTAACAATCTCCCCACTAGGAGAATCAGCACCTTTAACCTCCTGTTTCACACAGTTTGCAATTTTTGCAGAGGATAAACGGGAAGAGGGGGAACCATTGAGAGACTAGCTGTAGGAGTTTTGACAGGCACATGTCACTCTAATTTCCCATTAGGAAGAAGAATTAACCAAAGGCTCAGCCTGCCTCCCCAGAACCAGAATAGGGCCGGAAGCAATACAATGGTTTGGCGGCCGGCTCACAAAACATGCAAGTTGAAAAATGGAGCTCAGGAGCAGACAATTCAAAGACCTGCAACGATATAAATGATAACCAACGTCCAAAAATATATTCAGGTAAGGCAACGAAGAGGATCTGAATGAGAGGCAGAATTGCAGGAAACAGATTTCAAAAGGCAGATTGTACTCACAGTTAAAGCATATGAAAAGCAGCACAATTTCTAAAATGATGCAGTTGGGCAAAAGGGTGTATGCGTTCTTTTTCGTGAATATCTTCAGGAAAAAAACACATACAGAGTTTTTGGTCAACCAAGCAAGCGGGAAATGCAAATCCGCACAACAAAGAAGTCTCAATTTCCACTGCTCAGAAAGGCCATCCAAAAAATGTGTACAAACCAGAAATGCAGGAGAGGCCATGTAGAACAGGGAGCCTCGTCATGCTGATGGGTGGCGTATCAATATCCAAGAGTCACTCTGAAGAAGTGTATGCTGTTTCCTAAAACATCTAAAATACAAAGCAAAGCCCCCGAGCAAAGGGGAATTCAACTCATTGGCATATGACTTGGGAAGACTAAATATCAACAAGACACAGGCACCCCAATATTTAGGGCTGCTCTGCACACAAGAACCTCCACTTCGGTACACATAAAATATCGCACGATAAAGAGAAATGCATAAAGAACTTGTTGTAATTTTGTACAACGGAATATCACTCAGACGTGATATCAATGCCATAAGGCCAGTAGCAGCATAATGAGTGGATTAAGGTACAATGATTCTAAGTGCAATAAGTCACACTGAAAAAGAATCTAATCATAAGATATCACTTATACAGGTAATGTCAACATCACAACACATGAACTGAATTAGGAAAGAGAACAGAGTCTCACATTTAGAAAACACTCTTATGCCTGCTTAAGGGGAAAGTAGAGGTGGGGTGATGCATAAAACCAGAGTTTGATATTAGCACAGGTACCATTCCATAAACCAAATACAGAATAGACAAGACCTACACTTTCCTCAGTGAACGGGACTCAACACCCCTATTCCCCGCAGAGGAATATATCTGACTAGTAAAAATCTTAAAACCTATGTATTGATATGTCTCCGTAAGGGAATCAATTGTGTCTAGGCCGGCATAAACACGTCCGTGAAAATCAGTTCAACCCCATTATAAAAATGAATTTCAAAAACAAAACAAAATAACAGCGAAATTCTTACACAATTCCTTCAGGGGTTCTGATGAAACCTGGAATGACCCTATCTGCAAAGACAGCTGGATGAGACATAAGGCTGGACACCGGGGAATGAGAGGACTGGTAAGATTGGGAGAGAAAATGCACACCCTTTAAAGTAGTAATGCATGTCACCATTCCATGAGTCCCAAATCTCCAGGTAGAAGGGAATATCACTACAGTTATAACATGTATGGGAAACCTAGAGAATGAACACACTGTTTTGGCGAAAGGTTTCTAAAAATCTCCTAATTTTTCCTCTCCTTGTGCTCCAGTTTGGCATTCCAACTGCTTTACTATCAATCTCCCAACTTTGGAGAGTCAACCACTATAACCTCCTGTTTCGCACAGTTTGCTAATTGTGCAGAGGATGAAAGGGAAGAGGGAGAACCAATCAGAGAGTAGATGAAGGCATTTGGACACGCACATGTCACTCTAATTTCCCGTTCAGGAAGAAGAATTAACCAAAGCCTCAGCCAACATCAGGGAACCAGTATAGCCACCCCTGGAACCAGTATAGGTCCTGAAGCAATATTGTGGATTTGCGGTCAGCTCACAAAAATGGGATTTCAAAATTGGAGCTCAGGTGCACAGAAATTCACAAACCTGCAGTTATAACGAACTACTCAATTCCAAAAATCTGTTGAGGAAAGGCAAAGAAGTGGACTTGAAAATGAGGCAGAATTGCACAAAACATATTTCAAGAGGTAAATTAGAATCGTCTTTAAAGCTCAGGAAAAGCATCACAACTTCGACAATGATGCACTTGGCCAAAAAGGGCGTATGACTTTTCTCCTGAATATATTCAGGAGAAAACGCATACGCCCTTTTTGGCCAATCAAGCAAGCGCACAATGCAAATCCACACTACAAAGAATTGTCACTTCCCACCGGTAAAAAGGGATATCCGAAAATCTGTAAAAACCACAAAGGCAAGAGAGAGATGACAAGGGCATGAAGCAATGTGATCCCAAGGGTCATTGAGGATTGTGATGACAAGTGCATGGAGCATTGTGATGAAAAATGCATGGAGCATTTTCATGAGAGTGTTCAAGGGGCATTCTGACGACAAGTGTCAGGGAGCCTTGTGATGACAAGTGTATTGAGCATTGTGATGACAAATGCATGTTATATTTTGATGACAAGGGTCATGGAGCACTGTGATGACAAGCGTCATGGAGCATTGGGATTACAGGGGTCTTGGAGCATTGGGATGGCAAGGGCATGAATCCTTGTGATGACAAGTGTCATGGAGCATTTTGATGACAATAGTCCCGGATCATTGTGTTGTCTGGTGTCATGGAGCGTTGTGATGACAGTGGTCATGGAGCATTGTGATGACTGGGGTCATGGAGCATTGTGATGACGGGTCATGGAGAATTGTGATCAGAAGTTCATGGAGCATTGTGCTGACAATAATCATTGAGCATTGTGATGGCAGGGGTAATGGAGCATTATGATGCCAATGGAATGGAGCATTGTGATGAAAAGGCCCTGGAGCATTGTGAGGAGGAGACCATGGAGCCTTGTGATGACAAGTATCATGGTGCATTCTGATGAAAAGGGGCTTGGAGCATTGTGATTACATGGGTCTAGGAGCATTGAGATGAATAGAGCACGGATGATTGTGATGAAAAAGCATGGAGCCTTGTCATGAGAGGGTTCAAGTAGCATACTGACGACAAGTGTCAGGTTGCTTTGTGATGACAAGTGTATTGAGCATTGTGATGACAAAGTTCATGGAGCATTGTGATGAGAAGACCATGGATAATAGTGATGACGAGCGTCATGGGGAGTTGTGAAGACAAGTGTTATGGAACATTGTGAACACAAGGGTTTGGAGCATCGTGATGACAGAGGTTATGGAACATTTTGATTTCATTGTGATGACAATAGCATGAAGCATTATGATGATGGGCATGGTTCATTGTGATGACAGAGTTCATGGAGCATTGAGATGAAAAGGGGCATGGAGCATTGTGATTACAGGTGTCTTGGAGCATTGTGATGAAAAGGGCATGGTGCATTGAGATGAGAAGGCCATGGAGCTGTCTGATGACATGCGTCATGGAGCTTTGTGATGGCAAGAGCATGGAGCATTGTTATTACAGGGGTCTTGGAGCATTGTGATGACAAGGGTCATGGAGCCTTGTGATGACAAGGCCGTGGAACACTGTCATGACAGGGCTGAGGGAGTATTGTAATGACTAGTGATGAAACATTTTGATATCAGTGGTGAAAGAGCATTTTGATGAGAAGTGCATGGAGCTTTTTGATGACAAGGTTTATGGTGCATTGTGATGACAAAGTTGTGGAACATTGTGATGACAAGCGCATGGCACATTGTGAAGACATGGGTCATGGAGCATTGTTCTGACAACTGCATGGAGCTTTGTGATGACAAGGGTCATGGAGCACTCTGCTGACAAAGGCATGGAGCATTGTGATGACAAGGGTCACAGAGCATTGTGATGAAAAGTTCAGGGAGAATTATGGAGACAAAGATCACAGAGCCCTGTGATGACAAGTGCATGGACCACTGTGATGACAAAGGTCATGAAGCATTGTGATGACTGGAGTCATGGAGCATTGTCATGACAAGGGCATGGAGCATTGTGATGACAGGGGCATGGAGCATTGGTCTGATAAGTTTCATGGATTATTGTGATGATAGTGGGAATAGCACATTGTGATGACTAGGGCATGGAGGATTGTTATGACCAGGTCATGGAGTATTGTGAAGATAGGTGTCAGGGAGCATTGTGATGACATATGTCATGGTGCATTGTGATGAAAATGGCATAGAGCATTGTGAAGCCAAGTGTCATGGAGGATTTTGATGACAAAGGTAATGGAGCAATGTGATGACAAGGGATTGGAGCATTGTGATGACAATGGTCATGGAGCATTGTGATGACAAGTGCATGGAGCATTGTGATGACAAGGGCCACTGAGAATTTGGATGACAAGGTCGGGAGGAATTGTGATGACAAGCATATGGAGCTTGCTATGACAGGGGCCATGGAGTATTGCGATGACAAGTGCATGGAGAATTGTGATGACAAGAGCATGTTACATTGAGATGAGAAGTGTCATGGAGCATTGTGATGGCAAGACCGTAGAGCACTGTAATGAGAAGACCATGGAAAATTGTGAGGACGAGCGTCATGGAGCACTGTAATGACAAGGGGCGTGGAGCATTGTGATGACAGGTGTCATGGAGCATTGTGATGACAGGGGTCATGGAGCATTGTGATGACAAGGGTCATGGAACATTCTGATGACAAGCTTGTGGGGTATTGTGATGACAATGGCATGGAACATTGTGATGAAAAGGGTGTGGAGCATTGTGATGAAAAAGGCATGGAGCCTTTTAATGACAGGGTTCCAGAAGCATTGTGACGACAAGTGTCAGGGAGCATTGTGATGACAAGTGTATTGAGCATTGTGATGACAAAGTGCATGGAGCATTGAGAAGACACTGGCATGGAGTATTGTGATGACAGGCATCATGGAGCGTTGTGATGACAAGTGTTGTGGAACAATGTGATCACAAGGGTTTGGAGCATTGAGATGACATAGGTCATGGATCATTTTGATTTCAAGGAGCATGGAGCATTGTGATGACAGGGGTCATGGAGCATTGTGATGAGAAGATCATAGAACATTGGGCTGAAAATATTCATGGAGTATTGTGATTACAGGTGTCTTCGAGCATTGTGATGAAAAGGGCATGGAGTCTTGTCATGACAGTGTTCAAGGAGCATACTGACGACAACTGTCAGGGAGCATTGTGATGACAAGTGTATTGAGCATTGTGATAACAAAGTTCATGGAGCATTGTGCTGAGAAGACCATGGATAACTGTGATGAGGAGCGTCATGGGGCATTGTGATGACAAGTGTTATGGAACATTGTGATCACAAGGGTTTGGAGCATTGTGATGACAGAGGTCATGGAGCATTTTGATTTCATTGTGATGACAATAGCATGAAGCATTATGATGATGGGCATGGTGCATTGTGATGACAGGGTTCATGGAGCATTGAGATGAAAAGGGGCATGGAGCATTGTGATTAAATGTGTCTTGGAGCATTGTGATGACAAGGGCATGGAGCATTGTGAATGAGAAGGCCATGGAGCATTCTGATGACATGCGCCATGGAGCTTTGTGATGACAAGTGCATTGAGCATTGTGATTACAGGGTCTTGGTGCACGGTGATGACAACGGTCATGGAGACTTGTATTGACAAGGCCGTGAAACCTTGTGATGTCAGGTGTCATGGAGCATTGTTATGACAGGGTAGTGGAGCATTGTGATGACAAGGGCATCAGAATTGGTATGAAAAGTTTCATGGATTATTGTGATGAGAGTGGGCATGGAACATTGTGATGACAAGGTCACGGAACACTGTGTTACATGGGTCATGGAGGATTGTAATGACAAGGGCATGGAACATTGTGATGAGAAGTGCATCGAGCATTGGTATCACAAGCGTCATGGAGCTTGGTGATGACAAGTGCATGGAGCAATTTGATGAGAGGGTTCATGGAGCATTGTGATGACAATGGCATGGAGCATTGTGATGCCAGTGTTTATGGAGCTTTGTGGTGACAAATGTCACAGAGCCTTGTGATGACGAGGCTATGGACCATTGTGATGACAAAGGTCATGAATCATTGTGATGACTGGAGTCACAGAGCATTGTGATGACAGGGGTCATGGTGCATTGTGATGACAAGTGCTTGGAGCATTGTGATGACAGGGGCATGGAGCATTAGTCTGACAAGTTTCATGGATTATTGTGATGACAGTGCGCATGGCGCACTGTGATGACAAGGGCATGGAGCATTGTGATGCCAAGGTCATGTAGAATTGTGTAGACAGGGGTCTGGGAGCATTGTGATGACATATGTCATGGTCCATTGTGATGACAATGGCAAGGAGCATTGTGATGCCAAGTGTCATGGAGGATTGTGATGACAAAGGTAATGTTGCATTGTGATGACAATAGCTTGGAGCATTGTGATGACATGGGCCATTGAGAATTTTGATGACAAGGTCTTGAAGCATTGTGGTGACAAGCGCATGGAGCTTGCTATGACAGGGGTCATGGAGCTTTGCGATGACAAGTGCATGGATAATTGTGATGAAAAGTGCATGGAACATTGTGATGAGATGTGTCATGCAGCATTGTGATGACAAGGACGTGGAGAATACTGATAACCAGGGCATGGAGCATTGTGATGGCAAGACCGGGGAGCATTGTGATGAGAAGACCGTGGATAATTGTGAGGACGGGCGTCATGGAGCTCTGTAATGACAAGGGGCATGGAGCATTGTGATGACAGTGGTCATGGAGCATTGTCATGACAAGGGTCATTGAGCATTGTCATGACAAGGGTCATGGAGCATTCTGATGACAAGCTTGTGGAGTATTGTGATGACAGTGGCATGGAGCATTGTGATGAAAAGTGCATGGATCATTGTGATGACTGGGGTCATGGAACATTGTGATGGCATGCCTGAGGGAGTACTGTGATGACTAGTGATGGAACATTGTGATATCAGTGGTGAGAGACCATTTTCATGAGAAGTGCATGGAGCATTTTTATGACAAGTTTTATGGAGCATTGTGATGACAAGCATGTGGAGCATTGTGATGACAAGCGCATGGTGCCTTGTGATGACATCGGTCATGGAGCATTGTGATGAGAAGTGTCATGGATCATTGTGATGGCAAGTCCGTGGATCACTTTGATGAGAAGACCAATGATAATTGTGATGACGAGCGTCATGGAGCACTGTAATGACAAGGGGCAAGGAGCATTGTGATGACAGGTGTAATGGAGCATTTTGATAACAGGGGTCATGGAGCATTGTGATGACAAGGGTCATGGAGCATTCTGATGACAAGCTTGTGGAGTATTGTGATGACAATGGCATGGAGCATTGTGATGAAAAGGGCATGGAGCATTGTGATGAAAAAAGCATGGAGTCTTTTCATGAAAGGTTTCAAGAAGCATTCTGACGACAAGTGTCAGGAAGCATTGTGATGACAAGTGTATTGAGAATTGTCATGACAATGATCATGGAGCATTGTGATGACAAGGCATGGAGTATTGTGATATCAGACATCATGGAGCATTGTGATGACAAGTGTTATGGAACATTGTGTTCACAAGTGTTTGGAGCATTGTGATGACAGAGGTCATGGATCATTTTGATTTCAAGGAGCATGAGAAATATGATGACAATGGCATGAATCAATGTGAACCCAAGGTTCATGGAGGATTGTGATGACAATGGTAATGGAGGATTGTGATGACAAGTGCATGGAGCATTGTGATGACAATGGTCATGGAGCACTGGGATTAGAAGCATCATGGAGCATTGTGATAACAGGGGTCATGGAGCATTGGGAAGGCAAGGGTATAGATCATTGAGATGAAAAGGGTCATGGAGATTTTTGATGACAAGATTCCCGGATCACTGTATTGTCAGGGGTCATGGCGCGTTGTGGTGACAGTGGTCATGGAGCATTGTGATGACAGGTGTCATGAAGCATTGTGATGAGAAGACCATGGAGCATTGTGATGACAAGTCTCATGGAGCAATCTGATGAAAAGGGGCATGGAGCATTGTGATTACAGGTTTCGTGGAGCACTGTGATGACAAGGGCATGGAGCATGGTGATGACAAGGTCATGTAGCATTTTGCTGACAATGCCTTGGAGCATTCTGATGACATGCGTCATGGAGCTTTGTGATGACAAGCGCATGGAGCATTGTGATCACAGGGGCCTTGGAGCATTGTAATGAAAAGTGCATGGATCATTGTGAGGAAATGGCATGCAACCCTGTCATGACAGGTTTCAAGGAGCATACTGAAGACCAGTGTCAGGGAGCATTGTGATGACAAGTGTATTGAACATTGTGTTGACAAAGGTCATGGAGCATTGTGATGAGAAGACCAAGGATAATTGTGATGAGGAGCGTCATGGGGCATTGTGATGACAAGTGTTATGGAACACTGTGATCAGAAGGATTTGGAGCATTGTGATGACAAAGGTCATGGAACATTTTGATTTCATTGTGATGACAATAGCATTAAGCATTATGATGATGGGCATGGTGCATTGTGATGACAGTGTTCATGGAGAATTGAGATGAAAAGGGGCATGGAGCATTGTGATTACAGGGGTCTTGGAGCATTGTGATGACAAGGTACATGGAGCCTTGTGATGACAATGCTGTGGAATATTGTGATGGCAGGGGTCATGGAGCATTGTTATGACAGGGCTAATGGAGCATTGTGATGACAAGGGCATGGACCATTGGTTTGAAATGTTTCATGGATTACTGTGATGACAGTGGGCATGGAGCATTGTGATGACAAGGGCAGGGAACACGGTGATACATGGGTCATTGAGGATTGTAATGACAATGCATGGAGCATTGTGTTGAGAAAGGCATCGAGCATTGTGATGACAAGCATCATGGAGCTTTGTGATGACGAGGGCAAGGAGGAATGTGATGAGAGTGTTCATGGAGCACTGTGATGACAATGACATGGAGCATTGTGATGCCAAGGGTCATGGAGCATTTTGATGACAAGAGTGTGGTGCATTGTGATGAGTAGGGCAGGGAGCATTGTGATGAAAGGGTCATGGAACAATTTGATGAAAAGGGTCAGGGAACATTTTGATGAAAGGGGTTATGGAACATTGTGATGTCAGTGGTCATGGAGCATTGTGATGATAAGGGCATGTAGCATTTTGATGAAACGGGTCATGGAACATTGTGATGACAGGGGTGAGGGAGTATTGCGATGACTAGTGATGGAACATTGTGATATCAGTGGTGAGAGAGCATTTAGATGAGAAGTGCAGGGAGCATTGTGATGACAAGTTTTATGGAGCTTTGTGATGACAAGGTTGTGGAGCACTGTCATGACAAGTGCATGGCACATTGTGATGACATGTGTCTTGGAGCACTGTGCTGAGAAGCGCATGTAGGATTGTGATGACAAGGGTCATGGAGCATTGTGCTGACAAAGGCATGGAGCATTGTGATGACAAGTTTTACAGAGCATTGTCATGACGAGGGAATGGACCATTGTGATGACAAAGGTCATAAAGCATTGTCATGACTGGAGTCACGGAGCATTACGATGTGAGGGGTCATGGAGCATTGTGGTTACAAGGGCATGGAGCATTGTGATGACAGGGGCATGGAGAATTGGTCTGACAAGTTTCATGGATTATTGGTATGAGGGTGGGCATGGCACATTGTGATGACAAGGGCATGGAACCTTTTTATGACAAGGTCATGTAGTATTGTGAAGACAGGTGTCAGGGAGCATTGTGATGACATGTCATGGTGCACTGTGATGACAATGGCGTGGAGCATTGTGATGCCAAGTGTCATGGAGGATTGTGATGTCAAATGTAATGGAGCATTGTATGACAATTGCTTGGAGAATTGTGATGAAAAGGGTCATGGAGCATTGTGAGGACCAGGGCAGGGAGCATTGTGATGGAAAGACCGTGCAGCATTGTGATGAGAAGACCATGGATAATTGTGATGACGAGCGTCATGGGGCACTGTAATGACAAGAGGCATGGATCATTGTGATTACAGGGGTCATGGAGCATTGTGATGACAGGGGTCATGGAGCATTGTGATGACATGGGTCATGGAGCATTCTGATGACAAGCTTGTGGAGTATTGTGATGACAATGGCATGGAGCATAGTGATGGAAGGTCATGGAGCATTGTGATGAAAAAGGCATGGAGCCTTTTCATGACAAGGTTCAAGGAGCATTCTGAAGACAAGTGTCAGGGAGCAGTGTGATGACAAGGGTATCGAGCATGTTGATGAGAAGGCCATGGAGCGTTCTGATGATATGGTTCATGGAGCTTTGTGATGACAAGGGCAAGGAGCATTGTGATTACTGGGGTCTTGGAACATTGTGATGAAAAGCGCATGGATCATTGTGATGAAAAAGGCAAGGAGCCTTGTCATGACAGGTTTCAAGAAGCATACTGACGACAAGTGGCAGGGAGCATTGAGATGACAAGTGTATTGAGCATTGTGATTACAAAGGTAATGGAGCATTGTGATGAGAAGACCATGGATAATTGTGATGAGGAGCATCATGGGGAATTGTGATGACAAGTGTTATGGAACTTTGTGATCACAAGGGTTTGGAGCATTGTGATGACAGAGGTCATGGAGCATTTTGATTTCATTGTAATGATAATAGCATGAAGCATTATGATGATGGGCATGGTGCATTGGAATGACAGAGTTCATTGAGCATTGAGATGAAAAGGGGCATGGAGCATTGTGAATACAGCGGTCTTGGAGCACTGTGATGACAAGGACATGGAGCATTCTGATGAGAAGGCCATGGAGCATTCTGATGACATAAGTCATTGAGCTTCGTGATGACAAGGGCATGGAGCACTGTGATTACAGGGGTCTTGGAGAATTGTGATGACAAGGGTCATGGCGCCTTGTGATGACGAGGCCATGGAACATTGTGATGGCTGGGGTCATGGAGCATTGTTTTGACACGGGTAATGGAGACTTTTGATGACAAGGGCATGGAGCATTTGTGTGAAAATTTTCATGGATTATTGTGATGAGTGTGGGCATGGGGCATTGTGATGTCAAGGCAAGGAACACGGTGATACATGAATCATGGAGGATTGTAATGACAAGGGCATGGAGCACTGTGATGAGAAGAGCATCGAGCATTGTGATGACAAGGGTCATGGAGCTTTGTGATGAGAAGAGCATGGAGCAATGTGATGAGAGGGTTCATGGAGCATCTTGATGACAATGGCATGGAACATTGTGATGCCAAGGGTCATGGAGAACTGGGATGACAAGCATCACGGAGCATTCGGATTACAGGTGTCATGGAGCATTGGGATGACAAGCACATGGATCATTGTGATGACAAGTGTCTTGGAGCATTTTGATGACAAGAGTCCCAGATCATAGTGTTGTCTGGGGTCAGGGAGCGCTGTGATGACAATGGTCATGCAGCATTGTGATGACAGGTGTAATGGAGCATTGTGATGTCCAGGGCATGGAGCATTGTGATGAGAAGTCCATGGAGCATTTTGATGACATGCATCATGGAGCTTTGTGATGACAAGGGCATGGAGAATTGTGATTACAGTGGTCATGGAACATTGTGATGACAGGGGTGAGGGAGTATTGTGATTACTAGTGATGGAACTTTGTGATATCAGTGGTGAGAGAGCATTTTGATGAGAAGTGCATGGAGCACTGTGATGACAAGTTTTATGGAGCAAAGCGATGAAAAGGATGTAGAGCATTGTGATGAAAAGTTCTTGGCGCATTGTGATGTCATGGGTCATGGAGCATTGGGCTGAGAAGCTCATGGAGCATTGTGATGAAAAGGGACATGGAGCATTGTGATGCCCAGGTCATGGAGAATTTTGATGGCAAGACCGTGGAGCATTGTAATCGCAAGACCATGGAGCATTTTGATGACGAGTGTCATTGAGCACTGTAATGACACGTGGCATGGAGAATTGTGATGACAAGGGTTATGGAGCATTCTGATGACAAGCTTGTGGAGTATTGTGATGACAATGGAATGGAGCATTGTGATGAAAAAGGCGTGGATCATTGTGATGAAAAAGGCATGGAACCTTTTCATGACAGGGATCAAGGAGCATTCTGACGTCAAGTGTCAGGGAGCATTGTGATGACAAGTGTGTTGAGCATTGTGATGACAAAGGTCATGGAGCATTGTGATGACAGGCATCATGGAGCGTTGTGATGACAAGTGTTATGGAACAATGTGATCACAAGGATTTGGAGCACTGTGATGACAGACGTCATGGATCATTTTGATATCAAGGAGCATGGAGCATTGTGATGACAGGGGTCATGGAGCATTGTGATGAGAAGATCATGGAGTATTGAGCTGAAAATGTTCATGGAGTATTCTGATGAAAGGTGTCATGGAGCATTGTGATGACAAGGTCCTGGAGCACTCTGATGAGAAGACCATGGAGCCTTGTGATGAGAAGTCTCATGGAGCATTCTGATGAAAAGGGGCATGGAGCATTGTGGTTACAGGGGTCTTGGAGCATTGTGATTACAAGGGCATGGAGCATTGTGATGAAAAAGGCATGGAGCCTTGTAATGACAGGTTTCAAGGAGCATACTGATGGCAAGAGTCAGGGAGCATTGTGATGACAAGTGTATTGAGCATTGTGATGACAAATGTTATGGAGCATTGTGATGAGAAGACCATGGATAATTGTGATGACGAGTGTCATGGGGCGTTGTGATGACAAGTGTTACGGAACATTGTGATCACAAGGGTTTGGAGCATTGTGATGACAGAAGTCATGGAGCATTTTGATTTCATTGTGATGACAATAGCATGAAGCATGATGATGATGGGCATGGTTTGTTGTGATGACAGGGTTCATGGAGCATTGAGATGAAAATGGACGTGGAGCATTGTGATTACAGGTGTCTTGGAGCATTGTGATGACAAGGGCATGGAGCATTGTGAATGAGAAGGCCATGGAGCATTCTGATGACATGCGTCATGGAGCTTTGTGATGACAAGGGCATGGAGCATTTGTCTGAAAATTTTCATGGATTACTGTGATGAGAGTGGGCATGGAGCATTGTGATGACAAGGACACGGAACACTGTGATACATGGGTCATGGAGGATTGTAATGACAAGGTCATGGAGCATTGTGATGAGAAGGGCATCGAGCATTGTGATGAAAAGCGTATTGGAGCTTTGTGATGACAAGGGCATGGAGCAATGTAATGAGAGGCTTCTTGAAGCATTGTGATGACAATGGCATGGAGCATTGTGATGCCAAGGGTCATGGAGCTTTGTGATGACAAAGGTCATGGAGCATTTTGATGACAAGTGAGTGGTGCATTGTGATGATAACGGCATATAGCATTGTGATGATAGGGGTCATGGAACATTGTGATGACAGGGGTGAGGGAGTATTGTGATGACTAGCGAGGGAACATTGTGATATCAGTGGTGAGAGAACATTTTCATGAGAAGTGCATGGAGCATTGTGATGACAATGTTTATGGAACATTGTGATGACAAGGATGTGGAACATTGTGATGAAAACCGCATGGCACATTGTGATCACATCGGTCATGGAGCATTGTGCTGACAAGCTCATGGAGCATTGTGATGACAAGTGTCATGGAACATTGTGCTGACAAAGGCATGGAGCATTGTGATGCCAAGGGTCACAGAGCATTGTGATGAAAAGTTCATGGAGCATTGTGGTGACAAAATTCACAGAGACTTGTGATGATGAGGGCATGGACCATTATGATGACAAAGACTTGAGGCATTGTGATGACTGGAGTCATGGAGCATTGTGATGACAGGTGTCATGGAGCATTGTGATGACAAGTGCATGGAGCATTGTGATGACAGGGGCATGGAGCCTCGGTCTGAAAAATTTCATGGATTATTGTGATGACAGTGGGCATTGCACATTGTGATGACAAGGGCATGGAGCACTATGAAGGAAAGGTCATGGAGTATTGTGAAGTCAGGTATCAGGGAGCATTGTGATGACCTATGTCATTGTGCATTGTGATGGCAACGGCATGGAGCATTGTGATGACAAGTGTCATGGAGGATTGTGATGACAAAGGTAATGGAGCATTGTGATGACAATGGTCATGGAGCATTGTGATGAAAAGGGCATGGATCATTGTGATGACAAGGCTTTTGTGAATTTTGATGACAATTTCGTGAAGCACTGTGATGAAAAGCACATGGAACTTGCTATGACAGGTGTCATGGAGCATTGTGATGACAAGTGCATGGAGAATGTGATTACAAGAGCATGTAACATTGTGATTTGAAGTGTCATGGAGCATTGTGATGGCAAGAGAGTGGAGCATTGTGATGAGAAGACCATGGATAATTGTGATGACGAGCGTCATGGAGAACTGTAATGACAAGGGGCCTGGAGCATTGTGATGACAGGTGTCATGGAGCATTGTGATGAGAGGGGTCATCGAGCATTGTGATGACAAGGGTCATGGAGCATTCTGAAGACAAGCTTGTGGAGTATTGCGATGACAATTGCATGGAGCATTGTGATGAAAAGGGCATGGAGCATTGTGATGAAAATGGCATAGAGCCTTTTCATGACAGGGTTCGAGAAGCATTCTGATGACAATTGTCAGGGAGCATTGTGATGACAAGTGTGTTGAGCATTGTGATGACGAAGGTCATGGAGCATTGTGATGACAAGGGCAAGGAGTATTGTGATGACAGGCATCATGGAGCATTGTGATGACAAGTGTTATGGAACAATGTGATCACAAGGGTTTGGAGCACTGTGATGAGAGAGGTCATGGATCATTTTGATATCAAGGAGCATGGAGCATTGTGATGACAGGGGTCATGGAGCATTGTGATGAGATCATGGAGCATTGAGCTGAAAATGTTCATGGAGTATTCTGATGAAAGGGGTCATGGAGCATTGTGATGACAAGGTCCTGGAGCACTCTGATGAGAAGACCATGGAGCCTTGTGATGAGAAGTCTCATGGAGCATTCTGATGAAAAGGGACATGGAGCATTGTGATTACAGGGGTCTTGGAGCATTGTGATTACAAGGGCATGGAGCATTGTGAGAGATGTCCAAGGAGCATTCTGATGACATGCGTCATGGAGCTTTGTGATGACCAGGGCAAGGAGCATTGTGATTACAGTGGTCTTGGAGCATTGTGATGAAATGGGCATGGATCATTGTGATGAAAAAGGCATGGAGCCTTATCATGACAGTGTTCAAGGAGCATACTGATGGCAAGAGTCAGGGAGCATTGTGATGACAAGTGTATTGAGCATTGTGATGACAAATGTTATGGAGCTTTGTGATGAGAAGACCATGGATAATTGTGATGATGAGTGTAATGGGGCGTTGTGATGACAAGTGTTATGGAACACTGTGATCACAAGGGTTTGGAGCATTGTGATGACAGAGGTCATGGAGCATTTTGATTTCATTGTGATGACAATAGCATGAAGCATTATGATGATGGGCATGGTGCATTGTGATGACAGGGATCATGGATCATTGAGATGAAAAGGGGCTTGGAGCATTGTGATTACAGGGGTCTTGGAGCATTGTGATGACAAGGTACATGGAGCCTTGTGATGACAATGCTGTGGAATATTGTGATGGCAGGGGTCATTGAGCATTGTTATGACAGGTCTAATGGAGCATTGTGATGACAAGGGCATGGACCATTGGTTTGAAATGTTTCATGGATTATTGTGATGACAGTGGGCATGGAGTATTGTGATGACAAGGGCAGGGAACACGGTGATACATGTGTCATTGAGGATTGTAATGACAAGGCATGGAGCATTTTGTTGAGAAAGGCATCGAGCATTGTGATGACAAGCGTCATGGAGCTTTGTGATGACAAGGGCAAGGAGGAATGTGATGAGACTGTTCATGGAGCACTGTGATGACAATGGCATGGAGCATTGTGATGCCAAGAGTTATGGAGCTTGGTGATGCCAAAGGTCATGGAGCATTTTGATGACAAGTGTGTGGTGCATTGTGATGAGTAGGGCAGGGAGCATTGTGATGAAAGGGTCATGGAACAATTTGATGAAAAGGGTCAGGGAATATTTTGATGACAGGGGTTATGGAACATTGTGATGTCAGTGGTCATGGAGCATTGTGATGATAAGGGCATGTAGCATTTTGATGACAGGGGTCATGGAACATTGTGATGACAGGGGTGAGGGAGTATTGTGATGACTAGTGATGGAACATTGTGATATCAGTGGTGAGAGAGCATTTAGATGAGAAGTGCATGGAGCTTTGTGATGACAAGGTTGTGGAGCATTTTGATGACAAGTTCATGGCACATTGTGATGACATGTGTCTTGGAGCATTGTGCTGAGAAGCGCATGTAGGATTGTGATGACAAGGGTCATGGAGCATTGTGCTGACAAAAACATGGAGCATTGTGATGACAAGTTTTACAGAGCATTGTCATGACGAGGGAATGGACCATTGTGATGACAAAGGTCATAAAGCATTGTGATGACTGGAGTCATGGAGCATTATGATGTGAGGTGTCATGGAGCATTGTGATTACAAGGGCATGGAGCATTGTGATGAGAGCGGCATGGAGAATTGGTCTGACAAGTTTCATGGATTATTGGTATGAGGGTGGGCATGGCACATTGTGATGACAAGGGCATGGAAACTTTTTATGACAAGGTCATGTAGTATTGTGAAGACAGGTGTCAGGGAGCATTGTGATGACACATGTCATGGTGCACTGTGATGACAATGGCGTGGAGCATTGTGATGCAAAGTGTCATGGAGTATTGTGATGACAAATGTAATGGAGCATTGTGATGCCAAGTGTCATGGAGGATTGTGATGACAAATGTAATGGAGCATTGTATGACAATTGCTTGGAGAATTGTGATGAAAAGGGGCATGGAGCATTGTGAGGACCAGGGCAGGGAGAATTGTGATGGAAAGACCGTGCAGCATTGTGATGAGAAGACCATGGATAATTGTGATGACGAGCGTCATGGAGCACTGTAATGACAAGAGGCATGGAGCATTGTGATGACAGTGGTCATGGAGCATTGTGATGACATGGGTCATGGAGCATTCTGATGACAAGCTTGTGGAGTATTGTGATGACAATGGCATGGAGCATAGTGATGGAAGGTCATGGAGCATTGTGATGAAAAAGGCATGGAGCCTTTTCATGACAGGGTTCAAGGAGCATTCTGAAGACAAGTGTCAGGGAGCAGTGTGATGACAAGGGCATCGAGCATGGTGATGAGAAGGCCATGGAGCATTCTGATGATATGGTTCATGGAGCTTTGTGATGACAAGGGCAAGGAGCATTGTGATTACTGAGGTCTTGGAACATTGTGATGAAAAGCGCATGGATCATTGTGATGAAAAAGGCATGGAGACTTGTCATGACAGGGTTCAAGAAGCATACCGACGAAAAGTGGCAGGGAGCATTGAGATGACAAGTGTATTGAGCATTGTGATGACAAAGGTCATGGAGCATTGTGATGAGAAGACCATGGATAATTGTGATGAGGAGCATCATGGGGAATTGTGATGACAAGTGTTATGGAACATTGTGATCACAAGGGTTTGGAGCATTGTGATGACAGAGGTCATGGAGCATTTTGATTTCATTGTGATGACAATAGCATGAAGCATTATGATGATGGCCATGGTGCATTGTGATGACAGGGTTCATGGAGCATTGAGATGAAAAGGGGCATGGAGCATTGTGATTAAGTTTGTCTTGGAGCATTGTGATGACAAGGGCATGGATCATTGTGAATGAGAAGGCCATGGAGCATTCTGATGACATGCACCATGGAGCTTTGTAATGACAAGTGCATTGAGCATTGTGATTACAGGGTCTTGGTGCACGGTGATGACAACGGTCATGGAGACTTGTATTGACAAGGCCGTGAAACCTTGTGATGTCAGGTGTCATGGAGCATTGTTATGACAGGGTAGAGGAGCATTGTGTTGACAAGGGCATCAGCATTGGTCTGAAGAGTTTCATGGATTATTGTGATGAGAGTGGGCATGGAGCATTGTGAGGACAAGGTCATGGAACCCTGTGTTACATGGGTCATGGAGGATTGTAATGACAAGGGCATGGAACATTGTGATGAGAAGTGCATCTAGCATTGGTATCACAAGCGTCATGGAGCTTGGTGATGACAAGTGCATGGAGCAATTTGATGAGAGGGTTCATGGAGCATTGTGATGACAATGGCATGGAACATTGTGATGCCAATGTTTATGGAGCTTTGTGGTGACAAATGTCACAGAGCCTTGTGATGACGAGGTTATGGACCATTGTGATGACAAAGGTCATGAATCATTGTGATGACTGGAGTCACGGAGCATTGTGATGACAGGGGTCATGGTGCATTGTGATGACAAGTGTGTGGAGCATTGTGATGACAGGGGCATGGAGCATTGTGATGCCAAGGTCATGTAGAATTGTGAAGACAGGGGTCTGGGAGCATTGTGATGACATATGTCATGGTCCATTGTAATGACAATGGCAAGGAGCATTGTGATGCCAAGTGTCATGGAGGATTGTGATGACAAAGGTAATGTTGCATTGTGATGACAAGGGCTTGGAGCATTGTGATGACATGGGCCATTGAGAATTTTGATGACAAGGTCGTGAAGCATTGTGATGACAAGCGCATGGAGCTTGCTATGACAGGGGTCATGGAGCTTTCGATGACAAGTGCATGGATAATTGTGATGAAAAGTGCAGGGAACATTGTGATGAGATGTGTCATGGAGCATTGTGATGACAAGGACGTGGAGAATACTGATAACCAGGGCATGGAGCATTGTGATGGCAAGACCGGGGAGCATTGTGATGAGAAGACCGTGGATAATTGTGAGGACGGGCGTCATGGAGCTCTGTAATGACAAGGGGCATGGAGCATTGTGATGACAGTGGTCATGGAGCATTGTGATGACAGGGGTCATGGAGCATTGTCATGACAAGGGTCACGGAGCATTCTGATGACAAGCTTGTGGAGTATTGTGATGACAATGGCATGGAGCATTGTGATGAAAAGTGCATGGATCATTGTGATGACTGGGGTCATGGAACATTGTGATGGCATGCCTGAGGGAGTATTGTGATGACTAGTGATGGAACATTGTGATATCAGTGGTGAGAGACCCTTTTCATGAGAAGTGCATGGAGCATTGTTATGACAAGTTTTATGGAGCATTGTGATGACAAGGATGTGGAGCATTGTGATGACAAGCGCATGGTGCCTTGTGATGACATCGGTCATGGAGCATTGTGATGAGAAATGTCATGGATCATTGTGATGGCAAATCCATGGATCACTTTGATGAGAAGACCAATGATAATTGTGATGACGAGCGTCATGGAGCACTGTAATGACAAGGGGCAAGGAGCATTGTGATGACAGGTGTCATGGAGCATTGTGATAACAGGGGTCATGGAGCGCTGTGATGACAATGGTCATGGAGCTTTCTGATGACAAGCTTTTGGAGTATTGTGATGACAATGGCATGGAGCATTGTGATGAAAAGGGCATGGAACATTGTGATGAAAAAAGCATGGAGTCTTTTCATGAGAGGTTTCAAGGAGCATTCTGACGACAAGTGTCAGGAAGCATTGTGATGACAAGTGTATTGAGAATTGTCATGACAAAGATCATGGAGCATTGTGATGACAAGGCATGGAGTATTGTGATATCAGACATCATGGAGCATTGTGTTGACAAGTGTTATGGAACATTGTGTTCACAGGTGTTTGGAGCATTGTGATGACAGCGGTCATGGATCATTTTGATTTCAAGGAGCATGAGAAATGTGATGACAATGGCATGAATCAATGTGAACCCAAGGTTCATGGAGGATTGTGATGACAATGGTAATGGAGGATTGTGATGACAAGTGCATGGAGCATTGTGATGACAAGGTCATGTAGCATTTTGCTGACAAAAGCATGGTGCATTGTGATGACAATGGTCATGGAGCACTGGGATTAGAAGCATCATGGAGCATTGTGATAACAGGGGTCATGGAGCATTGGGAAGGCAAGGGTATAGATCATTGAGATGAAAAGGGTCATGGAGATTTTTGATGACAAGAGTCCCGGATCACTGTATTGTCAGGGGTCATGGCGCGTTGTGGTGACAGTGGTCATGGAGCATTGTGATGACAGGTGTCATGAAGCATTGAGATGAGAAGACCATGGATCATTGTGATGACAAGTCTCATGGAGCAATCTGATGAAAAGGGGCATGGAGCATTGTGATTACAGGTTTCGTGGAGCACTGTGATGACAAGGGCATGGAGCATGGTGATGACAAGGTCATGTAGCATTTTGCTGACAATGCCTTGGAGCATTCTGATGACATGCGTCATGGAGCTTTGTGATGACAAGCGCATGGAGCATTGTGATTACAGGGGCCTTGGAGCATTGTAATGAAAAGTGCATGGATCATTGTGAGGAAATGGCATGCAACCCTATCATGACAGGTTTCAAGGAGCATACTGAAGACCAGTGTCAGGGAGCATTGTGATGACAAGTGTATTGAAAATTGTGTTGACAAAGGTCATGGAGCATTGTGATGAGAAGACCATGGATAATTGTGATGAGGAGCGTCATGGGGCATTTTGATGACAAGTGTTATGGAACACTGTGATCAGAAGGGTTTGGAGCATTGTGATGACAAAGGTCATGGAACATTTTGATTTCATTGTGATGACAATAGCATTAAGCATTATGATGATGGGCATGGTGCATTGTGATGACAGTGTTCATGGAGAATTGAGATGAAAAGGGGCATGGAGCATTGTGATTACAGGGGTCTTGGAGCATTGTGATGACAAGGTACATGGAGCCTTGTGATGACAATGCTGTGGAATATTGTGATGGCAGGGGTCATGGAGCATTGTTATGACAGGGATAATGGAGCATTGTGATGACAAGGGCATGGACCATTGGTTTGAAATGTTTCATGGATTATTGTGATGACAGTGGGCATGGAACATTGTGATGACAAGGGCAGGGAACACGGTGATACATGGGTCATTGAGGATTGTAATGACAAGGCATGGAGCATTGTGTTGAGAAAGGCATCGAGCATTGTGATGACAAGCATCATGGAGCTTTGTGATGACAAGGGCAAGGAGGAATGTGATGAGAGTGTTCATGGAGCACTGTGATGACAATGGCATGGAGCATTGTGATGCCCAGGGTCATGGAGCTTGGTGATGACAAAGGTCATGGAGCATTTTGATGACAAGAGTGTGGTGCATTGTGAGGAGTAGGGCAGGGAGCATTGTGATGAAAGGGTCATGGAACAATTTGATGAAAAGGGTCAGGGAACATTTTGATGACAGGGGTTATGGAACATTGTGATGTCAGTGGTCATGGAGCATTGTGATGATAAGGGCATGTAGCATTTTGATGACAGGGGTCATGGAACATTGTGATGACAGGGGTGAGGTAGTATTGTGATGACTAGTGATGGAACATTGTGATATCAGTGGTGAGAGAGCATTTAGATGAGAAGTGCGTGGAGCATTGTGATGACAAGTTTTATGGAGCTTTGTGATGACAAGGTTGTGGAGCATTGTCATGACAAGTGCATGGCACATTGTGATGACATGTGTCTTGGAGCATTGTGCTGAGAAGCGCATGTAGGATTGTGATGACAAGGGTCATGGAGCATTGTGCTGACAAAGGCATGGAGCATTGTGATGACAAGTTTTACAGAGCATTGTCATGACGAGGGAATGGACCATTGTGATGACGAAGGTCATAAAGCATTGTGATGACTTGAGTCACGGAGCATTATGATGTGAGGGGTCATGGAGCATTGTGATTACAAGGGCATGGAGCATTGTGATGACAGGGGCATGGAGAATTGGCCTAAGAAGTTTCATGGATTATTGGTATGAGTGTGAGCATGACACATTGTGATGACAAGGGCATGGAACATTTTTATGACAAGGTCATGTAGTATTGTGAAGACAGGTGTCAGGGAGCATTGTGATGACACATGTCATGGTGCACTGTGATGACAATGGTGTGGAGCATTGTGATGCCAAGTGTCATGGAGGATTGTGATGACAAATGTAATGGAGCATTGTGATGCCAAGTGTCATGGAGGATTGTGATGACAAATATAATGGACCATTGTATGACAATTGCTTGGAGAATTGTGGTGAAAAGGGTCATGGAGCATTGTGAGGACCAGGGCAGGGAGCATTGTGATGGAAAGACCGTGCAGCATTGTGATGAGAAGACCATGGATAATTGTGATGACGAGCGTCATGGGGCACTGTAATGACAAGAGGCATGGATCATTGTGATTACAGGGGTCCTGGAGCATTGTGATGACAGGGGTCATGGAGCATTGTGATGACATGGGTCATGGAGCATTCTGATGACAAGCTTGTGGAGTATTGTGATGACAATGACATGGAGCATAGTGATGGAAGGTCATGGAGCATTGTGATGAAAAAGGCATGGAGCCTTTTCATGACAGGGTTCAAGGAGCATTCTGAAGACAAGTGTCAGGGAGCAGTGTGATGACAAGGGCATCGAGCATGGTGATGAGAAGGCCATGGAGCTTTCTGATGATGTGGGTCATGGAGCTTTGTGATGACAAGGGCAAGGAGCATTGTGATTACTGGGGTTTTGGAACATTGTGATGAAAAGGGCATGGATCATTGTGATGAAAAAGGCAAGGAGCCTTGTCATGACAGGCTTCAAGAAGCATACTGAGAAGTGGCAGGGAGCATTGAGATGACAAGTGTATTGAGCATTGTGATGACAAAGGTCATGGAGCATTGTGATGAGAAGACCATGGATAATTGTGATGAGGAGCATCATGGGGAATTGTGATGACAAGTGTTATGGAACATTGTGATCACAAGGGTTTGGAGCATTGTGATGACAGCGGTCATGGAGCATTTTGATTTCATTGTGATGACAATAGCATGAAGAATTATGATGATGGGCATGGTGCATTGGAATGATAGAGTTCATTGAGCATTGAGATGAAAAGGGGCATGGAGCATTGTGAATACAGCGGTCTTGGAGCACTGTGATGGCAAGGACAAGGAGCATTCTGATAAGAAGGCCATGGAGCATTCCGATGACATAAGTCATTGAGCTTCGTGATGACAAGGGCATGGAGCACTGTGATTACAGGGGTCTTGGAGAATTGTGATGACAAGGGTCATGGAGCCTTGTGATGACGAGGCCATGGAACATTGTGATGGCAGGGGTCATGGAGCATTGTTTTGACACGGGTAATGGAGTATTTTGATGACAAGGGCATGGAGCATTTGTGTGAAAAGTTTCATGGATTATTAGATGACAGTGGGCATGGAGCATTGTGATGTTAAGGGCAAGGAACACGGTGATACATGGATCATGGAGGATTGTAATGACAAGGGCATGGAGCACTTTGATGAGAAGAGCATCGAATCACAAGCACTGAAATTGAAACTGTGATTAAAAATCTTCCATCAAACAAAAGCCCAGGACCAGATGGCTTCACAGGCGAATTCTATCAAACATTTAGAGAAGAGCTAACACCCATCCTTCTCAAACTTCCAAACAATATCAGAGGAAGGAACACTCCCAAACTCATTCTACGAGGCCACCATCACCTTGATACCAAAACCAGGCAAGGATGTCACAAAGAAAGAAAACTACAGGCCAATATCACTGATGAACATTGATGCAAAAATCCTCAACAAAATACTAGCAAACAGAATCCAACAGCACATTAAAAGGATCATACACCATGATCAAGTGGGGTTTATTCCAGGAATGCAAGGATTCTTCAATATACACAAATCAATCAATGTGATACACCATATTAACAAGTTGAAGGAGAAAAACCATATGATCATCTCAATAGATGCAGAGAAAGCTTTCGACAAAATTCAACACCCATTTATGATAAAAACCCTGCAGAAAGTAGGAATAGAGGGAACTTTCCTCAACATAATAAAGGCCATATATGACAAACCCACAGCCAACATTGTCCTCAATGGTGAAAAAGTGAAACCATTTCCACTAAGATCAGGAACAAGACAAGGCTGCCCACTCTCACCACTCTTATTCAACATAGTTTTGGAAGTTTTAGCCACAGCAATCAGAGAAGAAAAGGAAATAAAAGGAATCCAAATTGTAAAAGAAGAAGTAAAGCTGTCACTGTTTGCAGATGACATGATACTATACATAGAGAATCCTAAAGATGCTACCAAAAAACTACTAGAGCTAATCAATGAATTTGGTAAAGTAGCAGGATACAAAATTAATGCACAGAAATCTCTGGCATTCCTGTACACTAATGATGAAAAATCTGAAAATGAAATCAAGAAAACACTCCCATTTACCATTGCAACAAAAAGAATAAAATATCTAGGAATAAACCTACCTAAGGAGACAAAAGACCTGTATGCAGAAAATTATAAGACACTGATGAAAGAAATTAAAGATGATATAAATAGATGGAGAGATATACCATGCTCCTGGATTGGAAGAATCAATATTGTGAAAATGACTCTACTACCCAAAGCAATCTACAGATTCAATGCAATCCCTATCAAACTACCACTGGCATTTTTCACAGAAGTAGAACAAAAAATTTCAAAATTTGTTTGGAAAAACAAAAGACCCCGAATAGCCAAAGCAATCTTGAGAACGAAAAACGGAGCTGGAGGAATCAGGCCGCCTGACTTCAGACTATACTACAAAGCTACAGTAATTAAGACAGTGTGGTACTGGCATAAAAACAGAAAGATAGATCAGTGGATCAGGATAGAAAGCCCAGAGATAAACCCACGCACATATGGCCAACTTATCTTTGATAAAGGAGGCAGGAATGTACAGTGGAGAAAGGACAGCCTCTTCAATAAGTGGTGCTGGGAAAACTGGACAGGGACATGTAAAAGTATGAGATTAGATCATTCCCTAACACCATACACAAAAATAAGCTCAAAATGGATTAAAGACCTAAATGTAAGGCCAGAAACTATCAAACTCTTAGAGGAAAACATAGGTAGAACACTCTATGACATAAATCACAGCAAGATCCTTTTGGACCCACCTCCTAGAGAAATGGAAATAAAAACAAAGATAAACAAATGGGACCTAATGAAACTTCAAAGCTTTTGCACAGCAAAGGAAACCATAAACAAGACCAAAAGACAACCCTCAGAATGGGAGAAAATATTTGCAAATGAAGCAACTGACAAAGGATTAATCTCCACAATTTATAAACAGCTCATGCAGCTCAATAGCAAAAAAACAAACAACCCAATCCAAAAATGGGCAGAAGACTTAAATAGGCATTTCTCCAAAGAAGATATACAGACTGCCAACAAACACATGAAAGAATGCTCAACATCATTAATCATTAGAGAAATGCAAATCAAAACTACAATGAGATATCATCTCACACCAGTCAGAATGGCCATCATCAGGAAATCTAGAAACAATAAATGCTGGAGAGGGTGTGGAGAAAAGGGAACACTCTTGCACTGCTGGTGGGAATGTGAATTGGTACAGCCACTATGGAGAACAGTATGGAGGTTCCTTAAAAAACTAAAAATAGAACTACCATATGACCCAGCAATCCCACTACTAGGCATATACCCTGAGAAAACCATAATTCAAAAAGAGACATGTACCAAAATGTTCATTGCAGCTCTATTCACAATAGCCCGGAGCTGGAAACAACCTAAGTGTCCATCATCGGATGAATGGATAAAGAAGATGTGGCACATATATACAATGGAATATTACTCAGCCATAAAAAGAAACGAAACTGAGCTATTTGTAATGAGGTGGATAGACCTAGAGTCTGTCATACAGAGTGAAGTAAGTCAGAAAGAGAAAGACAAATACCGTATGCTAACACATATATATGGAATTTAAAAAAAAAATGTCATGAAGAACCTAGGGGTAAAACGGGAATAAAGACACAGACCTACTTGAGAATGGACTTGAGGATATGGGGAAGGGGAAGGGTAAGCTGTGACAAAGGGAAAGAGAGGCATGGACATATATACACTACCAAACGTAAGGTAGATAGATAGTGGGAAGCAGCCGCAGAGCACAGGGAGATCAGCTCGGTGCTTTGTGACCGCCTGGAGGGGTGGGATGGGGAGGGTGGGAGGGTGGGAGATGCATGAGGGAAGGGATGTGGGAACAGATGTATATGTATGACTGATTCACTTTGTTATAAAGCAGAAATTAATAAAAAAAAAAAAGAAGAGCATCGACCATTGTGATGACAAGTGTCATGGAGCTTTGTGATGACAAAGGCATGGAGCAATGTGATGAGAGGGTTCATGGAGCATGGTGATGACAATGGCATGGAACATTGTGATGCCATGAGTCATGGAGCACTGGGATGACAAGCATCACGGAGCATTCGGATTACAGGTGTCATGGAGCATTGGGATGACAAGCACATGGATCATTGTGATGACAAGTGTCTTGGAGCATTTTGATGACAAGAGTCCCAGATCATTGTGTTGTCTGGGGTCAGGGAGCGCTGTGATGACAGTGGTCATGGAGCATTGTGATGACAGGTGTAATGGAGCATTGTGATGGCCAGGGCATGGAGCATTGTGATGAGAAGTCCATGGAGCATTTTGATGACATGCATCATGGAGCTTTGTGATGACAAGGGCATGGAGAATTGTGATTACAGTGGTCATGGAACATTGTGATGACAGGGGTGAGGGAGTATTGTGTGACTAGTGATGGAACATTGTGATATCAGTGGTGAGAGAGCATTTTGATGAGAAGTGCATGGAGCACTGTGATGACAAGTTTTATGGAGCATAGCGATGAAAAGGATGTAGAGCATTGTGATGAAAAGTTCATGGCACATTGTGATGTCATGGGTCATGGAGCATTGTGCTGAGAAGCGCAAGGAGCATTGTGATGAAAAGGGACATGGAGCATTGTGATGTCCAGGTCATGGAGCATTGTGATGGCAAGACCGTGGAGCATTGTAATCGCAAGACCATGGAGCATTTTGATGACGAGTGTCATCGAGCACTGTAATGACACGGGGCATGGAGAATTGTGATGACAAGGGTCACAGAGCATTCTGATGACAAGCTTGTGGAGTATTGTGATGACAATGGTATGGAGCATTGTGATGAAAAAGGCATGGAGCATTATGATGAAAAAGGCATGGAACTTTTTCATGACAGGGTTCAAGGAGCATTCTGACGTGAAGTGTCAGGGAGCATTGTGATGACAAGTGTGTTGAGCATTGTGATGACAAAGGTCATGGAGCACTGTGATGACAAGGGCATGGAGCATTGTGATGAGAAGGGTATGGAGCATTCAGATGACATGCGTCATGAAGCTTTGTGATGACAAGGTCATGGAGCATTTGTCTGAAAATTTTCATGGATTATTGTGATGAGAGTGGGCATGGAGCATTGTGATGACAAGGACACGGAACCCTGTGATACACGGGTCATGGAGGATTGTAATGACAAGGTCATGGAGCATTGTGATGAGAAGGGCATCGAGCATTGTGATGACAAGGGTCATGGAGCTTTGTGATGACAAGGGCATGGAGCAATGTAATGAGAGGCTTCATGAAGCATTGTGATGACAATGGCATGGAGCATTGTGATGCCAAGGGTCATGGAGCTTTGTGATGACAAAGGTCACGGAGCATTTAGATGACAAGGGTGTGGTGCATTGTGATGATAACGGCATGTAGCATTGTCATGATAGGGTTCATAGAACATTGTGATGACAGGGGTGATGGAGTATTGTGATGACTAGTGATGGAACATTGTGATATCAGTGGTGAGAGAGCATTTTCATGAGAAGTGCATGGAGCATTGTGATGACAATGTTTATGGAGCATTGTGATGACAAGGATGTGGAGCATTGTGATGACAACCGCATGGCACATTGTGATCACATCGGTCATGGAGCATTGTGCTGACAAGCTCATGGAGCATTGTGCTGACAAGTGTCATGGAACATTGTGCTGACAAAGGCATGGAGCATTGTGATGCCAAGGGTCACAGAACATTGTGATGAAAAGTTCATGGAGAATTGTGGTTTCAAAATTCACAGAGACTTGTGATGATGAGGGCATGGACCATTATGATGACAAAGACTTGAGACATTGTGATGACTGGAGTCACGGAGCATTGTGATGACAGGTGTCATGGAGCATTGTGATGACAAGTGCATGGAGCATTGTGATGACGGGTCATGGAGCCTCGGTCTGAAAAATTTCATGGATTATTGTGATGACAGTGGGCATTGCACATTGTGATGACAAGGGCATGGAGCACTATGAAGGAAAGGTCATGGAGTATTGTGAAGTCAGGTATCAGGGAGCATTGTGATGACCTATGTCATGGTGCATTGTGATGACAACGGCATGGAGCATTGTGATGACAAGTGTCATGGAGGATTGTGATGACAAAGGTAATGGAGCATTGTGATGACAATGGTCATGGAGCATTGTGATGAAAAGGGCATGGAGCATTGTGATGACAAGGGCTTTTGAGAATTTTGATGACAAGTTCGTGAAGCACTGTGATGAAAAGCACATGGAGCTTGCTATGACAGGGGTCATGGAGCATTGCGATGACAAGTGCATGGAGAATGTGATTACAAGAGCATGTAACATTGTGATTTGAAGTGTCATGGAGCATTGTGATGGCAAGACGGTGGAGCATTGTGATGAGAAGACCATGGATAATTGTGATGACGAGCGTCATTGAGAACTGTAAAGACAAGGGGCCTGGAGCATTGTGATGACAGGTGTCATGGAGCATTGTGATGAGAGGGGTCATCGAGAATTGTGATGACAAGGGTCATGGAGCATTCTGATGACAAGCTTGTGGAGTATTGTGATGACAATGGCATGGAGCATTGTGATGCAAAAGGCATACAGCCTTTTCATGACATGGTTCGAGAAGCATTCTGACGACAAGTGTCAGGGAGCATTGTGATGACAAGTGTATTGAGCATTGTGATGACAAAGGTCATGGAGCATTGTGATGACAAGGGCATGGAGTATTGTGATGACAGGCATCATGGAGAGTTGTGGTGACAAGTGTTATGGAACAATGTGATCAAAAGGGTTTGGAGCACTCTGATGACAGATGTAATGGATCATTTTTATATCAAGGAGCATGGAGCATTGTGATGACAGGGGTCATGGAGCATTGTGATGAGAAGATCATGGAGCACTGAGCTGAAAATGTTCATGGAGTATTCTGATGAAAAGGGGCATGGAGCATTGTGATTACAGGTATCTTGGAGCATTGTGATGACAAGGGCATGGAGCATTGTGAATGAGAACGCCATGGAGCATTCTGATGACATGTGTCATGGAGCTTTGTGATGACAAGGGCCTGGAGCATTTGTCTGAAAATTTTCATGGATTATTGTGCTAAGAGTGGGCATGGAGCATTGTGATGACAAGGACTCGATACCCTGTGATACATGGGTAATGGAGGATTGTAATGACAAGGTCATGGAGCATTGTGATGACAAGCGTCATGGAGCTTTGTGATGAAAAAGGCACGGAGAAATGTGATGGGAGGCTTCATGAAGCATTGTGATGACAATGGCATGGAGCATTGTGATGAAAAGGACATGGAGCATTGTGATGAAAAAGGCATACAGCCTTTTCATGACAGGGTACGAGAAGCATTCTGAAGACAAGAGTCAGGGAGCATTGTGATGACAAGTGTATTGAGCATTGTGATGACAAAGTTCATGGAGCATTGTGATGATAAGGGCATGGAGTATTGTGATGACAGGCATCATGGAGCGTTGTGATGACAAGTGTTATGGAACAATGTGATCACAAGTGTTTAGGAGCACTGTGATGACAGAGGTCATGGATCATTTTGATATCAAGGAGCATGGAGCATTGTGATGACAGGGGTCATGGAGTATTGTGATGAGAAGATCATGGAGCATTGAGCTGAAAATGTTCAGGGAGTATTCTGATGAAAGGGCTCATAGAGCATTGTGATGACAAGGTCCTGGAGCACTCTGATGAGAAGAACATGGAGCCTTGTGATGAGACGTCTCATGGAGCATTCTGATGAAAAGGGGCCTGGGGCATTGTGATTACCGGGGTCTTGGAGCATTGTGATGAAAGGGGCATGGATCATTGTGATGAGAAATGCATGGAGCCTTGTCATGACAGGGTTCAAGGAGCATACTGATGGCAAGAGTCAGGGAGCACTGTGATGAAAAGTGTATTGAGCATTGTGATGACAAATGTTATGGAGCATTGTGATGACAAGGACATGGAAAACTGTGATACATGGGTCATGGAGGATTATAATGACAAGGTCATGGAGCATTGTGATGAGATGGGCATCGAGCATTGTGATGACAAGCGTCATAGAGCTTTGTGATGATAGGGGCATGGAGCAATGTAATGAGAGTCTTCATGAAGCATTGTGATGACAATGGCATGGAGCATTGTGATGCCAAGGGTCATGGAGCTTTGTGATGACAAACGTCATGGAGCATTTTGATGACAAGGGAGTGGTGCATTGAGATGATAATGGCATGTAGCATTTTGATGATAGGGGTCATGGAACATTGTGATGACAGGGGTGAGGTAGTATTTTGATGGCTAGTGATGGAACATTGTGATATCAGTGGTGAGAGAGCATTTTCATGAGAAGTGCATGGAGCTTTGTGATGATAATGTTTATGGAGCATTGTGATGACAAGGATATGGAGTATTGTGATGACAACCGCATGGTGCATTGTGATCACATCGGTCATGGAGCATTGTGCTGACAAGCTCATGGAGCATTGTGATGACAAGTGTCATGGAACTTTGTGCTGATAAAGGCATGGAGCATTGTGATGCCAAGGGTCACAGAGCATTGTGATTAAAAGTTCATGGAACTTTGTGGTGACAAAGTTCACAGAGACTTGTGATGATGAGGGCATGGACCACTGTGATGACAAAATCTTGAGGCGTTGTAATGACTGGATTCACAGAGCATTGTGATGACAGGTGTCATGGAGCATTGTGATGACAAGTGCATGGAGCATTGTGATGACAGGTGCATGGATCCTCTGTATGAAAAATCTCATGGATTACTGTGATGACAGTGGGCATTGCACATTGTGATGACATGGGCATGGAGCACTATGAAGAAAAGGTCATGGAGTATTGTGAAGTCAGGTGTCAGGGAGCATTGTGATGACCTATGTCATGGTGCATTGTGATGACAACGGCATGGAGCATTGTGATGACAAGTGTCATGGAGGATTGTGATGACAAATGTAATGGAGCATTGTGATGACAATGGTCATGGAGCATTGTGATGAAAAGGGCATGGAGCATTGTGATGACAAGGGCTTTTGAGAATTTTGATGACAAGTTCGTGAAGCACTGTGATGAAAAGCACATGGAGCTTGCTATGACAGGGGTCATGGAGCATTGCGATGACAAGTGCATGGAAAATGTGATTACAAGAGCATGTAACATTGTGATTTGAAGTGTCATGGAGCATTGTGATGGCAAGACGGTGGAGCATTGTGATGAGAAGACCATGGATAATTGTGATGACGAGCGTCATGGAGAACTGTAATGACAAGGGACCTGGAGCATTGTGATGACAGGTGTCATGGAGCATTGTGATGACAGGGGTAATGGAGAATTGTGATGACAAGGGTCATGGAGCATTGCGATGACAAGCTTGTGGAGTTTTGTGATGAAAATGGCATGGAGCATTGTGATGAAAAGGGCATGGAGCATTGTGATGAAAAAGGCATAGAGCCTTTTCATGACAGGGTTCGAGAAGCATTCTGACGACAATTGTCAGGGAGCATTGTGATGACAAGTGTATTGAGCATTGTGATGACAATGGTCGTGGAGCATTGTGATGACAAGGGCATGGAGTATTGTGATGACAGGCATCGTGGAGCGTTGTGATGACAAGTGTTATGGAACAATGTGATCACAAGGGTTTGGAGCACTGTGATAACAGAGGTTATGGATCATTTTGATATACAGGAGCATGGAGCATTGTGATGACAGGGGTCATGGAGCATTGTGATGAGAAGATCATGGAGCATTGAGCTGAAAATATTCATGGAGTATTCCGATGAAAGGGGTATTGGAGCATTGTGATGACAAGGTCCTGCAGCACTCTGATGAGAAGACCATGGAGCCTTGTGATGAGAAGTCTCATGGAGCATTCTGATGAAAAGGAGCACGGAGACTTGTGATTACAGGGGTCTTGGAGCATTGTGATTACAAGGGAATGGAGCATTGTGAGAGATGTCCAAGGAGCATTCTGATGACATGTGTCATGGAGCTTTGTGATGACCAGGGCAAGGAGCATTGTGATTAAAGGGTTCTTGGAGCACTGTGATGAAATCGGCATGGATCATTGTGATGAAAAAGGCATGGAGCCTTTTCATGACAGTGTTCAAGGAGCATACTGATGGCAAGAGTCAGGGAGCATTGTGATGAAAAGTGTATTGAGCATTGTGATGACAAATGTTATGGAGCATTGTGATGAGAAGACCATGGATAATTGTGATGACGAGCGTCATGGGGCGTTGTGATAACAAGTGTTATGGAACATTGTGATCACAAGGGTTTGGAGCATTGTGATGACAGAGGTCATGGAGCATTTTGATTTCATTGTGATGACAATAGCATGAAGCATTATGATGATGGGCATGGTGCAGTGTGATGACAGGGTTCATGGATCATTGAGATGAAAAGGGACACGGAGCATTGTGATTACAGGTGTCTTGGAGCATTGTGATGGCAAGGGCATGGAGCATTGTGAATGAGAAGGCCATGGAGCATTCTGATGACATGCGTCATGGAGCTTTGTGATGACAAGGCCATGGAGCATTTGTCTGAAAATTTTCATGGATTATTGTGATGAGAGTGGGCATGGAGCATTGTGATGACAAGGACAAGGAACAATGTGATACATGGGTCATGGAGGATTGTAATGACAAGGTCATGGAGCATTGTGATGAGAAGGGCATCGGGCATTGTGATGACAAGTGTCATGGAGCTTTGTGATGACAAGGGCATGGAGCAATGTGATGAGAGACTTCATGAAGCATTGTGATGACAATGGCATGGAGCATTGTGATGCCAAGTGTCATGGAGCTTTGTGATGACAAAGGTCATGGAGCATTTTGATGACAAGGGAGTGGTGCATTGTGATGATAATGGCATGTAGCATTGTGATGATATGGGTCATGGAACATTGTGATGACAGAGGTTAGGGAGTATTGTGATGACTAGTGATGGAACATTGTGATATCAGTGGTGAGAGAGCATTTTCATGAGAAGTGCATGGAGCATTGTGATGACAGTGTTTATGGAGCATTGTGATGACAAGGATGTGGAGCATTGTGATGACAACCGCATGGCACATTGTGATCACATCGGTCATGGAGCACTGTGCTGACAAGCTCATGGAGCATTGTGATGACAAGTGTCATGGAACATTGTGCTGACAAAGGCATGGAGCATTGTGATGAAAAGTTCATGGAGCATTGTGGTGACAAAGGTCACAGAGACTTGTGATGATGAGGGAATGGACCATTTTGATGACAAAGTCTTGAGGAATTATGATGAGTGGAGTCACGGAGCATTGTGATGACAGGTGTCATGGAGCATCGGTCCGAAAAATTTCATGAATTATTCTGATGACAGTGGGCATTGCACATTGTGATGACAAGGGCATGGAGCACTGTGAAGAAAAGGTCATGGAGTATTGTGAAGTCAGGTGTCAGGGAGCATTGTGATGACCTATGTCATGGTACATTGTGATGACAACGGCACTGAGCATTGTGATGACAAGTGCATGGAGCATTGTGATGACAGGGGCATGGAGCATCGGTCCGAAAAATTTCATGAATTATTCTGATGACAGTGGGCATTGCACATTGTGATGACAAGGGCATGGAGCACTGTGAAGAAAAGGTCATGGAGTATTGTGAAGTCAGGTGTCAGGGAGCATTGTGATGACCTATGTCATGGTACATTGTGATGACAACGGCACTGAGCATTGTGATGATAAGTGTCATGGAGGATTGTGATGACAAAGGTAATGGAGCATTGTAATGACAATGGTCATCGAGCATTGTGATGAAAAGGGCATGGAGCATTGTGATGACAAGGGCTTTTGAGAATTTTGATGACAAGTTCGTGAAGCACTGTGATGAAAAGCACATGGAGCTTGCTATGACAGAGGTCATGGAGCATTGCGATGACAAGTGCATGGAGAATGTGATTACAAGAGCATGTAACATTGTGAGTTGAAGTGTCATGGAGCATTGTGATGGCAAGACGGTGGAGCATTGTGATGAGAAGACCATGGATAATTGTGATGACGAGCGTCATGGAGAACTGTAATGACAAGGGGCCTGGAGCATTGTGATGACAGGTGTCATGGAGCATTGTGATGACAGGGGTCATGGAGAATTGTGATGACAAGGGTCATGGAGCATTCTGATGACAAGCTTGTGGAATATTGTGATGACAATGGCATGGACCATTGTGATGAAAAGGGCATGGAGCATTGTGATGAAAAAGGCATAGAGCCTTTTCATGACAGGGTTCGAGAAGCATTCTGACGACAAGTGTCAGGGAGCATTGTGATGACAACTGTATTGAGCACTGTGATGACAAAGGTCATGGAGCATTGTGATGACAAGGGCATGGAGTATTGTGATGACAGGCATCAAGGAGCGTTGTGAGGACAAGTGTTATGGAACAATGTGATCACAAGGTTTTGGAGCACTGAGATGACAGAGGTCATGGATCATTTTGATATCAAGGAGCATGGAGCATTGTGATGACAGGGGTCATGGAGCATTGTGATGACAAGCTTGTGGAGTACTGTGATGAAAATGGCATGGAGCATTGTAATGAGAAGGCCTTGGAGCCTTGTGATGAGAAGTCTTATGGAGCATTGTGATGAATAGGGGCATGGAGCATTGTGATTACAGTGGTCTTGATGCATTGTGATTACAAGGGCATGGAGCATTGTGAGAGATGTCCAAGGAGCATTCTGATGACATGCGTCATGGAGCTTTGTGATGACCAGTGCAAGGAGCATAGTGATTACATGGGTTTTGGAGCATTGCGATGAAAAGGGCATGGATCATTGTGATGAAAAAGGCATAGAGCCTTGTCATGACAGTGTTCAAGGAGCATACTGATGGCAAGAGTCAGGGAGCATTTTGATGACAAGTGTATTGAGCACTGTGATGACAAATGCTATGGAGCATTGTGATGAGAAGACCATGGATAATTGTGATGATGAGCGTCATGGGGCGTTGTGATGACAAGTGTTATGGAACATTGTGATCACAAGGGTTTGGAGCATTGTGATGGCAGAGGTCATGGAGCATTTTAATTTCATTGTGATGACAACAGCATGAAGCATTATGATGATGGGCCTGGTGCATTTTGATGACAGGGTTCATGGAGCATTGAGATGAAAAGGGACATGGAGCATTGTGATTACAGGTGTCTTGGAGAATTGTGATGACAAGGGCATGGAGCATTGTGAATGAGAAGGCCATGGAGAATTCTGATGACATGCGACATGGAGCTTTGTGCTGACAAGGGCATGGAGCATTTGTCGGAAAATTTTCATGGATTATTGTGATGAGAGGGGGCATGGAGCATTGTGATGACAAGGACACGGAACACTGTGATACATGGGTCATGGAGGATTGTAATGAAAAGGTCATGGAGCATTGTGATGAGAAGGGCATCGAGCATTGTGATGACAAGCGTCATGGAGCTTTGTGATGACAAGGGCATGGAGCAATGTGATGAGAGTCTTCATGAAGCATTGTGATGACAATGTCATGAAGCATTTTGCTGACAAAGGCATGGAGCATTTTGATGACATGAGTCATGGAGCACTGTGATGACAAACGTCACAGAGCATTGTGATTACAGGGGTCATGGAGCATTGTTATGGCAAGGGCATGGATCATCCTGATGACAAGGGTCTTGTAGCATTTTGATGACAAGATTCCCGGATCATTGTGTTGTCAGGGGTCATGAAGCATTGTCATGACAGTGCTAATGGAGCAATGTGATGACAGGTTCATGGAGCATTGTGATGAGAAGGTCATAGAGCATTTGGCTAAAAATATTCATGGAGTATTGTGAAGGCGGGTGTCATGGAACATTGTGATGACAAGGGAATGGAGCATTGTGATGAGAAGGTACTGAAGCATTGTGATAAGAAAACATTGGAGCCTTGTATTGACGAGTCTCATGGAGCATTCTGATGAAAAGGGGCATGGATAACTGTGATTACATGGGTCTTGGAACATTGTGAAGGAAAGGGCATGGTTCATTGTGATGAAAAAGTCATGGAGCCTTGTCATGACAGGGTTCAAGGAGCATAATGACGACAAGAGTCAGGGAGCATTGTGATGACAAGTGTATTGAACAATGTGATGACAAAGTTCATGGAGCATTGTGATGAGAAGACCATGGATAATTGTGATGACGAGCGTCATGGGGCGTTGTGATGACAAGTTTTATGGAACACTGTGATCAAAAGGGTTTAGAACATTGTGATGACAGAGGTCATGGAGCATTTTGATTTCATTTTAATGAAAATAGCATGAAACATTATGATGATGGGCATGGTTCATTGTGATGACAGGGTTCATGGAGCACGGAGATGGAAAGGGGCATGGAGCATTGTGATTACAGGGGTCTTGGAGCATTGTGATGAGAAGGTCATGGAGCATTGGGCTGAAAATGTTCATGGAAAATTGTGATTACAGGGGTCATGGAGCACTGTGATGACAAGGGTCATGAAGCATTGTGATGACAAGCATCACGGAATATTCTGATTAAAGGTGTCATGGAGCATTGGGATGACAAGGGCATGGATCATTCTGATGACAAGTATCATGGAGATTTTTGGTGACAAGAGTCCCGGATCATTGTGTTGTGAGGGGTCATGGAGCACGGGGATGACAGTGGTCATGGAGAATTGTGATGACAGGGGTCATGGTGCATTGTGATGAGAAGGTCATGGATCATTGGGCTGAAAATGTTCATGGAGTATTGTGATGACAGGGGTCATGGAGCATTGTGATGACAAGGGAATGGAGCATTGTGATGACAAGGTCCTGGAGCATTGTGCTGAGAAGACCATGGAGTCTTATGATGACAATTCTCATGGAGCATTCTGATGAAAAGCGGCATGGAGCATTGTAATTAATGGGGTCTTGGAGCACTGAGATGACAAGGGCATGGAGCATGGTGATGAGAAGGCCATAGAGCTTTCTGATGACATGCGTCATGGAGCTTTGTGAAGACAAGCACATGGAACATTGTGATTACCGGGGTCTTGGAGCATTGTGATGAAAAGGGAATGGATCATTGCGATGAAAAATGCATGGAGCCTTGTCATGACAGGGTTCAAGGAGCACACTGAGGACAAGTGTCAGGGAGCATTGAGATGACAAGTGTATCGAGCACTGTGATGACAAATGTCATGGAGCATTGTGATGAGAAGACCATGGATAATTGTGATGACGAGCGTAATGGGGCGTTGTGATGCCAAGTGTTATGGAACATTGGGATCACAAGTGTTTGGGGCATTTTGGTGTCAGAGGTCATGGAGCATTTTGATTTCATTTTGATGACAATAGCATGAAGCATTATGATGATGGGCTTGGTGCATTGTGAAGACAGGATTCATGCAGCATTGAGATGAAAAGTGGCATGGAACATTGTGATGACAAATGTCATGAAGCATTGTGATGACTGGAGTCACGGAGCATTGTGATGACTGGGGTCATGGAGCATTGTGATGACAAGGGCATGAGGCATTGGGATGAAAGGGGCATGGAGCATTGGTCTGACATGTTTCATGGATTATTGTGATGACAGAGGGCATGGCATATTGTGATAACTAGCGCATGGAGCATTGTGATGACAAGGTCATTGATTATTGTGAAGAAAGGTGTCAGGGAGCATTGTGGTGACATATGTCATGGTGCATTGTGATGACAATGGCATTGAGCATTGTGATGCCAAGTGTCATGGAGAAATGTGATGACAAATGTAATGGAGCATTGTGATGACAAGGGCTGGGAGCATTGTGATGACAAGGGTAATGGAGCATTATGATGACAAGGTAATGGATCATTGTGATGACATGGGTCATGGAGCATTGTGATGAGAGGGGTCATAGAGCATTGTGATGACAAGGTTCTTGGAGCATTCTGATGACAAGCTTGTGCAGTATTTTGATGACAGTGGCATGGAGCATTGTGAGAAAAAGGGCATGGAGCATTGTGATGAAAAAGGCATGGAGCCTTTTCAAGACAGTTTTCAAGGAGCATTCTGAGGAAAAGTGTCCGGGAGCATTGTGATGACAAGTGTATTGAGCATTGTGATGACAAAGTTCATGGAGCATTGTGATGACAAGTGCATGGATTATTGTGATGACAGGCATCATGGAGCGCTGTGATGACAAGTGTTATGGAGCATTGTGATGACAAGTGTTATGGAACATTGTGATCACAAGTGTTTGGAGCATTGTGATGAGAGAGGTCATGGATCATTTTTATTTCAAGAATCATGGAGCATTGTGATGACAAGGGCATGAAGCAATGTGATCCCAAGGTTCATGGAGGATTGTGATGACACTGGTAATGGAGAATTGTGAGGACAAGTGCATGGAGCATTGTGATGACAAGGTCATGTAACATTTTGCTGACAAAGGCATGGAGCACCGTAATGACAAGTGTCATGGAGCTATGTGACAACAAGCGTCAAGGACTATTGTGATTACAGGGGTCATGGAGCATGGGGATGACAAGCGCATGGAATATTCTGATGACAAGTGGCATGGATCATTTTGATGGCTGTGGTCATGTAGCATTGTGATGACATGGGTCATGGAGCACTGTGATGAGAAGGTCATGGAGCACTGGGCTGAAAATATTCATGGAGTACTGTGATGACAGGTGTCATGAAGTATTGTGATGAGAAAGGAATGGAACAATGCGATGAGAAGGTCCTGGGGCATTGTGATGAGAGGGCCATGGAGCCTGGTGATGACAAGTGTCATGGAGCATTTTGCTGACAAAGGCATGGAGCATTGTGATGACAAGGGACACAGAGCATTGTGAAGAAAAGTTCATGGAGCATTGTGGTGACAAAGATCACAGAGCCTCGTGTGACGAGGCCAAGGATCATTGGTCTGACAATTTTCATGGATTATTGTGATGACAGTTGGAATGGAGCATTGTGATGACAAGGGTATGGAGCATTGTGGTGACAAAGAACACAGAGCCTTGTGTGACCAGGGCATGGACCATTGTGATGACAAATGTCATGAAGCATTGTGATGACTGGAGTCACGGAGCATTGTGATGACAGGTGTCATGGAGCATTGTGATGACAAGGGCATGGAGCATTGTGATGACAGGGGCATGGAACATTAATCTGACAAGTTTCATGGATTATTGTGATGACAGTAGGCATGGCGCATTTTGATGACAAGGCCATGGATCATTGTGATGACAAGTGTCATGGAGCATTTTGATGACAAGAGTCCCGGATCATTGTGTTGTCAGGTGTCATGGAGGACTGTGATGACATTGGTCATGGAGCATTGTTATGACAGGGGTCAAGGAGCACTGTGATGTGAATGTCATGGAACACTGTGCTTAAAATGTTCATGGAGTATTGTGATAACAGGAGTCATGGAGCATTGTGATGACAAGAGAAAGGAGCATTGTGATGACAAGGTCCTGGAGCATTGTGATGAAAAAACCATGGAGCCTTGTGAGGACATTCTCATGGAGCATTCTAATGAAAATGGGCAATGAGCATTGTGATTTCAGGGGTCGTGGAGCATTCTGATGACAAGGGAATGGTGCATTGTGATGAGAAAGCCATGGAGCATTCTGAAGACATGAATCATGGAGCTTTGTGATGACAAGGGAATGGAGCATTGTGATTTCATTTGTATGGAGCCTTGTGATGGCAAGGGTCATGGAGCCTTGTGATGACAAGGCTGTGGAACATTGTGATGACTGGGATCATGGAGCATTGTTATGACAGGGGTAATGGAGCCTTGTGATGACAAGGCCATGGGGCATTGGTCTGAAAAGTTTCATGGATTATTGTGATGAGAGTGGGCCTGAAGCATTATGATGACAAGGGCCTGGAACACTGTGGTACAGGGTTCATGGAGGACTGTAATGACAAGGGCATGGAGCATTGTTATGAGAAGGGCATCGAACATTGTGATGACAAGCGTCATGGAGATTTGTGATGACAAGGGCATGGAGCAATGTGATGAGAAGGTTGATGGAGCACTGTGATGACAATGGCATGGAGCATTGTGATGCCAAGGGTCATTGAGCTTTGTGATGACAAATGTTATGGAGCATTTTGATGACATGTGTTATGGAGTATTGTGAGGTCAGGGGTCATGGAGCACTGTGATGATAGTGCATGTGATATTGTGAGGACAGGGGTCATGGAACATTGTGATGAGAAGGGTGAGGGAGTATTGTGATGACTAGTTATGGAACATTGTGATATCAGTGGTGACAGAACATTTTGATGAGAAGTGCATGGAGCATTGTGATGAAAAGCTGGTGGAGCACTGTGTTGACAAGCGCATGGAGCATTGTGATGACAAGTGTCTTTGCGTATTGTGCTGAGAAAGGCATGGAGTATTGTGATGACAAGGGTCATGGAGCATTGTGGTGACAGGTCACAGAGCCTTGTGATGACGAGGGCATTGACCATTGTGATGACAAAGATCATGAAGCATTGTGATGAATGGAGTCACGGAGCATTGTGATGACAGCGGTCATGGAGCATTTTGATGGTAAAACCCTGAAGCATTGTGATGAGAAGACCTTGGGTAATTGTGATAACGAGCATCATGGAGCACTGTACTGACAAGCGGCATGGAGCATTGTGATGACAGGTGTCAGGGAACATTGTGATGACAGAGGTCATGGAGCATTGTGATGACAAGGGCATGGAGTATTGTGATGACAAGGGCTTGGAGCATGTTGATGACAAGTGTCATGGAGCATTGTGATGACAATGGCATGGAGTATTGTGATGACAACGTCATGGATTATTGTTAAGACAGGTGTCAGGGAGCATTGTGATGACATATGTCATGTTCCATTGTGATGCCAATGACATGGAGCATTGTGATGCCAAGTGTCATGGAGGATTGTGATGACAAAGGTAAAGAAGCTTTGTGATGACAAGGGCATGGATCATTGTGATGACAGGGCCATTGAGAATTTTAATGACCAGGTCTTGAAACATTGTGATGAAAAGTGCATGGAGCTTGTTATGACAGGGGTCCTGGAGCATTGTGATGACAAGTGCATGCAGAATTGTGATGACAAGAGCATATAACATTGTGAGGAGAAGTGTCAAGGAGCATTGTGATGACAAGAACGTGGAGAATTGTGATGACAAGGGACATGGAGCATTGAGATGACCAGGGAATGGAGCACTGTGATGGTAAAACCCTGAAGCATTGTGATGAGAAGACCTTGGGTAATTGTGATGAGGAGCACCATGGAGCACTGTACTGACAAAGGACATGGAGCATTGTGATGACAGGTGTCAGGGAACATTGTGATGACAGAGGTCATGGAGCATTGTGATGACAAGGGCATGGAACATTGTGATCAAAAGGGCTTGGAGCATTGTGATGACCAGTGTCATGGAGCATTGTGATGACATTGGCATGCAGCATTGTGATGACAAGGGACATTGAGAATTTTTATAACAATGTCATGAAGCACTGTGATGACAAGCATATGGAGCTTGCTATGACATGGGTCAGGGAGCATTGCGATGACAAGTGCATGGAGAATTGTGATGACAAGAGCATGTAACATTGTGATGAGAAGTGTCATCGAGCATTGTGATGACAAAGAGGTGGAGAATTGTGATGACAAGGGACATGGAGCATTGTGATGACCAGGGCATGGATCAATGTGATGGCAAGACAGTGGAAAATTGTGATGAGAAGGCCATGGATAATTGTGATGACGAGCATCATGGAGCATTATGATGACAAGAGCCGTGGAGCATTCTGACATAAGATATCACTTATGAAGGAAATGTAAACATGGCTACACATGAACAGAATTAGGAAAAAGAACAGAGTCTCACATTTAGAAAACATACTTATGCCTGCTTAAGGGGAAAGGAGAGGTGGGGAGATGAACAAAACCAGAGTTTGATATTAGCACAGGTACCGTTGCATAATCCAAATACAGAAGAGACAAGACCTACTCCTTCCTCAGTGAATGGGACTCAACAGCCCTATTCCCGCAGAGGAATATATCTGACTAGTAAGAATCTTAATACCTACGTATTGATATGTCTCCGTAAGGGAATCAAGTGTGTGTACACTGGCATAAACACGTCAGTGAAAATCAGCTCAAACGCATTATATAAATGAATTTCAAAAACAAAACAAAAAAACAGCGAAATTCTAACACAATTCTTTCAGGTGTTCTGATGAAACCTGGAATGACCCCATCTAAAATGACAGCTGGATGAGACTTAAGGCTGGACACTTGGGACTGAGAGGATTGGTGAGATTGGATGAGAAAATGCAGACCGTTTAAAGCAATAATGCATGCCACCAATTCCATGGTTCCCAACTCGACAGGTAAAAGGGAATATCAATACAGTTATAACATGTATGGGAAACGAAGAGAATGCACACACTGTGAATACGAAAGGATTCTAAAACTCAACTAATAGTCCCTATCCTGGTGCTCCGGTTAGAGTTTCCAACTGCTTTACTATCAAGCTCCCAACTTGGAGAGACAGACCCTTTAACCTCCTGGTTCGCACAGGTTGCCAATTTGGCAGAGGATGAAAGGGAAGAGGGAGAACCGATTAGTGAGCAGCTGTTAGGCATTTGGACGGGCATATGTCACTCTAATTTCCCGTCAGGAAGAAAAATTAACCAAAGTCTCAGCCACCCGCCAGGAACCAGTATAGGTCCTCAACCAAAATTGTGGATTTGCTGTCAGCTTACAAAAAACGAGTTGAAAAATGGAGCTCTGGGGCACAGCAATTCACAAACTGGCAGTGTAATAAAGGACAACTATCGTCCAAAAATTAGTTGAGGGTTGGCAATGAGGCGGACTTGAAAACGAGGCACAATAGCATGAAACAAATTTCAAGAGGTACTTTGGAATCGCCTTTTAAGCACAGCAAGAGGGGCTCATTGTCGACAATGATGCACTTGGCCAAAAATTGCATATGCATTTTCTCCAGAATATATTCAGGAAAAAACGCATATGCCCTTTTTAGCCCAGCAAGCAAGCGGGCAATGCAAATCTGCACTAAAGAGAAGTATCACTTCCCACCGGACAAAAGGGGCATCCGCAAAATGTGTAAAAACCAGAAAGGCAAGACTGGCCCTGGAGAACAGGGAGCCTAGTTATGCTGATGGGCACGATGTAAACTGTCACCAGCCTTTGGAGGAGTGCAATGTGTTCCTTAAAACAGGTAACAACAGAGCTACAGAGCCACGGGCACTTCCAGTCTAGGGAATATACCTTGGGAAAACTGAAAATCAATAAGACAAAGCCACCCCAAAATTTAGGGCTGCACTGCTTACAAGAACCTCAACTAAGGTACACCTTAAGTATCTCAGCAAAGACAAAAATGTATCAAAAAATTGTGGTCCTTACATACGATGGAATATCCCTCAGCCATGAAATCAATGTCATAAGGCCAGTGGCAGCAAAATGAGTGGATTCAGGTACGATGTTTCTAAGTGAAATAAGTCACAGAGAAAAAGAAACTTATCATAAGATATCACTTATGAAGGTCCTGTAAACATGGCTACACCTGAACTGAGTTAGGAAAGAGAGCAGAGTCTCACATTTAGAAAACACTCATTGCCTGCTTAAGGGGGAAGGACAGGTGGGGTTATGCATAAAACCAGAGTTTGATATTAGTACAGGTACCGTTCCAAAAACCAACTACGGAAGAGACAATCCATACACCTTCTTCAGTGAAAGGGACTCAAAACACCATATTTCCCATGGAGGAATATATCTGCTTAGTAAGAATCTTAAAACCTATGTATTGATATTTCTCCATAAGGGAATCAAGTGTGCACTAACTGGCATAAACATGGCAGTGAGAATCAGATCAAACCCAATATAAAAAGGAATTTCAAAAACAAAACAAAAAAACAGGGAAATTGTTTACAATTCCTTCAGGGGCTCTGATGAAACCTGTAATGACCCTATCTAAAATGACAGCTGGATGTGGCATAAGTCTGGACACCTGGGACTCAGAGGATTTGTGAGATTCGGTGAGCAAATGCAGACCATTTAAAGCAGTAATGTGTGGCACACATTCCAATGGTCCCAACTCTCCAGGTTGAAGGGAATACTACTACAGCTATAACATTTACGGGAAACCTAGACAATGGACACACTGTGAATACGAAAGGTTTTTAAAACTCAACTAATAATCCCTCTCCTGTTGCTCTGGTTTGAATTTCCAACTGCTTTACTATCAATCTCCCAAGTTGGAGAGACATCCCCTTTAACCTCCTGGTTCTCACATGTTGCCAATTGGCAGAGGATGAAAGGGAAGATGGACAACCAATGAGAGAGTAGCTGTTAGGCATTTGGACGGGCACATGTCACTCTAATTTCCCGGCAGGAAGAAGAATTAATCAAAGTCTCAGCCACTCGCCGGAACCAGTAGAGGTCCTGAACCAAAATTTTGGACTTGCGGTCAGCTCACAAAAAACGAGTTGAAAAATGGAGCTCAGGGGCACAGCTCTTCACAAAAGGGCAGAGTAATAAAGGAAAAATATCGTTCAAAAATCTTTTGAGGGAAGGCAACGAGGTGGACTTCAACGTGAGCCAGAATAGCAGGAAAGAGATTTCAAGAGGTACATTGGACTCGCCTTTAAAGCACAGGAAGAGGGACACAACTTCGACAATGATGCAATGCGCCAAAAAGGGAGTATGCGTTTTCTCCTGAATATATTGAGGAGAAAACGCATAGGCCATTTTTGGTCAACCAAGGAAGTGGGCAATGGAAATCTGCACTACAATGCAGTATCACTTCCCACCAGACAAAAGGGACATCCGCACAATGTGTAAAAACTAGAAAGGCAACACTGGCCCTGGAGAAAAGGGAGCCTAGTTATGCTGATGGGCGGGATGTGAATTGCCAACTGCCTCTCTGGAGGAGTGCATTTTGTTCCCTAAAACAAGTAAACAACAGAGCTACAGAGCCAAAGGCACTTCCAGTCTAGGGAATATACCCTGGGAAAACTGAAAGTCAATAAGACAGAGCCACCCCAAAATTTAGGGCCGCACTGCTTACAAGAACCTCAACTTGGGTACACCTGAAATATCCCAGGAAAGACAAAAATGGTTCAAGAAATTGTGGTAATTATGTACGATGGAATATCCCTCAGCCATGAAATCAAAGTCATAAGGCCAGTAGCAGCAAAATGAGTGGATTCAGGTACGATGATTCTAAGTGAAATAAGTCACAGAGAAAAAGAAACTTATCATAAGATATCACTTATGAAGGTCCTGTAAACATGGCTACACATGAACTGAGTTAGGAAAGAGAACAGAGTCTCACCTTTAGAAAACACTCTTATGCCTGCTTAAGGGGGAAGGAGAGGTGGGGTGATGCATAAAACCAGAGTTTGATATTAGTACAAGTCCCGTTCCAAAAACCAACTACGGAAGACACAATCCCTACACCTTCCTCAGTGAAAGGACTCAAAACCCCATATTTCCCGCAGAGGAATATATCTGCTTAGTAAGAATCTTAAAACCTATGTATTGATATGTCTCCATAAGGGAATGAAGTGTGCCCTAACTGGCATAAACATGGCAGTGAGAATCAGCTCAAACCCACTAAGGAGGTATTTCAATAACAAAACAAAAACCAGGGAAATTCTTTACAATTCCTTTAGGGGCTCTGATGAAACCTGGAATGACCTTATCTACAATGACAGCTGGATGTGGCATAAGGCTGGACACTTGGGACTGAGAGGATTGGTGAGAGTCGGTGACCAAATGCAGACCATTTAGAGCAATAATGTGTGGCACACATTCCATGTGTCCCAACTCTCCAGTTTGAAGGGAATATTACTACAGCTATAACATGTACAGGAAACCTAGAGAATGGACACACTGTGAATACGAAAGGTTTCTAAAGCTCAACTAATATTCCCTTTCCTGGTGCTTCGATTTGAATTTCCAAATGCTTTACTATCAATCTCCCAACTAGGACAGACAGCCCCCCCCTTTAACCTCCTGTTTCTCACATGTTGTCAATTTGGCGGAGGATGAAAGGGAAGATGGACAACCAATGAGAGAGTAGCTGTTAGGCATTTGGACCGGCATTAGTCACTCTAATTTCCTGGAAGGAAGAAGTATTAGCCAAATTCTCAGCCACCCGCCGGGAACCACTATAGGTCCTGAACCAAAATTTTGGACTTGCGGTCAGCTCACAAGAAACGAGTTGAAAAATGGAGCTCAGGGGCACAGCAATTCACAAACTGGCAGAGTAATTAAGAAAAACTATCGTCAAAAAATCTGTTGAGGGAAGGCAACGAGGTAGACTTGAAAGCGAGCCAGAATAGCAGGAAACAGATTTCAAGAGGTAAATTGGATTCGCCTTTAAAGCACAAGAAGAGGGGCACAACTTCGACAATGATGCAATGGGCCAAAAAGTGCGTATGTGTTTTATCCTGAACATATTCAGGAGAAAATGCATACGCCCTTTTTGGCCCAGCAAGAAACCAGGCAATGCAAATCTGCACTACAAAGCAGTATCACTTGCCACTGGACAAAAGGGACATCCACAAAATGTGTAAAAAGCAGAAAGGCAACACAGGCCCTGGAGAAGAGGGAGCCTAGTTATGCTGATGGGCGGGATGTAAATTGGCAACTCCCTCTCTGGAGGAGTGTATTGTGTTCCCTAATACAAGTAAACAACAGCTCTACAGAGCCAAGTGCACTTCCAGTCTAGGGAATATACTTTGGGAAAACTGAAAATCAATAAGACACAGCCACCCCAAAATTTAGGGCTGCACTGCTTACAAGAACCTCAACATGGGTACACCTGAAATATCCCAGGAAAGACAAAAATGGTTCAAGAAATTGTGGTAATTACGTACAATGGAATATCCCTCAGCCATGAAATCAATGTCATAAGGCCAGTAGCAGCAAAATGACAGGATTCAGGTACGATGATTCTAAGTGGAATAAGTCACAGAGAAATAGAAACTTATCATAAGATATCACTTATGAAGGTCTTGTAAACATGGCTACACATGAACTGAGTTAGGAAAGAGAACAGAGTCTCACATTTAGAAAACACTCTTATGCCTGCTTAAGGGGGAAGGAGATGTGGGGTGATGCATAAAACCAGAGTTTGATATTAGTACAGGTACCGTTCCAAAAAGCAAATACGGAATAGACAAGACCTACCTCATCCTCAGTAAAAGTGACTCAAAACCCATTATTTCCCACCGAGGAATATATCTGCTTAGGAAGAATCTTAAAACCTATGTATTGATATGTCTCCATAAGGGAATCAAGTGTGTCTAGACTGGCATAAACATGGCAGTGAGAATCAGCTCAAACCCACTTTAAAAAGGAATTTCAAAAACAAAACAAAAAAACAGGGGAATTCTTTTCAAATCCTTCAGGGGCTCTGATGAAACCTGGAATGACCCTATCTACAAAGAAAGCCGGATGTGGCGTAAGGCAGGACACTTGGGACTGAGAGGATTGGTGAGATTCGGTGAGCAAATGCAGACCATTTAAAGCAATAATGCGTGGCACACATTCCACGGGTCCCAGCTCTCCAGGTTGAAGGGAATAATACTACAGCTATAACATGTACGGGAAACCTAGAGAATGGACACACTGTGAATACGAAAGGTTTCTAAAACTCAACTAATATTCCCTCTCCTGGTGCTCTGGTCTGATTTCAAACTGCTTTACTATCAATCTCCCAACTTGGAGAGACAGCCCCTTTAACCGCCTGGTTCGCACAGGTTGTCAATTTGGCAGAGGATGAAAGGGAAGAGGGAGAACCAATGAGAGAGTAGCTGTTAGACATTTGGACGGGCACATGTCACTCTAATTTCCCGGCATTAAGAAGAATTAACCAAAGTCTCAGCCACCCACCCGGAACCAGTATAGGTCCTTAACCAAAATATTGGACTTGCAGTCAGCTCACAAAAAAACGAGTTGAAAAATGGAACTCAGGGGCACTGCAATTGACAAACTGGCAGAGTAATAAAGGACAACTATTGTCCAAAAATCTTTTGAGGGAAGGCAACGTGGTGGACTTGAAAGCGGACCAGAATAGCAGGAAACAGATTTCAAGAGGTACATTGGAATCGCATTTAAAGCACAGGAAGAGGGGCACAACTTCGACAATGATGCACTTGGCCGAACAGGGCGTGTGCGTTTTCTACTGAATATATTCAGGAGAAAACACATACGCCCTTTTTGGCCGAGCAAGCAAGCGGGCAGTGCAAATCTGCACTACAAATAAGTATCACTACCCACCAGTCAAAACGGACATCGCAAAATGTGTTAAAACCAGAAAGGCAAGACATTCCCTGGAGAACAGGGAGCCTAGTTATGCTGATGGACAGGATGTAAATTGCCAATTGCCTCTCTGGAGGAGTGCATTGTGTTCGCTAAAACAAGTAAAAAACAGAGCTACAGAGCCGAGGGCACTTCCAGTCTATGGAATATATCTTGGGAGATATGAAAATCAATAAGACAGAGCCACCCCAAAATTTACGGCTGCTCTGCTTACAAGAACCTCAACTTGGGTACACCTTAAATATCCTTGGAAAGACAAAAATGGTTCAAGAAATTTTGTTACTTAAGTACGATGGAATATCCATCAGCCATGAAATCAATGTCATAAGGCCAGTAGCAGCAAAATGAGTGGATTTAGGTACTATGTTTCTAAGTGAAATAAGTCACAGAGAAAAAGAAACTTATCATAAGATATCACTTATGAAGTTCCTGTAAACATGGCTACACATGAACTGATTTAGGAAGGAGAACAGAGTCTCCCATTTAGAAAACACTCTTATGCTTGCTTAAGGGGGAAGGACAGGTGGGGTGATGCATAAAACCAGAGTTTGGTAGTAGTACAGGTATCGTTCCAAAAACCAAATGAGGAATAGACAAGACCTACACTTTCCGCAGTGAAAGGGACTCAAACACCATATTTCCCGCAGAGGAATATATCTGCTTAGTAAAAATCTTAAAACCTATGTATTGATATGTATCCGTAAGGGAATCTAGTGTGTCTAGACTGGCATAAACATGGCAGTGAGAATCAGATCAAACACCCTATAAAAAGGAATTTCAAAAATAAAACAAAAAAACAGGGAAATGCTTTACAATTCCTTCAGGGTCTCTGATGAAACCTGGAATGACCCTATCTACAACGACAGCTGTATGTGGCATAAGGCTGGACACTTGGGACTGAGAGGATTGGTGAGTTTTGGTGAGCAAATGCAGACCATTTAAATCAATAATGAGTGGCACACACTGAAATGGTCCCAACTCTCTAGGTTGAAGGATATATTACTACAGCTATAACATGTACAGGAAACCTAGAGAATGGACAAGCTGTGAATACGAAAGTTTTCTGAAACTCAAAAATAGTCCCACTCCTGGTGCTCCAGTTTGAATTTCCAAATGCTTTACTATTAATCCCCCAACGTGGAGAGACAAACCCTTTAACCTGCTTGTTAGCACAGGTTGCCAATTTGGCAGAGGATGAAAGGGAAGAGGGAGAACCAATGAGAGAGTAGCTGTTAGGCATTTGGACGGGCACATGACACTCAAATTTCCCGGCAGGAAGATGAATTAACCAAAGTCTCAGCCACCCGCCGGGAACCAGTATAGGTCCTGAACCAAAATTTTGGACTTGCAGTCAGCTCACAAAAAACGAGTTGAAAAATGGAACTCAGGGGCACTGCAATTGACAAACTGGCAGAGTAATAAAGGACAACTATCGTCCAAAAATCTTTTGAGGGAAAGCATCGAGGTGGACTTGAAAGCGGACCAGAATAGCAGGAAACAGATTTCAAGAGGTACATTGGAATCGCCTTTAAAGCACAGGAAGAGGGGCACAACTTCGTCAATGATGCACTTGGCCGAACAGCGCGTGTGCGTTTTCTCCTGAATATATTCAGGAGAAAACGCATACGCCCTTTTTGGCCGAGCAAGCAAGCGGGCAATGCAAATCTGCACTACAAAGAAGTATCACTACCCACCAGTCAAAACGGACATCGCAAAATGTGTTAAAATCAGAAAGGCAAGACATGCCCTGGAGAACAGGGAGCCTAGTTATGCTAATGGACAGGATGTAAATTGCCAATTGCCTCTCTGGAGGAGTGCATTGTGTTCGCTAAAACAAGTAAAAAACAGAGCTACAGAGCCGAGGGCACTTCCAGTCTATGGAATATATCCTGGGAGATATGAAAATCAATAAGACAGAGCCACCCCAAAATTTACGGCTGCTCTGCTTACAAGAACCTCAACTTGGGTACACCATAAATGTCCCAGGAAAGACAAAAATGGTTCAAGTAATTGTGGTACTTATGTACGATGGAATATCCCTCAGCCATGAAATCAATGTCATAAGGCCACTAGCAGCAACATGAGAGGATTCAGGTACGAAGATTCTAAGTGAAATAAGTAACAGAGAAAAAGAAACTTATCATAAGATATCACTTAAGAAGGTCCTGTAAACATGGCTACACATGAACCGAGTTAGGAAAGAGAACAGAGTCTCACATTCAGAAAACACCCTTATGCCTTCTTAAGGGGGAAGGAGAGGTGGGGTGATGCATAAAACCAGAGATTGATATTAATACAGGTACCGTTCCAAAATCCAGTTACGGAATAGACAAGACCTAAACTTTCCTCAGTTAAAGGGACTCAAAACCCCATATTTCCCGTAGAGGAATATATCTGACTAGTATAAATCTTAAAACCTATGTATCTATATGTCTCCATAAGGGAATCAAGTGTGTCTAGACTGGCATAAATATGGCAGTGAGAATCAACTCAAACCCACTAAGGAGGTATTTCAATAACAAAACAAAAAAAACAGGGAAATTCTTTACAATTCTTTCTGGGGCTCTGATGAAACCTGGAATGACCTTATCTACAATGACAGCTGGATGTGGCATAAGGCTGGACACTTGGGACTGAGAGGATTGGTGAGAGTCGGTGAGCAAATGCAGACCATTTAGAGCAATAATGTGTGGCACACATTCCAAAGGTCCCAAATCTCCAGGTTGAAGGGAATACTACTACAGCTATAACATTTACGGAAAACCTAGACAATGGACACACTGTGAATACGAAAGGTTTTTAAAACTCAACTAATAATCCCTCTCCTGTTGCTCTGGTTTGAATTTCCAACTGCTTTACTATCAATCTCCCAACTTAGAGAGACAGCCCCTTTAACCTCCTGGTTCTCACATGTTGCCAATTGGCAGAGGATGAAAGGTAAGATGGAGAACCAATGAGAGAATTGCTGTTAGGCATTTGGACTGGCACATGTCACTCTAACTCCCCGGCAGGAAGAAGAATTAACCAAAGTCTCAGCCACCCGCCGGGAACCAGTATAGGTCCTGAAGCACAATTTTGGACTTGTGGTCAGCTCACAAAAAACGAGTTGAAAAATGGTGCTCAGGGGCACAGCAATTCACAAACTGGCAGAGTAATAAAGGACAACTATCGTCCAAAAATCTGTTGAGGGAAGGCAACGAGGCGGACTTGAAAGCGATTCAGAAATGCAGGAAACAGATTTAAAGAGGTACATTGTAATCACCTTTAAATCACAGGAAGAGGGGCACAACTTCGACAATAATGCACTTGGCCAAAAAGGGCGTATGCGTTTTCTCCTGAATATATTCAGGAGAAAAAGCATATGCCCTTTTAGGCCAAGCAAGCAAGGAGGCAATGCAAATTTGCACTAAAAAGAAGTATCACTTCCCACCGGTCAAAAGGGACATCTGCAAAATATGTAAAAACCAGAAAGGCAAGACAGGCCCTGAAGAACAGGGAGCCTAGTTATGCTGATGGGCCGGATGTTAATTGCCAACTGCCTCTCTGGAGGAGTGCATTGTGTTCCCTAAAACAAGTAAACAACAGAGCTACAGAGCCAAGGGCACTTCCAGTCTAGGGAATAAACATTGGGAAAATTGAAAATCAATAAGACAGAGCCACCCCAAAATTTAGGGCTGAACTGCTTACAAGAACCTCAACCTGGGTACACCTTAAATATCCCAGGAAAGACAAAAATGGTTCAAGAAATTGTGTTACTTACGTACGATGTAATATCCATCAGAAATGAAATCAATGTCATAAGGCCAGTAGCAGCAAAATGAGTGGATTCAGGTACGATGTTTCTAAGTGAAATAAGTCACAGAGAAAAAGAGACTTATCATAAGATATCACTTATGAAGTTCCTGTAAACATGGCTACACATGAACTGATTTAGGAAGGAGAAAAGAGTCTCCCATTTAGAAAACACTTATGCCTGCTTAAGGGGGAAGGAGAGGTGGGGTGATGCATAAAACCAGAGTTTGCTAGTAGTACAGGTATCGTTCCAAAAACCAAATGAGTAATAGACAAGACCTACACTTTCCGCAGTGAAAGGGACTCAAACCCCATATTTTCCGCAGAGGAATATATCTGATTAGTAACAATCTTAAAACCTATGTATTGATATGTCTCCATTAGGGAATAAAGTGTGTCTAGACTGGCATAAACATGGCAGTGAGAATCAGCTCAAACCCACTATAAAAAGGAATTTCAAAATTAAAATAAAAAAAACAGGGAAATGCTTAACAATTCCTTCAGGGTCTCTGATGAAACCTGGAATGACCCTATCTACAACGACAGCTGTATGTGGCATAAGGCTGGACACTTGGAACTGAGAGGATTGGTGAGTTTTGGTGAGCAAATGCAGACCATTTAAATCAATAATGCATGGCACACATTGCAATGGTCCCAACTCTCTAGGTTGAAGGGAATATTACTACAGCTATAACATGTACAGGAAACCTAGAGAATGGACACACTGTGAATACGAAAGGTTTCTGAAACTCAACAATAGTCCCTCTCCTGGTGCTCCGGTTTGAATTTCCAACTGCTTTACTATCAATCTCCCAAATTGGAGAGAAAGGCCCTTTAACTTGCTTGTTAGCACAGGTTGCCAATTTGGTAGAGGATGATAGGGAAGAGGGAGAACCAATGAGAGATTAGCTGTTATGAATTTGGATGGGCACATGACACTCAAATTTCCCAGCAGGAAGAAGAATTAACCAAAGTCTCAGCCACCCGCCGGGAACCAGTATAGGTCCTGAACCAAAATTTTGGACTTGCGGTCAGATCACAAAAAACGAGTTGATAAATGGAACTCAGGGGCACTGCAATTGACAATCTGGCAGAGTAATAAAGCACAACTATCGTCCAAAAATTTTGACGGAAGGCAACGAGGTGGACTTGAAAGAGAACCAGAATAGCAGGAAACAAATTTCAAGAGGTACATTGGAATCGCCTTTAAAGCACAGGAAGAGGGGCACAACTTCGACAATGATGCACTGGGCCAAACAGGGTGTATGCGTTTTCTCCTGAATATATTCAGGAGAAAACGCATACGACCTTTACAGCCAAGCAAGCAAGCGGGCAATGCAAACATGCACTACAAGAAGTATCATTACCCACCAGTCAAAACGGACATCGCAAAATGTGTAAAAACCAGAAAGCAAGACAGGCCCTGGAGAACAGGGAGCCTAGTTATGCTGATGGGCAGGATGTAAATTGCCAACTGCCTCTCTGGAGGAGTGCACTGTGTTCATTAAAACAAGTAAAAAACAGAGCTACAGAGCCAAGGGCACCTCCAGTCTATGGAATATATCTTGGGAGAAATGAAAATCAATAAGACAGAGCCACCCCACGATTTAGGGCTGCTCTGCTTACAAGAACATCAAAATGGGTACACAATAAATGTCCCAGGAAAGACAAAAATGGTTCAAGAAATTGTGGTACTTACGTACGATGGAATATCCCTCAGCCATGAAATCAATGTCATAAGGCCAGTAGCAGCAAAATGAGTGGATTCAGGTACGATGATTCTAAGTGAAATAAGTCACAGAGAAAAAGTAACTTATCATAAGATATCACTTATGAAGGTCCTGTAAACATGGCTACACATGAAATGAGTTAGGAAAGACAACTGAGTCTCACATTTAGAAAACATTCTTATGCCTGCCTAAGGGGGAAGGAGAGGTGAGGTGATGCATAAAACCAGAGTTTGATATTAGTACAGGTACAGTTCCAAAAACCAGCTACGGATTATACAAGTCCTACACCTTCGTCAGTGAAAGGGACTCAAAACACCATATTTCCCGCAGAGGAATATATCTGACTAGTAAGAATCTTAAAACCTATGTATTGATATGTTGCTGTAAGCGAATCAAGTGTGTCTAGACTGGCATAAACATGGCAGTGAGAATCAGCTCAAACCCACTATAAAAAGGAATTTCAAAAACCAAACAAAAAAATAGGGAAATTCTTTACAATTCTTTCAGGATCTCTGATGAAACCTGGAATGACCCTATCTACAAAGACAGCTGTATGTGCCATAAGGATGGACACTGGGGACTGAAAGGATTGGTGAGATTGGGTCAGCAAAAGCAGACCATTTAAAGCAATAATGCGTGGCACACATTCCAAGGGTCCCAACTCTTCAGGTTGATGGGAATATTACTACAGCTATAACATGTACGGGAAAGCAAGAGATTGGACACACTGTGAATACAAATGGTTTCTAAAACTCAACTAATAGTCCCTCTCCTGGTGCTTCGGTTTGAATTTCCAATTGCTTTACTATCAATCTCCCAACTTGAAGAGACAACCCCTTTAACCTGCTGGTTCTCACAGGTTGCAAAATAGGCAGAGGATGAAAGGAAAGATGGAGAACCAATGAGTGAGTAGCTGTTAGGCATTTGGACGGGCACATGTCACTCTAATTTCCCGGCAGGAAGTAGAATTAACCAAAGTCTCAGCCACCAGCCAGGAACCAATTTAGATCCTGAAGCAAAATTTTGTACTTGCGGTCAGCTCACAAAAAACGAGTTGAAAAATGGAGCTCATGGGCACAGCAATTCACAAACTAGCAGAGTAATAAAGGGCAACTATCGTCCAAAAATCTGTTGAGGGAAGGTAACGAGGCGAAATTGAAAGGGAGGAAGAATAGCAGGAAACAGATTTCAAGAGGTACATTGGAATCGTCTTTAAAGCACAGGAAGAGGGGCACAATTTCGACCATGATGCACTTGCCCAAAAAGGGCGTATGTGTTTCCTCCTGAATATAATCAGGAGGAAACGCATACGCCCTTTTTGGCCAAGCAAGCATGCGGGTAATGCAATTCTGCAGTACAAAGAAGTATCACTTCCCAGCGGTCAAAAGGGACATCTGCTAAATGTGTAAAAACCAGAAAGGCAAGACAGGCGCTGGAGAACAGGGAGCCTAGTTATGCTGATGGGCAGGATGTAAATTGCCAACCGCCTCTCTGGAGGAGTGCAATGTGTTCCCTAAGAAAATTAAACAACAGAGCTACAGAGCCAAGGGCAATTCCAGTGTTGGGAGTATACCTTGGGAAAACTGAAAATCAATAAGACAGAGCCACCCCAAAATTTAGGGCTGCACTGTTTACAAGAACCTCAACTTGGGTACACCTTAAATATCCAAGGAAAGACAAAATTGGTTCAAGAAATTTTGGTACTTTCGTACGATGGATTATCCCTCAGCCATGAAATCAATGTCATAAGGCCAGTAGCAGCAAAATGAGTGGATTCAGGTATGATGATTCTAAGTGAAATAAGTCACAGAGAAAAAGAAACTTATCATAAGATATCACTTATGAAGGTCCTGTAAACATGGCTACACATGAACAGAGTTAGGAAAGAGAAAAGAGCCTCTCATTTAGAAAATACTCTTATGCCTGCTTAAGGGGAAAGGAGAGGAGGGGTGATGCATAAAACCAGAGTTTGATATTCGTACAGGTACCATTCAAAAAACCAAATATCGAATAGTCAAGACCTACACCTTCCTCAGTGAAAGGGAATCAAAACCCCATATTTCCCGCAGAGGAATATATCTGACTAGTAATAATCTTAAAACCTATATATTGATATGTCTCCATAAGGGAAACAAGTATGTCTAGACTGGCATTAACATGGCAGTGAGAATCAGCTCAAACCCACTATAAAAAGGAATTTCAAAAACAACCAAAAAAAAAAAAAACCGGGAAATTCTTTACATTTCCTTCAGGGGCTCTGATGAAACCTGGAATGACCCTATCTACAACGACAGCTCGATGTGGCATAAGGCTGGAAACTTGGGACTGAGAGGATTGGTGAGATTCGGTGAGCAAATGCAGACCTTTTAAAGCAATAATGCGTGGCACACATTCCAAGGGTCCCAACTCTCCTGGTTGAAGGGAATATTACTACAGCTATAACAAATACGGGAAACCTAGAGAATGGACACACTGTGAATACGAAAGGTTTCTAAAACTCAACTAATAGTCCCCTTCCTGGTGCTCCGGTTTGACTTTCCAACTGATTTACTATCAATCTCCCAACTTGGAGAGACAGCCCCTTTAACCTCCTGGTTCGCACAGATTGCCAATTTGGCAGAGGATTAAAGGGAAGAGGGAGAAACAATGAGAGAGTAGTTGTTAGGCATTAGGACGGGCACATGCCACTCTAATTTCTCGGCAGGAGGAAGAATTAAGCAAAGTCTCAGCCACCCTCAGGGAACCAGTATAGGTCCTGAACCAAAATTTTGGACTTGGGTTCAGCTCACAAAAAACAAGTTGAAAATGGAGCTCAGGGGTACAGCAATTCACAAACTGGCAGAGTAATAAAGGACAACTATCGTCCAAAAATCTGTTGAGGAAAGGCAACGAGGCGGACTTAAAAGCGAGCGAGAATAGCAAGAAACAGATTTCAAGAGGTACATTGGAATCACCTTTAAAGCACAGGAAGAGTGTCACAACTTCAACAATGATGCACTTGGCCAAAAAGGGCGTATGCGTTTTCTCCTAAATATATTCAGGAGAAAAGGCATACGCCCTTTTTGGGCAAGCAAGCAAGCGGGCAATGCAAATCAGCACTACAAAGAAGTATCACTTCCCACCTGTCAAAAGGAACATCCACAAAATGTGTAAAAACCAGAAAGACAAGACAGGCCCTGGAGAACAGGGAGCCTAGTTATGCTGATGGGCGGGATGTAAATTGCCAACTGCCTCTCTGGAGGGGTGCATTGTGTTCCCTAAAGCAAGTAAACAACAGAGCTACAGAGCCAAGGGCACTTCAACTCTAGGGAATATACCTTGGGAAAACTGAAAATCAATAAGACAGAGATACCCCAAAATTTATGGCTGCACTGTTTACAAAAACCTCAACTTGGGTACACCTTAAATATCCCAGGAAAGACAAAAATGGTTAAAGAAATTGTGTTACTTATGTACGATGGAATAGCCCTCAACCATGAAATCAATGTCATAAGGCCAGTAGCGGCAAAATGAGTGGATTCAGGTACGATGATTCTAAGTGAAATAAGTCACAGAGAAAAAGAAACTTATCATAAGATATCACTTATGAAGGTCCAGTTAACATGGCTACACATGAACTGAGTTAGGAAAGAGAGCAGAGTCTCACATTTAGAAAAAACTCTTATGCCTGCTCAAGGTATAAAGAGAGGTGGGGTGATGCATAAAACCAGAGTTTGATATGAATACAGGTACTGTTCCAAAAACCAACTACGGAATAGTCAAGACCTACACCTTCCTCAGTGAAAGGGACTCCAAACCCCATATTTCCCGCAGAGGAATATATCTGATTAGTAAGAATCTTAAAACCTATGTATTGATATGTCTCCGTAAGTGAATCAAGTGTGTCTAGACTGGCATAAACATGGCAGTGAGAATCAGCTCAAACCCACTATAAAAAGGAATTTCAAAAACATAACAAAAAAACAGGGAAATTCTTTACAATTCCTGCAGTGGCTCTGATGAAACCTGGAATGACCCTATCTACAATGATAGCTGGATGTGGCAAAAGGCTGGACACTTGGGACTGAGAGTATTGGTGACATTCAGTGAGCAAATGCAGACCATTTAAAGCAATAATGCTTGGCACACATTCCAAGGGTCCCAACTCTCCAGGTTGAAGGGAATATTACTACAGCTATAACATGTATGGGAAACCTAGAGAATGGACACACTCTGAATACAAAAAGTTTCTAAAACTCAACTAAGAGTCCCTATTATGGTGCTCCGGTTTGAATTTCCAACTGCTTTAGTATCAATCTCCCATCTTGGAGAGACATCCCCTTTAACCTCCTGGTTAGCACAGGTTGCCAATTTGGCAGAAGATGAAAGGGAAGATGGAGAACCAATGAGAGAATAGCTGTTAGGCATTTGGACGGACACATGTCACTCCAATTTCCCATCAGGAAGACATTCTGCATCAGACGCATTCTCATGACATGCGTCATGGAGCTTTGTGATCTCCAGGGCATGGAGCATTGTGATTACACGGGTCTTGGAGCATTGTGATGAAAAAGGCATGGATCATTGTAATGAAAAAGGCATGGAGCCTTGTCATGACAGTGTTCAAGGAGCATACTGATGGCAAGAGTCTGGGAGCATTGTGATGACATGTGTATTGAACATTGTGATGACAAAGGTCATGGAACATTGTGATGAGAACGCCATGGATAATTGTGAAGACAAGCGTCATGGGGCGTTGTGATGACAAGTGTTATGGAACATTGTGATCACAAGGGTTTGGAGCATTGTGATGACAGAGGTCATGGAGCATTTTGATTTCATTGTGATGACAATAGCATGAAGCATTATGATGATGGGCATGGTGCAGGGTGATGACAGGGTTCATGGATCACTGAGATAAAAAGGGACATGGAGCATTGTGATTACAGGTGTCTTGTAGCATTGTGATGGAAAGTGCATGGAGCATTGTGAATGAGAAGGCCATGGAGCATTCTGATGACATGCGTCATGGAGCTTTGTTATGACAAGGGCATGGAGCATTTGTCTGAAAATTTTCATGGATTATTGTGATGATAGTGGGCATGGAGCATTGTGATGAAAAGGACACGGAACACTGTGATACATGGGTCATGGAGGATTGTAATGACAAGATCATGGAGCATTGTGATGAGAAGGGCATCGAGCATTGTGATGACAAGCGTAATGAAGCTTTGCGATGATAAGGGAATGGAGCAATGTGATGAGAGGCTTCATGAAGCATTGTATGACAATGGCATGGAGCATTGTGATGCCAAGGGTCATGGAGCTTTGTGATGACAAAGGTCATGGAGCATTTGATGACAAGCGAGTGGTGCATTGTGATGATAACGGCATGTAGCATTGTGATGATAGGGGTCATGGAACATTGTGATGACAGGGGTGAAGGAGTATGGTGATGACTAGTGATGGAACATTGTGATATCAGTGGTGAGAGAGCATTTTCATGAGAAGTGCATGGAACATTGTGATGCCAAGGGTCACAGAGCATTGTGATGAAATATTCATGGAGCATTGTGGTGACAAAGGTCACAGAGACTTGTGATGATGAGGGCATGGACCATTCTGATGACAAAGTCTTGAAGCATTGTGATGACTGGAGACACGGAGCATTGTGATGACAGGTGTCATGGATCATTGTGATGACAGGGGCATGGAGAATCGGTCTGAAAAATTTCATGGATTATTGTGATGACAGTGGGCATTGCACATTGTAATGACAAGGGCATGGAACACTGTGAAGAAAAGGTTATGGAGTATTGTGAAGTCAGGTGTCAGGGAGCATTGTGATGACCTATGTCATGGTGCATTGTGATGACAACGGCATGGAGCATTGTGATGACAAGTGTCATGGACGATTGTGATGACAAATGTAATGGAGCATTTTGATGACAATGGTCATGGATCATTGTGATGAAAAGGGCATGGAGCATTGTGATGACAAGGGCTTTTGAGAATTTTGATGACAAGTTCGTGAAGCACTGTGATGAAAAGCACATGGAGCTTGCTATGACAGGGGTCATGGAGCATTGCGATGACAAGTTCATGGAGAATGTGATTACAAGAGCATGTAACATTGTGATTTGAAGTGTCATGGAGCATTGTGATGGCAAGGCGGTGGAGCATTGTGATGAGAAGACCATGGATAATTGTGATCACGAGCGTCATGGAGAACTGTAATGACAAGGGGCCTGGAGCATTGTGATGACAGGGGTCATGGAGAATTTTGATGACAAGTGTCATGGAGCATTCTGATGACAAGCTTGTGGAGTATTGTGATGACAATGGCGTGGAGCATTGTGATGAAAAGGGCATGGAGAATTGTGATGAAAAAGGCATACAGCCTCTTCATGACAGGGTTCGAGAAGCATTCTGACGACAAGTGTCAGGGAGCATTGTGATGACAAGTGTATTGAGCATTGTGATGACAAAGGTCATGGAGCATTGTGATGACAAGGGCATGGAGTATTGTGATGACAGGCATCATGGAGCATTGTGATGACAAGTGTTATGGAACAATGTGATCACAAGGGTTTGGAGCACTGTGATGACAGAGGTCATGGATCATTTTGATATCAAGGAGCATGGAGCATAGTGATGACATGGGTCATGGAGCATTGTGATGAGAATATCATAGAGCATTGAGCTGAAAATGTTCATGGAGTATTCTGATGAAAGGGGTCATGGAGCATTGTGATGACAAAGTCCTGGAGCACTGTGATGAGAAGACCATGGAGCCTTGTGATGGGAAGTCTCATGGAGCATTCTGATGTAAAGGGGCATGGTGCATTGTGATTACAGGGGTCTTGGAGCATTGTGATGAAAAGGGCATGGAGCATTTTGATGACAATGGATTTTGAGAATTTTGATGACAAGGTCGTGAAGCACTGTGATGAAAAGCACATGGAGCTTGCTATGACAGGTGTCATGGAGCATTGTGATGACATGGACGTGGAGAAATGTGATGACAAGGGACATGGAGCACTGTGATGACCAGGGCATTGAGCATTGTGATGAGAAGGCCATGGAGAATTCTGATGACATGCGTCATGGAGCTTTGTGATGACAAGGGCATGGAGAACTGTGATTACATGGGTCATGGAATATTGTGATGACAGGGGTGAGGGAGTATTGTGATGAATAGTGATGGAATATTGTGATATCAGTGGTGAGAAGGCATTTTGAGGAGAAGTGCAAGGAGCATTGTGATGACAAGGTTTATGGAGCATTTTGATGACAAGGATGTGGAGCATTGTGATTACAAGTGCATGGTGCATTGTGATGACATGGGTTATGGAGCATTGTGCTGATACGTGCATCGAGCATTGTGATGACAAGGGTCATGGAGCATTGTGCTGACAAAGGCATGGAGCTTTGTGATGACAAGGGTCACAGAGCATTTTGATAAAAATTTCATGGAGCATTGTGGTGACAAAGGTCACAGAGCTTTGTGTGACCAGGTCATGTACCATTGTGATGACAAATGTCATGAAGCATTGTGATGACTGGAGTCATGGAGCATTGTGATAACAGGGGTCTTGTAGCATTGTGATGAAAAGGGAATGGATCTTTGTGATGAAAAAGGCATGGAGCCTTGTCATGACAGTGTTCAAGGAGCATACTGATGACAAGTGTCAGCGAGCAATGTGAGGCCAAGTGTACTGAGCACTGTGGTGAAAAAGGACATGGAGCATTGTGATGAGAAGACCTTGCATAATTGTGATGATGAGCGTTATGGGGCATGTGATGAAAAGTGTTATGGAACATTGTGATCAGAAGGGTTTGGAGCATTGTGGTGACAGAGGACATGGAGCATTTTGATTTCATTGTGATGACAATAGCATGAATCATTATGATGATGGGCATGGTGCATTGTGATGACAGTGCTCATGGAGCATTGAGATGAAAAGTGGCATGGAGAATTGTGATTACATAGGTTTTGGAGCATTGTGATGACAAGGGTCATGGAGCCTTGTGATGACAAGGTCGTGGAACACTGTGATGGCAGGGGTCACGGAGCATTGTTATGACAGGTGTAATGGAGCATTGTGATGACAAGGGCATGGAGCAATGTGATGAGAGATTTCATTGAGCATTGTGATGACAAAGGTATGGAGCATTGTGATGCCAAGGGTCATGGAGCTTTGTGATGACAAATGTCATGGGGCATTTTGATGACAAAGGCGTGGTGCATTGTGATGAGAAGCGCTGGGAGCATTGTGATGACAGGGTCATGGAGCAATTTGAATAAATGTGTCATGGAATATTTTGATGACATTGGTTATGGAACATTGTGATGTCAGGGGTCATGAAGCATTGTGATGAAATGTGTCATGGAGAATTTTGTGACAGGGGTTATGGAACATTGTGATGTCAGCGGTCATGGAGCATTGTGATGATAAGGGCATGTAGCACTGTGATGACAGTGGTCATGGAACATTGTGATGTCAGGAGTGAGCGAGTATTGTGATGACTAGTGATGGAACATTGTGATATATGTGGTGAGAGAGCATTTTGATGAGAAGTGCATGGAGCATTGTGATGACAAGTTTTATGGAGCATAGCGATGAAAAGGATGTGGAGCATTGTGATGAAAAGAGCATAGCACATTGTGATGACATGTGTCATGGAGCATTGTGCTGACAAGCCCATGGAGCATTTTGATAACAAGTGTCATGGAGCATTGTGCTGACAAAGGCATGGAGCATTGTAATGACAAGGGACACAGAGCATTGTGATGAAAATTTCATGGAGCATTGTGGTGACAAAGATCACAGAGACTTGTGTGACGAGGGCATGGTCCATTGAGATGAGAAAAGTCATGAATCATTGTGATGACTGGAGTAACGGAGCACTGTGATGACAGGTGTCATGGAGCATTGTGATGACAATGACATGGAGCAATGTGATGACAGGGGCATGGAACATTGGTCTGACAAGTTTCATGGATTACTGTGATGACAGTGGGCATTTAGCATTTAGATGACAAGGGCATGGAGCATTGTAGTGACAGGGTCACAGAGCCTTGTGTGACGAGGGCATGGACCATTGTGAGGACAAATGTCATGAAGCATTGTGATGAATGGAGTCACGGAGCATTGTGATGACAGGGGTCATGGAGCATTGTGATGACAAGGGCATGCAGCATTGTGATTAAAGGGGCATGGAGCATTGGTCTGATATGTTTCATGGATTATTGTGATGACAGTGGGCATGGCACATTGTGATGACAAGGGCATGGAACATTGTGATGACAATGTCATGGAGTATTGTGAAGACAGGTGTCAGGGAGCATTGTGATGACATATGTCATTGTCCATTGTGATGACAATGGCATGGAGCATTGTGATACCAAGTTTCATTGAGGATTGTGATGACCAATGTAATGGAGCAATTTGATGACAAGGGCTTGGAACATTGCGATGACAATGGTCATGGAGCATTGTGATGACAAGGGCATGGAGCATTCTGATGAAAAGGTGCATGGAGTATTGAGATTACAGGGGTTTTGTAGCAATGTGATGACAAGGGCATGGAGCATTGTGATGAGAAGGCAATGGAGCATTCTGATGACATGCGTCATGGAGCTTTGTGATGACAAGGACATGGAGCACTGTGATTACAGGGTTCTTGGAGCATTGTGATGACAAGGGTCATGGAGCATTGTGATGAGAAGGTCATGGAGCATTGGCCTGAAAATGTTCATGGAGTATTGTGATGACAGTGGTCAAGGAGCATTGTGATGACAAGGGAATGGAGCCTTATGATGACAAGGTCCTGGAGCAGTGAGATGAGAAGACCATGGAGCCTTGTGATGACAAGTCTCATGGAGCATTTTGATGAATTAGGGCATGGAGCATTGTGATTACAGGGGTCTTGGAGCATTGTGATGACAAGGCCATTGAGCAATGTGATGAGAAAGCCATGGAGCAGTCTGATGACATGTGTCATGGATCTTTGTGATGACAAGGGCATGGAGCATTGTGATTAGAGTGGTCTTGGAGCATCGTGATGACAAGTGTCATGGAGCCTTGTGATGACAAGGCCGTGGAACATTGTGATGGCAGGCATCATGGAGCATTGTTATGACAGGTGTAATGGAGCATTGTGATGACAAGGGCATGGAGCAATGTGATGAGAGATTTCATTGAGCATTGTGATAACAATGGCATGGAGCATTGTGATGCCAAGGGTCATGGAGCTTTGTGATGACAAATGTCATGGGGCATTTTGATGACAAGGGCCTGGTGCATTGTGATGGGAAGTGCAGGGAACATTGTGATGACAGGGTCATGGAGCAATTTGAATAAAAGCGTCATGGAATATTTTGATGACAGTGGTTATGGAACATTGTGATGTCAGGGGTCATGAAACATTGTGAAGAAATGGGTCATGGAGCATTTTGTGACAGGTGTTATGGAACATTGTGATGTCAGGTTTCATGGAGCATTGTGATGATAAGGGCATGTAGCACTGTGATGACAGTGGTCATGGAACATTGTGCTGACAGGGGTGAGTGAGTATTGTGATGACTAGTGATGGAACATTGTGATATATGTGGTGAGAGAGCATTTTGATGAGAAGTGCATGGAGCATAGTGATGAAAAGTTTTATAGAGCATAGCGATGAAAAGGATGTAGAGCATTGTGCTGAAAAGAGCATGGCACATTGTGGTGACATGTCAATGGAGCATTGTCCTGACAAGCGCATGGAGCATTTTGATGACAAGTGTCATGGAGCACTGTGCTGACAAAGGCATGGAGCATTGTGATGACAAGGGACACAGAGAATTGTGATGAAAATTTCATGGAGCATTGTGGTGACAAATGTCACAGAGACTTGTGATGATGAGGGCATGGACCATTCTGATGACAAAGTCTTGAAGCATTGTGATGACTGGAGACATGGAGCATTGTGATGACAGGTGTCATGGAGCATTGTGATTACAAGTGCATGGATCATTGTGATGACAGGGGCATGGAGCATCGGTCTGAAAATTTCATGGATTATTGTGATGAGATTCGGCATGGAACATTGTGATGACTAGGGCATAGAACACTGTGATACATGTGTCATGGAGGATTGTAATGACAAGGGCATGGAGCATTGTGATGAGAAGAGTATCGAGCATTGTGATGACAGGGGTCATGGAGCATTTTGCTGACAAGGGCATCGAGCAATGTGATGAGAGCTTTCATGTAGCACTGTGATGAAATGGCATGGAGCATTGTGATGCCAAGGGTCATGGAGCTTTGTGATCACAAAGGTCATGGAGCATTTTCATGACAAGGTCGTGGTGCATTGTGATGAGAAGGGGAGGGAGCATTGTGATGACAGGGTCATGGAGCAAATTGATGAAAAGTGTCATGGAATATTTTGATGACAGGGGTTATGGAACATTGTGATGTCAGGGGTCATGGAGCATTGTGATGATAAGGGCATGTAGCACTGTGATGACAGTGGTCATAGAACATTGTGATGACAGGGGTGAGCGAGTATTGTGATGACTAGTGATGGAACATTGTGATATATGTGGTGAGAGAGCATTTTGATGAGAAGTTCATGGAGCATTGTGATGATAAGTTTTATGGAGCATAGGGATGAAAAGGATGTGGAGCATTGTGATGAAAAGAGCATGGCACATTGTGATGACATGTTTCATGGAGCATTGTGCTGACAAGCGCTTGGAGCATTTTGATGACAAGTGTCATGGAGCATTGTGCTGACAAAGGCGTGGAGCATTATGATGACAAGGGACACAGAGCATTGTGAAGAAAATTTCATGGAGCATTGTGATGACAAAGATCACAGAGCCCTGTGTGAGGAGGGCATGGACCACTGTGATGAACGGAGTCACGGAGCACTGTGATGACAGGTGTCATGGAGCATTGTAATGACAAGGGCATGGAGCAATGTGATGACAGGGGCATGGAACATTGTTCTGACAAGTTTCATGGATTATTGTGATGACAGTGGGCATGGCGCATTTGATGACAAGTGCATGGGAAATTGTGATGACAAGGTCATTTAGTATTGTGAAGACAGGAGTCAGGGAGCATTGTGATGACATATGTCATTGTCCACTGTGATGACAATGGCATGGAGCATTGTGATACCAAGTGTCATGGAGGATTGTGATGACAAAGGTAATTTAGCATTTTGATGACAAGGGCTTGGAACATTGCGATGACAAGGGTCATGGAGCATTGTGATGACAATGTCATGGAGCATTATGATGAAAAGTTGCATGGAGCATTGAGATTACAGGGGTTTTGAAGCAATGTGATTACAAGGGCATGGAGCATTGTGATGAGAAGGCAACTGAGCATTCTGATGACATGGGTCATGGAGCATTGTGAAGACAAGGACATGGAGCATTGTGATTACAGGGGTCTTGGAGCATTGTGATGAAAAGGGAATGGATCATTGTGATGAAAAATGCATGGATCATTGTCATGACAGGGTTCAAGGAGCATACTGATGACAACTGTCAGGGAGCATTTTGATGACAAGTGTATTGCTCACTGTGATGACAAAGTTCATGGAGCATTGTGATGAGAAGACCATGGACAATTGGGATGACCAGCGTCATGGGGCATTGTGATGACATGTGTTATGGAACATTGTGATCAGAAGGGTTTGGTGCATTGTGATGACAGAGGTCATTGAGCATTTTGATTTCATTGTGATGACAATAGCATGAAATATTATGGTGATGGGCACGGTGCATTTTGATGACAGGGTTCATGGAGCATTGAGATGAAAAGGGGCATGGAGCATTGTGATTACAGTGGTGTTGGAGCATTGTGATTACAAGGGCATGGAGCATTGTGATGAGAAGGCCATGGAGCATTCTGATGACATGCGTCATGGAGCTTTGTGATGACAAGGGCATGGATAATTGTGATTACAGGGGTCATGGAATATTGTGATGACAGGGGTGAGGGAGTATTGTGATGACTAGTGATGGAACATTGTGATATCAGTGGTGAGAATGCATTTTGAGGAGAAGTGCATGGAGCATTGTGAGGACAAGGTTTATGGAGCATTTTGATGACAAGGATGTGGAGCATTGTGATGACAAGTGCATGGAGCATTGTGATGACATGGGTTATGGAGCACTGTGCTGACACACGCATCGAGCATTGTGATGAAAAGGGTCATGGAGCATTGTGCTGACAAAGGCATAGAGCTTTGTGATGACAAGGGTCACAGAGCATTGTGATAAAAATTTCTTGGAGCATTGTGGTGACAGAAGTCACAGAGCTTTGTGTGAACACGTCATGGACCATTGTGATGACAAATATCATGAAGCATTGTGATGACTGGAGTCACGGAGCATTGTGATAACAGGGGTCTTGGAGCATTGGGATGGAAAGGGAATGGACCATTGTGATGAAAAAGGCATGGAGCCTTGTCATGACAGTGTCAGGGAGCATTGTGATGATAAGTGTATTGCTCACTGTGATGACAAAGATCATGGAGCATTGTGATGAGAAGACCATGGAAAATTGTGATGACCAGCGTCATGGGGCATGTGATGACAAGTGTTATGGAACATTGTGATCAGAAGGGTTTGGAGCATTGAGATGACAGAGGACATGGAGCATTTTGATTTCATTGTGATGACAATAGCATGAATCATTATGATGATGGGCATGGTGCATTGTGATGACAGTGTTCATGGAGCATTGAGATTAAAAGTGGCATGGAGAATTGTGATTAGAGAGGTCTTGGAGCATTGTGATGACAAGTGTCATGGAGCCTTGTGATGCCAAGGCCGTGGAATAATGTGATGGCAGGGGTCATGGAGCATTGTTATGACAGGTGTAATGGAGCATTGTGATGAAAAGGGCATGGAGCAATGTGATGAGAGATTTCATTGAGCATTGTGATGACAATGGCATGGAGCATTGTGATGCAAAGTGTCAAGGAGCTTTGTGATGACCAATGTCATGGGGCATTTTGATGACAAGGTTGTGGTGCATTGTGATGAGAAGGGCAGGGAGCACTGTGATGACAGGGTCATGGAGCAAATTGATGAAAACGGTCATGGAATATTTTGATGACACGGGTTATGGAACATTGTGATGTCAGGGGTCATGAAGCATTGTGATGATAAGGGCATGTAGCACTGTGATGACAGTGGTCATGGAACATTGTGATGACAAGGGTGAGCGAGTATTGTGATGACTAGTGATGGAACATTGTGATATATGTGGTGAGAGAGCATTTTGATGAGAAGTGCATGGAGCATTGTGATGACAAGTTTAACGGAGCATAGCGATGAAAAGGATGTGGAGCATTGTGATGAAAAGAGCATGGCACATTGTGATGACATGTGTCATGGAGCATTGTGCTGACAAGCGCATGGAGCATTTTGATGACAAGTGTCATGGAGCACTGTGCTGACAAAGGCATGGAGCATTGTGATGACAAGGGACACAGAGCATTGTGATGAAAATTTCATGGAGCATTGTGGTGACAAAGATCACCAAGCCTTGTGTGACGAGGGCTTGGACCATTGTGATGAGAAAGGTCATGAATCATTGTGATGACTAGAGTCATGGATCATTGTGATGACAGGGGTCATGGAGCATTGTGATGACAAAGGCATGGAGCAATGTGATGACAGGGGCATGGAACATTGGTATGACAAGTTTCAAGGATTATTGTGATGACAGTGGGCATGGCGCATTGTGATGACAAGGGTCACAGAGCATTGTGATAATAATTTCATGGAGCATTGTGGTGACAAAGGTCACAGAGCTTTGTGGGACGGGGTCATGGAACATTGTGATGACAAATGTCATGAAGCATTTTGATGACTGGAGTCACGGATCCTTGTGATAACAGGGGTCTTGGAGCATTGTGATGAAAAGGGAATGGATCATTGTGACGAAAAATGCATGGAGCCTTGTCATGACAGTTTTCAAGGAGCATACTGATGACAAGTGTCAGCGAGCATTGTGATGCCAAGTGTATTGAGCATTGTGGTGACAAAGGTCATGGAGCATTGTGATGAGAAGTCCCTGCATAATTGTGATGATGAGCGTCATGGGGCATGTGGTGACAAGTATTATGGAACATTGTGATCAGAAGGATTTGGAGCATTGTTATGACAGGTGTAATGGAGCATTGTGATGACAAGGGCATGGACCAATGTGATGAGAGATTTCATTGAGCATTGTGATGACAATGGCATGGAGCATTGTGATGCCAAGTGTCATGGAGCTTTGTGATGACAAATGTCATGGGGCATTTTGATGACAAGGGCGTGGTGCATTGTGATTAGAAGGGTAGAGAGCATTGTGATGACAGGGTCATGGAGCAATTTGATGAAAAGTGTCATAGAATATTTTTATGACAGGGGTTATGGAACATTGTGATGTCAGGGGTCATGAATCATTGTGATGAAATGGGTCATGGAGCATTTTGTGACAGGGGTTATGGAACATTGTGATGTCAGGGGTCATGGAGCATTGTGATGATAAGGGCATGTAGCACTGTGATGACAGTGGTCATGGAACATTGTGATGACAAGGGTGAGCGAGTATTGTGATGACGAGTGATGGAACATTGTGATATATGTGGTGAGAGAGCATTTTGATGAGAAGGGCATGGAGCATTGTGATGACAAGTTTTATGGGGCATAGCGATGAAAAGGATGTGGAGCATTGTGATGAAAAGAGCATGACACATTGTGATGACATGTGTCATGGAGCATTGTGCTGGCAAGTGCATGGAGCTTTTTGATGACAAGTGTCATGGAGCATTGTGCTGACAAAGGCATGGAGCATTGTGATGACAAGGGACACAGAGCATTGTGATGAAAATTTCATGGAGCATTGTGGTGACAAATATCACAGAGCCTTGTGTGACTAGGGCATGGACCACTGTGATGAGAAAGGTCATGAATCATTGTGATGACTGGAGTCACGGAGCATTGTGATGACAGGGGTCATGGAGCATTGTGATGACAAGGGCATGGAGCATTGTGATACCAAGTGTCATGGAGGATTGTGATGATAAAGATAATGGAGCATTTTGATGACAAGGGCTTGGTACATTGCGATGACAAGGGTCATGGAGCATTGTGATGACAAGGGCATGGAGCATTCTGATGAAAAGGTGCATGGAGCATTGAGATTACAGGGGTTTTGAAGCAATGTGTTGACAAGGGCATGGAGCATTGTGATGAGAAATCAATGGAGCATTCTGATGACATGCGTCATGAAGCTTTGTGATGACAAGGACAAGGAGCATTGTGATTACACGGGTCTTGGAGCATTGTGATGACAAGGGCATGGAGCATTGTGATGACAGGGGCATGGAACATTGGTCTGACATGTTTCATGGAATATTGTGATGACAGTGGGCATGGCACATTTTGATGACAAGGGCATGGAATATTGTGATGACCAGGTCATGGAATATTGTGAAGACAGTTGTCAGGGAGCATTGTGATGATATATGTCATTGTCCATTGTGATGACAATGGCATGGAGCATTGTGATACCAAGTGTCATGGAGGATTGTGATGACAAATGTAATGGAGCATTTTGATGACAGAGCTTGGAACCTTGCGATGACAAGTGTCATGTATCTTTGTGATGACAAGGGCATGGAGCATTGTTATGACAAGGTCATGTAGTATTTTAAAGACAGGTGTCAGGGAGCATTGTGATGACATATGTCATGGTGCATTGTGATGACAACGGCATGGAGCATTGTGATTCCAAGTGTCATAGAGGATTTAGATGACAAAAGCAATGGAGCATTGTGATGAGAAGACCATAGAACCTTGTGATGAGAAATGTCATGGAGCATTCTGATGAAAAGGGGCATGGAGCATTGTGATTACAGGAGCCTTGGAGAATTGTGATGACAAGGGCATGGAGCATTGTGCTGAGAAAGCCATGGAGCTTTCTGATGACATGTACCATGAAGCTTTGTGATGACAAGGACATGGAACATTGTTATTACAGGGGTTTGGAGCATTGTGATGAAAAGTCCTTGGATCACTGTGATGAAAAATGCATGGAGCCTTGTCATGACAGTGTTCAAGGTGCATACTGATGACAAATGTCAAGGAGCATTGTGATGACAAAGGTCATGGAGCATTGTGATGTGAAGACCATGGATAATTGTGATGAGGAGCGTCAAGGCGCATTGTGATGACAAGTGTTATGGAACATTGTGATCACAATGGTTTGGAGCATTGTGATGACAGAGGTCATGGAGCATTTTGGTTTCATTGTGATGACAATAGCATGAAGCTTTATGATGATAGGCATGGAGCATTGTGATGACAATGTTCATGGAGAATTGAGGTGAAAAGGGGCATGGAGACTTGTAATTACAGGGGTCATGGAGAATTGTTATGACACGGGTCATGGAGCCTTGTGATGACAACGCGATACAATATTGTGATGGCAGGGGTCATGGAGCATTGTTATGACAGGTGTAATGGAGCATTGTGATGATAAGGGCATGGAGCATTGGTTTGAAATTTTTCATGGATTATTGTGATGAGAGTGGGCATGGAGCATTGTGATGAAAAGGTCACAGAACACGGTGATTCATGGGTCATGGAGGATTGTAATGACAAGGGCATGGATCATTGTGATGAGAAAGGCATTGAGCATTGTGATGACAAGCGTCATAGAGCTTTGTGATGACAAGGGCAAGGAGCAATGTGATGATATGTTTCATGGAGCATTGTGAAAACAATGGCATGGAGCATTGTGATGCCAAGGGTCATGGAGCTTTGTGATTGCAAGGGTCATGGAGCATTTTGATGACAAGTGCTTTGTGCATTGTGATGAGAAGGGCAGGGAGCATTGTGATGACAGGGTCATGGAGCAATTTGTTGAAAAGTGTCCGGGAACATTTTGATGACAGTTGTTATGGAATATTGTGATGTAAGTGGTCATGGAGCATTGTGATGATAAGGGCATGTAGCATTTTGATGACAGTGGTCATGGAACATTGTGATGAAAGGGGTGAGGGAGTATTGTGATGACTAGTGATGGAACATTGTAATATCAGTGGTGAGAGAGCATTTAGATGAGAAGTGCATGGAGCATTTTGATGACAAGGTTTATGGAGCATTGTGATGACAAGGTTGTGGAGCATTGTGATGAGAATTGCATGGCATATTGTGATGACATGTGTCTTGGAGCGTTGTGCTGACAAGCGCATGGAGCATTGTGATGACAAGGTCATGGAGCACTGTGCTGACAAAGGCATGGAGCATTGTGATGACAAGTGTTACAGAGCATTGTGATGACGAGGGAATGGACCACTGTGATGACAAAGGTCATAAAGCATTGTTATGACTGGATTCACGGAGCATTATGATATGAGGTTTCATGGAGCATTGTGATTACAAGGGCATGGAGCATTGTGATGACAGGGACATGGAGAATTGGTCTGAAAGGTTTCATGGATTATTGCTATGAGGGTGGGCATGGCACATTGTTATAACAAAGGAATGGAACATTGTTATGACAAGGTCATGTAGTATTGTGAAGACAGGTGTCAGGGAGCATTGTGATGACATATGTCATGGTGCATTGTGATGACAATGGCGTGAAGAATTATGATGATGGGCATGATGCATTGTCATGACAGGGTTCTTGGAGCATTGTGATGACAAGGGCATGGAGAAATGTGATGAGAAGGCCGAGGAGCATTCTGATGACATGCGTCATGGAGCTTTGTGATGACAAGGGCATGGAGCATTGTGATTACAGGGGTCTGGGAGCATTGTGATGACAAGTGTCATTGAGCCTTGTGATGACAAGGCCGTGCAATATTGTGATGGCAGGGGTCATGGAGCATTGTTATGACAAGTGTAATGGAGCATTGTGATGACAAGGGTATGGAGAATTGGTCTGAAAATTTTCATGGATTATTGTGATGAGAGTGGGCATGGAGCATTGTGATGACAAGGGCAAGGAACACTGTGATACATGGGTCATGGAGGATTGTAATGACAAGGGCCTGGAGCATTGTGATGACAAGCGTCATAGAGATTTGTGATGACAAGGACATGGAACAATATGATGAGAGGGTTCATGGAGAATTGTGATGACAATGGTATGTAGCATTGTGATGCCAAGTGTCATGGGGATGTGTGATGACAAAGGCCATGAGGCATTTTGATGACAAGGGCGTGTTGCTTTATGTTGTGAAGGGAAGGGAGCATTGTGATGAGAGGGTCATGGAGCATTTTAATGAAAAGTGTCATGGAACATTGTGATGACAGGGGTTATGGAACATTGTGATGTCAGGGTTCATGGAGCATTTTGATGAAAGGGGTCATGCAGCATTGTGCTGCCAAAGGCATGGAGCTTTGTGATGACAAGGGTCACAGAGCATTGTGATAAAAATTTCATTGAGCATTGTTGTGACAAAGGTCATTGAGCAGTTTGATTTCATTTTGATGACAATAGCATGAAATATTATGGTGATGGACACGGTGCATTGTGATGACAGGGTTCATGGAGCATTGAGATTAAAAGGGGCATGGAGCATTGTGATTACAGGGCTGTTGGAGCATTGTGATGACAAGGGCATGGAGCATTGTTATGAGAAGGCCATGGAGCATTCAGATGACAGGCGTCATGGAGCTTTGTGATGACAAGGGCATGGAGCATTGTGATTACAGGGGTCTTGGAGCATTGTGATGACAAGGGTCATGGAGGCTTGTGATGACAAGGCCATGGAAACTTGAGATGGCAGGGGTCATGGATCATTGTTATGACAGGGGTAATGGGGCTGTGTGATGACAAAGGTCATGGGGCATTTTGATGACAAGGGCGAGGTGCATTGTGATGAGAAGGGCAGGGATCATTGTTATGACAGCGTCATGGAGCAATTTGATGAAAAGTGTCATGGAATATTTTGATGACAGGGGTTATGGAACATTGTGATGTCAGGGGTCATGGAGCATTGTGATGATAAGGGCATGTAATACTATGATGACAGGGGTCATGGAAAATTGTGATGACAGCGGTGAGGGAGTATTGTGATTACTAGTGATGGAACATTGTGATATATGTGTTGAGAGAACATTTTGATGAGAAGTGCATGGAGCATTGTGATGACAAGTTTTATGGAGCATAGCAATGAAAAGGATGTGGAGCGTTGTGATGACAAGCGCATAGTGCATTGTGATGACATGGGTCAGGGAGCATTGTGCTGACAAATGAATGGAGCATTGTGATGACAAGGGACAAAGAGCATCGTGATGAAAAGTTCATGGAGCATTGTGGTGACAAAGATCACCGAGCCTTCTGTGAAGAGGGCATGGATCATTGGTCGGACAATTTTCATGGATTATTGTGATGACAGTGGGCATGGAGCATTGTGATGACAAGGGCATGGAGCATTGTGGTGACAAAGGTCACATAGCTTTGTGTGACGAGGGCACGGACAATTGTGATGACAAATGTCATGAAGCATTGTGATGACTGGAGTCAGGGAGCATTGTGATGACATATGTCATTGTCCATTGTGATGACAAAGGCGTGGAGCATTGTGATACAAAGTGTGATGGAGGATTGTGATGACAAAGGTAATGGAGCATTTTGATTACAAGGGCTTGGAACATTGTGATGACAAGGGTCATGGAGCATTGTGATGACAAGTGCCATCGAGAATTTTGATGACAACGTCGTGAAGCATTGTGATGACAAGCACATGGAGCTTGCTATGACAGGGGTCATAGAGCATTGCGATGACAAGTGCATGCAGAATTGTGATGAAAAGATCATGTAACATTGTGATGAGAAGTATCATGGAGCATTGTGATGAGAAGGTCATGGAGCATTGGCCTGAAAATATTCATGGAGTATTGTGATGACAGTGGTCAAGGAGCATTGTGATGACAAGGGAATGGAGCATTGTGATGACAAGGTCCTGGAGCAGTGTGATGAGAAGACCATGGAGCCTTTTGATGACAAGTCTCATGTAGCAATCTAATGAATAGGGGCATGGAGCAGTGTGATTACAGGGGTCTTGGAGCATTGTGATGACAAGGGCATGGAGCATTGTGATGAGAAGGCCATGGAGCATTCTGATGACATGTGTCATGGATCTTTGTGATGACAAGGGCATGGAGCATTGTGATTACAGGGGTCGTGGAGCATTGTGATGACAAGGGTCATGGAGCCTTGGATGCCAAGGCGGTGGAACATTGTGATGGCAGGTGTCATGGAGCATTGTTATGACAGGGATAATGGAGCATTGTGATGACAAGAACATGGAACATTGGTCTGAAAATTTCATGGATTATTGTGCTGAGATTCGGCATGGAGCATTGTGATGACTAGGGCACGGAACACTGTGATACCTGTTTCATGGGGGATTGTAGTGACATGGGCATGGAGCATTGTGATGAGAAGAGTATCGAGCATTGTGATGACAAGAGTCATGGAGCATTTTGCTGACAATGGCATGGAGCAATGTGATGAGAAGTTTCATGGAGCATTGTGATGAAATGGCATGGAGCATTGTGATGCCAAGGGTCAAGGAGCTTTGTGATGACAAAGGTCATGGAGCATTTTGATGACAAGGTCGTGGTGCAATGTGATAAGAAGGGCAGGGAGCATTGTGATGACAGGGTCATGGAGCATTCTGATGAAAAGGTGCATGGAGCATTGTGATTACAGGGGTTTTGAAGCATTGTGATGACAAGAGCAAGGAGCATTGTGATGAGAAAGCAATGGAGCATTCTGATGACATGCGTCATGGAGCTTTGTGATGACAAGGACATGGAGAATTGTGGTGACAAAGGTCACAGAGCCTTGTGTGACGAGGGCATGGAACATTGTGATGACAAAGGTCATGAAGCATTGTGATGACTGGAGTCACGGAGCATTGTGATGACCGGGGTCATGGAGCATTGTGATGACAAGGGCATGGATCATTGTGATGACAGGGGCATGGAACATTGATCTGACATGTTTCATGGATTATTGTGATGACAGTGGGCATGGTGCATTGTGATGACAAGGTCATGGAACATTGTGATGACAAGGTTATGGAGTATTGTGAAGACAGGTGTCAGGGAGCATTGTGATGACATATGTCATTGTCCATTGTGATGACAATGGCATGGAACATTGTGATACCAAGTGTCATGGAGGATTGTGATGGCAAAGGTAATGGAGCATTTTGATGACAAGGGCTTGGAACATTGTGATGATAAGGGTCATGCAGCATTGTGATTACCAGGGCCATTGAGAATTTTGATGACAATGTCGTGAAGCATTGTGATGACAAGCTCATGGAGCTTGCTATGACAGGGATCATAGAGCATTCCGATGACAAGTGCATGGAGAATTGTGATCACAAGATCATGTAACATTGTGATAAGAAGTGTCATGGAGCATTGTGATGACAAGGGCGTGGAGAATTGTGATGACATTGGACATGGAGCATTGTGATGACCAGGGCATGGAGCATTGTGATGGCAAGACCGTGGAGCATTGTGATGAGAAGATCACGGATAATTGTGATGACGAGCGTCATGGAGCACTGTAATGACAAGGGGCATGGAGCATTGTGAATCCAGGGTTCCTGGAGCATTGTGATGACAAGGGAATGCAGCATTTTCATGAGAAGGCCATGGAGCATTCTGATGACATGCGTCATGAATCATTTTGACGACAAGGGCATGGAGCATTGTGATTACAGAGGTCTTGGAGCACTATGATGACAAGGGTCATGGAGCTTTGGATGACAAGGCCGTGGAACATTGTGATGGCAGGGGTCATGTAGCATTGTTATGACAGGGGTAATGGAGCATTGTGATGACAAGTGCATGGAACATTGGTCTGAAAATTTCATGGATTATTGTGATGAGATTCGGCATGGAGCATTGTGATGACTAGGGCACGGAACACTTGATACATGTGTCATGGAGGATTGTAATGACAAGGGCATGGAGCATTGTGATGAGAAGAGTATCAAGCATTGTGATGACAAGCGTCATGGAGCATTGTGCTGACAAAGGCATGGAGCATAGTGAAGACATGGGTAAAAGAGCATTGTTATGAAATTTTCATGGAGCATTGTGGTGACAAATTTCCCAGAGCCTTTTGATGAAGTGGGCATGGACCATTGTGATGACAAGGTACTGGAGCATTGTGATGAGAGGACCATGGAGCCTTTTGGTGACAATTCTCATGGAGCATTCTGATGAAAAGGGGCATGGAGCATTGTGATTACATGGGTATTGGATCTTTCTGATGACAAGACCCTAGAACATTGTGATGGCAGGGTTCATGGAGCATGGTTATGACATGGGCAATGGTGGATTGTGAGGACAAGGGTATCGAGCATTGGTCTGAAAATTTTCATGGATTACTGTGATGAGAGTGGGCATAGAGCATTGTGATGACAAGGGCACGGAACACTGTGATACATGGATCATGAAGGTTTGTAATGACAAGGGCATGGAGCAATGTGATGAGAGGCTTCATGGAGCATTGTGATGACAAGGGCATGGAGCATTGTGATGACAAGGCACATGGAGCATTTTGAATACAAGATTCCCGTATCATTTTGTTGTCAGTGGTCATGGAGCTCTGTGATGACAGTGGTCATGAAGCATTGTGATGACAGGGTCATGAAGCATTGTGATAAGAAGGTCATGGAGAATTGGGCTGAAAATGTTCATGGAGTATTGTGATGACAGGGTAATGGGGCATTGTGATGACAAGGTCCTGGGGCATTGTGATGAGAAAACCATGGAGCCTTGTGATGACAAGTCTCATGGAGCATTCTGATGAAAAGGTGCATGGAGCATTGTGATTACAGGGGTCATGAAGCATTGTGATGATAATGGCATGGAGCATTGTGAAGCCAAGGGTCATGGAGTTTGTGATGACAAAGTTCATGGAGCATTTTGATGACAAGGTCGTGGTGCATTGTGATGAGAAGGGCAGGGAGCATTTTGATGACAGGGTCATGGAGCAATTTGATGAAAAGTATCAGGGAATATTTTGATGACAGTGTTTATGGAACACTGTGATGTCAGGGGTCATGGAGCATTGTGATGAAAAGGGTCATGGAGCATTTTGATGACAGGGGTCATGGAGCATATTGATTTCATTGTGATGACAATAGCATGAAGAATTATGATGATGGACCTGGTGCATTGTGATGACAGGGTCATGGAGCAATTTGATGAAAAGTGTCATGGAACATTTAGATGAGAGTGGTTATGGAACATTGTGATGTCAGGGGTCTTGGAGCATTGTGATGAAAAGGGTGATGGAGCATTCTGATGACAGAGGATATGGAATATTTTGATGTCAGGGATCATGGAGCATTGTGATGATGAGGCATGTGGCATTGTGATGACAGAGGTCATGGAAAATTTTGATGACAGTGGTGAGGGAGTATTGTGATGACTACTGATGGAACATTGTGATATCAGTGGTGAGAAAGCATTTTGAAGAGAAGTGCATGGAGCATTGTGATGACAATGTTTATGGAGCATTGTGATGACAATGTTTATGGAGCACTGTGATGACAAGGGTCATGGAGCCTAGGATGACAAGGCCGTAGAACATTGTGATGGCAGGGGTCATGAAGCCTTGTTATGACAGGGGTAAGGGAGCATTGTGATGACAAGGGCATGGAACATTGGTCTGAAAATTTCATGGATTATTGTGATGAGATTCGGCATGGAACATTGTGATGACTAGGGCACGGAACACTGTGATACATGTGTCATGGAGTATTGTAATGACAAGGGCATGGAGCAATGTGATGAGAGGATTCATGGAGCATTGTGATGACTAGGGCACGGAACACTGTGATACATGTGTCATGCAGTATTGTAATGACAAGGGCATGGAGCATTGTGATGAGAACAGTATCGAGCATTGTGATGACAAGCGTCATGGAGCATTGTGCTGACAAGGGCATGGTGCAATGTGATGAGAGGTTCCATGTAGCATTGTGATGAAATGGCATGGAGCATTGTGATGCCAAGTGTCATGGAGCTTTGTGATGACAAAGGTAATGGAGCATTTTGATGACAAGGGCTTGGAACATGGCGATGACAAGGGTCATGGAGCATTGTGATGACAAGGGCATGGAGCATTCTGATGAAAAGGTGCATGGAGCATTGAGGTTACAGGTGTTTTGAAGCAATGTGATGACAAGGGCATGGAGCATTGTGATGAGAAGGCAATGGAGCATTCTGATGACATGCGTCATGGAGCTTTGTGATGACAAGGACATGGAGCATTGTGATTACAGGAGTCTTGGAGCATTGTGATGAAAAGGGAATGGATCAGTATGATGAAAAATGCATGGGGCCTTGTCATGACACTGTTCAAGGAGCATACTCATGATAAGTGTCCGGGAGCATTGGGATGATAAGTGTATTGAGCATTGAGATGACAAATGTCATGGAGCATTGTGATGAGAAGACCATTGATAATTGTGATTACCAGCATCATGGGGCATTGTGATGACAAGTGTTATGGAACATTGTGATCAGAAGGGTTTGGTGCATTATGATGACAGAGTTCATTGAGCATTTTGATTTCATTGTCATGACAATAGCAAGAAATATTATGGTGATGGGCATGGTGCATTGTGATGACAGGATTCATGGAGCATTGAGATGAAAAGGGACATGGAGCATTGTGATTACAGGGGTGTTGGGGAACTGTGACGACAATGGCATGGAGCACAGTGATGAGAAGGCCATGGAGCATTCTGATGACATGCGTCATGGAGCTTTGTGATGACAAATGCATAGAGCATTGTGATTACAGGGGACTTGGAGCATTGTGATGACAAGGGTCATGGAGCATTGTGCTGACAAAGGCATGGAGCATCGTGATGACAAGGAACAAAGATCATCGTGATGAAAAGTTCATGGACCATTGTGGTGACAAAGATCACAAAGCCTTGTGTGAAGAGGTCATGGATCATTGGTCGGACAAGTTTCATGGATTATTGTGATGATAGTGGGCATGGAGCATTGTGATGACTAGGGCATGGAACATTGTGGTGACAAAGGTCACAGAGCGTTGTGTGACGAGGGCATGGACCATTGTGATTACAAAGGTCATGAAGCATTGTGATGACTGGAGTCACGGAGCATTGTGCTGACAGGGGTCATGGAGAATTGTGATGACAAGGGCATGGAGCATTGTGATGACAGGGGCATGGAACATTGGTCTGACTAGTTTCATGGATTATTGTGATGACAGTGGGCATGGCACATTGTCATGACAAGGGCATGGATCATTGTGATGACCAGGTCATAGAGTACTGTGAAGACAGGTGTCAGGGAGCATTGTGATGACATATGTCATTGTCCATTGTGATGACAATGGCATGGAGCATTGTGATACCAAGTGTCATGGAGGACTGTGATAACAAAGGTAATGGAGCATTTTGATGACAATGGCTTGGGACATTGTGATGACAAGGGTCATGGAGCATTGTGATGACAAGGGCCATTGAAAATTTTGATGACAGCGTCGTTAAGCATTTTGATGAAAAGCGCATGGAGCCTGCTATGACAGGGGTCATAGAGCATTGTGATGACAAGTGCATGGGGAATTGTGATGAAAAGATCATGTAACATTGTGATAAGAAGTGTCATGGAGCATTGTGATGACAAGGACGTGGAGAATTGTGATGACATGGGACATGGAGCATTGTGATGACCAGGGCATGGAGCACTGTGATGGCAAGACCGTGGATCACTGTGATGAGAAGATCACGGATAATTGTGATGACGAGCGTCATGGAGCACTGTAATGACAAGGGGCATGGAGCATTGTGAATCCAGGGTTCCTGGAGCATTGTGATGACAAGGGAATGGAGCATTTTCATGAGAAGGCCATGGAGCATTCTGATGACATGCGTCATGAATCATTGTGATGACAAGGGCATGGAGCATTGTGATTACAGAGGTCTTGGAGCACTATGATTACAAGGGTCATGGAGCTTTGGATGACAAGGCCGCGGAACATTGTGATGGCAGGGGTCATGGAGCATTGTTATGACAGGGGTAATGGAGCATTGTGATGACAAGTGCATGGAACATTGGTCTGAAAATTTCATGGATTATTGTGATGAGATTCGGCATGGAGCATTGTGATGACTAGGGCATGGAACACTTGATACATGTGTCATGGAGGATTGTAATGACAAGGGCATGGAGCATTGTGATGAGAAGTGTATCGAGCATTGTGATGACAAGCATCATGGAGCATTGTGCTGACAAAGGCATGGAGCATAGTGAAGATATGGGTAAAAGAGCATTTTGATGAAATTTTCATGGAGCATTGTGGTGACAAATTTCACAGAACCTTTTGATTAAGTGGGCTTGGACCAGTGAGATGACAAGGTACTGGAGCATTGTGATGAGAGGACCATGGAGCCTTTTGGTGACAATTCTCATGGAGCATTCTGATGAAAATGGGCATGGATCTTTGTGATTACAGGGGTATTGGATCCTTCTGATGACAAGACCGTAGAACATGGTGATGGCAGGATTCATGGAGCATGGTTATGACATGGGCAATGGAGGATTGTGATGACAAGGGTATCGAGCATTGGTCTGAAAACTTTCATGGATTACTGTGATGAGAGTGGGCATAGAGCATTGTGATGACAAGGGCACGGAACACTGTGATACAGGGATCATGGAGGTTTGTAAAGACAAGGGCATGGAGCAATGTGATGAGAGGCTTCATGGAGCATTGTGATGACAAGGGCATGGAGCATTGTGATGACAATGGTCATGGAGCATTTTGAATACAAGATTCCCATATCATTGTGTTGTCAAGGGTCATGGAGCTCTGTGATGACAGTGGTCATGGAGCATTGTGATGACAGGGTCATGGAGCATTGTGATAAGAAGGTCATGGAGCATTGGGCTGAAAATGTTCATGGAGTATTGTGATGACAGGGTAATGGGGCATTGTGATGACAAGGTCCTGGGACATTGTGATGAGAAAACCATGGAGCCTTGTGATGACAAGTCTCATGGAGCATTCTGATGAAAAGGTGCATGGAGCATTGTGATTACAGGGGTCATGAAGCATTGTGATGAAAATGGCATGGAGCATTGTGATGCCAAGGGTCATGGAGTTTGTGATGACAAAGTTCATGGAGCATTTTGATGACAAGGTCGTGGTGCATTGTGATGAGAAGGGCAGGGAGCATTTTGATGACAGGGACATGGAGCAATTTGATGAAAAGTATCAGGGAATATTTTGATGACAGGGTTTATGGAACACTGTGATGTAAGGGGTCATGGAGCATTTTGATGAAAAGGGCCATGGAGCATTCTGATGAAAAGGTGCGTGGAGCATTGTGATTACAGGGGTTTTGATGCATTGTGATGACAAGGGCAAGGAGCATTGTGATGAGAAAGCAATGGAGCATTCTGATGACATGCGTCAGGGAGCTTTGTGATGACAAGGACATGGAGAATTGTGGTGACAAAGGTCACAGAGACTTGTGTGACGAGGGCATGGAACATTGTGATGACAAAGGCAATGAAGCATTGTGATGACTGGAGTCATGGAGCATTGTGATGACCGGGTTCATGGAGCATTGTGATGACAATGGCATGGAGCATTGTGATGACAGGGGCATGGAACATTGGTCTGACATGTTTCATGGATTATTGTGATGACAGTGGGCATGGTGCATTGTGATGACAAGGGCATGGAACATTGTGATGACAAGGTTATGGATTATTGTGAAGACAGGTGTCAGGGAGCATTGTGATGATATATGTCATTGTCCATTGTGATGACAATGGCATGGAGCATTGTGATACCAAGTGTCATGGAGGATTGTGATGACAAAGGTAATGGAGCATTTTGATGGCAAGGGCTTGGAACATTGTGATGACAAGGTTCGTGGAGCATTGTGATTACAAGAGCTGGAGCATTGTGATGACATGGGCCATTGAGGATTTTGATGACGATGTCGTGAAGCATTGTGATGACAAGCTCATGGAGCTTGCTATGACAGGGATCATAGAGCATTGCGATGACAAGTGCATGGAGAATTGTTATCACAAGATCAGGTAACATTGTGATAAGAAGTGTCATGGAGCATTGTGATGACAAGGACGTGGAGAATGGTGATGACATTGGACATGGAGCATTGTGATGACCAGAGCATGGAGCATTGTGATGGCAAGACCGTGGAGCATTGTGATGAGAAGATCACGGATAATTGTGATGACGAACGTCATGGAGCACTGTAATGACAAGGGGCATGGAGCATTGTGAATCCAGGGTTCCTGGAGCATTGTGATGACAAGGGAATGGAGCATTTTCATGAGAAGGCCATGGAGCATTCTGATGATATGAGTCATGAATCATTGTGACGACAAGGGCATGGAGCACTGTGATTACAGAGGTCTTGGAGCACTATGATGACAAGGGTCATGGAGCTTTGGATGACAAGGCCGTGGAACATTGTGATGGCAGTGGTCATGGAGCATTGTTATGACAGGGGTAATGGAGCATTGTGATGACAAGTGCATGGAACATTGGTCTGAAAATTTCATGGATTATTGTGATGAGATTCGGCATGGAGCATTGTGATGACTAGGGCATGGAACACTTGATACATGTGTCATGGAGGATTGTAATGACAAGGGCATGGAGCATTGTGATGAGAAATGTAGCGAGCATTGTGATGACAAGTGTAGCGAGCATTGTGATGACAAGCGTCATGGAGCATTGTGCTGACAAAGGCATGGAACATAGTGAAGACATGGGTAAAAGAGCATTGTGATGAAATTTTCATGGAGCATTGTGGTGACAAATTTCACAGAGCCTTTTGATGAAGTGGGCATTGACCATTGTGATGACAAGGTACTGGAGCATTGTGATGAGAGGACCATGGAGCCTTTTGGTGACAATTCTCATGGAGCATTCTGATGAAAAGGGGCATGGAGCATTGTGATTACATGGGTATTGGATCCTTCTGATGACAATACCCTAGAACATTGTGACGACAGGGTTCATGGAGCATGGTTATGACATGGGCAATGGAGGATTGTGATAGTTAAGGGTATCGAGCATTGGTCTGAAAATTTTCATGGATTACTGTGATGAGAGTGGGAATAGAGCATTGTGATGACAAGGGCACGGAACACTGTGATACATGGATCATGGAGGTTTGTAATGACAAGGGCATGGAGCAATATGATGAGAGGCTTCATGGAGCATTGTGATGACATGGGCATGGAGCATTGTGATGACAAGGGTCATGGAGTATTTTTAATACAAGATTCCCATATCATTTTGTTGTCAGGGGTCATGGAGCTCTGTGATGACAGTGGTCATGGAGCATTGTGATGACAGGGTCATGGAGCATTGTGATAAGAAGGTCATGGAGCATTGGGCTGAAAATGTTCATGGAGTATTGTGATGACAGGGTAATGGGGCATTGTGATGACAAGGTCCTGGGGCATTGTGATGAGAAAACCATTGAGCCTTGTGATGACAAATCTCATGGAGCATTCTGATGAAAAGGTGCATGGAGCATTGTGATTACAGGGGTCATGAAGCATTGAGATGAAAATGGCATGGAGCATTGTGATGCCAAGGGTCATGGAGTTTGTGATGACAAAGTTCATGGAGCATTTTGATGACAAGGTCGTGGTGCATTGTGATGAGAAAGGCAGGGAGCATTTTAATGAGAGGGTCATGGAGCAATTTGATGAAAAGTATCATAGAATATTTTGATGACAGTGGTTATGGAACACTGTGATGTCAGGGGTCATGGAGCATTGTGATGAAAAGGGTCATGGAGCATTTTGATGGCAGGGGTCATGGAGCATATTGATTTCATTGTGATGACAATAGCATGAAGCATTATGATGATGGACCTGGTGCATTGTGATGACAGGGTCATGGAGCAATTTTTGAAAAGTGTCATGGAACATTTAGATGACAGTGGTTATGGAACATTGTGATGTCAGGGGTCTTGGAGCATGGTGATGAAAAGGGTGATGGAGCATTCTGATGACAGAGGATATGGAATATTTTGATGTCAGGGATCATGGAGCATTGTGATGATGAGGCATGTGGCATTGTGATGACAGAGGTCATGGAAAATTTTGATGACAGTGGTGAGGGAGTATTGTGATGACTACTGATGGAACATTGTGATATCAGTGGTGAGAAAGCATTTTGAAGAGAAGTGCATGGAGCATTGTGATGACAAGGTTTATGGAGCATTGTGATGACAAGGTTTATGGAGCATTGTGATGACAAGGCTGTGGAGCATTGTGATGACAATTGCATGGCGCATTTTGATGACATGGGTCATGGAGCATTGTGCTGAGAAGCCAATGGAGCATTGTGATGACAAGGGTCATGGAGCATTGTGCTGACAAATTCATGGAACATTGTGATGACAACAGTCACAGAGCATTGCGATGAAAAGTTCATGGAGCATTTTGGTGACAATTGTCACAGAGCCTTGTGATGACGAGGTTAAGTACGATTGTGATGACAAAGGTCATGAAGCATTGTGATGACTGGAGTCACGGAACATTTTGATGACAAGAGTATGGAGCATTCTGATGACAGGGGCATGGTGCATTGGTCTGACAAGTTTCATTGTTTATTGTGATGACAGTGGGCAAGGCGCATTCTGATGAGAAGAGCATGGAGCATTGTGATGAGAAGGTCATGAAGTACTGTCAAGACAGGGGTCTGGGGGCATTGTGATGACATATGTCATGGTCCATTGTGATGACAATGGCATGGAGTATTGTGATGCCAAGTGTCATGGAGGAATGTGATGACAAAGTTAATGGAGCATTGTGATGACAGGGGTTTGGAGCATTGTGATGACAAGGGTCATGAAGCATTTTGATGACAAGGGCATAGAGGATTGTGATGACAAGGGCCATTGAGAATTTTGATGACAAGTTCCTGGAGCATTGTGATGAAAAGCACATGGAGCTTGCTATGACAGGGGTCATGGAGCATTGCGATGACAAGTGCATAGAGAACTGTGATGACAAGAGCATGTAACATTGTGATGAGAAGTGTCTTGGAGCATTGTGATGGCAAGACCGTGTAGCATTGTGATGAGAAGATCACGGATAATTGTGATGACGAGCGTCATGGAGCACTGTAATGACAAGGGGCATGGAGCATTGTGATTACAGGGGTCTTGGAGCATTGTGATGACAAGGGAATGGAGCATTTTGATGAGAAGGCCATGGAGCATTCTGATGACATGCGTCATGAATCATTGTGACCACAAGGGCATGGATCATTGTGATTACAGACGTCTTGGAGCACTGTGATGACAAGGGACATGGAGCCTAGGATGACAAGGCCGTAGAACATTGTGATGGCAGGGGTCATGAAGCATTGTTATGACAGGGGTAAGGGAGCATTGTGATGACAAGGGCATGGAACATTGGTCTGAAAATTTCATGGATTATTGTGATGAGATTCGGCATGGAGCATTGTGATGACTAGGGCACGGAACATTGTGATACATTTGTCATGGAGTATTGTAATGACAAGGGCATGGAGCAATGTGATGAGAGGCTTCATGGAGCATTGTGATGACTAGGGCATGGAACACTGTGATACATGTGTCATGGAGTATTGTAATGACAAGGGGTTGGAACATTGTGATGAGAACAGTATCGAGCATTGTGATGACAAGCGTCATGGAGCATTGTGCTGACAAGGGCATGGTTCAATGTGATGAGAGGTTTCATGTAGCATTGTGATGAAATGGCATGGAGCATTGTGATGCCAAGTGTCATGGAGCTTTGTGATGACAAAGGTAATGGAGCATTTTGATGACAAGGGCTTGGAACATGGCGATGACAAGGGTCATGGAGCATTGTGATGACAAGGGCATGGAGCATTCTGATGAAAAGGTGCATGGAGCATTGAGATTACAGGGGTTTTGAAGCAATGTGATGACAAGGGCATGGAGCATTGTGATGAGAAGGCAATGGAGCATTCTGATGACATGCGTCATGGAGCTTTGTGATGACAAGGACATGGAGCATTGTGATTACAGGAGTCTTGGGGCATTGTGATGAAAAGGGAATGGATCAGTATGATGAAAAATGCATGGAGCCTTGTCATGACACTGTTCAAGGAGAATACTCATGATAAGTGTCCGGGAGAATTGTGATGATAAGTGTATTGAGCATTGAGATGACAAATGTCATGGAGCATTGTGATGAGAAGACCATTGATAATTGTGATTGCCAGCGTCATGGGGCATTGTGATGACAAGTGTTATGGAACATTGTGATCAGAAGGGTTTGGTGCATTATGATGACAGAGTTCATTGAGCAGTTTGATTTCATTGTGATGACAATAGCAAGAAATATTATGGTGATGGGCACGGTGCATTGTGATGACAGGATTCATGGAGCATTGAGATGAAAAGGGGCATGGAGCATTGTGATTACAGGGGTGTTGGGTAACTGTGACGACAATGGCATGGAGCACTGTGATGAGAAGGCCATGGAGCATTCTGATGACATGCGTCATGGAGCTTTGTGATGACAAATGCATAGAGCATTGTGATTACAGGGGACATGGAGCATTGTGATGACAAGGGTCATGGAGCATTGTGCTGACAAAGGCATGGAGCATCGTGATGACAAGGTACAAAGATCATTGTGATGAAAAGTTCATGGAGCACTGTGGTGACAAAGATCACAGAGCCTTGTGTGAAGAGGTCATGGATCATTGGTCTGACAAGTTTCATGGATTATTGTGATGACAGTGGGCATGGAGCATTGTGATGACAAGGGCATGGAACATTGTGGTGACAAAGGTCACAGAGCGTTGTGTGACGAGGGCATGGACCATTGTGATTACAAAGGTCATGAAGCATTGTGATGACTGGAGTCACGGAGCATTGTGATGACAGGGGTCATGGAGCATTGTGATGACAAGGGCATGGAGCATTGTGATGACAGGGGCATGGAACATTGGTCTGAGATGTTTCATGGATTATTGTGATGACAGTGGGCATGGCGCATTGTGATGACAAGGGCATGGAACATTGTGATGACAAGGTCATGGAGTACTGTGAAGACAGGTGTCAGGGAGCATTGTGATGACATATGTTATTGTCCATTGTGATGACAATGGCATGGAGCATTGTGATACCAAGTGTCATGGAGGATTGTGATGACAAAGGTAATGGAGCATTTTGATGACAATGGCTTGGGACATTGTGATGACAAGGGTCATGGAGCATTGTGATGACAAGGGCAATTGAGAATTTTGATGAAAACGTCGTGAAGCATTTTGATGACAAGCGCATGGAGCCTGTTATGTCAGGGGTCATAGAGCATTTTGATGACAAGTGCATGGAGAATTGTGATGAAAAGATCATGTAACATTGTGATAAGAAGTGTCATGGAGCATTGTGATGACAAGGACGTGGAGAATTTTGATGACATGGGACATGGAGCATTGTGATGACCAGGGCATGGAGCATTGTGATGGCAAGACCATGGAGCATTGTGATGAGAAGATCACGGATAATTGTGATAACGAGCGTCATGGAGCACTGTAATGACAAGGGGCATGGAGCATTGTGATTACAGGGGTCTTGGAGCATTGTGATGACAAGGGAAAGGAGCTTTGTGATGAGAACGCCTTGCAATATTCTTTTAACATGCGTCATGAATATTTTTGATGACAAGGGCATGGAAAATTGTGATTACAGGGGTCTTGGAGCACTGTGATGACCAGGATCATGGAGCCTTGGATGACAAGACCGTGGAATATTGTGATGGCAGGGGTCATGGAGCATTGTTATGACAGGGCTAATGGAGCATTGTGATGACAAGGGAATGGAACATTAGTCTGAAAATTTCATGGATTATTGTGATGAGATTCGGCATGGAGCATTGTGAGACTAGGGCATGGAACACTGTGATACATGTGTCATGGGGGATTGTAATGAAAAGGGCATGGAGCATTGTGATGAGAAGAGTATCGAGCATTGTGATGAAAAGCGTCATTGATCATTGTGATGAGAAGAGCATGGAGGAATGGGATGAGAGGTTTCATGTAGCATTGTGATGAAATGGCATGGAGCATTGTGATGCAAAGGGTCATGGAGCTTTGTGATGACAAAGGTCATGGAGCATTTTGATGACAATATCGTGGTGCATTGTGATGAGAAGTGCACGGAGCATTGTGATGACAGGGTCATGGAGCAAATTGATGAAAACTGTCATGTAACATTTTGATTACAGGGGTTATGGAACATTGTGATGTCAGGGGTCATGGAGCATTTTGATGAACAGGGTCATGAAGCATTCTGATGAAAAGGTGCATGGAGCATTGTGATTACAGGGGTTTTGAAGCATTATGATGACAAGGGCAAGGAGCATTGAGATGAGAAGGCAATGGAGCATTCTGATGACATGCGTCATGGAGCTTTGTGATGACAAGTGCATGGAGCATTGTGGTGACAAAGATCACAGTGCCATGTGTGACGAAGGCATGGACCATTGTGATGACAAATGTCATGAAGCATTGTGATGACTGAAGTCACGGAGCATTGTGATGACAGGGGTCATGGAGCATTGTGATGACAAGGGCATGGAGCATTGTGATGACAGGGGCATGGAACATTTGTTTGACAAGTTTCATGGATTATTGTGATGACAATTGGCATGGCGCATTGTGATGACAAGGGCATGGAACATGGTGATGACAAGGTCATGGAGTATTGTGAAGACAGGTGTCAGGGAGCATTGTGATGACATATGTCATTGTCCATTGTGATGACAATGGCATGGAGCATTGTGATACCAAGTGTCATGGAGGATTGAGATGACAAAAGTAATGGAGCATTTTGATGACAAGGGCTTGGGACATTGTGATGACAATGGTCATGGAGCATTGTGATTACAAGGGCATGGAGCATTGTGATGACAAGGGCCATTGAGAATTTTGATGACAACGTCTTGAAGCATTGTGATGACAAACGCATAGAGCTTGCTATAAGAGGGGTCATAGAGCATTGCAGTGACAAGTTCATGGAGAATTGTGATGACAAGATCATGTAACATTGTGATAAGAAGTGTCATGGTGCATTGTGATGACAAAGACGTGGAGAATTTTGATGACATGGGATATGGGGCATTCTGATGAGAGGGGTCATGGAGCAATGTGCTGACAAGGGTCATGGAGCATTGTGATTGGAAGGTCATGGAGCATTGGGCTGAAAATGTTCATGGGGTATTGTGATGACAGGGGTAAAGGAGCATTGTGATGACAAGGGAATGGAGCATTGCGATGACAAGTTCCTGGAGCAGTGTGTTGAGAAAACCATGGAGTCATGTGATGACAAGTCTCATCGAGCATTCTGATGAATAGGGGTATTGAGCATTGTGATTACAGTTGTCTTGGAGCATTGTGATTACAAGGGCATGGATCATTGTGATGAGATGTCCATGGAGCATTCTGATGACATGTGTCATGGATCTTTGTGACGACAAGGGCATGGAGCATTGTGATTACAGTGGTCTTGGAGCATTGTGATGACAAGGGCCAGGGAGCCTTGGATGACATGGCCGTGGAACATTGTGTTGGCAGGTGGCATGGAGCATTGTTATGACAGGGGTAATGGAGCATTGTGATGACAAGGGAATGGATCATTGGTCATAAAATTTCATGGATTATTGTGATGAGATTCGGCATGGAGCATTGTGATGACTAGGGAATGGAACACTGTGATACATGTGTCATGGAGGATTGTAATGACAAGGGCATGGAGCTATGTGATGAGAAGGGTATCGAGCTTTGTGATGACAAGTGTCATGGAGCATTGTGCTGACAAGGGCATGGAGCAATGTCATGAGTGGTTACATGTAGCATTGTGATGAAATGGCATGGAGCATTGTGATGCCAAGGGTCATAGAGCTTTGTGATGACAAAGGTCATGGAGCATTTTGATGACAAGGTTGTGGTGCACTGTGATGAGAAAGGCAGGGAGCATTGTGATGACAGGGTCATGGAGAAAATTGATGAAAAGTGTCATGGAACATTGTGATGACAGGGGTTATGAAACATTGTGATGTCAGGGGTCATGGAGCATTTTGAGGAAAGGGTCATGGAGTATTCTGATGAAAAGGTCCATGGAGCAGTGTGATTACAGGGGTTTTGAAGCATTCTGATGACAAGGGCATGGAGCATTTTGATGAGAAGGCAATGGAGCATTCTGATGACATGTGTCATGGATCTTTGTGACGACAAGGGCATGGAGCATTGTGATTACAGGGGTGTTGGAGCATTGTGATGACAAGGGCCATGGAGCCTTGGATGACATGGCCGTGGAACATTGTGATGGCAGGGGTCATGGAGCATTGTTATGACAGGGGTAATGGAGCATTTTGATGCCAAGGGCATGGAACATTGGTCTAAAAATTTCATGGATTATTGTGATGAGATTCGGCATGGAGCATTGTGATGATTAGGCAATGGAACACTGTGATACCTGTGTCATGGAGGATTGTAATGACAAGGGCATGGAGCATTGTGATGAGAAGAGTATCGAGCATTGTGATGACAAGTGTCATGGAGCATTGTGCTGACAAGGGCATGGAGTAATATGATGAGAGGTTACATGTAGCATTGTGATGAAATGGCATGGAGCATTGTGATGCCAAGGGTCATGGAGCTTTGTGATGACAAAGTCATGGAGCATTTTGATGACAAGGTTGTGGTGCACTGTGATGAGAAAGGCAGGGAGCATTGTGATGACTGGATCATGGAGCAAATTGATGAAAAGCGTCATGGAACATTGTGATGACAGGGGTTATGAAACATTGTGATGTCAGGGGTCATGGAGCATTTTGAGGAAAAGTGTCATGGAGCATTCTGATGAAAAGGTGCATGGAGCATTGTGATTACACGGGTTTTGAAGCATTGTGATGACAAGGGCATGGAGCATTGTTATGAGAAGGCAATGGAGCATTCTGATGACATGCGTCATGGAGCTTTGTGATGACAAGGACATGGAGCATTGTGATTACAGGGGTCTTGGAGCATTGTGATGAAAAGGGCATGGATCATTGTGATGACCAGCGTCATGGGGCATTGTGATGACAAGTGTTATGGAACATTTTGATCAGAAGTGTTTGGTGCATTGTGATGACTGAGCTCATTGAGCATTTTGATTTCATTGTGATGACATTAGCATGAAATATTATGGGGATGGGCACGGTGCATTGTGATGACAGGGTTCATGGAGCATTTTGATGACAAGGGAATGGAGCATTGTGATGAAAAGGGCATGGCGCATGGGGATGAGAAGGCCATGGAGCATTTTGAAGACATGCTACATGAAGCTGTGTGATGACAAGGGCATGGAGCATTGTGATTACAGGAGTCTTGGAGTATTGTGATGAAAAGTGCATGGATCATTGTGATGAAAAATGCATGGAGCCTTCTCATGACAGGTTTCAAGGAGCATATTCACGACCATTGTCAGGGAGCATTGTGATGACAAGTTTATTGAGAATTGTGATGAAAAAGGTCATGGAGTATTGTGAATAGAAGACCATGGATAATTGTGATGATGAGCGTCATGGGGTGTTGTGATGACAAATGTTATGGAACATTGTGATCAAAAGTGTTTGGAGCATTGTGATGACAGAGGTCATGGAGCATTTTGATTTCATTGTGATGACAATAGCATGAAGCATAATGATGATGGGCATGGTGCATTGTGATGACAGGGTTCAAGGAGCATTGAGATGAAAAGGGGCATGGAGCATTGTGATTACAGTGGTCTTGGAGCACTGTGATGACAAGGACATGGAGCATTGTGATGAGAAGGCGAAGGCGCATTCTGATGACATGCGTCATGGAGCTTTGTGATGACAAGGGCATGGAGCATTGTGATTCCAGGGGTCTTGGAGCATTGTGATGACAAGGGTCATGGAGCCTTGTGATGAGAAGGCCGTGGAACATTGTAATGGCAGTTTTCATGGAGCATTGTTATAACAGTGGTAATGGAGCATTTTCATGACAAGGGCATGGAGAATTGGTCTGAAAATTTTCATGGATTATTGTGATGAGAGGGGGCATGGATCATTGTGATGACAAGGGCACGGAACACTGTGATACATGGGTCATGAAGGATTGTAATGACAAGCCTTGTAGCTTTGTGTTAAGAAGAGCATCGAGCATTGTGATGAAAAGCATCATGGAGCCTGTGATGACAAGGACATGTAACAATGTGTTGAGAGGGTTCATGGAGCATTTTGATGACAATGGCATGGAGCATTGTGATGCCAAGGGTCACGGAGCTTTGTGATGACAAAGGTCATGGAGGGTTTTGATGACAAGGGCGTGGTGCACGGTGATGAGGAGGGCAGTGAGAATTGTGATGAAAGGGTCATGGAGCAATTTGATGAAAAGTGTCATGGGACATTTTGATGACAAGGGTTATGGAAAATTGTGATGTCAGGGGTCAGGGAGCATTGTGATGAAAAGTGTCATTGAGCATTGTGATGACAGGGGTCATGGAACATTGTGATGACAGGGGTGAGGGAGTATTGTGATGACTAGTGATGGAACATTATGATATCAGTGATGGGAGAGACTTTTGATGGGAAGTGCATGGAGCATTGTGACGACAAGGTTTATGGAGCACTGTGATGACAAGGTTGTGGAGCATTGTGATGACAAGCACATGTTGCATTGTGATGACACAGGTCATGTGGCATTGTGCAGACAAGCACATGGAGCATTTTGATGACAAGGGTCATGGAGCATTGTGCTGACAAAGGCATGGAGCATAGTGATGACATGAGTAAGAGAACATTGTCATGAAAATTTCATGGAGCATTGTGACAAATGTCACAGAGCCTTTTGATGACGAGTGCATGCACCATTGTGATGACAGGGGTCATGGAGCATTTTGATGACTGTGGTCATGGAGCATTGTGATGACATGGGTCATGAAACATTGTGATGAGAAGGTCATTGATCATTGGGCTGAAAATGTACATAGATTATTGTGATGACATTGGTCATGGAGCATTGTGATGACAAGGGAATGGAGCACTGTGATGACAAGGTCCTGGAGCATTGTAATGAGAGGACCATGGAGCCTTGTGATGACAAGTGTCATGGAGCATTCTGATGAAAAGGTGCATGGAGCATTGTGATTACAGGGGTTTTGTAGCATTGTGATGACAAGGGCATGGAGCATTGTGATGTGAAGGCCATGGAGCATTCTGATAACATGCATCATGGAGCTTTGTGATGACAAGGACATGGATCATTGTGATGAAAATTGCATGGAGCCTTGTCATGACACGGTTCAAGTAGCATACTGATGAGAAATTTCAAGGAGCATTGTGAAGATAAGTGTATTGAACATTGTGATGACAACGATCATGGAGCATTGTGATGAGAAGACCATGGATAATTGTGATGACCAGCCTCATGAGGCATTGTGATGACAAGAGTTATGGAACATTGTGATCAGAAGGGTTTGGAGCATTGTGATGACAGAGGTCATTGAGCATTTTGATTTCATCGTGATGACAACAGCATGAAATATTATGGTGATGGGCATGGTGCATTGTGATGACAGAGTTCATTGAGCATTGAGATGAAAAGGGGCATGGAGCACTGTGATTACAGGGGTCTTGCAGCTTTGTGATGACAAAGGCATGGAGCATTGTGATGAGAAGGCCATGGAGCATTCTGATGACTTGCGTCATGGAGCTTTGTGATGACAAGGGCATGGAGCATTGTGATTAGAGGGGTCTTGGAGCATTGTGATGAGTAGGTTCATGGAGGCTTGTGATGACAAGGTCGTGGAACCTTGTGATGGCAGGGGTCATGGAGCATTGTTATGAGAAGGGCACGGAACACGGTGATACATAGATCATGCAGGATTTTAATGACAAGGACATGTAGCATTGTGCTGAGAAGGGCATCGAGCGTTGTGATGACAAGCCTCATTGAGATTTGTGATGACAAGTGCATGGAGCAATGTGTTGAGAGGGTTCATGGAGCATTGTGATGACAATGGAATGGAGCATTGTGATGCCAAGTGTCATGGAGATTTGTGATGACAAAGGTCATGGAGCATTATGAAAACAAGTGCGTGGTGCATTGTGATGAGAAGTGCAGGGAGCATTGTGATGACATGGGTTATGGAGCATTGTGCTTACACGCGCATCGAGCATTGTGCTGACAAGGGTCATGGAGCATTGTGCTGACAATGGCATCGAGCTTTGTAATGACAAGGGTCGTAGAGCATTGTGATGAATAGTTCATGGAGCACTGTGGTGACAAAGGTCACAAAGCCTTGTGTGACGAGGTAATGGACCATTGTGATGACAAATGTCATGAAGCACTGTGATGACTGTAGTCACGGAGCATTGTGATGACAGTGAACTTGGAGCATTGTGATGCCAAAGGCATGGAGCATTGTGATGAGAATGCCATGGAGCATTCAGAGGACATGTGTCATGGATCTTTGTGATGACAAGGGCAGGGAGCATTGTGATTACAGGGGTCTTGGAGCATTGTGATGAAAAGGGAATGGATCATTGTGATGAAAAAGGCATGGAGACTTTTCATGACAGGGTTCATGGAGCATACTGATGACAAGTGTCAGGGAGCATTGTGGTGATAAGTGTATTGAGGATTGTGGTGACAAAGGTCATTGAGCATTGTGATGATTAAACCATTCATAATTGTGATGACGAGCGTCATGGGGCATTGTGATGACAAGTGTTATGGAACATTGTGATCAGAAGGGTTTTTAGCATTGTGATGACAGATGTCATGGAGCATATTAATTGCATTGTGATGACAATAGCATGAAGCATTATGATGATGGGCATGGTGCATTGTGATGACAGGGTTCATGGAGCATTGATATACAAAGGGGCATGGAGCACTGTGATTAGAGGGGTCTTGGAGCACTGTGATGACAAGGGCATGGAGCATTGTGATGAGAAGGCCATGGAGCATTCTGATGACCTGCGTCATGGATCTTTGTGATGACTAGGGCATGGAGCATTGTGATTACAGTGGTCTTGGAGCATTGTGATGACAAGCGTCATGGAGCCTTGGATAACAAGGCCGTGGAACATTGTGATGGCAGGGATCATGGAGCATTGTTATCACAGGGGTCATGGAGCATTGTGATGACAAAGGCATGGAGCATTGTGATGACAGGTGATGGAACATTGGTCTGACAAGTTTCATGGATTATTGTGATGACAGTGGGCATGACGCATTGTGATGACAAGGGCATGTAGCATTGTGATGACAAGGTCAGGGAGTATTGTGAAGACAGGTGTCAGGGAGCATTTTGATGAAATATGTCATGGTCCATTGCGATGACTATTGCATGGAGCATTGTGATGTCAAGTGTCATGGAGGATTATGATGACAAAGGTAATGGAGCATTTTGATGACAAGGGCTTAGAGCTTCGTGATGACAAGGGTCATGGAGCATTGTGATGACAGGGGCATGGCACACTGTGATGACAAGAGCTTGGAGCATTGTGGTGACAAATGTCACAGAGCCTTGTGTGACGAGGGCATGGATCATTGTGATGACATATGTCATAAAGCATTGTTATGACTGGAGTCACGGAGCATTGTGATGACAGGCGTCATGGAGCATTGTGATGACAAGTGCATGGAGCATTGTGATGACAGGGACATGGAACATTGGTCTGACAAGTTTCATGGATTATTGTGATATCAGTGGGCATGGCTCATTGTGATGACAAGGGCATGGAGCATTGTGATGACAAGGTCATGGAGTATTGTGAAGACAGGTGTCTGGGAGCATAGTGATGACTTATGTCATGGTCCATTGTGATGACAATGGCATGGAGCATTGTGATGTCAAGAGTCATGGAGGATAGTGATGACAAAGGTAATGGAGCATTTTGATAACAAGGGCATGGAGCATTGTGATGACAGGGGCATGGAACATTGTGATGACAACGGCACGGAACACTGTGATACATAGATCATGCAGGATTGTAATGACAAGGGCATGGAGCATTGTGATGAGAAGTGCATCGAGCGTTGTGATGACAAGCCTCATGGAGATTTGTGATGACAAGCGCATGGCGCATTGTGATGACATGGGTCATGGAGCACTGTGCTGACAAAGGCATGGTGCATTTTGATGACAAGGGTCACAGAGAATTGTGATGAAAAGTTCATGGAGCATTGTGGTGACAAAGGTTACAGAGCCTTGTGTGACAATGGCATGGACCATTGAGATGACAAAGGTCATGAAGCTTTGTGATGACAGGAGTCACGGAGCATTCTGATGACAGGGGTCATGGAGCATTGTGATGACAGGGTTCATGGGGCATTGTGATTAGAACGTCATGGAGCATTGGGCTCAAAATGTTCATGGAGTATTGTGATGACAGGCGTCATGGGGCATTTTGATGACATGGGAAAGGATCATTGTGATTAAAAGGGCATGGAGCATGGTGATGAGAAGGCCATGGAGCATTCTGAAGACATGAGTCATGAAGCTTTGTGATGACAATGGCGTGGAGCATTGTGATTCCAGGGGTCTTGGAGCATTGTGAGGAAAAGGGCATGGATCATTGTGTTGAAAAATGCATGGAGCTTTGTCATGACAGGGTTCAAGGAGCATACTTTCGACAAGTGTCAGGGAGCATTGTGATGACAAAGGTAATGGAGTACTGTGAATAGAAACCCATGGATAACTGTGATGATGAGCGTCATTGGGCGTTGTGATGACTAGTGTTATGCAACATTGTGATCACAAGTGTTTGGAGCATTGTGATGACAGAGGTCATTGAGCATATTGATTTCATTTTGATGACAAAAGCATGAATCATTATGATTATGCGCATGGTGCATTGTGTTGACACGGTTCATGGAGCATTGAGATGAAAAGGGGCATGGAGCATTGTGATTACAGGTGTTTTGGACCATTGTGATGACAAGGGCATGGAGCATCATGAATGAGAAAGCCATGGAGCATTCTGATGACATGCGTCATGGAGCTTTGTGATGACAAGTGTATGCAGAATTGTGATTACAGTGTTTGGAGCATTGTGATGACAAGTGTCATGGAGTCTTGTGATGACAAGGCCATGGAAACTTGTGAAGGCAGGTGTCATGTAGCATTGTTATGACAGGGGTAATGGAGCATTGTGATGAAAAGGGCATGGAGCATTGTTCTGAAATGTTTCATCGACTATTGTGATGAGAGTCTGCATGGAGCATTGTGATGACAAGGGCACAGAAAACTTTAAAACATGGGTCATGGAGGATTGTAATGACAAGGACATGGAGCATTGTGATGAGAAGGGCATCGAGCATTGTGATGACAAGCGACATGGAGGTTTGTGATGACAAGGGCATGGAGCAATGTGATGAGACGCTTCATGGAGCATTGTGATGACAATTGCATGGAGCATTGTGATGACAAGTGTCATAGAGTTTTGTGATGACAAAGGTCATGGAGCATTTTGATGACAAGGTCGTGGTGCATTGTGATGAGAAGGGCAGGGAACATTGTGCTAACAGGGTCATGGAGCAATTTGGTGAAAAACTCATGGAATATTTTGATGAGAGTGGTTATGGAAAATTGTGATGTCAGGGGTCATGGAGCATTGTGATGAAAATGGTAATGTAGCATTTTGATGACAGGGATCATGGAGCATTGTGATATCATTGGTCATGGAGCATTTTGATGATAAGTGCATGTAGCATAGTGATGATAGGGGTCATGGAACATTGTGATGACAGGGGTGAGGGAGTATTGTGAAGACTAGTGATGGAACATTGTGATATCAGTGGTGAGAGAGCATTTTGATGAGAAGTGCATGGAGCATTGCGATGACAAGCACATGGTGCATTGTGATGACAAGTGTCATGGATCATTGTGCTGACAAAGGCATGGTGCATTGTGATGACAAGGGTCACAGGGCATTGTGATGAAAAGGACATGGATCATTGTGATGCAAAATTCATGGAGCCTTGTCATGACAGGGTTCAAGGAGCATACTGATGACAAGTGTCAGAGAGTATTTTGATGAAAAGTGTATTGAGCATTGTGATGACAAGGTTCATGGAGTATTGTGAATAGAAGGCCATGGATAATTGTGATGATGAGCGTCATGGGGCGTTGTGATGACAAGTGTTATGGAACATTGTGATCACAAGGGTTTGGAGCATTGTGATGACAGAGGTCATGGAGCATTTTGATTTCATTTTGATGACAATAGCATGAAGCATTATGATGATGGGCATGGTGCATTGTGATGACACGGTTCATGGAGATTTGAGATGAAAAGGGGCATTGAGCATTGTGATTACAGAGGTCTAGGAGAATTGTGATGACAAGGGTATGGAGCATCGTGAATGAGAAGGCCATGGAGCATTCTGATGACATGCGTCATGGAGCTTTGTGATGACAAGAACATGGAGCATTGTGATGACAAGGGTTATGGAGCCTTGTGATGACAAGGCCGTGGAACATTGTAATGGCAGGTGTCATGGAGCATTGTTATAACAGGGGTAATGGAGCATTTTGATGACAATGGCATGGAGAATTGGTCTGAAAAGCTTCATGGAGTATTGTGATGAGAGGGGGCATGGAGCATTGTGATGACAAGGGCACGGAACACTGTGATACATGGGTCAAGGCGGATTGTAATGACATGGGCATGGAGCATTGTGTTAAGAAGAGCATCGAGCATTGTGATGAAAACATCACGGAGCCTGTGATGACAAGGGCATGGAACAATGTGATGAGAGTGTTCATGGAGCATTTTGATGACAATGGCATGGAGCATTGTGATGCCAAGGGTCATGTAGCATTGTGATGACAAAGGTCATGGAGCATTTTGAGGACAAGCACGTGGTGAACTGTGTTGAGAAGGGCAGGGATCATTGTGATGAAAAGGGCATGGAGCATTGTGATGAAAAAGGCATGGAGCCTTTTCATGACAGGGTTCAAGGAGCATTCTGACGAAAAGTGTCAGGGAGCATTGTGATGACAAGTGTATTGAGCATTGTGATGACAAAGTTCATGGAGCATTGTGATGACAAGGGCATGGAGTATTGTGATGACAGGCATCATGGAGCGTTGTGATGACAACTGTTATGCAACATTGTGATCACAAGAGTTTGGAGCATTGTGATGACACAGGTCATGGAACATTTTGATTTCAAGAATCACGGAGCATTGTGATGACAAGGGCATGAAACAATGTGATCCCAAAATTCACGGAGGATTGTGATGACACTGGTAATGGAGAATTGTGATGCCAATTCCATGGAGCATTGTGATGACAAGGTCATGTAGCATTTTGATGAAAAAGGCATGGAGAATTGTGATGACAAGTGTCATGGAGCTCTGTGACGACAAGCGTCAAGGAGCATTGTGATTACAGGGGTCATGGAGCATTGGGATGACAAGCACATGGAACATTTTGATTACAAGTGGCATGGATCATTTTGATGACTGTGGTCATGTAGCATGGTGATGACATGTGGCATGGAGCTTTGTGATGAAAAGGTCATGGAGCATTGGGCTGAAAATATTCATGGAGTACTGTGATGACAGGGGTCATGGAGCATTTTGATGAGAAGGGAAAGGATCAATGTGATGAGAAGGTCCTGGAGCATTGTGATGAGAGGGCCGTGGAGCCTTGTGATGACAACGGTCATGGAGCATACTGATTAAAAGGTGCAGCATTGAGATTACAGGGGTTTTGAAGCATTGTGATGACAAGGGCATGGAGTATTGTGATGAGAAAGCAATGGGGCATTCTGATGACATGCGTCATGGAGCTTTGTGATGACAAGGACATGGAGCATTGTGATTACAGGGGTCTTGGAGCATTGTGATGAAAAGGGAATGGATCATTGTGATGAAAAATGCATGGAGCCGTGTCATGACAGGGTTCAAGGAGCAACTGATGACAACTGTCAGGGAGCTTTGTGATGATAAGTGTATTGAGCATTGTGATGACAAAGATCATGGAGCATTGTGATGAGAAGTACATGGATAATTTTGATGACCAGCGTCATGAGGCATTGTGATGACAAGTGTTATGGAACATTGTGATCAGAAGGGTTTGGTGCATTGTGATGACAAAGGTCATTGAGCGTTTTGATTTCATTGTGATGACAATAGCATGAAATATTATGGTGATGGACATGGTCAATGTTGATGACAGGGTTCATGGATCATTGAGATGAAAAGGGGCATGGAGCATTGTGATTACAGGGCTGTTGGAGCATTGTGATGACAAGAGCATGGAGCATTGTGATTACAGGGGTCTTGAAGCATTGTGATGCCAAGGGTCATGGAGGCTTGTGATGACAAAGGTCATGGAGCATTTTGATGACAAGTTCGTTGTGCATTGTGATGAGAAGGGCAGGGAGCATCGTGATGACAGGGTCTTGGAGCAAATTGATGAAAAGTGTCAGGGAACATTTTGATAACAGGGGTTATGGAACATTATGTTGACAAGGGCATGGAGTATTGTGATGTGGAGGCAATGGAGCATTCTGATGACATGCGTCATGGAGCTTTGTGATGAAAAGGTCATGGAGCATTGTGATTACAGGGGTCATAGAGCATTGCGATGACCAGTGCATGGAGAATTGTGATTACAGGGGTCATAGAGCATTGCGATGACCAGTGCATGGAGAATTGTGATGAAAATATCATGTAACATTGTGATAAGAAGTATCTTGGAGCAATGTGATGACAAGGACTTGGAGAATTGTGATGACATGGGACATGGAGCATTGTGATGGCAAGACTGTGGAGCATTGTGATGAGAAGATCACGGATAATTGTGATGACGAGCGTCATGGAGCACTATAATGAAAAGGGGCATGGAGCATTGTGATTACAGGGGTCTTGGAGCATTGTGATGACAAGGGCATGGAGCATTGTGATGAGAAGGTCTCGGAGTATTCTGATGACATGCGTCATGAATCTTTGTGACGACAAGGGCATGGAAAATTGTGCCTACAGGGGTCTTGGAGCACTGTGATGACAAGGGTCATGGAGCCTTGTATGACAAGGCCGTGAAACATTGTGATGGCAGGGGTCATTGTTATGACAGGTGTAATGGAGCATTGTGATGACAAGGGCATGGCATATTGGTCTGAAAATTACATGGATTATTGTGAAGAGATTCGGCATGGAGCATTGTGATGACTAGGGCACGGAACACTGTGACACATGTGTCATGGGGGATTGTAATGACAAGGGCATGGAGCATTGTGATGAGAAGAGTATCGAGCATTGTGATGACAAGCGTCATGGTGCATTGTGCTGACAAGGGCATGGAGCAATGTGATGAGAGGTTTCATGTAGCATTGTGATGAAATGACATGGGTCATTGGGATGCCAAGGGTCATGGAGCTTTGTGATGACAAAGGTCTTGGAGCATTTTGATGACAAGTTCGTGGTGCATTGTGATGAGAAGGGCAGGGAGCATTGTGATGACAGGGTCATGGAGCAAATTGATGAAAAGTGTCTTGGAACATTTTGATGACAGGGGTTATGGAACATTGTGATGTCAGGGGTCATGGAACATTTTGATGAAAATGGTCATGGAGCATTCTGATGAAAAGGTGCATAGAGCATTGTGATTACAGGGGTTTTGAAGCATTGTGATGACAAGGGCAAGGAGCATTGTGATGAGAAGGCAATGGAGCACTCTGATGACATGCGTCATGCAGCTTTTTGATGACAAGGACATGGAGCATTGTGGTGACAAAGGTCACAGAGCCTTGTGTGATGAGGGAATGGACCATTGTGATGACAAAATTCATGAAGCATTGTGATGACTGGAGTCACGGAGCATTGTGATGACAGGGGTAATTGAGCATTGTGATGACAAAGGCATGGTGCATTGTGATGACTGGGGCATGGAACATTGGTCTGACAAGTTTCATGGATTATTGTGATGACAGTGGGCATGGCACATTGTGATGACAAGGGCATGGAACATTGTGATGACAAGGTCATGGAGTATTGTGAAGACAGGTGTCAGGCAGCATTGTGATGACATATGTCATTGTATATTGTGATGACAATGGCATGGAACAATGTGATACCAAGTGTCATGGAGGATTGTGATGACAAAGGTAATGGAGCATTTAGATGACAAGTGCTTGGGAGATTGTGATGACAAAGTTAATGGAGCATTTTGATGACAAGTGCTTGGGACATTGTGATGACAAGGGCCATTGAGAATTTTGATGACAACGTCGTGAAGCATTGTGATGACAAGCGCATGGAGCTTGCTATGACAGTGGTCATAGAGCATTGCGATGACAAGGGTATGAAGAATTGTGATGACAAGATCATGTAACATTGTGATAAGAAGTGTCATGGAGCATTGTGATGACAAGGACGTGGAGAATTGTGATGACATGGGACATGGAGCATTGTGTTGACCAGGGCATGGAGCATTGTGATGGCAAGACCGTGGAGCACTGTGAGAGAAGATCACGGATAATTGTGATGACGAGCGTCATGGAGCTCTGTAATGACAAGGGGCATGGTGCATTGTGATTACAGAAGTTTTGGAGCATTGTGATGACAAGGGAATGGAGCATTTTAATGAGAAGACCATGGAGCATTCTGATGACATGCGACATGAATCATTTTGACGACAAGGGCATGGAGCATTGTGATTACAGATGTCTTGGAGCACTATGATGACAAGGGTCATGGATCCTTGGATGACAAGGCCGTGGAACATTGTGATGGCAGGGGTCATGGAGCATTGTTATGACAGGGGTAATGGAGCATTGTGATGACAAGGGCATGGAATATTACTCTGAAAATTTCTTGGATTATTGTGATGAGATTAGGCATGGAGCATTGTGATGACTAGGGCACGGAACACTGTGATACATGTGTCATGGAGGACTGTAATGACAAGGGCATGGAGCATTGTGATGAGAAGAGTATCGAGCATTGTGATGACAAGCGTCATGGAGCATTGTGCTGACAAGGGCATGGAGCAATGTGATGAGAGGTTTCATGTAGCATTGTGATAAAATGGCATGGACTATTGTGATGCAAAGGGTCATGGAGCAATGTGATGAGAGGTTTCATGTAGCATTGTGGGAAAATGGCATGGAGTATTGTGATGCCAAGGTTCATGGAGCTTTGTGAGGGCAAAGGTCATGGAGCATTTTGATGACAAATTCGTAGTGCTTTGTGATGAGAAGGGCCCGGAGCATTGTGATGACAGGGTCATGGAGCAAACTGATGAAAAGTGTCATGGAATATTTTGATGACAGTGGTTACGGAACACTGTGATGTCAGGGGTCATGGAGCATTTTGATGAAAAGGGTCATGGAGCATTCTGATGACATGCGTCATGGAGCTTTGTGATGACCAGGACATGGAGCATTGTGGTTACAAAGGTCACAGAGTCTTGTGTGACGAGGGCAGGGTCCATAGTGAGGACAAACGTCATGAAGCATTATGATGACTGGAGTCACGAAGCATTGTAATGACAGGGGTCATGGAGCATTGTGATGACAATGGCATGGAGCATTGTGATAACTGGGGCATGGAACATTGGTCTGATATGTTTCATGGATTATTGTGATGACAGTGGGCAAGGCACATTGTGATTACAAGGGCATGGAACATTGTGATGACAAGGTCATGGAGTATTGTGAAGACAGGTGTCAGGGAGCATTGTGATGACATATGTCATTGTCCATTGTGATGACAATGGCATGGAGCATTGTGATACCAAGTGTCATGGAGGATTGTGATGACAAAGGGAATGGAGCATTTTGATGACAAGGGCTTGGAACATTGCGATGACAAGGGTCATGGAGCATTGTGATGACAAGGGCATGGAGCATTGTGATGACAAGGGACATTGAGAATTTTCATGACAACGTCGTGAAGCACTGTGATGACAAGCACATGGAGCTTGCTATGACAGTGGTCATAGAGCATTGTGATGACAAGTGCATGGAGAATTGTGATGACAAGATCATGTAACATTGTGATGAGAAGTGTCATGGAGCATTGTGATGACAAGGATGTGGAGCATTGTGATGACATGTGACATAGAGCATTGTGATGACCAGGGCATGGAGCATTGTGATGGCAAGACCGTAGAGCATTGTGATGAGAAGATCACGGATAATTGTGATGACGAGCGTCATGGAGCTCTGTAATGACAAGGGGCATGGAGCATTGTGATTACAGGTTTCCTGGACCATTGTGATGACAAGGGCATGGAGCATTTTCATGAGAAGGCCATGGAGCATTCTGATGACATGCGTCATGAATCATTGTGATGACAAGGGCATGGAGCATTGTGATTACAGAGGTCTTGGAGCACTGTGATGACAAGGGTCATGGAGCTTTGGAAGACAAGGCCGTGGAACATTGTGATGGCAGGGGTTATGGAGCATTGTTATGACAGGGGTAATGGAGCATTGTGATGACAAGGGCATCGAACATTGGTCTGAAAATTTCATGGATTATTGTGATGAGATTCGGCATGGAGCCTTGTGATGACTAGGGCACGGAACACTTGATACATGTGTCATGGAGGATTGTAATGACAAGGGCATGGAGCATTGTGATGAAAAGAGTATCGAGCATTGTGTTGACAAGCGTCATGGAGCATTGTGCTGACAAAGGCAGGGAGCATGGTGAAGACATGGGTAAAAGAGCATTGTGATGAAAATTTCATGGAGCATTGTGGTGACAAATTTCACAGAGCCTTTTGATGAAGTGGGCATGGACCAGTGTGATAACATGGTACTGGAGCATTGTGATGAGAGGACCATGGAGCCTTGTGGTGACAATTCTCATGGAGCATTCTGATGAAAAAGGGCATGGAGCATTGTGATTACAGGTGTATTGGATCCTTGTGATGACAAGGCCGTAGAATATTGTGATGGCAGGGTTTGGGAGCATGGTTATGACATGGGCAATGGAGCATTGTGATGACAAGGGCATCGAGCAATGGTCTGAAAAGTTTCATGGATTATTGTGATGAGAGTGGGCATAGAGCATTGTGATGACAAGGGCACGGAACACTGTGATGTATGGATCATGGAGGACTGTAATGACAATGGCGTGGAGCAATGTGATGAGAGGCTTCATGGAGCACTGTGATGACAAGGGCATGGAGCATTGTGATGACAAGGATCATGGAGCATTTTGATGACAAGATTCCCATATCATCGTGTTGTCAGGTGTCATGGAGCTCTGTGATGACAGTGGTCATGGAGCATTGTGATGACAGGGTCATGGAGCATTGTGATAAGAAGGTCATAGAGCACTGGGCTGAAAATGTTCATGGAGTATTGTGATGACAGGTGTAATGGGGCATTGTGATGAGAAGGGAATGGAGCATTGTGATGACAAGGTCCTGGGGCACTGTAATGAGAAAACCATGGAGCCTTGTGATGACAATTCTCATGGAGCATTCTGATGAAAAGGTTCATGGAGCATTGTGATTACAGGGGTCATGAAGCATTGTGATGAAAATGGCATGGAGCATTGTGATGCCAAGGGTCATGGAGCTTTGTGATGACAAAGTTCATGGAGCATTTTGATGACAAGTTCGTGGTGCATTGTGATGAGAAGGGCAGGGAGCATTGTGATGACAGGGTCATGGAGCAATTTGATGAAAAGTATCAGGGAATATTTTGATGACAGTGGTTATGGAACACTGTTATGTCAGGGGTCATGGAGCATTGTGATGAAAAGGGTCATGGAGCATTTTGATGGCAGGGGTTATGGAACATTGTGATGTCAGGTTTCATGAAGCATTGTGATGATAATGTCATGCAGCATTGTCATGACAGGGATAATGGAACATTGTGATTACAGGGGGGAGAGAGCATTTTGATGAGAAGTGCATGGAACATTGTGATGACAAGGTTTTTGGAGCTCTGTAATGACAAGAATGTGGAGCATTGTGATGACAAGCGCATGGCGCAATGTGATGACATGGGTTATGGAGCATTGTGCTCACAAGCGCATGGAGCATTGTGATGACAAGGGTCATGGAGCATTGTGCTGAGAAAGGCATGCAGCATGGTGATGACAAGGATCACAGAGCATTGTGATGAAAAGTTCATGGAGCATTGTGGTGAGAAAGGTCACAGAGCCTTGTGTGACGAGGACATGGACCATTGTGATGACAAATGTCATGAAGCCTTGTGATAACTGGAGTAACAGAGCATTGAGATGACAGGGGTCTTGGAGCACTGTGATGACAAGGACATGGAGCATTGTGATGAGAAGGCCATGGAGCATTCTGATGACATGCATCATGGAGCTTTGTGATTAAAGATCATGGAGCATTGTGATTACAGGGTCTTGGAGCATTGTGATGAAAAAGGAATGGAGCCTTGTCATGACAGTGTTCAAGGAGCATACTGATGACAACTGTCAGGGAGCATTGTGATGACAAGTGTATTGAGCATTGTGATGACAAAGGTCATGGAGCACTGTGATGAGAAGACCATGGATAATTGTGATGATGAGCGTCATGGTGCATTGTGATGACAATGGTTATGGAACATTGTGATCACAAGGGTTTGGAGCATTTTGATGACAGAGGTCATGGAGCATATTGATTTCACTGTGATGTCAATAGCATGAAGCATTATGATGATGGACATGGTGCATTGTGATGACAGGGTCATGGAGCAATTTGATGAAAAGGGTCATATAACATTTTGATGACAGTGGTTATGGAACACTGTGATGTCAGGGGTCTTGGAGCATTGTGATGAAAAGGGTGATGGAGCATTCTGATGACAGAGGATATGGAAAATTTTGATGTCAGGGGTCATGGAGCATTGTGATGATATGGCATGTGGCATTGTGATGACAGAGGCCATGGAAAATTGTGATGACAGTTGTGAGGGAGTATTGTGATGACTACTGATGGAACATTGTGATATCAATGGTGAGAAAGCATTTTGATGAGAAGTGCATGGAGCATTGTGATGACAAGGTTTATGGAGCATTGTGATGACAAGGTTTATGGAGCATTGTGATGACAAGGCTGTGGAGCATTGTGATGACAATTGCATGGCGCATTTTGATGACATGGGTCATGGAGCATTGTGCTGAGTAGCGCATGGAGCATTGTGATGACAAAGGCAGGGAACATTGTGACGACAACGGTCACAGAGCATTGTGATGAAAAGTTCATGGAGCATTGTGGTGACAATGGTCACAGAGTTTTGTGATGACGAGGTCAAGGACCATTGTGATGACAAAGGCCATGAAGCATTGTGATGACTGGAGTCATGGAACATTGTGATGACAAGGGTATGTTGCATTCTGATGACAGGGGCATGGTGCATTGGTCTGACAAGTTTCATGATTTATTGTGATGACAGTGGGCAAGGCGCATTCTGATGAGAAGAGCATGGAGCATTATGATGAGAATGTCATGGAGTACTGTGAAGACAGGGGTCTGGGGGCATTGTGATGACATATGTCATGGTCCATTGTGATGACAATGGCATGGAGTAATGTGATGCCAAGTGTCATGGAGGAATGTGATGACAAAGTTAATAGAGCATTGTGATGACAGTGGTTTGGAGCATTGTGATGAAAAGGGTCATGGAGCATTTTGATGACAAGGGCATGGAGGATTGTGATGACAAGGGCCATTGAGAATTTTGATGACAAGTACCTGAAGCATTGTGATGAAAAGCACATGGAGCTTGCTATGACAGGGGTCATGGAGCAATTCGATGACAAGTGCATGGAGAACTGTGATGACAAGAGCATGTAACATTGTGATGAGAAGGGTCATGGAGCATTGTGATGGCAAGACGGTGGAGCATTGTGATGAGAAGGCCATGGATAATTTTAATGACGAGCGTCATGGAGCACTATAATGACAAGGGGCATGGAGCATTGTGATGACAGGTGTCATGGAGCATTGTGATGACATGGGTCATGGAGCATTGTGATGACAAGTGTCATGGAGCATTCTGATGACAAGCTTGTGGAGTATTGTGATGACAATGGCATGGAACATTGTGATGAAAATGGCATGGAGCATTGTGATGAAAAAGGCATGGAGCCTTTTCATGACAGGGTTCAAGGAGCATTCTGACGAAAAGTGTCAGGGAGCATTGTGATGACAAATGTTTTGAGCATTGTGATGACAAAGTTCATGGAGCATTGTGATGACAAGGGCATGGAGTATTGTGATGACAGGCATCATGGAGCGTTGTGATGACAACTGTTATGGAACATTGTGATCACAAGAGTTTGGAGCATTGTGATGACACAGGTCATGGAACATTTTGATTTCAAGAATCACGGAGCATTGTGATGACAAGGGCATGAAACAATGTGATCCCAAGGTTCACGGAGGATTGTGATGACACTGGTAATGGAGAATTGTGATGACAATTCCATGGAGCATTGTGATGACAAGGTCATGTAGCATTTTGCTGACAAAGGCATGGAGAATTGTGATGACAAGTGTCATGGAGCTCTGTGACGACAAGCGTCAAGGAGCATTGTGATTACAGGGGTCATGGAGCATTGGGATGACAAGCACATGGAACATTCTGATGACAAGTGGCATGGATCATTTTGATGACTGTGGTCATGTAGCATTGTGATGACATGTGTCATGGAGCTTAGTGATGAGAATGTCATGGAGCATAGGGCTGAAAATATTCATGGAGTACTGTGATGACAGGGGTCATGGAGTATTGTGATGAGAAGGGAAAGGAGCAATGTGATGAGAAGGTCCTGAGCATTGTGATGAGAGGGCCATGGAGCCTTGTGATGACAAGGGTCATGGAGCAAACTGATGAAAAGGAGCAAGGAGCATTGAGATTACAGGGGTTTTGAAGCATTGTGATGACAAGGCCATGGAGCATTGTGATGAGAAAGCAATTGAGCATTCTGATGACATGTGTCATCGAGCTTTGTGATGACAAGGACATGGAGCATTGTGATTACAGGGGTCTTGGAGCATTGTGATGAAAAGGGAATGGATCATTGTGATGAAAAATGCATGGAGCCTTGTCATGACAGGGTTCAAGGAGCATACTGATGACAACTGTTAGGGAGCATTGTGATGATAAGTGTATTGAGCATTGTGATGACAAAGATCATGGAGCACTGTGATGAGAAGTCCATGGATAATTGTGATGACCAGCGTCATGGGGCATTGTGATGACAAGTGTTATGGACCATTGTGATCAGAAGGGTTTGGTGCATTGTGATGACAGGGGTCATTGAGCGTTTTGATTTCATTGTGATGACAATAGAATGAAATATTATGGTGATGGACACGGTCAATGGTGATGACAGGGTTCATGGAGCATTGAGATGAAAAGGGGCATGGAGCATTGTGATTACAGGGCTGTTAGAGCATTGTGATGACAAGGGCATGGAGCATTGTGATTACAGGGGTCTTGGAGAATTGTGATGATAAGGGTCATGGAGGCTTGTGATGACAAGGCCGTGGACGCTTGTGATGACAAGGCCGTGGAACCTTGTGATGGCAGGGGTCATGGATCATTCTTATGACAGGGTTAATGGAGCTTTGTGATGACAAAAGTCATGCAGCATTTTGATGACAAGGGTGTGGTGCATTGTGTTGACAGAGGTCATGGAGCATTTTGATGATAAGGTCGTTGTGCATTGTGATGAGAAGGGCAGGGAGCATTGTGATGACAGGGTCTTGGAGCTAATTGATGAAAAGTGTCAGGGAACATTTTGATAACAGGGGTTATGGAACATTCTGTTGACAAGGGCTTGGAGTATTGTGATGTGGAGGCAATGGAGCATTCTGATGACATGCGTCATGGAGCTTTGTGATGAAATGAACATGGAGCATTGTGATTACAGGGGTCATAGAGCATTGCGATGACAAGTGCATGGAGAATTGTGATGAAAATATCATGTAACATTGTGATAAGAAGTATCATGGAGCATTGTGATGACAAGGACTTGGAGAATTGTGATGACATGGGATACGGAGCATTGTGACGGCAAGACCGTGGAGCATTGTGATGAGAAGATCACGTATAATTGTGATGACGGGCGTCATGGAGCACTGTAATGACAAGGGGCATGGAGCATTGTGATTACAGGGGTCTTGGAGCATTGTGATGACAAGGGCATGGAGCATTGTGATGAGAAGGCCTCGGAGCATTCTGATGACATGCGTCATGAATCTTTGTGACGACAAGGACATGGAAAATTGTGCTTACAGGGGTCTTGGAGCACTGTGATGACAAGGGTCATGGAGCCTTGTATGACAAGGCCATGGAACATTGTGATGGCAGGGGTCCTTGTTATGACAGGTGTAATGGAGCATTGTGATGACAAGGGCGTAGCATATTGGTCTGAAAATTTCATGGAATATTGTGATGAGATGCGGCATAGAACATTGTGATGACTAGGGCACGGAACATTGTGACACATATGTCATGGGGGATTGTAATGACAAGGGCATGGAGCATTGTGATTACAGGGGTCTTGGAGCCTTGTGAAGACAATGGTCATGGAGCCTTGGATGACAAGGCCGTGGAACATTGTGATGGCACGGTTCATGGAGCATTGTTATGACAGGGGTAATGGAGCATTTTGATGACAAGGGCATGGAACATTAGTCGGAAAATTTCATGGATTATTGTGATGAGATTCGGCATGGAGCATTGTGATGACTAGGGCACGGAACACTGTGATACATGTGTCATGGGGGATTGTAATGACAAGGGCATGGAGCATTGTGATGAGAAGAGTACCGAGCATTGTGATGACAAGCATCATGGAGCATTGTGCTGACAAGGGCATGGAGCAATGTGATGAGAGGTTTCATGTAGCATTGTGATGAAATGGCATGGAGCATTGTGATGCCAAGGGTCATGGAGCTTTGTGATGACAAAGGTCATGGAGCATTTTGATGACAAGGTCGTGGTGCATTGTGATGAGAAGGGCAGGGAGCATTGTGATGACAGGGTCATGGAGCAAATTGATGAAAAGTGTCATGGAACATTTTGATTACAAGGGTTATGGAACATTGTGATGTCAGGGGTCATGGAGCGTTTTGATGAAAATTGTCATGGAGCATTGTGATGAAATGGTGCATGGAGCATTGTGGTTAGAGGTGTTTTGAAGCAGTGTGATGACAAGGGCAAGGAGCATTGTGATGAGAAGGCAATGGAGCATTATGATGACATGCGTCATGGAGCTTTGTGATGACAAGGACATGGAGCATTGTGGTGACAAAGGTCACAGAGCCTTGTGTGACGAGGGAATGGACCATTGTGATGACAAAGGTCATGAAGCATTGTGATGACTAAAGTCACGGAGCATTGTGATGACAGGGGTCATGGAGCTTTGTGATGACAAGGGCATGGTGCATTGTGATGACAGCGGCATGGAACATATGTCTGACAAGTTTCATGGATTATTGTGATGACAGTGGGCATGGCGCATTGTGATGACAAGGGCATGGAACATTGTGATGACAAGGTCATGGAGTATTGTGAAGACAGGTGTCAGGGAGCATTGTGATGACATATGTCATTGTCCATTGTGATGACAATGGCATGGAGCTTTGTGATAAAAAGTGTCATGGAGGATTGTGATGACAAAGGTAATGGAGCATTTTGATGACAAGGACTTGGAACATTGCGATGACAAGGGTCATGGCACATTGTAATGAAAAGGGCATGGAGCATTCTGATGAAAAGGTGCATGGAGCATTGAGATTACAGGGGTTTTGAAGCAATGTGATTACAAGGGCATTTAGCAATGTGATGAGAAGGCAATGCAGCATTATGATGACATGCGTCATGGAGCTTTGTGATGACAAGGACATGGAGCATTGTGATTACAGGGGATTTGGAGCATTGTGATGAAAAGGGAATGGATCATTGTGATGAAAAATGCATGGAGCCTTGTCCTGACAAGGTTCAAGAGCATACTGATGACAACTGTCACGGAGCATTGTGATGATAAGTGTATTGAGCATTGTGATGACAAAGATCATGGAGCATTGTGATGAGAAGGCCATGGATAATTGTTAAGACCAGAGTCATGGGGCATTGTGATGACAAGTGTTATGGAACATTGTGATCAGAAGGGTTTGGTGCATTGTGATGACAGAGGTCATTGAGCATTTTGATTTCACTGTGATGACAATAGCATGAAATATTATGGTGATGGGCACGGTGCATTGTGATGACAGGGTTCATGGAGCATTGAGATGAAAAGGGGCATGGAGCATTGTGATTACAGAGGTGTGGAACATTGTGATGACAAGGGCATTGAGCATTGTGATGAGAAGGCCATGGAGCATTCTGATGACATGCGTCATGGAGCTTTGTGATGACAAAGGCATGGAGAATTGTGATTACAGTGGTCATGGAATATTGTGATGACAGGGGTGAAGGAGTATTGTGATGACTAGTGATGGAGCATTGTGATGAGAAGGCAATGGAGCATTCTGATGACATGCGTCATGGAGCTTTGTGATGACAAGCACATGGAGCATTGTGATTACAGGGTTCTTGGAGCATTGTGATGAAAATGGCATGGATCATTGTGATGACCAGCGTTATGGGGCATCGTGATGAGAAGTGTTATGGAACATTTTGATCAGAAGTGTTTGGTGCATTTTGATGACAGTGGTCATTGAGCATTTTGATTTTATTGTGATGACAATAGCATGAAATATTATGGTGATGGGCACGGTTCATTGTGATGACAGGGTTCATGGAGCATTGAGATGAAAAGGAGCATGGAGCATTGTAATTACAGTGGTGTTGGAACATTGTGATTACACGGGAATGGACCATTTTGATGAGAAGGCCATGGAACTTTCTGATGACATGCGTCATGGAGCTTTGTGATGTCAAGGGCATGGAGCATTGTGATTACAGGGGTCTTGGAGCATTTTGATACCAAGTGTCATCGAGGCTTGTGATGTAAAGTGAATGGGGAATTGGTCTGAATATATTCATGGATTTTTGTGATGAGCATGGGCATGGAGCATTGTGATTACAAGGGCACGGAACACTGTGATACATCGATCATGCAGGGTTGTAATGACAAGGGCATGGATCATTGTGATGAGAAGGGCATCGAGCATTGTGATTACAAGCGTCATGGAGATTTGGATGACAAGTGCATGGAGCAATGTGATGACAATGGAATGGAGCATTGTGACGCCAAGGGTCATGGACCTTTGTGATGACAAAGGTCATGGAGCATTTTGATGACAACGGCGTGTTGCATTGTGATGAGAAGGGCAGGGAGCATTGTGATGACTGGGTCATGGAACAATTTGATGAAAAGTGTCATGTAATATTTTGATGACAGTGGTTATAGAACATTGTGATGTCAGTGGTCATGGAGCTTTGTGATGAAAAGGGTCATGGAGCATTTTGATTACAGGGGTTATGGAACATTGTGATGTCAGGTGTCATGGAGCATTGTGATGATAAGGGCATGTAGCATTTTGATGACAGGGGCTTTGGAACATTGTGATGACAGGTGTGAGGGAGTATTGTGATGAATAGTGATGGAACATTGTGATATCAGTGGTGATAGAGCATTTTGAGGAGAAGTGCATGGAGCATTGTGATGACAAGGTTTATGGAGCATTTTGATGACAAGGATGTGGACCATTGTGATGACAAGTTCATGGCGCATTGTGATGACATGAGTTATGGGGCATTGTGCTGACACGAGCCTCGAGCATTGTGATGACAAGGGTCATGGAGCATTGTGCTGACAAAGGCATGGAGCTTTGTGATGACAAGGATCACAGATCATTTTGATTAAAAGTTCAGGGAGCCATGTGGTGACAAAGGTCACAGAGCTTTGTGTGACGAGGTCATGGTCCATTGTGATTACAAACGTCATGAAGGATTGTGATGACTGAAATCACAGAGCACTGTGATAACAGTGGTCTTGGAGCATTGTCATGAAAAGGCAATGGATCATTGTGAAGAAATAGGCATGGATCCTTGTCATGACAATGTTCAAGGAGCATATTGATGACAAGTGTCACGGAGCATTGTGATGACAAGGGTATTGAGCATTCTGGTGACAATGGTCATGGAGCATTGTGATGAGAAGACCTTGCATAATTGTGATGACGAGCGTCATGGGGTATTGTGATGACAAGTGTTATGGGACATTGTGATCAGAAGGGTTTAGAGCATTGTGATGACAGAGGTCATGGAGCATTTTAATTTCATTGTGATGACAATAGCATAAATCATTATGATGATGGGCATGGTGCATTGTGATGACAGGGTTCATGGAGCATTGCGATGAAAAGGGGTATGGAGAATTGTGATTACAGAGGTCTTGGTGCATTGTGATGACAAGGGTCATGGAGCCTTGTGATGACAAGCCCGTGGAACATTGTGATGGCAGGGGTCATGGAGCACTGTTATGACAGGTGTAATGGAGCATTGTGATGACAAGGTCAGGGAGCAATGTGATGAGAGATTTCATTGAGCATTGTTATGACAATGGAATGGAGCTTTGTGTCGACAAGGGTCATGGAGCTTTGTGATGACAAATGTCATGGGACATTTTGATGACAAGTGCGTGGTGCATTGTGATGAGAAGGGCAGGGAGCATTGTGATGACAGGGTCATGGAGCAATTTGAATAAAAGCGTCATGGAATATTTTGATGACAGGGGTTATGGAACATTGTGATGTCAGGGGTCATGAAGCATTGTGATGAAATGGCTCATGGAGCATTTTGTGACAGGCGTTATGTAACATTGTGATGTCAGGGGTCATGGAGCATTGTGATGATAAGAGCATGTAGCACTGTGATGACAGTGGTCATGGAACATTATGATGACAGGGGTGATCGAGTATTGTGATGACTAGTGATGGAACATTGTGATATATGTGGTGAGAGAGAATTTTGATGAGAAGTGCATGGAGCATTGTGATGACAAGTTTTATGGAGCATAGCGATTAAAAGGATGTGGAGCATTGTGCTGAAAAGAGCATGGCACATTGTGATGACATGTGTCAAGGACCATTGTGCTGACAAACGCATGGAGCATTTTGATGACTAGTGTCATGGAGCATTGTGCTGACAAAGGCATGGAGAATTGTGATGACAAGGGACACAGAGAATTGTGATGAAAATTTCATGGAGCATTGTGGTGACAAAGATCACAGAGCCTTGTGTGACGAGGGCATGGACCACTGTGATGAGTAAGGTCCTGAATCATTGTGATGACTGGAGTCACGGAGCACTGTGATGACAGGGGTCATGGAGCATTGTGATGACAAGGGCATGGAGCAATATTATGACAGGGGCATGGATCATTGTTCTGAAAAGTTTCATTGATTATAGTGATGACATTGGGCATGGAGCATTGAGATGACAAGGGCCTGGAGCATTGTGGTGACAAAGTCACAGATCCTTGTGTGACGAGGGCATGGACAATTGTTAGGACAAATATCATGAAGCATTGTGATGACTGGAGTCAAGGAGCATTGTGATGACAGGGGTTATGGAGCATTGTGATGACAAGAGCATGGAGAATTATGATGACAGGGGCATGGAACATTGGTCTGACATGTTTCATGGATTATTGTGATGACAAGGGCATGGAACATTGTGATGACAAGGTCATGGAGTATTGTGAAGACAGTTGTCAGGGAGGATTGTGATGAGAGGGGTCATGGAGCATTGTGATGACAAGCGAATGGAGCATTGTGATGACAAGGTCCTGGAGGAGTGTGATGAGAAGACCATGGAGCCTTGTGATGACAAGTCTCATGGAGCATTTTGATGAATAGGGGCATGGAGCATTGTGATTACAGGGGTCTTGTAGCATTGTGATGACAAGGGCATGGAGCATTATGACGAGAAGGCCATGGAACATTGGTCTGATATGTTTCATGGATTAATGTGATGACAGTGGGCATGGCGCATTGTGATGACAAGGGCATGGAGCATTGTGATGAGAAGGCAATGCAGCATTATGATGACATGCGTCAAGGAGCTTTGTGATGACAAGGACATGGAGCATTGCGATTACAGGGGTCTTGGAGCATTGTGATGAAAAGGGAATGGATCATTGTGATGAAAAATGCATGGAGCCTTGTCCTGACAGGGTTCAAGGAGCATACTGATGACAACTGTCAGGGAGCATTGTGATGATAAGTGTATTGAGCATTGTCATGACAAAGATCATGGAGCATTGTGATGAGAAGACCATGGATAATTGTGATGACCAGCGTCATGGGGCATTGTGATGACAAGTGTTATGGAACATTTTGATCAGAAGGGTTTGTTGCATTGTGATGACAGAGGTCATTGAGCATTTTGATTTCACTGTGATGACAATAGCATGAAATATTATGGTGATGTGCACGGTGCATTGTGATGACAGGGTTCATGGAGCATTGAGATGAAAAGGGGCATGGAGCATTCTGATGTCATGCGTCATGTAGCTTTGTGATGACAAGGGCATGGAGAATTGTGATTACAGGTGTCATGGAATATTGTGATGACTGGGGTGTGGGAGTATTGTGATGACTAGTGATGGAACATTGTGATATCAGTGGTGAGAAGGCATTTTGAGGAGAAGTGCATGGAGCATTGTGATGACAAGGTTTATGGAGCATTTTGATGACAAGGATGTGGAGCATTGTGATGACAAGTGCATGGTGCATTGTGATGACATGGGTTATGGAGCATTGTGCTGACAAAGGCATGGAGCTTTGTGATGACAAGGGTCACAGAGCATTGTGATAAAAATTTCATGGAGCATTGTGCTGACAATGGCATGGAGCTTTGTGATGACAAGGGTCACAGAGCATTGTGATAAAAATTTCATGGATCATTGTGGTGACAAAGGTCACAGAGCTTTGTGTGACGAGGTCATTGACCATTGTGATGACAAATGTCATGAAGCATTGTGATGACTGTAGTCACGGAGCTTTGTGGTAACAGGGGTCTTGAAGCATTGTGATGAAAAGGGAATGGATCATTGTGATGAAAAAGGCATGGAGCCTTGTCATGACAGTGTTCAAGGAGCATACTGATGACAAGTGTCAGCGAGCATTGTGATGCCAAGTGTATTGAGCATTGTGGTGACAAATGTCATGGAGTATTGTGATGAGAAGACCTTGCATAATTGTGATGACGAGCGTCATGGGGCATGTGATGACAAGTGTTATGGAACATTGTGATCAGAAGGCTTTGGAGCATTGTGATGACAGAGGACATGGAGCATTTTGATTTCATTGTGATGACAATAGCATGAATCATTATGATGATGATCATGGTGCATTGTGATGACAGTGTACATGGAGCACTGAGATGAAAAGGTGCATGGAGAATTGTGATTACAGAGATCTTGGAGCATTGTGATGACAAGGGTCGTGGACCCTTGTGATGACAAGGCCGTGGAACATTGTGATGGCAGGGGTCATGGAGCATTGTTATGACAGGTGTAAGGGAGCACTGTGATGAAAAGGGCATGGAGCAATGTCATGAGAGATTTCATTGAGCATTGTGATGACAATGTCATGGAGCATTGTGATGCCAAATGTCATAGCTTTGTGATGACAAATGTCGTGGGGCATTTTGATGACAAGGGTGTGGTGCATTGTGGTGAGAAGGGCAGGGAGCATTGTGATGACAGGGTCATGGAGCAATTTGAATAAAAGGGTCATGGCTTATTTTGATGACAGGTGTTATTGCACATTTTGATATCAGGTGTCATGAAGCACTGTGATGAAATGTGTCATGGAGCATTTTGTGACAGGGGATATGGAACATTGTGATGTCAGGGGTCATGGAGCATTGTGATGATAAGGGCATGTAGCACTGTGATGACAGTGGTCATGGAACATTGTGATGACAGGGGTGAACGAGTATTGTGATGACTAGTGATGGAACATTGTGATATATGTGGTGAGAGAGCATTTTGATGAGAAGTGCATGGAGAATTGTGATGACAAGTTTTATGGAGCATAGCGATGAAAAGGATGTGGAGCGTTGTGATGAAAAGAGCATGCCACATTTTGATGACATGGTTCATGGAGCATTGTGATGACAAGCGCATGGAGCATTTTGATGACAAGTGTCATTGAGCATTGTGCTGATAAAGGCATGGAGCATTGTGATGACAAGGGACACAGAGCATTGTGATGAAAATTTCATGGAGCATTATGGTGACAAAGATCACAGAGCCTTGTGTGACGAGGGCATGGACCACTGTGATGAGAAAGCTCATGAATCATTGTGATGACTGTAGTCACGGAGCACTGTGATGACAGGGGTCATGGAGCATTGTGAGGACAAGGGCATGGAGCAATATTATGACAATGTCATGGAACATTGGCCTGACAATTTTCAAGGATTATTGTGATGACAGAGGGCAAGGAGCATTGAGATGACAAGGGCATGGAGTATTGTGGTGACAAATGTCACAGAGCCTTGTGTGACGAGGTCATGGACCATTGTGAGGATAAAGGTCATGAAGCATTGTGATGACTGGAGTCACGGAGCATGGTGATGACAGGGTTCATGGAGCATTGAGATGAAAAGGGGCATGGAGCATTTTGATTACAGGGGTGTTGGAGCATTGTGATTACAGGGGTGTTGGAGCATTGTGATTACAAGGTCATGGAGCATTGTGATGAGAAGGCCATGGAGCATTCTGATGACATGCGTCATGAAGGTTTGTGATGACAAGGGAATGGAGAATTGTGATTACAGTGGTCATGGAATATTGTGATGATAAGTGTGAGGGAGTATTGTGATGACTAGTGATGGAACATTGTGATATCACTGCTGAGACGGCATTTTGAAGGGAAGTGCATGGAGCATTGTGATGACAAGGTTTATGGAGCATTTTGATGACAAGGATGTGGAGCATTGTGATGACCAGTGCATGATGCATTGTAATGACATGGGTTATGGAGAATTGTGCTGACACGCGCGTCGAGCATTGTGATGACAAGGGTCATGGAGCATTGTGCTGACAAAGGCATTGAGCTTTGTGATGACAAGGGTCACAGAGCATGGGGATAAAAATTTCATGGAGCGTTGTGGTGACAAAGGTCACAGAGCTTTGTGTGACGAGGTCATGGACCATTGTGATGACAAATGTCATGAAGCATTGTGATGACTGGAGTCACGGAGCATTGTGATAACAGTGGTCTTGTAGCATTGTGATGAAAAGGGAATGGATCATTGTGATGAAAAAGGCATGGAGCCTTGTCATGACAGTGTTCAAGGAGCATACTGATGACAAGTGTGAGCGAGCATTGTGATGCCAGTTGTATTGAGCATTCTGGTGACAAAGGTCATGGAGCATTGTGATGAGAAGACCTTGCATAATTGTGATGATGAGCGTCATGGGGCATGTGATGAGAACTCTTATGGAACATTGTGATCAGAAAGGTTTGGAGCATTGTGATAACAGAGGACATGGAGCATTTTGATTTCATTTTGATGACAATAGCATGAATCATTATGATGATGGGCATGGTGCATTGATGTGACAGTGTTCATGGAGCATTGTGATGAAAAGGGAATGGATCATTGTGATGAAAAAGGCATGGAGCCTTGTCATGACAGTGTTCAAGGAGCATACTGATGACAAGTGTCAGCGAGCATTGTGATGCCAATTGTATTGAGCATTCTGGTGACAAAGGTCATGGAGCATTGTGATGAGAAGACCTTGCATAATTGTGATGATGAGCGTCATGGGGCATGTGATGACAAGTGTTATGGAACATTGTGATCAGAAAGGTTTGGAGCATTGTGATGACAGAAGACATGGAGCATTTTGATTTCATTTTGATGACAATAGCATTAATCATTATTATGATGGGCATGGTGCATTGTGATGACAGTGTTCATGGAGCATTGAGATGAAAAGGGGCATGGAGCATTTTGATTACAGGGTTGTTGGAGCATTGTGATGACAAGGGCATGGAGCATTGTGATGAGAAGGCCATGGAGCATTCTGATGACATGCGTCATGGAGCATTGTGATGACAAGGGCATGGAGAATTGTGATTACAGGGGTCATGGAATATTGTGATGATAAGTGTGAGGGAGTATTGTGATGACTAGGGATGGAACATTGTGATATCACTGGTGAGACGGCATTTTGAGGAGAAGTGCATGGAGCATTGTGATGACAAGGTTTATGGAGCATTTTGATGACAAGGATGTGGAGCATTGTGATGACAAGTGCATGGTGCATTGAAGTGACATGGGTTATGGAGCATTGTGCTGACACGCGCATCGAGCATTGTGATGACAAGGGTCATGGAGCATTGTGCTGATAAAGGCATGGAGCTTTGTGATGACAAGGGTCACAGAGCATTGTGATAAAAATTTCATGGAGCATTGTGGTGACAAAGGTCACAGAGCTTTGTGTGACCACGTCATGGACCATTGTGATGACAAATGTCATGAAGCATTGTGATGACTGGAGTCACAGAGCATTGTGATAACAGGGGTCTTGGAGCATTGTGTGAAAAGGGAATGGATCATTGTGATGAAAAAGGCATGGAGCCTTGTCATGACAGTGTTCAAGGAGCATACTGATGACAAGTGTGAGCGAGCATTGTGATGCCAATTGTATTGAGCATTCTGGTGACAAAGGTCATGGAGCATTGTGATGAGAAGACCTTGCATAATTGTGATGATGAGCGTCATGGGGCATGTGATGACAAGTGTTATGGAACACTGTGATCAGAAGGGTTGGGAGCATTGTGATGACAGAGGACATGGAGCATTTTGATTTCATTGTGATGACAATAGCATGAATCATTATGATGATGGGCATGGTGCATTGTAATGACAGTGTTCATGGAGCATTGAATGAAAAGTGGCATGGAGAATTGTGATTACAGAGGTCTTGGAGCATTGTGATGACAAGGGTCATGGAGCCTTGTGATGACAAGGTCGTGGAACATTGTGATTGCAGGGGTCATGGAGCATTGTTATGACTGGTGTAATGGAGCATTGTGATGACAAGGGCATGGAGCAATGTGATGAGAGATTTCATTGAGCATTGTGATGACAATGGCATGGAGCATTGTGATGCCAAGGGTCATGGAGCTTTGTGATGACAAATGTCATGGGGCATTTTCATGACAAGAGCGTGGGGCATTGTGATGAGAAGGGCAGGGAGCATTGTGATGACAGGGTCATGGAGCAATTTGAATAAAAGTGTCATGGAATGTTTTGATGACAGGGTTTATGGAAAATTGGGATGTCAGGGGTCATGATGCATTGAGATGAAATGGGTCATGGAGCATTTTGTGACAGGGCTAATGGAACATTGTGATGTCAGTGGTAATGGAGCATTGTTAGGATAAGGGCATGTATCACTGTCATGACAGTGGTCATGGAACATTGTGATGACAGGGGTGAGCGAGTATTGTGATGACTAGTGATGGAACATTGTGATATATGTTGTGAGAGAGCATTTTGATGAGAAGTGCATGGAGCATTGTGATGACAAGTTTTATGGAGCATAGCGATGAAAAGGATGTGGAGTATTTTGATGAAAAGTGCATGGCACATTGTGATGACATGTGTCATGGAGCATTGTGCTGAGAAGCGCATGGAGCATTTGGATGACAAGTGTCATGGAGCATTGTGCTGACAAAGGCATGGAGCATTGTGATGACAAGGGACACAGAGCATTGTGATGAAAATTTCATGGAGCATTGTGGTGACAAAGATCACAGAGCCTTTTTTGACGAGGGCATGGACCATTGTGAGGACAATGGTAATGAAACTTTGTGATGAGTGGAGTCACGGTTCATTGTGATGACAGGGGTCATGGAGCATTGTGATGACAAGGGCATGGAGGAATGTGATGACAGGGGCATGGAACATTGGTCTGACAAGTTTCATGGATTATTGTGATGACAGTGGGCATGGAGCATTGAGATGACAAGGGCATGGAGCCTTGTGGTGACAAAGGTCACAGATCCTTGTGTGACGAGGGCATGGACCATTGTGAGGAAAATGGTCATGAAGCATTGTGATGACTGGAGTCACGGAGCATTGTGATGACAGGGGTCATTGAGAATTGCTCAGACAAGATTATGGATTATTGTGTTGAGAGTGGGCATGGCGCATTGTGATGACAAGGGCATGGAACATTGTGATGACAAGGTCATGGAGTATTGTGAAGACAGGTGTCAGGGAGCATTGTGATGACATATGTCATTGTCCATTGTGATGAAATGGCATGGAGCATTGTGATGCCAAGGGTCATGGAGCTTTGTGATGACAAATTTCATGGAGCATTTTGATGACAAGGTCGTGGTGCATTTTGATGAGAAAGGCAGGGAGCATTGTGATGACAGGGTCATGGAACAAATTGATTAAAATTGTCATGGAACATTTTTATGACAGGGGTTATGGAACATTGTGATATCAGGGGTCATGGAGCATTTTGATGAAAAGGGTCATTGAGCATTCTGATGAAAAGGTGCATGGAGCATTGTGATTATAGGGGTTTTGAAAAATTGTGATGACAAGGGCAAGGAGCATTTTGATGAGAAGGCAGTGTAGCATTCTGATGACATGCATCATGGAGCTTTGTGATGACAAGGACATGGATAATTGTGGAGACTATGGTCACAGAGCCTTGTGTGACGAGGGCATGGACCATTGTGATGACAAAGGTCATGAAGCATTGTGATGACTGGGGTCATGGAGCATTGTGATGAGAAGACCTTTCATAATGGTGATGACGAGCGTCATGGGGCATGTGAAGACAAGTGTTATGGAACACTGTGATCAGATGGGTTTGGAGCATTGTGATGACAGAGGTCATTGAGCATTTTGATTTCACTGTAATGAAAATAGCATGAAACATTATGATGATGGGCATGGTTCATTGTGATGACAGGGTTCATGGAGCACGGAGATGAAAACGGGCATGGAACATTGTGATTACAGGGGTCTTGGAGCATTGTGATGAGAATGTCATGGAGCATTGGGCTGAAAATCTTCATGGAGCATTGTGATTACAGGAGTCATGGAGCACTATGATGACAAGGGTCATGGAGCATTGTGTTGACAAGCATCACGGAACATTCAGATTAAAGGTGTCATGGAGCACTGGGATGACAAGGGCATGGATCATTGTGATGACAAGTGTCATGGAGATTTTTGATGACAAGGTTCCCGGATCATTGTGTTGTGAGGGGTCATGGAGCGCGGGAATGACAGTGGTCATGGAGCATTTTGATGACAGTGCTCTTGGTGCATTGTGATGAGAAGGTCATGGATCATTGGCCTGAAAATATTCATTGAGTATTGTGATGACAGGGGTCATGGAGCATTGTGATGACAAGGGAATGGAGCATTGTGATGACAAGGTCCTGGAGAATTGTGTTGAGAAGACCATGGCATCTTGTGATGACATGTCTCATGGAGCATTCTGATGAAAAGCAGCATGGAGCATTGTAATTACAGGGGTCTTGGAGCATTGAGATGACAAGGGCATGGAGCATGGTGATTTGAAGGCCATGTAGCATTCTGATGACATGCGTCATGGAGCTTTGTGAAGACAAGCACATGGAGCATTGTGATTACCGGGGTCTTGGAGCATTGTGATGAAAAGGGCATGGATCATTGTGATGAAAAATGCATGGTGCCTTGTCATGACAGGGTTCAAGGAGCACACTGAGGAGAAGTGTCAGGGAGCATTGAGATGACAAGTGTATTGAGCATTGTGATGACAAAGGTCATGGAGCATAGTGATGAGAAGACCATGGATAATTGTGTTGATGAGCGTAATGGGGCGTTGAGGTGCCAAGTGTTATGGAAAATTGTGATCACAAGGGTTTGGGGCATTTTGGTGTCAGAGTTCATGGAGCATTTTGATTTCATTTTGATGACAATAGCATGAAGCATTATGATGATGGGCATAGTGCATTGTGATGACAGGGTTCATGCAGCATTGAGATGAAAAGTGACATGGAACATTGTGATGACAAATGTCAGGAAGCATTGTGATGACTGGAATCACGGAGCATTGTGATGACAGGGGTCATGGAGCATTGTGATGACAAGGGCATGGAGCATTGGGATGAAAGGGGCATGGAGCATTGGTCTGACATATTTCATGGATTATTGTGATGACAGTGGGCATGGCACATTGTGATAACTAGCGCATAGAGCATTGTGATGACAAGGTCATTGATTATTGTGAAGAAATGTGTCAGGGAGCATTGTGGTGTCATATGTCAGGGTGCATTGTGATGACAGTGGTATTGAGCATTGTGATGCCAAGTCTTATGGAGAAATGTGATGACAAAGTAATGGAGCATTGTGATGACAAGGGCTTGGAGCATTGTGATGACAACGGTAATGCAGCATTGTGATGACAAGGGAATGGATCATTGTGATGACAAGTGTCATGGAGCATTTTGATGACAAAAGTCCCGGATCATTGTGTTGTCAGGGTTCATGGAGCATTGTGATGACATGGGTCATGGAGCATTGTGATGACAGGGTTCATGGGGCATGGTGATGAGAAGGTCATAGAGCATTTGGCTGAAAATGTTCATGGAGTATTGTGGTGACAAGGGTCATGGGGCATTTTGATGACAAGGGAATGGAGCATTTTGATGAAAATATCATGGAGCATGGTGATGAGAAGGCCATGGAGCATTCTGAAGACATTCGTCATGAAGCTGTGTGATGACAACGGCATGGAGCATTGTGATTACAGGGGTCTTGGAGCATTGTGAGGAAAAGGGCATGGATCACTGTGATGAAAAATGCATGGAGCCTTGTCATGTCAGGGTTCAAGGAGCATACTGACGAAAAGTGTCAGGGAGCATTGTGGTGACAAGTGTATTGAGCATTGTGATGACAAGTGTATTGAGCATTGTGATGACAAGGTCATGGAGTATTGTGAAGACAGGTGCCAGGGAGCATTGTGATGACATAAGTCATGTTCCATTGCGATGACAATGGCATGGGAAACTGTGATGCCAAGTGTCATGGAGGATTGTGATGACAAAGATACTGGGCATTGTCATGATTAGGGCTTGGAACATTATGATGACAAGGGACATTGAGAATTTTGATGAGGAGGTCGTGAAGCATTTTGATGACAAGGTCCTGGAGCATTGTGATGAGACGACCATGGAGCCTTGTGATGACAAGTCTCATGGAGCACACTGATGACAAGGGGCATGGAGCATTGTGATTTCAGGGGTCTGGGAGCATTGTGATGACAAGGGTCATGGAGCCTTGTGATGACAAGACCGTGGAATATTGTCATGACAGGGGTGTGGGAGTATTGCAATGACTAGTGATGGAACATTTTGATATCAGTGGTGAAAGAGCATTTTGATGAGAAGTGCATGGAGCTTTGTGATAACAATGTTTAAGGGGCATTGTGATGATAAGGTTGTGGAACACTATGATGACAAGTGCATGGCACATTGTGATGACATGGGTCATTGAGCATTGTCCTGACAAGCGCATGGAGCATTGTGATGACATGGGTCATGGAGCATTTTTCTGACAAGCGCATGGAGCATTGTGATGCCAAGGGTCATGGAGCACTCTGCTGACAAATGAATGGAGCATTGTGATGACAAAGGTCATGAAGCAATGTGATGACTGGAGTCACGGAGCACTGTGATGACAAAGGCATGGAGCATTGTGATGATAGGGGCATGGATCATTGGTCTGACAAGTTTCATGGATTATTGTGATGATAGTGGGCATGGCACATTGTGATGACAAGGGCATGGAGCATTGTTATGACCAAGTCATGAGTACTGTGAAGAGAGGTGTCAGGGAGCATTGTGATGACTTATGTCATGGTGCATTGTGATGACAATGGCATGGAGCATTTTGAAGCCAAGTGTCATTGAGGATTGTGATGAAAATGGTAATGGAGCATTGTGATGACAAGGGCCATTGAGAATTGTGATGACAAGTTCGTGAAGAACTGTGATGAAATGCACATGGAGCTTGCTATGACAGGGGTCATGGAGCATTGCGATGACAATTGCATGGAGAATTGTGATGACAAGAGCATGTAACATTGTGATGAGAAGTGTCATGGAGCATTGTGATCGCAAGACCGTGGAGCACTGTGATGAGAAGACCATGGGTAATTGTGATGACGAGCGTCAGGTAGCATTCTGATGACAAGGGCCATTGAGAATTTTGATGCCAACGTCGTGAAGCATTGTGATGACAAGCGCACGGAGCTTGCTATGACAGGGGACATGGAGCACTGCGATGAAAAGTGCATGGAGAATTGTGATGACAGGGGTCATGGAGCATTGTGATGAAAAGGGCATGGAGCATTGTGATGGAAAAGGCATGGAGCTCTTCATGACAGGGCTCAAGGAGCATTCTGACGACAAGTGTCAGTGAGCATTGTGATGGCAAGTGTATTGTGCATTGTGATGACAAAGTTCATGGAGCATTGTGATGACACGGGCATGGAGTATTATGATGACAGGTATCATGGAGCGTTGCAATGACAAGTGTTGTAGAACAATGTGATCACCAGGGTTTGGAGAATTGTGATGATAGAGGTCAGGGATCATTTTGATTTGAAGGAACTTGGAGCATTGTGATGAAAGGGGTCATGGAGCATTGTGATGAGAATATCATAGAGAATTGGGCTGAAAATATTCATGGAGTATTGTGATGACAGGGTTCTTGGAGCATTGTGATAACACGGGCATGGAGAATTGTGATGAGAAGGCCATAGTGCATTCTGATGACATGCGTCATGGAGGTTTGTGATGATAAGGGCAAGGAGCATTGTGATTACAGGGGTCTTGGAGCATTGTGATGAAAACGGCATGGAGCCTTGTCATAACAGGGTTCAAGGAGCATACTGATGACAAGTGTCTGGGAGCATTGTGATGACAAGTGTATTGAGCATTGTTTTAACAAAGTTCATGGAGCATTGTGATGAGAAGACCATGGATAACTGTGATGAGCAGCGTCATGGGGCATTGTGATGACAAGTGTTATGGAACATTGGGATCACAAGGGTTTGGATCATTGTGATGACAGAGGTCATGGAGCATTTTGATTTCATTGTGATGACAAAAGCATGAAGCATTATGATGATGGGCATGGTGCATTGTGATGACAGGTTTCATGGAGCATTGAGATGAAAAGGGGTATGAAGCTTTGTGATTACAGGGGTCTTGGAGCATTGTGATGACAATGTTCATGGAGCCTTGTGATGACAACGCCGTGGGACATTCTGATGGCAGGGGTAATGGAGCATTGTTATGACTGGGGTAATGGAGCCTTGTGATGACAAGTGCATGGAGCATTTGTTTGAAAAATTTCATGTATTATTGTGATGGGTGTGGGCATGGAGCATTGTGATGACAAGGGCAGGGAACACGGTGATACATGGGTCATGGAGGATTGTAATGACAATGCATGGATCATTGTGAAGAGAAAGATATCGAGCATTGTGATGACAAGCGTCATGGAGATTTGGGATGACAAGTGCATGGAGTAATGTGATGAGATGTTTCATGGAGCCTTGTGATGACAATGGAATGGAGCATTGTGATGCCAAGGGTCATGGAGCTTTGTGATGACAAATGTAATGGAGCATTTTGATGACAAGGGCGTGGTGCATTGTGATAAGTAGGGCAGGGAGCATTCTGATGACTGGTTCATGGAACAATTTGATGGAAAGTGTCAGGGAATATTTTGATGACAGGGGTTATGGAACATTGTGATGTCAGCGGTCATGGAGCATTGTGATGATAAGGGCATGTAGCATTTTGATGACAGGGGTCATGCAACATTGTGATGACAGTGTTGAGGGAGTATTGTGATGACTGGTGATGGAACATTGTGATATCAGTGGTGAGAGAGCATTTAGATGAGAAGTGCATGGAGCATTGTGATGACAAGGTTTATGGAAAATTGTGATGACAAGGTTGTGGAGCATTGTGATGACAAGTGCATGGCAAATTGTGATGACATGGGTCTTGGAGCATTGTGCTGACAAGCACATGGAGCATTGTGATGACAAGGGGCATGGAGCATTGTGCAGACAATGGCATGGAGCATTGTGATGACAAGTGTTACAGAGCATTGTGATGACGAGGGAATTAACCATTGTGATGAAAATGTTCATAAAGCATTGTGATGGCTGGAATCATGGAGCATTATGATGTGAGGGGTCATGGAGCATTGTGATTACAAGGGCATGGAGCATTGTTATGACAAGGTTTTGTAGTACTGTGAAGACAGGTGTCAAGGAGCACTGTGATGACATATGTCATGGTGCATTGTGATGACAATGGCATGGAGCATTGTGATGCCAAGTGTCATGGGGGATTGTGACTACAAATGTAATGGAGCCTTGTTATGCCAAGTGTCATGGAGGATTGTGATGACAAAGGTAATGGAGCATTTTGATGACAAGTGCTTGCAACATTGTGATGACAAGGGTCATGGAGCATTGTGATGAAAAGGGAATGGATCATTGTGATGAAAAAGGCATGGAGCCTTTTCATGACAGGGTTCAAGGAGCATTCTGACGACAAGTGTCAGGGAGCATTGTGATGACAAGTGTATTGAGCATTGTGATGAAAAAGGTCATGGAGCATTGTGATGACAATGGCATGCAGTATTGTTTTGACAGCCATCCTGGAGTGTTGTGAAGACAAGTGTTATGGAACAATGTGATCACAATGATTTGGAACATTGTGATGACAGATGTCATGGATCATTTTGATTTCAAGGAGCATGGAGAATTGTAATGATAGGGGTAATGGAGCATTGTGATGAGAAGTTCATGCAGCATTGGGCTGAAAATATTCTTGGAGTATTGTTATGAAAGGGGTCATGGAGCATTGTGATGACAACAGAATGGAGCATTGTGATGACAAGGTCCTGGAGCATAGTGATGAGAAGACAATGGAACCTTGTGATGACAAGTCTCATGGAGCATTCTGATGAAAAGGATCATGGATCATTATGATGACAGTGGTCTTGGAGCATTGAGATGACAAGGTCATGGAGCATAGTGATGAGAAGGCCATAGCATTCTAATGACATGCATAATGGAGCTTTGTGATGACAAGGAAAGGAGCATTGAGATTAGAGTGGTCTTGGAGCATTGTGATGAAAAGGGCATGGATCATTGTGATGAAAAATGCATGGAGACTTGTCATGAAAGTGTTCAAGGAGCGTTCTGACGACAAGTGTCATGGAGCATTGTTATGACAAGTGTATTGAGCATTGTGATGACAAAGATCATGGAGCATTGTGATGAGAACACCATGGATAACTGTGATGAACAGAGTCATGGGGCATTGTGATGACAAATGTTATGGAACATTGTGATCACAAGGGTTTGGAGCATTGTGATGACAAAGGTCATGGAGCATTTTAATTTCATTTTGATGACAATAGTATGAATCATTTTGATGATGGTTATGGTGCATTCTTATGACAGGGTTCATGGAGCATTGAGATGAAAAGGGGCACGGAGCATTGTCATTACAGGAGTCTTGGAGCGTTGTGATGACAAGGGTATGGAGCATCGTGAATGAGAAGGCCATGGAGCATTCTGATTACATGTGTCATGGATCTTTGTGTGACATGGGTATGGAGAATTGTGATTACATTGTCTTGGAGCATTGTGATGAAAATTGTCATGGAGTCTTGTGGTGAAAAGGTCGTGGAACCTTGTGTGGGCAGGTGTCATGGAGAAGTGTTATGACAGTGGTAATGGTGCGTTGTGATGACAAGGGCATGGAGAATTGGTCTGAAATGTTTAATGGATTATTGTGATGACAAGGGCACGGAACACTTTGATACATGGGTCATGGTGGATTGTAATGACAAGGGCATGAAGCATTGTGATGAGAAGGGCATCAAGCATTGGGATCACAAGTGTCATGGAGCTTTGTGCTGACAAGGGCATGGAGTAATGTGATGAGAGGCTTCATGGAGCATTGTGATGACAATGGCATGGAGCATTGTGATGCTAAGGGTCATGGAGCTTTGTGATGACAAAGGTCATGGAGCATTTTGATGAAAAGGTCGACGTGCGTTGTGATGAGAAGGTCAGGGAGCATTGTGATAACAGGGTCATAGAGCAATTTGATGAAAAAGGTCATGGAACATTTTGATGAGAGTGGTTATGGAAAACTGTGGTGTCAGGGGTCATGGAGCATTGTGATGAAAAGGGTATTGGAGTATTTTGATGACAGGGTTTATGGAACATTGTGATGTCATGGGTCATGGAGCATTTAATGATAAGTGCATGTAGCATTGTGATGATAGTGTTCATGGAACATTGTGATGACAGGGGTGAGGGAGTATTGTGAAGACTAGTGATGGAACATTGTGATATCAGTGGTGAGAGAGCATTTTGATGAGAAGTGCATGGAGCATTGTGATGACACGGATTATAGAGCATTGTCGTGACAAGGATGTGGAGCATTGTGATGACATGGGTCAAAAAGCATTGTGTTGAAAAGTGCATGGAGCATTGTGATGACAAGTGTCATGGATCATTGTGCTGACAAAGGCATGGTTCATTTTGATGACAAGGGTCAGAGAGCATTGTGATGAATATTTCAGGGAGCATTGTGGTGACAAAGGTCACAGAGCCTTGTGTGACAAGGGCATGGACCATTGTGATGAGAAATGTCATGAAGCATTTTGATGACTGGAGTCACGGAGCATTGGGATGAGAGGGGTCATGGAGCATTGTGATGACAGGGTTCATGGGGCATTGTGATGAGAAGGTCATGGAGCATTGGGCTGAAAATATTCACCGAGTATTGTGATGACAGGGCTCATGTGGCATTTTGATGACAAGGGAATGGAGTATTGTGATGAAAAGGTCATGGTGCATGGTGATGAGAAGGCCATGGAGAATTCTGAAGTCATGTGTCATGAAGCTTTGGGATGACAAGGGCATGGAGCATTGTGATTACAGGCGTCTTGGAGCATTGTGAGGAAAAGGGCATGGATCATTGTGATTAAAAAGTCATGGAGCCTTGTCATGACAGGGTTCAAGGAGCATACTGACGACAAGTGTCAGGGAGCACTGTGATGACAAGTGTATTGAGCATTGTGATGACAAATGTCATGGAGTATTGTGAATAGAAGACCATGGATAATTGTGATGATGAGCGTCCTGGGGCGTTGTGATGACAAGTGTTATGGAACATTGTGATCACAAGGGTTTGGAGCATTGTGATGACAGAGGTCGTGGAGCGTTTTGATTTCATTTTGATGAAAATTGCATGAAGCATTATATGATGGGCATGGTGCATTGTGAATGACACGGTTCATGGAGCATTGAGATGAAAAGGGACATGGAGCATTGTGATTACAGGGGTCTTGGAGCATTGTGATGATGAGGGCATGGAGCATCGTAAATGAGAAGTCCATGGAGCATTCTGATGACATGCGTCATAGAGCTTTGTGATGACAAGTGTGTGGAGAATTGTGATTACAGTGCCTTGGAACATTGTGATGACAAGTGTCATGGAGTCTTGTGATGACAAGGCCGTGAAACATTGTGATGGCAGGAGTCATGGAGCATTGTTATGACAGGGGTAATGGAGCATTGTGATGACAAGGGCATGGAGCACTGGTCTGAAATATTTCATGGATTATTATGATGAGAGTGGGCATGGAGCCTTGTGATGACAACGGCACAGAACACTTTGATACATGGGTCATGGAGGATGGTAATGACAAGGGCACAGAACACTTTGATACATGGGTCATGGAGGATTGTAATGACAAGGGCATGGAACATTGTGATGAGAAAGGCATCGAGCATTGGGATCACAAGCATCATGGAGGTTTGTGATGACAAGGGCATGGAGCAATGTGATGAGAGGCTTCATGGAGCACTGTGATGACTATGGCATGGAGCACTGTGATGCCAAGGGTCATGGAGTTTTGTGATGACAAAGGTCATGGAGCACTTTGATGACGAGGTCGTGGTGCGTTGTGATGAGAAGTGCAGCGAGCATTGTGATAATAGGTTCATGGAGCAATTTGATGAAAAAGGTCATGGAATATTTTGATGAGAGTGGTTTTGGAAAATTGTGATGACAGCGGGCATGGAGCATTGAGATGAAATGGTTAATGTAGCATTTTGATGACAGGGGTTATGGAACATTGTGATGGCAGGGGCCATGGAGCATTTTGATGATAAGTGCATGTAGCATTGTGATGATAGGGGTCATGGAACATTGTGATGACAGCGGTGAGGGAATATTGTGAAGACTAGTGATGGAATATTGTGATACCAGTGGTGAGAGGGCATTTTGATGAGAAGTGCATGGAACATTGTGATGACAAAGTTTATGGAGCATTGTGATGACTATGATGTGGAGCATTGTGATAACAAGCGCATAGTACATTGTGATGCCATGGGTCAAGGAGCATTGTGATGACAAGCGCATGGAGCATTGTGATGACAAGTGTCATGGATCATTGTGCTGACAAATGCATGGTGCATGGTGATGACAAGGGTCACAGAGCATTGTGATGAAATGTTCATGGAGCATTGTGGTGACAAATGACACAGAGCCTTGTGTGACAAGGGCATGGACCATTCTGATGACAAAAGTCATGAATCATTGTGATGACTGGAGTCACGGAGCATTGTGATGACAGGGGTCATGGAGGATTGTGATGACAGTATTCATGGAGCATTGTGATGAGAAGGTCATGGAGCATTGGGCTGAAAATATTCAAGGAGTATTGTGATGACAGGGGTCATGGGGCAATTTGATGACAAGGGAAAGGAGCACTGTGATGAAAATGGCATGGAGCATGGTGAAGAGAAGGCCATGGAGCATTCTGAAGACATATGTCATGAAGCTTTGGGATGACAAGGGCATGGAGCATTGTGATTACAGGGGTCTTGGAGCATTGTCAGGAAAAGGGCATGGATCATTGTGAGTAAAAAGGCATGGAGCCTTGTAATGACAGGTTTCAAGGAGCATACTGACGACAAGTGTCAGGGAGCATTGTGATGACAAGTGTATTGAGCATTGTGATGACAAAGTTCATGGAGTATTGTGAATAGAAGGCCATGGATAATTGTGATGATGAACGTCATGGGGCGTTGTGATGACAAGTGTTATGGAACATTGTGATCACAAGGGTTTGGAGCATTGTGATGACAGAGGTCATGGAGCATTTTGATTTCATTTTGATGACAATAGCATGAAGGATTATGATGATGGGCATGGTGCATTGTGATGACACGGTTCATGGAGCATTGAGATGAAAAGAGGCAAGGAGCATTGTGATTACAAGGGTCTAGGAGAATTGTGATGACAAGGGCATGGAGCATCGTGAATGAGAAGGCCATGGAGCATTCTGAAGACATGCGTCATGGAGCTTTGTGATGACAAGCACATGGAGCATTGTGATGACAAGGGTTATGTAGCCTTGTGATGACAAGGCCGTGGAACATTGTAATGGCAGGTGTCATGGAGCATTGTTATAATGGGTAATGGAGCATTTTGATGACAAGGGCATGGAGCATTGGTTTGAAAAGTTTCGTGGCTTATTGTGATGAGAGGGGGCATGGAGAATTGTGATGACAAGGGCACGGAACCCTGTGATACATGGGTCATGGCGGATTTTAATGAAAAGGGCATGGAGCATTGTGTTAAAAAGAGCATCGAGCATTGTAATGAAAAGCATCATGGAGCCTGTGATGACAATTGCATGGAACAATGCAATGAGAGTGTTCATGGAGCATTTTGATGACAATGGCATGGAGCATTGTGATGCCAAGGGTCATGGAGCTTTGTGATGACAAAGGTCATGGAGCATTTTGATGACAAGGGCGTGGTGCACTGTGATGAGAAGGGCAGAGAGCATTGTGATGAAATGGTCATGGAGCAATTTGATGAAAATTGTCATGGGATATTTTGATGAAAGGGGTTATGGAACATTGTGATGTCAGGGGTCATCGAGCATTATGATGAAAAGGGTCATGGAGCATTTTGATGACAGGGGTCCTGGAACATTGTGATGAAAGGGGTGAGGCAGTATTGTGATGACTATTGATGGAACATTATGATATCCGTGGTGGGACAGCATTTTGATGGGAAGTGCATGGAGCATTGTGATGACAAGATTTATGGAGCACTGTGATGAAAGGGTTGTGGAGCATTGTGATGACAAGCACATCGCGCATTGTAATGACACAGGTCATGGGTCATTGTGCGGACAAGCTTATGGAGCATTGTGATGACAATGGTCATGGAGCATTGTGCTGACAAAGGTACGGAGCATAGTGATGACATGGGTAACAGAGCATTGTGATGAAAATTTCATGGAGCATTGTGGTGACAAGTATCACAGAGCCTTTTGATGACGAGGGCATGGACCATTGTGTTGACAAAGGTCATGAAGCATTGTGATGACTGGAGTCACGGAGCATTTTGATGACAAGGTCCTGGAGCATTGTGATGAGAGGACGATGTAGCCTTGTGATGACAATTCTCATGGAGCATTCTGATGAAAACTGGCATAGAGCATTGTGATTACAGGGGTCTTGGATCCTTGTGATGACAAGGCCGTGGAACATTGTGATGGCAGTTGTCATGGAGCATTGTTATGACATGGGAAATGGAGCATTGTGATTACAAGGGCATCGAGCATTTGTCTGAAAAGTTTCATGGATTATTGTGATGAGAGTGGGCATGGAGCATTGTGATGACAAGGGCATGGAACATTGTGATACATGGGTCATGGAGGATTTTAATGACAAGGGCATGGAGCAATGTGATAAGAGGCTTCATGGAGCATTGTGATGACAAGGGCATGGAGCATTGTGATGACAAAGGTCATGGAGCATTTTGATGACAACATTCCCAGATCATTGTGTTGTCAGGGGTCATGGAGCATAGTGATGACAGTAGTCATGGAGCATTGTGATGACAGGGGTCATGGAGCATTGTGATAAGACGGTCATGGAGCATTGGGCTGAAAAAGTTCATGGAGTATTGTGATGACAGGGGTAATGGGGCATTGTGATGACAAGGGAATGGAGCATTGTGATGACAAGGTCCTGGGGCATTGTGATGAGAGGACCATGGAGCCTTGTGATGACAAGTCTCATGGAGCATTCTGATGAAAAAGTGCATGGAGCATTGTGATTACAGGGGTAATAGAGCATTGTGATGAAAATGGCATGGAGCATTGTGATGCCAAGGGTCATGGAGCTTTGTGATGACAAAGTTCATGGAGCATTTTGATGACAAGGTCGTGGTGCATTTTGATGAGAAGGGCAGGGAGAATTGTGATGACAGTGTCATGGAGCAATTTGATGAAAAGGATCATGGAACATTTTGATGACAGTGGGTATGGAACATTTTTATTTCAGGGCTCATGGAGCATTGTGATGAAAAGGGTCATGGAGCATTTTGATGACAGGGGTTATGGAACATTGTGATGTCATGGTTCATGGAGCATTGTGATGATAAGATCATGTAGCATTGTCATAACAGGGATCATGGAACATTGTGATGACAGGGGGGAGAGAGCATTTTGATGAGAAGTGCATGGAGCATTGTGATGACAAGGATTTTGGAGCACTGTAACGACAAGTATGTGGAGCATTGTGATGACAAGCGCATGGCGCATTGTGATGACATGGGTTATGGAGCATTGTGCTGACAAGTGCATGGAGCATTGTGATGACAAGGGTCATGTAGCACTGTGCTGACAAAGGCATGGAGCATGGTGATGACAAGAATCACAGAGCATTGTGATGAAAAGTTCATGGAGCATTGTGGTGACAATGGTCACAGAGCCTTGTGTGACGAGGACATGGACCATTGTGATGACAAATGTCATGAAGCCTTGTGATGACTGGAATCACAGAGCATTGAGATGACTGGGGTCTTGGAGCACTCTGATGACAAGGACATGGAGCATTGTGATGAGAAGGCCATGGAGCATTCTGATGACATGCATCATGGAGCTTTGTGATTAAGGTCATGGAGCATTGTGATTACACGGGTCTTGGAGAATTGTGATGAAAATGTTATGGATCATTGTGATGAAAAAGGCATGGAGGCTTGTCATGACAGGGTTCAAGGGGCATACTGATGAAAAGTGTCAGGGATCATTGTGATGACAAGTGTATTGTGTATTGTGATGAGAAAGTTCATGGAACACTGTGATGAGAAGACCATGGATAATTGTGATGGTGAGTGTCATGGTGCATTGTGATGACAATGGTTATGGATCATTGTGATCACAAGGGTTCGGAGCATTTTAATGACAGAGGTAATGGAGCATATTGATTTCATTGTGATGACAATAGCATGAAGCATGATGACGATGGACATGGTGCATTGTGATGACAGGGTCATGGAGCAATTTGATGAAAAGTGTCATGGAACATTTTGACGACAGTGGTTATGGAACATTGGGATTTCAGGGTTCTTGGAGCATTGTGATGAACAGGGTGATGGAGCATTTTGATGACAGAGGATATGGGACATTATGATGTCAGGGGTCATGGAGCATTGTGATGATAAGGGCATGTAGCATTGTGATGACAGAGGTCATGGAAAATTGTGATGACAGTGGTGAGGGAGTATTGGAATGAGTAGTGATGGAACATTGTGATATCAGTGCTGAGAGAGCATTTTGATGAGAAGTGCATGGAGCATTGTGATAACAAAGTTTATGGAGCATTGTGATGACAAGATTTATGGAGCATTGTGATGACAAGGCTTTGGAGAATTGTGATGACCAGTGCATGGCGCATTTTGATGACATGGACCATGGAGCATTGTGCTGAGAACCGAATGGAACATTGTGAAGACAAGGGTCATGGAGCATTGTGCTGACAAACGAATGGAACATTGTGATGACAACGATCACAGAGCATTGTGATGAAAAATTCATGGAGCATTGTGGTGACAATGGTCACAGAGCCTTGTGATGACGCGGGCATGGACCATTGTGATGAAAAAGGTCATGAAGAATTGTGATGACTGGAGTCACGGAGCATTGTGATGACAAGGGTATGGAGCATTGTGATGACACGGGCATGGTGCATTGTTCTCACAAGTTTCATGGTTTATTGTGATGACAGTGAGCATGGCACATTCTGATGACAAGGTCATGGAGCATTGTGATGAAAAAGGCATGGAGCCTTTTCATGACAGGGTTCAAGGAGCATTCTGAGGAAGAGTGTCAGGGAGCATTGTGATGACAGGTGTATTGAGCATTGTGATGACAAAGTTCATGGGGCATTGTGATGACAAGGGCATGGAGTATTGTGATGGCAGGCATCATGGAGCGTTGTGATGACAAGTGTTATGGAACATGGTGATCACAAGTGTTTGGAGCATTGTGATGACAGAGGACATGGATCATTTTGATTTCAAGAATCATGGAGCACTGTGATGACAAGGTCCTGGAGCAGTGTGATGAGAAGACCATGGAGCCTTGTGATGACAAATCTCATGGAGCATTCTGATGAATAGGGGCATGGAGCATTGTGATTACAGGGGTCTTGGAGCATTGTGATGACAAGGTCATAGAGCATTGTGATGAGAAGTCCATAGAGCATTCTGATGACATGTGTCATCGATCTTTGTGATTACAAGGGCATGGAGCATTGTTATGACGGGGGTAATGGAGCATTGTAATGACAACGGCATGGAGCAATGTGATGAGAGATTTCATTGAGCATTGTGATGACAATGGCCTGCAGCATTGTGATGCTAAGTGTCATGGAGTTTTCTGATGACAAATGTCATGGGGCATTTTGATCACAAGGGCATGGAGCATTGTGATGAGAAGGCCATGGAGCATTCTGATGACATGAATCATGGAGCTTTTTGATGACAAGGACTTTGAGAATTGTGATTACAGGGGTCATGGAATATTGTGATGACAGGGCTGAGGGACTATTGTGATGACTAGTGATGGAATATTGTGATATCATTGGTGAGAAGGCATTTTGAGGAGAAGTGCATGGAGCATTGTGATGACAAGGTTTATGGAGCATTTTGATGAGAAGGATGTGGAGCACTGTGATGACACGTGCATGGTGCATTGTGATGATATGGGATATGGAGCATTGTGCTGACACGCGCATCGAGCATTGTAATGACAAGGGTCATGGAGCATTGTGCTGACAAAGGCATGGAGCTTTGTGATGACAAGGGTCAAAGAGCATTGTGATAAAAATTTCATGGAGCATTGTGGTGACAAAGGTCACAGAGCTTTGTGTGACGATGTCATGGACCATTGTGATGACAAATGTCATGAAGCATTTTGATGACTGGAGTCACGGAGCATTGTGATAACAGGAGTCTTGGAGAATTGTCATGAAAAGGGAATGGATTATTGTGATGAAAAAGGCATGGAGCCTTGTCATGACAGTGTTCAAGGAGCATACTGATGACAAGTGTCAGCGAACATTGTGATGACAAGTGTATTGAGCATTGTGGTGACAAAGGTCATGGAGCATTGTGATGAGAAGACATTGCATAATTGTGATGAAGAGCGTCATGGGGAATGTGATGACAAGTGTTATGGAACACTGTGATCAGAAGGGTTGGGAGCATTGTGATGACAGAGGACATGGAACATTTTGATTTCATTGTGATGACAATAGCACGAATCATTATGATGATGAGCATGGTGCATTGTGATGACAGTGTTCATGGAGCATTGAGATGAAAAGTGGCATGGAGAATTGTGATTACAGAGGTCCTGGAGCATTGTTATGACAAGGGTCATGGAGCCTTGTGATGACAAGGCCGTGGAACACTGTGATGGCAGGGGTCATGGAGCATTGTTATGACAGGTGTAATGGAGCATTGTGATGACAAGGGCATGGAGCAATGTGATGAGAGATTTCATTGAACATTGTGATGACAATGGCATGGAGCATTGTGATGCCAAGGGTCATGGAGATTTGTGATGACAAATGTCATGGGGCATTTTGATGACAAGGGTGTGGTGCATTGTGATGAGAAGGGCAGGGAGCATTGTGATGACAGGGTCATGGAGCAATTTGAATAAAATTGTCATGGAATATTTTGATGAAAGGGGTTATGGAACATTGTTATGTCAGGGGTCATGAAGCATTGTGAAGATAAGGGCATGGAGCACTGTGATGACAGTGGTCATGGAACATTTTGATGACAGGGGTGAGCGAGTATTGTGATGACTAGTGATGGAACATTTTGAAATATGTGGTGAGAGAACATTTTGCTGAGAATTGCATGGAGCATTGTGATGACAAGTTTTATGGAGCATAGCGATGAAAAGGATGTGGAGCATTGTGAGGAAAAGAGCATTGCACATTGTGATGACATGTGTCATGAAGCATTGTGCTGACAAGTGCATGGAGCATTTGGATGACAAGTGTCACGGAGCATTGTGCTGACAAAGGCATGGAGCATTCTGATGACAAGGGACACAGAGCATTGTGATGAAAATTTCATGAAGCATTGTGGTGACAAAGATCACAGAGCCTTGTGTGACGAGGGCATGGACCATTGTGATGAGAAAGGTCATGAATCATTGTGATGAATGGAGTCACGGAGCATTGTGATGTCAGTGGTCATGGAGCATTGTGATGACAAGGGCATGGAGCAATGTGATGACAGGGGCATGGAACATTGGTCTGACAACTTTCATGGATTATTGTGATGACAGTAGGCATGGAGCATTGATATGAAGAGGGCATGGAGCATTGTGGTGACAAAGTTCACAGAGCCTTGTGTGGCGAGGGCATGGACCATTGTGAGGACAACTGTCATGAAGCATGGTGATGACTGGAGTCACGGAGCACTGTGATGACAGGGGTCACGGAGCATTGTTATGACAAGGGCATGGAGCTTTGTGATAACAGGGGCATGGAACATTGGTCTGACATGTTTCATGGATTATTGTGATGAGAGTGGGCATGGCACATTGTCATGACAAGGGCATGGAACATTGTGATGACAAGGTCATGGAGTATTGTGAAGACATGTGTCAGGGAGCATTGTGATGACATATGTCATTGTCCATTGTGATGACAATGGCATGGAGCATTGTGATACCAAGTGTCATGGAGGATTGTGATGACAAAGGTAATGGAGCATTTTGATGACAAGGGCTTGGAACATTGCGAATACAAGGGTCATGGAGCATTGTGATGACAAGGTCATGGAGCATTATGATGAAAAGTTGCATGGAGCATTGAGATTACAGGGGTTTTGAAGCAATGTGATGACAAGGGCATGGAGAATTGTGATGAGAAGGCAATGGATCATTCTGATGACATGCGTCATGGAGCTTTGTGATGACAAGGACATGGAGCATTGTGATTACAGGGGTCTTGGAGCATTGTGATGAAAAGGGAATGGATCATTGTGATGAAAAATGCAAGGAGCCTTGTCATGACAGGTTTCAAGGAACATACTGAGGACACCTGTCAGGGAGCATTGTGATCATAAGTGTATTGAGCATTGTGATGACAAAGATCATGGAGCATTGTGATGAGAAGACCATGGATAATTGTGATGACCAGCGTCATGGGGCATTGTGATGACAAGTGTTATGGGACATTGTGATCAGAAGGGTTTGGTGCATTGTGATGACAGAGTTCATTGAGCATTTTGATTTCATTGTGATGACAATAGCATGAAATATTATGGTGATGGGCATGGTGCATTGTGATGACAGGGTTCATGGAGCATTGAGATGAAAAGGGGCATGGAGCACTGTGATTACAGAGGTTTTGGAGCATTGTGATGACAAGGGCATGGAGCATTGTGATGAGAAGGCCATGGAGCATTCTGATGACATGCGTCATGGAGCTTTGTGATGACAAGGGCATGGAGAATTGTGATTACAGGGGTCATGGAATATTGTGATGACAGGGGTGAGCGAGTATTGTGATGACTAGTGATGGAATATTGTGATATCAGTGGTGAGAAGGCATTTTGAGGAGAAGTGCATGGAGCATTGTGATGACAAGGTTTATGGAGCATTTTGATGACAAGGATGTGGAGCATTGTGATGACAAGTGCAAGGTGCATTGTGATGACATGGGTTATGGAGCATTGTGCTGACACGCGCATCGAGCATTGTGATGACAAGGGTCATGGAGCATTGTGCTGAAAAAGGCATGGAGCTTTGTGATGACAAGGGTCACAGAGCATTGTGATAAAAATTTCATGGAGCATTGTGGTGACAAAGCTCACAGAGTTTAGTGTGACGAGGTCATGGACCATTGTGATGACAAATGTCATGAAGTATTGTGATGACTGGAGTCACGGAGCATTGTGATAACAGGGGTCTTGGAGCATTGTGATGAAAAGGGAATGGATCATTGTGATGAAAAAGGCATGGAGCCTTGTCATGACAGTGTTCAAGGAGCATATTGATGACAATTGTCAGCGAGCATTGTGGTGCCAAGTGTATTGAGCATTGTGGTGAAAAATATCATGGAGTATTGTGATGAGAAGACCTTGCATAACTGTGATGACGAGCGTCATGGGCATGTGATGACAAGTGTTATGGAACCTTGTGTTCAGAAGAGTTTGGAGCATTGTGATGACAGAGGACATAGGGCATTTTGATTTCATTGTGATGACAATAGCATGAATCATTATGATGAAGGGCATGGTGCATTGTGACGACAGTGTTCATGGAGCATTGAGATGAAAAGTGGCATGGAGAATTGTGATTACAGAGGTCTTGGAGCATTGTGATGACAAGGGTCATGGAGCCTTGTGATGACAAGGCCGTGGAACATTGTGATGGCAGGGGTCATGGAGCATTGTTATGACAGGTGTAATGGAGCATTGTGATGACAAGGGCATCGAGCAATGTGATGAGAGATTTCATTGAGCACTGTGATGACAATGGCATGGATCATTGTGATGCCAAGGGTCATGGAGCTTTGTGATGACAAATGTCATGGGGCATTTTGATGACAAGGACGTGGTGCATTGTGATGAGAAGGGCAGGGAGCATTGTGATGACAGGGTCATGGAGCAATTTGAATAAAAGGGTCATGGAATATTTTGATGACATTGGTTATGGAACATTGTGATGTCAGTGGTCATGAAGCCTTGTGATGAAATGGGTCATGGAGCATTTTGTGACAGGTGTTATGGAACATTGTGATGTCAGGGGTCATGGAGCATTGTGATGATCAGGGCATGTAGCACTGTGATGACAGGGGTCATGGAACATTGTGATGACAGGGGTGAGAGACCATTGTGATGACTAGTGATTGAACATTGTGATATATGTGGTGAGAGAGCATTTTGATGAGAAGTGAATGGAGCATTGTGATGACAAGTTTTATGAAGCATAGAGATGAAAATGATGTGGAGCACTGTGATGAAAAGAGCATGGCACATTGTGATGACATGTGTCATGGAGCATTGTGCTGAGAAGCGCATGGAGCATTTTGATGACAAGTGTCATGGAGCATTGTGCTGACAAAGGCAAGGAGCATTGTGATGACAAGGGACACAGAGCATTGTGATGAAAATTTCATGGATCAGTGTGGTGACAAAGGTCACAGAGTCTTGTGTGAAGAGGGCCTGGAACACTGTGATGACAAGGGCATGGAGAAATGTGATAACAAGTGTCATGGAGGATTGTGATGACAGGGGAAATGGAGAATTGTGTTGACAATGGCAGGGAGCATTGTGATGTCAAGGGACATTGATAATTTTTATAACAATGTCATGAAGCATTGTGATGACAAGCATATGGAGCTTGCTATGACAGGGTTCAGGGAGCATTGCGATGACAAGTGCATGGAGAATTGTGATGACAAGAGCATGTAACATTTTGATGAGAAATGTCATGGAATATTGTGGTGACAAAGAGGTGGAGAATTGTGATGAAAAGGGACATGGAGCAATGTGATGGCAAGACCATGGAGCATTGTGATGAGAAGACCATGGATAATCGTGGTGACAAGCATCATGGAGCATTATGATGACAAGAGCCATGGAGCATTCTGACATAAGATATCACTTATGAAGGAAATGTAAACATGGGTGCACATGAACTGAATTAGTAAAGAGAACAGAGTCTCACATATAGAAAACATACTTATGCCTGCTTACGGGGAAAGGAGATGTGGCGAGAGGCATAAAACCAGAGTTTGATATTAGCACCAGTACCATTCCTTAATCCAAATACAGAATAGAAAAGACCAACTCCTTCCTCAGTGAACGGGACTCAACACCCCTATTCTCTGCAGAGGAATATATCTGACTAGAAAGAATCTTAAAACCAATGTATTGATATGTCTCTGTAAGGGAATCAAGTGTGTCTAGACTGGCATAAACATGGCAGGGAGAATCAGCTGAAACCCACTATAAAAAGGAATTTCGAAAACAAAACAAAAAAACAGGGAAATTATTTACACTTCCTTCAGGGGCTCTGATGAAACCTGGAATGACCATATCTACAACGAGAGCTGGATGTGGTATAAGGCTGGACACTTGGGACTGAGAGGATTGGTGAGATTCGTTGAGCAAATGCAGACCATTTAAAGCAATAATGTGTGGCACACATTCCAAGGGTCCCAACTCTCCAGGTAGAACGGAATATTACTACAGCTATAACAATGACGGGAAACCTAGAGAATGGACACACTGTGAATACGAAATGTTTCCAAAACTCAACTAATAGTCCCTCTCTTGGTGCTCCGGTTTGAATTTCCAACTGCTTTACAATCAATCTAGCAACATGGAGAGACAGCACCTTTAACCTCCTTTTTCACACTGGTTACCAATTTGGCAGAGGATGAAAGAGAAGAGGGAGAACCAATGAGAGAGTAGCTTTTAGGCATTTGGACGGGCACATGTCACACTAATTTCCCGGCAGGAAGGAGAATTAATCAAAGTCTCAGCCACCCTCCGGGAACCAATAGAGGTCCTGAACCAAAATTTTGGACTTGCGGTCAGCTCACAAAAATCGAGTTGAAAAATGGAGCTCAGGGGAACAGCAACTCACAAACTGGCAGAGTAATAATTGACATCTATCATTCAAATATCAGTTGAGGGAAGGCAAGGAGGCGGACTTGAAAGCGAGCCAGAAATGCAGGAAACAGATTTCAATAGGTACATTTGAATCACCTTTAAAGCACAGGAAGAGGGGCACAACTTCGAAAGTGAGGCACTTGGCTAAAAAGGGCGTATGCGTTTTCTCCTGAATATATTCAGCAGAAACTGAATACACCCTTTGTGGCCAAGCAAGCAAGGGGGCAATGCAAATCTGCACTACAAAGAAGTATCACTTCCCACCGGTCAAAAGGGACAGCCGCAAAATGTGTAAAAACCAGAAAGGCAAGACAGGGCCTGGAGAACAGTGAGCCTACTTATGCTGATGGGCAGGATGTAAATTGCCAACTGCCTCTCTGGAGGAGTGCACTGTGTTCCCTAAAAGAAGTAAACAGCAGAGCTACAGAGCCAAGGGCCCTTCCAGTCTAGGGAATATACCTTGGAAAAATTGAAAATCAATAAGACAGAGCCACCCCAAAATTTAGGGCTGCACTGCTTACAATAACCTCAACTTGGGTCCACCTAAAATATCCCAGGAAAGACAAAAATGGTTCAAGAAATTGTGTTACTTACGTACGATGGATTATCCCTCAGCTATGAAATCAATGTCATAAGGCCAGTAGCAGCAAAAGGATTAGATTCAGGTACGATGATTCTAAGTGAAATACATCACAGAGAAAAAGAAACTTAACATAAGATATCACTTATGATGGTACTGTAAACATGGCTACACATGAACTGAGTTAGGAAAGAGAACAGAGTCTCACATTTAGAAAACACTCTTTTGCCTGCTTAAGAGGGAAGGAGAGGTGGGTTGCTGCATAAAAGCAGAGTGTGATATTAGTACAGGTACCGTTCCAAAAACCAACTACGGAATAGACAAGACCTACACCTTCCTCAGTAAAAGGGACTTAAGACCACATATTTCCCTCAGAGGAATATATCTGACTAGTAAGAATCTTAAAACCTATGTATTGATATGTCTCCGTAAGGGAATCATGTGTGTATAGACTGGCAAAAATATGGCAGTGAGAATCAGCTCAAACCCACTATAAAAAGGAGATTCAAAAACAAAACAAAAAAACAGGGAAATTCTTTACAATTCCTACAGAGGCTCTGATGAAACCTGGAATGACCCTATCTACAATGACAGCTGGATGTGGCATAAGGCTGGACACTTGCGACTGAGAGGATTGGTGAGATTCGGTGAGCAAATGCAGACCATTTAAAGCAATAATGCGTGTCACACATTCCAAGGGTCCCAACTCTCCAGGTTGAAGGGAATATTACTACAGCTATAATATGTACGGGAATCCTAGAGAATGGACACACTGTGTATACGAAAGGTTTCTAAAACTCAACTAATAGTCTCTCTCCTGGTGCTCCGGTTTGATTTTCAAACTGCTTTACTATCAATCTCCCAACTTGGAGAGACAGCCCGTTTAACTTCCGGGTTCACACAGGTTGCCAATTTGGCAGAGGATGAAAGGAAGGAGGGAGAACCAATGAGAGAGTAGCTGTTAGGCATTTGGACGGGCACATGTCACTCTAATTTCCCGGCAGGAAGAAGAATTAACCAAAGTCTCAGCCACCCGCTCGGAAACAGTATAGGTCCTGAAGGAAAATTGTGGATTTGTTGTCAGCTCACATAAAACGTGTTGAAATATCGAGCTCTGGGGCACAGCAATTCACAAACTGGCAGATTAATAAAGGAGAACTATCGTCCAAAAATGTCTTGAGGGAAAGCAATGAGGCGGACTTGAAATCAAGGTAGAATAGCGGGAAACAGATATCAAGAGGTACATTGGAATCACCTTTAAAGCACAGGAAGAGGGGCACAACTTCGACAATGATGCACTTGGCCAAAAAGAGCGTATGCATTTTCTCCTGAATATATTCAGGAAAAAACGCATACACACTTTTTGGACAAGCAAGCAAGCGGGCAATGCAAATCTGCACTACAAAGAAGTATCACTTCCCACTGGTCGAAAGGGACATCCGCAAAATGTGTAAAAACCAGAAAGGCAAGACAGGCTCTGGAGAACAGGAAGCATTGTTATGCTGATGGGCGGTATGTAAACTACTAACTTCCTCTCTGAAGGAGTGCACTGTCTTCCCTAAAACAGGTAAACAACAGAGCTACAGAGCCAAGGGCACTTCCAGTGTAGGGAATATATCTTGGGAAAAGTGAAAATCAATAAGACCGAACCACCCCAAAATCTAGGGCTGCACTGCTTACAAGAACCTCAACTTGGGTACACCTTAAATATCCCAGGAAAGACAAAAATGGTTCAAGAAATTGTGTTACTTATGTACGATGGAATATCTCTCAGCCATGAAATCCATGTCATAAGGGCAGGAGCAGCAAAATGAGTGGATTCAGGTACGATGATTCTAAGTGAAATAAGTCACACAGAAAAACAAACTTTACATAAGATATCACTTATGACTGTCCCGCACACATGGCTACACTTGAACTGAGTTAGGGAAGAGAACAGAGTCTCACATTTAGAAAACACTCTTATGCCTGCTTAAGGGGGAAGGAGAAGTGGGGTGATGCATAAAACCAGAGTTTGATATTAGTACAGGTACCGTTCCAAAAACCAAATACGGAATAGACAAGACCTACACTTTCGTCAGTGAAAGGATTCAAAACCCCATATTCCTGCAGAGGAATATATCTGACTAGTAAGAATCTTAAAACATTTGTATTCATATGTCTCCATAAGGGAATCAAGTGTGTCTACACTGGCATAAACATGGCAGTGAGAATCAGCTCAAACCCACTATAAAAAGGAATTTCAAAAACAAAACAGAAAAACAGGGAAATTCTTTACATTACTTCAGGGGCTGTGATGAAACCTGGAATGACCTTACCTACAATGACAGCTAGATGTGGCATAAGGCTGGACACATGGGACTGAGAAGATTGGTGAGATTGGGTCACCAAATGCAGACCATTTAAAGCATTAATGCGTGGCACACATTCCAAGGGTCCCATCTCTCCAGGTTGAAGGGGATATTACTACAATTATAACATGTACGGGAAACATAGAGAATGGACACACTGTGAAAACGAAAGGTTTGTAAAACTCAACTAATAGTCCCTCACCTGGTGCTCCGGTTTGAATTTTCAACTTTTTACTATCAATCTCCGAACTTGGTGAGACAGCCCCTTTAACCTCCTGGTTCGCAGAGGTTGCCGATTTGGCATAGGATGAAAGGAAAAAGAGAGAACCAATGAGAGAGTAGCTGTTAGGCATTTGGACGGGCATATGTCACTCTGGTTTCCCGGCAAGAAGAAGAATTAACCAAAGTCTCAGCAACCTCCCGGGAACCAGTATAGGTCCTGAACCAAAATTTTGGACTTGCGGTCAGCTCACAAACAACGAGATGAAAAATGGAGCTCAGGGGCACAGCAATTCACAAACAGGCAGCGTAATAAAGGACAGCTATCTTTCAAAAATCTGTTGAGGGAAGACAACAAGACGGACTTGAAAGCGAGCCAGAATAGCAGGAAATAGATTTCTAGAGGTACATTGGAATCACATTTAAAGCACAGGAAGAGGGGCACAACTTCGCCAATGATGTACTTGGCCAATAAAGGCGTATGCGTTTTCTCCAGATTATATTCAGGAGAAAACGCATACACCCTTTTTGGCCAAGCAAGCAAGCAGGCAATGCAAATCTGCACTACAAAGAAGTATCACTTCCCACCGGTCAAAAGGGACATCCATGAAATGTGTAAAAACCAGAAAGGCAAGAAAGGCCCTCGAGAACAGGGAGCATAGTTATGCTAATGGGCAGGATGTAAATTGACAACTGCCTCTCTGGAGGAATGAATTGTGTTCCCTAAAACAAGTAAAAAACAGAGCTATATAGCAAAGGGCAATTCCAGTCTAGGGAATATACCTTGGGAAACCTGAAAATCAATAAGACAGAGCAAACACAAAATTGAGGACTGCACTGCTTACAAGAATCTCCACTTGGGTACACCTTAAATATCCCAGGAAAGGCAAAAATGGTTCAAGAAATTGTGTTACTTATGTACAATGGAATACCCCTCAGCCATGAAATCAATGTCATAAGGCCAGTAGCAGCAAAATGAGTGGATTCAGGTACGATGATTCTAAGTGAAATAAGTAAGAGAGAAGAAGAAACTTATCATAAGATATCACTTATGAAGGTCCTGTAAACATGGCTACACATGAACTGAGTTACGAAAGAGAACAGAATCTCACATTTACAAAGCACTCTTATGCCTGCTTAAGGGGGAAGGAGAGGTGGGGTGATGCATAAAACCAGAGTGTGATATTAGTACAGGTACCGTTCCAAATACCAACTACGGAAAAGACAAGACCTACGCTTTCCTCAGTGAAAGGGACTCAAAACACCATATTTCCTGCAGAGGAATATATCTGACTAGTAAGAATCTTAAAACCAATGTACTGATAAGTGTCCGTAAGGGAATCAAGTGTGTCTAGACTCGCATAAACATGTCAGTGAGAATCAGCTCAAACCCACTATAAAAAGGAATTTCAAGCACAAAACAAAAAAACAGGGAAATTCTTTACAATTCCTTCAGGGGCTCTGATGAAACCTGGAATGACCCTATCTAAAACGAGAGCTGGATGTGGCATAAGGCTGGACACTTGGGACTGAGAGGATTGGTGAGATTCGGTGAGCAAATGCAGAACGTTTAAAGCAATAATGCATGGAACACATTCCAAGGTTCCCAACTCTCCAGGTTGAAGGGAATATTACTACAGCTATAACAGGTACGGGAAACATAGAGAATGGAAACACAGTGAATACGAAAGGTTTCTAAAACTCAACTAATAGTCTCTCTCCTGGTGCTCCGGTTTGAATTTCCAACTGCTTTACTATCAATCTCCCAACATGGAGAGATAGCCCCTTTAACCTCCTGGTTCGCACAGGTTGCAAATTTGGCAGAGGATGAAAGGGAAGAGGTAGCCCTAATGAGAGGGTAGCTGTAAGGCATTTGGACTGGCACATATCACTCTAATTTCCTGGCAGGAAGAAGAATTAACCAAAGTCTCAGCCAACTGCCGGGAACCAGGATAGGTTCTGAACCAAAATTTTGGACCTGCCGTCAGCTCACAAAAAACGAGTTGAAAAATGGAGCTCAGGGGCACAGCAATTCACAAACTGGCAGAGTAATAAATGACAACTATCGTCCAAAAATCTGTTGAGGGAAGGCAATGAGGCGGACTTGAAAGCGAGCCAGAATAGCAGGAAACAGATTTCAAGAGGTTCATTGGAATCACATTTAAAGCACAGGAAGAGGGGCACAACTTCGACAATGATGCACTTGGCCAAAAAGGGCGTATGCGTTTTCTCCTGAATATATTCAGGAGAAAACGCATACGCCCTTTTTGGCCAAGCAAGCAAGCGGGCAATGCGAATCTGCACTACAAAGAAGTATCACTTCCCACCGGTCAAAAGGGACATCCATGAAATGTGTAAAAACCAGAAAGGCAAGAAAGGCCCTCGAGAACAGGGAGCATAGTTATGCTAATGGGCAGGATGTAAATTGACAACTGCCTCTCTGGAGGAATGAATTGTGTTCCCTAAAACAAGTAAAAAACAGAGCTATATAGCAAAGGGCAATTCCAGTCTAGGGAATATACCTTGGGAAACCTGAAAATCAATAAGACAGAGCAAACACAAAATTGAGGACTGCACTGCTTACAAGAATCTCCACCTGGGTACACCTTAAATATCCCAGGAAAGGCAAAAATGGTTCAAGAAATTGTGTTACTTATGTACAATGGAATACCCCTCAGCCATGAAATCAATGTCATAAGGCCAGTAGCAGCAAAATGAGTGGATTCAGGTACGATGATTCTAAGTGAAATAAGTAAGAGAGAAGAAGAAACTTATCATAAGATATCACTTATGAAGGTCCTGTAAACATGGCTACACATGAACTGAGTTACGAAAGAGAACAGAATCTCACATTTACAAAGCACTCTTATGCCTGCTTAAGGGGGAAGGAGAGGTGGGGTGATGCATAAAACCAGAGTGTGATATTAGTACAGGTACCGTTCCAAATACCAACTACGGAAAAGACAAGACCTACGCTTTCCTCAGTGAAAGGGACTCAAAACACCATATTTCCTGCAGAGGTATATATCTGAGTAGTAAGAATCTTAAAACCTATGTATTGATATGTCTCTGTAAGGGAATCAAGTGTGTCTAGACTGGCATAAACTTGGCAGTGAGAATCAGCTCAAACCCACTATAAAAAGGAATTTCAATAATAAAACAAAAAAACAGGGAAATTCTTTACAATTCCTTCAGGGGCTCTGATGAAACCTGGAATGACCCTATCTACAACGACACTTGGAAGTGGCATAAGGCCGGACACTTGGGACTGAGAGGATTGGTGAGATTCGGTGAGCAAATGCAGACCTTTTAAAGCAATAATGCATCTAACACATTCCAAGGGACCCAAATCTCCAGGTTGTAGGGAATATTACTACAGCTATAACATGTATGGGAAACCTAGAGAATGGACACACGGTGAATATGAAAGGTTTCTAAAACTCAACTAATAGTCCCTCTCCTGGTGCTCCGGTTTGACTTTCCAACTGCTTTACTATCAATGTCCCAACTTGGAGAGACAGCCCCTTTAACATCCTGGTTCGCACAGGTTGCCAATTTGGCAGAGGATGAAAGGGAAGAGGGAGAACCAATGAGAGAGTAGCTCTTAGGCATTTGGACCGGCATTTGTCACTCTAAATTCCGTTAAGGAAGAAAAATTAACCAAAGTCTCAGCCACCCGCCAGGAACCAGTATATGTCCTGAACCAGAATTGTGGATTTGCGGTCTGCTCACAAAAAACGAGTTGAACAATGGAGCTCCGGGGCACAGCATTTCAAAAACTGGCAGAGTAATAAAGGACAACTATCGTTCAAAAAACTGTTGAGGGAAGACAATGAGGCGGACTTGAAAACAAGGCAGAGTAGCAGGAAACAGATTTCAAGAGGTACATTGGAATCGCCTTTTAAGCACAGGAAGAGGGGCACAACTTCGACAATGATGCACTTGGCCAAAAAGTGCATATGCCTTTTCACCTGAATATATTCAGTAGAAAACGCATAGGCCCATTTGGCCAAGCAACAAAGCGGGCAATGCAAATCTGCACTACTAAGAAGTATCATTTCCCACAGGTGAACAGGGACATCCACAAAATGTGTAAAACCAGAAAGGCAAGAGAGGCCCTGTAGAACAGGGAGCCTAGTTATGCTGATGGGCGGGATGTAAATTGACAAATGCTTCTCTGGAGGAGTGCATTGTGTTCCCTAAAACAAGTAAACACCAGAGCTAAAGAGCCAAGGGCACTTCCAGTCTAGGGAATATACCTTGGGAAAACTGAAAATCAATAAGGCAGAGCCACCCCAAAATATAGGGCTGCACTGCTTACAAGAATCTTAACTTGGGTACACCTTACATATAACAGGAAAGAGAAAAGTGGTTGAAGAAATTGTGGTAGTTACATACAACGGATAATCCCTCAGCCATGAAATCAAAGTCATAAGGCCAGTAGCAGCAAAATGAGTGGATTCAGGTACGATGATTCTAAGTGAAATAAGTCACAGAGAAAAAGAAACTTATCATAAGATATCACTTATGAAGGTCCTGTAAACATGACTACACATGAACTGAGTTAGGGAAGAGAACAGAGTCTCACATTTAGAAAACACTCTTATGCCTGCTTAAGGGGGAAGGAGAAGTGGGGTGATGCATAAAACCAGAGTTTGATATTAGTACAGGTACCGTACCAAAAACCAAATACGGATTAGACAAGACCTACACTTTCTTCAGTGAAAGTATTCAAAATCCCATATTCCTGCAGAGGAATATATCTGACTAGTAAGAATCTTAAAACCTTTGTATTGATATGTCTCCATAAGGGAATCAAGTGTGTCTACACTGGCATAAACATGGCAGTGAGAATCAGCTCAAACCCACTATAAAAAGGAATTTCAAAAACAAAACAGAAAAACAGGGAAATTCTTTACATTTCTTCAGGGGCTGTGATGAAACCTGGAATGACCCTACCTACAATGACAGCTCGATGTGGCATAAGGCTGGAAACTTGGGACTGAGAGGATTGGTGAGATTTGGTCACCAAATGCAGACCATTTAAAGCAATAATGCATGGCACACATTCCAAGGGTCCCAACTCTCCAGGTTGAAGGGAATATTACTACAGCTATAACATGTACGGGAAACATAGAGAATGGACACACTCTGAATACGAAAGGTTTCTATAACTCAACTAATAGTCCATCTCCTGGTGCTCCGGTTTGACTTTCCAACTGCTTTACTATCAATCTCCCAAATTGGAGAGACAGCCCCTTTAACATCCTGGTTCACACAGGTTGCCAATTTGGCAGAGGATGAAAGGGAAGAGGGAGAACCAATGAGAGAGTAGCTGTTAGTCATTTGGACGGGCACATGTTACTCTAATTTCCCAGCAGGTAGAAGAATTAGCCAAAGTCTCAGCCACCCGCCGGGAACCAGTAGAGTTCCTGAACCAAAGTTTTAGACCTGCCGTCAGCTCACAAAAAAAGAGTTGAAAAATGGAGCTCAGGGGGACAGCAATTCAAAAACTGGCAGAGTAATAAAGGACAACTATCGTCCAGAAATCTGTTGAGGGTAGGCAACGAGGCGGACTTGAATGCGAGCCAGAATAGCAGGAAACAGATTTCAAGAGGTACATTGGAATCACCTTTAAAGAACAGGAAGAGGGGCACAACTTCGACAATGATGCACCTGGCCAAAAAGGGCGTATGGGTTTTCTCCTGAATATATTCAGAAGAAAACGCATACGCCCTTTTTGGCCAAGCAAGCAAGCGGGCAATGCAAATCTGCACTACAAAGAAGTATCACTTCCCACCGGTCAAAAGGGACATCCGTGAAATGTGTAAAAACCACAATGGCAAGAAAGGCCCTCGAGAACAGGGAGCATAGTTATGCTGATGGGCAGGATGTAAATTGGCAACTGCCTCTCTGGAGGAGTGCATTGTGTTCCCTAAAACAAGTAAACAACAAAGCTACAGAGCCAATGGCACTTCCAGTCTAGGGAAAATACCTTGGGAAAACTGAATATCAATAAGAGAGAGCAAACACAAAATTGAGGGCTGCACTGCTTACAAGAACCTCAACTTGGGTACACCTGAAATATCCCAGGAAAGACAAAAATGGTTCAAGAAATTGTGTTACTTACGTACAATTGAATACCACTCAGCCATGAAATCAATGTCGTAAGGCCAGTAGCAGCAAAATGAGTGGATTCAGGTACGATGATTCTAAGTGAAATAAGTCACAGAGAAGAAGAAACTTATCATAAGATATCACTTATGAAGGTCCTGTAAACATGGATACACATGAACTGAGTTACGAAAGAGAACAGAATCTCACATTTACAAAGCACTCTTATGCCTGCTTAAGGGGGAAGGAGAGGTGGGGTGATGCATAAAACCAGAGTGTGATATTAGTACAGGTACCGTTCCAAATACCAACTACGGAAAAGACAAGACCTATGCTTTCCTCAGTGAAAGGGACTCAAAACACCATATTTCCTGCAAAGGAATATATCTGAGTAGTAAGAATCTTAAAACCTATGTATTGATATGTCTCTGTAAGGGAATCAAGTGTGTCTAGACTGGCATAAACTTGGCAGTGAGAATCAGCTCAAACCCACTATAAAAAGGAATTTCAATAATAAAACAAAAAAAACAGGGAAATTCTTTACAATTCCTTCAGGGGCTCTGATGAAACCTGGAATGACCCTATCTACAACGACACTTGGAAGTGGCATAAGGCCGGACACTTGGGACTGAGAGGATTGGTGAGATTCGGTGAGCAAATGCAGACCTTTTAAAGCAATAATGCATCTCACACATTCCAAGGGACCCAAATCTCCAGGTTGTAGGGAATATTACTACAGCTATAACATGTATGGGAAACCTAGAGAATGGACACACGGCGAATATGAAAAGTTTCTAAAACTCAACTAATAGTCCCTCTCCTGGTGCTCCGGTTTGACTTTCCAACTGCTTTACTATCAATGTCCCAACTTGGAGAGACAGCCCCTTTAACATCCTGGTTCGCACAGGTTGCCAATTTGGCAGAGGATGAAAGGGAAGAGGGAGAACCAATGAGAGAGTAGCTCTTAGGCATTTGGACCGGCATTTGTCACTCTAAATTCCGTTAAGGAAGAAAAATTAACCAAAGTCTCAGCCACCCGCCAGGAACCAGTATATGTCCTGAACCAGAATTGTGGATTTGCGGTCTGCTCACAAAAAACGAGTTGAACAATGGAGCTCCGGGGCACAGCATTTCAAAAACTGGCAGAGTAATAAAGGACAACTATCGTTCAAAAAACTGTTGAGGGAAGACAATGAGGCGGACTTGAAAACAAGGCAGAGTAGCAGGAAACAGATTTCAAGAGGTACATTGGAATCGCCTTTTAAGCACAGGAAGAGGGGCACAACTTCGACAATGATGCACTTGGCCAAAAAGTGCATATGCCTTTTCACCTGAATATATTCAGCAGAAAACGCATAGGCCCATTTGGCCAAGCAACAAAGCGGGCAATGCAAATCTGCACTACTAAGAAGTATCATTTCCCACAGGTGAACAGGGACATCCACAAAATGTGTAAAACCAGAAAGGCAAGAGAGGCCCTGTAGAACAGGGAGCCTAGTTATGCTGATGGGCGGGATGTAAATTGACAAATGCTTCTCTGGAGGAGTGCATTGTGTTCCCTAAAACAAGTAAACAACAAAGCTACAGAGCCAATGGCACTTCCAGTCTAGGGAAAATACCTTGGGAAAACTGAATATCAATAAGAGAGAGCAAACACAAAATTGAGGGCTGCACTGCTTACAAGAACCTCAACTTGGGTACACCTGAAATATCCCAGGAAAGACAAAAATGGTTCAAGAAATTGTGTTACTTACGTACAATTGAATACCCCTCAGCCATGAAATCAATGTCATAAGGCCAGTAGCAGCAAAATGAGTGGATTCAGGTACGATGATTCTAAGTGAAATAAGTCACAGAGAAGAAGAAACTTATCATAAGTTATCACTTATGAAAGTACTGTAAACATGGATACACATGAACTGAGTTACGAAAGAGAACAGAGTCTCACATTTAGAAAACACTTTTATGCCTGCTTAAGGGGGAAGGAGTGGTGGGGTGATGCATAAAACCAGAGTGTGATATTAGTACAGGTACCGTTCCAAAAACCAACTATGGAAAAGACAAGACCTACACCTTCCTCAGTGAAAGGGACTCAAAACGCCATATTTCCCACAGAGGAATATATCTGATTGGTAAGTATCTTAAAATCTATGTATTGATATGTCTCCGTAAGGGAATCAAGTGTGTCTAGACTGGCATAAACATGGCAGTGAGAATCAGCTAAAACCCATTATAAAAACGAATTTCAGAAAGAAAACAATAAAACAGGGAAATTCTTTACAATTCCTTCAGGGGCTCTGATGAAACCTGTAATGACCCTATCTACAACGACAGCTGGATGTGGCATAAGGCTGGACACTTGGGACTGAGAGTATTGGTGAGATTCAGTGAGCAAATGCAGACCCTTTAAAGCAATAACACGTGGCACACATTGCAAGGTTCCCAACTCTCCAGGTTGAAGGGAATATTACTACATCTATAACATGTACGGGAAACCTAGAGAATGGACACACTGTGAATACGAAAGGTTTCTAAAACTCAACTAATAATCCCTCTCCTGGTGCTCCGGTTTGACTTTCCAACTGCTTTACTATCAATCTCCCAACTTGGAGAGACAGCCCCTTTAACCTACTGGTTCTCACAGGTGTCCAAATTTGTAGAGGATGAAAGGGAAGAGGGAGAACCAATGAGAGAGTAGCTGTTAGGCATTTGGACTTGCACATGTCATTCTAATTTCCCGGCAGGAACAAGAATTAACCAAAGTCTCAGACACCCGCCGGGAACCAGTATAGGTCCTGAACCAAAATTTTGGACTTGCGGTCAGCTCACAAAAAACGAGTTGAAAAATGGAACTCAGGGGCACAGCAATGCACAAACTGGCAGAGAAGTAAAGGACAACAATAGTCCGAAAATCTGTTTAGGGAAGGCAAGGAGGCGGATTGAAAGTGAGCCAGAATAGCAGGAAACAGATTTCAAGAGGTACATTGGAATCGCCTTTAAAGCACAGGAATAGGGGCACAACTTCGACAATGATGCACTTGGCCAAAAAGGGCTTATGCGTTTTCTCCTGAATATATTCAGGAGAAAACGCATAAGCGCTTTTTGGCCAAGCAAGCAAGCAGGCAATGCAAATATGCACTACAATGAATTATCACTTCCCACTGGTCAATAGGGACATCCGAAAAAGGTGTAAAATCCAGAAAGGCATGATAGGCCCTGGAGAACAGGGAGCCTAGTTATGCTGATGGACAGGATGTAAATTGCCAACTGCCTCTCTGGAGGAGTGCACTGTGTTACCTAAAACAAGGAAACAACAGAGCTACAGAGCCAAGGGCACTAAGAGTCTAGGGAGTATACCTTTGGAAAACTGAAAATCAATAAGACACAGACACCGCAAAATTTAGGGCTGCACTGCTTACAAGAACCTCAACTTGGGTACACCTAAAATATCCCAGGAAAGACAAAAATGGTTCAAGAAATTGTGTTACTTACATACGATGGAATATCAGTCAGCCATGAAATCAATGTAATAAGGCCAGTAGCAGCAAAATGAGTGGATTTAGGCACGATGATTCTAAGTGAAATAAGTCACAGAGAAAAAGAAAGTTATGATAAGATATCACTTATGAAGGTCCTGTAAACATGGCTACACATGAACTGAGTTAGGAAACAGAACAGAGTCTCACATTTAGAAAACACTCTTATGCCTGCTTAAGGGGGAAGGAGAGGTGGGGTGATGCATAAAACCAGAGTTTGATATTAGTACAAGTACCGTTCCAAAAACCAACTACGGAATAGACAAGACCTACACTTTCCTCAGTGAAAGGGACTCAAAACCCCATATTTCCCGAAGAGGAATATATCTGACTAGTAAGAAACTTAAAACCTATGTATTGATATGTCTCCGTAAGGGAATGAAGAGTGTCTTGACTGCCATAAACATGGCAGTGAGAATCCGTTCTAACCCACTATAAAAAGGAATTTCAAAAACACAACACAAAAACAGGGAAATTCTTTACAATTCCTTCAAGGGCTCTGATGAAACCTGGAATAACCCTATCTACAACCACAGCTGGATGTGGCCTAACCCTGGACACTTGGGACTGAGAGGATTGGTCAGATTTGGTGAGCATATGCAGACCATTTAAAGCAATAATGTGTGGCACACATTCCAAGGGTCCCAACTCTCCAGGTTGAAGGGAATATTACTACACCTATAACATGTACGGGAACCCTAGAGAATAGACACACTGAATATGAAAGATTACTAAAACAAAACTAATAATCCCTCTCATGGTGCTCAGGTTTGACTTTCAAACAGATTTACTATCAATGTCCCAACATGGAAAGACAGCCCCTTTAACCTCCTGGTTCGCACAGGTTGCCAATTTGGCAGAGGATGAAAGGGAAGAGGGAGAACCAATGAGAGAGTAGCTGTTAGGAATTTGGATGGGCACATATCACTCTAATTTCCCGGAAGGAAGAATAATTAACCAAATTCTAAGCCACCCGCCGTGAAGCAGTATAGGTCTTGAACCAAAATTTTGTTCTTGCTATCAGCTCACAAAAAATGAGTTGAAAAATGGAGATTAGGGGCACAGCAATGCACAAACCGTCAGAGGAGTAAAGGACAACAATAGTCCAAAACTCTGGTGAGGGAAAGCAACAAGGCGCACTTGAAAGCGAGCCAGAATAGCAGGAAACAGATTTCAAGAGGTACATTGGAATCGCCTTTAAAGCACAGGAAGAGGTGCACAACTTCAACAATGATGCACTTGGTCAGAAATGCCGTATGTGTTTTCTCCTGAATATATTCAGGAGAAAACACATACCTCCATTTTGGCCAAGCAAGCAAGCGGGCAATGCAAATCTGAACTACAATGAAGTATCACTTCCCACCGGTCAAAAGGGACATCCACAAAATGTGTAAAAACCAGAAAGGCAAGGCAGGCCCTGGAGAACAGGGAGCCTAGTTATGCTGATGGGCAGGATGTAAATTGCCCAATGCCTCTCTGGAGGAGTGCATTGTTTTCCCTAAAACAAGGAAGCAACAGAGCAACAGAGCCAAGGGCACTTCCAGTCTAGGGAATATACCTTGGGAATACTGAAAATCAATAAGACAGAGCCACCGCAAAATTTAATGCTGCACTGCCTACAGGAACCTCAAATTGGGTACACCTTAAATATCATAGGAAAGACAAAAATGGTTCAAGAAATTGTGTTACTTATGTACGATGGAATATCCCTCAGGCATGAAATCAAAATTATAAGGCCAGTAGCAGCAAAATGAGTGGATTCAGGTATGATGATTCTAAGTGAAATAAGTCACAGAGAAAAAGAATCTTATCATAAGATATCACTTATGAAGGTCCTGTAAACATGGCTACACATGAACTGAGTTAGGAAAGAGAACAGAGTCTCACATTTAGAAAACACTCTTGTGCCTGCTTAAGGGGGAAAGAGAGGTGGGGTGATGTATAAAACCAGAGTTTGATATTAGTACAGGTACCGTTCCAAAAACCAAATACGGAATAGACCAGACCTACACTTTCCTCAGTGAAATGGACTCAAAACCCCATATTTCTCGAAGAGGAATATATCTGACTAGTAAGAAACTTAAAACCTATGTATTGATAAGTCTCCATAAGGGAATCAAGTGTGTCTAGACTGGCATAAACATGGCAGTGAGAATCAGCTCAAACCCACTATAAAAAGGAATTTCAAAAACAAAACAAAAAAACAGGGAAATGCTTTACAATTCCTTCAGGGGCTCTGATGAAACATGGAATGACACTATCTACAATGACAGCTGGATGTGGCATAAGGCTGGACACTTGGGACTGAGAGGATTGGTGAGATTTGGTGAGCAAATGCAGACCATTTAAAGCAATAATGCGTGGCACACATTCTAAGGGTCCCAACTCTCCAGGATGAAGGGAATATTACTACAGCTATAACATGTACGGGAAACCTAGAGAATGGACACAGTGTGAATACAAAAGGTTTCTAAAACTCAACTAATAGTCCCTCTCCTGGTGTTCCAGTTTCAATTTCCAACTGCTTTACTATCAATCTCCCAAATTGGAGAGACAGCCCCTTTAAACTTCTCTATCGCAGAAGTTGCCAATTTGGCAGAGGATGAAAGGGAAGAGGGAGAACCAATGAGAGAGTAGCTGTTACGCATTTGGACGGGCACATGCCACTCTAATTTCCCGGAAGGAGGAAGAATTAACCAAAGTCTCAGCCACCCGCCGGGAACCAGTATAGGTCCTGAACCAAAATTTTGGACTTGCGGTCAGCTCACAAAAAACGAGTTAAAAAATTGAGCTCAGGGGCACAGCAATTCACAAACTGGCAGAGAAATAAAGGACTACAATCGTCCAAATATCTGTTGAGGGAAGGCAACGAGGCGGACTTGAAAGCGAGCCAGAATAGCAGAAAACAGATTTCAAGAGGTACATTGGAATCACATTTAAAGCACAGGAAGAGGGGCACAACTTCTACAATGATGCACTTGGCCAAAAAGGGTGTATGCATTTTCACCTGAATATATTCAGGAGAAAACGCTTATGCCCTTTTTGGCCAAGCAAGCAGGCGGGCAATGCAAATCTGCACTACAAAGAAGTATCATTTCCCACCCGTCAAAAGGGACATCCGCAAAATGTGTAAAAGACAGAAAGGCAAGACAGGCAATGGAGAACAGGGAGCCTAGTTATGCTGATGGGCAGGATATAAATTGCTAACTGCCTCTCAGGAGGGGTGCATTGTGTTCCCTAAAACAAGTAAACAACAGAGGTACAGAGCCAACGGCACTTCCAGTCTAGGGAATATAACTTGGGAAAACTGAAAAGCAATAAAATAGAGCCACCTCAAAATTTAGGGCTGCACTTCTTACAAGAACCTCAACTTGGGTACACCTTAAATATGCAGGAAAGACAAAAATGGTTCAAAAAATTATGGTATTTACATACGATGAAATATCCCTAAGCCATGAAATCAATGTCATAAGGCCAGTAGCATTAAAATGAGTGGATTCAGGTACGATGATTCTAAGTGAAATAAGTCACGGAGAAAAATAAATTTATCATAAGATATCACTTATGAAGGTCCGCTAAACATGGCTACACATGAACTGAGTTAGGAAAGAGAACAGAGCCTCACATTTAGAAAACACTCTTGTGCCTGCTTAAGGGGGAAGGAGAGGTGGGTTGATGCATAGAACCAGAGTTTGATATTAGTACAGGTACCGTTCCAAAAACCAAATACGGAATAAACAAGACCTACACTTTCCTCAGTGAAAGGGACTCAAAACGCCACATTTCCCGCAGAGGAATATATCTGACTGGTAAGAATCTTAAAACCTATGTATTAGATATGTCTCCGTAAGGGAATCAAGTTTGTCTAGACTGGCATAAACATGGCAGTGAGTATCAGTTCAAACCCACTATAAAAAGGAATTTAAAAAACAAAACAAAAAAAACAAGGAAATTCTTTACAATTCCTTCAGGGGCTCTGATGAAACCTGGAATGACCCTATCTACAATGACAGCTGGATGTGGCATAAGGCTGGACACTTGGGACTGAGAGGATTGGTGAGATTCGGTGAGCAAATGCAGACCCTTTAAATCAACAATGCGAGGCACACATTCCAAGGGTCCCAACTCTCCAGGATGAAGGGAATATTACTACAGCTATAACAGATACGGGAGACCAAGAGAATGGACACACTGTGAATACGAAAGGTTTCTAAAATTCAACTAATAATCCCTCTCCGGGTGCTCCGGTGTGACTTTGCAACTGCTTTACTATCAATCTCCCAACTTGGAGAGACAGCCCCTTTAAGCTCCTGGTTCTCACAGGTGGTCAATTTGGTAGAGAATGAAAGGGAAGAGGGAAAACCAATGAGAGAATAGCTGTTAGACATCTGGACGGCACATGTCATTTTAATTTCCCGGCAGGAAGAAGAATTAACCAAAGTCTCAGACACCCGCCGGGAAGCAGTATAGGTCCTAAACCAAAATTTTGGACTTGCGCTCAGCTCACAAGAAACGAGTTGAAAAATGGAGCTCAGGGGCACAGCATTCCACAAACTGGCGGAGTAATAAACAACAACAATCTTCTGAAAATCTGTTGAGGGAAGGCAACGAGGGAGACTTGAAAGCGAGCCAGAATAGCAGGAAAGAGATTTCTAGAGGTACATTGGAATCGCCTTTAAAGCACAGGAATAGGGGCACAACTTCGACAATGATGCACTTGGGTAAAAAGGGCGTATGCGTTTTCTCCTGAATATATTCAGGAGAAAATGCATACGCCCTTTTTGGCCAAGCAAGAAAGCGGGCAATGCAAATCTGCACTACAATGAAGTATCACATCCCACCGGTCAAAAGGGACATCCGCAAAATATGTGAAAACCAGAAAGGCAATATAGGCCCTGGAGAACAGGGAGCCTAGTTATGCTGAAGGAAAGGATGTAAATTGCCAACTGCCTCTCTGGAGGAGTGCATTGTGTTCCCTAAAACAAGGAAACAACAGAGCTACAGAGCCAAGGGCCATTACCGTCTAGGGAATATACCTTGGGAAAACTGAAAATCAATAAGACAGAGCCACCCCAAAATTTAGGGATGCACTGCTTACAGGAACCTCAACTTCGGTACACCTTAAATATCCCAGGAAAGACAAAAATGGTTCAAGAAATTGTCTTACTTATGTACGATGGAATATCAGTCAGCCATGAAATCAATGTCATAAGGCCAGTAGTTTCAAAATGAGTGGATTCAGTTACGATGATTCTAAGTGAAATAAGTTACAGACAAAAAGAAACTTATAATAAGATATCACTTATGAAGGTCCTGTAAACATGGCTACACATGAACTGAGTTAGGAAAGAGAACAGAGTCTCACATTTAGAAAACACTCTTATGCCTGCTTAACGGGGAAGGAGGGGTAGGGTGATGCATAAAACCAGAGTTTGATATTAGTACAGGTACCGTTCCAAAAACCAACTACTGAATTAAAAATACCTACACTTTCCTCAGTGAAAGGGACTCAAAACACCATATTTGCCGCAGAGGAATATATCTGACTGGTAAGAATCTTAAAACCTATGTATTAGATATGTCTCCGTAAGGGAATCAAGTTTGTCTAGACTGGCATAAACATAGCAGTGAGAATCAGTTCAAACCCACTATAAAAAGGAATTTCAAAAACAAAACAAAAAAACAGGGAAATTCTTTACAATTCCTTCAGGGGCTCAGATGAAACCTGGAATGACCCTATCTAAAACCACAGCTGGATGTGGCATAAGCTTGGACACTTGGGACTGAGAGGATTGGTCAGATTCGGTGATCAAATGCAGACCATTTAAAGCAATAATGTGTGGCACACATTCCAAGGGTCCCAAATCTACAAGTTGAAGGGAATATTAGTACACCTATAACATGTACGGGAACCCTAGAAAATGGACGCACTGTGAATATGAAAGATTTCTAAAACTCAACTAATAATCCATCTCCTGGTGCTCCGGTTTGACTTTCCAACAGATTTACTACCAATCTCCCAACTTGGAAAGACAGCCCCTTTAACCTCCTTGTTCGCACACGTTGCCAATTTGGCAGAGGATGAAAGGGAAGAGGGAGAACCAATGAGAGAGTAGCTGTTAGGCATTTGGACGGGCACATGTCACTCTAATTTCCCGGAAGGAAGAAGAATTAACCAAAGTCTCAGCCACCCGACGGGAACCAGTATAGGTCATGAACCAAAATTTGGACTTGCGTTCAATTCACAAAAAACGAGTTAAAAAATGGAGCTTAGGGGCACAGCAATGCACAAACTGTCAGAGAAGTAAAGGACAACAATCGTCCAAAAATCTGTGGAGGGAATGCCACGAGGCAGACTTGAAAGCGAGCCAGAATAGCAGGAAACATATTTCAAGAGGTACATTGCAATCACCTTTAAAGCACAGGAAGAGGGGCACAACTTCGACAATGATGCACTTGGCCAGAAAGGGCATATGTGTTTTCTCCTGAATATATTAAGGGGAAAACGCATACGTCCTTTTTGCCCAAGCAAGCAAGCGGGCAACGCAAATCTGAACTACAATGAAGTATCACTTCCCACCGGTCAAAAGGGACATCCGCAAAATGTGTAAAAACCAGAAAGGCAAGACAGGCCCTGGAGAACAGGGAGCCTAGTTATGCTGATGGGCAGGATGTAAATTGCCAACTGCCTCTCTGGAGGAGTGCATTGTGTTCCCTAAAACAAGGAAACAACAGAACAACAGAGCCAAGGGCACTTTAGTCTAGGGAATATACCTTGGGATTACTGAAAATCAATAAGACAGAGCCACCACAAAATTTAGTGCTGCACTGCTTACAAGAACCTCAAATTGGGTACACCTTAAATATCCTAGGAAAGACAAAAATGGTTCAAGAAATTGTGTTACTTACGTACGATGGAATATCCCTCAGCCATGAAATCAATGTTATAAGGCCAGTAGCAGCAAAATGAGTGGATTCAGGTACGATGATTCTAAGTGAAATAAGTCACACAGAAAAAGAAACTTATCATAAGATATCACTTATGAAGTTCCTGTAAACATGGCTACACATGAACTGAGTTAGGAAAGAGAACAGAGTCTCACATTTAGAAAACACACTTGTGCCTGCTTAACGGGGAAGGAGAGGTGGGGTGATGCATAAAACCAGAGTTTGATATTAGTACAGTTACCGTTCCAAAAACCAAATACTGAATAGACAATACCTACACTTTCCTCAGTGAAATGGACTCAAAACCCCATATTTCTCGCAGAGGAATATATCTGACTAGTAGGAATCTTAAAACCTATGTATTGATAAGTCTCCATGATGATGGGCATGGTTCATTGTGATTACAGAGTTCATGGAGCATTGAATGAAAAGTGGCATGGAGCATTTTGATTACAGTTGTCTTGGAGCATGGTGATGACAAGGGCATGGAGCATTGTGATGAGAAGGCCATGGAGCAGATGGATGACATGCATCATGGAGCTTTGTGATGACAATAGCACGGAGCATTGTGATTACAGGGGTCTTGGAGCATTGTGATGACAAGGGTCATGGAGACTTGTGATGACAAGGCCGTGGAACATTGTCATGACAGGGGTGAGGGAGTATTCTGATGACTAGTGATGGAACATTTTGATATCAGTGGTGAGAGAGCATTTTGATGAGAAGTACATGGAGCATTGTGATGACAAGTTTTATGGAGCATTCTGATGACAAGTTTGTGGAAAATTTTGATAACAAGTGCATGGAGCATTGTGATAACAAGGGTCATGGAGCACTCTGCTGACAAAGGCATGGAGCATTGTGATGGCAAGGGTCACAGAGCATTGTGAATGAAAAGTTCATGGAGCATTATGGTGACAAATTTCACAGAGCCCTGTGATGACGAGGGCATGGACAATTTTGATGCCAAAGGTCATGAAGCATTGTGATGACTGGAATCACGGAGCATTGTGATGACAAGGGGATGGAGCATTGTGATGACAGGGGCATGGAGCATTGGTCTGACAAGTTTCATGGATTACTGAGATGACAGTGGGCATGGCGCATTGTGATGACAAGGGCATGCAGCATTGTTATGAGAAGGTCATGGAGTACTCTGCAGACAGGTGTCAGGGAGCATTGTGATGACATATGTCTTGGTGCATTGTGATGACAATGGCATGGAGCATTGTGAAGCCAAGTGTCATGGAGGATTGTGATGACAAAGGTAATGGAGCATTGTGATGACAAGGGCTTGGAGCTTTTTGATGACAATGATCATGGAGCACTGTGATGACAAGGGCATGGAGCACTGTGATGACAAGGGCCATTGAGAATTTTGAGGACAATGTCGTGAAGCACTGTGATGAAAAGCACTTGGAGCTTGCTATGACAGGGTTCATGGAGCATTGTGATGACAAGTGCATGGAGAATTGTGATGACAAGATCATGTAAAATTTGGATGAGAAGTGTCATGGAGCATTGTGATGGCAAGACCGTGGAGCACTGTGATGAGAAGACCATGGATAATTGTGATGTCGAGCGTCATGCAGCACTGTAATGACAAGGGGCATGGAGCATTGTGATGACAGGAGTCATGGAGCACTGTGATGAGAAGTTCATGGAGCATTGGGATGACAATATTCATTGAGTATTGTGATGGCAGTGGTCATGGAGCATTGCAATGACAATGGAATGGAGCATTGCGATGACAAGGTCCTGGAGCATTGTGAGGAGAAGACCATGGAGCCTTGTGATGACAAGTGTCATGTAGCATTCTGATGGAAAGGGCTGTGGAGCATTGTGATTACATGGGTCTTGGAGCATTGTGATGAAAATGGCATGGGTGATTGTGATGCAAAGGGCATGGAGCCTTGTCATGACAGGTTTCAAGGAGCATACTGATGACAAGTGTCAGGGAGCATTATAATGACAAGTGTATTGAGCATTGTGATGACAAAGGTCATGGAGCATTGTGATGAGAAGACCATGGATAATTGTGATGATGAGCATCATGGGGCGTTGTGATGACAAGTGTTATGGAACATTGTGATCACAAGGGTTTGGAGCATTGTGTTGACAGAGGTTATGGAGCATTCTGATTTCATTGTGATGACAATAGCATCAAGCATTATGATGATGGGCATGGTTCATTGTCATTACAGAGTTCATGGTGCATTGAGATGAAAAGTGGCATGGAGCATTTTGATTACAGTTGTCTTGGAGCATTGTGATGACAAGGGCATGGAGCATTGTGATGAGAAGGCCGTGGATCAGATTGATGACATGCGTCATGGAGCTGTGTGATGACAATAGCACGGAGAATTGTGATTACAGGGGTCCTGGAGCATTGTTATGACAAGGGTCATGGAGCCTTGTGATGACAAGGCCGTGGAACATTGTCATGACAAGGGTGAGGGAGTATTGTGATGACTAGTGATGGAACATTTTGATATCAGTGGTGAGAGAGCATTTTGATGAGAAGTACATGGAGCACTGTGATGACAAGTTTTATGGAGCATTCTGATGACAAGTTTGTGGAAAATTTTGATAACAAGCGCATGGAGCCTTGTGATAACAAGGGTCATGGAGCACTCTGCTGACAAAGGCATGGAGCATTGTGATGGCAAGGGTCACAGAGCATTGTGAATGAAAAGTTCATGGAGCATTATGGTGACAAATTTCAGAGAGCCCTGTGATGACGAGGGCATGGATCATTTTGATGCCAAAGGTCATGAAGCATTGTGATGACTGGAATCACGGAGCATTGTGATAACAAGGGCATGGAGCATTGTGATGACAGGGGCATGGAGCATTGGTCTGACAAGTTTCATGGATTATTGAGATGACAGTGGGCATGGCGCATTGTGATGACAAGGGCATGCAGCATTGTTATGAGAAGGTCATGTAGTACAGTGCAAACAGGTGTCAGGGAGCATTGTGATGACATATGTCTTGGTGCATTGTGATGACAATGGCATGGAGCATTGTGAAGCCAAGTGTCAGGGAGCATTGTGATGACAAGTGTATTGAGCATTGTGATAACAAAGGTCATGGAGCATTGTGATGACACGGGCATGGAGTATTGTGATGACAGGCATCATGGAACGTTGTGATGACAAGTGTTGTGGAACAATGTGATCACAAGGGTTTGGAGCATTGTGATGACAGAGGTCATGGATCATTTTGATTTCAAGGAGCACGGAGCGTTGTGATGACAGTGATCATGGAGCATTGTGATGAGAAGATCATGGAGCATTGGGATGAAAATATTCATGGAGTATTGTGATGACAGGGATCTTGGAGCACTGTGATAACAAGGGCAGGGAGCATTGTGATGAGAAGGCCATGGAGCATTCTGATGACATGTGTCATGGATGTTTGTGATGAAAAGGGGAATGGAGCATTGTGATTACATGGGTCTTTGAGCATTGTGATGAAAAGGGCATGGATCATTGTGATGAAAAAAGCATGGAGCCTTGTCAGGGCAGGGTTCAAGGAGCATACTCTCGACAAATGTCAGGGAGCATTGTGATGACAATTGTATTGAGCATTGTGATGACAAATTTCATGGAGCATTGTGATGAGAAGACCATGGTTAACTGTGATGAGGAGCGTCATGGGGCATTGTGATGACAAGTGTTATGGAACATTGTGATCACAAGTGTTTGGAGCATTGTGATGAGAGAAGTCATGGAGCATATTGATTTCATTGTGATGACAATAGCGTGAATCATTATGATGATGGGCATGGTGCATGGGATGACAGGGTTCTTGGAGCATTGAGATTAAAAGGGGCATGGAGCATTGTGATTACAGGGGTCTTGGATCATTGTGATGACAAGGGCATGGAGCATAGTGAATGAGAAGTCCATGGAGCATTCTAATGACATGTGTCATGGAGCTTTCTGATGACAATTGCATGGAGCATTGTCATTACAGTGTCTTGGAGCATTGTGATAAAAAGGGTCATGGAGTCTTGTGATGACAAGGCTGTGGATCCTTGTGATGGCAGGTTTCATGGAGCATTGTTATGACAGGGGGAATGGAGCATTGCGATGACAAGGGCATGGAGCATTGGTCTGAAATGTTTCATGGATTATTGTGATGAGAGTGGGCATGGAGCAATGTGATGACAAGCGTCATGGAGCTTTGTGATGACAACGGCATGGAGCAATGTGATGAGAGGGTTCATGGAGCATTGTGATGACAATGGCATGGAGCATTGTGATGCCAAGGGTTATGGAGCTTTGTGATGACAAATGTCATGGAGCATTCTGATGACAAGGGTGACGTGCATTGTGATGAGAAGGGCAGGGAGCATTGTGATGACAGGGTCATTGAATAATTTGCTGAAAAGTGTCATGGAACATTTTGATTACAGTGGTTATGGAATATTGTGATTTCAGGGGTCATGGAGCTTTGTGATGAAAAGTGTCATGGAGCATTTTGATGACAGGGGTTATGGAATATTGTGATGTCAGGGGTCATCGAACATTGTGATGATAAGTGCATGTAGCATTTTAATGACAGGGGTCATGGAACATTGTGATGACAGGGGTGATGGAGTATTGGAATGAATAGTGATGGAACATTGTGATATCAGTGGTGAGAGAGCATTTTGATGAGAAGTGCATGGAGCGCTAGAATGACAAGGTTTAAGCAGCATTGTGATGAAAAGGATGTGGAGCATTGTGATGACAGGCACATGGCGCGTTGTGATGACGTGGGTCATGGAGTATTGTGCTGAGAAGCGCATGGAGCATTGTGATGACAAGGGTCATGGAGCATTGTGCTGAGAAAGGCATAGAGAATTGTGATGACAAGGGTCACAGAGCATTGTGATGAAAAGTTCATGGAGCATTGTGGTGACAAAGGTCACAGAGACTTGTGATGACGAGGGCATGGAGCATTGTGATGACCAAGGACATGAAGCATTGTGATGACTGGAGTCACAGAGCATTGTGATGACAGGGGTCATGGAGCATTGTGATGACAAGGGCATGGAGCATTGTGATGACAGGGGCATGGAGCAAATTGATGAAAAATGTCATGGAACATTTTGATGACAGGTGTTATGGAACATTGCGATGTCAGGGGTCATGGAGCATTTTGATGAAAAGGGTCATGGAGCATTCTGATGAAAAGGTGCATGGAACATTGAGATTACAGGGGTTTTGAAGCAATGTGATTACAAGGGCATGGAGCATTGTGATGAGAAGGCAATGGAGCATTCTGATGACATGCGTCATGGAACTTTGTGATGACAAGGACATGGAGGACTGTGATTACAGGGGTCTTGGAGGATTGTGATGACAAGGGAATGGATCATTGTGATGAAAAATGCATGGATCCTTGTCATGACAGGGTTCAAGGAGCATACTGATGACAACTGTCATGGAGCATTGTGAAGATAAGTGTATTGAGCATTGTGATGACAAAGATCATGGAGCATTGTAATGAGAAGACCATGGATAATTGTGATGACCATCGTCACGGGGCATTGTGATGACAAGTGTTATGGAACATTGTGATCAGAATGGTATGGTGCATTGTGATGACAGAGGTCATTGAGAATTTGATTTCATTGTGATGACAATAGCATGAAATATTATGGTGATGGTCACGGCGCATTGTGATGACAGGGTTCATGGAGCATTGAGATGAAAAGGGGCATGGAGTACTGTGATTACAGGGGTGTTGGAGCATTGTGATGACAAGGGCATGGAGCATTGTGATGAGAAGTCCATGGAGCATTCTGATGACATGCGTCATGGAGCTTTGTGATGACAAGGGCATGGAGAATTGTGATTACAGGGGTCATGGAATATTGTGATGACAGGGGTGAGGGAGTATTGTGATGACTAGTGATGGAACATTGTGATATCAGTGGTGAGAAGGCATTTTGAGGAGAAGTGCACGGAGCATTGTGATGACAAGTTTTATGGAGAATTTTGATGACAAGGTCGTGGTGCATTGTGATGAGAAGGGCAGGGAGCATTGCGATGACAGGGTCATTGAGCAATTTGAATAAAAATGTCATGGAATATTTTGATGACAGTGGTTATGGAACATTGTGATGTCAGGATTCATGAAGCATTGTGATGAAATGGGTCATGGAGCATTTTGTGACAGGTTTTATGGAACATGGTGATGTCAGTGGTCATGGAGCATTGTGATGATAAGGGCATATAGCACTGTAATGATAGTGGTCATGGAACATTGTGATGACAGGGGTTAGCGAGTATTGTCATGACTAGTGATGGAACATTGTGATATATGTGGTGAGAGAGCATTTTGATGAGAAGTGCATGGAGTTTTGTGATGACAAGTTTCATGGAGCATAGCGAAGAAAAGGATATGGAGCATTGTGATGAAAAGAGCATGGCACATTGTGATGACATGTGTCATGGAGCATTGTGCTGACAAGCGCATGGAGCATTTTGATGACAAGTGTCATGGAGCATTGTGCTGACAAAGGCATGGAGCATTGTGATGACAAGGGAAACAGAGCATTGTGATGAAAATTTCATGGAGCATTGTGATGACAAAGGCATGGAGCAATATGATGACAGGGGCATGGAACATTGGTCTGACAAGTTTCATGGATTATTGTGATGACAGTGGGCATGGAGCTTTGAGATGACAAGGGCATGGAGCATTGTGGTGAAAAAGGTCACAGAGCCTTGTGTGACCAGGGCATGGACCATTGTGAGGACAAAGGTCATGAAGCATTGTGATGACTGGAGTCACGGAGCATTGTGATGACAGGGATCATGGAGCATTGTGATGACAAGGGCATGGATCATTGTGATGACAGGGGCATGGAACATTGGTCTGACATGTTTCATGGATTATTGTGATGACAGGTGTCAAGGAGCACTGTGATGAGAATGTCATGGAACACTGTGCTGAAAATGTTCATGGAGTATTGTGATGACAGGTGTCATGGAGCATTGTGATGACAAGAGAAAGGAGCATCGTGATGTCAATTTCCTGGAGCATTGTGATGAGAAAACCATGGAGCCTTGTGATGACATTCTCATGGAGCATTCTAATGAAAATGGGCATGGAGCATTGTGATTACAGGGGTCGTGGAGCATTCTGATGACAAGGGAATGGTGCATTGTGATGAGAAATCCATGGAGCATTCTGAAGACATGCATCATGGAGCTTTGTGATGACAAGGACATGGAGCATTGTGATTTCATGTGTATGGAGCCTTCTGATGACAAGGGTCATGGAGCCTTGTGATGACAAGGCTGTGGAACATTGTGATGACTGGGATCATGGAGCATTGTTATGACAGTGGTAATGGAGCATTGTGATGACAAGGCCATGGGGCATTGGTCTGAAAAGTTTCATGGATTATTGTGATGAGAGTGGGACTGGAGCACTGTGATGACAATGGCCTGGAACACTGTGGTACAGGGTTCATGGAGGACTGTAATGACAAGGGCATGGAGCATTGTTATGAGAAGGGCATCGAACATTGTGATGACAAGCGTCATGGAGATTTGTGATGACAAGGGCATGGAGCAATGTGATGAGAAGTTTCCTGGAGCATTGTGATGACAATGACATGGAGCATTGTGATGCCAAGGGTCACTGAACTTTGTGATGACAAAAGTTATGGAGCATTTTGATGACATGTGTTATGGAGCATTTTGAGGTCAGGGGTCATGGAGCACTGTGATGATAAGTGCATGTAGTATTGTGATGACAGGGGTCATGGAACATTGTGATGAGAAGGGTGAGGGAGTATTGTGATGACTAGTTATGGAACAGTGTGATATCAGTATTGACAGAGCATTTTGATGAGAAGTGCAGGGAGAATTGTGATGACAAGCTGGTGGAGCATTGTGTTGACAAGCGCATGGAGCATTGTGATGACAAGTGTCTTTGCGTATTGTGCTGAGAAAGACATGGAGCATTGTGATGACAAGGGTCATGGAGCATTGTGTTGAAAAGTTCATGGAGCATTGTGGTGACAGGTCACAGAGCCTTATGGTGACGAGGGCACTGACCATTGTGATCACAAAGATCATGAAGCATTGTGATGAAGGTAGTCACGGAGCATTGTTATGACAGCGGCCATGGAGCATTGGGATGTCAAGGGCATGGAGCATTGTTATGACAGGGGCATGGAGCATTTTGATGGTAAAACCCTGAAGCATTGTGATGAGAAGACCTTGGGTAATTGTGATGATGAGCATCATGGAGCACTGTACTGACAAGGGGCATGGAGCATTGTGATGACAGGTGTCAGGGAACATTCTGATGACAGAGGTCATGGAGCATTGTGATGACAAGGGCATGGAGTATTGTTAAGATAGGTGTCAGGGAGCATTGTGATGACATATGTCATGTTCCATTGTGATGCCAATGACATGGAGCATTGTGATGCCAAGTGTCATGGAGGATTGTGATGACAAAGGTAAAGGAGCTTTGTGATGACAAGGGCATGGATCATTGTGATGACAAGGGCCATTGAGAATTTTAATGACCAGGTCTTGAAACATTGTGATGACAAGCGCATGGAGCTTGCTATGACAGGGGTCCTGGAGCATTGTGATGACAAGTGCATGAAGAATTGTCATGACAAGAGCATATAACATTGTGAGGAGAAGTGTCAAGGAGCATTGTGATGATAAGGATGTGGAGAATTGTGATGACAAGGGACATGGAGCATTGAGATGACCAGGGCATGAAGCATTGTGATGGTAAAACCCTGAAGCATTGTGATGAGAAGACCTTGGGTAATTGTGATGACAAGCATCATGGAGCACTGTACTGACAAGGGGCTTGGAGCATTGTGATGACAGGTGTCAGGAACATTGTGATGACAGAGGTCATGGAGAATTGTGATGACAAGGGCTTGGAGCATTGTGATGACAAGTGTCATGGAGCATTGTGATGACATTGGCATGCAGCATTGTGATGACAAGGGACATTGAGAATTTTTATAACAATGTCATGAAGCATTGTGATGACAAGCATATGGAGCTTGCTATGACATGGGTCAGGGAGCATTGCGATGACAAGTGCATGGAGAATTGTGATGACAAAAGCATTTAAAATTGTGATGAGAAGTGTCATCGAGCATTGTGATGACAAAGAGGTGGAGAATTGTGATGACAAGGGACATGGAGCATTGTGATGACCAGTGCATGGAGCAATGTGATGTAAAGATGGTGGAGCATTGTGATGAGAAGGCCATGGATAATTGTGATGACGAGCATCATGGAGCATTATGATGACCAGAGCCGTGGAGCATTCTGACATAAGATATCACTTATGAAGGAAATGTAAACGTGGCTAAACAAGAACAGAATTAGGAAAGAGAACAGAGTCTCACATTTAGAAAACACACTTATGCCGGCTTAAGGTGGAAGGAGAGGTGGGGAGATGAACAAAACCAGAATTTGATATTAGCACAGGTACCGTTGCATAATCCAAATACAGAAGAGACAAGACCTACTCCTTCCTCAGTGAACAGGACTCAACAGCCATATTCCCTCAGAGGAATATATCTGACTAGTAAGAATCTTAACACCTATGTATTGATATGTCTCCATAAGGGAATCAAGTGTGTCTAGACCGGCATAAACACGTCAGTGAAAATCAGCTCAACCTCATTATATAAATTAATTTCAAAAACAAAACAAATAAACAGCGAAATTCTAACACAATTCCTTCAGGTGTTCTGATGAAACCTGGAATGACCCTATCTAAAATGACAGCTGGATGAGACATAAGGCTGGACACTTGGGACTGAGAGGATTGGTGAGATTGGATGAGAAAATGCAGACCGTTTAAAGCAATAATGCATGCCACCAATTCCATGGGTCCCAAGTCGACAGGTAAAAGGGAATATCACTACAGTTATAACATGTATGGGAAACGTAGAGAATGGACACACTGTGAATACGAAATGTTTTTAAAACTCAACTAATAATCCCCCTCCTGTTGCTCCAGTTTGAGTTTCCAACTGCTTTACTATCAATCTCCTAACTTGTTGAGACAGACCCTTTAACCTCCTGGTTCTCACATGTTGCCAATTGGCAGAGGATGAAAGGTAAGATGGAGAACCAATGAGAGAGTTGCTGTTAGGCATTTGGACTGGCACATGTCACTCTAATTTCCCGTCAGGAAGAAATATTAACCAAAGTCTCAGTCACCCGCCAGGAACCAGTACAGGTCCTCAACCAAAATTGTGGATTTGCTGTCAGCTTACAAAAAACAAGTTGAAAAATGGAGCTCTGGGGCACAGCAATTCAAAAACTGGCAGCGTAATGAACGAAAACTATTGTCCAAAAATCTTTTGAGGGATGGCAATGAGGCGGACTTGAAAACGAGGCACAATAGCATGAAACAAATTTCAAGAGGTACTTTGGAATCGCCTTTTAATCACAGCAAGAGGGGCTCATTGTCGACAAAGATGAACTTGGCCAAAAAGTGCATATGAGTTTTTTCCAGAATATATTCAGGAGAAAATACATATTCCCTTTTTGGCTAAGCAAGCAAGCGGGCAATGCAAATCTGCACTACAAAGAAGTATCACTTCCAAGCGGTCAAAAGGAACATCTGCAAAATGTGTAAAAAACAGAAAGGCAAGACATGCCCCGGAGAACAGGGAGCCTAGTTATGCTGATGGGCAGGATGTAAATTGCCAACCGACTCTCTGGAGGAGTGCAATGTGTTCCCTAAAACAATTAAACAACAGAGCTACAGAGCCAAGGGCACTTCCAGTCTAGGGAATATACCTTGGGAAAACTGAAAATCAATAAGACAGAGCCACCCCAAAATTTAGGGATGAACTGTTTACAAGAACCTCTACTTGGGTACACCTAAAATATCCCAGGAAAGACAAAATTGGTTCAAGAAATTTTGGTACTTACGTATGATGGCTTATCCCTCATCCATGAAATCAATGTCATAAGGCCAGTAGCAGCAAAATGAGTGGCTTCAGGTACGATGATTCTGAGTGAAATAAGTCACAGAGAAAAGAAACTTATCATAAGATATCACTTATGAAGGTCCTGTAAACATGGCTACACATGAACTGAGTTAGGAAAGAGAACAGAGTCTCACATTTAGAAAACAATCTTATGCCAGCCTAAGGGGGAAGGAGAGGTGGGGTGATGCATAAAACCAAGTTTGATATTAGTACAGGTACCGTTCCAAAAACCAACTACGAATTATACATGTCGTACACCTTCGTCAGTGAAAGGGACTCAAAACCCCATATTTCCCGCAGAGGAATATATCTGACTAGTAAGAATCTTAAAACCTATGTATTGATATGTCTCCGTAAGGGAATCAAGTGTGTCTAGACTGGCATAAACATGGCAGTGAAAATCAGCTCAAACCCACTATAAAAAGGAATTTCAAAAGCCAAACAAAAAAATAGGGAAATTCTTTACAATTCCTTCAGGGGCTCTGATGAAACCTGGAATGACCCTATCTACAATGACAGCTGGATGTGGCATAAGGCTGGACACTTGCGACTGAGAGGATTGGTGAGATTGGGTCAGCAGAAGCAGACCATATAAAGCAGTAATGCGTGGCACACATTCCAAGGATCCCAACTCTCCAGGTTGAAGGGAATATTACTACAGCTATAACATGTACGGGAAACCAAGAGAATGGACACGCTGTGAATACGAAAAGTTTCTAAAACTCAACTAATAGTCCCTCTCCTGGTGCTTCGGTGTGTATTTCCAAGTGCTTTACTATCAATCTCCCAACTTGGAGAGACAGCCCCTTTAACCTCCTGGTTCTCAAAGGTTGCCAATTTGTCAGAGGATGAAAGGAAAGATGGAGAATCAATGAGAGAGTAGCTGTTAGGCATTTGGAAGGGCACATGTTACTCTAATTTCCCGGCAGAAATAAGAATTAACCAAAGTCTCAGCCACACGCTGGGAACCAGTATAGATCCTGAAGCAAAATTTTGGACTTGCGGTCAGCTCACAAAAAACGAGTTGAAAAATGGGGCTCAGGGGCACAGCAATTCACAAACTGGCAGAGTAATAAAGGGCAACTATCGTCCAAAAATCTGTTGAGGGAAGGCAACGAGGCGGACTTGAAAGGGAGCCAGAATAGCAGGAAACAGATTTCAAGAGGTACATCGGAATCGCCTTTAAAGCACAGGAAGAGGGGCACAATTTCGACCATGATGCACTTGCCCAAAAAGGGCGTATGCGTTTCCTCCTGATTATAATCAGGAGGAAACTCATAGGCCCATTTTGGCCAAGCAAGCAAGCGGGCAATGAAATTCTGCAGTACAAAGAAGTATCACTTTCAAGCGGTCAAAAGGGACATCTGAAAAATGTGTAAAAAACAGAAAGGCAAGACAAGCCCGGGAGAACAGCGAGCCTAGTTATGCTGATGGGCGGGATGTAAATTGCCAACCGCCTCCCTGGAGGAGTGCAATGTGTTCCCTAAACAATTAAAAAACAGAGCTACAGAGCCAAGGGCACTTCCACTCTAGGGAATATACCTTGGGAAAACTGAAAATCAATAAGACAGAGCCACCCCAAAATTTAGGGCTGCACTGTTTACAAGAACCTGAACTTGGGTACACCTAAAATATCCCAGGAAAGACAAAATTGGTTCAGGAAATTTTAGTACTTACGTATGATGGATTGTCCCTCAGCCATGAAATCAATGTCATAAAGACAGTAGCAGCAAAATGAGTGGATTCAGGTACAATGATTCTGAGTGAAATAAGTCACAGAGAAAAAGAAACTTATCATAAGATATCACTTATGAAGGTCCTGTAAACATGGCTACACATGAACTGAGTTAGGAAAGAGAAAAGAGCCTCTCATTTAGAAAACACTCTTATGCCTTCTTAAGGGGAAAGGAGAGGAGGGGTGATGCATAAAACCAGAGTTTGATATTCGTACATGTACCATTCCAAAAACCAAATATGGAATAGACAAGACCTACACCTTCCTCAGGGAAAGAGACACAAAACCCCATATTTCCCGCAGAGGAATATATCTGACTAGTAATAATGTTAAAACCTATATATTGATATGTCTCCATAAGGGAATCAAGTGTGTCTAGACTGGCATTAACATGGCAGTGAGAATCAGCTCAAACCCACTATAAAGAGGAATTTCAAAAACAAACAAACAAAAAAACCCGGGAAATTCTTTACAATTTCTTCAGGGGCTCTGATGAAAGCTAGAATGACCCTATCTACAACGACAGCTGGATGTGGCATAAGGCTGGACACTTGGGACTGAGAGGATTGGTGAGATTGGGTGAGCAAATGCAGACCTTTTAAAGCAATAATGTGTGGCACACATTCCAAGGGTCCCAAATCTCCAGGTTGAAGGGAATATTACTACAGCTATAACATGTACGGGAAACCTAGAGAATGGACACACTCTGAATACGAAGGGTTTCTAGAACTCAACTAATTGTCCCTCTCCTGGTTCTCCAGCTAGAATTTCCAACTGCTTTACTATCAATCTCCCAAATTGGAGAGACAGGCCCTTTAACCTCCTGTTTCGCACAAGTCGCCAATTTGGCAGAGGATGAAAGGGAAGAGGGAGAACCAATGAGAGAGTAGCTATTAGGCACTTGGACGGGCACATGTCACTATAATTTCCCGGCAGGAGGAAGAATTAATCAAAGTCTCAGCCACACACTGGGAACCTGTATAGGTCCTGAACCAAAATTTTGGACTTGCGGTCAGCTCACAAAAAACGAGTTGAAAAATGTAGCTCAGGGGCACAGCAATTCACAAACTGGCAGAGTACTAAAGGGCAACTAGGGTCCAACAATCTATTGAGGGAAGGCAACGAGGCGGACTAGAAAGCGATCCAGAATAGCAGGAAACAGATTTCAAGGGGTACATTGGAATCGCCTTCAAAGCACAGGAAGAGTGGCATAACTTCGACAATGATGCACTTGGCCAAAAAGGTCGTATGCGTTGACTCCTGAATATATTCAGGAGAAAACACATACGCCATTTTTGGCCAAGCAAGCAAGCAGGCAATGCAAATCTGCACTACAAAATGTATCACTTCCCACCGGTCAAAAGGGACATCCGCAAAATGTGTAAAAACCAGAAAGGCAAGACTGGCCCTGGAGAACAGAGAGCCCAGTTATGCTGATAGGCGGGATGTAAATTACCAACTGCCTTTGTGGAGGAGTTCACTGTGTTACCAAAAACAAGTAAACAAGAGAGCTACAGAACCATGGGTACTTCCAGTCTAGGGAATATACCTTGGGAAAACTGAAAATCAATAAGACAGAGCCACCCCAAAATTGGGGCTGCACTGCTTACAGGAACCTCAACTTGAGTACACCTTAATTATCCCAGGAAAGACAAAAATGGTTTAAGGAATTGTATTACTTACGGACGATGGAATATCCCCCAGCCATGAAATCAATGTCATGAGGGCAGTAGCAGCAAAATGAGTGGATTCAGGAACGATGATTCTAAGTGAAATAAGTCACAGAGAAAAGGACACTTATCATAAGATATCACTTATGAAGGTCCTGTAAACATGGCTACACATGAACTGAGTTAGGAAAGAGAACAGTGTCTTACATTTAGAAAACACTCTTATGCCTCCTTAAGGGGGAAGGATAGGTGGGGTGATGCATAAAAGCAGTGTGTGATATTAGTACAGGTACCGTTCCAAAAACCAACTACGGATTAGACAAGACCTACACCTTCTTCAGTGAACGGGACTCCAAACCCCATATTTCCCACAGAGGAATATATCTGATTAGTAAGAATCTTAAAACCTATGTAATGATATGTCTCCGTAAGGGAATCAAGAGTGTGTAGACTGGCATAAACATGGCAGTGAGAATCAGCTCAAATTCACTATAAAAAGGAATTTCAAAAGCAAAACAAAAAACAGGGAAATTCTTTACAATTCCTTCAGGGGCTCTGATGAAACCTGGAATAACCCTATCTACAACAACAGCTGGATGTGGCATAAGGCTGGACACGTGGGACTGAGAGGATTGGTGAGATTCGGTGAGCAAATGCAGACCATTTAAAGCAATAATGCATGGCGCACATTCCAAGGGTACCAACTCTGCATGTTGAAGGGAATTTTACTACAGTTATAACATGTTGGGGAAACCTAGAGAATGGACACACTGTGAATACGAAAGGTTTCTAAAACTCAACTAATAGTCCCTCTCCTGGTGCTCCGGTTTGACTTTCCAACTGCTTTACTATCAATCTCCCAACTTGGAGAGACAGCCCCTTTAACCTCCTGGTTCTCACAGGTTGCCTATTTGGCAGAGGATGAAAGGGAAGAGGGAGAACCAATGAGAGAGTAGCTGTTAGTCATTTGGACGGGCACATGTTACTCTAATTTCCAGGCAGGAAAAATAATGAACCAAAGTGTCAACCAGCTGCCGGGAAACATTATAGGTCCCAAACCAATATTTTGGACTTCCGGTCAGCTCACAAATAAACGAGTTGAAAAATGGAGCTCAGGGGCACAGCAATTCACAAACTGGCAGAGTAATAAAGGACAACTATCGTCCAAAAATCTGTTGAGGGAAGGCAACGAGGCAGACTTGAAAACGAACCAGAATAGCAGGAAACAGATTTCAAGAGGTACATTGGAATCGCCTTCGAAGCACAGGAAGAGGGGCACAACTTTGACAATGATGCACTTGGCGAAAAAGGGCGTATGCGTTTTCTCCTGAATATATTCAGGAGAAAACGCATCCGACCTTTTTGGCCAAGCAAGCAAGCGGGCAATGCAAATCTGCACTACAAAGAAGTATCACTGCCCACCGGTCAAAAGGGACATCCGCAAAATGTGTAAAAACTAGAAAGGCAAGACAGTCCCTGGAAATCAGAGAGACTAGTTATGCTGATGGGTGGGATGTAAATTACCAACTGCTTTGTGGAGGAGTTCACTTTGTTCCCTAAAACAAGTAAACAAGAGAGCTACAGAAAAAAGGGCACTTCCAGTCTAGGGAATATACCTTGGGAAAACTGAAAATCAATAAGACAGTGCCACCCCAAAATTAGGGCTGCACTGCTTACAAGAACCTCAACTTGGGTACACCTTAAATATGCGAGGAAAGACAAAAATGGTTCAAGTAATTGTGTTACTTACGTACGATGGAATATCCCTCAGCCATGAAATCAATGTCATAAGGCCCGTAGCAGCAAAAAATGAGTGGATTCAGGTACGATGATTCTAAGTGAAATAAGTCACAGACAAAAAGAAACTTATCATAAGATATCACTTATGAAGGTCCTGTAAACATGGCTACACATGAACTGAGGTAGGAAGGAGAACATAGACTCACATTTAGAAAACACTCTTATGCCTGCTTAAGGGGGAAGGAGAGGTGGGGTGATGCATAAAACCAGAGTTTGATATTAGTACAGATACTGTTCCTAAATCCAAATATGGAATAGACAAGACCTACCCTTTCCTCAGTGAAGGGACACAAAACCCCATATTTCCCGCAGAGGAATATATCTGACTAGTAAGAATCTTAGACCCTATGTATTGATATTTCTCCATAAGGGAATCAAGTGTGTCTAGACTGGCATAAACATGGCAGTGAGAATCAGCTCAAACCCACTATAAAAAGGAAATTCAAAAACAAAACAAAAAACAGTGAAATTCTTTACAATTCCTTCAGGATTTGTAATGAAACCTGGAATGACCCTATCTACAACGACAGCTGGATGTGGCATAAGGATAGACACTTGGGACTGAGAGGATTTGCGAGATTCAGTGAGCAAATGCAGACCATTTAAAGCAATAATGCGTGACAAACATTCCAAGGGTCCCAACTCTCCAGGTTGAAGGGAATATTACTACAGCTATAACATGTACGGGAAACCTAGAGAATGGACACACTGTGAATACGAAAGGTTTCAAAAACTCAACTAATAGTCCCTCTCCTGGTGCTCCGGTTTGAATTTCCAATTGCTTTATTATCAATCTCCCAACTTGCAGAGACAGCACCTTTAACCTCCTGGTACTCACAGGTTGCCAGTTTGGCAGAGGATGAAAGGCAAGATGGAGAACCAATGAGAGAATAGCTGTTAGGCATTTGGACGGGCACATGTCACTCTAATTTCCCAGCAGGAAGAAGAATTAATCAAATTCTCAGTCACCCACTGGGAACCTGTATAGGTCCTGAATCTAAATTTTGGACTTGTGGTCAGCTCACAAAAAATGAGTTGAAAAATGGAGCTCTGTGGCACAGCAATTCACAAACTGACAGAGTACTAATGGGCAACTATCGTCCAAAAATCTGTTGAGGGAATGCAACGAGGTGGACTCAAAAGCGAGCAGGAATAGCAGGAAACAAATTTCAAGAGGTACATTGGAATCACCTTCAAAGCACAGGAAGACGGGCACAACTTCGACAATGATGCATTTGGCCAAAAAGGGCGTATGCGTTTTCTCCTGAATATATTCAGTAGAAAACGCATACGCCCTTTTTGGCCAAGCAAGCAAGCGGGCAATGCAAATCTGCACTACAAAGAAGTATCACTTCCCACCGGTCAAAAGGGACATCCGCAAAATGTGTAAAAATCAGAAAGGCAAGACAGGCCCTGGAAAACAGCGAGCCTTGTTATGCTAATGGGCGGGATGTAAATTGCCAATTCCCTCTCTGGAGAAGTGCATTGTGTTCCCTAAAACAGGTAAACACCAGAGCTACAGAGCCAAGGGCACTTCCAGTCTAGGGAATATACCATGGGAAAACTGAAAATCAATAAGACACAGCCACCCCAATATTTAGGGCTGCACTGCTTACAAAACCTCAACTTGGGTGCACCTTAAATATCCCAGGAAAGACAAAATTGGTTCAAGAAATTTTGGTACTTACGTAAGATGTAATATCCCTCAGCCATGAAATCAATGTCATAAGGCCAGTAGCTGCAAAATGGGTGGATTCAGGTACGATGATTCTAAGTGAAATTAGTCAAAGAGAAAAAGAAACTTATTATAAGATATCACTTATGAAAGTCCTGTAAACATGGCTACACATGAACTGAGATAGGAAAGAGAACAGAGTCTCACATTTAGAAAACACTCTTATGCCTGATTAAGGGGAAAGGAGAGGAAGTGTGATGCATAAAACCATAGTTTGATATTCATACAGCTACCTTTCCAAAAACCAAATATGGAATTGAAAAGACCTACACTTTCCTCAGTGAAATGGACTCAAAACCCCATATTTCTCACAGAGGAATATATCTGACTAGTAAGAATCTTAAAACCTATGTACTGATAAGTCTCCATAAGGGAATCAAGTGTGTCTAGATTGGCATAAACATGGCAGTTAGAATCAGCTCAAACCCGCTATAAAAAGGAATTTCAAAAACAAAACAAAAAAACAGGGAAATTCTTTACAATTCCTTCAGGGGCTCTGATGAAACCTGGAATGACCATATATACAACGACAGCTGGATGTGGCATAAGGCCGGACACTTGGGACTGAGAGGATTGGTGAGTTTCGGTGAGCAAATGCACACCATTTAAAGCAATAATGCGTGGCACACATTCCAAGGGACCCAACTCTACAGGTTGTAGGGAATATTACTACAGTTATAACATGTACGGGAAACCTAGAGAATGGACACACTGTGAATACAAAAGGTTTCTAAAACTGAACAAATAGTCCCTATCCTGGTGCTCCGGTTTGAATTTCCAACTTCTTTACTATCAATCTCCCAACTTAGAGAGAAAGCCCCTTTAACCTTCTCGATCGCAGAAGTTGCCAATTTGGCAGAGGATGAAAGGGAAGAGGGAGAAGCAATGAGAGAGTAGCTGTTAGGCATTTGGACGGGCACATGTCACTCTAATTTCCCGGCAGGAAGAAGAATTAAGCAAAGTCTCAGCCACCCGCCGGGAACCAGTATAGGTCCTGAACCAAAATTTTGGACTTGCGGTCAGCTCACAAAAAACGAGTTGAAAAATTGAGCTCAGGGCCACAGCAATTCAGAAACTGGCAGAGTAATAAAGGACAACAATCGTCCAAAATTCTGTTGAGGGAAGGCAACGAGGCGGACTTGAAAACGAGCCGGAATAGCAGAAAACAGATTTCAAGAGGTACATTGGAATTGCCTTTAAAGAACAGGAAGAGGGGCACAACTTCGACAATGATGCACTTGGCCAAAAAGGGCGTATGCATTTTCTCCTGAATATATTCAGGAGAAAATGCATACGCCCTTTTTGGCCAAGCAAGCAGGCGGGCAATGCAAATATGCACTACAAGAAGTATCATTTCCCACCGGTCAAAAGGGACATCCGCAAAATGTGTAAAAGCCAGAAATGCAAGACAGACAATGGAGAACAGGGAGCCTAGTTATGCTGATCGGCAGGATATAAATTGCCAACTGTCTCTCTGGAGGAGTGAATTGTGTTCCCTAAAACAAGTAAAAAACAGAGCTACAGAGCCAAGGGCACAGCCAGTCTAGGGAATATAACTTGGGAAAACTGAAAATCAATAAGATACAGCCACCTCAATATTTAGGGATGCACTGCTTACAAGAACCTCAACTTGAGTACACCTTAAATATCCCAGGAAAGACAAAAATGGTTCAAAAATTGTGGTATTTACATAACATGTAATATCCCTCAGCTATGAAATCAATGTCATAAGGCCAGTAGCATCAAAATGAGTGGATTCAGGTACGATGATTCTAAGTGAAATAAGTCACAGAGAAAAATAAATTTATCATAATATATCACTTATGAAGGTCCTCTAAACATGGCTACACATGAACTCAGTTAGGAAAGAGAACAGAGCCTCACATTTAGAAAACACTCTTGTGCCTGCTTAAGGGGGAAGGAGAGGTGGGGTGATGCATAAAACCAGAGTTTGATATTAGTACAGGTACCGTTCCAAAAACCAAATACGGAATAGAAAAGACCTACACTCTCCTCAGTGAAAGGGACTCAAAACGCCATATTTCCCGCAGAGGAATATATCTGACTGGTAAGAATCTTAAAATCTGTGTATTGATATGTCTCCGTAAGGGAATCAAGTGTGTCTAGACTGGCATAAACATGGCAGTGAGTATCAGTTCAAACCCACTATAAAAAGGAATTTTAAAAACAAAATAAAAAAACAGGGAAATTCTTTACAATTCCTTCAGGGGCTCAGATGAAACCTGGAATGACCCTATCTAAAACCACAGCTGGATGTGGCATAAGCCTGGACACTTGGGACTGAGAGGATTGGTCAGATTCGGTGATCAAATGCAGACCATTTAAAGCAATAATGTGTGGCACACATTCCAAGGGTCCCAAATCTACAAGTTGAAGGGAATATTAGTACACCTATAACACGTACGGGAACCCTAGAGAATGAACACACTGTGAATATGAAAGATTACTAAAACTCAACTAATAATCCCTCTCCTGGTGCTACGGTTTGACTTTCCAACATATTTACTATCAATCTCCCAACATGGAAAGACAGCCCCTTTAACATCCTGGTTCGCACAGGTTGTCAATTTGGCAGAGGATGAAAGGGAAGAGGGAGAACCAAAGAGAGAGTAGCTGTTAGGCATTTGGACGGGCACATGTCACTCTAATTTCCCGGAAGGAAGAAGAAATAACCAAAGTCTCAGCCACACGCCGTAACCAGTATAGGTCTTGAACCAAAATTTTGGTCCTGCGGTCAGCTCACAAAAAACGAGTTGAAAAAATGGAGCTTAGGGGCACAGCAATGCACAAACAGTCAGAGAAGTAAAGGACAACAATCGTCCAAAAATCTATTGAGGGAAGGCAACGAGGCGCAATTGAAAGCGAGCCAGAATAGCAGGAAACAGATTTCAAGAGGTACATTGGAATCACCTTTAAAGCACAGTAAGAGGGGCACAACTTCGACAATGATGCACATGGCCAGAAACGGCGTAAGTTTTTTCTCCTGAATATATTCAGGAGAAAACTCATACGTCCTTTTTGGCCAAGCAAGCAAGCGGGCAATGCAAATCTGAACTACAATGACGTATCACTTCCCACATGTCAAAAGGGACATCTGCAAAATATGTAAAAGCCAGAAAGGCAAGAAGGCAATGGAGAACAGGGAGCCTAGTTATGCTGATGGACAAGATGTTAATTGCCAACTGCCTCTCTGGAGGAGTGCATTGTGTTCCCAAAAACAAATATGCAACAGAGCTACAGAGCCAAGGTCACTTCCAGTCTAGAAAATATACCTTGGGAAAACTGAAAATCAATGACATAGAGCCACCCAAAAATTTAGGCCTGCACTGCTTACAAGAATCTCAACTTGGGTACACCTTAAATACCCCAATAAAGACAAACATGGTTCAAAAAATTGTGTTATTTACATACGATGTAGTATCTCTCAGGCAAGAAATCAATGTCATAAAGCCAGTAGCAGCAAAATGAGTGGATTCAGGTACGATGATTCTAAGTGAAATAAGTCACAGAGAAAAAGAAATTTATCATAAGATATCACTTATGAAGGTCCTCTAAACATGTCTACACATGAACTGAGTTAGGAAAGAGAACAGAGCCTCACATTTAGAAAACACTCTTGTGCCTGCTTAAGGGGGAAGGAGAGGTGGGGTGATGCATAAAACCAGAGTTTGATATTAGTACATGTAACGTTCCAAAAACCAACTATGGTATAGAAAAGACCTACACTTTCCTCAGTGAAAGGGACTCAAAACCCCATTTTTCACGCAAAGGTATATATCTGACTAGTAAGAAACTTAAAACCTATCTATTGATATGTCTCCATAAGGGAATGAAGTGTGTCTTGACTGCCATAAACATGGCAGTGAGAATCAGCTCAAACCCACTATAAAAAGGAATTTCAAAAACAAAACAAAAAAATAGAGAAATTCTTTACAATTCCTTCAGGGGCTCTGATGAAACCTGGAATGACCCTATGTACAATGACAGCTGGATGTGGCATAAGGCTGGACACCTGGGATTGAGAGGATTGGTGAGATTTCGTGAGCAAATTCAGACCCTTTAAAGCAATAATGTGTGGCACAAATTCCAAGGGTCCCAACTCTCCAGGTTGAAGGGAATATTACTACAGCTATAACATGCACGGGAAACCTAGAGATTGGACATACTGTGAATATGAAAGGTTTCTAAAACTCAACTAATATTCCCTCTCCTGGTGATCCAGTTTGACTTTCCAACTGCTTTACTATCAATCTCCCAACTTGGAAAGACAGCCCCTTTAACCTCCTGGTTGGCACACGTTGCCAGTTTGGCAGAGGATGAACGGGAAGAGGGAGAACCAATGAGAGAGTAGCTGTTAGGCATTTGGACGGGCACATGTCACTCTAATTTCCCGGATGGAAGAAGAATTAACCAAAGTGTCAGCCACGCTTCGGGAACCAGTATAGGACCTGAACCAAAATTTTGGACTTGCGGTAAGCTCACAAAAAACGAGTTGAAAAATGGAGCTTAGGGGCACATCAATGCACAAACTTTCAGAGAAATAAAGGACAAGAATCGTCAAAAATCTGTTGAAGGAGGGCAACGAGGTGGACTTTAAAGCGATCCAGAATAGCAGGAATCAGATTTCAAGAGGTATATTGGAATTGCCTTTAAAGCACAGGAAGAGGGGCACATCTTCAACAATGATGCACTATGCCAGAAATGCCGTATGTGTTTTCTCCTAAATATATTCAGGAGAAAACGCATACGTCCTTTTTGGCCAAGCAAGCAAGCGGGCAATGCAAATCTGAACTACAATGAAGTATCACTTCCCACCTGTCAAAAGGGACATCCGCAAAATATGTAAAAATCAGAAAGGCAAGGCAGGCCCTGGAGAACAGGGAGCCTAGTTATGCTGATGGGCAGGATGTTAATTGGGAACTGCCTCTCTGGAGGAGTGCATTTTTTTCCCTAAAACAAGGAAACAACAGAGCAACAGAGCCAAGGGCACTTCCAGTCTAGGGAATATACCTTGGGAATACTGATAATCAATAAGAGAGAGCCACCACAAAATTTAGTGCTGCACTGCTTACAAGAACCACAACTTGGGTACACCTTAAATATCCTAGGAAAGACAAAAATGGTTCAAGATATTGTGTTACTTATGTACAATGGAATATCACTCAGGCATGAAATCAATGTCATAAGACCAGTAGCAGCAAAATGAGTGGATTCAGGTACGGTGATTCTAAGTGAAATAAGTCACAGAGAAAAAGAAACTTATCATAAGATATCACTTATGAAGGTGCTGTAAACATGGCTGCACTTGAACTGAGTTAGGAAAGAGAACAGAGTCTCACATTTAGAAAACACTCTTGTGCCTGCTTAAGGGGGAAGGATAGGTGGGGTGATGCATAAAACCATAGTTTGATATTAGTACAGGTACCATTCCAGAAACCAAATACGGAATAGACAAGACCTACACTTTCCTCAGTGAAATGGACTCAAAACCCCATATTTCTCACAGAGGAATATATCTGACTAGTAAGAATCTTAAAACCTATGTATTGATAAGTCTCCATAAGGGAATCAAGTGTGTCTAGATTGGCATAAACATGGCAGTTAGAATCAGCTCAAACCCGCTATAAAAAGGAATTTCAAAAACAAAACAAAAAAACAGGGAACTTCTTTACAATTCCTTCAGGGGCTCTGATGAAACCTGGAATGACACTATCAACAATGACAGCTGGATGTGGCATAAGACTGGACACTTGGGACTGAGAGGATTGGTGAGATTTGGTGAGCAAATGCAGACCATTTAAAGCAATGATGCGTGACACACATTTCAAGGGTCCCAACTCTCCAGGTTGTAGTGAATATTACTACAGTTATAACATGTAAGGGAAACCTAGAGAATGGACACACTGTGAATAGGAAAGATTTCTAAAACTCAACAAATACTCCCTCTCCTGGTGCTCCGGTTTGAATTTCCAACTGCTTTACTATCAATCTCCCAAATTGGAGAGAGAGCCGCTTTAACCTTCTCGATCGCAGAAGTTGCCAATTTGGCCGAGGATGAAATGGAAGAGGGAGAACAAATGAGAGAGTAGCTGTTAGGCATTGGGCGGGCACATGTCACTCTAATTTCCCGGAAGGAAGAAGAATTAACCAAAGTCTCAGCCACCCGCCGGGAACCAGTATAGGCCCTGAACCAAAATTTTGGACTTGCGGTCAGCTCACAAAAATCGAGTTGAAAAATGGAGCTCAGGGCCACAGCAATTCACAAACTGGCAGAGTAATAAAGGACAACAAACGTCCAAATATCTGTTGAATGAAGGCAACAAGGCGGACTTGAAAGCGAGCCAGAATAGCAGGAAACAGATTTCAAGAGGTACATTGGAATTGCCTTTAAAGCACAGGAAGAGGGGCACAACTGCGACAATGATGCACTTGGCCAAAAATTGTGTATGCGTTTTCTCCTGAATATATTCAGGAGAAAACGCATACGACCTTTTTGGCCAAGCAAGCAGCTGTGCAATGCAAATCTGCACTACAAAGAAGTATCATTTCCCACCGGTCAAAAGGGACATCCGCAAAATATGTAAAAGCCAGAAAGGCAAGACAGGCAATGGAGAACAGGGAACCTAGTTATGCTGATGGGCAGGATATAAATTGCCAACTTCCTCTATGGAGGAGTGCATTGTGTTCCCTAAAACAAGTAAACAACAGAGCTACAGAGCCAAGGGCAATTCCAGGCTAGGGAATATAACTTGGGAAAACTGAAAAGCAATAAGATAGACCCCCCTCAAAATTTAGTGCTGCACTGCTTACAAGAACCTCAACTTGGGTACACCTTAAATATCCTAGGAAAGACAAAAATGGTTAAAAAAATTGTGGTATTTACATATGATGTAATATCCCTCAGCCATGAAATCAATGTCATAAGGCCAGTAGCATCAAAATGAGTGGATTCAGGTACGATGATTCTAAGTGAAATAAGTCACAGAGAAAAATAAATTTATCATAAGATATGACTTAGGAAGGTCCTCTAAACATGGCTACATAAGAACTGAGTTCGGAAAGAGAACAGAGCCTCACATTTAGAAAACACTCTTGTGCCTGCTTAAGGGGGAAGGAGAGGTGGGGTGATGCATAGAACCAGAGTTTGATATTAGTACAGGTACCGTTCCAAAAACCAAATACGGAATAAACAACACCTACACTTTCCTCAGTGAAAGGGACTCAAAACGCCATATTTCCCGCAGAGGAATATATCTGACTGCTAAGAATCTTAAAATCTATGTATTGATATGTCTCCGTAAGGGAATCAAGTTTGTCTAGACTGGCATAAACATGGCAGTGTGTATCAGTTCAAACTCAATATAAAAAGGAATTTCAAAAACAAAACAAAAAAACAGGGAAATTCTTTACAATTCCTTCAGGGGCTCTGATGAAACCAGGAATGACCCTATCTACAACGACAGCTGGATGTGGCATAAGGCTGGACACTTGGGACTGAGAGGAATGGTGAGATTCGGTGAGCAAATGCAGAACCTTTATAGCAATAATGTGTGGCACACATTCCCAGGGTTCCAACTCTCCAGGATGAAGGGAATATTACTACAGCTATAACAGGTATGGGAGACCTAGAAAATGGACACACTGTGAATACGAAAGGTTTGTAAAACTCAACTAATAATCCCTCTCCTGGTGCTCCGGTTTGACTTTCCAACTGCTTTACTATCAATCTCCCAACTTGGAGAGACAACCCTTTTAAGCTCCTGGTTGTCACAGGTGGCCAATTTGGTAGAGAATGAAAGGGAAGAGGGAGAACCAATGAGAGAGTAGCTGTTAGGCATTTGGACGGCACATGTCATTCTAACTTCCTGGCAGGGAGAAGAATAAACCAAAGTCTCAGACACCCGCCGGTAACCAGTATAGGTCCTGAACCAAAATTTTGGACTTGCGGTCAGCTCACAAAAAACGAGTTGAAAAATGGAGCTCGGGGCACAGCATTGCTCAAACTGGCAGAGTAATAAAGGACAATTATCGTCCGAAAATCTGTTGAGGGAAGGCAACAAGGCGGACTTGAAAGCGAGCCAGAATAGCAGGAAACAAATTTCAAGAGGTACATTGGAATCGCCTTTAAAGCAGAGGAATAGGGGCACAACTTCAATACTGATGCACTTGGCCAAAAAGGGCGTATGCGTTTTCTCCTGAATATATTCAGGAGAAAACGCATACGCCCTTTTTGGCCAAGCAAGAAAGCGGGCAATGCAAATCTGCACTACAATGAAATATCACATCCCACCGGTCAAAAGGGACATCTGCAAAATGTGTAAAAACCAGAAAGGCAAGATAGGACCTGGAGAACAGGGAGCCTAGTTATGCTGACGGAAGGGATGTAAATTGCCAACTGACTCTCAGGAGGAGTGCATTGTATTCCCTAAAACAAGGAAACAACAGAGCTAGAGAGCCAAGGGCCATTATATTCTAGGGAATATACCTTGGGAAAACTGAAAATCAATAAGAGAGAGCCACCCCAAAATTTAGTGCTGCACTGCTTACAAGAATCTCAAATTGGGTACACCTTAAATATCCCAGGAAAGACAAAAATGGTTCAAGAAATTGTGTTACTTACGTACGATGGAATATCAGTCAGAAATGAAATCAATGTCATCACAACAGTAGCTTCAAAATGAGTGGATTCAGGTACGATGATTCTAAGTGAAATAAGTCACAGAGAAAAATAAACTTATCATAAGATATCACTTATGAAGGTCCTGTAAACATGGCTACACATGAACTGAGTTAGGAAAGAGAACAGAGTCTCACATTTAGAAAACAATCTTATGCCTGCTTAAGGGGGAAGGAGAGGGAGGGTGATGCATAAAACCAGAGTTTGATATTAGTACAGGTACCGTTCCAAAAACCAAATACGGAATAGACAAGACCTACACTCTCCTCAGTGAAAGGGACTCAAAACGCCATATTTCCCGCAGAGGAATATATCTGACTGGTAAGAATCTTAAAACCTATGTATTGATATGTCTCCGTAAGGCAATCAAGTTTCTCTAGAATGGCATAAACATGGCAGTGAGTATCAGTTCAAACCCACTATAAAAAGGAATTTCAAAAACAAAACAAAAAAACAGGGAAATTCTTTACAATTCCTTCAGGGGCTCTGATGAAACCTGGAATGACCCTATCTACAACGACAGCTGGATGTGGCATAAGGCTGGACACTTGGGACTGAGAGGATTGGTGAGATTCGGTGAGCAAATGCAGACCCTTTAAAGCAATAACGAGTGGCCCACATTGCAAGGGTCCCAATGCTCCAGGTTGAAGGGAATATTACTACAGCTATAACATGTACAGAAACCCTAGAGAATGGACACACTGTGAATAGGAAAGATTTCTAAAACTCAACCAATAATCCCTCTCTTGGTGCTCCGGTTTGACTTTCCAACTGCTTTGCTATCAATCTCCCAACTTGGAGAGACAGCCCCTTTAAGCTCCTGGTTCTCACAGGTGGCCAATTTGGTAGAGGATGAAAGGGAAGAGGGAGAACCAATGAGAGAGTAGCTGTTAGGCATTTGGATGTGCACATGTCATTCTAATTTCCCGGCAGGAAGAAGAATTAACCAAAGTCTCAGACACACGCCGGGAACCAGTATAGGTCCTGAATCAAAATTTTGGACTTGCGGTCAGCTCACAAAAAACGAGTTGAAAAATGGAGTTCAGGGGCACAGCAATGCACAAACTTGCAGAGTAATAAAGGACAATTATCGTCCGAAAATCTGTTGAGGGATGTCAGCAAGGCGGACTTGAAAGCGAGCCAGAATAGCAGGAAACAGATTTCAAGAGGTACATTGGAATCACCTTTAAAGCAGAGGAATAGGGGCACAACTTCGATACTGATGCACTTGGCCAAAAAGGGCGTATGCGTTTTCTCCTGAATATATTCAGGAGAAAACGCATACACCCTTTTTGGCCAAGCAAGAAATCGGGCAATGCAAATCTGCACTACAATGAACTATCACATCCCACCGGTCAAAAGGGACATCCGCAAAATGTGTAAAAACCAGAAAGGCAAGATAGGCCCTGGAGAACAGGGAGCCTAGTTATGCTGACGGAAAGGATGTAAATTGCCAACTGCCTCTCTGGAGGAGTGCACTGTGTTCCCTAAAACAAGGAAACAACAGAGCTACAGAGCCAAGGGCCATTATATTCTAGGGAATATACCTTGGGAAAACTGAAAATCAATAAGACAGAGTAACCGCAAAATTTAGTGCTGCACTGCTTACAAGAACCTCAACTTGGTTACACCTTAAATATCCCAGGAAAGACAAAAATGGTTCAAGAAATTGTGTTACTTACGTACGATGGAATATCAGTCAGAAATGGAATCAATGTCATAAGAACAGTAGCTTCAAAATGAGTGGATTCAGGTACGATTATTCTAAGTGAAATAAGTCACAGAGAAAAAGAAACTTATCATAAGATATCACTCTTGAAGGTCCTGTAAACATGGCTACACATAAACAGAGTTAGGAAAGAGAAAATAGCCTCTCATTTAGAAAACACTCTTATGCCTGCTTAAGGGGAAAGGAGAGGAGAGGTAATTCATAAAACTAGAGTTTGATATGCGTACAGGTACCATTCCAAAAACCAAATATGGAATAGACAAGACCTACACCTTCCTCAGTGAAAGGGACTCAAAACCCCATATTTCCCGCAGAGGAATATATCTGACTAGTAATAATCTTAAAACCTATATATTGATATGTCTCCATAAGGGAATCAAGTGTGTCTAGACTGCCATTAACATGGCAGTGAGAATCAGCTCAAAACCACTATAAAAAGGAATTTTAAAAACAAACAACAAAAAAAACGGGAAATTCTTTACAATTCCTTAAGGGGCTCTGATGAAACCTAGAATGACCATATCTACAGCGACAGCTGGTTGTGGCATAAGGCTGGACACTTGGGACTGAGAGGATTTGCGAAATTCAGTGAGCAAATGCAGACCATTTAAAGCAATAATGCATGACAAACATTCCAAGGGTCCCAACTCTCCAGTTTGAAGGGAATATTACTACAGCTATAACATGTACGGGAAACCTAGAGAATGGACACACTGTGAATACGAAAGGTTTCTAAAACTCTACTAATAGTCCCTCTCCTGGAGCTCCGGTTTGAATTTCCAACTGCTTTATTATCAATCTCCCAACTTGCAGAGACAGCCCCTTTAACCTCCTGGTTCGCAGAGGTTGCCAATTTGGAAGAGGATGAAAGGGAAAAGGGAGAACCAATGAGAGAGTAGCTGTTAGGAATTTGGACGGGCACATGTCACTGTGGTTTCCCGGCAGGAAGAAGAATTAACCTAAGTCTCAGCCTTACGCCTGGAACCAGTATAGGTCCTGAATCAAAATTTTCGACTTGCGGTCAGCTCACAAAAAACGAGTTGAAAAATGGAGCTCATGGGCACAGCGATTCACAAACTGGCAGAGTAATAAAGGACAACTATCGTCCAAAAATCTGTTGAGGGAAGGCAACGAGGCGGACTTGAAAGCGAGCCAGAATAGCAGGAAACAGATTTCAAGAGGTACATTGGAATCGCCTTTAAAGCACAGGAAGAGGGGCACAACTTCGACAATGATGCAGTTGGCCAAAAAGGGCGTATGCGTTTTCTCCTGAATATATATTCAGGAGAAAACGCAAACAAGCTTTTTGGCCAAGCAAGCAAGTAGGCAATGCAAATCTGCACTACAAATAAGTATCACTTCCCACCGGTAAAAAGGGACATCCGCAAAATGTGTAAAAAGCAGAAAGGCAAGACAGGCACTGGAGAACAGGGAGCCTAGTTATGCTGATGGGCAGGATGCAAATTGCCAACCGCCTCTCTGGAGGAGTGCATTGTGTTCCCTAAAACAAGGAAACAACAGAGCTACAGAGCCAAGGGCACTTCCAGTCTAGGGAATATACCTTTGGAAAACTGAAAATCAATAACATAGAGCCACCCCAAAATTTAGGGCTGCTTATGTAGATGGTTTACTCATGTAGAGTGGAATATTACTCATCCAGAAATCAATGAAATAAGGCCAGTTGTAACAACTCTGGAGGATTTACATACGATCATTCTAAGTGACGTATGTCAGAAAGAAAAATACACATATCATAAGATGTCACTTAAAGGTGGAATCAAAAATGACTACACATGAAATAAATTACAAAACAGAAACATAGTCATATATGTAGAAAATAGACATAAGGCTGCTAAATGGAAATGTGAGGAAGGGTGAGGTATTATCCAGGAGGTTGAAATTAGCAAAGATACCATTCCAAGTACCAAATTGTATAACTGACAAGGCCTACACGGTACCTCAAAGAACTGCACTCAGCCCACTCAAGGTACTGGAAAATAATACATATGAATGGTAAGAATCTGAAAAAGAATTTATTGTTGTCTCACAGTACATGAATCAAGTGGATGTATAGCAGCAAAAAACAGAGCTTTGAAAATCAGCTGTAACCAATATAAAAATAAATTAAAAAATATTTATAAAAACAGTGAGACAGACAAAAATTCTTACAACTTTTGTTGAAGGGCTATGATGTAACATGGATTGAACACATGTAGACCCACAGCAGGATGATATATAAGGCTGGAAGCTATGCACGCTAAGAGATGTTAGAGAGGCTGGGTGAGGACATGCAGAACTTTAAAAGAAATACTGCCTGATTCCCATTCCATGGGTCCCAAATCTGCAGGTTCAAGGGAATCTTCTGACAGCGAAAACATGCCTGGGAGACCGAGACGAATGTACACCGTGTGATCAGGAAAGGGGTCTAAAATGCACCTCATTTTTGATTTCCTGGTGCTGGGGTTCGCCATTCCAGCCAAATGACTAACAATCTCCCCACTTGGAGAATCAGCACCTTTAACCTCCTGTTTCACACAGTTTGCAATTTGTGCAGAGGATAAACGGGAAGAGGGGGAACCAATGAGAGACTAGCTGTAGGTGTTTTGACAGGCACATGTCACTCTAATTTCCCATTAGGAAGAAAAATTAACCAAAGGCTCAGCCTGCCTCCCCAGAACCAGAATAGGGCCGGAAGCAATACAACGGTTTGGCAGCCAGCTCACAAAAAAAGCGAGTTTCAAAATGGAGCTCAGGAGCAGACAATTCAAAGACCTGCAAAGATAAAAATGATAACCAACGTCCAAAAATATATTCAGGTAAGGCAACGAAGAGGATCTGAATGAGAGGCAGAATTGCAGGAAACAGATTTCAAAAGGTAGATTGGACTCACATTTAAAGCATATGAAAAGCAGCAGAATTTCTAAAATGATGTAGTTGGGCAAAAGGGTGTATGCGTTTTTTTCATGAATAACTTCAGGAAAAAAACACATACAGAGTTTTTGGCCAACCAAGCAAGCGGGGAATGCAAATCTGCACAACAAAGAAGTCTCAATTTCAACTGCTCAGAATGGCCATCCAAAATATATGTACAAACCAGAAATGCAGGAGAGGCCATGGAGAACAGGGAGCTAGTCACGCTGATGGGTGGGGTATAAATATCCAAGAGCCACTCTGAAGTAGTGTATGCTGTTTCCTAAAACATCTAAAATACAAAGCTACCGAGCATAGGGCACTTCCACTCATGGGCATATAACTTGGGAAGACTAAATATCAACAAGACACAGGCACCCCAAAGTTTAGGGCTGCTCTGCATACAAGAAACTCAACATCAGTACAACTTAAGTATTCCAGGAAAGAGAAAATTGCGTAAAGAACTTGTGGTAATTTTGTACAATTGAATATCACTCAGACATGAAATCAATGTCATAAGGCCAGTAGCAGCAAATGAGTGGATTTAGGTACGATGATTCTAAGTGAAATAAGTCACACAGAAAAAGAAACTTATCATAAGATATCAATTAGGAAGTTCCTCTAAACATGGCTACACATGAACTGAGGAAAGAGAACAGAGTCTCACATTGAGAAAACACTCTTATGCCTGCTTAAGGGGGAAGGAGAGTTGGGGTGATGCATAAAACCAGAGTTTGATATTAGTACATGTACCATTCCATGAAGCAAATACAGAATAGACAAAACCTACACCTTCCTCAGTGAACGGGACTCAAAACCCCAATTCCCAGCACAGGAATATATCTGACTAGTAAGAAACTTAAAACCTATATATTGATATATCTCCATAAGGGAATCAAGTGTGTCTAGAACGGCAGAAACATGTTGGTGAAAATCAGCTCAACCCCATTATAAAAATGAATTTCAAATACAAAACAAAAAAAACAGCGAAATTCTTACACAATTCCTTCAGGGGTTCTGATGAAACCTGGAATGACCCCATCTGCAAAGACAGCTAGATGAGACATAAGGCTGGACACTTGTGGCTGAGAGGACTGGTGAGATTGGGTGAGAAAATGCAGACCCTTTAAAGCAGTAATGCATGCCACCCATTCCATGGGTCCCAGCTCTCCAGGTAGAAGGGAATATCACTACAGTTATAACATGTATGGGAAACCTAGAGAATGGACACACTGTGATGGCAAAAGATTTCTAAGAGGCTCCTAATTTTTCCCCTCCTTGTGCTCCAGTTTGGCATTCCGACTGCTTTACTATCAATGTCCCAACTTGGAGAGTCAGCCCCTATAAGCTCCTGCTTCGCACAGTTTTCAAATTGTGCAGTGGATGAAAGGGAAGAGGGAGAACCAATCAGAGAGTAGCTGTAGGCATTTGGACGGACACATGTCACTCTAATTTCCCGTCTGGAAGGAAGAATTATCCAAAGTGTCAGCCTGCACCCCCGGAACCAGTATAGGTCCTGTAGCAAAATTGTGGATTTGCGGTCAGCTCACAAAAACACGAGTTGAAAATTGGAGCTCAGGGGTACAGCATTTCACAAACCTGCAGAGTTATAAAGGACAACTCTCTTCCAAAAATCTGTTGAGGGAAGGCAACGAAGCAGACTTGAAAATGAGGCAGAATTGCACAAAACATATTTCAAGAGTTAAACTGGAATCGCCTTTAAAGCACAGGAAAAGCGTAACAACTTCGACAATGATGCACTTGGCCAAGAAGGGCGTATGCATTTTCTGCTGAATATATCCAGGAGAAAATGAATACGCCCTTTTTGGCCAATCAAGCAAGCCCGCAATGCAAATCCACACTACACAGAATTGTCACTTCCCACCGGTCAAAAGGGACATCCGAAAATCTGTAAAAACCAGAAAATAAAGACAGAGATAACAAGAGCAAGTTGCAATGTGATCCCAAGGGTCATGGAGGACTGTGATGACAAGGTCATGGAGCATTTTGCTGACAAAGGCATGGAGCATTGTGATGACAAGGGTCACGGAGCACTGTGATGACAAGCCTCACGGAGCATTGTGATAACAGGGGTCATGGAGCATTGGGATGACAAGGGCATGGATCATTGTGATGACAAGAGTTATGGAGCATTTTGATGACAAGAATCCCGGATCACTGTGTTGTCAGGGGTCATGGAGGGTTGTGATGACAGTGGTCATGGAGCATTGTGATGACAAGGGTCATGTAGAAGTGAGATGAGAAGGTCATGGAGCTTTGGGCTGAAAATGTTCATGGAGTATTGTGATGACATCGGTCATGGAGCATTGTAATGAGAAGACCATGGAGCCTTGTGATGACAAGTCTCATGGAGCATTCTGATGAAAATGGGCATGGAGAATTGTGATTACAGGGGTCTTGGAGCATTGTGATGACAAGGGCATGGAGCATTTGGATGAGAAGACCATGGAGCGTTCTGATGACATGCATCATGGAACTTTGTGATGACAAGGGCATGGAGCATTGTGATTACAGGGTTCTTGGAGCATTGTGATGAAAAGGGAATGGATTATTGTCATGGAAAAGGCATGGAGCCTTGTCATGACAGGGTTCAAGGAGCATACTGATGACAAGTGTCAGGGAGCATTGTGATGACAACTGTATTGAGCATTGTGATGACAAAGGTCATGGATCATTGTGATGAGAATACCATGGATAATTGTGATGATGAGCGTCATGGGGCGTTGTGATGACAAGTGTTATGGGACATTGTGATCACAAGGGTTTGGAACATTGTGATGACAGAGGTCATGGAGCATTTTGATTTCATTGTGATGACAATAGCATGAAGCATTATGATGATGCGCATGGTGCATTGTGATGACAGGGTTCATGGAGCATTGAGATGAAAAGGGGCATCGAGCATTGTGATTAAAGTGGTCTTGGAGCACTGTGATGACAAGGGCATGGAGCATTGTGATGAGAAGGCAATGGAGCATTCTGATGACATGCGTCATGGAGCTTTGTGATGACAAGGGCATGGAGCATTGTGATGACAGTGGCATTCAAAATTGGTCTAACAAGTTTCATGGATTATTGTGATGATGGTGGACATGGTGCATTTTGATGACAAGGGCAAGGAGCATTGTGATTTCAAGGTCATGGAATATTGTGAAGACAGTTGACAGGGAGTGTTGTGATGACATATGTCATGGTCCATTGAGATGACAATGTCATGGAGCATTGTGATACCAAGTGTCATGGAGGATTGTGATGACAAAGTAATGGAGCATTTTGATGACAAGGGCTTGGAACATCGTGATGACAAGGGTCATGGAGCACTGTGATGACAAGATCTTGGAGCATTGTGAGGAGAAGGGCCATTGAGAATTTTGATGAGAAGGTCGTGAAGCATTGTGATGAAAATTGCACCGAGCTTGCTATGACAGGAGTCATGGAGCATTGCGATGACAAGTGCATGGAGAATTGTATTGACAAGAGCATGTAACATTGTGATGAGAAGTGTCATGGAGCATTTTGATGATAAGGATATGTAGAATTTTGATGACCAGTGCATGGAGCATTGTGATGAAAAATGCTTGGATCCTTTTCAGGACAGGGTTCATGGAGCATTCTGACAGCAAGTGTCAGGGAACATTGTGATGACAAGTGTATTGAGCATTGTGATGACAAAGGTCATGGAGCATTGTGATGACAGGCATCATGGAGCCTTGTGATGACAAATGTTATGGACCATTGTGATCACAAGGGTTTTGAGCATTGTGATGACAGAAGTCATGGATCATTTTCATTTCAAGGTGCATGGAGCATTTTGATGACAAGGGCATGGAGCTTGCTGTGATAGGGGTCATAGAGCATTGTGATGACAAGTGCATGGAGAATTGTGATGACAAGAGCATGTAACATTGTGGTGAGAAGTGTCACGGAGCATTTTGGTGATAAGGACATGTAGAATTTTGATGACCAGTGCATGGAGCATTGTGATGGAAAGACCGTGGAGCACTGTGATGAGAAGACCATGGATAATTGTGATGATGAGCGTCATGGAGCACTGTAATGACAAGGTGCATAGAGCATTGTGATGACAGGTGTCTTGGATCATTGTGATGACAAGTGTCATGGACCATTCTGATGACAAGCTTGTGGAATAATGTGATGACAATGGCATGGAGCATTGTGAGGAAAAGGGCATGGAGCATTGTGATGAAAAATGTTTGGAGCCTTTTCATGACAGGGTTCAAGGAGCATTCTGACGACAAGTGTCAGGGAGCATTGTGATGACAAGTGTATTGAGCATTGTGATGACAAAGGTCATGGAGCATTGTGATGACAGGCATCATGGAGCGTTGTGATGACAAACGTTATGGAACATTGTGATCACAAGGGTTTTGAGCATTGTGATGACAGAAGTCATGTATCATTTTCATTTCAAGGTGCATGGAGCATTGTGATGACAAGAGCATGAAGCATTGTGAACCCAAGATTCATCGAGGGTTTTGATGACAATGGGAATGGAGTATTGTGATGACAAGCACATGGAGCATTGTGATGACAAGGTCATGTAGCATTTTGCTGACAAATGCATGGAGCATTTTGATGACAAGGGTCATGGAACACTGTGATGACAAGCGTCATGGAGCATTGTGATTACAGTGGTCACGGAGCATTGGGATGGCAAGGGCATTGATCATTGTGATGACAAGGGTCATGGAGCATTTTGATGACAAGAGTCCCGGATCATTGTGTTGTCCGGTGTCATGGAGCACTGTGATGACAGTGGTCATGGAGCATTGTGATGACAAGGTACTGGAGCATTGTGAGGAGAAGTGTCATGGAGCATTGTGATGGCAAGACCGTGGAGCACTGTGAAGAGAAGACCATGGATAATTGTGATGTCGAGCGTCATGCAGCACTGTAATGACAAGGGGCATGGAGCATTGTGATGACAGGGGTCATGGAGCACTGTGATGAGAAGTTCATGGAGCATAGGCCTGACAATATTCATTGAGTATTGTGATGGCAGTGGTCATGGAGCATTGCCATGACAATGGAATGGAGCATTGTGATGACAAGGTCCTGGAGCATTGTGAGGAGAAGACCATGGAGCCTTGTGATGACAAGTGTCATGGAGCATTCTGATGAAAAGGGGTGTGGAGCATTGTGATTACATGGGTCTTGAGGCATTGTGATGAAAATGGCATGGGTGATTGTGATGCAAATGGCATGGAGCCTTGTCATGACAGGGTTCAAGGAGCATACTGACGACAAGTGTCAGGGAGCATTGTAATGACAAGTGTATTGAGCATTGTGATGACAAAGGTCATGGAGCCTTGTGATGAGAAGACCATGGATAATTGTGATGATGAGCATCATGGGGCGTTGTGATGACAAGTGTTATGGAACATTGTGATCACAAGGGTTTGGAGCATTGCGTTGACAGAGGTTATGGAGCATTCTGATTTCATTGTGATGACAATAGCATGAAGCATTATGATGATGGGCATGGTTCATTGTGATTACAGAGTTCATGGAGCATTGAGATGAAAAGTGGCATGGAGCATTTTGATTACAGGTGTCTTGGAGCATTGTGATGACAAGGGCATGGAGCATTGTGATGAGAAGGCCATGGAGCAGATGGATGACATGCGTCATGGAGCTTTGTGATGACAATAGCATGGAGCATTGTGATTACAGGGGTATTAGAGCATTGTGATGACAAGGCCGTGGAACATTGTCATGACAGGGGTGAGGGAGCATTGTGATGACTAGTGATGGAACATTTTGATATCAGTGGTGAGAGAGCATTTTGATGAGAAGTACATGGAGCATTGTGATGACAAGTTTTATGGAGCATTCTGATGAGAAGTTTGTGGAAAATTTTGAGAACAAGCGCATGGAGCATTGTGATAACAAGGGTCATGGAGCACTCTGCTGACAAAGGCATGGAGCATTGTGATGGCAAGGGTCACAGAGCATTGTGAATGAAAAGTTCATGGAGCATTATGGTGACAAATTTCACAGAGCCCTGTGATGACGAGGGCATGGACAATTTTGATGTCAAAGGTCATGAAGCATTGTGATGACTGGAATCACGGAGCATTGTGATGACAAGGGGATGGAGCATTGTGATGACAGGGGCATGGAGCATTGGTCTGAGAAGTTTCATGGATTACTGAGATGACAGTGGGCATGGCGCATTGTGATGACAAGGGCATGCAGCATTGTTATGAGAAGGTCATGGAGTACTCTGCAGACAGGTGTCAGGGAGCATTGTGATGACATATGTCTTGGTGCATTGTGATGACAATGGCATGGAGCATTGTGAAGCCAAGTGTCATGGAGGATTGTGATGACAAAGGTAATGGAGCATTGTGATGACAAGGGCTTGGAGCTTTTTGATGACAATGATCATGGAGCACTGTGATGACAAGGGCATGGAGCACTGTGATGACAAGGGCCATTGAGAATTTTGAGGACAATGTCGTGAAGCACTGTGATGAAAAGCACTTGGAGCTTTCTATGACAGGGTTCATGGAGCATTGTGATGACAAGTGCATGGAGAATTGTGATGACAAGATCATGTAAAATTGTGATGAGAAGTGCCATGGAGCATTGTGATGGCAAGACCGTGGAGCACTGTGATGAGAAGACCATGGATAATTGTGATGTCGAGCGTCATGCAGCACTGTAATGACAAGGGGCATGGAGCATTGTGATGACAGGGGTCATGGAGCACTGTGATGAGAAGTTCATGGAGCATTGGGATGACAATATTCATTGAGTATTGTGATGGCAGTGGTCATGGAGCATTGCGATGACAATGGAATGGAGCATTGTGATGACAAGATCTTGGAGCATTGTGAGGAGAAGACCATGGAGCCTTGTGATGACAAGTGTCATGGAGCATTCTGATGAAAAGGGGTGTGGAGCATTGTGATTACATGGGTCTTGAGGCATTGTGATGAAAATGGCATGGGTGATTGTGATGCAAATGGCATGGAGCCTTGTCATGACAGGGTTCAAGGAGCATACTGACGACAAGTGTCAGGGAGCATTGTAATGACAAGTGTATTGAGCATTGTGATGACAAAGGTCATGGAGCCTTGTGATGAGAAGACCATGGATAATTGTGATGATGAGCATCATGGGGCGTTGTGATGACAAGTGTTATGGAACATTGTGATCACAAGGGTTTGGAGCATTGCGTTGACAGAGGTTATGGAGCATTCTGATTTCATTGTGATGACAATAGCATGAAGCATTATGATGATGGGCATGGTTCATTGTGATTACAGAGTTCATGGAGCATTGAGATGAAAAGTGGCATGGAGCATTTTGATTACAGGTGTCTTGGAGCATTGTGATGACAAGGGCATGGAGCATTGTGATGAGAAGGCCATGGAGCAGATGGATGACATGCGTCATGGAGCTTTGTGATGACAATAGCATGGAGCATTGTGATTACAGGGGTCTTAGAGCATTGTGATGACAAGGCCGTGGAACATTGTCATGACAGGGGTGAGGGAGTATTGTGATGACTAGTGATGGAACATTTTGATATCAGTGGTGAGAGAGCATTTTGATGAGAAGTACATGGAGCATTGTGATGACAAGTTTTATGGAGCATTCTGATGAGAAGTTTGTGGAAAATTTTGATAACAAGCGCATGGAGCATTGTGATAACAAGGGTCATGGAGCACTTTGCTGACAAAGGCATGGAGCATTGTGATGGCAAGGGTCACAGAGCATTGTGAATGAAAAGTTCATGGAGCATTATGGTGACAAATTTCACAGAGCCCTGTGATGACGAGGGCATGGACCATTTAGATGCCAAAAGTCATGAAGCGTTGTGATGACTGGAATCACGGAGCATTGTGATGACAAGGGCATGGAGCATTGTGATGACGGGGGCATGGAGCATTGGTCTGAGAAGTTTCATGGATTACTGAGATGACAGTGGGCATGGCGCATTGTGATGACAAGGGCATGCAGCATTGTTATGAGAAGGTCATGGAGTACTGTGCAGACAGGTGTCAGGGAGCATTGTGATGACATATGTCTTGGTGCATTGTGATGACAATGACATGGAGCATTGTGAAGCCAAGTGTCATGGAGGATTGTGATGACAAAGGTAATGGAGCATTGTGATGACAATGGCTTGGAGCTTTTTGATGACAATGGTCATGGAGCACTGTGATGAAAAGGGCATGGAGCACTGTGATGACAACGGCCATTGAGAATTTTGATGACAATGTCGTGAAGCACTGTGATGAAAAGCACTTGGAGCTTGCTATGACAGGGGTCATGGAGCATTGCGATGACAAGTGCATGGAGAATTGTGATGACAAGATCATGTAACATTGTGATGAGAAGTGTCATGGAGCATTTTGATGGCAAGACCGTGGAACACTGTGATGAGAAGACCATGGATAAATGTGATGTCGAGCGTCATGCAGCACTGTAATGACAAGGGGCCTGGAGCATTGTGGTGACAGGGATCGTGGAGCATTGTGATGACAGGGGTCATGGAGCATTGTGATGACAAGGGTCGAGGAGCATTCTGATGACAAGCTTGTGGAGTAATGTGATGACAATGTCATGGAGCATTGTGATGAAAAGGGCATGGAGCATTGTGATGTAAAAGGCATGGAGGCTTTTCATGACAGCGTTCAAGGAGCATTCTGACGACAAGTGTCAGGGAGCATTGTGATGACAAGTGTATTGAGCATTGTGATAACAAAGGTCATGGAGCATTGTGATGACACGGGCATGGAGTATTGTGATGACAGGCATCATGGAGCATTGTGATTACAAGTGTTGTGGAACAATGTGATCACAAGGGTTTGGAGCATTGTGATGAACAGAGGTCATGGATCATTTTGATTTCAAGGAGCACGGAGCGTTGTGATGACAGGGATCATGGAGCATTGTGATGAGAAGATCATGGAGCATTGGGATGAAAATATTCATGGAGTATTGTGATGACAGGGGTCTTGGAGCACTGTGATAACAAGGGCATGGAGCATTGTGATGAGAAGGCCATGGAGCATTCTGATGACATGTGTCATGGATGTTTGTGATGAAAAGGGGAATGGAGCATTGTGATTACAGGGGTCTTTGAGCATTGTGATGAAAAGGGCATGGATCATTGTGATGAAAAAGGCATGGAGCCTTGTCAGGGCAGGGTTCAAGGAGCATACTCTTGACAAATGTCAGGGAGCATTGTAATGAAAATTGTATTGAGCATTGTGATGACAAAGTTCATGGAGCATTGTGATGAGAAGACCATGGTTAACTGTGATGAGGAGCGTCATGGGGCATTGTGATGACAAGTGTTATGGAACATTGTGATCACAAGTGTTTGGAGCATTGTGATGACAGAAGTCATGGAGCATATTGATTTCATTGTGATGACAATAGCATGAATCATTATGATGATGGGCCTGGTGCATGGGATGACAGGGTTCTTGGAACATTGAGATTAAAAGGGGCATGGAGCATTGTGATTACATGGGTCTTGGAGCATTGTGATGACAAGGGCATGGAGCATAGTGAATGTGAAGTCCACGGAGCATTCTGATGACATGCGTCATGGAGCTTTCTGATGACAATTGCATGGAGCATTGTGATTACAGGGTCTTGGAGCATTGTGATGAAAAGGGTCATGGAGTCTTGTGATGACAAGGCTGTGGATCCTTGTGATGGCAGGTGTCATGGAGCATTCTTATGACAGGGGGAATGGTGCATTGTGATGACAAGGGCATGGAGCATTGGTGTGAAAAGTTTCATGGATTATTGTGATGAGAGTGGGAATGGAGAATTGTGATGAAAAGCGTCATGGAGCTTTGTGATGACAACGGCATGAAGCAATGTGATGAGAGGGTATGGAGCATTGTGATGACAATGGCATGGAGCATTGTGATGCCCAGGGTTATGGTGATTTGTGATGACAAATGTCATGGAGCATTCTGATGACAAGGGTGACGTGCATTGTGATGAGAAGGGCAGGGAGTACTGTGATGACAGGGTCATTGAGTAGTTTGGTGAAAAGGGTCATGGAACATTTTGATTACAGTGGTTATGGAATATTGTGATGTCAGGGGTCATGGAGCTTTGTGATGAAAAGTGTCATGGAGCATTTTGATGACAGGGGTTATGGAATATTGTGATGTCAGGAGTCATCGAAAATTGTGATGATAAGTGCATGTAGCATTTTAATGACAGGGGTCATGGAACATTGTGATGACAGGGGTGATGGAGTATTGGAATGAATAGTGATGGAACATTGTGATATCAGTGGTGAGAGAGCATTTTGATGAGAAGTGCATGGAGCACTGTAATGACAAAGTTTAAGCAGCATTGTGATGAAAAGGATGTGGAGCATTGTGATGACAAGAACATGGCGTGTTGTGATGACGTGGGTCATGGAGCCTTGTGATGAGAAGGCCGTGGAACATTGTAATGGCAGTTTTTATGGAGCATTGTTATAACAGGGGTAATGGAGCATTTTCATGACAAGGGCATGGAGCATTGGTCTGAAAATTTTCATGGATTATTGTGATGAGAGGGGGCATGGAGCATTGTGATGACAAGGGCACGGAACACTGTGATACATGGGTCATGGAGGATTGTAATGACATGCCTTGGAGCTTTGTGTTAAGAGAAGCATCGAGCATTGTGATGAAAAGCATCATGGAGCCTGTGATGACAAGGACATGTAACAATGTGATGAGAGGGTTCATGGAGCATTTTGATGACAATGGCATGGAGCATTGTGAGCCAAGTGTCACGGAGCTTTGTGATGACAAAGGTCATTGAGGGTTTTGATGACAAGGGTGTGGTGTACTGTGATGACAAGGGCAGTGAGCATTGTGATGAAAGGGTCATGGAGCAATTTGATGAAAAGTGTCATGGGACATTTTGATGACAGAGGTTATGGAACATTGTGATGTCAGGGCTCAGGGAGCATTGTGATGAAAAGGGTCATGGAGTATTGTGATGACAGGGGTCATGGAACATTGTGATGACAGGGGTGAGGGAGTATTGTGATGACAAGTGATGGAACATTATGATATCAGTGATGGGAGAGCATTTTGATGGGAAGTGCATGGAGCATTGTGACAACAAGGTTTATCGAGAACTGTGATGACAAGGTTGTGGAGCATTGTGATGACAAGCGCATGTCGCATTGTGATGACACAGGTCATGGGGCATTTTGCAGAAAAGCACATGGAGCATTGTGATGACAGGTGTCATAGAGCATTGTGCTGACAAAGGCATTTAGCATAGTTATGACATGAGTAAGAGAACATTGTGATGAAAATTTCATGGAGAATTGTGGTGACAAATGTCACAGAGGCTTTTGATGACGAGCGCATGGACCACTGTGATGACAGGGGTCATGGAGCATTTTGATGACTGTGGTCATGGAGCATTGTGAAGACATGGGTCATGGAGCATTGTAATGAGATGGTCATTGAGCATTGGGCTGAAAATGTACATGTAGTATTGTGATGACATGGGTCATGGAGCATTTTGATGACAAGGGAATGGAGCACTGTGATGACAAGGTCCTGGAGCATTGTGATGAGAGGGCCATGGAGCCTTGTGATGACAAGTGTCATGGAGCATTCTGATGAAAAGGTGCATGGAGCATTGTGATTACAGGGGTTTTGTAGCATTGTGATGACAAGGGCATGGAGCATTGTGATGCGAAGGCCATGGAGCATTCTGATGACATGCGTCATGGAGCTTTGAGATGACAAGCAAATGGAGCATTGTGAATACAGGAGTCTTGGAGCATTGTGATGAAAAGGGCATGGATCATTGTGATGAAAATTGCATGGAGCCTTGTCATGACAGGGTTCAAGGAGCATACTGAAGAGATGTGTCAGGGAGCATTGTGATGATAAGTGTATTGAGCATTGTGATGACAAAGATCAAGGAGCATTGTGATAAGAAGACCATTGATAATTGTGATGACCAGCCTCATGGGGCATTGTGATGACAAGAGTTATGGAACATTGTGATCAGAAGGGTTTGGAGCATTGTGATGACAGAGGTCATTGAGCATTTTGATTTCATTGTGATGACAATAGCATGAAATATTATGGTGATGGGCATGGTGCATTGTGATGACAGGGTTCATGGAGCATTGAGATGAAAAGGGGCATGGAGCATTCTGATTACCGGGGTCTTGGAGCATTGCGATGACCAGGTCGTGGAGCATTGTGATGAGAAGGCGAAGGCGCATTCTGATGACATGCGTCATGGAGCTTTGTGATGAGAAATGCATGGAGCATTGTGATTACAGGTGTCTTGGAGCATTGTGATGACAAGGTTCATGGAGTCTTGTGATGACAAGGCCGTGGATCTTTGTGATGGCAGGGGTCATGGAGCATTGTTATGACAAGGGCATGGAACACGGTGATAAATAGATCATGCAGGATTGTAATGACAAGGACATGTAGCATTGTGATGAGAAGGGCATCGAGCGTTGTGATGACAAGCCTCATGGAGATTTGTGATGACAAGTGCATGGAGCAATGTGATGAGAGTGTTCATGGAGCCTTGTGATGACAATGGAATGGAGCCCTGTGATGCCAAGTGTCATGGAACTTTGTGATGACAAAGTCATGGAGCATTTTGATAACAAGTGAGTGGTGCATTGTGATGAGAAGTGCAGGGAGCATTGTGATGACATGGGTTATGGAGCATTGTGCTTACACGCGCATCGAGCATTTTGCTGACAACGGTCATGGAGCATTGTGCTGACAATGGCATGGAGGTTTGTGATGACAAGGGTCGCACAGCACTGTGATGAATAGTTCATGGAGTATTGTGGTGACAAAGGTCACAAAGCCTTGTGTGATGAGGTCATGGAACATTGTGATGACAAATGTCATGAAGCACTGTGATGACTGTAGTCACGGAGCATTGTGATGACAGTGTACTTGGAGCATTGTGATGCCAAGGGCATGGAGCATTGTGATGAGAATGCCATGGAGCATTCAGATGACATGTGTCATGGAGCTTTGTGATGACAAGGGCCGGGAGCATTGTGATTACAGGGGACTTGGAGCATTGTGATGAAAAGGGAAAGGATCATTGTGATGAAAAAGGCATGGAGCCTTTTCATGACAGTGTTCATGGAGCATACTGATGACAAGTGTCAGGTAGCATTGTGGTGATAAGTGTATTGAGGATTGTGGTGACAAAGGTCATGGAGCATTGTGATGATTAAACCATTCATAATTGTGATGACGAGCATCATGGGGCATTGTGATGACAAGTTCTATGGAACATTGTGATCACAAGGGTATTTAGCATTGTGATGACAGATGTCATGGAGCGTTTTGATTTCATTGTGATGAAAATAGCATGAAGCATTATGATGATGTGCATGGGGCATTGTGATGACAGGGTTCATGGAGCATTGAGATAAAAAGGGGCATGGAGCACTGTGATTACAGGGGTCTTGGAGCATTGTGATGACAAGGGCATGGAGCATTGTGATGAGAAGGCCATGGAGAATTCTGTTGACATGCATCATGGATCTTTGTGATGACAAGGGCATGGAGCATTGTCATTAGAGGGGTCTTGGAGCATTGTTATGACAAGGGTCATGGAGCCTTGGATGACAAGGCCGTGGAACATTGTGATGGCAGGGATCATGGAGCATTGTTATGTCAGGTGTTATGGAGCATTGTGAAGACAAAGGCATGGAGCATTGTGATGACAGAGGCATGGAACTTTGGTCTGACAAGTTTCATGGATTATTGTGATGAGAGTGGGCATGACACCTTGTGATGATTAGGGCATGGAGCATTGTGATGACAAGGTCAGGGAGTATTGTGAAGACAGGTCTCAGGGAGCATTTTGATGAAATATGTCATGGTCCATTGCGATGACAATTGCATGGAGCATTGTGATGCCAAGTGTCATGGAGGATTGTGATGACAAACGTAGTGGAGCATTTTGATGACAAGGGTTTAGAGCATCGTGATGACAAGGGTCTTGGAGCATTGTGATGACAAGGGCATGGAGCACTGTGATGACAGGGGCATGGAACATTGTTCTGACAAGTTTCATGGATTATTGTTATGACAGTGGGCATGGCACATTGTGATGACAAGAGCATGGAGCATTGTGGTGACAAAGGTCACAGAGCCTTGTGTGACGTGGGCATGGAACATTGTGATTACAAATGTCAAAAAGCATTGTGATGACTGGAGTCACGGAGCATTGTGATGACAGGTTTCATGGAGCACTGTGATGAGAAGTGCATAGAGCACTGTGATGACAGGGCCATGGAACATTGGTCTGACAAGTTTCATGAATTATTGTGATGACAGTTGGCATGGCTCATTGTGATGACAAGGGCATGGAGCATTGTGATGACAAGGTCATGGAGTATTGTGAAGACAGGTGTCAGGGAGCAGAGTGATGACATATGTCATGGTCCATTGTGATGACAATGGCATGGAGCATTGTGATGCCAAGGGTCATGGAGCTTTGTGATGACAAAGGTCATGGAGGGTTTTGATGACAAGGGCGTGGTGTACTGTGATGACAAGGGCAGTGAGCATTGTGATGAAAGGGTCATGGAGCAATTTGATGAAAAGTGTCATGGGACATTTTGATGACAGGGGTTATGGAACATTGTGATGTCAGGGGTCAGGGAGCATTGTGATGAAAAGGGTCACAGAGCATTGTGATGACAGGGGTCATGGAACATTGTGATGAGAGGGGTGAGGGAGTATTGTGATGACAAGTGATGGAACATTATGATATCAGTGATGGGAGAGCATTTTGATGGGAAGTGCTTGGAGCATTGTGACAACAAGATTTATCGAGAACTGTGATGACAAGGTTGTGGAGCATTGTAATGACAAGCGCATGTCGCATTGCGATGACACAGGTCATGGGGCATTTTGCGGAAAAGCGCATGGAGCATTGTGATGACAAGGGTCATGGAGCATTGTGCTGACAAAGGCATTTAGCATAGTTATGACATGAGTAAGAGAACATTGTGATGAAAATTTCATGGAGAATTGTGGTGACAAATGTCACAGAGGCTTTTGATGACGAGCGCATGGACCATTGTGATGACAGGGGTCATGGAGCATTTTGATGACTGTGGTCATGGAGCATTGTGAAGACATGGGTCATGGAGCATTGTAATGAGACGGTCATTGAGCATTGGGCTGAAAATGTACATGTAGTATTGTGATGACAGGGGTCATGGAGCATTGTGATGACAAGGGAATGGAGCACTGTGATGACAAGGTCCTGGAGCACTGTGATGAGAGGACCATGGAGCCTTGTGATGACAAGTGTCATGGAGCATTCTGATGAAAAGGTGCATGGAGCATTGTGATTACAGGGGTTTTGTAGCATCGTGATGACAAGGGCATGGAGCATTGTAATGCGAAGGCCATGGAGCATTCTGATGACATGCGTCATGGAGCTTTGTGATGACAAGGACATGGAGCATTGTGATTACAGGAGTCTTGGAGCATTGTGATGAAAAGGGCATGGATCATTGTGATGAAAATTGCATGGAGCCTTGTCATGACAGGGTTCAAGTAGCATACTGATGAGAAGTGTCAGGGAGCATTGTGATGATAAGTGTATTGAGTATTGTGATGACAAAGATCAAGGAGCATTGTGATAAGAAGACCATTGATAATTGTGATGACCAGCCTCATGGGGCATTGTGATGACAAGAGTTATGGAACATTGTGATCAGAAGGGTTTGGAGCATTGTGATGACAGAGGTCATTGAGCATTTTGATTTCATTGTGATGACAATAGCATGAAATATTATGGTGATGGGCATGGTGCATTTTGATGACAGGGTTCATGGAGCATTGAGATGAAAAGGGGCATGGAGCATTGTGATTACAGGGGTCTTGGAGCATTGCGATGACCAGGTCATGGAGCATTGTGATGAGAAGGCGAAGGCGCATTCTGATGACATGCGTCATGGAGCTTTGTGATGAAAAATGCATGGAGCATTGTGATTACAGGTGTCTTGGAGCATTGTGATGACAAGGTTCATGGAGGCTTGTGATGATAAGGCCGTGGAACTTTGTGATGGCAGGGGTCATGGAGCATTGTTATGAGAAGGGCACGGAACACGGTGATACATAGATCATGCAGGATTGTAATGACAAGGACATGTAGCATTGTGATGAGAAGGGCATCGAGCGTTGTGATGACAAGCCTCATGGTGATTTGTGATGACAAGTGCATGGAGCAATGTGATGAGAGTGTTCATGGAGCATTGTGATGACAATGGAATGGAGCATTGTGATGCCAAGTGTCATGGAACTTTGTGATGACAAAGTCATGGAGCATTTTGATAACAAGTGCGTGGTGCATTGTGATGAGAATTGCAGGAGCATTGTGATGACATGGGTTATGGAGCATTGTGCTTAAACGCGGATCGAGCATTGTGCTGACAACGGTCATGGAGCATTGTGCTGACAGTGGCATGGAGCTTTGTGATGACAAGGGTCACAGAGCACTGTGATGAATAGTTCATGGAGCATTGTGGTGATAAAGGTCACAAAGCCTTGTGTGACGAGGTCATGGAACATTGTGATGACAAATGTCATGAAACACTGTGATGACTGTAGTCACGGAGCATTGTGATGACAGTGTACTTGTAGCATTGTGTTGCCAAGCGCATATAGCATTGTGATGAGAATGACATGGAGCATTCAGATGACATGTGTCATGGAGCTTTGTGATGACAAGGGCCGGGAGCATTGTGATTACAGGGGACTTGGAGCATTGTGATGAAAAGGGAAAGGATCATTGTGATGAAAAAGGCATGGAGCCTTTTCATGACAGTGTTCATGGAGCATACTGATGACAAGTGTCAGGGAGCATTGTGGTGATAAGTGTATTGAGGATTGTGGTGACAAAGGTCATGGAGTATTGTGATGATTAAACCATTCATAATTGTGATGATGAGCGTCATGGGGCATTGTGATGACAAGTTCTATGGAACATTGTGATCACAAGGGTTTTTAGCATTGTGATGACAGATGTCATGGAGCGTTTTGATTTCATTGTGATGACAACAGCATGAAGCATTATGATGATGTGCATGGTGCATTGTGATGACAGGGTTCATGGAGCATTGAGATAAAAAGGGGCATGGAGCACTGTGATTACAGGGGTCTTGGAGCATTGTGATGACAAGGGCATGGAGCATTGTGATGAGAAGGCCATGGAGAATTCTGTTGACATGCATCATGGATCTTTGTGATGACAAGGGCATGGAGCATTGTCATTAGAGGGGTCTTGGAGCATTGTTATGACAAGGGTCATGGAGCCTTGGATGACAAGGCCGTGGAACATTGTGATGGCAGGGATCATGGAGCATTGTTATGTCAGGTGTTATGGAGCATTGTGAAGACAAAGGCATGGAGCATTGTGATGACAGTGGCATGGAACTTTGGTCTGACAAGTTTCATGGATTATTGTGATGAGAGTGGGCATGACACCTTGTGATGATTAGGGCATGGAGCATTGTGATGACAAGGTCAGGGAGTATTGTGAAGACAGGTCTCAGGGAGCATTTTGATGAAATATGTCATGGTCCATTGCGATGACAATTGCATGGAGCATTGTGATGCCAAGTGTCATGGAGGATTGTGATGACAAACGTAGTGGAGCATTTTGATGACAAGGGTTTAGAGCATCGTGATGACAAGGGTCTTGGAGCATTGTGATGACAAGGGCATGGAGCACTGTGATGACAGGGGCATGGAACATTGTTCTGACAAGTTTCATGGATTATTGTTATGACAGAGGGCATGGCACATTGTGATGACAAGAGCATGGAGCATTGTGGTGACAAAGGTCACAGAGCCTTGTGTGACGTGGGCATGGAACATTGTGATTACAAATGTCAAAAAGCATTGTGATGACTGGAGTCACGGAGCATTGTGATGACAGGTTTCATGGAGCATTGTGATGAGAAGTGCATAGAGCACTGTGATGACAGGGCCATGGAACATTGGTCTGACAAGTTTCATGGATTATTGTGATGACAGTTGGCATGGCTCATTGTGATGACAAGGGCATGGAGCATTGTGATGACAAGGTCATGGAGTATTGTGAAGACAGGTGTCAGGGAGCATAGTGATGACATATGTCATGGTCCATTGTGATGACAATGGCATGGAGCATTGTGATGCCAAGTGTCATGGAGGATTGTGATGACAAAGGTAATGGAGCATTTTGATGACAAGGATTTGGAGCACCGTGATGACAAGGGTCATGGAGCATTGTGATGACAAGGGCATGGAGGATTTTAATGAAAAGGGAACGGAACACTGTGATACATAGATCATGCAGGATTGTAATGACAAGGTCATGGAGCATTGTCATGAGAAGTGCATCGAGCATTGTGATGACAAGCCTCATGGAGATATGTGATGACAATCGCATGGCTCATTGTGATGACATGGGTCATGGAGAACTGTGCTGACAAAGGCATGGTGCATTTTTATGGCAAGGGTCACAGAGTATTGTGATGAAAAGTTCATGGAGCATTGTGGTGACAAAGGTCACAGAGCCTTGTGTGTCAATGGCATGGACCATTGAGATGACAAAGGTCATGAAGCATTGTGATGACTGGAGTCACGGTTCATTGTGATGAGAGGGTTTATGGAGCATTGTGATGACAGGGTTCATGCAGCATATTGATTTCATTTTGATGACAATAGCATGAAGCATTATCATGATGGGCATGGTGCATTGTCATGACACGGTTCATGGAGCATTGAGATGAAAAGTGCCATGGAGCATTGTGATTACAGGTGTCTTCGACCATTGTGATGACAAGGGCATGGAGCATCTTGAATGAGAAGGCCATGGAGCTTTCTGATATCATGCCTCATGGAGCTTTGTGATGACAAATGTATGCAGAATTGTGATTACAGTGTTTGGAGCATTGTGATGACAAGTGTCATGGAGTCTTGTGATGACAAGGCCGTGGAAACTTGTGAAGGCAGGTGTCATGGAGCATTGTTATGACAGGGGAAATGGAGCATTGTGATGACAAGGGCATGGAGAATTGGTCTGAAATGTTTCATCGATTATTGTGATGATAGTGGGCATAGAGCATTGTGATGACAAGGGCACAGAACACTATGATACATGGGTCATGGAGGATTGTAATGACAGGGCATGGAGCATTGTGATGAGAAAGGCATCGAGCATTGTGATGACAAGCGTCATGGAGCATTGTGGTGACAAGCGCATGGAGCAATGTGATGAGAGGCTTCATGGAGCATTGTGATGACAATGGCATGGAGCGTTGTGATGTCAAGTGTCATGGAGTTTTGTGATGACAAAGGTCATGGAGCATTTTGATGACAAGTTCGTGATGCGTTGTGATGAGAATGGCAGTGTGCATTGTGCTAACAGGGTAATGGAGCAATTTGGTGAAAATGTCATGGAATATTTTGATGAGAGTAGATATGGAAAATTGTGATGTCAGGTGTCATGGAGCATTGTGCTGAAAATGGGAATGGAGCATTTTGATGACAGGGATTATGGAGCATTGTGATGTCATTGGTCATGGAGCATTTTGATGATAAGTGCATGTAGCATAGTGATGATAGGGGTCATGGAACATTGTGACGACAGGGGTGAGGGAGTATTGTGAAGACTAGCGATGGAACATTCTGATATCAGTGGTAAAAGAACATTTTGATGAGAAGTACATGGAGCATTGTGATGACAAGGTTTATGGAGCATTGTGATGACAAGGAAGTGGAGCATTGTGATGACAAGCGCATGGTGCATTGTGATGACATGGGTCAAGGAGCATTGTGCTGAAAAGCACATGGAGAATTGTGATGACAAGTGTCATGGATCATTGTGCTGACAAAGGCATGGTGCATTGCGATGACAAGGGTCACAGAGCATTGTGATGAAAAGGACATGGATCATTGTGATGCAAAATTCATGGAGCCATGTCATGACAGGGTTCAAGGAGCATGCTGATGACAAGTGTCAGCGAGCATTGTGATGACAAGTGTATTGAGCATTGTGATGACAAATGTCATGGAGTATTGTGAATAGAAGGCCATGGATAATTGTGATGATGAGCATCATGGGGCGTTGTTATGACAAGTGTTATGGAACATTGTGATCACAAGGGTTTGGAACATTGTGATGACAGAGGTCATGGAGCATTTTGATTTCATTTTGATGACAATAGCATGAATCATTATGATGATGGGCATGGTGCTTTGTGATGACAAGGGCATGGAGCAATATGATGACAGGGGCATGGAACATTGGTCTGACATGTTTCATGGATTATTGTGATGACAGTGCACATGGAGCATTGAGATGACAAGGGCATGGAGCATTGTGGTGACAAAGGTCACAGAGCCTTGTGTGACAAGGGCATGGACCATTGTGAGGACAAAGGTCATGAAGCATTGTGATGACTGGAGTCACGGAGCATTGTGATGACAGGGGTTATGGAGCATTGTGATGACAGGGGCAGGGAACATTGTGATGACATAGGTCATTGTCCATTGTGATGACAATGACATGGAGCATTGTGATACCAAGTGTCATGGAGGATTGTGATGACAAAGGTAATGGAGCATTTTGATGAAAAGGGCTTGGAACATTGTGATGACAAGGGTCATGGAGCATTGTGATGACAAGGGCATGGAACATTCTGATGAAAAGGTGCATGGAGCATTGAGATTACAGGGGTTTTGAAGCAATGTGATGACAAGGGCATGGAGCATTGTGATGAGAAGGCAATGGAGCATTCTGATGACATGTGTCATGGAGCTTTGTGATGACAAGGACATGGAGCATTGTGATTACAGGGGTCTTGGAGCATTTTGATGAAAAGGGAATGGATCATTGTGCTGACAAAGGCATGGAGCCTTGTCATGACAGGGTACAAGGAGCATACTGATGACAAGTGTCAGCGAGCATTGTGATGCATAGTGTATTGAGCATTGTGGTGACAAAGGTCATGGAGCATTGTGATGAGAAGACCTTGCATAATTGTGATGACGAAGGTCATGGGGCATGTGATGACAAGTGTTATGGAACATTGTGATCAGAAGGGTTTGGAGCATTGTGATGACAGAGGACATGGAGCATTTTGATTTCATTGTGATGACAATAGCATGAAACATTATGATGATGGGCATGGTGCATTGTGATGACAGCGTTCAAGGAGCATTGAGATGAAAAGTGGCATGGAGAATTGTGATGACAGAGGTCTTGGAGCATTGTGATGACAAGGGTCATGGAGCCTTGTGATGACAAGGCCGTGGAACATTGTGATGGCAGGGGTCATGGAGCATTGTTATGACAGGTGTAATGGAGCATTGTGATGACAAGGGCATGGAGCAATGTGATGAGAGATTTCATTGAGCATTGTGATGACAATGGCATGGAGCATTATGATGCCAAGGGTCATGGAGCTTTGTGATGAAAAATGTCATGGGGCATTTTGATGACAAGGGCGTGGTGCATTGTGATGAGAAGGGCAGGGAATATTGTGATGACAGGGTCATGGAGCAATTTGAATAAAACGGTCATGGAATATTTTGATGACAGGGGTTATGGAACATTGTGATGTCAGGGGTCATGAAGCATTGTGATGAAATGTGTCATGGAGCATTTTGTGACAGGGGTATGGAACATTGTATTGACAGTGTTGAGCTAGTATTGTGATGACTAGTGATGGTAGATTGTGATATATGTGGTGAGAAACCATTTTGATGAGAAGTGCATTGAGCATTGTGATGACAAGTTTTATGGAGCATAGCGATGAAAAGGATGTGGAGCATTTTGATGAAAAGAGCATCTAACATTTTGATGACATGTGTCATGGAGCATTGTGCTAAAAAGCGCATGGAGCATTTTGATGACAAGTGTCATGGAGAATTGTGCTGACAAAGGCATGGAGCATAGTGATGACAAGGGACACAGAGCATTGTGATGAAAATTTCTTGGAGCATTGTGGTGACAAAGATCACAGAGCCTTGTGAGACGAGGGCATGGACCATTGTGATGAGAAAGGTCATGAATCATTGAGATGACTGGAGTTACGGAGCATTGTGATGACAGGGGTCATGGAGAATTGCGATGACAAGGCCATGGAGCATTGTGATGACAGGGGCATGGAACATTGGTCTGACATATTTCATGGATTATTGTGATGACAGTGGGCATGGCGCATTGTGATGACAAGGGCATGGAACATTGTGATGACAAGGTCATGGAGTATGGTGAAGACAGGTGTCAGGGAGCATTGTGATGACATATGTCATTGTCCATTGTGATGACAATGGCATGGAGCATTGTGATACCAAGTGTCATGGAGGATTGTGATGACAAAGGTAATGGAGCATTTTGATGACAAGGGCTTGGAACATTGCGATGACAAGGGCATTGAGCATTGTGATGAGAAGGCAATGGAGCATTCTGATGACATGCGTCATGGAGTTTTGTGATGACAAGGACATGGAGCATCATGATTACAGGGGTCTTGGAGCATTGTGATGAAAAGGGAGTGGATCATTGTGAAGAAAAATACATGGAGCCTTGTCATGACAGTGTTCATGGAGCATACTGATGACAACTGTCAGGGAGCATTGTGATGATAAGTTTATTGAGCATTGTGATGACAAAGATTAGGGAGCATTGTGATGAGAAGACCATGGATAATTGTGATGACCAGCGTCATGGGGCATTGTGATGACAAGGGCATCTAGAATTGTGATTACAGGTGTCATGGAATATTGTGATGAAAGGGGTGAGGGAGCATTGTGATGACTAGTGATGGAACATTGTGATATCAGTGCTGAGAGGGTATTTTGAGGAGAAGTGTATTTAGCATTGTGATGACAAGGTTTATGGAGCATTTTGATGAAAAGGATGTGGAGCATTGTGATGACAAGTGCATGGTACATTGTGATCACATGGGTTATGGAGCATTGTGCTGACACGCGCATCAAGCATTGTGATGACAAGGATCATGGAGCATTGTGCTGACAAAGGCATGGAGCTTTGTGATGACAAAGGTCACAGATCATTGTGATAAAAATTTCATGGAGCATTGTGGTGACAAAAGTCACAGAGCTTTGTGTGACCAGGTCATGGACCATTGTGATGACAAATGTCATGAAGCATTGTAATGACTGGAGTCACGGAGCATTGTGATAACAGGGGTCTTGGAGCATTGTGATGAAAAGGGAATGGATCATTGTGATGAAAAAGGCATGGAGCCTTGTCATGACAGTTTTCAAGGAGCATACTGATGACATGTGTCAGCGAGCATTGTGATGCCAAGTGTATTGAGCATTGTGGTGACAAAGGTCATGGTGCACTGTGATGAGAAGACCCTGCATAATTGTGATGACGAGCGTCATGGGGCATGTGATGACAAGTGATATGGAACATTGTGATCAGAAGGGTTTGGAGCATTGTGATGACAGAGGACATGGAGCATTTTGATTTCATTGTGATGACAATAGCATGAATCATTATGATGATGGGCATGGTGCATTGTGCTGACAGTGTTCATGGAGCATTGAGATGAAAAGTGGCATGGAGAATTGTGATTACAGAGGTCTTGGAGCATTGTGATGACAAGGATCATGGAGCCATATGATGACAAGGCCGTGGAACATTGTGATGGCAGGGGACATGGAGCATTGTTATGACAGGTGTAATGGAGCATTGTGATGACAAGGGCATGGAGCATTGTGATGCCAAGGGTCATGTACCTTTGTGATGACAAATGTCATGGGGCATTTTGATGACAAGGGCGTAGTGCATTGTGATGAGAAGGGCAGGGAGCATTGTGATGACACTCTCATGGATCAATTTAATAAAATGGTCATGGAATATTTTGATGACAGTGGTTATGGAACACTGCGATGTCAGGGGTCATGAAGCATTGTGATGAAATGGATCATGGGACATTTTGTGACAGGGGTTATGGAACATTGTGATGTCAGGGTTCATGGAGCATTGTGATGATAAGGACATGTAGCACTGTTATGACAGTTGTCATGGAACATTGTGATGACAGGGGTGAGCGAGTATTGTGAAGACTAGTGATGGAACATTGTGATATATGTGGTGAGAGAGCATTTTGATGAGAAGTGCATGGAGCATTGTGATGACAAGTTTTATGGAGCATAGCGATGCAAAGGATGTGGAGCTCTGTGATGAAAAGAGCATGGCACACTGTTCTGACATGTGTCATGGAGCATTGTGCTGACAAGTGCATGGAGCATTTTGATGACAAGTGTCATGGAGCATTGTGCTGACAAAGGCATGGAGCATTGTGATGACAAGGGACACAGAGCATTGTGATGAAAATTTCATGGAACATTGTGGTCACAAGTATCACAGAGCCTTGTGTGACGAGGGCATGGACCATTGTGATGAGAAAGGTCATGAGTCATTGTGATGACTGGAGTCACGGAGCATTGTCATGACAGGGGTCATGGAGCATTGTGATGACAAGGGCATGGAGCAATGTGATGACAGGGACACGGAACATTGGTCTGACAAGTTTCATGGATTATTTTGATGACAGTGGGCATGGAGCATTGAGATGACAAGGGCATGGAGCATTGTGGTGACAAAGGTCACAGAGCCTTGTGTGAGGAGGGAATAGACCATTGTGAGGAGAAATGTCATGAAGCATTGTGAGGACTGGAGTCACGGAGCATTGTGATGACAGGGGTCATGGAGCATTGTGATGAAAAGGGCATGGAGCATTGTGATGACAGGGGCATGGAACATTGGTCTGACATGTTTCATGGATTATTGTGATGACAGTGGGCATGGCACATTGTGATGACAAGGGCATGGAACATTATGATGACAAGGTCATGGAGTATTGTGAAGACAGGTGTCATGGAGCATTGTGATGACACATGTCATTGTCCATTGTTATGACAATGGCATGGAGCATTGTGATACCAAGTGTCATGGAGGATTGTGATTACAAAGGAAATGGAGCATTTTGATGACAAGGGCTTGAAACATTGCGATGACAAGGGTCAGGGAGCATTGTGATGACAAGGGGATGGAGCATTCTGATGAAAAGTTGCATGGAGCATTGAGATTACAGTGGTTTTGAAGCAATGTGATGACAAGGGCATGGAGCATTGTGATGACTGGAATCACAGAGCACTGAGATGACAGGGATCTTGGAGCATTGTGATGAGAAGTCCATGGAGCATTCTGATGACATGCATCATGGAGCTTAGTGATTATGGTCATGGAGCATTGTGATTACACGGGTCTTGGAGCATTGTGATGAAAATGGTATGGATCATTGTGATGAAAAAGGCATGGAGCCTTGTCATGACAGGGTTCAAGGACCATACTGATGAAAAGTGTCATGGAGCATTGTGATGACAAGTGTATTGAGCATTGTGATGACAAAGTTCATGGAACATTGTGATGAGAAGACCATGGATAATTGTGATGATGAGTGTCATGGTGCATTGTGACGACAATGGTTATGGAACATTGTGATCACAAGGGTTTGGAGCATTTTTATGACAGACGTCATGGAGCATATTGATTTCATTGTGATGACAATAGCATGAAGCATGATGACGTTGGACATAGTGCATTCTGATGACAGGGTCATGGAGCAATTTGATGAAAAGTGTCATGGAATATTTTGATGACAGTGGTTATGGAACATTATGATTTCAGGGGTCTTGGAGCATTGTGATGAAAAGGGTGATGGAGCATTTTGATGACAGAGGATATGGAACATTTTGATGTCAGGAGTCATGGAGCATTGTGATGATAAGGGCATGTAGCATTGTGATGACAGAGGTCATGGAAAATTGTGATGACAGTGGTGAGGGAGTATTGTGATGACTAGTGATGGAACATTGTGATATCAGTGCTGAGAGAGCATTTTGATGAGAAGTGCATGGAGCATTGTGATAACAAAGTTTATGGAGCATTGTGATGACATGATTTATGGAGCATTGTGATGACTAGGCTGTGAAGAATTGTGATAACAAGTGCATGGCGCATTTTGATGACATGGATCATGGATCATTGTGCTGAGAACCGAATGGAGCATTGTGAAGTCATGGGTGATGGAGCATTGTGCTGACAAAGGAATGGAACATTGTGATGACAACAATCACTGAGCATTGTTATGAAAAATTCATGGAGCACTGTGGTGACAATGGTCACAGAGCCTTGTGATGACGAGGGCATGGACCATTGTGATGACAAACGTCATGAAGCATTGTGATGACTGGAGTCACGGAGCATTGTGATGACAAGGGTATGGAGCATTGTGATGACCCAGTTGCATGGTGCATTGTTCTGACAAGTTTCATGGTTTATTGTGATGACAGTGGGCATGGCACATTCTGATGACAAGGTCATGGAGCATTGTGATGAGAAGATCATGGAGTACTGTGAAGAGAGGGGTCAGTGAGAATTGTGATGACATATGTCATGGTCCATTTTGATGACAATGGCATGGAGCATTGTGATGCCAAGTGTCATGGAGGAATGTGATGACAAAGTTAATGGAGCATTGTGATGACAGGGGTTTGGAACATTGTGAGGACAAGGGTCATGGAGCATTGTGATGACAAGGGCATGGAGGATTGTGATGATATGGGCCATTGAGAATTCTGATGACAAGTTCGTGAAGCATTGTGATGACAAGCATATGGAGCTTGCTATGACAGGGGTCATGGAGCATTGTGATGACAAGTGCATGGATAATTGTGATGAGAAGAGCATGTAACATTGTGATTTGAAATATCATGGAGCATTGTGATGGCAAGACGTTGGAGCATTGTGATGAGAAGACCATGGATAATTGTGATGACGAGCGTCATGGAGAACTGTAATGACAAGGGGCCTGGAGCATTGTGATGACAGGGGTCATGGAGAATTGTGATGACAAGTGTCATGGAGCATTCTGATGACAAGCTTGTGGAGTATTGTGATGACAATGGCGTGGAGAATTGTGATGAAAAGGGCATGGAGCATTGTGATGAAAAATTCATGCAGCCTTTTCATGACAGGTTTCGAGAAGCATTCTGACGACAAGTGTCAGGGAGCATTGTGATGACAAGTGTATTGAACATTGTGATGACAAAGCTCATGGAGCATTGTGATGACAAGTGCATGGAGTATTGTGATGACAGGCATCATGGAGCATTGTGATGACAAGTGTTATGGAACAATGTGATCACAAGGATTTGGAGCACTGTGATGACAGAGGTCATGGATCATTTTGATATCAAGGAGCATGGAGCATAGTTATGACAGGGGTCATGGAGAATTGAGATGAGAAGATCATGGAGCATTGAGCTGAAAATATTCATGGAGAATTCTGATGAAAGGGGTCATGGAGCATTGTGATGACAAGGTCCTGGAGCATTGTGATGAGAGGACCATGGAGCCTTGTGATGAGAAGTCTCATGGAGCATTCTGATGAAAAGCGGCATGGAGCATTGTGATTAGAGGGGTCTTGGAGCATTGTGATGAAAAAGGCATGGATCATTATCATGAAAAATGCATGGAGCCTTGTCATGACAGGGTTCAAGGAGCATACAGACGACAAGTGTCAGGGAGCATTGTGATGACAAGTGTATTGAGCTTTGTGATGACAAAAGTCATGGAACATTGTGATGAGAAGTGCATGGATAATTGTGATGACGAGCCTTATGGGGCGTTGTGATGACAAGTGTTATGGAGCATTGTGATCACAAGGGTTTGTAGCATTGTGATGACAGAGGTCATGGAGCATTTTGATTTTATTGTGATGACAATAGCATGAAGCATTATGATGATGGGCATGGTTTGTTGTGATGACAGGGTTCACGGAGCATTGAGATGAAAAGGGATATGGAGCATTGTGATTACTCGGGTCATGGAGCCTTGTGATGACAAGGCCGTGTAACATTGTGATGACAGGGGTGAGGGAGTATTTTGATGACTAGTGATGGAAAATTGTGATATAAGTGGTGAGAGAGCATTTTGATTCGAAGTGCATGGAGCTTTGTGATGACATTGTTTCTGGTGCATTGTGATGACAAGTTTGGGGAGCATTGTGATGAAAAGTGCATGGTGCACTGTGATGACATGTGTTATGGAGCATTGTGCTGAAAAACGCATGGAGCATTGTGATGACAAGGCTCAGAGAGCATTGGGATGAATAGTTCATGGAGCATTGTGGTGACAATGTTCACAGAGCCTTGTGATGACGAGGGCATGGACCATTGTGATGACAAAGGTAATGAAGCATTGTGATGACTGGAGTCACAGAGCATTGTGATGACAAGGGAATGGAGCACTGTGATGACAGGGGCATGGAGCATTGGTCTGACAAGTTTCATGGATTACTGTGATGACAGTCGGCATGGTGCATTGTGATGACAAGGGCATGGAGCATTGTGATGACAAGGTCATGGAGTATTGTTAAGACAGGTGTCAGGGTGCATTGTGATGGCATATGTCATGTCCCATTGTGATGACAATGGCATGGAGAATTGTGATGCCAATTGTCATGGAGGATTGTGAAGACAAAGGTAATTGAGCATTGTAATGAAAAGGGCTTGGAGCATTGTGATGACAATGGTCATGGAACATTGTGATGAAAAGGGCATGGAGCATTGTGATGACAATGGCTTTTGAGAATTTTGATGACAAGTTCGTGAAGCACTGTGATGAAAAGCACATGGAGCTTGATATGACAGGGGTCATGGAGCATTGCGATGACAAGTGCATGGAGAATGTGATTACAAGAGCATGCAACATTGCGATTTAAAATATCATGGAGCATTGTGATGAGAAGACCATGGATAATTGTGATGACGAGCGTCATGGAGAACTGTAATGACAAGGGGAATGGAGCATTGTGATGACAGGTGTAATGGAGCATTGTGATGACAGTGGTCATGGAGCATTGTGATGACAAGGGTCATGGAGCATTCTGATGACAAGCTTGTGGAGTATTGTGATGGCAATGGCATGGAGCATTGTGATGAAAAGGGCATGGAACATTGTGATGAAAAATTCATGCAGCCTTTTCATGACAGGTTTCGAGAAGCATTCTGACGACAAGTGTCAGGGAGCATTGTGATGACAAGTGTATTGAACATTGTGATGACAAAGCTCATGGAGCATTGTGATGACAAGTGCATGGAGTATTGTGATGACAGGCATCATGGAGCATTGTGATGACAAGTGTTATGGAACAATGTGATCACAAGGATTTGGAGCACTGTGATGACAGAGGTCATGGATCATTTTGATATCAAGGAGCATGGAGCATAGTTATGACAGGGGTCATGGAGAATTGAGATGAGAAGATCATGGAGCATTGAGCTGAAAATATTCATGGAGAATTCTGATGAAAGGGGTCATGGAGCATTGTGATGACAAGGTCCTGGAGCATTGTGATGAGAGGACCATGGAGCCTTGTGATGAGAAGTCTCATGGAGCATTCTGATGAAAAGGGGCATGGAGCATTGTGATTACAGGGGTCTTGGAGCATTGTGATGAAAAAGGCATGGATCATTATCATGAAAAATGCATGGAGCCTTGTCATGACAGGGTTCAAGGAGCATACAGACGACAAGTGTCAGGGAGCATTGTGATGACAAGTGTATTGAGCATTGTGATGACAAAAGTCATGGAACATTGTGATGAGAAGTGCATGGATAATTGTGATGACGAGCCTTATGGGGCGTTGTGATGACAAGTGTTATGGAGCATTGTGATCACAAGGGTTTGTAGCATTGTGATGACAGAGGTCATGGAGCATTTTGATTTTATTGTGATGACAATAGCATGAAGCATTATGATGATGGGCATGGTTTGTTGTGATGACAGGGTTCATGGAGCATTGAGATGAAAAGGGATATGGAGCATTTTGATTACTCGGGTCATGGAGCCTTGTGATGACAAGGCCGTGTAACATTGTGATGACAGGGGTGAGGGAGTATTGTGATGACTAGTGATGGAAAATTGTGATATAAGTGGTGAGAGAGCATTTTGATTCGAAGTGCATGGAGCTTTGTGATGACATTGTTTCTGGTGCATTGTGATGACAAGTTTGGGGAGCATTGTGATGAAAAGTGCATGGTGCACTGTGATGACATGTGTTATGGAGCATTGTGCTGAAAAACGCATGGAGCATTGTGATGACAAGGCTCAGAGAGCATTGGGATGAATAGTTCATGGAGCATTGTGGTGACAATGTTCACAGAGCCTTGTGATGACGAGGGCATGGACCATTGTGATGACAAAGGTAATGAAGCATTGTGATGACTGGAGTCACAGAGCATTGTGATGACAAGGGAATGGAGCACTGTGATGACAGGGGCATGGAGCATTGGTCTGACAAGTTTCATGGATTACTGTGATGACAGTCGGCATGGTGCATTGTGATGACAAGGGCATGGAGCATTGTGATGACAAGGTCATGGAGTATTGTTAAGACAGGTGTCAGGGTGCATTGTGATGGCATATGTCATGTCCCATTGTGATGACAATGGCATGAAGAATTGTGATGCCAATTGTCATGGAGGATTGTGAAGACAAAGGTAATTGAGCATTGTAATGAAAAGGGCTTGGAGCATTGTGATGACAATGGTCATGGAACATTGTGATGAAAAGGGCATGGAGCATTGTGATGACAATGGCTTTTGAGAATTTTGATGACAAGTTCGTGAAGCACTGTGATGAAAAGCACATGGAGCTTGATATGACAGGGGTCATGGAGCATTGCGATGACAAGTGCATGGAGAATGTGATTACAAGAGCATGCAACATTGCGATTTAAAATATCATGGAGCATTGTGATGAGAAGACCATGGATAATTGTGATGACGAGCATCATGGAGAACTGTAATGACAAGGGGCATGGAGCATTGTGATGACAGGTGAATTGAGCATTGTGATGACAAAGTTCATGGAGCATTGTGATGACAAGTGTTGTGGAACAATGTGATCACAAGGGTTTGGAGCACTTTGAACACAGAGGTCATGGATCATTTTGATATCATGGAACATGGAACATTGTGATGACAGGGGTCATGGAACCTTGTGATGAGAAGATCATGGAGCATTGAGCTGAAAATGTTCATGGAGTATTCTGATGAAAGGGGTCATGGAGCATTGTGATGACAAGGTCCTGGAGCATTGTGATGAGAAGACCATGGAGCCTTGTGATAAGAAGTCTCATGGAGCATTCTGATGAAAAGGGGCATGGAGCACTGTGATTACAGGGGTCTTGGAGCATTTTGATTACAAGGGCATGGAGCATTGTGAGAGATGTCCAAGGAGCATTCTGATGACATGCATCATGGAGCTTTGTGATGACCAGGGCATGGAACATTGTGATTGCAGAGGTCTTGGAGCATTGTGATGAAAAGGGCATGGATCATTGTCATGAGAAAGGCATGGAGCTTTGTCATGACAGGGTTCAAGGAGCATACTGACGACAAGTGTCAGGGAGCATTGTGATGACAAGTGTATTGAGCATTGTGATGACAAAAGTCATGGAACATTGTAATGAGAAGTGCATGGATAATTTTGATGACGAGCCTCATGGGGCGTCGTGATGACAAGTGTTATGGAGCATTGTGATCACAAGGGTTTGGAGCATTGTGATGACAGAGGTCATGGAGCATTTTGATTTTATTGTGATGACAATAGCATGAAGCATTATGATGATGGGCATGGTTCTTTGTGATGACAGGGTTCATGGTGCATTGAGATGAAAAGGGGTATGGAGCATTGTGATTACTTGGGTCATGGAGCCTTGTGATGACTAGGCCGTGTAACATTGTGCTGACAGGGTTGAGGGAGTATTGTGATGACTAGTGATGGAAAATTGTTATATCAGTGGTGAGAGAGCATTTTGATTCGAAGTGCATGGAGCTTTGTGATGACAATGTTTATGGAGTATTGTGATGACAAGTTTGGGGAGCACTGTCATTTCAAGTGCATGGCACACTGTGATGACATGGGTCATGGAGCATTGTACTGACAAGCGCATGGAGCATTGTGATGACAATGGTCATAGAGCATTGTGCTGACAAAGGCATGGAGCATTGTTATGACAAGGCTCAGAGAGCATTGGGATGAAAAGTTCATGGAGCATTGTGGTGACAAATTTCACAGAGCCTTGTGATGACGAGGGCATGGACCATTGTGATGACAAAGGTCATAAAGCACTGTGATGACTGGAGTCACAGAGCATTGTGATGACAAGGGAGTGGAGCATTGTGATGAAAGGGGCATCGAGCATTGTTCTGACAAGTTTCATGGATTACTGTGATGACAGTCGGCATGGTGCCTTGTGATGACAAGGGCATGGAGCATTGTGATGACAAGGTCATGGAGCATTGTGATGACAAATGTCATGGAATATTGTGCTGACAAAGGCATGGAACAATGTGATGCCAAGGGTCACAGAGCATTGTGATGAAAATTTCATGGAGCATTGTGGTGACAAATGTCTCAGAGACTTGTGATGATGAGGGCATGGACCATTGTGATGACAAAGTCTTGAAGCATTGTGATGACTGGAGTCACGAAGCATTGTGATGACAGGTGTCATGGAGCATTGTGATGACAAGTGCATGGAGCATTGTGATGACAGGGGCATGGAGCCTCGGTCTGAAAAATTTCATGGATTATTGTGATGACAGTCGGCATTGCACATTGTGATGACAAGGGCATGGAGCACTGTGAAGAAAGGTCATGGAGTATTGTGAAGTCAGGAGTCAGGGAGCATTGTGATGACGTATGTCATGGGGCATTGTGATGACAACGGCATGGAGCATTGTGATGACAAGTGTCATGGAGGATTGTGATGACAAAGGTAATGGAGCATTGTGATGACAATGGTCATGGAGCATTGTGATGAGAAGTGTCATGGAGCATTTTGATGACAAGGGTTTTGCGAATTTTGATGACAAGTTCGTGAAGCACTGTGATGAAAAGCACATGGAGCTTGCTATGACAGGGGTCATGGAGCATTGCGATGACAAGTGCATGGAGAATGTGATTACAAGAGCATGTAACATTGTGATTTGAAGTGTCATGGAGCATTGTGATGGCAAGACGGTGGAGCATTGTGATGAGAAGACCATGGATAATTGTGATGACGAGCATCATGGAGAACTGTAATGACAAGGGGCCTGGAGCATTGTGATGACAGGTGTCATGGAGCATTGTGATGACAGGGGTCATGGAGAATTGTGATTACAAGGGTCATGGAGCCTTCTGATGACAAGCTTGTGGAGTATTGTGATGACAATGGCATGGAGCATTGTGATGAAAAGGGCATGGAGCATTGTAATGCAAAAGGCATAGAGCCTTTTCATGACAGGGTTCTAGAAGCATTCTGACGACAACGGTCAGGGAACATTGTGATGACAAGTGTATTGAGCATTGTGATGACAAAGTTCATGGAGCATTGTAATGACAAGGGCATGGAGTATTGTGATGACAGGCATCATGGAGCGTTGTGATGACAAGTGTTATGGAACAATGTGATCACAAGGGTTTGGAGCACTGTGATGACAGAGGTCATGGATCATTTTGATATCAAGGAGCATTGTGATGACAGGGGTCATGGAGCATTGTGATGAGAAGATCATGGAGCATTGAGCTGAAAATATTCATGGAGTATTCTGATGAAAGGGGTCATGGAGGATGGTGATGACAAGGTCCTGGAGCATTGTGATGAGAAGGCCATGGAGCCTTTTGATGAGAAGTCTCATGGAGCATTCTGATGAAAAGCGGCACGGAGCATTGTGATTACAGGGTCTTGGAGCATTGTGATTACAAGGGCATGGAGCATTGTGAGAGATGTCCAAGGAGCATTCTGATGACATGCGTCATGGAGCTTTGTGATGACCAGGGCATGGAGCATTGTGATTACAATGGTCTTGGAGCATTATGATGAAAAGGGCATGGATCATTGTGGTGACAAAGGTCCCAGAGACTTGTGATGATGAGGGCATGGACCATTGTGATGACAAACTCTTGAAGCATTGTGATGACTGGAGTCGCGGTGCATTGTGATGACAGGTGTCATGGAGCATTTTGATGACATGTGCATGGAGCATTGTGATGACAAGGGCATGGAGCATTGTTATGACCAGGTCATGAGTACTGTGAAGACATGTTTCAGGGAGCATTGTGATGACATATGTCATGGTGCATTGTGATGACAATGCCATGGAGCATTGTGGAGCCAAGTGTCATGGAGGATTGTGATGACAACGGTAATGGATCATTGTGATGACAAGGGCCATTGAGAATTGTGATGACAAGTTCGTGAAGCACTGTGATGAAAAGCACATGGAGCTTGCTATGACAGGGGTCATGGAGCATTGCGATGACAAGTGCATGGAGAATTGTGATGACAAGAGCATGTAACATTGTGATGAGAAGTGTCAAGGAGCATTGTGATGGCAAGACCGTGGAGCACTGTGATGAGAAGACCATGGATAATTGTGATGACGAGCGTCATGGAGCATTGTGATGACAAGGGTCATTGAGAATTTTGATACCAACGTCGTGAAGCAATTTGATGACAAGCACACGTAGCTTGCAATGACAGGGGACATGGAGCATTGCGATGAAAAGTGCATGGAGAATTGTGATGACAGGAGTCATGGAGCATTGTGATGACAGTGGTCATGGAGCATTGTGATGACAAGGGTCATGGAGCATTCTGATGACAAGCTTGTGGAGTATTGTGATGGCAATGGCATGGAGCATTGTGATGAAAAGGGCATGGAACATTGTGATGAAAAAGGCATAGAGCCTTTTCATGACAGGTTTCGAGAAGCATTCTGACGTCAAGACTCAGGGAGCACTGTGATGACAAGTGTTATGGAACAATGTGATCACAAGGGTTTGGAGCACTGTGATGACTGAGGTCATGGATCATTTTGATATCAAGGAGCATGGAGCATTGTGATGACAAGGGTCATGTAGCATTGTGATAACAGTGTTCATGGATCATTGAAATGAAAAGGGACATGGAGCATTGTGATTACAGGTGTCTTGGAGCATTGTGATGACAAGGGCATTGAACATTGTGAATGAGAAGGCCATGGAGCATTCTGATGACATGCGTCATAGAGCTTTGTGATGACAAAGGCATGGAGCATTTGTCTGAAAATTTTCTTGGATTATTGTGATGAGAGTGGGCATGGAGCCTTGTGATGACAAGGACACGGAACACTGTGATACATGGGTCATGGAGCATTGTGATGAGAAGGGCATCGAGCATTGTGATGACAAGCGTTATGGAGCATTGTGATGACAAGGCCATGGAGCAATGTGATGAGAGGCTTCATGAGCATTTTGATGACAATGGCATGGAGTATTGTGATGCCTAGAGTCATGGAGTTTTGTGATGACAAAGGTCATGGAGCATTTTGATGACAAGGGAGTGGTGCATTGTGATGATAACGGCATGTAGCATTGTGATGATAGGGGTCATGGAACATTGTGATGACAGGGGTGAGGGAGTATTGTGATGACTAGTGATGGATCATTTTGATATCAGTGTTGAGAAAGCATTTTCATGAGAAGTGCATGGAGCATTGTGATGACAATGTTTATGGAGAATTGTGATGACAAGGATGTGTAGCATTGTGATGACAACCGCATGGCCCAATGTGATCACATCGGTCATGGAGTATTGTGCTGCCAAGCTCATGGAGAATTGTGATGACAAGTGTCATGGAACATTGTGCTGACAAAGGCATGGAGCATTGTGATGCCGAGGGTCACAGAGCATTGTGATGAAAAATTCATGGAGCATTGTGGTGACAAAAGTCACAGAGACTTGTGATGATGAGGGCATGGACCATTGTGATGACAAAATCTTGAAGCATTGTGATGACTGGAGTCACGGAGCATTGTGAAGACAGGTGTCATCGAACATTGTGATGACAAGTGCATGGAGCATTGTGATGACAGGGGCATGGATCATTGTGATGACAAGGGTCATGGAGAATTGTGATGACAAGGGTCATGGAGCATTCTGATGACAAGCTTGTGGAGTATTGTGATGACAATGGCATGGAGCATTGTGATGAAAAGGGTATGGAGCATTGTGATGAAAAAGGCATAGAGCCTTTTCATGAGAGGGTTCGAGAAGCATTCTGACGACAAGTGTCAGGGAGCATTGTGATGACAAGTGAATTGAGCATTGTGATGACAAAGTTCATGGAGCATTGTGATGACAAGTGTTGTGGAACAATGTGATCACAAGGGTTTGGAGCACTTTGAACACAGATGTCATGGATCATTTTGATATCATGGAACATGGAACATTGTGATGACAGGGGTCATGGAACCTTGTGATGAGAAGATCATGGAGCATTGAGCTGAAAATGTTCATGGAGTATTCTGATGAAAGGGGTCATGGAGCATTGTGATGACAAGGTCCTGGAGCATTGTGATGAGAAGACCATGGAGCCTTGTGATAAGAAGTCTCATGGAGCATTCTGATGAAAAGGGGCATGGAGCACTGTGATTACAGGGGTCTTGGAGCATTTTGATTACAAGGGCATGGAGCATTGTGAGAGATGTCCAAGGAGCATTCTGATGACATGCATCATGGAGCTTTGTGATGACCAGGGCATGGAACATTGTGATTGCAGAGGTCTTGGAGCATTGTGATGAAAAGGGCATGGATCATTGTCATGAGAAAGGCATGGAGCTTTGTCATGACAGGGTTCAAGGAGCATACTGACGACAAGTGTCAGGGAGCATTGTGATGACAAGTGTATTGAGCATTGTGATGACAAAAGTCATGGAACATTGTAATGAGAAGTGCATGGATAATTTTGATGACGAGCCTCATGGGGCGTCGTGATGACAAGTGTTATGGAGCATTGTGATCACAAGGGTTTGGAGCATTGTGATGACAGAGGTCATGGAGCATTTTGATTTCATTGTGATGACAATAGCATGAAGCATTATGATGATGGGCATGGTTCTTTGTGATGACAGGGTTCATGGTGCATTGAGATGAAAAGGGGTATGGAGCATTGTGATTACTTGGGTCATGGAGCCTTGTGATGACTAGGCCGTGTAACATTGTGCTGACAGGGTTGAGGGAGTATTGTGATGACTAGTGATGGAAAATTGTTATATCAGTGGTGAGAGAGCATTTTGATTCAAAGTGCATGGAGCTTTGTGATGACAATGTTTATGGAGTATTGTGATGACAAGTTTGGGGAGCACTGTCATTTCAAGTGCATGGCACACTGTGATGACATGGGTCATGGAGCATTGTACTGACAAGCGCATGGAGCATTGTGATGACAATGGTCATAGAGCATTGTGCTGACAAAGGCATGGAGCATTGTTATGACAAGGCTCAGAGAGCATTGGGATGAAAAGTTCATGGAGCATTGTGGTGACAAATTTCACAGAGCCTTGTGATGACGAGGGCATGGACCATTGTGATGACAAAGGTCATAAAGCACTGTGATGACTGGAGTCACAGAGCATTGTGATGACAAGGGAGTGGAGCATTGTGATGACAGGGGCATCGAGCATTGTTCTGACAAGTTTCATGGATTACTGTGATGACAGTCGGCATGGTGCCTTGTGATGACAAGGGCATGGAGCATTGTGATGACAAGGTCATGGAGCATTGTGATGACAAATGTCATGGAATATTGTGCTGACAAAGGCATGGAACAATGTGCCAAGGGTCACAGAGAATTGTGATGAAAATTTCATGGAGCATTGTGGTGACAAATGTCTCAGAGACTTGTGATGATGAGGGCATGGACCATTGTGATGACAAAGTCTTGAAGCATTGTGATGACTGGAGTCACGAAGCATTGTGATGACAGGTGTCATGGAGCATTGTGATGACAAGTGCATGGAGCATTGTGATGACAGGGGCATGGAGCCTCGGTCTGAAAAATTTCATGGATTATTGTGATGACAGTCGGCATTGCACATTGTGATGACAAGGGCATGGAGCACTGTGAAGAAAGGTCATGGAGTATTGTGAAGTCAGGAGTCAGGGAGCATTGTGATGACGTATGTCATGGGGCATTGTGATGACAACGGCATGGAGCATTGTGATGACAAGTGTCATGGAGGATTGTGATGACAAAGGTAATGGAGCATTGTGATGACAATGGTCATGGAGCATTGTGATGAGAAGTGTCATGGAGCATTTTGATGACAAGGGTTTTGCGAATTTTGATGACAAGTTCGTGAAGCACTGTGATGAAAAGCACATGGAGCTTGCTATGACAGGGGTCATGGAGCATTGCGATGACAAGTGCATGGAGAATGTGATTACAAGAACATGTAACATTGTGATTTGAAATGTCATGGAGCATTGTGATGGCAAGACGGTGGAGCATTGTGATGAGAAGACCATGGATAATTGTGATGACGAGCATCATGGAGAACTGTAATGACAAGGGGCCTGGAGCATTGTGATGACAGGTGTCATGGAGCATTGTGATGACAGGGGTCATGGAGAATTGTGATTACAAGGGTCATGGAGCCTTCTGATGACAAGCTTGTGGAGTATTGTGATGACAATGGCATGGAGCATTGTGATGAAAAGGGCATGGAGCATTGTAATGCAAAAGGCATAGAGCCTTTTCATGACAGGGTTCTAGAAGCATTCTGACGACAACGGTCAGGGAACATTGTGATGACAAGTGTATTGAGCATTGTGATGACAAAGTTCATGGAGCATTGTAATGACAAGGGCATGGAGTATTGTGATGACAGGCATCATGGAGCGTTGTGATGACAAGTGTTATGGAACAATGTGATCACAAGGGTTTGGAGCACTGTGATGACTGAGGTCATGGATCATTTTGATATCAAGGAGCATTGTGATGACAGGGGTCATGGAGCATTGTGATGAGAAGATCATGGAGCATTGAGCTGAAAATATTCATGGAGTATTCTGATGAAAGGGGTCATGGAGGATGGTGATGACAAGGTCCTGGAGCATTGTGATGAGAAGGCCATGGAGCCTTTTGATGAGAAGTCTCATGGAGCATTCTGATGAAAAGCGGCATGGAGCATTGTGATTACAGGGGTCTTGGAGCATTGTGATTACAAGGGCATGGAGCATTGTGAGAGATGTCCAAGGAGCATTCTGATGACATGCGTCATGGAGCTTTGTGATAACCAGGGCATGGAGCATTGTGATTACAATGGTCTTGGAGCATTATGATGAAAAGGGCATGGATCATTGTGGTGACAAAGGTCCCAGAGACTTGTGATGATGAGGGCATGGACCATTGTGATGACAAACTCTTGAAGCATTGTGATGACTGGAGTCACGGTGCATTGTGATGACAGGTGTCATGGAGCATTTTGATGACATGTGCATGGAGCATTGTGATGACAAGGGCATGGAGCATTGTTATGACCAGGTCATGAGTACTGTGAAGACATGTTTCAGGGAGCATTGTGATGACATATGTCATGGTGCATTGTGATGACAATGCCATGGAGCATTGTGGAGCCAAGTGTCATGGAGGATTGTGATGACAACGGTAATGGATCATTGTGATGACAAGGGCCATTGAGAATTGTGATGACAAGTTCGTGAAGCACTGTGATGAAAAGCACATGGAGCTTGCTATGACAGGGGTCATGGAGCATTGCGATGACAAGTGCATGGAGAATTGTGATGACAAGAGCATGTAACATTGTGATGAGAAGTGTCAAGGAGCATTGTGATGGCAAGACCGTGGAGCACTGTGATGAGAAGACCATGGATAATTGTGATGACGAGCGTCATGGAGCATTGTGATGACAAGGGCCATTGAGAATTTTGATACCAACGTCGTGAAGCAATTTGATGACAAGCACACGTAGCTTGCAATGACAGGGGACATGGAGCATTGCGATGAAAAGTGCTTGGAGAATTGTGATGACAGGAGTCATGGAGCATTGTGATGAAAAGGGCATGGAACATTGTGTTGGAAAAGGCATGGAACTCTTCATGACAGTGTTCAAGGAGCATTCTGACGACAAGTGCCAGTGAGCATTTTGATGACAAGTGTATTGTGCATTGTGATGACAAAGTTCATGGAGCATTGTGATGACACGGGCATGGAGTATTATGATGACAGGTATCATGGAGCGTTGCAATGACAAGTGTTGTGGAACAATGTGATAACAAGGGTTTGGAGCAATGTGATGATAGAGGTCAGGGATCATTTTGATTTCAAGGAGCATGTAGCATTGTGATGAAAGGGGTCATGGAGCATTGTGATGAGAATATCATAGAGAATTGGGCTGAAAATATTCATGGAGTATTGTGATGACAGGGTTCTTGGAGCATTGTGATAACACGGGCATGGAAAATTGTGATGAGAAGGCCATAGTGCATTCTGATGACATGCGTCATGGAGGTTTGTGATGATAAGGGCAAGGAGCATTGTGATTACAGGGGTCTTGGAGCATTGTGATGAAAAGGGCATGGAGCCTTGTCATGACAGGGTTCAAGGAGCATACTGATGACAAGTGTCTGGGAGCACCGTGATGACAAGTGTATTGAGCATTGTTTTAACAAAGTTCATGGAGCATTGTGATGAGTAGACCATGGATAACTGTGATGAGGTGCGTCATGGGGCATTGTGATGACAAGTGTTATGGAACATTGTGATCACAAGGGTTTGGAGCATTGTGATGACAGAGGTCATGTAGCATTTTGATTTCATTGTGATGACAAAAGCATGAAGCATTATGATGATGGGCATGGTGCATTGTGATGACAGGGTTCATGGAGCATTGAGATGAAACGGGGCATGGAGCATTGTGATTACAGGTGTCTTGAAGCATTGTGATGACAAGGGAATGGAGCATTGTGAATGAGAAGGCCATGGAGCATTCTGATGACATGCGCCATGGAGCTTTGTGATGACAAGTGCATGGAGCATTGTGATTACAGGTTCTTGGAGCATTGTGATCACAAGGGTCATGGAGTTTGTGATGACAAGACCGTGGAACCTTGTGATGGCAGGTGTCATGGAGCATTGTTATGACAGGGGTAATGGAGCATTGTGATGACAAGGGCATCAGTATTGGTCTGAAGAGTTTCATGGATTATTGTGATGAGAGTGGGCATGGAGCATTGTGATGACAAGGTCACGGAACACTGTGTTACATCGTCATGGAGGATTGTAATGACAAGGGCATGGAGCATTGTGATGAGAAGGGCATCGAGCATTGGTATCACAAGCGACATGGAGCTTTGTAATGACAAGTGCATGGAGCAATTTGATGAGAGGGTTCATGGAGCATTGTGATGACAATGGCATGGAGCAATGTGATGCCAAAAGTTATGGAACTTTGTGATGACAAATGTCATGGAGCAATTTGATGACAAGGGCATGGAGCATTGTGATTAGAAGGGCAGGCAGCATTGTGATGACAGGGTCATGAAGAAATTTGATGAAAAGGGTCATGGAACATTTTGATTAGAGGGGTTATAGAATATTGTGATGTCAGGGGTCATGGAGCAGTGTGATGAAAAGGGTCATGGAGCATTTTGATGGCAGGGGTTATGGAACATTGTGATGTCAGGGGTCATCAAACATTGTGATGATAAGTGCATGTAGCATTTTGATGACATGGGTAATGGAACATTTTGAAGACAGGGGTGATGGAATATTGGGATGACTAGTGATGGAACATTGTGATATCAGTGGTGAGAGAGCATTTTGATGATAAGTGCATGGAGCACTGTGATGACAAGTTTTATGGAGCATTGTGACGGCAAGTACATGGTGCATTGTGATGACATGGGTCATGCAGCATTGTGCGGATAAGCACATGGAGCATTGTGATGACAACGGTCATGGAGAATTGTGATGAAAAGTTCATGGATCATTGTGGTGACAAATGTCAAAGAGACTTGTGATGACGAGGGCATGGACCATTTTGATGACAAAGGTCATGAAGCATTGTGATGACAGGAGTCACGGAGCATTGTGATGACAAAGGCAAGGAGCATTGTGATAACAAGGTCATGCAGTATTTGAAGACAGGTGTCTGGGAGCATTTTGAAGACATAAGTCATGGCCCATTGTGATGACAATGCCATGGAGCGTTGTGATGCTAAGTGTCATGGAGGTTTGTGATGATAAAGGTAATGGAGCTTTGTGATGACAAGGGCTTGGAGCCTTGTGTTGACAAGGGTCATGGCGCAATGGGCTGACAAGGGCATGGAGCATTTTGATGACAATGGTCATGGAACATTGTACTGAGAAAGGCTTGGAGCATTGTGATGACAATGGTCCCAGACCATTATGATGAAAATTTCATGGAGCACTGTGGTGACAAATGTCACAGAGCATTGTGAAGACGGGGCATGGACCATTGTGATGACAAAGGTCATGAAGCATTGTGATGACTGGAGTCATGGAGCATTGTGTTGACAGGGCTCATGGAGCATTGTGATGGCAAGGTCATGGATCATTGTGATGACAAGTGTCATGGAGCATTTTGATGACAAGTGTCCCGGATCATTGTGTTGTCTGGTGTCATGGAGCGTTGTGATGACAGGGGTCATGGAGCATTGTGATGACAGGGGTCATGGAGCAATGTGATCAGAAGTTCATGGAGCATTGGACTGATAGTATTCATTGAGTATTGTGATGGCATGGGTCATGGAGCATTGTATTGACAATGGAATGGAGCATTGTGATGACAAGGTGCTGGAGCATTGTGAGGAGAAGACCATGGAGCGTTGTGATGACAAGGGTCATGGAGCATTGTGCTGACAATGGCATGGAGCATTGTGATGACAAGTGTTACAGAGCATTGTGATGATGAGGGAATTAACCATTGTGATGAAAAAGTTCATAAAGCAGTGGGATGGCTGGAGTCACGGATCATTATGATGTGAGGGGTCATGGAGCATTGTGATTACAAGGGCATGGAGCATTGTGATGACAGGGGCATGGAGCATTGGTCTGACAATTTTCATGAATTTTTGCTATGAGAGTGGACAGGGCACATTGTGATGACAAGGGCATGGAACATAGTTATGACAAGGTCATGTAGTATTGTGAAGACAGGTGTCAAGGAACACTGTGATGACATATGTCATGGTGCATTGTGATGACAATGGCATGGAGCATTGTGATGCCAAGTGTCATGGAGGATTGTGATTACAAACGTAATGGAGCCTTGTGATGCCAAGTGTCATGGAGGATTGTGATGACAAAGGTAATGGAGCATTTTGATGACAATTTCTTTTAGAATTGTGAAGAAAAGGGTCATGGAGCATTGTGATGACAAGGACATGGAGCATTGTGATGACAAGGGCCATTGAGAATTTTGATGCCAACGTCGTGAAGCATTGTGATGACAAGCGCACGGAGCTTGCTATGACAGGCGACATGGAGCATTGCTATGAAAAGTGCATGGAGAACTGTGATGACAAGGCCATGTAACATTGTGATGAGAAGTGTCATGGAGTATTGTGATGACAAGGACGTGGAGAATTGTGATGACAAGGGACATGGAGCATTGTGATGACCAGGGCATGGAGCATAGTGATGGCAAGACCGTGGAGCAGTGTGATGAGAAGGCCATGGATAATTGTGATGACGAGAGTCATGGAGCACTGTAATGACAAGGGGCATGGAGTATTGTGAGGACAGGTGTCATGGAGCATTGTGATGACAGGGGTCATGGAGCATTGTTATGACATGGGTCATGGAGCATTCTGATGACAAGCTTGCAGAGTTTTGTGATGACAATGGCCTGGAGCATAGTGATGAAAAGGGCACGGAGCATTGTGATGAAAAAGGCATGGATCCTATTCATGACAGGTTTCAAGGAATATTCTGAAGACAAATGTCAGGGAGCATTGTGATGACAAGGGCATGGAGCATGGTGATGAGAAGGCCATGGAGACTTCTGATGATATGGGTCATGGAGCTTTGTGATGACAAGGGCATGGAACATTGTGATTACAGGGGTCTTGGAGCACTGTGATGAAAAGTGCATGGATCATTGTGATGAAAAAGGCATGGAGCCTTGTCATGACAGGGTTCAAGGAGCATACTGAGGACAAGTGTCAGGGAGCATTGAGCTGACAAGTGTATTGAGCATTGTGATGACAAAGGTCAAGGATTTTTGTGATGAAAAAGGCATGGAGCCTTGTCATGACAGGGTTCAAGGAGCATACTGAGGACAAGTGTCAGGGAGCATTGAGCTGACAAGTGTATTGAGCATTGTGATGACAAAGGTCATGGAGCATTGTTATGAGAAGACCATGGATAATTGTGATGAGGAGCGTCATGGGGAATTGTGATGACAAGTGTTATGGTACATTGTGATCACAATGGTTTGGAGCACTGAGATGACAGAGCTCATGGAGCATTTTGATGACATGCGTCATGGAGCTTTGTGATGACAAGTGCATGGAGCATTGCGATTACTGTGTTCTTGGAGAATTGTGATGACAAGGGTCATGGAGCCTTGTGATGATGAGGCCGTGGAACATTGTGATGACAGGGGTCATGGAGTATTGTTATGACACGGGTAATGGAGCCTTTTGATGACAAGTGCATGGAGCATTTATGTGACAAGTTTTATGTATTATTGTGATGAGAGTGGGCATGGAGCATTGTGATGACAACTGCACGGAACACGGTGATACATGGACCATGGAACATTGTAATGACAAGGGCCTGCAGCATTGTGATGAGAATGGCATCTAGCAGTGTGATGACAAGCGTCATGGAGCTTTGTGATGACAAGGGCATGGAGCAATGTGATGAGAGGGTTCATGGAGCATTGTGATGACAAGGGCTTGGAGCATTGTGATGACAAGGGTCATGGAGCATTTTGATGAGAAGAGCATGGAGCATTGTGATGACAAGGGCCATTGATAATTATGATGACAAGGTGGTGAAGCATTGTGATAAAAAACATATGGAGCTTGCTATGACAGGTTTCATGGAGCATTGCGATGACAATTGCATGGAGAATTGTGATGAAAAGATAATGTAACATTGTGATGAAAAGTGTCATGGATCCTTGTGACGGCAATACCATGGAGCACTGTGATGAGAAGACCATGTATAATTGTGATGACGAGCGTCATGGAGCACTGTAATGACAAGAGGCAAGGAGCATTTGGATGACAGGTGTCATGGAGCATTGTGATAGCAAGGGTCATGGAGCATTGTGATGACAGGTGTTATGGAGCATTCTGATGACAAGCTTGTGTAGTATTGTGATGACAATGGCATGGAGCACTGTGATGCAAAGGACATAGAGCATTTTGATGAAAAAGGCATGGAGCCTTTTCATGACAGGGTTCAAGGAGCATTCTGACGATAAGTGTCAGGGAGCATTGTGATGACAAGTGTATTGAGCATTGTGATGAAAAAGGTCATGGAGCATTGTGAAGACAAGGGCATGGAGTATTGTTATGACAGGCATCCTGGAGTGTTGTGAAGACAAGTGTTATGGAACAATGTGATCACAATGATTTGGAACATTGTGATGACAGAGGTCATGGATCATTTTGATTTCAAGGAGCATGGAGAATTGTAATGATAGGGGTAATGGAGCATTGTGATGAGAAGTTCATGGAGCATTGGGCTGAAAATGTTCTTGGAGTATTGTTATGAAAGGGGTCATGGAGCATTGTGATGACAAGGGAATGGAGCATTGTGATGACAAGATCCTGGAGCATTGTGATGAGAAGAAAATGGAGCCTTCTGATGACAAGTCTCATGGAGCATTCTGATGAAAAGGGTCATGGATCATTATGATGACAGTGGTCTTGGAGCATTGAGATGACAAGGTCATGGAGCATAGTGATGAGAAGGCCATGGAGCATTCTAATGACATGCATAATGGAGCTTTGTGATGACAAGGGCAAGGAGCATTGAGATTAGTGTGGTCTTGGAGCATTGTGATGAAAAGGGCATGGATCATTGTGATGAAAAATGCATGGAGCCTTGTCATGAAAGGGTTCAAGGAGCATTCTGACGACAAGTGTCATGGAGCATTTTGATGACAAGTTTATTGAGCATTGTGATGACAAAGATCATGGAGCACAGTGATGAGAAGACCATGGATAATTGTGATGACCAGAGTCATGGGGCATTGTGATGACAAGTGTTATGGAACATTGTGATCACAAGGGTTTGGAGCATTGTGATGACAGAGGTCATGGAGCATTTTAATTTCATTGTGATGACAATAGTATGAAGCATTTTGATGATGGGCATGGTGCATTGTGATGACAGGGTTCATGGAGCATTGAGATGAAAAGGGGCAGGGAGTATTGTCATTACAGGAGTCTTGGAGCATTGTGATGACAAGGTATGGATCATCGTGAATGAGAAGGACATGGAGCATTCTTATTACATGTGTCATGGATCTTTGTGAGACATGGGTATGGAGAATTGTGATTACATTGTCTTGGAGCATTGTGATGAAAAGTGTCATGGAGTCTTGTGATGAAAAGGTCGTGGAACCTTGTGTGGGCAGGTGTCATGGAGCAGTGTATTGACAGTGGTAATGGTGCGTTGTGATGACAAGGGCATGGTGAATTGGTCTGAAAAGTTTCATGGATTATTGTGATGACAAGGGCATGGAACACTTTGATACATGGGTCATGGTGGATTATAATGACAATGGCATTTAGCATTGTGATGAGAAGGGCATCAAGCATTGGTATCACAAGCGTCATGGAGCTTTGTGATGACAAGGGCATGGAGCATTGTGATGACAAGGTCCTGGAGCACTCTGATGAGAAGACCATGGAGCCTTGTGATGAGAAGTCTCATGGAGCATTCTGATGAAAAGGGGCATGGAGCATTGTGATTACAGGGGTCTTGGAGCATTGTGATTACAAGGACATGGAGCATTGTGAGAGATGTCCAAAGAGCATCTGATGACATGCGTCATGGAGTTTTGTGATGACAAGGACAAGGAGCATTGTGATTACAGTGATCTTGGTGCATTGTGATGAAAAGGGCATGTATCATTGTGATGAAAAAGGCATGGAGCCTTTTCATGACAGTGCTCAAGGAGCATACTGATGGCAAGTGTCAGGGAGCATTGTGATGACAAATGTATTGAGCATTGTGATGACAAATGTTATGGAGCATTGTGATGAGAAGACCATGGATAATTGTGATGACGAGCCTCATGTGGCATTGTGATGACAAGTGTTATGGAACACTGTGATCACAAGGGTTTGGAGCATTGTGATGACAGAGGTCATGGAGCATTTTGATTTCATTGTGATGAAAATAGCATGACGCATTATGATTAAGGGCATGGTTCGTTGTGATGACAGTGTTCATGGAGCATTGAGATGAAAAGGGGCATGGAGCATTGTGATGACAAGTCCGTGGAACATTGTGATGACAGGGGTGAGGCAGTATTGTGATGACTATTGATGGAAAATTGTGATATCAGTGGTGAGAGGGCATTTTGATATGAAGTGCATGGAGCTTTGTGATGACAATGTTTGTGGAGCATTGTGATGACAATGTTTATGGAGCTTTGTGATGATAACCGCATGGCGCACTGTGATCACATCGGTCATGGAGCATTGTGCCCACAAAGCTCATGGAGCATTGTGATGACAAGTGTCATGGAACATTGTGCTGACAAAGGCATGGAGCATTGTGATGCCAAGGGTCACAGTGCATTGTGATGAAAAGTTCATGGAGCATTGTGGTGACAAAGGTCACAGAGACTTGTGATGATGAGGGCATGGACCATTCTGATGACAAAGTCTTGAAGAATTGTGATGACTGGAGTCACGGAGCATTGTGATGACAGGTGTCATGGAGCATTGTGATGACAAGTGCATGGAGCATTGTGATGACAGGGGCATGGAGCATCGGTCTGAAAAATTTCATGGATTATTGTGATGACCGTGGGCATTGCATATTGTGATGACAAGGGCATGGAGCACTGTGAATAAAAGGTCATGGAGTATTGTGAAGTCAGGTTTCACAGAGCATTTTGATGACCTATATCATGGTGAATTGTGATGACAACGGCAAGGAGCTTTGTGATGACAAGTGTCATGGAGGATTGTGATGACAAATGTAATGGAGCATTGTGATGACAATGGTCATGGATCATTGTGATGAAAAAGGCATGGAGCATTGTGATGACAAATGAATTAAGCATTGTGATGTCTAGGGCCATTGAGAATTTTGATGCCAACGTCGTGAAGCATTGTGATGACAAGCGCATGGAACTTGCTATGACATGTGTCATGGAGCATTGTGATGACAAGTGCATGTATAATTGTGATGACAATAGCATGTAACTTTGTGATGAGAAGTGTCAAGGGGCATTGTGATGACAAGGACGTGGAGAATTGTGATGACAAGGGACATGGAGCACTGTGATGACCAGGGTATTGAGCATTGTGATCGCAAGACCGTGGAGCATTGTGATGAGAAGGTCATTGATAATTGTGATGACGATCGTCATGGAGCACTGTAATGAAAATGGAAATGGAGCATTTTGATGACAAGTGCCATGGATCATTGTGATGACAGGGGTCATGGAGCATTCTGATGACAAGCTTCTGGAGGATTGTGATGACTCTTACATGGAGCATTGTGATGAAAAGGGCATGGAGCATTGTGATGAAAAAAGCATGGAGACTTTTCATGACAGCGTTCAAGGAGCATTCTGATGACAAGTGTCAGGGAGCGTTGTGTTGACAAGTGTATTGAGCATTGTGATGAAAACGTTCATGCAGCATTGTAATAACAGGCATCATGGAGCGTTGTGATGACAAGTGTTATGGAACATTCTGATCACAAGGGTTTGGAGCATTGTGATGACAGATATCATGTATCATTTTCATTTCAAGGACCATAGAGCATTGTGATGACAAGAGCATGAAGCAATGTGAACCCAAGTTTCATTAAGGATTTTGATGAAAAGGGGAATGGAGTATTGTGATGACAAGTGAATGGAGCATTGTGATGACAATGTCATGAAGCATTTTGCTGACAAATGCATGGAACATTTGATGACAAGAGTCATGGAGCACTGTGATGACAATGTCACAGAACGTTGTTATTACAGGGGTCATGGAGCATTAGGATGACAAGGGCATGGATCATTGTGATGATAAGTGTCATGGAGCATTTTAATGACAAGAGTCACGGATCATTGTGTTGTCAAAGGTCAAGGAGCGTTGTGATGACAGTGGTCATGGAGCATTGTGATGACATGGTTCATGGAGCATTGTGATGAGAAGGTCATAGAGCATTGGGCTAAAAATATTCATGGAGTATTGTGAAGGCAGGGGTCAAGGAGCATTGTGATGACAAGGGAATGGAGCATTGTGATGGGAAGGTACTGAAGCATTGTGATGAGAAAACATTGGAGCCATGTATTGACGAGTCTCATGGAGCATTCTGATGAAAAAGGGCATGGAGAATTGTGATTACATGGGTCTTGGAACATTGTGATGAAAAGGGCATGGATCATTGTGATGAAAAAGGCATGGAGCCTTGTCATGCCAGGGTTCAAGGAGCATAATGACGACAAGAGTCAGGGAGCATTGTGATGACAAGTGTATTGAGCATTGTGATGACAAAGTTCATGGACCATTGTGATGAGAAGACCATGAATAATTGTGATGACGAGTGTCATGGGGCATTGTGATGACAAGTTTTATGGAACATTGTGATAACAAGGGTTTGGAACATTGTGATGACAGAGGTCATGGAGCATTTTGATTTCATTGTAATGAAAATAGCATGAAGCATTATGATGATGGGCATGGTTCATTGTGATGACAGGGTTCAAGGAGCACGGAGATGAAAAGTGGCATGAAGCATTGTGATTACAGGGGTCTTGGAGCATTGTGATGAAAAGATCATGGAACATTCAGCTGAAAATATTCATGGAGTATTCTGATGAAAGTGGTAATGGAGCATTGTGATGACAAGGGTCATGGAACATTCTGAAGACAAGCTTGTGGAGTATTGTGATGACAATGGCATGGAGCATTGTGATGACAAGGGCATGGAGTATTGTGATGACAGGCATCATGGAGCGTTGTGATGACAAGTGTTATGGGACAATGTGATCACAACGGTTTGGAACACTGTGATGACAGAGGTCATGGATCATTTTGATATCAAGGAGCATGGAGCATTGTGATGACAGGGGTCATGGAGCATTGTGATGAGAAGATCATGGAGCATTGAGCTGAATGTTCATGGAGTATTCTGATGAAATGGGTCATGGAGCATTGTGATGACAAGGTCCTGGAGCATTGTGATGAGAAGACCATGGAGCCTTGTGACGAGAAGTCTCATGGAGCATTCTGATGACAAGGGGCATGGAGCATTGTGATTACAGGGGTCTTGGAGCATTGTGATGAAAAGGGCATGGAGCATTGTGAGAGATGTCCAAGGAGCATTCTGATGACATGCGTCATGGAGGTTTGTGATGACCAGGGCATGGAGCATTGTGATTACAGGGGTCTTGGAGCATTGTGATGAAAAGAGCATGGATCATTGTGATGAAAAAGGCATGGAGCCTTGTCATGACAGGGTTCAAGGAGCATACTGACGACAAGTGTCAGGGAGCATTGTGATGACAAGTGTCTTGAGCATTGTGATGACAAAGGTCATGGAACATTTTGATGAGAAGTGTCATAGAGCATTGTGATGTCAAGACGGTGGAGCATTGTGATGAGAAGACCATGGATAATTGTGATGACGAGCGTCATGGAGAACTGTAATGACAAGGGGCCTGGAGCATTGTGATGACAGGTGTCATGTTGCATTGTGATGAAGGGGATATGGAGCATTGTGATAAGAAGATCATGGAGCACTAAGCTGAAAATGTTCATGGAGTATTCTGATGAAAGGGGTCATAGAGCATTGTGATGACAAGGTACTGGAGCACTCTGATGAGAAGACCATGGAGCATTGTGATGAGAAGTCTCATGGAGCATTCTGATGAAAAGGGGCATGGAGCATTGTGATTACAGGGGTCTTGGAGCATTGTGATGAAAAGGGCATGGATCATTGTGATGAGAAAGGCATGGAGCCTTGTCATGACAGGGTTCAAGGAGCATACTGACGACAAGTGTCAGGGAGCATTGTGATGACAAGTTTATGGAGCATTGTGATGACAAAGGTCATGGAACATTGTGATGAGAAGTGCATGGATAATTGTGATGACGAGCCTCATGGGGCGTTGTGATGACAAGTGTTATGGAGCATTGTGATCACAAGTGTTTGGAGCATTGTGATGACAGAGGTCATGGAGCATTTTGATTTCATTGTGATGACAATAGCATGAAGCATTATGATAATGGGCATGGTTCGTTGTGATGACAGGGTTCATGGGGCATTGAGATGAAAAGGTGTATGGAGCATTGTGATTACTCGGGTGATGGAGCCTTGTGATGACAAGGCCGTGTAACATTGTGATGACAGGGGTGAATGAGTATTGTGATGACTAGTGATGGAAATTTGCGATATCAGTGGTGAGAGATCATTTTGATTCGAAGTGCATGGAGCTTTGTGATGGCAATATTTATGGAGCATTGTGATGACAAGTTTGGGGAGCATTTTGATGACAAGTTCATGGCACACTGTCATGACATGGGTCATGGAGCATTGTTCTGACAAGCACATGGAGCATTGTGATGACAAGGGTCATGGAGCATTGTGCTGACACAGGCATGGAGCGTTGTTATGACAAGGCTCAGAGAGCATTGGGATGAAAAGATCATGGAGAATTGTGGTGACAAAGTTCACAGAGCCTTGTGATGACGAGGGCAAGGACGATTGTGCTGAAAAATATCATGAAGCATTATGATGACTGGAGTCACAGAGCATTGTGATGACAAGGGAATGGAACATTGTGATGACAGCGGCATGGAACATTGGTCTGGCAAGTTTCATGGATTATTGTGATGACAGTCGGCATGGCACATTGTGATGACAAGGGCATGGAGCATAGTGATGACAAGGTCATGGAGTATTGTGAAGACAGGTGTCAGGGTTCATTGTGATGGCATATGTCATGTTCCATTGTGATGACAATGGCATGGAGATTGTGATGCCAAATGTCATGGAGGATTGTGACGACAAACGTAATGGAGCATTGTGATGACAATGGCTTGGAGCATTGTGATGACAATGGTCATGGAGCATTGTGATGAAAAGGGCATGGAGCATTGTGATGACAAGGGCTTTTGAGAATTTTGATGACAAGTTCGTGAAGCACTGTGATGAAAAGCACATGAGGCTTGCTATGACAGGGGTCATGGAGCATTGCGATGACAAGTGCATGGAGAATGTGATTACAAGAGCATGTAACATTGTGATTTCAAGGGTCATGGAGCATTGTGATTGCAAGACGGTGGAACATTGTGATTAGAAGACCATGGATAATTGTGATGATGAGCGTCATGGAGAACTGTAATGACAAGGGGCATGGAGCATTGTGATGACAAGTGTCATGGAGCATTGGGATGACAGGGGTCATGGAGCATTGTGATGACAAGTGCATGGATCATTGTGATGACAGGGGCATGGAGAATCGGTCTGAAAAATTTCATGGATCATTGTGATGACAAGGGCATGGAGCACTATGGAGAAAAGGTCATGGAGTATTGTGAAGTCAGGTGTCAGGGAGCATAGCGATGTGATGACCTATGTCATGGTGCATTGTGATGACAACGGCATGGAGTATTGTGATGACAAATGTCATGGAGGATTGTGATGACAAAGGTATTGGAGCATTGTGATGACAATGGTCATGGAGCCTTTGATGAAAATGGCATGGAGCATTGTGATGAAAAGGGCTTTTGAGAATTTTGATGACAAGTTCCTGAAGCACTGTGATGAAAAGCACATGGAGCTTGCTATGACAGGGGTAATGGAGCATTGCGATGACAAGTGCATGGAGAATGTGATTACAAGAGCATGTAACATTGTGATTTGAAGTTTCATGGAGCATTGTGATGGCAAGACGGTGGAGCTTTGTGATGACGAACATCATGGAGAACTGTAATGACAAGGGGCCTGGAGCATTGTGATGACAGGTGTCATGGAGCATTGTGATGACAGGGGTCATGAGGAATTGTGATTACAAGGGTCATGGAGCCTTCTAATGACAAGCTTGTGGAGTATTGTGATGACAATGGCATGGAGCATTGTGATGAAAAGGGCATGGAGCATTGTGATGCAAAAGGCATAGAGCCTTTTCATGACAGGTTTCTAGAAGCATTCTGACTACAAGGGTCAGGGAACATTGTGATGACAGGGGTGAGGGAGTATTGTGATGACTAGTGATGGAACACTGTGATATATGTGGTGAGACAGCATTTAGATGAGAAGTGCATTTAGAATTGTGATGACAAGTTTTATGGAGCATAGAGATGAAAAGGATGTGGAACATTGTGATGACAAGTGCATGGTGCATTGTGATGACATGTGTCATGGAGCATTGTGCTGACACGCGCATCGAGCATTGTGATGACAAGGGTCATGGAGCATTGTGCTGACAAAGGCATGGAGCTTTGTGATGACAAGGGTCACAGAGCATTGTGATAAAAATTTCATGGAGCATTGTGGTGACAAAGGTCACAGAGCTTTGTCTGACGAGGTCATGGACCATTGTGATGACAAATGTCATGAAGCATTGTGATGCCTGGAGTCACGGAGCATTGTGATAACAGGGGTCTTGGAGCATTGTGATGAAAAGGGAATGGATCATTGTGATGAAAAAGGCATGGAGCCTTGTCATGACAGCGTTCAAGGAGCATACTGATGACAAGTGTCAGCGAGCATTGTGATGCCAAGTGTATTGAGCATTGTGGTGACAAAGGTCATGGAGCATTGTGATGAGAAGACCTTGCATAATTGTGATGACGAGCGTCATGGGGCATGTGATGACAAGTGTTATGGAACATTGTGATCAGAAGGGTTTGGAGCATTGTGATGACAGAGGACATGGAGCATTTTGATTTCATTGTGATGACAATAGCATGAAGCATTATGATGATGGGCATGGTTCATTGTGATGACAGGGTTCATGCAGCATTGAGATGAAAAGTGGCATGGAACATTGTGATGACGAATGTCATGAAGCATTGTGATGAGTGGAGTCACCGAGCTTTGTGATGACAGGGGTCATAGATCACTGTGATGACCAGGACATGGAGAATTGGGATGAAAGGGGCATGGAACATTGGTCTGACATGTTTAATGGATTATTGTGATGACAGATGGCATGGCACATTGTGATAACTAACGCATGGAGCATTGTGATGACAAGATCATTGATTATTGTGAAGAAAGGTGTCAGGGAGCATTGTGGTGACATATGTCACGGTGCATTGTGATGACAATGGCATTGAGCATTGTGATGCCAAGTGTCATGGAGAAATGTGATGACAAATGTAATGGAGCATTGTGATGACAAGGGCTTGGAGCATTGTGATGACAAGGGTAATGGAGCATTGTGATGACAAGGGAATGGATCATTGTGATGACAAGGACCATGGATCATTTTGATGACAAAACTCCCGGATCATTGTGTTGTCAGGGTTCATGGAGCTTTGTGATGACATGGGTCATGGAGCATTGTCACGAGAAACGTCATGGAGCATTGTGATGACAAGGGTCTTGGAGCATTCTGATGACAAGCTTGTGGAGTATTGTGATGACAATGGCATGGAGCATTGTGTGAAGAAGGGCATGGAGCATTGTGATGAAAATGGCATGGAGCCTTTTCATGACAGGGTTCAAGGAACATTCTGTAAAAGTGTCAGGGAGCATCGTGATGACAAGTGTTATGGAGCGTTGTGATGACAAGTGTTATGGAACATTGTGATCACAAGTGTTTGGAGCATTGTGATGAGAGAGGTCATGGATCATTTTGATTTCAAGAATCATGGAGCATTGTGATGACAAGGGCATGAAGCAATGTGATCCACAGGTTCATGGAGGATTGTGATGACAAAGGTAATGAAGCATTGTGATGACTGGAGTCACGGAGCACTGTGATGACAGGGGTCATGGAGCATTGTGATGACAAGGGCATGGAGCATTGTGATGACAGGGGCATGGAACATTGGTCTGACAAGTTTCGTGGATTATTGTGATGACAGTGGGCATGGCACATTGTGATGACAAAGGCATGTAACATTGTGATGACAAGGTCATGGAGTATTTTGAAGACAGGTGTCAGGAAGCATTGTGACGACATATATCATTGTCCATTGTGATGACAATGGCATGGAGCATTGTGATACCAAGTGTCATGGAGGAATGTGATGACAAAGGTAATGGAGCATTTTGATGACAAGGTCTTGGAACATTGTGATGACAATGGTCATGGAGCATTGTGATGACAAGGGCATGGAGCATTGTGATGACAAAGTCCATTCAGAATTTTGATGTCAACGTCGTGAAGCATTGTGATGAAAAGCACATGGAGCTTGCTATGACTGTGGTCATAGAGCATTGCGATGACAAGTGCATGGAGAATTGTGATGACAAGATCATGTAACATTGTGATAAGAAGGGTTAAGGATCATTGTGATGACAAGGACGTGGAGTATTGTAATGACAAGGGACATGGAGCATTGAGATGGCAAGACCGTGGAGCATTGTGATGAGAAGACCATGGATAATTGTGATGACGAGCATCAAGGAGCACTGTAATGACAAGGGGCATGGAGCATTGTGATGACAGGGGTTATGGAGCATTGTGATGACAAGGTTCATGGAGGATACTGATGACAAGCATTTGAAGTATTGTGATGTCAATGGCATGGAGCATTGTGATGAAAGGGGCATGGAGCCTTTTCATGACACGGTTCAAGGAGCATTCTGATGAGAAATGACAGGGAGCATTGTGATGACAAGTGTATTGAGCATTGTGATGACAAATGTCATGGAGCATTGTCATGAGAAATCCATGGATAATTGTGATGACAGGCATCAAAGTGTGTTGCGATGACAATGTTATGGAACATTGTGATCAAAAGTGTTTGGATCATTGTGATGACAGAGGTCATGGATCATTTTGATTTCAAGGAGCATGGAGCAATTTGATGACAAGGACATGAAGCAATGTGAACCCAAGGTTCATGGAGAATTTTGATGACAATGGTAATGGAGAATTATGATGACAAGCGAATGGAGCATTGTGATGACAAGGTAATGTAGGATTTTGCTGACAAAGGCATGGAGTATTGTGATGACAAGGGTCACGGAGCAATGTGATGACAAGCGTCACAGAGCATTGTGATTACAGGGGCCATGGAACACTGGAATGACAAGGGCATGGGTAACTGTGATGACAATTATCATGGAGCATTTTGATGCCAGTGGTCATGGAGCATTGTGATGACATGGGTCATGAAACAGTGTCTTGAGAAGGTCATGGAGCATTGGGCTGAAAATGTTCATGGAGTATTGTGATGACACGTGTCATAGAACATTGTGATGACAAGGGAATGGAGAATTGTGATGACAAGGTTCTGGAGCATTGTGATGAGAAGACCATGGACCCTTGTGATGAAAATTCTCATGGAGCATTCTGATGAAAAGGGGCATAGAGCATTGTGATTACAGGGTTCTTGGAGCATTGTGATGAAAAGGGCATGGAGAATTGTGATGACAGGGGCATGGAGAATTGGTCTGGCAAGTTTCATGGATTATTGTGATGACAGTGGACATGGTGAATTGTGAAGACAAGGGCATGGAGCATTGTGATGACAAGGTCATGGAGAATTGTGAAGACCGGTGTCAGGGAGCATTGTGATGACATATGTCATGGTCCATTGTGATGACAATGGCATGGAGCATTGTGATGCCAAGTGTCATGGAGGATTGTGATGACAAAGGTAATGGAGCACTGTGATGACATAGGCTTGGAGCATTGTGATGACAAGGGCCATTGATAATTTTGATGACAATTCATGAGTCATTGTGATGACAACCACATGGAGCTTGTTATGACACGGGTCATGGAGCATTGCGATTAAAATTGCATAGAGAATTGTGATGACAAGGGTCATGGAGCATTGTGCTGACAAACGCATGGAGCTTTGTGATGACAAGGGTCACACAGCATTATGATAAAAATTTCATGGAGCATTGTGGTGACAAAGGTCAAAGAGCTTTGTGTGTCGAGGTCACGGACCATTGTGATGACAAATGTCATGAAGAATTGCTATGACTGGAGTCACGGAGCATTGTGATAACAGGGGTCTTGGAGCATTGTGATGAAAAGGGAATGGATCATTGTGATGAAAAAGGCATGGAGCCTTGTCATGACAGTGTTCAGGGAGCATACTGATGACAAGTGTCAGCGAGCATTGTGATGCCAAGTGTATTGAGCATTGTGGTGACAAAGGTCATGGAGCATTGTGATGAGAAGACCTTGCATAATTGTGATGACGAGCGTCATGGGGCATGTGATGACAAGTGTTATGGAACATTGTGATCAGAAGGGTTTGGAGCATTGTGATGACAGAGGACATGGAGCATTTTGATTTCATTGTGATGACAATAGCATGAATCATTATGATGAAGGGCATGGTGCATTGTGATGACAGTGTTCATGGAGCATTGAGATGAAAAGCGGCATGGAGAATTGTGATTACAGAGGTCTTGGAGCATTGTGTAGACAAGGGTCATGGAGCCTTGTGATGACATGGCCGTGGAACATTGTGATGGCAGGGGTCATGGATCATTGTTATGACAGGTGTAATGGAGCATTGTGATGACAATGGCATGGAGCATTGTGATGACAAGGGCATGGAGCAATGTGATGACAGGGGCATGGAACATTGGTCTGACAAGTTTCATGTATTATTGTGATGACAGTGGGCATGGAGCATTGAGATGTCAAGGGCATGGAGCATTGTGGTGACAAAGGTCACAGAGCCTTGTGTGACGAGGGCATGGACCATTGTGAGGACAAAGGTCATGAAGCATTGTGATGACTGGAGTCATGGTGCATTGTGATGACAGGGTTCATGGAGCATTTTGATGACAAGGGCATGGAGCATTGTGATGACAGGGGCATGGAACATTGGTCTGACATGTTTCATGGATTATTGTAATGACCGTGGGCATGGCGCATTGTGATGACAAGGGCATGGAACACTGTGATGACAAGGTCATGGAATATTGCGAAGACAGGTGTCAGGGAGCATTGTGATGACATATGTCATTGTCCATTGTGATGACAATGGCATGGAGCATTGTGATACCAAGTTTCATGGAGGATTGTGATGACAAAGGTAATGGAGCATTTTGATGACAAGGGCTTGGAACACTGCGATGACAAGGGTCATGGAGCATTGTGATGACAAGGGCATGGAGCATTCTGATGAAAAGGTGCATGGAGCATTGAGATTACAGGGGTTTTGAAGCAATGTGATGACAAGGGCATGGAGCATTGTGATGAGCAGGCAATGGAGCATTCTGATGACATGCGTCATGGAGCTTTGTGATGACAAGGACATGGAGCATTGTGATTAAAGGGGTCTTGGAGCATTGTGATGAAAAGGGAATGGATCATTGTGATGAAAAATGCATGGAGCCTTGTCATGACAGGGTTCAAGGAGCATACTGATGACAACTGTCAGGGAGTATTGTGATGATAAGTGTATTGAGCATTGTGATGACAAAGATGATGGAGCATTGTGATGAGAAGACCATGGATAATTGGGATGACCAGCGTCATGGGGCATTGTGATGACAAGTGTTATGGAACATTGTGATCAGAAGGGTTTTGTGCATTGTGATGACAGAGGTCATTGAGCATTTTGATTTCATTGTGATGACAATAGCATGAAATATTATGGTGATGGGCACGGTGCATTGTGATGACAGTGTTCATGGAGCTTTGAGATGAAAAGGGGCATGGAGCATTGTGATTACCGGGGTGCTGGAGCATTGTGATGACAATGGCATGGAGCATAGTGAATGAGAAAGCCATGGAGCATTCTGATGACATGCGTCATGGAGCTTTGTGATGACAAGCACATGGAGCATTGTGATGACAAGGGTTATGGAGACTTGTGATGACAAGGCCGTGGAACATTTTAATGGCAGGTGTCATGGAGCATTGTTATAACAGCGGTAATGGAGCATTTTGATGAAAAGAGCATGGAACATTGGTCTTACAAGTTTCATGGATTATTGTGATGAGAGGGGGCATGGAGCATTGTGATTACAAGGGCATGGAACACTGTGATACATGGGTCATGGCGGATTGTAATGAAAAAGGCATGGAGCATTGTGTTAAGAAGAGCATCGAGCATTGTGATGAAAAGCATCATGGAGCCTGTGATGACAACTGCATGGAACAATGTAATGAGAGTGTTCATGGAGCATTTTGATGTCAATGGTATGGAGCATTGTGATGCCAAGGGTCATGGAGGAATGTGATGACAAAGTTAATGGAGCATTGTTATGACAGGGGTTTGGAGCATTGTGAGGACAAGGGTCATGGAGCATTTTGATGACAAGGGCATTGAGGATTGTGATGACAAGGGACATTGAGAATTTTGATGACAATTTCGTGAAGCATTGTGATGAAAAGCACATAGAGATTGCTATGACAGCGGTCCTTGAGCATTGCGATGACAAATGCATGGAGAATTGTTATGACCAGAGCATGTAACATTGTGATGAGAAGTGTCACGGAGCATTGTGATGGAAAGACCGTGGAGCATTGTGATGAGAAGATCATGGATATTTGTGATGACGAGCATCCTGGAGCACTGCAATGACAGGTGTCATGGAGCATTGTGATGACAGGGATCATGGAGCACTGTGATGACAAGTGTCTTGGAGCATTCTGATGACAAGCTGTGGAGTATTGTGATGACAATGGCATGGAGCCTTGTGAGAAAAAGGGCATGGAGCATTGTGATGAAAAAGGCATGGAGCCTTTTCATGACAGGGTTCAAGGAGCATTCTGAGGAAAAGTGTCAGGGAGCATTGTGATGACAGGTGTATTGAGCATTGTGAAGACAAAGGTCATGGAGCATTGTGATGACAAGGGCATGGAGTATTGTGATGACAGGCATCATGGCGCGTTGTGATGACAAGTATTATGGAACATGGTGATCACAAGGGTTTGGAGCATTGTGATGAGAGAGCTCATGGATCATTTTGATTTCAAGTATCATGGAGCATTGTGATGACAAGGGCATGAAGCAATGTGATCCCAAGGTTCATGGAGGATTGTGATGACACTGGTAATGGAGAATTGTGAGGACAAGTGCATGGAGCATTGTGATGACAAGGTCATGTAGCATTTTGCTGACAAAGGCATGGAGCACCGTGATGACAAGTGTCATGGAGCTCTGTGACGACAAGCGTCAAGGACCATTTTGATTACAGGGCTCATGGAGCATGGGGATGACAAGCGCATGGAATATTCTGATGACAAGTGGCATGGATAATTTTGATGCCAGTGGTCATGTAGCATTGTGATGACATAGCTCATGGAGCATTGTGATGAGAAGGTCATGGAGCATTGGGCTGAAAATATTCATGGAGTACTGTGACAACAGGGGTCATGGAGCATTGTGATGAGAAGGGAATGGATCAATGCGATGAGAAGATCCAGGAGCATTGTGATGAGAGGGCCATGGCGCCTTCTGATGACATGTGTCATGGAGCATACTGATAAAAAGGTTCATGGAGCATTGTGATTACAGGGGTTTTGTAGCATTGTGAAGACCAGGGCATGGAGCATTGTGATGAGAAGGCCATGGAGCATTCTGATGACATGCGTTATGGAGCTTTGTGATGAAATGGATATGGAGCATTGTGATTAGAGGGGTCTTGGAGGATTGTGATGAAAAGGGCATGGATCATTGTGATGAAAAATGCATGGAGCCTGGTCATGACAGGTTTCAAGGAGCATACTGACGACAAGTGTCAGGGAGCATTGTGATGACAAGTGTATTGAGCATTGTGATGACAAAGGTCATGGAACATTGTGATGAGAAGACCATGGACAATTGTAATGACCAGCGTCATGGGGCATTGTGATGACAAGTGTTATGGAACATTGTGATCAGAAGGGTTTGGAGCATTGTGATGACATATGTCATGGTGCATTGTGATGACAATGGCATGGAGCATTGTGATGCCAAATGTCATGGAGGATTGTGATGACAAAGGTAATGGAGCATTGTGATGACATATGCTTGGAGCATTGTGATGACGAGGGCATGGACAATTGTGATGACAAGGTCCATTGATAATTTTGATGACAATTCATGAAGCACTGTGATGACAACCACATGGAGCTTGCTATGACAGGGGTCATGGAGCATTGCGATTAAAAGTGCATAGAGAATTGTGATGACAAAGCATATAACACTGTGAGTAGAAGTGTCATGGAGCGTAGTGATGCCAAGGACGTGGAGAATTTTGATCACCAAAGACATGGAGCATTGTGATGACCAGGGCATGCAGCATTGTGATGGCAAGACCGTGGAGCATTGTGATGAGAAGACCATGGATAATTGTGAAGATGAGTGTCATGGAGCACTGTAATTACGAGGGGCATGGAGCATTGTGATGACAGGTGTTATGGAGAATTGTGATGACAGAGGTCATGGAGCATTGTGATGACAAGGGTCATGGATCATTCTGATGACAAGCTTGTGGAGTATTGTGATGACAATGGCATGGAGCATTGTGATGAAAAGTGCATGTAGCATTCTGATGAAAAACAAATGGAGCCTTTTCATGACAGGGTTCAAGGAGCATTCTGAAGACAAGGGTCAGGGAGCATTGTGATGACAAGTGTACTGAGAATTGTGATGACAAAGGTCATGGAGCATTGTGATGACAAGGGCATGGTGTATTGTGATGACAGGCATCATGGAGCGTTGTGATGACAAGTGTTATGGAACATTGTGATCACAAATGTTTGGAGCATTGTGATGACAGGGGTCATGGACCATTTCGATTTAAAGGAGCATGGAGAATTGTGATTACGGGGTCATGGAGCATTGGGATGACAAGGGCATGGATCATTGTGATGACAAGTTTCATGTAGCATTTTGATGACAACAGTCCCGGATCATTGTGTTGTCAGGGGTCATGGAGGGTTGTGATGACATTTGTCATGGAGCATTGTGATGACAGGTGTCATGGAGCATTGTATTGAGAATGTCATGGAACACTGGGCTGAAAATGTGCATGGAGTATTGTGATGACAAGAGTCATGGAGCATTGTGATGACAAGAGAAAGGAGCATTGTGATGACAAGGTCCTGGAACATTGTGATGAGAAAACCATGGAGCCTAGTGATGACATTCTCATGGAACATTCTAATGAAAATGGGCATGGAGCATTGTCATTGCAGGGGTCGTGGAGCATTCTGATGACAAGGGAATGGTGCATTGTGATGAGAAGGCCATGGAGCATTCTGAAGACATTCATCATGGAGCTTTGTTATGACAAGGGCATGGAGCATTGTGATTTCATGTGTATGGAGCCTTGTGATGACAAGGCTGTGGAACACTGTGATGACTGGGATCATGGAGCATTGTTATGACAGGGGTAATGGAGCATTGTGATGACAAGGCCATGGGGCATTGGTCTGAAAAGTTTCATGGATTATTGTGATGAGAGTGGGCATGGAGCATTGTGATGACCAGGGCATGGAGCAATGTGATGGCAAGACGGTGGAGCATTGTGATGAGAAGGCCATGGATAATTGTGATGACGAGCATCATGGAGCATTATGATGACAAGAGCCGTGGAGCATTCTGAAATAAGATATCACTTATGAAGGAAATGTAAACATAGCTACACATGAACTGAATTAGGAAAGAGAACAGAGTCTCACATTTAGAAATCATACTTATGCCTGCTTAAGTGGAAAGGAGAGGTGGGGAGATGCACAAAACCAGAGTTTGATATTAGCACAGGTACCGTTGCATAATCCAAATACAGAATAGACAAGAGCTACTCCTTCCTCAGTGAACGGGACTCAACAGCCCTATTCCCGCAGAGGAATATATCTGACTAGAAAGAATCTTAATATCTATGTATTGGTATGTCTCCGTAAGGGAATCAAGTGTGTCTAGAACGGCATAAACAAGTCAGGGAAAATGAGCTCAACCTAGTTATATAAATGAATTTCAAAAACAAAACAAAAAACAGTGAAATCCTAACACAATTCCTTCAGGTGTTCTGATGAAACCTGGAATGACCCTATTTAAAACGACAGCTGGATGAGACATAAGGCTAGACATTTTTGACTGAGAGGATTGGTGAGATTGAACGAGAAAATGCAGACCGTTTAAAGCAATAATGCATGCCACCAATTCCATGGGTCCCAACTCGACAGGTAAAAGGGAACATCACTACAGTTATAACATGTATGGGAAACGTAGAGAATGCACACACTGTGAATATGAAAGGATTCTAAAACTCAACTAATAGACCCTATCCTGGTGCTCCGGATTGAGTTTCCAACTGCTTTACTATCAATCTCCCAACTTGGAGAGAGAGCCCTTTATCCACCTGTTTCACACAGGTTGCCAATTTGGCAGAGGATGAAAGGGAAGAGGGAGAACCAATGAGGGAGTAGGTGTTAGGCATTTGGACGGGCACATGTCACTCTAATTTCCTGGCAGGAAGAAGAATTAACCAAAGTCTCAGCCACCCACCGGGAACCAGTATAGGTCCTGAAGCAAAATTGTGGACTTGACGTCAGCTCACAAAAAACGAGTTGAAAAATGGAGCTCAGGGCACAGAAATTCACAAAATGGCAGGGTAATAAAGGACAACAATCGTCAAAAAATCTGTTGAGGGAAGGCAAAGGGGCAGACTTGAAAGAGAGCAAAAATAGCAGGAATCAGATTTCAAGAGGTACGTTGGAATCGCCTTTAAAGCACAGGAAGAGGGGCACAACTTCGACAATGATGCACTTGGCCAAAAGGACGTATGTGTTTTCTCCTGAATATATTCAGGAGAAAACACATACGTCCTTTTTGGCCAAGCAAGGAAGCGGGCAATGCAAATCTGCACTACAAAGAAGTATCACTTCCCACTGGTCAAAAGGGACATCCGCAAAATGTGTAAACACCAGAAAGGCAAGACAGGCCCTGGTGAACTGGGAGCCTAGTTATGTTGATGGGCAGGATGTAAATTGCCAACTGCCTCTCTGGAGGAGTGCATTGTGTTCCCTACAACAAGTAAGCAACAGAGCTACTGATCCAAGGGCAATTCCAGTCTAAGGAATATACCTTGGAAAACTGAAAATCAATAAGACAGAGCCACCCCACCATTTAGAGCTGCACTGCTTACAAGAACCTCAACTTAGGTACACCTTAAATATCCCAGGAAAGACAAAAATGGTTCAAGAAATTGTGGTATTTACATATGATGGAATATCCCTCAGCCATGAAATCAGTGTCATAAGGCCAGTAGCAGCAAAATGAGTGGATTAAGGTACGATGATTCTAAGTGAAATAAGTCAAAGAGAAAAGAAACTTATCATAAGATATCACTTATGAAGGTCCTGTAAACATGGCTACACATGAAGTGAGTTAGGAAAGAGAACAGACTCTCACATTGAGAAAAAACTCTTATGCCTGCTTAAGGGGGAAGTAGAGGTGGGGTGATGCATAAAACCAGAGTTTGATATTAGTACATGTACCGTTCCAAAAACCAAGTACGGAGTAGAAAAGACCTACAACTTCCTAAGTGAAAGGGACTCAAAACACCATATTTCCCGCAGAGGAATATATCTGACTACTAAGAATCGTAAAACCTATGTATTGATATGTCTCAATCAGGAAATCAAGTGTGTCTACACTGGCAGAATCATGTCAGTGACAATCAGCTCAAATGCACTATAAAAAGGAATTTCAAAAACAAAACAAAAAAACAGGGAAATTCTTTACAATTCCTTCAGGGGCTCTGATGAAAACTGGAATGACCCTATCTACAATGACAGCTGGATGTGGCATAAGGCAGGACACTAGGGACTGAGAGGATTGCTGAGATTCGATGAGCAAATGCAGACCATTTAAAGCAATAATGTGTGGCACACATTCCAAGGGTCCCATCTCTCCAGGTTGAAGGGAATATTACTACAGCTATAACATGTACGGGAAACCTAGAGAATGGACACACAGTGAATACAAAAGGTTTTTAAAACTCAACTAATTGTCTCTCTCCTGGTGCTCCGGTTTGAATTTCCAACTGCTTTACTATCAATCTCCCAACTTGGAGAGACAGCCCCTTTAACCTCCTGGTTCTCACATGTTGCCAATTGGCAGAGAATGAAAGGTAAGTTGGAGAATCAATGAGAGAGTAGCTGTTAGAAATTTGGACGGGCACATATAACTCTAATTTCCCGGCAGGAAGAAGAATTAATCAAAGTCTCAGCCATCCACTGGGAACCAGTATAGGTCCTGAACCAAAATTTTGGACTTGCGGTCAGCTCACAAAAAACGAGTTGAAAAATGGGGCTCAGGGGCACAGCAATTCACAAACTGGCAGAGTAATAAATGACAACTATCGTCCAAAAATCTGTTGAGGGTAGGCATCGATGCGGACTTGAAAGCGAGCCAGAATAGCAGGAAACATATTTCAAGAGGTACATTGGAATTCCCTTTAAAGCACAGGAAGAGGGGCAGAACTTCGACAATGATGCAGTGGGCCAAAAAGGGGATATGCGTTTTCTCCTGAATATACTCAGGAGAAAACGCATACGCCCTTTTTGGCCGAGCAAGCAGGCAGGCAATGCAAATCTGCACTACAAAGCAGTATCAGTTCCCAGCGGACAAAAGGGACATCCGCAAAATGTGTAAAAACTAGAAAGGCAACACAGGCCCTTGAGAAATGGGAGACTAGTTATGCTGATGGTCGGGATGTAAATTGCCAACTGCCTCTCTGGAGGAGTGCATTGTGTTCCCTAAAACAAGTAAACAACAGAGCTACAGAGACACGGGCACTTCCAGTCTATGGAATATTCCTTGAGAAAACTGAAATTCAATAAGACAGAGCCATCCCAAAATTTAGGGCTGCACTGCTTACAAGAACCTCAACTTGGGTACACCTGAAATATCCCAGGAAAGACAAAAATGGTTCAAGAAATTGTGTTATTATGTACGACGGAATATCCCTCAGCCATGAAATCAATGTCATAAGGCCAGTAGCAGCAAAAGGAGTGGATTCAGGAACGATGATTCTAAGTGAAATAAGTCACAGAGAAATAAAAACTTATCATAAGATATCACTTATGAAGGTCCTGTAAACATGGCTACACATGAACTGAGTTAGGAAAGAGAACAGAGTCTCACATTTAGAAAACACTCTTATGCCTGCTTAAGGGGGAAGGAGAGGTGGGGTGATGCATAAATCCAGTGTCCTAAATTAGCACAGATACCGTTCCATAAACCAAGTATGTAATAGACAGCACCAAATCCCGGCACAATGAACTGGACTCAACAACACCTATTCATTGCAGAGGAATATATCTGACTTGTAATAATTCTAAAACATATGTATTCTCATGTCTCCATAAAGGAATCATGCCTGTGTATAACGGAATGCACAGCACTGAAATTTAGCTAAACATCCTTGTAAAAATAAATTTCAAAAGCAAAATGCAAAAACTGCAAAACAGAGAGAAAGTCTTAAAAATTACTTTCAGGTCCTGTGATACAACCTGGATTGACCACCTTTACACCCACAGCTGGAGGAGACATAAGACTGGACACTTGGGGCTGACAAGATTGCTGAGGTTGTGTGAGCAAAAGAACACCACTTAGAGCAATACTGTGTATTACCCATTCTAGTGGCCCCAACTCTCCAAGTTTAAGGGAATCTTCCCACAGTTAAAACATGCATGGGAAACCCGTTGGATGGTACAATGTGTAATCGGGAAAGTTTTCTAAAATGTACCTCATTTTTCCTTTCCTCATGCTCGGCTTAGCCATTCCATCTGCAATACTGAAAATCTCCCCGCTTGGAGTGTCAGCGGATTTACCCTCCTGTTATGCACAGTTTGCAAATTGTGCAGAGGATGAACAGGAAGAGGGGAAACAAATGAGACATTAGCTGTAGGTGTTTGGATGGGCACATGTCACTCTAGTTTCACCTCAGGAAGAAGAATTAAACAAAGGCTCAGCCTGCAACCCCGGAACCAGACAAGGGCCTAAAGCCATCCTGCGGTATTGCAGCCAGCTCACAAATAAGCAAGTTAAAAAATGGAAATCAGGGGCACAGCAATTCACAAACTTGCAGAGTTATAAAGGACAACTATCATCCAGAAATATATTGAGGTAAGGCAGTGAAGAGGATTTGAAAGCAAGGCAGAATTGAAGGAAACAGATTTCAAGAGGTAGATTGGAGTCATCTTTAAAGCACATGAAAAGCGACAGAACTTCGACAATGTTGCCCTTGGCCGAAAAGGGAGTATGTGTATTTTTTGAATATATTCGGGAAAAAAATGCATACGCCCTTTTTGGCCAAGCAAGCCATCAGGCATTGTAAATCCACACTACATAGAAGTGTCACCACCGGTCAAAAGGGCCATCCGCAAATAGTGTAAAAACCACAAATGCAGGACAGGCCATGGAGAAAAGGGAGCCTGGTTATGCCGATGGACAGGATGTAAATTGCCAACAGCCTCTCTGGAGAACTGTATGTTGTTTTCGAAAACAGAGCTACAGAGCATAGCACACTTCCACTCATGGGCGTGTATTTTGGGAAAAATAAAAATCCACAACACACAGCCAGCCCAAAATTTAGGGCTGCTCTGTTTACAAGAACCTCGACTTCGGTATACTTTAAATACACGAGGAAAGGAAAAAAAAAATGGATAAAGATGTTGTGGTACTTGTATACCATGGAATGTCACTCAGACATAAAATCAATGTCATAAGGCCAATAGCAGCATAATGAGTGGATTTAGGTACGATGATGCTAAGTGAAATGAGCCACAAAGAAAATGAAACTTATTGTAATATATCACTTATAGAGGGAATGTAAACATGGCTACACATGAACTGAATTTCAAAAGAGAACAGAGTTACACATTTAGAAAACACACTTATGCCTCCTTAAGGGGAAAGGTGATGTGGTGTGATGTGTAAAAGCAGAGTTTGAAATTAGCACGGATACCATACCATATACCATATATGTAATAGACAAGACCTACTCCTTTCTCAATGAACTGGACACAAAACACACTATTCAATGAAGAAGAATATATCTGACTGGTAATAATTTTGAAACCTATGTATTTATATGTCTCCATAATGGAATCAAGTGTATGTAGATTGGCATAAAAACAGATCAATGGAACAGGACAGAAAGCCCAGAGCTAAACCTACATACCTATGGCTATCTCATCTATGACAAAGGAGCTAAGGATATACAATGGAGAAAAGACAGACTCTTCAGTAACTGGTGCTGGGAAAACTGGACCCCTACACATAAAAGAATGAAATTAAGACACTAGATAACACCATACACAAAAATAAACTCTAAATTGATTAGAGATCTAAATATAAGACCAGACACTATAAAACACTTAGAGGAAACCATAGGCAGAACACTCTATGACATAAATCACAGCAAGATCCTTTTTGACCCACCTCCTAGAGAAATGGAAATAAAAACAGAAATCAACAAATGGGACCTAATGAAACTTAAAAGATTTTACACAGTACAGGAAAACATAAACAAGATGCAAAAACAACCCTCAGAATGGGAGAAAATATTTTCAAATGAAGCAATTGACAAAGGATTAATCTACAAACTTTACAAGCACCTCATGTAGCTCAATATCACAAAAACAAACAACCCAATTCAAAAACGTGCAGAAGACCTAAATAGACATTTCTCCAAAGAAGATATACAGATTGCCATGAAACACATGAAAGGATGCTGAACATCACTAAACATTAGAGAAATGCGAATCAAAACTACCGTGAGGTATCACCTCACAGCAGTCAGAGTGGCAATCATCAAAAAATTCTACAAAACAATAAATGCTGGAGAGGCCTTTATTGGAGAAAAGGGAACACACTTGCACTGTGGGTGGGAATGTAAATTAATATGGTCACTAGGGAGAACAGTAAGGAGTTTCCTTTAAATAACTAACAATAGAAGTACCATACGACACAACAATCCAACTACTGGGCATTTGCCTTGCGAAAACCATAATTCAAAAATAGTTATGTACAAAAATGTTCATTGCAACTCTATTTACAATAGCCAGGACATGGAAGCAACCTAAGTGTCCATCGACAGATGAATGGATACAGAAGATCTGGCATATATATACAATGGAATATTACTCAGCCATAAAAAGAAGCAAAACTGAGTTATTTGTACTGAGGTGGATGGACTTAGAATCTGTCCTACACAGTGAAGTAAGTCAGAAAGGGAAAAACAAATACTGTATTTTAACAGAGACATATGGAATCTAACAAAGAAAAAAAAGTTTTAAAGAACCTAGTGGCAGGACAGGATTAAGGACACAGACAGAGAGAAAGGATTTGAGGACAACAGAAGGGGGATGGGTAAGATGGGAAGAAGTGAGAGAGTGGCATGGACATAAATACATTACCAAATGTAATACCCATAGCTACTGGGAAGCAGCCACATAGAACAGGGAGATCAGCTCGGTGCTTTGTGACCACATAAAGGGGTGGGATATGGAGTGTGGGAGGGAGATGCAAGAGGGAGGGGATCTGGTGATATTTGTATATGTATAGCTGATTCACTTTGTTAGACAGCAGAAACTAACACTCCATTGTAATGCAATTATAGTCCAATAAAAGTGTAAAAGGAAAAAAATAAAGCCCAGGGATAAACCTACACACCTATGCTCAACTAAACTATGCAAAGGAGGCAAGACTTTACAATGGAGAAATGAGAGTCTCTTCAATCAGTGGTGCTTTGAAATATGGACAGCTACATGTAAAAGAATGAAATTAGAACACTCCCCAACACCATACATAAAAATATATTCAAAATGGATTAGAGACCTTAATGTAAGACTGGACAGTATAAAACTCTGAGAGGAAAACTTACGAATAATACTCTGACGTAAATCACAGCAAGATCTTTTTTGATCCACCTCCTATACTAATGAAATAAAAAAAAGAAACGAAACAGATGGGAACTAGTGAAACGTAAAAGCTTTTGCAATGCAAAGGAAACTACAAACAAGAGGAAAAGACCTCCCGCAGAATGGCAGAAAATATTTGCAAACGAATCAATGGACAAATGATTAATCTCCAATATATATAAACAGCTCATGCAGCTCAATATTAATAAAACAAACAACCCAATACAAAAATGGAAAAAAATCTAAATAGGCATTTCTTCCAAGAAGACATAGAGATGGCCAAGACGCACATGAAAATCTGTTCAACATCACTAATTATTAGAGAAATGGAAATCGAAACTACAATGAGGTATCATGTCACACGTGTTAGAATGGGCATCATCAGAAAATCTACAAACAACAAATGCTGGAGAGGGTGTGGAGAAAAGGAACCTTCTGCCACTATTGTTGTGAATGTAAATCAATACAGTCTCTATGGAAAACAGTATGGAGGTTCCTTAAAAAACTAAAAATAGAATTACCATATAATCCAGCAATCCCACTACTGCGCATATACCCAGAGAAAACCATAAATCAAAAAGACACATTCACCATAATGTTCATTGCAGCACTATTTACAGTAGCCAGGTAATGAAAGCAACCTAAGTGCCCACAGACAGACGAATGGATAAAGATGTGGTACATACATACAATGGAATATTACTCAGCCATACATAGGAATGAAATTAGGTCATTTGTAGAGACCTTGATGGATCTAGAGACTGTCATACAGAGTGAAGTAAGTCAGAAAGAGAAAAACAAATATTGTATATTAATGCATATATGTGGAACCTAGAAAAATGGTACAGATGAACCGGTTTGCAGGGCAGAGATAGAGACACAGATGTAGAGAACAAACATATGGACACCAAGGGGGGAACGTCATGTGAGGTTGGTGGTGGGATGAATTGGGAGACTGGGATTCACATGTGCACACTTATATGTAAAAAATAGATATCCAATAAGAACCTGCTGTATAAAAGAAATAAATAAATTTTAAAAAATTAAAAATAAATAAATAACATTTAATAAAATAAAACAGAAAAAAAGTTTTTCCCTTCATATAGACGTCTCTATATTAATGCATTATTTCTATGTTTATATCTCTAAATTAAAAAAAAAAGAGGAATAAATAAAATCTACCTTGAACCAAAAAGAAAAAAGGAAAAAAAAAAACAGAAACCACCAGTTATACAGAGGAAAATCATATAAGGGCACTTGTTCCAGTGGTAAAAAATTCTTAAGTTGGTCAGTGGTGGGAAATAATCTCCCAGGCTGTCAGCAGCGATCCCCCCCCACAAGGAGCATCCTCATTGCAAAACTCTGGGACTGTGTCGAGGCGTCTGTAAGTAAATGTGAGCTGAGCCCCAGTCCTGCTGCAGCTGAACACTTCCCACCCTTTCCAGGTAAATCACCTGAATATGTACAAAAACTTGCAAGCCTAGGGGAAGGGCAGTGGAGCCACACCAGCGACTGCACGCAGGCCGACTTGGTGCCTGTAGGCCAGCCAGGATGGTCCTGGCCCCAGATGCTCTTCTGGAAGCTTTCCATTTCCCTGCCTGAGATACCCCTCCTGCCACGGCCCCCACTGATTTTTTACTTCCTCACCTCTGCCTGGGGAGAAATTCCAGCGGCAGGTATGGGTGACACATCCTCTTCTTTAGCAGGTGGCAGCCTGGCAACTCCTGCAGAAACTCCAGCCGAGCCCCACTCACACTGGGCCACACACAAAGCCAAGGCCCCTCACTCCCTCCCACCACCCCAGCCCCGACAGTGCTGACGGGGCAGAGAATATGGAGTCAGGCAGAGCTACAGGAGCTCTTGCTGACTGGAGAGGTCTTTATATTGACCTCAACCCAGGCACACCTGGGGAGGGCTGGCAGGCAGTGTCAGGCTGCCCAAATCAGCCAATCCTCACCCCTCAGGGGCTCACAGTTGCAGAAAATGAACCTTGCTAAACGGGCCAGGCCCAAGGAACAGGTGTGGGCTCTTGAGAGTCAGGATAGACAAGGGGCTGCAGCTGCAGCTTGTTTTCTTATCGTTTTATCTGGTCCATGAGTGGAAAACAACTTCAAGAAGACCCTATCCTAATGAGAGGAACCCAGGAGTCAGGGAGAGGAGTGATGGTGTGTGGAGACAGAGTCCTGGTGCCCTGGCTGAAGTGGAAGTGTCTGGAAGAGCAGGCAGAGAGAGGCCACACAGACTGATACCCAGGGTCACCGACCTGTCAGAGCTGCTGTTTGTTAGTTCAAGTCCTGCTCTGAGGTGTTCTGTTTCAGCTGTGAGCGACAGGTGAGCTGGGGGTTCTCTGCAAGGTGGGCTATGTGCACGGTTCCTGTGTGTCCAGCCCTGCTGGGGCACCTGCCCAGGGGAGCTCCATATCCTGGGAAGGGCCTGACTATGAGAGGCCCATGGGCTGCTGTGTAGCTGCACAGATGAGCTCCATACTCTGGGAGAGAGTTGACCACAAGTGCCCAGTGGGCTGTGGTGTGGGGGATGCAGCCCAGCTGAGTTCCATATCCTGGGATTGGCCTGACCACGAGAGCCCCATGGGCTGCTGGAGACCTGGTAAAGGATATCAGGACAGTCAGTGAAGCCACCGAGGATATACATCCAGTAGCTCCTATTTCCTACACCCTGCTGGTCATTCTACCATCCACCAGGCCATGGCATTCTGTATTAGACTTCAATGATGCCTTCTTCTGTATTCCAATCATCTCAGAGTCACAAGAATTTTTGGCTTGTGAGTGGCAGGACACAACATGCAACAAAAGCAATAATGCTGGGCCATCCTGCACCAATGGTTCAAAAATCCCCTCACCTTCATTGGGGAAATGTCCTCTAAAGACCTAAAAGTTCTACCTCTGTAAAAGGGAACCCTCCTTCAATATGCAGATGACATTCTGATTGTCAGGTCTACTAAAGACGCCTCTGAACTACCTAGCCAAGAAAGAATAGAAGGTGTCCAAGAAAAAGGCTCAAATATCCCAGGCTAAGGTGACATGCCTGGGCTTCATTCTCACAGATATTAGGAGAAACGCATCCCAGGATAGGGAAGAAGCCATTTGCAGCCTTACCTCTTCTAAAACTAGAAGACAGCTTAGGGGTTCCTGGGGAGGCCAAGGTTTTATGCATCTGGATCCATAACTACAGTCTAATAGCTGGGCCTCTACATGAAACACTGACACGAAAGGATGATGATCCTTTAGGATAGAATCCAGAAACAGCCTTTCAAGAATGGAAAGAGCAGTCAATTCAGGCCCTTGCCCAGGAACTCCCTAATTTAGCTAAACCCTTTGAACTTTACATACCCGGTCAAAGGTTAATCACCCTTGGAGCCTTAGTGCAAAAACTGGGACCACTTGAAATGGGGCAACACAAGAATGCCCTTCAGGTATGATAAACTATGGTCACCAAGGGCTTTGCTCACCGCCCCATCAGGGCAGGATACTGGGGTATCTAAAAAGCTGGAAATCAGCAGCCCGCAAGACCAGCTCCCTCCTAAGGGAAAAGGACCCCACGTGGTGATCCTAACCACCCATCAGGCCCTGAATTTGCAGTGGTCGCTCTGTGGACACACTGACCTCGAGTGAGGAGGCCCTCCAACTCCAACCTCCACAGAGACAAACGGGGGCAATGGGCCCCCAAGAAGACACGTGTGACCATAACTTGACCTGGAGTTTCTCTCAGAAAACAAGTCTGTGCCCAGAAAGAGCAGACTACAGCTTGGAGGACTTACTGCACCCAGAGGGGAGCTAATAAGCTTGGCGGGGGAATAGTTTATTCAGGATTTCACCATAGAAAACCCTACAGACACCGCGGTGATTGTGGCCAATATGAACGGCTGGACTGCTGGCTACTTCAAAAGGCCGTTGACTCAGTGGACGTAATGGTCCTGGATCACCACCGACCCTGGACTGTCTGGGAGTTGAGCGGGCAGGGCTCTGACACATGGTGCTGTTTGTACATTAATTCAGGGACCTAATTAAAGAAAGCACAGACTACTGGTCAGAGCATCTAGGCTGGCAAAAACCGTCAGCCTAAGGTTGCCAAACAAATGTGGGGTGCGGTGAAACCTGCCACAGCAGCATCTCTGTGCATCGCTTTCCTGGACCCTTAAAGGTCAATCGAATCTATAACACTTCCAATGCTGGTGCTCAGGTGGACGAGCAGTGAGGCAGGAGGCATTGGGACAATCAACCTCACCTGGAGGCTGCTGGGGAGAAGTTTTGCCCCTCCCCCGTGTATGAGGGCTCCCACCTCAGCATGAAGCAGTTACAAAAGAGGGGTCTGCACCCTCAGCACCCCAAGAATGAGGTACGGGACAAAATGCAGAGGAAGTGTTCATCTCCGGCAACGTTCATTAAAAATTCCTGGGAGATAAAAAGAGAATCTGGGCAATAAAAAAAAAGTCTAACCTGTTTTCCTTTGTGCTTTGTCTAATTTCACGTGCTCCTAGGGTTCCGCATGCAGAGGTCCCACACCCGGCACATCAGACCAGATTTCCTAGAGCAGAATGGCTGTGTCGACACCTCAGCTAGCATGGTCCCATGCAGACTCCGCAACATAGAGCCTGAGCTGCAGCCAACCCAGCCCTCGAGAGCTCCATCCCCTCCCTCCCGATGACGCTGCCGGGACCCCTACAAAGCAGCCCAGCCCACAGCCCGCGGGGTAGTGAATGCTCTCACCTCTCCATTCTGTTTTCAAAATATAAAGTTTCCTTTGCTTCTGAACCAAACTCAGTCTTGATCTTTTGGCTCCAATGACACTGGGCTCGGGGATTCCTGTTGGGATCCACTCTGGAGGATCAGTAACAGAAATTGAGAACATTGTAACTTCAATGAACAGATATGTGAGCCAAACTGTAGTTAACATAGAGCAGTGTATAAGGCTCGGGTATAATAAGATGTTTCTAAGACTTACATTTGATATTTCCATCACTTTATTATAAGCAAGTTCAGTGAAGACGTCTGTCTTATTTGTCAGGTCAACATTAGAGAACTGAAGTGATTTATTCCCAAGGATGTACATTGAATATTCTTGGCTGAAGCTTCAATTTTGTTTTGAATGCTTTTCCATTGAAAATGATACCTCTCTTTAAGCTTCCCCATTTCTGAGAAGTATAAAATCTTATAATTTATTATTAGCAAAGGGGAAATGTAGGAGAAGGGATAAATTAACAGTTTGGGATTAACACATACATACTGCTATGTACAAAACAGATCATCAACAAGGAACTACTGTATAGCACAGGGAACTACACTGAATATTTTGCAATAACCTACAAGGGGAAATAATCTGAAAAAGAATAGATATTTTTATTGACATCATCTATCAATGACAGATAAAATGTAACCTAAGCAAGGCCAGTGGTGAACACTTCTGATACCGAAGATTTCAATCATCTAATGTTTGGACTCTGCCTATTTTCCAAGGCCCTTAATGGACATATGTGTAGCCGTAGCATAAACATTCCCCAATTTGGGGTTCTGGGAGGCACTAATTTGGAAAAAACCCTGGTGTTCCACTTACATGCACGGGACCCTTCCTACGGCTAAAACATGCCTGTCACACCTAGAGGATGGTACACCGTTTGATCGGAAAGAGTTTGGAAAAGGCACCTCATCTCCTCATCGCCTGGTGCTCGGGTTCACCCCTCCAGCATCTTTCCTAACAATCTCCTCACTTGGGGATATCAGCACAGTCAACATCCTGTTGCACACAGTTTGGAATTTGTCCAGAGGATGAAGCGGAAGGATGAGAAAAATTTAGAGACAAGTCTTAGGTGTTCAGACAGGCACATGCCACTCTAATTTCCAATCCGGGAGGCAAATTCATCAAAGGCTAGAATTGCCCATGGAAACAGAATAGGGCTAGAGGAAATCCTGCTGTTTTGTGTACAGTTTCCAAAAACACAAGTTGAAAAATGGAAATCAGGCAAACTAAAATTCATGAAACTGCAGAGTTGAAAATATCTATCGTCAAAAAATGTCTTGAGGTAAGTCACAGAAAAGGACTTGTAAGCAAGAGAGATTGTCAGGAAACAGATTTGAAGAGGTAGAAAGGACTCCCCATTAAAGCACAAGAAAAGGGGCTGAACATCGCCAATGATACAGTTGGCCAAAAAGGGCGTATGCAATTTTTCTGAATATATTCAAGTAAAGGCCATACACACTTTTTATCCAACCAAACAGGTGGGCACTGGAAATCAATATTACAAAATGTATCACTTCACATCAGTCAGAAGGGCCATCCACATAAAGTGTAAACACCCGAAATGCAGGAGAGGGTGAGGAGAAAAGGGAGCCCTGTGAGGCTGATAGTGGAAATGTAATTTGCCAACGGCCACTCTGGAGAAGTGTATTGTGTTTGCTAAAACATCTAAAAAATGAGCTACAGAGCATAGGGCACTTGCACTCATGGGCGTATACCTTGGGAAAAACAAAAATCAACAGAAAACAGGCACCCCAACGTTTACCACCTCTCTGTTAAAAATGGCCTCAACTTGGATATAACCTAAATGTCCCTGGGAGGATAAAATTGATAAAAGAGATGGGGTACTTATGTAGAGTGGAATATTACTCATCCAGAAATCAATGAAATAAGGCCAGTTGTAACAACTCTGGAGGAGTTACATACGATCATTCTAAGTGACGTATGTCAGAAAGAAAAAGACACATATCATAAGATGTCACTTAGAGGTGGAATCAGAAATGGCTACACATGAAATAAATTACAAAACAGAAACATAGTCAAATATGTAGAAAATAGACATAAGGCTACTAAATGGGAAAGGTGGGGAAGGGTGAGGTATTATCCAGGAGGTTGAAATTAGCAAATATACCATTCAAAGTACCAAATTGAATAACAGACAAGGCCTACACGGTACATCAAAGAACTGCACTCAGCCCACTCAAGTCAATGGAAAATAATACATATGACTGCTAAGAATCTGATAAAGAATTTATTGATGTCTCACAGTATATGAATCAAGAGGATGTACAGCAGCAAAAAACAGAGCTTTGAAAATCAGCTGTAACCAATATAAAAATAAATTTAAAAATATTTATAAAAACAGTGAGACAGACAAAAACTCTTACAACTTTTGTTGAAGGGCTACGATGTAACATGGATTGAACACATGTAGACCCACAGCAGGATGATATATAAGGCAGGAAGCTATGCACGCTAAGAGATGTTAGAGAGGCTGGGTGAGAAAATGCAGACCTTTTAAAGTAATACTGCCTGATTCCCATTCCATGGGTACCAAAACTGCAGGTTCAAGGGAATCTTCTGACAGCGAAAACATGCCTGGGAAACCGAGACGAATGTACACTGTGTGATCAGGAAAGGTGTCGAAAATGCACCTCATTTTTAATCTCCTGGTGCTGGGGTTCACCATTCCAGCCAAATTACTAACAATCTCCCCACTTGGAGAATCAGCACCTTTAACCTCCTGTTTCACACAGTTTGCAATTTGTGCAGAGGATAAACGGGAAGAGAGGGAACCAATGAGAGACTAGCTGTAGGAGTTTTGACAGGCACATGTCACTCTAATTTACTATTAGGAAGAAGAATTAACCAAAGGCTCAACCTGCCTCTCCAGAACCAGAATAGGGCGGGAAGCAATACAATGGTTTGGCGGCCAGCTCACAAAAAATGCGAGTTGCAAAATGGAGCTCAGGAGCAGATAATTCAAAGACCTGCAAAGATAAAAATGATAACCAACGTCCAAAAATATATTCAGGTACAGCAACGAAGAGAATCTGAATGAGAGGCAGAATTATAGGAAACAGATTTCAAAACGTAGATTGGAATCACATTTAAAGCATAGGAAAAGCAGGAGAATTTCTAAAATGATGCAGTTGGGCAAAACGGTGTATGCCTTTTTTCATGAATATCTTCAGGAAAAATACACATACAGAGTTTTTGGCCAAGCAAGCAAGCGGGAAATGCAAATCCGCACAACAACGAAGTCTCAATTTCCACTGCTCAGAAAGGCCATCCAAAAAATGTGTACAAACCAGAAATGCAGGAGAGGCCATGGAGAACAGGGAGCTAGTCACGCTGATGGGTGGGGTATAAATATCCAAGAGCCACTCTGAAGAAGTGTATGCTGTTTCCTAAAACATTTAAATACAAAGCTACCGAGCATAGGGAACTTCCACTCATGGGCCTATCACTTGGGAAGACTAAATATCAACAAGACACAGGCACCCCAATGTTTAAGGCTGCTCTGCAAACAAGAACCTCAACTTCAGTACACCTTAAATATTAAAGGAAAGAGAAAATTGTGTAAAGAACTTGTGGTAATTTTGTTCAAAAGAATATCACTCAGATATAAAATCAATGTCATAATGCCAGTAGCAGCATAACGAGTGGATTAAGGTACAATGATTCTAAGTGAAATAAGTCACACAGAAAAAGAAACTTATCATAAGATATCACTTAGGAAGGTCCTGTAAACATTGCTACACAAGAACTGAGTTAGGAAAGAGAACAGAGTCTCACATTGAGAAAACACTCTTATGCCTGCTTAAGGGGCAAGGAGAGGTGGGCTGATGCATAAAGCCAGAGTTTGATATTAGCACAGGTACCATTCCATAAACCAAATACAGAATAGACAAAACCTACACCTTCCTCAGTGAACGGGACTCAACACAACTATTCCCCGCAGAGGAATATATCTGACTAGTAAGAATCTTAAAACCTATATATTGATATGTCTCCATAAGGGGATCAAGTGTGTCTAGACCGGCATAAACACGTCGTTGAAAATCAGCTCAATCCCATTATTAAAATGAATTTCAAAAACAAAACAAAACAAGAAAAACAGCGAAATTCTTAAACAATGCATTCAGGGGTTGTGATGAAACCTGGAATGACCCTATCTGCAAAGACAGCTAGATGAGACATAAGGATGGACACTTGGGAATGAGAGGACTGGTGAGATTGGGTGAGAAAATGCAGACCCTTTAAAGCAGTATTGCATGCCACCCATTCCATGGGTCTCAACTCTCCAGGTAGAAGGGAATATCACTACAGTTATAACATGTATGGGAAACCTAGAGAATGGACACCCTGTGATGGCGTAAGATTTGTAAAAGGCTCCTAATTTTTCCTCTCCTTCTGCTCCAGTTTGGCAATCCAACTGCTTTACTATCAATCTCCCACCTTGGAGAGTCAGCCCGTATAACCTCCTGCTTTGCACAGTTTGCAAATTGTGCAGAGGATGAAAGGGAAGAGGGAGAACCAATCAGAGAGTAGCTGGAGGCATTTGGACGGACATATGTCAGTCTAATTTCCCGTCTGGAAGAAGAATTAACCAAAGCGTCAGCCTGCACCCCCGGAACCAGTATATGTCCTGAAGCAAAATTGTGGATTTGCGGGCAGCTCACAAAAACACGAGTTGAAAATTGGAGTTTGGGGCAGATCAGTTCACAAACCTGCAGAGTTATAAAGGACAACTCACTTCCAAAAATCTGTTGAGGGAAGGCAACGAAGTGGACTTGAAAATGAGGCAGAATTGCACAAAACATATTTCAAGAGGTAAATTGGAATCGCCTTTAAAGCACAGGAAAAGCGTAACAACTTCAAAAATGATGCACTTGGCCAAAAAGAGTGTATCCATTTTCTGCTGAATATATTCAGGAGAAAACACATACGCTCTTTTTGGCCAATCAAGTAAGTGCACAATGCAAATCCGCACTACAAAGAATTGTCAATTCCCACCGGTCAAAAGGGACATCCGAAAATCTGTACAAACCAGAAAACAAAGACAGAGATGACAAGGGCATGAAGCAATGTGATCCCAAGGGTCATGGAGGATTGTGATGACAAGGTCATGTAGCATTTTGCTGAAAAATGCATTTAGCATTGTGATGACAAGGGTCATGGAGCACTGTGATGACAAGTGTCACGGAGCATTGTGATTACAGGGGTCATGGAGCATTGGGATGACAAGGGCATGGATCATTGTGATGACAAGGGTTATGGAGAATTTTGATGACAAGAGTCCCGGATCATTGTGTTGTCAGGGGTCATTTAGCGTTGTGATGACAGTGGTCATGGAGCATTGTGATGACAAGTGTTCTGAATAAGTGAGATGAGAAATTCATGGAGCTTTGGGCTGAAAATGTTCATGGAGTATTGTGATGACAGGGGTCATGGAGCATTTTGATGACATGGGCATGGAGCATTCTGCTGAGAAAAACATGGAGCGTTCTGATGACATGCATCATGGAGCTTTGTGATGACAAGGGCATGGAGCATTGTGATTACAGGGCTCTAAGAGCACTGTGAAGAAAATGGCATGGATCATTGTGATGAAAAAGTCATGGAGCATTGTCATGACAGGGTTCAAGGAGCATATTGACGACAAGTGTCAGGGAGCATTGTGATGAAAAGGGTATTGAGCATTGTGATGACAAAGTTCATGGAGCATTGTGATGAGAAGACAATGGATAATTGTGAAGACGAGCGTCATGGGGAGTTGTGATGACAAGTGTTATGGAACATTGTGATCACAGGGGTTTGCAGCATTGTGATGACAAAGAACATGGAGCATTATGATTTCATTGTGATGTCAATAGCATGAAGCATTATGATGATGGGCAGGGTGCATTGTGATGACAGGGTTCATGTAGCATTGAGATGGAAAGGGCATGGAGCCTTGTGATTACAGGTGTCTTGGAGCATTGTGATGACAAGGGCATGCAGCATTGTGATGAGAAGGCCATGGAGCATCCTGATGACATGCGTCATGGAGCTTTGTGATGACAAGGGCATGCAGCATTGTGATTTCAGGGGTCTTGGAGCATAGTGATGAAAAGGGCATGGATCATTGTGACGGAAAATGCATGGAGCCTTGTCATGACAGGGTTCAAGGAGCATACTGACGACAAGTGTCAGGGAGCATTGTGATGACAAAGTTCATGGAGCATCGTGATGAGAAAACCATGGATAATTGTGATGACGAGCGTCATGGGGCGTTGTGATGACAAGTGTTATGGAACATTGTTATCACAAGGGTTTGGAGCATTGTGATGACAGGGTTCATGGAGCATTGAGATGAAAAGGGGCATGGATCATTGTGATTAAAGTGGTCTAGGAGCATTGTGATGACAACGGCATGGACCATTGTGATGAGAATGCAATGGAGCATTCTGATGACATGCGTCATGCAGCTTTGTGATGACAAGGGCATATAGCATTGTGATGACAGTGGCATGGAACATTGGACTGACAATTTTCATGAATTATTGTGATGACAGTGGGCATGGAGCATTGTGATGACAAGGTCATGGAATACTGTGAAGACAGGTGACAGGGAGCATTGTGATGACATATGTCATGGTCCATTGAGATGACAATGGCATGGAGCATTGTGATGCCATGTGTAATGGAGGATTGTGATGACAAAGGTAATGGAGCATTGTGATGACAATGGCTTGGAGCATTGTGATAACAAGGGTCATGGAACATTGTGATGACAAGGGCATGGAGCATTGTGATTACAACGGACATTGAGAATTTTTATGACAAGGTCATGAAGCATTTTGATGACAAAGGCATGGAGCTTGCTATGACAGGGTTCATGGGGCATTGCGAAGACAAGTTCATGGAGAATTGTGATGACAAGATCATGTAACATTGTGATGAGAAGTGTCATGGAGCATTGTGATGACAAGGACATGGAGAATTGTGATGACAAGGGACATGGAGCATTGGTATTACCAGGGAATGGAGCATTGTGATGGCAAGACCGTGGAGTACTGTGATGAGAAGACCATGAATAACTGTGATGACGAGCATCATGGAGCACTGTAATGACAAGGGTCATGGAGCATTCTGAAGACAGGTGTCATGGAGCATTTTGTTCACAGGGGTCAGGGAACATTGTGATGACAGGGGTCATGGAGCATTGAGATGACAAGTTTCATGGAGCATTCTGATGATAAGCTTGTGGATTATTGTGATGACATTTGCATAGAGCATTGTGATGAAAAGGGCATGGATCACTGTGATGAAAAAGGCATGGAGCCTTGTCATGACAGTGTTCAAGGAGCATACTGATGACAAGTGTCAGGGAGCATTGTGATGACAAGTGTGTTGAGCATTGTGATGACAAAGGTCATGGAGCATTGTGATGAGAAGACCATGGATAATTGTGATGACGAGAGTCATGGGGCGTTGTGATGACAAGTGTTATGAACATTGTGGTCACAAAGGTTTGGAGCATTGGATGACAGAGGTCAGGGAGCATTTTGATTTCATTGTGTTGACAATAACATGAAGCAGTATGATGATGGGCATGGTGCATTGTGATGACAGGGTTCACGGAGCATTGAGAAGAAAAGGGGCATGGAGCATTGTGATTACAGGTGGCTTGGAGCATTGTGATGACAAGTGTATTGAGCATTGTGATGACAAAGTTCATGGAGCATTGTGGTGACACGGGAATCGAGTATTGTGATGACAGGCATCATGGAGTGTTGTGATGGCAAGTGTTGTGGAACAATTTGATCACAAGGGTTTGGAGCATTGTGATGACAGAGGTCATGGATCATTTTAATTTCAAAGAGCATGGAGCATTGTGATGACATGGGTCAGGGAGCATTGTGATGAGAAGATCAAAGACCATTGGGCTGAAAATATTCATGGAGCACTGTGATGACAGGTGTCATGGGGCATTGTGATGACAGGGGTCATGGAGCATTGTGATGACAAGGGTCATGGAACATTCTGATGACAAGCTTGTGGAGAATTTTGATGACAAGGGCAAGGAGCATTGTGATTACAGGGGTCTTGGAGATTTGTGATGAAAATGGCATGGAGGCTTGTCATGACAGGGTTCAAGGAGCATACTGATGACAAGTGTGAGGGAGCATTGTGATGACAAGTGTAATGAGCATTGTGATAGCAAAGTTCATGGAGCATTGTGATGAGAAGACCAGGGAAAACTGTGATGAGGAGCATCATGGGGTATTGTGATGACAAGTGTTATAGAACATTATGATCACAAGGGTTTGGAGCATTGTGATGTCAGAGGTCATGGAGCATTTTGATTTCATTGTGATAACAATAGCAAGAAGCATTATGATGATGGGCATTCTGCATTGTGATGACAGGGTTCATAGAGCATTGAGATGAAAAGGGGCATGGAGCACTGTGATTAAAGGTGTCTTGGAGCATTGTGATGACAAGGGCATGGAGCATTGTGAATAAGAAGGCCATGGAGCATTCTGATGACATGCGCCATGAGGTTTTTTGATGACAAGTGCGTGGAGCATTGTGATTACAGGGTCTTGGAGCATTGTGATGACAAGGGTCATGGAGCCTTGTGATGACAAGGCCGTGGAACCTTGTGATGGCAGGTTTCATGGAGCATTGTTATGACAGGAGTAACGGAGCATTGTGATGACAAGCGCATCAGCATTGGTCTGAAACGTTTCATGGATTATTGTGATGAGAGTGGGCATGGAGCATTGTGATGAGATGGGCATCGAGCATTGGTATCACAAGCGTCATGGAGCTTTGTGATGACAAGTGTATGGAGCAATTTGATGAGAGTGTTCATGAAGCACTGTGATGACAATGGCATTGTGATGCCAAGGGTTATGGAGCTTTGTGATGACAAATGTCATGGAGCAGTTTGATGACAAGGGCATGGTGCATTGTGAAGGGAAGGGCAGGGAGCATTGTGATGACAGGGTCATGGAGCAATTTGATGAAAAGTGTCATGGAACATTTTGATTACAGGGGTTATAGAATACTGTGATGTCAGGGGTCATGGAGCAGTGGGATGAAATGGGTCATGGAGCATTTTGATGACAGGGGTTATGGAACATTGTGATGTCAGGGGTCATCGAATATTGTGATGATAAGTGCTTGTAGCATTTTGATGACGGGGTCATGGAACATTGTGATGACAGGGGTGATGGAGTATTGGGATGACTAGTGATGGAACATTGTGATATCAGTGGTGAGAGAGCATTTTGATGAGAAGTGCATGGAGCACTGTGATGACAAGGTTTATGCAGCATTGTGATGACAAGGATGTGGAGCATTGTGATGACAAGCACATGGCGCATTGTGATGACAAGAGTCATAGAGCATTGTGCTGAGAAACGCATAGAGCATTGTGATGACAAGGGTCACAGAGCCTTGTGATGAAAAGTTCATGGAGCATTGTGGTGACAAAAGTCACAGAGACTTGTGATGACGAGGGCATGGACCATTGTGATGAGAAAGGTCATGAAGCATTGTGATGACAGGAGTCACGGAGCATTGTGATGACGGCTCATGAAGCATTGTGATGACATGTGTCATGGAGCATTGTGGTGACAAAAGTCACAGAGACTTCTGATGACGAAGGCATGGACCATTGTGATGAGAAAGGTCATGAAGCATTGTGATGACAGGAGTCACGGAGCATTGTGATGACGGCTCATGAAGCATTGTGATGACAAGGGCATGGAGCATTGTGATGACAGGGGCATGGAGCATTGGTCTAACAAGTTTCATGCATTATTGCGATGACATTGGGAATGGCGCATTGTGATGACAAGGGCATGGAGCATTGTGATGACAAGGTCATGCAGTATTGTGAAGACAGGTGTCTGGGAGCATTGTGAAGACATAAGTCATGGCCCATTGTGATGACAATGCCATGGAGCATTGTGATGCCAATTGTCATGGAGGTTTGTGATGAGAAATGTAATGGAGCATTGTGATGACAAGGGCTTGGAGCATTGTGATGACAAGGGTCATGGAGCACTGTGCTAAGACGGGCATGGAGCACTGTGATGACAATGGTCATGGTGCATTCTGCTGAGAAAGCCATGGAGCCTTGTGATGACAACGGTCACAGACCACTATGATGAAAATTTCATGGAGCATTGTGGTTAAAAATGTCACAGAGTCTTGTGATGACGGGGGCATGGATCATTGTGATGACAAAAGTCATGAAACATTGTGATGACTGGAGTCACGGAGTATTGTGATGACTGGGGTCATGGAGCATTGTCATGACAAGTGTGTGGAGCATTGTGATGACAGGGGCATGGAGCATTGGTCTGACAAGTTTCATGGATTATTGTGATGACAGTGCGCATGGCGGACTGTGATGACAGGGCATGGAGCATTGTGATGACAAGGTCATGCAGAATTGTGAAGAAAGTGGTCCAGGAGCATTGTGATGACATATGTCATGGTCCATTGTGATGACAAGGCATGGAGCATTTTGATGACAGGGGTCATGGAGCATTGTGATGACAAAGGTCATGGAGCATTCTGATGACAAGCTTGTGGAGTAATGTGATGACAATGACATGGAGCATTGTGATGACAAGGGCTTGGAGCATTGTGATGACAATGGTCATGGAGCACTGTGATGACAATGGTCATGGAGCATTGTGATGACAAGGGCCATTGAGAATTTTGATGAAAAGGTCGTGAAGCATTGTGATGACAAGCATATGGAGCTTGCTATGACAGTGGTTATGGAGTATTGCGATGACAAGTGCATGGAGAATTGTGATGACAAGAGCATGTAATATTGTGATGAGAAGTGTCATGGAGCATTGTGATGGCAAGACCGTGGAGCATTGTGATGAGAAGACCATGGATAATTGTGATGACGAGCGTCATGGTGCACGGTAATGACAAGGGGCGTTGAGCATTGTGATGACAGGTGTCATGGAGCATTGTGATGACAGGGGTCATGGAGCATTGTGATGAGAAGTCTCATGGAGTATTATGATGACAAGCTTGGTGAGTATTGTGATGACAGTGGCATGGAACACTGTGATGAAATGGGCATGGAGCATTGTGATGAAAAAGGCATGGAGCCTTTTCATGACAGGGTTCAAGGAGCATTCTGACGACAAGTGTCAGGGAGCTTTGTGATGACAATTGTATTGAGCACTGTGATGACAAAGTGCATGGAGCATTGTGATGACACTGGCATGGAGTATTGTGATGACAGGCATCATGGAGCGTTGTGATGACAAGTGTTGTGGAACAATGTTATCATAAGGGTTTGGAGAATTGTGATGACAGAGGTCATGGATCATTTTGATTTCAAGGAGCATGGAGCACTGTGATGACAGGGGTCATGGAGCATTGTGATGAGAAGATCATAGAGCATTGGGCTGAAAATATTCATGGAGTATTGTGATTACAGGTGTCTTCGAGCATTGTGATGAAAAGGGCATGGAGCCTTGTCATGCCAGGGTTCAAGGAGCATACTCACGACAAGTGTCAGGGAGCATTGTGATGACAAGTGTATTGAGCATTGTGATAACAAAGTTCATGGAGCATTGTGCTGAGAAGACCATGGATAACTGTGATGAGGAGCGGCATGGGGCATTGTGATGACAAGTGTTATGGAACATTGTGATCACAGGGGTTTGCAGCATTGTGATGACAGAGGTCATGGAGCATTTTGATTTCATTGTGATGACAATAGCATGAAGCATTATGATGATGGGCATGGTGCATTGTGATGACAGGGTTCATGGAGCATTGAGATGAAAAGGGACATGGAACATTGTGATTAAATGTGTCTTGGAGCATTGTGATGACAAGGGCATGGAGCATTGTGAATGAGAAGGCCCTGGAGCATTCTGATGACATGCGCTATGGAGCTTTGTGATGACAAGGGCCATTGAGAATTTTGATGACAAGGTCGTGAAGCATGGTGATGACAAGGGCATGGAGCTTGCTATGACAGGGGTCATGGAGCATTGCGATGACAAGTGCATGGATAATTGTGATGAAAAGTGCACGTAACACTGTGATGAGATGTGTCATGGAGCATTGAGATGACAAGGACGTGGAGAATACTGATAACCAGGGCATGGAGCATTGTGATGGCTAGACCGGGGAGCATTGTGATGAGAAGACCATGGATAATTGTGATGACGGGCTTCATGTAGCTCTGTAATGACAAGGGGCATGGAGCATTGTGATGACAGGGGTCATGGAGCATTGTGATGACAGGGGTCATGGAGCATTGTCATGACAAGGGTCATGGAGCATTCTGATGACAAGCTTGTGGAGTATTGTGATGACAATGGCATGGAGCATTGTGATGAAAAGTGCATGAATCATTGTGATGACTGGGGTCATGGAACATTGTGATGTCATGGCTGTGGGAGTATTGTGAAGACTAGTGATGGAACATTGTGATATCAGTGGTGAGAGACCATTTTCATGAGAAGTGCATGGAGCATTGTTATGACAAGTTTTATGGAGCATTTTGATGACAAGGATGTGAGGCATTGTGATGACAAGCGCATGGTGCCTTGTGATGACATCGGTCATGGAGCATTGTGATGAGAAGTGTCATGGATCATTGAGATGGCAAGTCCGTGGATCACTTTGATGAGAAGACCAATGATAATTGTGATGACGAGCGTCATGGAGCACTGTAATGACAAGGGGCAAGGAGCATTGTGATGACAGGTGTCATGGAGCATTGTGATAACAGGGGTCATGGAGCACTGTGATGACAAGGGTCATGGAGCATTCTGATGACAAGCTTGTGGATTATTGTGATGACAATGGCATGGAGCATTGTGACGAAAAAAGCAAGGAGTCTTTTCATGACAGGTTTCAAGGAGCATTCTGACGACAAGTGTCAGGAAGCATTGTGATGACAAGTGTATTGAGAATTGTCATGACAATGATCACGGAGCATTGTGATGACAAGGCATGGAGTATTGTGATATCAGACATCATGGAGCATTGTGATGACAAGTGTTATGGAACATTGTGTTCACAGGAGTTTGGAGCATTGTGATGACAGAGGTCATGGATCATTTTGATTTCAAGGAGCATGAGAAATGTGATGACAATGGCATGAATCAATGTGAACCCAAGGTTCATGGAGGATTGTGATGACAATGGTAATTGAGGTTTGTGATGACAAGTGCATGGAGCATTGTGATTAAAAGGTCATGTAGCATTTTGCTGACAAAGGCATGGAGCATTGTGATGACAAGGGTCATGGAGCACTGGGATTAGAAGCATCATGGAGCATTGTGATAACAGGGGTCATGGAGCATTGGGAAGGCAAGGGTATAGATCATTGAGATGAAAAGGGTCATGGAGATTTTTGATGACAAGAGTCCCGGATCACTGTATTGTCAGGGCTCATGGCACGTTGTGGTGACAGGGGTCATGGAGCATTGTGATGACAGGTGTCATGAAGCATTGTGATGAGAAGACCATAGAGCATTGTGATGACAAGTCTCATGGAGCAATCTGATGAGAAGGGTCATAGAGCATTGTGATTACAGGTTTCTTGGCGCACTGTGATGACAAGGGCATGGAGCATGGTGATGACAAGGTCATGTAGCATTTTGCTGACAATGCCTTGGAGCATTCTAATGACATGTGTCATGGAGCTTTGTGATGACAATCGTATGGAGCATTGTGATTAAAGGGGCCTTGGAGCATTGTAATGAAAAGCGCATGGATCATTGTGAGGAAATGGCATGCAACCCTGTCATGACAGGTTTCAAGGAGCATACTGAAGACCAGTGTCAGGGAACATTGTGATGACAAGTGTATTGAACATTCTGTTGACAAAGGTCATGGAGCATTGTGATGAGAAGACCATGGATAATTGTGATGAGGAGCGTCATGGGGCATTGTGATGACAAGTGTTATGGAACACTGTGATCAGAAGGGTTTGGAGCATTGTGATGACAAAGGTCATGGAGCATTTTGATTTCATTGTGATGACAATAGCATGAAGCATTATGATGATGGGCATGGTGCATTGTGATGACAGTGTTTATGGAGAATTGAGATGAAAAGGGGCATGGAGCATTGTGATTACAGTGGTCTTGGAGCATTGTGATGACAAGGTACATGGAGCTTTGTGATGACAATGCTGTGGAATATTGTGATAGCAGGGGTCATGGAGCATTCTTATTACAGGGCTAATGGAGCATTGTGATGACAAGGGCATTGAGCATTGGTTTGAAATGTTTCATGGATTATTGTGATGACAGTGGTCATGGAGCATTGTGATGCCAAGGGCAGGGAACACGGTGATACATGGGTCATTGAGGATTGTAATGACAAGGCATGGAGCATTGTGTTGAGAAAGGCATCGAGCATTTTGATGACAAGCGTCATGGAGCTTTGTGATGACAAGGGCAAGGAGGAATGTGATGAGAGTGTTCATGGAGCACTGTGATGACAATGGCATGTAGCATTGTGATGCCAAGGGTCATGGAGCTTGGTGATCACAAAGGTCATGGAGCATTTTGATGACAAGAGTGTGGTGCATTGTGATGAGTAGGGCAGGGAGCATTGTGATGAAAGGGTCACGGAACAATTTGATGAAAAGGGTCAGGGAATATTTTGATGACAGGGGTTATGGAACATAGTGATGTCAGTGGTCATGGAGCATTGTGATGATAAGGGCATGTAGCATTTTGATGACAGGGGTCATGGAACATTGTGATGACAGGGGTGAGGGAGTATTGTGATGACTAGTGATGGAACTTTGTGATATCAGTGGTGAGAGAGCATTTAGATGAGAAGTGCATGGAGCATTGTGATGACAAGTTTTATGGAGCTTTGTGATGACAAGGTTGTGGAGCATTGTCATGACAAGTGCATGGCACATTGTGATGACATGTGTCTTGGAGCATTGTGCTGAGAAGCGCATGTAGGATTGTGATGACAAAGGTCATGGAGCATTGTGCTGACAAAGGCATGGAGCATTGTGCTGACAAGTTTTACAGAGCATTGTCATGACGAGGGAATGGACCATTGTGATGACAGAGGTCATAAAGCATTGTGATGACTGGAGTCACGGAGCATTATGATGTGAGGGCTCATGGAGCATTGTGATGACAAGGGCATGGAGCATTGTGATGACAGGGGCATGGAGAATTGGTCTGACAAGTTTCATGGATTATTGGTATGAGGGTGGGCATGGCACATTGTGATGACAAGGGCATGGAACATTTTTATGACAAGGTCATGTAGTATTGTGAAGACAGGTTTCAGGGAGCATTGTGATGACCTATGTCATGGTGCATTCTGATGACAATGGCGTGGAGCATTGTGATGCCAAGTGTCATGGAGGATTGTGATGACAAATGTAATGGAGCATTGTGATGCCAAGTGTCATGGAGGATTGTGATGACAAATGAAATGGAGCATTGTGATGCCAAGTGTCATGGAGGATTGTGATGACAAATGTAATGGAGCATTGTATGACAATTGCTTGGAGAATTGTGATGAAAAGGGTCATGGAGCATTGTGAGGACCAGGGCAGGGAGCATTGTGATGGAAAGACCGTGCAGCATTGTGATGAGAAAATCATAGATAATTGTGATGACGAGCGTCATGGAGCACTGTAATGACAAGAGGCATGGAGCATTGTGATGACAGGGGTCATGGAGCATTGTGATGACAGGGGTCATGGAGCATTGTGATGACATGGGTCATGGAGCATTCTGATGACAAGCTTGTGGAGTATTGTGATGACAATGGCATGGAGCATAGTGATGTAATGTCATGGAGCATTGTGATGAAAAAGGCATGGAGCCTTTTCATGACAGGGTTCAAGGAGCATTCTGAAGACAAGTGTCAGGGAGCAGTGTGATGACAAGGGCATCGAGCATGGTGATGAGAAGGCCATGGAGCATTCTGATGATATGGGTCATGGAGCTTTGTGATGACAAGGGCAAAGAGCATTGTGATTACTGGGGTCTTGGAACATTGTGATGAAAAGTGCATGGATCATTGTGATGAAAAAGGCATGGAGCCTTGTCATGACAGGGTTCAAGAAGCATACTGACGACAAGTGGCAGGGAGCATTGAGATGACAAGTGTATTGAGCATTGTGATGACAAAGGTCATGAAGCATTGTGATGAGAAGACCATGGATAACTGTGATGAGGAGCATCATGGGGAATTGTGATGACAAGTGTTATGGAACATTGTGATCACAAGGGTTTGGAGCATTGTGATGACAGAGGTCATGGAGCATTTTGATTTCATTGTGATGACAATAGCATTAAGCATTATGATGATGGGCATGGTGCATTGGAATGACAGAGTTCATTTAGCATTGAGATGAAAAGGGGCATGGAGCATTGTGAATACAGCGGTCTTGGAGCACTGTGATGACAAGGGCATGGAGCATTCTGATGAGAAGGCCATGGAGCATTCTCATGACATAAGTCATTGAGCTTCGTGATGACAAGGGTATGGAGCACTGTGATTACAGGGGTCTTGGAGAATTGTGATGACAAGGGTCATGGAGCCTTGTGATGACGAGGCCATGGAACATTGTGATGGCAGGGGTCATGGAGCATTGTTTTGACACGGGTAATGGAGACTTTTGATTACAAGTGCATGGAGCATTTGTGTGAAAAGTTTCATGGATTATTGTGATGAGTGTGGGCATGGAGCATTGTGATGTCAAGGGCAAGGAACACGGTGATACATGGATCATGGAGGATTGTAATGACAAGGGCATGGAGCACTGTGATGAGAAGAGATTCGAGCATTGTGATCACAAGCGTCATGGAGCTTTGTGATGAGAGGGTTCATGCAGCATGGTGATGACAATGGCATGGAACATTGAGATGCCAAGGGTCATGGAGCACTGGGATGACAAGCGTCACGGAGCATTCGGATTACAGGTGTCATGGAGAATTGGGATGACAAGCGCATGGATCATTGTGATGACAAGTGTCTTGGAGCATTTTGATGACAAGAGTCCCAGATCATTGTGTTGTCTGGGGTCAAGGAGCGCTGTGATGACAGTGGTCATGGAGCATTGTGATGACAGGTGTAATGGAGCATTGTGATGGCAAGGGCATGGAGCATTGTGATGAGAAGTCCATGGAGCATTTTGATGACATGCATCATGGAGCTTTGTGACGACAAGGGCATGGAGCATTGTGATTACAGAGGTCATGGAACATTGTGATGACAGGGGTGAGAGAGCATTTTGATGAGAAGTGCATGGAGCATTGTGATGACAAGTTTTATGGAGCATAGCGATGAAAAGGATGTAGAGCATTGTGATGAAAAGTTCATGGCGCATTGTGATGTCATGGGTCATGTGGCATTGTGCTGAGAAGCGCATGGAGCATTGTGATGAAAAGGGACATGGAGCATTGTGATGTCCAGGTCATGGAGCATTGTGATGGCAAGACCATGGAGCATTGTAATCGCAAGACCATGGAGCATTTTGATGACGAGTGTCATCGAGCACTGTAATGACACGGGGCATGGAGAATTGTGATGACAAGGGACAAGGAATATTCTGATGACAAGCTTGTGGAGTATTGTGATGACAATGGCATGGGGCATTGTGATGAAAAAGGCATGGAGCATTGTGAGGAAAACGGCATGGAACCTTTTCATGACAGGGATCAAGGAGCATTCTGACGTCAAGTGTCAGGGAGCATTGTGATGACAAGTGTGTTGAGCATTGTGATGACAAAGGTCATGGAGCATTGTGATGATAAGGGCATGGAGTATTGTGATGACAGGCATCATGGAGTGTTTTGATGACAAGTGTTATGGAACAATGTGATCACAAGGGTTTGGAGCACTGTGATGACAGAGGTCATGGATAATTTTGATATCAAGGAGCATGGAGCATTGTGATGACAGGGGTCATGGAGCATTGTGATGAGAAGATCATGGAGTATTGAGCTGAAAATGTTCATGGAGTATTCTGATGAAAGGGGTCATGGGGCATTGTGATGACAAGGTCCTGGAGCACTCTGATGAGAAGACCATGGAGCCTTGTGATGAGAAGTCTCATGGAGCATTCTGATGAAAAGGGGCATGGAGCATTGTGATTACAGGGGTCCTGGAGCATTGTGATTACAAGGGCATGGAGCATTGTGATGAAAAAGGCATGGAGCCTTGTCATGACAGGGTTCAAGGCGCATACTGATGGCAAGAGTCAGGGAGCATTGTGATGACAAGTGTATTGAGCATTGTGATGACAAATGTTATGGAGCATTGTGATGAGAAGACCATGGACAATTGTGATGACGAGCGTCATGGGGCGTTGTGATGACAAGTGTTATGGAACATTGTGATCACAAGGGTTTGGAGCATTGTGATGACAGAGGTCATGGAGCATTATGATTTCATTGTGATGACAATAGCATGAAGCATTATGATGATCGCATGGTGCATTGTGATGACAGGGTTCATGGAGCATTGAGATGAAAAGGGACCAGGTGCATTGTGATTACAGGTGTCTTGGAGCATTGTGATAACAAGGGCATGGAGCATTGTGAATGAGAAGGCCATGGAGCATTCTGATGACATGCGTCATGGAGCTTTGTGATGACAAGGGCATGGAGCATTTGTCTGAATATTTTCATGGATTATTGTGATGAGAATGGGCATGGAGCATTGTGATGACAAGGACACGGAACACTGTGATACATGGGTCATGGAGGATTGTAATGACAAGGTCATGGAGCATTGTGATGAGAAGGGCATCGAGCATTGTGATGACAAGCGTCATGGAGCTTTGTGATGACAAGGGCATGGAGCAATGTAATGAGAGGCTTCATGAAGCATTGTGATGACAATGGCATGGAGCATTGTGATGCCAAGTGTCATGGAGCTTTGTGATGACAAAGTTCATGGAGCATTTTGATGACAAGGGAGTGGTGCATTGTGATGATAACGGCATGTAGCATTGTGATGATAGGGGTCATGGAACATTGTGATGACAGGGGTGAGGGAGTATTGTGATGACTTGTGATGGAACATTGTGATATCAGTGGTGAGAGAGCATTTTCATGAGAAGTGCATGGAGCATTGTGATGACAATGTTTATGGAGCACTGTGATGACAATGATGTGGGGCATTGTGATGACAACCGCATGGCACAGTGTGATCACATCGGTCATGGAGCATTGTGCTGACAAGCTCATGGAGCATTGTGATGACAGGTGTCATTGAACATTGTGCTGACAAAGGCATGGAGCACTGTGATGCCAAGGGTCACAGAGCATTGTGATGAAATGTTCATGGAGCACTGTGGTGACAAATTTCACAGAGACTTGTGATGATGAGGGCATGGACCATTACGATGACAAAGACTTGAGGCATTGTGATGACTGGAGTCACAGAGCATTGTGATGACAGGTGTCATGGAGCATTGTGATGACAAGTGCATGGAGCATTGTGATGACGGGGCATGGAGCATCGGTCTGAAAATTTTCATGGATTATTGTGATGACAGTGGATATTGCACATTGTGATGACAAGGGCATGGATCATTTTGATGAAAAGGGCATGGAGCATTGTGATGAAAAAGGCATAGAGCCTTTTCATGACAGTGTTCGAGAAGCATTCTGACGACAAGTGTCAGGGAGCATTTTGATGACAAGTGTATTGAGCATTGTGATGACAAATGTCATGGAGCATTGTGATGACAAGGGCATGGATTATTGTGATGACAGGCATCATGGAGCGTTGTGATGACAAGTGTTATGGAACAATATGATCCCAAGTGTTTGGAGCACTGTGATGACAGAGGTCATGGATCATTTTGATATCAAGGAGCATGGAGAATTGTGATGACAGGGGTCATGGAGCATTGTGATGAGAAGATCATGGAGCATTGAGCTGAAAATATTTATGGAGTATTCTGATCAAGGGGGTCATGGATCATTGTGATGACAAGGTCCTGGAGCACTCTGATGAGAAGACCATGGAGCCTTGTGATGAGAAGTCTCATGGAGCATTCTGATGAAAAGGGGAATGGAGCATTGTGATTACACGGGTCTTGGAGCATTGTGATTACAAGGACATGGAGCATTGTGAGAGATATCCAAGGAGCATTCTGATGACATGCGTCATGGAGCTTTGTGATGACCAGGGCAAGGAGCATTTTGATTACAGGGGTCTTGGAGCATTGTGATGAAATTGGCATGGATCATTGTGATGAAAAAGACATGGAGCCTTGTCATGACAGTGTTCAAGGAGCATACTGATGGCAAGAGTCAGGGAGCATTGTGATGACAAGTGTATTGAGCATTGTGATGACAAATGTAATGGAGCATTGTGATGACAATGATCATGGAGCATTGTGATGAAAAGGGCATGGAGCATTGTGATGACAAGGGCTTTTGAGAATTTTGATGACAAGTTCGTGAAGCACTGTGATGAAAAGCACATGGAGTTTGCTATGACAGGGGTCATGGAGCATTGTGATGACAAGTGCATGGAGAATGTGATTACAAGAGCATGTAACATTGTGATTTGAAGTGTCATGGAGCATTGTGATGGGAAGACGGTGGAGCATTGTGATGAGAAGACCATGGATAATTGTGATGACGAGCGTCATGGAGAACTGTAATGACAAGGGGCCTGGAGCTTTGTGATGACAAGTGTCATGGAGCATTGTGATGACAGAGGTCATGGATCATTTTCATTTCAAGAAACATGGAGCATTGTGATGACAAGGGCATGAAGCAATGTGAACCCAAGGTTCACCGAGGATTTTGATGACAATGGGAATGGAGTATTGTGATATCAAGTGCATGGAGCATTGTGATGACAATGTCTTGAAGCATTTTGCTGACAAAGCATGGAGCATTTTCATCACAAGAGTCATGGAGCACTGTGATGACAAGCGTCACGGATCATTGTGATTACAGGGGCCATGGAGCATTGGGATGGCAAGGACATGGATCATCGTGATGACAAGGGTCATGGAGCATTTTGATGACAAGAGTCAAGGATCATTTTGTTGTCAGGGGTCATGGAGCATTGTCATGACAGTGGTCATGGAGCATTGTGATGAGAAGGTCATAGAGCATTGGGCTAAAAATATTCATGGAGTATTGTGAAGGCGGGGGTCATGGAGCATTGTGATGACAAGGGAATGGAGCATTGTGATGAGAAGGTACTCAAGCATTGTGATAAGAAAACATTGGAGCCTTGTATTGACGAGTCTCATGGAGCATTCTGATGAAAAAGGGCATGGAGAATTGTGATTACAAGGATCTTGGAACATTGTGAAGAAAAGGGCATGGATCATTGTGATGAAAAAGTCATGGAGCCTTGTCATTTCAAGGTTCAAGGAGCATAATGACGACAAGAGTCAGGGAGCACTGTGATGACAAGTGTATTGTACATTGTGATGACAATTGTCATGGAGCATTGTGATGAGAAGAGCATGGATAATTGTGATGACGAGCGTCATGGGGGGTTGTGATGACAAGTTTTATGTAACACTGTGATCACAAGGGTTTGGAACATTGTGATGACAGAGATCATGGAGCATTTTGATTTCATTGTAATGAAAATAGCATGAAATATTATGATGATGGGCATGGTTCATTGTGATGACAGAGTTCATGGAGCACGGAGATGAAAAGGGGCATGGAGCATTGTGATTACAGGGGTCTTGGAGCATTGTGATGAGAAGTTCATGGAACATTGGGCTGAAAATGTTCATGGAGATTTTTGGTGACAAGAGTCCCGGATCATTGTGTTGTGAGGGGTCATGGAGAGCGGGGATGACAGTGGTCATGGAGCATTGTGATGACATGGGTCATGGTGCATTGTGATGAGAAGGTCATGGATCATTGGGCTGAAAATATTCATGGAGTATTGTGATGACAGGGGTCACGGAGCATTGTGATGACAAGGGAATGGAGCATTGTGATGACAAGGTCCTGGAGCATTGTGCTGAGAAGACCATGGAATCTTTTGATGACAATTTTCATGGAGTATTCTGATGAAAAGCGGTATGGAGCAATGTAATTAATGGGGTCTTGGAGCATTGAGATGAAAAGGGCATGGAGCATGGTGATGAGAAGGCCATGGAGCTTTCTGATGACATGCGTCATGGAACTCTGTGAAGACAAGCACATGGAGCATTGTGATTACCGGGGTCTTGGAGCATTGTGATGAAAAGGGCATGGATCATTGCGATGAAAAATGTATGGAGCCTTGTCATGACAGGTTTAAAGGAGCACACTGAGGACAAGTGTCAGGGAGCATTGAGATGACAAGTGTATTGAGCATTGTGATGACAACGGTCATGGAGAATTGTGATGAGAAGTCCATGGATAATTGTGATGACGAGTGTAATGGGGCGTTGTGATGCCAAGTGTTATGGAACATTGTGCTCACAAGGTTTTGGGGCATTTTGGTGTCAGAGGTCATGGAGCATTTTGATTTCATTGTGATGACAATAGCATGAAGCATTATGATGATGGGCATGGTGCATTTTGACGACAGGGTTCATGCAGCATTGAGATGAAAAGTGGCATGGAACATTGTGATGACAAATGTCATGAAGCATTGTGATGACTGGAGTCACGGAGCATTGTGATGACAGGGGTCATGGAGCATTGTGATCACAAGGGCATGGAGAATTGGGATGAAAGTGGCATGGAGCATTTGTCTGAAATGTTTCATGGATTATTGTGATGACAGAGGGCATGGCACATTGTGATAACTAGCGCATGGAGCATTGTGATGACAAGGTCATTGATTATTGTGAAGAAAGGTGTCAGGGAGCATTGTGGTAACATATGTCGCGGTGCATTGTGATGACAATGGCATTGAGCATTGTGATGCCAAGTGTCATGGAGAAATGTGATGACAAATGTAATGGAGCATTGTGATGACAAGGGCTGGGAGCATTGTGATGACAAGGGTAATGGAGCATTATGATGACAAGGGAATGGATCATTGTGATGACAAGGGTCATGGAGAATTTTGATGACAAAAGTCCCAGATCATTGTGTTGTCAGGGTTCTTGGAACATTGTGATGACATTGGTCATGGAGCATTGTGATGAGAGGGGTCATGGAGCATTGTGATGACAAGGGTCTTGGAGCATTCTGATGACAAGCTTGTGGAGTATTGTGATGACAATGGCATGGAGCATTGTGAGAAAAAGGGCATGGAGCATTGTGATGAAAAAGGCATGGAGCCTTTTCAAGACAGTGTTCAAGGAGCATTCTGAGGAAAAGTGTCCGGGAGCATTGTGATGACAAGTGTATTGAGCATTGTGATGACAAAGTTCATGGAGCCTTGTGATGACAAGGGCATGGATTATTGTGATGACAGTCTTCATGGAGCGTTGTGATGACAAGTGTTATGGAGCGTTGTGATGACAAGTGTTATGGAACATTGTGATCACAAGTGTTTGGAGCATTGTGATGAGAGAGGTCATGGATCATTTTTATTTCAAGAATCATGGAGCATTGTGATGACAAGGGCATGAAGCAATGTGATCCCAAGGTTCATGGAGGATTGTGATGACACTGGTAATGGAGAATTGTGAGGACAATGCATGGAGCATTGTGATGACAAAGTCATGTAGCATTTTGCTGACAAAGGCATGGAGCACCGTGATGACAAGTGTCATGGAGCTATGTGACAACAAGCGTCAAGGACCAATGTGATTACAGGGGTCATGGAGCATGGGGATGACAAGCGCATGGAATATTCTGATGACAAGTGGCATGGATCATTTTGATTGCTGTGGTCATGTAGCATTGTGATGACATAGGTCATGGAACTTTGTGACGAGAAGGTCATAGAGCATTGGGATGAAAATATTCATGGAGTCCTGTGATGGCAGGGGTCATGGAGCATTGTGATGATAAAGGAATGGAGCAATGCGATGAGAAGGTCCTGGAGCATTGTGATGAGAGGGCCATGGAGCCTTGTGATGACAAGTGTCATGGAGCATTATGCTGACAAAGGCATGGAGCATTGTGATGACAAGGGACACAGAGCATTGTGAAGAAAAGTTCATGGAGCATTGTGGTGAAAAAGATCACAGAGCCTCATGTGACGAGGGCATGGATCATTGGCCTGACAATTTTCATGGATTATTGTGATGACAGTGGGCATGGAGCATTGTGATGACAAGGGCATGGAGCATTGTGGTGACAAACATCACAGAGCCTTGTGTGACCAGGGCATGGACCACTGTGATGACAAAGGTCATGAAGCATTGTGATGACTGGAGTCACGGAGCATTGTGATGACAGGTGTCATGGAGCATTGTGATGACAAGGGCATGGAGCATGGTGATGACAGGGGCATGGAACATTGGTCTGACATGTTTCATGGATTATTGTGATGACAGTGGGCATGGCGCATTGTGATGACAGGGGCATGGAATATTGTGATGACAACGTCATGGACTATTGTGAAGACAGGTGTCAGGGAGCATTGTGATGACATATGTCATTATCCATTGTGATGACAATGGCGTGGAGCATTGTGATGACTAATAAGAATCTTAATACCTACGTATTGATATGTCTCCGTAAGGGAATCAAGTGTGTCTAGACCGGCATAAACACGTCAGTGAAAATCAGCTCAACCTCATTATATAAATGAATTTCAAAAACAAAATAAAAAAACAGCGAAATTCTAACACAATTCCTTCAGGTGTTCTGATGAAACCTGGAATGACCCCATCTAAAATGACACCTGGATGAGAGATAAGGGGGGACCCTTGGGACTGAGAGGATTGGTGAGATTGGATGAGAAAATGCAGACCGTTTAAAGCAATAATACATGCCACCAATTCCAAAGGTCCCAACTCGTCAGGTAAAAGGGAATATCACTACAGTTATAACATGTATGCGAAACGTGGAAAATGGAAACACTGTGAATACGAAAGGATTCTAAAACTCAACTAATAGTCCCTATCCTGGTGCTCCGGTTTGAGTTTCCAACTGCTTTACTATCAAGATCCCAACTTGGAGAGACAGACCCTTTAAACTTCTGGTTCGCACAGGTTGCCAATTTGGCAGAGGTTGAAAGGGAAGAGGGAGAACCAATGAGAGAGTAGCTGTTAGGCATTTGGACGGTCACATGTCACTCTAATATCCCGTCAGGAAGAAGAATTAACCAAAGTCTCAGACACCCGCCAGGAACCAGTATAGGTCCTCAACCAAAATTGTGGATTTGCTGTCAGCTTAGAAAAAACGAGTTGAAAAATGGAGCTCTGGGGCACAGCAATTCACAAACTGGCAGCATAATAAAGGACAACTATCGTCCAAAAATCTGTTGAGGGTTGGCAATGAGGCGGACTTGAAAACGAGGCACAATAGCATGAAACAAACTACAAGAGGTACTTTGGAATCGCCTTTTAAGCACAGCAAGAGGGGCTCATTGTCGACAATGATGCACTTGGCCAAAAAGTGCATATGCGTTTTCTCCAGAATATATTCAGGAAAAAACGCATATGCCCTTTTTAGCCCAGCAAGCAAGCGGGCAATGCAAATCTGCACTACAAAGAAGTATCACTTCCCACCGGTCAAAAGGGACATCCGCAAAATGTGTAAAAACCAGAAAGGCAAGACAGGCCCTGTAGAACAGGGAGCCTAGTTATGCTGATGGGCACGATGTAAACTGTCAACAGCCACTCTGGAGGAGTGCAATGTGTTCCCTAATACAGGTAACAACAGAGCTAAACAGCGACGGGCACTTCCAGTCTAGGGAATATATCTTGGGAAAACTGAAAATCAATAAGACAGAGCCACCCCAAAATTTAGGGCTGCACTGCTTACAAGAACTTCAACTAAGGTACACCTTAAATATATCAGGAAAGACAAAAATGTTTCAAAAAATTGTGGTACTTACGTACGATGGAATATCCCTCAGCCATGAAAGCAATGTCATAAGGACAGTAGCAGCAAAATCAGTGGATTCAGGTACGATGATTCTAAGTGAAATAAGTCACAGAGAAAAATAAACTTATCATAAGATATCACTTATGAAGGTCCTGTAAACATGGCTACACCCGAACTGAGTTAGGAAAGAGAACAGAGTCTCACATTTAGAAAACACTCTTTTGCCTGCTTAAGGGGGAAGGAGAGGTGGGGTGATGCATAAAACCAGAGTTTGCTATTAGTACATGTCCCAATCCAAAAACCAACTACGGAATAGAAAATACCTACAGCTTCCTCAGTGAAAGGGACTCAAAACCCCATATTTCCCGCAGAGGAATATATCTGACTAGTAAGAATCTTAAAACCAATGTATTGATAGGTCTCCATAAGGGAATCAAGTGTGTCTAGACTCGTGTAAACATGGCAGTGAGAGTCAGGTCAAACCCACTTATATAAAAAGGAATTTCACAAACAAAACAAAAAATCAGGTAAATTCTTTACAATTCCTTCAGGGTCTATGGTGAAACCTGGAATGACCTTATCTACAACGACAGCTGGATGTGGCATAAGGCTGGACACTTGGGACTGAGAGGATTGGTGAGATTTGGTAAGCAAATGCAGACCATTTAAAGCAATAGTGCGAGGCACACATTCCAACAGTCCCAACTCTCCAGGTTGAAGGGAATATTACTACAGCTATAACATGTACGGGAAACAAAGAGAAAGGACACAATGTGAATACGAAAGGTTTCTAAAACTCAACTAATAGTCCCTCTCCTGGTGCTACGGTTTGACTTTCCAACTGCTTTACTATCAATCTGCCAAATTGGAGAGACAGACCCTTTAACCTCCTGGTTCGCACAGGTTGCCAATTTGGCAGAGAATGAAAGAGAAGAGGGAGAACCAATGAGAGAGTAGCTGTTACTCATTTGGACCGGCACATGTCACTCAAATTTCCTGGCAGGAAGAAGTATTAACCAAAGTCTCAGCCACCCGCCGGGAACCACTATAGGTCCTGAAGCACAATTTTGGACCTGCGGTCAGCTCACAAAAAACGAGTTGAAAAATGGAGCTCATGGGCACAGCAATTCACAAACTGGCAGAGTAATAAAGGACAACTATCATCCAAAAATCTGTTGAGGGAAGGCAACGAGGCGGACTTGAAAGCGATCCAGAATAGCAGGAAACAGATTTCAGGAGGTATATTGGATTCGCCTTTAAAGCACAGGAAGAGGGGCACAAATTCGACAATGATGCACTTGGCCAGAAAGGGCGTATGGGTTTTCTCCTGAATATATTCAGGAGAAAACGCATACACCCTTTTTTGCCAAGCAAGCAAGCGGGCAATGAAAATCTGCACTACAAAGTAGTATCACTTCAACCCGTCAAAAGGGACATCCTCAAAATATGTAAAAACCAGAAAGGCAAGATAGGCCCTGGAGAACAGGGAGCCTAGTTATGCTGATGGGCTGGATGTAAATTGCCAACTGCCTCTCTGGTTGAGTGCATTGTGTTCCCTAAAACAAGTAAACAACAGAGCTACAGAGACATGGGCACTTCCAATTTAGTGAATATACCATGGGAAAACTGAAAATCAATAATACAGAGCCACTTCAAAATTTAGGGCTGCACTGCCTACAGAACCTCAACTTGGGTACACCATAAATATCCCAGGAAAGACAAAAATATTTGAAGAAATTGTGTTACTTACGTACGATGGAATATGCCTCAGCCATGAAATCAATGTCATAAGGCCAGTGGCATCAAAATGAGTGGATTCAGGTACGATGATTCTAAGTGAAATAAGTCATAGAGAAAATGAAACTTATTATAAGATATCACATATGAATATCCTGTAAACATGGCTACACATGAACTGAGTTAGGAAAGAGAGCAGAGTCTCACATTTAGAAAACACACTTATGCCTGCTAAAGGGGGAAGGAGAGGTGGGGTTATGCATAAAACCAGAGTTTGATATTAGTACAGGTACCGTTCCAAAAACCAACTATGGAAGAGACAAGACCTACAACTTCCGCATTGAACAGGACTCAAAACCACATATTTCCCACCGAGGAATATATCTGACTAGTAAGAATCTTAAAACCTATGTATTGATATGTATCCATAAGGGAATCAATTGTGTCTAGGCTGTCATAAGCATGGCACTGATAATCAGCTCAAAACCACTATAAAAATGACTTTCAGAAACAAAACAATAAAACAGTGAAATTCTTTACAATTCCTTCAGGGGCTCTGAAGAAACCTGGAATGACAATATCTAACATGACAGATGGATGTGGCATAATTCTGAACACTTGGGCCTGAGAGGATTGGTGAGATTCGGTGAGCAAATGCAGACCCTTTAAAGCAATAATGCGTGGCACACATTCCAAGGGTCCCAACTCTCCAGGATGAAGGGAATATTACTACAGCTATAACTATACGGGAAACCTAGAGAATGGACACAATGTGAATACAAAAGGCTTTTAAATCTCAACTAATAGTCCCTCTCCTGGTTCTCCAGTTTGAATTTCCAACTGCTTTACTATCAATCTCCCAACTTGGAGAGACAGCCCCTTTAACCTCCTGGTTCTCACATGTTGCCAATTGGCAGAGGATGAAAGGTAAGATGGAGAACCAATGAGAGAGTAGCTGTTAGTCATTTGGACGGGCAAATGTCACTCTAATTTCCCGGCAGGAAGAAGAATTAATGAAAGTCTCAGACACCCGCTGAGAACCAGTATAGTTCCTGAACCAAAATTTTGGACTTGCGGTCAGCTCACAAAAAACGAGTTGAAAAATGGAGCTCAGGGGCACAGCAATTCACAAACGGGCAGAGTAATAAAGGAAAACTATCGTCCAAAAATCTGTTGAGGGAAGGCAACGAGGTGGACTTGAAAGCGAGCCAGAATAGCAGGAAACAGATTTCAAGAGGTAAATTGGAATCGCCTTTAAAGCACAGGAAGAAGGGCAAAACTTCGACAATGCTGCAATGGACCAAAAAGTGCGTATGCGTTTTCTCCTGAATATATTCAGGAGAAAACGCATACGTCCTTTTTGGCCAAGCAAGCAAGTGGGCAATGCAAATCTGCACTACAAAGCAGTATCACTTCCCACCGGACAAAATGGACATCCGCAAAATGTGTAAAAACTAGAAAGGCAACACAGGCCCTGGAGAACAGGGAGCCTAGTTATGCTGATGGGCGGGATGTAAATTGCCAACTCCCTCTCTGGAGGAGTGCACTGTGTTCCCTAAAACAAGTAAACAACAGAGCTACAGAGCCAAGTGCACTTCCAGTCTAGGGAATATATCTTTGGAAAACTGAAAATCAATAACACAGAGCAAGCCCAAAATTTAGGGCTGCACTGCTTACAAGAACCTCAACATGGGTACACCTGAAATATCCCAGGAAAGACAAAAATGGTTCAAGAAATTGTGGTATTTCTGTACGATGGAATATCCCTCAGCCATGAAATCAATGTCCTAAGGCCAGTAGCAGCAAAATGAGTGGATTCAGGTACGATGATTCTAAGTGAAATAAGTCACAGAGAAATGGAAACTTATCATAAGATATCACTTATGAAGGTCTTCTAAACATGGCTACACATGAACTGTGTTAGGAAAGAGAACAGAGTCTCACATTTACAAAATATTCTTATGCCTGCTTAAGGGGTAAGGAAAGGTGTGGTGATGCATAAAACCAGAGTTTCATATTAGTACATGTACCGTTCCAAAAACCAAATACAGAATAGACAAGACCTACACCATACTCAGTAAAAGGGAGTTAAAAGCCAATATTTCCCACCGAGGAATATATCTGACTAGTAAGAATTTTAAAACCTATGTATTGATATGTCTCCGTAAGGGAATCAAGTGTGTCCTAACTGGCATAAACATGGCAGTGGGAATCAGCTCAAACCCACTATCAAAAGGAATTTCAACAACAAAACACAAAAACAGGGAAATTCCTTACAATTCCTTCAGGGGCTCTGCTGAAACCTGGAATGACCTATCTACAAAGAAAGCTGGATGTGGCATAAGGCTGGACACTTGGGACTGAGAGGATTGGTGAGATTCGGTGAGCAAATGCAGACCATTTAAAGCAATGATGCGTGGCACACATTCCACGGGTCCCAACTCTCCAGGTTGAAGGGAATATTACTACAGCTATAACATTTACGGGAAACCTAGAGAATGGACACACTGTGAATACGAAAGGTTTCTAAAATTCAACTAATAGTCCCTTTCCTGGTGTTCCTATTTGAATTTCCAAATGCTTTACTTTCAATCTCCCAACTTGGAGAGACAGCCCCCCCTTTAACCTCCTGTTTCTCACATGTTGCCAATTTGGCGGAGGATGAAAGGGAAGATGGATAACCAATGAGAGAGTAGCTCTTAGGCATTTTGACAGGCATTAGTCACTCTAATTTCCTGGCAGGAAGAAGTATTAGCCAAAGTCTCAGCCACCTGCCGGGAACCAGTAGAGGTCCTGAACCAAAATTTTGGACTTGCGATCAGCTCACAAAAAACGAGTTGAAAAATGGAGCTCAGGGGCACAGCAATTCACAAAACAGCAGAGTAATAACGGAAAACTATTGTCCAAAAATCTGTTGAGGGAAGGCAACGAGGTGGACTTGAATGCGAGCCAGAATAGCAGGAAACAGATTTCTATAGGTACATTGGAATCGCCTTTAAAGCACAGGAAGAGGGACACAACTTCGATAATGATGCAATGGGACAAAAAGGGTGTATGCGTTTTCTCCTGAATATACTCAGGAGAAAATGCATACGCCCTTTCTGGTCAAGAAAGGAAGTGGGCAATGCAAATCTGCACTACAAAGCAGTATCACTTCCCAGCAGACAAAAGGGACATCCACAAAATGTGTAAAAACTAGAAAGGCAACACTGGCCCTGGAGAACTGTGAGCCTAGTTATGCTGATGGGCGGGATGTAAATTGCCAACTGCCTCTCTGGAGGAGTGAAATGTGTTCCCTAAAACAAGTAAACACAGAGCTACAGAGCCAAGTGCACTTCCAGTCTAGGGAATATACCTTGGGAAAACTGAAAATCAATAAGACAGAGCCACCCCAAAATTTAGGGCTGCACTGCTTACAAGAACCTCAACTTGGGTACACCTGAAATATCCCAGGAAAGACAAAAATGGTTCAAGACATTGTGGTATTTATGTACGATGGATTATCCCTCAGCCATGAAATCAATCTCATAAGGCCAGTAGCAGCAAAATGAGTGGATTCAGGTATGATGATTCTAAGTGAAATAAGTCACAGAGAAGAAGAAACTTATCATAAGATATCACTTATGAAGGTCCTGTAAACATGGCTACACATGAACTGACTTACGAAAGAGAACAGGGTCTCACATTGAGAAAACACTCTTATGCCTGCTTAAGGGGGCAGGAGAGGTGGGGTGATGCATAAAACCAGAGTTTGATATTAGTACAGGTACCATTCCAAAAACCAAATACGGAATAGACAAGACCTACACCATCCTCAGTAAAAGGGACTCAAAACTCATTATTTCCTTCCGAGGAATATATCTGCTTAGTAAATATTTTAAAACCTATGTATTGATATGTCTCCGTAAGGGAATCAAGTGTGTCTAGACTGGCATAAACATGGCAGTGAGAATCAGCTCAAACCCACTATAAAAAGGAATTTCAAAAACAAAACAATACAACAGGGAAATTCTTTACAATTCCTTCAGGGTCTCTGATGAAACCTGGAATGACCCTATCTACAAAGAAAGCTGGATGTGGTATAAGGCAGGACACTTGAGACTGAGAGGATTGGTGAGATTCGGTGAGCAAATGCAGACCATTTAAAGCAATAATATGTGGCACACATTCCAACGGTCCCAACTCTCCAGGTTGAAGGGAATACTACTACAGCTATAACTTTTACGGGAAACCTAGACAATGGACACACTGTGAATATGAAAGGTTTTTAAAACTCAACTAATAATCCCTCTCCTGTTGCTCCGGTTAAAATTTCCAGCTGCTTTGCTATCAATCTCCCGACTTGGAGAGACAGCCCCTTTAACCTCCTGGTTCTCACATGTTGCCAATTGGCAGAGGATGAAAGGTAATATGGAGAACCAATGAGAGAAATGCTGTTAGGCATTTGGACTGGCACATGTCACTCTAATTTCCCGGCAGGAAGAAAAATTAATCAAACTCTCAGCCATTCGCCGGAACCAGTAGAGGTCCTGAACCAAAATTATGGACTTGCGATCAGCTCACAAAAAACGTTGAAAAATTGAGCTCAGGGGCACAGCAATTCACAAAAGGGCAGAGTAATAAAGGAACACTATCGTCCAAATATCTGTTGAGGGAAGGCAACGAGGCGGACTTGAAAGCGATCCAGAAATGCACGAAACAGATTTAAAGAGGTACATTGGAATCACCTTTAAAGCACAGGAAGAGGGCCACAACTTCGACAATGATGCACTTGGCCAAAAAGGGCGTATACGTTCTCTCCTGAATATATTCAGGAGAAAAAGCATACGCCCTTTTTGGCCAAGCAAGCAAGCGGGCAATGCAAATCTGCACTACAAAAAAGTATCACTTCCCACCGGTGAAAAGAGACATCCGCAAAATGTTTAAAAACCAGAAAGGCAAGACAGGCCCTGGAGAAGAGGGAGCCTAGTTATGCTGATGGGACGGATGTAAATGGCCAACTGCCTCTTTGGAGGAGTGCATTGTGTTCCTTCAAACAAGTAAACAACAGAGCTACAGAGCCAAGGGTACTTCCAGTCTAGGGAATATACCTTAGGAAAACTGAAAATCAATAAGACAGAGCCACCCCAAAATTTAGGGCTGCACCTCTTACAAGAACCTCAACCTGGGTACACCTTAAATATACCAGGAAAGACAAAAATGGTTCAATAAATTGTGTTACTTATGTACGATGGAATATCCCTCAGCCATGAAATCAATGTCATAAGGCCAGTAGCAGCAAAATGAGTGGATTCAGTTACGATGATTCTAAGTGAAATAAGTCACAGAGAAAAAGAAACTTATCATAAGATATCACTTATGAAGGTCCTGTGAACATGGCTACACATGAACCGAGTTAGGAAAGAGAACAGAGTCTCACATGTAGAAAACACCCTTATTCCTGCTTAAGGGGGAAGGAGACGTGGGGTGATGCATAAAACCAGACTTTGATATTAGTACAGGTACCGTTCCAAAAACCAACTACGGAATAGACAAGACCTACACCTTCCTCAGTGAAAGGGACTCAAAACCGCATATTTCCCACAGAGGAATATATCTGACTAGTAATAATCTTAAAACCTATGTATTGATATATCTCCGTAAGGGAAACAAGTGTGTCTAGAGTGGCATAAACATGGCAGTGAGAATCGGCTCAAACTCAGTATAAAAAGGAAATTCTAAAACATAACAAAAAAACAGGGAAATTCTTTACAATTCCTTCAGGGGCTCTGATGAAACCTGGAATTACCCTATCTACAACGACAGCTGGATGTGGCATAAGGCTGGACTCTTGGGACTGAGAGGATTGGTGAGATTCGGTGAGCAAATGCAGACCATTTAAAGCAATAATTCGTGGCACACATTCCTAGGGACCCAAATCTCCAGGTTTAAGGGAATATTACTACAGCTATAACATGTACAGGAAACCTAGAGAATGAACACACTGTGAATACGAAAGGTTTCTGAAACTCAACAAATAGTCCCTCACCTGGTGCTCTGGTTTGAATTTCCAACTGCTTCACTATCAATCTCCCAACTTGGAGAGACAGACCCTTTAACCTCCTGGTTAGCACAGGTTGCCAATTTGGCAGAAGATGAAAGGGAAGAGGGAGAACCAATGAGAGAGTAGCTGTTAGGCATTTGTACTGGCACATGACACTCTAATTTCCTGGCTGGAAGAAGAATTAACCATAGTCTAAGCCACCCGCTGGGAACCAGTATAGGTACTGAACCAAAATTTTGGACTTGTGGTCAGCTCACAAAAAACGAGTTGAAAAATGGAGCTCAGGGGCACAGCAATTCACAAACTGGCAGAGTAATAAAGGACAACTATCGTCCAAAAATCTGTTGAGGGAAGGCAACCAGGCGGACTTGAAAGCGAGCCAGAAATGCAGGAAACAGATTTAAAGAGGAACATTGCAATCGCCTTTTAAGCACAACAAGAGGGGCACAACTTCGACAATGATGCACTTGGCCAAAAAGGGCGTATGCGTTTTCTCAATATATTCAGGAGAAAATGCATACGCCCTATATGGCCAAGCAAGCAAGTGGGCAATGCAAATCTGCACTACAATGAAGTATCAGTACCCCCCAGTCAAAACGGACATCGCAAAATGTGTAAATACCAGAAAGGCAAGACATGCCCTGTAGAACAGGGATCCTAGGTATGCTGATGGGCTGGATGTAAATTGCCAACTGCCTGTCTGGAAGAGTGCATTGTGTTCCCTAAAACAAGTAAAAAACAGAGCTACAGAGCCAAGGGCACTTCCAGTCTAGGGAATATACCTTGGGAGAACTGAAAATCAATAAGACAGAGCCACCCCAAAATTTAGGGCTGCTCTGCTTACAAGAACCTCAACTTGGGTACACCTTAAATATGCCAGGAAAGACAAAAATGTTTCAAGAAATTGTGGTACTTACGTACGATGGAATATCCCTCAGCCATGAAATCAATGTCATAAGGCCAGTAGCAGCAAAATGAGTGGATTCAGGTACGATGATTCTAAGTGAAATAAGTCACAGAGAAAAAGAAACTTATCATAAGATATCACTTATGAAGGTCCTGTAAACATGGCTACACATGAACTGAGTTAGGTAAGAGTACAGAGTAACGAATCTTATCATAAGATATGACTCATAGCGGGAATGTACACATGGCTACACATGAACTGAATTACAAACACAACAGAGTCACACATTTAGAATACAATCTTCTACCTGCTTAAGGGGAAAGGAGAGGTGGGGTAATGCATAAAACCACAGTTTTAAATTAGCACAGATACCAATACATAAACCAAGTATGTAATAGACAACACTTACTCCCAGCACAATGAACTGGACTCAACACCCCCTATTCATTGTAGAGGAATATATCTGACTTTAAGAATTTTAAAACATATGTATTCTCATGTCTCCATAAAGGAAACATATGTGTGTATAACGTCATGAACACTGGACTGAAATTCAGGTAAACCCCCCGTATAAAAATAAATTTCAAAAGCAAAATGCAAAAACAGTGAAACAGAGAGAAATTCTTAAAAATTACGTTCAGGGCCTGTGATGCAACGTGGATTGACCAACTTTACACCCACAGCTGTATGAGACATAAGACTGGACACTTGGAGCTGACAAGATTGCTGAGGTTGTGTGAGCAAAAGAACACCACTTAGAGCAGTACTTTGTGCTACCCATTCTAGTGGTCCCAACTCTCCAGGTTTAAGGGAATCTTCCTACAGTTAAAAATGCCTGGGAAACCCAGTGGTTGGTACACTGTGTAATCGGCAAAGTTTTCTAAAAGGTACCTCAGTTTTCCTTTCGTCGTGCTCGGCTTCGCCATTCCATCCTCATTACTGAAAATCTCCCCACTTGGAGTGTCAGCGGATTGACCCTCCTGTTATGCACAGTTTGCAAATTGTGCAGAGGATGAACAGGAAGAGGGGAAACAAATGAGAGATTAGCTGTAGGTGTTTGGATGGGCACATATCTCTCTAGTTTCACCTCAGGAAGAAGAATTAACCAAAGGCTCAGCCTGCAGCCCCGGAACCAGACTAGGGCCTAAAGCCATCCTGCGGTATTGCAGCCAGCTCACAAAAAAGCGAGTTGAAAAATGGAAATCAGGGGCACAGCAATTCACAAACTTGCAGAGTTATAAAGGACAACTATCATCCAGAAATATATTGAGGTAAGGCAGTGAAGAGGATTTGAATGCAAGGCAGAATTTAAGGAAACAGATTTCAAGAGGTAGATTGGAGTCGTCTTTAAAGCACATGAAAAGCGACAGATCTTCGACAATGTTGCCCTTGGCCGAAAAGGGAGAATGTGGATTTTCTTGAATATATTCGGGAAAAAATGCATACGCCTTTTTTGGCCAAGCAAGCCATCAGGCATTGCAAATCCACACTACATAGAAGTGTCACTTACCTCCGGTCAAAAGGGCCATCTGCAAATTGTGTAAAAACAACAAATACAGGACAGGCCATGGAGAAAAGGGAGCCTGGTTATGCCGATGGACAGGATGTAAATTTCCAACAGCCTCTCTGGAGAACTGTATGTTGTTTTCTAAAACAGAGCTACAGAGCATAGCACACTTCCACTCATGGGCGTGTATTTTGGGAAAACTAAAAATCCACACCACACAGCCAGCCCAAAGTTTAGGGCTGCTCTGTTTACAAGAACCTCGACTTCGGTACACTTTAAATATCACAGGAAAGGGAAAAAAAATGGATAAATATATTGTGGTACTTATATACAATGGAATGTCACTCAGACATAAAATCAATGTCATAAGGACAATAGCAGCATAATGAGTGGCTTTAGGTACGATGATGCTAACTGAAGTGAGCCACAAAGAAAAAGAAACTTATTGTAATATATCACTTATAGAGGGAATGTAAACATGGCTACACATGAACTGAATTTCAAAAGAGAACAGAGTTACACATTTAGGAAACACACTTATGCCTCCTTAAGGGGAAAGGTGATGTGGGTTGATGTGTAAAAGCAGGGTTTGAAATTAGCAGAGATACCATTACATATACCAAATATGTAATAGACAAGACCTACTCCTTTCTCAATGAACTGGACACAGAACACCCTAATCACTGAAGTGGAATATATCTGACTGGTAATAATCTTGAAACCTATGTATTTATATGTCTCCATAATGGAATCAAGTGTATGCAGATTGGCATAAACACAGATCAATGGAACAGGACAGAAAGTGCAGAGATAAACCTACATACCTATGCCTATCTCATCTATGACAAAGGAGCTAAGGATATACAATGGAGAAATGACAGTCTCTTCAGTAATTGGTGCTGCGAAAACTGGACCCCTACACATAAAAGAATGAAATTAGAACACTCCATAACACCATACACAAAAATAAACTCTAAATTGATCAGAGATCTAAATATAAGACCAGACACTATAAAACACTTAGAGGAAACCATTGGCAGAACACACTATGACATAAATCACAACAAGATCCTTTTTGACCCACCTCTTAGAGAAATGGAAATAAAAACAGAAATCAACAAATGGGACCTAATGAAACTTAAAAGCTTTTACACAGTACAGGAAAACATAAACAAGATGCAAAAAAAACCCTCAGAATTGGAGAAAATATTTCCAAATGAAGCAATTGACAAAGGATTAATCTCCAAACTTTACAAGCACCTCATGTAGCTCAATATCACAAAAACAAACAACCCAATCCAAAAACGGGCAGAAAACCTAAATAGACATTTCTCCAAAGAAGATATACAGATTACCAAGAAACACATGAAAGAATGCTGAACATCACTAATCATTAGAGAAATGCAAATCCAAACTACAGTGAGGTATCACCTCACAGCAGTCAGAGTGGCAATCATCAAAAAAATCTACAAAACAATAAACGCTGGAGAGGCCTTTATTGGAGAAAAGGGAACACACTTGCACTGTGGGTAGGAAGGTAAATTGATATGGGCATTAGGGAGAACAGTATGGAGGTTCCTTTAAATAACTAACAATAGAAGTACCATACGACACAACAATCCAACTACTGGGCATTTGCCTTGCGAAAACCATAATTCAAAAAGAGTTATGTACAAAAATGTTCATTTCAACTCTATTTACAATAGCCAGGATATGGAAGCAACCTAAGTGTCCATGGACAGATGAAAGGATAAGGAAGATATGGCACATATATACAATGGAATATCACTCAGCCATAAAAAGAAGCAAAACTGAGTTATTTGCACTGAGGTGGATGGACTTAGAATCTGTCCTACACAGTGAAGTAAGTCAGAAAGGGAAAAACAAATACTGTATGTTAACAGAGATATACGGAATCTAATGAGGAAAAAAAAAAGATTTTGAAGACCCTAGTGGCAGGACAGGATTAAGGACACAGTCATAGGGAAAGGACTTTAGGACACCGGAAGGGGGATGGGTAAGATGGGACGAAGTGAGAGAGTGGCATGGACATAAATACATTACCACATGTAATACTGATAGCTACTGGGAAGCAGCCACATAGAACAGGGAGGTCAGCTCGGTGCTTTGTGACCACCTAAAAGGGTGGGATATGGAGTGTGGGAAGGAGATGCAAAAGGGAGGGGATCTGGTGATATCTGTATATGTATAGCTGATTCACTTTGTTATACAGCAGAAACTAACACTCCATTGTAAAGCAATTATACTCCAATAAAGGTGGAAAAGGAAAAAAAAGAAAGAAAGCCCAGGGATAAACCTACACACCTATGCTCAACTAATCTATGACAAAGGAGGCAAGACTTTACAATGGAGAAAAGAGAGTTTCTTCAGTCAGTGGTGCTGGGAATTATGGACAGCTATATGTAAAAGAATGAAATTAGAACACTCCCCAGCACCATATATAAAAATATATTCAAAATGGATTAGAGACCTTAATGTAAGACCGGACAGTATAAAACTCTGAAAGGAAAACTTACGAAGAATACTCTGACGTAAATCACAGCAAGATCTTCTTTTGATCCATCTCCTATAGTAATGAAATTAAAAAAAAGAAGCTAAACAGATGGGACCTAATGAAACGTAAAAGCTTTTGAAAAGCAAAGGAAACTGCAAACAAGACGAAAAGACAACCCTCAGAATGGCAGAATATATTTGCAAACGAATCAATGGACAAATGATTAATCTCCAATATATATAAACAGCTCATGCAGCTCAACATTAATAAGACAAAAAACCCAATACAAAAATGGAAGCAGATCTAAATAGACATTTCTTCCAAGAAGACATAGAGATGGCCAAGACGCACATGAAAATCTGCTCAACATCACTAATTATTAGAAAAATGGAAATCGAAACTACAATGAGGTATCACGTCACACCTGTTAGAATGGGCATCATCAGAAAATCTACAAACAACAAATGCTGGAGAGGGTGTGGAGAAAAGGAACCTTCTTCCACTATTGTTGGGAATGTAAATCGATACAGTCTCTATGGAGAACAGAATGGAGGTTCCTTAAAAACCTAAAAATAGAATTACCATATAATCCAGCAATCCCACTACTGGGCATATACCGAGAGAAAACCATAAATCAAAAAGACACATTCACCACAATGTTCATTGCAGCACTATTTACAGTAGCCAGGTAATGAAAGCAACCTAAGTGCCCACAGACAGACGAGTGGATAAAGCTGTGGTACATATATACAATGGAATATTACTCAGCCATACATAGGAATGAAATTGGGTCATTTGTAGAGACCTTGATGGATCTAGAGACTGTCATACAGAGTGAAGTAAGTCAGAAAGAGAAAAACAAATATTGTATATTAATGCATATATGTGCAACCTAGAAAAATGGTACAGATTAACCGGTTTGCAGGGAAGAGATAGAGACACAGATGTAGAGAACAAACATATGGACACCAAGGGGGGAACACCATGGGATGGTGGTGGTGGGATGAATTAGGAGACTGGGAATCACATGTGCACACTTATATGTATAAAATAGATATCCAATAAGAACCTGCTGTATAAAAGAAATAAATAAATTTTAAAAAATTAAAAATAAATAAATAATATTTAATAAAATAAAACAGAAAAAAGGTTTTTCCCTTCATATAGACGTCTTTATATAAATTCATTATTTCCATGTTTATATCTCTAAATTAAAAAAAAAGAGGAATAAATAAAACCTACCTTGAACCAAAAAGAAAAAAGGAAAAAAAAAAAAAAAAAACAGAACCCACCTGTTATACAGAGGAAAATCGTATCAGGGCACTTTTTCCAGTGGTAAAAAATTCTTAAGTTGGTCAGAAGTGGGAAATCATCTACCATGCAGTCAGCAGCGCTCCCCCCCAAAAGGAGCATCCTCATTGCAAAGCTGGGGGACAATGTCGAGGCATCTGTGAGTAAATGTGAGCTGTACCCCAGTCCTGCTGCATCTGAAATCTTCCCACTCTTTCCAGGTAAAACAACTGAATATGTACAAGAACTTGCAAGCCTAGAGGAAGGGCTGTGGAGCCACACCAGCGACAGCATGCAGGCCGACTTGGTGCCAGCAGGCCAGCCAGGATGGTCCTAGCACCAGATGCTCTTCTGGAAGCTTTCCATTTCCCTGCCTGAGATACCCCTCCTGCCACGGCCCCCACTGCTTTTTTACTTCCTCACCTCTGCCTGGGGAGAAATTCCAGCGACAGGTATGGATGACACATCCCTTTCTTTAGCAGGTGGCAGCCTGGCAACTCCTGCAGAAAGTCCAGCAGAGCCCCTCTCACACTGGGCCACTGACAAAGCCACGGGCCCTCACTCCCTCCCACCACCCCAGCCCCGACACTGCTGACGGGGCAGAGAATATGGCGTCAGGCACAGCTACAGGAGCTCTTGCTGACTGGAGAGGTGCTTATATTGATCTCAACCCAGTCACACCTGGGGAGGGCTGGCAGGCAGTGTCAGGCTGCCCTAATCAGCCAATCCTCACCCCTCAGGGGCTCACAGTTGCAGAAAATGAACCTTGCTAAACGGGCCTGGCCCAAGGAACAGGTGTGGGCTCTTGAGAGTCAGGATACACAAGGGGCTGCAGCTGCGGCTTGTTTTCTTATCATTTTATGTGGTCCATGAGTGGAAAACAACTTCAAGAAGACCCAATCCTAATGAGAGGAACCCAGGAGTCAGGGAGAGGAGTGATGGTGGGTGGAGATAGCGGCCTTGTGCCCTGGCTGCAGTGGAAGTGTCTGGAAGACCAGGCAGAGAGAGGCCACACACAGTGATACCTGGGGTCACAGACCTGTCAGAGCTGCTGTTTGTTAGTTCAAGTCCTGCTCTGAAGTGTTCTGTTTCAGCTCTGATCGACAGGTGAGCTGGGGGTTCTCTGCAAGGTGGTCTATGTGCACGGTTCCTGTGTGTCCAGCCCTTCTGGGGTACCTGCCCAGGGGAGCTCCATATCTTGGGAAGGGCCTGACTATGAGAGCCCCATGGGCTGCTGTGTAGCTGCACAGGTGAGCTCCATACCCTGGGAGGGACTTGACCACGAGAGCCCCGTGGGCTGTGGGGGGTGGAGGTGAAGCCCAGGTGAGCTCCATATCCTGGGATTGGCCTGACCACGAGAGCCCCATGGGCTGCTAGAGACCTGGCAAAGTATATCAGGACAGTCAGTGAAGCCACCGAGGATATACATCCAGTAGCTCCTATTTCCTACACCCTGCTGGTCAGTCTACCATCCACCAGGCCATGGCATTCTGTATTAGAATTCAATGATGCCTTCTTCTGTATTCCACTCATCTCAGAGTCACAAGAATTTTTGGCTTGTGAGTGGCAGGACACAACATGCAACAAAAGCAATAATGCTGGGCCGTCCTGCCCCAATGGTTCAAAAATCCACACACCATCATTGGGGAAATGTCCTCTAAAGACCTAAAAGTTCTACCTCTGTAAAAGGGAACCCTCCTTCAATATGCAGATGACATTCTGATCGCCAGGCCTACTAAAGATGCCTCTGAACTACCTATCCAAGAAAGGATAGAAGGTGTCCAAGAAAAAGGCTCAAATATCCCAGGCTAAGGTGACATGCCTTGGCATCATTCTCACAGATATTCGGAGAAACGCATCCCAGGATAGGGAAGAAGCCATTTGCATCCTTACCTCTTGTAAAACTAGAAGACAGCTTAGGGGTTCCTGGGGAGGACAAGGTTTTATGCATCTGGATCCCTAACTACAGTCTAATAGCTGGGCCTCTACATGAAACACTGACACGAAAAGATGATGATCCTTTTGAATGGAATCCAGAAGAAGCCTTTCAAGAATGGAAAGAGCAGTCAATTCAGGCCCTTGCCCAGGAACTCCCTAATTTAGCTAAACCCTTTGACCTTTACATACCCAGTCAAAGGTTACTCGCCCTTGGAGCCTTAGTGCAAAAACTGGGACCACTTGAAATGGAGCAACACAAGAATGCCCTTCGGCTATGATAAACTATGGTCACCAAGGGCGTTGCCCACCGCCCAATCAGGCCAGGATACTGGGGTATCTAAAAAGGTGGAAATCAGCAGCCCGCAAGGCCAGCTCCCCCCTAAGGGAAAAGAACCCCACGTGGTGATCCTAACCACCCATCATGCCCTGAAGTTGCAGGGGTCGCTCTGTGGACACACTGACCTCGAGTGAGGAGGCCCTCCAACTCCAACCTCCACAGAGACAAACGGGGGCAATGGGCCCCCAAGATGACTTATGTGACCATCACTTGACCTGGAGTTTCTCTCAGAAAACAAGTCTGTGCCCCAAAAGAGCAGACTACTGCTTGCAGGACTTACTGCACCCAGACGAGAGCTAATAAGCTTGGCGGGGGAAACATATATCACGCTTTCACCATAGAAAACCCTACAGAAACCACGGTGATGGTGGCCAATATGACCGGCTGGACTGCTGGCTACTTCAAAAGGCCGTTGACTCAGTGGACGTCATGGTCCTGGATCACCACCAACCCTGGACTGTCTTGGAGTTGAGCGGGCAGGGCTCTGACACATGGTGCTGTTTATGCATTAATTCAGGGACCTAATTAAAGAAAGCACAGACTACTGGTCAGAGCATCTAGGCTGGCAAAACCCGTCAGCCTAAGGTTGCTGAACAAATGTGGGGTGGGTTGAAACCTGCCACAGCAGCATCTCTGTGCATGTCTTTCCTGGACCCTTAAAGGTCATTAGAATCTATAACACTTCCAATGCTGCTGCTCAGGTGGACGAGCAGTGAGGCAGGAAACCTTGGGACAACCAACCTCACCTGGAGGCTGCTAGGGAAAAGTTTTACCCCTCCCCGCGTGTATGAGGGCTCCCACCTCAGCATGAAGCTGTTACAAAAGAGGGGTCTGCACCCTCAGCACCCCAAGAGTGAAGAACGGGACAAAAAGCAGAGGAGGTGTTCATCACCGGCAACGTTCATTAAAAATTCCTGGGAGATAAAAAGAGAATCTGGGCAATAAAATAAAGTCTAACCTGTTTTTCCTTTGTGCTTTGTCTAATTTCACGTGCTCCTAGGGTTCCACATGCAGAGGTCCCACACCCGGCACTTCAGACCCGATTTCCTAGTGCAGAATGGCTGAGCCGACACCTCAGCTAGTGGGGTCCCATGCAACTCCGCGACATAGAGCCTGAGCTGCAGCCAACCCAGCCCTCGAGAGCTCCATCCCCTCCCTCCTGCTGACGCTGCCGGGATCCCTACACAGCAGCCCAGCCCGCAGCCCACGGGGGAGTGCACGCTCTCACATCTCCATTCTGTTTTCAAAATATAAAGTTTCCTTTGCTTCTGAACCAAATTCAGTCTTGATCTGTTGGCTCCAATGACACTGGGCATGGTGACTCCTGTTGGGGTCCACTCTGGAGGATCAGTAACAGAAATTGAGAACATTGTAACTTCAATGAACAGATGTGTGAGCCAAACTGTAGGTAACATAGAGCAGTGTATAAGGCTCGGGTAAAATAAGATGTTTCTAAGACTTACATTTGATATTTCCATCACTTTACTATAAGCAAGTTCAGTGAAGACTTCTGTCTTATTTGTCAGGTCAACATTAGAGAAATGAAGTGGTTTATTCCCAAGGATGTACATCGAATACTCTTGGCTGAAGCTTCAATCTTGTTTTGAATGCTTTTCCATTGAGAATGATACCTCTCTTTCAGCTTCCCCATTTCTGAGAAGTATAAAATCTTATAATTTATTATTACCAAAGGGGAAAGGTAGGAGAATTGATAAATTAACAGTTTGGGATTAACACATACACACTGCTATGTATAAAACAGATCATCAACAAGGAACTACTGTATAGCACAGGGAACTACACTGAATATTTTGCAATAACTTATAAGGGGAAATAATCTGAAAAAGAATAGATATTTTTATTGACATCATCTATCAATGACAGATAAAATGTAAACTTAGCAAGGCCATGGTGAGCACTTCTGATCCCGAAGATTTCAATCATCTAAAGTTTGGACTCTGCCTATTTCCCAAGGCCCTTAATGGAAATATGTGTAGCCGTAGCTTAAAAATTCCCCAGTTTGGGGTTCGGGGAGGCACTGATTTGGAAAAATTCCTGGTGTTCTCCGTACATGCAAGGGACCCTTCCTATGGCTAAAACATGCCTGTCACACCTAGAGGATGGTACACCGTTTGATCGGAAACAGTTTGGAAAAGGCACCTCATCTCCTCTTCGCCTGGTGCTCGGGTTCACCCCTCCAGCATCTTTCCTAACAATCTCCTCACTTGGGGATATCAGCACCGTCAACATCCTGTTGCACACAGTTTGGAATTTCTCTGGAGGATGAAGCGGAAGGATGAGAAAAAATTACAGACATGTCCTAGGTGTTCAGACAGGCACATGCCACTCTAATTTCCAATCCGGAAGACAAATTCATCAAAGGCTAGAATTGCCCACGGAAACAGAATAGGGCTAGAGGAAATCCCGCTGTTTTCTGTCCAGTTTCCAAAAACACAAGTTGAAAAATGGAACTCAGGGGCACTAAAGTTCACGAAACTGCAGAGTTGAAAATATCTATCGTCAAAAAATGTCTTGAGGTAAGTCACAGAAAAGGACTTGTAAGCAAGGGAGAGTGGCAGGAAACAGATTTGAGGAGGTAGAAAGGACTCCCCATTAAAGCACAAGAAAAGGGGCTGAACATCACCAATGATGCAGTTGGCCAAAAAGGGCGTATGCATTTTCTTCTGAATATATTCAAGTAAAGGCCATACACACATTTTATCCAACCAAACAGGTGGGCACTGGAAATCTATACTACAAAATGTATCACTTCACTTCAGTCAGAAGGGCCATCCACATAAAGTGTAAACACCAGAAATGTAGGCCAGGGTGAGGAGAAAAGGGAGCACTCTGAGGCTGATATTGCTAATGTAATTTGCCAACGGCCACTCTGGAGAAGTGTATTGTGTTTGCTAAAACATCTAAAAAATGAGCTACAGAGCATAGGGCACTTGCACTCATGGGCGTATACCTTGGGAAAAACAAAAATCGACAGAAAACAGGCACCCCAACGTTTACCACCTCTCTGTTAAAAAGGGCCTCAACTTGGATATAACCTAAATGTCCCTGGAAGGATAAAATGGATAAAAGAGTTGGGGTACTTATGTAGAGTGGAATATTACTCATCCAGAAATCAATGAAATAAGGCCAGTTGTAACAACTCTGGAGGAGTTACATACGATCATTCTAAGTGACATATGACAGAAAGAAAAAGACACATATCAAAAGATGTCACTTAAAGGTGGAATCAAAAATGGCTACACATGAAATAAATTACAAAATAGAAACATAGTCAAATATGTAGAAAATAGACATAAGGCTGCTAAATTGAAAAGGTGGGGAAGGGTGAGGTATTATCCAGGAGGTTGAAATTAGCAAAGACACCATTCCAAGTACCAAATTGAATAACTGACAAGGCCTACACGGTACCTCAAAGAACTGCACTCAGCGCACTCAAGTCACTGGAAAATAATATATATGACTGGTAGGCATCTGAAAAAGAATTTATTGTTGTCTCACAGTACATGAATCAAGTGGATGTACAGCAGCAAAAAACAGAGCTTTGAAAATCAGCTGTAACAAATATAAAAATAAATTTAAAAATATTTATAAAAACAGTGAGACAGACAAAACTTCTTACAACTTTTGTTGATGGGCTACGATGTAACATGGATTGAACACATGTAGACCCACAGCAGGATGATATATAAGGCAGGAAGCTATGCATGCTAAGAGATGTTAGAGAGGCTGGGTGAGTAAAGGCAGACCTTTTAAAGTAATACTGCCTGATTCCCATTCCTTGGGTCCCAAATCTGCAGGTTCAAGGGAATCTTCCGACAGCAAAAACATGCCTGGAAAACTGAGACGAATATACACCGTGTGACAAGGAAAGGTGTCTAAAATACACCTCATTTTTGATCTCCTGCTGCTGGGGTTCGCCATTCCAGCCAAATTACTAACAATCTCCCCACTTGGAGAATCAGCACCTTTAACCTCCTGTTTCACACAGTTTGCAATTTGTGCAGAGGATAAACGGGAAGAGGGGGAACCAATGAGAGATTAGCTGTAGGAGTTTTGACAGGCACATGTCACTCTAATTTCCCATTAGGAAGAAGAATTAACCAAAGGTTCAGCCTGCTTCCCCAGAACCAGAATAGGGCCGGAAGCAATACAATGGTTTGGCGGCCAGCTCACAAAAAATGCGAGTTGCAAAATGGGGCTCAGGAGCAAACAATTCAAACCTGAAAAGATAAAAATGATAACCAACGTCCAAAAATATATTCAGGTAAGGCAACGAAGAGGATCTGATTGAGAGGCAGAATTGCAGGAAACAGATTTCAAAAGGTAGATTTGACTCACATTTAAAGCATATGAAAAGCAGCAGAATTTCTAAAATGATGCAGTTGGGCAAAAGGGTGTATGCGTTTTTTTCGTGAATATCTTAAGGAAAAAAACACATACAGATATTTTGGCAAACCAAGCAAGCAGGAAATGCAAATCCGCAAAACAAAGAAGTCTCAATTTCCACTGCTCAGAAAGGCCATCCAAAAAATGTGTACAAACCAGAAATGCAGGAGAGGCCATGGAGAACAGGGACCTAGTCTCGCTGATGGGTGTGGTATAAATATCCAAGACCCACTCTGAAGAAGTGTATGCTGTTTCCTAAAACATCTAAAATACAAAGCTACCGAGCATAGGGCACTTCCACTCATGGGCATATAACTTGGGAAGACTAAATATCAACAAGACACAGGCACCCCAAAATTTAAGGCTGCTCTGCATACAAGAACCTCAACTTCAGTACAACTTAAGTATTCCAGGAAAGAGAAAACTGCGTAAAGAACTTGTGGTAATTTTGTACAACGGAATATCACTCAGACATGAAATCAATGTCATAAGGCCAGTAGCAGCATAATGAGTGGATTTAGGTACGATGATTCTAAGTGAAATAAGTCACACAGAAAAAGAAACTTATCATAAGATATCACTTATGAAGGTCCTGTAAACATGGCTACACATGAACTGAGTTAGGAAAGAGAACAGAGTCTCACATTGAGAAAACACTCTTACGCCTGCTTAAGGGGAAAGGAGAGGTGGGGTGATGCATAAAACCAGACTTTGATATTAGCACTGGTACCATTCCATGAAGCAAATACAGAATAGACAAATCCTACACCTTCCTCTGTGAACGGGACTCAACACCCCTATTCCACACAGAGGAATATATCTGACTAGTAAGAATCTTAAAACCTATATATTCATATGTCTCCATAAGGGAATCAAGTGTGTCTATACAGGCATAAACACGTCGGTGAAAATCAGCTCAACCCCATTATAAAAATGAATTTCAAAAACAAAACAAAACAAAAAAAAAACAGCGAAATTCTTACACAATTCCTTCAGGGGTTCTGATGAAACCTGTAACGACCCTATCTGCAAAGACAGCTAAATGAGACATAAGGCTGGACACTTGGGGCTGAGAGGACTTGTGAGATTGGGTGAGAAAATGCAGATCCTTTAAAGCAGTAATGCATGCCACCAATTCCATGGGTCCCAACTCTCCAGGTAGAAGGGAATATCAATACAGTTATAACATGTATGGGAAACCTAGAGAATGGACACCCTGTGATGGCAAAAGGTTTCTAAAAGGCTCGTAATTTTTCCTCTCCTTGTGCTCCAGTTTGGCATTCCAACTGCTTTACTATCAATCTCCCAACCTGGAGAGTCAGCCCCTATAAGCTACTGGTTCGCACAGTTTGCAAATTTTGCAGTGGATGAAAGGAAAGAGGGAGAACCAATCAGAGAGTAGCTGTAGGCATTTGGACGGACACATGTCACTCTAATTTCCCGTCCGGAAGGAAGAATTAACCAAAGCGTCAGCCTGCACCCCCGGAACCAGTATAGGTCCTGTAGCAAAATTGTAGATTTGCGGTCAGCTCACAAAAACATGAGTTGAAAATTGGAGCTGAGGGGCACAGCAATTCACAAACCTGCAGAGTTATAAAGGACAACTCTCTTCCAAAAATCTGTTGAGGGAAGGCAACGAAGCAGACTTGAAAATGAGGCAGAATTGCACAAAACATATTTCAAGAGTTAAACTGGAATCGCCTTTAAAGCACAGGAAAAGCATAACAACTTCGACAATGATGCACTTGACCAAAAAGGGCGTATGCATTTTCTGCTGAATATATTCAGGAGAAAAGGCATACGCCCTTTCTGGCCAATCAAGCATCCCCGCAATACAAATCCACACTACAAAGAATTGTCACTTCCCACCGGTCAAAAGGGACATCTGAAAATCTGTAAAAACCAGAAAATAAAGACAGAGATGACAAGAGCATGTTGCAATGTGATCCCAGGGGTCATGGAGGATTGTGATGACAAGGCCATGTAGCATTGTGCTGACAAAGGCATGGAGCATTGTGATGACAAGGGTCACGGAGCACTGTGATGACAATCGTCACGGAGCATTGTGATTATATGGATCATGGAGCATTGGGATGAAAAGGGCATGGATCATTGTGATGACAAGGGTTATGGAGCATTTTGATGTCAAGAGTCCCGGATCACTGTGTTGTCAGGGGTCATGGAGGGTTGTGATGACAGTGGTCATGGAGCATTGTGATGACAAGGGTCATGGAGAAGTGAGATGAGAAGTTCATGGATCTTTGGGCTGAAAATATTCATGGAGTATTGTGCAGACAGGGGATATGGAGCACTGTGATGACAAGGTCCTGGAGCACTGTGATGAGAAGACCATGGAGCCTTGTGATGAGAAGTCTCATGGAGCATTCTGATGAAAAGGGGCAAGGAGCATTGTGATTACAAGGGTCTTGGAGCATTGGGATGACAAGGGCACGGAGCATTTGGATGAGAAGACCATAGAGCGTTCTGATGACATGCATCATGGAGATTTGTGATGACAAGGGCATGGAGCATTGTGATTACAGGGGTCTTGGAGCATTGTGATGAAAAGGGCATGAATCACTGTGATGGAAAAGGCATGGAGCCTTGTCATGACAGGGTTCAAGGAGCATACGGACGACATGTGTCAGGGAGCATTGTGATGACAAGTGTATTGAGCATTGTGATGACAAATGTCATGGAGCATTGTGATGAGAAACCCCTGTATAATTGTGATGATGAGCGTCATGGGGCGTTGTGTTGACAAGTGTTATGGAACTTTGTGATAACAACGGTTTGGAGCATTGTGATGACGGAGGTCATGGAGCATTTTGATTTCATTTTGATGACAATAGCAAGAAGCATTTTGATGATGGGCATGGTCTATTGTGATTACAACGTTCATGGAGCATTGAGATGAAAAGGGGCATGGAGCATTGTGATTAAAGTTGTCTTGGAGCACTGTGATGACAAGGGCATGGAGCATTGTGATGAGAAGGCAATGGAGCATTCTGATGACATGCGTCATGGAGCTTTGTGATGACAAGGACATGGAGCATTGTGATGACAGTGGCATGGAAAATCGGTCTAAAAAGTTTCATGGATTATTGTGATGACAGTGGGCATGGCGCATTGTGATGACAAGGGCATGGAGCATTGTGATTATAAGGTCATGGATTATTGTGAAGACAGGTGACAGGGAGCGTTGTGATGACATATGTCACGGTCCATTGAGATGACAATGGCATGGAGCATTGTGATGCCAAGTGTCATGGAGGATTGTGATGAGAAAGGTAATGGAGCATTGTGATGACAAGGGCTTGGAGCATTGTGATGAGAAGTGTCATGGAGCATTGTGATGACAGGGGCATGGAGCATTGTGATGACAACGGACATTGGGAATTTTGATGACAAGGTATGAAGCATTTTGATGACAAAGGCATGGAGCTTGCTATGACAGGTGTCATGGGGCATTGCGATCACAGATGTATGGAGAATTGTAATGACAAGAGCATGTAACATTTTGATGAGAAGTGTCATGGAGCATTGTGATGAGAGTGGGCCTGGAGCATTGTGATGACAAGGGCACGGAACACTGTGATACATGGGTCATTGAAGATTGTAATGACAAGTGCATGGAGCATTGTGATGAGAAGGGCATCAAGCATTGTACCAAGCGTCATGGACCTTTGTTATGGCAAGGGCATGGAGCAATGTGATGAGAGGCTTCATGGAGCATTGTGATGAGAAGACCATGGAGCCTTGTGATGACAAGTCTCATGGAGCATTCTGATGAAAAGGGGCATGGAGCATTGTGATTACATGGGTCTTGGAGCATTGTGATGACAAGGGCATGGAGTATTGTGAGAGAAGGCCAAGGAGCATTCTGATGACATGCGTCATGGAGCTTTGTGATGACCAGGGCAAAGAGCATTGTGATTACAGGGGCCTTGGAGCATTATGATGAAAAGGCTCGGGATCATTGTGATGCAAAAGGCATGGAGCCTTGTCATGACAGGGTTCAAGGAGCATACTGATGGCAAGAGTCACGGAGCATTGTGATGACAAGTGTATTGAGCATTGTGATGACAAAGGTTATGGAGCATTGTGATGAGAAGACCATGGATAATTGTGATGATGAGCGTTATGGGGCATTGTAATGACAAGTGTTATGGAACATTGTGATCACAAGGGTTTGGAGCATTGTGATGACAGAGGTTATGTAGCATTTTGATTTCATTGTGATGACAATAGCATGAAGCATTATGATGATGGGCATGGTGCATTGTGATGAGAGGGTTCATGGAGCATTGAGATGAAAAGGGCCATGGAGCATTGTGATTACAGGTGTCTTGTAGCATTGGGATGGCAAGGGCATGGAGTATTGTGATGGCAATGGTCATGGAGCATTTTCATGACTAGAGTCCCGGATCATTGTGTTGTCAAGGGTCATGGAGCATTGTGATGACAGGGGCATGGAACATTGGTCTGACAAGTTTCATGGATTATTGTGATGACAGTGGGCATGGCGCCTTGTGATGACAAGGGAATGGATCATTGTGATGACAAGGTCATGGATTATTGTGAAGACAGGTGTCAGGGAGCATTGTGATGACATATGTCAAGGTGCATTGTGATGACAATGGCATGGAGCATTGTGATACCAAGTGTCATGGAGGATTGTGATGACAAATGTAATGGAGCATTGTGATGAAAAGGGCTTGGAGCATTGTGATGAGAAGTGTCATGGAGCATTGTGATGACAAGGGCATGGAGCATTGTGATGACAACGGTCATTGATAATTTTGATGATGTTGTGAAGCATTGCGATGACAAGCACATGGAGCTTGCTATGAGAGGGGTCATGGAGTATTGCGGTGACAAGTGCATGGATAATTGTGATGACAAGAGCATATAACATTGTGATGAGAAGTGTCATGGCGCATTGTGATGAGAGGGACGTGGAGAATTGTGATGACAAGGGACATGGAGCATTGAGATGACCAGGGCATTCAGCGTTGTGATGGCAAGACCGTGGAACATTGTGATGAGAAGATCATGGGTAATTGTGATGACGAGCGTCATGGAGCACTGTAATGACAAGGGGAATGGAGCATTGTGATGACAGGTGTCATGGATCATTTTGATGAGAGGGGTCATGGAGCCTTCTTATGACCAGCTTGTGGAGTATTGTGATGACACTGGCATGGAGCATTGTGATGAAAAGGGCATGGAGCATTGTGATGAAAAAGGCATGGAGTCTTTTCATGACAGGTTTCAAGGAGCATTCTGACGACAAGTGTCAGGGAGCATTGTGATGACAAGTGTATTGAGCATTGTGATGACAAAGTTCATGCAGCATTGTGATGACAGGCATCATGCAGCGTTGTGATGACAAGGGTTATGGAACATTGTGATCACAAGGGTTTGGAGCATTGTGATGAGAGAGGGCATGGAACATTTTCATTTCAACGACGATGAAGCATTGTGAGGACAAGGGCATGAAGCAATGTGAACCCAAGTTTCATCGAGGATTTTGATGACAATCGTAATGGAGTACTGTTATGACAAGCACATGGAGCATTGTAATGACAAGGTCATGTAGCATTTTGCTGACAAATGCATGGAACATTTTGATGACAAGGGTCATGGAGCACTGTGATGACAAGCGTCATGGAGCACGGTGATTACAAGGGTCATGGAGCATTGGGATGGCAAGGGCATGGATCATTTTGATGACAAGTGTAATGGAGCATTCAGATGACAAGTGTCCCGGATCATTATGTTGTCACGGGTCATGGAGCGTTGTGATGACAGTGGTCATGGAGCATTTTGATGACAAGGGATTGGTACATTGTGACGATAAGGGCATGTAGCATTGTGATGACTGGTGTTATGGAACATTGTGATGACAGGGTTGAGGGAGTATTGTGATGAATAGTGATGGAACATTGTGAAATCAATGGTGAGAGAGCATTTTGATGAGAAGTGCATTGAGCATAGTGATTACACGTTGTATGGAGCATTGTGATGACTAGGATGTGGAGCATTGTGATGACAAGTGCATGGCACATTGTGATGACATGGGTCAAGGAGCATTGTGCTGAAAAGCGCATGGAGCATTGTGATGACATGTGTCATGGATCATTGTGCTGACAAAGGCATGGTGCATTGTTATGACAAGGGTCACAGAGCACTGTGATGAAAAGTTCATGGAGCATTGTGGTGACAAAGGTCACAGAGCCTTGTGTGACAGGGGCATGGACCATTGTGATGAGAAAGGTCATGAATCATTTTGATGACTGGAGTCACAGAGCACTGTGATGACAGGGGTCATGGAGCATTGAGATGAAAAGGGGCATGGAGCATTGTGATTACAGGGATCTTCGACCATTGTGATGACAAGGGCATGGAGCATTGTGATGAGAAGGCCATGGAGTATTCTGATGACATGCGTCATGGATCTTTGTGATGACAAAGGCATGGGACATTGTGATTACAGGGGTCTTGGAGCATTGTGATGACAAGGGTCATGGAGCCTTGGATGAAAAGGCCGGGGAACATTGTGACGGCAGGGGTCATGGAGCATTGTTATGACAAGGGTCATGGAGCATTGTGATGACAAGTGCATGGAGAATTGTATTGACAAGAGCATGTAACATTTTGATGAGAAGTGTCATGGAGCACTGTGATGACAAGGACATGTAGAATTGTGATGACCAGGGCATGGTGCATTGTGATGGCAAGACCGTGGAGAATTGTGATGAGAAGACCATGGATAATTGTGATGATGAGCGTCATGGAGAACTGTAATGACAAGGGGCATGGAGCATTGTGATGACAGGTGTCATGGATCATTGTGATGACAAGGGTCATGGATCATTCTCATGACAAGCTTGTGGAGAAATGTGATGACAATGGCATGCAGCATTGTGATGAAATGGGCATGGAGCATTGTGATGAAAAAGGCATGGACCCTTTTCATGACAGTGTTCATTGAGCATTCTGACGACAAGTGTCAGGGAGCATTGTCATGACAAGTGTATTGAGCATTTTGATGACAATGGTAATGGAGCATTGTGATGAGAAGGGCATCGAGCATTGTGATGACAAGTGTTATGGAGCTTTGTGATGACAAGGGAATGGAGCAATGTGATGATAGGTTTCATGGAGCATTGTGTTGACAATGGCATGGAGCATTGTGATGCCAAGGATCATGGAGCACTGAGATGACAAGCGTCACGGAGCATTCTGATTACAGGGGTCATGGAGCATTGGAATGACAAGCGCATGGATCATTGTGATTTCAACTGTCATGGAGCATTTTGATGACGAGAGTCCCGGATCACTGTGTTGTCAGGTGTCATGGAGCGCTGTGACGTCAGTGGTCATGGAGCATTGTGATGACAGTGGTAATGGAGCATTGTAATGGCAAGGTCATAGAGCATTGTGATGAGAAGGCCATGGAGCATTCTGATGACATGACTCATGGAGCTTTGTGATGATAAGGTCATGGAGCATTGTGATTACTGGGGTCATGGAACATTGTGATGACAGTGGTGATGGAGTATTGTGATGACTAGTGATGGAACATTGTGATATTAGTGGTGAGAGAGCATTTTGATGAGAAGTGCATGGAGCATTGTGATGACAAAGTTGTGGAGCATTGTGATGACAAGCGCATGGCACATTATGATGACATGGGTCATGGAGCATTGTGCTGAGAAGCGCATGGAGCATTGTGATGACAAGGGTCATGGAGCACTCTTCTGACAAAGGCATGGAGCATTGTGATGACAAGGGTCACGGAGCATTGTGATGAAAAGTTCATGGAGCATTGTGGTGACAAAGGTCACAGAGACTTTTGATGACGAGGGCATGGACCATTGTGATGACAAAGGTCATGAAACATTGTGATGACGGGAGTCACGGAGCATCGTGATGACAGGGTTCATGGTGCATTGTGATGACAACGGCATGGAGCATTGTGATGACAAGGGCATGGAGCATTGTTATGACATGTGCATGGCTTAATGTGAAGACAGTTGTCAGGTAGCATTGTGATGGCATATGTCATGGTCCATTGTGATGACAATGGCATGGAGCATTGTGATGCCAAGTGTCATGGAGGATTGTGATGACAAGAGCATGTATCATGGTGATCAGAAGTGTCATTGAACATTGTGATGACAAGGGACATGGAGCATTGTGATGTCCAGGGCATGGAGCATTGTGATGGCAAGTCCGTGGAGCATTGTGATGGCAAGACCATGGAGCATTTTGATGACAAGTGTCATCGAGAACTGTAATGACACGGGTCATGGAGAATAGTGATGACAAGTGTCATGGATCATTGTGATAACAAGGGTCGTGGAGCATTCTGATGACAAGATTCTGGAGTATTGTGATGACAATAGCATGGAGCATTGTGATGAAAAAGGCATGGTGCATTCTCATGAAAAAGGCATGGAACCTTTTCATGACAGGTTTCAAGGAGCATTCTGACGTCAAGTGTCAGGGAGCATTGTCATGACAAGTGTATTGAGCATTGTGAAGACAATGGTCATGGAGCATTGTGATGACAGGCATCATGGAGGGTTGTGATGACAAGTGTTATGTAACATTGTGATCACAAGGGTTTGGAGCATTGTGATGACAGAGGTCATGGATCATTTTCATTTCAAGTAGCATGGAGCATTGTCATGACATGGCATGAAGCAATGTGAACCCAAGGTTCATGGAGGATTTTGATGACAATGGGAATAGAGTATTTTGATGACAAGTGCATGGAGCATTGTGATGACGAGGTCATGTTGCATTTTGCTGACAAATGCATGGAGCATTTTGATGACAAAGGTAATGGAGCACTGTGATGACAAGCGTCACGGAGCATTGTGATTACAGGTGTCATGGAGAATTGGGATGGCAAGGAAATGGATCATTGTGATGAAAAAGGCATGGAGCCTTGTGATGACAGTGTTCAAGGAGCATACTGATGGCAAGTGTCAGGGAGCGTTGTGATGCCAAGTGTATTGAACATTGTGATGACAAAGGTCATGGTACATTGTGATGAGAAGTGCATGGATAATTGTGATGACGAGCGTCATGGGGCGTTATGATGACAAGTGTTATGGAGCATTGTGATCACAAGGGTTTGGAGCATTGTGATGACAGAGGTCATGGAGCATTTTGATTTCATTGTGATGACAATAGCGTGAAGCATTATGCTGATGGGCATGATTCGTTGTGATGACAAGGTTCATGGAGCATTGAGATGAATATTGGCATGGAGCATTGTGATTACTTGGGTCATGGAGCCTTGTGATGACAATGCCGTGTAACATTGTGATGGCAGGGGTCATGGAGCATTTCTATGACAGCGGTAATGGAGCATTGTGATGACTAGGGCACGGAACACTGTGATACCTGTGTCATAGAGGATTTTAATGACAAGGTCATGGAGAATTGTGATGAGAAGTGTATCGAGCATTGTGATGACAAGCGTCATGGAGCATTGTGGTGACAAGGGCATGGAGCAATGTGATGGGAGGTTTCATGGAGCATTGTGATGAAATGGCAAGGAGCATTGTGATACCAAGGGTCATGGAGAATTTTGATGACAAGGTCGTGGTGCATTGTGATGAGAAGGGCAGGGAGCATTGTGATGACAGGGTCATGGAGCAAATTGATGTAGTGTCATGGAATATTTTGATTACAGGGGTTATGGAACATTGTGATGTCAGGGGTCATGTAGCATTTTGATGAAAAGGGTCATGGAGCATTCTGAAGAAAAGGTGCATGGAGCATTGAGATTACAGGGGTTTGGAAGAATTGTGATGACAAGGGCATGGAGCATTGTGATGAGAAGCAATGGAGCATTCTGATGACATGCGTCATGGAGCTTTGTGATGACAAGGACATGGTGCATTGTGATTACAGGGGTCTTAGAGCATTGTGGTGAAAAGGGAATGGATCATTGTGATGAAAAATGCATGGAGCCTTGTCATGACAGGGTTCTAGGAGCATACTGATGACAACTGTCAGGTAGCATTGTGATGATAAGTGTATTGAGCATTGTGATGACAAAGATCATGGAGCATTTTGATGAGAAAACCATGGATAATTGTGATGACCAGCCTCATGGGGCATTGTGATGCCAAGTGTTATGGAACACTGTGATCAGAAAGGTTTGGAGCGTTTTGATGACAGAGGTCATTGAGCATTTTGATTTCATTGTGATGACAATAGCATGAAATATTATGGTGATGGGCACGGTGCATTGTGATGACAGGGGTCATGGAGCATTGTTATGACAGGGGTAATGGAGCATTGTGATGACAAGGCCATGGGGCATTGGTCTGAAATGTTTCATGGATTATTGTGATGAGAGTGGGCCTGGCGCATTGTGATGACAAGGGCCCAGAACACTGTGGTACAGGGTTCATGGAGGACTGTAATGACAAGGGCATGGACCATTGTTATGAGAAGGGCATCGAGCACTGTGATGACAAGCGTCATGGAGATTTGTGATGACAAAGGTCATGGAGCATTTTAATGACATGGGTTATGGAGCATGGTGAGGTAAGGGGTCATGGAGCATTGTGACGAAAAAGGTCATGGAGCATTTTGATGACATGGGTTATGGAGAATTGTGATGTCAGGCATCATGGAGCACTGTGATGATAAGGGCATGTAGTATTGTGATGACAGCGGCCAAGGAACATTGTGATGGCAAGGGTGAGGGCGTACTGTGATGACTAGTGATGGAACATTGTGATACCAGTGGTGACAGACCATTTTGATGAGAAGTGCATGGAGCATTGTGATGACAAGCTGGTGGAGCATTTTGCTGACAAGCGCATGGAGCATTGTGATGACAAGTTTCATTGAGTATTGTGCTGAGAAAGGCATGGAGCACTGTGATGAAAAGTTCATGGTGCATTTTGGTGACACAGGTCACAGAGCCTTGTGATGAAGAGGGCATTGACCATTGAGATGACAAGATCATGAAGCATTGTGATGAATGGAGTCATGGAGCATTGTGATGACAAGGGTCATGGAGCATTGGGATGTCAAGTGCACGGAGCATTGTGATGACAGGGGCATGGAGCATTGGTCTGACAAGTTTCATGGATTATTGTGATGAGAATGGGCATGGTGCATTGTGATGACAAGAGCATGGAACATTGTGATGACAACGTCATGGATTATAGTGAAGACAGGTGTCAGGGAGCATTGTGATGACATATGTCATGGTCCATCGTGATGCCAATGACATGGAGCATTGTGATGACATATGTCATGGTCCATCGTGATGCCAATGACATGGAACATTGTTATGACACATGTCATGGACGATTGTGATGACAAAGGTAAAGGAGCATTGTGATGATCAGGGCATGGAGCAATGTGATGGCAAGACTGTGGAGCATTGTGATGAGAAGACCATGGATAACTGTGATGACGAGCATCATAGAGCATTATGATGACAAGAGCCATGGAGCATTCTGACATAAGATATCACTTATGAAGAAAATGAAAACATGGCTACATATGAACTGAATTAGGAAAGAGAACAGTGTCTCACATTTAGAAAACATACTTATGCCTGCTTAAGGGGAAAGAGAGGTGGGGAGATGTACAAAACCAGAGTTTGATATTAGCACAGGTACAGTTCCATAATCCAAATACAGAATAGACAAGACCTACTCCTTCCTCAGTGAACGGGACTGAACACCCATATTCCCTGCAGAGGAATATATCAGAGTAGTAAGAATATTAAAACCTATGTATTGATATGTCTCCATAAGGGAATAAGTGTGTCTTGACTGCCAAAAACATGGCAGTGAGAATCAGCTCAAACCCACTATAAAAAGGAATTTCAAATACAAAACAAAAAAACTGGGAAATTCTTTACAATTCCTTCAGGGGCTCTGATGAAACCTGGAATGACCCTATCTACAACGACAGCTGGATGTGGCATAAGGCTGGACACTTGGGACTGAGAGGATTGGTGAGATTCGGTGAGCAAATGAATACCATTTAAAGCAATAACGTGTGGCACACATTCCAATGGTCCCAACTCTCCAGGTTGAAGGGAATATTACTACAGCTATAACATGTACGGGAAACCTAGAGAATGGACACACTGTGAATATGAAAGGTTTCTAAAACTCAACTAATAGTCCCTCTCCTGGTGCTCTGGTTTGACTTTCCAACTGCTTTACTATCAATCTCCCAACTTGGAAAGACAGCCCCTTTAACCTCCTGGATCGCACATGTTGCCAATTTGGCAGAGAATGAAAGGGAAGAGGGAGAACAAATGAGAGAGTAGCTGTTAGGCATTTGGACGGGCACATGTCACTCTAATTTCCCGTCAGGAAGAAGAATTAACCAAAGTCTCAGCCACCCGCCGGGAACCAGTATAGGTCCTGAACCAAAATTTTGGACTTGCAGTCAGCTCACAAAAAACGAGTAGAAAAATGGAGTTAAGGGGCACAGCAAAGCACAAACTGTCAGAGAAATAAAGGACAAAAATCCCCAAAAAATATGTTGAGGGAAGGCAACGAGGCGGACTTCAAAGTGAGACAGAATAGCAGGAAACAGATTTGAAGAGGTACATTGGAATCACCTTTAAAGCACAGGAAGAAGGGCACAACTTCGACAATGATGCACTTGGCCAGAAAGGGCGTATATGTTTTCTCCTGAATATATTCAGGAGAAAACGCATACGCCCTTTTTGTACAAGCAAGCAAGCGGGCAATGCAAATCTACACTACAATGATGTGTCACTTCCCACCAGTCAAAAGGGATATCCACAAAATGTGTAAAAACCAGAAAGGCAAGACAGGCCCTGGAGAACAGGGAGCCTACTTATGCTGCTGGGCAGGATGTAAATTGCCAACTGCCTCTCTGGAGGAGTGCATTGTGTTCCCTAAAACAAGTAAACAACAGAGCTACAAAGCCAAGGGCACTTCCAGTCTAGGGAATATACCTTGGAAAAATTGAAAACCAATAAGACAGAGCCACCCCAAAATTTAGGGCTGCACTGCTTACAAGAACATCAACTTCGGTACACCTTAAATATCCCAGGAAAGGCAAAAATCGTTCAAAAAATTGTGGTATTTACCTACGATGTAATATCCCTCAGCCTCGAAATCAATGTCATAAGTCCATTAGCAGCAAAATGAGTGGATTCAGGTACGATGATTCTAAGTGAAATAAGTCACAGAGAAAAATAAATTTATCATAAGATATCACTTATGAAGGTCCTGTAAACATGGCTACACATGAACTGAGTTAGGAAGGAGAACAGAGCCTCACATTTAGAAAACACTCTTGTGCCTGCTTAAGGGGGAAGGAGAGGTGGGGTGATGCATAAAACCAGAGTTTGATATTAGTACATGTACCGTTCCAAAAACTAAATACGGAATAGACAAGACCTACAGTTTCCTCAGTGAAACGGACTGAAATCCCCATATTTCACACAGAGGAATATATCTGACAGGTAAGAATCTTAAAACCTATGTATTGATATGTCTCTGTAAGGGAATCAAGTTTCTATAGACTGGCCTAAACATGACAGTGAGAATCAGTTCAAACCCAGTATAAAAAGGAATTTCAAAAACAAAACAAAAAAACAGGGAAATTCTTTACAATTCCTTCAGTGGCACTGATGAAACCTGGAATGACACTATCTACAACGAGAGCTGGATGTGGCATAAGGCTGCACCCTTGGGCCTGAGAGGATTTGTGAGATTCGGTGAGCAAATGCAGACCCTTTAAAGCAATAACGCGTGGCACACGTTCCAAGGGCCCCAACTCTCCAGGTAGAAGGGAATATTACTACAGCTATAACATGTATGGGAAACCTAGAGAATCGACACACTGTGAATACGAAAGGTTTCTAAAACTCAACTAATAATCCCTCTCCTGGTGCTCCGGATTGACATTCCAACTCCTTTACTATCAATCTCCCAAGTTGGAGAGACATCCCCTTTAACCTCCTGGTTCTCACAGATGGCCAATTTTGTAGAGGATGAAAGGGAAGAGTGAGAACCAATGAGAGAGTAGCTGTTAGGCATTTGAACGGGCACATGTCATTCTAATTTCCCGGCAGGAAGAAGAATTAACCAAATTCTCAGACACCCGCCTGGAACCAGTATAGGTCCTGAACCAAAATTTTGGACTTGCGGTCAGCTCACAAAAAACGAGTTGAAAAATGGAGCTCAGGGGCAGCAATGCACAAACTGGCATAGTAGTAAAGGACAACAATCGTCCGAAAATCTGTTGAGGGAAGGCAACGTCACGGACTTGAAAGCGAGCCAGAATAACAGGAAACAGATTTCAAGAGGTACATTGGAATCGCCTTTAAAGCACAGGAAGAGGGGCACAACTTCGACAATGATGCATTTGGCCAAAAAGGGCTTATGCGTTTTCTCCTGAATATATTCATCAGAAAACGCCTACGTGCTTTTTGGCCATGCAAGCAGCGGGCAATGCAAATCTGCACTACAAAGAAGTATCACTTCCCACTGGTCAAAAGGGACATCCGAAAAATGTGTAAAATCCAGAAAGGCAAGATACGCCCTGGAGAACAGGGAGCCTAGTTTTGCTGATGGACAGGATGTAAATTGCTAACTGCTTCTCTGGAGGAGTGCACTGTGTTCCCTAAAACAAGGAAACAACAGAGCTACAGAGCCAAGGGCACTTCCAGTCTAGGGTGTATACATTGGGAAAACTGAAAATCAATAAGTCAGAGCCACCCAAAATTTAGGGCTGCACTGCTTACAAGAACCTCAACTTGGGTACACCTTAAATATCCCAGGTAAGACAAAAATGGTTCAAGAAATTGTGGTACTTACATACGATGGAATATCAGTCAGCCATGAAATCAATGTCATAAGGCCATTAGCAGAAAAATGAGTGGATTCAGGTACGATGATTCTAAGTGAAATAAGTCACAGAGAAAAAGAAACTTATCATAAGATATCACTTATGAAGGTCCTGTAAACATGGCTACACATTAACTGAGTTAGGAAACAGAACAGAGTCTCACATATAGAAAACACTCTTATGCCGGCTTAAGGCGGAAGGAGAGGTGGGGTGATGCATAAAACCAGAGTTTGATATTAGTACTTGTACCATTCCAAAAACCAACTACGGAATAGAAAAGCCCTACACTTTCCTTAGTGAAATGCACTCAAAACCCCATATTTCCCGCAGAGGTATATATCTGACTAGTAAGAAACTTAAAACCTATGTATTGATATGTCTCCATAAGGGAATGAAGTGTGTCTTGACTGCCATAAACATGGCAGTGAGAATCAGCTCAAACCCCCTATAAAAAGGAATTTCAAAAACAAAACAAATAAACAGGGAAATTCTTTACAATTCCTTCAGGGGTTCTGATGAAACCTGGAATGACCCTATCTACAATGACAGCTGGATATCGCATAAGGCTGGACACTTGCGACTGAGAGGAATGGTGAGATTCGGTGAGCAAATGCAGACCCTTTAAAGCAATAATGTGTGGCACACATTACACGGGTCCCAACTCTCCAGGTTGAAGGGAATATTACTACAGCTATAACATGTACTGGAAACCTAGAAAATGGACACACTGTGAATACGAACGGTTTCTAAAACTCAACTAATAATCCCTCTCCTGGTGCTCCAGGTTGACTTTCCAACTGCTTTACTATCAATCTCCCAACTTGGAGAGAAAGGCCCTTTAACCTCCTGGTTCTCACAGGTTGCCAATTTTGTAGAGGATGAAAGGAAAGAGGGAGATCCAATGAGAGAGTAGCTGTTAGGCATTTGGACGGGCGCATGTCATTCTAATTTCCCAGCAGGAAGAAGAATTAACCAAAGTCTCAGACACCCGCCAGGAACCAGTATAGGTCCTGCACCAAAATTTTGGACTTGCGGTCAGCTCACAAAAAACGAGTTGAAAAATGGAGCTCAGGGGCACAGCAATGCACAAACTGGCAGAGTAGTAAAGGACAACAATCATCGGAAAATCTGTTGAGGGAAGGCAACGTGGCAGACTTGAAAGCGAGCCAGAATAGCAGGAAACAGATTTCAAGAGGTACATTGGAATCACATTTAAAGCACAGGAATAGGGGCACAACTTCGACAATGATGCACTTGTCCAAAAAGGGCGTATGCCTTTTCACCTGAATATATTCAGGAGAAAACGCATACGTGCTTTTTGGCCAAGCAAGCAAGCGGGCAATGCAAATCTGCACTACAATGAAGTATCACTTCCCACCGGTCAAAAGGGCCATCCGCAAAATGTGTAAAAACCAGAAAGGCAAGATAGGCCCTGGAGAACAGGGAGCCTAGTTATGCTGAAGGACAGGATGTAAATTGCCAACTGCCTCTCTGGAGGAGTGCATTGTGTTCCCTAAAACAAGGAAACAACAGAGCTACAGAGCCAAGGGCACTTCCAGTCTAGGGAATATACCTTGGGAAAACTGAAAATCAATAAGATAGAGCCACACCAAATTTTAGGGCTGCTTATGTAGATGGTTTACTTATGTAGAGGGGAATATTACTCATCCAGAAATCAATGAAATAAGGCCAGTTGTAACAACTCTGGAGGATTTACATACGATCATTCTAAGTGACGTATGTCAGAAAGAAAAAGACACATATCATAAGATGTCACTTAAAGATGGAATCAAAAATGGCTACACATGAAATAAATTATAAAACAGAAACATAGTCAAATATGTAGAAAATAGACATAAGGCTGCTAAATGGAAAGGTGAAGAAAGGTGAGGTATCATCCAGGAGGTTGAAATTAGCAAAGATACCATTCCAAGTACCAAATTGAATAACTGACAAGGCCTACACAGTACCTCAAAGAACTGCACTCAGCCCACTCTAGTCACTGGAAAATAATACATATGAATGCTAAGCATCTGAAAAAGAATTTATTGTTGTCTCACAGTACATGAATCAAGTGGATGTACAGCAGCAAAAAACAGAGCTTTGAAAATCAGCTGTAACAAATATAAAAATAAATTTAAAAATATTTAGAAAAACAGTGAGACAGACAAAAATTCTTACAACTTTTGTTGAAGGGCTATGATGTAACATGGATTGAACACATGTAGGCCCACAGCAGGATGATATATAAGGCTGGAAGCTTTGCACACTAAGAGATATTAGAGAGGCTGGGTGAGGAAATGCAGAACTTTAAAAGAAATACTGCCTGATTCCCATTCCATGGGTCCCAAATCTGCAGGTTCAAGGGAATCTTCTGACAGCGAAAGCATGCCTGGGAGACCGAGATGAATGTACACCGTGTGATCAGGAAAGGGGTCTAAAATGCACCTCATTTTTGATCTCCTGGTGCTGGGGTTCGCCATTCCAGCCAAATGACTAACAATCTCCCCACTTGGAGAATCAGCACCTTTAACCTCCTGTTTCACACAGTTTGCAATTTGTGCAGAGGATAAACGGGAAGAGGGGGAACCAATGAGAGACTAGCTGTAGGAGTTTTGACAGGCACATGTCACTCTAATTTCCATTAGGAAGAAGAATTAACCAAAGGTTCAGCCTGCCTCCCAAGAACCAGAATAGTGCCGGAAGCAATACAATGGTTTGGCGGCCAGCTCACAAAAAAAGCGAGTTGCAAAATGGAGCTCAGAAGCAGACAATTCAAAGACCTGCAAAGATAAAAATGATAACCAACGTCCAAAAATATATTCAGGTAAGGCAACGAAGAGGATCTGAATGAGAGGCAGAATTTCAGGAAACAGATTTCAAAAGGGAGATTGGACTCATATTTAAAGCATATGAAAAGCAGCAGAATTTCTAAAATGATGTAGTTGGGCAAAAGGGTGTATGCGTTTTTTTCATGAATAACTTCAGGAAAAAAACACATACAGACTTTTTGGCCAACCAAGCAAGCGGGAAATGCAAATCTGCACAACAAAGAATTCTCAATTTCCACTGCTCAGAAAGGCCATCCAAAAAATGTGTACAAACCAGAAATGCAGGAGAGGCCATGGAGAACAGGGAGCTAGTCACGCTGATGGGTGGGGTATAAATATCCAAGAGCCACTCTGAAGAAGTGTATGCTGTTTCCTAAAACATCTAAAATACAAAGCTACCGAGCATAGGGCACTTCCACTCATGGGCATATAACTTGGGAAGACTAAATATCAACAAGACACAGGCACCCCAAAATTTATGGCTGCTCTGCATACAAGAACCTCGACATCAGTACAACATAAATATTCCAGGAAAGAGAAAATTGCGTAAAGAACTTGCGGTAATTTTGTACAATTGAATATCACTCAGACATGAAATCAATGTCATAAGGCCAGTAGCAGCATAATGAGTGGATTTAGGTACGACGATTCTAAGTGAAATAAGTCACACAGAAAAAGAAACTTATCAAAAGATATCACTTATGAAGGTCCTGTAAACATGGCTACACATGAACTGAGGAAAGAGAACAGAGTCTCACATTGAGAAAACACTCTTATGCCTGCTTAAGGGGGAAGGAGAGTTGGGGTGATGCATAAAACCAGAGTTTGATATTAGCACATGTACCATTCCATGAAGCAAATACAGAATAGAAAAAACCTACACCTTCCTCAGTGAACGGGACTCAAAATCCCAATTCCCAGCACAGGAATATATCTGACTAGTAAGAAACTTCAAACCTATATATTGATATGTCTCCATAAGGGAATCAAGTGTGTCTAGACAGGCATAAACATGTCGGTGAAAATCAGCTCAACCCCATTATAAAAATGAATTTCAAAAACAAAACAAACAAAAAAAAACAGCGAAATTCTTACACAATTCCTTCAGGGGATCTGATGAAACCTGGAATGACCCCATCTGCAAAGATAGCTAGATGAGACATGAGGCTGGACACTTGGGGCTGAGAGGACTGGTGAGATTGGGTGAGAAAATGCAGACCCTTTAAAGCAGTAATGCATGCCACCCATTCCATGGGTCCCAACTCTCCAGGTAGAAGGGAATATCACTACAGTTATAAAATGTATGGGAAACCTAGAGAATGGACACCATGTGATGGCAAATGATTTCTAAAAGGCTCCTAATTTTTCCCCTTCTTGTGCTCCAGTTTGGCATTCCAACTGCTTTACTATCAATCTCCCAACTTGGAGAGTCAGCCCCTATAAGGTCCTGCCTCGCACAGTTTGCAAATTGTGCAGTGGATCAAAGGGAAGAGGGAGAACCAATCAGAGAGTAGCTGTAGGCATTTGGACGGACACATGTCACTCTAATTTCCCGACTGGAAGGAAGAATTATCCAAAGCGTCATCCTGCACCCCCGGAACCAGTTTAGGTCCTGTAGCAAATTTGTGGATTTGCGGTCAGCTCACAAAAACTCGCGTTGAAAATTGGAGCTGAGGGGCACAGCAATTCACAAACCTGCAGAGTTATAAAGGACAACTCTCTTCCAAAAATCTGTTGATGGAAGGCAACGAAGCAGACTTGAAAATGAGGCAGAATTGCACAAAACATATTTCAAGTGGTAAATTGGAATCGTCTTTAAAGCACAGGAAAAGCGTAACAACTTCGACAATGATGCACTTGACCAAAAAGGGTGTATGCATTTTCTGCTGAATATATCCAGGAGAAAATGAATACGCCCTTTTTGGCCAATCAAGCAAGCCCGCAATGCAAATCCACACTACAAAGAATTGTCACTTCCCACCGGTCAAAAGGGACATCTGAAAATCTGTAAAAACCAGAAAATAAAGACAGAGATAACAAGAGCATGTTGCAATGTGATCCCAAGGGTCATGGAGGACTGTGATGACAAGGTCATGGAGCATTTTGCTGACAAAGGCATGGAGCATTGTTATGACAAGGGTCACGGAGCACCGTGATGACAAGCGTCACGGAGCATTGTGATTAGAGGGGTCATGGAGCATTGGGATGACAAGGGCATGGATCATTTTGATGACAAGGGTTATGGAGCATTTTGATGACAAGAGTGCCGGATCACTGTGTTGTCAGGGGTCATGGAGGGTTGTGATGACAGTGGTCATGAGGCATTGTGATGACAAGGGTCATGTAGAAGGGAGAAGAGAAGGTCATGGAGCTTTGGGCTGAAAATGTTCATGAAGTATTGTGATGACATGGGTCATGGAGCATTGTGATGACAAGGTCCTGGAGCATTGTAATGAGAAGACCATGGAGCCTTGTGATGACAAGTCTCATGGAGCATTCTGATGAAAATGTGCATGGAGAATTGTGATTACAGGGGTCTTGGAGCATTGTGATGACAAGGGCATGGAGCATTTGGATGAGAAGACCATGGAGCGTTCTTATGACATGCGTCATGGAGCTTTGTGATGACAAGGGCATGGGGCATTGTGATTACAGGGGTCTTGGAGCATTGTGATGAAAAGGGCATGGATCATTGTGATGGAAAAGGCATGGAGCCTTGTCATGACAGGGTTCAAGGGGCATACTGATGACAAGTGTCAGGGAGCATTGTGATGACAAGTGTATTGAGCATTGTGATGACAAAGGTCATGGAGCATTGTGATGAGAATACCATGGATAATTGTGATGACGAGCGTCATGGGGCGTTGTGATGACAAGTGTTATGGACCATTGTGATCACAAGGGTTTGGAACATTGTGATGACAGAGGTCATGGAGCATTTTGATTTCATTGTGATGACAATAGCATGAAGCATTATGCTGGTGGGCATGGTGCATTGTGATGACAGGGTTCATGGAGCATTGAGATGAAAAGGGGCATGGAGCATAGTGATTAAAGTTGTCTTGGAGCAATGTGATGACAAGGGCATGGAGCATTGTGATGAGAAGGCAATGGAGCATTCTGATGACTTGCGTCATGGAGCTTTGGGATGACAAGTCATGGAGCATTGTGATGACAGTGGCATTCAAAATTGGTCTAACAAGTTTCATTGATTATTGTGATGACGGTGGACATGGTGCATTTTGATGACAAGGTCATGGAGCATTGTGATTTCAAGGTCATGGAATATTGTGAAGACAGGTGACAGGGAGTGTTGTGATGACAAATGTCATTGTGCATTGAGATGACAATGTCATAGAGCACTGTGATACCAAGTGTCATGGAGGATTGTGATGACAAAGTAATGGAGCATTGTGATGACAAGGGCTTGGAGCATCGTTATGACAACTGTCATGGAGCACTGTGATGACAAGATCTTGGAGCATTTTGAGGAGAAGGGCCATTGAGAATTTTGATGAGAAGGTCCTGAAGCATTGTGATGAAAAGCGCACCGAGCTTGCTATGACAGGGGTCATGGAGCATTGCGATGACAAGTGCATGGAGAATTGTGATGACAAGAGCATGTAACATTGTGATGAGAAGTGTCATGGAGCATTTTGATGATAAGCACATGTAGAATTTTGATGACCAGTGCATGGAGCATTGTGATGGAAAGACCGTGGAGCACTGTGATGAGAAGACCATGGATAATTGTGATGATGAGCGTCATGGAGCACTGTCATGACAAGGGCATAGAGCATTGTGATGACAGGTGTCATGGATCATTGTGATGACAAGTGTCATGGACCATTCTGATGAGAAGTTTGTGGAGTACTGTGATGACAATGGCATGGAGCATTGTGAGGAAAAGGGCATGGAGCATTGTGATGAAAAATGCTTGGAGCCTTTTCATGACAGGGTTCAAGGAGCATTCTGACAACAAGTGTCAGGGAGCATTGTGATGACAATTGTATTGAGCATTGTGATGACAAAGGTCATGGACCATTGTGATGACAGGCATCATGGAGCGTTTTGATGACAAATGTTATGGAACATTGTGATCACAAGGTTTTTGAGCATTGTGATGGCAGAAGTCATGTATCATTTTCATTTCAAGGTGCATGGAACATTGTGATGACAAGGGCACGGAGCTTGCTGTGATAGGGGTCATAGAGCATTGTGATGACAATTGCATGGAGAATTGTGATGATAAGAGCATGTAACATTGTGATGAGAAGTTTCATGGAGCATTTTGATGATAAGGACATGTAGAATTTTGATGACCAGTGCATGGAGCATTGTGATGGAAAGACCGTGGAGCACTGTGATGAGAAGACCATGGATAATTGTGATGATGAGCGTCATGGAGCACTGTAATGACAAGGGGCTTAGAGCATTGTGATGACAGGTGTCATGGATCATTGTGATGACAAGTGTCATGGACCATTCTGATGAGAAGCTTGTGGAGTACTGTGATGACAATGGCATGGAGCATTGTGAGGAAAAGGGCATGGAGCATTGTGATGAAAAATGCTTGGAGCCTTTTCATTACAGGGTTCAAGGAGCATTCTGACGAAAAGTGTCAGGGAGCATTGTGATGACAAGTGTATTGAGCACTGTGATGACAAAGGTCATGGAGCATTGTGATGACAGGCATCATGGAGCATTGTGATGACAAATGTTATGGAACATTGTGATCACAAGGGTTTTGAGCATTGTGATGACAGAAGTCATGTATCATTTTCATTTCAAGGTGCATGGAGCATTGTGATGACAAGGGCATGAAGCATTGTGAACCCAAGATTCATGGAAGGTTTTGATGACAATGGGAATGGAGTATTGTGATGACAAGCGCATGGAGCATTGTGATGACAAGGTCATGTAGCATTTTGCTGACCAATGCATGGAACATTTTGATGATAAGGGTCATGGAACACTGTGATGACTAGCGTCATGGAGCATTGTGATTACAGCGGTCACAGAGCATTGGGATGGCAAGGGCATTGATCATTGTGATGAGAAGTGTCATGGAGCATTTTGATGACAAGAGTCCTGGATCATTGTGTTGTCCTGTGTCATGGAGCACTGTGTTGACAGTGGTCATGGAGCCTTGTGATGACAAGTGTCATGGAGCATTCTGATGAAAAGGTGTGTGGAGCATTGTGATTACATGGGTCTTGGAGCATTGTGAAGTAAATGGCATGGATGATTGTGATGCAAAAGGCATGGAGCCTTGTCATGACAGGGTTCAAGGAGCATACTGATGACAAGTGTCAGGGAGCATTGTAATGACAAGTGTATTGAGCATTGTGATGACAAAGGTCATGGAGCATTGTGATGAGAAGACCATGGATAATTGTGAGGATGAGCATCATGGGGCGTTTTGATGACAAGTGTTATGGAACACTGTGATCACAAGGGTTTGGAGCATTGTGTTGACAAAGGTTATGGAGCATTCTGATTTCATTGTGATGACAATAGCATGAAGCATTATGATGATGGGCGTGCTTCATTGTGATTACAGAGTTCATGGAGCATTGAGATGAAAAGTGGCATGGAGCATTTTGATTACAGTTGTCTTGGAGCATTGTGATGACAAGGGCATGGAGCATAGTGATGAGAAGGCCATGGAGCAGATTGATGACATGCGTCATGGAGCTTTGTGATGACAATAGCATGGAGCATTGTGATTACAGGGGTCTTGGAGCATTGTGATGACAAGGGTCATGGAGCCTTGTGATGATAAGGCCGTGGAACATTGTCATGACAGTGGTGAGGGAGTATTGTGATGACTAGTGATGGAATATTTTGATATCAGTGGTGAGAGAGCATTTTGATGAGAAGTACATGGAGCATTGTGATGACAAGTTTTATGGAGCATTCTGATGACAAGTTTGTGGAAAATTTTGATAACAAGCGCATGGAGCATTGTGATAACAAGGGTCATGGAGCACTCTGCTGACAAAGGCATGGAGCATTGTGATGGCAAGGGTCACAGAGCATTGTGAATGAGAAGTTCATGGAGCATTATGGTGACAAATTTCACAGAGCCCTGTGATGACGAGGGCATGGACCATTTTGATGCCAAATGTCATGGAGCACTGTGATGACAAGGGCATGGAGCACTGTGATGACAACGGCCATTGAGAATTTTGATGACAATGTCGTGAAGGACTGTGATGAAAAGCACTTGGAGCTTGCTATGACAAGGTTCATGGAGCATTGCAATGACAAGTGCATGGAGAATTGTGATGACAAGATCATGTAACATTGTGATGAGAAGTGTCATGGAGCATTGTGATGGCAAGACCGTGGAGCACTGTGATGAGAAGACCATGGATAATTGTGATGTCGAGCGTCATGCAGCACTGTAATGACAAGGGGCATTGAACATTGTGATGACAGGGGTCATGTAGCACTGTGATGAGAAGTTCATGGAGCATTGTGCTGAAAATATTCATTGAGTATTGTGATGGCAATGGTCATGGATCATTGCGATGACAATGGAATGGAGCATTGTGATGACAAGGTCCTGGATCATTGTGAGGAGAAGACCATGGAGACTTTTGATGACAAGTGTCATGGAGCATTCGGATGAAAAGGGGTGTGGACCATTGTGATTACATGGGACTTGGAGCATTGTGATGAAAAGTGCATGGATTATTGTGATGAAAAATGCATGGAGCCTTGTCATGACAGGTTTCAAGGAGCATATTGACGACCATTGTCAGGGAGCATTGTGATGACAAGTGTATTGAGCATTGTGATGCCAAAGTCATGGAGTATTGTGAATAAAATACCATGGATAATTGTGATGATGAGCGTCATGGGGCGTTGTGATGACAAGTGTTATGGAACATTGTGATCACAAGGGTTTAGAGCATTGTGATGACAGAGGTCATGGAGCATTTTGATTTCATTGTGATGACAATAGCATGAAGCATTATGATGATGGGCATGGTGCACTGTGATGACAGGGTTCATGGAGCATTGAGATGAAAAGGGGCATGGAGCATTGTGATTACAGGGGTCTTGGAGCATTGCGATGACCAGGTCATGGAGCATTGTGATGAGAAGTTGAAGGCGCATTTTATTGACATGCGTCATGGAGCTTTGTGATGACAAAGGCATGGAGCATTGTGATTACAGGTGTCTTGGAGCATTGTGATGACAAGGGTCATGGAGCCTTGTGATGAGAAGGCCGTGGAACATTGTAATGGCAGTTTTTATGGAGCATTGTTATAACAGGGGTAATGGAGCATTTTCATGACAAGGGCATGGAGCATTGGTCTGAAAATTTTCATGGATTATTGTGATGAGAGGGGGCATGGAGCATTGTGATGACAAGGGCACGGAACAGTCTGATACATGGGTCATGGAGGATTGTAATGACAAGCCTTGGAGCTTTGTGTTAAGAAGAGCATCGAGCATTGTGATGAAAAGCATCATGGAGCCTGTGATGACAAGGACATGTAACAATGTGATGAGAGGGTTCATGGAGCATTTTGCTGACAATGGCATGGAGCATTGTGATGCCAAGGGTCACGGAGCTTTGTGATGACAAAGGTCATGGAGGGTTTTGATGACAAGGGCGTGGTGTACTGTGATGAGAAGGGCAGTGAGCATTGTGATGAAAGGGTCATGGAGCAATTTGATGAAAAGTGTCATGGGAGATTTTGATGACAGGGATTATGGAACATTGTGATGTCAGGGGTCAGGGAGCATTGTGATGAAAAGGGTCATGGAGCATTGTGATGACAGGGGTCATGGAACATTGTGATGACAGGTGTGAGGGAGTATTGTGATGACAAGTGATGGAACATTATGATATCAGTGATGGGAAAGCATTTTGATGGGAAGTGCATGGAGCATTGTGACAACAAGGTTTATCGAGAACTGTGATGAAAAGGTTGTGGAGCATTGTGATGACAAGCACATGTCACATTGTAATCACACAGGCCATGGGGCATTTTGCGGAAATGCGCATGGAGCATTGTGCTGACAAAGGCTTTTAGCATAGTTATGACATGAGTAAGAGAACATTGTGATGAAAATTTCATGGAGAATTGTGGTGACAAATGTCACAGAGCCTTTTGATGACCAGGGCATGGACCATTGTGATGACAGGGGTCATGGAGCATTTTGATGACTGTGGTCATGGAGCATTGTGAAGACATGGGTCATGGAGCATTGTAATGAGACGGTCATTGAGCATTGGGCTGAAAATGTACATGTAGTATTGTGATGATGGGGGTCATGGAGCATTGTGATGACAAGGTAATGGAGCACTGTGATGACAAGGTCCTGGAGCATTGTGATGAGAGGACCAGGTAGCCTTGTGATGAGAAGTGTCATGGAGCATTCTGATGAAAAGGTGAATGGAGCATTGTGATTACAGGGGTTTTGTAGCATTGTGATGACAAGGGCATGGAGCATTGTGATGCGAAGGCCATGGAGCATTCTGATGACATGCGTCATGGAGCTTTGTGATGACAAGGACATGGAGCATTGTGATTAGAGGAGTCTTGGAGCATTGTGATTACAGGAGTCTTGGAGCATTGTGATGAAAAGGGCATGGATCATTGTGATGAAAATTGCATGGAGCCTTGTCATGACAGGGTTCAAGGAGCATACTGATGAGAAGTGTCAGGGAGCATTGTGATGACAAGTGTATGGAGCATTGTGATGACAAAGATCAAGGAGCATTGTGATGAGAAAACCATTGATAATTGTGATGACCAGCCTCATGGGGCATTGTGATGACAAGAGTTATGGAACATTGTGATCACAAGGGTTTGGAGCATTGTGATGACAGAGGTCATTGAGCATTTTGATTTCATTGTGATGACAATAGCATGAAATATTATGGTTATGGACACGGTGCATTGTGATGACAGGGTTCATGGAGCATTGAGATGAAAAGGGGCATGGAGCACTGTGATTACAGGGGTCTTGGAGCATTGAGATGACAAGGGCATAGAGCATTGTGATGAGAAGGCCATGGAGCATTCTGATGACTTGCGTCATGGAGCTTTGTGATGACAAGGGCATGGAGCATTTGATTAGAGTGGTCTTGGAACATTGTGATGACAAGGTTCATGGAGGCATGTGATGACAAGGCCGTGGAACTTTGTGATGGCAGGGGTCATGGAGCATTTTTATGACAAGGGCACGGAACACGGTGATACATAGATCATGCAGGATTGTAATGACAAGGAAATGTAGCATTGTGATGAGAAGGGCATCGAGCATTGTGATGACCAGCCTCATGGAGATTTGTGATGACAAATGCATGGAGCAATGTGATGAGAGTATTCATGGAGCATAGTGATGACAATGGAATGGAGCATTGTGATGCCAAGTGTCATGGAACTTTGTGATGAAAAAGGTCATGGAGCATTTTGATAACAAGTGCGTGGTGCATTGTGATGAGAAGTTTAGGGAGCATTGTGATGACATGGGTTATGGAGCATGGTGCTTACACGCGCATCGAGCATTGTGATGACAAGGGTCATGGAGCATTGTGCTGACAATGGCATGGAGCTTTGTGATAACAAGGGTCACAGAGCACTGTGATGAATAGTTCATGGAGCATTGTGGTGACAAAGGTCACAAAGCCTTGTGTGACGAGGTCATGGAACATTGTGATGACAAATGTCATGAAGCACTGTGATGACTGTAGTCACGGAGCATTGTGCTGACAGTGTACTTGGAGCATTGTGATGCCAAGGGCATGGAGCATTGTGATGAGAATGCCATGGAGCATTCAGATGACATGTGTCATGGAGTTTTGTGATGACAAGGGCAGGGAACATTGTGATTACAGGGGTCTTGGAGCATTGTGATGAAAAGGGAAAGGATCATTGTGATGAAAGGGGCATGGAGCCTTTTCAAGACAGTGTTCATGGAGCATACTGATGACAAGTGTCAGGGAGCATTGTGGTGATAAGTGTATTGAGGATTGTGGTGACAAAGGTCATGGAGCATTGTGATGATTAAACCATTCATAATTGTGATGAGAAGCGTCATGGGGCATTGTGATGACAAGTGTTATGGAACATTGTGATCACAAGGGTTTTTAGCATTGTGATGACAGATGTCATGGAGCGTTTTGATTTCATTTTGATGACAATAGCATGAAGCATTATGATGATGTGCCTGGTGCATTGTGATGACAGGGATCATGGAGCATTGAGATAAAAAGGGGCATGGAGCACTGTGATTACAGGGGTCTTGGAGCATTGTGATGACAAGGGCATGGAGCATTGTGATGAGAAGTCCATGGAGCATTCTGATGACATGCGTCATGGATCTTTGTGGTGACAAGGGCATGGAGCATTGTGATTACAGGGGTCTTGGAGCATTGTTATGACAAGGGTCATGGAGCCTTGGATGACAAGGCCGTGGAACATTGTGATGGCAGGGATCATGGAGCATTGTTATGACAGGGGTTATGGAGCATTGTGATGACAAAGGCATGGAGCATTGTGATGAGAGGGGCATGGAACCTTGGTCTGACAAGTTTCATGGATTATTGTGATGAGAGTGGGCATGACGCATTGTGATGACAAAGGCATGGAGCATTGTTATGACAAGGTCAGGGATTATTGTGAAGACAGGTGTCAGGGAGCATTTTGATGAAATATGTCATGGTCCATTGCGATGACAATTGCATGGAGCATTGTGATGCCAAGTGTCATGGAGGATTGTGATGACAAACGTAATGGAGCATTTTGATGACAAGGGTTTAGAGCATCGTGATGACAAGGGTCTTGGAGCATTGTGATGACAAGGGCATGGAGCACTGTGATGACAGGGGTATGGAACATTGTTTTGACAAGTTTCATGGATTATTTTGATGACAGTGGGCATGGCACATTGTGATGACAAGAGCATGGAGCATTGTGGTGACATAGGTCACAGAGCCTTGTGTGACGTGGGCATGGAACATTGTGATGACAAATGTCATAAAGCATTGTGATGACTGGAGTCACGGAGCATTGTGATGACAGGGTTCATGGAGCACTGTGATGAGGAGGGCATAGAGAACTGTGATGACAGGGCCATGGAACTTTGGTTGACAAGTTTCATGGAGTATTGTGATGACAGTGGGCATGGCTCATTGTGAGGACAAGGGCATGGAGCATTGTGATGACAAGGTCATGGAGTATTGTGAAGACAGGTGTCAGGGAGCATAGTGATGACATATGTCATGGTCCATTGTGATGACAATGGCATGGAGCATTGTGATGCCAAGGGTCATGGTGGATTGTGATGACAAAGGTAATGGAGCATTTTGATAACAAGGGTTGGGGCACCGTGATGACAAGGGTCATGGAGCATTGTGATGACAAGGGCATGGAGGATTGTAATGAAAAGGGCACGGAACACTGTGATACATAGATCATGCAGGATTGTAATGACAAGGTCATGGAGCATTGTGATGAGAAGTGCATCGAGCGTTGTGATGACAAGCCTCATGGAGATATGTGATGACAAGCGCATGGTGCACTGTGATGACATGGGTCATGGAGCACTGTGCTGACAAAAGCATGGTGCATTTTGATGACAAGGGTCACAGAGTATTGTGATGAAAAGTTCATGGAGCATTGTGGTGACAAAGGTCACAGAGCCTTGTGTGTCAAAGGCATGGACCATTGAGATGACAAAGGTCATGAAGCATTCTGATGACTGGAGTCACGGTGCATTGTGATGAGAGGGGTCATGGAACATTGTGATGACAGGGTTCATGGGGCATTGTGATGAGAAGGTCATGGAGCATTGGGCTGAAAATGTTCATGGAGTATTGTGATGACAGGGGTCATGGGGTATTTTGATGACATGGGAATGGAGCATTGTGATGAAAAGGGCATGGAGCATGGTGATGAGAAGGCCATGGATCATTCTGAAGACATGTGTCATGAAGCTTTGTGATGACAATGGCATGGAGCATTGTGATTCCAGGGGTCTTGGAGCATTGTGAGGAAAAGTGTGTGGATCATTGTGTTGAAAAATGCATGGAGCCTTGTCATGACAGGGTTCAAGGAGCATACTGACGACAAGTGTCAGGGAGCATTGTGATGACAAGTGTATTGAGCACTGTGATGACAAAGTTAATGGAGTACTGTGAATAGAAGCCCAAGGATAACTGTGATGATGAGCATCATTGGGCGTTGTGATGACAAGTGTTATGGATCATTGTGATCACAAGGGTTTTGAGCATTGTGATGACAGAGGTCATGGAGCATATTGATTTCATTTTGATGACAATAGCATGAAGCATTATGATGATGGGCATGGTGCATTGTGATGACACGGTTCATGGAGCATTGAGATGAAAAGGGTCATGCAGCATTGTGATTACAGGTGTCTTGGACCATTGTGATCACAAGGGAATGTAGCATCTTGAATGAGAAGGCCATGGAGCATTCTGATGACAAGCCTCATGGAGCTTTGTGATGACAAATGTATGCAGAATTGTGATTACAGTGTTTGGAGCATTGTGATGACAAGTGTCATGGAGTCTTGTGATGACAAGGCCGTGGAAACTTGTGAAGGCAGGTGTCATGGAGCATTGTTATGGCAGGGGTAATGAAGCATTTTGATGACAACGGCATGGAGCATTGGTCTGAAATGTTTCATCGATTATTGTGATGATAGTGGGCATGGAGCATTGTGATGACAAGGGCACAGAACACTTTAATACATGGGTCATGGAGGATTGTAATGACAAGGGCATGGAGCATTGTGATGAGAAGGGCATCGAGCATTGTGATGACAAGCGTCATGGAGCATTGTGGTGACAAGGGCATGGAGCAATGTGATGAGAGGCTTCATGGAGCATTGTGATGACAATGGCTTGGAGCATTGTGATGCCAACTGTCATGGAGTTTTGTGATGACGAAGGTCATGGAGCATTTTGATGACAAGGTCGTGGTGCGTTGTGATGAGAATGGCAGGGAGCATTGTGCTAACAGGGTAATGGAGGAATTTGGAGAAAATGTCATGGAATATTTTGATGAGAGTAGATATGGAAAATTGAGAAGTCAGGGGTCATGGAGCATTGTGCTGAAAATGGTAATGGAGCATTTTGATTACAGGGTTTATGGAGCATTGTGATGTCATTGGTCATGGAGCATTTTGATGATAAGTGCATGTAGCATAGTGATGATAGTGGTCATGGAACATTGTGATGAGAGTGGTGAGGGAGTATTGTGAAGACTAGTGATGGAACATTGTGATATCAGTGGTAAAAGAGCATTTTGATGAGAAGTGCATGGAGCATTGTGATGACAAGGGACATGGAACATTCTGATGACAAGCTTCTGGAGTATTGTGCAGACAAAGGCAAGGAGCATTGTGATGACAAGGTTCACAGAGCATTGTGACGAAAAGTTCATGGAGCACTGTGGTGACAAAGGTCAGTGAGCCTTGTGATGACGAGGGCATGGCCCATTGTGATGACAAAGGTCATGAAGCATTGTGATGACTGGTGTCACGGAGCATTGTGATGACAAGGGCATGGAGCATTGTGATAACAGTGGCATGGAACATTGGTCTGACAAGTTTCATGGATTATTTTGATGACAGTGGTCAAGGCACATTGTGATGACAAGGGCATGGAGAATTGTGATGACAAAGTCAAGTGTATTGTGAAGTCAGGTGTCAGGGAGCGTTTTATTGACATATGTCATGGTCCATTGTGATGACAATGGCATGGAGCATTGTGATGCCAATTGTCATGGAGGATTGTGATGACAAAGGTAATGGAGCATTGTGATGACAAGGGCTTGGAGCATTGTGATGACAAGGGTCATGGAGCATTTTGATGAGAAGAACATGGAGCATTGTGATGACAAGGGCAATTGATAATTATGATGACAAGGTCGTGAAGCGTTGTGATAAAAAAACATATGGAGCTTGCTATGACAGGGTTCATGGAGCATTGAGATGACAATTGCATGGAGAATTGTGAAGACAAGATCATGTAACATTGTGATGAAAAGTGTCATGGATCCTCGTGATGGCAATACCGTGGAGCACTGTGATGAGAAGACCATGTATAATTGTGATGAGGAGCGTCATGGAGCACTGTAATGACAAGGGGCAAGGAGCATTTTGATGACAGGTGTCATGGAGCATTGTGATAGCAGGGGTCATGGAGCATTGTGATGACAGGTGTTATGGAGCATTCTGATTACAAGCTTGTGGAGTATTGTGATGACAATGGCATGGAGCATTGTGATGCAAAGGGCATGGAGCATTGTGATGAAAAAGGCATGGAGCCTTTTCATGACAGGTTTCAAGGAGCATTCTGACGACAAGTGTCAGGGAGCATTGTGATGACAAGTGTATTGAGCATTGTGATGAAAAAGGTCATGGAGCATTGTGATGACAAGGGTATGCAGTATTGTTATGACAGGCATCCTGGAGTGTTGTGAAGACAAGTGTTATGGAACAATGTGATCCCAATGATTTGGAACATTGTGATGACAGAGGTCATGGATCATTTTGATTTCAAGGAGCATGGAGAATTGTAATGATAGGGGTAATGGAGCATTGTGATGAGAAGTTCATGGAGAATTGGGCTGAAAATGTTCTTGGAGTATTGTTATGAAAGGGGTCATGGAGCATTGTGATGACAAGGGAATGGAACATTGTGATGACAAGGTCCTGGAGCATTGTGATGAGAAGACAATGGAGCCTTGTGATGACAAGTCTCATGGAGCATTCTGATGACAGTGGTCTTGGAGCATTGAGATGACAAGGTCATGGAGTATAGTGATGAGAAGGCCATGGAGCATTCTAATGACATGCATAATGGAGCTTTGTGATGACAAGGGCAAGGAGCATTGAGATTAGAGTTGTCTTGGAGCATTGTGATGAAAAGGGCATGGATCATTGTGATGAAAAATGCATGGAGCCTTGTCATGAAAGGGTTTAAGGAGCATTCTGACGACAAGTGTCATGCAGCATTGTGATGACAAGTTTATTGAGCATTGTGATGACAAAGATCATGGAGCATTGTGATGAGAAGACCACGGATAATTGTGATGACCAGAGTCATGGGGCATTGTGATGACAAGTGTTATGGAACATTGTGATCACAAGGGTTTGGAGCATTGTGATGACAGAGGTCATGGAGCATTTTAATTTCATGGTGATGACAATAGTATGAAGCATTTTGATGATGGGCATGGTGCATTGTTATGACAGGGTTCATGGAGCATTGAGATGAAAAGGGGCACGGAGCATTGTCATTACAGGAGCCTTGGAGCATTGTGATGACAAGGGTATGGAGCATCGTGAATGAGAAGGCCATTGAGCATTCTGATTACATGTGTCATGGATCTTTGTGAGACATGGGTATGGACAATTGTTATTACATTGTCTTGGAGCATTGTGATGAAAAGTGTCATGGAGTCTTGTGATTACAAGGTCGTGGAACCTTTTGTGGGCAGGTGTCATGGAGCAGTGTTATGACAGTGGTAATGTTGCGTTGTGATGACAAGGGCATGGAGAATTGGTCTGAAAAGTTTCATGGATTATTGTGATGACAAGGGCACGGAACACTTTGATACATGGATCATGGTGGACTGTAATGACAAGGGCATGAAGCATTGTGATGAGAAGGGCATCAAGCATTGGGATCACAAGCGTCATGGAGCTTTTTGATGACAAGGGCATGGAGCAATGTGATGAGAGGCTTCATGGAGCATTGTGATGACAATGGCATGGAGCATTGTGATGCTAAGGGTCATGGAGCTTTGTGATGACAAAGGTCATGGAGCATTTTGATGACAAGTTCGACATGCATTGTGATGAGAAGGGCAGGGAGCATTGTGATAACAGGGTCATAGAGCAATTTGATTAAAAAGGTCATGGAACATTTTGATGAGAGTGGTTATGGAAAATTGTGGTGTCAGGGGTCATGGAGCATTGTGATGAAAAGGGTATTGGAGTATTTTGATGACAAGGTTTATGGAACATTGTGATGTCATGGGTCATGGAGCATTTAATGATAAGTGCATGTAGCATTGTGATGATATGGGTCATGGAACATTGTGATGACAGGGGTGAGGGAGTATAGTGAAGACTAGTGAAGGAACATTGTTATATCAGTGGTGAGAGAGCATTTTGATGAGAAGTGCATGGAGCATTGTGATGACACGGTTTATGGAGCATTGTGGTGACACGGATGAGGATCATTGTGATGACATGTGTGAAAAAGCATTGTGCTGAAAAGCGCATGGAGCATTGTGATGACAAGTGTTATGGATCATTGTGCTGACAAAGGCATGGTGCATTTTGATGACAAGGGTCAGAGATCATTGTGATGAATATTTCAGTGAGCATTGTGGTGACAAAGGTCACAGAGCCTTGTGTGACAAGGGCATGGACCATTGTGATGACAAAGGTCATGAAGCATTTTGATGACTGGAGTCACGGAGCATTGGGATGACAGGGGTCATGGAGCATTGTGATGACAGGGTTCATGGGGCATTGTGATGAGAAGGTCATGGAGCATTGGGCTGAAAATGTTCATCGAGTATTGTGATGACAGGGCTCATGTGGCATTTTGATGACAAGGGAATGGAGCATTGTGATGAAAAGGGCATGGAGCATGGTGATGAGAAGGCCATGGAGAATTCTGAAGTCATGTGTCGTGAAGCTTTGGGATGACAAGGGCATGGAGCATTGTGATTACAGGGGTCTTGGAGCATTGTGAGGAAAAGGGCATGGATCATTGTGCTTAAAAAGGCATGGAGCCTTGTCATGACAGGGTTCAAGGAGCATACTGACGACAAGTGTCAGGGAGCATTGTGATGACAAGTGTATTGAGCATTGTGATGACAAAGGTCATGGAGTATTGTGAATAGAAGACCATAGATAATTGTGATGACGCGCGTCATGGGGCATTGTGATGACAAGTGTTATGGAACATTGTGATCACAAGGGTTTGGAGCATTGTGATGACAGAGGTCCTGCAGCGTTTTGATTTCATTTTGATGACAATTGCATGAAGCATTATGATGATGGGCATGGTGCATTTTGATGACATGGTTCATGGAGCATTGAGATGAAAAGGGGCATGGAGCATTGTGATTACAGGGGTCTTGGAGCATTGTCATGATGAGAGCATGGAGCATCGTAAATGAGAAGGCCATGGAGCATTCTGATGACATGCGTCATGGAGCTTTGTGATGACAAGTGTATGGAGAATTGTGATTACAGTGTCTTGGAACATTGTGATGACAAGTGTCATGGAGTCTTGTGATGACAAGGCCGTGGAACATTGTGATGGCAGGGGTCATGGAGCATTGTTATGACATGGGTAATGGAGCATTGTGATGACAAGGGCATGGAGCACTGGTCTGAAATATTTCATGGATTATTATGATGAGAGTGGGCATGGAGCATTGTGATGACAAGGGCACAGAACACTTTGATACATGGGTCATGGAGGATGGTAATGACAAGGGCACAGAACACTTTGATACATGGGTCATGGAGGATTGTAATGACAAGGGCATGGAACATTGTGATGAGAAAGGCATCGAGCATTGGGATCACAAGCGTCATGGAGCTTTGTGATGACAAGGGCATGGAGCAATGTGATGAGAGGCTTCGTGGAGCATTGTGATGACTATGGCATGGAGCATTGTGATGCCAAGGGTCATGGAGCTTTGTGATGACAAAGGTCATGGAGCATTTTGATGACGAGGTCGTGGTGCGTTGTGATGAGAAGTGCAGCGAGCATTGTGATAATAGATTCATGAAGCAATTTGATGAAAAAGGTCATGGAATATTTTGATGAGAGTGGTTATGGAAAATTGTGATGACACGGGTCATGGAGCATTGAGATGAAATGGGTAATGTAGCATTTTGATGACAGGGGTTATGGAACATTGTGATGGCAGGGGTCATGGAGCATTTTGATGATAAGTGCATGTAGCATTATGATGATAGTGGTCATGGAACATTGTGATGACAGCGGTTTGGGAATATTGTGAAGACTAGTGATGGAATATTGTGATACCAGTCGTGAGAGGGCATTTTGATGAGAAGTGCATGGAACATTGTGATGACAAGGTTTATGGAGCATTGTGATGACTATGATGTGGAGCATTGTGATGACAATCGCATGGTACATTGTGATGCCATGGGTCAAGGAGCATTGTGATGACAAGCGCATAGAGCATTGTGATGACAAGGGTCATGGATCATTGTGCTGACAAATGCATGGTGCATTGTGATGACAAGGGTCACAGAGCATTGTGATGAAATGTTCATGGAGCATTGTGGTGACAAATGACACAGAGCCTTGTGTGACAAAGGCATGGACCATTCTGATAACAAATGTCATGAAGCATTGTGATGACTGGAGTCACGGAGCATTGTGATTACATGGGTCATGGAGCATTGTGATGAGACGGTCATGGAGCATTGGGTTGAAACTATTCAAGGAGTATTGTGATGACAGGGGTCATGGGGCAATTTGATGACAAGGGAAAGGAGCTTTGTGATGAAAAGGGCATGGAGCATGGTGATGAGAAGGCCATGGAGCATTCTGAAAACATATGTCATGAAGCTTTGTGATGACAAGGGCATGGAGCATTGTGATTACAGGGGTCTTGGAGCATTGTCAGGAAAAGGGCATGGATCATTGTGATTAAAAAGGCATGGAGCCTTTTCATGATAGGTTTCAAGGAGCATACTGACGACAAGTGTCAGGGAGCATTGTGATGACAAGTGTATTGAGCACTGTGATGACAAATGGCATGGAGTATTGTGAATAGAAGGCCATGGATAATTGTGATGATGAGCGTCATGGGGCGTTGTGATGACAAGTGTTATGGAACATTGTGATCAAAAGGGTTTGGAGCATTGTGATGACAGAGATCATGGAGCATTTTGATTTCATTTTGATGACAATAGCATGAAGCATTATGATGATGGGCATGGTGAATTTTGATGACAGTGTTCATGGAGCATTGAGATGAAAAGGGGCATGGAGCATTGTGATTACAGGGGTCTAGGAGTATTGTGATGACAAGGGCATGGAGCTTGGTGAATGAGAAGGCCATGGAGCATTCTGATGACATGCGTCATGGAGCTTTGTGATGACAAGACATGGAGCATTGTGATGACAAGGGTTATGGAGCCTTGTGATGACAAGGCTGTGGAACATTGTAATGGCAGGTGTCATGGAGCATTGTTATAACGGGTAATGGAGCATTTTGATGACAAGGGCATGGAGCATTGGTCTGAAAAGTTTCATGGCTTATTGTGATGAGAGGGGGCATGGAGCATTTCGATGACAAGGGCACGGAACACTGTGATACATGGGTCATGGCGGATTTTAATGAAAAGGGCATGGAGCATTGTGTTAAGAAGAGCATCGAGCATTGTGATGAAAAGCATCATGGAGCCTGTGATGACAATTGCATGGAACAATGTGATGAGAGTGTTCATGGAGCATTGTGATGACAATGGCAAGGAGTATTGTGATACCAAGGGTCATGGAGCTTTGTGATGACAAATGTCATGGAGCATTTTGATGACAAGGGCGTGGTGCACTGTGATGAGAAGGGCAGAGAGCATTGTGATGAAATGGTCTTGGAGCAATTTGATGAAAAGTGTCATGAGATATTTTGATGAAAGGGGTTATGGAACATTGTGATGTCAGGGGTCATGGAGCATTATGATGAAAAGGGTCATGGAGCATTTTGATGACAGGGGTCCTGGAACATTGTGATGAAATGGGTGAGGAAGTATTGTGATGACTATTGATGGAACAATATGATATCCGTGGTGGTACAGCATTTTGATGGGAAGTGCATGGAGCATTGTGATGACAAGATTTATGGAGCACTGTGATGAAAAGGTTGTGGAGCATTGTGATGACAAGCGCATGGCGCACTGTGATGACACAGGTCATGGGGCATTGTGCAGACAACTGCATGGAGCATTGTGATGACAATGGTCATGGAGCATTGTGCTGACAAAGGTATGGAGCATAGTGATGACATGGGTAACAGAGCATTGTGATGAAAATTTCATGGAGCATTGTGGTGACAAATATCACAGAGCCTTTTGATGACGAGGGCATGGACCATTGTGCTGACAAAGGTCATGAAGCATTGTGATGACTGGAGTCACGTTGCATTGTGATGACAAGGTCCTGGAGCATTGTGATGAGAGGACGATGTAGCCTTGTGATGACAATTCTCATGGAGTATTCTGATGAAAACTGGCATAGTGCATTGTGATTACAGGGGTCTTGGATCCTTGTGATGACAAGGCCGTGGAACATTGTGATGGCAGGGGTCATGGAGCATTGTTATGACATGGGCAATGGAGCATTGTGATTACAAGGGAATCGAGCATTTGTCTGAAAAGTTTCATGGATTATTGTGATGAGAGTGGGCATGGAGCATTGTGATGAAAAAGGCATGGAACACTGTGATACATGGGTCATGGAGGATTTTAATGAGAAGGGAATTGAGCAATGTGATGAGAGGCTTCATGGAGCATTGTGATGACAAGGGCATGGAGCATTGTGATGACAAATGTCATGGAGCATTTTGATGACAACATTCCCAGATCATTGTGTTGTCAGGGGTCATGGAGCGTAGTGATGACAGTGGTCATGGAGCATTGTGATGACAGGGGTCATGGAGCATTGTGATAAGACGGTCATGGAGCATTGGGCTGAAAAAGTTCATGGAGTATTGTGATGACAGGGGTAATGGGGCATTGTGATGACAAGGGAATGGAGCATTGTGATGACAAGGTCCTGGAGCATTGTGATGAGAAGACCATGGAGCCTTGTGATTACAAGTATCATGGAGCATTCTGATGAAAAAGTGCATGGAGCATTGTGATTACAGGGGTCATGGAGCATTGTGATGAAAATGGCATGGAGCATTGTGATGCCAAGGGTCATGGAGCTTTGTGATGACAAAGTTCATGAAGCATTTTGATGAGAAGTTCGTGGTGCATTGTGATGAGAAGGGCAGGGAGCATTGTGATGACAGTGTCATGGAGCAATTTGATGAAAAGGATCATGGAACATTTTGATGACAGTGGTTATGGAACATTGTTATGTCAGGGCTCATGAAGCATTGTGATGAAAAGGGTCATGGAGCATTTTGATGACAGGGGTTATGGAACATTGTGATGTCATGGTTCATGGAGCATTGTGATGATAAGATCATGTAGCATTGTCATAACAGGGATCATGGAATATTGTGATGACAGGGGGGAGAGAGCATTTTGATGAGAAGTGCATGGAGCATTGTGATGACAAGATTTTTGGAGCACTGTAACGACAAGGATGTGGAGCATTGTGATGACAAGCGCATGGTGCATTGTGATGACATGGGTTATGGAGCATTATGCTGACAAGTGCATGGAGCATTGTGATGACAAGGGTCATATAGCATTGTGCTGACAAAGGCATGGAGCATGGTGATGACGAGGACCACAGAGCATTGTGATGAAAAGTTCATGGAGCATTGTGGTGACAATGGTCACAGAGCCTTGTGTGACGAGGACATGGACCATTGTGATGACAAATGTCATGAAGCCTTGTGATGACCGGAATCACAGAGCATTGAGATGACAGGGGTCTTGGAGCACTGTGATGACAAGGACATGGATCATTGTGATGAGAAGGCCATGGAGCATTCTGATGACATGCATCATGGAGCTGTGTGATTAAGGTCATGGAGCATTGTGATTACACGGGTCTTGGAGCAATGTGATGAAAATGTTATGGATCATTGTGATGAAAAAGGCATGGAGCCTTGTCATGACAGGGTTCAGGGAGCATACTGATGAAAAGTGTCAGGGATCATTGTGATGACAAGTGTATTGAGCATTGTGATGACAAGTGCATGGCGAATTTTGATGACAGGGATCATGGAGCATTGTGCTGAAAACCGAATGGAGCATTGTGAAGACAAGGGTCATGGAGCATTGTGCTGACAAAGGCATGGAACATTGTGATGACAACGATCAGAGAGCATTGTGAGGAAAAATTCATGGAACATTGTGGTGACAATGGTCACAGAGCCTTGTGTTGACGAGGGCATGGACCATTGTGATGAAAAAGGTCATGAAGCATTGTGATGACTGGAGTCACGGAGCATTGTGATGACAAGGGTATGGAGCATTGTGATGACAGGGGCATGATGCACTGTTCTGACAAGTTTCATGGTTTATTGTGATGACAGTGGGCATGGCACATTCTGGTGACAAGGTCATGGTGCATTGTGAAGATAAGGGCATGTAGCACTGTGATGACAGGGGTCATGGAACACTGTGATGACAGGGGTGAGGGAGTATTGTGATGACTAGTGATGGAACACTGTTATATAGGTGGTGAGAGAGCATTTTGAGGATAAGTGCATGGAGCATTGTGGTGACAAGTTTTATGGAGCATAGCGATGAAAATGAGGTAGAGCATTGTGATGAAAATTTCATGGAGCATTGTGGTGACAAAGATCTCAAAGCCTTGTGTGACGAGGGCATGGATCATTGTGATGAGAAAGGTCATGAATCATTGTGATGACTGGAGTCACGGAGCATTGTGATGACAGGGGTCATGGAGCATTTTGATGAAAAGGGCATGGAGCAATGTGATGACAGGGGCATGGAACATTGGTCTGACAAGTTTCATGGATTATTGTGATGACAGTGGGCATGGAGCACTGAGATGACAAGGGAATGGAGCATTGTGGTGACAAAGGTCACAGAGCATTGTGTGACAAGGGCATGGACCATTGTGAGGACAAAGGTCATGAAGCATTGTGATGACTGGAGTCACGGAGCACTGTGATGACAGGGGGCATGGAGCATTGTAATGACAAGGGCATGGAGCATTGTGATGACAGGGGCATGGAACATAGGCCTGATATGTTTCATAGATTATTGTGATGACAGTGGGCATGGCGCATTGTGATGACAAGGGCATGGAACATTGTGGTGACAAGGTCATTGAGTATTGTTAAGACAAATGTAATGGAGCATTTTGATGACAAGGCCTTGGAACATTGCGATGACAAGGGTCATGGAGCATTGTGATGACAAGGGCATGGAGCATTCTGATGAAAAGGTGCATGGAGCATTGAGATTACAGGGGTTTTGAAGCAATGTGATTACAAGGGCATGGAGCATTGTGATGAGAAGGCAATGGAGCATTCTGATGACATGCGTCATGGAGCTATGTGATGACAATGACATGGAGCATTGTGATTACAGGGGTCTTGGAGCATTGTGATGAAAAGGGAATGGATCATTGTGATGAAAAATGCATGGAGCCTTGTCATGACAGGTTTCAAGGAGCATACTGTTGACAACTGTCAGGGAGCATTCTGATGATAAGTGTATTGAGCATTGTGATGACAAAGATCATGGAGCATTTTGATGAGAAGTCCATGGATAATTGGGATGACCAGCGTCATGGGGCATTGTGATGACAAGTATTATGGAACATTGTGATCAGAAGGGTTTGGTGCATTGTGATGACAGAGGTCATTGAGCATTTTGATTTCATTGTGATGACAATAGCATGAAATATTATGGAGATGGGCACGGTGCATTGTGATGACAGGGTTCATGGAGCATTGAGATGAAAAGGGGCATGGAGCATTGTGATTACAGGGGTGTTGGAGCATTGTGATGACAAGGGCATGGAGCATTGTGATGAGAAGGCAATGGAGCCTTCTAAAGACATGCGTCATGGAGCTTTGTGATGACAAGGGAATGGAGAATTGTGATTACAGGGGTCATGGAATATTGTGATGACAGGGGTGAGGGAGTATTGTGATGACTAGTGATGGAACATTGTGATATCAGTGGTGAGAAGGCATTTTGAGGAGAAGTGCATGGAACATTGTGATGACAAGGTTTATGGAGCATTTTGATGACAAGGTTGTGGAGCATTGTGATGACAAGTGCATGGTGCATTGTGATGACATGGGTTATGGAGCATTGTGCTGACATGCGCATCGAGCATTGTGATGTCAAGGGTCATGGAGCATTGTGATGACAAAGGCATGGAGCTTTGTGATGACAAGGGTCACAGAGCATTGTAATAAAAATTTCATGGAGCATTGGGTTGACAAAGGTCACAGAGCTTTCTGTGAGCAGGTCATGGACCATTGTGATGACAAATGTGATGAAGCATTCTGATGACTGAAGTCACAGAGCATTGGAATAACAGTGGTCTTGGAGCATTGTAATGAAAAGGGAATGGATCATTGTGATGAAATAGGCATGGATCCTTGTCATGACAGTGTTCAAGGAGCATACTGATGACAAGTGTCAGGGAGCATTGTGATGAAAAGTGTATTGAGCATTGTGGTGACAAAGGTGATGGAGCATTGTGATGAGAAGACCTTGCATAATTGTGATGACAACCGTCAGGGTGTATTGTGATGACAAGAGTTATGGAACATTGTGATCAGAAGTGTTTGGAGCATTGTGATGACAGAGGTCATGGAGAATTGTGATGAGATCTGTAATGAAACATTGTGATGACTGGAGACACGGAGCCTTGTGATGAAAGGGGTCATGGAGCATTGCTCTGACAAGATTTATGGATTATTGTGATGAGAGTGGGCAGGGCGCATTGTGATGTCAAAGGCATGGAACATTGTGATGACAAGGTCATGGAATATTGTGAAGACAGGTGTCAGGGAGCATTGTGATGACATATGTCATTGTCCATTGTGATGACAATGGCATGGAGCATTTTGATACGAAGTGTCATGGAGGATTGTGATGACAAATGTAATGGAGCATTTTGCTGACAAGGGCTTGGAACATTGCGATGACAAGGGTCATGGAGCATTGTGATGACAAGGGCATGGAGCATTGTGATGACAAGGGCCATTGAGAATTTTGATGACAACATCGTGAAGCATTGTGATGACAAGCGCATGGAGCTTGCTATGACAGGGGTCATAGAGCATTGCGATGACAAGTGCATGGAGAATTGTGATGACAAGATCATGTAACATTGTGATGAGAAGTGTCACAAAGCATTGTGATGACCAGGACTTGGAGAATTGTAATGACATGGGACATGGAGCATTGTGATGAACAGGGCATGGAGAATTGTGATAGTAAGACTGTTGAGCATTGTGTTGAAAAGACCATGGATAATTATGATGAAGAGCGTCATGGATCACTGTAATGACAAGGGGCATGGAACATTGTGATGACAGGTGTCATGGAGCATTGTGATGAGAAGATCATGGAGCATTGGGCTGAAAATGTTCATGGAGTATTGTGATGACAGTGGTCAAGGAGCAATGTGATGACAAGGGAAGGGAGCATTGTGATGACAAGGTCCTCGAGCAGTGTGAAGAGAAAACCATGGAGCCTTGTGATGACAAGTCTCTTGGAGCATTCTGATGAACAGGGACATGGAGCATTGTGATTACACGGGTCTTGAGCACTGTGATGACAAGAGCATGGAGCATTGTGATGAGAAGTCCATGGAGCATTCTGATGACATGTGTCATGGATTTTTTGATGACAAGGGCATGGAGCATTGTTATGACAGGGGTAATGGAGCATTGTGATTACAAGGGCATGGAACATTGGTCTGAAAATTTCATGGATTATTGTGATGAGATTCGGCATGGAACATTGTGATGATTGGGCACGGAACACTGTGAGAAATGTGTCATGGAGCATTGTGGTGACAAGGGCATGGAGCAATGTGATGAGAGGTTTCATGTAACATTGTGATGAAATGGCATGGAGCATTGTGATGCCAAGTGTCATGGAGCTTTGTGATGACAAATGTCATGGAACATTTTGATGACAAAGTCGTGGTGCATTGTGATGAGAAGGGCAGGGAGCATTGTGATGACAGGGTCATGGAGCAAATTGATGAAAAGTGTCATGGAAAATTTTGATGACAGAGATAATGGAACATTGTGATGTCAGGGGTCATGGAGCATTGTGATGATAAGGTCATGTAGCACTGTGATGACAGTGGTCATTGAAGATTGTGATGACTGGGTTGAGCGAGTATTGTGATGACTAGTGATGGAACATTGTGATATATGTGGTGAGAGAGCATTTTGATGAGAAGTGCATGGAGCATTGTGATGACAAGTTTTATGGAGTTTAGTGATGAAAAAGATGTGGAGCATTGTGATGAAAAGAGCATGGCACATTGTGATGACATGTGTCATGGAGCAATGTGCTGACAAACGCATGGAGTATTTTGATGACTAGTGTTAGGGAGCATTGTGCTGACAAAGGCATGGAGCATTGTGATGACAAGGGACACAGAGCATTGTGATGAAAATTTCATGGAGCATTGTGGTGACAAAGATCAAGAGCCTTTTGTGACGAGGGCATGGACCATTGTGATGAGAAAGTTCCTGAATCATCGTGATGACTGGAGTCACGGAGCATTGTGATGACAGGGGTCATGGAGCATTGTGATGACAAGGGCATGGAGCAATGGGATGACAGGGGCATGGAACATTGGTCTGACATGTCTCATGGATTATTGTGATGACAGTGGGCATGGCGCATTGTGATGACAAGGTCATGGATTATTGAGAAGACAGGTGTCTGGGAACATTGTGATGACATATGTCATTGTCAATTGTGATGACAATGGCAGGGAGCATTGTGATACCAAGTGTCATGGAGGATGGTGATGACAATGGTAATGGAGCCTTTTAATGACAGGGGCTTGGAACATTGCGATGACAAGGGTCATGGAGCATTGTGATGACAAGGGCATGGAGACTTCTGATGAAAAGGTTCATGGAGCATTGAGATTACAGGGGTTTTGAAGCAATGTGATTACAGGGGCATGGAGCATTGTGATGAGAAGGCAATGGAGCATTCTGATGACATGCGTCATGGAGCTTTGTGATGACAAGGACATGGAGCATTGTGATTACAGTGGTCTTTGAGCATTGTGATGAAATGGGTCATGGAGCATTTTGTGACAGGGGTTATGGAACATTGTGATGTCAGGGGTCATGGAGCATTGTGATGATAAAGGCATGTAGCACTGTGATGACAGTGGTCATGGAACATTGTGATGACAGGGTTGAGGGAGTATTGTGATGACTAGTGATTGAAGATTATGATATATGTGGTGAGAGAGCATTTTGATGAGAAGTGCATGGAGCATTGTGATGACAAGTTTTATGGAGCATAGCGATGAAAAGGATGTGGAGCATTGTGATGAAAAGAGCATGGCACATTGTGGTTACATGTGTCATGGAGCATTGTGCCTACAAGCGCATGGAGCATTTTGATGACAAGTGTCATGGAGCATTGTGCGGACAAAGGCATGGAGCATTGTGATGACAAGGGACACAGAGCATTGTGATGAAAATTTCATGGAGCATTGTGGTGACAAAGATCACAGAGACTTGTGTGACGAGGGCCTGGACCATTGTGAGGACAAAGGTCATGAATCATTGTGATGACTGGTGTCACGGAGCATTGTGATGACAGGGATCATGGAGCATTGCTCTGACAAGATTTATGGATTATTGTGATGAGAGTGGGCATGTCGCTTTGTGATGACAAGGGCATGGAACATTGTGATGACAAGGTCATGGAGTACTGTGAAGACAGGTGTCAGGGAGCATTGTGATGACATATGTCATTGTCCATTGTGATGACAATGGCATGGAGCATTGTGATACAAAGTATCATGGAGGATTCTGATGACAAATGTAATGGAGAATTTTGTTGACAAGTGCTTGGAACATTGTGATGACAAGTGTCATGGAGCATTGTGATGACAAGGGCATGGAGCATTGTGATGACAAGGGCCATTGAGAATTTTGATGACAACGTCGTGAAGCATTGTGATGACAAGCGCATGGAGCTTGCTATGACAGGGGTCATAGAGCATTGCGATGACAAGTTCATGGAGAATTGTGATGACAAGATCATGTAACATTGTGATGAGAAGTGTCACGAAGCATTGTGATGACAAGGACTTGGAGAATTGTAATGACATGGGACATGGAGCATTGTGATGAACAGGGCATGGTGAATTGTGATAGCAAGACCGTGGAGCATTGTGATGAAAAGACCATGGATAATTATGATGAAGAGCGTCATGGATCACTGTAATGACAAGGGGCATGGAGCATTGTGATGACAGGTGTCCTGGAGCATTGTGATGAGAGGGGTCATGGAGCATTGTGATGACAAGGGTCATGGAGCATTGTGATGAGAAAGTCATGGAGCATTGGGCTGAAAATGTTCATGGAGTATTGTGATGACAGTGGTCAAGGAGCATTGTGATGACAAGTGCTTGGAACATTGTGATGACAAGGGTCATGGAGCATTGTGATGACAGGTGTCATGGAGCATTGTGATGACAAGGGTCATGGAACCTTTGATGCCAAGGAGGTGGAATATTGTGATGGCAGGGGTCATGGAAAATTGTTATGACAGGGGTAATGGAGCATTGTGATGACAAGGGCATGGAACATTGGTCTGAAAATTTCATGGATTATTGTGATGAGATTCGGCATGGAACATTGTGATGATTGGGCACGGAACACTGTGAGAAATGTGTCATGGAGCATTGTGGTGACAAGGGCATGGAGCAATGTGATGAGAGGTTTCATGTAACATTGTGATGAAATGGCATGGAGCATTGTGATGCCAAGTGTCATGGAGCTTTGTGATGACAAAAGTCATGGAACATTTTGATGACAAGGTCGTGGTGCATTGTGATGAGAAGGGCAGGGAGCATTGTGATGACAGGGTCATGGAGCAAATTGATGAAAAGTGTCATGGAAAATTTTGATGACAGAGATAATGGAACATTGTGATGTCAGGGGTCATGGAGCATTGTGATGATAAGTTCATGTAGCACTGTGATGACAGTGGTCATTGAACATTGTGATGACTGGGTTGAGCGAGTATTGTGATGACTAGTGATGGAACATTGTGATATATGTGGTGAGAGAGCATTTTGATGAGAAGTGCATGGAGCATTGTGATGACAAGTTTTATGGAGTATAGTGATGAAAATGATGTGGAGCATTGTGATGAAAAGAGCATGGCACATTGTGATGACATGTGTCATGGAGCAATGTGCTGACAAACGCATGGAGTATTTTGATGACTAGTGTTAGGGAGCATTGTGCTGACAAAGGCATGGAGCATTGTGATGACAAGGGACACAGAGCATTGTGATGAAAATTTCATGGAGCATTGTGGTGACAAAGATCAAGAGCCTTTTGTGACGAGGGCATGGACCATTGTGATGAGAAAGTTCCTGAATCATCGTGATGACTGGAGTCACGGAGCATTGTGATGACAGGGGTCATGGAGCATTGTGATGACAAGGGCATGGAGAAATGGGATGACAGGGCCATGGAACATTGGTCTGACGTGTTTCATGGATTATTGTGATGACAGTGGGCATGGCGCATTGTGATGACAAGGTCATGGATTATTGAGAAGACAGGTGTCTGGGAACATTGTGATGACATATGTCATTGTCCATTGTGATGACAATGGCAGGGAGCATTGTGATACCAAGTGTCATGGAGGATGGTGATGACAATGGTAATGGAGCCTTTTAATGACAGGGGCTTGGAACATTGCGATGACAAGGGTCATGGAGCATTGTGATGACAAGGGCATGGAGACTTCTGATGAAAAGGTTCATGGAGCATTGAGATTACAGGGGTTTTGAAGCAATGTGATTACAGGGGCATGGAGCATTGTGATGAGAAGGCAATGGAGCATTCTGATGACATGCGTCATGGAGCTTTGTGATGACAAGGACATGGAGCATTGTGATTACAGTGGTCTTTGAGCATTGTGATGAAATGGGTCATGGAGCATTTTGTGACAGGGGTTATGGAACATTGTGATGTCAGGGGTCATGGAGCATTGTGATGATAAGGGCATGTAGCACTGTGATGACAGTGGTCATGGAACATTGTGATGACAGGGTTGAGGGAGTATTGTGATGAGTAGTGATTGAAGATTGTGATATATGTGGTGAGAGAGCATTTTGATGAGAAGTGCATGGAGCATTGTGATGACAAGTTTTATGGAGCATAGCGATGAAAAGGATGTGGAGCATTGTGATGAAAAGAGCATGGCACATTGTGGTTACATGTGTCATGGAGCATTGTGCTGACAAGCGCATGGAGCATTTTGATGACAAGTGTCATGGAGCATTGTGCTGACAAAGGCATGGAGCATTGTGCTGACAAGGGACACAGAGCATTGTGATGAAAATTTCATGGAGCATTGTGGTGACAAATATCAAGAGCCTTTTGTGACGAGGGCATGGACCATTGTGATGAGAAAGTTCCTGAATCATCGTGATGACTGGAGTCACGGAGCATTGTGATGACAGGGGTCATGGAGCATTGTGATGACCAGGGCATGGAGCAATGGGATGACAGGGGCATGGAACATTGGTCTGACGTGTTTCATGGATTATTGTGATGACAGTGGGCATGGCGCATTGTGATGACAAGGTCATGGATTATTGAGAAGACAGGTGTCTGGGAACATTGTGATGACATATGTCATTGTCCATTGTGATGACAATGGCAGGGAGCATTGTGATACCAAGTGTCATGGAGGATGGTGATGACAATGGTAATGGAGCCTTTTAATGACAGGGGCTTGGAACATTGCGATGACAAGGGTCATGGAGCATTGTGATGACAAGGGCATGGAGACTCCTCATGAAAAGGTTCATGGAGCATTGAGATTACAGGGGTTTTGAAGGAATGTGATTACAGGGGCATGGAGCATTGTGATGAGAAGGCAATGGAGCATTCTGATGACATGCGTCATGGAGCTTTGTGATGACAAGGACAAGGAGCATTGTGATTACAGTGGTATTTGAGCATTGTGATGAAATGGGTCATGGAGCATTTTGTGACAGGGGTTATGGAACATTGTGATGTCAGGGGTCATGGAGCATTGTGATGATAAGGGCATGTAGCACTGTGATGACAGTGGTTATGGAACATTGTGATGACAGGGTTGAGGGAGTATTGTGATGACTAGTGATTGAAGATTGTGATATATGTGGTGAGAGAGCATTTTGATGAGAAGTGCATGGAGCATTGTGATGACAAGTTTTATGGAGCATAGCGATGAAAAGGATGTGGAGCATTGTGATGAAAAGAGCATGGCACATTGTGGTTACATGTGTCATGGAGCATTGTGCTGACAAGCGCATGGAGCATTTTGATGACAAGTGTCATGGAACATTGTGCTGACAAAGGCATGGAGCATTGTGATGACAAGGGACACAGAGCATTGTGATGAAAATTTCATGGAGCATTGTGGTGACAAAGATCACAGAGCCTTGTGTGACGAGGGCCTGGACCATTGTGAGGACAAAGGTCATGAATCATTGTGATGACTGGTGTCATGGAGCATTGTGATGACAGGGATCATGGAGCATTGCTCTGACAAGATTTATGGATTATTGTGATGAGAGTGGGCATGTCGCTTTGTGATGACAAGGGCATGGAACATTGTGATGACAAGGTCATGGAGTACTGTGAAGACAGGTGTCAGGGAGCATTGTGATGACATATGTCATTGTCCATTGTGATGACAATGGCATGGAGCTTTGTGATACAAAGTATCATGGAGGGTTCTGATGACAAATGTAATGGAGAATTTTGTTGACAAGGGCTTGGAACATTGTGATGACAAGTGTCATGGAGCATTGTGATGACAAGGGCATGGAGCATTGTGATGACAAGGGCCATTGAGAATTTTGATGACAACGTCGTGAAGCATTGTGATGACAAGTGCATGGAGCTTGCTATGACAGGGGTCATAGAGCATTGCGATGACAAGTTCATGGAGAATTGTGATGACAAGATCATGTAACATTGTGATGAGAAGTGTCACGAAGCATTGTGATGACAAGGACTTGGAGAATTGTAATGACATGGGACATGGAGCATTGTGTTGAACAGGGCATGGTGAATTGTGATAGCAAGACCGTGGAGCATTGTGATGAAAAGACCATGGATAATTATGATGAAGAGCGTCATGGATCACTGTAATGACAAGGGGCATGGAGCATTGTGATGACAGGTGTCCTGGAGCATTGTGATGAGAGGGGTCATGGAGCATTGTGATGACAAGGGTCATGGAGCATTGTGATGAGAAAGTCATGGAGCATTGGGCTGAAAATGTTCATGGAGTATTGTGATGACAGTGGTCAAGGAGCATTGTGATGACAAGTGCTTGGAACATTGTGATGACAAGGGTCATGGAGCATTGTGATGACAGGTGTCATGGAGCATTGTGATGACAAGGGTCATGGAACCTTTGATGCCAAGGAGGTGGAATATTGTGATGGCAGGGGTCATGGAGCATTGTTATGACAGGGGTAATGGAGCATTGTGATGACAAGGGCATGGAACATTGGTCTGAAAATTTCATGGATTATTGTGATGAGATTCGGCATGGAACATTGTGATGACTAGGGCACCGAACACTGTGATAGATGTGTCATGGAGGATTGTAATGACAAGGGCATGGAGCATTGTGATGAGAAGAGTATCGAGCATTGTGATGACAAGCGTCATGGAGCATTGTGGTGACAAGGGCATGGAGCAATGTGATGAGAGGTTTCATCCAGCATTGTGATGAAATGGCATGGAGTATTGTGATGCCAAGGGTCATGGAGCTTTGTGATGACAAAGGTCATGGAGCCTTTTGATGACAAGCTCGTGGTGCATTGTGATGAGAAGGTCAGGGAGCATTGTGATGACAGGGTCATGGAGCAAATTGATGAAAAGTGTCATGGAACATTTTGATGACAGGGTTTATGGAACATTGTGATGTCAGGGGTCATGGAGCATTGTGATGATAAGGGCATGTAGCACTGCGATGACTGTGGTCATGGAACATTGTGATGACAGGGGTGAGCGAGTATTGTGATGACTAGTGATGGAACATTGTGATATATGAGGTGAGAGATCATTTTGATGAGAAGTGCATGGAGCATTGTGATGACAAGTTTTATGGAGCATAGCAATGAAAAGGATGTGGAGCATTGTGATGAAAAGAGCATGGCACATTGTGATGACATGTGTCATGGAGCATTGTGCTGACAAGCGCATGGAACATTTTGATGACAAGTGTCATGGAGCATTGTGCGGACAAAGGCAGGGAGCATTGTGATGACAAGGGACACAGAGCATTGTGATGAAAATTTCATGGAGCATTGTGGTGAAAAAGATCACAGAGCCTTGTGTGACGAGGGCCTGGACCATTGTGAGGACAAAGGTCATGGAGTATTGTGAAGACAGGTGTCAGGGAGCATTGTGATGAAATATTTCATTGTCCACTGTGATGACCATGGCATGGAGCATTGTGATACCAAGTGTCATGGAGGATTGTGATGACAAAGGTAATTCAGCAATTTGATGTCAAGGGCTTGGAACATTGCGATGACAAGGGTCATGGAGCATTGTGATGACAAGGGCATGGAGCATTCTGATGAAAAGGTGCATGGAGCATTGAGATTACAGGGGTTTTGAAGCAATGTGATGACAAGGGCATGGAACATTGTGATGAGAAGTCAATGGAGCATTCTGATGACATGCATCATGGAGCTTTGTGATGACAAGGACAAGGAGCATTGTGATTACAGGGGTCTTGGAGCATTGTGATGAAAAGGGAATGGATCATTGTGATGAAAAATGCATGGAGCCTTGTCATGACAGGGTTCAAGGAGCATACTGATGACAACTGTCAGGGAGCATTGTGATGATAAGTGTATTGAGCATTGTGATGACAAAGATCATGGAGCCTTGTGATGAGAAGACCATGGATAATTGTGATGACCAGTGTCATGGGGCATTGTGATGACAAGTGTTATGGAACATTGTGATCAGAAGGATTTGGTGCATTGTGATGACAGAGGTCATTGAGAATTTTGATTTCATTGTGATGACAATAGCATGAAATATTATGGTGATGGGCACGGTGCATTGTGATGGCAGGGTTCATGGAGCATTGAGATGAAAAGGGGCATGGAGCATTGTGATTAATGGTGTGTTGGAGCATTGTGATGACCAGGGCATGGAGCATTGTGATGAGAAGGCAATGGAGCATACTGAAGATATGCGTCATGGAGCTTTGTGATGAGAGCGACATGGAGCATTGTGATTACAGGGGACATAGAGCATTGCGATGACAAGTGCATGGAGAATTGTGATGAAAACATCATGTAACATTGTGATAAGAAGTGTCAAGGAGCATTGAGATGAAAAGGACTTGGAGAATTGTGATGACTTGGGACATGGAGCATTCTGAAGACCAGGGCAGGGAGCATTGTGATGGCAAGACCGTGGAGCATTCTGATGAGAAGATCAGGGATAATTATGTTGACGAGCGTCATGGAGCACTGTAATGAAAAGGGGCATGGAGCATTGTGATTACAGGGGTCTTGGAGCATTGTGATGACAAGGTCATGGAGCATAGTGATGAGAAGGCCATGGAGCATTCTGATGACATGTGTCATGGATCTTTGTGATGACAGAGGCAAGGAACATTGTGATTTCAGGGGTCTTGGAGCATTGTGATGACAAGGGTCATGGAGCCTTGGATGCCAAGGCTGTGGAACATTGTGATGGCAGGGGTCATGGAGCATTGTTATGGCAGGGGTAATGGAGCATTGTGATGACAAGGGCATGGAACATTGGTCTGAAAATTTCATGGATTATTATGATGAGATTCGGCATGGAACACTGTGATGACTAGGGCACGGAACACTGTGATACATGTGTCATGGAGTATTGTAATGACAAGGGCATGGAGCATTGTGATGAGAAGAGTATCGAGCATTGTGATGACAAGTGTCATGGAGCATTGTGGTGACAAGGGCATGGAACAATATGATGAGAGGTTTCATGTAGCATTGTGATGAAATGTCATTGAGCATTGTGATGCCAAGGGTCATGGAGCTTTGTGATGACAAAGGTCATGGAGCATTATGATGACAGGGTCATGGAGCAAATTGATGAAAAGTGTCTTGGAACATTTTGATGACAGGGGTTATGGAACATTGTGATGTCAGGGATCATGGAGCATTGTGATGATAAGTGCATGTAACACTGTGATGACAGTGGTCATGGAACATTGTGATGACAGGGGTGAGCGAGTATTGTGATGACTATTGATGGAACATTGTGATATATGTGGTGAGAGAGAATTTTGATGAGAAGTGCATGGAGAATTGTGATGACAAGTTTTATGGAGCATAGCGATGAAAAGGATGTGGAACATTGTGATGAAAAGAGCATGGCACATTGTGATGACATGTGTCATGGAGCATTGTGCCGACAAGTGCATAGAGCATTTTGATGACAAGTGTCATGGAGCATTGTACTGACAAAGGCATGGAGCATTGTGATGACAAGGGACACAGAGCACTGGAATGAAAATTTCATGGAGCATTGTGGGGACAAAGATCACAGAACCTTGTGTGACGAGGGCATGGACCATTGTGAGGACATAGGTCATGAAATTTTGTGATGAGTGGAGTCACGGTGCATTGTGATGAAAGGGGTCATGGAGCATTGTGATGACAAATGCATTGAGCATTGTGATGAGAAGGAAATGGAGCATTCTGAGGACATGCGTCATGGAGCGTTGTGATGACAAGTGCATGGATCATTGTGATTACAGGTGTCTTGGAATATTGTGGTGACAGGGGTGAGGGAGTATTGAGATGACTAGTGATGGAACATTATGATATCAGTGGTGAGAAAGCATTTTGAGGAGAAGTGCATGGAGCATTGTGATGACAAGGTTTAAGGAGCATATTGATGACAAGGATGTGGAGCATTGTGATGACAAGTGCATGGTGCACTGTGATGACATGGGTTATGGAGCATTGTGCTGACATGCGCATCGAGCATTGTGATGACAAGTGTCACAGAGCATTGTGATAAAAATTTCATGGAGCATTGTGGTGACAAAGGTCACAGAGCTTTGCATGACGAGGTCATGGACCATTGTGATGACAAATGTCATGAAGCATCATGATGACTGGAGTCACGGGGCTCTGTGATAACAGGGGTCTTGGAGCATTGTGATGAAAAGGGAATGTATCATTGTGATGAAAAAGGCATGGAGCCTTGTCATGACAGTGTTCAAGGAGCATACTGATGACAAGTGTTCAGGGAGCATTGTGATGCCAAGTGTATTGAGCATTGTGGTGACAAAGGTCATGGAGCATTGTGATGAGAAGACCTTGCATAATTGTGATGACGAGCGTCATGGGGCATGTGATGACAAGTGTTATGGAACATTGTGATCAGAAGGGTTTGGAGCATTGTGATGACAGGGGTCATGGAGCATTTTAATTTCATTGTGATGACAATAGCATGAATCATTATGGTGATAGGCATGGTGCATTGTGATGACAGGGTTCATGGAGCATTGAGATGAAAAGGGGCATGGAAAATTGTGATTACAGAGGTCTTGGTGCATTCTGATGACAAGGGTCATGGAGCCATGTGATGACAACGCCGTGGAACATTGTGATGGCAGGGGTCATGGAGCATTGTTATGACAGGTGTAATGGAGCATTGTGATGACAAGGGCATGGAGCAATGTGATGAGAGATTTCATTGAGCATTGTGATGACAATGGCATGGAGCATTGTGATGCAAAGTGTCATGGAGCTTTGTGATGACAAAGATCATGGGGTGTTTTGACGACAAGGGCATGGTGCATTGAGATGAGAAGGACAGGGAGCATTGTGATGACAGGGTCATGGAGCAATTTGATGAAAAGGGTCATGGAATATTTTGATGACAGGGTTTATGGAACATTGTGATGTCAGGGGTCAAGAAGCATTGTGATGAAATGGGTCATGGAGCATTTTGTGACAGGAGTTATGGTACACTGTGATGACAGGGGTGAGGGAGTATTGTGATGACTAGTGATGTAACATTGTGATATATGTGGTGCGAGAGCATTTTGATGAGAGGTGCATGGAGCATTGTGATGACAAGTGTTATGGAGCATAGCAATGATAAGGATGTGGAGTATTGTGATGACAAGCGCATGGTGCATTGTGATGACATGGGTCAAGGAGCATTGTGCTGACAAAGGCATGGAGAATTTTGATGACAAGGGACACAGAGCATTGTGATGAAATTTTCATGGAGCATTGTGGTGAAAAAGATCACAGAGTCTTGTGTCACGAGGGCATGGCCCATAGTGATGAGATAGGTCATGAAGCATTGTGATGACTGGAGTCAGGGAGCATTGTGATGAAAGTGGTCATGGAGCACTGTGAAGACAAGGGCATGGAGCAATGTGATGACAGGGGCATGGAACATTGGTCTGACAAGTTTCATGGATTATTGTGATGACAGTGGGCATGCAGCATTGTGATGACAAGGGAATGGAGCATTTTGGTGACAAAGGCATGAGGCATTTTGATGACAAGGGACACAGAGCATTGTGATGAAACCTTCATGGAGCATTATGGTGTAGAAGATCACAGAGCCTTGTTTGAAGAGGACATGGACCACTGTGATGACAAAGGTCATGAAACATTGTGATGACTGGAGTCACGGAGCATTGTGATGACAGGGGTCATGGAGCATTGCTCTGACAAGTTTATGGATTATTGTGATGACAGTGGGCATGGCGCATTGTGATGACAAGGGCATGGAACATTGTGATGACAAGGTCATGGAGTATTGTGAAGACAGGTGTCAGGGAGCATTGTGATGACATATGTCATTGTCCATTGTGATGACAATGGCATGGAGCATTGTGATACCAAGTGTCATGGAGGAGTGTGATGACAAAGGTAATGGAGCATTTTGATGACAAGGGCTTGGAACATTGTGAGGACAAGGGTCATGGAGCATTGTGATGACAAGGGCATGGAGCATTGTGATGACAAGAGCCACTGAGAATTTTGATGACAACGTCGTGAAGCACTGTGATGACAAGTGCATGGAGCTTGCTATGACAGTGGTCATAGAGCATTGCGATGACAATTGCATGGAGAATTGTGATGACAAGATCATGTAAACTTGTGATGAGAAGTGTCACGAAGCATTGTGATGACAAGGACGTGGGGAATTGTAATGACTTGGGACATGGAGCAATGTGATGAACAGGGCATGGAGAATTGTGATAGCAAGACCGTGGAGCATTGTGATGAGAAGACCATGGATAATTATGATGAAGAGCGTCATGGATCACTGTAATGGCAAGGGGCATGGAGAATTGTGATGACAGGTGTCATGGAGCATTGTGATGAGAGGGGTCATGGAGCATTGTGATGACAAGGGTAATGGAGCATTGTGATGAGACCGTCATGGAGCATTGGCCTGAAAATGTTCATGCAGTAGTGTCATTACAGTGGTCAAGGAGCATTGGGATGACAAGGGAATGGAGCATTGTGATGACAAGGTCCTGGAGCAGTGTGATGAGAAGACCATGGAGCCTTGTGATGACAAGTCTCATGGAGCATTCTGATGAATAGGGGCATGGAGCATTGTGATTACAGGGGTCTTGGAGCATTGTGATGACAAGGTCATGGAGCATAGTGATGAGAAGGCAATGGAGCATTCTGATGACATGTGTCATGGATCTTTGTGATGACAGGGGCATGGAGCATTGTGATTACAGGGGTCTTGGAGCATTGTGATGACAAGGGTCACGGAGCCTTGGATGCCAAGGCGGTGGAACATTGTGATGTCAGGCGTCATGGAGCATTGTTATAACAGAGGTAATGGAGCATTGTGATGAAAAGGGCATGGAACATTGGTCTGAAAATTTCATAGATTATTGTGATGAGATTCGGCATGGATCTTTGTGATGACTAGGGCACGTAACACTGTGATACATGTGTCATGGAGGATTGTAATGACAAGGGCATGGAGCATTGTGATGAGAAGAGTATCGAGCATTGTGATGACAAGTGTCATCGAGCATTGTGGTGACAAGGGCATGGAACAATATGATGAGAGGTTTCATGTAGCATTGTGATGAAATGTCATGGAGCATTGTGAAGCCAAGGGTCATGGAGCTTTGTGATGACAAAGGTCATGGAGAATTTTGATGACAAGGTCGTGGTGCATTGTGATGAGAAGGGCAGGGAGCATTGTGATGACAGGGTCATGGAGCAAATTGATGAACAGTGTCATGGAACATTTTGATGACAGGGGTTATGGAACATTGCGATGTAAGGGGTCATGGAGCATTTTGATGAAAAGGGTCATGGAGCATTCTGATGAAAAGGTGCATGGAGCATTGAGATTACAGGGGTTTTGAAGGAATGTGATTACAAGGGCATGGAGCATTGTGATAAGAAGGCAATGGGGCATTCTGATGACACGTGTAATGGAGCTTTGTGATGACAAGGACATGGAGCATTGTGATTAAAGGGGTCTTGGAGCATTGTGATGAAAAGGGAATGGATCATTGTGATGAAAAATGCATGGAGCCTTGTCATGACTGGGTTCAAGGAGCATACTGATGACAACTGTCAGGGAGCATTGTGATGATAAGTGTATTGAGCATTGTGATGACAAAGATCATGGAGCATTGTGATGAGAAGACCATGGATAACTGTGATTACCAGCGTCACGGGGCATTGTGATGTCAAGTGTTATGGAACATTGTGATCAAAAGGGTTTGGTGCATTGTGATGACAGAGGTCATTGAGCATTTTGATTTCATTGTGATGACAATAGCATGAAATATTATGGTGATGAGCACGGTGCATTGTGATGACACGGTTCATGGAGCATTGAGATGAAAAGGGGCATGGAGCACTGTGATTACAGGGGTGTTGGAGCATTGTGATGACAAAGGCATGGAGCATTGTGATGAGAAGGCCATGGAGCATTCTGATGACATGCTTCATGGAGCTTTGTGATGACAAGGGCATGGAGAATTGTGACTACAGGGGTCATGGAATATTGTGATGACAGTGGTGAGGGAGTATTGTGATGACTAGTGATTGAACATTGTGATATCAGTGGTGGGAAGGCATTTTGAGGAGAAGTGCATGGAGCGTTGTGATGACAAGGTCTATGGAGCATTTTGATGACAAGGATGTGGAGCATTGTGATGACAAGTGCATGGTGCATTGTGATGACATGGGTTATGGAGCATTGTGCTGACATGCGCATCGAGCATTGTGATGACAAGGGTCAGGGAGCATTGTGCTGACAAAGGCATGGAGCTTTGTGATGACAAGGGTCACAGAGCATTGTGATAAAATTTCATGGAGCATTGTGGTGACAAATGTCATAGAGCTTTGTGTGATGACGTCATGGACCATTGTGATGACAAATGTCATGAAGCATTTTGATGACTGGAGTCATGGAGCATTGTGATAACAGGGGTCTTGGAGCATTGTGATGAAAAGGGAATGGATCATTGTGATGAAAAAGGCATGGAGCCTTGTCATGACAGTGTTCAAGGAGCATACTGATGACAAGTGTCAGCGAGCATTGTGATGCCAAGTGTATTGAGCACTGTGGTGACAAAGGTCATGGAGCATTGTGATGAGAAGACCTTGCATAATTGTGATGACGAGCGTCATGGGGCAAGTAATGACAAGTGTTATGGAACATTGTGATCACAAGGGTTTGGAGCATTGTGATGACAGAGGACATGGAGCATTTTGATTTCATTGTGATGACAATAGCATGAATCTTTATGATGATGGGCATGGTGCATTGTGATGACAGTGTTCATGGAGCATTGAGATGAAAATTGGCATGGAGAATTGTGATTACAGAGGTCTTGGAGCATTGTGATGACAAGGGTCATGGAGCCTTGTGATGACAATGCCGTGGAACATTGTGATGGCAGGGGTCATGGAGCATTGTTATGACAGGTGTAATGGAGCATTGTGATGACAAGTGCATGGAGCAATGTGATGAGAGATTTCATTGAGCATTGTGATGACAATGGCATGGAGCATTGTGATGCCAAGGGTCATGGAGCTTTGTGATGACAAATGTCATGGGGCATTTTGATCACAAGGTCGTGGTGCATTGTGATGAGAAGGGCAGGGAGCATTGTGATGAAAGGGTCATGGAGCAAATTGATGAAAAGTGTCGTGGAAAATTTGGATTACAGGAGTTATGGAATATTCTGATGTCAGGCGTCATGGAGCATTTTGATGAAAAGGGTCATTGAGCATTCTGATGAAAAGGTGCATGGAGCATTGTGCTTACATTGATTTTAAAGCATTGTGATGACAAGGGCAAGGAGCATTGTGATGAGAAGGCAATTGAGCATTCTGATGACATGCGTCATGGAGCTTTGTGATGACCAGGACATGGAGCATTGTGGTGACAAAGGTCACATAGCTTTGTGTGACGAGGGCATGGACCATTGTGATGATAAAGGTAATGAAGCATTGTGATGACTGGAGTCACGGAGCATTGTGATGACGGGGGTCATGGAGCATTGTGCTGAAAAGTGCATGGAGCATTTTGATGACAAGTGTCATGGAGCATTGTGCTGACAAAGGCATGGAGCATTGTGATGACAAGGGACACAGAGCATTGTGATGAAAATTTCATGGAGCATTGTGTTGACAAATGTCACAGAGCCTTGTGTGACGAGGGCATGGACCATTGTGATGACAAAGGTCATGAAGCATTGTGATGACTGGAGTCACGGACCATTGTGATGACAGGGGTGATGGAACATTGTGATTACAAGGGCATGGAGCTTTGTGATAACAGTGGCATGGAATATTTGTCTGACAAGTTTCCTGGATTATTGTGGTGACAGTGGGCATGGCGCATTGTGATGACAAGGGCATGGAACATTGTGATAACAAGGTCATGGAATATTGTGAAGAAAGGTGTCAGGGAGCATTGTGATGACATATGTCATTGTCCATTGTGATGACAATGGCATGGAGCATTGTGATACCAAGTGTCATGGAGGATTGTGATGACAAAGGTAATGGAACATTTTGATGACAGGGGTTATGGAACATTGTGATGTCGGGTCATGGAGCATTTTGATGAAAAGTGTCATGGAGCATTCTGATGAAAAGGTGCATGGAACATTGTGATTACAGGGGTTATGAAGCATTGTGATGACAAGGGCAAGGAGCATTGTCATGAGAAGCCAATGGAGCATTCTGATGACATGCGTCATAGATGTTTGTGATGACAAATACATCGAGCATTGTGATTACAGGGGTCTTGGAGCTTTGTGATGAAAAGGGCATGGATCATTGGGATGATCAGCGTCATGGGGCATTGTGATGACAAGTGTTATGGAACATTGTGATCAGAAGGGATTGGTGCATTGTGATGACAGAGGTCATTGAGCATCTTGATTTCATTGTGATGACAATAGTATGAAATATTATGGTGATGGGCACGGTGCATTGTGATGACACGGTTCATGGAGCATTGAGATGATAAGGGGCATGGAGCATTGTGATTACAGGGGTGTTGGAGCATTGTGATGACAAGGGCATGGAGCATTGTGATGAGATGTCCATGGAGTATTCTGATGACATGCGTCATGGAGCTTTGTCATGACAAGGGCATGGAGCATTGTGATTACAGGTGTCTTGGAGCATTTTGATCACAAGGTTCATCGAGGCTTGTGCTGACAAGGCCGTGGAACCTTGTGATTGCAGGGTTCATGGAGCATTGTTATGACAGGGGTAATGGAGCATTGTGATGACAAGGGCATGGGGCATTGGTCTGAAAATTTTCATGGATTATTGTGATGAGAGTGGGCATGGAGCATTGTGATGACAAGGGCACGGAACACTGTGATACATAGATCATGCAGGCTTGTAATGACAAAGGCATGGAGCATTGTGATGAGAAGGGCATCAAGCATTGTGATTACAAGCGTCATGGATATTTGGGATGACAATTGCATGGAACAATTTGATGAGAGGGTTCATGCAGCATTGTGATGACAATGGAATGGAGCATTGTGATGCTAAGGGTCATGGACCTTTGTGATGACAAAGGTCATGGAGCATTTTGATGACAAGGGCGTGGTGCATTGTGATGAGAAGGGCAGGGAGCATTGTGATGACAGGGTCATGGGGCCGTTTGATGAAAAGTGTCATGGAATATTTTGATGACATGGGTTATAGAACATTGTGATTCCAGGGGTCATGGAGCTTTGTGATGAAAAGGGTCATGGAGCATTTTTATTACAGGGGTTATGGGACATTGTTATGTCAGGTGTAATGGAGCATTGTGATGATAAGGGCATGTAGCATTGTGATGACAGGGGTCATGGAACATTGTGGTGACAGGGGTGAGGGTGTATTGTGATGACTAGTGATGGAACATTGTGATATCAGTGGTGAGAGAGCATTTTGAGGAGAAGTGTATGGAGCATTGTGATGACAAGGTTTATGGAGCATTTTGATGACAAGGATGTGGAGCATTGTGATGAAAAGTGCATGGCACTTTGTGATGACATGGGTTATGGAGCATTGTGCTGACACGCGCATCGAGCATTGTGATGACAAGGGTCAAGGAGCATTGTGCTGACAAAGGCATGGAGCTTTGTGATGACAAGGGTCACAGAGCATTGTGATAAAAATTTCATGGAGCATTGTGGTGACATGGGTTATGGAGCATTGTGCTGACATGCGCATCGAGCATTGTTATGACAATGGTCATGGAGCACTGTTCTGACAAAGACATGGAGGTTTGTGATGACTAGGATCACAGAGCATTGTGATTAAAAGTTCATGGCGCATTTGGGTGACAAAGGTCACAGAGCTTTGTGTGACGAGGTCATGGACCATTGTGATGACAAATGTCATGAAGCATTGTGATGACTGAAGTTAGTGAGCGCTGTGATATAAGTGATCTTGGAGCATTGTGATGAAAAGGGAATGGATCATTGTGATAAAATAGGCATGGATCCTAGTCATGACAGTGTTCAAGGAGCATACTGATGACAAGTGTCAGGGAGCATTGTGATGACAAGTGTATTGAGCATTTTGGTAACAAACGTCATGGAGCATTGTGATGAGAAGCCCTTGAATAATTGTGATGACGAGCGTCATGGGGTATTGTGATGACAAGTGATATGGAACATTGTGATCAGAAGGGTTTGGAGCATAGTGATGACAGAGGTCATGGAGCATTTTAATTCCATTGTGATGACAATAGCATGAATCATTATGGTGATGGGCATGGTGCATTGTGATGACAGGGTTCATGGAGCATTGAAATGAAAAGGGGCATGGAGAATTGTGATTACAGAGGTCTTGGTGCATTGTGATGACAAGGGCCATGGAGCCTTGTGGTGACAAGGCCGTGGAACATTGTGATGGCAGGGTTCATGGAGCATTGTTAGGACAGGTGTAATGTAGCATTGTGATGACAAGGGCATGGAGCAATGTGATGAGAGATTTCATTGAGCATTGTGATGACAATGGCATGGAGAATTGTGATGTCAAGTGTCATGGAGCTTTATGATGACAAAGGCCATGGGGCATTTTGACGACAAGGGCATGGAGCATTGTGATGAGAAGACCATGGATAATTGTGATGACCAGCGTCATGGGGCATTGTGATGACAAGTGTTATGGAACACTGTGATCAGAAGGGTTTGGTGCATTGTGATGACAGGGTTCATGGAGCATTGAGATGAAAAGGGGCATGGAGCATTGTGATTACAGTGGTGTTGGAGCATTGTGATGACACGGTCATGGAGCATTGTGATGAGAAGGCCATGGAGCATTCTGATGACATGCGTCATCGAGCTTTGTGATGACACGGGCATGGAGAATTGTGATTACAAGAGTCATGGAATATTGAGATGACAGGGGTGAGGGAGTAATGTGATGACTAGTGATGGAACACTGTGATATCAGTGGTGAGAAAGCATTTTGAGGAGAAGTGCATGGAGCATTGGGATGACAAGGTTTATGGAGCATTTTGATGAAAAGGATGTGGAGCATTGTGATGACAAGTGCATGGTGCATTGTGATGACATGAGTTATGGAGCATTGAGATGAAAAGGGGCATGGAGAATTGTGATTACAGAGGTCTTGCTGCATTGTGATGACAAGGGTCATGGAGCCTTCTGATAACAAGGCCGTTGAACATTGTGATGGCAGGGGTCATGGAGCATTTTTATGACATGTGTAAAGGAGCACTGTGATGACAAGGGCATGGAGCAATGTGATGAGAGATTTCATTGAGCATTGTGATGACAATGGCATGGAGCATTGTGATGCCAAGTGTCATGGAGCTTTGTGATGACAAATGTCATGGGGCATTTTGATGACAAGGGCATGGTGCATTGAGATGAGAAGGACAGGGTGCATTGTGATGACAGGGTCATGGAGCAATTTGATGAAAATGGTCATGGAATATTTTGTTGACAGTGGTTATGGAACATTGTGATATCAGGGTTCATGAAGCATTGTGATGAAATGGGTCATGGAGCATTTTGTAACAGGGGTTATGGAACATTGTGATGTCAGGGGTCATGGAGATTTGTGATGATAAGGGAATGTAGCAATGTGATGACAGTGGTCATGGAGCATTGTGATGATAAGGGCATGTAACACTGTGATGACAGGGTTCATGGAACACTGTGATGACAGACGTGAGGGAGTATTGTGATGACTAGTGATGTAACATTGTGATACATGTGGTGAGAGAGCATTTTGATGAGAAGTGCATGGAGCATTCTGATGACAAGTGTTATGGAGCATAGCAATGATAAGGTTGTGGAGTATTTTGATGACAAGCCCATGGTGCATTGTGATGACATGGGTCATGGAGCATTGTCATGACAAGCGCATGGTGCATTTTGATGACATGTGTCAGGGAGCATTGTGCTGACAAAGGCATGGAGCATTTTGATGACAAGGGACACAGAGCATTGTGATGAAATATTCATGGAGCATTGTGGTGAAAAAGATCACAGAGCCTTGTGTGACGAGGGCATGGACCATTGTGATGAGATAGGTCATGAAGCATTGTGATGACTGGAGTCACGGAGCATTGTGATGAAAGGGGTCATGGAGCATTGTGATGACAAGGGCATGGAGCAATGTGAAGACAGGGGCATGGAATATTTGTCTGACTATTTTCATGGATTATTGTGATGACAATGGGCATGGAGCATTGTGATGACAAGGGCATGGAGCATTGTGGTGACAAAGGCATGGAGCATTTTGATGACAACGGACAAAGAGCATTGTGATGAAATATTCATGGAGCATTTTGGTGAAAAAGATCAAAGAGCCTTGTGTGAAGAGGGGATGGACCACTGTGATGCCAAAGGTCATGAAACATTGTGATGACTGAAGTCGGAGAGCACTGTGATGACAGGGGTCATGGAGCATTGCTCTGACAAGATTTATGGATTATTGTGATGAGAGTGGGCATGGCGCATTGTAATGACAAGGTCATGGAACATTGTGATGACAAGGTCATGGAGTATTGTGAAGAGAGGTGTCAGGGAGCATTGTGATGACATATGTCATTGTCCATTGTGATGACAATGGCATGGAGCATTGTGATACCAATTGTCATGGAGGATTGTGATGATAAAGGCAATGGAGCATTTTGATGACAAGGGCTTGGATCATTGTGATGACAAGTGTCATGGAGCATTGTGATGACAAGGGCATGGAGCATTCTGATGACAAGGGCCATTGAGAATTTTGATGACAACGCCATGAAGCATTGTGATTAGAAGCGCATGGAGCTTGCTATGACAGGGGTCATAGAGCATTGCGATGACAAGTGCATGGAGAATTGTGATGACAAGATCATGTAACATTGTGATGAGAAGTGTCACGAAGCATTGTGATGACAAGGACGTGGAGAATTGTAATGACATGGGACATGGAGCATTGTGATGAACAGGGCATGGAGAATTGTGATACCAAGACCGTAGAGCATTGTGATGAAAACACCATGGATAATTATGATGAAGAGCGTCATGGATCTCTGTAATGACAAGGGGCATGGGGCATTGTGATTACAGGGGTCATGGAGCATTGTGATGAGAGGGGTCATAAGCATTGTGATGACAAGGGAATGGAGCATTGTGATGACAATGTCCTGGAGCAGTATGATGAGAAGACCATGGAGCCATGTGATGACAAGTCTCGTGGAGCATTCTAATGAATAGGGGCATGGAGCATTGTAATTACAGTGGTCTTGGAGCATTGTGATGACAAGGGCAAGGAGCATTGTGATGAGAAGTCCATGGACCATTCTGATGACATGTGTCATGGAGAATGGTAATGACCAGGGCATGGAGCATTGTGATGAGAAGAGTATCGAGCATTGTGATGACAAGCGTCATGGAGCACTGTGGTGACAAGGGCATGGAGCAATGTGATGAGAGGTTTCATGTAGCATTGTGATGAGATGGCATGGAGCACTGTGATGCCAAGGGTCATGGAGCTTTGTGATGACAAAAGTCATGGAGCATTTCGATGACAAGTTCGTGGTGCATTGTGATGAGAAGGGCAGGTAGAATTGTGATGACAGGGTCATGGAGCAAATTGTTGAAAAGTGTCATGGAACATTTTGATGACAGGGGTTATGAAACATTGTGATGTCAGGGGTAATGGAGCATTTTCATGAAAAGGGTCATGGAGCATTCTGAAGAAAAAGTGCTTGGAGCATTGAGATTACAGGGGTTTTGAAGCAATGTGATTACAAGGGCATGGAGCATTGTGATGAGAAGGCAATGGAGCATTCTGATGACATGCTTCATGGAGCTTTGTGATGACAAGGACCTGGAGCATTGTGATTACAGCGGTCTTGGAGCATTGTGATGAAAAGGGAATGGATCATTGTGATGAAAAATGCATGGAGCCTTGTCATGACAGGGTTCAAGGAGCATACTGATGACAACTGTCAGGGAGCTTAGTGATGATAAGTGTATTGAGCATTGTGATGACAAAGATCATGGAGCATTGTGATGAGAAGACCATGGATATTTGTGATGACCAGCGTCATGGGGCATTGTGATGACAAGTGTTATGGAACATTGTGATCAGAAAGGTATGGTGAATTGTGATGACAGAGGTCATTGAGCATTTTGATTTCATTGTGATGACAATAGCATGAAATATTATGGTGATGGGCACGGTGCATTGTGATGACAGGGTTCATGGAGCATTGAGATGAAAAGGGCCATGGAGCATTTTGATTACAGTGGTGTTGCAGCATTGTGATGACAAGGGCATGGAGCATTGTAATGAGAAGTCCATAGAGCATTCTGATGACATGCGTCATGGAGCTTTGTGATGACAAGGGCATGGAGAATTGTGATTACATGGGTCATGGAATATTGTGATGACAGGGGTGAGGGAGTATTGTGATGACTAATGATGGAACATTGTGATATCAGTGGTGAGAAGGCATTTTGAGGAGAAGTGCATGGAGCATTGTGATGACAAGGTTTATGGAGCATTTTGATGACAAGGATGTGGAGCATTGTGATGACAATTGCATGGTGCATTGTGATGAGAGGGGTCATGGAGCATTGTGCTGACAAAGGCATGGAGCTTTGTGATGACAAGGGTCACAGAGCATTGTGATAAAAAATTCATGGAGCATTGTGGTGACCAAGGTCACAGAACTTTGTGTGACGAGGTCATGGACCATTGTGATGACAAGTGTCATGAAGCATTGTGATGACTGGAGTCACGGAGCATTGTGATAACAGGGGTCTTGGAGCATTGTGATGAAAAGGGAATGGATCATTGTGATGAAAAAGGCATGGAACCTTGTCATGACAGTGTTCAAGGAGCATACTGATGACAAGTGTCAGCGAGCATTGTGATGCCAAGTGTATTGAGCATTGTGGTGACAAAGGTCATGGAGCATTGTGATGAGAAGTCCTTGCATAATTGTGATGACGAGCGTCATGGGGCATGTGATGACAAGTGTTATGGAACATTGTGATGAGAAGGGTTTGGAGCATTGTGATGACAGAGGACATGGAGCATTTTGATTTCATTGTGATGACAATACCATGAATCATTAAGATGATGTGCATGGTGCATTGTGATGACAGTGTTCATGGAGCATTGAGATGAAAAGTGGCAAGGAGAATTGTGATTACAGAGGTCTTGGAGCATTGTGATGACGAGGGTCATGGAGACTTGTGATGACAAGGCCGTGGAACATTGTGATGGCATGGGTCATGGAGCATTGTTATGAGATGTGTAATGGAGCATTGGGATGAAAATGGCATGGAGCAATGTGATGAGAGATTTCATTGAGCATTGTGATGACAATGGCATGGAGCATTGTGATGCCAAGGGTCATGGAGCTTTGTGATGACAAATGTCACGGGGCATTTTGATGACAAGGGCGTGGTGCATTGTGATGAGAAGGCCAGGGAGCATTGTGATGACAGGGTGATGGAGCAATTTGAATAAAAGTGTCATGGAATATTTTGATGAGAGGGGTTATGGAACATTGTGATGTCAGGGGTCATGAAGCATTGTGATGAAATGGGTCATGGAGCATTTTGTGACAGGGGTTATGGAACATTGTGATGTCAGGGGTCATGGAGCATTGTGATGATAAGGGCATGTAGCACTGTGATGACAGTGGTCATGGAACATTGTGATGACAGGGGTGAGCGAGTATTGTGATGACTAGTGATGGAACATTGTGATATATGTGGTGAGAGAGCATTTTGATGAGAAGTGCATGGAGCATTGTGATGACAAATTTTATGGAGCATAACGATGAAAAGTATGTGGAGCATTGTGATGAAAAGAGCATGGCACATTATGATGACATGTGTCATGGAGCATTGTGCTGACAAGGGCATGGAGAATTTTGATGACAAGTGTCATGGAGCATTGTGCTGACAAATGCATGGAGCATTGTTATGACAAGGGACACGGAGAATTGGGATAAAAATATCATGGAGCGTTGTGTTGACAAGGATCACAGAGCCTTGTGTGACGAGGGCATGGACCATTGTGAAGACAAAGGTCATGAATCATTGTGATGACTTGAGTCACGGGGCATTGTGATGATAGGGGTCATGGAGCATTGTGAAGACAAAGGCTTGGAGCAATGTGATGACTGGTGCATGGAACATTGGTCTGACATGTTTCAAGGATTATTGTGATGACAGTGGGCATGGAGCATTGAGATGACAAGGGCATGGAATATTCTGGTGACAAAGGTTCCAGAGCCTTTTGTGACGAGGGCATGGACCATTGTGAGGACAAAGGTCATGAAGCATTGTGATGATTTGAGTCACGGAGCATTGTGATGACGGGGGTCATGGAGCATTGTGATGACATGGGCGTGGAGCATTGTGATGACAGGTGCATGGAACATTGGTCTGACATATTTCATGGATTATTGTGATGACATTGGGCATGGCACATTGTGATGACAAGGGCATGGAACATTGTGATGAAAAGGTCATGGAGTATTGTGAAGACAGGTATCAAGGAGCATTGTGATGACATATGTCATTGTCCATTGTGATGACAATGGCATGGAGAATTGTGATACCAAGTGTCATGGAGGATTGTGATGAAAAATGTAATGGAGCATTTTGATGACAAGGGCTTGTTACATTGCGATGACAAGGGTCATGGAGCATTGTGATGACAAGGGCATGGAGCATTCTGATGAAAAGGTGCATGGAGTATTGAGATTACAAAGGGTTTTGAAGCAATGTGATGACAAGGGCATGGAGCATTGTGATGAGAAGGCAATGGAGCATTCTGATGACAAGGTCATGGAGTATTGTGAAGACAGGTGTCAGGGAGCATTGTGATGACAGGGTCATGGAGCAAATTGATGAAAAGTGTCATGGAACATTTTGATGACAGGGGTTATGAAACATTGTGATGTCAGGGGTAATGGAGCATTTTGATGAAAAGGGTCATGGAGCATTCTGATGAAAAGTTGCATGGAGCATTGAGATTACAGGGGTTTTGAAGCAATGTGATGACAAGGGCATGGAGCAATTTGATGAGAAGGCAATGGAGCATTCTGATGACATGCTTAATGGAGCTTTGTGATGACAAGGACTGGAGCATTGTGATTACAGGGGTCTTGGAGCATTGTGATGAAAAGGGAATGGATCATTGTGATGAAAAATGCATGGAGCCTTGTCATGACAGGCTTCAAGGATCATACTGATGACAACTGTCAGGGAGCATTGTGATGATAAGCGTTTTGAGCATTGTGATGACAAAGATCATGGAGCATTGTGATGAGAAGACCATGGATAATTTTGATGACCAGCGTCATGGGGCATTGTGATGACAAGTGTTATGGAACACTGTGATCAGAAGGGTTTGGTGCATTGTGATGACAGAGGTCATTGAGCATTTTGTTTTCATTGTGATGACAATAGCATGAAATATTATGGTGATGGGCACGGTATATTTTGATGACAGGGTTCATGGAGCATTGAGATGAAAAGGGGCATGGAGCATTGTGATAACAGGGGTTTTGGAGCATTGTGATGACAAGGGCATGGGGCATTGTGATGAGAAGTCCATGGAGCATTCTGATGACATGCTTCATGGAGATTTGTGATGACAAGGGCATGGAGAATTGTGATTACAGGGGTTATGGAATACTGTGATGACAGGGGTGAGGGAGTATTGTGATGACTAGTGATGGAACATTGTGATATCAGTGGTGAGAAAGCATTTTGAGGAGAAGTGCATGGAGCATTGTGATGACAAGGTTTATGGAGCATTTTGATGACAAGGATGTGGAGCATTGTGATGACAAGTGCATGGTGCATTTTGATGACATGGGTTATGGAGCATTGTGCTGACACGTGCATCGAGCATTTTGATGACAAGGGTCATGGAGCATTGTGCTGACAAGGCATGGAGCTTTGTGATGGCAAGGTTCACAGAGCATTGTGATAAAAATTTCATGGAGCATTGTGGTGACCAAGGTCACAGAGCTTTGTGTGACGAGTTCATGGACTATTGTGATGACAAATGTCATGAAGAACTGTGATGACTGGAGTCATGGAGCATTGCTCTGACAAGACTTATGGATTATTGTGATGAGAGTGGGCATGGCGCTTGTGATGACAAGGGCATGGAAAATTGTGATGACAAGGTCAGGGAGTATTGTGAAGACAGGTGTCAGGGAGCATTGTGATGACATATATCATTGTCCATTGTGATGACAATGGCATGGAGCATTGTGATACCAAGTGTCATGGAGGATTGTGATGACAAAGGTAATGGAGCATTTTGATGACAAGGGCTTGGAACATTGTGATGACAAGGGTCATGGAGCATTGTGATTACAGGGGTCTTGGAGCATTGTGATGTCAAGGGTCATGGAGCACTGTGATGAGAAGGTAATGGAGCATTGGCCTGAATATATTCATGGAGTATTGTGATGACAGTGGTCACGGAGCATTGTGATGACAAGGGAATGGAGCATTGTGATGACAAGGTCCTGGAGCAGTGTGATGAGAAGACCATGGAGCCTTGTGATGACAAGTCTCATGGAGCATTCTGATGAATAGGCGCATGGAGCATTGTGATTACAGGGGTCTTGGAGCATTGTGATGACAAGGGCATGGAGCATTGTGTTGAGAAGTCCATGGAGCATTCTGATGACATGTGTCATGTATCTTTGTGATGAAAAGGGCATGGAGCATTGTGATTACAGGGGTCTTGGAGCATTGTGATGACAAGGGTCATGGAGCCTTGGATTCCAAGGCGGTGGAACATTGTGATGGCAGGGGTCATGCAGCATTGTTATGACAGGGGTAATGGAGCATTGTGATGACAAGGGCATGGAACATTGGTCTGAAAATTTCATGGATTATTGTGATGAGATTCGGCATGGAACACTGTGATGACTAGGGAACAGAACAGTGTGATACATGTGTTATGGAGGATTGTAATGACAAGGGCATGGAGCATTGTGATGAGAGGTTTCATGTAGCATTGTGATGAAATTGCATGGAGCATTGTGGTGCCAAGGGTCATGGAGCTTTGCGATAACAAACGTCATGGAGTATTTCGATGACAAGGTCGTGGTGCATTGTGATGAGAAGGGCAAGGAACATTGTGATGACAGGGTCATGGAGCAAATTGATGAAAAGTGTCATGGAACAATTTGATGACAGGGGTTATGGAACATTGTGATGTCAGGGGTAATGGAGCATTTTGATGAAAAGGGTCATGGAGCATTCTGATTAAAAGGTGCATGGAGCATTGAGATTACAGGGGTTTTGAAGCAATGTGATTACAAGGGCATGGAGCATTGTGATGAGAAGGCAAAGGAGCATTCTGATGACATGCGTCATGGAGCTTTGTGATGACAAGGACCTGGAGCATTGTGATTACAGGGGTCTTGGAGCATTGTGATGAAAAGGGAATGGATCATTGTGATGAAAAATGCATGGAACCTTGTCATGACAGGGTTCAAGGAGCATACTGATGACAACTGTCAGGGAGCATTGTGATGATAAGTGTATTGAGCATAGTGATGACAAAGATCATGGAGCATTGTGATGAGAAGACCATGGATAATTGTGATGACCAGCGTCATGGGGCATTGTGATGACAAGTGTTATGGAACATTGTGATCAGAAGGGTTTGGTGCATTGTGATGACAGAGGTCATTGAGCATTTTGATTTCATTGTGATGACAATAGCATGAAATATTATGGTGATGGGCACGATGCATTGTGATGACAGGGTTCATGGAACATTGAGATGAAAAGGGGCATGGAGCATTGTGATTACAGGGTTGTTGGAGCATTGTGATGACAAGGGCATGGAGCATTGTGATGAGAAGGCCATGGAGCATTCTGATGACATGCGTCATGGAGCTTTGTGATGACAAGGGCATGGAGAATTGTGATTACAGGGGTCATGGAATATTGTGATGACAGGGGAGAGGGAGTATTGTGATGACTAGTGATGGAACATTGTGATATCAGTGGTGAGAAAGCAATTTGAGGAGAAGTGCATGGAGCATTGTGATGACAAGGTTTATGGAGCATTTTGATGACAAGGATGTGGAGCATTGTGATGACAAGTGCATGGTGCATTGTGATGACATGGGTTATGGAGCATTGTGCTGACACGTACATCGAGCATTGTGATGACAAGGGTCATGGAGCATTGTGCTGACAAAGGCTTGGAGCTTTGTGAAGACAAGGGTCACAGAGTATTGTGATAAAAATTTCATGGAGCATTGTGGTGACAAAGGTCACAGAGCTTTGTGTGACGAGTTCATGGACTATTGTGATGACAAAGGTCATGAAGCATTGTGATGACTGGAGTCACGGAGCATTGTGAGGAAAGGGGTCATGGAGCATTTCTCTGACAAGATTTATGGATTATTGTGATGAGAGTCGGCATGGCGCATTGTGATGACATGGGCTTGGAACATTGTGATGACAAGGTCATGGCGTATTGTGAAGACAGGTGTCAGGGAGCATTGTGATGACATATGTCATTGACCATTGTGATGACAATGGCATGGAGCATTGTGATACCAAGTGTCATGGAGGATTGTGATGACAAAAGTAATGGAGCATTTTGATGACAAGGGCTTGGAACATTGTGATGACAAGGGTCATGGAGCATTGTGATAACAATGGCATGGAGCATTCTGATGACAAGGGCCATTGAGAATTTTGATGACAATGTCGTGAAGCATTGTGATGACAAGCGCATGGAGCTTGCTATGACAGGGGTCATAGAGCATTGCGATGACAAGTGCATGGAGAATTGGGATGACAAGATCATGTAACATTGTGATGAGAAGTGTCACGAAGCATTGTGATGACAAGGACGTGGAGAATTGTAATGACATGGGACATGGAGCATTGTGATGAACAGGGCATGGAGAATTGTGATAGCAAGACCGTGGAGCATTGTGATGAAAAGACCATGGATAATTATGATGAAGAGCGTCATGGATCACTGTAATGCCAAGAGGCATGGAGCATTGTGATGACAGGTGTCATGGAGCATTTTGATGAGAGGGGTCATGGAGCATTGTGATGACAAGGGTCATTGAGCACTGTGATGGAAGGTCATGGAGCATTGGCCTGAATATGTTCATGGAGTATTGTGATGACATTGGTCAAGGAGCATTGTGATGACAAGGGAATGGAGCATTGTGATGACAAGGTCCTGGAGCAGTGTGATGAGAAGACCATGGAGCCTTGTGATGACAAGTCTCATGGAGCATTCTGATGAATACGGGCATGGAGCATTGTGATTACATGGGTCTTGGAGCATTGTGATGACAAGGTCATGGAGCCTTGTGATGAGAAGGCCATGGAGCATTCTGATGACATGTGTCATGGATCTTTGTGATGACAACGGCATGGGGCATTGTGATTACAGGGGTCTTGGAGCAAAGTGATGACAAGAGTCATGGAGCCTTGGATGCCAAGGCGGTGGAACATTGTGATGGCAGGGGTCATGGAGCATTGTTATGACAGGGGTAATGGAGCATTGTGATGACAAGGGCGTGGAACATTGGTCTGAAAATTTCATGGATTATTGTGATGAGATTCGGCATGGAACATTGTGATGACTAGGGCACGGAACACTGTGATACATGTGTCATGGAGGATTGTAATGACAAGGGCATGGAGCATTGTGATGAGATGAGTATCGAGCATTGTGATGACAAGCGTCATGGAGCATTGTGGTGACAAGGGCATGGAGCAATGTGATGAGCGGTTTCATGTAGCACTGTGATGAAATGGCATGGAGCATTGTGATGCCAAGGGTCATGGAGCTTTGTGATGACAAACGTCATGGAGCATTTTGATGACAAGGTCGAGGTGCATTGTGATGAGAAGGGCAGGGAGCATTGTGATGACAGGGTCATGGAGCAAATTGATGAAAAGTGTCATGGAACAATTTGATGACAGGGGTTATGGAACATTGTGATGTCAGGGGTAATGGAGCATTTTGATGAAAAAGTTCATTGAGCATTCTGACGAAATGGTGCTTGGAGCTTTGAGATTACACTTGTTTTGAAACAATGTGATTACAACGGCATGGAGCATTGTGATGAGAAGGCAATGGAGCATTCTGATGACATGCATCAAGGAGCTCTATGATGACAAGGACATGGAGCATTGTGATTACACGGGTCTTGGAGCATTGTGATGAAAAGGGAATGGATCATTGTGATGAAAAATGCATGGAGCCTTGTCATGACAGGGTTCAAGGAGCATACTGATGACAACTGTCAGGGAGCATTGTGATGATAAGTGTATTAAGCATTGTGATGAGAAAGATCATGGAGCACTGTGATGAAAAGTCCATGGATAATAGTGATGACCAGCGTCATGGGGCATTGTGATGACAAGTGTCATGGAACATTGTGATCAGAAGGGTTTGGTGCATTGTGATGACAGAGGTCATTGAGCATTTTGATTTCATTGTGATGACAATAGCATGAAATATTATGGTGATGGGCACGGTGCATTGTGATGACAGGGTTCATGGAGCATTGAGATGTAAATGGGCATGGAGCATTGTGATTACAGGGGTGTTGGAGCATTGTGATGACAAGGGCATGGAGCATTGTGATGAGAAGGCCATGGAGCATTCTGATGACATGCTTCATGGAGCTTTGTGATGACAAGGACATGGAGAATTGTGATTACAGGGGTCATGGAATATTGTGATGACAGGGGTGAGGGAGTATTGTGATGACTAGTGATGGAACATTGTGATATCAGTGGTGAGAAAACATTTTGAAGAGAGGTGCATGGAGCATTGTGATGACAAGGTTTATGGAGCATTTTGATGAAAAGAATGTGGAGAATTGTGATGACAATTGCATGGTGCATTGTGATGACATGGGTTATGGAGCATTGAGATGAAAAGGGGCATGGAGAATTTTGATTACAGAGGTTTTCGTGCATTGTGATTACAATCCTCATGGAGCCTTGTGATGACAACGCCGTTGAACATTGTGATGGCAGGGGTCATGGAGCATTGTTATGACAGGTGTAAAGGAGCACTGTGATGACAAGGGCATGGAACAATGTGATGAGAGATTTCATTGAGCATTGTGATGAAAATGGCATGGAGCATTGTGATGCCAAGTGTCATGGAGCTTTGTGATGACAAATGTCATGGGGCATTTTGACGACAAGGGCATGGTTCATTGAGATGAGAAGGACAGGGAGCATTGTGATGACAGGGTCATGGAGCAATTTGATGAAAAGGGTCGTGGAATATTTTGATGACAGTGGTTATGGAACACTGTGATATCAGGGGTCATGAAGCATTGTGATGAAATGGGTCATGGAGCATTTTGTGACAGGGGTTATGGAACATTGTGATGTCAGGGGTCATGGAGCATTGTGATGATAAGGGCATGTAGCAGTGTGATGACAGGGGTCATGGAGCATTGTGAAGATAAGGGCATGTAACACTGTGATGACCGGGGTCATCGAACACTGTGATGACAGGGGTGAGGGACTATTCTGATGACTAGTGATGTAACATTGTGATATATTTGGTGAGAGAGCATTTTGATGAGAAGTGCATGGAGCATTCTGATGAAAAGTGTTATGGAGCATAGCAATTTTAAGGATGTGGAGTATTTTGATGACAAGCGCATGGTGCATTGTGATGACATGGGTCATGGAGCATTGTGGTGACAAGCGCATGGAGCATTTTGGTGACATGTGTCATGGAGCATTGTGCTGACAAAGGCATGGAGCATTTTGATGACAAGGGACACAGAGCATTGTGATGAAATATTCATGGAGCATTGTGGTGAAAAAGATCACAGAGCCTTGTGTGACGAGGGCATGGACCATTGTGATGAGATAGTTCATGAAGCATTGTGATGACTGGAGTCACGGAACATTGTGATGAAAGGGGTCATGAAGCATTGTGATGACAAGGGCATGGAGCAATGTGATGACAGGGGCATGGAACATGGTTCTGACAAGTTTCATGGATTATTGTGATGACAGTGGGCATGGAGCATTGTGATGACAAGGGCAAGCAGCATTGTGCTGACAAAGGCATGGAGCATTCTGATGACAAGGGACAAAGAGCATTGTGATGAAATATTCATGGAGCATTGTGGTGAAAAAGATCAAAGAGCCTTGTGTGAAGAGGGGATGGACCACTGTGATGACAAAGGTCATGAAGCATTTTGATGAATGGAGTCACAGAGCATTGTGATGACAGGGGTCAAGGAGCATTGCTCTGACAAGATTTATGGATTATTGTGATGAGAGTGGGCATGGCGCATTGTGATGACAAGGGCTTGGAACATTGTGATGACAAGGTCAGGGAGTATTGTGAAGACAGGTGTCAGGGAGCATTGTGATGACATATGTCATTGTCCATTGTGATGACAATGGCATGGCGCATTGTGATACCAAGTGTCATGGAGGATTGTGATGACAAAGGTAATGGAGCATTTTGATGACAAGGGATTGGATCATTGTGATCACAAGGGTCATGGAGCATTGTGATGACAAGGGCATGGAGCATTGTGATGACAAGGTCATGGAGCATTGTGATGACAAGGGCCATTGAGAATTTTGATGACAACGTTGTGAAGCACTGTGATGACAAGCACATGGAGCTTGCTATGACAGGAGTCATAGAGCATTGCGATGACAAGTGCATGGAGAATTGTGACAACAAGATCATGTAACATTGTGATGAGTAGTGTCACGAAGCATTGTGATGACAAGGACGTGGAGAATTGTAATGACATGGGACATGGAGCATTGTGATGAACAGGGCATGGAGAATTGTGATACCAAGACCGTGGAGCATTGTGATGAAAAGACCATGGACAATTATGATGAAGAGCGTCATGGATCTCTGTAATGACAAGGGGCATGGGGCATTGTGATGACAGGTGTCATGGAGCATTGTGATGAGAGGGGTCATGGAGCATTGTGTTGACAAGGGTCATTGAGCACTGTGATGAGAAGTTCATGGGGCATTGGCTTGAAAATATTCATGGAGTATAATGATGACAGTGGTCAAGGAGCATTGTGATGACAAGGGAAAGGAGCATTGTGATGACAAGGTCCTGGAGCAGTGTGATGAGAAGACCATGGAACCTTGTGATGACAAGTGTCATGGAGCATTCTGATGAATAGGGGCATGGAGCATTGTGATTACAGGGGTCTTGGAGCATTGTGATGACAAGGGCATGGAGCATTGTGATGAGAAGGCCATGGAGCATTCTGATTACATATGTCATGGATCTTTGTGATGAAAAGGGCATGGGGTATTGTGATTACAGGTGTCTTGGAGCAAAGTGATGACAAGAGTCATGGAGCCTTGGATGCCAAGGCGGTGGAACATTGTGATGGCAGGGGTCATGGAGCATTGTTATGACAGGTGTAATGGAGCATTGTGATGACAAGGGCATGGAACATTAGTCTGAAATTTTCATGGATTATTGTGATGAGATTCGGGAGGGAACATTGTGATGACTAGGGCACGGAACACTGTGATACATGTGTCATGGAGGATTTTAATGACAAGGGCATGGAGCATTGTGATGAGAAGGGCAGGGATCATTGTGATGACAGGGTCATGGAGCAATTTGAATAAAAGTGTCATGGAATATTTTGATGACAGTAGTTGTGGAACATTGTGATGTCAGTGTTCATGAAGCATTGTGATGAAATAGGTCATGGAGCATTTTGTGACAGGGGATATGGAACATTGTGATGTCAGGGCTCATGGAGCATTGTGATGATAAGGGCATGTAGCACTGTGATGACAGTGGTCATGGAACATTGTGATGACAGTGGTGAGGGAGTATTGTGATGACTAGTGACGTAACATTGTGATATATGTGTTGAGAGAGCATTTTGATGAAAAGTGCATGGACCATTGTAATGACAAGTTTTATGGAGCATAGCGATGGAAAGGATGTGGAGCATTGTGATGAAAACAGCATGGCACATTGTGATGACATGTGTCATGGAGCATTGTGCTGACATGTCCATGGAGCATTTTGATGACAAGTGTCATGGAGCATTGTGCTGACAAAGGCATGGAGCACTGTGATGACAAGGGACACAGAGCATTGTGATTAAAATTTCATGGAGCATTGTGGTGACAAAGACAACAGAGCCTTGTGTGACGAGGGCATGGACCATTGTGATGAAAAAGGTCATTAATCATTGTGATGACTGGAGTCACGGAGCACTGTGATGACATGGGCCATGGAGCATTTTGATGACAAGGGCATGGAGCAATATGATGACAGGGGCATGGAACATTGGTCTGACAAGTTTCATGGATTATTGTGATGACAGTGGGCATGGAGCATTGAGATGACAAGGGCATGGAGCATTGTGGTGATAAAGGTCACGGAGCCTTGTGTGACGAGGGCATGGACCATTGTGAGGACAAAGGTCATGAAGCATTGTGATGACTGGAGTCACGGAGCATTGTGATGACAGGGGTCATGGAGCATTGTGATGACAAGGGCATGGATCATTGTGATGACGGGGGCATGGAACATTGGTCAGACATGTTTAATGGATTATTGTGATGACAGTGGGCATGGTGCATTGTGATGACAAGGGCATGAAACATTGTGATGATAAGGTCATGGAGTATTGTGAAGACAGGTATCAAGGAGCACTGTGATGACATATGTCATTGTCCATTGTGATGACAATGGCATGGAGCATTGTGATGCAAAGTGTCATGGAGAATTGTGATGACAAATGTAATGGAGCATTTTGATGACAAGGGCTTGGAACATTGCGATGACAAGTGTCCTGGAGCATTGTGATGACAAGTGCATGGAGCATTCTGATGAAAATGTGCATGGAGCATTGAGATTACTGGGGTTTTGAAGCAATGTGATTACAAGGGCATGGAGCATTGTGATGAGAAGGCAATGGAGCATTCTGATGACATGCGACATGGAGCTTTGTGATGACAAGGACATGGAGCATTGTGATAACAGGGGTCTTGGAGCATTGTGATGAAAAGGGAATGGATCATTGTGATGAAAAATGCATGGAGCCTTGTCATGACAGGGTTCAAGGAGCATACTGATGACAACTGTCAGGGAGCATTATGATGATAAGTGTATTGAGCATTGTGATGACAAAGTTCATGGAGCATTGTGATGAGAAGACCATGGATAATTGTGATGACCAGCGTCATGGGGCATTGTGATGACAAGTGTTATGGAACATTGTGATCAGAAGGGTTTGGTGCATTGTGATGACAGAGGTCATTGAGCATTTTGATTTCATTGTGATGACAATAGCATGAAATATTATGGTGATGGGCCCGGTGCATTGTGATGACAGGGTTCATGGAGCATTGAGATGAAAAGGGGCATGGAGCATTGTGATCACAGGGGTGTTGGATCATTGTGATGACAAGGTCATGGAGCATTGTGATGAGAAGGCAATGGAGCATTCTGATGACATGCGTCATGGAGCTTTGTGATGACAAGGGCATGGAAAATTGTGATTACAGGGGTCATGGAATATTGTGATGACATGGGTGATGGAGTATTTTGATGACTAGTGATGGAACATTGTGATATCAGTGGTGAGAAGGCATTTTGAGGAGAAGTGCATGGAGCATTGTGATGACAAGTTTTATGGAGCATTTTGATGTCAAGGATGTGGAGCATTGTGATGACAAGTGCATGGTGCATTGTGATGACATGGGTTATGGAGCATTGTGCTGACACGTGCATCGAGCATAGTGATGAAAATGGTCATGGAGCCTTGTGCTTACAAAGGCATGGAGCTTTGTAATGACAAGGGTCAAAGAGCATTGTGATAAAAATTTCATGGAGCACTGTGGTGACAAAAGTCATGAAGCATTGTGATGACTGGAGTCATGGAACATTGTGATAACAGGGGTCTTGGAGCATTGTGATGAAAAGGGAATGGATCATTGTGATGAAACAGGAATGGAGCCTTGTCATGACAGTGTTCAAGGAGCATACTGATGACAAGTGTCAGCGAGCATTGTGATGCCAAGTGTAATGAGCATTGTGGTGACAAAGGTCATGGAGCATTGTGATGAGAAGACCTTGCATAATTGTGAAGACGAGCGTCATGGGGCATGTGATAACAAGTGTTATGGAACATTGTGATCAGAAGTGTTAGGAGCATTGTGATGACAGAGGACATGGAGCATTTTGATTTCATTGTGATGACAATAGCATGAATCATTATGATGATGGGCATGGTGCAATGTGATGACCGTGTTCATGGAGCATTGAGATGAAAAGTGGCATGGAGAATTGTGATGACAGAGGTCTTGGAGCATTGTGATGACAAGGGTCATGGAGCCTTGTGATGACAAGGCCGTGCAACATTGTGATGGCAGGGGTCATGGAGCATTCTTATGACAGGTGTAATGGAGCATTGGGATGAAAATGGCATGGAGCAACGTGATGAGAGATTTCATTGAGCATTGTGATGACAATGGCATGGAGCATTGTGATGCCAAGGGTCATGGAGCTTTGTGATGAAAAATGTCATGGGGCATTTTGTTGACAAGGGCATGGTGCATTGTGATGAGAAGGGCAGGGAGCATTGTGATGACAGGGTCATGGAGTAATTTGAATAAAAGTGTCATGGAATATTTTGATGAAAGGGGTTATGGAACATTGTGATGTCAGGGGTCATGAAGCATTGTGATGAAATCGGTCATGGAGCATTTTGTGACATGGGTTATGGAACATTGTGATGTCAGGGGTCATTGAACATTGCGATGATAAGGGCATGTAGCACTGTGATGACAGTGGTCATGGAACATTGTGATGACAGGGGTGAGGGAGTATTGTGATGACTACTGATGGAACATTGTGATATATGTGTTGAGAGAGCATTTTGATGAGAAGTGCATGGAGCATTGTAATTGCAAGTTTTATGGAGCATAGCGATGAAAAGGATGTGGAGCATTGTGATGAAAAGAGCATGGCACATTGTGATGACGTGTCATGGAGCATTGTGCTGACAAGCGCAGGGAGCATTTTGATGACAAGTGTCATGGAGCATTGTGCTGACAAAGGCATGGAGCACTTTGATGACAAGGGACACAGAGAATTGTGATTAAAATTTCATGGAGCATTGTGGTGACAAAGCTCACAGAGCCTTGTGTGACGAGTGCATGGACCATTGTGTTGAGAAAGGTCATGAATCATTGTGATGACTGGAGTCACGGAGCACTGTGATGACATGGGTCATGGAGCATTTTGATGACAAGGGCATGGAGCAATATGATGACAGGGGTATGGAACATTGGTCTGACAAATTTCATGGATTATTGTGATGACAGTGGGCATGGAGCATTGAGATGACAATGGCATGGCACATTGTGGTGACAAAGGTCACAGAGCCTTGTGTGACGAGGGCATGGACCACTGTGAGGACAAAGGTCTTGAAGCATTGTGATGACTGGAGTCACGGAGCATAGTGATGACAGGGGTCATGGAGCATTGTGATGACAAGAGCAAGGATCATTGTGATGACCGGGGCAAGGAACATTGGTCTGACATGTTTCATGGATTATTGTGATGACAGTGGGCATGGTGCATTGTGATTACAAGGGCATGGAACATTGTGATGACAAGGTCATGGAGTATTGTGAAGACAGGTATCAAGGAGCATTGTGATGACATATGTCATTGTCCATTGTGATGACAATGGCATGGAGCATTGTGATACAAAGTGTCATGGAGAATTGTGATGACAAATGTAATGGAGCATTTTGATGACAAGGGCTTGGAACATTGCGATGACAAGTGTCCTGGAGGATTGTGATGACAAGTGAATGGAGCATTCTGATGAAAAGGTGCATGGAGCATTGAGATTACATGGGTTTTGAAACAATGTGATTACAAGGGCATGGAGCATTGTGATGAGAAGGCAATGGAGCATTCTGATGACATGCGACATGGAGCTTTGTGATGACAAGGATATGGAGCATTGTGATTACAGGGGTCTTGGAGCATTGTGATGAAAAGGGAATGGATCATTGTGATGAAAAATGCATGGAGCATTGTCATGACAGGTTTCAAGGAGCATAGTGATGACAACGGTCAGGGAGCTTTGTGATGATAAGTGAATTGAGCATTGTGATGACAAAGATCATGGAGCATTGTGATGAGAAGACCATGGATAATTGTGATGACCAGGGTCATGGGGCATTGTGATGACAAGTGTTATGGAACATTGTGATCAGAAGGGTTTGGTGCATTGTGATGACAGAGGTCATTGAGCATGTTGATTTCATTGTGATGACAATAGCATGAAATATTATGGTGATGGGCACGGTGCATTGTGATGACAGGCTTCATGGAGCATTGAGATGAAAAGGGGCATGGAGCATTGTGATTACAGGGGTGTTGGAGCATTGTGAGGACAAGGGCATGGAGCATTGTAATGAGAAGGTCATGGAGCATTCTGATGACATGCGTCATGGAGCTTTGTGATGACAAGGGCATGGAGAATTGTGATTACAGGGGTCATGGAATATTGTGATGACATGGGTGAGGGAGTATTTTGATGACTAGTGATGGAACATTGTGATATCAGTGGTGAGAAGGCATTTTGAGGAGAAGTGCATGGAGCATTGTGATGACAAGGTTTATGGAGCATTTTGATGACAAGGATGTGGAGCACTGTGATGACAAGTGCATGGTGCATTGTGATGACATGGGTTATGGAGCATTGTGCTGACACGCGCATCGAGCATTGTGATGACAATGGTCGTGGAGCCTTGAGCTTACAAAGGCATGGAGCTTTGTGATGACAAGTGTCAAAGAGCATTGTGATAAAAATTTCATGGAGCGCTGTGGTGACAAAGGTCATGAAGCATTGTGATGACTGGAGTCATGGAGCATTGTGATAACAGGGGTCTTGGAGCATTGTGATGAAAAGGGAATGGATCATTGTGATGAAAAAGGCATGGAGCCTTGTCATGACAGTGTTCAAGGAGCATACTGATGAAAAGTGTCAGCGAGCATTGTGATGCCAAGTGTATTGAGCATTGTGGTGACAAAGGTCATGGAGCATTGTGATGAGAAGACCTTGCATAATTGTGATGACGAGCGTCATGTGGCATGTGATGACAAGTGTTATGGAACATTGTGATGAGAAGGCTTTGGAGCATTGTGATGACAGAGGACATGGAGCATTTTGATTTCATTGTGATGACAATAGCATGAATCATTATGATGAAGGGCATGGTGCAATGTGATGACAGTGTTCATGGAGCATTGAGATGAAAAGTGGCATGGAGAATTGTGATGACAGAGGTCTTGGAGCATTGTGATGACAAGGGTCATGGAGCCTTGTGATGACAAGGCCGTGCAACATTGTGATGGCAGGGGTCATGGAGCATTGTTATGAGAGGTGTAATGGAGCATTGGGATGAAAATGGCATGGAGCAACGTGATGAGAGATTTCATTGAGCATTGTGATGACAATGGCATGGAGCATTGTGATGCCAAGGGTCATGGAGCTTTGTGATGACAAATGTCATGGGGCATTTTGATGACATGGGCGTGGTGCATTGTGATGAGAAGGGCAGGGAGCATTGTGATGACAGGGTCATGGAGCAATTTGAATAAAAGTGTCATGGAATATTTTGATGACAGGGGTTATGGAACATTGTGATGTCAGGGTTCATGAAGTATTGTGATGAAATGTGTCATGGAGCATTTTGTGACAGGGGTTATGGAACATTGTGATGTCAGGGGTCATGGAGCATTGCGATGATAAGGGCATGTAGCACTGTGATGACAGTGGTCATGGAACATTGTGATGACAGGGGTGAGGGAGTATTGTGATGACTAGTGATGGAACATTGTGATATATGTGTTGAGAGAGCATTTTGATGAGAAGTGCATGGAGCATTGTAATGATAAGTTTTATGGAGCATAGCGATGAAAAGGATGTGGAAAATTGTGATGAAAAGAGCATGGCACATTGTGATGACAAGTGTCATGGAGCATTGTGCTGACAAAGGCATGGAGCACTGTGATGACAAGGGACACAGAGCATTGTGATTAAAATTTCATGGAGCACTGTGGTGACAAAGATCACCTAGCCTTGTGTGACGAGGGCATGGACCATTTTGAGGACAAAAGTCATGAAGCATTGTGATGACTGTAGTCACGGAGCATTGTGATGACAGGGGTCATGGAGCATTGTGATGACAAGGGTAGGGAACATTGTGATGACAGGGGCATGGAACATTGGTCTGACATGTTTCATGGATTATTGTGATGACAGTGGGCATGGCGCATTGTGATGACAAGGGCATGTATCTTTGTGATGGCAAGGTCATGGAGTATTGTGAAGACAGGTGTCAGGGAGCATTGTGATGACATATGTCATTGTCCATTGTGATGACAATGGCATGGAGCATTGTGATACAAAGTGTCATGGAGAATTGTGATGACAAATGTAATGGAGCATTTTGATGACAAGGGCTTGGAACATTGCGATGACAAGTGTCCTGGAGGATTGTGATGACAAGTGAATGGAGCATTCTGATGAAAAGGTGCATGGAGCATTGAGATTACATGGGTTTTGAAACAATGTGATTACAAGGGCATGGAGCATTGTGATGAGAAGGCAATGGAGCATTCTGATGACATGCGACATGGAGCTTTGTGATGACAAGGATATGGAGCATTGTGATTACAGGGGTCTTGGAGCATTGTGATGAAAAGGGAATGGATCATTGTGATGAAAAATGCATGGAGCATTGTCATGACAGGTTTCAAGGAGCATAGTGATGACAACGGTCAGGGAGCTTTGTGATGATAAGTGAATTGAGCATTGTGATGACAAAGATCATGGAGCATTGTGATGAGAAGACCATGGATAATTGTGATGACCAGGGTCATGGGGCATTGTGATGACAAGTGTTATGGAACATTGTGATCAGAAGGGTTTGGTGCATTGTGATGACAGAGGTCATTGAGCATGTTGATTTCATTGTGATGACAATAGCATGAAATATTATGGTGATGGGCACGGTGCATTGTGATGACAGGCTTCATGGAGCATTGAGATGAAAAGGGGCATGGAGCATTGTGATTACAGGGGTGTTGGAGCATTGTGAGGACAAGGGCATGGAGCATTGTAATGAGAAGGTCATGGAGCATTCTGATGACATGCGTCATGGAGCTTTGTGATGACAAGGGCATGGAGAATTGTGATTACAGGGGTCATGGAATATTGTGATGACATGGGTGAGGGAGTATTTTGATGACTAGTGATGGAACATTGTGATATCAGTGGTGAGAAGGCATTTTGAGGAGAAGTGCATGGAGCATTGTGATGACAAGGTTTATGGAGCATTTTGATGACAAGGATGTGGAGCACTGTGATGACAAGTGCATGGTGCATTGTGATGACATGGGTTATGGAGCATTGTGCTGACACGCGCATCGAGCATTGTGATGACAATGGTCGTGGAGCCTTGAGCTTACAAAGGCATGGAGCTTTGTGATGACAAGTGTCAAAGAGCATTGTGATAAAAATTTCATGGAGCGCTGTGGTGACAAAGGTCATGAAGCATTGTGATGACTGGAGTCATGGAGCATTGTGATAACAGGGGTCTTGGAGCATTGTGATGAAAAGGGAATGGATCATTGTGATGAAAAAGGCATGGAGCCTTGTCATGACAGTGTTCAAGGAGCATACTGATGAAAAGTGTCAGCGAGCATTGTGATGCCAAGTGTATTGAGCATTGTGGTGACAAAGGTCATGGAGCATTGTGATGAGAAGACCTTGCATAATTGTGATGACGAGCGTCATGTGGCATGTGATGACAAGTGTTATGGAACATTGTGATGAGAAGGCTTTGGAGCATTGTGATGACAGAGGACATGGAGCATTTTGATTTCATTGTGATGACAATAGCATGAATCATTATGATGAAGGGCATGGTGCAATGTGATGACAGTGTTCATGGAGCATTGAGATGAAAAGTGGCATGGAGAATTGTGATGACAGAGGTCTTGGAGCATTGTGATGACAAGGGTCATGGAGCCTTGTGATGACAAGGCCGTGCAACATTGTGATGGCAGGGGTCATGGAGCATTGTTATGAGAGGTGTAATGGAGCATTGGGATGAAAATGGCATGGAGCAACGTGATGAGAGATTTCATTGAGCATTGTGATGACAATGGCATGGAGCATTGTGATGCCAAGGGTCATGGAGCTTTGTGATGACAAATGTCATGGGGCATTTTGATGACATGGGCGTGGTGCATTGTGATGAGAAGGGCAGGGAGCATTGTGATGACAGGGTCATGGAGCAATTTGAATAAAAGTGTCATGGAATATTTTGATGACAGGGGTTATGGAACATTGTGATGTCAGGGTTCATGAAGTATTGTGATGAAATGTGTCATGGAGCATTTTGTGACAGGGGTTATGGAACATTGTGATGTCAGGGGTCATGGAGCATTGCGATGATAAGGGCATGTAGCACTGTGATGACAGTGGTCATGGAACATTGTGATGACAGGGGTGAGGGAGTATTGTGATGACTAGTGATGGAACATTGTGATATATGTGTTGAGAGAGCATTTTGATGAGAAGTGCATGGAGCATTGTAATGATAAGTTTTATGGAGCATAGCGATGAAAAGGATGTGGAAAATTGTGATGAAAAGAGCATGGCACATTGTGATGACAAGTGTCATGGAGCATTGTGCTGACAAAGGCATGGAGCACTGTGATGACAAGGGACACAGAGCATTGTGATTAAAATTTCATGGAGCACTGTGGTGACAAAGATCACCTAGCCTTGTGTGACGAGGGCATGGACCATTTTGAGGACAAAAGTCATGAAGCATTGTGATGACTGTAGTCACGGAGCATTGTGATGACAGGGGTCATGGAGCATTGTGATGACAAGGGTAGGGAACATTGTGATGACAGGGGCATGGAACATTGGTCTGACATGTTTCATGGATTATTGTGATGACAGTGGGCATGGCGCATTGTGATGACAAGGGCATGTATCTTTGTGATGGCAAGGTCATGGAGTATTGTGAAGACAGGTGTCAGGGAGCATTGTGATGACATATATCATTGTCCATTTTGATGACAATGGCATGGAGCATTGTGATACCACGTGTCATGGAGGATTGTGATGACAAAGGTAATGGAGCATTTTGATGACAAGGGCTTGGAACATTGCGATGACAAGGGTCATGGAGCATTGTGATGACAAGGGCATGGAGCATTCTGATGAAAAGGTGCATGGAGCATTGAGATTACAGGGGTTTTGAAGCAATGTGATGACAAGTGCATGGAGCATTGTGATGAGAAGGCAATGGAGCATTCTGATGACATGCGTCATGAAGCTTTGTGATGACAATGACATGGAGCATTTTGATTACAGGGGTCTTGGAGCATTGTGATGAAAAGGGAATGGATCATTGTGATGAAAAATGCATGGAGCCTTGTCATGACAGGGTTCAAGGAGCATACTGATGACAACTGTCAGGGAGCATTGTGATGATAAGTGTATTGAGCATTGTGATGACAAAGATCATGGAGCATTGTGATGAGAAGAACATGGATAATTCGGATGACCAGCGTCATGGGGCATTGTGATGACAAGTGTTATGGAACATTGTGATCAGAAGGGTTAGGTGCATTGTGATGACAGAGGACATTGAGCATTTTGATTTCATTGTGATGACAATAGCATGAAATACTATGGTGATGGGCACAGTGCATTGTGATGACAGGGTTCATGGAGCATTGAGATGAAAAGTGGCATGGAGCATTTTGATTACAGTGGTGTTGGAGCATTGTGATGAGAAGGCCATGGAGCATTCTGATGACATGCGTCATGGAGCTTTGTGATGACAAGGGCATGGAGAATTGTGATTACAGGGGTCTTGGAATATTGTAATGACAGTGGTGAGGGAGTATTGTGATGACTAGTGATGGAACATTGTGATATCAGTGGTGAGAAGGCATTTTGAGGAGAAGTGCATGGAGCATTGTGATAACAAGGTTTATGGAGCATTTTGATGACAAGGATGTGGAGCATTGTGATGACAAGTGCATGGTGCCTTGTGATGACATGGGTTATGGAGCATTGTGCTGACATGCGCATCGAGCATTGTGATGACAAGGGTCATGGAGCATTGTGCTGACAAAGGCATGGAGCTTTGTGAGGACAAGTGTCAGAGAGCATTGTGATAAAAATTTCATGGAGCATTGTGGTGACCAAGGTCACAGAGCTTTGTGTGACGAGTGCATGGACCATTGTGATGACAAGTGTCATGAAGCATTGTGATGACTGGAGTCACGGAGCATTGTGATAACAGGGGTTTTGGAGCATTGTGATGAAAAGGGAATGGATCATTGTGATGAAAAAGGCATGGAGCCTTGTCATGACAGTGTTCAAGGAGCATACTGTTGACAAGTGTCAGCGAGCATTGTGATGCCATGTGTACTGAGCATTGTGGTGACAAAGGTCATGGAGCATTGAGATGAGAATACCTTGCATAATTGTGATGACGAGCGTCATGGGGCATGTGATGACAAGTGTTATGGAACATTGTGATGAGAAGGCTTTGGAGCATTGTGATGACAGAGGACATGGAGCATTTTGATTTCACTGTGATGACAATAGCATGAATCATTATGATGATGGGCATGGTGCACTGTGAAGACAGAGTTCATGGAGCATTGAGATGAAAAGTGGCATGGAGAATTGTGATTACAGAGGTCTTGGAGCATTGTGATGACAAGGGTCATGGAGCCTTGTGATGACAAGGCCGTGGAAGATTGTGATGGCAGGGGTCATGGAGCATTGTTATGACAGGTGTAATGGAGCATTGTGATGACAAGGGCATGGAGGAATGTGATGAGAGATTTCATTGAGCATTGTGATGACAATGGCATGGAGCATTGTGATGCCAAGGGTCATGGAGCTTTGTGATGACAAATGTCATGGGGCATTTTGATGACAAGGGCGTGGTGCATTGTGATGAGAAGGGCAGGGAGCATTGTGATGACAGGGTCATGGAGCAATTTGAATAAAAGTGTCATGGAATATTTTGATGACAGGGGTTATGGAACATTGTGATGTCAGGGGTCATGAAGCATTGTGATGAAATGGGTCATGGAGCATTTTGTGACAGGGGTTATGGAACATATTGATGTCAGTGGTCATGGAGCATTGTGATGATAAGGGCATGTAGCACTGTGATGACAGTGGTCATGGAACATTGTGATGACAGGGGTGAGGGAGTATTGTGATGACTAGTGAAGGAACATTGTGATATATGTGTTGAGAGAGCATTTTGATGAGAAGTGCATGGAGCATTGTAATGACAAGTTTTATGGAGCATAGCGATGAAAAGAATGTGGAGCATTGTGATGAAAGGAGCATGGCACATTGTGATGAAAAGTGTCATGGAGCATTGTGCTGACAAATGCATGGAGCACTGTGATGACAAGGGACACAGAGCATTGTGATGAAAAGTTCATGGAGCGTTGTTGTGACAAGGATCACAGAGCCTTGTGTGACGAGGGCATGGACCATTGTGAGGACAAAGGTCGTGAAGCATTGTGATGACTGGAGTCACGGAGCATTGTGATGACATGGGTCATGGAGCATTGTGATGACAAGGGCATGGAGCATTGGGATGACAGGGGCATGGAACATTGGTCTGACATGTTTCATGGATTATTGTGATGACAGTGGGGATGGCACATTGTGATGACAAGGGCATGGAACATTGTGATGACAAGGTCATGGAGGATTGTGATGACAAATGTAATGGAGCATTTTGATGACAAGGCCTTGGAACATTGCGATGACAAGGGTCATGGAGCATTGTAATGACAAGGGCATAGAGCATTCTGATGAAAAGGTGCATGGGGCATTGAGATTACAGGGGTTTTGAAGCAATGTGATGACAAGGGCATGGAGCATTTTGATGTGAAGGCAATGTAGCATTCAGATATCGTGTGTCATGGAGCTTTGTGATGACAAGGACATGGAGCATTGTGATTACAGGGGTCTTGGAGCATTGTGATGAAAAGGGAATGGATCATTGTGATGAAAAATACATGGAACCTTGTCATGACAGGGTTCAAGGAGCATACTGATGACAGCTGTCAGGGAGCATTGTGATGATACGTGTATTGAGCATTGTGATGACAAAGATCATGGAGCATTGTGATGAGAAGACCATGGACAATTGTGATGACCAGCGTCATGGGGCATTGTGATGACAAGTGTTATGGAACACTGTGATCAGAAGGGTTTGGTGCATTGTGATGACAGAGGTCATTGAATATTTTGATTTCATTGTGTTGACAATAGCTTGAAATATTATAGTGATGGGCACGGTGCATTGTGATGACAGGGTTCATGGAGCATTGAGATGAAAAGGGGCATGGAGCATTGTGATTACAGGGTGTTGGAGCATTGTGATGACATGGCATGCTGCATTGTGATGAGAAGGCCATGGAGCATTTTGATGACATGCGTCATGGAGCTTTGTGATGACAAGGGCATGGAGAATTTTGATTGCAGGGGTCATGGAATATTGTGATGACAGGGGTGAGGGAGTATTGTGATGACTAGTGATGGAACATTGTGATATCAGTGGTGAGAAGGCATTTTGAGGAGAAGTGCATGGAGCATAGTGATGACAAGGTTTATGGAGCATTTTGATGACAAGGATGTGGAGCATTGTGATGACAAGTGCATGGTGCATTGTGATTACATGGGTTATGGAGCATTGTGCTGACACGCGCATCGAGCATTGTGATGACAAGGGTCATGGAGCATTGAGCTGACAAAGGCATGGAGCTTTGTGATGACAAGGGTCACAGAGCATTGTGATAAAAATTTCATGGAGCATTGTGGTGACAAAGATCACAGAGCTTTGTGTGACGATGTCATGGACCATTGTGATGACAAATATCATGAAGCATTGTGATGACTGGAGTCACGGAGCATTGTGATAACAGGGGTCTTGGAGCATTGTGATGAAAAGGGAATTTATCATTGTGATGAAAAAGGCATTTGGCCTTGTCATGACAGTGTTCAAGGAGCATACTGATGACAAGTGTCAGCGTGCAATGTGATGCCAAGTGTATTGAGCATTGTGGTGACAAAGATCGTGGAGAATTGTGATGAGAAGACCTTGCATAATTGTGATGACGAGCGTCATGGGGCATGTGATGACAAGTGTTAGGGAACATTGTGATCAGAAGGGTTTGGAGCATTGTGATGACAGAGGACATGGAGCATTTTGATTTCATTGTGATGACAATAGCATGAATCATTATGATGATGGGCATGGTGCATTGTGATGACAGTGTTCATGGAGCATTGAGATGAAAAGTGGCATGGAGAATTGTGATTACAGAGGTCTTGGAGCATTGTGATGACAATGGCATGGAGCCTTGAGATGACAAGGCGTGGAACATTGTGATGGCAGGGGTCATGGAGCATTGTTATGAGAGGTGTAATGTAGAATTGTGATGACAAGGGCATGGAACAATTTGATGAGAGATTTCATTGAGCATTGTGATGAAAATGGCATGGAGCATTGTGATGCCAAGGGTCATGGAGCTTTGTGATGACAAATGTCATGGGACATTTTGATAGCAAGGGCGTGGTGCATTGTGATGAGAAGGGCAGGGAGCATTGTGATGACAGGGTTATGGAGCAATTTGATGAAAAGGGTCATGGAATATTTTGATGACAGGGGTTATGGAACATTGTGATGTCAGCGGTCATGAAGCATAGTGATGAAATGGGTCATGGAGCATTTTGTGACAGGGGTTATGGAACATTGTGATGTCAGTGGTCATGGAGCATTGTGATGATAAGGGCATGTAGCACTGTGATTACAGTGGTCATGGATCATTGTGATGACAGGGGTGAGCGAGTACTGTGATGACTAGTGATGGAACATTGTGATATATGTGGTGAGAGAGCATTTTGATGAGAAGTGCATGGAGCATTGTGATGACAAGTTTTATGGAGCATAGCGATGAAAAGGATGTGGAGCATTGTGATGAAAAGAGCATGGCACATTGTGATGACATGTGTCATGGAGCATTGTGCTGACAAGCGCATGGAGCATTTTGATGACAAGTGTCATGGAGCATTGTGCTGACAAAGGCATGGAACATTGTGATTACAAGGGACAGAGAGCATTGTGATGAAAATTTCATGGAGCATTGTGGTGACAAAGATCACAGAGCCTTGTGTGACGAGGGCATGGACCATTGTGATGACAAAGCTCATGAAGAATTGTGATGACTGGAGTCACGGAGCATTGTGATGACAGGGGTCATGGAGCATTGCTCTGACATGATATATGGATTATTGTGATGAGAGTGGGCATAGCACATTGTGATGACAAGGGCATGGAAAATTGTGATGACAAGGTCATGGATTATTGTGAAGACAGGTGTCAGGGAGCATTGTGATGACATATGTCATTGACCATTGTGATGACAATGGCATGGAGCATTGTGATACCAAGTGTCTTGTAGGATTGTGATAACAAAGGTAATGGAGCCTTTTGATGACAAGATCTTGGAACATTGTGATGACAAGTGCCATGGAGCATTGTGACGACAATGGCATGGAGCATTCTGATGACAAGCTTGTGGAGTATTGTGATGACAATGGCATGGAGCATTGTGATGAAAAAGGCATGGAGCATTGTGATGAAAAAGACATGGAAACTTTTCATGACAGGGATCAAGGAGCATTCTGACGTCAAGTGTCAGGGAACATTGTGATGACAAGTGTATTGAGCATTGTGATAACAATGGTCATGGAGCATTGTGATGACAGGCATCATGGAGCATTGTGATGAGAAGGCCATGGAGCATTCTGATGACATGTGTCATGGAGCTTTGTGATGACAAGGACATGCAGCATTGTGATTACAGTGGTCTTGGAGCATTGTGATGAAAATCGCATGGATCATTGTGATGAAAAATGCATGGAGCCTTGTCATGACAGGATTCAAGGAGTATACTGACGACAAGTGTCAGGGAGCATTGAGATGACAAGTGTATTGAGCATTGTGATGACAAATGTCATGGAGCATTGTGATGAGAAGCCCATGGATAATTGTGATGAGGAGTGTCATGGGGAATTGTGATGACAAGTGTTATGGAACATTGTGATCACAAGGGTTTGGAGGATTGTGATGACAGAGGTCATGGAACATTTTGATTTCATTGTTATGACAATAGCATGAAGCATTATGATGATGGGCATGGTGCGTTGTGATGACAGTGTTCATGGAGCATTGAGATGAAAAGGGGCATGGAGAATTGTGATTACAGAGGTCTTGGAGCATTGTGATAACAAGTGTCATGGAGCCTTGTGATCACGAGGCCATGGATCATTGTGATGGCAGGGGTCATGGAGCATTGTTATGACACGGGTAATGGAGCCTTTCGATGACAAGGGCATGGAGCATTGGTGTGAAAAGGTTCATGTATTATTGTGATGAGAAGGGCATTGAGCATTGTGATGACAAGCGTCAGGGAGCTTTGTGATGACAAGTGCATGGAGCAATGTGATGAGAGGGTTCATGGAGCATTGTGATGACAAGGGCATGCAGCATTGTGATTTCAGGGGTCTTGGAGGATGGTGATGAAAAGGGCATGGATCATTGTGACGGAAAATGCATGGAGCCTTGTCATGACAGGGTTCAAGGAGCATAGTGACGACAAGTATCAGGGAGCATTGTGATGACAAGTGTATTGAGCATTGTGATGACAAAGGTCATGGAGCATCGTGATTTGAAAACCATGGATAATTGTGATGACGAGCGTCATGGGGCGTTTTGATGACAAGTGTTATGGAACATTGTGATCACAAGGGTTTGGAGCATTGTGATGACAGGGTTCATGGAGCATTGAGATGAAAAGGGGCATGGAGCATTGTGATTAAAGTGGTCTAGGAGCATTGTGATGACAAGGGCATGGACCATTGTGATGAGAATGCAATGGAGCATTCTGATGACATGTGTCATGCAGCTTTGTGATGACAAGGGCATATAGCATTGTGATGACAGTGGCATGGAACATTGGTCTGACAATTTTCATGGATTCTTGTGATGACATTCGGCTTGGCGCCTTGTGATGACAAGGGAATGGAGCTTTGTGATGACAAGGTCATAGATTATTGTGAAGACAGGTGTCAGGGAGCATTGTGATGACATGTATCATGGTGCATTGTGATGACAATGGCTTGCAGCATTGTGATGACAAGTGTCATGGAGGAATGTGATGACAAAGGTAATGGAGCATTGTGAAGACAAGGGCTTGGAGCATCGTGATGACAACGGTCATGGAGCATTGTGATGAAAAGGGCATGGAACATTGTGATGACAAGGGCAAGAAGCATTGTGATGACAACGGCCACTGAGAATTTTGATGACAACGTCGTGAAGCATTGTGATGTCAAGCACATGGAGCTTGCTATGACAGGGGTCATGGAGCATTGAGATGACAAGTGCATGGATAATTGTGATGACAAGAGCATGTAACATTGTAATGAGAAGTATCATGGAGCATTGTGATCACAGGGACGAGGTGAATTGTGATGACAAGGGACCTGGAGCATTGTGATGACCAGGGCATTGAGCATTGTGATGGCAAGACGGTGGAGCATTGTCATGAGAAGACCATGGATAATTGTGATGACGAGTGTCTGGGAGAACTGTAATGACAAGGGGCCTGGAGCATGGTGATGACAGGTGTCATGGAGCTTTGTGATAACAGGGGTCATGGAGCATTGTGATGAGAAGATCATGGAGCATTGAGCTGAAAATGTTCATGGAGTATTCTGATGAAAGGGGTCATAGAGCATTGTGATGACAAGGTCCTGGAGCACTCTGATGAGAAGACCATGGAGCCTTGTGATGAGAAGTCTCATGGAGCATTCTGATGAAAACGGGCATGGAGCATTGTGATTACAGGGGTCTTCGAGCACTGTGATGAAAAGGGCATGGATCATTTTCATGAAAAAGGCATGGAGCCTTGTCATGACAGGGTACAAGGAGCATACTGATGACAAGTGTCAGGTAGCATTGTGATGAAAAGTGTATTGAGCATTGTGATGACAAAGGTCATGGAACATTGTGATGAGAAGTGCATGGATAATTGTGATGATGAGCCTCATGGGGCGTTGTGATGACAAGTGTTATGTAGCATTGTGATCACAAGGGTTGGGAGCATTGTGAAGACAGAGGTCATGGAGCATTTTGATTTCATTGTGATGACAATAGCATGAAGCATTATGATGATGGGCATGGTTTGTTGTGATGACAGGGTTCATGGAGCATTGAGATGAAAAGGGGTATGGAGCATTGTGATTACTCGAGTCATGGAGCCTTGTGATGACAAGGCCGTGTAACATTTTGATGACAGGGGTGAGGGAGTATTGTGATGACTAGTGATGAAAATTGAGATATCAGTGGTGAGAGAGCATTTTGATTCGAAGTGCATGGAGCTTTGTGATGACAATGTTTATGGATCATTGTGATGACAAGTTTGGGGAGCATTGTGATGACAAGTGCATGGCACACTGTGATGACATGGGTCATGGAGCATTGTTCTGACAAGCGCATGGAGCATTGTGATGACAAGGGTCATGGAGCATTGTGCTGACAAAGGCATAGAGCGTTGTTATGACCAGGCTCAGAGAGCATTGGGATGAAAAGATCATGGAGAATTGTGGTGACAAAGTTCACAGAGCCTTGTGATGACGAGGGCATGGACCATTGTGATGAAAAATGTCATGACGTATTGTGATGACTGGAGTCACAGAGCATTGTGATGACAATGGTCATGGAGCATTGTGATGAAAAGGGCTTGGAGCATTGTGATGACAAGGGCTTTTGAGAATTTTGATGACAAGTTCGTGAAGCACTGTGATGAAAAGCACATGAGGCTTGCTATGACAAGGGTCATGGAGCATTGCAATGACAAGTGCATGGAGAATGTGATTACAAGAGCATGTAACATTGTGATTTCAAGGGTCATGGAGCATTGTGATTGCAAGTCGGTGGCACATTGTGATTAGAAGACCACGGATAATTGTGATGATGAGCGTCATGGAGAACTGTAATGACAAGGGGCATGGAGCATTGTGATGACAGGTGTCATGGAGCATTGTGATGACAGGGGTCATGGAGCATTGTGATGACAAGGGTCATGGAGCATTCTGATGACAAGCTTGTGGAGTATTGTGATGACAATGGCATGGAGCATTGTGATGAAAAGGGTATGGAGCATTGTGATGAAAAAGTCATAGAGCCTTTCCATGACAGGGTTCGAGAAGCATTCTGACGACAAGTGTCAGGGAGCATTGTGATGACAAGTGTATTGAGCATTGTGATGACAAAGGTCATGGAGCATTGTGATGACAGGCATCATGGAGAGTTGTGATAACAAGTGTTATGGAACAATGTGATCACAAAGGTTTGGAGCACTGTGATGACAGAGGTCATGGATCATTTTGATATCAAGGAACATGGAGCATTGTGATGACAGGGGTCATGGAGCATTGTAATGAGAAGATCATGGAGCATTGAGCTGAAAATGTTCATGGAGTATTCTGATGAAATGGGTCATTGAGCATTGTGATGAAAAGGTCCAGGAGCACTCTGATGAGAAGACCATGGAGCCTTGTGATGAGAAGTCTCATGGAGCATTCTGATGAAAAGGGGCATGGAGCATTGTGATTACAGGGTCTTGGAGCATTTTGATTACAAGGGAATGGAGCATTGTGAGAGATGTCCAAGGAGCATTCTGATGACATGTGTCAAGGAGCTTTGTGATGACCATTGCAAGGAGCATTGTGATTACAGGGGTCTTGGAGCATTGTGATGAAAAAGGCATGGATCACTGTAATGAAAAAGGCATGGAGCCTTGTCATGACAGTGTTCAAGGAGCATACTGATGGCAAGAGTCAGGGAGCATTGTGATGACAAGTGTATTGAGCATTGTGATGACAAAGGTCATGGAACATTGTGATGAGAAGACCATGGATAATTGTGAAGACGAGCGTCATGGGGCATTGTGATGACAAGTGTTATGGAACATTGTGATCACAAGGGTTTGGAGCATTGTGATGACAGAGGTCATGGATCATTTTGATATCAAGGAGCATGGAGCATTGTGATGACAAGCGTCATGGAGCATTGTGATGACAAGGTCCTGGAGCACTCTGATGAGAAGACCATGGAGACTTGTGATGAAAAGTCTCATGGAGCATTCTGATGAAAAGGGGCATGGAGCATTGTGATTACAGGGGTCTTGGATAATTGTGATTACAAGGGCATGGAGCATTGTGAGAGATTTCCAAGGAGCATTCTGATGACATGCGTCATGGAGATTTGTGATGACAAGGGCATGAATCACTGTGATTGATGGGGTCTTGGAGCATTATGATAAAATGGGCACGGATCATTGTGATGTAAAAGGCATGGAGCCTTGTCATGACAGTGTTCAAGTAGCATACTGATGGAAAGAGTCAGGGAGCATTGTGATGACAAGTGCATTGAGCATTGTGATGACAAATGTTATGGAGCATTGTGATGACAAGGGCATGGAGTATTGTGATGACAGGCATCATGGAGCATTGTCATGACAAGTTTTATGGAACAATATGATCACAAGTGTTTGGAGCACTGTGATGACAGAGGTCATGGATCATTTTGATATCAAGGAGCATGGAGAATTGTGATGACAAGCGTCATGGAGCATTGTGATGACAAGTTCCTGGAGCACTCTGATGAGAAGACCATGGAGCCTTGTGATGAAAAGTCTCATGGAGCATTCTGATGAAAAGGGGCATGGAGCATTGTGATTACAGGGGTCTTGGATAATTGTGATTACAAGGGCATGGAGCATTGTGAGAGATATCCAAGGAGCATTCTGATGACATGCGTCATGGAGATTTGTGATGACAAGGGCATGAATCACTGTGATTGTTGGGGTCTTGGAGCATTATGATGAAATGGGCACAGATCATTGTGATGTAAAAGGCATGGAGCCTTGTCATGACAGTGTTCAAGGAGCATACTGATGGCAAGAGTCAGGGAGCATTGTGATGACAAGTGCATTGAGCATTGTGATGACAAATGTTATGGAGCATTGTGATGAGAAGACCATGGATAATTGTGATGACGAGTGTCATGCGGCGTTGTGATGACAACTGTTATGGAACATTGTGATCACAAGGGTTTGGAGCATTGTGATGACAGAGGTCATGGAGCATTTTGATTTCATTTTGATGACAATAGCATGAAGCATTATGATGATGGGCATGGTGCATTGTGATGACAGGGTTCATGGATAATTGAGATGAAAAGGGACATGGAGCATTGTGATTACAGGTGTCTTGGAGCATTGTGATGACAAGGGCATTGAACATTATGTGTGAGAAGACCATGGAGCGTTCTGATGACATGCGTCAGAGAGCTTTGTGATGAAAAGGGCATGGAGCATTTGTCTGAAAATTTTCTTAGATTATTGTGATAAGATTGGGCATGGAGTATTGTGATGACAAGGACACGGAACACTGTGATACATGGGTCATGGAGGATTGTAAAGACAAGGTCATGGAGCATTGTGATGAGAAGGGCATCGAGCATTGTGATGACAAGCGTCATGGAGCATTGTGATGACAAGGGCATGGAGCAATGTGATGAGAGGCTTCATGAAGCACTGTGATGACAATGGCATGGAGCATTGTGATGCCAAGTGTCATGGAGCTTTGTGATGACAAAGGTCATGGAGCATTTTGATGACAAGGGAGTGGTGCATTGTGATGATAACGGCATGTAGCATTGTGATGATAGGGGTCATGGAATATTGTGATGACAGGGGTGAGGGAGTATTGTGATGACTAGTGATGGATCATTGTGATATCAGTGGTGAGATAGCATTTTCATGAGAAGTGCATGGAGCACTGTGATGACAATGTTTAGGGAGCATTGTGATGACAACCGCATGGCCCATTGTGATCACATCGCTCATGGAGCATTGTGCTGACAAGCTCATGGAGCATTGTGATGACAAGTGTCATGGAACATTGTGCTGACAAAGGCATGGAGCATTGTGATGCCAAGGGTCACAGAGCATTGTGATGAAAAGTTCATGGAGCATTGTGGTGACAAATGTCACAGAGACTTTTGATGATGAGGTCATGGACCATTGTGATGACAAATGTCATGAAGCATTGTGATGACTGGAGTCACGGAGCATTGTGATGGCAGGGGTCATGGAGCATTGTGATGACAAGTGCATGAAGCACTGTGATGACAGGGGCATGGATCGTTGTGATGACAAGGGTCAAGGAGAATTGTGATGACATGGGTCATGGAGCATTCTGATGACAAGCTTGTGGAGTATTGTGATGACAATGGCATGGAGCATTGTGATGACAAGTGCATGGAGCATTGTGATGACAGAGGTCATGGAGCATTTTGATTTCATTGTGATGACAATAGCATGAAGCATTATGATGATGGGCATGGTTCGTTGTGATGACAGGGTTCATGGTGCATAGAGATGAAAAGGGGTATGGAGCATTGTGATTACTCGGGTCATGGAGCATTGTGATGACTAGGCCTTGGAACATTGTGATGACAGGGGTGAGGGAGTATTGTGATGACTAGTGATGGAAAATAGAGATATCAGTGGTGAGAGAGCATTTAGATGCGAAGTGCATGGAGGTTTGTGATGACAATATTTATGGAGCATTGTTCTGACAAGCGCTTGGAGCATTGTGATGACAGGGGCATGGAGCATCGGTCTGAAAAATTTCATGGATTATTGTGATGACAGTCGGCATTGCACATTTTGATGACAATGGCATGGAGCACTGTGAAGAAAAGGTCATGGAGTATTGTGAAGTCAGGTATCAGGGAGCATTGTGATGACCTATGTCATGGTGCATTGTGATGACAACGGCATGGAGCATTGTGATGACAAGTGTCATGGAGGATTGTGATGACAAAGGTAATGGAGCATTGTGATGACAATGGTGATGGAGCATTGTGATGACAAGGGCTTTTGAGAATTTTGATGACAAGTTCGTGAAGCACTGTGATGAAAAGCACATGGAGCTTTCTATGACATGGGTCATGGAGCATTGCGATGACAAGTGCATGGAGAATGTGATTACAAGAACATGTAACATTGTGATTTGAAGTGTCATGGAGCATTGTGATGGCAAGACGGTGGAGCATTGTGATGAGAAGACCATGGATAATTGTGATGACGAGCATCATGGAGAACTGTAATGACAAGGGGCCTGGAGCACTGTGATGACAAGTGTCATGGAGCATTGTGATGACAGGGGTCATGGAGAATTGTGATTACAAGGGTCATGGAGCGTTCTGATGACAAGCTTGTGGAGTATTGTGATAACAATGGCATGGAGCAGTGTGATGAAAAGGGCATGGAGCATTGTAATGAAAAAGGCATAGAGCCTTTTCATGAGAGGGTTCTAGAAGCATTCTGACGACAAGGGTCAGGGAACATTGTGATGACAAGTGTATTGAGCATTGTGATGACAATTTCATGGAGCATTGTGATGACAAGGGCATGGATTATTGTGATGACAGGCATCATGGAGCGTTGTGATGACAAGTGTTATGGAGCAATGTGATCACAAGTGTTTGGAGCACTGTGATGACAGAGGTCATGGATCATTTTGATATCAAGGAGCATGGAGCATAGTGATGACAGGGGTCATGGAGCATTGTGATGAGAAGATCATGGAGCATTGAGGTGAAAATGTTCATGGAGTATTCTGATGAAAGGGGTCATGGAGCATTGTGATGACAAGGTCCTGGAGCATTGTGATGAGAAGGCCATGGAGCCTTGTAATGAGAAGTCTCATGGAGCATTCTGATGAAAAGGTGCATGGATCATTGTGATGACAGGGGTCTTGGAGCATTGTGATTACAAGGGCATGGAGCATTGTGAGTGATGTCAAAGGAGCATTCTGATGACATGCGTCATGGAGCTTTGTGATGACCAGGGCATGGAGCATTGTGATGACAGTGGTCTTGGAGCATTATGATAAAAAGGGCATGGATCATTGTGAGGAAAAAGGCATGGAGCCTTTTCATGACAGGGTTCAAGGAGCATAGTGACGACAAGTGTCAGGGAGCATTGTGATGACAAGTGTATTGAGCATTGTGATGACAAAGGTCATGGAACATTGTGATGAGAAGTGCATGGATAATTGTGATGACGAGCCTCATGGGTAGTTGTGATGACAAGTGTTTCGGACCATTGTGGTCACAAGGGTTTGGAACATTGTGCTAACAGAGGTCATGGAGCATTTTGATTTCATTGTGATGAAAATAGCATGAAGCATTATGATGAAGGGCATGGTTCGTTTTGATGACAGGGTTCAGGGAACATTCAGATGAAAATTGGTATGGAGCATTGTGATTACTCGGGTCGTGGAGCCTTGTGATGACAAGGCCGTGGAGCATTGTGATGACAGGGATGAGGGAGGATTGTGATGACTAGTGATGGAACATTGTGATATCAGTGGTGAGAGATAATTTTCATGAGAAGTGCATGGAGCATTGTGATGAAAATGTTTATGGGGCATTGTGATAACAAGGATGTGGAGCATTGTGATGACAACCGCATGGCACATTGTGATCACATCGGTCATGGAGCATTGTGCTGACAAGCTCATGGAGCACTGTGATGACAAGTGTCATGGAACATTGTGCTGACAAAGGCATGGAGCATTGTGATGCCAAGGGTCACAGAGCATTGTGATGAAAAGTTCATGGAGCATTGTGGTGAAAAAGGTCACAGAGACTTGTGATGATGAGGGCATGGACCATTGTGATGACAAAGTCTTGAAGCCTTGTGATGACTGGAGTCATGGAGCATTGTGATGACAGGTGTCATGGAGCATTGTGATGACAAGTGCATGGAGCATTGTGATGACAGGGGCATGGAGCATCGGTCTGAAAATTTCGTGGAATATTGTGATGACTGTGGGCATTGCGTATTGTAATGACAAGGGCCTGGAGCTCTGTGAAGAAAAGATCATGGAGTACTGTGAAGTCAGGTGTCAGGGAGCACTGTGCTGACGTATGTCATGGTGCATTGTGATGACAATGGCATGGAGCATTGTGATGACAAGTGTCATGGAGGATTGTGATGACAAAGGTAATGGAGCACTGTGATGACCAGCGCTTGGAGCATTGTGATGAGAAGTGTCATGGAGCATTGTGATGACAAGGGCATGGAGCATTGTGATGACTAGAGCCATTGAGAATTTTGATGCCAACGTCGTGAAACATTGTGATGACAAGCACATGGAACTTGCTATGACAAGTGTCATGGAGCATTGTGATGACAAGTGCATGTATGATTGTGATGACAATAGCATGTAACTTTGTGAAGATAAGTGTCATGGAGCATTGTGATGACATGGACGTGGAGAAATGTGATGACAAGGGACATGGAGCACTGTGATGACCAGGGCATTGAGAATTGTGATCGCAAGACCGTGGAGCATTGTGATGAGAAGGTCATGGATAATTGTGATGACGAGCGTCATGGAGCACTGTAATGACAAGGGAAATGGAGCATTTTGATGACAGGTGTCATGGATCATTGTGATGACAGGGGTCATGGAGCATTCTGATGACAAGGTTGCGGAGTATTGTGATGACACTGTCATGGAGCATTGTGATGAAAAGGGCATGGAGTATTGTTATGAAAAAGGCATGGAGCCTTTTCATTACAGGGTTCAAGGAGCATTCTGACGATAAGTGTCAGGGAACATTGTGTTGACAAGTGTATTTAGCTTTGTGATGACAAAGTTCATGCAGCATTGTAATGAAAGGCATCATGGAGCGTTGTGATGACAAGTGTTATGGAACATTGTGATCACAAGGGTTTGTAGCATTGTGATGACAGAGGTCATGGATCATTTTGATTTCAAGGAGCATGGAGCATTGTAATGACAAGGGCATGAAGCAATGTGAAACCAAGTTTCAACGAGGATTTTGATGACAATGGGAATGGTGTATTTTGATGACAAGCACATGGAGCATTGTGATGACAATGTCATGAAGCATTTTGCTGACAAAAGCATGGAGCATTTTGATGACAAGTGTCATGGAGCACTGTGATGACAAGAGTCATGGAGCATTGTGATTACAGGGGTCATGGAGCATTGGGATGGCAAGGGCATGGATCATCGTGATGACAAGTGTCATGGAGCATTTTGATGACAAGAGTCCCGGATCATTGTGTTGTCAGGGGTCATGGAGCATTGTGATGACTGTGGTAATGGAGCATTGTGATGACAGGGTTCATGGAGCATTGTTATGAGAAGGTCATAGAGCATTGGGCTAAAAATGTTCATGAAGTATTGTGAAGGCGGGGGTCATGGAGCATTGTGATGACAAGGGAATGGAGTATTGTGGTGAGCAGGTACTGAAGCATTGTGATGAGAAAACATTGGAGCCTTGTATTGACGAGTCTCATGGAGCATTCTGATGAAAAGGGGCATGGAGAATTGTGATTACATGGGTCTTGGAACATTATGAAGAAAAGAGCATGGATCATTGTGATGAAAAAGGCATGGAGCCTTGTCATGACAGGGATCAAGGAGCATAATGACGACAAGTGTCAGGGAGCATTGTGATGACAAGTGTAATGAGCATTATGATGACAAAGGTCATGGAGCATTGTGATGAGAAGACCATGGTTAATTGTGATGACGAGCATCATGGGGCGTTGTGATGACAAGTTTTATGAAACACTGTGATCACAAGGGTTTGGAACATTGTGATGACATAGGTCATGGAGCATTTTGATTTCATTGTAATGAAAATAGCATGAAACATTATGATGATGTGCATGGTTCATTGTGATGACAGGGTTCATGGAGCACAGAGATGAAAAGGAGCATGGAGCATTGTGATTACAGGGGTCTTGGAGCATTGTGATGAGAAGGTCATGGAGCATTGGGCTGAAAATGTTCATGGAGCATTGTGATTACAGGGGTCATGGAGCACTATGATGACAAGGGTCATGGAGCATTGTGATGACAAGCATCACGGAACATTCTGATTAAAGGTGTCATGGAGCATTGGGATGACAAGGGCATGGATCATTGTGATGACAAGTGTCATGGAGATTTTTGATGACAAGATTCCCGGATCAATGTGTTGTGAGGGGTCATGCAGCACGGGGATGACAGTGGTCATGGAGCATTGTGATGACAGGGGTCATGGTGCATTGTGATGAGAAGGTCATGGATCATTGGGCTGAAAATATTCATGGAGTATTTTGATGGCAGGGGTCATTTAGCATTGTGATGACAAGGGAATTGAGCATTGTGATGACAAGTTCCTGGAGAATTGTGTTGAGAAGACCATGGAGTCTTGTGATGACATGTCTCATGGAGCATTCGGATGAAAAGCAGCATGGAGCATTGTAATTACAGGTGTCTTGGAGCATTGAGATGACAAGGGCATGGAGCATGTTGATGAGAAGGCCATGGAGCATTCTGATGACATGCGTCATGGAGCTTTGTGAAGACAAGCACATGGAGCATTGTGATTAACGGGCTCTTGGAGCATTGTGATGAAAAGGGCATGGATCATTGTGATGAAAAATGCATGGAGCCTTGTCATGACAGGGTTCAAGGAGCACACTGAGGAAAAGTGTCAGGGAGCATTGAGATGACAAGTGTATTGAGCATTGTGATGACAAAGGTCATGGAACATTGTGATGAGAAGACCATGGATAATTGTGTTGACGAGCGTAATGGGGCGTTGTGATGCCAAGTGTTATGGAAAATTGTGATCACAAGGGTTTGGGTCACTTTGGTGTCAGAGGTCATGGAACATTTTGATTTCATTGTGATGACAATAGCATGAAGCATTATGATGATGGTCATGGTGCATTGTGATGACAGGGTTCATCCAGCATTGAGATGAAAAGTGGCATGGAACATTGTGATGACAAATGTCACGAAGCATTGTGATGACTGGAGTCACGGAGCATTGTGTTGACAGGGGTCATGGAGCATTGTGATGACAAGGGCATGGAGAATTGGGATGAAAGGGGCATGGAGCATTGGTCTGACATGTTTCATGGATTATTGTGATGACAGAGGGCATGGCATATTGTGATAACTAGCGCATAGAGCATTGTGATGACAAGGTCATTGATTATTGTGAAGAAAGGTGTCAGGGAGCACTGTGGTGACATATGTCATGGTGCATTGTGATGACAATGGCATTGAGCATTGTGATGCCAAGTCTCATGGAGAAATGTGATGACTAAAGTAATGGAGCATTGTGATGACAAGGGCTTGGAGCATTGTGATGACAAGGGTAATGGAGCATTGTGATGACAAGGGTCATGGAGCATTTTGATAACAAAAGTCCCGGATCATTGTGTTGTCAGGGTTCATGGAGCATTGTGATGACATGGGTCATGGAGCATTCTGATGACAGGGTTCATGGGGCATGGTGATGAGAAGGTCATAGAACATTGGGCTGAAAATGTTCATGGAGTATTGTGGTGACAGGGGTCATGGGGCATTTTGATGACAAGGGAATGGAGCATTTTGATGAAAATATCATGGAGCATGGTGATGAGAAGGCCATGGAGCATTCTGAAGACATTCGTCATGAAGCTGTGTGATGACAACGTCATGGAGCATTGTGATTACAGGGGTCTTGGAGCATTGTGAGGAAAAGGGCATGGATCACTGTGATGAAAAATGCATGGAGCCTTGTCATGTCAGGGTTCAAGGAGCATACTGTCGACAAGTGTCAGGGAGCATTGTGATGACAAGTGTATTGAGCATTGTGATGACAAGTGAATCGAGCATTGTGATGACAAAGTCATGGAGTATTGTGAAGACAGGTGTCAGGGAGCATTGTGATGACAAAGATCATGGAGCCTTGTGATGACAAGGCCGTGGAACATTGTCATGACAGGGGTGAGGGAGTGTTGTAATGACTAGTGATGGAACATTTTGATATCAGTGGTGAAAGAACATTTTGATGAGAAGTGCATGGAGCTTTGTGATGACAATGTTTACGGAGCATTGTGATGATAAGGTTGTGGAACATTGTGATGACAAGCGCCTGGCACATTGTGATGACATGTGTCATGGAGCATTGTTCTGACAAGCGCATGGAGCATTCTGATGCCAAGGGTCATGGAGCACTCTGCTGACAAAGGCATGGAGCATTGTGATGACAAGGGTCACAGAGCATTGTGATGAAAAGTTCATGGAGCATTATGGTGACAAATTTCAAAGAGCACTGTGATGAGGAGGGCATGGACCATTGTGATGACAAAGGTCATGAAGCAATGTGATGAATGGAGTCATGGAGCACTGTGATGACAAAGGCATGGAGCATTGTGATGATAGGGGCATGGAGCATTGGTCTGACAAGTTTCATGGATTATTGTGATGATAGTGAGCATGGCACATTGTGATGACAAGGGCATGGAGCATTGTTATGACCAGGTCATGAGTACTGTGAAGACAGGTGTCAGGGAGCATTGTGATGACATATGTCATGGTGCATTGTGATGACAATGGCATGGAGCATTGTGAAGCCAAGTGTCATGGAGGATTGTGATGACAACGGTAATGGAGCATTGTGATGACAAGGGCCATTGAGAATTGTGATGACAAGTTCGTGAAGCATTGTGATGAAAAGCACATGGAGCTTGCTATGACAGGGGTCATGGAGCATTGCGATGACAAGTGCATGGAGAATTGTGATGACAAGAGCATGTAACATTGTGATGAGAAGTGTCATGGAGCATTGTGACGGCAACACCGTGGAGCACTGTGATGAGAAGACCATGGATAATTGTGATGACAAGCGTCATGGAGCATTGTGATGACAAGGGCCATTGAGAATTTTGATGCCAACGTCGTGAAGCATTTTGATGAAAAGCACACGGAGCTTTCTATGACAGTGGACATGGAGCACTGCGATGAAAAGTGCATGGAGAATTGTGATGACAGGGGTCATGGAGCATTGTGATGAAAAGGGCATGGAGAATTGTGATGGAAAAGGCATGGAGCTTTTCATAACAGGGTTCAAGGAGCATTCTGACGACAAGTGTCAGTGAGCATTGTGATGACAAGTGTATTGTGCATTGTGATGAAAAAGTTCATGGAGCATTGTCATGACACGGGCATGGAGTATTATGATGACAGGTATCATGGAGCGTTGCAATGACAAGTGTTGTGGAACAATGTGATCACAAGGGTTTGGAGCATTGTGATGATAGAGGTCAGGGATCATTTTGATTTGAAGGAGCACGGAGCATTGTGATGAAAGGGGTCATGGAGCATTGTGATGAGAATATCATAGAGAATTGGGCTGAAAATATTCATGGAGTATTGTGATGACAGGGTTCTTGGAGCATTGTGATAACACGGGCATGGAGAATTGTGATGAGAAGGCCATAGTGCATTCTGATGACATGCATCATGGAGGTTTGTGATGATAAGGGCAAGGAGCATTGTGATTACAGGGTTCTTGGAGCATTGTGATGAAAAGGGCATGGAGCCTTGTCATGACAGGGTTCAAGGAGCACACTGATGACAAATGTCTGGGACCATTGTGATGACAAGTTTATTGAGCATTGTTTTAACAAAGTTCATGGAGCATTGTGATGAGAAGACCATGGATAACTGTGATGAGGAGCGTCATGGGGCATTGTGATGACAAGTGTTATGGAACATTGTGATCACAAGGGTTTGGAGCATTGTGATGACAGAGGTCATGTAGCATTTTGATTTCATTGTGATGACAAAAGCATGAAACATTATGATGATGGTCATGGTGCATTGTGATGACAGGGTTCATGGAGCATTGAGATGAAAAGGGTCATGGAGCATTGTGATTACAGGAGTCTTGAATCACTGTGATGACAAGGGAATGGAGCATTGTGAATGAGATTGCCATGGAGCATTCTGATGACATGCGCCACGGACCTTTGTGATGACAAGTGCATGGAGCATTGTGATTACAGGGTCTTGGAGCATTGTGATCACAAGGGTCATGGAGTCTTGTGATGACAAGGCCGTGGAACCTTGTGATGGCAGGTGTCATGGAGCATTGTTATGACACGGGTAATGGAGCCTTTTGATGACAAGTGCATGGAGCATTGATGTGACAAATTTTATGGATTATTGTGATGAGAGTGGGCATGGAGCATTGTGATGACAAGAGCACGGAACACGGTGATACATGGACCATGGAACATTGTAATGACAAGTGCCTGCAGCATTGTGATGAGAATGGCATCGAGCAGTGTGATGACAAGCGTCATGGAGCTTTGTGATGACAAGGGCATGGAGCAATGTGATGAGAGGGTTCATGGAGCATTGTGATGACCATGGCATGGAGCATTGTGATGCCAAGGGTCATGGAGCACTGGGATGACAAGCATCACGGAATATTCTGATTACAGGGGTCATGGAGAATTGGGATGACAAGCCCATGGATCATTGTGATGACAAGTGTCATGGAGCATTTTGATGACAAGTGTCCCAGATCATTGTGCTGTCAGGGGTCATGGAGCGCTATGTTGACAGTGGTCATGGAGCATTGTGATGACAGGGGTAATGGAGCATTGTGATGGCAAGGGCATGGAGCATTGTGATGAGAAGGCCATGGAGCATTCTGATGACATGCATCATGGAGCTTTGTGATGACAAGGGCATGGAGCATTGTGATTACAGGGGTCATGAAACATTGTGATGAGAGGGCTGAGGGAGTATAGTGATGACTAGTGATGGAACATTGTGACATCAGTTGTGAGAGAGCATTTTGATGAGAAGTGCATGGTGCATTGTGATGACAAGGTTTATGGAGCACTGTGATGACAAGGTTGTGGAGCATTGTGATGACAAGAGCATGACACATTTTGATGACATGTGTCATGGAGCATTGTGCTGAGAAGCGCATGGCACTTTGTGATGACAAGGGTCATGGAGCATTGTGATGAAAAGTTCATGGAGCATTGTGGTGACAAAGGTCACAGAGACTTCTGATGACCAGGGCATGGACCACTGTGATGTCAAAGGTCATGAAGCATTGTGATGAGTGGAGTCACGGAGCAATGTGATGACAGGGTTCATGGTGCATTGTGATGACAATGGCATGGCGCACTGTGATAATATGGGCATGGAGAATTGGTCTGACAACTTTCATGGATTATTGTGATGAGTGTAGGCATGGTGCATTGTGAAGACAAGGGCATGGAGCATTGTGATGACAAGGGCATGGGTCATTGTGATGACAAGTTCATGGGGTATTGTGAAGACAGGTGTCAGGGAGCATTGTGATGACATATGTCATGGTCCATTGTGATGACAAGGGCATGGAGAATTGTGATGACAAAGTCAAGTGTATTGTGAAGACAGGTGTCAGGGAGCGTTTTATTGACATATGTCATGGTCCATTGTGATGACAATGGCATGGAGCATTGTGATGCCAAGTGTCATGGAGGATTGTGATGACAAAGGTAATGGAGCATTGTGATGACAAGGGCTTGGAGCATTGTGATGACAAGGGTCATGGAGCATTTTGATGAGAAGAGCATGGAGCATTGTGATGACAAGGGCCATTGATAATTATGATGACAAGGTCGTGAAGCATTGTGATAAAAAACATATGGAGCTTGCTATGACAGGGTTCATGGAGCATTGTGATGACAATTGCATAGAGAATTGTGATGACAAGATCATGTAACATTGTGATGAAAAGTGTCATGGATCCTTGTGATGGCAATACCGTGGAGCACTGTGATGAGAAGACCATGTATAATTGTGATGACGAGCGTCATGGAGCACTGTAATGACAAGGGGCAAGGAGCATTTTGATGACAGGTGTCATGGAGCATTGTGATAGCAGGGGTCATGGAGCATTGTGATGACAGGTGTTATGGAGCATTCTGATGACAAGCTTGTGGAGTATTGTGATGACAATGGCATGGCACATTGTGATGCAAAGGGCATGGAGCATTGTGATGAAAAAGGCATGGAGCCTTTTCATGACAGTGTTCAAGGAGCATTCTGATGACAAGTGTCAGGGAGCATTGTGATGACAAGTGTATTGAGCATTGTGATGAAAAAGGTCGTGGAGCATTGTGAAGACAAGGGCATGGAGTATTGTGATGAAAGGAATCCTGGAGTGTTGTGAAGACAAGTGTTATGGAACAATGTGATCACAATGATTTGGAACATTGTGATGAGAGATGTCATGGATCATTTTGATTTCAAGGGGCATGGAGAATTGTAATGATAGGGTAATGGAGCATTGTGATGAGAAGTTCATGGAGCATTGGGCTGAAAATGTTCTTGGAGTATTGTTATGAAAGGGGTCATGGAGCATTGTGATGACAAGGGAATGGAGCACTGTGATGACAAGGTCCTGGAGCATTGTGATGAGAAGACAATGGAGCCTTGTGATGACAAGTCTCATGGAACATTCTGATGAAAAGGGGCATGGATCATTATGATGACAGTGGTCTTGGAGTATTGAGATGACAAGCTCATGGAGCATAGTGATGAGAAGGACATGGAGCATTCTAATGACATGCATAATGGAGCGTTGTGATGACCATGGCATGGAGCATTGAGATTAGAGTGGTCTTGGAGCATTGTGATGAAAAGTGCATGGATCATTTTGATGAAAAATGCATGGAGCCTTGTCCTGAAAGGGTTCAAGGAGCATTCTGAGGACAAGTGTCATGGAGCATTGTGATGACAAGTGTATTGAACATTGTGATGACAAAGATCATGGAGCATTGTGATGAGAAGACCATGGATAATTGTGATGACCAGAGTCATGGGGCATTGTGATGACAAGTGTTATGGAACATTGTGATCACAAGGGTTTGGAGCATTGTGATGACAGAGGTCATGGAGCATTTTAATTTCATTGTGATGACAATAGTATGAAGCATTTTGATGATGGGCATGGTGCATTGTGATGACAGGGTTCATGGAACATTGAGATGAAAAGGGGCAGGGAGCATTGTCATTACAGGAGTCTTGGAGCATTGTGATGACAAAGGTATGGAGCATCGTGAATGAGAAGGACATGGAGCATTCTGATTACATGTGTCATGGATCTTTGTGAGACATGGGTATGGAGAATTGTGATTACATTGTCTTGGAGCATTGTGATGAAAAGTGTTATGGAGTCTTGTGATGACAAGGTCGTGGAACCTTGTGTGGGCAGGTGTCATGGAGCAGTGTATTGACAGTGGTAATGGTGCGTTGTGATGACAAGGGCATGGTGAATTGGTCTGAAAAGTTTCATGGATTATTGTGATGACAAGGGCATGGAACACTTTGATACATGGGTCATGTTGGATTGTAATGACAATGGCATTTAGCATTGTGATGAGAAGGACATCAAGCATTGGGATCACAAGCGTCATGGAGCTTTGTGATGACAAGGGCATGGAGCATTGTGATGCCAAGGGTCATGGAGCTTTGTGATGACAAAGCTCATGGAGCATTTTGATGACAAGGTCGAGGTGCATTGTGATGAGAAGGGCAGGGAGCATTGTGATAACAGGGTCTTAGAGCAATTTGATGAAAAAGGTCATGGAACATTTTGATGAGAGTGGTTATGGAAAATTGTGGTGTCAGGGGTCATGGAGCATTGTGATGAAAAGTGTATTGGAGTATTTTGATGACAGGATTTATGGAACATTGTGATGTCAATGGTCATGGAGAATTTAATGATAAGTGCTTGTAGCATTGTGATGATAGGGGTCATGGAACATTGTGATGACAGGGTTGAGGGAGTATTGTGAAGACTAGTGATGGAACATTGTGATATCAGTAGTGAGAGAGCATTTTGATGAGAAGTGCATGGAGCATTGTGATGACACGGCTTATGGAGCATTGTGGTGACAAGGATGTGGAGCATTGTGATGACATGGGTCAAAAAGCATTGTGCTGAAAAGCGCATGGAGCATTGTGATGACAAGTGTCATGGATCATTGTGCTGACAAAGCATGGTGCATTTTGATGACAAGGGTCACAGAGCATTGTGATGAATATTTCAGGGAGCATTGTGGTGACAAATGACACAGAGCCTTCTGTGACAAGGGCATGGACCATTGTGATGACAAAGGTCATGAAGCATTTTGATGACTGGAGTCACGGAGCATTGGGATGACAGGGGTCATGGAGCATTGTGATGACAGGTTTCATGGGGCATTGTGATGAGAAGGTCATGGAGCATTGGGCTGACCATGTTCATCGAGTATTGTGATGACAGGGCTCATGTGGCATTTTCATGACAACGGAATGGAGCATTGTGATGAAAAGGCCATGGAGCATGGTGATGAGAAGGCCATGGAGAATTCTGAAGTCAGGTGTCATGAAGCTTTGTGATGACAAGGGCATGGAGCATTGTGATTACAGGGGTCTTGGAGCATTGTGAGGAAAATGGCATGGATCATTGTGATTAAAAAGGCATGGAGCCTTGTCATGACAGGGTTCAAGGAGCATACTGACAACAAGTGTCAGGGAGCATTGTGATGACAAGAGTATTGAGCATTGTGATGACAAAGGTCATGGAGTATTGTGAATAGAAGACCATGGATAATTGTGATGATGAGCGTCATGGGGCGTTGTGATGACAAGTGTTATGGAACATTGTGATCACAAGGGTTTGGAGCATTGTGATGACAGAGGTCATGGAGCATAATGATTTCATTTTGATGACAATTGCATGAAGCATTATGATGATGGGCATGGTGCATTGTGATGACACGGTTCATGGAGCATTGAGATGAAAAGGGGCATGGAGCATTGTGATTACAGGGGTCTTGGAGCATTGTGATGATGAGGGCATGGAGCATCGTAAATGAGAAGGCCATGGAGCATTCTGATGACATGTGTCATGGAGCTTTGCGATGACAGAGGTAATGGAGCATTGTGATGACAAGGGCATGGAGCACTGGTCTGAAATATTTCATGGATTATTATGATCAGAGTGGGCATGGAGCATTGTGATGACAAGGGCACAGAACACTTTGATACATGGGTCATGGAGGATTTTAATGACAAGTGCATGGAACACTGTGATGAGAAAGGCATCGAGCATTTGTATCACAAGCGTCATGGAGCTTTGTGATGACAAGGAATGGAGCAATGTGATGAGAGGCTTCATGGAGCATTGTGATGACTATGACATGGAGCATTGTGATGCCAAGGGTCATGGAGCTTTGTGATGACAAAGGTCATGGAGCATTTTGATGACAAGGTCGTGGTGCATTGTGATGAGAAATGCAGTGAGCATTGTGATAATAGGTTCATGGAGCAATTTGATGAAAAGTGTCATGGAACATTTTGATGAGAGTGGTTATGGAAAATTGTGATGATAGGGGTCATGGAGCATTGAGATGAAATGGGTAATGTAGCATTTTGATGACACGGGTTATGGAACATTGTGATGGCAGGGGTCATGGAGCATTTTGATGATAAGTGCGTGTAGCATTGTGATGATAGGGGTCATGGAACATTGTGATGACAGGGGTGAGGGAATATTGTGAAGACTAGCGATGGAATATTGTGATACCAGTGGTGAGAGGGCATTTTGATGAGAAGTGTATGGAACATTGTGATTAAAAGGTTTATGGAGCATTGTGATGACTATGATGTGGAGCATTGTGATGACAAGCGCATGGTACATTGTGATGCCAAGGGTCAAGGAGCATTGTGATGACAGGCGCATAGAGCATTGTGATGACAAGTGTCATGGATCATTGTGCTGACAAATGCATGGTGCATTGTGATGACAAGGGTCACAGAGCATTGTGATGAAATGTTCATGGAGCATTGTGGTGACAAATGACACAGAGCTTTGTGTGAAAAGGGCATGGACCATTCTGAGTACAAATGTCATGAAGCATTGTGATGACTGTGGTCACGGATCATTGTGATGACAGGCGTCATGGAGCATTGTGATGACAGGATTCATGGGGCATTGTGATGAGAAGGTCATGGAGCATTGGGGTGAAAATATTCAAGGAGTATTGTGATGACAGGGGTCATCGGGCAATTTGATGACAAGGGAAAGGAGCATTGTGATGAAAAGGGCATGGAGCATGGTGATGAGAAGGCCATGGAGCATTCTGAAGACATATGTCATGAAGCTTTGTGATGACAAGGGCATGGAGCATTGTGATTACAGGGGTCTTGGAGCATTGTCAGGAAAAGGGCATGGATCTTTTTGATTAAAAAGGCTTGGAGCCTTGTCATGACAGGTTTCAAGGAGCATACTGACGACAAGTGTCAGGGAGCATTGTGATGACAAGTGTATTGAGCACTGTGATGACAAAGTTCATGGAGTATTGTGAATAGAAGGCCATGGATAATTGTGATGATGAGTGTCATGGGGCGTTGTGATGACAAGTGATATGGAACAATGTGATCACAAGGGTTTGGAGCATTGTGATGACAGAGGTCATGGAGCATTTTGATTTCATTTTGATGACAATAGCATGAAATATTATGATGATGGGCATGGTGCATTTTGATGACACGGTTCATGGAGCATTGAGATGAAAAGGGGCATGGAGCATTGTGATTACAGGGGTCTAGGAGAATTGTGATGACAAGGGCATGGAGCATCGTGAATGAGAAGGCCATGGAGCATTCTGATGACATGCGTCATGGAGCTTTGTGATGACAAGGAAATGGAGCATTGTGATGATATGGGTTATGGAGCCTTGTGATGACAAGGCCGTGGAACATTGTAATGGTAGGTGTCATGGAGCATTGTTATAACGGGTAATGGACCATTTTGATGAAAAGGGCATGGAGCATTGGTCTGAAAAGTTTCATGGCTTATTGTGATGAAAGGGGGCATGGAGCATTGTGATGACAAGGGCACGGAACACTGTGATACATGGGTCATGGCGGTTTTTAATGAAAAGGGCATGGAGCATTGTGTTAAGAAGAGCATCGAGCCTTGTGATGAAAAGCATCATGGAGCCTGTGATGACAATTGCATGGATCAATGTGATAAGAGTGTTCATGGAGCATTTTGATGACAATTGCATGGAGCATTGTGATGCCAAGGGTCATGGAGCTTTGTGATGACAAAGGTCATAGAGCATTTTGATGACAAGGGCGTGATGCACTGTGATGAGAAGGGCAGAGAGCATTGTGATGAAATGGTCATGGAGCAATTTGATGAAAAGTGTCATGGGATATTTTGATGAAAGTGGTTATGGATCATTGTGATGTCAGGGGTCATGGAGCATTATGATGAAAAGGGTCATGGAGCATTTTGATGACAGGGGTCCTGGAACATTGTGATTAAAGGGGTGAGGGAGTATTGTGATGACTATTGATGGAACATTATGATATCCGTGGTGGGACAGCATTTTGATGGGAAGTGCATGGAGCATTGTGATGACAAGATTTATGGAGCACTGTGATGAAAAGGTTGTGGAGCATTGTGATGACAAGCGCATGGCGCATTGTGATGACACAGGTCATGGGTCATTGTGCGGACAAGCACATGGAGCATTGTGATGACAATGGTCATGGAGCATTTTGCTGACAAATGTATGGAGCAGAGTGATGAAATGGGTAACAGAGCATTGTGATGAAAATTTCATGGAGCATTGTGGTGACAAATATCACAGAGGCTTTTGATGACGAGGGAATGAACCACTGTGTTGACAAAGGTCATAAAGCATTGTGATGACTGGAGTCACGGAGCATTGTGATGACAAGGTCCTGGAGCATTGTGATGAGAGGACGATGTAGCCTTGTGATCACAATTCTCATGGAGCATTCTGATGAAAACTGGCATAGAGCATTGTGATTACAGGGGTCTTGGATACTTGTGATGACAAGGCCGTGGAACATTGTGATGACAGGGGTCATGGAGCATTGTTATGACATGGGCAATGGAGCATTGTGATTACAAGGACATCGAGCATTTGTCTGAAAATTTTCATGGATTATTGTGATGAGAGTTGGCATGGAGCATTGTGATGACATGGGCATGGAACACTGTGATACATGGGTCATGGAGGAATTTAATGACAAGGGCATGGAGCAATGTGATGAGAGGCACCATGGAGCATTGTGATGACAAGGCCAGGGAGCATTGTGATGACAAAGGTCTTGGAGCATTTTGATGACAACATTCACAGATCATTGTGTTGTCAAGGGTCATGGAGCGTAGTGATGACAGTGGTCATGGAGCATTGTGATGACAGGGGTCGTGGAGCATTGTGATAAGACGGTCATGGAGCATTGGGCTGAAAATGTTCATGGAGTATTGTGATGACAGGGGTAATGGGGCATTGTGATGACAAGGGAATGGAGCATTGTGATGACAAGGTCCTGGAGCATTGTGATGAGAAGACCATGGAGCCTGGTGATGACAAGTCTCATGGAGCATTCTGATGAAAAAGTGCATGGAGCATTGTGATTACAGGGGTCATGAAGCATTGTGATGAGAAGGGCATGGAGCATTGTGATGCCAAGGGTCATGGAGCTTTGTGATGACAAAGTTCATGGAGCAATTTGATGACAAGGTCGTGGTGCATTGTGATGAGAAGGGCAGGGAGCATTGTGATGACAGGGTCATGGAGCAATTTGATGAATAGGATCATGGAACATTTTGATGACAGTGGTTATGGAACATTGTTATGTCAGAGCTCATGGAGCATTGTGATGAAAAGGGTCATGGAGCATTTTGATGGCAGGGGTTATGGAACATTGTGATGTCATGGTTCATGGAGCATTGTGATGATAAGATCATGTAGCATTGTCATGACAGGGATCATGGAACATTGTGATGACAGGGGGGAGAGAGCATTTTGATGAGAAGTGCATGGAGCATTGTGATGACAATGTTTTTGGAGCACTGTAACGACAAGGATGTGGAGCATTGTGATGACAAGCGCATGCCACATTGTGATGACATGGGTTATGGAGCATTGTGCTGACAAGTGCATGGAGCATTGTGATGACAAGGGTCATGTAGCATTGTGCTGACAAAGGCATGGAGCATGGTGATGACAAGGATCACAGAGCATTGTGATGAAAAGTTCATGGAGCATTGTGGTGACAATGGTCACAGAGCCTTGTGTGACGAGGACATGGACCATTGTGATGACAAATGTCATGAAGCCTTGTGATGACTGGAATCACAGAGCATTGAGATGACAGGGGTCTTGGAGCACTGTGATGACAAGGACATGGATCATTGTGATGAGAAGGCTATGGAGCATTCTGATGACATGCATCATGGAGCTTTGTGATTAAGGATATGGACCATTGTGATTACACGGGTCTTGGAGCATTGTGATGAAAATGGTATGGATCATTGTGATGAAAAAGGAATGGAGCCTTGTCATGACAGGGTTCAAGGAGCATACTGATGAAAAGTGTCAGGGAGCATTGTGATGACAAGTGTATTGAGCATTGTGATGACAAAGTTCATGGAACACTGTGATGAAAGGGCCATGGATAATTGTGATGATGAGTGTCATGGTGCATTGTGATGACAATGGTTATGGAACATTGTGATCACAAGGGTTCTTAGCATTTTGATGACAGAGGTCATGGAGCATATTGATTTCATTGTGATGACAATAGCATGAAGCATGATGACGATGGACATGGTGCATTGTGATGACAGGGTCATGGAGCAATTTGATGAAAAGTGTCATGGAACATTTTGATGACAGTGGTTATGGAACATTGTGATTTCAGGGGTCTTGGAGCATTGTGATGTAAAGGGTGATGGAGCATTTTGATGACAGAGGATATGGAACATTTTGATGTCAGGGGTCATGGAGCATTGTGATGATAAGGGCATGTAGCATTGTGATGACAGAGGTCATGGAAAATTATGATGACAGTGTTGAGGGAGTATTGTGATGACTAGTGATGGAACATTGTGATATCAGTGCTGAGAGAGCATTTTGATGAGAAGTGCCTGGAGCATTGTGATAACAAAGTTTATGGAGCATTGTGATGACAAGATTTATGGGGCATTGTGATGACAAGGCTGTGGAGAATTGTGATGACAAGTGTATGGCACATTTTGATGACATGGATCATGGAGCATTGTGCTGAGAACCGAATGGAGCATTGTGAAGGCAAGAGTCATGGAGCCTTGTGCTGACAAAGGAATGGAACATTGTGATGACAACGATCACAGAGCATTGTGATGAAAAATTCATGGAGCATTGTGGTGACAATGGTCACAGAGCATTGTGATGACGAGGGCATGGAGCATTTTGATGAAAAAGGTCATGAAGCATTGTGATGACTGGAGTCACGGAGCATTGTGATGACAAGGCTATGGAGCATTGTGATGACAGGGGCATGGTTCATTGTTCTGACAAGTTTCATGGTTTATTGTGTTGACAGTGGGCATGGCACATTCTGATGACAAGGTCATGGAGCATTGTGATGAGAAGATCATGGAGTACTGTGAAGACAGGGGTCAGGGAGCATTGTGATGACATATGTCATGGTCCATTTTGATGACAATGGCATGGAGCATTGTGATGCCAAGGGTCATGGAGGAATGTGATGACAAAGTTAATGGAGCATTGTGATGACAGGGATTTGGAGCATTGTGAGGACAAGGGTCATGGAGCGTTTTGATGACAAGTATTATGGAACATTGTGATCAGAAGGGTTTGGTGCATTGTGATGACAGAGGTCATTGAGCATTTTGATTTCATTGTGATGACAATAGCATGAAATATTATGGTGATGGGCACGGTTAATTGTGATGACAGGGTTCATGGAGCTTTGAGATGAAAAGGGGCATGGAGCATTGTGATTACAGGGGTGTTGGAGCATTGTGATGACAAGGGCATGGAGCATTGTTAAGAAAAGGCCTTGGGACATTGTGATGGCAGGGTTCATGGAGCATTGTTATGACAGGTGTAATGGAGCATTGTGATGACAAGGGCATGGAGCAATGTGATGAGAGATTTCATTGAGCATTGTGATGACAATGGCATGGAGCATTGTGATGCCAAGGGTCATGGAGCTTTGTGATGACAAATGTCATGGGGCATTTTGATGACAAGGGTGTGGTGCATTGTGATGAGAAGGGCAGGGAGCATTGTGATGACAGTTTAATGCAGCAATTTGAATAAAAGGGTCATGGAATATTTTGATGACAGGGCTTATGGAACATTGTGATGTCAGGGGTCATGAAGCATTGTGATGAAATGGGTCATGGAGAATTTTGTTACAGGGTTTATGGAACATTGTGATGTCATTGGTCATGGAGCATTGTGATGATAAGGGAATGTAGCACTGTGATGACAGTGGTCATGGAACATTGTGATACCAGGGGTGAGCGAGTATTGTGATGACTAGTGATGGAACAGTGTGATATATGTGGTGAGAGAGCATTTTGATGAGAAGTGCATGGAGCATTGTGGTGACAAGTTTTATGGAGCATAGCGATGAAAAGGAAGTGGAAGCATTGTGATGCAAAGAACATGGCACATTGTGATGACATGTGTCATGGAGCATTGTGCTGACAAGCGCTTGGAGCATTTGGATGACAAGTGTCATGGAGCATTGTGCTGACAAAGGCATGGAACATTGTGATGACAAGGGAAAAGGAACATTGTGATGAAAATTTCATGGAGCATTGTGGTGACAAAGATCACAGAGCCTTGTGTGATGAGGGCATGGACCATTGTGATCAGAAAGGTCATGAATCATTGTGATGACTGGAGTCACGAAGCACTGTGATGACAGGGTTCATGGAGCATTGTGATGAAAAAGGCATGGAGCAATGTGATGACAGGGGCATGGAACATTGGTCTGACAAGTTTCATGGATTATTGTGATGACAGTGGGCATGGAGCATTGAGATGACAAGGGCATGGAGCATTGTGGTGACAAAGGTCACAGAGCCTTGTGTGACGAGGGCATGGACAACTGTGAGGACAAAGGTCATGAAGCATTGTGATGACTGGAGTCACGGAGCATTGTGATGACAGTGTTCATGGAGCATTGTGATGACAGGGTTCATGGAGCATTGTGATGATAAGGGCATGTAGCACTGTGATGACAGTGGGCATGGAATATTGTGATGACAGGTGTGAGCCAGTATTGTGATGACCAGTGATGGAACATAGTGATATATGTGGTGAGAGAGCATTTTGATGAGAAGTGCATGGAGCATTGTGATGACAAGTTTTCTGGAGCATAGAGATGAAAAGGATGTGGAGCATTGTGATGAAAAGAGCATGGCACATTGTGATGACATGTCTCATGGAGCATTGTGCTGACAAGCGCATTGAGCATTTTGATGAAAAGTGTCATGGAGCATTGTGCTGACAAAGGCATGGAGCATTGTGATGACAAGGAACAGAGAACATTGTGATGAAAATTTCATGGAGCATTGTGGTGACAAAGATCACAGAGCCTTGTGTGACGAGGGCATGGACCATTGTGATGAGAAATTTCATGAAATATTGTGATGACTGGAGACACGGAGCACTGTGATGACAGGGGTCATGGAGCATTGTGATGACAAGGGCATGGAGCAATATGATGACAGGGGCATGGAACATTGGTCTGACAACTTTCATGGATTATTGTGATGACAGTGGGCATGGAGCATTGAGATGACAAGCGCATGGAGCATTGTGTTGACAAAGGTCACAGAGCCTTGTGTGACGAGGGCAAGGACCATTGTGAGGACAATGGTCATGAAGCATTGTGATGACTGGAGTCACGGAGCATTGTGATGACAGGGGTCATGGAGCATTGTGATGACAAGGGCATGGAGCATTGTGATGACAGGGGCATGGAACATTGGTCTGACATGTTTCATGGATTATTGTGATGACAGTGGGCATGGCGCATTGTGATGACAAAGGCATGGAGCATTGTGATGACAAGGGACAGAGAACATTGTGATGAAAATTTCATGGAGCATTGTGGTGACAAAGATCACAGAACCTTGTGTGACGAGGGCATGGACCATTGTGATGAGAAATTTCATGAAATATTGTGATGACTGGAGACACGGAGCACTGTGATGACAGGGGTCATGGAGCATTGTGATGACAAGGGCATGGAGCATTGTGATGACAGGGGCATGGAACATTGGTCTGACATGTTTCATGGATTATTGTGATGACAGTGGGCATGGCGCATTGTGATGACAAGGGCAAGGAACATTGTGATGACAAGGTCATGGAGTATTGTGAAGACAGTTGTCAGGGAGCATTGTGATGACATATGTCATTGTCCATTGTGATGACAATGGCATGGAGCATTGTGATACCAAGTGTAATGGAGGATTGTGATGACAAAGGTACTGGAGCATTTTGATGGCAAGGGCTTGGAACATTGCGATGACAAGGTCATGGAGCAATGTGATGACAAGGGCATGGAGCATTCTGATGAAAAGGTGCATGGAGCATTGAGATTACAGGGGTTTTGAAGCAATGTGATTACAAGGGCATGGAGCATTGTGATGAGAAGGCAATGGAGCTTTCTGATGACATGTGTCATGGAGCTTTGTGATGACAAGGACATGGAGCATTGTGATTACGGGGTACTGGAGCATTGTGATGAAATTGGAAGGGATCATTGTGCTGAAAAATGCATGCAGCCTTCTCATGACAGGGTTCAAGGAGCATACTGATGACAAATGTCAGGGAGCATTGTGATGATAAGTGTATTGAGCATTGTGATGACAATTGTCATGGAGCATTGTGATGAGAAGACCATGGATAATTGTGATGACCAGCGTCATGGGGCATTGTGATGACAAGTGTTATGGAACATTGTGATCAGAAGGGTTTGGTGCATTGTGATGACAGAGGTCATTGAGCATTTTGATTTCATTGTGATGACAATAGCATGAAATATTATGGTGATGGGTACGGTGCATTGTGATGACAGGGTTCATGGAGCATTGAGATGAAAAGGGGCATGGAGCATTGTGATTACAGGGGTGTTGGAGCATTGTGATGACAAGGGCATGGAGCATTGTTAAGACAAGGCCTTGGGACATTGTGACGGCAGGGTTCATGGAGCATTGTTATGACAGGTGTAATGGAGCATTGTGATGACAAGGGCATGGAGCAATGTGATGAGAGATTTCATTGAACATTGTGATGACAGTGGCATGGAGCATTGTGATGCCAAGGGTCATGGAGATTTGTGATGACAAATGTCATGGGGCATTTTGATGACAAGGGTGTGGTGCATTGTGATGAGAAGGGCAGGGAGCATTGTGATGACAGGGTCATGGAGCAATTTGAATAAAAGGGTCATGGAATATTTTGATGACAGGTGTTATGGATCATTGTGATGTCAGGGGTCATGAATCATTGTGATGAAATTGGTCATGGAGCATTTTGTGACAGGTGTTATGGAACTTTGTGATGTCAGGGGTCATGGAGCATTGTGATGATAAGGGCATGCAGCACTGTGATGAGTGTGGTCATGGAACATTGTGATGACAGGTGTGAGCCAGTATTGTGATGACCAGTGATGGAACATTGTGATATATGTGGAGAGAGAGCATTTCGATGAGAAGTGCATGGAGCATTGTGATGACAAGTTTTATGGAGCATAGCGATGAAAAGTATGTGGAGCATTGTGCTGAAAAGAGCATGGCATATTGTGATGACATGTCTCATGGAGCATTGTGCTGACAAGCGCATTGAGCATTTTGATGAAAAGTGTCATGGAGCATTGTGCTGACAAAGCATGGAGCATTGTGATGACAAGGGACACAGAACATTGTGATGAAAATTTCATGGAGCATTGTGGTGACAAAGATCACAGAGCCTTGTGTGACGAGGGCATGGACCATTGTGATGAGAAATTTCATGAATAATTGTGATGACTGGAGTCACGGAGCACTGTGATGACAGGGGTCATGGAGCATTGTGATGACAAGGGCATGGAGCAATATGATGACAGGGGCATGGAACATTGGTCTGACAACATTCATGGATTATTGTGATGACAGTGGGCATGGAGCATTGAGATGACAAGGGCATGGAGCATTGTGTTGACAAAGATCACAGAGCCTTGTGTGACGAGGGCAAGGACCATTGTGAGGACAATGGTCATGAAGCATTGTGATGACTGGAGTCACGGAGCATTGTGATGACAGGGGTCATGGAGCATTGTGATGACAAGGGCATGGAGCATTGTGATGACAGGGGCATGGAACATTGGTCTGACATGTTTCATGGATTATTGTGATGACAGTGGGCATGGCACATTGTGATGACAAGGGCATGGAACATTGTGATGACAAGGTCATGGAGTATTGTGAAGACAGGTGTTAGGGAGAATTGTGGTGACATATGTCATTGTCCATTGTGATGACAATGGCATGGAGCATTGTGATATCAAGTGTCATGGAGGATTGTGATGACAAAGGTAATGGAGCATTTTGATGGCAAGGGCTTGGAACATTGCGATGAGAAGTGTCATGGAGCAATGTGATGACAAGGGCATCGAGCATTCTGATGAAAAGGTGCATGGAGCATTGAGATTACAGGGGTTTTGATGCAATGTGATTACAAGGGCATGGAGCATTGTGATGAGAAGGCAATGGAGCATTCTGATGACATGTGTCATGGAGCTTTGTGATGACAAGGACATGGAGCATTGTGATTACAGGGGTCCTGGAGCATTGTGATGAAATGGGAAGGGATCATTGTGATGAAAAATGCATGGAGCCTTGTCATGACATGGTTCAAGGAGCATACTGATGACAACTGTCAGGGAGCATTGTGATGATAAGTGTATTGAGCACTGTGATGAAAACTCTCATGGAGCATTGTGATGATAAGTGTATTGAGCATTGTGATGACAACTGTCATGGAGCATTGTGATGAGAAGACCATGGATAATTGTGATGACCAGCGTCATGGGGCATTGTGATGACAACTGTTATGGAACATTGTGATCAGAAGGGTTTGGTGCATTGTGATGACAGAGGTCATTGAGCATTTTGATTTCATTGTGTTGACAATAGCATGAAATATTATGGTGATGGGCACGGTGCATTGTGATGACAGGGTTCATGGAGCATTGAGATGAAAAGGGGCATGGAGCATTGTGATTACAGGGGTGTTGGAACATTGTGATGACAAGGGCATGGAGCATTGTTAAGACAAGGCCTTGGGACATTGTGATGGCAGGGTTAATGGAGCATTGTTATGACAGGTGTAATGGATCATTGTGATGACAAGGGCTTGTAGCAATGTGATGAGAGATTTCATTGAACATTGTGATGACAATGGCATGGAGCACTGTGATGCCAAGGGTCATGGAGATTTGTGATGACAAATGTCATGGGGCATTTTGATGACAAGGGCGTGGTGCATTGTGATGAGAAGGGCAGGGAGCATTGTGATGACAGGGTCATGGAGCAATTTGAATAAAAGTGTCATGGAATATTTTGATGACAGGGGTTATGAAACATTGTGATGTCAGGTTTAATGATGCATTGTGATGAAATGGGTCATGGAGCATTTTGTGACAGGGGTTAGGGAACATGGTGATGTCAGGGGTGATGGAGCATTGTGATGATAAGGGCATGTAGTACTGTGATGACAGTGGTCATGGAACATTGTGATGACAGGTGTCAGCGAGTATTGTGATGACTAGTGATGGAACATTGTGATATATGTGGTGAGAGAGCATTTTGATGAGAAGTGAATGGAGCATTGTGATGACAAGTTTTATGGAGCATAGCGATGAAAAGGAGGTGGAGCTTTGTGAAGAAAAGAGCATGGCACATTGTGATGACATGTGTCATGGAGCATTGTCCTGACAAGCACATGGAACATTTTGATGTCAAGAGTCATGGAGCATTGTGCTGACAAAGGCATGGAGCATTGTGATGATAAGGGACACAGAGCATTGTGATGAAAATTTCATGGAGCATTGTGGTGACAAAGATCACAGAGCCTTGTGTGACGAGGTCATGGACCATTGTGATGAGGAAGGTCATGAATCATTGTGATGACTGGAGTCACGGAGCATTGTGATGACAGGGGTCATGGAGCATTGTGATGACAAGGGCATGGAGCAATGTGATGACAGGGGCACGGAACATTGGTCTGACATGTTTCATGGATTATTGAGATGACAGTGGGCATGGCCCATTGTGATGACAAGGGCATGGAACATTGTGATATCAAGGTCATGGAATATTGTGAAGACAGGTTTCAGGGAGCATTGTGATGACATATGTCATTGTGCATTTTGATGAAAATGGCATGGAGCATTGTGATGCCAAGGGTCATGGATCTTTGTGATGACAAATGTCATGGGGCATTTTGATGACAAGGGCGTGGTGCATTGTGATGAGAAGGGCAGGGAGCATTGTGATGACAGGGTCATGGAGCAATTTGAATAAAAGGGTCATGGAATATTTTGATGACAGTGATTATGGAACATTGTGATGTTAGGGGTCATGAATCATTGTGATGAAATTGGTCATGGAGCATTTTGTGACAGGGGTTATGGAACTTTGTGATGTCAGGGGTCATGGAGCATTGTGATGATAAGGGCATGTAGCACTGTGATGAGAGTGGTCATGGAACATTGTGATGACAGGGGTGAGCGAGTATTGTGATGACTAGTGATGGAACATTGTGATATATGTGGTGAAAGAGCATTTTGATGAGAAGTGCATGGAGCATTGTGATGACAAGTTTTATGGAGCATAGCAATGAAAAGGATGTGGAGCATTGTGATGAAAACAGCATGGCACATTGTGATGACATGTCTCATGGAGCATTGTGCTGACAAGCGCATTGAGCATTTTGATGAAAACTGTCATGGAGCATGTGCTGACAAAGGCATGGAGCATTGTGATGACAAGTGACACAGAACATTGTGATGAAAATTTCATGGAGCATTGTGGTGACAAAGATCACAGAGCCTTGTGTGATGAGGGCATGGACCATTGTGATGAGAAATTTCATGAATCATTGTGATGACTGGAGTCACGGAGCACTGTGATGACAGGGGTCATGGAGCATTGTGATGACAAGGGCATGGAGCAATATGATGACAGGGGCATGGAACATTGGTATGACAACTTTCATGGATTATTGTGATGACAGTGGGCATGGAGCACTGAGATGACAAGGGCATGTACCATTGTGTTGACAATGGTCACAGAGCCTTGTGTGACGAGGGCAAGGACCATTGTGAGGACAATGGTCATGAAGCATTGTGATGACTGGAGTCACGGAGCATTGTGATGACAGGGGTCATGGAGCATTGTGATGACAAGGGCATGGAGCATTGTGATGACGGGGGCATTGAACATTTGTCTGACATGTTTCATGGATTATTGTGATGACAGTGGGCATGGCGCATTGTGATGACAAGGGCATGGAACATTGTGATGACAAGGTCATGGAGTATTGTGTAGACAGTTGTCAGGGAGCATTGTGATGACATATGTCATTGTCCATTGTGATGACAATGGCATGGAGCATTGTGATACCAAGTGTAATGGAGGATTGTGATGACAAAGGTAATGGAGCATTTTGATGGCAAGGGCTTGGAACATTGCGATGACAAGTGTCATGGAGCATTGTGATGACAAGGGCATGGAGCATTCTGATGAAAAGTTGCATGGAGCATTGAGATTACATGGGTTTTGAAGCAATGTGATTACAGGGGCATGGAGCATTGTGATGAGAAATCAATGGAGCATTCTGATGACATGCGTCATGGAGCTTTGTGATGACTAGGACATGGAGCATTGTGATTACAGGGGTCTTGGAGCATTGTGATGAAAAGGGAATGGATCATTGTGATGAAAAATGCATGGAGCCTTGTCATGACAGGGTTCAAGGAGCATACTGATGACAAATGTCAGGGAGCATTGTGATGATAAGTGTATTGAGCACTGTGATGACAAAGATCATGTAGCATTGTGGTGAGAAGACCATAGATAATTGTGATGACCAGCGTCATGGGGCATTGTGATGACAAGTGTTATGGAACACTGTGATCAGAAGAGTTTGGAGCATTGTGATGACCGAGGTTATTGAGCATGTTGATTTCATTGTGATGACAATAGCATGAAATATTATGGTGATGGGCACGGTGCATTGTGTTGACAGGGTTCATGGAGCATTGAGATGAAAAGGGGCATGGAGCATTGTGATTACAGGGGTGTTGGAGCATTGTGATGACAAGGGCATGGAGCATTGTGAAGACAAGGCCGTGGAACATTGTGATGGCAGGGGTCATGGAGCATTGTTCTGACAGGTGTAATGGAGCATTGTGATGACAAGGGCATGGAGCAATGTGATGAGAGATTTCATTGAGCATTGTGATGACAATGTCATGGAGCATTGTGATGCAAAGGGTCATGGAGCTTTGTGATGACAAATGTCATGGGGCACTTTGATCACAAGGTCGTGGTGCATTGTGATGAGAAGGGCAGGGAGCATTGTGATGACAGGGTCATGGAGCAAATTGATGAAAAGTGTCATTGAACATTTTGATGACATGGTTTATGGAACTTTGTGATGTCAGGGGTCATGGAGCATTGTGATGATAAGGGCATGTAGCACTCTGATGACAGTTGTCATGGAACATTGTGATGACAGGTGTGAGCAAGTATTGTGATGACTAGTGATGGAACATTGTGATATATATGTTGAGAGAGTATTTTGGTGAGAAGTGCATGGAGCATTGTGATGACAAGTTTTATGGAGCATAGCGATGAAAAGGATGTGGAGCATTGTGAAGAAAAGAGCATGGCACACTGTGATGACATGTGTCATGGAGCATTGTGCTGACAAGCGCATGGAGCATTTTGATGTCAAGTGTCATGGAGCATTGTGCTGACAAAGGCATGGATCATTGTGATGACAAGGGACACAGAGCATTGTGATGAAAATTTCATGGAGCAATGTTGAGACAAAGATCACAGATCCTTGTGTGACGAGGGCATGGACCATTGTGAGGACAAAGGTCATGAATCATTGTGATGACCCTAGTCACGGAGCACTGTGATGACAGGGGTCATGGAGCTTTGTGATGACAAGGGCATGGAGCACTGTGATGACAGGGGTCCTGGAGCATTGTGATGACAAGGGCATGGAGCATTGTGATGACAAGGTCATAGAGTATTGTGAAGACAGTTGTCAGGGAGCATTGTGATGACATATGTCATTGTCCATTGTGATGACAATGGCATGGAGCATTGTGATACCAAGTGTAATGGAGGATTGTGATGACAAAGGTACTGGAGCATTTTGATGGCAAGGGCTTGGAACATTGCGATGACAAGGTCATGGAGCAATGTGATGACAAGGGCATGGAGCATTCTGATGAAAAGGTGCATGGAGCATTGAGATTACAGGGGTTTTGAAGCAATGTGATTACAAGGGCATGGAGCATTGTGATGAGAAGGCAATGGAGCTTTCTGATGACATGTGTCATGGAGCTTTGTGATGACAAGGACATGGAGCATTGTGATTACGGGGTACTGGAGCATTGTGATGAAATTGGAAGGGATCATTGTGCTGAAAAATGCATGCAGCCTTCTCATGACAGGGTTCAAGGAGCATACTGATGACAAATGTCAGGGAGCATTGTGATGATAAGTGTATTGAGCATTGTGATGACAATTGTCATGGAGCATTGTGATGAGAAGACCATGGATAATTGTGATGACCAGCGTCATGGGGCATTGTGATGACAAGTGTTATGGAACATTGTGATCAGAAGGGTTTGGTGCATTGTGATGACAGAGGTCATTGAGCATTTTGATTTCATTGTGATGACAATAGCATGAAATATTATGGTGATGGGTACGGTGCATTGTGATGACAGGGTTCATGGAGCATTGAGATGAAAAGGGGCATGGAGCATTGTGATTACAGGGGTGTTGGAGCATTGTGATGACAAGGGCATGGAGCATTGTTAAGACAAGGCCTTGGGACATTGTGACGGCAGGGTTCATGGAGCATTGTTATGACAGGTGTAATGGAGCATTGTGATGACAAGGGCATGGAGCAATGTGATGAGAGATTTCATTGAACATTGTGATGACAGTGGCATGGAGCATTGTGATGCCAAGGGTCATGGAGATTTGTGATGACAAATGTCATGGGGCATTTTGATGACAAGGGCGTGGTGCATTGTGATGAGAAGGGCAGGGAGCATTGTGATGACAGGGTCATGGAGCAATTTGAATAAAAGGGTCATGGAATATTTTGATGACAGGTGTTATGGATCATTGTGATGTCAGGGGTCATGAATCATTGTGATGAAATTGGTCATGGAGCATTTTGTGACAGGTGTTATGGAACTTTGTGATGTCAGGGGTCATGGAGCATTGTGATGATAAGGGCATGCAGCACTGTGATGAGTGTGGTCATGGAACATTGTGATGACAGGTGTGAGCCAGTATTGTGATGACCAGTGATGGAACATTGTGATATATGTGGAGAGAGAGCATTTCGATGAGAAGTGCATGGAGCATTGTGATGACAAGTTTTATGGAGCATAGCGATGAAAAGTATGTGGAGCATTGTGCTGAAAAGAGCATGGCATATTGTGATGACATGTCTCATGGAGCATTGTGCTGACAAGCGCATTGAGCATTTTGATGAAAAGTGTCATGGAGCATTGTGCTGACAAAGCATGGAGCATTGTGATGACAAGGGACACAGAACATTGTGATGAAAATTTCATGGAGCATTGTGGTGACAAAGATCACAGAGCCTTGTGTGACGAGGGCATGGACCATTGTGATGAGAAATTTCATGAATAATTGTGATGACTGGAGTCACGGAGCACTGTGATGACAGGGGTCATGGAGCATTGTGATGACAAGGGCATGGAGCAATATGATGACAGGGGCATGGAACATTGGTCTGACAACATTCATGGATTATTGTGATGACAGTGGGCATGGAGCATTGAGATGACAAGGGCATGGAGCATTGTGTTGACAAAGATCACAGAGCCTTGTGTGACGAGGGCAAGGACCATTGTGAGGACAATGGTCATGAAGCATTGTGATGACTGGAGTCACGGAGCATTGTGATGACAGGGGTCATGGAGCATTGTGATGACAAGGGCATGGAGCATTGTGATGACAGGGGCATGGAACATTGGTCTGATATGTTTCATGGATTATTGTGATGACAGTGGGCATGGCGCATTGTGATGACAAGGGCATGGAACATTGTGATGACAAGGTCATGGAGTATTGTGAAGACAGGTGTTAGGGAGAATTGTGGTGACATATGTCATTGTCCATTGTGATGACAATGGCATGGAGCATTGTGATATCAAGTGTCATGGAGGATTGTGATGACAAAGGTAATGGAGCATTTTGATGGCAAGGGCTTGGAACATTGCGATGAGAAGTGTCATGGAGCAATGTGATGACAAGGGCATCGAGCATTCTGATGAAAAGGTGCATGGAGCATTGAGATTACAGGGGTTTTGATGCAATGTGATTACAAGGGCATGGAGAATTGTGATGAGAAGGCAATGGAGCATTCTGATGACATGTGTCATGGAGCTTTGTGATGACAAGGACATGGAGCATTGTGATTACAGGGGTCCTGGAGCATTGTGATGAAATGGGAAGGGATCATTGTGATGAAAAATGCATGGAGCCTTGTCATGACATGGTTCAAGGAGCATACTGATGACAACTGTCAGGGAGCATTGTGATGATAAGTGTATTGAGCACTGTGATGAAAACTCTCATGGAGCATTGTGATGATAAGTGTATTGAGCATTGTGATGACAACTGTCATGGAGCATTGTGATGAGAAGACCATGGATAATTGTGATGACCAGCGTCATGGGGCATTGTGATGACAACTGTTATGGAACATTGTGATCAGAAGGGTTTGGTGCATTGTGATGACAGAGGTCATTGAGCATTTTGATTTCATTGTGTTGACAATAGCATGAAATATTATGGTGATGGGCACGGTGCATTGTGATGACAGGGTTCATGGAGCATTGAGATGAAAAGGGGCATGGAGCATTGTGATTACAGGGGTGTTGGAACATTGTGATGACAAGGGCATGGAGCATTGTTAAGACAAGGCCTTGGGACATTGTGATGGCAGGGTTAATGGAGCATTGTTATGACAGGTGTAATGGATCATTGTGATGACAAGGGCTTGTAGCAATGTGATGAGAGATTTCATTGAACATTGTGATGACAATGGCATGGAGCACTGTGATGCCAAGGGTCATGGAGATTTGTGATGACAAATGTCATGGGGCATTTTGATGACAAGGGCGTGGTGCATTGTGATGAGAAGGGCAGGGAGCATTGTGATGACAGGGTCATGGAGCAATTTGAATAAAAGTGTCATGGAATATTTTGATGACAGGGGTTATGAAACATTGTGATGTCAGGTTTAATGATGCATTGTGATGAAATGGGTCATGGAGCATTTTGTGACAGGGGTTAGGGAACATGGTGATGTCAGGGGTGATGGAGCATTGTGATGATAAGGGCATGTAGTACTGTGATGACAGTGGTCATGGAACATTGTGATGACAGGTGTCAGCGAGTATTGTGATGACTAGTGATGGAACATTGTGATATATGTGGTGAGAGAGCATTTTGATGAGAAGTGAATGGAGCATTGTGATGACAAGTTTTATGGAGCATAGCGATGAAAAGGAGGTGGAGCTTTGTGAAGAAAAGAGCATGGCACATTGTGATGACATGTGTCATGGAGCATTGTCCTGAAAAGCACATGGAACATTTTGATGTCAAGAGTCATGGAGCATTGTGCTGACAAAGGCATGGAGCATTGTGATGATAAGGGACACAGAGCATTGTGATGAAAATTTCATGGAGCATTGTGGTGACAAAGATCACAGAGCCTTGTGTGACGAGGTCATGGACCATTGTGATGAGGAAGGTCATGAATCATTGTGATGACTGGAGTCACGGAGCATTGTGATGACAGGGGTCATGGAGCATTGTGATGACAAGGGCATGGAGCAATGTGATGACAGGGGCACGGAACATTGGTCTGACATGTTTCATGGATTATTGAGATGACAGTGGGCATGGCCCATTGTGATGACAAGGGCATGGAACATTGTGATATCAAGGTCATGGAATATTGTGAAGACAGGTTTCAGGGAGCATTGTGATGACATATGTCATTGTGCATTTTGATGAAAATGGCATGGAGCATTGTGATGCCAAGGGTCATGGATCTTTGTGATGACAAATGTCATGGGGCATTTTGATGACAAGGGCGTGGTGCATTGTGATGAGAAGGGCAGGGAGCATTGTGATGACAGGGTCATGGAGCAATTTGAATAAAAGGGTCATGGAATATTTTGATGACAGTGATTATGGAACATTGTGATGTTAGGGGTCATGAATCATTGTGATGAAATTGGTCATGGAGCATTTTGTGACAGGGGTTATGGAACTTTGTGATGTCAGGGGTCATGGAGCATTGTGATGATAAGGGCATGTAGCACTGTGATGAGAGTGGTCATGGAACATTGTGATGACAGGGGTGAGCGAGTATTGTGATGACTAGTGATGGAACATTGTGATATATGTGGTGAAAGAGCATTTTGATGAGAAGTGCATGGAGCATTGTGATGACAAGTTTTATGGAGCATAGCAATGAAAAGGATGTGGAGCATTGTGATGAAAACAGCATGGCACATTGTGATGACATGTCTCATGGAGCATTGTGCTGACAAGCGCATTGAGCATTTTGATGAAAACTGTCATGGAGCATGTGCTGACAAAGGCATGGAGCATTGTGATGACAAGTGACACAGAACATTGTGATGAAAATTTCATGGAGCATTGTGGTGACAAAGATCACAGAGCCTTGTGTGATGAGGGCATGGACCATTGTGATGAGAAATTTCATGAATCATTGTGATGACTGGAGTCACGGAGCACTGTGATGACAGGGGTCATGGAGCATTGTGATGACAAGGGCATGGAGCAATATGATGACAGGGGCATGGAACATTGGTATGACAACTTTCATGGATTATTGTGATGACAGTGGGCATGGAGCACTGAGATGACAAGGGCATGTACCATTGTGTTGACAATGGTCACAGAGCCTTGTGTGACGAGGGCAAGGACCATTGTGAGGACAATGGTCATGAAGCATTGTGATGACTGGAGTCACGGAGCATTGTGATGACAGGGGTCATGGAGCATTGTGATGACAAGGGCATGGAGCATTGTGATGACGGGGGCATTGAACATTTGTCTGACATGTTTCATGGATTATTGTGATGACAGTGGGCATGGCGCATTGTGATGACAAGGGCATGGAACATTGTGATGACAAGGTCATGGAGTATTGTGTAGACAGTTGTCAGGGAGCATTGTGATGACATATGTCATTGTCCATTGTGATGACAATGGCATGGAGCATTGTGATACCAAGTGTAATGGAGGATTGTGATGACAAAGGTAATGGAGCATTTTGATGGCAAGGGCTTGGAACATTGCGATGACAAGTGTCATGGAGCATTGTGATGACAAGGGCATGGAGCATTCTGATGAAAAGTTGCATGGAGCATTGAGATTACATGGGTTTTGAAGCAATGTGATTACAGGGGCATGGAGCATTGTGATGAGAAATCAATGGAGCATTCTGATGACATGCGTCATGGAGCTTTGTGATGACTAGGACATGGAGCATTGTGATTACAGGGGTCTTGGAGCATTGTGATGAAAAGGGAATGGATCATTGTGATGAAAAATGCATGGAGCCTTGTCATGACAGGGTTCAAGGAGCATACTGATGACAAATGTCAGGGAGCATTGTGATGATAAGTGTATTGAGCACTGTGATGACAAAGATCATGTAGCATTGTGGTGAGAAGACCATAGATAATTGTGATGACCAGCGTCATGGGGCATTGTGATGACAAGTGTTATGGAACACTGTGATCAGAAGAGTTTGGAGCATTGTGATGACCGAGGTTATTGAGCATGTTGATTTCATTGTGATGACAATAGCATGAAATATTATGGTGATGGGCACGGTGCATTGTGTTGACAGGGTTCATGGAGCATTGAGATGAAAAGGGGCATGGAGCATTGTGATTACAGGGGTGTTGGAGCATTGTGATGACAAGGGCATGGAGCATTGTGAAGACAAGGCCATGGAACATTGTGATGGCAGGGGTCATGGAGCATTGTTCTGACAGGTGTAATGGAGCATTGTGATGACAAGGGCATGGAGCAATGTGATGAGAGATTTCATTGAGCATTGTGATGACAATGTCATGGAGCATTGTGATGCAAAGGGTCATGGAGCTTTGTGATGACAAATGTCATGGGGCACTTTGATCACAAGGTCGTGGTGCATTGTGATGAGAAGGGCAGGGAGCATTGTGATGACAGGGTCATGGAGCAAATTGATGAAAAGTGTCATTGAACATTTTGATGACATGGTTTATGGAACTTTGTGATGTCAGGGGTCATGGAGCATTGTGATGATAAGGGCATGTAGCACTCTGATGACAGTTGTCATGGAACATTGTGATGACAGGTGTGAGCAAGTATTGTGATGACTAGTGATGGAACATTGTGATATATATGTTGAGAGAGTATTTTGGTGAGAAGTGCATGGAGCATTGTGATGACAAGTTTTATGGAGCATAGCGATGAAAAGGATGTGGAGCATTGTGAAGAAAAGAGCATGGCACACTGTGATGACATGTGTCATGGAGCATTGTGCTGACAAGCGCATGGAGCATTTTGATGTCAAGTGTCATGGAGCATTGTGCTGACAAAGGCATGGATCATTGTGATGACAAGGGACACAGAGCATTGTGATGAAAATTTCATGGAGCAATGTTGTGACAAAGATCACAGATCCTTGTGTGACGAGGACATGGACCATTGTGAGGACAAAGGTCATGAATCATTGTGATGACCCTAGTCACGGAGCACTGTGATGACAGGGGTCATGGAGCTTTGTGATGACAAGGGCATGGAGCACTGTGATGACAGGGGTCCTGGAGCATTGTGATGACAAGGGCATGGAGCATTGTGATGACAAGGTCATAGAGTATTGTGAAGACAGTTGTCAGGGAGCATTGTGATGACATATGTCATTGTCCATTGTGATGACAATGGCATGGAGCATTGTGATACCAAGTGTCATGGAGGATTGTGATGACAAAGGTAATGGAGCATTTTGATGGCAAGGGCTTGGAACATTGCGATGACAAGGGTCATGGAGCAATGTGATGACAAGGGCATGGAGCATTCTGATGAAAATTTGCATGGAGCATTGAGAATACAGGGATTTTGAAGCAATGTGATTACAAGAGCATGGAGCATTGTGATGAGAAGGCAATGGAGCATTCTGATGACATGTGTCATGGAGCTTTGTGATGACAAGGACATGGAGCATTGTGATTACAGGGGTCCTGGTGCATTGTGATGAAATGGGAAGGGATCATTGTGATGAAAAATGCATGGAGCCTTGTCATGACAGGGTTCAAGGAGCATACTGATGACAAATGTCAGGGAGCATTGTGATGATAAGTGTATTGAGCATTGTGATGACAACTGTCATGGAGCATTGTGATGAGAAGACCATGGATAATTGTGATGACCAGCGTCATGGGGCATTGTGATGACAACTGTTATGGAACATTGTGATCGGAAGGTTTTGGTGCATTGTTATGACAGAGGTCATTGAGCATTTTGATTTCATTGTGATGACAATAGCATGAAATATTATGGTGAAGGGCACGGTGCATTGTGATGACAGGGTTCATGGAGCATTGAGATGAAAAGGGGCATGGAGCATTGTGATTACAGGGGTGTTGGAACATTGTGATGACAAGGGCATGGACCATTGTTAAGACAAGGCCTTGGGACATTGTGATGGCAGGGTTAATGGAGCATTGTTATGACAGGTGTAATGGAGCATTGTGATGACAAGGGTATGGAGCAATGTGATGAGAGATTTCATTGAACATTGTGATGACAATGGCATGGAGCATTGTGATGCCAAGGGTCATGGAGATTTGTGATGACAAATGTCATGGGGTATTTTGATGACAAGGGCGTGGTGCATTGTGATGAGAATCGAAGGGAGCATTGTGATGACAGGGTCATGGAGCAATTTGAATGAAAGGGTCATGGAATATTTTGATGACATGGGTTACGGAACATTGTGATGTCAGCGTTCATGATGCATTGTGATGAAATGGGTCATGGAGCATTTTCTGACAGGGGTTATGGAACATTGTGATGTCATTGGTGATGGAGCATTGTGATGATAAGGGCATGTAGCACTGTGATGACAGTTGTCATGGAACATTGTGATGACAGGGGTGAGCGAGTATTGTGATGACTAGTGATGGAACATTGTGATATATGTGTTGAGAGAGTATTTTGATGAGAAGTGCATGGAGCATTGTGATGACAAGTTTTATGGAGCATAGCGATGAAAAGGATGTGCAGGATTGTGAAGAAAAGAGCATGGCACATTGTGATGACATGTGTCAAGGAGCATTGTGCTGACAAGCGCATTGAGCATTTTGATGAAAAGTGTCATGGAGCATTGTGCTGACAAAGGCATGGAGCATTGTGATGATAAGGGAAAGAGAGCATTGTGATGAAAATTTCATAGAGCATTGTGGTGACAAAGATCACAGAGCCTTGTGTGACGAGGGCATGGACCATTGTGATGAGGAAGGTCATGAATCATTGTGATGACTGGAGTCACGGAGCATTGTGATGACAGGGGTCATGGAGCATTGTGATGACAAGGGCATGGAGCAATGTGATGACAGGGGCATGGAACATTGGTCTGACATGTTTCATGGATTATTGAGATGACAGTGGGCATGGCGCATTGCGATGACAAGGGCATGGAACATTGTGATGCCAAGGTCATGGAATATTGTGAAGACAGGTGTCAGGGAGCATTGTGATGACATATGTCATTGTGCATTGTGATGAAAATGGCATGGAGCATTGTGATGCCAAGGGTCATGGATCTTTGTGATGACAAATGTCATGGGGCATTTTGATGACAAGGGCGTGGTGCATTGTGATGAGAAGGGCAGGGAGCATTGTGATGACAGGGTCATGGAGCAATTTGAATAAAAGTGTCATGGGATATTTTGATGACAGGGATTATGGAACATTGTGATGTCAGGGGTCATGAATCATTGTGATGAAATTGGCCATGGAGCATTTTGTGACAGGGGTTATGGAACTTTGTGATGTCATGGGTCATGGTGCATTGTGATGATAAGGGCATGTAGCACTGTGATGAGAGTGGTCATGGAACATTGTGATGACAGGTGTGAGCCAGTATTGTGATGACCAGTGATGGAACATTGTGATATATGTGGTGAGAGAGTATTTTGATGAGAAGTGCATGGAGCATTGTGATGACAAGTTTTATGGAGCATAGCGATGAAAAGGATGTGGAGCATTGTGATGAAAAGAACATGGCACATTGTGAGGACATGTCTCATGGAGCATTGTGCTGACAAGCGCATTGAGCATTTTGATGAAAAGTGTCATGGAGCATTGTGCTGACAAAGGCATGGAACATTTTGATGACAAGGGACACAGAACATTGTGATGAAAATTTCATGGAGCATTGTGGTGACAAAGATCACAGAGCCTTGTGTGACGAGGGCATGGACCATTGTGATGAGAAATTTCATGAATCATTGTGATGAGTGGAGTCAAGGAGCACTGTGATGACAGGGGTCATGGAGCATTGTGATGACAAGGGTATAGAGCAATATGATGACAGGGGCGTGGAACATTGGTCTGAAAACTTTCATGGATTATTGTGATGACAGTGGGCATGGAGCATTGAGATGACAAGGGCATGGAGCATTGTGTTGACAATGGTCACAGAGCCTTGTGTGAGGAGGGCAAGGACCATTGTGAGGACAATGGTCATGAAGCATTGTGATGACTGGAGTCACGGAGCATTGTGCTGACGGTGGTCATGGAGCATTGTGATGACAAGGGCATGGAGCATTGTGATGACAAGGGCATGGAACATTGTGATGACAAGGTCATGGAGTATTGTGATGACAAGGGACACAGAGCATTGTGATGAAAATTTCATGGAGCATTGTTGTGACAAAGATCACAGATCCTTGTTTGACGAGGGCATGGACCATTGTGATGAGAAAGGTCATGAATCATTGTGATGACTGGAGTCACGGAGCACTGTGATGACAGGGGTCATGGAGCTTTGTGATGACAAGGGCATGGAGCATTGTGATGACAGGGGCATGGAACATTAGTCTGACATGTTTCATGGATTATTGTGATGACAGTGGGCATGGCGCATTGTGATGACAAGGGCATGGAACATTGTGATGACAAGGTCATGGAATATTGTGAAGACAGGTGTCAGGGAGCATTGTGATGACATATGTCATTGTCCATTGTGATGACAATGGCATGGAGCATTTTGATACCAAGTGTCATGGAGGATTGTGATGACAAAGGTAATGGAGCATTTTGATGGCAAGGGCTTGGAACATTGCGAAGACAAGGGTCATGGAGAATTGTGATGACAAGGGCATGGAGCATTCTGATGAAAAGGTGCATGGAGCATTGAGATTACAGGGGCTTTGAAGCAATGTGATTACAAGGGCATGGAGCCTTGTGATGAGAAATCAATGGACCATTAGGATGACATGCGTCATGGAGCTTTGTGATGACAAGGACATGGAGCATTGTGATTACAGGGGTCTTGGAACATTGTGATGAAAAGGGAATGGATCATTGTGATGAAAAATGCATGGAGCCTTGTCATGACAGTGTTCAAGGAGCATACTGATGACAACTGTCAGGGAGCATTGTGATGATAAGTGTATTGAGCATTGTGATGGCAAAGATCATAGAGCATTGTGATGAGAAGACCATGGATAATTGTGATGACCAGCTTCATGGGGCATTGTGATGACAAGTGTTATGGAACACTGTGATCAGAAGGGTTTGGAGCATTGTGATGACAGAGGTCATTGAGCATTTTGATTTCATTTTGATGACAATAGCATGAAATATTATGGTGATGGGCACGGTGCATTGTGATGACAGGTTTCATGGACACTTGAGATGAAAAGGGGCATGGAGCATTGTTATTACAGGGGTGTTGGAGCATTGTGATGACAAGTGGATGGAGCATAGTGAAGACAAGGCCGTGGAACATTGTGATGGCGGGGGTCATGGAGCATTGTTATGACAGGTGTAATGGAGCATTGTGATGACAAGGGCATGGAGCAATGTGATGAGAGATTTCATTGAACATTGTGATGACAATGGCATGGAGCACTGTGATGCCAAAGGTCATGGAGATTTGTGATGACAAATGTCATGGGGCATTTTGATGACAAGGGCGTGGTGCATTGTGATGAGAAGGGCAGGGAGCATTGTGATCACAGGGTCATGGAGCAATTTGAATAAAATGGTCATGGAATATTTTGATGAGAGGGGTTATGGAACATTGTGATGTCATGGGTCATGAATCATTGTGATGAAATGGGTCATGGAGCATTTTGTGAGAGGGGTTATGGAACACTGTGATGTCATTGGTGATGGAGCATTGTGATGATAAGGGCATGTAGCACTGTGATGACAGTTGTCATGGAACATTGTGATGACAGGGGTTAGCGAGTATTGTGAATGACTAGTGATGGAACATTTTGATATATGTGTTGAGAGAGTATTTTGATGAGAAGTGCATGAAGCATTGTGATGACAAGATTTATGGAGCATAGCGATGAAAATGACGTGGAGCATTGTGAAGAAAAGAGCATGGCGCATTGTGATGACAAGGGTCATGGAGCATTGTGCTGACAAAGGCATGGAGATTTGTGATGACAAGGGTCACAGAGCCTTCTGATAAAAATTTCATGGAACATTGTGGTGACAAAGGTCAGAGAGCTTTGTGTGACGAGGTCATGGACCATTGTGATGACAAATGTCATGAAGCATTGTGATGACTGGAGTCACGGAGCATTGTGATAACATGGGTCTTGGAGAATTGTAATGAAAAGGGAATGGATCATTGTGATGAAAAAGGCATGGAGCCTTCTCATGACAGTGTTCAAGGAGCATACTGATGACAAGTGTCAGCGAGCATTGTGATGCCAAGTGTATTGAGCATTGTGGTGACAAAGGTCATGGAGTATTGTGATGAGAAGACCTTGCATAATTGTCAAGATGAGCGTCATGGGGCATGTGATGACAAGTGTTATGGAACATTGTGATCAGAAGGGTTTGGAGCATTGTGATGACAGAGGACATGGAGCATTTTGATTTCATTGTGATGACAATAGCATGAAATATTATGGTGATGGGCACGGTGCATTTTGATGACAGGTTTCATGGAGCATTGAGATGAAATGGGGCATGGAGCATTGTGATTACAGAGTTCTTGGAGCATTGTAAAGACAAGGGTCATGGAGCCTTGTGATGACAAGGCCGTGGAACATTGTGATGGCATGGGTCATGGAGCATTGTTATGACAGGTGTAATGGAGCATTGTGATCACAAGGGCATGGAGCAATGTGATGAGAGATTTCATTGAACATTGTGATGACAATGGCATGGAGCATTGTGATGCCAAGGGTCATGGAGATTTGTAATGACAAATGTCATGGGGCATTTTGATGACAAGGGCGCGGTGCATTGTGATGAGAAGGGCAGGGAGCATTGTGATGACAGGGTCATGGAGCAATTTGAATAAAAGGGTCATGGAATATTTTGATGACAGGGGTTATGGAACATTGTGATGTCATGGGTCATGAATAATTGGGATGAATTGGGTCATGGAGCAATTTGTGACAGTGTTTAAGGAACATTGTGATGTCAAGGGTCATGGAGCATTGTTATGATAAGGGCATGTAGCTCTGTGATGACAGTGGTCATGGAACATTGTGATGACCGGGGTCATGGAACATTGTGATGACAGGGGTGAGCGAGTATTGTGATGACTAGTGATGGAACATTGTGATATATGTGGTGAGAGAGCATTTTGATGAGAAGTGCATGGAGCATTGTGATGACAAGTTTTATGGAGCATAGCGATGAAAAGTATGTGGAGCGTTGTGATGACAAGGGCAGGGAGCATTCTGATGAAAAGGTGCATAGAGCATTGAGATTATAGGGGTTTTGAAGCAATGTGATTACAAGGGCATGGAGCATTGTGATGAGAAGGCAATGGAGCATTCTGATGACATGCGTCAAGGAGCTTTGGGATGACAAGGACATGAAGCATTGTGATGACATGGTCATGGAGTATTGTGAAGACAGGTGTCAGGGAGCATAGTGATGACATATGTCATTGTCCATTGTGATGACAATGGCATGGAGCATTGTGATACCAAGTGTCATGGAGGAATGTGATGACAAAGTAATGGATGATTTTGATGACAAGGGCTTGGAACATTGTGATGACAAGGGTCATGGAGCATTTTGAATAAAAGTGTCATGGAATATTTTGATGACAGGGGTTATGGAACACTGTGATGTCAGGGGTCATGAATCAATTCGATGAAATGGTGCATGAGGCATTTTGTGACAGGGGTTATGGAACTCGTTGATGTCAGGGGTCATGGAGCATTGTGATGATAAGGGCATGTAGCACTGTGTTGACAGTGGTCATGGAATATTGTGATGACAGGGGTGAGCGAGTATTGTGATGACTAGTGATGGAACATTGTGATATATGTGTTGAGAGAGCATTTTGATGAGAAGTGCATGGTGCATTGTGATGACAATCTTTATGTAGAATAGCGATGAAAATAATATGGAGCATTGTGAAGAAAAGAGCATGGTACATTGTGATGACAAGTGTCGTGGAGCATTGTGCTGACAAAGGCATGGATCATTGTGATGACAAGGGACAAAGAGCATTGTGATGAAAATTTCATGGAGCATTGTGGTGACAAAGATCACAGAGCCTTGTGTGACGAGGGCATGGACCACTGTGAGGACAAAGGTCATGAAGCATTGTGATGACTGGAGTCACGGAGCATTGTGATGACAGGGGTCATGGAGCATTGTGATGACAAGGGCATAGAGCATGTGATGAAACGGGCATGGAACATTGGTCTGACATGTTTCATGTTTTATTGTGATGACAGTGGGCATGGCGCATTGTGATGACAAGGGCATGGAACATTGTGATGACAAGGTCATGGAGTATTGTGAAGTCAGTTGTCAGGGAACATTTTGATGACATATGTCATTGTCCATTGTGATGACAAGGGCATGGAGCATTGTGGTGAGAAGGCCATGGAGCATTATGATGACATGCGTCATGGAGCTTTGTGATGACAGGTGCATGGAGAATTGTGATTACAGGGGTCATGGAATAATGTGATGACAGGGGTGAGGGAGTATTGTGATGACTAGTGATGGAACATTGTGATATCAGTGGTGAGAAGGCATTTTGATGAGAAGTGCATGGAGCATTGTGATGACAAGGTTTATGGAGAATTTTGATGACAAGGATGTGGAGCATTGTGATGAAAAGAGCATGGTGCATTTTGATGACATGGGTTATGGAACATTGTGCTGACACACGCATCGAGCATTGTGATGACAAGAGTCATGGAGCATTGGGCTGACAAAGGCATGGAGCTTTGTGATGACAAGGGTCACAGAGCATTGTGATAAAAATTTCATAGAGCATTGTGGTGACAAAGGTCACAGAGCTTTGTTTGACGAGGTCATGGACCATTGTGATGACAAATGTCATGAAGCATTGTGATGACTGGAGTCACGGAGCATTGTGATAACAGGGGTCTTGGAGCATTGTGATGAAAAGGGAATGGATCATTGTGATGAAAAATGCATGGAGCCTTGTCATGACAGGGTTCAAGGAGCATACTGATGAGAACTGTCAGGGAGCATTGTGATGATAAGTGTATTGAGCATTGTGATGACAAAGATCATGGAGCATTGTGAGTAGAAAACCATGGATAATTGTGATGACCAGCGTCATGGGGCATTGTGATGACAAGTGTTATGGAATATTGTGATCAGAAGGGTTTGGTGCATTGTGACGACAGAGGTCATTGAGCATTTTGATTTCATTGTGATGACAATAGCATGAAATATTATGGTGATGGGCACGGTGCATTGTGATGACAGGGTTCATGGAGCATTGAGATGAAAAGGGGCATGGAGCATTGTGATTACAGGGGTGTTGGAGCATTGTGATGACAAGGGCATGGAGCATTGTGATGAGCAGGCCATGGAGCATTCTGACGACATGCATCATGGAGCTTTGTGATGACAAGGGCATGGAGAATTGTGATTACAGGGGTCATGGAACATTGTGATGACAGGGGTGAGGGAGTATTGTGATGACTAGTGATGGAACATTGTGATATCAGTGGTGAGAAGGCATTTTGAGGAGAAGTGCATGGAGCATTGTGATGACAAGTTTTATGGAGAATTTTCATGACAAGGATGTGGAGCATTGTGATGACAAGTGCTTGGTGCATTCTGATGACATGTGTTATGGAGCATTTTGCTGAAACACGCATCGTGCATTGTGATGACAATGGTCATGGAGCATTGTGCTGACAAAAGCATGGAGCTCTGTGATGACAAGGGTCACAGAGCATTGTGATAAGAATTTCATGGAGCACTGTTGTGACAAAGGTCACAGAGCTTAGTGTGACGAGGTCATGGACCATTGTGATGACAAATGTCATGAAGCATTGTGATGACTGGAGTCAGGGAGCATTGTGATAACAGGGGTCTTGGAGCATTGTGATGAAAAGGGAATGGATCATTGTGATGAAAAAGGCATGGAGCCTTGTCATGACAGTGTTCAAGGAGCATACTGATGACAAGTGTCAGCATGCATTGTGATGCCAAGTGTATTGATCATTGTGGTGACAAAGGTCATGGAGCATTGTGATGAGAAGTCCTTGCCTAATTGTGATGACGAGCGTCATGGGGCATGTGATGACAAGTGTTATGGAACATTGTGATGAGAAGGCTTTGGAGCATTGTGATGACAGAGGACATGGAGCATTTTGATTTAATTCTGATGACAATAGCATGAATCATTATGATGATTTGCATGGTGCATTGTGATGACACTGTTCATGGAGCATTGAGATGAAAAGTGGCATGGAGAATTGTGATTTAGAGGTCTTGGAGCATTGTGATGACAAGGGTCATGGAGCACTGTGATGACATGGGCTTGGATCACTGTGATGACAAGTATCATGGAGAATTGTGATGACAATGGCAGGGAGCGTTGTGATGTCAAAGGACATTGAGAATTTTTATAACAATGTCATGAAGCATTGTGATGAGAAACATATGGATCTTGCTATGACAGGGTTCAGGGAGCAATGCGATGACAATTGCACGGAGAATTGTGATGACAAGAGCATGTAACATTGTGATGAGAAATGTCATGGAATATTGTGATGACAAAGAGGTGGAGAATTGTGATGAAAAGGGACATGGAGAAATGTGATGGCAAGACCGTGGAGCATTGTGATGAGAAGACCATGGATAATCGTGGTGACAAGCATCATGGAGCATTATGATGACAAGAGCCATGGAGCATTCTGACATAATGTATCACTTTTGAAGGAAATGTAAACATGGGTAAACATGAACTGAATTAGTAAAGAGAACAGTGTCTCACATATAGAAAACACTCTTGTGCCTGCTTAAGGGGGAAGGAGAGGTGGGGTGATGCATAAAACCAGAGTGTGATATTAGTACAGGTACCGTTCCAAAAACCAGCTACGGAATAGACAAGACCTACACCTTCCACAGTGAAAGGGACTCAAAACTCAATTTTTCACGCCGAGGAATATATCTGACTAGTGAGAATCTTAAAACCTATGTATTGATATGTCTCTGTAAGGGAATCACATGTGTCTAGACTGGCATAAACATGGCAGTGAGAATCAGCTCAAACCCACTATAAAAAGGAATTTGAAAAACAAAACAAAAAACAGGGAAATTTTTTGCAATTCCTACAGGGGCTCTGATGAAACCTGGAATGACCCTATCTACAATGACAGCTGGATGTGGCATAAGGTTGGACACTTGGGACTGAGAGGATTAATGAGATTCCGTGAGCAAATGCAGACCATTTAAAGCAATAATGCGTGGCACACGTTCCAAGGGTCCCAACTCTCCAGGTTGAAGGGAATATTACTACATCTATAACATGTACGGGAAACCTAGAGAATGGACACACTGTGAATACGAAAGGTTTCTAAAACACAACTAGTAGTCCCTCTCCTGCTGCTCTGGTTTGACTTTCCAACTGCTTTACTATCAATGTCCCAACTTGGAGAGACAGACCCTTTAAGCTCCTGGTTCGCACAGGTTGCCAATTTGGCAGAGGATGCTAGGGAAGAGGGAGAACCAATGAGAGAGTAGCTGTTAGGCATTTGGACGGGCACATGTCACTCTAATTTCCCGGCAGGAAGGAGAATTAACCAAAGTCTCAGCCACCCTCCGGGAACCAATATATGTCCTGAACCAAAACTTTGCCTTGCGGTCAGCTCACAAAAGAAGAGTTGAAAAATGGAGCTCAGGGGCACAGCAATTCACAAACTAGCAGAGTAATAGTGGACAACTATCGTCCAAAAATCTGTTGAGGGAAGGCAACGAGGCAAACTGGAAATTGAGTCAGAATAGAAGCAAACAAATTTCAAGAGGTACATTGGAATCACCTTTAAAGCACAGGAAGAGGGGCACAACTTCGACAATGATGCACTTGGCCAAAAAGGGCGTATGCGTTTTCTCCTGAATATATTCAGGAGAAAACGCATACGCCCTTTTTGGCCAAGCAAGCAAGAGGGCAATGCAAATCTGCACTACAAAGAAGTATCACTTCGCAATGGTCAAAAGGGACATCCGCAACATGTGTAAAAAACCAGAAAGGCAAGAGAGGCCATGGAGAACAGGGAGCCTACTTATGCTGAAGGGCAGGATGTAAATTACCAACTGCCTCTCTGGAGGAGTGCATTGTGTTCCCTAAAACAAGTAATGAACAGAGCTACAGAGCCAAGGGCACTTCCAGTCTAGGGAATATACCTTGGTAAAACTGAAAATCAATAAGACAGAGCCCCCCCAAAATTTAGGGCTGCTCTGCTTACAAGAACTTCAACTTGGTTCCACCTAAAATATCCCAGGAAAGACAAAAATGTTTCAAGATATTGTGTTACTTACGTAAGATGGAATATCTCTCAGCAATGAAATCAATGTCATAAGGCCAGTAGCAGCAAAATGAGTGGATTCAGGTACGATGATTCTAAGTGAAATACGTCACAGAGAAAAAGAAACTTATAAGATATAACTTATGAAGGTCCTGTAAACATGGCTACACATGAACTGAGTTAGGAAAAAAAGCAGAGTCTCACATTTAGAAAACACTCTTATGACTGCTTAAGGGATGAAGGAGAGGTGGGGTGATGCATAAAACCAGAGTTTGATATTAGTACATGTACCGTTCCAAAAACCAACTACGGAATAGACAAGACCTACACTTTCCTCACTGAAAGGGAGTCAAAAACCCATATTTCCCGCAGAGGAATATATCTGTCTAGTAAGAATCTTAAAACCAATGTATTGATAAGTCTCCGTAAGGGAATCAAGTGTGTCTAGACGGGCATAAACATGGCAGTGAGAATCAGCTCAAACCCACTATAAAAAGGAATTTCAAAAACAAAACAAAAAAAAAAGGGAAATTCTTTAAAATTCCTACAGGGGCTCTGATGAAACCTGGAATGACTATATCTACAACGACAGCACGATGTGGCATACGGCTGGACACCTGGGACAGAGAGGATTGGTGAGATTGGATGAGCAAATGCAGACAATTTAAAGCAGTTATGCGTGGCAAACATTCCAAGGATCCCAACTCTCCAGGTTGAAGGGAATATTACTACAGCTATAACATGTAAGGGAAACCTAGAGAATGGAAACACTGTGAATACAAAAGGTTTCTAAAACTCAACTAATAGTCCCTCTCCTGGTTCTCTGGTTTGACTTTCCAACTGCTTTAAAATCAGTCTCCCAACTTGGAGAGACAGCCCCTTTAATCTCCTGGTTCGCACAGGTTGCCAATTTGGCAGAGGATGAAAGGGCAGAGGGAGAAACAATGGGAGACTAGCTGTTAGGCATTTGGACGGGCACATGTCACTCTAATTTCCTATCAGGAAGAAGAATTAACCAAAGTGTCAGCCACCTGCTGGGAACCAGTATAGGTCCTGAACCAAAATTTTGGACTTGCGGTCAGCTCACAAAAAACGAGATTAAAAATGGAGCTCAGGGGCACAGCAATTCACAAACTGGCAGCGTAATAAAGGACAACTATCGTTCAAAAATCTGTTGAGGGAAGGCAACGAGACGGACTTGAAAGCGAGCCAGAATAGCAGGAAATAGATTTCTAGAGGTACATTGGAATCACCTTTAAAGCACAGGAAGAGGGGCACAACATCGCCAATGATGCACTTGGCCAATAAAGGCGTATGCGTTTTCTCCAGATTATATTCAGGAGAAAACGTGTACGCCCTTTTTGGCCAAGCAAGCAAGCGGGCAATGCAAATCTGCACTACAAAGAAGTATCAGTTCCCACATGTCAAAAGGGAAATCAACAAATGTGTATAAACCAGAAAGGCAAGTCAGGCACTGGAGAACAGGGAACCTAGTTATGCTGATGGGCAGGATGTAAATTGCCAACTGCCTCTCTGGAGGAGTGCATTGTGTTCCCTAAAACAAGTTAACAACAGAGCTACAGAGCCAATGACACTTCCCGTCTAGGAAATATACTTTGGGAAAACTGAAAATCAATAAGACAGAGCCACCCCAAAATTTAGGGCTGCACTGCTTACAAGAACCTCAACTTGGGTACACCTTAAATATCCCAGGAAAGACAAAATTGGTTCAAGAAATTTTGTTACTTACGTACAATGGAATACCCATCAGCCATGAAATCAATGTCATAAGGCCAGTAGCAGCAAAATGAGTGGATTCAGGTACGATGATTCTAAGTGAAATACGTCACAGAGAAAAAGAAACTTATAAGATATAACTTATGAAGGTCCTGTAAACATGGCTGGATACACATGTACTGAGTTAGGAAAGAGAACGGAGTCTCACATTCAGAAAACACTCTTGTGCCTGCTTAAGGTTGAAGGAAAGGTGGGGTGATGCATAAAACCAGAGTTTGATATTAGTTCAGGTACCGTTCCAAAAACCAACTATGGAATAGACAAGACCTACACTTTCCTCAGTGAAAGGGACTCAAAACCCCATATTTCCCACAGAGGAATATATGTGACTTGTAAGTATCTTAAAACCAATCTATTGATATGTCTCTGTAAGGGAATCAAGTGTGTCTACACTGGCATAAACTTGGCACTGAGAATCATCTCAAACCCATTATAAAAAGGAATTTCAAAAACAAAACAAAAAACAGGGAAATTCTTTACAATTCCTACAGGGGCTCTGATGAAACTTGGAATGACCCTATCTACAATGACAGCTGGATGTGGCATAAGGCTGGACACTTGTGACTGAGAGGATTGATGAGATTCGGTGAGCCAATGCAGACCATTTAAAGCAATAATGCATGGCACACATTCCAAGGGTCCCAAATCTCCAGGTTGAAGGGAATATTACTACAGCTATAACATGTAAGAGAAACCAAGAGAATGGACACACTGTGAATACAAAAGGTTTCTAAAACTCAACTAATAGTCCCTCTCCTGGTGCTCCGGTTTGAATTTCCAACAGCTTTACTATCAATCTCCCAAATTGCAGAGACAGCCCCTTTATACTCCTGGTTCGCACAGGTTGCTAATTTGGCAGAGGATGAAAGGGAAGAGGGAGAACCAAAGAGAGAGTAGCTGTTAGGCATTGGGAATGGCACATTTCACTCTAATTTCCCAGCAGGAAGAAGAATTAACCAAAGTCTCAGCCACCCGCCGGGAACCAGTATAGGTCCTGAACCAATATTTGGGACTTGCGGTCAGCTCACAAAAAACGAATTGAAAAATGGATCTCAGATGCATAGCAATTCACAAACTGGCAGAGTAATAAAAAACAACTCTCGTCCAAAACTCTGTTGAGGGAAGGCAACGAGGCGATCTTGAAAGCGAGCCAGAATAGCAGGAAACAGATTTCAACAGGTACTTTGGAATTGCATTTAAAGCACAGGAAGAGGGGCACAACTTCGACAATGATGCGCTTGGCAAAAAACAGCGTATGCGTTTTCTCCTGAATATATTCAGGAGAAAACGCATACGCCATTTTTGGCCAAGCAAGCAAGCGGGCAATGCAAATCTGCATTACAAAGAAGTGTCACTTCCCACCGGACAAAAGGGACATCCGCAAAATGTGTAAAACCAAAAAGGCAAGACAGGCCCTGGAGAACAGGCAGCCTAGTTATGCTGATGGGCAGGATGTAAATTGACAACTGCCTCTCTGGAGGAGTGCATTGTGTTCCCTAAAACAAGTAATCAACAGAGCTACAGAGCCAAGGGCACTTCCAGTCTAGGGAATATAACTCGGGAAAACGGAAAATCAATAAGACAGAGCCACCCAAAATTTAGGGCTGCACTGCTAACAAGAACCTCAACTTAGGTACACCTTAAATATCCCAGGAAAGACAAAAATGGTTCAAGAAATTGTGTTACTGATGTAAGATGGAATATCCCTCAGCCATGAAATAAATGTCATAAGGCCAGTAGCAGCAAAATGAGTGGATTCAGGTACGATGATTCTAAGTGAAATAAGTCACCGAGAAAAAGAAACTTAACATAAGATGTCACTTATGACGGTCCTGTAAACATGGCTACACATGAACTGAGTTAGGAAAGAGAACAGAGTCTCACAATTAGAAAACACTCTTGTGCCTGCTTAAGGGGGAAAGAGATGTGGGGTGATGCATAAAACCAAAGTGTGATATTAGTACAGGTACCATTCAAAAACCAACTACGGGTTATACAAGACATACACCTTCCACAGTGAAAGGGACTCAAAACCAATATTTCCCACTGAGGAATATATCTGACTAGTGAGAATCTTAAAACCTATGTATTGATATGTCTCTGTAAGGGAATCAAGTGTGTCTACACTGGAATAAACATGGCAGGGAGAATCAGCTCAAACCCACTATAAAAAGGAATTTCAAAAACAAAACAAAAAACAGGGAAATTCTTTACAATTCCTACAGGGGCACTGATGAAACCTGGAATGACCCTATCTACAACGACAGCTGGATGTGGCATAAGGCTGGACACTTGGGACTGAGAGGATTGATGAGATTCGGTGAGCAAATGCATACCATTTAAAGCAAAAATGCGTGGCACACGTTCCAAGGGTCCCAACTCTCCAGGTTGAAGGGAATATTACTACATCTATAACATGTACGGGAAACCTAGAGAATGGACACACTGTGAATACGAAAGGTTTCTAAAACTCAACTAATAGTCCCTCTACTGGTGCTCCGGTTTGACTTTCCAACTGCTTTACTATCAATGTCCCAACTTGGAGAGACAGCCCCTTTAACCTCCTGGTTCGCACAGGTTGCCAGTTTGGCAGAGGATGCTAGGGAAGAGGGAGAACCAATGAGAGAGTAGCTGTTAGGCATTTGGACGGGCACATGTCACTCTAATTTCCCGGCAGGAAGGAGAATTAACCAAAGTCTCAGCCACCCTCCAGGAACCAATATAGGTCGTGAACCAAAATTTTGGACTTGCGGTCAGCTCACAAAAAAACGAGTTGAAAAATGGAGCTCAGGAGCACAGCAATTCACAAATTGGCAGAGTAATAAAGGACAACTATCGTCCAAAAATCTGTTGAGCGAATGCAACGAGGCAGAATGGAAAGTGAGCCAGAATAGCAGCAAACAGATTTCAAGAGGTACATTGGAATCACCTTTAAAGCACAGGAATAGGGGCACAACTTCGACAATGATGCACATGGCCAAAAAGTGCGTATGTGTTTTCTCCTGAATATATTCAGGACAATACGCATACGCGCTTTTTGGCCAAGCAAGCAAGCGGGCAATGCAAATATGCACTACAAAGAAGTATCACTTCCCAACGGTCAAAAGGGTCATCCGCAAAATGTGTAAAAAACTAGAAAGGCAAGACAGGCCATGGAGAACAGGGAGCCTACTTATGCTGAAGGGCAGGATTTAAATTGCCAACTGCCTCTCTGGAGGAGTGCATTGTGTTCCCTAACGCAAGTAAACAACAGAGCTACAGAGCCAAGGGCACTTCCAGTCTAGGGAATATACCTTGGGAAAACTGAAAATCAATAAGACAGAGCCACCCCAAAATTTAGGGCTGCTCTGCTTACAAGAACCTCAACTTGGGTCAACCTAAAATATCACAGGAAAGACAAAAATGGTTCAAGATATTGTGTTACTTACGTAAGATGGAATATCCCTCAGCCATGAAATCAATGTCATAAGGCCAGTAGCAGCAAAATGAGTGGATTCAGGTACGTTGATTCTAAGTGAAATAAGTCACAGAAAAAAAAGGAACTTATCATAAGATAACACTTATGAAGGTCCTTTATACATGGCTGGATACACATGAACTGAGTTAGGAAAGAGAACAGATTCTCACATTTAGAAAACACTCTTATGCATGCTAAAGGGGGAAGGAGAGGTGGGGTGATGCATAAAACCAGAGTTTGATATTAGTACATGTACCGTTCCAAAAACCAACTACGGAATAGACAAGACCTACACCTTCCTCAGTGAAAGGGACTCAAAAACCCATATTCCCGCAGAGGAATATATCTGACTCGTAAGATTCTTAAAACCAATGTATTGATAAGTCTCCGTAAGGGAATCAAGTGTGTCTAGACGGGCATAAACATGGCAGTGAGAATCAGCTCAAACTCACTAATAAAAGGAATTTCAAAAACACAACAAAAAACGGGGAAATTCTTTGTGATTCCTACAGGGGCTCTGATGAAACCTGGAATGACCCTATCTACAACGACAGCTGGATGTGGCATAAGGGTGGACACTTGGGACTGAGAGGATTGGTGAGATTGGGTGAGCAAATGCAGACAATTTAAAGCAATAATGCGTGGCACACATTCCAAAGGTTCCAACTCTCCAGGTTTAAGGGAATATTACTACAGCTATAACTTGTACAGGAAACATAGAGAATGGACACAAAGTGAACACGAAAGGTTTCTAAAACTCAACTAATATTCCCTCTCCTGGTTGTCCGGTTTGACTTTCCAACTGCTTTACTATCAGTCTCCCTTCTTGGAGAGACAGGCCCTCAAACCTCCTGGTTAGCTCAGATTGCCAATTTGGCAGAGGATGAAAGGGAAGAGGGAGAACCAATGAGAGAGTAGCTTTTATGCATTTGGACGGGCACATGTCACTCTAATTTCCCGCAGGAAGGAGAATTAACCAAAGTGTCAGCCACCCTCCGGGAACCAATATAGGTCCTGAACCAAAATTTTGGACTTGCGGTCAGCTCACAAAAAACGAGTTGAAAAATGGAGCTCAGTGGCACAGCAACTCACAAACTGGCAGAGAAATAATGGACAACTATCGTCCAAATATCTGTTGAGGGAAGGCAACGAGGCGGACTTGAATGCGAACCAGAAATGCAGGAAACAGATTTCAATAGGTACATTTGAATCACCTTTAAAGCACAGGAAGAGGGGCACAACTTCGACAGTGATGCACTTGGCTAAAAAAGGGCGTATGCATATTCTCCTGAATATATTCCGGAGAAAACTCATATGCCCTTTTTGGCCAAGCAAGCAAGCGGGCAATGCAAACGTGCACTACAAAGAAGTTTCACTTCCCACTGGTCAAAAGGGACATCCGCAAAATGTGTAAAAACCAGAAATGCAAGACAGGGCCTGGAGAAGAGTGAGCCTACTTATGCTGATCGGAAGGATGTAAATTGCCAACTGCCTCTCTGGAGGAGTGCATTGTGTTCCCTAAAACAAGTAAACAACAGAGCTACAGAGCCAAGGGCACTTCCAGTCTAGGGAATATACATTCGGAAAATTGAAAATCAATAAGACAGAGCCACCCCAAAATTTAGGGCTGTACTGCTTACAAGAACCTCAACTTGGGTAAAACCTTAAATATCCCAGGAAAGACAAAAATGGTTCAAGAAATTGTGTTACTTACGTAAGATGGAATATCCCTCAGCCATGAAATCAATGTCATAAGGCCAGTAGCAGCAAAAGGATTGGATTCAGGTACGATGATTCTAAGTGAAATACGTCACAGTGAAAAAGAAACTTAACATAAGATATCACTTATGAAGGTACTGTAAACATGGCTACACATGAACTGAGTAAGGAAAGAGAACAGAGTCTCACATTTAGAAAACACTCTTATGCCTGCTTAAGGGGGAAGGAGAGGTGGGGTGCTGCATAAACCAGAGTGTTATATTAGTACAGGTACTGTTCCAAAAACCACACTCGGAATAGACAAGACCTACACCTTCCTCAGTGAAAGGGACTCAAGACCCCATATTTCCCAAGAGGAATATATCTGACTAGTAAGAATCTTAAAACCTATGTATTGATGTGTCTCCGTAAGGGAATCATGTGTGTGTAGACTGGCAAAAACATGGCAGTGAGAATCAGCTCAAACCCACTATAAAAAGGAGATTCAAAAACAAAACAAAAAAACAGGGAAATTCTTTACAATTCCTTCAGGGGCTCTGATGAAACCTGGAATGACCCTATCTACAACGACAGCTGGATGTGGCATAAGGCTGGACACTTGCAACTGAGAAGATTGGTGAGATTCGGTGAGAAAATGCAGACCATTTAAAGCAATAATGTGTGGCACACATTCCAAGGGTCCCAACTCTCCAGGTTGTAGGGAATATTACTACAGCTATAACATGTACGGGAAACATAGAGAATGGACACACAGTGAACACGAAAGGTTTCTAAAACTCAACTAATAGTCCCTCTCCTGGTGCTCTGGTTTGAATTTCCAACTGATTTACTATCAATCTCCCAACTTGGAGTGACAGCCCCTTTATCCTCCTGTTTCGCACAGGTTGCAAATTTGGCAGAGGATGAAAGGGAAGAGGTAGCCCTAATGAGAGATTAGCTGTTAGGCATTAGGACGGGCACATGTCACTCTAATTTCCCGGCACGTAGAAGAATTAGCCAAAGTCTCAGACACACGCCGGGATCCAGTAGAGTTCCTGAACCAAACTTTTGGACCTGCCGTCAGCTCACAAAAAACGAGTTGAAAAATGGAGCTCAGGGGCACAGCAATTCACAAACTGGCAGAGTAATAAAGGACAACTATCGTCCAAAAATCTGTTGAGGGAAGGCAATGAGGCGGAAATGAAAGTGAGCCAGAATAGCTGGAAACAGATTTCAAGAGGTACATTGGAATCCCCTTTAAAGAACAAGAAGAGGGGCACAACTTCCACAATGATGCACTCGCTCAAAAAGGGCGTATGCCTTTTCTCCTGAATATATTCTGGAGAAACCGCATATGCCCTTTGTGGCCAAGAAAGCAAGCCGGCAATGCAAATCTGCCCTACAAAGAAGTATCACTTCCCACCGGTCAAAAGGGACATCTGCAAAATGTGTAAAATCCAGAAAGGCAAGAAAGGCCCTGAAGAACAGGGAGACTAGTTATGCTGATGGGCAGGATGTAAATTACCAACTGCCTCTCTGGAGGAGTGCACTGTGTTCCCTAAAACAAGTAAACAACAGAGCTACATAGGCAAGGGCACTTCCAGTCTAGGAAATATACCTTGGGAATACTGAAAATCAATAAGACAGAGCCACCCCAAAATTTAGGGCTGCACTGCTTACAAGAATTTCAACTTGTGTACACCGTAAATATCCCAGGAAAGACAAAAATGGTTCAAGAAATTGTGGTACTTACGTATTATGGAATATCCCTCAGCCATGAAATCAATTTCATAAGGCCAGTAGCATCAAAATGAGTGGATTCAGGTACGATGATTCTAAGTGAAATAAGTCACAGAGAAATAGAAACTTATCATAAGATATCACTTAAGAAGGTACTGTAAACATGGCTACACATGAACTGAGTTATGAAAGCGAACAGAGTCTCACATTGAGAAAACACTCTTATGCCTGCTTAAGGGGGAAGGAGAGTTGGGGTGATGCATAAAACCAGAGTTTGATATTAATACAGGTACCGTTCCAAAAATCAACTACGGAATAGGAAAGACCTACACCTTCCTCAGTGAAAGGGACTCAAAACCCCATAGTTCCCGCAGAGGAATATATCTGACTAGTAAGAATCTTAAAACCTATGTATTCATAGGTCTCCGTAAGGGAATCAAGTGTGTCTACACTAGTATCAACATGGCAGTGAGAATCAGCTCAAACCCACTATAAAAAGGAATTTCAAAAAAAAAAAAAAAAACAAACAGGGAAATTCTTTACAATTCCTTCAGGGGCTCTGAAGAAACCTGGAATGACCCTATCTACAATGACAGCTGGATGTGGCATAAGGCTAGAAACTTGGGACTGAGAGGATTGGTGAGATTGGGTCACCAAATGCAGACCATTTAAAACAATAATATGTGGCACACATGCCAGGGTCCCAACTCTCCAGGTTGAAGGGAATATTACTACAGCTATAACATGTACGGGAAACATAGAGAATGGAAACACTGTGAAAACAAAAGGTTTCTAAACTCAACTAATAGTCCCTCTCCTGGTGCTTCGGTTTGAATTTTCAACTGCTTCACTATCAATCTCCGAACTTGGTGAGACAGCCCCTTTAACCTCCTGGATCGCAGAGGTTGCCAATTTGGCAGAGGATGAAAGGGAAAAGAGAGAACCAATGAGACACTAGCTGTTAGGCATTTGGACGGGCATATGTCACTCTAATTTCCCGGCAGGAAGAAGAATTAACCAAAGTTTCAGCCACCCACCGGGAACCAGTATAGTTCCTGAACCAAAATTTTGGGCTTGTGGTCAGCTCACAGAAAAACGAGTTGAAAAATGGAGCTCAGGGTCATAGCAATTCCCAAACTGGCAGAGTAATAAAGGACAACTATCGTCCAAAAATCTGTTGAGGGAAGGCAACGAGGTGGACTTGAAAGCGAGCCAGAATAGCATGAAACAGATTTCAAGAGGTACATTGGAATCGCCTTTAAAGCACAGAAAGACGGGCACAACTTCGACAATGATGCACTTGGCCAAGAAGGGCGTATGCGTTTTTTCCTGAATATATTCAGGAGAAAACACAAACGAAATTTCTCCCAAGCAAGCAAGTGTGCAATGCAAATCTGCACTACAAAGAAGTATCACTTCCCACCGGTCAAAAGGGACATCCGCAAAATGTGTAAAAACCAGAAAGGCAATACAGGCCCTGGAGAACAGGGAGCCTAGTTATGCTGATGGGTGGGATGTAAATTGCCAACTGCCTCTCTGGAGGAGTGCATTGTGTTCCCTCAAACAAGTAAACAAAATAGCTACAGAGCCAAGGGCACTTCCAGTCTAGGGAATATACCTTGGGAAAACTGAAAATCAAAAAGACAGATCCACCCCAAAATTTAGGGCTGCACTGCTTACAAGAACCTCAACTTGGATACACCTTAAATATCCCAAGAAATACAAAAATGGTTTAAGAAATTGTGTTACTTTCGTAGGATGGAATATCCCTCATCCATGAAATCAATGTCATAAGGCCAGTAGCAGCAAAATGAGTGGATTCATGTTCGATGATTTTAAGTGAAATAAGTCACAGAGAAAATGTAACTTATCATAAGATATCACTTATGAAGGTCCTGTAAACATGGCTACACATGAACTGAGTTATGAAATATAACAGAGTCTCACATTTATAAAAGACTCTTATGCCTGCTTAAGGGGGAAGGAGAGGTGGGGTGATGCATAAAACCAGAGTTTGACATTAGTATATGTACCGTTCCAAAAACCAACTACGGATTATACAAGTCCTACAACTTCCTCAGTGAAAGGGATTCAAAACCCCATATTTCCCGCAGAGGAATATATCTGACTAGTAAGAATATTAACACCTATGTATTGATATGTATCCGTAATGGAATCAAGTGTGTCTAGATAGGCATAAACATGGCAGTGAGAATCAGCTCAAACACACTATAAAAAGGAATTTCAAAAACAAAACAAAAAAACAGGGAAATTCTTTACAATTCCTTCAGGGGCTCTGATGAAACCTGGAATGACCCTATCTAAAACGACAGCTGGATGTGGCATAAGGCTGGACACTTGGGACTGAGAGGATTGGTGAGATTGGGTCAGCAAATGCAGACCATTTAAAGCAATAATGCGTGGCACACATTCCAAGGGTCCCAACTCTCCAGGTTGTAGGGAATATCACTACAGCTATAACCTGTATGGGAAACCAAAAGAATGGACACACTGTGAATATGAAAGGTTTCTAAAACACAACTAATAGTCCCTCTCCTGGTGCTTCGGTTTGAATTTCCAACTGCTTTACTATCAATCTCCCAACTTGGAGAGACAGCCCCTTAACCACCTTGTTCTCACAGGTTGCAAATTAGGCAGAGGATGAAAGGAAAGATGGAGAACCAGTGAGAGAGTAGCTGTTAGGCATTTGGACGGGCACATGTCACTCTAATTTCCAGGCAGAAAGAAGAATTAACCAAAGTCTCAGCCATCCGCCGGGAACCAGTATAGGTCCTGAACCAAAATTTTGGACTTGTGGTCAGCTCACAAAAAACGACTTGAAAAATGGAGCTCAGGGGCATGGCAATTCACAAGCTGGCAGAGTAATAAAGGGCAACTATCGTTCAAAAATCTCTTGAGGGAAGGCAACAAGGTGGACTTGAAAGTGAGCCAGAATATCAGGAAACAGATTGCAAGAGGTACATTGGAATCACATTTAAAGCACAGGAAGAGGGGCACAATTTCGACAATGATGCACTTGCCCAAAAAGGGTGTATGCGTTTCCTCCTGAATATATTCAGGAGGAAACGTATACACCCTTTTTGGCCAAGCAAGCCAGCGGGCAATGCAATTCTGCAGTACACAGAAGTATCACCCCCTAGCGGTCAAAAGGGACATCCGCAAAATGTGTAAAAACAGAAAGGCAAGACAGGCCCTGGAGAACAGGGAGCCTAGATATGCTGATGGGCAGGACGTAAATTGCCAACCGCCTATCTGGAGGAGTGCAATGTGATGCCTAAAACAATTAAACAACAGAGCTACAGAGCCAAGTGCACTTCCAGTCTAGGGAATATACCTTCGGAAAACTGAAAATAAAAAGACAGAGCCACCCCATAATTTAGGGCTGCACTGCTTACAAGAACCTCAACTTGGTTACATTTTGATGACAAGAGCATGGCGCATTGTGATAAGATGGGTCATGGAGCAATGTGCTGACAAGCACATGGAGCACTCTTATGACAAGGGTCAGGGAGCATTGTGCTGAGGAAGGCATAGAATATGTTGATGACCAGTGTCAGAGAGCATTGTGATGAAAAGTTCATGGAGCATTGTGGTGACAAAGTCACAGAGACTTGTGATGACGAGGGTATGGACCATTGTGATGACAAAGGTCATGAATCATTGTTATGAAGAGTCACGGAGAATTGTGATGAAAGGGTCATGGAATCATTGTGATGACAAGGGCATGGAGCATTGTGATGACAAGGTCATAGAGTATTGTGAAGAGAGGTGTCAGGGAGCACTGTGATGACATATGTCATGGCCCATTGTGATGACAATGGCATGGGGCATTGTGATGCCAGGTGTCATGGAGTATTGTGATGACAAAGGTTATGGAGTATTGTGTTGACAACGGCTTGGAGCACTGTGATAACAAGGGTCATGGAGCATTGTGATGACAAGGGCATGGAGCGTTGTGATGACAACGGACATTGAGAATTTTGATGACAATATCGTGAAGAATTTTGATGACAAAGGCATGGAGCTTGCTATGACAGGGGTCATATGGCATTGAGATGACAATTTCATGGAAAATTTTCATGACAATTGCATGTAACATTGTGATGAGAAGTGTCATGGGGCATTGTGATGACAAGGACGTGGAGAATTGTGATGACAAGGGACATGGAGCATTGTTATTACCAGGGAATGGAGCATTGTGATTATCAGGGAATGGAGCATTGTGATAGCAAAACCGTGGAGCACTGTGATGAGAAGGCCATGAATAACTGTGATGACGAGCCTCATGGAGCACTGTATTGACAAGGGGCATGGAGCATTCTGATGACAGTTGTCATGGAGCATTGTGATGACAGGGGTCATGGAACATTGTGATGACAGGGGTCATGGAGCATTGTGATGACAAGGGTCACGGAGCATTCTGATGATAAGCTTGTGGAGTATTGTGATGACAATGGCATGGAGCATTGTGATGAAAAGGGCATAGATCACTGTGATGAAAAAGGCATGGAGCGTTGTCATGAGGGTTTCAAGGAGCATACTGATGACAAGTGTCAGGGAGCATTGTGATGACCAGTGTATTGAGCACTGTGATGACAAAGGTCATGGAGCCTTGTGATGAGAAGACGATGGAAAATTGTGATGACGAGAGTCATGGACCTTTGTGATGACAAAGGTCATGGAGCATTTTGATGACAATGGCGTTGTGCATTGTAATGAGAAAGGCAGGGAACATTGTGAAGACAGGGTCATGGAAAAATTTGATGAAAATGGTCATGGATCATTTTGATGACAGGGGATATGGAACATTGTGATGTCAGGGGTCATGGAGCTTTGTGATGAATAGGGTCATGGAGCATTTTGATGCCAGGGGTTATGGAACATTGTGATATCAGGCGTCATGGAGCATTGTGATGACAAGGGCATGGAGCATTGGTCTGAAAATTTCATGGATTATGTGATGAGAGTGGGCATGGGGCATTTTGATGACAAGGGCACGGAACACTGTGATACATGGGTCATGGAGGATTGTAATGACAAGGGCATGGAGCATGGTGATGAGAAGGGCATCGAGCATTGTGATGACAAATGTCATGGAGCTTTGTGATGACAAGAGCATGGAACAATGGGATCAGGGGGTTCATGGAGCATCTTGATGACAATGGCATGGATCATTGTGATGCCAAGGGTCATGGAGATATGTGACGACAAATGTCATGGAGCATTTTGATGACAAGGGCGTGGTGCATGGTGTTGTGAAGGGAAGGGAGCATTGTGATGACAGAGTCGAGCAGCAATTTGATGAAAATTGTCATGGAAGATTTTGATGATATGGGTTATGGAACATTGTGATGTCAGGGGTCATGGAACATTGTGATGACAGGGGTGAGGAAGTATTGTGATGACTATTGATGGAACATAGTGATATCAGTTGTGAGAGAGCATTTTGTTGAAAAGTGCATGGAGCATTGTGATGACAAGGGTTTATGGAGCACTGTGATGACAAGGTTGTGGAGCATTGTGATGACAGGGTTGAGGAAGTATTGTGATGACTAGTGATGGAACATAGTGATATCAGTTGTGAGAGAGCATTTTGTTGAGAAGTGCATGGAGCATTGTGATGCCCAGGGTTTATGGAGCATTGTGATGACAAGGTTGTGGAGCATTGTGATGACAGGCGCATGTCACATTGTGATAACATGGGTCATGGAGCAATGTGCTGACAAGCACATGGAGCATTGTGAGGAAAAGGGGGATGGAGCACTGTGCTGAGAAAGGCATAGAGCATTTTGATGACAAGGGTCAGAGAGCATTGTTATGAAAAGTTCATGGAGCATTGTGGTGACAAAGTCACAGAGACTTGTGATGATGAAAGCATGGACCATTGTGATGACAAAGTTCATAAAGCACTGTGATGACTGGAGTCACGGAGGATTGTGATGACACGGGAATGGAGCATTGTGATGACATGGGCATAGAGCATTGCTCTGACAAGTTTTATGGATTATTGTGATGACAGTGGGCATGGCACATTGTGATTCCAAGGGCATGGAGCATTGTGATGACAAGATCATACAATATTGTGAAGACAGGTGTCAGGGAGTATTGGGGTGACATATGTCATGGTCCATTGTGATGAGAAGTGCATGGGGCATTGGAATGCCAAGTGTCATGGAGGATTGTGATGACAAAGGTAATGGAGCATTGTGATGACAAGGGCTTGGAGCTTCGTGATGACAAGGTCATGAAACATTGTGATGACAACATCATGGAGCATTGTGATGACAAGGGCCTTTGAGAATTTTGATGACAAGGTCGTGAAGCATTGTGATGACAAGCGCATGGAGCTTGCTATGACAGGGGTCATGGAGCATTGTGATGTACAAGTGCATGGAGAATTGTATTGACAAGAGCATGTAACATTTTGATGAGAAGTGTCATGGAGCATTGTGAGGAAAAGGACATGTAGAATTGTGATGACCAGGGCATGGAGCATTGGGATTACAAGACCGTGGAGCATTGTCATAAGAAGACCACGGATAATTGTGATGAGGATCGTCATGGAGCACTGTAATGACAAGGGGCATGGAGCATTGTGATGACAGGTGTCATGGATCATTGTGATGACAAGTGTCATGGACCATTCTGATGACAAGCTTGTGGAGTAATGTGATGACAATGGCATGGAGCATTTTGATGAAAAGGGCATGGAGCATTGTGATGAAAAAGGCATGGAGCCTTTTCATGACAGTGTTCAAGGAGCATTCTGATGACAAGTCTCAGGGAGCATTGTGATGACAAGTGTATTGAGCATTGTGATGACAAATTTCATGGAGCATTGTGATGACAGGCATCATGGAGCGTTATGATGACAAGTGTTATGAACATTGTGATCACAAGTCTTTGGAGCATTGTGATGACAGAAATCATGTATCATTTTCATTTCAAGGAGCATGGATCATTGTGATGACAAGGGCATGAAGCAATGTGAACCCAAGGTTCATGGAGGATTTTGATGACAATGGGAATGGAGTATTGTGATGACAAGCGCATGCAGCATTGTGATGACAAGGTCATGTAGCATTTTGCTGACAAATGCATGGAGCATTTTGATGACAAGTGTCATGGAGCATTGTGATGACAAGCGTCATAGAGCATTGTGATTACAGGGGTCATGGAGCATTGGGACGGCAAGCACATGGATCAATGTGATGACAAGTGTCATGGAGCCTTTCGATGACAAGATTCCCAGATCATTGTGTTGTCTGGTGTCATGCAGCGTTGTGATGACAGTGGTCATGGAGCATTGTGAATACAGGGGTCATGGAGCATTGTGATGAGAATTTCATGGAGCACTGAGCTGACAATATTCCTTGAGTATTGTGATGGCAGGGCTCATGGAGCATTGTGATGACAAGGGAATGTAGCATTGGGATGACAATGTCCTGGAGCATTGTGATGAGCAGACCATGGAGCATTCTGATGACAAGTCTCATGGAGCATTCTGATGAAATGGGGCATGGAGCATTGTGATTACAGGGGTCTTGGAGTATTGTGATGACAAGGGTCATGGAGCCTTGTGATGACAAACCGTGGAACATTGTGATGGCAGGGGTCATGGAGCATTGTTATGACAGGTGTAATTGAGCATTGTGATGACAAGGGCATGGAGCAATGTGATGAGAGATTTCATTGAGCATTGTGTTGACAATGGCATGGAGCATTGTGATGCCAAGTGTCATGGAGCTTTGTGATGAAAAATGTCATTGGGCATTTTAATGACAAGTGCGTGGAGCATTGTGATGAGAAGGGCCGGGAGCATTGTGATGACAGGGTCATGGAGCAATTTGATTAAATGCGTCATGGAATATTTTGATGACAGGCGTTATGGAACATTGTGATGTCAGGGGTCATGAAGCATTGTGATGAAATGTGTCATGGAGCATTTTGTGACAGGGTTTATGGAACATTGTGATGTCAGGGGTCATGGAGCATTGTGATGACAAGGGCACGGAGCAATATGATGGCAGGGGCATGGAACATTTGTCTGACAAGTTTCATGGATTATTGTAATGACAGTGGGCATGGAGCATTGTGATGACAAAGGTCACAGAGCCTTGTGTGAAGAGAGCATGGACCACTGTGTTGACAAAGGTCATGAAGCACTGTGATGACTGGAGTCACGGAGCATTGTGATGGCAAGTGTCATGGAGCATTGTGCTGACAAGCGCATGGGGCATTTTGATGACAAGTGTCATGGAGCATTGTGCTGACAAAGGCATGGAGCATGGTGATGACAAGGGACACAGAGCATTGTGATGAAATATTCATGGAGCATTGTGGTGACAAAGATCTCAGAGCCTTGTGTGACGGGGGCATGGACAATTGGTCTGACATGTTTCATGGATTATTGTGATGACAGTGGGCATGGAGCATTTTGATGACAAAAGTCATGAAGCATTGTGATGACTGGAGTCACGGAGCATTTTGATGACATGGGTAATGGAGCATTGTGATGACATGGGCATGGAGCATTGTGATGACAGTGGCATGGAACATTTGTCTGGACAAGTTTCATGGATTATTCTGATGAGAGTGGGCATGGCGCATTGTGATGACAAGGGCATCGAAAATTGTGATGACAAGGTCATGGAGTACTGTGAAGACTGGTGTCAGGGAGCATTGTGATGACATATGTCATTGTCCATTGTGATGACAATGGCATGGAGCATTGTGATACCACGTGTCATGGAAGATTGTGATGACAAAGGTAATGGAGCATTTTGATGACAAGGGCTTGGAACATTGTGATGACAAGGGTCATGGAGCATTGTGATGAGAGGGGTCATGGAGCATTGTGATGACAACAGTCATGGAGCATTGTGATGAGAAGTTCATGGAACATTGGGCTGAAAATATTCATGGAGTATTGTGATGACAGGGATCAAGGAGCATTGTGATGACAAGTGTATTGAGCATTGTGATGACAAAGGTCATGGAGCATTGTGATGAGAAAACCATGGATAATTGTCATGATGAGCGTCATGGGGCGTTGTGATGACATGTGTTATGGAACATTGTGATCACCAGGGTTTGGAGCATGGTGATGACCGAGGTCATGGAGCATTTTGATTTCATTGTGATGAAAATAGCATGAAGCATTATGATGATGGGCATGGTGCATTGTCATGACAGGGTTCATGGAGAATTGAGATGAAAAGTGGCCAGGAGCATTGTGATTAAAGTGGATTTGGAACATTATGATGATAAGGGCATGGAGCATTGTGATGAGAAGGCAATGGAGCATTCTGATGACATGCGTCATGTAGTTTTGTGATGACAAGGGCATGGAGCGTTGTGAAGACAGTGGCATGGAAAATTGGTGTAACACGTTTTATGGATCATTGTGATGACAGTGGCCATGGCGAATTGTGATGACAAGGGCATGGAGCATTGTGACGCCAAGTGTCATGGAGGATTGTGATGACAAAGGTAATGGAGCATTGTGATGACAAGGGCATGGAGCATTGTGATAACAAGGGTCATGGAGCATTGTGATGAAAACGGGCATTGAGAATTTTGATGACATGGTATGAAGCATTATGATGACAAAGCCATGGATCTTGCTATGACAGGTGTCATGGGACATTTCGATGACAAGTGCATGGAGAATTGTGATGACAAGAGCATGTAAAATTGTGATGAGAAGTGTCATGGAGCATTGTGATGACAAGAACGTGGAGAATTGTGATGACAAGGTACATGCAGCATTGTTATGACCAGGGAATGGAGCATTGTGATCGAAAGACCATGGAGCACTGTGATGAGAAGAAAAATGGATAACTGTGATGACGAGCATCATGGAACACTGTAATGACAAGGGGCATGGAGCATTATGATGACAGGCGTCATGGAGCATTGTGATGACAGAGGTCATGGAACATTGTGATGACAGGGGTCATGGAGCATTCTGATGATAAGCTTGTGGAGTATTGTGATGACAATGGCATGGAGCATTGTGATGAAAAGGGCATGGATCATTGTGATGAAAAATGCATGTAGCCTTTTCATGACAGATTTAAAGGAGCATTCTGACAACAAGTGTCAGGGAGCATTGTGATGACAAGTGTGTTGAGCATTGTGATGAAAATGGTCATGGAGCATTGTGATGACAAGGGCATGTAGTATTTTGATGACAGGCATCATGGAGCATTGTGATGTCAAGTGTTATGGAACATTGTGATCACAAGGGTTTAGAGCATTGTGATGACATGTCATGGAACACTCTGATACATGGGTCATGAAGGATTGTAATGACAAGGGCATGGAGCATTGTGATGAGAAGGGCATCAAGCATTTTGATGACAAGCATCTTGGAGGTTTGTGATGACCAGGACATGGAACAATGTGATGAGAGGCTTCATGAAGCATTGTGATGACAATGGCATGGAACATTGTGATGCAAAGGGTCATGGAGCTTTGTGATGACAAAGGTCATGGAGCACTTTGATGACAAGTGCATCGTGCATTGTGATTAGAAGGGCAGCGTGCATTGTGATGACAGGGTCATGGAGCAATTTGATGAAAAGTGTCATCGAACCTTTTGATGACAGGGGTTATGGAACATTGTGATGACAGGGTTCATGGAGCATTTTGATGAAATGGGTCATGGAGAATTTTGATGACAGGTGTTATGGAACATTGTGATGTCAGGGGTCATTGAACATTGTGATGATAAGGACATGTACCATTGTGATGACAGGGGTCATGGAACATTGTGATGACAGGGGTGAGGGACTATTGTGATGACTAATGATGGAACATTGTGATATCAGTGGTGAGAGAGCATTTTGATGAGAAGTGTATGGAGCATTGTGATGACAATGTTTATGGAGCATTGTGATGACAAGGTTGTGGAGCATTGTGATGACAAGTGCATGACACATTGTTATGACATAATTTATGGAGCATTGTTCTGATTAGCACATGGAGCATTATGATGACAATGGTAATGGAGCATTCTGCTGAGGAAGGCATGGAGCATTGTGATGACAAGGGTCAAGGAGCATTGTGATCAAATGTTCATGGAGCATTGTGGTGACAAAGGTCACAGGGACTTGTGATGAAGAGGGCATGGACCATTGTGATGACAAACGTCATGAATCATTTTTATGACTGGAGTCAAGGAGGACTGTGATGACAGGGGTCATGGAGCACTGTGACGAAAAGGGCACGGAGCATTGTGATGACAGGGCCATAGAGCATAGCTCTGACAAGTTTTATGGATTATTGTGATGACAGTGGGCATGGCGCTTTGTGATAACAAGTGCATGGAGCATTGTGATGACAAGGTGATACAGTAGTGTGAAGACAGGTGTCAGGGAGCACTGTGATGACATATGCGGAGGTCCATTGTGATGACAATGGCATGGAGCATTGTGATGCCAAGTGTCATGGAGGATTGTGATGACAAGAGCTTGGAGCATTGTGATGACAAGGGTCATGGAGCATTGTGATGAAAAGGGCATGGAGCATTGTGATTACAGGGGTCTTTTAGCATTGTGATGAAAAGGGAATGGATCATTGTGATGGAAAAGGCATGGAGCCTTGTTATGACAGGGTTCAAGGAGCATACTGACGACAAGTGTCAGGGAGCATTGTGATGACAAGTAAATTGAGCATTGTGATGACAAAGGTCATGGAGCATTGTGATGAGAAGACCATGGATAATTGTGATGACCAGCGTCATGGGACATTGTGATGACAAGGGTTATGGAACATTGTGATCACAAGGGTTTGGAGCATTGTGATGACAGAGGTCATGGAGCATTTTGATTTCATTGTGATGACCATAGCATGAAGCATTATGATGATGAGCATGGTTCATTGTGATGACAGGGTTCATGGAGCATTGAGATGAAAAGCGGCATGGAGAATTGTGATTAAATTGGTCTTGGAGCATTGTGATGACAAGGGCATGGAGCATTGTGATGAGAAGGCAATGTAGCATTATGATGACATGCGTCATGGACCTTTGTGATTACAAGGGCATGGAACATTGTGATGACAGTGGCATGGAAAATTGGTCTAACAAGTTTCATGGATTATTGTGATGACAGTGGGCATGGATTATTTTGATGACAAGGGCATGGAGCATTCTGATGATAAGCTTGTGGAGTATTGTGATGACAATTGCATGGAGCATTGTGATGAAAATGGCATGGATCATTGTGATGAAAAATGCATGGAGCCTTTTCATTACAGGTTTCAAGGAGCATTCTGACAACAAGTGTCAGTGAGCATTGTGATGACAAGTGTATTGAGCATTGTGATGACGATGGTCATGGAGCATTGTGATGACAATGGCATGGAGTATTGTGATGACAGGCATCATGGATCATTGTGATGTCAAGGGTTATGGAACATTGTGATCACAAGGTTTTGGAGCATTGTGATGACAGGTCATAGATCATTTTGATTTCAAGGAGCATGGAGAATTGTGATGACAAGAGCATGTAACATTGTGATGATAAGTGCATGTAGCATTTTGATGACAGGTGTCATGCAACAATGTGAAGACAGGGGTGATGGAGTATTGGGATGACTAGTGATGGAACATTGTGATATCAGTGGTGAGAGAGCATTTTGATAAGAAGTGCATGGAGCACTGTGATGACAAAGTTTATGAAGCATTGTGATGACAAGGATGTGGAGCATTGTGATAACAAGCACATGGTGCATTGTGATGACATGGGTCATGGAGCATTGTGCTAAAAAGCTCATGGAGCATTGTGATGACAAGAGTCATGGAGCATTGTGCTGAGAAACGCATAGAGCATTGTGATGACAAGGGTCACAGTGAATTGTAATGAAAAGTTCATGGAGCATTGTGGTGACAAAGGTCATGGAGCATTGTGATGAGAAGTCCATTGAACATTCTGATGAGATGCATCATGGAGCTTTGTGATGACAAGGGCATGGAGCATTGTGATTACAGGGGTCATGGAACATTGTGATGACAGGGGTGAGGGAGTATTGTGATGACTAGTGATGGAACATTGTGATATCAGTGGTGAGTGAGCATTTTGATGAGAAGTGCATGGTGCATTGTGATAACAAGGTTTATGGAGCATTGTGATGATAAGGTTGTGGAGAATTGTGATGAGAAGCGCTTGGCACATTGTGATGTCAATGGTCATGGAGCATTGTGCTGAGAAGCGCATGGAGCATTGTGATGACAAGGGACATGGAGCATTGTGATGTCCAGGTCATGGAGCATTGTGATGGCAAGACCGTGGAGCATTGTAATCGCAGGACCATGGAGCATTTTGATGACGAGTGTCATTGAGCACTGTAATGACACGGGGCATGGAGAATTGTGTTGACAAGTGTCATGGATCATTGTGATGACAAGGGTCAAGGAGCATTCTGATGACAAGCTTGTTGAGTATTGTGATGACAATTGTATGGAGCATTGTGATGAAAAAGGCATGGAGCATTGTGATGAAAAAGGCATGGAACCTTTTCATGAGAGGGATCAAGGAGCATTCTGACGTCAAGTGTCAGGGAGCATTGTGATGACAAGTGTTTTGAGCATTGTGATGACAAAGTTCATGGAGCATTGTGCTGAGAGGACTATGGATAACTGTGATGAGGAGCGTCATGGGGCATTGTGATGACAAGTGTTATGGAACATTGTGATGACAAGTTTTTGGAGCATTGTGATGACAGAGGTCATGGAGCATTTTGATTTCATTGTGATGACAATAGCATGAAGCATTATGGTGATTGGCATGGTTCGTTGTGATGACAGGGTTCATGGAGCATTGAGATGAAAAGGGGTATGGAGCACTGTGATTACTCAGGTCATGGAGCCTTGTGATGACAAAGCCCTGGAACATTGTGATGACAGGGGTGAGGGAGTATTGTGATGACTAGTGATGGAAAATTGTGATATCAGTGGTGAGAGGGCATTTTGATGCGAAGTGCATGGAGCTTTGTGATGACAATGTTTGTGGAGCATTGTGATTTCAAATTCTGGGAGCATTGTGATGACAAGTGCATGGCGCACTGTGATGACATGGGTAATGGAGCATTGTGCTGACAAGTGCATGGAGCATTGTGATGACAAGTGTCATGGAGCATTGTGCTGACAAAGGCATGGAGCATGGTGATGACAAGGCTCAGAGAGCATTGGAATGAAAAGTTCACGGAGCATTGTGGTGACAAAGTTCACAGAGCCATGTGATGGCGAGGGCATGGACCATTGTGATGACAAAGTCATGAAGCATTGTGATAACTGAAGTCACAGAGCATTGTGATGACAAGGGAATGGAGCATTGTGATGACAGGGTCATGGAGCATTGGTCTGACAAGTTTCATGGATTATTGTGATGACAGTCGGCAAGGCGCATTGTGATGACAAGGGCATGGAGCATTGTGATGACAAGGTCATGGTGTATTGTTAAGACAGGTGTCAGGGTGCATTGTGATGGCATATGTCATGTTCCATTGTGATGACAATTGCATGGAGAATTGTGATGCCAAGTGTCATGGAGGATTGTGACGACAAAGGTAATGGAGCATTGTGATGACAAGGGCTTGGAGCATTGTGATGACAACGGTCATGGAGCATTGTGATGAAAAGGGCATGGAGCATTGTGATGACAAGGGCTTTTGATAATTTTGGTGACAAGTTCGTGAAGCACTGTGATGAAAAGCACATGGAGCTTGCTATGACAGGGGTCATGGAGCATTGTGATGACAAGTGCATGGAGAATGTGATGACAAGGGCATGTAACATTGTGATTTGAAGTGTCATGGAGCATTTTGATGGCAAGACGGTGGAGCATTGTGATGAGAAGTCCATGGATAATTGTGATGACGAGCGTTATGGAGAACTGTAATGACAAAGGACATGGAGCACTGTGATGACTGGTGTCATGGAGCACTGTGATGATAGGTGTCATGGAGTATTTTAATGACAAGAGTCCCGGATCACTGTGTTGTCAAATGTCAAGGAGCGTTGTGATGACAGTGGTCATGGAGCATTGTGATGACAGTCGTCATGGAGCATTGTGATGACAAGGGCATGGAGCACTGTGAATGAGAAGGCCGTGGAGCATTCTGATGGCATGCGTCATGGAGCTTTATGATGACAAGGACATGGAGCATTGTGATTACAGGGTCTTGGAGCATTGTGATGACAAGGGTCATAGAGTCTTGTGAACACAAGGCCATGGAACCTTGTGATGGCAGGGGTCATGGAGCATTGTTATTAAAGGGGTAATGGAGCATTGTGATGACAAGGGCATGGAGCATTGGTCTGAAAAGTTTCATGGATTATTGTAATGAGAGTGAGCATGGAGCATTGTGATGACAAGGGAAGTAACACTGTGATACATGGGTCATGGTCTACTGTAGTGACAATGGCATGGAGCATTGTGATGAGAAGGGCATCGATCATTGTGATGACAAGCGTCATGGAGATTTTTGATGACAAGGGCATGGATCAATGTGATGAGAGGCTTCATGGATCATTGTGTTGACAATGGCATGGAGCATTGTGATGCCAAGGTTCATGGAGCTTTGTGATGACAAATGTCATGGAGCATTGTGATGACAAGGGAGTGGTACATTGTGATGAAAAGGGCATGTAGCATTGTGATGACTGGGGTCATGGAACATTGTGATGACAAGTGTGAGGGAGTATTGTGATGACTAGTGATGGAACATTGTGATATCAGTGGTGAGAGATCATTTTCATGAGAAGTGCATGGAGCATTGTGATGACAAATTTTATGGAGCTTTGTGATGACAAGTTTTATGGAGCTTTGTGATGACAAGGATGTGGAGCATTGTGATGACAAGCACATGACGCCCTGTGATGACATGTGTCATGGAGCATTGTGCTGACAAGCTCATGGAGCATTGTGATGAAAAGCATCATGGAGCATTGTGCTGACAAAGTCATGGAGCATTTTGATGCCAAGGGTCACAGAGCAAAGTGATGAAAAGTTCATGGACCATTGTGATGACAAAGGTCATAAATCATTGTGATGACTGGAGTCACGGAGCATTGTGATGACAGGGGTCATGGAGCATTGTGATGACAAGGGCATGGAGCATTGTGATGACAGGGGCATGGAGCATTGGTCTGACAAGTTTCATGGATTATTGTGATGAAATTGGGCATGGCGCCTTGTGATGACAAGGGAATGGAGCTTTGTGATGACAAGGTCATAGATTACTGTGAAGAGAGGTGTCAGGGAGCACTGTGATGACATATATCATGGTGCATTGTGATGACAATGGCTTGCAGCATTGTGATGACAAGTGTCATGGAGGAATGTGATGACAAAGGTAATGGAGCATTGTGAAAACAAGGGCTTGGAGCATCGTGATGACAAGGGTCATGGAGCATTTTGATGACAAGGGCATGGAGCATTGTGATGACAAGGGCACGGAGCATTGTGATAACAACGGCCATTGAGAATTTTGATGACAACGTCGTGAAGCATTGTGATGAGAAGCACATGGAGCTTGCTATGACAGGGGTCATGGAGCATTGTGATGACAAGTGCATGGATAATTGTGATGACAAGAGCATGTAACATTGTGATGAGAAGTATCATGGATCATTGTGATCACAGGAACGAGGAGAATTGTGATGACAAGGGACCTGGAGCATTGTGATGACCAGGGCATTGAGCATTGTGATGGCAAGATGGTGGAGCATTGTGGTGAGAAGGTCATGGGTAATTGTGATGACGACCTTCATGGAGCACTGTAATGACAAGGGGAATGGAGCATTGTGATGACAGGTGTCATGGATCATTGTGATGACAGGGGTCATGGAGCCTTCTTATGAAAAGCTTCTGGAGTATTGTGATGACACTGGCATGGAGCATTGTGATGAAAAAGGCATGGAGCCTTTTCATGACAGGGATCAAGGAGCATTCTGACCACAACTGTCAGGGAGCATTGTGATGACAAGTGTATTGAGCATTGTGATGACAAAGTTCATGCAGCATTGTGATGACAGGCATCATGGAGCGTTGTGATGACAAGTGTTATGGAACATTGTGATCACAAGTGTTTGGAGCATTGTGATGACAGAGGTCATGGATCATTTTCATTTCAAGGACCATGGAGCATTGTGATGACAAGGGCATGAAGCAATGTGAACCCAAGGTTCACTGAGGATTTTGATGACAATGGGAATGGAGTATTGTGATGACAAGCGCATGGAGCATTGTGATGACAAGGTCATGAAGCATTTTGCTGACAAATGCATGGAGCATTTTGATGACAAGAGTCATGGAGCACTGTGATGACAAGCGTCATGGAGCATTGTGATTACAGGGGTCATGGAGCATTGTTATGGCAAGGGCATGGATCATCGTGATGACAAGTGTCATGGAGAATTTTGATGACAAGAGTCCCAGATCATTGTGTTCTCAGGGGTCATGGAGCATTGTGATGACTGTGGTTATGGAGCATTGTGATGACATGGTTCATGGAGCATTGTGATGAGAAGGTCATAGAGAATTGGGCTAAAAATATTCATGGAGTATTGTGAAGGCAGGGGTCATGGAGCATTGTGATGGCAAGGGAATGGAGCATTGTGATGGGAAGGTACTGAAGCATTGTGATGAGAAAACATTGGAGCCAAGTATTGACGAGTCTCATGGAGCATTCTGATGAAAAAGGGCATGGAGAATTGTGATTACATGGGTCTTGGAACATTGTGATGAAAAGGGGATGGATCATTGTGATGAAAAAGGCATGGAGCCTTGTCATGCCAGGGTTCAAGGAGCATAATGACGACAAGAGTCAGGGATCATTGTGATGACAAGTGTATTGAGCATTGTGATGACAAAGGTCATGGAGCATTGTGATGAGAAGGCCATGGATAATTGTGATGACGAGCGTCTTGGGGCATTGTGATGACAAGTTTTATGGAACATTGTGATCACAAGGGTTTGGAACATTGTGATGACAGAGGTCATGGAGCATTTTGATTTCATTGTAATGAAAATAGCATGAAGCATTATGATGATGGGCATGGTTCATTGTGATGACAGGGTTCATGGAGCACGGAGATGAAAAGGGGGATGAAGCATTGTGATTACAGGGGTCTTGGAGAATTGTGATGAAAAGATCATGGAGCATTCAGCTGAAAATATTCATGGAATATTCTGATGAAAGTGGTAATGGAGCATTGTGATGACAAGGGTCATGGAACATTCTGATGACAAGGGTCATGGAACATTCTGAAGACAAGCTTGTGGAGTATTGTGATGACAATGGCATGGAGCATTGTGATGACAAGGGCATGGAGTATTGTGATGACAGGCATCATGGAGCGTTGTGATGACAAATGTTATGGAACAATGTGATCACAAGGGTTAGGAGCACTGTGATGACAGAGGTCATGGATCATTTTGATATCAAGGAGCATGGAGCATTGTGATGACAGAGGTCATGGAGCATTGTGATGAGAAGATCATGGAGCATTGAGCTGAAAATATTCATGGAGTATTCTGATGAAAGGGGTCATGGAGCATTGTGATGACAAGGTCCTGGAGCCTTGTGATGAGAAGTCTCAAGGAGCATTCTGATGAAAAGGGGCATGGAGCATTGTGATTACAGGGGTCTTGGAGCACTGTGATTACAAGGGCATGGAGCATTGTGAGAGATGTCCAAGGAGCATTCTGATGATATGCGTCATGCAGTTTGTGATGACCAGGGCATGGAGCATTTTGATTACAGAGGTCTCGGAGCATTGTGATGAAAAGAGCATGGATCATTGTGATGAAAAAGGCATGGAGCCTTGTCATGACATGGTTCAAGGAGCATACAGACGACAAGCGTCAGGGAGCATTGTGATGACAAAGGTCATGGAACATTTTGATGAGAAGTGTCAGGGAGCATTGTGATGGCAAGACGGTGGAGCATTCTGATGAGAAGACCATGGATAATTGTGATGACGAGCGTCATGGAGAACTGTAATGACAAGGGGCCTGGAGCATTGTGATGACAGGTGTCATGGAGAATTGTGATGACAGGGGTCATGGAGCATTGTGATGAGAAGATCATGGAGCATTGAGCTGAAAATGTTCATGGAATATTCTGATGAAAGTTATCATAGAGCATTGTGAATGCAAGGTCCTGGAGCACTCTGATGAGAAGACCATGGAGCCTTGTGATGAGAAGTCTCATGGAGCATTCTGATGAAAAGGGGCATGGAGCATTGTGATTACAGGGGTCTTGGAGCATTGTGATTACAAGGGCATGGAGCATTGTGAGAGATGTCCAAGGAGCATTCTGATGACATGAATCATGGAGCTTTGTGATGACCAGGGCATGGACCATTGTGATGACAAAGTCTTGAAGCACTGTGATGACTGGTGTCACGGAGCATTGTGATGACAGGTGTCATGGAGCATTGTGTTGACAAGTGCATGGAGCATTGTGATGAGAGGGGCATGGTGCATCGGTCTGAAAAATTTCATGGATTACTGTGATGACTGTGGGCATTGCACATTGTGATGACAAGGGCATGGAGCACTGTGAAGAAAAGGTCATGGAGTAATGTGAAGTCAGTTGTCAGGGTGCACTGTGATGACCTATGTCATGGTGCATTGTGATGACAATGGCATGGAGCATTGTGATGACAAGTGTCATGGAGGACTGTGATGACAAAGGTAATGGAGCATTGTGATGACCAGCGCTTGGATCATTGTGATGAGAAGTGTCATGGAGCATTGTGATGACAAGGGCATGGAGCATTTTGATGACTAGAGCCATTGAGAATTTTGATGCCAACTTCGTGAAACATTGTGATGACAAGCACACGGAACTTGCTCTGACAGGTGTCGTGGAGCATTGTGATGACAAGTGCATGTATAATTGTGATGACAATAGCATGTAACTTTGTGACGATAAGTTTCATGGAGCATTGTGATGACATGGACGTGGAGAAATGTGTTGACAAGGGACATGGAGCACTGTGATGACCAGGGAATTGAGCATTGTGATTGTAAGACCGTGGAGCATTGTGATGAGAAGGTCAAGGATAATTGTGATGACGAGCGTAATGGAGCACTGTAATGACAAGGGAAATAGAGCATTTTGATGACAGGTGTCATGGATCATTGTGATGACAGGGGTCATGGAGCATTCTGATGACAAGCTTGTGGAGTATTGTGATGACACTGGCATGGAGCATTGTGATGAAAAGGGCATGGAGCATTGTTATGAAAAAGGCATTGAGCCTTTTCATTACAGGGTTCAAGGAGCATTCTGACGACAAGTGTCAGGGAGCATTGTGTTGACAAGTGTACTTAGCATTGTGATGACAATGTTCATGCAGCATTGTAATGACAGGCATCATGGAGCGTTGTGATGACAAGTGTTATGGAACATTGTGATCACAAGGGTTTGTAGCATTGTGATGACAGAGGTCATGGATCATTTTCATTTCAATGGGCATCGAGCATTGTAATGACAAGGGCATGAAGAAATGTGAACCCAAGGTTCACCGAGGATTTTGATGACAATGGGAATGGAGTATTGTGATGACAAGCACATGGAGCTTTGTGATGACAATGTCGTAAAGCATTTTGCTGACAGAGGCATGGAGCATTTTGATGACAAGTGTCATGGAGCACTGTGATGACAAGCGTCATGGAGCATTGTGATTACAGAGGTCATGGAGCATTGGGATGGCAAGGGCATGGATCATCGTGATGACAAGTGTCATGGAGCATTTTGATGACAAGAGTCCCGGATCATTGTGTTGTCAGGGGTCATGGAGTATTGTGATGACAGTGGTAATGGAGCATTGTGATGACAGGGTTCATGCAGCATTGTTATGAGAAGGTCATAGAGCATTGGGCTAAAAATGTTCATGGAGTATTGTGAAGGCGGAGGTCATGGAGCATTGTGATGACAAGGGAATGGAGCATTGTGGTGAGTAGGTACTGAAGCATATTGATGAGAAAACATTGGAGCCTTGTATTGACGAGTCTCATGGAGCATTATGATGAAAAGGGGCATGGAGAATTGTGATTACATGGGTCTTGGAACATTCTGAAGAAAAGGGCATGGATCATTTTGATGAAAAAGGCATGGAACCTTGTCATGGCAGGGATCAAGGAGCATAATGACGACAAGTGTCAGGGAGCATTGTGATGACAAGTGTATTGAGCATTGTGATGACAAACGTAATGGAGAATTGTGATGAGAAGACCATGGATAATTGTGATTATGAGCGTCATGGGGCGTTGTGATGACAAGTTTTATGAAACACTGTGATCACAAGGGTTTGGAACATTGTGATGACATAGGTCATGGAGCATTTTGATTTCATTGTAATGAAAATAGCATGAAACATTATGATGATAGGCATGGTTCATTGTGATGACAGGGTTCATGGAGCACGGAGATGAAAAGGGGCATGGAGCATTGTGATTACAGGGGTCTTGGAGCATTGTGATGAGAAGGTCATGGAGCATTGGGCTGAAAATCTTCATGGAGCATTGTGATTACAGGGGTCATGGAGCACTATGATGACAAGGGTCATGGAGCATTGTGATGACAAGCGTCACGGAACTTTCTGATTAAAGGTGTCATGGAGCATTGGGATGACAAGGGCATGGATCATTGTGATGACAAGTGTCATGGAGATTTTTGATGACAAGATTCCCGGATCATTGTGTTGTGAGGAGTCATGGAGCGCGGGTATGACAGTGGTCATGGAGCATTGTGATGACAGGGGTCATGGTGTATTGTGATGAGAAGGTCATGGATCATTGGGCTGAAAATATTCATGGAGTACTTTGATGACAGGGTTCATGGAGCATTGTGATGACAAGGGAATGGAGCATTGTGAATACAAAGTCCTGGAGAATTGTGTTGAGAAGGCCATGGACTCTTGTGATGACATGTCTCATGGAGCATTCTGATGAAAAGCAGCATGGAGCATTGTAATTACAGGGGTCTTGGAGCATTGAGATGACAAGGGCATGGAGCATGGTGATGAGAAGGCCATGGAGCATTCTGATGACATGCGTCATGGAGCATTGTGAAGACAATCACATGGAGCATTGTGATTACCGGCGTCTTGGAGCATTGTGATGAAAACGGCATGGATCATTGTGATGAAAAATGCATTGAGCCTTGTCATGACAGAGTTCAAGGAGCACACTGAGGACAAGTGTCAGGGAGCATTGAGATGACAAGTGTATTGAGCATTGTGATGACAAAGGTCATGGAGCATTGTGATGAGAAGACCATGGATAATTGTGTTGACGAGCGTAATGGGGCGTTGTGATGCCAAGTGTTATGGAAAATTGTGATCACAAGGGTTTGGGGCATTTTGTTGTCAGAGGTAATGGAGCATTTTGATTTCATTGTGATGACAATAGCATGAAGCATTATGATGATGGGCATGGAGCATTGTGATGACAGGGTTCATGCAGCATTGAGATGAAAAGTGGCATGGAACATTGTGATGACAAATATCACGAAGCATTGTGATGACTGGAGTCAAGGAGCATTGTGATGACAGGGGCCATGGAGCATTGTGATGACAAGGGCATGGAGCATTGGGATGAAAGGGGCATGGAGCATTGGTCTGACATGTTTCATGGATTATTGTGATGACAGAGGGTATGGCACATTGTGATAACAAGCGCATGGAGCATTGTGATGACAAGGTCATTGATTATTGTGAAGAAAGGTGTCAGGGAGCATTGTGGTGACATATGTCACGGTGCGTTGTGATGACAATGGCATTGAGCATTGTGATGCCAAGTCTCATGGAGAAATGTGATGACAAGTGTAATGGAGCATTGTGATGACAAGGGCTTGGAGCATTGTGATGACAAGGGTAAAGGAGCATTGTGATGACAAGGGAATGGATCATTTTGATGACAAGGGTCATGGAGCATTTTGATGACAAAAGTCCCGGATCATTGTGTTGTCAGTGTTCATGGAGCATTGTGATGACATGGGTCATGGAGCATTGTGATGACAGGGTTCATGGGGCATGGTGATGAGAAGGTCATAGAGCATTGGGCTGAAAATGTTCATGGAGTATTGTGGTGACATGGGTCATGGAGCATTTTCATGAAAAGGGAATGGAGCATTTTGATGAAAATATCATGGAGCATGTTGATGAGAAGGCCATGGAGCATTCTGAAGACATTCATCATGAAGCTGTGTGATGACAACGGCATGGAGCATTGTGATTACAGGGGTCTTGGAGCATTGTGACAAAAGGGCATGGATCATTGTGATGAAAAATGCATGGAGCCTTGTCATGTCAGGGTTCAAGGAGCATACTGACGACAAGTGTCAGGGAGCATTGTGATGACAAGTGTATTGAGCATTGTGATGACAAGTGTATTGAGCATTGTCATGACAAGGTCATGGAGTATTGTGAAGACAGGTGTCAGGGAGCATTGTGATGACATATGTCATGTTCCATTGCGATGACAGTGGCATGGGGCATTGTGATGCCAAGTGTCATGGAGGATTGTGATGACAAAGATAATGGGCATTGTGATGATTAGGGCTTGGAATATTATGATGAGAAGGGACATTGAGAATTTTGATGTGGAGATCGTGAAGCATTGTGATGACAAGGTGTTGGAGCATTGTGATGAGAAGACCATGGAGCCTTGTGATGACAAGTCTCATGGAGCACACTGATGACAGGGGCATGGAGCAATGTGATTACAGGGGTCTTGGAGCATTGTGTTGACAAGGGTCATGGAGCCTTGTGATGACAGGGCCGTGGAACATTGTCATGACAGGGGTGAGGGAGTATTGTAATGACTAGTGATGGAACATTTTGATATCAGTGGTGAAAGAGCATTTTGATGAGAAGTGCATGGAGCTTTGTGATGACAATGTTTACAGAGCATTGTGATGATAAGGTTGTGGAACATTGTGATGACAAGCGCATGGCACATTGTGATGACATGGTTCATGGAGCATTGTTCTCACAAGCGCATGTAGCATTGTGATGCCAAGGGTCATGGAGCACTCTGCTGACAAAGGCATGGAGCATTGTGATGACAAGGGTCACAGAGCATTGTGATGAAAAGTTCATGGAGCATTATGGTGACAAATTTCAAAGAGCACTGTGATGAGGAGGGCATGGACCATTGTGATGACAAAGGTCAGGAAGCAATGTGATGACTGGAGTCACGGAGCACTGTGATGACAAAGGCATGGAGCATTGTGATGATAGGGGCATGGAGCATTGGTCTGACAAGTTTCATGGATTATTGTGATGATAGTGGGCATGGCACATTGTGATGACAAGCGCATGGAGCATTGTCATGACCAGGTCATGAGTACTGTGAAGACAGGTGTCAGGGAGCATTGTGATGACATATGTCATGGTGCATTGTGATGACAAAGGCATGGAGCATTGTGAAGCCAAGTGTCATGGAGGATTGTGATGACAACGGTAATGGAGCATTGTGATGACAAGGGCCATTGAGAATTGTGATGACAAGTTCGTGAAGCACTGTGATGAAAAGCATATGGAGCTTGCTATGACAGGGGTCATGGAGCATTGCGATGACAAGTGCATGGAGAATTGTGATGACAAGAGCATGTAACATTGTGATGAGAAGTGTCATGGAGCATTGTGATGGCAAGACCGTGGAACACTGTGATGAGAACACCATGGATAATTGTGATGACGAGCGTCATGGAGCATTGTGATGACAAGGGCCATTTAGAATTTTGATGCCAACATCGTGAAGCATTGTGATGACAAGTGCACGGAGCTTGCTATGACAGGGGACATGGAGCACTGCGATGAAAAGTGCATGGAGAATTGTGATGACAGTGGTCATGGAGCATTGTGATGAAAAGGGCATGGAGCATTGTGATGGAAAAGGCATGGAGCTCTTCATGACAGGGTTCAAGGAGCATTCTGATGACAAGTGTCAGTGAGCATTGTGATGACAAGTGTATTGTGCATTGTGATGACAATGTTCACGGAGCATTGTGATGACATGGGCATGGAGTATTATGATGACAGGTGTCATGGAGCGTTGCAATGACAAGTGTTGTGGAACAATGTGATCACAAGGGTTTGGAGCATTGTGATGATAGAGATCAGGGATCATTTTGATTTCAAGGAGCACGGAGCGTTGTGATGAAAGGGGTCATGGAACATTGTGATGAGAATATTATAGAAAATTGGGCTGAAAATATTCATGGAGTATTGTGATGACAGGGTTCTTGGAGCATTGAGATAACACGGGCATGGAGAATTGTGATGAGAAGGCCATAGTGCATTCTGATGACATGTGTCATGGAGGTTTGTGATGATAAGGGAAAGGAGCATTGTGACTACAGGGGTCTTGGAGCATTGTGATGAAAAGGGCATGGAGCCTTGTCATGACAGGGTTCAAGGAGCACACTGATGACAAGTGTCTGGGAGCATTGTGATGACAAGTGTATTAAGCATTGTTTTAACAAAGTTCATGGAGCATTGTGATGAGAAGACCATGGATAACTGTGATGAGGAGCGTCATGGGGCATTGTGATGTCAAGTGTTAGCGAACATTGTGATCACAAGGGTTGTAGCATTGCGATGACAGAGGTCATGGAGCATTTTGATTTGATTGTGATGACAAAAGCATGAAGCATTATGATGATGGGCATGGTGCATTGTGATGATAGGGTTCATGCAGCATTCAGATGAAAAGGGGCATGGAGCATTGTGATTAGAGGTGTCTTGAAGCATTGTGATGACAAGGGAATGGAGCATTGTGAATGAGAAGGCCATGGAGCATTCTGATGACATGCGCCATGGAGCTTTGTGATTACAACTGCATGGAGCATTGTGATTACAGGGTCTTGGAGCATTGTGATCACAAGGGTCATGGAGTCTTGTGATTACAAGGCCGTGGAACCTTGTGATGGCAGGTGTCATGGAGCATTGTTATGACAGGGGTAATGGAGCATTGTGATGACAAGGGCATCAGCATTGGTCTGAAGAGTTTCATGGATTATTGTGATGAGAGTGGGCATGGAGCATTGTGATGACAAGGTCACGGGACACTGTGTTACATGGGTCATGGAGGATTGTAATGACAAGGGCATGGAGCATTGTGATGAGAAGGGCATCGAGCATTGGTATCACAAGCGTCATGGAGCTTTGTGATGACAAGTGCATGGAGCAATTTGATGAGAGGGTTCATGGAGCATTGTGATGACAATGACATGGAGCATTGTGATGCCAAAGGTTATGGAACTTTGTGATGACAAATGTCATGGAGCAATTTTATGACAAGGGCATGGAGCATTGTGATTAGAAGGGCAGGGAGCATTGTGATGACAGGGTCATGGAGAAATTTGATGAAAAGTGTCATGGAACATTTTGATTAGAGGGGTTATAGACTATTGTGATGTCAGGGGTCATGGAGCAGTGTGATGAAAAGGGTCATGGAGCATTTTGATCAGAAGTTCATGGAGCTTTGCGCTGACAGTGTTCATTGAGTATTGTGATGGCAGGGGTCATGGAGCATTGTGATGACAATGGAATTGAGCATTGTGAGGAGAAGACCATGGAGCCTTTTGATGACAAGTATCATGGAGCATTCTGATGAAAAGGGGCATGGAGCATTGTGATTACATGGGTCTTGGAGCATTGTGAAGAATAGGGCATGGATGATTGTGATGAAAGACCATGGAGCCTTGTCATGAGAGGGTTCAAGTAGCATACTAACGACAAGTGTCAGGGAGCATTGTGATGACAAGTGTATGGAGCATTGTGATGACAAAGGTCATGGAGCATTGTGATGAGAAGACCATGGATAATTGTGATGATGAGCGTCATGGGGAGTTGTGATGACAAGTGTTATGGAACACTGTGAACACAAGGGTTTGTAGCATTGTGATGAAAGAGTTTATGGTGCATTCTGATTTCATTGTGATGACAATAGCATGAAGCATTATGATGATGGGCATGGTTCATTGTGACGACAGAGTTCATGCAGCATTTTGATGAAAACGGCATGGAGCATTGTGATGAGAAGGCCATGGAGCTGTCTGATGACAAGCGTCATGGTGCTTTGTGATGACAAGAGCATGGAGCAGTGTGATTACAGGGGTCTTGAAGCATTGTGATGACAAGGGTCATGGAGCCTTGTGATGACAAGGCCGTGGAACATTGTCATGACAGGGATGTGGGAGTATTGTAATGACTAGTGACGGAACATTTTGATATCTGTGGTGAAAGAGCATTTTAATGAGAAGTGCATGGAGCTTTGTGATGACAAGGTTTATGGAGCATTGGGATGACAAAGATGTGGAACATTGTGATGACAAGCGCATGGAGCACTGTGATGTCATGGGTCATGGAGCATTGTGCTGACAAGCATATGGAGCATTGTGATGACAATGGAATGGAGCATTGTGATGTCAAGGGTCATGGAGCTATGTGATGACAAATGTAATGGAGCATTTTGATGACAAGGGCGTGGTGTATTGTGATTAGTAGGGCAGGCAGCATTCTGATGACAGGTTCATGGAACAATTTGATGGAAATGGTCAGGGAATATCTTGATGACAGGGGTTATGGAACATTGTGATGTCAGTGGTCATTGAGCATTGTGATGATAAAGGGAATGTAGCATTTTGATGACAGGGGTCATGGAACATTGTGATGACAGTGTTGAGGGAGTATTGTGATGACTGGTGATGGAACACTGTGATATCAGTAGTGAGAGAGCATTTAGATGAGAAGTGCATGGACCATTGTGATGACAAGGTTTATGGAAAATTGTGATGACAAGGTTGTGGAGCATTGTGATGACAAGTGCATGGCACATTGTGATGACATGTGTCTTGGAGCATTGTGCTGACAAGCTCATGGAGCATTGTGATGACAAGGGTCATGGAGCATTGTGCTGACAATGGCATGGAGCATTGTGATGACAAGTGTTACAGAGCATTGTGATGACGAGGGAATTAACCATTGTGATGAAAAAGTTCATAAAGCATTGTGATGGCTGGAGTCACGGAGCATTATGATGTGAGGGGTCATGGAGCATTGTGATTACAAGGGCATGGAGCATTGTGATGACAGGGGCATGGAGCATTGGTCTGACAATTTTCATGAATTATTGTTATGAGAGTTGACAGGGCACATTGTGATGACAAGGGCATGAACATAGTTATGACAAGGTCATGTAGTATTGTGAAGACAGGTGTCAAGGAGCACTGTGATGACATATGTCATGGTTCATTGTGATGACAATAGCATGGAGCATTGTGATGCCAAGTGTCATGGAGAATTGTGATTACAAATGTAATGGAGCCTTGTGATGCCAAGTGTTATGGAGGATTGTGATGACAAATGTAATGGAGCATTGTGATGACAATTTCTTTTAGAATTGTGAAGAAAAGGGTCATGGAGCATTGTGATGACAAGGGCCATTGTGAATTTTCATGCAAACGTCGTGAAGCATTGTGATGACAAGCGCACGGAGCTTGCTATGACAGGGGACATGGAGCATTGCTATGAAAAGTGCATGGAGAACTGTGATGACAAGACCACGTAACATTGTGATGAGAAGTGTCATGGAGTATTGTGATGACAAGGACGTGGATAATTGTGATGACAAGGGACATGGAGCATTGTGATGACCAGGGCATGGAGCATAGTGATGGCAAGGCCGTGGAGCAGTGTGATGAGAAGGCCATGGATAATTGTGATGACGAGAGTCATGGAGCACTGTAATGACAAGGGGCTTGGAGCATTGTGATGACAGGTGTCATGGAGCATTGTGATGACAGGGGTCATGGAGCAATTTGATGACATGGGTCATGGAGCATTCTGATGACAAGCTTGTGGAGTTTTGTGATGACAATGGCCTGGAGCATAGTGATGAAAAGGGCATGGAGCATTGTGATGAAAAAGGCATGGAGCATTGTACTGAGAAAGGCTTGGAGCATTGTGATGACAACGGTCACAGACCATTATGATGAAAATTTCATGGAGCATTGTGGTGACAAATATCACAGAGCCTTGTGAAAACGAGGGCATGGACCATTGTGATGACAAAGGTCATGAAGCATTGTGATGACTGGAGTCATGGAGCATTGTGATGACAGGGCTCATGGAGCATTGTGATGTCAAGGGCATGGATCATTGTGATGACAAGTGTCATGGAGCATTTTGATGACAAGTGTCCCGGATCATTGTGTTGTCTGGTGTCATGGAGCGTTGTGATGACAGGGGTCATGGAGCATTGTGATGACAGGGGTCATGGAGCATTGTGATCAGAAGTTCATGGAGCATTGGACTGACAGTATTCATTGAGTATTGTGATGGCATGGGTCATGGAGCATTGTGATGACAATGGAATGGAGCATTGTGATGACAAGGTCCTCGAGCATTGTGAGGAGAAGACCATGGAGCCATGTGATGACAAGTATCATGGAGCATTCTGATGAAAAGGGGCATGGAACATTGTGATTACATGGGTCTTGGAGCATTGTGAAGAATAGGGCATGGATGATTGTGATGAAAGAGCATGGAGCCTTGTCATGAGAGGGTTCAAGGAGCAAACTAACGACAAGTGTCAGGGAGCATTGTGATGACAAGTGTATGGAGCATTGTAATGACAAAGGTCATGGAGCATTGTGATGAGAAGACCATGGATAATTGTGATGATGAGAGTCATGGGGAGTTGTGATGACAAGTGTTATGGAACATTGTGAACACAATGGTTTGGAGCATTGTGATGACAGAGGTTATGGTGCATTTTGATTTCATTGTGATGACAATAGCATGAAGCATTATGATGATGGGCATGGTTCATTGTGATGACAGAGTTCATGGAGCATTGTGATGAAAAGGGCATGGAGCATTGTGATGAGAAGGCCATGGAGCTGTCTGATGACATGCGTCATGGTGCTTTGTGATGACAAGAGCATGGAGCAGTGTGATTACAGGGGTCTTGGAGCATTGTGATGCCAAGGGTCATGAAGCCTCGTGATGACAAGGCAGTGGAACATTGTCATGACAGGGGTGTGGGAGTATTGTAATGACTAGTGATGGAACATTTTGATATCTGTGGTGAAAGAGCATTTTAATGAGAAGTGCATGGAGCTCTGTGATGACAAGGTTTATGGAGCATTGGGATGACAAAGATGTGGAACATTGTGATGACAAGCGCATGGCATATTGTGATGACATGGGTCATGGAGCATTGTGCTGACAAGCGCATGGAGCATTGTGATGACAAGGGACATGGAGCACTCTGCTGACAAAGGCATGGAGCATTGTGATGACAAGGGTCACAGAGCATTGTGATGATAATTTCATGGAGCATTATGGTGACAAAATTCACAGAGCCCTGTGATTACGAGGGCATGGACCATTGTGACGACAAAGGTCAAGAAGCAGTGTGAAGACTGGAGTCACGGAGCATTGTGATGACAAGGGCATGGAGCATTGTGATGACAGGGGCATGGAGCATTGGTCTGAGAAGTATCATGGATTATTGTGATGAAAGTGTGCATGGCACATTGTGATGACAAGGGCATGGAGCATTGTTATGACCAGGTCATGGATTATTGTGAAGACAGGTATCAGGGAGTATTGTGATGACATATGTCCTGGTGCATTGTGATGACAATGTCATGGAGCATTGTGAAGCCAAGTGTCATGGAGGATTGTGATGACAAAGGTAATGGAGCATTGTGATGACAAGGGCTTGGAGCATTGTGGTGACAAGGGCCATTGAGAATTCTGATGACAAGGTCGTGAAGCATAGTTATGACAAGCGCATGGAGCTTGCTATGACATGGGTCATGGAGCATTGCGATGACAAGTGCATGGAGCATTGTGATTAGAGGGGTGTTTGAGCATTGTGATGACAAGGGCATGGAGCATGGTGATGAGAATGCCATGGAGAATTCTGATGACATGCGTCCTGGAGATTTGTGATGACAAGCACATGGAGCATTGTGATTACAGGGGTCTTGGAGCATTGTGATGAAAAGTGCATGGATCATTGTGAGGAAAAGGCAAAGAGCCTTGTCATGACCGGTTTCAAGTAGCATACTGAAGACAAGTGTCAGGGAGCATTGTGATGACAAGTGTATTGAGCATTGTGTTGGCAAAGGTTATGGAGCATTTTGATGAGGAGACCATGGATAAATGTGATGACGAGCGTCATGGTGCATTGTGATGACAAGTGTTATGGAACATTGTGATCAGAAGTGTTTGGAGCACTGTGATGACAGATGCAATGGAGCATTTTGATTTCTTTGTGATGACAATAGCATGAAGCATTATGATGATTGGCATGGTGCATTTTGATGACAGTGTTCATGGAGAATTGAGATGAAAAGGGGTATGGAGTATTGTGATTACAGGGGTCTTGGAGCATTGTGATGACAATGCTCATGGAGCCTTGTGATGACAACGCCGTGGAACATTGTGATGGCAGGGGTAATGGAGCATTGTTATGACAGGGGTAATGGAGCATTGTGATCACAAGGGCATGGAGCATTGGTTTGAAAAGTTTCATGTATTATTGTGATGAGTGTGGGCATGGAGCATTGTGATGACAAGGGCAGGGAACACGGTGATACATGGGTCATGGAGGATTGTAATGACAAGGCATGGATCATTGTGATGAGAAAGCCATCGAGCATTGTGATGACAAGCGTCATGGAGATTTGGGATGACAAGTGAATGGAGTAATGTGATGAGATGTTTCCTGGAGCATTATGATGACAATGGAATGGAGCATTGTAATGTGAAGGGTCATAGTGATTTGTAATGACAAATGTCATGGAGCATTTTGATGACAAGGGCGTGGTGCATTGTGATGAGTAGGGCAGGGAGCATTCTGATGACAGGTTCATGGAACAATTTGATGGAAAGGGTCAGGGAATATTTTGATGACAGGGGTTATGGAACATTGTGATGTCAGTGGTCATGGAGCATTGTGATGATAAGGGCATGTAGCATTTTCATGACAGGGGTCATGGAACATTGTGATGACAGTGTTGAGGGAGTATTGTGATGACTGGTGATGGAACACTGTGATATCAGTAGTGAGAGAGCATTTAGATGAGAAGTGCATGGAGCATTGTGATGACAAGGTTTATGGAAAATTGTGATGACAAGTGCATGGCACATTGTGATGACATGTGTCTTGGAGCATTGTGCTGACAAGCGCATGGAGCATTGTGATGACAAGGGTCATGGAGCATTGTGCTGACAATGGCATGGAGCACTGTGATGACAAGTGTTACAGAGCATTGTGATGACGAGGGAATTAACCATTGTGATGAAAAAGTTCATAAAGCATTGTGATGGCTGGAGTCACGGAGCATTATGATGTGAGGGGTCATGGAGCATTGTGATTACACGGGCATGGAGCATTATGATGACAGGGGCATGGAGCATTGGTCTGACAATTTTCATGAATTATTGCTATGAGAGTGGACAGGGCACATTGTGATGACAAGGGCATGGGACATAGTCATGACAAGGTCATATCGTATTGTGAAGACAGGTGTCAGGGATCACTGTGATGACATATGTCATGGTGCATTGTGATGACAATGGCATGGAGCATTGTGATGCCAAGTGTCATGGAGGATTGTAATGGCAAAGGTAATGGAGCATTGTGATGACAATTTCTTTTAGAATTGTGAAGAAAAGGGTCATGGAGCATTGTGATGACAAGGACATGGAGCATTGTGATGACAAGGGCCATTGAGAATTTTGATGCAAACGTCGTGCAGCATTGTGATGACATGCGCACGGAGCTTTCTATGTCAGGGGACATGGAGCATTGCTATGAAAAGTGCATGGAGAACTGTGATGACAAGACCACGTAACATTGTGATGAGAAGTGTCATGGAGTATTGTGATGACAAGGACGAGGAGAATTGTGATGACAAGGGACATGGAGCATTGTGATGACCAGGGCATGGAGCATAGTGATGGCAAGACCGTGGAGCAGTGTGATGAGAAGGCCATGGATAATTGTGATGACGAGAGTCATGGAGCACTGTAATGACAAGGGGCATGGAGCATTGTGATGACAGGTGTCATGGAGCATTGTGATGACAGGGGTCATGGAGCATTGTGATGACATGGGTCATGGAGCATTCTGATGACATGCTTGTGGAGTTTTGTGATGACAATGGCCTGGAGCATAGTGATGAAAAGGGCATGGAGCATTGTGATGAAAAAGGCATGGAGCCTTTTCATGACAGGTTTCAAGGAGCATTCTGAAGACAAATGTCAGGGAGCATTGTGATGACAAGGGCATGGAGCATGGTGATGAGAAGGCCATGGAGACTTCTGATGATATGGGTCATGGAGCTTTGTGATGACAAGGGCAAGGAGCATTGTGATTACAGGGGTCTTGGAGCATTGTGATGAAAAGTGCATGGATCATTGTGATGAAAAAGGCATGGAGCCTTGTCATGACAGGGTTCAAGGAGCATACTGAGGACAAGTGTCAGGGAGCATTGAGCTGACAAGTGTATTGAGCATTGTGATGACAAAGGTCATGGAGCATTGTGATGAGAAGACCATGGATAATTGTGATGAGGAGCGTCATGGGGAATTGTGATGACAAGTGTTATGGAACATTGTGATCACAATTGTTTGGAGCATTGAGATGACAGAGGTCATTTAGCGTTTCGATGAGAAGGCCATGGAGCATTCTGATGACATGCATCATGGAGCTTTGTGATGACAAGTGCATGGAGCATTGCGATTACAGGGTTCTTGGAGAATTGTGATGACAAGGGTCATGGAGCCTTGTGATGATGAGGCCGTGGAACATTTTGATGGCAGGGGTCATGGAGCATTGTTATGACACGGTTAATGGAGCCTTTTGATGACAAGTGCATGGAGCATTGATGTGACAAGTTTTATGGATTATTGTGATGAGAGTGGGCATGGAACATTGTGATGACAAGGGCACGGAACACGGTGATACATGGACCATGGAACATTGTAATGACAAAGGCCTGCAGCATTGTGATGAGAATGGCATCGAGCTGTGTGATGACAAGCGTTATGGAGCTTTGTGATGACAAGGGCATGGAGCAATGTGATGAGAGGGTTCATGGAGCATTGTGATGACAATGGCATGGAGCATTGTGATGCCAAGGGTCATGGAGCACTGGGATGACAAGCGCCATGGAACATTCTGATTACAGGGGTCATGGAGAATTGGGATGACAAGCCCATGGATCATTGTGATGACAAGTGTCATGGAGCATTTTGATGACAAGTGTCCCAGATCATTGTGCTGTCATTGGTCATGGAGCGCTCTGTTGACAGTGGTCATGGAGCATTGTGATGACAGCGCTAATGGAGCATTGTGATGGCAAGGGCATGGAGCATTGTGATGAGAACGCCATGGAGCATTCTGATGACATGCATCATGGAGCTTTGTGATGACAAGGGCATGGAGCATTGTGATTACAGAGGTCATGGAACACTGTGATGAGAGGGGTGAGGGAGTATAGTGATGACTAGTGATGGAACATTGTGATATCAGTTGTGAGAGAGCATTTTGATGAGAAGTGCATGGAGCATTGTGATGACAAGGTTTATGGAGCATTTTGATGACAAGGATGTGGAGCATTGTGATGACAAGCACATGGCGCATTGTGATGACATGGGTTATGAAGCATTGTGCTGACAAGCGCATGGAGCATTGTGATGACAAGGGTCATTGAGCATGGTGCTGACAAACGCATGGAGCATTGTGATGACAAGGGTGACAGATAATTTTGATGAAAAGTTCATGGAGCATTGTGGTCACAAAGGTCACAGAGCCTTCTGTGACGAGGTCATGGACCATTGTGATGACAAATGTCATGAAGCACTGCAATGACTGTAGTCACGGAGTATTGTGATTATAGGGTTCTTGGAGCATTGTGATGCCAAGGGCATGTATCATTGTGATGAGAAGGCCATGGAGCATTCTGATGACATGTGTCATGGAGCTTTGTGATGACAAGGGCAGGGAGCATTGTGATTACAGGGGTCTTGGAGCATTTTGATGAAAAGGGAATGGATCATTGTGATAAAAACGGTATGGAGCCTTTTCACGACAGTGTTCATGAAGCATACTAATGACAAGTGTCAGGGAGCATTGTGATGATAAATGTATTGAGGATTGCGGTGACAAAGATCATGGAGCATTGTGACGAGAAAACCATTCATAATAGTGATGACGAGCGTCAGGGGGCATTTTGATGACAAGTGTTATGGAACACTGTGATCACAAGGATTTGGAGCATTGTGGTGACAGATGTCATGGAGCATTTTGATTTCATTGTGATGACAATAGCATGAAGCATTAAGATGATGGGCATGGTGCATTGTGATGACAGGGTTCATGGAGCATTGAGATGAAAAGGGGCATGGAGCATTGTGATTACAGGGGTCTTGGAGCATTGTGATGACAAGGGTCATGGAGCCTTGTGATGACAAGGTCGTGGAACATTGTGATGGCAGCGGTCATGGAGCATTGTTATGACAGTTGTAATGGGGCATTGTGATGACAAGGGCATGGAGCAATGTGATGAGAGATTTCATTGAGCATTGTGATGACAATGGCATGGAGCATTGTGATGCAAAGGTTTTTGGAGCTTTGTGATGACAAAGACATGGGACATTAGGTGACCAGGGCGTGGTGCATTGAGATGAGAATTGCAAGGAGCATTGTGATGACAGGGTCATGGAGAAATTTGATGAAAAGCGTCATGGAATATTTTGATGACAGGGGTTATGGAACATTGTGATGTCATGGGTCATGAAGCATTGTGATGAAATGGGTCATGGAGCAATTTGTGACAGGGGTTATGGAACATTGTGATGTCAGGGGTCATGGTGCATTGTGAAGATAAGGGCATGAAGCACTGTGATGACAGGGGTCATGGAACACTGTGAGGACAGGGGTGAGGGAGTATTGTGATGACTAGTGATGGAACATTGTGATATATGTGTTGAGAGAGCATTTTGATGAGAAGTGCATGGAGCATTGTGATGACAAGGTTTATGGAGAGTTGTGATGAAAATTTCATGGAGCACTGTGGTGACAAATATCACAGAGCCTTGTGTGACGAGGGCATGGACCATTGTGATGAGATTGGTCATGAAGCATTGTGATGATTGGAATCACAGGGCATTGTGATGACAGGGGTCATGGAGCACCGTGTTGACAAGGGCATGGAGCAATGTGATCACAGGGGCATGGAACATTGGTTTGACAAGTTTCATGGTTTATTGTGATGACAGTGAGCTTGGAGAATTGTGATGAAAAGGGCATGGAGCATTGTGGTGACACAGGTCACAGAGCCTTGTGTGATGAGGTCAGGCACCATTGTGATGACAAAGGTCATGAAGCATTGTGATAACTGGAGTCACAGAGCACTGTGATGACAGGGGTCATGGAGCATTGTGATGACAAGGGCATGGAGCAATTTGATGACAGGGGCATGGAACATTGGTCTGACAAGTTTCATGGATTATTGTGATGACAGTGGGCACGGCACATTGTGATGACAAAGGCATGGAACATTGTGATGACAAGGTCATGGCGTATTGTGAAGACAGGTGTCAGGGAGCATTGTGATGACATATGTCATTGTCCATTGTGATGACAATGGCATGGAGCATTGTGATACCAAGTGTCATTGAGGATTGTGATGACAAAGGTAATGGAGCATTTTGATGACAAGGGCTTGGAACATTGTGATGACAATGGTCATGGAGCATTGTGATGACAAGGGCATGGAACATTGTGATGACAATGGCCATTGAGAATTTTGATGACAACGTCGTGAAGCATTGTGATGAAAAGCACATGGAGCTTTCTATGACTGTGGTCATAGAGCATTGCGATGACAAGTGCATGGAGAATTGTGATGACAAGATCATGTAACATTGTTATGAGAAGGGTTAAGTATCATTGTGATGACATGAACGTGGAGTATTATAATGACAAGGCACATGGAGCATTGTGATGGCAAGACCGTGGAGCATTGTGATGAGAAGACCATGGATAATTGTGATGACGAGCATCATGGAGCACTGTAATGACAAGGGGCATGGAGCATTGTGATGACAGGTGTCATGGAGGATACTGATGACAAACTTGTGAAGTATTGTGATGACAATGGCATCGATCATTGTGATGAAAGGGGCATGGAGCCTTTTCATGAGACCGTTCAAGGAGCATTCTGATGAGAAGTGACAGGGACCATTGTGATGACATGTGTATTGAGCATTTTGCTGACAAAGGCATGGAGCATTGTGATAACAAGGTCCTGGAGCATTGTGATGAGAAGATCATGGACCCTTGTGATGAAAAGTCTCATGGAGCATTCTGATGAAAAGGGGCATAGAGCATTGTGATTACAGGGTTCTTGGAGCATTGTGATGAAAAGGGCATAGAGCATTGTGATTACAGGGACATGGAGCATTGGTCTGACAATTTTCATGGATTATTTTGATGACAGTGGACATGGTGCATTGTGATGACAAGGACATGGAGCATTGTGATGACAAGGTCATGGAGAATTTTGAAGACCGGTGTCAGGGAGCATTGTGATGACATATGTCATGGTCCATTGTGATGACAATGGCATGGAGCATTGTGATGCCAAGTGTCATGGAGGATTGTGATGACAAAGGTAATGGAGCATTGTGATGACATAGGTTTGGAGCATTGTGATGACGAGGGCATGGACCATTGTGATGAAAAGGGCCATTGATAATTTTGATGGCAATTCATGAAGCATTGTGATGACAACCAAATGGAGCTTGCTATGACAGGGGTCATGGAGGATTGCGATTAAAAGTGCATAGAGAATTGTGATGACAAAGCATATAACACTTTGAGTAGAAGTGTCATGAGCGTAGTGATGCCAAGGACGTGGAGAATTTTGATCACCAAAGACATGGAGCTTTGTGATGACCAGGGCATGCAGCATTGTGATGGCAAGACCGTGGAGCATTGTGATGAGAAGACCATGGATAATTGTGAAGATGAGTGTCATGGAGCACTGTTATGACAAGGGGCATGGAGCATTGTGATGACAGGTGTTATGGAGAATTGTGATGACAGAGGTCATGGAGCATTGTGATGACAAGGGTCATGGAGCATTCTGATGACAAGCTTGTGGAGTATTGTGACAACAATGGCATGGAGCATTGTGATGAAAAGGGCATGGAGCATTGTGATGAAAAACGCATGGAGCCTTATCATGACAGGGTTCAAGGAGCATTCTGAAGACAAGGGTTAGGGAGCATTGTGATGACAAGTGTATTGAGAATTGTGATGACAAAGGTCATGGAGCATTGTGATGACAAGGTCATTGATTATTGTGAAGAAAGGTGTCAGGGAGCATTGTGGTGACATATGTCACGGTGCGTTGTGATGACAATGGCATTGAGCATTGTGATGCCAAGTCTCATGGAGAAATGTGATGACAAGTGTAATGGAGCATTGTGATGACAAGGGCTTGGAGCATTGTGATGACAAGGGTAAAGGAGCATTGTGATGACAAGGGAATGGATCATTTTGATGACAAGGGTCATGGAGCATTTTGATGACAAAAGTCCCGGATCATTGTGTTGTCAGTGTTCATGGAGCATTGTGATGACATGGGTCATGGAGCATTGTGATGACAGGGTTCATGGGGCATGGTGATGAGAAGGTCATAGAGCATTGGGCTGAAAATGTTCATGGAGTATTGTGGTGACATGGGTCATGGAGCATTTTCATGAAAAGGGAATGGAGCATTTTGATGAAAATATCATGGAGCATGTTGATGAGAAGGCCATGGAGCATTCTGAAGACATTCATCATGAAGCTGTGTGATGACAACGGCATGGAGCATTGTGATTACAGGGGTCTTGGAGCATTGTGACAAAAGGGCATGGATCATTGTGATGAAAAATGCATGGAGCCTTGTCATGTCAGGGTTCAAGGAGCATACTGACGACAAGTGTCAGGGAGCATTGTGATGACAAGTGTATTGAGCATTGTGATGACAAGTGTATTGAGCATTGTCATGACAAGGTCATGGAGTATTGTGAAGACAGGTGTCAGGGAGCATTGTGATGACATATGTCATGTTCCATTGCGATGACAGTGGCATGGGGCATTGTGATGCCAAGTGTCATGGAGGATTGTGATGACAAAGATAATGGGCATTGTGATGATTAGGGCTTGGAATATTATGATGAGAAGGGACATTGAGAATTTTGATGTGGAGATCGTGAAGCATTGTGATGACAAGGTGTTGGAGCATTGTGATGAGAAGACCATGGAGCCTTGTGATGACAAGTCTCATGGAGCACACTGATGACAGGGGCATGGAGCAATGTGATTACAGGGGTCTTGGAGCATTGTGTTGACAAGGGTCATGGAGCCTTGTGATGACAGGGCCGTGGAACATTGTCATGACAGGGGTGAGGGAGTATTGTAATGACTAGTGATGGAACATTTTGATATCAGTGGTGAAAGAGCATTTTGATGAGAAGTGCATGGAGCTTTGTGATGACAATGTTTACAGAGCATTGTGATGATAAGGTTGTGGAACATTGTGATGACAAGCGCATGGCACATTGTGATGACATGGTTCATGGAGCATTGTTCTCACAAGCGCATGTAGCATTGTGATGCCAAGGGTCATGGAGCACTCTGCTGACAAAGGCATGGAGCATTGTGATGACAAGGGTCACAGAGCATTGTGATGAAAAGTTCATGGAGCATTATGGTGACAAATTTCAAAGAGCACTGTGATGAGGAGGGCATGGACCATTGTGATGACAAAGGTCAGGAAGCAATGTGATGACTGGAGTCACGGAGCACTGTGATGACAAAGGCATGGAGCATTGTGATGATAGGGGCATGGAGCATTGGTCTGACAAGTTTCATGGATTATTGTGATGATAGTGGGCATGGCACATTGTGATGACAAGCGCATGGAGCATTGTCATGACCAGGTCATGAGTACTGTGAAGACAGGTGTCAGGGAGCATTGTGATGACATATGTCATGGTGCATTGTGATGACAAAGGCATGGAGCATTGTGAAGCCAAGTGTCATGGAGGATTGTGATGACAACGGTAATGGAGCATTGTGATGACAAGGGCCATTGAGAATTGTGATGACAAGTTCGTGAAGCACTGTGATGAAAAGCATATGGAGCTTGCTATGACAGGGGTCATGGAGCATTGCGATGACAAGTGCATGGAGAATTGTGATGACAAGAGCATGTAACATTGTGATGAGAAGTGTCATGGAGCATTGTGATGGCAAGACCGTGGAACACTGTGATGAGAACACCATGGATAATTGTGATGACGAGCGTCATGGAGCATTGTGATGACAAGGGCCATTTAGAATTTTGATGCCAACATCGTGAAGCATTGTGATGACAAGTGCACGGAGCTTGCTATGACAGGGGACATGGAGCATTGCGATGAAAAGTGCATGGAGAATTGTGATGACAGTGGTCATGGAGCATTGTGATGAAAAGGGCATGGAGCATTGTGATGGAAAAGGCATGGAGCTCTTCATGACAGGGTTCAAGGAGCATTCTGATGACAAGTGTCAGTGAGCATTGTGATGACAAGTGTATTGTGCATTGTGATGACAATGTTCACGGAGCATTGTGATGACATGGGCATGGAGTATTATGATGACAGGTGTCATGGAGCGTTGCAATGACAAGTGTTGTGGAACAATGTGATCACAAGGGTTTGGAGCATTGTGATGATAGAGATCAGGGATCATTTTGATTTCAAGGAGCACGGAGCGTTGTGATGAAAGGGGTCATGGAACATTGTGATGAGAATATTATAGAAAATTGGGCTGAAAATATTCATGGAGTATTGTGATGACAGGGTTCTTGGAGCATTGTGATAACACGGGCATGGAGAATTGTGATGAGAAGGCCATAGTGCATTCTGATGACATGTGTCATGGAGGTTTGTGATGATAAGGGAAAGGAGCATTGTGATTACAGGGGTCTTGGAGCATTGTGATGAAAAGGGCATGGAGCCTTGTCATGACAGGGTTCAAGGAGCACACTGATGACAAGTGTCTGGGAGCATTGTGATGACAAGTGTATTAAGCATTGTTTTAACAAAGTTCATGGAGCATTGTGATGAGAAGACCATGGATAACTGTGATGAGGAGCGTCATGGGGCATTGTGATGTCAAGTGTTAGCGAACATTGTGATCACAAGGGTTGTAGCATTGCGATGACAGAGGTCATGGAGCATTTTGATTTGATTGTGATGACAAAAGCATGAAGCATTATGATGATGGGCATGGTGCATTGTGATGATAGGGTTCATGCAGCATTCAGATGAAAAGGGGCATGGAGCATTGTGATTAGAGGTGTCTTGAAGCATTGTGATGACAAGGGAATGGAGCATTGTGAATGAGAAGGCCATGGAGCATTCTGATGACATGCGCCATGGAGCTTTGTGATTACAACTGCATGGAGCATTGTGATTACAGGGTCTTGGAGCATTGTGATCACAAGGGTCATGGAGTCTTGTGATTACAAGGCCGTGGAACCTTGTGATGGCAGGTGTCATGGAGCATTGTTATGACAGGGGTAATGGAGCATTGTGATGACAAGGGCATCAGCATTGGTCTGAAGAGTTTCATGGATTATTGTGATGAGAGTGGGCATGGAGCATTGTGATGACAAGGTCACGGGACACTGTGTTACATGGGTCATGGAGGATTGTAATGACAAGGGCATGGAGCATTGTGATGAGAAGGGCATCGAGCATTGGTATCACAAGCGTCATGGAGCTTTGTGATGACAAGTGCATGGAGCAATTTGATGAGAGGGTTCATGGAGCATTGTGATGACAATGACATGGAGCATTGTGATGCCAAAGGTTATGGAACTTTGTGATGACAAATGTCATGGAGCAATTTTATGACAAGGGCATGGAGCATTGTGATTAGAAGGGCAGGGAGCATTGTGATGACAGGGTCATGGAGAAATTTGATGAAAAGTGTCATGGAACATTTTGATTAGAGGGGTTATAGACTATTGTGATGTCAGGGGTCATGGAGCAGTGTGATGAAAAGGGTCATGGAGCATTTTGATCAGAAGTTCATGGAGCTTTGCGCTGACAGTGTTCATTGAGTATTGTGATGGCAGGGGTCATGGAGCATTGTGATGACAATGGAATTGAGCATTGTGAGGAGAAGACCATGGAGCCTTTTGATGACAAGTATCATGGAGCATTCTGATGAAAAGGGGCATGGAGCATTGTGATTACATGGGTCTTGGAGCATTGTGAAGAATAGGGCATGGATGATTGTGATGAAAGACCATGGAGCCTTGTCATGAGAGGGTTCAAGTAGCATACTAACGACAAGTGTCAGGGAGCATTGTGATGACAAGTGTATGGAGCATTGTGATGACAAAGGTCATGGAGCATTGTGATGAGAAGACCATGGATAATTGTGATGATGAGCGTCATGGGGAGTTGTGATGACAAGTGTTATGGAACACTGTGAACACAAGGGTTTGTAGCATTGTGATGAAAGAGTTTATGGTGCATTCTGATTTCATTGTGATGACAATAGCATGAAGCATTATGATGATGGGCATGGTTCATTGTGACGACAGAGTTCATGCAGCATTTTGATGAAAACGGCATGGAGCATTGTGATGAGAAGGCCATGGAGCTGTCTGATGACAAGCGTCATGGTGCTTTGTGATGACAAGAGCATGGAGCAGTGTGATTACAGGGGTCTTGAAGCATTGTGATGACAAGGGTCATGGAGCCTTGTGATGACAAGGCCGTGGAACATTGTCATGACAGGGATGTGGGAGTATTGTAATGACTAGTGACGGAACATTTTGATATCTGTGGTGAAAGAGCATTTTAATGAGAAGTGCATGGAGCTTTGTGATGACAAGGTTTATGGAGCATTGGGATGACAAAGATGTGGAACATTGTGATGACAAGCGCATGGAGCACTGTGATGTCATGGGTCATGGAGCATTGTGCTGACAAGCATATGGAGCATTGTGATGACAATGGAATGGAGCATTGTGATGTCAAGGGTCATGGAGCTATGTGATGACAAATGTAATGGAGCATTTTGATGACAAGGGCGTGGTGTATTGTGATTAGTAGGGCAGGCAGCATTCTGATGACAGGTTCATGGAACAATTTGATGGAAATGGTCAGGGAATATCTTGATGACAGGGGTTATGGAACATTGTGATGTCAGTGGTCATTGAGCATTGTGATGATAAAGGGAATGTAGCATTTTGATGACAGGGGTCATGGAACATTGTGATGACAGTGTTGAGGGAGTATTGTGATGACTGGTGATGGAACACTGTGATATCAGTAGTGAGAGAGCATTTAGATGAGAAGTGCATGGACCATTGTGATGACAAGGTTTATGGAAAATTGTGATGACAAGGTTGTGGAGCATTGTGATGACAAGTGCATGGCACATTGTGATGACATGTGTCTTGGAGCATTGTGCTGACAAGCTCATGGAGCATTGTGATGACAAGGGTCATGGAGCATTGTGCTGACAATGGCATGGAGCATTGTGATGACAAGTGTTACAGAGCATTGTGATGACGAGGGAATTAACCATTGTGATGAAAAAGTTCATAAAGCATTGTGATGGCTGGAGTCACGGAGCATTATGATGTGAGGGGTCATGGAGCATTGTGATTACAAGGGCATGGAGCATTGTGATGACAGGGGCATGGAGCATTGGTCTGACAATTTTCATGAATTATTGTTATGAGAGTTGACAGGGCACATTGTGATGACAAGGGCATGAACATAGTTATGACAAGGTCATGTAGTATTGTGAAGACAGGTGTCAAGGAGCACTGTGATGACATATGTCATGGTTCATTGTGATGACAATAGCATGGAGCATTGTGATGCCAAGTGTCATGGAGAATTGTGATTACAAATGTAATGGAGCCTTGTGATGCCAAGTGTTATGGAGGATTGTGATGACAAATGTAATGGAGCATTGTGATGACAATTTCTTTTAGAATTGTGAAGAAAAGGGTCATGGAGCATTGTGATGACAAGGGCCATTGTGAATTTTCATGCAAACGTCGTGAAGCATTGTGATGACAAGCGCACGGAGCTTGCTATGACAGGGGACATGGAGCATTGCTATGAAAAGTGCATGGAGAACTGTGATGACAAGACCACGTAACATTGTGATGAGAAGTGTCATGGAGTATTGTGATGACAAGGACGTGGATAATTGTGATGACAAGGGACATGGAGCATTGTGATGACCAGGGCATGGAGCATAGTGATGGCAAGGCCGTGGAGCAGTGTGATGAGAAGGCCATGGATAATTGTGATGACGAGAGTCATGGAGCACTGTAATGACAAGGGGCTTGGAGCATTGTGATGACAGGTGTCATGGAGCATTGTGATGACAGGGGTCATGGAGCAATTTGATGACATGGGTCATGGAGCATTCTGATGACAAGCTTGTGGAGTTTTGTGATGACAATGGCCTGGAGCATAGTGATGAAAAGGGCATGGAGCATTGTGATGAAAAAGGCATGGAGCATTGTACTGAGAAAGGCTTGGAGCATTGTGATGACAACGGTCACAGACCATTATGATGAAAATTTCATGGAGCATTGTGGTGACAAATATCACAGAGCCTTGTGAAAACGAGGGCATGGACCATTGTGATGACAAAGGTCATGAAGCATTGTGATGACTGGAGTCATGGAGCATTGTGATGACAGGGCTCATGGAGCATTGTGATGTCAAGGGCATGGATCATTGTGATGACAAGTGTCATGGAGCATTTTGATGACAAGTGTCCCGGATCATTGTGTTGTCTGGTGTCATGGAGCGTTGTGATGACAGGGGTCATGGAGCATTGTGATGACAGGGGTCATGGAGCATTGTGATCAGAAGTTCATGGAGCATTGGACTGACAGTATTCATTGAGTATTGTGATGGCATGGGTCATGGAGCATTGTGATGACAATGGAATGGAGCATTGTGATGACAAGGTCCTCGAGCATTGTGAGGAGAAGACCATGGAGCCATGTGATGACAAGTATCATGGAGCATTCTGATGAAAAGGGGCATGGAACATTGTGATTACATGGGTCTTGGAGCATTGTGAAGAATAGGGCATGGATGATTGTGATGAAAGAGCATGGAGCCTTGTCATGAGAGGGTTCAAGGAGCAAACTAACGACAAGTGTCAGGGAGCATTGTGATGACAAGTGTATGGAGCATTGTAATGACAAAGGTCATGGAGCATTGTGATGAGAAGACCATGGATAATTGTGATGATGAGCGTCATGGGGAGTTGTGATGACAAGTGTTATGGAACATTGTGAACACAATGGTTTGGAGCATTGTGATGACAGAGGTTATGGTGCATTTTGATTTCATTGTGATGACAATAGCATGAAGCATTATGATGATGGGCATGGTTCATTGTGATGACAGAGTTCATGGAGCATTGTGATGAAAAGGGCATGGAGCATTGTGATGAGAAGGCCATGGAGCTGTCTGATGACATGCGTCATGGTGCTTTGTGATGACAAGAGCATGGAGCAGTGTGATTACAGGGGTCTTGGAGCATTGTGATGCCAAGGGTCATGAAGCCTCGTGATGACAAGGCAGTGGAACATTGTCATGACAGGGGTGTGGGAGTATTGTAATGACTAGTGATGGAACATTTTGATATCTGTGGTGAAAGAGCATTTTAATGAGAAGTGCATGGAGCTCTGTGATGACAAGGTTTATGGAGCATTGGGATGACAAAGATGTGGAACATTGTGATGACAAGCGCATGGCATATTGTGATGACATGGGTCATGGAGCATTGTGCTGACAAGCGCATGGAGCATTGTGATGACAAGGGACATGGAGCACTCTGCTGACAAAGGCATGGAGCATTGTGATGACAAGGGTCACAGAGCATTGTGATGATAATTTCATGGAGCATTATGGTGACAAAATTCACAGAGCCCTGTGATTACGAGGGCATGGACCATTGTGACGACAAAGGTCAAGAAGCAGTGTGAAGACTGGAGTCACGGAGCATTGTGATGACAAGGGCATGGAGCATTGTGATGACAGGGGCATGGAGCATTGGTCTGAGAAGTATCATGGATTATTGTGATGAAAGTGTGCATGGCACATTGTGATGACAAGGGCATGGAGCATTGTTATGACCAGGTCATGGATTATTGTGAAGACAGGTATCAGGGAGTATTGTGATGACATATGTCCTGGTGCATTGTGATGACAATGTCATGGAGCATTGTGAAGCCAAGTGTCATGGAGGATTGTGATGACAAAGGTAATGGAGCATTGTGATGACAAGGGCTTGGAGCATTGTGGTGACAAGGGCCATTGAGAATTCTGATGACAAGGTCGTGAAGCATAGTTATGACAAGCGCATGGAGCTTGCTATGACATGGGTCATGGAGCATTGCGATGACAAGTGCATGGAGCATTGTGATTAGAGGGGTGTTTGAGCATTGTGATGACAAGGGCATGGAGCATGGTGATGAGAATGCCATGGAGAATTCTGATGACATGCGTCCTGGAGATTTGTGATGACAAGCACATGGAGCATTGTGATTACAGGGGTCTTGGAGCATTGTGATGAAAAGTGCATGGATCATTGTGAGGAAAAGGCAAAGAGCCTTGTCATGACAGGTTTCAAGTAGCATACTGAAGACAAGTGTCAGGGAGCATTGTGATGACAAGTGTATTGAGCATTGTGTTGGCAAAGGTTATGGAGCATTTTGATGAGGAGACCATGGATAAATGTGATGACGAGCGTCATGGTGCATTGTGATGACAAGTGTTATGGAACATTGTGATCAGAAGTGTTTGGAGCACTGTGATGACAGATGCAATGGAGCATTTTGATTTCTTTGTGATGACAATAGCATGAAGCATTATGATGATTGGCATGGTGCATTTTGATGACAGTGTTCATGGAGAATTGAGATGAAAAGGGGTATGGAGTATTGTGATTACAGGGGTCTTGGAGCATTGTGATGACAATGCTCATGGAGCCTTGTGATGACAACGCCGTGGAACATTGTGATGGCAGGGGTAATGGAGCATTGTTATGACAGGGGTAATGGAGCATTGTGATCACAAGGGCATGGAGCATTGGTTTGAAAAGTTTCATGTATTATTGTGATGAGTGTGGGCATGGAGCATTGTGATGACAAGGGCAGGGAACACGGTGATACATGGGTCATGGAGGATTGTAATGACAAGGCATGGATCATTGTGATGAGAAAGCCATCGAGCATTGTGATGACAAGCGTCATGGAGATTTGGGATGACAAGTGAATGGAGTAATGTGATGAGATGTTTCCTGGAGCATTATGATGACAATGGAATGGAGCATTGTAATGTGAAGGGTCATAGTGATTTGTAATGACAAATGTCATGGAGCATTTTGATGACAAGGGTGTGGTGCATTGTGATGAGTAGGGCAGGGAGCATTCTGATGACAGGTTCATGGAACAATTTGATGGAAAGGGTCAGGGAATATTTTGATGACAGGGGTTATGGAACATTGTGATGTCAGTGGTCATGGAGCATTGTGATGATAAGGGCATGTAGCATTTTCATGACAGGGGTCATGGAACATTGTGATGACAGTGTTGAGGGAGTATTGTGATGACTGGTGATGGAACACTGTGATATCAGTAGTGAGAGAGCATTTAGATGAGAAGTGCATGGAGCATTGTGATGACAAGGTTTATGGAAAATTGTGATGACAAGTGCATGGCACATTGTGATGACATGTGTCTTGGAGCATTGTGCTGACAAGCGCATGGAGCATTGTGATGACAAGGGTCATGGAGCATTGTGCTGACAATGGCATGGAGCACTGTGATGACAAGTGTTACAGAGCATTGTGATGACGAGGGAATTAACCATTGTGATGAAAAAGTTCATAAAGCATTGTGATGGCTGGAGTCACGGAGCATTATGATGTGAGGGGTCATGGAGCATTGTGATTACACGGGCATGGAGCATTATGATGACAGGGGCATGGAGCATTGGTCTGACAATTTTCATGAATTATTGCTATGAGAGTGGACAGGGCACATTGTGATGACAAGGGCATGGGACATAGTCATGACAAGGTCATATCGTTTTGTGAAGACAGGTGTCAGGGATCACTGTGATGACATATGTCATGGTGCATTGTGATGACAATGGCATGGAGCATTGTGATGCCAAGTGTCATGGAGGATTGTAATGACAAAGGTAATGGAGCATTGTGATGACAATTTCTTTTTGAATTGTGAAGAAAAGGGTCATGGAGCATTGTGATGACAAGGACATGGAGCATTGTGATGACAAGGGCCATTGAGAATTTTGATGCAAACGTCGTGCAGCATTGTGATGACATGCGCACGGAGCTTTCTATGTCAGGGGACATGGAGCATTGCTATGAAAAGTGCATGGAGAACTGTGATGACAAGACCACGTAACATTGTGATGAGAAGTGTCATGGAGTATTGTGATGACAAGGACGAGGAGAATTGTGATGACAAGGGACATGGAGCATTGTGATGACCAGGGCATGGAGCATAGTGATGGCAAGACCGTGGAGCAGTGTGATGAGAAGGCCATGGATAATTGTGATGACGAGAGTCATGGAGCACTGTAATGACAAGGGGCATGGAGCATTGTGATGACAGGTGTCATGGAGCATTGTGATGACAGGGGTCATGGAGCATTGTGATGACATGGGTCATGGAGCATTCTGATGACATGCTTGTGGAGTTTTGTGATGACAATGGCCTGGAGCATAGTGATGAAAAGGGCATGGAGCATTGTGATGAAAAAGGCATGGAGCCTTTTCATGACAGGTTTCAAGGAGCATTCTGAAGACAAATGTCAGGGAGCATTGTGATGACAAGGGCATGGAGCATGGTGATGAGAAGGCCATGGAGACTTCTGATGATATGGGTCATGGAGCTTTGTGATGACAAGGGCAAGGAGCATTGTGATTACAGGGGTCTTGGAGCATTGTGATGAAAAGTGCATGGATCATTGTGATGAAAAAGGCATGGAGCCTTGTCATGACAGGGTTCAAGGAGCATACTGAGGACAAGTGTCAGGGAGCATTGAGCTGACAAGTGTATTGAGCATTGTGATGACAAAGGTCATGGAGCATTGTGATGAGAAGACCATGGATAATTGTGATGAGGAGCGTCATGGGGAATTGTGATGACAAGTGTTATGGAACATTGTGATCACAATTGTTTGGAGCATTGAGATGACAGAGGTCATTTAGCGTTTCGATGAGAAGGCCATGGAGCATTCTGATGACATGCATCATGGAGCTTTGTGATGACAAGTGCATGGAGCATTGCGATTACAGGGTTCTTGGAGAATTGTGATGACAAGGGTCATGGAGCCTTGTGATGATGAGGCCGTGGAACATTTTGATGGCAGGGGTCATGGAGCATTGTTATGACACGGTTAATGGAGCCTTTTGATGACAAGTGCATGGAGCATTGATGTGACAAATTTTATGGATTATTGTGATGAGAGTGGGCATGGAACATTGTGATGACAAGGGCACGGAACACGGTGATACATGGACCATGGAACATTGTAATGACAAAGGCCTGCAGCATTGTGATGAGAATGGCATCGAGCTGTGTGATGACAAGCGTTATGGAGCTTTGTGATGACAAGGGCATGGAGCAATGTGATGAGAGGGTTCATGGAGCATTGTGATGACAATGGCATGGAGCATTGTGATGCCAAGGGTCATGGAGCACTGGGATGACAAGCGCCATGGAACATTCTGATTACAGGGGTCATGGAGAATTGGGATGACAAGCCCATGGATCATTGTGATGACAAGTGTCATGGAGCATTTTGATGACAAGTGTCCCAGATCATTGTGCTGTCATTGGTCATGGAGCGCTCTGTTGACAGTGGTCATGGAGCATTGTGATGACAGCGCTAATGGAGCATTGTGATGGCAAGGGCATGGAGCATTGTGATGAGAACGCCATGGAGCATTCTGATGACATGCATCATGGAGCTTTGTGATGACAAGGGCATGGAGCATTGTGATTACAGAGGTCATGGAACACTGTGATGAGAGGGGTGAGGGAGTATAGTGATGACTAGTGATGGAACATTGTGATATCAGTTGTGAGAGAGCATTTTGATGAGAAGTGCATGGAGCATTGTGATGACAAGGTTTATGGAGCATTTTGATGACAAGGATGTGGAGCATTGTGATGACAAGCACATGGCGCATTGTGATGACATGGGTTATGAAGCATTGTGCTGACAAGCGCATGGAGCATTGTGATGACAAGGGTCATTGAGCATGGTGCTGACAAACGCATGGAGCATTGTGATGACAAGGGTGACAGATAATTTTGATGAAAAGTTCATGGAGCATTGTGGTCACAAAGGTCACAGAGCCTTCTGTGACGAGGTCATGGACCATTGTGATGACAAATGTCATGAAGCACTGCAATGACTGTAGTCACGGAGTATTGTGATTATAGGGTTCTTGGAGCATTGTGATGCCAAGGGCATGTATCATTGTGATGAGAAGGCCATGGAGCATTCTGATGACATGTGTCATGGAGCTTTGTGATGACAAGGGCAGGGAGCATTGTGATTACAGGGGTCTTGGAGCATTTTGATGCAAAGGGAATGGATCATTGTGATAAAAATGGTATGGAGCCTTTTCACGACAGTGTTCATGAAGCATACTAATGACAAGTGTCAGGGAGCATTGTGATGATAAATGTATTGAGGATTGCGGTGACAAAGATCATGGAGCATTGTGACGAGAAAACCATTCATAATAGTGATGACGAGCGTCAGGGGGCATTTTGATGACAAGTGTTATGGAACACTGTGATCACAAGGATTTGGAGCATTGTGGTGACAGATGTCATGGAGCATTTTGATTTCATTGTGATGACAATAGCATGAAGCATTAAGATGATGGGCATGGTGCATTGTGATGACAGGGTTCATGGAGCATTGAGATGAAAAGGGGCATGGAGCATTGTGATTACAGGGGTCTTGGAGCATTGTGATGACAAGGGTCATGGAGCCTTGTGATGACAAGGTCGTGGAACATTGTGATGGCAGCGGTCATGGAGCATTGTTATGACAGTTGTAATGGGGCATTGTGATGACAAGGGCATGGAGCAATGTGATGAGAGATTTCATTGAGCATTGTGATGACAATGGCATGGAGCATTGTGATGCAAAGGTTTTTGGAGCTTTGTGATGACAAAGACATGGGACATTAGGTGACCAGGGCGTGGTGCATTGAGATGAGAATTGCAAGGAGCATTGTGATGACAGGGTCATGGAGAAATTTGATGAAAAGCGTCATGGAATATTTTGATGACAGGGGTTATGGAACATTGTGATGTCATGGGTCATGAAGCATTGTGATGAAATGGGTCATGGAGCAATTTGTGACAGGGGTTATGGAACATTGTGATGTCAGGGGTCATGGTGCATTGTGAAGATAAGGGCATGAAGCACTGTGATGACAGGGGTCATGGAACACTGTGAGGACAGGGGTGAGGGAGTATTGTGATGACTAGTGATGGAACATTGTGATATATGTGTTGAGAGAGCATTTTGATGAGAAGTGCATGGAGCATTGTGATGACAAGGTTTATGGAGAGTTGTGATGAAAATTTCATGGAGCACTGTGGTGACAAATATCACAGAGCCTTGTGTGACGAGGGCATGGACCATTGTGATGAGATTGGTCATGAAGCATTGTGATGATTGGAATCACAGGGCATTGTGATGACAGGGGTCATGGAGCACCGTGTTGACAAGGGCATGGAGCAATGTGATCACAGGGGCATGGAACATTGGTTTGACAAGTTTCATGGTTTATTGTGATGACAGTGAGCTTGGAGAATTGTGATGAAAAGGGCATGGAGCATTGTGGTGACACAGGTCACAGAGCCTTGTGTGATGAGGTCAGGCACCATTGTGATGACAAAGGTCATGAAGCATTGTGATAACTGGAGTCACAGAGCACTGTGATGACAGGGGTCATGGAGCATTGTGATGACAAGGGCATGGAGCAATTTGATGACAGGGGCATGGAACATTGGTCTGACAAGTTTCATGGATTATTGTGATGACAGTGGGCACGGCACATTGTGATGACAAAGGCATGGAACATTGTGATGACAAGGTCATGGCGTATTGTGAAGACAGGTGTCAGGGAGCATTGTGATGACATATGTCATTGTCCATTGTGATGACAATGGCATGGAGCATTGTGATACCAAGTGTCATTGAGGATTGTGATGACAAAGGTAATGGAGCATTTTGATGACAAGGGCTTGGAACATTGTGATGACAATGGTCATGGAGCATTGTGATGACAAGGGCATGGAACATTGTGATGACAATGGCCATTGAGAATTTTGATGACAACGTCGTGAAGCATTGTGATGAAAAGCACATGGAGCTTTCTATGACTGTGGTCATAGAGCATTGCGATGACAAGTGCATGGAGAATTGTTATGACAAGATCATGTAACATTGTTATGAGAAGGGTTAAGTATCATTGTGATGACATGAACGTGGAGTATTATAATGACAAGGCACATGGAGCATTGTGATGGCAAGACCGTGGAGCATTGTGATGAGAAGACCATGGATAATTGTGATGACGAGCATCATGGAGCACTGTAATGACAAGGGGCATGGAGCATTGTGATGACAGGTGTCATGGAGGATACTGATGACAAACTTGTGAAGTATTGTGATGACAATGGCATCGATCATTGTGATGAAAGGGGCATGGAGCCTTTTCATGAGACCGTTCAAGGAGCATTCTGATGAGAAGTGACAGGGACCATTGTGATGACATGTGTATTGAGCATTTTGCTGACAAAGGCATGGAGCATTGTGATAACAAGGTCCTGGAGCATTGTGATGAGAAGATCATGGACCCTTGTGATGAAAAGTCTCATGGAGCATTCTGATGAAAAGGGGCATAGAGCATTGTGATTACAGGGTTCTTGGAGCATTGTGATGAAAAGGGCATAGAGCATTGTGATTACAGGGACATGGAGCATTGGTCTGACAATTTTCATGGATTATTTTGATGACAGTGGACATGGTGCATTGTGATGACAAGGACATGGAGCATTGTGATGACAAGGTCATGGAGAATTTTGAAGACCGGTGTCAGGGAGCATTGTGATGACATATGTCATGGTCCATTGTGATGACAATGGCATGGAGCATTGTGATGCCAAGTGTCATGGAGGATTGTGATGACAAAGGTAATGGAGCATTGTGATGACATAGGTTTGGAGCATTGTGATGACGAGGGCATGGACCATTGTGATGAAAAGGGCCATTGATAATTTTGATGGCAATTCATGAAGCATTGTGATGACAACCAAATGGAGCTTGCTATGACAGGGGTCATGGAGGATTGCGATTAAAAGTGCATAGAGAATTGTGATGACAAAGCATATAACACTTTGAGTAGAAGTGTCATGAGCGTAGTGATGCCAAGGACGTGGAGAATTTTGATCACCAAAGACATGGAGCTTTGTGATGACCAGGGCATGCAGCATTGTGATGGCAAGACCGTGGAGCATTGTGATGAGAAGACCATGGATAATTGTGAAGATGAGTGTCATGGAGCACTGTTATGACAAGGGGCATGGAGCATTGTGATGACAGGTGTTATGGAGAATTGTGATGACAGAGGTCATGGAGCATTGTGATGACAAGGGTCATGGAGCATTCTGATGACAAGCTTGTGGAGTATTGTGACAACAATGGCATGGAGCATTGTGATGAAAAGGGCATGGAGCATTGTGATGAAAAACGCATGGAGCCTTATCATGACAGGGTTCAAGGAGCATTCTGAAGACAAGGGTTAGGGAGCATTGTGATGACAAGTGTATTGAGAATTGTGATGACAAAGGTCATGGAGCATTGTGATGACAAGGGCATGGTGTATTGTGATGACAGGCATCATGGAGCGTTGTGATGACAAGTGTTATGGAACACTGTGATCACAAAGGTTTGGATCATTGTGATGAGAGGGGTCATGGACCATTTTGATTTACAGGAGCATGGAGCATTGTGATGCCAATGGTCATGGAGCTTTTTGATGACAAATGTCATGGAGCATTTTGATGACAAGGTGGTGGTGCACTGTGATGAGAACGGCATGGAGCATTGTGATGAAAAGGTCATGGAGCATTTTGATGACAAAGGCATGGAGCATTGTGATGACAAGTGTCATGGAGCACTGTGATGACAAGCTCATGGAGCATTGTGATGACAAGGGTCATGGAGCATTGTGCTGACAATGGCATGGAGCATTGTGATGACAAGTGTTACAGAGCATTGTGATGACGAGGGAATTAACCATTGTGATGAAAAAGTTCATAAAGCATTGTGATGGCTGGAGTCACGGAGCATTATGATGTGAGGGGTCATGGAGCATTGTGATTACACGGGCATGGAGCATTATGATGACAGGGGCATGGAGCATTGGTCTGACAATTTTCATGAATTATTGCTATGAGAGTGGACAGGGCACATTGTGATGACAAGGGCATGGGACATAGTCATGACAAGGTCATATCGTTTTGTGAAGACAGGTGTCAGGGATCACTGTGATGACATATGTCATGGTGCATTGTGATGACAATGGCATGGAGCATTGTGATGCCAAGTGTCATGGAGGATTGTAATGACAAAGGTAATGGAGCATTGTGATGACAATTTCTTTTTGAATTGTGAAGAAAAGGGTCATGGAGCATTGTGATGACAAGGACATGGAGCATTGTGATGACAAGGGCCATTGAGAATTTTGATGCAAACGTCGTGCAGCATTGTGATGACATGCGCACGGAGCTTTCTATGTCAGGGGACATGGAGCATTGCTATGAAAAGTGCATGGAGAACTGTGATGACAAGACCACGTAACATTGTGATGAGAAGTGTCATGGAGTATTGTGATGACAAGGACGAGGAGAATTGTGATGACAAGGGACATGGAGCATTGTGATGACCAGGGCATGGAGCATAGTGATGGCAAGACCGTGGAGCAGTGTGATGAGAAGGCCATGGATAATTGTGATGACGAGAGTCATGGAGCACTGTAATGACAAGGGGCATGGAGCATTGTGATGACAGGTGTCATGGAGCATTGTGATGACAGGGGTCATGGAGCATTGTGATGACATGGGTCATGGAGCATTCTGATGACATGCTTGTGGAGTTTTGTGATGACAATGGCCTGGAGCATAGTGATGAAAAGGGCATGGAGCATTGTGATGAAAAAGGCATGGAGCCTTTTCATGACAGGTTTCAAGGAGCATTCTGAAGACAAATGTCAGGGAGCATTGTGATGACAAGGGCATGGAGCATGGTGATGAGAAGGCCATGGAGACTTCTGATGATATGGGTCATGGAGCTTTGTGATGACAAGGGCAAGGAGCATTGTGATTACAGGGGTCTTGGAGCATTGTGATGAAAAGTGCATGGATCATTGTGATGAAAAAGGCATGGAGCCTTGTCATGACAGGGTTCAAGGAGCATACTGAGGACAAGTGTCAGGGAGCATTGAGCTGACAAGTGTATTGAGCATTGTGATGACAAAGGTCATGGAGCATTGTGATGAGAAGACCATGGATAATTGTGATGAGGAGCGTCATGGGGAATTGTGATGACAAGTGTTATGGAACATTGTGATCACAATTGTTTGGAGCATTGAGATGACAGAGGTCATTTAGCGTTTCGATGAGAAGGCCATGGAGCATTCTGATGACATGCATCATGGAGCTTTGTGATGACAAGTGCATGGAGCATTGCGATTACAGGGTTCTTGGAGAATTGTGATGACAAGGGTCATGGAGCCTTGTGATGATGAGGCCGTGGAACATTTTGATGGCAGGGGTCATGGAGCATTGTTATGACACGGTTAATGGAGCCTTTTGATGACAAGTGCATGGAGCATTGATGTGACAAATTTTATGGATTATTGTGATGAGAGTGGGCATGGAACATTGTGATGACAAGGGCACGGAACACGGTGATACATGGACCATGGAACATTGTAATGACAAAGGCCTGCAGCATTGTGATGAGAATGGCATCGAGCTGTGTGATGACAAGCGTTATGGAGCTTTGTGATGACAAGGGCATGGAGCAATGTGATGAGAGGGTTCATGGAGCATTGTGATGACAATGGCATGGAGCATTGTGATGCCAAGGGTCATGGAGCACTGGGATGACAAGCGCCATGGAACATTCTGATTACAGGGGTCATGGAGAATTGGGATGACAAGCCCATGGATCATTGTGATGACAAGTGTCATGGAGCATTTTGATGACAAGTGTCCCAGATCATTGTGCTGTCATTGGTCATGGAGCGCTCTGTTGACAGTGGTCATGGAGCATTGTGATGACAGCGCTAATGGAGCATTGTGATGGCAAGGGCATGGAGCATTGTGATGAGAACGCCATGGAGCATTCTGATGACATGCATCATGGAGCTTTGTGATGACAAGGGCATGGAGCATTGTGATTACAGAGGTCATGGAACACTGTGATGAGAGGGGTGAGGGAGTATAGTGATGACTAGTGATGGAACATTGTGATATCAGTTGTGAGAGAGCATTTTGATGAGAAGTGCATGGAGCATTGTGATGACAAGGTTTATGGAGCATTTTGATGACAAGGATGTGGAGCATTGTGATGACAAGCACATGGCGCATTGTGATGACATGGGTTATGAAGCATTGTGCTGACAAGCGCATGGAGCATTGTGATGACAAGGGTCATTGAGCATGGTGCTGACAAACGCATGGAGCATTGTGATGACAAGGGTGACAGATAATTTTGATGAAAAGTTCATGGAGCATTGTGGTCACAAAGGTCACAGAGCCTTCTGTGACGAGGTCATGGACCATTGTGATGACAAATGTCATGAAGCACTGCAATGACTGTAGTCACGGAGTATTGTGATTATAGGGTTCTTGGAGCATTGTGATGCCAAGGGCATGTATCATTGTGATGAGAAGGCCATGGAGCATTCTGATGACATGTGTCATGGAGCTTTGTGATGACAAGGGCAGGGAGCATTGTGATTACAGGGGTCTTGGAGCATTTTGATGCAAAGGGAATGGATCATTGTGATAAAAATGGTATGGAGCCTTTTCACGACAGTGTTCATGAAGCATACTAATGACAAGTGTCAGGGAGCATTGTGATGATAAATGTATTGAGGATTGCGGTGACAAAGATCATGGAGCATTGTGACGAGAAAACCATTCATAATAGTGATGACGAGCGTCAGGGGGCATTTTGATGACAAGTGTTATGGAACACTGTGATCACAAGGATTTGGAGCATTGTGGTGACAGATGTCATGGAGCATTTTGATTTCATTGTGATGACAATAGCATGAAGCATTAAGATGATGGGCATGGTGCATTGTGATGACAGGGTTCATGGAGCATTGAGATGAAAAGGGGCATGGAGCATTGTGATTACAGGGGTCTTGGAGCATTGTGATGACAAGGGTCATGGAGCCTTGTGATGACAAGGTCGTGGAACATTGTGATGGCAGCGGTCATGGAGCATTGTTATGACAGTTGTAATGGGGCATTGTGATGACAAGGGCATGGAGCAATGTGATGAGAGATTTCATTGAGCATTGTGATGACAATGGCATGGAGCATTGTGATGCAAAGGTTTTTGGAGCTTTGTGATGACAAAGACATGGGACATTAGGTGACCAGGGCGTGGTGCATTGAGATGAGAATTGCAAGGAGCATTGTGATGACAGGGTCATGGAGAAATTTGATGAAAAGCGTCATGGAATATTTTGATGACAGGGGTTATGGAACATTGTGATGTCATGGGTCATGAAGCATTGTGATGAAATGGGTCATGGAGCAATTTGTGACAGGGGTTATGGAACATTGTGATGTCAGGGGTCATGGTGCATTGTGAAGATAAGGGCATGAAGCACTGTGATGACAGGGGTCATGGAACACTGTGAGGACAGGGGTGAGGGAGTATTGTGATGACTAGTGATGGAACATTGTGATATATGTGTTGAGAGAGCATTTTGATGAGAAGTGCATGGAGCATTGTGATGACAAGGTTTATGGAGAGTTGTGATGAAAATTTCATGGAGCACTGTGGTGACAAATATCACAGAGCCTTGTGTGACGAGGGCATGGACCATTGTGATGAGATTGGTCATGAAGCATTGTGATGATTGGAATCACAGGGCATTGTGATGACAGGGGTCATGGAGCACCGTGTTGACAAGGGCATGGAGCAATGTGATCACAGGGGCATGGAACATTGGTTTGACAAGTTTCATGGTTTATTGTGATGACAGTGAGCTTGGAGAATTGTGATGAAAAGGGCATGGAGCATTGTGGTGACACAGGTCACAGAGCCTTGTGTGATGAGGTCAGGCACCATTGTGATGACAAAGGTCATGAAGCATTGTGATAACTGGAGTCACAGAGCACTGTGATGACAGGGGTCATGGAGCATTGTGATGACAAGGGCATGGAGCAATTTGATGACAGGGGCATGGAACATTGGTCTGACAAGTTTCATGGATTATTGTGATGACAGTGGGCACGGCACATTGTGATGACAAAGGCATGGAACATTGTGATGACAAGGTCATGGCGTATTGTGAAGACAGGTGTCAGGGAGCATTGTGATGACATATGTCATTGTCCATTGTGATGACAATGGCATGGAGCATTGTGATACCAAGTGTCATTGAGGATTGTGATGACAAAGGTAATGGAGCATTTTGATGACAAGGGCTTGGAACATTGTGATGACAATGGTCATGGAGCATTGTGATGACAAGGGCATGGAACATTGTGATGACAATGGCCATTGAGAATTTTGATGACAACGTCGTGAAGCATTGTGATGAAAAGCACATGGAGCTTTCTATGACTGTGGTCATAGAGCATTGCGATGACAAGTGCATGGAGAATTGTTATGACAAGATCATGTAACATTGTTATGAGAAGGGTTAAGTATCATTGTGATGACATGAACGTGGAGTATTATAATGACAAGGCACATGGAGCATTGTGATGGCAAGACCGTGGAGCATTGTGATGAGAAGACCATGGATAATTGTGATGACGAGCATCATGGAGCACTGTAATGACAAGGGGCATGGAGCATTGTGATGACAGGTGTCATGGAGGATACTGATGACAAACTTGTGAAGTATTGTGATGACAATGGCATCGATCATTGTGATGAAAGGGGCATGGAGCCTTTTCATGAGACCGTTCAAGGAGCATTCTGATGAGAAGTGACAGGGACCATTGTGATGACATGTGTATTGAGCATTTTGCTGACAAAGGCATGGAGCATTGTGATAACAAGGTCCTGGAGCATTGTGATGAGAAGATCATGGACCCTTGTGATGAAAAGTCTCATGGAGCATTCTGATGAAAAGGGGCATAGAGCATTGTGATTACAGGGTTCTTGGAGCATTGTGATGAAAAGGGCATAGAGCATTGTGATTACAGGGACATGGAGCATTGGTCTGACAATTTTCATGGATTATTTTGATGACAGTGGACATGGTGCATTGTGATGACAAGGACATGGAGCATTGTGATGACAAGGTCATGGAGAATTTTGAAGACCGGTGTCAGGGAGCATTGTGATGACATATGTCATGGTCCATTGTGATGACAATGGCATGGAGCATTGTGATGCCAAGTGTCATGGAGGATTGTGATGACAAAGGTAATGGAGCATTGTGATGACATAGGTTTGGAGCATTGTGATGACGAGGGCATGGACCATTGTGATGAAAAGGGCCATTGATAATTTTGATGGCAATTCATGAAGCATTGTGATGACAACCAAATGGAGCTTGCTATGACAGGGGTCATGGAGGATTGCGATTAAAAGTGCATAGAGAATTGTGATGACAAAGCATATAACACTTTGAGTAGAAGTGTCATGAGCGTAGTGATGCCAAGGACGTGGAGAATTTTGATCACCAAAGACATGGAGCTTTGTGATGACCAGGGCATGCAGCATTGTGATGGCAAGACCGTGGAGCATTGTGATGAGAAGACCATGGATAATTGTGAAGATGAGTGTCATGGAGCACTGTTATGACAAGGGGCATGGAGCATTGTGATGACAGGTGTTATGGAGAATTGTGATGACAGAGGTCATGGAGCATTGTGATGACAAGGGTCATGGAGCATTCTGATGACAAGCTTGTGGAGTATTGTGACAACAATGGCATGGAGCATTGTGATGAAAAGGGCATGGAGCATTGTGATGAAAAACGCATGGAGCCTTATCATGACAGGGTTCAAGGAGCATTCTGAAGACAAGGGTTAGGGAGCATTGTGATGACAAGTGTATTGAGAATTGTGATGACAAAGGTCATGGAGCATTGTGATGACAAGGGCATGGTGTATTGTGATGACAGGCATCATGGAGCGTTGTGATGACAAGTGTTATGGAACACTGTGATCACAAAGGTTTGGATCATTGTGATGAGAGGGGTCATGGACCATTTTGATTTACAGGAGCATGGAGCATTGTGATGCCAATGGTCATGGAGCTTTTTGATGACAAATGTCATGGAGCATTTTGATGACAAGGTGGTGGTGCACTGTGATGAGAACGGCATGGAGCATTGTGATGAAAAGGTCATGGAGCATTTTGATGACAAAGGCATGGAGCATTGTGATGACAAGTGTCATGGAGCACTGTGATGACAAGCGTCACGGAGCATTGTGATTACGGGGTCATGGAGCATTGGGATGACATGGGCATGGATCATTGTGATGACTAGGGTCATGGAGCATTTTGATGACAAGACTCCCGGATCATTGTGTTGTCAGGGGTCATGGAGGTTGTGATGACATTTGTCATGGAGCATTGTGATGACAGGTGTCATGGAGCAGTGTGATGAGAATGTCATGGAACACTGGGCTGAAAATGTTCATGGAGTATTGAGTTGACAAGGGTCATGGAGCATTGTGATGACAAGAGAAAGGAGCATTGTGATGACAAGGTCCTGGAGCATTGTGTTGAGAAAACCATGGAGCCTTGTGATGACATTCTCATGGAGCATTCTAATGAAAATGGGCATGGAGCATTGTGATTACAGGGGTCGTGGAGCATTCTGATGACAAGGGAATGGTGCATTGTGATGAGAAGGCCATGGATGATTCTGAAGACATGCATCATGGAGCTTTGTGATGACAAGGGCATGGAGCATTGTGATTTCATGTGTATGGATCCTTGTGATGACAAGGCTGTGGAACATTGTGATGACTGGGACATGGAGCACGGTTATGACAGGAGTAATGGAGCATTGTGATGACAAGGCCATGGGGCATTGGTCTGAAAAATTTCATGGATTATTGTGATGAGAGTGGGCCTGGAGCATTGTGATGACAAGGGCCTGGAACACTGTGGTAGAGGGTTCATGGAGGACTGTAATGACAAGGCCATGGAGCATTGTTTTGAGAACTGCATCGAGCATTGTGATGACAAGCGTCATGGAGATTTGTGATGACAAGGTCATGGAGCAATGTGATGAGAAGTTTCCTGAGGCATTGTGATGACAATTACAAGGAGCATTGTGATGCCAAGAGTCATTGAGCTTTGTGATGACAAAGGCATGGTGCATTTTGATGGCAAGTGTCACAGAGCATTGTGATGAATATTTCAGGGAGCATTGTGGTGACAAAGGTCACAGAGCTTTGTGTGACAAGGGCATGGACCATTGTAATGACAAATGTCATGAAGGATTGTGATGACTGAAGTCACAGAGCACTGTGATAACAGTGGTCTTGGAGCATTGTCATAAAAAGGGAATGAATCATTGTGATGAAATAGGCATGGATCCTTGTCCTGACAGTGTTCAAGGAGCATACTGATGACAAGTGTCACGGAGCATTGTGATGACAATTGTATTGAGCATTGTGGTGACAAAGGTCATGGAGCATTGTGATGAGAAGACCTTGCATAATTGTGATGACGAGCGTCATGGGGTATTGTGATGACAAGTTTTATGGGACATTGTGATCAGAAGGGTTTGGAGCATTGTGATGACAGAGGTCATGGAGCATTTTAATTTCATTGTGATGACGATAGCATGAATCATTATGATGATGGGCATGGTGCATGGTGATGACAGGCTTCATGGAGCATTGAGATGAAAAGGGGCATGGAGAATTGTGATTACAGAGGTCTTGGTGCATTGTGATGACAAGGGCCATGGAGCCTTGTGGTGACAAGGCCGTGGAACATTGTGATGGCTGGGGTCATGGAGCATTGTTATGACAGTTGTAATGGAGCATTGTGATGACAAGGGCATGGAGCAATGTGATGAGAGATTTCATTGAGCATTGTGATGACAATGGCATGGAGCATTGTGATGTCAAGTGTCATGGAGCTTTGTGATGACAAAGGTCATGGGGCATTTTGACGACAAGGGCATGGTGCATTGAGATGAGAAGGACAGGGAGCATTGTGATGACAGGGTCATGGAGCAATTTGATGAAAAGTGTCATGGAATATTTTGATGACAGGGGTTATGGAACATTGTGATGTCAAGGGTCATGAAGCATTGTGATGAAATGGGTCATGGAGCATTTTGTGAGAGGGGTTATGGAACATTGTGATGTCAGTGGTCATGGAGCTTTGTGATGATAAGGGCATGTAGCACTGTGATGTCAGGGGTCATGGAACACTGTGATGAGAGGGGTCATGGCGCATTGTGATGACATGGGTCATGTAGCATTGTGCTGACAAGCGCATGGAGCATTTTGATGAAAAGTGTCATGGAGCATTGTGCTGACAAAGGCATGGAGCATTTTGATAACAAGGGACACAGAGCGTTGTGATGAAATATTCATGGAGCATTGTGGTGAAAAAGATCACAGAGCCTTGTGTGACAAGGGCATGGACCATAGTGATGAGATAGGTCATGAAGCATTGTGATGACTGGAGTCACGGAGCATTGTGATGACAGGGGTCATGGAGCATTGTGATGACAAGATTTTTGGATTATTGTGATGAGAGTGGGCATGGCGCATTGTGATGACAAGGGCATGGAACATTGTGATGACAAGGTCATGGATTATTGTGAAGACAGGTGTCAGGGAGCACTGTGATGACATATGTCATTGTCCATTGTGATGACAATGGCATGGAGCATTGTGATACCAAGTGTCATGGAGGATTGTGATGACAAAGGTAATGGAGCATTTTGATGACAAGGGCTTAGAACATTGCGATGACAATGGTCATGGAGCATTGTGATGACAAGGGCATGGAGCATTGTGATGACAAAGGCCATTGAGAATTGTGATGACAACGTCGTGAAGCATTGAGATGACAAGCGCATGGAACTTGCTATGACAGTGGTCATAGAGCATTCTGATGACAAGTGCATGGAGAATTGTGATGACAAGATCATGTAACATTGTGATGAGAAGTGTCACGAAGCATTGTGATGACAAGGACGTGGAGAATTGTAATGACATGGGACATGGAGCATAGTGATGAACAGGGCATGGAGAATTGTGATAGCAAGACCATGGAGCATTGTGATGAAAAGACTGTGGATAATTATGATGAAGAGCGTCATGGATCACTGTAATGACAAGGGGCATGGAGCATTATGATGACAGGTGTCATGGAGCATTGTGATGAGAGTGGTCATGGTGAATTGTGATGACAAGTGTCATGGAGCATTGTGATGAGAAGGTCATGGAGCATTGGCCTGAAAATGTTCATGGAGTATTGTGATGACAGTGGTCAAGGAGCATTGTGATGACAAGGGAATGGAGCTTTGTGATGACAAGGTCCTGGAGCAGTGTGATGAGAAGACCATGGAGCCCTGTGATTACAAGTCTCATGGAGCATTCTGATGAATAGGGGCATGGAACATTGTGATTACAGGGGTCTTGGAGCATTGTGATGACAAGGGCATGGAGCATCTTGAATGAGAAGGCCATTGAACATTCTGATGCCATGCGTCATGGAGCTTTATGATGACAAGTGTATGCAGAATTGTGATTACATTGTTTGGAGCATTGTGATGACAAGTGTCATGGAGTCTTGTGATGACAAGGCCGTGGAAACTTGTGAAGGCAGGTGTCATGGAGCATTGTTATGACAGGGGTAATGGAGCATTGTGATGAAAAGGGCATGGAGCATTGTTCTGAAATGTTTCATCGATTACTGTGATGAGAGTGGGCATGGAGCATTGTGATGACAAGGGCACAGAACACTTTGATACATGGGTCAGCGAGGATTGTAATGACAAGGACATGGAGCATTGTGATGAGAAGCTCATCGAGCATTGTGATGACAAGCGACATGGAGGTTTGTGATGACAAGGGCATGGAGCAATGTGATGAGAGGCTTCATGGAGCATTGTGATGACAATGGCATGGAGCATTGTGATGCCAAGTGTCATGGAGTTTTGTGATGACAAAGGTCATGGAGCATTTTGATGACAAGGTCGTGGTGCGTTGTGATGAGAAGGGCAGGGAACATTGTGCTAACAGGGTCATGGAGCAATTTGGTAAAAAAGTCATGGAATATTTTGATGAGAGTGGTTATGGAAAACTGTGATGTCAGGGGTCATGGAGCATTGTGATGAAAATGGTAATGGAGCATTTTGATGACAGGGATTACGGAGCATTGTGATGTCATTGGTCATGGAGCATTTTGATGTTAAGTGCATGTAGCATAGTGATGATAGGGGTCATGGAACATTGTGATGACAGGGCTGAGGGAGTATTGTGAAGACTAGTGATGGAACATTGTGATATCAGTGGTGAGAGAGCATTTTGATGAGAAGTGCATGGAGCATTGTGATGACAAGGTTTATGGAACATTGTGATGAAAAAGATGTGGAGCATTGTGATGACAAGCGCATGGTGCATTGTGATGACATGTTTCAAGGAGCATTGTGCTGAAAAGCACATGGAGCATTGTGATGACAAGTGTCATGGATCATTGTGCTGACAAAGGCATGGTGCATTGTGATGACAAAGGTCACAGGGCATTGTGATGAAAAGGACATTGATCTTTGTGATGGAAAATTCATGGAGCCTTGTCATGACAGGGTTCAAGGAGCATACTGATGACAAGTGTCAGCGAGCATTGTGATGACAAGTTTATTGAGCATTGTGATGACAAAGTTCATGGAGTATTGTGAATAGAAGGCCATGGATAATTGTGATGATGAGCATCATGGGGCGTTGTTATGACAAGTGTTATGGAACATTGTGATCACAAGGGTGTGGAGCATTGTGATGACAGAGGTCATGGAGCATTTTGATTTCATTTTGATGACAATAGCATGAAGCATTATGATGATGTGCATGGTGCATTGTGATGACACGGTTCATGGAGATTTGAGATGAAAAGGGGCATTGAGCATTGTGATTACAGTGGTCTAGGAGAATTGTGATGACAAGGGCATGGAGCATCGTGAATGAGAAGACCATGGAGCATTCTGATGACATGCGTCATGGAGCTTTTTGATGACAAGGACATGGAGCATTGTAATGACAAGGGTTATGGAGCCTTGTGATGACAAGGTCGTGGAATATTGTAATGGCAGGTGTCATGGAGCATTGTTATAACAGGGGTAATGGAGCATTTTGATGACAAGGGCATGGAGCATTGGTCTGAAAAGCTTCATGGATTATTGTGATGAGAGGTGGCATGGAGCATTGTGATGACAAGGGCACGGAACCCTGTGATACATGGGTCATGGCGGATTATAATGACAAGGGCATGGAGCATTGTGTTAAGAAGAGCATCGAGCATTGTGATGAAAAGCATCACGGAACCTGTGATGACAAGGGGATGGAACAATGTGATGAGAGTGTTCATAGAGCATTTTGATGACAATGGCATGGAGCATTGTGATGACAAGGGTCATGGAGCTTTGTGATGACAAAGGTCATGGAGCATTTTGATGACAAGCACGTGGTGAACTGTGTTGAGAAGGGCAGGGATCATTGTGATGAAAGGGTCATGGAGCAATTTGATGAAAATTGTCATGGGACATTTTGATGACAGGTTTTATGGAACATTGTGATGTCAGAAGTCATGGAGGATTATGATGAAAAGGGTCATGGAGCATTTTGATGACAGGGGTCCTGGAACATTGTGATGACAGGGGTGAGGGAGTATTGTGATGACTTGTGATGGAACATTATGATATCAGTGGTGGGAGAGCATTTTGATGTGAAGTGCATGTAGCATTGTGATGACAAGGTTTATGGAGCACTGTGATGACAAGGTTGTTGAGCATTGTGATGACAAGCACATGGAGCATTGTGATGACACAGGTCATGGGGCATTGTGCGCACAAGCGCATGGAGCATTGTGATGAAAATTGTCATGGAGAATTGTGCTGACAAAGGCATGGAGCATAGTGATGACATGGGTAAAAGAGCATTGTGATGAAAATTTCATGGAGAATTGTGGTGACAAATTTCACAGAGCCTTTTGATGACGTGGGCATGGACCATTGTGATGAGAAGGTCCTGGAGCATTGTGATGAGAGGACCATGGAGCCTTGTGATGACAATTCTCATGGAGCATTCTGATGAAAAGGGGCATGGAGCATTGTGATTACAGTGGTATTGGATCCTTGTGATGACAAAGCCGTAGAACATTGTGATGGCAGGGTTCATGGAGCATGGTTATGACATGGGCAATGGAGCATTGTGATGACAAGGGCATCGAGCATTGGTCTGAAAAGTTTCATGGATTATTGTGATGAGAGTGGGCAAGGAGCATTGTGATGACAAGGGCACGGAACACTGTGATACATGGGTCATGTAGGATTGTAATGACAAGGCCATGGAGCAATGTGATGAGAGGCTTCATGGAGCAATGTGATGACAAGGGCATGGAGCACTGTGATGACAAGGGTCATGGAGCATTTTGATGACAAGATTCCCAGATCATTGTGTTGTCAGGGTTCATGGAGCGCTGTGATGACAGTGGTCATGGAGCATTGTGATGACAGGTTCAAGGAGCATTGTGATAAGAAGGTCATGGAGCATTGGGCTGAAAATATTCATGGAGTATTGTGATGACAGGGGTAATTGGGCATTGTGATGACAAGGGAATGGAGTATTGTGATGACAAGGTCCTGGGGCATTGTGATGAGAAAACCATGGAGCCTTGTGATGACAAGTCTCATGGAGCATTCTGATGAAAAGGTGCATGGAGCATTGTGATTACAGGGGTCATGGAGCATTGTGATGAAAATGGCATGGAGCATTGTGATGCCAAGTGTCATGGAGCTTTGTGATGACAAAGTTCATGGAGCATTTTGATGACAAGTTCGTGGTGCATTGTGATGAGAAGGGCAGGGAGCATTTTGATGACAGGGTCATGGAGCAATTTGATGAAAAGTATCATGGAATATTTTGATGACAGTGGTTATGGAACACTGTTATGTCAGGGGTCATGGAGCATTGTGATGAAAAGGGTCATGGAGGATTTTGATGACAGGGGTTATGAAACATTTTGATGTCAGGGTTCATGGAGCATTGTGATGATAAGATCATGTAGCATTGTCATGACAGGGATCATGGAACATTGTGATGACGGGGGGGAGAGAGCATTTTGATGAGAAGTGCATGGAGCATTGTGATGACAAGGTTTTTGGAGCACTGTAATGACAAGAATGTGGAGCATTGTGATGACAAGCGCATGGTGCATTGTGATGACAAGGATCATGGAGAATTGTGCTCACAAGCGCATGGAGCATTGTGATGACAAGGATCATGGAGAATTGTGCTGACAAAGGCATGGAGCATGGTGATGAGAAGGATCACAGAGCATTTTGATGAAAAGTTCACGGAGCATTTTGGTGCGAAAAGTTACAGATCCTTGTGTGACGAGGACATGGACCATTGTGATGACAAATGTCATGAAGCCTTGTGATGACAGGAGACACAGAACATTGAGATGACTGGGGTCTTGGAGCACTGTGATGACAAGGACATGGAGCATTGTGATGAGAAGGCCATGGAGCATTCTGATGACATGCATCATGGAGCTTTGTGATTAAAGGTCATGGAGCATTGTGATTACAGTGGTCTTGGAGCATTGTTATGAAAAAGGCATGGAGCCTTGTCATGACAGGGTTCAATGAGCATACTGATGACTAGTGTCAGGGAGCAATGTGATGACAAGTGTATTGAGCATTGTGATGACAAAGGTCATGGAGCACTGTGATGAGAAGACCATGGATAATTGTGATGATGAGCGTCATGGTGCATTGTGATGACAATGGTTATGGAACATTGTGATCACAAGGGTTTGGAGCATTTTGATGACAGAGGTCATGGAGCATATTGATTTAATTGTGATGACAATAGCATGAAGCATTATGATGATGGACATGGTGCATTGTGATGACAGGGTCATGGAGCCATTTGATGAAAAGTGTCATGGAACATTTTGATGACAGTGGTTATGGAACATTGTGATGTCAGGGGTCTTGGAGCCTTGTGATGAAAAGGGTGATGGAGCATTCTGATGACAGAGGATATGGAACATTTTGATGTCAGGGGTCATGGAGCATTGTGATGATAAGGCATGTAGCATTGTGATGACAGAGGTCATGGAAAATTGTGATGACAGTGGTGAGGGTGTATTGTGATGACTAGTGATGGAACATTGTGATATCTGTGGTGAGAAAGCATTTTGATGAGAAGTGCATGGAGCATTGTGATGACAAGGTTTATGGAGCATTGTGATGACAAGGTTTATGGAGCATTGTGATGACAAGGCTGTGGAGCATTGTGATGACAAGTGCATGGCGCATTTTGATGACATGGGTCATGGAGCATTGTGCTGAGAAGCGCATGGAGCATTGTGATGACAAGATTCAGGGAGCATTCTGCTGACAAAGGCATGGAACATTGTGATGACAACCGTCACAGAGCATTGTGATGAAAAGTTCAAGGAGCATTGTGACAATGGTCACAGAGCCTTGTGATGAGGAGTTCAAGGACCATTGTGATGACAAAGGTCATGAAGGATTGTGATGACTGGAGTAACGGAACACTGTGATGACAAGGGTATGGAGCATTCTGATGACAGGGGCATGGTGCATTGGTCTGACAAGTTTCATGGTTTATTGTGATGACAGTGGGCAAGGCGAATTCTGATGAGAAGATCATGGAGCATTGTGACGAGAAGGTCATGGAGTACTGTGAATAGAGTGGTCTGGGAGCATTGTGATGACATATGTCATGGTCCATTGTGATGACAATGGCACGGAGCATTGTGATGCCAAGTGTCATGGAGGAATGTGATGACAAAGTTAATGGAGCATTGTGATGACAGGGGTTTGGAACATTGTGATTACAAGGGACATGGAGCATTGTGATGACAAGGGTCATGGAGCATTCTGATGACAAGCTTGTGGAGTATTGTGATGACAATGGCATGGAGCATTGTGAGGAAAAGGGAATGGAGCATTGTGATGAAAAAGGCATGGAGCCTTTTCATGAAAGTATTCAAGGAGCATTCTGATGAAAAGTGTCAGGGGGCATTGTGATGAAAAATATCATGGAGCATTATGATGAGAAGTCCATGGATAATTGTGATGACCAGCGTCATGGGGCATTGTGATGACAAGTGTTATGGAACATTGTGTTCAGAATGGTTTGGTGCATTGTGATGACAGAGGTCATTGAGCATTCTGATTTCATTGTGATGAAAATAGCATGAACTATTATGGTGATGGGCACGGTGCATTGTGATGACAGGGTTCATGGAGCATTGAGATGAAAAGGGGCATGGAGCATTGTGATTACAGGGCTGTTGGAGCATTGTGATGACAAGGGCATGGAGTATTGTGATGACAGGCATCATGGAGCGTTGTGATGACAATTGTTATGGAACATTGTGATCAAAAGTGTTTGGAGCACTGTGATGACACAGGTCATGGATCATTTTGATTTCAAGTATCATCGAACATTGTGATGACAAGGGCATGAAACAATGTGACCCCAAGGTTCACGGAGGATTGTGATGACACTGGTAAAGGAGAATTGTGATGACAAGTGCATGGAGCATTGTGATGACAAAGTCATGTAGCATTTTGCTGACAAAGGCATGGAGAATTGTGATGACAAGTGTCATGGAGCTCTGAGATGACAGGCGTCAAGGAGCATTGTGATTACAGGGGTCATGGAGAATTGGGATGAAAAACACAGGGAACATTCTGATGACAAGTGGCATGGATCATTTTGATGACTGCGGTCATGTAGCATTGTGATGACATGGGTCATGGAGCTTTTTGATGAGAAGGTCATGGAGCATTTGGCTGGAAATGTTCATGGAGTACTGTGATGACAGGGGTCATGGAGCATTGTGATGAGAAGGGAATGGAGCAATGCGATGAGAAGGTCCTGGAGCATTGTGATGAAAGGGTCATGGCGCCTTGTGATGACAAGTGTCATGGAGCATACTGATAAAAAGGTTCATGGAGCATTGTGATTACAGGGGTTTTGTAGCATTGTGAAGACCAGGGCATGGAGCATTGTGATGAGAAGCCCATGGAACATTCTTATGACATGCGTCATGGAGGTTTGTGATGAGAGGGACATGGAGCATTGTGATAGGAGGGGTCTTGGAGGATTGTGATGAAAAGGGAATGGATCATTGTGATGAAAAATGCATGGAGCCTTGTCATGACAGTGTTCAAGGAGCATACTGATGATAAGTGTCCGGGAACATTGTGATGGTAAGTGTATTGAGCATTGTGATGAGAAAGGTCATGGAGCATTGTGATGAGAAGACCATGGATAATTGTGATTACCAGCGTCAAGGGGCATTGTGATGACAACTGTTATGGAACATTGTGATCACAAGGGATTAGAACATTGTGATGACAGAGGTAATGGAGCATTTTGATTTCATTGTGATGACAATAGCATGTAGCATTATGATGATTGGCATGGTGCATTCTGATGACAGTGTTCATTGAGCATTGAGATGAAAAGTGGTATGGAGCATTGTGATTACAGGGGTCTTGGAGCATTGTGATGACAAGGGCATGGAGCATTGTGATTCGAAGGCCATGGAGCATTCTGATGACATGCGTCATGGATCTTTGTGACGACAAGGGCATGCAGCATTGTGATTACAGGGGTCTTGGAGCCTTGGATGACAAGGCCGTGGAACCTTGTGATGGCAGGGGTCATGGAGCATTGTTATGACAGGGTTAATGGAGCATTGTGATGACAAGGGCATGGAACATTGGTCTGAAAATTTCATGGATTATTGTGATGAGATTCGGCATGGAGCACTGTGATGACTAGGGCACGGAACACTGTGATACATGTGTCATTGAGGATTGTAATGACAAGAGCATGGAGCATTGTGATGAGAAGAGTATCGAGCATTGTGATGACAAGCGTCATGGAGCATTGTGCTGACAACGGCATGGAGCAATGTGATGAGAGGTTTCATGTAGCATTGTGATGAAATGGCATGGAGCATTGTGATGCCAAGGGTCATGGAGTTTTTTGATGACAAACGTCATGGAGCATTTTGATGACAAGGTCGTGGTGCATTGTGATGAGAAGGGCAGGGAGCATTGTGATGACAGGGTCATTGAGCAAATTGATGAAAAGTGTCGTGGAACATTTTGATTACAGGAGTTATGGAACATTGTGATGTCAGGGGTCATGGAGCATTTTGATGAAAAGGGTCATTGAGCATTCTGATGAAAAGGTGCATGGAGAATTGTGATTACAAGGGTTTTGAAGCATTGTGATGACAAGGTAAAGGAGCATTGTGATGAGAAGGCAATGGAGCATTCTGATGACATGCGTCATGGAGCTTTGTGATGACCAGGACATGGAGCATTGTGGTGACAAAGGTCACAGAGCCTTGTGTGACGAGGGCTTGGACCATTGTGATGATAAAGGTAATGAAGAATTGTGATGACTGGAGTCACGGAGCATTGTGATGACAGGGGTCATGGAGCATTGTGATGACAAGTGCATGTAGCACTGTGATGACAGTGGTCATGGAACATTGTGATGATAGGGGTGAGTGAGTATTGTGATGACTAGTGATGGAACATTGTGATATATGTGGTGAGAGAGAATTTTGATGAGAGGTGCATGGAGAATTGTGATGAGAATTTTTATGGAGCATAGCGATGAAAAGGATGTGGAGCATTGTGATGAAAAGAGCATGGCACATTGTGATTACATGTGTCATGGAGCATTGTGCTGACAAGCGCATGGAGCATTTTGATGACAAGGGACACAGAGCATTGTGATGAAAATTTCATGGAGCATTGTGGTGACAAAGATCACAGAGCCTTGTGTGACGAGGGCATGGACAATTGTGATGAGAAAAGTCGTGAATCATTGTGATGACTGGAGTCACGGAGCATTGTGATGACAGGGGTCATGGAGCATTGTGATGACAAGGGCATGGAGCAATGTGATGACAGGGGCATGGAACATTGGTCTGACATGTTTCATGGATTATTGTGATGACAGTGGGCATAGAGCATTGAGATGACAAGGGCATGGAGCATTGTGGTGACAAAGGTCACAGAACCTTGTGTGATGAGGGCAGGGACCATTGTGAGGACAAAGTTCATGAAGCATTGTGATGACTGGAGTCACGGAGCATTGTGATGACAAGGGCATGGAGCATTGTGATGATAGGGGCATGGAACATTGGTCTGACATGTTTCATGGATTATTGTGATGACAGTGGGCATGGCACTTTGTGATGACAAGGGCATGGAACATTGTGATGACAAGGTCATGGAGTATTGTGAAGACAGGTGTCAGGGAGCATTGTGATGACATATGTCATTGTCCATTGTGATGACAATGGCATGGAGCATTGTGATACCAAGTGTCATGGAGGATTGTGATGAAAAAGGTAATGGAGCATTTTGATGACAAGGGCTTGGATCATTGCGATGACAAGGGCATGGAGCATTGTGATGACAAGGGCCATTGAGAATTTTGATGACAACGTTGTGAAGCATTGTGATGACAAGGGCATGGAGCTTGCTCTGACAGGGGTCATAGAAAATTGCGATCACAAGTGCATGGAGGATTGTGATGACAAGATCATGTAACATTGTGATAAGAAGTGTCATGGAGCATTGTGATGACAAGGACGTGGAGAATTGTGATGACATGGGACATGGAGCATTGTGATGACCAGAGCATGGAGCATTGTGATGGCAAGACCGTAGAGCATTGTGATGAGAAGATCATGGATAACTGTGATGACGAGCGTCATGGAGCTCTGTAATGACAAGGGGCATGGAGCATTGTGATTACAGGGTTCCTGGAGCATTGTGATGACAAGGGCATGGAGCATTTTCATGAGAAGGCCATGGAGCATTCTGATGACATGCGTCATGAATCATTGTGATGACAAGGGCATGGAGCATTGTGATTACAGAGGTCTTGGAGCACTGTGATGACAAGGGTCATGGGGCTTTGGATGACAGCGCCGTGGTACATTGTGATGGCAGGGGTCAGGGAGCATTGTTATGACAGGGGTAATGGAGCATTGTGATGACAAGGGCATGGAACATTGGTCTGAAAATTTCATGGATTATTGTGATGAGATTTGGCATGGAGCATTGTGATGACTAGGGCACGGAACAGTTGATATATGTGTAATGGAGGATTGTAATGACAAAGGCATGGAGCATTGTGATGAAAAGATATCGAGCATTGTGTTGACAAGCGTCATGGAGCATTGTGCTGACAAAGGCATGGAGCATGGTGAAGACATGGGTAAAAGAGCATTGTGATGAAAATTTCATGGAGCATTGTGGTGACAAATTTCACAGAGCCTTTTGATGAAGTGGGCATGGACCAGTGAGATAACAAGGTACTGGAGCATTGTGATGAGAGGACCATGGAGCCTTGTGGTGACAATTCTCATGGAGCATTCTGATGAAAAGGGTCATGGAGCATTGTGATTACAGGTGTATTGGATCCTTGTGATGACAAGCCATAGAATATTGTGATGGCAGGGTTCATGTAGCATGGTTAAGACATGGGCAATGGAGCATAGTGATGACAAGGGCATTGAGCATTGGTCTGAAAAGTTTCATGGATTATTGTGATGAGAGTGGGCATAGAGCATTGTGATGACAAGGGCACGGAACACTGTGATACATGGATCATGGAGGACTGTAATGACAATGGCGTGGAGCAATGGGATGAGAGGCTTCATGGAGCATTGTGATGACAAGTGCATGGAGCATTGTGATGACAAGGGTCATGGAGCATTTTGATGACAAGATTCCCATATCATCGTGTTGTCAGGGGTCATGGAGCTCTGTGATGACAGTGGTCATGGAGCATTGTGATGACAGGGTCATGGAGCTTTGTGATAAGAAGGTCATGGAGCACTGGGCTGAAAATGTTCATGGAGTATTGTGATGACAGGGGTAATGGGGCATTTTGATGAGAAGGGAATGGAGCATTGTGATGACAAGGTCCTGGGGCATTGTAATGAGAAAACCATGGAGCCTTGTGATGACAAGTCTCATGGAGCATTCTGATGAAAAGGTGCATGGAGCATTGTGATTACAGGGGTCATGAAGCATTGTGATGAAAATGGCATGGAGCATTGTGATGCCAAGGGTCATGGAGCTTTGTGATGACAAAGTTCATGAAGCATTTTGATGACAAGGTCGTGGTGCATTGTGATGAGAAGTGCAGGGAGCATTTTGATGACAGGGTCATGAAGCAATTTGATGAAAAGTATCATGGAACATTTAGATGACAGGGGTTATGGAACATTGTGATGTTAGGGGTCTTGGAGCATTGTGATGAAAAGGCTGATGGAGCATTTTGATGACAGGGGTTATGGAACATTGTGATGTCAGGGTTCATGGAGCATTGTGATGATAAGGTCATGCAGCATTGTCATGACAGGGATCATGGAACATTGTGATGACAGGTGGGAGAGAGCATTTTGAGAAGAAGTGCATGGAGCATTGTGATGACAAGGTTTTTGGAGCACTGTAAAGACAAGATTGTTCAGCATTGTGATGACAAGCGCATGGCGCAATGTGATGACATGGGTTATGGAGCATTGTGCTCACAAGCGCATGGAGCATTGTGATGACACGGGTCATGGAGCATTGTGCTGACAAAGGCATGCAGCATGGTGATGACAAGGATCACAGAGCATTGTGATGAAAAGTTCATGGAGCATTGTGGTGAAAAAGTCACAGAGCCTTGTGTGACGAGGACATGGACCATTGTGATGACAAATGTCATGAAGCCTTGTGATGACTGGAGTCACAGAGCATTGAGATGACAGAGGTCTTGGAGCACTTTGATGACAAGGACATGGAGCATTGTGATGAGAAGGCCATGGAGCATTCTGATGACATGCATCATGGAGTTTTGTGATTAAAGGTCATGGATCATTGTGATTACAGGGGTCTTGGAGCATTGTGATGAAAATGGTATGGATCATTGTGATGAAAAAGGAATGGAGCATTGTCATGACAGGGTTCAAGGAGCAAACTAACGACAAGGGTCAGGGAGCACTGTGATGACAAGTGTATTGAGCATTGTGATGACAAATTTCATGGAGCACTGTGATGAGAAGACCATGGATAATTGTGATGATGAGCGTCATGGTGCATTGTGATGACAATGGTTATGGAACTTTGTGATCACAAGGGTTTGGAGCATTTTGATGACAGAGGTCATGGAGCATATTGATTTCACTGTGATGACAATAGCATGAAGCATTATGATGATGGACATGGTGCATTGTGATGACAGGGTCATGAAGCAATTTGATGAAAAGGGTCCTGGAATATTTTGATGACAGTGGTTATGGAACATTGTGATGTCAGGTGTCTTGGAGCATTGTGATGAAAAGGGTGATGGAGCATTCTGATGACAGAGGATATGGAACATTTTGATGTCAGGGGTCATGGAGCTTTGTGATGATATGGCATGTGGCATTGTGATGACAGAGGTCATGGAAAATTGTGATGACAGTGGTGAGGGAGTATTGTGATGACTACTGATGGAACATTGTGATATCAGTGGTGAGAAAGCATTTTGATGAGAAGTGCATGGAGCATTGTGATGACAAGGTTTATGGAGCATTGTGATGACAAGGTTTAAGGAGCATTGTGATGACAAGGCTGTGGAGCATTGTGATGACAATTACATGGCGCATTTTGATGACATGGGTCATGGAGCATTGTGCTGAGAAGCGCATGGAGCATTGTGATGAAAAAGGCATGGAACATTGTGACGACAACCGTCACAGAGCATTGTGATGAAAAGTTCATGGAGCATTTTGGTGACAATGGTCACAGAGTCTTGTGATGACGAGGTCAAGGACCATTGTGATGACAAAGGTCATGAAGAACTGTGACGACTGGAGTCACGGAACATTTTGATGACAATGGTATGGATCATTCTGATGACAGGGGCATGGTGTATTGATCTGACAAGTTTCATGGTTTATTGTGATGACAGTGGGCAAGGCGAATTCTGATGAGAAGAGCATGGAGCATTATGATGAGAAGGTCATGGAGTACTGTGAAGACAGTGGTCTGGGGTCATTGTGATGACATATGTCATTGTCCATTGTGATGACAATGGCACGGTGCTTTGTGATAAAAAGTGTCATGGAGCATTGTGATGACAAGGACGTGGAGAATCTTATGACATGGGACATGGAGCATTGTGATGACCAGGGCATGGAGCATTGTGATGGCAAGACCGTGGAGCATTGTGATGAGAAGATCACGGATAATTGTGATGACGAGCGTCATGGAGCACTGTAATGAAAAGGGGCATGGAGCATTGTGATTACAGGGGACTTGGAGCATTGTGATGACAAGGGAATGGAGTATTTTGATGAGAAGGTCATGGACCATTGGGCTGAAAATGTTCATGGAGCATTGTGATGACAAGGGAATGGAGCATTGTGATCACAATGTCCTGGAGCAGTGTGATGAGAAAACCATGGAGTCTTGTGATGACAATTCTCATGGAGCATTCTGATGAATAGGGGCATGGAGCATTTTGATTACAGGGGTCTTGGAGCATTGTGAATACAAGGGCATGGAGCATTGTGATGAGAAGGCCATGGAGCATTCTGATGACATGGGTCCTGGATCTTTGTGACGACAAGGGCATGGAGCATTGTGATTACAGGGGTCTTGGAGCATTGTGATGACAAGGGTCATGGAGCCTTGGATGACAAGGCCATGGAACATTGTGATGGCAGGGATCATGGAGCATTGTTATGACAGGGGTAATGGAGCATTGTGATGACAAGGGCATGGAACATTGGTCAGAAAATTTCATGGATTATTGTGATGAGATTAGGCATGGTGCATTGTGATGACTAGGGCACGGAACACTGTGATACATGTGTCATGGAGGATTGTAATGACAAGGGCATGGAGCATTGTGATGAGAAGAGTATCGAGCATTGTGATGACAAGAGTCATGGAGCATTGTGCTGACAAGGGCGTGGAACAATGTGATGTGAGTTTTCATGTAGCATTGTGATGAAATGGCATGGAGCATTGTGATGCCAAGGGTCATGGTTCTTTGTGATGACAAATGTCATGGAGCATTTTGATGACAAGGTCGTGGTGCATTGTGATGAGAAGGGCAGGGAGCATTGTGATGACAGGGTCATGGAGCAAATTGATGAAAAGTGTCATGGAACATTTTGATGACAGGGGTTATGGAACATTGTGATGTCAGGGGTCATGGAGCATTGTGTTGAAAAGGGTCATGGAGCATTCTGATGAAAAGGTGCATGGAGCATTGTGATTACAGGGGTTTTGAAGCATTGTGATGACAAGGGCATGGAGCATTGTGATGAGAAGGCAATGGAGCATTCTGATGACATGCGTCATGGAGATTTGTGATGACAAGGGCATGGAGCATTGGGATTACAGGGGTCTTGGAGCATTGTGATGAAAAGGGCATGTATCATTGTGATGACCAGCGTCATGGGGCATTGTGATGAGAAGTGTCGTGGAGCATTGTGCTGACAAAGGCATGGAGCATTTTGATAACAAGGGACACAGAGCATGGTGATGAAATATTCATGGAGCATTGTGGTGAAAAAGATCACAGAGCCTTGTTTGAACGGGCATGGACCACTGTGATGACAAAGGTCATGAAGCATTGTCATGACTGGAGTCACGGAGCATTGTGATGACAGGGGTCAAGGAGCACTTTGATGACAAGGGCATGGAGCAATGTGAAGACAGGGGCATGGAACATTGGTCTGACAAGTTTTTTGGATTATTGTGATGACAGTGTGCATGGAGCATTGTGATGACAAGGGCATGGAGCATTGTGGTGACAAAGGCATGGAGCATTTTAATGACAAGGGACACAGAGCATTGTGATGAAATATTCATGGATCATTGCGGTGATAAAGATCACAGAGTCTTGTTTGAAGAGGGCATGGACCACTGTGATGACAAAGGTCATGAAGCATTGTGATGACTTGACTCACGGAGCATTGTGATGACAGGGGTCATGGAGCATTGTGATGACAAGATTTATGGATTATTGTGAAGACAGGGGTCAGGGAGCATTGTGATGACATATGTCATTGTCCATTGTGATGACAATGGCATGGAGCATTGTGATACCAAGTGTCATGGAGGATTGTGATGACAAAGGTAATGGAGCATTTTGATGACAAGGGCTTAGAACATTGTGATGACAAATGTCATGGAGCATTGTGATGACATGCTTTATGGAACATAGCGATGAAAATGATGTGGAGCATTGTGATGAAAAGAGCTTGGCACATTGTGATGACATGCATCATGGAGAATTGTGATGACAAGGGCATGGAGCACTGTGATGACAAGGGCCATTGAGAATTGTGATGACAACGTCGTGAATCATTGTGATGACAAGCGCATGGAGCTTGCTATGACAGTGGTCATAGAGCATTGCGATGACAAGTGCATGGAGAATTGTGATGACAAGATCATGTAACATTGTGATGAGAAGTGTCACGAAGCATTGTGATGACAAGGACGTGGAGAATTGTAATGACATGGGACATGGAGCATTGGGATAAACAGGGCATGGAGAATTGTGATAGCAAGACCGTGGAGCATTGTGATGAAAAGACTATGGATAATTATGATGAAGAGCGTCATGGATCACTGTAATGACAAGGGGCATAGAGCATTGTGATGACAGGTGTCATGGAGCATTGTGATGAGAGTGGTCATGGAGCATAGTGATGACAAATGTCATGGAGCATTGTGATGAGAAGGTCATGGAGCATTGGCCTGAAAATGTACATGGAGTATTGTGATGACAGTGGTCAAGGAGCATTGTGATGACAAGGGAATGGAGCTTTGTGATGACAAGGTCCTGGAGCAGTGTGATGAGAAGACCATGGAGCCTTGTGATGACAAGTCTCATGGAGCATTCTGATGAATAGGGGCATGGAACATTGTGATTACAGGGGTCTTGGAGCATTGTGATGGCAAGGTCATGGAGCATTGTGATGAGAAAGCCATGGAGCATTCTGATGACATTTGTCATAGATCTTTGTGATGACAAGGGCATGGAGCATTGTGATTACAGGGGTCTTGGAGCATTGTGATGACAAGGGTCATGGAACCTTGGATGCCAAGGCGGTGGAACATTGTGATGGCAGGGGTCATGGAGCATAATTATGAGAGGGGTAATGGAGCATTGTGATGACAAGGGCATGGAACATTGGTCTGTAAATTTCATGGATTATTGTGATGAGATTCAGCATGGAACATTGTGATGACTAGGGCACGGAACACTGTGATACATGTGTCATGTAGGATTGTAATTACAAGGGCATGGAGCATTGTGATGAGAAGAGTATCGTGCAATTTGATGACAAGCGTCATGGAGCATTGCGGTGACAAGGGCATGGAGCAATGTGATGAGAGGTTTCATGTAGCATTGTGATGAAATGGCATGGAGTGTTGTGATTCCAAGGGTCATGGAGCTTTGTGATGACAAAGGTCATGGAGCATTTTGATGACAATTTCGTGGTGCATTGTGATGAGAAGGGCAGGGAACATTGTGATGACAGGGTCATGGAGCAAATTGATGAAAAGTGTCATAGAACATTTTGATGACAGGTTTTATGGAACATTGGATGTCAGGGGTAATGGAGCATTTTGATGAAAAGGGTCATGGAGCATTCTGATGAAAAGCTGCATGGAGCATTGAGATTACAGGGGTTTTGAAGCAATGTGATTACAAGGGCATGGAGCATTGTGATGAGAAGGCAATGGAGCATTCTGATGACATGTGTCATGGAGCTTTGTGATGACAAGGGCATGGAGCATTGTGATATCATGGGTCATGGAGCAATGTGATGATAAGGGCATGTAGCACTGTGATGACAGTGGTCATGGAACATTGTGATGACAGGGGTGAGCGAGTATTGTGATGACTAGTGATGGAACATTGTGATATATGTGGTGAGAGAGCATTTTGATGAGAAGTGCATGGAGAATTGTGATGACAAGTTTTATGGAGCATAGCGATGAAAAGGATGTGGAGCATTGTGATGAAAAGAGCATGGCACATTGTGATGACATATGTCATGGAGCATTGTGATGACAAGCGCATGGAGCATTTTGATGACAAGTGTCATGGAGCATTGTGCTGACAAAGGCATGGAGCATTGTGATGACAAGGGACACAGAGCATTGTGATGAAAATTTCATGGAGCATTGTGGTGACAAAGATCACAGAGCCTTGTGTGACGAGGGCATGGACCATTGTGATGAGAAATATCATGAATCATTGTGATGACTGGAGTCACGGAGCACTGCTATGACAGGGGTCATGGAGCATTGTTATGACAAGGGCATGGAGAAATATGATGACAGTGGCATGGAACATTGGTCTGACAAGCTTCATGGATTATTGTGATGACAGTGGGCATGGAGCATGGAGATGACAAGGGCATGGAGCATTGTGGTAACAAAGGTCGCAGAGCCTTGTGTTACGAGGGCATGGACCATTGTGAGGACAAAGGTCATGAAGCATTGTGATGACTGGAGTCACGGAGCATTGTGATGACAGTGGTCATGGAGCATTGTGATGACAAGGGCATGGAGCATTTTGATGACAGTGTCATGGAACATTGGTCTGACATGTTTCATGGATTATTGTGATGGCAGTGGGCATGGCGCATTGTGATGACAAGGGCATGGAACATTGTGAAGACAAGGTCATGGAGTATTGTGAAGACAGGTGTCAGGGAGCATTGTGATGACATATGTCATTGTCCATTGTGATGACAATGGCATGGAGCATTGTGATACCAAGTGTCATGGAGGATTGTGATGACAAAGGTAATGGAGCATTTTGATGACAAGGGCTTGGAACATTGCGATGACAAGGGTCATGGAGCATTGTGATGACAAGGGCATGGAGCATTCTGATGAAAAGGTGCATGGAGCATTGAGATTACAGGGATTTTGAAGCAATGTGATAACAAGGGCATAGAGCATTGTGATGAGAAGGCAATGGAGCATTCTGATGACATGCGTCATGGAGCTTTGTGATGACAAGGACATGGAGCATTGTGATTACAGGGGTCTTGGAGCATTGTGATGAAAAGGGAATGGATCATTGTGATGAAAAATGCATGGAGCCTTGTCATGACAGGGTTCAAGGAGCATACTGATGACAACTGTCAGGGAGCATTGTGATGATAAGTGTATTGAGCATTGTGATGACAAAGATCATGGAGCATTGTGATGAGAAGACCATGGATAATTGTGATGACCAGGGTCATGGGGCATTGTGATGACAAGTGTTATGTAAACCTGTGCTCAGAAGGTTTTGGTGCTTTGGGATGACACAGGTCATTGAGCATTTTGATTTCAATGTGATGACAATAGCATGAAATATTATGGTTACGGGCACGGTGCATTGTGATAACAGTGTTCATGGAGCATTGAGATGAAAAGTGGCATGGAGAATTGTGATTAGAGAGGTCTTGGAGATTTGTGATGAGGAGGGTCATGGAGCCTTGGGATGACAAGGCCGTGGAACATTGTGATGGCAGTGGTCATTGAGCATTGTTATGACAGGTGTAATGGAGCATTGTGATGACAAAAGCATGGAGCATTGTGATTTCAACGGTCATGGAGCTTTGTAATGACAAGTTTCATGGGGCATTTTGCTGACAAGGGCGTGGTGCATTGTGATGAGAAGGGCAGGGAGCATTGTGATGACAGTGTCATGGAGAAATTTGAATAAAAGTGTCATGGAATATTTTGATGACAGGGGTTATGGAACATTGTGATGTCAGGGGTCATGAAGCATTGTGATGAAATGGGTCTTGGAACATTTTGTGACAGGGTTTATGGAACATTGTGATGTCACGGGTCATGGAGCATTGTGAAGATAAATGCATGTAGCACTGTGATGACAGTGGTCATGGAAAATTGTTATGACAGGTGTGAGCGAGTATTGTGATGACTAGTGATGGAACATTGTGATATACGTGGTGAGAGAGCATTTTGATGAGAAGTGCATGGAGCATTGTGATGACATGATTTATGGAGCATAGCGATGAAATGGAAGTGGAGCATTGTGATGAAAAGGGTCATGGAGCCTTGTGATGACAAGGCCGTGGAACATTGTGATGTCTGGGGTCATGGAGCATTGTTATGACAGGTGTAATGGAGCATTGTGATGACAAGGGCATGGAGCAATGTGATGAGAGATTTCATTGAGGTTTGTGATGACAATGGCCTGGAGCATTGTGATGCCATGTGTCAGGGAGCTTTGTGATGAAAAATGTCATGGGGCATTTTGATGACAAGGGCATGGTGAATTGTGATGAGAAGGGCAGGGAGGATTGTGATGACAGGGTCATGGAGCAATTTGAATAAAAGTGTCATGGAATATTTTGATGACAGGGGTTATGGAACATTGTGATGTCAGGGGTCATGAAGCATTCTGATGAAATGGGTCATGGAGCATTTTGTGACAGTGGTTATGGAACATAGTGATGTCAGGGATCATGGAGTATTGTGATGAAAAGGGCATGGCACATTGTGATGACATGTGTCATGGAGCATTGTGCTGACAAGCGCATGGAGCATTTTGATGACAAGTGTCATGGAGCATTGTGCTGACAAAGGAATGGAGCATTGTGATGACAAGGGACACAGAGCATTGTGATGAAAAATTCATGGAGCATTGTGGTGACTAAGATCACAGAGCCTTGTGTGACGAGGGCATGGACCATTGTGATGAGAAAGTTCATGAATCATTCTGATGACTGGAGTCACGGAGCACTGTGATGACAGGGGTCATGGAGCATTGTGATGACAAGGGCATGGAGCATGGAGATGACAAGGGCATGGAGAATTGTGGTGACAAATGTCACAGAGCCTTGTGTGATGAGGGCATGGACCATTGTGAGTACAAAGTTCATGAAGAATTGTGATGACTGGAGGAACGGAGCATTGTGATGACAGGGGTCATGGAGCATTGTGATGACAAGGGCATGGACCATTGTGATAACAGGGGCATGGAACATTGGTCAGACATGTTTCATGGATTATTGTGATGACAGCGGGCATGGCGCATTGTGATGACAAGGGCATGGAACATTGTGATGAAAAGGTCATGGAGTATTGTGAAGACAGGTGTCAGGGAGCATTGTGATGACAAGGGTCATGGAGCCTTGGGATGACAAGGCCGTGGAACATTGTGATGGCAGCGGTCGTTGAGCATTGTTATGACAGGTGTAATGGAGCATTGTGATGACAAGGGCATGGAGCATTGTGATGCCAAGTGTCATGGAGCTTTGTGATTACAAATGTCATGGGGCATTTTGATGACAAGGGCGTGGTACATTGTGATGAGAAGGGCAGGGAGCATTGTGATGACAGGGTGATGGAGCAATTTGAATAAAAGGGTCATAGAATATTTTGATGACAGGGGTTTTGGAACATTGTGATGTCAGGGGTCATGGAGCATTGTGAAGATAAAGGCATGTAGCACTGTGATGACAGTGGTCATGGAACATTGTGATGACAGGGGTGAGCGAGTATTGTGATGACTAGTGATGGAACATTGTGATATATGTGGTGAGAGAGCATTTTGATGAGAAGTGCATGGAGCATTTTGATCACAAATTTTATGGAGCATACCGATGAAAAGGATGTGGAGCATTGTGATAAAAAGTGTCATGGAGCCTTGTGATTACAAGGCCGTGGGACATTGTGATGGCAGGGGTCATGGAGCATTGTTATGACAGGTGTAATGGAGCATTGTGATGACAAGGGCATGGAGCAATGTGATGAGAGATTTCATTGAGCATTGTGATGACAATGGCATGTTGCATTTTGATCCCATGTGTCATGCAGCTTTGTGATGACAAATGATATGGGGCATTTTGAAGACAATGGCGTGGTGCATTGTGATGAGAAGGGCAGGGAGCATTGTGATGACAGGGTTATGGAGCAATTTGAAAAAAAGTGTCGTGGAATATTTTGATGACAGGGGTTATGGAACATTGTGATGTCAGGGGTCATGAAGCATTGTGATGAAATGGGTCATGGAGCGTTTTGTGACAGGGGTTCGGGAACATTGTGATTTCAGGGGTCATGGAGAATTGTGATGAAAATGGCATGGCATATTGTGATGACATGTGTCATGGAGCATTGTGCTGACAAGCGCATGGAGCATTTTGATGACAAGTGTCATGGAGCATTGTGCTGACAACGGCATGGAGCATTGTGATGACAAGGGACACAGAGCATTTTGATGAAAATTTCATGGAGCGTTGTTTTGACAAAGATCACAGAGCCGTGTGTGATGAGGGGATGGATCATTGTGAGGACAAAGGTCATGAAGCATTGTGATGACTTGAGTCACGGAGCATTGTGATGACAGGGTTCATGGAGCATTGTGATGACAAGGGCATGGAGCGATGTGATGACAGGGGCATGGAACATTGTTCTGACATGTTTCATGGATTATTGTGATGACAGTGGGCATGGCACATTGTGATGACAAGGGCATGGAACATTGTGATGACAAGGTCATGGAGTATTGTGAAGACAGGTGTCAGGGAGCATTGTGATGACATATGTCATTGTTCATTGTGATGACAATGGCATGGAGCATTGTGATACAAAGTGTCATGGAGGATTGTGATGACAAAGGTAATGGAGCATTTTGATGACAAGGGCTTGGAACACTGCGATGACAAGGGTCATGGAGCATTGTGTTGACAGGGGCATGGAGTATTCTGATGAAAAGGTGCATGGAGCATTGAGATTACAGGTGTTTTGAAGCAATGTGATTACAAGGGCACGGAGCATTGTGATGAGAAGGCAATGCAGCATTCTGATGACATGCGTCATGGAGCTTTGTGATGACAAGGACATGGAGCATTGTGATTACAGGGTTCTTGGAACATTGTGATGAAAACGGAATGGATCATTGTGATGAAAAATGAATGGAGCCTTGTCATGACAGGGTTCAAGGAGCATATTGATGACAACTGTCAGGGAGCATTGTGATGATATGTGTATTGAGCATTGTAATGACAAATATCATGGAGCATTGTGATGAGAAGAGCAAGGATAACTGTGATGACCAGCGTCATGGGGCATTGTGATGACAAGTGTTATGGAACATTGTGATCAGAAGGGTTTTGTGCATTGTGATGACAGAGTTCACTGAGCATTTTGATTTCATTGTGATGACAATAGCATGAAATATTATGGTGATGGGCACGGTGCATTTTGATGACAGGGTTCATGGAGCATTGAGATGAAAAGGAGCATGGAGCATTGTGATTACAGGGGTGATGGAGCATTGTGATGACAAGGACATGGAGAATTGTGATGAGAAGGCCATGGAGCATTCTGATGACATGCGTCATGGAGCTTTGTGATGACAAGGGCATAGAGAATTGTGATTACAGGAGTCATGGAATATTGTGATGACAGGGGTGAGGGATTATTGTGATGACTAGTGATGGAACATTGTGATATCAGTGGTGAGAAGGCATTTTGAGGAGAAGTGCATGGAGCATTTTGATGAAAAGTTTTATGGAGCATTTTGATGACAAGGATGTGGAGCATTGTGATGACAAGTGCATGGTGCATTGTGATGACATGTGTTATGGAGCATTGTGCTGACACGCGCATCGAGCATTTTGATGACAAGGCTCATGGAGCATTGTGCTGACAAAGGCATGGAGCTTTGTGATGACAAGGGTCACAGAGCATTGTGATAAAAATTTCATGGAGCATTGTGGTGACAAAGGTCACAGAGCTTTGTGTGATGAGGTCATGGACCATTGTGATGACAAATGTCATGAAGCAGTGTGATGACTGAAGTCACATAGCATTGTGATAAGAGTGGTCTTGGAGCATTGTGATGAAAAGGGAATGGATCATTGTGATGAAATAGGCATGGATGCTTGTCATGACAGTGTTCAAGGAGCATACTGATGACAACTGTCAGGGAGCATTGTGATGACAAGTGTATTGAGCATTGTGGTGACCAAGGTCTTGGAATATTGTGATCAGAAGACCTTGCATAATTGTGATGACGAGCGTCATGGGGCATGTGATGACAAGTGTTATGGAACATTGAGATCAGAAGGGTTTGGAGCATTGTGATGACAGAGGACATGGAGCATTTTGATTTCATTGTGATGACAATAGCATGAATCATTATGATGATGGGCATGGTGCATTGTGATGACAGTGTTCATGGGGCATTGAGATGAAAAGTGGCATGGAGAATTGTGATTACAGAGGTCTTGGAGCATTGTGATGACAAGGATCATGGAGCATTGTGATGACAAATGTCATGGGGCATTTTGATGACAAGGGCGTGGTGCATTGTGATGAGAAGGGCAGGGAGCATTGTGATGACAGGGTCATGGAGCAATTTGAATAAAGAGTCATGGAATATTTTGATGAAAGGGGTTATGGAACATTGTGATGTCAGGGTTCATGAAGCATTGTGATGAAATGGGTCATGGAGCATTTTGTGACAGGGGTTATGGAACATTGTGATGTCAGGTGTCATGGAGCATTGTGATGATATGGGCATGTAGCACTGTGATGACAGGGGTCATGGAATATTTTGATGACAGGGGTGAGGGAGTATTGTGTTGTCTAGTGATGGAACATTGTGATATCAGTGGTGAGAAGGCATTTGGAGGAGAAGTGCATGGAGCATTTTGATGACAATGTTTATGGAGCATTTTGATGACAAGGATGTGGAGAATTATGATGACAAGTGCATGGTGCATTGTGATGACATGTGTTATGGAGCATTGTGCTGACACGCGCATCGAGCATTGTGATGACAAGGGTCATGGAGCATTGTGCTGACAAAGGCATGGAGCTTTTTGATGACAAGGGTCAGAGAGCATTGTGATAAAATTTTCATGGAGCATTGTGGTGACAAGGGTCATGAAGCATTCTGATGACAAGCTTGTGGAGTATTGTGATGACAATGGCATGGAGCATTCTGATGACAAGCTTGTAGAGTATTGTGATGACAATGGCATGGAGCATTGTGATGCAAAGGGCATGTAGCATTGTGATGAAAAAGGCATGGAGCCTTTTCATGACAGGGTTCAAGGAGCATTCTGATGACAAGTGTCAGGGAGCATTGTGATGACAAGTGTATTGAGCATTGTGATGACAAAAGTCAGGGAGCATTGTGATGACAAGGGCATTGAGTATTGTGATGACAGGCATAATGGAGCGTTGTGATGACAAGTGTTATGGAACATTGTGATCACTAGGGCTTGAAGCATTGTGATGACAGAGATCATAGATCATTTTTATTTCAAGTAGAATGGACCATTGTGATGACAAGGGCATGAAGCAATGTGATCCCAAGATTCATGGAGGATTGTGATGACAAAGGTAATGGAGTATTTTGATGACAAGCACATGGAGCATTGTGATGACAAGGTCATGTAGCATTTTGCTAACAAAGGCATGGAGCATTGTGATGACAAGGGTCATGGAGCACTGTGATGACAAGCGTCATGGAGCATTCTGATTACTGGGGTCATGGAGCATTGGGATGACAAGGGCATGGAGCATTGTGATGACAAGTGTCATGGAGCATTTTGATGACAAGAGTCCCCGATCATTGTTTTGTCATGGGTCATGGAGCATTGTTATGACAGGGCTAATGGAGTACTGTGATGGCAAGTGTATGGAGCATTGTGATGAGAAGGCCATGGAGCATTCTGGTGACATGTGTCATGGAGTTTTGTGATGACAAAGGCATGGAGAATTGTGATTACAGTGGTCTTGGATCATTTTGATGACAAGGGTTATGGAGCCTTGTGATGACAAGGCCGTGGATCATTTTCATGGCTGGGGTAATGGAGCACTGTCATGAAGGTGTAATGGAGCATTGTGATTACAATGGCATGGAGCTTTGGTCTGAAAAGTTTTATGGATTATTGTGATGAGATAGGGCATGGAGCATTGTGATGACAAGGGCATGGAACATTGTGATGAAAAAGGCATGGAGCCTTGCCATGACAGGGTTCAAGGAGTATACTGATGACAACTGTCAGGGAGCATTGTGATGATAAGTGTATTGAGCATTGTGATGACAAAGATCATGGAGCATTGTGATGAGAAGACCATGGATAATTGTGATGACCAGCGTCACGGGGCATTGTGATGACAAGTGTTATGGAACATTGTGATCAGAAGGGTTTGGTGCATTGTGATGACAGAGGTCATTGAGCATTTTGATTTCATTGTGATGACAATAGCATGAAATATTATGGTGATGGGCACGGTGCATTGTCATGACAGGGTCATGGAGAAAATTGATGAAAAGTGTCATGGAACATTTTGATGACAGGGGTTATGGAACACTGTGATGTTAGTGGCATGGAGCATTGTGATGATAAGAGCATGAAGCCCTGTGATGACAGGGGTCATGGAACACTGTGATGACACGGGTGAGGGAGTATTGTGATGACTAGTGATGTAACATTGTGATATTAGTGGTCAGAGAGCATTTTGATGAGAAGTGCATGGAGCATTGTGATGACAAGTGTTATAGAGCACAGCAATGATAAGGATGTGGAGTATTGTGATGACAAGCGCATGGCGCATTTTGATGACATGGGTCATGGAGCATTGTGCTGACAAGCGCATGGAGCATTTTGTTGAAAAGTGTCAGGGAGCATTGTGCTGAAAAAGCCATGGAGCATTTTGATGACAAGGGACTCACAGCACTGTGATGAAATATTCATGGAGCATTGTGGTGAAAAAGATCACAGAGCCTTGTGTGACGAGGGCATGGACCATTCTGTTGAGATATGTCATGAATCATTGTGATGACTGGAGTCACGGAGCATTGTTATGACAGGGGTCATGGAGCATTGTGATGACAAGATTTATGGACTATTGTGATGAGAGTGGGCATGGCGCATTGTGATGACAAGGGCATGGAACATTGTGATGACAAGGTCATGGATTATTGTGAAGACAGGTGTCAGGGAGCATTGTGATGACATATGCCATTGTCCATTGTGATGACAATGGCATGGAGCATTGTGATACCAAGTGTCATGGAGGATTGTGATGACAAAGATAATGGAGCATTTTGATGACAAGGGCTTGGAACATTGTGATGACAAGGGTCATGGAGCATTGTGATGACAAGGGCATAGAGCACTGTGATGACAAGGGCCATTGAGAATTTTGATGACAACGTCGTGAAGCATTGTGATGACAAGCGCATGGAGCTTGCTATGACAGAGGTCATAGAGCATTGTGATGACAAGTGCACGGAGAATTGTGATGACAAGATCATGTAACATTGTGATGAGAAGTGTCACGAAGCATTGTAATGACATGGACGTGGAGAATTGTAATGACATGGGACATGGAGCATTGTGATGAACAGGGCATGGAGAATTGTGATAGCAAGACCGTGGAGCATTGTGATGAAAAGACCATGGATAATTATAATGAAGAGCGTCATGGATCACTCTAATGACAAGGGGCATGGAGCATTGTGATGACAGGTGTCATGGAGCATTGTGATGAAAAGATCATGGAGCATTGTGATGACAAGGGTCATGAAGCACTGTGATGAGAAGGTCATGGAGCATTGGGCTGAAAATGTTCATACAGTATTGTGATGACAGTGGTCAAGGAGCATTGTGATGACAAGGGAATGGAGCATTTTGATGACAAAGGCTTGGAACACTGCGATGACAAGGGTTATGGAGCATTGTGATGACAAGGGCATGGAGCAATTTGAATAAAAGGGTCATGGAATATTTTGATGACATGGGTTATGGAACATTTTGATGTCAGGGGTCATGAAGCATTGTGATGAAATGGGTCATGGAGCATTTTGTGACAGGGGTTATGCAACATTGTGATGTCAGGGGTAATGGAGCATTGTGATGATAAGGCCATGTAGCACTGTGATGAGAGTGGTCATGGAACATTGTGATGACAGGGGTGAGCGAGTATTGTGATGACTAGTGATGGAACATTGTGATATAAGTGGTGAGAGAGCATTTTGATGAGAAGTGCATGGAGAATTGTGATGACAAGTTTTATGGAGCATAGCGATGAAAAGGATGTGGAGCATTGGGATGAAATGAGCTTGGCACATTGTGATGACATGTGTCATGGGGCATTGTGCTGACAAGCGCATGGAGCATTTTGATGACAAGTGTCATGGAGCATTGTGCTGACAAAGGCATGGAGCATTGGAATGACAAGGGACACAGAGCATTGTGATGAAAATTTCATGGAGAATTGTGGTGACAAAGATCACAGAGCCTTGTGTGACGAGGGCATGGACCATTGTGATGAGAAAGGTCATGAATCATTGTGATGACTGGAGTCACGGAGCATTGTGATGACAGGGGTCATGGAGCATTGTGATGACAAGGGCATGGAGCGATGTGATGACAGGGGCATGGATCATTGGTCTGACAAGTTTCATGGATTATTTTGATGACAGTGGGCATGGAGCATTGAGATGACAAGGGCACGGAGCATTGTGGTGACAAAGTTCAGAGAGCCTTGTGTGACGAGTTCATGGACCACTGTGATGAGAAAGGTCATGAATCATTGTGATGACTGGTGTCACGGAGCATTGTGATGACAGGGGTCATGGAATTTTGTGATGACAAGGGCATGGAGCAATGTGATGACAGGGGAATGAAACATTGGTCTGACATGTTTCATGGATTATTGTGATGACAGTGGGCATGGCGCATTGTGATGACAAGGGCATGGAACATTGTGATGACAAGGTCATGGAGTATTGTGAAGACAGGTGTCAGGGATCATTGTGATTACATATGTCATTGTCCATTGTGATGACAATGGCTTGGAGCATTGTGATACCAAGTGTCATGGAGGATTGTGATGACAAAGGTAATGGAGCATTTTGATGACAAGGGCTTGGAACACTGGAATGACAAGGGTTATGGAGCATTGTGATGACAAGGGCATGGAGCATTCTGATGAAAAGGTGCATGGAGCATTGAGATTACAGGGGTTTTGAAGCAATGTGATTACAAGGGCTTGGAGAATTATGATGAGAAGGCAATGGAGCATTCTGATGACATGCGTCATGGAGCTTTGTGATGACAAGGACATGGAGCACTGTGATTACAGGGGTCTTGGAGCATTGTGATGAAAAGGGAATGGATCATTGTGATGAAAAATGCATGGAGCCTTGTCATGACAGGCTTCAAGGAGCATACTGATGACAACTGTCAGGGAGCATTGTGATGATAAGTGTATTGAGCATTGTGATGACAAAGATCATTGAGCATTGTGATGAGAAGACCATGGATAATTGTGATGACCAGCGTCATGGGGAATTGTGATGACAAGTGTTATGGAACATTGTGATCAGAAGGGTTTGGTGCATTGTGATGACAGAGGTCATTGAGCATTTTGATTTCATTGTGATGACAATAGCATGAAATATTATGGTGATGGGCACGGTGCATTGTGATGACAGGGTTCATGGAGCATTGAGATGAAAAGGGGCATGGAGCATTGTGATTACAGGGGTGTTGGAGCATTGTGATGACAAGGGCATGGAGCATTGTGATGAGAAGGCCATGGAGCATTCTGATGACATGCGTCATGGAGCTTTGTGATGACAAGGGCATGGAGAATTGTGATTACAGGGGTCATGGAATATTGTGATGACAGGGGTGAGGGAGTATTGTGATGACTAGTGATGGAGCATTGTGATATCATTGGTTAGAAGGCATTTTGAGGAGAAGTGCATGGAGCATTGTGATTACAATGTTTATGGAGCATTGTGATGGCAAGTGCATGGTGCATTGTGATGACATGGGTTATGGAGCATTGTGCTGACACGCGCATCGAGCATTGTGATGACAAGTGTCATGGAGCATTGTGCTGACAAAGGCATGGTGCTTTGTGATGACAAAGGTCACAGAGCATTGTGATAAAAATTTCATGGAGCATTGTGGTGACAAATGTCAGAGACCTTTGTTTGACGTGGTCATGGACCATTGTGATGACAAATGTCATGAAGCATTGTGATGACTGGAGTCACGGAGCATTTTGATAATGGGGGTCTTGGAGAATTGTGATGAAAAGGGAATGGATCATTGTGATGAAAAAGGCATGGAGCCTTGTCATGACAGTGTTCAAGGAGCATACTTATGACAAGTGTCAGCGAGCATTGTGGTGCCAAGTGTATTGAGCATTGTGGTGAAAAATGTCATGGAGTATTGTGATGAGAAGACCTTGCATAATTGTGATGACGAGCGTCATGGGGCTTGTGATGACAAGTGTTATGGAAAATTGTGATCAGAAGGGTTTGGAGCATTGTGATGACAGAGGACATGGAGCATTTTGATTTCATTGTGATGACAATAGCATGAATCATTATGATGATGGGCATCGTGCATTGTGACGACAGTGTTCATGGAGCATTGAGATGAAAAGTGGCATGGAGAATTGTGATTACAGAGGTCTTGGAGCATTGTGATGACAAAGGTCATGGAGCCTTGTGATGACAAGGCCGTGGAACATTGTGATGGCAGGGGTCATGGAGCATTGTTATGACAGGTGTAATGGAGCATTGTGATGACAAGGGCATGGAGCAATGTGATGAGAGATTTCATTGAGCATTGTGATGACAATGGCATGGAGCATTGTGATGCCAAGGGTCATGGAGATTTGTGATGACAAATGTCATGGGGCATTTTGATGACAAGGGCCTGGTGCATTGTGATCAGAAGGGCAGGGAGCATTGTGATGACACGGTCATGGAGCAATTAGAATAAAAGTGTCATGGAATATTTTGATGACAGGGGTTATGGAACATTGTGATGTCAGGGGTCATGAAGCATTGTGATGAAATGCGTCATGGAGCATTTTGTGAGAGGGGTTAGGGAACATTGTGATGTCAGGGGTCATGGAGCATTGTGATGATAAGGGCATGTAGCACTGTGATGAGAGTGGTCATGGAACATTGTGATGACAGGTGTGAGCGAGTATTGTGATGACTAGTGATGGAACATTGTGATATATGTGGTGAGAGAGCATTTTGATGAGAAGTGCATGGAGCATTGTGATGACAAGTTTTATGGAGCATAGCGATGAAAAGGATGTGGAGCATTGTGATGAAAAGAGCATGGCACATTGTGATGACATGTGTCATGGAGCATTGTGCTGAAAAGCGCATGGAGCATTTTGATGACAAGTGTCATGGGGCATTGTGCTGACAAAGGCATGGAGCATTGTGATGACAAGGGACACAGAGCATTGTGATGAAAATTTCATGGAGCATTGTGGTGACAAAGATCACAGAGCCTTGTGTGACGAGGGCATGGACCATTGTGATGAGAAATTTCATGAATCATTGTGATGACTGGAGTCACCGAGCATTGTGATGACAGGGGTCATGGAGCATTGTGATGACAAGGGCATGGAGCAATGTGATGACAGGGGCATGGATCATTGGTCTGACAAATTTCATGGATTATTTTGATGACAGTGGGCATGGAGCATTGAGATGACTAGGGCACGGAGAATTGTGGTGACAAAGTTCAGAGAGCCTTGTGTGACGAGTGCATGGACCACTGTGATGAGAAATAGCATGAATCATTGTGATGACTGGTGTCAAGGAGCATTGTGATGACAGGGGTCATGGAATTTTGTGATGACAAGGGCATGGAGCAATGTGATGACAGGGGAATGAAACATTGTTCTGACATGTTTCATGGATTATTGTGATGACAGTGGGCATGGCGCATTGTGATGACAAGGGCATGGAACATTGTGATGACAAGGTCATGGAGTATTGCGAAGACAGGTGTCAGGGAACATTGTGATGACATATGTCATTGTCCATTGTGATGACAATGGCATGGAGCATTGTGATACCAAGTGTCATGGAGGATTGTGATGACAAAGGTAATGGAGCATTTTGATGACAAGGGCTTGGAACACTGCAAAGACAAGGGTTATGGAGCATTGTGATGACAAGGGCATGGAGCATTCTGATGAAAAGGTGCATGGAGCATTGAGATTACAGTGGTTTTGAAACAATGTGATTACAAGGGCATGGAGAATTATGATGAGAAGGCAATGGAGCATTCTGTTCACATGCTTCATGGAGCTTTGTGATGACAAGGACATGGAGCATTGTGATTACAGGGGTCTTGGAGCATTGTGATGAAAAGGGAATGGATCATTGTGATGAAAAATGCATGGAGCCTTGTCATGACAGGCTTCAAGGAGCATACTGATGACAATTGTCAGGGAGCATTGTGATGATAAGTGTATTGAGCATTGTGATGACAAAGATCATGGAGCATGGTGATGAGAAGACCATGGATAATTGTGATGACCAGCGTCATGGGGCATTGTGATTACAAGTGTTATGGAACATTGTGATCAGAAGGGTTTGGTGCATTGTGATGACAGAGGTCATTGAGCATTTTGATTTCATTGTGATGACAATACATGAAATATTATGGTGATGGGCACGGTGCATTTTGATGACAGGGTTCATGGAGCATTGAGATGAAAAGTGGCATGGAGCATTGTGATTACAGGGGTGTTGGAGCATTGTGATGACAAGGGCATGGAGCATTGTGATGAGAAGGCCATGGAGCATTCTGATGACATGCGTCATGGAGCTTTGTGATGACAAGGGCATGGAGAATTGTGATTACAGGGGTCATGGAATATTGTGATGACAGGGGTGAGGGTGTATTGTGATGTCTAGTGATGGAACATTGTGATATCAGTGGTGAGAAGGCATTTTGATGAGAAGTGCATGGAGCATTGTGATGACAAGGTTTATGGAGCATTTTGATGACAAGGATGTGGAGCATTGTGATGACAAGTGCATGGTGCATTGTGATGACATGGGTTATGGAGCATTGTGCTGACACGCGCATCGAGCATTGGGATGACAAGGGTCATGGAGCATTGTGCTGACAATGGCATGGAGCTTTGTGATGACAAGGGTCACAGAGCATTGTGATAAAAATTTCATGGAGCATTGTGGTGACAAAGGTCACAGAGCTTTGTGTGATGAGGTCATGGACCATTGTGATTACAAATGTCATGAAGCATTGTGATGACTGGAGTCACAGAGCATTGTGATAACGGTGGTCTTGGAGCATTGTGATGAAAAGGGAATGGATCATTGTGATGAAAAAGGCATGGAAACTTGTCATGACAGTGTTCAAGGATCATACTGATGACAAGTGTCAGCGAGCATTGTGGTGCCAAGTGTATTGAGCATTGTGGTTAAAAATGTCATGTAGTATTGTGATGAGAAGAACTTGCATAATTGTGATGATGAGTGTCATGGGGCATGTGATGACAAGTGTTATGGAACATTGTGATCAGAAGGATTTGGAGCATTGTGATGACAGAAGACATGGAACATTTTGATTTCGTTGTGATGAGAATAGCATGAATCATTATGATGATGAGCCTGGTGCATTGTGATGACAGTGTTCATGGCGCATTGAGATGAAAAGTGGCATGGAGAATTGTGATTACAGAGGTCTTGGAGCATTGTGATGACAAGGGTCATGGAGCCTTGTGATGACAAGGCCGTGGAACAATGTGATGGAAGGGGTCATGGAGCATTGTTATGACAGGTGTAATGGAGCATTGTGATGACAAAGGCATGGAGCAGTGTGATGAGAGATGTCATTGAACATTGTGATGACCATGGCATGGAGCATTGTGATGCCAAGGGTCATGGAGATTTGTGATGCCAAATGTCATGGGGCATTTTGATGACAAGGGCGTGGTGCATTGTGATGAGAAGGGCAGGGAGCATTGGGATGAAAGGGTCAAGGAGCAATTTGAATAAAAGTGTCATGGATTATTTTGATGACAGGGGTTATGGAACATTGTGATGTCAGGGGTCATGAAGCATTGTGATGAAATGGGTCATGGAGCATTTTGTGACAGGGGTTATGGAACATTGTGATGTCAGGGTTCATGGAGCATTGTGATGATGAGGGCATGTAGCACTGTGATGAGTGTGGTCATGGAACATTGTGATGACAGGGGTGAGCGAGTACTGTGATGACTAGTGATGGAACATTGTGATATATGTGGTGAGAGAGCATTTTGATGAGAAGTGCATGGAGCATTGTGATGACAAGTTTTATGGAGCATAGCGATGAAAAGGATGTGGAGCATTGGGATGAAATGAGCTTGGCACATTGTGATGACATGTGTCATGGGGCATTGGGATGACAAGCGCATTGAGCATTTTGATGACAAGTGTCATGGAGCATTGTGCTGAAAAAGGCATGGAGCATTGTGATGACAAGGGACACAGAGCATTGTGATGAAAATTTCACGGAGCATTGTGGTGACAAAGATCACAGAGCCTTGTGTGACGAGGGCATGGACCATTGTGATGAGAATGGTCATGAATCATTGTGATGACTGGAGTCACGGAGCATTGTGATGACAGGTGTCATGGAGCATTGTGATGACATGGGCATGGAGCAATGTGATGACAGGGGCATGGAACATTTTTCTGACAAGTTTCATGGATTATTTTGATGACAGTGGGCATGGAGCATTGAGATGACAAGGGCATGGAGCATTGTGGTGACAAAGGTCAGAGAGCCTTGAGTGACGAGGGCATGGACCACTGTGATGAGAAAGGTCATGAATCATTGTGATGACTGGTGTCACGGAGCATTGTGATGACAGGGGTCATGGAATTTTGTGATGACAAGGGCATGGAGCAATGTGATGACAGGGGAATGAAACATTGGTCTGATATGTTTCATGGATTATTGTGATGACAGTGGGCATGGCGCATTGTGATGACAAGGGCATGGAACATTGTGATGACAAGGTCATGGAGTATTGTGAAGACAGGTGTCAGGGATCATTGTGATTACATATGTCATTGTCCATTGTGATGACAATGGCTTGGAGCATTGTGATACCAAGTGTCATGGAGGATTGTGATGACAAAGGTAATGGAGCATTTTGATGACAAGGGCTTGGAACACTGGAATGACAAGGGTTATGGAGCATTGTGATGACAAGGGCATGGAGCATTCTGATGAAAAGGTGCATGGAGCCTTGAGATTACAGGGATTTTGAAGCAATGTGATTACAAGGGCATGGAGAATTATGATGAGAAGGCAATGGAGCATTCTGATGACATGCGTCATGGAGCTTTGTGATGACAAGGAAATGGAGCACTGTGATTACAGGGGTCTTGGAGCATTGTGATGAAAAGGGAATGGATCATTGTGATGGAAAATGCATGGAGCCTTGTCATGACAGGCTTCAAGGAGCATACTGATGACAATTGTCAGGGAGCATTGTGATGATAAGTGTATTGAGCATTGTGATGACAAAGATCATGGAGCATGGTGATGAGAAGACCATGGATAATTGTGATGACCAGCGTCATGGGGCATTGTGATGACAAGTGTTATGGAACATTGTGATCAGAAGGGTTTGGTGCATTGTGATGACAGAGGTCATTGAGCATTTTGATTTCATTGTGATGACAATAGCATGAAATATTATGGTGATGGGCACGGTGCATTGTGATGACAGGGTTCATGGATCATTGAGATGAAAAGGGGCATGGAGCATTGTGATTACAGGGGTGTTGGAGCATTGTGATGACAAGGGCATGGAACATTTTGATGAGAAGGCCATGGAGCATTCTGATGACATGCGTCATGGAGCTTTGTGATGACAAGGGCATGGAGAATTGTGATTACAGGGGTCATGGAATATTGTGATGACAGGGGTGAGGGAGTATTGTGTTGTCTAGTGATGGAACATTGTGATATCAGTGGTGAGAAGGCAATTTTAGGAGAAGTGCATGGAGCATTCTGATGACAAAGTTTATGGAGCATTTTGATGACAAGGATGTGGTGCATTGTGATGACAAGTGCATGGCGCATTGTGATGACATGGGTTATGGAGCATTGTGCTGACACACGCATCGAGCATTGTGATGACAAGGGTCATGGAGCATTGTGCTGACAAAGGCATGGAGCTTTGTGATGACAAGGGTCACAGAGCATTGTGATTAAAATTTCATGGAGCATTGTGGTGACAAAGGTCACAGAGCTTTGTGTGATGAGGTCATGGACCATTTTGATGATAAGTGTCATGAAGCACTGTGATGAATGGAGTCACGGAGCATTGTGATAACAGGGATCTTGGATAATTTTGATGAAAATAGAATGGATCATTGTGATGAAAATGGCATGGAGCCTTGTCATGACAGTGTTCAAGGAGCATACGGATGACAAGTGTCAGCAAGTATTGTGATGCCAAGTGTATTGAGCATTGTGGTGACAAAGGTCATGGAGCATTGTGATGAGAAGACCTTGCATAATTTTGATGACGAGCGTCATGGGGCATGTGATGACAAGTGTTATTGAACATTGTGATCAGAAAGGTTTGCAGCATTGTGATGACAGAGGACATGGAGCATTTTGATTTCATTGTGCTGACAATAGCATGAATCATTATGATGATGGGCATGGTTCATTGTGACGACAGTGTTCATGGAGCATTGAGATGAAATGGGGCATGGAGAATTGTGATTACAGACGTCCTGGAGCATTGTGATGACAAGGGTCATGGAGCATTGTGATTACAAGGGCTTGGAGCATTGTGATGACAAGTGTCATGGAGAATTTTGATGACAAAGGCAGGGAGCATTGTGATGTCAAGGGACATTGATAATTTTTATAACAATGCCATGAAGCATTGTGATGACAAGCATATGGACCTTGCTATGACAGTTTTCAGGGAACATTGCGATGACAAGTGCACGGAGAATTGTGATGACAAGAGCATGTAACATTTTGATGAGAAATGTCATGGAATATTGTGGTGACAAAGAGGTGGAGAATTGTGATGACAAGGGACATGGAGCAATGTGATGGCAAGACCGTGGAGCACTGTGATGAGAAGACCATGGATAATCGTGGTGACAAGCATCATGGAGCATTATGATGACAAGAACCATGGAGCATTCTGACATAAGATATCACTTATGAAGGAAATGTAAACATGGGTACACATGAACTGAATTAGTAAAGAGAACAGAGTCTCACATATAGAAAACATACTTATGCCTGCTTTCGGGGAAAGGAGATGTGGCGAGATGCATAAAACCAGAGTTTGATATTAGCACCAGTACCATTCAATAATCCAAATACAGAATAGACAAGACCAACTCCTTCCTCAGTGAACGGGACTCAACACCCCTATTCACTGCAGAGGAATATATCTGACTAGTAAGAATCTTAAAACCTATGTATTGATATGTCTCCGCAAGGGAATCAAGTGTGTCTAGACTGGCATAAACATGGCAGTGAAAATCCGCGGAAACCCACGATAAAAAGGAATTTATAAACAAAACAAAAAAACAAGGAAATTCTTTACAATTCCTTCAGGGGCTCTGATGAAACCTGCAATGACCATATCTACAATGACAGCTGGATGTGGCATAAGGCTGGAACCTTGAGACTTAGACGATTGGTCAGATTGGGTGAGCAAATGCAGACCCTTTAAAGCAATAATGCGTGGCACCCATTCCTTGGGTCCCAACACTCCAAATAAAATGGAATATTACTACAGCTAAAACATGTACTGGAAACTTAGAGAATGGACCCACTGTGAATACGGAAGGTTTCTAAAACTCAACTAATAGTCCCTCTCCTCGTGCTCTGGTTTCATTTTCCAACTGCTTTACTATCAATCTCCCAACTTGGAGAGACAGCACCTTTAAACTCCTGGTTCGCACAGGTTGCCAAATTGGCAAAGGATGAAAGGGAAGAGGGAGTACCAATGAGAGAGTAGCTGTTAGGCATTTGGATGGGCACATGTCACTCTAATTTCCCAGCACGAAGAAGAATAAACCAAAGACTCAGCCAACCGCCGGGAACCAGTATAGGTCCTGAACCAACATTTGGGACTTGTGGTCAGCTCACAAAAAACGAGTTGAAAAATGGAGCTCAGGGGCACAGCAATTCACAAACTGGCAGAGTAATAAAGGACAACTATCGTCCAGAAATCGGTTGAGGGAAGGCAATGAGGCGGACTTGAACGCGAGCCAGAATAGCAGGAAACAGATTTCAAGAGGTACATTGGAATCCCCTTTAAAGAACAGGAAGAGGGGCACAACTTCGACAATGATGCACTTGGCCAAAAAGGGCGCATGCATTTTCTCCTGAATATATTCAGGAGAAAACGCATATGCTCTTTTTGGCCAAGCAAGCAAGCGGGCAATGCAAATCTGCACTATAAAGAAGTATCACTTCCCACCGGTCAAAAGGGACATCCGCAAAATGTGTAAAAACCAGAATGGCAAGAAAGGCCCTCGAGAACAGGGAGCCTAGTTATGCTGATCGGCAGGATGTAAATTGCCAACTGCCTCTCTGGAGGAGTGCATTGTGTTCCCTAAAACAAGTAAACAACAGAGCTACAGAGCCAAGGGCACTTCCAGTCTAGGGAAGATACCTTGGGAAAACTGAATATCAATAAGACAGGCAAACACAAATTTGAGGGCTGCACTGCTTCCAAGAACCTCAACTTGCATACACCTCAAATATCCCAGGAAAGACAAAAATGGTTCAAGAAATTGTGTTACTTATGTACAATGGAATACCCGTCTGCAATGAAATCAATGTCATAAGGCCAGTAGCAGCAAAATGAGTTGATTCAGGTACGATGATTCTAAGTGAAATAAGTCACAGAGAAGAAGAAACTTATCTTAAGATATCACTTATGAAAGTCCTGTAAACATGGATACACATGAACTGAGTTACGAAAGAGAACAGAGTCTCACAATTAGAAAACACTCTTATGCCTGCTTAAGTGCGAAGGAGAGGTGGGGTGATGCATAAAACCAGAGTGTGATATTAGTACAGGTACCGTTCCAAAAACCATCTATGGAAAAGACAAGACCTACACCTTCCTGAGTGAAAGGGACTCAAAACCCCATATTTCCCACAGAGGAATATATCTGACTAGTAAGAATCTTAAAACCAATGTATTGATATGTCTACGTAAGGGAATGAAGTTTGTCTACACTGGTATCAACGTGGCATTGAGAATCAGCTCAAACCCACTATAATAAGGAATTTCAAAAACAAAACAAAAAAAGGGTAATTTTTTACATTCCTTCAGGGTCTCTGATGAAACCAGGAATGACCCTATCTACAATGACACCTGGATGTGGCATAAGGCTGGACACTTGGCTCTGAGAGGATTGGTGAGATTCGGTGAGCAAATGCAGACCATTTAAAGCAATAATGCGTGGCACACATTCCAAGGGTCCCAACTCTCCAGGTTGAAGAGAATATTACTACAGCTATAATATATATGGGAAACCTAGAGAATGGACACACTGTGAAAACGAAAGGTTTCTAAAACTCAACTAATAGTCCCTCACCTGGTCCTCCGGTTTGAATTTCCAACTGCTTTACTATCAATGTCCCAACATGGAGAGACAGCCCCTTTAACCTCCTGCTTCGCACAGGTTGCCAATTTGGCAGAGGATGAAAGGGAAGAGGGAGAAGCAATGAGAGAGTAGCTGTTAGGCATTTGGACGGGCACATGTCACTCTAATTTCCCGGCAGGTAGAAGAATTAGCCAAAGTCTCAGCCACCCGCCGGGAACCAGTATAATTCCTGAACCAAAGATTTGGACCTGCCGTCAGCTCAGAAAAAACGAGTTGAAAAATGGAGCTCAGGGGCACAGCAATTCACAAACTGGTAGAGTAATAAAGGACAACTATCATCCAAAAATCTGTTGAGGGAAGGCCACGAGGCGGAATGGAAAGCAAGCCTGAATAGCAGGAAACAGATTTCAAGAGGTACATTGGAATCCCCTTTAAAGAACAGGAAGAGGGGCACAACTTCGACAATGATGCACTTGGCCAAAAAGGGCGCATGCATTTTCTCCTGAATATATTCAGGAGAAAACGCATATGCTCTTTTTGGCCAAGCAAGCAAGCGGGCAATGCAAATCTGCACTATAAAGAAGTATCACTTCCCACCGGTCAAAAGGGACATCCGCAAAATGTGTAAAAACCAGAATGGCAAGAAAGGCCCTCGAGAACAGGGAGCCTAGTTATGCTGATCGGCAGGATGTAAATTGCCAACTGCCTCTCTGGAGGAGTGCATTGTGTTCCCTAAAACAAGTAAACAACAGAGCTACAGAGCCAAGGGCACTTCCAGTCTAGGGAAGATACCTTGGGAAAACTGAATATCAATAAGACAGGCAAACACAAATTTGAGGGCTGCACTGCTTCCAAGAACCTCAACTTGCATACACCTCAAATATCCCAGGAAAGACAAAAATGGTTCAAGAAATTGTGTTACTTATGTACAATGGAATACCCGTCTGCGATGAAATCAATGTCATAAGGCCAGTAGCAGCAAAATGAGTTGATTCAGGTACGATGATTCTAAGTGAAATAAGTCACAGAGAAGAAGAAACTTATCATAAGATATCACTTATGAAAGTCCTGTAAACATGGATACACATGAACTGAGTTACGAAAGAGAACAGAGTCTCACAATTAGAAAACACTCTTATGCCTGCTTAAGTGCGAAGGAGAGGTGGGGTGATGCATAAAACCAGAGTGTGATATTAGTACAGGTACCGTTCCAAAAACCATCTATGGAAAAGACAAGACCTACACCTTCCTGAGTGAAAGGGACTCAAAACCCCATATTTCCCACAGAGGAATATATCTGACTAGTAAGAATCTTAAAACCAATGTATTGATATGTCTACGTAAGGGAATGAAGTTTGTCTACACTGGTATCAACGTGGCATTGAGAATCAGCTCAAACCCACTATAATAAGGAATTTCAAAAACAAAACAAAAAAAGGGTAATTTTTTACATTCCTTCAGGGTCTCTGATGAAACCAGTAATGACCCTATCTACAATGACACCTGGATGTGGCATAAGGCTGGACACTTGGCTCTGAGAGGATTGGTGAGATTCGGTGAGCAAATGCAGACCATTTAAAGCAATAATGCGTGGCACACATTCCAAGGGTCCCAACTCTCCAGGTTGAAGAGAATATTACTACAGCTATAATATATATGGGAAACCTAGAGAATGGATAAACTGTGAAAACGAAAGGTTTCTAAAACTCAACTAATAGTCCCTCTCCTGGTCCTCCGGTTTGAATTTCCAACTGCTTTACTATCAATGTCCCAACATGGAGAGACAGCCCCTTTAACCTCCTGCTTCGCACAGGTTGCCAATTTGGCAGAGGATGAAAGGGAAGAGGGAGAAGCAATGAGAGAGTAGCTGTTAGGCATTTGGACGGGCACATGTCACTCTAATTTCCCGGCAGGTAGAAGAATTAGCCAAAGTCTCAGCCACCCGCCGGGAACCAGTATAGTTCCTGAACCAAAGATTTGGACCTGCCGTCAGCTCAGAAAAAAACGAGTTGAAAAATGGAGCTCAGGGGCACAGCAATTCACAAACTGGTAGAGTAATAAAGGACAACTATCATCCAAAAATCTGTTGAGGGAAGGCCACGAGGCGGAATGGAAAGCAAGCCTGAATAGCAGGAAACAGATTTCAAGAGGTACATTGGAATCCCCTTTAAAGAACAGGAAGAGGGGCTCAACTTCGACAATGATGCACTTGGCCAGAAAGGGCGTATGTGTTTTCTCCTGAATATATTCAGGAGAAACCGCATACGCCCTTTGTGGCCAAGCAAGCAAGCGGGAAATGAAATTCTGCAGTACAAAGAAGTATCACTTCCCAGCGATCAAAAGGGACATCTGCAAAATGTGTAAAAACCAGAAAGGCAAGACAGGCCTTGGAGAACAGGGAGCCTAGTTATGCTGATTGTCAGGATGTAAATTGCCAACCGCCTCTCTGGAGGAGTGAAATGTGTTCCCTAAAAAAATTAAACAACAGAGCTACAGAGCGAAGGGCACTTCCAGTCTAGGGAATATACCTTGGGAAAACTGAAAATCAAAAAGACACAGCTACCCCAAAATTTAGGGCTGCACTCTTTACAAGAACCTCAACTTGGGTACACCTTAAATATCCAAGGAAAGACAAAATTGGTTCAAGAAATTTTGGTACATACGTACGAAGGATTATCCCTCAGCCATGAAATCAATGTCATCAGGCCAGTAGCAGCAAAATGAGTCGATTCATGTACGATGATTCTAAGTGAAATAAGTCACAGAGAAAAAGAAACTTATCATAAGATATCACTTATGAAGGTCCTGTAAACATGGCTACACATGAACAGAATTAAGAAAGAGAAAAGAGCCTCTCATGTAGAAAACACTCTTATGCCTGCTTAAGGGGAAAGGAGACGAGGGGTGATGCATAAAACCAGAGTTTGATATTAGTACAGGTACCGTTCCAAAAACCAACTACGGAATAGTCAAGACCTACACCTTCCTCAGTGAAAGGGACTCAAAACCCCATATTTCCCGCAGAGGAATATATCTGATTAGTAAGAATCTTAAAACCTATGTATTGATATGTTTACATAAGGGAATCAAGTGTGTCTAGACTGGCATTAACATGGCAGTGAGAATCAGTTCAAACCCACTATAAAAAGGAATTTCAAAAACAACAAACACAAAAAACCGGGAAATTCTTTACAATTCCTTCAGGGGCTCTGATGAAACCTGGAATGACCCTATCTACAACGAGAGCTGGATGTGGCATAAGGCTGGACACTTGGGACTGAGAGTATTGGTGACATTCAGTGAGCAAATGCAGACCATTTAAAGCAATAATGCGTGGCACACATTCCAAGGGTCCCAACTCTCCAGGTTGAAGGGAATATTACTACAGCTATAACATGTATAGGAAATCAAGAGAATGGACACACTCTGAATACAAAATGTTTCTGAAACTCAAGTAACAGTCCCTCTCCTGGTGCTCCTGTTTGACTTTCCAACTGCTTTTCTCTCAATCTCCCAACTTGGAGAGACATCCCCTTTAACCTCCTGGTTCGCCCAGCTTGCCAATTTGGCAGAGGAAGAAAGGGAAGAGGGAGAACCAATGAGAGAGTAGCTGTTAGGCATTTGGAAGGGCAAATGTCTCTCTAATTTCCCAGCAGGAAGAAGAATTAACCAAAGTCTCAGCCACCCGCCGGGAAACAGTATATGTCCTGAACCAAAATTTTGGACTTGGGGTCATCTCACAAAAAACGAGTTAATAAATCGAGCTCAGGGGCACAATAGTTCAAAAACTGGCAGAGTAATAAAGGACAACTATCGTCCAAAAATCTGTTGAGGGAAGGAAACGAGGTGGACTTGAAATCGAGACAGAATAGCAGGAAACAGATTTCAAGAGGTACATTGGAATCTCCTTTAAAGCACAGGAAGAGGGGCACAACTTCGACCATGATGCACTTGGCCTAAAAGGGCTTATGCGTTTTCTCCTGAATATATTCAGGAGAAAACGCATACGCCCTTTCTGGCCAAGCAAGCGGGCAATGCAAAACTGCACTACAAAGAAGTATCACTTCTCACCAGTCAAAAGGGACATCCTCAAAATGTGTAAAAACTAGAAAGGCAAGACAGGCCCTGGAGAACAGGGAGCCTAGTTATGCTGATTGGCTGGATGTAAATTGCCAAATTCCTCACTGGAGGAGTGCATTGTGTTCCCTAAAACAAGTAAACAACAGAGCTACAGAGCCAAGGGCACTTCCTGTCTAGGGAATATACGTTGGGAATACTGAATATCAATAAGACAGAGCCACCTCAAAATTTAGGGCTGCACTGCTTACAAGAATCTCAACTTGGGTACAACTTAAATATCTCAGGAAAGATAAAAATGGTTCAAGAAATTGTGTTACTTACGTACGATGGAATATCCCTCAGCCATGAAATCAATGTCATAAGGCCAGTAGCAGCAAAATAAGTGGATTCAGGTACGATGATTCTAAGTGAAATAAGTCACACAGAAAAAGAAACTTATCATAAGGTATCACTTATGAATGTCCTGGAGACGTGGCTACACATGAACTCAGTTAGGAAAGAGAACAGAATAATGAAAATTATCATAAGCTATCATTCATAGCGTGAATGTACCCATGGTTACACATGAACTGAATTACAAACACAACAGAGTCACACATTTAGAAAACAAACTTCTGCCTGATTAAGGGGAAAGGCGAGGTGGAGTGATACATAAATCTATAGTCCAAAATTATCACAGATACCTTTCCATAAATCAGGTATGTAATAGACAGCACCTACTCCCGGCACAATGAACTGGACTCAACAACCCCTATTCATTGCAGAGGAATATATCTGACTAGTAACAATTTTAAAACATATGTATTCTCATGTCTCCATAAAGGAATCATGTGTGTGTATAATGGCATGAACACAGCACTGAAATTCAGCTAAACCCCCTTATAAAAATAAATTTCAAAAGCAAAATGCAGAAACAGCGAAACAGATAGAATGTCTTAAAAATTACGTTCAGGGCCTGTAATGCAACCTGGATTGACCACCTTTACACCCACAGCTGGATGAGACATAAGACTGGACACTTGGGTCTGACAAGATTGCTGAGGTTGTGTGAGCAAAAGAACACCACTTAGAGCAATAATGTGTGCTACCTATTCTAGTGGCCCCAACTTTCCATGTTTAAGGGAATCTTCCTACAGTTAAAACATGCATGGGAAACCCAGTGGATGGTACACTGTGTAATCGGGAAAGTTTTCTAAAAGGTACCTCATTTTTCCTTTCCTCGTGCTCGGCCTCGCCATTCCATCTATATTACTAAAAATCTCCCCACTTGGAGTGTCACTGCCTTTACCCTCCTGTTGTGCACAGTTTGCAAATTGTGCAGAGGATGAACAGGAAGAGGGGAAACAAATGAGAGATTAGCTGTAGGTGTTTGGATGGGCACATATCTCTCTAGTTTCCCATTAGGAAAAATAATTAAAAACAGGCTCAGCCTGAAACCGCGGAACCACCCTAGGGCCTAAAGCCATCCTGCGGTATTGCAGCCAGCTTACAAATAAGCGAGTTGAAAAATGGAAATCAGGGGCACAGCAATTCACAAACTTGCAGAGTTATAAAGGACAACTATCATCCAGAAATATATTGAGGTAAGGCAGTGAAGAGGATTTGAAAGCAAGGCAGAATTGAAGGAAACAGATTTCAAGAGGTAGATTGGAGACGTCTTTAAAGCACATGAAAAGCGACAGAACTTCGACAATGTTGCCCTTGGCTGAAAAGGGAGTATGTGTATTTTCTTGAATATATTCGGGAAAAAATGCATACGCGCTTTTTGGCCAAGCAAGCCATCAGGCATTGCAAATCCACACTACATAGAAGTGTCACTTACCTCCGGTCAAAAGGGCCATCTGCAAATTGTGTAAAAACAACAAATACAGGACAGGCCATGGAGAAAAGGAAGTCTGGTTATGCCGATGGACAGGATGTAAATTGCCAACAGCCTCTCTGGAGATCTGTATGTTGTTTTCTAAAACAGAGCTACAGAGCATAGCACACTTCCACTCATGGGCGTGTATTTTGGGAAAACTAAAAATCCACAACACACAGCCAGCCCAAAGTTTAGGGCTGCTCTGTTTACAAGAACCTCGACTTCGGTACACTTTAAATATCCCAGGAAAGGGAAAAAAATGGATAAATATGTTGTGGTACTTATATACAATGGAATGTCACTCAGACATAAAATCAATGTCATAAGGCCAATAGCAGCATAACGAGTGGCTTTAGGTACGATGATGCTAATTGAAATGAGCCACAAAGAAAAAGAAACTTATTGTAATATATCACTTATAGAGGGAATGTAAACATGGCTACACATGAACTGAATTTCAAAAGAGAACAGAGTTACACATTTAGAAAACACACTTATGCCTCCTTAAGGGGAAAGGTGACATGGGGTGATGTGTAAAAGCAGAGTTTGAAATTAGCACAGATACCATTCCATATACCAAATATGTAATAGACAAGACCTACTCCTTTCTCAATGAACTGGACACAAAACACCCTATTCACTGAAGAGGAATATATCTGACTGGTAATAATCTTGAAACCTATGTATTTATATGTCTCCATAATGGAATCAAGTGTATGCAGATTGGCATAAACACAGATCAATGGAACAGGACAGAAAGTGCAGAAATAAACCTATATACCTATGCCTATCTCACCTATGACAAAGGAGCTAAGGATATACAATGGAGAAAAGACAGTCTCTTCAGTAATTGGTGCTGGGAAAACTGGACCCCTACACATAAAAGAATGAAATTAGAACACTCCATAACACCATACACAAAAATAAACTCTAAATTGATCAGAGATCTAAATATAAGACCAGACACTATAAATCACTTAGAGGAAACCATAGGCAGAACACTCTATGACATAAATCACAGCAAGATCCTTTTTGACCCACCTCCTAGAGAAATGGAAATAAAAACAGAAATCAACAAATGGGACCTAATGAAACTTAAAAGCTTTTACACAGTACAGGAAAACATAAACAAGATGCAAAAACAACCCTCAGAATGGGAGAAAATATTTTCAAATGAAGCAATTGACAAAGGATTAATCTCCAAACTTTACAAGCACCTCATGTAGCTCAATATTACAAAAACAAACAACCCAATCCAAAAACGGGCAGAAGACCTAAATAGACATTTCTCCAAAGAAGATATACAGATTGACAAGAAACACATGAAAGGATGCTGAACATCACTAATCATTAGAGAAATGCAAATCAAAACTATCGTGAGGTATCACCTCACAGCAGTCAGAGTGGCAATCATCAAAAAAATCTACAAAACAATAAATGCTGGAGAGGCCTTTATTGGAGAAAAGGGAACACACTCGCACTGTGGGTGGGAATGTAAATTGATATGGGCACTAGGGAGAACAGTACGGAGGTTCCTTTAAATAACTAACAATAGAAGTACCATATGACACAACAATCCAACTACTGGTCATTTGCCTTGTGAAAACCATAATTCAAAAAGAGTTATGTACAAAAATGTTCATTGCAACTCTATTTACAATAGCCAGGACATGGAAGCAACCTAAGTGTCCATCGACAGATGAATGGATAAAGGTGATATGGCACATATATACAATGGAATATCACTCAGCCATAAAAAGAAGCAAAACTGAGTTATTTGCACTGAGGTGGATGGACCTAGAATCTGTCCTACACAGTGAAGTATGTCAGAAAGGGAAAAACAAATAATGTATGTTAACAGAGATATACGGAATCTAATGAGGAAAAAAAAAGGATTTTGAAGACCCTAGTGGCAGGACAGGATTAAGGACACAGACATAGGGAAAGGACTTGAGGACACCGGAAGGGGAATGGGTAAGATGGGACGAAGTGAGAGAGTGGCATGGACATAAATACATTACCACATGTAATACTGATAGCTACTGGGAAGCAGCCACATAGAACAGGGAGATCAGCTCGGTGCTTTGTGACCACCTAAAGGGGTGGGATATGGAGTGTGGGAGGGAGATGCAAGAGGGAGGGGATCTGGTGATATTTGTATATGTATAGCTGATTCACTTTGTTATACAGCAGAAACTAACACTCCATTGTAAAGCAATTATACTCCAATAAAGGTGGAAAATAAAAAAAAAAGAAGAAAGCCCAGGGATAAACCTACAGACCTATGCTAAACTAATCTATGACAAAGGAGGCAAGACTTTACAATGGAGAAAAGAGAGTTTCTTCAGTCAGTGGTGCTGTGAATTATGGATAGCTATATGTAAAAGAATGAAATTAGAACACTCCACAACACCATACATAAAAATATTTCAAAATCGATTAGAGACCTTAATGTAAGACCGGACAGTATAAAACTCTGAGAGGAAAACTTATGATGAATACTCTGACGTAAATCACAGCAAGATCTTTTTTTGATCCATCTCCTATAGTAATGAAATAAAAAAAAAAGAAGCTAAACATATGGGACCTAATGAAACGTAAAAGCTTTTGCAAAGCAAAGGAAACTACAAACAAGATGAAAGACAACCCTCAGAATGGCAGAATATATTTGCAAACGAATCAATGGACAAATGATTAATCTCCAATATATATAAACAGCTCATGCAGCTCAACGTTAATAAGACAAAAAACCCAATACAAAAATGGAAGCAGATCTAAATAGACATTTCTTCCAAGAAGACATAGAGATGGCCAAGACGCACATGAAAATCTGCTCAACATCACTAATTATTAGAGAAATGGAAATCGAAACTACAATGAGGTATCACGTCACACCTGTTAGAATGGGCATCATCAGAAAATCTACAAACAACAAATGCTGGAGAGGGTGTGGAGAAAAGGAACCTTCTTCCACTATTGTTGGGAATGTAAATCGATACAGTCTCTATGGAGAAAAGAATGGAGGTTCCTTAAAAAACTAAAAATAGAATTACCATATAATCCAGCAATCCCACTACTGTGCATATACCGAGAGAAAACCATAAATCAAAAAGACACATTCACCACAATGATCATTGCAGCACTATTTACAATAGCCAGGTAATGAAAGCAACCTAAGTGCCCACAGACAGACGAATGGATAAAGATGTGGTACATATATACAATGGAATATTACTCAGCCATACATAGGAATGAAATTGGGTCATTTGTAGAGACCTTGATGGATCTAGAGACTGTCATACAGAGTGAAGTAAGTCAGAAAGAGAAAAACAAATATTGTATATTAATGCATATATGTGGAACCTAGAAAAATGGTACAGATGAACCGGTTTGCAGGGCAGAGATAGAGACACAGATGTAGAGAACAAACCTATGGACACCAAGGGGGGAACACCATGGGAGGGTGGTGGTGGGATGAATTGGGAGACTGGGATTCACATGTGCACACTTATATGTATAACATAGATATCCAATAAGAACCTGCTGTATAAAAGAAATAAATAAATTTTAAAAAATTAAAAAAAAATAAATAATATTTAATAAAATAAAACAGAAAAAAAAGTTTTTCCCTTCATATAGACGTCTTTATATAAATGCATTATTTCCATGTTTATATCTCTAAATTAAAAAAAGAGGAATAAATAAAACCTACCTTGAACCAAAAAGAAAAAAGGAAAAAAAAAAAAAAAAAAAAAAAACAGAACCCACCATTTATACAGAGGAAAATCGTATCAGGGCACTTGTTCCAGTGGTAACAAATTCTTAAGTTGGTCAGAAGTGAGAAATCATCTCCCATGCAGTCAGCAGCGCTCCCCCCACAAGGAACATCCTCATTGCAAAGCTGGGGGACTATGTCGAGGCATCTGTGAGTAAATGTGAGCTGTACCCCAGTCCTGCTGCAGCTGAAATCTTCCCACCCTTTCCAGGTAAAACACCTGAATATGTACAAGAACTTGCAAGCCTAGAGGAAGGGCTGTGGAGCCACAGCAGCGACAGCATGCAGGCCGACTTGGTGCCAGCAGGCCAGCCAGGATGGTCCTGGCCCCAGATGCTCTTCTGGAAGCTTTCCATTTCCCTGCCTGAGATACCCCTCCTGCCACGGCCCCCACTGCTTTTTTACTTCCTCACCTCTTCCTGGGGAGAAATTCCAGTGGCAGTTATGGGTGACACATCCTCTTCTTTAGCAGGTGGCAGCCTGGCAGCTCCTGCAGGAAGTCCAGCAGAGCCCCACTCACACTGGGCCACCCACAAAGCCACGGCCCCTCACTCCCTCCCACCACCCCAGCCCCGGCACTGCTGACCGGGCAGAGAATATGGCGTTCAGGCACAGCTACAGGAGCTCTTGCTGACTGGAGAGGTGCTTATATTGATCTCAACACAGGCACACCTGGGGAGGGCTGGCAGGCAGTGTCAGGCTGCCCAAATCAGCCAATCCTCACTCCTCAGGGGCTCACAGTTGCAAAAAATGAGCCTTGCTAAACGGGCCAGGCCCAAGGAACAGGTGTGGGCTCTTGAGAGTCAGGATAGACAAGGGGCTGCAGCTGCGGCTTGTTTTCTTATCATTATATCTGGTCCATGAGTGGAAAACAACTTCAAGAAGACCCTATCCTAATGAGAGGATCCCAGGAGTCAGGGAGAGGAGTGATGTTGGGTGGAGATAGAGGCCTGGTGCCCTGGCTGCAGGGGAAGTGTCTGGAAGACCAGGCAGAGAGAGGCCGCACAGAGTGATACCTGGGGTCACAGACCTGTCAGAGCTGCTGTTTGTTAGTTCAAGTCCTGCTCTCAGGTATTCTGTGTCAGCTGTGAGCGACAGGTGAGCTGGGGGTTCTCTGCAAGGTGGGCTATGTGCACGGTTCCTGTGTTTCCAGCCCTTCTGGGGTACCTGCCCAAAGGGAGCTCCATATCCTGGGAAGTGCCTGACTATGAGAGCCCCATGGGCTGCTGGGTAGCTGCACAGGTGAGCTCCATACCCTGGGAGGGACTTGACCACGAGAGCCCCGTGGGCTGTGGGGGTGGAGGTGCAGCCCAGGTGAGCTCCATATCCTGGGATTGACCTGACCACGAGAGTCCCATGGGCTGCTGCAGACCTGGTAAAGTATATCAAGACAGTCAGTGAAGCCACCGAGGATATACATCAAGTAGCTCCTATTTCCTACACCCTGCTGGTCAGTCTACCATCCACCAGGCCATGGCATTCTGTATTAGACTTCAATGATGCCTTCTTCTGTATTCCACTCATCTCAGAGTCACAAGAATTTTTGGCTTGTGAGTGGCAGGACACAACATGCAACAAAAGCAATAATGCTGGCCGTCCTGCCCCAATGGTTCAAAAATCCCCACACCATCATTGGGGAAATGTCCTCTAAAGACCTAAAAGTTCTACCTCTGTAAAAGGGAACCCTCCTTCAATATGCAGATGACATTCTGATCGCCAGGCCTACAAAAGACGCCTCTGAACTACCTAGCCAAGAAAGGATAGAAGGTGTCCAAGAAAAAGGCTCAAATATCCCAGGCTAAGGTGACATGCCTGGGCTTCATTCTCACAGATATTCGGAGAAACGCATCCCAGGATAGGGAAGAAGCCATTTTCAGCCTTACCTCTTCTAAAACTAGAAGACAGCTTAGGGGTTCCTGGGGAGGCCAAGGTTTTCTGCATCTGGATCCCTAACTACAGTCTAATAGCTGGGCCTCTACATGAAACACTGACACGAAAACATGATGATACTTTTTAATAGAATCCAGAAGCAGCCTTTCAAGAATGGAAAGAGCAGTCAATTCAGGCCCTTGCCCAGGAACTCCCTAATTTAGCTAAACCCTTTGACCTTTACATACCCGGTCAAAGGTTAATCGCCCTTGGAGCCTTAGTGCAAAAACTGGGACCACCTGAAATGGAGCAACACAAGAATGCCCTTCACGTATGTTAAACTATGGTCACCAAGGGCTTTGCCCACCGCCCCATCAGGCCAGGATACTGGTGTATCTAAAAAGGTGGAAATCAGCAGCCCGCAAGGCCAGCTCCCTCCTAAGGGAAAAGGACCCCACGTGGTGATCCTAACCACCCATCATGCCCTGAAGTTGCAGGGGTTGCTCTGTGGACACACTTACCTCGAGTGAGGAGGCCCTCCAACTCCAACCTCCAGAGAGACAAACGGGCTCAATGGGCCCCCAAGATGACTCGTGTGACCATCACTTGACCTGCAGTTTCTCTCAGAAAACAAGTCTGTGCCCCAAAAGAGCAGACTACTGCTTGCAGGACTTACTGCACCCAGACGGGAGCTAATAAGCTTGGCGGGGGAAACGTATATCACGCTTTCACCATAGAAAACCCTACAGAAACCACGGTGATGGTGGCCAATATGACCGGCTGGACTGCTGGCTACTTCAAAAGGCCGTTGACTCAGTGGACGTCATGGTCCTGGATCACCACTGACCATGGACTGTCTGAGAGTTATGCGGGCAGGGCTCTGACACATGGTGTTGTTTATACATTAATTCAGGGACCTAATTAAAGAAAGCACAGACTACTGGTCAGAGCATCTAGGCTGGCAAAAACCGTCAGCCTAAGGTCGCTGAACAAATGTGGGGTTGGGTGAAACCTGCCACCGCAGCATCTCTGTGCATGTCTTTCCTGGACCCTTAAAGGTCATTAGAATCTATAACACTTCCAATGCTGGTGCTCAGGTGGACGAGCAGTGAGGCAGGAAGCCTTGGGACAATCAACCTCACCTGGAGGCTGCTGGGGATAAGTTTTGCCCCTCCCCCCGTGTATGCGGTCTCCCACCTCAGCATGAAGCAGTTACAAAAGAGAGGTCTGCACCCTCAGCACCCCAAGAATGAGGAACGAGACAAAAAGCAGAGGAGGTGTTCATCACCGGCAACGTTCATTAAAAATTCCTGGGAGATAAAAAGAGAATCTGGGCAATAAAATAAAGTCTAACCTGTTTTTCCTTTGTGCTTTGTCTAATTTCACGTGCTCCTAGGGTTCCGCATGCAGAGGTCTCACACCCGTCACTTCAGACCCGATTTCCTAGTGCAGAATGGCTGGGCTGACACCTCAGCTAGTGGGGTCCCATGCAGACTCCGCGACATAGAGCCTGAGCTGCAGCCAACCCAGCCCTCGAGAGCTCCATCCCCTACCTCCTGCTGACGCTGCTGGGATCCCTACACAGCAGCCCAGCCCACAGCCCACGGGGGAGTGCACGCTCTCACCTCTCCATTCTGTTTTCAAAATATAAAGTTTCCTTTGCTTCTGAACCAAACTCAGTCTTGATCTGTTGGCTCCAATGACACTGGGCACAGGGACTCCTGTTGGGGTCCACTCTGGAGGATCAGTAACAGAAATTGAGAACATTGTAACTTCAATGAACAGATGTGTGAGCCAAACTGTATTTAACATAGAGCAGTGTATAAGGCTCGGGTAAAATAAGATGTTTCTAAGACTTACATTTGATATTTCCATCACTTTATTATAAGCAAGTTCAGTGAAGATGTCTGTCTTATTTGTCAGGTCAACATTAGAGAAATGAAGTGATTTATTCCCAAGGATGTACATCGAATACTCTTGGCTGAAGCTTCAATCTTGTTTTGAATGCTTTTCCATTGAAAATGATACCTCTCTTTCAGATTCCCCATTTCTGAGAAGTATAAAATCTTATAATTTTTTTATTAACAAAGGGGAAAGGTAGGAGAAGGGATAAATTAACAGTTTGGGATTAACACATACACACTGCTATGTATAAAACAGATCATCAACAAGGAACTACTGTATAGCACAGGGAACTACACTGAATATTTTGCAATAACCTATAAGGGGAAATAATCTGAAAAAGAATAGATATTTTTATTGACATCATCTATCAATGACAGATAAAATGTAAACTAAGCAAGGCCGATGGTGAGCACTTCTGATCCCGAAGATTTCAATCATCTAAAGTTTGGACTCTGCCTATTTCCCAAGGCCCTTAATGGACATATGTGTAGCCGTAGCTTAAAAATTCCCCAGTTTGGGGTTCGGGGAGGCACTGATTTGGAAAAATTCCTGGTGTTCTCCGTATATGCACGGGACCATTCCTATGGCTAAAACATGCCTGTCACACCTAGAGGATGGTACACCGTTTGATCGGAAACAGTTTGGAAAAGGCACCTCATCTCCTCATCGCCTGGTGCTCGGGTTCAACCCTCCAGCATCTTTCCTAACAATCTCCTCACTTGGGGATATCAGCACCGTCAACATCCTGTTGCACACAGTTTGGAATCTGTCCGGAGGATGAAGCGGAAGGATGAGAAAAATTTAGAGACAAGTCCTAGGTGTTCAGACAGGCACATGCCACTCTAATTTCCAATCCGGAAGACAAATTCATCAAAGGCTAGAATTGCCAACGGAAACGGAATAGGACTAGAGGAAATCCCGCTGTTTTGTGTCCAGTTTCCAAAAACACAAGTTGAAAAATGGAACTCAGGGACACTAAAATTCAAGAAACTGCAGAGTTGAAAATATCTATCGTCAAAAAATGTCTTGAGGTAAGTCACAGAAAAGGACTTGTAAGCAAGGGAGATTGTCAGGAAACAGATTTTAAGAGGTGGAAAGGACTCCCCATTAAAGCAAAAGTAAAGGGGCTGAACGTCGCCAATGATGCAGTTGGCCAAAAAGGGCGTATGCATTTTTTTCTGAATATATTCAAGTAAAGGCCATACACACATTTTATCCAACAAAACAGGGGGGCACTGGAAATCTATACTACAAAATGTATCACTTCACATCAGTCAGAAGGGCCATCCACATAAAGTGTAAACACCAGAAATGTAGGACACGGTGAGGAGAAAAGGGAGCCCTGTGAGGCTGATAGTGCAAATGTATTTTGCCAACGGCCACTCTGGAGAAGTGTATTGTGTTTGCTAAAACATCTAAAAAATGAGCTACAGAGCATAGGGCACTTGCACTAATGGGCGTATACTTGGGAAAAACAAAAATCGACAGAAAACAGGAACCCCAACGTTTACCACCTATCTGTTAAAAAGGGCCTCAACTTGGATATAACCTAAATGTCCCTGGAAGGATAAAATGGATAAAAGAGTTGTGCTACTTATGTAGAGTGGAATATTACTCATCCAGAAATCAATGAAATAAGGCCAGTTGTAACAACTCTGGAGGAGTTAGATACAATCATTCTAAGTGACATATGACAGAAAGAAAAAGACACATATCATAAGATGTCACTTAAAGGTGGAATCAAAAATGGCTACACATGAAATAAATTACAAAATAGAAACATAGTCAAATATGTAGAAAATAAACATAAGGCTGCTAAATGGAAAAGGTGGGGAAGGGTGAGGTATTATCCAGGAGGTTGAAATTAGCAAAGCCACCTTTCCAAGTACCAAATTGAATAACTGACAAGGCCTACACGGTACCTCAAAGAACTGCACTCAGCGCACTCAAGTCACTGGAAAATAATATAAATGACTGGTAAGCATCTGAAAAAGAATTTATTGTTGTCTCACAGTACATGAATCAAGTGGATGTACAGCAGCAAAAAAACAGAGCTTTGAAAATCAGCTGTAACCAATATAAAAATAAATTTAAAAATATTTATAAAAACAGTGAGACAGACAAAACTACTTACAACTTTTGTTGAAGGGCTACGATGTAACATGGATTGAACACATGTAGACCCACAGCAGGATGATATATAAGGCAGGAAGCTATGCACGCTAAGAGATGTTAGAGAGGCTAGGTGAGTAAAGGCAGGCCTTGTAAAGTAATACTGCCTGATTCCCATTCCTTGGGTCCCAAATCTGCAGGTTCAAGGGAATCTTCCGACAGCGAAAACATGCCTGGGGAACCGAGACGAATGTAAACCGTGTGACCAGGAAAGGTGTCTAAAATACACCTCATTTTTGATCTCCTGGTGCTGGGGTTCGCCATTCCAGCCAAATTACTAACAATCTCCCCACTTGGAGAATTAGCACCTTTAACCTCCTGTTTCACAGTTTGCAATTTGTGCAGAGGATAAACGGGAAGAGGGGGAACCAAAGAGAGACTAGCTGTAGGAGTTTTGACAGGCACATGTCACTCTAATTTCCCATTAGGAAGAAGAATTAACCAAAGGCTCAGCCTGCCTCCCCAGAACCAGAATAGGGCCGGAAGCAATACAATGGTTTGGCGACCAGCTCACAAAAAATGCGAGTTGCAAAATGGTGCTCAGGAGCAAACAATTCAAATACCTTCAAAGATAAAAATGATAACCAACGTCCAAAAATATATTCAGGTAAGGCAATGAAGAGGATATGAATGAGAGGCAGAATTGCAGGAAACAGATTTCAAAACGTAGATTGGACTCACATTTAAAGCATATGAAAAGCAGCAGAATTTCTAAAATGATGCAGTTGGGAAAAAGGGTGTATGCGTTTTTTTCGTGAATATCTTCAGGAAAAAAACACATACAGAGTTTTTGGCCAACCAAGAAAGCGGGAAATGCAAATCCGCACAACAAAGAAGTCTCACTTTCCACTGCTCAGAAAGGCCATCCAAAAAATGTGTACAAACCAGAAATGCAGGAGAGGCCATGGAGAACAGGGAGCTAGTCACGCTGATGGGTGTGGTATAAATATCCAAGAGCCACTCTGAAGAATTGTATGCTGTTTCCTAAAACACCTAAAATACAAAGCTACCGAGCATAGGGCACTTCCACTCATGGGCATATAATTTGGGAAGACTAAATATCAACAAGACACAGGCACCCCAAAATTTAAGGCTGCTCTGCATACAAGAACCTCAACTTCAGTACAACTTAAGTATTCCAGGAAAGAGAAAATTGCGTAAAGAACTTGTGGTAATTTTGTAGAACGGAATATCACTCAGACATGAAATCAATGTCATAAAGCCAGTAACAGCATAATGAGTGGATTTAGGTACGATGATTCTAAGTGAAATATGTCACACAGAAAAAGAAACTTATCATAAGATATCACTTATGAAGGTCCTGTAAACATGGCTACACATGAACTGAGTTAGGAAAGAGAACAGAGTCTCACATTGAGAAAACACTCTTATGCCTGATAAGGGGAAAGGAGAGGTGGGGTGATGCATAAAACCAGACTTTGATATTAGCACTGGTACCATTCCATGAAGCAAATACAGAATAGACAAATCCTACACCTTCCTCTGTGAACGGGACTCAACACCCCTATTCCACACAGAGGAATATATCTGACTAGTAAGAATCTTAAAACCTATATATTCATATGTCTCCATAAGGGAATCAAGTGTGTCTAGACAGGCATAAACACGTCGGTGAAAATCAGCTCAACCCCATTATAAAAATGAATTTCAAAAACAAAACAAATAAAAACAGCGAAATTCTTACACAATTCCTTCAGGGGTTCTGATGAAACCTGGAACGACCCTATCTGCAAAGACAGCTAGATGAGACATAAGGCTGGACACTTGGGGCTGAGAAGACTTGTGAGATTGGGTGAGAAAATGCAGATCCTTTAAAGCAGTAATGCATGCCACCCATTCCATGTGTGCCAACTCTCCAGGTAGAAGGGAATATCAATACAGTTATAACATGTATGGGAATCCTAGAGAATGGACACCCTGTGATGGCAAAAGATTTCTAAAAGGCTCCTAATTTTTCCTCTCCTTGTGCTCCAGTTTGGCATTCCAACTGCTTTACTATCAATCTCCCAACCTGGAGAGTCAGCCCCTATAAGCTCCAGTTTCGCACAGTTTGCAAATTGTGCAGTGGATGAAAGGAAAGAGGAAGAACAAATCAGAGAGTAGCTGTAGGCATTTGGACGGACACATGTCACTCTAATTTCCCGTCCGGAAAGAAGAATTAACCAAAGCGTCAGCCTGCACCCCCGGAACCAGTATAGGTCCTGTAGCAAAATTGTAGATTTGCGGTCAGCTCACAAAAACACGAGTTGAAAATTGGAGCTCAGGGGCACAGCAATTCACAAACCTGCAGAGTTATAAAGGACAACTCTCTTCCAAAAATCTGTTGAGGGAAGGCAATGAAGCAGACTTGAAAATGAGGCCGAATTGCAGAAAACATATTTCAAGATTTAAACTGGAATCGCCTTTAAAGCACAGGAAAAGCGTAACAACTTCGACAATGATGCACTTGGCCAAAAAGGGCGTATGCATTTTCTGCTGAATATATTCAGGAGAAAAGGCATACAGCCTTTCTGGCCAATCAAGCAACCCCGCAATACAAATCCACACTACAAAGAATTGTCACTTCCCACCGATCAAAAGGGACATCCGAAAATCTGTAAAAACCAGAAAATAAAGACAGAGATGACAAGAGCATGTTGCAATGTGATCCCAGGGGTCATGGAGGATTGTGATGACAAGGCCATGTAGCATTGTGCTGACAAAGGCATGGAGCATTTTGATGACAAGGGTCACGGAGCACTGTGATGACAATCGTCACGGAGCATTGTGATTACATGGATCATGGAGCATTGGGATGAAAAGGGCATGGATCATTGTGATGACAAGGGTTATGGAGCATTTTGATGACAAGAGTCCCGGATCACTGTGTTGTCAGGGGTCATGGAGGGTTTGATGATAGAGGTCATGGAGAATTGTGATGACAAGGGTAATGGAGAAGTGAGATGAGAAGGTCATGGATCTTTGGGCTGAAAATGTTCATGGAGTATTGTGAAGACAGGGGTCATGGAGCACTGTGATGACAAGGTCCTGGAGCACTGTGATGAGAAGACCATGGAGTCTTGTGATGACAAGTCTCATGGAGCATTCTGATGAAAACGGGCAAGGAGCATTGTGATTACAAGGGTCTTGGAGAATTGGGATGACAAGGGCATGGAGCATTTGGATGAGAAGACCATAGAGCGTTCTGATGACATGCATCATGGAGCTTTGTGATGACAAGGACATGGAGCATTGTGATTACAGGTGTCTTGGAGCATTGTGATGAAAAGGGCATGAATCATTGTGAAGGAAAAGGCATGGAGCCTTGTCATGACAGGGTTCAAGGAGCATACTGAGGACAAGTGTCAGCGAGCATTGTGATGACAAGTGTATTGAGCATTGTGATGACAAAGGTCATGGAGTATTGTGATGAGAAACCCCTGTAAAATTGTGATGACGAGCGTCATGGGGCGTTGTGATGACAAGTGTTATGGAACATTGTGATAACAACGGTTTGGAGCATTGTGATGACAGAGGTCATGGAGCATTTTGATTTCATTGTGATGACAATAGCAAGAAGCATTATGATGATGGGCATGGTGCATTGTGATGACAGGGTTCATGGAGCATTGAGATGAAAAGGGGCATGGAGCATCGTGATTAAAGTGGTCTTGGAGCATTGTGATGACAAGGGCATGGTGCATTGTGATGAGAAGGCAATGGAGCATTCTGTTGACATGCGTCATGGAGCTTTGTGATGACAATCACATGGAGCATTGTGATGACAGTGGCATGGAAAATTGGTCTAACAAGTTTCATGGATTATTGTGATGACAGTGGGCATGGCGCATTGTGATGACAATGGCATGGAGCATTGTGATTACAAGGTCATGGATTATTGTGAAGACAGGTGACAGGGAGCGTTGTGATGACATATGTCACGGTCCATTGAGATGACAGTGGCATGGAGCATTGTGATGCCAAGTGTCATGGAGGATTGTGATGACAAAGGTAATGGAGCATTGTGATGACAAGGGCTTGGGGCCTTGTAATGAGAAGTGTCATGGAGCATTGCGATGACAGGGGCATGGAGCATTGTGATGACAACGGACATTGGGAATTTTGATGACAAGGTATGAAGCATTTTGATGACAAAGGCATGGAGCTTGCTATGACAGGTGTCATGGGGCATTGCGATGACAGATGTATGGAGAATTGTGATGACAAGAGCATGTAACATTTTGATGAGATGTGTGATGGAGCATTGTGATGAGAGTGGGCCTGGAACATTGTGATGACAAGGGCACAGAACACTGTGATACATGGGTCTTTGAGGATTGTAATGACAAGGGCATGGAGCATTGTGATGAGAAGGGCATCGAGCATTGTAACAAGCATCATGGACCTTTGTTATGACAAGGGCATGGAGCAATGTGATGAGAGGCTTCATGGAGCATTGTGATGAGAAGACCATGGAGCCTTGTGATGACAAGTCTCATGGAGCATTCTGATGAAAAGGGGCATGGAGCATTGTGATTACATGGGTCTTGGAGCATTGTGAATACAAGGGCATGGATAATTGTGAGAGAAGGCCAAGGAGCATACTGATGACATGCGTCATGGAGCTTTGTGATGACCAGGGCAAAGAGCATTGTGATTACAGGGGTCTTGGAGCATTATGATGAAAAGGCTCTGGATCATTGTGATGAAAAAGGCATGGAGCCTTGTCATGACGGGGTTCAAGGAGCATACTTATGGAAAGAGTCAGGGATCATTGTGATGACAAGTGTATTGAGCATTGTGATGACGAAGGTCATGGAGCATTGTGATGAGAAACCATGGATAATTGTGATGATGAGCTTTATGGGGCATTGTGATGACAAGTGTTATGCAACATTGTGATCACATGGGTTTGGAGCATTGTGATGACAGAGGTCATGTAGCATTTTGATTTCATTGTGATGACAATAGCATGAAGCATTATGATGATGGGCATGGTGCATAGTGATGAGAGGGTTCAAGGAGCTTTGAGATGAAAAGTTGCATGGAGCATTGTGATTACAGGTGTCTTGTAGCATTGGGATGGAAAGGGCATGGAGTATTGTGATGGCAATGGTCATGGAGCATTTTCCTGACAAGAGTCCCGGATCATTGTGTTGTCAAGGGTCATGGAGCATTGTGTTGACAGGGGCATGGAACATTGGTCTGACAAGTTTCATGGATTATTGTGATCACAGTGGGCATGGCGCCTTGTGATAACAAGGGAATGGAGCATGGTGATGACAAGGTCATGGATTATTGTGAAGACAGGTGTCAGGGAGCATTGTGATGACATATGTCAAGGTGCATTGTGATGACAATGGCATGGAGCATTGTGATGACAAGGTCATGTAGCATTTTGCTGACAAATGCACGGAACATTTTGATGACAAGGGTCATGGAGCACTGTGATGACAAGCGCCACGGAGCATGGTGATTACAGGGGTCATGGAGCATTAGGATGGCAAGGGCATGGATCATTTTGATGACAAGGGTAATGGAGCATTCAGATGACAAGTGTCCCGGATCATTGTGTTGTCACGGGTCATGGAGCGTTGTGATGACAGTGGTCATGGAGCATTTTGATGACAAGGGATTGGTACATTGTGACGATAAGGGCATGTAGAGTTATGATGACTGGGGTTATGGAACATTGTGATGACCGGGTTGAGGGAGTATTGTGATGAATAGTGGTGGAACATTGTGAAATCAATGGTGAGAGAGCATTTTGATGAGAAGTGCATTGAGCATTGTGATTTCAAGTTTTATGCAGCATTGTGATGACTAGGATGTGGAGCATTGTGATGATAAGTGCATGGTGCATTGTGATGACATGGGTCAAGGAGCATTGTGCTGAAAAGCGCATGGAGCATTGTGATTACATGTGTCATGGATCATTGTGCTGACAAAGGCATGGTGCATTGTGATGACAAGGGTCACAGAGCACTGTGATGAAAAGTTCATGGAGCATTGTGGTGACAAAGGTCACAGAGCCTTGTGTGACAGGGGCATGGACCACTGTGATGAGAAATGTCATGAATCATTTTGATGACTGGAGTCACAGAGCATTGTGATGACAGGTGTCATGGAGCACTGAGATCAAAAGGGGCATGGATCATTGTGATTACAGGGGTCTTGGACCATTGTGATGACAAGGGCATGGAGTATTCTGATGACATGCGTCATGGATCTTTGTGATGACAAAGGCATGGAACATTGTGATTACAAGGGTCTTGGAGCATTGTGATGACAAGGGTCATGGAGCCTTGGATGAAAAGGCCGGGGAACATTGTGATGGCAGGGGTCATGGAGCATTGTTATGACAAGGGTCATGGAGCATTGCGATGACAAGTGCATGGGGAATTGTATTGACAAGAGCATGTAACATTTTGATGAGAAGTGTCATGGAGCACTGTGATGACAAGAACATGTAGAATTGTGATGACCAGGGCATGGAGCATTGTGATGGCAAGACCGTGGAGCATTGTGATGAGAAGACCATGGATAATTGTGATGATGAGCATCATGGAGCACTGTAATGACAAGGGGCATGGAGCACTGTGATGACAGGTGTCATGGTTCATTGTGATGACAAGGGTCATGGACCATTCTGATGACAAGCTTGAGGAGTAATGTGATGACAATGGCATGGAGCATTGTGATGAAATGGGCATGGAGCATTGTGATGAAAAAGGCATGGAGCCTTTTCATGACAGTGTTCAAGGAGCATTCTGATGACAAGTGTCAGGGAGCATTGTGATGACAAGTTTATTGAGCATTGTGATGACAATGGTAATGGAGCATTGTGATGAGAAGGGCATCGAGCATTGTGATGACAAGTGTTATGGAGCTTTGTGATGACAAGGGCATGGAGCAATGTAATGATAGGTTTCATGGAGCATTGTGATGACAATGGCATGGAGCATTGTGATGCCAAGGGTCATGGAGCACTGAGATGAAAAGCGTCACAGAGCATTCTGATTACAGGGGTCATGGAGCATTGGGATGACAAGCGCATGAATCACTGTGATTTCAAGTGTCATGGAGCATTTTGATGACAAGAGTCCCGGATCATTGTGTTGTCAGGGGTCATGGAGCGCTGTGACGTCAGTGGTCATGGAGCACTGTGATGACAGTGGTAACGGAGCATTGTAATGTCAAGGTCATGGAGCATTGTGATGAGAAGGCCATGAAGCATTCTGATGACATGCATCATGGAGCTTTGTGATGACAAGGGCTTGGAGCATTGTGATTACTGGGGTCATGAAACATTGTGATGACAGTGTTGATGGAGTATTGTGATGACTAGTGATGGAACATTGTGATATTAGTTGTGAGAGAGCATTTTGATGAGAAGTGCATGGAGCATTGTGATGACAAGTTTTATGGAGCATTGTGAAGACAAAGTTGTGGAGCATTGTGATGACAAGCGCATGGCCCATTATGATGACATGGTTCATGGAGCAATGTGCTGAGAAGCACATGGAGCATTGTGATGACAAGGGTCATGGAGCACTGTTCTGACAAAGGAATGGAGCATTGCGATGACAAGGGTCACAGAGCATTGTGATGAAAAGTTCATGGAGCATTGTGGTGACAAAGGTCACAGAGACTTGTGATGACGAGGGCATGGACCATTGTGATGACAAAGGTCATGAAGCATTGTGATGACTGGAGTCACGGAGCATCGTGATGACAGAGTTCATGGTGCATTGTGACGACAACGGCATGGAGCATTGTGATGACAAGGGCATGGAGCATTGTTATGACCTATTCATGGCTTATTGTGAAGACAGGTGTCAGGGAGCATTGTGATGGCATATGTCATGGTCCATTGTGATGACAATGGCATGGAGCATTGTGATGCCACCTGTCATGGAGGATTGTGATGACAAGAGCATGTATCTTGGTGATCAGAAGTGTCATGGAACATTGTGATGACAAGGGACATGGAGCATTGTGATGTCCAGAGCATGGAGCATTGTGATGGCATGTCCGTGGAGCATTGTGATGGCAAGATCACGGACCATTTTGATGACGAGTGTCATCGAGCACTGTAATGACACGGGGCACGGAGAATAGTGATGACAAGTGTCATGGATCATTGTGATAACAAGGGTCATGGAGCATTCTGATGAAAAGTTTCTGGAGTATTGTGATGACAATAGCATGGAGCATTGTAATGAAAAAGGCATGGTGCATTGTGATGAAAAAGGCATGGAACCTTTTCATGACAGGTTTCAAGGAGCATTCTGACGTCAAGTGTCAGGGAGCATTGTCATGACAAGTGTATTGAGCATTGTGATGACAATGATCATGGAGCATTGTGATGACAATGGTCATGGAGCATTGTGATGACAGGCATCATGGAGCGTTGTGATGACAAGTGTTATGGAACATTGTGATCACAAGGGTTTCGAGCATTGTGATGACAGAGGTCATGGATCATTTTCATTTCAAGTAGCATGGAGCATTGTCATGACATGGTATGAAGCAATGTGAACCCAAGATTCATGGAGGATTTTGATGACAATGGGAATAGAGTATTTTGATGACAAGCGCATGGAGCATTGTGATGACAAGGTCATGTAGCATTTTGCTGACAAATGCATGGATCATTTTGATGACAAGGGTATTGGAGCACTGTGATGACAAGCGTCACGGAGCATTGTGATTACAGGTGTCATGGAGCATTGGGATGGCAAGGGAATGGATCATTGTGATGACAAGGGTCATGGAGCAGATTGATGAAAAGAGTCCAGGATCATTGTGTTGTCAGTGGCCATGGAGCGTTGTGATGACAGTGGTCATGGAACATTGTGATGAGAAGGTCATAGATCATTGGGCTGAAAATGTTCATGGAGTTTTGTGATGGCAGGGGTCATGGAGCATTGTGTTGACAAGGGAATGGAACATTGTGATGACAAGGTCCTGGAGCATTGTGATGAGAAGGTCCTGGAGCATTGTGATCAGAAGCCCACTGAGACTTGTGATGAGAAGTCTCATGGAGCATTCTGATGAAAAGGTGCATGCAGCATTGTGATCACAGGGGTCTTAGAGAATTGTGAAGGAAAGGACATGGAGCATTGTGATGAACAGGACATGCAGAATTGTGATGGCAAGACCGTGGAGCATTGTGATGAAAAGACCATGGATAATTATGATGAAGAGCGTCATGGATCACTGTAATGACAAAGGGCATGGAGCATTGTGATGACAGGTGTCATGGATCATTGTGATGAGAGGGGTCATGGAGCATTGTGATGACAAGGGTCAATGAGCATTGTGATGAGAAGGCCATGGAGCATTGAGCTGAAAATGTTCATGGAGTATTTTGATGACAGGGGTCATGGAGACTTGGATGACAAGGCCGTGGAACATTGTGATGGCAGGGGTCATGGAGCATTATTATGACAGGTGTAATGGAGCACTGTGATTACTAGGGCACGGAAAACTGTGATACATGTGTCATAGAGGATTATAATGACAAGGTCATGGAGCATTGTGATGAGAAGAGTATCGAGCATTGCGATGACAAGCGTCATGGAGCATTGTGGTGTCAAGGGCATGGAGCAATGTGATGGGATGTTTCATGGAGCATTGTGATGAAATGGCAGGGAGCATTGTGATGACAGGGTCATGGAGCAAATTGATGAAAAGTGTCATGGAACATTTTGATGACAGGGGTTATGGAACATTGTGATGTCAGGGTTAATGGAGCATTTTGATGAAAAGGGTCATGGAGCATTCTGATGAAAAGGTGCATGGAGCATTGTGATTACAGGGGTTTGGAAGAATTGTGATTACAAGGGCATGGAGCATTGTGATGAGAAGCAATGGAGCATTCTGATGGCATGCATCATGGAGCTTTGTGATGACAAGGACATGGTGCATTTTGATTACAGTGGTCTTGGAGCATTGTGATGAAAAAGGAATGGATCATTGTGATGAAAAATGCATGGAGCCTTGTCATGACAGGTTTCAAGGAGCATAATGATGACAACTGTCAGGGAGCATTGAGATGATAAGTTTATAGAGCATTGTGATGACAAAGATCATGGAGCATTGTGATGAGAAGACCATGGATAATTGTGATGACAGGCATCATGGGGCATTGTGATGACAAGTGTTATGGAACACTGTGATCAGAAGGGTTTGGAGCATTTTGATGACAGAGGTCATTGAGCATTTTGATTTCATTGTGAGGACAATAGCATGAAATATTATGGTGATGGGCACGGTGCATTGTGATGACAGGGGTCATGGAGCATTGTTATGACAGGGGTAATGGAGCATTGTGATGACAAGGCCATGGGGCATTGGTCTGAAATGTTTCATGGATTATTGTGATGAGAGTGGGCCTGGCGCATTGTGATGACAAGGGCCCAGAACACTGTGGTACAGGGTTCATGGAGGACTGTAATGACAAGGGCATGGACCATTGTTATGAGAAGGGCATCGAGCATTGTGATGACAAGCGTCATGGAGATTTGTGATGACAAAGGTCATGGAGCATTTTGATGACATGGGTTATGGAGCATGGTGAGGTAAGGGGTCATGGAGCATTGTGACGAAAAAGGTCATGGAGCATTTTGATGACATGGGTTATGGAGAATTGTGATGTCAGGGGTCATGGAGCACTGTGATGATAAGGGCATGTAGTATTGTGGTGACAGCGGTCATGGAACATTGTGATGACAAGGATGAGGGAGTATTGTGATGACTAGTGATGGAACATTGTGATATCAGTGGTGTCAGAGCATTTTGATGAGAAGTGCATGGAGCATTGTGATGACAATCTGGTGCAGCATTTTGCTGACAAGCGCATGGAGCATTGTGATGACAAGTGTCATTGAGTGTTGTGCTGAGAAATGCATGGAGCATTGTGATGAAAGGTTCATGGTGCATTGTGGTTACACAGGTCACAAGCCTTGTGATGACGAGGGCATTGACCATTGTGATGACAAATATCATGAAGCATTGTGATGAATGGAGTCACGGAACATTGTGATGAAAGGGGCATGAAGCATTGGTCTCACAAATTTCATGGATTATTCTGATGACAGTGGGCATGGTGCATTGGAATGAAAAGAGAATGGAACATTGTGATGACAACGTCATGGACTATAGTGAAGACAGGTGTCAGGGAGCATTGTGATGACTTATGTCATGGTCCATTGTGATGCCAATAACATGGAGCATTGTGATGACACGTGTCATGGACGATTGTGATGACATAGGTAAAGGAGCATTGTGATGATCAGGGCATGGAGCAATGTGATGGCAAGACTGTGGAGAATTGTGATGAGAAGAACATGGATAATTGTGATGAAGAGCATCATAGAGCATTATGATGACAAGAGCCATGGAGCATTCTGACATAAGATATCACTTATGAATAAATGTAAACATGGCTACATATGAACTGAATTAGGAAAGAGAACAGTGTATCACTTTTAGAGAACATACTTATGCCTGCTTAAGGGGAAAGAGAGGTGGGGAGATGTACAAAACCAGAGTTTGATATTAGCACAGGTACCGTTCCATAATCCAAATACAGAATAGACAAGACCTACTCCTTCCTCAGTGAACGGGACTGAACACTCATATTCCCCGCAAAGGAATATATCAGAGTAGTAAGAATCTTAAAACCTATGTATTGATATGTCTCTGAAAGGGAATCAAGTGTGTCTAGACTGGCATAAACATGGCATTGAGAATAAATTCAAAACCACTATAAAAAGGAATTTCAAAAACAAACAAAAAAAAACTGGGAAATTCTTTACAATTCCTTCAGGGGCTCTGATGAAACCTGGAATGACCCTATCTACAATGACAGCTGGATGTGGCAGAAGGCTGGACACTTGGGACTGAGAGGATTGGTGAGATTCGGTGAGCAAATGCAGACCCTTTAAAGCAATAACGCGTGGCAGACATTCCAAGGTTACCAAATATCCAGGTTGAAGGGAATATTACTACAGCTATGACATGAACGGGAAACCTAGAGAATGGACACAATGTGAATACAAAAGGTTTCTAAAACTGAACAAATAGTCCCTCTCCTGGTGCTCCGGTTTGACTTTCCAACTGCTTTACTATCAATCTCCCAACTTGGAAAGACAGCCCCTTTAACCTCCTGATTCGCACAGGTTGCCAATTTGGCAGAGGATGAAAGGGAAGAGGGAGAACCAATGAGAGAGTAGCTGTTAGGCATTTGGACGGGCATATGTTACTCTAATTTCCCGGCAGGAAGAAGAATTAACCAAAGTCTCAGCCACGAGCAAGGAACCAGTATAGGTCCTGAACCAAAATTTTGGACTTGCGGTCAGCTCAAAAAAAAACGAGTTGAAAAATGCAGCTTTGGGGCACAACAAAGCACAAACTGTCAGAGTAATAAAGGACAAAAATCGTCCAAAAATATATTGAGGAAGGCAACGAGGCGGACTCCAAAGCGAGCCAGAATGGAAGGAAACAGATTTCACGAGGTACATTGGAATCAAATTTAAAGCACAGGAAGAGGGGCACAACTTCGACAATGATGCACTTGGCCAGAAAGGGCATATGTGTTTTCTCCTGAATATATTCAGGAGTAACCGCATACGCCCTTTTTGGCCAATCATGCAAACGGGCAATGCATATCTACACAACAATGAAGTATCACTTCCCTCCGGTCAAAAGGGACATCCGCAAAATGTGTAAAAACCAGAAAGGCAAGACAGGCCCTGGAGAACTGGGAGCCTAGTTATGCTGGTGGGCAGGATGTAAATTGCCAACTGCCTCTCTGGAGGAGTGCATTTTGTTCCCTAAAACAAGGAAACAACAGAGCTACAGAGCCAATGGCAGTTCCAGTCTAGGGAATATACCTTGGGAAAACTGAAAATAAATAAGACAGAGGCACCGAAAATTTAGGGCTGCACTGCTTACAAGAACCTCAACTTGGGTACACCTTAAATATCCCAGGAAAGACAAAAATGGTTCAAGAAATTGTGTTACTTACGCACGATGGAATATCAGTCAGCCATGAAATCAATGTCATAAGGCCAGTAGCAGCAAAATGATTGGATTCAGGTACGATGATTCTATGTGAAATAAGTCACAGAGAAAAAGAAACTTATAATAAGATATCACTTATGAAGGTCCTGTAAACATGGCTACACATGAACTGAGTTAGGAAAGAGAACAGTCTCACATTTAGAAAACACTCTTATGCCTGCTTAAGGGGGAAGGAGAGGTGGGGTGATGCATAAAACCAGAGTTTGATATTAGTACATGTACCGTTCCAAAAACCAACTATGGAATAGATAAGACCTACACTTTCGTCAGTGAAAGGGACTCAAAACCCCATATTTCCCGCAGAGGTATATATCTGACTAGTAAGAAACTTAAAACCTATGTACTGATATGTCTCCATAAGGGAATGAAGTGTGTCTTGACTGATATAAACATGGCAGTGAGAATCAGCTCAAACCCAGTATAAAAAGGAATTTCAAATTCAAAACAAAAAACTGGGAAATTCTTTACAATTCCTTCAGGGGCTCTGATGAAACCTGGAATGACCCTATCTACAATGACAGCTGGATGTGGCATAATGCTGGACACTTGGGACTGAGAGGATTGGTGAGATTCAGTGAGCAAATGCATACCATTTAAAGCAATAACGTGTGGCACACATTCCAAGGGTCCCAACTCTACAGATTGAAGGGAATATTACTCCAGCTATAACATGTGTGGGAAACCTAGAGAATGGACACACTGTGAATACGAAAGGTTTCTAAAATTCAACTAATAATCCCTCACCTGGTGCTGCAGTGTGACTTTCCAACTGCTTTACTATCAATCTCCCAACCCTGTTTAGACAGCCCCTTTAACCTCCTGGTTCGCACAGGTGGCCAATTTGGTAGAGAATGAAAGGGAAGAGGTAGAACCAATGAGAGAGTAGCTGCTAGGCATTTGGACGGCACATGTCATTCTAATTTTCTGGCAGGAAGAAGAATTAACCAAAGTCTCAAACACCCGCCGGGAACCAGTATAGGTCCTGAACCAAAATTTTGGACTTGCGGTCAGCTCACAAAAAACGAGTTGAAAATGGAGCTCAGGGGCACAACAATGCACAAACTGGCAGAGTAAGAAAGGACAACAATCATCCGAAAATCTGTTGAGGGAAGGCAACGAGGCGGACTTGAAAGCGAGCCAGAATAGCAGGAAACAGATTTCAAGAGGTACATTGGAATTGCCTTTAAAGCACAGAAAGAGGGGCACAACTTCGACAATGATGCACTTGGCCAGCAAGAGTGTATGTGTTTTCCCCTGAATATATTAAGGAGAAAACGCGTACGTCCTTTTTGGCCAAGCAAGCAAGCGGGCAACTAAAATCTGAACTACAATGAAGTATCACTTCCCACCGGTCAAAAGGGACATCCACAAAATGTTTAAAAACCAGAAAGACAAGACAGGCCCTGGAGAACAGGGAGCCTAGTTATGATTATGGGCAGCATGTAAATTGCCAACTGCCTCTCTGGAGGAGTGCATTGTGTTCCCTAAAAGAAGGAAACAACAGAGCAACAGAGCCAAGGGCACTTCCAGTCTAGGGAATATACCTTTGGAAAATTGAAAATCAATAAGACACTGCCACCGCAATATTTAGGGCTGCACTGCTTACAAGAACGTCAACTTGCTTACACCTTAAATATCCCAGGAAAGACAAAAATGGTTCAAGAAATTGTGTTACTTACGTACGATGGAATATCAGTCAGCCATGAAATGAATGTCATAAGGCCAGTAGCTTCAAAATGAGTGTATTCAGGTACGATGATTCTAAGTGAAATAAGTCACAGCGAAAAAGAAACTTATCATAAGATATCACTTATGAAGGTCCTGTAAACATGGCTACATATGAACTGAGTTAGGAAAGAGAACAGAGTCTAACATTTAGAAAAATCTCTTATGCCTGCTTAAGGGGGAAGGAGAGGTGGGGTGATGCATAAAACCCGAGTTTGATATTAGTACAGGTACCGTTCCAAAAACCAAATATGGAATAGACAAGACCCACACTTTCCTCAGTGAAAGGGACTCAAAACCCCATATTTCCCGCAGAGAAATATATCTGACTGATAAGAATCTTGAAACCTATGTATTGATATGTATCCCTAAGGGAAACAAATTTGTCTTGACTGCCATAAACATGGAAGTGAAAATCAGCTCAAACCCACTATAAAAAGGAATTTCAAAAACAAAACAACAAAACAGAGAAATTCTTTACAATTCCTTCAGGGGCTCTGATGAAACCTGGAATGACCCTATCTACAATGACAGCTGGATGTGGCATAAGGCTGGACATTTGGGACTGAGAGGATTGGTGAGATTTGGTGAGCAAATGCAGACCATTTAAAGCAGTAATGTGTGGCACACATTCCAAGGGTCCCAACTCTCCATGTTGAAGGGAATATTACTACACCTATAACATGTACGGGAAACCTAGAGAATGGACACACTGTGAATATGAAAGGTTTCTAAAACTCAACTAATAGTCTCTCTCCCGGTGCTCCGGTTTGACTTTCCAACTCCTTTACTATCAATCTCCCAACTTGGAAAGACAGCCCCTTTAACCTCCTGGTGTGCACAGTTTGCCAATTTGGCAGAGGATGAAAGGGAAGAGGGAGAACCAATGAGAGAGTAGCTGTTAGGCATTTGGACGGTCACATGTCACTCTAATTTCCTGGAAGGAAGAAGAATTAACCAAAGTCTCAGCCACGCGCCAGGAACCAGTATTGGTCCTGAACCAAAATTTTGGACTTGCGGTCAGCTCACCAAAAACGAGTTGAAAAATGGATCATAGGGTCACAACAATGCACAAAGTCACAGAGAAATAAAGGACAACAATTGTCCAAAAATATGTTGAGGGAAGGCAACGAGGGGGACTTGAAAGCGAGCCAGAATAGCAGGAAACAGATTTCAAGAGGTACATTGGAATCACCTTTAAAGCACAGGAAGAGGGGAACAACTTCAACAATGATGCACTTGGCCAGAAATGCCGTATGTGTTTTCTCCTGAATATATTGAGGAGAAAACGCATACGTTCTTTTTGGCCAAGCAAGCAAGCGGGCAATGCAAATCTGAACTACAATGCAGTATCACTTCCCCCCGGTCAAAAGGGACATCCGCAAAATGTGTAAAAGCCAGAAAGGCAAGACAGGCAATGGAGAACAGGGAGCCTAGTTATGCTGATGGGCAGGATGGAAATTACCAACTGCCTCTCTGGAGGAGTGCATTGTGTTCCCTAAAACAAGTAAACAACAGAGCTACAGAGGCAAGGGCACTTCCAGTCTAGGGAATATACCTTGGGAAAACTGAAAATCAATAAGATAGAGCCACCCCAAAATTTTGGGCTGCACTGCTTACAAGAACCTCAACTTGGGTACACCTTAAATATCCCAGGAAAGACGAAAATGGTTCAAAAAATTGTGGTATTTACATACGATGTAATATCCCTCAGCCATGAAATCAATGTCATAAGGCCAGTAGCAGCAAAATGAGTGGATTCAGGTACGATGATTCTAAGTGAAATAAGTCACAGAGAAAAATAAATTTATCATAAGATATCACTTATGAAGGTCCTCTAAACAAGGCTACACATGAACTGAGTTAGGAAAGAGAACAGAGCCTCACATTTAGAAAACACTCTTGTGCCTGCTTAAGGGGGAAGGAGAGGTGGGGTGATGCATAAAACCAGAGTTTGATATTAGTACAGGTACCGTTCCAAAAACCAAATATGGAATAGACAAGACCCACACTTGCCTCAGTGAAAGGGACTCAAAACCCCATATTTCCCGCAGAGGAATATATCTGACTGATAAGAATCTTAAAACCTATGTATTGATATGTCTCCCTAAGGGAAACAAATTTGTCTTGACTGCCATAAACATGGCAGTGAGAATCAGCTCAAACCCACTATAAAAAGGAATTTCAAATACAAAACAACAAAACAGAGAAATTCTTTACAATTCCTTCAGGGGCTCTGATGAAACCTGGAATGACCCTATCTACAATGACAGCTGGATGTGGCATAAGGCTGGACACTTGGGACTGAGAGGATTGGTGAGATTCGGTGAGCAAATGCAGACCATTTAAAGCAATAATGTGTGGCACACATTCCAAGGGTCCCAACTCTCCATGTTGAAGGGAATATTACTACAGCTATAACATGTACGGGAAACCTAGAGAATGGACACACTGTGAATATGAAAGGTTTCTAAAACTCAACTAATAGTCTCTCTCCCGGTGCTCCGGTTTGACTTTCCAACTCCTTTACTATCAATCTCCCAACTTGGAAAGACAGCTCCTTTAACCACCTGGTGTGCACAGGTTGCCAATTTGGCAGAGGATGAAAGGGAAGAGGGAGAACCAATGAGAGAGTAGCTGTTAGGCATTTGGATGGTCACATGTCATTCTAATTTCCCGGAAGGAAGAAGAATTAACCAAAGTCTCAGCCACGTGCCAGGAACCAGTATAGGTCCTGAACCAAAATTTTGGACTTGCGGTCAGCTCACAAAAAACGAGTTGAAAAATGGATCATAGGGTCACGACAATGCACAAACTGTCAGAGAAATAAAGGACAACAATCGTCCAAAAATCTGTTGAGGGAAGGCAATGAGGGGGACTTGAAAGCGAGCCAGAATAGCAGGAAAGAGATTTCAAGAGGTACATTGGAATCACCTTTAAAGCACAGGAAGAGGGGAACAACTTCAACAATGATGCACTTGGCCAGAAATGCCGTATGTGTTTTCTCCTGAATATATTGAGGAGAAAACACATACGTTCTTTTTGGCCAAGCAAGCAAGCGGGCAATGCAAATCTGAACTACAATGCAGTATCACTTCCCCCGGTCAAAAGGGACATCTGCAAAATGTGTAAAAGCCAGAAAGGCAAGACAGGCAATGGAGAACAGGGAGCCTAGTTATGCTGATGGGCAGGATGGAAATTACCAACTGCCTCTCTGGAGGAGTGCATTGTGTTCCCTAAAACAAGTAAACAACAGAGCTACAGAGGCAAGGGCACTTCCAGTCTAGGGAATATACCTTGGAAAAACTGAAAATCAATAAGATAGAGCCACCCCAAAATTTTGGGCTGCACTGCTTACAAGAACCTCAACTTGGGTACACCTTAAATATCCCAGGAAAGACAAAAATGGTTCAAAAAATTGTGGTATTCACATACGATGTAATATCCCTCAGCCATGAAATCAATGTCATAAGGTCAGTAGCAGCAAAATGATGGGATTCAGGTACGATGATTCTAAGTGAAATAAGTCACAGAGAAAAATAAATTTATCATAAGATATCACTTATGAAGGTCCTCTAAACATGGCTACACATGAACTGAGTTAGGAAAGAGAACAGAGCCTCACATTTGAAAACACTCTTGTGCCTGCTTAAGGGGGAAGGAGAGGTGGGGTGATGCATAAAACCAGAGTTTGATATTAGTACAGGTACCGTTCCAAAAACCAAATACGGAATAGAAAAGACCTACACTTTCCTCAGTGAAAGGGACTCAAAACGCCATATTTCCCGCAGAGGAATATATCTGACTGGTAAGAATCTTAAAATCTATGTATTGATATGTCTCCGTAAGGGAATCAAGGGTGTCTAGACTGGCATAAACATGGCAGTGAGAATCAGCTAAAACCCATTATAAAAACGAATTTCAAAAAGAAAACAAAAAAAACAGGGAAATGCTTTACAATCCTTCAGGTGCTCTGATGAAACCTGGAATGACCCTATCTAAAACGACAGCTGGATGTGGCATAAGGCTGGACAATTGGGACTGAGAGGATTGGTGAGATTCGGTGAGCAAATGCAAACCCTTTAAAGCAATAATGCTTGGCACACATTCCAAGGGTCCCAACTCTACAGGATGAAGGGAATATTACTACAGCTATAACATGTACGGGAAACCGAGAGAATGGACACACTGTGAATATGAAAGGTTTCTAAAACTAAGCTAATAATCCCTCTCCTGCTGCTCCGGTTTGACTTTCCAACTGCTTTACCATCAATCTCCCAACTTGGAGAGACAGCCCCTTTAACCTCCTGGTTCGCACAGGTGGCCAATTTGGTAGAGAATGAAAGGGAAGAGGTAGAACCAATAAGAGAGTAGCTGCTAGGCATTTGGACGGCACATGTCATTCTAATTTTCCAGCAGGAAGAAGAATTAACCAAAGTCTCAAACACCCGCCCGGAACGAGTATAGGTCCTGAACCAAAATTTTGGACTTGCGGTCAGCTCACAAAAAACGAGTTGAAAAATGGAGCTCAGGGGCACAACAATGCACAAACTGGCAGAGTAATAAAGGACAACAATCGTCCGAAAATCTGTTGAGGGAAGGCAACGAGGCGGACTTGAAAGCGAGCCAGAATAGCAGGAAACAGATTTCAAGAGGTACATTGGAATCACCTTTAAAGCATAGGAAGAGGGGCACAACTTCGACAATGATGCACTTGGCCAGCAAGAGTGTATGTGTTTTCCCCTGAATATATTAAGGAGAAAACGCGTACGTCCTTTTTGGCCAAGCAAGCAAGCGGGCAACTAAAATCTGAACTACAATGAAGTATCACTTCCCACCAGTCAAAAGGGACATCTGCAAAATGTTTAAAAACCAGAAAGGCAAGACAGGCCCTGGAGAACAGGGAGCCTAGTTATGATGATGGGCAGCATGTAAATTGCCAACTGCCTCTCTGGAGGAGTGCATTGTGTTCCCTAAAAGAAGGAAACAACAGAGCAACAGAGCCAAGGGCACTTCCAGTCTAGGGAATATATCTTGGGAAAACTGAAAATCAATAAGACAGTGCCACCGCAAAATTTAGGGCTGCACTGCTTACAAGAACGTCAACTTGCTTACACCTTAAATATCCCAGGAAAGACAAAAATGGTTCAAGAAATTGTGTTACTTACGTACGATGGAATATCAGTCAGCCATGAAATCAATGTCATAAGGCCAGTAGCTTCAAAATGAGTGTATTCAGGTACGATGATTCTAAGTGAAATAAGTCACAGCGAAAAAGAAACTTATCATAAGATATCACTTATGAAGGTCCTGTAAACATGGCTACATATGAACTGAGTTAGGAAAGAGAACAGAGTCTAACATTTAGAAAAAAACTCTTATGCCTGCTTAAGGGGGAAGGAGAGGTGGGGTGATGCATAAAACCAGAGTTTGATATTAGTACAGGTACCGTTCCAAAAACCAAATATGGAATAGACAAGACCCACACTTTCCTCAGTGAAAGGGACTCAAAACCCCATATTTCCCGCAGAGGAATATATCTGACTGATAAGAATCTTAAAACCTATGTATTGATATGTCTCCCTAAGGGAAACAAATTTGTCTTGACTGCCAAAAACATGGCAGTGAGAATCAGCTCAAACCCACTATAAAAAGGAATTTCTAAAATAAAACAACAAAACAGAGAAATTCTTTACAATTCCTTCAGGGGCTCTGATGAAACCTGGAATGACCCTATCTACAATGACAGCTGGATGTGGCATAAGGCTGGACACTTGGGACTGAGAGGATTGGTGAGATTCGGTGAGCAAATGCAGACCATTTAAAGCAATAATATGTGGCACATATTCCAAGGGTCCCAACTCTCCATGTTGAAGGGAATATTACTACAGCTATAACATGTACGGGAAACCTAGAGAATGGACACACTGTGAATATGAAAGGTTTCTAAAACTCAACTAATAGTCTCTCTCCCGGTGCTCCGGTTTGACTTTCCAACTGCTTTACTATCAATCTCCCAACTTGGAAAGACAGCCCCTTTAACCACCTGGTTTGCACAGGTTGCCAATTTGGCAGAGGATGAAAGGGAAGAGGCAGAACCAATGGGAGAGTAGCTGTTAGGCATTTGGACGGTCACATGTCACTCTAATTTCCCGGAAGGAAGACGAATTAACCAAAGTCTCAGACACCCGCTGGGAACCATTATAGGTCCTGAACCAAAATTTTGGACTTGCGGTCAGCTCACAAAAAACGAGTTGAAAATGGATCATAGGGTCACAAAAATGCACAAACTGTCAGAGAAATAAAGGACAACAATCGTCCAAAAATCTGTTGAGGGAAGGCAATGAGGGGGACTTGAAAGCGAGCCAGAATAGCAGGAAACAGATTTCAAGAGGTACATTGGAATCACCTTTAAAGCACAGGAAAAGGGGAACAACTTCAACAATGATGCACTTGGACAGAAATGCCGTATGTGTTTTCTCCTGAATATATTGAGGAGAAAACGCATACGTTCTTTTTGGCCAAGCAAGCAAGCGGGCAATACAAATCTGAACTACAATGCAGTATCACTTCCCACCGGTCAAAAGGGACATCCGCAAAATGTGTAAAAGCCAGAAAGGCAAGACAGGCAATGGAGAATAGGGAGCCTAGTTATGCTGATGGGCAGGATGTAAATTGCCAACTGCCTCTCTGGAGGAGTGCATTGTGTTCCCTAAAACAAGTAAACAACAGAGCTACAGAGGCAAGGGCACTTCCAGTCTAGGGAATATACCTTGGAAAAACTGAAAATCAATTAGATAGAGCCACCCCAAAATTTTGGGCTGCACTGCTTACAAGAACCTCAACTTGGGTACACCTTAAATATCCCAGGAAAGACAAAAATCGTTCAAAAAATTGTGGTATTCACATACGATGTAATATCCCTCAGCCATGAAATCAATGTCATAAGGCCAGTAGCAGCGAAATGAGTGGATTCAGGTACGATGATTCTAAGTGAAATAAGTCACAGAGAAAAATAAATTTATCATAAGATATCACTTATGAAGGTCCTCTAAACATGGCTACACATGAACTGAGTTAGGAAAGAGAACAGAGCCTCACATTTAGAAAACACTCTTGTGCCTGCTTAAGGGGGAAGGAGAGGTGGGGTGATGCATAAAACCAGAGTTTGATATTAGTACAGGTACCGTTCCAAAAACCAAATACGGAATAGAAACGACCTACACTTTCCTCAGTGAAAGAGACTCAAAACGCCATATTTTCCGCAGAGGAATATATCTGACTGGTAAGAATCTTAAAATCTATGTATTGATATGTCTCCGTAAGGGAATCAAGTGTGTCTAGACTGGCATAAACATGGCAGTGAGAATCAGCTAAAAGCCATTATAAAAACGAATTTCAAAAAGAAAACAAAAAAACAGGGAAATTCTTTACAATCCTTCAGGGGCTCTGATGAAACCTGGAATGACCCTATCTAATATGACAGCTGGATGTGGCATAAGGCTGGACACTTGGGACTGAGAGGATTGGTGAGATTCGGTGAGCAAATGCAAACCCTTTAAAGCAATAATGCGTGGCACACATTCCAAGGGTCCCAAATCTACAAGATGAAGGGAATATTACTACAGCTATAACATGTACGGGAAACCTAGAGAATGGACACACTGTGAATATGCAAGGTTTCTAAAACTCAACTAATAATCCCTCTCCTGGTGCTCCGGTTTGACTTTCCAACTGCTTTACCATCAATCTCCCAACTTGGAGAGACAGCCCATTTCACCTCCTGGTTCGCACAGGTGGCCAATTTGGTAGAGAATGAAAGGGAAGAGGTAGAACCAATGAGAGAGTAGCTGCTAGGCATTTGGACGGCAAATGTCATTCTAATTTTCCGGCAGGAAGAAGAATTAACCAAAGTCTCAAACACCCGCCGGGAACCAGTATAGGTCCTGAACCATAATTTTGAACTTGCGGTCAGCTCACAAAAAACGAGTTGAAAAATGGAGCTCAGGGGCACAACAATGCACAAACTGGCAGAGTAATAAAGGACAACAATCGTCCGAAAATCTGTTGAGGGAAGGCAACGAGGCGGACTTGAAAGCGAGCCAGAATAGCAGGAAACAGATTTCAAGAGGTACATTGGAATCACCTTTAAAGCACAGGAAGAGGGGCACAACTTCGACAATGATGCACTTGGCCAGCAAGACTGTATGTGTTTTCCCCTGAATATATTAAGGAGAAAACGCGTACGTCCTTTTTGGCCAAGCAAGCAAGCGGGCAACTAAAATCTGAACTACAATGAAGTATCCCTTCCCACCGGTCAAAAGGGACATCCGCAACATGTTTAAAAACCAGAAAGGCAAGACAGGCCCTGGAGAACAGGGAGCCTAGTTATGATGATGGGCAGCATGTAAATTGCCAACTGCCTCTCTGGAGGAGTGCACTGTGTTCCCTAAAAGAAGGAAACAACAGAGCAACAGAGCCAAGGGCACTTCCAGTCTAGGGAATATACCTTGGGAAAACTGAAAGTCAATAAGACAGTGCCACCGCAAAATTTAGGGCTGCACTGCTTACAAGAACGTCAACATGCGTACATCTTAAATATCACAGGAAAGACAAAAATGGTTCAAGAAATTGTGTTACTTACGTACGATGGAATATCAGTCAGCCATGAAATCAATGTCATAAGACCAGTAGCTTCAAAATGAGTGTATTCAGGTACGATGATTCTAAGTGAAATAAGTCACAGCGAAAAAGAAACTTATCATAAGATATCACTTATGAAGGTCCTGTAAACATGGCTACATATGAACTGAGTTAGGAAAGAGAACAGAGTCTAACATTTAGAAAAATCTCTTATGCCTGCTTAAGGGGGAAGGAGAGGTGGGGTGATGCATAAAACCCGAGTTTGATATTAGTACACGTACCGTTCCAAAAACCAAATATGGAATAGACAAGACCCACACTTTCCTCAGTGAAAGGGACTCAAAACCCCATATTTCCCGCAGAGGAATATATCTGACTGATAAGAATCTTAAAACCTATGTATTGATATGTCTCCCTAAGGGAAACAAATTTGTCTTGACTGCCATAAACATGGAAGTGAGAATCAGCTCAAACCCACTATAAAAAAGAATTTCAAAAACAAAACAATAAAACAGAGAAATTCTTTTCAATTCTTTCAGGGGCTCTGATGAAACCTGGAATGACCCAATCTACAATGACAGCTGGATGTGTCATAAGGTTGGACACTTGGGACTGAGAGGATTGGTGAGATTCGGTGAGCAAATGCAAACCATTTAAAGCAATAATGTGTGGCACACATTCCAAGGGTCCCAACTAACCATGTTGAAGGGAATATTACTACAGATATAACATGTACGGGAAACCAAGAGAATGGACACACTGTGAATATGAAAGTTTTCTAAAACTCAACTAATAGTCCCTCACCTGCTGCTCCGGTTTGACTTTCCAACTGCTTTACTATCAATCTCCCAACTTCGAAAGAAAGACCCTTTAACCTCCTGGTTCGCACACGTTGCCAATAAGGCAGAGGATGAAAGGGAAGAGGGAGAACCAATGAGAGAGTAGCTGTAAGGCATTTGGACGCGCACATGTCACTCTAATTTCCCGGCAGGAAGAAGTATTAACCAAAGTCTCAGCCACCTACCGGGAACAAGTATAGGTCCTGAACCAAAGTTTTGGACTTGTGGTCAGCTCACAAAAAACGAGTTTAAAAATGGATCTTAGGGGCACAACAATGCACAAACTGTCAGAGAAGTGAAGGACAACAATCGTCCAAATGTCTGTTGAGGGAAGGCAACGAGGCAGACTTCAAAGCGAGCCAGATTAGCAGGAAACAGATTTCAAGAGGTACATTGGAATTTCCTTTAAAGCACAGGAAGAGGGGCACAACTTCAACAATGATGCAGTTGGCCAAAAAGGGTGTATGCATTTTCTCCTGAATATATTCAGAGAAAACGTGTACGCCCTTTTTGGCCAAGCAAGCAAGCGGGCAATGCAAATCTCAACTACAATGAAGTATCATTTCCCACCGGTCAAAAGGGACATCTGCAAAATGTGTAAAAGCCAGAAAAGCAAGACAGGCAATGGAGAATAGGGAGCCTAGTTATGCTGATGGGCAGGATGTAAATTGCCAACTGCCTCTCTGGAGGAGTGCATTGTGTTCCCTAAAACAAGTAAACAACAGAGCTACAGAGGCAAGGTCACTTCCAGTCTAGGGAATATACCTTGGAAAAACTGAAAATCAATAAGATAGAGCCACCCCAAAATTTTGGGCTGCACTGCTTACAAGAATCTCAACTTGGGTACACCTTAAATATCCCAGGAAAGACAAAAATGGTTCAAAAAATTGTGGTATTTACATGCGATGTAATATCCCTCAGCCATGAAATCAATGTCATAAGTCCAATAGCAGTGAAATGAGTGGATTCAGGTACGATGATTCTAAGTGAAATAAGTCACAGAGAAAAATAAATTTATCATAAGATATCACTTATGAAGGTCCTCTAAACATGGCTACACGTGAACTGATTTAGGAAAGAGAACAGAGCCTCACATTTAGAAAACACTCTTGTGCCTGCTTAAGGGGGAAGGAGAGCTGGGGTGATGCATAAAACCAGAGTTTGATATTAATACAGGTACCGTTCCAAAAACCAAATACGTAATAGAAAAGACCTACACTTTCCTCAGTGAAAGGGACTCAAAACGCCATATTTTCCGCAGAGGAATATATCTGACTGGTAAGAATCTTAAAATCTATGTATTGATATGTCTCCGTAAGGGAATCAAGTGTGTCTAGCCTGGCTTAAACATGGCAGTGAGAATCAGCTAAAACCCATTATAAAAACGAATTTCAAAAAGAAAACAAAAAAACAGGGAAATTCTTTACAATCCTTCAGGGGCTCTGATGAAACCTGGAATGACCCTAACTAAAACGACAGCTGGATGTGGCATAAGGCTGGACACTTGGGACTGAGAGGATTGGTGAGATTCGGTGAGCAAATGCAAACCCTTTAAAGCAATAATGCGTGGCACACATTCCAAGGGTCCCAACTCTACAGGATGAAGGGAATATTACTACAGCTATAACATATATGGGAAACCTAGAGAATGGACACACTGTGAATACGAAAGGTTTCTAAAACTCAAATAATAATCCCTCTCCTGGTGCTCCAGGTTGACTTTCCAACTGCTTTACTATCAATCTCCCAACTTGGAGAGACAGCCCATTTCACCTCCTGGTTCGCACAGGTGGCCAATTTGGTAGAGAATGAAAGGGAAGAGGTAGAACCAATGAGAGAGTAGCTGCTAGGCATTTGGACGGCACATGTCATTCTAATTTTCCGGCAGGAAGAAGAATTAACCAAAGTCTAAAACACCCGCCGGGAACCAGTATAGGTCCTGAACCAAAATTTTGGACTTGCGGTCAGCTCACGAAAAACGAGTTGAAAAATGGAGCTCAGGGCACAACAATGCACAAACTGGCAGAGAAATAAAGGACAACAATCGTCCGAAAATCTGTTGAGGGAAGGCAACGAGGCGGACTTGAAAGCGAGCCAGAATAGCAGGAAACAGATTTCAAGAGGTACATTGGAATCGCCTTTAAAGCACAGGAAGAGGGGCACAACTTCGACAATGATGTACTTGGCCAAAAAGGGTGTATGCGTTTCCTCCTGAATATAATCAGGAGGAAACGCATAAGTCCTTTTTGGCCAAGCAAGCAAGCGGGCAATGCAAATCTGAACTACAATGAAGTATCATTACCCAGGGGTCAAAAGGGACATCCGCAAAATGTGTAAAAGCCAGAAAGGCAAGACAGGCAATGGAGAACAGGGAGCCTAGTTATGCTGATGGGCAGGATGTAAATTGCCAACTGCCTCTCAGGAGGAGTGCATTGTGTTCCCTAAAACAAGGAAACAACAGAGCTACAGAGCCAAGGGCACTTCCAGTCTAGGGAATATACCTTGGGAAAACTGAAAATCAATAAGATAGAGCCACCCCAAATTTAGGGCTGCACTGCTTAAAAGAACCTCAACTTGGGTAAACCTTAAATATCGCAGGAAAGACAAAAATGGTTCAAAAAATTGTGGTATTTACATACGATGTAACAACCCTCAGCCATGAAATCAATGTCATAAGGCCAGTAGCATCAAAATGAGTGGATTCAGGCACGATGATTCTAAGTGAAATAAGTCACAGAGAAAAATAAATTTATCATAAGATATCGCTTATGAAGGTCCTCTAAACATGGCTACACATGAACTGAGTTAGGAAAGAGAACAGAGCCTCACATTTAGAAAACACTCTTGTGCCTGCTTAAGGGGGAAGGAGAGGTGGTGTGATGCATAAAACCAGAGTTTCATATTAGTACAGGTACCGTTCCAAAAATCAAATACGGAATAGAAAAGACCTACACTTTCCTCAGTGAAAGGGACTCAAAACGCCCTGTTACCCGCAGAGGAATATATCTGACAGGTAAGAATCTTAAAATCTATGTATTGATATGTCTCCGTAAGGGAGTCAATTGTGTCTAGAATGGCATAAACATGTCAGTGAGAATCAGCTAAAACCCATTATAAAAACGAATTTGAAAAAGAAAACAAAAACACAGGGAAATTCTTTACAATTCCTTCAGGGGCTCTGATGAAACCTGGAATGACCCTATCTACAACGACAGCTGGATGTGGCATAAGGCTGGATACTTGGGACTGAGAGTATTGGTGAGATTCGGTGAGCAAATGCAGACCCTTTAAAGCAATAATGCGTGGCACACATTCCAAGGTTCCAAACTCTACAGGATGAAGGGAATATTACTACAGCTATAAAATGTATGGGAAACCTAGAGAATGGACACACGGTGAATACGAAACGTTTCTAAAACTCAACTAATAATCCCTCTCCTGGTGCTCCGGTTTGACTATCCAACTGCTCTACTATCCATCTCCCAACTTGTAGAGACCGTCCATTTAACCTCCTGGTTCACACAGGTGGCCAATATGGTATAGAATGAAAGGGAAGAGGGAGAACCAATGAGAGTGTAGCTGTTAGGCATTTGGACGGCACATGTCATTCTAATTTTCCAGCAGGAAGAAGAATTAACGAAAGTCTCAGACACCCGCCGGTAACCAGTATAGGTCCTGAACCAAAATTTTGGACTTGCGGTCAGCTCACAAAAAAAGAGTTGAAAAATGGTGCTCAGGGGCACAACAATGCACAAACTGGCAGAGTAATAAAGGACAACTATCGTCCAAAAATCTGTTGAGGGAAGGCAACGAGGCGGACTTGAAAGCGAGCCAGAATAGCAGGAAACAGATTTCAAGAGGTACATTGCAATTGCCTTTAAAGCACAGGAAGAGGGGCACAACTTCAACAATGATGCACATGGCCAGCAAGAGTGTATGCGTTTTCTAGTGAATATCTTAAGGAGAAAACGTGTACGTCCTTTTTGGCCAAGCAAGCAAGCGGGAAACGCAAATCTGAACAACAATGAAGTAACACTTCCCACCGTTCAAAAGGGACATCCACCAAATGTGTAAAAACCAGAAAGGCAAGACAGGCCCTGGAGAACAGGGATCCTAGTTATGATGATGGGCAGCATGTAAATTGCCAACTGCCTCTCTGGAGGAGTGCATTGTGTTCCCTAAAAGAAGGAAACAACAGAGCAAAAGAGCCAAGCGCACTTCCAGTCTAGGGAATATACCTTGGGAAAACTGAAAATCAGTAAGACAGTGCCACCACAATATATAGGGCTGCAGTGCTTACAAGATCGTCAATTGCGTACACCTTAAATATCCCAGGAAAGACAAAAATGGTTCAAGAAATTGTGTTACTTACGTACGATGAAATATCAGTCAGCCATGAAATCAATGTCATAAGGCCAGTAGCTTCAAAATGAGTGTATTCAGGTACGATGATTCTAAGTGAAATAAGTCACAGAGAAAAAGAAACTTATCATAAGATATCACTTATGAAGGTCCTGTAAACATGGCTACATATGAACTGAGTTAGGAAAGAGAACAGAGACTAACATTTAGAAAAAAGTCTTATGCTTGCTTAAGGGGGAAGGAGAGGTGGGGTGATGCATAAAACCAGAGTTTGATATTAGTACAGGTACCATTCCAAAAACCAAATACGGAATAGAAAAGACCTACACTTTCCTCAGTGAAAGGGACTCAAAACCCCGTATTTCCCGCAGAGGAATATATCTGACAGGTAAGAATCTTAAAACCTATGTATTGATATGTCTCCGTAAGGGAATCAAGTTTGTCTAGACTGGCATAATCATGGCAGTGAGAATCAGTTCAAACACACTATAAAAAGGAATTTCAAAAACAAAACAAGAAAACAGGGAAATTCTTTACAATTCCTTCAGGGGCTCTAATGAAACCTGGAATGACGCTTTCTACAACGACAGCTGGATGTGGCATAAGGCTGGACACTTGGCTCTGAGAGGATTGGTGAGATTCGGTGAGCAAATACAGACCATTTAAAGCAATAACGCGTGGCACACATTCCAAGGGTCCCAACTCTCCAGGTTGAAGGGAATATTACTACATCTATAACATGTACGGGAAACCTAGAGAATGGACACACTGTGAATACGAAAGGTTTCTAAAACTCAACTAATAATCCCTCTCCTGGTGCTCCGGTTTGACTTTCCAACTGTTTACTGTCAATCTCACAACTTGCAGAGACAGCCCCTTTAACCTCCTGGTTCTCACAGGTGGCCAAATTTGTAGAGGATGAAAGGGAAGAGGGAGAACCAATGAGAGAATAGCTGTTAGGCATTAGGACGGGCACATGTCACTCTAATTTCCCGGAAGGAAGAAGAATTAACCAAAGTCTCAGCCACCCGCCGGGAACCAGTATAGGTGCTGAACCAAAATTTTGGACTTGCGGTCAGCTCACAAAAAACGAGTTGAAAAATGGAGCTCAGGGGCACAGCAATTCACAAACTGGCAGAATAATAAACGAAAACAATCTTCCAAATATCTGTTGAGGGAAGGCAACGAGGCAGACTTGAAAGCGAGCCAGAATAGCAGGAAACAGATTTCAAGAGGTACATTGGAATCGCCTTTAAAGCCCAGGAAGAGGGGCACAACTTTGACAATGATGCAGTTGGCCAAAATGGGCGTATGCGTTTCCTCCTGAATATAATCAGGAGGAAACGCATAAGTCCTTTTTGGCCAAGCAAGCAAGCGGGCAATGCAAATCTGAACTACAATGAAGTATCATTACCCAGGGGTCAAAAGGGACATCCGCAAAACGTGTAAAAGCCAGAAAGGCAAGACAGGCAATGGAGAACAGGGAGCCTAGTTATGCTGATGGGCAGGATGTAAATTGCCAACTGCCTCTCAGGAGGAGTGCATTGTGTTCCCTAAAACAAGGAAACAAGAGAGCTACAGAGCCAAGGGCACTTCCAGTCTAGGGAATATACCTTGGGAAAACTGAAAATCAATAAGATAGAGCCACCCCAAATTTAGGGCTGCACTGCTTAAAAGAACCTCAACTTGGGTAAACCTTAAATATCGCAGGAAAGACAAAAATGGTTCAAAAAATTGTGGTATTTACATACGATGTAATAACCCTCAGCCATGAAATCAATGTCATAAGGGCAGTAGCATCAAAATGAGTGGATTCAGGCACGATGATTCTAAGTGAAATAAGTCACAGAGAAAAATAAATTTATCATAAGATATCGCTTATGAAGGTCCTCTAAACATGGCTACACATGAACTGAGTTAGGAAAGAGAACAGAGCCTCACATTTAGAAAACACTCTTGTGCCTGCTTAAGGGGGAAGGAGAGGTGGTGTGATGCATAAAACCAGAGTTTGATATTAGTACAGGTACCGTTCCAAAAATCAAATACGGAATAGAAAAGACCTACACTTTCCTCAGTGAAAGGGACTCAAAACGCCCTGTTACCCGCAGAGGAATATATCTGACTGGTAAGAATCTTAAAATCTATGTATTGATATGTCTCCATAAGGGAGTCAATTGTGTCTAGAATGGCATAAACATGTCAGTGAGAATCAGCTAAAACCCATTATAAAAACGAATTTGAAAAAGAAAACAAAAACACAGGGAAATTCTTTACAATTCCTTCAGGGGCTCTGATGAAACCTGGAATGACCCTATCTACAACGACAGCTGGATGTGGCATAAGGCTGGATAGTTGGGACTGAGAGGATTGGTGAGACTCGGTGAGCAAATGCAGACCCTTTAAAGCAATAATGCGTGGCACACATTCCAAGGTTCCATACTCTACAGGATGAAGGGAATATTACTACAGCTATAACATGTATGGGAAACCTAGAGAATGGACACACGGTGAATACGAAACGTTTCTAAAACTCAACTAATAATCCCTCTCCTGGTGCTCCGGTTTGACTCTCCAACTGCTCTACTATCCATCTCCCAACTTGTAGAGACCGTCCATTTAACCTCCTGGTTCACACAGGTGGCCAATATGGTATAGAATGAAAGGGAAGAGGGAGAACCAATGAGAGTGTAGCTGTTAGGCATTTGGACGGCACATGTCATTCTAATTTTCCAGCAGGAAGAAGAATTAACGAAAGTCTCAGACACCCGCCGGTAACCAGTATAGGTTCTGAACCAAAATTTTGGACTTGCGGTCAGCTCACAAAAAAAGAGTTTAAAAATGGTGCTCAGGGGCACAACATTGCACAAACTGGCAGAGTAATAAAGGACAACTATCGTCCAAAAATCTGTTGAGGGAAGGCAACGAGGCGGACTTGAAAGCGAGCCAGAATAGCAGGAAACAGATTTCAAGAGGTACATTGCAATTGCCTTTAAAGCACAGGAAGAGGGGCACAACTTCAACAATGATGCACATGGCCAGCAAGAGTGTATGCGTTTTCTCCTGAATATCTTAAGGAGAAAACGTGTACGTCCTTTTTGGCCAAGCAAGCAAGCGGGAAACACAAATCTGAACAACAATGAAGTATCACTTCCCACCGTTCAAAAGGGACATCCGCAAAATGTGTAAAAACCAGAAAGGCAAGACAGGCCCTGGAGAACAGGGATCCTAGTTATGATGATGGGCAGCATGTAAATTGCCAACTGCCTCTCTGGAGGAGTGCATTGTGTTCCCTAAAAGAAGGAAACAACAGAGCAACAGAGCCAAGCGCACTTCCAGTCTAGGGAATATACCTTGGGAAAACTGAAAATCAGTAAGACAGTGCCACCACAATATATAGGGCTGCAGTGCTTACAAGATCGTCAACTTGCGTACACCTTAAATATCCCAGGAAAGACAAAAATGGTTCAAGAAATTGTGTTACTTACGTACGATGGAATATCAGTCAGCCATGAAATCAATGTCATAAGGCCAGTAGCTTCAAAATGAGTGTATTCAGGTACGATGATTCTAAGTGAGATAAGTCACAGAGAAAAAGAAACTTATCATAAGATATCACTTATGAAGGTCCTGTAAACATGGCTACATATGAACTGAGTTAGGAAAGAGAACAGAGTCTAACATTTAGAAAAAAGTCTTATGCTTGCTTAAGGGGGAAGGAGAGGTGGGGTGATGCATAAAACCAGAGTTTGATATTAGTACAGGTACCATTCCAAAAACCAAATACGGAATAGAAAAGACCTACACTTTCCTCAGTGAAAGGGACTCAAAACCCCATATTTCCCGCAGAGGAATATATCTGACAGGTAAGAATCTTAAAACCTATGTATTGATATGTCTCCGTAAGGGAATCAAGTTTGTCTAGACTGGCATAAACATGGCAGTGAGAATCAGTTCAAACCCACTATAAAAAGGAATTTCAAAAACAAAACAAGAAAACAGGGAAATTCTTTACAATTCCTTCAGGGGCTCTGATGAAACCTGGAATGACGCTTTCTACAACGACAGCTGGATGTGGCATAAGCCTGGACACTTGGCTCTGAGAGGATTGGTGAGATTCGGTGAGCAAATGCAGACCATTTAAAGCAATAACGCGTGGCACACATTTCAAGGTTCCCAACTCTCCAGGTTGAAGGGAATATTACTACATCTATAACATGTACGGGAAACCTAAAGAATGGACACACTGTGAATACGAAAGGTTTCTAAAACTCAACTAATAATCCCTCTCCTGGTGCTCCGGTTTGAATTTCCAACTGTTTACTGTCAATCTCACAACTTGCAGAGACAGCCCCTTTAACCTCCTGGTTCTCACAGGTGGCCAAATTTGTAGAGGATGAAAGGGAAGAGGGAGAACCAATGAGAGAATAGCTGTTAGGCATTAGGACGGGCACATGTCACTCTAATTTCCCGGAAGGATGAAGAATTAACCAAAGTCTCAGACACCCGCCGGGAACCAGTATAGGTCTTGAACCAAAATTTTGGACTTGTGGTCAACTCACAAAAAACGAGTTGAAAAATGGAGCTTAGGTTCACAGCAATGCACAAACTGTCAGAGAAGTAAAGGACAACAATCGTCCAAAAATATGTGGAGGGAATGCCACGAGGCGGACTTGAAAGCGAGCCAGAATAGCAGGAAACAGATTTCAAGAGGTACATTGCAATCACCTTTAAAGCACAGGAAAAGGGGCACAACTTCGACAATGATGCCCTTGGCCATAAAGGGCGTATGTGTTTTCTCCTGAATATATTAAGGAGAAAACGCATAGGTCCTTTTTGGCCAAGCAAGCAAGCGGGCAATGCAAATCTGAACTACAATGAAGTATCACTTCCCACCGGTCAAAAGGGACATCCGCAAAATGTGTAAAAACCAGAAAGGCAGGGCAGGCCCTGGAGAACAGGGAGCCTAGTTATGCTGATGGGCAGGATGTAAATTGCCAACTGCCTCTCTGGAGGAGTGCATTGTGTTCCCTAAAACAAGGAAACAACAGAACAACAGAGCCAAGGGCACTTCCAGTCTAGGGAATATACCTTTGGAATACTGAAAATCAATAAGACAGAGCCACCACAAAATTTAGTGCTGCACTGCCTACAAGAACCTCAAATTGGGTACACCTTAAATATCCTAGGAAAGACAAAAATGGTTCAAGAAATTGTGTTACTTACGTATGATGGAATATCAGTCAGCCATGAAATCAATGTTATAAGGCCAGTAGCAGCAAAATGATTGGATTTAGGTATGATGATTCTAAGTGAAATAAGTCACAGAGAAAAAGAAACTTATCATAAGATATCACTTATGAAGGTCCTGTAAACATGGCTACACATGAACTGAGTTAGGAAAGAGAACAGAGTATCACATTTAGAAAACACTCTTATGCCTGTTTAACGGGGAAGGAGAGGTGGGGTGATGCCTAAAACCAGAGTTTGATATTAGTACAGTTACCGTTCCAAAAACCAAATACTGAATAGACAAGACCTACACTTTCCTCAGTGAAATGGACTCAAAACCCCATATTTCTCGCAGAGGAATATATCTGACTAGTAAGAATCTTAAAACCTATGTATTGATTAGTCTCCATTGTGATGGGCATGGTTCATTGTGATAACAGAGTTCATGGATCATTGAGATGAAAAGTGGCATGGAGCATTTTGATTACAGTTGTCTTGGAGCATTGTGATGACAAGGGCATGGAGCATTGTGATGAGAAGGCCATGGAGCAGATTGATGACATGCGTCATGGAGCTTTGTGATGACAATAGCACGGAGCATTGTGATTACAGGGGTCTTGGAGCATTGTGATGACAAGGGTCATGGAGCCTTGTGATGACAAGGCCATGGAACATTGTCATGACAGGGGTGAGGGAGTATTCTGATGACTAGTGATGGAACATTTTGATATCAGTGGTGAGAGAGCATTTTGATGAGAAGTACATGGAGCATTGTGATGACAAGTTTTATGGAGCATTCTGATGACAAGTTTGTGGAAAATTTTGATAACAAGCGCATGGAGCATTGTGATAACAAGGGTCATGGAGCATTCTGCTGACAAAGGCATGGAGCATTGTGATGGCAAGGGTCACAGAGCACTGTGAATGAAAAGTTCATGGAGCATTATGGTGACAAATTTCACAGAGCACTGTGATGACGAGGGCATGGACAATTTTGATGCCAAAGGTCATGAAGCATTGTGATGACTGGAATCACGGAGCATTGTGATGACAAGGGCATGGAGCATTGTGATGACAGGGGCATGGAGCATTGGTCTGACAAGTTTCATGGATTATTGAGATGACAGTGGGCATGGCGCATTGTGATGCCAAGGGCATGCAGCATTGTTATGAGAAGGTCATGGAGTACTGTGCAGACAGGTGTCAGGGAGCATTGTGATGACATATGTCTTGGTTCATTGTGATGACAATGGCATGGAGCATTGTGAAGCCAAGTGTCATGGAGGATTGTGATGACAAAGGTAATGGAGCATTGTGATGCCAAGGGCTTGGAGCTTTTTGATGACAATGGTCATGGAGCACTGTGATGACAAGGGCATGGAGCACTGTGATGACAACGGACATTGAGAATTTTGATGACAATGTCGTGAAGCACTGTGATGAAAAGCACTTGGAGCTTGCTATGACAGGGTTCATGGAACATTGCGATGACAAGTGCATGGAGAATTGTGATGACAAGGTCATGTAACATGGTGATGAGAACTGTCATGGAGCATTGTGATGGCAAGACCGTGGAGCACTGTGATGAGATGACCATGGATAATTGTGATGTCGAGCGTCATGCAGCACTGTAATGACAAGGGGCATGGAGCATTGTGATGACAGGGGTCATGGAGCACTGTGATGAGAAGTTCATGGAGCATTGGGATGACAATATTCATGGAGTATTGTGATGGCAGTGGTCATGGAGCATTGTGATGACAATAGAATGGAGCATTGTGATGACAAGGTCCTGGAGCATTGTGAGGAGAAGACCATGGAGCCCTGTGAACACAAGTGTCATGGAGCATTCTGATCAAAAGGGGTGTGGAGCATTGTGATTACATGGGTCTTGGAGCATTGTGATGAAAATGGCATGGGTGATTGTGATTCAAAGTGCATGGGGCCTTGTCATGACAGGGTTCAAGGAGCATACTGACGACAAGTGTCAGGGAGCATTATAATGACAAGTGTATTGAGCTTTGTGATGACAAAGGTCATGGAGCATTGTGATGAGAAGAGCATGGATAATTGTGATGATGAGCATCATGGGGCGTTGTGATGACAAGTGTTATGGAACATTGTGATCAGAAGGGTTTGGAGCATTGTGTTGGCAGAGTTTATGGAGCATTCTGATTTCATTGTGATGACATTAGCATCAATCATTATGATGATGGGCATGGTTCATTGTGATTACAGAATTCATGGTGCATTGAGATGAAAAGTGGCATGGAGCATTTTGATTACAGTTGTCTTGGAGCATTGTGATGACAAGGGCATGGAGCACTGTGATGAGAAGGCCATGGAGCAGATTTATGACATGCGTCATGAAGCTTTGTGATGACAATAGCACGGAGCATTGTGATTACAGGGGTCTTGGAGCATTGTGATGACAAGGGGCATGGAGCATTGTGATGACAAGGGTCGTGGAGCATTCTGATGACAAGCTTGTGGAGTAATGTGATGACAATGGCATGGAGCATTGTGATGAAAAGGGCATGGGGCATTGTGATATAAAAGGCATGGAGGCTTTTCATGACAGCATTCAAGGAGCATTCTGACGACAAGTGTCAGAGAGCATTGTGATGACAAAGGTCATGGAGTATTGTGAGACAGGCATCATGGAGCGTTGTGATGACAAGTGTTGTGGAACAATGTGATCACAAGTGTTTGGAGCGTTGTGATGACAGAGGTCATGGATCATTTTGATTTCAAGGAGCACGGAGCGTTGTGATGACAGGGATCATGGAGAATTGTGATGAGAAGATCATGGAGCATTGGGCTGAAAATATTCATGGAGTATTGTGATGACAGGGGTCTTGGAGCACTGTGATAACAAGGGCATGGAGCATTGTGATGAGAAGGCCATGGAACATTCTGATGACATGTGTCATGGATGTTTGTGATGAAAAGGGGAATGGAGCATTGTGATTACAGGGTTCTTTGAGCATTGTGATGAAAAGGGCATGGATCATTGTGATGAAAAAGGCATGGTGCCTTGTCAGGGCAGGGTTCAAGGAGCATACTCTCGACAAATGTCAGGGAGCATTGTGATGACAATTGTATTGAGCATTGTGATGACAAAGTTCATGGAGCATTGTGATGAGAAGACCATGGTTAACTGTGATGAGGAGCGTCATGGGGCATTGTGATGACAAGTGTTATGGAACATTGTGATCACAAGTGTTTGGAGCATTGTGATGAGAGAAGTCATGGAGCATATTGATTTCATTGTGATGACAATAGCATGAATCATTATGATGATGGGCATGGTGCATGGGATGACAGGGTTCTTGGAGCATTGAGATTAAAAGGGGCATGGAGCATTGTGATTACATGGGTCTTGGAGCATTGTGATGACAAGGGCATGGAGCATAGTGAATGAGAAGTCCACGGAGCATTCTGATGACATGCGTCATGGAGCTTTCTGATGACAATTGCATGGAGAATTGTCATTACAGGGTCTTGAAGCATTGTGATAAAAAGTGTCATGGAGTCTTGTGATGACAAGGCTGTGGATCCTTGTGATGGCAGGTGTCATGGAGCACTGTTATTGCAGGGGGGATGGAGCATTGTGATGACAAGGGCATGGAGCATTGGTCTGAAATGTTTCATGGATTATTGTGATGAGAGTGGGCATGGAGCATTGTGATGACAAGCGTCATGGAGCTTTGTGTTGACAACGGCATGGAGCAATGTGATGAGAGGGTTCATGGAGCATTGTGATGACAATGGCATGGAGCATTGTGATGCCCAGGGTTATGGAGCTTTGTGATGACAAATGTCATGGAGCATTCTGATGACAAGGGTGACGTGCATTGTGATGAGAAGGGCAGGGAGCATTGTGATGACAGGGTCATTGAGTAATTTGCTGAAAAGGGTCATGGAACATTTTGATTACAGTGGTTATGGATTATTGTGATTTCAAGGGTCGTGGAGCTTTGTGATGAAAAGTGTCATGGAGCATTTTGATGACAGGGGTTATGGAATATTGTGATGTCAGGGGTCATCGAACATTGTGATGATAAGTGCCTGTAGCATTTTAATGACAGGGGTCATGGAACATTGTGATGACAGTGGTGATGGAGTATTGGAATGAATAGTGATGGAACATTGTGATATCAGTGGTGAGAGAGCATTTTGATGAGAAGTGCATGGAGCGCTGTAATGACAAGGTTTAAGCAGCATTGTGATGAAAAGGATGTGGAGCATTGTGATGACAGGCACATGGCGCGTTGTCATGACGTGGGTCATGGAGTACTGTGCTGAGAAGCGCATGGAGCATTGTGATGACAAGGGTCATGGAGCAGTGTGCTGAGAAAGGCATAGAGAATTGTGATGACAAGGGTCACAGAGCATTGTGATGAATAGTTCATGCAGCATTGTGGTGACAAAGGTCACAGAGACTTGTAACGACGAGGGCATGGACCATTTTGATGAGAAAGGTCATGAAGCATTGTGATGACTGGAGTCACAGAGCATTGTGAGGACAGGGGTCATGGAACATTGGTCTTACAAGTTTCATGGATTATTGTGATGACAGTGGGAATGGCGCATTGTGATGACAATGGCACGGAGCATTGTGATGACAATGTCATGCAGTATTATGAAGACAGGTGTCAGGGAGCATTGTGAAGACCTAACTCATGGCCCATTGTGATGACAATGGCATGGAGCATTGTGATTCCAAGTGTCATGGAGGATTGTGATGACAAAGGTAATGGAGCATTGTGATGACAAGGGCTTGGAGCATTGTGATGACAAAGGTCATGGAGCACTGTGCTGACAAGGGCATGTAGCATTGTGATGACAAGGTTCAATGGAGCATTGTGCTGAGAAAGGCATGGAGCATTGTGATGACAAGTGTAACAAAGCATTTTGATGAAAATTTCATGGAGCATTTTGGTGACAAATGTCATAGAGCCTTGTGATGACGAGGGCATGGACCATTGTGATGACCAAGGTCATGAAGCATTTTGATGACTGGAGTCATGGATCATTGTGATGACAATGGCATGGAGCATTGTGATGACAGTGGCATGGAGCTTTGGTCTGACAAGTTTCATGGATTATTGTGGTAGCAATGGGCATGGCTCCTTGTGATGACAAAGGTATGTAGCATGGTGATGACAACGTCATGCAGAATTGTGAAGACAGGTGTCAGGGAGCATTGTGATGACCTATGTCATGGACAATTGTGATGACAATGGCATGGAGCATTGTGATGCCAAGTGTCATGGAGGATTGTGATGACAAAGGTAATGGAGCATTGTGATGACAAGGGCTTGGAGCTTTGTGATGACAAGTGCCATTGACAATTTTGATGACAAATTCGTGAAGCATTGTGATGACAAGCGCATGAAGCTTGCTATGACAGGGTTCATGGAGCATTGCAATGACAAGGGCATGGAGAATTTTGATGAAAAGAGCATGTAAAATTGTGATGAGATTTGTCAAAGAGCATTGTGATGACAAGGACGTGGAGAATACTGATGACCAGGGCATGGAGCATTGTGATGGCAAGACTGGGGAGCATTGTTATGTGTAGACCATGGATAATTGTGATGACGGGCGTCATGGAGCACTGTAGTGACAAGGGGCATGGAGCATTGTGATAACTGGTGTCATGGATCATTGTGATGACAGGGGTCATGGAGCATTGTGATGACAATGTTCATGGAGCATTCGGACGACAAGCTTGTGGAGTATTATGATGACAATTGCATGGAGCATTGTGATGAAAAGGCCATTGAGCATTGTGATGACAAGGGCAAGGAGCAATGTGATGAGAGTGTTCATGGAGCATTGTGATGACAATGGCATGGAGTATTGTGATGCCAAGGGTCATGGAGCTTTGTGATGACAAAGGTCATGGAGCATTTTGATGACAAGTGTGTGGTGCATTGTGATGAGAAGGGCAGGGAGAATTGTGATGACAGGGTCATGGAGCAATTTGATGAAAAGGGTCAGGGAACATTTTGATGACAGGGGTCATGAAACATTGTGATATCAGGGGTCATGGAGCATTGTGATGATAAGGGCCTGTAGCACTGTGATGACAGTGATCAGCGAGTATTGTAATGACTAGTGATGGAATATTGTGATATATGTGGTCAGGGAGCATTTTGATGAGAAGTGCATGGAGCAATGTGATGACAATTGTTATGGAGCATAGCAATGATAAAGATGTGGAGTATTGTGATGACAACGCATGATGCATTTTGATGACATGGGTCATGGAGCATTGTGATGAAAAATGTCATGGGGCATTTTGATGACAAGGGCGTGGTGCATTGTGATGAGAAGTGCAGGGAGCATTGTGATGACAGGGTCATGGAGCAATTTGAATAAGAGTCATGGAATATTTTGATGACAGGGGTTATGGAATATTGTGATGTCAGGGGTCATGAAGCTTTGTGATGAAATAGGTCTTGGAGCATTTTGTGACAGGGGTTATGGAACATTGTGATGTCAGGGGTCATGGAGCATTGTGATGATAAGGGCATGTAGCATTTTGATGACAGGGGTCATGGAACATTGTGATGACAGGGGTGAGAGAGTATTGTGATGACTAGTGATGGAACATTGTGATATCAGTGGTGAGAGAGCATTTAGATGAGAAGTGCATGGAACATTGTGATAAAAATATTTATGGAGCATTTTGATGACAAGGTTGTGGAGCATTGTGATGACAAGTGCATGGCACATTGTGATGTCATGTGTCTCGGAGCATTGTGTTGAGAAGCACATGGAGCATTGTGATGACAAGGGTCATGGAGCATTGTGCTGACAAAGGAATGGAGCATTGTGATGACAAGTGTTACAGAGCATTGTGATGACGAGGGGATGGACCATTGTGTTGACAATGGTCATAAAGCATTTTGATGACTGGAGTCAAGGAACATTATGATGTGAGGGGCAATGGAGCATTGTGATTACAAGGGCATGGAACATTGTAATGACAGGGGCATGGAGCATTGGTCTGACAAGTTTCATGGATTATTGCTATGACAGTGGGCATGGAGCATTGTGATGACAGAGGTCATGGACCATTTTCATTTCAAGGACCATGGCGCATTGTGATGACAAGGGCATCAAGCAATGTGAACCCAAGTTTCATCGAGGATTTTGATGACAATGGGAATGGAGCATTGTGATGACATTTTCATGAAGCATTTTGCTGACAAATGCATGGAACATTTTGATGACAAGGGTTATGGAGCACTGTGATGACAAGCATCACTGAACATTGTGATTACAGGGGTCATGGAGCATTGGGATAACATGGGCATGGATCATTGTGATGACAAGGGTCATGGAGCATTTTGATGACAAGAGTCCCAGATCATTGTGTTGTCAGGGGAGATGGATCGTTGTGATGACTGTGGTCATGGAGCATTGTGATGACAGGGGTCATGGAGCATTGTGATGACAAGGGCATGGTGAATTGTGAATGAGAAGGCCATGAAGCATTCTGATGACATGCGTCATGGAGCTTTGTGATGACAAGGGTATGGAGCATTGTGATTACAGGGTCTTGGAGCATTGTGATGACAAGTGTCATGGAGTCTTGTGATGACAAGGCCGTGGAAACTTGTGATGGCAGGGGTCATGGAGCATTGTTAAGACAGGAGTAATGGAGCATTGTGATGACAAGGGCATGGATCATTGGTCTGAAAAGTTTCATGGATTATTGTGATGAGAGTGTGTATGGAGCATTATGATGACAAGGGCAAGGTACACTTAGATACATGGGTCATGGAGGATTGTAATGACAAGGGCATGGAGCATTGTGATGAGAAGGGCATCGAGCATTGTGATGACAAGCGTCTTGGAGCTTTGTGATGACAAGGGCATGCAGCAATATGATGAGAGGCTTCATGGAGCATTGTGATGACGACTGCATGGAGCATTGTGATGCCAAGGGTCATGGAGCTTTGTGATGACAAAGGTCATGTAGCATTTTGATGACAAGGGAGTGGTACATTGTGACGATAAGCGCATGTAGCATTGTGATGACTGGGGTCATGGAACATTGTGATGAAAGGGGTGAGGGAGTATTGTGATGATTAGTGATGGAACATTGTGATATCAGTGGTGAGAGAGCATTTTCTTGAGAAGTGCATGGAGTATTGTGATGACAAGTTTTATGGTGCATTGTGATGACAAAGATGTGAAGCATTGTGTTGACAAGCGCATGGCACCTTGTGATGACATCGGTCATGGAGCAGTGTGCTGACAAGCTCATGGAGCATTGTGATGACAAGTGTATTGAGCATTGTGATGACAAATGTCATGGAGCATTGTGATGAGAAGACCATTGATAATTGTGATGACGAGCGTAATGGGGCGTTGTGATGACAACTGTTATGGAACATTGTGATCACAAGTGTTTGGAACATTGTGATTACAGAGGTCACGGAGCATTTTGATTTCATTGTGATGAAAATAGCATGAAGCATTATGATGATGGGCATGGATCATTGTGATTACAGGGTTCATGGAGCATTGAGATGAAAAGGGGCAAGGAGAATTGTGATTAAAGGGATCTTGGAGCATTGTGATGAGAAGGTCATGGAGCATTAGGCTGAAAATATTCATGGAGTATTGTGATGGCAGGGGTCATGGAGCATTGTGATGACAAGGGTCATGGAGCTCTGTGATGAAAAGCGTCATGGAGCATTCTGACTACAGGGGTCAAGGAGCATTGGGATGACAGGGTTCATGGGGCATTGGTCTGATAAATTTCTTGGATTATTGTGATGACAGTGGGCATGGCGCATTGTGATAAAAAGGGCATGAAGCATTGTTATGACAAGGTCATAGATTATTGTGAAGACAGGTGTCAGGGAGCATTGTGGTGACATATGTCATGATCCATTGTGATGACAATGGCATGGAGCACTGTGATGCCAAGTGTCATGGAGAAATGTGATGACAAATATAATGGAGCATTGTGATGACAAGGGCTTGGAGCCTTGTGATGACAAGTGTTATGGAGCATTGTGATGACAAGGGAATGGATCATTGTGATGACAAGTGTCATGGAGCATAGTGATGACTGGGTTCATGGTGCATTGTGAAGAGAAGGTCATGGAGCTTTGGGCTGTAAATATTCATTGAGTATTGTGATGACACGGGTCATGGAGCATTTTGATGACAAGGGAATGGAGCATTGTGATGAAAAGGGTATGGAGCATATTGATGAGAAGGCAATGGAGCATTTTGAAGACATGCTTCATTAAGCATTGTGATGACAATGGCATGGAGCAATGTGATTACAGGGGTCTTGGAGTATTGTGATGAAAAGTGCAAGGATTATTGTGATGAAAAATGCATGGAGCCTTGTCATGACAGGTTTCAAGGAGCATATTGACGACCATTGTCAGGGAGCATTGTGATGACAAGTTTATTGAGCATTGTGATGACAAAGGTCATGGAGTATTGTGAATAAAATACCATGGATAATTGTGATGATGAGCGTCATGGGGCGTTGTGATGACAAGGGTTATGGAACATTGTGATCACAAGGGTTTAGAGCATTGTGATGACAGAGGTCATGGAGCATTTTGATTTCATTGTGATGACAATAGCATGAAGAATTATGATGATGGGCATGGTGCACTGTGATGACAGGGTTCATGGAGCATTGAGATGAAAAGGGGCATGGAGCATTGTGATTACAGGTGTCTTGGAGCATTGCGATGACCAGGTCATGGAACATTGTGATGAGAAGTTGAAGGCGCATTTTGATGACATGCGTCATGGAGCTTTGTGATGTCAAAGGCATGGAGCATTTTGATTACAGGTGTCTTGGAGCATTGTGATGACAAGGGTCATGGAGCCTTGTGATGAGAAGGCCGTGGAACATTGTAATGGCAGTTTTTATGGAGCATTGTTATAACAGGTGTAATGGAGCATTTTCATGACAAGGGCATGGAGCATTGGTCTGAAAATTTTCATGGATTATTGTGATGAGAGGGGGCATGGGGCATTGTGATGACAAGGGCACGGAACACTGTGATACATGGGTCATGGAGGATTGTAATGACAAGCCTTGGAGCTTTGTGTTAAGAAGATCATCGAGCCTTGTGATGAAAAGCATCATGGAGCTTGTGATGACAAGGACATGTAACAATGTGATGAGAGGGTTCATGGAGCATTTTGATGACAATGGCATGGAACATTGTGATGCCAAGGGTCACGGAGCTTTGTGATGACAAAGGTCATGGAGGGTTTTGATGACAAGGGCGTGGTGTACTGTGATGAGAAGGGCAGTGAGCATTGTGATGAAAGGGTCATGGAGCAATTTGATGAAAAGTGTCATGGGATATTTTGATGACAGGGGTTATGGATCATTGTGATGTCAGGGGTCAGGGAGCATTGTGATGAAAAGGGTCATGGAGCATTGTGATGACAGGGGTCATGGAACATTGTGATGACAGGGGTGAGGGAGTATTGTGATGACAAGTGATGGAACATTATGATATCAGTGATGGGAGAGCATTTTGATGGGAAGTGCATGGAGCATTGTGACAACAAGGTTTATCAAGAACTGTGATGACAAGGTTGTGGAGCATTGTGATGACAAGCACATGTCGCATTGTGATGACACAGGTCATGGGGCATTTTGTGGACAAGCGCATGGAACATTGTGATGACATGTGTCTTGGAGCTTTGTGCTGACAAAGGCAAGGAGCATGGTTAGGACATGAGTAAGAGAACATTGTGATGAAAATTTCATGGAGAATTGTGGTGACAAATGTCACAGAGCCTTTTGAATATGAGGGCATGGACCATTGTGATGACAGGGGTCATGGAGCATTTTGATGACTGTGGTCATGGAGCATTGTGAAGACATTGGTCATGGAGCATTGTAATGAGATGGTCATTGAGCATTGCGCTGAAAATGTACATGTAGTATTGTGATGACAGGGGTCATGGAGCATTGTGATGACAAGGGAATGGAGCACTGTGATGACAAGGTCCTGGAGCATTGTGATGAGAGGACCATGGAGCCTTGTGATGACAAGTGTCATAGAGCATTCTGATGAAAAGGTGAATGGAGCATTGTGATTACAGGGGTTTTGTAGCATTGTGATGACAAGGGCATGGAGCATTGTGATGCGTAGGCCATGGAGCATTCTGATGACATGCGTCATGGAGATTTGTGATGACAATGACATGGAGCATTGTGATTACAGGAGTCTTGGAGCATTGTGATGAAAAGGGCATGGATCATTGTGATGAAATTGCATGGGGCCTTGTCATGACAGGGTTCAAGGAGCATACTGATGAGAAGTGTCAGGGAGCATTGTGATCATAAGTGTATTGAGCATTGTGATGACAAAGATCAAGGAGCATTGTGATGAGAAGACCATTGATAATTGTGATGACCAGCCTCATGGGGCATTGTGATGACAAGAGTTATGGAACATTGTGATCAGAAGGGTTTGGAGCATTGTGATGACAGAGGTCATTGAGCATTTTGATTTCATTGTGATGACAATAGCATGAAATATGATGGTGTTGGGCATGGTGCATTGTGATGACAGGGTTCATGGAGCATTGAGATGAAAAGGGGCATGGAGCACTGTGATTACAGTGGTCTTGGAGCATTGTGATGACAAGGGCATGGAGCATTGTGATGAGAAGGCCATGGAGCATTCTGATGACTTGCGTCATGGAGCTTTGTGATGACAAGGGCATGGAGCATTTGATTAGAGGGGTCTTGGAGCATTGTGATGACAAGGTTCATGGAGGCTTGTGATGAGAAGGCCGTGGAACTTTGTGATGGCAGTGGTCATGGAGCATTGTTATGACAACGGCACGGAACACGGTGATACATAGATCATGCAGGATTGTAATGACAAGGACATGTAGCATTGTGATGAGAAGGGCATCGAGCGTTGTGATGACAAGCCTCATGGAGATTTGTGATGAAATGTGCATGGAGCAATGTGATGAGAGTGTTCATGGAGCATTGTGATGACAATGGAATGGAGCATTGTGATGCCAAATGTCATGGAACTTTGTTATGACAAAGGTCATGGAGCATTTTGATAACAAGTGCGTGGTGCATTGTGATGAGAAGTGCAGGGAGCATTGTGATTACATGGGTTATGGAGCATTGTGCTTACACGCGCATCGAGCATTGTGCTGACAACGGTCATGGAGCATTGTGTTGACAATGGCATGGAAATTTGTGATGACAAGGGTCAGAGAGCACTGTGATGAATAGTTCATGGTGCATTGTGGTGACAAAGGTCACAAAGCCTTGTGTGACGTGGTCATGGAACATTGTGATGACAAATGTCATGAACCACTGTGATGACTGTAGTCACGGAGCATTGTGATGACAGTGTACTTGGAGCATTGTGATGCCAAGGGCATGGAGCACTGTGATGAGAAGGCCATGGAGCATTCAGATGACATGTGTCATGGAGTTTGTGATGACAAGGGCAGGGAGCATTGTGATTACAGGGGTCTTGCAGCATTGTGATGAAAAGGGAAATGATCATTGTGAATAAAAAGGCATGGAGCCTTTTCATAACAGGGTTCATGGAGCATACTGATGACAAGTGTCAGGGAGCATTGTGGTGTTAAGTGTATTGAGGATTGTGGTGACAAAAGTCATGGAGCATTGTGATGATTAAACCATTCATAATTGTGATGACGAGCGTCATGGGGCATTGTGATGACAAGCATTATGGAACATTGTGATCACAAGGGTTTTTAGCATTGTGATGAGAGATGTCATGGAGCATTTTGAGTTCATTGTGATGGCAATAGCATGAAACATTATGATGATGTGCATGGTGAATTGTAATGACAGGGTTCATGGAGCATTGAGATAAAAAGGGGCATGGAGCACTGTGATTACAGGGGTCTTGGAGCATTGTGATGACAAGGGCATGGAACATTTTGATGACAAGATTCCCAGATCACTGTGTTGTCAGGGGTCATGGAGCGCTGTGATGACAGTGGTCATGGAGCATTGTGATGACAGGGTCATGGAGCATTGTGATGAGAAGGTCATGGAGCATTGGGCTGACAATATTCATTGAGTGTTGTGATGGCAGGTGTAATGGAGCATTGTGATGACAAGGTAATGGAGAATTGTGATGACAAGGTTCTGGAGGATTGTGATGAGAAGACCATGGACCCTTGTGGTGAAAAGTCTCATGTAGCATTCTGATGAAAAGGGGCATAGAGCATTGTGATTACAGGGTTCTTGGAGCATTGTGATGAAAAGGGCATGGAGCATTGTGATGACAGGGGCATGGAGCATTGTGATGACTGGAGTCACGGAGCATTGTGATGACAGGTGTCATGGAGCACTGTGATGACAAGGCCATGGAGCATTGTGATGACAGGGACATGGAACATTAATCTGACAAGTTTCATGGATTATTGTGATGACAGTGGACATGGCGCATTGTGATGACAAGGGCATGGACCATTGTGATGACAAGTGTCATGGAGCATTTTGATGACAAGAGTCCCGGATCATTGTGTTGTCAGAGGTCATGTAGGGTTGTGATGACATTGGTCATGGAGCATTGTGATGACAGGTGTCAAGGAGCACTGTGATGAGAATGTCATGGAACACTGTGCTGAAATGTTCATGGAGTATTGTGATGACAGGAGTCATGGAGCATTGTGATGACAAGAGAAAGGAGCATTGTGATGACAAGGTCCTGTAGCATTGTGATGAGAAAACCATGGAGCCTTTTGATGACATTCTCATGGAGCATTCTAATGAAAATGGGCATGGAGCATTGTGATTACAGGGGTCGTGGAGCATTCTGATGACAAGGGAATGATGCATTGTGATGAGAAAGCCATGGAGCATTCTGAAGACATGCATCATGGAGCTTTGTGATGACAAGGACATGGAGCATTGTGATTTCATGTGTATGGAGCCTTGTGATGACAAGGGTCATGGAGCCTTGTGATGACAAGGTTGTGGAACATTGGGATGACTGGGATCATGGAGCATTATGATGACAAGAGCCGTGGAGCATTCTGACATAAGATATCACTTATGAAGGAAATGTAAACATGGCTACACATGAACAGAATAAGGAAAGAGAACAGAGTCTCACATTTAGAAAACTTGCTTATGCTTGCTTAAGGGGAAAGGAGAGGTGGGGAGATGAACAAAACCAGTGTTTGATATTAGCACAGGTACCGTTGCATAATCCAAATACAGAAGAGACAAGACCTACTCCTTCCTCAGTAAACGGGACTCAACAGCCCTATTCCCGCAGAGGAATATATCTGACTAGTAAGAGTCTTAACACCTATGTATTGATATGTCTCCATAAGGGAATCAAGTCTGTCTAGACCGGCATAAACACGTCAGTGAAAATCAGCTCAACCACATTATATAAATTAATTTCAAAAACAAAACAAAAAAACAGCGAAATTCTAACACAATTCCTTCAGGTGTTCTGATGAAACCTGGAATGACCGTATCTAAAATGGCAGCTGGATGAGACATAAGGCTGGACACTTGGGACTGAGAGGATTGGTGAGATTGGATGAGAAAATGCAGACCGTTTAAAGCAATAATGCATGCCACCGATTCCACGGGTCCCAAGTCGACAGGTAAAAGGGAATATCACTACAGTTATAACATGTAGGGGAAACGTAGAGAATGGACACACTGTGAATACGAAAGGATTCTAAAACTCAACTAATAGTCCCTATCCTGGTGCTCCAGTTTGAGTTTCCAACTGCTTTACTATCAATCTCCCAACTTGGAGAGACAGACCCTTTAACCTCCTGGTTCGCACAGGTTGCCAATTTGGCAGAGGATGAAAGGGAAGAGGGAGAACCAATGAGAGACTAGCTGTTAGGCATTTGGACTGGCACATGTCACTCTAATTTCCCGTCAGGAAGAAATATTAACCAAAGTATCAGTCACCCGCCAGGAACCAGTACAGGTCCTCAACCAAAATTGTGGATTTGCTGTCAGCTTACAAAAAACGAGTTGAAAAATGGACATCTGGGGCACAGCAATTCAAAAACTGGCAGTGTAATGAACGACAACTATCGTCCAAAAATCTTTTGAGGGATGGCAATGAGGCGGACTTGAAAACGAGGCCCAATAGCATGAAACAAATTTCAAGAGGTACTTTGGAATGGCCTTTTAAGCACAGCAAGAGGGGCTCATTGTTGATAATGATGCACTTGGCCAAAAAGTGCATATGAGTTTTCTCCAGAATATATTCAGGAGAAAATGCATATGCCCTTTTTGGCCAAGCAAGCAAGCGGGCAATGCAAATCTGCACTACAAAGCAGTATCACTTCCCACTGGACAAAAGGGACATCTGCAAAATGTGTAAAAACTAGAAAGGCAACACAGGCCCTGGAGAACAGGGAGCCTAGTTATGCTGATGGGCGGGATGTAAATTGCCAACTGCCTCTCTGGAAGAATGCATTGTGTTCCCCCAAAAAAGTAAACAACAGAGCTACAGAGCCAAGTGCACTTCCAGTCTAGGGAATATACCTTGGGAAAACTGAAAATCAATAAGACAGAGCCACCCCAAAATTTAGGGCTGCACTGCTTACAAGAACCTCAACTTGGGTACACCAGAAATATCCCAGGAAAGACAAAAATGGTTCAAGAAATTGTGGTACTTACGTACGACTGAGTATCTCTCAGCCATGAAATCAATGTCATAAGGCCAGTAGCAGCAAAATGAGTGGATTCAGGTATGATGATTCTAAGGAAAATAAGTCACAGATAAAAAGAAACTTATCATAAGATATCACTTATGAAGGTCCTGTAAACATGGCTACACATGAAGTGAGTTAGGAAAGAAAACAGAGTCTCACATTCAGAAAACAACCTTATGCCTTCTTAAGGGGGAAGGAGAGGTGGGGTGATGCATAAAACCAGAGATTGATATTAGTACAGGTACCGTTCCAAAATCCAAATACAGAATAGAAAAGACCTAAACTTTCCTCAGTTAAAGGAACTCAAAATCCCATATTTGCCGCAGAGGAATACATCTGACTAGTACGAATCTTAAAACCTATGTATCGATATGTCTCCATAAGGTAATCAAGTGTGTCTAGACAGGCATAAACATGGCAGAGAGAATCAGCTCAAACCCACTAAGGAGGTATTTCAATAACAAAACAAAAAAGCAGGGAAATTCTTTAAAATTCCTTCAGGGGCTCTGATGAAACCTGGAATGACACTATCTACAATGACAGCTGGATGTGGCATAAGGCTGGACACTTGGGACTGAGAGGATTGGTGAGATTCAGTGAGCAAATGCAGACCATTTAGAGCAATAATCTGTGGCACACATTCCAAGGGTCCCAACTCTCCAGGTTGAAGGGAATATTACTACATCTATAACATGTACGGGAAACCTAGAGAATGGACACAGTGTGAATATGAAAGGTTTCTAAAACTCAACTAATAGTCCCTTTCCTGGTGCTCCGATTTGAATTTCCAAATGCTTTACTATCAATCTCCCAACTTAGAGAGACAGCACCCCCTTTAACCTCATGGTTCTCACATGTTGCCAATTTGGCGGAGGATGAAAGGGAAGATGGACAACCAAAGAGAGAGTAGCTGTTAGGCATTTGGACGGGCACATGTCATTCTAATTTCCCAGAAGGAAGAAGAATTAACCAAAGTCTCAGCCACCTGCCGGGAACCAGTATAGGTATTGAACCAAAATTTTGGATTTGCGGTCGGCTCACAAAAAACAAGTTGAAAAATGGAGCTCAGGGTCACAGCAATTAACAAACTGGCAGAGTAATAAAGGACAACTATAGTCCAAAAACCTGTTGAGGGAAGGCAACCTGGGGAACTTGAAAGCGAGCCAGTATAGCAGGAAACAGATTTCAAGAGGTACATTGGAATCGCCTTTAAAGCACAGGAAGAGGGGCACAACTTCGAAAATGATGCACTTGGCCAAAAAGGGTGTATGTGTTTTCTCCTGAATATATTTAGGAGAAAACACAAACGACCTTTTTGCCCAAGCAAGCAAGTAGGCAATGCAAATCTGCCCTACAAAGAAGTATCACTTCCCACCAGTCAAAAGGGACATCCGCAAAATGTCTAAAAACCAGAAAGGCAAGACAGGCCCTGGAGAACAGGGAGCCTAGTTATGCTGATGGGCAGGATGTAAATTGCCAACTGCCTCTCTGGAGGAGTGCATTGTGTTCCCTCAAACAAGTAAATACCAGAGCTACAGATCCAAGAGCACTTCCAGTCTAGGGAATATACCATGGGAAAACTGAAAATCAGTAAGACAGATCCACCCCAATATTTATGGCTGCACTGCCTACAAGAACCTCAATTTGGGTTCACCATAAATATCCCGGAAAGACAAAATTGGTTCAAGAAATTGTGTTACTTACGTAAGATGGAATATCCCACAGCCATGAAATCAATGTCATAAGGCCAGTATCAGCAAAATGAGTGGATTCAGGTATGATGATTCTAAGTGAAATAAGTCACAGAGAAAAGGAAACTTATCATAAGATATCACTTATGAAGGTCCTGTAAACATGGCTACACATGAACTGAGTTAGGAAAGAGAACAGAGTCTCACATTTAGAAAACAATCTTATGCCTGCCTAAGGGGGAAGGAGAGGTGGGGTGATGCATAAAACCAGAGTTTGATATTAGTACAGGTACCTTTCCAAAAACCAACTACGAATTATACAATTCCTACACTTCGTCAGTGAAAGGGACTCAAAACCCCATATTTCCCGCAGAGGAATATATCTGACTAGTAAGAATCTTAAAACCTATGTATTGATATGTCTCCATAAGGCAATCAAGTGTGTCTAGACTGGCATAAACATGGCAGTGAAAATCAGCTCAAACCCATTATAATAAGGAATTTCAAAAACCAAACAAAAAAATATGGAAATTCTTTACAATTCCTTCAGGGCCTCTGATGAAACCTGGAATGACCCTATCTTCAACGACAGCTGGATGTGGCATAAGGCTGGTCACTTGGGTCTGAGAGGATTGCTGAGATTGGGTCAGCAAAAGGAGACCATTTAAAGCAATAATGCGAGGCACACATTCCAAGGATCCCAACTCTCCAGGTTGAAGGGAATATTACTACAGCTATAACATGTACGGGAAACTAAGAGAATGGACACACTGTGAATACGAAAGGTTTATAAAACTCAACTTATAGTCCCTCTCCTGGTGCTTTGGTCTGTATTTCCAACTGCTTTACTATCAATCTCCCAACTTGGAGAGACAGCCCCTTTAACCTCCTTGTTCTCAAAGGTTGCCAATTTGGCAGAGGATGAAAGGAAAAATGGAGAACAAATGAGAGAGTGGCTGTTAGGCATTTGGACGGGCACATGTCACTCTAATTTCCCGGCAGAAATAAGAATTAACCAAAGTCTCAGCCACACGCCGGGAACCAGTATAGATCCTGAAGCAAAATTTTGGACTTGCAGTCAGCTCACAAAAAACGAGTTGAAAAATGGAGCTCAGGGGCACAGCAATTCACAAACTGGCAGAGTAATAAAGGGCAACTATCGTCCAAAAATCTGTTGAGGGAAGGCAACGAGGCGGACTTGAAAGGTAGCCAGAATAGCAGGAAACAGATTTCAAGAGGTACATTGGAATCGCCATTAAATCACAGGAAGAGGGGCACACTTTCGACCATGATGCACTTGACCAAAAAGGGTGTATGCGTTTCCTCCTGAATATAATCAGGAGGAAATGCATACGCCCTTTTTTGCCAAGCAAGCTATCGGGCAATGAAATTCTGCAGTACAAATAAGTATCACTTCCAAGCGGTCAAAAGGGACCTCTGAAAAATTTTTAAAAAACAGAAAGGCAAGACAGGCCCTGGAGAACAGGGAGCCTAGTTATGCTGGTGGGCAGTATGTAAATTGCCAACCGCCTCTCTGGAGGAGTGCAATGTGTTCCCTAAAACAATTAAACAACAGAGCTACAGAGCCAAGGGCACTTCCAGTCTAGGGAATATACCTTGGGAAAATTGAAAATCAATAAGACAGAGCCACTCCAAAATTCAGGGCTGCACTGCTTACAAGAACCTCAACTTGGGTGCACCATAAATATCCCAGGAAAGTCAAAAATGGTTTAAGAAATTGTGGTACTTACGTACGATGGAATATCCCTCAGCCACGAAATCAATGTCATAAGGCCAGTAGCAGCAAAATGAGTGGATTCAGGTACGATGAATCTAAGTGAAATAAGTCACAGAGAAGAAGAAACTTATCATAAGATATCACTTATGAAGGTCCTGTAAACATGGCAACACATGAACTGAGTTAGGAAATAGAACAGTGTCTTACATTTAGAAAACACTCATATCCCTGCTTAAGGGGGAAGGATAGGTGGGGTGATGCATAAAACCAGAGTTTGATATTAGTACAGGTACTGTTCCAGAAACTAACTACGGATTAGACAAGACCTACACCTTCTTCAGGGAACGGGATTCAAAACCCCATATTTCCCGCAGAGGAATATATCTGATTAGTAATAATCTTAAAACCTATGTATTGATATGTCTCCATAAGGGAATCAAGAGTGTGTAGACTGGCATAAACATGGCAGTGAGAATCAGCTCAAACCCAGTATAAAAAGGAATTTCAAAAACAAAACAAAAAACAGGGAAATTCTTTACAATTCCTTCAGGGGCTCTGATGAAACATGGAATGACCCTATCTACAACAACAGCTGGATGTGGCATAAGGCTGGAAACGTGGGACTGAGAGGATTGGTGAGATTTGGTGAGCAAATGCAGACCATTTAATGCAATAATGCGTGGCACACATTCCAAGGATCCCAACTCTCCAGGTTGAAGGGAATATTACTACAGCTATAACATGTACGGGAAACCTAGAGAATGGACCCCCTGTGAATACGAAATGTTTCTAAAACTCAAGTAATAGTCCCTCTCCTCGTGCTCCGGTTTGACTTTCCAACTGCTTTACTATCAATCTCCCAACTTGGAGAGACAGCCCCTTTAACCTCCTGGTTCTCACAGGTTGCCTATTTGGCAGAGGATGAAAGGGAAGAGGGAGAACCAATGAGAGAGTAGCTGTTAGGCATTTGGACGGGCACATGTCACTCTAATTTCCGGGCAGGAAAAAGAATGAACCAAAGTCTCAGCCAGCTGCCGGGAAACAGTATAGGTCCCGAACCAAAATTTTGGACTTGCGGTCAGCTCACAAAAAACGAGTTGAAAAATGTAGCTCAGAGGCACAGCAATTCACAAACTGGCAGAGTAATAAAGGACAACTATTGTCCAAAAATCTGTTGAGGGAAGGCAACGAGGCAGACTAGAATGCGAGCCAGAATAGAAAGAAACTGATTTCAAGAGGTACATTGGAATCGCCTTTAAAGCACAGGTACAGTTGCACAACTTTGACAATGATGCACTTGGCCAAAAAGGGCGTATGTGTTTTCCCCTGAATATATTCAGGAGAAAACACATACGCCCTTTTGGGCCAAGCAAGCAAGCGGGCAATGCAAATCTGCACTACAAAAAAAGTATCACTTCCCACCCGTCAAAAGCGACATTCGCAAATTGTGTAAAAACCAGAAAGGCAAGACAACCCCTGGAGAACAGGGAGCCTAGTTATGCTGATGGGCAGGATGTGAATTGCCAACTGCCTCTCTGGAGGAGTGCATTGTGTTCCCTAAAACAAGTAAACAACAGAGCTACAGAGCCAAGCGCACTTCCAGTCTAGGGAATATACATTGGAAAAACTGAAAATCAATAACACAGAGCCACCCCAAAATTTAGCACTGCACTGATTACGAGAACCTCAACTTGGGTACACCTTAAATATACCAGGAAAACAAAAATGGTTCAAGAAATTGTGGTACTTACGTACGATGGAATATCCCTCAGCCATGAAATTAACATCATAAGGTCTGTAGCAGCAAAATGAGTGGATTCAGGTACGATGATTCTAAGTGAAATAAGTCACAGAAGAAAAGAAACTTATCATAAGATATCACTTATGAAGGTCCTGTAAACATGGCGACACATGAACTGAGTTCGGAAAGAGAACATTGTCTTACATTTAGAAAACACTCTTATGCCTGCTTAAGGGGGAAGGATAGGTGGGGTGATGCATAAAACCAGAGTTTGATATTAGTACAGGTACCGTTCCAAAAACCAACTGCAGATTAGACAAGACCTACCTCTTCTTCAGTGAACGGGACCCCAAACCCCATATTTCCCGCAGAGGAATATATCTGATTGGTAATAATCTTAAAACCTATGCATTGATATATCTCCATAAGGGAATCAAGAGTGTGTAGACTGGCATAAACATGGCAGTGAGAATCAGCTCAAACCCACTATAAAAAGGAATTTCAAAAACAAAACAAAAACAGGGAAATTCTTTACAATTCCTTCAGGGGCTCTGATGAAACCTGGAATGACCCTATCTACAAAAACATCTGGATGTGGCATAAGGCCTGACAGGTGGGACTGAGAGGATTGGTGAGATTGGGTGAGCAAATGCAGGCCATTTAAAGCAATAATGCGTGGCACACATTCCAAGGGTCCCAACTCTCCAGGTGGAAGGGGATATTACTACAGCTATAACATGTACGGGAAACCTAGAGAATGGACACCATGTGAATACGAAATGTTTCTAAAACTCAACTAATAGTCCCTCTCCTGGTGTTCCAGTTTGACTTTCGAACTGCTTTACTATCAATCTCCCAACTTGGAGAGACAGCCCCTTTAACCTCCTGGTTCTCACAGGTTGCCTATTTGGCAGAGGATGAAAGGGAAGAGGGAGAACCAATGAGAGCGTAGCTGTTAGGCATTTGGACGGGCACATGTCTCTCTAATTTCCGGGCAGGAAAATGAATGAACCAAAGTCTCAGCCAGCTGCCGGGAAACAGTATAGGTCCCGAACCAAAATTTTGGACTTGCGGTCAGCTCACAAAAAAACGAGTTGAAAAATGTAGCTCAGAGGCACAGCAATTCACAAACTGGCAGAGTAATAAAGGACAACTATCGTCTAAAAATCTGTTGAGGGAAGGCAACGATGTGGACTTCAGAGCGAGCCAGAAGAGCCGGAAACTGATATGAAGAGGTACAATGGAATTGCCTTTAAAGCATAGGAAGAGGGGCACAACTTCGACAATGATACATTTGGCCAAAAAGGGCGTATGCATTTTCTCCTGAATATATTCCGGAGAAAATGCATACGCCCTTTTTGGCCAAGCAACAAGCGAGCAATGCAAATCTGCACTACAAAGAATTATCACTTCCCACCAGACAAAAGGGACATCCCCAAAATGTGAAAAACCACAAAGGCAAGACAGGCTCTGGAGAAAGGGAGCCTAGTTATGCTGATGGGCAGGATGTAAATTGCCAACTGCCTCTCTGGAGGAGTGCATTGTGTTCCCTAAAACAAGGAAACAACAGAGCTACAGAGCCAAGGGCACTTCCAGTCCAGGGAATATACTTTGGGCATACGGAAAATCAATAAGACAGAGCCACTCCAAAATTTAGGGCTGCACTGCTTACAAAAACCTCAAATTGGGTACACCTTAAATTTCCCATGAAAGACAAAAATGGTTCAAGAAACTGTGTTACCTACGTACGATGGAATAGCCCTCAGCCATGAAATCAATGTCATAAGGCCAGTAGCAGCACAATGAGTGGATTCAGGTACGATGATTCTATGTGAAATAAGTCACACAGAAAAAGAAACTTATAATAAGATATCACTTATGAAGTTCCTGTAACATGGCTACACATGAAATGAGTTAGGAAAGAGAAAAGAGTCTCACGTTTAGAAAACACTCTTATGCCTTCTTAAGGGGAAAGGAGCGGATGGGTGATGCATAAAACCAGAGTTTGATATTCGTACAGCTACCGTTCCAAAACCCAAATATGGAATAGACAAGACCTACACCTTCGTCAGTGAAAGGGACTCAAAACCCCATATTTCCCGCAGAGGAATATATCTGACTAGTAAGAATCTTAAAACCTATGTATTGATATGTCTCCGTATGGGAATGATGTAGGTCTAGACTGGCATAAACATGGCAGTGAGAATCAGCTCAAACCCACTATAAAAAGGAATTTCATAAAAAAAAAACAGAAAAACAAGGAAATTGTTTACAATTCCTACAGGAGCTCTGATGAAACCTGGAATGAACCTCTCTACAAGTACAGCTGGATGTGGCATAAGCCTGGACACCAGGGACTGAGAGGTTTGGTGAGATTCAGTGAGCAAATGCAGACCATTTAAAGTAATAATGCATGGCACACATGCCAAGTTTCCCAACTCTCCAGGTTGAAGGGAATATTACCACAGCTATAACATGTATGGGAAACCTAGAGAGTGGACACAATGTGAATACCAAAGGTTTCTAAAACTCAACTAGTAGTCCCTCTCCTGGTGCTCCAGTTTGTATTTCCAACTGCTTTACTATCAATCTCCCAAATTGGAGAGACAGCCCCTTTAACCTCCTGGTTCTCACAGGTTGCCAGTATGTCAGAGGATGAAAGGGAAGATGGAGAAACAATGAGAGAATAGCTGTTAGGCATTTGGACGGGCACATGTCACTCTAATTTCCCGGCAGGAAGAAGAATTAATCAAATTCTCAGCCACCCACTGGGAACCTGTATAGGTCCTGAACCAAAATTTTGGACCTGTGGTCAGCTCACAAAAAAATGAGTCGAAAAATGGAGCTCAGGGGCACAGCAATTCACAAACTGGCAGAGTACTAAAGGGCAACTACCGTCCAAAAATCTGTTGAGGGAAGTCAACGAGGCGGACTTGAAAGCGAGTCTGAATAGGAAGAAACAGATTTCAAGAGGTACATTGGAATCACCTTCAAAGCACAGGAAGAGGGGCACAACTTCGACAATGATGCATTTGGCCAAAAAGGGTGTATGCATTTTCTCCTGATTATATTCAGCAGAAAACCTATACACCCTTTTTGGTCAAGCAACAAGCGGGCAATGCAAATCTGCACTACAAAGAAGTATCACTTCCCACCGGTCAAAAGGGACATCCGCAAAATGTGTAAAAACCAGAAAGGCAAGACAACCCCTCGAGAACAGGGAGCCTTTTTATGATGATAGGCGGGATGTAAATTTCCAACTCCCTCTCTGGAAGAGTGCATTGTGTTCCCTAAAACAGGTAAACACCAGAACTACAGAGCCAAGGCACTTCCAGTCTAGGGAATATACCATGGGAAATCTGAAAATCAATAAGACGGAGCCACCCCAAAATTTAGGGCTGCACTGTTTACAAGAACCTCAACTTGGGTACACCATAAATATCCCAGGAAAGACAAAAATGGTTAAAGAAATTGTGTTACTAACGTATGATGGAATATCGCTAAGCCATGAAATCAATGTCATAGGCCAGTAGCAACAAAATGAGTGGATTCAGGTACGATGATTCTAAGTGAAATAAGTCACAGAGAAAAAGAAACTTATCATAAGATATCACTTATGAAGGTCCTATAAACATGGCTACACATGAACTGAGTTAGGAAAGAGAACAGAGTCTCACATTTAGAAAACATTTTTATGCCTGCTTAAGGGGGAAGGAGAGGTGGGGTGATGCATAAAACCAGAGTTTGATATTAGTACAGGTACCGTTCCAAAAAAACAAATATGGAATAGACAAGGCCTACACTTTCCTCAGTAAAATGGTCTCAAAACCCCATATTTCTCGCGGAGAAATATATCTGAGTAGTAAGAATCTTAAAACCTATGTATTGATAAGTCTCCGTAAGGGAATCAAGTGCGTCTAGACTGGAATAAACATGGCAGTTAGAATCGGCTCAAACCCACTATAAAAAGGAATTTCAAAAACAAAACAAAAAAACAGGGAAATTCTTTACAATTCCTTCAGGTGCTCCGATGAAACCTGGAATGACACTATCTACAATGACAGCTGGTTGTGGCATAATGCTGGACACTTGGGACTGAGAGGTTTGGTGAGATTCGGTGAGCAAATGCAGACCATTTAAAGCAATAATGCGTGGCACACATTCCAAGGGTCCCAACTCTCCAGGTTGTAGAGCATATTACTACAATTATAACATGTACGTGAAACCTAGAGAATGGACACAGTGTGAATACAAAAGGTTTCTAAAACTCAACTAATAGTCCCTCTCCTGGTGCTCCAGTTTGAATTTCCAACTGCTTTACTATCAATCTCCCAACTTGAGGAGACAGCTCCTTTAACCTCCTGGTTCGCACAGGTTGCCAATTTGGCAGAGAATGAAAGGGAAGAGGGAGAACCAATGAGAGAGTAGCTGTTAGGCAATTGGACGGGCACATGTCACTCTATTTTCCCGGAAGGAAGAAGAATTAAACAAAGTCTCAGCCACCCGCCGGTAACCAGTATAGGTACTGAACCAAAATTTTGGACTTGCGGTCAGCTCACAAAAAACGAGTTGAAAAATGGAGCTCAGAGCCACAGCAATTCACAAACTGGCAGAGAAATAAAGGACAACAATCGTCCAAATATCTATTGAGGGAAGGCAACGAGGCAGACTTGAAAGCGAGCCAGAATAGCAGAAAACAGATTTCAAGAGGTACATTGGAATCGCCTTTAAAGCACAGGAAGAGGGGCACAACTTCGACAATGATGCACTTGGCCAAAAAGGGCATATGCGTTTTCTCGTGAATATATTCAGGAGAAAATGCATAGGACCTTTTTGGCCAAGCAAGAAAGCGGGCAATTCAAATCTGCACTACAAACAAGTATCATACCCCACCGGTCAAAAGGGACATCCGCAAAATGTGTAAAAACCAGAAAGGCAAGATAGGCCCTGCAGAACAGGGAGCCTAGTTATGCTGATGGAACGGAAGTAAATTGCAAACTGTCTCTCTGGAGGAGTGCATTGTGTTCCCTAAAACAAGGAAACAACACAGCTACAGAGCAAAGGGCAATTCCAGTCTAGGGGACATACCTTGGGAAAACGGAAAATCAATAAGACAGAGCCACCCCAAAATTTAGGGCTACACTGCTTACAAGAACCTCAACTTGGGTACACCTGACATATCCCAGGAAAGACAAAAATGTTTCAAGAAACTGTGTTACTTACGTACGATGGAATATCAGTCAGCCATGAAATCAATGTCATAAGGCCAGTAGCTTCAAACTGAGTGGATTCAGGTACGATAATTCTAAGTGAAATAAGTCACAGAGAAAAAGAAACTTCTCATAAGATATCACTTATGAAGGTCCTGTAAACATGGCTACATATGAACTGAGTTAGGAAAGAGATCAGAGTCTCACATTTAGAAAACACTCTTATGCCTGCTTAAGGGGGAAGTAGAGGTTGGGTGATGCGTAAAACCAGAGTTTGATATTAGTACAGGTACTGTTCCAAAAACCTACTACGGAATAGACAAGACCTACACTTTCCTCAGTGAAATGGACTCAAAACACCATATGTCTCGCAGAGGTATATATCTGACAAGTAAGAAACTTAAAACCTATGTATTGATACGTCTCCATAAGGGAATGAAGTGTGTCTTGACTGCCATAAACATGGCAGTGAGAATCACCTCAAACCCCCTATAAAAAGGAATTTCTAAAATAAAACTAAAAAACAGGGAAATTCTTTACAATTCCTTCAGGGGCTGTGATGAAACCTGGATGACCTTATCTACAACCACAGCTGGATGTGGCATAACCCTGGACACTTGGGACTGAGACGATTGGTGAGATTCAGTGAGCAAATGCAGACCATTTAAAGCAATAATATGTGGCACACATTCCAAGGGTCCCAACTCTCCAGGTTGAAGGGAATATTACTACAGCTATAACATGTACTGGAAACCTAGAGAATGGACACAATGTGAATATGAAAGGTTTCTAAAACTCAATTAATAATCCCTCTCCTGGTGCTCCGGTTTGACTTTCCAACTACATTACTATTAATCTCCCAACTTGGAAAGACAGCCCCTGTAACCTCCTAGTTCGCACAGGTTGCCAATTTGGCAGAGGATGAAAGGGAAGAAGGAGAACCAATGAGAGAGTAGCTGTTAGGCATTAGGACGGGCACATGTCACTCTAATTTCCCGGAAGGAAGGAGAATTAACCAAAGTCTCAGCCACCCGCCGGGAACCAGTATAGGTCCTGAACCAAAATTTTGGACTTGCGGTCAGCTCACAAAAAACGAGTTGAAAAATGGAACTCAGGTGCACAACAATGCACAAACTGTCAGAGAAATAAAGGACAACAATCGTCCAAAAATCTGTTGAGGCAAGGCAACGATGAGGACTTGAAAGCGAGCCAGTATAGCAAGAAACAGATTTCAAGAGGTACATTGGAATCGCCTTTAAAGCACAGGAATAGGGGCACAACATCGACAATGATACACTTGGCCCAAAAATGCATATGAGATTTCTCCAGAATATATTCAGGAGAAAACACATACGCACTTTTTGGCCAAGCAAGCAAGCGGGCAATGCAAATCTGCACTACAATGAAGTATCACATCCCACCGGTCAATAGGGACATCCGCAAAATGTGTAAAAACCAGAGAGGCAAGATAGGCCCTGGAGAAGAGGGAGCCTAGTTATGCTGATGGAAAGGATGTAAATTGCAAACTGCCTCTCTGGAGGAGTGCATTGTGTTCCCTAAAACAAGGAAACAACAGAGCTACAGAGCCAAGGGCAATTCCAGTCTAGGGGATATACCTTGGGAAAACTGAAAATCAATAAGACAGAGCCACCCCAAAATTTAGGGCTGCACTGCTTACAAGGACCTCAACTTGGGTACACCTTAAATATCCCAGGAAAGACAAAAATCTTTCAAGAAATTGTGTTACTTACGTACGATGGAATATCAGTCAGCCATGAAATCAATGTCATAAGGCCAGTAGCTTCAAAGTGAGTGGATTCAGGTACGATGATTCTAAGTGAGATAAGTCACAGAGAAAAAGAAACTTATCATAAGATATCACTTATGAAGGTCCTGTAAACATGGCTACATATGAACTGAGTTAGGAAAGAGAACAGAGTCTCACATTTAGAAAACACTCTTATGCCAGCTTAAGGGGGAAGGAGAGGTGGGGTGATGCATAAAACCAGAGTTTGATATTAGTACAGGTACCATTCCAAAAACCAAATACGGAATAGACAAGACCTACACTTTCCTCAGTGAAAGGGACTCAAAACCCCATATTTCCCGCAGAGGAATATATCTGACTGGTAAGAATCTTAAAACCTATGTATTGATATGTCTCCGTAAGGGAATCAAGTTTGTCTAGACTGGCTAAACATGGCAGTGAGAATCAGTTCAAACCCACTCTAAAAAGGAATTTCAAAAACAAAACAAAAAATCAGGGAAATTCTTTACAATTCCTTCAGGGGCTCCGATGAAACCTGGAATGACCCTATCTACAATGACAGCTGGATGTGGCATAAGGCTGGACACTTGGGACGGAGAGGATTGGTGAGATTTGGTGAGCAAATGCAGACCCTTTAAAGCAATAATGCGTGGCACACTTTCCAATGGTACCAACTCTCCAGGTTGAAGGGAATATTACTACAGCTATAACATGTACAGGAAACCTAGAGAATGGACACACTGTGAATACGAAAGGTTTCTAAAACTCAACTAATAATCCCTGTCCTGGTGCTCCAGCTTGACTTTCCAACTGCTTTACTATCAATCTCCCAACTTGGAGAGACAGCCCATTTAACCTCCTTGTTCTCACAGGTGGCCAATTATGTAGAGGATGAAAGGGAAGAGGGAGAACCAATGAGAGAGTAGCTGTTAGGCAATTGGACGGGCACATATCATTCTAATTTCCCGGCAGAAAGAAGAATTAACCAAAGTCTCAGACACCCGCCGGGAACCAGTGTAGCTCCTCAACCAAAATTTTGGACTTGCAGTCAGCTCACAAAAAAACGAGTTGAAAAATGGAGCTCAGGGCCACAGCAATTAACAAACTGGCAGAGAAATAAAGGACAACAATCGGCCAAATATCTGTTGAGGGAAGGCAACGAGGCGGACTTGAAAGTGAGCCAGAATAGCAGGAAACAGATTTCAAGAGGTACATTGGAAACGCCTTTAAAGCACAGGAAGAGGGGCACAACTTCGAAAATGATGCACTTGGCCAAAAAGGGCGTGTGCGTTTTCTCGTGAATATATTCAGGAGAAAATGCATAGGCCCTTTTTGGCCAAGCAAGCAAGCGGGCAATACAAATCTGCACTACAAACAAGTATCATTTCCCACCGGTCAAAAGGAATATCTGCAAAATGTGTAAAACCCAGAAAGGCAAGACAGGCAATGGAGAATAGGGAGCCTAATTATGCTGATGGGCAGGATGTAAATTGCCAACTGCCTTTCTGGAGGAATGCACTGTGTTCCCTAAAACAAGTAAACAACAGAGCTACAGAGCCAAGGGCACTTCCAGTCTAGGGAATATACATTGGGAAAACTAAAAATCAATAAGATAGAGCCACCCCAATATTTAGGGCTGCACTGCTTACAAGAACCTCAACTTGGGTACACTTTAAATATCCCAGGAAAGACAAAAATGTTTCAAAAAATTGTGGTATTTACATACAATGTAATAACCCTCAGCCATGAAATCAATGTCATGAGGCCAGTAGCAGCAAAATGAGTGGATTCAGGTACGATGATTCTAAGTGAAATAAGTCACAGAGAAAAAGAAATTTATCATAAGATATCACTTATGAAGGTCCTCTAAACATGGCTACACATGAACTGAGTTAGGAAAGAGAACAGAGTCTCACATTTGAAAACACTCTTGTGCCTGCTTAAAGGGGAAGGAGAGGTGGAGAGATGCATAAAACCAGAGTTAGATATTAGTACAGATACCGTTCCAAAAACCAAATACGGAATAGACAAGACCTACACTTTCCTCAGTGAAAGGGACTCAAAACGCCATACTTCCCGCAGAGGAATATATCTGACTGGTAAGAATCTTAAAATCTATGTATTGATATGTCTCCGTAAGGGAATCAAGTTTGTCTAGACAGGCATAAACATGGAAGTGAGAATCAGTTCAAACCCACTATAAAAAGGAATTTCAAAAACAAAACAAAAATCAGGGAAATTCTTTACAATTCCTTCAGGGGCTCTGATGAAACCTGGAATGACCCTATCCTCAACGACAGCTGGATGTGGCATAGTGTTGGACACTTGGGACTGAGAGGATTGGTGAGATTCAGTGAACAATCCAGACACTTTAAAGCAATAATGCGTGGCACACATTCGAAGGGTCCCAACTCTCCAGGATGTAGGGAATATTACTACAGCTATAACATGTACGGGGAACCTAGAGAATGTACACACTGTGAATATGAAAGGTTTCTAAAACTCAACTAATAATCCCTCTCCTGGTGCTCTGGTTTGACTTTCCAACTGCTTTACTATCAATCTCCCAACTTGGAGAGACAGCCCCTTTAAGCTCCTGGTTCTCACAGGTGGCCAATTTGGGAGAGGATGAAAGGGAAGAGGGAGAACCAATGAGAGAGTAGCTGTTAGGCAGTTGGACGGCCGCATGTCATTCTAATTTCCCGGCAGGAAGAAGAATTAACCAAAGTCTCAGATACCCGCCGGGAACCAGTATAGGTCCTGAATCAAAATTTTAGGCTTGCGGTCAGCTCACAAAAAACGAGTTGAAAAATGGAGCTCAGGGCCACAACAGTTCACAAACTGGCAGAGAAGTAAAGGACAACAATCGTCCAAATATCTGTTGAGGGAAGGCAAGGAGGCGGACCTGAATGCGAGCCAGAATAGCAGGAAACAGATTTCAAGAGGTACATTGGAATCGCCATTAAAGCACAGGAAGAGGGGCACAACTTCGACAATGATGCACTTGGCCAATAAGGGCGTGTGCGTTTTCTCTTGAATATATTCAGGAGAAAATGCATAGGCCCTTTTTTGCCAAGCAAGCAAGCGGGCAATACAAATCTGCACTACAAACAAGTATCATTTCCCACCGGTCAAAAGGGACATCCGCAAAATGTGCAAAACCCAGAAAGGCAAGACAGGCAATGGGGAATAGGGAGCCTAGTTATGCTGATGGGCAGGATGTAAATTGCCAACTTCCTCTCTGGAGGAATGCACTGTGTTCCCTAAAACAAGTAAACAACAGAGCTACAGAGCCAAGGGCACTTCCAGTCTAGGGAATATACATTGGGAAAACTAAAAATCAATAAGATAGAGCCACCCCAATATTTAGGGCTGCACTGCTTACAAGAACCTCAACTTGGGTAGACTTTAAATATCCCAGGAAAGACAAAAATGTTTCGAAAAATTGTGGTATTTACATACAATGTAATAACCCTCAGCCATGAAATCAATGTCATGAGGCCAGTAGCAGCAAAATGAGTGGATTCAGGTACGATGATTCTAAGTGCAATAAGTCACAGAGAAAAAGAAATTTATCATAAGATATCACTTATGAAGGTCCTCTAAACATGGCTACACATGAACTGAGTTAGGAAAGAGAACAGAGCCTCACATTTGAAAACACTCTTGTGCCTGCTTAAGGGGGAAGGAGAGGTGGAGAGATGCATAAAACCAGAGTTAGATACTAGTACAGATACCTTTCCAAAAACCAAATACGGAATAGACAAGACCTACACTTTCCTCAGTGAAAGGGACTCAAAATGCCATACTTCCCGCAGAAGAATATATCTGACTGGTAAGAATCTTAAAATCTATGTATTGATATGTCTCCGTAAGGGAATCAAGTTTGTCTAGACTGGCAAAAAATGGCAGTGAGAATCAGTTCAAACCCACTATAAAAAGGAATTTCAAAAACAAAACAAAAATCAGGGAAATTCTTTACAATTCCTTCAGGGGCTCTGATGAAACCTGGAATGACCCTATCCACAACGACAGCTGGATGTGGCATAAGGTTGGACACTTGGGATTGAGAGGATTGGTGAGGTTCAGTGAGCAATCCAGACACTTTAAAGCAATAATGCGTGGCACACATTCGAAGGGTCCCAACTCTCCAGGATGAAGGGAATATTACTACAGCTATAACATGTACGGGAAACTTAGAGAATGTACACACTGTGAATATGAAAGGTTTCTAAAACTCAACTAATAATCCCTCTCCTGGTGCTCTGGTTTGACTTTCCAACTGCTTTACTATCAATCTCCCAACTTGGAGAGACAGCCCCTTTAAGCTCCTGGTTCTCACAGGTGGCCAATTTGGGAAAGGATGAAAGGGAAGAGGGAGAACCAATGAGAGAGTAGCTGTTAGGCATTTGGACGGCCGCATGTCATTCTAATTTCCCGGCAGGAAGAAGAATTAACCAAAGTCTCAGAAACACGCCGGGAACCAGTATAGATCCTGAATCAAAATTTTAGACTTGCGGTCAGCTCACAAAAAACGAGTTGAAAAATGGAGCTCAGGGCCACAACAATTCACAAACTGGCAGAGAAGTAAAGGACAACAATCTTCCAAATATCTGTTGAGGGAACGTAACGAGGCGGACTTGAAAGCGAGCCAGAATAGCAGGAAACAGATTTCAAGAGGTACATTGGAATCGCCTTTAAAGCGCAGGAAGAGGGGCACAACTTCGACAATGATGCACTTGGCCAAAAAGGGCGTATGCGTTTTCTCGTGAATATATTCAGGAGAAAATGCTTAGGCCCTTTTTCGCTAAGCAGGCAAGCAGGCAATTCAAATCTGCACTACAAACAAGTATCATTTCCCACAGGTCAAAAGAGACATCCGCAAAATGTGTAAAAGCCAGAAAGGCAAGACAGGCAATGGAGAATAGGGAGCCTAGTTATGCTGATTGTCAGGATGTAAATTGCCAACTGCCTCTCTGGAGGAATGCACTGTGTTCCCTAAAACAAGTAAACAACAGAGCTACAGACCCAAGGGCACTTCCAGTTTGGGGAATATACATTGGAAAACTGAAAATCAATAAGATAGAGCAACCCCAATATTTAGTGATGCACTGCTTACAAGAACCTCAACTTGGGTACACCTTAAATATCCCAGGAAAGACAAAAATGTTTCAAAAAATTGTGGTATTTACATACAATGTAATAACCCTCAGCCATGAAATGAATGCCATGAGGCCAGTAGCAGCAAAATGAGTGGATTCAGGTACGATGATTCTAAGTGAAATAAGTCACAGAGAAAAATAAATTTATCATAAGATATCACTTATGAAAGTCCTCTAAACATGGCTACACATGAACTGAGTTAGGAAAGAGAACAGAGCCTCACATTTAGAAAACACTCTTGTGCCTGCTTAAGGGGGAAGGAGAGGTGGAGAGATGCATAAAACCAGAGTTAGATATTAGTACAGATACCGTTCCAAAAACCAAATACGGAATAGACAAGACCTACACTTTCCTCAGTGAAAGAGACTCAAAACGCCATATTTCCCGAAGAGGAATATATCTGACTGGTAAGAATCTTAAAATCTATGTATTGATATGTCTCCGTAAGGGAATCAAGTTTATCTAGACTGGCATAAACATGGCAGTGAGAATCAGTTCAAACCCACTATAAAAAGGAATTTCAAAAACAAAACAAAAATCAGGGAAATTCTTTACAATTCCTTCAGGGGCTCTGATGAAACCTGGAATGACCCTATCCACAACGGCAGCTGGATGTGGCATAAGGTTGGACACTTGGGAATGAGACGATTGGTGAGATTCGGTGAGCAAATGCAGACCATTTAAAGCAATAATATGTGGCACACATTCCAAGGGTCCCAACTCTCCAGGTTGAAGGGAATATTACTACAGCTATAACATGTACTGGAAACCTAGAGAATGGACACACTGTGAATATGAAAGGTTTCTAAAACTCAATTAATAATCCCTCTCCTGGTGCTCCGGTTTGACTTTCCAACTGCTTTACTATCAATCTCCCAACTTGGAAAGACAGCCCCTGTAACCTCCTGGTTCGCACAGGTTGCCAATTTGGCAGAAGATGAAAGGGAAGTAGGAGAACCAATGAGAGAGTAGCTGTTAGGCATTTGGACGGGCACATGTCACTCTAATTTCCCGGAAGGAAGGATAATTAACCAAAGTCTCAGCCACCCGCCGGGAAACAGTATAGGTCCTGAACCAAAATTTTGGACTTGCGGTCAGCTCACAAAAAACGAGTTGAAAAATGGAACTTAGGGGCACAAAAATGCACAAACCGTCAGAGAAATAAAGGACAACAATCGTTCAAAAATCTGTTGAGGCAAGGCAACGATGCGGACTTGAAAGCGAGCCAGAATAGCAAGAAACAGATTTCAAGAGGTACATTGGAATCGCCTTTAAAGCACAGGAATAGGGGCACAACATCGACAATGATGCACTTGGCCCAAAAATACATATGAGATTTCTCCAGAATATAATCAGGAGAAAACACATACGCGCTTTTTGGCCAAGCAAGCAAGCGGGCAATGCAAATCTGCACTACAATGAAGTATCACATCCCACCGGTCAATAGGGACATCCGCAAAATGTGTAAAAACCAGAGAGGCAAGATAGGCCCTGGAGAACAGGGAGCCTAGTTATGCTGATGGAAAGGATGTAAATTGCAAACTGCATCTCTGGAGGAGTGCATTGTGTTCCCTAAAACAAGGAAACAACAGAGCTACAGAGCTAAGGGCAATTCCAGTCTAGGGGATATACCTTGGGAAAACTGAAAATCAATAAGACAGAGCCACCCCAAAATTTAGGGCTGCACTGCTTACAAGGACCTCAACTTGGGTACACCTTAAATATCCCAGGAAAGAAAAAAATCTTTCAAGAAATTGTGTTACTTACGTACGATGGAATATCAGTCAGCCATGAAATCAATGTCATAAGGCCAGTAGCTTCAAAGTGAGTGGATTCAGGTACGATGATTCTAAGTGAGATAAGTCACAGAGAAAAAGAAACTTATCATAAGATATCACTTATGAAGGTCCTGTAAACATGGCTACATATGAACTGAGTTAGGAAAGAGAACAGAGTCCCACATTTAGAAAACACTCTTATGCCTGCTTAAGGGGGAAGGAGAGGTGGGGTGATGCATAAAACCAGAGTTTGATATTAGTACAGGTACCATTCCAAAAACCAAATACGGAATAGACAAGACCTACACTTTCCTCAGTGAAAGGGACTCAAAACCCCATATTTCCCGCAGAGGAATATATCTGACTGGTAAGAATCTTAAAACCTATGTATTGATATGTCTCTGTAAGGGAATCAAGTTTGTCTAGACTGGCATAAACATGGCAGTGAGAATCAGTTCAAACCCACTATAAAAAGGAATTTCAAAAACAAAACAAAAAAACAGGGAAATTCTTTACAATTCCTTCAGGGGCTCCGATGAAACCTGGAATGACCCTATCTACAATGACAGCTGGATGCGGCATAAGGGTGGACACTTGGGACTGAGAGGCTTGGTGAGATTCGGTGAGCAAATGCAGACCCTTTAGAGCAATAATGCGTGGCACACAATCCAATGGTACCAAATCTCCAGGTTGAAGGGAATATTACTACAGCTATAACATGTAAGGGAAACCTAGAGAATGGACACACTGTGAATACGAAAGGTTTCTAAAACTCAACTAATAATCCCTGTCCTGGTGCTCCTGCTTGACTTTCCAACTACTTTACTATCAATCTCCCAAATTGGAGAGACAGCCCCTTTAACCTCCTTGTTCTCACAGGTGGCCAATTTTGTAGAGGATGAAAGGGAAGAGGGAGAACCAATGAGAGAGTAGCTGTTAGGCATTTGGACGGGCACATATCATTCTAATTTCCCGGCAGAAAGAAGAATTAACCAAAGTCTCAGACACCCGCCGGGAACCAGTATAGGTCCTCAACCAAAATTTTGGACTTGCGGTGAGCTCACAAAAAAACGAGTTGAAAAATGGAGCTCAGGGCCACAGCAATTCACAAACTGGCAGAGAAATAAAGGACAACAATCGTCCAAATATCTGTTGAGGGAAGGCAATGAGGCGGACTTGAAAGCGAGCCAGAATAGCAGGAAACAGATTTCAAGAGGTTAATTGGAAACACCTTTAAAGCACAGGAAGAGGGGCACAACTTCGAAAATGATGCTCTTGGCCAATAAGGGCGTGTGCGTTTTCTCGTGAATATATTCAGGAGAAAATGCATAGGCCCTTTCTGGCCAAGCAAGCAAGCGGGCAATACAAATCTGCACTACAAACAAGTATCATTTCCCACCGGTCGAAAGGGACATCTGCAAAATGTGTAAAACCCAGAAAGGCAAGACAGGCAATGGAGAATAGGGAGCCTAGTTATGCTGATGGGCAGGATGTAAATTGCCAACTGCCTCTCTGGAGGAATGCACTGTGTTCCCTAAAACAAGTAAACAACAGAGCTACAGAGCCAAGGGCACTTCCAGTCTAGGGAATATTCCTTGGGAAAACTGAATATCAATAAGACAGAGCCACCCCAATATTTAGGGCTGCACTGCTTACAAGAACCTCAACTTGGGTACAGTTTAAATATCCCAGGATAGACAAAAATGTTTCAAAAAATTGTGGTATTTACATACAATGTAATAACCCTCAGCCATGAAATCAATGTCATGAGGCCAGTAGCAGCAAAATGAGTGGATTCAGGTATGATGATTCTAAGTGCAATAAGTTACAGAGAAAAAGAAATTTATCATAAGATATCACTTATGAAGGTCCTCTAAACATGGCTACACATGAACTGAGTTAGGAAAGAGAACAGAGCCTCACATTTGAAAACACTCTTGTGCCTGCTTAAAGGGGAAGGAGAGGTGGAGAGATGCATAAAACCAGAGTTAGATATTAGTACAGATACCGTTCCAAAAACCAAATACGAAATAGACAAGACCTACACTTTCCTCAGTGAAAGGGACTCAAAACGCCATACTTCCCGCAGAGGAATATATCTGACTGGTAAGAATCTTAAAATCTATGTATTGATATGTCTCCGTAAGGGAATCAAGTTTGTCTACACTGGCGTAAACATGGCAGTGAAAATCAGTTCAAACCCACTATAAAAAGGAATTTCAAAAACAAAACAAAAATCAGGGAAATTCTTTACAATTCCTTCAGGGGCTCCGATGAAACCTGGAATGACCCTATCCACGACAGCTGGATTTGGCATAAGGTTGGACACTTGGGATTGAGAGGATTGGTGAGATTCAGTGAGCAATCCAGACACTTTAAAGCAATAATGCGTGGCACACAATCGAAGGGTCCCAACTCTCCAGGATGTAGGGAATATTACTACAGCTATAACATGTACGGGAAACCTAGAGAATGTACACACTGTGAATATGAAAGGTTTCTAAAACTCAACTAATAATCCCTCTCCTGGTGCTCTGGTTTGACTTTCCAACTGCTTTACTATCAATCTCCCAACTTGGAGAGACAGCCCCTTTAAGCTCCTGGTTCTCACAGGTGGCCAATATGGGAGAGGATGAAAGGGACGAGGGAGAACCAATGAGAGAGTAGCTGTTAGGCATTTGGACGGCCGCATGTCATTCTAATTTCCCGGCAAGAAGAAGAATTAACCAAAGTCTCAGACACCCGCCGGGACCAGTATATGTCCTGAATCAAAATTTTAGACTTGCGGTCAGCTCACAAAAAACGAGTTGAAAAATGGAGCTCAGGGCCACAACAATTCACAAACTGGCAGAGAAGTAAAGGACAACAATCTTCCAAATATCTGTTGAGGGAAGGCAACGAGGCGGACATGAAAGTGAGCCAGAATAGCAGGAAACAGATTTCAAGAGGTACATTGGAATCGCCTTTAAAGCACAGGAAGAGGGGCACAACTTCGAAAATGATGCACTTGGCCAATAAGGGTGTGTGCGTTTTCTCGTGAATATATTCAGGAGAAAATGCATAGGCCCTTTTTGGCCAAGCAAGCAAGCGGGCAATACAAATCTGCACTTCAAACAAGTATCATTTCCCACCGGTCAAGAGGGACATCCGCAAAATGTGTAAAACCCAGAAAGGCAAGACAGGCAATGGAGAATAGGGAGCCTAGTTATGCTGATGGGCAGGATGTAAATTGCCAACTGCCTCTCTGGAGGAATGCACTGTGTTCCCTAAAACAAGTAAACAACAGAGCTACAGAGCCAAGGGCACTTCCAGTCTAGGGAATATACATTGGGAAAACTGAAAATCAATAAGATAGAGCCACCCCAATATTTAGGGCTGCACTGCTTACAAGAACCTCAACTTGGGTACACTTTAAATATCCCAGGAAAGACAAAAATGTTTCAAAAAATTGTGGTATTTACATACAATGTAATAACCCTCAGCCATGAAATCAATGTCATGAGGCCAGTAGCAGCAAAATGAGTGGATTCAGGTACGATGATTCTAAGTGCAATAAGTCACAGAGAAAAATAAATTTATCATAAGATATCACTTATGAAGGTCCTCTAAACATGGCTACACATGAACTGAGTTAGGAAAGAGAACAGAGCCTCACATTTGAAAACACTCTTGTGCCTGCTTAAGGGGGAAGGAGAGGTGGAGAGATGCATAAAACCAGAGTTAGATACTAGTACAGATACCGTTCCAAAAACCAAATACGGAATAGACAAGACCTACACTTTCCTCAGTGAAAGGGACTCAAAACGCCATATTTCCCACAGAGGAATATATCTGACTGGTAAGAATCTTAAAATCTATGTAATGATATGTCTCCGTAAGGGAATCAAGTTTGTCTAGACTGGCATAAACATGGCAGTCAGAATCAGTTCAAACCCACTATAAAAAGGAATTTCAAAATCAAAACAAAAATCAGGGATATACTTTACAATTCCTTCAGGGTCTCTGATGAAACCTGGAATGACCCTATCCACAACGACAGCTGGATGTGGCATAAGGTTGGACACTTGGGACTGAGAGGATTGGTGTCATTCAGTGAGCAATCCAGACCCTTTAAAGCAAAAATGCGTGGCACACATTCGAAGGGTCCCAACTCTTCAGGATGAAGGGAATATTACTACAGCTATAACATGTACGGGAAACCTAGAGAATGTACACACTGTGAATACGAAAGGTTTCTAAAACTCAACTAATAATCCCTCTCCTCGTGCTCTGGTTTGACTTTCCAACTGCTTTACTATCAATCTCAGAACTTGGAGAGACAGCCCCTTTAAGCTCCTGGTTCTCAGAGGTGGCCAATTTGGGAGAGGATGAAAGGGAAGAGGGAGAACCAATGAGAGAGTAGCTGGAGAGTAGCTGTTAGGCATTTGGACGGGCACATGTCATTCTAATTTCCCAGCAGAAAGAAGAATTAACCAAAGTCTCAGAAACCCGCCGGGAACCAGTATAGGTCCTGAACCAAAATTTAGGACTTGCGGTCAGCTCACAAAAAACGAGTTGAAAAATGGAGATCAGGGGCACAGCAATGCAGAAACTTGCAGAGTAATAAAGGACAACAATCGTCCGAAAATCTGTTGATGGAAGGCAACGAGGCAGACTTGAAAACGAGCCAGAATAGCAGGAAACAGATTTCAAGAGGTACATTGGAATCGCCTTTAAAGCACAGGAATAGGGGCACAACTTTGACAATGATGCACTTGGCCCAAAAGGTTGTATGCGTTTTCTCCTGAATATATTCAGGAGAAAACGCATACACGCTTTTGGGCCAAGCAAGCAAGAGGCCAATGCAAATCTGCACTACAATGAAGTATCACATACCACCGGTCAAAAGGGACATCCGCAAAATGTGTAAAAACCAGAAAGGCAAGACAGGCCCTGGAGAACAGGGAGCCTAGTTATGCTGATGGAAAGGATGTAAATTGCAAACTGCCTCTCTGGAGGAGTGCATTGTGTTCCCAAAAACAAGGAAACAAAAGAACTACAGAGCCAAGGGCAATTCCACTCTAGGGGATATACCTTGGGAAAACTGAAAATCAATAAGACAAAGCCACCCCAAAATTTAGGGCTGCACTGCTTACAAGAACCTCAACTTGGGTACACCTTAAATGTCCCAGAAAAGACAAAAATGTTTCAAGGAATTGTGTTACTTACGTACGATGGAATATCAGTCAGCCATGAAATCAATGTCATAAATCCAGTAGCTTCAAAGTGAGTGGATTCAGGTACGATGATTCTAAGTGAGATAAGTCACAGAGAAAAAGAAACTTATCATAAGATATCACTTATGAAGGTCCTGTAAACATGGCTACATATGAACTGAGTTAGGAAAGAGAACAGAGTCTCACATTTAGAAAACACTCTTATGCCTGCTTAAGGGGGAAGGAGAGGTGGGGTGATGCATAAAACCAGAGTTTGATATTAGTACAGGTACAGTTCGAAAAACCAACTACGGAATAGACAAGACCTACACTTTCCTCAGTGAAAGGGACTCAAAACCCCATATTTCCCGCAGAGGAATATATCTGACTGGTAAGAATCTTAAAACCTATGTATTGATATGTCTCTGTAAGGGAATCAAGTTTGTCTAGACTGGCATAAACATGGCAGTGAGAATCAGTTCAAAAACACTATAAAAAGGAATTTCAAAAACAAAACAAGAAAACAGGGAAATTCTTTACAATTCCTTCAGTGGCTCTGATGAAACCTGGAATGACCCTATCTACAACCACAACTGTATGTGGCATAAGACTGGACACTTGGGACTGAGACAATTGGTGAGATTCAGTGAGTAAATGTAGACCATTTAAAACAATAATATGTGGCACATATTCCAAGGTTCCCAATGCTCCAGGTTGAAGGGAATGTTACTACATCTATAACATGTACTGGAAACCTAGAGAATGGACACAATGTGAATATGAAAGGTTTCTAAAACTCAACTAGTATTCCCTCTCCTGGTGCTCCGGTTTGACTTTCCAACTGCTTTACTATCAATCTCCCAACTTGTAGAGACAGCCCCTTTAACCTCCTTGTTATCACAGGTGGCCAGTGTTGTAGAGGATGAAAGGGAAGAGGGAGAACCAATGACAGAGTAGCTGTTAGGCATTTGGACGGGCACATATCATTCTAATTTTCCGGCAGGAAGAAGTATTAACCAAAGTCTCCGACACCCGCCGGGAACCAGTATAGGTCCTGAACCAAAATTTTGGACTTGCGGTCAGCTCACAAAAAACGAGTTGCAAAATGGAGCTCAGGGGCACAGCAATGCACAAACTGGCAGAGTAGTAAAGGACAACACTCGTCTGAAAATCTGTTGAAGGAAGGCAACGAGGCGGACTTGAAAGCGAGCCAGAATAGCAGGAAACAGATTTCAAGAGGTACATTGGAATCACATTTAAAGCACTGGAATAGGGGCACAACTTCGACATTGATGCACTTGGCCAAAAAGGGCATATGCGTTTTCTCCTGAATATATTGAGGAGAAAACGCATATGCCCTTTTTGGCCAAGCAAGCAAGCGGGCAATGCAAATCTGCACTAAAATGAAGTATCACTTCCCACCGGTCAAAAGGGCCATCCGCAATATGTGTAAAAACCAGAAAGGCAAGATAGGCCCTGGAGAACAGGGAGCCTAGTTATGCTGATGTACAGGATGTATATTGCGAACTACCTCTCTGGAGGAGTGCATTGTGTTCCCTAAAACAAGGAATCAACAGAGCTACAGAGCCAAGGGCACTTCCAGTCTAGGGAATATACCTTGGGAAAACTGAAAATCAATAAGATAGAGCCACCCCAAAATTTAGGGCTGCTTATGTAGATGGTTTACTTATGTAGAGTGGAATATTACTCAACCAGAAATCAATGAAATAAGGCCAGTTGTAACAACTCTGGAGGAGTTACATACGATTATTCTAAGTGACGTATGTCAGAAAGAAAAAGACACATATCATAAGATGTCACTTAAAGGTGGAATAAAAAATGGCTACACATGAAATAAATTACAAAACAGAAACATAGTCAAATATGTAGAAAATAGACATAAGGCTGCTAAATGGAAATGTGAGGAAGGGTGAGGTATTATCCAGGAGGTTGAAATTAGCAAAGATACAATTCTAAGTACAAAATTAAATAACTGACAAGTCCTACACGGTACTTCAAAGATCTGCACTCAGCCCACTCAAGTCACTGGAAAATAATACATATGAATGGTAAGCATCTGAAAAAGAATTTATTGTTGTCTCACAGTACATGAATCAAGTGGATGTACAGCAGCAAAAAACAGAGCTTTGAAAATCAGCTGTAACCAATATAAAAATAAATTAAAAATTATTTAGAAAAACAATGAGACAGACAAAAATTCTTACAACTTTTGTTGAAGGGCTATGATGTAACATGGATTGAACACATGTAGACCCACAGCAGGATGATATATAAGGCTGGAAGCTATGCACGCTAAGACATGTTAGAGAGGCTGGGTGAGGACATGCAGAACTTTAAAAGAAATAGTGCCTGATTCCCATTCCATGGGTCCCAAATCTGCAGGTTCAAGGGAATCTTCTGACAGCGAAAACATGCCTGGGAGACCGAGACGAATGTACACCGCGTGATCAGAAAGAGGTCTAAAATGCACCTCATTTTTGATCTCCTGGTGCTGGGGTTGGCCATTCCAGCCAAATTACTAACAATCTCCCCACTTGGAGAATCAGCACCTTTAACCTCCTGTTTCACACAGTTTGCAATTTGTGCAGAGGATAAACGGGAAGAGGGGGAACCAATGAGAGACTAGCTGTAGGAGTTTTGACAGGCACATGTCACTCTAATTTCCCATTAGGAAGAAAAATTAACCAAAGGCTCAGCCTGCCTCCCCAGAACCAGAATAGGGCCGGAAGCAATACAATGGTTTGGCGGCCAGCTCACAAAAAAAGCGAGTTGCAAAATGGAGCTCAGGAGCAGACAATTAAAAGACCTGCAAAGATAAAAATGATAACCAACGTCCAAAAATATATTCAGGTAAGGCAAGGAAGAGGATCTGAATGAGAGGAAGAATTGCAGGAAACAGATTTCAAAAGGGAGATTGTACTCACAGTTAAAGCATATGAAAAGCAGCAGAATTTCTAAAATGATGTAGTTGGGCAAAAGGGTGTATGCGTTTTTTTCATGAATAACTTCAGGAAAAAAACACATACAGAGTTTTTGGCCAAACAAGAAAGCGGGAAATGCAAATCTGCACAACATAAAAGTCTCAATTTCCACTGCTCAGAAAGGCCATCCAAAATATATGTACAAACCAGAAATGCAGGAGAGGCCATGGAGAACAGGGAGCTAGTCACGCTGATGGGTGGGGTATAAATATCCAAGAGCCACTCTGAAGTAGTGTATGCTGTTTCATAAAACATCTAAAATACAAAGCTACCGAGCATAGGGCACTTCCACTCATGGGCATATAACTTGGGAAGACTAAATATCAACAAGACACAGGCACCCCAAAGTTTAGGGCTGCTCTGCATACAAGAACCTCAACATCAGTACAACATAAATATTCCAGGAAAGAGAAAATTGCGTAAAGAACTTGTGGTAATTTTGTACAATTGAATATCACTCAGACATGAAATCAATGTCATAAGGCCAGTAGCAGCAAAATGAGTGGATTTAGGTACGATGATTCTAAGTGAAATAAGTCACACAGAAAAAGAAACTTATCATAAGATATCACTTATGAAGTTCCTGGAAACATGGCTACACATGAACTGAGGAAAGAGAACAGAGTCTCACATTGAGACTCTTATGCCTGCTTAAGGGGGAAGGAGAGTTGGGGTGATGCATTAAACCAGAGTTTGATATTAGCACATGTACCATTCCATGAAGCAAATACAGAATATACAAAACCTACCCCTTCCTCAGTGAACGGGACTCAAAACCCCAATTCCCAGCACAGGAATATATCTGACTAGTAAGAAACTTAAAACCTATATATTGATATGTCTCCATAAGGGAATCAAGAGTGTCTAGAACGGCATAAACATGTTGGTGAAAATCAGCTCAACCCCATTATAAAAATGAATTTCAAAAACAAAACAAAAAAAACAGCGAAATTCTTACACAATTCCTTCAGGGGATCTGATGAAACCTGGAATGACCCCATCTGCAAAGACAGCTAGATGAGACATAAGGCTGGACACTTGGGGCTGAGAGGACTGGTGAGATTGGGTGAGAAAATGCAGACCCTTTAAAGCAGTAATGCATGCCACCCATTCCATGGGTCCCAACTCTCCAGGTAGAAGGGAATATCACTACAGTTATAACATGTATGGAAAACCTAGAGAATGGACACCCTGTGATGGCAAAAGATTTCTAAAAGGCTCCTAATTTTTCCCCTCCTTGTGCTCCAGTTTGGCATTCCAACTGCTTTACTATCAATCTCCCAACTTGGAGAGTCAGCCCCTATAAGCTCCTGCTTCGCAAAGTTTGCAAATTGTGCAGTGGAAGAAAGGGAAGAGGGAGAACCAATCAGAGAGTAGCTGTAGGCATTTGGACGGACACATGTCACTCTAATTTCCCGTCTGGAAGGAAGAATTATCCAAAGTGTCAGCCTGCACCCCCGGAACCAGTATTGGTCCTGTAGCAAATTTGTGGATTTGTGGTCAGCTCACAAAAACACGAGTTGAAAATTGGAGCTCAGGGGCACAGCAATTCACAAACCTGCAGAGTTATAAAGGACAACTCTCTTCCTAAAATCTGTTGAGGGAAGGCAACGAAGCAGACTTGAAAATGAGGCAGAATTGCACAAAACATATTTCAAGAGGTAAATTGGAATCGCCTTTAAAGCACAGGAAAAGCGTAACAACTTCGATAATGATGCACTTGGCCAAAAAGGGCGTATGCATTTTCTGCTGAATATATCCAGGAGAAAATGAATACGCCCTTTTTGGCCAATCAAGCAAGCCCGCAATGCAAATCCACACTACAAAGAATTGGCACTTCCCACCGGTCAAAAGGGACATCCGAAAATCTGGAAAAACCAGAAAATAAAGACAGAGATAACAAGAGCATGTTGCAATGTGATCCCAAGGGTCATGGAGGACTGTGATGACAAGGTCATGGAGCATTTTGCTGACAAAGGCATGGAGCATTGTGATGACAAGGGTCACGGAGCACTGTGATGACAAGCATCACGGAGCATTATGATTACATGGGTCATGGAGCATTGGGATGAAAAGGGCATGGATCATTGTGATGACAAGTGTTATGGAGCATTTTGATGACAAGAGTCCCGGATCATTGTGTTTTCAGGGGTCATGGAGGGCTGTGATGACAGTGGTCATGGAGCATTGTGATGACAAGGGTCATGTAGAAGTGAGATGAGAAGGTCATGGAGCTTTGGGCTGAAAATATTCATGGAGTATTGTGATGACATGAGTCATGGAGCATTGTAATGAGAAGACCATGGAGCCTTGTGATGACAAGTCTCATGGAGCATTCTGATGAAAATGGGCATGGAGAATTGTGATTACAGGGGTCTTGGAGCATTGTGATGACAAGGGCATGGAGCATTTGGATGAGAAGACCATGGAGCGTTCTGATGACATGCGTCATGGAGCTTTGTGATGACAAGGGCATGGAGCATTGTGATTACAGGGGTCTTGGAGCATTGTGATGAAAAGGGAATGGATCATTGTGATGGAAAAGGCATGGAGCCTTGTCATGACAGGGTTCAAGGGTCATACTGATTACAAGTGTCAGGGAGCATTGGGATGACAAGTGTATTGAGCATTGTGATGACAAAGGTCATGGAGCATTGTGATGACAGTGGCATTCAAAATTGGTCTAACAAGTTTCATGGATTATTGTGATGACGGTGGACATGGTGCATTTTGATGACAACGGCATGGAGCATTGTGATTTCAAGGTCATGGAATATTGTGAAGACAGGTGACAGGGAGTGTTGTGATGACATAGGTCATGGTCCATTGAGAGGACAATGTCATGGAGCATTGTGATACCAAGTGTCATGGAGGATTGTGATGACAAAGTAATGGAGCATTTTGTTGACAAGGGCTTGGAGCATCGTGATGACAAGGGTCATGGAGCACTGTGATGACAAGATCTTGGAGCATTGTGAGGAGAAGGGCCATTGAGAATTTTGATGAGAAGGTCGTGAAGCATTGTGATGAAAATTGCACCGAGCTTGCTATATGACAGGGGTCATGGAGCATTGCGATGACAAGTGCATGGAGAATTGTATTGACAAGAGCATGTAACATTGTGATGAGAAGTGTCATGGAGCATTTTGATGATAAGGACATGTAGAATTGTAATGACCAGTGCATGGAGCATTGTGATGGAAAGACCGTGGAGCACTGTGATGAGAAGACCATGGATAATTGTGATGATGAGCATCATGGAGCACTGTAATGACAAGGGGCATAGAGCATTGTGATGACAGGTGTCATGGATCATTGTGATGACAAGCTTGTGGAGTAATGTGATGACAATGGCATGGAGCATTGTGAGGAAAAGGGCATGGAGCATTGTGATGAAAAATGCTTGGATCCTTTTCATGACAGGGTTCAAGGAGCATTCTGACAACAAGTGTCAGGGAACATTGTGATGACAAGTTTATTGAGCATTGTGATGACAAAGGTCATGGAGCATTGTGATGACAGGCATCATGGAGCGTTGTGATGACAAATGTTATGGAACATTGTGATCACAAGGGTTTTGAGCATTGTGATGAAAGAAGTCATGTATCATTTTCATTTTCAGGTGCATGGAGCATTGTGATGACAAGGGCATGGAGCTTGCTGTGATAGGGGTCATAGAGCATTGCGATGACAAGTGCATGGAGAATTGTATTGACAAGAGCATGTAACATTGTGATGAGAAGTGTCATGGAGCATTTTGATGATATGACATGTAGAATTTTGATGACCAGTGCATGGAGCATTGTGATGGAAAGACCGTGGAGCACTGTGATGAGAAGACCATGGATAATTGTGATGATGAGCGTCATGGAGCACTGTAATGACAAGGGGCATAGAGCATTGTGATGACAGTTGTCTTGGATCATTGTGATGACAAGTGTCATGGACCATTCTGATGACAAGCTTGTGGAGTAATGTGATGACAATGGCATGGAGCATTGTGATGAAAAATGTTTGGAGCCTTTTCATGACAGGGTTCAAGGAGCATTCTGACAACAAGTGTCAGGGAGCATTGTGATGACAAGTGTATTGAGCATTGTGATGACAAAGGTCATGGAGCATTGTGATGACAGGCATCATGGAGCGTTGTGATGACAAATGTTATGGAACATTGTGATCACAAGGGTTTTGAGCATTGTGATGACAGAAGTCATGTATCATTTTCATTTCAATGTGCATGGAGCATTGTGATGACAAGAGCATGAAGCATTGTGAACCCAAGATTCATGGAGGGTTTTGATGACAATGGGAATGGAGTATTGTGATGACAAGCACATGGAGCATTGTGATGACAAGGTCATGTAGCATTTTGCTGACAAATGCATGGAGCATTTTGATGACAAGTGTCATGGAACACTGTGATGACAAGCGTCATGGAGCATTGTGATTACAGCGGTCACGGAGCATTGGGATGGCAAGGGCATTGATCATTGTGATGACAAGGGTCATGGAGCATTTTGATGACAAGAGTCCTGGATCATTGTGTGGTCCGGTGTCATGGAGCACTGTGATGACAGTGGTCATAGAGCACTGTGATGACAAGGTCCTGGAGCATTGTGAGGAGAAGTGTCATGGAGCATTGTGATGGCAAGACCGTGGAGCACTGTGATGAGAAGACCATGGATAATTGTGATGTCGAGCGTCATGCAGCACTGTAATGACAAGGGGCATGGAGCATTGTGATGACAGGGGTCATGGAGCACTGTGATGAGAAGTTCATGGAGCATTCAGCTGACAATATTCATTGAGTATTGTGATGGCAGTGGTCATGGAGCATTGCGATGACAATGGAATGGAGCATTGTGATGACAAGGTCCTGGAGCATTTTGAGGAGAAGACCATGGAGCCTTGTGATGACAAGTGTCATGGAGCTTTCTGATGAAAAGGGGTGTGGACCATTGTGATTACACGGGTCTTGGAGCATTGTGATGAAAATGGCATGGATGATTGTGATGCAAAATGCATGGAGCCTTGTCATGACAGGGTTCAAGGATCATACTGACGACAAGTGTCAGGGAGAATTGTAATGACAAGTGTATTGAGCATTGTGATGACAAAGGTCATGGAGCATTGTGATGAGAAGACCATGGATAATTGTGATGATGAGCATCATGTGGCGATGTGATGACAAGTGTTATGGAACATTGTGATCACAAGGGTTTGGAGCATTTTGTTGACAGAGGTTATGGAGCATTGTGATTTCATTGTGATGAAAATAGCATGAAGCATTATGATGATGGGCATGGTTCATTGTGATTACAGAGTTCATGGAGGATTGATATGAAAAGTGGCATGGAGCATTTTGATTTCAGTTGTCTTGGAGCATTGTGATGACAACGGCAGGGAGCATTGTGATGAGAAGGCCATGGAGCAGATTGATGACATGCGTCATGGAGCTTTGTGATGACAATAGCATGGAGCATTGTGATTACAGGGGTCTTGGAGCATTGTGATGACAAGGATCATGGAGACTTGTGATGACAAGGCCGTGGAACATTGTCATGACAGGGGTGAGGGCGTATTGTGGTGACTAGTGATGGAACATTTTGATATCAGTGGTGAGAGAGCATTTTGATGAGAAGTACATGGAGCATTGTGATGACAAGTTTTATGGAGCATTCTGATGACAAGTTTGTGGAAAATTTTGATAACAAGCGCATGTAGCATTGTGATAACAAGGGTCATGGAGCACTCTGCTGACAAAGGCATGGAGCGTTGTGATGGCAAGGGTCAAAGAGCATTGTGAATGAAAAGTTCATGGAGCATTATGGTGACAAATTTCACAGAGCCCTGTGATGACGAGGGCATGGACCATTTTGATGCCAAAGGTCATGAAGCATTGTGATGACTGGAATCACGGAGCATTGTGATGACAAGGGCATGGAGCATTGTGATGACGGGGGCATGGAGCATTGGTCTGACAAGTGCATGGAGAATTGTGATGACAAGATCATGTAACATTGTGATGAGAAATGTCATGGAGCCTTGTGATGGCAAGACAGTGGAACACTGTGATGAGAAGACCATGGATAATTGTGATGTCGAGCATCATGCAGCACTGTAATGACAAGGGGCATGGAGCATTGTGATGACAGGGATCATGGAGCATTGTGATGACAAGGGTCGAGGAGCATTCTGATGACAAGCTTGTGGAGTAATGTGATGACAATGTCATGGAGCATTGTGATGAAAAGGGCATGGAGCATTGTGATGTAAAAGGCATGGAGGCTATTCATGACAGCGTTCAAGCAGCATTCTGACGACAAGTGTCAGGGAGCATTGTGATGACAAGTGTATTGAGCATTGTGATAACAAAGGTCATGGAGCATTGTGATGACAAGGGCATGGAGTATTGTGATGACAGGCATCATGGAGCGTTGTGATGACAAGTGTTGTGGAACAATGTGATCACAAGTGTTTGGAGCATTGTGATGACAGAGGTCATGGATCATTTTGATTTCAAGGAGCACGGAGCGTTGTAATGACAGGGATCATGGAGCATTGTGATGAGAAGATCATGGAGCATTGGGCTGTAAATATTCATGGAGTATTGTGATGACAGGGGTCTTGGAGCACTGTGATAACAAGGGCATGGAACATTGTGATGAGAAGGCCATGGAGCATTCTGATGACATGTGTCATGGATGTTTGTGATGAAAAGGGGAATGGAGCATTTTGATTACAGGGGTCTTTGAGCATTGTGATGAAAAGGGCATGGATCATTGTGATGAAAAAGGCATGGAGCCTTGTCAGGGCAGGGTTCAAGGAGCATACCTTCGACAAATGTCAGGGAGCATTGTGATGACAGTTGTATTGAGCATTGTGATGACAAAGTTCATGGAGCATTGTGATGAGAAGACCATGGTTAACTGTGATGAAGAGCGTCATGGGGCATTGTGATGACAAGTGTTATGGAACATTGTGATCACAAGTGTTTGGAGCATTGTGATGACAGAAGTCATGGAGCATATTGATTTCATTGTGATGACAATAGCATGCATCATTATGATGATGGGCATGGTGCATGGGATGACAGGGTTCTTGGAACATTGAGATTAAAAGGGGCATTGAGCATTGTGATTACATGGGTCTTGGATCATTGTGATGACAAGGGCATGGAGCATAGTGAATGAGAAGTCCACGGAGCATTCTGATGACATGCCTCATGGAGCTTTCTGATGACAATTGCATGGAGCATTGTGATTACAGGGTCTTGGAGCATTGTGATGAAAAGGGTCATGGAGTCTTGTGATGACAAGGCTGTGGATCCTTGTGATGGCAGGTGTCATGGAGCATTTTTATGACAGGGGGAATGGTGCATTGTGATGACAAGGGCATGGAGCATTGGTTTGAAACGTTTCATGGATTATTGTGATGAGAGTGGGCAGGGAGCATTGTGATGAAAAGCGTCATGGAGCTTTGTGATGACAACGGCATGGAGCAATGTGATGAGAGGTTTCATGGAGCATTGTGATGACAATGGCATGGAGCACTGTGATGCCCAGGGTTATGGAAATTTGTGATGACAAATGTCATGGAGCATTCTGATGACAAGGGTGACGTGCATTGTGATGAGAAGGGCAGGGAGCATTGTGATGACATGGTCATTGAGTAATTTGGTGAAAAGTGTCATGGAATATTTTGATTACAGTGGTTATGGAATATTGTGACTTCAGGGGTCATGGAGCTTTGTGATGAAAAGTGTCATGGAGCATTTTGATGACAGGGGTTATGGAATATTGTGATGTCAGGAGTCATCGAAAATTATGATGATAAGTGCATGTAGCATTTTAATGACAGGGGTCATGGAACATTGTGATGACAGGGGTGATGGAGTATTGGAATGAATAGTGATGGAACATTGTGATATCAGTGGTGAAAGAGCATTTTGATGAGAAGTGCATGGAGCACTGTAATGACAAGGTTTAAGCAGCTTTGTGATAAAAAGGATGTGGAGCTTTGTGATGACAAGAACATGGCGTGTTGTGATGACGTGGGTCATGGAGCCTTGTGATGAGAATGCCGTGGAACATTGTAATGGCAGTTTTTATGGAGCATTGTTATAACAGGGGTAATGGAGCATATTCATGACAAGGGCATGGAGCATTGGTCTGAAAACTTTCATGGATTATTGTGATGAGAGGGCGCATGGAGCATTGTGATGACAAGGGCATGGAACACTGTGATACATGGGTCATGGAGGATTGTAATGACAAGCCTTGGAGCTTTGTGTTAAGAAGAGCATCGAGCATTGTGATGAAAAGCATCATGGAGCCTGTGATGACAAGGACAGGTAACAATGTGTTGAGAGGGTGCATGGAGCATTTTGATGACAATGGCATGGCGCATTGTGAGGCAAGTGTCACGGAGCTTTGTGATGACAAAGGTCATGGAGGGTTTTGATGACAAGGGTGTGGTGTAATGTGATGACAAGGGCAGTGGGCATTGTGATGAAAGGGTCATGGAGCAATTTGATGAAAAATGTCATGGGACATTTTGATGACAGGGGTTATGGAACATTGTGATGTCAGGGGTCAGGGAGCATTGTGATGAAAAGGGTCATGGAGCATTGTGATGACAGGGGTCATGGAACATTGTGATGACAGGGGTGAGGGAGTATTGTGATGACAAGTGATGGAACATTATGATATCAGTGATGGGAGAGCATTTTGATGGGAAGTGCATGGAGCATTATGACAACAAGGTTTATCGAGAACTGTGATGACAAGGTTGTGGAGCATTGTGATGACAAGCGCATGTCGCATTGCGATGACACAGGTCATGGGGCATTTTGCGGAAAAACGCATGGAGCATTGTGATGACAAGTGTCATGGAGCATTGTGCTGACAAAGGCATTTAGCATAGTTATGACATGAGTAAGAGAACATTGTGATGAAAATTTCATGGAGAATTGTGGTGACAAATGTCACAGAGCGTTTTGATGACGAGCGCATGGACCACTGTGATGATAGGGGTCATGGAGCATTTTGATGACTGTGGTCATGGAGCATTGTGAAGACATGGGTCATGGAGCATTGTAATGAGACGGTCATTGAGCATTGGGCTGAAAATGTACATGTAGTATTGTGATGACAGGGGTCATGGAGCATTGTGATGACAAGGGAATGGAGCACTGTGATGACAAGGTCCTGGAGCATTGTGATGAGAGGACCATGGAGCCTTGTGATGACAAGTGTCATGGAGCATTCTGATGAAAAGGTGCATGGAGCATTGTGATTACAGGGGTTTTGTAGCATTGTGATGACAAGGGCATGGAGCATTGTGATGTGAAGGCCATGGAGCATTCTGATGACATGCGTCATGGAGTTTTGTGATGACTAGGACATGGAGTATTGTGATTACAGGTGTCTTGGAGCATTGTGATGAAAAGTGCATGGATCATTGTGATGAAAATTGCATGGAGCCTTGTCATGACAGGGTTCAAGGAGCATACTGATGAGAAGAGTCAGGGAGCATTGTGATGATAAGTGTATTGAGCATTGTGATGACAAAGATCAAGGAGCATTGTGATAAGAAGACCACTGATAATTGTGATGACCAGCCTCATGGGGCATTGTGATGACAAGAGTTATGGAACATCGTGATCAGAAGGGTTTGGAGCATTGTGATGACAGAGGTCATTGAGCATTTTGATTTCATTGTGATTGCAATAGCAAGAAATATTATGGTGATGGGCATGGTGCATTGAGATGACAGGGTTCACGGAGCATTGAGATGAAAAGGGGCATGGAGCATTGTGATTACAGGGGTCTTGGAGCATTGCGATGACCAGGTCATGGAGCATTGTGATGAGAAGTCGAAGGCGCATTCTGATGACATGCGTCATGGAGCTTTGTGATGATAAATGCATGGATCATTGTGATTACAGGTGTCTTGGAGCATTGTGATGACAAGGTTCATGGAGGCTTGTGATGACAAGGCCGTGGAACTTTGTGATGGCAGGGGTCATGGAGCATTGTTATGACAAGGGCACGGAACACGGTGATAAATAGATCATGCAGGATTGTAATGACAAGGACATGTAGCATTGTGATGAGAAGGGCATCGAGCGTTGTGATGACAAGCCTCATGGAGATTTGTGATGACAAGTGCATGGAGCAATGTGATGAGAGTGTTCATGGAGCATTGTGATGACAATGGAATGGAGCACTGTGATGCCAAGTGTCATGGAACTTTGTGATGACAAAGTCATGGAGCATTTTGATAACAAGTGTGTGGTGCATTGTGATGAGAAGTGCAGGGAGCATTGTGATGACATGGGTTATGGAGGATTGTGCTTACACGCGCATCGAGCATTTTGCTGACAACGGTCATGGAGCAGTGTGCTGACAATGGCATGGAGGTTTGTGATGACAAGGGTCACAGAGCACTGTGATGAATAGTTCATGGAGTATTGTGGTGACGAATGTCACAAAGCCTTGTGTGATGAAGTCATGGAACATTGTGATGACAAATGTCATGAAGCACTGTGATGACTGTAGTCACGGAGCATTGTGATGACAGTGTACTTGGAGCATTTTGATGCCAAGGGCATGGAGCATTGTGATGAGAATGCCATGGAGCATTCAGATGACATGTGTCATGGAGCTTTGTGATGACAAGGGCCGGGAGCATTGTGATTACAGGGGTCTTGGAGCATTGTGATGAAAAGGGAAAGGATCATTGTGATGAAAAAGGCATGGAGCCTTTTCATGACAGTGTTCATGGAGCATACTGATGACAAGTGTCAGGGAGGATTGTGGTGATAAGTGTTTTGAGGATTGTGGTGACAAAGGTCATGGAGCATTGTGATGATTAAACCATTCATAATTGTGATGACGAGCATCATGGGGCATTGTGATGACAAGTTCTATGGAACATTGTGATCACAAGGGTATTTAGCATTGTGATGACAGATGTCATGGAGCGTTTTGATTTCATTGTGATGACAATAACTTGAAGCATTATGATGATGTGCATGGTGCATTGTGATGACAGGGTTCATGGAGCATTGACATAAAAAGGGGCATGGAGCACTGTGATTAGAGGGGTCTTGGAGCATTGTGATGACAAGGGCATGGAGCATTGTTTTGAGAAGGCCATGGAGGATAATGATGACATGCGTCATGGATCTTTGTGATGACAAGGGCATGGGGCATTGTGATTACAGGTGTCTTGGAGCATTGTTATGACAAGGGTCATGGAGCCTTGGATGACAAGGCCGTGGAACATTGTGATGGCAGGGATCATGGAGCATTGTTATGTCAGGGGTAATGGAGCATTTTGATGTCAAGGGCATGGAGCATTGGTCTGAATAGCTTCATGGATTATTGTGATGAGAGGGGGCATGGAGCATTGTGATGACAAGGGCACGGATCACTGTGATACATGGGTCAAGGCAGATTGTAATGACGAGGGCATGGAGCATTGTGTTAAGAAGAGCATCGAGCATTGTGATGAAAAGCATCACGGAGCCTGTGATGACAAGGGCATGGAACAATGTGATGATAGTGTTCATGGAGCATTTTGATGACAAGGATATGGAGCATTGTGATGCCAAGTGTCTTGTAGATTTGTGATGACAAAGGTCATGGAGCATTTTGATGACAAGCACGTGGTGAACTGTGTATGAGAAGAGCAGGGATCATTGTGATGAAAGGGTCATGGAGCAATTTAATGAAAATTGTCATGGGACATTTTTATGACAGGGGTTATGGAACATTGTGATGTCAGGGGTCATGGAGGATTATGATGAAAAGGGTCATGGAGCATTTTGATGACAGGGGTCCTGGAACATTGTGATGACAGGGGTGAGGGAGTATTGTGATGACTAGTGATGGAACTTTATGATATCAGTGGTGGAAGAGCATTTTGATGTGAAGTGCATAGAGCATTGTGATGACAAGGTTTATGGAGCACTGTGATGACACGGTTGTGGAGCATTGTGATGACAAGTGCATGGCGCATTGTGATGACACAGGTCATGGGGCATTGTGCGGACAAGCGCATGGAGCATTGTGGTGAATATTGTCATGGAGCATTGTGCTGACAAAGGCATGGAGTATTGTGATGACAAGGGACACAGAGCATTGTGATGAAAATTTCACGGAGCATTGTGGTGACAAAGATCACAGAGCCTTGTGTGACGAGATCATGGACCATTGTGATGAGAAAGGTCATGAATCATTGTGATGACTGGAGTCACGGAGCATTGTGATGACAGGGGTCATAGAGCACTGTGATGACAAGGGCATGGAGCAATGTGATGACAGGGGCATGGAACATTGGTCTGACAAGTATCATGGATTATTGTGATGACAGTGGGCATGGAGCATTGAGATGACAAGGGCATGGAGCATTGTGGTGACAAAGGTCACAGAGCCTTGTGTGACGAGGGCTTGGACCATTGTGAGGACAAAGTCATGAAGCATTGTGATGACTGGAGTCACGGAGCATTGTGATGAAAATTTCATGGAGCAATGTGGTGACATAATTCACAGAGCCTTTTGATGACGTGGGCATGGACCATTGTGATGACAAGGTCCTGGAGCATTGTGATGAGAGGACCATGGAGCCTTGTGATGAAAATTCTCATGGAGCATTCTGATGAATACGTGAATGGAGCAATGAGATTACAGGGGTTTTGAAGCAATGTGATCACAAGGGCATGAAGCATTGTGATGAGAAGGCAATGGAGCATTCTGATGACATGCGTCATGTAGCCTTCTGATGACAAGGACAGGGAACATTGTGATTACAGGGGTCTTGGAGCATTGTGATGAAAAGGGAATGGATCATTGTGATGAAAAATGCATGGAGCCTTGTCATGACAAGGTTCAAGGAGCATACTGATGACAACTGTAAGGGAGCATTGTGATGATAAGTGTATTGAGCATTGTGATGACAAAGATCATGGAGCAATGTGCTGAGAAGACAATGGATAATAGTGATGACCAGGGTCATGGGGCATTGTGATAACAAGTGTTATGGAACACTGTGATCAGAAGGGTTTGGTGCATTGTGATGACAGAGGTCATGGAGCAATTTGAATAAAAGGGTCATGGAATATTTTGATGACAGGGTTTATGGAACATTGTGATGTCAGGGGTCATGAAGCACGGTGATGAAATGGGTCATGGAGCATTTTGTGACAGGGGTTATGGAACATGGTGATGTCAGGTGTCATGGAGCATTGTGATGAAAAGGGCATGGCACATTGTGATGACATGTGTCATGGAGCATTGTGCTGACAAGCGCATGGAGCATTTTGATGACAAGTGTCATGGAGCATTGTGCTGACAAAGGCATGGAGCATTGTGATGACAAGGGAAACAGAGCATTGTGATGAAAATTTCATGGAGCATTGTGGTGACACAGATCATTGTGTGACGAAGGCATGGACCATAGTGATGAGAAAGGTCATGAATCATTGTGATGACTGGAGTCACGGAGCACTGTGATGACAGGGGTCATGGAGCATTGTGATGACAAGGGCATGGAGCATTCTGATGAAAAGGTGCATGGAGCATTGAGATTACAGGGGTTTTGAAGCAATGTGATTACAAGGGCATGGAGCATTGTGAAGAGAAGGCAATGGAGCATTCTGATGACATGAATCATGGAGCTTTGTGATGACAAGGACATGGAGCATTGTGATTACAGGGGTCTTGGAGCATTGTGATGAAAAGGGAATGGATCATTGTGATGAAAAATGCATGGAGCCATGTCATGACAGGTTTCAAGGAGCATACTGATGACAACTGTCAGGGAGCACTGTGAGGATAACTGTACTGAGCATTGTGATGACAAAGATCATGGAGCATGGTGATGAGAAGACCATGGATAATTGTGATGACCAGCGTCATGGGGCATTGTGATGACAAGTGTTATGGAACATTGTGATCAGAAGGATTTGGTGCATTGTGATGACAGAGGTCATTGAGCATTTTGATTTGATTGTGATGACAATAGCATGAAATATTATGGTGATGGGCACGGTGCATTGTGATGACAGGGTTCATGAAGCATTGAGATGAAAAGGTGCATGGAGCTTTTTGACTACAGGGGTGTTGGAGCATTGTGATGACAAGGGCATGGAGCATTGGATTGAGAAGCCCATGGAGCATTCTGATGACATGCGTCATGGAGCTTTGTGATGACAAGGGTCCGGGAGCCTTGTGATGACATGGCCGTGAACATTGTGATGGCAGGGGTCATGGAGCATTGTTATGACAGGTGTAATGGAGCATTTTGATGACAAGGGCATGGAGCAATGTGATGAGAGTTTTCATTGAGCATTGTGATGAAAATGGCATGGAGCATTGTGATGCCACGTGTCATGGAGCTTTGTGATGACAAATGTCATGGGGCATTTTGATGACAAGGGCGTGGTGCATTGTGATGAGAAGGGCAGGGAGCATTGTGATGACAGGGTCATGGAGCAATTTGAATAAAAGTGTCATGGAATATTTTGATGACAGTGGTTATGGAACATTGTGATGTCAGGGGTCATGAAGCATTGTGATGAAATGGGTCATGGAGCATATTGTGACAGGGGTAATGGATCATTGTGATGTCAGGGGTAATGGAGCATTGTGATGATAAGGGCATGTAGCACTGTGATGACAGTGGTCATGGAACATTGTGATGACAGGGGTGAGCGAGTATTGTGATGACTAGTGATGGAACATTGTGATATCAGTGGTGAGAAGGCATTTTAAGGAGAAGTGCATGGAGCATTGTGATGACAAGGTTTATGGAGCATTTTGATGACAAGGATGTGGAGCATTGTGATGACAAGTGCATGGTGCATTGTGATGACATGGGTTATGGAGCATTGTGCTGACACGCGCATCGAGCATTGTGATGACAAGGCTCATGGAGCATTGTGCTGACAAAGGCATGGAGCTTTGTGATAACAAGGGTCACAGAGCATTGTGATAAAAATTTCATGGAACATTGTGGTGACAAAGGTCACAGAGCTTTGTGTGACCAGGTCATGGACCATTGTGATGACAAATGTCATGAAGGATTGTGATGCCTGGAGTCACGGAGCATTGTGATAACAGGGGTCTTGGAGCATTGTGATGAAAAGGGAATGGATCATTGTGATGAAAAAGGCATGGAGCCTTGTCATGACAGTGTTCAAGGAGCATACTGATGACAAGTGTCAGCGAGCATTGTGATGCCATGTGTATTGAGCATTGTGGTGACAAATGTCATGGAGCATTGTGATGAGAAGACCTTGCATAATTGTGATGACGAGCGTCATGGGGCATGTGATGACAAGTGTTATGGAACATTGTGATCAGATGGGTTTGGAGTATTGTGATGACAGAGGACATGGAGCATTTTGATTTCATTGTGATGACAATAGCATGAATCATTATGATGATGGGCATGGTGCATTGTGATGACAGTGTTCATGGAGCATTGAGATGAAAAGTGGCATGGAGAATTGTGATTACAGAGGTCTTGGGACACTGTGATGACAGGGCTGAGGGACTATTTTGATGACTATTGATGTAAAATTGTGATATATGTGGTCAGAGAGCATTTTGATGAGAAGTGCATGGAGCATTGTGATGACCAGGGTTATGGATAATAGCAATGATAAGGATGTGGAGTATTGTGATGACAAGCGCATGGCACGTTTTCATGACATGGGTCATGGAGCATTGTGCTGACAAGCGCATGGATCATTTTGATGACATGTGTCATGGAGCATTGTGCTGACAAAGGCATGGAGCATTTTGATGACAAGGGACAGAGAGCATTGTGATGAAATATTCATGGAGCATTGTGGTGAAAATGATCACAGAGCATTGTGTGACGAGTGCATGGAACATTGTGATGAGATAGATTATGAAGCATTGTGATGACAAGGACGTGGAGAATTGTAATGACAAGGGGCATGGAGCATTGTGATGACAAGGATCATGGAGCACTGTGATGAGAAGGTCATGGAGCATTGGCCTGAAAATATTCATTGAGTATTGTGATGACAGTGGTCAAGGAGCATTGTGATGACAAGGGAATGGGGCATTGTGATGACAAGGTCCTGGAGCAGTGTGATGAGAAGACCATGGAGCCTTGTGATGACAAGTCTCATGGAGCATTCTGATGAATAGGGGCATGGAGCATTGTGATTACAGGGGTCTTGGAGCATTCTGATGACAAGGGCATGGAGCATTGTGATTAGAAGGCCTCGGAGGATTCTGATGACATGTGTCATGGATCTTTGTGATGACAAGGGCATGGAGCATTGTGATCACAGGGGTCTTGGAGCATTGTGATGAGAAGGGTCATGGAGCCTTGGATGCCAAGGCGGTGGAACATTGTGATGGCAGGGGTCATGGAGCATTGTTATTACAAGGGTAATGGAGCATTGTGATGACAAGGGCATGGAACATTGGTCTGAAAATTTCATGGATTATTGTGATGAGATTCGGCATGGAACATTATGATGACTAGGGCACGGAACACTGTGATACATGTGTCATGGAGGATTGTAATGACAAGGGATGGAGCATTGTGATGAGAAGAGTATCGAGCATTGTGATGACAAGCGTCATGGAGCATTGTGGTGACAAGTGCATGGAGCAATGTGATGAGAGGTTTCATGTAGCATTGTGGTGAAATGGCATGGAGGATTGTGATGCCAAGGGTCATGGAGCTTTGTGATGACAAACGTCATGGAGCATTTTGATGACAAGGTCGTGGGGCATTGTGATGAGAAGGGCAGGGAGCACTGTGATGACAGGGTCATGGAGCAAATTGATGGAAAGTGTCATGGAACATTTTGATGACAGGGGTTATGGAACATTGTGATGTCAGGGGTAATGGAGCATTTTGATGGAAAGGGTCATGGAACATTTGATGAAAAGGTGCATGGAGCATTGAGATTACAGGGGTTTTGAAGCAATGTGATTACAAGGGCATGGAGCAAATTGATGAGAAGGCAATGGAGCATTCTGATGACATGCGTCATGGAGCTGTGTGATGACAAGGACATGGAGCATTGTGATTGCAGGGGTCTTGGAGCATTGTGATGAAAAGGGAATGGATCTTTGTGATGAAAAATGCCTGGAGCCTTGTCATGAGAGGTTTCAAGGAGCATACTGATGACAACTGTCAGGGAGCATTGTGATGATGAGTGTATTGAGCATTGTGATGAAAAGATCATGAAGCATTGTGATGAGAAAGCCATGGATAATTGTGATGCCCAGCGTCATGGGGCATTGTGATGACAAGTGTTATGGAACATTGTGATCAGAAGGGTTTGGTGCATTGTGATGACAGAGGTCATTGAGCATTTTGATTTCATTGTGATGACAATAGCATGAAATATTATGGTGATGGGCACGGTGCATTGTGATGACAGGGTTCATGGTGCATTGAGATGAAAAGGGGCATGGAGCATTGTGATTACAGGGGTGTTGAAGCATTGTGATGACAAGGGCATGGAGCATTGTGATGAGAAGGCCATGGAGCATTCTGATGACATGCATCATGGAGCTTTGTGATGACAAGGGCATGGATAATTGTGATTACAGGGGTCATGGAATATTGTGATGACAGGGGTGAAGGAGTATTGTGATGACTATTGATGGAACATTGTGATATCAGTGGTGAGAAAGCATTTTGAGGAGAAGTGCATGGAGCATTGTGATGACAAGGTTTATGGAGCATTTTGATGACAAGGATGTGGAGAATTGTGATGACAAGTGCATGGTGCATTGTGATGACATGGGTTATGGAGCACTGAGATGAAAAGGGGCATGGAGAATTGTGATTACAGAGGTCTTGTTGCATTGTGATGACAAGGGTCATGGAGCCTTGTGATGACAAGGCCGTGGAACATTGTGAAGGCATGGGTCATGGAGCATTGTTCTGACAAGATTTATGGATTATTGTGATGAGAGTGGGCATGGCGCCTTGTGATGACAAGGTCGTGGAACATTGTGATGACAAGGTCATGGAGTATTGTGAAGACAAGTGTCAGGGAGCATTGTGATGACATATGTCATTGTCCATTGTGATGACAATGGCATGGAGCATTGTGATACCAAGTGTCATGGAGGATTGTGATGACAAAAGTAATGGAGCATTTTGATGACAAGGGCTTGGAACATTGTTATGACAAGGGTAATGGAGCATTGTGATGAAAAGGGCATGGAGCATTGTGATGACAAGGGCCATTGGGAATTTTGATGACAACGTCCTGAAGCATTGTGATGACAAGCTCATGGAGCTTGCTATGACAGGCGTCATAGAGCATTGCTATGACAAGTGCAAGGAGAATTGTGATGACAAGATCATGGAACATTTTGATGAGAAGTGTCACTAAGCATTGTGATGACAAGTACGTGGAGAATTGTAATGACATGGGACATGGAGCATTGTGATGAACAGGAAATGGAGAATTGTGATACCAATGAGTGGAGCATTATGATGAAAAAACCATGGATAATTATGATGAAGAGCGTCATGGATCTCTGTAACGACAAGGGGCATGGAGCATTGTGATTACAGGTGTCATGGAGCATTGTGATGAGAGGGGTCAGGGAGCATTGTGATGACAAGGGAATGGAGCACTGTGATGACAAGGTCCTGGAGCAGTGTGATGAGAAAACAATGGAGCCTTGTGATGACAAGTCTCATGGAGCATTCTGATGAATAGGGGCATGGAGCGCTGTGATTACAGGGGTCTTGGAGCATTGTGATTACAAGGGCATAGAGCATTGTGATGAGAAGGCCATGGAGCATTCTGATGACATGTGTCAAGTATCTTTGTGATTACAAGGGCATGGAGCATTGTGATTACAGGGGTCTTGGAGCATTGTGATGACAAGGGTCATGGAGCCTTGGATGCCAAGGCGGTGGAACATTGTGATGGCAGGGGTCATGGAGCATTATTATGACAGGGGTAAAGGAGCATTTTGATGACAAGGGCATGGAACATGGGTATGAAAATTTCATGGATTATTTTGATGAGTTTAGGCATGGAACATTGTGATGACTAGGGCACGGAACACTGTGATATATGTGTCATGGAGGATTGTAATGACAAGGGCATGGAACATTGTGATGAGAAGAGTATCGAGGATTGTGATGAGAAGCATCATGGAGCACTGTGGTGACAAGGGCATGGAGCAATGTGATGAGAGATTTCATTGAGCATTGTGATGACAATGGCCTGGAGCATTGTGATGCCAAGGGTAATGGAGCTTTCTGATGACAAAGCTCATGGGGCATTTTGATGACAAGGGCGTGGTGCATTGTGATGAGAAGGGCAGGGAGTATTGTGATGACAGGGTGATGGAGCAAATTGTTGAAAAGTATCATGGAACATTTTGATAACAGGGGTTATGGAACATTGTGATATCAGGGTTAATGGAGCATTTTGATGACAACTGTCATGGAGCATTGTGCTGACAAAGGCATGGAGCTTTGTGATGACAAAGGTTACAGAGCATTGTGATAAAAATTTCATGGAGCATTGTGGTGACAAAGGTCACAGAGCTTTGTGTGACGAGGTCATGGACAATTGTGATGACAAGTGTCATTAAGCATTGTGATTACTGGTGTCACGGAGCATTGTGATAACAGGGGTCTTGGAGCATTGTGATGAAAAGGGAATGGATCATTGTGATGAAAAAGGCATGGAGCCTTGTCATGACAGTGTTCAAGGAGCATACTGACGACAAGTGTCAGCGAGCATTGTGATGCCAAGTGTATTGAGCATTGTGGTGACAAATGTCATGGAACATTGTGATGAGAAGACCGTGCATAATTGTGATGATGAGCGTGATGGGGCATGTGATGACAAGTGTTATGGAACATTGTGATCAGAAGAGTTTGGAGCATTGTGATGACAGAGGACATGGAGCATTTTGATTTCATTGTGATGACAATAGCATGAATCATTATGATGATGGGCACGGTGCATTGTGATGACAGGGTTCATGGAGCATTGAGATGAAAAGTGGCATGGAGAATTGTGATTACAGAGGTCTTGGAGCACTGTGATGACAAGGGTCATGGAGCCTTGTGATAACAAGGCCGTGGAACATTGTGATGGCAGGGGTCATGGAGCATTGTTATGACAGGTTTAATGGAGCATTGTGATGAAAAGGGCATGGAGCAATATGATGAGAGATTTCATAGAGCATTGTGATGACAATGGCAAGGAACATTGTGATGCCAAGGGTCATGGAACGTTGTGATGACAAATGTCATGGGGCATTTTGATGACAAGGGCGTGGTGCATTGTGATGACAAGGGCATGGAGCATTCTGATGAAAAGGTGCATGGAGCATTGAGATTATAGGGGTTTTGAAGCAATGTGATTACTTGGGCATGGAGCATTGTGATGAGAAGGCAATGGAGCATTCTGATGACATGCGTCATGGAGCTTTTTGATGACAAGGACATGGAGCATTGTGATTACAGGGGTCTTGGAGCATTGTGATGAAACGGGAATGGATCATTGTGATGAAAAATGCATGGAGCCTTGTCATGACAGGGTTCAAGGAGCATACTGATGACAACTGTCATGGAGCATTGTGATGATAGGTGTATTCAGCATTGTGATGACAAAGATCATGGAGCATTGTGATGAGAAGACCATGGATAATTGTGATGACCAGCGTCATGGGGCATTGTGATGACAAGTGTTATGGAACATTGTGATCAGAAGGGTTTGGTGAATTGTGATGACAGAGGTCACTGAGCATTTTGATTTCATTGTGATGACAATAGCATGAAATATTATGGTGATGGGCACGGTGCATTGTGATGATAGGGTTCATGGAGCATTGAAATGAAAAGTGCCATGGAGAATTGTGATTACAGGCGTTGGAGCATTGTGATGACAAGGGCATGGAGCATTGTGATGAAAAGGACATGGAGCATTTTAATGACATGCGTCATTGAGCTTTGTGATGACAAGGGCATGGAGAATTGTGATTACAGGGGTCATGGAATATTGTGATGACAGGGGTGAGCGAGTATTGCGATGACTAGTGATGGAACATTGTGATATCAGTGGTGAGAAGGCATTTTGAGGAGAAGTGCATGGAGCATTGTGATGAAAATGTTTATGGAGCATTTTGATGACAAGTATGTGGAGCATTGTGATGACAAGTGCATGGTGCATTGTGATGACATGCGTTATGGAGCATTGTGCTGACACGCGCATCGAGCATTGTGATGACAAGGGTCATGGAGCATTGTGCTGACAAAGGCATGGAGCTTTGTGATGACAAGGGTCACAGAGCATTGTGATAAAAATTTCATGGAGCATTGTGGTGACAAAGGTCACAGAGCTTTGTGTGACGAGGTCATGGACCATTGTGATGACAAGTGTCATGAAGCATTGTGATGACTGGAGTCACGGAGCACTGTGATGACAGGGGTCATGGAGCATTGTGATGACAAGGGCATGGAGCAATGTGATGACAGGGGCATTGAACATTGGTCTGACAAGTTTCATGGATTTTTGTGATGACAATGGGCATGGAGCATTGAGATGACAAGGGCATGGAGCATTGTGGTGACAAAGGTCACAGAGCCTTGTGTGACGAGGGCATGGACCATTGTGAGTACAAATTCATGAAGCATTGTGATGACTGAAGTCACGGAGCATTGTGATGACAGGGTTCATGGAGCTTTGTGATGACAAGGACATGGAGCATTGTGATGAAAAAGGCATGGAGCTTTGTGATGACAAGGGTCACAGAGCATTGTGATAAAAATTTCATGGAGCATTGTAGAGACAAAGGTCACAGAGCTCTGTGTGACGAGGTCATGGACCACTGTGATGACAAATGTCATGAAGCATTGTGATGACTGGAGTCACGGAGCATTGTGAATACAGGGGTTTGGAGTATTGTGATGAAAAGGGAATGGATCATTGTGATGAAAAAGGCATGGAGCCTTGTCATGACAGTGTTCAAGGAGCATACTGATGACAAGTGTCAGCGAGCATTGTGATGCCAAGTGTATTGAGCATTGTGGTGACAAAGGTCATGGAGCATTATGATGAGAAAACCTTGCATAATTGTGATGAGGAGCGTCATGGGGCATGTGATGACAAGTGTTATGGAACATTGTGATCAGAAGGGTTTGGAGCATTGTGATGACAGAAGACATGGAACATTTTGATTTCTTTGTGATGACAATAGCATGAATCATTATGATGATGGGCATGGTTCATTGTGATGACAGTGTTCATGGAGCATTGAGACGAAAAGTGGCATGGAGAATTGTGATTACAGAGGTCTTGGAGCATTGTGATGACAAGGATCATGGAGCCCTGTGATGACAAGGCCGTGGAACATTGTGATGGCAGGGGTCATGGAGCATTGTTATGACAGGTGTAATGGAGCATTGTGATGACAAGGGCATTGAGCAATGTGATGAGAGGTTTCATTGAGCATTGTGATGACAATGGCATGGAGCATTGTGAGGCCAAGGGTCATGGAGCTTTGTGATGAGAAATGTCATGGGGCATTTTGATGACAAGGGCGTGGTGCATTGTGATGAGAAGAGCAGGGAGCATTGTGATGACAGGGTCATGGAGCAATTTGAATAAAAGGGTCATGAAATATTTTGATGACAGGGGTTATGGAACATTGTGATGTCAGGGATCATGAAGCACTGTGATGAAATGGGTCATGGAGCATTTTGTGACAGGGGTTATGGAACATTGTGATGTCAGGGGTCATGGTGCATTGTGATGATAAGGGCATGTTGAACTGTGATGACAGTGGTCATGGAACATTGTGATGACAGGGGTGAGCGAGTATTGTGATGACTAGTGATGGAACATTGTGATATATTTGTTGAGAGAGCATTTTGATGAGAAGTGCATGGAGCATTGTGATGACAAATTTTATGGAGCAAAGCGATGAAAATGATGTGGAACATTGTTTTGAAAAGAGCATGGCACATTGTGATGACATGTGTCATGGAGCATTGTGCTGACAAGCGCATGGAGCATTTTGATGACAAGTGTCATGGAGCATTGTGCTGACAAAGGCATGGAGCATTGTGATGACAAGGGACACAGAGCATTGTGATGAAAATTTCATGGAGCATTGTGGTGACAAAGATCACAGAGCCTTGTGTGACGAGGACATGGACCATTGTGATGAGAAAGGTCATGAATCATTGTGATGACTGGAGTCATGGAGCATTGTGATGACAGGGGTCATGGAGCATTGTGATGACAAGGGCATGGAGCAATGTGATGACAGGGGCATGGAACATTGGTCTGACAAGTTTCATGGATTATTGTGATGACAGTGGGCATGGAGCATTGAGATGACAAGGGCATGGAGCATTGTGGTGACAAAGGTCACAGAGCCTTGTGTGACGAGGGCATGGACCATTGTGAGGACAAAGGTCATGAAGCATTGTGATGACTGGAGTCCCGGAGCATTGTGATGACAATGGTCATGGAGCATTGTGATGACAAGGGCATGGAGCATTGTGATGACAGGGGCATGAAACATTGGTCTGACATGTTTAATGGATTATTGTGATGACAGTGGGCATGGCGCATTGTGATGACAAGGGCATGGAACATTATGATGACAAGGTCATGGAGTATTGTGAAGACAGGTGTCAGGGAGCATTGTGATGACATATGTCATTGTCCATTGTGATGACAATGGCATGGAGCATTGTGATACCAAGTGTCATGGAGGATTGTGATGACAAAGGTAATGGAGCGTTTTGATGACAAAGGCTTGGAACATTGCGATGACAAGTGTTATGGAGCATTGTGATGACAAGGGCATGGAGCATTCTGATGAAAAGATGCACGGAGCATTGAGATTACAGGGGTTTTGAAGCAATGTGATTACAAGGGCATGGAGCATTGTGATGAGAAGGCAATCTAGGATTCTGATGACATGCGTCATGGAGCTTTGTGATGACAAGGACATGGAGCATTGTGATTACAGGGGTCTTGGAGCATTGTGATGAAAAGGGAATGGATCATTGTGATGAAAAATACATGGAGACTTGCCATGACAGGATTCAAGGAGCATACTGATGACAACTGTCAGGGAGCATTGTGATGATAAGTGTATTGAGCATTGTGATGACAAAGATCATGGAGCATTGTGATGAGAAGTCCTTGGATAATTGTGATGACCAGACTCATGGGGAATTGTGATGACAAGTGTTATAGAACATTGTGATCAGAAGGTTTTGGTGCATTGTGATGACAGAGATCATTGAGCAGTTTGATTTCATTGTGATGACAATAGCATGAAATATTATGGTGATGGACACGGTGCATTGTGATGAAAGGGTTCATGGAGCATTGAGATAAAAAAGACATGGAGCATTGTGATTACAGGGCTGTTGGAGCATTGTGATGTCAAGGGCATGGAACATTGTGATGATAAGGCCATGGAGCATTTAGATGACATGCGTCATGGAGCTTTGCGATGACAAGGGCATGGAGCATTGTGATTACAGGTGTCTTGGAGCACTGTGATGACAAGGGTCATGGAGGCTTGTGATGAAAAGGGCATGTAGCAATGTGATGAGAGATTTCATGTAGCATTGTGATGAAATGGCATGGAGCATTGTGATGCCAAGTGTCATGGAGCTTTGTGATGACAAAGGTCATGGAGCATTTTGATGACAAAGTCGTGGTGCATTGTGATGAGAAGGGTAGGGAGCATTGTGATGACAGGGTCATGGAGCAAATTGATGAAAAGTGTCATGGAACATTTTGATGACAGGGGTTATGGAAAATTGTGATGTCAGGGGTCATGGAGCATTGTGATGAAAAGGGTCATGGAGCATTCTGATGAAAAGGTGCATGGAGCATTGTGATTACAGGGGTTTTGAAGCATTGTGGTGACAATGGCATGGATCATTGTGATGAGAGACAATGGAGCATTCTGATGACATGCGTCATGGAGCTTTGAGATGACAAGCACATGGAGCATTGTGATGAAAAGGGCATGCATCATTGTGATGACCAGCATCATGGGGCATTGTGATGAGAAGTGTTATGGAACATTTTGATCAGAAGGGTTTGGTGCATTGTGATGACAGTGGTCACTGAGAATTTTGATTTCATTGTGATGACAATAGCATGAAATATTATGGTGATGGGCACGGTTCATTGTGATGACAGGTTTCATAGAGCATTGAGATGAAAAGGAGCATGGAGCATTGTAATTACAGTGGTGTTGGAACATTGTGATTACAAGGGCAAGGACCATTGTGATGACAAGGCCGTGGAACATTGTGATGGCAGGGGTTATGGAGCATTGTTATGACAGGTGTAATGGAGCATTGTGATGACAAGGGCATGGAGCAATGTGATGAGATATTTGATTGAGCATTGTGCTGGCAATGAGAAGGAGCATTGCGGTGCCAAGGGTCATGGAGCTTTGTGATGACAAAGGTCATGGGGCATTTTGAAGACAAGGGTGTGGTGCATTGTGATGAGAAGGGAAGGGAGCATTGTGATGACAGGGTTATGGAGCAATTTGAATAAAAGTGTCATGGAATATTTTGATGACAGGGGTTATGGAACTTTGTGTTGTAAGGGGTCATGAAGCATTGTGATGAAATGGGTCATGGAGCATTTTGTGACAGGGGTTATGGAACATTGTGATGTCAGGGGTCATGGAGCATTGTGATGATAAGGTCATGTAGCAGTGTGAAGACAGGGGTCATGGAACACTGTGGTGACAGGGGTGAGGGAGTATTGTGATGACTAGTGATGGAACAGTGTGATATATATGGTGAGAGAGCATTTTGATGAGAAGTGCATGGATCATTGTGATGACAAATGTTAAGGAGCATAGCAATGATAAGGATATGGAGTATTGTGATGACAAGTGCTTGGCACATTGTGATGACATGTGTCATACAGCATTGTACTGACAAGCGCATGGAGCATTTTGATGACAAGTGTCATGGAGCATTGTGCTGACAAAGGCATGGAGCATTTTGATGACAAGGTACACAGAGCATTGTGATGAAATATTCATGGAGCATTGTGGTGACAAAGATCACAGAGCCTTGTGTGACGCGGGCATGGACCATAGTGATGAGATAGGTCATGAAGCATTGTGATGACTGGAGTCATGGAGCATTGTGATGAAAGGGTTCATGGAGCATTGTGCTGAAAAGTGCATGGAGCATTTTGATGACAAGTGTCATGGAGCCTTGTGCTGACAAAGGCATGGAGCATTGTGATGACAAGGGACACACAGCATTGTGATGAAAAGTTCATGGAGCATTGTGGTGACAAAGATCACAGAGCCTTGTGTGACGAGGGCATGGAACATTGGTCTGACAAGTTTCATGGATTATTTTGATGACAGTGAGGATGGATCATTGTGATGACAAGGGCATGGAGCATTGTGTTGACAAAGGTGACAGAGCCTTGTGTGACGAGGGCATGGACCATTGTGATGACAAAGGTCATGAAGCATTGTGATGACTGGAGTCACGGAGCATTGTGATAACAGGGTTGATGGAGCATTGTGATGACAAGGGCATGGAGCATTGTGATGACAGTGGCATGGAATATTTGTCTGACAAGTTTCCTGGATTATTGTGATGACAGTGGGCATGGCGCATTGTGATGACAAGGGCATGGAACATTGTGATGACAAGGTCATGGAATATAGTGAAGACAGGTGTCAGGGAGCATTGTCATGACATATGTCATTGTCCATTGTGATGACAATGGCATGGAGCATTGTGATACCAAGTGTCGTGGGGGATTGTGATGACAAAGGTAATGGAACATTTTGATGACAGGGGTTATGGAACATTGTGATGACAGGGGTGAGCCAGTATTGTAATGACTAGTGATGGAACATTGTGATATATGTGGTGAGAGAGCATATTGATGAGAAGTGCATGGAACATTGTGATGACAAGTGTTATGGAGCATAGCAATGATAAGGATGTGGAGTATTGTGATGACAAGCGCAAGGTGCATTGTGATGACTAGGGCATGGAGCATTGTGGTTACAAAGGCCTGGAGCATTTTAATGACAAGGGACCCAGAGCATTGAGATGAAATATTCATGGAGCATTGTGGTGAAAAAGATCACAGAGCCTTGTTTGAAGAGGGCATGGACCACTGTGATGACAAATGTCATGAAGAATTGTGATGACTGGAGTCACGGATCATTGTGATGACAGGAGTCATGGAGCATTGTGATGACAAGATTTATGGATTATTGTGATGAGAGTGGGCATGGCGCATTGTGATGACAAGGACATGGAACATTGTGATGACAAGGTCATGGAGTATTGTGAAGACAGGTGTCAGGGAGCATTGTGAAGACATATGTCATTGTCCATTGTGATGACAATGGCATGGAGCATTGTGATACCAAGTGTCATGGAGGATTGTGATGACAAAGGTAATGGAGCATTTTGATGACAAGGGCTTGGAACATTGTGATGACAAGGGTCATGGAGCATTGTGATGAGAAGGTCATGGAGCATTGGCCTGAAAATGTTCATGGAGTATTGAGATTATAGTGGTCAAGGTGCATTGTGATGACAAGGGAATGGAGCTTTGTGATGACAAGGTCCTGGAGCAGTGTGATGAGAAGACCATGGAGCCTTGTGATTACAAGTCTCATGGAGCATTCTGATGAATAGAGGCATGGAACATTGTGATTACAGGGGTCTTGGAGCATTGTGATGACAAGGGCAAGGAGCATTGTTATGAGAAGGCCATGGAGCATTCTGATGACATGTGTCATGGATCTTTGTGATGACAAGGGCATGGAACATTGTGATAACAGGGGTCTTGGAGCATTGTGATGACAAGGGTCACGGAGCCTTGGATGCCAAGGTGGTGGATCATTTTGATGGCAGGGGTCATGGAACATTGTTATGACAGGGGTAATGGAGCATTGTGATGAAAAGGGCATGGAACATTGGTCTGAAAATTTCATGAATTATTGTGTTGAGATTCGGCATGGAACATTGTGGTGACTAGGGCACGGAACACTGTTATACATGTGTCATGGAGGATTGTAATGACAAGGGCATGGAGCATTGTGATGAGAAGTTTATCGAGCAATGTGATGACAAGCGTCATGGAGCATTGTGGTGACAAGGGCATGGAGCAATGTGATGAAAGGTTTCATGTATCATTGTGATGAAATGGCATGGAGTATTGTGATGCCAAGGGTCATGGAGCTTTGTGATGACAAAGGTCGTGGAGCATTGTGATGACAAGGGAATGGAGCTTTGTGATGACAATATCCTGGAGCAGTGTGATGAGAAGACCATGGAGCCTTGTGATTACAAGTCTCATGGAGCATTCTGATGAATAGGGGCATGGAACATTGTGATTACAGGGGTCTTGGAGCATTGTGATGACAAGGGTCATGGAGCCTTGGATGCCAAGGCGGTGGAACATTGTGATGACAGTGTCATGGAGCAAATTGATGAAAAGTGTCATGGAACATTTTGATGACAGGGGTTATGAAACATTGTGATGTCAGGGGTCATGCAGCATTTTGATGAAAAGGGTCATGAAGCATTCTGATGAAAAGGTGCATGGAGCATTGAATTACAGTGGTTTGGAGTAATGTGATTACAAGGGCAAGGAGCATTGTGATGAGAAGGCAATGGAGCATTCTGATGACATGTGTCATAGAGCTTTGTGATGACAAGGAAATGGAGCATTGTGATGTCAGGGGTCATGAAACATTGGGATGACAGTGGTGAGCGAGTATTGTGATGACTAGTGATGGAACATTGTGATATATGTGGTGAGAGAGCATTTTGATGAGAAGTGCATGGAGCATTGTGATGACAAGTTATATGAAGCATAGCGATGAAAAGGATGTGGAGCATTGTGATGAAAAGAGCATGGCGCAGTGTGATGACATGTGTCATGGAGCATTGTGCTGACAAGCGCATGGAGCATTTTGATGACGAGTGTCATGGAGCATTGTGCTGACAAAGGCATGGAGTATTGTGATGACAAGGGACACAGAGCATTGTGATGAAAATTTCATGGAGCATTGTGGTGACGAAGATCACAGAGCCTTGTGTGACGAGGGCATGGACCACTGTGAGGAGAGAGGACATGAATCATTGTGATTACTGGAGTCACCAAACACTGTTATGAGAGTGGAATGGAGCATTGTGATGACAAGGGCATGGAGCAATGTGATGACAGGGGGATGGAATATTGGTCTGACAATTTTCATGAATTATTGTGATGACAGTGGGCATAGAGCATGGAGATGACAAGGGCATGGCACATTGTGGGGACAAAGGTCACAGAGCCTTGTGTGACGAGGGCATGGACCATTGTGAGGACAAACGTCATGAAGCATTGTGATGACTGGAATCACGGAGCATTGTGATGATACGGGTCATGGAGCATTGTGATGACAAGGGCATGGATCATTGTGATGACAGGGGCATGGAACATTGGTCTGACATGTTTCATGGATTATTGTGATGACAGGGGTCATGGAGCATTGTGATGACTAGTTCATGGAGCATTGTGATAACAGGGTCATGGAACATTGGTCTGACATGTTTCAAGGATTATTGTGATGACAGTGGTCATGGAGCATTGAGATGAAAAGTGGCATGGAGAATTGTGATTACAGAGGTCTTGGAGCATTGTGATGACAAGGCCGTGGAACATAGTGATGGCAGGTTTCATGGAGCATTTTTATGACAGGTGTAATGGAGCATTGTGATTACAAGGGAATGGAACAATGTAATGAGAGATTTCATTGAGCATTGTGATGACAATGGCATGGAGCATTCTGATGCCAAGGGTCATGGAACTTTGTGATGACAAATGTCATGGGGCAGTGTGATGACAAGGGCGTGGTGCACTGTGATGAGAAGGGCAGGGAGCATTGTGATGACAAGTTGTATGGAGCATAGCGATGAAAATGATGTGGAGCATTGTGATGAAAAGAGCATGGCACATTGTGATGACATGTGTCATTGAGCATTGTGCTGACAAGGACATGGAGCATTTTTATGACAAGTGTCATGGAGCATTGTGCTGACAAAGGCATGGAGCACTGTGTTGACATGGGACACAGAGCATTGTGATGAAAATTTCATGGAGCATTGTGTTGTCAAAGATCACAGAGCCTTGTGTGACGAGGGCATGGACCATTGTGATGAGAAAGGTCATGAATCATTGTGGTGACTGGAGTCACGGAGCACTGTGATGACAGGGGTCATGGAGCATTGTAATGACAAGGGCATGGATCAATATGATGACAGGGGCATGGAACATTGGTCTGACAAGTTTCATGGATTATTGTGATGACAGTGGGCATGGAATATTGAGAAGACAAGGGCATGGAGCATTGTGGGGACAAAGGTCACAGAGCCTTGTGTGACGAGGGCATGGACCACTGTGAGGACAAATGTCATGAATCATTGTGACGACTGGAGTCACGGAGCATTGTGATGACAGGGGTCATGGAGCATTGTGATGACAAGTGCATGGAGCATTGTGATAAGAGGGGCATGGAACATTGTTCTGACATGTTTCATGGATTATTGTTTTTACAGAGGGCATGGCGCATTGTGATGACAAGGGCATGGAACCTTGTGATGACAAGGTCATGGAGTATTGTGAAGACAGGTGTCAGGGAGCATTGTGATGACATATGTCATTGTCCATTGTGATGACAATTGCATGGAGCATTGTGATACCAAGTGTCATGGAGGATTGTGATGACAAAGGTAATGGAGCATTTTGATGACAAGGGCTTGGAACATTGTGACGACAAGTGTCATGGAGCATTGTGATGACAATGGCATGGAGAATTCTGATGATAATGTGCATGGAGCATTGAGATTACAGGGGTTTTGAAGCAATGTGATGACAAGGGCATGGAGCATTGTGATGAGAAGGCAATGGAACATTCAGATGACATGCGTCATGGAGCTTTGTGATGACAAGGACATGGAGCATTGTGATTACAGGGGTATTGGAGCATTTTGATGAAACGGGAATGGGTCATTGTGATAAAAAATGCATGGAGCCTTGTCATGACAGGGTTCAAGGAGCATATTGATGACAAATGTCATGGAGCATTTTGATGATAAGTTTATTGAGCAATGTGATGACAAAGAACATGGAGCATTGTGATGAGTAGACCATGGATAATTGTGATGACCAGCATCATGGGGCATTGTGATGACAAGTGTTATGGAACATTGTGATCAGAAGGGTTTGGTGCATTGTGATGACAGAGGTCATTGCGCACTTTGATTTCATTGTGATGACAATAGCACGAAATATTATGGTGATGGGCACGGTGCATTGTGATGAAAGGGTTCATGGAGCATTGACATGAAAAGGGGCATGTTGCATTGTGATTACAGGGGTGTTGGAGCATTGTGATGACAAGGGCATGGAGCATTGTGATGAGAAGGCCATGGAGCATTCTGATGACATGAGTCATGGAGTTTTGTGCTGACAAGGGCATGGAGAATTGTGATTACCCGGGTCATGGAATATTGTGATGACAGGCGTGAGGGAGTACTGTGATGACTAGTGATGGAACATTGTGATATCAGTGGTGAGAAGGCATTTTGAGGAGAAGTGCATGGAGCATTGTGATGACAAGGTTTATGGAGAATTTTGATGACAAGGATGTGGAACATTGTGATGACATGTGAATGGTGCATTGTGATGACATGGGTTATGGAGCATTGTGCTGACACGCGCATCAAGTATTGTGATTACAAGGACCATGGAGCATTGTGGTGACAAAGGCATGGAGCTTTGTGATGACAAGGGTCACAGAGCATTGTGATAAAAATTACATGGAGCATTGTGGTGACAAAGGTCACAGAGATTTTTGTGACGAGGTCATGGACCATTGTGATGACAAATGTCATGAAGCATTGTGATGACTGGAGTCACCGAGCATTGTGATAACAGGGGTCTTGGAGCATTGTGATGAAAAGGGAATGGATCATTGCGATGAAAAAGGCATGAAGCCTTGTCACGACCGTGTTCAAGGAGCATACTGATGACAAGTGTCAGCGAGCATTGTGATGCCAAGTGTATTGAGCATTGTGGTGACAAAGGTCATGGAGCATTGTTATGAGAAGACTTTGCATAATTGTGATGACGAGCGTCATGGGTCATGTGATGACAAGTGTTATGGAACATTGTGATCAGAAGGGTTTAGAGCATTGTGATGACAGAGGACATGGAGCATTTTGATTTCATTGTGATGATATTAGCATGAAATATTATGGTGTTGGGGGCATGGTGCATTGTGATGACAGTGTTCATGGAGCATTGAGATGAAAAGTGGCACGGAGAATAGTGATTACAGAGGTCTTGGAGCATTGTGATGACAAGAGTCATGGAGCCTTGTGATGACAAGGCCGTGGAACATTGTGATGGCATGGGTCATGGAGCATTGTTATGACAGGTGTAATGGAGCATTGTGATGACAAGGGCATGGAGCAATGTGATGAGAGATTTCATTGAGCATTGTGATGAAAATGGCATGGAACACTGTGATGCCAAGGGTTATGGAGCTTTGTGATGACAAATGTCAAGGGGCATTTGGATGACAAGGGCGTGGTCCATTGTGATGAGAAGGGCAGGGAGCATTGTGAGGACAGAGTCATGGCGCAATTTGAATAAAAGTGTCATGGAATATTTTGATGACAGTGGTTATGGAACATTGTGATGTGAGGGGTCATGAAGCATTGTGATGAAATGGGTCATGGAGCATTTTGTTACAGGGGTTATGGTACATTGTGATGTCAGGGGACATGGAGCATTGTGATGATAAGGGCATGTAGCACTGTGATGACAGTGATCATGGAACATTGTGATGACAGGCGTGAGCGAGTATTGTGATGACTAGTGATGGAACATTGTGATATAAGTGGTGAGAGAGCATTTTGATGAGAAGTGCATGGAGCATTGTGATGACAATTTTTATGGAGCACAGCGATGAAAAGGATGTGGAGCATTGTGATGAACAGAGCATGGCACATTGTGATGACATGTGTCATGGAGCATTGTGCTGACAAGCGCATGGAGCATTTTGATGACAAGTGTCATGGAGCATTGTGCTGACAAAGGCATGGAGCATTGTGGTGACAAGGGACACAGAACATTGTGGTGAAAATTTCATGGAGCATTGTGGTGACAAAGATCACAGAGCCTTGTGTGATGAGGGCATGGACCATTGTGAGGACAAAGGTCATGAATCATTGTGATGACTGGAGTCACGGAGCATTGTGATGACAGGGGTCATGGAGCATTGTGATGACAAGGGCATGGAACAATTTGATGACAGGGGCATGGAAAATTGGTCTGACAAGTTTCATAGATTTTTGTGATGACAGTGGGCATGGAGCATTGAGATGACAAGGGCATGGAGCACTGTGGTGACAAAGGTCACAGAGCCTCTTGTGACGAGGGCATGGATCATTGTGAGGACAAATGTCATGAAGCATTGTGATGACTGCAGTCACGGAGCATTGTGATGACAGGGGTCATGGAGCATTATGATGACAGTGGCATGGAGCATTGTGATGAGAGGGGCATGGAACATTGGTCTGACATGTTTCATAGATTATTGTGATGACAGTGGGCATGGCACATTGTGATAACAAGGGCATGGAACATTGTGATGACAAGATCATGGAGTATTGTGAAGACAGGTGTCAGGGATCATTGTGATGACATATGTCATTGTTCATTGTGATGACAATGGCATGGAGCATTGTGATACCAAGTGTCATGGAAGATTGTGATGACAAAGGTAATGGAGCATTTTGATGACAAGGCCTTGGAACATTGCGATGACAAGGGTCATGGAGCATTGTGATGACAAGGGCATGGAGCATTCTGATGAAAAGTTGCATGGAGCATTGAGATTACAGGGGTTTTTTAGCCATGTGATTACAAGGGCATGGAGCATTGTGATGAGAAGGCAATGGAGCATTCTGATGACATGCGTCATGGAGCTTTGTGATGACAAGGACATGGAGCATTGTGATTACAGGGGTCTTGGAGCATTGTGATGAAAAGGGAATGGATCATTGTGATGAAAAATGCATGGAGCCTTTTCATGACAGGGTTCAAGGAGCATACTGATGACAACAGTCAGGGAGCATTGTGATGATAAGTGTATTGAGCATTGTGATGACAAAGACCATGGAGCATTGTGATGAGAAGACGATGGATAATTGTGATGACCAGCGTCATGGGGCATTGTGATGACAAGTGTTATGGAACATTGTGATCAGAAGGGTTTGGTGCATTGTGGTGACAGAGGTCATTGAGCATTTTGATTTCATTGTGATGACAATAGCATGAAATATTATGGTGATGGGCATGGTGCATTGTGATGACAGGGTTCATGGAGCATTCAGATGAAAAGGGGCATGGAGCATTGAGATTACTGGGGTGTTGGAGCATTGTAATGACAAGCGCATGGAGCATTGTAATGAGAAGGCCATGGAGCATTCTGATGACATGCGTCATGGAGCTTAGTGATGACAAGGGCATGGAGAATTGTGATTACAGGGGTCATGGAATATTGTGATGACAGGGGTGAGGGAGTATTGTGATGACTAGTGATGGAACATTGTGATATCAGTGGTGAGAAGGCATTTTGAGGAGAAGTGCATAGAGCATTGTGATGACAAGTGTTATGGAACATTGTGATCAGAAGGGTTTGGTGCATTGTGGTGACAGAGGTCATAGAGCATTTTGATTTCATTGTGATGACAATAGCATGAAATATTATGGTGATGGGCATGGTGCATTTTGATGACAGGGTTCATGGAGCAGGGAGATGAAAAGGGGAATGGAACATTGTGATAACAGCAGTCTTGGAGCATTGTGATGACAAGGGCATGCAGCATTGTGATTACAGGGGCCGTGGAGAATTATGATGACAAGGGTCATGGAGCCTTGTGATGACAAGGCTGTGGAACATTGTGATGGCAGTGGTCATGGAGCATTGTTATGACAGGGGTAATGGAGCATTGTGATGACAAGAGCATGGAGCATTCATCTGAAATATTTCATGGATTATTGTGATGAGAGGGGGAAGGAGCATTGTGATGACAAGGGCACGGAATTCTGAGATACATGGGTCATGCAGGATTGTAATGACAATCACATGGAGCATTGTGATAAGAAGGACATCGAGCATTGTGAGGAAAAGCGTCATGGAGCTTTGTGATGACAAGGCCATGGAGCAATGTGATGAGAGGGTTCATGGAGCATTGTGATGACAATGGCATGCAGCATTGTGATGCCAAGGGTCATGGAGCTTTGTGATGACAAAGGTCATGGAGCATTTTGATGACAAGTGTGTGGTGCACTCTGTTGTGAATGGCGGGGAGCACTGTGATGACAGGGTCATGGAGAAATTTGATGAAAATTGTCATGGAACATTTTGATGAAAGTGGTTATGGAACGTTGTGATGTCAGGGGTCCTGGAGCATTTTGATGAAAAGGGTCATGGAGCATTTTGATGACAAGGATTATGGAACATTTTGATGTCAGGGGTCATCGAACATTGTGATGATAAGTGCATTTAGCATTGTGATGACAGGATTCATGGAACATTGTGATGACAGGGGTGAGGGAGTATTGTGATGAATAGTGATGTAACATTGTGATATCACTGGTGAGAGATCATTTTGATGAGAAGTGCATGGAGCTTTGTGATGACAAGATTTATGGAGCACTGTGATGAAAAGATTGTGGAGCACTGTGGTGACAAGGGTCAAATAGCATTGTGATGAAAAGTTCATGGAGCATTGTGGTGAAAAATATCACAGAGATTGTTGATGACTAGGGCATGTACCATTGTGACGACAAAGGTCATGAAGCATTGAGATGACTGGAGTCACGGAGCATTGTGATGACAGGGGTCATGGAGCATTGTGACAACAAGGGCATGGAGCATTGTGATGACAAGTGTCATGGAGGATTCTGATGACAAAGGTAATGGAGCATTGCGATGACAATCGCTTGGAGCATTGTGATGACAAGGGTCAGGGAGCATTGTACTGACAAGTGCATGGAGAATTGTGGTGACAAGTGTCATGCAGCACTCTGATGACATGCTTGAGAAGTATTTTGATGACAATGGCATGGAGCATTCTGATGACATGCGTCATGGAGCTTTGTGATGACAAGGGCATGGAGCATTGTGAGGAGAAGTCCATCGAGCGTTGTGATGACAAGCCTCATGGAGATTTGTGATGACAAATGCATGGAGCAGTGTGATGAGAGGGTTCATGGAGCATTGTTATGACAATGGAATGGAGCATTGTGATGCCAAGGGTCATGGATCTTTGTGATGACAAAGGTCATGGAGCATTTTGATGACAAGGGCATGGTGCATTGTGATAAGAAGTGCAGGGAGCATTGTGATGACATGGGTTATGGAGCATTGTGCTTACATGCGCATCGAGCATTGTGATGACAAATGTCATGGAGCATTGTGCTGAAAATTGCATGGAGCTTTGTGATGACAAGGGTCACAGAGCATTGTGATGAATAGTTCATGGAGCATTGTGATGACAGTCATGGAGCAATCTGATGAAATGTATCATGGAACATTTTGATGACAGGGGTTATGGAACATTGTGATGTCAGGGGTCATGGAGCATTGTGATGAAAAGTGTCATGGAGCATTTTGTGACAGGGGTTATGGAACATTGTGATGTCAGGGGTCATGGAGCATTGTGACGAAAAGTGTCATGGAGCATTTTGTGACAGGGGTTATGGAACATTGTGATGTCAGGGGTCATGGAGCATTGTGAAGATATGGACATGTAACATTGTGATGATATGGGCATGTAGCATTTTTATGACAGGGTTCATGGAACATGGTGATGACGGGGTGAGGGAGTATTGTGATGACTAGTGATGGAACATTGTGATATATGTGGTGAGAGAGCATTTAGATGAGAAGTGCATGGAGAATTGTGATGACACGTTTTATGGAGCATAGCGATGAAAAGTATGTGGAGCATTGTGATGACAAGCGCTTGGCGAATTGTTATGACATGGGTCATGGAGCATTGTGCTGACAAGTGCATGGAGCATTGTGATGACAAGCGTCATGGAACATTGTGCTGACAAAAGCATGTAGCATTGTGATGACAAGGTTCATAGGGTTTTGTGATGAAAAGTTCATGGAGCATTGTGGTGACAAAGGTCACAGAGCCTTGTGTGACGAGGGCATGGACCATTGTGATGACAAAGGTAACGATTCATTGTGATGACTGGAGGCATGGAGCACTGTGATGACAAGGGCATGGAGCACTGTGATGACAGGCGCATGGAACATTGGTCTGACCAGTTTCAAGGATTATTGTGATGACAGTGTGCATGACACATTGTGATGACAAGGGCATGGAGCATTGTGATGACAAGGTTATGGATTATTGTGAAGACAGGTGTCAGGGAGCAGTTTGATGACATATGTCATTGTCCATTGCGATGACAATGGCATGGAGTGTTGTGATGCCAAGTGTCATGGAGGATTGTGATGACAAATGTAACGGAGCATTTTGATGACAAGGGCTTAGAACATCGTGATGACAAGGGTCATGGAGCATTGTGATGACAAGATCATGGAGCATTGTGATGACAAATGTCACAGAGCCTTGTGTGACGAGGGCATGGACCATTGTGATGACAAAGGTCATGAAGCATTGTGATGATTGGAGTAACGGAGCATTGTGATGACATGGGTCAGGGAGCATTGTGATGACAAGAGCATGGAGCATTGTGAAAAAAGGGGCATGGAACATTGGTCTGACAAGTTTCATGGATTATTGTGATGACAGTGGGCATGGGACATTGTGATGACAAGGGCATGGAGCACTGCATTGACAAAGGTCACAGAGCCTTGTGTGACAAGAGCATGGACCATTGTGATATAAAATGTCATAAAGCATTGTGATGACTAGAGTCACGGAGCATTGTGATGAGAGGGGCATGGAACATTGGTCTGACAATTTTCATGGATTATTGTGATGACAGTGGGCATGGATCATTGTGATGACAAGGGCATGGAGCATTGTGATGACAAGGTCATGGAGTATTGTGAAGACAGATGTCAGGGAGCATTGTGATGACATATGTCATGGTCAATTGCGATGACAATGGCATGGAACATTGTGATGCCAAGTGTCATGGAGAATTGTGATGACAAGTGTTATGGAACATTGTGATCAGAAGGGTTTGGAGCATTGTGATGACAGAGGTAATTGAGCATTTTCATTGCCTTGTGATGACAATAGCATGAAATATTATGGTGATGGGCACGGTGCATTGTGATGACATGGTTCATGAAGCATTGAGAAGAAAAGTGGCATGGAGCATTGTGATTACAGGGGTCTTGGAGCATTGTGATGACAAGGGTCATGGAAGCTTGTGATGACAAGGCCGTGGAACATTGTGAAAGCAGGTGTCATGGAGCATTGTTATGACAGGGGTAATGGAGCATTGTGATGACAAGGGTATGGGACATTGGTCTGAAAAATTTCATGGATTATTTTGATGAGAGTGGGCATGGAGCATTGTGATGACAAGGGCACGAAACACTGTGATACGTAGATCATACTGGATTGTAATTACAAGGGCATGTATCATTGTGTTGAGAAGGACATGGAGCATTGTGATTACAAGGGTCATGGAGATTTGGGATGACAAGTGCATGGAGCAATGTGATGAGAGGCTTCATGGAGCATTGTGATGACATTGCAATGGAGCATTGTGATGCCAATGGTCATGGAGCTTTGTGATGACAAATGTCATCGAGCATTTTGATGACATGTGTTATGGAGCATTGTGATGAAACGGGTCACAGAGCATTTTGATTACATGGGTTATGGAGCATTGTGATATCAGGGGTCATGGAGCACTGTGATGATAAGGGCATGTAGTATTGTGATGACAGAGGCCAGCGAAAATTGTGATGAAACGGGTGAGGGAGTATTGTTATGACTAGTTGATGGAACATTGTGATATCAGTGGTGACGGATCATTTTGATGAGAAGTGCATGTGGCATTGTGATGACAAGCTGGTGGAGCATTTTGCTGACAAGCGCATGGAGCATTGTGATGACAAGGGTCATTGAGTATTGTGCTGAGAAAGGCATGGAGCATTGTGATGACAAGGGTCATGGAGCATTGTGATGAAAAGTTCATGGAGCATTGTGGTGACACAGGTCACAGAGCCTTGTGATGACGAAGGCATTGACCATTGTGATGACAAAGATCATGAAGCATTGTGGTGAATGGAGTCACGGAGCATTGTGATGACAGGGGTCATGGAGCATTGGGATGTCAAGGGCATGGAGCATTGGTCTCACAAATTTCATGGATTATTGTGATGACAGTGGGCATGGTGCATTGTGATGAAAAGAGCATGGAACATTGTGATGACAACGTCATGGATTATTGTGAAGACAGGTGTCAGGGAAAAATGTGATGACATATGTCACGGTCCATTGTGGTGCCAATGACATGGAGCATTGTGATGCCAAGTGTCATGGAGGATTTTGATGACAAAGGTAAAGGAGCATTGTGATGATCAGGACATGGAGCAATGTGATGGCAAGACAGTGGAGCATTGTGATGAGAAGACCATGGATAATTGTGATGACGAGCATCATGGAGCTTTATGATGAAAAGAGCCATGGAGCCTTCTGACATAAGATATCACTTATGAAGGAAATGTAAACATGGCTAAACATGAACTGAATTAGGAAAGAGAACAGAGTCTCACATTTAGAAAACACTCTTATGACAGCTTAAGGGGGAAGGAGAGGTGGGGTGATGCATAAAACCAGAGTTTGATATTAGTACAGGTAGCATTCCAAAAACCAAATACGTAATAAAAAGACCTACACTTTCCTCAGTGAAAGGGACTCAAAACCCCATATTTCCTGCAGAGGAATATATCTGAGTAGTAAGAATCTTAAAACCTATATATTGATATGTCTCCATAAGGGAATCAAGTTTGTCTATACTGGCATTAACATGGCAGCGAGAATCAGTTCAAACCCACTATAAAAAAGAATTTCAAAAACAAACAAACAAAAAAAAAAACGGGAAATTCTTTACAATTCCTTCAGGGGATCTGATGAAACCTGGAATGACCCTATCTACAACGACAGCTGGATGTGGCATAAGGCTGGACACTTGGGACTGAGAGTATTGGTGACATTCGGTGAGCAAATGCAGACCATTTAAAGCAATAATGCATGGCACACATTCCTAGGGTCCCAACTCTCCAGGTTGAAGGGAATATTACTACAGCTATAACATGTACGGGAAACCTAGAGAATGGACACACTCTGAATAAGAAAGGTTTCTAGAACACAACTAATAGTCCCTCTCCTGGTTCTCCAGCTAGAATTTCCAACTGCTTTACTATCAATCTCCCAAATTGGAGGGACAGCCCCTTTAACCTCCTGGTCCACACAGTATGCCAATTTGGCAGAGGATGAAAGGGAAGATGGAGGACCAATGAGAGATTAGCTGTTAGGCATTTGGACGGGGACATGTCACTCTAATTTCCCAGCAGGAAGAAGAATTAACCAAAGTCTCAGCCACCACGCCGGGAACCAGTATAGGTCCTGAACCAAAAGTTTGGAGTTGCGGTCAGCTCACAAAAAAGGAGTTGAAAAATGGAGCTCAGGGGCACAGCAATTCACAAACTGGCCGAGTAATAAAGGACAACTATAGTCCAAAAACCTGCTGAGGGAAGGCAACCAGGTGGACTTGAAAGCGGGCCAGTATAGCAGGAAACAGATTTCTAGAGGTACATTGGAATCTCCTTTAAAGCACAGGAAGAGGGGCACAATTTCGACAATGATGCACTTGGCCAAAAAGCACGTATGCATTTTCTCCTGAATATATTTAGGAGAAAACGCATACGCCCATTTTGGCCAAGCAAGCAAGCGGGCAATGCAAATCTGCACTACAAAATGTATCACTTCCCACCGGTCAAAAGGCATATCTGCAAAATGTGTAAAAATCAGAAAGGCAAGACAGGCCCTGGAGAACAGGAAGCCTAGTTATGCTGATGGGTGGGATGTAAATTACCAACTGCCTTTGTGGAGGAGTTCACTGTGTTCCCTAAAAGAAGTAAACAAGAGAGCTACAGAGCCAAGGGCACTTCCTCTCTAGGGAATATAACTTGGGAAAACTGAAAATCAATAAGACAGAGCCACCCCAAAATTTATGGCTGCACTGCTTACAAGAACCTCAACTTGCGTACACCTTAAATATCCGAGGAAAGACAAAAATGTTTCAAGAAATAGTGTTACTTACGTATGATGGAATATCCCTCAGCCATGAAATCAATGTCATAAGGCCAGTAGCAGCAAAATGAGTGGATTAAGGTACGATGATTCTAAGTGAAATAAGTCACAGAGAAAAAGAAACTTATCATAAGATATCACTTATGAAGGTCCTGTAAACATGGCTTCACATGAACTGATTTAGGAAAGAGAACAGAGTCTCAGATTTAGGAAACACTCTTATGCCTGCTTAAGGGGGAAGGGGAGGTGGGGTGATGCATAAAACCAGAGTTTGATAGTAGTACAGGTACTGTTCCAAAAACCAAATATGGAATAGACAAGACCTAAACATTCCTCAGTGAAGGGACACAAAACCCCATATTTCCTGCAGAGGAATATATCTGACTAGTAAGAACCTTAAAACCTATGTATTGATATGTCTCCGTAAGGGAAACAAGTGTGTCTAGATTGGCATAAACATGGCAGTGAGAATCAGCTCAAACCGACTATAAAAAGGAATTTCAAAAACAAAACAAAAAAACAGGGAATTTCTTTACAATTCCTTCAGGGCCTCTGATGAAACCTGGAATGATCCTATCTACAACGACAGCTTGATGTGGCATAAGGCTGGAAACTAGGGACTGAGAGGATTGGTGAGATTTGGTGAGCAAATGCAGACCATTTAAAGCAATAATGCGTGGCACACATTCCAAGGGTCCCAACTCTCCAGGTTGAAGGGAATATTACTACAGCTATAACATGTACGGGAACCCTAGAGAATGGACACACTGTGAATACGAAATGTTTCTAAAACTCAACTAATAATCCCTCTCCTGTTGCTCCGGCTTGATTTTCCAATAGCTTTACTATCAATCTCGCACCTTGGAGAGACAGCCACTTTAACATCCTGATTCGCACAGGTTGCCTATTTGGTAGAAATTAAAAGGGAAGAGGGAGAACCAATGAGAGAGTAGCTGTTATGCATTCGGACGGTCACATGTCACTCTAATTTCCCGGCAGTAAGAAGAATTAACCAAAGTCTCAGGAACCCACTGGGATTCAGTATAGGTCCTGAACCAATATTTTGGACTCGCGGTTAGCTCACAAAAAACAGGTTGAAAAATGGAGCTAAGGGGCACAGCAATTCACAAACTGGCAGAGTAATAAAGAACAACTATTGTCCAAAAGTCTGTTGAGGGAAGGCAACGAGGCGGACTTGAAAGTTAGCCTGAATAGCAGGAAAAACATTTCAAGAGGTACATTGGAATCGCCTTTAAAGCACAGGAAGAGGGGCACAACGTCGACAATGATACACTTGCCCAAAAAGTTCGTATGTCTTTTCTCCTGAGTATATTCAGGAGAAAAGGCAAACGCCCTTTTTGGGCAAGCAAGCAAGCGGGCAATGCAAATCTGCACTACAAAAAAGTATCACTTCACACCGGTCAAAAGGTATATGCGCAAAATGTGTAAAAACCAGAAAGGCAAGAAAGGCCCTGGAGAACAGGGAGCCTAGTTATGCTGATGGGCAGGATGTAAATTGCCAACCGCCTCTCTGGAGGAGTGCTATGTGTTCCCTAAAACAATTAAACAACAGAGCTACAGAGCCAAGGGCACTTCCAGTCTAGGGAATATACCTTGGGAAAACTGAAAATCAATAAGACAGAGCCACCCCAAAATTTAGCGCTGCACTGTTTACAAGAACCTCAACTTGGGTACACCTTAAATAATCCAGGAAAGACTAAATTGGTTCAAGAAATTTTGGTACTTACGTATGCTGGATTATCCCTAAGCCATGAAATCAATGTCATACGGCCAGTAGCAGCAAAATGAGTGGATTCATGTACGAGGATTCTAAGTGAAATAAGTCACAGAGAAAAAGAAACTTATCATAAGATATCACTTATGAAGGTCCTGTAAACATGGCTACACATGAACTGAGTTAGGAAAGAGAATAGAGTCTCACATTTAGAAAACACTCTTATGCCTGTTCAAGGGGGAAAGAGAGGTTGGGTGATGCATAAAACCAGAGTTTGATATTAGTACAGGTACCATTAAAAAAACCAACTACGGATTAGACAAGACCTACACCTTCCTCAATGAAAGGGACTCAAAACCCCATATTTCCAGCAGAGGAATATATCTGTCTAGTAAGAATCTTAAAACCTATGTATTGATATGTTTCTGTAAGGGAATCAAGTGTGTCTAGACTGGCTTAAACATGGCAGTGAGAATCAGTTCAAATCCACTATAAAAAGGAATTTCAAAAACAAAACAAAAAAACACGGAAATTCTTTACAATTCCTTCAGGGACTCTGATGAAACCTGGAATTATCCTATTTACAATGACAGCTGGATGTGGCATAAGGCTGGACACGTGGGACTGAGAGGATTGGTGAGCTTCGGTGAGCAAATGCAGACCTTTTAAAGCAATAATGCGTGGAACACATTCCAAGTGTCCCACCTCTGCAGGTTGAAGGGAATTTTACTACAGATATAACATGTACGGGAAACCTAGAGAATGGACACACTGTGAATATGAAAGGTTTCTAAAACTCAACTAATAATCCCTCTCCTGGTGCTCCGGTTTGACTTTCCAACTGATTTACTATCAATATCCCAACTTGGAGAGACATCCCCTTTAACCTCCTGGTTCACACAGGTTGCCAATATGGCAGAGGCTGAAAGGGAAGAGGTAGAATCAAAGAGAGAGTACCTGCTACGCATTTGGATTGTCACATGTCACTCTAATTTTCTGGCAGTATGAAGAATTAACCAAAGTCTCAGCAACGCTCCAGGAACCAATATAGGTCCTGAACCAAAATTTTGTACCTGGCGTCAGCTCACAAAAAACAAGTTGAAAATGGAGCTCAGGGGCAAAGCAATTCACAAACTGGCAGAGTAATAAAGGACAACTATCGTCCAAAAATCTTTTGAGGGAAGGCAACGAGGCGGACTTGAAAGCGGGCCAGAATAGCAGGAAACAGATTTCAAGAGGTACATTGGAATTGCCTTTAAAACACCGGAAGAGGGGCACAACTTCGACAATGATGCACTTGGCCAAAAAGGGCGTATGCGTTTTCTCCTGAATATATTCAGGAGAAAACGCATACTCACATTTTGGCAAAGCAAGCAACCGGGCAATGCAAATCTGCACTACAAAGAAGTATCACTTCCCACCGGTCAAAAGGGACATCTGCAAAATCTGTAAAAACCAGAAAGACAAGACAGGCCCTGAAGAACAGGGATCCTATTTATGCTGATGGGCAGGATGTAAATTGCCAACTGCCTCTCTGGAGGAGTGGATTTTCTTCCCTAAAACAAGTAAACTACAGAGCTACAGAGCCAAGGGCACTTCCAGTCTAGAGAAGATACCTTGGGAAAACTGAAAATCAATAAGACAGAGCCACCGCAAAATTCAGGGCTGCACTGCTTACAAGAACCTCAACTTGGGTGCACCTTAAATATCCCAGGAGAGACAAAAATGGTTCAAGAAATTGTGGTAATTACGTACGATGGAATATCCCTCAGCCACGAAATCAATGTCATAAGGCCAGTAGCAGCAAAATGAGTCGATTCAGGTACGATGAATCTAAGTGAAATAAGTCACAGAGAAGAAGAAACTTATCATAAGATATCACTTATGAAGGTCCTGTAAACATGGCTACACATGAACTGAGTTAGGAAAGAGAACAGTGTCTTACATTTAGAAAACACTCATATCCCTGCTTAAGGGGGAAGGATAGGTGGGGTGATACATAAAACCAGAGTTTGATATTAGTACAGGTACTGTTCCAGAAACCAACTATGGAATAGACAAGACCTACACCTTCTTCAGGGAACGGGACTCCAAACCACATATTTCCCTCAGAGGAATATATCTGATCAGTAATAATCTTAAAACCTATGTATTAATATGTCTCCATAAGGCAATCAAGATTGTGTAGACTGGCATAAACATGGCAGTGAGAATCAGCTCAAACCCAGTATAAAAAGGAATTTCAAAAACAAAACAAAAAACATGGAAATTCTTTACAATTCCTTCAGGGGCTCTGATGAAACATGGAATGACCATATCTACAAAAACAGCTGGATTTGGCATAAGGCTGGACCCTTGGGTATGAGAGGATTGGTGAGATTCAGTGAGCAAATGCAGACCATTTAAAGCAATAATGCGTGTCACACATTCCAAGGGTCCCAACTCTCCAGGTTCTAGGGAATATTACTACAGCTATAACATGTACGGCAAACCTAGAGAATGGACACACTGTGAATATGAACGGTTTCTAAATCTCAACATATAATCCCTCACCTGCTGGTCTGGTTTGACTTTCGAACTGCTTTACTATCACTCTCCCTAGTTGGAGAGACAGCCCCTTTAACCTCCTGGTTCGCACAGGTTGTCAATTTGGCAGAGGCTGAAAGGGCAGATGTAGAACCAATAAAAGAGTAGCTGTTAGGCATTTGGACGGGCACATGTCACTCTAATTTCGCGGCAGGAAGAAGAATTAATAAAATTCTCAGCCACCCACTGGGAAACTGTATAGGCCCTGAACCAAAATTTTGGACTTGTGGTCAGCTCACAAAAAACTAGTTGAAAAATGGAGCTCAGGGGCACAGCAATTCACAAAATGGCAGAGGACTAAAGGGCAACTATCGTCCAAAAATCTGTTGAGGGAAGGCAACGAGGCGGACTTGAAAGCAAGCTGGAATAGCAGGAAACCGATTTCAAGAGGTACATTGGAATCGTCTTCAAAGCACAGGAAGAGTGGCACAACTTCGTCAATGTTGCACTTGGCAAAAAAGTGTGTATGCGTTTTCTCCTGAATATATTCAGGAGAAAACGCATACGCCCTTTTTGGTCAAGCAAGCAAGCGGGCAATGCAAATCTGCATTAAAAAGAAGTATCACTTCCCAGCGGTCAAAAGGGACATCCGCAAAATGTGTAAAAACCAGAAAGACAAGGCAGGCCCTGGAGAACAGAGAGCCTAGTTATGCTGATGGGCGGGATGTAAATTTCCAACTGCCTGTATAGGGGAGGGCATTGTGTTCCCTAAAACAAGTAAACAACACAGCTACAGTGCCAAGGGCACTTCCAGTCTAGGGAATATACCTTGGGAAAACTGAAAATCAATAAGACAGAGCCACCCCAAAATTTAGGTCTGCACTGCCTACAAGAACCTCAACATGAGTACACCTTAAATATCCCAGGAAAGACAAAATTGGTTCAAGAAATTGTACTTATGTACAATGGAATATCCCTGAGCCATGAAATCAATGTCATAAGGCCACTAGCAGGAAAATGATTGGATTCAGGTACAATGATTCTAAGTGAAATAAGTCACAGAGAAAAAGAAACTTACAATAAGATATCACTTATTAAGTTCCTGTAAACATGGCTACACATGAACTGAGTTAGGAAAGAGAACAGAGTCTCACGTTTAGAAAACACTCTTATGCCTGCTTAAGGGGAAAGGAGCGGAGGGGTGATGCATAAAACCAGAGTTTGATATTCGTACAGCTACCGTTCCAAAACCCAAATATGGAATAGACAAGACCTACACCTTCCTCAGTGAAAGGGACACAAAACCCCATATTTTCCACAGAGGAATATATCTGACTAGTAAGAATCTTAAAACCTATGTATTGATATGTGTCCGTAATGGAATGAAGTGGGTCTAGACTGGCATAAACATGGCAGTGAGAATCAGCTCAAACCCACAATAAAAAGGAATTTGAAAAACAAAACAAAAAAACAGGGAAATTCTTTACAATTCCTACAGGGGCTCTGATGAAACCTGGAATGACACTCTCTACAAGAACAGCTGGATGTGGCATAAGCCTGGAAACCTGGGACTGAGAGGTTTGTTGAGATTCAGTGAGCTAATGCAGACCATTCAAAGCAATAATGCGTGGCACACATTCCAAGGGTCCCAACTATCCAGGTTGAAGGGAATATTACTACAGCTATAACATGTACAGGAAACTTAGAGAATGGACACACTGTGAATATGAAAGGTTTCTAAAACTCAACTAAGAGTCCCTCTTATGGTGCTCCGGTTTGAATTTCCAACTGCTTTATTATCAATCTCCCAACTTGGAGAGACATCACCTTTAACCTCCTGGTTCTCACAGGTTGCGTGTTTGGCAGGGGATGAAAGGGAAGAGGGAGAACCAATGAGAGAATAGCTGCTAGGAATTTGGACGGGCACATGTCACTCTAATTGCTCGGCAGGAAGAAGAATTAATCAAATTCTCAGCCACCCACTGGGAACCTGTAGAGTTCCTGAACGAAAATTTTGGACTTGTGGTCAGCTCACAAAAAATGAGTTTAAAAATGGAGATCAGGGGCACAGCAATTCACAAACAGGCAGAGTACTAAAGGGCAAATATCGTCGAAAAATCTGTTGGGGAAGGCAACGAGGTGGACATGAATGCGCACCGGAATAGAAGGAAACAGATTTCAAGAGGTAAATTGGAATCGCCTCCAAAGCACAGGAAGAGGGGCACAACTTCGACCATGATGCACTTGGCCAAAAAGGGCGTATGTGTTTTCTCCTGAATATATTAAGGAGAAAAAGCATACTCCCTTTTTGTCCAAGCAAGCAAGCCAACAATGCAAATCTGCACTACAAAGAAGTATCACTTCCCACCGGTCAAAATGGATATCTGCAAAATGTGTAAAAACCAGGAAGGCAAGACAGGCGCTGGAGAACAGGGAGCCTTTTTATGCTGATGTGCGGGATGTAAATTGCCAACTGCCTCTCTGGAGGAGTGCATTGTGTTGCCTAAAACAGGTAAACACCAGAGCTACAGAGCCAAGGGCACTTCCAGTCTAGGGAATATACCTTGGGCATACTGAAAATCAATAAGACAGAGCCACCCCAAAATTTAGCGCTGCACTGCTTACACGAACCTCAACTTGGGTACACCTTAAATATCGCAGGGAAGACAAAAATGGTTCAAGAAAATGTGTTACTAATGTACGATGGAATATCCCTAAGCCATGAAATCAATGTCATAGGCCAGTAGCAGCAAAATGAGTGGATTCAGGTTCGATGATTCTAAGTGAAATAAATCACAGAGAAAAAGAAACTTATCATAAGATATCACTTATGAAGGTCCTGTAAACATGGCTACACATGAACTGAGTTAGGAAACAGAACAGAGTCTCACATTTAGAAAACACTCTTATGTCTGCTTAAGGGGGAAGGAGAGGTGGGGTGATGCATAAAACCAGAGTTTGATATTAGTACAGGTAACGTTCCAAAAAACAACTACAGAATAGACAAGACCTACACTTTCGTCAGTGAAAGGGACTCAAAACCCAATATTCCTGCAGAGGAATATATCTGACTAGTAAGAATATTAAAACATTTGTATTGATATGTCTCTGTAAGGGAATCAAGTGTGTCTAGACTGGCATAAACATGGCAGTGAGAATCAGCTCAAACCCACTATAAAGAGGAATTTCAAAAACAAAACACATAAACAGGGAAATTCTTTACAATTCCTTCAGGGGCTCTGATGAAACCAAGAATGACCCTATCTACAACGACAGCTGGATGTGGCATAAGGCTGGACACCTGGGACTGAGAGGATTTGCGAGATTCAGTGAGCAAATGCAGACCATTTAAAGCAATAATGCGCCCCGGAGGCTCGGACCCTCGGCGTGAGCTGGAAGGCTGCTGCGGCGGCGGAGGCCTGCGCCTCGGAGGCGCCTCGGGTCTGCCAGCCGCTGGGACCCGTACCTGCATCCGGTCGCCGCGGGCGTTGGAGGAGCTCCTTTGCTTGTGCGCCTCGCCTCGCCAGCTCTCGGGATGCGGCCCCCGCACTTGCTGATACATCAGAAATTCATCTACACGTGGAACAACTCCAACAGAACACCTACTGAACGCTGACAGAAGACCTCAGACCCCCCAAAAGGCAAGAAACTCCCCACATACCTGGGTAGGTCAAAAGAAAAAAAGAATAAACAGAGACAATAGGATATGGACGGGACCTGCACCAGTGGGAGGGAGCCGTGAAGGAGGGAAGGTTTCTACACACTACAAGCCCCTTCGTGGGCGGAGACTGCAGGTGGCGGAGGGGGAAAGCTTCGGAGTATCGGAGGAGAGCACAGCAACAGGGGTGCGGAGGGCAAAGCAGAGAGATTTTGGCACAGAGGATCGGTGCCCTCAGGCACACACCAGCCCGAGAGACTTGTCTGCTCGGCCGCCAGGGCGGGCGGGGCTGGGAGCTGAGTCTCGGGTATCGGCTTTCAGTCGGAGCGCAGGGAGAGGACTGGGGCTGGCAGCAGGAAGAGACCCTGAAGGGGTTAGTGCTAGCCCGGAGGGAGTCCGGGGAAAGGGTCTGGAGCTACCGGAGAGGGAAGAGACTTTTTTCCCTTTTGTTGCCTGGTGCGCGAGCAGAGGGCATTTCCCTCCCTCCCCTCTGCCTGAGTGAGCCAGAGCCCCCGAACCAGCGGCTCCTTTAAACCCGTCCTGTCTGAGCGAAGAACGGACGCCCTCCGGCGACCTACGCGCAGAGGCGGGGCCAGGTCCAAGGCTGAGACCCGGGAGCTGTGAGAGCAGAGACAGGGAAATCTCTCTGTGCAGCCTCGGAGGCAGCGGATTAAAGCTCCACGGTCCATTTGATGTGCCCTGCGTCTGTGGAGTGCATGAATGGACAGCGAATCATCCCAAATTGAGGAAGTGGACCTTGAGGACAAGATTTAAGACTTCCCCCCCTTTTTTTTTCCTCTTTTTACAACGAATTATCTCAAATTAAGGAGGTGGACTTAGCAAGATTTCAGACTTTTCGCCCTTTTCCTCTTTTTACAACGAATTATCCCAAATCGAGGAGGTGGACTTGGAGAGCAAGATTTTTGATTTTTCCCCCTGCTCTCTTTTTGTGAATGTGTATGTGTAATCTTCTGTGTAAGATTCTCTCTGTATAGCTTTGCTTCCACCATATGTCCCAGGGTTCTATCGGTCCGTGTTTTTTTTCAATAATTACTTTTTAATTTTAATAATGCTACTATATTTCATACTTTATTCTATTTTACTTTATCTGCTCTTTCTTTTTTTCCTCCCTTCCCTTCCTCCCTCCCTCCCTCCGCTCCTCCTTTCCTTCTTTCTTTTTCTTTCCTCCATCCCTCCCTCCCTCCCACCCTTCTTCTTTCCACTTTCTTTTTCTATCCTTCCTCCCTCCCTCCCTCCCTCCTGTCTTTCTTTCTTTCTTTCCTTCCTCCCTCCCTCCCTCTCTTCTTCCATTCACTCTTCTTTTTGCTTTCATTCCTCCCTCCCTCCCTCCTTTCTTTCCTTCTTTCTTTCCATCCTTCCTCCCTCCCTCCTTTCTTCCTTCCTTCCTTCCTTCCTTCCTTTCTTCCCTTCTTCCTTTCTTTCAATCTCTCTTTCTTTCTTCTACTAATTATTTCTCTCTACTTTTTCTCACTGTTATTCTGAGCCGGGTGGATGAAAGGCTCTTGGTGCTGCAGCCAGGAGTTAGTGCTGTGCCTCTGAAGTGGGAGAGCCAACTTCAGGACACGGGTCCACAAGAGACCTCCCAGCTCCACATAATAGCAAACAGCAAAAATCTCCCAGGGAACTCCATCTAACACCAGCACCCAGCTTCAGTCAATGACCAGCAAGCTACAGTGCTGGTCACCCTATGCCAAGCAACTAGCAAGGCAGGAACACAACCCCACCCATTAGCAGAGAGGCTACCTAAAAACATAATAAGGCCACAGACACCCCAAAACACACCACCAGACGTGGACCTGTCCACCAGAAAGACAAGATCGAGCTTCAACCACCAGAACACAGGCATTAGTCCCCCCCACCAGGAAGCCTACACAACCTACTGAAACAACCTTAGCCACGGGGGACAGACACCAAAAACAACGGGAACTACGAATCTGCAGCCTGCAAAAAGGAGACCCCAAACACAGTAACATAAGCAAAATGAGAAAGCAGAAAAACACACAGCAGGTGAAGGAGCAAGATAAAAACCTACCAGACCTAACAAATGAAGAGGTAATAGGCAGTCTACCTGTAAAAGAATTCAGAATAATGATAGTAAAGCTGATCCAAGATTCTATTTCCCAGATCCAAAATCTTGGAAATAGAATAGACAATATGCAAGAAACAGTTAACAAGGACCTAGAAGAACTAAAGATGAATCAAGCATCGATTAAAAACACAATAAATGAAATGAAAAATACTCTAGATGGGATCAATAGCAGAATAACTGAGGCAGAAGAACGGATAAGTGAGGTGGAAGATAAAATAGTGGAAATAACTGATGCAGAGAAAAATAAAGAAAAAAGAATGAAAAGAACAGAGGACAGTCTCAGAGACCTCTGGGACAACATTAAACGCACCAACATTCGAATTATAGGGGTTCCAGAAGAAGAAGAGAAAAAGAAAGGGACTGAGAAAATATTTGAAGAGATTATAGTTGAAAACTTCCCTAATATGGGAAAGGAAATAGTTAATCAAGTCCAGGAGGCACAGAGAGTCCCATACAGAAAAAATCCAAGAAGAAATACGCCAAGACACATATTAATCAAACTGTCAAAAATTAAAAACAAAGAAATCATATTAAAAGCAGCAAGGGAAAAACAACAAATAACACACAAGGGAATCCCCATCAGGTTAACAGCTGATCTCTCAGCAGAAACTCTACAAGCCAGAAGGGAGTGGCAGGACATAATTAAAGTGATGAAGGAGAGAAACCTGCAACCAAGATTACTCTACCCAGCAAGGATCTCATTCAGATTTGATGGAGAAATTAAAACGTTTACAGACAAGCAAAAGTTGAGAGAGTTCAGCACCACCAAACCAGCTTTACCACAAATGCTAAAGAAACTTCTCTAGGCAAGAAACACAACAGAAGGACTATACCTACAATAACGAACCCAAAGCCATTAAGGAAATGGGAATAGGAACATACATATCAATAATTACCTTAAATGTAAATGGACTAAATGCTCCCACCAAAAGACACAAAGTGGCTGGATGGATACAAAAACAAGACCCATATATATGCTGTCTACAAGAGACCCACTTCAGACCTAGAGACACATACAGATTGAAAGTAAGGGGATGGAAAAAGATATTCCATGCAAATGGAAATCAAAAGAAAGCTGGAGTAGCAATTCTTATATCAGACAAAATAGACTTTAAAATAAAGACTATTAGAAGAGACAAAGAAGGACACTACATAACGATAAAGGGATCGATCCAAGAAGAAGATATAACAATTGTAAATATTTATGCACCCAACATAGGAGCACCTCAATACATAAGGCAATTACTAACAGCCATAAAAGGGGAAATCGACAGTAACACAATCATAGTAGGGGACTTTAACACCCCACTTTCACCAATGGACAGATCATCCAAAATGAAAATAAATAAGGAAACACAAGCTTTAAATGATACATTAAACAAGATGGACTTAATTGATATTTATAGGACATTCCACCCCAAAACAACAGAATACACATTTTTCTCAAGTGCTCATGGAACATTCTCCAGGATAGATCATATCTTGGGTCACAAATCAAGCCTCGGTAAATTTAAGAAAATTGAAATTGTATCAAGTATCTTTTCCGACCACAACGCTATGAGACTAGACATCAATTACAGGAAAAGATCTGTAAAAAATACAAACACATGGAGGCTAAACAATACACTACTCAATAGCGAAGTGATCACTGAAGAAATCAAAGAGGAAATTAAGAAATACCTAGAAACAAATGACAATGGAGACACGACGACCCAAAACCTATGGGACGCAGCAAAAGCAGTTCTAAGGGGGAAGTTTATAGCAATACAATCCCACCTTAAGAAACAGGAAACATTTCGAGTAAACAACCTGACCCTGCACCTAAAGCAATTAGAGAAAGAAGAACAAAAAACCCCCAAAGTTAGCAGAAGGAAAGAAATCATAAAGATCAGATCAGAAATAAATGAAAAAGAAATGAAGGAAACGATAGCAAAGATCAACCAAACTAAAAGCTGGTTCTTTGAGAAGATAAACAAAATTGACAAACCATTAGCCAGACTCATCAAGAAAAGAAGGGAGAAGACTCAAATCAGTAGAATTAGAAATGAAAAAGGAGAAGTAACAACTGACACTGCAGAAATACAAAAGATCATGAGAGATTACTATAAGAAACTCTATGCCAATAAAATGGACAACCTGGAAGAAATGGACAAATTCTTAGAAATGCACAACCTACCAAGACTGACTCAGGAAGAAATAGAAAATATGAATAGACCAATCACAAGCACTGAAACTGAAACTGTGATTAAAAATCTTCCATCAAACAAAAGCCCAGGACCAGATGGCTTCACAGGCGAATTCTATCAAACATTTAGAGAAGAGCTAACACCCATCCTTCTCAAACTCTTCCAAACAATATCAGAGGAAGGAACACTCCCAAACTCATTCTACGAGGCCACCATCACCTTGATACCAAAACCAGGCAAGGATATCACAAAGAAAGAAAACTACAGGCCAATATCACTGATGAACATAGATGCAAAAATCCTCAACAAAATACTAGCAAACAGAATCCAACAGCACATTAAAAGGATCATACACCATGATCAAGTGGGGTTTATTCCAGGAATGCAAGGATTCTTCAATATACGCAAATCAATCAATGTGATACACCATATTAACAAGTTGAAGGAGAAAAACCATATGATCATCTCAATAGATGCAGAGAAAGCTTTCGACAAAATTCAACACCCATTTATGATAAAAACCCTGCAGAAAGTAGGCATAGAGGGAACTTTCCTCAACATAATAAAGGCCATATATGACAAACCCACAGCCAACATTGTCCTCAATGGTGAAAAACTGAAACCATTTCCACTAAGATCAGGAACAAGACAAGGCTGCCCACTCTCACCACTCTTATTCAACATAGTTTTGGAAGTTTTAGCCACAGCAATCAGAGAAGAAAAGGAAATAAAAGGAATCCAAATTGGAAAAGCAGAAGTAAAGCTGTCACTGTTTGCAGATGACATGATACTATACATAGAGAATCCTAAAGATGCTACCGAAAAACTACTAGAGCTAATCAATGAATTTGGTAAAGTAGCAGGATACAAAATTAATGCACAGAAATCTCTGGCATTCCTGTACACTAATGATGAAAAATCTGAAAATGAAATCAAGAAAACACTCCCATTTACCATTGCAACAAAAAGAATAAAATATCTAGGAATAAACCTACCGAAGGAGACAAAAGACCTGTATGCAGAAAATTATAAGACACTGATGAAAGAAATTAAAGATGATATAAATAGATGGAGAGATATACCATGCTCCTGGATTGGAAGAATCAATATTGTGAAAATGACTCTACTACCCAAAGCAATCTACAGATTCAATGCAATCCCTATCAAACTACCACTGGCATTTTTCACAGAAGTAGAACAAAAAATTTCAAAATTTGTTTGGAAAAACAAAAGACCCCGAATAGCCAAATCAATCTTGAGAACGAAAAACGGAGCTGGAGGAATCAGGCCGCCTGACTTCAGACTATACTACAAAGCTACAGTAATTAAGACAGTGTGGTACTGGCATAAAAACAGAAAGATAGATCAGTGGATCAGGATAGAAAGCCCAGAGATAAACCCACGCACATATGGCCAACTTATCTTTGATAAAGGAGGCAGGAATGTACAGTGGAGAAAGGACAGCCTCTTCAATAAGTGGTGATGGGAAAACTGGACAGGGACATGTAAAAGTATGAGATTAGATCATTCCCTAACACCATACACAAAAATAAGCTCAAAATGGATTAAAGACCTAAATGTAAGGCCAGACACTATCAAACTCTTAGAGGAAAACATAGGTAGAACACTCTATGACATAAATCACAGCAAGATCCTTTTGGACCCACCTCCTAGAGAAATGGAACTAAAAACAAAGATAAACAAATGGGACCTAATGAAACTTCAAAGCTTTTGCACAGCAAAGGAAACCATAAACAAGACCAAAAGACAGCCCTCAGAATGGGAGAAAATATTTGCAAATGAAGAAACTGACAAAGGATTAATCTCCACAATTTATAAACAGCTCATGCAGCTCAATAGCAAAAAAAACAAACAACCCAATCCAAAAATGGGCAGAAGACTTAAATAGGCATTTCTCCAAAGAAGATATACAGACTGCCAACAAACACATGAAAGAATGCTCAACATCATTAATCATTAGAGAAATGCAAATCAAAACTACAATGAGATATCATCTCACACCAGTCAGAATGGCTATCATCAAGAAATCTAGAAACAATAAACGCTGGAGAGGGTGTGGAGAAAAGGGAACCCTCTTGCACTGCTGGTGGGAATGTGAATTGGTACAGCCACTATGGAGAACAGTATGGAGGTTCCTTAAAAAACTACAAATAGAACTACCATATGACCCAGCAATCCCACTACTAGGCATATACCCTGAGAAAACCATAATTCAAAAAGAGACATGTACCAAAATGTTCATTACAGCTCTATTCACAGTAGCCCGGAGCAGGAAACAACCTAAGTGTCCATCATCGGATGAATGGATAAAGAAGATGTGGCACATATATACAATGGAATATTACTCAGCCATAAAAAGAAACTAAACTGAGCTATTTGTAATGAGGTGGATAGACCTAGAGTCTGTCATACAGAGTGAAGTAAGTCAGAAAGAGAAAGACAAATACCGTATGCTAACACATATATATGGAATTTAAAAAAAAAATGTCATGAAGAACCTAGGGGTAAAACGGGAATAAAGACACAGACCTACTTGAGAATGGACTTGAGGATATGGGGAAGGGGAAGGGTAAGCTGTGACAAAGGGAAAGAGAGGCATGGACATATATACACTACCAAACGTAAGGTAGATAGATAGTGGGAAGCAGCCGCAGAGCACAGGGAGATCAGCTCGGTGCTTTGTGACCGCCTGGAGGGGTGGGATGTGGAGGGTGGGAGGGAGGGAGATGCATGAGGGAAGGGATGTGGGAACAGATGTATATGTATGACTGATTCACTTTGTTATAAAGCAGAAACTAATAAAAAAAATAAAGCAATTATGCGTGGAACACATTCCAAGGGTCCCAACTCTCCAGGTTGAAGGGAATATTACTACAGATATAACATGTACGGGAAACCTAGAGAATGGACACAGTGTGAATATGAAAGGTTTCTAAAACTCATCAAAAAGTCCCTCTCCTGGTGCTCCGGTTTGACTTTCCAACTGCTTTACTATCAATCTCCCAACTTGGAGAGACAGCCCCTTTAACCTCCTGGTTCTCACAGGTTGCCAATTTGGCAGAGGATGAAAGGGAAGATGGAGAACCAATGAGAGAATAGCTGTTAGGCATTTGGACGGGCACATGTCACTCCAATTTCCCGGCAGGAAGAAGAATTAATCAAAGTCTCAGCCAACCATCGGGAACCAGTATTGGTCCTGAAACAAAATTTTGGACTTGCGGTCAGCTCACAAAAAACAAGTTGAAAAATGGAGCTCAGGGGCACAGCAATTCAAAAACTGGCAGAGTAATAAAGGACAACTATCGACCAAAAATCTGTTGAGGGAAGGCAACGAGGCAGACTTGAATGCGAGCCAGAATAGCAGGAAACAGATTTCAAGAGGTACATTGGAATTGCCTTCAATGCACAGGAAGAGGGGCACAATTTCGACAACGATGCACTTGGCCAAAAAGGTCGTATGCGTTTTCTCCTGAATATATTCAGGAGAAAATGCATACGCCCTTTTTGGCCAAGCAAGCAAGCAGGCAATGCAAATCAGCACTACAAAGAAGTATCACTTCCCACGGGTCAAAAGGGACATCCGCAAAATGTGTAATAAACAGAAAGGCAAGGCAGGCCCTGGAGAACAGGGAGCCTAGTTATGCTGATGGGCGGGATGTAAATTACCAACTGCCTCTATGGGGGACTGCATTGTGTTCCCTAAAACAAGTAAACAACACAGCTACAGTGCCAAGGGCACTTCCAGTCTAGGGAATATACCTTGGGAAAACTGAAAATCAATAAGACAGAGCCACCCCAAAATTTAGGTCTGCACTGCTTACAAGAACCTCAACTTGGGTACACCTTAAATATCCCAGGAAAGACAAAATTGGTTCAATAAATTGTACTTACGTATGATGGAATATCCCTCAGCCATGAAATCAATGTCATAAGGCCAGTAGCAGGAAAATGATTGGATTCAGGTACAATGATTCTAAGTGAAATAAGTCACAGAGAAAAAGAAACTTACAATAAGATATCACTTATGAATGTCCTGTAAACATGGCTACACATGAACTGAGTTAGGGAAGAGAACAGAGTCTCACGTTTAGAAAACACTCTTATGGCTGCTTAAGCGGAAAGGAGAGGAGGGGTGATTCATAAAACCAGAGTTTGATATTCGTACAGCTACCGTTCCAACACCCAAATATGGAATAGACAAGACCTACACGTTCCTCAGTGAAAGGGACTCAAAACCCTATATTTCCCGCAGAGGAATATATCTGACTAGTAAGAATCTTAAAACCTATGTATTGATATGTGTCCGTAAGGGAATGAAGTGGGTCAAGACTGGCATAAACATGGCAGTGAGAATCAGCTCAAACCCACTATAAAAAGGAATTTCAAAAACAAAACACAAAAACAGGGAAATACTTTACAATTCCTACAGGGGCTCTGATGAAACCTGTAATGACCCTCTCTACAAGGACAGCTGGATGTGGCATAAGCCTGGACACCTGGGACTGAGAGGTTTGGTGAGTTTCAGTGAGCAAAGGCAGACCATTTAAAGCAATAATGCATCACACACATTCCAAAGGTCCCAACTCTCCAGGTTGAAGGGAATATTACTACAGCTATAACATGTACGGGAAACCTAGAGAATGGACACACTGTGAATACGAAAGGTTTCTAAAACTCAACTAAGAGTGCCTCTTATGGTGCTCCGGTTTGACTTTCCAACTGCTTTACTATCAATCTCCCAACTTGGAGAGACATCCCCTTTAACCTCCTGGTTCTCACAGGTTGCCTGTTTGGCAGAGGATGAAAGGGAAGAGGGCGAACCAATGAGAGAATAGCTGTTAGGAATTTCGACGGGCACATGTCACTCTAATTGCGCGGAAGTAAGAAAAATTAATCAAATTCTCAGCCACCTACTGGGAACCTGTAGAGTTCCTGAACCAAAATTTTGGACTTGTGGTCAGCTCACAAAAAATGAGTTGATAAATGGAGATCAGGTGCACAGCAATTCACAAACTGGCAGAGTACTAAAGGGCAAATATCGTCGAAAAATCTGTTGGGGGAAGGCAACGAGGTGGATCTGAATGTGAGCCAGAATAGCAGGAAACAGATTTCAAGAGGTACATTGGAATCGCCTTCAAAGCACAGGAAGAGGGGCACATCTTCGACCATGATGCACTTGGCCAAAAAGGGCGTATGTGTTTTCTCCTGAATATATTAAGGAGAAAACGCATACACCCTTTTTGTCCAACCAAGCAAGCCAGCAATGCAAATCTGCACTACAAAGAAGTATCACTTCCCACCGGTCAAAAGGGACATCCGCAAAATGTGTAAAAACCAGAAAGGCAAGACAGGCCCAAGAGAACAGGGAGCCTTGTTATGCTAATGGGCGGGATGAAAATTGCCAACGCCCTCTCTGGAGGAGTGCATTGTGTTCCCTAAAACAGGTAAAAACCAGAGCTACAGAGCCAAGGGCACTTCCAGTCTAGGGAATATACCTTGGGAAAACTGAAAATCAATAAGACAAAACCACCCCAAAATTTAGGGCTGCACTGCTTACAAGAACCTCAACTTGGGTACACCTTAAATATCCCAGCAAAGACAAAATTGGTTCAAGAAATTGTGTTAATATAGTACGATGGAATATCCCTCAGACATGAAATCAATGTCATAGGCCAGTAGCAGCAAAATGAGTGGATTCAGGTATGATGATTCTAAGTGAAATAAGTCACAGAGAAAAAGAAACTTATCATAAGATATCACTTATGAAGGTCCTGTAAACATGGCTACACATGAACTGAGTTAGGAAACAGAACAGAGTCTCACATTTAGAAAACACTCTTATGTCTGCTTAAGGGGGAAGGAGAGGTGGGGTGATGCATAAAACCAGAGTTTGATATTAGTACAGGTAACGTTCCAAAAACCAACTACAGAATAGACAAGACCTACACTTTCGTTAGTGAAAGGGACTCAAAACCCAATATTCCTGCAGAGGAATATATCTGACTAGTAAGAATATTAAAACATTTGTATTGATATGTCTCTGTAAGGGAATCAAGTGTGTCTAGACTGGCATAAACATGGCAGTGAGAATCAGCTCAAACCCACTATAAAGAGAAATTTCAAAAACAAATCACATAAACAGGGAAATTCTTTACAATTCCTTCAGGGGCTCTGATGAAACCAAGAATGACCCTATCTAAAACGACAGCTGGATGTGGTATAAGGCTGGACACCTGGGACTGAGAGGATTTGCGAGATTCAGTGAGCAAATGCAGACCATTTAAAGCATTAATGCGTGGAACACATTCCAAGGGTCCCAACTCTCCAGGTTGAAGGGAATATTACTACAGATATAACATGGACGGGAAACCTAGAGAATGGACACAGTGTGAATATGAAAGGTTTCTAAAACTCATCAAAAAGTCCCTCTGCTGGTACTCCGGTTTGACTTTCCAACTGCTTTACTATCAATCTCCCAACTTGGAGAGACAGCCCCTTTAACCTCCTGGTTCTCACAGGTTGCCAATTTGGCAGAGGATGAAAGGGAAGATGGAGAACCAATGAGAGAATAGCTGTTAGGCATTTGGACGGGCACATGTCACTCCAATTTCCCGGCAGGAAGAAGAATTAATCAAAGTCTCAGCCAACCGCCGGAAACCAGTATTGGTCCTGAACCAAAAGTTTGGACTTGCGGTCAGCTCACAAAAAACGAGTTGAAAAATGGAGCTCAGGGGCACAGCAATTCAAAAACTGGCAGAGTAATAAAGGACAATTATCGACCAAAAATCTGTTGAGGGAAGGCAACGAGGCAGACTTGAATGCGAGCCAGAATAGCAGGAAACAGATTTCAAGAGGTACATTGGAATTGCCTTCAATGCACAGGAAGAGGGGCACAATTTCGACAATGATGCACTTGGCCAAAACGGTCGTATGTGTTTTCTCCTGAATATATTCAGGAGAAAATGCATACGCCCTTTTTGGCCAAGCAAGGAAGCAGGCAATGCAAATCTGCACTACAAAGAAGTATCACTTCCCACCGGTCAAAAGGGACATCCGCAAAATGTGTAAAAAACAGAAAGGCAAGGCAGGCCCTGGAGAACAGGGAGCCTAGTTATGCTGATGGGCGGGATGTAAATTACCAACTGCCTCTATGGGGGAGTGCATTGTGTTCCCTAAAACAAGTAAACAACACAGCTACAGTGCCAAGGGCACATCCTGTCTAGGGAATATACCTTGGGAAAGCTGAAAATCAATAAGACAGAGCCACCCCAAAATTTAGGTCTGCACTGCTTACAAGAACCTCAACTTGGGTACACCTTAAATATCCCAGGAAAGACAAAATTGGTCCAAGAAATTGTACTTACGTACGATGGAATATCCCTCAGCCATGAAATCAATGTCATAAGGCCAGTAGCAGCAAAATGATTGGATTCAGGTACGATGATTCTAAGTGAAATAAGTCACAGAGAAAAAGAAACTTATAATAAGATATCACTTATGAAGTTCCTGTAAACATGGCTACACATGAACTGAGTTAGGAAAGAGAACAGAGTCTCACGTTTAGAAAACACTCTTACGGCTGCTTAAGGGGAAAGGAGCGGAGGCGTGATTCATAAAACCAGAGTTTGATATTCATACAGCTACCGTTCCAACACCCAAATATGTAATAGACAAGACCTACACCTTCCTCAGTGAAAGGGACTCAAAACCCTATATTTCCCGCAGAGGAATATATCTGACTAGTAAGAATCTTAAAACCTATGTATTGATATGTGTCCGTAAGGGAATGAAGTGGGTCAAGACTGGCATTAACATGGCAGTGAGAATCAGCTCAAACCCACTATAAAAAGGAATTTCAAAAACAAAACACAAAAACAGGGAAATTCTTTACAATTCCTACAGGGGCTCTGATGAAACCTGGAATGACCCTCTCTACAAGGACAGCTGCATGTGGCATAACCCTGGACACCAGGGACTGAGAGGTTTGGTGAGATTCAGTGAGCAAATGCAGACCATTTAAAGCAATAATGCTTCACACACATTCCAAAGGTCCCAACTCTCCAGGTTGAAGGGAATATTACTACAGCTATAAGAAGTACGGGAAACCTAGAGAATGGACACACTGTTAATACGAAAGATTTCTAAAACTCAACTAAGAGTCCCTCTTATGGTGCTCCGGTTTTAATTTCGAACTGCTTTATTATCAATCTCCCTACTTGGGGAGACATCCCCTTTAACCTCCTGGTTCTCACAGGTTGCCTGTCTGGAAGAGGATGAAAGGGAAGAGGGAGAACCAATGAGAGAATAGCTGTTAGGAATTTGGACGGGCACATGTCACTCTAATTGCGCGGAAGGAAGAAAAATTAATCAAATTCTCAGCCACCCACTGGGAAACTGTAGAGTTCCTGAACCAAAATTTTGGACTTGTGGTCAGCTCACAAAAAATGAGTTGATAAATGGAGATCAGGTGCACAGCAATTCACAAACTGGCAGAGTACTAAAGGGCTAATATCGTCGAAAAATCTGTTGGGGGAAGGCAACGAGGTGGACCTGAATGCGAGCCGGAATAGCAGGAAACAGATTTCAAGAGGTACATTGGAATCGCCTTCAAAGCACAGGAAGAGGGGCACAACTTCGACCATGATGCACTTGGCCAAAAAGGGCGTATGTGTTTTCTCCTGAATATATTAAGCAGAAAACTCATACGCCGTTTTTGTCCAAGCAAGCAAGCCAGCAATGCAAATCTGCACTACAAAGAAGTATCACTTCCCACCGGTCAAAAGGGACATCTGCAAAATGTGTAAAAACCAGAAAGGCAAGACAGGCCCAAGAGAACAGGGAGCCTTGTTATGCTGATGGGCGGGATGTAAATTGCCAATGCCCTCTCTGGATGAGTGCATTGTGTTCCCTATAACAGGTAAAAACCAGAGCTACAGAGCGAAGGGCACTTCCAGTCTAGGGAATATACATTGGGAAAACTGAAAATCAATAAGAAAGAGCCACCCCAAAATTTAGGGCTGCACTGCTTACAAGAACCTCAACTTGGGTACACCTTAAATATCCCAGCAAAGACAAAAATGGTTCAATAAATTGTGTTAATATAGTACGATGGAATATCCCTCAGACATGAAATCAATGTCATAAGGCCAGTAGCAGCAAATGAGTGGATTCAGGTAAGATGATTCTAAGTGAAATAAGTCACAGAGAAAAAGAAACTTATCATAAGATATCACTTATGAAGGTCCTGTAAACATGGCTACACATGAACTGAGTTAGGAAGGAGAACAGAGACTCACATGTAGAAAACACTTTTATACCTGCCTAAGGGGGAAGGAGAGGTGGGGTGATGAAGAAAACCAGAGTTTGATATTAGTAGAGGTACCATTCCAAAAACCAACAATGGATTATACAAGTCCTACACCTTCGTCAGTGAAAGGGACTCAAAACCCCATATTTCCCGCAGAGGAATATATCTGACTAGTAAGAATCTTAAAACCTATGTATTGATATGTCTCCATAAGGGAATCAAGTGTGTCTAGACTGGCATAAACATGGCAGTGAGAATCAGCTCAAACCCACTATAAAAAGGAATTTCAAAACAAAACAAAAAAATAGGGAAATTCCTTACAATTCCTTCAGGGGCTCTGATGAAACCTGGAATAACCCTATCTACAACGACAGCTGGATGTGGCATAAGGCTGGACACCTGGAACTGAGAGGTTTGTTGAGATTCACTGAGCAAATGCAGACCATTCAAAGCAATAATGCGTGGCACATATTCCAAGGGTCCCAACTCTCCAGGTTGAAGGGAATATTACTACAGCTATAACATGTACGGGATACCTAGAGAATGGACACACTGTGAATACGAAAGGTTTCTAAAACTCAACTAAGTGTCCCTCTTATGGTGCTCCGGTTTGAATTTCCAACTGCTTTATTATCAATCTCCAAACTTGGAGAGACATCCCCTTTAACCTCCTGGTTATCACAGGTTGCCTGTTTGGCAGAGGATGAAAGGGAAGAGGGAGAACCAATGAGAGAATAGCTGTTAGGAATTTCGACGGGCACATGTCACTCTAATTGCTCGGCAGGAAGAAGAATTAATCAAATTCTCAGCCACCCACTGGGAAACTGTAGAGTTCCTGAACGAAAATTTTGGACTTGTGGTCAGCTCACAAAAATTGAGTTGAAAAATGGAGATCAGGGTCACAGCAATTCACAAACTGGCAGAGTACTAAAGGGCAAATATCGTCGAAAAATCTGTTGGGGGAAGGCAACGAGGTGGACCTGAATGTGAGCCGGAATAGCAGGAAACAGATTTCAAGAGGTACATTGGAATCGCCTCCAAAGCACAGGAAGAGGGGCACAACTTCGACCATGATGCACTTGGCCAAAAGGGGCGTATGTGTTTTCTCCTGAATATATTAAGGAGAAAACGCATACACCCTTTTTGTCCAAGCAAGCAAGCCAGCAATGCAAATCTGCACTACAAAGAAGTATCACTTCCCAGTGGTGAAAAGGGACATCCGCAAAATGTGTAAAAACCAGGAAGGCAAGACAGGCGCTGGAGAACAGGGAGCCTTTTTATGCTGATGTGCGGGATGTAAATTGCCAACTCCCTCTCTGGAGGAGTGCATTGTGTTGCCTAAAACAGTTAAACACCAGAGCTACAGAGCCAAGGGAACTTCCAGTCTAGGGAATATTCCTTGGGCATACTGAAAATCAATAAGACAGAGCCACCCCAAAATTTAGGGCTGCACTGCTTACACGAACCTCAACTTGGGTACACCTTAAATATCGCAGGGAAGACAAAAATGGTTCAAGAAAATGTGTTACTAACGTACGATGGAATATCCCTAAGCCATGAAATCAAAGTCATAAGTCAGTAGCAGCAAAATGAGTGGATTCAGGTACGATGATTCTAAGTGAAATAAGTCACAGAGAAAAAGAAACTTATCATAAGATATCACTTATGAAGGTCCTGTATACATGGCTACACATGAACTGAGTTAGGAAACAGAACAGAGTCTCACATTTAGAAAACACTCTTATGTCTGCTTAAGGGGGAAGGAGAGGTGGGTGATGCATAAAACCAGAGTTTGATATTAGTACAGGTAACGTTCCAAAAACCAACTACAGAATAGACAAGACCTACACTTTCGTCAGTGAAAGGGACTCAAAACCCAATATTCCTGCAGAGGAATATATCTGACTAGTAAGAATATTAAAACATTTGTATTGATATGTCTCTGTAAGGGAATCAAGTGTGTCTAGACTGGCATAAACATGGCAGTGAGAATCAGCTCAAACCCACTATAAAGAGAAATTTCAAAAACAAAACACATAAACTGGGAAATTCTTTACAATTCCTTCAGGGGCTCTGATGAAACCAAGAATGACCCTATCTACAACGACAGCTGGATGTGGCATAAGGATGGACACCTGGGACTGAGAGGATTTGCGAGATTCAGTGAGCAAATGCAGACCATTTAAAGCAATAATGCGTGGAACACATTCCAAGGTTCCCAACTCTCCAGGTTGAAGGGAATATTACTACAGATATAACATGTACGGGAAACCTAGAGAATGGACACAGTGTGAATATGAAAGGTATCTAAAACTCATCAAAAAGTCCCTCTCCTGTTACTCCGGTTTGACTTTCCAACTGCTTTACTATCAATCTCCCAACTTGGAGAGACAGCCCCTTTAACCTCCTGGTTCTCACAGGTTGCCAATTTGGCAGAGGATGAAAGGGAAGATGGAGAACCAATGAGAGAATAGCTGTTAGGCATTTGGACGGGCACATGTCACTCCAATTTCCCGGCAGGAAGAAGAATTAATCAAAGCCTCAGCCAACCGCCAGAAACCAGTATTGGTCCTGAACCAAAATTTTGGACTTGCGGTCAGCTCACAAAAAACGAGTTGAAAAATGGAGCTCAGGGGCACAGCAATTCAAAAACTGGCAGAGTAATAAAGGACAACTTTCGACCAAAAATCTGTTGAGGGAAGGCAACGAGGCAGACTTGAATGCGAGCCAGAATAGCAGGAAACAGATTTCTAGAGGTACATTGGAATTGCTTTCAATGCACAGGAAGAGTGGCACAATTTCGACAATGATGCACTTGGCCAAAAAGGTCGTATGCGTTTTCTCCTGAATATATTCAGGTGAAAATGCATAGGCCATTTTTGGCCAAGCAAGCAAGCAGGCAAAGCAAATCTGCACTACAAAGAAGTATCACTTCCCACGGCTCAAAAGGGACATCCACAAAATGTGTAAAAAACAGAAAGGCAAGGCAGGCCCTGTTGAACAGAGAGCCTAGTTATGCTGAAGGGCGGGACGTAAATTACCAACTGCCTCTATGGGGGAGTGCACTGTGTTCCCTAAAACAAGTAAACAACACAGCTACAGTGCCAAGGGTACTTCCAGTCTAGGGAATATACCTTGGGAAAACTGAAAATCAATAAGACAGAGCCACCCCAAAATTTAGGTCTGCACTGCTTACAAGAACCTCAACTTGGGTACACCTTAAATATCCCAGGAAAGACAAAATTGGTTCAAGAAATTGTACTTACGTACGATGGAATATCCCTCAGCCATGAATTCAATGTCATAAGGCAAGTAGCAGCAAAATGATTGGATTCAGGTACGATGATTCTAAGTGAAATAAGTCACAGAGAAAAAGAAACTTATAATAAGATATCACTTATGAAGTTCCTGTAAACATGGCTACACATGAACTGAGTTAGGAAAGAGAACAGAGTCTCACGTTTAGAAAACACTCTTATGGCTGCTTAAGGGGAAAGGAGCGGAGGGGAGATTCATAAAACCAGAGTTTGGTATTCGTACAGCTACCGTTCCAACACCCAAATATGGAATAGACAAGACCTACACCTTCCTCAGTGAAAGGGACTCAAAACCCTATATTTCCCGCAGAGGAATATATCTGACTAGTAAGAATCTTAAAACCTATGTATTCATATGTGTCCGTAAGGGAATGAAGTGGGTCAAGACTGGCATTTACATGGCAGTGAGAATCAGCTCCAACCCACTATAAAAAGGAATTTCAAAAACAAAACACAAAAACAGAGAAATTCTTTACAATTCCTACAGGGGCTCTGATGAAACCTGGAATGACCCTCTCTACAAGGACAGCTGGATGTGGCATAAGCCTGGACACCTGGGACTGAGTTGTTTGGTGAGATTCAGTGAGCAAATGCAGACCATTTAAAGCAATAATGCGTCACACACATTCCAAAGGTCCCAACTCTCCAGGTTGAAGGGAATATTACTACAGCTATAACAAGTACGGGAAACCTAGAGAGTGGACACACTGTGAATACGAAAGGTTTCTAAAACAACTAAGAGTCCCTCTTATGGTGCTCCGGTTTTAATTTCGAACTGCTTTATTATCAATCTCCCTACTTGGAGAGACATCCCCTTTAACCTCCTGGTTCTCACAGGTTGCCTGTTTGGCAGAGGATGAAAGGGAATAGGGAGAACCAATGAGAGAATAGCTGTTAGGAATTTGGACGGGCACATGTCACTCTAATTGGGCGGAAGGAAGAAAAATTAATCAAATTCTCAGCCACCCACTGGGAAACTGTAGAGTTCCTGAACCAAAATTTTGGACTTGTGGTCAGCTCACAAAAAATGAGTTGATAAATGGAGATCAGGTGCACAGCAATTCACAAACTGGCAGAGTACTAAAGGGCAAATATCGTCGAAAAATCTGTTGGGGGAAGGCAGCGAGGTGGACCTGAATGTGAGCCAGAATAGCAGGAAACAGATTTCAAGAGGTACATTGGAATCGCCTCCAAAGCACAGGAAGAGGGGCACAACTTCGACCATGATGCACTTGGCCAAAAAGGGCGTATGTGTTTTCTCCTGAATATATTAAGGAGAAAACGCATACTCTCTTTTTGTCCAAGCAAGCAAGCCAGCAATGCAAATCTGCACTACAAAGAAGTATCACTTCCCACCGGTCAAAAGGGACATCCACAAAATGTGTAAAAACCAGAAAGGCAACACAGGCCCAAGAGAACAGGGAGCCTTGTTATGCTGATGGGCGGGATGTAAATTGCCAACGCCCTCTCTGGAGGAGTGCATTGTGTTCCCTATAACAGGTAAAAACCAGAGCTACAGAGCCAAGGGCACTTCCAGTCTAGGGAAAATACCTTGGGAAAACTGAAAATCAATAACATAGAGCCACCCCAAAATTTAGGGCTGCACTGCTTACAAGAACCTCAACTTGGGTACACCTTAAATATCCCAGCAAAAACAAAAATGGTTCAAGAAATTGTGTTAATATAGTACGATGGAATATCCCTCAGACATGAAATCAATGTCATAAGGCCAGTAGCAGCAAAATGAGTGGATTCAGGTAAGATGATTCTAAGTGAAATAAGTCACAGAGAAAAAGAAACTTATCATAAGATATCACTTATGAAGGTCCTGTAAACATGGCTACACATTAACTGAGTTAGGAAGGAGAACAGAGACTCACATTTAGAAAACACTTTTATGCCTGCCTAAGGGGGAAGAAGAGGTGGGTTGATGAATAAAACCAGAGTTTGATATTAGTACATGTACCGTTCCAAAAACCAACTATGGATTATAAAAGTCCTACACGTTCGTCAGTGAAAGGGACTCAAAACCCCATATTTCCCGCAGAGGAATATATCTGACTAGTAAGAATCTTAAAACCTATGTATTGATATGTCTCCGTAAGGGAATCAAGTGTGTCTAGACTGGCATAAACATGGCAGTGAGAATCAGCTCAAACCCAATATAAAAAGGAATTTCAAAACAAAACAAAAAAATAGGGAAATTCTTTACAATTCCTTCAGGGGCTCTGATGAAACCTGGAATAACCCTATCTACAACGACAGCTGGATGTGGCATAAGGCTGGACACTTGTGACTGAGAGGATTGGTGATATTGGGTCAGCAAAAGCAGACCATTTAAAGCAATAATGCGTGGCACACATTCCAAGGATCCCAACTCTCCGGGTTGAAGGGAATATTACTACAGCTATAACATGTACGGGAAACCTAGAGAATGGACACAGTGTGAATATGAAAGGTTTCTAAAACTCAACTAAGAGTCCCTCTGCTGGTGCTCCGGTTTGACTTTCCAACTGCTTTACTATAAATCTCCCAACTTGGAGAGACAGCCCCTTTAACCTCCTGGTTCTCACAGGTTGCCAATTTGGCAGAGGATGAAAGGAAAGATGGAGAACCAATGAGATTATAGCTGTTAGGCATTTGGATGGGCACATGTCACTCCAATTTCCCGGCAGGGAGAAGAATTAATCAAAGTCTCAGCCAACCACCGGGAACCAGTATTGGTACTGAACCAAAATTTTGGACTTGCGGTCAGCTCACAAAAAACGAGTTGAAAAATGGAGCTCAGGGGCACAGCAATTCACAAACTGGCAGAGTAATAATGGACACGTATCGACCAAAAATCTGTTGAGGAAAGGCAACGAGGCAGACTTGAATGCGAGCCAGAATAGCAGAAAACATATTTCAAGAGGTACATTGGAATTGCCTTCAATGCACAGGAAGAGGGACACAATTTCGACAATGATGCACTTGGCCAAAAAGGTCGTATGCGTTTTCTCCTGAATATATTCAGGAGAAAATGCATACGCCCTTTTTGGCCAAGCAAGCAAGCAGGCAATGCAAATCTGCACTACAAAGAAGTGTCACTTCCCAAGGGTCAAAAGGGACATCCGCAAAATGTGTAAAAACCAGAAACGCAAGGCAGGCCCTGGAGAACAGGGAGCCTAGTTATGCTGATGGGCGGGATGTAAATTTCCTACTACCTGTATGGGGGAGGGCACTGTGTTCCCTAAAACAAGTAAACAACACAGCTACAGTGCCAAGGGCACTTCCAGTCTAGGGAATATACCTTGGGAAAACTGAAAATCAATAAGACAGAGCCACCCCAAAATTTAGGTCTGAACTGCCTACAAGAACCTCAAATTGGGTACACCTTAAATATCCCAGGAAAGACAAAATTCGTTCAAGAAATTGTACTTACGTACGATGGAATATCCCTCAGCCATGAAATCAATGTCATAAGGCCAGTAGCAGCAAAATCATTGAATTCAGGTACGATGATTCTAAGTGAAATAAGTCACAGAGAAAAAGAAACTTACAATAAGTTATCACTTATGAAGTTCCTATAAATATGGCTACACATGAACTGAGTTAGGAAAGAGAACAGAGTCTCACGTTTAGAAAACACTTTTATGCCTGCTTAAGGGGAAAGGAGCGGAGGGGTGATGCATAAAACCAGAGTTTGATATTCGTACAGCTACCGTTCCAAAACCCAAATATGGAATAGACAAGACCTGCACCTTCCTCAGTGAAAGGGACACAAAACCCCATATTTTCCGCAGAGGAATATATCTGACTAGTAAGAATATTAAAACCTATGTATTGATATGTGTCCGTAAGGGAATGAAGTGGGTCTAGACTGGCATAAACATGGCAATGAGAATCAGCTCAAACCCACTATAAAAAGGAATTTCAAAAACAAAACAAAAAAAACAGCGAAATTCTTTACAATTCCTACAGGGGCTCTGATGAAACCTGGAATGACCCTCTCTACAAGGACAGCTGGATGTGGCATAAGCCTGGACACCTGGAACTGAGAGGTTTGTTGAGATTCAGTGAGCAAATGCAGACCATTCAAAACAATAATGCGTGGCACATATTCCAAGGGTCCCAACTCTCCAGGTTGAAGGGAATATTACTACAGCTATAACATGTACGGGAAACCTAGAGAATGGACACACTGTGAATACGAAAGGTTTCTAAAACTCAACTAAGAGTCCCTCTTCTGGTGCTCCGGTTTGAATTTCCAACTGCTTTATTATCAATCTCCCAACTTGGAGAGACATCCCCTTTAACCTCCGGGTTCTCACAGGTTGCCTGTTTGGCAGAGGATGAAAGAGAAGAGGGAGAACCAATGAGAGAATAGCTGTTAGGAATTTCGACGGGCACATGTCACTCTAATTGCTCGGCAGGAAGAAGAATTAATCAAATTCTCAGCCACCCAATGGGAAACTGTATAGTTCCTGAACGAAAATTTTGGACTTGTGTTCAGCTCACAAAAAATGAGTTGAAAAATGGAGATCAGGGGCACAGCAATTCACAAACTGGCAGAGTACTAAAGGGCAAATATCGTCGAAAAATCTGTTGGGGGAAGGCAGCGAGGTGGACCTGAATGCGAGCCGGAATAGCAGGAAACAGATTTCAAGAGGTACATTGGAATCGCCTCCGAAGCACAGGAAGAGGGGCACAACTTCGACCATGATGCACTTGGCCAAAAAGGGCGTATGTGTTTTCTCCTGAAGATATTAAGGAGAAAACGCATACACCCTTTTTGTCCAAGCAAGCAAGCCAGTTATGCAAATCTGCACTACAAAGAAGTATCACTTCCCAGTGGTGAAAAGGGACATCCGCAAAATGTGTAAAAACCAGGAAGGCAAGACAGGCGCTGGAGAACAGGGAGCCTTTTTATGCTGATGTTCGGGATGTAAATTGCCAACTCCCTCTCTGGAGGAGTGAATTGTGTTCCCTAAAACAGGTAAACATCAGAGCTACAGAGCCAACGGCACTGCCAGTCTAGGGAATATACCTTGGGCATACTGAAAATCAATAAGGCAGAGCCACTCCAAAATTTAGGGCTGCAATGCTTACACGAACCTCAACTTGGGTACACCTTAAATATCACAGGAAAGACAAAAATGGTTCAAGAAAATGTGTTACTAACGTACGATGGAATATCCCTAAGCCATGAAATCAATGTCATAGGCCAGTAGCAGCAAAATGATTGGATTCAGGTACGATGATTCTAAGTGAAATAAGTCACAGAGAAAAAGAAACTTATAATAAGATATCACTTATGAAGTTCCTGTAAACATGGCTACACATGAACTGATTTAGGAAAGAGAACAGAGTCTCACGTTTAGAAATCAATCTTATGCCTGCTTAAGGGGAAAGGAGCAGAGGGGTGATGCATAAAACCAGAGTTTGATATTCGTACAGCTACCGTTCAAACACCCAAATATGGAATAGACAAGACCTACACCTTCCTCAGTGAAAGGGACGCAAAACCCCATATTTCCCGCAGAGGAATATATCTGACTAGTAAGAATGTTAAATCCTATGTATTCATATGTGTCCGTAAGGGAATGAAGTGCGTCTAGACTGGCATAAACATGGCAGTGAGAATCAGCTCAAACCCACTATAAAAAGGAATTTCAAAAACAAAACAAAAATCAGGGAAATTCTTTACAATTCATTCAGGGGCTCTGATGAACCCTGGAATGACCCTTTCTACAACGACAGCTGGATGTGGCATAAGGCTGGACACTTGGGACTGAAAGGATTGGTGAGATTCGGTGAGCAATCCAGAGCATTTCAAGCAATAATGCATGGCACACATTCGAAGGGTCCCAACTCTCCAGGTTGAAGGGAATATTACTAAAGCTATAACATGTACGGGAAACCTAGAGAATATACACACTGTGAATACGAAAGGTTTCTAAAACTCAACTAATAATCCTTCTCCTGGTGCTCCGGTTTGACTTTCCAACTCCTTTACTATCAATCTCCCAAGTTGGAGAGACATCTCCTTTAACATCCTGGTTCTCACAGGTGGCCAATTTTGTAGAGGATGAAAGGGAAGAGGGAGAACCAATGAGAGATTAGCTGTTAGGCATATGAACGGGCACATGTCATTCTAATTTCCCGGCAGGAAGAAGAAATAACCAAATTCTCAGACACCCGCCTGGAACCAGTATAGGTCCGGAACCAAAATTTTGGACTTGCTTTCAGCTCAGAAAAAACGAGTTGAAAAATGGAGCTCAGAGACAGCAATGCACAAACTGGCAGAGTAGTAAAGGACAACAATCGTCCGAAAATCTGTTGAGGGAAGGCAACGAGGCGGACTTGAAAGCGAGCCAGAATAGCAGGAAACAGGTTTCAAGAAGTACACTGGAATCGACTTTAAAGCACAGGAATAGGGGCCCAACTTCGACAATGATTCACTTGGCCAATAAGGGCTTATGCGTTTTCTCCTGAATATATTCAGCAGAAAACGCATACGCGCTTTTTGTCCATGCAAGCAGCGGGCAATGCAAATCTGCAATACAAAGAAGTATCACTTACCACCGGTCAAAAGGAAATCCGCAAAATGTGTAAAATCCAGAAAGACAAGATACGCCCTGAAGAACAGGGAGCCTAGTTTTGCTGATGGACAGGATGTAAATTGCCAACTGCATCTCTGAAGGAGTGTACTGTGTTCCCTAAAACAAGGAAACAACAGAGCTACAGAGCCAAGGGCACTACCAGTCTAGGGATTATACCTTGGGAAAACAGAAAATCAATAAGACAGAGCCACCCCAAAATTTAGGTCTGCACTGTTTACAAGAACCTCAACTTGGGTACACCTTAAATATCCTAGGTAAGACAAAAATGGTTCAAGAAATTGTTTTACTTACATGCGATGGAATAACAGTCAGTCATGAAATCAATGTCATAAGGCCAGTAGCAGCAAAATGAGTGGATTCAGGTACGATGATTCTAAGTGAAATAAGTCACAGAGAAAAAGAAACTTATCATAAGATATCACTTATGAAGGTCCTGTAAACATGGCTACACATGAACTGAGTTAGGAAACAGAACAGAGTCTCACATATAGAAAACAATCTTATGCCTGCTTAAGGGGGAAGGAGAGGTGGGGTGATGCATAAAACCAGAGTTTATATTAGTACATGTACCGTTCCAAAAACCAACTACGGAATAGAAAAGCCCTACACTTTCCTTAGTGAAATGGGCTCAAAAACCCATATTTCCCACAGATCTATATATCTGACTAGTAAGAAACTTAAAACCTATGTATTGATATGTCTCCATAAGGGAATGAAGTGTGTCTTGACTGCCATAAACATGGCAGTGAGAATCAGCTCAATCCCCCTATAAAAAGGAATTTCAAAAACAAAGCAAAAAAACAGGGAAATTCTTTACAATTCCTTCAGGGGTTCTGATGAAACCTGGAATGACGCTATCTACAACGACAGCTTGATGTGGCATAGGGCTGGACACTTGGGACTGAGAGGATTGGTGAGATTCAGTGAGCAAATGCAGACCCTTTAAAGCAATATTATATGGCACACATTCCAAGGGTCCCAACTCTCCAGGTTCTAGGGAATATTACTACAGCTATAACATGTACGGGAAACATAGAGAATGGACACAGTGTGTAAACAAAAGGTTTCTAAAACTCAACTAATAGTCCCTCTCCTGGTGCTCCAGTTTGAATTTCCAACTGCTTTACTATCAATCTCTCAAATTGGAGAGACAGGCCCTTTAACCTCCTGGTTCGCAAAGGTTTCCAATTTGGCAGAGGATGAAAGGGAAGATGGAGAACCAATGAGAGAGTAGCTGTTAGGCATTTGGATGGGCACATATCACTCTAATTTCCCGGCAGGAAGAAGAATTAACCAAAGTCTCAGCCACCCGCCGGGAACCAGTATAGGTCCTGAACCAATATTTTGGACTTGCGGTCAGCTCACAAAAAACGAGTTGAAAAATGGAGCTCAGGGCCACAGCAATGCACAAACTGGCAGAGAAATAAAGGACAACAATCGTCCAAATATCTGTTGAGGGAAGGCAACGAGGCGGACTTGAAAGCGAGCCAGAATAGCAGGAAACAGATTTCGAGAGGTACATTGGAATCACCTTTAAAGCACAGGAAGTGGGTCACAACTTCGACAATGATGCACTTGGCCAAAAAGGGCTTATGCGTTTTCTCGTGAATATATTCAGGAGAAAATGCATACGCCCTTTTTGCCCAAGCAAGCAAGGGGGCAATTCAAATCTGCACTACAAAGAAATATCATTTCCCACCAGTCAAAAGGGACATCCGCAAAATGTGTAAAAGCCAGAAAGGCAAGACAGGCAATGGAGAACAGGGAGCCTAGTTATGCTACTGGACAGGATGTAAATTGCCAACTGCCTCTCTGGAGGAGTGCACTGTGTTCCCCAAAACAAGTAAACAACAGAGCTAAAGAGCCAAGGGCACTTCCAGTCTAGGGAATATACCTTGGGAAAACTGAAAAGCAATAAGACAGAGCCATCCAAAATTTAGGGCTGCACTGCTTACAACAACCTCAACTTGGGTACACCTTAAATATACCAGCAAAGACAAAATAGTTCAAGAAATTGTGTTACTTACATACGATAGAGTATCAGTCAGCTATGAAATCAAGGTCATAAGGCCAGTAGCAGCAAAATGATTGGATTAAGGTACGATGATTCTAAGTGAAATAAGTCACGGAGAAAAAGAAACTTATCATACGATATCACTTATGAAGGTCCTGTAAACATGGCTACACATGAACTGAGTTAGGAAACAGAACAGAGTCTCACATTTAGAAAACACTCTTATGCCTGCTTAAGGGGAAAGGAGAGGTGGGGTGATGCATAAAACCAGAGTTTGATATTAGTAGAGGTACCGTTCCAAAAACCAACTACGGAATAGAAAAGACCTACACTTTCCTCAGTGAAGTGAACTCAAAACCTCATATTTCCCGCAGAGGTATATATCTGACTAGTAAGAAACTTAAAAGCTATGTACTAATATGTATCCGTAAGGGAATGAAGTGTGTCTTGACTGCCATAAACATGGCAGTGAGGATCAGCTCAAACCCCCTATATAAAGGAATTTCAAAAACAAAACAAAAAAAACAGGGAAATTCTTTACAATTCCTACAGGGGCTCTGATGAAACCTGGAATGACCCTATCTACAACCACACCTGGATGTGGCATAAGCCTAGTCACTTGGGACTGAGAGGATTGGTGAGATTCAGTGAGCAAATGCAGACCATTTAAAGCAATAATATGTGGCACACATTACAAGGGTCCCAACTCTCCAGGTTGAAGGGAATATTACTACAGCTATAACATGTACGGGAAACCTAGAGAATGGACACACTGGGAATATGAAAGGTTTGTAAAACTCATCTGATAATCCCTCTCTTGGTGCTCCGGTTTGACATTCCAACTGCTTTACTATCAATCTCCCAACTTGGAAAGACAGCCCCTTTAACCTCCTGGTTCGCACAGGTGGCCAATTTGGCAGAGGAAGAAAGGGAAGAAGGAGAACCAATGAGAGAGTAGCTGTTAGGGCATTGGACGTGCACATGTCACTCTAATTTCCCGGAAGGAAGAAGAATTAACCAACGTCTCAGCCACCCACCGGGAGCCAGTATAGGTCCTGAACCAAAATTTTGGACTTGCGGTCAGCTCACAAAAAACGAGTTGAAAAATGGAGCTTAGGGGCACAACAATACACAAACTGTCAGAGAAATAAAGGACAACAATCGTCCAAAAATCTGTTGAGGCAAGGCAATGATGCGGACTTGAAAGCGAGCCAGAATAGCAGGAAACAGATTTCAAGAGGTACATTGGAATCGCCTTTAAAGCACAGGAATAGGGGCACAACAACGACAATAATGCACTTGGCCCAAAAGGGCATATGAGTTTTCTCCAGAATATATTCTGGAGAAAACACATACACGCTTTTTGGCCAAGCAAGCAAGCGGGCAATGCAAATCTGCACTACAATGAAGTATCACATCCCACCGGTGAAAAGGGACATCCGCAAAATGTGTAAAAATCAGAAAGGCAAGATAGGCCCTGGAGAACAGATAGCCTAGTTATGCTGATGGAAAGGATGTAAACTGCAAACTGCCTCTCTGGAGGAGTGCATTATGTTCCCTAAAACAAGGAAAAAACGGAGCTACAGAGCCAAGGGCAATTCCAGTCTAGGGGATATACCTTGGGAAATGTGAAAATCAATAAGACAGAGCCACCCCAAAATTTAGGGCTGCACTGCTTACAAGAACCTCAACTTGGGTACACCTAAATATCCCAGGAACGACAAAAATGTTTCAAGAAATTGTGTTACTTACATACGATGGAATATCAGTCAGCCATGAAATCAATGTCATAAGGCCAGTAGCAGCAAAATGAGGGGATTCACGTACGATGATTCTAAGTGAAATAAGTCACGGAGAAAAAGAAACTTATAATATGATATCACTTATGAAGGTCCTCTAAACATGGCTACATATGAACTGAGTTAGGAAAGAGAACAGAGTCTCACATTTAGAAAACACTCTTATGCCTGCTTAAGGGGGAAGGAGAGGTGGGGTGATGCATAAAACCAGAGTTTGATATTAGTACAGGTACCGTTCCAAAGCCAAATACGGAATAGACAAACCTACACTTTCCTCAGTGAAAGGGACTCAAAACCCCATATTTCCTGCAGAGGAATATATCTGACTGGTAAGAATCTTAAAACCTATGTATTGATATGTCTCCGTATGGGAATCAAGTTTGTCTAGACTGGCATAAACATGGCAGTGAGAATCAGTTCAAACCGACTATAAAAAGGAATTTCAAAAACAAAACAAAATAACAGGGAAATTCTTTACAATTCCTTCACGGGCTCTGATGAAACCTGGAATGACCCTATCTACAATGACAGCTGGATGTGGCATAAGGCTGGACACTTGGGACTGAGAGGAATGGTGAGATTCGGTGAGCAAATGCAGACAATTTAAAGCAATAATGCGTGGCACACATTCCACGGGTCCCAACTCTCCAGGTTGAAGGGAATATTACTACAGCTATAACATGTACTGGAAACCTAGAGAATGGACACAATGTTAATATGAAAGGTTTCTATATCTCAACTAATAATCCCTCTCCTTGTGCTCCAGGTTGACTTTCCAACTGCTTTACTATCAATCTCCCAACTTGGAGAGACAGGCCCTTTAACCTCCTGGTTCTCACAGGTGGCCAATATTGTAGAGGATAAAAGGGAAGAGGGAGAATTAATGAGAGAGTAGCTGTTAGGCATTTGGACGGGCAAATGTCAATCTAATTTCCCAGCAGGAAGAAGAATTAACCAAAGTCTCAGACACCCGCTGGGAACCAGTATAGGTCCTGCACCAAAATTTTGGACTTGCGGTCAGCTCACAAATATCGAGTTGAAAAATGCAGCTCAGGGGCACAGCAATGCACAAACTGGCAGAGTAGTAAAGGACAACAATCGCCCGAAAATCTGATGAGGGAAGGCAACGAGGCAGACTTGAAAGCGAGCCAGAATAGCAGGAAACAGATTTCAAGAGGTACATTGGAATCGCATTTAAAGCCCAGGAATAGGGTCACAACTTCGACAATGATGCACTTGGCCAAAAAGGGCGTATGCATTTTCTCCTGAATATATTCAGGAGAAAACGCATACGTGCTTTTTGGCCAAGCAAGCAAGCGGGCAATGCAAATCTGCACTACAATGAAGTATCACTTCAGACCGGTCAAAAGGGCCATCCGCAAAATGTGTAAAAACCAGAAAGGCAAGATAGGCCCTGGAGAACAGGGAGCCTAGTTATGCTGATGAACAGGATGTAAATTGCCAACTGCCTCTCTGGAGGAGTGCATTGTGTTCCCTAAAACATGGAAACAACAGAGCTACAGAGCCAAGGCCACTTCTAGTCTAGGGGATATACGTTGGGAAAACTGAAAATCAATAAGATAGAGCCACCCCAAAATTTAGGGCTGCTTATGTAGATGGTTTACTTATGTAGAGGGGAATATTACTCATCCAGAAATCAATGAAATAAGGCCAGTTGTAACAACTCTGGAGGATTTACATACGATCATTCTAAGTGACGTATGTCAGAAAGAAAAAGACACATATCATAAGATGTCACTTAAAGGTGGAATCAAAAATGGCTACACATGAAATAAATTACAAAACAGAAACATAGTCAAATATGTAGAAAATAGACATAAGGATGCTAAATGGAAAGGTGAGGAAGGGTGAGGTATTATCCAGGAGGTTGAAATTAGCAAAGATACCATTACAAGTACCAAATTGAATAACTGACAAGGCCTACACCGTACCTCAAAGAACTGCACTCAGCCCACTCAAGTTATTGGAAAATAATACATATGAATGGTAAGCATATGAAAAAGAATTTATTGTTCTCTCACAGTACATGAATCAAGTGTATGTACAGCAGCAAAAAACAGAGCTTTGAAAATCAGCTGTAACCAATATAAAAATAAATTTAAAAATATTTAGAAAAACAGTGAGACAGACAAAAATTCTTACAACTTTTGTTGAAGGGCTATGATGTAACATGGATTGAACACATGTAGACCCACAGCTGGATGATATATAAGGCAGGAAGCTATGCACGCTAAGAGATGTTAGAGAGGCTGGGTGAGGAAATGCAGACCTTTAAAAGAAATACTGCCTGATTCCCATTCCATGGGTCCCAAATCTGCAGGTTCAAGGGAATCTTCTGACAGCGAAAACATGCCTGGGAGACCGAGACGAATGTACACCGTGTGATCAGGAAAGGGGTCTAAAATGCACCTCATTTTTGATCTCCTGGTGCTGGGGTTCGCCATTCCAGCCAAATTACTAACAATCTCTCCACTTGGAGAATCAGTACCTTTAACCTCCTGTTTCACACTGCTTGCAATTTGTGCAGTGGATAAACGGGAAGAGGGGGAACCAATGAGAGACTAGCTGTAGGAGTTTTGACAGGCACATGTCACTCTAATTTCCCATTAGGAAGAAGAATTAAACAAAGGCTCAGCCTGCCTTCCCAGAACCAGAATAGGGCCGGAAGCAATACAATGGTTTGGCGGCCAGCTCACAAAAAAAGCGAGTTGCAAAATGGAGCTCAGGAGCAGACAATTCAAAAACCTGCAAAGATAAAAATGATAACCAACGTCCAAAAATATATTCAGGTAAGGCAACGAAGAGTATCTGAATGAGAGGCAGAATTGCAGGAAACGGATTTCAAAAGGGAGATTGGACTCACATTTAAAGCATATGAAAAGCAGCAGAATTTCTAAAATGATGTAGTTGGGCAAAAGGGTGTATGCGTTTTTTCATGAATAACTTCAGGAAAAAAACACATACAGACTTTTTGGCCAACCAAGCAAGCGGGAAATGCAAATCTGCACAACAAAGATGTCTCAATTTCCACTGTTCAGAAAGGCCATCCAAAAAATATGTACAAACCAGAAATTCAGGAGAGGCCATGGAGAACAGGGAGCTAGTCACGCTGATGGGTGGGGTATAAATATCCTAGAGCCACTCTGAAGAAGTGTATGCTGTTTCCTAAAACATCTAAAATACAAAGCTACCGAGCATAGGGCACTTCCACTCATGGGCATATAACTTGGGAAGACTAAATATCAACAAGACACAGGCACCCTAAAGTTTATGGCTGCTCTGCATACAAGAACCTCAACATCAGTACAACTTAAATATTCCAGGAAAGAGAAAATTGCGTAAAGAACTTCTGGTAATTTTGTACAATTGAATATCACTCAGACATGAAATCAATGTCATAAGGCCAGTAGCAGCATAATGAGTGGATTTAGGTACGATGATTCTAAGTGAAATAAGTCACACAGAAAAAGAAACTTATCATAAGATATCACTTATGAAGGTCCTGTAAACATGGCTATACATGAACTGAGGAAAGGGAACAGAGTCTCACATTGAGAAAACACTCTTATGACCGCTTAAGGGGGAAGGAGAGTTGGGATGATGCATAAAACCAGTGTGTGATATTAGCACATGTACCATTCCATGAAGCAAATACAGAATAGACAAAACCTACCCCTTCCTCAGTGAACGGGACTCAAAACCCCAATTCCGAGCACAGGAATATATCTGACTAGTAAGAAACTTAAAACCTATATATTCATATGTCTCCATAAGGGAATCAAGTATGTCTAGACCGGCATAAACATGTCGGTGAAAATCAGCTCAACCCCATTATAAAAATGAATTTCAAAAACAAAACAAAAAAAACAGCGAAATTCTTACACAATTCCTTCAGGGGATCTGATGAAACCTGGAATGACCCCATCTGCAAAGACAGCTAGATGAGACATAAGGCTGGACACTTGGGGCTGAGAGGACTGGTGAGATTAGGTGAGAAAATGCAGACCCTTTAAAGCAGTAATGCATGCCACCCATTCCATGGGTCCCAACTCTCCAGGTAGAAGGGAATATCAATACAGTTATAACATGTATGGCAAACCTAGAGAATGGACACCATGTGATGGCAAAAGATTTCTAAAAGGCTCCTAATATTTCCCCTCCTTGTGCTCCAGTTTGGCTTTCCAACTGCTTTACTATCAATCTCCCAACTTGGAGAGTCAGCCCCTATAAGCTCCTGCTTCGCACAGTTTGCAAATTGTGCAGTGGATGAAAGGGAAGAGGGAGAACCAAACAGAGAGTAGCTGTAGGCATTTGGACGGACACATGTCACTCTATTTTCCCGTCTGGAAGGAAAAATTATCCAAAGCGTCAGCCTGCACCCCCGGAACCAGTATAGGTCCTGTAGCAAAATTGTGGATTTGTGGTCAGCTCACAAAAACACGAGTTGAAAATTGGAGCTGAGGGGCACAGCAATTCACGAACCTGCAGAGTTATAAAGGACAACTCTCTTCCAAAAATCTGTTGAGGGAAGGCAACGAAGCAGACTTGAAAATGAGGCAGAATTGCACAAAACATATTTCAAGTGGTAAATTCGAATCGCCTTTAAAGCACAGGGAAAGCGTAACAACTTCGACAATGATGCACTTGGCCAAAAAGGGCGTATGCATTTTCTGCTGAATATATCCAGGAGAAAATGAATACGCCCTTTATGGCCAATCAAGCAAGCCCGCAATGCATATCCACACTACAAAGAATTGTCACTTCCCACCGGTAAAAAGGGACATCTGAAAATCTGTAAAAACCAGAAAATAAAGACAGAGATAAAAAGAGAATGTTGCAATGTGATCCCAAGGGTCATGGAGGACTGTGATGACAAGGTCATGGAGCATTTTGCTGACAAAGGCATGGAGCATTGTGATGACAAGGTTCACGGAGCACTGTGATAACAAGCGTCACAGAGCATTGTGATTACAGGGGTCATGGAGCATTGGGATGACAAGGGCATGGATCATTTTGATGACAAGGGTTAAGGAGCATTTTGAAGACAAGAGTCCAGGATCACTGTGTTGTCAGGGGTCAGGGAAGGTTGTGATGAGAGTGGTCATGGAGCATTGTGATGACAAGGGTCATGTAGAAGTGAGAAGAGAAGGTCATGGAGCTTTGGGATGAAAATGTTCATGGAGTATTGTGATGACTTGGGTCATGGAGCATTGTGATGACAAGGTCCTGGGGCATTGTAATGAGAAGACCATGGAGCATTGTGATGAGAAGTCTCATGGAGCATTCTGATGAAAATGTGCATGGAGAATTGTGATTACAGGGGTCTTGGAGCATTGTGATGACAACACATGGTGCATTGTGATGACAAGTGTCATGGATCATTGTGCTGACAAAGGCATGGTGCATTGCGATGACAAGGATCACAGAGCATTGTGATGAAAAGCACATGGATCACTGTGATGCAAAATTCATGGAGCCTTGTCATGACAGGGTTCAAGGAGCATACTGATGACAAGTGTCAGCGAGCATTGTGATGACAAGTGTATTGAGCATTGTGATGACAAAGGTCATGGAGTATTGTGAATAGAAGGCGATGGATAATTGTGATGATGTGCGTCATGGGGCGTTGTTATGACAAGTGCTATGGAAGATTGTGATCACAAAGGTTTGGATCATTGTGATGACAGAGGTCATGGAGCATTTTGATTTCATTTTGATGACAATAGCATGAAGCATTATCATGATGGGCATGGTGCATTGTGATGAAACGGTTCATGGAGCATTGAGATGAAAAGGGGCATTGAGCATTGTGATTACAGAGGTCTAGGGGAATTGTGATGACAAGGGCATGGAGCATCGTGAATGAGAACGCCATGGAGCATTCTGATGACATGCGTCATGGAGCTTTTTGATGGCAAGGACATGGAGCATTGTGATGACAAGGTTTATGGAGCCTTGTGATGACAAGGCCGTGGAACACTGTAATGGCAGGTGTCATGGAGCATTGTTATAACAGGGGTAATGGAGCATTTCGATGACAAGGGCATGGAGCATTGGTCTGAAAAGCTTCATGGTTTATTGTGATGACAGGGGGCATGGAGCATTGTGATGACAAGGGCACGGAACACTGTGATACATGGGTCATGGCAGATTGTAATGACAAGGGCATGGAGCATTGTGTTAAGAAGAGCATCGAGCATTGTGATGAAAAGCATCACAGAGCCTGTGATGACAAGGGCAAGGAACAATGTGATGAGAGTGTTCATGGAGCATTTTGATGACAAGGGCATGGAGCATTGTGATGCCAAGGGTCATGTAGCTTTTTGATGACAAAAGTCATGGAGCATTCTGATGACAAGCGCGTGGTGAACTGTGTATGAGAAGGGCAGGGATCATTGTGATGAAAGGGTCATGGAGTAATTTGATGAAAATTGTCATGGGACATTTTTATGACAGTGGTTATGGAACACTGTGATGTCAGGGTTCATGGAGGCTTATGATGAAAAAGGTCATGGAGCATTTTGATGACAGGGGTCCTGGAACATTTTGATGACAGGGGTGAGGGAGTATTGTGATGACTAGTGATGGAACTTCATGATATCAGTGGTGGGAGAGCATTTTGATGTGAAGTGCATGGAGCATTGTGATGACAAGTTTTATGGAGCACTGTGATGACACGGTTGTGGAGCATTGTGATGACAAGCGCATGGCGCATTGTGATGACACAGGTCATGGGGCCTTGTGCGGACAAGCACATGGAGCATTGTGAGGAATACTGTCATGGAGAATTGTGCTGACAAAGGCATGGAGCATTGTGATGACAAGGGACACAGAGCATTGTGATGAAAATTTCATGGAGCATTGTGGTGACAAAGATCACAGAGCCTTGTTTGACGAGGGCATGGACCATTGTGAGGACAAAGGTCATGAATCATTGTGATGACTGGAGTCACGGAGCATTGTGATGACAGGGGCCATGGAGCATTGTGATTACAAGGGCATGGAGCAATGTGATGACAGGGGCATGGAACATTGGTCTGACAAGTTTAATGGATTATTGTGATGACAGTGGGCATGGAGCATTGAGATGACAAGGGCATGGAGCATTGTGGTGACAAAGGTCACAGAGCCTTGTGTGATGAGGGCATGGACTATTGTGAGGACAAAGGTCATGAAGCATTGTGATGACTGGAGTCACGGAGCATTGTGATGAAAATTTCATGGAGCAATGTGGTGACATATTTCACAGAGCCTTTTGATGACGTGGGCATGGACCATTGTGATGTCAAAGTCCTGGAGCATTGTGATGAGAGGACCATGGAGCCTTGAGATGACAATTCTCATGGAGCATTCTGATGAAAAGGGGCATGGAGCATTGTGATTACCGGGGTATTGGATCCTTGTGATGAAAAGGCCATAGCACATGGTGATGGCAGGCGTCATGGAGCATGGTTATGACATGGGCAATAGAGCATTGTGATGACAAGGGAATCGAGCATTGGTCGTAAAAGTTTCATGGATTATTGTGATGAGAGTGGGGAAGGAGCATTGTGATGACATGGGCACGGAACACTGTGATACATGGGTCATGTAGGATTGTAACGACAAGGGCATTGAGTAATGTGATGAGAGGCTTCATGGAGCAATGTGATGACAAGAGCATGGAGCATTGTGATGACAAGGGTCATGGAGCATTTTGATGACAAGATTCCCAGATCATTGTGTTGTCAGGTGTCAAGGAGGGCTGTGATGACTGTGGTCATGGAGTATTGTGATGACAGGGTCATGGAGCATTGTGATAAGAAGGTCATGGAGCATTGGGCTGAAAATATTCATGGAGTATTGTGATGACAGGGGTAATGGGGCATTGTGATGACAAGGGAATGGAGTATTGTGATGACAAGGTCCTGGGGCATTGTGATGAGAAAACCATGGAGACTTGTGATGACAAGTCTCATGGAGCATTCTGATGAAAAGGTGCATGGAGCATTGTGATTGCAGGGGTCTTGGAGCATTGTGATGAAAATGGTATGGATCATTGTGATGAAAAAGGCATGGAGCCTTGTCATGACAGGGTTCAAGGATCATACTGATGACAAGTGTCAGGGAGCATTGTGATGACAAGTTTATTGAGCATTGTGTTGACAAAGGTCATGGAGCACTGTGATGAGAAGACCATGGATAAATGTGATGATGAGCGTCATGGGGCATTGTGATCACAAGTGTTATGGAACATTGTTATCACAAGGGTTTGGAGCATTTTGATGACAGAGGTCATGGAGCATATTGATTTCATTGTGATGACAATAGCATGAAGCATTATGATGATGGACATGGTGCATTGTGATGACAGGGTCATGGAGCAATTTGATGAAAAGTGTCATGGAACATTTTGATGAGAGTGGTTATGGAACATTGTGATGTCAGGGGTCTTGGAGAATTGTGATGAAAAGGGTGATGGAGCATTCTGATGACAGAGGATATGGAAAATTTTGATGTCAAGGGTCATGGAGCATTGTGATGACAAGTGCATGGAGCATTGTGATGACAATGTCATGTAGCATTTTGCTGACAAATGCATGGAGAATTGTGATGACAAGTGTCAGGAGCTCTGTGATGAGAAGCGTCAAGGAGCATTGTGATTACATGGGTCATGGAGCATTGGGATGTCAACCGCATGGAACATTCTGATGACAAGTGGCATGGATCATTTTGATGACTGTCGTCATGTAGCATTGTGATGACATGGGTCATGGAGTTTTGTGATGAGAAGGTCATGGGGCATTGGGATGAAAATGTTCATGGAGTACTGTGATAAAAGCGGTCATGGAGCATTGTGATGAGAAGGGAATGGAGCAATGTGATGAGAAGTTAATGGAGCATTGTGATGAGAGGGCCATGGAGCCTTTTGATGACAAGGTTCATGGAGGCTTGTGATGACAAGGCCGTTGAACATTGTGATGGCATTGGTCATGGAGCATTGTTATGACAAGGGTAATGGAGCATTGTGATGACAAGTGCATGGGGCATTGGTGTGAATATTTTCATGGATTATTGTGATGAGTGTGGTCATGGAACATTGTGATGAAAAGGGCACGGAAGACTGTGGTACATAGACGATGCAGGATTGTAATGACAATGGCATGGAGCATTGTGATGAGAAGGGCATCGAGCATTGTGATGACAAGCGTCATGGAGATTTGGGATGAAAAGTGCGTGAAGCAATGTGATCAGAGGGTTCATGGAACATTGTGATGACAATGGAATGGAGCACTGTGATGCCAAGCGTCATGGACCTTTGTTATGACAAAGGTCATGGAGCATTTTGATGACAAGGGTGTGGTGCATTGTGATGAGAAGGACAGGGAGCATTGTGATGACAGGGTCATGGAGCAATTAGATGAAAAGTGTCATGGAACATATTGATGACAGGTGTTATAGAACATTGTGATGTCAGGGATCATGTAGCTTTGTGATGAAAAGGGTCATGGAGCATTTTGATTACAGGGGTTATGGAACATTGTGATGTCAGGAGTCATGGAGCATTGTGATGATAAGGGCATGTAGCATTGTGATGTGGAGGCAATGGAGCATTCTGATGACATGCGTCATGGAGCTTTGTGATGAAAAGGACATGGAGCATTGTGATTACAGGGGTCATAGAGCATTGCGATGACAAGTGCATGGAGAATTGTGATGAAAATATCATGTAACATTGTGATAAGAAGTATCATGGAGCATTGTGATGACAAGGACTTGGAGAATTGTGATGACATGGCATATGGAGCATTGTGACCGCAAGACCGTGGAGCATTGTGATGAGAAGGTCACGGATAATTGTGATGACGGACGTCATGGAGCACTGTAATGACAAGGGGCATGGAGCATTGTGATTACAGGGGTCTTGGAGCATTGTGATGACAAGGGCATGGAGCATTGTGATGAGAAGGCCTCGGAGCATTCTGATGACATGCATCATGAATCTTTGTGACGACAAGGGCATGGAAAATTGTGCTTACAGGGTTCTTGGAGCACTGGGATGACAAGGGTCATGGAGCCTTGTATGACAAGGCCATGGAACATTGTGATGGCAGGGGTCATTGTTATGACAGGGTTAATGGAGCATTGTGATGACAAGGGCATGGCATATTGGTCTGAAAATTTTATGGAATATTGTGATGGGATTCGGCATGGAGCATTGTGATGACTAGGGCACGGAACACTGTGACACATGTGTCATGGGGGATTGTAATGACAAGGGCATGGAGCATTGTGATGAGAAGAGTATCGAGCATTGTGATGACAAGCGTCATGGAACACTGTGCTGACAAGGGAATGGAGCAATGTGATTAGAGGTTTCATGTAGCATTGTGATGAAATGACATGGAGCATTGTGATGCCAAGGGTCATGGAGCTTTGTGATGACAAAGGTCATGGAGCATTTTGATGACAAAGTCGTGGTGCATTGTGATGAGAAGGGCAGGGAGCATTGTGATGACAGGGTCATGGAGCAAACTGATGAAAAGTGTCATGGAACATTTTGATGACAAGGGTTATGTAACATTTTGATGTCAGGGGTCAGGGAGCATTTTGATGAAAAGTGTCATGGAGCATTCTGATGAAAAGGTGCATGGAGAATTGTGATTACAGGGGTTCTGAAGCATTGTGATGACAAGGGCAAGGAGCATTGTGATGAGAAGGCAATGGAGCATTCTGATGACATGCGTCATGGAGCTTTGTGATGACAAGGACATGGAGCATTGGTGTGACAAAGGTCAGAGAGCCTTGTGTGATGAGGGAATGGACCATTGTGATGACAAAGGTCATGAAGCATTGTGATGACTGGAGTCACGGAGCATTGTGATTACAGGGGTCATTGAGCATTGTGATGACCAAGGTCATGAAGCATTGTGATGACTGGGGCATGGAACATTGGTCTGACAAGTTTCATGGATTATTGTGATGACAAGTGCATGGAGCATTGCGATGAGAAGGGCATGGAACATTGTGATGACAAGGTCATGGAGTATTGTGAAGACAGTTGTCAGGGAGCATTGTGATGACATATGTAATTGTCCATTGTGATGAAAATGGCATGGAGCATTGTGATGACAAAGGTAATGGAGCATTTTGATGACAAGATCGTGGTGCATTGTGATGAGAAAGGCAGGGAGCATTGTGATGACAGGGTCATGGAGAAAATTTATGAAAAGTGTCATGGAACATTTTGATGACAGGGGTTATGGAACATTGTGATGTCAGGGGTCATGGAGCATTTTTATGAAAAGGGTCATGGAGCATTCTGATGAAAAGGTGCATGGAGCATTGTGATTACAGGGGTTTTGAAGCATTGTGATGACAAGGGCATGGAGTATTGTGATGAGAAGGCAATGGAGCATTCTCATGACATGTGTCATGGAGCTTTGTGATGACAAGTACATGGAGCATTCTGACTGCAGTGGTCTTGGAGCATTGTGATGAAAAGGGAATGGATCATTGTGATGAAAAATTCATGGAGCCTTGTCATGACAGGGTTCAAGGAGCATACTGATGACAACTGTCAAGGAGCATTGTGATGATAAGTGTATTGAGCATTGTGTTGACAAAGATCATGGAGCATTGTGATGAGAAGTCCATGGATAATTGTGATGACCAGCCTCATGGGGCATTGTGATGACAAGTGTTATGGAACATTGTGATCAGAAGGGTTTGGTGCATTGTGATGACAGAGATCATTGAGCAGTTTGATTTCATTGTGATGACAATAGCATGAAATATTATCGTGATGGACACGGTGCATTGTGATGAAAGGGTTGATGGAGCATTGAGATAAAAAGAGGAATGGAGCATTGTGATTACAGGGCTGTTGGAGCATTGTGATGACAAGGGCATGGAGCATTGTGATGATAAGGCCATGGAGCTTTCAGATGACATGCGTCATGGAGCTTTGTGATGACAAGGGCATGGAGCATTGTGATTACAGGTGTCTTGGAGCACTGTGATGACAAGGGTTTTGGAGGCTTGTGATGACAAGGCCGTGGAACCTTGTGATGGCAGGGGTCATGGATCATTGTTATGACAGGGGTAATGGAGCTTTGTGATGACAATGTTCATGCGGCATTTTGATGACAAGGGCGTGGTGCATTGTGATGACAGAGGTCATGAAGCATTTTGATGACAAGGTCGTTGTGCATTGTGCTGAGAAGGTCAGGGAGCATTGTGATGACAGGGTCTTGGAGCAAATTGATGAAAAGTGTCATGGAACATTTTGAGAACAGGGGTTATGGAACATTTTGATGACAAGGGCATGGAGCATTCTGATGAGAAGTCCTCGGAGCATTCTGATGACATGTGTCATGTATCTTTGTGACGACAAGGGCATGGAAAATTGTGATTACAGGGGTTTTGGATCACTGTGATGACAAGGGTCATGGAGCCTTGGATGAGAAGGCCGTGGAACATTGTGATGGCACGGTTCATGGAGCATTGTTATGACAGGGGTAATGGAGCATTGTGATGACAAGGGCATGGAACATTAGTCGGAAAATTTCATGGATTATTGTGATGAGATTCGGCATGGAGCATTGTGATGACTAGGGCACGGAACACTGTGATACATGTGTCATGGGGGATTGTAATGACAAGGGCATGGAGCATTGTGATGAGAAGAGTATCCAGCATTGTGATGACAAGCGTCATGGAGCATTCTGCTGACAAGGGCATGGAGCAATGTGATGAGGGGTTTCAGGTAGCATTGTGATGAAATGGCATAAAGCATTGTGATGCCAAGGGTCATGGAGTTTTGTGATGACAAAGGTCATGGAGCATTTTGATGACAAGGTCGTGGTGCATTGTGATGACTGAAATCACGGAGCATTGTGATGACAGTGGTCATGGAGCATTGTGATGTCAAGGTCATGGTGCATTGTGATGACAGGGGCATGGAACATTTGTCTGACAAGTTTCATGGATTATTGTGATGACAGTGGGCATGGCGCATTGTGATGACAAGGGCATGGAACATTGTGATGACAAGGTCATGGAGTATTGTGAAGACAGGTGTCAGGGAGCATTGTGATGATATATGTCATTGTCCCTTGTGATGACAATGGCATGGAGCTTTGGGATAAAAAGTGTCATGGAGGATTGTGATGACAAAGTTAATGGAGCATTTTGATGACAAGGGCTTGGGACACGGTGATGACAAGTGTCATGGCGCATTGTGATGAGAAGTGCATTGAGCATTGTGATAACAAGAGCCATTGAGAATTTTGATGACAACCTCGTGAAGCATTGTGATGACAAGCGCATGGAGCTTGCTATGACAAGGGTCATAGAGCATTGCGATGACAAGTTCAAGGAGAATTGTAATGACAAGATCATGTAACATTGTGATGAGAAGTGTCATGGAGCATTGTGATGACAAGGACCTGGAGAATTCTAATGAAAAGTTGCATGGAGCATTGTGATTACAAGGGTTTTGAAGCATTGGGATGACAAGGGCGTGGAGCATTGTGATGAGAAGGCAATGGAGCATTCTGATGACATGCGTCATGGAGCTTTGTTATGACAAGCACATGGAGCATTGTGATTACAGGGGTCTTGGAGCATTGTGATGAAAATGGCATGGATCATTGTGATGACCAGCATCATGGGGCATTGTGATGAGAAGTGTTATGGAACATTTTGATCAGAAGGGTTTGGTGCATTGTGATGACAGTGGTCATTGAGCATTTTGATTTTATTGTGATGACAATAGCATGAAATATTATGGTGATGGGCACGGTTCATTGTGATGACAGGGTTCATGGAGCATTGAGATGAAAAGGAGCATGGAGCATTGTAATTACAGTGGTGTTGGAACATTGTGATTACACGGGCATGGACCATTGTGATGAGAAGGCCATGGAACTTTCTGATGACATGCGTCATGGAGCTTTGTGATGACAAGGGCATGGAGCATTGTGATTACAGGGGTCTTGGAGCATTTTGATACCAAGTGTCACCGAGGCTTGTGATGACAAGGGAATGGGGCATTGGTCTGAAAAGTTTCATGGATTTTTGTGATGAGTATGGGCATGGAGCATTGTGATTACAAGGGCACGGAACACTGTGATACATCGATCATGCAGGATTGGAATGACAAGGCCATGGATCATTGTGATGAGAAGGGCATCGAGCATTGTGATTACAACCGTCATGGAGATTTGGATGACAAGTGCATGGAGCAATGTGATGAGAGGGATCATGGAGCATTGTGATGACAATGGAATGGAGCATTGTGATGCCAAGGGTCATGGACCTTTGTGATGACAAAGGTCATGGAGCATTTTGATGACAACGGCGTGGTGCATTGTGATGAGAAGGGCAGGGAGCATTGTGATGACAGGGTCATGGAACAATTTGATGAAAAGGGTCATGGAATATTTTGATGACAGAGGTTATAGAACATTGTGATGTCAGTGGTCATGGAGCTTTTTGATGAAAAGTGTCATGGAGCATTTTGATTACAGGGGTTATGGAAAATTGTGATGTCAGGTTTCATGGAGCATTGTGATGATAAGGGCATGTAGCATTGTGATGACAGGGGTCATGGAACATTGTGATGACAGGTGTGAGGGAGTATTGTGATGACTAGTGATGGAACATTGTGATATCAGTGGTGAGAAAACATTTTGTCGAGAAGTGCATGGAGCATTGTGATGACAAGTTTTTTTTTTTTTTAATTTTTTTTTTTAATTTTTTATTAGTTTCTGCTTTATAGCAAAGTGAATCAGTCATACATATATATCTGTTCCCACATCCCTTCCCTAATGCATCTCCCTCCCTCCCACCCTCCCCATCCCACCCTTCCAGGCGGTCACAAAGCACTGAGCTGATCTCCCTGTGTTCTGCAGCTGCTTCCCACTATCTATCTACCTTACGCTTCGTAGTGTATATATGTCCTTGCCTCTCTTTCGCTTTGTCACAGCTTACCCTTCCCCCTCCCCATATCCTCTAGTCCATTCTCAAGTAGGTCTGTGTCTTTATTCCCGTTTTACCCCTAGGTTCTTCCTGACATTTTTTTTTTTTTAATTCCATACATATGTGTTAGCATATGGTATTTGTCTTTCTCTTTCTGACTTACTTCACTCTGTATGACAGACTCTAGGTCTATCCACCTCATTACAAATAGCTCAGTTTCGTTTCTTTTTATGGCTGAGTAATATTCCATTGTATATATGTGCCACATCTTCTTTATCCATTCATCCGTTGATGGACACTTAGGTTGTTTCCAGCTCCGGGCTATTGTGAATAGAGCTGCAATGAACATTTTGGTACACGTCTCTTTTTGAATTATGGTTTTCTCAGGGTATATGCCTAGTAGTGGGATTGCTGGATCATATGGTAGTTCTATTTTTAGTTTTTTAAGGAACCTCCATACTGTTCTCCATAGTGGCTGTACCAATTCACATTCCCACCAGCAGTGCAAGAGTGTTCCCTTTTCTCCACACCCTCTCCAGCATTTATTGTTTCTAGATTTCTTGATGATGGCCATTCTGACTGGTGTGAGATGATATCTCATTGTAGTTTTGATTTGCATTTCTCTAATGATTAATGATGTTGAGCATTCTTTCATGTGTTTGTTGGCAGTCTGTATATCTTCTTTGGAGAAATGCCTATTTAAGTCTTCTGCCCATTTTTGGATTGGGTTGTTTGTTTTTTTGCTATTGAGCTGCATGAGCTGTTTATAAATTGTGGAGATTAATCCTTTGTCAGTTGCTTCATTTGCAAATATTTTCTCCCATTCTGAGGGTTGTCTTTTGGTCTTGTTTATGGTTTCCTTTGCTGTGCAAAAGCTTTGAAGTTTCATTAGGTCCCATTTGTTTATCTTTGTTTTTAGTTCCATTTCTCTAGGAGGTGGGTCCAAAAGGATCTTGCTGTGATTTATGTCATAGAGTGTTCTACCTATGTTTTCCTCTAAGAGTTTGATAGTGTCTGGCCTTACATTTAGGTCTTTAATCCATTTTGAGCTTATTTTTGTGTATGGTGTTAGGGAATGATCTAGTCTCAAACTTTTACATGTCCCTGTCCAGTTTTCCCAGCACCACTTATTGAAGAGGCTATCCTTTCTCCACTGTACATTCCTGCCTCCTTTATCAAAGATAAGTTGGCCATATGTGCGTGGGTTTATCTCTGGGCTTTCTATCCTGATCCACTGATCTATCTTTCTGTTTTTATGCCAGTACCATACTGTCTTAATTACTGTAGCTTTGTAGTATAGTCTGAAGTCAGGGAGCCTGATTCCTCCAGCTCCGTTTTTCGTTCTCAAGATTGCTTTGGCTATTCGGGGTCTTTTGTTTTTCCAAACAAATTTTGAAATTTTTTGTTTTAGTTCTGTGAAAAATGCCAGTGGTAGTTTGATAGGGATTGCATTGAATCTGTAGATTGCTTTGGGTAGTAGAGTCATTTTCACTATATTGATTCTTCCAATCCAGGAGCATGGTATATCTCTCCATCTATTTGTATCATCTTTAATTTCTTTCATCAGTGTCTTATAATTTTCTGCATACAGGTCTTTTGTCTCCTTAGGTAGGTTTATTCCCAGATATTTTATTCTTTTTGTTGCAATGGTAAATGGGAGTGTTTTCTTGATTTCATTTTCAGATTTTTCATCATTAGTGTACAGGAATGCCAGAGATTTCTGTACGTTAATTATGTATCCTGCTACTTTACCAAATTCATTGATTAGCTCTAGTAGTTTTTCGGTAGCATCTTTAGGATTCTCTATGTATAGTATCATGTCATCTGCAAACAATGACAGCTTTACTTCTTCTTTTCCAATTTGGATTCCTTTTATTTCCTTTTCTTCTCTGATTGCTGTGGCTAAAACTTCCAAAACTATGTTGAATAAGAGTGGTGAGAGTGGGCAGCCTTGTCTTGTTCCTGATCTTAGTGGAAATGGTTTCAGTTTTTCACCATTGAGGACAATGTTGGCTGTGGGTTTGTCATATATGGCCTTTATTATATTGAGGAAAGTTCCCTCTATGCCTACTTTCTGCAGAGTTTTTATCATAAATGGGTGTTGAATTTTGTCGAAAGCTTTCTCTGCATCTATTGAGATGATCATATGGTTCTTCTCCTTCAACTTGTTAATATGGTGTATCACATTGATTGATTTGCGTATACTGAAGAATCCTTGCATTCCTGGAATAAACCCCACTTGATCATGGTGTATGATCCTTTTAATGCGCTGTTGGATTCTGTTTGCTAGTATTTTGTTGAGGATTTTTGCATCTATGTTCATCAGTGATATTGGCCTGTAGTTTTCTTTCTTTGTGACATCGTTGCCTGGTTTTGGTATCAAGGTGATGGTGGCCTCGTAGAATGAGTTTGGGAGTGTTCCTTCCTCTGATATTGTTTGGAAGAGTTTGAGAAGGATGGGTGTTAGCTCTTCTCTAAATGTTTGATAGAATTCGCCTGTGAAGCCATCTGGTCCTGGGCTTTTGTTTGTTGGAAGATTTTTAATCACAGTTTCAATTTCAGTGCTTGTGATTGGTCTATTCATATTTTCTATTTCTTCCTGAGTCAGTCTTGGTAGGTTGTGCATTTCTAAGAATTTGTCCATTTCTTCCAGGTTGTCCATTTTATTGGCATAGAGTTGCTTATAGTAATCTCTCAGGATCTTTTGTATTTCTGCAGTGTCAGTTGTTACTTCTCCTTTTTCATTTCTAATTCTATTGATTTGAGTCTTCTCCCTTCTTTTCTTGATGAGTCTGGCTAATGGTTTGTCAATTTTGTTTATCTTCTCAAAGAACCAGCTTTTAGTTTGGTTGATCTTTGCTATCGTTTCCTTCATTTCTTTTTCATTTATTTCTGATCTGATCTTTATGATTTCTTTCCTTCTGCTAACTTTGGGGGTTTTTTGTTCTTCTTTCTCTAATTGCTTTAGGTGCAGGGTCAGGTTGTTTACTCGAAATGTTTCCTGTTTCTTAAGGTGGGATTGTATTGCTATAAACGTCCCCCTTAGAACTGCTTTTGCTGCATCCCATAGGTTTTGGGTCGTCGTGTCTCCATTGTCATTTGTTTCTAGGTATTTTTTAATTTCCTCTTTGATTTCTTCAGTGATCACTTCGTTATTGAGTAGTGTATTGTTCAGCCTCCATGTGTTTGTATTTTTTACAGATCTTTTCCTGTAATTGATGTCTAGTCTCATAGCATTGTGGTCGGAAAAGATACTTGATACAATTTCAATTTTCTTAAATTTACCAAGGCTTGATTTGTGACCCAAGATATGATCTATCCTGGAGAATGTTCCATGAGCACTTGAGAAAAATGTGTATTCTGTTGTTTTTGGATGGAATGTCCTATAAATATCAACTAAGTCCATCTTGTTTAATGTATCATTTAAAGCTTGTGTTTCCTTATTTATTTTCATTTTGGATGATCTGTCCATTGGTGAAAGTGTGGTGTTAAAGTCCCCTACTATGATTGTGTTACTGTCGATTTCCCCTTTTATGGCTGTTAGTATTTGCCTTATGTATTGAGGTGCTCCTATGTTGGGTGCATAAATATTTACAATTGTTATATCTTCTTCTTGGATCGATCCCTTTATCGTTATGTAGTGTCCTTCTTTGTCTCTTCTAATAGCCTTTATTTTAAAGTCTATTTTGTCTGATATAAGAATTGCTACTCCAGCTTTCTTTTGATTTCCATTTGCATGGAATATCTTTTTCCATCCCCTTACTTTCAATCTGTATGTGTCTCTAGGTCTGAAGTGTGTCTCTTGTAGACAGCATATATATGGGTCTTGTTTTTGTATCCATTCAGCCTCTCTGTGTCTTTTGGTGGGAGCATTTAGTCCATTTACATTTAAGGTAATTATTGATATGTATGTTCCTATTCCCATTTCCTTAATGGCTTTGGGTTCGTTATTGTAGGTATATTCCTTCTGTTGTGTTTCTTGCCTAGAGAAGTTCCTTTAGCATTTGTTGTAAAGCTGGTTTGGTGGTGCTGAACTCTCTCAGCTTTTGCTTGTCTGTAAACGTTTTAATTTCTCCATCAAATCTGAATGAGATCCTTGCTGGGTAGAGTAATCTTGGTTGCAGGTTTCTCTCCTTCATCACTTTAATTATGTCCTGCCACTCCCTTCTGGCTTGTAGAGTTTCTGCTGAGAGATCAGCTGTTAACCTGATGGGGATTCCCTTGTGTGTTATTTGTTGTTTTTGCCTTGCTGCTTGTAATATGATTTCTTTGTGTTTAATTTTTGACAGTTTGATTAATATGTGTCTTGGCGTATTTCTCCTTGGATTTATTCTGTATGGGACTCTCTGTGCCTCCTGGACTTGATTAACTATTTCCTTTCCCATATTAGGGAAGTTTTCAACTATAATCTCTTCAAATATTTTCTCAGTCCCTTTCTTTTTCTGTTCTTCTTCTGGAACCCCTATAATTCGAATGTTGGTGCGTTTAATGTTGTCCCAGAAGTCTCTGAGACTGTCCTCTGTTCTTTTCATTCTTTTTTCTTTATTTTGCTCTGCATTATTTATTTCCACTATTTTATCTTCCACCTCACTTATCCGTTCTTCTGCCTCAGTTATTCTGCTACTGATCCCATCTAGAGTATTTTTCATTTCATTTATTGTGTTTTTAATCGATGCTTGATTCATCTTTAATTCTTCTAGGTCCTTGTTAACTGTTTCTTGCATATTGTCTATTCTATTTCCAAGATTTTGGATCTTGGAAATAGAATCTTGGATCAGCTTTACTATCATTATTCTGAATTCTTTTTCAGGCATACTGCCTATTACCTCTTCATTTGTTAGGTCTGGTAGGGTTTTATCTTGCTCCTTCACCTGCTGTGTGTTTTTCTGCTTTCTAATTTTGCTTATGTTACTGTGTTTGGGGTCTCCTTTTTGCAGGCTGCAGATTCGTAGTTCCCGTTGTTTTTGGTGTCTGTCCCCCGTGGCTAAGGTTGTTTCAGTAGGTTGTGTAGGCTTCCTGGTTGGGGGGACTAATGCCTGTGTTCTGGTGGCCGAGGCTCGATCTTGCCTTTCTGGTGGACAGGTCCACGTCCGGTGGTGTGTTTTGGGGTGCCTGTGGCCTTATTATGTTTTTATGTAGCCTCTCTGCTAATGGGTGGGGTTGGGTTCCTGCCTTGCTAGTTGCTTGGCATAGGGTGACCAGCACTGTAGGTTGCTGGTCGTTGACTGAAGCTGGGTGCTGGTGTTGAGATGGAGATCCCTGGGAGATTTTCGCTGCTTGATATTATGTGGAGCTGGGAGGTCTCTTGTGGACCCGTGTCCTGAAGTTGGCTCTCCCACTTCAGAGGCACAGCACTGACTCCTGGCTGCAGCACCAAGAGCCTTTCATCCACCCGGCTCAGAATAACAGTGAGAAAAAGTAGAAAGAAAGAATTAGTAGAAGAAAGAAAGAGAGAGGGGAAGAAAGGAAGAAGGGAAGGAAGGAAGAAAGAAAGAAAGAAAGGAGGGAGGGAGGGAGGAAGGATGGAAAGAAAGAAGGAAAGAAAGGAGGGAGGGAGGGAAGAATGAAAGCAAAAGGAAGAGTGAATGGAAGAAGGGAGGGAGGGAGGGAGGAAGGAAAGAAAGAAAGAAAGACAGGAGGGAGGGAGGGAGGAAGGAAAGAAAAAGAAAGTGGAAAGAAGAAGGGTGGGAGGGAGGGAGGAAAGAAAAAGAAAGAAGGAAAGGAGGAGCGGAGGGAGGGAGGGAGGAAGGAAAGGAAAAGAAAGTGGAAAGAGGAAGGGTGGGAGGGAGGGAGGGAGGATAGAAAAAGAAAGAAGGAAAGGAGGAGCGGAGGGAGGGAGGGAGGAAGGAAAGAAAAAGAAAGTGGAAAGAGGAAGGGTGGGAGGGAGGGAGGAAAGAAAAAGAAAGAAGGAAAGGAGGAGCGGAGGGAGGGAGGGAGGAAGGGAAGGTAGGAAAAAAAGAAAGAGCGGGTAAAGTAAAATAGAATAAAGTATGAAATATAGTAGCGTTATTAAAATTATAAAGAAATTATTGAAAAAAAACACGGACCGATAGAACCCAGGGACATATGGTGGAAGCAAAGCTATACAGAGAGAATCTTACACAGAAGATTACACATACACATTCGCAAAAAGAGAGCAGGGGGAAAAATCAAAAATCTTGCTCTCCAAGTCCACCTCCTCAATTTGGGATAATTCGTTGTAAAAAGAGGAAAAGGGCGAGAAGTCTGAAATCTTGCTAAGTCCACCTCCTTAATCTGGGATAATTCGTTGTAAAAAGAGGAAAAAGGGGGGAAAGTCTTAAATCTTGTCCTCAAAGTCCACTTCCTCAATTTGGGATGGTTCGCTGTCTATTTATGCACTCCACAGACGCAGGGTACATCAAACGGACTGTGGAGCTTTAATCCGTTGCCTCCGAGGCTGCACAGAGAGATTTCCCTGTCTCTGCTCTCACAACTCCCGGGTCTCAGCCTTGGACCTGGCCCCGCCTCTGCGCGTAGGTCACCGGAGGGCGTCCGTTCTTCGCTCAGACAGGACGGGTTTAAAGGAGCCGCTGATTCGGGGGCTCTGGCTCACTCAGGCAGAGGGGAGGGAGGGGCGCGCAGTGTGGGGCGGGCCTGCGGCGGCAGAGGCCGGCGTGACGTTGCAGCAGCCCGTGGCGCTCCGTGCGCCCTCCTGGGAAAGCCGTCCCCGGGTCCCGGGACCCCGGCAGTGGCGGGGTGCACAGGCCCCCTGGAAGGCGGGGCGGACAGTGACCCGCGCTCGCACACAGGCCCCACGGCGGTGGCGGCGGGCGGCGGTGGCGGCGGGCGGCGGCAGCGGCGGCCGGCGGCAGCGGCGGCCGGCGGCGGCGGCGGCGGCGGCGGCAGCAGCAGCCGCCCCAGCGTCCCACGCCCGTCTCCGAGGTCCGCGCCTTACCCGCGGCTCGCGCCTGTCTCCAGCGCCTCCCCAAGCAGCCCTCTTAATGCCCTCTCCTCGCGCACCAGGCAACAAAAGGGAAAAAAAGTCTCTTGCCTCTCCGGTATCTCCAGACCCTTTCCCCGGACTCCCTCCGGGTTAGCCATGGTGCACTAACTCCTTCAGGCTCTCTTCCTGCCGCGAGCCCCAGTCCTCTCCCTGCGCTCCGACTGAAAGCCGATACCCGATCCTCAGCTCCCAGCCCCGCCCGCCCCGGCGGCCGAGCAGACAAGCCTCTCGGGCTGGTGTGTGCCTGAGGGCACCGATCCTCTGTGCCAGAATCTCTCCGCTTTGCCCTCCGCACCCCTGTTGCTGTGCTCTCCTCCGCTACTCCGAAGCTTTCCCCCTCCGCCACCTGCAGTCTCCGCCCGCGAAGGGGCTAGTAGTGTGTAGAAACCTTCCCTCCTTCACGGCTCCCTCCCACTGGTGCAGGTCCCGTCCATATCCTATTGTCTCTGTTTATTCTTTTTTTTTTCTTTTGACCTACCCAGGTATGTGGGGAGTTTCTTGCCTTTTGGGGGGTCTGAGGTCTTCTGTCAGCGTTCAGTAGGTGTTCTGTTGGAGTTGTTCCACGTGTAGATGAATTTCTGATGTATCTGTGGGGAGGAAGGTGATCTCCGCGTCTTACTCTTCCGACATCTTCCCTTTGTCCGGCCCGCCGTCCGCACGATTGTCGCGGCTTCGGCCGCCGCGGCCCCTCCACAGCCGGCAGCCTCAGTGAGGCCGCCCTCCCCTCGGGCTCCGGGGCAGTTCTGTGATGGCGGAAGGAAGAAGGTGATGACAAGTTTTATGGAGAATTTTGATGACAAGGATGTGGAATATTGTGATGACAAGTGCATGGCGCATTGTGACGACATGGGTTATGGAGCATTGAGATGAAAAGTGGCATGGAGAATTGTGATTACAGAGGTCTTGGAGCATTGTGATGACAAGGGTCATGGAGCCTTGTAATGACAAGGCCGTGGAACATTGTGATGGCAGGGGTCATGGAGCATTGTTATGACAGGTGTAATGGAGCATTGTGATGACAAGGGCATGGAGCAATGTGATGAGATATTTCATTGAGCATTGTGATGACAATGGCATGGAGCATTTTGATGACAAGCGTCATGGAGCATTGTGCTGACAAAGGCATGGAGCATTGTGATGCCAAGGGTCATAACTTTGTGATGACAAATGTCATGGGGCATTTTGAAGACAAGGGCGTGGTGCACTGTGATGAGAAGGGCAGGGAGCATTGTGATGACAGGGTCTTGGAGCAATTTGAATAAAAGGGTCATAGAATATTTTGATGACAGGGGTTATGGAACATTGTGATGTCAGGGGTCATGAAGACTTGTAATGAAATGGGCCATGGAGAATTTTGTGACAGGGGTTATGGAACATTGTGATGTCAGGGGTCATGGAGCATTGTGATGATAAGGGCATGTAGCACTGTGATGACAGTGGTCATGGAACATTGTGATGACAGGGGTGAGGGAGTATTGTGATGACTAGTGTTGGAACATTGTGATATATGTGGTGACAGAGCATTTTGATGAGAAGTAAATGGAGCATTGTGATGACAAATGTTATGGAGCATAGCGATGAAAAGGATGTGGAGCATTGTGATGAAAAGCGCATGGCGCATTGTGATGACATTTTTCATGGAGCATTGTGCTGACAAGCGCATGGAGCATTTTGATGACAAGAGTCATGGCGCATTGTGCTTACAAAGGCATAGAGCATTATGATGACAAGGGACACAGAGCATTGTGATGAAAAATTCATGGAGCATTGTGGTGACAAAGATCACAGAGCCTTGTGTGAAGAGGGCATGGATCACTGTGATGAGAATGGTCAGGAATCATTGTGATGACTGGAGTCACGGATAACTGTGATGACAGGGGTCATGGAGCATTGTGAGGACAAGGGCATGGAGCAATATGATGACAGTGTCATGGAACATTGGTCTGACAAGTTTCATGGATTATTGTGATGACAGTGGGCATGGAGCATTGAGATGTCAAGGGCATGGAGCATTGTGGTGACAAAGGTCACAGAGCCTTGGGTGACGAGGGCATGGACCATTGTTATGACAATATCATGAAGCATTGTGATGACTAGTGTCACGGAGCATTGTGATGACAGAGTTCATGGAGCATTGTGATGACAAGGGCATGGATCATTGTGATGACAGGGGCATGGAACAGTGGTCGGACAACTTTCATGGATTCTTGTGATGAGAGTGGGCATGGCGCATTGTGATGACAAGGGCATGGAACATTCTGATGACAAGGTCTTGTCGTATTGTGAGGAGAGGTGTCAGGGATCATTGTGATGACATATGTCATTGTCCATTGTGATGAAAATGGCATGGAGCATTGTGATACCAAGTGTCATGGAGGATTGTGATGACAAAGGTAATGGAGCATTTTGATTACAAGTTCTTGGGGCATTGTGCTGACAAGCGTCATGGAGCATTGTGATGACAAGGGGATGGAGCATTGTGGTGACAAAGGCCATTGAGAGTTTTGATGACAACGTCGTGAAGCATTGTGATGACAAGCGCATGGAGCTTGCTATGACAGGGGTCATAGAGCATTGCAATGACAAGTGCATGGAGAATTGTGATGACAAATCATGTAAAATTGTGATAAGAAGTGTCAAGGAGCATTGTGATGACAAGGACGTGGAGAATTGTGATGACATGGGACATGGAGCATTGTGATGGCAAGACTGTGTAGCATTGTGCTGATAAGTGTATTGAGCATTGTGATGACAAAGATCATGGAGCATTGTGATGAGAAGACCATGGATAATTATGATGACCAGTGTCATTGAGCTTTGTGATGACAAGGGCATGGAGAATTGTGATTACAGGGGTCATGGAATATTGTGATGACAGGGTTGAGAGAATACTGTGATTACTAGTGATGGAACATTGTGATATCAGTGGTGAGAAGGCATTTTGAGGAGAAGTGCATGGAGCATTGTGATGACAATGTTTATGGAGCATTTTGATGACAAGGATATGGAGCATTGTGATGAAAAGTGCATGGTGCATTGTGATGACATGGGTTATGCAGCACTGTACTGACACACGCATCGAGCATTGTGATGAAAAGGGTCATGGAGCATTGTGCTGACAAAGGCATGGAGCTTTGTGATGACAAGGGTCACAGAGCTTTGTGATAAAAATTTCATGGAGCATTGTGGTGACAAAGGTCACAGAGCTTTGTGTGACGAGGTCATGGACCATTGTGATGACAAGTGTCATGAAGCATTGTGATGACTGGAGTCATGGAGCATTGTGATAACAGGGGTCTTGGAGCATTGTGATGAAAAGGGAATGGATCATTGTGATGAAAATGGCATGGAGCCTTGTCATGACAGTGTTCAAGGAGCATACTGATGACAAGTGTCAGCGAGTATTGTGATGCCAAGTGTATTGAGCATTGTGGTGACAAAGGTCATGGAGCATTGTGATGAGAAGACCTTGCATAAATGTGAAGACGAGCGTCATGGGGCATGTGATGACAAGTGTTATGGAACATTGTGATCAGAAGGTTTTGGAGCATTGTGATGACAGAGAACATGGAGCATTTTGATTTCATTGTGATGACAATAGTATGAATCATTATGATGATGGGCATGGTGCATTGTGATGACAGTGTTCATGGAGCATTGAGATGAAAAGTGGCATGGAGAATTGTGATTACAGAGGTGTTGGAGCATTGTGATGACAAGGGTCATGGAGCCTTGTGATGACAAGGCCGTGGAACATTGTGATGGCAGGGGTCGTGGAGCATTGTTATGACAAGTGTAATGGAGCATTGTGATGACAAGGGCATGGAGCAATGTGATGAGAGATTTCATTGAGCATTGTGATGACAATGGCATGGAGCATTGTGATGCCAAGGGTCATGGAGATTTGTGATGACAAATGTCATGGGGCATTTTGATGACAAGGGCGTCGTTCATTGTGATGAGAAGGGCAGGGTGCATTTTGATGACAGGGTCATGGAGCAATTTGAAAAAAAGAGTCATGGAATATTTTGATGACAGGGGTTATGGAACATTGTGATGTCAGGGGTCATGAAGCATAGTGATGAAATGGGTCATGGAACATTTTGTGACAGGGGTTATGGATAATTGTGATGTCAGGGGTCATGGAGCACTGTGATGATAAGGGCATGTAGCACTGTGATGACAGGGGTCATGGAACATTGTGATGACAGGTGTTAGCAAGTATTTTGATGACTAGTGATGGAACATTGTGATATATGTGGTAAGAGAGCATTTTGATGAGAAGTGCATGGAGCATTGTGATGACAAGTTTTATGGAGGATAGCGATGAAAAAGATGTGGAGCATGGTGATGAAAACAGCATGGCACATTGTGATGACATGGGTCATGCAGCATTGTGCTGACAAGGCATGGAGCATTGTGATGTCAAGGGACACAGAGCATTGTGATGAAAATTTCATGGAGCATTGTGGTCACAAAGATCACAGAGACTTTTGTGACGACGGCGTGGACCACTGTGATGAGAATGGTCATGAATCATTGTGATGAATTGAGTAACGGAGCATTGTGATGACAGGGTTCATGGAGCATTGTGATGACAAGGGCATGGAGCATTGTGATGACAGGGGCATGGAACATTGGTTTGACAAGTTTCATGGATTATTGTGATGACAGTGTGCATGGAGCATTGAGATGACAAGGGCAAGGAGCATTGTGGTGAGAAGGCTATGGAGCATTCTAATGACATGCGTCATGGAGCTTTGTGATGACAATGGCCTGGAGAATTGTGATTACAGGGGTCACGGAATATTGTGATGACAGGGGTGAGGGAGTATTGTGATGACTAGTGATGGAACATTGTGATATCAGTGGTGAGAAGGCATTTTGAGGAGAAGTGCATGGAGCATTGTGATGAAAAGGTTTAAGGAGCATTTTGAAGACAAGGATGTGGAGCATTGTGATGACAAGTGCATGGTGCATTGTGATGACATTTGTTATGGAGCATTGTGCTGACACGCGCATCGAGCATTGTGATGACAAGGGTCATGGAGCATTGTGCTGACAAAGGCATGGATCTTTGTGATGACAATGGTCACAGAGCATTGTGATAAAAATTTCATGGAGCATTGTGGTGACAAAAGTCACAGAGCTTTGTGTGACCAGGTCATGGACCATTGTGATGACAAATGTCATGAAGCATTGTGATGACCGAAGTGACAGAGCATTGTGATAACAGTGGTCTTGGAGCATTGTGATGAAAAGGGAATGGATCATTGTGATGAAATAGGCATGGATCCTTGTCATGACAGTGTTCAAGGAGCATACTGATGACAAGTGTCAGGGAGCATTGTGATGAAAAGTGTATTGAGCATTGTGGTGAAAAGGGTCATGGAGGATTGTGATGAGAAGACCTTGCATAACTGTGATGACAAGCGTCATGGCGTATTGTGATGACAAGTATTATGGAACATTGTGATCAGAAGGGTCTGCAGCATTGTGATGACAGAGGTCATGGAGCATTTTAATTTCATTGTGATTACAACAGCATGAATCATTATGATGATGGGCATGGTGCATTGTGATAACAGTGTTCATGGAGCAATGAGATGAAAAGAAGCATGGAGAATTGTGATTACAGAGATCTTGGTGCATTGTGATGACAAGGGTCATGGAGCCTTGTGATGACAAGGCCGTGGAACATTGTGATGGCAGGGGTCATGGAGCATTGTTATGACAGGTGTAATGGAGCATTGTGATGAAAAGGGCATGGAGCAATGTGATGAGAGATTTCATTGAGCATTCTGATGACATGTGTCATGGAGCTTTGTGATGACAAGGACATGGAGCATTGTGATTACAGGGGTCTTGGAGCATTGTTATGAAAATGGAATGGATCATTGTGATGAAAAATGCATGGAGCCTTGTCATGACAGGGTTCAAGGAGCATACTGATGACAACTGTCAGGGAGCATTGTGATGATAAATGTATTGAGCATTGTGATGACAAAGATCATGGAGCATTGTGATGAGAAGACCATGGATAATTGTGATGACCAGCATCATGGGGCATTGTGATGACAAGTGTTATGGAACATTGTGATCAGAAGGGTTTGGTGCATTGTGATGACAGAGGTCATTGAGCATTTTGCTTTCATTGTGATGACAATAGCATGAAATATTATGGTGATGGGCACGGTGCATTGTGATGACAGGGTTCATGGAGCATTGAGATGAAAAGGGGCATGGAGCATTGTGATTACAGGCGTTTTGGAGCATTGTGAATACAAGGGCATGGAGCATTGTGATGAGAAGGCCATGGTACATTCTGATGACATGTGTCATGGAGCTTTGTGATGACAAGGGCATGGAGAATTGTGATTACAGGGGTCACGGAATATTGTGATGATAGGGGTGAGAGAGTATTGTGATAACTAGTGATGGAACATTGTGATATCAGTGGTGAGAAGGCATTTTGAGGAGAAGTGCATGGAGCATTGTGGTGACAAAGATCACAGAGCCTTGTGTGACGAGGGCATGGATCATTGTGATGAGAAATGTCATGAATCATTGTGATGACTGGAGTCTCCGAGCACTGTGATGACAAGGGTCATGGAAAATTTTGATGACAAGAGCATGGAGCATTGTGATGACAGGGACATGGAACATTGGGCTGACATGTTTCATGGATTATTGTGATGACAGTGGGCATGGCGCATTGTGATGACAAGGGTCATGGAACATTGTGATGAGAAGGCCATGGAGCATTCTGATGACATGCGTCATGGAGATTTGTGATGACAAGGGCATGGAGAATTGTGATTACAGGGGTCATGGAATATTTTGATGACAGTGGTGAGGGAGTATTGTGATGACTAGTGATGGAACATTGTGATATCAGTGGTGAGAAAGCATTTTGTGGAGAAGTGCATGGAGCATTGCGATGACAAGCTTTATGGAGCATTTTGATGATAAGGATGTGGAGCACTGTGATGACAAGTGCATGGTGCATTGTGATGACATGGGTTATGGAGCACAGTGCTGACACGCGCAGCGAGCATTGTGATGAAAAGGCTCATGGAGCATTGTGCTGACAAAGGCATGGAGCTTTGTGATGACAAGGGTCACAGAGCATTGTGATAAAAATTTCATGGAGCATTGTGGTGACAAAGGTCACAGAGTTTTGTGTGACGAGGTCATGGACCATTGTGATGACAAATGTCATGAAGCATTGTGATGACTGGAGTCTCAGAGCATTGTGATTACAAGGGTCTTGGAGCATTGTGATGAAGAGGAAATGGATCATTGTGATGAAAAAGGCATAGAGCCTTGTCATGACAGTGTTCAAGGAGCATACTGATGACAAGTGTCAGCGAGCATTGTGATGCCAAGTGTATTGAGCATTGTGGTGACAAAGGTCATGGAGCATTGTGATTAGAAGACCTTGCATAATTGTGATGACGTGCCTCATGAGGCATGTGATGACAAGTGTTATGGAACATTGTGATCACAAGGGTTTGGAGCATTGTGATGACAGAGGACATGGAGCATTTTGATTTCATTGTGATGACAATAGCATGAAATATTATGGTGTTGGGCTTGGTGCATTGTGATGACAGTGTTCATGGAGCATTGAGATGAAAAGTGGCATGGAGAATTGTGATTACAGAGGTGTTGGAGCATTGTGATGACAAGGGTCATGGAGCCTTGTGATGACAAGGCCGTGGAACATTGTGATGGCAGGGGTCATGGAGCATTGTTATGACAGGTGTAATGGAGCATTGTGATGACAAGGGCATGGAACAATGTGATGAGAGATTTCATTGAGCATTGTGATGACAATGGCATGGAGCATTGTGATGCCAAGGGTCATGGAGATTTGTGATGACAAATGTCATGGGGCATTTTGTTGACAAGGTCATGGTGAATTGTGATGAGAAAGGCAGGGAGCATTGTGATGACAGGGTCATGGAGCAATTTGAATAAAAGTGTCATGGAATATTTTGATGACAGGGGTTATGGAACATTGTGATATCAGGGGTCACGAAGCATTGTAAAGAAATGTGTCATGGAGCATTTTGTGACAGGGGTTATGGAACATTGTGATGTCAGTGGTCATGGAGCATTGTGATGATAAGGGCATGTAGCACTGTGATGACAGTGGTCATGGAACATTGTGATGACAGTGGTGTGGGAGTATTTTGATGACTAGTGATGGAACATTGTGATATATGTGGTGAGAGAGCATTTTGATGAGAAGTGCATGGAGCATTGTGATGACAAGTTTTATGGAGCATAGCGATGAAAAGGATGTGGAACACTGTGATGAAAAGAGCATGGCACATTGTGATGACATGTGTCATGGAGCATTGTGCTGACAAACGCATGGAGTATTTCGATGACAAGTGTCATGGAGCATTTTGCTGACAAAGGCATGAAGCTTTGTGATGACAAGGGACAAAGAGCATTGTGATGAAAATTTCATGGAGCATTGTGGTGACAAAGATCACAGAGCCTTGTGTGACGAGGGCATGGACCACTGTGATGAGAAAGGTCATGAATCATTGCAATGACTGGAGTCACGGAGCACTCTGATGAGAGGGGTCATGGAGCATTGTGATGACAATGGCATGGAGCATTGTGATGACAGGGGCATGGAACATTGGTCTGACATGTTTCATGGATTATTGTGATGACAGTGTGCATAGTGCATTGTGATGACAAGGGCATGGAACATTGTGATGACAAGGTCATGGAGTATTGTGAAGACAGGTGTCAGGGAGCATTGTGATGACATATGTCATTGTCCATTGTTATGACAATGGCATCGAGCATTTTGATACCAAGTGTCATGGAGGATTGTGATGACAAAGGTAATGGAGCATTTTGATGACAAGGACTTGGAACATTGCGATGACAAGGGTCATGGAGCATTGTGATGACAAGGGCATGGGGCATTCTGAGGAAAAGGTGCATGGAGCATTGAGATTACAGGGCTTTTGAAACAATGTGATTACAAGGGCATGGAGCATTGTGATGAGAAGGCAATGGAGCATTCTGATGACATGTGTCATGGAGCTTTGTGATGACAAGGACATGGAGCATTGTGATTACAGGAGTCTTGGAGCATTGTGATGAAAAGGGAATGGATCATTGTGATGAAAAATGCATGGAGCCTTGTCATGACAGGGTTCAAGGAGCATACTGATGACAACTGTCAGGGAGCATTGTGATGATATGTGTATTGAGCATTGTGATGACAAAGATCATGGAGTATTGTGATGAGAAGACCATGGATAATTTTGATAACCAGCATCATGGGGCATTGTGATGACAAGTGTTATGGAACATTGTGATCAGAAGGGTTTGGTGCATTGTGGTGACAGAGGTCATTGCCATTTTGATTTCATTGTGATGACAATAGCATGAAATATTATGGTGATGGGCATGGTGCATTGTGATGACAGGGTTCATGGAGCATTGAGATGAAAAGGGGCATGGAGCATTGTGATTACAGGGATGTTCGAGCATTTTGATGACAAGGGCATGGGGCATTGTGATGAGAAGGCCATGGAGCATTCTGATGACATGCGTCATTGAGCTTTATGATGAAAAGGGCATAGAGCATTGTGATTAGAGTGGTCTGGAGCATTGTGATGACAAGGGTCATGGAGTCTTGTGATGACAAGGCCGTGGAAACGTGTGATGGCAGTTGTCATGGAGCACTGTTATGACAGGTGTAATGGAGCTTTGTGATGATAAAGGTCATGGGGCATTTTGATGACATGGGCCTGGTGCACTGTGATGAGAACGGCAGGGCACATTGTGATGAGAGCATCATGGAGCAATCTGATGAAAAGAGTCAAGGAATATTTTGATCATAGGGGTTATGGAACATTGTGGTGTCAGGGGTCCTGAAGCATTGTGATGAAATGGGTCATGGAACATTTTGTGACAGGGGTTATGGAACATTGTGATGTCAGTGGTCATGGAGCATTGTGATGGTTAGGGGATGTAGCACTGTGATGACGGTGGTCATGGAACATTGTGAATACAGGTGTGAGTGAGTATTGTGATGACTAGTGCTGGAACATTGTGATAGATGTGGTGAGCGAACATTTTGATGAAAAGTGCATGGAGCATTGTGATGACAAGTTTTATGGAGCATAGCGATGAAAAGGATGTGGAGCATTGTGATGAAAAGCGCATGGCACAATGTGATGACATGGGTCATGGAACATTGTGCTGACAAGCGCATGGAGCATTTTGATGAAATGTGTCATGGAGCATTGTGCTGACAAAGGCATAGAGCATTGGGATGACAAGGGACACAGAGCATTGTGATGAAAATTTCATGGAGCATTGTGGTGACAAAGATCACAGAGCCTTGTGTGAAGACAGCATGGATCATTGGTCTGACAAGTTTCATGGATTATTGTGATGACAGTGGGCATGGAAAATTGTGATGACAATGGTATGGAGCATTGTGGTGACAAAGGTCACAGAGCCTTGTGTGACGAAGGTATGGACCATTGTGATGACAAAGGTCATGAAGCATTGTGATGACTGGAGTCATGGAGCATTGTGATGACAGGGGTCATGGAGCATTGTGATGACAAAGGCATGGAGCATTGTTATGACAGGGGCATGGAACATTGGTCTGACAAGTCTCATGGATAATTGTGATGACAGTGCGCATGGTGCATTGTGATGACAAGGGCATGGAACATTGTGATGACAAGTTCATAGAGTATTGTGAATACAGGTGTCAGGGAGCATTGTGATGACATATGTCATTGTCCATTGTGATGACAATGGCATGGAGCATTGTGATACAAAGTGTCATGGGGGATTGTGATGACCAAGGTAATGGAGCATTTTGATGACAAGGGCTTGGAACATTGTGATGACAGGGGTCATGGAGCGTTGTGATGACAAGTGCATGGAGCATTGTGATGACAAGCGACATTGAGAATTTTGATGACAACGTCGTGAAACATTGTGATGACAAGCGCATGGAGCTTGCTATGACAGGGGTCATAGAGCATTGCGATGACAAGTGCATGGAGAATTGTGATGACAAGATCATGTAACATAGTGATGAGAAGTGTCACGATGCATTGTGATGACAAGGACGGGGAGAATTGTAATGACATGGGGCAGGGAGCATTTTGATGAACAGGGCATGGGAAATTGTGATGGCAAGACCGTGGAGCATTGTGATGAAAAGACCATGGATAATCATGATGAAGAGGGTCATGGATCACTGTAATGACAAAGGGCATGAAGCATTGTGATGACAGGTGTCATGGAGCATTGTGATGAGAGGCTTCATGGAGCATTGTGATGACAAGGGTCATGGAGCATTGTGATGAGAAGGTCAAGGAGCTTTGGCCTGAAAATGTTCATGGAGTATTGTGATGACAGTGGTCAAGGAGCATTGTAATGACAAGGGAATGGAGCATTGTGATGACAAGGTCCTGGAGCAGTGTGATGAGAAGTGCATGGAGCCTTGTGATGACAAGTCTCATGTAGCATTCTGAAGAATAGGGGCATGGAGCATTGTGATTACAGGGCTCTTGGAGCATTGTGATGACAAGGGCATGGAACATTGTGATGAGAAGGCGATGGAGCATTCTGATGACATGTGTCATGCATCTTTGTGACGACAAGGGCATGGAGCATTGTGATTACAGGGGTCTTGGAGCACTGTGATGACAAGAGTCATGGAGCCTTGGATGACAAGGCCGTGGAACAGTGAGATGGCATGTGTCATGGAGCATTGTAATGACAGGGGTAATGGAGCATTGCGATGACAGGGGTAATGGAACATTGTGATGACAAGGGCATGGAACATTGGTCAGAATATTTCATGGATTATTGTGATGAGATTCGGCATGGAGCATTGTGATGACTAGGGTAAGGAACACTGTGATACATGTGTCATGGAGGATTGTAATGACAAGTGCATGGAGCATTGTGATGAGAAGGGTATCGAGCATTGTGATGACAAGCTTCATGGAGCATTGTGCTGACAAGGGCATGGAGCAGTGTGATGAGAGGTTTCATGTAGCATTGTGATGAAATGGCATGGAGCATTGTGAAGCCAAGGGTCATGAAGTTTTGTGATGACAAAAGTGTTGGAGCATTTTGATGACAAGGTCATGGTGCATTGTGATGAGAAGGGCAGGTAGCATTGTGATGACAGTGTCATTGAGCAAATTGATGAAAAGTGTCATGGAACATTTTGATGAGAGGTGTTATGGAACATTGTGATGTCAGGGGTCATGGAGCATTTTGATCAAAAGTGTCATGGAGAATTCTGATGAAAAGGTGCATGGAGCATTGTGATTACAGGGGTTTTGAGGCATTGTGATGACAAGGGAATGGAGCATTGTGATGAGAAGGCAAAGGAGCATTCTGATGACATGCTTCACGGAGCTTTGTGATGACAAGGACATGGAGCATTGTGATTACAGGGGTCTTGGAGCATTGCGATGAAAAGGGAATGGATCATTGTGATGAAAAATGCATGGAGACTTGTCATGACAGGGTTAAAGGAGCATACAGATGACAACAGTCAGGGAGCATTGTGATCATAAGTGTATTGAGCATTGTGATGACAAAGATCATGGAGCATTGTGATGAGAAGTCCATAGATAATTGTGATGAACAGCGTCATGGGGCACTGTGATGACATGTGTTATGGAACATTGTGATCACAAGGGTTTGGTGCATTGTGATGACAGAGGTCATGGAGCATTTTGATTTCATTGTGATGACAATAGCATGAAGCATTATGATGATGGGCATGGTGCATTGTGATGACAGGGTTCATGGAGCATTGTGATGACAAGGGAATGGATTATTGTGATGACAGGCATCATGGAGCGTTGTGATGACAAGTGTTATGGAGCGTTGTGATGACAAGTGTTATGGAACATTGTGATCACAAGTGTTTGGAGCAGTGTGATGAGAGAGGTCATGGATCATTTTTATTTCAAGAATCATGGAGCATTGTGATGACAAGGGCATGAAGCAATGTGATCCCAAGGTTCATGGAGGATTGTGATGACACTGGTAATGGAGAATTGTGAGGACAAGTGCATGGAGCATTGTGATGACAAGGTCAAGTAGCATTTTACTGACAAAAGCATGGAGCACCGTGATGACAAGTGTCATGGAGCTATGTGACAACTAGCGTCAAGGACCATTTTGATTACAGGGGTCATGGAGCATGGGGATGACAAGCGCATGGAATATTCTGATGACAAGTGGCATGGATCATTTTGATGTCTGTGGTCATGTAGCATTGTGATGACATGGGTCATGGAGCATTGTGATGAGAAGGTCATGGAGCATTGGGTTGAAAATATTCATGGAGTACTGTGATGAAAGGGGTCATGGAGCATTGTGATGAGAAAGGAATGGAGCAATGCGATGAGAAGGTCCTGGAGCATTGTGCTGAGAGGGCCATGGTGCCTTGTGATGACAAGTGTCATGGAGCATTGTGCTGAAAAAGGCATGGAGCATTGTGATGACAAGGGAAACAGAGCATTGTGAAGAAAAGTTCATGGAGCATTGTGGTGACAAAGATCACAGAGCCTCTTGTGACGAGGGCATGGATCATTGGTCTGACAATTTTCATGGATAATTGTGATGACAGTGGGCATGGAGCATTGTGATGACAAGGGCATGGAGCATTGTGGTGACAAAGATCACAGAGCCTTGTGTGACCAGGGCATGGACCATTGTGATGACAAAGGTCATGAAGCATTGTGATGACTGGAGTCACGGAGCATTGTGATGACAGGTGTCATGGATCATTGTGATGACAAGGGCATGGAGCATTGTGATGACAGGGGCATGGAACATTAATCTGACAAGTTTCATGGATTATTGTGATGACAGTGGGCATGGCGCATTGTGATGACAAGGGCATGGATCATTGTGATGACAAGTGTCATGGAGCATTTTGATGACAAGATTCCCGTATCATTGTGTTGTTAGAGGTCATGGAGGGTTGTGATGACTTTGGTCTTGGAGCATTGTGATGACAGGTGTCAAGGAGCACTGTGAAGAGAATGTCATGGAACACTGGGCTGAAAATGTTCATGGAGTATTGTGATGACATGAGTCATGGAGCATTGTGATGACAAGAGAAAGGATCATTGTGATGACAAGGTCCTGGAGCATTGTGATGAGAAAACCCTGGAGCCTTGTGATGACATTCTCATGGAGCATTCTAATGAAAATGGGTATGGAGCATTGTGATTCAGGGGTCGTGGAGCATTCTGATGAAAATGGAATGGTGCATTGTGATGAGAAAACCATGGAGCATTCTGAAGACATGCATCATGGAGCTTTGTGATGACAAGGACATGGAGCATTGTGATTTCATGTATATGGAGCCTTGCGATGAGAAGGGTCATGGAGCCTTGTGATGACAAGGCTGTGGAACATTTTGATGACTGGGATCATGGAGCATTGTTATGACAGTGGTAATGGAGCATTGTGATGACAAGGCCATGGGGCATTGGTCTGAAAATTTTCATGGATTATTGTGATGAGAGTGGGCATGGAGCATTGTGATGACAACGGCCTGGAACACTGTGGTACAGGGTTCATGGAGGACTGTAATGACAAGGGCATGGAGCATTGTTATGAGAAGGGCATCGAACTTTGTGATGACAAGCGTCATGGACATTTGTGATGACAAGGGCATGGAGCAATGTGATGAGAAGGTTCCTGGAGCATTGTGATGACAATGATATGGAGCATTGTGATGCCAAGGGTCATTGAGCTATGTGATGACAAAAGTTATGGAGCATTTTGATGACATGTGTTATGGAGCATTTTGAGGTCAGGGGTCATGGAGCACTGTGATGACAAGTGCATGTAGTATTGTGATGACAGGGGTCATGGAACATTGTGATGAGGAGGGTGAGGGAGTATTGTGATGACTAGTGATGGAACATTGTGATATCAGTGGTGAGAGAGCATTTAGATGAGAAGTGCATGGAGCATTGTGATGACAAGTTTTATGGAGCATTCTGATGACAAGTTTGTGGAAAATTTTGATAACAAGCGCATGTAGCATTGTGATAACAAGGGTCATGGAGCATTCTGCTGACAAAGGCATGGAGCATTGTGATGGCAAGGGTCACAGAGCATTGTGAATGAAAAGTTCATGGAGCTTAATGGTGACAAATTTCACAGAGCCCTGTGATGACGAGGGCATGGACCATTTTGATGGCAAAGGTCATGAAGAATTGTGATGACTGGAACCACGGAGCATTGTGATGACAAGGGCATGCAGCATTGTGATGACAGGGGCATGGAGAATTGGTCTGACAAGTTTCATGGATTATTGAGATGACAGTGGGCATGGCTCATTGTGATGACAAGGGCATGCAATATTGTTATGAGAAGGTCATGGAGTACTGTGCAGACAGGTGTCAGGGAGCATTGTGATGACATATGTCTTGGTGCATTGTGATGACAATGGCATGGAGCATTGTGATGACAAAGGTAATGGAGCATTGTGATGACAAGGGCTTGGAAATTTGTGATGACAAGGGCCTTTGAGAATTTTAATGACAAATTCGTGAAGCATTGTGATGACAATCGCATGAAGCTTGCTATGACAGGGGTCATGGAGCATTGCAATGACAAGGGCATGGAAAATTTTGATGAAAAGAGCATGTAAAATTGTGATGAGATGTGTCAAAGAGCATTGTGATGACAAAGACGTGGAGAAAACTGATGACCAGGGCATGGAGCTTTGTGATGGCAAGACCATGGAGCATTGTGATGTGTAGACCATGGATAATTGTGATAACGGGCGTTATGGAGCACTGTAGTGACAAGGGGCATGGAGCACTGTGATAAGTGGTGTCATGGAGCATTGTGATGACAGGGGTCATGGAGCATTCGGACGACAAGCTTGTGGAATATTATGATGAAAATTGCATGGAGCATTGTGATGAAAAGGCCATTGAGCATTGTGATGACAAGGGAAAGGAACAATGTGATAAGAGTGTTCATGGAGCATTGTGATGACATTGGCATGGATTATTGTGATGACAAGGGTCATGGAGCTTTGTGATGACAAAGGTCATGGAGCATTTTGATGACAAGTGTGTGGTGCATTGTGATGAGAAGGGCAGGGAGCATTGTGATGACAGGGTCATGGAGCAATTTGATGAAAAGTGTCAGGCAACATTTTGATGACAGGGGTAATGGAACATTGTGATGTCAGTGGTCATGGAGCATTGTGATGACAAGGGCATGTAGCATTTTGATGACAGGGGTCATGGAACATTGTGATGACAGGGGTGAGGGAGTATTGTGATGACTAGTGATGGAACATTGTGATATCAGTGGTGAGAGAGCATTTAGATGAGAAGTGCATGGAGCATTGTGATAAAAAGGTTTATGGAGCATTTTGATGACAAGGTTGTGGAGCATTGTGATGACAAGTGCATGGCTCATTGTGATGACATGTGTCTTGGGGCATTGTGCTGAGAAGCACATGGAGCACTGTGATGACAAGGGTCATGGAGCATTGTGCTGACAAAGTCATGGAGCATTGTGATGACAAGTGTTACAGAGCATTGTGATGACGAGGGGATGGACTACTGTGATGACAAAGGTCATAAAGCATTGTGATGACTGGAGTCAAGGAACATTATGATGTGAGGGGTAATGGAGCATTGTGATTAAAAGGGCATGGAGCATTGTGATGAAAGGGGCATGGAGCATTGGTCTGACAAGTTTCATGGATTATTGCTATGACAGTGGGCATGGAGCATTGTGATGACAGAGGTCATGGATCATTTTCATTTCAAGGACCATGGCGCATTGTGATGACAAGGGCATCAAGCAATGTGAACCCAAGTTTCATCGAGGATTTTGATGACAATGGGAATGGAACATTGTGATGAAAAGTTCATGAAGCATTTTGCTGACAAATGCATGGAACATTTTGATGACAAGGGTTATGGAGCACTGTGATGACAAGCGTCACTGAACATTGTGATTACAGGGGTCATGGAACATTGGGATAACAACGGCATGGATCATTGTGATGACAAGGGTCATGGAGCATTTTGATGACAAGAGTCCCGGATCACTGTGTTGTCAGGGGTGATGGATCGTTGTGATGACTGTGGTCATGGAGCATTGTGATGACAGGGGTCATGGAGCATTGTGATGACAAGGGCATGGTGCATTGTGAATGAGAAGTCCATGGAGCATTCTGATGACATGCGTCATGGAGCTTTGTGATGACAAGGGCATGGAGCATTGTGATTACAGGGTCTTGGAGCATTGTGATGACAAGTGTCATGGAGTCTTGTGATGACAAGGCCGTGAAACCTTGTGATGGCAGGGGTCATGGAGCATTGTTATGACAGGAGTAATGGAGCATTTTGATGACAAGGGCATGGAGCATTGGTCTGAAATGTTTCATGGATTATTGTGATGAGAGTGTGCATGGAGCATTATGATGACAAGGGCAAGGAACACTTTGATACATGGGTCATGGAGGATTGTAATGACAAGGGCATGGAGCATTGTGATGAGAAGGGCATCGAGCATTGTGATGACAAGCGTCTTGGAGCTTTGTGATGACAAGGGCATGGAGCAATATGATGAGAGGGTTCATGGAGCATTGTGATGACAATGGCATGGAGCATTGTGATGCAAGGGTCATGGATCTTTGTGATGACAAAGGTCATGTAGCATTTTGATGACAAGGGAGTGGTATATTGTGACGATAAGAGCATGTAGCATTGTGATGACTGGGGTCATGGAACATTGTGATGAAATGGGTGAGGGAGTATTGTGATGATTAGTGATGGAACATTGTGATATCAGTGGTGAGAGAGCATTTTCTTGAGAAGTGCATGGAGTATTGTGATGACAAGTTTTATGGTGCATTGTGATGACAAAGATGTGAAGCAATGTGCTGACAAGCTCATGGAGCATTGTGATGACAAGGGTCATGGAGCATTGTGCTGACAAAGGCATGCAGCTTTGTGATGCCAAGGGTCACAGAGCATTGTGATTAAAAGTTCATGGAGCATTGTGGTGACAAAGGTCACAGAGCTTTGTGTGACGAGGTCATGTACCATTTTGATGACAAATGTCATGAAGCATTGTGACGACTGAAGTCACGGAGCATTGTGATAACAGTGGTCTTGGAGCATTGTGATGAAAAGGGAATGGATCATTGTGATGAAATAGGCATGCATTCTTGTCATGACAGTGTTCAAGGAGCATACTGATGACAAGTGTCAGGGAGCATTGTGCTGACAAGCTCATGGAGCATTGTGATGACAAGTTTATTGAGCATTGTGATGACAAAGGTCATGGAGTATTGTGAATAAAATTCCATGGATAATTGTGATGATGAGCGTCATGGGGCGTTGTGATGACAAGTGTTATGGAACATTGTGATCACAAGGGTTTAGAGCATTGTGATGACAGAGGTCATGTAGCATTTTGATTTCATTGTGATGACAATAGCATGAAGCATTATGATGATGGGCATGGTGCACTGTGATGACAGGGTTCATGGAGCATTGAGATGAAAAGGGGCATGGAACATTGTGATTACAGGGGTCTTGGAGCATTGCGATGACCAGGTCATGGAGCATTGTAATGAGAAGGCGAAGGCGCATTCTGATGACATGCGTCATGGAGCTTTGTGATGACAAAGGCATGGAGCATGGTGATTACAGGTGTCTTGAAGCATTGTGATGACAAGGGTCATGGAGCCTTGTGATGAGAAGGCCGTGGAATATTGTAATGTCAGTTTTTATGGAGCATTGTTATAACAGGTGTAATGGAGCATTTTCATGACAAGGGCATGGAGCATTGGTCTGAAAATTTTCATGGATTATTGTGATGAGAGGGGGTATGGAGCATTGTGATGACAAGGGCACGGAACACTGTGATACATGGGTCATGGAGGATTGTAATGACAAGCCTTGGAGCTTTGTGTTAAGAAGTGCATCGAGCATTGTGATGAAAAGCATCATGGAGCCTGTGATGACAAGGACATGTAACAATGTGATGAGAGGGTTCATGGAGCATTTTGATGACAATAGCATGGAGCATTGTGATGCCAAGGGTCACGGAGCTTTGTGATGACAAAGGTCATGGAGGGATTTGATGACAAGGGCGTGGTGTACTGTGATGAGAAGGGCATTGAGAATTGTGAAGAAAGGGTCATGGAGCAATTTGATGAAAAGTGTCATGGGACATTTTGATGACAGGGGTTATGGAACATTGTGATGTCAGGGGTCAGGGAGCATTGTGATGAAAAGGGTCATGGAGCATTGTGATGACAGGGGTGATGGAACATTGTGATGACAGGGGTGAGGGAGTATTGTGATGACAAATGATGGAACATTATGATATCAGTGATGGGAGAGCATTTTGATGGGAAGTTCATGGAGCATTGTGACAACAAGGTTTATCGAGAACGGTGATGACAAGGTTGTGGAGCATTGTGATGACAAGCGCATGTCGCATTGTGATGACACAGGTCATGGGGCATTTTGTGGACAAGCGCATGGAGCATTGTGATGACAAGTGTCATGGAGCATTGTGCTGACAAAGGCATTTAGCATAGTTATGACATGAGGAAGAGAACATTGTGATGAAAATTTCATGGAGAATTATGGTGACAAATGTCACAGAGCCTTTTGATGATGAGGGCATGGACCATTGTGATGACAGGGGTCATGGAGCATTTTGATGACTGTGGTCATGGAGCATTGTGAAGACATGGGTCATGGAGCATTGTAATGAGACAGTCATTGAGCATTGGGCTGAAAATATACATGTAGTATTGTGATGACAGGGGTCATGGAGCATTGTGATGACAAGGGAATGGAGCACTGTGATGACAAGGTCCTGGAGCATTGTGATGAGAGGACCATGGAGCCTTGTGATGACGAGTGTCATGGAGCATTCTGATGAGAAGGTGCATGGAGCATTGTGATTACAGGGGTTTTGTAGCATTGTGATGACAAGGGCATTTAGCATTGTGATGACATGCATCATGGAGCTTTGTGATGACAAGGACAAGGAGCATTGTGATTACAGGAGTCTTGGAGCATTGAGATGAAAAGGGCATGGATCATTGTGATGAAATTTGCATGGAGCCTTGTCATGACAGGGTTCAAGGAGCATACTGATGAGAAGTGTCAGGGAGCATTGTTATGATAAGTGTATTGAGCATTGTGATGACAAAGGTCAAGGAGAATTGTGTTGAGAAGACCATTGATAATTGTGATGACCAGCCTCATGGAGCACTGTGATGACAAGAGTTATGGAACATTGTGATCAGAAGGGTTTGGAGCATTGTGATGACAGAAGTCATTGAGCATTTTGATTTCATTGTGATGAAAATAGCATGAAATATTATGGTGATGGGGATGGTGCATTGTGATGACAGGGTTCATGGAGCATTGAGATGAAAAGGGGCATGGAGCTCTGTGATTACAGTGGTCTTGGAGCATTGTGATCACAAGGGCATGGAGCATTGTGATGAGAAGCCCATGGAGCATTGTGATGACTTGCATCATGGAGCTTTGTTATGACAAGGGCATGGAGCATTTGATTATAGGGGTCTTGGAGCATTGTGATGACAATGTTCATGGAGGCTTGTGATGACAAGGCTGTGGAACTTTGTGATGGCAGTGGTCATGGAGCATTGTTATGAAAAGGGCACGGCACACGGTGATACATAGATCATGCAGGATTGTAATGACAAGGACATGTAGCATTGTGATGAGAAGGGCATCGAGCGTTGTGATGACAAGCCTCATGGAGATTTGTGATGACAAGTGCATGGAGCAATGTGATGAGAGTGTTCATGGAGCATTGTGATGACAATGGAATGGAGCATTGTGATGCCAAGTGTCATGGAACTTTGTGATGACAAAGGTCATGGAGCATTTTGATAACAAGTGCGTGGTGGATTGTGATGAGAAGTGCAGGGAGCATTGTGATCACATGGGTTATGGAACATTGTGCTTACACGCGCATCGAGCATTGTGCTGACAACGGTCATGGAGCATTGTGCTGACAATGGCATGGAGCTTTGTGATAACAAGGGTCACAGAGCACTGTGATGAATAGTTCATGGAGCATTGTGGTGACAAAGGTCACAAAGCCTTGTGTGACGAGGTCATGGAACATTGTGATGACAAATGTCATGAAGCACTGTGATGACTGTAGTCACGGAGCATTGTGATGACAGTGTACTTGGAGCATTGTGATGCCAAGGGCATGGAGCATAGTGATGAGAATGCCATGGAGCATTCAGATGACATGTGTCATGGAGTTTTGTGATGACAAGGGCAGGGAGCATTGTGATTACAGGGGTCTTGGAGCATTGTGATGAAAAGGGAAAGGATCATTGTGATGAAAAAGGCATGGAGCCTTTTCATGACAGTGTTCATGGAGAATACTGATGACAATTGTCAGGGAGCATTGTGGTTATAAGTGTATTGAGGATTGTGATGACGAGCGTCATGGGGCATTGTGATGACAAGTGTTATGGAACATTGTGATCAAAAGTGTTTTTAGCATTGTGATGACAAATGTCATGGAGCGTTTTGATTTCATTGTGATGACAATAGCATGAAGCATTATGATGATGTGCCTGGTGCATTGTGATGACAGGGATCATGGAGCATTGAGATAAAAAGGGGCATGGAGCACTGTGATTACAGGTGTCTTGGAGCATTGTGATGATAAGGGCATGAAGCATTGTGATGAGAAGGCTATGGAGCATTCTGATGACATGCGTCATGGATCTTTGTGATGACAAGGGCATGGAGCATTGTGATTACAGGGGTCTTGGAGCATTGTTAGGCCAAGGGTCATGGAGCCTTGGATGACAAGGCCGTGGAACATTGTGATGGCAGGGATCATGGAGCATTGTTATGACAGGGGTTATGGAGCATTGTGTTGACAAAGGCATGGAGCATTGTGATGACAGGGGCATGGAACTTTGGTCTGACAAGTTTCATGGATTATTTTGATGAGAGTGGGCATGACGCATTGTGATGACAATGGCATGGAATATTGTGATGACAAGGTCAGGGAGTATTGTGAAGACAGGTATCAGGGAGCATTTTGATGAAATATGTCATGTTCCATTGTGATGAAATATGTCATGTTCCATTGCGATGACAATTGCATGGAGCATTGTGATGCCAAGTGTCATGGAGGATTGTGATGACAAACGTAATGGAGCATTTTGATGACAAGGGTTTAGAGCATCATGATGACAAGGGTCTTGGAGCATTGTGATGACAGGGCATGGAGCACTGTGATGACAGGGGCATGGAACTTTGTTCTGACAAGTTTCATGGATTATTGTGATGACAGTGGGCATGGCACATTGTGAAGACAAGAGCATGGAGCATTGTGGTGACAAAGGTCACAGAGCCTTGTGTGATGTGGGCATGGAACATTGTGATGACAAATGTCATAAAGCATTGTGATGACTGGAGTCACGGAGCATTGTGATGACAGGGTTCATGGGGCATTGTGATGAGAATGGCATAGAGCACTGTGATGACTGGGCCATGGAACTTTGGTCTGACAAGTTTCATGGATTATTGTGATGACAGTGGGCATGGCTCATTGTGATGACAAGGGCATGGAGCATTGTGATGACAAGGTCATGGAGTATTGTGAAGACAGGTTTCATGGAGCATAGTGATGACATATGTCATGGTCCATTGTGATGACAGTGGCATGGAGCATTGTGATGCCAAGGATCATGGAGGATTGAGATGACAAAGGTAATGGAGCATTTTGATGACAAGCGTTTGGAGCACCGTGATGACAAGGGTCATGGAGCATTGTGATGACAAGGGCATGGAGCATTGTAATGAAAAGGGCACGGAACACTGTGATACATAGATCATGCAGGATTGTAATGACAAGGTCATGGAGCATTGTGATGAGAAGTGCATCGAGCGTTGTGATGACAAGCCTCATGGAGATTTGTGATGACAAGCGCATGGCTCATTGCGATGCCATGGGTCATGGAGCACTGTGCTGACAAAGGCATGGTGCATTTTGATGACAAGGGTCACAGAGTATTGTGATGAAAAGTTCATGGATCATTGTGGTGACAAAGGTCACAGAGCCTTGTGTGTCAATGGCATGGACCATTGAGATGACAAATGTCAAGAAGCATTGTGATGACTGGAGTCACGGTGCATTGTAATGAGAGGGGTCATGGAGCATTGTGATGACAGGGTTCATTGGGCATTGGGATGAGAAGGTCATAGAGCATTGGGCTCAATATATTCATGGAGTATTGTGATGACAGGGCTCATGGGGTATTTTGATGACATGGGAATGGAGCATTGTGATGAAAAGGGCATGGAGCATGGTGATGAGAAGGCCATGGAGCATTCTGAAGACATGTGTCATGAAGCTTTGTGATGACAATGGCATGGAGCATTGTGATTCCAGGGGTCTTGGACCATTGTGAGGAAAAGGGCGTGGATCATTGTGTTGAAAAATGCATGGAGCCTTGTCATGACAGGGTTCAAGGAGCATACTGACGACAAGTGTCAGGGAGCATTGTGATGACATGTGTATTGAGCATTGTGATGACAAAGGTAATGGAGTACTGTGAATAGAAGCCCAAGGATAACTGTGATGATGAGCATCATTGGGCCTTGTGATGACAAGTGTTATGGATCATTGAGATCCCAAGTGTTTTGAGCATTGTGATGACAGAGGTCATGGAGCATATTGATTTAATTTTGATGACAATAGCATGAAGCATTATGACGATGGGCATGGTGCATTGTGATGACACGGTTCATGGAGCATTGAGATGAAAAGGGGCATGGAGCATTGTGATTACAAGTGTCTTGGACCATTGTGATGACAAGGGCATGGAGCATCTTGAATGAGAAGGCCATGGAGCATTCTGATGACATGCCTCATGGAGCTTTGTGATGACAAATGTATGAAGAATTGTGATTACAGTTTTGGAGCATTGTGATGACAAGTGTCATGGAGTCTTGTGATGACAAGGCCGTGGAAACTTGTGAAGGCAGTTGTCATGGAGCATTGTTATGACAGGAGTAATGGAGTATTGTGATAACAAGGGCATGGAGCATTGGTCTGAAATGTTTCATTGATTATTGTGATGATAGTGGGCATGGAGCATTGTGATGACAAGGGAACAGAACACTTTGATACATGGGTCATGGAGGATTGTAATAACAAGGGCATGGAGCATTGTGATGAGAAGGGCATCGAGCATTGTGATGACAAGCGTCATGGAGCATTGTGGTGACAAGGGCATGGAGCAATGTGATGAGAGGCTTCATGGAGTATTGTGATGACAATGGCATGGAGCATTTTGATGCCAAGTGTCATGGAGTTTTGTGATGACAAAGGTCATGGAGCATTTTGATGACAAGGTCGTGGTGCGTTGTGATGAGAATGGCAGGGAGCATTGTGCTAACAGGGTCATGGAGCAATTTGGTGAAAATGTCATGGAATATTTTGATGAGAGTAGATATGGAAAATTGTGATGTCAGGGGTCATGGAGCATTGTGCTGAAAATGGTAATGGAGCATTTTGATGACAGGGATTATGGAGCATTGTGATGTCATTGGTCATGGAGCATTTTGATGATAAGTGCATGTAGCATAGTGATGATAGTGGTCATGGAACATTGTGATGACAGGGGTGAGGGAGTATTGTGAAGACAAGTGATGGAACATTGTGATGACCGGGGTGAGGGAGTATTGTGAAGACTAGTGATGGAACACTGTGATATCAGTGGTAAAAGAGCATTTTGATGAGAAGTGCATGGAGCATTGTGATGACAAGGTTTATGGAGCATTGTGATGACAAGGATGTGGAGCATTGTGATGACATGGGTCAATGAGCATTGTGTTGAAAAGCACATGGAGCATTGTGATGACAAGTGTCATGGATCATTGTGCTGACAAATGCATGGTGCATTGCGATGACAAGGGTCACAAAGCATTGTGATGAAAAGGACATGGATAATTGTGATGCAAAATTCATGGAGCCTTGTCATGACAGGGTTCATGGAGCATACTGATGTCAAGTGTCAGCGAGCATTGTGATGACTAGTGTATTGAGCATTGTGATGACAAAGGTCATGGAGTATTGTGAATAGAAGGCCATGGATAATTGTGATGATGTGCGTCATGGGGCATTTTTATGACAAGTGTTATGGAACATTATGATCACAAGGGTTTGGAGCATTGTGATGACAGAGGTCATGGAGCATTTTGATTTCATTTTGATGACAATAGCATGAAGCATTATGATGATGGGCATGGTGCATTGTGATGACACCGTTCATGGAGCATTGAGATGAAAAGGGGCATTGAGCATTGTGATTACAGAGGTCTAGGAGAATTGTGATGACAAGGGCATGGAGCATCATGAATGAGAACGCCATGGAGCATTCTGATGACATGCGTCATGGAGCTTTTTGATGGTAAGGACATGGAGCATTGTGATGACAAAGGTTATGGAGCCTTGTGATGACAAGGCCGTGGAACATTGTAATGGCAAGTGTCATTGAGCATTGTTATAACAGGCGTAATGGAGCATTTCGATTACAAGGGCATGGAGCATTGGTCCGAAAAGCTTCATGGATTATTGTGATGAGAGGGGGCATGGAGCATTGTGATGACAAGGGCACGGAACACTGTGATACATGGGTCATGGCAGATTGTAATGACAAGGGCATGGAGCATTGTGTTAAGAAGAGCATCGAGCATTGTGATGAAAAGCATCACGGAGCCTGTGATGACCAGGGCATGCAACAATGTGGTGAGAGTGTTCATGGAGCATTTTGATGACAAGGGCATGGAGCATTGTGATGCCAAGGGTCATGTAGCTTTGTGATGACAAAGTCATGGAGCATTTTGATGACAAGCGCTTGGTGAACTGTGTATGAGAAGGGCAGGGATCATTGTGATGAAAGGGTCATGGAGCAATTTGTTGAGAATTGTCATGGGACATTTTTATGACAGTGGTTATGGAACATTGTGATGTCAGGGGTCATGGAGGATTATGATGAAAAGGGTCATGGAGCATTTTGATGACAGGGGTCCTGGAACATTGTGATGACAGAGGTGAGGGAGTATTGTGATGACTAGGGATGGGACTTTATGATATCAGTGGTGGGAGAGCATTTTGATGTGAAGTGCATGGAGCATTGTGATGGCAAGGTTTATGGAGCACTGTGATGACACGGTTGTGGAGCATTGTGATGACAAGCGTATGGCGCATTGTGATGACACAGGTCATGGGACATTGTGCGGAAAAGCGCATGGAGCATTGTGATGAATATTGTCATGGAGAATTGTGCTGACAAAGGCATGGAGCATTGTGATGACAAGGGACACAGAGCATTGTGATGAAAATTTCATGGAGCATTGTGGTGACAAAGATCACAGAGCATTGTGTGACGAGGGCATGGACCATTGTGAGGACAAAGGTCATGAATCATTGTGATGACTGGAGTCACGGAGCATTGTGATGACAGCGGTCATGGAGCATTGTGATTACAAGGGCATGGAGCAATGTGATGACAGGGGCATGGAACATTGGTCTGACAAGCTTCATGGATTATTGTGATGACAGTGGGCATGGAGCATTGAGATGACAAAGGCATGGAGCATTGTGGTGACAAAGGTCACAGAGCCTTGTGTGACGAGGGCATGGAACATTGTGAGGACAAAGGTCATGAAGCATTTTGATGACTGGAGTCACGGAGCATTGTGATGAAAATTTCATGGAGCAATGTGGTGACATATTTCACAGAGCCTTTTGATGACGTGGGCATGGACCATTGTGATGTCAAGTCCTGGAGCATTGTGATGAGAGGACCATGGAGCCTTGTGATGACAATTCTTATGGAGCATTCTGATGAAAAGGGGCATGGAGCATTGTGATTACAGTGGTATTGGATCCTTCTGATGAAAAGGCCGTAGCACATTGTGATGGCAGGCGTCATGGAGCATGGTTATGACATGGGCAATGGAGCATTGTGATGACAAAGGCATCGAGCATTGGTCTGAAAAGTTTCATGGATTATTGTGATGAGAGTGGGGAAGGAGCATTGTGATGACAAGGGCACGGAACACTGTGATACATGGGACATGTAGGATTGTAATGACAAGGGCATGGAGTAATGTGATGATAGGCTACATTGAGCAATGTGATGACAAGGGCATGGAGCATTGTGATGACAAGGGTCATGGAGCATTTTGATGACAAGATTCCCAGACCATTGTTTTGTCAGGGGTCAAGGAGCACTGTGATGACTGTGGTCATGGAGCACTGTGATAAGAAGGTCATGGAGCATTGGGCTGAAAATATTCATGGAGTATTGTGATGACAGGGGTAATGGGGCATTGTGATGACAAGGGAATGGAGTTTTGTGATGACAAGGTCCTGGGGCATTGTGATAAGAAAATCATGGAGACTTGTGATGACAAGTCTCATGGAGCATTCTGATGAAAAGGTGCTTGGAGCATTGTGATTACAGGGGTCTTGGAGCATTGTGATGAAAATGGTATGGATCATTGTGATGAAAAAGGCATGGAGCCTTGTCATGACAGGGTTCAAGAAGCATACTGATGAGAAGTGTCAGGGAGCATTGTGATGACAAGTTTATTGAGCACTGTGATGACAAAGGTCATGGAGCACTGTGATGAGAAGACCATGGATAATTGTGATGATGAGCGTCATGGGGCATTGTGATGACAAGTGTTATGGAACATTGTGATCACAAGGGTTTGGAGCATTTTGTTGACAGAGGTCATGGAGCATATTGATTTCATTGTGATGACAATAGCATGGAGCATTATGATGGTGGACAAGGTGCATTGTGATGACAGGGTCATGGAGCAATTTGATGAAAAGTGTCATGGAATATTTTGATGACAGTCGTTATAGAACGTTGTGATGTCACGGGACTTGGAGAATTGTGATGAAAAGGGTGATGGAGCATTCTGATGACAGAGGATATGGAACATTTTGATGTCAGGGGTCATGGAGCATTGTGATGACAAGTGCATGTAACATTGTGATGACAAGGTCATGTAGCATTTTGCTGACAAATGCATGGAGAATTGTGATGACAAGTGTCAGGAGCTCTGTGACAACAAGCGTCAAGGAGCATTGTGATTACATGGGTCATGGAGCATTGGGATGTCAACCGCATGGAACATTCTGATGACAAGTGGCATGAATCATTTTGATGACTGTCGTCATGTAGCATTGTGATGACATGGGCCATGGAGTTTTGTGATGAGAAGGTCATGGGGTATTAGGCTGAAAATGTTCATGGAGTACTGTGATAACAGGGGTCATGGAGCATTGTGATGAGAAGTTCCTGGAGCATTATGATGAGAGGGCCATGGAGCCTTGTGATGACAAGGGTCATGGAGGATTGTGATGACATGGCCGTTGAACATTGTGATGGCATTGGTCATGGAGCATTGTTATGACAGAGGTAATGGAGAATTGTGATGACAAGTGCATGGGGAATTGGTCTGAAAATTTTCATGAATGATTATGATGAGAGTGGTCATGGAACATTGTGATGAAAAGGGGAAGGAACACTGTGATACATAGATGATGCAGGATTGTAATGACAATGGCATGGAGCATTGTGATGAGAAGGGCATCGAGCATTGTGATGACAAGCGTCATGGAGATTTGGGATGAAAAGTGTGTGAAGCAATGTGATGAGAGGGTTCATGGAACATTGTGATGACTATGGAATGGAGCATTGTGATGCCAAGGGTCATGGACCTTTGTTATGACAAAGGTCATGGAGGATTTTGATGACAAGGGCGTGGTGCATTGTGATGAGAAGGACAGGGAGCATTGTGATGACAGGGTCATGGAGCAATTTGATGAAAAGTGTCATGGAACATTTTGATGACAGGTGTTATAGAACATTGTGATGTCAGGGGTCATGTAGCTTTGTGATGAAAAGGGTCATGGAACATTTTGACTAAAGGGGTTATGGATCATTGTGATGTCAGGAGTCATGGAGCATTGTGATGATAAGGGCATGTAGCATTGTGATGACAGCGGTCATGGAACATTGTGATGACAGGGGTGAGGGAGTATTGTGATGACTAGAGATGGAACATTGTGATATATGTGGTGAGAGAGCATTTTGATGAGAAGTAAATGGAGCATTGCGATGACAAATGTTATGAAGCATAGCGATGAAAAGGATATGGAGCATTGTGATGAAAAGCGCATGACGCATTGTGATGACATTTTTCATGGAGCATTGTGCTGAAAAGCGCATGGAGCATTTTGATGAAAAGTGTCATGGAGCATTGTGCTGACAAAGGCATAGAGCATTATGATGACAAGGGACACAGAGCATTGTGATGAAAAGTTCATGGAGAATTGTGGTGACAAAGATCACAGAGCCTTTTTTGAAGAGGGCATGGATCATTGGTCTGAAAAGTTTCATGGATTATTGTGAGGACACTAGGCATGGAAAATTGTGATGACAAGGATATGGAGCATTGTGGTGACAAAGGTCACAGAGCCTTTTGTGACGAAGGCATGTACCATTGTGATGACAAAGGTCATGAAGCATTGTGATGACTGGAGTCACGGAGCATTGTGATGACAGGGGTCATGGAGCATTGTGATGACAAGGGCATGGAGCATTGTGAGGACAGGGGCATGGAACATTGGTCTGACCAGTTTCATGGATTATTGTGATGAGAGTGGGCATGGCGCATTGTGATGACAAGGGCATGGAACATTGTGATGACAAGGTCATGGAATATTGTGAAGACAGGTGTCAGAGAGCAGTGTGATGAAATATGTCATTGTCCTTTGTGATGACAATGGCATGGAGCATTGTGATACCAAGTGTCATGGAGGATTGTGATGACAAAGGCAATGGAGCATTTTGATGACAAGGGCTTGGAACATTGTCATGACAAGGGTCATGGAGCATTGTGATGACAAGGACATGGAGCATTGTGGTGACAAGGGCCATTGAGAATTTTGATGACAACGTCGTGAAGCATTGTGATGAAAAGTGCATGGAGCTTGCTATGACAGGGGTCATAGAGCATTGCGATGACAAGTGCATGGAGAATTGTGATGACAAGATCATGTAACATTGTGATGAGATGTGTCACGGAGCATTGTGAAGACAAGGACGTGGAGAATTGTAATGACATGGGACAGGGAGCATTGTGATGAACAGGGCATGGAAAATTGTGATGGCAAGACCGTGGAACATTGATATTAAAAGACCATGGATAATTATGATGAAGAGCGTCATGGATCACTGTAATGACAAGGGGCATGGAGCATTGTGATGACAGGTGTCAGGGGGCATTGTGATGAGAAGGGTCATGGAGCATTGTGATGACAATGGGTCATGGAGCATTGTGATGAGAAGGTCATGGAGCATTGGGCTGAAAATATTCATGGAGTATTGTGATGACAGTGGTCAAGGAGCATTGTGATGACAAGGGAATGGAGCATTGTGATGACAAGGTCCAGGAGCATTGTGATGAGAAGACCATGGAGCCTTGTGATGACAAGTCTCATGGAGCATTCTGATGAAGAGGGGCATGGAGCATTGTGATTACAGGGGTCTTGGAGCATTGTGATGACAAGGGCATGGATCATTGTGAGGAGAAGGGCATCGAGCATTGTGATGACAAGCGTCATGGAGATTTTGGATGAAAAGTGCATGAAGCAATGTGATGAGAGGGTTCATGGAACATTGTGATGACAATGGAATGGAGCATTGTGATGCCAAGGGTCATGGACATTTGTTATGACAAAGGTCATGGAGCATTTTGATGACAAGGGCGTGGTGCATTGTGATGAGAAGGACAGGGAGCATTGTGATGACAGGGTCATGGAGCAATTTGATGAAGAGTGTCTTGGAATATTTTGATGACAGGTGTTATAGAACATTGTGATGTCAGGGGTCATGTAGCTTTGTGATGAAAAGGGTCATGGAGCATTTTGATTACAGTGGTTATGGAACATTGTGATGTCAGGGGTCATGGAGCATTTTGATGAAAAGTGTCATGGAGCATTCTGATGAAAAGTTGCATGGAGCATTGTGATTACAGGGGTTTTGAAACATTGTGATGACAAGGGCATGGATCATTGTCATGAGAAAGCAATGGAGCATTCTGATGACAGCGTCATGGAGCTTTGTGATGACAAGGACATGGAGCATTGTGATTACAGGGGTCTTGGAGCATTGTGATGATAAGGGAATGGATCATTGTGATGAAAATGCATGGAGCCTTCTCATGACACTGTTCAAGGAGCATACTGATGATAAGTGTCCGGGAGCACTATGATGATAAGTGTATTGAGCATTGTGATGACAAAGGTCATGGAGCATTGTGATTAGAAGACCATGGATAATTGTGAGGACCAGGCTCATGGGGCATTGTGATGACAAGTGTTATGGAACATTGTGATCACAAGGGTTTGGTGCATTGTGATGACAGAGGTCATTGAGCATTTTGATATCATTGTGATGACAATAGCATGAAATATTATGGTGATTGACGCAGTGCATTGTGATGACAGGTTTCAAGGAGCATTGAGATGAAAAGAGGCATGGAGCATTGTGATTACAGGGGTGTTGGAGCATTGTGACGACAAGTGCATGGAGCATTGTGATGTGAAGGCCATGGAGCATTCTGATGACATGCGTCATGGAGCTTTGTGATGACATGTGAATGGAGCATTGGGATTACAGGCGTCTTGGAGCATTGTGATGACAAGGGTCAGGGAGGCTTGTGATGACAAGGCCGTTGAACCTTGTGATTTCATTGGTCATGGAGCATTGTTTTGACAGGGGTAATGGAGCATTGTGATGACAAGTGCATGGGGAATTGGTCTGAAAATTTTCATGGATTATTGTGATGAGAGTGGGCATGGAGCATTGTGATGACAAGGGCACGGAACACTGTGATACATAGATCATGCAGGATTGTAACGTCAATGGCATGGAGCATTGTGATGAGAAGGGCATCGAGCATTGTGATGACAAGCGTCATGGAGATTTGGGATGAAAAGTGCATGGAGCGATGTGATGAGAGTGTTCATGGAGCATTGTGATGACAATGGCAGGGAGCATTGTGATGCTAGGGTCATGGACCTTTGTGATGATAAAGGTCATGGAGCATTTTGATGACAAGTGTGTGGTGCATTATGATGAGAAGGGCAGGGAGCATTGTGAAGACAGGGTCATTGAGCAAATTGATGAAAAGTGTCATGGAACATTTTGATAACAGGGGTTATGGAACATTGTGATGTGAGGGGTAATGGAGCATTTTGATGAAAAAGGTCATGGAGCATTCTGATGAAAAGGTGCAAGGACTTTGTGATTACAAGGGTTTTGAAGGATTGTGATGACAAGGGCATGGAGTATTGTGATGAGAAAGCAATGGAGCATTCTGATGACATGCGTCATGGAGGTTTGTGATGACAAGGACATTGAGCATTGTGATTACAGGGGTCTTGGATCATTGTGATGAAAAGGGAATGGATCATTGTAATGAAAAATGCATAGAGCCTTGTCATGACAGGGTTCAAGGAGCATACTGATGACAACTGTCAGGGAGCATTGTGATGATAAGTGTATTGAACACTGTGATGACAAAGTTCATGGAGCATTGTGATGAGATGTCCATTGATAATTGTGATGACCAGCGTCATAGGGCATTGTGATGACAAGTGTTATGGAACATTGTGATCAGAAGGGTTTGGTGCACTGTGATGACAGAGGTCATTGAGCATTTTGATTTCATTGTGATGACAATAGCATGAAATATTATGGTGATGGGCATGGTGCATTGTGATGACAGGGTTCATGGAGCTTTGAGATGAAAAGGGGCATGGATCACTGTGATTACAGGGGTGTTGGAGCATTGTGATGACAAGGGCATGGAGCAATGTGATGAGAGATTTAATTGAGCATTGTGATGACAATGGAATTGAACATTGTGATGCCAAGGGTCATGGAGCTTTGTGATGACAAATGTCATGGGGCATTTTGATGACAAGGGCGTGGTGCATTGTGATGAGAAGGGCAGGGAGCATTGTGATGACAGGGTCATGGAGCAATTTGAATAAAAGGGTCATTGAATATTTTGATGACAGGGGTTATGGAACATTGTGATGCCAGGGGTCATGAAGCATTGTGATGAAATGGGTCATGGAGCATTTTGTGACAGGGGTTATGGAACATTGTGATGTCAGGGGTCATGGAGCATTGTGATGATAAGGGCATGGAGCACTGTGATGACAGTGGTCATGGAACATTGTGATGACAGGGGTGAGCGAGTATTGTGGTGACTAGTAATGGAACATGGTGATATATGTGGTGAGAGAGCATTTTGATCAGAAGTGCATGGAGCATTGTGATGACAAGTTTTATGGAGCATAGCGATGAAAAGGATGTGGAGCATTGTGATGAAAAGATCATGGCACATGTGATGACATGTGTCATGGAGCATTGTGCTGACAAGCGCATGGAGCATTTTGATGACAAGTGTCATGGAGCATTGTGCTGACAAAGGCATGGAGCATTGTGATGACAAGGGACACAGAACATTGTGATGAAAATTTCATGGAGCACTGTGGTGACAAAGATCACAGAGCCTTGTGTGACGAGGGCATGGACCACTGTGATGAGAAAGGTCATGAATCATTGTGATGACTTGAGTTATGGAGCTCTGTGATGACAGGGGACATGGAGCATTGTGATGACAGGGGCATGGAGCAATGATATGACAGGGGCATGGAACATTGGTCTGAAAAGTTTCATGGATTATTGTGATGACAGTGGGCATGGAGCATTGGGATGACATGCGTCATGCAGCTTTGTGATGACAAGGGCATGGAGAATTGTGATTACCGGGGTCATGGAATATTGTGATGACAGCGGTGAGGGAGTATTGTGATGACTAGTGGTGTAACATTTTGATATCAGTGGTGAGAAGGCATTTTGAGGAGAAGTGCATGGAGCTTTGTGATGACAAGATTTATGGAGCATTTTGATGACAATGATGTGGAGCATTGTGATGACAAGTGCATGGTGCTTTGTGATGACATGGGTTAAGGAGCATTGTGCTGACACACGCATCGAGCATTGTGATGAGAAGGGTCATGGAGCATTGTGCTGACAAAGGCATGGAGCTCTGTGATGACAAGGGTCACAGAGCATTGTGATTAAAATTTCATGGAGCATTGTGGTGACAAAGGTCCCAGAGCTTTGTTTGACGAGGTCATGGACCATTTTGATGATAAGTGTCATGAAGCACTGTGATGACTGGAGTCACGGAGCATTGTGATCACAGGGATCTTGGATCATTTTGATGAAAAGAGAATGGATCATTGTGATGAAAAAGGCATGGAGCCTTGTCATGACAGTGTTCAATGAGCATACTGATGACAAGTGTCAGCGAGTATTGTGATGCCAAGTGTATTGAGCATTGTGGTGACAAAGGTCATGGAGCATTGTGATGAGAAGACCTTGCATAATTGTGATGACGAGCGTCATGTGGAATGTGATGACAAGTGTTATGGAACATTGTGATCAGAAGGGTTTTGTGCATTGAGATGACAGAGGTCATTGAGCATTTTGATTTCATTGTGATGACAATAGCATGAAATATTATGGTGATTGGCACGGTTCATTGTAATGACAGGGTTCATGGAGCATTGAGATGAAAAGGGGCAAGGAGCATTGTGATTACAGAGGTCTTGGAGCATTGTGATGATAAGGGTCATGGAGCATTGTGATGACAAGGGCTTGGAGCATTGTGATGACAAGTGTCATGGAGAATTGTGTTGACAATGGTAGGGAGCATTGTGATGTCAAGGGACATTGATAATTTTTTATAACAATATCATGAAGCATTGTGATGACAAGCATATGGAACTTGCTATGACAGGGTTCAGGGAGCATTGCGATGACAATTGCACGGAGAATTGTGATGACAAGAGCATGTAACATTTTGATGAGAAATGTCATGGAATATTGTGGTGACAAAGAGGTGGAGAATTGTGATGACAAGGGACATGGAGCAATGTGATGGCAAGACCGTGGAGCATTGTGATGAGAAGACCATGGATAATCGTGGTGACAAGCATCATGGAACATTATGATGACAAGAGCCATGGAGCATTCTGACATAAGATATCACTTATGAAGGAAATGTAAACATGGGTACACATGAACGGAATTAGTAAAGAGAACAGAGTCTCACATATAGAAAACATACTTATGCCTGCTTACGGGGAAAGGAGATGTGGCGAGATGCATAAATCCAGAGTTTGATATTAGCACCAGTACCATTCCATAATCCAAATACAGAATAGACAAGACCAACTGCTTCCTCAGTGAACGGGACTCAACACCCCTATTCTCGGCAGAGGAATATATCTGACTAGTAAGAATCTTAAAACCTATGTATTGATATGTCTCCGTAAGGGAATCAAGTGTGTCTAGACTGGCATAAACATGGCAGTGAAAATCAGCGGAAACCCACGATAAAAAGGAATTTAAAAACAAAACAAAAAAACAGGGAAATTCTTTACAATTCCTTCAGGGGCTCTGATTAAACCTGGAATGACCCTTTCTACAACGACAGCTGGATGTGGCATAAGGCTGGAAATTTGAGACTGATACGATTGGTCAGATTGGGTGAGCAAATGCAGACCCTTTAAAGCAATAATGTGTGGCACCCAATCCTTGGGTCCCAACTCTCCAAATAAAAGGGAATATTACTACAGCTATAACATGTACGGGAAACCTAGAGAATGGACCCACTGTGAATATGAAAGGTTTCTAAGACTCAACTAATAGTCCCTCTCCTCGGGCTCCGGTTTCACTTTCCAACTGCTTTACTATCAGTCTCCCAACTTGGAGAGACAGCCCCTTTAACCTCCTGGTTCGCACAGGTTGCCAAATTGGCAAAGGATGAAAGGGAAGAGGGAGTACCAATGAGAGAGTAGCTGTTAGGCATTTGGACGGGCACATGTCACTCTAATTTCCCAGCACGAAGAAGAATAAACCAAAGTCTCAGCCAACCGCCGGGAACCAGTATACGTCCTGAACCAACATTTGGGACTTGCGGTCAGCTCACAAAAAACGAGTTGAAAAATGGAGTTCAGGGGCACAGCAATTCACAAACTGGCGGAGTAATAAAGGACAACAATCTTCCAAAAATCTGTTGAGGGAAGGCAACGAGGTGGACTTGAAAGCGAGCCAGAATAGTAGGAAACAGATTTCAAGAGGTACATTGGAATCACCTTTAAGACACAGGAAGAGGGGCACAACTTCAACAATGATGCACAGGCCAAAAAGTGTGTATGCATTTTCTCCTCGATATATTCAGCAGAAAACGCATACACCCTTTTTGGCAAAGCAAGCAAGCGGGCAATGCAAATCTGCACTACAAAGAAGTATCACTTCCCAACGGTCAAAAGCGACATCCGCAAAATGTGTAAAAACCAGAATGGCAAGAAAGGCCCTCGATAACAGGGAGCCTATTTATGCTGATGGGCAGGATGTAAATTGACAACTGCCTCTCTGGAGGAGTGCATTGTGTTCCCTAAAACAAGTAAACAACAGAGCTACAGAGCCAATGGCACTTCCAGTCTAGTGAAGATACCTTGGGAAAACTGAATATCAATAAGACAGAGCAAACACAAGTTTGAGGGCTGCACTGCTTACAAGAACCTCAACTTGCATACACCTTAAATATCCCAGGAAAGACAAAAATGGTTCAAGAAATTGTGTAAATAAGTACAATGGAATACCCATCTTCGATGAAATCAATGTCATAAGGCCAGTAGCAGCAAAATGATTGGATTCAGGTACGATGATTCTAAATGAAATAAGTCACAGAGAAAAAGAATCTTATCATAAGATATCACTTATGAAGTCCTGTAAACACGGCTACACATGAACTGAGTTAAGAAAGAGAACAGAGTCTCATATTTAGAAAACATTCTTATGCCTGCTTAAGGGGAAAGGAGATGTGGGGTGATGCATAAAACCAGAGTTTGATATTAGGACAGGTACCGTTCCAAAAACCAACTACGGATTATACACGTCCTAAACCTTCCTCAGTGAAAGGGACTGAAAACCCCATATTTCCCGCAGAGGAATATATCTGACTAGTAAGAATCTTAAAACCTATTTATTGATATGTCTCCGTAAGGGAATCAAGTGTGTCTAGACAGGCATAAACATGGCAGTGAGAATCATCTCAAACCCAGTATAAAAAGGAATTTCAAAAACAAAACAAAAAAACAGGGAAATTCTTTACAATTCCTTCAGGGGCTCTGATGAAACCTGGAATGACCCTATCTACAACGACAGCTGGATGTGGCATAAGGCTGGACACTTGGGACTGAGAGGATTGGTGAGATTGGGTCAGCAAATGCAGACAACTTAAAGCAATAATGCGTGGCACACATTCCAAGGATCCCAACTCTCCTGGTTGAAGGGAATATTACTACAGCTATAACATGTAAGGGAAACCAAGAGAATGGACACACTGTGAATACGAAAGGTTTCTAAAACTCAACTAATACTCCTTCTCCTGGTGCTTCGGTTTGAATTTCCAACTGCTTTATTATCAATCTCCCAACTTGGAGAGACAGCCCCTTTGAACTCCTGGTTCTCACAGGTTGCAAATTAGGCAGAGGATGAAAGGAAAGATGGAGAACCAATGAGAGAGTAGCTGTTAGGCATTTGGACGGGCACATGTCACTCTAATTTCCCGGCAGAAAGAAGAATTAAACAAAGTCTCAGCCACCCGCTGGGAACCAGTATAGATCCTGAACCAAAATTTTGGACATGCGGTCAGCTCACAAAAAACGACTTGAAAAATGGAGCTCAGGGGCACGGCAATTCACAAACTGGTGGAGTAATAAAGGGCAACTATCGTCCAAAAATCTGTTGAGGCAAGGCAACGAGGTGGACTTGAAAGTGAGCCAGAATATCAGGAACCAGGTTTCAAGAGGTACATTGGAATCGCATTTAAAGCACAGGAAGAGGGGCACAATTTCGACAATGATGCACTTGCCCAAAAAGGGCGTATGTGTTTCCTCCTGAATATATTCAGCAGAAAACGCATACGCCGTTTATGGGCAAGCAAGCAAGCGAGCAATTCAATTCTGCAGTACAAAGAAGTATCACTTCCCAGCGGTCAAAAGGGACATCCGCAAAATGTGTAAAAACCAGAAAGGCAAGACAGGTCCTGGAGAAGAGGGAGCCTAGTTATGGTGATGGGCAGCATATTAATTGCCAACCGCCTCTCTGGAGGAGTGCAATGTGTTCCCTAAAACAATTAAACAACAGAGCTACAGAGCCAAGGGCACTTCCAGTCTAGAGAATATACCTTGGGAAAACTGAAAATCAATAAGTCAGAGCCACCCCAAAATTTAGGGCTGCACTGCTTACAAGAACCTCAACTTGGGTACACCTTAAATATTCCAGGAAAGAAAAATTGGTTCAAGAAATTGTGGTACTTATGTACGACGGAATATCCCTCAGGCATGAAACAATGTCATAAGGCCAGTAGCAGCAAAATGAGTGGATTCAGGTACGATGATTCTAAGTGAAATAAGTCACAGAGAAAAAGAAACTTTTCATAAGATATCACTTATGAGGGTCCTGTAAGCATGGCTACACATGAATTGAGTTAGGAAAGAGAACAGAGTCTCACATTTAGAAAACACTCTTAAGCCTGCTTAAGGGGAAAGGAGAGGAGGTGTGATGAATAAAACCAGAGTTTTATATCCATACAGCTACCGTTCCAAAAACAAAATATTGAATAGTCTAGACCTACACCTTCCTCAGTGAAAGGGACTCAAAACCCCATATTTCCTACAGAGGAATATATCTGACTAGTAAGAATCTTAAAACCTATGTATTGATATGTCTCCATAAGGGAATCAATTGGGTCTAGACTGGCATAAACGTGGCAGTGAGAATCAGCTCAAACCCAGTATAAAAATGAATTTCAAAAACAAAAGAAAAAAACGGGGAAATTCTTTATAATTCCTACAGAGGCTCTGATGAAACCTGGAATGGCCCTGTGTACAAGGACAGCTGGATGTGGCATAAGCCTGAACACTTGGGACTGAGCGGTTTGGTGAGATTCAGTGAGCAAATGCAGACAATTTAAAGCAATAATGAGTGGCACACATTCCAAGGGTCCCAACTCTCCAGGTTGACGGGAATATTATTACAGCTATAACATGTAAGGGAAACATAGAGAATGGACACACTGTGAATACGAAAGCTTTCTAAAACTCAACTAATAGTACCTCTCCTGGTGCTCCGGTTTGAATTTCCAACTGCTTTACTATCAATCTCCCAACTTGCAGAGACAGCCCCTTTAACCTCCTGGTTCGCAGAAGTTGCCAATTTGGCAGAGAATGAAAGGGAAGAGGGAGAACCAATGAGAGAGTAGCTGGTAGGCATTTGGACTGGCATTTGTCACTCTAAATTCCGTTAAGGAAGAAAAATTAACCAAAGTCTCAGCCACCCGCCAGGAACCAGTATATGACCTGAACCAGAATTGTGCATTTCCGATCTGCTCACAAAAAACGAGTTGAACATTGGAGCTCCAGGGCACAGCATTTCAAATACTGGCAGAATAATAAAGGACAACTATCGTCCAAAAATCTGTTGAGGGAAGACAATGAGGCGGAATTGAAAACAAGGCAGAATAGCAGGAAACAGATTTCAAGAGGTACATTGGAATCGCCTTTAAAGCACAGGAAGAGGGGCACAACTTCGACAGTGATGCACTTGGCCAAAAAGTGCATATGCGTTTTCAACTGAATATATTCAGGAGAAAACGCATAGGCCCATTTGGCCAAGCAACCAAGCGGGCAATGCAAATCTGCACTACTAAGAAGTATTATTTCCCACAGGTGAACAGGGACATCCACAAAATGTGTAAAACCAGAAAGGTAATACAGGCCCTGTAGAACAGGAAGCCTAGTTATGCTGATGGGCGGGATGTAAATTGCAAACTGCCGCTCTTGAGGAGTGCATTGTGTTCCCTAAAACAAGTAAACACCAGAGCTACAGAGCCAAGGGCACTTCCAGTCTAGGGAATATACCTTGGGAAAACTGAAAATCAATAAGACAGAGCCACCCCAAAATATAGGGCTGCACTGCTTACAAGAATCTTAACTTGGGTAGACCTTAAATTTCCCAGGAAAGAGAAAAGTGGTTGAAGAAATTGTGGTAGTTACATACGACGCAATATCCCTCAGCCATGAAATCAAAGTCATAAGGCCAGTAGCAGTAAAATGAGTGGATTCAGGTACGATGATTCTAAGTGAAATAAGTCACAGAGAAGAAGAAACTTATCGTAAGATATCACTTATGAAGGTCCTGTTAACATGGCTACACATGAACTGATTTACGAAAGAGAACAGACTCTCACATTTAGAAAACACTCTTATGCCTGCTTAAGGGGGAAGGAGAGGTGGGGTGATGAAAAAAACCAGAGTGTGATATTAGTACAGGTACTGTTCCAAAAACCAACTACAGAAAAGACAGGACCTACACCTTCCTCATTGAAAGGGACTCAAAACCCCATATTTCAGCAGAGGAATATATCTGAGTAGTTAGAATCTTAAAACCTATGTATTGATATGTCTACGTAAGGGAATCAAGTGTGTCTACACCGGTATCAACATGGCAGTGAGAATGAGCTCAAACCCATTATAATCAGGAATTTCAAAAGCCAAACAAAAAAACAGGGAAATTTTTTACAATTCCTTCAGGGTCTCTGATGAAACCTGGAATGACCCTATCTACAACGACACCTGGATGTGGCATAAGGCTGGACAGTTGGGACTGAGAGGATTGGTGAGATTCGGTGAGCAAATGCAGACCATTTAAAGCAATAATGTGTGGCACACATTCCAAGGTTCCCAACTCTCCAGGTTGAAGGGAATATTACTACAGCTATAACATGTACGGGAAACCTAGAGAATGGACACACTGTGAATACGAAAGGTTTCTAAAACTCAACTAATAGTCCCTCTCCTGGGGCTCCGGTTTGACTTTCCAACTGTTTTACTATCAATGTCCCAACTTCGCGAGACAGCCCCTTTAACCTCCGTGTTCGCACAGGTTGCCAATTTGGCAGAGGATGAAAGGAAAGAGGGAGAACCAATGAGAGAGTAGCTGTTAGGCATTTGGACGGGCACATGTCACTCTAATTTCCTGGCAGGTAGAAGAATTAGCCAAAGTCTCAGCCACGCGCCGGGAACCAGTATAGTTCCTGAACCAAAGATTTGGACCTGCCGTCAGCTCACAAAAAACGAGTTGAAAAATGGAGCTCAGGGGCACAGCAATTCCCAAACTGGCAGAGTAATAAAGGACAATTATCGTCCAAAAATCTGTTGAGGGAAGGCAACGAGGCGGAATTGAATGCGTGCCAGAATAGCAGGAAACAGATTTCAAGAGGTACATTGGAATCACCTTTAAAGAACAGGAAGAGGGGCACAACTTCGACAATGATGCACTTGGCCAGAAAGGGCGTATGTGTTTTCTCCTGAATATATTCAGGAGAAACCGAATACACCCTCTGTGGCCAAGCAAGCAAGCGGGCAATGCAAATCTGCACTACAAAGAAGTATCACTTCCCACCGATCAAAAGGGACATCCGCAAAATGTGTAAAATCCAGAAAGGCAAGAACGACCCTGAAGTACAGAGAGACTAGTTATGCTGATGGGCAGGATGTAAATTGCCATCTGCCTCTCTGGAGGAGAGCATTGTGTTCCCTAAAACAAGTAAACAACAGAGCTACAGATCCAAGGGCACTTCCAGTCTAGGGAATATACCTTGGGAAAACTGAAAATCAGTAAGACAGAGCCACCCCAAAATTTAGGGCTGCACTGCTTACAAGAACTTCAACTTGTGTACACCTTAAATATCCCAGGAAAGACAAAAATGGTTCAAAAAATTGTGGTACTTACGTAAGATGGAATATCCCTCAGCCATGAAATCAATGTCATAAGGCCAGTAGCATCAAAATGAGTGGATTTAGGTATGATGATTCTAAGTGAAATAAGTCACAGAGAAAAAGAAACTTATCATAAGATATCACTTATGAAGGTCCTGTAAACATGGCTACACATGAACTGAGTTACGAAAGAGAAGAGAGTCTCACTTTGAAAAAACACACTTATGCCTGCATAAGGGGGAAGGAGAGGTGGGGTGATGCATAAAACCAGAGTTTGATATTTGTACAGGTACCGTTCCAAAAATCAACTACGGAATAGGCAAGACCTACACCTTCCTCAGTGAAAGGGACTCAAAACACCATATTTCCTGCAGACGAATATATCTGACCAGTAAGAATCTTAAAACCTATGTATTCATATGTCTCCATAAGGGAATCAAGTGTGTCAAGACTGGCATATACATGGCAATGAGAATCAGCTCAAACCCACTATAAACAGGAATTTCAAAAACAAAACACATAAACAGGAAAATTCTTTACAATTACTTCAGGTGCTCTAATGAAAGCAGGAATGACCCTATCTACAATGACAGCTGGATGTGGCATAAGGCTGGACACTTGGGACTGAGAGGATTTGCGAGATTCAGTGAGCAAATGCAGACCATTTAAAGCAATAACGCGTGGCACACATTTCAATGGTTCCAACTCTCCACATTGAAGGGAATATTACTACAGATATAACATGTACGAGAAACCTAGAGAATGGACACACTGTGAAAACGAAAGGTTTCCATAACTCAACTAAGAGTCCCTCTCCTGGTGCTTCTTCACTTTGAATTTCCAACTGTTTTACTATCAATCTCCCAACTTGGAGAGACAGCCTCTTTTACCTCCTGGTTCGCACAGGTTGCCAAATTGCCAGAGGATGAAAGGGAAGAGGGAGAACCAATGAGAGCATAACTGTTAGGCATTTGGACGGGCACATGTCAATCTAATTTACCAGCAGGAAAAAGAATTAACCAAAGTCTCAGCCACCCACCGGGAACCAGTATAGTTCCTGAACCAAAATTCTGGACTTGCGGTCAGCTCACAAAATAACGAGTTGAAAAATGGAGCTCAGGGGCACAGCAATTCACAAACTGGCAGAGTAAAAAAGGAGAACAATCTTCCAAAAATCTGTTGAGGGAGGGCAACGAGGTGGACTTGAAAGCGAGCCAGAATAGTAGGAAACAGATTTCAAGAGGTACATTGGAATCACCTTTAAGACACAGGAAGAGGGGCACAACTTCGACAATGATGCACTTGGCCAAAAAGGGCGTATGCATTTTCTCCTGAATATATTCAGGAGAAAACGCATACGCCGTTTTTGGCCAGGCAAGCAAGCGGGCAATGCAAATCTGCACTACAAAGAAATATCACTTCCAACCGGTGAAATGGGACATCCGTAATATGTGTAAAACCAGAAAGGCAAGAAAGGCCCTGGAGAACAGGGAGCCTAGTTATGCTGAAGGGCAGGATGTAAATTGCCAACTGCCTGTCTGGAAGAGTGCATTGTGTTCCCTTAAACAAGTTAACAACAGAGCTACAGAGCCAAGGGCACTTCCAGTCCAGGGAATATACCTTGGAAAGAGTGGAAATCAATAAGACACAGCCACCCCAAAATTTAGGGCTGCACTGCTTACAAGAACCTCAACTTGGGTAACATCTTAAATATCCCAGGAAAGACAAAAATGGTTCAAGAAATTGTGTTACTTACGTAAGATGGAATATCCCTCAGCCATGAAATCAATGTCATAAGGCCAGTAGCAGCAAAATGAGTGGATTCAGGTACGATGATTCTAAGTGACATAAGTAACAGAGAAAAAGAAACTTATCATAAGATATCACTTATGAAGGTCCTGTAAACATGGCTACACATGAACTGAGTTAGGAAAGAGAACAGAGTCTCACATTTAGAAAACAATCTTATTCCTGCTTAAGGGGGAAGGAGAGGTGGGGTTATGCATAAAACCAGAGTTTGATATTAGTACAGGTACCGTTCCAAAAACAAAAAAAGGAATAGACAAGACCTACACCATCTTCAGTGAAAGGGACTCAAAACACTATATTTCCTGCTGAGGAATATATCTGATTAGTAAGAATCTTAAAACCTATGTATTGATATGTCTCTGTAAGGGAATCAGGTGTTTCTAGACTGGCATAAACATGGCAGTGAGTAGCAGCAAAAGGAGTGGATTCAGGTATGATGATTCTAAGTGAAATAAGTCACAGAGAAATAGAAACATATCATAAGATATCACTTATGAAGGTCCTGTAAACATGGCTACACATGAACTGAGTTAGTAAAGAGAACAGAGTCTCACATTTAGAAAACAATCTTATGCCTGCTTAAGGGGGAAGGAGAGGTGGGGTGATGCATAAAACCAGAGTTTGATATTAGTACAGGTACCGTTCCAAAAACAAAATAAGGAATAGACAAGAGCTACACCATCCTCAGTAAAATGTACCGAAAACCAAATATTTCCCGCCGAGGAATATATGTGATTAGTAAGAATCTTAAAACCTATGCATTGATATATCTCCATATGGGAATCAAGTGTGTCGATACTGGCATAAACATGGCAGTGAGAATGAGCTCAAACCCACTATAAAAAGAATTTCAAAAACAAAACAAAAAAACAGGGAAATTCTTTACAATTCCTTCAGGGGCTCTTATGAAACCTAGAATGACCCTATCTACAATGAAAGCTGGATGTGACATAAGGCAGGACACTTGGGACTGAGAGGATTGGTGAGATTCCGTTGAGCAAATGCAGACCATTTAAAGCAATAATGCGTGGCACACATTCCAATGGTCCCAACTCTCCAGGTTGAAGGGAATATGACTACAGCTGTAACATGTACGGGAAACATAGAGAATGGACACTCTGTGAATACGAAAGGTTTCTAAAACTCAACTAATATTCACTCTCCTGGTGCTCCGGTCTGATTTTCCAACTGCTTTACTATCAATCTCCCAACTTGGAGAGACAGCCCCTTTAACCTCCTGGTTCTCACATGTTGCCAATTGGCAGCGGATGTAAGGTAAGATGGAGAAACAATGAGAGAGTAGCTGTTAGGCATTTGGATGGGCACATGTCACTCTAATTTCCTGGCAGGAAGAAGAATTAATCAATGTCTCAGCCACCCGCCTGGAACCAGTATAGGTCCTGAACCAAAATTTTGGACTTCCGGTCAGCTCACAAAAAACGAGTTGAAAAATGGAGCTCAGGGGCACAGCAATTCAAAAACTGGCCGAGTAATAAAGGAAAACTATCGTCCGAAAATCTGTTGAGGGAAGGCAACGAGGCGGACTTCAAAGCGAGCCAGAACAGCAGGAAGCAGATTTCAAGAGGTACATTGGAATGGCCTTTAAAGCACAGCAAGAGGGGCACAACTTCGACAATGATGCACTTGTCCAAAAAGTGCGTATGCGTTTTCTCCTGAATATATTCAGGAGAAAACGCATACGCCCTTTTTGGCCAAGCAAGCAAGCGGGCAATGCAAATCTGCACTACAGAGAAGTATCACTTCCCGCCAGTGAAAAGGGACATCCACAAATGTGTCAAAACCAGAAAGGCAAGACAGGCACTGGAGAACAGGGAACATAGTTATACTGATGGGCAGGATGTAAATTGCCAACTGCCTCTCTGGAGGAGTGCATTGTGTTCCCTAATACAAGTAAACAACAGAGCTACAGAGCCGAGGGCACTTCTAGTCTAGAGAATATACCTTGGGGAACCTGAAAATCAATAAGACAGAGCCACCCCAAAATTTAGGGCTTCACTGCTTACAAGAACCTCAACTTGGGTACACCTTAAATATCCCAGGAAAAACAAAAATGGTTCAAGACTTTGTGTTACTTCGGTATGATGGAATATCCCTCAGCCATGAAATCAATGTCATAAGGCCATTAGCAGCAAAATGAGTGGATTCACGTACGATGATTCTAAGTGAAATAAGTTACAGAGAAAAAGAAACTTATCATAAGATATCACTTATGAAGGTCCTGTTAACATGGCTACACATGAACTGAGTTAGGAAAGAGAACAGAGTCTCACATTTAGAAAACACTCTTATGCCTGTTTAAGGGGGAAGAAGAGGTGGGGTGATGCATAAAACCAGAGTTTGATATTAGTACATGTACCGTTCCAAAACCAACTACGGAAGAGACAAGCCCTACACCTTACTCAGTGAAAATGACTCAAAACCTCCTATTTCCCACAGAGGAGTATATCTGACTAGTAAGATTATTAAAACCTATGTATTGATATGTCTCCATAAGGGAATCAAGTGTTTCTAGACTGGCATAAACATGGCAGTGAGAATCAGCTCAAACACAGTATAAAAAGGAATTTCAAAAACAAAATAAAAAAACAGGGAAATTCTTGACAATTCCTTCAGGGGCTCTGATGAAACCTGGAATAACCCTATCTACAACGACAGCTGTATGTGGCATAAGGTTGGACACTTGGGACTGAGAGGATTGGTGACATTCGGTGAGCAAATGCAGACCATTTAAATCAATAATGCGTGGAACACATTGCAATGGTCCCAACTCTCCAGGTTGAAGGGAATATTACTACAGCTATAACATGTACGGGAAACCTAGAGAATGGACACACTGTGAATACGAAAGGTTTCTGAAACTCAACAAACTCTCCTGGTGCTCTGGTTTGAATTTCCAACTGCTTTACTATCAATCTCCCAACTTGGAGACACAGACTATTTAACCTCCTGGTTAGCACAGGCTGCCAATGTGGCAGAGGATGAAAGGGAAAAGGGAGAACCAATGAGAGAGTAGCTGTTAGGCATTTGGACGGGCAAATGACACTCTAATTTCCCGGCAGGAAGAAGAATTAACCAATGTCTCAGCCACCCGCCGGGAAACAGTATAGGTCCTGAACCGAAATTTTGGACTTGCGGTCAGCTCACAAAAAACGAGTTGAAAAATGGAACTCAGGGGCACAACAATTCACAAACTGGCAGAGTAATAAAGGACAACTATCGTTCAAAAATCTGTTGAGGGAAGGCAACGAGGCATACTTGAAAGCGAACCAGAATTGCAGGAAACAGATTTCAAGAGGTACATTGGAACCCCCTTTAAAGCACAGGAAGAGGGGCACAACTTCGACAATGATGCACTTGGCCAAACAGGGCGTATCCGTTTTCTACTGAATATATTCAGGAGAAAACGCATACGCCCTGTATGGCCAAGCAAGCAAGCGGGCAATGCAAATCTGCACTACAAAGAAGTATCACTACCCACCAGTCAAAACGGACATCGCAAATTGTGTAAAAACCAGAAAGGCAAGACATGCCCTGGAGAACAGGGAGCCTAGTTATGCTGATGGGCAGGATGTAAATTGCCAACTGCCTCTCTGGAGGAGTGCATTGTGTTCACTAAAACAAGTAAAAAACAGAGCTACAGATCCGAGGGTACTTCCAGTCTATGGAATATATCTTGGGATAAATGAAAATCAATAAGACAGAGCCACCCCAAAATTTAGGGCTGCTCTGCTTACAAGAACCTCAACTTGGGTACATCTTAAATATCCCAGGAAAGACAAAAATGCTTCAAGAAGTTGTGATACTTACATACGATGGAATATCCCTCAGCCATGAAATCAATGTCATAAGGCCAGTAGCATCAAAATGAGTGGACCAGGTACGATGATTCTAAGTGAAATAAGTCACAGAGAAAAAGAAAGTTATCATAAGATATCACTTATGAAGGTCCTGTAAAGATGGCTACACATGAACTTAGTTAGGAAAGAGAACAGAGTAACAAATCATATCATAAGATATGACTCATATCGGGAATGTACACATGGCTACACATGAACTGAATTACAAACACAACAGAGTCACACATTTAGAAAACAATCTTCTACCTGCTTATGGGGAAAGGCGAGGTGGGGTAATGCATAAAACCACAGTTTTGAATTAGCACACATACCGTTACATAAACCAAGTATGTAATAGACAACACCTACTCCCAGCACAATGAACTGGACTCAACACCCCCTATTCATTGCAGAGGAATATATCTGACTTTAAGAATTTTAAAACATATGTATTCTCATGTCTCCATAAAGGGATCATGTGTGTGTATAACGGCATGAACACTGCACTGAAATTCAGCTAAACCCCCTTATAAAAATAAATTTCAAAAGCAAAATGCAAAAACAGCGAAACAGAGAGAAATTCTTAAAAATTCCGTTCAGGGCCTGTGATGCAACCTGGATTGACCACCTTTACACCCACAGCTGGATGAGACATAAGACTGGACACTTGGAGCTGACAAGATTGCTGAGGTTGTGTGAGCAAAAGAACACCACTTAGAGCAATACTGTGTGCTACCCATTCTAGTGGTCCCAACTCTCCAGGTTTAAGGGAATCTTCCTACAGTTAAAACATGCATGGGAAACCCAGTGGATGGTACACTGTGTAATCGGGAAAGTTTTCTAAAAGGTACCTCATTTTTCATTTCATCGTGCTAGGCTTCACCATTCCATCCGCATTACTGAAAATCTCCCCACTTGGAGTGTCAGCACCTTATCCTCCTGTTATGCACAGTTTGCAAATTGTGCAGAGGATGAACAGGAAGAGGGGAAACATATGAGAGATTAGCTGTAGGTGTTTGCATGGGCACATGTCTCTCTAGTTTCACAACAGGAAGAAGAATTAAACACAGGCTCAGCCTGCAGCCCCGGAACCAGACTAGGGCCTAAAGCCTTCCTGCGGTATTGCAGCCAGCTCACAAATAGGCGATTTGAAAAATGGAAATCAGGGGCACAGCAATTCACAAACTTGCAGAGTTATAAGGGACAACTATCATCCAGAAATATATTGAGGTAAGGCAGTGAAGAGGATTTGAATGCAAGGCAGAACTGAAGGAAACAGATTTCAAGAGGTAGATTGGAGTCGTCTTTAAAGCACATGAAAAGTGACAGAACTTCAACAATGTTGTCCTTGGCCAAAAAGGGAGTATGTGTATTTTCTTGAATATATTCGGGAAAAAATGCATACGCCCTTTTTGGCCAAGCAAGCCATCAGGCATTGCAAATCCACACTACATAGAAGTGTCACTTACCTCCTGTCAAAAGGACCATCCGCAAATAGTGAAAAAACCACAAATACAGGACAGGCCATGGAGAAAAGGGAGCCTGGTTATCCCGATGGGCAAAATGTAAATTGTCAACAGCCTCCCTGGAGAACTGTATGTTGTTTTCTAAAACAGAGGTACAGGGCATAGCACACTTCCACTCATGGGTGTGTATTTTGGGAAAACTAAAAATCCACAACACACAGCCACCCCAAAGTTTAGGGCTGCTCTGTTTACAAGAACCTCAACTTCGGTACACTTTAAATATCCCAGGAAAGGAAAAAATAATGGATAGAGGTGTTGTGGTACTTATATACAATGGAATGTCACTCAGACATAAAATCAATGTCATAAGGCCAATAGCAGCATAATGAGTGGCTTTAGGTACGATGATGCTAATTGAAATGAGCCACAAAGAAAAAGAAACTTATTGTAATATATCACTTATAGAGGGAATGTAAACATGGCTACATATGAACTGAATTTCAAAAGAGAACAGAGTTACAAATTTAGAAAACACACTTATGCCTCCCTAAGGGGAAAGGTGACATGGGGTGATGCGTAAAACCATAGTTTGAAATTAGCACAGATACCATTCCATATACCAAATATCTAATAGACAAGACCTACTCTTTTCTCAATGAACTGGACACAAAACACCCTATTCACTGAAGAGGAATATATCTGAGTGGTAAAAATCTTGAAACCTATGTATTTATATGTCTCCATAATGGAATCAAGTGTATGTAGATTGGCATAAACACAGGTCAATGGAACAGGACAGAAAGCTAAGAGATAAACCTACATACCTATGGCTATCTCATCTATGACAAAGGAGCTAAGGATATACAATGGAGAAAAGACAGTCTCTTCAGTAATTGGTGCTGGGAAAACTGGACCCCTACACATAAAAGAATGAAATTAGAACACTCCATAACACCATACACAAAAATAAACTCTAAATTGATTAGAGATCTAAATATAAGACCAGACACTATAAAACACTTAGAGGAAACCATAGGCAGAACACTCTATGACATAAATCACAGCAAGATCCTTTTTGACCCACCTCCTAGAGAAATGGAAATAAAAACAGAAATCAACAAATGGGACCTAATGAAACTTAAAAGCTTTTACAAAGTACAGGAAAACATAAACAAGATGCAAAAACAACACTCAGAATGGGAGAATATATTTTCAAATGAAGCAATTGACAAAGGATTAATCTCCAAACTTTACAAGCACCACATGTAGCTCAATATCACAAAAACAAACAACCCAATTCAAAAACGGGCAGAAGACCTAAATAGACATTTCTCCAAAGAAGATATACAGATTACCAAGAAACACATGAAAGGATGCTGAACATCACTAATCATTAGAGAAATGCAAATCAAAACTACAGTGAGGTATCACCTCACAGCAGTCAGAGTGGCAATCATCAAAAAAATCTACAAAACAATAAATGCTGGAGAGGCCTTTATTGGAGAAAAGGGAACACACTTGCACTGTGGGTGGGAATGTAAATTGATATGGCCACTAGGGACAACAGTACGGAGGTTCCTTTAAATAACTAACAATAGAAGTACCAAACGACACAACAATCCAACTACTGGGCATTTGCCTTGCGAAAACCATAATTCAAAAATAGTTATGTACAAAATGTTCATTTCAGCTCTATTTACAATAGCCAGGACATGGAAGCAACCTAAGTGTCCATCGACAGATGAATGGATAAAGAAGATCTGGCACATATATACAATGGAATATTACTCAGCCATAAAAAGAAGCAAAACTGACTTATTTGTACTCAGGTGGATGGACTTAGAATCTGTCCTATACGGTGAAGTAAGTCAGAATGGGAAAAACAAATACTGTATGTTAACAGAGATATATGGAATCTAATGAAGGAAAAAAAAGATTTTGAAGAACTTAGTGGCAGGACAGGATTAAGGACACAGAAGTAGAGAAAGGACTTGAGGACACCGGAAGGGGGATGGGTAAGCTGGGACGAAGTGAGAGAGTGGCATGGACATAAATACATTACCAAATGTAACACTGATAGCTACTGGGATGCAACCACATAGAAGAGGGAGATCAGCTCGGTGCTTTGTGACCACCTAAAGGGGTGGGATATGGAGTGTGGGAGGGAGATGCAAGAGGGAGGGGATCTGGTGGCATTTGCATATGTATAGCTGATTCACTTTGTTATACAGCAGAAACAAACACTCCATTGTAAAGCAATTATACTCCAATAAAGGTGTAAAAGGGAAAAAATAAAAGAAAGCCTAGGGATAAACCTACACACCTATGGTCAACTAATCTATGACAAAGGAGGCAAGACTATACAATGGAGATAAGACAGTCTCTTCAATCAGTGGTTCTGGGAAATATGGACAGCTATAGGTAAAAGAATGAAATTAGAACACTCCCCAACACCATCCATAAAAATATATTCAAAATGGATTAGAGAACATAATGTAAGACTGGACAGTATAAAACTCTGAGAGGAAAACTTACGAAGAATACTCTGACGTAAATCACAGCAAGATCTTTTTTGATCCACCTCCTATACTAATGAAATAAAAAAGAAAACTAAACAGCTGGGACCTAATGAAACGTAAAAGCTTTTGCAAAGCAAAGGAAACTACAAACAAGACGAAAAGACAACCCTCAGAATGGCAGAAAATATTTGCAAACGAATCAATGGACAAATGCTTTATCTCCAATATATATAAACAGCTCATGCAGCTCAATATTAATAAAACAAACAACCCAATACAAAAATGGAAGAAGATCTAAATAAACATTTATTCCAAGAAGAGATAGAGATGGCCAAGACACACATGAAAATCTGCTCAACATCTCTAATTATTAGAGAAATGGAAATTGAAACTACAATGAGGTATCACCTCACACCTGTTAGAATGGGCATCATCAGAAAATCTACAAACAACAAATGCTGGAGAGGGTGTGGAGAAAAGGAACCTTCTTCCACTATTGTTGGAAATGTAAATCAATACAATCTCTATGGAGAACAGTATGGAGGTTCATTTAAAAACTAAAAATATATTTACCATATAATCCAGCAATCCCACTACTGGGCATATACCCAGAGAAAACCATAAATCAAAAAGACACATTCACCACAATGTTCATTGCAGCACTATTTACAATAGCCAGGTAATGAAAGCAACCTAAGTGGCCACAGACAGACGAATGGATAAAGATGTGGTACATATATACAATTGAATATTACTCAGCCATACATAGGAATGAAATTGGGTCATTTGTAGAGACCTTGATGGATCTAGAGACTGTCATACAGAGTGAAGTAAGTCAGAAAGAGAAAAACAAATATTGTATATTAATGCATATATGTGGAACCTAGAAAAATGGTACAGGTGAACCGGTTTGCAGGGCAGAGATAGAGACACAGATGTAGAGAACAAACATGGACACCAAGGGTGGAATGCCATGTGAGGGTGGTGGTGGGATGAATTGGGAGACTGGGATTCACATGTGCACACTTATATGTATAAAATAGATATCCAATAAGAACCTGCTGTATAAAAGAAATAAATAAATTTTAAAAAAAATTAAAAATAAATAAATAACATTTAATAAAAAAACAGAAAAAAAGGTTTTCCCTTCATATAGACGTCTTTATATTAATGCATTATTTCCATGTTTATATCTGTAAATTAAAAAAAAAGAGGAATAAATAAAATCTACTTGAACCAAAAAGAAAAAACAAACAAAAAAACAAACAAAAATAACAGAACCTACCAGTTATACAGAGGAAAATTGTATCAGGGCACTTGCTCCAGTGGTAAAAATTCTTAAGTTGGTCAGAGGTGGGAAATCGTCTCCCATGCAGTCAGCAGCGCTCCCCCCCCACAAGGAGCATCCTCATTGCAAAGCTGGGGGACTGTGTCGAGGCGTCTGTGAGTAAATGTGAGCTGAGCCCCAGTCCTGCTGCAGCTGAACTCTTCCCACCCTTTCCAGGTAAAACACCTGAATATGTAAAAGAACTTGCAAGCCTAGAGGAACGGCTGTGGAGTCACACAAGCGACAGCACGCAGGCCAACTTGGTGCCTGCAGGCCAGCCAGGATGTTCCTGGCTCCAGATGTTCTTCTGGAAGCTTTCCATTTCTCTGTCTGAGATTCCTCTCCTGCCACGGCCCCCACTGCTTTTTTACTTCCTCACCTCTGCCTGGGGAGAAATTCCAGTGGCAGGTATGGGTGACACATCCTCTTCTTTAGCAGGTGGCAGCCTGGCAACTCCTGCAGAATGTCCATCAGAGCCCCCCTCATACTGGGCCACCCACAAAGCCACGGCCCCTCACTCCCTCCCAAGTCCCCAGCCCCGGCACTGCTGACGGACCAGAGAATATGGCGCCAGGCACAGCAACAGGGGCTCTTGCTGACTGGAGAGGTGTTTATATTGACCTCAACCCAGGCACACGTGGGGAGGGCTGGCAGGCAGTGTCAGGCTGCCCAAATCAGCCAATCCTCACCCCTCAGGGGCTCACAGTTGCAGAAAATGAAACTTGCTAAAAGGGCCAAACCCAAGGAACAGGTGTGGGCTCCTGAGAGTCAGGATAGACAAGGGCCTGCAGCTGCAGCTTTTTATCTTATCATTTTATCTGGTCTATGAGTGGAAAACAACTTCAAGAAGACCCTATCCTAATGAGAGGAACCCAGGAGTCAGGGAGAGGAGTGATGGTGGTTGGAGACAGAGGCCTGGTGCCCTGGCTGAAGTGGAAGTGTCGGGAAGTCCGGGCAGAGAGAGGCTGCACAGAGTGATACCCAGGGTCACAGAACTGTCAGAGCTGCTGTTTGTTAGTTCAAGTCCTGCTCTGAGGTGTTCTGTGTCAGCTGTGAGCGAGAGGTGAGCTGGGGGTTCTCTGCAAGGTGGGCTATGTGCACAGTTCCTATATGTCCAGCCCTGCTGGGGTACAGGCCCAGGGGAGCTCTCTATCCTGGGAAGGGCCTGACTAGGAAATCCCCATGGGCTGCTGGTTAGCTGCACAGGTGAGCTCCATACCCTGGGAGGGACGACCACGAGAGCCCCGTGGGCTGTGGGGTGGGCGGCACAGACCAGGTGAGCTCCATATCCTGGTATTGGTCTCACCACGAGAGCCCCATGGGCTGCTGGAAACCTGGTAAAGGATATCAGGACAGTCAGGTAAGCCACCGAGGATATACATCCAGTAGCTCCTATTTCCTACACCCTGCTGGTCATTCTACCATCCACCAGGCCATGGCATTCAGTATTAGACTTCAATGATGCCTTCTTCTGTATTCCATTCATCTCAGAGTCACAAGAACTTTTGGCTTGTGAGTGGCAGGACACAACATGCAATGAAAGCAATAATGCTGGGCCGTCCTGCCCCAATGGTTCAAAAATCCCCACACCATCATTGGGGAAATGTCCTCTAAAGACCTAAAAGTTCTACCTCTGTAAAAGGGAACCCTCCTTCAATATGCAGATGACATTCTGATCGCCAGGCCTACTAAAGACGCCTCTGAACTACCTAGCCAAGAAAGGATAGAAGGTGTCCAAGGAAAAGGCTCAAAAATCCCAGGCTAAGGTGACATGCCTGGGCTTCATTCTCACAGATATTCAGAGAAACGCATCCCAGGATAGGGAAGAAGCCATGTGCAGCCTTACCTCTTCTAAAACTAGAAGACAGCTTAGGGGTTCCTGGGGAGGCCAAGGTTTTATGCATCTGGATCCCTAACTACAGTCTAATACCTGGGCCTCTACATGAAACACTGACATGAAATGATGATGATCCTTTTCAACAGAATCCAGAAGCAGACTTTCAAGAATGGAAAGAGCAGTCAATTCAGGCCCTTGCCCAGGAACTCCCTAATTTAGCTAAAACCTTTGACCTTTACATACCCGGTCAAGGTTAATCACCCTTGGAGCCTTAGTGCAAAAACTGGGACCACTTGAAATGGAGCAACAAAAGAATGCCCTTCAGGTATGATAAACTATGGTCACCAAGGGCTTTGCCCACAGCCCCATCAGGCCAGGATACTGGGGTATCTAAAAAGCTGGAAATCAGCAGCCTGCAAGGCCAGCTCCCTCCTAAGGGAAAAGGAACCCACGTGGTGATCCTAACCACCCATCATGCCCTGAAGTTGCAGGGGTCGCTGTGCGGACACACTGACCTCGAGTGAGGAGGCCCTCCAACTCCAACCTCCAGAGAGACAAACGGGGGCAATGGGCCCCCAAGATGACTCGTGTGACCATCACTTGACCTGGAGTTTCTCTCAGAAAACAAGTCTGTGCCCCGAAAGAGCAGACTACTGCTTGCAGGATTTACTGCACCCAGACGGGAGCTAACAAGCTTGGCGGAGGAAAAGTATATCATGATTTCACTATAGAAAACCCTACAGACACTGCGGTGATGGTGGCCAATATGACTGGCTGGACTGCTGGCTACTTCAAAAGGCCGTTGACTAATTGGACGTTGTGGTCCTGGATCACCACTGACCCTGGACTGTCTGGGAGTTGAGCGGGCAGGGCTCTGACACATGGTGCTGTTTGTACATTAATTCAGGGACCTAATTAAAGAAAGCACACACTACTGGTCAGAGCATCTAGGCTGGCAAATTCGTCAGCCTAAGGTCACCGAACAAATGTGGGGTGGGGTGAAACCTGCCACAGCAGCATCTCTGTGCATCTCTTTCCTGGACCCTTAAAGGTGATTAGAATCTATAACACTTCCAATGCTGGTGCTCAGGTGGACGAGCAGTGAGGCAGTAGGCCTTGGGACAATCAACCTCACCTGGAGGCTCCTGGGGAGAAGTTTTGCCCCTACCCCCGTGTATGAGGGCTCCCACCTCAGCATGAAGCAGTTACAAAAGAGGGGTCTTCACCCTCAGCACCCCAAGAATGAGGAACAGTACAAAAAGCAGAGGAGGTGTTCGACTCCGGCAACGTTCATTAAAAATACCTGGGAGATAAAAAGAGAATCTGGGCAATAAAATAAAGTCTAACCTGTTTTTCCTTTGTGCTTTGTCTAATTTCACGTGCTCCTAGGGTTCCACATGCAGAGGTCCCACACCCGGCACTTCAGACCCGATTTCCTAGTGCCGAATGGCTGGGTCGACACCTCAGCTAGCGGGGTCCCATGCAGACTCTGCAACTTAGAGCCTGAGCTGCAGCCAACCCAGGCCTCGAGAGGCCCATCCCCTCCCTCCCGCTGACGCTGCCGGGAACCCTACACAGAAGCCCAGCCCACAGCCCACGGGGGAGTACACGCTCTCACCTCTCCATTCTGTTTTCAAAATATAAAGTTTCCTTTGCTTCTGAACCAAACTCAGTCTTGATCTGTTGGCTCCAATGACACTGGGCACGGGGACTCCTGTTGGGGTCCACTGTGGAGGATCAGTAACAGAAATTGAGAACATTGTAACTTCAATGAACAGATGTGTGAGCCAAACTGTAGTCATCCTAGAGCAGTGTATAAGGCTCGGGTAAAATAAGATGTTTCTAAGACTTACATCTGATATTTCCATCGCTTTATTATAAGCAAGTTTAGTGAAGACGTCTGTCTTATTTGTCAGGTCAACATTAGAGAAATGAAGTGATTTATTCCCAAGGATGTACATCGAATACTCTTGGCTGAAGCTTTAATCTTGTTTTGAATGCTTTTCCATTGAAAATGATACCTCTCTTTCAGCTTCCCCATTTCTGAGAAGTATAAAATCTTATAATTTATTATTACCAAAGTGGAAAGGTAGGAAAAGGCATAAATTAACAGTTTGGGATTAACACATACACACTGCTATGTATAAAACAGATCATCAACAAGGAACTACTGTATAGCACAGGGAACTACACTGAATATTTTGCAATAACCTATAAGGGGAAATAATCTGAAAAAGAATAGATATTTTTATTGACATCATTTATCAATGACAGATAAAATGTAACCTAAGCAAGGCCGATGGTGAGCACTTCTGACTCTGAAGATTTCAATCATCTAAAGTTTGGACTCTGCCTATTTCCCAAGGCCCTTAATAGACATATATGTAGCCGTAGCTTAAAAATTCCCCAGTTTTTGGTTCAGGGAGGCACTGATTTGGAAAAATCCCTTGTGTTCTCCTTACATGCACGGGACCATTCCTACGGCTAAAACATGCCTGTCACACCTAGAGGATGGTACACCGTTTGATCGGAAACAGTTTGGAAAAGGCACCTCATCTCCTCATCGCCTGGTGCTCGGGTTCACCCCTCCAGCATCTTTCCTAACAATCTCCTCACTTGGGGATATCAGCACCGTCCACATCCTGTTGCACACAGATTGGATTTGTCCAGAGGATGAAGCGGAAGGATGAGAAAAATTTAGAGACAAGTCCTAGGTTTTCGGAGAGGCACATGCCACTGTAATTTCCAATCCGGAAGACAAATTCATCAAAGGCTAGAATTGCCCACAGAAACAGAATAGTGCTAGAGGAAATCCCGCTGTTTTGTGTCCAGTTTCCAAAAACACAAGTTGAAAAATGGAACTCAGGGGGACTAAAATTCATGAAACTGCAGAGTTGAAAATATCTATCGTCAAAAAATGTCTTGAGGTAAGTCACAGAAAAGGACTTATAAGCAAGGGAGAGTGGCAGGAAACAGATTTGAAGAGGTGGAAAGGACTCCCCATTAAAGCAAAAGAAAAGGGGCTGAACATCGCCAATGATGCAGTTGGCCTAAAAGGGCGTATGCATTTTTTCTGAGTATATTCAAGTAAAGGCCATACACACTTTTTATCCAACCAAACAGGTGGGCACTGGAAATCAATACTACAAAATATATCACTTCACATCAGTCAGAAGGGCCATCCACATAAAGTGTAAACACCCGAAATGCAAGACAGGGTGAGGAGAAAAGGGAGCCCTGTGAGGCTGATAGTGGAAATGTAATTTGCCAACGGCCACTCTGGAGAAGTGTATTGTGTTTGCTAAAACATCTAAAAAATGAGCTACAGAGCACAGGGCACTTGCACTCATGGGCGTATACCTTGGGAAAAACAAAAATCGACAGAAAACAGGCACCCCAACGTTTACCACCTCTCTGTTAAAAAGGGCCTCAACTTGGATATAACCTAAATGTCCCTGGAAGGATAAAATGGATAAAAGAGATGGGGTACTTATGTAGAGTGGAATATTACTCATCCAGAAATCAATGAAATAAGGCCAGTTGTAACAACTCTGGAGGAATTACATACGATCATTCTAAGTGACGTATGTCAGAAAGAAAAAGACACATATCATAAGATGTCACTTAATGGTGAAATCAAAAATGGCTACACATGAAATAAATTACAAAACAGAAACATAGTCAAATATGTAGAAAATAGACATAAGGCTGCTAAATGGGAAAGGTGAGGAAGGGTGAGGTATTATCCAGGAGGTTGAAATTAGCAAAGTTACCATTCCAAGTACCATATTGAATAACTGACAAGGCCTACACGGTACCTCAAAGAACTGCACTCAGCTCACTCAAGTCACTGGAACATAATACATATGAATGGTAAGCATCTGAAAAAGAATTTATTGTTGTCTCACAGTACATGAATCAAGTGGATGTACAGCAGCAAAAAACAGAGCTTTGAAAATAGCTGTAACCAATATAAAAATAAATTTAAAAATATTTAGAAAAACAGTGAGACAGACAAAATTTCTTACAACTTTTGTTGAAGGGCTATGATGTAACATGGATTGAACACATGTAGACCCACAGCAGGATGATATATAAGGCAGGAAGCTATGCACGCTAAGAGATGTTAGAGAGGCTGGGTGAGGAAATGCAGACCTTTAAAAGAAATACTTCCTGATTCCCATTCCATGGGTCCAAAATCTGCAGGTTCAAGGGAATCTTCTGACAGCAAAAACATGCCTGGGAGACCGAGACGAATGTACACCGTGTGATCAGGAAAGGGGTCTAAAATGCACCTCATTTTTGATCTCCTGGTGCTGGGGTTCGCCATTCCAGCCACATTACTAACAATCTCCCCACTTGGAGAATCAGCACCTTTAACCTCCTGTTTCACACAGTTTGCAATTTGTGCAGAGGATAAACGGGAAAAGGGGGAACCAATGAGAGACTAGCTGTAGGAATTTTGACAGGCACATGTCACTCTAATTTCCCATTAGGAAGAAGAATTAACCAAAGGCTCAGCTGCCTCCCCAGAACCAGAATAGGGCCGGAAGCAATACAATGGTTTGGCGGCCAGCTCACAAAAAATGCGAGTTGAAAAATGGAGCTCAGGAGCAGACAATTCAAAGACCTGCAAAGATATAAATGATAACCAACGTCCAAAAATATATTCCGGAAAGGCAACAAAGAGGATCTGAATGAGAGGCAGAATTGCAGGAAACAGATTTCAAAAGGCAGATTGTACTCACAGTTAAAGCATATGAAAAGCAGCAGAATTTCTAATATGATGCAGTTGGGCAAAAGGGTGTATGCGTTTTTTTTCGTGAATATCTTCAGGAAAAAAACACATACAGAGTTTTTGGCCAACCAAGCAAGTGGGAAATGCAAATCTGCACAACAAAGAAGTCTCAATTTCCACTGCTCAGAAAGGCCATCCAAAAAATGTGTACAAACCCGAAATGCAGGAGAGGCCATGTAGAACAGGGAGCCTCGTCACGCTGATGGGTGGCGTATAAATATCCAAGAGCCACTGTGAAGTAGTGTATGCTGTTTCCTAAAACATCTAAAATACAAAGCCCCCGAGCAAAGGGGAATTCAACTCATGGGCACATGACTTGGGAAGACTAAATATCAATAAGACAGAGGCACCCCAAAATTTAGGGCTGCTCTGCATACAAGAACCTCCACTTCGGTACACCTAAAATATCCCACGATAAAGAGAAATGCATAAAGAACATGTGGTAATTTTGTACAACGGAATATCACTCAGACGTGATATCAATGCCATAAGGCCAGTAGCAGCATAATGAGTGGATTAAGGTACGATAATTCTAAGTGCAATAAGTCACACAGAAAAAGAATCTAATCATAAGATATCACTTATAGAGGTAATGTCAACATCACAACACATGAACTGAATTAGGAAAGAGAACAGAGTCTCACATTTAGAAAACACTCTTATGCCTGCTTAAGGGGAAAGTAGAGGTGGGGTGATGCATAAAACCAGAGTTTGATGTTAGCACAGGTACCATTCCATAAACCAAATACAGAATAGACAAGACCTACACTTTCCTCAGTGAACGGGACTCAACACCCCTATTCCACACAGAGGAATATATCTGACTAATAAAAATCTTAAAACCTATGTATTGATATGTCTCCGTAAGGGAATCAATTGTGTCTAGACCGGCATAAACACGTCCGTGAAAATTAGTTCAACCCCATTATAAAAATGAATTTCAAAAACAAAACAAAATAACAGCGAAATTCTTACACAATTCCTTCAGGGGTTCTGATGAAACCTGGAATGACCCTATCTGCAAAGACAGCTGGATGAGACATAAGGCTGGACACCGGGGAATGAGAGGACTGGTGAGATTGGGAGAGAAAATGCACACCCATTAAAGTAGTAATGAATGTCACCATTCCATGTGTCCCAGATCTCCAAGTAGAAGGGAATATCACTACAGTTATAACATGTATGGGGAACCTAGAGAATGAACACACTGTTTTGGCAAAAGGTTTCTAAAAGTCTCCTAATTTTTCCTCTCCTTGTGCTCCAATTTGGCATTCCAACTGCTTTACTATCAATCTCCCAACTTTGGAGAGTCAACTCCTATAACCTCCTGTTTCGCACCGTTTGCTAATTGTGCGGAGGATGAAAGGGAAGAGGGAGAACCAATCAGAGAGTAGATGAAGGCATTTGCACGGGCACATGTCACTCTAATTTCCCGTTCAGGAAGAAGAATTAACCAAAGCCTCAGCCAACAGCAGGGAACCAGTATAGCCACCCCTGGAACCAGTATAGGTCCTGAAGCAATATTGTGGATTTGCGGTCATCTCACAAAAATGGGATTTCAAAATTGGAGCTCAGGGGCACAGAAATTCACAAACCTGCAGTTATAACAAACTACTCAATTCCAAAAATCTGTTGAGGAAAGGCAAATAAGTGGACTTGAAAATGAGGCAGAATTGCACAAAACATATTTCAAGAGGTAAATTAGAATGGCCTTTAAAGCTCAGGAAAAGCATCACTACTTCGACAATGATGCACTTGGCCAAAAAGGGCGTATGACTTTTCTCCTGAATATATTCAGGAGAAAACGCATATGCCCTTTTTGGCCAATCAAGCAAGCACACAATGCAAATCCACACTACAAAGAATTGTCACTTCCCACCGGTAAAAAGGGATATCCGAAAATCTGTAAAAACCACAAAGGCAAGAGAGAGATGACAAGGGCATGAAGCAAAGTGATCCCAAGGGTCATGGAGGATTGTGATGACAAGTGCACGGAGCATTGTGATGAAAAAGGCATGGAGCCTTTTCATGAGAGTGTTAAAGGGGCATTCTGAAGCCAAGTGTCAGGGAGCCTTGTGATGACAAGTGTATTGAGCATTGTAATGACAAATGCATGTTACATTTTGATGACAAGGGTCATGGAGCACTCTGATGACAAGCGTCATGGAGCATTGGGATTACAGGGGTCTTGGAGCATTGGGATGGAAAGGGCATGAATCCTTGTGATGACAAGTGTCATGGAGCATTTTGATAACAATAGTCCCGGATCCTTGTGTTGTCTGGTGTCATGGAGCGTTGTGATGACAGTGGTCATGGAGCATTGTGATGACTGGGGTCATGGAGCATTGTGATGATGGGTCATGGAGCATTGTGATCAGAAGTTCATGGAGCATTGGGCTGAAAATAATCATTGAGCATTGTGATGGCAGGGGTAATGGAGCATTGTGATGCCAATGGAATGGAGCATTGTGATGAAAATGTCCTGGAGCATTGTGAGGAGAAGACCATGGAGCCTTGTGATGACAAGTATCATGGTGCATTCTGATGAAAAGGGGCTTGGAGAATTGTGATTACATGGGTCTTGGAGCATTGAGATGAATAGCGCATGGATGATTGTGATGAAAAAGCATGGAGCCTTGTCATGAGATGGTTCAAGGAGCATACTGACGACAAGTGTCAGGTTGCATTGTGATGACAAGTGTATTGAGCATTGTGATGACAAAGGTAATGGAGCATTGTGATGAGAAGACCATGGATAATTGTGATGACGAGCGTCATGGGGAGTTGTGATGACAAGTGTTATGGAACATTGTGAACACAAGGGTTTGGAGCATCGTGATGACAGAGGTTATGGAGCATTTTGACTTCATTGTGATGACAGTAGCATTAAGCATTATGATGATGGGCATGGTGCATTGGAATGACAGAGTTCATTGAGCATTATGATGACAGGGGTCATGGAGCATTGTGATGAGAAGATCATGGAGCATTGAGCTGAAAATGTTCATGGAGTATTCTGATGAAAGGGGTCATGGAACATTGTGATGACAAGGTCCTGGAGCACTCTGATGAGAAGACCATGGAGCCTTGTGATGAGAAGTCTCATGGAGCATTCTGATGAAAAGGGGCATGGAGCATTGTGATTACAGGGGTCTTGGAGCATTGTGATTACACGGGCATGGAGCATTGTGAGAGATGTCCAAGGAGCATTCTGATGACATGCGTCATGGAGCTTTGTGATGACCAGGGCAAGGAGCATTGTGATTACAGGAGTCTTGGAGCATTGTGATGAAACTGGCATGGATCATTGTGATGAAAAAGGCATGGAGCCTTGTCATGACAGTGTTCAAGGAGCATACTGATAGCAAGAGTCAGGGAGCATTGTGATGATAAATGTTATGGAGCATTGTGATGAGAAGACCATAGATAATTGTGATGATGAGCGTAATTGGGCGTTGTGATGACAAGTGTTATGGAACATTGTGATCACAAGGGTTTGGAATATTGTGATGACAGAAGCATAGATAATTGTGATGATGAGCGTAATTGGGCGTTGTGATGACAAGTGTTATGGAACATTGTGATCACAAGGGTTTGGAACGTTGTGATGACAGAGGTCATGGAGCATTTTGATTTCATTTTGATGACAGTAGCATTAAGCATTATGATGATGGGCATGGTGCATTGGAATGACAGAGTTCATTGAGCATTGTGATGAAAAGGGGCATGGAGCATTGTGAATACAGCGGTCTTGGAGCACAGTGATGACAAGGACATGGAGCATTCTGATGAGAAGGCCATGGAGCATTCTGATGACATAAGTCATTGAGCTTCGTGATGACAAGGGCATGGAGCACTGTGATTACAGGGGTCTTGGAGAATTGTGATGACAAGGGTCATGGAGCCTTGTGATGACGAGGCCATGGAACATTGTGATGGCAGGGGTCATGGATCATTGTTTTGACACGGGTAATGGAGCCTTTTGATGACAAGGGAATGGAGCATTTGTGTGAAAAGTTTCATGGATTATTGTGATGAGTGTGGACATGGAGCATTGTGATGTCAAGGGCAAGGAATACGGTGATACATGGATCATGGAGGATTGTAATGACAAGGGCATGGAGCACTGTGATGAGAAGAACATCGAGCATTGTGATGACAAGCGTCATGGAGCTTTGTGATGACAAGGGCATGGAGCAATGTGATGAGAGGGTTCATGGAGCATGGTGATGACAATGGCATGGAACATTGTGATGCCAAGGGTCATGGAGCAATGGGATGACAAGCGTCACGGAGCATTCGGATTACAGGTGTCATGGAGCATTGGGATGACAAGCGCATGGATCATTGTGATGACAAGTGTCTTGGAGCATTTTGATGACAAGAGTCCCAGATCATTGTGTTGTCTGGGGTCAGGGAGCGCTGTGATGACAGTGGTCATGGAGCATTGTGATGTCAGGTGTAATGGAGCATTGTGATGGCCAGGGCATGGAGCATTGTGATGAGAAGTCCATGGAGCATTTTGATGACATGCATCATAGAGCTTTGTGATGACAAGGGCATGGAGCATTGTGATTACAGTGGTCATGGAACATTGTGATGACAGGGGTGAGGGAGTATTGTGATGACTAGTGATGGAACATTGTGATATCAGTGGTGAGAGAGCATTTTGGTGAGAAGTGCATGGAGCACTTTGATGACAAGTTTTATGGAGCATAGCGATGAAAAGGATGTAGAGCATTGTGATGAAAATTTCATGGCGCATTGTGATGTCATGGGTCATGGAGCATTGTTCTGAGAAGCGCATGGAGCATTGTGATGAAAAGGGACATGGAGCATTGTGATGTCCAGGTCATGGAGCATTGTGATGGCAAGACCGTGGAGCATTGTAATCGCAAGACCTTGGAGCATTTTGATGATGAGTGTCATCGAGCACTGTAATGACACGGGGCATGGAGAATTGTGATGACAAGGGTCATGGAGCATTGTGATGACAAGGTCCTGGAGCACTCTGATGAGAAGACCATGGAGCCTTGTGATGAGAAGTCTCATGGAGCATTCTGATGAAAAGGGGCATGGAGCATTGTGATTACAGGGGTCTTGGATCATTGTGATTACAAGGACATGGAGCATTGTGATGAAAAAGGTATGGAGCCTTGTCATGACAGGGTTCAAGGACATACTGATGGCAAGAGTCAAGGAGCATTGTGATGACAAGTGTATTGAGCATTGTGATGACAAATGATATGGAGCATTGTGATGAGAAGACCATGGATAATTGTGATGACGAGCGTCATGCGGCGTTGTGATGACAAGTGTTATGGAACATTGTGATCACAAGGGTTTGGAGCATTGTGATGACAGAGGTCATGGAGCATTTTGATTTCATTGTGATGACAATAGCATGAAGCATTATGATGATGGGCATGGTGCATTGTGATGACAGGGTTCATGGAGCATTGAGATGAAAAGGGACATGGAGCATTGTGATTACAGGTGTCTTGGAGCATTGTGATGACAAGGGCATGGAGCATTGTGAATGAGAAGGCCATGGAGCATTCTGATGACATGCGTCATGGAGCTTTGTGATGACAAGGGCATGGAGCATTTGTCTGAAAATTTTCATGGATTATTGTGATGAGAGTGGGCATGGAGCATTGTGATGACAAGGACACGGAACACTGTGATACATGGGTCATGGAGGATTGTAATGACAAGGTCATGGAGCATTGTGATGAGAAGGGCATCGAGCATTGTGATGACAAGCGTCATGGAGCTTTGTGATGACAAAGGTCATGGAGCATTTTGATGACAAGGGAGTGGTGCATTGTGATGATAACGGCATGTAGCATTGTGATGATAGGGGTCATGGAACATTTTGATGACAGGAGTGAGGGAGTATTGTGATGACTAGTGATGGAACATTGTGATATCAGTGGTGAGAGAGCATTTTCATGAGAAGTGCATGGAGAATTGTGATGACAATGTTTATGGAGCATTGTGATGACAAGGATGTGAATCATTGTGATGACAACCGCATGGCACATTGTGATCACATCGGTCATGGAGCATTGTGCTGACAAGCTCATGGATCATTGTGATGACAAGTGTCATGGAACATTGTGCTGACAAAGGCATGGAGCATTGTGATGCCAAGGGTCACAGAGCATTGTGATGAAAAGTTCATGGAGCATTGTGGTGACAAAATTCACAGAGACTTGTGATGATGAGGGCATGGACCATTATGATGACAAAGACTTGAGGCACTGTGATGACTGGAGTCACGGAGCATTGTGATGACAGGTGTCATGGAGCATTGTGATGACAAGTGCATGGAGCATTGTGATGACAGGGGCATGGAGCATCGGTCTGAAAAATTTCATGGATTATTGTGATGACATTGGGCATTGCACATTGTGATGACAAGGGCATGGAGCACTATGAAGGAAAGGTCATGGAGTATTGTGAAGTCAGGTATCAGGGAGCATTGTGATGACCTATGTCATGGTGCATTGTGATGACAACGGCATGGAGCATTTTGATGACAAGTGTCATGGAGGATTGTGATGACAAAGGTAATGGAGCATTGTGATGACAATGGTCATGGAGCATTGTGATGAAAAGCGCATGGAGCATTGTGATGACAAGGGCTTTTGAGAATTTTGATGACAAGTTCGTGAAGCACTGTGATGAAAAGCACATGGAGCTTGCTATGACAGGGGTCATGGAGCATTGTGATGACAACTGCATGGAGAATGTGATTACAAGAGCATGTAACATTGTGATTTGAAGTGTCATGGAGCATTGTGATGGCAAGACAGTGGAGCATTGTGATGAGAAGACCATGGATAATTGTGATGACGAGTGTCATGGAGAACTGTAATGACAAGGGGCCTGGAGCATTGTGATGACAGGTGTCATGGAGCATTGTGATGAAAGGGGTCATGGAGAATTGTGATGACAAGGGTCATGGAGCTTTCTGATGACAAGCTTGTGGAGTATTGTGATGACAAATGCATGGAGCATTGTAATGAGAAGGGCATGGAGCATTGTGATGAAAATGGCAGAGAGCCTTTTCATGACAGGGTTCGAGAAGCATTCTGATGACAAGTGTCAGGGAGCATTGTGATGACAAGTGTATTGAGCATTGTGATGACGAAGGTCATGGAGCACTGTGATGACAAGGGCAAGGAGTACCGTAATGACAGGCCTCATGGAGAGTTGTGATGACAAGTGTTATGGAACAATGTAATCACAAGGGTTGGGAGCACTGTGATGACAGAGGTCATGGATCATTTTGATATCAAGGAGCATGGAGCATTGTGATGACAGGGGTCATGGAGCATTGTGATGAGAAGATCATGGAACATTGAGCTGAAAATGTTCATGGAGTATTCGGATGAAAGAGGTCATGGAGCATTGTGATGACAAGGTCCTGGAGCACTCTGATGAGAAGACCATGGAGCCTTGTGATGAGAAGTCTCATGGAGCATTCTGATGAAAAGGGGCATGGAGCATTGTGATTACAGGGGTCTTGGAGCATTGTGATTACAAGGGCATGGAGCATTGTGAGAGATGTCCAAGGAGCATTCTGATGACATGCGTCATGGAGCTTTGTGATGACCAGGGCAAGGAGCATTGTGATTACAGGGGTCTTGGAGCATTGTGATGAAACTGGCATGGATCATTGTGATGAAAAAGGCATGGAGCCTTGTCATGACAGTGTTCAAGGAGCATACTGATGGCAAGAGTCAGGGAGCATTGTGATGACAAGTGTATTGAGCATTGTGATGATAAATGTTATGGAGCATTGTGATGAGAAGACCATAGATAATTGTGATGATGAGCGTAATGGGGCGTTGTGATGACAAGTGTTATGGAACATTGTGATCACAATGGTTTGGAACATTGTGATGACAGAGGTCATGGAACATTTTGATTTCATTGTGATGACATTAGCATTAAGCATTATGATGATGGGCATGGTGCATTGGAATGACAGTGTTCATTGAGCATTGTGATGAAAAGGGGCATGGAGCATTGTGAATACAGCGGTCTTGGAGCACAGTGATGACAAGGACATGGAGCATTCTGATGAGAAGGCCATGGAGCATTCTGATGACATAAGTCATTGAGCTTCGTGATGAAAAGGGCATGGAGCACTGTGATTACAGGGGTCTTGGAGAATTGTGATGACAAGTGTCATGGAGCCTTGTGATGACGAGGCCATGGAACATTGTGATGGCAGGGGTCATGGAGCATTGTTTTGACATGGGTAATGGAGCCTTTTGATGACAAGGGCATGGAGCATTTGTGTGAAAAGTTTCATGGATTATTGTGATGAGTGTGGACATGGAGCATTGTGATGTCAAGGGCAAGGAATACGGTGATACATGGATCATGGAGGATTGTAATGACAAGGGCATGGAGCACTGTGATGAGAAGAACATCGAGCATTGTGATGACAAGCGTCATGGAGCTTTGTGATGACAAGGGCATGGAGCAATGTGATGAGAGGGTTCATGGAGCATGGTGATGACAATGGCATGGAACATTGTGATGCCAAGGGTCATGGAGCAATGGGATGACAAGCGTCACGGAGCATTCGGATTACAGGTGTCATGGAGCATTGGGATGACAAGCGCATGGATCATTGTGATGACAAGTGTCTTGGAGCATTTTGATGACAAGAGTCCCAGATCATTGTGTTGTCTGGGGTCAGGGAGCGCTGTGATGACAGTGGTCATGGAGCATTGTGATGTCAGGTGTAATGGAGCATTGTGATGGCCAGGGCATGGAGCATTGTGATGAGAAGTCCATGGAGCATTTTGATGACATGCATCATGGAGCTTTGTGATGACAAGGGCATGGAGCATTGTGATTACAGTGGTCATGGAACATTGTGATGACAGGGGTGAGGGAGTATTGTGATGACTAGTGATGGAACATTGTGATATCATTGGTGAGAGAGCATTTTGGTGAGAAGTGCATGGAGCACTGTGATGACAAGTTTTATGGAGCATAGCGATGAAAAGGATGTAGAGCACTGTGATGAAAAGTTCATGGCGCATTGTGATGTCATGGGTCATGGAGCATTGTGCTGAGAAGCGCATGGAGCATTGTGATGAAAAGGGACATGGAGCATTGTGATGTCCAGGTCATGGAGCATTGTGATGGCAAGACCTTGGAGCATTTTGATGACGAGTGTCATCGAGCACTGTAATGACACGGGGCATGGAGAATTGTGATGACAAGGGTCATGGAGCATTCTGATGACAAGCTTGTGGAGTATTGTGATGACAATGGCATGGAGCATTGTGATGAAAAAGGCATGGATCATTGTGATGAAAAAGGCATGGAACCTTTTCATGACAGGGTTCAAGGAGCATTCTGACGTCAATTGTCAGGGAGCATTGTGATGACAAGTGTGTTGAGCATTGTGATGACAAAGGTCATGGAGCATTGTGATGACAAGGGCATGGAGTATTGTGATGACAGGCATCATGGAGCGTTGTGATGACAAGTGTTATGGAACAATGTGATCACAAGGATTTGGAGCACTGTGATGACAGAGGTCATGGATCATTTTGATATCAAGGAGCATGGAGCATTGTGATGACAGGGGTCATGGAGCATTGTGATGAGAAGATCATGGAGTATTGAGGTGAAAATGTTCATGGAGTATTCTGATGAAAGGGGTCATGGAGCATTGTGATGACAAGGTCCTGGAGCACTCTGATGAAAAGACCATGGAGCCTTGTGATGAGAAGTCTCATGGAGCATTCTGATGAAAAGGGGCATGGAGCATTGTGATTACAGGGGTCTTGGAGCATTGTGATTACAAGGGCATGGAGCATTGTGATGAAAAAGGCATGGAGCCTTGTCATGACAGAGTTCAAGGAGCATACTGATGGCAAGAGTCAGGGAGCATTGTGATGACAAGTGTATTGAGCATTGTGATGACAAATGTTATGGAGCATTTTGATGAGAAGGCCATGGATAATTGTGATGACGAGCGTCATGCGGCGTTGTGATGACAAGTGTTACGGAACATTGTGATCACAAGGGTTTGGAGCATTGTGATGACAGAGGTCATGGAGCATTTTGATTTCATTGTGATGACAATAGCATGAAGCATTATGATGATGGGCATGGTGCATTGTGATGACAGGGTTCATGGAGCATTGAGATGAAAAGGGACATGGAGCATTGTGATTACAGGTTTCTTGGAGCATTGTGATGACAAGGGCATGGAGCATTGTGAATGAGAAGGCCATGGAGCATTCTGATGACATGCGTCATGGAGCTTTGTGATGACAAGGGCATGGAGCATTTGTCTGAAAATTTTCATGGATTATTGTGATGAGAGTGGGCATGGAGCATTGTGATGACAAGGACACGGAACACTGTGATACATGGGTCATGGAGGATTGTAATGACAAGGTCATGGAGCATTGTGATGAGAAGGGCATCGAGCATTGTGATGACAAGCGTCATGGAGCTTTGTGATGACAAAGGTCATGGAGCATTTTGATGACAAGGGAGTGTGCATTGTGATGATAACGGCATGTAGCATTGTGATGATAGGGGTCATGGAACATTTTGATGACAGGAGTGAGGGAGTATTGTGATGACTAGTGATGGAACATTGTGATATCAGTGGTGAGAGAGCATTTTCATGAGAAGTGCATGGAGAATTGTGATGACAATGTTTATGGAGCATTGTGATGACAAGGATGTGAATCATTGTGATGACAACCGCATGGCACATTGTGATCACATCGGTCATGGAGCATTGTGCTGACAAGCTCATGGATCATTGTGATGACAAGTGTCATGGAACATTGTGCTGACAAAGGCATGGAGCATTGTGATGCCAAGGGTCACAGAGCATTGTGATGAAAAGTTCATGGAGCATTGTGGTGACAAAATTCACAGAGACTTGTGATGATGAGGGCATGGACCATTATGATGACAAAGACTTGAGGCACTGTGATGACTGGAGTCACGGAGCATTGTGATGACAGGTGTCATGGAGCATTGTGATGACAAGTGCATGGAGCATTGTGATGACAGGGGCATGGAGCATCGGTCTGAAAAATTTCATGGATTATTGTGATGACATTGGGCATTGCACATTGTGATGACAAGGGCATGGAGCACTATGAAGGAAAGGTCATGGAGTATTGTGAAGTCAGGTATCAGGGAGCATTGTGATGACCTATGTCATGGTGCATTGTGATGACAACGGCATGGAGCATTTTGATGACAAGTGTCATGGAGGATTGTGATGACAAAGGTAATGGAGCATTGTGATGACAATGGTCATGGAGCATTGTGATGAAAAGCGCATGGAGCATTGTGATGACAAGGGCTTTTGAGAATTTTGATGACAAGTTCGTGAAGCACTGTGATGAAAAGCACATGGAGCTTGCTATGACAGGGGTCATGGAGCATTGTGATGACAACTGCATGGAGAATGTGATTACAAGAGCATGTAACATTGTGATTTGAAGTGTCATGGAGCATTGTGATGGCAAGACAGTGGAGCATTGTGATGAGAAGACCATGGATAATTGTGATGACGAGTGTCATGGAGAACTGTAATGACAAGGGGCCTGGAGCATTGTGATGACAGGTGTCATGGAGCATTGTGATGAAAGGGGTCATGGAGAATTGTGATGACAAGGGTCATGGAGCTTTCTGATGACAAGCTTGTGGAGTATTGTGATGACAAATGCATGGAGCATTGTAATGAGAAGGGCATGGAGCATTGTGATGAAAATGGCAGAGAGCCTTTTCATGACAGGGTTCGAGAAGCATTCTGATGACAAGTGTCAGGGAGCATTGTGATGACAAGTGTATTGAGCATTGTGATGACGAAGGTCATGGAGCACTGTGATGACAAGGGCAAGGAGTACCGTAATGACAGGCCTCATGGAGAGTTGTGATGACAAGTGTTATGGAACAATGTAATCACAAGGGTTGGGAGCACTGTGATGACAGAGGTCATGGATCATTTTGATATCAAGGAGCATGGAGCATTGTGATGACAGGGGTCATGGAGCATTGTGATGAGAAGATCATGGAACATTGAGCTGAAAATGTTCATGGAGTATTCGGATGAAAGAGGTCATGGAGCATTGTGATGACAAGGTCCTGGAGCACTCTGATGAGAAGACCATGGAGCCTTGTGATGAGAAGTCTCATGGAGCATTCTGATGAAAAGGGGCATGGAGCATTGTGATTACAGGGGTCTTGGAGCATTGTGATTACAAGGGCATGGAGCATTGTGAGAGATGTCCAAGGAGCATTCTGATGACATGCGTCATGGAGCTTTGTGATGACCAGGGCAAGGAGCATTGTGATTACAGGGGTCTTGGAGCATTGTGATGAAACTGGCATGGATCATTGTGATGAAAAAGGCATGGAGCCTTGTCATGACAGTGTTCAAGGAGCATACTGATGGCAAGAGTCAGGGAGCATTGTGATGACAAGTGTATTGAGCATTGTGATGATAAATGTTATGGAGCATTGTGATGAGAAGACCATAGATAATTGTGATGATGAGCGTAATGGGGCGTTGTGATGACAAGTGTTATGGAACATTGTGATCACAATGGTTTGGAACATTGTGATGACAGAGGTCATGGAACATTTTGATTTCATTGTGATGACATTAGCATTAAGCATTATGATGATGGGCATGGTGCATTGGAATGACAGTGTTCATTGAGCATTGTGATGAAAAGGGGCATGGAGCATTGTGAATACAGCGGTCTTGGAGCACAGTGATGACAAGGACATGGAGCATTCTGATGAGAAGGCCATGGAGCATTCTGATGACATAAGTCATTGAGCTTCGTGATGAAAAGGGCATGGAGCACTGTGATTACAGGGGTCTTGGAGAATTGTGATGACAAGGGTCATGGAGCCTTGTGATGACGAGGCCATGGAACATTGTGATGGCAGGGGTCATGGAGCATTGTTTTGACATGGGTAATGGAGCCTTTTGATGACAAGGGCATGGAGCATTTGTGTGAAAAGTTTCATGGATTATTGTGATGAGTGTGGACATGGAGCATTGTGATGTCAAGGGCAAGGAATACGGTGATACATGGATCATGGAGGATTGTAATGACAAGGGCATGGAGCACTGTGATGAGAAGAACATCGAGCATTGTGATGACAAGCGTCATGGAGCTTTGTGATGACAAGGGTATGGAGCAATGTGATGAGAGTGTTCATGGAGCATGGTGATGACAATGGCATGGAACATTGTGATGCCAAGGGTCATGGAGCACTGGGATGACAAGCGTCACGGAGCATTCGGATTACAGGTGTCATGGAGCATTGGGATGACAAGCGCATGGATCATTGTGATGACAAGTGTCTTGGAGCATTTTGATGACAAGAGTCCCAGATCATTGTGTTGTCTGGGGTCAGGGAGCGCTGTGATGACAGTGGTCATGGAGCATTGTGATGTCAGGTGTAATGGAGCATTGTGATGGCCAGGGCATGGAGCATTGTGATGAGAAGTCCATGGAGCATTTTGATGACATGCATCATGGAGCTTTGTGATGACAAGGGCATGGAGCATTGTGATTACAGTGGTCATGGAACATTGTGATGACAGGGGTGAGGGAGTATTGTGATGACTAGTGATGGAACATTGTGATATCATTGGTGAGAGAGCATTTTGGTGAGAAGTGCATGGAGCACTGTGATGACAAGTTTTATGGAGCATAGCGATGAAAAGGATGTAGAGCACTGTGATGAAAAGTTCATGGCGCATTGTGATGTCATGGGTCATGGAGCATTGTGCTGAGAAGCGCATGGAGCATTGTGATGAAAAGGGACATGGAGCATTGTGATGTCCAGGTCATGGAGCATTGTGATGGCAAGACCTTGGAGCATTTTGATGACGAGTGTCATCGAGCACTGTAATGACACGGGGCATGGAGAATTGTGATGACAAGGGTCATGGAGCATTCTGATGACAAGCTTGTGGAGTATTGTGATGACAATGGCATGGAGCATTGTGATGAAAAAGGCATGGATCATTGTGATGAAAAAGGCATGGAACCTTTTCATGACAGGGTTCAAGGAGCATTCTGACGTCAATTGTCAGGGAGCATTGTGATGACAAGTGTGTTGAGCATTGTGATGACAAAGGTCATGGAGCATTGTGATGACAAGGGCATGGAGTATTGTGATGACAGGCATCATGGAGCGTTGTGATGACAAGTGTTATGGAACAATGTGATCACAAGGATTTGGAGCACTGTGATGACAGAGGTCATGGATCATTTTGATATCAAGGAGCATGGAGCATTGTGATGACAGGGGTCATGGAGCATTGTGATGAGAAGATCATGGAGTATTGAGGTGAAAATGTTCATGGAGTATTCTGATGAAAGGGGTCATGGAGCATTGTGATGACAAGGTCCTGGAGCACTCTGATGAAAAGACCATGGAGCCTTGTGATGAGAAGTCTCATGGAGCATTCTGATGAAAAGGGGCATGGAGCATTGTGATTACAGGGGTCTTGGAGCATTGTGATTACAAGGGCATGGAGCATTGTGATGAAAAAGGCATGGAGCCTTGTCATGACAGAGTTCAAGGAGCATACTGATGGCAAGAGTCAGGGAGCATTGTGATGACAAGTGTATTGAGCATTGTGATGACAAATGTTATGGAGCATTTTGATGAGAAGGCCATGGATAATTGTGATGACGAGCGTCATGCGGCGTTGTGATGACAAGTGTTACGGAACATTGTGATCACAGGGGTTTGCAGCATTGTGATGACAGAGGTCATGGAGCATTTTGATTTCATTGTGATGACAATAGCATGAAGCATTGTGATGATGGGCATGGTGCATTGTGATGACAGGGTTCATGGAGCATTGAGATGAAAAGGGACATGGAGCATTGTGATTACAGGTGTCTTGGAGCATTGTGATGACAAGGGCATGGAGCATTGTGAATGAGAAGGCCATGGAGCATTCTGATGACATGCGTCATGGAGCTTTGTGATGACAAGGGCATGGAGCATTTGTCTGAAAATTTTCATGGATTATTGTGATGAGAGTGGGCATGGAGCATTGTGATGACAAGGACACGGAACACTGTGATACATGGGTCATGGAGGATTGTAATGACAAGGTCATGGAGCATTGTGATGAGAAGGGCATCGAGCATTGTGATGACAAGCGTCATGGAGCTTTGTGATGACAAAGGTCATGGAGCATTTTTGATGACAAGGGAGTGTGCATTGTGATGATAACGGCATGTAGCATTGTGATGATAGGGGTCATGGAACATTTTGATGACAGGAGTGAGGGAGTATTGTGATGACTAGTGATGGAACATTGTGATATCAGTGGTGAGAGAGCATTTTCATGAGAAGTGCATGGAGAATTGTGATGACAATGTTTATGGAGCATTGTGATGACAAGGATGTGAATCATTGTGATGACAACCGCATGGCACATTGTGATCACATCGGTCATGGAGCATTGTGCTGACAAGCTCATGGATCATTGTGATGACAAGTGTCATGGAACATTGTGCTGACAAAGGCATGGAGCATTGTGATGCCAAGGGTCACAGAGCATTGTGATGAAAAGTTCATGGAGCATTGTGGTGACAAAATTCACAGAGACTTGTGATGATGAGGGCATGGACCATTATGATGACAAAGACTTGAGGCACTGTGATGACTGGAGTCACGGAGCATTGTGATGACAGGTGTCATGGAGCATTGTGATGACAAGTGCATGGAGCATTGTGATGACAGGGGCATGGAGCATCGGTCTGAAAAATTTCATGGATTATTGTGATGACATTGGGCATTGCACATTGTGATGACAAGGGCATGGAGCACTATGAAGGAAAGGTCATGGAGTATTGTGAAGTCAGGTATCAGGGAGCATTGTGATGACCTATGTCATGGTGCATTGTGATGACAACGGCATGGAGCATTTTGATGACAAGTGTCATGGAGGATTGTGATGACAAAGGTAATGGAGCATTGTGATGACAATGGTCATGGAGCATTGTGATGAAAAGCGCATGGAGCATTGTGATGACAAGGGCTTTTGAGAATTTTGATGACAAGTTCGTGAAGCACTGTGATGAAAAGCACATGGAGCTTGCTATGACAGGGGTCATGGAGCATTGTGATGACAACTGCATGGAGAATGTGATTACAAGAGCATGTAACATTGTGATTTGAAGTGTCATGGAGCATTGTGATGGCAAGACAGTGGAGCATTGTGATGAGAAGACCATGGATAATTGTGATGACGAGTGTCATGGAGAACTGTAATGACAAGGGGCCTGGAGCATTGTGATGACAGGTGTCATGGAGCATTGTGATGAAAGGGGTCATGGAGAATTGTGATGACAAGGGTCATGGAGCTTTCTGATGACAAGCTTGTGGAGTATTGTGATGACAAATGCATGGAGCATTGTAATGAGAAGGGCATGGAGCATTGTGATGAAAATGGCAGAGAGCCTTTTCATGACAGGGTTCGAGAAGCATTCTGATGACAAGTGTCAGGGAGCATTGTGATGACAAGTGTATTGAGCATTGTGATGACGAAGGTCATGGAGCACTGTGATGACAAGGGCAAGGAGTACCGTAATGACAGGCCTCATGGAGAGTTGTGATGACAAGTGTTATGGAACAATGTAATCACAAGGGTTGGGAGCACTGTGATGACAGAGGTCATGGATCATTTTGATATCAAGGAGCATGGAGCATTGTGATGACAGGGGTCATGGAGCATTGTGATGAGAAGATCATGGAACATTGAGCTGAAAATGTTCATGGAGTATTCGGATGAAAGAGGTCATGGAGCATTGTGATGACAAGGTCCTGGAGCACTCTGATGAGAAGACCATGGAGCCTTGTGATGAGAAGTCTCATGGAGCATTCTGATGAAAAGGGGCATGGAGCATTGTGATTACAGGGGTCTTGGAGCATTGTGATTACAAGGGCATGGAGCATTGTGAGAGATGTCCAAGGAGCATTCTGATGACATGCGTCATGGAGCTTTGTGATGACCAGGGCAAGGAGCATTGTGATTACAGGGGTCTTGGAGCATTGTGATGAAACTGGCATGGATCATTGTGATGAAAAAGGCATGGAGCCTTGTCATGACAGTGTTCAAGGAGCATACTGATGGCAAGAGTCAGGGAGCATTGTGATGACAAGTGTATTGAGCATTGTGATGATAAATGTTATGGAGCATTGTGATGAGAAGACCATAGATAATTGTGATGATGAGCGTAATGGGGCGTTGTGATGACAAGTGTTATGGAACATTGTGATCACAATGGTTTGGAACATTGTGATGACAGAGGTCATGGAACATTTTGATTTCATTGTGATGACATTAGCATTAAGCATTATGATGATGGGCATGGTGCATTGGAATGACAGTGTTCATTGAGCATTGTGATGAAAAGGGGCATGGAGCATTGTGAATACAGCGGTCTTGGAGCACAGTGATGACAAGGACATGGAGCATTCTGATGAGAAGGCCATGGAGCATTCTGATGACATAAGTCATTGAGCTTCGTGATGAAAAGGGCATGGAGCACTGTGATTACAGGGGTCTTGGAGAATTGTGATGACAAGGGTCATGGAGCCTTGTGATGACGAGGCCATGGAACATTGTGATGGCAGGGGTCATGGAGCATTGTTTTGACATGGGTAATGGAGCCTTTTGATGACAAGGGCATGGAGCATTTGTGTGAAAAGTTTCATGGATTATTGTGATGAGTGTGGACATGGAGCATTGTGATGTCAAGGGCAAGGAATACGGTGATACATGGATCATGGAGGATTGTAATGACAAGGGCATGGAGCACTGTGATGAGAAGAACATCGAGCATTGTGATGACAAGCGTCATGGAGCTTTGTGATGACAAGGGTATGGAGCAATGTGATGAGAGTGTTCATGGAGCATGGTGATGACAATGGCATGGAACATTGTGATGCCAAGGGTCATGGAGCACTGGGATGACAAGCGTCACGGAGCATTCGGATTACAGGTGTCATGGAGCATTGGGATGACAAGCGCATGGATCATTGTGATGACAAGTGTCTTGGAGCATTTTGATGACAAGAGTCCCAGATCATTGTGTTGTCTGGGGTCAGGGAGCGCTGTGATGACAGTGGTCATGGAGCATTGTGATGTCAGGTGTAATGGAGCATTGTGATGGCCAGGGCATGGAGCATTGTGATGAGAAGTCCATGGAGCATTTTGATGACATGCATCATGGAGCTTTGTGATGACAAGGGCATGGAGCATTGTGATTACAGTGGTCATGGAACATTGTGATGACAGGGGTGAGGGAGTATTGTGATGACTAGTGATGGAACATTGTGATATCATTGGTGAGAGAGCATTTTGGTGAGAAGTGCATGGAGCACTGTGATGACAAGTTTTATGGAGCATAGCGATGAAAAGGATGTAGAGCACTGTGATGAAAAGTTCATGGCGCATTGTGATGTCATGGGTCATGGAGCATTGTGCTGAGAAGCGCATGGAGCATTGTGATGAAAAGGGACATGGAGCATTGTGATGTCCAGGTCATGGAGCATTGTGATGGCAAGACCTTGGAGCATTTTGATGACGAGTGTCATCGAGCACTGTAATGACACGGGGCATGGAGAATTGTGATGACAAGGGTCATGGAGCATTCTGATGACAAGCTTGTGGAGTATTGTGATGACAATGGCATGGAGCATTGTGATGAAAAAGGCATGGATCATTGTGATGAAAAAGGCATGGAACCTTTTCATGACAGGGTTCAAGGAGCATTCTGACGTCAATTGTCAGGGAGCATTGTGATGACAAGTGTGTTGAGCATTGTGATGACAAAGGTCATGGAGCATTGTGATGACAAGGGCATGGAGTATTGTGATGACAGGCATCATGGAGCGTTGTGATGACAAGTGTTATGGAACAATGTGATCACAAGGATTTGGAGCACTGTGATGACAGAGGTCATGGATCATTTTGATATCAAGGAGCATGGAGCATTGTGATGACAGGGGTCATGGAGCATTGTGATGAGAAGATCATGGAGTATTGAGGTGAAAATGTTCATGGAGTATTCTGATGAAAGGGGTCATGGAGCATTGTGATGACAAGGTCCTGGAGCACTCTGATGAAAAGACCATGGAGCCTTGTGATGAGAAGTCTCATGGAGCATTCTGATGAAAAGGGGCATGGAGCATTGTGATTACAGGGGTCTTGGAGCATTGTGATTACAAGGGCATGGAGCATTGTGATGAAAAAGGCATGGAGCCTTGTCATGACAGAGTTCAAGGAGCATACTGATGGCAAGAGTCAGGGAGCATTGTGATGACAAGTGTATTGAGCATTGTGATGACAAATGTTATGGAGCATTTTGATGAGAAGGCCATGGATAATTGTGATGACGAGCGTCATGCGGCGTTGTGATGACAAGTGTTACGGAACATTGTGATCACAGGGGTTTGCAGCATTGTGATGACAGAGGTCATGGAGCATTTTGATTTCATTGTGATGACAATAGCATGAAGCATTGTGATGATGGGCATGGTGCATTGTGATGACAGGGTTCATGGAGCATTGAGATGAAAAGGGACATGGAGCATTGTGATTACAGGTGTCTTGGAGCATTGTGATGACAAGGGCATGGAGCATTGTGAATGAGAAGGCCATGGAGCATTCTGATGACATGCGTCATGGAGCTTTGTGATGACAAGGGCATGGAGCATTTGTCTGAAAATTTTCATGGATTATTGTGATGAGAGTGGGCATGGAGCATTGTGATGACAAGGACACGGAACACTGTGATACATGGGTCATGGAGGATTGTAATGACAAGGTCATGGAGCATTGTGATGAGAAGGGCATCGAGCATTGTGATGACAAGCGTCATGGAGCTTTGTGATGACAAAGGTCATGGAGCATTTTGATGACAAGGGAGTGGTGCATTGTGATGATAACGGCATGTAGCATTGTGATGATAGGGGTCATGGAACATTTTGATGACAGGAGTGAGGGAGTATTGTGATGACTAGTGATGGAACATTGTGATATCAGTGGTGAGAGAGCATTTTCATGAGAAGTGCATGGAGAATTGTGATGACAATGTTTATGGAGCATTGTGATGACAAGGATGTGAATCATTGTGATGACAACCGCATGGCACATTGTGATCACATCGGTCATGGAGCATTGTGCTGACAAGCTCATGGATCATTGTGATGACAAGTGTCATGGAACATTGTGCTGACAAAGGCATGGAGCATTGTGATGCCAAGGGTCACAGAGCATTGTGATGAAAAGTTCATGGAGCATTGTGGTGACAAAATTCACAGAGACTTGTGATGATGAGGGCATGGACCATTATGATGACAAAGACTTGAGGCACTGTGATGACTGGAGTCACGGAGCATTGTGATGACAGGTGTCATGGAGCATTGTGATGACAAGTGCATGGAGCATTGTGATGACAGGGGCATGGAGCATCGGTCTGAAAAATTTCATGGATTATTGTGATGACATTGGGCATTGCACATTGTGATGACAAGGGCATGGAGCACTATGAAGGAAAGGTCATGGAGTATTGTGAAGTCAGGTATCAGGGAGCATTGTGATGACCTATGTCATGGTGCATTGTGATGACAACGGCATGGAGCATTTTGATGACAAGTGTCATGGAGGATTGTGATGACAAAGGTAATGGAGCATTGTGATGACAATGGTCATGGAGCATTGTGATGAAAAGCGCATGGAGCATTGTGATGACAAGGGCTTTTGAGAATTTTGATGACAAGTTCGTGAAGCACTGTGATGAAAAGCACATGGAGCTTGCTATGACAGGGGTCATGGAGCATTGTGATGACAACTGCATGGAGAATGTGATTACAAGAGCATGTAACATTGTGATTTGAAGTGTCATGGAGCATTGTGATGGCAAGACAGTGGAGCATTGTGATGAGAAGACCATGGATAATTGTGATGACGAGTGTCATGGAGAACTGTAATGACAAGGGGCCTGGAGCATTGTGATGACAGGTGTCATGGAGCATTGTGATGAAAGGGGTCATGGAGAATTGTGATGACAAGGGTCATGGAGCTTTCTGATGACAAGCTTGTGGAGTATTGTGATGACAAATGCATGGAGCATTGTAATGAGAAGGGCATGGAGCATTGTGATGAAAATGGCAGAGAGCCTTTTCATGACAGGGTTCGAGAAGCATTCTGATGACAAGTGTCAGGGAGCATTGTGATGACAAGTGTATTGAGCATTGTGATGACGAAGGTCATGGAGCACTGTGATGACAAGGGCAAGGAGTACCGTAATGACAGGCCTCATGGAGAGTTGTGATGACAAGTGTTATGGAACAATGTAATCACAAGGGTTGGGAGCACTGTGATGACAGAGGTCATGGATCATTTTGATATCAAGGAGCATGGAGCATTGTGATGACAGGGGTCATGGAGCATTGTGATGAGAAGATCATGGAACATTGAGCTGAAAATGTTCATGGAGTATTCGGATGAAAGAGGTCATGGAGCATTGTGATGACAAGGTCCTGGAGCACTCTGATGAGAAGACCATGGAGCCTTGTGATGAGAAGTCTCATGGAGCATTCTGATGAAAAGGGGCATGGAGCATTGTGATTACAGGGGTCTTGGAGCATTGTGATTACAAGGGCATGGAGCATTGTGAGAGATGTCCAAGGAGCATTCTGATGACATGCGTCATGGAGCTTTGTGATGACCAGGGCAAGGAGCATTGTGATTACAGGGGTCTTGGAGCATTGTGATGAAACTGGCATGGATCATTGTGATGAAAAAGGCATGGAGCCTTGTCATGACAGTGTTCAAGGAGCATACTGATGGCAAGAGTCAGGGAGCATTGTGATGACAAGTGTATTGAGCATTGTGATGATAAATGTTATGGAGCATTGTGATGAGAAGACCATAGATAATTGTGATGATGAGCGTAATGGGACGTTGTGATGACAAGTGTTATGGAACATTGTGATCACAATGGTTTGGAACATTGTGATGACAGAGGTCATGGAACATTTTGATTTCATTGTGATGACATTAGCATTAAGCATTATGATGATGGGCATGGTGCATTGGAATGACAGTGTTCATTGAGCATTGTGATGAAAAGGGGCATGGAGCATTGTGAATACAGCGGTCTTGGAGCACAGTGATGACAAGGACATGGAGCATTCTGATGAGAAGGCCATGGAGCATTCTGATGACATAAGTCATTGAGCTTCGTGATGAAAAGGGCATGGAGCACTGTGATTACAGGGGTCTTGGAGAATTGTGATGACAAGGGTCATGGAGCCTTGTGATGACGAGGCCATGGAACATTGTGATGGCAGGGGTCATGGAGCATTGTTTTGACATGGGTAATGGAGCCTTTTGATGACAAGGGCATGGAGCATTTGTGTGAAAAGTTTCATGGATTATTGTGATGAGTGTGGACATGGAGCATTGTGATGTCAAGGGCAAGGAATACGGTGATACATGGATCATGGAGGATTGTAATGACAAGGGCATGGAGCACTGTGATGAGAAGAACATCGAGCATTGTGATGACAAGCGTCATGGAGCTTTGTGATGACAAGGGTATGGAGCAATGTGATGAGAGTGTTCATGGAGCATGGTGATGACAATGGCATGGAACATTGTGATGCCAAGGGTCATGGAGCACTGGGATGACAAGCGTCACGGAGCATTCGGATTACAGGTGTCATGGAGCATTGGGATGACAAGCGCATGGATCATTGTGATGACAAGTGTCTTGGAGCATTTTGATGACAAGAGTCCCAGATCATTGTGTTGTCTGGGGTCAGGGAGCGCTGTGATGACAGTGGTCATGGAGCATTGTGATGTCAGGTGTAATGGAGCATTGTGATGGCCAGGGCATGGAGCATTGTGATGAGAAGTCCATGGAGCATTTTGATGACATGCATCATGGAGCTTTGTGATGACAAGGGCATGGAGCATTGTGATTACAGTGGTCATGGGACATTGTGATGACAGGGGTGAGGGAGTATTGTGATGACTAGTGATGGAACATTGTGATATCATTGGTGAGAGAGCATTTTGGTGAGAAGTGCATGGAGCACTGTGATGACAAGTTTTATGGAGCATAGCGATGAAAAGGATGTAGAGCACTGTGATGAAAAGTTCATGGCACATTGTGATGTCATGGGTCATGGAGCATTGTGCTGAGAAGCGCATGGAGCATTGTGATGAAAAGGGACATGGAGCATTGTGATGTCCAGGTCATGGAGCATTGTGATGGCAAGACCTTGGAGCATTTTGATGACGAGTGTCATCGAGCACTGTAATGACACGGGGCATGGAGAATTGTGATGACAAGGGTCATGGAGCATTCTGATGACAAGCTTGTGGAGTATTGTGATGACAATGGCATGGAGCATTGTGATGAAAAAGGCATGGATCATTGTGATGAAAAAGGCATGGAACCTTTTCATGACAGGGTTCAAGGAGCATTCTGACGTCAATTGTCAGGGAGCATTGTGATGACAAGTGTGTTGAGCATTGTGATGACAAAGGTCATGGAGCATTGTGATGACAAGGGCATGGAGTATTGTGATGACAGGCATCATGGAGCGTTGTGATGACAAGTGTTATGGAACAATGTGATCACAAGGATTTGGAGCACTGTGATGACAGAGGTCATGGATCATTTTGATATCAAGGAGCATGGAGCATTGTGATGACAGGGGTCATGGAGCATTGTGATGAGAAGATCATGGAGTATTGAGGTGAAAATGTTCATGGAGTATTCTGATGAAAGGGGTCATGGAGCATTGTGATGACAAGGTCCTGGAGCACTCTGATGAAAAGACCATGGAGCCTTGTGATGAGAAGTCTCATGGAGCATTCTGATGAAAAGGGGCATGGAGCATTGTGATTACAGGGGTCTTGGAGCATTGTGATTACAAGGGCATGGAGCATTGTGATGAAAAAGGCATGGAGCCTTGTCATGACAGAGTTCAAGGAGCATACTGATGGCAAGAGTCAGGGAGCATTGTGATGACAAGTGTATTGAGCATTGTGATGACAAATGTTATGGAGCATTTTGATGAGAAGGCCATGGATAATTGTGATGACGAGCGTCATGCGGCGTTGTGATGACAAGTGTTACGGAACATTGTGATCACAAGGGTTTGGAGCATTGTGATGACAGAGGTCATGGAGCATTTTGATTTCATTGTGATGACAATAGCATGAAGCATTGTGATGATGGGCATGGTGCATTGTGATGACAGGGTTCATGGAGCATTGAGATGAAAAGGGACATGGAGCATTGTGATTACAGGTGTCTTGGAGCATTGTGATGACAAGGGCATGGAGCATTGTGAATGAGAAGGCCATGGAGCATTCTGATGACATGCGTCATGGAGCTTTGTGATGACAAGGGCATGGAGCATTTGTCTGAAAATTTTCATGGATTATTGTGATGAGAGTGGGCATGGAGCATTGTGATGACAAGGACACGGAACACTGTGATACATGGGTCAAGGAGGATTGTAATGACAAGGTCATGGAGCATTGTGATGAGAAGGGCATCGAGCATTGTGATGACAAGCGTCATGGAGCTTTGTGATGACAAAGGTCATGGAGCATTTTGATGACAAGGGAGTGGTGCATTGTGATGATAACGGCATGTAGCATTGTGATGATAGGGGTCATGGAACATTTTGATGACAGGAGTGAGGGAGTATTGTGATGACTAGTGATGGAACATTGTGATATCAGTGGTGAGAGAGCATTTTCATGAGAAGTGCATGGAGAATTGTGATGACAATGTTTATGGAGCATTGTGATGACAAGGATGTGAATCATTGTGATGACAACCGCATGGCACATTGTGATCACATCGGTCATGGAGCATTGTGCTGACAAGCTCATGGATCATTGTGATGACAAGTGTCATGGAACATTGTGCTGACAAAGGCATGGAGCATTGTGATGCCAAGGGTCACAGAGCATTGTGATGAAAAGTTCATGGAGCATTGTGGTGACAAAATTCACAGAGACTTGTGATGATGAGGGCATGGACCATTATGATGACAAAGACTTGAGGCACTGTGATGACTGGAGTCACGGAGCATTGTGATGACAGGTGTCATGGAGCATTGTGATGACAAGTGCATGGAGCATTGTGATGACAGGGGCATGGAGCATCGGTCTGAAAAATTTCATGGATTATTGTGATGACATTGGGCATTGCACATTGTGATGACAAGGGCATGGAGCACTATGAAGGAAAGGTCATGGAGTATTGTGAAGTCAGGTATCAGGGAGCATTGTGATGACCTATGTCATGGTGCATTGTGATGACAACGGCATGGAGCATTTTGATGACAAGTGTCATGGAGGATTGTGATGACAAAGGTAATGGAGCATTGTGATGACAATGGTCATGGAGCATTGTGATGAAAAGCGCATGGAGCATTGTGATGACAAGGGCTTTTGAGAATTTTGATGACAAGTTCATGAAGCACTGTGATGAAAAGCACATGGAGCTTGCTATGACAGGGGTCATGGAGCATTGTGATGACAACTGCATGGAGAATGTGATTACAAGAGCATGTAACATTGTGATTTGAAGTGTCATGGAGCATTGTGATGGCAAGACAGTGGAGCATTGTGATGAGAAGACCATGGATAATTGTGATGACGAGTGTCATGGAGAACTGTAATGACAAGGGGCCTGGAGCATTGTGATGACAGGTGTCATGGAGCATTGTGATGAAAGGGGTCATGGAGAATTGTGATGACAAGGGTCATGGAGCTTTCTGATGACAAGCTTGTGGAGTATTGTGATGACAAATGCATGGAGCATTGTAATGAGAAGGGCATGGAGCATTGTGATGAAAATGGCAGAGAGCCTTTTCATGACAGGGTTCGAGAAGCATTCTGATGACAAGTGTCAGGGAGCATTGTGATGACAAGTGTATTGAGCATTGTGATGACGAAGGTCATGGAGCACTGTGATGACAAGGGCAAGGAGTACCGTAATGACAGGCCTCATGGAGAGTTGTGATGACAAGTGTTATGGAACAATGTAATCACAAGGGTTGGGAGCACTGTGATGACAGAGGTCATGGATCATTTTGATATCAAGGAGCATGGAGCATTGTGATGACAGGGGTCATGGAGCATTGTGATGAGAAGATCATGGAACATTGAGCTGAAAATGTTCATGGAGTATTCGGATGAAAGAGGTCATGGAGCATTGTGATGACAAGGTCCTGGAGCACTCTGATGAGAAGACCATGGAGCCTTGTGATGAGAAGTCTCATGGAGCATTCTGATGAAAAGGGGCATGGAGCATTGTGATTACAGGGGTCTTGGAGCATTGTGATTACAAGGGCATGGAGCATTGTGAGAGATGTCCAAGGAGCATTCTGATGACATGCGTCATGGAGCTTTGTGATGACCAGGGCAAGGAGCATTGTGATTACAGGGGTCTTGGAGCATTGTGATGAAACTGGCATGGATCATTGTGATGAAAAAGGCATGGAGCCTTGTCATGACAGTGTTCAAGGAGCATACTGATGGCAAGAGTCAGGGAGCATTGTGATGACAAGTGTATTGAGCATTGTGATGATAAATGTTATGGAGCATTGTGATGAGAAGACCATAGATAATTGTGATGATGAGCGTAATGGGGCGTTGTGATGACAAGTGTTATGGAACATTGTGATCACAATGGTTTGGAACATTGTGATGACAGAGGTCATGGAACATTTTGATTTCATTGTGATGACATTAGCATTAAGCATTATGATGATGGGCATGGTGCATTGGAATGACAGTGTTCATTGAGCATTGTGATGAAAAGGGGCATGGAGCATTGTGAATACAGCGGTCTTGGAGCACAGTGATGACAAGGACATGGAGCATTCTGATGAGAAGGCCATGGAGCATTCTGATGACATAAGTCATTGAGCTTCGTGATGAAAAGGGCATGGAGCACTGTGATTACAGGGGTCTTGGAGAATTGTGATGACAAGGGTCATGGAGCCTTGTGATGACGAGGCCATGGAACATTGTGATGGCAGGGGTCATGGAGCATTGTTTTGACATGGGTAATGGAGCCTTTTGATGACAAGGGCATGGAGCATTTGTGTGAAAAGTTTCATGGATTATTGTGATGAGTGTGGACATGGAGCATTGTGATGTCAAGGGCAAGGAATACGGTGATACATGGATCATGGAGGATTGTAATGACAAGGGCATGGAGCACTGTGATGAGAAGAACATCGAGCATTGTGATGACAAGCGTCATGGAGCTTTGTGATGACAAGGGTATGGAGCAATGTGATGAGAGTGTTCATGGAGCATGGTGATGACAATGGCATGGAACATTGTGATGCCAAGGGTCATGGAGCACTGGGATGACAAGCGTCACGGAGCATTCGGATTACAGGTGTCATGGAGCATTGGGATGACAAGCGCATGGATCATTGTGATGACAAGTGTCTTGGAGCATTTTGATGACAAGAGTCCCAGATCATTGTGTTGTCTGGGGTCAGGGAGCGCTGTGATGACAGTGGTCATGGAGCATTGTGATGTCAGGTGTAATGGAGCATTGTGATGGCCAGGGCATGGAGCATTGTGATGAGAAGTCCATGGAGCATTTTGATGACATGCATCATGGAGCTTTGTGATGACAAGGGCATGGAGCATTGTGATTACAGTGGTCATGGAACATTGTGATGACAGGGGTGAGGGAGTATTGTGATGACTAGTGATGGAACATTGTGATATCATTGGTGAGAGAGCATTTTGGTGAGAAGTGCATGGAGCACTGTGATGACAAGTTTTATGGAGCATAGCGATGAAAAGGATGTAGAGCACTGTGATGAAAAGTTCATGGCGCATTGTGATGTCATGGGTCATGGAGCATTGTGCTGAGAAGCGCATGGAGCATTGTGATGAAAAGGGACATGGAGCATTGTGATGTCCAGGTCATGGAGCATTGTGATGGCAAGACCTTGGAGCATTTTGATGACGAGTGTCATCGAGCACTGTAATGACACGGGGCATGGAGAATTGTGATGACAAGGGTCATGGAGCATTCTGATGACAAGCTTGTGGAGTATTGTGATGACAATGGCATGGAGCATTGTGATGAAAAAGGCATGGATCATTGTGATGAAAAAGGCATGGAACCTTTTCATGACAGGGTTCAAGGAGCATTCTGACGTCAATTGTCAGGGAGCATTGTGATGACAAGTGTGTTGAGCATTGTGATGACAAAGGTCATGGAGCATTGTGATGACAAGGGCATGGAGTATTGTGATGACAGGCATCATGGAGCGTTGTGATGACAAGTGTTATGGAACAATGTGATCACAAGGATTTGGAGCACTGTGATGACAGAGGTCATGGATCATTTTGATATCAAGGAGCATGGAGCATTGTGATGACAGGGGTCATGGAGCATTGTGATGAGAAGATCATGGAGTATTGAGGTGAAAATGTTCATGGAGTATTCTGATGAAAGGGGTCATGGAGCATTGTGATGACAAGGTCCTGGAGCACTCTGATGAAAAGACCATGGAGCCTTGTGATGAGAAGTCTCATGGAGCATTCTGATGAAAAGGGGCATGGAGCATTGTGATTACAGGGGTCTTGGAGCATTGTGATTACAAGGGCATGGAGCATTGTGATGAAAAAGGCATGGAGCCTTGTCATGACAGAGTTCAAGGAGCATACTGATGGCAAGAGTCAGGGAGCATTGTGATGACAAGTGTATTGAGCATTGTGATGACAAATGTTATGGAGCATTTTGATGAGAAGGCCATGGATAATTGTGATGACGAGCGTCATGCGGCGTTGTGATGACAAGTGTTACGGAACATTGTGATCACAAGGGTTTGGAGCATTGTGATGACAGAGGTCATGGAGCATTTTGATTTCATTGTGATGACAATAGCATGAAGCATTGTGATGATGGGCATGGTGCATTGTGATGACAGGGTTCATGGAGCATTGAGATGAAAAGGGACATGGAGCATTGTGATTACAGGTGTCTTGGAGCATTGTGATGACAAGGGCATGGAGCATTGTGAATGAGAAGGCCATGGAGCATTCTGATGACATGCGTCATGGAGCTTTGTGATGACAAGGGCATGGAGCATTTGTCTGAAAATTTTCATGGATTATTGTGATGAGAGTGGGCATGGAGCATTGTGATGACAAGGACACGGAACACTGTGATACATGGGTCAAGGAGGATTGTAATGACAAGGTCATGGAGCATTGTGATGAGAAGGGCATCGAGCATTGTGATGACAAGCGTCATGGAGCTTTGTGATGACAAAGGTCATGGAGCATTTTGATGACAAGGGAGTGGTGCATTGTGATGATAACGGCATGTAGCCTTGTGATGATAGGGGTCATGGAACATTGTGATGACAGGAGTGAGGGAGTATTGTGATGACTAGTGATGGAACATTGTGATATCAGTGGTGAGAGAGCATTTTCATGAGAAGTGCATGGAGCATTGTGATGACAATGTTTATGGAGCATTGTGATGACAAGGATGTGAATCATTGTGATGACAACCGCATGGCACATTGTGATCACATCGGTCATGGAGCATTGTGCTGACAAGCTCATGGATCATTGTGATGACAAGTGTCATGGAACATTGTGCTGACAAAGGCATGGAGCATTGTGATGCCAAGGGTCACAGAGCATTGTGATGAAAAGTTCATGGAGCATTGTGGTGACAAAATTCACAGAGACTTGTGATGATGAGGGCATGGACCATTATGATGACAAAGACTTGAGGCACTGTGATGACTGGAGTCACGGAGCATTGTGATGACAGGTGTCATGGAGCATTGTGATGACAAGTGCATGGAGCATTGTGATGACAGGGGCATGGAGCATCGGTCTGAAAAATTTCATGGATTATTGTGATGACAGTGGGCATTGCACATTGTGATGACAAGGGCATGGAGCACTATGAAGGAAAGGTCATGGAGTATTGTGAAGTCAGGTATCAGGGAGCATTGTGATGACCTATGTCATGGTGCATTGTGATGACAACGGCATGGAGCATTGTGATGACAAGTGTCATGTGAGGATTGTGATGACAAAGGTAATGGAGCATTGTGATGACAATGGTCATGGAGCATTGTGATGAAAAGCGCATGGAGCATTGTGATGACAAGGGCTTTTGAGAATTTTGATGACAAGTTCGTGAAGCACTGTGATGAAAAGCACATGGAGCTTGCTATGACAGGGGTCATGGAGCATTGTGATGACAACTGCATGGAGAATGTGATTACAAGAGCATGTATCATTGTGATTTGAAGTGTCATGGAGCATTGTGATGGCAAGACAGTGGAGCATTGTGATGAGAAGACCATGGATAACTGTGATGACGAGTGTCATGGAGAACTGTAATGACAAGGGGCCTGGAGCATTGTGATGACAGGTGTCATGGAGCATTGTGATGAAAGGGGTCATGGAGCATTGTGATGACAAGGGTCATGGAGCTTTCTGATGACAAGCTTGTGGAGTATTGTGATGACAAATGCATGGAGCATTGTAATGAGAAAGGCATGGAGCATTGTGATGAAAATGGCAGAGAGCCTTTTCATGACAGGGTTCGAGAAGCATTCTGACGACAAGTGTCAGGGAGCATTGTGATGACAAGTGTATTGAGAACTGTGATGACAAAGGTCATGAAGCATTGTGATGACAAGGGCATGGAGTATTGTGATGACAGGCATCATGAAGCGTTGTTATGACCAGTGTTATGGAAAAATGTGATCACAAGCGTTTGGAGCACTGTGATGACAGATGTAATGGATCATTTTGATATCAGGAGCATGGAGCATTGTGATGACAGGGGTCATGGAGCATTGTGATGAGAAGATCATGGAGCATTGAGCTGAAAATGTTCATGGAGTATTCTGATGAAAAGGGGCATGGAGCATTGTGATTACAGGTGTCTTGGAGCATTGTGATGACAAGGGCATGGATCATTGTGAATGAGAAGGCCATGGAGCATTCTGATGACATGTGTCATGGAGCTTGGTGATGACAAGGGCCTGGAGCATTTGTCTGAAAATTTTCATGGATTATTGTGATGAGAGTGGGCATGGAGCATTGTGATGACAAGGACACGGAACCCTATGATACATGGGTCATGGAGGATTGTAATGAAAACGTCATGGAGCATTGTGATGAGAAGGGCATCGATCATTGTGATGACAAGCGTCATGGAGCATTGTGATGACAAGGGCACGGAGAAATGTGATGAGAGGCTTCATGAAGCATTGTGATGACAATGGCATGGAGCATTGTGATGACAGGGGTCATGGAGAATTGTGATGACAAGGGTCATGGAGCATTCTGATAACAAGCTTGTGGAATATTGTGATGACAAAGGCATGGAGCATTGTGATGAAAAGGGCATGGAGCATTGTGATGATAAAGGCATAGAGCCTTTCCATGACAGGGTTCGAGAAGCATTCTGACGACAAGTGTCAGGGAGCATTGTGATGACAAGTGTATTGAGCACTGTGATGACAAAGGTCATGGAGCATTGTGATGACAAGGGCATGGAGTATTGTGATGACAGGCATCAAGGAGAGTTGTGATGACAAGTGTTATGGAACAATGTGATCCCAAGGGTTTGGAGCACTGAGATGACAGAGGTCATGGATCATTTTGATATCAAGGAGCATGGAGCATTGTGATGACAGGGGTCATGGAGCATTGTGATGACAAGCTTGTGGAGTATTGTGATGACAATGGCATGGAGCATTGTGATGAGCAGACCATGGAGCCTTGTGATGAGAAGTCTCATGGAGCATTCTGATGAAAAGGGGCATGGAGCATTGTGATTACGGTGGTCTTGATGCATTGTGATTACAAGGGCATGGAGCATTGTGAGAGATGTCCAAGGAGCATTCTGATGACATGCGTCATGGAGCTTTGTGATGACCAGTGCAAGGAGCATAGTGATTACATGGGTTTTGGAGCATTGCGATGAAAAGGTCATGGATCATTGTGATGAAAAAGGCATGGAGCCTTGTCATGACAGTGTTCAAGGAGCATACGGATGGCAAGAGTCAGGGAGCCTTTTGATGACAAGTGTATTGAGCATTGTGATGACAAATGCTATGGAGCATTGTGATGAGAAGACCATGGATAATTGTGATGACGAGCGTCATGGGGCGTTGTGATGACAAGTGTTATGGAACATTGTGATAACAAGGGTTTGGAGCATTGTGATGACAGAGGTCATGGAACATTTTGATTTCATTGTGATGACAATAGCATGAAGCATTATGATGATGGGCCTGGTGAATTTTGATGACAGGGTTCATGGAGCATTGAGATGAAAAGTGACATGAAGCATTCTGATTACAGGTGTCTTGAACCATTGTGATGACAAGGGCATGGAGCATTGTGAATGAGAAGGCCATGGAGCATTCTGATGACATGTGTCATGGAGCTTTGTGATGACAAGGGCATGGAGCATTTGTCTGAAAATTTTCATGGATTATTGTGATGAGAGTGGACATGGAGCCTTGTGATGACAAGGACACGGAACACTGTGATACATGTGTCATGGAGGATTGTAATGACAAGGTCATGGAGCATTGTGATGAGAAGGGCATCGAGCATTGTGATGACAAGCGTCATGGAGCTTTGTGATGACAAGGGCATGGAGCAATGTGATGCCAAGGGTCATGGAGCTTTGTGATGACAAAGGTCATGGAGCATTTTGATGACAAGGGAGTGGTGCATTGTGATGATAACGGCATGTAGCATTGTGATGATAGGGGTCATGGAACATTGTTATGACAGGGGTGAGGGAGTATTGTGATGACTAGTGATGGAACATTGTGATATCAGTGGTGAGAGAGCATTTTCATGAGAAGTGCATGGAGCATTGTGATGACAAGTGTCATGGAACATTGTGCTGACAAAGGCATGGAGCATTGTGATGCCAAGGGTCACAGAGCACTGTGATGAAAAGTTCATGGAGCATTTTGGTGACTAATGTCACAGAGACTTGTGATGATGAGGGCATGGACCATTGTGATGACAAAGTCTTGAAGCATTGTGATGACTGGAGTCAAGGAGCATTGTGATGACAGGTGTCATGGAGCATTGTGATGACAAGTGCATGGAGCATTGTGATGACAGGGGCATGGAGCATCGGTCTGAAAAATTTCATGGATTATTGTGATGACAGTGGGCATTGCACATTGTGATGACAAGGGCATGGAGCACTGTGAAGAAAAGGTCATGGAGTATTGTGAAGTCAGGTGTCATGGAGCATTGTGATGACCTATGTCATGGTGCATTGTGATGACAATGGCATGGAGCATTGTGATGACAAGTGTCATGGAGGATTGTGATGACAAAGGTAATGGAGCATTGTGATGACAAGCGCTTGGAGCACTGTGATGAGAAGTGTCATGGAGCATTGTAATGACAAGGGCATGGAGCATTGTGATGACCAATGCCATTGAGAATTTTGATGCCAACGTCGTGAAACATTGTGATGACAAGCACATGGACCTTGCTATGACAGGTGTCATGGAGCATTGTGATGACAAGGACGTGGAGAATTGTGATGACAAGGGACATGGAGCACTGTGATGACCAGGGCATTGAGCATTGTGATCACAAGACCGTGGAGCCTTGTGATGAGAAGGTCATGGATAATTGGGATGACGAGCGTCATGGAGCACTGTAATGACAAGGGAAATGGAACATTTTGATGACAGGGGTCATGGAGCAATCTGATGACAAGCTTGTGGAGTATTGTGATGATACTAGCATGGAGCATTGTGATGAAAAGGGCATGGAGCATTGTGATGAAAAAGGCATGGAGCCTTTTCATGACATGGTTCAAGGAGCATTCTGACGACAAGTGTCAGGGAGTATTGTGATGACATGTGTGTTGAGCATTTTGATGACAAATTTCATGCAGCATTGTGATGACAAGCATCATGGAGCGTTGTGATGACAAGTGTTATGGAACATTGTGATCACAATGGTTTGGAGCATTGTGATGACAGAGGTCTTGGATCATTTTCATATCAAGAAGCATGGATCATTGTGATGACAAGGGCATGAAGCAATGTGAACCCAAGGTTCACCGAGGATTTAGATGACAATGGGAATGGAGTATTGTGATGTCAAGTGCATGGAGCATTGTGATGACAATGTCATGAAGCATTTTGCTGACAAAGGCATGGAGCATTTTGATGACATGAGTCATGGAGCACTGTGATGACAAGCGTCACGGAGCATTGTGATTACAGGGGTCATGGAGCATTGGTATGGCAAGGGCATGGATCATCGTGATGACAAGTGTCATGGAGCATTTTTATGACAAGATTCCCGGATCATTCTGTTGTCAGTGGTCATGAAGCATTGTCATGACAGTGCTAATGGAGCAATGTGATGACAAGTTCATGGAGCATTGTGATGAGAAGGTCATAGAGTATTTGGCTAAAAATATTCATGGAGTATTGTGAAGGCGGGTGTCATGGAACATTGTGATGACAAGGGAATGGAGCATTGTGATGAGAAGGTACTGAAGCATTGTGATAAGAAAACATTGGAGCCTTGTATTGAAGAGTCTCATGGAGCATTCTGATGAAAAGGGGTATGGAGAATTGTGATTACATGGGTCTTGGAACATTGTGAAGAAAAGGGCATGGATCATTGTGATGAAAAAGTCATGGAGCCTTGTCATGACAGGGTTCAAGGAGCATAATGACGACAAGAGTCAGGGAGCATTGTGATGACAAGTGTATTGAACAATGTGATGACAAAGTTCATGGAGCACTGTGATGAGAAGACCATGGATAATTGAGATGACGAGCGTCATGGGGCGTTGTGATGACAAGTTTTATGGAACACTGTGATCACAAGGGTTTGGAACATTGTGATGACAGAGGTCATGGAGCATTTTGATTTCATTGTAATGAAAATAGCATGAAACCTTATGATGATGGGCATGGTTCATTGTGATGACAGGGTTCATGGAGCACGGAGATGGAAAGGGGCATGGAGCATTGTGATTAGAGGGGTCTTGGAGCATTGTGATGAGAAGGTCATGGAGCATGGGGCTGAAAATGTTCTTGGAAAATTGTGATTACAGGGGTCATGGAGCACTGTGATGACAAGGGTCATGGAGCATTGTGATGACAAGCGTCATGGAATATTCTGATTAAAGGTGTCATGGAGCATTGGGATGACAAGGGCATGGATCATTCTGATAACAAGTATCATGGAGATTTTTGGTGACAAGAGTCCCGGATCATTGTGTTGTGAGGGGTCATGGAGCGCGGGGATGACAGTGGTCATGGAGAATTGTGATGACAGGGGTCATGGTGCATTGTGGTGAGAAGGTCATGGATCATTGGGCTGAAAATGTTCATGGAGTATTGTGATGACAGGGGTCATGGAGCATTGTGATGACAAGGGAATGGAGCATTGTGATGACAAGGGAATGGAGCATTGTGCTGAGAAGACCATGGAGTCTTGTGATGACAATTCTCATGGAGCATTCTGATGAAAAGCGGCATGGAGCATTGTAATTAATGGGGTCTTGAAGCATTGAGATGACAAGGGCATGGAGCATGGTGATGAGAAGGCCATGGAGCTTTCTGATGACATGCGTCATGGAGCTTTGTGAAGACAAGCACATGGAGCATTGTGATTACCGGGGTCTTGGAGCATTGTGATGAAAAGGGCATGGATCATTGCGATGAAAAATGCATGGAGCCTTGTCATGACAGGGTTCAAGGAGCACACTGAGGACAAGTGTCAGGGAGCATTGAGATGACAAGTGTATGGAGCACTGTGATGACAAAGGTCATGGAGCATTGTGATGAGAAGACCATGGATAATTTTGATGACGAGCGTAATGGGGCGTTGTGATGCCAAGTGTTATGGAACATTGTGATCACAAGGGTTTGGGGCATTTTGGTGTCAGAGGTCATGGAGCATATTGATTTCATTGTGATGACAATTGCATGAAGCATTATGATGATGGGCATGGTGCATTGTGACGACAGGATTCATGCTGCATTGAGATGAAAAGTGGCATGGAACATTGTGATGACAAATATCATGAAGCATTCTGATGACTGGAGTCACGGAGCATTGTGATGTCAGAGGTCATGGAGCATTGTGATGACAAGGGCATGGAGAATTGGGATGAAAGGGGCATGGAGCATTGGTCTGACATGTTTCATGGATTATTGTGATGACAGAGGGCATGGCACATTGTGATAACTGGCGCATGGAGCGTTGTGATGACAAGGTCATTGATTATTGTGAAGAAAGGTGTCAGGGAGCATTGTGGTGACATATGTCATGGTGCATTGTGATGACAATGACATTGAGCATTGTGATGCCAGGTGTCATGGAGAAATGTGATGACAAATGTAATGGAGCATTGTGATGACAAGGGCTGGGAGCATTTTGATGACAAGCGTAATGGAGCATTATGATGACAAGGGAATGGATCATTGTGATGACATGGGTCATGGAGCATTGTGATGAGAGGGGTCATAGAGCATTGTGATGACAAGGTTCTTGGAGCATTCTGATGACAAGCTTGTGCAGTATTGTGATGACAATGGCATGGAGCACTGTGAGAAAAAGGGCAGGGAGCATTGTGATGAAAAAGGCATGGAGCCTTTTCAAGACAGGGTTCAAGGAGCATTCTGAGGAAAAGTGTCCGGGAGCATTGTGATGACAAGTGTATTGAGCATTGTGATGACAAAATTCATGGAGCATTGTGATGACAAGGGCATGGATTATTGTGATGACAGGCATCATGGAGCGTTGTGATGACAAGTATTATGGAGCATTGTGATGACAAGTGTTATGGAACATTGTGATCACAAATGTTTGGAGCATTGTGATGAGAGAGGTCATGGATCATTTTTATTTCAAGAATCATGGAGCATTGTGATGACAAGGGCATGAAGCAATGTGATCCCAAGGTTCATGGAGGATTGTGATGACACTGGTAATGGAGAATTGTGAGGACAAGTGCATGGAGCATTGTGATGACAAGGTCATGTAACATTTTGCTGAAAAAGGCATGGAGCAACGTGATGACAAGTCTCATGGAGCTATGTGACAACAAGCGTCAAGGACCATTGTGATTACAGGGGTCATGGAGCATGGGGATGACAAGCGCATGGAATATTCTGATGACAAGTGGCATGGATCATTTTGATGGCTGTGGTCATGTAGCATTGTGATGACATGGGTCTTGGAGCCTTGTAATGAGAAGGTCATGGAGCACTGGGCTGAAAATATTCATGGAGTACTGTGATGACAGGTGTCATGGAGCATTGTGATGAGAAAGAATGGAGCAATGCAATGAGAAGGTCCTAGAGCATTGTGATGAGAGGGCCATGGAGCCTTGTGATGACAAGTGTCATGGAGCCTTCTGCTGACAAGGGCATGGAGCATTGTGATGACAAGGGACACAGAGCATTTTGAAGAAATGTTCATGGAGCATTGTGGTGACAAAGATCACAGAGCCTCGTGTGACGAGGGCAAGGATCATTGGTCTGACAATTTTCATGGATTATTGTGATGACAGTGGGCATGGAGCATTGTGATGACAAGGGCATGGAGCATTGTGGTGACAAAGATCACAGAGCCTTGTGTGACCAGGGCATGGACCATTGTGATGACAAAGGTCATGAAGCATTGTGATGACTGGAGTCACGGAGCATTGTTATGACAGGTGTCATAGAGCATTGTGATGACAAGGGCATGGAGCATTGTGATACAGGGGCATGGAACATTAATCTGACAAGTTTCATTGATTATTGTGATGACAGTAGGCATGGCACATTGTGATGACAAGGGCATGGATCATTGTGATGACAAGTGTCATGGAGCATTTTGATGACAAGAGTCCCGGATCATTGTGTTGTCAGGGGTCATGGAGGACTGTGATGACATTGGTCATGGAGCATTGTGATGACAGGGGTCAAGGAGCACTGTGATGAGAATGTCATGGAACACTGTGCTGAAAATGTTCATGGAGTATTGTGATGACAGGAGTCATGGAGTATTCTGATGACAAGAGAAAGGAGCATTGTGATGACAAGGTCCTGGAGCACTGTGATGAGAAAACCATGGAGCCTTGTGATGACATTCTCATGGAGCATTCTAATGAAAATGGGCAATGAGCATTGTGATTTCATTTGTCGTGGAGCATTCTGATGACAAGGGAATGGTGCATTGTGATGAGAAAGCCATGGAGCATTCTGAAGACATGCATCATGGAGCTTTGTGATGACAAGGGCATGGAGCATTGTGATTTCATGTGCATGGAGCCTTGTGATGACAAGGGTCATGGAGCCTTGTGATGACAAGGCTGTGGAACATTGTGATGACTGGGATCATGGAGCATTGTTATGACAGGGGTAATGGAGCCTTGTGATGACAAGGCCATGGGGCATTGGTCTGAAAAGTTTCATGGATTATTGTGATGAGAGTGGGCCTGGAGCATTGTGATGACAACGGCCTGGAACACTGTGGTACAGAGTTCATGGAGGACTGTAATGACAAGGGCATGGAGCATTGTTATGAGAAGGGCAACGAACATTTTGATTACAAGCGTCATGGATATTTGTGATGACAATGGCATGGAGCAATGTGATGAGAAATTTCCTGGAGCATTGTGATGACAATGACATGGAGCATTGTGATGCCAAGGGTCATTGAGCTTTGTGATGACAAAAGTTATGGAGCATTTTGATGACATGTGTTATGGAGCATTGTGAGGACAGGGGTCATGGAGCACTGTGATGATAAGTGCATGTAGTATTGTGGTGACAGGGGTCATGGAACATTGTGATGAGAAGGGTGATGGAGTCTTGTGATGACTAGTTATGGAACATTGTGATATCAGTGGTGACAGAGCATTTTGATGAGAAGTGCATGGAGCATTGTGATGAAAAGCTGGTGGAGCATTGTGTTGACAAGCGCATGGAGCATTGTGATGACAAGTGTCTTTACGTATTGTGCTGAGAAAGGCATGGAGCATTGTGATGACAAGGGTCATGGAGCATTGTGGTGACAGGTCACAGAGCCTTGTGATGACGAGGGCATTGACCATTGTGATGACAAAGATCATGAAGCATTGTGATGAATGGAGTCACGGAGCATTTTGATGACAGCGGTCATGGAGCATTTTGATGGTAAATCCCTGAAGCATTGTGATGAAAAGACCTTGGGTAATTGTGATTACGAGCATCATGGAGCACTGTACTGACAAGGGGGCATTGAGCATTGTGATGACAGGTGTCAGGGAACATTGTGATGACAGAGGTCATGGAGCATTGTGGTGACAAGGGCATGGAGTATTGTGATGACAAGGGCTTGGAGCATTGTGATGACAAGTGTCATGGAGCATTGTGATGACAATGTCATGGAGGATTGTGATGACACCGTCATGGATTATTGTTAAGACAGGTGTCAGGGAGCATTGTGATGACATATGTCATGTTCCATTGTGATGCCAATGACATGGAGCATTGTGATGCCAAGTGTCATGGAGGATTGTGATGACATAGGTAAAGAAGCATTGTGATAACAAGGGCATGGATCATTGTGATGACAAGGGCCATTGAGAATTTTAATGACCAGGTCTTGAAACAATGTGATGACAAGCGCATGGAGCTTGCTATGACAGAGGTCCTGGAGCATTGTGATGACAAGTGCATGCAGAATTGTGATGACAAGAGCATATAACATTGTGAGGAGAAATGTCAAGGAGCATTGTGATGACAAGGACGTTGAGAATTGTGATGACAAGGGACATGGAGCATTGAGATGACCAGGGCATGGAGCATTGTGATGGTAAAACCCTGAAGCATTGTGATGAGAAGACCTTGGGTAATTGTGATGACGAGCATCATGGAGCACTGTACTGACAAGGGGCATGGAGCATTGTGATGACAGGTGTCAGGGAACATTGTGATGACAGAGGCCATGGAGCATTGTGATGACAAGGGCATGGAGCATTGTGATGACAAGGGCTTGGAGCATTGAGATGACAAGTGTCATGGAGCATTGTGATGACACTGGCATGCAGCATTGTGATGACAAGGGACATTGAGAATTTTTATAACAATGTCATGAAGCATTGTGATGACAAGCATATGGAGCTTGCTATGACATGGGTCAGGGAGCATTGCGATGACAAGTGCATGGAGAATTGTGATGACAAGAGCATGTAACATTGTGATGAGAAGTGTCATCGAGCAGTGTGATGACAAAGAGGTGGAGAGTTGTGATGACAAGGGACATGGAGCATTGTGATGACAAGGACATGGAGCAATGTGATGGCAAGACAGTGGAAAATTGTGATGAGAAGGCCATGGATAATTGTGATGAAGAGCATCATGGAGCATTATGATGACAAGAGCCGTGGAGCATTCTGATATAAGATATCACTTATGAAGGAAATGTAAACATGGCTACACATGAACAGAATTAGGAAAGAGAACAGAGTCTCACATTTCGAAAACGTACTTATGCCTGCTTAAGGGGAAAGGAGAGGTGGGGAGATGAACAAAACCAGAGTTTGATATTAGCACATGTACCGTTGCATAATCCAAATACAGAAGACAAAAGACCTACTCCTTTCTCAGTGAAAGGGACTCAACAGCCCTATTCCCGCAGAGGAATATATCTGACTAGTAAGAATCTTAATACCTACGTATTGATATGTCTCCATAAGGGAATCAAGTGTGTCTAGACCAGCATAAACACGTCAGTGAAAATCAGCTCAACCTCATTATATAAATGAATTTCAAAAACAAAACAAAAAAACAGCGAAATTCTAAAACAATTCCTTCAGGAGTTCTGATGAAACCTGGAATGACCCTATCTAAAATGACAGCTGGATGAGACATAAGGTTGGACACTTGGGACTGAGAGGATTGGTGAGATTGGATGAGAAAATGCAGACCGTTTAAAGCAATAATGCATGCCACCAATTCCATGGGTCCCAACTCGACAGGTAAAAGGGAATATCACTACAGTTATAACATGTATGGGAAACATAGAGAATGGACACACTGTGAATACGAAAGGATTCTAAAACTCAACTAATAGTCCCTATCCTGGTGCTCCGGTTTGAGTTTCCAACTGCTTTACTATCAAGCTCCGAAATTGGAGAGACAGACCCTTTAACCTCCTGGTTCGCACAGGTTTCCAATTTGGCAGAGGATGAAAGGGAAGAGGGAGAACCAATGAGAGAGTAGCTGTTAGGCATTTGGACGTGCACATGTCACTCTAATTTCCCGTCAGGAAGAAAAATTAACCAAAGTCTCAGCCACCCGCCAGGAACCAGTATAGGTGCTCAACCAAAATTGTGGATTTGCTGTCAGCTTACAAAAAACGAGTTGAAAAATGGAGCTCTGGGGCACAGCAATTCACAAACTGGCAGCGTAATAAAGGACAACTATCGTCCAAAAATCTGTTGAGGTTTGGCAATGAGGCGGACTTGAAAACGAGGCACAATAGCATGAAACAAATTTCAAGAGGTACTATGGAATCGCCTTTTAAGCACAGCAAGAGGGGCTCAGTGTCGACAATGATGCACTTGGCCAAAAATTGCATATGCGTTTTCTCCAGAATATATTCAGGAAAAAACGCATATGCCCTTTTTAGCCCAGCAAGCAAGTGGGCAATGCAAATCTGCACTACAAAGAAGTATCACTTCCCACCGGTCAAAAGGGACATCCGCAAAATGAGTAAAAACCAGAAAGGCAAGACTGGCCTTGGAGAACAGGGAGCCTAGTTATGCTGATGGGCACGATGTAAACTGTCACCAGCCTCTCTGGAGGAGTGCAATATGTTCCCTAAAACAGCTAACAACAGAGCTACAGAGCCAAGGGCACTTCCAGTCTAGGGAATATACCTTGGGAAAACTGAAAAACAATAAGACAGAGCCACCCCAAAATTTAGGGCTGCACTGCTTACAAGAACATCAACTTGGGTACACCTGAAATATCCCAGGAAAGACAAAAATGGTTCAAGACATTGTGGTACTTACGTACGTTGGAATATCCCTCAGCCATGAAATCAATGTCATAAGGCTAGTAGCAGCAAAATCAGTGGATTCAGGTATGATGATTCTAAGTGAAATAAGTCACAGAGAAAAAGAAACTTATCATAAGATATCACTTATGAAGGTCCTGTAAACATGGCTACACATGAACTGAGTTGGAAAGAGAACAGAGTCTCACATTGAGAAAACACTCTAATGCCTGCTTAAGTGGGAAGGAGAGGTGGGGTGATGCATAAAACCAGAGTTTGATATTAGAACAGGTACCGTTCCAAAAACCAAATACGGAATAGGCAAGACCTACACCATCCTCAGTAAAACGGACACAAAACCCATTATTTCCCTCCGAGGAATATATCTGCTTAGTAAGAAACTTAAAACCTATGTATTGATATGTCTCCGTAAGGGAATCTAGTGTGTCTAGACTGGCATAAACATGGCAGTGAGAATCAGATCAAACACACTATAAAAAGGAATTTTAAAAACAAAACAAAAAACAGGGAAATTTTTTACAATTCCTTCAGTGGCTCTGATGAAACCTGGAATGACCCTATCTACAACGACAGCTGGATTTGGCATAAGGCTGGACCCTTGGGACTTAGAGGATTGGTGAGATTCGGTGAGCAAATGCAGATCATTTAAAGCAATAATGCGTGGCACACATTCCTAGGGACCCAAATCTCCAGGTTGAAGGGAATATTACTACAGCTATAACACGTACGGGAAACCTAGAGAATGGACACACTGTCAATACGAAAGGTTTCTAAAACTCAACTAATTGTCCCTCTCCTGGCGCTCCGGTTTGACTTTCCAACTGCTTTACTATCAATCTCCCAACTTGGAGAGACAGACCCTTTAAACGGCTGGTTCCCACAGGTTGCCAATTTGGCAGAGGATGAAAGGTAAAATGGAGAACCAATGAGAGAGTAGCTGTTAGGAATTTGGACGGGCACATGTCACTCTAACTTACCGGCAGGAAGAAGAATTAACCAAAGTCTCAGCCACACGCCGGGAACCAGTATAGGTCCTGAAGCACAATTTTGGACATGTGTTCAGCTCACAAAAAAACGAGTTGAAAAATGGAGCTCAGGGGCACAGCAATTCACACACGGGCAGAGTAAAAAAGGACAACTATCGTCCAAAAATCTGTTGAGGGAAGGCAACGAGGCGGACTTGAAAGTGATCCAGAAATGCAGGAAACAGATTTAAATAGGTACATTGGAATCACATTTAAAGCACAGGAAGAGGGTCACAACTTCGACAGTGATGCACTTGGCCGAAAAGGGTGTATGCATTTTCTCATGAATATATTTAGGAGAAAAAGTATACGCCCATTTTCGCCCAGCAAGCAAGCGGACAATGCAAATCTGCACTACAAAGAAGTATAAATTCCCACCGGTCTAAAGGGACATCCACAAAATATGTAAAAACCAGAAAGGCAAGACAGGCCCTGGAGAACAGGGAGCCTAGTTATGCTGATGGACAGGATAAAAATTGCCAACTGCCTCTCTGGAGGAGTGCATTGTGTTCCCTCAAACAAGTAAACAACAGAGCTACAGAGCCAAGTGCACTTCCAGTCTAGGGAATATACCTTGGGAAAACTGAAAATCAATAAGACAGAGCCACCCCAAAATTTAGGGCTGCACTGCTTACAAGAACCTCAACTTGGGTACAACTTAAATATCCGAGGAAAGACAAAAATGGTTCAAGTAATTCTGTTACTTACGTACAATGGAATATCCCTCAGCCATGAAATCAATGCCATAAGGCCAGTAGCAGCAAAATGAGTGGATTCAGGTACCATTATTATAAGTGAAATAAGTCACAGAAAAATAGAATCTTATCTTAATATATCACTTATGAAGGTCCTGTAAACATGACTACACATGAACTGAGTTAGGAAAGAGAACAGTCTCACATTTAGAAAACACTCTTATGCCTGCTTAAGGGGGAAGGAGAGGTGGGGTGATGCATAAAACCAGAGTTTGATAGTAGTACAGGTACCGTTGTAAAAACCAAATATGGAATAGACAAGACCTACACATTCCTCAGTGAAGGGACACAAAACCCCATATTTCCCACAGAGGAATATATCTGACTAGTAAGAATCTTATAACGTGTGTATTGATATGTCCTCGTAAGGGAATCAAGTGTGTCTAGACTGGCATAAACATGGCAGTGAGAATCAGCTCAAACCCACTATAAAAAGGAATTTCAAAAACAAAACACAAAAACAGGGAAATTCTTTACAATTCCTTCAGGGGCTCTAATGAAACATGGAATGACCCCATCTACAACGACAGCTGGATGTGGCATAAGGCTGGACACTTTGGACTGAGAGGATTTGCGAGATTCAGTGAGCAAATGCAGACCATTTAAAGAAATAATGCGTCACAAACATTCCGAGGGTCCCAACTCTCCAGGTTGAAGGGAATATTACTACAGCTATAACATGTACGGGAAACCTAGAGAATGGACACACTGTGAATACGAAAGGTTTCTAAAACTCAACTAAAGGCCCTCTCCTGGTGCTCCGGGTTTATTTCCAACTGCTTTACTATCAATCTTCCAAATTGGAGAGACAGGCCCTTTAACCTCCTGGTTCGCAAACGTTGCCAATTTCACAGAGGATGAAAGGGAAGAGGGAGAACCAATGAGAGAGTAGCTCTTAGGAATTTGGAAGGGCACATGTCACTCTAATTTCCTGGCAGGAAGAAGAATTAATCAAAGTCTCAGGCACCCACTGGGAACCTGTATAGGTCCTGAACCAAAATTTTGGACTTGCGGTCAGCTCACAAAAAACGAGTTGAAAAATGGAGCTCAAGGGCACAGCAATTCACAAACTGGCAGAGTACTAAAGGGCAACTATCGTCCAAAAATCTGTTGAGGGAAGGCAAGGAGGCAGACTTGAAAGCGATCCAGAATAGCAGGAAACAGATTTCAAGAGGTACACTGCAATCGCCTTCAAAGCACAGGAAGACGGGCACAACTTCGACAATGATGCACTTGGCCAAAAAGAGCGTATGCGTTTTCTCCTGAATATATTCAGGAGAAAACACATAGGCTCTTTTTGGTCAAGCAAGCAAGCGGGCAATACAAATCTGCACTACAAAATGTATCACTTCCCACCGGTCAAAAGGGACATCCGCAAAATATGTATAAACCAGAAAGGCAAGACAGGCCCTGGAGAACAGAGAGCCTAGTTATGCTGATGGGGGGGATGTAAATTACCAACTGCCTTTGTGGAGGAGTTCACTGTGTTCCCTAAAACAAGTAAACAACAGAGCTACAGAGCCAAGGGTACTTCCAGTCTAGGGAATATACCTTTGGCATAATGAAAATCAATAAGACAGAGCCACTCCAAAATTTAGGGCTGCACTGCTTACAAGAACCTCAAACTGGGTACACCTTAAATTTCCCATGAAAGACAAAAATGGTTCAAGAAACTGTGTTACTTACGTACGATGGAATATCCCTCAGCCATGAAATCAATGTCATAAGGCCACTAGCAGCAAAATGAGTGGATTCAAGTACGATGATTCTAAGTGAAATAAGTCACAGAGATAAAGAAACTTATCATAAGATATCACTTATGAAGGTCCTGTAAACATGGCTACACATGAACTGAGTTAGGAAAGAGAACAGAGTCTCACATTTAGAAAAAAATCTTATGCCTGCTTAAGGGGGAAGGAGAGGTGGGGTGATGCATAAGACCAGAGTTTGATATTAGTACATGTACCGTTCCAAAAACCAACTATGGAATAGTCAAGACCTACACCTTCCTCAGTGAAAGGGACTCCAAACCCAATATTTCCCGCAGAGGAATATATCTGACTAGTAAGAATCTTAAAACCTATGTATTGATATGTCTCCATAAAGGAATCAAGTGTGTCTAGACTGGCATAAACATGGCAGTGAGAATATGCTCAAACATATTATAAAAAGGAATTTCAAAAACAAAACAAAAAAACAGGGAAATTCTTTACAATTCCTTCAGGGGCTCTGATGAAACCTGGAATGACCCTATCTACAACAACAGCTAGATGTGGCATATGCCTGGACACTTGGGACTGAGAGGATTGGTGAGATATGGTGAGCAAATGCAGACCATTTAAAGCAATAATGCGTAGCTCACATTCCAAGGTTCCCAACTCTCCAGGTTGAAGGGAATATTACTACAGCTAAAACATGTACGGGAAACCTAGAGAATCAACACATAGTGAATATGAAAGTTTTCTAAAACTCAACAAAAAGTCCCTCTCCTGGTGCTCCGGTTTGAATTTCCACCTGCTTTACTATCAATCTCTCAACTTGGAGAGACAGCCCCTTTAACCTCCTGGTTCTCACAGGTTGCCAATTCGGCAGAGGATGAAAGGGAAGATGGAGAACCAATGAGAGAATAGATGTTACGCATCTGAACGGGCACATGTCACTCCAATTTCCCAGCAGGAAGAAGGATTAATCAAAGTCTCAGCCAACCGCCGGGAACCAGTATTGGTCCTGAACCAAAATTTTGGACTTGCGGTCAGCTCACAAAAAACGAGTTGAAAAATGGAGCTCAGGGGCACAGCAATGCACAAACAGGCAGAGTAATAAAAGACAACTATCATCCAAAAATCTGTTGAGGGAAGGCAACGAGGCAGACTTGAATGCGAGCCAGAATACCAGGAAACAGATTTCAAGAGGTACATTGGAATTGCCTTCAATGCACAGGAAGAGGGGCACAATTTCGACAGTGATGCATTTGGCCAAAAAGGGCGTATGCGTTTTCTCCTGAATATATTCAGGAGAAAATGCATACGCCCTTTTTGGCCAAGCAAGCAAGCGGGCAATGCAAATCTGCAATACAAAGAAGTATCACTTCCCACGGTTCAAAAGGGACATCTGCAAAATGTGTAAGAACTAGAAAGGCAAGACAGGCCCTGGAGAACAGGGAGCCTAGTTATGCTGATGGGCGGGATGTAAATTTCCAACTGCCTCTATGGGGGAGTGCATTGTGTTCCCTAAAACAAGTAAAGAACACAGCTACAGTGCCAAGGGCACTTCCAGTCTAGGGAATATACCTTGGGAAACCTGAAAATCAATAAGACAGAGCCACCCCAAAATTTAGGGCTGCACTGCTTACAAGAACCTCAAATTGGGTACACCTTAAAGATCCCAGGAAAGACAAAATTGGTTCAAGAAATTGTACTTACGTACGATGGAATATCCCATAGCCATGAAATCAATGTCATAAGGCCAGTAGCAGCAAAATGAGTGGATACAGGTACGATGATACTAAGTGAAATAAGTCACAGAGAAAAAGAAACTTATCATAAGATATCACTTATGAAGGTACTGTAAACATGGCTACACATGAACTGAGTTAGGAAAGAGAACAGAGTCTCACGTTTAGAAAACACTCTTATGCCTGCTTAAGGGGAAAGGAGCGGAGGGGTGATGCATAAAACCAGTGTTTGATATTCGTACAGCTACGGTTCCAAAAACCAAATATGGAATAGACAAGACCTACACCTTCCTCAGTGAAAGGGACTCAATACCCCATATTTCCCTCAGAGGAATATATCTGACTAGTAAGAATCTTAAAACCTATGTATTGATATGTCTCCGTAAGGCAATGAAGTGGGTCTAGACTGGCATAAACATGGCATTGAGAATCAGCTCAAACCCACTATAAAAAGGAATTTCAAAAACAAAACAGAAAAACAGGGAAATTCTTTACAATTCCTACAGGGGTTCTGATGAAACCTGGAATGACCCTCTCTACAAGGACAGCTGGATGTGGCATAAGCCTGGACACTTGGGACTGAGAGGTTTGGTGAGATTCAGTGAGCAAATGCAGACCATTTAAAGCAATAATGTGTGGCACACATTCCAAGGGTCCCAGCTCTCCAGGTTGAAGGGAATATTACTACAGCTATAACATGTACGGGAAACCTAGAGAATGGACACACTGTGAATACAAAAGGTTTCTAAAACTCAACTAAGAGTCCCTCTTATGGTGCTCCGGTTTGAATTTCCAACTGCTTTATTATCAATCTCCCAACTTGGAGAGACATCCCCTTTAACCTCCTGGTTCTCACAGGTTGCCAAATTGGCAGAGAATAAAAGGAAGAGGGAGAACCAATGAGAGAATAGCTGTTAGACATTTGGACGGGCACATGTCACTCTAATTTCGCGGCCGGAAGAAGAATTAATCAAATTCTCAGCCACCCACTGGGAAGCTCTATAGGTCCTGAACCAAAATTTTAGACTTGTGATCAGTTCACAAAAATATTACTTGAAAAATGGAGCTCAGGGGCACAACAATTCACAAACTGGCAGAGTACTAAAGGGCAAATATCGTCCAAAAATCTGTTGGGGGAAGGCAACGAGGTGGACCTGAATGCTAGCCAGAATAGCAGGAAACTGATTTCAAGAGGTACATTGGAATCGCCTTCAAAGCACAGGAAGAGGGGCACAACTTCAAAAATGATGCACTTGGCCAAAAAGGGTTTATGCGTTTTCTCTGAATATATTCAACAGAAAAAGCATACACCCTTTTTGGACAAGCAACAAGCCAGCAATGCAAATCTCCACTACAAAGAAGTATCACTTCCCACTTGTCAAAAGGGATATCCGCCAAATGTGTAAAAACCAGAAAGGCAAGACAGGCCCAAGAGAACAGGGAGCCTTATTATGATGATGGGCGGGGTGTAAATTGCAACTCCCTCTCTGGAGGAGTGCACTGTGTTCCCTAAAACAGGTAAAAACCAGAGCAAAGGAGCCAAGGGCACTTCCAGTCTAGGGAATATACCTTGGGAAAACTGAAAATCAATAAGACAGAGCCACCCCAAAATTTAGGGCTGCACTGCTTACAAGAACCTCAACTTGGGTACTCCTTAAATATACGAGGAAAGACAAAAATGGTTCAAAAAATTGTGTTACTATAGTACGATGGAATATCCCTCAGACAGGAAATAAATGTCATAAGGCCAGTAGCATCAAAATGAGTGGATTCAGGTACGATGATTCTAAGTGAAATAAGTCACAGAGAAAAAGTAACTTATCATAAGATATCACTTATGAAGGTCCTGTATACATGGCTACACATGAACTGAGTTAGGAAAGACAACAGAGTCTCACATTTAGAAAACATTCTTATGCCTGCCTAAGGGGGAAGGAGAGGTGAGGTGATGAATAAAACCGGAGTTTGATATCAGTACAGGTACCGTTCCAAAAACCAACTACGGATTATACAAGTCCTACTCCTCCGTCAGTGAAAGGGACTCAAAACCCCATATTTCCCACAGAAGAATATATCTGACTAGTAAGAATCTTAAAACCTATGTACTGATATGTCGCCGTAAGGCAATGAAGTGGGTCTAGACTGGCATAAACATGGCATTGAGAATCAGCTCAAACCCACTATAAAAAGGAATTTCAAAAACCAAACAAAAAAATAGGGAAATTTTTTTACAATTCCTTCAGGGTCTCTGACGAAACCTGGAATTACCCTATCTACAAGGACAGCTGTATGTGGCATAAGGATGGACACTGGGGACTGAGAGGATTGGTGAGATAGGGTCAACAAAAGCAGACCATTTAAAGCAATAATGCGTGGCACACATTCCAAGGATCCCAACTCTCCAGGTTGATTGGAATTTTACTACAGCTATAACATGTACGGGAAAGCAAGAGAATGGACACACTTTGAATACGAATGGTTTCTAAAACTCAACTAATCGTCCCTCTCCCGGTGCTTCGGTTTGAATTTCCAACTGCTTTACTATCTATCTCCCAACTTGGAGAGACAACCCCTTTAACCTCCTGGTTCTCACAAGTTGCAAATTAGGCAGAGGATGAAAGGAAAGATGGAGAACCAATGAGAGAGTAACTGTTAGGCATTTGGACGGGCACATATCACTCTAATTTCCCCGCAGGAAGAAGAATTAACTGAAGTCTCAGCCACCCGCCGGGAACCAGTATAGATCCTGAAGCAAAATTTTGTACTTGCGGTCAGCTCACAAAAAAACGAGTTGAAAAATGGAGCTCATAGGCACAGCAATTCACAAACTAGCAGAGTAATAAAGGGCAACTATCGTCCAAAAATCTGTTGAGGGAAGGTAACGAGGCGAAATTGAAAGGGAGGCAGAATAGCAGGAAACAGATTTCAAGAGGTACATTGGAATTGCCTTTAAAGCACCGGAAGAGGGGCACAATTTCGACCATGATGCACTTGGCCAAAAAGGGCGTATGTGTTTTCTCCTGAATATATTCAAGAGAAAACTCATACGCCCTTTTTGGCCAACAAGCGGGCAATGCAAATCGGAACTACAAAGAAGTATCACTTCTCACCAGTCAAAAGGGACATCCACAAAATGTGTAAAAACTAGAAAGGCAAGACAGGCCCTGGAGAACAGGGAGCCTAGTTATGCTGATGGACAGGATGTAAATTGCCAACTTCCTCTCTGGAGGAGTGCATTGTGTTCCCTAAAACAAGTAAACAACAGAGCTACAGAGCCAAGGGCACTTCCTGTCTAGGGAATATACCTTGGGAAATTTGAATATCAATAAGACAGAGACACCTCAAAATTTAGGGCTGCACTGCTTACAAGAACCTCAACTTGGGTAGACCTTAAATATCCCAGGAAAGACAAAAATGCTTCAAGAAATTGTGTTACTTACGTACGATGGATTATCCCTCAGCCCTGAAATCAATGTCATAAGGCCTGTAGCAGCAAAATAAGTGGATTCAGTTATGATGATTCTTAGTGAAATGAGTCACAAAGAAAAAGAAACTTATCATAAGATATCACTTATGAAGGTCCTGGAAAGGTGGCTACACATCAACTCAGTTAGGAAAGAGAACAGAATAATGAAACTTATCATAAGCTATCATTCATAGCGGGAATGTACCCATGGCTACACATGAACTGAATTACAAACACAACAGAGTCACACATTTGGAAAACAAATTTCTGCATGATTAAGGGGAAAGGCGGGGTGGGGTGATACATAAATCTACAGTCCAAAATTAGCACAGATACCGTTCCATAAATCAAGTATATAATAGACAGCACCTTCTCCCGGCACAATGAACTGGACTCAACAACCCCTATTCATTGCAGAGGAATATATCTGACTAGTAACAATTTTAAAACATATGTATTCTCATGTCTCCATAAAGGAATCATGTGTGTGTATAATGGCATGAACACAGCACTGAAATTCAGCTAAACCCCCTTATAAAAATGAATTTCAAAAGCAAAATGCAAAAACAGCGAAACAGAGAGAATGTCTTAAAAATTACGTTCAGGGCCTGTAATGCAACCTGGATTGACCACCTTTACACCCACAGCTGGATGAGACATAAGACTGGACACTTGGAGCTGACAAGATTGCTGAGGTTGTGTGAGCAAAACAACACCACTTAGAGCAATACTGTGTGCTACCCATTCTAGTGGCCCCAACTCTCCATGTTTAAGGGAATATTCCTACAGTTAAAACATGCATGGGAAACCCAGTGGATGGTACACTGTGTAATCTGGAAAGTTTTCTAAAAGGTACCTCATTTTTCCTTTCCTCGTGCTCGGCTTCGCCATTCCATCTGCATTACTAAAAATCTCCCCACTTGGAGTGTCACTGCCTTTAACCTCCTGTTGTGCACAGTTTGCAAATTGTGCAGAGGATGAACAGGAAGAGGGGAAACAAATGAGACATTAGCTGTAGGTGTTTGGATGGGCACATATCTCTCTAGTTTCCCATCAGGAAAAAGAATTAAAAACAGTCTCAGCCTGCAACCGAGGAACCAGACTAGGGCCTAAAGCCATTCTGCGGTATTGCAGCCTGCTCACAAATAAGCGAGTTGAAAAATGGAAATCAGGGGCACAGCAATTCACAAACTTGCAGAGTTATAAAGGACAACTATCATCCAGAAATATATTGAGGTAAGGCAGTGAAGAGGATTTGAAAGCAAGGCAGAATTGAAGGAAACAGATTTCAAGAGGTAGATTGGAGTCGTCTTTAAAGCACATGAAAAGCGACAGATCTTCGACAATGTTGCCCTTGGCTGAAAAGGGAGTAAGTGTATTTTCTTGAATATATTCGGGAAAAAATGCATACGCCCTTTTTGGCCAAGCAAGCCATCAGGCATTGCAAATCCACACTACATAGGAGTGTCACTTACCTCCGGTAAAAAGGGCTATCTGCAAATAATGTAAAAACCACAAATACAGGACAGGCCATGGAGAAAAGGGAGCCTGGTTATGCTGATAGACAGGATGTAAATTGCCAACAGCCTCTCTGGAGAACTGTATGTTGTTTTCTAAAACAGAGCTACAGAGCATAGCACACTTCCACTCATGGGCGTGTATTTTGGGAAAACTAAAAATCCACAACACACAGCCAGCCCAAATTTTAGGGCTGCACTGTTTACAAGAACCTCGACTTCGGTACACTTTAAATATCCCAGGAAAGGAAAAAAAAAATGGATAAAGGTGTTGTGGTACTTGTATACAATGGAATGTCACTCAGACATAAAATCAATGTCATAAGGCCAATAGCAGCATAATGAGTGGCTTTAGGTACGATGATGCTAAGTGAAATGAGCCACAAAGAAAAAGAAACTTATTGTAATATATCACTTATAGAGGGAATGTAAACATGGCTACACATGAACTGAATTTCAAAAGAGAACAGAGTTACACATTTAGAAAACACACTTATGTCTCCTTAAGGGGAAAGGTGATGTGGGGTGATGTGTAAAAGCAGAGTTTGAAATTAGCACAGATACCATTCCATATACCATATATGTAATAGACAAGACCTACTCCATTCTCAATGAACTGGACACAAAACACCCTATTCACTGAGGAGGAATATATCTGACTGGTAATAATCTTGAAACCTATGTATTTATATGTCTCCATAATGGAATCAAGTGTATGCAGATTGGCATAAACACAGATCAATGGAACAGGACAGAAAGTGCAGAGATAAACCTACATACCTATGCCTATCTCACCTATGACAAAGGAGCTAAGGATATACAATGGAGAAAAGACAGTCTCTTCAGTAATTGGTGCTGGGAAAACTGGACGCCTACACATAAAAGAATGAAATTAGAACACTCCATAACACCATACACAAAAATAAACTCTAAATTGATCAGAGATCTAAATATAAGACCAGACACTATAAAACACTTAGAGGAAACCATAGGCAGAACACTCTATGACATAAATCACAGCAAGATCCTTTTTGACCCACCTCCTAGAGAAATGGAAATAAAAACAGAAATCAACAAATGGGACCTAATGAAACTTAAAAGCTTTTACACAGTACAGGAAAACATAAACAAGATGCAAAAACAACACTCAGAATTGGAGAAAATATTTTCAAATGAAGCAATTGACAAAGGATTAATCTCCAAACTTTACAAGCACCACATGTAGCTCAATATCACAAAAACAAACAACCCAATCCAAAAACGGGCAGAAGACCTAAATAGACATTTCTCCAAAGAAGATATACAGATTACCAAGAAACACATGAAAGGATGCTGAACATCACTAATCATTAGAGAAATGCAAATCAAAACTACCGTGAGGTATCACCTCACAGCAGTCAGAGTGGCAATCATCAAAAAAATCTACAAAACAATAAATGCTGGAGAGGCCTTTATTGGAGAAAAGGGAACACACTTGCACTGTGGGTGGGAATGTAAATTGATATGGGCACTAGGGAGAACAGTAAGGAGGTTCCTTTAAATAACTAACAATAGAAGTACCATACGATCCAACTACTGGGCATTTGCCTTGTGAAAACCATAATTCAAAAAGAGTTATGTACAAAAATGTTCATTGCAACTCTATTTACAATAGCCAGGACATGGAAGCAACCTAAGTGTCCATCGACAGATGAATGGATAAAGAAGATATGGCACATATATACAATGGAATATCACTCAGCTATAAAAAGAAGCAAAACTGCGTTATTTGCACTGAGGTGGATGGACTTAGAATCTGTCCTACAAAGTGAAGTAAGTCAGAAAGGGAAAAACAAATACTGTATGTTAACAGAGATATACGGAATCTAATGAGGAAAAAAAAAAGATTTTGAAGACCTTAGTGGCAGGACAGGATTAAGAACACAGACATAGGCAAAGGACGTGAGGACACCGGAAGGGGGATGGGTAAGATGGGTCGAAGTGAGAGAGTGGCCTGGACATAAATACATTACCACATGTAATACTGATAGCTACTGGGAAGCAGCCACATAGAACAGGGAGATCTGCTCGGTGCTTTGTGACCACCTAAAGGGGTGGGATATGGAGTGTGGGAGGGAGATGCAAGAGGGAGGGGATCTGGTGATATTTGTATATGTATAGCTGATTCACTTTGTTATACAGCAGAAACTAACACTCCATTGTAAAGCAATTATACTCCAATAAAGGTGGAAAAAAAAAAAAAAAAAAAAAAGAAAGTCCAGGGATAAACCTACACACCTATGCTCAACTAATCTATGACAAAGGAGGCAAGACTTTACAATGGAGAAAAGAGACTTTCTTCAGTCAGTGGTGCTGGGAATTATGGACAGCTATATGTAAAAGAATGAAATTAGAACACTCCCCAACACCATACATAAAAATATATTCAAAATCGATTAGAGACCTTAATGTAAGACCGGACAGTATAAAACTCTGAGAGGAAAACTTACGAAGAATACTCTGACGTAAATCACAGCAAGATCTTTTTTTGATCCATCTCCTATAGTAATGAAATAAAAAAAAAAAGAAGCTAAACAGATGGGACCTAATGAAACGTAAAAGCTTTTGCAAAGCAAAGGAAACTACAAACAAGATGAAAAGACAACCCTCAGAATGGCAGAATATATTTGCAAACGAATCAATGGACAAATGATTAATCTCGAATATATATAAACAGCTCATGAACCTCAACATTAATAAGACAAAAAACCCAATACAAAAATGGAAGAAGATCTAAATAGACATTTCTTCCAAGAAGACATAGAGATGGCCAAGACGCACATGAAAATCTGCTCAACATCACTAATTATTAGAGAAATGGAAATCGAAACTACAATGAGGTATCACGTCACACCTGTTAGAATGGGCATCATCAGAAAATCTACAAACAACAAATGCTGGAGAGGGTGTTGAGAAAAGGAACCTTCTTCCACTATTGTTGGGAATGTAAATCGATACAGTCTCTAAGGAGAACAGAATGGAGGTTCCTTAAAAAACTAAAAATAGAATTACCATATAATCCAGCAATCCCACTACTGGGCATATACCGAGAGAAAACCATAAATCAAAAGGACACATTCACCACAATGTTCATTGCAGCACTATTTACAATAGCCAGGTAATGAAAGCAACCTAAGTGCCCACAGACAGACGAATGGATAAAGATGTGGTACATATATACAATGGAATATTACTCAGCCATACATAGGAATGAAATTGGGTCATTTGTAGAGACCTTGATGGATCTAGAGACTGTCATACAGAGTGAAGTAAGTCAGAAAGAGAAAAACAAATATTGTATATTAATGCAAATATGTGGAACCTAGAGAAATGGTACAGATGAACCGGTTTGCAGGGCAGAGATAGAGACACAGATGTAGAGAGCAAACATATGGACACCAAGGGGGGAACACCATGGGAGGGTGGTGGTGGGATGAATTGGGAGACTGAGATTCACATGTGCACACTTATATGTATAACATAGATATCCAATAAGAACCTGCTGTATAAAGGAAATAAATAAATTTTAAAAAATTAAAAATAAATAAATAACATTTAATAAAATAAAACAAAAAAAAAGTTTTTCCTTTCATATAGACGTCTTTATATTAATGCATTATTTCCATGTTTATATCTCTAAATTAAAAAAAAGAGGAATAAATAAAACCTACCTTGAACCAAAAAGAAAAAAGGAAAAAAAAACAAAAAAACAGAACCCACCAGTTATACAGAGGAAAATCGTATCAGGGAACTTGCTCCAGTGGTAAAAAATTCTTAAGTTGGTCGGAAGTGGGAAATCATCTCCCATGCAGTCAGCAGCGCTCCCCCCCCCCACAAGGAGCATCCTCACTGAAAAGCTGGGGGACTATGTCGAGGCGTCTGTGAGTAAATGTGAGCTGAGCCCCAGTCCTGCTGCAGCTGAAAACTTCCCACCCTTTCCAGGTAAAACACCTGAATATGTACAAGAACTTGCAAGCCTAGAGGAAGGGCTGTGGAGCCACACCAGCGACAGCATGCAGGCCGACTTGGTGCCTGCAGGACAGCCAGGATGGTCCTGGCACCAGATGCTCTTCTGGAAGCTTTCCATTTCCCTGCCTGAGATACCCATCCTGCCATGGTCCCCACTGCTTTTTTACTTCCTCACCTCTGCCTGGGGAGAAATTCCAGCGGCAGGTATGGGTGACACATCCTCTTCTTTAGCAGGTGGCAGCCTGGCAACTCCTGCAGAAAGTCCAGCAGAGCCCCACTCACACTGGGCAACCCACAAAGCCACGGCCCCTCACTCCCTCCCACCAACCCAGCCCCGACACTGCTGATGGGGCAGAGAATATGGCGTCAGGCACAGCTACAGGAGCTCTTGCTGACTGGAGAGGTGTTTATATTGACCTCAACCCAGGCACACCTGGGGAGGGCTGGCAGGCGGTGTCAGGCTGCCCAAATCAGCCAATCCTCACCCCTCCGGGGCTCACAGTTGCAGAAAATGAGCCTTGCTAAACGGGCCAGGCCCAAGGAACAGGTGTGGGCTCTTGAGACTCAGGCTAGACAAGGGGCTGCAGCTGCGCCTTGTTTTCTTATAATTTTATGTGGTCCATGAGTGGAAAACAACTTCAAGAAGACCCTATCCTAATAAGAGGAACCCAGGAGTCAGGGAGAGGAGTGATGGTGGGTGGAGATAGTGGCCTGGTGCCCTGGCTGCAGTGGAAGTGTCTGGAAGACCAGGCAGAGAGAGGCCGCACAGAGTGATACCTGGGGTCACAGACCTGTCAGAGCCGCTGTTTGTTAGTTCAAGTCCTGCTCTGAGGTGTTCTGTGTCAGCTGTGAGCGACAGGTGAGCTGGGGGTTCTCTGCAAGGTGGGCTATGTGCACGGTTCCTGTGTGTCCAGCCCTTCTGGGGTACCTGCCCAAAGGGAGCTCCATATCCTGGGAAGGGCCTGACTATGAGAGCCCCATTGGCTGCTGGGTAGCTGCACAGGTGAGCTCCATACCCTGGGAGGGACTTGACCACGAGAGCCCCGTGGGCTGTGGGGGTGGAGGTGCAGCCCAGGTGAGCTCCATATCCTGGGATTGGCCTAACCACGAGAGCCCCATGGGCTGCTGGAGACCTGGCAAAGTATATCAGGACAGTCAGTGAAGCCACCGAGGATACACATCAAGTAGCTCCTATTTCCTACACACTGCTGGTCAGTCTACCATCCACCAGGCCATGGCATTCTGTATTAGACTTCAATGATGCTTTCTTCTGTATTCCACTCATCTCAGAGTCACAAGAATTTTTGGCTTGTGAGTGGCAGGACACAACATGCAACAAAAGCAATAATGCTGGGCCGTCCTGCCACAATGGTTCAAAAATCCGCACACCATCATTGGGGAAATGTCCTCTAAAGACCTAAAAGTTCTACCTCTGTAAAAGGGAACCCTCCTTCAATATGCAGATGACATTCTGATCGCCAGGCCTACTAAAGACGCCTCTGAACTACCTAGCCAAGAAAGGATAGAAGGTGTCCAAGAAAAAGGCTCAAATATCCCAGGCTAAGGTGACATGCCTGGGCTTCATTCTCACAGATATTCGGAGAAACGCATCCCAGGATAGGGAAGAAGCCATTTGCAGCCTTACCTCTTCTAAAACTAGAAGACAGTTTAGGGGTTCCTGGGGAGGCCAAGGTTTTCTGCATCTGGATCCCTAACTACAGTCTAATAGCTGGGCCTGACATGAAACACTGACACGAAAAGATGATAATCCTTTTTAATAGAATCCAGAAGCAGCCTTTCAAGAATGGAAAGAGCAGTCAATTCAGGCCATTGCCCAGGAACTCCCTAATTTAGCTAAACCCTTTTACCTTTACATACCTGGTCAAAGGTTAATCGCCCTTAGAGCCTTAGTGCAAAAACTGCGACCACTTGAAATGGAGCAACACAAGAATGCTCTTCAGGTATGATAAACTATGGTCACCAAGGGCTTTGCCCACTGCCCCATCAGGCCAGGATACTGGGGTATCTAAAAAGCTGGAAATCAGCAGCCTGCAAGGCCAGCTCCCTCCTAAGGGAAAAGGAACCCACGTGGTGATCCTAACCACCCATCATGCCCTGAAGTTACAGGGGTCGCTCTGTGGACACACTGACCTCGAGTGAGGAGGCCCTCCAACTCCAACCTCCAGAGAGACAAACGGGGGCAATGGGCCCCCAAGATGACTCGTGTGACCATCACTTGACCTGGAGTTTCTCTCAGAAAACAAGTCTGTGCCCCAAAGGAGCAGACTACTGCTTGCAGGACATACTGCACCCAGACGGGAGCTAATAAGCTTGTCGGGGAAAAGTATATCACGCTTTCACCATAGAAAACCCTACAGAAACCACGGTGATGGTGGCCAATATGACCGGCTGGACTGCTGACTACTTCAAAAGGCCATTGACTCAGTGGACGTCATGGTCCTGGATCACCACTGACACTGGACTGTCTGGGAGTTGAGCAGGCAGGGCTCTGACACATGGTGCTGTTTATACATTAATTCAGGGACCTAATTAAAGAAAGCACAGACTACTGGTCAGAGCATCTAGGCTGGCAAAAACCGTCAGCCTAAGTTCACCGAACAAATGTTTGGTGGGGTGAAACCTGCCACCGCAGCATCTCTGTGCATCTCTTTCCTGGACCCTTAAATGTCATTAGAATCTATAACACTTCCAATGCTGGTGCTCAGGTGGTCGAGCAGTGAGGCAGGAATCCTTGGGACAATCAACCTCACCTGGAGGCTGCTGGGGAGAAGTTTTGCCCCTCCCCCCGTGTATGAGGGCTCCCACCTCAGCATGAAGCAGTTACAAATGAGGGATCTGCACCCTCAGCACCCCAAGAATGAGGAACGGGACAAAAACAGAGGAGGTGTTCATCACCGGCAAAGTTCATTAAAAATTCCTGCGAGATAAAAAGAGAATCTGGGCAATAAAATAAAGTCTAACCTGTTTTTCCTTTGTGCTTTGTCTAATTTCACGTGCTCCTAGGGTTCCACATGCAGAGGTCCCACACCAGGCACTTCAGGCCCGATTACCTAGTGCAGAATGGCTGGGCTGACACCTCAGCTAGTGGGGTCCCATGCAGAATCCGTGACATAGAGCCTGAGCTGCAGGCAACCCAGCCCTCCAGAGCTCGATCCGCTCCCTCCTGCTGATGCTGCCGGGATCCCTACACAGCAGCCCAGCCCACAGCCCGCGGGGGAGTGCACGCTCTCACCTCTCCATTCTGTTTTCAAAATATAAAGTTTCCTTTGTTTCTGAACCAAACTCAGTCTTGATCTGTTGGCACCAATGACACTGGGCACGGGGACTCCTGTTGGGGTCCACTCTGGAGGATCAGTAACAGAAATAGAGAACATTGTAACTTCAATGAACAGATGTGTGAGCCAAACTGTAGTTAACATAGAGCAGTGTATAAGGCTCGGTTAAAATAAGATGTTTCTAAGACTTACATTTGATATTTCCATCACTTTATTATAAGCAAGTTCAGTGAAGACGTCTGTCTTATTTGTCAGGTCAACATTAAAGAAATGAAGTGATTTATTCCCAAGGATGTACATAGAATGCTCGGCTGAAGCTTCAGTCTTGTTTTGAATGCTTTTCCATTGAAAATGATATCTCTCTTTCAGCTTCCCCATTTCTGAGAAGTATAAAATCTTATAATTTATTATTACCAAAGGGGAAAGGTAGGAGAAGGGATAAATTAACAGTTTGGGATTAACACATACACACGGCTATGTACAAAACAGATCATCAACAAGGAACTACTGTATAGCACAGGGAAGTACACTGAATATTTTGCAATAACCTATAAGGGGAAATAATCTGAAAAAGAATAGATATTTTTATTGACATCATCTATCAATGAGAGATAAAATGTAAACTAAGCAAGGCCGATGGTGAACACTTCTGATCCCGAAGATTTCAATCATCTAAAGTTTGGACTCTGCCTATTTTCCAAGGCCCTTAATGGACATATGTGTAGCCGTAGCTTAAAAATTCCCCAGTTTGGGGTTCGGGGAGGCACTGATTTGGAAAAATTCCTGGTGTTCTCCTTACATGCACGGGACCATTCCTACGGCTATAACATGCCTGTCACACCTAGAGGATGGTACACCGTTTGATCGGAAAGAGTTTGGAAAAGGCACCTCATCTCCTCATCGCCTGGTGCTCGGGTTCACCCCTCCAGCATCTTTCCTAACAATTTCCTCACTTGGGGATATCAGCACCGTCAACATCCTGTTGCACACAGTTTGGAATTTGTCCGGAGGATGAAGCGGAAGGATGAGAAAAATTTAGAGACAAGTCCTAGTTGTTCGGACAGGCACATGCCACTCTAATTTCCAATGCGGAAGACAAATTCATCAAAGGCTAGAATTGCCAACGGAAACAGAATAAGACTAGAGGAAATCCCGCTGTTTTGTGTCCAGTTTCCAAAAACACAAGTTGAAAAATGGAACTCAGGGGCACTAAAATTCATGAATCTGCAGAGTTGAAAATATCTATCGTCAAAAAATATCTTGAGGTAAGTCACAGAAAAGGACTTGTAAGCAAGGGAGAGTGGCAGGAAACAGATTTGAAGAGGTAGAAAGGACTCCCAATTAAAGCACAAGAAAAGGGGCTGAACATGGCCAATGATGCAGTTGGCCAAAAAGGGCGTATGCATTTTTTTCTGAATATATTCAAGTAAAGGCCATACACACATTTTATCCAACCAAACAGGTAGGCACTGGAAATCTATACTACAAAATGTATCACTTCACATCAGTCAGAAGGGCCATCCACATAAAGTGTAAACACCAGAAATGTAGGACAGGGTGAGGAGAAAAGGGAGGCCTGTGAGGCTGATAGTGGAAATGTAATTTGCCAACGGCCACTCTGGAGAAGTGTATTGTGTTTGCTAAAACATCTAAAAAATGAGCTACAGAGCATAGGGCACTTGTACTCATGGGCGTATACCTTGGGAAAAACAAAAATCGAAAGAAAACAGGCACCCCAAAGTTTACCACCTCTCTGTTAAAAAGGGCCTCAACTTGGATATAAAATAAATGTCCCTGGAAGGATAAAATGGATAAAAGAGTTGGGGTACTTATGTAGAGTGGAATATTACTCATCCAGAAATCAATGAAATAAGGCCAGTTGTAACAACTCTGGAGGAGTTACATACGATCATTCTAAGTGACATATGACAGAAAGAAAAATACACATATCATAAGATGTCACTTAAAGGTGGAATCAAAAATGGCCACACATGAAATAAATTACAAAACAGAAACATAGTCAAATATGTAGAAAATAGACATAAGGTTGCTAAATGGAAAAGGTGGGGAAGGGTGAGGTATTATCCAGGAGGTTGAAATTAGCAAAGACACCATTCCAAATACGAAATTGAATAACTGACAAGGCCTACACGGTACCTCAAAGAACTGCACTCAGCGCACTCAAGTCACTGGAAAATAATATAAATGACTGGTAAGCATCTGAAAAAGAATTTATTGTTGTCTCACAGTACATGAATCAAGTGGATGTACAGCAGCAAAAAACATAGCTTTGAAAATCAGCTGTAACCAATATAAAAATAAATTTAAAAATATTTATAAAAACAGTGAGACAGACAAAACTTCTTACAACTTTTGTTGAAGGGCTACGATGTAACATGGATTGAACACATGTAGACCCACAGCAGGATGATATATAAGGCAGGAAGCTATGCACGCTAAGAGATGTTAGAGAGGCTGGGTGAGTAAAGGCAGACCTTTTAAAGTAATACTGCCTGATTCCCATTCCTTGGGTCCCAAATCTGCAGGTTCAAGTGAATCTTCCGACAGCGAAAACATGCCTGGGAAACCGAGACGAATGTACACCGTGTGACCAGGAAAGGTGTCTAAAATACACCTCATTTTTGATCTCCTGGTGCTGGGGTTCGCCATTCCAGCCAAATTACTAACAATCTCCCCACTTGGAGAATCAGCACCTTTAACCTCCTGTTTCACACAGTTTGCAAATTCTGCAGAGGATAAACGGGAAGAGGGGGAACCAATGAGAGACAAGCTATAGGATTTTTGACAGGCACATGTCACTCTAATTTCCCATTAGGAAGAAGAATTAACCAAAGGCTCAGCCTGCCTCCCCAGAACCAGAATAGGGCCGGAAGCAATACAATGGTTTGGCGACCAGCTCACAAAAAATGCGAGTTGCAAAATGGGGCTCAGGAGCAAACAATTCAAAGACCTGCAAAGATAAAAATGATAACCAACGTCCAAAAATATATTCAGGTAAGGCAACGAAGAGGATCTGAATGAGAGGCAGAATTGCAGGAAACAGATTTCAAAAGGTAGATTGGACTCACATTTAAAGCATATGAAAAGCAGCAGAATTTCTAACATGATGCAGTTGGGCAAAAGGGTGTATGCGTTTTTTTTCGTGAATATCTTCAGGAAAAAAACACATACAGAGTTTTTGGCCAACCAAGCAAGCGGGAAATGCAAATCCGCACAACAAAGAAGTCTCAATTTCCATTGCCCAGAAAGGCCATCCAAAAAATGTGTACAAACCAGAAATGCAGGAGAGGCCATGGAGAACAGGGAGCTAGTCAGGCTGATGGGTGTGGTATAAATATCGAAGACCCACTCTGAAGAACTGTATGCTGTTTCCTAAAACATCTAAAATACAAAGCTACCGAGCATAGGGCACTTCCACTCATGGACATATAACTTGGGAAGACTAAATATCAACAACACAATGGCACCCCAAAATTTAAGGCTGCTCTGCATACAAGAACCTCAACTTCAGTACAACTTAAGTATTCCAGGAAAGAGAAAATTGCGTAAAGAACTTGTGGTAATTTTGTAGAACGGAATATCACTCAGACATGAAATCAATGTCATAAAGCCAGTAACAGCATAATGAGTGGATTTAGGTACGATGATTCTAAGTGAAATAAGTCACACAGAAAAAGAAACTTATCATAAGATATCACTTATGAAGGTCCTGTAAACATGGCTACACATGAACTGAGTTAGGAAAGAGAACAGAGTCTCACATTGAGAAAACACTCTTATGCCTGATAAGGGGAAAGGAGAGGTGGGGTGATGCATAAAACCAGACTTTGATATTAGCACTGGTACCATTCCATGAAGCAAATACAGAATAGACAAATCCTACACCTTCCTCTGTGAACGGGACTCAACACCCCTATTCCACACAGAGGAATATATCTGACTAGTAAGAATCTTAAAACCTATATATTCATATGTCTCCATAAGGGAATCAAGTGTGTCTAGACAGGCATAAACACGTCGGTGAAAATCAGCTCAACCCCATTATAAAAATGAATTTCAAAAACAAAACAAATAAAAACAGCGAAATTTTACACAATTCCTTCAGGGGTTCTGATGAAACCTGGAACGACCCTATCTGCAAAGACAGCTAGATGAGACATAAGGCTGGACACTTGGGGCTGAGAAGACTTGTGAGATTGGGTGAGAAAATGCAGATCCTTTAAAGCAGTAATGCATGCCACCCATTCCATGGGTCCCAACTCTCCAGGTAGAAGGGAATATCAATACAGTTATAACATGTATGGGAATCCTAGAGAATGGACACCCTGTGATGGCAAAAGATTTCTAAAAGGCTCCTAATTTTTCCTCTCCTTGTGCTCCAGTTTGGCATTCCAACTGCTTTACTATCAATCTCCCAACTTGGAGAGTCAGCCCCTGTAAGCTACTGGTTCGCACAGTTTGCAAATTGTGCAGTGGATGAAAGGAAAGAGGGAGAACAAATCAGAGAGTAGCTGTAGGCATTTGGACAGACACATGTCACTCTAATTTCCCATCCGAAAGGAAGAATTAACCAAAGCATCAGCCTGCACCCCCGGAACCAGTATAGGTCCTGTAGCAAAATTGTAGATTTGCGGTCAGCTCACAAAAACACGAGTTGAAAATTGGAGCTCAGGGGCACAGCAATTCACAAACCTGCAGAGTTATAAAGGACAACTCTCTTCCAAAAATCTGTTGAGGGAAGGCAACGAAGCAGACTTGAAAATGAGGCAGAATTGCACAAAACATATTTCAAGAGTTAAACTGGAATCGCCTTTAAAGCTCAGGAAAAGCGTAACAACTTCCACAATGATGCACTTGGCCAAAAAGGGCGTATGCATTTTCTGCTGAATATATTCAGGAGAAAAGGCATACACCCTTTCTGGCCAATTAAGCAACCCCGCAATACAAATCCACACTACAAAGAATTGTCACTTCCCACCGGTCAAAAGGGACATCCGAAAATCTGTAAAATACAGAAAATAAAGACAGAGATGCCAAGAGCATGTTGCAATGTGATCCCGGGGTTCATGGAGGATTGTGATGACAAGGCCATGTAGCATTGCGCTGACAAAGGCATGGAGCATGTTGATGACAAGGGTCACGGAGCACTGTGATGACAATCCTCACGGAGCATTGTGATTACATGGATCATGGAGCATTGGGATGAAAAGGGCATGGATCATTGTGATGACAAGGGTTATGGAGCATTTTGATGACAAGAGTCCCGGATCACTGTGTTGTCAGGGGTCATGGAGGGTTGTGATGACAGAGGTAATGGAGCACTGTGATGACAAGGGTCATGGAGAAGTGAGATGAGAAGGTCATGGATCTTTGGGCTGAAAATGTTCATGGTGTATTGTGAAGACAGGGGTCATGGAGCACTGTGATGACAAGGTCCTGGAGCACTGTGAGGAGAAGACCATGGAGTCTTGTGATGACAAGTCTCATGGAGCATTCTGATGAAAATGGGCATGGAGCATTGTGATTACAAGGGTCTTGGAGAATTGGGATGACAAGGGCATGGAGCATTTGGATGAGAAGACCATAGAGCGTTCTGATGACATGCATCATGGAGCTTTGTGATGACAAGGGCATGGAGCATTGTGATTACAGGGGTCTTGGAGCATTGTGATGAAAAGGGCATGAATCATTGTGATGGAAACGGCATGGAGACTTGTCATGACAGTGTTCAAGGAGCATACTGACGACAAGTGTCAGGGAGCATTGTGATGACAAGTGTATTGAGCATTGTGATGACAAAGGTCATGGAGCATTGTGATGAGAAACCCCTGTAAAATTGTGATGATGAGAGTCATGGGGCGTTGTGATGACAAGTGTTATGGAACATTGTGATAACAACGGTTTGGAGCATTGTAATGACAGAGGTCATGGAGCATTTTGATTTCATTTTGATGACAATAGCAAGAAGCATTATGATGATGGGCATGGTGCATTGTGATGACAGGGTTCATGGAGCATTGAGATGAAAAGGGGCATGGAGCCTTGTGATTAAAGTGGTCTTGGAGCATTGTGATGACAAGGGCATGGAGCATTGTGATGAGAAGGCAATGGAGCATTCTGATGACATGCATCATGGAGCTTTGTGATGACAAGGACATGGAGCATTGTGATGACAGTGGCATGGAAAATTTGTCTAACAAGTTTCATGGATTATTGTGATGACAGTGGGAATGGCGCATTGTGATGACAAGGGCATGGAGCATTGTGATTACAAGGTCATGGATTATTGTGAAGACAGGTGACAGGGAGCGTTGTGATGACCTATGTCACGGTCCATTGAGATGACAATGGCATGAAGCATTGTGATGCCAAGTGTCATGGAGGATTGTGATGACAAAGGTAATGGAGCATTGTGATGACAAGGGCTTGGAGCATTGTGATGAGAAGTGTCATGGAGCATTGTGATGACAGGGGTATGGAGCATTGTGATGACAACGGACATTGGGAATTTTGATGACAACGTATGAAGCATTTTGATGACAAAGGCATGGAGCTTGCTATGACAGGTGTCATGGGGCATTGCGATGACAGATATATGGAGAATTGTGATGACAAGAGCATGTATCATTTTGATGAGAAGTGTGATGGAGCATTGTGATGACAAGGGGACGGAACACTGTGATACATGGGTCATTGAGGATTGTAAAGACAAGGGCATGGAGCTTTGTGATGAGAAGGGCATCGAGCATTGTAACAAGCATCATGGACCTTTGTTTTGACAAGGGCATGGAGCAATGTGATGACAGGCTTCATGGAGCATTGTGATGAGAAGACCATGGAGCCTTGTGATGACAAGTCTCATGGAGCATTCTGATGAAAAGGGGCATGGAGCATTGTGATTACATGGGTCTTGGAGCATTGTGATTACAAGGGCATGGAGAATTGTGAGAGAAGGCCAAGGAGCATTCTGATGACATGCGTCATGGAGCTTTGTGATGTCCAGGGCAAAGAGCATTGTGATTACAGGGGTCTTGGAGCATTATGATGAAAAGGCTCTGGATCATTGTGATGAAAAAGGCATGGAGCCTTGTCATGACAGGGTTCAAGGAGCATACTTATGGAAAGAGTCAGGGAGCATTGTGATGACAAGTGTATTGAGCATTGTGATGACGAAGGTCATGGAGCATTGTGATGAGAAGACCATGGATAATTGTGATGACGAGCGTTATGGGGCATTGTGATGACAAGTGTTATGGAACATTGTGATCACAAGGGTTTGGAGCATTGTGATGACAGAGGTCATGTAGCATTTTGATTTCATTGTGATGACAATAGCATGAAGCATTATGATGATGGGCATGGTGCATTGTGATGAGAGGGTTCAAGGAGCATTGAGATGAAAAGGGGCATGGAGCATTGTGATTACAGTTGTCTTGTAGCATTGGGATGGCAAGGGCATGGGGTATTGTGATGACAATGGTCATGGAGCATTTTCATGACAAGAGCCCTGGATCATTGTGCTGTCAAGAGTCATGGAGCATTGTGATGACAGGGGCATGGAACATTGGTCTGACAATTTCATGGATTATTGTGATGACAGTGGGCATGGCGCCTTGTGATAACAAGGAATGGAGCATTGTGATGACAAGGTCATGGATTATTGTGAAGACAGGTGTCAGGGAGCATTGTGATGACATGTGTCAAGGTGCATAGTGATGACAATAGCATGGAGCATTGTGATGCCAAGTGTCATGGAGGATTGTGATGACAAATGTAATGGAGCATTGTGATGACAAGGGCTTGGAGCATTGTGATGAGAAGTGTCATGGAACATTGTGATGACAAGGGCATGGAGCATTGTGATGACAACGGCCATTGAGAATTTTGATGACAACGTCGTGAAGCATTGCGATGACAAGTACATGGAGATTGCTATGGCAGGGGTCATGGAGCATTGCGATGACAAGTGCATGGATAATTGTGATGACAAGAGCATATAACATTGTGATGAGAAGTGTCCTGGCGCATTGTGATGAGAGGGACGTGGAGAATTCTGATGACAAGGGACATGGAGCATTGTGATGACCAGGGCATTCAGCGTTGTGATAGCAAGACCGTGGAACATTGTGTTGAGAAGATCATGGGTAATTGTGATGACGAGCGTCATGGAGCACTGCAATGACAAGGGGAATGGAGCATTGTGATGCCAGGTGTCATGGATCATTTTGATGAGAGCGGTCATGCAGCCTTCTTATGACCAGCTTGTGGAGTATTGTGATGACACTGACATGGAGCATTGTGATGAAAAGGGCATGGAGCATTGTGATGAAAAAGGCATGGAGTCTTTTCATGACAGGTTTCAAGGAGCATTCTGACGACAAGTGTCAGGGAGCTTTGTGATGACAAGTGTATTGAGCATTGTGATGACAATGGTAATGGAGCATTGTGATTAGTAGGGCATCGAGCATTGTGATGACAAGTGTTATGGAGCTTTGTGATGACAAGGGCATGGAGCAATGTAATGATAGGTTTCATGGAGCATTGTGATGACAATGGCATGGAGCACTGTGATGCCAAGGGTCATGGAGCACTGTGATGACAAGCGTCACGGAGCATGGTGATTACAGAGGTCATGGAGCATTGGGATGGCAAGGTCATGGCTCATTTTGATGACAAGGGTAATGGAACATTCAGATGACAAGTGTCCCGGATCATTGTGTTGTCACGGGTCATGGAGCGTTGTGATGACAGTGTTCATGGAGCATTTTGATGACAAGGGATTGGTACATTGTGACGATAAGGGCATGTAGCATTGTGATGACTGGGGTTATGGAACATTGTGATGACAGGGTTGAGGAAGTATTGTTATGAATAGTGATGGAACATTGTAAAATCAATGGTGAGAGAGCATTTTGATGAGAAGTGCATTGAGCATTGTGATTACAAGTTTTATGGAGAATTGTGATGACTAGGATGTGGAGCATTGTGATGACAAGTGCATGGCACATTGTGATGACATGGGAAAAGGAGCATTGTGCTGAAAAGCGCATGGAGCATTGAGATGACATGTGTCATGGATCATTGTGCTGACAAAGGCATGGTGCATTTTGATGACAAGGGTCAAAGAGCACTGTGATGAAAAGTTCATGGAGCACTGTGGTGACAAAGGTCAAAGAGACTTTTGTGACAGGGGCATGGACCATTGTGATGAGAAAGGTCATGAATTATTTTGATGACTGGAGTCACAGAGCATTGTGATGACAGGGGTCATTGAGCATTGAGATGAAAAGGGGCATGGAGAATTGTGATTACAGGGGTCTTGGACCATTGTGATGACAAGGGCATGGAATATTCTGATGACATGCGTCATGGATCTTTGTGATGACAAAGGCATGGAACATTGAGATTACAAGGGTCTTGGAGCATTGTGATGACAAGGGTCATGGAGCCTTGGTTGAAAAGGCCGGGGAACATTGTGATGGCAGGGGTCATGGAGCATTGTTATGACAAGGGTCATGGAGAATTGCGATGACAAGTGCATGGAGAATTGTATTGACAAGAGCATGTAACATTTTGATGAGAAGTGTCATGGAGCACTGTGATGACAAGGACATGTAGAATTGTGATGACCGGGGCATGGAGCATTGTGATGGCAAGACCGTGGAGCATTGTGATGAGAAGACCATGGATAATTGTGATGATGAGCATCATGGAGCACTGTAATGTCAAGGGGAATGGAGCATTGTGATGACATGTGTCATGGATCATTGTGATGACAAGGGTCATGGACCATTCTGATGACAAGCTTGAGGAATAATGTGATGACAATGGCATGGAGCATTGTGATGAAATGGGCATGGAGCATTGTGATGAAAAAGGCATGGAGCCTTTTCATGACAGTGTTCAAGGAGCATTCTGACGACAAGTGTCAGGGAGCATTGTGATGACAAGTGTATTGAGCATTGTGATGACAATGGTAATGGAGCATTGTGAAGAGAAAGGCATCGAGCATTGTGATGACAAGTGTTATGGAGCTTTGTGATGACAAGTGCATGGAGCAATGTAATGATAGTTTCATGGAACATTGTGATGACAATGGCATGGAGCATTGTGATGCCAAAGGTCATGGAGTACTGAGATGACAAGCGTCACGGAGCATTCTGATTACAGGGGTCATGGAGCATTGTGATGATAAGGGCATGTAGCACTGTGATGAGAGTGGTCATGGAACACTGTGATTACAGGGGTGAGGGAGTATTGTGATGACTAGTGATGGAACATTGTGATATATGTGTTGAGAGAGCATTTTGATGAGAAGTGCATGGAGCATTGTGATGACAAGTGTTATGGAGCATAGCAATGATAAGGATGTGGAGTATTGTGATGACAAGCGCAATGGCGCATTGTGATGACATGGGTCATGGAGCATTGTGCTGACAAGCACATGGAGCATTTTGATGACAAGTGTCATGGAGCATTGTGCTGACAAAGGCATGGAGCATTTTGATGACAAGGGACACAGAGCATTGTGATGAAATATTCATGGAGCATTGTGGTGAAAAAGATCACAGAGCCTTGTCTGACGAGGGCATGGACCATAGTGATGGGATAGGTCATGAAGCATTGTGATGACTGGAGCCACGGAGCATTGTGATGAAAGTGGTCATGGAGCATTGTGATGACAAGCGCATGGAACATTGTGATGACAGGGGCATGGAACATTGGTCTTACGAATTTCATGGATTATTGTGATGACAGTGGGCATGGAGCATTGTGATGACAAGTGCATGGAGCATTGTGGTGACAAAGGCATGGAGCATTTTGATGACAAGAGACACAGAGCACTGTGATGAAATATTCATGGAGCATTGAGGTGTAAAAGATCACATAGCCTTGCTTGAAGAGGAGATGGAACACTGTGATGACAAACGTCATGAAACATTGTGATGACTGGAGTCACGGAGCATTGTGATGACAGGGGTCATGGAGCATTGCTCTGACAAGATTATGGATTAGTGTGATGAGAATGGGCATGGCGCATTGTGATGACAAGGGCATGGAACATTGTGATGACAAGGTCATGGAGTACTGTGAAGACAGGTGTCAGGGAGCATTGTGATGACATATGTCTTTGTCCATTGTGATGACAATGGCATGGAGCATTGTGATACCAAGTGCCATGGAGGATTGAGATGACAAAGGTAATGGAGCATTTTGATGACTAGGGCTTGGAACATTGTGATGACAATGGTCATGGAGCATTTTGATGACAAGGGCATGGAGAATTGTGATGACAAGGGCCATTGAGAATTTTGATGACAACGTCGTGAAGCATTGTGAGGACAAGCACATGGAGCTTGCTATGACAGTGGTCATACAGCATTGCGATGACAAGTGCATGGAGAATTGTGATGACAAGATCATGTAACATTGTGATGATCAGTGTCACGAAGCATTGTGATGACAAGGACGTGGAGAATTGTAATGACTTGGGACATGGAGCACTGTGATGAACAGGGCATGGAGAATTGTGATAGCAAGACCGTGGATCACTGTGATGAAAAGACCATGGATAATTATGATGAAGAGCGTCATGGATCACTGTAATGACAAGGGGTATGGAGCATTGTGATGGCAGGTGTCATGGAGCATTTTGATGAGAGGGGTCATGGAGCATTGTGATGACAAGGGTAATGGAGCATTGTGATGAGACGGTCATGGAGCATTGGCCTGAAAATGTTCATGGAGTATTGTGATTACAGTGGTCAAGGAGCATTGTGATGATAAGGGAATGGAACATTTTGATGACAAGGTCCTGGAGCAGTGTGATGAGAAGACCATGGAGCCTTGTGATGACAAGTCTCATGGAGCATTCTGATGAATAGGGGCATGGAGCATTGTGATTACAAGGGTCTTGAAGCATTGTGATGACAAGGTCATGGAGCATAGTGATGAGAAGGCCATGGAGCATTCTGATGACATGTGTCATGGATCTTTGTGATGACAGGAGAATGGAGCATTGTGATTACAGGGGTCTTGGAGCATTGTGATAACAAGGGTCATGGAGCCTTGGATGCCAAGGCGGTGGAACATTGTGATGCCAGGTGTCATGGGGCATTGTTATGACAGGGGTAATGGAGCATTGTGATGACAAGGGCATGGAACATTGGTCTGAAAATTTCATAGATTATTGTGATGAGATTCTGCATGGAACATTGTGATGACTAGGGCACGGAACACTGTGATACATGTGTCATGGAGGATTGTAATGACAAGGGCATGGAGCATTGTGATGAGAAATGTATCGAGCATTGTGATGACAAGTGTCATGGAGCATTGTGGTGACAAGGGCATGGAGCAATATGATGAGAGGTTTCATGTAGCATTGTGATGAAATAGCATGGAGCATTGTGATGCAAAGGGTAATGGAGCTTTGTGATGACAAAGGTCATGGAGCATTTTGATGACAGGTCGTGGTGCATTGTGATGAGAAGTGCAGGGAGCATTGTGATAACAGAGTCATGGAGCAAATTGATGAAAAATGTGATGGAACAATGTGATGACAGGGGTTATGGAACATTGCGATGTCAGGGGTCATGGAGCATTTTGATGAAAAGTGTCATGGAGCATTCTGATGAAAAGGTGCATGGAGCATTGAGATTACAGGGGTTTTGAAGCAATGTGATTACAAGGGCATGGAGCATTGTGATAAGAAGGCAATGGAGCATTCTGATGACATGCGTCATGGAGCTTTGGGATGACAAGGACATGGAGCATTGTGATTACAGGGGTCTTGGAGAATTGTGATGAAAAGGGAATGGATCATTGTGATGAAAAATTCATGGAGCCTTGTCATGACAGGGTTCAAGGAGCATACTGATGACAACTGTCAGGGAGCATTGTGATGATAAGTGTATTGAGCATTGTGATGACAAAAATCATGGAGCATTGTGATGAGAAGACCATGGATAATTGTGATGACCAGCGTCACGGGGCATTGTGATGACAAGCGTTATGGAACATGGTGATCAGAAGGGTTTGGTGCATTGTGATGACAGAGGTCATGTAGCATTTTGATATCATTGTGATGACAATAGCATGAAATATTATGGTGATGGGCACAGTGCATAGTGATGACAGGTTTCATGGAGCATTGAGATGAAAAGGGGCATGGATCACTGTGATTACAGGGGTGTTGGAGCATTGTGATGACAAGGGCATGGAGCATTGTGATGAGAAGGCCAGGAGCATTCTGATGACATGCGTCATGGAGCTTTGTGATGACAAGGGCATGGAGAATTGTGATGACAAGGCCGTGGAACATTGTGATGGCAGGGGTCATGGAGCACTGTTATGACAGGTGTAATGGAACATTGTGATGACAAGGGCATGGAGCAATGTGATGAGAGATTTCATTGAGCATTGTGATGACAATGGCATGGAGCACTGTGATGCCAAGTGTCATGGAGCTTTGTGATGACAAATGTCATGGGGCATTTTGATGACAAGGGCGTGGTGCATTGTGATGAGAAGGGCAGGGAGCACTGTGATGACAGGGTCATGGAGCAATTTGAATAAAAGGGTCATGGAATATTTTGATGACAGGGGTTATGGAACATTGTGATGTCAGGGGTCATGAAGCACTGTGATGAAATTGGTCATGGAGCATTTTGTGACCGGGGTTATGGATCATTGTGATGTCAGGGGTCATGGAGCATTGTGATGATAAGGGCATGGAGCACTGTGATGTCAGTGGTCATGGAACATTGTGATGACAGGGGTGAGCGAGTATTGTGATGACTAGTGATGGAACATTGTGATATATGTTGTGAGAGAGCATTTTGATGAGAAGTGCATGGAGCATTGTGATGAAAAGTTTTATGGAGCATAGCGATGAAAAGGATGTGGAGCATTGTGATGACATGAGCATGGCACATTGTGATGACATGTGTCACGGAGCATTGTGCTGACAAGCGCATGGAGCATTTTGATGACAAGTGTCATGGACCATTGTGCTGACAATGGCATGGAGCATTGTGATGACAAGGGACACAGAGCACTGTGATGAAAATTTCATGGAGTATTGTGGTGACATATATCACAGAGCCTTGTGTGACGAGGGCATGGGCCATTGTGAGGACATAGGTCATGAATCTTTGTGATGACTGGGGTCACGGTACATTGTGATGAAAGGGGTCATGGAGCATTGTGATGACAAGGGCATGGAACATTGGTCTGACAAGTTTCATGGATTATTGTGATGACAGACGGCATGGAACATTGAGATGACAAGTGCATGGAGCATTGAGGTGACAAAGGTCACAGAGCCTTGTGTGACGAGGGCCTGGACCATTGTGAGGACAAAGGTCAAGAAGCATTGTGATGACTGGAGTCACGGAGCATTGTGATGACAGGGGTCATGGAGCATTGTGATGACAAGGGATGGAGCACTGTGATGACAGGGGCATGGAAAATTGGTCTGACATATTTCATGGATTATTGTGATGAGAGTGGGCATGGCGCATTGTGATGACAAGGGCATGGAACATTGTGATGAAAAGGTCATGGAGTATTGTGAAGACAGTTGTCAGGGAGCATTGTGATGACATATGTCATTGTCCATTGTGATGACAATGGCATGGAGCATTGTGATACCAAGTGTCATGGAGGATTTTGATGACAAAGGTAATGGAGCATTTTGATGACAAGGGCTTGGAACATTGCGATGACAAGGGTCATGGAGCATTGTGATGACAAGGGCATGGAGCATTCTGATGAAAAGGTGCATGGAGCCATGAGATTACAGGGGGTTTGAAGCAATGTGATTACAAGGGCATGGAGCATTGTGATGAGAAGGCAATGGAGCATTCTGATGACATGCGTCATGGAGCTTTGTGATGACAAGGACATGGAGCATTGTGATTACAGGGACTTGGAGCATTGTCATGAAAAGGGAATGGATCATTGTGATGAAAAATGCATGGAGCCTTGTCATGACAGGGTTCAAGGGGCACACTGATGACAACTGTCAGGGAGCATTGTGATGATAAGTGTATTGAGCATTATGATGACAAAGATCACGGAGCATTGTGATGAGAAGACCATGGTTAATTGTGATGACCAGCGTCATGGGGCATTTTGATGACAAGTGTTATGGAACATTGTGATCAGAAGGGTTTGGTGCATTGTGATGACAGAGGTCATTGAGCATTTTGATTTCATTGTGATGACAATAGCATGAAATATTATGGTGATGGGCACGGTGCATTGTGATGACAGGGTTCATGGAGCATTGAGATGAAAAGGGGCATGGAGCATTGTGATTACAGGGGTGTTGGTGCATTTTGATGAGGAGACCATGGAGCAATCTGATGAGATGCGTCATGGAGATTTGTGACGACAAGGGCATGGAGAATTGTGATTACAGGGGTCTTGGAGAACTGTGACGACAAGGGTCATGGAGCGTTGGATGACAAGGCCTTGGAACATTGTGATTGCAGTGGTCATGGAGCATTGTTATGACAGGGGTAATGGAGCATTGTGATGACAAGGGCATGGGACATTAGTCTGAAAATTTCTTGGATTATTGTGATGAGATTCGGCATGGAGCATTGTGATGACTAGGGCACGGAACACTGTAATACCTGTATCATGGGGGATTGTAGTGACAAGGGCCTGCAGCATTGTGATGAGAAGAGTATCGAGCATTGTGATGACAAGCATCATGGAACATTGTGCTGACAAGGGCTTGGAGCAATGTGATGAGAGGTTTCATGTAGCATTGTGATGAAATGCATGGAGCATTGTGATGCCAAGGGTCATGGAGCTTTGTGATGACAAATGTCATGGAGCATTTTGATGACAAGTTCGTGGTGCATTGTGAAGAGAAGGGCGGGGAGGATTTTGATGACAAGATCATGGAGCAAATTGATGAAAAGTGTCATGGATCATTTTGTTGACAGGGGTTATGGAACATTGTGACGTCATGGGTCATGGAGCATTTGGATGAAAAGGGTCATGGAGCATTCTGATGAAAAGGTGCATGGAGCATTGTGATTACAGGGGTTTTGAAGCATTGTGATGACAAGGGCAAGGAGCATGGTGATGAGAAGGCAATGGAGCATTCTGATGACATGCGTCATGGAGCTTTGTGATGACAAGGACATGGAGCATTGTGGTGACAAAGGTCACAGAGCCTTGTGTGACGAGGGCATGGAACATTGTGATGACAAAGGTCATGAAGCATTGTGATGACTGGTGTCATGGAGCATTGTGATGACAAGGGCATGGAGCATTGTGATGACAGGGGCATGGAATATTGGTCTTACATGTTTCATGGATTATTGTGATGACAGTGGGCATGGTGCATTGTAATGACAAGGGCATGGAACATTGTAATGACAAGGTTATGGAGTATTGTGAAGACATGTGTCAGGGAGCATTGTGATGACCTATGCCATTGTCCATTGTGATGACAATGGCATGGAGCATTGTGATACCAAGTGTCATGGAGGATTGTGATGACAAATGTAATGGAGCATTTTGATGACAAGGGCCTGGAACATTGTGATGACAATGGTCATGGAGCATTGTGATGACAAGGGCATGGAGCATTGTGATGACAAGGGCCACTGAGAATTTTGATGACAATGTCGTGAAGCATTGTGATGACAAGCTCATGGAGCTTGCTATGACAGTGATCATGGAGCATTCCGATGACAAGTGCATGGAGAATTGTGATGACAAGATCATGTAACATTGTGATAAGAAGTGTCATGGAGCATTGTGATGACAAGGACGTGGAGAATTGTGATGACATGGGACATGGAGCATTGTGATGACCAGGGAATGCAGCATTGTGATGTCAAGACCGTGGAGCATTGTGATGAGAAGATCACGGATAATTGTGATGACGAGCATCATGGAGCACTGTAATGACAAGGGGCATGGAACATTGTGTATCCAGGGTTCCAGGAGCATTGTGATGACAAGGGAATGGATCATTTTCATGAGAAGGCCATGGAGCATTCTGATGACATGCGTCATGAATCATTGTGACGACAAGGGCATGGAGCATTGTGATTACAGGCGTCTTGGAGCACTATGATGACAAGGGTCATGGAGCTTTGGATGACAAGGCCGTGGAACATTGTGATGGCAGGGGTCATGGAGCATTGTTATGACAGGGGTAATGGAGAATTGTGATGACATGTGCATGGAACATTGGTCTGAAAATTTCATGGATTATTGTGATGAGATTCTGCATGGAGCATTGTGATGACTAGGGCACGGAACACTTGATACATGTGTCATGGAGGATTGTAATGACAAGGGCATGGAGCATTGTGATGAGAAGTGTATCGAGCATTGTGATGCCAAGCGTCATGGAGCATTGTGCTGACAAAGGCATGGAGCATAGTGAAGACATGGGTAAAAGAGCATTGTGATGAAATTTTCATGTAGCATTGTGCTGACAAATTTCACAGAGCCTTTTGATGACGTGGGCATGGACCAGTGTGATGACAAGGTACTGGAGCATTGTGATGAGAGGACCATGGATCCTTTTGGTGACAATTCTCATGGAGCATTCTGATGGAAAGGGGCATGTAACATTGTGATTACAGGGGTATTGGATCCTTGTGATGACAAGACCGTAGAACATTGTGATGGTAGGGTTCATGGAGCATGGTTATGACATGGGCAATGGAGGATTGTGATGAAAAGGGCATCGAGCATTGGTCTGAAAACTTTCATGGATTACTGTGATGAGAGTGGGCATAGAGCATTGTGATGACAAGGGCACGGAACACTGTGATTCATGGATCATGGAAGTTTGTAATGACAAGGGCATGGGGCACTGTGATGAGAGGCTTCATGGAGCATTGTGATGACAAGGGCATGGAGCATTGTGATGACAAGGGTCATGGAGCATTTTGAATACAAGATTCCCATATCACTGTGTTGTCAGTGGTCATGGAGCTCTGTGAAGACAGTGCTCATGGAGCATTGTGATGACAGGGTCATGGAGCATTGTGATAAGAAGGTCATGGAGCATTGGGCTGAAAATGTTCATTGAGTATTGTGATGACAGGGTAATGGGGCACTGTGATGACAAGGTCCTGGGGCATTGTGATGAGAAAACCAAGGAGCCTTGTGATGACAAGACTCATGAAGCATTCTGATGAAAATGTGCATGGACCATTGTGATTACAGGGGTCATGAAGCATTGTGATGAAAATGGCATGGAGCACTGTGATGCCAAGGGTCATGGAGTTTGTGATGACAAAGTTCATGGGGAATTTTGATGACAAGGTCGTGGTGCATTGTGATGAGAAGGGCAGGGAGCATTTTGATGACAGTGTCATGGAGCAATTTGATGAAAAGTATCATGGAATATTTTGATGACAGTGGTTATGGAACATTGTGATGTCAGGGGTCATGGAGGATTGTGATGAAAAGGGTCATGGAGCATATTGATGACAGGGGTTAGGGGACATTGTGATGTCAGGGTTCATGGAGCATTGTGATAATAAGGTCATGTAGCATTGTCATGACACGGATCATGGAACATTGTGATGACAGGGGGGAGAGAGCATTTTAATGAGAAGTGCATGGAGCATTGTGATGACAAGGTTTTTGGAGCACTGTAATGAAAAGGATGTGGAGCACTGTGATGACAAGCGCATGGCGCATTGTGATGACATGGGTTGTGGAGCATTGTGCTCACAAGTGCATGGAGCACTGTGATGACAAGGGTCATGGAGCATTGTGCTGACAAAGGCATGGAGCATGGTGATGACAAGGATCACAGAGCATTGTGATGAAAAGTTCATGGAGCATTGTGGTGAGAAAGGTCACAGAGCCCTGTGTGACGAGGACATGGACCATCGTGATGACAAATGTCATGAAGCCTTGTGATGACAAGCTCATGGAGCTTGCTATGACAGGGATCATAGAGCATTCCGATGACAAGTGCATGGAGAATTGTGATGACAAGATCATGTAACATTGTGATAAGAAGTGTCATGGAGCATTGTGATGACAAGGACGTGGAGAATTGTGATGACATGGGACATGGAGCATTGTGATGACCAGGGCATGGAGCATTGTGATGGCAAGACCGTGGAGCATTGTGATGAGAAGATCACGGATAATTGTGATGACGAGCGTCATGGATCACTGTAATGAGAAGGGGCATGGAGCATTGTGAATCCAGGGTTCCTGGAGCATTATGATGACAAGGGAATGAAGCATTTTCATGAGAAGGCCATGGAGCATTCTGATGACATGCGTCATGAATCATTGTGACGACAAGGGCATGGAGCATTGTGATTATAGAGGTCTTGGAGCACTATGATGACAAGGGTCATGGAGCTTTGGATGACAAGGCCGTGGAACATTTTGATGACAGGGGTCATGGAGCATTGTTATGACAGGGGTAATGGAGCATTGTGATGACAAGTGCATGGAACATTGGTCTGAAAATTTCATGGATTATTGTGATGAGATTTGGCATGGAGCATTGTGATGACTAGGGCACGGAACACTTGATACATGTGTCATGGAGGATTGTAATGACAAGGGCATGGAGCATTGTGATGAGAAGAGTATTGAGCATTGTGATGACAAGCGTCATGGAGCATTGTGCTAACAAAGGCATGGAGCATAGTGAAGACATGGGTAAAAGAGCATTGTGATGAAATTTTCATGTAGCATTGTGGTGACAAATTACACAGAGCCTTTTGATGAAGTGGGCATGGAACAGTGTGATGACAAGGTACTGGAGCATTGTGATGAGAGGACCATGGATCCTTTTGGTGACAATTCTCATGGAGCATTCTGATGAAAAGGGGCATGTAGCATTGTGATTACAGGGGTATTGGATCCTTGTGATGACAAGACCATAGAACATTGTGATGGCAGGGTTCATGGAGCATGGTTATGACATGAGCAATGGAGGATTGTGATGACAAGGGCATCGAACATTGGTCTGAAAACTTTAATGGATTACTGTGATGAGAGTGGGCATAGAGCATTGTGATGACAAGTGCACGGAACACTGTGATACATGGATCATGGAGGTTTGTAATGACAAGGGCATGGAGCAATGTGATGAGAGGCTTCATGGAGCATTGTGATGACAAGGGCATGGAGCATTGTGATGAAAAGGGTCATGGAGTATTTTGAATACAAGATTCCCATATCATTGTATTGTTAGGGGTCATGGAGCTCTGTGATGACAGTGGTCATGAAGCATTGTGATGACAGGGTCATGGAGCATTGTGATAAGAAGGTCATGGAGCATTGGGCTGAAAATGTTCATGGAGTATTGTGATGACAGGGTAATGGGGCACTGTGATGACAAGGTCCTGGGGCATTGTGATGAGAAAACCATGGAGCCTTGTGATGACAAGTCTCATGGAGCATTCTTATGAAAACGTGCATGGAGCATTGTGATTACAGGGGTCATAAAACATTGTGATGAAAATGGCATGGAGCATTGTGATTCCAAGGTTCATAGAGTTTGTGATGACAAAGTTCATGGAGCATTATGATGACAAGGTCGTGGTGCATTGTGATGAGAATGGCAGGGAGCATTGTGATGACAGGGTCATGGAGCAATTAGATGAAATGGGTCATGGAACATTTTGATGACAGTGGTTATGGAACATTGTGATGTCAGGGGTCTTGGAGCATTGTGATGAAAAGGGTGATGGAGCATTCTGATGACAGAGGATATGGAACATTGTGATGTCAGGGGTCATGGAGCATTGTGATGATATGGCATGTGGCATTGTGATGACAGAGGTCATGGAAAATTGTGATGACAGTGGTGAGGGAGTATTGTGATGACTAGTGATGGAACATTGTGATATCAGTGGTGAGAAAGCATTTTGATGAGAAGTGCATGGAGCATTGTGATGACAAGGTTTATGGAGCATTGTGATGACAAGGTTTATGGAGCATTGTGATGACAAGGCTGTGGAGCATTGTGTTGACAATTGCATGGCGCATTTTGATGACATGGGTCATGGAGCATTGTGCTGAGAAGCGCATGGAGCATTGTGATGAGAAGGGTCATGGAGCATTGTGCTGACTAATTCATAGAATCTTGTGATGACAACGGTCACAGAGCATTGTGATGAAAAGTTCATGGAGCATTGTGGTGACAATGGTCACAGAGCCTTGTGATGACGAGGTTAAATACCATTGTGATGACAAAGGTCATGAAGCATTGTGATGACTGGAGTCACGGAACATTGTGATGACAAGGGTATGGAACATTCTGATGACAGGGGCATGGTGCATTGGTCTGACCAGTTTCATTGTTTATTGTGATGACAGTGGGCAAGGCGCATTCTGATGAGAAGAGCATGGAGCATTGTGATGAGAAGGTCATGGATTACTGTGAAGACAGGGGTCTGGGGGCATATGATGACATATGTCATGGTCCATTGTGATGACAATGGCATGGAGTATTGTGATGCCAAGTGTCATGTAGGAATGTGATGACAAAGTTAATGGAGCATTGTGATGACAGGGGTTTGGAGCATTGTGATGACAAGGTTCATGGAACATTTTGATGACAAGGGCATGGAGGATTGTGATGACAAGGGCCATTGAGAATTCTGATGACAAGTTCCTGAAGCATTGTGATGAAAAGCACATGGAGCTTGCTATGACAGGGGTCATGCAGCATTGCGATGACAAGTGCATGGAGAACTCTGATGACAAGAGCATGTAATATTGTGATGAGAATTGTCTTGGAGCATCGTGATGGCAAGACCGTGGAGCATTGTGATGAGAAGACCATGGATAATTTTGATGACGAGCGTCATGGAGCACCGTAATGACAAGGGTCATGGAGCATTGTGATGACAAAGGTCATGGAGCATTCTGATGACAAGCTTGTGGAGTATTGTGATGACAATGGCATGGAGCATTGTGAGGAAAAGGGCATGGAGCCTTTTCATGACAGGGTTCAAGGAGCATTCTGACGAAAAGTGTCAGGGAGCATTGTGATGACAAGTGTATTGAGCATTGTGATGACAAAGTTCATGGAGCATTTTGATGAAAAGGGCATGGAGTATTGTGATGACAGGCATCATGGAGCGTTGTGATGACAATTGTTATGTAACATTGTGATCACAAGGGTTTGGAGCATTGTGAGGACACAGGTCATGGATCATTTTGATTTCAAGAATCACGGAGCATTGTGATGACAAGGGCATGAAACAATGTGATCCCAAGCATCACGGAGGATTGTGATGACACTGGTAAAGGAGAATTGTGATGACAATTGCATGGAGCATTGTGATGACAAGGTCATGTAGCATTTTGCTGACAAAGGCATGGAGAATTGTGATGACAAGTGTCATGGAGCTCTATGACGACAAGTGTCAAGGAGCATTTTGATTACAGGGGTCATGGAGCTTTGGGATGACAAGCACATGGAACATTCTGATGACAAGTGGCATGGATCATTTTGATGACTGTGGTCATGTAGCATTGTGATGACATGGGTCATGGAGCTTTGTGATGAGAAGGTCACGGAGCATTTGGCTGAAATTATTCATGGAGTACTGTGATGACAGGGGTCATGGAGCATTGTCATGAGAAGGGAATGGAGCAATGTGATGAGAAGGTCCTGGAGAATTGTGATGAGAGGGCCATGGATCCTTGTGATGACAAGGGTCATGGAGCATACTGATGAAATGGTGCATGGAACATTGAGATTGCAGGGGTTTTGAAGCATTGTGATGACAAGGGCATGGAGTATTGTGATGAGAAAGCAATGGAGCATTCTGATTACATGCGTCATGGAGCTTTGTGATGGCAAGGACATGGAGCATTGTGATTACAGGGGTCTTGGAGCATTGTGATGAAAAGGGAATGGATCATTGTGATGAAAAATGCATGGAGCCTTGTCATGACAGCGTTCAAGGAGCATACTGATGACAACTGTCAGGGAGCATTGTGATGATAAGTGTATTGAGCATTGTGATGACAAATATCATGGAGCATTGTGATAAGAAGTGCATGGATAATTGTGATGACCAGCCTCATGGGGCATTGTGATGACAAGTTGTTATGGAACATTGTGATCAGAAGGGTTTGGTGCATTGTGATGACAGTGGTCATTGAGAGTTTTGATTTCATTTTGATGACAATAGCATGAAATATTATGTTGATGGACACGGTACATTGTGATGACAGTGTTCATGGAGCATTGAGATGAAAAGGGGCATGGAGCATTGTGATTACAGGGCTGTTGGAGCATTGTTATGACAAGGGCATGGAGCATGGTGATGAGAAGGCCATGGAGCATTCTGATGACATGTGTCATGGAGCTTTGTGAAGACAACGGCATGGAGAATTGTGATTACAGGGGTCTTGGAGCATTGTGATGACAAGGGTCATGGAGGCTTGTGATGACAAGGCCGTGGAACCTTGTGATGGCAGGGGTCATGGATCATTGTTATGACAGGGGTAATGGAGCTTTGTGATGACAAAGGTCTTGGGGCATTTTGATGACAAACGTGTGGTGCATAGTGATGACAAATGTCATGGAGCATTTTGATGACAAGGTCGTTGTGCATTGTGATGAGAAGGTCAGGGAGCATTGTGATGAGAGGGTCTTGGAGCAAATTGATGAAAAGTGTCATGGAACATTTTGATAAGAGGTGTTATGGAACATTGTGATGACAAGGGCATGGCGTATTGTGATGAGGAGGCAATGGAGCATTCTGATGACATGCGTCATGGAGCTTTGTGATGAGAAGTACATGGAGCATTGTGATTACAGGGGTCATAGAGCATTGCGATGACAAGTGCATGGAGAATTGTGATGAAAATATCATGTAACAATGTGATAAGAAGTGTCAAGGAGCACTGTGATGACAAGGACTTGGAGAATTGTGATGACATGGGATATGGAGCATTCTGATGACCAGGGCATGGAGCATTGTGATGGCAAGACCGTGGAGCATTGTGATTAGAAGATCACGGATAATTATGATGACGAGCGTCATGGAGCACGGTAATGACAAGGGGCATGGAGCATTGTGATTACAGGGGTCTGGGAGCATTGTGATGACAAAGGCATGGATCATTGTGATGAGAAGGCCTCGGAGCATTCTGATGACATGCGTCATGAATCATTGTGACGACAAGGGCATGGAAAATTGTGATTACAGGGGTCTTGGAGCATTGTGATGACAAGGGTCATGGAGCATTGGATGCCAAGGCGGTGGAACATTGTGATGGCAGGGGTCATGGAGCATTGTTGTGACAGGGGTAATGGAGCATTGTGATGACAAGGGCACGGAACATTGGTCTGAAAATTTCATGGATTATTGTGATGAGAATCGGCATGGAACACTGTGATGACTAGGGCACGGAACACTGTGATACATGTGTCATGGAGGATTGTAATGACAAGGGCATGGAGCATTGTCATGAGAAGAGTATCGAGCATTGTGATGACATGTGTCATGGAGCATTGTGGTGACAAGGGCATGGAGAAATATGATGATAGGTTTCATGTAGCATTGTGATGAAATGGCATGGAGCACTGTGATGCAAAGGGTCATGGGGCATTGTGCTGACAAGCGCATGGAGCATTTTGATGACAAGTGTCATGGAGCACTGTGCTGACAAAGGCATGGAGCATTGTGATGACAAGGGACACAGAGCACTGTGATGAAATTTCATGGAGCATTGTGGTGACAAAGATCACAGAGCCTTGTGTAACGAGGGCAGGGGCCATTGTGAGGACATTGGTCATGAATCTTTGTGATGACTGGAGTCACGGTGCATTGTGATGAAAGTGGTGATGGAGCATTTTGATGACAAGGACATGGAGCAATGCGATGACAGGGGCATGGAACATTGGTCTGACAAGTTTCATGGATTATTGTGATGACAGTCGGCATGAAACATTGAGATGACAAGGGCATGGAGCATAGTGCTGACAAATGTCACAGCACCTTGTGTGATGAGGGCATGGACCATTGTGAGGAGAAAGGTCATGAAGCATTGTGATGACTGCAGTCACGGAGCATTGTGATGACAGGTGTCATGAAGCATTGTGATGACAAGGGCATGGAGCATTGTGATGACAGGGGCATGGAACATTGGTCTGACATGTTTCATGGATTATAGTGATGACAGTGGGCATGGCGCATTGTGATGACAAGGGCATGGAACATTGTGATGACAAGGTCATGGAGTATTGTGAAGACAGGTGTCAGGGATCATTGTGATGACATATGTCATTGTCATTTGTGATGACAATGGCATGGAGCATTGTGATACCAAGTGTCATGGAGGTTTGTGATGACAAAGGTAATGGAGCATTTTGATGACAAAGGCTTGGAACATTGGGATGACAAGGTTCATGGAGTATTGTGATGACAAGTGCATGGAGCATTCTAATGAAAAGGTACATGGAGCATTGAGATTACAGGGGTTTTGAAGCAATATGATTAAAAGGCCATGGAGCATTGTGATGAGAAGGCAATGGAGCATTCTGATGACATGCGTCATGGAGCTTTGTGATGACAAGGACATGGAGCATTGTGATTAAAGGGGTCTTGGAGCATTGTGATGAGAAGGGAATGGATCATTGTTATGAAAAATGCATGGAGCCTTGTCATGACAGGGTTCAAGGAGAATACTGATGACAACTGGCAGGGAGCATTGTGATGATAAGTGTATTGAGCATTGTGATGACAAACATCATGGAGCATTGTGATGAGAAGACCATGGATAATAGTGATGACCAGCGTCATGGGGCATTGTGATGACAAGTGTTATGGAACATTGTGATCAGAAGGGTTTGGTGCATTGTGATGACAGAGGTCATTGAGCATTTTGATTTCATTGTGATGACAATAGCATGAAATATTATGGTGATGGGCACGGTGCATTGGGATGACAGGGTTCATGGAGCATTAAGATGAAAAGTGGCATGGAGCATTCTGATTACAGCAGTGTTGGAGCATTGTGATGACAAGGGCATGGAGCATTGTGATGAGAAAGCCATGGAGCATTCTGATGACATGCGTCATGGAGCTTTGTGATGACAAGGGCATGGAGAATTGTGATTACAGGGGTCATGGAATATTGTGATGACAGGGGTGAGGGAGTATTGTGATGACTAGTGATGGAACATTGTGATATCAGTGGTGAGAAGGCATTTTGAGGAGAAGTGCATGGAGCATTGTGATGACAATGTTTATGGAGCATTTTGATGACAAGGATGTGGAGCATTGAGATGACAAGTGCATGGTGCATTGTGATGACATGGGTTATGGGGCATTGTGCTGTATGCACATCGGGCATTGTGATGACAAGCGTCATGGAGCATTGTGCTGACAAAGGCATGGAGCTTTGTGATGACAAGGGTCACAGAGAATTGTGATAAAAATTTCATGGAGCATCGTGGTGACAAAGGTCACAGAGCTTTGTATGACGAGGTCATGGACCATTGTGATGACAAATGTCATGAAGCATCGTGATGACTGGAGTCACGGAGCTTTGTGATAACAGGGGTCTTGGAGCATTGTGATGAAAAGGGAATGGATCATTGTGATGAAAAAGGCATGGAGCCTTGTCATGACAGTGTTCAAGGAGCATACTGATGACAAGTGTCAGCGAGCATTGTGATGCCAAGTGTATTGAGCATTGTGGGGACAAAGGTCATGGAGCATTGTTATGAGAAGACCTTGCATAATTGTGATGACGAGCGTCATGGGTCATGTGATGACAAGTGTTATGGAACATTGTGATCAGAAGGGTTTAGAGCATTGTGATGACAGAGGACATGGAGCATTTTGATTTCATTGTGATGATATTAGCATGAAATATTATGGTGTTGGCCATGGTGCATTGTGATGACAGGGTTCATGGAGCATTGTGATGAAAAGGGGCATGGAGAATTGTGATTACAGAGGTCTTGGTGCATTCTGATGACAAGGGTCATGGAGCCATGTGATGACATGGCCGTGGAACATTGTGATGACAGGGGTAATGGAGCATTGTTATGACACATGTAATGGAGCACTGTGATGCCAAGGGCATGGAGCAATGTGATGAGAGATTTCATTGAGCATTGTGATGACAATGGCATGGAGCATTGTGATGCCAAGTGTCAATGAGCTTTGTGATGAAAAATGTCATGGGGCATTTTGATCAAGGGCATGGTGCATTGAGTTGAGAAGGACAGGGAGCATTGTGATGACAGGGTCATGGAGCAATTTGATGAAAAGTATCATGGAATATTTTGATGACAGGGGTTATGGAACATTGTGATGTCATGGGTCATGAAGCATTGTGGTGAAATGGGTCATGGAGCATTTTGTGACAGGGGTTATGGAACATTGTGATGTCAGGGGTCATGGAGCATTGTGATGATAAGGGCATGTAGCACTGTGATGAGAGTGGTCATGGAACACTGTGATGACAGGGGTGAGGGAGTATTGTGATGACTAGTGATGTAACATTTTGATATATGTGTTGAGAGAGCATTTTGATGAGAAGTGCATGGAACATTGTAATGACAAGTGTTATGGAGCATAGCAATGATAAGGATGAGGAGTATTATGATGACAAGCGCATGGCACATTTTGATGACATGGGTCATGGAGCATTGTGCTGACAAGCACATGGAGCATTTTGATGACAAGTGTCATGGAGCATTGTGCTGACAAAGGCATGGAGCATTGTGATGACAAGGGACACAGAGAATTGTGATGAAATATTCATGGAGCATTATGGTGAAAAAGATCACAGAGCCTTGTGTGACAAGGGCATGGACCATAGTGATGGGATAGGTCATGAAGCATTGTGATGACTGGAGCCACGGAGCATTGTGGTGAAAGTGGTCATGGAGCATTGTGATGACAAGGGCATGGAACATTGTGATGACAGGGGCATGGAACATTGGTCTGATGAATTCCATGGATTATTGTGATGACAGTGGGCATGGAGCATTGTGATGACAAGTGCATGGATCATTGTGGTGACAAAGGCATGGAGCATTTTGATGACAATAGACAAAGAGCATTGTGATGAAATATTCATGGAGCATTGTGGTGTAAAAGATCACAGAGCCTTGTTTGAAGAGTAGATGGAACACTGTGATGACAAACGTCATGAAACATTGTGATGACTGGAGTCACGGAGCATTGTGATGACAGGGGTCATGTTGCTTTGTGATGACAAGGACATGGAGCATTGTGATTACAGGGTCTTGGAGCATTGTGATGAAAAAGGAATGGATCATTGTGATGAAAAATGCATGGAGCCTTGTCATGACAGGTTTCAAGGAGCATACTGATGACAACTGTCAGGGAGCATTGTGATGAAAAGAGTATTGAGCATTGTGGTGACAAAGGTCATGGAGCATTGTGATGAGAAGACCTTGCATAATTGTGATTACGAGCATCATGGGGAATGTGATGACAAGTGTTATGGAACATTGTGGTCAGAAGGGTTTGGAGAATTGTGATGACAGAGGACATGGAGCATTTTGATTTCATTGTGATGACAATAGCATGAATCATTATGATGATGGGCATGTTGCATTGCGATGACAGTGTTCATGGAGCATTGAGATGAAAAGTGGCATGGAGAATTGTGATTACAGAGGTCTTGGAGCATTGTGATGACAAGGGTCATGGAGCCTTGTGATGACAAGTCCGTGGAACATTGTGATGGCAGGTGTCATGGAGCATTGTTATGACAGGTGTAATGGAGCATTGTGATGACAAGGGCATGGAGCAATGTGATGAGAGATTTCATTGAGCATTGTGATGACAATGGCATGGAGCATTGAGATGCCAATGGTCATGGAGATTTGTGATGACAGATGTCATGGGGAATTTTGATGACAAGGGCGTGGTGCATTGTGATGAGACGGACAGGGAGCATTTTGATGACAGTGTCATGGAGCAATTTGAATAAAAGTGTCATGGAATATTTTGATGACAGGGGTTATGGAACAGTGTGATGTCAAGGGTCATGAGGCATTGTGATGAAATGGGTCATGGTGCATTTTGTGACAGGGGTTATGGAACATTGTGATGTCAGGGGTCATTGAGAATTGTGATGATAATGGCATGTAGCACTGTGATGACAGTGGTCATGGAATATTGTGATGACAGGGGTGAGCGAGTATTGTGATGACTAGTGATGTAACATTGTGATATATGTGTTGAGAGAGCATTTTGATGAGAAGAGCATGGAACATTGTGATGACAAGTTTTATGGAGCATAGCGATGAAAAGGATGTGGAGCATTGTGATGAAAGGAGCATGGCACATTGTGATGACATGTGTCATGGAGCATTGTGCTGACAAGCGCATGGAGCATTTTGACGACAAGTGACAAGGAGCATTGTGCTGACAAAGGCATGGAGCATTGTGGTGACAAGGGACACAGAGGACTGTGATGAAAATTTCATGGAGCATTGTGGTGACAAGGATGACAGAGCTTTGTGTGACGAGGGCATGGACCATTGTGATGAGAAAGGTCAGGAATCTTTGTGATGACTGGAGTCACGGTGCATTGTGATGAAAGCGGTCATGGAGCAATTTGATGACAATGACATGGAGCAATGTGATGGCAGGGGCATGGAACACTGGTCTGACAAGTTTCATGGATTATTGTGATGACATTCGGCATGGAACATTGAGATTACAAGGGCATGGAGCATTGTGGTGACAAAGGCATGGAGCATTTTGATGACAAGGGACCCAGAGCATTGTGATGAAATATTCATGGAGCATTGTGGTGTAAAAGATCACAGAGCCTTGTTTGAAGAGGACATGGAACACTGTGTTGACAAAGGTCATGAAACACTGTGATGACTGGAGTCACGGAGCATTGTGATGACAGGGGTCATGGAGCATTGCTCTGACAAGATTATGGATTAGTGTGATGAGAGTGGGCATGGCGCATTGTGATGACAAGGGCATGGAACGTTGGGATGACAAGGTCATGGAGTATTGTGAAGACAGGTGTCAGGGAGCATTGTGATGACATATGTCATTGTCCATTGTGATGACAATGGCATGGAGCATTGTGATACCAAGTGTCATGGAGGATTGTGATGACAAAGGTAATGGCGCCTTTTGATGACAAGGGCTTGGAACCTTGTGATGACAAGGGTCACGGAGCATTTTGATGATAAGGGCATGGAGAATTGTGATGACCAGGGCCATTGAGAATTTTGATGACAACGTCGTGAAGCATTGTGATGACAAGCGCATGGAGCTTGCTATGACAGTGGTCATACAGCATTGCGATGACAAGTGCATGGAGAATTGTGATGACAAGATCATGTAACCTTGTGATGAGAAGTGTCACGAAGCATTGTGATGACAAGGACGTGGAGAATTGTAATGACTTGGGACATGGAGCATTGCAATGAACAGGGCATGGAGAATTGTGATAGCAAGACCGTGGAGCATTGTGATGAGACGACCATGGATAATTATGATGAAGAGCGTCATGGATTACTGTAATGACAAGGGGCATGGAGCATTGTGATGACAGGTGTCATGGAGCATTGTGATGAGAGGGGTCATGGAGCATTGTGATGACAAGGGTAATGGAGCATTGTGATGAGAAGGTCATGGAGCATTGGCCTGAGAATATTCATAGAGTATTGTGATTACAGTGGTCATGGAGCATTGTGATGACAAGGGCATGGAGAATTGTGATGACAGGGGCATGGAAAATTGGTCTGACATGTTTCATGGATTATTGTGATGACAGTGGGCATGGCACATTGTGATGACAAGGGCATGGAACATTGTGATGACAAGGTAATGGAGTATTGTGAAGACAGGTGTCAGGGAGCATTGTGATGACATATGTCATTGTCCATTGTGATGACAATGTCATGGAGCATTGTGATACCAAGTGTCATGGAGGATTGTGATGACAAAGGTAATGGAGCATTTTGATGACAAGGGCTTGGAACATTGCGATGACAAGGGTCATCGAGCATTGTGATGAGAAGTGCATGGAGCATTCTGATGAAAAGGTGCATGGAGCATTGAGATTACAGGGGTTTTGAAGCAATGTGATTACAAGGGCATGGAGCATTGTGATGAGAAGGCAATGGAGCATTCTGATGACATGCGTCATGGAGCTTTGTGATGACAAGGAACTGGAGCACTGTGATTACAGGGTCTTGGAGCATTGTGATGAAAAGGGAATGGATAATTGTGATGAAAAATGCATGGAGCCTAGTCATGACAGGGTTCAAGGAGCATACTGATGACATCTGTCAGAGAGCATTGTGATGATAAGTGTATTGAGCATTGTGATGACAAAGATCATGGAGCATTGTGATGAGAAGACCATGGATAATTGTGATGACCAGCGTCATGGGGCATTGTGATGACAAGAGTTATGGAACATTGTGATCAGAAGGGTTTGGTGCATTGTGATGACAGAGGTCATTGAGCATTTTGATTTCACTGTGATGACTATAGCATGAAATATTATGGTGATGGGCACGGTGCATTGTGATGACAGGGTTCATGGTGCATTGAGATGAAAAGGGGCATGGAGAATTGTGATTACAGGGGTGTTCGAGAATTGTGATGATGAGGCCATGGAGCATTCTGATGAGATGCGTCATGGAGCTTTGTGATGACAAGGGCATGGAGAATTGTGATTACAGGGGTCACGGAATATTGTGGTGACAGGGGTGAGGGAGTATTGTGATGACTAGTGTTGGAACATTGTGATATCAGTGTTGAGAAAGCATTTTGAAGTGAAGTGCATGGAGCATTGTGATGACAAATTTTATGGAGCATTTTAATGACAAGGATGTGGAGCATTGTGATGACAAGTGCATGGAGCATTGTGATGACAAGTGCATGGTGCATTGTGATGACATGTGTTATGGAGCAATGTGCTGACACACGCATCGACCATTGTGATGACAAGGGTCATGGAGCATTGTGCTGACAAAGGCATGGAGCTTTGTAATGACAAGGGCATGGAGAATTGTGATTACAGGGGTCATGGAATATTGTGGTGACAGGGGTGAGTGAGTATTGTGATGACTAGTGATGGAACATTGTGATATCAGCGGTGAGAAAGCATTTTGAGGAGAAGTGCATGGAGCATGGTGATGACAAGGTTTATGGAGCATTTTGATGACAAGGATGTGGAGCATTGTGATGACAAGTGCATGGTGCATTGTGATGACATGGGTTATGGAGCATTGTGCTGACACACGCATCGACCATTGTGATGACAAGGGTCATGGAGCATTGTGCTGACAAAGGCATGGAGCTTTGTGATGACAAGGGTCACAGAGCATTGTGATAAAAATTTCATGGAGCATTGTGGTGACAAATGTCACAGAGCTTTGTATGACGAGGTCATGGACCATTGTGATGACAAATGACATGAAGCATTGTGATGACTGGAGTCAGGGAGCTTTGTGATAAGAGGGGTCTTGGAGCATCGTGATGAAAAGGGAATGGATCTTTGTGATGAAAATGGCATGGAGCCTTGTCATGACAGTGTTCAAGGAGCATACTGATGACAAGTGTCAGCGAGCATTGTGATGCCAAGTGTATTGAGCATTGTGGTGACAAAGGTCATGGAGCATTGTGATGAGAAGACCTTGCATAATTGTGATGACGAGCGTCATGGGGCATGTGATGACAAGTGTTATGGAACATTGTGATCAGAAGGGTTTGGAGCATTGTGATGACAGAGGACATGGAGCATTTTGATTTCATTGTGATGACAATAGCATGAATCATTATGATGATGGGCATTGTGCATTGTGATGACAGTGTTCATGGAGCATTGTGATGAAAAGGGGCATGGAGAATTGTGATTACAGAGGTCTTGGTGCATTGTGTTGACAAGGGTCATGGAGCCATGTGATGACAAGGCCGAGGAACATTGTGATGGCAGGGGTCATGGAGCATTGTTATGACAGGTATAAAGGAGCATTGTGATGACAAGGGCATGGAGCAATGTGATGAGAGATTTCATTGAGCATTGTGATGAAAATGGCATGGAGCATTGTGATGCCAAGTGTCATGGAGCTTTGTGATGACAAAGGTCATGGGGCATTTTGACGACAAGGTCATGGTGCATTGAGATGAGAAAGACAGGGGACATTGTGATGACAGGGTCATGGAGCAAGTTGATGAAAAGGGTCATGGAATATTTTGATGACAGGGATTATGGAACATTGTGATGTCAGGGGTCATGAAGCATTGTGATGAATTGGGTCATTCAGCATTTTGTGACAGGGGTTATGGAACATTGTGATGTCAGGGGTCATGGAGCATTGTGATGATAAGGGCATGTAGCACTGTGATGACAGGGGTCATGGAACACTGTGATGACAGGGGTGAGGGAGTATTGTGATAACTAGTGATGTAACATTGTGATATATGTGGTGAGAGAGCATTTTGATGAGAAGTGCATGGAGCATTGTGATGACAAGTGTTAAGGAGCATAGCAATGATAAGGATGTGGAGTATTGTGATGACAAGCGCATGGCACATTGTGATGACATGGGTCATGGAGCATTGTGCTGACAAGCACATGGAGCATTTTGATGACAAGTGTCATGGAGCATTGTGCTGACAAAAGCATGGAGCATTTTGATGACAAGGGACACAGAGCATTGAGATGAAATATTCATGGAGCATTGTGGTGAAAAAGATCACAGAGCCTTGTGTGACGAGGGCATGGACCATAGTGATGAGATAGGTCATGAAGCATTGTGATGACTGGAATCACGGAACATTGTGATGAAAGGGGTCATGGAGCATTGTGATGACAAGGGCATGGAGCAATGTGAAGACAGGGGCATGGAACATTTGTCTGACAAGTTTCATGGATTATTGTGATTACAGTGGGCATGGAGCATTGTGATGACAAGGTCGTGGAGCATTGTGGTGACAAAGGCAAGGAGCATTTTTATGACAAGGGACACAGAGCATTGTGAGGAAATATTCATGGAGCATTGTGGTGTAAAATATCACAGAGCCTTGTTTGAAGAAGACGTGGACCACTGTGATGACAAAGGTCATGGAGCATTGTGATGACTGGAGTCACGGATCATTGTGATGACTGGAGTCACGGAGCATTGTGATGACAGGGGTCACGGAGCATTGTGATGACAGGGGTCATGGAGCATTGCTCTGACAAGATTATGGATTATTGTGATTAGAGTGGGCATGGCGCATTGTGATGACAAGGGCATGGAACATTGTGATGACAAGTCATGGAGTACTGTGAAGACAGGTGTCAGGGAGCATTGTGATGACATATGTCATTGTCCATTGTGATGACAATGGCATGGAGCATTGTGATACCAAGTGCCATGGAGGATTGTGATGACAAAGGTAATGGAGCATTTTGATGACAAGGGCTTGGAATATTGTGATGACTAGGTTCATGGAGCATTGTGATGACAAGGGCCATTGATAATTTTGATGACAACGTCGTGAAGCATTGTGATGACAAGCGCATGGAGCTTGCTATGACAGTGGTCATACAGCATTGCGATGACAAGTGCATGGAGAATTGTGATGACAAGATCATGTAACATTGTGATGAGAAGTGTCAAAAAGCATTGTGAATACAAGGACGTGGAGAATTGTAATGACTTGGGACATGGAGCATTGTTATGAACAGGGCATGGAGAATTGTGATAGCAAGACCGTGGAGCATTGTGATGAGACGACCATGGATAATTATGATGAAGAGCGTCATGGATCACTGTAATGACAAGGGGCATGGAGCATTGTGATGACAGGTCTCATGGATCATTGTGATGAGCTGGGTCATGGAGCATTGTGATGACAAGGGTAATGGAGCATTGTGATGAGAAGGTCATGGAGCATTGGCCTGAAAACCTTCAGGGAGTATTGTGATTACAGTGGTCAAGTAGCATTGTGATGACAAGGAAATGGAGCATTTTGATGACAAGGTCCTGGAGCAGTGTGATGAGAAGACCATGGAGCATTGTGATGACATGTCTAATGGAGCATTATGATGAATAGGGGCATGGAGCATTGTGATTACAGGGGTCTTGGAGCATTGTGATGACAAGGTCATGGAGCATTGTGATGAGAAATCCATGGAGCATACTGATAATATGTGTCATGGATCTTTGTGATGACAGGGGCATGGAGCATTGTGATTACAGGGGTCTTGGAGCATTGTGATGACAAGGGTCATGGAGCCTTGGATGCCAAGGCGGTGGAACATTTTGATGGCAGGGGTCATGGAGCATTGTTATGACAGGGGTAATGGAGCTTTGTGATGACAAATGTCTTGGGGCATTTTGATGACAAAGGCGTGGTGCATTGTGATGACAAAGGTCATGGAGCATTTTGATGACAAGGTCGTTGTGCATTGTGATGAGCAGGTCAGGGAGCACTGTGATGAGAGGGTCTTGGAGCAAATTGATGAAAAGTGTCATGGACCATTTTGATAAGAGGGGTTATGGAACATTGTGATGACAAGGGCATGGAGTATTGTGATGAGGAGGCAATGGAGCATTTTGATGACCTGCGTCATGGAGCTTTGTGATGAGAAGGACATGGAGCATTGTGATTACAGGGGTCATAGAGCATTACGATGACAAGTGCATGGAGAATTGTGACGAAACTATCATGTAACATTGTGATAAGAAGTGTCCAGGAGCATTGTGATGAAAAGGACTTGGAGAATTGTGATGACATGGGACATGGAGCATTCTGATGACCAGGGCATGGAGCATTGTGATGGCAAGACCGTGGAGCATTGTGATGAGAAGATCACGGATAATTATGATGACGAGCGTCATGGAGCACTGTAATGACAAGGGGCATGGAGCATTGTGATTACAGGGGTCTGGGAGCATTGTGATGACAAGGGCGTGGATCATTGTGATGAGAAGGCCTCGGAGCATTCTGATGACATACGTCATGAATCTTCGTGATGACAAGGGCATGGAAAATTGTGCTTACAGGGGTCTTGGAGCACTGTGATGACAAGGGTCATGGAGCATTGGATGCCAAGGCGGTGGAACATTGTGATGGCAGGGGTCATGGAGCATTGTTATGACAGGGGTAATGGAGCATTGTGATGCCAAGGGCATGGAACAGTGTTCTGAAAATTTCATGGATTATTGTGATGAGATTCGGCATGGAACATTGTGATGACCAGGGCAGGGAACACTGTGATACATGTGTCATGGTGGGTTGTAATGACAAGGGCACGGAGCATTGTGATGAGAAGAGTATCGAGCATTGTGATGACAAGTGTAATGGAGCATTTTGGTGACAAGGGCATGGATCATTGTGATGAGAAGGCCATGGAGCATTCTGATGACATGCGTCATGGAGCTTTGTGATGACAAGGGCATGGAGAATTGTGATTACAGGGGTCATGGAATATTGTGATGACAGGGGTGATGGAGTATTGTGATGACTAGTGATGGAACATTGTGATATCAGTGGTGAGAAGGCATTTTGAGGAGAAGTGCATGGAGCATTGTGATGACAAGGTTTATGGAGCATTTTGATGACAAGGATGTGGAGCATTGTGATGACAAGTGCATGGTGCATTGTGATGACGTGGGTTATGGAGCATTGTGCTGACACGCGCATCGAGCATTGTGATGACAAGGGTCATGGAGCATTGTGCTGACAAAGGCATGTAGCTTTGTGATGACAAGGGTCACAGAGCATTGTCATAAAAATTTCATGGAGCATTGTGGTGACAAAGGTCACAGAGCTTTGTGTGATGAGGTCATGGACCACTGTGATGACAAATGTCATGAAGCATTGTGATGACTGGAGTCACGGAGCATTGTGATAACAGGGGTCTTGGAGCATTGTGATGAAAAGGGAATGGATCATTGTGATGAAAAAGGCATGGAGCCTTGTCATGACAGTGCTCAAGGAGCATACTGATGACATGTGTCAGCGAGCATTGTGATGCCAAGTGTATTGAGCTTTGTGGTGACAAAGGTCATGGAGCATTGTGATGAGAAGACCTTGCATAATTGTGATGACGAGCGTCATGGGGCAAGTAATGACAAGTGTTATGGAACATTGTGATCACAAGGGTTTGGAGCATTGTGATGACAGAGTACATGGAGCATTTTGATTTCATTGTGATGACAATAGCATGAATCATTATGATGATGGGCATGGTGCATTGTGATGACAGTGTTCATGGAGCATTGAGATGAAAAGTGGCATGGAGAATTGTGATTACAGAGGTCTTGGAGCATTGTGATGACAAGGGCATGGAGCAATGTGATGAGAGATTTCATTGAGCATTGTGATGACAATGGCATGGAGCATTGAGATGCCAACGGTCATGGAGCTTTGTGATGACAAATGTCATGGGGCATTTTGATGACAAGGGCGTGGTGCATTGTGATGAGAAGGGCAGGGAGCATTGTGATGACAGGGTCATGGAGCAATTTGAATAAAGGTGTCATGGAATATTTTGTTGACAGGGGTTATGGAACAGTGTGATGTCAGGGGTCATGAAGCATTGTGATGAAATGGGTCATGGTGCATTTTGTGACAGGGGTTATGGAACATTGTGATGTCAGGGGTCATGGAGCATTGTGATGATAAGGGCATGTAGCACTGTGATGACAGTGGTCATGGAACATTGTGATGACAGGGGTGAGCGAGTATTGTGATGACTAGTGATGGAACATTGTGATATATATGGTGAGAGAGCATTTTGATGAGAAGTGCATGGAGCATTGTGGTGACAAGTTTTATGGAGAATATCGATGAAAAGGATGTGGAGCATTGTGATGAAAAGAGCATGCCACATTGTGATGACATGTGTCATGGAGCATTGTGCTGACCAGCGCATGCAGCATTTTGATGACAAGTGACAAGGAGAATTGTGCTGACAAAGGCATGGAGCATTGTGATGACTAGGGACACAGAGCACTGTGATGAAAATTTCATGGAGCATTGTGGTGACAAAGATCACAGAGCCTTGTGTGACGAGGGCATGGACCATTGTGATGAGAAAGGTCATGAATCTTTGTGATGACTGGAGTCACGGTGCATTGTGATGAAAGAGGTCATGTAGCATTGTGATGACAAGGGCATGGAGCAATGTGATGGCAGTGGCATGGCACATTGGTCTGACAAGTTTCATGGATTATTGTGATGACATTCGGCATGGAACATTGAGATGACAAGGACATGGAGCATTGTGGTGACAAAGGCATGGAGCATTTTGATGACAAGGGACACAGAGGATTGTGATGAAATATTCATGGAGCATTGTGGTGTAAAAGATCACAGAGCCTTGTTTGAAGAGGACATGGACCACTGTGATGACCAAGGTCATAAAACATTGTGATGACTGGAGTCACGGAGCATTGTGATGACAGGGGTCATGGAGCATTGCTCTAACAAGATTATGGATTATTGTGATGGGAGTGGGCATGGCGCATTGTGATGACAGGGGCATGGAACATTGGTCTGACAAGTTTCATGGATTATTGTGATGACAGTGGGCATGGCACATTGTGATGACAAGGGCATGGAACATTGTGATGACAAGGTCATGGACTATTGTGAAGACAGGTGTCAGGGAGCATTGTGATGACATAGGTCATTGTCCATTGTGATGACAATGGCATGGAGCATTGTGATACCAAGTGCCATGGAGGATTGTGATGACAAAGGTAATGGAGCATTTTGATGACAAGGGCTTGGGACCTTGTGATGACAAGGGTCACGGAGCATTTTGATGACAAGGGCATGGAGCATTGTGATGACAAGGGCCATTGAGAATTTTGATGACAACGTCGTGAAGCATTGTGATGACAAGCACATGGAGCTTGCTATGACAGTGGTCATACAGCATTGCGATGACAAGTGCATGGAGAATTGTGATGACAAGATCATGTAACATTGTGATGAGAAGTGTCAAGAAGCATTGTGATGCCAAGGACGTGGAGAATTGTAATGACTTGGGACATGGAGCATTGTGATGAACAGGGCATGGAGAATTGTGATAGCAAGACCGTGGAGCATTGTGATGAGACGACCATGGATAATTATGATGAAGAGCGTCATGGATCACTGTAATGACAAGGGGCATGGAGCATTGTGATGACAGGTCTCATGGAGCATTTTGATGAGAGGGGTCATGGAGCATTGTGATGACAAGGGTAATGGAGCATTGTGATGAGACGGTCATGGAGCATTGGCCTGAAAATGTTCATGGAGTATTGTGATTACAGTGGTCAAGGAGCATTGTGATGATAAGGGAATGGAACATTTTGATGACAAGGTCCTGGAGCAGTGTGATGAGAAGACCATGGAGCCTTGTGATGACAAGTCTCATGGAGCATTCTGATGAATAGGGGCATGGAGCATTGTGATTAAAGGGGTCTTGGAGCATTGTGATGACAAGGTCATGGAGCATAGTGATGAGAAGGCCATGGAGCATTCTGATGACATGTGTCATGGATCTTTGTGATGACAGGGGCATGGAGCATTGTGATTACAGGGGTCTTGGAGCATTGTGATGACAAGTGTCATGGAGCCTTGGATGACAAGGCGGTGAACATTGTGATGGCAGGGGTCATGGAGCATTGTTATGACAGGGGTAATGGAGCATTGTGATGACAAGGGCTTGGAACATTGGTCTGAAAATTTCATGGATTATTGTGATGAGATTCGGCATGGAACACTGTGATGACTAGGGCATGGAACATTGTGATACATGTGTCATGGAGGATTGTAATGACAAGGGCATGGAGCATTGTGATGAGAAGGGTATCGAGCATTGTGATGACAAGTGTCATGGAGCATTGTGGTGACAAGGGCATGGAGCAATATGATGAGAGGTTTCATGTAGCATTGTGATGAAATGGCATGGAGCATTGTGATGCCAAGGGTCATGGAGCTTTGTGATGAGAAGGGCAGGGTGCATTATGATGACAGGGTCATGGAGCCAATTGATGAAAAGTGTCATGGAACATTTTGATGACAGGGGTTATGGAACATTGTGATGTCAGGGGTCATGGAGCATTCTGATGAAAAGGTGCAAGGAGCAATGAGATTACAGGGGTTTTGAAGCAATGTGATTACAAGGGCATGGAGCATTGTGATGAGAAGGCAATGGAGCATTCTGATGACATGCATCATGGAGCTTTGTGATGACAAGGACATGGAGCATTGTGATTACAGGGGTCTTGGAGCATTGTGATGAAAAGGGAATGGATCATTGTGATAAAAAATGCATGGAACCTTGTCATGACAGGGTTCAAGGAGCATACTGATGACAACAGTCAGGGAGCATTGTGATGATATGTGTATTGAGCATTGTGATGACAAAGATCATGGAGCACTGTGATGAGAAGACCATGGATAATTGTGATGACCAGTGTCATGGGGCATTGTGATGACAAGTGTTATGGAACATTGTGATCAGAAGGGTTTGGTGCATTATGATGACAGAGGTCATTGAGCATTTTGATTTCATTGTGATGACAATAGCATGAAATATTATGGTGATGGGCACTGTGCATTGTGATGACAGAGTTCATGGAGAATTGAGATGAAAAGTGGCATGGAGCATTGTGATTACAGGGGTGTTGGTGCATTGTGATGAGGAGGCCATGGAGCATTCTGATGATATGCGTCATGGAGCTTTGTGATGACAAGGGCATGGAGAATTGTGATTACAGGGGTCATGGAATATTGTGGTGACAGGGGTGAGGGAGTATTGTGATGACTAGTGATGGAACATTGTGATATCAGTGGTGAGAAAGCATTTTGACGTGAAGTGCATGGAGCATTGTGATTGCAAGGTTTATGGAGCATTTTAATGACAAGGATGTGGAGCATTGTGATGACAAGTGCCTGGTGCATTGTGATGACATGGGTTATGGAGCAATGTGCTGACACACGCATCGACCATTGTGATGACAAGGGTCATGGAGCATTGTGCTGACAAAGGCATGGAGCTTTGTGATGACAAGGGCATGGAGAATTGTGATTACAGATGTCATGGAATATTGTGGTGACAGGGGTGAGGGAGTATTGTGATGACTAGTGATGGAACATTGTGATATAGGTTGTGAGAAAGCATTTTGAGGAGAAGTGCATGGAGCATTGTGATGACAAGGTTTATGGAGATTTTGATGACAAGGATGTGGAGCATTGTGATGACAAGTGCATGGTGCATTGTGATGACATGTGTTATGGAGCATTGTGCTGACACGCGCATCGAGCATTGTGATGACAAGGGTCATGGAGCATTGTGCTGACAAAGGCATGGAGCTTTGTGATGACAAGGGTCACAGAGCATTGTGATAAAAATTTCATGGAGCATTGTGGTGACAAATGTCACAGAACTTTGTATGACGAGGTCATGGACCATTGTGATGACAAATGTCATGAAGCATTGTGATGACTGGAGTCAGGGAGCTTTGTGATAACAGGGGTCTTGGAGCATTGTGATGAAAAGGTATTGGATCATTGTGATGAAAAAGGCATGGACCTTGTCATGACAGTGTTCAAGGAGCATACTGATGACAAGTGTCAGCGAGCATTGTGATGCCAAGTGTATTGAGTATTGTGGTGACAAAGGTCATGGAGCATTGTGATGAGAAGTCCTTGCATAATTGTGATGACGAGCGTCATGGGGCATGTGATGACAAGTGTTATGGAGCATTGTGATCAGAAGGATTTTGGAGCATTGTGATGACAGAGGTCATGGAGCATTTTAATTTCATTGTGATGTCAATAGCATGAATCATTATGGTGATGGTCATGGTGCATTGTGATGACAGTGTTCATGGAGCATTGAGATGAAAAGGGGCATGGAAAATTGTGATTACAGAGGTCTTGGTGCATTGTGTTGACAAGAGTCATGGAGCCATGTGATGACAAGGCTGACGAACACTGTGATGGCAGGGGTCGTGGAGCATTGTTATGACAGGTATAATGGAGCATTGTGATGACAAGGGCATGGAACATTGTGATGACAAGGTCATGGAGTACTGTGAAGAGAGCGGTCTGGGAGATTTGTGATGACATATGTCATTGTCCATTGTGATGACAATGGCATGGAGCATTGTGATACCAAGTGTCATGGAGGATTGTGATGACAAAGGTAATGGAGCATTTTGATGACAAGCGCTTGGAACATTGTGATTACAAGGGTCATGGAGCATTGTGATGACAAGGGCATGGAGCATTGTGATGACAAGGGCCATTGATAATTTTGATGACAATGTTGTGAAGCATTGTGATGACAAGCTCATGGAGCTTGCTATGACAGGGATCATAGAGCATTCCGATGAGAAGTGCATGGAGAATTGTGATGACAAGATCATGTAACATTGTGATAAGAAGTGTCATGGAGCATTGTGATGACAAGGACTTGGAGAATTGTGATGACATAGGACATGGAGCATTGTTATGAGCAGGGCATGGAGAATTGTGATAGCACAACCATGGAGCATTGTGAGGAAAAGACCATGGATAATTATGATGAAGATCGTCATGGATCACTGTAATGACAAGGGGCATGGAGCATTGTGATGAGAGGTGTCATGGAGCATTGTGATGAGAGGGGTCATGGAGCATTGTGATGACAAGGGTAATGGAGCATTGTGATGAGAAAGTCATGGAGCATTGGCCCGAAAATGTTCATGGAGTATTGTGATTACAGTGGTCAAGGAGTACTGTGATGACAAGGGAATGGAGCATTTTGATGACAAGGTCCTGGAGCAGTGTTATGAGAAGACCATGGACTCTTGTGATGACAAGTCTAATGGAGCATTCTGATGAATAGGGGCATGGAGCATTGTGATTACAGGAGTCTTGGAGCATTGTGATTACAAGGTCATGGAGCATTGTGATGAGAAGGCCATGGATCATTCTGATGACATGTGTCATGGATCTTTGTGATGACAGGGGCATGGAGCATTGTGATTACAGGGTTCTTGGAGCATTGTGATGATAAGGGTCATGGAGCCTTGGTGGCCAAGGCGGTGGAACATTGTGATGGCAGGGGTCATGGAGCATTGTTATGACAGGTGTAATGGAGCTTTGTGATGACAAGGGCATGGAGCAATGTGATGAGAGATTTCATTGAGCATTGTGATGACAATGGCATGGAGCATTGTGATGCCAAGGGTCATGGAGCTTTGTGATGACAAATGTCATGTTGCATTTTGATGACAAGGGCGTGGTGCATTGTGATGAGAAGGTCAGGGAGCATTGTGATGACAGGGTCATGGAGCAATTTGAATAAAAGTGTCATGGAATATTTTGATGACAGGGGTTATGGAACATTGTGATGTCAGGGGTCATGAAGCACTGTGATGAAATTGGTCATGGAGCATTTTGTGACAGGGGTTATGGAACATTGTGATGTCAGGGGTCATGGAGCATTGTGATGATAAGGGCATGTAGCACTGTGATATCAGTGGTCATGGAACATTGTGATGACAGGGGTGAGCGACTATTGTGATGACTAGTGATGGAACATTGTGATATATGTGGTGAGAGAGCATTTTGATGAGAAATGCATGGAGCATTGTGATGACAAGGACGTGGAGAATTGTGATGACATGGGACATGGAACATTGTAATGACCAGGGCATGGAGCATTGTGATGGCAAGACCGTGGAGCATTGTGATGAGAAGATCACGGATAATTTTGATGACGAGCGTCATGGAGCACTGTAATGACAAGGGGCATGGAGCATTGTGATTACAGGGGTCTTGGAGCACTGTGATGACAAGTGAATGGAGCATTGTGATCAGAAGGCCACGGAACATTCTGATGACATGCGTCATGAATCATTGTGACGACAAGGGCATGGAGCATTGTGATTACAGAGGTCTTGGAGCACTGTGATGACAAGGGTCATGGAGCTTTGGATGACAAGGCCGTGGAACATTGTGATGGCAGGGGTCATGGAGCATTGTTATGACAGGGGTAATGGAGCATTGTGATGACAAGGGCATGGAACATTGGTCTGAAAATTTCATGGATTATTGTGATGAGATTCGGCATGGAGCATTGTGATGACTAGTGCACGGAACACTTGATACATGTGTCATGGAGGATTGTAATGACAAGGGCATGGAGCATTGTGATGAGAAGTTTATCGAGCATTGTGATGACAAGCGTCATGGAGCATTGTGCTGACAAAGGCATGGAGCATAGTGAAGACATCGGTAAAAGAGCATTGTGATGAAAATTTCATGGAGCATTGTGGTGACAAATTTCACAGAGCCTTTTGATGAAGTGGGCATGGACCAGTGTGATGACAAGGTACTGGAGCATTGTGATGAGAGGACCATGGATCCTTTTGGTGACAATTCTCATGGAGCATTCTGATGAAAAGGGGCATGCAGCCTTGTGATTACAGGGGTATTGGATCCTTGTGATGACAAGACCGTAGAACATTGTCATGGCAGGGTTCATGGAGCATGGTTATGACATGGGCAATGGAGGATTGTGATGACAAGTGCATCGAGCATTGGTCTGAAAACTTTCATGGATTACTGTGATGAGAGTGGGCATGGAGCATTGTGATGACATGGGCACGGAACACTGTGATACATGGATCATGGATGTTTCTAATGACAAGGGCATGGAGCAATGTGATGAGAGGCTTCATGGAGCATTGTGATGACAAGGGCATGGAGCATTGTGATTACAAGGGTCATGGAGCATTTTGAATACAAGATTCACATATCATTGTGTTGTCAGGGGTCATGGAGCTCTGTGATGACAGTGGGCATGGAGCATTGTGATGACAGGGTCATGGAGCATTGTGATAAGAATGTCATGGAGCATTGGGCTGAAAATGTTCATGGAGTATTGTGATGACAGGGTAATGGGGCACTGTGATGACAAGGTCCTGGGGCATTGTGATGAGAAAACCATGGAGCCTTGTGATGACAAGTCTCATGGAGCATTCTGATGAAAATGTTCATGGAGCATTGTGATTACAGGGGTCATGAAACTTTGTGATGAAAATGGCATGGAGCATTGTGATGCCAAGGGTCAAAGAGTTTGTGATCACAAAGCTCATGGAGCATTTTGATGACAAGGTCGTGGTGCATTGTGATGAGTAGGGCAGGGAGCATTTCGATGACAGGGTCATGGAGCAATTTGATGAAAAGTATCATGGAATATTTTGATGACAGTGGTTATGTAACATTGTGATGTCAGGGGTCATGGAGGATTGTGATGACAAAGGTAATGGAGAATTTTGATGACAAGGGCTTGGGACACTGTGATGACAAGGGTCATGGAGCAATGTGATGACAAGTGCATGGAACGTTGTGATTACTGGGGTCTTGGAGCATTGTAATGAAAATGGAACGGATCATTGTGATGAAAAATGCATGGAGCCTTGTCATGACACTGTTCAAGGAGCATACTGATGATAAGTGTCCGGGAGCATTGTGATGATAAGTGTATTGAGCATTGAGATGACAAATGCCATGGAGCATTGTGATGAGAAGACCATTGATAATTGTGATGACCAGCGTCATGAGGCATTGTGATGACAAGTGTTATGGAACATTGTGATCAGAAGGGTTTGGTGCATTGTGATGACAGAGGTCATTGAGCATTTTGATTTCATTGTGATGACAATAGCATGAAATATTATGGTGATTGGCACGGTGCATTGTGATGACAGGATTCATGGAGCATTGAGATGAAAAAGGGCATGGAGCATTGTGATTACAGGGGTGTTGGGGCATTTTGACGACAAGGGCATGGAGCACTGTGATGAGAAGGCCATGGAGCATTCTGATGACATGCGTCATGGAGCTTTGTGTTGACAAATGCATAGAGCATTTTTATCACAGGGGTCTTGGAGCATTGTGATGACAAGGGTCATGGAGCATTGTGCTGACAAAGGCATGGAGCATCGTGATGAGAAGGGACAAAGAGCATTGTGATGAAAAGTTCATGGAGCATTGTAGTGACAAAGATCACAGAGCCTTATGTGAAGATGTCATGGATCATTGGTCTGACAAGTTTCATGGATTATTGTGATGACAGTGGCCATGGAGCATTGTGATGACAAGGGCATGTAGAATTGTGGTGACAAAGGTCACAGAGCCTTGTGTGACGAGGGCTTTGACCATTGTGATGACAAAGGTCATGAAACATTGTGATGACTGGCTTCACAGGGCATTGTGATGACAGGAGTCATGGAGCATTGTGATGACAAGGGCATGGAGCATTGTGATGACAGGGGCATGGAACATTGGTCTGACTAGTTACATTGATTATTGTGATGACAGTGGGCATGGCACATTGTGATGACAAGGGCGTGGAACATTGTGATAACAAGGTCATGGAGTACTGTGAAGACAGGTGTCAGGGAGCATTGTGATGACATATGTCATTGTCCATTGTGATGACAATGGCATGGAGCATTGTGATACCAAGTGTCATGGAGGATTGTGATGACAAAGGTAATGGAGCATTTTGATGACAAGGGCTTGGGACATTGTGATGACAAGGGTCATGGAGCATTGTGATTACAAGGGCCATTGAGAATTTTGATGACAACGTCGTAAAGCATTGTGATGACAAGCGCATGGAGCCTGCTATGACAGGGGTCATAGAGCATTGTGATGACAAGTGCCTGGAGAATTGTGATGAAAAGATCATGTAACATTGTGATAAGAAGTGTCATGGAGCATTGTGATGACAAGGACGTGGAGAATTGTGATGACATGGGACATAGAGCATTGTGATGACCAGGGCATGGAGCATTGTGATGGCAAGACCGTGGAGCATTGTGATGAGAAGATCACGGATAATTATGATGACGAGCGTCATTGAGCACTGTAATGACAAGGGGCATGGAGCATTGTGATTACAGGGGTCTTGGACCATTGTGATGAAAAGGGCATGGAGCATTGTGATGAGAAAGCCATGCAACATTCTGATAACATGCATCATGAATCTTTTTGATGACAAGGGCATGGGAAATTGTGATTACAGGGGTCTTGGAGCACTGTGATGACAAGGGTCTTGGAGCCTTGGATGACAAGGCCGTGGAACATTGTGATGGCATGTCTCATGGAGCATTGTTATGACAGGGGTAATGGAGCATTGTGATGACAAGGGCATGGAACATTAGTCTGAAAATTTCATGGATTATTGTGATGAGATTCGACATGGAGCATTGTGATGACTAGGGCATGGAACACTGTGATACATGTGTCATGGGAGTTTGTAATGTCAAGGGCATGGAGCATTGTGATGAGAAGAGTATCGAGCATTGTGATGACAAGCGTCATTGATCACTGTGCTGACAAGGGCATGGAGCAATGTGATGAGAGGATTCATGTAGCATTGTGATGAAATGGCATAAAGCATTGTGATGCCAAGGGTCATGGAGCTTTCTGATGACAAAAGTCATGGAGCATTTTGATGACAATGTCGTGGTGCATTGTGATGAGAAGGGCACGGAGCATTGTGATGACACGGTCATGGAGCAAAGTGATGAAAAGTGTCATGGAACATTTTGATTACAGGGGTTATGGAACATTGTGATGTCAGGGGTCATGGAGCATTTTGATGAAAAGGGTCATGGAGCATTTTGATGAAAAGTGTCATGGAGCTTTCTGATGAAAAGGTGCATGGAGCATTGATATTACAGGGGTTTTGAAGCATTATGATGACAAGGGCAAGGAGCATTGTGATAAGAAGGCAAGGGAGCATTCTGATGCCATGCGTCATGGAGTTTTGTGATGACAAGGGCATGGAGCATTGTGGTGACAAAGGTCACAGAGCCATGTGTGACGAAGGCATGGACCATTGTGATGACAAAGGTCATGAAGCATTGTGATGACTAGAGTCACGGAGCATTGTGATGACAGGTGTCATGGAACATTGCGATGACAAGGGCATGGAGCATTGTGATGACAAGGGCATGGAACATTGTGATGACAAGGTCATGGAGTATTGTGAAGACAGGTGTCAGGGAGCATTGTGATGACATATGTCATTGTCCATTGTGATGACAATGGTATGGAGCATTGTGATACCAAGTGTCACGGAGGATTGAGATGACAAATGTAATGGATCATCTTGATGACAAGGGCTTGGAACATTGTGATGACAAGGGACATGGAGCATTGAGATTACAAGGGCTGGAGCATTGTGATGACAAGGGCCATTGAGAATTTTGATGACAATATCGTGAAGCATTGTGATGACAAGCTCATGGAGCTTGCTATGACAGGGATCATAGAGGATTCCAATGACAAGTGCATGGAGAATTGTGATCACAAGATCATGTAACATTGTGATAAGAAGTGTCATGGAGCATTGTGATGACAAGGACGTGGAGAATTTTGATGACATGGGACATGGAGCATTGTGATGACCAGGGCATGGAGAATTGTTATCGCAAGACCGTGGAGCATTGTGATGAGAAGATCACGGATAATTGTGATGACGAGCGTCATGGAACACTGTAATGAAAAGGGGCATGGAGAATTGTTATCGCAAGACCGTGGAGCATTGTGATGAGAAGATCACGGATAATTGTGATGACGAGCGTCATGGAACACTGTAATGACAAGGGGCATGGAGCATTGTGAATCCAGGGTTCCTGGAGCATTGTGATGACAAGGGAATGGAGCATTTTCATGAGAAGGCCATGGAGCATTCTGATGACATGCGTCATGAGTCATTGTGACGACAACGCATGGAGCATTGTGATTACAGAGGTCTTGGAGCACTGTGATGACAAGGGTCATGGGGCTTTGGATGACAAGGCCGTGGAACATTGTGATGGCAGGTGTCATGGAGCATTGTTATGACAGGGGTAATGGAGCATTGTGATGACAAGGGCATGGAACATTTGTCTGAAAATTTCATGGATTATTGTGATGAGATTCGGCATGGAGCATTGTGATGACTAGGGCATGGAACACTTGATACATGTGTCATGGGGGATTGTAATGACAAGGGCATGGAGCATTGTGATAAAAAGTGTATCGAGCATTGTGTTGACAAGCGTCATGGAGCATTGTGCTGACAAAGGCATGGAGCATGGTGAAAACATGGGTAAAAGAGCATTGTGATGAAAATTTCATGGAGCATTGTGGTGACAAATTTCACAGAGCATTTTGATGAAGTGGGCATGGACCAGTGTGATGACAAGGTACTGGAGCATTGTGATGAGAGGACCATGGAGCCTTCTGGTGACAATTCTCATGGATCATTCTGATGAAAATGGGTATGGAGCATTGTGATTACAGGGGTATTGGATCCTTCTGATGACAAGACCGTAGAACATTGTGATGGCAGGTTTCATGGAGCATGGCTATGAAATGGGCAATGGAGGATTGTGATGAAAAAGTTATCGAGCATTGGTCTGAAAACTTTCATGGATTACTGTGATGAGAGTGGGCATAGAGCATTTTGATGACAATGGCACGGAACACTGTGATACATGGATCATGGAGGTTTGTAATGACAAGGGCATGGAGCAATGTGTTGAGAGGCTTCATGGAGCATTGTGATGACAAGGGCATGGACCATTGTGATGACAAGGGTCATGGAGCATTTTGAATACAAGATTCCCATATCATTGTGTTGTCAGTGGTCATGGAGCTCTGTGATGACAGTGGTCATGGAGCATTGTGATGACAGGGTCATGGAGCATTGTGATAAGAAGGTCATCGAGCATTGGGCTGAAAATTTTCATGGAGTATTGTGATGACAAGTCTCATGGAGCATTCTGATGAAAAGGTGCATGGAGCATTGTGATTACAGAGGTCATGAAGCATTGTGATGAAAATGGCATGGAGCATTGTGATGCCAAGTGTCGTGGAGTTTGTGATGACAAAGTTCATGGAGCATTTTGATGACAAGGTTGTGGTGAATTGTGAAGAGAAGGGCAGGGAGCATTTTGATGACATGGTCATGGAGCAATTTCATGAAAAGTATCATGGAATATTTTGATGACAGTGGTTATGGAACACTGTGATGTCAGGGGTCATGGAGCATTGTGATGACAAGGGTCATGGAGCATTTTGATGAAAAGGGCATGGAGGATTGTGCTGACAAGGGCCATTGAGAATTTTGATGACAAGTTCCTGAAGCATTGTGATGAAAAGCACATGGAGCTTGCTATGACAGGGGTCATGGATCATTGCGATGACAAGTGCATGGAGAACTGTGATGACAAGAGCATGTAACATTGTGATGAGAAGTGTCTTGGAGCATTGTGATGGCAAGACCGTGGAGCATTGTGATGAGAAGACCATGGATAATTTTGATGACGATCGTCATGGAGCACTGTAATGACAAGGGGCATGGAGCATTGTGATGACAGGTGTCATGGAGCATTGTGATGACAGGGATCATGGAGCATTGTGATGAGAAGGGTCATGGAGTATTCTGATGACAAGCTTGTGGAGTACTGTGATGACAATGGCATGGAGCATTGTGAGGAAAAAGGCATGGAACATTGTGATGAAAAAGGCATGGAGCCTTTTCATGACAGGGTTCAAGGAGCATTTTGACGAAAAGTGTCAGGGAGCATTGTGATGAAAAGTGTATTGAGCATTGTGATGACAAAGTTCATGGAGCATTTTGATGAAAAGGGCATGGAGTATTGTGATGACAGGCATCATGGAGCGATGTGATGAAAATTGTTATGGAACATTGTGATCACAAGAGTTTGGAGCATTGTGATGACACAGGTCATGGATCATTTTGATTTCAAGAATCACGGAGCATTGTGATGACAAGGGCATGAAACAATGTGATCCCAAGCATTACGGAGGATTGTGATGACACTGGTAAAGGAGAATTGTGATGACAATTGCATGGAGCATTGTGATGTCAAGGTCATGTAGCATTTTGCTGACAAAGGCATGGAGAATTGTGATGACAAGTGTCATGGAGCTCTGTGACGACAAGTGTCAAGGAGAATTTTGATTACAGAGGTCATGGAGCATTGGGATGACAAGCACATGGAACATTCTGATGACAAGTGGCATGGATCATTTTGATGACTGTGGTCATGTAGCATTGTGATGACATGGGTCATGGAGCTTTGTGATGAGAAGTCATGGAACATTTGGCTGAAAATATTCATGGAGTACTGTGATGACAGGGGTCATGGAGCATTGTCATGAGAAGGGAATGGAGCAATGTGATGAGAAGGTCCTGGAGCATTGTGATGAGTGGGCCATGGAGCCTTGTGATGAGAAGGCAACAGAGGATTCTGATGACATGCGTCATGGAGCTTTGTGACGACAAGGGCATGGAGCATTGTGATTACAGGGGTCTTGGAGCATTGTGATGACAAGGGCCATGGAGCGTTGGATGACATGGCCATGGAACATTGTGTTGGCAGGGATCATGGAGCACTGTTATGACAGGGGTAATGGAGCATTGTGATGACAAGGGCATGGAACATTGCTCTGAAAATTTCATGGATTATTGTGATGAGATTCGGCATGGAGCATTGTGATGACTAAGGAATGGAACACTGTGATACATGTGTCATGGAGGATTGTAATGACAAGGGCATGGAGCATTGTGATGAGAAGAGTATCCAGCACTGTGATGACAAGGGTCATGGAGCATTGTGCTGACAAGGGCATGGAGCAATGTGATGAGAGGTTACATGTAGCATTGTGATGAAATGGCATGGAGCATTGTGATGCTAAGGGTCATAGAGCTTTGTGATGACAAAGGTCATGGAGCATTTTGATGACAAGGTTGTGGTGCACTGTGATGAGAAAGGCAGGGAGCATTGTGATGAGAGGATCATGGAGCAAATTGATATAAAGCGTCATGGAACATTGTGATGACAGTGGTTATGAAACCTTGTGATGTCAGGGGTCATGGAGCATTTTGAGGAAAAGGGTCATGGAGCATTCTGATGAAAAGGTGCATGGAGCATTGTGATTACAGGGGTTTTGAAGCATTGTGATGACAAGGGCATGGAGCATTGTAATGAGAAGGCAATGGAGCATTCTGATGACATGCGTCATGGAGCTTTGTGATGACAAGGACATGGAGCATTGTGATTAGAGGGGTCTTGGAGCATTGTGATGAAAAGGGCATGGATCATTGTGATGACCAGCGTCATGGGGCATTGTGATGACAAGAGTTATGGAACAATTTGATCAGAAGTGTTTGGTGCATTGTGATGACTGTGGTCATTGAGCATTTTGATTTCATTGTGATGACAATAGCATGAAATATTATGATGATGGGCACGGTGCAAAGTGATGACAGGGTTCATGGAGCATTGAGATGAAAAGGAGCATGGAGCATTGTGATTACAGGGGTGTTGGAACATTGTGATTACACGGGCATGGAGCATTGTGATGAGAAGGCCATGGAGCATTCTGATGACATGCGTCATGGAGCTTTGTGATGACAAGGGCATGGAGCATTTTGATGACAAGGGTCATCGAGGCTAGTGATGACAAGGCCGTGGAACCTTGTGATGGAAGGGGTCATGGAGCATTGTTATGACAGGGGTAATGGAGCTTTGTTATGACAAGGGAATGGGAAATTGGTCTGAAAATTTTCACGGATTATTGTGATGAGAGTGGGCATGGAGCATTGTGATGACAAGGGAACGGAACACTCTGATACATAGATCATGCAGGATTGTAATGACAAGTGCATGGAGCAATGTGATGAGAGGGTTCATGGAGCATTGTGATGACAATGGAATGGAGCATTGTGATTCCAAGAGTCATGGAACTTTGTGATGACAAAAGTCATGGAGCATTTTGATGACAAGGGCGTGGTGCATTGTGATGAGAAGGGCACGGAACATTGTGATGACAGGGTCATGGAGCAATTTGATGAAAAGTGTCATGGAATATTTTGATGACTGGGGATATAAAATATTGTGATGTCAGTGGTCATGGAGCTTTGTGATGAAAAGGGTCATGGAGAATTTTGATTACAGGGGTTATGGAACATTGTGATGTCAGGTGTCGTGGAGCATTGTGATGATAAGGGCATGTAGCATTGTCATGACAGTGGTCATGAAACATTGTAATGACAGGGGTGAGGGAGTATTGTGATGACTAGTGATGGAATATTGTGATATCATTGGTGAGAGAGCATTTTGAGGAGAAGTGCATGGAGCATTGTGATGAAAAGGTTTATGGAGCATTTTGATGACAAGGATTTGGATCATTGTGATGACAAGTGCATGTCGCATTGTGATGACAAGGGTCATGGAGCACTGTGCTGAAAAGCGCATGGAGCATTGTGATGACAAGTTTCATGGAGCATTGTGCTGACAAAGGCATGGAGCACTGTGATGATAAGGGACACAGAGCACTGTCATGAAAAGTTAATGGAGCATTGTGGTGACAAAGAACACAGAGCCTTGTGTGACGAGGGCATGGACCATTGGTCTGACAAGTTTCATGGATTATTGTGATGACAGTGGGCAGGTAGCATTGTGATGACAATGGCATGGAGCATTGTGATGAAAAGGGAATGTATCATTGTGATGAAAAAGGAATGGAGCCTTGTCATGACAGTGTTCAAGGAGCATACTGATGACAAGTGTCAGCGAGCATTGTGATGCCAAGTGTATTGAGCATTGTGGTGACAAAGGACATGGAGCATGGTGATGAAAAGACCTTGCATAATTGTGTTGACGAGCGTCATGGGGCATGTGATGAGAAGTGTTATGGAACCTTGTGATCAGAAGGGTTTGGAGCACTGTGATTACAGAGGACATGGAGCATTTTGATTTCATTGTGATGACAATAGCATGAATCATTATGATGATGGGCATTGTGCATTGTGATGACAGTGTTCATGGAGCATTGAGATGAAAAGTGGCATGGAGAATTGTGATTACAGAGGTCTTGGAGCATTGTGATGACAAGGGTCATGGAGCCTTGTGATGACAAGGCCGTGGAACATTGTGATGGCAGGGGTCATGGAGCATTATTATGACAGGTGTAATGGAGCATTGTGATGACAAGGGCATGGAGCAATGTGATGAGAGATTTCATTGAGCATTGTGATGCCAAGTGTCATGGAGCTTTGTGATGACAAATGTCATGGGGCATTTTGATGACCAGGGCGTGGTGCATTGTGATGAGAAGGGCAGGGAGCATTGTGATGACAGGGTCATGGAGCAATTTGAATAAAAGGGTCATGGAATATTTTGATGACAGGGGTTATGGAACATTGTGATGTCAGGGGTCATGAATCATTCTGATGAAATGGGTCATGGAGCATTTTGTGACAGGGGTTATGGAACATTTTGATGTCAGTGGTCATGGAGCATTGTGATGAAATGGGCATGGCACATTGTGATTGCATGAGTCATGGAGCATTGTGCTGACAAGCGCATGGAGCATTTTGATGACAAGTGTCATGGAGCATTGTGCTGACAAAGGCATGGAACGTTGTGATGACAAGGGACACAGAGCATTGTGATGAAAAATTCATGGAGCATTGTGGTGACAAAGATGACAGAGCCTTGTGTGACGACGGCATGGACCATTGTGATGAGAAAGGTCAAGAATCATTGTGATGACTGGAGTCACGGAGCATTGTGATGACATGGGTCATGGAGCATTTTCATGACAAGAGCATGGAGCTTTTTGATGACAGGCACATGGAACATTGGTCTGACATGTTTCAGGGATTATTGTGATGAGAGTGGGCATGGCGCATTGTGATGACAAGGGCATGGAACATTGTGATGACAAGGTCATGGAATATTGTGAAGAGAGGTGTCAGGGAGCATTGTGATGACATATGCCATTGTCCATTGTGATGACAATGGCATGGAGCATTGTGATACCAAGGGTCATGGAGGATTGTGATGACAAAGGTAATGGAGCATTTTGATGACAAGGGCTTGGAACATTGTGATGACAAGGGTCATGGATCGTTGTGATGAAAAGGGCATGGAGCATTCTGATGAAAAAGTGCGTGGAGCATTGAGATTACAGGGGTTTTGAAGCAATGTGATTACAAGGGCATGGAGCATTGTGATAAGAAGGCAAGGGAGCTTTCTGATGGCATGTGTCATGGAGCTTGGTGATGACAAGGACATGGAGTATTGTGATTACAGGGGTCTTGGAGCATTGTGATGAAAAGGGAATGGATCATTGTGATGAAAAATGCATGGAGCCTTGTCATGACAGGGTTCAAGGAGCATACTGATGACAACAGTCAGGGAGCATTGTGATGATAAGTGTATTGAGCATTTTGATGACAAAGATCATGGAGCATTGTGATGAGAAGACCATGGATAAATGTGATGACCAGCGTCATGGGGCATTGTGATGACAAGTGTTATGGAACATTGTGATTAGAAGGGTTTGGTGCATTGTGATGACAGAGGTCATTGAGCATTTTGATTTCATTGTGATGACAATAGCATGAAATATTATGGTGATGGGCACGGTGCATTGTGATGACAGGGTTCATGGAGCACTGAGATGAAAAGGGACATGGAGCATTGTGATTACAGGGGTGTTGGAGCATTGTGATGACAAGGGCATGGAGAATTGTGATTACAGGGGTCATGGAATATTGTGATGACAGGGGTGAGGGAGTATTGTGATGACTAGTGATGGAACATTGTGATATCTGTTGTGAGAAAGCATTTTGAGGACAAGTGCATGGAGCATTGTGATGACAAGGTTTATGGAGCATTTTGATGACAAGGATGTGGAGCATTGAGATGACAAGTGCATGGTGCATTGTGATGACATGGGTTATGGAGCATTGTGCTGACACGCGCATCGAGCATTGTGATGACAAGGGTCATGGAGCATTGTGCTGACAAAGGCATGGAGCTTTGTGATGACAAGGGTCACAGAGCATTGTGATAAAAATTGCATGGAGCATTGTGGTGACAAAGGTCACAGAGCTTTGTATGCCGAGTTCATGGACCATTGTGATGGCAAATGTCATGAAGCAGTGTGATGAATGGAGTCACGGAGCTTTGTGATAACAGGGGTCTTGGAGCATTTTGATGAAAAGGGAATGTATCATTGTGATGAAAAAGGCATGGAGCCTTGTCATGACAGTGTTCAAGGAGCATACTGATGACAAGTGTCAGCGAGCATTGTGATGCCTAGTGTATTGAGCATTGTGGTGACAAAGGACATGGAGCATTGTGATGAGAAGACCTTGCATAATTGTGATGACAAGCGTCATGGGATATGTGATGACAAGTGTTATGGAACACTGTGATCAGAAGGGTTTGGTGCATTGTGATTACAGAGGACATGGAGCATTTTGATTTCATTGTGATGAAAATAGCATGAATCATTATGATGATGTGCATGGTGCATTGTGATGACAGTGTTCATGGAGCATTGAGATGAAAAGTGGCATGGAGAATTGTGATTACAGAGGTCTTGGAGCATTGTGATGACAAGGGTCATGGAGCCTTGTGATGAGAAGGCCGTGGAACATTGTGATGGCAGGGTCATGGAGCATTGTTATGACAGGTGTAATGCAGCATTGTGATGACAAGGGCATGGAACAATGTGATGAGAGATTTCCTTGAGCTTTGTGATGACAATGGCATGGAGCATTGTGATGCCAAGGGTCATGGCGCTTTGTGATGACAAATATCATGGGGCATTTTGATGACAAGGGCGTGTTGCATTTTGATGAGAAGGGCAGGGAGCATTGTGATGACAGGGTCATGGAGCAATTTGAATAAAAGTGTCATGGAATATTTTGATGAGAGCGGTTATGGAACATTGTGATGTCAGTGGTCATGAAGCATTGTGATGAAATGGGTCATGGAGCATTTTGTGACAGGTGTTATGGAACATTGTGATGTCAGGGGTCATGGAGCACTGTGATGATAAGGGCATGTAGCACTGTGATGACAGGGGTCATGGAACACAGTGATGACAGGGGTGAGGGAGTATTGTGATGACTAGTGATGTAATATTGTGATATATGTGGTGAGAGAGCATTTTGATGAGAAGTGCATGGAGCATTGTGATGACAAGTGTTATGGAGCCTAGCAATGATAAGGATGTGGAGTATTGTGATGACAAGCGCATGGTGCATTGTGATGATATGGGTCATGGAGCATTGTGCTGACAAGCACATGGAGCATTTTGATGACAAGTGTCATGGAGCATTCTGCTGAGAAAGGCATGGAGCATTTTTATGACAAGGGACCCAGAGCATTGTGATGAAATATTCATGGAGCATTGTAGTGAAAAAGATCACAGAGCCTTGTGTGACAAGGGCATGGACCATAGTGATGAGATAGGTCATGAAGCATTGTGATGACTGTAGTCACGGAGCATTGTGATGAAAGGGGTCATGGAGCATTGTGATGACAAGGGCATGGAGCAATGTGTAGACAGGGGAATGGATCATTGGTCTGACAAGTTTCATGGATTATTGTGATGACAGTGAGCACGGAGCATTGTGATGACAAGGGCATGGAGCATTGTGATGACAAGGTCATTGAATATTGTGAAGACAGGTGTCAGGGAGCATTGTGATGACATAAGTCATTGTCCATTGTGATGTCAATGGCATGGAGCATTGTGATACCAAGTGTCATGGAGCATTGTGATGACAAAGGTAATGGAGCATTTTGATGACAAGGGCTTGGAACATTGTGATGACAAGGGTCATGGAGCATTGAGATGACAAGGGCATGGAGCATTTTGATGACAAGGGCCATTGAGAATTTTGATGACAACGTAGTGAAGCATTGTGATGACAAGCGCATGGAGCTTGCTATGACAGGTGTCATAGAGCATTGCGATGACAAGTTCATGGAGAATTGTGATGACAAGATCATGTAACATTGCGATGAGAAGTGTCACGAAGCATTGTGATGACAAGGACGTGGAGAATTGTAATGACATGGGACATGGAGCATTGTGATGAACAGGGCATGGATAATTGTGATATCAAGACCATGGAGCATTGTGATGAAAAGACCATGGATAATTATGATGAAGAGCGTCATGGATCACTGTAATGACAAGGAGCATGGAGCATTGTGATGACTGGTGTCATGGAGCATTGTGATGAGAGGGGTCATGGAGCATTGTGATGACAAGGGTAATGGAGCATTGTGATGAGAAGGTCATAGAGCATTGGCCTGAAAATCTTCATGGAGTATTGTGATTACAGTGGTCAAGGAGCATTGTGATGACAAGGGAATTGAGCATTTTGATGACAAGGTCCTAGAGCAGTGTGATGAGAAGACCATAGAGCCTTGTGATGACAACTCTAATGGAGCATTCTGATGAATAGGGGCACGGAGCATTGTGATTACAGGGGTCCTGGAGCATTGTGATGACAAGGTCATGGAGCATAGTGATGAGAAGGCCATGGAGCATTCTGATGACATGTGTCATGGATCTTTGTGATGACAGGGGCATGGAACATTGTGATTACAGGGATCTTGGAGCATTGTGATGACAAGGGTCATGGAGCCTTGGATGCCAAGGCGGTGGAACATTGTGATGGCAGGGGTCAAGGAGCATTGTTATGACATGGGTAATGGAGCATTGTGATGACAAGGGCATGGATCATTGGTCTGAAAATTTCATGGATTATTGTGATGAGATTCGGCATGGAACATTGTGATGACTAGGGCACGGACCACTGTGATACATGTGTCATGGAGGATTGTAATGACAAGGGCATGGAGCATTGTGATGAGAAGAGTATCGAGCATTGTGATGACAAGTGTCATGGAGCATTGTGGTGACAAGGGCATGGAGCAATATGATGAGAGGTTTCATGTAGCATTGTGATGAAATGGCATGGAGCATTGTGATGCCAAGGGTCATGGAGCTTTGTGATGACAAAGGTCATGGAGCATTTTGATGACAAGGTCGTGGTGCATTGTGATGAGAAGGGCAGGGAGCATTGTGATGACAGGGTCATGGAGCAAATTGATGAAAAGTGTCATGGAATATTTTGATGAGAGGGGTTATGGAACATTGCAATGTCAGGGTTCATGGAGCATTTTGATGAAAAGGGTCATGGAGCATTCTGATGAAAAGGTGCATGGAGCATTGAGATTACAGGGGTTTTGAAGCAATGTGATTACAAGAGCATGGAGCATTGTGATGAGAAGACAATGTAGCATTCTGATGACATGTGTCAAGGAGCTTTGTGATGAAAGGGACATGGAGCATTGTGATTACAGGGGTCTTGGAGCATTGTGATGAAAAGGGAATGGATCATTGTGATGAAAAATGCATGGAGCCTTGTCATGACAGGGTTCAAGGAGCATACTGATGACAACAGTCAGGGAGCATTGTGATGATAAGTGTATTGAGCATTGTGATGACAAAGATCATGGAGCATTGTGATGAGAAGACCATGGATAATTGTGATGACCAGCGTCATGGGGCATTGTGATGACAAGTGTTATGGAACATTGTGATCAGAAGGGTTTGGTGCATTGTGATGACAGAGGTCATTGAGCATTTTGATTTCATTGTGATGACAATAGCATGAAATATTATGGTGATAAGCACAGTGCATTGTGATGACAGGGTTCATGGAGCACTGAGATGAAAAGGGGCATGGAGCATTGTGATTACAGGGGTGTTGGAGCAATGTGATGACAAGGCTATGGAGCATTGTGATGAGAAGTCCATGGAGCATTCTGATGACATGCGTCATGGAGCTTTGTGATGACAGGTGCATGGAGAATTGTGATTACAGAGGTCATGGAATATTGTGATGACAGGTGTGAGGGAGTATTGTGATGACTAGTGATGGAACATTGTGATATCAGTTGTGAGAAGGCACTTTTAGGAGAAGTGCATGGAGCATTGTGATGACAAGGTTTATGGAGCATTTTGATGACAAGGATGTGGAGCATTGAGATGACAAGTGCATGGTGCATTGTGATGACATGGGTTATGGAGCATTGTGCTGACACGCGCATCGAGCATTGTGATGACAAGGGTCATGGAGCATTGTGCTGACAAAGGCAAGGAGCTTTGTGATGACAAGGGTCACAGAGCATTGCGATAAAAATTTCATGGAGCATTGTGGTGACAAAGGTCACAGAGCTTTGTATGCCGAGGTCATGGACCATTGTTATGGCAAATGTCATAAAGCATTGTTATGAATGGAGTCACGGAGCTATGTGATAACAGGGGTCTTGGAGCATTTTGATGAAAAGGGAATGGATCATTGTGATGAAAAAGGCATGGAACCTTGTCATGACAGTGTTCAAGGAGCATACTGATGACAAGTGTCAGCGAGCATTGTGATGCCAAGTGTATTGAGCATTGTGGTGACAAAGGACATGGAGCATTGTGATGAAAAGACCTTGCATAATTTTGATGACGAGCGTCATGGGGCATGTGATGAGAAGTGTTATGGAACATTGTGATCAGCACGGTTTAGAGCATTGTGATGACAGAGGACATGGAGCATTTTGATTTCATTGTGATGACAATAGCATGAATCATTATGATGATGGACATGGTGCATTGCGATGACAGTGTTCATGGTTCATTGAGATGAAAAGTGGCATGGAGAATTGTGACTACAGAGGTCTTGGAGCATTGTGATGACAAGGGTCATGGAGCCTTGTGATTGCAAGGCCGTGGAACATTGTGATGGCAGGGGTCATGGAGCATTTTTAGGACAGGTGTAATGGAGCATTGTGATGACAAGGGCATGGAGCAATGTGATGAGAGATTTCATTGAGCATTGTGATGACAATGGCATGGAGCATTGTGATGCCAAGGGTCATGGAGCTTTGTGATGACAAATGTCATGGGGCATTTTGATGACAAGGGCGTGGTGCATTGTGATGAGAAGGACAGGGAGCTTTGTGATGACAGGGTCATGGAGCAATTTGAATAAAATGGTCATGGAATATTTTGATGACAGGGGTTATGGAACATTGTTATCAGAAGGGTTTGGAGCATTGTGATGACAGAGGACATGGAGCATTTTGATTTCATTGTGATGACAATAGCATGAATCATTATGATGATGGGCATGGTGCATTGCGATGACAGTGTTCATGGAGCATTGAGATAAAAAGTGCCATGGAGAATTGTGATTACAGAGTTCTTGGTGCATTGTGACGACAAGGGTCATGGAGCCTTGTGATGACAAAGGCCGTGGAACATTGTGATGGCAGGGGTCATGGAGCATTGTTATGACCGGTGTAATGGAGCTTTGTGATGACAAGGGCATGGAGCAATGTGATGAGAGATTTCATTGAGCATTGTGATGACAATGGCATGGAGCATTGTGATGCCAAGGGTCATGGAGCTTTGTGATGACAAATGTCATGGGGCATTTTGATGACAAGGGCGTGGTGCATTGTGATGAGAAGTGCAGGGAGCATTGTGATGACAGTGTCATGGAGCAATTTGAATAAAAGTGTCATGGAATATTTTGATGACAGCGGTTATGGAACATTGTGATGTCAGGGGTCATGAAGCATTGTGATGAAATGGGTCATGGAGCATTTTGTGACAGGGCTTATGGAACATTGTGATGTCAGGGGTCATGGAGCATTGTGATGATAAAGGCATGTAGCACTGTGATGACAGTGGTCATGGAAAATTGTGATGACAGTGGTGAGAGGGTATTGTGATGACTAGTGATGGAACATTGTGATATATGTGGTGAGAGAGCATTTTGATGAGAAGTGCATGGAGCATTGTGATGACAAGTTTTATGGAGCATAGAGATGAAAAGTATGTGGAGTATTGTGATTAAAACGGTCATGGTGCCTTGTGATGACAAGGCCGTGGAACATTGTGATGGCATGGGCCATGGAGCATTGTTATGACAGGTGTAATGCAGCATTGTGATGACAAGGGCAGGGAGCAATGTGATGAGAGATTTCATTGAGCATTGTGTTGACAATGGCATGGAGCATTATGATGGCAAGGGTCATGGAGCTTTGTGATGACAAATGTCATGGGGCATTTTGATGACAAGGGCGTGGTGCATTGTGATGAGAAGGGCAGGGAGCATTGTGATGACAGGGTCATTGAGCAATTTGAATAAAAGTGTCATGGAATATTTTGATGACACGGGTTATGGAACATTGTGATGTCAGGGTTCATGAAGCATTCTGATGAAATGGGTCATGGAGCATTTTGTGACAGGGGTTATGGAACATTGTGATGTCAGGGGTCATGGAGCATTGTGATGAAACGGGCATGTCACACTGTGATGACATGAGTCATGGAGCATTGTGCTGACAAGCGCATGGAGCATTTTGATGACAAGTGTCATGGAGCATTGTGCTGACAAAGGCATGGAGCGTTGTGATGACAAGGGACACAGAGCATTGTGATGAAAAATTCATGGAGCATTGTGGTGACAAAGATCACAGAGCCTTGTGTGACGAGGGCATGGACCATTGTTATGAGAAAGTTCATGAATCATTGTAATGACTGGAGTCACGGAGCATTGTGATGACAGGGGTCATGGAGCATTTTCATGACAAGGGCATGGAGCATTGTGATGACAGGCACATGGAATATTGGTCTGACATGTTTCATGGATTATTGTGATGAGAGTGGGCATTGCACATTGTGATGACAAGGGCATGGAACATTGTGATTACAAGGTCATGGAATATTGTGAAAACAGGTGTCAGGGAGCATTGTGATGACATATGTCATTGTCCATTGTGATGACAATGGCATGGAGCATTGTGATACCATGTGTCATGGAGGATTGTGATGACAAAGGTAATGGAGCATTTTGATGACAAGGGCTTGGAACATTGTGATGAAAAGGGTCATGGATCATTGTGATGACAAGGGCATGGAGCATTCTGATGAAAAAGTGCATGGAGCATTGAGATTACAGGGGTTTTGAAGCAATGTGATTACAAGGGCATGGAGCATTGTGATGAGAAGACAAGGGAGCATTCTGATGACATGTGTCATGGAGCTTCGTGATGACAAGGACATGGAGCATTTTGATTACAGGGGTCTTGGAGCATTGTGATGAAAAGGGAATGGATCATTGTGATGAAAAATGCATGGAGACTTGTCATGACAGGGTTCAAGGAGCATACTGATGACAACTGTCAGGGAGCATTGTGATGATAAGTGTATTGAGCATTGTGATGACAAAGATCATGGAGCATTGTGATGAGAAGACCATGGATAATTGTGATGACCAGCGTCATGGGGCATTGTGATGACAAGTGTTATGGAACATTGTGATCAGAAGGGATTGGTGCGTTGTGATGACAGAGGTCATTGAGCATTTTGATTTCATTGTGATGACAATAGCATGAAATATTATGGTGATGGGCACGGTGCATTTTGATGACAGGGTTCATGGAGCATTGAGATGAAAATGGGCATGGAGCATTGTGATGACAGGGGCATGGAGCATTGTGATGAGAAAGCCATGGAGCATTCTGATGACATGCGTCATGGAGCTTTGAGATGACAAGGGCATGGAGAATTGTGATTACAGGGGTCATGGAATATTGTGATGAAAGGTGTGAGGGAGTATTGTGATGACTAGTGATGGAACATTGTGATATCTGTTGTGAGAAAGCATTTTGAGGAGAAGTGCATGGAGCATTGTGATGACAAGGTTTATGGAGCATTTTGATGACAAGGATGTGGAGCATTGAGATGACAAGTGCATGGTGCATTGTGATGACATGGGTTATGGAGCATTGTGCTGACACACGCATCGAGCATTGTGATGACAAGGGTCACAGAGCACTGTGATAAAAATTTCATGGAGCATTGTGGTGACAAAGGCCACAGAGCTTTGTATGCTGAGGTCATGGACCATTGTGATGGCAAATGTCATGAAGCAGTGTGATGAATGGAGTCACGGAGCTTTGTGATAACAGGGGTCTTGGAGCATTTTGATGAAAAGGGAATGGATCCTTGTGATGAAAAAGGCATGGAGCCTTGTCATGACAGTGTTCAAGGAGCATACTGATGACAAGTGTCAGCGAGCTTTGTGATGCCAAGTGTATTGAGCATTGTGGTGACAAAGGACATGGAGCATTGTGATGAAAAGACCTTGCATAATTGTGATGACGAGCGTCATGGGGCATGTGATGAGAAGTGTTATGGAACATTGTGATCAGAAGGGTTTGGAGCATTGTGATGACAAAGGACATGGAGCATTTTGATTTCATTGTGATGACAATAGCATGAATCATTAAGATGATGGGCATGGTGCATTGCGATGACAGTGTTCATGGAGCATTGAGATGAAAAGTGGCATAGACAATTGTGATTACAGAGGTCTTGGAGCATTGTGATGACAAGGGTCATGGAGCCTTGTGATGACAAGGCCGTGCAACATTGTGATGGCAGGGGTCATGGAGCATTGTTATGACAGGTGTAATGCAGCACTGTGATGACAAGGACATGGAGCAATGTGATGAGAGATTTCATTGAGCATTGTGATGACAATGGCATGGAGCATTGTGATGCCAAGGGTCATGGAGCTTTGTGATGACAAATGTCATGGGGCATTTTGATGACAAGGGCGTGGTGCATTGTGATGAGAAGGGCAGGGAGCATTGTGATGACAGGGTCATGGAGCAATTTGAATAAAAGTGTCATGGAATATTTTGATGACAGGAGTTATGGAACATTGTGATCAGAAGGGTTTGGAGCATTGTGATGACAGAGGACATGGAGCATTTTGATTTCATTGTGATGACAATAGCATGAATCATTATGATGATGTGCATGTTGCATTGCGATGACAGTGTTCATGGAGCATTGAGATGAAAAGTGGCATGGAGCATTGTGATTACAGAGTTCTTGGTGCATTGTGATGACAAGGGTCATGGAGCCTTGTGATGACAAATGTCGTGGAACATTGTGATGGCAGGGGTCATGGAGAATTGTTATGACAGGTGTAATGGAGCATTGTGATGACAAGGGCATGGAGCAATGTGATGAGAGATTTCATTGAGCATTGTGATGACAAAGGCATGGAGCATTGTGATGCCAAGGGTCATGGAGCTTTGTGATGACAAATGTCATGGGGCATTTTGATGACAAGGGCGTGGTGCATTGTGATGAGAAGGGCAGGGAGCATTGTGATGACAGTGTCATGGAGCAATTTGAATAAAAGTGTCATGGAATATTTTGATGACAGGTGTTATGGAACATTGTGATGTCAGGGGTCATGAAGCATTGTGATGAAATGGGTCATGGAACATTTTGTGACAGGGTTTATTGAACATTGTGATGTCGGGGTCATGGAGCATTGTGATGATAAAGGCATGTAGCACTCTGATGACAGTGGTCATGGAAAATTGTGATGACAGGGGTGTGCGAGTATTGTGATGACTAGTGATGGAACATTGTGATATATGTGGTGAGAGAGCATTTTGATGAGAAGTGCATGGAGCATGGTGATGACAAGTTTTATGGAGCATAGCGATGAAAAGTATGTGGAGCATTGTGATGAAAAGTGTCATGGAGCATTGTGATGACAAGGCCGTGGAAAATTGTGATGGCAGGTGTCATGGAGCATTGTTATGACAGGTGTAATGCAACATTGTGATGACAAGGGCATGGAGCAATGTGATGAGAGATTTCATTGAGCATTGTGATGACAATGTCATGGAGCATTGTGATGCCAAGGGTCATGGAGCTTTGTGATGACAAATGTCATGGGGCATTTTGAGGACAAGGGCGTGGTGCATTGTGCTGAGAAGGGCAGGGAGCATTGTGATGACAGGGTCATGGAGCAATTTGAATAAGTGTCATGGAATATTTTGATGACAGCGGTTATGGAACATTGTGATGTAAGGGGTCATGAAGCATTCTGATGAAATGGGTCATGGAGCATTTTGTGACAGGGGTTATGGAACATTGTGATGTCAGGGGTCATGGAGCATTGTGATGAAAAGGGCATGGCACATTGTGATGACATGAGTCATGGAGCATTGTGATGACGAGGGCATGGAGCATTCTGATGAAAAGGTGCATGGAGCATTGAGATTACAGGGGTTTTGAAGCAATGTGATGACAAGGGCATGGAGCCTTGTGATGAGAAGGCAATGGAGCATTCTGATGACATGCGTCATGGAACTTTGTGATGACAATAGCATGGAGCATTGTGACTACAGGTGTCTTGGAGCATTGTGATGACAAGGGTCCTGGAGCCTTGTGATGACAAGGCCGTGGAACATTGTCATGACAGAGGTGAGGGAGTATTGTGATGACTAGTGATGGAACATTTTGATATCAGTGGTGAGAGAGCATTTTGATGAGAAGTACATGGAGCATTGTGATGACAAGTTTTATGGAGCATTTTGATGACAAGTTTGTGGAAAATTTTGATAACAAGCGCATGGAGCATTGTGATAACAAGGGTCATGGAGCACTCTGCTGACAAAGGCATGGAGCATTGTGATGGCAAGGGTCACAGAGCATTGTGAATGAAAATTTCATGGAGCATTATGGTGACAAATTTCACAGACCCCTGTGATGACGAGGGCATGGACCATTTTGACGCCAAAGGTCATGAAGCATTGTGATGACTGGAATCACGGAGCATTGTGAGGACAAGGGCATGGAGCATTGTGATGACAGGGGCATGGAACATTGGTCTGAAAAGTTTCAGAGATTATTGAGATGACAGTGGGCATGGCACATTGTGATGACAAGGGCATGGAGCATTGTTATGAGAAGGTCATGAATTATTGTGCAGACAGTTGTCAGGGAGCATTGTGATGACATATGTCTTGGTGCACTGTGATGACAATGGCATGGAGCATTGTGAAGCCAAGTTTCATGGAGGATTGTGATGACAAATGTAATGGAGCATTGTGATGACAAGGGCTTCGAGCTTTTTGATGACAATGGTCATGGAGCACTGTGAGGACGAGGGCATGGAGCACTGTGATGACAACGGCCATTGAGAATTTTGATGACAATGTCGTGAAGCACTGTGATGAAAAGCACTTGGAGCTTGCTATGACAGGGGTCATGGAGCATTGCGATGACAAGTGCATGGAGAATTGTGATGACAAGATCATGTAACATTGTGATGAGAAGTGTCATGGAGCATTGTGATGTCAACACCGTGGAGCACTGTGATGAGAAGACCATGGATAATTGTGATGTCGAGCGTCATGCAGCACTGTAATGACAAGGGGCATGGTGCATTGTGATGACAGGGGTCATGGAGCATTGTGATAACAGGGGTCATGGAGCATTGTGATGACAAGTGTCATGGAGCATTCTGATGACAACCTTGTGGAGTAATGTGATGACAATGTCATGGAGCATTGTGATGAAAAGGGCATGGAGCATTGTGATGTAAAAGGCATGGAGGCTTTTCATGACAGCGTTCGAGGAGCATTCTGACGACAAATGTCAGGGAGCATTGTGATGACAAGTTTATTGAGCATTGTGATGACAAAGGTCATGGAGCATTGTGATGACAAGGGCATGGAGTATTGTGATGACAGGCATCATGGAGCGTTGTGATGACAAGTGTTGTGGAACAATGTGATCACATGTGTTTGGAGCATTGTGATGACAGAGGTCATGGATCATTTCGATTTCAAGGAGCACGGAGCGTTGTGATGACAGGGATCATGGAGCATTGTAATGAGAAGATCATGGAGCATTGGGCTGTAAATATTCATGGAGTATTGTGATGACAGGGGTCTTGGAGCACTGTGATAACAAGGGCATGGAGCACTGTGATGAGAAGGCCATGGAGCATTCTGATGACATGTGTCATGGATGTTTGTGATGAAAAGGGGAATGGAGCATTGTGATTATAGGGGACTTTGAGCATTGTGATGAAAAGAGCATGGATCATTGTGATGAAAAATGCATGGAGCCTAGTCATGGCAGGGTTCAAGGAGCATACTTTCGACAAATGTCAGGGAGCATTGTGATGACAAGTGTATTGAGCATTGTGATGACAAAGTTCATGGAGCATTGTGATGAGAAGACCGTTGTTAACTGTGATGAGGAGCGTCATGGGGCATTGTGATGACAAGTGTTATGGAACATTGTGATCACAAGTGTTTGGAGAATTGTGATGACAGAAGTCATGGAGCATATTCATTTCATTGTGATGACAATAGCATGAAGCATTATGATGATGGGCATGGTGCATGGGATGACAGGGTTCTTGGAGCATTGAGATTAAAAGGGGCATGGAGCATTGTGTTAACAGGGGTCTTGGAGCATTGTGATGACAAGGGCATGGAGCATAGTGAATGAGAAATCCATGGAGCATTCTGATGACATGCGTCATGGAGCTTTCTGATGACAATTGCATGAAGGATTGTGATTACAGGTTCTTGGAGCATTGTGATGAAAAGGGTCATGGAGTCTTGTGATGACAGGGCTGTGGAACCTTGTGATGGCAGGTGTCATGGAGCATTGTTATGACAGGGGGAATGGAGCATTGTGAAGACAAGTTCACGCAACACTGTGATACATGGGTCATGGAGGATTGTAATGACAAGGGCATGGAGCATTGTGATGAGAAATGCATCGAGCATTGTGATGACAAGCGTCATGGAGCTTTGTGATGACAAGGGCATGGAGCAATGTGATGAGAGGTTTCATGGAGCATTGTGATGAGAATGGCATGGAGCATTGTGATGCCAGGGTTTATGGAGCTTTGTGATGACAAATGTCATGGAGCATTCTGATGACAAGGGTGACGTGCATTGTGATGAGAAGGGCAGGGAGCATTGTGTTCCCAGGGTCATTGAGCAATTTGGTGAAAAGGGTCACGGAACATTTTGATTACAGTGGTTATGGAATATTGTGATGTCAGGGGTCATGGAGCTTTGTGATGAAATGTGTCATGGAGCATTTTGATGACAGGGGTTATGGAATATTTTGATGTCAGGGCTCATCGAACATTTTGATGATAAGTGCATGTAGCATTTTAATGACAGGGGTCATGGAACATTGTGATGTCAGGGGTCATGGAGTATTGGAATGAATAGTGATGGAACATTGTGATATCAGTGGTGAGAGAGCATTTTGATGAGAAGTGCATGGAACCCTGTAATGACAAGGTTTAAGCAGCATTGTGATGAAAAGGATGTGGAGCATAGTGATGACAAGCACATGGCACGTTGTGATGACATGGGTCATGGAGTATTGTGCTGAGAAGCGCATGGAGCATTGTGATGACAAGGGTCATGGAGCATTGTGCTGAGAAAGGCATAGAGCATTGTGATGACAAGGGTCACAGAGCATTGTGATGAAAAGTTCATGGAGCATTGTGGTGACAAAGGTCACAGAGACTTGTGATGACGAGGGCATGGACCATTTTAATGAGAAAGGTCATGAAGCATTGTGATGACTGGAGTCACAGAGCATTGTGATGACAGGGGTCATGGAGCATTGTGATGACAAGGGCATGGAGCATTGTGATGACAGGGGCATGGAACATTGGTATGACAAGTTTCATGGATTATTGTGATGCCAGTGGGAATGGCGCATTGTGATGACAAGGGCATGGAGCATTGTGATGACAAGGTCATGCAGTTTTGTGAAGACAGGTGTCAGGGAGCATTGTGAACACCTATGTCATGGCCCATTGTGATGACAATGGCATGGAGCATTGTGATGCCAAGTGTCATGGAGTATTGTGGTGACAAAGGTAAAGGAGCATTGTGATGACAAGGGCTTGGAGCATTGTGATGACAAAGGTCATGGAACACTGTGCTGACAAGGGCATGGAGCATTGTGATGACAATGTTCATGGAGCATTGTGCTGAAAAAGGCATGGAGCATTGTGATGACAAGTGTCACAAAGCATTTTGATGAAAAGTTCATGGAGCATTGTGGTGACAAATGTCACAGAGCCTTGTGATGACGAGGGCATGGACGATTGTGATGACCAAGGTCATGAAGCCTTGTGATGACAGGAGTCAGAGAGCATTGAGATGACAGGGGTCTTGGAGCACTGTGATAACAAGGACATGGAGCATTGTGATGAGAAGGCAATGGAGCATTCTGATGACATGCATCATGGAGCTTTGTGATTAAAGGTCATGGAGCATTGTGATTACAGGGGTCTTGGAGCATTGTGATGAAAATGGTATGGATCACTGTGATGAAAAAGGCCTGGAGCCTTGTCATGACAGGGTTCAATGAGCATACTGATGACAACTGTCAGGGAGCATTGTGATGACAAGTGTATTGAGCATTGTGATGACAAAGGTCATGGAGCACTGTGATGAGAAGACCATGGATAATTGTGATGATGAGCGTCATGGTGCACTGTGATGACAATGGTTATGGAACATTGTGATCACAAGGGTTTGGAGCATTTTGATGACAGAGGTCATGGAGCATATTGATTTCATTGTGATGACAATAGCATTAAGCATTATGATGATGGACATGGTGCATTGTGATGACAGGGTCTTGGAGCAATTTGATGAAAAGTGTCATGGAACATTTTGATGACAGTGGTTATGGAACATTGTGATGTCTGGGGTCTTGGAGCCTTGTGATGAAAAGGGTGATGGAGCATTCTGATGACAGAGGATATGGAACATTTTGATGTCAGGGGTCATGGAGCATTGTGATGATAAGGCATGTAGCATTGTGATGACAGAGGTCATGGAAAATTGTGATGACAGTGGTGAGGGAATATTGTGATGACTAGTGATGGAACATTGTGATATCAGTGGTAAGAAAGCATTTTGATGAGAAGTGCATGGAGCATTGTGATGACAAGGTTTATGGAGCATTGTGATGACAAGGTTGACGGAGCATTGTGATGACAAGGCTGTGGAGCATTGTGATGACAAGTGCATGGCGCATTTTGATGACATGGGTCATGGAGCATTGTGCTGACAAGCGCATGGAGCATTGTGATGACAAGGGTCATGGAGCATTGTGCTGACAAAGGCATGGAACATTGTGATGACAAAGGTCACAGAGCATTGTGATGAAAAGTTCATGGAGCATTGTGACAATGGTCACAGAGCCTTGTGATGAGGAGTTCAAGGACCATTGTGATGACAAAGGTCATGAAGGATTGTGATGACTGGAGTCACGGAACACTATGATGACAAGGGTATGGAGCATTCTGATTACACGGGCATGGTGCATTGGTCTGACAAGTTTCACGGTTTATTGTGATGACAGTGGGCAAGGCGCATTCTGATGAGAAGAGCATGGAGCATTGTGATGAGAAGGTCATGGAGTACTGTGAAGACAGCGGTCTGGGAGCATTGTGATGACATATGTCATGGTCCATTGTGATGACAATGGCACAGAGCATTGTGATGCCAAGTGTCATGGAGGAATGTGATGACATAGTTAATGGAGCATTGTGATGACAGGGGTTTGGAGCATTGTGATGACAAGGGTCATGGAGCATTTTGATGACAAGGGCATGGAGGATTGTGATGACAAGGGCCATTGAGAATTTTGATGACAAGTTCGTGAAGCATTCTGAGGAAAAGCACATGGAGCTTACTATTACAGGGGTCATGGAGCAATTCGATGACAAGTTCATGGAGAATTGTGATGACAAGAGCATGTAACACTGTGATGAGAAGTGTCATGGATCATTGTGATGGCAAGACCATGGAGCATTGTGATGAGAAGACCATGGATAATTTTGATGATGAGCGTCATGGAGCACTAATGACAAGGTGCATGGAGCACTGTGATGACAGGTGTCATGGAGCATTGTGATGACAGGGGTCATGGAGCATTGTGATGACAAGGTTCATGGAGCATTCTAATGACAAGCTTGTGGAGTATTGTGATGACAATGTCATGGAGCATTGTGAGGAAAAGGGCATGGAGCATTGTGATGAAAAAGGCATGGAGCCTTTTCATGAAAGGGTTCAAGGAGCATTCTGACGAAAACTGTCAGGGAGCATTGTGATGACAAAGATCATGGAGCATTGTGATGAGAAGTCCATGGATAATTGTGATGACCAGCGTCATGGGGCATTGTGATGAAAAGTGTTATGGAACATTGTGTTCAGAATGGTTTGGTGCATTGTGATGACACAGGTCATTGAGCATTTTGATTTCATTGTGAGGACAATAGCATGAAATATTATGGTGATGGGCACGGTGCATTGTGATGACAGGGTTCATGGAGCATTGAGATGAAAAGGGGCATGGAGCATTGTGATTACAGGCCTGTTTGAGCTTTGTGATGAGAAGGGCATGGGATATTGTGATGACAGGCATCATGGAGGGTTGTGATGACAATTGTTATGGAACATTGAGATCACAAGTGTTTGGAGCACTGTGATGACACACGTCATGGATCATTTTGATTTCAACTATCATGGAACATTGTGATGACAAGGGCATGAAACAATGTGATCCCAAGGTTCACGGAGGATTGTGATGACACTGGTAATGGAGAATTGTGATGACAAGTGCATGGAGCATTGTGATGACAAAGTAATGTAGCATTTTGCTGACAAAGGCATGGAGAATTGTGATGACAAGTGTCATGGAGCTCTGAGACGACAAGCGTCAAGGAGCATTGTGATTACAGGGGTCATGTAGCACTGGGATGACAAACACAGGGAACATTCTGATGACAAGTGGCATGGATCATTTTGATGACTGTGGTCATGTAGCATTGTGATGACATGGGTCATGGAGCTTTTTGATGAGAAAGTCATGGAGCATTGGGCTGAAAATGTTCATGGAGTACTGTGATGACAGGGGTCATGGAGCATTGTGATGCGAAGGGAATGGAGCAATGTGATGAGAAGGTCCTGGAGCATTTTGATGAGAGGGCCTTGGAGCCTTGTGATGAGAATAGTCATGGAGCATACTGATGAAAAGGTGCATAGAGCATTGTGATTACAGGGGTTTTGAAGCATTGTGATGACCAGGGCATGGAGCATTGTGATGAGAAGGCCATGGAGCATTCTGATGACATGCGTCATGGAGCTCTGTGATGACAAGGACATGAAGCATTGTGATTAGAGGGGTCTTGGAGCACTGTGATGAAAAGGGAATGGATCATTGTGATTAAAAGTGCATGGAGCCTTCTCATGACAGTGTTCAAGGAGCATACTGATGATAAATGTCCGGGAGCATTGTGATGATAAGTGTATTGAGCATTGTGATGACAAAGGTCATGGAACATTGTGATGAGAAGTGCATGGATAATTGTGATGACCAGCGTCAAGGGGCATTGTGATGACAAGTGTTATGGAACATTGTGATCACAAGGGATTAGAACATTGTGATGACAGAGGTAATGGAGCACTTTGATTTCATTGTGATGACAATAGCATGAAGCATTATGATGATGGGCATGGTGCATTGTGATGACAGTGTTCATGGAGCATTGAAATGAAAAGTGGTATGGAGCATTGTGATTACAGGGGTCTTGGATCATTGTGATGACAAGGGCATGGAGCACTGTGATGACAAGTTTTATGGAGCATAGCATTGAAAAAGATGTGGAGCATTGTGATGAGATGCGCATAGCGCATTGTGATGACATGGGTCATGGAGCATTGTGCTGAGAAGCGCATGGAGCATTTTGATGACAAGTGTCATGGAGCATTGTGCTGACAAAGGCATGGAGCATTGTGATGACAAGGGACACGGAGCATTGTGATGAAAAGTTCATGGAGCATTGTGGTGACAAAGATCACCGAGAATTCTGTGAAGAGGGCATGGATCATTGCTCTGACAAGTTTCATGGATTATTGTGATGACAGTGGGCAAGGAGCATTGTGATGACAAGGGCATGGAGCATTGTGTTGACAAAGGTCACAGAGCCTTGCGTGACGAGGGCATGGACCATTGTAATGACAAATGTCATGAAGCAATGTGATGACTGGAGTCACAGAGCATTGTGATGACAGGGGCATGGAACATTGGTCTGACAAGTTTCATGGATTATTGTGATGACAGTCGGCATGGCACATTGTGATGAAAAGGGAATGGAACATTGTGATGACAAGGTCAAGGAGTATTGTGAAGACAGGTGTCAGGGAGCATTGTGATGACATATGTCATTGTCCATTGTGATGACAATGGCATGGCATATTGTGATACCAAGTGTCATGGAGGATTGTGATGAAAAAGGTAATGGAGCATTTTGATGACAAGGGCTTGGGACATTGTAATGACAACGGTCATGGAGCATTGTGATGACAAGTGCCATTGAGAATTTTGATGACAACGTCGTGAAGCATTGTGATGACAAGCGCATGGAGCTTGCTATGACAGGGGTCATAGAGCATTGCGATGATAATTGCATGGAGAAGTGTTATGGCAAGATCATGTAACATTGTGATGAGAAGTGTCAGGAAGCATTGTGATGACAAGGACGTGGAGAATAGTGATGACACGGGACATCGAGCATTGTGATGACCAGGGCATGGAGCATTATGATGGCAAGACCGTGGAGCATTGTGATGAGAAGATCACGGATAATTGTGATGACGAGCGTCATGGAACACTGTGAATGACAAGGGGCATGGAGCATTGTGATTACAGTGGTCTTGGAGCATTGTGATGACAAGGGCATGGAGAATTGTGATGAGAAGGCCACGGAGCATTCTGATGACATGCGTCATGAATCTTTGTGATGACAAGGGCATGGAGCATTGTGATTACAGGGGTCTTGGAGCACTGTGATGAGAAGGGTCATGGAGCCTTGGATGACAAGGCCGTGGAACATTGTGATGGCAGGGGTCATAGAGCATTGTTATGACAGGGGTAATGGAGCATTGTGATGACAAGGGCATGGAGCAATGTGATGAGAGATTTCATTGAGCATTGTGATGACAATGGCATGGAGCATTGTGATGCCAAGTGTCATGGAGCTTTGTGATGACAAATGTCATGGGGCATTTTGATGACAAGGGCATGGTGCATTGTGATGAGAAGGGCAGGGAGCATTGTGATGACAGGGTTAAGGAGCAATTTGAATAAAAAGGTCATGGAATATTTTGATGACAGGGGTTATGGAACATTGTGATGTCAGGGGTCATGAAGCATTGAAATGAAATGGGTCATAGAGCATTTTGTGACAGGGGTTATGGAACATTGTGATGTCAGTGGTCATGGAGCATTGTGATGATAAGGGCATGTAGCACTGTGATGAGAGTGTTCAGGGAACATTGTGATGACAAGGGTGAGCGAGTATTGTGATGATTAGTGATGGAACATTGTGATATATGTGGTGAGAGAGCCTTTTGATGAAATGTGCATGGAGCATTGTGATGACAAGTTTTATGGAGCATAGCGATGAAAAGGATGTGGAGCATTGTGATGAAAAGAGCATGGCACATAGTGATGACATGTGTCATGGAGCATTGTGCTGACAAGAGCATAGAGCATTTTGATGACAAGTGTCATGGAGCATTGTGCTGACAAAGGCATGGAGCATTGTGATGACAAGGGACAAAGAGCATTGTGATGAAAATTTCATGGAGCATTGTGGTGACAAAGATAAGAGAGCCTTGTGTGACGAGGACATGGACCATTGTGATGAGAAAGGTCATGAATCACTGTGATGACTGGAGTCACGGAGCACTGTGATGACAGGGGTCATGGAGCATTGTGATCACAAGGGCATGGAGCATTGTGATGACAGGGGCATGGAACATTGGTCTGACATGTTTCATGGAGTATTGTAAATACAGTGGGCATGGCGCATTGTGATGAAAAGAGCAGGGAACATTGTGATGACACGGTCATGGAATATTGTGAAGACAGGTGTCAGGGAGCATTGTGATGACATATGTCATTGTCCATTGTGATGACAATGGCATGGCACATTGTGATACCAAGTGTCATGGAGGATTGTGATGACAAAGGTAATGGAGCGTTTTGATGACAAGGGCTTGGAACATTGCGATGACAAGGGTCATGGAGCATTGTGATGACAAGGGACACAGAGCATTCTGTTGAAAATTTCATGGAGCATTGTGGTGACAAACGTCACAGAGCCTTTTGTGATGAGGACATGGAACATTGTGAGGACAAAGGTCATGAAGCATTGTGATGACTGGAGTCACGGAGCATTGTGATGACAGGGGTCATGGAGCATTGTGATGACAAGGGCAAGGAGCATTTTGATGACAGGGGCATGGAACATTTGTCTGACATGTTTCATGGATTATTGTGATGACAGTGGGCATGGCGCATTGTGATGACAATGGAATGGAACATTGTGATGACAAGGTCATGGAGTATTGTGAAGACAGGTGTCAGGGAGCATTGTGATGACATATGTCATTGTCCATTGTAATGACAATGGCATGAAGCATTGTGATACCAAGTGTCATGGAGGATTGTCATGACAAAGGTAATGGAGCATTTTGATGACAAGGGCTTGGATCATTGCGATGACAAGGGTCATGGAGCATTGTGATGACAAGGGCATGGAGCATTCTGTTGAAAATGTGCATGGAGCATTGAGATTACAGTGGTTTTGAATCAATGTGGTTACCAGGGCATGGAACATTGTGATGAGAAGGCAATGGAGCATTCTGATGACATACATCATGGAGCTTTTTGATGACAAGGACATGGAGCATTGTGATTACAGGGGTCTTGAAGCATTGTGATGAAAAGGGAATGGATCATTGTGAAGAAAAATGCATGGAGCCTTGTCAAGACAGGGTTCAAGGAGCATACTGATGACAACTGTCAGGGAGCATTGTGATGATAAGTTTATTGAGCATTGTGATGACAAAGATCATGGAGCATTGTGATGAGGAGACCATGGATAATTGTGATGACCAGCGTCATGGGGCATTGTGATGACAAGTGTTATGGAACATTGTGATCAGAAGGGTTTGGTGCATTGTGATGACAGAGGTCATTGAGCATTTTGATTTCATTGTGATGACAATAGCATGAAATATTATGGTTATGGGCACGGTGCATTGTGATGACAGGGTTCATGGAGCATTGAGATGAAAAGGGGCATGGAGCATTGTGATTACAGGGGTGTTGGCGCATTGTGATGACAAGGGCATGGAGCATTGTGATGAGAAGGCCATGGAGAATTGTGATTACAGTGGTCATGGAATATTGTGATGACAGGGGTGAGGGAGTATTGTGATGACTAGTGATGGAACATTGTGATATCAGTGGTGAGAAGGCATTTTGAGGAGAAGTGCATGGAGCATTGTGATGACAAAGTTTATGGAGCATTTTGATGACAAGGATGTGGAGCATTGTGATGACAAGTGCATGGTGCATTGTCATGATATGGGTTATGGAGCATTGTGCTGACAAAGGCATGGATCTTTGTGATGACAAGGGTAACAGAGCATTGTGATAAAACTTTCATGGAGCATTGTGCTGACAACGGCATGGAGCTTTGTGATGACAAGTGTCACAGAGCATTGTGATAAAAATTTCATGTAGCATTGTGGTGACAAAGGTCACAGAGCTTTGTGTGATGAGGTCATGGACCATTGTGATGACAAATGTCATGAAGCATCGTGATGACTGGAGTCAGGGAGAATTGTGATAACAGGGGTCTTGGAGCATTGTGATGAAAAGGGAATGGATCATTGTGAAGAAAAAGGCATGGAGCCTTGTCATTACAGTGTTCAAGGAGCATACTGATGACAAGTGTCAGCGAGCATTGCGATGCCAAGTGTATTGAGCATTGTGGTGACAAAGGTCATGGATCATTGTGATGAGAAGACCTTGCATAATTGTGATGACGAGCGTCATTGGGCATGTGATGACAAGTGTTATGGAACATTGTGATCAGAAGGGATTGGAGCATTGTGATGACAGAGGACATGGAGCATTTTGATTTCATTGTGATGACAATAGCATGAATCATTATGATGATGGGCATGGTGCATTGTGACGACAGTGTTCATGGAGCATTGAGATGAAAAGTGGCATGGAGAATTGTGATTACAGAGGTCTTGGAGCATTGTGATGACAAGGGTCATGGAGCCTTGTGATTACAAGGCCGTGGAATATTGTGATGGCAGGGGTCATGGAGCATTTTTATGACAGGTGTAATGGAGCACTGTGATGAAAAGGGCATGGAGCAATGTGATGAGATATTTCATTGAGCACTGTGATGACAATGGCATGGAGCATTGTAATGCCAAGGGTCATAACTTTGTGATGACAAATGTCATGGGGCATTTTGTTGACAATGGCGTGGTGCATTGTGATGAGAAGGGCAGGGAGCATTGTGATGACAGGGTCATGGAGCAATTTGAATAAACGGGTCATGGAATATTTTGATGACAGGGGTTATGGAACATTGTGATGTCAGGGTTCATGAAGCCTTTTGATGAAATGGGTCATGGAGCATTTTGTGACAGGGGTTATGGAACATTGTGATGTCTGGGGTCATTGAGCATTGTGATGATAAGGGCATGTAGTACTGTGATGACAGTGGTCATGGAACATTGTGATGACAGGGGTGAGCGAGTATTGTGATGACTAGTGATGGAACATTGTGATATATGTGGTGAGAGAGCATTTTAAGGAGTAGTGCATGGAGCATTGTGATGACAAGTTTTATGGAGTACAGCGATGAAAAGGATGTAGAGCATTGTGATGAAAAGAGTATGGCAAACTGTGATGTCAAGTGTCATGCAGCATTGTGCTAACAAAGGCATGGACAATTCTGATGACAAGGGACGCAGAGCATTGTGAAGAAAATTTCATGGAGCATTATGGTGACAAAGATCACAGAGCCTTGTGTGACGAGGGCATGGACCACTGTGATGAGAAAGGTCATGAACCATTTTGATGACTGGAGTCACGGAGCACTGTGATGACAGGGGTCATGGAGCATTGTGATGACAAGGGAATGGAGCATTGTGAGGACAAGGGCATGGAGCAATATGATGACAGTGTCATGGAACATTGGTCTGACAAGTTTCATGGATTATTGTGATGACAGTGTGCATGGAGCATTGAGATGACAAGGGCATGGAGCATTGTGGTGACAAAGGTCACAGAGCCTTGTGTGACGAGGTCATGGACCATTGTGAGGACAAAAGTCATGAAGCATTGTGATGATTGGAGTCACGGAGCATTGTGATGACAGGGGTCATGGAGCATTGTGATGACAAGGGAATGGAGCATTGTGATGACAGGGCCATGGAATATTGGTCTGACATGTTTCAAGGATTAGTGTGATAAAAGTGGGCATGGCGCATTGTGATGACAAGGGCATGGAACATTGTGATGACAAGGTCATGGAGTATTGTGAAGACAGTTGTCAGGGTGCATTGTGATGACATATGTCATTGTCCTTTGTGATGACAATGGCATGGAGCATTGTGATACCAAGTGTCATGGAGGATTGTGATTACAAAGATAATGGAGCATTTTGATGACAAGGGATTGGAACATTGCGATGACAAGGGTCATGGAACATTGTGATGAAAAGGGCATGGAGCATTCTGATGAAAACGTGCATGGAACATTGAGATTACAGGGATTTTGAAGCAATGTGATTACAAGGGCATGGAGCATTGTGATGAGAAGGCAATGGAGAATTCTGATGACATGCGTCTTGGAGCTTTGTGATGACAAGGACATGGAGCATTGTGATTACAGGGGATTTGGAGCATTGTGATGAAAAGGGAATGGATCATTGTGATGAAAAATGCATGGAGCCTTGACATGACAGGGTTCAAGGAGCATACTAATGACAACTGTCAGGGAGCATTGTTATGATAAGTGTATTGAGCATTGTGATGACAAAGATCATGGAGCATTGTGATGAGAAGACCATGGATAATTGTTATGACCAGCGTCATAGGGCACTGTGATGACAAGTGTTATGGAACATTGTGATCAGAAGGGTTTGGTGCATTGTGATGACAGAGGTCATTGAGCATTTTGATTTCATTGTGATGACAATAGCATGAAATATTATGGTGATGGGCACGGTGCATTGTGATGACAGGGTTCATGGAGCATTGAGATGAAAAGGGGCATGGAGCATTGTGTTGAGAAAGCCATGGACAAATCTGATGACACGCGTCATGGAGCATTGTGAAGACAAGGGCATGGAGAATTGTGATTACCGGGGTCATGGAATATTGTGATGACAGGTGTGATGGAGTATTGTGATGACTAGTGATGGAACATTGTGATATCAGTGGTGAGAAGGCATTTTGAGGAGAAGTGCATGGAGCATTGTGATGACAAGGTTTATGGAGCATTTTGATGACAAGGATGTGGAGCATTGTGATGACAAAGGCATGGAGCTTTGTGATGACCAGGGTCACAGAGCATTGTGATAAAAATTTCATGGAGCATTGTGGTGACAAAGGTCACAGAGCTTTGTGTGATGAGGTCATGGACCATTGTGATGACAAATGTCATGAAGCATCATGATGACTGGAGTCATGGAGCATTGTGATAACAGGGGTCTTGGAGCATTGTGATGAAAACGGAATGGATCATTTTGATGAAAATGGCATGGAGCCTTGTCATTACAGGGTTCAAGGAGCATACTGATGACAAGTGTCAGCGAGCACTGCGATGCCAAGTGTATTGAGCATTGTGGTGACAAAGGTCATGGAGCATTGTGATGAGAAGACCTTGCATAATTGTGATGACGAGCGTCATGGGGCATGTGATGACAAGTGTTATGGAACATTGTGATGAGAAAGGTTTGGAGCATTGTGATGACAGAGGACATGGAGCATTTTGATTTCATTGTGATGACAATAGCATGAATCATTATGATGATGGGCATGGTGCATTGTGATGACAGTGTTCATGGAGCATTGAGTTGAAAAGTGTCATGGAGAATTGTGATTACAGAGGTCTTGGAGCATTGTGATGACAAGGGTCATGGAGCCTTGTGATGACAAGGCCGTGGAACATTGTGATGGCAGGGGTCATGGAGCATTGTTATGACAGGTGTAATGGAGCATTGTGATGACAAGGGCATGGAGCAATGTGATGAGAGATTTCATTGATCATTGTGATGACAATGGCATGGAGCATTGTGATGCCAAGGGTCATGGAGCTTTGTGAAGACAAATGTCATGGGGCATTTGATGACAAGGGCGTGGTGCATTTTGATGAGAAAGGCAGGGAGCATTGTGATGACAGGGTCATGGAGCAAATACAAGGGTCATGGGATATTTTGAGGACTGGGGTTATGGAACATTGTGATGTCAGGGGTCATGAAGCATTGTGTTGAAATGGGTCATGGAGCATTTTGTGACAGGGGTTATGGAACATTGTGATGCCAGGGGTCATGGAGCATTGTGATGATAAGGGCATGTAGCATTGTGATGACAGTGGTCATGGAACATTTTGATGACAGGGGTGAGGGAGTATTGTGATGACTAGTGATGGAACATTGTGATATATGTGGTGAGAGAGCATTTTGATGAGAAGTGCATGGAGCATTGTGATGACAAGTTTTATGGAGCATAGCGATGAAAAGGATGTGGAATATTGTGATGAAAAGAGCATGGCGCATCGTGATGACAAGTGTCATGGAGCATTGTGCTAACAAAGGCATGGAGCATTGTGATGAAAAGGTCATGGAGTATTGTGAAGACAGGTGTCAGGGAGCATTGTGATGACATATGTCATTGTCCAATGTGATGACAATGGCATGGAGCATTGTGATACCAAGTGTCATGGAGGATTGTGATGACAAAGGTAATGGAGCATTTTGATGACAAGGGCTTGGAATATTGCGATGAGAAGGGTCATGGAGCATTGTGCTGACAAAGGCATGGAGCATTCTGATGACAAGGGACACAGAGCATTGTGATGAAAATTTCATGGAGCATTATGGTGACAAAGATCACAGAGCCTTGTGTGACGAGGGCATGGACCACTGTGATGAGAAAAGTCATGAATCATTGTGATGAGAGGAGTCACGGAGCACTGTGATGAAAGGGGTCATGGAGCATCGTGAGGACAAGGGCATGGAGCAATATGATGACAGTGTCATGGAACATTGGTCTGACAAGTTTCATGGATTATTGTGATGACAGTGTGCATGGAGCATTGAGATGACAAGGGCATGGAACATTGTGGTGACAAAGGTCACAGAGCCTTTTGTGACGAGGGCATGGACCATTGTGTGGACAAAGGTCATGAAGTATTGTGATGACTGGAGTCACGGAGCATTGTGATGACAAGGGCATGGAGCATTGTGATGACAGGGCCATGGAACATTGGTCTGATATATTTCATGGATTATTGTGATGACAGTGGGCATGGCGCATTGTGATGACAAGGGCATGGAACATTGTGATGACAAGGTTATGGAGTATTGTGAAGACAGGTGTCAGGGTGCATTGTGATGACATATGTCATTGTCCATTGTGATGACAATGGCATGGAGCATTGTGATACCAAGTGTCATGGAGGATTGTGATGACAAAGGTAATGGAGCATTTTGATGACAAGGGCTTGGAACATTGAGATGACAAGAGTCATGTAGAATTGTGATGACAAGTGCATGGAGCACTGTGATGACAACCGCCATTGAGAATTTTGTTGACAAGTTCGTGAAGCATTGTGATGAAGAGCACATGGAGCTTGCTCTGACGGGTCATGGAGCATTGCGATGACACGTGCATGGAGAATTGTGATGATAAGATCATGTAACATTGTGATGAGAAGTGTCATGGAGCATTGTGATGGCAAGGCCGTGGATCATTGTGATGAGAAATCCATGGATAATTGTGATGACGAGCTTCATGGAGCACTGTAATGACATGGGCGTGGAGCATTGTGATGACAAGGGTCATGGAGGATACTGATAACAAGCTTGTGAAGTGTTGTGATGACAATGGCATGGAGCATTGTGATGAAAAGTGCATGGAGCCTTTTCATGACACGGTTCAAGGAGCATTCTGATGAGAAATGACAGGGAGCATTGTTATGATAAGTGTATTGAGCATTGTGATGACAAAGTTCATGGAGCATTGTCATGAGATGTCCATGGATAATTGTGATGACAGGCATCAAAGTGTGTTGTGATAACAAGTGTTATTTAACATTGTGATCACAAGTGTTTGGAGCATTGTGATGACAGAGGTCATGGATCATTTTGATTTCAAGGAACATGGAGCATTTTGATGACAAGGGCTTGAAGCAATGTGATCCCAAGGTTCATGTAGGATTTTGATGACAATGGTAATGGAGAATTATGATGACAAGCGCATGGAGCATTGTGATGACAATGTCATGTAGCATTTTGCTGAGAAAGCATGGAGCATTGTGATGACAAGGGTCACGGAGCAATGTGATGACAAGCGTCACAGAGCATTGTGATTACAGGGGCCATCTAACACTGGGATGACAAGGGCATGGATCAATGTGATGACAATGGTCATGGAGCATTTTGATGACAGTGGTCATGGAGCATTTTGATGACATGGGTCATGAAGCATTGTGATGAGAAGGTCATGGAACATTGGGCTGAAAATGTTCATGGAGTATTGTGATGACAGGTGTCATAGAAAATTGTGATGACAAGGGAATGGAGCATTGTGATGAGAAGACCATGGAGCCTTGTGATGACAAGTCTCATGGAGCATTCTGATGAAAAGGGGCATAGAGCATTGTGATTACAGGGTTCTTGGAGCATTGTGATGAAAAGGGCATGGAGCATTGTGATGACAGGGGCATGGAGCATTGGTCTGAGAAGTTTCATGGATTATTGTGATGACAGTGGGCATGGTGCATTGTTATGACAAGGGCATGGATCATTGTGATGACAAGGTCATGGATTATTGTGAAGACCGGTGTCAGGGAGCATTGTGATGACATATGTCATGATCCCTTGTGATGACAATGCCATGGAGCATTGTGATACCAAGTGTCATGGAGGATTGTGATGACAAAGGTAATGGAGCATTGTGATGACATGGACTTGGAGCACTGTGTTGACAAGGGCATGGAGCATTGTGATAACAAGGGCCATTGATAATTTTGATGACAAATCATGAAGCATTGTGATGACAACCACATGGAGCTTGCTATGACAGGGGTCATGGAGCATTGCGATGAAAAGTGCGTAGAGAATTGTGATGACAAAGCATTTAACACTGTGAGGAGAAGTGTCATGGAGCATAGTGATTCCAAGGACGTGGAGAACTGTGATCACCGAAGACATGGAGCATTGTGATGACCAGGGCATGCAGCATTATGATGGCAATACCGTGGAGCATTGTGATGAGAAGACCATGGATAATTGTGATGACGAGTGTCATGGAGCACTGTAATGACAAGGGGCATTGAGCATTGTGATGGCAGGTGTTATAGAGAATTCTGATGACAAGTGTCATTGAGCACTCTGATGACAAGCTTGTGGAGTATTGTGATGACAATGGCATGGAGCATTGTGATGAAAATGGCATGGAGCATTGTGATGAAAAATGCATGGAGCCTTTTCATTACAGGGTTCAAGGAGCATTCTAACGACAAGAGTTAGGGAGCATTGTGATGACAAGTGTATTGAGAATTGTGATGACAAAGGTCATGGAGCATTGTGATGACAAGGGCATGGTGTATTGTGATGACAGGCATCATTGAGCGTTGTGATGACAAGAATTATGGAACATTGTGATCACAAGGGTTTGGAGCATTGTGATGACAGGGGTCATGGATCATTTTGATTTCAAGGAGCATGGAGCACTGTGATGCCAATGGTCATGGAGCTTTGTGATGACAAATGTCATGGAGCATTGTGATGAGAAGGGCATATTGCATTGTGATGACAAGGTCATGGAGCATTTTGATGACAAAGGTATGGAGCATTGTGATGACAAGTGTCATGGAGCACTGTGATGACATGTGTCACGGAGCATTGTGATTACGGGTTCATGGAGCATTGGGATGACAAGGGCAGGATCATTGTGATGACAAGTGTCATGGAGCATTTTGATGACAAGAGTCCCGGATCACTGTTTTGTCAGGGGTCATGGAGCACTGTGATGACAGTGGTCATGGAGCATTGTGATGACAGGGGTCATGGAGCATTGTGATGAGAATGTCATGGAGCATTGTTCTGAAAATGTTCATGGAGTACTGTGATGACAGCAGTCATGGAGCATTGTGATGACAAGGGAATGGAGCATTGTGATGACAAGGTCCTGGAGCATTCTGATGTAAATGGGCATGGATCATTGTGATTACAGGTGTCTTGGAGCATTCTGATGACAAGGGAAAGGAGCATTGCAATGAGAAAGCCAAGGGGCATTCTTATGACATCCATCATGGATCTTTGTGATGACAAGGGCATGGAGCACTGTTAGTACATGGGTCTTGGAGCCTTGTGATGACAAGGGTCATGGAGCATTGTTATGACAGGAGTAATGGAGGATTGTGATGACAAGGCCATGTGGAATTGGTCTGAAAAGTTTCATGGATTATTGTTATGAGAGTGGTCATGGAGCATTGTGATGACCAGGGCCCGGAATACTGTGGTACAGGGTTCATGGAGAACTGTAATGACAAGGGCATGGAGCAGTGTTATGAGAAGGGCATCGAGCATTTTGATGACAAGCGTCATGGAGATTTGTGATCACAAGGGCATGGCGCAATGTGACGAGAAGGTTCATGGAGCATTGTGATGACAATGACATGGAGCATTGTGATGCCAAGGGTCATGGAGCTTTGTGATGACAAAGGTCATGGAGCATTTTGATGACATGTGTTATGGAGCAATGTGAGGTCAGGGGTCATGGAGCATTGTGATGAAAAGTGTCATGGAGAATTTTGATGACATGGGTTATGGAGCACTGTGTTGTCAGGCGTCATGGAGCACTGTGATGATAAGGGCATGTAGTATTGCGATGACAGGGGTCATGGAACATTGTGATGACAAGGGTGAGGGAGTATTGTGATGACTACTGATGGAACATTGTGATATCAGTGTTGACAGAGCATTTTGATGAGAAGTGCATGGATCATTGTAATGACAAGGGCAATTGAGAATTTTAATGACCAGGTCTTGAAACATCGTGATGACAAGCACATGGAGCTTGTTATGACAGGGGTCATGGAGCATTGTGATGACAAGTGCATGCAGAATTGTGATGACAAGAGCATATATCATTGTGATGAGAAGTGTCAAGAAGCACTGTGATGAAAAGGACGTGGAGAATTGTGATGACAAGGGACATGGAGCATTGAGATGACCAGGGCATGGAGCATTGTGATGGTAAAACCGTGAAGCATTGTGATGAGAAGACCTTGGGTAATTGTGATGACGAACATCATGGCACAATGTACTGACAAGGGGCAAGGAGCATTGTAATGACAGGTGTCAGGGAACATTGTGATGACATGGGTCATGTAGCATTGTGATGACAAGGGCATGGAGCATTGTGATGACAAGGGCTTGGAGCATTGTGATGACAAGGGACATTGAGAATTTTTATAACAATGTCATGAAGAATTGTGATGACAAGGATATGGAGCTTGCTATGCCAGTGTTCAGGGAGCATTGCGATGACAAGTGCATGGAGAATTGTGATGACAAGCGCATGTAACATGGTGATGAGAAGTGTCATGGAACATTGTGATGACAAAGAGGTGGAGAATTGTGATGACAAGGGACAAGGAGCATTGTGATGACCAGGGCATGGAGCAATGTGATGTCAAGACCGTGGAGTATTGTGATGAGAAGACCATGGATAATCGTGGTGACAAGCAGCATGGAGCATTATGATGACAAGAGGCATGGAGCATTCTGACATAAGATATCACTTATGAAGGAAATGTAAACATGGGTACACATGAACTGAATTAGGAAAGAGATCAGAGTCTCACATAGAGAAAACATACTTATGCCTGCTTAAGGTGAAAGGAGAGGTGGGGAGATGCAAAAAACCAGAGTTTGATATTAGCACAGGTACCATTCCATAATCCAAATACAGAATAGACAAGACCTACTCCTTCCTTAGTGAACGGGACTCAACACCCCTATTCTCCGCAGAGGAATATATCTGACTAGTAAGAATCTTAAAACCTATGTATTGATATGTCTCCGTAAGGGAATCAAGTGTGTCTAGACGGGCATAAACATGACAGTGAAAATCAGCTGAAACCCACGATAAAAAGGAATTTAAAAACAAAACCAAAAAACAGGGAAATTCTTTACAATTCCTTCAGGGGCTCTGATGAAACCTGGAATGACCCTATCTACGACAGGTGGATGTGGCATAAGGCTGGACACTTGGGACTGAGAGGATTGGTGAGATTCGGTGAGCAAATGCAGATGCTTTAAAGCAATAATGCGTGGCACCCATTCCTTGGGTCCCAACTCTCCAGGTAGAAGGGAATATTACTACAGCTATAACATGTACGGGAAACCTAGAGAATGGACACACTGTGAAGAAACGAATGGTTTCTAAAACTCAACTAATAGTCCCTCTCCTCGTGCTCCGGTTTGACTTTCCAACTGCTTTACTATCAATCTCCCAACTTGGAGAGACAGCCCCTTTAACTCCTAGATCGCACAGGTTGCCAAATTGGCAGAGGATGAAAGGGAAGAGGGAGTACCAATGAGAGAGTAGCTGTTAGGCATTTGGACGGGCACATGTCACTCTACTTTCCCGGCACAAAGAAGAAGTAACCAAATTCTCAGCCAACCGCTGGGAACCAGTATAGGTCCTGAACCAACATTTGGGACTTGCGGTCAGCTCACAAAAAAACGAGTTGTAAAATGGAGCTCAGGGGCACAGCAATTCACAAACGGGCAGAGTAATAAAGGACAACAATCTTCCAAAAATCTGTTGAGGGAAGGCAATGAGGTGGAATTGAAAGCAAGCCAGAATTGCAGGAAACAGATTTCAAGAGGTACATTGGAATTGCCTTTAAAGCACAGGAAGAGGGGCACAACTTAGACAATGATGCACTTGGCCAATAAGTGTGTATGCGTTTTCTCCAGATTATATTCAGGAGAAAATGCATACGCCCTTTTTGGCCAAGCAAGCAAGCAGGCAATGCAAATCTGCACTACAAAATGTATCACTTCCCACCGGTTAAAAAGGACATCCACAAAATATGTAAAAACCAGAATGGCAAGACCTGCCCTGGAGAACAGGGAGCATAGTTATGCTGATTGATGGGATGTAAATTGGCAACTGCCTCTCTGGAGGAGTGCAATGTGTTCCCTAAAACAAGTAAACAACAGAGCTACAGAGCCAAGGGCACTTCCAGTCTAGAGAATATACCTTGGGAAAACTGAAAATCAATAAGACAGAGCCACCCCAAAATTTAGGGCTGCACTGCTTACAAGAATCTCAACTTCGGTACACTTTAAATATCCCAGGAAAGACAAAAATGGTTCAAGCAATTGTGTTACTTACGTATGATGGAATATCCCTCAGCCATGAAATCAATGTCATAAGGCCAGTAGCAGCAAAATGAGTGGATTCAGTTACGATGATTCTAAGTGAAATAAGTCACAGAGAAAAAGAAACTTATCATAAGATATCACTTATGAAGGTCCTGTAAACATGGCTACACATGAACTGTGTTAGGAAAGAGATCAGAATCTCACATTTAGAAAACAGACTTATGCCTTCTTAAGGGGGAAGGAGAGTTGGGGTGATGCATAAAACCAGAGTTTGATATTAGTACAGGTACCGTTCCAAAAACCAACTACGGAATAGACAAGACCTACGCCTTCCTCAGTGAAAGGGACTCAAAACCCAATATTTCCCGCAGAGGAATATTTGTGACTAGTAAGAATCATAAAACCTATGTATTGATATGTCTCTGTAAGGGAATCAAGTGTGTCTAGACTGGCATAAACATGGCAGTGAGAATCAGCTCAAACTCACTATAAAAATGAATTTCGAAAACAAAACCAAAAAACAGGGAAATTCTTAACAATTCCTTCAGGGGCTCTGATGAAACCAGGAATGACCCTATCTACAACGATAGCTGGATGTGGCATAAGGCTGGACACTTGGGACTGAGAGGATTGGTGAGATTCAGTGAGCAAATGCAGACCATTTAAAGCAATACTGCGTGGCACCCATTCCTTGGGTCCCAACTCTCCAGGTAGAAGGGAATATTACTACAGCTATAACATGTATGGGAAACACAGAGAGTGGACACACTGTGAATATGAAAGGTTTCTAAACACAACTAATATTCCCTCTCCTGGTGCTGCGGTTTGAATTTCCCACTGCTTTACTATCAATCTCCCAACTTGGAGAGACAGCCCTTTATCCACCTGTTTCACACAGGTTGCCAATTTGGCAGAGGATGAAAGGGAAGAGGGAAAACCAATGAGAGAGTAGCTCTTAAGCATTTGGATAGGCATATGTCACTCTAATTTCCCGACACGAAGAAGGATTAACCAAAGTCTCAGCCACCCGCCAGGAACCAGTATAGGTCCTGAACCAACATTTGGGACTTGTGGTCAGCTCACCAAAAACGAGTTGAAAAATGGAGCTCAGAGGCACAGCAATTCATAAACTGGCAGAGTAATTAAGGACAACTATCGTCCAAAAGTCTTTTGAGGAAAGGCAACTAAGTGAACTTGAAATCGAGCCAGAATAGCAGGAAACAGATTTCAAGAGGTACATCGGAATTGCCTTTAAAGCACAGGAAGAGGGGCACAACTTCGCCAATGATGCACTTGGCCAATAAGGGCATATGCGTTTTCTCCAGATTGTATTCAGGAGAAAACGCATACGCCCTTTTTGGCCAAGCAAGCAAGCGGGCAATGCAAATCTGCACTACAAAGAAGTATCACTTCCAACTGGTGAAAAGGGACATCCGCAAAATGTGTAAAAAAACAGAAAGGCAAGACAGGCCCTGGAGAACAGGGAGCCTACTTAGGCAGAAGGGCAGGATGTAAATTGCCAACTGCTTCTCTGGAGGAGTGCACTGTGTTCTCTAAAACAAGTAAACAACAGAGCTACAGAGCCAAGGGCACTTCCAGTCTAGGGAATATACCTTCGGAAAACTGAAAATCAATAAGGCAGAGCCACTCCAAAATTTAGGGCTGCACTGCTTACAAGAACCTCAACTTGGGTCCACATAAAATATCACAGGAAAGACAAAAATGGTTCAAGAAATTGTGTTTCTTACGTACGATGGAATATTCCTCAGCCATGAAATCAATGTCATAAGGCAAGTAGCAGCAAAATGAGTGGATTCAGGTACGATGATTCTAAGTGAAATAAGTCACAGAGAAAAAGAAACTTATCATAAGATATCACTTATGAAGGTCCTTTAAAATTGGCTGGATACACATAAACTGAGGTAGGAAAGAGAACAGTGTCTCACATTTAAAAAACACTCTAATGCCTGCTGAAGGGGGAAGGAGAGGTGGGGTGATGCATAAAACCAGATTTTGATATTAGTACATGTACCGTTCCAAAAACCAACTATGGAATAGACAAGACCTACACCTTCCTCAGTGAAAGGGACTGAAAATCCCATATTTCCCGCAGAGGAATATATCTGACTAGTAAGAATCTTAAAACCAATGTATTGATAAGCCTCCATAAGGGAAACAAGTGTGTCTAGACTGGCATAAACATGGCAGTGAAAATCAGCTCAAACCCACTATAAAAAGGAATTTCAAAAACAAAACAAAAAAAAGGGAAACTCTTTACAATTCCTACTGGGACTCTGATGAAATCTGCAATGACCCTATCTATAATGACAGCTGGATGTGGCATAAGGCTGGACACTTGGGACTGAGAGGATTGGTGAGATTGGGTGAAGAAATGCAGACCATTTAAAGCAATAATGCGTGACACACATTCCAAGGGTCCCAACTCTCTGGGTTGAAGGGAATATTACTACAGCTATAACATGTACGGGAAACCTAGAGAATGGACACACTGTGAATACGAAAGATTTCTAAAACTCTACTAATAGTCCCTCTCCTGGTGGTCCTGTTTGAATTTCCAACTGCTTTACTATCAATCTCCCAACTTGGAGAGACAGCCCCTTTAAACTCCTGGTTCGCACATGTTGCCAATTTGGCAGAGGATGAAAGGGAAGAGGGAACACTAATGAGAGAGTAGCTGTTTGGCATTAGGACGCGTACATGTCACTCTAATTTCCTGGCAGGAAGTAGAACTAACCAAAGTCTCATCCAACCGCCGGGAACCAATATAGATCCTGAACCAAAATTTTGTACCTGCCGTCAGCTCACAAAAAACGAGTTGAAAAATGGAGCTCAGGGGCACAGCAATTCACAAACAGGCAGAGTAATAAAGGACAACTATCGTCCAAAAATCTGTTGAGGGAAGTCAACGAGGTGGACATGAAAGTGAGCCAGAATAGCAGGAAACAGATTTCAAGAGGTTCATTGGAATCACCTTTAAAGCACAGGAAGAGGGCCACAAATTCCACAATGATGCACTTGGCCAAAAAGGGGGTATGCGTATTCTCCTGAATATATTCAGGAGAAAACGCATAGGCCCTTTTTGGCCAAGCAATCACGCGGGCAATGCAAACCTGCACTATAAAGAAGTATCACTTCCCACCTGTAAAAAGGGTTATCTGCAAAATGTGTAAAAACCCGAAAGGCAAGAAAGGCCCTGGAGAACAGGGAGCCTAGTTATGCTGATGGGCAGGATGTAAATTGCCAACTGCCACTCTGGAGGAGTGCATTGTGTTCCCTAATACAAGTAAACAACAGAGCTACAGTGCCAAGGGCATTTGCAGTCTAGGGAAAATACCTTGGGAAAACTGAAAATCAATAAGACATAGCAAACACAAAATTGATGGCTGCACTGCTTACAAGAACCGCAAATTGGGTACACCTAAAATATCCCAGGAAAGACAAAAATGCTTCAAGAAATTGTGGTACTTACGTACAATGGAATACCCCTCAGCCATGAAATCAATGTCATAAGGCCAGTAGCTTCAAAATGAGTGGATTCAGATACAATGATTCTAAGTGAAATAAGTCACAGAGAAGAAGAAACTTATCATAAGATATCACTTATGAAAGTCCTGTAAACATGGCTACACATGATCTGAGTTAGGAAAGGCAACAGAACAATGAAACTTATCATAAGATATCACTCATAGCGGGAATGTACACATGGCTACCCATGAACTGAATTACAAACACAACAGAGTCACACATTTAGAAAACAAACTTCTGCCTGATTAAGGGGAAAGGCGAGGTTGGGTGATGCATAAACCCACAGTCCTTAAATAGCACAAGATATCGTTCCATAAACCAAGTATGTAACAGACAGCACCTCCTCCCGGCACAATGAACTGGACTCAACAACCCCTATTCATTGAAGAGGAATATATCTGACTAGTAAGAATTTTAAAACATATGTATTCTCATGTCTCCATAAATGAATCATGTGTGTGTATAATATCATGAACACAGCACTGAAATTCAGCTAAACCCCCTTATAAAAATAAATTTCAAAAGCAAAATGCAAAAACAGTGAAACAGGGAGAAAGTCTTAAAAATTACGTTCAGGGCCTGTGATGCAACCTGGATGGACCACCTTTACATCCACAGCTGGATGAGACATAAGACTGGACACTTGGTTCTGACAAGATTGCTGATGTTGTGTGAGCAAAAGAACACCACTTAGAGCAATACTGTGTGCTACCCATTCTAGTGGCCGCAACTCTCCAGGTTTAAGGGAATCTTCCTACAGTTAAGACATGCTTGGGGAACCCAGTGGATGGTACACTGTGTAATCGGGAAAATTTTCTAATAGGTACCTCATTTTTCCTTTCCTCGTGCTCGGCTTCGCCATTCCATCTGCATTACTAAAAATCTCCCCACTTGGAGTGTCAGCGCCTTTACCCTCCTGTTATGCACAGTTTGCAAATTGTGCAGAGGATGAACAGGAAGAGGGGAAACAAATGAGACATTAGCTGTAGGTGTTTGGATGGGCACATGCCACTCTAGTTTCCCATCAGGAAGAAGAATTAAACACAGGCTCAGCCTGCATCCCCGGGACCAGACTAGGGCCTAAAGCCATCCTGCGGTATTGCAGCCAGGTCACAAATAAGCAAGTTGAAAAATGGAAATCAGGGGCACAGCAATTCACAAAATTGCAGAGTTATAAAGGACAACTATCATCCAGAAATATATTGAGGTAAGGTAGTGAAGAGGATTTGAAAGCAAGGCAGAATTGAAGGAAACAGATTTCAAGAGGTAGATTGGAGTCGTCTTTAAAGCACATGAAAAGCGACAGAACTTCGACAATGTTGCCCTTGGCCGAAAAGTGAGTATGTGTATTTTCTTGAATATATTCGGGAAAAAAATGCATACACCCTTTTTGGCCAAGCAAGCCATCAGGCATTGCAAATCCACCCTACATAGAAGTGTCACTTACCTCCGGTCAAAAGGGCCATCCGCAAATAGTGTAAAAACCACAAATACAGGACAGGCCATGGAGAAAAGGGAGCCTGGTTACGCCGATGGACAGGAAGTAAATTGCCAACAGCCTCTCTGGAGAACTGTATGTTTTTTTCTAAAACAGAGCTACAGAGCATTGCACACTTCCACTCATGGGCTTTTATTTTGGGAAAATTAATAATCCACAAAACACAGCCAGCCCAAAGTTTAGAGCTGCTCTGTTTACAAGAACCTCGACTTTGGTACACTTTAAATATCCCAGGAAAGGGAAAATAATGGATAAAGATGTTGTGGTACTTATATACAATGGAATGTCACTCAGACATAAAATCAATGTCATAAGGCTAATAGCAGCATAATGAGTGGCTTTAGGTATGATGATGCTAAGGGAAATGAGCCACAAAGAAAAAGAAACTTATTTTAATATATCACTTATAGAGGGAATGTAAACATGGATACACATGAACTGAATTTCAAAAGAGAACAGAGTTACACATTTAGAAAACACACTTATGCTTCCTTAAGGGGAAAGGTGACGTGGGGTGATGTGTAAAAGCAGAGTTTGAAATTAGCACAGATACCATTCCATATACCAAATATGTAATAGTCAAGACCTACTCCTTTCTCAATGAACTGGCACAAAACTCCCTATTCACTGAAGAGGAATATATCTGACTGGTAATAATCTTGAAACCTATGTATTTATACGTCTCCATAATGGAATCAAGTGTATGTAGATTGGCATAAACACAGATCAATGGAACAGGACAAAAAGCTCAGAGATAAACCTACATACTTATGGCTATCTCATCTATGACAAAGGAGCTAAGGATATACAATGGAGAAAAGACAGTCTCTTCAGTAATTGGTGCTGGGAAAACTGGGCCCCTACACATAAAAGAATGAAATAAGAACACTCCATAACACCATACACAAAAAATAAACTCTAAATTGATTAGAGATCTAAATATAAGACCAGACACTATAAAACACTTAGAGGAAACCATAGGCAGAACACTCTATGACATAAATCACAGCAAGATCCTTTTTGACCCACCTCCTAGAGAAATGGAAATAAAAACAGAAATCAACAAATGGGACCTAATGAAACTTAAAAGCTTTTACACAGTACAAGAAAACATAAACAAGATGCAAAAACAACCCTCAGAATGGGAGAAAATATTTTCAAATGAAGCAATTGATAAAGGATTAATCTCCAAAGTTTACAAGCACCACATGTAGCTCAATATCACAAAAACAAACAACCCAATCCAAAAACGGGCAGAAGACCTAAATAGACATTTCTCCAAAGAAGATATACAGATTACCAAGAAACACATGAAATGATGCTGAACATCACTAATCATTAGAGAAATGCAAATCAAAACTACCGTGCGGTATCACCTCACAGCAGTCAGAGTGGCAATCATCCAAAAATTCTACAAAACAATAAATGATGGAGAGGCCTTTATTGGAGAAAAGGGAACACACTTGTACTGTGGGTGGAAATGTAAATTGATATAGGCACTAGGGAGAATAGTACAGAGGTTCCTTTAAATAACTAACAATAGAAGTACCATACGACACAACAATCCAACTACTGGGCATTTGCCTTACGAAAACCATAATTCAAAAAGAGTTATGTACAAAAATGTTCATTGCAGCTCTATTTACAATAGCCAGGACATGGAAGCAACCTAAGTCTCCATCGACAGATGAATGGATAAAGAAGATCTGGCACATATATACAATGGAATATTACTCAGCCCTAAAAAGAAGCAAAACTGAGTTATTTGTACTGATGTGGATGGATTAGAATCTGTCCTACACAGTGAAGTAAGTCAGAAAGGGAAAAACAAATACTGTATGTTAACAGAGATATACGGAATCTAATGAGAAAAAAAAAAAAAAGATTATGAAGAACCTAGTGGCAGGACAGGATTAAGGACACAGATGTAGAGAAAGGACTTGAGGACACCGGAAAGGGTATGGGTAAGCTGGGACGAAGTGAGAGAGTGGCATGGACATAAATACATTACCACATGTAACACCGACAGCTACTGGGAAGCAGCCACATACAACAGGGAGATCAGCTCGGTGCTTTATGACCACATAAAGAGGTGGGATATGGAGTGTGTGAGGGAGATGCAAGAGGGAGGGGATCTGGTGATATTTGTATATGTATAGCTGAGACACTTTGTTATACAGCAGAAACTAACACTCCATTGAAAAGCAATTATACTCCAATAAACGTGTAAAAGGAAAAAAAAAAAAAAGAAAGCCCAGGGATAAACCTACACACCTATGGTCAACTAATCTATGACAAAGGAGGCAAGACTATACAATGGAGATAAGACAGTCTCTTCAATCAGTGGTGCTGGGAAATATGGACAGCTACATGTAAAAAAGGAAATTAGAACACTCCCCAACACCATACATAAAAATATATTCAAAATGGATTAGAGACCTTAATGTAAGACCGGACAGTATAAAACTCTGAGAGGAAAACTTACGAAGAATACTCTGACGTAAATCACAGCAAGATCTTTTTTGATCCACCTCCTATACTAATGAAATAAAAAAAAAGAAGCTAAACAGATGGGACCTAATGAAACGTAAAAGCTTTTGCAAAGCAAAGGAAACTACAAACAAGACGAAAAGACAACCCTCAGAATGGCAGAATATATTTGCAAACGAATCAATGGACAAATGATTAATCTCCAATATATATAAACAACTCATGCCGGTCAACATTAATAAGACAAAAAACCCAATACAAAAATGGAAGCAGATCTAAATAGACATTTCTTCCAAGAAGACATAGAGATGGCCAAGACACACATGAAAATCTGCTCAACATCACTAATTATTAGAGAAATGGAAATCGAAACTACAATGAGGTATCACGTCACACCTGTTAGAATGGGCATCATCAGAAAATCTACAAACAACAAATGCTGGAGAGGGTGTGGAGAAAAGGAACCTTCTTCCACTATTGTTGGGAATGTAAATCGATAGAATCTCTATGGAGAACAGAATGGAGGTTCCTTAAAAAACTAAAAATAGAATTACCATATAATCCAGCAATCCCACTGCTGGGCATATACCCAGAGAAAAGCATAAATCAAAAAGACACATTCACCACAATGTTCATTGCAGCACTATTTACAATAGCCAGGTAATGAAATCACCCTAAGTGCCCACAGACAGACGAATGGATATAGATGTGGTACATATATACCATGGAATATTACTGAGCCATACATAGGAATGAAATTGGATCATTTGTAGAGACCTTGATGGATCTAGAGAGTGTCATACAGAGTGAAGTAAGTCAGAAAGAGAAAAACAAATATTGTATATTAATGCATATATGTGGAACCTAGACAATTGGTACAGATGAACCAGTTTGCAGGGCAGAGATAGAGACAAAGATGTAGAGAACAAACATATGGACACCAAGGGGGGAACACCATGGGAGGGTGGTGGTGGGATGAATTGGGAGACTGGGATTCACTTGTGCACACTTATATGTATAAAATAGATATCCAATAAGAACCTGCTGTATAAAAGAAATAAATAAATTTTAAAAAATTAAAAATAAATAAATAACATTTAAAAAAATAAAACAGAAAAAAAGTTTTTTCCCTTCATATAGACGTCTTTATATTAATGCATTATTTCCATGTTTATATCTCTAAATTAAAAAAAAAGAGGAATAAATAAAACCTACCTTGAACCAAAAAGAAAAAAGGAAAAAAAAAAAAAAACAGAACCCACCAGTTATACAGAGGAAAATCGTATCAGGGCACTTGCTCCAGTGGTAAAAAATTCCTAACTTGGTCGGAAGTGGGAAATCATCACCCATGCAGTCAGCAGCGCTCCCCCCCACAAGGAGCATCCTCATTGAAAAGCTGGGGGACTATGTCGAGGCGTCTGTGAGTAAATGTGAGCTGAGCCCCAGTCCTGCTGCAGCTGAAATCTTCCCACCCTTTCCAGGTAAAACACCTGAATATGTACAAGAACTTGCAAGCCTAGAGGAAGGGTTGTGGAGCCACACCAGTGACAGCATGCAGGCCGACTTGGTGCCTGCAGGACAGCCAGGATGGTCCTGGCACCAGATGCTCTTCTGGAAGCTTTCCATTTCCCTGCCTGAGATACCCCTCCTGCCACGGCCCCCACTGCTTTTTTACTTCCTCACCTCTGCCTGGGGAGAAATTCCAGCGACAGGTATGGGTGACACATCCTCTTCTTTAGCAGGTGGCAGCCTGGCAACTCCTGCAGAAAGTCCAGCAGAGCCCCACTCACACTGGGCAACCCACAAAGCCACGGCCCCTCACTCCCTCCCACCACCCCAGCCCCGACACTGCTGATGGGGCAGAGAATATGGCGTCAGGCACAGCTACAGGAGCTCTTGCTGACTGGAGAGGTGTTTATATTGACCTCAACCCAGGCACACCTGGGGAGGGCTGGCAGGCGGTGTCAGGCTGCCCAAATCAGCCAATCCTCACCCCTCCGGGGCTCACAGTTGCAGAAAATGAGCCTTGCTAAACGGGCCAGGCCAAAGGAACAGGTGTGGGCTCTTGAGAGTCAGGATAGACAAGGGGCTGCAGCTGCGGCTTATTTTCTTATCATTTTATGTGGTCCATGAGTGGAAAACAACTTCAAGAAGACCCTATCATAACGAGAGGAACCCAGGAGTCAGGGAGAGGAGTGATGGTGGGTGGAGACAGAGGCCTGTTGCCCTGGCTGCAGTGGAAGTGTCTGGAAGACCAGGCAGAGAGAGGCCACACAGAGTGATACCAAGGGTCACAGACCTGTCAGAGCTGCTGTTTGTTAGTTCAAGTCCTGCTCTGAGGTGTTCTGTGTCAGCTGTGAGCGACAGGTGAGCTGGGGTTTCTCTGCAAGGTGGGCTATGTGAACGGTTCCTGTGTGTACAGCCCTGCTGGGGTACATGCCCAGGGGAGCTCCGTATACTGGTAAGGGCCTGACTATGAGAGACCCATGGGCTGCTGGGTAGCTGCACAGGTGAGCTCCATACCCTGGGAGGGACTTGACCACGAGAGCCCCGTGGGCTGTACGGTGGGGTGTGCAGCCCAGGTGAGCTCCATATCCTGGGATTGGCCTGACCACGAGAGCCCCATGGGCTGCTGGAGACCTGGTAAAGTATATCAGGACAGTCAGTGAAGCCACCGAGGATATACATCAAGTAGCTCCTATTTCCTACACCCTGCTGGTCATTCTAACATCCACCAGGCCATGCCATTCTGTATTAGACTTCAATGATGCCTTCTTCTGTATTCCATTCATCTCAGAGTCACAAGAACTTTTGGCTTGTGAGTGGCAGGACACAACATGCAACAAAAGCAATAATGCTGGGCCGTCCTGCCCCAATGGTTCAAGAATCCCCACACCATCATTGGGGAAATTTCCTCTAAAGACATAAAAGTTCTACCTCTGTAAAAGGGAACCCTCCTTCAATATGCAGATGACATTCTGATCGCCAGGCCTACTAAAGACGACTCTGAACTACCTAGCGAAGGAAGGATAGAAGGTGTCCAAGAAAAAGGCTCAAATATCCCAGGCTAAGGCGACATGCCTGGGCTTCATTCTCACAGATATTCAGAGAAACGCATCCCAGGATAGGGAATAAGCCATTTGCAGCCTTACCTCTTCTAAAACTAGAAGACAGCTTAGGGGTTCCTGGGGAGGCCAAGGTTTTCTGCATCGGGATCCCTAACTACAGTCTAATAGCTGGGCCTCTACATGAAACACTGACACGAAAAGATGATGATGCTTTTGAATACGATCCAGAAGCAGCCTTTCAAGAATGGAAAGAGCAGTCAATTCAGACCCTTGCCCAGGAACTCCCTAATTTAGCTAAAACCTTTGACCTTTACATACCCCGTCAAATGTTAAACGCACTTGGAGCCTTAGTGCAAAAACTGGGACCACTTGAAATGGGGCAACACAAGAAAGCCCTTCAGGTATGATAAACTATGGTCACCAAGGGCTTTGCCCCCCGCACCATCAGGCCAGGATACTGGGGTATCTAAAAAGCTGGAAATCAGCAGCCCACAAGGCCAGCTCCCTCCTAAGGGAAAAGACCCCACGTGGTGATCCTAACCACCCATCATGCCCTGAAGTTGCAGGGGTCGCTCTGTGGACACACTGACCTCGAGTGAGGAGGCCCTCCAACTCCAACCTCCAGAGAGACAAACGGGGGCATTGGGCCCCCAAGAAGACACGTGTGACCATCACTTGACCTGGAGTTTCTCTCAGAATACAAGTCTGTACCCCGAAAGAGCAGACTACTGCTTGGAGGACTTACTGCACCCAGACGGGAGCTAACAAGCTTGGCGGAGGAAACGTATATCACGATTTCACCATAGAAAACCCTACAGACACTGCGGTGATGGTGGCCAATATGACTGGCTGGACTGCTGGCTACTTCAAAAGGCCGTTGACTCAGTGGACGTCATGGTCCTGGATCACCACCGAACCTGGACTGTCTCGGAGTTGAGCGGGCAGGGCTCTGACACATGGTGCTGTTTGTACATTAATTCAGGGACCTAATTAAAGAAAGCACAGACTACTGGTCAGTACATCTAGGCTTGCAAAAACCGTCAGCCTAAGGTCGCCGAACAAATGTGGGGTGGGGTGAAACCTGCAACCGCAGCATCACTGTGCATCTCTTTCCTGGACCCTTAAAGGTCATTAGAATCTATAACACTTCCAATGCTGGTGCTTAGTTGGAAGACCAGTGAGGCAGGAGTCCTGGGGACAATCAACCTCACATGGAGGCTGCTGGGGAGAAGTTTTGCCCCTCCCCCCGTGTATGAGGGCTCCCACCTCAGCATGAAGCAGTTACAAAAGAGGTGTCTGCACCCTCAGCACCCCAAGAATGAGGAACGGGACAAAAAGCAGAGGAGGTGTTCATCTCCGGCACTGTTCATTAAAAATTCCTGGGAGATAAAAAGAGAATCTGGGCAATAAAATAAAGTCTAACCTGTTTTTCCTTTGTGCTTTGTCTAATTTCACCTGCTCCTAGGTTTCCACATGCAGAGGTCCCACACCCGGCACTTCAGACCCGATTTCCGAGTGCAGAATGGCTGGGTCGACACCTCAGCTAGCGGGGTCCCATGTAGACTCTGCGACATAGAGCCTGAGCTGCATCCAAGCTAGCCTTCGAGAGCTCCATCCACTCCCTCCTGCTGACGCTGCCAGGATCCCTACACAGCAGCCCAGCCCACAGCCCACGGGGGCGTGCACGCTCTCACCTCTCCATTCTGTTTTCAAAATATAAAGTTTCTTTTGCTTTTGAACCAAACTCAGTCTTGATCTGTTGGCTCCAATGACAATGGGCACGGGGACTCCTGTTGGGGTCCACTCTGGAGGATCAGTAACAGAAATTGAGAACATTGTAACTTCAATGAACAGATGTGTGAGCCAAACTGTACTCAACCTAGAGCAGTGTATAAGGCTCGGGTAAAATAAGATGTTTCTAAGACTTACATTTAATATTTCCATCACTTTATTATAAGCAAGTTCAGTGAAGACGTCTGTCTTATTTGTCAGGTCAACATTAGAGAAATGAAGTGATTTATTCCCAAGGATGTACATCGAATACTCTTGGCTGAAGCTTCAATCTTGTTTTGAATGCTTTTCCATTGAAAATGATACCTCTCTTTCAGCTTCCCCATTTCTGAGAAGTATAAAATCTTATAATTTATTATTACCAAAGGGGAAAGGTAGGAGAAGGGGTAAGTTAACAGTTTGGGATTAACACATACACACTGCTATTTGTAAAACAGATCATCAACAAGGAACTATTGTTTAGCACAGGGAACTACACTGAATATTTTGCAATAACCTATAAGGGGAAATAACCTGAAAAAGAATAGATATATTTTTTGACATCATCTATCAATGACAGATAAAATGTAACCTAAGCAAGGCCGATGGTGAGCACTTCTGACTCTGAAGATTTCAATCATCTAAAGTTTGGACTCTGCCTATTTCCCAAGGCCCTTAATGGACATATGTGTAGCCGTAGCTTAAAAATTCCTCAGTTTGGGGTTCGGGGAGGCACTGATTTGGAAAAATCCCTGATGTTCTCCTTACATGCACGGGACCATTCCTACGGCTCAAACATGCCTGTCACACCTAGAGGATGGTACACCGTTTGATCGGAAAGAGTTTGGAAAAGGCACCTCATCTCCTCATCGCCTGGTGCTCGGGTTCACCCCTCCAGCATCTTTCCTAACAATCTCCTCACTTGGGGATATCAGCACCGTCAACATCCTGTTGCACACAGTTTGGAATTTGTCCAGAGGATGAAGCGGAAGGATGACAAAAATTTAGAGACAAGCCCTAGGTGTTTGGACAGGCACATGCCACTCTAATTTCCAATCCGGAAGACAAATTCATCAAAGGCTAGAATTGCCCATGGAAACAGAATAGGACTAGAGGAAATCCCACTGTTTTGTGTCCAGTTTCCAAAAACACAAGTTGAAATATGGAACTCAGGGGCACTAAAATTTATGAAACTGCAGAGTTGAAAATATCTATCGTCAAAAAATATCTTGAGGTAAGTCACAGAAAAGGACTTGTAAGCAAGGAAGAGTAGAAGGAAACAGATTTGAAGAGGTAGAAAGGACTCCCCATTAAATCACAAGAAAAGGGGCTGAACATCGCCAATGATGCAGTTGGCCAAAAAGGGCGTATGCATTTTTTCTGAATATATTCAAGTAAAGGCCATACACACATTTTATCCAACCAAACAGGTGGGCACTGGAAATCAATACTACAAAATGTATCACTTCACATCAGTCAGAAGGGCCATCCACATAAAATGTAAACACACGAAATGCAGGACAGGGTGAGGAGAAAAGGGAGCCCTGTGAGGCTGAGAGTGGAAATGTAATTTGCCAACGGCCTCTCTGGAGAAGTGTATTGTGTTTGCTAAAACATCTAAAACATGAGCTACAGAGCATAGGGCACTTGCACTCATGGGCGTATACCTTGGGAAAAACAAAAATCGACAGAAAACAGGCACCCCAACGTTTACCACCTCTCTGTTATAAAGGGCCTCAACTTGGATATAACCTAAATGTCCCTGGAAGGATAAAATGGTTAAAAGAGATGGGTTACTTATGCAGAGTCGAATTTTACTCATCAAGAAATCAATGAAATACGGCCAGTTGTAACAACTCTGGAGGAGTTACATACGTTCATTCTAAGTTCGTATGTCAGAAAGAAAAAGACACATATCATAAGATGTCACTTAAAGGTGGAATCAAAAATGGCTACACATGAAATAAATTACAAAACAGAAACATAGTCAAATATGTAGAAAATAGACATAAGGCTGCTAAATGGGAAAGGTGGGGAAGGGTGAGGTATTATCCAGGAGGTTGAAATTAGCAAAGATACCATTCCAAGTACCATATTGAATAACTGACAAGGCCTACACGGTACCTCAAAGAACTGCACTCAGCCCACTCAAGTCACTGGAAAATAATACATATGAACGGTAAGCATCTGAAAAAGAATTCATTGTTGTCTCACAGTACATGAATCAAGTGGATGTACAGCAGCAAAAAACAGAGCTTTGATAATCAGCTGTAACCAATATAAAAATAAATTTAAAAATATTTAGAAAAACTGTGAGACAGACAAAATTTCTTACAACTTTTGTTGAAGGGCTATGATGTAACATGGATTGAACACATGTAGACCCACAGCAGGATGATATATAAGGCAGGAAGCTATGCACGCTAAGAGATGTTAGAGAGGCTGGGTGAGGAAATGCAGACCTTTAAAAGAAATACTGCCTGATTCCCATTCCATGGGTCCCAAATCTGCAGGTTCAAGGGAATCTTCTGACAGCAAAAACATGCCTGGGAGACCGAGACGAATGTACACCGTGTGATCAGGAAAGGGGTCTAAAATGCACCTCATTTTTGATCTCCTGGTGCTGGGGTTCGCCATTCCAGCCAAATTACTAACAATCTCCCCACTTGGAGAATCAGCACCTTTAACCTCCTGTTTCACACAGATTGCAATATTTGCAGAGGATAAACGGGAAGAGGGGGAACCAATGAGAGACTAGCTGTAGGAGTTTTGACAGGCACATGTCACTCTAATTTCCCATTAGGAAGAAAAATTAACCAAAGGCTCAGCCTGCCTCCCCAGAACCAGAATAGGGTCGGAAGCAACACAATGGTTTGGCGGCCAGCTCACAAAAAAAGCGAGTTGCAAAATGGACCTCAGGAGCAGACAATTCAAAGACCTGCAAAGATAAAAATGATAACCAACGTCCAAAAATATATTCAGGTAAGGCAACGAAGAGGATCTGAATGAGAGGCAGAATTGCAGGAAACAGATTTCAAAAGGGAGATTGGACTCACATTTAAAGCATATGAAAAGCAGCAGAATTTCTAAAATGATGTAGTTGGGCAAAAGGGTGTATGCGTTTTTTTCATGAATAACTTCAGGAAAAAAACACATACAGATTTTTTGGCCAACCAAGCAAGCGGGAAATGCAAATCTGCACAGCAAAGAAGTCTCAATTTCCACTGCTCAGAAAGGCCATCCAAAAAATGTGTACAAACCAGAAATGCAGGAGAGGCCATGGAGAACAGGGAACTAGTCACGCTGATGGGTGTGGTATAAATATCCAAGAGCCACTCTGAAGAAGTGTATGCTGTTTCCTAAAACATCTAAAATACAAAGCTACCGAGCATAGGGCACTTCCACTCATGGGCATATAACTTGGGAAGACTAAATATCAACAAGACACAGGCACCCCAAAATTTAGGGCTTCTCTGCATACAAGAACCTCAACTTCGGTACAACTTAAATATTCCAGGAAAGAGAAATTTGTGTAAAGAACTTGTGGTAATTTTGTACAATGGAATATCACTCAGACATGAAATCAATGTCATTAGGCAAGTAGCAGCATAATGAGTGGATTTAGGTACGATGATTCTAAGTGAAATAAGTCACACAGAAAAAGAAACTTATCATAAGATATCACTTATGAAGGTCCTGTAAACATGGCTACACATGAACTGAGGAAAGAGAACAGAGTCTCACATTGAGGAAACACTCTTATGCCTGCTTAAGGGGGAAGGAGAGGTGGGGTGATGCATAAAACCAGAGTGTGATATTAGCACATGTAGCATTCCATGAAGCAAATACAGAATAGACAAAACCTACACCTTCCTCAGTGAATGGGATTCAAAACCCCAATTCCCAGCACAGGAATATATCTGACTAGTAAGAATCTTAAAACCTATATATTGATATGTCTCCATAAGGGAATCAAGTGTGTCTAGACCGGCATAAACATGTCGGTGAAAATCAGCTCAAACTCATTATAAAAATGAATTTCAAAAACAAAACAAAAAAAACAGTGAAATTCTTATACAATTCCTTCAGGGGTTCTGATGTAACCTGGAATTACCCTATCTGCAAAGTCAGCTAGATGAGACATAAGGCTGGACACTTGTGGCTGAGAGGACTGGTGAGATTGGGTGAGAAAATGCAGACCCTTTAAAGCAGTAATGCATGCCACCCATTCCATGGGTCCCAACTCTCCAGGTAGAAGGGAATATCACTACATTTATAACATGTATGGGAAACCTAAAGAATGGACACCCTGTGATGGCAAAAGATTTCTAAAAGGCTCCTAATTTTTTCCTCTCGTTGTTCTCCAGTTTGGCATTCCAACTGCTTTACTATCAATCTCCCAACTTGGAGAGTCAGCCCCTGTAAGCTCCTGCTTCGCACAGTTTGCAAATTGTGCAGTGGATGAAATGGAAGAGGGAGAACCAATCTGAGAGTAGCTGTAGGCATTTGGACGGACACATGTCACTCTAATTTCCCCTCTGGAAGGAAGAATTAACCAAAGTGTCAGCCTGCACCCCCGGAACCAGTATAGGTCCTGTAGCAAAACTGTGGATTTGTGGTCAGCTCACAAAAACACGAGTTGAAAATTGGAGCTCAGGGGCACAGCAATTTACAAACCTGCAGAGTTATAAAGGACAACTCTTTTCCAAAAATCTGTTGAGGGAAGGCAACGAAGCAGACTTGAAAATGAGGCAGAATTGCACAAAACATATTTCAAGTGGTAAATTGGAATCGCCTTTAAAGCACAGGAAAAGCGTAACAACTTCGACAATGATGCACTTGGCCAAAAAGGGCGTATGCATTTTCTGCTGAATATATTCAGGAGAAAATGCATACGCCCTTTTTGGCCAATCAAACAAGCCCGCAATGCAAATCCACACTACAAAGAATTGTCTCTTCCCACCACTCAAAAGGGACATTCGAAAATCTGTAAAAACCAGAAAATAAAGACAGAGATAACAAGAGCATGTTGCAATGTGATCCCAAGGGTCATGGAGGACTGTGATGACAAGGTCATGGAGCATTGTGCTGACAAATGCATGGAGCATTGTGATGACAAGGGTCACGGAGCACTGTGATGACAAGCGTCACGGAGCATTGTGATTACAGGGGTCATGGAGAATTGGGATGACAAGGGCATGGATCATTGTGATGACAAGGGTTATGGAGCATTTTGATGACAAGAGTCCAGGATCAATGTGTTGTCAGGGGTCATGGAGGGTTGTGATGACAGTGGTCATGGAGCATTGTGATGACAAGGGTCATGGAGAAGTGAGATGAGAAGGTCATGGAGCTTTGGGCTGAAAATATTCATGGAGTATTGTGATGACATGGGTCATGGAGCATTGTGATGAAAAGGTCCTGGATCATTGTAATGAGAAGACCATGGAGCATTGTGATGACAAGTCTCATGGAGCATTCTGATGAAAAGGGGCATGGAGAATTGTGATTACAGGGGTCTTGGAGCATTGTGATGACAAGGGCATGGAGCATTGGGATGAGAAGACCATGGAACGTTCTGATGACATGCGTCATGGAGCTTTGTGATGACAAGGGCATGGAGCATTTTGATTACAGGGGTCTTGGAGCATTGTGATGAAAAGGGCATGTATCATTGTGATGGAAAAGGCATGGAGCCTTGTCATGACAGGGTTCAAGGAGCATACTGACGACATGTATCAGGGAGCATTGTGATGACAAGTGTATTGAGCATTGTGATGACAAATGTCATGGAGCATTGTGATGAGAAAACCATGGATAAATGTGGTGAAGAGCGTCATGGGGCGTTGTGATGACAAGTGTTGTGGAACATTGTGATCACCAGGGTTTGGAACATTGTGATGACAGAAGTCATGGAGCATTTTGATTTCATTTTGATGACAATAGCATGAATCATTATGATGATGGGCATGGTGCATTGTGATGACAGGGTTCATGGAGCATTGAGATGAAAAGGGGCATGGAGCATTGTGATTAAAATGGTCTTGGAGCAGTGTGATGACAAGGTCATGGAGCATTGTGATGAGAAGGCAATGGAGCATTCTGATGACATGCGTAATGGAGCTTTGTGATGACAAGGGCATGGAGCATTGTGATGACAGTGGCATTCAAAATTGGTCTAACAAGTTTCATGGATTATTGTGATGATGGTGGACATGGTGCATTTTGATGACAAGGGCATGGAGCATTGTGATTTCAATATCATGGAATATTGTGAAGACAGGTGACAGGGAGCGTTGTGATGACATATGTCATGGTCCATGGAGATGCCAATGTCATGGAGCATTGTGATGCCAAGTGTCATGGAGGATTGTGATGACAAGGGTCATGGAGCATTGTGATGACAGCGGCTTGGAGCTTTGTGATCACAAGGGACATGGAGCATTGTGATGACAAGGGCATGGAGCACTGTGATGACAACGGACACTGAGAATTTTGATGAAAATGTATGAAGCATTTTGATGACAAAGGCATGGAGCTTGCTATGACAGGTGTCATGTGGCATTTCGATGACAGGTGCATGGAGAATTGTGATGACAAGAGCATGTAACATTGTGATGAGAAGTGTCATGGAGCTTTGTGATGACAAGGACGTGGAGAATTGTGATGACAAGGGACATGGAGCATTGTTATGACCAGGGAATGGAGCATTGTGATGGCAGGACCGTGGAGCACTGTGATGAGAAGACCATGGATAACTGTGATGACGAGCGTCATGGACCACTGTAATGACAAGGGGCATGGAGCATTCTGATGGCAGGGGTCATGGAGCATTGTGATGACATGGGTCATGGAACATTGTGAAGACGGGTCATGGAGCATTGTGATGACAAGGGTCATGGAGCATTCTGATGATAAGCTTGTGGAGTACTGTGATGAAAATGGCATGGATCATTGTGATGAAAAGGGCATGGATCATTGTGATGAAAAATGCATGGAGCCTTTTAATGACAGGTTTCAAGGAGCATTCTGACAACAAGTGTCAGGGAGCATTGTGATGACAAGTGTATTGAGCATTGTGATGACAATGATCATGGAGCATTGTGGTGACAACTGTCCCGGATTATTGTGTTGTAAGGGGTCATAGAGCATTGTGAAGACAGTGGTCATGGAGCATTGTGATGACAGGGGTCATTGAGCAGTGTGCTGAGAAGATCATGGAGCATTGGCTGAAAATGTTCATGGAGTAATGTGATGACAAGGGAATGGATCATCGTGATGACAAAGTCCTGGAGCATTGTGATGAGAAGTCCATGGAGCCTTGTGATGAGAAGTCTCATGGAGCATTCTGATGAAATGGGGCATGGAGCATTTTGATTACATTAGCCTTTGAGCATTGTGATGACCAGGGCCTGGAGCATTGTGATGAGAAGGCCATGGAACATACTTACGACATGCGTCATGAAGCTTTGTGATGACCAGGGCATGGAGCATTGTGATTACAGTGGTACTGGAGCATTGTGATGACAAGGGCAAGGAACACTGTGATACATGGGTCATGGAGGATTGTAATGACAAGAGCATGGAGCATTGTGAATAGAAGGTCATCGAGCATTGTGATGACAAGCGTCATGGAGCCTTGTGATGACAAGGGCATGAAGCAATGTGATGAAAGGGTTCATGGAGCATTGTGATGACAATGGCATGGAGCATTGTGATGCCAAGGGTCATGGAGCTTTGTGATGACAAAGGTCATGGAGCATTTTGATTACAAGGGCGTTGTGCATTGTGATTGGAAGGGCAGGGAGCATTGTGATGACAGGGTCATAGAGCAATTTGATGAAAACTGTCATGGAACATTTTGATGACAGGGGATATGGAACATTGTGATGTCAGGGGTCATGGAGCTTTGTGATGAAAAGGGTCATGGAGCTTTTTGATCCTGGGTGTATGGAACATTGTGATATCAGGCGTCATGGAGCATTGTGATGATAATTGCATGTAGCATTGTGATGACAAAGGTCACAGAAGATTGTGATGATGCGGGCATGGACAATTTTGATGACAAAGTCATGAAGTATTGTGGTTGCTGGAGTCACGGAGCATTGTGATGACAGGGGACATGGAGCATTGTGATGACAAGGGCATGGAGCATTGTGATGACAGGGGCATAGAGCATTGCTCTGACAGTTTTTATGGATTATTGTGATGACAGTGGGCATGGCACATTGTGATGACAGGCGCATGGAGCATTGTGACGACAAGGTCAAGGAATATTGTGAAGACAGGTGTCAAGGAGCATTGTGATGACATATGTCATGGTCCATTATGATGACAATGGCATGGAGCATTGTGATGCCAAGTGTCATGGAGGATTGTGATGACAAAGTAATGGACCATTGTGATGAAAAGGGCTTGGAGCATCATGATGACAAGGGTCATGGAGCACTGTGATGACAAGATCTTGGAGCATTGTGAGGAGAAGGGCCATTGAGAATTTTGATGAGAAGTTCGTGAAGCATTGTGATGAAAAGCGCACCGAGCTTGCTATGACAGGGGTCATGGAACATTGTGATGTACAAGTGCATGGAGAATTGTATTGACAAGATCATGTAACATTGTGATGAGAAGTGTCATGGAGCATTTTGATGATAAGGACATGTAGAATTGTGATGACCAGTGCATGGAGCATTGTGATGGAAAGACCGTGGAGCACTGTGATGAGAAGACCATGGGTAATTGTGATGATGAGCGTCATGGAGAACTGTAATGACAAGGGGCATAGAGCATTGTGATGACAGGTGTCATGGATCATTGTGATGACAAGGGTCATGGACCATTCTGATGACAAGCTTGTGGAGTAATGTGATGACAATGGCATGGAGCATTGTGAGGAAAAGGGAATAGAGCATTGTGATGAAAAAGGCTTGGAGCCTTTTCATGACAGGGTTCAAGGAGCATTCTTACGACAAGTGTCAGGGAGCATTGTGATGAAAAGTGTATTGAGCATTGTGATTACAAAGATCATGGAGCATTGTGATGACAGGCATCATGGAGCGTTGTGATGACAAATGTTATGGAACATTGTGATCACAAGGGTTTTGAGCATTGTGATGACAGAAGTCATGTATCATTTTCATTTCAAGGTGCATGGAGCATTGTGATGACAAGGGCATGAAGCTTTGTGAACCCAAAGTTCATGGAGGGTTTTGATGACAATGGGAATGGAGTATTGTGATGACAAGCGCATGGAGCATTGTGATGACAAGGTCATGTAGCATTTTGCTGACAAATGCATGGAGCATTTTGATGACAAGTGTCATGGAACACTGTGATGACAAGCGTCATGGAGCATTGTGATTACAGGGGTCACGGAGCATTGGGATGGCAAGGGCATGGATCATTGTGATGACAAGGGTCATGGAGCATTTTGATGACAAGAGTCCCGGATCATAGTGTTCTCCGGTGTCATGCAGCACTGTGATGACAGTCGTCATGCAGCATTGTGATGACAGGGGTCATGGAGCACTGTGTTGAGAAGTTCATGGAGCATTAGGCTGACAATACTCATTGAGAATTGTGATGGCAGTCGTCATGGAGCACTGTGATGACAGGGGCATGGAACATTGGTCTGAAAAGTTTCATAGATTATTGAGATGACAGTGGGCATGGCACATTGTGATGACAAGGGCATGGATCATTGTTATGAGAAGGTCATGAATTATTGTGCAGACAGGTGTCAGGAAGCATTGTGATGACATATGTCTTGGTGCATTGTGATGACAATGGCATGGAGCATTGTGAAGCCAAGTGTCATGGAGGATTGTGATGACAACTGTAATGGAGCATTGTGATGACAAGGGCTTGGAGCTTTTTGATGACAATGGTCATGGAGCACTGTGATGACAACGGCCATTGAGAATTTTGATGACAATGTCGTGAAGCACTGTGATGAAAAGCACTTGGAGCTTGCTATGTCAGGGGTCATGGAGCATTGTGATGACAATTGCATGGAGAATTGTGATGACAAGATCATGTAACATTGTGATGAGAAGTGTCATGGAGCATTGTGATGGCAAGACCGTGGAGCATTGTGATGAGAAGACCATGGATAATTGTGATGTCGAGCGTCATGCAGCACTGTAATGACAAGGGGCATGGAGCATTGTGATGACAGGGGTCATGGAGCATTGTGATGACAGGGGTCATGGAGCATTGTGATGACAAGGGTCAAGGAGCATTCTGATGACAACCTTGTGGAGTAATGTGATGACAATGGCATGGAGCATTGTGATGAAAAGGGCATGGAGCATTGTGATGTAAAAGGCATGGAGGCTTTTCATGACAGCGTTCAAGGAGCATTCTGACGACAAGTGTCAGGGAGCATTGTGATGACAAGTGTATTGAGCATTGTGATGACAAAGGTCATGGAGCATTGTGATGACAAGGGCTTGGAGTATTGTGATAACAGGCATCATGGAGCGTTGTGATGACAAGTGTTGTGGAACAATGTGATCACATGTGTTTGGAGCATTGTGATGACAGAGGTCATGGATCATTTTGATTTCAAGGAGCACGGAGCGTTGTGATGAGAGGGATAATGGAGCATTGTGATGAGAAGATCATGGAGCATTGGGCTGAAAATATTCATGGAGTATTGTGATGACAGGGGTCTTGGAGCACTGTGATAACAAGGGCATGGAGCATTGTGATGAGAAGGCCATGGAGCATTCTGATGACATGTGTCATGGATGTTTGTGATGAAAAGGGAAATGGAGCATTGTGATTACAGGGGACTTTGAGCATTGTGATGAAAAGGGCATGGATCATTGTGATGAGAAAGGCATGGAGCCTTGTCATGGCAGGGTTCAAGGAGCATACTTTCGACAAATGTCAGGGAGCCTTGTGATGACAAGTGTATTGAGCATTGTGATGACAAAGTTCATGGAGCATTGTGATGAGAAGACCATGGTTAACTGTGATGAGGAGCGTCATGGGTCATTGTGATGACAAGTGTTATGGAACATTGTGATCACAAGTGTTTGGAGCATTGTGATGACAGAAGTCATGGAGCATATTGATTTCATTGTGATGACAATAGCATGAAGCATTATGATGATGGGCATGGTGCATGGGATGACAGGGTTCTTGGAGCATTGAGATTAAAAGGGGCTTGAAGCATTGTGATTACTGGGGTCTTGGAGCATTGTGATGACAAGGGCATGGAGCATAGTGAATGAGAAGTCCATGGAGCATTCTGATGACATGCGTCATGGAGCTTTCTGATGACAATTGCATGGAGCATTGTGATTACAGGTTCTTGGAGCATTGTGATGAAAAGGGTCATGGAGTCCTGTGATGACAAGGCTGTGGAACCTTGTGATGGCAGGTGTCATGGAGCATTGTTATGACAGGGGGAATGGAGCATTGTGATGACAAGTTCACGCAACACTGTGATACATGTGTCATGGAGGATTGTAATGACAAGGGCATGGAGCATTGTGATGAGAAATGCATCGAGCATTGTGATGACAAGCGTCATGGAGCTTTGTGATGACAAGGGCATGGAGCAATGTGATGAGAGGGTTCATGGAGCATTGTGATGACAATGGCATGGAGCATTGTGATGCCCAGGGTTATGGAGCTTTGTGATGACAAATGTCATGGAGCATTCTGATGACAAGGGTGACGTGCATTGTGATGAGAAGGGCAGGGAGCATTGTGATCACAGGGTCATTGAGCAATTTGGTGAAACTGGTCATGGAACATTTTGATTACAGTGGTTATGGAATATTGTGATGTCAGGGGTCATGGAGCTTTGTGATGAAAAGTGTCATGGAGCATTTTGATGACAGGGTTTATGGAATATTGTGATGTCAGGGCTCATCGAACATTGTGATGATAAGTGCATGTAGCATTTTAATGACAGGTGTCATGGAACATTGTGATGACAGGGGTGATGGAGTATTGGAATGAATAGTGATGGAACATTGTGATATCAGTGGTGAGAGAGCATTTTGATGAGAAGTGCATGGAGCACTGTAATGACAAGGTTTAAGCAGCATTGTGATGAAAAGGATGTGGAGCATTGTGATGACAAGCACATGGCACGTTGTGATGACATGGATCATGGAGTATTGTGCTGAGGAAGGCATAGAGCATTGCGATGTCAAGGGTCACAGAGCATTGTGATGAAATGTTCATGGAGCATTGTGGTGACAAAGGTCACAGAGACTTGTGATGATGAGGGCATGGACCATTTTAATGAGAAAGGTCATGAAGCATTGTGATGACTGGAGTCACAGAGCATTATGATGACAGGGGTCATGGGGCATTGTGATGACAAGGGCATGGAGCATTGAGATGACAGGGGCGTGGATCAATGGTCTGACATGTTTCATGGATTATTGTGATGACAGTGGGAATGGCGCATTGTGATGACAAGGGCACAGAGCATTGTGATGACAAGCTCATGCAGTTTTGTGAAGACAGGTGTCAGGGAGCATTGTGAACACCTATGTCATGGTCCATTGTGATGACAATGGCATGGAGCATTGTGATGCCAAGTGTCATGGAGTATTGTGATGACAAAGGTAATGGAGCATTGTGATGACAAGGGCTTGGAGCATTGTGATGACAAAGGTCATGGAACACTGTGCTGACAAGGGCATGGAGCATTGTGATGACAAGGTTCATGGAGAATTGTGCTGAGAAAGGCATGGAGCATTGTGATGACAAGTGTCACAAAGCATTTTGATGAAAAGTTCATGGAGCATTGTGGTGACAAATGTCACAGAGCCTTGTGATGACGAGGGCATGGACCATTGTGATGACCAAGGTCATGAAGCATTTTGATGACTGGAGTCACGGATCATTGTTATGACAATGGCATGGAGCATTGTGATGACAGGGGCATGGAACATTTGTCTGACATGTTTCATGGATTATTGTGATGGCAATGGGCATGGCTCCTTGTGATGACAAGGGCATTGAGCATTGTGATGACAACGTCATGCAGAATTGTGAAGACAGGTGTCAGGGAGCATTGTGATGACCTATGCCATGGACAATTGTGATGACAATGGCATGGAGCATTGTGATGCCAAGTGTCATGGAGGATTGTGATTACAAAGGTAATGGAGCATTGTGATGACAAGGGGTTGGAGCATTGTGATGACAAGGGTCATTGAGAATTTTGATGACAAGTTCGTGAAGCATTGTGATGATATGCGCATGAAGCTTGCTATGACAGGGGTCATGGAGCATTGCGATGACAAGTGCATGGAGAATTTTGATGAAAAGAGCATGTAAAATTGTGATGAGATGTGTCAAAGAGCATTGTGATGACAAGGACGTGGAGAATACTGATGACCAGGGCATGGAGCATTGTGATGGCAAGACCGGGGAGCATTGTGATGAGTAGACCATGGATAATTGTGATGACTGGCGTCATATAGCACTGTAGTGACAAGGGGCATGGAGCATTGTGATAACTGGTGTAATGGAGCATTGTGATGACAGGGGTCATGGAACATTGTGATGACAATGTTCATGGAGCATTCAGACGACAAGCTTGAGGAGTATGATGATGACAATTGCATGGAGCATTGTGATGAAAAGGCCATTGAGCATTGTGATGACAAGGGCAGGGAGCAATGTGATGAGAGTGTTCATGGAGCATTGTGATGACAATGGCATGGAGTATTGTGATGCCAAGGGTCATGGAGCTTTGTGATGACAAAGGTCATGGAGCATTTTGATGACAAGTGCGTGGTGCATTGTGATGAGAAGGGCAGGGAGCATTGTGATGACAGGGTCATGGAACAATTTGATGAAAAGGGTCACGGAACATTTTGATGACAGGGGTCATGGAACATTGTGATGTCAGTGGTCATGGAGCATTGTGATGATAAGGGCATGTAGCATTTTGATGACAGGGGTCATGGAACATTGTGATGACAGGGGTGAGGGAGTATTGAGATGACTAGTGATGGAACATTGTGATATCAGTGGTGAGAGAGCATTTAGATGAGAAGTGCATGGAGCATTGTGATAAAAAGGTTTATGGAGCATTGTGATGACAAGGTTGTGGAGCATTGTGATGACAAGTGCATGGCACATTGTGATGACATGTGTCTTGGAGCATTGTGCTGAGAAGCACATGGAGCATTGTGATGACAAGGGTCCTGGAGCATTGTTCTGACAAAGGCATGGAGCATTGTGATGAGAAGTGTTACAGAGCATTGTGATGATGAGGGAATGGACCATTGTGATGACAAAGGTCCTAAAGCATTGTGATGACTGGAGTCAAGGAACATTATGATGTCAGGGGTAATGGAGCATTGTGATTAAAAGGGCATGGAGCATTGTGATGACAGGGGCATGGAGCATTGGTCTGACAAGTTTCATGGATTATTGCTATGACAGTGGGCATGGAGCATTGTGATGACAGAGGTCATGGACCATTTTCATTTCAAGGACCATGGCGCATTGTGATGACAAGGGCATCAAGCAATGTGAACCCAAGTTTCATCGAGGATTTTGATGACAATGGGAATGGAGCATTGTGATGCCAAGTGTCATGGAGAAATGTGATGACAAATATATTGGAGAATTGTGATGACAAGGGCTTGGAGCCTTGTGATGACAAGGGTTATGGAGCATTGTGATGACAAGGGAATGGATCATTGTGATGACAAGAGTCATGGAGCATTTTGATGACAAGAGTCCAGGATCATTGTGTTGTCAGGGGTCATGGATCGTTGTGATGACAGTGGTCATGGAGCATAGTGATGACAGGGTTCATGGGGCATTGTGAAGTGAAGGTCATGGAGCATTGGGCTGTAAATATTCATAGAGTATTGGGATGACAATGGTCATGGAGCATTTTGATGACAAGGGAATGGAGCATTGTGATGAAAAGGGCATGGAGCATGGTGATGAGAAGGCCATGGAGCATTTTGAAGACATGCTTCATGAAGCTTTGTGATGACAAGGGCATGGTGCATTGTGATTACAGGAGTCTTGGAGTATTGTGATGAAAAGTGCATGGATCATTGTGATGAAAAATGCATGGAGCCTTGTCATGACAGGTTTCAAGGAGCATATTCACGACCATTGTCAGGGAGCATTGTGATGACATGTTTATTGAGAATTGTGATGAAAAAGGTCATGGAGTATTGTGAATAGAAGACCATGGATAATTGTGATGATGAGCGTCATGGGGCGTTGTGATGAAAAGTGTTATGGAACATTGTGATCACAAGGGTTTGGAGCATTGTGATGACAGAGGTCATGGAGCATTTTGATTTCATTGTGATGACAATAGCATGAAGCATTATGATGATGGGCATGGTGCATTGTGATGACAGGGTTCATGGAGCATTGAGATGAAAAGGGGCATGGGGCATTGTGATTACAGGGGTCTTGGAGCATTGCGATGACCAGGTCATGGAGCATTGTGATGAGAAGGCGAAGGCGCATTCTGATGACATGTGTCATGGAGCTTTGTGATGACAAGGCCATGGAGCATTGTGATTACAGGTGTCTTGGAGAATTGTGATGACAAGTGTCATGGAGCCTTGTGATGAGAAGGTCGTGGAACATTGTAATGGCAGTTTTCATGGAGCATTGTTATAACAGTGGTAATGGAGCATTTTCATGACAAGGGCATGGAGCATTGGTCTGAAAATTTTCATGGATTATTGTGATGAGAGGGGGCATGGGGCATTGTGATGACAAGGGCACGGAACACTGTTATACATGGGTCATGTAGGATTGTAATGACAAGCCTTGGAGCTTTGTGTTAAGAAGGGCATAGAGCATTGTGATGAAAAGCATCATGGAGCTTGTGATGACAAGGACATATAACAATGTGTTGAGAGGGTTCATGAAGCATTTTGATGACAATGGCATGGATCATTGTGATGCCAAGGGTCACGGAGCTTTGTGATGACAAAGGACATGGAGGGTTTTGATGACAAGGGCGTGGTGCACTGTGATGAGAAGGGCAGGGAGCATTGTGATGAAAGGGTCATGGAGCAATTTGATGAAAAGGGTCATGGGACATTTTGATGACAGGGGTTATGGAACATTGTGATGTCAGGGGTCAGGGAGCATTGTGATGAAAAGTGTCATTGAGTATTGTGATGACAGGGGTCATGGAACATTGTGATGACAGGGGTGAGGGAGTATTGTGATGACTAGTGATGGAATATTATGATATCACTGATGGGAGAGCATTTTGATGGGAAGTGCATGGAGCATTGTGACGACAAGGTTTATGGAGCACTGTGATGACAAGGTTGTGGAGCATTGTGATGACAAACGCATGTCGCATTGTGATGACACAGGTCATGGGGCATTGTACGGACAAGCACATGGAGCACTGTGATAACAAGGGTCATGGAGCATTGTGCTGACAAAGGCATGGAGCATAGTGATGACATGAGTAAGAGAATATTGTCATGAAAATTTCATGGAGCATTGTGGTGACAATTGTCACAGAGCCTTTTGATGACGAGGGCATGCACCATTGTGATGACAGGGGTCATGGATCATTTTGATGACTGTGTTCATGGAGCATTGTGATGACATGGGTCAAGGAGCATTGTAATGAGACGGTCATTGAGCATTGGGCTGAAAATGTACAAAGAATATTGTGACGACAGGGGTCATGGAGCATTGTGATGACAAGGGAATGGAGCACTGTGATGACAAGGTCCTGGAGCATTGTGATGAGAGGACCATGGAGCCTTGTGATGACAAGTGTCATGGAGCATTCTGATGAAAAGGTGCTTGGAGCATTGTGATTACAGGGGTTTTGTAGCATTGTGATGACAAGGGCATGGAGCATTGTGATGTGAAGGCCATGGAGCATTCTGATGACATGCATCATGGAGCTTTGTGATGACAAGGACATGGATCATTGTGATGAAAATTGCATGGAGCCTTGTCATGGCAGGGTTCAAGTAGCATACTGATGAGAAGATTCAAGGAGCATTGTGAAGATAAGTGTATTGAGCATTGTGATGACAAAGATCATGGAGCATTGTGATGAGAAGACCACTGATAATTGTGATGACCAGCCTCATGGGGCATTGTGATGACAAGAGTTATGGAACATTGTGATCAGAAGGGTTTGGAGCATTGAGATGACAGAGGTCATTGAGCATTTTGATTTCATTGTGATGACAACAGTATGAAATATTATGGTGATGGGCATGGTGCATTGTGATGACAGAGTTCATGGAGCATTGAGATGAAGAGGGGCATGGAGCACTGTGATTACAGGGGTCTTGCAGCATTGTGATGACAAGGGAATGGAGCATTGTGATTAGAGGGGTCTTGGAGGATTGTGATGACAAGGGTCATGGAGCCTTGGATAACAAGGCCATGGAACATTGTGATGGCAGGGATCATGGAGCATTGTTATGACAGGGGTCAGGAAGCATTGTGATGACAAAGGCATGGAGCATTTTGATGACAGGGGCATGGAACGTTGGTCTGACAAGTTTCATTGATTATTGTGATGACAGTGGGCATGACGCATTGTGATGACAAGGGCATGTAGCATTGTGATGACAAGGGCATGTAGCATTGTGATGACAAGGTCAGGGAGTATTGTGAATACAGGTGTCAGGGAGCATTTTGATGAAATATGTCATGGTCCATTGCGATGACAATTGCATGGAGCATTGTGATGCCAAGTGTCATGGAGGATTGTGATGACAAACGTAATGGAACATTTTGATGACAAGGGCTTAGAGCATCGTGATGACAAGGGTCATGGAACATTGTGATGACAAGGGCATGGAGCATTGTGATGACAGTGGTATGGCACATTGTGATGACAAGAGCGTGGAGCATTGTGGTGACAAACGTCACAGAGCCTTGTGTGATGAGGGCATGGATCATTGTAATGACAAATGTCATAAAGCATTGTGATGACTGGAGTCACGGAGCATTGTGATGACAGGGGTCATGGAGCATTGTGATGACAAGTGCATGGAGCATTGGGATGACAGGGGCAAGGAGCATTGGTCTGACAAGTTTCCTGGATTATTGTGATGTCGGTGGGCAAGGAGCATTGAGATGACAAGGGCATGGAGCATTGTGATGACAAGGGCGTGGTGCATTGTGATGAGAAGGGCAGGGAGCATTGTGATGACAGGGACATGGAGCAATTTGAATAAAAGGGTCATGGAATATTTTGATGACACGGGTTATGGAACATTGTGATATCAGGGATCACGAAGCATTGTGAAGAAATGTGTCATGGAGCTTTTTGTGACAGGGGTTATGGAACATTGTGATGTCAGGGGTCATGGAGCATTGTGATGATAAGGGCATGTAGCACTGTGATGACAGTGGTCATGGAACATTGTGATGACAGGGGTGAGCGAGTATTGTGATGACTAGTGATGGAACATTGTGATATATGTGGTGAGAGAGCATTTTGATGAGAAGTGCGTGGAGCATTGTGATGACAAGTATTATGGAGCATAGCGATGAAAAGGATGTGGAGCATTGTGATGAAAAGAGCATGGCACATTGTGATGACATGTGTCATGGAGCATTGTGCTGACAAGGGCATGGAGAATTTTGATGACAAGTGTCATGGAGCATTGTGCTGACAAAGGCATGGAGCATTGTGATGACAAGGGACACAGAGCATTGTGATGAAAATTTCATGGATTGTTGTGGTGACAAGGATCACAGAGCCTTGTGTGACGAGGGCATGGACCATTGTGAGGACAAAGGTCCTGAATCATTGTGATGACTGGAGTCATGGTTCATTGTGATGACAGTGGTCATGGGGCATTGTGATGACAAGGGCATGGAGCAATGTGATGACAGGGGCATGGAACATTGGTCAGATATGTTTCATGGATTATTGTGATGACAGTGGGCAGGGAGCATTGAGATGACAAGGGCATGGAAAATTGTGCTGACAAATGTCACAGAGCCTTTTTTGACGAGGGCATGGACCATTGTGAGGACAAAGGTCATGAAGCATTGTGATGACTGGAGTCACGGAGCATTGTGATGACGAGTGTCATGGAGCATTGGGATGACAAGGGCATGGAGCATTGTGATGACAGTGGACATAGAGCATTCTGATGACAAGGGAATGGAGCATTGTGATGACAGGGGCATGGAACATTTGTCTGAAATGTTTCATGGATTATTGTGATGACAGTGGGCAAGGCACATTGTGATGACAAGGGCATGGAACATTGTGATGACAAGGTCATGGAGTATTGTGAAGACAGGTATCAAGGAGCATTGTGATGACATATGTCATTGTCCATAGTGATGACAATGTCGTGGAGAACTGTGATACCAAGTGTCATGGAGAATTGTGATGACAAATGTAATGGAGCATTCTCATGACAAGGGCTTGGAACATTGTGATGACAAGAGTCCTGGAGCATTGTGATGACAAGTGCATAGAGCATTCTGATGAAAAGGTGCATGGTGCATTGAGATTACAGGGGTTTTGAAACAATGTGATTACAAGGGCATGGAGCATTGTGATGAGAAGGCAATGGAGCATTCTGATGACATGCATCATGGAGCTTTGTGATGACAAGGACATGGAGCATTGTGATTACAGGGGTCTTGGAGCATTGTGATGAAAAGGGAATGGATCATTGTGATGAAAAATGCATGGAGCCTTGTCATGACAGTTTTCAAGGAGCATACTGATGACAACTGTCAGGGAGCCTTGTGATGATAAGTGTATTGAGCATTGTGATGACAAAGATCATGGAGCATTGTGATGACAAGTCCATGGATAATTGTGATGACCAGCATCATGGGGCATTGTGATGACAAGTGTTATGGAACATTGTGATCAGCAGGGTTTGGTGCATTGTGATGACAGAGGTCATTGAGCATTTTGATTTCATTGTGATGACAATAGCATGAAATATTATGGTGATGGGCACGGTGCATTGTGATGACAGGGTTCATGGAGCATTGAGATGAAAAGGGGCATGGAGCATTGTGATTACAGGGGTGTTGGAGCATTGTGATGACAAGGGCAAGGAATATTGTGATGAGAAGACCATGGAGCATTCTGATGACATCCGTCATGGAGCTTTGTGATGACAAGGGCATGGAGAATTGTGATTACAGTGGGCATGGAATATTGTGATGACAGGGGTGAGGGGGTATTGTGATGACTAGTGATGGAACTTTGTGATATCAGTTGTGAGAAGGCATTTTGAGGAGAAGTGCATGTAGCATCGTGATGACAATGTTTATGGAGCGTTTTGATGACAAGGATGTGGAGCATTGTGATGACAAGTGCATGGTGCATTGTGATTATATGGGTTATGGAGCATTGTGCTGACACGCACATCGAGCATTGTGATGACAAGGGTCATGGAGCCTTGTGCTGACAAAGGCATGGAGCTTTGTGATGACCAGGGTCACAGAGCATTGTGATAAAAATTTCATGGAGCATTGTGGTGACATAGGTCACAGAGCTTTGTGTGACGAGGTCATGGACCATTGTGATGACAAGTGTCATGAAGCACTGTGATGACTGGAGTCACGGAGCATTGTGATAACAGGGGTCTTGGAGCATTGTGATGAAAAGGGAATGGATCATTGTGATGAAAAAGGCATGGAGCCTTGTCATGACAGTGTTCAAGGAGCATACTGATGACAAGTGTCAGCGAGCATTGTGATGCCAAGTGTATTGAGCATTGTGGTGACAAAGGTCATGGTGCATTGTGATGAGAAGACCTTGCATAATTGTGATGACGAGCGTCATGGGGCATGTGATGACAAGTGTTATGGAACATTGTGATCAGAAGGGTTTGGAGCATTGTGATGACAGAGGGCATGGAGCATTTTGATTTCATTGTGATGACAATAGCATGAATCATTATGATGATGGGCATGGTGCATTGTGATGACAGGGTTCATGGAGCATTGAGATGAAAAGTGGCATGGAGAATTGTGATTACAGAGGTCTTGGAGCATTGTGATTACAAGGGTCATGGAGCCTTGTGATGACAAGGCCATGGAACACTGTGATGGCAGGGGTCATGAAGCATTGTTATGACAGGTGTAATGGAGAATTGTGATGAAAAGGGGCATGGAACATTGTGATTACAGGGGTGTTGGAGCACTGTGATGACAAGGGCATGGAGCATTGTGATGAGAAACCATGGAACATTGTGATGACATGCGACATGGAGCTTTGTGATGACAAGGGCATGGAGAATTGTGATTACAGGGGTCATGGAATATTGTTATGACAAGTGTGAGGGCGTATTGTGATGACTAGTGATGGAACATTGTGATATCAGTGGTGAGAAGGCATTTGAGGAGAAGTGCATGGAGCATTGTGATGACAAGTTTTATGGAGCATTTTGATGACAAGGATGTAGAGCATTGTGATGACAAGTGCATGGTGCATTGTGATGACATGGGTTATGGAGCATTGTGCTGACACGCGCATCGAGCAATGTGATAACAAGGGTCATGGAGCATTGTGCTGACAAAGGCATGGAGCTTTGTGATGACAAGAGTCACAGAGCATTGTGATAAAAATTTCATGGAGCATTGTGGTTACAAAGGTCACAGAGCTTTGTGTGACGAGGTCAGGGACCATTGTGATGAAAAATGTCAGGAATCATTGTGATGACTGGAGTCACGGAGCTTTGTGATAACAGGGGTCTTGGAGCATTGTGATGAAAAGGGAATGGATCATTGTGATGAAAATGGCATGGAGCCTTGTCATGACAGTGTTCAAGGAGCATACTGATGACAAGTGTCAGCGAGAATTGTGATACCAAGTGTATTGAGCATTGTGGTGACAAAGGTCATGGAGCATTGTGATGAGAAGACCTTGCATAATTGTGATGACGAGCGTCATGGGGCATGTGATGACAAGTGTTATGGAACATTGTGATCAGAAGGTTTTGGAGCATTGTGATGACAGAGGACATGGAGCATTTTGATTTCATTGTTATGACAATAGCATGAATCATTATGATGATGGGCATGGTGCATTGTAATGACAGTGTTCATGGAGCATTGAGATGAAAAGTGGCATGGAGAATTGTGATTACAGAGGTCTTGGAGCATTGTGATGACAAGGGTCATGGAGTCTTGAGATGAGAATGCCGTGGAACGTAGTGATGTCAGGGGTCATGTAGCATTGTGATGATAAGGGCATGTAGCACTGTGATGACAGTGGTCATGGAACATTGTGATGACAGGGGTGAGCGAGTATTGTGATGACTAGTGATGGAACATTGTGATATATGTGTTGAGAGAGCATTTTGATGAGAAGTGCATGGAGCATTGTAATGACAAATTTTATGGAGCATAGCGATGAAAAGGATGTGGATCATTGTGATGAAAAGAGCATGGCATATTGTGATGACATGTGTCATGGAGCATTGTGCTGACAAGCGCAGGGAGCATTTCGATGACAAGTGTCATGGAGCATTGTGCTGACAAAGGCATGGAGCACTGTGATGACAAGGGACACAGAGCATTGTGATTAAAATTTCATGGAGCATTGTGGTGACAAAGATTACAGAGCCTTTTGTGACGAGGTCATGGACCATTGTGATTAGAAAATACATGAATCATTGTGATGACTGGAGTCACGGAGCACTGTGATGACATGGGTCATGGAGCATTGTGATGACAAGGGCATGGAGCTGTATGATGACAGGGGCATGGAACTTTTGTCTGACAATTTCATGGATTATTGTGATGACAGTGGGCATGGAGCATTGAGATGAAAAGGGCATGGAGCATTGTGGTGACAAAGGTCAAAGAGCCTTGTGTGACGAGGGCATGGACCATTGTGAGGACAAAGGTCATGAAGAATTGTGATGATTGGAGTCACGGAGCATTGTGATGACAGTGGTCATGGAGCATTGTGATGACAAGGGTATGGATCATTGTGATGACAGGGGCATGGAACATTGGTCTGACATGTTTCATGGATTATTGTGATGACGGTGGGCATGGCACATTGGGATGACAAGGGCATGGAACATTGTGATGACAAGGTCATGGAGTATTGTGAAGACAGGTGTCAGGGTGCATTGTGATGACATATGTCATTGTCCATTGTGATGACAATGGCATGGAGCATTGTGATACAAATTGTCATGGAGGATAGTGATGACAAAGTTAATGGATCATTTTGATGACAAGGGCTTGGAACATTGTGATGACAAGGGTCATGGAGCATTGTGATGACAAGGGCATGGAGCATTCTGATGAAAAGTTGCATGGAGCATTGCGATTACAGGGGTTTTGAAGCAATGTGATTACAAGGGCATGGAGCATTGTGATGAGAAGGCAATGGAGCATTCTGATGACATGCGTCATGGAGCTTTGTGATGTCAAGTACATGCAGCATTGTGATTACAGGGGTCTTGGAGCATTGTGATGAAAAGGGAATCAATCATTGTGATGAAAAATGCATGGAGCCTTGTCATGACAGGGTTCAAGGAGCATACTGATGACAACTGTCAGGTAGCATTGTGATGATAAGTGTATTGAGCATTGTGATGACAAAGATCATGGAGCACTGTGATGAGAAGACCATGGATAATTGTGATGACCAGCGTCATGGGGCATTGTGATGACAAGTGTTATGGAACATTGTGATCAGAAGGGTTTGGTGCATTGTGATGACAGAGGTCATTGAGCATTTTGATTTCATTGTGATGACAATAGCATGAAATATTATGGTGATGGGCACGGTGCATTGTGAAGACAGGTTTCAAAGAGCATTGAGATGAAAAGGGGCATGGAGCATTGTGATTACAGTGGTGTTGGAGCATTGTGATGACAAGGGCATGGAGCATTGTGATGAGAAGGCCATGGAGCATTCTGATGACATGAGTCATGGAGCTTTGTGATGACAAGGGCATGGAGAATTGTGATTACAGGGTCATGGAATATTTTGATGACAGGGGTTATGGAACATTGTGATGTCAGGGGTCATGAAGCATTGTGATGAAATTGGTCATGGAGCATTTTGTGACAGGGGTTATGGAACATTGTGATGTCAGGGGTCATGGAGCATTGTGATGATAAGGGCATGTAGCACTGTGATGACAGGGGTCATGGAAAATTGTGATGACAGGGGTGAACGAGTATTGTGATGACTAGTGATAGAACATTGTGATATATGTGGTGAGAGAGCATTTTGATGAGAAGTGCATGGAGCATTGTGATGACAAGTTTTATGGAGCATAGCGATGAAAAGGATGTGGAGCATTGTGATGAAAAGAGCATGGCACATTGTGATGACGTGTGTCATGGAGCATTGTGCTGACAAGGGCATGGAGAATTTTGATGACAAGTGTCATGGAGCATTGTGCTGACAAAGGCATGGAGCATTGTGATGACAAGGGACACAGAGCATTGTGATGAAAATTTCATGGATTGTTGTGGTGACAAGGATCACAGAGCCTTGTGTGACGAGGGCATGGACCACTGAGAGGACAAAGGTCCTGAATCATTGTGATGACTGGAGTCACGGTTCATTGTGATGACAGTGGTCATGGGTCATTGTGATGACAAGGGCATGGAGCAATGTGATGACAGGGGCATGGAACATTGGTCAGATATGTTTCATGGATTATTGTGATGACAGTGGGCAGGGAGCATTGAGACGACAAGGGCATGGAAAATTGTGCTGACAAATGTCACAGAGCCTTTTGTGACGAGGGCATGGACCATTGTGAGGACAAAGTTCATGAAGCACTGTGATGACTGGAGTCACGGAGCATTGTGATGACGAGTGTCATGGAGCATTGTGATGACAAGGGCATGGAGCATTGTGATGACAGTGGTTATGGAGCATTGTGATGACAAGGGAATGGAGCATTGTGATGACAGGGGCATGGAACATTGGTCTGACATATTTCATGGATTATTGTGATGACAGTGGGCATGGCACATTGTGATGACAAGGGCATGGAACATTGTGATGACAAGGTCATGGAGTATTGTGAAGACAGGTATCAAGGAGCATTGTAATGACATATGTCATTGTCCATTGTGATGACAATGGCGTGGAGCATTGTGATACCAAGTGTCATGGAGAATTGTGTTGACAAATGTAAAGGAGCAATCTCATGACAAGGGCTTGGAACATTGCGATGACAAGGGTCCTGGAGCATTGTGATGACAAGTGCATAGAGCATTCTGATGAAAAGGTGCATGGTGCATTGAGATTACAGGGGTTTTGAAACAATGTGATTACAAGGGCATGGAGCATTGTGATGAGAAGGCCATGGAGCATTCTGATGACATGTGTCATGGAGCTTTGTGATGACAAGGACATGGAGCATTGTGATTACAGGGGTCTTGGAGCATTGTGATGAAAATGGAATGGATCATTGTGATGAAAAATGCATGGAGCCTTGTCATGACAGTGTTCAAGGAGCATAGTGATGACAACTGTCAGGGAGCTTTGTGATGATAAGTGTATTGAGCATTGTGATGACAAAGATTATGGAGCATTGTGATGACAAGACCATGGATAATTGTGATGACCAGCATCATGGGGCATTGTGATGACAAGTGTTATGGAACATTGTGATCAGAAGGGTTTGGTGCATTGTGATGACAGAGGTCATTGAGCATTTTGATTTCATTGTGATGGCAATAGCATGAAATATTATGGTGATGGGCACGGTGCATTGTGATGACAGGGTTCATGGATCATTGAACTGAAAACGGGCATGGAGCATTGTGATTACAGGGGTGTTGGAGCATTGTGATGACAAGGGCAAGGAGCATTGTGATGAGAAGACCATGGAGCATTCTGATGACATGCGTCATGGAGGTTTGTGATGACAAGGGCATGGAGAATTGTGATTACAGTGGGCATGGAATATTGTGATGACAGGGGTGAGGGGGTATTGTGATGACTAGTGATGGAACATTGTGATATCAGTTGTGAGAAGGCATTTTGAGGAGAAGTGCATGTAGCATCGTGATGGCAATGTTTATGGAGCGTTTTGATGACAAAGATGTGGAACATTTTGATGACAAGTGCATGGTGCATTGTGATTATATGGGTTATGGAGCATTGTGCTGACACGCGCATCGAGCATTGTGATGACAAGGGTCATGGAGCCTTGTGCTGACAAAGGCATGGAGCTTTGTGATGACCAGGGTCACAGAGCATTGTGATAAAAATTTCATGGAGCATTGTGGTGACATAGGTCAAAGAGCTTTGTGTGACGAAGTAATGGACCATTTGATGACAAGTGTCATGAAGCACTGTGATGACTGTAGTCACGGAGCATTGTGATAACAGGGGTCTTGGAGCATTGTGATGAAAAGGGAATGGATCATTGTGATGAAAAAGGCATGGAGCCTTGTCATGACAGTGTTCAAGGAGCATACTGATGACAAGTGTCAGCGAGCATTGTGATGCCAAGTGTATTGAGCATTGTGGTGACAAAGGTCATGGAGCATTGTGATGAGAAGACCTTGCATAATTGTGATGACGAACATCATGGGGCATGTGATGACAAGTGTTATGGAACATTGTGATCAGAAGGGTTTGGAGCATTGTGATGACAGAGGACATGGAGCATTTTGATTTCATTGTGATGACAATAGCATGAATCATTATGATGATGGGCATGGTGCATTGTGATGACAGGGTTCATGGAGCATTGAGATGAAAAGTGGCATGCAGAATTGTGATTACAGAAGTCTTGGAGCATTGTGATGACAAGGGTCATGGAGCCTTGTGATGCCAAGGCCGTGGAACATTGTGATGGTAGGGGTCATGGAGCATTGTTATGACAGTTGTAATGGAGAATTGTGATGAAAAGGGGCATGGAACATTGTGATTACAGGGGTGTTGGAGCACTATGATGACAAGGGCATGGAGCATTGTGATGAGAAACCATGGAACATTGTGATGACATGCGACATGGAGCTTTGTGATGACAAGGTCATGGAGAATTGTGATTACAGGGGTCATGGAATATTGTTATGACAAGGGTGAGGGCGTATTGTGATGACTAGTGATGGAACATTGTGATATCAGTGGTGAGAAGGCATTTGAGGAGAAGTGCATGGAGCATTGTGATGACAAGTTTTATGGAGCATTTTGATGACAAGGATGTAGAGCATTGTGATGACAAGTGCATGGTGCATTGTGATGACATGGGTTATGGAGCATTGTGCTGACACGCGCATCGAGCAATGTGATAACAAGGGTCATGGAGCATTGTGCTGACAAAGGCATGGAGCTTTGTGATGACAAGAGTCACAGAGCATTGTGATAAAAATTTCATGGAGCATTGTGGTTACAAAGGTCACAGAGCTTTGTGTGACGAGCTCAGGGACCATTGTGATGAAAAATGTCAGGAAGCATTGTGATGACTGGAGTCACTGAGCTTTGTGATAACAGGGGTCTTGGAGCATTGTGATGAAAAGGGAATGGATCATTGTGATGAAAATGGCATGGAGCCTTGTCATGACAGTGTTCAAGGAGCATACTGATGACAAGTGTCAGCGAGAATTGTGATGCCAAGTGTATTGAGCATTGTGGTGACAAAGGTCATGGAGCATTGTGATGAGAAGTCCTTGCATAATTGTGATGACGAGCGTCATGGGGCATGTGATGACAAGTGTTATGGAACATTGTGATCAGAAGGGTTTGGAGCATTGTGATGACAGAGGACATGGAGCATTTTGATTTCATTGTTATGACAATAGCATGAATCATTATGATGATGGGCATGGTGCATTGTGATGACAGTGTTCATGGAGCATTGAGATGAAAAGTGGCATGGAGAATTGTGATTACAGAGGTCTTGGAGCATTGTGATGACAAGGGTCATGGATCCTTGAGATGAGAAGGGCGTGGAACGTAGTGAGGTCAGGGGTCATGTAGCATTGAGATGATAAGGGCATGTAGCACTGTGATTACAGTGGTCATGGAACATTGTGATGACAGGGGTGAGCGAGAATTGTGATGACTAGTGATGGAATATTGTGATATATGTGTTGAGAGAGCATTTTGATGAGAAGTGCATGGAGCATTGTAATGACAAATTTTATGGAGCATAGCGATGAAAAGGATGTGGATCATTGTGATGAAAAGAGCATGGCACATTGTGATGACATGTGTCATGGAGCATTGTGCTGACAAGAGCAGGGAGCATTTCGATGACAAGTGTCATGGAGCATTGTGCTGACAAAGGCATGGAGCACTGTGATGACAAGGGACACAGAGCATTGTGATTAAAATTTCATGGAGCATTGTGGTGACAAAGATTACAGAGCCTTTTGTGACGAGGTCATGGACAATTGTGATGAGAAAAGACATGAATCATTGTGATGACTGGAGTCACGGAGCACTGTGACGACATGGGTCATGGAGCATTGTGATGGTAAGGGCATGGAGCATTGTGATGAGAAGACCATGGAGCATTCTGATGACATGCGTCATGGAGGTTTGTGATGACAAGGGCATGGAGAATTGTGATTACAGTGGGCATGGAATATTGTGATGACAGGGGTGAGGGGGTATTGTGATGACTAGTGATGGAACATTGTGATATCAGTTGTGAGAAGGCATTTTGAGGAGAAGTGCATGTAGCATCGTGATGGCAATGTTTATGGAGCGTTTTGATGACAAAGATGTGGAACATTTTGATGACAAGTGCATGGTGCATTGTGATTATATGGGTTATGGAGCATTGTGCTGACACGCGCATCGAGCATTGTGATGACAAGGGTCATGGAGCCTTGTGCTGACAAAGGCATGGAGCTTTGTGATGACCAGGGTCACAGAGCATTGTGATAAAAATTTCATGGAGCATTGTGGTGACATAGGTCAAAGAGCTTTGTGTGACGAAGTAATGGACCATTTGATGACAAGTGTCATGAAGCACTGTGATGACTGTAGTCACGGAGCATTGTGATAACAGGGGTCTTGGAGCATTGTGATGAAAAGGGAATGGATCATTGTGATGAAAAAGGCATGGAGCCTTGTCATGACAGTGTTCAAGGAGCATACTGATGACAAGTGTCAGCGAGCATTGTGATGCCAAGTGTATTGAGCATTGTGGTGACAAAGGTCATGGAGCATTGTGATGAGAAGACCTTGCATAATTGTGATGACGAACATCATGGGGCATGTGATGACAAGTGTTATGGAACATTGTGATCAGAAGGGTTTGGAGCATTGTGATGACAGAGGACATGGAGCATTTTGATTTCATTGTGATGACAATAGCATGAATCATTATGATGATGGGCATGGTGCATTGTGATGACAGGGTTCATGGAGCATTGAGATGAAAAGTGGCATGCAGAATTGTGATTACAGAAGTCTTGGAGCATTGTGATGACAAGGGTCATGGAGCCTTGTGATGCCAAGGCCGTGGAACATTGTGATGGTAGGGGTCATGGAGCATTGTTATGACAGTTGTAATGGAGAATTGTGATGAAAAGGGGCATGGAACATTGTGATTACAGGGGTGTTGGAGCACTATGATGACAAGGGCATGGAGCATTGTGATGAGAAACCATGGAACATTGTGATGACATGCGACATGGAGCTTTGTGATGACAAGGTCATGGAGAATTGTGATTACAGGGGTCATGGAATATTGTTATGACAAGGGTGAGGGCGTATTGTGATGACTAGTGATGGAACATTGTGATATCAGTGGTGAGAAGGCATTTGAGGAGAAGTGCATGGAGCATTGTGATGACAAGTTTTATGGAGCATTTTGATGACAAGGATGTAGAGCATTGTGATGACAAGTGCATGGTGCATTGTGATGACATGGGTTATGGAGCATTGTGCTGACACGCGCATCGAGCAATGTGATAACAAGGGTCATGGAGCATTGTGCTGACAAAGGCATGGAGCTTTGTGATGACAAGAGTCACAGAGCATTGTGATAAAAATTTCATGGAGCATTGTGGTTACAAAGGTCACAGAGCTTTGTGTGACGAGCTCAGGGACCATTGTGATGAAAAATGTCAGGAAGCATTGTGATGACTGGAGTCACTGAGCTTTGTGATAACAGGGGTCTTGGAGCATTGTGATGAAAAGGGAATGGATCATTGTGATGAAAATGGCATGGAGCCTTGTCATGACAGTGTTCAAGGAGCATACTGATGACAAGTGTCAGCGAGAATTGTGATGCCAAGTGTATTGAGCATTGTGGTGACAAAGGTCATGGAGCATTGTGATGAGAAGTCCTTGCATAATTGTGATGACGAGCGTCATGGGGCATGTGATGACAAGTGTTATGGAACATTGTGATCAGAAGGGTTTGGAGCATTGTGATGACAGAGGACATGGAGCATTTTGATTTCATTGTTATGACAATAGCATGAATCATTATGATGATGGGCATGGTGCATTGTGATGACAGTGTTCATGGAGCATTGAGATGAAAAGTGGCATGGAGAATTGTGATTACAGAGGTCTTGGAGCATTGTGATGACAAGGGTCATGGATCCTTGAGATGAGAAGGGCGTGGAACGTAGTGAGGTCAGGGGTCATGTAGCATTGAGATGATAAGGGCATGTAGCACTGTGATTACAGTGGTCATGGAACATTGTGATGACAGGGGTGAGCGAGAATTGTGATGACTAGTGATGGAATATTGTGATATATGTGTTGAGAGAGCATTTTGATGAGAAGTGCATGGAGCATTGTAATGACAAATTTTATGGAGCATAGCGATGAAAAGGATGTGGATCATTGTGATGAAAAGAGCATGGCACATTGTGATGACATGTGTCATGGAGCATTGTGCTGACAAGAGCAGGGAGCATTTCGATGACAAGTGTCATGGAGCATTGTGCTGACAAAGGCATGGAGCACTGTGATGACAAGGGACACAGAGCATTGTGATTAAAATTTCATGGAGCATTGTGGTGACAAAGATTACAGAGCCTTTTGTGACGAGGTCATGGACAATTGTGATGAGAAAAGACATGAATCATTGTGATGACTGGAGTCACGGAGCACTGTGACGACATGGGTCATGGAGCATTGTGATGGTAAGGGCATGGAGCAATATGATGACAGGGGCATGGAACTTTGGTCTGACAATTTCATGGATTATTGTGATGACAGTGGGCATGGAGCATTGAGATGACAAGGGCATGGAGCATTGTGGTGACAAAGGTCACAGAGCCTTGTGTGACGAGGGCATGGACCATTGTGAGGACAAAGGTCATGAAGCATTGTGATGATTGGAGTCACGGAGCATTGTGATAACAGGGGTCATGGAGCATTGTGATGACAATGGTATGGATCATTGTGATGACAGGGGCATGGAGCATTGGTCTGACATGTTTCATGGATTATTGTGATGACGGTGGGCATGGTGCATTGGGATGACAAGGGCATGGAACATTGTGATGACAAGGTCATGGAGTATTGTGAAGACAGGTGTCAGGGTGCATTGTGATGACATATGTCATTGTCCATTGTGATGACAATGGCATGGAGCATTGTGATACCAATTGTCATGGAGGATAGTGATGACAAAGGTAATGGATCATTTTGATGACAAGGGCTTGGAACATTGCGATGACAAGGGTCATGGAGCATTGTGATGACAAGGGCATGGAGCATTCTGATGAAAAGGTGCATGGAGCATTGAGATTACAGGGGTTTTGAAGCAATGTGATTACAAGGGCATGGAGCATTGTGATGAGAAGGCAATGGAGCATTCTGATGACATGCGTCATGGAGCTTTGTGATGTCAACTACATGCAGCATTGTGATTACAGGGGTCTTGGAGCATTGTGATGAAAAGAGAATCGATCATTGTGATGAAAAATGCACGGAGCCTTGTCATGACAGGGTTCAAGGAGCATACTGATGACAACTGTCAGGGAGCATTGTGATGATAAGTGTATTGAGCATTGTGATGACAAAGATCATGGAGCATTGTGATGAGAAGACCATGGATAATTGTGATGACCAGCGTCATGGGGCATTGTGATGACAAGTGTTATGGAACATTGTGATCAGAAGGGTTTGGTGCATTGTGATGACAGAGGTCATTGAGCATTTTGATTTCATTGTGATGACAATAGCATGAAATATTATGGTGATGGGCACGGTCCATTGTGATGACAGGTTTCATGGAGCATTGAGATGAAAAGTGGCATGGAGCATTGTGATTACAGTGGTGTTGGAGCATTGTGATGACAAGGGCATGGAGCATTGTGATGAGAAGGCCATGGAGCATTCTGATGACATGAGTCATGGAGCTTTGTGATGACAAGGGCATGGAAAATTGTGATTACAGGGTCATGGAATATTTTGATGACAGGGGTTATGGAACATTGTGATGTCAGGGGTCATGAAGCATTGTGATGGAATTGGTCATGGAGCATTTTGTGACAGGGGTAATGGAACATTGTGATGTCAGGGGTCATGGATCATTGTGATGATAAGGGCATGTAGCACTGTGATGACAGTGGTCATGGAACATTGTGATGACAGGGGTGAGCAAGTATTGTGATGACTAGTGATGGAACATTGTGATATATGTGGTGAGAGAGCATTTTGATGAGAAGTGCATGGAGCATTGTGATGACAAGTTTTATGGAGCATAGCGATGAAAAAGATGTGGTGCATTGTGATGAAAAGAGCATGGCACATTGTGATGACATGTGTCATGGAGCATTGTGTTGACAAGGGCATGGAGAATTTTGATGACAAGTGTCATGGAGCATTGTGGTGACAAAGGCATGGAGCATTGTGATGACAAGGGACACAGAGCATTGTGATGAAAATTTCATGGAGGGTTGTGGTGACAAGGATCACAGAGCCTTGTGTGACGAGGGCATGGACCATTGTGAGGACAAAGGTCCTGAATCATAGTGATGACTGGAGTCACGGTTCATTGTGATGACAGTGGTCATGGGGCATTGTGATGACAAGGGCATGGAGCAATGTGATGACAGGGGTATGGAACATTAGTCTGACATGTTTCATGGATTATTTTGATGACAGTGGGCATGGAGCACTGAGATGACAAGGGCATGGAACATTGTGGTGAGAAAGGTCACAGAGCCTTTTGTGACGAGGGCATTGACCATTGTGAGGACAAAGGTCATGAAGCATTGTGATGACTGGAGTCACGGAGCATTGTGATGACATGGGTCATGGATCATTGTGATGACAGGGGCATGGAACATTGGTCTGACATGTTTCATGGATTATTGTGATGACAGTGGGCATGGCACATTGTGATGACAAGGGCATGGAACATTGTGATGACCAGGTCATGGAGTATTGTGAAGACAGGTATCAAGGAGCATTGTGATGACATATGTCATTGTCCATTGTGATGACAATGGCATGGAGCATTGTGATACCAAGTGTCATGGAGGATTGTTATGACAAAGGTAATGGAGCATTTTGATGACAAGTGCTTGGAACATTGCGATGACAAGGGTCATGGAGCTTCTGATGAAAAGATGCATTGAGCATTGAGATTACAGGGGATTTGAAGCAATGTGATGAAAAGGGCATGGAGCATTGTGATGAGAAGGCAATGGAGCATTCTGATGACATGCGTCCTGGAGCTTTGTGATGAAAAGGACATGGAGCATTGTGATTACAGGGGTCTTGGAGCATTGTGATGAAAAGGGAATGGATCATTGTGATGAAAAAGGCATGGGACCTTGTCATGACAGTGTTCAAGGAGCATACTGATGACAAGTGTCAGCGAGCTTTATGATGCCAAGTGTATTGAGCATTGTGGTGACAAAGGTCATGGAGCATTGTGATGAGAAGACCTTGCATCATTGTTATGAGGAGCGTCATGGGGCCTGTGATGACAAGTGTTATGGAACATTGTGATCAGAAGTGTTTGGAGCATTGTGATGACAGAGGACATGGAGCATTTTGATTTCATTGTGATGACAATAGCATGAATCATTATGATGATGGGCATGGTGCATTGTGATGACAGTGTTCATGGAGCATTGAGATGAAAAGTGGCATGGAGAATTGTGATTACAGAGGTCTTGGAGCATTGTGATGACAAGGGTAATGGAGCCTTGAGATGACAAGGCCATGGAACGTTGTGATGTCAGGGGTCATGGAGCATTGTGATGATAAGGGCATGTAGCACGGTGCTGACATTGGTCATGGAAAATTGTGATGACAGGGGTGAGGGAGTATTGTGACGACTAGTGATGGAACATTGTGATATATGTGGTGAGAGAGCATTTTGATGAGAAGTGCATGGAGCATTGTGACGACAAGTTTTATGGAGCATAGCGATGAAAAGAATGAGGAGCATTGTGATGAAAAGAGCATGGCACATGTTGATGACATGTGTCATGGAGCATAGTGCTGAAAAAGGCATGGAGCATTGTGATGACAAGGGACACAGAGCATTGTGATGAAAATTCCATGGAGCATTGTGGTGACAAAGATCACAGAGCCTTATGTGACGAGGGCATGGACCATTGTGAAGACAAACGTCATGAAGCACTGTGATGACTGGAATCACGGAGCATTGTGATGACAGTGGTCATGGAGCATTGTGATGACAAGGGCATGGAGCATTGTGCTGACAAGTTCATGGAGTATTGTGAAGACAGGTGTCAGGGAGCATTGTGATGAAATATGTCATTGTCCATTGTGATGACAATGGCATGGAGCATTGTGATACCAAGTGTCATGGAGGATTGTGATGACAAAGGTAATGGAGCATTTGGATGACAGGGGCTTGGAACATTGCGATCAAAAGGGTCATGGAGCATTGTGATGACAAGGGCATGGAGCATTCTGATGAAAAGGTGCATGGAGCATTGAGATTACAGGGATTTTGAAGCAATGTGATGACAAGGGCATGGAGCATTGTGATGAAAAAGGCATAGAGCCTTTTCATGACAGGTTTCGAGAAGCATTCTGATGACAAGTGTCTGGGAGCATTGTGATGACAAGTGTATTGAGCATTGTGATGACAAAGTTCATTGAGCATTGTGCTGACAAGGGCATGGAGTATTGTGATGACAGGCATCATGGAGCGTTGTGATGACAAGTGTTATGGAACAATGTGATCACAAGGGTTTGGAGCACTGTGATGACAGAGGTCATGGATCATTTTGATATCAAGGAGCATGGAGCATTGTGATGACAGGGGTCATGGAGCATTGTGATGACAAGGTCCTGGAGCACTCTGATGAGAAGACCATGGAGCCTTGTGATGAGAAGTCTCATGGAGCATTCTGATGAAAAGGGGCATGGAGCATTGTGATTACAGGGGTCTTGGAGCCTTGTGATTACAAGGGCATGGAGAATTGTGAGAGATGTCCAAGGAGCATTCTGACGACATGTGTCATGGAGGTTTGTGATGTCCAGGGCAAGGAGCATTGTGCTTACAGGTGTCTTGGAACATTGTGATGAAATGGGCATGGATCATTGTGAAGAAAAAGGCATGGAGCCTTGTCATGACAGTGTTCAAGGAGCATACTGATGGCAAGAGTGAGGTAGCATTGTGATGACAAGTGTATTGAGCATTGTGATGACAAATATTATGGAGCATTGTGATGAGAAGACCATGGATAATTGTGATGACGAGCGTCATGGGGCATTGTAATGACAAGTGTTATGGAACACTGTGATCACAAGGGTTTGGAGCATTGTGATGACAGAGGTCATGGAGCATTTTGATTTCATTGTGATGGCAATAGCATGAAGCATTATGATGATGGACATGGTGCATTGTGATGACAGGGTTCATGGAGCATTGAGATGAAAAGGGACATGGAGCATTGTGATTACAGGTGTCTTGGAGCATTGTGATGACAAGGGCATGGAGCATTGTGAATGAGAAGGCCATGGAGCATTCTGATGACATGCGTCATGGAGCTTTGTGATGACAAGTGCATGGAACATTTGTCTGAAAATTTTCATGGATTATTGTGATGAGAGTGGGCATGGAGCATTGTGATGACAAGGACACGGAACACTGTGATACATGGGTCATGGAGGATTGTAATGACAATGTCATGGAGCATTGTGATGAGAAGGGCATTGAGCATTGTGATGACAAGTGTCATGGAGCTTTGTGGTGACAAGGGCATGGAGAAATGTGATGAGAGGCTTCATGAAGCATTGTGATGACAATGGCATGGAGCATTGTGATGGCAAGGGTCATGGAGCTTTGTGATGACAAAGGTCATGGAACATTTTGATGACAAGGGAGTGGTGCATTGTGATGATAACGGCATGTAGCATTGTGATCGTAGGGGTCATGGAACATTGTGATGGCAGGGGTGAGGCAGTATTGTGATGACTAGTGATGGAACATTGTGATATCATTGGTGAGAGAGCATTTTCATGAGAAGTGCATGGAGCACTGTGATGACAATGTTTATGGAGCATTGTGATGACAAGGATGTGGAGCATTGTGATGACAACCGCATGGCACACTGTGATCACATTGGTCATGGCGCATTGTGCTGACAAGCTCATGGAGCATTGTGATGACAAGTGTCATGGAACATTGTGCTGACAAAGGCATGGAGCATTGTGATGACAAGGGTCACAGAGCATTGTGATGAAAAGTTCATGGTGCATTGTGGTGACAAATGTCACAGAGAATTGTGATCATGAGGGCATGGACCATTGTGAAGACAAAGTCTTCAAACACTGTGATGACTGGAGTCAAGGAGCACTGTGATGAGAAGCGTCACGGAGCATTGTGATTAGAGGGGTCATGGAGCATTGGGATGGCAAGGGCATGGATCATCGTGATAACAAGAGTCATGGAGCATTTTGATGACAAGAATCCCGGATCATTGTGTTGTCAGGCTTCATGGAGCATTGTGATGACAGGGTTCATGGAGCATTGTGATGAGAAGGTCATGGATCATTGGGCTGAAAATGTTCATGGAGTATTTTGATGACAGGGGTCATGGAGCACTGTGATGACAAGGGAATGGAGCATTGTGATGACAAGTTCCTGGAGCATTGTGTTGAGAAGACCATGGAGTCTTGTGATGACAAGTCTCAAGGACCTTTCTGATGAAAAGCAGCATGGAGAATTGTAATTACAGGGGTCTTGGAGCACTGAGATGACAAGGGCATGGAGCATGGTGATGAGAAGGCCATGGAGCATTCTGATGACATGCGTCATGGAGCTTTTTGAAGACAATCACATGGAGCATTGTGATTACCGGGGACTTGGAGCATTGTGATGAAAAGGGCATGGATCATTGTGATGAAAAATGCATGGAGCCTTGTCATGACAGGGTTCAAGGAGCACACTGAGGACAAGTGTCAGGGAGCATTGTGATGACAAAGGTCATGGAGCATTGTGATGAGAAGACCATGGATAATTGTGATGATGAGCGTAATGGGGCGTTGTGATGCCAAGTGTTATGGAACATTGTGATTACAAGGGTTTGGGACATTTTGGTGTCAGAAGTCATGGAGCATTTTGATTTCATTGTGATGACAGTAGCATGAAGCATTATGATGATGGGCATGGTGCATTGTGATGACAGGGTTCATGGAGCATTGAGATGAAAAGTGGCATGGAACATTGTGATGACGAATGTCATGAAGCATTGTGATGAGTGGAGACACCGAGCACTGTGATGACAGGAGTCATGGAGCATTGTGATGACAAGGACATGGAGAATTGGGATGAAAGGGGCATGGAGCATTGGTCTGACATGTTTAGTGGATTATTGTGATGACAGAGGGCATGGCACATTGTGATAACTAGTGCATGGAGCATTTTGATGACAAGATCATAGATTATTGTGAAGAAAGGTGTCAGGGAGCATTGTGGTGACATATGTCACGGTGCATTGTGATGACAATGGCATTGAGCATTGTGATGCCAAGTTTCATGGAGTATTGTGATGACAAGGGTAATGGAGCATTGTGATGACAAGGGAATGGATCATTGTGATGAGAAGGATCATGGAGCATTTTGATGACAAAAGTCCCGGATCATTGTGTTGCCAGGGTTCATGGAGCATTGTGATGACATGGGTCATGGAGAATTGTGATGAGAGGGGTCATGGAGCATTGTGATGACAAGGGTCTTGGAGCATTCTGATGACAAGGTTGTGGAGTATTGTGATGACAATGGCATGGAGCATTGTTTGAAGAAGGGCATGGAGCATTGTGATGAGAGAGGTCATGGATCATTTTGATTTCAAGAATCATGGAGCATTGTGATGACAAGGGCATGAAGCAATGTGATCCCCAGGCTCATGGAGGATTGTGATGAAAAATGTCATGAAGCATTGTGATGACTGGAGTCACGGAGCACTGTGATGACAGGGGTCATGGAGCATTGTGATGACAAGGGCATGGAGCATTGTGATGACAGGGGCATGGGACATTGGTCTGACAAGTTTCATGGATTATTGTGATGACAGTGGGCATGGCACATTGTGATGACAAAGGCATGGAACATTGTGATGACAAGGTCATGGAGTATTTTGAAGACAGGTGTCAGGAAGAATTGTTATGACATATGTCATTGTCCATTGTGATGACAAGGGCATGGAGCATCGTGATGACAAAGGCATGAAACAATGTGATCCCAAGGTTCATGGAGGATTGTGATGACACTGGTAATGGAGAATTGTGAGGACAAGTGCATGGAGCATTGTGATGACAAGGTCATGTAGCATTTTGCTGACAAAGGCATGGAGCACCGTGATGACAAGTGTCATGGAGCTATGTGAAAACAAGCGTCAAGGACCATTGTGATTACAGGGGTCATGGAGCATGGGGATGAGAAGCGCATGGAATATTCTGATGACAAGTGGCATGGATCATTTTGATTGCTGTGGTCATGTAGCATTGTGATGACATGGGTCATGGAACTTTGTGATGAGAAGGTCATGGAGCATTGGGCTGAAAATATTCATGGAGTACTGTGATGACAGGGGTCATGGAGCATTGTGATGAGAAAGGAATGGAGCAATGCGATGAGAAGGTCCTGGAGCATTGTGATGAGAGGGCCATGGAGCCTTGTGATGACAAGTGTCATGGAGCATTGTGCTGACAAAGGCATGGAGCATTGTGATGACAAGGGACACAGAGCATTATGAAGAAAAGCTCATGGAGCATTGTGGTGACAATGATCACCGACCCTCGGTGACGAGGGCATGGATCATTGGTCTGACAATTTTCATGGATTATTGTGATGACATTGGGCATGGAGCATTGTGATGACAAGGGCATGGAACATTGTGGTGACAAAGATCACAGAGCCTTGTGTGACCAGGGCATGGACCATTGTGATGACAAAGGTCATGAAGCATTGTGATGACTGGAGTCACGGAGCATTGTGATGACAGGTGTCATGGAGCATTGTGATGACAAGGGCATGGAACATTGTTATGACAGGGGCATGGAACATTGGTCTGACATGTTTCATGGATTATTGTTATGACAGTGGGCATGGCGCATTGTGATGACAAGGGCATGGAACATTGTGATGACAAGGTCATGGAATATTGTGAAGACAGGTGTCAGGGAGCATTGTGATGACATATGTCATTGTCCATTGTGATGACAATGGCGTGGAGCATTGTGATGACTAGTAAGAATCTTAATACCTACGTATTGATATGTATCCGTAAGGGAATCAAGTGTGTCTAGACCGGCATAAACACGTCAGTGAAAATCAGCTCAACCTCATTATATAAATGAATTTCAAAAACAAAACAAAAAAACAGTGAAATTCTAACACAATTCCTTCAGGTGTTCTGATGAAACCTGGAATGACCCCATCTAAAATGACACCTGGATGAGACATAAGGCTGGACACTTTGGACTGAGAGGATTGATGAGATTGGATGAGAAAATGCAGACCGTTTAAAGCAATAATACATGCCACCAATTCCATGGGTCCCAACTCGACAGGTAAAAGGGAATATCACTACAGTTATAACATGTATGGGAAGCGTGGAAAATGGAAACACTGTGAATATGAAAGGATTCTAAAACACAACTAACAGTCCCTATCCTGGTGCTCTGGTGTGAGTTTCCAACTGCTTTACTATCAAGCTCCCAACTTGGAGAGACAGGCCCTTTAACCTCCTGGTTCGCACATGTTGCCAATTTGGCAGAGGATGAAAGGGAAGAGGGAGAACCCATGAGAGAGTAGCTGTTAGGCATTTGGATGGTCACATGTCACTCTAATATCCCGTCAGGAAGAAAAATTAACCAAAGTCTCAGACACCCGCCTGGAACCAAAATAGGTCCTCAACCAAAATTGTGGATTTGTTGTCAGCTTACAAAAAACGAGTTGAAAAATGGAGCTCTGGGGCACAGCAATTCACAAACTGGCAGCGTAATAAAGGACAACTATCGTCCAAAAATCTGTTGAGGGTTGGCAATGAGGTGGACTTGAAAACGAGGCACAATAGCATGAAAGAAATGTCAAGAGGTACTTTGGAATCGCCTTTTAAGCACAGCAAGAGGTGCTCATTGTCGACAATGATGCACTTGCCCAAAAAGTGCATATGCGTTTTCTCCAGAATATATTCAGGAAAAAACGCATATGCCATTTTTAGCCGAGCAAGCAAGCGGGCAATGCAAATCTGCAGTACAATGAAGTATCAGTTCCCACCTGTCAAAAGGGACATCCGCAAAATGTGTAAAAACCAGAAAGGCAAGACAGGCCCTGGAGAACAGGGAGCCTAGTTATGCTGATGGGCACAATGTAAACTGTCAACAGCCTCTCTGGAGGAGTGCAATGTGCTCCCTAAAACAGGTAAAAACAGAACTACAGAGCCACGGGCACTTCCACTCTAGGGAATATACCTTGGGAAAACTGAAAATCAATAAGACAGAGCCACCCCAAAATTTAGGGCTGCACTGCTTACAAGAAGCTCAACTAAGGTACACCTTAAATATATCAGGAAAGACAAAAATGTTTCAAAAAATTGTGGTACTTACGTACGATGGAATATCCCTCAGCCATGAAAGCAATGTCATAATGACAGTAGCAGCAAAATCAGTGGATTCAGGTACGATGATTCTAAGTGAAATAAGTCACAGAGAAAAATAAACTTATCATAAGATATCACTTATGAAGGTCCTGTAAACATGGCTACACCTGAACTGAGTTAGGAAAGAGAACAGAGTCTCACATTTAGAAAACACCCTTGTGCCTGCTTAAGGGGGAAGGAGAGGTGGGGTGATGCATATAACCAGAGTTTTCTATTAGTACATGTACTATTCCAAAAACCAACTACGGAATAGAAATGACCTACAACTTCCTCAGTGAAAGGGACTCAAAACCCCATATTTCCCGCAGAGGAATATATCTGACTAGTAAGAATCTTAAAACCAATGTATTGATACGTCTCCATAAGGGAATCAAGTGTGTCTACACTCGCATAAACATGGCAGTGAGAATCAGCTCAAACCCACTTATATAAAAAGGAATTTCACAAACAAAACAAAAAATCAGGCAAATTCTTTACAATTCCTTCAGGGTCTCTGATGAAACCTGGAATGACCTTATCTACAAAGGCAGCTGATTGTGGCATAAGGCTGGACACTTGGGACTGAGAGGATTGGTGAGATTAGATGAGCAAATGCAGACCATTTAAAGCAATAATGCGTGGCACACATTCCAATTGTCCCAACTCTCCAGGTTGAAAGGAATATTACTACAGCTATAACATATATGGGAAACAGAGAGAAAGGACACACTGTGAATACGAAAGCTTTCTAAAACTCAACTAATAGTCCCTCTCCTGGTGCTCCGGTTTGACTTTCCAACTGCTTTACTATCAATCTGCAAACTTGGAGAGACAGCCCCTTTAACCTCCTGGTTCGCACAGGTTGCCATTTTGGCAGAGAATGAAAGAGAAGAGGGAGAACCAATGAGAGAGTAGCTGTTAGTCATTTGGACCGGCACATGTCATTCAAATTTCCTGGCAGGAAGAAGTATTAACCAAAGTCTCAGCTGCCCGCCGGGAACCAGTATAGGTCCTGAACCAAAATTTTGGACCTGCGGTCAGCTCACAAAAAACGAGTTGAAAAATGGAGCTCATGGGCACAGCAATTCACAAACTGGCAGAGTAATAAAGGACAACTCTCGTCCAAAAATCTGTTGAGGGAAGGCAACAAGGCGGACTTGAAAGCGATCCAGAATAGCAGGAAACAGATTTCAAGAGGTACATTGGATTCGCCTTTAAAGCACAGGAAGAGGGGCACAAATTCGACAATGATGCACTTGACCAGAAAGGGCGTATTGGTTTACTCCTGAATATATTCAGGAGAAAACGCATACACCCTTTTTTGCCAAGCAAGCAAGCGGGCAATGCAAATCTGCACTACAAAGTAGTATCACTTCCCACCGGTCAAAAGGGACATCCGCAAAATGTGTAAAAACGAGAAATGCAAGACAGGCCCTGGAGAACAGGGAGCCTAGTTATGCTGATGGGCTGGATGTAAATTGCCAACTGCCTCTCTGGAGGAGTGCATTGTGTTCCCTCAAACAAGTAAACAACAGAGCTACAGAGCCAAGGGCACTTCCAGTCTAGGGAATATACCATGGGAAAACTGAAAATCAATAAGACAGAGCCACCTCAAAATTTAAGGCTGCACTGCTTACAGAACCTCAACTTGGGTACACCATAAATTTCCCAGGAAAGACAAAAATGGTTGAAGAAATCGTGTAACTTATGTACGATGGAATAAGCCTCAGCCATGAAATCAATGTCATAAGGCCAGTGGCAGCAAAATGAGTGGATTCAGTTACGATGATTCTAAGTGAAATAAGTCATAGAGAAAATGAAATTATCATAAGATATCACTTATGAAGATCCTGTAAACATGGCTACACATGAACTGAGTAAGGAAAGAGAAGAGGGTCTCACATTTAGAAAACACACTTATGCCTGCTAAAGGGGGAAGGAGAGGTGGGGTGATGCATAAAACCAGAGTTTGATATTAGTACGGGTACCGTTCCAAAAACCAACTATGGAAGAGCAAGACCTACAATTTCCGCAGTGAAAGGGACTCAAAACCCCATATTTCCAACCGAGGAATATATCTGACTAGTAAGAATTTTAAAGCCTATGTATTAATATGTATCCATAAGGGAATCAATTGTGTCTAGGCTGTTATAAACTTGGCAGTGATAATCAGCTCAAAACCACTATAAAAATGAATTTAAGAAACAAAACAATAAAACAGCGTAATTCTTTACAATTCCTTCAGGGGCTATGATGAAACCTGTAATGACAATATCTACCGTGACAGATGGATGTGGCATAATTCTGAACTCTTGGGCCTGAGAGGACTGGTGAGATTCGGTGAACAAATGCAGACCATTTAAAGCAATAATGCGTGGCACACATTCCAAGGGTTCCAACTCTCCAGGTTGAAGGGAATATTACTACAGTTATAACATGTACGGGAAACCTAGAGAATGGACACACTGTGAACACAAAAGGCTTTTAAATCTCAACTAATAGTCCCTCTCCTGGTTCTCAAGTTTGAATTTCCAACTGCTTTACTATCAATCTCCCAACTTGGAGAGACAGCCCCTTTAACATCCTGGTTCTCACATGTTGCCAATTGGCAGAGGATGAAAGGTAAGATGGAGAACCAATGAGAGAACTGCTGTTAGGCATTTGTTCTGGCACATGTCACTCTAATTTCCCGGCAGGAAGAAGAATTAATCAAATTTTCAGACACCCGCCGAGAACGAGTATAGGTCCTGAACCAAAATTTTGGACTTGCGGTCAGCTCACAAAAAACGAGTTGAAAAATGGAGCTCAGGGGCACAGCAATTCACAAACGGGCAGAGTAATAAAGGAAAACTATCGTCCAAAAATCTGTTGAGGGAAGGCAACGAGGTGGACTTGAAAGCGAGCCAGAATAGCAGGAAACAGATTTCAAGAGGTAAATTGGAATCACCTTTAAAGCACAGGAAGAAGGGCAGAACTTCGAAAATGCTGCAATGGGCCAAAAAGTGCCTATGCGGTTTCTCCTGAATATATTAGGGAGAAAATGCATACACCCTTTTTGGCCCAGCAAGCAAGTGGGCAATGCATATCTGCACTACAAAGCAGTATCACTTCCCACCGGACAAATGGCACATCCGCAAAATGTGTAAAAACTAGAAAGGCAACACAGGCCCTGGAGAACAGGGAGCCTAGTTATGGTGATGGGCAGGATGTAAATTGCCAACTCCCTCTCTGGAGGAGTGCATTGTGTTCCCTAAAACAAGTAAACAACAGAGCTACAGAGCCAAGTGCACTTCAAGTCTAGGGAATATACATTTGGAAAACTGAAAATCAATAAGACAGAGCCACCCCAAAATTTAGGGCTGCACTGATTACAAGAACCTCAACTTGGGTACACCTGAAATATCCCAGGAAAGACAAAAATGGTTCAAGAAATTGTGGTATTTCCGTACGATGGAATATCCCTCAGCCATGAAATCAATGTCATAAGGCCAGTAGCTTCAAAATGAGTGGATTCAGGTACGATGATTCTAAGTGAAATAAGTCACAGAGAAATAGAAACTTATCATAAGATATCACTTATGAAGGTCTTGTAAACATGGCTACACATGAACTGAGTTAGGAAGGAAAACAGGGTCTCACATTTAGAAAACATTCTTATGCCTGCTTAAGGGGGAAGGAGAGGTGGAGTGATGTGTAAAACAAGAGTTTGATATTCGTACATGTACCGTTCCAAAAACCAAATACGGAATAGACAAGACCTACACCATACTCAGTAAAAGGGAGTCAAAACCCAATATTTCCCGCCGAGGAATATATCTGACTAGTAAGATTCTTAAAACCTATGTATTGATATGTCTCCGTAAGGGAATCAAGTGTGTCCTAACTGGCACAAACATGGCAGTGAGAATCAGCTCAAACCCACTATCAAAAGGAATTTCAACAACAAAACAAAAAAACAGGGAAATTCTTTACAATTCCTTCATGGGCTCTGCTGAAACCTGGAATGACCTATCTACAAAGAAAGCTGGATGTGGCATAAGGCAGGACACTTGCGTCTGAGAGGATTGGTGAGATTCGGTGAGCAAATGCAGACCATTTAAAGCAATAATGCGTAGCACACATTCCAAGGGTCCCAACTCTCCAGGTTGAAGGGAATATTACTACAGCTATAACATGTACGGGAAACCTTGAGAATGGACACACTGTGAATACGATAGGTTTCTAAAACTCAACTAATTGTCCCTTTCCTGGTGCTCCGATTTGAATTTCCAAATGCTTTACTATCAATCTCCCAACTTGGAGAGACAGCCCATCCTTTAACCTCCTGGTTCTCACATGTTGCCAATTTGGCTGAGAATGAAAGGGAAGATGGACAACCAATGAGAGAGTAGCTATTAGGCATTTTGACCGGCATTAGTCACTCTAATTTACGGGCAGGAAGAAGTATTAGCCAAAGTCTCAGCCAGCCGCCGGGAACCAGTATAGGTCCTGAACCAAAATTTTAGACTTGCGGTCAGCTCACCAAAAACGTGTTGAAAAATGGAGCTCAGGGGCACAGCAATTCACAAACGGGCAGAGTAATAAAGGAAAACTATCGTCCAAAAATCTGTTGAGGGAAGGCAACGAGGTGGACTTGAAAGCGAGGCAGAATAGCAGGAAACAGATTTCAAGAGGGAAATTGGAATCGCCTTTAAAGCACAGGAAGAGGGGCACAACTTCGAAAATGATGTAATGGGCCAAAAAGGGCGTATGCATTTTCTCCTGAATATATTCAGGAGAAAACGCATACGCCCTTTTTGGCTGAGCAAGCAATTGGGCAATGCAAATCTGCACTACAAAGCAGTATCATTTCCCACCGGACAAAAGGCACATCCGCAAAATGTGTAAAAACAAGAAAGGCAACACAGGCCCTGGAGAACTGGGAGACTAGTTATGCTGATGGGCGGGATGTAAATTGCCAACTCCCTCTCTGGAGGAGTGCATTGTGTTCCCTAAAACAAGTAAACAACAGAGCTACAGAGCCAAGTGCACTTCCAGTCTAGGGAATAATCATTGGGAAAAGTGAATATCAATAAGACAGAGCCACCCCAAAATTTAGGGCTGCACTGCTTACAAGAACCTCAACATGGGTACACCTGAAATATCCCAGGGAAGACAAAAATGGTTCAAGAAATTGTGGTACTTACGTAAGATGGAATATCCCTCAGCCATGAAATCAATGTCATAAGGCCAGTAGCAGCAAAATGAGTGGATTCAGGTACGATGATTCTAATTTAAATAAGTCACGGAGAAAAAGAAACTTATCATAAGATATCACTTATGAAGGTCCTGTAAACATGGCTACACATGTACTGAGTTAGGAAAGAGAACAGAGTCTCACATTGAGAAAACACTCTTATGCCTGCTTAAGGGGGAAGGAGAGGTGGGGTGATGCATAAAACCAGAGTTTGATATTAGTACATGACCTTTCAAAAAACCAGCTACGGAAGAGACAATCCCTACACCTTCCTCAGTGAAAGGGACTGAAAACCCCATATTTCCCGCAGAGGAATATATCTGATTAGTAAGAATCTTAAAACATATGTATTGATATGTCTCTGTAAGGGAATCAATTGTGCCCTAACTGGCATAAACATGGCATTGAGAATCAGATCAAACCCAATATAAAAAGGAATTTCAAAAACAAAACAAAAAAAACAGGGAAATTGTTTACAATTCCTTCAGGGGCTCTGATGAAACCTGTAATGACCCCATCTACAATGACAGCTGGATGTGGCATAAGTCTGGACACTTGGGACTGAGAGGATTGGTGAGATTCGGTGAGCAAATGCAGACCGTTTAAAGCAAAAATGTGTGGCACACATTCCAATTGTCCCAACTCTCCAGGTTGAAGGGAATACTACTACAGCTATAACATTTACGGGAAACCTAGACAATGGACACACTGTGAATACGAAAGGTTTTTAAAAATCAACTAATAATCACTCTCCTGTTGCTCCGGTTTGAATTTCCAACTGCTTTACTATCAATCTCCCAACTTGGAGAGACAGCCACTTTAACCTCCTCGTTCTCACATGTTGCCAATTGGCAGAGGCTGAAAGGGAAGAGGTAGAACCAATGAGAGAGTAGCTGTTAGGCATTTGGACGGGCACATGTCACTCTAATTTCCCAGCAGGAAGAAGAATTAATCAAAGTCTCAGCCACTCGCCGGGATCCAGTAGAGGTCCTGAACCAAAATTTTGGACTTGCAGTCAGCTCACAGAAAACGAGTTGAAAAATGGAGCTCAGTGGCACAGCTATTCACAAAAGGGCAGAGTAATAAAGGAAAACTATCGTTCAAAAATCTGTTGAGGGAAGGCAACGAGGTGTACTTGAAAGCGAGCCAGAGTAGCAGGAAACAGATTTCAAGAGGTGCATTGCAATCGCCTTTAAAGCACAGGAAGAGGGACACAACTTCGACAATGATGCAATGCACCAATAAGGGCATATGCGTTTTCTCCTGAATATATTCAGGAGAAAACGCATATGCCCTTTTTGGTCAAGCGAGGATGTGGGCAATGCAAATCTGCACTACAAAGCAGGATCACTTCCCACCAGACAAAAGGGACATCCGCAAAATGTGTAAAAACAAGAAAGGCAACACAGGCCCTGGAGAACAGGGAGCCTAGTTATGCTGATGGGCGGGATGTAAACTGCCAACTCCCTCTCTAGAGGAGTGCATTGTGTTCCCTAAAACAAGTAAACAACAGAGCTACAGAGCCAAGTGCACTTCCAGTCTAGGGAATAAACCTTGGGAAAAGTGAATATCAATAAGACAGAGCCACCCCAAAATTTAGGGCTGCACTGCTTACAAGAACCTCAACGTGGGTACACCTGAATTATCCCAGGGAAGACAAAAATGGTTCAAGAAATTGTGGTTCTTACGTAAGATGGAATATCCCTCAGCCATGAAATCAATGTCATAAGGCCAGTAGAAGCAAAATGAGTGGATTCAGGTACGATGATTCTAATTGAAATAAGTCACAGAGAAAAAGAAATTTATCATAAGATAGCACTTATGAAGGTCCTGTTAACATGCCTACACAAGAACTGAGTTAGGAAAGAGAACAGAGTCTCACATTGAGAAAACACTCTTATGCCTGCTTAAGGGGGAAGGAGAGGTGGGGTGATGCATAAAACCAGAGTTTGATATTAGTACATGACCTTTCAAAAAACCAACTACGGAAGAGACAATCCCTACACCTTCCTCAGTGAAAGGGACTGAAAACCCCATATTTCCCACAGAGGAATATATCTGATTATTAAGAATCTTAAAACATATGTATTGATATGTCTCCATAAGGGAATCAAGTGTGCCCTAACTGGCATAAACATGGCATTGAGAATCAGATCAAACCCAATATAAAAAGGAATTTCAAAAACAAAACAAAAAAAACAGGGAAACTGTTTACAATTCCTTCAGGGGCTCTGATGAAACCTGTAATGACCCCATCTACAATGACAGCTGGATGTGGCATAAGTCTGGACACTTGGGACTGAGAGGATTGGTGAGATTCGGTGAGCAAATGCAGACTGTTTAAAACAAAAATGTGTGGCACACATTCCAATTGTCCCATCTCTCCAGGTTGAAGGGAATACTACTACAGCTATAACATTTACGGGAAACCTAGACAATGGACACACTGTGAATACGAAAGGTTTTTAAAAATCAACTAATAATCCCGCTTCTGTTGCTCCGGTTTGAATTTCCAACTGCTTTACTATCAATCTCCCAACTTGGAGAGACAGCCACTTTAACCTCCTCGTTCTCACATGTTGCCAATTGGCAGAGGCTGAAAGGGAAGAGGTAGAACCAATGAGAGAGTAGCTGTTAGGCATTTGGACGGGCACGTGTCACTCTAATTTCCCGGCAGGAAGAAGAATTATACAAAGTCTCAGCCACTCGCCGGGATCCAGTAGAGATCCTGAACCAAAATATTGGAAGTGCAGTCAGCTCACAAAAAACGAGTTGAAAAATGGAGCTCAGGGGCACAGCTATTCACAAAAGGGCAGATAATAAAGGAAAACTATCGTTCAAAAATCTGTTGAGGGAAGGCAACGAGGTGGACTTGAAAGCGAGCCAGAGTAGAAGGAAACAGATTTCATGAGGTACATTGCAATCGCCTTTAAAGCATAGGAAGAGGGACACAACTTCGACAATGATGCAATGCGCCAATAAGGGCGTATGCGTTTTCTCCTGAATATATTCAGGAGAAAACGCATACGCCCTTTTTGGTCAAGCAAGGATGTGGGCAATGCAAATCTGCACTACAAAGCAGTATCACTTCCCACCAGACAAAAGGGACATCCGCAAAATGTGTAAAAACTAGAAAGTCAACACTTGCCCTGGAGAAAAGGGAGCCTAGTTATGCTGATGGGCGGGATGTAAATTACCAACTGCCTCTCTGGAGGAGTGCATTGTGTTCCCTAAAACAAGTAAACAACAGAGCTACAGAGCCAAGGGCACTTCCAGTCTAGGGAATATACCTTGGGAAAACTGAAAATCAATAACACAGAGCCACCCCAAAATTTAGGGCTGCACTGCTTACAAGAACCTCAACTTGGGTACACCTGAAATATCACAGGAAAGAAAAAAATGGTTCAAAAAATTGTGGTACTTACGTACGATGGAATATCCCTGAGCCATGAAATCAATGTCATAAGGCCAGTAGAAGCAAAATGAGTGGATTCAGGTACGATGATTCTAAGTGATATAAGTCACAGAGAAAAAGAAACTTATCATAAGATATCACTTATGAAGGTACTGTAAACATGGCTACACATGAACTGAGTTAGGAAAGAGAACAGAGTCTCACATTGAGAAAACACTCTTATGCCTGCTTAAGGGTGCTGGAGAGGTGGGGTGATGCATAAAACCAGAGTTTGATATTAGTACAGGTACCGTTCCAAAAACCAAATACGGAATAGACAAGACCTACACCATCCTCAGTAAAAGGGACTCAAAACTCATTATTTCCCTCCGAGGAATATATCTGCTTAGTAAGAATCTTAAAACCTATGTATTGATATGTCTCCATAAGGGAATCAAGTGTGTCTAGACTGGCATAAACATGACAGTGAGAATTAGCTCAAACCCACTATAAAAAGAATTTCAAAAACAAAAGAAAAAAACATGGAAATTCTTTACAATTCCTTCAGGGGCTCTGATGAAACCTGGAATGACACTATCTACAAAGAAAGCTGGATGTGTCATAAGGGAGGACACTTGGGACTGAGAGGATTGGTGAGATTCGGTGCGCAAATGCAGACCATTTAAAGCAAAAATGCGTGGCACACATTCCACGGGTCCCAACTCTCCAGGTTGAAGGTTATATTACTACAGCTATAACATGTACGGGAAACCTAGAGAATGGACACACTGTGAATAAGAAAGGTTTCTAAAACACAACTAATATTCCCTCTCCTGGTGCTCCGGTCTGATTTTCAAACTGCTTTACTATCAATCTCCCAAATTAGAGAGACAGACCCTTTAACCTCCTGGTTTGCACAGGTTGCCAATTTGGCAGAGGATGAAAGGGAAGAGGGGGAACCAATGAGAGAGTAGGTGTTAGGCATTTGGACGGGCAAATGTCACTCTAATTTCCCGGCAGGAAGAAGAATTAACCAATGTCTCAGCCACCTGCCGGGAACCAGTATAGGTCCTGAAGCACAATTTTGGACTTGCGGTCACCTGACAAAAAACGAGTTGAAAAATGGAGCTCAGGGGCACAGCAATTCACAAACTGGCAGAGTAATAAAGGACAAGTATCGTCAAAAAATCAGTTGAGGGAAGGCAACGAGGCAGAATTGAAAGTGATCCAGAAATGCAGGAAACAGATTTAAAGAGGTACATTGGAATCACCTTTAAAACACAGGAAGAGGGGTACAACTTCGACAATGATGCACTTGGCCAAAAAGGGCGTTTGCGTTTTCTCCTGAATATATTCAGGAGAAAACGCATACGCCCTTTTTGGTCAAGCAAGGAAGTGGGCAATGCAAATCTGCACTACAAAGCAGTATCACTTCCCACCAGACAAAATGGACATCCACAAAATGTGTAAAAACTACAAAGGCAACACTGGCACTGAAGAAAAGGGAGCCTAGTTATGCTGATGCGCGGGATGTAAATTGCCAACTGCCTCTCTGGAGGAGTGCATTGTGTTCCCTAAAACAAGTAAACAACAGAGCTACAGAGCCAAGGGCACTTCCAGTCTAGGGAATATACCTTGGGAAAACTGAAAATCAATAAGACACAGCCACCACAAAATTTAGAGCCGCACTGCTTACAAGTACCTCAACTTGGGTACACCTGAAATATCCCAGGAAAGACAAAAATGGTTCAAGAAATTGTGGTACTTATGTACAATGGAATATCCCTCAGCCATGAAATCAATGTCATAAGGCCAGTAGCAGCAAATTGAGTGGATTCAGGTACGATGATTCTAAGTGAAATAAGTCACAGAGAAAAAGAAACTTATCATAAGATATCACTTATTAAGGTCCTGTAAACATGGCTACACATGAACTGAGTTAGGAAAGAGAACAGAGTCTCACATTGAGAAAACACTCTTATGCCTGCTTAAGGGGGAAGGAGAGGTGGGGTGATGCATAAAACCAGAGTTTGATACTATTACAGGTACTGTCCCAAAAACCATATACGGAAGAGACAATCCCTACACCTTCCTCAGTGAAATGGACACAAAACCCCATAATTCCCGCAGAGGAATATATCTGATTAGTAAGAATCTTAAAACCTATGTATTGATATGTCTCCGTAAGGGAATCAATTGTGTCTAGAGAGGCATAAACATGGCAGTGAGAATCGGCTCCAACTCAGTATAAAAAGGAAATTCAAAAACATAACAAAAAAACAGGGAAATTCTTTACAATTCCTTCAGGGGCTCTGATGAAACCTGGAATAACCCTATCTACAACGACAGCTGGATGTGGCATAAGGCTGGACCCGTGGGACTGAGAGGATTGGTGAGATTCAGTGAGCAAATGCAGACCATTTAAAGCAATAATGCGTGGCACACATTCCTAGGGAACCAAATCTCCAGGTTTAAGGGAATATTACTACAGCTATAACATGTATAGGAAACCTAGAGAATGAACACACTGTGAATACGAAAGGTTTCTGAAACTCAACAAATAGTCCCTCACCTGGTGTTCCGGTTTGAACTTCCAACTGCTTTACTATCAATCTCCCAACTTGGAGAGACAGACCCTTTAACCTCCTGGTTAGCACAGGTTGCCAATTTGGCAGAGGATGAAAGGGAAGATGGAGAACCAATGAGAGAGTAGCTGTTAGGCATTTGGACTGGCACATGACACACTAATTTCCCGGACGGAAGAAGGATTAACCAAAGTCTCAGCCACCCGCCGGGAACCAGTATAGTTACTGAAGCACAATTTTGGTCTTGTGGTCAGCTCACAAAAAACGAGTTGAAAAATGGAGCTCAGGGGCACAGCAATTCACAAACTGGCAGAGTAATAAAGGACAACTATCGTCCAAAAATCTGTTGAGGGAAGGCAACGAGGCAGACTTGAAAGCAAGGCAGAAATGCAGGAAACAGATTTAAAGAGGTACATTGCAATCACCTTTAAAGCACAGGAAGAGGGGCACAAATTCGACAATGATGCACTTTGCCAAACAGGGCGTATGCGTTTTCTCCTGAATATATTCAGGAGAAAATGCATACGCCCTATATGGTCAAGCCAGCAAGCGGGCAATGCAAATCTGCACTACAAAGAAGTATCAGTACACACCAGTCAAAACGGACACCACAAAATGTGTAAATACCAGAAAGGCAAGACATGCCCTGGAGAACAGGGAGCCTAGGTATGCTGATGGGCTGGATGTAAATTGCCAACTGCCTCTCTGGAAGAGTGCATTGTGTTCCCTAAAACAAGTAAAAAACAGAGCTACAGAGCCGAGGGCACTTCTAGTCTATGGAATATACCTTGGGAGAACTGGAAATCAATAAGAGAGAGACACCCCAATATTTAGGGCTGCTCTGCTTACAAGAACCTCAACTTGGGTACACCTTAAATATCCCAGGAAAGACAAAAATGGATCAAGAAATTGTGGTACTTACGTACGATGGAATATCCCTTAGCCATGAAATCAATGTCATAAGGCCATTAGCAGCAAAATGAGTGGATTCAGGTACGATGATTCTAAGTCAAATAAGTCACAGAGAAAAAGAAACATATCATAAGATATCAATTATGAAGGTCCTGTAAACATGGCTACACATGAACTTAGTTAGGAAAGAGAACAGAGTAACGAATCTTATCATAAGATATGACTCATAGTGGGAATGTACACATGGCTACACATGAACTGAATTACAAACACAACAGAGTCACACATTTAGAAAACAATCTTCTACCTGCTTAAGGGGAAAGGCGAGGTGGGGTAATGCATAAAAGCACAGTTTTAAATTAGCACAGATACCAATACATAAACCAAGTATGTAATAGACAACACCTACTCCCAGCACAATGAACTGGACTCAACACCCCCTATTCATTGCAGAGGAATATATCTGACTTTAAGAATTTTAAAACATATGTATTCTCATCTCTCCATGAAGGAGTCATTTGTGTGTATAACGGCATGAACACTGCACTGAAATTCAGCTAAACCCCCATATAAAAATAAATTTCAAAGCAAAATGCAAAAACAGCGAAACAGAGAGAAATTCTTAAAAATTACGTTCAGGGCCTGTGATGCAACGTGGATTGAGCAACTTTACACCCACCTCTGGATGAGACATAAGACTGGACCCTTGGAGCTGACAAGATTGCTGAGGTTGTGTGAGCAAAAGAACACCACTTAGAGCAATACTTTGTGCTACCCATTCTAGTGGTCCCAACTCTCCAGGTTTAAGGGAATCTTCCTACAGTTAAAAATGCCTGGGAAACCCAGTGTTTGGTACACTGTGTAATCGGGAAAGTTTTCTAAAAGGTACATCATTTTTCCTTTCGTCGTGCTCGGCTTTGCCATTCCATCCGCATTACTGAAAATCTCCCCACTTGGAGTGTCAGCGCCTTTACCCTCCTGTTATGCACAGTTTGCAATTTGTGCAGAGGATGAACAGGAAGAGGGGAAACAAATGAGACATTAGCTGTAGGTGTTTGGAAGGGCACATGTCTCTCTAGTTTCACCTCAGGAAGAAGAATTAACCAAAGGCTCAGCCTGCAGCCCCGGAACCAGACTAGGGCCTAAAGCCATCCTGTGGTATTGCAGCCAGCTCACAAATAGGCGAGTTGAAAAATGGAAATCAGGGGCACAGCAATTCACAAACTTGCAGAGTTATAAAGGACAACTATCATCCAGAATTATATTGAGGTAAGGCAGTGAAGAGGATTTGAATGCAAGGCAGAATTTAAGGAAACAGATTTCAAGAGGTAGATTGGAGTCGTCTTTAAAGCACATGAAAAGCGACAGAACTTTGACAATGATGTCCTTGGCCAAAAAGGGAGTATGTGTATTTTCTTGAATATATTCAGGAAAAAATGCATACGCCCTTTTTGGCCAAGCAAGCCATCAGGCATTGCAAATCCACACTACATAGAAGTGTCACTTAGCTCCGGGCAATAGGGCCATCTGCAAATAGTGTAAAAACCACAAATACAGGACAGGCCATGGAGAAAAGGGAGCCTGGTTACGCCGATGGACAGAATGTAAATTGTCAACAGCCTCTCTGGAGAACTGTATGTTGTTTTCTAAAACAGAGGTACAGAGCATAGCACACTTCCACTCATGGGCGTGTATTTTGGGAAAACTAAAAATCCACAACACACAGCCACCCCAAAATTTAGGGCTGCTCTGTTTACAAGAACCTCAACTTCGGTACAGTGTAAATACCCCAGGAAAGGAAAAAAATAATGGATAAAGATGTTGTGGTACTTATATACAATGGAATGTCACTCAGACATAAAATCAATGTCATAAGGCCAATAGCAGCATAATGAGTGGCTTTAGGAACCATGATGCTAAGTGAAATGAGCCACAAAGAAAAAGAAACTTATGGTAATATATCACTTATAGACGGAATGTAAACATGGCTACACATGAACTGAATTTCAAAAAAGAACAGAGTTACACATTTAGAAAACACACTTATGCCTCCTTAAGGAGAAAGGTGACGTGGGGTGATGCGTAAAACCAGAGTTTGAAATTAGCACAGATACCATTCCATATAACAAATATCTAACAGACAAGACCTACTCCTTTCTCAATGAACTGGACACAAAACACCCTATTCACTGAAGAGGAATATATCTGACTGGTAAAAATCTTGAAACCTATGTATTTATATGTCTCCATAATGGAATCAAGTGTATGTAGATTGGCATAAACACAGTTCAATGGAACAGGACAGAAAGCCCAGAGATAAACCTACATACCTATGGCTATCTCATCTATAACAAAGGAGCTAAGGATATACAATGGAGAAAAGACAGTCTCTTCAGTAATTGGTGCTGGGAAAACTGGACCCTTACACATAAAAAAATGAAATTAGAACACTCCATAACACCATACACAAAAATAAACTCTAAATTGATTAGAGATCTAAATATAAGACCAGACACTATAAAACACTTAGAGGAAACCATAGGCAGAACACTCTATGACATAAATCACAGCAAGATCCTTTTTGACCCACCTCCTAGAGAAATGGAAATAAAAACAGAAATCAACAAATGGGACCTAATGAAACTTAAAAGCTTTTACACAGTACAGGAAAACATAAACAAGATGCAAAAACAACCCTCAGAATGGGAGAAAATATTTTCAAATGAAGCAATTGACAAAGGATTAATCTCCAAACTTTACAAGCACCTCATGTAGCTCAATATCACAAAAACAAACAACCCAATTCAAAAACGGGCAGAAGACCTAAATAGACATTTCTCCAAAGAAGATATACAGATTACCAAGAAATACATGAAAGGATGCTGAACATCACTAATCATTAGAGAAATGTAAGTCAAAACTACCGTTAGGTATCACCTCACAGCAGTCAGAGCGGCAATCATAAAAAAAAATCTACAAAACAATAAATGCTGGAGAGGCCTTTATTGGAGAAAAGGGAACACACTTGCACTGTGGGTGGGAATGTAAATTGATATGGGCACTAGGGAGAACAGTACGGAGGTTCCTTTAAATAACTTACAATAGAAGTACCAAACGACACAACAATCCAACTACTGGGCATTTGCCTTGCGAAAACCATAATTCAAAAAGAGTTATGTACGAAAATGTTCATTTCAGCTCTATTTACAATAGCCAGGACATGGAAGCAACCTAAGTGTCCACCGACAGATGAATGGATAAAGAAGATCTGGCACATATATACAATGGAATATTACTCAGCCATAAAAAGAAGCAAAACTGAGTTATTTGTACTGAGGTGGATGGGCTTAGAATCTGTCCTACAAAGTGAAGTAAGTCAGAAAGGGAAAAACAAATACTGTATGTTAACAGAGATATACGGAATCTAATGAGGCAAAAAAAAAAAAAAAGATTTTGAAGAACTTAGTGGCAGGACATGATTAAGGACACAGGAGTAGATAAAGGACTTGAGGACACTGGAAAGGGGATGGGTAAGCTGGGACGAAGTGAGAGAGTGGCATGGACATAAATACATTACCAAATGTAACACTGATAGCTACTGGGAGGCTGCCACATAGAAGAGGGAGATCAGCTCGGTGCTTTGTGACCACCTAAAAGTGTGGGATATGGAGTGTGGGAGGGAGATGCAAGAGGGAGGGGATCTGGTGACATTTGTATATGTATAGCTGATTCACTTTGTTATACAGCAGAAACAAACACTCCATTGTAAAGCAATTATACTCCAACAAACGTGTAAAAGGAAAGAAAAAAAAAAAGAAAGCCCAGGGATAAACCTACACACCTATGGTCAACTAATCTATGACAAAGGAGGCAAGACTATACAATGGAGATAAGACAGTCTCTTCAATCAGTGGTGCTGGGAAATTTGGACAGCTACATGTAAAAGAATGAAATTAGAACACTCCCCAACACCATCCATAAAAATATATTCAAATGGATTGGAGACTTTAATGTAAGACTGGACAGTATAAAACTCTGAGAGGAAAACTTACGAAGAATACTCTGACGTAAATCACAGCAAGATCTTTTTTGATCTACCTCCTATACTAATAAAATAAAAAAGAAAACTAAGCAGCTGGGACCTAATGAAACGTAAAAGCTTTTGCAAAGCAAAGGAAACTACAAACAAGACGAAAAGACAACCCTCAGAATGGCAGAAAATATTTGCAAACGAATCAATGGACAATTGCTTAATCTCCAATATATATAAACAGCTCATGCAGCTCAATATTAATAAAACAAACAACCCAATACAAAAATGGAAGAAGATCTAAATAGACATTTTTTTCCAAGAAGACATAGAGATGGCCAAGACACACATGAAAATCTGCTCAACATCTCTAATTATTAGAGAAATGGAAATCGAAACTACAATGAGGTATCACCTCACACCTGTTAAAATGGGCATCATCAGAAAATCTACAAACAACAAATGCTGGAGAGGGTGTGGAGAAAAGGAATCTTCTTCCACTATTGTTGGGAATGTAAATCAATACAATCTCTATGGAGAACAGTATGGAGGTTCCTTTAAAAACTAAAAATAAAATTACCATATAAACCAGCAATCCCACTACTGGGCATATACCCAGAGAAAACCATAAATCAAAAAGACACATTCACCACAATGTTCATTGCAGCACTATTTACAATAGCCAGGTAATGAAAACAACCTAAGTGCCCACAGACAGACGAATGGATAAAGATGTGGTACATATATACAATGGAATATTACTCAGCCATACATAGGAATGAAATTGGGTCATTTGTAGAGACCTTGATGGATCTAGAGACTGTCATACAGAGTGAAGTAAGTCAAAAAGAGAAAAACAAATATTGTATATTAATGCATATATGTGGAACCTAGAAAAATGGTACAGGTGAACCGGTTTGCAGGGCAGAGATAGAGACACAGATGTAGAGAACAAACATATGGACACCAAGGGGGGAATGCCATGTGACGGTGGTGGTGGGATGAATTGGGAGACTGGGATTCACATGTGCACACTTATATGTATAAAATAGATATCCAATAAGAACCTGCTGTATAAAAGAAATAAATAAATTTTAAAAAATTAAAAATAAATAAATATCATTTAATTAAAAAAACAGAAAAAAGTTTTTCCCTTCATATAAACATCTTTATATTAATGCATTATTTCCATGTTTATATCTGTAAATTAAAAAAAGAGGAATGAATAAAATCTACCTTGAACCAAAAAGAAAAAAAGAAAAAAAAAAAAAACAGAACCTACCAGTTATACAGAGGAAAATTGTATCAGGGCACTTGCTCCAGTGGTAAAAATTCTTACGTTGGTCAGAGGTGGGAAATCGTGTCCCATGCAGTCAGCAGTGCTCCCCCCCACAAGGAGCATCCTCATTGCAAAGCTGGGGGACTGTTTCGAGGCGTCTGTGAGTAAATGTGAGCTGAGCCCCAGTCCTGCTGCAGCTGAACTCTTCCCACCCTTTCCAGGTAAAACACCTGAATATGTACAAGAACTTGCAAGCCTAGAGGAAGGGCTGTGGAGTCACACAAGCGACAGCACGTAGGCCGACTTGGTGCCTGCAGGCCAGCCAGGATGGTCCTGGCCCCAGATGATCTTCTGGAAGCTTTCCATTTCCCTGCCTGAGATACCCCTCCTGCCACAGCCCCCACTGCTTTTTTACTTCCTCACCTCTGCCTGGGGAGAAATTCCAGCGGCAGGTATGGGTGACATATCCTCTTCTTTAGCAGGTGGCAGCCTGGCAACTCCTGCAGAATGTCCATCAGAGCCCCCCTCAAACTGGGCCACTCACAAAGCCACGGCCCCTCATTCCCTCCCACCACCCCAGCCCCGGCACTGCTGACGGGGCAGAGAATATGGTGCCAGGCACAGCAACAGGGTCTCTTGCTGACTGGAGAGGTGTTTATATTGACCTCAACCCAGGCACACCTGGGGAGGGCAGGCAAGCAGTGTCAGGCTGACCAAATCAGCCAATCCTCACCCCTCAGGGGCTCACAGTTGCAGAAAATGAAACTTGCTAAACGGGCCAGGCCAAAGGAACAGGTGTGGGCTCCTGAGAGTCAGGATAGACAAAGGTCTGCAGCTGCGGCTTGTTTTCTTATCATTTTATCTGGTCCATGAGTGAAAAACAACTTCAAGAAGACCCTATCCTAATGAGAGGAACCCAGGAGTAAGGGAGAGGAGTGATGGTGGGTGGAGAGAGAGTCCTGGTGCCCTGGCTGCAGTGGAAGTGTCTGGAAGAGCAGGCAGAGAGAGGCTGCACAGAGTGATACCCATGGTCACAGACCTGTCAGAGCTGCTGTTTCTTAGTTCAAGCCCTACTCTGAGGTGTTCGGTGTCAGCTGTGAGCGACAGGTTAGCTGGGGGTTCTCTGCAAGGTGGGCTATGTGCACAGTTACTGTGTGTCCAGCCCTGCTGGGGTACCTGCCCAGGGGACCTCTGTATCCTGGGAAGGGCCTGACTAGGAGAGCCCCATGGGCTGCTGGGTAGCTGCACAGGTGAGCTCCATACCCTGGGAGGGACTTGACCACGAGAGCCCCGTGGGCTGTGGGGTGGGCGGCGCAGCCCAGGTGAGCTCCATATCCTGGTATTGGCCTGACCACGAGAGCCCCATGGGCTGCTGGAGACCTGGTAATGTATATCAGGACAGTCAGTGAAGCCACCGAGGATATACATCCAGTAGCTCCTATTTCCTACACCCTGCTGGTCATTCTACCATCCACCAGGCCATGGCATTCTGTATTAGACTTCAATGATGACTTCTTCTGTATTCCATTCATCTCAGAGTCACAAGAACTTTTGGCTTGTGAGTGGCAGAACACAAGATGCAGCAAAAGCAATAATGCTGGGCCGTCCTGTCCCAATGGTTCAAATATCCCCACACCATCATTGGGGAAAAGTCCTCTAAAGACCTAAAAGCTCTACCTCTGTAAAAGGGAACCCTCCTTCAATATGCAGATGACATTCTGATCGCCAGGCCTACTAAAGACGCCTCTGAACTACCTAGCCAAGAAAGGATAGAAGGTGTCCAAGGAAAAGGCTCAAATATCCCAGGCTAAGGTGACATGCCTGGGCTTCATTCTCACAGATATTCGGAGAAAAGCATCCCAGGATAGGGAAGAAGCCATTTGCAGCCTTACCTCTTCTAAAACTAGAAGACAGCTTAGGGGTTCCTGGGGAGGCCAAGGTTTTATGCATCTGGATCCCTAACTACAGTCTAATAGCTGGGCCTCTTCATGAAACACTGACACGAAATGATGATGATTCTTTTGAATAGAATCCAGAAGCAGCCTTTCAAGAATGGAAAGAGCAGTCAATTCAGGCCCTTGCCCAGGAACTCCCTAATTTAGCTAAACCCTTTGACCTTTACATACCCGGTCAAAGGTTAATCGCCCTTGGAGCCTTAGTGCAAAAACTGGGACCACTTGAAATGGAGCAACACAAGAATGCCCTTCATGTATGATAAGCTATGGTCACCAAGGGCTTTGCCCACTGCCCCATCAGGCCAGTATACTGGGCTATCTAAAAAGCTGGAAATCAGCAGCCCGTAAGGCCAGCTCCCTCCTAAGGGAAAAGGAGCCCACGTGTTGATCCTAACCACCCATCATGCCCTGAAGTTGCAGGGGTCGCGCTGCGGACACACTGACCTCGAGTGAGGAGGCCCTCCAACTCCAACCTCCAGAGAGACAAACGGGGGCAATGGGCCCCCAAGATGACTCGTGTGACCATCACTTGACCTGGAGTTTCTCTCAGAATACAAGTCTGTGCCTCTAAAGAGCAGACTACTGCTTGCAGGGCTTACTGCACGCAGACAGGAGCTAACAAGCTTGGCGGAGGAAACGTATATCACGATTTCACCATAGAAAACCCTACAGACACCACGGTGATGGTGGCCAATATGACCGGCTGCACTGCTGGCTACTTCAAAAGGCCGTTGACTCAGTGGACGTCATGGTCCTGGATCACCACCGACACTGGACTGTCTGGGAGTTGAGCGGGCAGGGCTCTGACACATGGTGCTCTTTGTACATTAATTCAGGGACCTAATTAAAGAAAGCACAGACTACTGGTCAGAGCATCTAGGCTGGCAAATCCGTCAGCCTAAGGTCACCGAACAAATGTGGGGTGGGGTGAAACCTGCCACAGCAGCATCTCTGTGCATCTCTTTCCTGGAACCTTAAAGGTCAATCGAATCTATAACACTTCCAATGCTGGTGCTCAGGTGGACGAGCAGTGAGGCAGGAGGCCTTGGGACAATCAACCTCACCTGGAGGCTCCTGGGTAGAAGTTTTGCCCCTTCCCCCGTGTATGAGGGCTCCCACCTCAGCATGAAACAGTTACAAAAGAGGTGTCTGCACCCTCTGCACACCAAGAATGAGGAACGGGACAAAAAGCAGAGGAAGTGTTCGTCTCCGGCAACGTTCATTAAAAATTCCTGGGAGATAAAAAGAGAATCTGGGCAATAAAATAAAGTCTAACTTGTTTTTCCTTTGTGCTTTTTCTAATTGCATGTGCTCCTAGAGTTCCGCATGCAGAGGTCCCACACCCGGCACTTCAGACCCGATTTCCTAGTGCAGAATAGCTGGGTCGACACCTCAGCTAGCGGGGTCCCATGTAGACTCTGCGACATAGAGCCTGAGCTGCAGCCAGCCCAGCCCTCGAGATCTCCATCCCCACCCTCCTGCTGATGCTGCCAGGATCCCTACACAGCAGCCCAGCCCAAAGGCCGCGGGGGAGTGCACGCTCTCACCTCTCCATTCTGTTTTCAAAATATAAAGTTTCCTTTGCTTCTGAACCAAACTCAGTCTTGATCTGTTGGCTCCAAAGAAACTGGGCACGGGGACTCCTGTTGGGGTCCACTCTGGAGGATCAGTAACAGAAATTGAGAACATTGTAACTTCAATGAACAGATGTGTGAGCCAAACTGTAGTCAACCTAGAGCAGTGTATAAGGCTCGGGTAAAATAAGATGTTTCTAAGACTTACATCTGATATTTTCATCACTTTATTATAAGCAACTTTAGTGAAGACGTCTGTCTTATTTGTCAGGTCAACATTAGAGAAATGAAGTGATTTATTCCCAAGGATGTACATTGAATACTCTTGGCTGAAGCTTTAATCCTGTTTTGAATGTTTTTCCATTGAAAATGATACCTCTCTTTCAGCTTCCCCATATCTGAGAAGTATAAAATCTTATAATTTATTATTACCAAAGGGGAAAGGTAGGAGAAGGGATAAATTAACAGTTTGGGATTAACACATACACACTGCTATGTATAAAACAGATCATCAACAAGGAACTACTGTATAGCACAGGGAACTACACTGAATATTTTGCAATAACCTATAAGGGGAAATAATCTGGAAAATAATAGATATTTTTATTGACATCATCTGTGAATGACAGATAAAATGTAACCTAAGCAAGGCCAATGGTGAGCACTTCAGACTCTGAAGATTTCAATCATCTAAAGTTTGGACTCTGCCTATTTCCCAAGGCCCTTATTGGACATATATGTAGCCATAGCTTAAAAATTCCCCAGATTGGGGTTCAGGGAGGCACTGATTTGGAAAAATCCCTGGTGTTCTCCTTACATGCACGGGACCATTCCTACGGCTAAAACATGCCTGTCACACCTAGAGGATGGTACACCGTTTGATCGGAAACAGTTTGGAAAAGGCACCTCATCTCCTCATCGCCTGGTGCTCGGGTTCACCCCTCCAGCATCTTTCCTAACAATCTCCTCACTTGGGGATATCAGCACCGTCAACATCCTGTTGCACATATTTTGGAATTTGTCCAGAGGATGAAGCGGAAGGATGAGAAAAATTTAGAGACAAGTCCTAGGTGTTCGGACAGGCACATGCCACTCTAATTTCCAATCCGGAAGACTAATTCATCAAAGGCTAGAATTGCCCACGGAAACAGAATAGGGCTAGAGGAAATCCCGCTGTTTTGTGTCCTGTTTCCAAAAACACAAGTTGAAAAATGGAACTCAGGGGCACTAAAATTCATGAAACTGCAGAGTTGAAAATATCTATCGTCAAAAAATGTCTTGAGGTAAGTCACAGAAAAGGACTTTTAAGCAAGGGAGAGTGGCAGGAAACAGATTTGAAGAGGTAGAAAGGACTCCCCATTAAAGCAAAAGAAAAGGGGCTGAACATCGCCAATGATGCAGTTGGCCGAAAAGGGCGTATGCATTTTTTCTGAATATATACAAGTAAAGGCCATACACACTTTTTATCCAACCAAACAGGTGGGAACTGGAAATCAATACTACAAAATGTATCACTTCACATCAGTCAGAAGGGCCATCCACATAAAGTGTAAACACCAGAAATGCAGGACAGGGTGAGGAGAAAAGATAGCCCTGTGAGGCTGATAGTGGAAATGTAATTTGCCAACGGCCACTCTGGAGAAGTGTATTGTGTTTGCTAAAAGATCTAAAAAATGAGCTACAAAGCATAGGGCACTTGCACTCATGGGCGTATACCTTGGGAAAAACAAAAATCGACAGAAAACAGGCACCCCAACGTTTACCACCTCTCTGTTAAAAAGGGCCTCAAGTTGGATATAAAATAAATATCCCTGGAAGGATAAAATGGATAAAAGAGATGGGGTGCTTATGTAGAGTGGAATATTACTCATCCAGAAATCAATGAAATAAGGCCAGTTGTAACAACTCTGTAGGAGATACATACGATCATTCTAAGTGACGTATGTCAGAAAGAAAAAGACACATATCATAAGATGTCACTTAAAGGTGGAATCAAAAATGGCTACATATGAAATAAATTATAAAACATAAACATAGTCAAATATGTAGGAAATAGACATAAGGCTGCTAAATGGGAAAGGTGGAGAAGCTTGAGGTATTATCCAGGAGGTTGAAATTAGCAAAGATACCATTCCAAGTACCAAATTGAATAACTGACAAGGCCTACACCGTACCTCAAAGAACTGCACTCAGCACACTCAAGTCACTGGAAAATAATACATATGACTGGTAAGCATCTGAAAAAGAATTTATTGTTGTCTCACAGTACATGAATCAAGTGGATGCACAGCAGCAAAAAACAGAGCTTTGAAATTCAGCTGTAACCAATATAAAAATAAATTTAAAAATATGTATAAAAACAGTGAGACAGACAAAAATTCTTACAACTTTTGTTGGAGGGCTATGATGTAACATGGATTGAACACATGTAGACCCACAGCAGGATGATATATAAGGCTGGAAGCTATGCACGCTAAGAGATGTTAGAGAGGCTGGGTGAGGAAATGCACACCTTTTAAAGTAATACTGCCTGGTACCCTATCCATGGGTCCCAAATCTGTAGGTTCAAGGGAATCTTCTGACAGCGAAAACATGCCTGGAAAACCAAGATGAACGTACACCATGTGCTCAGGAAAGGTATCTAAAATGCACCTCATTTTTGATCTCCTGTTGCTGGGTTTCGCCATTCCAGCCACATTACTAACAATCTCCCCACTTGGAGAATCAGCACCTTTAACCTCCTGTTTCACACAGTTTGCAATTTCTGCAGAGGATAAACGGGAAGAGGGGGAACCAATGAGAGACTAGCTGTAGGAGTTTTGACAGGCACATGTCACTCTAATTTCCCATTAGGAAGAAGAATTAACCAAAGGCACAGCCTGCCTCCCAAGAACCAGAATAGGCCTGGAAGCAATACAATGGTTTGGCGGCCAGCTCACAAAAAATGCGAGTTGAAAAATGGAGCTCGGGAGCAGACAATTCGAAGACCTGCAAAGATATAAATGATAACCAACGTCCAAAAATATATTCAGGTAAGGCAACGAAGAGGATCTGAATGAGTGGCAGAATTGCAGGAAATAGATTTCAAAAGGTAGATTGTACTCACTTTTAAAGCATATGAAAAGCAGCAGAATTTCTAAAATGATGCAGTTGGGCAAAAGGGTGTATGCATTTTTTCGTGAATATCTTCAGGAAAAAAACAAATACGGAGTTTTTGGCCAACCAAGCAAGCGGGAAATGCAAGTCCGCTCAACAAAGAAGTCTCAATTTCCACTGCTCAGAAAGGCCATCCAAAAATATGTACAAACCAGAAATGCAGGAGAGGCCATGGAGAACACGGAGCCTGGTCACGCTGATGGCTGGGGTATAAATATCCAAGAGCCAATCTGAAGAAGTGTATGCTGTTTCCTAAAACATCTAAAATACAAAGCCCCCGAGCACAGGGGACTTCAACTCATGGGCATATGACTTGGGAAGACTAAATATCAACAATACACAGGCACCCCAAAATTTAGGACTGCTCTGCATACAAGAACCTCCACTTCGGTACACATAAAATATCCAAGGAAAAAGAGAAATGCATAAAGAACTTGTGGTAATTTTGTACAACGGAATATCACTCAGACGTGATATCAATGCCATAAGGCCAGTAGCAACATAATGAGTGGATTAAGGTACGATGATTCTAAGTGCAGTAAGTCACAGAGAAAAAGAATCTAATCGTAAGATATCACTTATTGAGGTAATGTCAACATGACAACACATGAACTGAATTAGGAAAGAGAACAGAGTCTCACATTTAGAAAACACTCTTATGCCTGCTTAAGGGGAAAGTAGAGGTGGGGTGATGCATAAAACCAGAGTTTGATATTAGCACAGGTACCATTCCATAAACCAAATACAGAATAGACAAGACCTACACTTTCCTCAGTGAACGGGACTCAACACCCCTATTCCACGCAGAGGAATATATGTGACTAGTAAAAAAACTTAAAACCTATGTATTGATATGTCTCTGTAAGGGAATCAGTTGTGTCTAGACCGGCATAAACACGTCCGTGAAAATCTGTTGCACCCCATTATAAAAATGAATTTCAAAAACAAAACAAAATAACACTGAAATTCTTACACAATTCCTTCAGGGGTTCTGATGAAACCTGGAATGACCCTATCTGCAAAGACAGCTAGATGAGACATAAGGCTGGACACCGGGGAATGAGAGGACTGGTGAGATTGGGAGAGAAAATGCAGACCCTTTAAAGTAGTAATGCATGCCACCATTCCATGGGTCCCAAATCTCCAGGTAGAAGGGAATATCACTACAGTTATAACATGTATGGGAAACCTAGAGAATGAACACACTGTTTTGGCAAAAGGTTTCTAAAAGTCTCCTAATTTTTCCTCTCCTTGTGCTCCAATTTGGCATTCCAACTGCTTTACTATCAATCTCCCAACTTTGGAGAGTCAACCCCTATAACCTCCTGGTTCGCACAGTTTGCTAATTGTGCAGAGGATGAAAGGGAAGAGGGAAAACCAATCAGAGAGTAGATGAAGGCATTTGGACAGGCACATGTCACTCTAATTTCCCGTTCAGGAAGAAGAATTAACCAAAGCCTCAGCCAACAGCAGGGAACCAGTATAGTCAGCCCTGGAACCAGTATAGGTCCTGAAGCAATATTGTGGATTTGCGGTCAGCTCACAAAAATGAGATTTCAAAATTTGAGCTCAGGGGCACAGAAATTCACAAACCTTTCAGTTATAAAGAACTACTCAATTCCAAGAATCTGTTGAGGAAAGGCAAAGAAGTGGACTTGAAAATGAGGCAGAATTGCACAAAACATATTTCAAGAGGTAAATTAGAATCACATTTAAAGCTCAGGAAAAGCATCACAACTTCGACAATGATGCACTTGGCCAAAAAGGGCGTATGACTTTTCTCCTGAATATATTCAGGAGAAAACGCATACGCCCTTTTTGGCCAATCAAGCAAGCACACAATGCAAATCCACACTACCAAGAATTGACACTTCCCACCAGTAAAAAGGGATATCCGAAAATCTGTAAAAACCACAAAGGCAAGAGAGAGATGACAAGGGCATGAAGCAATGTGATCCCAAGGGTCATGGAGGATTGTGATGACAAGTGCATGGAGCATTGTGATGACAAGATTATGTAGCATTTGCTGACAAAGGCATGGAGCATTGTGATGACAAGGTTCATGGAGCACTGTGATGACAAACCTCAAGGAGCATTGTGATTAGAGTGGTCATGGAGCACTGGGATGACAAGGGCATGGATCATTGTGATGACAAGGGTCATGGAGCATTTTGATCACAAGAGTCCTGGATCATTGTGTTGTCAGGGTTCATGGAGCGTTGTGATGACAGTGGTCCTGGAGCATTGTGATGACAGGGGTCATGGAGCATTGTGGTAAGAAGGTCAAGGAGCATTGGGCTGAAAATGTTCATGGAGTATTGTGATGACAGGGATCATGGAGCATTGTGATAACAAGGTACTGGAGCATTGTGATAAGAAGACCATGGAGCCTTGTGATGACAAGTCTCATGGAGCATTGTGATGAAAAGGGGCATGGCGCATTGTGATTACAGGGGTCTTGAAGCATTGTGATGACAAGGGCATGGAGCATTGGGATGAGAAGGCCATGGAGCGTTCTGATGACATGGATCACGGAGCACTGTGATGACAAGGGTAAGGAGCATTGTGATTACATGGGTCTTGGAGCACTGTGATGAAAAGGGCATGGATCATTGTGATGAAAAAGCCATGGAGCCTTGTCATGACAGGGTTCCAGGAGCAGAGTGACGACAAGTGTCAGGGAGCATTGTGATGACAAGGGTATTGAGCATTGTGATGACAAAGGTCATGGAGCATTGTGATGAGAAGACCATGGATCATTGTGATTGCGAGCGTCATGGGGCGCTGTGATGATAAGTGTTATGGAACATTTTGCTCAGAAGGATTTTGAGCATTGTGATGACAACGGCATGGAGCATTGTGATAAAAGGGGCATGAAACATTCGTCTGACAAATTTCATGGAATATTGTGATGACAGTGGGCATTTCACATTGTGATGACAAGGGCATGGAGCACTGTGGTGACAAAGGTCACAGAGACTTGTGTGACCAGAGCATGGACCATTGTGATATAAAATGTCATATAGCATTGTGATGATTAGAGTCACGGAGCATTGTGATGACAGGGGTCATGGAGCATTGTGATGACAAAGGCATGGAGCATTGTGATGACAGGGGCCTGGAACATTGGTCTGACAATTTTCATAGATTATTGTGATGACAGTGGGCATGGCTCATTGTGATGACAACGGCATGGAGCATTGTGATGCCAAGTGTCATGGAGCATTGTGATGACAAGTGTTATGGAACATTGTGATCAGAAGGTTTTGGAGCATTGTGATGACAGAGGTCATTGAGCATTTTGATTTCCTTGTGATGACAATAGCATGAAATATTATGGTGATGGGCACGGTGCATTGTGATGACATGGTTCATGAAGCATTGAGAAGAAAAGTGGCATGGGGCATTGTGATTACAGGGGTGTTGGAGCATTGTGATGACAAGGGCAAGGAGCATTGTGATTACAGGGGTCTTGGAGCATTGTGATGACAATGGTCATGGAGGCTTGTGATGACAAGGCCGTGGAACATTGTGATAGCAGGGTTCATGGAGCATTGTTATGACAGGGGTAATTGAGCATTGTGATGACAAGGGTATGGGGCATTGGTCTGAAAAGTTTCATGGATTATTTTGATGAGAGTGGGCATGGAGCATTGTGATGACAAGGGCACGGAACACTGTGATACATAGATCATGCAGGATTGTAATGACAAGGGCATGTAGCATTGTGTTCAGAAGGACATCGAGCATTGTGATTACAAGAGTCACGGAGATCTGGGATGACAAGTGCATGGAGCAATGTGATGAGAGGGTTCATGGAGCATTGTGATGACATTGGAATGGAGCATTGTGATGCCAATGGTCATGGAGCTTTGTGATGACAAATGTCATGGAGGATTTTGATGACATGTGTTATGGATCATTGTGAGGTCAGGGGTCATGGAGCATTGTGATGAAAAGGATCATGGAGCATTTTGATTACATGGCTAATGGAGCATTGTGATGCCAGGTGTCATGGAGCACTGTGATGATAAGGGCATGTAGTATTGTGATGACAGAGGTCAGGGAAAATTGTGATGAGAAGGGTGAGGGAGTATTGTTATGACTAGTGATGGAACATTGTGATATCAGTGGTGACGGATCATTTTGATGAGAAGTGCATGCAGCATTGTGATGACAAGCTGGTGGAGCATTTTGCTGACAAGTGCATGGAGCATTGTGATGACAAGTTTCATTGAGTATTGTGCTGAGAAAGGCATAGAGCATTGTGATGACAAGGGTCATGGAGAATTGTGATGAAAAGTTCATGGAGCATTGTGGTGACACAGGTCACAGAGCCTTGTGATGACGAGGCATTGACCATTGTGATGACAAAGATCATGAAGCATTGTGGTGAATGGAGTCACGGGGCATTGTGATGACAGGGGTCGTGGAGCATTGTGATGTCAAGGGCATGGAGCATTGTGATGACAGGGGCATGGAGCATTGGTCTCACAAATTTCATGGATTATTGTGATGACAGTGGGCATGGTGCATTGTGATGAAAAGAGCATGGAACATTGTGAAGACAACGTCATGGATTATTGTTAAGACAGGTGTCAGGGAACAATGTGATGACATATGTCACGGTCCATTGTGATGCCAATGACTTGGAGCATTGTGATGCCAAGTGTCATGGAGGATTGTGATGACAAAGGTAAAGGAGCATTGTGATGATCAGGACATGGAGCAATGTGATGGCAAGACCGTGGAGCATTGTGATGAGAAGACCATGGATAATTGTGATGACGAGCATCATGGAGCTTTATGATGAAAAGAGCCATGGAGCATTCTGACATAAGATATCACTTATGAAGGAAATGTAAACATGGCTAAACATGAACTGAATTAGGAAAGAGAACAGAGTCTCACATTTAGAAAACATACTTATGGCTGCTTAGGGGAAAGAAAGGTGGGAAGATGCACAAAACCAGAGTTTGATATTAGCACAGGTACCGTTCCATAATCCAAATACAGAATAGACAAGACCTACTCCTTCCTCAGTGAACGGGACTCAACACCCCTATTCCCCGCAGAGGAATATATCTGATTAGTAAAAATCTTTTTTTTTTTTTTTTTTTTTTTTTTTTTTTTTTTTTTTTTTGCGGTATGTGGGCCTCTCACTAATGTTGCCTCTCCCGTTGCGGAGCACAGGCTCCGGACACGCAGGCTCAATGGCCATGGCTCATGGGCCAAGCTGCTCCCCAGCCTGTGGGATCCTCCCAGACAGGGGCACGAACCCGTGTCTCCTGCATCGGCAGGGAGACCCTCAACCACTGCGCCACCAGGGAAGCCCCTGATTAGTAAGAATCTTAAAACCAATGTATCAATATGTCTCCGTAAGGGAATCAAATCTGTCTAGACCGGCATAAACACGTCAGTGAAAATCAGCTCAACCTCATTATAAAAATGAATTTCAAAAACAAAACAAAAAAAAAAGCGAAATTCTAACACAATTCCTTCAGGTGATATGATGAAACCTGTAATGACCCTATCTAAAACGACAGCTGTATGAGACATAAGGCTGGTCACTTGGGACTGAGAGGATTGGTGAGATTGAGTGAGAAAATGCAGACGCTTTAAAGCAATAATGCATTCCACCAATTCCATGGGTCCCAACTCTCCAGGTAGAAGGGAATATCACTACAGTTATAACATGTATGAGAAACGTAGAGAGTGTACACACTGTGAATTCTAAAGGATTCCAAAACTCAACTAATAGTCCCTCTCCTGGTGCTCCAGTTTGACTTTCCAACTGCTTAACTATCAATCTCCCAAATTGAAGAGACAGTCCCTTTAACCTCCTGGTTCGCACAGGTTGCCAATTTGACAGAGGATGAAAGGGAAGAGGGAGAACCAATGAGAGAGCAGTTGTTAGGCATTTGGACGGGCACATGTCACTCTAATTTCCCGGCAGGAAGAAGAATTAACCAAAGTCTCAGGCAGCCGCCGGGAACCAGTATAGGTCCTGAACCAAAATTTTGGACTTGTGGTCAGCTCACAAAAAAAGAGGTGAAAATTGGAGCTCAGGGGCACAGCAATTCACAAACTGGCAGAGTAATAAAGGACAACTATCGTCCAAAAATCTGTTCAGGGAAGGCAACGAGGCAGACTTGAAAGCGAGGCAGAATAGTAGGAAACAGATTTCAAGAGGTACATTGGAATCGCCTTTAAAGCACAGGAAGAGGGGCACAACTTCGACAATGATGCACTTGGCCAAACAGGGCGTATGTGTTTTCTCCTGAATATATTCACGCGGAAATGCATACGCCCTGTTTGGTCAAGCAAGCAAGCGGGCAATGCAATTTGGCACTGCAAAGAAGGATCACTTCCCACCGTTAAAAAGTGACACCCGCAAAATGTGTAAAAACATCAAAGGCAAGACAGGCCCTGGAGAACAGGGAGCCTCGTTATGCTGATGGGCAGGATGTAAATTTCCCACTACCTCTCTGGAGGAGTGCATTGTTCTCCCTAAAACAGGTAAACAACAGAGTTACAGAGCCAAGGGCACTTCCAGTATAGGGAATATAACTTGGGAAAACTGAAAATCAATAAGACAGAGCCACACCAAAATTTAGGGCTGCACTGCTTTCAATAACCTCAACTTGGGTACACCATATATATCCCAGGAAATACAAAAATGCTTCAACAACTTGTGTTACTTACGTAGGATGGAATATCACTCAGCCATGAAATAAATGTCATAAGGCCAGTAGCAGCAAAATGAGTGGATTCAGGTACCATGATTCTAAGTGAAATAAGTCACAGAGAAAAAGAAACTTATCAAAAGATATCACTTATGAAGGTCCTGTAACATGGCTAAACATGAACTGATTTAAGAAAGAGAGCAGAGTCTCACATTTAGAAAACTCTCTTATGACTGCTTAAGGGGAAGGAGAGGTGGGGTGATGCATAAAACCAGAGTTTGATATTAGTACAGGTACCGTTTCAAAAACCAAATACGTAATAGACAAGACCTATACTCTCCTCAGTGAAAGGGACTCAAAACCCCATATTTCACGCAGAGGAATATATCTCACTAGTCAGAAACTTAAAACCTATATATTCATATGTCTCCGTAAGGGTATCAAGTCTGTCTAGACTGGCAGAAACATGGCAGTGAGAATCATCTCAAACCCACGATAAAAAGGAATTTCAAAAACAAAAGAGAAAAACAGGGAAATTCTTTACAATTCCTTCAGGGTCTCTGATGAAACCTTGTATGACCAAATCTACAATGAGAGCTGGATGTGGCATAATGCTGGATAATTGGGACTGAGAAGATTGGTGAGATTGGGTGAGCAAATGCAGACCCTTACAAGCAATAATGCGTGGCACATATTCCAAGGGTCCCAACTCTCCAGGTTGAAGGGAATATTACTACAGCTATAACATATACGGCAAACCTAGAGAATGGACACACTGTGAATATGAAAGGTTTCTAAAACTCAACTAATAGTCCCTATCCTGGTGCTCCAGTTTGACTTTCCAACTGCTTTACTATCAATCTCTCAACTTGTAGAGACAGACACTTTAACCTCCTGGTTCGCACAGGTTGTCAAATTGGCAGAGGATGAAAGGGAAAAGGGAGAACCAATGAGAGAGTAGCTGTTAGGCATTTGGACGGGCACATGTCACTCTAATTTCCTGGCAGGAAGAAGAATTAATCAAAGTCTCAGCCACCCGCCGGGAATCAGTATAGTTCCTGAACCAAAATTTTGGACTTGCGGTCAGCTCACAAAAAAAGAGTTGAAAAATGGAGCTCAGGGGCACAGCAATTCACAAAGTGGCAAAGAAATAAAGGACAACTATCATCCAAAAATCTGTTGAGGGAAGGCAACGATGCATACTTGAAAGCGAGCCAGAATAGCAGGAAACAGATTTCAAAAGGTACATTGGAATCGCCTTCAAAGCACAGGAAGAGGGGCACAACTTCGACAATGATGCACTTGGCCAAAAAGGGCGTATGTGTTTTTTCCTGAATATATTCAGGAGGAAACGCATATGCCCTGTTTGGCCAAGCCAGTAAGCGGGCAATGCAAATCTGCACTACAAAGAAGTATCACTTCCCACCGTTCAAAAGGGACATCCGAAAAATATGTAAAAATCAGGAAGAAAGACAGGCCCTGGAGAACAGGGAGCCTAGTTATGCTGATGGGCAGGATGTAAATTTCCAACTGCCTCTCTGGAGGAGTGCACTGTGCTCCCTAAAAGAGGTAAACAACAGAGATACAGAGCCAAGGGCATTCCAGTCTAGGGAATATAACTTGGGAAAACTGAAAATCAATAAGACACAGCCACACCAAAATTTAGGGCTGCACTGCTTACAATATCCTCAACTTGGGTACAACATATATATCCCAGGAAAGACAAAAATGCTTCAAGAAATTGTGTTACTTACGTACGATGGAATATCCTTCAGCCATGAAATCAATGTCATAAGGCCAGTAGCATCAAAATGAGTGGATTCAGGTACCATGATCCTAACTGAAATAAGTCACAGAGAAAAAGAAAGTAATCATAAGATATCACTTATGAAAGTCCTGTAACATGGCTAAACATGAACTGAGTTAGGAAAAAGAACAGAGTCTCACATTTAGAAAACACTCTTATAACTCCATAAGGGGGAAGGAGAGGTGGGGTGATGCATAAAACCAGAGTTTGATATTAGTACAGGTACCGGTCCAAAAATCAAATACGTAATAGACAAGACCTACACTTTCCTCAGTGAAAGGGACTCAAAACCCCATATTTCGCGCAGAGGAACATATCTGACTAGTAAGAATCTTAAAACCTATGCTTTCATATGTCTCCATAAGGGAATCAAGTGTGTCTAGACTGGCATAAACATGGCAGTGAGAATCAGCTCAAACCCACTATGAAAAAGAATTTCAAAAACAAAACAAAAAAAGAGCGAAAATCTTTACAATTCCTTCAGGGGCTGTGATGAAACCTGGAATGACCATATCTACAATGACAGCTGGATGTGGAATAAGCCTGGACACTTGGGACTGAGATGATTGGTGAGTTTCGGTGAGCAAATGCAGACCATTTAAAACAATAATGCGTGGCACGCATTCCAATGGTCCCAACTCTCCAGGTTGAAGGGAATATTACTACAGTTATTACATGTACGGGAAACTTAGAGAATGGACACACTCTGAATACGAAATGTTTCTAAAACTCAACTAATAGTCCCTCTCCTGGTGCTCCGGTTTGAATTTCCAACTGTTTTATTATCAATCTCCCAACTTGGAGAGACAGCCCGTTTAACCTCCCGGTTCGCACAGGTTGCCAGTTTGGCAGAGGATGAAAGGGAAGATGGAGAACCAATGAGAGAATAGCTGTTAGGCATTTGGACGGGCACATGTCACTCTAATTTCCCGGAAGGAAGAAAAATTAATCAAATTCTCAGCCACCCACTGGGAACCTGTATAGTTCTTGAACCAAAATTTTGGACTTGTGGTCAGCTCACAAATAATGAGTTGAAAAATGGAGCTCAGGGGCACAGAAATTCACAAACTGACAGAGTACTAAAGGGCAACTATCGTCCAAAAATCTGTTGAGGGAAGGCAACGAGGCGGACAAGAAAGCGAGCCGGAATAGCAGAAAACAGATTTCAAGAGGTACATAGGAATCGCATTTAAAGGACAGGAAGAGGGGCACAACTTCGACAATGATGCACTTGGCCAAAAAGGGCGTATGCGTTTTCTCCTGAATATATTCAGGAGAAAACGCATACGCCCTTTTTGGCCAAGCAAGCAAGCGGGCAATGCAAATCTGCACTACAAAGAAGTATCACTTCCCACCGGTCAAAAGGGACATCCGCAATATGTGTAAAAACCAGAAAGGCAAGACAGGCCCTGGAAAACAGGGAGCCTAGTTATGCTGATGGGCAGGATGTAAATTGCCAACTGCCTCTCTGGAGGAGTGCATTGAGTTCCCTAAAACAGGTAAACAACAGAGCTACAGAGCCAAGGGCACTTCCAGTCTAAGGAATATACATTGGGAAAAGTAAAAATCAATAAGACAGAGGCACCCCAAAATTTAGGGCTGCACTGCTTACAAGAACCTCAACTTGGGTACACCTTAAATATCCCAGGAAAGACAAAATTGGTTCAAGAAATTGTACTTACGCACGATGGAATATCCCTCATACATGAAATCAATGTCATAAGGCCAGTAGCAGCAAAATGAGTTGATACAGGTACGATGATTCTAAGTGAAGTAAGGCAGACAGAAAAAAAAACTTATAATAAGATATCACTTATGAAGGTCCTGTAAACATGGCTACACATGAACAGAGTTAGGAAAGAGAACAGAGTCTCACGTTTAGAAAACACTCTTATGCCTGCTTAAGGGGAAAGGAGTGGAGGGGTGATGCATAAAACCAGAGTTTGATATTCGTACAGCTACCGCTCCAAAAACCAAATATGGAATAGACAAGACCTACACCTTCCTCAGTGAAAGGGACTCAAAACCCCATATTTCCCACAGAGGAATATATATGACTAGTAAGAAGCTTAAAACCTATGTATTGATATGTCTCCGTAAGGGAATGAAGTTGGTTTAGACAGGCATAAACATGGCATTGAGAATCAGCTCAAACCCTCTATAAAAAGGAATTTCAAAAACAAAACAAAAAAGCATTGAAGTTCTTTACAATTCCTACAGGGGTTCTGATGAAACATGGAATGACCCTCTCTACAAGGACAGCTGGATGTGGCATAAGCCTGGACTCTTGGGACTGAGAGGTTTGGTGAGATTCAGTGAGTAAATTCAGACCATTTAAAGCAAAAATGCGTGGCACACATTCCAAGGGTCCCAAATATCCAGGTTGAAGGGAATATTACTACAGCTATAACATGTACGGGAAACCTAGAGAATGGACACACTGTGAATACGAAAGGTTTCTAAAACTCAACTAAGAGTCCCTCTTATGGTGCTCCGGTTTGAATTTCCAACTGCTTTATTATCAATCTCCCAACTTGGACAAACATCCCCTTTAACCTCCTGTTTCTCACAGGTTGCCAAATTGGCAGAGAATGAAAGGGAAGAGGGAGAACCAATGAGAGAATAGCTGTTAGACATTTGGACGGCACATGTCACTCTAATTTAGTGAAAGGAAGAAGAAATAATCAAATTCTCAGCCACCCACTGAGAACCTCTATAAGTTCTGAACCAAAATTTTCGACTTGTGGTCAGCTCACAAAAAAATGAGTTGAAAATTGGAGCCCAGGGGCACAGCAATTCACAAACTGGCAGAGTACTAAAGGGCAAATATCGTCCAAAAATCTGTTGGGGGAAGGCAACGAGGTGGACCTGAATGCGAGCTGGAATAGCAGGAAACAGATTTCAAGAGTTATATTGGAATCACCTTCAAAGAACAGGAAGAGGGGCACATCTTCGAAAATGATGCACTTGGCCAAAAAGGGTTTATGCGTTTTCTCCTGAATATATTCAAGAGAAAAAGCATACGCCCCTTTTGGCCAAGCAAGCAAGCCAGCAATGCAAATCTCCACTACAAAGAAGTATCACTTCCCACTGGTCAAAAGGGACATCCACAAAATGTGTAAAAATCAGAAAGGCAAGGCAGGCCCAAGAGAACAGGGAGCCTTGTTATGCTGATGGGTGAGATGTAAATTGCCAACTCCCTCTCTGGAGGAGTGCATTGTGTTCCCTAAAACAGGTAAAAACCGGAGCTACAGAGACAAGTGCACTTCCAGTCTAGGGAATATACCTTGGGAAAACTGAAAATCAATAAGACAGAGCCACCCTAAAATTTAGGGCTGCACTGCTTACAAGAACCTCAACTTGGGTACACCTTAAATATCCCAGGAAAGACAAAAATGGTTCAAGAAATTGTGTTACTTTCGTAGGATGGAATATCCTTCAGCCATGAAATCAATGTCATAAGGCCAGTAGCAGCAAAATGAGTGGATTCAGGTACGATGATTCTAAGTGAAATAAGTCACAGAGAAAAAGTAACTTATCATAAGATATCACTTATGAAGGTCCTGTAAACATGGCTGCACATGAACTGAGTTAGGAAAGAAAACAGAGTCTCACATTTAGCAAACACTCTTATGCCTGCTTATGGGGGAAGGAGAGGTGGGGTGATGCATAAAACCAGAGTTTGATATTAGTACAGGTACCGTTCCAAAAACCAACTATGTATTATACAAGTCCTAAACCTTCCTCAGTGAAAGGGACTCAAAACCGCATATTTCCCACAGAGGAATATATCTGACTTGAAAGAATCTTAAAACGTATGTATTGATATGTCTCCGTACGGGAATCAAGTGTGTCTAGATTGGCATAAATACGGCAGTGAGAATCAACTCGAACCCACAATAAAAAGGAATTTCAAAAACAAAACAATAAAATAGGGAATTTCTTTACAATTCCTTAAGGGGCTCTGATGAAACCTGGAATGACACTATCTACAACGACAGCTGGATGTGGCATAAGCTGGACACTTGGGACTGAGAGAATTTGTGAGATTGGGTCTGCAAATTCAGACCATTGAAAGCAATAATGAGTGGCACACATTCCAAGGATCCCAACTCTCCAGGTAGAAGGGAATATTACTACAGCTATAACATGTACGGGAAACCAAGAGAATGGACACACTGTGAATACGAAAGGTTTCTAAAACTCAACTAATAGTCCCTCTCCTGGTGCTTTGGTTTGAATTTCCAACTGCTTTACTATCAATCTCCCAAATGGAGAGACAGCCCCTTTAACCTCCTGGTTCTCACAGGTTGCAAATTAGGAAAAGGATGAAACGAAAGATGGAGAACCAATGAGAGAGTAGCTGTTAGGCATTTGGATGGGCACATGTCACTCTAATTTCCTGGCAGAAAGAAGAATTAACCAAAGTCTCAGCAACCCGCAGGGAACCAGTATAGATCCTGAAGGAAAATTTTGGACTTGCGGTCAGCTCACAAAAAACGAGTTGAAAAATGGAGCTGAAGGGCACAGCAATTCACAAACTGGCAGAGTAATAAAGGGCAACTACCGTCCAAAAATCTGTTGAGGGAAGGCAACGAGGCGGACTTGAAAGCGAGCCAGAATAGCAGGAAACAGATTTCAAGAGGTACATTGGAATCGCCTTTAAAGCACAGGAAGAGGGGCACAACTTCGACAATGATGCACTTGGCCAAAAAGGGCGTATGGGTTTCCTCCTGAATATATTCAGGAGGAAACACATACGCCCTTTTTGGCCAAGCAAACAAGCGGGCAATGCAATTCTGCAGTACAAAGAAGTATCACTTCCCAGCAGTCAAAAGGGACATCCTCAAAATGTGTAAAAACCAGAAAGGCAAGACAGGCCCTGGAGAACAGGGAGCCTAGTTATGCTGATGGGCAGGATGTAAATTGGAAACTGCCTCTCTGAAGGAGTGCATTGTGTTCCTTAAAACAATTAAACAACAGAGCTATGGAGCCAAGGGCACTTCCAGTCTAGGGAATATACCTTGGGGAAAGTGAAAATCAGTAAGACAGAACCATCCCAAAATTTAGGGCTGCACTGCTTACAAGAACCTCAACTTGGGTACAACTTAAATACCCCAGGAAAGACAAAATTGCTTCAAGAAATTGTGGTACTTACGTACGATGGAATATCCCTCCGCCATGAAATCAAAGTCATAAGGCCAGAAGCAGCAAAATGAGTGGATTCAGCTACGATGATTCTAAGTGAAATAAGTCACAGAGAAAAAGAAAATTATCATAAGATATCACTTATGAACGTCCTGTAAACATGGCTACACATAAACTGAGTTAGGAAAGAGAACAGAGTCTCACATTTAGCAAACACTCTTATGCCTTCTTAAGGGGAAAGGAGAGGAGGGGTGATGCATAAAACCAGAGTTTCATATTCGTACAGCTACCTTTCCAAAAAGAAATATGGAATAGACAAGACCTACACCTTCCTCAGTGAAAGGGACTCAAAACCCCATATTTCCTGCAGAGGAATATATCTGACGAGTAAGAATCTTAAAACCTATGTATTGATATGTCTCCATAAGGGAATCAAGTGGGTTTAGACGGGCATAACCATGGCAGTGAGAATCAGATCAAACCCACTATAAAAAGGAATTTCAAAAACAAAACAAAAAAACAGGGAAATTCTTTACAATTCCTACAGGGGCTCTGATGAAACCTGGAAAGGCCCTCTGTACAAGGACAGCTGGATGTGGCATAAGCCTGGACACTTGGGACTGAGAGGTATTTTGAAATTCAGTGTGCAAATGCAGACCATTTAAATCAATAATGCGTGGCACACATTCCAAGGGTCCCAACTCTCCAGGTTGAAGGGAATATTACTACAGCTATAACATGTACGGGAAACCTAGAAAATGGACACACTGTGAATACGAAAGGTTTCTAAAACTCAACTAATAATCCCCCTCCTGGTGCTCCGGTTTCACTTTCCAACTGCTTTACTATCAATGTCCCAAATTGGAGAGACAGCCCCTTTAACCTCCTTGTTCTAACAGGTGGCCAATTTTGTAGAGGATGAAAGGCAAGAGGGAGAACCAATGAGAGAGTAGCTGTTAGGCATTTGGACGGGCACATGTCATTCTAATTTCCGGGAGGAAGAAGAATTAACCAAAGTCTCAGACACACGCCGGGAACCAGTAAAGGTCCTGAACCAAAATTTTGGACTTGCGGTCAGCTCACAAAAAACGAGTTGAAAAATGGAGCTCAGGGGCACAGCAATGCACAAATTGGCAGAGTAGTAAAGGACAACAATCGTCCGAAAATCTGTTGACGGAAGGCAACGAGGTGGACTTGAAAGTGAGCCAGAATAGCAGGAAACAGATTTCAAGAGGTACATTGGAATCGCCTTTAAAGCACAGGTATAGGGGCACAACTTCGACAATGATGCACTTGGCCAAAAAGGGCTTATGCGTTTTCTCCTGAATATATTCAGGAGAAAACGCTTACGCGCTTTTTGGCCAAGCAAGCAAGTGGGCAATGCAAATCTGCACTACAATGAAGTATCACTTCCCACCGGTCAAAAGGGACATCCGCAAAAGGTGTAAAATCCAGAAAGGCAAGATAGGCACTGGAGAACAGGGAGCCTAGATATGCTGATGGACAGGATGTAAATTGCCAACTGCCTCTCTGGAGGAGTGCACTCTGTTCCCTAAAACAAGGAAACAACAGAGCTACAGAGCCAAGGGCACTTCCAGTCTAGGGAATACACCTTGGGAAAACTGAAAATCAATAAGATAGAGCCACCACAAAATTTAGGCCTGCACTGCTTACAAGAACCTCAACTTGGGTGTACCTTAAATATCCCAGGAAAGACAAAAATGGTTCAAAAAATTGTGGTATTTATATACGATGTAATATCCCTCAGCCATGAAATCAATGTCATAAGGCCAGTAGCATCAAAATGAGTGGATTCAGGTACGATGACTCTAAGTGAAATAAGGCACAGAGAAAAATAAATTTGTCATAAGATATCACTTATGAAGATCCTTTAAACATGGCTACACATGAACTGAGTTAGAAAAGAGAACAGAGCCTCACATTTAGAAAACACACTTGTGCCTGCTTAAGGGGGAAGGAGAGGTGGGGTGATGCATAAAACCAGAGTTTGATATTAGTACAGGTACCGTTCCAAAAACCAAATACGGAATAGACAAGACCTACACTTTCCTCAGTGAAAGGGACTCAAAACGCCATATTTCCCACAGAGGAATATATCTGACTGGTAAGAATCTTAAAATCTATGTATTGATAAGTGTCCGTAAGGGAATCAAGTGTTTCTAGACTGGCATAAACATGGCAGTGAGAATCAGCTAAAACCCATTATAAAAACGAATATCAAAAAGAAAACAAAAAAACAGGGAAATTCTTTACAATTCCTTCAGGGGCTCTGATGAAACCTGGAATGACCCTATGTAAAATGACAGCTGGATATGGCATAAGGCTGGACACTTGGGACTGAGAAGTTTGGTGAGATTCGGTGAGCAAATGCAGACCCTTTAAAGCAGTAATGCGTGGCACACATTCCAAGGGTCCCAACTCTACAGGATGAAGGGAATATTACTACAGCTATAACATGTACGGGAAACCTAGAGAATGGACACACTGTGAATACGAAAGGTTTCTATAACTCAACTAATAATCCCTCTCCTGGTGCTCCGGTTTGACTTTCCAACTGCTTTACTATCATTCTTCCAACTTGGAGAGACAGTCCATTTAACCTCCTGGTTCGCACAGGTGGCCAATTTGGGAGAGAATGAAAGGGAAGAGGGAGAACCAATGAGAGAGTAGCTGTTAGGCATTTGGACGGCACATGTCATTCTAATTTTCTGGAAGGAAGAAGAATGAACCAAAGTCTCAGACAGCCGCCGGGAACCAGTATAGGTCCTGAATCAAAATTTTGGACTTGCGGTCAGCTCACAAAAAACGAGTTGAAAAATGGAGCTCAGGGGCACAACAATGCACAAACTGACAGAGTAATAAAGGACAACAATCGTACCAAAATCTGTTGAGGGAAGGCAACGAGGCGGAATTGAATGCGAGCCAGAATAGCAGGAAACAGATTTCAAGAGGTACATTGGAATCGCCTTTAAAGCACAGGAAGAGGGGCACAACTTCGACAATGATGCACTTGGCCAGCAAGAGCGTATGTGTTTTCTCCTGAATATATTCAGGAGAAAACGCGTAGGTCCTTTTTTGGCCAAGCAAGCAAGCGGGCAACGCAAATCTGAACTACAATGAAGTATCACTACCCACCTGTCAAAAGGGAAATCCGCAAAATGTGTAAAAGCCAGAAAGAGAAGACAGGCCCTGGAGAATAGGGAGCCTAGTTATGATGATGGGCTGGATGTAAATTGCCAACTGCCTCTATGGAGGAGTGCATTGTGTTCCCTAAAACAAGGAAACAACAGATCAACAGAGCCAAGGGCACTTCCAGTCTAGGGAATATACCTTGGGAAAACTGAAAATCAATAAGACAGAGCCGGGCTTCCCTGGTGGCGCAGTGGTTGAGAGTCCGCCTGCCGATGCAGGGGACATGGGTTCGTGCCCCGGTCCGGGAAAATCCCACATGCCGCGGAGAGGCTAGGCCCGTGAGCCATGGCCACTGAGCCTGCGCGTCTGGAGCCTGTACTCCGCAACGGGAGAGGCCACAACAGTGAGAGGCCCGCATACCGCAAAAAAAAAAAAAAAAAAAAAAAAAAAAAAAAATAAGACAGAGCCACCGCAAAATTTAGGGTTGCACTGCTTACAAGAACCTCAACTTGGGTACACCTTAAATATCCCAGGAAAAACAAAAATGGTTCAAAAATTGTGTTACTTACGTACGATGGAATATCCCTCAGCCATGAAATCAATGTTATAAGGCAAGTAGCAGCAAAATGAGTGTATTCAGGTTCGATGATTCTAAGTGAAATAAGTCACAGAGAAAAAGAAACTTATCATAAGATATCACTTATGAAGGTCCTGTAAACATGGCTACACATGAACTGAGTTAGGAAAGAGAACAGAGTCTCACATTTAGAAAACACTCTTATGCCTGCTTAAGGGGGAAGGAGAGGTGGGGTGATGCATAAAACCAGAGTTTGATATTAGTACAGGTACCGTTCCAAAAACCAAATATGGAATGGACAAGACCTACACTTTCCTCAGTGAAAGGGACTCAAAACCCCATATTTCCCGCAGAGGAATATATCTGACTGATAAGAATCTTAAAACCTATGTATTGATATGTCTCCGTAAGGGAATCAAGTTTGTCTAGACTGGCATAAACATAGCAGTGAGAATCAGTTCAAACCCACTATAAAAAGGAATTTCAAAAACAAAACAGAAAAACTGGGAAATTCTTTACAATTCCTTCAGGGGCTCTGATGAAACCTGGAATGACCCTATCTACAACGACAGCTGGATGTGGCATAAGGCTGGACAGTTGGGACTGAGAGGATTGGTGAGATTCGGTGAGCAAATGGAGACCCTTTAAAGCAAAAACGCGTGGCACACATTCCAAGGTTCCCAACTCTCCAGGTTGATGGGAATATTACTACATCTATAACATGTACTGGAAACCTAGAGAATGGACACACTGTGAATACGAAAGGTTTCTAAAACTCAACTAATAATCCCCCTTCTGGTTCTCCGGTTTGACTTTCCAACTGCTTTACTATAAATCTCCCAACTTGGAGAGACAGCCCCTTTAACATCCTGGTTATCACAGGTGGCCAATTTTGTAGAGGATGAAAGGCAAGAGGGAGAACCAATGAGAGAGTAGCTGTTAGGCATTTGGACGGGCACATGTCATTCTAATTTCCTGGCAGGAAGAAGAATTAGCCAAAGTCTCAGACACCCGCCGGGAACCAGTATAGGTCCTGAACCAAAATTTTGGACTTGCGGTCAGCTCACAAAAAACGAGTTGAAAAATGGAGCTCAGGGGCACAGCAATGCACAAACTGGCAGAGTAGTAAAGGACAACAATAGTTCGAAAATCTGTTGAGGGAAGGCAAAGAGGTGGACTTGAAAGCGAGCCAGAATAGCAGGAAACAGATTTCAAGATGTACATTGGAATCACCTTTAAAGCACAGGAATAGTGGCACAACTTCGAAAATGATGCACTTGGCCAAAAAGGGCTTATTCGTTTTCTCCTGAATATATTCAGGAGAAAACGAATACACGCTTCTTCGCCAAGCAAGCAAGCGGGCAATGCAAATCTGCACTACAATGAAGTATCACTTCCCACCGGTCAAAAGGGACATCCGCAAAAGGTGTAAAATCCAGAAAGGCAAGATAGGCCCTGGAGAACAGGGAGCCTAGTTATGCTGAAGGAAAGTATGTAAATTGCCAACTGCCTCTACGGAGGAGTGTACTGTGTTCCGTAAAACAAAGAAACAACAGAGCCACAGAGCCAAGGTCAATACAAGTCTAGGGAGTATACTTTGGGAAAATTGAAAATCAATAAGACACAGCCACCGCAAAATTTAGGGCTGCACTGCTAACAAGAACCTCAACTTGGGTACACCTTAAATATCCCAGGAAAGACAAAAATGATTGAAGAAATTGTGTTACTTACATACGATGGAATATAAGTCAGCCATGAAATCAATGTCATAAGGCCAGTAGCAGCAAAATGAGTGGATTCAGGTACAATGATTCTAAGTGAAATAAGTCACAGAGAAAAAGAAACTTATCATAAGATATCACTTATGAAGGTCCTGTAAACATGGCTACACATGATCTGAGCTAGGAAACAGAAAAGAGTCTCCCATTTAGAAAACACTCTTATGCCTGCTTAAAGGGGAAGGAGAGGTGGGGTGATGCATAAAACCAAAGTTTGATATTAGTACATGTACCGCTCCAAAAACCAACTACGGAATAGAAAAGACCTACACTTTCCTCAGTGAAAGGGACTCAAAACCCCATATTTCCCGCAGAGGTATATATCTGTCTAGTAAGAAACTTAAAACCTATGTACTGATATGTCTCCGTAAGGGAATGAAGTGTTTCTTGACTGCCATAAACATGGCAGTGAGAATCAGCTCAAACCCACTATAAAAAGAATTTCAAAAACAAAACAAAAAAACAGGGAAATTCTTTCCAATTCCTTCAGGGGCTATGATGAAACCTGGAATGACCCTATCTACAATGACAGCTGGATGTGGCATAAGTCTGGACACTTGGGACTGACAGGATTGGTGAGATTCGGTGAGCAAATGCAGACCATTTAAAGCAATAATGTGTGACACACATTCCAAGGGTCCCAACTCTCCAGGTTGAAGGGAATATTACTCAATCTATAACCTGTATGGGAAACCTAGAGAATGGACACACTGTGAATATGGAAGGTTTCTAAAACTCAACTAATAGTCCCTCTCCTGCTGCTCCGGTTTGACTTTCCAACTGCTTTACTATCAATCTCCCAACTTGGAAAGAGAGCCCCTTTAACCTCCTGGTTCGCACAGGTTGCCAATTTGGCAGAGGATGAAAGGGAAGAGGGAGAACCAATGAGAGAGTAGCTGTTAGGCATTTGGAGGGGCACATGTCACTCTAATTTCCCGGAAGGAAGAAGAATTAACCAAAGTGTAAGACACCCGCCGGGAACCAGTATAGTTCCGGAACCAAAATTTTGGACTTGCGGTCAGCTCACAAATAACGAGTTGAAAAATGGATCTTAGGGGCACAACAATGCAAAAACTGTCAGAGAAATAAAGGACAACAATCGTCCAAAAATCTTTTGAGGGAAGGCAACTAGGCGGACTTGCAAGTGAGCCAGAATAGCAGGAAACTGATTTCAAGAGGTACATTGGAATCACCTTTAAAGCACAGGAAGAGGGGCACAACTTCAACAATGATGCACTTGGCCAGAAATGCCGTATGTGTTTTCTCCTGAATATATTCAGGAGAAAACTCATACGTCCTTTTTGGCCAAGCAAGCAAGCGGGCAATGGAAATCTGAACTACAATGAAGTATCACTTCCCACCGGTCAAAAGGGACATCCGCAAAATGTGTAAAAACCAGAAAGGCAAGGCAGGCGCTGGAGAACAGAGAGCCTAGTTATTCTGATTGGCAGGATGTAAATTGCCAACTGCCTCTCTGGAGGAGTGCATTGTTTTCCCTAAAACAAGGAAACAACAGAGCAACAGAGCCAAGGGCACTTCCAGTCTAGGGAATATACCTTGGGAATACTGAAAATCAATAAGACAGAGGCACCTCAATATTTAGTGCTGCACTGCTTACAAGAACCTCAACTTGGGTACAACTTAAATATCCTAGGAAAGACAAAAATGGTTCAAGAAATTGTGTTACTTACGTACGATGGAATATCCCTCAGCCATGAAATCAATGTTATAAGGCAAGTAGCAGCAAAATGAGTGTATTCAGGTTCGATGATTCTAAGTGAAATAAGTCACAGAGAAAAAGAAACTTATCCTAAGATATCACTTATGAAGGTCCTGTAAACATGGCTACACATGAACTGAGTTAGGAAAGAGAAGAGAGTCTCACATTTAGAAAACACTCTTATGTCTGCTTAAGGGGGAAGGAGAGGTGGGGTGATGCATAAAACCAGAGTTTGATATTAGTACACGTACCATTCCAAAAACCAAATACGGAATAGACAAGACCTACACTTTCCTCAGTGAAATGGACTCAAAACCCCATATTTCTCGCAGAGGAATATATCTGACTAGTAAGAATCTTAAAACCTATGTATTGAGAAGTCTCCATAAGGGAATCAAGTGTGTCTAGACTGGCATAAACATGGCAGTTAGAATCAGCTCAAACCCACTATAAAAAAGAATTTCAAAAACAAAACAAAAAAACAGGGAAATTCTTTACAATTCCTTCAGGGGCTCTGAGGAAACCTGGAAGTACACTCTCTACAATGACACCTGGATGTGGCATTAGGCTGCACACTTGGGACTGAGAGGATTGGTGAGCAAATGCAGACCATTTAAAGCAATAATGCGTGGCACACATTCCAAGGGTCCCAACTCTCCAGGTTGTAGGGAATATTACTACAGTTATAACATGTACGGGAAACCTAGAGAATGGACACAGTGTGAATATAAAAGGTTTCTAAAACTCAACTAATAGTCCCTCTCCTGGTGCTCTGGTTTGAATTTCCAACTGCTTTACTATCAATCTCCCAACTTGGAGAGACAGCCCCTTTAACCTCCTGGTTCGAACAGGTTGCCAATTTGGCAGAGGATGAAAGGGAAGAGGGAGAACCTATGAGACAGTAGCTGTTAGGCATTTGGACGGGCACATGTCACTCTAATTTCCCGTCAGGAAGAAGATTTAAACAAAGTCTCAGCCACCCTCCGGGAACCAGTATAGGTGCTGAACCAAAATTTTGGACTTGTGGTCAGCTCACAAAAACCGAGTTGAAAAATGGAGCTCAGGGGCACAGCAATTCACACACTGGCAGAGTAATAAAGGAAAACAATCGTCCAAATATCTGTTGAGGGAAGACAACGAGGCGGAATTGAAAGCGCGCCAGAATAGCAGGAAACAGATTTCAAGAGGTACATTGGAATCGCCTTTAAAGGACAGGAAGAGGGGCACAACTTCGACAATGATGCACTTGGCCAAAAAGGACGTATGCATTTCCTCCTGAATATAATCAGGAGGGAACGCATACGTCCTTCTTGGCCAAGCAAGCAAGCGGGCAATGCAAATCTGAACTACAATGAAGTATTATTTCCCAGCGGTCAAAAGGGACATCCGCAAAATGTGTAAAAGCCAGAAAGGCAAGACAGGCAATGGAGAACAGGGAGCCTAGTTATGCTGATGGGCAGGATGTAAATTGCCAACTGCCTCTCTGGAGGAGTGCAGTGTGTTCCCTAAAACAAGTAAACAAGAGAGCTACAGAGCCAAGTGCACTTCCAGTCTAGGGAATATACCTTGGGAAAACTGAAAATCAATAAGATAGAGCCACCCCAAAATTTAGGGCTGCACTGCTTACAAGAACCTCAACTTGGGTACACCTTAAATATACCAGGAAAGACAAAAATGTTTCAAAAAATTATGGTATTTACAAACGATGTAATATCCCTCAGCAATGGAATAAATGTCATAAGGCCAGTAGCATCAAAATGAGTGGATTCAGGTACGATGATTCTAAGTGAAATAAGTCACAGAGAAAAATAAATTTATCATAAGATATCACTTATGAAGGTCCTCTAAACATGGCTACACATGAACTGAGTTAGGAAAGAGAACACAGACTCACATTTAGAAAACACTCTTTTGCCTGCTTAAGGGGGAAAGAGAGGTGGGGTGATACATAGAACCAGAGTTTGATATTAGTACAGGTACCGTTCCAAAAACCAAATACGGAATAAACAAGACCTACACTTTCCTCAGTGAAATGGACTCAAAACGCCATATTTCCCTCAGAGGAATATATCTGACTGGTAAGAATCTTAAAATCTATGTATTGATATGTCTCCATAAGGGAATTAAGTTTGTCTAAACTGGCATAAACATGGCAGTGAGTATCAGTTGAAACCCACTATAAAAAGGAATTTCAAAAACAAAACAAAAAAACAGGGAAATTCTTTACAATTCCTTCAGGTGCTCTGATGAAACCTGGAATGACCCTATCTACAAAGACAGCTGGATGGCATAAGGCTGGTCACTTGCGACTGAGAGCATTGGTGAGATTCAGTGAGCAAATGCAGACCCTTTAAAGCAATAATGCGTGGCACACATTCCTAGGGTCCCAACTCTCCAGGATGAAGGGAATTTTACTACAGCTATAACAGGTACGGGAGACCTACAGAATGGACACACTGTGAATATGAAAGGATTCTAAAACTCAACTAATAATCCCTCTCCTGGTGCTCTGGTTTGACTTTCCAACTGCTTTACTATCAATCTCCCAACTTGGAGAGACAGCCCTTTTAAGCTCCTGGTTCTCACAGGTGGCCAATTTGGTTGACAATGAAAGGGAAGAGGGAGAACCAATGAGAGAGTAGCTGTTAGGCATTTGGACGACACATGTCATTCTAATTTCCCGGCAGGAAGATGAATTAACCAAATTCTCAGACACCCGCCGGGAACCAGTATAGTTCCTGAACCAAAATTTTGGACTTGCGGTCAGCTCAGAAAAAACGAGTTGAAAAATGGAGCTCAGGGGCACAGCATTGCACAAACTGGCAGAGTAATAAAGGACAACAATCGTCCAAAAATCTGTTGAGGGAAGGCAACGAGGTGGACTTGAAATCGAGCCAGAATAGCAGGAATCAGATTTCAAGAGGTACATAGGAATCGCCTTTAAAGCACAGGAAGAGGGGCACAACTTTGACAATGATGCACTTGGCCAAAAAGGGCGTATGCGTTTTCTCCTGAATATGTTCAGGAGAAAACTCATTCGCCCTTTTTTGCCAAGCAAGAAAGCGGGCAATGCAAATCTGCACTACAATGAAGTATCACTTCCCACCGGTCAAAAGGGACATCCGTAAAATGTGTAAAAACCAGAAAGGCAAGACAGGCCCTGGGGAACAGGGAGCCTAGTTATGCTGATGGGCAGGATGTAAATTGCCAACTGCCTCTCTGGCAGAGTGCATTGTGTTCCCTAAAACAAGGAAACAGCAGAGCTACAGAGCCAAGGGCCATGACAGTCTAGGGAATATACCTTGGGAATACTGAATATCAATAAGACAAAGCCACCGCAAAATTTAGTGCTGCACTGCTTACAAGAACCTCTACTTGGGTACACCTTAAATATCCTAGGAAAGACAAAAATGGTTTAAGGAATTGTGTTACTTACGTACGATGGAATATCCCTCAGCCATGAAATCAATGTTATAAGGCCAGTAGCAGCAAAATGAGTGGATTCAGCTACGATGATTCTAAGTGAAATAAGTCACAGAGAAAAAGAAACTTATCATTAGATATCACTTATGAAGGTCCTGTAAACATGGCTACACATGATCTGAGTTAGGAAAGAGAACACAGTCTCCCATTTAGAAAACACTCTTATGCCTGCTTAATGGGGAAGGAGAGGTGGGGTGATGCATAAATCCAGAGTTTGATATTAGTACAGTTACCGTTCCAAAAACCAAATACGGAATAGACAAGACCTACACTTTCCTCAGTGAAATGGACTGAAAACCCCATATTTCTCGCAGAGGAATATATCTGACTAGTAAGAATCTTAAAACCTATGTATTGATAAGTCTCCTTGATGATGGGCCTCGTTCATTGTGATTACAGAGATCATGGAGCATTGAGATGAAAAGTGGCATGGAGCATTTTGATTACAGTGGCCTTGGAGCCTTGTGATGACAAGGGCATGGAGCATTGTGATGATAAGGCCATGGAGCAGATTGATGACATGCGTCATGGAGCTTTGTGATGACAATAGCATGGAGTATTGTGATTAGAGGGGTCTTGGAGCATTGTGCTGACAAGGTTCATGGAGCCTTGTGATGACAAGGCCGTGGAACATTGTCTTGACTGTGGTGAGGGAGTATTGTGATGACTAGTGATGGAACATTTTGATATCAGTGGTGAGAGAGCATTTTGATGATAAGTACATGGAGCATTGTGATGACAAGTTTTATGGAGGATTCTGATGACAAGTTTGTGGAAAATTTTGATAACAAGCGCATGGAGCATTGTGATAACAAGTGTCATGGAGCACTCTGCTGACAAAGGAATGGAGCATTGTGATGGCAAGGGTCACAGAGCATTGTGAATGAAAAGTTCATGGAGCATTATGGTGACAAATTTCACTGAGCCCTGTGATTACGAGGGTATGGACCATTTTGATGCCAAAGGTCATGAAGCATTGTGATGACTGGAGTCACGGAGCATTGTGATGACAAGGGCATGGAGCATTGTGATGACAGTGGCATGGAGCATTGGTCTGAGATGTTTCATGGATTATTGAGATGACAGTGGGCATGGCGCATTGTGATGACAAGGGCATGCAGCATTGTTATGAGAAGGTCATGGAGCACTGTGCAGACTGGTGTCAGGGAGCATTGTGATGACATATGTCTTGGTGTATTGTGATGACAATGGCATGGAGCATTGTGAAGCCAAGTGTCATGGAGGATTGTGATGACAAAGGTAATGGAGCATTGTGATGACAAGGGCTTGGAGCTTTTTGATGACAACGGTCATGGAGCACTCTGATGACAAGGGTATGGAGCACTGTGATGACAACGGCCATTGAGAATTTTGTTGACAATGTCGTGAAGCACTGTGATGAAATGCACTTGGAGCTTGCTATGACAGGGTTCATGGATCATTGCGATGACAAGTGCATGGAAAATTGTGATGACAACATCATGTAACATTGTGATGAGAAGTGTCATGGAGCATTGTAATGGCAAGACCGTGGAGCACTGTGATGAGAAGACCATGGATAATTGTGATGTCGAGCATCGTGCAGCACTGTAATGACAAGGGGCATGGAGCATTGTGATGACATGTGCCGAGGAGCATTCTGATGACAAGCTTGTGGAGTAATGTGTTTACAATGGCATGGAGCATTGTGATGAAAAGGGCATGGAGCATTGTGATGTAAAAGGCATGGAGGCTTTTCATGACAGCGTTCAAAGAGCATTCTGACGACAAGTGTCAGGGAGCATTGTGATGACAAGTGTATTGAGCATTGTGATGACAAAAGTCATGGAGCATTGTGATGACACGGTTATGGAGTATTGTGATGACAGGCATCATGGAGTTTTGTGATGACAAGTGTTGTGGAACAATGTGATCACATGTGTTTGGAGCATTGTGATGACAGAGATCATGGATCATTTTGATTTCAAGGAGCACGGAGCGTTGTGATGACAGGGATCATGGAGCATTGTGATGAGAAGATCATGGAGCATTGGGCTGAAAATATTCATGGAGTATTGTGATGACAGGGGTCTTGGAGCACTGTGATAACAAGGGCATGGAGCATTGTGATGAGAAGGCCATGGAGCATTCTGATGACATGTGTCATGGATGTTTTTGATGAAAAGGGGAATGGAGCATTGTGATTACAGGGGTCTTTGAGCATTGTGATGAAAAAGGCATGGATCATTGTGATGAAAAAGGCATGGAGCCTTGTCAGGGCTGGGTTCTAGGAGCATACTCTCGACAAATGTCAGGGAGCATTGTGATGACAATTGTATTGAGCATTGTGATGACAAAGTTCATGGAGCATTGTGATGAGAAGACCATGGTTAACTGTGATGAGGAGCGTCATGGGGCATTGTGATGACAAGTGTTATGGAACATTGGGATCACAAGTGTTTGGAGCATTGTGATGACAGAAGTCATGGAGCATATTGATTTCATTGTCATGACAATAGCATGAATCATTATGATGATGGGTATGGTGCATGGGATGACAGGGTTCTTGGAGCATTGAGATTAAAAGGGGCATGGAGCATTGTGATTACATGGGTCTTGGAGCATTGTGATGAAAAGGAAATGGAGCATAGTGAATGAGAAGTCCATGGAGCGTTCTGATGACATGAGTCATGGAGCTTTCTGATGACAATTGCATGGAGCATTGTGATTACAGGGTCTTGGAGCATTGTGATGAAAAGGGTCATGGAGTCTTGTGATGACAAGGCTGTGGATCCTTGTGATGGCAGGTGTCATGGAGCATTGTTATGACAGGGGGAATGGAGCATTGTGATGACAAGGGCATGGAGCATTGGTCTGAAAAGTTTCATGGATTAATGTGATGTGAGTGGGCATGGAGCATTGTGATGAAAAGCGTCATGGAGCTTTGTGATGACAATGGCATGGAGCAAAGTGATGAGAGGGTTCATGGAGCATTGTGATGACAATGGCATGGAGCATTGTGATGCCCAGTGTTATGGAGCTTTGTGATGACAAATGTCATGGAGCATTCTGATGACAAGGGTGATGTGCATTGTGATGAGAAGGGCAGGGAGCATTGTGATGACAGGGTCATTGAGTAATTTGGTGCAAAGGGTCATGGAACATTTTGATTACAGTGGTTATGGAATATTGTGATGTCAGGGGTCATGGAGCTTTGTGATGAAAAGTCTCATGGAGCATTTTGATGACAGGGGTTATGGAATATTGTGATGTCAGGGGTCAGCGAAGATTGTGATGATAAGTGCATGTAGCATTTTAATGACAGGGGTCATGGAACATTGTGATGACAGGGGTGATGGAGTATTGGAATGAATATTGATGGAACATTGTGATATCAGTGGTGAGAGAGCATTTTGATGAGAAGTGCAAGGAGCACTGTAATGACAAGGTTTAAGCAGCATTGTGATGAAAAGGATGTGGAGCATTGTGCTGAGAAGCGCATGGAGCATTGTGATGACAAGGGTCATGGAGCATTGTGCTGAGAAAGGCATAGAGAATTGTGATGACAAGGGTCACAGAGCATTGTGATGAAAAGATCATGGAGCATTGTGGTGAAAAAGGTCACAGAGACTTGTGATGACGAGGGCATGGACCATTTTGATGAGAAAGGTCATGAAGCATTATGATGACTGGTGTCAGAGAGCATTGTGATGACAGGGGTCATGGAGCATTGTGATGACAAGGGCATGGAGCATTATGATGACAGGGCCATGGAGCATTGGTCTTACAAGTTTCATGGATTATTGTGATGACAGTGGGAATGGCGCATTGTGATGACAATGGCACGGAGCATTGTGGTGACAAAGTCATGCAGTATTATGAAGACAGGTGTCAGGGAGCATTGTGAAGACCTAAGTCATGGCCCATTGTGATGACAATGGCATGGAGGATTGTGATTCCAAGTGTCATGAAGGATTGTGATGAAAAAGGTAATGGAGCATTGTGATGACAAGGCCTTGGAGCATTGTGATGACAAAGTTCATGGAGCACTGTGCTAACAAGGGCATGGAGCTTTGTGATGACAAGGTTCATGGAGCATTGTGCTGATAAAGGCATGGAGCATTGTGATGACAAGTGTCACAAAGCATTTTGATGAAAAGTTCATGGAGCATTGTGGTGACAATTGTCACAGAGCCTTGTGATGACGAGGGCATAGACCATTGTGATGACCAAGGTCATGAAGCATTTTGATGACTGGAGTCACGGATCATTGTGATGACAATGGCATGGAGCATTGTGATGACAGGGACATGGAGCTTTGGTCTGACAAGTTTTATGGATTATTGTGATGGCTATGGGCATGGCTCCTTGTGATGACAAGGGCATGGAACATTGTGATGACAACATCATGCAGAATTGTGAAGACAGGTGTCAGGGAGCATTGTGATGACCTATGTCATGGACAATTGTGATGACAATGGCATGGAGCATTGTGATGCCAAGTGTCATGGAGGATTGTGATGACAAAGGTAATGGAGCATTGTGATGACAAGGGCTTGGAGCATTGTGATGACAAGGGCCATTGAGAATTCTGATGACAAATTCGTGAAGCATTGTGATGACAAGGGCATGAAGCTTGCTATGACAGGGGTCATGGAGCATTGCAATGACCAGGGCATGGAGAATTTTGATGAAAAGAGCATGTAAAATTGTGATGAGATGTGTCAAAGAGCACTGTGATGACAAGGACGTGGAGAATACTGATGACCAGGGCATGGAGCATTGTGATGGCAAGACCGGGGAGCATTGTGATGTGTAGACCATGGATAATTGTGATGACGGGTGTCAGGGAGCACTGTAGTGACAAGGGGCATGGAGCATTGTGATAACTGGTGTCATGGAGCATTGTGATGACAGGGGTCATGGAGCATTGTGATGACAATGTTCATGGAGCATTCGGATGACAAGCTTGTGGAGTATTATGATGACAATTGCATGGAGCTTTGTATGAAAAGGCCATTGAGCATTGTGATGACAAGGGCAAGGAGCAATATGATGAGAGTGTTCATGGAGCATTGTGATGACAATGGCATGGAGTATTGTGATGCCAAGGGTCATGGAGCTTTGTGATGACAAAGGTCATGGAGCATTTTGATGACAAGTGCGTGGTGCATTGTGATGAGAAGGGCAGGGACCATTGTGATGACAGGGTCATGGAACAATTTGATGAAAAGGGTCAGGGAACATTTTGATGACAGGGGTCATGGAACATTGTGATGTCAGTGGTCATGGAGCATTGTGATGATAAGGGCATGTAGCATTTTGATGACAGGGGTCATGGAACATTGTGATGACAGGGGTGAGGGAGTATTGTGATGACTAGTGATGGAACATTGTGATATCAGTGGTGAGAGAGCATTTAGATGAGAAGTGCATGGAGCATTGTGATAAAAAGGTTTATGGAGCATTTTGATGACAAGATTGTGGAGCATTGTGATGACAAGTGCATGGTACATTGTTATTACATGTGTCTTGGAGCATTGTTTTGAGAAGCACATGGAGCATTGTGATGACAAGGGTCATGGAGCATTGTGCTGACAAAGTCATGGAGCATTGTGATGACAAGTGTTACAGAGCATTGTGATGACGAGGGGATGGACCATTGTGATGACAAAGGTCATAAAGCATTGTGATGACTGGAGTCAAGGAACATTATGATGTGAGGGGTAATGGAGCATTGTGATTACAAGGGCATGGAGCATGGGTCTGACAAGTTTCATGGATTATTGCTATGACAGTGGGCATGGAGCATTGTGATGACAGAGGTCATGGATCATTTTCATTTCAAGGACCATGGCGCATTGTGATGACAAGGGCATCAAGCAATGTGAACCGAAGTTTCATCGAGGATTTTGATGACAATGGGAATGGAGCATTGTGATGACAAGTTCATGAGCATTTTGCTGACAAATGCATGGAACATTTTGATGACAAGTGTTATGGAGCACTGTGATGAAAAGCGTCACAGAACATTGTGATTACAGGGGTCATGGAGCATTGGGATAACAAGGGCATGGATCATTGTGATGACAAGGGTCATGGAGCATTTTGATGACAAGAGTCCAAGATCATTGTGTTGTCAAGGGTGATGGATCGTTGTGATGACTGTGGTCATGGAGCATTGTGATGACAGGGGTCATGGAGCATTGTGATGACAAGGGCATGGTGCATTTTGAATGAGAAGGCCATGAATCATTCTGATGACATGCGTCATGGAGCTTTGTGATGACAAGGGCATGGAGCATGGTGATTACAGGGTCTTGGAGCATTGTGATGACAAGTGTCATGGAGTCTTGTGATGACAAGGCCGTGGAACCTTGTGATGGCAGGGGTCATGGAGCATTGTTATGACAGGAGTAATGGAGCATTGTGATGACAAGGGCATGGAGCATTGGTCTGAAAAGTTTCATGGATTATTGTGATGAGAGTGTGCATAGAGCATTATGATGACAAGAGCAAGGTACACTTTGATACATGGGTCATGGAGGATTGTAATGACAATGTCATGGAGCATTGTGATGAGAAGGGCATAGAGCATTGTGATGACAAGCGTCTTGGAGATTTGTGCTGACAAGGGCATGGAGCAATATGATGAGAGGCTTCATGGAGCATTGTGATGACAATGGCATGGAGCACTGTGATTCCAAGGGTCATGGAGCTTTGTGATGACAAAGGTCATGTAGCATTTTGATGACAAGTGAGTGGTACATTGTGACGATAAGGGCATGTAGCATTGTGATGACTGGGGTCATGGAACATTGTGATGAAAGGGGTTAGGGAGTATTGTGATGATTAGTGATGGAACATTGTGATATCAGTGGTGAGAGAGCATTTTCTTGAGAAGTGCATGGAGTATTGTGATGTACAAGTTTTACGGTGCATTGTGATGACAAAGATGTGAAGCATTTTATTGACAAGCGCATGGCGCCTTGTGATGACATCGGTCATGGAGCAGTGTGCTGACAAACTCATGGAGCATTTTGAAGACAAGGGTCATGGAGCATTGTGCTGACAAAGGTCACAGAGCTTTGTGTGACGAGGTCATGGACCATTGTGATGACAAATGTCATGAAGCATTGTGATGACTGAAGTCACGGAGCATTGTGATAACAGTGGTCTTGGAGCATTGTGATGAAAAGGGAATGGACCGTTTTGATGAAATAGGCATGGATCCTTGTAATGACAGTGTTCAAGGAGCATAGTGATGACAAGTGTCAGGGAGCTTTGTGATGACAAGTGTATTGAGCATTGTGATGACAAATGTCATGGAGCATTGTGATGAGAAGACCATTGATAATTGTGATGACGAGCGTAATGGGGCATTGTGATGACAACTGTTATGGAACATTGTGATCACAAGGGTTGGGAACATTGTGATGACAGAGGTCATGGAGCATTTTGATTTCATTGTGATGAAAATAGCATGAAGCATTATGATGATGGGCATGGATCATTGTGATGACAGGGTTCATGGAGCATTGAGATGAAAAGGGGCAAGGAGCATTGTGATTAAAGGGATCTTGGAGCATTGTGATGAGAAGGTCATGGAGCATTGGGCTGAAAATATTCATGGAGTATTGTGATGGCAGGGATCATTGAGCATTGTGATGACAAGGGTCATGGAGTTCTGTGATGAAAAGCGTCATGGAGCATTCTGATTACAGGGGTCATGGAGCATTGGGATGACAGGGTTCATGGGGCATTGGTCTGATAAATTTCTTGGATTATTGTGATGACAGTGGGCATTGCACATTGTGATAAAAAGGGCATGAAGCATTGTTATGACAAGGCCATAGATTATTGTGAAGACAGGTGTCAGGGATCATTGTGGTGACATATGTCATGATCCATTGTGATGCCAATGGCATGGAGCACTGTGATGCCAAGTGTCATGGAGAAATGTGATGACAAATATAATGGAGCATTTTGATAACAAGGGCTTGGAACCTTGTGATGACAAGGGTTATGGAGCATTGTGATGACAAGGGAATGGATCATTGTGATGACAAGTGTCATGGAGCATTTTGATGACAAGAGTCCAGTATCATTGTGTTGTCAGGAGTAATAGATTGTTGTGATGACCGTGGTCATGGAGCATAGTGATGACTGGGTTCATGGGGCATTGTGAAGAGAAGGTCATGGAGCATTGGGCTGTAATATTCATGGAGAATTTTGATGACATGGGTCATGGAGCATTTTGATGACAAGGGAATAGAGCATTGTGATGAAAAGGGCATGGAGCATGTTGATGAGAAGGCAATGGAGCATTTTGAAGACATGCTTCATTAAGCATTGTGATGACAAGGGCATGGAGCATTGTGATTACAGGGGTCTTGGTGTATTGTGATGAAAAGTGCAAGGATTATTGTGATGAAAAATGCATGGAGCCTTGTCATGACAGGTTTAAAGGAGCATATTGACGACCATTGTCAGGGAGCATTGTGATGACAAGTTTATTGAGCATTGTGATGACAATGGTCATGGAGTATTGTGAATAAAATACCATGAATAATAGTGATGATGAGCGTCATGTGGCCTTGTGATGACAAGTGTTATGGAACATTTTGATCACAAGTGTTTAGAGCATTGTGATCACAGAGGTCATGGAGCATTTTGATTTCATTGTGATGACAACAGCATGAAGCATTATGATGATGGGCATGGTGCACTGTGATGACAGGGTTCATGGTGCATTGAGATGAAAAGGGGCATGGAGCATTGTGATTAGAGGTGTCTTGGAGCATTGCGATGACCAGGTCATGGAGCATTGTGATGAGAAGGCGAAGGCGCATCCTGATGACATGCGTCATGGAGCTTTGTGATGACAAAGGCATGGAGCATTGTGATTACAGGTGTCTTGGAGCATTGTGATGACAAGGGTCATGGAGCCTTGTGATGAGAAGGCCGTGGAACATTGTAATGGCAGTTTTTATGGAGCATTGTTATAATAGGGGTAATGGAGCATTTTCATGACAAGGGCATGGAGCATTGGTCTGAAAATTTTCATGGATTATTGTGATGAGAGGGGGCATGGAGCATTGTGATGACAAGGGCACGGAACACTGTGATACATGGGTCATGGAGGATTGTAATGACAAGCCTTGGAGCTTTGTGTTAAGAAGAGCATCGAGCATTGTGATGAAAAGCATCACGGAGCGTGTGATGACTAGGACATGTAACAATGTGATGAGAGGGTTCATGGAGCATTTTGATGACAATGGCATGGAGCATTGTGATGCCAAGGTCACGGAGCTTTGTGATGACAAAGGTCATGGAGGGTTTTGATGACAAGGGCATGGTGTACTGTGATGAGAAGGGCAGTGAGCATTGTGATGAAAGGGTCATGGAGCAATTTGATGAAAAGTGTCATGGGACATTTTGATGACAGGGGTTATGGAACATTGTGATGTCAGGGGTCAGGGAGCATTGTGATGAAAAGGGTCATGGAGCATTGTGATGACAGGTGTCATGGAATATTGTGATGACAGGGGTGAGCGAGTATTGTGATGACAAGTGATGGAACATTATGATATCAGTGATGGGAGAGCATTTTGATGGGAAGTGCATGGAGCATTATGACAACAAGCTTTATCGAGAACTGTGATGACAAGGTTGTGGAGCATTGTGATGACAAGCACATGTCGCATTGTTATGACACAGGTCATGGGGCATTTTGCGGACAAGTGCATGGAGCATTGTGATGACAAGTGTCATGGAGCATTGTGCTGACAAAGGCATGGAGCATAGTTATGACATGAGTAAGAGAACATTGTGAGGAAAATTTCATGGAGAATTGTGGTAACAAATGTCACAGAGCCTTTTGATGACGAGGGCATGGACCATTGTGATGACAGGGGTCATGAAGCATTGTAAAGAGACGGTAATTGAGCATTGGGCTGAAAATGTACATGTAGTACTGTGATGACAGGGGTCATGGAGCATTGTGATGACAAGGGAATGGAGCACTGTGATGACAAGTTCCTGGAGCATTGTGATGAGAGGACCATGGAGCCTTGTGATGACAAGTGTCATGGAGCATTCTGATGAAAAGGTGCATGGAGCATTGTGATTACAGGGGTTTTGTAGCATTGTGATGACAAGGGCATATAGCATTGTGATGCGAAGGCCATGGAGCATTCTGATGACATGCGTCATGGAGCTTCGTGATGACAAGGACATGGAGCATTGTGATTACAGGAGTCTTGGAGCATTGTGATGAAAAGGGCATGGATTATTGTGATGAAAATGGCATGGAGCCTTGTCATGACAGTGTTCAAGGAGCATACTGATGAGAAGTGTCAGGGAGCATTGTGATGATAAGTGTATTGAGCCTTGTGATCACAAAGATCATGGAGCATTGTGATGAGAAGACCTTTGATAATTGTGATGACCAGCCTCATGGGGCATTGTGATGACAAGAGTTTTGGAACATTGTGATCAGAAGGGTTTGGAGCATTTTGATGACAGAGGTCATTGAGCATTTTGATTTCATAGTGATGACAATAGCATGAAATATTATGGTGATGGGCATGGTGCATTTTGATGACAGGGTTCATGGTGCATTGAGATGAAAATGGGCATGGAGCACTGTGATTACAGTGGTCTTGGAGCATTGTGATCACAAGGCCATGGAGCATTGTGATGAGAAGGCCATGGAGCATTCTGATGACTTGCGTCATGGAGCTTTGTGATGACAAGGGCATGGAACATTTGATTAGAGGGGTCTTGGAGCATTGTGATGACAAGGTTCATGGAGGCTTGTGATGACAAGGACGTGGAACTTTGTGATGGCAGGGGTCATGGAGCATTGTTATGACAAGGGCACGGAACACGGTGATACATAGATCATGCAGGATTGCAATGACAAGGACATGTACCTTTGTGATGAGAAGGGCATCGAGCGTTGTGATGACAAGCCTCATGGAGATTTGTGATGACAAGTGCATGGAGCAATGTGATGAGAGTTTTCATGGAGCATTGTGATGACAATGGAATGGAGCATTGTGATGCCAAGTGTCATGGAACTTTGTTATGACAAAGGTCCTGGAGCATTTTGATAACAAGTGCGTGGTGCATTGTGATGAGAAATGCAGGGAGCATTGTGATGACTTGGGTTATGGAGCATTGTGCTTACACGCGCATCGAGCATTGTGCTGAAAACGGTCATGGAGCATTGTGCTGACAATGGCATGGAGCTTTGTGATGACAAGGGTCACAGAGCACTGTGATGAATAGTTCATGGAGCATTGTGGTGACAAAGGTCACAAAGCCTTGTGTGACGAGGTCATGGAACATTGTAATGACAAATGTCATGAAGCACTGTGATGACTGTAGTCACGGAGCATTGTGATGACAGTGTACTTGGAGCATTGTGATGCCAAGGGCATGGAGCATTGTGATGAGAATGCCATGGAGCATTCAGATGACATGTGTCATGGAGCTTTGTGATGACAAGGGCAGGGAGCATTGTGATTACAGGGGTCTTGCAGCATTGTGATGAAAAGGGAAAGGATCATTGTGATGAAAAAGGCATGGAGCCTTTTCATGACATGGTTCATGGAGCATACGGATGACAAATGTCAGGGAGCATTGTGGTGATAAGTGTATTGAGGATTGTGGTGACAAAGGTCATGCAGCACTGTGATGATTAAACCATTCATAATTGTGATGATGAGCGTCATGGGGCATTGTGATGACAAGCGTTATGGAACATTCTGATCACAAGGGTTTTTAGCATTGTGATGACAGATGTCATGGAGCATTTTGATTTCATTGTGATGGCAAAAGAATGAAGCATTATGATGATGTGCATGGTGCATTGTGATGACAGGGTTCATGGAGCATTGAGATAAAAAGGGGCATGGAGCACTGTGATTACAGGGGTCTTGGAGCATTGTGATGACAAGGGCATGGAGCATTGTGATGAGAAGGCCATGGAGCATTCTGATGACATGCGTCATAGATCTTTGTGATGATACCGGCATGGAGCATTGTGATTACAGGGGTCTTGGAGCATTGTTATGACAAGGGTCATGGAGCCTTGGATGACAAGGCCGTGGAACATTGTGATGGCAGGGATCATGGAGCATTGTTATGACAGGGGTTATGGAGCATTGTGATGACAAAGGCATGGAGCATTGTGATGACAGGGGCATGGAACTTTGGTCTGACAAGTTTCATGGATTATTGTGATGACAGTGGGCATGACACATTGTGATGACAAGGGCATGGAGCATTGTGATGACAAGGTCAGGGAATATTGTGAAGACAGGTGTCAGGGAGCATTTTGATTAAATATGTCATGGTCCATTGTGATGACAATTGCATGGAGCATTGTAATGCCAAGTGTCATGGAGGATTGTGATGACAAACGTAATGGAGCATTTTGATGACAAGGGTTTAGAGCATCGTGATGACAAGGGTTTTGGAGCATTGTGATGACAAGTGCATGGAGCATTGTTATGACAGGGGCATGGAACATTGGTCTGACAGGTTTCATGGATTATTGTGATGACAGTGGGCATGGCACATTGTGATGACAAGAACATGGAGCATTGTGGTGACAAAGGTCACAGAGCCTTGTGTGACGTGGGCATGGAACATTGTGATGACAAAAGTCATAAAGCATTGTGATGACTGGAGTCACGGAGCATTGTGATGACAGGGTTCATGGAGAATTGTGATGACAAGGCATAGAGCACTGTGATGACAGGGCCATGGAACATTGGTCTGAGAAGTTTCATGGATTATTGTGATGACAGCGGGCATGGCTCATTGTGATGACAAGGGCATGGAGCATTGTGAAAACAAGGTCATGGAGTATTGTGAAGACAGGTGTCAGGGAACATAGTGATGACATATGTCATGGTCCATTGTGATGACAAAGGTAATGGAGCATTTTGATGACTAGGGTTTGGAGCACCGTGATGACAAGGGTCATGGAGCATTGTGATGACAAGGGCATGGAGCATTGTAATGAAACTTGTGATGAGAAGTGCATCGTGCGTTGTGATGACAAGCCTCATGGAGATTTGTGATGACAAGCGCATGGTGCATTGTGATGACATGGGTCATGGAGGCTTGTGCTGACAAGCGCATGGAGCATTGTGATGACAAGGGTCATGGAGGCTTGTGATGACAAGCGCATGGAGCATTGTGATGACAAGGGTCATGGAGGCTTGTGATGACAAAGCCTTTGAACATTGTGATGGCATTGGTCATGGAGCATTGTTATGATAGGGGTAATGGAGCATTGTGATGACAAGTGCATGGGGCATTGGTGTGAAAATTTTCATGGATTATTGTGATGAGAGTGGTCATGGAACATTGTGATGAAAAGGGCAGGGAACACTGTGATACATAGGTGATGCAGGATTGTAATGACAATGGCATGGAGCATTGTGATGAGAAGGGCATCGAGCATTGTGATGACAAGCGTCATGGAGAGGTGGGATGAAAAGTGCATGGAGCGATGTGATGAGAGGGTTCATGGAGCATTGTGATGACAAGGGACACAGAGCATTGTGATGAAAAGTTCATGGAGCATTGTGGTGACAAAGATCACAGAGCCTTGTGTGAAGCGGGCCTGGATCATTGGTCTGAAAAGTTTCATGGATTATTGTGATGACAGTGGGCATGGAAAATTGTGATGACAAGGATATGGAGCATTGTGGTGACAAAGGTCACAGAGCCTTTTGTGACGAAGGCATGGACCATTGTGATGACAAAGGTCATGAAACATTGTGATGATGGCAGTCAGGGAGAATTGTGATGACCGGGGTCATGGAGCATTGTGATGACAAGGGCATGGAGCATTGTGAGGACAGGGGCATGGAACATTGGTCTGACATGTTTCATGGATTATTGTGATGAGAGTGGGCATGGCACATTGTGATGACAAGGGCATGGAACATTGTGGTGACAAGGTCATGGAGTATTGTGAAGACAGGTGTCAGGGAGCACTGTGATGAAATATGTCATTGTCCATTGGGATGACAATGGCATGGAGCATTGTGATACCAAGTGTCATGGAGGATTGTGATGACAAAGGAAATGGAACATTTTGATGACAAATGCTTGGAACATTGTGATGAAAAGGGCCATTGAGAATTTTGATGACCACGTCGTGAAGCATTGTGATGATAAGCGCATGGAGCTTGCTATGACAGGGGTAATAGAGCATTGCGATGACAAGTGCATGGAGAATTTTGATGACAAGATCATGTAACATTGTGATGAGAAGTGTCACGGAGCATTGTGATGACAAGGACGTGGAGAATTGTAATGACATGGGACAGGGAGCATTGTAATCAACAGGGCATGGAAAATTGTGATGGCAAGACCGTGGAACATTGTGATTAAAAGACCATGGATAATTATGATGAAGAGCGTCATGGATCACTGTAATGACAAGGGGCATGGAGCATTGTGATGACAGGTGTCATGGAGCATTGTGATGAGAAGGGTCGTGGAGCATTGTGATGACAAGGGTCATGGAGCATTGTGATGAGAAGGTCATGGAGCATTGGGCTGAAAATGTTCATGGTGTATCGTGATGACAGTGGTCAAGGAGCATTTTGATGACAAGGGAATGGAGCATTGTGATGACAAGGTCCAGGTGCACTATGATGAGAAGACCATGGAGCCTTGTGATGACAAGTCTCATGGAGCATTCTGATGAATAAGGGCATGGAGCATTGTGATTACAGGGGTCTTGGAGCATTGTGATGACAAGGGCATGGAGCATTGTGATGAGAAGGCCATGGAGCATTCTGATGACATGCATCATGGATATTTGTGACGACAAGGGCATGGAGCATTGTGATTAGAGGGGTCTAGGATCACTGTGATTACAAGGGTAATGGAGCCTTGGATGACAAGGCCTTGGAACATATTGATGGCAGGGGTCATGGAACATTGTTATGACAGGGGTAATGGAGCATTTTTATGAGAGGGGTAATGGAGCATTGTGATGACAAGGGCATGGAACATTGGTCTGAAAATTTCATGGATTTTTGTGATGAGATTCGGCATGGAGCACTGTGATGACTAGGGCACGAAACACTGTGATACATGTGTCATGGAGGATTGTAATGACAAGGGCATGGAGCATTGTGATGAGAAGAGTATTGAGCACTGTGATGACAAGCCTCATGGAGCATTGTGGTGACAAGGGCATGGAGCAATGTGATGAGAGATTTCATGTAGCATTGTGATGAAATGGCATGGAGCATTGTGGTGATAAATGTCACAGAGCCTTGTGTGAAGACGGCATGGACAACAGTGATGACAAAGTCATGACGGATTGTGATGACTGGAGTCAGGGAGCATTGTGATGACAGGGGTCATGGAGCATTGTGCTGACAAGCACATGGAGCATTTTGATGACAAGTGTCATGGAGCATTGTGCTGACAAAGCATGGAGCATTGTGATGACAAGGGACACAAAGCATTGTGATGAAAAGTTCATGGAGCAATGTGGCGACAAAGATCACAGAGCCTTGTGTGACGAGGGCATGGACCATTGGTCAGACAATTTTCATAGATTATTGTGATGACAGTGGGCATGGAGCATTGTGATGACAAGGGCATGAAGCATTTTGGTGACAAAGGTCACAGAGCCTTGTGTGACGACGGCATGGACCATTGTGATGACAAATGTCATGAAGCATTATGATGACTGGAGTCACGGAGCATTGTGATGACAGGGGTCATGGAGCCTTGTGATGACAAGTGCATGGAGCATTGTGATGACAAGTCATGGAGCATTGTGATGACAAGTTCATGGAGTATTGTGAAGACAGTTGTCAGGGAGCATTGTGATGACATATGTCATTGTCCATTGTGATGAAAATGGCATGGAACATTGTGATACCAAGTGTCATGGAGGATTGTGATGACAAAGGTAATGGAGCATTTTGAGGACAAGGTTGTGGTGCATTGTGATGAGAAAGGCAAGGAGCATTGTGATGACAGGGTCATGGAGCAAATTTATGAAAAGGGTCATGGAACATTTTGATTACAGGGTTTATGGAACATTGTGATGTCAGGGGTCATAGAGCATTTTGATGAAAAGGGTCATGGAGCATTCTGATGAAAAGTTGCATGGAGCATTGTGATTACAGGGGTTTTGAAGCAATGTGAAGACAAGGGCATGGAACATTGTGATGAGAAGGCAATGGAGCATTCTGATGACATGCGTCATGGAGCTTTGTGATGACAAAGACATGGAGCCATGTGATTACAGGTGTCTTGGAGCATTGTGATGAAAAGGGAATGGATCATTATGATGAAAAATGCATGGAGCCTTGTCATGACAGGGTTCAAGGAGCATACTGATGACAACTGTCAGGGAGCATTGTGATGATAAGTGTATTGAGCATTGTGATGACAAAGATCATGGAGCATTGTGATGAGAAGACTTTGCATAATTGTGATGACCAGCGTCATGGGACTTTGTGATGACAAGTGTTATGGAACATTGTGATCAGAAGGGTTTGGTGCATTGTGATGACAGAGGTCACTGAGCATTTTGATTTCATTGTGATGACAATAGCATGAAATATTATGGTGATGGGCACGGTGCATTGTGATGACAGTGTTCATGGAGCATTGAGATGAAAAGGGGCATGGAGCACTGTGATTACAGGGGTCTTGGAGCATTGTGATGACAATGGCATGGAGCATTGTGATGAGCAGGCCATGGAGCATTCTGACGACATGCGTCATGGAGCTTTGTGATGCCAAGGTCATGGAGCATTGTGATTAGAGGGGTCTTGGAACATTGTGATGACAAGGGTCATGGAGGCTTGCGATGACAAGGCCGTGGAACCTTGTGATGGCCGGGGTCATGGATCATTGTTATGAGAGGTGTAATGGAGCATTGTGATGACAAGGGCATGGAACACTGTGATATATAGATCATGCAGTATTGTAAAGACAAGGGCATGGAGCACTGTGATGTGAAGTGCATCCAGCGTTGTGATGACAAGCCTCATGGAGATTTGTGATGACAAGCACATGGCGCATTCTGATGACATGCGTCATGGAGCATTGTGCTGACAAAGGCATCGTGCATTTTGATGACAAAGGTCACAGCGCATTGTGATGAAATATTCATGGATCATTCTGGTGACAAAGGTCACAGAGCCTTGTATGACAATGGCATGGACCATTGTGATGACAAAAGTCATGAAGCATTGTGATGACTGGAGTCACGGAGCATTCTGATGACAGGGGTCATGGAGCATTGTGATGACAGGGTTCATGGGGCATTGTGATGAGAAAGTCATGGAGCATTGGGCTGAACATGTTCATGATGTATTATGATGACAGGTGTCATGGGGCATTTTGATGACATGGGAATGGACCATTGTGATGAAAAGGGCATGGAGCATGGTGAAGAGAAAGCCTTGGAGCATTCTGAAGACATGTGTCATGAAGCTTTGTGATCACAATGGCATGGAGCATTGTGATTCCAGGGGTCTTCGAGCATTGTGAGGAAAAGGGCATGGATCATTGTGTTGAAAAATGCATGGAGCCTTGTCATGACATTGTTCAAGGAGCACACTGACATCCAGTGTCAGGGAGCATTGTGATGACAAGTGTATTGAGCATTGTGATGACAAAGGTAATGGAGTATTGTGAAAAGAAGTACATGGATAATTGTGATGATGAGAGTCATGGGGCGTTGTGTTGACAAGTGCTATGGAACATTGTGATCACAAGGGTTTGGAGCATTGTGATGACAGAGGTCATGGAGCATTTGGATTCCATTTTGATGACAATAGCATGAAGCATTTTGATGTTGGGCATGGTGCACTGTGATGACACGGTTCATGGAGCATTGAGATGAAAAGGAGCATAGAGCATTGTGATTACAGGGTCCTTGGAGCATTGTGATGACAAGGGCATGGAGCATTTTGATGAGAAAGCCATGGAGCATTCTGATGACATGTGTCATGGAGCTTTGTGATGACAAGTGTATGGGGAATTGTGATTACAGTGTCTTGAAGCATTGTGATGACGAGTGTCATTGAGTCTTGTGATGACAAGGCCGTGGAACCTCGTGAAGGCAGGTGTCATGGAGCATTGTTATGACAGGGGTAATGGAGCATTGTGATGACAAGTGCATGGGGCAATTGTATGAAATTTTTCATGGATTATTGTGATGAGAGTGGCCAGGGAGCATTGTGATGACAAGGGCACAGAACACTTTGATACATGAGTCATGGAGGATTGTAATGACATGTTCATGGAGCATTGTAATGAGAAGGGCATCGAGCATTGGGAAGACAAGTGTCATGGAGCTTTGTGATGACAAGGACATTGAGCAATGTGATGAGAGGTTTCATGGAGCATTGTGATGACAATGGCATGGAGCATTGTGATGCCAAGGGTCATGGAGCTTTGTGATGACAAAGGTCATGGGGCATTTTGATGACAAGGGCATGGTGCATTGTGATGACAAGGGCAGGGAGCATTGGTCTAACAGGGTCATGGAGCAATTTGGTGAAAAATGTCATGGGATATTTTAATGAGTGGTTATGGAAAATTGTGATATTGGGGTCATGGAGCATTGTGATGAAAAGAGTAATGGAGCATTTTGATGCCAGGGATTATGGAACATTGTGATGTCAGAAGTCATGGAGCATTTTGATGATAAGGGCATGTAGCATAGTGATGATAGGGGTCATGGAATATTGTGATGACAGTGGTGACGGAGTATTGTGAAGACTAGTGGTGGAACATTGTGATATCAGGGGTGAGAGAGCATTTTAATGAGAAGTGCATGGAGCATTGTGATGACAAGGTTTATGGAGCATTGTGATGATAAGGATGTGGAGCATTGTGATGACAAGCGCATGGTGCATTGTGATGACACGGGTCAAGGAGGATTGTGCTGAAAAGCACATGGAGCACTGTGATGACAAGTGTCATGGATCATTGTGCTGACAAAGGCATGGTGCATTGTGATGCCTAGAGTCACGGAGCATTGTGATGAAAAGGGCATGGATCATTGTGATGCAAAATTCATGGAGCCTTGTCATGACAGGTTTCAAGGAGCATACATCTGACAAGTTTCAGGGAGCATTGTGATGACAAAGTTCATGGAGTATTGTGAATAGAAGGCCATGGATAATTGTGAAGATGAACGTCATGAGGCGTTGTGATGACAAGTGTTATGGAACATTGTGATCACAAGGGTTTGGAGCATTGTGATGACAGAGGTCATGGAGCATTTTGATTTCATTGTGATGACAATAGCATGAAGCATTATGATGATGGGCATGGTGCATTGTGATGACACGGTTCATGGAGCATTGAGATGAAAAGGGGCATTGAGCATTGTGATTACAGGGGTCTAGGAAAATTGTGATGACAAGGGCATGGAGCATTGTGAATGAGAAGGCCATGGAGCATTCTGATGACATGCGTCATGGTGCTTTGTGATGACAGGGGCCATGGAGCATTGTGATGACAAGGGCATGAAGCATTGTGATGACAGGGGCATCGAACATTGGTCTGACAAGTTTCATGGATTATTGTGATGAAAAGGGGCATGGAGCATTGTGATTACAGGGGTGTTGGAGCATTGTGATGACAAGGGCATGGGGCATTGTGTAGAGAATGCCATGGAGCATTCTGATGACATGCGTCATGGAGCTTTGTGATGACAAGGGCATGGAGCACTGTGATTACAGGGGTCTTGGAGCATTGTGATGACAAGGGTCATGCAGGCTTGTGATGACAAGGCCGTGGAAACTTGTGATGGCAGGGGTCATGGAGCACTGTTATGACAGGGGTAATGGAGCTTTGTGATGATAATGGTCATGGGGCATTTTGATGACAAGGGCGTGGCGCACTGTGATGAGAAGGGCAGGGCACATTTTGATGACAGCATCATGGAGCAATCTGATGAAAAGTGTCAATGAATAATTTGATCATAGGGGTTATGGAACATTCTGATGTCAGGGGTCCTGAAGCATTGTGATGAAATGGGTCATGGAACATTTTGTGACAGGGGTTATGGAACATTGTGATGTCAGTGGTCATGGAGCATTGTGATGATAAGTGCATGTAGCATTGTAATAACGGTGGTCATGGAACATTGTGATGACAGGTGTGAGCGAGAATTGTGATGACTAGTGATGGAACATTGTGATATATGTGGTGAGAGAGCATTTTGATGAGAAGTGCATGGAGCATTGTGATGACAAGTTTTATGGAGCATAGCGATGAAAAGCATGTGGAGCATTGTGATGAAAAGCGCATGGCGCAATGTGATGATATGGGTCATGGAACATTGTGCTGACAAAGGCATAGAGCATTGGGATGACAAGGTACACAGAGTATTGTGATGAAATGTTCATGGAGCATTGTGGTGACAAAGATCACAGAGCCTTGTGTGAAGACAGCATGGATCATTGGTCTGACAAGTTTCATGGATTATTGTGATGACAGTGGGCATGGAGTAAATTGATGAAAAGGGTCATGGAACATTTTGATAACAGGGGTTATGGAACATTGTGATGTCAGGGGTCATGGAGCATTTTGATGAAAAGGGTCATGGAGCATTCTGATGAAAAGGTGCATGGAGCATTGTGATTACAGGGGTTTTAAAGCATTGTGATGACAAGGGCATGGATCATTGTGATGAGAAGGCAATGGAGCATTCTGATGACATGTGTCATGGAGCTTTGTGATGACAAGGACATGGAGCATTGTGATTACAGGGGTCTTGGAGCATTTTGATGAAAAGTGAATGGATCATTGTGATGAAAAATGCATGGAGCCTTGTCATGACAGGGTTCAAGGAGCATACAGATGACAACAGTCAGGGAGCATTGTGGTGATAAGTGTATTGAGCATTGTGATGACAAAGATCATGGAGCATTGTGATGAGAAGTCCATGGATAATTTTGATGACCAGCGTCATGCGGCATTGTGTTGACAAGAGTTATGGAACATTGTGATCACAAGGGTTTGGTGCATTGTGATGACAGGGGTCATGGAGCATTTTGATTTCATTTTTATGACAATAGCATGAAGCATTATGATGATGGGCATGGTACATTGTGATGACACGGTTTATGGAGCATTGAGATGAAAAGGGCCATGGAGCATTGTGATTACAGGGGTCTAGGAGAATTGTGATGACAATGGCATGGAGCATCGAGAATGAGAAGGCCATGGTGCATACTGATGACAGGGGCATGGATCATTAGTCTGACAAGTTTCATGGATTATTGTGATGACTGTGTGCATGGCGCATTGTGATGACAAGGGCATGAAACATTCTGATGACAAGGTCATGGAGTACTGTGAAGACAGGTGTCAGGGAGCATTGTGATGACATATGTCATTGTCCATTGTGATGACAATGGCATGGAGCATTGTGATACCAAGTGTCATGGAGGATAGTGATGACAAAGTTAATGGAGAATTTTGATGACAAGGGGTTGGGACATTGTGATGACAAGCGTCATGGAGCATTGTGATGACAAGGGCCATTGAGAATTTTGATGACAACGTCGTGAAGCATTGTGATGACAAGCGCATGGAGCCTGCTATGACAGGGTTCATAGGGCATTGCAATGACAATTCCCTGGAGAATTGTGATGAAAAGATCATGTAATATTGTGATAAGAAGTGTCATGGAGCATTGTGATGACAAGGACGTGGAGAATTGTCATGACATGGGACATGGAGCATGGTGATGACCAGGGCATGGAGCATTGTGATGGCAAGACCGTGGAGCATTGTGATGAGAAGATCACGGATAATTGTGATGACGAGCATCATGGAGCACTGTAATGACAAGGGGCATGGATCATTGTGATTACAGGGGTCTTGGAGCATTGTGATGACAAGGGCATGGAACATTGTGATAGCAGGGGTCATGGAGCATTGTCATGACAGGGGTAATGGAGCATTGTGATGACAAGGGCATGGAACAATAGTCTGAAATTTTCATGGATTCTTGTTTTGAGTTTCGGCATGGAGCATTGTGATGACTAGGGATCGGAACACTGTGATACATGTGTTAGGGGGGATTGTAATGACAAGGGCATGGAGGATTGTGATGAGAAGAGTATCGAGCATTGTGATGACAAGCGTCATGGAGCATTCTGCTGACAAGGGCATGGAGCTATGTGATGAGAGGTTTCATGTAGCATTGTGATGAAATGGCATGGAGCATTGTGATGCCAAGGGTCATGGAGCTTTGTGATGACAAAGGTCATGGAGCATTTTGATGACAAGGTCGTGGTGCATTTTGATGAGAAGGGCAGGGAGCATTGTGATGACAGGGTCATGGAACAAATTGATGAAAAGGTTCATGGAACATTTTAATTACAGGGGTTAGGGAACATTGTGATGTCAGGGGTCATGGAGCATTTTTATGAAAAGTGTCATGGAGCATTCTGATGAAAAGGTGCATGGAGCCTTGTGATTACAGGGGTTTTGAAAAATTGTGATGACAAGGGCAAGGAGCATTTTGATGAGAATGCAAAGGAGCATTCTGATGAAATGCGTCATGGAGCTTTGTGATGAGAAGGACATGGAGCATTGTGGTGTCAAAGGTCACAGAGCATTGGGTGACGAGGGCATGGACCATTGTGATGACAAAGGTTATGAAGCATTCTGATGACTGGTGTCACGGAGCATTGTGATGACAGGGGTCATGGAGCATTGTGATGAAAAGGGCATGGAGCATGGCGATGACAGGGGCATGGAACATTGGTCTGACAAGTTTCATGGATTCTTGTGATGACAGTGGGCATGGCGCATTGTGATGACAGGGGCATGGAACATTGTGATGACAAGGTCATGGAGTATTGTGAAGAGAGGTGTCAGGGATCATTGTAATGACATATGTCAATGCCCATTGTGATGAAAATGGCATGGAGCATTGTGATACTAAGTGTCATGGAGGATTGCGATGACAAAGGTAATGTAGCATTTTGATGACAAGAGCTTGGGATATTGTGATGACAAGCGTCATGGAGCATTGTGATGACAAGGGCATGGAGCATTGTGATGACAAGCACATGGAGCATTGTGATTACAGGGGTCTTGGATCACCGTGATGAAAGGGGAATGGATCATTCTGATGAATAATGCATGGAGCCTTGTCATGACATTGTTCAAGTAGCATACTGATGATAAGTGTCCGGGAGCATTGTGATGATAAGTGTATTGAGCATTGTGATGACAAAGGTCATGGAGCATTGTGATGAGAAGACCATGGATAATTGTGAGGACCAGGCTCATGGGGCATTGTGATAACAAGTGTTATGGAACATTGTGATAACAAGCGTTTGGTGCATTGTGATGACAGAGGTCATTGAGCATTTTGATTTCATTCTGATGACAATAGCATGAAATATTATGGTGATGGGCACGATGCATTGTGATGACAGTGTTCATGGAGCATTGAGATGAAAAGGGGCTTTGAGCATTGTGATTACAGGGGTGTTGGGGCACTGTGACGACAAGGGCATGTAGCACTGTGATGTGAAGGCCATAGAGCATTCTGATGACATGCGTCATGGAGCTTTGTGATGACAAGTGAATGGAGCATTGTGATTACAGGGTTCTTGGAGCATGTGATGACAAGTGCATGGAGCATTGTGATGAGAAGGCCATGGAGCATTTTGATGACATGCGTCAAGGATCTTTGTGACGACAATGGCATAGAGCATTGTGATTACAGGGGTCTTGGAGCAATGTGATGACAAGGGTCATGTAACCTTGGATGACAAGGATGTGGATCACTGTGATGGCAGGGTCATGGAGCATTGTTATGACAGGGGTATGGGAGCATTGTGATGACAAGGGCATGGAACATTGGTCTGAAAATTTCATGGATTATTGTGATGAGATTCGGCATGGAGCATTGTGATGACTAAGGCACGGAACACTGTGATAAATGTGTCATGGAGGACTGTTATGACAAGGGCATGGAGCATTGTGATGAGAAGAGTATCGAGCATTGTGATGACAAGCATCATGGAGCATTGTGCTTACAATGGCATGGGGCAATGTGATGAGAGGTTTCATGTAGCATTGTGGTGAAATGGCATGGAGCATTGTGATGCCAAAGGTCATGGAGCTTTGTGATGACAAAGGTCATGGAGCATTTTGATGACAAGTCGTGGTGCATTGTGATGAGAAGGGCAGGGAGCATTGTGATGACAGTGTAATGGAGCAAATTGATGAAAAGTGTCATGGAACATTTTGATAACAAGGGTTATAGAAAATTGTGATGTGAGGGTTAATGGAGCATTTTGATGAAAAGGGTCATGGAGCATTCTGATGAAAAGGTGCATGGAGCATTGTGATTAAAAGGGTTTTGAAGCATTGTCATGACAAGGGCATGGAGTATTGTGATGAGAAGGCAATGGAGCATTCTGATGACATGCGTCATGGAGTTTTGTGATGACAAGGACATGGAGCATTGTGATTACAGGGGTCTTGGAGCATTGTGATGAAAAGGGAATGGATCATTGTGATGAAAAATGCATGGAGCCTTGTCATGACAGGGTTCAAGGAGCATACTGATGATAAGAGTCTGGGAGCATTGTGATGATAAGTGTATTGAGCATTGTAATGACAAAGGTCATGGAGCATTGTGATGAGAAGACCATGGATAATTGTGAGGACCAGGGTCATGGGGCATTGTGATGACAAGTGATATGGAACATTGTGATCACAAGGGTTTGGTGCATTGTGATGACAGAGGTCATTGAGCATTTTAATTTCATTGTGATGACAATAGCATGAAATATTATGGTGATGGGCAAGGTGCATTGTGATGACAGGGTTCATGGAGCATTGAGGTGAAAAGGGGCATGGAGCATTGTGATTACAGGGGTGTTGGGGCATTGTGACGACAAGTGCATGGAGCATTGTGATGTAAAGGCCATGGAGCATTCTGATGACATGCGTCATGGAGCTTTGTGATGACAAGTGAATGGATCACTGTGATTACAGGGGTCTTGGAGCATTGTGATGATAAGGGTCATGGAGGCTTGTGATGACAAGGCCGTTGATACTTGTGATGGCATTGGTCATGGAGCATTGTTATGACAGGGGTAATGGAGCATTGTGATGACAAGTGCATGGGGCAATTGTATGAAATTTTTCATGGATTATTGTGATGAGAGTGGGAATGGAGCATTCTGATGACAAGGGCACGGAACACTGTGATGCATAGATCATGCAGGATTGTAATATCAGTCGCATGGAGCATTGTGAGGAGAAGGGCATCGAGCATTGTGATGACAAGCGTCATGGAGATTTGGGATGGAAAGTGCAAGGAGCGTTGTGATGAGGGAGTTCATGGAGCATTGTGATGACAATGGAATGGAGCATTGTGATGCTAGGTCATGGACCTTTGTGATGATAAAGGTCATGGAGCATTTTGATGACAAGGGTGTGGTGCATTGTGATGAGAAGGGCAGGGAGCATTGTGATTACAGGGGTCTTGGAGCATGTGATGACAAGTGCATGGAGCATTGTGGTGAGAAGGCCACGGAGCATTCTGATGACATGCGTCATGAATCTTTGTGACGAAAAACGCATGGAGCATTGTGATTACAGGGGTCTTGGAGAACTGTGATGACAAGGGTCATGGAGCCTTGGATGACAAGGCCGTGGAACATTGTGATGAGAAGGCCACGGAGCATTCTGATGACATGCGTCATGAATCTTTGTGACGAAAAAGGCATGGAGCATTTGATTACAGGGGTCTTGGAGAACTGTGATTACAAGGGTCATGGAGCCTTGGATGACAAGGCCGTGGAACATTGTGATGGCAGTGCTCATGGAACATTGTTATGACAGGGGTAATGGAGCATTGTGATGACAAGGGCATGGGACATTAGTCTGTAAATTTCATGGATTATTGTGATTAGATTCGGCATGGAGCATTGTGATGACTAGGTCTACGGAACACTGTGATACCTGTGTCATGGGGGATTGTAGTGACAAGGGCATGGAGCATTGTGATGAGAAGAGTATCGAGCATTGTGATGACAAGCGTCATGGAGCATTGTGCTGACAAGGGCATGGAGCAATGTGATGAGAAGTTTCATGTAGCATTGTGATGAAATGGCATGGAGCATTGTTATGCCAATCGTCATGGAGCTTTGTGATGACAAAGGTCAAGGAGAATTTTGATGACAAGGTCGTGGTGCATTGTGATGAGAAGGGAAGGGAGCATTGTGATGAAAAGGTCATGGAGCCAATTGATGAAAACTGTCATGGATCATTTTGATAACAGGGGTTATGGAACATTGTGATGTCATGGGTCATGGAGTACTTTGATGAAAAGGGTCATGGAGCATTCTGATGAAAAGGTGCATGGAGCATTGTGATTACAGGGGTTTTGAAGCATTGAGATGACAAGGGCAAGGAACATTGTGATGAGAAGGCAATGGAGCTTTCTGATGACATGCGTCATGGAGCTTTGTGATGACAAGGACATGGAGCATTGTGGTGACAAAGGTCACAGAGCCTTGTGTGACGAGGGCATGGAACATTGTGATGACAAAGGTCATGAAGCATTGTGATGACTGGAGTCACGGAGCATTGTGATGACCGTGGTCATTGAGCATTGTGATGACAAGGGCATGGAGCATTGGTCTGACATGTTTCATGGATTATTGTGATGACAGTGGGCATGGTGCATTGTGATGACAAGGGCATGGAACATTGTGATGACGAGGTTATGGAGTATTGTGAAGACATGTGTCAGGGAGCATTGTGATGACATATGTCATGGTCCATTGTGATGACAATGGCATGGAGCATTGTGATACCAAGTGTCATGGAGGATTGTGATGACAAAGGTAATGGAGCATTTTGATGACAAATGCTTGGAACATTGCGATGACAAGGATCATGGAGCATTGTGGTGACAAGGGCATGGAGTATTGTGATGACAAGGGCCATTGAGAATTTTGATGACAATGTCGTGAAGCATTGTGATGACAAGCTCATGGAGCTTGCTATGACAGGGATCATAGAGCATTCCGATGACAAGTGCATGGAGAATTGTGATGGCAAGATCATGTAACATTGTGATAAGAAGTGTCATGGTGCATTGTGATGACAAGGACGTGGAGAATTGTGATGACATGGGACATGGAGCATTGTGATGACCAGGGCATGGAGCATTGTGATGGCAAGACCGTGGAGCATTGTGATGAGAAGATCACGGATAATTGTGATGACGAGCGTCATGGAGAACTTTAATGACAAGGGGTATGGAGCATTGTGAATCCAGGGTTCCTGGAGCATTGTGATGACAAGGGAATGGGGCATTTTCATGAGAAGGCCATGGAGCATTCTGATGACATGCATCATGAATCATTGTGACGACAAGGGCATGGAGCATTGTGATTACAGAGGTCTTGGAGCACTATGATGACAAGGGTCATGGAGCTTTGTATGACAAGGCCGTGGATCATTGTGATGGCAGGGGTAATGGAGCATGGTTATGACATGGGCAATGGAGGATTGTGATGACAAGGGCATCGAGCATTGGTCTGAAAACTTTCATGGATTACTGTGATGAGAGTGGGCATAGAGCATTGTGATGACAAGGGCACGGAACACTGTGATACATGGATCATGGAGGTTTGTAATGACAAGGGAATGGAGCAATGTGATGAGAGGCTTCATGGAGCATTGTGATGACAAGGGCATGGAGCATTGTGATGACAAGGGTCATGGAGAATTTTGAATACAAAATTCCCATATCATTGTGTTGTCAGGGGTCATGGAGCTCTGTGATGACAGTGGTCATGGAGCATTGTGATGACAGGTCCTGGAGCATTGTGATAAGAAGGTCATGGAGCATTGGGCTGAAAATGTTCATGGAGTATTGTGATGACAGGGTAATGGTGCACTGTGATGACATGGTCCTGGGGAATTGTGATGAGAAAACCATGGAGCCTTGGGATGACAAGTCTCATGGAGCATTCTGATGAAAATGTGCATGGAGCATTGTGATTACAGGGGTCATGAAACATTGTGATGAAAATGGCATGGAGCATTGTGATGCCAAGGGTCATGGAGTTTGTGATGACAAAGTTCATGGAGCATTTTGATGACAAGGTCGTGGTGCATTGTGATGAGAAGGGCAGGGATCATTTTGATGACAGGGTCATGGAGCTATTTGATGAAAAGTATCATGGAATATTTTGATGACAGTGTTTATGGAACATTGTGATGTCAGGGGACATGGAGGATTGTGATGAAAAGGGTCATGGAGCAGTTTGATGACAGGGGTGATGGAACATTGTGATGTCAGGGTTCATGGAGCATTGTGATGATAAGGTCATGTAACATTGTCATGACACGGATCATGGAACATTGAGATGACAGAGGGGAGAGAGCATTTTAATGAGAAGTGCATGGAGCATTGTGATGACAAGGTTTTTGGAGCACTGTAATGACAAGGATGTGGAGCATTGTGATGACAATCGCATGGCGCATTGTGATGACATGGCTTGTGGAGCATTGTGCTCACAAGCACATGGAACATTGTGATGACAAGGGTCATGGAGCATTGTGCTGACAAAGGCATGGAGCATGTTGATGACAAGGATCACAGAGCATTGTGATGAAAAGTTCATGGAGCATTGTGGTGAGAAAGGTCACAGAGCCCTGTGTGACGAGGACATAGACCATTGTGATGACAAATATCATGAAGCCTTGTGATGACTGGAGTCACAGAACATTGAGATGACAGGGGTCTTGGAGCACTGTGATGACAAGGACATGGAGCAATGTGATGAGAAGGCCATGGAGCATTCTGATGACATGCATCATGGAGCTTTGTGATTAAAGGTCATGGAGCATTGTGATTACAGTGGTCTTGGAGCATTGTGATGAAAATGGTATGGATCATTAGTGATGAAAAAGGCATGGAGCCTTGTCATGACAGGGTTCAAGGAGCATACTGATGACAAGTGTCAGGGAGCATTGTGATGACAAGTGTATTGAGCATTGTGATGACAAAGGTCATGGAACTCTGTGATGAGAAGACCATGGATAATTGTTATGATGAGCGTCATGGTGCATTGTGATGACAATGGTAATGGAACATTGTGATCACAAGGGTTTGGTGCATTTTGATGACAGAAGTCATGGAGCATATTGATTTCATTGTGATGACAATAGCATGAAACATTATGATGATGGACATGGTGCATTGTGATGACAGGATCATGGAGCAATTTGATGAAAAGGGTCATGGAACATTTTGATGACAGTGGTTATGGAACATTGTGATGTCAGTGGTCTTGGAGCATTGTGATGAAAACGGTGATGGAGCATTCTGATGACAGAGGATATGGAACATTTTGATGTCAGGGGTCAGGGAGCATTGTGATGATATGGCATGTGGCATTGTGATGACAGAGGTCATGGAAAATTGTGATGACAGTGGTGAGGGAGTATTGTGATGACTACTGATGGAACATTGTGATATCAGTGGTGAGAAAGCATTTTGATGAGAAGTGCATGGAGCATTGTGATGACAAGGTTTATGGAGCATTGTGATGACAAGGCTGTGGAGCATTGTGTTGACAATTGCATGGCGCATTTTGATGACATGGGTCATGGAGCATTGTGCTGAGAAGCGCATGGATCATTGTGATGACAAGGGTCATGGAGCATTGTGCTGACAAATTCATGGAACCTTGTGATGACAACGGTCACAGAGCATTGTGATGAAAAGTTCATGGAGCATTGTGGTGACAATGGTCACAGAGCCTTGTGATGACGAGGTTAAGTACCATTGTGATGACAAAGGTCATGAAGCATTGTGATGACAGGAGTCACGGAATATTGTGATGACAAGGGTATGAAGCATTCTGATGACAGGGGCATGGTGCATTGGTCTGACAAGTTTCATTGTTTATTGTGATGACAGTGGGCAAGGCACATTCTGATGAGAAGAGCATGGAGCATTGTGATGAGAAGGTCATGGAGTACTGTGAAGACAGGGGTCTGGGGGCATTGTGATGACATATGTCATGGTCCATTGTGATCACAATGGCATGGAGTATTGTGATGCCAAGTGTCATGGAGGAATGTGATGACAAAGTTAATGAAGCATTGTGATAACAAGGGCAAGGAGTATTGTGATGACAGACATCATGGAGCGTTGTGATGACAATTGTTATGGAACATTGTGATCACAAGGGTTTGGAGCATTGTGAGGACACAGGTCATGGATCATTTTGATTTCAAGAATCACGGAGCATTGTGATGACAAGGGCATGAAACAATGTGATCCCAAGGGTCACGGAGGATTTTGATGACACTGGTAAAGGAGAATTGTGATGACAATTGCATGGAACATTGTGATGACAAGGTCATGTAGCATTTTGCTGACAAAGGCATGGAGAATTGTGATGACAAGTGTCATGGAGCTCTGTGACGACAAGTGTCAATGAGCATTTTGATTACAGGGGTCATGGAGCATTGGGATGACAAGCACATGGAACATTCTGATGACAAGTGGCATGGATCATTTTGATGACTGTGGTCATGTAGCATTGTGATGACATGGGTCATGGAGCTTTGTGATGAGAATGTCATGGAGCATTTGGCTGAAAATGTTCATGGAGTACTGTGATGACAGGGGTCATGGAGCATTGTCATGAGAAGGGAATGGAGCAATGTGATGAGAAGGTCCTGGAGCATTGTGATGAGAGGGCCATGGAGCCTTGTGATGACAAGGGTCATGGAGCATGCTGATGAAATGGTGCATGGAGCATTGAGATTGCAGGGGTTTTGAAGCATTATGATGACAAGGGCATGGAGTATTGTGATGACAAAGCAATGGAGCATTCTGATGACATGCGTCATGGAGCTTTGTGATGACAAGGACATGGAGCATTGTGATTACAGGGGTCTTGGAGCATTGTGATGAAAAGGGACTGGATCATTGTGATGAAAAATGCATGGAGCCTTGTCATGACAGGGTTGAATGAGCATACTGATGACAACTGTCAGCGAGCATTGTGATGATAAGTGTATTGAGCATTTTGATGACAAAGATCATTGACCATTGTGATAAGAAGTCCATGGATAACTGTGATGAGCAGCTTCATGGGGCATTGTGATGACAAGTTGTTATGGAACATTGTGATCAGAAGCGTTTGGTGCATTGTGATGACAGTGGTCATTGAGCGTTTTGATTTCATTGTGATGACAATAGCATGAAATATTATGGTGATGGACACGGTGCATTGTGATGACAGGGTTCATGGAGCATTGAAATGAAAAGGGGCATGGAGAATTGTGATTACAGGGGTGTTGGAGCATTGTGATGACAAGGGTCATGGAGGCTTGTGATGAAAAGGCTGTGGAAACTTGTGATGGCAGGGGTCATGGATCATTGTTATGACAGGGGTAATGGAGCTTTGTGATGACAAAGGTCTTGGGGCCTTTTGATGACAAATGCGTGGAGCATTGTGATGACAAAGGTCATGGAGCATTTTGATTACAGGGTCATTGTGCATTGTGATGAGAAGCTCAGGGAGCATTGTGATGAGAGGGTCTTGGAGAAAATTGATGAAAAATGTCTTGGAACATTTTGATAAGAGGGGTTATGGAACATTGTGATGACAAGGGCATGGAGTATTGTGATGAGGAGGCAATGGAGCATTGTGATGACAAGGGCCACTGAGAATTTTGATGACAACGTTGTGAAGCATTGTGATGACAAACGCATGGAGCTTGCTATAAGATGGGTCATAGAGCATTGCAATGACAAGGGCATGGAGAATTGTGATGACAAGATCATGTAACATTGTGAAAAGAAGTGTCATGGAGCATTGTGATGACAAAGACGTGGAGAATTGTGATGACATGGGACATGGAGCATTGTGATGAGAGGGGTCATGGAGCATTGTGATGACAATGGAATGGAGCATTGTGATGCTATGGTCACGGACCTTTGTGATGATAAATGTCATGGAGCATTTTGATGACAAGGGCGTGGTGCATTGTGATGAGAAGGGCAGGGAGCATTGTGATTACAGGGTTCTTGGAGCATGTGATGACAAGTGCATTGAGCATTGTGATGAGAAGGCCATGGAGCATTTTGATGACATGCGTCAAGGATCTTTGTGACGACAATGGCATAGAGCATTGTGATTACAGGGGTCTTGGAGCAATGTGATGACAAGGGTCATGTAACCCTGGATGACAAGGCCGTGGATCATTGTGATGGCAAGGGTCATGGAGCATTATTATGACAGGGGTAATGGAGCATTGTGATGACAAGGGCATGGAACATTGGTCTGAAAATTTCATGGATTATTGTGATGATATTCAGCATGGAGCATTGTGATGACTAAGGCACGGAACACTGTGATACATGTGTCATAGAGGATTGTAATGACAAGGGCATGGAGCATTGTGATGAGAAGAGTATCGAGCATTGTGATGACAAGCATCATGGAGCATTGTGCTGACATTGGCATGGAGCAATGTGATGAGAGGTTTCATGTAGCATTGTGATGAAATGGCATGGATCATTGTGATGCCAAGGGTCATGGATCTTTGTGATGACAAAGGTCATGGAGCATTTTGATGACAAGGTCGTGGTGCATTGTGATGAGAAGGTCAGGGAGCATTGTGATGACAGTGTGATGGAGAAAATTGATGAAAAGTGTCATGGAACATTTTGATAACAGGGGTTATGGAACATTGTGATGTGAGGGCTAATGGAGCATTTTGATGAAAAGGGTCATGGAGCATTCTGATGAAAATGTGCATGGAGCATTGTGATTACAAGGGTTTTGAAGCATTGTGATGACAAGGGCATGGAGCATTGTGATGAGAAGCCAATGGAGCATTCTGATTACATGCGTCATGGAGCTTTGTGATGACAAGGACATGGAGCATTGTGATTACAGGGGTCTTGGAGCATTGTGATGAAAAGGGAATGGATCATTGTGATGAAAAATGCATGGAGCCTTGTCATGACAGGGTTCAAGGAGCATACTGATGACAACTGTCAGGGAGCATTGTGATGATAAGTGTATTGAGCATTGTGATGACAAAGATCATGGAGCATTGTGATGAGAAGTCTATTGATAATTGTGATGACCAGCGTCATAGGGCATTGTGATGACAAGTGTTATGGAACATTGTGATCAGAAGGGTTTGGTGCATTGTGATGACAGAGGTCACTGAGCATTTTGATTTCATTGTGATGATAATAGCATGAAATATTATGGTGATGGGCACGGTGCATTGTGATGACAGTGTTCATGGAGCATTGAGATGAAAAGGGGCATGGAGCATTTTGATTATAGGGCTGTTGGAGCATTGTGATGACAAGGGCATTGAGCATTGTGATGAGAAGCCCATGGAGCATTCAGATGACATGCGTCATGGAGCTTTGAGATGACAAGGGCATGGAGCCTTGTGATTTCAGGGGTCTTGGAGCATTGTGATGACAAGGGTCATCGAGGCTTGTGATGACAAGGCCGCGGAACCTTGTGATGGCAGGGGTCATGGATCATTGTTATGCCAGGGGTAATGGAACTTTGTGATGACAAAGGTCATGGGGCATTTTGATGACAAGGTCGTGGTGCATTGTGATGAGAAGTGCAGGGAGCATTGTGATGACAGTGTCATGGAGCAATTTGATGAAAAGTGTCATGGAATATTTTGATGACAGGGGTTATGGAACATTGTGATGTCTGGGGTCATGAAGCATTGTGATGAAATGGGTCATGGAGAATTTTGTGACAGGGTTTATGGAACATTGTGATGTCAGGGGTCATGGAGCATTGTGATGATAAGGGCCTGTAGCACTGTGATGACAGGGGTCATGGAACATTGTGATGACAGGGGTGAGGGAGTATTGTGATGACTAGTGATGGAACATTGTGTTATATGTGTTGAGAGAGCATTTTGATGAGAAGTGCATGGAGCATTGTGATGACAAGTTTTATGGAGCATAGCCATGAAAATGATGTGGAGCATTGTGATGACAAGCACATGGCACATTATGATGACATAGGTCAAGGAGCATTGTTCTGACAAGCGCATGGAGCATTTTGATGACAAGTGTCATGGAGCATTGTGGTGACAAAGGCATGGAGCATTGTGATGAGTAGGGACAAAGAGCATTGTGATGAAAATTTTATGTAGCATTGTGGTGACAATGATTACAGAGCCTTGTGTGAAGAGGGCATGGATCATTGGTCTGACAAGTTTCATGGAATATTGTGATGACAGTGGGCATGGAGCATTGTGATGACAAGGGCCTGGAGCATTGTGGTGACAAAGGTCATGAAGCATTGTGATGACTGGAGTCACGGAGCATTTTGATACCAAGTGTCATTGAGGATTGTGATGACAAAGGTAATGGAGCATTTCGATGACAAGGGCTTGGGACGTTGTGATGACAAGTGCCATCGAGGATTATGATGACAACGTCGGGAAGCATTGTGATAAAAAGCGCATGGAGCTTGCTATGAGAGGGGTCATAGAGCATTGCGATGATAAGTGCATGGAGAATTGTGATGAAAATATCATGTAACATTGTGATAAGAAGTGTCATGGAGCATTGTGATGACAAGGACGTGGAGAATTGTGATGACATGAGACATGGAGCATTGTGATGACCGGGGCATGGAGCATTGTAATGACAAGACCGTGGAGCATTGTGATGAGAAGATCACGGATAATTGTGATGACGAGTGTCATGGAGCACTGTAATGACAAGGGGCATGGAGCATTGTGATTGCAGGGGTCTTGGAGCATTGTGATGAAAAGGGAATGGATCATTGTGGTGAAAAATGCATGGAGCCTTGTCATGACAGGTTTCAAGGAGCATACTGATGACAACAGTCAGGGAGCATTGTGATGATAAGTGTATTGATCATTGTGATGACAAAGATCATGGAGCATTGTGATGAGAAGACCATGGATAATTGTGATGACCAGCGTCATTGGGCATTGTGATGACAAGTGTTATGGAACATTGTGATCAGAAGGGTTTGGTGCATTGTGATGACAGAGGTCATTGAGCATTTTGATTTCATTGTGATGACAATAGCATGAAATATTATGGTGAAGGACACGGTGCATTGCGATGACAGGGTTCATGGAGCATTGAGATTAAAAGGGGCATGGAGCTTTGTGATTACAGAGCTGTTGGAGAATAGTGATGACAAGGGCATGGAGCATTGTGATGAGAAGGCCACGGAGCATTCAGATGACATGCGTCATAGAGCTTTGTGATGACAAGGGCATGGAGCATTGTGATTACAGGGGCCTTCTAGCATTGTGATGACAAGGGTCATGGAGGCTTGTGATGACAAGGCCGCGGAACATTTTGATGCTAGGGGTCATGGATCATTGTTATGACAGGGGTAATGGAGCTTTGTGATGTCAAAGGTCATGGGGCATTTTGATGACAAGGGCGTGGTGCATTGTGATGAGAAGGGCAGGGAGCATTGTGATGACAGCGTCATGGAGCAATTTGATGAAAATGGTCATGGAATATTTTGATGACAGGGGTTATGGAACATTGTGATGTCAGGGGTCATGGAGCATTGTGATGATAAGGGCATGTAGCACTATGATGACAGGGGCATGGAACATTGGTCTGACAAGTTTCATGGATTATTGGGATGATAGTCGGCATGGCGCATTGTGATGACAAGGGCATGGAACATTGTGATGACAAGGTCATGGAGTATCGTGAAGACAGGTATCAGGGAGCATTGTGATGACATATGTCATTGTCCATTGTGATGACAATGGCATGGAGCATTGTGATACCAAGTGTCATGGAGGATTGTGATGACACAGGTAATGGAGCATTTTGATGACAAGTGCTGGGAACATTGCGATGACAAGGGTCAAGGAGCATTGTGATGACAAGGGCATGGAGCATTCTGATGAAAATTTGCATGGAGCATTGGGATTACAGGGGTTTTGAAGCAATGTGATTACAAGGGCTTGGAGCATTGTGATGAGAAGGTAATGGAGCATTCTGATGACATGCTTCATGGAGCTTTGTGATGACAAGGACCTGGAGCATTGTGATTACAGGGGTCTTGGAGCATTGTGATGAAAAGGGAATGGATCATTGTGATGAAAAATGCATGGAGCCTTGTCATGACAGGGTTCAATGAGCATACTGATGACAACTCTCAGGAAGCATTGTGATGATAAGTGTATTGAGCATTGTGATGACAAAGATCATGGAGCATTGTGATGAGAAGACCATGGATAATTGTGATGACCAGCGTCATGGGGCATTGTGATGACAAGTGTTATGGAACATTTTGATCAGAAGGGTTTGGTGCATTGTGATGACAGAGGGCATTGAGCATTTTGATTTCATTGTGATGACAATAGCATGAAATATTATGGTGATGGACACGGTGTATTGTGATGACAGGGTTCATGGAGCATTGAGATGAAAAGTGTCATGGCACATTGTGATTACAGGGGTGTTGGAGCATTGTGATGTCAAGGGCATGGAGCATTGTGATGAGAAGGCCATGGAGCATTCTGGTGACATGCGTCATGGAGCTTTGTGATGACAATGGCATGGAGAATTGTGATTACAGGGGTCATGGAATATTGAGGTGACAGGGGTGAGGGAGTATTGTGATGACTAGTGATGGAACATTGTGATATCAGTGGTGAGAAAGCATTTTGAGGAGAAGTGCCTGGAGCATTGTGATGACAAGGTTTATGGAGCATTTTGATGACAAGGATGTGGAGCATTGTGATGAAAAGTGCATGGTGCATTGTGATGACATGGGTTAAGGAGCATTGTGCTGACACACACATCGAGCATTGTGATGACAAGGTTCATGGAGCATTGTGCTGACAAAGGCATGGAGCTTTGTGATGACAAGAGTCACAGAGCATTGTGATAATATTTCATGGAGCATTGTGATGACAAAGGTCACAGAGCTTTGTATGACGAGGTCATGGACCATTGTGATGACAAATATCATGAAGCATTGTGATGAATGGAGTCACGGAGCTTTGTGATAACAGTGGTCTTGGAGCATTGTGATGAAAATGGAATGGATCATTGTGATGAAAAAGGCATGGAGCCTTGTCATGACAGTGTTCAAGGAGCATACTGATGACAAGTGTCAGCGAGCATTGTGGTGACAAAGGTCATGGAGCATTGTGATGAGAAGACCTTGCATAATTGTGATGACGAGCGTCATGGGGCATGTGATGACAAGTGTTATGGAACATTGTGATCAGAAGGGTTTGGAGCATTGTGATGACAGAGGACATGGAGCATTTTGTTTTCATTGTGATGACAATAGCATGAAGCATTATGATGATGGGCATGGTTCATTGTGATGACAGTGTTCATGGAGCATTGAGATGAAAAGTGGCATGGAGAATTGTGATTACAGAGGTCTTGGTGCATTGTGTTGACAAGGGTCATGGAGCCATGTGATGACAAGGCCGTGGATCATTGTCATGGCAGTGGTCATGGAGCATTGTTATGACAGGTGTAATGGAGCATTGTGATGACAATGGCATGGAGCAATGTGATGAGAGATTTCATTGAGCATTGTGATGACAATGGCATGGAGCATTGTGATGCTAAGTGTCATGGAACATTGTGATGACAATGGTCATGGGGCATTTTGACGACAAGGGCATAGTGCATTGATATTAGAAGGACAGGGAGCATTGTGATGACAGGGTCATGGAGCAATTTGATGAAAAGGGTCATGGAATATTTTGATGAGAGGGCTTATGGAACTTTGTGATGTCAGGGGTCATGAAGCATTGTGATGAAATGGGTCATGGAGCATTTTGTGACAGGGGTTATGGAACATTGTGATATCAGGGGTCATGGAGCATTTTGATGATAATGGCATGTAGCACTGTGATGACAGGGGTCATGGAACACTGTGATGACAGGGGTGAAGGAGTATTGTGGTGACTAGTGATGTAACATTGTGACATATGTGGTGAGAGAGCATTTTGATGAGAAGTGCATGGAGCATTAGGATGACAAGTGTTATGGAGCATAGCAATGATAAGGATGTGGAGTATTGTGATGACAAGCGCAAGGCACATTGTGATGACATGGGTCATGGAGCACTGTGCTGACAAGCACATGGAGCATTTTGATGACAAGTGTCATGGAGCATTTTTCTTACAAAGGCATGGAGCATTTTGATGACAAGTGTCACAGAGCATTGTGATGAAATATTCATGGAGCATTGTGGTGAAAAAGATCACAGAGCCTTGTGTGACGAGGGCATGGACCATAGTGATGAGATAGGTCATGAAGCATTGTGACGACTGGAGTCACGGAGCATTGTGATGAAAGGGGTCATGGAGCATTGTGATGACAAGGACATGGAGCAATGTGAAGACAGGGGCATGGAACATTGGTCTGACAAGTTTCATGGATTATCGTGATGACAGTGGTCATGGAGCATTGTGATGACAAGGGCATGGAGCATTGTGGTGACAAAGGCATGGAGCATTTTGAAGACAAGGGACACAGAGCATTGCGACGAAATATTCGTGGAGCATTGTGGTGTAAATGATCACAGAACCTTGTTTGAAGAGGTCATGGACCACTGTGATGACTAAGGTCATGAAGCATTGTTATGACTGGAGTCACGGAGCATTGTGATGACAGGGGTCATGGAGCATTGCTCTGACAAGATTATGGATTATTGTGATGACAGTGGGCATGGCGCATTGTGATGACAAGGTCATGGAACATTGTGATGACCAGGTCATGGATTATTGTGAAGACAGTTGTCAGGGAGCATTGTGATGACATATGTCATTGTCCATTGTGATGACAATGGCATGGAGCATTGTGATACCAAGTGTCATGGAGGATTGTGATGACAAAGGTAATGGAGCATTTTGATTAAAAGGGGTGGAACATTGTGATGACTAGGTTCATGGAGCATTGTGATGACCAGGGCATGGAGCATTGTGATGACAAGGGCCATTGAGAATTTTGATGACAACGTCGTGAAGCAATGTGATGACAAGCGCATGGAGCTTGCTATGCCAGTGGTCATAGAGCATTGCGATGACAAGTGCATGGATAATTGTGATGACAAGATCATATAACATTGTGATCAGAAGTGTCACGTAGCATTGTGATGACAAGGACGTGGAGAATTGTAATGACTTGGGATATGGAGCATTGAGATGAACAGGGCAAGGAGAATTGTGATAGCAAGACCGTGGAGCATTGTGATGAAAAGACCATTGATAATTATGACGAAGAACGTCATAAATCACTGTAATGACAAGGGGCATGGAGCATTGTGATGACAGGTGTCATGGAGCATTGTGATGAGAGGGGTCATGCAGCATTGTGATGACAAGTGTAAGTTAGCATTGTGATGAGAGGTGTCATGGAGCATTGTGATGACAAGGGTAATGGAGCATTGTGATGAGAAGATCATGGAGCATTGGCCTGAAAATGTTCATGGAGTATTGTGATTACAGTGGTCAAGGAGCATTGTGATGACAAGGGAAAGGAGCATTTTGATGACAAGGTCCTGGAGCAGTGTGATGAGAAGACCATGGAGCCATGTGATGACAAGTCTAATGGAGCATTCTGATGAATAGGGGCATGGAGCATTGTGATTAGAGGGGTCTTGGAGAATTGTGACGACAAGTTCAGGGAGCATAATGATGAGAAGGCCATGGAGCATTCTGATGACATGTGTCATGGATCTTTGTGATGACAGGGGCATGGAGCATTGTAATTACAGGGGTCTTGGAGCATTGTGATGACAACGGACATGGAGCTTTGGATGCCAAAGCGGTGGAACACTGTGATGGCAGGGGTCATGGAGCAATGTTATGACAGGGGTAATGGAGCATTGTGATGACTAGGGCACGGAAAACTGTGATACATGTGTCATGGAGTATTGTAATGACAAGGGCATGGAGCATAGTGATGAGAATAGTATCGAGCACTGTGATGACATGTGTCATGTAGCATTGTGGTGACAAGGGCATGGAGCAATATGATGAGAGGTTTCATGCAGCATTGTGATGAAATGACATGGAGCATTGTGATGCAAAGGGTCATGGAGCTTTGTGATGACAAAGGTCATGGAGCATTTTGATGACAAGGTCGTGGTGCATTGTGATTAGAAGGGCAGGGAGCATTGTGATGACAGGGTCATGGAGCAAATTGATGAAAATTGTCATGGAACATTTTGATGACAGGGGTAATGGAACATTGCGATTTCAGGGGTCATGGAGCATTTTAATGAAAAGGGTCATGGAGCATTCTGATGAAAATGTGCATGGAGCATTGAGATTACAGGGGTTTTGAAGCAATCTGATGACCAGGGCATAGAGCATTGTGATGAGAAGGCAATGGATCATTCTGATGACATGCGTCATGGAGCTCTGTGATGACAAGGACATGGAGCATTGCGATTACAGGGGTCTTGGAGCATTGTGATGAAAAGGGAATGGATCATTGTGATGAAAAATGCATGGAGCCTTTTCATGACAGGGTTCAAGGAGCATACTGATGACAACTGTCAGGGAGCATTGTGATGATAAGTGTATTGAGCATTGTGATGACAAAGATCATGGAGCATTGTGATGAGAAGACCATGGAAAATTGTGATGACCAGCGTCATGGGGCATTGTGATGACAAGTGTTATGGAACATTGTGATCAGAAGGGTTTGGTGCATTGTGATGACAGAGGTCATTGAGAATTTTAATTTCATTGTGATGACAATAGCATGACATATTATGGTGATGGGCATGGTGCATTGTGATGACAAGGTTCATGGAGCATTGAGATGAAAAGTGGCATGGAGCATTGTGATTACAGGGGTGTTGGAGCATTGTGATGACAAGGGCATGGAGCATTGTGGTGAGAAGGCCATCGAGCATTCTGATGACATGCGTCATGGAGCTTTGTGATTACAAACGCATGGAGAATTGTGATTACAGGGGTCATGGAATATTGTGATGACATGGGTGAGGGAGTATTGTGATGACTAGTGATGGAATATTGTGATGACATGGGTGAGGGAGTATTGTGATGACTAGTGATGGAACATTGTGATATCAGTGGTGAGAAGGCATTTTGAGGAGAAGTGCATGGAGCATTGTGATGGCAAGGTTTATGGAGCATAGCGATGACAAGGATGTGGAGCATTGTGATGAAAAGAGCATGGCACATTGTGATGACATGAGTCATGGAGCATTGTGCTGACAAGCGCATGGAGCATTTTGAAGACAAGTGTCATGGAGCATTGTGCTGACAAAGGCATGGAGCATTGTGATGACAAGGGACACAGAGCATTGTGATGAAAATTTCATGGAGCATTGTGGTGACAAAGATCACAGAGCATTGTGTGACGAGGGCATGGATCATTTTGAGGACAAAGGTCATGAATCATTGTGATGACTGGAGTCACGGAGCATTGTGATGACAGGGGTCTGGGAGCATTGTGATGACTTATGTCATTGTCCATTGTGATGACAATGGCATGGAGCATTGTGATACCAAGTGTCATGGAGGATTGTGATGACAAAGGTAATGGAACATTTTGATGACAAGGGCTTGGAATATTGCGATGACAAGGGTCATGGAGCATTGTGATGACAAGGGCATGGAGCATTGTGATGACATGGGTTATGGAGCATTGTGCTGACATGCACATCGAGCATTGTGATGACAAAGGTCATGGAGCATTGTGCTGACAAAGGCATGGAGCTTTGTGATGACAAGGGTCAGAGAGCATTGTTATAAAAATTTCATAGAGCATTCTGGTGACAAATGTCACAGAGCTTTGTGTGATGAGGTCATGGACCATTGTGATGACAAATGTCATGAAGCATTGTGATGACTGGAGTCACGGAGCATTGTGATAACAGGGTTCTTGGAGCATTGTGATGGAAAGGGAATGGATCATTGTGATGAAAAAGGCATGGAGCCTTTTCGTGACAGTGTTCAAGGAGCATACTGATGACAAGTGTCAGCGAGCACTGTGATGCCAAGTTTATTGAGCATTGTGGTGACAAAGGTCATGGAGCATTGTGATGAGAAGACCTTGCATAATTGTGATGACGAGCGTCATGGGGCATGTGATGACAAGTGATATGGAACATTGTGATCAGAAGTGTTTGGAGCATTGTGATGACAGAGGACATTGAGCATTTTGATTTCATTGTGATGACAATAGCATGAATCATTATGATGATGGGCATGGTGCTTTGTGATGACAGTGTTCATGGAGCATTGAGATGAAAAGTGGCATGGAGAATTGTGATTACACAGGTCTTGGAGCATTGTGATGACAAGGGTCATGGAGCCTTGTAATGACAAGTCCGTGGAACATTGTGATGGCAGGGGTCATGGAGCATTGTTATGACAGGTGTAATGGAGCATTGTGATGACAAGGGCATGGAGCAATGTGATGAGAGATTTCATTGAGCATTGTGATGACAATGGCATGGAGCATTGTGAGGCCAAGGGTCATGGAGCTTTGTGATGACAAATGTCATGGGGCATTTTGATGACAAGGGCGTGGTGCATTGTGATGAGAAGGGCAGGGAGCATTGTGATGACAGTGTCATTGAGCAATTTGAATAAAAGTGTCATGGAATATTTTGATGACCGGGGATATGGAACATTGTGATGTCAGGGGTCATGAAGCATTGTGATGAAATGTGTCATGGAGCATTTTGGGACAGGGGTTATGGAACATTGTGATGTAAGGGGTCATGGAGCATTGTGATGATAGTGGTCATGGAACATTGTGATGACAGGGGTGCGTGAGTATTGTGATGACTAGTAATGGAACATTGTGATATATGTGGTGAGAGAGCATTTTGATGAGAAGTGCATGGAGCATTGTGATGACAAGTTTTATGGAGCATAGCGATGAAAAGGATGTGGAGCTTTGTGATGAAAAGAGCATGGCACATTGTGATGACATGTGTCATGGAGAATTGTGCTGACAAGAGCATGGAGCATTTTGATGACAAGTGTCATGGAGCATTGTGCTGACAAAGCCATGGAGCATTGTGATCACAAGGGACACAGAGGATTGTGATGAAAATTTCATGGAGCATTGTGATGACAATGGCATGGAGCAATATGATGACAGGGACATGGAACATTGGTCTGACAATTTTCGTGGATTATTGTGATGACAGTGGGCATGGAGCATTGAGATGACAAGGGCATGGAGCATTGTGGGCAGAAAGGTCACAGAGCCTTGTGTGACGAGGGCATGGAACATTGTGAGGACAAAGGTCATGAAGCATTGTGATGACTGGAGTCACGGAGCATTGTGATGACAGGGGTCATGGAGCATTGTGATGACAAGGGCATGGAGCATTGTGATGACAGGGGCATGGAACATTGGTCTGACATGTTTCATGGATTATTGTGATGACAGTGGGCATGGCGCATTGTGATGACAAGGGCATGGAACATTGTGATGACAAGGTCATGGAATATTGTGAAGACAGGTGTCAGGGAGCATTGTGATGACATATGTCATTGTTCATTGTGATGACAATGGCATGGAGCATTGTGATACCAAGTGTCATGGAGGATTGTGATGACAAATGTAATGGAGCATTTTGATGACAAGGCCTTGGAACATTGCGATGACAAGGGTCATGGAGCATTGTGATGAAAATATCATGGAGCATGGTGATGAAAAAGCCATGGAGCATTCTGAAGACATTTGTCATGAAGCTGTGTGATGACAACGGCATGGAGCATTGTGATTACAGTGGTCTTGGAGCATTTTGAGGAAAGGGGCATGGATCACTGTGATGAAAAATGCATGGAGCCTTGTGATGCCAGGGTTCAAGGAGCATACTGACGACAAGTGTCAGGGAGCATTGTGATGACAAGTGTATTGAGAATTGTGATGACAAGTGTATTGAGCATTGTGATGACAAGGTCATGGAGTATTGTGAAGACAGGTGTCAGGGAGCATTGTGATGACATATGTCATGTTCCATTGCGATGACAATGGCATGGGGAATTGTGATGCCAAGTGTCATGGAGGATTGTGATGACAAAGATAATGGGGCATTGTGATGATTAGGGCTTGGAACATTATGACGACAAGGGACATTGAGAATTTTTATGAGGAGGTCGTGAAGCATTGTGATGAGAAGGTCCTCGAGCATTGTGATGAGAAGACCATGGAGCCTTGTGAAGACAAGTCTCATGGACCACACTGATGACAAGGGGCATGGAGCATTGTGATTACTGGGGTATTGGACCTTTGTGATGACAAGGGTCATGGAGCCTTGTGATGACAAGGCCGTGGAACATTGTCATGACAGGGGTGAGGGAGTATTGTAATGACTAGTGATGGAACATTTTGATATCAGTGGTGAAAGAGCATTTTGATGAGAAGTGCATGGAGCTTTGTGATGACAATGTTTACGGAGCATTGTGATGATGAGGTTGTGGAATATTGTGATGACAAGCGCATGGCACATTGTGATGACATGGGTAATGGAGCATTGTTCTGACAAGCGCATGGAGCATTGTGATGCCAAGGGTCATGGAGCACTCTGCTGACAAAGGCATGGAGCATTGTGATGACAAGGGTCAGAGAGCATTGTGAAGAAAATTCCTTGGAGCATTATGGTGACAAATTTCAAAGAACACTGTGATGAGGAGGGCATGGACCATTGTGATGACAAAGGTCATGAAGCAATGTGATGACTGGAGTCACGGAGCACTGTGATGACAATGGCATGGAGCATTGTGATGACACGGGCATGGAGCATTGGTCTGACAAGTTTCATGGATTATTGTGATGATAGTGGGCATGGCACATTGTGATGACAAGGGCATGGAGCATTGTTATGACCAGGTGATGGAATATTGTGAAGACAGGTGTCAGGGAGCATTGTGATGACATATGTCATGGTGCATTGTGATGACAATGACATGGAGCATTGTGAAGCCAAGTGTCATGGAGGAATGTGATGACAACGGTAATGGAGCATTGTGATGACAAGGGCCATTGAGAATTGTGATGACAAGTTCGTGAAGCACTGTGATGAAAAGCACATGGAGCTTCCTATGACAGGGGTCATGGAGCATTGCAATGACAAGTGCATGGAGAATTGTGATGACAAGAGCATGTAACATTGTGATGAGAAGTTTCATGGAGCATTGTGATGGCAAGACCGTGGAGCACTGTGATGAGAAGACCATGGATAATTGTGATGACGAGCGTCATGGAGCATTGTGATGACAAGGGCCATTGAGAATTTTGATGCCAACGTCGTGAAGCAATGTGATGACAAGCGCATGGAGCTTGCTATGACAGGGGACATGGAGCATTGTGATGAAAAGTGCATGGAGAATTGTGATGACAGGGGTCATAGAGCATTGTGATGAAAATTGCATGGAGCATTGTGATGGAAAAGGCATGGATGTCTTCATGAAAGTGTTCAAGGAGCATTCTGACGACAAGTTTCAGTGAGTATTGTGATGACAAGTGTACTGTGCATTGTGATGACAAAGTTCATGGAGCATTGTGATGACACGGGCATGGAGTATTGTGATGACAGGTATCACAGAGCGTTGCAATGACAAGTGTTGTGGAACAATGTGATCACAAGGGTTGGAGCATTGTGATGACAGAGGTCATGGAGCATTTTGATTTCATTTTGATGACAATAGCATGAAGCATTATGATGATGGGCATGGTGCATTGTGATGACACGGTTCATGGAACATTGAGATGAAAAGGGGCATGGAGCATTGTGATTACAGGGGTCTAGGAGAATTGTGATGACAAGGGCATGGAGCATCGTGAGTGAGAAGGCCATGGAGCATTCTGATGACATGCGTCATGGAGCTTTGTGATGACAAGGACATGGAGCATTGTGATGACAAGAGTTATGGAGTCTTGTGATGATAAGGCCGTGGAACATTGTAATGGCAGGTGTCCTGGAGCATTGTTATAACAGGGGTAAGGGAGCATTTTGATGACACGGGCATGGAGCATTGGTCTGAAAAGTTTCATGGATTATTGTGATGAGAGGGGGCATGGAGCATTGTGATGACAAGGGCATGGAACACTGTGATACATGGGTCATGGCGGATTGTAATGAAAAGTGCATGGAGCATTGTGTTAAGAAGACCATCGAGCATTTTGATGAAAAGCATCATGGAGCCTGTGATGACAACTGCATGGAACAATGTGATGAGAGTTTTCATGGAGCATTTTGATGACAATGGCATGGAGCATTGTGATGCCAAGGGTCATGGAGGAATGTGATGACAAAGTTAATGGAGCATTGTGATGACAGGGGTTTGGAGCATTGTGAGGACAAGGGTCATGGAGCATTTTGATGACAAGGGCATGGAGGATTGTGATGACAAGGGCCATTGAGAATTTTGATGACAATTTCGTGAAGCATTGTGATGAAAAGCACATGGAGCTTGCTATGACAGGTGTCATGGAGCATTGCGATGACAAGTGCATGGAGAATTGTGATGACAAGAGCATGTATCATTGTGATGAGAAGTGTCATGGAGCATTGTGATGGAAAGACCGTGGAGCATTGTGATGAGAAGATCATGGATATTTGTGATGACGAGCGTCATTGAGCACTGTAATGACAAGGGGCATGGAGCATTGTGATGACAGGTGTCATGGAGCATTGTGATGACAGGGATCATGGAGCATTGTGATGACAAGGGTCTTGGAGCATTCTGATGACAAGCTTGTGGAGTACTGTGATGACAATGGCATGGAGCATTGTGAGAAAAAGGGCATGGAGCATTGTGATGAAAATGGCATGGAGCCTTTTCATGACAGGGTTCAAAGAGCATTGGGAGGAAAAGTGTCAGGGAGCATTGTGATGACAGGTGTATTGAGCATTGTGATGACAAAGTTGATGGAGCATTGTGATGACAAGGGCATGGAGTATTGTGATGACAGGCATCATGGAGCGTTGTGATGACAAGTGTAATGGAACATGGTGATCACAAGTGTTTGGAGCATTGTGATGACAGAGGTCATGGATCATTTTGATTTCAAGTATCATGGAGCATTGTGATGACAAGGGCATGAAGCAATGTGATCCCAAGGTTCATGGAGGATTGTGATGACACTGGTAATGGAGAATTGTGAGGACAAGTGCATGGAGCATTGTGATGTCAAGGTCATGTAGCACTTTGCTGACAAAGGCATGGAGCACCGTGATGACAAGTGTCATGGAGCTCTGTGACGACAAGCGTCAAGGACCATTGTGATTACAGGGGTCATGGAGCATGGGGATAACAAGCTCATGGAATATTCTGATGACAAGTGGCATGGATCATTTTGATGCCAGTGGTCATGTAGCATTGTGATGACATAGGTCATGGAGCATTGTGATGAGAAAGTCATGGAGCATTGGGCTGAAAATATTCATGGAGTACTGTGATGACAGGTGTCATGGAGCATTGTGATGAGAAGGGAATGGAGCAATGCGATGAGAAGGTCTTGGAGCATTGTGATGAGAGTGCCATGGAGCCTTGTGATGACAAGTGTCATGGATCATACTGATAAAAAGGTTCATGGAACATTGTGATTACAGGGGTTTTGTAGCATTGTGAAGACCAGGGCATGGAGCATTGTGATGAGAAGGCCATGGAGCATTCTGATGACATGCGTCATGGAGTTTTGTGATGACAGGGACATGGAGCATTGTGATTTGAGGGGTCTTGGAGGATTGTGATGAAAGGGAATGGATCATTGTGATGAAAAATGCATGGAGCCTTGTCATGACAGTGTTCAAGGAGCATACTGATGATAAGTGTCCGGGAGATTTGTGATGACAAAGGTCATGGAGCATTGTGATGAGAAGACCATGGATAATTGTAATGACCAGCGTCATGGGGAATTGTGATGACAAGTGTTATGGAACATTGTGATCACAAGGATTTGGAGCATTGTGATGACAGAGGTCATGGAACATTTTGATTTCATTGTGATGACAATAGCATGAAGCATTATGATGATGGGCATGGTGCATTGTGATGACAGGTTTCATGGAGCATTGAGATGAAAAGGGGCATGGATCATTGTGATTACAGTGGTGTTGGAGCATTGTGATGACAAGGGCATGGAGCATTGTGATGAGAGTGCCATGGAGCTTTCTGATGACATCCATCATGGAGCTTTGTGATGACAAAGAAATGGAGCATTGTGATTAGAGGGGTCTTGGAGCATTGTGATGACAAGGGTCATGGAGGCTTGTGATGACAAGGCCATGGAACCTTGTGATGGCAAGTGTCATAGAGCATTATTATGACAGGGGTAATGGAGCATTGTGATGACAAGGACATGGAGCACTGGTCTGAAATGTTTCATGGATTATTGTGATGAGAGTGGGCATGGAGCATTGTGATGACAAGGGCACGGAACACTATAATACATGGTTCATGGAGGATTGTAATGATAAGGGCCTGGAGCATTCTGATGAGAAGGACATCGAGCACTGTGATGACAAGCGTCATGGAGCTTTGTGATCAGAAGTGCATGGAGCAATGTGATGAGAGGGTTAAAGAAGCATTTGATGATAATGGCATGGAGCACTGTAATGCCAATGGTCATGTAGTTTTGTGATGAAAAATGTCATGGAGCATTTTGATGACAAGGCCGTGGTGCATTGTGATGAGAAGTGCAGGGAGCATTGTGATGACAGTGTCATGGAGCAATTTGATGAAAAGGTTCATGGAACATTTTGATGAGAGGGGTTATGGAAAATTTTGATGTCAGGTGTCATGGAGCATTGTGATGAAAAGAGTCATGGAGCATTTTGTGACAGGGATTACTGAACATTCTGATGTCAGGGGGCATGGAGCATTGTGATGAAACGGGTCATTGAGCATTTTGATGACAGATGTCATGGAGCATTGTGATGATAAGTGTATTGAGGATTGTGGTGACAGAGGTCATGGAGCATTGTGATGAGAAAACCATTCATAATAGTGATGACGAGCGTCAAGGGGCATTTTGATGACAACTGTTATGGAACACTGTGATCACAAGGATTTGGAGCATTGTGATGACAGATGTCATGGAGCATTTTGATTTCATTGTGATGACAATAGCATGAAGCATTATGATGATAGGCATGGTGCATTGTGATGACAGGGTTCATGGAGCATTGAGATGAAAAGGGGCATGGAGCATTGTGATTACAGGGGTGTTGGAGCATTCTGATGACAAGGGCATGGAGCATTGTGATGAGAAGGCCATGGAGCATTCTGATGACATGCGTCATGGAGCTTTGTGATGACAAGTCATGGAGAATTGTGATTACAGGGATCATGGAATATTGTGATGACAGGTGTGAGGGAGTATTGTGATGACTAGTGATGGAACATTGTGATATCAGTGGAGAGAAAGCATTCTGAGGAGAAGTGCATGGAGCATTGTGATGACAAGGTTTATGGAGCATTTTGATGACAAGGATGTGGAGCATTGTGATGACAAGTGCATGGTGCATTGTGATGACATGGGTTATGGAGCATTTTGCTGACACGCGCATCGAGCATTGTGATGACAAGGGTCATGGAGCATTGTGCTGACAAAGACATGGAGCTTTGTGATGACAAGGGTCACAGAGCATTGTGATAAATATTTCATGGAGCATTGTGGTGACAAAGGTCACAGAGCTTTGTGTGACGAGGTCATGGACCATTGTGATGACAAATGTCATGAAGTATTGTGATGACTGGAGTCACGGAGCATTGTGAAAACAGGGGTCTTGGAGCATTGTGATGAAAAGGGAATGGATCATTGTGATGAAAAAGGCATGGAGCCTTGTCGTGACAGTGTTCAAGGAGCATACTGATGACAAGTGTCAGCGAGCATTGTGATGCCAAGTGTATTGAGCATTGTGGTGACAAAGGTCATGGAGCATTGTGATGAGAAGACCTGGCATAATTGTGATGACGAGCGTCATGGGGTATGTGATGACAAGTATTATGGAACATTGTGATCAGAAGGGTTTGGAGCATTGTGATGAAGAGGACTTGGAGAATTTTGATTTCATTGTGATGACAATAGCATGAATCATTATGATGATGGGCATGGTGCATTGTGATGCCAGTGTTCATGGAGCATTGAGATGAAAAGTGGCATGGAGAATTGTGATTACAGAGGTCTTGGAGCATTGTGATGACAAGGGTCATGGAGCCTTGTGATGAGAGATTTCATTGAGCATTGTGATGACAATGGCATGGAGCATTGTGAGGCCAAGGGTCATGGAGCTTTGTGATGACAAATGTCATGGGGCATTTTGATGACAAGGGCGTGGTGCATTGTGATGGGAAGGGCAGAGAGCATTGTGATGACAGTGTCATTGAGCAATTTGAATAAAAGTGTCATGGAATATTTTGATGACCGGGGATATGGAACATTGTGATGTCAGGGGTCATGAAGCATTGTGATGAAATGTGTCATGGAGCATTTTGGGACAGGGGTTATGGAACATTGTGATGTAAGGGGTCATGGAGCATTGTGATGATAAGTGTATTGAGGATTGTGGTGACAGAGGTCATGGAGCATTGTGATGAGAAAACCATTCATAATAGTGATAATGAGCGTCAAGGGGCATTTTGATGACAAGTGTTATGGAACACTGTGATCACAAGGATTTGGAGCATTGTGATGACAGATGTCATGGAGCATTTTGATTTCATTGTGATGACAATAGCATGAAGCATTATGATGATAGGCATTGTGCATTGTGATGACAGGGTTCATGGAGCATTGAGATGAAAAGGGGCATGGAGCATTGTGATTACAGAGGTCTTGGAGCATTGTGATGACAAGGGCATGGAGCATTGTGATTACAGGTGTCTTGGGACATTGTGATGACAAGGGTCATGGAGCCTTGTGATGACAAGGCCGTGGAACATTGTGATGGCAGGGGTCATGGAGCATTGTATGACAGGTGTAATGGAGCATTGTGATGACAAGGGCATGGAGCAATGTGATTAGAGGTTTCATTGATCATTGTGATGACAAAGGCATGGAGCATTGTGATGCAAAGGGTCTTGGAGCTTTGTGATGACAAATTCATGGGCCATTAGGTGACAAGGGCGTGGTGCATTGAGATGAGAAGGGCAGGGAGCATTGTGATGACAGGGTCATGGAGAAATTTGATGAAAAGTGTCATGGAATATTTTGATAACAGGGGTTATGGAACATTGTAATGTCAGGGGTCATGAAGCATTGTGATGAAATGGGTCATGGAGCATTTTCTGACAGGGTTTATGGAACATTGTGATGTCAGTGGTCATGGTGCATTATGAAGATAAGGGCATGTAGCACTCTGATGACAGGGGTCATGGAACACTGTGATGACAGGGGTGAGGGAGTATTGTGATGACTAGTGATAGAACATTGTGATATATGTGGTGAGAGAGCATTTTGATGAGAAGTGCATGGAGAATTGTGATGACAAGGGCAAGGAGCAATGTGATGACAGGGGCATGGAACATTGGTCTGACAAGTTTCATGGATTATTGTGATGACAGTGAGCTTGGAGCATTGTGATGAAAATGGCATGCAGCATTGTGGTGACAAAGGTCACAGAGCGTTGTGTGACGAGGTCATGCACCATTGTGATGACAAAGGTAATGAAGCATTGTGATAACTGGAGTCACAGAGCACTGTGATGACAGGGGTCATGGAGCATTGTGATGACAAGGGCATGGAACATTGTGATGACAAGGTCATGGAGTATTTTGAAGACAGGTGTCAGGGAGCATTGTGATGACATATGTCATTGTCCATTGTGATGACAATGGCATGGAGCATTGTGATACCAAGTGTGCTGGAGGATTGTGATGACAAAGGTACTGGAGCATTTTGATGACAAGGGCTTGGAACATTGTGATGACAATGGTCATGGAGCATTGTGATGGCAAGGGAATGGAGCATTGTGATGACAAGGGCCATTGAGAATTTTGATGAAAACGTCGTGAAGCATTGTGATGAAAACACATGGAGCTTGCTATGACTGTGGTCATAGAGCATTGCGATGACAAGTGCATGGAGAATTGTGAAGACAAGATCATGTAACATTGTTATGAGAAGTGTTAAGGATCATTGTGATGACAAGGACATGGAGTATTGTAATGATAATGCACATGGAGCATTGTGATGGCAAGACCGTGGAGCATTGAGATGAGAAGACCATGCATAATTTTGATGATGAGCATCATGGAGCACTGTAATGACAAGGGGCATGGAGCATTGTGATGACAGGGGTTATGGAGCATTTTGATGACAAGTGTCATGGAGGATACTGATGACAAGCTTGTGAAGTATTGTGATGACAATGGCATCGAGCATTGTGATGAAAGGGGCATGGAGCCTTTTCATGACACGGTTCAAGGAGCATTCTGATGAGAAGGGACAGGGAGCATTGTGATGACAAGTGTATTGAGCATTGTGATGACAAATGTCATGGAGCATTGTCATGAGAAGTCCATGGATAATTGTGATGACAGGCATCAAAGTGTGTTGTGATGGCAAGTGTTATAGAACATTGTGATCACAATTGTTTGGAGCATTGTGATGACAGAGGTCATGGATCATTTTGATTTCAAGGAGCATGGAGTATTATGATGACAAGGGCATGAAGCAATGTGAACCCAAGGTTCATGGAGGATTGTGATGACACAGGTCATGGAGCATTGTGATGCCAATGGTCATGGAGCTTTGTGATGACAAATGTTATGGAGCATTATGATGACATGTGTTATGGAGCATTGTGAGGTCAGGGTTCATGGTGCATTGTGATGAAAAGGGTCATGGAGCATTTTGATTACATGGGTTATGGAGCATTTTGATGTCAGGGGTCATGGAGCACTGTGATGATAAGGGCATGTAGTATTGTGATGACAGAGGTCAGGGAAAATTGTGATGACAAGGGTGAGGGAGTATTGTTATGACTAGTGATGGAACATTGTGATATCAGTGGTGACGGATCATTTTGATGAGAAGTGCATGCGGCATTGTGATGACAAGCTGGTGGAGCATTTTGCTGACAAGCGCATGGAGCATTGTGATGACAAGTGTCATTGAGTATTGTGCTGAGAAAGGCATGGAGCATTGTGATGAAAAGGGTCATGGAGCATTGTGATGAAAAGTTCATGGAGCATTGTGGTGACACAGGTCACAGAGCCTTGTGGTGACGAGGGCATTTACCATTGTGATGACAAAGATCATGAAGCATTGTGGTGAATGGAGTGACGGAGCATTGTGATGACAGAGGTCATGGAGCATAGGGATGTCAAGGGCATGGAGCATTGTGATGAGAAGACCATGGATAATTGTGATGACGAGCATCATGGAGCTTTATAATGAAAAGAGCCATGGAGACTTTTGACATAAGATATCACTTATGAAGGAAATGTAAACATGGCTAAACATGAACTGAATTAGGAAAGAGAACAGAGTCTCACCTTTAGAAAACATACTTATGGCTGCTTAGGGGAAAAAAAGGTGGGAAGATGCACAAAACCAGAGTTGGATATTAGCACAGGTACCGTTCAATAATCCAAATACAGAATAGACAAGACCTACTCCTTCCTCAGTGAACGGGACTCAACACCCCTATTCCCCACAGAGGAATATATCTGATTAGTAAGAATCTTTTTTTCTTTTTTTTTTTTTTTTTTTTTGCGGTATGTGGGCCTCTCACTGATGTGGCCTCTCCCGTTGCGGAGCACAGGCTCCGAACAAGCAGGCTCAATGGCCATGGCTCATGGGCCAAGCCGCTCCGCGGCATGTGGGATCCTCCCAGACCGGGGCACGAACCCGTGTCCCCTGCATCGGCCGGCGGACTCTCAACCACTGTGCAACCAGGGAAGCCCCTGATTAGTAAGAATCTTAAAACCTATGTATCGATATGTCTCCGTAAGGGAATAAAGTCTGTCTAGACCGGCATAAACACATCAGTGAAAATCAGCTCAACTTCATTATAAAAATGAATTTCAAAAACAAAACCAAAAAAAAAAGCGAAATTCTAACACAATTCCTTCAGGTGTTATGATAAAACCTGTAATAACCCTATCTAAAACGACAGCTGGATGAGACATAAGGCTGGTCACTTGGGACTGAGAGGACTGGTGAAATTGGGTGAGAAAATGCAGACGCTTTAAAGCAATAATGCATTCCACCAATTCCATGGGTCCCAACTCTCCAGATAGAAGGGAATATCACTACAGTTATAACATGTATGGGAAACGTAGAGAAAGTACACACTGTGAATTCTAAAGGATTCTAAAACTCAACTAATCGTCCCTCTCCTGGTGCTCCAGTTTGACATTCCAACTGCTTTACTATCAATCTCCCAAATTGGAGAGACAGCCCATTTAACCTCCTGATTCGCACTGGTTGCCAATTTGGCAGAGGATGAAAGGGAAGAGGGAGAACCAATGAGAGAGTAGCTGTTAGGCATTTGGATGGGCACATGTCACTCTAATTTCCCGGCAGGAAGAAGAATTAACCAAAGTCTCAGCCAGCCGCCGGCAACAAGTATAGGTCCTGAACCAAAATTTTGGACTTGTGGTCAGCTCACAAAAAAAGAGTTGAAAAATGGAGGTCAGGGGCACAGCAATTCACAAACTGGCAGAGTAATAAAGGACAACTCTCATCCAAAAATCTGTTGCGGGAAGGCAACGAGGCAGACTTGAAAGCGATCCAGAATAGCAGGAAACAGATTTAAAGAGGTACATTGGAATCGCCTTTAAAGCACAGGAAGAGGGGCACAACTTCGACAATGATGCACTTGGCCAAAAAGTGCGTATGCGTTTCCTCCTGAATATATTCAGGAGGAAACGCATACGCCCTGTTTGGCCAAGCAAGCAAGCGGGCAATGCAATTCGGCACTGCAAAGAAGTATCACTTCCCACCGTTCAAAAGTGACATCCGCAAAATGTGGAAAAACAAGAAAGGCAAGAAAGGCCTTGGAGAACAGGGAGCCTCATTATGCTGATGGGCAGGATGTAAATTGCAAACTGCCTCTCTGGAGGAGTGCATTGTGCTCCCTAATACAAGTAAACAACAGAGCTACAGAGCCAAGGGAACTTCCAGTCTAGGGAATATAACTTGGGAAAACTGAAAATCAATAAGAAAGAGCCACCCCAAAATTTAGGGCTGCACTGCTTAGAAGACCCTCAACCTGGATACACATTAAATATCCCAGGAAAGACAAAAATGGTTCAAGAATTCTGTTACTTACGTACGATGGAATATCCCTCATCCATGAAATCAATGTTATAAGGCCAGTAGCAGCAAAATGAGAGGATTCAGGTACGATGACTCTAAGTGAAATAAGTCACAGAGAAAAAGAAACTTATCATAAGATATCACTTATGAAGTTCCTGAAAAACATGGCTACACATGAACTGAGTTAGGCAAGAGAACAGAGTCTCAAATTTAGAAAACACTCTTCTGCCTGCTTAAGGGGGAAGGAGAGGTGGGGTGATGCATAAAACCAGAGTTTGATATTAGTACAGGTACCATTCCAAAAACCAACTATGGAATAGACAAGACCTACACCTTCCTCAGTGAAAGGGACTCAAAACCCCATATTTCCCGCAGAGGAATATACCTGACTAGTAAGAAACTTAAAACCTATTTATTGATATTTCTTCATAAGGGAATCAAGTGTGTCTAGAGTGGCATAAACATGGCAGTGAGAATCAGCTCAAACCCAATATAAAAATGAAATTCAAAAACAAAACCAAAAAAAAACAGGGAAATTCTTTAGAATTCCTTCAGGGTCTCTGATGAAACCTGGAATGACTCTATCTACAACGACAGCTGGATGTGGCATAAGGCTGGACATTTGGGACTGAGAGGATTGGTGAGATTGGGTCAGCAAATGCAGACAATTAAAGGCAATAATGCGTGGCACACATTCCAAGGGTCCCAACTCTCCAGGTTGTAGAGAATATTACTACAGCTATAACATATATGGGAAACGTAGAGAATGGACACACTGTGAATATGAAAGATTTCTAAAACTCAACTAATAAGTCCTCTCCTGCTGATCCGTTTTGAATTTCCAACTGCTTTACTATCAACCTCCCAACTTGGAGAGACAGCCCCTTTAAATTCCTGGTTCTCACAGGTTGCCAATTTGGTAGAGGATGAAAGGGAAGAGGGAGAACCAATGAGAGAGTAGCTGTTAGGCATTTGGACGGGCACATGTCACTCAAATTTCCCTTCAGGAAGAAGAATTAACCAAAGTCTCAGCCACCCGCCGGGAACCAGTATAGGTCCTGAACCAAAATTTTGGACTTCTGGTCAGCTCACAAAAAACGAGTTGAAAAATGGAGCGCAGGGGCTGAGCAATTCACAAACTAGCAGAGAAATAAAGGACAACTATCGTTCACAAATCTGTTGACCGAAGCAACGAGGAAGACTTGAAAGCGAACCAGAATAGTAGGAAACAGATTTCAAGAGATACATTGGAATCGCCTTTAAAGCACAGGAAGAGGGGCACAACTTCAACAATGATGCACTTGGCCAAAAGAGGCGTATGCGTTTTCTCTGGAATATATTCAGGAGAAAACACATACGCCCTTTTTGGCCAAGCAAGCATGTGGACAATGCAAATCTGCTCTACAAAGAAGTATCACTTCCCACCGGTCAAAAGGGACATCCGCAATATGTGTAAAAACCAGAAAGACAAGACAGGCCTTGGAGAATGGGGAGCCTAGTTATGCTGATGGGTAGGATGTAAATTGCCTACTGCCTCTTTGGCGGAGTGCATTGTGTTCCGTAAAACAAGTAAAAAACAGAGCTTCAGAGCCAAGCGCAATTCCAGTCTAGAGAAGATACCTTGGGAAAACTGAAAATCAATAAGACAGAGCCACCCCAAAATTTAGGGCTGCACTGCTCACAAGAATCTCAACTTGGGTACACCCTAAATATCCCAGGAAAGACAAAAATGGTTCAAGAAATTGTGTTACTTACATACGATGGAATATCCCTCAGTCATGAAATCATTGTTATAAGACCAGTAGCAGCAAAATGAGTGGATTCATGTACGATGATTCTAAGTGAAATAAGTCACAGAGAAAAACAAACTTATCATAAGATATCACTTATGAAGGTCCTGTAAACATGGCTACACATGAACTGAGTTAGGAAAGAGAACAGAGTCTCACATTTGGAAAACACCCTTATGCTTGCTTAAGGTGGAAGGAGAGGTGGGGTGATGCATAAAACAAGATTTTCATATTAGTACATGTACCGTTCCAAAAACCAAATACGGAATAGACAATACCTACACTTTCCTCAGTGAAAGGGACTCAAAATCCCATATTTCTCGCAGAGCAATATATCTCACTAGTAAGTATCTCAAAACCTATGTATTTATATGTCTCTGTAAGGGAATCAAATGTGTCTAGACTGGCATAAACATGGCAGTGAGAATCAGCTCAAACCCACTATAAAAAGGAATTTCAAAAACAAAAAAAAATAACATGGAAATTTTTACAATTCCTTCAGGGAATCTGATGAAACCTGGAATGACCCTATCTACAACGACACCTAGATGTGGCATAATGCTGGACACTTGGGACTGAGAGGATTGGTGACATTGTGTGAGCAAATGCAGACCCTTTAAAGCAATAATGCGTGGCACACATTCCAAGGGTCCCAACTCTCCAGGTTGAAGGGAATATTACTAGAGCTATAATATGTACGGGTAACCTAGATAATGGACACACTGTGAATAAGAAAGGTTTCTAAAACTCAACTAACAGTCCCTCTCCTAGTGCTCCAGTTTGAATTTCCAACTGCTTTACTATGATTCTTCCAACTTGGAGAGGTAGCCTCTTTAATCTCTGGGTTCAAACAGGATGCCGATTTTGCAGAGGATGAAAGGCAAGAGGGAGAACAAATGAGAGAGTAGCTGTTACGCATTTAGACTGCAAATGTCACTCTAATTTCCCGGCAGGAAGAAGAATTAACCAAAGTTCAGCCACCTGCTGGGAACCAGTTTAGGTCCTGGACCAAAATTTTGGACTTGCGGTCAGCTCACAAAATACGAGTTGAAAATGTATCTCAGGGGCTCAGCAATTCACAAACTGGCAGAGTAATGAAGGACAACTATCATCCAAAAATCTGTTGAGGGAAGGCAACGAGGTGGACTTGCAAGGGAGCCAGAATAGCAGGAACCGGATTTCAAGAGGTACATTGGAATTGCCTTCAAACCACAGGAAGAGGGGAACAACTTCGACAATGATGCACTTGGCCAAAAAGGGCGTATGCGTTTTCTCCTGAATATATTCAGGAGAAAATGCATACGCCCTTTTTGGCCAAGCAAGCAAGCGGGAAATGCAAATCTAAACTACAATATGTATCACTTCAAACCGGTCAAAAGGGACATCCGCAAAATGTGTAAAAACCAGAAAGGCAAGACAGGCCCTGGAGAACAGGGAGCCTAGTTATGCTGATGGGCAGAAGGTAAACTGACAACTGCATCTCTGGAGGAGTGCATTGTGTTCTCTCAAACAAGTAAACAACAGAGCTACAGAGCCAAGGGCACTTCCAGTGTAGGGAATATACCTTGGGAAAACTGAAAATCAATAAGACAGAGCCACCCCAAAATTTAGGGCTGCACTGCTTACAAGAACCTCAACTTGGGTACACCTTAAATATCCGAGGAAAGACAAAATTGTTTCAAGAAACTGTGTTACTTATGTACGATGGAATATCCCTCAGCCATGAAATCAATGTCATAAGGCCAGTAGCAGCAAAAAGAGTGGATTCAGGTACGATGTTTCTAAGTGAAATAAGTCACAGAAAAAAAGAAACTTATAATAAGATATCACTTATGAAGGTCCTGTAAACATGGCTACACATGAACTGAGTTAGGAAAGAGAACAGAGTCTCACATTTAGGAACGACTCTTATGACTGCTTAAGGGGGAAGGAGAGGTGGGGTGATGCATAAAACCAGAGTTTGATAGTAGTACAGGTACCGTTCCAAAAACCAAATATGGAATAGACAAGACCTACACATTCCTCACTGAAGGGACACAAAACCCCATATTTCCCGCAGAGGAATATATCTGACTAGTAAGAATATTAAAACCTATGTATTGATATGTCCTGTAAGGGAACCAATTGTGACTAGACTGGCATAAACATGGCAGTGAGAATCAGCTCAAACCCACTATAAAAAGGAATTTCAAAAACAAAACACAAAAACAGGGAAATTCTTTACAATTCCTTCAAGGGCTCTAATGAAACCTGGAATGACCCTATCTACAACGACACCTGGATGTGGCATAAGGCTGGATACTTGGGACTGAGAGGATTTGCGAGATTTAGTGAGCAAATGCAGACGATTTAAAGCAATAATGTGTATCAAACATTCCAAGGGTCCCAACTCTCCAGGTTGAAGGGAATATTACTACAGCTATAACATGTACGGGAATCCTAGAGAGTGGACACATTGTGAATACGAAAGGTTTCTAAAGCTCAACTAATGTCCCTCTCCTGGTGCTCCGGTTTCTATTTCCAAATGCTTTACTCTCAATCTCCCAAATTGGAGAGACAGCCCCTTTAGCCTCCTGGTTAGCACACGTTGCCAATTTGGGAGAGGATGAAAGGGAAGAGGGAGAACCAATGAGAGAGTAGCTATTAGGCATTTGGACGGGCACATGTCACTCTAATTTCCCGGCAGGAAGAAGAATTAATCAAAGTCTCAGCCACCCACTGGGAACCTGTATAGTTCCTGAACCAAAATTTTGGACTTGCGGTCAGCGCACAAAAAACGAGTTGAAAAATGGAGCTCAGGGGCACAGAAATTCACAAACTGGCAAAGTGCTAAAGGGCAAGTATCGTCCAAAAATCTGTTGAGGGAAGGCAACGAGGCGGACTTGAAAGGGAGCCAGAATAGCAGGAAACAGATTTAATGAGGTACATTGGAATCGCCTTTAAAGCACAGGAAGAGGGCACAATTTCGACCATGATGCACTTGCACAAAAAGGGCGTATGCGTTTCCTCCTGAATATAATCAGGAGGAAACGCATACGCCCTTTTTGGCCAAGTATGCAAGCGGGCAATGATATTCTGCAGTAAAAAGAAGTATCACTTCCCAGTGGTCAAAAGGGACATCTGCAAAATGCGTAAAAACCAGAAAGGCAAGACAGGCCCTGGAGGACACGGAGCCTAGTTATGCTGATGGGCAGGATGTAAATTGCCAACCGCCTCTCTGTAGGAGTGCAATGTGTTCCCTAAAACAATTAAACAACAGAGCTACAGAGCCAAGGGCACTTCCAGTCTAGGGAATATACCTTGGGAAAACTGAAAATCAATAAGCCAGAGCCACCCCAAAATTTAGGGCTGCACTGTTTACAAGAACCTCAACTTGGTTACACCTTAAATATCCCAGGAAAGACAAAATTGGTTCAAGAAATTTTGGTACTTACGTACGATGGATTATCCCTCAGCCATGAAATCAATGTCATAAGGCCAGTAGCAGCAAAATGAGTGGATTCAGGTACGATGATTGTAAGTGAAATAAGTCACAGAGAAAAAGAAACTTATCATAAGATATCACTTATGAAGGTCCTGTAAACATGGCTACACATGAACAGAGTTAGGAAAGAGAAAAGAGCCTCACATCTAGAAAACATTCTTATGCCTGCTTAAAGGGAAAGGAGAGGAGGGGAGATGCATAAAACCAGAGTTTGATATTCGTACAGGTACCATTCCAAAAACCAAATATGGAATAGACAAGACCTACACCTTCCTCAGGGAAAGGGACTCAAAACACCATATTTCCCACAGAGGAATATATCTGACTAGTAATAATCTTAAAACCTATATATTGATATGTCTCCATAAGGGAATCAAGTGTGTCTAGACTGGCATTAACATGGCAGTGAGAATCACCTCAAACCCACCATAAAAAGGAATTTCAAAAACAAAAACAAAAACAAATAACCCGGGAAATTCTTTACAATTCCTTCAGGGGTTCAGATGAAACCTAGAATGACAGTATCTACAATGACAGCTGGATGTGGCATAAGGTTGGACACTTGGGACTGAGAGGATTGGTGAGATTGGGTCAGCAAATGCAGACCATTTAAAGCAATAATGCGTGGCACACATTCCACGGGTCCCAACTTTCCAGGTTGAAGGGAATATTACTACAACTATAACATGTACGGGAAACCTATAAAATGGACACAGTGTGAATACGAAAGGTTTCTAGAACTCAACTAATAGTCCCTCTCCTGGTTCTCAACCTAGAATTTCCAACTGCTTTACTATTAATCTCCCAACTTGGAGAGACAGCCCCTTAACCTCCTGGTTCGCACAGTTGCCAATTTGGCTGAGGATGAAATGGAAGAGGGAGAACCAATGAGAGGATAGCTGTTAGGCATTTGGACGGGCATATGTCACTCTAATTTCCCAGCAGGAAGAAGAATTAACCAAAGTCTCAGCCAACCGCATGGAACCAGTATAGGTCCTGAACCAAAATTTTGGATTTGCGGTCAGCTCATAAAAAAGAAGGGGAAAAATGGAGCTCAGGGTCACAGCAATTCACAAACTGGCAGAGTAATAAAGGACAACTATAGTTGAAAAACCTGTTGAGGGAAAGCCACCAGGCTGACTTGAAAGCGAGCCAGAAATACAGGAAACAGATTTAAAGAGGTACATTGGAATCGCCTTTAAAACACAGGAAGAGGGGCACAATTTCGACAATGATGCACTTGGCCAAACAGGGCGTATGCATTTTCTCCTATTCAGGAGAAAATGAATACGCCCTATATGGCCAAGCAAGCAAGCGGGCAATGCAAATCTGCACTACAAGAAGTATCAGTACCCACCAGTCAAAACGGACATTGCAAAATGTGTAAAAACCAGAAAGGCAAGACATGCCCTGGAGAACAGGGAGCCTAGGTATGCTGATGGGCTGGATGTAAATTGCCAAATGCCTCTCTGGAGGAGTGCATTGTGTTCGCTAAAACAAGTAAAAAACAGAGCTACAGAGCCGAGGGCACTTCCTGTCTATGGAATATACCTTGGTAGAACTGAAAATCAATAAGACAGAGCCACCCCAAAATTTAGGGCTGCACTGCTTACAAGAACCTCAACTTGGGTACACCTTAAATATCCCAGGAAAGACAAAAATGGTTCAAGAAATTGTCTTACTAACGTACGATGGAATATCTCTAAGCCATGAAATCAATGTCATAGGCCAGTAGCAGCAAAATGAGTGGATTCAGGTACGATGATTCTAAGTGAAATAAGGCACAGAGAAAAAGAAACTTATCATAAGATATCACTTATGAATGTCCTGTAAACATGGCTACACATGAACTGAGTTCGGAAAAAGTACAGAGTAACGAATCTTATCATAAGATATGACTCATAGCTGGAATGTACACATGGCTACACATGAACTGAACTACAAACACAACAGAGTCACACATTTAGAAAACAATCTTCTAACTGCTTAAGGGGAAAGGCGAGGTGGGCTAATGCATAAAACCACAGTTTTAAATTAGCACAGATACCGATACTTAAACCAAGTATGTAATAGACAACACCTACTCTCAGCACAATGAACTGGACTCAACACCCCCTATTCATTGCAGAGGAATATATCTGACTTTAAGGATTTTAAAACATATGTATTCTCATGTCTCCATAAAGGAATCATGTGTGTGTATAACGGCATGAACACTGCATTGAAATTCAGCTAAACCCCCCGTATAAAAATAAATTTGAAAAGCAAAATGCAAAAACAGTGAAACAGAGAAAAATTCTTAAAAATTACGTTCAGGGCCTATAATGCAACGTGGACTGACCAACTTTACACCCACCTCTGGATGAGACAGAAGACTGGACACTTGGAGCTGACAAGATTGCTGAGGTTGTGTGAGCAAAAGAACACCACTTAGAGCAATACTTTGTGCTACCCATTCTAGTGGTCCCAACACACCAGGTTTAAGGGAATCTTCCTACAGTTAAAAATGCATGGGAAACCCAGTGGTTGGTACACTGTGTAATCGGGAAAGTTTTCTAAAAGGTACCTCATTTTTCCTTTCATCGTGCTCGGCTTCGCCATTCCATCTGCATTACTGAAAATCTCCCCACTTGGAGTTTCAGTGGCTTTACCCTCCTGTTATGCACAGTTTGCAAATTGTGCAGAGGATGAAAAGGAAGAGCGGAAACAAATGAGAGATTAGCTGTAGGTGTTTGGATGGGCACATGTCTCTCTAGTTTCACCTCAGGAAGAAGAATTAACCAAAGGCTCAGCCTGAAGCCCCAGAACCAGCCTAGGGCCTAAAGCCATCCTGCGGTATTGCAGCCAGCTCACAAATAGGCGAGTTGAAAAATGGAAATCAGGGGCACAGCAATTCACAAACTTGAAGAGTAACAAAGGACAACTATCATCCAGAAATATATTGAGGTAAGGTAGTGAAGAGGATTTGAATGCAAGGCAGAATTGAAGGAAACAGATTTCAAGAGGTAGATTGGAGTCGTCTTTAAAGCACATGAAAAGCGACAGAACTTCGACAATGATGTCCTTGGCGAAAAAGGGAGTATGTGTATTTTCTTGAATATATTCGGGAAAAAATGCATACGCCCTTTTTGGCCAAGCAAGCCATCAGGCATTGCAAATCCACACTACATAGAAGTGTCACTTACCTCCGGTCAAAAGGGCCATCCGCAAATAGTGTAAAAATCACAAATACAAGACAGGCCATGGAGAAAAGGGAGCCTGGTTACACCGATGGACAGAATGTAAATTGTCAACAGCCTCTCTGGAGAAATGTATGTTGTTTTCTAAAACAGAGCTACAGAGCATAGCACACTTCCACTCATGGGCGTGTATTTTGGGAAAACTAAAAATCCACAACACACAGCCACCCCAAAGTTTAGGGCTGCTCTGTTTACAAGAACCTCAACTTCAGTACACTTTAAATACCCAGGAAAGGAAAAAAAATAATGGATAAAGATATTGTGGTACTTATATACAATGGAATGTCACTCAGACATAAAATCAATGTCATAAGGCCAATAGCAGCATAATGAGTGGCTTTAGGTATGATGATGCTAATTGAAATGAGCCACAAAGAAAAAGAAACTTACTGTAATATATCACTTATAGAGGGAATGTAAACATGGATACACATGAACTGAATTTCAAAAGAGAACAGAGTTACACATTTAGAAAACACACTTATGCCTCCTTAAGGGGAAATGTGACGTGGGGTGATGTGTAAAAGCAGAGTTTGAAATTAGCACAGATACCATTCCATATACCAAATATGTAGTAGACAAGACCTACTCCTTTCTCAATGAACTGGACACAAAACACCCTATTCACTGAAGAGGAATATATCTGACTGGTAATAATCTTGAAACCGATGAATTTTTATGTCTCCATAATGGAATCAAGTGTATGTAGATTGGCATAAACACAGATCAAAGGAACAGGACAGAAAGCTCAGAGATAAACCTACATACTTATGGCTATCTCATCTATGACAAAGGAGCTAAGGGTATACAATGGAGAAAAGACAGTCTCTTCAGTAATTGGTGTTGTGAAAACTGGACCCCTAAACATAAAAGAATGAAATTAGAACACTCCATAACACCATACACAAAAATAAACTCTAAATTGATTAGAGATCTAAATATAAGGACACACACTATAAAACACTTAGAGGAAACCATAGGCAGAACACTCTATGACATAAATCACAGCAAGATCCTTTTTGACCCACCTCCTAGAGAAATGGAAATAAAAACAGAAATCAACAAATGGGACCTAATGAAACTTAAAAGCTTTTACACAGTACAGGAAAACATAAACAAGATGCAAAAACAACCCTCAGAATGGGAGAAAATATTTTCAAATGAAGCAATTGACAAAGGATTAATCTCCAAACTTTACAAGCACCACATGTAGCTCAATATCACAAAAACAAACAACCCAATTCAAAAACGGGCAGAAGACCTAAATATACCTTTCTCCAAAGAAGATATACAGATTACCAAGAAACACATGAAAGGAGGCTGAACATCACTAATCATTGGAGAAATGCAAATCAAAACTACCGTGAGGTATCACCTCACAGCACTCAGAGTGGCAATCATCAAAAAAAATCTACAAAACAATAAATTCTGGAGAGGCCTTTATTGGAGAAAAGGGAACACAGTTGCACTGTGTGTGGGAACGTAAATTGATATGGGCACTAGGGAGAACAGTACGGAGGTTCCTTTAAATAACTAACAATAGAAGTACCAAACGACACAACAATCCAACTACTGGGCATTTGCCTTGTGAAAACCATAATTCAAAAAGAGTTATGTACGAAAATGTTCATTTCAGCTCTATTTACAATAGCCAGGACATGGAAGCAACCTAAGTGTCCATCGACAGATGAATGGATAAAGAAGATCTGGCACATATATACAATGGAATATTACTCAGCCATAAAAAGAAGCAAAACTGACTTATTTGTACTGAGGTGGATGGACTTAGAATCTGTCCTACACAGTGAAGTAAGTCAGAAAGGGAAAAACAAATACTGTATATTAACAGAGATATACGGAATCTAATGAAGAAAAAAAAAAAAGATTTTGAAGAACTTAGTGGCAGGACAGGATTAAGGACACAGAAGTAGAGAAAGGACTTGAGGACACCGGAAGGGTGATGGGTAAGCTGGGACGAAGTGAGAGAGTGGCATGGACATAAATACATTACCAAATGTAACACTGATAGCTACTGGGAGGCTGCCACATAGAAGAGGGAGATCAGCTCGGTGATTTGTGACCACCTAAAGGTGTGGGATATGGATTGTGGGAGGGAGATTTAAGAGGGAGGGGATCTGGTGACATTTGTATATGTATAGCTGATTCACTTTGTTATACAGCAAAATCAAACACTCCATTGTAAAGCAATTATACTCCAATAAACGTGTAAAAGGAAAAAAAAAAAAAAGAAAGCCCAGGGATAAACCTACACACCTATGGTCAACTAATCTATGACAAAGGAGGCAAGACTATACAATGGAGATAAGACAGTCTCTTCAATCAGTGTTGCTGGGAAATATGGACAGCTACATGTAAAAGAATGAAATTAGAACACTCCCCAACACCATATATAAAAATATATTCAAAATGGATTAGAGACTTTAATGTAAGACTGGACAGTATAAAACACTGAGAGGAAAACTTACCAAAAATACTCTGACGTAAATCACAGCAAGATCTTTTTTGATCCACCTCCTATACTAATGAAATAAAAAAGAAAACTAAACAGCTGGGACCTAATGAAACGTAAAAGCTTTTGCAAAGCAAAGGAAACTACAAACAAGACGAAAAGACAACCCTCAGAATGGCAGAAAATATTTGCAAAAGAATCAATGGACAATTGCTTAATCTCCAATATATATAAACAGCTCATGCAGCTCAATATTAATAAAACAAACAACCCAATACAAAAATGGAAGAAGATCTAAATAGACATTTATTCCAAGAAGACACAGAGATGGCCAAGACACACATGAAAATCTGCTCAACATCTCTAATTATTAGAGAAATGGAAATCGAAACTACAATGAGGTTTCACGTCACACCTGTTAAAATGGGCATCATCAGAAAATCTACAAGCAACAAATGCTGGAGAGGGTGTGGAGATAAGGAACCTTCTTCCACTATTGTTGGGAATGTAAATCAATACAATCTATATGGAGAACAGTATGGAGGTTCCTTTAAAAACTAAAAATAGAATTACCATATAATCCAGGAATCCCACTACTGGGCATATACCCAGAGAAAACCGTAAATCAAAAAGACACATTCACCACAATGTTCATTGCAGCACTATTTACAATAGCCAGGTAATGAAAGCAACCTAAGTGCCCACAGACAGACGAATGGATAAAGATGTGGTACATATATACAATGGAATATTACTCAGCCATACATAGGAATGAAATTGGGTCATTTGTAGAGACCTTGATGGATCTAGAGACTGTCATACAGAGTGAAGTAAGTCAGAAAGAGAAAAACAAATATTGTATATTAATGCATATATGTGGAACCTAGAAAAATGGTACAGGTGAACCGGTTTGCAGGGCAGAGATAGAGACACAGATGTAGAGAACAAACATATGGACACCAAGGGGGGAATGCCATGTGAGGGTGGTGGTGGGATGAATTGGGAGACTGGGATTCACATGTGCACATTTATATGTATAAAATAGATGTCCAAAAAGAACCTGCTGTATAAAAGAAATAAATAAATTTTTAAAAAAATTAAAAATAAATAAATAACATTTATTAAAAAAAAACAGAAAAAAAGTTTTCCTCTTCATATAGACCTCTTTATATTAATGCATTATTTCCATGTTTATATTTGTGAATTTAAAAAAAGAGGAATAAATAAAACGTACCTTGAACCAAAAAGTAAAAAAGAAAAAAAAAAAAAAAACAGAACCTACCAGTTATACAGAGGAAAATTGTATCATGGCACTTGCTCCAGTGGTAAAACTTCTTAAGTTGGTCAGAGGTGTGAAATCGTCTCCCATGCAGTCAGCAGTGCTCACCCCCACAAGGAGCATCCTCATTGCAAAGCTGGGGGACAGTGTCGAGGAGTCTGTGAGTAAATGTGAGCTGAGCCCCAGTCCTGCTGCAGCTGAACTCTTCCCACCCTTTCCAGGTAAAACACCTGAATATGTACAAGAACTTGCAAGCCTAGAGGAAGGGCTGTGGAGTCACACAAGCGACAGCACGTAGGGGGACTTGGTGCCTGCAGGCCAGCCAGGATGGTCCTGGCCCCAGACCCTCTTCTGGAAGCTTTCCATTTCCCTGCCTGAGATACCCCTCCTGCCACGGCCCCCACTGCTTTTTTACTTCCACACCACTGCCTGGGGAGAAATTCCAGCGGCAGGTATGGGTGACACATCCTCTTCTTTAGCAGGTGGCAGCCTGGCAACTCCTGCAGAATGTCCATGAGAGCGCCCCTCAAACTGGGCCACCCACAAAGCCACGGACCCTCACTCCCTCCCACCACCCCAGCCCTAGCACTGCTGACGGGGCTGAGAATATGGCGCCAGGCACAGCAACAGGGTCTCTTGCAGACTGGAGAGGTGTTTATATTGACCTCAACCAAGGCACACCTGGGGAGGGCTGGCAGGCAGTGTCAGGCTGCCCAAATCAGCCAATCCTCACACCTCAGGGGCTCACAGTTGCAGAAAATGAAACTTGCTAAACGGGCCAGGCCCAAGGAACAGGTGTGGGCTCCTGAGAGTCTGGATAGACAAGGGGCTGCAGCTGCGGCTTGTTTTCTTATCATTTTATCTGGTCTATGAGTGGAAAACAACTTCAAGAAGACCCTATCCTAATGAGAGGAACTCAGGAGTCAGGGAGAGGAGTGATGGTGGGTGGAGACAGTGGCCTGGTGCCCTGGCTGGAGTGGAAGTGTCTGGAAGACCAGGCAGAGAGAGGCTGCACAGAGTGATACCCAGGGTCACAGACCTGTCAGAGCTGCTGTTTGTTAGTTCAAGTCCTGCTCTGAGGTGTTCTGTGTCAGCTGTGAGCGACAGGTGAGCTGGGGGTCCTCTGCAAGGTGGGCTATGTGCACAGTTCCTTTGTGTCCATCCCTGCTGGGGTACCCGCCCAGGGGAGCTCTGTATCCTGGGAAGGGCCTGACTAGGAGAGCCCCATGGGCTGCTGGGTAGCTGCACAGGTGAGCTCCATACCCTGGGAGGGACTTAACCACGAGAGACCCGTGGGCTGTGGGGTGGGCGGCTCAGCCCAGGTGAGCTCCATATCCTGGGATTGGCCTGACCACGAGAGCCCCATGGGCTGCTGGAGACCTGGTAAAGTATATCAGGACAGTCAGTGAACCCACCGAGGATATACATCCAGTAGCTCCTATTTTCTACACCCTGCTGGTCATTCTACCATCCACCAGGCCATGGCATTCTGTATTAGACTTCAATGATACCTTCCTCTGTATTCCATTCATCTCAGAGTCACAAGAACTTTTTGCTTGTGAGTGGCAGGACACAACATGCAACAAAAGCAATAATGCTGGGCCGTCCTGCCCCAATGGTTCAAAAATCCCCACACCATCATTGGGGAAATGTCCTCTAAAGACCTAAAAGTTCTACCTCTGTAAAAGGGAACCCTCCTTCAATATGCAGATGACATTCTGATCGCCAGGCCTACTAAAGACGACTCTGAACTACCTAGCCAAGAAAGGATAGAAGGTGTCCAAGGAAAAGGCTCAAATATCCCAGCCTAAGGTGACATGCCTGGGCTTCATTCTCACAGATATTCGGAGAAACGCATCCCAGGATAGGGAAGAAGCCATTTGCAGCCTTACCTCTTCTAAAACTAGAAGACAGCTTAGGGGTTCCTGGGGAGGCCAAGGTTTTCTGCATCTGGATCCCTAACTACAGTCTAATAGCTGGGCCTCTACATGAAACACTGACACGAAATGATGATGAATCTTTTGAATAGAATCCAGAAGCAGCCTTTCAACAATGGACACAGCAGTCAATTCATGCCCTTGCCCAGGAACTCCCTAATTTAGCTAAACCCTATGACCTTTACATACCCGGTCAAAGGTTAATCGCCCTTGGAGTCTTAGTGCAAAAACTGGGACCACTTGAAATGGAGCAACACAAGAATGCCCTTCAGGTTTGATAAACTATGTTCACCAAGGGCTTTGCCCCCTGCCCCATCAGGCCAGGATACTGGGGTATCTAAAACGCTGGAAATCAGCAGCCCGCAAGGCCAGCTCCCTCCTAAGGGAAAAGGACCCCACGTGGTGATCCTAACCACCCATCATTCCCTGAAGTTACAGTGGTCGCGCTGCGGACACACTGACGTGGAGTGAGGAGGCCCTCCAACTGCAACCTCCAGAGAGACAAACGGGGGCAATGGGCTCCCAAGATGATGCGTGTGACCATCACTTGACCTGGAGTTTCTCTCAGAAAACAAGTCTGTGCCCCGAAAGAGCAGACTACTGCTTGCAGGACTTACTGCACCCAGACGGGAGCTAACAAGCTTGGCGGAGGAAACGTATATCACGATTTCACCATAGAAAACCCTACAGACACCGCGGTGATGGTGGCCAGTATGACCGGCTGGACTTCTGGCTACTTCAAAAGGCCGTTGACTCAGTGGACGTCATGGTCCTGCATCACCACCGACACTGGACTGTCTGGGAGTTGAGCGAGCAGGGCTTTGACACATGGTGCTGTGTGTACATTAATTCAGGGACCTAATTAAAGAAAGCACAGACTACTGGTCAGAGCATCTAGGCTGGCAAATCCGTCAGCCTAAGGTCACCGAACAAATGTGGGGTGGGGTGAAACCTGCCACAGCAGCATCTCTGTGCATCTCTTTCCTGGAACCTTAAAGGTCATTAGAATCTATAACACTTCCAATGCTGGTGCTCAGGTGGACGAGCAGTGAGGCAGGAGGCCTTGGGACAATCAACCTTACCTGGAGGCTGCTGGGGAGAAGTTTTGCCCCTCCCCCCGTGTATGAGGGCTCCCACCTCAGCATGAAGCAGTTACAGAAGAGGGGTCTGCACCCTCTGCACCCCAAGAATGAGGAATGGGACAAAAAGCAGAGGAGGTGTTCGTCTCCGGCAACGTTCATTAAAAATTCCTGGGAGATAAAAAGAGAATCTGGGCAATAAAATAAAGTCTAACCTATTTTTCCTTTGTGCTTTGTCTAATTTCACGTGCTCCTAGGGTTCCGCATGCAGAGGTCCCACACCCGGCACTTCAGACCCGATTTCCGAGTGCAGAATGGCTGGGTCGACACCTCAGCTAGCGGGGTCCCATGCAGACTCTGCGACATAGAGCCTGAGCTGCAGCCAACCCAGCCCTCGAGAGCTCCAACCCCTCCCTCCCGCTGACGCTGCCGGGATCCCTACACAGCAGCCCAGCCCACAGCCCGCGGGGGAGTGCACGCTCTCACCTCTCCATTCTGTTTTCAAAATATAAAGTTTCCTTTGCTTCTGAACCAAACTCAGTCTTGATCTGTTGGCTCCAATGACACTGGGCACGGGGACTCCTGTTGAGGTCCACTCTGGAGGATCAGTAACAGAAATTGAGAACATTGTAACTTCAATGAACAGATGTGTGAGCCAAACTGTAGTCAACCTAGAGCAGTGTGTAAGGCTCGGGTAAAATAAGATGTTTCTAAGACTTACATTTGATATTTCCATCACTTTATTATAAGTAAGTTTAGTGAAGATGTCTGTCTTATTTGTCAGGTCAACATTAGAGAAATGAAGTGATTTATTCCCAAGGATGTACATCGAATACTCTTGGCTGAAGCTTTAATCTTGTTTTGAATGCTTTTCCATTGAAAATGATACCTCTCTTTCAGCTTCCCCATTTCTGAGAAGTATAAAATCTTATAATTTATTATTACCAAAGGGGAAAGGTAGGAGAAGGCATAAATTAACAGTTTGGGATTAACACATACACACTGCTATGTATAAAACACATCATCAACAAGGAACTACTGTATAGCACAGGGAACTACACTGAATATTTTGCAATAACCTATAAGGGGAAATTATCTGAAAAAGAATAGATATTTTTATTGACATCATCTATCAATGACAGATAAAATGTAACCTAAACAAGGCCGATGGTGAGCACTTCTGACTCTGAAGATTTCAATCATGTAAAGTTTGGACTCTGCCTATTTCCCAAGGCTCTTAATGGACATATATGTAGCCATAGCTTAAAAATTCCTCAGTTTGGGGTTCAGGGTGGCACTGATTTGGAAAAATCCCTGGTGCTCTCCTTACACGCATGGGACAATTCCTACGGCTAAAACATGCCTGTCACACCTAGAGGATGGTACACCGTTTGATCGGAAACAGTTTGGAAAAGGCACCTCATCTCCTCATCGCCTGGTGCTCGGGTTCACCCCTCCATAATATTTCCTAACAATCTCCTCATTTGGGGATATCAGCACCGTCAACATCCTGTTGAACACAGTTTGGAATTTGTCCAGAGGATGAAGCGGAAGGATGAGAAAAATTTAGAGACAAGTCCTAGGTGTTCGGACAGGCACATGCCACTCTAACTTCCAATCCGGAAGACTAATTCATCAAAGGCTAGAATTGCCCACTGAAACAGAATATGGCTAGAGGAAATCCTGCAGTTTTCTGTCCAGGTTCCAAAAACACAAGTTGAAAAATGGAACTCAGGGGCACTAAAATTCATGAAACTGCAGAGTTGAAAATATCTATCATCAAAAAATGTCTTGAGGTAAGTCACAGAAAAGGACTTGTAAGCAAGGGAGAGTGGCAGGAAACAGATTTGAAGAGGTGGAAAGGACTCCCCATTAAAGCAAAGAAAAGGGGCTGAACATCGCCAATGATGCAGTTGGCCGAAAAGGGCGTATGCATTTTTTCTGAATATATTCAAGTAAAGGCCATACACACTTTTTATCCAACCAAACAGGTGGGCACTGGAAATCAATACTACAAAATGTATCACTTCACATCAGTCAGAAGGGCCATCCACATAAAGTGTAAACACCCGAAATGCAGGACAGAGTGAGGAGAGAAGGGAGCCCTGTGAGGCTGATAGTGGAAATGTAATTTGCCAACGGCCACTCTGGAGAAGTGTATTGTGTTTGCTAAAACATCGAAAAAATGAGCTACAGAGCATAGGGCACTTGCACTCATGGGCGTATACCTTGGGAAAAACAAAAATCGACAGAAAACAGGCACCCCAACGTTTACCACCTCTCTGTTAAAAAGGGCCTCAACTTGGATATAAAATAAATGTCCCTGGAAGGATAAAATGGATAAAAGAGATGGGGTACTTATGTAGAGTGGAATATTACTCATCCAGAAATCAATGAAATAAGGCCAGTTGTAACAACTCTGTAGGAGATACATAAGATCATTCTAAGTGAGGTATGTCAGAAAGAAAAAGACACATATCATAAGATGTCACTTAAAGGTGGAATCAAAAATGGCTACACATGAAATAAATTACAAAACAGAAACATAGTCAAATATGTAGAAAATAGACATAAGGCTGCTAAATGGGAAAGGTGGGGAAGCGTGAGGTATTATCCAGGAGGTTGAAATTAGCAAAGATACCATTACAAGTACCATATTGAATAACTGACAAGGCCTACACGGTACCTCAAAGAACTGCACTCAGCCCACTCAAGTCACTGGAAAATAATACATATGACTGGTAAGCATCTGAAAAAGAATTTATTGTTGTCTCACAGTACATGAATCAAGTGGATGCACAGCAGCAAAAAACAGAGCTTTGAAAATCAGCTGTAACCAATATAAAAATAAATTTAAAAATATGTATAAAAACAGTGAGACAGACAAAAATTCTTACAACTTTTGTTGAAGGGCTACGATGTAACATGGATTGAACACATGTAGACCCACAGCAGGATGATATATAAGGCTGGAAGCTATGCACGCTAAGACATGTTAGAGAGGCTGGGTGAGGAAATGCAGACCTTTTAAAGTAATACTGCCTGGTACCCATTCCATGGGTCCCAAATCTGCAGGTTCAAGGGAATCTTCTGACAGCGAAAACATGCCTGGAAAACCAAGATGAACGTACACCGTGTGCTCAGGAAAGGTGTCTACAATGCACCTCATTTTTGATCTCCTGTTGCTGGGGTTCCCCATTCCAGCCACATTATTAACAATCTCCCCACTTGGAGAATCAGCACCTTTAACCTCCTGTTTCACACAGTTTGCAATTTGTGCAGAGGATAAACGGGAAGATGGGTACACAATGAGAGACTAGCTGTAGGAGTTTTGACAGGCACATGTCACTCTAATTTCCCATTAGGAAGAAGAATTAACCAAAGGCACAGCCTGCCTCCCCAGAACCAAAATAGGGCTGGAAGCAATACAATGGTTTGGCGGCCAGCTCACAAAAAATGCGAGTTGAAAAATGGAGCTCAGGAGCAGACAATTCAAAGACCTGCAAAGATGTAAATGATAACCAACATCCAAAAACATATTCAGGTAAGGCAACGAAGAGGATCTGAATGAGCGGCAGAATTGCAGGAAACAGATTTCAAAAGGTAGATTGTACTCACAGTTAAAGCATATGAAAAGCAGCAGAATTTCTAAAATGATGCAGTTGGGAAAAAGGTTGTATGCGTTTTTTTCGTGAATATCTTCAGGAAAAAAACACATACAGAGTTTTTGGCCAACCAAGCAAGCGGGAAATGCAAGTCCGCTCAACAAAGAAGTCTCAATTTCCACTGCTCAGAAAGGCCATCCAAAAAATGTGTACAAACCAGAAATGCAGGAGAGGCCATGGAGAACCCGGAGCCTGGTCACGCTGATGGGTGGGGTATAAATATCCAAGAGCCACTCTGAAGAAGTGTATGCTGTTTCCTAAATCATCTAAAATACAAAGCCCCCGAGTAAAGGGGACTTCAACTCATGGGCATATGACTTGGGAAGACTAAATATCAACAATACACAGGCACCCCAAAATTTAGGGCTGCTCTGCATACAAGTACCTCCACTTCGGTACACATAAAATATCCCAGGAAAAAGAGAAATGCATAAACAACTTGTGGTAATTTTGTACAACGGAATATCACTCAGACGTGATATCAATGCCATAAGGCCAGTAGCAGCATAATGAGTGGATTAAGATACGATGATTCTAAGTGCAATAAGTCACACAGAAAAAGAATCTAATCATAAGATATCACTTATAGAGGTAATGTCAACATCACAACACAAAAACTGAATAAGGAAAGAGAACAGAGTCTCACATTTAGAAAACACTCTTATGCCTGCTTAAGGGGAAAGTAGAGGTGGGGTGATGCATAAAACCAGAGTTTGATGTTAGCACAGGTACCATTCCATAAACCAAATACAGAATAGACAAGACCTACACTTTCCTCAGTGAACGGGCCTCAACACCCCTATTCCACACAGAGGAATATATCTGACTAGTAAAAAATCTTAAAACCTATGTATTGATATATCTCTGTAAGGGAATCAATTGTATCTAGACCGGCATAAACACGTCCGTGAAAATCAGTTCAACCCCATTATAAAAATGAATTTCAAAAACAAAACAAAATAACAGCGAAATTCTTACACAATTCCTTCAGGTGTTCTGATGAAACCTGGAATGACCCTATCTGCAAAGACAGCTGGATGAGACATAAGGCTGGAATCCGGGGAATGAGAGGACTGGTGAGATTGGGAGAGAAAATGCAGACCCTTTAAAGTAGTAATGCATGCCACCATTCCATGGGTCCCAAATCTCCAGGTAGAAGGGAATATCACTACAGTTATAACATGTATGGGAAACCTAGAGAATGAACACACTGTTTTGGCGAAAGGTTTCTAAACGTCTCAATTTTTCCTCTCCTTGTGCTCCAATTTGGCATTCCAACTTCTTTACTATCAATCTCCCAACTATGGAGAGTCAACCCCTATAACCTCCTGGTTCGCACAGTTTGCTAATTGTGCAGAGGATGAAAGGGAAGAGGGAGAACCAATCAGAGGGTAGATGAAGGCATTTGGACAGGCACATGTCACTCTAATTTCCCGTTCAGGAAGAAGAATTAACTAAAGCCTCAGCCAACAGCAGGGAACCAGTATAGCCACCCCTGGAAACAGTATAGGTCCTGAAGCAATAGTGTGGATTTGCGGTCAGCTCACAAAAATGGGATTTCAAAATTGGAGCTCAGGGGCACAGAAATTCACAAACCTGCAGTTATAAAGAACTACTCAATTCCAAGAATCTGTTGAGGAAAGCCAAAGAAGTGGACTTGAAAATGAGGCAGAATTGCACAAAACATATTTCAAGAGGTAAATTAGAATCACATTTAAAGCTCAGGAAAAGCATCACAACTTCGGCAATGATGCACTCGGCCAAAAAGGGCGTATGACTTTTCTCCTGAATATATTCAGGAGGAAACACATACGCCCTGTTTGGCCAAGCAAGCAAGCGGGTAATGCAATTCGGCACTGCAAAGAAGTATCACTTCCCACCGTTCAAAAGTGACATCCGCAAAATGTGGAAAAACAAGAAAGGCAAGAAAGGCCCTGGAGAACAGGGAGCCTCATTATGCTGATAGGCAGGATGAAATTTCCAACTGCCTCTCTGGAGGAGTGCATTGTGCTCCCTAAAACAGGTAAACAACAGAGGTACAGAGCCACGGTCACTTCCAGTCTAGGGAATATAACTTGGGAAAATTGAAAAATCAATAAGACAGAGCCACCCCAAAATTTAGGGCTGCACTGCTTACAAGAACCTCAACTTGGGTACACCATATATATACCAGGAAAGACAGAAATGGTTCAAGATATTGTGTTCCTTACGTAGGATGGAATATCCCTCAGCCATGAAATCATTGTCATAAGGCCAGTAGCAGCAAAATGAGTGGATTCAGGTAAGATGATTCTAAATGAAATAAGTCACAGAGAAAAAGATACTAATCATAAGATATCACTTATGAAGGTCCTGTAACATGGCTAAACATGAACTGAGTTAGGAAAGAGAGCAGAGTCTCATATTTAGAAAACACACTTATGACTGCTTAAGGGGGAAGGAGAGGAGGGGTGATGCATAAAACCAAAGTTTGATATTAAGTCAGGTACCGTTCCAAAAACCAAATACGTAATAGACAAGACCTACACTTTCCTTAGTGAAAGGGACTCAAAACCACATATTTTGCGCAGAGGAATATATCTGACTAGTAAGAATCTTAAAACCTATGTATTCATATGTCTCCATAAGGGAATCAAGTGTGTCTAGACTGGCATAAACATTGCAATGAGATTCACCTCAAACCCACTATGAAAAGGAATTTCAAAAACAAAACAAAAAAACAGCGAAATTCTTTGCAATTCCTTCACGGGCACTGATGAAACCTTTAATGACCCTATCTACAACGACAGCTGGATGTGGCATAAGCCTGGACACTTGGGACTGAGAGGATTGGTGAGATTGGGTGAGCAAATGCAGACCATTTAAAGCAATAATGTGTGGCACACATTCCAAGGGTCCCAACTCTCCAGGTTGAAGGGAATATTACTACAGCTATAACATGTACGGGAAACATAGAGAATGGACACACTTTGAATATGAAAGGTTTCTAAAACTCATCAAAAATTCCCTCTCCTCGTGCTCAGGTTTGAGTTTTCAACTGCTTTACTATCAATCTCCCAACGTGGAGAGACAGCCCATTTAACCTCCTGGTTCTCACAGGTTGCCAATTTGGCAGAGGATGAAAGGGAAGATGGAGAACCAATGAGAGAATAGCTGGTACGCCTTTGGACGGGCACATGTCACTCCAATTTCCCGGCAGGAAGAAGAATTAATCAAAGTCACAGCCAACCGCCGGGAACCAGTATTGGTCCTGAACCAAAATTTTGGACTTGCGGTCAGCTCACAAAAAACGAGTTGAAAAATGGAGCTCAGGGGCAGAGCAATTCACAAACTGGCAGAGTAATAAAGGACAAGTATTGACCAAAAATCTGTTGAGGGAAGGCAACGAGGCAGAATTGAATGCGAGCCAGAATACCAGGAAACAGATTTCAAGAGGTACATTGGAATTGCCTTCAATGCACAGGAAGAGGGACACAATTTCGACAATGATGCACTTGACCAAAAAGGTCATATGCGTTTTCTCCTGTATATATTCAGGAGAAAATGCATACGCCCTTTTTGGCCAAGCAAGCAAGCAGGCAATGCCAATCTGCTCTGAAAAGAAGTATCACTTCTCACGGGTCAAAAGGGACATCCGCAAAATGTGTAAAAACCAGAAAGGCAAGGCAGGCCTTGGAGAACAGGGAGCCTAGTTATGCTGATTGGCGGGATGTAAATTTCCAACTGCCTGTATGGGGGAGGGCATTGTGTTCCCTAAAACAAGTAAACAACACAGCTACAGTGCCAAGGGCACATCCAGTCTAGGGAATACACCTTGGGAAAACTGAAAATCAATAAGCAGTGCCACCCCAAAATTTACTTCTGCACTGCCTACAAGAACCTCAACTTGGGTACACCTTAAATATCCCAGGAAAGACAAAATTGGTTCAAGAAATTGTACTTACGTATGATGGAATATCCCTCAGCCATGAAATCAATGTCATAAGGCCAGTAGCAGCAAAATGATTGTATTCAGGTACGATGATTCTAAGTGAAATAAGTCACAGAGAAAAAGAAACTTATAATAAGATATCACTTATGAAGTTCCTGTAAACATGGCTACACAGGAACTGAGTGAGGAAAGAGAACAGAGTCTCACGTTTAGAAAACACTCTTATGCCTGCTTAAGGGGAAAGGAGAGGAGGGGTGATGCATAAAACCAGAGTTTGATATTCGTACAGCTACCGTTCCAAAACCCAAATATGGAATAGACAAGACCTACTCCTTCCTCAGTGAAAGGGACACAAAACCCCATATTTTCCGCAGAGGAATATATCTGACTAGTAAGAATCTTAAAACGTATGTATTGATATGTGTCCGTAAGGGAATGAAGTGGGTCAAGACTGGCATAAACATGGCAGTGAGAATCAGCTCAAACCCAGTATAAAAAGGAATTTCAAAAACAAAACAAAAAAACAGGGAAATTCTTTACAATTCCTACAGGGGCTCTGATGAAACCTGGAATGACCCGCTCTACAAGGTCAGCTGGATGTGGCATAAGCCTGGACACCAGGGACTGAGAGGTTTGTTGATATTCAGTGAGCAAATGCAGACCATTTAAAGCAATAATGCGTGGCACACATTCCAAGGGTCCCAACTCTCCAGGTTGAAGGGAATATTACTACAGCTATAACATGTACGGGAAACCCAGAGAATGGACACACTCTGAATACAAAAGGTTTCTAGAACTCAACTAATTGTCCCTCTCCTGGTTCTCCAGCTAGAATTTCCAACTGCTTTACTATCAATCTCCCAACTTGGAGAGACAGCCCCTTTAACCTCCTGGTTCACACAATTTGTCAATTTGGCAGAGGATGAAAGGGAAGAGGGAGAACCAATGAGAGAGTAGCTGTTAGGCATTTGGACGGGCACATGTCACTCTAATTTCCCAGCAGGAGGAAGAATTAGCAAAACGTCAGCCACCCACCGGGAACCAGTATAGGTCTTGAACCAAAATTTTGAAGTTGCGGTCAGCTCACAAAAAAACAAGTTGAAAAATGGAGCTCAGGGCCACAGCAATTCACAAACTGGCAGAGTAATAAAGGACAACTATTGTCCAAAAACCTGTTGAGGGAAGGCAACCAGGCGGACTTGAAAGCTAGCCAGTATAGCAGGAAACAGATTTCAAGAGGTACATTGGAATCGCCTTTAAAGCAGAGGAAGTGGGAGCACAACTTCGACAATGATGCACTTGGCCAAAAAGGGCGTATGCGTTTTCTCCTGAATATATTTAGGAGAAAACGCATACGCCCTTTTTGGCCAAGCAAGCAAGCGGGCAATGCAACTCTGCACTACAAAGAAGTATCACTTCCCACCGGTCAAAAGGGATATCTGAAAAATGTGTAAAAATCAGAGAGGCAAGACAGGCCCTGGAGAACAGGAAGCCTAGTTATGCTGATGGGCAGGATGTAAACTGCCAACTGCCTCTCTGGAGTAGTGCATTGTGTTCCATCAAACAAGTAAACAACAGAGCTACAGAGCCAAGGGCACTTCCAGTCTAGGGAATATACCTTGGGAAAACTGAAAATCAATAAGACAGAGCCACCCCAAAATTTAGGGCTGCACTGCTTACAAGAACCTCAACTTGGGTACACCTTAAATATCCGAGGAAAGACAAAAATGTTTCAAGAAATAGTGTTACTTACGTATGATGGAATATCCCTCAGCCATGAAATCAATGTCATAAGGCCAGTAGCAGCAAAATGATTGGATTCAGGTACGATGATTCTAAGTGAAATAAGTCACAGAGAAAAAGAAACTTATCATAAGATATCACTTAAGAAGGTCCTGTAAACATGGCTACACATGAACTGAGTTAGGAAAGAGAACAGAGTCTCACATTTAGAAAACACTTTTATGCCTGCCTAAGGGGGAAGGAGAGGTGGAGTGATGAATAAAACCAGAGTTTGATATTAGTACAGGTACCGTTCCAAAAACCAACTATGGATTATACAAGTCCTACACCTTCGTCAGTGAAAGTGACTCAAAACCCCATATTTCCCGCAGAGGAATATATCTGACTAGTAATAATCTTAAAACCTATGTATTGATATGTCTCTGTAAGGGAATCAAGTGTGTCTAGACTGGCATAAACATGGCAGTAAGAATCAGCTCAAACCCACTATAAAAAGGAATTTCAAAACCAAACAAAAAAACAGGGAAATTCTTTACAATTCCTTCACGGGCTCTGATGAAAACTGGAATGACCCTATGTACAACGACAGCTGGATGTGGCATAAGGCTGGACACTTGGGACTGAGAGGATTGGGGATATTGGGTCAGCAAAAGCAGGCCTTTTAAATCAATAATGCGTGGAACACATTCCAAGGGTCCCAACTCTTCAGGTTGAAGGGAATATTACTGCAGCTATAACATGTAAGGGAAACCTAGAGAATGGACACAGTGTGAATATGAAAGGTTTCTAAAACTCAACTAAGAGTCCCTCTCCTGGTGCTCCGGTTTGACTTTCCAACTGCTTTACTATCAATCTCCCAACTTGGAGAGACAGCCCCTTTAACCTCCTGGTTCTCACAGGTTGCCAATTTGGCAGAGGATGAAAGGGAAGATGGAGAACCAATGAGAGAATAGCTGGTAGGCCTGAGGACGGGCACATGTCACTCCAATTTCCCGGCAGGAAGAAAAATTAATCAAAGTCTCAGCCAACCGCCGGGAACCAGTATTGGTCCTGAACCAAAATTTTGGACTTGCGGTCAGCTCACAAAAAACGAGTTGAAACATGGAGCTCAGGGGCACAGCAATTCACAAACTGGCAGAGTAATAAAGGACAAGTATCGACCAAAAATCTGTTGAGGGAAGGCAACGAGGCAGACTTGAATGCGAGCCAGAATAGCAGGAAACAGATTTCAAGAGGTACATTGGAATTGCCTTCAATGCACAGGAAGAGGGACACAATTTCGACAATGATGCACTTGGCCAAAAAGGTCGTATGCGTTTTCTCCTGAATATATTCAGGAGAAAATGCATACGCCCTTTTTGGCCAAGCAAGCAAGAAGGCAATGCAAATCTGTACTACAAAGAAGTATCACTACCCACGGGTCAAAAGGGACATCCGCAAAATGTGTAAAAACCAGAAAGGCAAGGCAGGCCCTGGAGAACAGGGAGCCTAGTTATGTTGATGGGTGGGATGTAAATTACCAACTGCCTGTATGGGGGAGTGCATTGTGTTCCCTAAAACAAGTAAACAACACAGCTACAGTGCCAAGGGCACTTCCAGTCTAGGGAATATACCTTGGGAAAACTGAAAATCAATAAGACAGAGCCACCCCAAAATTTACGTCTGCACTGCCTACAAGAACCTCAACTTGGGTACACCTTAAATATCCCAGGAAAGACAAAATTGGTTTAGGAAATTGTACTTACGTACGATGGAATATCCCTCAGCCATGAAATCAATGTCATAAGGCCAGTAGCAGCAAAATGATTGGATTCATGTACGATGATTCTAAGTGAAATAAGTCACAGAGAAAAAGAAACTTATAATAAGATATCCCTTATGAAGTTCCTGTAAACATGTCTGCACATGAACTGAGTTAGGAAAGAGAAGAGAGTCTCACGTTTAGAAAACACTCTTATGCCTGCTCAAGGTGGAAAGAGAAGTGGGGTGATGCATAAAACCAGAGTTTGATATTAGTACAGGTACCGTTACAGAAACAAAATACGGAATAGACAAGACCTACACCTTCTTCAGGGAATGGGACTCCAAACCACATATTTCCCTCAGAGGAATATATCTGATTAGTAATAATCTTAAACCTATGTATAGATATGTCTCCATAAGGGAATCAAGAGTGTGTAGACTGCCATAAACATGGCAGTGAGAATCAGCTCAAACCCAGTATAAAAAGGAATTTCAAAAACAAAACAAAAAACAGGGAAATTCTTTACAATTCCTTCAGGGGCTCTGATGAAACATGGAATGACCATATCTACAACAACAGCTGGATTTGGCATAAGGCTGGACACTTGGGACTGAGAGGAATGGTGAGATTCAGTGAGCAAATGCAGACCATTTAAAGCAATAATGCGTGTCACACATTCCAAGGGTCCCAACTCTCCAGGTTGAAGGGAATATTACTACAGCTATAACATGTATGGCAAACCTAGAGAATGGACACACTGTGAATATGAACGGTTTCTAAAACTCAACATATAATCCCTCACCTGCTGCTCCGGTTTGACTTTTGAACTGCTTTACTATCAATCTCCCTACTTGGAGAGACAGCCCCTTTAACCTCCTGGTTCGCACAGGTTGCCAATTTGGCAGAGGCTGAAAGAGCAGACATAGAACCAATAAAAGAGTAGCTGTTAGGCATTTAGACGGGCACATGCCACTCTAATTTCCTGGCAGGAAGAAGAATTAATCAAATTCTCAGCCACCCACTGGGAAACTGTATAGGCCCTGAACCAAAATTTTGGACTTGTGGTCAGCGCACAAAAAACGAGTTGAAAAATGGAGCTCAGGGGCACAGCAATTCACAAAATGGCAGAGGACTAAACGGCAACTATCGTCCAAAAATCTGTTGAGGGAAGGCAACGAGGCGGACTTGAAAGCGAGCTGGAATAACAGGAAACAGATTTCAAGAGGTACATTGGAATCGTCTTCAAAGCACAGGAAGAGGGGCACAACTTCGACAATGTTGCACTTGGCAAAAAAGTGTGTATGTGTTTTCCCCTGAAATATTCAGGAGAAAACACATACGCCCTTTTTGGCCAAGCAAGCAAGCGGGCAATGCAAATCTGCACTAAAAAGAAGTATCACTTCCCAGCGGTCAAAAGGGACATCCGCAAAATGTGTAAAAACCAGAAAGGAAAGACAGGCCCTGGAGAACAGGGAGCCGTTTTATGCTGATGTGCGGGATGTAAATTGCCTACTCCCTCTCTGGAGGAGTGCATTGTGTTCCCTAAAACAGGTAAACACCAGAGTTACAGAGCCAAGGGCACTTCCAGTCTAGGGAATATACCTTGGGCATACTGAAAATCAATAAGACAGGGCCACCCCAAAATTTAGGGCTGCACTGCTTACACGAACCTCAACTTGGGTACACCTTAAATATCGCAGGAAAGACAAAAATGGTACAAGAAAATGTGTTACTAAAGTACGATGGAATATCCCTAAGCCATGAAATCAATGTCATAGGCCAGTAGCAGCAAAATGAGTGGATTCAGGTACGATGATTCTAAGTGAAATATGACACAGAGAAAAAGAAACTTATCATAAGATATCACTTATGAAGGTCCTGTAACATGGCTACACATGAACTGAGTTAGGAAACAGAAAAGAGTCTCACATTTAGAAAACACTCTTATGTCTGCTTAAGGGGGAAGGAGAGGTGGGGTGATGCATAAAACAAGAGTTTGATATTAGTACAGGTAACGTTCCAAAAACCAACTACAGAATAGACAAGACCTACCCTTTCGTCAGTGAAAGGGACTCAAAACCCCATATTCCTGCAGAGGAATATATCTGACTAGTAAGAATATTAAAACATTTGTATTGATATCTCTCTGTAAGGGAATCAAGTGTGTGTAGACTGGCATAAACATGGCAGTGAGAATCAGCTCAAACGCACTATAAAGAGGAATTTCAAAAACAAAATACATAAACAGGGAAATTCTTTACAATTCCTTCAGGGGCTCTGATGAAACCAAGAATGACCCAATCTACAACGACAGCTGGATGTGGCATAAGGCTGGACACTTGGGACTGAGAGGATTTGCGAGATTCAGTGAGCAAATGCAGACCATTTAAAGCAATAATGCGTGGAACACATTCCAAGGGTCCCAACTCTCCAGGTTGAAGGGAATATTACTACAGATATAACATGTACTGGAAACCTAGAGAATGGACACAGTGTGAATATGAAAGGTTTCTAAAACTCATTAAAAGTCCCTCTCCTGGTGTTCCGGTTTGAGTTTCCAACTGCTTTACTATCAATCTCCCAACTTGGAGAGACAGCCCCTTTAACCTCCTCGTTCTCACAGGTTGCCAATTTGGCAGAGGATGAAAGGGAAGATGGAGAACCAATGAGAGAATAGCTGTTAGGCATTTGGACGGGCACATGTCACTCCAATATCCCGGCAGGAAGAAGAATTAATCAAAGTCTCAGCCAACCGCCGGGAACCAGTATTGGTCCTGAACCAAAATTTTGGACTTGCAGTCAGCTCACAAAAAACCAGTTGAAAAAATGGATCTCAGGGGATCAGCAGTTCACAAACTGGCAGAGTAATAAAGGACAACTATCGACAAAAATCTGTTGAGGGAAGCAACGAGGCAGACTTGAATGCGAGCCAGAATAGCAGGAAACAGATTTCAAGAGGTACATTGGAATTGCCTTCAATGCACAGGAAGAGGGGCACAATTTCGACAATGATGCACTTGGCCAAAAAGGTCGTATGCATTTTCTCCTGAATATATTCAGGAGAAAAATGCATACGCCCATTTTGGCAAAGCAAGCAAGCAGGCAATGCAAATCTGCACTACAAAGAAGTATCACTTCCCACGGGTCAAAACGGACATCCGCAAAATGTGTAAAAACCAGAAAGGCAAGGCAGGCCCTGGAGAACAGGGAGCCTAGTTATGCTGATGGGCGGCATGTAAATTACCAACTGCCTGTATGGGGGAGGTCATTGTGTTCCCTAAAACAAGTAAACAACACAGCTACAGTGCCAAAGGCACTCCCAGTCTAGGGAATATACCTTGGGAAAACTGAAAATCAGTAAGATAGAGCAACCCCAAAATTGAGGTCTGCACTGCTTACAGGAACGTCAACTTGGGTACACCTTAAATATCCCAGGAAAGACAAAAATGGTTCAAGAAATTGTGTTAATATAGTACAATGGAATAACCCTCAGACATGAAATCAATGTCATAAGGCCAGTAGCAGCAAAATGAGTGGATTCAGGCACGATGATTCTAAGTGAAATAAGTCACAGAGAAAAAGAAACTTATCATAAGATATCACTTTTGAAGGTCCTGTAAACATGGCTACACATGAACTGAGTTAGGAAAGAGAACAGAGTCTCACATTTAGAAAACACTCTTATGCCTGACTAAGGGGGAAGGATAGGTGGGGTGTTGCATAAAACCAGAGTTTGATATTAGTACAGGTACCGTTCCAAAAACCAACTATGGATTATACAAGGCCTACACCTTCGCCAGTGAAAGGGACTCAAAACCCCATATTTCCCGCAGGGGAATATATCTGACTAGTAAGAATCTTAAAACCTATGTATTGATATGTCTCCGTAAGTGGATCAAGTTTGTCTAGACTTGCATAAACATGGCAGTGAGAATCAGTTCAAACCCACTATAAAAAGGAATTTAAAAACAAAACAAAAAAAGAGGGAAATTCTTTACATTTCCTTCAGGGGCTCTGATGAAACCTGGAATGACCCTATCTACAACGACAGCTGGATGTGGCATAAGGCTGGACTCTTCGGACTGAGAGGATTGGTGAGATTCGGTGAGCAAATGCAGACCCTTTATAGCAATAACGCGTGGCACACATTCCAAGGTTCCCAACTATCCAGGTTGAAGGAAATATTACTACAGCTATAACATGTACGGGAAACCTAGAGAATGGACACAAAGTGAATACGAATGATTTCTAAAACTCAACTAATAATCCCTCTGCTCGTGCTCTGGTTTGACTTTCCAACTGCTTTACTATCAATCTCCCAACTTGGAGAGATAGCCCCTTTAACCTCCTGGTTTGCATAGGTTTCCAATTTGGCAGAGGATGAAAGGGAAGAGGGAGAACCAATGAGAGAATAGCTGTTAGGCATTTGGACGGGCACATGTCACACTAATTTCCAGGCAGGAAGAAGAATTAACCAAAGTCTCAGACACCCGCTGGGAACAAGTATAGGTCCTGAACCAAAATTTTGGACTTGCGGTCAGCTCACAAAAAACGAGTTGAAAAATGGAGCTCAGAGCCACAGCAATTCACAAACTGGCAGAGTAATAAAGGACAACAATCGTCCAAATATCTGTTGAGAGAATGCAATGAGGCGGACTTGAAAGCGATCCAGAATATCAGGAAACAGATTTCAAGAGGTACATTGGAATCGCCTTTAAAGCACAGGAATTGGAGCACAACTTCGACTATGATGCACTTGGCCAAAAAGGGCTTATGCGTTTTCTCGTGAATATATTCAGGAGAAAACGCATACGCCCTTTTTGGCCAAGCAAGCAAGCGGGCAATGCAAATCTGCACCACAAAGAAGTATCATTTCCCCCAGTCAAAAGGGACATCCGCAAAATGTGTAAAAGCCAGAAAGGCAAGACAGGCAATGGAGAACAGGGAGCCTAGTTATGCTGATGGGCAGGATGTAAATTGCCAACTGCCTCTCTGGAGGAGTGGATTGTGTTCCCTAAAACAAGAAAACAACAGAGTTACAGAGCCAAGGGCACTTCCAGGCTAGGGAATATACATTGGGAAAACTGAAAATCAATAAGATAGAGCCGCCCTAAAATTTAGGGCTGCACTGCTTACAAGAACCTCAACTGGGTACACCTTAAATATCCCAGGAAAGACAAAAATGGTTCAAAAAATTGTGGTATTTACATACGTTGTTATATCCTTCAGCCATGAAATCAATGTCATAATGTCAGTAGCAGCAAAAAGAGTGGATTCAGGTACGATGATTCTAAGAGCAATAAGTCACAGAGAAAAAGAAATTTATCATACGATATCCCTTATGAAGGTCCTCTAAACATGGCTACACATGAACTGATTTAGGAAAGAGAACAGAGCCTCACATTTAGAAAACTCTCTTGTGCCTCCTTAAGGGGGAAGGAGAGGTGGAGTGATGCATAAAACCAGAGTTAGATATTAGTACAGATACCGTTCCAAAAAGCAAATACGGAATAGACAAGACCTACACTTTCCTCAGTGAAAGGGACTCAAAACGCCATATTTCCCGCAGAAGAATATATCTGACTGGTAAGAATCTTAAAGTCTATGTATTGATATGTCTCCGTAAGGGAATCAAGTTTGTCTAGACTGGCATAAACATGGCAGTGAGAATCAGTTAAAACCCACTATAAAAAGGAATTTCAAAAACAAAACAAAAATCAGGGAAATTCTTTACAATTCATTCAGGGGCTCTGATGAAACCTGAATGACCCTTTCTACAACGACAGCTGGATGTGGCATAAGGCTGGACACTTGGGACTGAGAGGATTGGTGAGATTCGGTGAGCAATCCAGACCCTTTAAATCAATAATGCATGGCACACATTCGAAGGGTCCCAACTCTCCAGGTTGAAGGGAATACTACTACAGCTATAACATGTACGGGAAACCTAGAGAATGTACACACTGTGAATACGAAAGGTTTCTAAAACCCAACTAATAATCCCTCTCCCTGTGCTCCGGTTTGACTTTCCACCTGCTTTACTATCAATCTCCCACCTTGGAGAGACAGCCCCTTTAAGCTCCTGGTTCTCACAGTTGGCCAATTTGGCAGGGGATGAAAGGGAAGAGGGAGAACCAATGAGAGAGTAACTGTTAGGCATTTGGATGGGCACATGTCATTCTAATTTCCCAGCAGGAAGAAGAAATAACCAAAGTCTCAGACACCCGCTGGGAACCAGTATAGGTCCTGAATCAAAATTTTGGACTTGCGGTCAGCTCACAAAAAACGAGTTGAAAAATGGAGCTCAGGGCCACAGCAATTCACAAACTTGCAAAGTAATAAAGGACAACAATCGTCCCATAATCTGTTGAGGGAAAACAACGAGGCGGACTTGAAAGCGAGCCAGAATAGCAGGAAACAGATTTCAAGAGGTACATTGCAATCGACTTTAAAGCACAGGAATAGGGGCACAACTTCGACAATGTTGCACTTGGCTCAAAAAGCGCGTATGCGTTTTCTCCTGAATATATTCAGGAGAAAACGCATACGCGCTTTTTGGCCAAGCAAGCAAGCGGCCAATGCAAATCTGCACTACAATGAAGTATCACATCCCACCGGTCAAAAGGGACATCCGCAAAATGTGTAAAAACCAGAAAGGCAATATAGGCCCTGGAGAACAGGTAGCCTATTTATGCTGACGGAAAGGATGTAAATTGCCAAATGCCTCTCTGGAGGAGTGCACTGTGTTCCCTAAAACAAGGAAACAACAGAGCTACAGAGCCAAGGGCAATTACAGTCTAGGGAATATACATTGGGAATACAGAAAATCAATAAGACAGAGCCACCCGAAAATTTAAGGCTGCACTGCTTACAAGTACCTCAACTTGGGTACAACTTAAATATCCCAGGAAAGACAAAAATGTTTCAAGAAATTGTGTTACATATGTACGATGGAATATCAGTCAGCCATGAAATCAATGTCATAAGGCCAGTAGCTGCAAAATGAGTGGATTCAGGTACGATGATTCTAAGTGAAATACGTCACAGAGAAAAAGAAACTTATGATAAGATATCACTTATGAACGTCCTGTATACATGGCTACATATGAATTGAGTTAGGAAAGAGAACAGAGTTTCACATTTAGAAAACACGCTTATGCCTGCTTAAGGGAGAAGGAGAGGTCGGGTGATGCATAAAACCAGAGTTTGATATTAGTCCAGGTACTGTTCCAAAAACCAAATACGGAATAGACAAGACCTACACTTTCCTCAGTGAAAGGGACTCAAAACCCCATATTTCCCGCAGAGGAATATATCTGACTGGTAAGAATCTTAAAACCTATGTATTGATATGTCTCCGTAAGGGAATCAAGTGTTTCTAGACTGGCATAAACATGGCAGTGAGAATCAGTTCAAACCGACTATAAAAATGAATTTCAAAAACAAAACAAAAAAACAGGGAAATTCTTTACAATTCCTTCAGGGGCTCTGATGAAATCTGGAATGACCCTATCTACAATGTCAGCTGGATGTGGCATAAGGCTGGACACTTGGGACTGAGAGGATTGGTGAGATTCGGTGTGCAAATGCAGACCCCTTAAAGCAATAATGCGTGGCAAACATTCCAAGGGTCCCAACTCTCCAGGTTGAAGGGAATATTACTACAGCTATAACATGTACTGGAAACCTAGAGAATGGACACACTGTGAATACGAAAGGATTCCTAAAACTCAACTAATAATCCCTCTCCTGGTGATCCAGGTTGACTTTCCAACTGCTTTACTATCAATCTCCCAACTTGGAGAGACAGGCCCTTTAACCTCCTGGTTCTCACATGTGGCCAATTTTGTAGAGGATGAAAGGGAAGAGGGAGAACTAATGAGAGAGTAGCTGTTAGGAATTTGGACGGGCACATGTCATTCTAATTTCCCAGCAGGAAGAATAATTAACCAAAGTCTCAGACTCCCGCTGGGAACCAGTATAGGTCCTGAACCAAAATTTTGGACTTGCGGTCAGCTCACAAAAAACGAGTTGAAAAATGGAGCTCAGGGGCACAACAATGCACAAACTGTCAGAGTAGTAAAGGACAACAATCGTCCGAAAATCTGTTGAGGGAAGGCAACGAGGCAGACTTGAAAGCGAGCCAGAATAGCAGGAAACAGATTTCAAGAGGTATATTGGAATCACCTTTAAAGCCCAGGAATAGGGGCACAACTTCGACAATGATGCACTTGGCCAAAAAGGGTGTATGCGTTTTCTCCTGAATATATTCAGGAGAAAACGCATACGTGCTTCTTGGCCAAGCAAGCAAGCGGGCAATGCAAATCTGCACTACAATGAAGTATCACTTCCCACCGGTCAAAAGGGTCATCCGCCAAATGTGTAAAAACCAGAAAGGCAAGATAGGCCCTGGAGAACAGGGAGCCTAGGTATGCTGATGGACAGGATGTAAATTGCCAACTGCCTCTCTGGTGGAGTGCATTGTGTTCCCTAAAACAAGGAAACAACAGAGCTACAGAGCCAAGGGCACTTCCAGTCTAGGGAATATACCTTGGGAAAACTGAAAATCAATAAGATAGAGCCACCCCAAAATTTAGGGCTGCTTATGTAGATGCTTTACTTATGTAGAGGGGAATATTACTCATCCAGAAATCAATGAAATAAGGCCAGTTGTAACAACTCTGGAGGATTTACATATGATCATTCTAAGTGACGTATGTCAGAAAGAAAAAGACACATATCATAAGATGTCACTTAAATGTGGAATCAAAAATGGCTACACATGAAATAAATTACAAAACAGAAACATAGTCAAATATGTAGAAAATAGACATAAGGCTGCTAAATATAAAGGTGAGGAAGGGTGAGGTATTATCCAGGAGGTTGAAATTAGCAAAGATACCATTCCAAGTACCAAATTGAATAACTGACAAGGCCTACACCGTACCTCAAAGAACTGCACTCAGCCCACTCAAGTCACTGGAAAATAATACATATAAATGTTAAGCATCTGAAAAAGAATTTATTGTTGTCTCACAGTACATGAATCAACTGTATGTACAGCAGCAAAAAACAGAGCTTTGAAAATCAGCTGTAACCAATATAAAAATAAATTTAAAAATATTTATAAAAACAGTGAGACAGACAAAAATTCTTACAACTTTTGTTGAAGGGCTACGATGTAACATGGATTGAACACATGCAGACCCACAGCAGGATGATATATAAGGCTGGAAGCTATGCACACTAAGAGATGTTAGAGAGGCTGGGCGAGGAAATGAAGACCTTTAAAAGAAATACTGCCTGATTCCCATTCCATGGGTCCCAAATCTGCAGGTTCAAGGGAATCTTCTGACAGCGAAAACATGCCTGGGAGACCGAGACAAATGTACACCGTGTGATCAGGAAAGGGGTCTAAAATGCACCTCATTTTTGATCTCCTGGTGCTGGGGTTCGCCATTCCAGCCAAATTACTAAAAATCTCCCCACTTGGAGAATCAGCACCTTTAACCTCCTGTTTCACACAGTTTGCAATTTGTGCAGAGAATAAACGGGAAGAGGGGGAAACAATGAGAGACTAGCTGTAGGAGTTTTGATAGGCACATGCCACTTTAATTTCCCATTAGGAAGAAGAATTAACCAAAGGCTCAGCCTGCCTCCCCAGAACCAGAATAGGGCCGGAAGCAATACAATGGTTTGGCGGCCAGCTCACAAAAAAAGCGAGTTGCAAAATGGAGCTCAGAAGCAGACAATTCAAAGACCTGCAAAGATAGAAATGATAACCAACGTACAAAAATATATTCAGGTAAGGCAACGAAGAGGATCTGAATGAGAGGCAGAATTGCAGGAAACAGATTTCAAAAGGGAGATTGGACTCACATTTAAAGCATATGAAAAGCAGCAGAATTTCTAAAATGATGTAGTTGGGCAAAGGGTGTATGCGTTTTTTTCATGAATAACTTCAGGAAAAAAACACATACAGACTTTTTGGCCTACCAAGCAAGCGCGAAATGCAAATCTGCACAACAAAGAAGTCTCAATTTCCACTGCTCAGAAAGGCCATCCAAAAAATATGTACAAACCAGAAATGCAGGAGAGGCCATGGAGAACAGGGAGCTAGTCAGGCTGAAGGGTGTGGTATAAATATCCAAGAGCCACTCTGAAGAAGTGTATGCTGTTTCCTAAAACATCTAAAATAGAAAGCTACCGAGCATAGGGCACTTCCACTCATGGGCATATAACTTGGGAAGACTAAATATCAACAAGACACTGGCACCCCAAAGTTTAGGGGTGCTCTGCATACAAGAACCTCAACATCAGTACAACTTAAATATTCCAGGAAAGAGAAAATTGCGTAAAGAACTTGTGGTAATTTTGTACAATGGAATATCACTCAGACATGAAATCAATGTCATAAGGCCAGTAGCAGCATAATGAGTGGATTTAGGTACGATGATTCTAAGTGAAATAAGTCACACAGAAAAAGAAACTTATCATAAGATATCACTTATGAAGGTCCTGTAAACATGGCTACACATGAACTGAGGAAAGAGAACAGAGTCTCACATTGAGAAAACACTCTTATGACCGCTTAAGGGGGAAGGAGAGTTGGGGTGATGCATAAAACCAGAGTTTGATATTAGCACATGTACCATTCCATGAAGCAAATACAGAATAGACAAAACCTACACCTTCCTCAGTGAACGGGACTCAAAACCCCAATTCCCAGCACAGGAATATATCTGACTAGTAAGAAACTTAAAACCTATATATTGATACGTCTCCATAAGGGAATCAAGTGTGTCTAGAACGGCATAAACATGTCGGTGAAAATCAGCTCAACCCCATTATAAAAATGAATTTCAAAAACAAAACAAAAAAAAACAGCAAAATTCTTACACAATTCCTTCAGGGGATCTGATGAAACCTGGAATGACCCCATCTGCAAAGACAGCTAGATGAGACATAAGGCTGGACACTTGGGGCTGAGGGGACTGGTGAGATTGGGTGAGAAAATGCAGACCCTTTAAAGCAGTAATGCATGCCACCCATTCCATGGGTCCCAACTCTCCAGGTAGAAGGGAATATCACTACAGTTATAACATGTATGGGAAACCTAGAGAATGGACACCCTGTGATGGCAAAAGATTTCTAAAAGGCTCCTAACTTTTCCCCTCCTTGTGCTCCAGTTTGGCATTCCAACTGCTTTACTATCAATCTCCCAACTTGGAGAGTCAGCCCCTATAAGCTCCTTCTTCGCACACTTTGCAAATTGTGCAGTGGATGAAAGGGAAGAGGGAGAACCCATCAGATAGTAGCTGTAGGCATTTGAACGGACACATGTCACTCTAATTTCCCGTCTTGAAGGAAGAATTATCCAAAGTGTCAGCCTGCACCCCCGGAACCAGTATAGGTCCTGTAGCAAAATTGTGGATTTGGGGTCAGCTCACAAAACCACGAGTTGAAAATTGGAGCTCAGGGGCACAGCAATTCACAAACCTGCAGAGTTATAAAGGACAACTCTCTTCCAAAAATCTGTTGAGGGAAGGCAACGAAGGAGACTTGAAAATGAGGCAGAATTGCAGAAAACATATTTCAAGTGGTAAATTGGAATCGCCTTTAAAGCACAGGAAAAGCGTAACAACTTCGACAATGATGCACTTGGCCAAAAAGGGCGTATACATTTTCTGCTGAATATATCCAGGAGAAAATGAATACGCCCTTTTTGGCCAATCAAGCAAGCCCGCAATGCAAATCCACACTACAAAGAATTGTCACTTCCCACCGGTAAAAAGGGACATCTGAAAATCTGTAAAAACCAGAAAATAAAGACAGAGACAACAACAGCATGTTGCAATGTGATCCCAAGGGTCATGGGGGACTGTGATGACAAGGTCATGGAGCTTTTTGCTGACAAAGGCATGGAGCATTGTTTTGACAAGTGTCACGGAGCACTGTGATGACAAGCGTCACGGAGCATTGTGATTACAGGGGTCATGGAGCATTGGGATGACAAGGGCATGGATCATTGTGATGACAAGGGTTATGGAGCATTTTGATGACAAGAGTCCCGGATCACTGTGTTGTCAGGGGTCATGGAGGGTTGTGATGACAGTGGTCATGGAGCATTGTGATGACAAGGGTCATGTAGAAGTGAGAAGAGAAGGTCATGGAGCTTTGGGATGAAAATGTTCATGGAGTATTGTGATGACATGGGTCATGGAGCATTGTGATGACAACGTCCTGGAGCATTGTAATGAGAAGACCATGGAGCCTGGTGATGACAAGTCTCATGGAGCATTCTGATGAAAATGTGCATGGAGAATGTGATTACAGGGGTCTTGGAGCATTGTGATGACAAGGGCATGGAGCATTTGGAAGAGAAGACCATGGAGCATTCTGATGATATGCGTCATGGAGCTTTGTGATGACAAGGGCATGGAGCATTGTGATTACAGGGGTCTTGGAGCATTGTGATGAAAAGGGCATGGATCATTGTGATGGAAAAGGCATGGAGCCTTGTCATGTCAGGGTTCAAGGAGCATACTGATGACAAGTGTCAGGGAGCATTGTGATGACAAGTGTATTGAGCATTGTGATGACAAATTTCATGGAGCATTGTGATGAGAAGACCATGGATAATTGTGATGACGAGCATCATGGGGCGTTGTGATGACAAGTTTTATGAAACATTGTGATCACAAGGGTTTGGAACATTGTGATGACAGAGGTCATGGAGAATTTTGATTTCATTTTGATGACAATAGCATGAAGCATTATGATGATGGGCATGGTGCATTGTGATGACAGGGTTCATGGAGCATTGAGATGAAAAGGGGCATGGAGCATAGTGATTAAAGTTGTCTTGGAGCAATGTGATGACAAGGGCATGGAGCATTGTGATGAGAAGGCAATGGAGCATTCTGATGACATGCGTCATGGAGCTTTGTGATGACAAGTCATGGAGCATTTTGATGACACTGGCATTCAAAATTGGTCTAACAAGTTTCATTGATTATTGTGATGACGGTGGGCATGGTGCATTTTCATAACAAGGGCATGGAGCATTGTGATTTCAAAGTCATGGAATATTGTGAAGACAGGTGACAGGGAGTGTTGTGATGACATATGTCATGGTCCATTGCGATGACAATGTCATGGAGCATTGTGATACCAAGTGTCATGGAGGATTGTGATGAGAAAGTAATGGAGCATTGTGATGACAAGGGCTTGGAGCATCGTGATGACAAGGGTCATGGAGCACTGTGATGACAAGATCTTGGAGCATTGTGAGGAGAAGGGCCATTGAGAATTTTGATGAGAAGGTCGTGAAGCATTGTGATGAAAAGCGCACCGAACTTGCTATGACAGGGGTCATGGAGCATTGCGATGACAAGTGCATGGAGAATTGTGATGACAAGAGCATGTAACATTGTGATGAGAAGTGTCATGGAGCATTTTGATGATAAGGACCTGTAGAATTTTGATGACCAGTGCGTGGAGCATTGTGATGGAAAGACCATGCAGCAATGTGATGAGAAGACCATGGATAATTGTGATGATGAGCGTCATGGAGCACTGTAATGACAAGGGGCATAGAGCATTGTGATGACAGGTGTCATGGATCATTGTGATGACAAGTGTCATGGACCATAATGATGAGAAGCTTGTGGAGTACTGTGATGACAATGGCATGGAGCATTGTGAGGAAAAGGGCATGGAGCATTGTGATGAAAAATATATGGAGCCTTTTCATGACAGGGTTCAAGGAGCATTCTGATGACAAGTGTCAGGGAGCATTGTGATGACAAGTGTATTGAGCATTGTGATGACAAAGGTCATGGACCATTGTGATGAAAGGCATCATGGAGCGTTGTGATGACAAATGTTATGGAACATTGTGATCACAAGGGTTTTGAGCATTGTGATGACAGAAGTCATGTATCATTTTCATTTCAAGGTGCATGGAGCATTGTGATGACAAGGGCATGAAGCATTGTGAACCCAAGATTCATGGAGGGTTTTGATGACAATGGGAATGGAGTATTGTGATGACAAGCGCCTGGAGCATTGTGATGACAAGGTCATGTAGCATTTTGCTGACCAATGCATGGAACATTTTGATGACAAGGGTCATGGAACACTGTGATGACAAGCGTCATGGAGCATTGTGATTACAGCGGTCACGGAGCATTGGGACGGCAAGGGCATTGATCATTGTGATGACAAGGGTCATGGAGCATTTTGATGACAAGAGTCCTGGATCATTGTGTTGTCCGGTGTCATGGAGCACTGTGATGACAGTGGTCATGGAGCCTTGTGATGAGAAGTGTCATGGAGCATTCTGATGAAAAGGGGTGTGGAGCATTGTGATTACATGGGTCTTGGAGCATTGTGATGAAAATGGCATGGATGATTGTGATGCAAAATGCATGGAGCCTTGTCATGACAGGGTTCAAGGAGCATACTGACGACAAGTGTCAGGGAGCATTGTAATGACAAGTGTATTGAGCATTGTGATGACAAAGGTCATGGAGCATTGTGATGAGAAGACCATGGATAATTGTGATGATGAGCATCATGGGGCGTTGTGATGACAAGTGTTATGGAACATTGTGATCACAAGGGTTTGGAGCATTGTGTTGACAGAGGTTATGGAGCATTCTGATTTCATTGTGATGACAATAGCATGAAGCATTATGATGATGGGCATGGTTCATTGTGATTACAGAGTTCATGGAGCATTGAGATGAAAAGTGGCATGGAGCATTTTGATTACAGTTGTATTGGAGCATTGTGATGGCAAGGGCATGGAGCATTGTGATGAGAAGGCCATGGAGCAGATTGCTGACATGCGTCATGGAGCTTTGTGATGACAATAGCATGGAGCATTGTGATTACAGGGGTCTTGGAGCATTGTGATGACAAGGGTCATGGAGCCTTGTGATGACAAGGCCGTGGAACATTGTCATGACAGCGGTGAGGGAGTATTGTGATGACTAGTGATGGAACATTTTGATATCAGTGGTGAGAGAGCATTTTGATGAGAAGTACATGGAGCATTGTGATGACAAGTTTTATGGAGCATTCTGATGACAAGTTTGTGGAAAATTTTGATAACAAGCGCATGGAGCATTTTGATAACAAGGGTCATGGAGCACTCTGCTGACAAAGGCATGGAGCAATGTGTTGGCAAGTGTCACAGAGCATTGTGAATGAAAAGTTCATGGAGCATTATGGTGACAATTTTCACAGAGCCCTGTTATGACGAGGGCATGGACCATTTTGATGCCAAAGGTCATGGAGCACTGTGATGACAATGGCATGGAGCACTGTGATGACAACGGCCATTGAGAATTTTGATGACAATGTCGTGAAGCACTGTGATGAAAAGCACTTGGAGCTTGCTATGACAGGGTTCATGGAGCATTGGGATGACAAGTGCATGGAGAATTTTGATGACAAGATCATGTAACATTGTGATGAGAAGTGTCATGGAGCATTGTGATGGCAAGACCGTGGAGCACTGTGATGAGAAGACCATGGATAATTGTGATGTCGAGCATCATGCAGCACTGTAATGACAAGGGGCATGGAGCATTGTGATGACAGGGGTCATGGAGCACTGTGATGAGAAGTTCATGGAGCATTGGGCTGAAAATATTCATTGAGTATTGTGATGGCAGAGGTCATGGATCATTGCGATGACAATGGAATGGAGCATTGTGATGACAAGGTCCTGGATCATTGTGAGGAGAAGACCATGGAGACTTGTGATGACAAGTGTCATGGAGCATTCTGATGAAAAGGGGTGTGGAGCATTGTGATTACATGGGTCTTGGAGCATTGTGATGAAAATGGCATGGGTGATTCTGATGCAAATGGCATGGATTCTTGTAATGACAGGGTTCAAGGAGCATACTGACGACAAGTGTCAGGGAGCATTGTAATGACAAGTGTATTGAGCATTGTGATGACAAAGGTCATGGAGCATTGTGATGAGAAGAACATGGATAATTGTGATGAAGAGCATCATGAGGCATTGTGATGACAAGTGTTATGGAACATTGTGATCACAAGGGTTTGGAGCATTGTGTTGACAGAGGCTATGGAACATTCTGATTTCATTGTGATGACAATAGCATGAAGCATTATGATGATGGGCATGGTTCATTGTGATTACAAAGTTCATGGAGCATTGAGATGAAAAGTGGCATGGAGCATTTTGATTACAGTTGTCTTGGAGCATTTTGATGACAAGGGTATGAAGCATTGTGATGAGACGGCCATGGAGCAGATTGATGACATGCGTCATGGAGCTTTGTGATGACAATAGAATGGAGCATTGTGATTACAGGGGTCTTGGAGCATTGTGATGACAAGGGTCATGGAGCCTTGTGATGACAAGGCCGTGGAACATTGTCATGACAGGGGTGAGGGAGTATTGTGATGACTAGTGATGGAACATTTTGATATCAGTGGTGAGAGAGCATTTTGATGAGAAGTACATGGAGCATTGTGATGACAAGTTTTATGGAGCATTCTGATGACAAGTTTGTGGAAAATTTTGATAACAAGCGCATGAAGCATTGTGATAACAAGGGTCATGGAGCACTCTGCTGACAAAGGCCTGGAGCATTGTGATGGCAAGGGTCACAGTGCATTGTGAATGAAAAGTTCATGGAGCATTATGGTGACAAATTTCACAGAGCCCTGTGATGACGAGGGCATGGACCATTTTGATGGCAAAGGTCATGAAGCATTGTGATGACCGGAATCACGGAGCATTGTGATGACAAGGGCATGGAGCATTGTGATGACAGGGGCATGGAACATTGGTCTGACAAGTTTCATGGATTATTGAGATGACAGTGGGCATGGCGCATTGTGATGACAAGGGCATGCAGCATTGTTATGAGAAGGTCATGGAGTACTGTGCAGACAGGTTCAGGGAGCATTGTGATGACATATGTCTTGGTGCATTGTGATGACAATGGCACGGAGCATTGTGAAGGCAAGTGTCATGGAGGATTGTGATGACAAAGGTAATGGAGCATTGTGATGACAAGGGCTTGGAGCTTTTTGATGACAATGGTCATGGAGCACTGTGATGACAAGGGCATGGAGCACTGTGATGACAACGGCCATTGAGAATTTTGATGACAATGTCGTGAAGCACTGTGATGAAAAGCACTTGGAGCTTGCTATGACAGGGGTCATGGAGCATTGGGATGACAAGTGCATGGAGAATTGTGATGACAAGATCATGTAACATTGTGATGAGAAGTGTCATGGAGCATTGTGATGGCAAAACTGTGGAGCACTGTGATGAGAAGACCATGGATAATTGTGATGTCGAGCGTCATGCAGCACTGTAGTGAAAGGGGCATGGAGCATTGTGATGACAGGGATCATGGAGCATTGTGAAGACATGGGTCATGGAGCATTGTGATGACAAGGGTCGTGGAGCATTCTGATGACAAGCTTGTGGAGTAATGTGATGACAATGTCATGGAGCATTGTGATGAAAAGGGCATGGAGCATTGTGATGTAAAAGGCATGGAGGCTTTTAATGACAGCGTTCAAGGGGCATTATGACGACAAGTGTCAAGGAGCATTGTGATGACAAGTGTATTGAGCATTGTGATGACAAAGGTCATGGAGCATTGTGAAGACACGGGCATGGAGTATTATGATGACAGGCATCATGGAGCGTTGTGCTGACAAGTGTTGTGGAACAATGTGATCACAAGGGTTTGGAGCATTGTGATGACAGAGGTCATGGATCATTTTGATTTCAAGGAGCACGGAGGGTTGTGATGACAGGGATCATGGAGCATTGTGATGAGAAGATCATGGAGCATTGGGCTGAAAATATTCATGGAATATTGTGATGACAGGGGTCTTGGAGCACTGTGAAAACAAGGGCATGGAGCATTGTGATGAGAAGGCCATGGAGCATTCTGATGACATGTGTCATGGATGTTTGTGATGAAAAGGGGAATGGAGCATTGTGATTACAGGGGACTTTGAGCATTGTGATGAAAAGGGCATGGATCATTGTGATGAAAAAGGCATGGAGCCTTGTCAGGGCAGGTTTCAAGGAGCATACTCTCGACAAATGTCAGGGAGCATTGTGATGACAATTGTATTGAGCATTGTGATGACAAAGTTCATGGAGCATTGTGATGAGAAGACCATGGTTAAATGTGATGAGGAGCGTCATGGGGCATTGTGATGACAAGTGTTATGGAACATTGTGATCACAAGTGTTTGGAGCATTGTGATGACAGAAGTCATGGAGCATATTGATTTCATTGTGATGACAATAGCATGAATCATTATGATGATGGGCATGGTGCATGGGATGACAGGGTTCTTGGAGCATTGAGATTAAAAGGGGCATGGAGCATTGTGATTACATGGGTCTTGGAGCATTGTGATGACAAGGGCATGGTGCATAGTGAATGAGAAGTTCACGGAGCATTCTAATGACATGCGTCATGGAGATTTCTGATGACAATTGCATGGAGCATTGTGATTACAGGGTCTTGGAGAATTGTGATGAAAAGGGTCATGGAGTCTTGTGATGACAAGGCTGTGGATCCTTGTGATGGCAGGTGTCATGGAGAATTGTTATGACAGGGGGAATGGAGCATTGTGATGACAAGGGAATGGAGCATTGGTCTGAAAAGTTTCATGGATTATTGTGATGAGAGTGGGCATGGAGCATTGTGATGACAAGCGTCATGGAGCTTTGTGATGACAATGTCATGGAGCAATGTGATGAGAGGGTTCATGGAGCATTGTGATGACAATGGCATGGAGCATTGTGATGCCCAGGGTTATGGAGCTTTGTGATGACAAATGTCATGGAGCATTCTGATGACAAGGGTGAGGTGCATTGTGATGAGAAGGGCAGGGAGCATTGTGATGACAGGGTGATTGAGTAATTTGGTGAAAAGGGTCATGGAACATTTTGATTACAGTGGTTATGGAATATTGTGATGTCAGGGGTCATGGTGCTTTGTGATGAAAAGTGTCATGGAGCATTTTGATGACAGGGGTTATGGAATATTGTGATGTCAGGGGTCATCGAAAATTGTGATGATAAGCGCATGTAGCATTTTAATGACGGAGGTCATGGAACATTGTGATGACAGGGGTGAGGGAGTATTGGAATGAATAGTGATGGAACATTGTGATATCAGTGGTGAGAGAGCATTTTGATGAGAAGTGCATGGAGCGCTGTAATGACAAGGTTTAAGCAGCATTGCGATGAAAAGGATGTGGAGCATTGTGATGACAAGCACATGTCGCGTTGTGATGACGTGGGTCATGGAATATTGTGCTGAGAAGCGCATGGAGCATTGTGATGACAAGGGTCATGGAGCATTGTGCTGAGAAAGGCATAGAGCATTGTGATGACACGCGTCATGGAGCTTTGTGATGACAAGGGCATGGAGCATTGTGATGACAAGGGTCACAGAGCATTGTGATGAAAAGTTCATGGAGCATTGTGGTGACAAACGTCACAGAGACTTGTGATGACGAGGGCATGGACCATTTTGATGAGAAAGGTCATGAGCATTGTGATGACTGGAGTCACAGAGCATTGTGATGACAGGGGTCATGGAGCATTGAGATGACAAGGGCATGGAGCATTGTGATGACAGGGGCATGGAGCATTGGTCCTACAAGTTTCATGGATTATTGTGATGACAGTTGGAATAGCGTATTGCGATGACAATGGCAAGAAGCATAGTGATGACAAAGTCATGCAGTATTATGAAGACAGGTGTCAGGGAGCATTGTGAAGACCTAAGTCATGGACCATTTTGATGACAATGGCATGGGGCATTGTGATTCCAAGTGTCATGGAGGATTGTGATGACAAAGGTAATGGAGCATTGTGATGACAATGGCTTGGAGCATTGTGATGACCAAGGTCATGGAGCACTGTGCTCACAAGGTCATGGAGCATTGTGATGACAAGGTTCATGGAGCATTGTGGGGACAAATGTCACAGAGCCTTGTGATTACGAGGGCATGGACCATTGTGATGACCAAGGTCATGAAGCATTTTGATTACTGGAGTCATGGATCATTGTGAAGACAATGGCATGGAGCATTGTGATGACAGAGGCATGGAGCTTTGGTCTGACAATTTTCATGGATTATTGTGATGGCAATGGGCATGGCTCCTTGTGATGACAAGGGCATGGAGCATGCTGATGACACCATCATGAGGAATTGTGAAGACAGGTGTCAGGAAGCATTGTGATGACCTATGTCATGGACAATAGTGATGACAATGGCTTGGAGCATTGTGATGCCAAGTGTCATGGAGGATTGTGATGACAAAGGTAATGGAGCATTGTGATGACAAGGGCTTGGAGAATTGTGATGACAAGGGCCATTGAGAATTTTGATGACAAATTCGTGAAGCACTGTGATGACAAGCGCATGAGGCTTGCTATGACAGGGGTCATGGAGCATTGCAATGACAAGGGCATGGAAAATTTTGATGAAAAGAGCATGTAAAATTGTGATGAGATGTGTCAAAGAGCATTGTAATGACAAGGACGTGGAGAATACAGATGACCAGGGCATGGAGCATTGTGATGGAAAGACCTGGGAGCATTGTGATGTGTACACCATGGATAATTGTGATGACGGGTGTCAGGGAGCACTGTAGTGACAAGGGGCATGGAGCATTGTGATAAATGGTGTCATGGAGCATTGTGATGACAGGGGTCATGGAGCATTGTGATGACAAGGTTCATGGAGCATTCGGACAACAAGCTTGTGGAGTATTATGATGACAATTGCATGGAGCATTGTGATGAAAAGGCCATTGAGCATTGTGATGACAAGGGCAAGGAGTAATGTGATGAGAGTGTTCATGGAGCATTGTGATGACAATGGAATGGAGTATTGTGATGCCAAGGGTCATGGAGCTTTGTGATGACAAAGGTCATGGAGCATTTTGATGACAAGTGCGTGGTGCATTGTGATGAGAAGTGCAGGGAGCATTGTGATGACAGGGTCATGGAGCAATTTGATGAAAAGGGTCAGGGAACATTTTGATGACAGGGGTCATGGAACATTTTGATGTCAGTGGTCATGGAGCATTGTGATGATAAGGGCATGTAGCATTTTGATGACAGGGGTCATGGAACATTGTGATGACAGGGGTGAGGGAGTATTGTGATGAGTAGTGATGGAACATTGTGATATCAGTGGTGAGAGAGCATTTAGATGAGAAGTGCATGGAGCATTGTGATAAAAAGGTTTATGGAGCATTTTGATGACAAGGTTGTGGAGCATTGTGATGACAAGTGCATGGCTCATTGTGATGACATGTGTCTTGGGACATTGTGCTGAGAAGCACATGGAGCATTGTGATGACAAGGGTCATGGAGCATTGTGCTGACAAAGTCATGGAGCATTGTGATGACAAGTGTTACAGAGCATTGTGATGAGTGGATGGACCATTGTGATGACAAAGGTCATAAAGCATTTTGATGACTGGAGTCAAGGAACATTATGATGTGAGGGGTAATGGAGAATTGTGATTAAAAGGGCATGGAACATTGTGATGACAGGGGCATGGAGCATTGGTCTGACAAGTTTCATGGACTATTGCTATGACAGTGGGCATGGAGCATTGTGATGACAGAGGTCATGGATCATTTTCATTTCAAGGACCATGGCGCATTGTGATGACAAGGGCATCAAGCAATGTGAACCCAAGTTACATCGAGGATTTTGATGACAATGGGAATGGAACATTGTGATGACAAGTTCATGAAGAAATTTGCTGACACATGCATGGAACATTTTGATGACAAGGGTTATGGAGCACTGTGATGACAAGCGTCACTGAACATTGTGATTACAGGGGTCATGGAGCATTGGGATAACAAGGGCCAGGATCATTGTGATGACAAGGGTCATGGAGCATTTTGATGACAAGAGTCCCGGATCATTGTGTTGTGATGGGTGATGGATCGTTGTGATGACTGTGGTCATGGAGCATTGTGATGACAGGGGTCATGGAGCATTGTGATTACAAGGGCATGGTGCATTGAGAATGAGAAGGCCATGGAGCATTCTGATGACATGCGTCATGGAGCTTTGTGATGACAAGGGCATGGAGCATTGTGATTACAGGGTCTTGGAGCATTGTGATGAGAAGTGTCATGGAGCATTGTGCTGAATATATTCATGGAGTACTGTGATGACATGGGTCATGGAGCATTGTGATGAGAAGGGCATCGAGCATTTTGATGACAAGCGTCTTGAAGCTTTGTGATAACAAGGGCATGGAGCAATATGATGAGAGGCTTCTTGGAGCATTGTGATGACAATGGCATGGAGCATTGTGATGCCAAGGGTCAAGGATCTTTGTGATGACAAAGGTCATGTACATTTTGATGAAAAGGGAGTGGTACATTGTGACGATAAGGGCATGTAGCATTGTGATGACTGGGGTCATGGAACATTGTGATGAAAGGGGTGAGGGAGTATTATGATGATTAGTGATGGAACATTGTGATATCAGTGGTGAGAGATCATTTTCTTGAGAAGTGCATGGAGTATTGTGATGACAAGTTTTATGGTGCATTGTGATGACAAAGATGTGAAGCATTGTGTTGACAAGCGCATGGCACCTTGTGATGACATCGGCCATGGAGCAGTGTGCTGACAAGCTCATGGAGCATTGTGATGCCAAGGGTCACAGAGCATTGTGATGAAAAGTTCATGGAGCATTGTGGTGACAAAGGTCACAGAGATTTATGTGACGAGGTTATGGACCATTGTGATGACAAATGTCATGAAGCATTGTGATGACTGAAGTCACGGAGCATTGTGATGACAAGTGTATTGAGCATTGTGATGACAAATGTCATGGAGCATTGTGATGAGAAGATCATTGATAATTGTGATGACGAGCGTAATGGGGCGTTGTGATGACAACTGTTATGGAACACTGTGATCACAAGGGTTGGGAACATTGTGATGACAGAGGTCATGGAGCATTTTGATTTCATCGTGATGAAAACAGCATGAAACATTATGATGATGGACATGGTTCATTGTGATGACAGGGTTCATGGAGCATTGAGATGAAAAGGGGCAAGGAGCATTGTGATTAAAGGGATCTTGGAGCATTGTGATGAGAAGGTCATGGAACATTGGGCTGAAAATATTCATGGAGTATTGTGATGGCAGGGGTCATGGAGCATTGTGATGACAAGGGTCATGGAGATATGTGATGAAAAGCGTCATGGGTCATTCTGATTACAGGGGTCATGGAGCATTGGGATGACAGGGTTCATGGGGCATTGGTCTGATAAATTTCTTGGATTATTGTGATGACAGTGGGCATGGCGCATTGTGATAAAAAGGGCATGAAGCATTGTTATGACAAGGTCATAAATTATTGTGAAGACAGGTGTCAGGGAGCATTGTGGTGACATATGTCATGATCCATTGTGATGACAATGGCATGGAGCACTGTGATGCCAAGTGTCATGGAGAAATGTGATGACAAATATAATGGAGCATTTTGATGAAAAGGGCTTGGAGCCTTGTGATGACAAGGGTTATGGAGCATTGTGATGACAAGGGAATGCATCATTGTGATGACAAGTGTCATGGAGCATTTTGATGACAAGTGTCCTGTATCATTGTGTTGTCAGGGGTCATGGATCGTTGTGATGACAGTGGTCATGGAGCATAATGATGAGAGGTTTCATGGGGAATTGTGAAGAGAAAGTCATGGAGCATTGGGCTGTAAATATTCATTGAGTATTGTGATGACACGGGTCATGGAGCATTTTGATGACAAGGGAATGGAGCATTGTGATGAAAAGGGCATGGAGCATGTTGATGAGAAGGCAATGGAGCATTTTGAAGACATGCTTCATTAAGCATTGTGATGACAAGGGCATGGAGCATTGTGATTACAGGGATCTTGGAGTATTGTGATGAAAAGTGCAAGGATTATTGTGATGAAAAATGCATGGAGCCTTGTCATGACAGGTTTCAAGGAGCACATTGACGACCATTGTCAGGCAGCATTGTGATGACAAGTTTATTGACCATTGTGATGACAAAGGTCATGGAGTATTGTGAATAAAATACCATGGATAATTGTGATGATGAGCGTCATGGGGCGTTGTGATGACAAGTGTTATGGAACATTGTGATCACAAGGGTTTAGAGCATTGTGATGACAGAGGTCATGGAGCATTTTGATTTCATTGTGATGACAATATCATGAAGCATTATGATGATGGGCATGGTGCACTGTGATGACAGGGTTCATGGAGCATTGAGATGAAAAGGGGCATGGAGCATTGTGATTACAGGGGTGTTGGAGTATTGCGATGACCAGGTCATGGAGCATTGTGATGAGAAGGCGAAGGTGCATTCTAATGACATGTGTCATGGAGCTTTGTAATGACAAAGGCATGGAGCATTGTGATTACAGGTGTCTTGGAGCATTGTGATGACAAGGGTCATGGAGCCTTGTGATGAGAAAGCCGTGGAACATTGTAATGACAGTTTTTATGGAGCATTGTTATAACAGGGGTAATGGAGCATTTTCATGACAAGGGCATGGAGCATTGTTCTGAAAATTTTCATGGATTATTGTGGTGAGAGGGGGCATGGAGCATTGTGATGACAAGGACACGGAACACTGTGATACATGGGTCATGGAGGATTATAATGACAAGCCTTGGAGCTTTGTGTTAAGAAGAGCATCGAGCATTGTGATGAAAATCATCATGGAGCCTGTGATGACTAGGACATGTAACAATGTGATGAGAGGGTTCATGGAGCATTTTGATGACAATGGCATGGAGCATTGTGATGCCAAGGGTCACGGAGCTTTGTGATGACAAAGGTCATGGAGGGTTTTGATGACAAGGGCGTGGTGTACTGTGATGAGAAGGGCAGTGAGCATTGTGATGAAAGGGTCATGGAGCAATTTGATGAAAAGTGTCATGGGACATTTTGATGACAGGGGTTATGGAACATTGTGATGTCAGGGGTCAGGGAGCATTGTGATGAAAAGGGTCATGGAGCATTGTGATGACAGGGGTCATGGAACATTGTGATGACAGGTGTGATGGAGTATTGTGATGACAAGTGATGGAACATTATGATATCAATGATGGGAAAGCATTTTGATGGGAAGTGCATGGAGCATTGTGACAACAAGGTTGATCGAGAACTGTGATGACAAGGTTGTGGAGAATTGTGATGACAAGCACATGTCGCATTGTGATGACACAGGTCATGGGGCATTTTGCGGAAAAGCGCATGGAGCATTGTGCTGACAAAGGCATTCAGTATAGTTATGACATTAGTAAGAGAACATTGTGATGAAAATTTCATGGAGAATTGTGGTGACAAATGACACAGAGCCTTTTGATGACGAGGGCATGGACCATTGTGATGACAGGGGTCATGGAGCATTTTGATGACTGTGGTCATGGAACATTGTGAAGACATGGGTCATGGAGCACTGTAATGAGACGGTCATTGAGCATTGGGCTGAAAATGTACATGTAATATTGTAATGATAGTCATCATGGAGCATTGTGATGACAAGGTCCTGGAGCATTGTGATGAGAGGACCATGGAGCCTTGTGATGACAAGTGTCATGGAGCATTCTGATGAAAAGGTGCATGGAGCATTGTGATTACAGGGGTTTTGTAGCATTGTGATGACAAGGGCATGGAGCATTGTGATGCGAAGGCCATGGAGCATTCTGATGACATGCGTCATGGAGCTTTGTGATGACAAGGACATGGAGCATTGTGATTACAGGAGTCTTGGAGCATTGTGATGAAAAGGGCATGGATCATTGTGATGAAAATTGCATGGAGCCTTGTCATGACAGGGTTCAAGGAGCATACTGATGAGAAGTGTCAGGGAGCATTGTGATGATAAGTGTATTGAGCATTGTGATGACAAAGATCAAGGAACATTGTGATGAGAAGACCATGGATAATTGTTATGACCAGCGTCATGGGGCATTGTGATGACAAGTGTTATGGAACATTGTGATCAGATGGGTTTGGTGCATTGTGATGACAGAGGTCATTGAGCATTTTGATTTCACTGTATGACAATAGCATGAAATATTATGGTGATGGGCACGGTGCATTGTGATGACAGGGTTCATGGAGCATTGAGATGAAAAGGGGCATGGAGCATTGTGATGACAGGGGTCATGGAGCATTGTAATGAGAAGATCATGGAGCATTGAGCTGAAAATATTCATGGAGTATTCTGATGAAATGGGTCATGGAGCATTGTGATGACAAGGTCCTGGAGCACTCTGATGAGAAGACCATGGAGCCTTGTGATGAGAAGTCTCATGGAGCATTCTGATGAAAAGGGGCATGGAGCATTGTGATTACAGGGGTCTTGGAGCATTGTGATTACAAGGGCATGGAGCATTGTGAGAGATGTCCAAGGAGCATTCTGATGACATGTGTCATGGAGCTTTGTGATGACCAGGGGAAGGAGCATTGTGATTACAGGGGTCTTGGAGCATTGTGATGAAAAAGGCATGGATCATTGTAATGAAAAAGGCATGGATCATTGTAATGAAAAAGGCATGGAGCCTTGTCATGACAGTGTTCAAGGAGCATACTGATGGCAAGAGTCAGGGAGCATTGTGATGACAAGTGTATTGAGCATTGTGATGACAAAAGTCATGGAACATTGTGATGAGAAGACCATGGATAATTGTGAAGACGAGCATAAAGGGGCGTTGTGATGACAAGTGTTATGGAACATTGTGATCACAAGGGTTTGGAGCATTGTGATGACAGAGGTCATGGAGCATTTTGATTTCATTGTGATGACAATAGCATGAAGCATTATGATGATGGGCATGGTGCAGTGTGATGACAGGGTTCATGGAATATTGAGATGAAAAGGGACATGGAGCATTGTGATTACAGGTGTCTTGGAGCATTGTGATGGCAAGGGCATGGAGCATTGTGAATGAGAAGGCCATGGAGCATTCTGATGACATGCGTCATGGAGCTTTGTGATGACAAGGGCATGGAGCAATGTGATGAGAGGCTTCATGAAGCATTGTGATGACAATGGCATGGAGCATTGTGATGCCATGGGTCATGGAGCTTTGTGATGACAAAGGTCATGGAGCATTTTGATGACAAGGGAGTGGTGCATTGTGATGATAACGGCTTGTAGCATTGTGATGATAGGGGTCATGGAACATTGTGATGACAGGTGTGAAGGAGTATGGAGATGACTAGTGATGGAACATTTTGATATCAGTGGTGAGAGAACATTTTCATGAGAAGTGCATGGAGCATTGTGATGAAATGTTCATGGATCATTGTGGTGACAAAGGTCACAGAGACTTGTGATGATGAGGGCATGGACCATTCTGATGACAAAGCCTAGTAGCATTGTGATGACTGGAGACACGGAGCATTGTGATGACAGGTGTCATGGAGCATTGTGATGACAAGTGCATGGATCATTGTGATGACAGGGGCATGGAGCATCGGTCTGAAAAATTTCATGGATTATTGTGATGACAGTGGGCATTGCACATTGTGATGACAAGGGCATGGAGCACTGTGAAGAAAAGGTTATGGAGTAATGTCAGGTCAGGTGTCAGGGAGCATTGTGATGACCTATGTCATGGTGCATTGTGATGACAACGGCATGGAGCATTGTGATGACAAGTGTCATGGATGATTGTGATGACAAATGTAATGGAGCATTTTGATGACAATGGTCATGGATCATTGTGATGAAATGGGCATGGAGCATTGTGATGCCAAGGGCTTTTGAGAATTTTGATGACAAGTTCGTGAAGCACTGTGATGAAAAGCACATGGAGTTTGCTATGACAGGGGTCATGGAGCATTGCGATGACAAGTGCATGGAGAATGTGATTACAAGAGCATGTAACATTGTGATTTGAAGTGTCATGGAGCATTGTGATGGCAAGACGGTGGAGCATTGTGATGAGAAGACCATGGATAATTGTGATGACGAGCGTCATGGAGAACTGTAATGACAAGGGGCCTGGATAATTGTGATGACTGTGGTCATGGAGAATTGTGATGACAAGTGTCATGGAGCATTCTGATGACAAGCTTGTGGAGTATTGTGATGACAATGGCGTGGAGCATTGTGATGAAAAGGGCATGGAGCATTGTGATGAAAAAGGCATACAGCCTTTTCATGACAGGGTTCGAGAAGCATTCTGACGACAAGTGTCAGGGAGCATTGTGATGACAAAGGTCATGGAGCATTGTGATGACAAGGGCATGGAGTATTGTGATGACAGGCATCATGGAGCATTGTGATGACCAGTGTTATGGAACAATGTGATCACAATGGTTTGGAGCACTGTGATGACAGAGGTCATGGATCATTTTGATATCAAGGAGCATGGAGCATAGTGATGACAGGGGTCATGGAGCATTGTGATGAGAAGATCATGGAGCATTGAGCTGAAAATGTTCATGGAGTATTCTGATGAAAGGGGTCATGGAGCATTGTGATGACAAGGTCCTGGAGCATTGTGATGAGAAGGGCATGGAGCATTGTGAGAGATGTCTAAGGAGCATTCTGATGACATTCGTCTTGGAGATTTGTGATGACCAGGGCATGGAACATTGTGATTACAGGGGTCTTGGAGCATTGTGATGAAAAAGGCATGGAGCATTATCATGAAAAAGGCATGGAGCCTTGTCATGACAGGGTTCAAGGAGCATACTGACGACAAGTGTCAGGGAGCATTGTGATGACAAGTGTATTGAGCATTGTGATGACAAAGGTCATGGAACATTGTGATGAGAAGTGCATGGATAATTGTGATGACGAGCCTCATGGGGCGTTGTGATGACAAGTGTTATGGAGCATTGTGATCACAAGGTTTTGGAGCATTGTGATGACAGAGGTCATGGAGCATTTTGATTTCATTATGATGACAATAGCATGAAGCATTATGATGATGGGCATGGTTCCTTGTGATGACAGGGTTCATGGAGCATTGAGATGAAAAGGGGTATGGAACATTGTGATTACTCGGGTCATGGAGCCTTGTGATGACAAGGCCGTGAAATATTGTGGTGACAGGGGTGAGGGAGTATTGTGATGACTAGTGCTGGAAAATTGAGATATCATTGGTGAGAGAGCATTTTGATTCGTAGATCATGGAGATTTGTGAAGACAATATTTATGGAGCATTGTGATGACAAGTTTGGGGAGCATTGTGATGACAAGTGCATGGCACACTGTGATGACATGGGTCATGGAGCTTTGTTCTGACAAGCGCATGGAGCATTGTGATAACAAGGGTCATGGAGCATTGTGCTGACAAAGGCATGGAGCGTTGTTATGACAAGACTCAGAGAGCATTGGGATGAAAAGATCATGGAGAATTGTGGTGACAAAGTTCACAGAGCCTTGTGATGACGAGGGCATGGATCATTGTGATGAAAAATGTCATGAAGTATTGTGATGACTGGAGTCACAGAGCATTGTGATGACAAGGGAATGGAGCATTGTGATGACATCGGCATGGAACATTGGTCTGGGAAGTTTCATGAATTATTGTGATGACAGTCGGCATGGCGCACTGTGATGACAAGGGCATGGAGCATAGTGATAACAAGGTCATGGAGTATTGTGAAGACAGGTGTCAGGGTTCATTGTGATGGCATATGTCATGTTCCATTGTGATGACAATGGCATGGAGAATTGTGATGCCAATTGTCATGGAGGATTGTGACGACAAAGGTAATGGATCATTGTGATGACAAGGGCTTGGAGCATTGTGATGACAATGGTCATGGAGCATTGTGATGAAAAGGGCATGGAGCATTGTGATGACAAGGGCTTTTGAGAATTTTGATGACAAGTTCGTGAAGCACTGTGATGAAAAGCACATGAGGCTTGCTATGACAGGGGTCATGGAGCATTGCGATGAGAAGTGCAAGGACAATGTGATTACAAGAGCATGTAACATTGTGATTTCAAGGGTCATGGAGCATTGTGATTGCAAGACGGTGGAACATTGTGATTAGAAGACCATGGATAATTGTGATGACGAGCGTCATGGAGAACTGTAATGACAAGGGGCATGGAGAATTGTGATGACAGGTGTCATGGAGCTTTGTGATCACAGGGGTCATGGATCATTGTGATGACAAGGGTCATGGAGCATTCTGATGACAAGCTTGTGGAGTATTGTGATGACAATGGCATGGAGCATTGTGATGAAAAGGGCATGGAGCATTGTGGTGAAAAAGGCATAGAGCCTTTCCATGACAGGGTTCGAGAAGCATTCTGACGACAAGTGTCAGGGAGCACTGTGATGACAAGTGTATTGAGCATTGTGATGACAAAGGTCATGGAGCATTGTGAATACAAGGGCATGGAGTATTGTGATGACAGGCATCATGGAGCGTTGTGATGACAAGTGTTATGGAACAATGTGATCACAAGGGTTTGGAGCACTGTGATGACAGAGGTCATGGATCATTTTGATATCAAGGAGCATGGAGCACTGTGATGAGAGGGGTCATGGAGCATTGTAATGAGAATATCATGGAGCATTGAGCTGAAAATGTTCATGGAGAATTCTGATGAAATGGGTCATGGAGCATTGTGATGACAAGGTCCTGGAGCACTCTGATGAGAAGACCATGGAGCCTTGTGATGAGAAGTCTCATGGAGCATTCTGATGAAAAGGGGCATGGAGCATTGTGATTACAGGGGTCTTGGAGCATTGTGATTACAAGGGCATGGAGCATTGTGAGAGATGCCCAAGTAGCATTCTGATGACATGTGTCATGGAGCTTTGTGATGACCAGGGCAAGGAGCATTGTGATTACAGGGGTCTTGGAGCATTGTGATGAAAAAGGCATGGATCATTGTAATGAAAAAGGCATGGAGCCTTGTCATGACAGTGTTCAAGGAGCATACTGATGGCAAGAGTCAGGGAGCACTGTGATGACAAGTGTATTGAGCATTGTGATGACAAAGGTCATGGAACATTGTGATGAGAAGACCATGGATAATTGTGAAGACGAGCGTCATGGGGCGTTGTGATGACAAGTGTTATGAAACATTGTGATCACAAGGGTTTGGAGCATTGTGATGACAGAGGTCATGGAGCATTTTGATTTCATTGTGATGACAATAGCATGAAGCATTATGATGATGGGCATGGTGCAGTGTGATGACAGGGTTCATGGATCATTGAGATGAAAAGGGACATGGAGCATTGTGATTACAGGTGTCTTGGAGCATTGTGATGGCAAGGGCATGGAGCATTGTGAATGAGAAGGCCATGGAGCATTCTGATGACATGCGTCATGGAGCTTTGTGATGACAAGGGCATGGAGCATTTGTCTGAAAATTTTCATGGATTATTGTGATGAGAGTGGGCATTGAGCATTGTGATGAAAAGGACACGGAACACTGTGATACATGGGTCATGGAGGATTGTAATGACAAGGTCATGGAGCATTGTGATGAGAAGGGCATCGAGCATTGTGATGACAAGCGTCATAGAGCTTTGCGATGACAAGGGCATGGAGCAATGTCATGAGAGGCTTCATGAAGCATTGTGATGCCATGGGTCATGGAGCTTTGTGATGACAAAGGTCATGGAGCATTTTGATGACAAGGGAGTGGTGCATTGTGATGATAACGACATGTAGCATTGTGATGATAGGGGTCATGGAACATTGTGATGACAGGGGTGAAGGAGTATGGTGATGACTAGTGATGGAACATTGTGATATCACTGGTGAGAGAGCATTTTCATGAGAAGTGCATGGAGCATTGTGATGCCAAGGGTCACAGAGCATTGTGATGAAATGTTCATGGAGCATTGTGGTGACAAAGGTCACAGAGACTTGTGATGATGAGGGCATGGACCATTCTGATGACAAAGTCTTGAAGCATTGTGATGACTGGAGACACGGAGCATTGTGATGACAGGTGTCATGGAGTATTGTGATGACTAGTGCATGGATCATTGTGATGACAGGGGCATGGAGCATCGGTCTGAAAAATTTCATGGATTATTGTGATGACAGTGGGCATTGCACATTGTGATGACAAGGGCATGGAGCACTGTGAAGAAAAGGTATGGAGTATTGTGAAGTCAGGTGTCAGGGAGCATTGTGATGACCTATGTCATGGTGCATTTTGATGACAATGGCATGGAGCATTGTGCTGACAAGTGTCATTAATGATTGTGATGACAAATGTAATGGAGCATTTTGATGACAATGGTCATGGATCATTGTTATGAAAAGGGCATGGAGCATTGTGATGCCAAGGGCTTTTGAGAATTTTGATGACAAGTTCATGAAGCACTGTGATGAAAAGCACATGGAGCTTGCTATGACAGGGGTCATGGAGCATTGCGATGACAAGTGCATGGAGAATGTGATTACAAGAGCATGTAACATTGTGATTTGAAGTGTCATGGAGCATAGTGATGGCAAGACGGTGGAGCATTGTGATGAGAAGACCATGGATAATTGTGATGACGAGCGTCATGGAGAACTGAAATGACATGGAGCCTGGAGCATTGTGATGACAGGGGTCACGGAGAATTGTGATGACAAGTGTCATGGAACATTCTGATGACAAGCTTGTGGAGTATTTTGATGACAATGGCGTGGACCACTGTGATGAAAAGGGCATGGAGCATTGTGATGAAAAAAGCATACAGCCTTTTCATGACAGGGTTCGAGAAGCATTCTGATGACAAGTGTCAGGGAGCATTGTGATGACAAGTGTATTGAGCATTGTGATGACAGAGGTCATGGAGCATTGTGATGACAAGGGCATGGAGTATTGTGATGACAGGCATCATGGAGCATTGTGATGACCAGTGTTATGGAACAATGTGATCACAATGGTTTGGAGCACTGTGATGACAGAGGTCATGGATCATTTTGATATCAAGGAGCATGGAGCATAGTGATGACAGGGGTCATGGAGCATTGTGATGAGAAGATCATGGAGCCTTGTGATGAGAAGTCTCATGGAGCATTCTGATGAAAAAGGGCATGGAGCATTGTGATTACAGGGGTCTTGGAGCATTGTGATGAAAAGGACATGGAGCATTGTGAGAGATGTCTAAGGAGCATTCTGATGACATTCATCATGGAGCTTTGTGATGACCAGGGCATGGAGCATTGTGATTACAGGGGTCTTGGAGCATTGTGATGAAAAAGGCATGGATCATTATCATGAAAAAGGCATGGAGCCTTGTCATGACAGGGTTCAAGGAGCATACTGACGACAAGTGTCAGGGAGCATTGTGATGACAAGTGTATTGAGCATTGGGATGACAAAGGTCATGGACCATTGTGATGAGAAGTGCATGGATAATTGTGATGACGAGCCTCATGGGTCGTTGTGATGACAAGTGTTATGGAGCATTGTGATCACAAGGGTTGGGAGCATTGTGATGACAGAGGTCATGGAGCATTTTGATTTCATTGTGATGACAATAGCATGAAGCATTATGATGATGGGCATGGTTCGTTGTGATGACAGGGTTCATGGAGCATTGAGATGAAAAGGGGTATGGAGCATTGTGATTACTCGGGTCATGGAACCTTGTGATGACAAGGCCGTGTAACATTGTGATGACAGGGGTGAGGGAGTATTGTGATGACTAGTGATGGAAAATTGAGATATCAGTGGTGAGAGAGCATTTTGATTCGAAGTGCATGGATCTTTGTGATGACAATGTTTATGGAGCATTGTGATGACATGTTTGGGGAGCATTGTGATGACAAGTGCATGGCACACTGTGATGACGTGGGTCATGGAGCATTGTTCTGACAAGCACATGGAGCATTGTGATAACAACGGTCATGGAGCATTGTGAGGACAAAGGCATGGATAGATGTTATGACAAGGCTCAGAGAACATTGGGATGAAAAGATGATGGAGAATTGTGGTGACAAAGTTCACAGAGCCTTGTGATGATGAGGGCATGGATCATTGTGATGAAAAATGTTAAGAAGTATTGTGATGACTGGAGACACAGAGCATTGTGATGACAAGGGAATGGAGCATTGTGATGACAGCGGCATGGAACATTGGTCTGGCAAGTTTCATGGATTATTGTGATGACAGTCGGCATGGCACATTGTGATGACAAGGGCATGGAGCATAGTGATGACAAGGTCATGGAGTATTGTGAAGACAGGTGTCAGGGTTCATTGTGATGGCATATGTCATGTTCCATTGTGATGACAATGGCATGGAGAATTGTGATGCCAATTGTCATGGATGATTGTGACGACAAAGGTGATGGAGCATTGTGATGACAAGGGCTTGGAGCATTGTGATGACAATGGTCATGGTGCATTGTGATGAAAAGGGCATGGAGCATTGTGATGACAAGGGCTTTTGAGAATTTTGATGACAAGTTCATTAAGAACTGTGATGAAAAGCACATGAGGCTTGCTATGACAGGGGTCATGGAGCATTGCGATGACAAGTGCATGGACAATGTGATTACAAGAGCATGTAACATTGTGATTTCAAGGGTCATGGAGCATTGTGATTGCAAGACGGTGGAACATTGTGATTAGAAGACCATGGATAATTGTGATGATGAGCGTCATGGAGAACTGTAATGACAAGGGGCATGGAGAATTGTGATGACAGGTGTCATGGAGCTTTGTGATGACAGGGGTCATGGAGCATTGTGATGACAAGGGTCATGGAGCATTCTGATGACAAGCTTGTGGAGTATTGTGATGACAATGGCATGGAGCATTGTGATGAAAAGGGCATGGAGCATTGCGGTGAAAAAAGCATAGAGCCTTTCCATGACAGGGTTCGAGAAGCATTCTGACGACAAGTGTCAGGGAGCACTGTGATGACAAGTGTATTGAGCATTGTGATGACAAAGGTCATGGAGCATTGTGATGACAAGGGCATGGAGTATTGTGATGACAGACATCATGGAGCGTTGTGATGACAAGTGTTATGGAACAATGTGATCACAAGGGTTTGGAGCACTGTGATGACAGAGGTCATGGATCATTTTGATATCAAGGAGCATGGAGCATTGTGATGACAGGGGTCATGGAACATTGTAATGAGAAGATCATGGAGCATTGAGCTGAAAATGTTCATGGAGAATTCTGATGAAATGGGTCATGGAGCATTGTGATGACAAGGTCCTGAAGCACTCTGATGAGAAGACCATGGAGCCTTGTGATGAGAAGTCTCATGGAGCATTCTGATGAAAAGGGGCATGGAGCATTGTGATTACAGGGGTCTTGGATCATTGTGATTACAAGGGCATGGAGCATTGTGAGAGATGCCCAAGGAGCATTCTGATGACATGTGTCATGGAGCTTTGTGATGACCAGGGCAAGGAGCATTGTGATTACAGGGGTCTTGGAGCATTGTGATGAAAAAGGCATGGATCATTGTAATGAAAAAGGCATGGAGCCTTGTCATGACAGTGTTCAAGGAGCATACTGATGGCAAGAGTCAGGGATCATTGTGATGACAAGTGTATTGAGCATTGTGATGACAAAAGTCATGGAACATTGTGATGAGTAGACCATGGATAATTGTGAAGACGAGCATCAGGGGGCGTTGTGATGACAAGTGTTATGGAACATTGTGATCACAAGGGTTTGGAGCATTGTGATGACAGAGGTCATGGAGCATTTTCATTTCATTGTGATGACAATAGCATGAAGCATTATGATGATGGGCATGGTTCGTTGTGATGACAGGGTTCATGGAGCATTGAGATGAAAAGGGGTATGGAGCATTGTGATTACTCGGGTCATGGAGCCTTGTGATGACAAGGCCGTGTAACATTGTGATGACAGGGGTGAGGGAGTATTGTGATGACTAGTGATGGAAAATTGAGATATCAGTGGTGAGAGAGCATTTTGATTCGAAGTGCATGGAGCTTTGTGATGACAATGATTATGGAGCATTGTGATGACAAGTTTGGGGAGCATTGTAATGACAAGTGCATGGCACACTGTGATGACATGGGTCATGGAGCATTGTTCTGACAAGCACATGGAGCATTGTGATAACAACGGTCATGGAGCATTGTGAGGACAAAGGCATGGAGAGTTGTTATGACAAGGCTCAGAGAACATTGGGATGAAAAGATCATGGAGAATTGTGGTTACAAAGTTCACAGAGCCTTGTGATGACGAGGGCATGGATCATTGTGATGAAAAATGTCAAGAAGTATTGTGATGACTGGAGTCACAGAGCATTGTGATGACAAGGGAATGGAGCATTGTGATGACAGCAGCATGGAACATTGGTCTGGCAAGTTTCATGGATTATTGTGATGACAGTCGGCATGGCACATTGTGATGACAAGGGCATGGAGCATAGTGATGACAAGGTCATGGAGTATTGTGAAGACATGTGTCAGGGTTCATTGTGATGGCATATGTCATGTTCCATTGTGATGACAATGGCATGGAGAATTGTGATGCCAATTGTCATGGATGATTGTGACGACAAAGGTGATGGAGCTTTGTGATGACAAGGGCTTGGAGCATTGTGATGACAATGGTCATGGAGCATTGTGATGAAAAGGGCATGGAGCATTGTGATGACAAGGGCTTTTGAGAATTTTGATGACAAGTTCATTAAGAACTGTGATGAAAAGCACATGAGGCTTGCTATGACAGGGGTCATGGAGCATTGCGATGACAAGTGCATGGACAATGTGATTACAAGAGCATGTAACATTGTGATTTCAAGGGTCATGGAGCATTGTGATTGCAAGACGGTGGAACATTGTGATTAGAAGACCATGGATAATTGTGATGATGAGCGTCATGGAGAACTGTAATGACAAGGGGCATGGAGAATTGTGATGACAGGTGTCATGGAGCTTTGTGATGACAGGGGTCATGGAGCATTGTGATGACAAGGGTCATGGAGCATTCTGATGACAAGCTTGTGGAGTATTGTGATGACAATGGCATGGAGCATTGTGATGAAAAGGGCATGGAGCATTGCGGTGAAAAAAGCATAGAGCCTTTCCATGACAGGGTTCGAGAAGCATTCTGACGACAAGTGTCAGGGAGCACTGTGATGACAAGTGTATTGAGCATTGTGATGACAAAGGTCATGGAGCATTGTGATGACAAGGGCATGGAGTATTGTGATGATAGGCATCATGGAGCGTTGTGATGACAAGTGTTATGGAACAATGTGATCACAAGCGTTTGGAGCACTATGATGACAGAGGTCATGGATCATTTTGATATCAAGGAGCATGGAGCATTGTGATGACATGGGTCATGGAGCATTGTAATGAGAAGATAATGGAGCATTGAGCTGAAAATGTTCATGGAGTATTCTGATGAAATGGGTCATGGAGCATTGTGATGACAAGGTCCTGGAGCACTCTGATGAGAAGACCATGGAGCCTTGTGATGAGAAGCCTCATGGAGCATTCTGATGAAAAGGGGCATGGAGCATTGTGATTACAGGGGTCTTCGAGCATTGTGATTACAAGGGCATGGAGCATTGTGAGAGATGTCCAAGGAGCATTCTGATGACATGTGTCATGGAGCTTTGTGATGACCAGGGCAAGGAGCATTGTGATTACAGGGGTCTTGGAGCATTGTGATGAAAAAGGCATGGATCATTGTAATGAATAAGGCATGGAGCCTTGTCATGACAGAGTTCAAGGAGCATACTGATGGCAAGAGTCTGGGAGCACTGTGATGACAAGTGTATTGAGCATTGTGATGACAAAAGTCATGGAACATTGTGATGAGAAGACCATGGATAATTGTGAAGACGAGCGTCATGGGTCGTTGTGATGACAAGTGTTATGGAACATTGTGATCACAAGGGTTTGGAGCATTGTGATGACAGAGGTCATGGAGCATTTTCATTTCATTGTGATGACAATAGCATGAAGCATTATGATGATGGGCATGGTGCAGTGTGATGACAGGGTTCATGGAGCATTGAGATGAAAAGGGACATGGAGCATTGTGATTACAGGTGTCTTGGAGCATTGTGATGGCAAGGGCATGGAGCATTGTGAATGAGAAGGCCATGGAGCATTCTGATGACATGCGTCATGGAGCTTTGTGATGACAAGGGCATGGAGCATTTGTCTGAAAATTTTCATGGATTATTGTGATCAGAGTGGGCATGGAGCAATGTGATGAAAAGGACACGGAACACTGTGATACATGGGTCCTGGAGGATTGTAATGACAATGTCATGGAGCATTGTGATGAGAAGGGCAAAGAGCATTGTGATGACAAGTGTCATGGAGCTTTGTGATGACAAGGTCATGGAGCAATGTGATGAGAGGCTTCATGAAGCATTGTGATGACAATGGCATGGAGCATTGTGATGCCATGGGTCATGGAGCTTTGTGATGACAAAGGTCATGGAGCATTTTGATGACAAGGGAGTGGTGCATTGTGATGATAACGGCATGTAGCATTGTGATGATAGGGGTCATGGAACATTGTGATGACAGGGGTGAAGGAGTATGGTGATGACTAGTGATGGAACATTTTGATATCAGTGGTGAGAGAGCATTTTCATGAGATGTGCATGGAGCATTGTGATGCCAAGGGTCACAGAGCATTGTGATGAAATGTTCATGGATCATTGTGGTGACAAATGTCACAGAGACATGTGATGATGAGGGCATGGACCATTCTGATGACAAAGCCTAGTAGCATTGTGATGACTGGAGACACGGAGCATTGTGATGACAGGTGTCATGGAGCATTGTGATGACAAGTGCATGGATCATTGTGATGACAGGGGCATGGAGCATCGGTCTGAAAAATTTCATGGATTATTGTGATGACAGTGGGCATTGCACATTGTGATGACAAGGGCATGGAGCACTGTGAAGAAAAGGTTATGGAGTATTGTCAGGTCAGGTGTCAAGGAGCATTGTGATGACCTATGTCATGGTGCATTGTGATGACAACGGCATGGAGCATTGTAATGACAAGTGTCATGGATGATTGTGATGACAAATGTAATGGAGCATTTTGATGACAATGGTCATGGATCATTGTGATGAAAAGGGCATGGAGCATTGTGATGCCAAGGGCTTTTGAGAATTTTGATGACAAGTTCGTGAAGCACTGTGATGAAAAGCACATGGAGCTTGTTATGACAGGGTTCATGGAGCATTGCGATGACAAGTGCATGGAGAATGTGATTACAAGAGCATGTAACATTGTGATTTGAAGTGTCATGGAGCATTGTGATGGCAAGACGGTGGAGCATTGTGATGAGAAGACCATGGATAATTGTGATGACGAGCGTCATGGAGAACTGTAATGACAAGGGGCCTGGATAATTGTGATGACTGTGGTCATGGAGAATTGTGATGACAAGTGTCATGGAGCATTCTGATGACAAGCTTGTGGAGTATTGTGATGACAATGGCGTGGAGCATTGTGATGAAAAGGGCATGGAGCATTGTGATGAAAAAGGCATACAGCCTTTTCATGACAGGTTTCGAGAAGCATTCTGAGGACAAGTGTCAGGGAGCATTGTGATGACAAAGGTCATGGAGCATTGTGATGACAAGGGCATGGAGTATTGTGATGACAGGCATCATGGAGCATTGTGATGACCAGTGTTATGGAACAATGTGATCACAATGGTTTGGAGCACTGTGATGACAGAGGTCATGGATCATTTTGATATCAAGGAGCATGGAGCATAGTGATGACAGGTGTCATGGAGCATTGTGATGAGAAGATCATGGAGCATTGAGCTGAAAATGTTCATGGAGTATTCTGATGAAAGGGGTCATGGAGCATTGTGATGACAAGGTCCTGGAGCATTGTGATGAGAAGACCATGGAGCCTTGTGATGAGAAGTCTCATGGAGCATTCTGATGAAAAGGGGCATGGAGCATTTTGATTACAGGGGTCTTGGAGCATTGTGATGAAAAGGGCATGGAGCATTGTGAGAGATGTCTAAGGAGCATTCTGATGACATTCGTCTTGGAGCTTTGTGATGACCAGGGCATGGAGCATTGTGATTACAGGGGTCTTGGAGCATTGTGATGAAAAAGGCATGGATCATTATCATGAAAAAGGCATGGAGCCTTGTCATGACAGGGTTCAAGGAGCATACTGACGACAAGTGTCAGGGAGCATTGTGATGACAAGTGTATTGAGCATTGTGATGACAAAGGTCATGGAACATTGTGATGAGAAGTGCATGGGTAATTGTGATGACGAGCCTCATGGGGCGTTGTGATGACAAGTGTTATGGAGCATTGTGATCACAAGGTTTTGGAGCATTGTGATGACAGAGGTCATGGAGCATTTTGATTTCATTGTGATGACAATAGCATGAAGCATTATGATGATGGGCATGGTTCGTTGTGATGACAGGGTTCATGGAGCATTGAGATGAAAAGGGGTATGGAGCATTGTGATTACTCGGGTCATGGAGCCTTGTGATGACAAGGCCGTGTAACATTGTGATGACAGGGGTGAGGGAGTATTGTGATGACTAGTGCTGGAAAATTGAGATATCATTGGTGAGAGAGCATTTTGATTCGTAGTGCATGGAGCTTTGTGAAGACAATATTTATGGAGCATTGTGATGACAAGTTTGGGGAGCATTGTGATGACAAGTGCATGGCACACTGTGATGACATGGGTCATGGAGCATTGTTCTGACAAGCGCATGGAGCATTGTGATAACAAGGGTCATGGAGCATTGTGCTGAGAAAGGCATGGAACGTTGTTATGACGAGGCTCAGAGAGCATTGGGATGAAAAGATCATGGAGAATTGTGGTGACAAAGTTCACAGAGCCTTGTGATGACGAGGGCATGGATCATTGTGATGAAAAATGTCAAGAAGTATTGTGATGACTGGAGTCACAGAGCATTGTGATGACAAGGGAATGGAGCATTGTGATGACATCGGCATGGAACATGGGTCTGGGAAGTTTCATGGATTATTGTGATGACAGTCGGCATGGCGCACTGTGATGACAAGGGCATGGAGCATAGTGATGACAAGGTCATGGAGTATTGTGAAGACAGGTGTCAGGGTTCATTGTGATGGCATATGTCATGTTCCATTGTGATGACAATGGCATGGAGAATTGTGATGCCAATTGTCATGGAGGATTGTGACGACAAAGGTAATGGATCATTGTGATGACAAGGGCTTGGAGCATTGTGATGACAATGGTCATGGAGCATTGTGATGAAAAGGGCATGGAGCATTGTGATGACAAGGGCTTTTGAGAATTTTGATGACAAGTTCGTGAAGCACTGTGATGAAAAGCACATGAGGCTTGCTATGACAGGGGTCATGGAGCATTGCGATGAGAAGTGCATGGACAATGTGATTAAAAGAGCATGTAACATTGTGATTTCAAGGGTCATGGAGCATTGTGATTGCAAGACGGTGGAACATTGTGATTAGAAGACCATGGATAATTGTGATGACGAGCGTCATGGAGAACTGTAATGACAAGGGGAATGGAGAATTGTGATGACAGGTGTCATGGAGCTTTGTGATGACAGGGGTCATGGATCATTGTGATGACAAGGGTCATGGAGCATTCTGATGACAAGCTTGTGGAGTATTGTGATGACAATGGCGTGGAACATTGTGATGAAAAGGGCATGGAGCATTGTGGTGAAAAAGGCATAGAGACTTTCCATGACAGGGTTCGAGAAGCATTCTGACGACAAGTGTCAGGGAGCATTGTGATGACAAGTATATTGAGCATTGTGATGACAAAGGTCATGGAGCATTGTGATGACAAGGGCATGGAGTATTGTGATGACAGGCATCATGGAGCATTGTGATGACAAGTGTTATGGAACAATGTGATCACAAGGGTTTGGAGCACTGTGATGACAGAGGTCATGGATCATTTTGATATCAAGGAGCATGGAGCACTCTGATGACAGGGGTCATGGAGCATTGTAATGAGAAGATCATGGAGCATTGAGCTGAAAATGTTCGTGGAGAATTCTGATGAAATGGGTCATGGAGCATTGCGATGACAAGGTCCTGGAGCACTCTGATGAGAAGACCATGGAGCCTTGTGATGAGAAGTCTCATGGAGCATTCTGATGAAAAGGGGCATGGAGCATTTTGATTACAGGGGTCTTGGAGCATTGTGATTACAAGGGCATGGAGCATTGTGAGAGTTGCCCAAGGAGCATTCTGATGACATGTGTCATGGAGCTTTGTGATGACCAGGGCAAGGAGCATTGTGATTACAGGGGTCTTGGAGCATTGTGATGAAAAAGGCATGGATCATTGTAATGAAAAAGGCATGGAGCCTTGTCATGACAGTGTTCAAGGAGCATACTGATGGCAAGAGTCAGGGAGCACTGTGATGACAAGTGTACTGAGCATTGTGATGACAAAGGTCATGGAACATTGTGATGAGAAGACCATGGATAATTGTGAAGACGAGCGTCATGGGGCGTTGTGATGACAAGTGTTATGAAACATTGTGATCACAAGGGTTTGGAGCATTGTGATGACAGAGGTCATGGAGCATTTTGATTTCATTGTGATGACAATAGCATGAAGCATTATGATGATGGGCATGGTGCAGTGTGATGACAGGGTTCATGGAGCATTGAGATGAAAAGGGACATGGAGCATTGTGATTACAGGTGTCTTGGAGCATTGTGATGGCAAGGGCATGGAGCATTGTGAATGAGAAGGCCATGGAGCATTCTGATGACATGCGTCATGGAGCTTTGTGATGACAAGGGCATGGAGCATTTGTCTGAAAATTTTCATGGATTATTGTGATGAGAGTGGGTATGGAGCATTGTGATGACAGGGGTGAAGGAGTATGGTGATGACTAGTGAGGGAACATTGTGATATCATTGGTGAGAGAGCATTTTCATGAGAAGTGCATGGAGCATTGTGATGCCAAGGGTCACAGAGCATTGTGATGCAATGTTCATGGAGCATTGTGGTGACAAAGGTCACAGAGACTTGTGATGATGAGGGCATGGATCATTCTGATGACAAAGCCTTGAAGCATTGTGATGACTGGAGACACGGATCATTGTGATGACAGGTGTCATGGAGCATTGTGATGACAAGTGCATGGATCATTGTGATGACAGGGGCATGGTGCATCGGTCTGAAATATTTCATGGATTATTGTGATGAGAGTGGGCATTGCACATTGTGATGAGAAGGGCATGGAGCACTGTGAAGAAAAGGGTATGGATTATTGTGAAGTCAGGTGTCAGGGAGCATTGTGATGACCTATGTCATGGTTCATTGTGATGACAACGGCATGGAGCATTGTGATGACAAGTGTCATGGATGATTGTGATGACAAATGTAAGGGAGCATTTTGATGACAATGGTCATGGATCATTGTGATGAAAAAGGCATGGAGCATTGTGATGACAAGGGCCATTGAGAATTGTGATGACAAGTTCTTGAAGCACTGTGATGAAAAGCATATGGAGTTTGCTATGACAGGTGTCATGGAGCATTGCAATGACAAGTGCATGGAGAATTGTGATGACAAGAGCATGTAACATTGTGATGAGAAGTGTCATGGAGCATTGTGATGGCAAGACCGTGGAGCACTGTGATGAGAAGACCATGGATAATTGTGATGACGAGCATCATGAAGCATTGTGATGACAAGGGCCATTGAGAATTTTGATGCCAACGTCGTTAAGCATTTTGATGACAAGCACACGGAGCTTGCTATGACAGGGGACATGGTGCATTGCGATGAAAAGTGCATGGAGCATTGTGATGACAGTGGTCATGGAGCATTGTGATGAAAAGGGCATGGAGCATTGTGATGGAAAAGGCATGGAGCTCTTCATGATAGGGTTCAAGGAGCATTCTGACGAAAAAAGTCAGTGAGCATTGTGATCACAAGTGTATTGTGCATTGTGATGACAAAGTTCATGGAGCATTGTGATGACACGGGCATGGAGTATTATGATGACAGGTATCATGGAGCGTTGTAATGACAAGTGTTGTGGAACAATGTGATCACAAGGGTTTGGAGCATTGTGATGATAGAGGTCAGGGATCATTCTGATTTCAAGGAGCATGGAGCATTGTGATGAAAAGGGTCATGGAGCATTGTGATGAGAATATCATAGAGAATTGGGCTGAAAATATTCATGGAGTATTGTGATGACAGGGTTCTTGGAGCATTGTGATAACACCGACATGGAGAATTGTGATGAGATGGCCATAGTGCATTCTGATGACATCCGTCATGGAGGGTTGTGATGATAAGGGCAAGGAGCATTGTGATTACAGGGGTCTTGGAGCATTGTGATGAAAAGGGCATGGAGCCTTGTCATGACAGGGTTCGAGGAGCATACTGATGAAAAGTGTCTGGGAGCATTTTGATGACAAGTGTATTGAGCATTGTTTTAACAAATTTCATGGAACATTGTGATGAGAAGACCATGGATAACTGTGATGAGGAGCGTCATGGGGCATTGTGATGACAAGTGTTATGGAACATTGTGATCACAAAGGATTGGAGCATTGTGATGACAGAGGTCATGTAGCATTTTTATTTCATTGTGATGACAAAAGCATGAAGCATTATGATGATGGGCATGGTGCATTGTGATGACAGGGTTCATGGAGCATTGAAATGAAAAGGGGAATGGAGCATTGTGATTACAGGTGTCTTGAAGCATTGTGATGACAAGGGAATGGAGCATTGTGAATAAGAAGGCCATGGAGCATTCTGATGACATGCACCATGGAGCTTTGTGAGGACAAGTGCATGGAGCATTGTGATTACAGGGTCTTGGAGCATTGTGATCACAAGGGTCATGGAGTCTTGTGATGACAAGGCCGTTGAACCTTGTGATGGCAGGTGTCATGGAGCATTTTTATGACAGGGGTAATGGAGCATTGTGATGACAAGGGCATCAGCATTGGTCTGAAGAGTTTCACGGATTATTGTGATGAGAGTGGGCATGGAGCATTGTGATGACAAGGTCAAGGAACACTGTGTTACATGGGTCATGGAGGATTGTAATGACAAGGGCATGGAGCATTGTGATGAGAAGGGCATCGAGCATTGGCATCACAAGCGTCATGGAGCTTTGTGATGACAAGTGCATGGAGCAATTTGATGAGAGGGTTCATGGAGCATTGTGATGACAATGGCATGGAGCATTGTGATGCCAAAGGTTATGGAACTTTGTGGTGACAAATGTCATGGAGCAATTTGATGACAAGGGCATGGAGCATTATGATTAGAAGGACAGGGAGCATTGTGATGACAGGGTCATGGAGAAATTTGATGAAAAGGGTCATGGATCATTTTGATGACAGTGGTTATGGAACATTGTGATGTCAGGGGTCATCGAACATTGTGATGATAAGTGCATGTAGCATTTTGATGACAGGGGTAATGGAACATTGTGATGACAGGGGTGATGGAGTATTGGGATGACTAGTGATGGAACATTGTTATATCAGTGGTGAGAGAGCATTTTGATGAGAAGTGCATGGATCACTGTGATGACAAGTTTTATGGAGCATTGTGATGACGAGGATGTGGAGCATTGTGATGACGAGGATGTGGAGCATTGTGATGACATGGGTCATGCAGCATTGTGCTGATAAGCACATGGAGCATTGTGATGAAAAGAGTCATGGAGAATTGTGATGAAAAGTTCATGGAGCATTGTGGTGACAAATGTCACCGTGACTTGGGATGACGAGGGCATGGACCATTTTCATGAGAAAGGTCATGAAGCATTGTGATGACAGGAGTCACGGAGCATTGTGATGACGGGTCATGGAGCATTGTGATGACAAGGGCATGGAGCATTGTGATGACAGGGGCATGGAGCATTGTGATGACAGGAGCATGGATCATTGGTCTTACATGTTTCATGGATTATTGCGATGACATTGGGAATGGTGTATTGTGATGACAAGGGCATGGAGCATTGTGATGACAAGGTCATGCAGTATTTGAAGACAGGTGTCTGGGAGCATTTTGAAGACATAAGTCATGGCCCATTGTGATGACAATGCCATGGAGCATTGTGAAGCTAAGTGTCATGGAGGTTTGTGATGATAAAGGTAATGGAGCTTTGTGATGACAAGGGCTTGGAGCCTTGTGTTGACAAGGGTCATGGCACACTGTGCTGACAAGGGCATGGAGCATTGTGATGACAATGGTCATGGAACATTTACTGAGAATGGCTTGGAGCATCGTGATGACAAAGGTCCCAGACCATTATGATGAAAATTTCATGTAGCACTGTGGTGACAAATGTCACAGAGCATTGTGAAGATGGGGCATGGACCATTGTGATGACAAAGGTCATGAAGCATTGTGATGACTGGAGTCATGGAGCATTGTGATGACAGGGGTCATGGAGCATTGTGATGGCAAGGGCATGGATCATTGTGATGACAAGTGTCATGGAGCATTTTGATGACAGGGGTCACGGATCATTTTGTTGTCTGGTGTCATGGAGTGTTTTGATGACAGTGGTCATGGAGCATTGTGATGACAGGGGTCATAGTTCATTGTGATGACAGGGGTCATGGAGCATTGTGATCAGAAATTCATGGAGCATTGGGCTGAGTGTATTCATTGAGTATTGTGATGGCAGGGGTCATGGCGCATTGTGATGACAAGGTCCTGGAGCATTGTGAGGAGAAGACCATGGAGCCTTGTGATGACAAGTATCATGGAGCATTCTGATGAAAAGGGGCATGGAGCATTGTGATTACATGGGTCTTGGAGCATTGTGAAGAATAGGGCATGGATGATTGTGATGAAAGAGCATGGAGCCTTGTCATGAGAGGATTCACAGAGCATACTAACGACAAGTGTCAGGGAGCATTGTGAAGACAATTGTATTGAGCATTGTGATGACAAAGGTCATGGAACACTGTGATGAGAAGACCATGGATAATTGTGATGATGAGCGTCATGGGGAGTTGTGATGACAAGTGTTATGGAACACTGTGAACACAAGGGTTTGTAACATTGTGATGACAGAGTTAATGGTGTATTCTGATTTCATTGTGATGACAATAGCATGAAGCATTATGATGATGGGCAGGGTTCATTGTGATGACAGAGTTCATGCAGCATTTTCATGAAAGGGGCATGGAGCATTGTGATGAGAAACCATGGAGCTGTCTGATGACATGCGTCACGGTGCTTTGTGATGACAAGAGCATGGAGCATTGTGATTACAGGCGTTTTCGAGCATTGTGATGACAAGCGTCATGGAGCGTTGTGATGACAAGGCCGTGGAACATTGTCATGACAGGGATGGGGGAGTATTGTAATGGCTAGTGACGGAACATTTTGATATCTGTGGTGAAAGAGCATTTTAATGAGAAGTGCATGGAGCTTTGTGATGACAAGGTTTATGGAGCATTGGGATGACAAAGATGTGGAACATTGTGATGACAAGCACATGGCATATTGTGATGACATGGGTCATGGAGCATTGTGCTGACAAGCACATGGAGCATTGTGATGACAAGGGACATGGAGCACTCTGCTGACAAAGGCATGGAGCATGGTGATGACAAGGGTCACAGAGCATTGTGATGATAAGTTCATGGAGCATTACGGTGAAAAAATTCACAGAGCCCTGTGATTACGAGGGCATGGACCATTGTGATGACAAAGGTCAAGAAGCAGTGTGATGACTGGAGTTACGGAGCATTGTGATGACAAGGGCATGGAGCATTTTGATGACAAGGGCATGGAGCATTGTTATGACCAGGTCATGGATTATTGTGAAGACAGCTATCAAGGAGCATTGTCATGACATATGTCCTGGTGCATTGTGATGACAATGTCATGGAGCATTGTGAAGCCAAGTGTCATGGAGGATTGTGATGACAAAGGTAATGGAGCATTGTGATGACAAGGGATTGGAGCACTGTGGTGACAAGGGCCATTGAGAATTTTGATGACAAGTTCGTGAAGCATTGTTATGACAAGCACATGGAGCTTGCTATGGCAGGGGTCATGGAGCATTGCGATGACAAGTGCATGGAGCATTGTGATTACAGGGGTCTTGGAGCATTGTGATGACAATGTCATGGAGCATTTTGATGACAAGGGCATGGTGCATTGTGATGAGAAGGGCAGGGAGCATTGTGATGGCAGGGTCATGGAGCAATTTGATGAAAAGGGTCATGGAACATTTTGATTACATGGGTTATAGAATATTGTGATGTCAGGGGTCATGGAGAAGTGTGATGAAAAAGGTCCTAGAGCATTGTGATGACAAGGGTCGCAGAGCATGGTGATGAAAAGTTCATGGAGCATTGTGGTGACAAATGTCAAAGAGACTTGTGATGACGAGGGCATGGACCATTGTGATGAGAAATGTCATGAAGCATTGTGATGACAGGAGTCACGGTGCATTATGATGACGGGTGATGGAGCATTGTGATGACAAAGGCATGGAGCATTGTTATGACAGGGGCATGGAGCATTGGTCTTACAATTTCATGGATTATTGCGATGACAGTGGGAATGACGCATTGTGATGACAAGGTCATGCAGTATTTGAAGACAGGTGTCTGGGAGCATTTTGAATACATAAGTCATGGCCCATTGCGATGACAATGCCATGGAGCGTTGTGATGACAAAGGTAATGGAGCATTGTGATGATAAGGGCTTGGAGCCTTGTGATGACAAGGTTCATAGCGCACTGTTCTGACAATGGCATGGAGCATTGTGATGACAATGGTCATGGAGCATTGTACTGAGAAAGGCTTGGAGCATTGTGATGACAACGGTCACAGACCATTATCATGAAAATTTCATGGAGCATTGTGGTGACAAATATCACAGAGCCTTGTGAAAACGAGGGCATGGACCATTGTGATTACAAAGGTCATGAAGCATTGTGATGACTGGAGTCATGGAGCATTGTGTTGACAGGGCTCATGGAGCATTGTGATGGAAAGGGAATGGATCATTGTGATGACAAGTGTCATGGAGCATTTTGATGACAAGTGTCCCGGATCATTGTGTTGTCTGGTGTCATGGAGCGTTGTGATGACAGGGGTCATGGAGCATTGTGATTACAGGTGTCATGGAGCATTGCGATCAGAAGTTCATGGAGCATTGGACTGACAGTATTCATTGAGTATTGTGATGGCATGGGTCATGGAGCATTGTGATGACAATGGAATGGAGCATTGTGATGGCAAGGTCCTGGAGCATTGTGAGGAGAAGACCATGGAGCCTTGTGATGACAAGTATCATGGAGCATTCTGATGAAAAGGGGCATGGAGCATTGTGATTACATGGGTCTTGGAGCATTGTGAAGAATAGGGCATGGATGATTGTGATGAAAGGGCATGGAGCCTTGTCATGAGAGGGTTCAAGGAGCATACCAACGACAAGTGTCAGGGAGCATTGTGATGACAAGTGTATTGAGCATTGTGATGAAAAAGGTCATGGAGCATTGTGATGAGAAGACCATGGATAATTGTGATGATGAGCGTCATGGGGAGTTGTGATGACAAGTGTTATGGAACATTGTGAACACAATGTTTTGGAGCATTGGGATGACAGAGGTTATGGTGCATTTTGATTTCATTGTGATGACAATAGCATGAAGCATTATGATGATGGGCATGGTTCATTGTGATGACAGAGTTCATGGAGCATTGTGATGAAAAGGGCATGGAGCATTGTGATGAGTAGGCCATGGAGCTGTCTGATGACATGCGTCATGGTGCTTTGTGATGACAATAGCATGGAGCAGTGTGATTACAGGGGTCTTGGAGCCTTGTGATGACAATGCCGTGGAACATTGTCATGACAGGAGTGTGGGAGTATTGTAATGACTAGTGACGGAACATTTTGATATCTGTGGTGAAAGAGCATTTTAATGAGAAGTGCATGGAGCTTTGTGATGACAAGGTTTATGGAGCATTGGGATGACAAAGTTGTGGAACATTGTGATGATAAGCGCATTGCATATTGTGATGACATGGGTCATGGTGCATTGTGCTGACAAGCGCATGGAGCATTGTGATGACAAGGGACATGGAGCACTCTGCTGACAAACGCATGGAGCATTGTGATGACAAGGGTCACAGAGCATTGTGATGATAAGTTCATGGAGCATTATGGGGACAAAGTTCACAGAGCCCTGTGATTACGAGGGCATGGACCACTGTGATGAAAAAGGTCAAGAAGCAGTGTGATGACTGGAGTCACGGAGAATTGTGATGACAAGGTCATGCGGAATTGTGATGACAGGGGCATGGAGCATTGGTCTGAGAAGTATCATGGATTATTGTGATGAAAGTGTGCATGTCGCATTGTGATGACAAGGGCATGGAACATTGTTATGACCAGGTCATGGATTATTGTGAAGACAGGTATCAGGGAGTATTGTGATGACATATGTCCTGGTGCATTGTGATGACAATGTCATGGAGCATTGTGAAGCCAAGTGTCATGGAGGATTGTGATGACAAAGGTAATGGAGCATTGTGATGACAAGGGCTTGGACCATTGTGTTGACAAGGGCCATTGAGAATTCTGATGACAAGGTCGTGAAGCATACTTATGACAAGCGCATGGAGCTTGCTATGACATGGATCATGGAGCATTGCGATGACAAGTGCATGGAGCATTGTCATTAGAGGGGTCTTGGAGCATTGTGATGACAAGGGCATGGAGAATGGTGATGACAATGCCATGGAGCATTCTGATGACATGCGTCCTGGAGATTTGTGATGACAAGCACATGGAGCATTGTGATTACAGTGGCATGGAACATTGGTCTGGCAAGTTTCATGGATTATTTTGATGAGAGTGGGCAAGGCACATTGTGATGACAAGGGCATGGAGAATTGTGATGACAAAGTCAAGTGTATTGTGAAGACAGGTGTCAGGGAGTGTTTTATTGACATATGTCATGGTCCATTGTGATGACAATGGCATGGAGCATTGTGATGCCAAGTGTCATGGGGGATTGTGATGACAAAGGTAATGGAGCATTGTGATGACAAGGGTCATGGAGCATTTTGATGAGAAGAGCATGGAGCATTGTGATGACAAGGGCCATTGATAATTATGATGACAAGGTCGTGAAGCATTGTGGTAAAAAACATATGGAGCTTGCTATGACGGGGTCCATGGAGCATTGCGATGACAGTTGCATGGAGAATTGTGATGACAACATCATGTAACATTGTGATGAAAAGTGTCATGGATCCTTGTGATGGCAATACCGTGGAGCACTGTGATGAGAAGACCATGTATAATTGTGATGACGAGCGTCATGGAGCACTGTAATGACAAGGGGCAAGGAGCATTTTGATGACAGGTGTCATGGAGAATTGTGATAGCAGGGGTCATGGAGCATTGTGATGACAGGTGTTATGGAGCATTCTGATGACAAGCTTGTGGAGTATTGTGATGACAATGGCATGGAGCATTGTGATGCAAAGGGCATGGAGCATTGTGATGAAAAAGGCATGGAACCTTTTCATGACAGGGTTCAAGGAGCATTCTGACGACAAGTGTAAGGGAGCATTGTGATGACAAGTGTATTGAGCACTGTGATGAAAAAGGTCATGGAGCATTGTGAAGACAAGGGCATGGAGTATTGTTACGACAGGCATCCTGGAGTGTTGTGAAGACAAGTGTTATGGAACAATGTGATCACAATGATTTGGAACATTGTGATGACAGAGGTCATGGAACATTTTGATTTCAAGGAGCATGGAGAATTGTAATGATAGGGGTAATGGAGCATTGTGATGAGAAGTTCATGGAGCATTAGGCTGAAAATGTTCTTGGGGTATTGTTATGACAGGGGTCATGGAGCTTTGTGATGACAAGGGAATGGAGCATTGTGATTAAAAGGTCCTGGATCATTGTGATGAGAAGACAATGGAGCCTTGTGATGACAAGTCTCATGGAGCATTCTGCTGAAAAGGAGCATGGATCATTATGATGACAGTTGTCTTGGAGCATTGAGATGACAAGGTCATGGAGCATAATGATGAGAAGGCCATGGAGCATTCTAATGACATGCATAATGGAGCTTTGTGATGACAAGGGCAAGGAGCATTGAGATTAGAGTGGTCTTGGAGCATTGTGATGAAAAGGGCATGGATCATTGTGATGAAAAATGCATGGAGCCTTGTCATGAAAGGTTTCAAGGAGCATTCTGACGACAAGTGTCATGGAGCATTGTGATGACAAGTTTATTGAGCATTGTGATGACAAAGATCATGGAGCATTGTGATGAGAAGACCATGGATAATTGTGATGACCAGAGTCATGTCGCATTGTGATGACAAGTGTTATGGAACATTGGGATCACAAGGGTTTGGTGCATTGTGATGACAGAGGTCATGGAGCATTTTAATTTCATTGTGATGACAATAGTATGAAGCATTTTGATGATGGGCATGGTGCATTGTTATGACAGGGTTCATGGAGCATTGACATGAAAAGGGGCAGGGAGCATTGTCATTACAGGAGTCTTGGAGCATTGTGATGACAAAAGTATGGAGCATCGTGAATGAGAAGGCCATGGAGCATTCTGATTACATGTGTCATGGATCCTTGTGAGACATGGGTATGGAGAATTGTGATTACATTGTCTTGGAGCATTGTGATGAAAAGTGTCTTGGAGTCTTGTGATGACAAGGTCGTGGAACCTTGTGTGGACAGGTGTCATGGAGCAGTGTTATGACAGTGGTAATAGTGCGTTGTGATGACAAGGGCATGGTGAATTGGTCTGAAAAGTTTCATGGATTATTGTGATGACAAGGGCACGGAACACTTTGATACATGGGTCATGGTGGATTGTAATGACAAGGGCATGAAGCATTGTGATGAGAAGGGCATCAAGCATTGGGATCACAAGCGTCATGGAGCTTTGTGATGACAAGGGCATGGAGCAATGTGATGAGAGGCTTCATGGAGCATTGTGATGACAATGGCATGGAGCATTGTGATGCTAAGGGTCATGGAGCTTTGTGATGACAAAGGTCATGGAGCATTTTGATGACAAGGTCGAGGTGCGTTGTGATGAGAAGGGCAGGGAGCATTGTGATAACAGGGTCTAAGAGCAATTTGATGAAAAAGTTCATGGAATATTTTGATGAGAGTGGTTATGGAAAATTGTGGTGTCAGGGGTCATGGAGCATTATGATGAAAAGGGTCATGGAGCATTTTGATGACAGGGGTCCTGGAACATTGTGATGAAAGGGGTGAGGGAGTATTGTGATGACTATTGATGGAACATTATGATATCCGTGGTGGGACAGCATTTTGATGGGAAGTGCATGGAGCATTGTGATGACAAGATTTATGGAGCACTGTGATGAAAAGTTTGTGGAGCATTGTGATGACAAGCGCATGGCGCATTGTGATGACACAGGTCATGGGGCATTGTGCGGACAAGCACATGGAGCATTGTGATGACAATGCTCATCGAGCATTGTGCTGACAAAGGTATGGAGCATAGTGATTACATGGGTAACAGAGCATTGTGATGAAAATTTCATGGAGCATTGTAGTGACAAATATCACAGAGCCTTTTGATGACGAGGGAATGGACCACTGTGTTGACAAAGGTCATAAAGCATTGTGATGACTGGAGTCATGGTGCATTGTGATGACAAGGTCCTGGAGCATTGTGATGAGAGGACGATGTAGCCTTGTGATGACAATTCTCATGGAGCATTCTGATGAAAACTGGCATAGAGCATTGTGATTACACGGGTCTTGGATCCTTGTGATGACAAGGCCATGGACCATTGTGATGGCAGGGGTCATGGAGCATTGTTATGACATGGGCAATGGAGCATTGTGATTACAAGGGCATGGAGCAATGTGATTAGAGGGGTCTTGGAGGATTGTGATGAAAAGGGCATGGATCATTGTGATGAAAAATGCATGGAGCCTTGTCATGTCAGGGTTCAAGGAGCATACTGACGTCAAGTGTCAGGGAGCATTGTGATGACAAGTGTATTGAGCATTGTGATGACAAAGGTCATGGAGCATTGTGATGAGAAGACCATGGATAATTGTAATGACCAGCGTCATGGAGCATTGTGATGACAGGGATCATGGAGCATTGTATTGAACAGGGTCTTGGAGCATTCTGATGACAAGCTGTGGAGTATTGTGATGACAATGGCATGGAGCATTGTGAGAAAAAGGGCATGGAGCATTGTGATGAAAAAGGCATAGAGCCTTTTCATGACAGGGTTCAAGGAGCATTCTGAGGAAAATTGTCAGGGAGCATTGTGATGACAGGTGTATTGAACATTGTGATGACAAAGGTCATGGAGCATTGTGATTACAAGGGCATGGAGTATTGTGATGGCAGGCATCATGGAGCGTTGTGATGACAACTGTTATGGAACATGGTGATCACAAGTGTTTGGAGCATTGTGATGACAGAGGTCATGGATCATTTTGATTTCAAGAATCATGGAGCATTGTGATGACAAGGGCATGAAGCCATGTGATCCCAAGGTTCATGGAGGATTGTGATGACACTGGTAATGGAGAATTGTGAGGACAAGTGCATGAAGCATTGTGATGACAAGGTCATGTAGCATTTTGCTGACAAAGGCATGGAGCACCGTGATGACAAGTGACATGGAGCTCTGTGACGAAAAGCGTCAAGGACCATTGTGATTACAGGGGTCATGGAGCATGGGGATGACAAGCTCATGGAATATTCTGATGACAAGTGGCATGGATCATTTTGATGACTGTGGTCATGTAGCATTGTGATGACATGGGTCATGGAGCATTGTGATGAGAAGTTCATGGAGCATTGTGCTGAATATATTCATGGAGTACTGTGATGACATGGGTCATGGAGCATTGTGATGAGAAGGGAATGGAGCAATGCGATGAGAAGGTCCTGGAGTATTGTGATGAGAGGGCCATGGCGCCTTGTGATGACAATTGTCATGGAGCATACTGATAAAAAGGTTCATGGAGCACTGTGATTAGAGGGGTCTTGGAGGATTGTGATGAAAAGGGCATGGATCATTGTGATGAAAAATGCATGGAGCCTTGTCATGACAGGGTTCAAGGAGCATACTGACGACAAGTGTCAGGGAGCATTGTGATGACAAGTATATTGAGCATTGAGATGACAAAGGTCATGGAGCATTGTGATGAGAAGACCATGGATAATTGTAATGACCAGCGTCATGGGGCATTGTGATGACAAGTGTTATGGAACATTGGGATCACAAGGGTTTGGAGCATTGTGATGACAGAGGTCATGGAGCATTTTGATTTCATTGTGATGACAGCAGCATGAAGCATTATGATGATGGGCATGGTTCATTGTGATGACAGGGTTCATGGGGCATTGAGATGAAAAGGGGAATGGAGCATTGTGATGAGAAGGCCATGGAGCATTCTGATGACCTGCATCATGGAGCTTTGTGATGACAAAGACATGGAGCATTGTGATTAGATGTGTCTTGGAGCATTGTGATGACAAGGGTCATGGAGGCTTGTGATGACAAGGCCATGGAATCTTGTGATAGCAGGTGTCATGGAGCATTATAATGACAGGGGTAATCGAGCATTGTGATGACAAGGGCATGGAGCATTGGTCTGAAAAGTTTCATGGATTATTGTGATGAGAGTGGGCATGGAGCATTGTGAAGACAAGGGCACGGAACACTATGATACATAGGTCATGGAGGATTGTAATGATAAGGGCATGGAGCATTGTGATGAGAAGGGCATCGAGCATTGTGATGACAAGCGTCATGGAGCTTTGTGATTACAAGGGCATGGAGCAATGTGATGAGAGGGTTCAAGGAGCATTTTATGATAATGGCATGGAGCATTGTGATGCCAATGATCAAGGAGCTTTGTGATGACAAATGTCATGGAGCATTTTGAGGACAAGGCCGTGGTGCATTGTGATGAGAAGGGCAGGGAGCATTGTGATGACAGGGTCATGGAGCACTTGATCAAAAGGGTCATGGAACATTTTGCTGAGAGGGGTTATGGAAAATTGTGATGTCAGGTGTCATGGAGCATTGTGATGAAAAGGGTCATGGAGCATTTTGTGACAGGGATTATTGAACATTCTGATGTCAGGGGGCATGGGGCATTGTGATGAAACGGGTCATGTAGCATTTTGATGACAGGCGTCATGGAACATTGTGATGACAGGGGTGAGCGTGTATTGTGATGACTAGTGATGGAACACTGTGGTATCATTGGTGAGAGAGCATTTTTATGAGAAGTGCATGGAGCATTGTGATGACAAGGTTTATGGAGCATTTTGATGACAAGGATGTGGAGCATTGTGATGACAGGCACATGGCGCATTGTGATGACATGGGTTATGAAGCATTATGCTGACAAGCGCATGGAGCATTGTGATGACAACGGTCATTGAGCATTGTGCTGACAAACGCATGGAGCATTGTGATGACAAGGGTGACAGAGCATTGTGATGAAAAGTTCATGGAGCATTGTGGTGACAAAGGTCACAGAGCCTTCTGTGAGCAGGTCATGGACCATTGTGATGACAAATGTCATGAAGCACTGCAATAACTGTAGTCACGGAGTATTGTGATTACAGGGTTCTTGGAGCATTGTGATGCCAAGGGCATGGATCATTGTGATGAGAAGGCCATGGAGCATTCTGATGACATGTGTCATGGAGCTTTGTGATGACAAGGGCAGGGAGCATTGTGATTACAGCGGTCTTGGGGCATTGTGATGAAAAGGGAATGGATCATTGTGATAAAAAAGGCATGGAGCCTTTTCACGACAGGGCTCAAGAAGCATACTAATGACAAGTGTCAGGGAGCATTGTAATGATAAATATATTCAGGATTGTGGTGACAAAGGTCATGGAGCATTGTGATGAGAAGACCATGGATAGTTGTGATGACCAGCGTCATGGGGCATTGTGATGACAAGTTTTATGGAACATTGTGATCAGAAGGGTTTGGTGCATTGTGATGACAGAGATCATTGAGAATTTTGATTTCATTGTGATGACAATAGCATGAAATATTATGGTGATGGGCACAGTGCATTGTGATGACAGGGTTCATGGAGCATTGTGATGTAAAGGGGCATGGAGCATTGTGATTACAGGGGTGTTGGGACATTGTGATGACAAGGGCATGGAGCATTGTGATAAGAAGGCCATGGAGAATTCTGATGACATGCGTCATGGAGCTTTGTGATGACAAGGGCATGAAGAATTGTGATTACAGGGGTCATGGAATATTGTGATGACAGGGGTGAGGGAGTATTGTGATGACTAGTGATGGAACATTGTGATATCAGTGGTGAGAAGACATTTTGAGGAGAAGTGCATGGAGCATTGTGATGACAAGGTTTATGGAGCATTTTGATGACAAGGATGTGGAGCATTGTGATGACAAGTGCATGGTGCATTGTGATGACATGGGTTATGGAGCATTGTGCTGACACGTGCAACGAGCATTGTGATGACAAGGGTCATGGAGCATTGTGCTGACAAAGGCATGGAGCTTTGTGATGACAAGGGTCACAGAGCATTGTGATAAAAATTTCATGGAGCATTGTGGTGACAAATTTCACAGAGCTTTGTGTGACCACGTCATGGACCATTGTGATGACAAATGTCATGAAGCATTGTGATGACTGGAGTCACGGATCATTGTGATAACAGGGGTCTTGGAGCATTGTGATGAAAAGGGAATGGATCATTGTGATTAAAAATCATGGAGCCTTGTCATGACAGTGATCAAGGAGCATACTGATGACAAATGTCATGGAGCATTGTGATGAGAAGACCTTGCATAATTGTGATGACGAGCGTCATGGGGTATTGTGATGACAAGTGTTATGGAACATTGTGATAAGAAGGGTTTGGAGCATTGTGATGACAGAGATCATGGAGCATTTTAATTTCATTGTGATGACAATAGCATGAATCATTATGATGATGGGCATGGTGCATTGTGATGACAGTGTTCATAGAGCATTGAGATGAAAAGGGGCATGGAGAATTGTGATTACAGAGGTCTTGGTGCATTGTGATGACAAGGGTCATGGAGCCTTGTGATGACAAGGCCGTGGAATATTGTGATGGCAGGGGTCATGGAGCATTGTTATGACAGGTGTAATGGAGTACTCTGATGACAAGGGCATGGAGCATTGTGATGAGAGATTTCATTGAGCATTGTGATGACAATGGCATGGAGCATTGCGATGCCAAGTGTCAGGGAACTTTGTGATGACAAAGGTCATGGGGCATTTTGACAACAAGGGCATGGTGCATTGAGATGAGAAGGACAGGGAGCATTGTGATGACAGGGTCCTGGAGCAATTTGTTGAAAAGTGTCAGGGAATATTTTGATGACAGGGGTTATGGAACATTGTGATGTAAAGGGTCATGAAGCATTGTGATGAAATGGGTCATGAAGCATTTTGTGACAGGGGTTATGGGACATTGTGATGTCAGGGGTCATGGAGCATTCTGATGATAAGGGCATGTACCACTGGGATGACAGGGGTCATGGAACACTGTGATGACAGGGGTGAGGGAGTATTGTGATGACTAGTGATGTATCATTTTGATATATGTGGTCAGAGAGCATTTGGATGAGAAGTGCATGGAGCATTGTGATGACAAAGTTTATGGAGCATTTTGATGACAAGGATGTGGAGCATTGTGATGACAAGTGCATGGCGTATTGTGATGACATGGGTTATGGAGCATTGTGCTGACACACGCATCGAGCATTGTGATGACAAGGGTCATGGAGCATTGTGCTGACAAAGGCATGGAGCTTTGTGATGACAAGGGTCACAGAGCATTGTGATAAAAGGGGTCTTGGAGCATTGTGATGAAAAGAGAATGGATCATTGTGATGAAAAAGGCATGGGGCCTTGTCATGACAGTGTTCAAGGAGCATACTGATGAGAAGTGTCAGCGAGCATTGTGATTCCAAGTGTATTTTTGTCTTTCCTGGGATATTTTTTATTTTTATTTTTATTTTTTTTTTGCTTTATAACAAATTTAATCAGTTATGAATATACATATGTTCCCATATCCCCTCCCTTTTGCGTCTCCCTCCCACCCTCCCTATCCCACCCCTCCAGGCGGTCACAAAGCACCGAGCTGATCTCCCTGTGCTATGCGGCTGCTTCCCACTAGCTATCTACCTTACGTTTGGTAGTGTATATATGTCCATGCCTCTCTTTCACTTTGTCACAGCTTACCCTTCCCCCTCCCCATATCCTCAAGTCCATTCTCTAGTAGGTCTGTGTCTTTATTCCTGTCTTACCCCTATGTTCTTCATGACATTTTTTTTTTCTTAAATTCCATATATATGTGTCAGCATACGTTATTTGTCTTTCTCTTTCTGACTTACTTCACTCTGTATGACAGACTCTAGGTCTATCCACCTCATTACAAATAGCTCAGTTTTATTTCTTTTTATGGCTGAGTAATATTCCATTGTATATATGTGCCACATCTTCTTTATCCATTCATCCGATGATGGACACTTAGGTTGTTTCCATCTCCGGGCTATTGTGAATAGAGCTGCAATGAACATTTTGGTACATTTCTCTTTTTGAATTATGGTTTTCTCAGGGTATATGCCCAGTAGTGGGATTGCTGGGTCATATGGTAGTTCTATTTGTAGTTTCTTAAGGAACCTCCATACCGTTCTCCACAGTGGCTGTACCAATTCACATTCCCACCAGCAGTGCAAGAGTGTTCCCTTTTTTCCACACCCTCTCCAGCATTTATTGTTTCTAGATTTTTTGATGATGGCCATTCTGACTGGTGTGAGATGATATCTCATTGTAGTTTTGATTTGCATTTCTCTAATGAGTAAAGATGTTGAGCATCCTTTCATGTGTTTGTTGGCAGTCTGTATATCTTCTGTGGAGAAATGTCTATTTAGGTCTTCTGCCCATTTTTGGATTTGGCTGTTTGTTTTTTTGTTATTGAGCTGAATGAGCTGCTTATAAATTTTGGAGATTAATCCTTTGTCAGTTGCTTCATTTGCAAATATTTTCTCCCATTCTGAGGGTTGCCTTTTGGTCTTGTTTATGGTTTCCTTTGCTGTGCAAAAGCTTTTAAGTCTCATTAGGTCCCATGTGTTTATTTTTGTCTTTATTTCCATTTCTCTACGAGGTGGGTTAAAAAGGATCTTGCTGTGATTTATGTCATAGAGTGTTCTGCCTATGTTTTCCTCTAAGAGTTTGATAGTGTCTGGCCTTACATTTAGGTCTTTAATCCATTTTGAGCTTATTTTTGTGTATGGTGTTAGGGAGTGATCTAATCTCATACTTTTACATGTCCCTATCCAGTTTTCCCAGCACCACTTATTGAAGAGACTGTCCTTTCTCCACTGTACATTCCTGCCTCCTTTATCAAAGATAAGGTGACCATATGTCCGTGGGTTTATCTCTGAGCTTTCTATCCTGTTCCATTGATCTATCTTTCTGTTTTTGTGCCAGTACCATACTGTCTTGATTACTGTAGCTTTGTAGTATAGTCTGAAGTCAGGGAGCCTGATTCCTCCAGCTCCATTTTTCGTTCTCAAGATTGCTTTGGCTATTCGGGGTCTTTTGTGTTTCCATACAAATTGTGAAATTTTTTGCTCTAGTTCTGTGAAAAATGCCAGTGGTAGTTTGATAGGGATTGCATTGAATCTGTAGACTGCTTTGGGTAGTAGAGTCATTTTCACAATGTTGATTCTTCCAATCCAAGAACATGGTACATCTCTCCATCTATTTGAATCCTCTTTAATTTCTTTCATCAGTGTCTTATAATTTTCTGCATACAGGTCTTTTGTCTCCTTAAGTAGGTTTATTCCTAGATATTTTATTCTTTTTGTTGCAATGGTAAATGGGAGTGTTTTCTTGATTTCACTTTCAGATTTTTCATCATTAGTATATAGGAATGCCAGAGATTTCTGTCCATTAATTTTGTATCCCGCTACTTTACCAAATTCATTGATTAGCTCTAGTAGTTTTCTGGTAGCATCCTTAGGATTCTCTATGTATAGTATCATGTCATCTGCAAACAGTGACAGCTTTACTTCTTCTTTTCCGATTTGGATTCCTTTTATTTCCTTTTCTTCTCTGATTGCTGTGGCTAAAACTTCCAAAACTATGTTGAATAAGAGTGGTGAGAGTGGGCAACCTTGTCTTGTTCCTGATCTTAGTGGAAATGGTTTCAGTTTTTCACCATTGAGGACGATGCTGGCTGTGGGTTTGTCATATATGGCCTTTATTATGTTGAGGAAAGTTCCCTCTATGCCTACTTTCTGCAGGGTTTTTATCATAAATGGGTGTTGAATTTTGTCGAAAGCTTTCTCTGCATCTATTGAGATGATCATATGGTTCTTCTCCTTCAACTTGTTAATATGGTGTATCACGTTGATTGATTTGCGTATATTGAAGAATCCCTGCATTCCGGGAATAAACCCCACTTGATCATGGTGTATGATCCTTTTAATGTGCTGTTGGATTCTGTTTGCTAGTATTTTGGTGAGGATTTTTGCATCTATGTTCATCAGTGATATTGGCCTGTACTTTTCTTTCTTTGTGACATCCTTGTCTGGTTTTGGTATCAAGGTGATGGTGGCCTCGTAGAATGAGGTTGGGAGTGTTCCTCCCTCTGCTATCTTTTGGAAGAGTTTGAGAAGGATAGGTGTTAGCTCTTCTCTAAATGCTTGATAGAATTCGCCTGTGAAGCCATCTTGTCCTGGGCTTTTGTTTGTTGGAAGATTTTTTATCACAGTTTCAATTTCAGTGCTTGTGATTGGTCTGTTCATATTTTCTATTTCTTCCTGATTCAGTCTTGGCAGGTTGTGCATTTCTAAGAATTTGTCCATTTCTTCCAGGTTGTCCATTTTATTGGCATAGAGTTGCTTGTAATAATCTCTCATGATCTTTTGTATTTCTGCAGTGTCAGTTGTTACTTCTCCTTTTTCATTTCTAATTCTATTGATTTGAGTCTTCTCCCTTTTTTTCTTGATGAGTCTGGCTAATGGTTTATCAATTTTGTTTATCTTCTCAAAGAACCAGCTTTTAGTTTTATGGATCTTTGCTATCGTTTCCTTCATTTCTTTTTCATTTATTTCTGATCTGATTTTTATGATTTCTTTCCTTCTGCTAACTTTGGGATGTTTTTGTTCTTCTTTCTCTAATTGCTTTAGGTGCAAGGTTAGGTTGTTTATTCAAGATGTTTCCTGTTTCTTAAGGTGGGATTGTATTGCTATAAACTTCCCTCTTAGAACTGCTTTTGCTGCATCCCATAGGTTTTGGGTCGTCGTGTCTCCATTGTCATTTGTTTCTAGGTATTTTTTAATTTCCTCTTTGATTTCTTCAGTGATCACTTCGTTATTGAGTAGTGTATTGTTCAGCCTCCATGTGTTTGTATTTTTTACAGATCTTTTCCTGTAATTGATGTCTAGTCTCATAGCATTGTGGTCGGAAAAGATACTTGATACAATTTCAATTTTCTTAAATTTACCAAGGCTTGATTTGTGACCCAAGATATGATCTATCCTGGAGAATGTTCCATGAGCACTTGAGAAAAATGTGTATTCTGTTGTTTTTGGATGGAATGTCCTATAAATATCAATTAAGTCCATCTTGTTTAATGTAGCATTTAAAGCTTGTGTTTCCTTATTTATTTTCATTTTGGATGATCTGTCCATTGGTGAAAGTGGGGTGTTAAAGTCCCCTACTATGATTGTGTTACTGTCGATTTCTCCTTTAATGGCTGTTAGTATTTGCCTTATGTATTGAGGTGCTCCTATGTTTGGTGCATACATATTTACAATTGTTATATCTTCTTCTTGGATCGATCCCTTGATCATTATGTAGTGTCCTTCTTTGTCTCTTCTAGTAGTCTTTATTTTAAAGTCTATTTTGTCTGATATGAGAATTGCTACTCCAGCTTTCTTTTGGTTTCCATTTGCATGGAATATCTTTTTCCGTCCCCTTACTTTCAGTCTGTATGTGTCTCTAGGTCTGAAGTGGGTCTCTTGTAGACAGCATATATATGGGTCTTGTTTTTGTATCCATTCAGCCAATCTGTGTCTTTTGGTGGGAGCATTTAGTCCATTTACATTTAAGGTAATTATCGATATGTATGTTCCTATTCCCATTTTCTTAATTGTTTTGGGTTCGTTATTGTAGGTCTTTTCCTTCTGTTGTGTTTCCTGCCTAGAGAAGTTCCTTTAGCATTTGTTGTAAAGCTGGTTTGGTGGTGCTGAACTCTCTCAGCTTTTGCTTGTCTGTAAACGTTTTAATTTCTCCATCAAATCTGAATGAGATCCTTGCTGGGTAGAGTAGTCTTGGTTGCAGGTTTTTCTCCTTCATCACTTTAATTATGTCCTGCCACTCCCTTCTGGCTTGTAGAGTTTCTGCTGAGAGATCAGCTGTTATCCTGATGGGGATTCCCTTGTGTGTTATTTGTTGTTTTTGCCTTGCTGCTTTTAATATGATTTCTTTGTGTTTAATTTTTGACAGTTTGATTAATATGTGTCTTGGCGTATTTCTCCTTGGATTTATTCTGTATGGGACTCTCTGTGCCTCCTGGACTTGATTAACTATTTCCTTTCCCATATTAGGGAAGTTTTCAACTATAATCTCTTCAAATATTTTCTCAGTCCCTTTCTTTTTCTCTTCTTCTTCTGGAACCCCTATGATTCGAATGTTGGTGCGTTTAATGTTGTCCCAGAGGTCTCTGAGACTGTCCTCAATTCTTTTCATTCTTTTTTCTTTATTTTGCTCTGCATTAGTTATTTCCACTATTTTATCTTCCACCTCCCTTATCCGTTCTTCTGCCTCAGTTATTCTGCTATTGATCCCATCTAGAGTATTTTTTATTTCATTTATTGTGTTTTTAATCGATGCTTGATTCATCTTTAGTTCTTCTAGGTCCTTGTTAACTGTTTCTTGCATTTTGTCTATTCTATTTCCAAGATTTTGGATCTGGGAAATAGAATCTTGGATCATCTTTACCATCATTATTCTGAATTCTTTTTCAGGTAGACTGCCTATTACCTCTTCATTTGTTAGGTCTGGTGGGTTCTTATCTTGCTCCTTCTCCTGCTGTGTGTGTTTCTGTCTTCTCATTTTGCTTATGTTACTGTGTTTGGGGTCTCCTTTTTGCAGGCTGCAGGTTCGTAGTTCCCGTTGTTTTTGGTGTCTGTCCCCAGTGGCTAAGGTTGGTTTAGTGGGTTGTGTAGGCTTCCTGGTGGTGGGGACTAGTGCCTGTGTTCTGGTGGATGAGGCTGGATCTTGTCTTTCTGGTGGGCAGGTCCACGTCTGGTGGTGTGATTTGGGTTGTCTGTGGACTTTTTATGATTTTAGGCCACCTTTCTTCTAATGGGTGGCGTTGTGTTCCTGTCTTGCTAGTTGTTTGGCATAGGGTGTCCAGCACTGTAGCTTGCTGGTCGTTGAGTGAAGCTGGGTGCTGGTGTTGAGATGGAGATCTCTGGAAGATTTTCGCCGTTCGATATTATGTGGAGCTGGGAGGTCTCTTGTTGACCAGTGTCCTGAATTTGGCTCTCCCACCTCAGAGGCACAGCACTGACTCCTGGCTCCTCAATTTGGGATGATTTGTTTTCTATTCATGTATTCCACAAATGCAGAGTACATCAAGTTGATTGTGGATCTTTAATCCACTGCTTCTGAGGCTGCTGGGAGAGGTTTCCCTTTCTCTTCTTTGTTCTCACAGCTCCTGGGTCTCAGCTTTGGATTTGGCCCCGCCTCTGCGTGTAGGTCGCCGGAGGGCGTCTGTTCTTCGCTCAGACAGGACAGGGTTAAACGAGCAGCCTCTTCGGGGACTCTGGCTCACTCAGGCGGGGCGGGAGGGAGGGGCACGGAGTGCGGGGCGAGCCTGCAGTGGCAGATGTCGGCGTGATGTTGCACTAGCCCGAGGCGCGCCATGCGTTCTCCCAGGGAAGCCGCCCCTGGATCCCGGGACCCCGGCAGTGGCGGGCTGAACAGGCTCCCGGAAGGGCGGTGTGGACAGTGACTTGCGCTCGCACACAGGCTTCTTGGCGGCGGCAGCAGCAGCCCCAGTGTCCTACGCCCGTCTCTGGGCTCCGCGCTTTCAGCCGCGACTCGCGCCTGTCTGTGGAGCCCCTTTAAGCAGCGCTCTTAATCCCCTCTCCTCGCGCACCAGGAAACCAAGAGGGAAGAAAAAGTCTCTTGCTTCTTCGGCAGCTCCAGGGTTTTCCCGGACTCCCTCCCGGCTAGCTGTGGCGCATTAGCCCCCTTCAGGCTGAGTTCTCGCCGCCAGCCCCAGTCCTCTCCCTGTGCTCTGACCGAAGCCCGAGCCTCAGCTTCCAGCGCCGCCCGCCCCATCGGGCGAGCAGACAAGCCTCTCGGGCTGGTGAGTGCCGCTCGGCACTGCTCCTCTGTGCGGGAATCTCTCCGCTTTGCCCTACCCAGGTATGTGGGGAGTTTCTTGCCTTTTGGGAGGTCAGGGGTCTTCTGCCAGCGTTCAGTATGTGTTCTGTAGGAGATGTTCCACGTGTAGCTGTATTTCTGGTGTATCCATGGGGAGGAAGGTGATCTCCGCATCTTACTCTTCCCCCATCTTACCCGGAAGTCCTAATTTCATTCTTTTATGTGTAGGGGTCAAGTTTTCGCAGCACCAATTACTGAAGAGACTGTCTTTTCTCCATTGTATATCCTTAGCTCCTTTGTCATAGATGAGATAGCCATAGGTATGTAGGTTTATTTCTGGGCTTTCTGTCCTGTTCCATTGAACTGTGTTTATGCCAATCTACATACACTTGATTCCATTATGGAGACATATAAATACATAGGTTTCAAGATTTTTACCAGTCAGATATATTCCTCTTCAGTGAATAGGGTGTTTTGTGTCCAGTTCATTGAGAAAGGAGTTGGTCTTGTCTATTAGATATTTGTTATATGGAATGGTATCTGTGCTAATTTCAAACTCTGGTTTTACGCATCACCCCACATCACCTTTCCCCTTAAGGAGGCATAAGTGTGTTTTCTAAATGTGTAACTCTGTTCTCTTTTGAAATTCAGTTTATGTGTAGCCATGTTTACGTTCCCTCTATAAGTGATATATTACAATAAGTTTCTTTTTCTTTGTGGCTCATTTCACTTAGCATCATCGTACATAAAGCCACTCATTATGCTGCTATTGGCCTTATGACACTGATTTTATGTCTGAGTGACATTCCATTGTATATAAGTACCACAACATCTCTATCCATTATTTTTTCCTTTCCTGGGATATTTAAAGTGTACTGAAGTTGAGGTTCTTGTAACCAGAGCAGCCCTAAACTTTGGGGTGGCTGTGTGTTGTGGATTTTTAGTTTTCCCAAAATACACGCCCATGAGTGGAAGTGTGCTATGCTCTGTAGCTCTGTTTTAGAAAACAACATACAGTCCTCCAGAGAGGCTGTTGACAATTTACATTCTGCCAAACGGCGTAACCAGGCTCCCTTTTCTCCCTGGCCTGTCTTGTATTTGTGGTTTTTACACTATTTGCAGATGGCCCTTTTGACCGGAGGTAAGTGACACTTCTATGTAGTGTGGGTTTGCAATGCCTGATGGCTTGCTTGGCCAAAAAGGGTGTATGCATTTTTTCCCGAATATATTCAAGAAAATACACATACTCCCTTTTTGGCCAAGGACAACATTGTTGAAGTTCTGTCGCTTTTCATGTGCTTTAAAGATGACTCCAATCTACCTCTTGAAATCTGTTTCCTTCAATTCTGCCTTGCATTCAAATCCTCTTCACTGCCTTACCTCAATATATTTCTGGATGATAGTTGTCCCTTATAACTCTGCAAGTTTGTGAATTGCTGTGCCCCTGATTTCCATTTTTCAAATCGCCTATTTGTGAGCTGGCTGCAATACCACAGGATGGCTTTTGGCCCTAGTCTAGTCCCGGGGCTGCAGGCTGAGCCTTTGGTTAATTCTTCTTCCTGATGTGAAAATAGAGAGACATGTGCCCACCCAAACACCTACAGCTACTCTCTCACTTGTTTCCCCTCTTCCTGTTCATCCTCTGCACAATTTGCAAACTGTGCATAACAGGAGGGTAAATCCGTGGACACTCCAAGTGGGGAGATTTTCAGTAATGCGGATGGAATGGCGAAGCTGAACACGACGAAAGGAAAAATGAGGTACCTTTTAGAAAACTTTCCCGATTACACAGTGTACCATCCACTGCGTTTCCCATGCATGTTTTAACTGTAGGAAGATTCCCTTAAACCTGGAGAGTTGGGACCACTAGAATGGGTAGCACACAGTATTGCTCTAAGTGGTGTTCTTTTGCTCACACAACCTCAGCAATCTTGTCAGCTCCAAGTGTCCAGTCTTATGTCTCATCCAGCTGTGGGTGTAAAGGTGGTCAATCCAGGTTGCATCACAGGCCCTGAACGTAATTTTTAAGAATTTCTCTGTGTTTCGCTGTTTTTGCATTTTGCTTTTGAAATTTATTTTTATAAGGGGGTTTAGCTGAATTTCAGTGCAATGTTCATGCCGTTATACACACACATGATCCCTTTACGGAGACATGAGAATACATATGTTTTAAAATTCCTAAAGTCAGATATATTCCTCTGCAATGAATAGGGGGTGTTGAGTCCAGTTCATTGTGCCGGGAGTAGTTGTTGTCTATTACATACTTGGTTTATGTAACGGGATCTGTGCTAATTCAAAACTGTGGTATAATGCATTACCCCACCTCTCCTTTCCCCATAAGCAGGTAGAAGATTGTTTTCTAAATGTGTGACTCTGTTGTGTTTGTAATTCAGTTCATGTGTAGCCATGTGTACATTCCCGCTATGAGTCATATCTTATGATAAGATTCGTTACTCTGTTCTCTTTCCTAACTAAGTTCATGTGTAGCCATCTTTACAGGACCTTCATAAGTGATATCTTATGATAACTTTCTTTTTCTCTGTGACTTATTTCACTTAGAATCATCGTACCTGGTCCACTCATTTTGCTGTTACTGGCCTTATGACATTGATTTCATGGCTGAGGGATATTCCATCGTACGTAAGTATCACAATTTCTTGAACCGTTTTTGTCTTTCCTGAGATATTTAAGGTGTACCCAAGTTGAGGTTCTTGTAAGCAGAGCAGCCCTAAATTTTGGGGTGGCTCTGTCTTATTGATTTTCATTTCCCCCAAGATATATTCCATAGACTGGAAGTGCCCTCGGCTCTGTAGCTCTGTTTTTTACTTGTTTTAGTGAACACAATGCACTCCTCCAGAGAGGCAGTTGGCAATTTACATCCTGCCCATCAGCATAACTAGGCTCCCTGTTCTCCAGGACATGTCTTGCCTTTCTGGTTTTTACACAATTTGTGATGTCCGTTTTGACTGGTGGGTAGTGATACTTCTTTGTAGTGCAGATTTGCATTGCCCGCTTGCTTGCTTGGCCATAAAGGGCGTATGCGTTTTCTCCTGAATATATTCAGGAGAAAACGCATACGCCCTTTATGGCGAAGTGCATCATTGTCGAAGTTGTGCCCCTTTTCCTGTGCTTTAAAGGCGATTCCAATGTACCTCTTGAAATCTGTTTCCTGCAATTCTGGTTCGCTTTCAAGTATGCCTCGTTGCCTTTCCTCAACAGATTTTTGGCCGATAGTTGTCCTTTATTACTCTGCCAGTTTGTGAATTGTTGTGCCCCTGAGTTCCATTTTTCAACTCGTTTTTTGTGAGCTGACCGCAAGTCCAAAATTTTGGTTCAGGACCTATACTGGTTCCCGGCGGGTGGCTGAGACTGTTGTTAATTCTTCTTCCTGCCAGGAAAGAGAGTGTCATGTGCCCGTCAAAATGCCTAACAGCTACTCTCTCATTGGTTCTCCCTCTTCCCTTTCATCCTCTGACAAATTGGCAACCTGTGCTAACCAGGAGGTTAAAGGGTCTGTCTCTCCAAGTTGGGAGATTGATAGTAAAGCAGTTGGAAATTCAAACCCGAGCACCAGGAGAGGGACTATTTGTTGAGTTTCAGAAACATTTTGTATTCACAGTGTGTCCATTCTCTAGGTTTCCTGTACATTTTATAGCTGTAGTAATATTCCCTTCAATGTGGAGAGTTGGGACCATTGCAATGTGTGCCACACATTATTGCTTTAAATGCTCTGCATTTCCTCACCGAATCTCACCAATCCTCTCAGTCCCAAGTGTCCAACCTTATGCCACATCCAGCTGTCATTGTCGATAGGGTCATTCCAGGTTTCATCAGAGCCCCTGAAGGAATTGTCAAGAATTTCCCTGTTTTTTTGTTTTGTTTTTGAAATTCCTTTTTATAGTGGGTTTGAACTGATTCTCACTGCCATGTTTATGCCAGTCTAGAAACACTTGATTCCCTTATGGAGACAAATCAATACATAGGTTTTAATAATCTTACTAGTCAGATCGACTCCTCTGTGGTAAATAGGAGGTTTTGAGTCATTTTCACTAAGTTAGGTGTAGGGCTTGTCTCTTCCGTAGTTGGTTTTGGAACGGTACATGTACTAATATCAAACTCTGGTTTTATGCATCACTCCACCTCTTCTTCCCCCTTAAGCAGGCATAAGAGTGTTTTCTAAATGTGAGACTCTGTTCTCTTTCCTAACTCAGTTCATGTGTAGCCATGTTAACAGGACCTTCATAAGTGATATCTTATGATAAGTTTCTTTTTCTCTGTGACTTATTTCACTTACAATCATCGTAACTGAATCCACTCATTTTGCTGCTACTGGCCTTGTGACATTGATTTCATGGCTGAGGGATATTCCATCATACCGAAGTAACACAAATTCTTGAACCATTTTTGTCTTTCCTGGGATATTTAAGGTGTACCCAAGTTGAGGTTCTTGTAAGCAGTGCAGACCTAAATTTTGGGGTGGCTCTGTCTTATTGATTTTCAGGTTCCCCAAGGTATATTCTCTAGACTGGAAGTGCCCTTGGCTCTGTAGCTCTGTTGTTTACTTGTTTTAGGGAACACAATGCACTCCTCCAGATAGGCAGTTGGCAATTTACATCCTGCCTATCAGCATAACTAGGTTCCCTGTTCTCCAGGGCCTATCTTGCCTTTCTGGTTTTTACACATTTTGTGGATGTCCCTTTTGACTGGCAGGAAGTGATACTTCTTTGTAGTACAGATTTGCATTGCCCGCTTGCTTGCTTGGCCAAAAATGGTGTATGCATTTTCTCCTGAATATATTCAGGAGAAAACGCATACGCCCATTTTGGACAAGTGCATCATTGTCAATGTTGTGCCCCTCTTCCTGTGCTTTAAAGGCAATTCCAATGTACCTCTTAAACTCTGTTTCCTGCTATTCTGGCTCGCTTTCAAGTCCACCTCGTTGCCTTCCCTCAATAGATTTTTGGACGATAGTTGTCCTTTATTACTCTGCCATTTGGTGAATTGCTGTGCCCCTGAGCTCCATTTATCAACTCGTTTTTTGTGAGCTGACCAGATGTCAAAAATTTTGGTTCAGGACCTATACTGGTTCCCGGCGGGTGGCTGAGACTTTGGTTAATTCTTCTTCCTGCCAGGAAATTAGAGTGACATGTGCCCGTCCATACGCCTAACAGCTACTCTCTCATTGGTTCTCCCTCTTCCCTTTCATCCTCTGCAGATTGGCAACCTGTGCGAAACAGGAGGTTAAAGGGGCTTTCTCTCCAACTTGGGAGATTGATAGTAAAGCTGTTGGAAAGTCAAACCAGAGCTCCAGAAGAGGGACAATTAGTTGAGGTTTAGAAACCTTTCGTATTCACAGTGTGTCCATTCTCTAGGTTTCCCGTACATGTTATAGCTATAGTAATATTCCCTTCAACCTGGAGAGTTGGATCCATTGGAATGTGTGCCATGCATTATTACTTTAAATGGTCTGCATTTGCTCACCAAATCTCACCAATCCTCTCATTCCCAAGTGTGCAGACTTATGCCACATCCAGCTGTCCTTGTAAATAGGGTCATTCCAGGTTTCCTCAGAGCCCCTGAAGGAAATGTAAAGAATTTCCCTTTTTTTTTTGTTTTGTTTGTGAAATTCCTTTTTATAGTGGGTTTGAGATGATTCTCACTGCCATGTTTATGCCAGTGAGGACACACTTGATTCCCTTTCTGAGACATATCAATACATAGGTTTTAAGATTCTTACTAGTCAGATATATTCCTCTGCGGGAAGTATGGGGTTTTGAGTCCCTTTCAATGAAGAGGGTGAAAGTCTTGTCTATTCCGTAGTTGTTTTTTGGAACTGTACCTGTACTAATATCAAACTCTGGTTTTATGCATCACCCAACCTCTCCTTCCCTTTAAGCAGGCATAAGAGTGTTTTCTAAATGTGAGACTCTGTTCTCTTTCTTAACTCAGTTCATGTGTAGCCATGTTAACAGGACCTTCATAAGTGATATCTTATGATATGTTTCTTTTTCTCTGTGGCTTATTTCACCTAGAATCTTCGTACCTAAAAGCACCCATTTTACTGCTTTTGGTCTTATGACATTGATTTCATGTCTGAGGGATATTCAATCGTACGTAAGTACCACAATTTCTTGAGCCATTTTTGTGTTTGCTGGGATATTTAAGGTGATCCAAAGTTGACGTTTTTGTAAGGATTGCAGCCCTAAATTTTGGGGTTGCTCCGGCTTATTGATTTTCAGGCTTCCCAAAGTATATTCCCTAGACTGGAAGAACCCTTGGCTCTGTAGCTCTGTTGTTTACTTGTTTTAGGGAACACAATGCACTCCACCAGAGAGGCAGTTGGTAATTTACATCCTGCCCATCAGCATAACTAGGCTCCCTGTTCTCTAGGGCCTGTCTTGTCTTTCTGGTTTTTACACATTTTGCAGATGTCCCTTTTGACTGGTGGAAAGTGATACTTCTTTGTAGTGCAGATTTGCATTGCCCACTTGCTTGCTTGGCCAAAAAGTTCATAATCGTTTTCTCCTGAATATATTCAGGAGAAAACGCATACGCCCTTTTTGCCTCAGTGAATCATTGTAGAAGTTGTGACCCTCTTGCTGTACTTTAAAGGCGATTCCAATGTACCTCTTGAAATCTGTTTCCTGCTATTGTGATTCGCTTTAAAGTCCGCCTTGATGCCTTCCCTCAACAGATTTTCGGACGATAGTTTTCCTTTATTACTCTGCCAGTTGGTGAATTGCTGTGCCCCTGAGCTCTATTTTTCAACTCGTTTTTTGTGAGCTGACCGCAGGTCCAACATTTTGGTTCAGGACCAATACTGGTTCTCGGCGGGTTGCCGAGACTTTGATTAATACTTCTTCCTGCCGGGAAATTAGAGTGACATGTGCCCGTCCAAATGCCTAACAGCTACTCTCTCATTGGTTCTCCCTCTTCCCTTTCATCATCTGCCAAACTGGCATCCTGTGTGAACCAGGATGTTAAATGGGCTCTTTCTCCAAGTTAGGAGATTCATAGTAAAGCAGTTGGAAAATCAGACCGGAGCACCAGGAGAGTGAATATTAGTTGAGTTTTAGAAACCTTTCATATTCACAGTGTGTCCATTCTCTAGGTTTCCCGTACATGTTACATCTGTAGTAATATTCCCTTCAACCTGGAGAGTTGGGACCAATGGAATGTGTGCCACGCATTATTGCTTTAAATGGTCTGCATTTGCTCACCGAATCTCACCAATCCTCTCAGTCCCAAGAGTCCTGCCTTATGTCACACCCAGCTTTTGTTGTAGATAGGGTCATTCCAGGTTTCATCAGAGCCCCTGAAGGAATTGTAAAGAATTTCCCTGTTTTGTTGGTTTGTTTTTGAAATTACTTTTTATAGTGGGTTTGAGCTGATTCTCACTGCCATGTTTATGCCAGTCTCGACACACTTGATTCCCATATGGAGACGTATCAATACATAGGTTTTAATATTCTTACTAATCAGATATATTCCTCGGTGGGAAATATTTGGTTTTGAGTCCCTTTTACTGAGGATGGTGTCGGTCTTGTCTATTCCATATTTGGTTTTTGGAACGGTACCTGTACTAATATCAATCTCTGGTTTTATGCATCACCCCACCTCCTCTTCCCCCTTAAGCAGGGATAAGAGTGTTTTCTAAATGTGAGACTGTATTCTCTTTCCTAACTCAGTTCAGGTGTAGCCATGTTTACAGGACCTTCATAAGTGATATCTTATGATATGTTTCTATTTCTCTGTGACTTATTTCACTTAGAATCATCGTACCTGAATCCAATCCTTTTGCTACTACTGACCTCATCACATTGATTTCATGGCTGAGGGATATTCCATCGTACGTAAGTACCACAATTTCTTGAACCATTTTAGTCTTTCCTGGGATATTTCAGGTGTACCCAAGTTGAGGTTCTTGTAAGCAGTGCAGCCCTAAATTTTGGGGTGGGTCTGACTTATTGATTTTCAGTTTTCCCACGGTATATTACCTAGACTGGAAGTGTACTTGGCTCTGTAGCTCTGTTGTTTACTTGTTTTAGGGAACACAATGCACTCCTCCAGAGAGGCAGTTGGCAATTTACATCCCGCCCATCAGCATAACTAAGCTCCCTGTTCTCCAGGGCCTGTGTTGCCTTTCTACTTTTTACACATTTTGCAGATGTCCCTTTTGTCCAGTGGGAAGTGATACTGCTTTGTAGTGCAGATTTTCATTGCCCGGATGCTTGGTCGATCAAAAAGTGTGTATGCGTTATCTCCTGAATATATTCAGGAGATAACACATACGCTCTTTTTGGCCCATTGCATCATTGTCGAAGTTGTGCCCCTCTTCCTGTGCTTTAAAGACGATTCCAATGTACCTCTTGAAATCTGTTTCCTGCTATTCTGGCTCGCTTTCAAGTCCACCTCGTTGCCTTCCCTCAACAGATTTTTGGACGATAGTTTTCCTTTATTACTCTGCCCGTTTGTGAATTGCTGTGCCCCTGAGCTCCATTTTTCAACTCGTTTTTTGTGAGCTGACTGCAAGTCCAAAATTTTGGTTCAGGACCTATACTTGTTCCAGGCGGGTGGCTGAGACATTGATTAATTCTGCTTCCTGCCGGGAAATTAGAGTGACATGTGCCCATCCAAATGCCTAACAGCTACTCTCTCATTGGTTCTCCATCTTACCTTTCATCCTCTGCCAATTGGCAACATGTGAGAACCAGGAGTTTAAAGGGGCTGTCTCTCCAATTTGGAAGATTAATAGTAAAGCAGTTGGAAAATCAGACCGTAGCACCAGGAGAGGGAATATTAGTTGAGTTTTAGAAACCTTTCGTATTCACAGTTTGTCCATTCTCTAGGTTTCCCATACATGTTACAGCTGTAGTAATATTCCCTTCAACCTGGAGAGTTGGGACCCGTGGAATGTGTGCCACACATTATTGCCCTAAATGGTCTGAATTTGCTCACCGAATCTCACCAATCCTCTCAGTCCCAAGTGTCCAGCCTTATGCCACATCCAGCTGTCATTGTAGATAGTGTCATTCCAGGTTTCATCAGAGCCCCTGAAGGAATTTTAAAGAATTTCCCTGTTTTTTTGTTTTTTTATTGAAATACCTCCTTAGTGGGTTTGAGCTGATTCTCACTGCCATGTTTATGCCAGTCTAGACACACTTGATTACCTTATGGAGACATATCGATACATAGGTTTTAAGATTTATACTAGTCAGATGTATTCCTCTGCGGGAAATATGAGGGTTTGAGTTCCTTTAACTGAGGAAAGTTTAGGTCTTGTCTATTCCGTATTTGGATTTTGGAACGGTACCTGTACTAATATCAATCTCTGGTTTTATGCATCACCACACCTCTCCTTCCCCCTTAAGAAGGCATAAGGGTGTTTTCCGAATGTGAGACTCTGTTCTCTTTCCTAACTCACTTCATGTGTAGCCATGTTTACAGTACGTTCATAAGTGATATCTTATGATAAGTTTTTTTTTCTCTGTGACTTATTTTCCTTAGAATCATCGTACCTGAATCCACTCATTTTGCTGCTACTGGCCTTATGACATTGATTTCATGGCTGAGAGATATTCCATCGTACATAAGTACCACAATTTCTTGAACCATTTTTGTCTTTCCTGGGATATTTCAGGTGTACCCAAGTTGAGGTTCTTGTAAGCAGTGCAGCCCTAAATTTTGGGGTGGCTCTGTCTTATTGATTTTCAGTTTTCCCAAGGTATATTCCCTAGACTGGAAGTGCACTTGGCTCTGTAGCTCTGTTGTTTACTTTTTTGGGGGAACACAATGCATTCTTCCAGAGAGGCAGTTGGCAATTTACATCCCGCCCATCAGCATAACTAGGCTCCCTGTTCTCCAGGGCCTGTGTTGCCTTTCTAGTTTTTACACATTTTGCAGATGTCCCTTTTGTCCATTGGGAAGTGATACTGCTTTGTAGTGCAGATTTGCATTGCCCGCTTGCTTGCTTGGCCAAAAAGGGCATATGCATTTTCTCCTGAATATATTCTGGAGAAAACTCATATGCACTTTTTGGCCAAGTGCATCATTGTCGACAATGAGCCCCTCTTGCTGTGCTTAAAAGGCGATTCCAAAGTACCTCTTGAAATTTGTTTCATGCTATTGGGCCTCGTTTTCAAGTCCGCCTCATTGCCATCCCTCAAATGATTTTTGGACGATAGTTGTCGTTCATTACGCTGCCAGTTTTTGAATTGCTGTGCCCCAGAGCTCCATTTTTCAACTCGTTTTTTGTAAGCTGACAGCAAATCAACAGTTTTGGTTGAGGACCTGTACTGGTTCCTGGCGGGTGACTAAGACTTTGGTTAATATTTCTTCCTGACGGGAAATTAGAGTGACATGTGCCATTCCAAATGCCTAACAGCAACTCTCTCATTGGTTCTCCATCTTACGTTTCATCCTCTGCCAATTGGCAACATGTGAGAACCAGGAGGTTAAAGGGGCTGTCTCAACAAGTTGGGAGATTGATAGTAAAGCATTTGGAAATTCAAACTGGAGCAACAGTAGAGGGATTATTAGTTGAGTTTTAAAAACCTTTCATATTCACAGTGTGTCCATTCTCTAGGTTTCCCGTAAATGTTATAGCTGTAGTAGTATTCCCTTCAACCTGCGGAGTTGGGACCATGGGAATGTGTGCCACACATTATTGCTTTAAATGCTCTGCATTTCCTCACCGAAACTCACCAATCCTCTCAGTCCCAAGTGTCCAGACTTATGCCACATCCAGCTGTCATTGTAGATAGGGTCATTCCGGGTTTCATCAGAGCCCCTGAAGGAATTGTAAACAATTTCCCTGTTTTTTTGTTTTGTTTTTGAAATTCCTTTTTATATTGGGTTTGATCTGATTCTCACTGCCATGTTTATGCCAGTTAGGACACACTTGATTCCCTTACGGAGACATATCAATATATATGTTTTAATATTCTTACTAATCAGATATATTCCTCTGCGGGAAATATGGGGTTTTGAGTCCCTTTCACTGAGGAAAGTGTAGGGATTGACTCTTCCGTAGTTGGTTTTTGCAACGGTACATGTACTAATATCAAACTCTGGTTTTATGCATCACCCCACCTCTCCTTCCCACTTAAGCAGGCATAAGAGTGTTTTCTAAATGTGAGACTCTGTTCTCTTTCCTAACTCAGTTCATGTGTAGCCATGTTTACAGGACCTTCATAATTGATATCTTATGATAAGTTTCTTTTTCTCTGTGACTTATTTCACTTAGAATCATCGTACCTGAATCCAATCATTTTGCTGCTACTGGCCTTATGACATTGATTTCATGGCTGAGAGATATTCCATCGTACGTATGTACCACAATTTCTTGAACCATTTTTGTCTTTCCTGGGATATTTCAGGTTTACCCAAGTTGAGGTTCTTGTAAGCAGTGCAGCCCTAAATTTTGGGGTGGCTCTGTCTTATTGATTTTCAGTTTTCCCAAGGTATATTCCCTAGACTGAAAGTGCACTTGGCTCTGTAGCTCTGTTGTTTACTTGTTTTAGGGAACACAATGCACTCCTCTAGAGAGGCAGTTGGCATTTTACATCCCGCCCATCAGCATAACTAGGCTCCCTGTTCTCCAGGGCCTGTGTTGCCTTTCTAGTTTTTACACATTTTGCAGATGTCCCTTTTGTCCAGTGGGAAGTGATACTGTATTGTAGTGCAGATTCTCATTGCCCGCTAGCTTGCTTGGCCAAAAAGGGCATATGCATTTTCTCCTGAATATATTCTAGAGAAAACTCATATGCACTTTTTGGCCAAGTGCATCATTGTCGACAATGAGCCCCTCTTGCTGTGCTTAAAAGGCGATTCCAAAGTACCTCTTGAAATTTGTTTCATGCTATTGGGCCTCGTTTTCAAGTCCGCCTCATTACCATCCCTCAAAAGATTTTTGGACGATAGTTGTCGTTCATTACGCTGCCAGTTTTTGAATTGCTGTGCCCCAGAGTTCCATTTTTCAACTCGTTTTTTGTAAGCTGACAGCAAATCCACAATTTTGGTTGAGGACCTGTACTGGTTCCTGGCGGGTGACAGAGACTTTGGTTAATATTTCTTCCTGACGGGAAATTAGAGTGACATGTGCCAGTCCAAATGCCTAACAGCTACTCTCTCATTGGTTCTCCCTCTTCCCTTTCATCCTCTGCCAAATTGGCAACCTGTGCGAACCAGGAGGTTAAAGGGTCTGTCTCTCCAAGTTGGGAGATTGATAGTGAAGCCGTTGGAAACTCAAACTGGAGCACCAGGATAGGGACTATTAGGTGAGTTTTAGAATCCTTTCGTATTCACAGTGTGTCCATTCTCTACGTTTCCCATACAAGTTATAACTGTAGACATATTCCCTTTTACCTGTCGACTTGGGACCCATGGAATTGGTGGCATGTATTATTGCTTTAAACGGTCTGCATTTTCTCATCCAATCTCACCAATCCTCTCAGTCCCAAGTGTCCAGCCTTATGTCTCATCCAGCTGTCATTTTAGATAGGGTCATTCCTGGTTTCATCAGAACACCTGAAGGAATTGTGTTAGAATTTCGCTGTTTTTTTGTTTTGTTTTTGAAAATCATTTATATAATGAGGTTGAGCTGATTTTCACTGACGTGTTTATGCCGGTCTAGACACATTTTATTCCCTTTTGGAGACATATCAATACATAGGTGTTAAGATTCTTACTAGTCAGATATATTCCTCTGAGGGAATAGGGCTGTTGAGTCCCGTTCACTGAGGAAGGAGTAGGTCTTTTCTCTTCTGTATTTGGATTATGCAACGGTATCTGTGCTAATATCAAACTCTGGTTTTGTTCATCTGCCAACCTCTCCTTTCCCCTTAAGCAGGCATAAGTAAGTTTTCTAAATGTGAGACTCTGTTCTCTTTCCTAATTCTGTTCATGGGTAGCCATGTTTACATTTCCTTCATCAGTGATATCTTATGTCAGAATGCTCCACGACTCTTGTCATCATAATGCTCCATGATGCTCGTCATCAAAATTATCCATGGCCTTCTCATCACAATGCTCCACCGTCTTGCCATCACATTGCTCCATGCCCTGGTCATCTCAATGCTCCATGTCCCTTGTCATCACAATTCTCCACGTCCTTATCATCACAGTGCTCCTTGACACTCCTCCTCACAATGTTATATGCTCTTGTCATCACAATTCTGCATGCACTTGTCATCACAATGCTCAAGGACCCCTGTCATAGCAAGCTCCATGCGCTTGTCATCACAATGTTTCATACCTGGTCATTAAAATTCTCAATTGCCCTTGTCATCACAATGATCCATGCCCTTGTCATCACAAAGCTCCTTTACCTTTGTCATCACAATCCTCCATGACACTTGGCATCACAATGCTCCATATCATTGCCATCACAATGGAACATGACATATGTCATCACAATGCTCCCTGACACCTATCTTAACAATAATCCATGACGTTGTCATGACAATGCTCCATGCCATTGTCATCACAATGCTCCAAGCCCTTGTCATCACAATGCTCCAAGCCCTTGTCATCACAATACTCCATGCCCTTGTCATCACAATGCTCCATGACCTCTGCCATCACAATGTTCCCTGACACCTGTCATCACAATGCTCCATGCCCCTTGTCAGTACAGTGCTCCATGATGCTCGTCATCACAATTACCCAAGGTCTTCTCATCACAATGCTTCAGGGATTTACCATCAAAATGCTCCATGCCCCTGTCATCACAATGCTCCATGCCCTTGACATCCCAATGCTCCATGACCGCTGTCATCACAATGCTCCGTGACTCCATTCATCAAAATGCTTCATGATCTTTGTGATCACAATGGTCAGTGCCCTCATCATCACAAGGCTCTGTGACCTGTCACCACAATGCTCCATGAACTTTTCATCACAATGCTCCATGACCCTTGTCATCACAATTCTCCATGCCTTTCTCAGCACAATACGAAAAGACACTTGTCATCACAATGCTCCATGTGCTTGTCAACACAATGCTCCACCAGCTTGTCATCACAATGCTCCCTGCACTTCTCATCAAAATGCTCTGTCACCACTGATATCACACTGTTTCATAAGTAGTCATCACAATACTCCCTCACCCTTCTCATTACAATGTTCCATGACCACTGTCATCACAATACTACATGCACTTATCATCACAGTGCGCCATGACCCCTGACCTCAAAATGCTCCATAACATATGTCATCAAAATGCTCCATAACATTTGTCATCACAAAGCTCAATGACCCTTGGCATCACAATGCTCCATGTCATTGTCATCACTGTGCTCCAGGAACCTTCTCATCAGATTGCTCCATGCCCTTGTCATCACAAATGTCCGTGACGCTTGTCATCACAATGTTCGATGCTCTTCTCATAACAATGCTCCATGCCCTTGTCATTACAGTCCTCCATGAACCCTGTACCACAGTGTACCAGGCCCTTGTCATCACAGTGCTCCAGGCCCACTCTCATCACAATAATCCATGAAACTTTTCAGACCAATGTGCCATGGCCTTGTCATCACAATGCTCCATTACCACTGTCATAACAATGCTCCATGATCCCAGTCATCACAATGTTCCACAGCCTTGTCATCACAAGGCTCCATGACCCTTGTCATCACAAGGCTCCATACACATGAAATCACAATGTTCCATGTCCTTGTCATCACAAAGGTCCATGATGCATGTCTTCAGAATGCTCCATGGCTTTCTCATCACAATGCACCATTCCCTTGTCATCAGAATGCTCCACGATCCCTGTAATCACAATGCTCCATGCCCATTTTCATTAGAATGCTCTATGAGAATTTCATCAGAAGGCTCCATGGTTTTCTCATCACAGTGCTGCAGGACCTTGTCATCACAATGCTCCTTTCTCTTGTCATCAGAATGCTCCATGACTCCTGTCATCACAATACTCCATGAACATTTTCATCCCAGTGTTCCATGACATTCTCAGCACAGTGCTCCTTGACACCTGTCATCACAATGCTCCATGATCAATGTCATCACAACCCTACATGACCTCTGACAACACAATGATCTGGGACTCTTGTCATCAAAATGCTCCATGACACTTGTCATCACAATGATCCATGCCCTTGTCATCACAATGCGCCATGCCCACTGTCATCACAATAATCCATGAAACTTGTCAGATTAATGTTCCATGCCCCTGTCATCACAATGTTCCATGCCCTTGTCATCACAATGCTCCATGACACCTCTCATCACAATGCTCCGTGACTCCAGTCATCACAATGCTTCATGACCTTTGTCATCACAATGGTCCATGCCCTGGTCACACAAGGCTCTGTGATCTTTGTCACCACAATGCTCCATGCCCTTGTCATCATAATGCTCCATGCCCACTGTCATCACAATAATCCATGAAAATTGTCAGACCAATGATCCTTGCCCTCGTCACACGAGGCTCTGTGATCTTTGTCACTACAATGCTCCATGAACTTTTCTTCACACTGCTCTGTGTCCCTTGTCATCACAATGCTCCATGCCATTGTCAGCACTATGCTCCATGACACTTGTCATCACAAGGCTCCATGGCCCTCTCATCACAATGCTCCAGGACCTTCTCATCGCATTGCTCCATTCCTTTCTCATCACAATGCTCCATGACCCCTGTCATCACAGTACTACATGAAAATGTTCAGCCCAATGCTCCATGACCTTCTCATCACAATGCTCCATGACCCATGTCATCACAATGCTACATGACCACAGCCATCAAAATGATCCATGCCACTTGTCATCAGAATATTCCATACGCTTGTCATCCCCATGCTCCATGACCCCTGTAATCACAATGGCCCTTGACGCTTGTTGTCACATAGCTCCATGACACTTGTCATCACGGTGCTCCATGCCTTTGTCAGCAAAATGCTACATGACCTTTTCATCACAATGCTCCATGCACTTGTCCTCACAATTCTCCATTACCAGTGTCATCACAATCCTCCATGAACTTTGGGATCACATTGCTTCATGCCCTTGTCATCACAATGCTCCATGATTCTTGAAATAAAAATGATCCATGACCTCTCTCATCACAATGCTCCAAACACTTGTGATCACAATGTTCCATAACACTTGTCATCACAACGCTCCATAACACTTTTCATCACAATGCTCCATGATGCCTGTCATCACAATAATGCATGCCCTTTTCATCACAATGCTCCATGAACTTTGTCATCACAATGCTCAATACACTTGTCATCACAATGCTCCCTGACACTTTTCCTCAGAATGCTCCTTGAACCCTGTCTTGAAAAGGCTACATGCCTTTTTCATCAAAATGCTCCATGCCCTTTTTCTCACAATGCTCCATGCCATTGTCATCACAATACTCCACAAGCTTGTCATCAGAATGCTCCAAGACCCTTGCCATCACAATGCTCCATGACCCCTCTCATCACAATGCTCCATGACCCATGTCATCACAATGCTCCATGAAACCTGACAACACAATGATCCAGGACATTTGTCATAAAAATGCTCCATGACCCTTGTCATCACAATGATCCATTCCCTTGTCATCATAATACTCCATTACCTTTGTCATCACAATACTCCCAGCCCTTTTCATCACAATGCTCCATTATATTTGTCATCACATTTCTCCATGACACTTGGCATCACAATGCTCAATGCCATTGTCATCACAATGCACCGTGACATATGTCACCACAATGCTCCCTGACAACTTTCTTCACAATAATCAATGACCATGTCATCACAATGCTCCATGTGCTAGTTATCACAATGTGCCATGCCCTCTGTCATCACAATAATCCATGAAACATGTCAGACCAATGCTCCATGCCCCTTTCATCCCAATTCTCCATGCCCTTGTCATCACAATGCTCCATGACCCCTGTCATCACAATGCTCCGTGACTCCAGTCATCACAATGCTTCATGACATTTGTCATCACACTGTTCCATGCCACTTTTCATCTCAATGCTGCATGAACCCTGTCATCACAATGCACCATGCCCATCATCATAATGCTTCTTGCTATTGTCATCACAATGAAATCAACATGCTCCATGACCTCTGACACCAAAATGCCCCAAACCCTTGTGATCACAATGTTCCATAACACTTGGCATCATAACGCCCCATTACACTCGTCATCACAATTATCCATGGTCTACTCATCACAATGCTCCATGACCTTTGTCATCACAAAGCTCAATACACTTGTCATCTCAATTCTCCCTGACACTTATCCTCAGTATGCTCCTTGAACCCTCTCATGACAAGGCTCCATGCATTTTTCATCGCAATGATCCATACCCTTTTCATCACAATGCTCCAAGACCCCGGTAATCACAATGTTCCATGTCCTTGTCTTCACAAAGCTCCATGACGCATGTCATCAGAAAGCTCCATGGGCTTCTCATCACCATGCTCCATGCCCTTGTCATCTCAATGCTCCAAGACCCCATTAATTACAATGCTCCATGCCGCTTTTCATCAGAATGCTCCATGAGAATTGTCATCAGAAGACTCCATGGTCTTCTCGGCACAATGCTCCAGGACCTTGTCACAACAATGCTCCATTCCCTTGTCATCACAATGCTCCATGACCCCTGTCATCACAATACTCCATGAACATTTTCAGCCCAATGATCCATGACCTTCTCATCACAATGCACCATGACCCCTGTCATCACAATGCTCCATGACCACTGTTATCCCCACGCTCCATGACCCCTCACAACACAATGATCCGGGACTCTTGTCATCAAAAATCTCCATGATACTTGTCATCACAGTGATCCATGCCCTTGTCATCCCAATGGTCCATGAAACCTTTAATCAGAATATTCTGTGACGCTTGTCATTACAATGCTCCATGACCCTTCTCATCACAGTGTTCCATGACCCCTGTAATCACAATTCTCCATGAACATTTTCAGCCCAATGCTCCTTGAACGTCTCATCACAATGCTCCAAGACCCCTGTAATCACAATGCTCCATGCCCGTTTTCATCTCCGTGCTCCATGAACCCTGTCATCACAATGAACCATGCACATCATCATAATGTTTCATGCTATTTTCATTACAATGAAATCAAAATGCTCCATGACCTCTGTCATCACAATGTTCCATACCCTTGTGATCACAGTGTTCAATAAAACTTGTCATCACAATGCCACATGATGCTCGTCATCACAATTATCCATGGTCTACTCATCACAATGCTCCCTGACACTTGTCGTCATTATGCTCCTTGAACCCAGTCATGACAAGGCTCCATGACTTTTTCATCACAATGATCCATGCTCTTTTCTTCACAATGTTCCAAGACCCATGTAATCACAATTCTCCATGCCCCTTTTCATAAGAATGCTCCAAGAGACTCGTCAATACAAGGCTCCAATGTTTTCTTATCACAATGCTTCAGTACCTTCTCATCACAATGCTCCATTCCCTTGTCATCACGATGCTCCGTGACCCCCGTCTTCAAAATACTCCATAAATATTTTTAGCCCAATGCTCTATGACCTTCTCATCACAATGCTCCATGAACCTGTCATCACAATGCTCCATTATCACTGTCATCACAATGCTCCATGACCCCTGACAACACAATGATCCGGGACTCTTGTCATCAAAATGATCCATGACCCTTGTCATCACGATGATCCATGCCCTTGCCATCCCAATGCTCCATGACCCCCGAAATCACAATGCTCCGTGAGGCTTGTCTTCACAGTGCTCCATGACTCCTGTCATCAAAATGCTCCATGCATTTGTCAGCAAAATGCTTCATGACATGGTCATCACAATGCTCCATGCACTTGACTTCACAATACTCCATTCCAATTGTCATCAAAATCCTCGGTGAACGTTGGGTTCACATTGATTCATGCCCTTGTCATCACAATGCTCCATGCTCCTTGAAATGAAAATGATCCATGACATCTGTAATCACAATGCTCCAAACCCTTGTGATCACAATGTTCCATAACACTTGTCATCACAACGCTCCATGATGCCTGTCATCACAATGCTGCATGAAATTTGTCATCAAAATCCTCAATACACTTGTCATCACAATGCTCCCTGACACTTGTCGTCAGAATGCTCCTTGAACCCTGTCATGAAAAGTTTCCATGCCTTTTTCATCACAATGCTCCATGCCCTTTTCATCACAATGCTCCATGCCAGTGTCATCACAATACTCCACAAGCTTGTCATCAGAATGCTCCATGACCCCTGTCATCACAATGATCCATGACACATGTCATCAAAATGCTCCATTTCCTTTGTCATTACAGTGCTCCATGACGCTCGTCATCCCAATTATCCATGACCTACTCATCACAATGCTCCACGGTCTTGCGATCACAATTCTCAATGCCCTGGTCATTACAGTGCTCCATGTCCCTTGTCATCACAATTCTCCACGTCCTTGTCATCACAATGCTCCATGACATTTCTCGTCACAAAGTTACATGCTATTGTCATCACAATTATCCATGCACTTGTCATCACAATGCTCCATGACGCATGTCATCAGAATGCTCCAAGGCATTGTCAGCAAAATGCTACATGACCTTGTCCTCACCATGTTCCATGCCCTTGTCATCACAGTGCTCCAAGAAACCTGTAATAACAATGCTCCATGCCCCTTTTCATCAGATTGTTCCATGAGACTTGTCATCACAATGCTCCATGATCTTCTCATCACAATGCTCCATGACACCTGTATTCACAATGCTCCATGACCACTGTCACCACAGCGTGCCATGACACCTGACAATACAGTGATCCGGGACTCTTGTCATCAAAAATCTCCATGACCCTTTTCATCTCAATGATCTATACCCTTGCCTTCCCAATGCTCCATGACCCCTGTTATCACAATGATCCATGATGCTTCTAATCCCAGTGCTCCATGACCATTCTCATCACAATGCTCCATGCCTTTGTCAGCAAAATGCTACATGACCTTGTCATCACAATGCTCCATGCATTTGTCATCACAATCCTCCATTACCATTGTCATCACAATCCTCCATGAACCTTGGGTTCACATTGATTCATGCCATTGTCATCACATTTCTCATTCTCCTTGAAATCAAAATGATCCCTGACCTCTGTCATCACAATGCTCCAAACACCTGTGAACACAATGTTCCATAACACTTGCCATCACAATGCTCCATGATGTCTGATATCACAATACTCCATGCCTTGTCATCACAATGCTCCATGATCATTGTGATGACAATTCTCAATACACTTGTCATCACAATGCTTCCTGACACTTGTCGTCAGAATGCTCCTTGAAACCGGTCATGAAAAGACTCCATGCTTTTTTCATCACAATGCTCCATGCCCTTTTCATCACAATGCTGCATGCCATTGTCATCACAATACTCCACAAGCTTGTCATCAGAATGCTCCATGACCCTTGTCATCACAGTGCTCCATGACCCCTGTTATCACAATTCTCCATGACAACTGTCATCACAATGCTCCTTGCCCCTTGTCATTACAGTGCTCCATGACGCTCGTCATCACAATTATCATTGGTCTTCTCATCAAAGTGATCCACGGACTTGCCATCACAATGATCCATGACACTTCTCATCACAATGCTCCATGACCGATGTCATCACAAGGCACCATGCGCTTGTCATCGCAATGCTCCACATCCTTGTCATCACAATGCTCCATAAAACTTGTCATAACAATGCTCCATGCACTTCTCATGAAAATGGTCTCTCACCACTGATATCACAATGTTCCATCACTAGTCATCACAATACTCCCTCAGCCATGCCATGACAATGTTCCATGACCCCAGTCATAACAATGCTCCATGCCATTGTCATCACAATACTCCACAAGCTTGTCATCAGAATGCTCCATGACCCTTGTCATGACAATGCTCCATGACCCCTGTCATCACAATGCTCCATGACCCCTGTCATCACAATGCTCCATGCCCCTTGTCATTACAGAGCTCCATGACGTCCGTCATCACAGTTATCCATGGTCTTCTCATCACAATGCTCCCCGGTCTTGCCATCACAATGCTCCATGCCCTGGTTATCAGTATTCTCCACGTCCTTGTCATCACAATGCTTCATGACACATCTCATCACAATGTTCCGTGCACTTTTCATCACAATTATCCATGCACTTGTCATCGCAATGCTCCATGACCCCTGTCATAGCAAGCTCCATGCACTTGTCGTCACAATGCTTCACGACCTTGTCATCAAAATTCTCAATGGCCCTTGTCATCACAATGCTCCAAGCCCTTGTCATCACAATGCAACATTACCTTTGTCATCACAATCCTCCATGACACTTGGCATCAAAAAGCTCCATGCCATTGTCATCACAATGGACCATGACATATGTCATCACAATGCTCCCTGACCCCTGTCTTCACAATTCTACATGACCTTGGCACCACAATGCTCCATGCCCTTGTCATCACAGTGCGCCATGCGCACTGTCATCACAATAATCCATGAAACTTGTCAAACAAATGATCCATGCCCCGGTCATCACAATGCTCCATGCACTTATCATCACAATGCACCATGACCCCTGTCATCACAATGCTCCGTGACTCCAGTCATCACAATGATTCATGACCTTTGTCATCACAATGGTTCATAGCCTCGTCATCACAAGGCTCTGTGACATTTGTCACCACAAAGCTCCATAACCATTGGCATCACAATGCTCCATGCCATTGTCATCACAATGCTCCATGAACACTCTCATCAAATTGCTCCATGCACTTGTAATCACAAAGCTCCATGACGCTTGTGATACCAATGCTCGATGCACTTCTAATCACAATGTTCCATGCCCTTGTCATTACAATCCTCCATGACCCATGTAACACAGTGCTCCGTGACCTTGTCCTCACAATGCTCCATGCCCACTCTCATCACAATAATCCATGAAACTTTTCATACCAATTCTGATACCCTTGTCATCACAATGCTCCACTACCCTGTCATAACAATGCTCCATGACACCTGACATAACAAGGTTTCACGCCCTTGTCAATATAAGTCTCCATGACCGTTGTCATAACCGTGCAACAAGACCGTGTAATCACAATGCTCAATGCACTTGTCATCACAAAGCTCCATGGCGCATGTCATCAGAATGCTCCATGGCCTTCTCATTCACAATGCTCCATGCCCTTGTCATCACAATGCTCCAATACACATTTAATCACAATGTTCCATGCCCCTTTTCATCTCAATGCTCCATGAACCCTGTCATCACAATGCACCATGCCCATAATCATAATGCTTCATGCTATTGTCATCACAATGAAATCAAGATGCTCCATGACCTCTGTCATCACAATGCTCCAAACCCTTGTGATCACAATGTTCCATAACACTTGTCATCACATGCCCCATGACGCTCCTCATCACAGTTATCCATGGTCTTCTCAGCAAAATGCTCCATGAACTTTGGTATCACAATGCTCAATACACTTGTCATCACTATTCTCCCTGACACTTCTCGTCAGTATGCTCCTTGAACCCTGTCATGACAAGGCTCCATGCCCTTTTCATCAAAATGCTCGAAGACCCCTGTAATCACAATACTCCATGAATATTTTCAGCCTAATGCTCTATGATCTTCTCATCACAATGCTCCATGACCCCTGTCATCACAATGCTCCATGCTCCTTGATATCAAAATGATCCATGACCTCTGTCATCACAATGCTCCAAACTCTTGTGATCACATTGTTCCACAACACTTGTCATCACAACGCTCCATGATGCCTGTCATCACAATACTCCATGCCCGTGTCATCACAATGCTCCATGCACTTTGTCATCACAATGCTCAATACACTTGTCATCACAATGCTCCCTGACACTTGTCATCAGAATGCTCCTTGAACCCTGTCATTAAAAGGCTCCATGCCTTTTTCATCACAATGCTCCATGCCCTTTTCATCACAATGTTCCATGCCATTGTCATCACAATACTCCACAAGCTTGTCATCAGAATGTTCCATGACCCTTGTCATCACAATGCTCCATGCACTTTGTCATCACAATGCTCAATACACTTGTCATCACAATGCTCCCTGACACTTTTCGTCAGAATGCTCCTTGAACCCTGTCATTAAAAGGCTCCATGCCTTTTTCTTCACAATGCTCCATGCCCATTTCATCACAATGTTCCATGCCATTGTCATCACAATACTCCACAAGCTTGTCATCAGAATGTTCCATGACACTTGTCATTACAATGCTCCATGACACCTGTCATCACAATGCTCCATGACACGTGTCATCACAATGCTCCACGCCCCTTGTCATTACAGTGCTCCATGACGCTCGTCATCACAATTATCCATGGTCTACTCATCACAATGCTCCACGGCCTTGCCATCACAATGCTCCATGACACTTCTCAACACAATGTTACATGCTCTTGTCATCACAATTCTCCATGCACTTGTCATCGCAATGCTCCATGACCCCTGTCATAGCAAGCTCCATATGCTTGTCATCACAATGCTTCATGACCTTGTCATCAAAATTCTCAATGGCCCTTGTCATCACAATTTTCCATGCCCTTGTCAACACAATGCACCATGACCATTGTCTTCACAACGCTCCAAGCCCTTGTCATCACAATGCTCCATTATCTTTGTCATCACAATCCTCCATGACACTTTTTATCACATAGCTCTGTGCCATTGTCATCACAATGGACAATAACATATGTCATCACAATGCTCCCTGACACCTGTCTTCACAATACTCCATGACCTGGTCATAACAATCCTCCATGCCCTAGTCATCACAATGTGCCATTCCCACTATCATCACAATAATCCATGAAACTTGTCAGACCAATGCTCCATGCCCCTGTCATCACAATGCTCCATGCCCTTGTCATGACAATGCTCCGTGACTCCAGTCATCACAATGTTTCATGACCTTTGTCATCACAGTGGTCCATGCCCTCGTCATCACAGGGCTCTGTGAACTTTGTCTCCATAATTCTCCCTGAACTTTTCATCACAATGCTCTGTGACCCTTGTCATCACAATGCTCCATGCCTTTGTCAGCAGAGTGCTCCATGACCCTTGTCATGACAATGCTCCATGCAATTGTCCGAACAATGCTATATGTCCCATGTCTTCACAATGTGCCATTCACTTGTCATCACAATGTTCCACAACTTTGTCATCACAATGCTCCATAAAACTTGTCATCACAAAGCTCCATGCACTTCTCATCAAAATGCTCTTTCACCACTGATATCAAAATGTTTCATCACTAGTCATTACAATACTCCCTCACCCCTGTCATGACAGTGTTCCACGGCCTTGTCATCACAAGGCTCCATGACCATTGTCATCACAATGCTCCAAGACCCCTGTAATAACAATGCTCCATGCTCTTGTCATCACAAAGCTCCATGATGCATGTCATCAGACAGCTCCGTGGCCTTCTCATCACAATGTTCCATGCCCTTTTCATCACAATGCTTCAAGACACCTGTAATCACAATGCTACATGCCCTTTTTCATCTCAATGCCCCATGAACTCTGTCATCACAATGAACCATGCCCATCATCATAATTCTTCATGCTATAGTCATCACAGTGAAATCAAAATGCTCAATGACCTCTGTCATCACGATGCTCCAAACCCTTGTGTTCACAATATTCCATAACACTTGTCATCACAACTCCCCATGACGCTCGTCATCACAATTATCCATGGTCTTCTCATCACAATGCTCCATGAAGTTTGTCATCACAATGCTCAATACACTTGTCATCACAATGCTCCCTGACACTTGTCGTCAGTATGCTCCTTGAACCATCTTATGACAAGGCTCCATGCTTTTTCATCACAATCATCCATGCTCTATTCATCTCAATGCTCCAAGACCCATGTAATCACAATGCTCCAAGTCCCTTTTCATCAGAATGCACCATGATACTTGTCCTCACAAGGCTCCATGGTCTTCTCCTCACAATGCTCCAGGACCTGGTCATCACAATGCTCCATTCCATTGGCATCACAATGCTCCATTACCCCTGCCATCACAATGCTCAATGATTATTGTAAGCCCAATGCTCCATGAACTTCTGATCACAATGCTCCATGACCCCTGTCATCACAATGCTCCATGACCCCAGTCATCACAATGCTCCATGACCACTGTCATCACGACGCTCCATGACACCAGACAACACAATGATCCGGGACTATTGTCATCAAAATGCTCCATGACACTTGTCATCACAAGGATTCCTGCCCTTGCCATCCCAATGCTCCAAGACCCCTGTAATCACAATGCTCCATGACGCTTGTCATCACAGTGCTCCATGACACTTGTCATCAAAATGTAACATGCATTTGTCATCACAATGCTCAATACACTTGTCATCACAATGCTCCCTGACACTTGTCGTCAGAATGCCCCTTGAACACTCTCATGAAAAGGCTCCATGCGTTTTTCATCACAATGTTCCATGCCATTTTCATCACAATGCTCCATGCCATTGTCATCACATTACTCCACAAGCTTGTCATCAGAATGCTCCATGACCCTTGTCATCACAATGCTCCATGACCCCTGTCATCACAATGCTCCACGCCATTGTCATTACAATGGACCATGATATATGTCATCACAATGCTCCCGGACCAATGTCTTCACAATTCTGCATGACCTTGTCATCACAATGCTCTATTCCCTTGTCATCACAGTGCGCCATGCGCACTGTCATCACAATAAACCATGAAACTTGTCAGACCAATGCTCCATGCCCCTGTCATCACAATGCTCCACGCACTTGTCATGACAAAGCTCCATGACCCCAGTCATCACAATGCTCCGTGACTCCCGTCATCACAATGCTTCATGACTTTTGTCATCACAATGATCCATGCCCCCGTCATCACAAGGCTCTGTGAAATTTGTCACCACAATGCTCCATGAACTTTTCATCATAGAGGTCTGTGACCCTTGTCATCACAATGCTCCATGCCTTTCTCAGCAGAATGCACCTTGACCATTTTCATCACAGTGCTCCATGCCTGTCTCAGCACAGTGCTCCATGACCCTTGTCATCACAATGCTCCATGCCCTTGTCATCACAATGCACCATGCCCACTGTCATCACAATAATTCATGAAACTTGTAAGTCCAATGACACATGCCACTGTCATCACAATGCTATATGCCCTTGTCATCACAAAGCTGCATGACGCATGTCATCAGAATGCTCCATTGCATTCCCATCACAATGGTCCATGCCCTTGTCATCACAATGCTCCTAGACCAATTTAATCACAATGCTCCATGCCCCTTTTCATCTCAATGCTCCATGAACCCTGTCATCACAATGCTCCAAACCCTTGTGATCACAATGTTCCATAACACTTGTCATCACAACGCCCCATGACGCTCGTCATCACAATTATCTATGGTTTTCATATCACGATACTCCATGAACTTTGTCATCACAATGCTCCCTGACACTTGTCGTCAGTATGCTCCTTGAACCCTGTCATGACATGGCTCCATGCATTTTCCTTCACAATGATCCATGCCCTTTTCATCACCATGCTCCAAGACCCCTGAAATCACAATGCTGCATGCACTTGTCATCACAAAGCTCCATGACGCATGTCATCAGAATGCTCCATGGCCTTCTCATCACAATGCTGCATGCCCTTGTCATCACAATGCTCCAAGACACCTGTAATCACAAGGCTCCATGCCCTTTTCATCTCAATGGTCCATGAACACTGTCATCACAATGCACCCTGCCCATCATCATAATGCTTCATGCTATTGACATCACAATGAAATCATAATGCTCCATGTCCTCTGTCATCACAATGCTGCAAACTCTTGTTATCACAATGTTCCATAACACTTGTCATCACAACTCCCCATGATGCTCGTCTTCACAATTATCCATTGTCTTCTCATCAAAATGCTCCATGAACTTTGTCATCACAATGCTCAATACCCTTGTCATCACTATGCTCCCTGACACTTGTCATCAATATGCTCCTTGAACCCTGTCATGACAATGCTCCATGCCTTTTTCATCACAATGATCCATGCCCTTTTCTTCACAGTGCTCCTAGACCACTGTAATCACAATGCTCCATGCCCTTTTCATCACAAAGCTCCATGATGCATGTCATCAAAATGCTCCATGTTTTTCTCAGCAGAATGTTCCATGCCCATGTCATCACAATGCTCCATGACCCCTGTCATCACAATACTCCATGAACATTTTCAGCCCAAAGCTCCATGAATTTCTCATCTCACTTCTCCAGAACCCTTGTCATCGCAATGCTCCATGACCACTCTCATCACAACGCTCCATGACCTTTGACAACACAATGATCCGGGACTCTTGTCATTAATATTCTCCATAATCCTTGTCATCACAATGATCCATACCCTTGTCATCCCAATGCTCCATGACCCCTGTAATCACAATGCTCCGTGACACTTGTCATCACAGTGCTCCATGACCCTTGTCATCACAATGCTCCATGCATTTTTCAGCAAAATGCTACATGACCTTGTCATCACAATCCTCCATGACCCTTGGGAACACATTGCTTCATGCCCTTGTCATCTCTGTCTTTCTTTACTGGTTTTTACAGATTTTCGGAAGTCCCTTTTTACCGGTGGTAATTGACAATTCTTTGTAGTGCGGATTTGCATTGTGCACTTACTTGATTGGCCAAAAAGAGCGTATGTGTTTTCTCCTGAATATATTCAGCAGAAAATGCATATGCTCTTTTTGGCCAAGTGCATCATTGTCGAAGTTGTTACGCTTTTCCTGTGATTCAAAGGCGATTCCAATTTACCTCGTGAAATGTTTTGTGCAATTCTGCCTCATTTTCAAGTCCACTTCGTTGCCTTCCCTCAACTGATTTTTGGAAGTGAGTTGTCCTTTATAACTCTGCAGGTTTGTGAAATGATCTGCCCCGAACTCGAATTTTCAACTCGCGTTTTTGTGAGCTGACCGCAAATCCACAATTTTGCTTCAGGACATATACTGGTTCCGGGGGTGCAGGCTGACGCTTTGGTTAATTCTTCTTCCAGACGGGAAATTAGACTGACATATGTCCGTCCAAATGCCTACAGCTACTCTCTGATTGGTTCTCCCTCTTCCCTTTCATCCTCTGCACAATTTTCAAACTGTGCAAAGCAGCAGGTTATAGGGGCTGACTCTCCAAGGTGGGAGATTGAAAGTAAAGCAGTTGGATTGCCAAACTGGAGCAGAAGGAGAGGAAAAATTAGGAGCCTTTTACAGATCTTACGCCATCACAGGGTGTCCATTCTCTAGGTTTCCCATACATGTTATAACTGTAGTTATATTCCCTTCTAACTGGAGAGTTGGGACACATGGAATGGGTGGCATGCAATACTGCTTTAAAGGGTCTGCATTTTCTCACCCAATCTCACGAGTCCTCTCATTCCCAAGTGTGCAGCCCTATGTCTCATCTAGCTGTCTTTGCAGATAGCGTCATTCCAGGTTTCATCAGAACCCCTGAATGCATTGTGTAAGAATTTCGCTGTTTTTTGTTTTGTTTTGTTTTGTTTTTGAAATTCATTTTTATAATGGGTTTGAGCTGATTTTCACCGACGTGTTTATGCCGGTCTAGACACACTTGATTCCCTTATGGAGACATATCAATATATAGGTTTTAAGATTCTTACTAGTCAGATATATTCCTCTGCGGGGAATAGGTGTGTTGAGTCCCGTTCACTTAGGAAGGTGTAGGTTTTGTCTATTCTGTATTTGGTTTATGGAATGGTACATGTGCTAATATCAAACTCTGGCTTTATGCATCAGCCCACCTCTCCTTCCCGCTTAAGCAGGCATAAGAGTGTTTTCTCAATGTGAGACTCTGTTCTCTTTCCTAACTCAGTTCATGTGTAGCCATGTTTACAGGACCTTCATAAGTGATATCTTATGATAAGTTTCTTTTTCTGTGTGACTTATTTCACTTAGAATCATCGTACCTAAATCCACTCATTATGCTGCTACTGGCCTTATGACATTGATTTTATGTCTGAGTGATATTCTTTTGAACAAAATTATCACAAGTTCTTTACGCAATTTTCTCTTTCCTGGAATATTTAAGGTGTACTGAAGTTGAGGTTCTTGTTTGCAGAGCAGCCTTAAACTTTGGGGTGCCTGTGTCTTGTTGATATTTAGTCTTCCCAAGTTATAGGCCCATGAGTGGAAGTGCCGTATGCTCGGTAGCTTTGTATTTAAATGTTTTAGGAAACAGCATACACTTCTTCAGAGTGGCACTTGGATATTTATACCCCACCCATAAGCGTGAGTAGCTCCCTGTTCTCCATGGCCTCTCCTGCATTTCTGGTTTGTACACATTTTTTTGGATGGCCTTTCTGAGCAGTGGAAATTGAGACTTCTTTGTTGTGCGGATTTGCATTTCCTGCTTGCTTGCTTGGCCAAAAACTCTGTATGTGTTTTTTTCCTGAAGATATTCACGAAAAAACGCATACACTGTTTTGCCCAACTGCATCATTTTAGAAATTCTCCTGCTTTTTATATGCTTTAAATGTGAGTCCAATCTACCTTTTGAAATCTGTTTCCTGAAATTCTGCCTCTCATTCAGATCCTCTTCGTTGCCGTACCTGAATATATTTTTGGACGTTGGTTATCATTTTTATCTTTGCAGGTCTTTGAATTATCTGCTCCTGAGCTCCATTTTGCAACTCGCATTTTTTGTGAGCTGGCCGCCAAACCATTGTATTGCTTCCGGCCCTATTCTGGCTCTGGGGAGGCAGGCTGAGCCTTTGGTTAATTCTTCTTCCTAATGGCAAATTAGAGTGACATGTGCCTGTCAAAACTCCTACAGCTAGTCTCTCATTGGTTCCCCCTCTTCCCGTTTATCCTCTGCACAAATTGCAAACTGTGTGAAACAGGAGGTTAAAGGTGCTGATTCTCCAAGTGGGGAGATTGTTAGTAATTCGGCTGGAATGGTGAACCCCATCACCAGTAGATCAAAAATGAGGTGCATTTTCGACACCTTTCCTGATCACACGGTGTACATTCATCTCGGTTTCCCAGGCATGTTTTCGCTTTCGGAAGATTCCCTTGAACCTGCAGATTTGGGACCCATGGAATGGGTACCAGGCAGTATTACTTTAAAAGGTCTGCATTTCCTCACCCAGCCTCTCTAACATCTCTTAGCGTGCATAGCTTCCAGCCTTATATATCATCCTGCTGTGGGTCTACATGTGTTCAATACATGTTACATCGTAGCCCTTCAACAAAAGTTGTAAGAATTATTGTCTGTCTCACTGTTTTTATACATATTTTTAAATTTATTTTTATATTGGTTACAGCTGATTTTCAAAGCTCTGTTTTTTGCTGCTGTGCATCCACTTGATTCATGTACTGTGAGACAACAATAAATTCTTTTTCAGATGCTTACCAGTCATATGTATTATTTTCCATTGACTTGAGTGGGCTGAGTGCAGTTCTTTGAGGTACTGTGTAGGCCTTGTCAGTTATTCAATTTGGTACTTGGAATGGTATCTTTGCTAATTTCAACCTCCTGGATAATACCTCACCCTTCCCCACCTTTCCCATTTAGCAGCCTTATTTCTATTTTCTACATATTTGACTATGTTTATGTTTTGTAATTTATTTCATGTGTAGCCATTTTTGATTCCAACTTTAAGTGACATCTTATAATATGTGTCTTTTTCTTTCTGACATACGTCACTTAGAATGATCGTATGTATCTCCTCCAGAGTTGTTACAACTGGCCTTATTTCATTGATTTCTGGATGAGTAATATTCCACTCTACATAAGTACCCCATCTCTTTTATCCATTTTATCCTTCCAGGGACATATTTTATATCCAAGTTGAGGCCGTTTTTAACAGAGAGGTGGTAAACGTTGGGGTGCCTGTTTTCTGTCGATTTTTGTTTTTCCCAAGGTATACGCCCATGAGTGCAAGTGCCCTATGCTCTGTAGCTCATTTTTTAGATGTTTTAGCAAACACAATACACTTCTCCAGAGTGGCCGTTGGCAAATTACATTTCCACTATCAGCCTCACAGGTCTCTCTTTTCACCTCACCCTGTCCTGCATTTCTGGTGTTTACACTTTATGTGGATGGCCCTTCTGACTGATGTGAAGTGATACATTTTGTAGTATTGATTTCCAGTGCCCACCTGTTTGGTTGGATAAAAAGTGTGTATGGCCTTTACTTGAATATATTCAGAAAAAATGCATACGCCCTTTTTGGCCAACTGCATCATTGGCGATGTTCAGCCCCTTTTCTTGTGCTTTAATGGGGAGTCCTTTCTACCTCTTCAAATCTGTTTCCTGCCACTCTCCCTTGCTTACAAGTCTTTTTCTGTGACTTACCTCAAGACATTTTTTGACGATAGATATTTTCAACTCTGCAGTTTCATGAATTTTAGTGCCCCTGAGTTCCATATTTCAACTTGTGTTTTTGGAAACTGGACACAAAACAGCGGGATTTCCTCTAGCCCTATTCTGTTTCCGTGGGCAATTCTAGCCTTTGATGAATTTGCCTTCCGGATTGGAAATTAGAGTGGCATGTGCCTGTCTGAACACCTAAGACTTGTCTCTAAATGTTTCTCATCCTTCCGCTTCATCCTCTGGAAAAATTCCAAACTGTGTGCAACAGGATGTTGACGGTGCTGATATCTCCAAGTGAGGAGATTGTTAGGAAAGATGCTGGAGGTGTGAACCCGAGCACCAGGCGATGAGGAGATGAGGTGTCTTTTAAAAACTCTTTCCGGCGCTTCCCTGGTGGCGCAGTGGTTGAGAGTCCGCCTGCCGATGCAGGGGACACGGGTTCGTGCCCCGGTCTGAGAAGATCCCACATGCCGCGGAGCAGCTGGCCCCGTGAGCCGTGGCCGCTGAGCCTGCGCATCCGGAGCCTGTGCTCCGCAACGGGAGAGGCCACAACAGTGAGAGGCCCACGTACCACAAAAATAAATAAACAAATAAGTAAATAAATAAAAATAAAAAATAAAAACTCTTTCTGATCAAACGGTGTACCATCCTCTAGGTGTGACAGGCATGTTTTAGCTGTAGATAGGGTCCCGTGCATATTAGGGGAACACCAGGGTTTTTTTCCAAATTATTGCCTCCCCGAACCCCAAACTGGGGAATTTTTAAGCTACGGCTACACATATGTCCATTAAGGGCCTTGGAAAATAGGCAGAGTCCAAACTTTAGATGATTGAAATCTTCGGGATCAGAAGTGCTCACCATCGGCCTTGCTTAGGTTACATTTTATCTGCCATTGATAGATGATGTCAATAAAAATATCTATTCTTTTTCAGATTATTTCCCCTTATAGGTTACTGCAAAATATTCAGTGTAGTTCCCTGTGCTATACAGTAGTTCCTTGTTGATGAACTGTTTTATACATAGCAGTGTGTATGTGTTAATCCCAAACTGTTAATTTATCCCTTCTCCTACCTTTCCCCTTTGGTAATAATAAATTATAAGATTTTATACTTCTCAGAAATGGGGAAGCTGAAAGAGAAGTATCATTTTCAATGGAAAAGCATTCAAAACAAGATTGAAGCTTCAGCCAAGAGTATTCGATGTACATCCTTGGGAATAAATCACTTCATTTCTCTAAAGTTGACCTGACAAATAAGACAGATGTCTTCACTGAACTTGCTTATAATAAAGTGATGGAAATATCAAATGTAAGTCTTAGAAACATCTTATTTTACCCGAGCCTTATATACTGCTCTATGTTAAATACAGTTAGGCTCACACATTTGTTCATTGAAGTTACAATGTTCTCAATTTCTATTACTGATCCTCCAGAGTGGACCCCAACAGGAGTCCCCGTGCCCAGTGTCAATGGAGCCAACAGATCAAGACTGAGTTTGGTTCAGAAGCAAAGGAAACTTTATATTTTGAAAACAGAATGGAGAGGTGAGAGCGTGCACTACCTCGCGGGCTGTGGGCTGGGCTGCTGTGTAGGGGTCCCAACAGCGTCATCGGGAGGGAGGGGATGGAGCTCTCGAGGGCTGGGTTGGCTGCAGCTCAGGCTCTATGTTGCAGAGTCTGCATGGGACCCCGCTAGCTGAGGTGTCGACCCAGCCATTCTGCACTAGGAAATCTGGTCTGAAGTGCCGGGTGTGGGACCTCTGCATGCGGAACGCTAGGAGCACGTGAAATTAGACAAAGCACAAAGGAAAAACAGGTTAGACTTTATTTTATTGCCCAGATTCTCTTTTTATCTCCCAGGAATTTTTAATGAACGTTGCCGGAGATGAACACCTCCTCTGCTTTTTGTCCCGTTCCTCATTCTTGGGGTGCTGAGGGTGCAGACCCCTCTTTTGTAACTGCTTCATGCTGAGCTTGGAGCCCTCATACACTGGGGAGGGGCAAAATTTCTCCCCAGCAGCCTCCAGGTGAGGTTGATTGTCCCAAGGGCTCCTGCCTCACTGCTCGTCCACCTGAGCACCAGCATTGGAAGTGTTATAGATTCGATTGACCTTTAAGGGTCCAGGAAAGAGATGCACAGAGATGCTACAGTGGCAGGTTTCACCCCACCCCACATTTGTTCGGCGACCTTAGGCTGACGGTTTTTGCCAGGCTAGAATCTCTGACCAGTAGTCTGTGCTTTCTTTAATTAGGTCCCTGAATTAATGTACAAACAGCACCATGTGTCAGAGCCCTGCCCGCTCAACTCCCAGACAGTCCAGGGTCGGTGGTGATCCAGGACCATGATGTCCACTGAGTCAACGGCCTTTTGAAGTAGCCAGCAGTCCAGCCGGTCATATTGGCCACCATCACCGTGGTGCCTGTAGGGTTTTCTATGGTGAAATCATGAATATACGATTACCCCGCCAAGCTTATTAGCTCCCCTCTGGGTGCAGTAAGTCCTCCAAGCAGTAGTCTGCTCTTTCGTGGTACAGACTTGTTTTCTGAGAGAAACTCCAGGTCAAGTGATGGTCACACGTGTCTTCTTGGGGGCCCATTGCCCCCGTTTGTCTCTCTGGAGTTTGGAGTTAGAGGGCCTCCTCACTCGAGGTCAGTGTGTCCACAGAGCGACCCCTGCATCTTCAGGGCATGATGGGTGGTTAAGATCACCACGTGGTATCCTTTTCCCTTAAGAGGGAGCTGGCCTTGCGGGCTGCTGATTTCCAGCCTTTTAGATAGCCCAGTATCCTGGCCTGATAGGGCGGTGAGCAAAGCCCTTTGTGACCATAGTTTTTCATACCTGAAGGGAATTCCTGTGTTGCTCCATTTCAAGTGGTCCCAGTTTTTGCACTAAGGCTCCAAGGGCGTTTAACCTTTGACCGGGTATGTAAAGTTCAAAGGGTTTAGCTAAATTAGGGAGTTCCTGGGCAAGGGCCTGAATTGACTGCTCTTTCCATTCTTGAAAGGCTGTTTCTGGATTCTATCCTAAAGGATCATCATCTTTTCGTGTCAGTGTTTCATGTAGAGGCCCAGCTATTAGACTGTAGTTATGGATCCAGATGCAGAAAACCTTGGCCTCCCCAGGAACCCCTAAGCTGTCTTCTAGTTTTAGAAGAGGTAAGGCTGCAAATGGCTTCTTCCCTATCCTGGGATGCGTTTCTCCGAATATCTGTGAGAATGAAGCCCAGGCATGTCACCTTAGCTTGGGATATTTGAGCCTTTTTCTTGAACACCTTCTATTCTTTCTTGGCTAGGTAGTTCAGAGGCGTCTTTAGTAGAGCTGACAATCAGAATGTCATCTGCATATTGAAGGAGGGTTCCCTTTTACAGAGGTAGAACTTTTAGGTCTTTAGAGGACATTTCCCCAATGATGGTGTGGGGATTTTTGAACCATTGGGGCAGGATGGCCCAGCATTATTGCTTTTGTTGCATGTTGTGTCCTGCCACTCACAAGCCAAAAATTCTTGTGACTCTGAGATGATTGGAATACAGAAGAAGGCATCATTGAAGTCTAATACAGAATGCCATGGTCTGGTGGATGGTAGAATGACCAGCAGGGTGTAGGAAATAGGAGCTACTTGATGTATATCCTCGGTGGCTTCACTGACTGTCCTGATATCCTTTACCAGGTCTCCAGCAGCCCATGGGGCTCTCGTGGTCAGGCCAATCCCAGGATATGGAGCTCACCTGGGCTGCACCCCCCACACCACAGCCCACAGGGCTCTTGTGGTCAACTCTCTCCCAGAGTATGGAACTCATTTGTGCAGCAACACAGCAGCCCATGGGGCTCTCATAGTCAGGCCCTTACCAGGATACGGAGCTCCCCTGGGCAGGTACCCCAGTAGGGCTGGACCCACAGGAACCGTGCACATAGCCCACCTTTCAGAGAACCGCTAGCTCACCTGTCGCTCACAGCTGACACAGAACACCTCAGAGCTGGGCTTGAACTAACAAACAACAGCTCTGACAGTTCTGTTTCCCTGGGTATCACTCTGTGTGGCCTCTCTCTGCCTGCTCTTCCAGACACTTCCACTGCAGCCAGGGCACCAGGCCTCTGTCTCCACCCACCATCACTCCTCTCCCTGACACCTGGGTTCCTCTCATTAGGATACGGTCTTCTTGAAATTGTTTTCCACTCATGGACCAGATAAAATGATAAGAAAATAAGCAGCAGCTGCAGCCCCTTGTCTATCCTGACTCTCAAGAGCCCACACCTTTTCCTTGGGCCAGGCCCGTTTAGCAAGATTCATTTTCTGCAACTGTGAGCCCAAGAGGGGTGAGGATTGGCTGATTTGGGCAGCCTGACACTGCCTGCCAGCCCTCCCCAGGTGTGCCTGGGTTGAGGTCAATATAAAGACCTCTCCAGTCAGCAAGAGCTCCTGTAGCTGTGCCTGACGCCATATTTTCTGCCCCGTCAGCAGTGTCGGGGCTGGTGTGGTGAGAGGGAGTGAGGGGCCGTGGCTTTGTGGGTGGCCCAGTGTGAGTGGGGCTCTGCTGGAATTTCTACAGGAGTTGCCAGGCTGCCACCTGCTAAAGAAGAGGATGTGTCACCCATACCTGCCGCTGGAATTTCTCCCCAGGCAGATGTGAGGAAGTAAAAAAGCAGTGGGGGCTGTGGCAGGAGGGGTATCTCAGGCAGGGAAATGGAAAGCTTCCAGAAGAGGGTCTGGGGCCAGGACCATCCTGGCTGGCCTACAGGCACCAAGTCGGCCTGCGTGCAGTCGCTGGTGTGGCTCCACAGCCCTTCCTCTATGCTTGTAAGTTCTTGTACATATTCAGGTGTTTTACCTGGAAAGGGTGGGAAGAGTTCAGCTGCAGCAGGACTCGGGCTCAGCTCACATTTACTTACAGACGCCTCGACACAGTCCCCCAGTTTTGCAATGAGGATGCTCCTTGTGGGGCGGATCGCTGCTGACTGCATGGGAGATTATTTCACACCTCTGACCAACTTAAGAATTTTTTACCACTGGAGCAAGTGCCCTTATATGATTTTCCTCTGTATAACTGGTGGGTTCTGTTTTTTTTTTTCCTTTTTTTTTTCTTTTTGGTTCAAGGTAGATTATATTTATTCCTCTTTTTTTAATTTAGAAATATACACATAGAAATAATGCATTAATATAATGACGTCTATATGAAGGGAAAAACTTTTTTCCGTTTTATTTTATTAAATGTTATTTATTTATTTTTAATTTTTTTAAATTTATTTATTTCTTTTATACAACAGGTTCTTATTGGATATCTATTTTATACATATAAGTGTGCACATGTGAATCCCAGTCTCCCAATTCATCCCACCACCACCCTCACATGACGTTCCCCCCTTGGTGTCCATATGTTTGTTCTCTACATCTTTGTCTCTATCTCTGCCCTGCAAACCGGTTCATCTGTACCAATTGTCTAGGTTCCACATATATGCATTAATATACAATATTTGTTTTTCTCTTTCTGACTTACTTCACTCTGTATGACAGTCTCTAAGTCCATCAAGGACTCTACAAATGACCTATTTTCATTCCTATGTATGGCTGAGTAATATTCCATTGTATGTATGTACCACATCTTTATCCATTCGTCTGTCTGTGGCACTTAGGTTGCTTTCATTACCTGGCTATTGTAATTAGTGCTGCAATGAACATTATGGTGAATGTGTCTTTTTGATTTATGGTTTTCTCTGGGTATATGTCCAGTAGTGGGATTGCTGGATTATATGGTAATTCTATTTTTAGTTTTTAAAGGAACCTCCATACTGTTCTCCATAGAGACTGTATCGATTTACATTCCCAACAATAGTGGAAGAAGGTTCCTTTTCTCCACACCCTCTCCAGCATTTGTTGTTTGTAGATTTTCTGATGATGCCCATTCTAACAGGTGTGACGTGATACCTCATTGTAGTTTCGATTTCCATTTCTCTAATAATTAGTGATGTTGAACAGATTTTCATGTGCGTCTTGGCCATCTCTATTTCTTCTTGGAAGAAATGTCTATTTAGATATTATTCCTTTTTTATATTGGGTTGTTTGTTTTATTAATATTGAGCTGCATGAGCTGTTTATATATATTGGAGATTAAGCATTTGTCCATTGATTCATTTGCAAATATTTTCTGCCATTCTGAGGGTTGTCTTTTCGTCTTGTTTGTAGTTTCCTTTGCTTTGCAAAAGCTTTTACGTTTCACTAGGTCCCATCTGTTTCGTTTCTTTTTTTTATTTCATTACTATAGGAGGTGGATCAAAAAAGATCTTGCTGTGATTTACGTCAGAGTATTCTTCGTAAGTTTTCCTCTCAGAGTTTTATACTGTCCAGTCTTACATTAAAGTCTCTAATCCATTTTGAATATATTTTTATGTATGGTGTTGGGCAGTGTTCTAATTTCATTCTTTTACATGTAGCTGGCCATATTTCCCAGCACCACTGATTGAAGAGACTCTCATTTCTCCATTGTAAAGTCTTGCCTCCTTTGTCATAGATTAGTTGAGCATAGGTGTGTAGGTTTATCCCTGGGCTTTCTTTTTTTTTTTTTTCCTTTTACACGTTTATTGGAGTATAATTGCTTTACAATGGAGTGTTAGTTTCTGCTGTATAACAAAGTGAATCAGCTATACATATACAAATATCACCAGATCCACTCCCTCTTGCATCTCCCTCCCACACTCCATATCCCACCCCTTTTGGTGGTCACAAAGCACCGAGCTCATCACCCTGTTCTATGTGGCTGCTTCCCAGTAGCTATAATTATTACATTTGGTAATGTATTTATGTCCATGCCACTCTCTCACTTCTTCCCATCTTACCCATCCCCCTTCTGTTGTCCTCAAATCCTTTCTCTATGTCTGTGTCCTTAATCCTGTCCTGCCACTAGGTTCTTCAAAACTTTTTTTTTCTTCGTTGGATTCCATATATCTCTGTTAACATACAGTATTTGTTTTTCCCTTTCTGACTTACTTCACTGTGTAGGACAGATTCGAAGTCCATCCACCTCAGTACAAATAACTCAGTTTTGCTTCTTTTTATGGCTGAGTAATATTCCATTGTATATATATGCCAGATCTTCTTTATCCATTCATCTGTCGATGGACACTTAGGTTGCTTCCATGTCCTGGCTATTGTAAATAGAGCTGCAATGAACATTTTTGTACATAACTCTTTTTGAATTATGGTTTTCGCAAGGCAAATGCCCAGTAGTTGGATTGTTGTGTCGTATGGTACTTCTATTGTTAGTTATTTAAAGGAAACTCCTTACTGTTCTCCCTAGTGGCCATATCAATTTACATTTCCACCCACAGTGCACGTGTGTTCCCTTTTCTCCAATAAAGGCCTCTCCAGCATTTAGTGTTTTGTAGAATTTTTTGATGATTGCCACTCTGACTGCTGTGAGGTGATAACTCACAGTAGTTTTGATTTGCATTTCTCTAATGATTAGTGATGTTCAGCATCCTTTCTTGTGTTTCTTGTCAATCTGTATATCTTCTTTGGAGAAAGGTCTATTTAAATCTTCTGCCTGTTTTTGGATTGGGTTGTTTGTTTTTGTGATATTGAGCTACATGAGGTGCTTGTAAAGTTTGGAGATTAATCCTTTGTCAATTGCTTCATTTGAAAATATTTTCTCCCATTCTGAGGGTTGTTTTTGCATCTTGTTTAGGTTTTCTTGTACTGTGTAAAAGCTTTTAAGTTTCATTAGGTCCCATTTGTTGATTTCTGTTTTTATTTCCATTTCTCTAGGAGGTGGGTCAAAAAGGATCTTGCTGTGATTTATGTCATAGAGTGTTCTGCCTATGGTTTGCTCTAAGTGTTTTATAGTGTCTGGTCTTATATTTAGATCTCTAATCAATTCAGAGTTTATTTTTGTGTATGGTGTTATGGAGTGTTCTAATTTCATTCTTTTATGTGTAGGGGTCAAGTTTTCGCAGCACCAATTACTGAAGAGACTGTCTTTTCTCCATTGTATATCCTTAGCTCCTTTGTCATAGATGAGATAACCATAGGTATGTAGGTTTATCTCTGGGCTTTCTGTCCTGTTCCATTGATCTGTGTTTATGCCAATCTATATACACTTGATTCCATTATGGAGACATATAAATACATAGGTTTCAAGATTATTACCAGTCAGATATATTCTTCTTCAGTTAATAGGTTGCTTTGTGTCCAGTTCAGTGAGAAAGGTGTAAGTCTTGTCTATAACATATTTGGTATATGGTATGGTATCTGTGCTAATTTCAAACTCTGCTTTTACACATCACCCCACGTCACCTTTCCCCTTAAGGAGGCATATGTGTGTTTTCTAAATGTGTAACTCTGTTCTCTTTCGAAATTCATTTCATGTGTAGCCATGTTTACATTACCTCTATAAGTGATATATTGCAATAAGTATATTTTTCTTTGTGGCTCATTTCACTTAGCATCATCGTACCTAAAGCCACTCACTATGCTGCTATTGGCCTTATGACATTGATTTTATGTCTGAGTGACATTCCATTGTATGCAAGTACCACAACATCTTTATCCATTTTTTTTTCCTTTCCTGGGATATTTAAAGTGTACCGAAGTCGAGGTTCTTGTAAACAGAGCAGCCCTAAATTTTGGGCTGGCTGTGTGTTGTGGATTTTTAGTTTTCCCAAAATACACGCCCATGAGTGGAAGTCTTCTATGCTCTGTAGCTCTGTTTTAGAAAACAACATACAGTTCTCCAGAGAGGCTGTTGGCAATTTACATCCTGTCCATCGGCATAACCAGGCTCCCTTTTCTCCATGGCCTGTCCTGCATTTGTGGTTTTTACACTATTTGCGGATGGCCCTTTTGATTGGTGGTAAGTGACACTTCTATGTAGTGTGGATTTGCAATGCCTGATGGCTTGCTTGGCCAAAAAGGGCGTATGCATTTTTTTCCCGAATATATTCAAGAAAATACACATACTCCCTTTTTGGTCAAGGGCAACATTGTCGAAGTTCTGTCGCTTTTCATGTGCTTTAAAGACGACTCCAATCTACCTTTTGAAATCTGTTTCCTTCAATTCTGCCTTGCTTTCAAATCCTCTTCACTGAATTACCTCAATATATTTCTGGATGATAGTTGTCCTTTATAACTCTGCAAGTTTGTGAATTGCTGTGCCCCTGATTTCCATTTTTCAACTCACTTATTTGTGAGCTGGCTGCAATACAGCAGGATGGCTTTAGGCCCTAGTCTGTTTCCGGGGTTACAGGCTGAGCCTTTTTTTAATTCTTCTTCCTGACGGGAAACTAGAGTGACATGTGCCCATCCAAACACCTACAGCTAATCTCTCATTTGTTTCCCCTCTTCCTGTTCATCCTCTGCACAATTTGCAAACTGTGCATAACTGTATGGTAAAGGCGCTGACACTCCAAGTGGGGAGATTTTCAGTATTGCAGATGGAATCGCTAAGCCGAACACGAGGAAAGGAAAAATGAGGTACATTTTAGAAAACATTCCCGATTACACAGTGTACCATCCAACGGGTTTCCCATGCATGTTTTAACTGTAGGAAGATTCCCTTAAACCTGGAGATTTGGGGCCACTAGAATGGGTAGCAAACAGTATTGCTCTAAGTGGTGTTCTTTTGCTCACACAACCTCAGCAATCTTGTCAGCCCCAAGTGTCCCGTCTTATGTCTCCTCCAGCTGTGGGTATAAAGGTGGTCAATCCAGGTTGCATCACAGGCCCTGAAAGTAATTTTTAAGACTTTCTCTCTGTTTTGCTTTTTTTTTCATTTTGCTTTTGAAATTTATTTTTATAAGGGTGTTTAGCTGAATTTCAGTGCTGTGCATTCCGTTATACCCACGCATGATTCCTTTATGGAGACATGAGAATACATATGTTTTAGAATAATTAAAAGTCAGATATATTCTTCTGCAATGAATAGGGGTTGTTGAGTCCAGTTCATTGTGCCGGGAGTAGGTGCTGTGTATTACATACTTGGTTTATGGAACGGTATCTGTGCTAATTTAGGACTGTGGATTTATGCATCACCCAACCTCTCCTTCCCCCTTAAGCAGGCATAAGAGTGTTTTCTAAATGTGAGTCTCTGTTCTCTTTCCTAACTCAGTTCATGTGTAGCCATGTTTACAGGACCTTCATAAGTGATATCTATGATAAGTTTCTTTTTCTCTGTGACATATTTAACTTAGAATCATCGTAAATGAAGCCACTCATTTTGCTGCTACTGGCCTTATGGCATTGATTTCATGGCTGAGGGATATTCCATCATACCTAAGTACCACAATTTCTTGAACCATGTTTGTCTTCCCTGGGATATTTCCGGTGTACCCAAGTTGAGGTTTTTGTAATCAGTGCAGCCCTAAATTTTGGGGGGACTCTGTCTTATTGATTTTCAGTTTTCCCAAGGTATATTCCCTAGACTGGAAGTGCCCGTGTCTCTGTAGCTCTGTTGTTTACTTGTTTTAGGGAACACAATGCACTCCTCCAGAGAGGCAGTTGGCAATTTACATCCCGCACATCAGCATAACTATGCTCCCTCTTCTCCAGGGCCTGTCTTGCCTTTCTGGTTTTTACATATTTTGTGGATGTCCCATTTGTCTGGTTTGAAGTGATACTGCTTTGTAGTGCAGATTTGCATTGCCCGCTTGCTTGCTTGGGCAAAAAGGGCTTATGTCTTTTCTCCTGAATATATTCAGGAGAAAACGCATATGCCCTGTTTGGCCAAGTGCCTCATTGTCGAAATTGTGCCCCTCTTCCTGTGCTTTAAAGGCGATTCCGATGTACCTCTTGAAATCAACTTCTGCTATTCTGGCTTGCTTTCAATTCTGCCTCGTGCCTTCCCTGAACAGATTTTTGGACGATAGTTTTCCTTTATTACTCTGCCCGTTTGTGAATTGCTGTGCCCCTGAGCTCCATTTTTAAACTCGTTTTTTGTGAGCTGACCACAAGTCCAAAATTTTGGTTTAGGACCTATACTGGTTCCCGGCGGGTGGCTGAGACTTTGATTAATTCTTCTTGCTGCCGGGAAATTAGAGTGACATGTGTCCGTCCAAATGTCTCTCAGCTACTCTCTCATTGGTTCTCCATCTTACTTTTCATCCTCTGCCAATTGGCAACATGTGAGAACCAGGAGGTTAAACGGGCTGTCTCTCCAAGTTGGGAGATTGATAGTAAAGTGGTTGGAAATTCAAAGCGGAGCATCAGGAGAGGGAGTATTAGTTGTGTTTTAAAAACCTTTTGTATTCACAGTGTGTCTATTCTCTAGGTTTCCCGTACATGTTATATCTGTAGTAGTATTCCCTTCAACCTGGAGAGTTGGGACCATTGGAATGTGTGTCACGCATTATTGCTTTAAATGGTCTGCATTTGCTCACCGAATCTCACCAATCCTCTCAGTCCCAAGTGTCCAGCCTTATGCCACATCCAGCTGTCGTTGTACATAGGGTCATTCCGGGTTTCATCAGAGACCCTGAAGGAATTGTAAAGGATTTCCCTGATTTTTTTGTTTTGTTTGTGAAATTCCTTTTTAGAATGGGTTTGAGCTGATTCTCACTGCCATGTTTATGCGAGTCTAGACACACTTGATTCCCTTACGGAGACATATCAATACATAGGTTTTAAGATTTTTACTAGTCAGATATTTTCCTCTGCGGGATATATGGGGTTTTGAGTCCCTTACACTGAGGAAGTTGTAGGTCTTTTCTACTCCGTAGTTGGTTTATGGAACGGTACATGTACTAATATCAAACCCTGGTTTTATGCATCACCCCACCTCTCCTTCCCCCTTAAGCAGGCATAAGAGTTTTTTCTCAATGTGAGAGTCTGTTCTCTTTCCTAACTCAGTTCATGTGTAGCCATGTTTACAGGACCTTCATAAGTGATATCTTATAATAAGTTTCTTTTTCTCTGTGACTTATTTCACTTAGAATCATCGTACCTGAATCCACTCATTTTGCTGCTACTGACCTTATGACATTGATTTCATGGCTGAGGGATATTCCATCATACGTAAATACCACAATTTCTTAAACCATTTTTGTCTTTCCTGGGATATTTCAGGTGTACCCAAGTTGAGGTTCTTGTAACCATTGCAGCCCTAAATTTTGGGGTGTCTCCGTCTTATTGACTTTCAGTTTTCCCAAGGTACATTCCCTAGACTGGAAGTGCCCTTGGCTCTGTAGCTCTGTTGTTTACTTGTTTTAGGGAACACAGGGCACTGCTTCAGAGTAGGCAATTTACATCCCGCCCATCAGCATAACTAGGCTCCCTGTTCTCCAGGGCCTGTCTTGCCTTTCTGGTTTTTGCATATTTTGCGGATGTCCCTTTTTCCTGTTGGGAAGTGATACTGCTTTGTAGTGCAGATTTGCATTGCCCGCTTGCTTGCTTGCCAAAAAGAGCTTATGCGTTTTCTCCTGAATATGTTCAGGAGAAAACGCATACACCCTGTTTGGCCAAGTGCATCATTGTCGAAGTTGTGCCCCTCTTCCTGTGCTTTAAAGGCGATTCCAATGTACCTCTTGAAATCTGGTTCCTGCTATTCTGGCTCACTTTCAAGTCCGCCTAGTTGCCTTCCCTCAACAGATTTTTGGACGATAGTTTTCCTTTATTACTCTGCCCGTTTGTGAATTGCTGTGCCCCTGAGCACCATTTTTCAACTCGTTTTTTGTGAGCTGACCGCAAGTCCAAAATTGTGGTTCAGGACCTATACTTGTTCCCGGCGGATGGCTGAGACTTTGAATAATTCTTATTACTGCCGGGAAATTAGAGTGACATGTGCCCGTCCAAATGTCTAACAGCTACTCTCTCAATGGTTCTCCATCATACCTTTCATCCTCTGCCAATTGGCAACATGTGAAAACCAGGAGGTTAAACGGGCTGCCTCTCCAAGTTGGGAGATTGATACTGAAGCAGTTGGAAATTCAAACCGGAGCACCAGGAGAGGTACTATTAGTTGAGTTTTATAAACCTTTTGTATTCACAGTGTGTCCATTCTCTAGGTTTCCCGTACATGTTATAGCTGTAGTAGTATTCCCTTCAACCTGGGGAGTTGGGACCTTTGGAATGTGTGCCACACATTTTTGCTTTAAATGGTCTGCATTTGCTCACCGAATCTCAGCAATCCTCTCAATCCCACGTGTCCAGACTTATGCCACATCCAGCTGTCATTGTAGATAGGGTCATTATAGATTTCATCAGAGCCCCTGAAGGAATTGTAAAGAATTTCTCTGTTTTTTTTTTTTGTTTTTGAAATTCATTTTTATAGTGGGTTTGAGCTGATTCTCACTGCCATGTTTCTGCTAGTCTAGACACAATTGATTCCCTGATGGAGACATATCAATACATAGGTTTTAAGATTCTTACTAGTCAGATATATTCCTCTGCGGGAAATATGGGGTTTTGCGTACTTTTCACTGAGGAAGGTGTAGGGATTGACTCTTCTGTAGTTGGTTTTTGGAACGGTACCTGTACTAATATCAAACTCTTGTTTTATGCATCACGCCACCTCTCCTTCCCCCTTAAGCAGGCATAAGTGTGTTTTCTAAATGTGAGACTCTTTTGTCTTTCCTAACTCAGTTCATGTGTAGCCATGTTTACAGGACCTTCATAAGTGATATCTTATGATAAGTTTCTTTTTCTCTCTGACTTATTTCACTTAGAATCATCGTACCTGAATCCACTCATTTTGCTGCTACTGTCCTTATGACTTTGATTTCATGGCTGAGGGATATTGCATCGTACGTAAGTACCACAATTTCTTGAACCATTTTTGTCTTTCCTGGGATATTTCAGGTGAACCCAAGTTGAGGTTCTTGTAAGCAGTGCAGCCCTAAATTTTGGGGTGGCTCTGTCTTATCGATTTTCAGTTTTCCAAAGGTATATTCCCTAGACTGGAAGTGCCCGTGTCTCTGTAGCTCTGTTGTTCACTTGTTTTAGGGAACACAATGCACTCCTCCAGAGAGGCAGTTGGCAATTTACATTCCGCCCATCAGCATAACTAGGCTTCCTCTTCTCCAGGGCCTGTCTTGCCTTTCTGGTTTTTACATATTTTCCGGATGTCCCTTTTGTCTGGTGTGAAGTGATACTGCTTTGTAGTGCAGATTTGCATTGCCCGCTTTCTTGCTTGGACAAAAAGTGCGTATGCGTTTTCTCCTGAATATATTCAGGAGAAAACGCATACGCCCTGTTTGGCCAAGTGTATCATTGTCGAAGTTGTGCCCCTCTTCCTGTGCTTTAAAGGCGATTCCAATGTATCTCTTGAAATCTGTTTCCTGCTCTTCTGGCTCGCTTTCAAGTCTGCTTCGTTTCCTTCCCTCAACCGATTTTTGGACGATAGTTTTCCTTTACTACACTGCCCGTTTGTGAATTGCTGTGCCCCTGAGCTCCATTTTTCAACTCGTTTTTTGTGAGCTGACTGCAAGTCCAAAATTTTGGTTCAGGACCTATACTGGTTCCCGGCGGGTGGCTGAGACTTTGATTAATTCTTCTTCCTGCCGGGAAATTAGAGTGACATGTGCCTGTCCAAATGTCTCTCAGCTACTCTCTCATTGGTTCTCCATCTTACCTTTCATCCTCTGCCAATTGGCAACATGTGAGAACCAGGAGGTTAAAGGGGCTGTCTCTCCAATTTGGGAGATTGATAGTAAAGTGATTGGAAATTCAAACCGGAGCACCAGGAGACGGACTATTAGTTGAGTTTTAAAAACCTTTTGTATTCTCAGTGTGTCCATTTTCTAGGCTTCCCGTACATGTTATAGCTGTAGTAGTATTCCCTTCAACCTGGAGTGTTGGGACCATTGGAATGTGTGCCACGCATTTTTGCTTTAAATGGTCTGCATTTGCTCACCGAATCTCACCAATCCTCTCAGTCCCAAGTGTCCTGCCTTATGCCACATCCAGCTGTCATTGTAGATAGGGTCATTATAGATTTTATCAGAGCCCCTGAAGGAATTGTATAGAATTTCCCTGTTTTTTTGTTTTGTTTTTGAAAGTCCTTTATAGAGTGGGTTTGAGCTGATTCTCACTGCCATGTTTCTGCCAGTCTAGACACACTTGATTCCCTGATGGAGACATATCAGTACATAGGATTTAAGATTCTTACTAGTCAGATATATTCCTCTGTGGGAAATATGGTGTTTTGCGTCCTTTTCACTGAGGAAGGCGTAGGATTGATTCTTCCGTAGTTGGTTTTTGCAACGGTACCTGTACTAATATCAAACTCTGGTTTTATGCATCACACCACCTATTTTTCCCCCTTAAGCAGGCATAAGAGTGTTTTCTAAATTTGAGACTCTGTTGTCTTTCCTAACTCAGTTCATGTGTAGCCATATTTACAGTACCTTCATAAGTGATATCTTATGATAAGTTTCTTTTTCTCTGTGACTTATTTCACTTAGAATCATCGTACCTGAATCCACTCATTTTGCTGCTACTGGCCTTATGACTTTGATTTCATGGCTGAGAGATATTGCATCGTACGTAAGTACCACAATTTCTTGAACCATTTTTGTCTGTCCTGGGATATTTCAGGTGTACCCAAGTTGAGGTTCTTGTAAGCAGTGCAGCCCTAAATTTTGAGGTGGCTGTGTCTTATCGATTTTTAGTTTTACAAAGGTATATTCCCTAGACTGGAAGTGCCCGTGTCTCTGTAGCTCTGTTGTTTACTTGTTTTAGGGAACACAATGCACTCCTCCAGAGAGGCAGTTGGCAATTTACATTCCGCCCATCAGCATAACTAGGCTCGCTCTACTCCAGGGCCTGTCTTGCCTTTCTGGTTTTTACATATTTGCGGACGTCCCTTTTGTCTGGTGCGAAGTGATACTTCTTTGTAGTGCAGATTTGCATTGCCCGCTTGCTTGCTTGGCCAAACAGGGCGTATGCGTTTTCTCCTGAATATATTCAGGAAAAAACGCATACGCCCTGTTTGGCCAAGTGCATCATTGTCGAAGTTGTGCCCCTCTTCCTGTGCTTTAAAGGCGATTCCAATGTACCTCTTGAAATCTTTTTCCTGCTATTCTGGCTCACTTTCAAGTCTGCTTCATTGCCTTCCCTCAACCGATTTTTGGACGATAGTTTTCCTTTATTACTCTGCCCGTTTGTGAATTGCTGTGCCCCTGCGCTCCATTATTCAACTCGTTTTTTGTGAGCTGACCGCATGTCCAAAATTTTGGTTCAGAACCTATACTGGTCCCCGGCGGATGGCTGAGACTTGGGTTAATTCTTCTTCCTGCCGGGAAATTAGAGTGACATGTGCCCATCCAAATGCCTAACAGCTACTCTCTCATTGATTCTCCCTCTTCCCTTTCATCCTCTGACAAATAGGCAACCTGTGCGAACCAGGAGGTTAAAGGGGCTGTCTCTCCATGTTGGGAGATTGATAGTAAAGCAGTTGGAATGTCAAACCGGAGCACCAGGAGAGGGACTATTAGTTGAGTTTTAGAAACCTTTCGTATTCACAGTGTGTCCTTTCTGTATGTTTTCCGTACATGTTATAGCTGTAGTAATATTCCCTTCAACCTTGAGAGTTGGGACCCTTGGAATGTGTGCCACGCATTATTGCTTTTAATGGTCTGCATTTGCTCACCGAATCTCACCAATCCTCTCAGTCCCAAGTGTCCTGCCTTATGCCACATCCAGCTGTCATTGTAGATAGTGTCATTATAGATTTCATCAGAGCTCCTGAAGGAATTGTAAAGAATTTCCCTGTTTATTTGTTTTGTTTCTGAAATTCCTTTTTATAGTGGGTTTGAGCTGATTCTCACTGCCATGTTTCTGCCAGTCTAGACACACTTGATTCCCTGATGGAGACATATCAATGCATAGGTTTTAAGATTCTTACTAGTCAGATATATTCCTCTGCGGGAAATATGGGGTTTTGCGTACTTTTCACTGAGGAAGGTGTAGGGATTGACTCTTCTGTAGTTGGTTTTTGTAACGGTACCTGTACTAATATCAAACTCTGGTTTTATGCATCACGCCACCTTTCCTTCCCCCTTAAGCAGGCATAAGAGTGTTTTTTAAATGTGAAACTCTGTTGTCTTTCCTAACTCAGTTCATGTGTAGCCATGTTTACAGGAACTTCATAAGTGATATCTTATGATAAGTTTCTTTTTCTCTGTGACTTATTTCACTTAGAATCATCGTACCTGAATCCACTCATTTTGCTGCTACTTGCCTTATGATTTTGATTTCATGGCTGAGGGATATTCCATCGTACGTAAGTACCACAATTTCTTGAACCATTTTTGTCTTTCCTGGGATATTTCAGGTGAACCCAAGTTGAGGTTCTTGTAAGCAATGCAACCCTAAATTTTGAGGTGGCTCTGTCTTATTGATTTTCAGTTCTCCCAAGGTTTATTGCTTAGACTGGAAGTGCCCGTGTCTCTGTAGCTCTGTTTTTTACTTGTTTTAGGGAACACAATGCACTCCTCCAGAGAGGCAGTTGGCAATTTACATTCCGCCCATCAGCATAACTAGGCTCCCTGTTCTCCAGGGCCTGTCTTGCCTTTCTGGTTTTTACATATTTTGCGAATGGCCCTTTTGTCTGTTGGGAAGTGATACTGCTTTGTAGTGCAGATTTGCATTGCCCGCTTGCTTGCTTGGCCAAAAAGGGCTTATGCGTTTTCCCCTGAATGTATTCAGGAGAAAACGCATACACCCTGTTTGGCCAAGTGCATCATTGTCGAAGTTGTGCCCCTCTTCCTGTGCTTTAAAGGTGATTCTAATGTACCTCTTGAAATCTGGTTCCTGCTATTCTGGCTCGCTTTCAAGTCCGCCCCGTTGCCTTCCCTCAAAAGATTTTTGGACGATAGTTTTCCTTTATTACTCTGCCCGTTTTTGAATTGCTGTGCCCCTGAGCTCCATTTTTCAACTCGTTTTTTGTGAGCTGACCGCATGTCCAAAATTTTGGTTCAGCACGTATACTGGTTCCCGGCGGGTGGCTTAATTTGATTAATTCTTATTCCTGCCGGGAAATTAGAGTGACATGTGCCCGTCCAAATGTCTAACAGCTACTCTCTCATTGGTTCTCCATCTTACCTTTCATCCTCTGCCAATTGGTAACATGTGAGAACCAGGAGGTTAAAGGGTCTGTCTCTCCAATTTGGGAGATGGATAGTAAAGTGGTTGGAAATTCAAACCGGAGCACCAGGAGACAGACTATTAGTTGAGTTTTAGAAACCTTTTGTATTGACAGTGGGTCCATTCTCTATGTTTCCCGTACATGTTATATCTGTAGTAATATTCCCTTCAACCTGGTGAGTTGGAAACCTTGCAATGTATGCCACACAATATTCCTTTAAATGGTCTGCATTTGCTCACCGAATCTCACCAATCCTCTCAGTCCCAAGTGTCCTGCCTTATGCCACATCCAGCTGTCATTGTAGATAGGGTCATTCCAGGTTTCATCAGAGCCCCTGAAGGAATTGTAAAGAATTTCCCTGTTTGAGCTGATTCTCACTGACATGATTCTGCTTGTGTAGACACACTTGATTCCCTGATGGAGACATATCAATACATAGGTTTTAAGATACTTACTAGTCAGATATATTCCTCTGTGGGAAATATGGGGTTTTGAGACCCTTTCACTGAGGAAGGTGTAGGGCTTGTCTCTTCTGTAGTTGGTTTTTGGAACGGTACCTCTACTAATATCAAACTCTGGTTTTATGCATCACCCCACCTCTCCTTCCCCCTTAAGCAGGCATAAGAGTGTTTTCTAAATGTGAGACTCTGTTCTCTTTCCTAACTCAGTTCATGTGTAGCCATGTTTACAGGACCTTCATAAGTGATATCTTATGATAAGTTTCTATTTCTCTGTGACTTATTTCACTTAGAATCATCGTACATGAATCCACTCCTTCTGCTGCTACTGGCCTTATGACATTGATTTCATGGCTGAGGGATACTCCATCGTACGTAATAACACAATTTCTTCAACCATTTTTGTCTTTCCTGGGATATTTCAGGTGTCCCCAAGTTGAGTTTCTTGTAAGCAGTGCAGCCCTAAATTTGGGGTGGTTCTGTCTTATTGATTTTCAGATTTCCCAAGGTATATTCCCTAGACTGGATGTGCACTTGGCTCTGTAGCTCTGTTGGTTACTTGTGTTAGGAAACACAATGCACTCCTCCAGAGAGGCAGTTGGCAATTTACATCCCGCCCATCAGCATAACTAGGCTCCCAGTTCAAAAGGGCCTCTGTTGCCTTTCTAGGTTTTACACATTTTGTGGATGTCTCTTTTTTCTGGTCGGAAGTGATACTGCTTTGTAGTGCAGATTTGCATTGCCCGCTTGCTTGCTCGGCCAAAAAGGGGGTATGCGTTTTCTCCTGAATATATTCAGGAGAAAACGCAAACCCCCTATTTGGCCCATTGCATCATTGTCGAAATTGTGCCCCTCTTCCTGTTCTTTAAAGGCAATTCCAATGTACATCTTGAAATCTCATTCCTGCTATACTGGCTCCCTTTCAAGTCCACCCCGTTGCCTACCCTCAACAGATTTTTGGATGATCGTTGTCCGCTATTACTCTGCCAGTTTGCGAATTGTTGTGCCCCTGAGCTCCATTTTTCAACTCGTTTTTGTGAGCTGACCGCAAGTCCAAAATTTTGGTTCAGGACCTATACTGGTTCCTGGAGGGTGGCTGAGACTTGGGTTAATTCTTCTTCCTGCCAGGAAATTAGTGTGACATATGCCCGTCCAAATGCCTAACAGCTACTCTCTCATTGATTTTCCCTCTTCCGTTTCATCCTCTGCCAAATTGGCAACCTGTGCGAACCAGGAGGTTAAAGGGGCTGTCTCTCCATGTTGGGAGATTGATAGTAAAGCAGTTGGAAAGTCAAACCGGAGCACCAGGAGAGGGATTATTAGTTGAGATTTAGAAACATTTCGTATTCACAGTGTGTCCATTCTCTAGGTTTCCTATACATGTTATAACTGTAGTAGTATTCCCTTCACAATGGAGAGTTGGGACCATTGGAATGTGTGCCACGCATTATTGCTTTAAGTGGTCTGCATTTGCTCACCGAATCTCACCAATTCTCTCAGTCCCAAGTGTCCAGCCTTATGCCACATCCAGCTGTCATTGTAGATAGTGTCATTCCAGGTTTCATCAGAGCCCCTGAAGGAATTTTAAAGAATTTCCCTTTTTTTTTGTTTTGTTTGTGAAATTCCTTTTTAGAATGGGTTTGAGCCGATTCTCACTGCCATGTTTATGCGAGTCTAGACATACTTGATTCCCTTACGGAGACATATCAATACATAGGTTTTAAGATTTTTACTAGTCAGATATTTTCCTCTTCGGGAAATATGGGGTTTTGAGTCCCTTTCACTTAGGAAGTTTTAGGTCTTTTCTACTACGTAGTTGGTTTTTGGAACGGTACATGTACTAATATCAAACTCTGGTTTTATGCATCACCCCACCTCTCCTTCCCCCTTAAGCAGGCATAAGAGTTTTTTCTCAATGTGAGAGTCTGTTGTCTTTCCTAACTCACTTCATGTGTAGCCATGTTTACAGGACCTTCATAAGTGATATCTTATAATAAGTTTCTTTTTCTCTGTGACTTATTTCACTTAGAATCATCGTACCTGAATCCACTCATTTTGCTGCTACTGGCCTTATGATATTGATTTCATGGCTGAGGGATATTCCATCATACGTAAATACCACAATTTCTTGAACCATTTTTGTCTTTCCTGGGATATTTCAGGTGTACCCAAGTTGAGGTTCTTGTAAGCAGTGCAGATCTAAATGGTGGGGTGGCTCTGTCTTATTGATTTTCAGTTTTCCCAAGGTATATTCCTTAGACTGGAATTGCCCTTGGCTCTGTAGCTCTGTTGTTTACTTGTTGTAGGGAACACAGTGCACTCCTCCAGAGAGGCAGTAGGCAATTTACATCCTGCCCATCAGCATAATTAGGCTCGCAGTTCTCCAGTGCCTGTCTTGCCTTTCTGGTGTTTACACATTTTGTGGATGTCCCTTTTGACTGGTGGGAAGTGATACTTCTTTGTAGTGCAGATTTGCATTGCCCGCTTCCTTGCTTGGCTAAAAAGGACGTATGCGTTTTCTCCTGAATATATTCAGGAGAAAACGCATACGTCCTTTTTGGCCAAGTACATCATTGTCGAAGTTCTGCCCCTCTTCCTGTGCTTTAAAGGCAATTCCAATGTACCTCTTGAAATCTGATTCCTGCGATTCTAGCTCTCTTTCAAGTCTGCCCCTTTGCCTTCTCTCAACAGATTTTTGGACGATTGTTGTCCTTTATTACACTGCCATTTTGTGAATTGCTGTGCCCTGAGCTCCATTATTCAACTCGTTTGTGTGAGCTGACGTGAAGTCCAAAATTTCGGTTCAGGACCTATACTGGTTCCCGGTGGGTGGCTGAGACTTTGGTTAATTCTTCTTCCTGCCGGGAAATTAGAGTGACATGTGCCCGTCCAAATGCCTAACAGCTACTCTCTCATTGGTTCTCCCTCTTCCCTTTCATCCTCTGCCAATTTGGCAACCTGTGCGAACCAGGAGTATAAAGGGACTGTCTCTCCAAGTTGGGAGATTGATAGTAAAGCAGTTGGAAACTCAAACTGGAGCACCAGGATAGGGACAATTAGTTGAGTTTTAGAATCCTTTCGTCTCCACATTGTGTGCATTCTCTACGTTTCCCATACATATTATAAATGTAGTGTTATTCCCTTTTACCTGGCGAGTTGTGACCCATGGAATTGGTGGCATGCATTATTGCTTTAAATGGTCTGCATTTTCTCGTTCAATCTCACCAATCCTCTCAGTCAAAAGTGTCCAGCCTTATGTCTCATCCAGCTGTCGTTTTAGATAGGGTAATTCCAGGTTTCATCAGAACACCTGAAGGAATTGTGTTAGGATTTCACTGTTTTTTTGTTTTGTTTTTGAAAATAATTTATATAATGAGGTTGAGCTTATTTTCACTGACCTGTTTATGCTGGTCTAGACACATTTGATTCCCTTACGGATACATATCAATACATAGGTATTAAGATTCTTACTAGTCAGATATATTCCTCTGCGGGAATAGGGCTGTTGAGTCCCGTTCACTGAGGAAGGAGTAGCTCTTGTCTATTCTGTATTTGGATTATGCAACGGTACCTGTGCTAATATCAAACTCTGGTTTTGTGCATCTCCCCACCTCTCCTTTCCCCTTAAGCAAGCATAAGTATGATTTCTAAATGTGAGACACAGTTCTCTTTCCTAATTCAGTTCATGTGTAGCCATGTTTACATTTCCTTCATAAGTGATATCTTATGTCAGAATGCTCCACGGCTCTTGTCATAATAATGCTCCATGATGCTCGTCATCACAATTATCCATGGCCTTCTCATCACAATGCTCCACCGTCTTGCCATCACATTGCTCCATGTCCTGGTCATCACAATGCTCCATGTCCCTTGTCATCACAATTCTCCACCTCTTTGTCATCACAATGCTCCCTGACACTTCTCATCACAAAGTTACATGCTCTTGTTATCACAATTCTCCATGCAATTGTCATCGCAATGCTCCCTGTCCCATGTCATAGCAAGCTCCAAATGCTTGTCATCACAATGCTTCATGACATTGTTAAAAAAATTCTCAATGTCCCTTGTCATGACAGTGCTCCATGCCAATGTCATCACAATGCTCCATGCCACTTGTCCTCACAATGCTCCAGGCCCTTTTCATCACAAAGTTCCAGGCCCTTGTCATCACAATGCTCCATGACCTCTGTCATCACAATGTTCCCTGAAAACTGTCATCACAATGCTCCATGCCCCTTGTCAGTACAGTGCTCCATGATGCTCGTCATCACAATTACCCAAGGTATTCTCATCACAATGCTTCAGGGTTTTACCATCACAATGCTCCATGCCCTGGTCATCTCAATGTTCCATGACCCTTGTCATTACAATTCTCTACATCCTTGTCATCACAATGCTCCTTGACACTTCTCCTCACAATGTGATATGCTTTTGTCATCACAATTCTGCATGCACTTGTCATCACAATGCTCCAGGACCCCTGTCATAGCAAGCTCCCTGCAATTGTCATCACAATGTTTCAAGACCTGGTCATTAGAATTCTCTATGGCCCTTGTCATCACAGTGATCCATGATCTTGTCATCACAATGCTCCTTTACCTTTGTCATCACAATCCTCCATGACACTTGGCATCACAATGCTCCATGCCATTGGCATCACAATGGACCATGACATATGTCATCACAATGCTCCCTGACACCGGTCTTCACAATTCTCCATGACCTTGTCATCACAATGCTCCATGCCCTTGTCATTACAATGCACCATGCCCACTGTCATCACAATAATCCATGAAACTTGTCAGACCAATGCTCCATGCCCCTGTCATCACAATGCTCCATGCCCTTTTAATCACAATGCTCCAAGAACCCTGTAATCACAATGCTCTATGCCCCTTTTTATCAGAATGCTCCATGAGACTTTTCATCACAAGGATCCATGGTCTTCTCATCACAATGCTCCAGAACCTTGTCATCACAATTCTCCATTACCTTGTCATCACAATGTTCTATGACACCTGTCATCTCAATACTCCATGAACATTTTCAGCCCAATGCTCCATGACCTTCTCATCACAATGTTTCATGACCCATGTCATCACAATGCTCCATGACCACTGGCATCAAAATGCTCCATGATCATTGTCATCACAATGATCCATGCCCTTGTCATCCCAGTGTTCCATGGCCCCTGTAATCACAATGCTCTGTGACGCTTGTCATCACATTGCTCCGTGACCCTTGTCATCACAATGCTCCATGCCTTTGTCAGCAAAATGCTACATTACCTTGTCATCACAATGCTCCATGCGGTTGTCATAAAAATTCTCCATTATCATTGTCATCAAAATCCTCCATGAACATTGGGATCACATTGCTTCATGCCCTTGTCATCAAAATGCTCCATGCTCCTTGAAATCAAAATGATCCATGACCTCTGTCATCACAATGCTCCAAACACTTGTGATCACAATGTTCTATAACACTTGTCATCACAACACACTTTGATGCCTGTCATCACAATTATCCATGGACTTCTCATGACAATGCTCCATGACATTTGTCATCACAATGCTCAATACACTTGTCATCACAATGCTCCCTGTCACTTCTCATCAGAATGCTCCTTGAACCGTGTCATGAAAAGGCTCCATGCCCCTTTAATCACAATGCTCGATGACATTGTCATCACAATACTTCACAAGCTTGTCATCAGTATCCTCCATGACCCTTGTCATCACAATGCTCCATGACCCCTGTCATCACAATGTTCCATGCCCCTTGTCATTACAGTGCTCCATGAAGCTCTTCATCACAATTATCCAAGGTCTTCTCATCACAATGCTCCACGGTCTTGCCATCACAATGCTCCATGTGCCTTGTCATTACAATACTCCACGTCCTTGTCATCACAATGATCCTTATCACTTCTCATAACAATGTTACATGATCTTGTCTTCACAATTCTCCATGCACTTGTCATCGCAATGCTCTATGACCACAGTCATAGCAAGCTCCATGGTCTTCTCATCACAATGCTCCATGATCTTTGTCATCACAATGCTCAATACACTTATAATCTCAATGCTCCCTGACAGTTGTCATCAGTATGCTCCTTGAACCCTGTCAAGAAAAGGCTCCATGCATTTTTCATCACAATGATCCATTCCCTTTTCATCACAATGCTCCAAGACCGCTGTAATCACAATGCTCCATGCCATTGTCATCACAATCTTCAATGACATATGTCATCACAATGCTCCCTGACTCCAGTCATCACAATGCTTCATGACATTTGTCATCACAATGGTCCATGCCCACGTCACACAAGGCTATGTGACCTTTGTCACCACAATGCTCCATGCCCTTGTCATCACAATGCTACATGCCCACTGTCATCACAATAATCCATGAATCTTCTCAGACCAATTATCCATGCCCTCTTCACACAAGGCTCGGTGATCTTTGTCACCATAATGCTCCATGAACTTTTCATCACAATGGTCTTTGTCCCTTGTCATCACAATGCTCTATGCGTTTGTCAGCACAATGCTCCCTGACCAATGTCATCACAATGCGCGATGGGATTGTCATCACAGTGCTCCACATCCTTTTCATCGCTATGATCCATAAAAGTTGTCATCACAATGCTCCATGCACTTCTCATCAAAATGTTCTCTCAAAACATATATCACAATGTTCCATCACTAGTTATCACAATACCCCCTCACCCCTGTCATCACAATGTTCCATGACCCCTGTCATCATAGTGCTACATGCCCTTATCATCACAATGCTCCATGACCCCTGACATCACAATGTTCCATAACCCCTGTCATCAAAATATTCCATGACACTTTTCATCAAATTGCTCCATGATTCTGTCATCACAATGCTCCCTGCCTTTCACATCACAATGCAACACGCCCTTGTCATCAAAATGCCCCATGACCTTTGTCATCACAAAGCTCCATTACCCCTGTCATAACAATGATCCATGACCCCTGCAATCACCAGGTTCCGCGGCCTTGTCATCACAAGCCTCCATGACCCTAGTCATCACAATGCTCCAAGACCCCTGTAATCACAATGCTCCATGCCCTTGTCATCACAAAGCTCCATGATGCATGTCATCTGAATGCTCCATGGCCTTCTCATCACAATGCTCCATGCCCTTGTCATCACAATGCTCCAACAGCCCTGTAATCACAGTGCTCCAGGCCCTTTTTCATCTCAATGCTCCATGAACACTGTCATCACAATGCACCGAGTCAATCACCATAATATTTCATGCTGTTGTCATCAAAATGAAATCAAACTGCTCAATGACCTCTGTCATCACAATGCACCAACCCCTTCTGATCACAATATACCATAACACTTGTCATCACAATGCCCCATGAGGCTGGTCATCACAATTATCCATGGACTTCTCATCACAATGCTCCATGATCTTTGTCATCACAATGCTCCATACACTTATCATCACAATGCTCCCTGACAGTTGTCATCAGTATGCTCCTTGAAACCTCTCATGACAAGGCTCCATGCATTTTTCCTCACAATGATCCATTCCCTTTTCATCACAATGCTCCAACACCCCTTTAATCACAATGCTCCATGTACTTGTCATCACAAAGCTACATGATGCATGTCATCAGAATGATCCATTGCCTTCTCATCACAATACTCCATCCCTTGTCATCACAATGCTTCAAAACCCCTGTAATCACAATGCTCCATGAAACTTTTCATCAGAATGCTCCATGACCCTTTTCATGAAAATGCTCCATTACCCCTGACATCACAATGTTCCATAACCCCTGTAATCAAAATGTTCCATGACACTTTTCATCAATTTATTCCATGACCCTGTCATCACAATGCTCCCTGCCCTTCTCATCACAATGCACCACCACCATGTCATCAAAATGCTCCATGACGTTTGTCATCACAAAGCTCCATGACCCTTGGCATCACAATGCTCCATGCCATTTCATCACAATGCTACATGAAACCTCTCATCACATTGCTCCAAGCCCTTGTCAGCACAATGGTCCATGACGCTTGTCATCACAATGCTCGATACTGTTCTCATCACAATGTTCCATGCCCTTGTCAGTACAATCCCCCATGACACATGTATCAGAGTGTTCCGTGCCCTAATCATCACAATGCTCCATGCCGAATCTCATCACAATAATCCATGAAATTTTCAGACCAATGTTCCATGCCCTTGTCATCACAATTCTCCTTTACCCGTCATAGAAATGCTCCATGACCCCTGCCATCAAAATGATCCACGGCCTTGTCATCCAAGGCTCCATGACCCTTGTCATCACAGTGCTCCAATACCCATGTAATCACAATGCTCCATGCCCTTGTCGTCACAAAGATTCATAACGCAAGTCATCAGAATGCTCCGTGGCCTTCTCATCACAATGATCCATGCCCATGTCATCACAATGCTCCAAGACCCCTGTAATCACAATGCTCCATGTCCCTTGTCATTACAGTGCTCCATGACGCTCGTCATCACAGTTATCCGTGATCTTCTAATGACAATGCTCCACGGTCTTGCCATTACAATGCTCCATGCCCCGGTCATCACAATGCTCCATGTCCCATGTCATCACAATTCTCCACGTCCTTGTCATCACAATGCTCCATGACACTTCTTATCACAATGTTACATGATATTTTCATCACAATTCTCCATGCACTTGTCATCGCAATGCTCTATGACCCCTGTCATAGCAAGCTCCATGCGCTTGTCATCACAATGCTTCACGACGTTGTCATCAAAATTCTCAATGGCACTTGTCATCGCAATGCTCCATGACCCTTGTCATCACAACGTCCAAAGCCCTTGTCATCAAAATGCTCCATTACCTTTGTCATCACAATCCTCCATGACACTTGTTATCACAATGCTCCATGCCATTGTCATCACAATGCTTCATGACCTTTGTCACCACAATGCTCCATGCCCTTGTCATCACAATTCTCCATGCCCACTGTCATCACAATATTCCTTGAAACTTGTCAGACCAATGATCCATGCCCTCTTCACACAAGGCTCTGTAATCTTTGTCACCACAAGGCTCCATGAACTTTTCATAACAATGCTCTTTGTCCCTAGTCATCACAATGCTCCATGCCTTTGTCAGCACAATGCTCCATGACACTTGTCATCAGAAGGCTCCATGTGGTTGTCAGCACAATGCTCCTTGACCTATGTCATCACAATATGCCATGCGCTTGTCATCACAATGCTCCACATCGTTTTCATCGCTATGCTCCATAAAACTTGTCATCACATTGCTCCATGCACTTCTTATCAAAATGCTCTCTCAACACATATAACACAATGTTCCATGACTAGTCATCACAATACTCCCTCACCCCTGTCATCACAATGTTCCATGACCCCTGTCATCACAGTGCTACAGGCCCTTATCATCACAATGCTCCATGACCGCTGACATCACAATGTTCCATAACTCCTGTCACAAAATGCTCCATGACCCATTTCATCACAATGCTTCATGACCCCTGACATCACAATGTTCCATAAACCCTGTCATCAAAATATTCCATGACACTTTTCATCAAATTGCTCCATGAAGCTCTCCTCACAATGCTCCCTGCCCTTCTCATCACAATGCACCATGCCCTTGTCATCAAAATGCCCCATGACCTTTGTCATCTCAAAGTTCCATTATCCCTGTCATAACAATGATCCATGACCCCTGCCATCACAAGGTTCCACGGCCTTGTCATCACAAGCCTCGATGACCCTTTTCATCACAATGCTCCAAGACCCCTGTAATCACAATGCTCCATGCCCTTGTCATCACAAAGCTCCATGACGCATGTCATCAGAATGCTTCATGGCCTTCTCATCACAATGCTCCATGACCTTGTCATCACAATGCTCCAACACCCCTGTAATCACAGTGCCCCATGCCCCTTTTCATCTCAATGCTCCATGAACCCTGTCATCAAAATGCACCGTGCCCATCACCATAATATTTCATGCTATTGTCATCACAATGAAATCAAAATGCTCAATGACCTCTGTCATCACAATGCACCAAACCCTTCTGATCACAATGTTCCATAACACTTGTCATCGCAATGCCCCATGACGCTGGTCATCACAATTATCCATGGTCTTCTCATCACAATGCTCCATGATCTTTGTCATCACAATGCTCAATACACTTATCATCACAATGCTCCCTGACAGTTGTCATCAGTAGGCTCCTTGAACCCTGTCATGACAAGGCTCCATGCAGTTTTCAGCACAATGATCCATTCCCTTTTCATCACAATGATCCAAGACCCCTGCAATCACAATGCTCCATGTCCTTGTCATCACAAAGCTCCATGAAGCATGTCATCAGAAAGCTCCATTGCCTTCTCATCACAATACTCCATGCCCTTGTCATCACAATGCTCCAAAACCCCTGTAATCTCAATGTTCCATGCACCTTTTCATCAGAATGCTCCATGCCCTTGTCAACACAATGCTCCATGACACATGTCATCACAATGTGCCATGCTCTTTTCATCACAATGCTCCACATCCTTTTCATCGCTATGCTCCATAAAACTTGTCATACAATGCTCCATACGCTTCTCATCAAAATGCTCTCTCACCACATATATCACAATGTTCCATCACTAGTCAACACAATGCTCGCTCACCCCTGTCATCACAATGTTCCATGACCACTGTCATCACAGTGCTACATGCCCTTCTCATCACAATGTTCCATGACCCCTGACATCACAATGTTTCATAACCCCTATCACAAAATGTTCCATGACCCATTTCAGTACAATGCTTCATGACCCCTGACACCACAATGTTCCATAACCCCTGTCATCAAAATATTCCATGACCCTTTTACTCAAATTGCTCCATGACCCTGTCATCACAATGCTCCCTGACCTTCTCATCACAATGCACCTCTCCATTGTCATCAAAATTCCCCATGACATTTGTCATCACAAAGCTCCATGACCCTTGGCATCACAATGCTCAATGAAATCTCTCATCACATTGCTCCATGCCCTTGTCATCACAATGCTCCATTACACCTGTCATAACAATGCTCCATGACCCCTGTCATCACAGTGTTCCACGGCCTTGTCATCACAAGGCTCCATGACCCTTGTCATCACAATGCTCCAACACCCCCGTAATCACAATGCTTCATGCCCCTTTTAATCTCAATGCTCCATGAAGCCTGTCATCACAATGCACCATGCCCATCATCATAATGATTCATGCTATTGTCATCACAATGAAATCAAAATGCACCATGTCCTCTGTCATCACAACTCTCCAAACCCTTCTGATCAGAATGTTCCATAACACTTGTCATCACATGCCCCATAACGCTCGTCATCACAGTTATGCAAGGTCTTCTCATCACAATGCTCCATGACCTTTGTCACCACAATGCTCAATACACTTGGCATCACAATGCTCGCTGACACTTGTCATCAGTATGAATCTTGAACACTGTCATGACAAGGCTCCATGCCTTTTTCATCACCATGATCCATTCCCTTTTCATAAGAATGTTCCATGCCCTTGTCATCACAATGCTCCATGACCATTGTCTTTGCAATATTCCAAGCCCTTGTCATCAAAATGCTCCATTACCTTTGTGATCACAATCCTCCATGACACTTGGTATCACAATGCTCCATGCCATTGTCATCACAAAGGACAATGACATATGTCATCACAATGCTCCTTGACACCTTTCTTCACAATATTCCATGACCTTGTCATCACAATGTTCCATGCCCTTGTCATCACAATGTGCCATGCCCACTGACATCACAATAATCCATGAAACATGTCAGACCAATGTTCTATGCCCCTGTCATCACACTGTTCCATGCCCTTGTCATCACAAAGCTCCATGACCCCTGTCATCACAATGCTACGTGACTCAAGTCATCACAATGCTTCATGACATTTGTCCTCACAATGGTCCATGCCCTCGTCATAAAAGTCTCTGTGACCTTACTCACCACAATGATCCATGCCCTTGTCATCTCAATGCTTCATTCCCACTGTCATCACAATAATCCATGAAACATGTCAGGCCAATGTTACATGCCCCTGTCATCACAATGCTCCATGCCCTTGTCATCACAATGCTCCATGACCCCTGTCATCACATTGCTACATTCCCTTATCATCAGAATGCTCCATGACACCTGACATCACAATGTTCCATAACCCCGGTCACAAAATGCTCCATGACCCATTTCATTACAATGCTTCATGACCCCTGACATCTCAATGTTCCATAACCCCTGTCATCAAAATATTCCATGACATTTTTCATCAAATTTCTCCATGACCCTGTCATCACAATGCTCCCTGTCCTTTTCATCTAAATGCCCCATAACTTTGTCGTCAAAATGCCCCATGACACTTGGCATCACAATGCTCCATGCCATTGTCATCACAATGCTCAATGAAATCTCTCATCCCATTGCTCCATGCCCTTGTCATCACAATGCTCCTTTACACCTGTCATAACAATGCTCCATGACCCTGCCATCACAATGTTCCACTGCCTTGTCATCACAAGGCTCCATAACCCTTGTCATCACAATGCACCAAGACCTCTGTAATCAAAATTCTCCATGCCGCTTTTCATCTCAATGCTCCATAACCCATGTCATCACAATGCACCATGCACTTGTCATCACAATTCTGCACATCCTTGTCATGAAAATGCTCCATAAACATTGTCATCACAATGCTCCATGCACTTATCCTCAAAATGCTTTCTCACCACTGATATCACAATGTTCCATCACTAGTCATCACAATACTCCCTCACCCCTGTCATCACAATATTCCATGACCCCTGTAATCACAATGCTCCACGCCCTTGTCATCACAAAGCTCCATGACGCATGTCATCAGAATGCTCCATGGCCTTCTCATCACAATGCTCCATGCCCTTGTCATCACAATGCTCCAACACCCCTGTAATCACAATGCTCCATGCCCCATTTCATCTCAATTCTCCATGAACTCTGTCATCACAATGCACCGTGCCCATCACCATAATATTTCATGCTATTGTCATCACAATGAAATCAAAATGCTCAATGACCTCTGTCATCACAATGCACCAAACCCTTCTGATCACAATGTTCCATAACACTTGTCATCACAATGCCCCATGACGGTGGTCATCAAAATTATCCATCATCTTCTCATCACAATGCTCCATGATCTTTGTCATCACAATGCTCAATACACTTATCATCACAATGCTCCCTGACAGTTGTCATCAGTATGCTCCTTGAACCGTGTCATGACAAGGCTCCATGCATTTTTCATCACAATGATCCATTCCCTTTTCATCACAATGCTCCAACTCCCCTGTAATCACAATGCTTCATTTCCTTGTCGTCACAAAGCTCCATGACGCATGTCATCAGAATGCTCCATTGCCTTCTCTTCACAATGCTCCATGCCCTTGCAATCACATTGTTTCAAAACCCCTGTAATCTCAATGCTCCATGCACCTTTTCATCAGAATGCTCCGTGACCCTTTTCATCAAAATGCTCCATGACCCTTGTCATCGTAATGTTCCAAGCCCTTGTCATCAAAATGCTCCATTACCTTTGTCATCACAATCCTCCATGACACTAGGTATCACAATGCTCCATGCCGAATCTCATCACAATAATCCATGAAATTTTCAGACCAATTCTCCATGCCCTTGTCATCACAATGCTCCATTACCCCTTTCATAACAATGATCCATGACCCCTGCCATCCCAATGTTCCATGGCCTTGTCATCCAAGGCTCCATTACCATTGTCATCACCATGCTCCAAGACCCCTGTAATGACAATGTTCCATGCCCCTATTCATCAGAATGCTCCATGAGACTTGTCATCACAAGACTCCATGGTTTTCTCTTCACACTGCTCCAGGTTCTAGTCATAACAATGCTCCATTCACTAGTCATCTCAATGTTCCTTGACAACTGTCATCACAATACTCTATGAACATTTTCAGCCCAATGCTCCATGACCTTCTTCTCATCTCAATGCTCCATGACCATTGTCATCACAATACTCGATGACCACTCCCATCACAATGCTCCATGACACCTGTCATCACAATGCTACATGCCCCTAGTCATTACAGTGTTCCATGACGCTCTTCATCATAATTATCCATGGTCCTTTCATCTCAATGCTCCACGGTCTTGCCATCACATTTCTCCATGCCCTGTTCATCACAATGCTCCATGTCCCATATCATTACAATTCTCCACGTCCTTATCATCACAATGCTCCGTCACACTTCTCATCACAATGTTACATGACCTTGTCATCAGAATTCAACATGCAGTTATCATCGCAATGCTCTGTGACCCCTGTCATAGCAAGCTCCATGCGCTTTTCATCACAATGCTTCATGACGTTGTCATCAATATTCTCAATGGCCCTTGTCATCACAATGCTCCATGCACTTGTCATCACAAAGCTCCATGACCCTTGTCATCGCAATGTTCCAAGCCCTTGTCATCAAAATGCTCCATTACCTTTGTCATCACAATCCTCCATTACACTTTATATCACAATCCTCCATGCCATTGTCATCACAATGGACAATGACATATGTCATCACAATGCTCCCTGACAACTGTCTTCACAATATTCCATGACCTTGTCATCACAATGTTCCATGACCTTTTCATCACAATGCGCCATGCCCACTGTCATCACAATAATCCAGGAAACTTTTTCAGAGAAATATTCCATGCCACTGTCATCACAATGCACCATGCCCTTGTCATCACAATGCTCCATGACCCCTTTCATCACAATGCTCCATGACCAGTCATCACAATGCTTCATGACGTTTGTCATCACAATGGTCCATGCCCTCGTCACAGAAGGCTCTGTGACCTTTGTCAACACAATGCTCCATGTCCTTCTCATCACAATGCTCCATGCCCTTGTCATCACAATTCTCCATTACCCTTGTCATTACAGTGCTCCATGACGCTTGTCATCACAATTATCCGTGATCTTCTCATCACAATGCTCCACGGTCTTGCCATCACAATGCTCCATGCCCTGGTCTTCACAATGTTCCATGTCCCATGTCATCACAATTCTCCACGTCCTTGTCATCACAATGCTACATGACACTTCTTATCACACTGTTACATGATCTTGTCATCACAATTCTCCATGCACTAGTCATCGGAGTGCTCTATGATCCCTGTCATAGCAAGCTCCATGAGCTTTTCATCACAATGTTCCATGACATTGTCATCAAAATTCTCAATGGCCCTTGTCATCAAAATGCTCCATGCCCTTGTCATCACAGTGCTCCATGACCCTTGTCATCACAATGTTCCAAGCCCTTGTCATCAAAATGCTCCATTACATTTGTCATCAAAATCCTCCATGACACTTGGTATCACAATGCTCCATGCCATTGTCATCACAATGGACAATGACATATGTCATCACAATGCTCCCTGACACCTGTCTTCACAATACTCCATGACCTTGTCTTCACAATGTTCCATGCCCTTGTCATCACAATGCGCCATGCCCACTGTCATTACAATAATCCATGAAACTTGTCAGACCAATGTTCCATGCCCCAGTCATTACAATGCACCATGCCTTTGTCATCACAATGCTCCATGACCCCTGTCATCACAATGCTCCGTGACTTCAGTCATCACAATGCTTCATGAACTTTGTCACCACAATGCTCCATGTCCTTGTCATCACAAAGCTCCATGACGCATGTCATCAAAATGCTCCATTGCCTTCTCATCACAATGCTCCTTGCCCTTGTCATCACAATGCTTCAAAACCCCTGTAATCACAATTCTCCATGAACCTTTTCATCAGAATGCTCCATGACACTTTTCATCAAAATGCTCCATGACCCCTGACATCACAATGTTCCATAACCACTGTAATCAAAATGTTCCATGACACTTTTCATCAATTTGCTCCATGACCCTGTCATCACAATGCTCCCTGCCCTTCTCATCACAATGCACCACGACCTTGTCATCAAAATGCTCCATGACCTTTGCCTTCACAAAGATCCATGACCCTTGGCATCACAATGCTCCATGCCATTTCATCACAATGCTACATGAATCATCTCATCACATTTCTCCATGCCCTTGTCAGCACAATGCTCCATGACGCTTGTCATCACAATGCTCGATACTCTTCTCATCACAATGCTCCATGCCCTTGTCATTACAATCCCCCATGACACATGTGTCACAGTGTTCCGTGCCTTAGTCATCACAATGCTCCATGCTGAATCTCATCACAATAATCCATGAAATTTTCAGACTAATGTTCCATGCCCTTGTCATCACAATGTTCCATTACCCCTGTCATAAAAATGACCCCTGCCATCACAATGTTCCACGGCCTTGTCATACAAGGCTCCATGACCCTTGTCATCACAGTGCTCCAAGACCTCTGTAATCACAATTTTCCATGCCCTTGTTGTCGCAAAGATTCATGACGCATGTCATCAGAATGCTCCGAGGCCTTCTCATCACAATGCTCCATGCCCTTGTCATCGCAATGCTCCATGCCCCTTGTCATTACAGTGCTACATGACGCTCGTCATTACAATTATCCGTGATCTTCTCATCACAATGCTCCACGGTCTTGCCATCACAATGCTCCATGTCCCATGTCAACACAATTCTCCAAGTCCTTGTCATCAAAATGCTCCATGATACTTCTTATCACAATGTTACATGATATTTTCATCACAATTCTCCATGCACTTGTCATCACAATGCTCTATGACCCCTGTAATCACAATGCTCCATGTACTTTTCATCACAAAGCTCCATGACGCATGTCTTCAGAATGCTCCATTGCCTCCACATCACAATACTCCATGCCCTTGTCATCACAATGTTCCATAACACCTGTTATCAAAATGTTCCCTGACACTTTTCATCAATTTGCTCCAAGACCCTGTCATCACAATGATCCCTGCCCTTCTCAACACAATGCACAACGACCTTGTCATCAAAATGCTCCATGACTTCTGTCATCACAATGCACCACGCCCTAGTCATCAAAATGCCTCATGACTTTTGTCATCACAAAGCTTTATTACCCCTGTCATAAGAATGATCCATGACACCTGCCATCACAAGGTTCCACGGCTTTGTCATCACAAGCCTCCATGACACTTGTCATCACAATGCTCCAAGACCCCTGTAATCACAATGCTCCATGCCCTTGTCATCACAAAGCTCCATGACGCATGTCATCTGAATGCTCCATGGCCTTCTCATCACAATGCTCCATGCCACTTTTCATCTCAATGTTCCATGAACCCTGTCATCACCATGCACCATGTCCATCACCATAATATTTCATGCTATTGTCATCACAATGAAATCAAAACGCTCAATGACCTCTGTAATCACAATGCACCAAACCCTTCTGATCACAATGTTCCATAACACTTGTCATCACAATGCCCCATGACGCTGGTCATCACAATTATCCATGGACTTCTCATCACAATGCTCCTTGAACTTTGTCATCACAATGCTCAATACACTTATCATCACAATGCTCCCTGACAGTTGTCATCAGTATGCTCCTTGAACCCTGTCATGACAAGGCTCCATGCATTTTTCATCACAATGATCCATTCCCTTTTCATCACAATGCTCCAAGACCACTGTAATCACAATGCTCCATGTCCTTGTCATCACAAAGCTCCATGACGCATGTCATCAGAATGCTCCATTGCTTTCTCATCACAATACTCCATGCCCTTGTCAGCACAATCCTTCAAAATCCCTGTAATCTCAATGCTCCTGGCAACTTTTCATCAGCATGCTCCATGACCCTTGTCATCACAAGGCTCCATGGCCCTCTCATCACAATACTCCAGGACCTTCTCATCACATTGCTCCATTCCCTTTTCATCACAATGCTCCATGACCCCTGTCATCACAGTTCTCCATGAATATTTTCAGCCCAATGCTCCATTACCTTCTCTTCACAAAGCTCCATGACACATGTCATCAAAATTCTACATGACCACAGTCATCAAAATGATCCATGCCACTTGTCATCAGAATGTTCCATGTGCTTGTCATCCCAATGCTCCATGACCCCAGTAATCACAATGCTCCTTGACGCTTGTCGTCACACAGCTCCATGACACTTGTCATCACAATTCTCCATGCCTTTGTCAGCAAAATGCTACATGACCTTGTCATCACAATGCTCCATGGAATTGTCATCACAATTCTCCATTACCAGTGTCATCACAATCCTCCGTGAACCTTGGGATCACATTGTTTCATGCCCTTGTCATCACAATGCTCCGTGATTCTTGAAATCAAAATGATCCATGACCTGTGTCATCACAATGCTCCAAACCCTTGTGATCACAATGTTCCATAACAGTTGTCATCACAACGCTCCATGATGCCTGTCATCAAAATACTCCATACCCTTGTCATCACAATGCTCCATGAACTTTGTCATCACAATGCTCAATACACTTGTCATCACAATGCTCCCTGACACTTTTCGTCAGAATGCTCCTTGAACCCTGTCATGAAAAGGCTCCATGCCATTTTCATCACAATGCTCCATGCCCTTTTCATCACAATGCTCCATGCCATTGTCATCACAATACTCCACACGCTTGTCATCAGAATGCTCCATGACCCTTGTCATCACAATGCTCCATGACCCATGTCATCAGAATGCTCCATGACACCTGTCATCACAATGCTCCATGCCCCTTGTCATTACAGTGCTCAAAGACACTAGTCATCAAAATTATCCATGGTCTTCTCATCACAATGCTCCACGGTCTTGCCATCACAATGCTCCATGACACTTCTCATCACAATGTTACATGCTCTTTTCATAACAGTTCTCCATGCACTTGTCATCGAAATGCTCCATGACCCATGTCATAGCAAGCTCCATGTGCTTTTCATGACAATGCTTCAGGAACTTGTCATCAAAATTCTCAATGGCCCTTGTCATCACAATCCTCCATGCCCTTGTAATCAAAATGCTCCATGACCCTTTTCATCACAATGTTCCAAACCCCTGTATCACAATGCTCTATTAACTTTGTCATCACATTACTCCATGACACTTGGCATCACATTACTCCATGCCATTGACATCACAATGGACCATGACATATGTCATCACAATGACCCCAGACCCCTGTCTTCACAGTACTCCATGACATTCTCATCATAATGATCCATGCTCTTCTCATCAGAATGCGCCTTGCCCACTGTCATCACAATAAACCATGAAATTTCTCAGACCAATGCACCATGCCCCTGTCATCAGAATGCTCCATACCCTTGTCATCACAATGTTCCATGACTCCAGTCATCACAATGCTTCATGACCTTTGTCATCACAATGGTCCTTGACCTCGTCATCACAAGACTCTGTGACCATTGTCACCACAGTGCTCCATAAACTTTTCATCACAATGCTCTGTGACCGTTGTCGTCACAATGTTCCATGACCCTTGTCATCACAATGCTCCATGCGATTCTCAGCACAATGCTCCATGACCAATGTCATCAAAATGCGCCATGTAATTGTCATCACAATGCTCCACAGCCTTGTCATCACAATGCTCCATAAACCTTGTCATCACAATGCTCCTTGCACTTCTCATCAAAATGCTTTCTCACCACTGATATCACAATGTTCCATCAGTAGTCATCACAATACTCCCTCACCACTGTCATCACAATTTTCCATGACCTCTGTCATCACAATGCCACATGCCATATCATCACAATGCTCCATGACCCCTGACATCAAAATGTTCCATATGCTCTGTCATCAGAATGCTCCATCACCCTTTTCATCACAATGCTCCAAGACCCCTGACATCACAGTGTTCCATAACCACTGTCATCAAAATGTTCCATGGCCCTTTTCATCAAATTGCTCCATGACCCTGTCATCACAATGCACCATGTCCATCATCATAATGCTTCATGCTATTGTCATCACAATGAAATCAATATCCTCCATGACCTGTGTCATCAAAATGCTCCAAACCCTTGTGATCACAATGTTCCATAACCATTGTCATCACAATGCACCATGACGCTCATCATCACAATTATCCATGGTCTTCTCATCACAATGCTCCATGAACTTTGTCATCACAATGCTCAATACACTTGTCATCACAATGCTCCCTGACACTTGTCATCAGTATGCTCCCTGAACCCTGTCATGCCAAGGCTCCATGCCTTTTTCATCACAATGATCCATACCATTTTCATCACAATGCTCCAAGACCCGTTTAATCACAATGCTCCATGACGTTTAATCACAAAGCTCCATGATGTATGTCATCAGAATGCTCCATGGCCTTCTCATCACAATGCTCCATGTCCTTGTCATCACAGTGCTCCAAGACCCCTGTCATCTCAATGCTCTGTGACTCCAGTAATCACAAGGCTTCATAACATTTGTCCTCACTATTGTCCATGTCCTTGTCACACAAGGCTCTCTGACCTTTCTCACCAAAATGCTCCATGAACTTTTCATCACAATGCTCTGTGATCCTTTTCATCACCATGCTGCATGCCTTTGTCAGCACAATTCTCCATGACCCTTGTCATAACAATGCTCCATGCGCTTGTGAGCACAATGCTCCATAACCCATATCATCATATTGTGCCATGCGTTTGTCATCACAATGCTCCACATCCTTGTCATTACAGTGCTCCAAAAACCTTGTCATCACAATGCTCCATGCACTTCTCATCAAAATGCTCTCTCCCCCCTGTCATCACAATGTTCCATGATCCCTGTCATGACAATGCTGCTTGACCATATCATCACAATGCTCCATGAACCCTGACATCACAATGTTCCATAACCCCTGTCATCAAAATGCTCCATGACCCTTTTCATCACAATGCTCCATGACCCTGACATAACAGTGTTCCATAACCACTGTCATCAAAATATTCCATGATACTTTTCATCAAATTGCTCCATGACCCTGTCATCAAAATGCTCCCTGCCCTTCTCATCACAATGCACCACGACCTTGTCATTAAATGCTCCATGAACTTTGTCATCACAAAGCTCCATGACACTTGGCATCACAATGCTCCATGCCATTTTCATCACAATGATTCATGAACCCTGTAATCACAATGCTCCATGCACCTTTTCATCAGAATGCTCCATGATACTTGTCATCACAAGGCTACATGGTTTTCTCATCACAATGCCCCAGGACCTTTTCATCGCAATGCTCCATTCCCTTGTCAACACAATGCCCTATTACCCCTGTCATCACAATACTCCATGAACATTTTCAGCCCAGTGCTCCATGACCTTCTTATTACAATGCTCCATGGCCCTGTCTTCACAATGCTCCATGACCCCTGTCATCACAATACTCCATGAACATTTTCAGCCCAATGCTCCATGACCTTCTCATCACAAAGCTCCATGACCCATGTCATCACAATGCTACATGACCACAGTCATCAAAATGATCCATGCCACTTGTCATCAGAATGTTCCATGTGCTTGTCATCCCAATGCTCCATGACCCCTGTAATCACAATGCTCTTTGACGCCTGTCATCACAGAGCTCCTGACACTTGTCATCACAATTCTCCATGCCTTTGTCAGCAAAATGCTATATGACCTTGTCATCACAATGCTCCATGCACTTGTCATCACAATTCTCCATTACCAGTGTCATCACAATCCTCTGTGAACCTTGGGATCACATTGTTTCATGCCCTTGTCATCACAATGCTCCATGATTCTTGAAATCAAAATGATCCATGACCTGTGTCATCACAATGCTCCAAACTGTTCTTATCACAATGTTCCATAACAATTGTCATCACATTGCTCCATGATGCCTGTCATCACAATACTCCATGCCCTTGTCAGCACAATGCTCCATGAACTTTGTCATCCCAATGCTCAATACACTTGTCATCACAATGCTCCCTGACACTTTTCTTCAGAATGCTCCTTGAACCCATTCATGAAAAGGCTCCATGCCTTTTTCATCACAATGCTCCATGCCCTTTTCCTCACAATGCTCCATGCCATTGTCATCACAATACTCCACAAGCTTGTCATCAGAATGCTCCATGACCCTTATCATCACAATGCTCCATGACCCTTGTCATCACAATGCTCCAAACCCCTGTCATCACAATGCTCCATTAACATTGTCATCACATTCCTCCATGACACTTGGCATCACAATGCTCCGTGCCATTGTCATCACAATGGACCATGACATATATCATCAAAATGGTACCAGACCCCTGTCTTCACAGTACTCCATGACCTTCTCATCACAATGCTCCATGCTCTTCTCATCAGAATGCACCTTGCCCACTGTCATCACAATAAACCATGAAACTTGTGCTCCATGCCCTTTTCCTCACAATGCTCCATGCCATTGTCATCACAATACTCCACAAGCTTGTCATCAGAATGCTCCATTACTATTGTCATCACAATGCTCCATGACCCCTGTCATCACAATTCTCCATGACACCTGTCATCCAAATGCTCCATGCCCCTTGTCATTACAGTGCTCCATGACTCTCGTCATCAAAATTATCCATGGTCTTCTCATCACAATGTTCCACGGTCTTGCCATCATAATGCTCCATGACACTTCTCATCACAGTGTTACATGCTCTTGTCATCACAATTCTTCATGCACTTGTCATCGAAATGCTCCATGACCCCTGTCATAGTAAGCTCCATGTGCTTTTCCTCAGAATGCTTCACGAACTTGTCATCAAAATACTCAATGGCCCTTTTCAACACAATCCTCCATGCCCTTGTCATCAAAATGCTCCATGACCCTTGTCATCACAATGCTCCAAACACCTGTCATCACAATGCTCCATTAACTTTGTCATCACATTCCTCCATGACACTTGGCATCAGAATGCTCCATGCCATTTTCATCAAAATGGACTATGACATATGTCATCACAATGCCCCCAGACCGCTCTCTTCACAGTACTCCATGAGCTTCTCTTCACAATGCTCCATGCTCTTCTCATCAGAATGCGCCTTGCCCACTGTCATCACAATAAACCATGAAACTTGTCAGACCAATGCACCATGCCCCTGTCATCAGAATGCTCCATACCCTTGTCATCACAATGTTCCGTGACTCCAGTCATCACAATCCTTCATGACCTTTTTCATCACAATGGTCCTTGAACACCTCATGACAAGGCTCTGTGACCATTGTCACAATGCTCCATGAACTTTTCATCACTATGCTCTGTGACCGCTGTCATCATAATGTTCCATGCCTTTGTCAGCACAATGTTCCATGACCCTTGTCATCACAATGCTCCATGCGCTTCTCAGCACAATGCTCCATGACCCATGTCATCAAAATGCGCCATGCACCTGTCATCACAATGCTCCACAGCCCTGTCATCACAATGCTCCATAAACCTTGTCATCACAATGCTCCATAAACCTTGTCATCACAATGCTCCATGCACTTCTCATCAAAATGCTTTCTCACCACTGATATCACAATGTTCCATCACTAGTCATCACAATACTCCCTCACCACTGTCATCACAATTTTCCATGACCTCTGTCATCACAATGCTACATGCCTTATCATCACAATGCTCCATGACCCCTGACATCAAAATTTTCCATATCCTCTGTCATCAGAATGCTCCATCACCCTTTTCATCACAATGCTCCAAGACCCCTGACATCACAATGTTCCATAACCACTGTCATCAAAATGTTCCATTACACTTTTCATCAAATTGCTCCGTGACCCTGTCATCACAATGCACCATGGCCATCATCATAATGCTTCATGCTATTGTCATCACAATGAAATCAATATGCTCCATGACCTCTGTCATCAAAATTCTCCAAACCCTTGTGATCACAATGTTCCATAACCATTGCCATCACAATGCACCATGACGCTCATCATCACAATTATCCATGGTCTTCTCATCACAGAGTTCCATGACCTTTGTCATCACAATGCTCAATACACTTGTCATCACAATGCTCCCTGACACTTGTCATCAGTATGCTCCTTGAACCCTGTCATGACAAGGCTCCATGCCTTTTTTATCACAATGATCCATACCATTTTCATCACAATGCTCCAAGACCCCTGTAATCACAATGCTCCATGAACTTTAATCACTAAGCTCCATGATGCATGTCATCAGAATGCTCCATGGACTTCTCATCACAATGCTCCATGTCCTTGTCATCACAGTGCTCCAAGACCCCTGTCATCTCAATGCTCTGTGACTCCAGTCATCACAAGGCTTCATGACATTTGTCATCACAATGGTCCATGTCCTCGACACAAGGCTCTGTGACCTTTCGCACCACAATGCTCCATGAACTTTTCATCACAATGCTCTGTGATCCTTGTCATCACCATGCTCCATGCCTTTGTCAGCACAATTCTCCATGAGCCTTGTCATCACAATGCTCCATGCGCTTGTGAGCACAATGCTCCATAACCCATGTCATCACATTGCGCCATGCACTTGTCATCACAATGCTCCACATCCTTGTCATTACAGTGCTCCAAAAAACTTGTCATCACAATGCTCCATGCACTTCTAATCAAAATGATCTCTCCCCCCGTCATCACAATGTTCCATGATCCCTGTCATGACAAAGCTACATGACCTTATCATCACAATGCTCCATGAACCCTGACATCACAATGTTCCATAACCCCTGTCATCAAAATGCTCCATGACCCTTTTCATCACAATGCTCCATGACCACTGACATAACAGTGTTCCATAACCACTGTCATCAAAATATTCCATGATACTTTTCATCAAATTGCTCCATGACCCTGTCATCAAAATGCTCCCTGCCCTTCTCATCACAATGCACCACGACCTTGTCATTAAATGCTCCATGAACTTTGTCATCACAAAGCTCCATGCCCCTTCGCATCACAATGCTCCATGCCATTTTCATCACAATGCTCCATGACCCCTGTAATCACAATGCTCCATGCACCATTTCATCAGAATGCTCCATGAGACTTGTCATCACAAGGCTCCATGGTTTTCTCATCACAATGTCCCAGGACTTGTCATCACAATACTCCATTCCCTTGTCATCACAATGCCCCATTACCCCTGTCATCACAATACTCCATGAATATTTTCAGCCTAATGTCTCATGACCTTCTTATCACAATGCTCCTTGACCCTGTCATCAAAATGCTCCATGACCACAGTCATCACAGCGCTCCATGACCCCTGACAACACAATGATCTGGGAATCTTGTCATCAAAATGCTCCATGACACTTGTCATCACAATGCTCCATGCCCTTGTCATCACATTGCTCCATGAAGCCTCTCATCACATTGCTCCATGCCCTTGTCATTACAATCCTACATGACCCATGTATCACAGTGTTCCATGAACTTGTCATCACTATGCTCCTTGCCCACTCTCATCACAATAATCCATGAAACTTTTACGACCAATGCTCGATGCCCTTGTCATCACAATGCTCCATTGCCCATGTCATAACCATGCTCCATGACCCCTGCAATCACAGTGCTCTACGGCCTTGTCATCACAAGGATCCAATACCACTGTAATCACAATGCTCCATTCCCCTTTTCATCAGAATGCTCCATGAGAATTGTCATCACAAGGCTCCATGGTCCTCTCATCATCACAATGCTCCAGGACCTTGTCATCACAATGGTCCATGCCCACGTCATCAAAAGGCTCTGTGAAATTTGTCACCACAATGCTCCATGAAATTTTCATCACAATTCTCTTTTACCCATGTCATCACTATGCTCCATGCCTTTGTCAGCACAATTCTCCATGACAATTTTCATCACAAAGCTCCATGCGCTTTTCCGCACAATGCCCCATGACCTGTGTCATCACAATGAGCCATGTGCTTGTCATCACAATGCTCCACCACCTTGTCATCACAGTGCTCCATAAACCTTGTCATCACAATGCTCCATGCACTTCACATCAAAATGCTCTCCCACCACTGATATCATAATGTTCTATCACTAGTCATCACAATACTCCCTCACCCCTGTCATCACAATGTTCCAGGACCCCTGTCATCAAAATGCTCAATGACCCTTTTCATCATAATCCTCCATGACCCCTGACATCACAAAGTTCCATAACCTCTGTCATCAAAGTATCCCATGACAATTTTCATCAAATTGCTCCATGACACTTTCATCACAATGATCCCTGCCCTTCTCAAAACAGTTCACCACGTGCTTGTCATCAAAATGCTCCATGACCTTTGTCATCACAAAGCTACATGACCCTTGGCATCACAATGCTCCATTCCATTGTCATCAAAATGCTCCATGAACACTCTCATCACATTGTTCCATGCCCTTGTCATCACAGGCTCCGTGATGCTTTTCATCACAATGCTCGATGCTCTTCTTAACACAATGCTCCATGCCCTTTTCATTACAATCCGCCATGAACCATGTATCACAGTGCTCCGTGCCCCTGTCATCACAATGTTCCATGCCACCTCTTATCACAATAATCCATGAAGCTTTTCAGACAAATGCTCCATGCCCTTGTCCTCAAAATGCTCCATTACCCCTGTTATAACAATGCTCCATGACACCTGCCATTAAAATATTCCATGGCCTTGTCATCACAAGGCTCCATAACCCTTGTCATTACAATGCTCCTTGTCCTTGTCATCAAAAAGCTCCATGACACATGTCATCAGAATGCTCCATGGCCTTCTCATTCACGATGCTCCATGCCCTTGTCATCACAATTCTCCTAGACCTCTGTAATCACAATGCTCAATGCCCCTTTTCATCTCAAATCTCCATGAACCGTGTCACCAAAATGCACCATGCCCATCATCATAATGCTTCATGCTATTGTCATCAAAATGAAATCAAAATGCTCCATGACCTCTGTCATCACAATGCTCCAAACCCTTGTGATCACAATGTTCCATAACACTTGTCATAACAACAACCATGACGCTCATCATCACAATTATCCATGGCCTTCTATTCACAATACTCCATGAACATTGTCATCACAATGCTCAATACACTTGTCATCACAATGCTCGTTGACACTTGTCATCAGTATGCTCCTTGAACCCTGTCATGACAAGGCTCCATGAATTTTGCATCACAATGATCCATGTCCTTTTCATCACAATGCCCTGTGACCCTTGTCATCACAATGCACCATGCCTTTGTCAGCACAATGATCCATGACACTTCTCATCACAATGCTTCATGTGCTTTTCAGCACAATGCTCCTTGAAACATGTCATCACAATGCACCATGCGCTTGTCATCACAATGCTCCACATCCTTGTCATCACAATGCTCCATAAACCTTGTCATCACAATGCTCCATGCACTTCTCATCAAAATGCTCTCTCACCACTGATATCATAATGTTCCATCACTAGTCTTCACAATACTCCCTCACCCTTGTCATTACAATGTTCCATGACCCCTATCATCACTATGCAACATGCACTTATCATCAAAATGCTTCATGACAAATGACATCACAATGCTCCATAATTCCTCTCATCAAAATGCTCCATTACCATTTTCATCACAATGCTCCATCACCCCTGACATCACAATTTTCCATAACCACTCTCATCAAAATATTCCATGACTTTTTCACCAAATTGCTCCATGACCCTGTTAGCACAGTGCTCCCTTCTCTTCTCGTCACAACGCACCACGACCTTGTCATCAAAATGCTCCATGACCTTTGTCATCACAAAACTCCATGACACTTGGCATCACAATGCTCTATGCCCTTGTCATCACAATGCTCCATGAAGCCTCTCATCACATTGCTCCATGTCCTTCTCATCACAAACCTCCATGACGCTTGTCATCACAATGCTCGATGCACTTCTCATCACAATGCTCCATGCCCTTGTCATTACAATCCTCCATGACCCATGTATCAAAGTGTTCTGTGCCCTTGTCATCACAATGCTCCATGCCCACTCTCATCACATTAATCGATGAAACATTTCAGACCAATGCTCCTTGCTCTTTTCATCACAATGCTCCATTACCCCTGTCATAACAATGCTCCATGACACCTGTCTTCACAAGTTTCCATGGCCTTGTCATCACAAGACTCCATGACACTTGTCATCACAATGCACCAAACACTGTAATCACAATTCTGCATACACTTGTCATCACAAAGCTCCATGACGCATGTCATCAGAATGCTCAATGGCCTTCTCATTCTCGATGCTCCATGCCCTTGTCATCACAATGGTCCAAGACACCTGTAATCACAATGCTCCATGCCCCTTTTCATCTCAATGCTCCATGAACCCTGTCATCACAATGCACCATGCGCATCATTATAATGCTTCATGCTATTGTCATCAAAATGAAATCAATATGCTCCATGACCTCTGTCATCACAATGCTCCAAACACTTGTGATCACAATGTTCCATAACACTTGTCATCACAACGCCCAATGACGCTCATCATCACAGTTATCCATGGGCTTCTATTCACAGTACTCCATGACCTTTGTCATCACAATGCTCAATACACTTGTCATCACAATGTTCCCTGACACTTGTCGTCAGTAGGCTCCTTGAACCCTGTCATGACAAAGCTCCATGCATTTTTCAACACAATGATCCATGCCTTTTTCCTCACAATGCTCCAAGACCCCTGGAATCACAATGCTCAATACCATTGTCATCACAAAGCTTCATGACTCATGTCTTCAGAATGCTCCATGGACTTCTCATCACCATGCTCCATGCCCTTTTCATCACAATGCTCCATTCCCATGTCATCAAAATGCCCCATGGCCCCTGTCATCACAATACTCCATGAACATTTTCAGCCCAATGCTCCATGACCTTCTAATCACAATGCCCCATGAACCCTGTAATCACAATGCTCCATGACCCCTGTCGTCACAATGCTCCGTGACTCCAGTCATCACAAAGCTTCATGACCTCTGTCATCTCAATGGTCCATGCCATTGTCACACAAGGCTCTGTGACCTTTGTCACCACAATGCTCCATGAACTTTTCATCACAATACTCTGACCCTTGTCATCAAAATGCACCATGCCCTGTCAGCACAGTGCTCCATGACCAATGTCATCACAATGCGCCATGCGCTTGTCATCACAAATCTCCATGAGGCTTGTCATCACAACGCTCGATGCACTTCTCATCACAATGCACTATGCCCTTGTCATTACAATCCTGCATGATCTATGTATCACAGTGTTCCGTGCCTTTATTATTACAATGCTCCATTCCCTTGTCATCACAATGCTCCATGACCCTTGTCATCACAGTGCACCAAACCCTTGTCATCAAAATGCTCCATTACCTTTGTCATCACTATCCTCCATGACTCTTGGCATCACAATGCTCCATGCCATTGTCATCACAATGGACCATGACATATGTCATCACTGTGCTCCCTGTCACCTGTCTTCACAATACTCCATGACCTTGTCATCACAATGCTCCATGCCCTTGTCATCACAATGAGCCATGCCCACTGTCATTACAATAATCCATGAAACTTGTCAGACCAGTGTTCCATGTCCCTGTCATCACAATGCTCCATGACCTTGTCATCACAATGCTCCATGACCCCTGTCATCACAATTATCCGTGACTCCAGTCATCACAATGCTCCGTGACTCCAGTCATCACAATGCTTTATGACATTTGTCATCACAATGATCCATGCCCTCGTCACACAAGGCTCTGTGACCTTTGTCACCACAATGCTCCATGCTCTTGTCATCAAAATGTGCCATGACCCTGTCATCACAATGCTCCATGCCCTTGTCATCACAATGCTCCATGACCATTGTCATCACGAGGCTCTTAGCCCTTGTCATCAAAATGCTCCATTACGTTTGTCATCACAATCCTCCATGACACTTGGCATCACAATGCTCCATGCAGTTGTCATCGCAATGGACCAAGACATATTTCGTCTAAATACTCCCTGACACCTGTCGTCACAATACTCCCTGACCTTGTCACCACAATGCTACATGCCCTTGTCATCACAATGCGTCATGCCAACTGTCATCACAATAATCCATGAAACTTCTCAGACCAAAGTTCCATCACCCTCTCATCACAATGCTCCATGCCTTTGTCATCACAATGCTCCATGACCCCTGTCATAACAGTGCTCCATGATCCCTGCCATCACAATGTTCCATGGCCTTGTTATCCAAGGCTCCATGACCCTCGTCATCACAATGCTTCAAGACACATGTAATCACAATGCTCCTTGCCACTTTTCATCTCAATGCTCCATGAACACTGTCATCACAATGCACCATGCCCATCATCATAATCCTTCATGCTATTGTCATCACAATGAAATCAAAATGCTCCATGACCTCTGTCATCACAATGCTCCAAACCCTTGTGATCACAATGTTCCATAACACTTGTCATCACAACGCCCCATGACGCTCATCATCACAATTATCCATGGTCTTCTATTCACAATACTCCATGACCTTTTTCATCACAGTGCTCAATAAACATGTCATCACAATGCTCCCTGGCAATGGTTGTGAATATGCTCCTTGAAACCTGTCATGACAAGGCTCCATGCATTTTTCATCACAATGATCCATGCACTTTTCATCACAATACTCAAAGACTGCTGTAATCACAATGATCCATGTCCTTGTCATCACAAAGCTTCATGAATCATGTCTTCAAAATTCTCCATGGCCTTCTCATCACCATGCTCCTGCCCTTTTCATCACAATGCTCCATTCCCTTGTCATCAAAATGCTCCATGACCCCTGTCATCACAATACTCCATGAATATTTACAGCCCAATGCTCCACGACCTTCACTTCACAATGCCCCATGAACTCTGTCATCACTGTGCTCCATGACCACTGTCATCACAACGATCCATGACCCCTGACAACAAAATGATCCTGGACTCTTGTCATCAAAATGCTCCATGACACTTGTCATCACAATGATCCATTCCCTTGTCATCACAGTGCTCCATAACCCTTGTCATCACAAGGATCCAAGCCCTTGTCATCAAAATGCTCCATTATATTTGTCATCACATTTCTCCATGACACTTGGCATCACAATGCTCCATGCCATTGTCATCACAATGGACCATGACATATGTCACCACAATGCTCCCTGACAACTGTCTTCACAATAATCTACGACCTTGTCATCACAATGCTCCATGCCCCTGTCATCACAATGTTCCATGCCCTTGTCATCACAATGATCCATTCACTTGTTATCACAATGCTCCATGACCCCTGTAATCACAATGTTCAGTGACGCTTGTCATCATAGTGCTCCATGACACTTGTCATCAAAATGTTCCATGCATTTGTCAGCAAAATGCTTCCTGAACTTGTCATCACAATGCTCCATTCTCATTGTCATCAAAATCCTCAATGAAACTTGGGTTCACATTGCTTGATGCCCTTGTCATCACAATGCGCCATGGTCCTTGAAATGAAAATGATCCATGACCTCTGTCATCACAATGCTCCATGCCCACTGTCATAGCAATAATCCATGAAACTTGTCAGACCAATGCTCCATGCCGCTGTCATCACAATGCTCCCTGCCCTTTTAATCACAATGCTCCATTACCCCTCACATCATAATGTTCCTTGACTCCAGTCATCACAATGCCTTATGACATTTGTCATCACAATGGTCCATTCCCTCGTCATCACAATGCTATGTAACACATCTCATCACAATGCTCCACGCCTTTGTCAGGAGAGTGCTCCATGACCCGTGTTATCACAATGCTCCATGAGCTTGTTATCAAAATTTTCCACACACTTGTCATCAGAATGCTCCATAAAACTTGTCATCACAATGCTCCATGTACTTCTCATCAAAATGCACTCTCACCACTGATATCAAAATGTTCCATCACTAGTCATCACAATACTCCCTCACCCCTTTCATGACAATGTTCCACGGCCTTGTCATCACATGGCTCCATGACCCTTGTCATCACAATGCTCCAATACCCCTGTAGTCACAATGTTCCATGCTATTGCCATCACAAAGCTCCATGACGCATGTTATCAATCTGCTCCATGGCCATCTCATCACAATGCTCCATGCCCTTGTCATCACCATGCTCCAAGACAACTGTAATCAAAATGCTCCATGCCACTTTTCATCTCAATGCTCCATGAACTCTGTAATCACAATGAACCATGCCCAGCATCGAAATGCTTCTTGCTATTGTCATCACAATGAAATCAAAATGCTCCGTGACCTCTGTCATCACAATGCTCCAAACCCTTGTGATCACAATGTTCCATAACACTTGTCATCACAACGCCCCATGATGCTCATCATCACAATTATCCATGGTCTTCTCATCAGAATTCTCCATGTCCCTTGTCATCACAATGCTCAATACACTTGTCATTACAATGCTCCCTGACACTTATCGTCAATATGCTCCTTGAACTCTGTCATGACAAGGTTCCCTGCCTTTTGCATCACAATCACCCATGCCATTTTCATCACAATGCTCCAAGACCTATGTAATCAGAATGCTCAACACCCCTTTTCATCAGAATGCTCCATGACACTTGTCATCACAAGGCTCCATGATCTTCTCCTCAAAATGCTCGAGGACCTTGTCATCACAATTCTCCATTCCATTGTCATCGCAATGCTCCATGACCACTGCCATCGCAATACTCAATGAATATTATCAGCTCAATGCTCCATGAGCTTCTCATCACAGTTTTCCATGACCCCTGTCATCACAATGCTCCATGACCACTGTCATCACAGTGCTCCATGACACCAGACAACACAATGATCCTGGACTCTTGTCATCAAAATGCCCCATGACCCTTGTCATCAGAATGATCCATATCCTTGCCATCCCAATGCTCTGTGACCCCTGTAATCACAATGCTCCATGACGCTTGTCATCACAGTGTTCCATGACACTTGTCATCAAAATGCTCCATGCATTTGTCAGCAAAATGCTACATGACCTTGTCATCACAATGCTCCATGCGCTTGTCATCACAATACTCCATTCCCATTGTCATCAAAAAACTCCTTGAACCTTGGGTTCACAATGCTTCATGCCCTTGTCATCACAATGCTCCATGCACCTTGAAATGAAAATGATACATGACTTCTGTCATCACAATGCTCAAAACCCTTGTGATCACAATGTTCCATAACATTTGTCATCACAACGCTCCATGATATCTGTCATCACAAAGCTCCATGACCTTTGTCATCACAATGCTCAATACACTTGTCATCACAATGCTCCCTGACACTTGTCGTAAGAATGCTCCTTGAACACTATCATGAAACGGCTCCAAACCTTTTTCATCACAATGCTCCATGCCCTTTTCATCACAATGCTCCATGCCATTGTCATCACATTACTCCACAAGCTTGTCATCAGAATGGTCCATGACCCTTGTCATCACAATGATCCATGACACCTGTCATCACATTGCTCTATGCCCATTGTCATTACACTGCTCCATGACGCTCATCATCACAATTATCCATGGTCTTCTCATAACAGTGATCCACGGTCTTTTCATCACAATGCTGCATGCACTGGTCATCACAATTCTACATGTCCTTATCATCAAAATGCTCCATGACACTTGTCATCACAATGTTACATGATCTTGTCAATACAATTCTCCATGCACTTGTACATCGCAATGCTCCATGACCCCTGTCATAGCAAGCTCGGTGCGCTTTTCATCACAATGCTTCACGACCTTCTCATTCAAAATTCTCAATGGCCCTTCTCCACACAATGCTCCAAGATCGTGTCATCACAGTGATCCAAGACCCTTGTCATCACGATGCTCCAAGCCCTTGTCATCACTATGCTCCATTACTTTGTCATCACAATCCTCCATGACAATTGGAATCACAATGCTCCATGCCATTGTCATCACAATGGACCATGACATATGTCATCACAATGCTCCTTGACACCTGTCTTCACAATATTCCTTGACCTTGCCATCGCAATGCTCTATGCCCCTGTCATCACAATGTGCCATGCCCACTGTCATCACAATAATCCATAAAAATTTTCAGAGCAATGCTCTATGCCCCTGTCATCACAATGCTCCATGCCCTTGTCATCACAATGCTCCATGACCCCTGTCATCACAATGCTCTGTGACTCCAGCAACCACAATAATTCATGACTTTGTCATCAAAATGGTCCATGCCCGCATCATCACAATGTTCCGTGACCCTTGTCATCACAATGCTACATGCAATTATCATCACAATGCTCCATGACGCCTGATATCACAATGTTCCATAACCCCAGCATCAAAAAGCTCCATGACCCTTTTCATCACAAAGCTCTATGACCCCTGACATCACAATGTTCCATATCCACTGTCATCAAAATGTTCCATGACAGTTTTCATCAAATTGCTCTTTGACCCTGTCATCACAATGCTCCCTGCCCTTCTCATCACAATGCACAACGCCCTTGTAATCAAAATGCTCCATTACCTTTGTCATCACAAAGCTCCATGACCCTTGGCATCACAATGCTCCATGCCATTGTCATCACAATGCTCCATGAACACTTTCATCGCATTGCTTCATGCCCTTGTCATCACAAAGCTCCATGATGCTTGTCATCACAATGCTCCATGACGCTTGTCATCACAATGCTCGATGACCTTCTATTCACAATGCTCCATGCTCTTGTCATTACAATCCTCCATGACCCATGTATCACAGTGTTCCTTGCCCTTGTCATCACAATGCTCCAAGACCTCTGTAATCACAATGCTCCATGCCCAGGTCATCACAAAGCTTCATGGCACATGTCATAAGCATGCTCCATGGCCTTCTCATCACAATGCTCCATGCCCTGGTCATCACAATGCTCGAAGGCACCTGTAATCAAAATGCTCCATGCCCCATTTCATCAGAATGCTCCATGAGACTTGTCATCACAAGGCTCCATGGACTTCTCATCACAATGCTCCAGGACCTTGTCATCACGATGCTCCATTCCCTTGTCATCACAATACTCCATGAACATTTTCAGCCAATGATCCATGATCTTCTCATCACACTGCTCCATGACCCCTGTCATCACAATGCTCCATGACCACTGTCATCACAATGCTCTATGACCCCTTACAACACAATAATCCGGGACTGTTGTCATCACAATGCTCCATGATCATTGTCATCACAATGCTCAATACACTTGTCATCACAATGCTCCCTGACCCTTGTTGTCAGAATGCTCCTTGAAACCTGTCATTAAAAAGCTCCATGCATTATTCATCACAAAGATCCATGCCCTTTTCATCACAATGATCCATGCCATTTTCATCACAATACTCCACAAGCTTATCATCAGAATGCTCCATGACACTTGTCATCACAATGCTCCATGACCCGTCTTCACAATGTTCCATGACCCCTGTCATCACAATGCTCCATGACGCCTGTCATCAGAATGCCCCATGCCCCTTGTCATTACAGTGCTCCATGATGCTCGTCATCACAGTTATCCATGGTCTTCTCATCCCAATGCTCCATGCCCTTGTCATCACAATGCTCCAAGACCCGTGTAATCACAATTCTCCATGCCCATTTTCATCAGAATGCTCCATGAGACTTGTCATCACAAGGCTCCACGGTCTTCTCATTACAATGCTTCAGGACCTTGTCATCACAATGCTCCATGACCCATGTCATCAAAATACTCCATGAATATTTTCAGCCCAAGCCTCATGACTTTCTCATCTCACTTCTCCATGACACTTGTCATCACAATGCTCCATGTCCACTGTCATCACAACCCTCCATGACCCCTGACAACACAGTGATCCGGGACTCTTGTCATCAAAATGCTCCATAAACCTTGTCATCACAATAATCCATGCCCTTGTCATCCCAATTCTCCATGACCCCTGTAATCACAATGCTCCGTGACGCTTGTCATCACAGTGCTCCGTGACCCTTGTCATCACAATGCTCCATGTTTTTGTCAGCACAAGGCTACATGACCTTGTCATCACAGTCCTCCATGACCCTTGGGATCACATTGCAACATGCTCTTGTTATCTCTGTCTTTATTTTCTGGTTTTTACAGATTTTCGGATGTCCCTTTTGAGTGGTGGGAAGTGACAATACTTTGTTGTGTGGATTTGCATTGCAAGCTTGCTTGATTTGCCAAAAAGGGCGTATGCATTTTCTCCTGAATATATTCAGCAGAAAATGCATACGCCCTTTTTGGCCAAGTGCATCATTGTCGAAGTTGTTACGCTTTTCCTGTGCTTTAAAGGCGATTCCAATTTACCAGTTGAAATATGTTTTGTGCAATTCTGCCTCATTTTCAATCTGCTTCGTTGCCTTCCCTCAACAGATTTTTGGAATAGTGTTGTCCTTTATAACTCTGCAGGTTTGTGAATTGCTGTGCCCCTGAGCTCCAATTTTCAACTCGTGTTTTTGTGAGCTGACCACAAATCCACAATTTTGCTACAGGACCTATACTGGTTCCAGGGGTGCAGGCTGATGCTTTGGTTAAATCTTCCTTCCACAGGGGAAATTAGAGTGACATGTGTCCGTCCAAATGCCTACAGCTACTCTCTGTTTGGTTCTCCCTCTTCCCTTTCATCCACTGCACAATTTGCAAACTGTGCGAAGCAGGAGCTTATAGGGGCTGACTCTCCAAGTTGGGAGATTGATAGTAAAGCAGTTGGAATGTCAAACTGGAACACAAGGAGAGGAAAAAAATTATGAGCCTTTTAGAAATCTTTTGCCATCACAGGGTGTCCATTCTCTAGGTTTCCCATACATGTTATAACTGTATTGATATTCCCTTCTACCTGGAGAGTTGGGACCCATGGAATGGGTGGCATGCATAACTGCTTTAAGGGGTCTGCATTTTCTCACCCAATCTCACCAGTCCTCTCAGCCCCAAGTGTCCAGCCTTATGTCTCATCTAGCAGTCTTTGCAGATAGGGTCATTCCAGGTTTCATCAGAACCCCTGAAGGAATTGTGTAAGAATTTCGCTGTTTTTTTTTTGTTTGTTTGTTTGTTTTTGAAATTCATTTATATAATGGGGTTGAGCTGATTTTCACCGACATGTTTATGCCAGTCTAGACACACTTGATTCCCTTATGGAGACATATCAATATATAGGTTTTAAGATTCTTACTAGTCAGATATATTCCTGTGCTGGGAATTGGGGTTTTGAGTCCCGTTCACTGAGGAAGGTGTAGGTTTTGTCTATTCTGTATTTTCTTCATGGAATGCTACATGTGCTAATATCAAACTCTGGTTTTATGCATCACCCCACCTCTCCTTCCCCCTTAAGCAGGCAAAAGAGTGTTTTCTCAATGTGAGACTCTGTTCTCTTTCCTCAGTTCATGTGTAGCCATGTTTACAGGACCTTCATAAGTGATATCTTATGATAAGTTTCTATTTCTGTGTGACTTATTTCACTTAGAATCATCGTACCTAAATCCACTCATTATGCTGCTACTGGCCTTATGATATTGATTTCATGTCTGAGTTATATTCCATTGTACAAAATTACCATAATTTTTTTACGCAATTTTCTCTTTCCTGGAATATTTAAGTTGTACTGAAGTTGAGCTTCTTGTATGCAGAGCAGCCCTAAACTTTGGGGTGCCTGTGTCTTGTTGATATTTAGTCTTCCCAAGTTATATGCCCATGAGTGGAAGTGTCCTATGCTCGGTAGCTTTGTATTTTAGATGTTTTAGGAAACAGCATACACTTCTTCAGAGTGGCTCTTGGATATTTATATCCCACCCATCAGCATGACTAGCTCCCTGTTCTCCATGGCCTCTCCTGCTTTTCTGGTTTGTACACATTTTTTGGATGGCCTTTCTAAGCAGTGGAAATTGAGACTTCTTTGTTGTGCAGATTTGCATTTCCCGCTTGCTTGGTTGGCCAAAAAATCTGTATGTGTTTTTTTCCTGAAGTTATTCATGAAAAAAACGCATACACCCTTTTGCCCAACTACATCATTTTAGAAATTCTGCTGCTTTTCATATGCTTTAAATGTGAGTCCAATCTACCTTTTGAAATCTGTTTCCTGCAATTCTGCCTCTCATTCAGATCCTCTTCGTTGCCTTACCTGAATATATTTTTGGACGTTGGTTTTCATTTTTATCTTTGCAGGTCTTTGAATTGTCTGCTCCTGAGCTCCATTTTGCAACTCGCATTTTTGGGGGCTGGCCTCCAAACCATTGTATTGCTTCCGGCCCTATTGTGGTTCTGGGGAGGCAGGCTGAGCCTTTGGTTAATTTTTCTTCCTAATAGGAAATTAGAGTGACATGTGCCTGTCAAAACTCCCACAGCTAGTCTCTCATTGGTTCCCCCTCTTCCCGTTTATCCTCTGCACAAATTGCAAACTGTGTGAAACAGGAGGTTAAAGCTGCTGATTCTCCAAGTGGGGAGATTGTTAGTCATTTGGCTGGAATGGCGAACCCCAGCACCAGGAGATCAAAAATGAGGTGCAGTTTAGACCCCTTTCCTGATCACACGGTGTACATTTGTTTCGGTCTCCCAGGCATGTTTTTGCTGTCAGAAGATTCCCTTGAACCTGCAGATTTGGGACCCATGGAATGGGAATCAGGCAGTATTTCTTTTAAAGGTCTGCATTTCCTCACCCAGCCTCTCTAACATCTCTTAGCGTGCATAGCTTCCAGATTTATATATCATCCTGCTGTGTGTCTACCTGTGTTCAATCCATGTTACATCATAGCCCTTCCACAAAAGTTGTAAGAAATTTTGTCTGTCTCACTGTTTTTCTAAATATTTTTAAATTTATTTTTATATTGGTTACAGCTGATTTTCAAAGCTCTGTTTTTTGCTGCTGTACATCCACTTGATTCATGTACTGTGAGACAACAATAAATTCTTTTTCAGATGCTTACCATTCATATGTATTATTTTACAGTGACTTGAGTGGGCTGAGTGCAGTTCTTTGAGGTACCATGTAGGCCTTGTCTGTTATTCAATATGGTACTTGAAATGGTATCTTTGCTAATTTCAACCTCCTGGATAATACCTCACCCTTCCTCACCTTTCCCATTTAGCAGCCTTATGTCTATTTTCTACATATTTGACTATGTTTCTGTTTTGTAATTTATTTCATGTGTAGCCATTTTTGATTCCACCTTTAAGTGACATCTTATGATATGTGTCTTTTTCTTTCTGACATACGTCACTTAGAATGATCATATGTAACTCCTCCAGACTTGTTACAACAGGCCTTATTTCTGGATGAGTAATATTCCACTCTAAATAAGTACTCCATCTCTTTTATCCATTTTATCCTTCCAGGGACATTTAGGTTATATCCAAGTTGAGGCCCTTTTTAACAGAGAGGTGGTAAACGTTGGGGTGCCTGTTTTCTGTCGATTTTTGTTTTTCCCAAGGTATACGCCCATGAGTAAAAGTGCCCTATGCTCTGTAGCTCATTTTTTAGATGTTTTAGCAAACACAATACACTTCTCCAGAGTGGCCCTTGGCAAATTACATTTCCACTATCAGCCTCACAGGGCTCACTTTTCTCCTCACCCTGTCCTGCATTTCGTGTGTTTACATTTTATGTGGATGGCCCTTCTGACTGATGTGTAGTGATACATTTTGTAGTATTGATTTCCAGTGCCCACCTGTTTGGTTGGATAAAATGTGTGTATGGCCTTTACTTGAATATATTCAGAAAAAATGCATACGCCCTTTTTGGCCAACTGCATCATTGGCGATGTTCAGCCACTTTTCTTGTGCTTTAAAGGGGAGTCCTTTCTACCTCTTGAAATCTGTTTCCTGCCACTCTCCCTTGCTTACAAGTCCTTTTCTGTGACTTACCTCAAGACATTTTTTGACGATAGATATTTTCAACTCTGCAGTTTCATGAATTTTAGTGCCTCTGATTTCCATTTTTCAAATTGTGTTTTTGGAAACTGGACACAAAACAGCGGGATTTCGTCTAGTCCTCTTCTGTTTCCATGGGCAATTCTAGCCTTTGATGAATTTGTCTTCCGTATTGGAAATTAGAGTGGCATGTGCCTGTCCAAACACCTAGGACTTGTCTCTAAATTTTTCTCATCCTTCCGCTTCATCCTCTGGACAAATTCCAAACTGTGTGCAACAAGATGTTGACGGTGCTGATATCCCCAAGTGAGGAGATTTTTAGGAAAGATGCTGAAGGAGTGAACCCGAGCACCAGGCGATGAGGAGATGAGGTGCCTTTTCCAAACTGTTTCTGATCAAACGGTGTACCATCCTCTAGGTGTGACAGACATGTTTGAGCCGTAGGAATGGTCCCCTGCATGTAAGGATAAAACCAGGGATTTTTCCAAATCAGTGCCTCCCCGAACAAAAAACTGGGGAATTTTTAAGTTACGGCTACACATATGTCCATTAAGGGCCTTGGGAAGTAGGCAGAGTCCAAACTTTAGATGATTGAAATCTTCAGAGTCAGAAGTGCTCACCATCGGCCTTGCTTAGGTTACATTTTATCTGTCATTGATAGATGATGTCAATAAAAATATCTATTCTTTTTCTGATTATTTCCCATTATAGGTTATTGCAAAATATTCAGTGTAGTTCCCTGTGCTATACAATAGTTCCTTGTTCATGATCTGTTTTATACATAGCAGTGTGTATGTTTTAATCCCAAACTGTTAACTTATCCTTTCTCCTACCTTTCCCCTTTGGAAATAATAAATTATAAGATTTTATACTTCTCAGAAATGGGGAAGCTGAAAGAGAGGTATCATTTTCAATGGAAAAGCATTCAAAACAAGATTGAAGCTTCAGCCAAGAGTATTCGATGTACATCCTTGGGAATAAATCACTTCATTTCTCTAATGTTGACCTAACAAATAAGACAGACGCCTTCACTGAACTTGCTTATAATAAAGTGATGGAAATATTAAATGTAAGTCTTAGAAACATCTTATTTTACCCGAGCCTTATCCACTGCTCTAGGTTGACTACAGTTTGGCTCACACATCTGTTCATTGAAGTTACAATGTTCTCAATTTCTGTTACTGATCCTCCAGAGTGGACCCCAACAGGAGTCCTCGTGCCCAGTGTCATTGGAGCCAACAGATCAAGACTGAGATTGGTTCAGAAGCAAAGGAAACTTTATATTTTGAAAACAGAATGGAGAGGTGAGAGCATGCACTCCCCCGTGGGCTGTGGGCTGGGCTGCTGTGTAGGGATCCCGGCAGCATCAGCAGGAGGGAGGGGATGGAGCTCTCGAAGGCTGGGTTGGCTGCAGCTCAGGCTCTATGTCGCAGAGTCTGCATGGGACCCCACTAGCTGAGGTGTCGGCCCAGCCATTCTGCACTAGGAAATCAGGTCTGAAGTGCCGGGTGTGAGACCTCTGCATGTGGAACCATAGGAGCACGTGAAATTAGACAAAGCACAAAGGAAAAACAGGTTAGACTTTATTTTATTGCCCAGATTCTCTTTTTATCTCCCAGGAATTTTTAATGAACGTTGCCGGAGACGAACACCTCCTCTGCTTTTTGTCCCTTTCCTCATTCTTGGGGTGCTGAGGGTGCAGACCCCTCTTTTGTAACTGCTTCTTGCTGAGGTGGGAGCCCTCATACACGGGGGAAGGGGAAAAACTTCTCGCCAGCAGCCTCCAGGTGAGGTTGATTGTCCCAAGGACTCCTGCCTCACTGGTCTTCCACCTGAGCAGCAGCATTGGAAGTGTTATAGATTCGATTGACCTTTAAGGGTCCAGGAAAGAGATGCACAGAGATGCTGCGGTGGCAGGTTACACCCCACCGCACATTTGTTCAGCGACCTTAGGCTGACGGTTTTTGCCAGCCTAGATGCTCTGAGCAGTAGTCTGTGCTTTCTTTAATTAGGTCCCTGATTTAATGTACAAACAGCACCATGTGTCAGAGCCCTGCCCACACAACTCTGAGACAGTCCAAGTTCGGTGGTGATCCAGGACCATGACGTCCACTGAGTCAACGGCCTTTTGAAGTAGCCAGCAGTCCAGCCGGTCATATTGGCCACCATCACCACGGTGTCTGTAGGGTTTTCTATTGTGAAATTGTGATATACATTTCCTCTGCCAAGCCTGTTAGCTCCTGTCTGGCTGCAGTAAGTCCTGCAAGCAGTAGTCTGCTCTTTCGTGGTACAGACTTGTTTTCTGAGAGAAACTCCAGGTCAAGTGATGGTCACACGTGTCTTCTTGGGGCCCCATTGCCCCCGATTGTCTCTCTGGAGGTTGGAGTTGGATGGCCTCCTCACTCGAGGTCAGTGTGTCCACAGAGCGACCCCTGCAACTTCAGGGCATGATGGGTGGTTAGGATCACCACGTGGGGTCCTTTTCCCTTAGGAGGGAGCTGGCCTTGCAGGCTGCTGATTTCCAGCTTTTTAGATACCCCAGTATCCTGGCCTGATGGGGCTGGGGGCAAAGCCCTTGGTGACCATAGTTTATCATACCTGAAGGGCATTCTTGTGTTGCCCCATTTCAAGTGGTCCCAGTTTTGGCACTAAGGCTCCAAGGGCGATTAACATTTGACCGGGTATGTAAAGGTCAAAGGGTTTAGCTAAATTAGGGAGTTCCTGGGCAAGGGTCTGAATTGACTGCTCTTTCCATTCTTGAAAGGCTGCTACTGCATTCTATTCAAAAGGATCATCATCTTTTTGTGTCAGTGTTTCATGTAGAGGCCCAGCTATTAGACTGTAGTTAGGGATCCAGATGCAGAAAACCTTGGCCTCCCCAGGAACCCCTAAGCTGTCTTCTAGTTTTAGAAGAAGTAAGGCTGCAAATGGCTTCTTCCCTATCCTGGGATGCGTTTCTCCAAATATCTGTGAGAATGAAGCCCAGGCATGTCGCCTTAGCCTGGGATATTTGAGCCTTTTTCTTGGACACCTTCTATCCTTCCTTGGCTAGGTAGTTCAGGGGCGTCTTTAGTAGGCCTGGAGATCAGAATGCCTTCTGCATATTGAAGGAGGGTTCCCTTTTACAGAGGTAGAACTTTTAGGTCTTTAGAGGACATTTCCCCAATGATTGTGTGGGTATTTTTGAACCATTGGGGAAGGACGGCCCAACATTATTGCTTTTGTTGCATGTTGTGTCCTGCCACTCACAAGCCAAAAATTCTTGTGACTCTGAGATGAATGGAATACAGAAGAAGGCATCATTGAAGTCTAATACAGAATGCCATGGCCTGGTGAATGTTAGAATGACCAGCAGAGTGTAGGAAATAGGAGCTACTTGATGTATATCCTCGGTGGCTTCACTCACTGTCCTGATATACTTTACCAGGTCTCCAGCAGCCCATGGGGCTCTCCTGGTCAGGCCAATCCCAGGATATGGAGCTCACCTGGGATGCACACCCTACCGCACAGCCCACGGGGCTCTCGTGGTCAAGTCCCTCCCAGGGTATGGAGCTCACCTGTGCAGCTACCCAGCAGCCCATGGGTCTCTCATAGTCAGGCCCTTACCAGGATATGGAGCTCCCCTGGGCATGTACCCCAGCAGGGCTGGACACACAGGAACCGTGCACATAGCCCACCTTGCAGAGAACCCCCAGCTCAACTGTCGCTCACAGTTGACACAGAACACCTCAGAGCAGGACTTGAAATAACAAGCAGCAGCTCTGACAGGTCTGTGACCCTGGGTATCACTCTATGTGGCCCCTCTCTGCCTTGTCTTCCAGACACTTCCACTGCAGCCAGGGCAACAGGCCTCTGTCTCCACCCACCATCACTCCTCTCCCTGACTCCTGGGTTCCTCTCATTAGGATAGGGTCTTCTTGAAGTTGTTTTCCACTCATGGACCACATAAAATGATAAGAAAACAAGCCACAGCTGCAGCCCCTTGTCTATCCTGACTCTCAAGAGCACACACCTGTTCCTTGGGCCTGGCCCGTTTAGCAAGGCTCATTTTCTGCAACTGTGAGCCCCAGAGGGGTGAGGATTGGCTGATTTGGGCAGCCTGACACCGCCTGCCAGCCCTCCCCAGGTGTGCCTGGGTTGAGGTCAATATAAACACCACTCCAGTCATCAAGAGCTCCTGTAGCTGTGCCTGACGCCATATTCTCTGCCACATCAGCAGTGTCGTGGCTGGTGTGGTGGGAGGGAGTGAGGGGCCATGGCTTTCTGGGTGGTCCAGTGTGAGTGGGGCTCTGCTGCACTTTCTGCAGGAGTTGCCAGTCTGCCACCTGCTAAAGAAGTGGATGTGTCACCCATACCTGCCGCTGGAATTTCTCCCCAGGCAGAGGTGAGGAAGTAAAAAAGCAGTGGGGGCCGTGGCAGGAGGGTATCTCAGGCAGGGAAATGGAAAGCTTCCAGAAGAGCATCTGGTGCTAGGACCATCCTGGCTGTACTGCAGGCACCACGTCGGCCTGCATGCTGTCGCTGGTGTGGCTGCACAGCCCTTCCTCTAGGCTTGCAAGTTCTTGTACATATTCAGGTGTTTTACCTGGAAAGGGTGCGAAGATTTCAGCTGCAGCAGGACTGGGGCTCAGCTCACATTTACTCACAGACGCCTCGACATAGTCCCCCAGTTTTGCAATGAGGATGCTCCTTGTGGGGTGTACCGCTGCTGACTGCATGGGACATGATTTCCCACTTCTGAACAACTTAAGAATTTTTTAACACTGGAGCAAGTGCCCTGATACGATTTTCCTCTGTATAACTGGTGGGTTCTGTATTTTTTTTTCCTTTTTTTTCTTTTTGGTTCAAGGTAGGTTTTATTTATTCCTCTTTTTCTTAATTTAGAGATATAAACATGGAAATAATGCATTAATAAAAAGACGTCTATATGAAGGGAAAAACTTCTTTTCTGTTTTATTTTATTAAATGTTATTTATTTATTTTTAATTTTTTAAAATTTATTTATTTCTTTTATACAGCAGGTTCTTATTGGATATCTATTTTATACATATAAGTGTGCACATGTGAATCCTAGTCTCCCAATTCATCCCACCACCACCCTCACATTGCGTTCCCCTCTTGGTGTCCATATGTTTGTTCTCTACATCTGTGTCTCTATCTCTGCCCTGCAAACCGGTTCATCTGTACCAATTGTCTGGGTTCCACATATATGCATTAATATACAATATTTGTTTTTCTCTTTCTGACTTACTTCACTCTGTATGACAGTCTCTAGATCCATCAAGGTCTCTACAAATGACCCAATTTCATTCCTATGTATGGCTGAGTAATATTCCATTGTATATATGTACCACATCTTTATCCATTCGTCTGTCTGTGGGCACTTAGGTTGCTTTCATTACCTGGCTATTGTAAATAGTGCTGCAATGAACATTGTGGTGAATGTGTCTTTTTGATTTATGCTTTTCTTTGGGTATATGCCCAGTAGTGGGATTGCTGGATTATATGGTAATTCTATTTATAGTTTTTTAAGGAACCACCATTCTGTTCTCCATAGAGACTGTATTGATTTACATTCCCAACAATAGTGGAAGAAGGTTCCTTTTCTCCACACCCTCTCCAGCATTTGTTGTTTGTAGATTTTCTGATGATGCCCATTCTAACAGGTGTGACGTGATACCTCATTGTAGTTTTGATTTCCATTTCTCTAATAATTAGTGATGTTGAGCAGATTTTCATGTGCGTCTTGGCCATCTCTATGTCTTCTTGGAAGAAATGTCTATTTAGATCTGCTTCCATTTTTCTATTGGGTTTTTTGTCTTATTAATGTTGACCTGCATGAGCTGTTTATATATATTGGAGATTAATCATTTGTCCATTGATTCGTTTGCAAATATATTCTGCCATTCTGAGGGTTGTCTTTTCGTCTTGTTTGTAGTTTCCTTTGCTTTGCAAAATCTTTTACGTTTCATTAGGTCTCATCTGTTTAGCTTCTATTTTTTATTTCATTACTATAGGAGGTGGATCAAAAAAGATCTTGCTGTGATTTACGTCAGAGTATTCTTCGTAAGTTTTCCTCTCAGAGTTTTATACTCTCCGGTCTTACATTAAGGTCTCTAATCGATTTTGAATATATTTTTATGTATGGTGTTGGGGAGTGTTCTAATTTCATTTTTTACATGTAGCTGTCCATGTTTCCCAGCACCACTGATTGAAGAGACTGTCTTATCTCCATTGTATAGTCTTGCCTCCTTTGTCATAGATTAGTTGACCATAGGTGTGTAGGTTTATCCCTGGGCTTTCTTTTTTTTTTTTTCCTTTTACACATTTATTGGAGTATAATTGCTTTACAATGGAGTGTTAGTTTCTGCTGTATAACAAAGTGAATCAGCTATACATATACAAATATCACCAGATCCCCTCCCTCTTGAATCTCCCTCCCACACTCCAGATCCCACCTCTTTATGTGGTCACAAAGCACCGAGCTGATCTCCCTGTTCTATGTGGCTGCTTCACAGTAGCTATCGGTGTTACATGTGGTAATGTATTTATGTCCATGCCACTCTCTAACTTCGTCCCAGCTTACCCATACCCTTTCCGGTGTCCTCAAGTCCTTTCTCTACTTCTGTGTCCTTAATCCTGTCCTGCAACTTGGTTCTTCATAATCTTTTTTTTTTTCCTTCATTAGATTCCGTATATCTCTGTTAACATACAGTATTTGTTTTTCCCTTTCTGACTTACTTCACTGTGTAGGACAGATTCTAATCCATCCACCTCAGTACAAATAACTCAGTTTTGCTTTTTTTATGGCTGAGTAATATTCTATTGTGTATATGTGCCATATCTTCTTTATCCATTCATCTGTCGATGGACACTTAGGTTGCTTCCATGTCCTGGCTATTGTAAATAGAGCTTCAATGAATATTTTTGTACATAACTCTTTTTGAATTATGGTTTTCGCAAGGTAAATGCCCAGTAGTTGGATTGTTGTGTCGTATGGTTCTTCTATTGTTAGTTATTTAAAGGAACCTCCGTACTGTTCTCCCTAGTGCCCATATCAATTTACATTCCCACCCACAGTGCAAGTGTGTTCCCTTTTCTCCAATAAAGGCCTCTCCAGCATTTATTGTTTTGTAGATTTTTTTGATGATTGCAACTCTGACTGCTGTGAGGTGATACCTCACGGTAGTTTTGATTTGCATTTCTCTAATGATTAGTGATGTTCAGCATCCTTTCATGTCTTTCTTGGTAATCTGTATATCTTCTTTGGAGAAATGTCTATTTAGGTCTTCTGCCCGTTTTTGGATTGGGTTGTTTGTTTTTGTGATATTGAGCTACATGTGGTGCTTGTAAACTTTGGAGATTAATCCTTTATCAATTGCTTCATTTGAAAATATTTTCTCCCGTTCTGAGGGTTGTTTTTGCATCTTGTTTATGTTTTCTTGTACTGTGTAAAAGCTTTTAAGTTTCATTAGGTCCCATTTGTTGATTTCTGTTTTTATTTCCATTTCTCTAGGAGGTGGGTCAAAAAGGATCTTGCTGTGATTTATGTCATAGAGTGTTCTGCCTATGGTTTCCTCTAAGTGTTTTATAGTGTCTGTACTTATATTTAGATCTCTAATCAATTTAGAGTTTATTTTTGTGTATGGTGTTATGGAGTGTTCTAATTTCATTCTTTTATGTGTAGGGGTCCAGTTTTCCCAGCACCAATTACTGAAGAGACTGTCTTTTCTCCATTGTATATCCTTAGCTCCTTTGTCATAGATGAGATAGCCATAGGTATGTAGGTTTATCTCTTAGCTTTCTGTCCTGTTCCATTGATCTGTGTTTATGCCAATCTACATACACTTGATTCCATTATGGAGACATATAAATACATAGGTTTCAAGATTATTAGCAGTCAGATATATTCCTCTTCAGTGAATAGGGTGTTTTGTGTCCAGTTCATTGAGAAAGGAGTAGGTCTTGTCTATTACATATTTGTTATATGGAATGGTATCTGTGCTAATTTCAAACTCTGCTTTTACGCATCACCCCACGTCACCTTTCCCCTTAAGGAGGCATAAGTGTGTTTTCTAAATGTGTAACTCTGTTCTCTTTTGAAATTCAGTTCATCTGTATCCATGTTTACATTCCCTCTATAAGTGATATGTTACAATAAGTTTCTTTTTCTTTGTGGCTCATTTCCCTTAACATCATCAAACCTAAAGCCACTCATTGTGCTGCTATTGGCCTTATGACATTGATTTTATGTCTGAGTGACATTCCATTGTATATAAGTACCACGACATCTTTATCCATTATTTTCCCTTTCCTGGGATATTTAAAGTGTACCAAAGTCGAGGTTCTTGTAAACAGAGCAGCCCTAAACTTTGGGCTGGCTGTGTGTTGTGGATTTTTAATTTTCCCAAAATACACGCCCATGAGTGGAAGTGTGCTATGCTCTGTAGCTCTGTTTTAGAAAACAACATACAGTTCTCCAGAGAGGATGTTGGCCATTTACATCCTGTCCATCGGCGTAACCAGGCTCCCTTTTCTCCATGGCCTGTCCTGTATTTGTGGTTTTTACACTATTTGTGGATAGCCCTTTTGACCGGAGGTAAGTGATACTTCTATGTAGTGTGGATTTGCAATGCCTGATGGCTTGCTTGGCCAAAAAGGGCGTATGCATTTTTTTCCCGAATATATTCAAGAAAATACACATACTCCCTTTTCGGCCAAGGGCAACATTGTCGAAGTTCTGTCGCTTTTCATGTGCTTTAAAGACGACTCCAATCTACCTCTTGAAATCTGTTTCCTTCAATTCTGCCTTGCCTTCAAATCCTCTTCACTGCCTTACCTCAATATATTTCTGAATGATAGTTGTCCTTTATAACTCTGCAAGTTTGTGAATTGCTGTGCCCCTGATTTCCATTTTTCAACTTGCTTATTTGTGAGCTGGCTGCAATACCGCAAGATGGCTTTAAGCCCTAGTCTGGTCCCTGGGTTGCAGGCTGAGCCTGTGTTTAATTCTTCTTCCTGATGGGAAACTAGAGTGACATGTGCCCATCCAAACACCTACAGCTAATCTCTCATTTGTTTCCCCTCTTCCTGTTCATCCTCTGCACAATTTGCAAACTGTGCATAACAGGAGGGTAAATGCGCTGACACTCCAAGTGGGGAGATTTTTAGTAATGCTGATGGAATGGCAAAGCCGAGCATGAGGAAAGGAAAAATGAGGTACCTTTTAGAAAACTTTCCCGATTACACAGTGTACCATCCACTGGGTTTCCCATGCATGTGTTAACTGTAGGAAGATTCCCTTAAACATGGAGAGTTGGGGCCACTAGAATGGGTAGCACACAATATTGCTCTAAGTGGTGTTCTTTTGCTCACACAACCTCAGCAATCTTGTCAGACCCAACTGTCCAGTCTTATGTCTCATCCAGCTGTGGATGTAAAGGTGGTCAATCCAGGTTGCATCACTGGCCCTGAACGTAATTTTTAAGACTTTCTCCCTGTTTCGCTGTTTTTGCATTTTGCTTTTGAAATTTATTTTTATAAGGGGGTTTAGCTGAATTTCAGTGCTGTGTTCATGTCATTATACACACACATGATTCATTTATGGAGACATGAGAATACATAAGTTTTAAAATACTTACAAGTCAGATATATTCCTCTTCAATGAATAGGGGTTGTTGAGTCCAGTTCATTTTGCGGGAGTAGGTGCTGTCTATTACATACTTGGTTTATGCAACGATATCTGTGCTAATTAAGGACTGTGGATTTATGCATAACCCCACCTCTCCTTTCCCCTTAATCAGGCAGAAGTTTGTTTTCTAAATGTGTGACTCTGTTGTGTTTGTAATTCAGTTCATGTGTAGCCATGTGTACATTCCCGCTATAACTGATATCTTATGATAAGTTTCATTGTTCTGTTGTCTTTCCTAACTCAGTTCATGTGTAGCCATGTTTACAGGACCTTCATAAGTGATATCTTCTGATAAGTTTCTTTTTCTCAGTGACTTATTTCACTTAGAATCATTGTACCTGAATCCACTCATTTGCTGCTACTGCCCTTATGACATTGATTTCATGGCTGAGGGATATTCCATCGTACGTAAGTACCACAATTTCTTGAAGCATTTTTGTCTTTTCTGGGATATTTAACTTGTACCCAAGTTGTGGTTCTTGTAATCAGTGCAGCCCTAAATTTTGGGGTGGCTCTGTCTTATTGATTTTCAGTTTTCCCAAGGTATCTTCCCTAGACTGGAAGTGCCCTTGGATCTGTAGCTCTGTTGTTTACTTGTTTTAGGGAACACAACACACTCCTCCAGAGAGGCAGTTGGCAATTTACATCCTGCCTTTCAGCAAAACTAGGCTCCCTGTTCTCCAGCACCGGTCTTGACATTCTCGTTTTTACACATTTTGCGATTTCCCTTTTGACCTGTGGGAAGTGATACTTCTTTGTAGTGCACATTTGCATTGCATGCCTAGTTGCTTGGAAAATTATGGCATAAGCGTTTTCTCCTGAATATATTCAGGAGAAAATGCATACGCCCTTTTTTGCCAAGTGCATCATTGTCGAAGTTGTGCCCATCTTCCTGTGCTTTAAAGGCGATTCCAATGTACCTCTTGAAATCTGTTTACTGCTATTCTGGCTCGCTTTCAAGTCCGCCTCTTTGCCTTCTCTCAACAGATTTTTGGACGATAGTTGTCCTTTATTACTCTGCCAGTTTGTGAATTGCTGTGCCCCTGAGCTCCATTTCTCAACTCGTATTTTGTGAGCTGACCGCAAGTCCAAAATTTTGATTCAGGACGTATACTGGTTCCTGGTGGGTGGCTGAGACTTTGGTTAATTCTTCTACCTGCCGGGAAATCAGAGTGACATGTGCCCGTCCAAATGGCTAACAGCTACTCTCTCATTGGTTCTCCCTCTTCCATTTCATCCTCTGCCAAATTGGCAACCTGTGCGAACCAGGATTTTAAAGGGACTGTCTCTCCAATTTGGTTGATTGATAGTAAAGCAGTTGGAAAGTCAAACCGGAGCACCAGGAGAGGGACTATTAGTTGAGTTTTAGAAACCTTTTGTATTCAGTGTGTCCATTCACTAGGTTTCCCGTACATGTTATAGCTGTAGTAATATTCCCTTCTACCTAAAGAGTTGGGACCCTTGGAATGTGTGCCACACATAATTGGTTTAAATGGTCGGCATTTGCTCACCGAATCTCACGAATCCTCTCATTCCCAAGTGTTCAGCCTTATGCCTCTTCCAGCTGTCGTTGTAGACAGGGTCATTTCAGGTTTCATCAGAGACCCTGAAGGAATTGTAAAGAATTTCCATGTTCTTTTGTTTTCTTTTTGAAATTCCTTTTTATAGTGGTTTTGAGCTGATTCTCACTGCAATGTTTATGCAAGTCTAGACACAGTTAATCCCCTTATGGAGACATATTAATACATAGATTTTAAGATTCTTTCTAGTCAGATATATTCCTCTGTGGGAAATATGGTGTTTTGTGTCCCTTTCACTGAGGAATGTGTAGGTCTTTTCTATTCTGTATCTGGTTTTTGGAACGGTACCTGTACTACTATGAAACTCTGGTTTTATGCATCACCCCATCTCTCCTTCCCCCTTAAGCAAGCATAAGAGTGTTATCTAAATGTGAGACACTGTTCTCTTTCCTACCTCAGTTCATGTGTAGCCATGTTTACAGGACCTTCATAAGTGATATCTTATGATAAGTTTCTTTCCCTGTGACTTATTTCACTTAGAATCATCGTACCTGAATCCACTCATTTTGCTGCTACTGGCCTTATGACATTGATTTCATGGCTGAGGGGTATTCCATTGTACGTAAGTAACACAATTTCCTGAACCATTTGTGTCTTCCTGGTATATTTAAGTTGTACCCAAGTTGAGGTTCTTGTAAGCAGTGCAGCCCTCAATTTTGTGTTTGCTCTGTCTTATTGATTTTCAATTTTCCCAAGGTATTTTCCCTAGACTGGAAGTGCCCTTGGATTTTTAGCTCTGTTGTTTATTTGTTTTATGGAACACAATGCACACCTCCAGAGAGGCAGTTGGCAATTTACGTCCTGCCCATGAGCATAACTAGGCTCCCTGTTCTCCAGGGCCTTTCTTGCCATTCTGGTTTTTAAACATTTTGCGGATATCCCTTATTGCCGGAGGGAAGTGATACTTCTTTGTAGTGCAGATTTGCATTGCTCGCTTGCTTGCTTGGCCAAAAAGGGCGTATGCGTTTTCTCCTGAATATATTCAGGAGAAAACGCATACGCCCTTTTTGGCCAAGTGCATGATTGTCGAAGTTGTGACCCTCTTCCTGTGCTTTAAAGGTGATTCCCATGTACCTCTTGAAATCTGTTCCCTGCTGTTCTGGTTCGCTTTCAAGTCCGCCTCGTTGCCTTCCCTCAACAGATATTTGGATGATAGTTGTCCTTTATTACTCTGCCAGTTTTTGAATTGCTGTGCCCCTGAGCTCCATTTTTCAACTTGTTTTTTTGTGAGCTGACGGCAGGTCCAAAACTTTCGTTCAGGAACTATACTGGTTCCCAGCGGGTGGCAGAGACTTTGGCTAATTCTTCCACCTGCCGGGAAATCAGAGTGACATGTGCCCGTCCAAATGCCTAACAGCTACTCTCTCATTGGTTCTCCCTCTTCCCTTTCATCCTCTGCCAAATTGGCAACCTGTGCGAACCAGGAGGTTAAAGGGGCTGTCTCTCCAATTTGGGACATTGATAGTAAAGCAGTTGGAAAGTCAAACCGGAGCACCAGCAGAGGGACTATTAGTTGAGTTTTAGAAACCTTTCATATTCACAATGTGTCCATTCTCTAGGTTTCCCATACATGTTATAGCTGTAGTAATATTCCCTTCAAGCTGGAGAGTTGGGACCCTTGGAATGTGTGCCATGCATTATTGCTTTAAATGGTCGGCATTTGCTCACCGAATCTAACCAATCCTCTCAGTCCCAAGTGTCCAGCCTTATGCCCCATCCAGCTGTCGTTGTAGATAGGGTCATTCCAGGTTTCATCACAGCCCCTGAAGGAATTGTATAGAATTTCCCTGTTTTTTTGTTTTGTTTTTCAAATTCCTTTTTATAGTGGGTTTGAGCTGATTCTCACTGCCATGTTTATGCCAGTTTAGACACACTTGATTCCCTTACGGAGACATATAAGTACAGAGGTTTTAAGATTCTTACTAGTCAGATATATTCCTCTGCAGGAATTATGGGATTTTGAGTCCCTTTCCCTGAGGAAAGTGTTGGTCTTGTCTTTTCTGTAGTTGGTTTTTGGAATGGTACTTGTACTAGTATCACACTCTGGTTTTATGCATCACCCCACCTCCCTTCCCCCTTAAGCAGGCATAAGAGTGTTTTCTAAATGTGAGATTCTGTTTTCTTTCGTAGCTCAGTTCATGTGTAGCCATGTTTACAGGGCCTTCATAAGTGATATCTTATGATAAGTTTCTTCTTCTCTGTGACTTATTTCACTTAGAATCATCGTACCTGAATCCACTCATTTTGCTGCTACTGGCCTTATGACATTGATTTCATGGTTGACGGGTATTCAATTGTACGTAAGTAACACAATTTCTTGAACCATTTTTGTCTTTCCTGGGATATTTAAGGTGTACCCAAGTTGAGGGTCTTGTAAGCAGTTCAGCCCTCAATTTTGTGTTTGCTCTGTTTTATTGATTTTCAGTTTTACCAAGGTATATTCCCTAGACTGGAAGTGCCCTTAGCTCTGTAGCTCTGTTGTTTACCTGTTTTAGGGAACGCAATGCACTCCTCCAGAGAGGCAGTTTTCAATTTACATCCTGCCCATCAGCATAACTAGGCTCCCTATTCTCCAGGGCCTTTCTTGCCTCTCTGGTTTTTACACATTTTGCGTATATCCGTTTTTACAGGTGGGAAGTGATACTTCTTTGTAGTGCAGGTTTGCATTGCCCGCTTCCTTGCTTGGCCAAAGAGGGCGTATGCGTTTCCTCCTGAATATATTCAGGAGGAAACGCATACGCCCTTTTTTAGCCCAGTGCATCACTGTCGAAGTTGTGCCCCTCTTCCTGTGCTTTAAAGGTGATTCCAATGTACCTCTTGAAATCTGTTTCCTGCTATTCTCGCTCACTTTCAAGTCCGCCTCGTTGCCTTCCCTCAGCGGATTTTTGGACGATAGTTGTCCTTTATTACTGTGCAGTTTGTGAGTTGCTGTGCCCCTGAGCTCCATTTTTCAACTCGTTATTTGTGAGATGACGGCAGGTCCAAAACTTCGGTTCAAGAACTATACTGGTTCCCGGCGGGTGGCTGAGACTTTGGTTAATTCTTATACCTGCCAGGAAATTAGAGTGACATGTGCCCGTCCAAATGCCTAACAGGTACTCTCTCATTGGTTCTCCCTCTTCCCTTTAATCCTCTGCCAAATTGGCAAACTGTGCGATCCAGGAGGTTAAAGGGGCTGTCTCTCCAAGTTGGGACATTGATAGTTAAGCAGTTGGAAAGTCAAACCGGAGCACCAGGAGAGGGACTATTTGTTGAGTTTTAGAAACCTTTCGTATTCACAATGTGTCCATTCTCTAGGTTTCACATACATGTTATATCTGTAGTAATATTCCCTTCAACCTGGAATGTTGGGATTGTTGGAATGTGTGCCATGCATTATTGCTTTAAATGGTCTGCATTTGCTCACCAAATCTCACCAATCCTCTCAGTTCCAAGTGTCCAGCCTTATACCACATCCAGCTGTCGTTGTAGATAGGGTCATTCCAGGTTTCATCAGAGCCCCTGAAGGAATTGTATAGAATTTCCCTGTTTTTTTGTTTTGTTTTTGAAATTCCTTTTTATAGTGGGTTTGAGCTGATTCTCACTGCCATGTTTATGCCAGTCTAGACACACTTGATTCCCTTACGGAGACATATCAATACATAGATTTTAAGATTCTTACTAGTCAAATATATTCCTCTGCGGGAAATATGGTGTTTTCAGTCCCTTTCACTGAGGAAGGTGTAGGTCTTGTCTTTTCCGTAGTTGGTTTTTGGAACGGTACCTGTACTAATATCACACTCTGGTTTTATGCATCACCCCACCTCTCCTTCCCCCTTAAGCAGGCATAAAAGTGTTTTCTAAATATGAGACACTCTTCTCTTTCATAACTCAGTTCATGTGTAGCCATGTTTACAGGACCTTCATAAGTGATATCTTATGATAAGTTTCTTTTCTCTGTGACTTATTTCACTTAGAATCATCGTACCTTAATCCACTCATTTTGATGCTACTGGCCTTATGACATTGATTTCATGGCTGAGGGATATTCCATCGTACGTAATTAACACAATTTGTTGAACCATTTTTGTCTTTCCTGGGATAGTTAAGGTGTACCCAAGTTGAGGTTCTTGTAAGCAGTGCAGCCCTAAATTTTGGGGTGGCTCTGTCTTATTGATTTTCATTTTTCCCAAGGTATATTAGCTAGACTGGAAGTGCCCTTGGCTCTGTAGCTCTGTTGTTTCGCTGTTTTAGGGAACACAATGCACTCCTCCAGAGAGGCAGTTGACAAATTACATCCGACCAGTCAGCATAATTAGGCTCCCTGTTCTCCAGGTCCTGTCTTGCCTTTCTGTTTTTTATACATTTTGCGGATGTCCCCTTTGATCGGTGGGAAGTGACACTTCTTTGTAGTGCAGATTTGCATTGGCCGCTTGCTTGCTTGGCCAAAAAGGGCGTATGCGTTTTCTCCTGAATATATTCAGGAGAAAACACATACGCCCTTTTTGGCCAAGTGCATCATTGTCGAAATTGTGCCCCTCTTCTTATGCTTTAAAGGCGATTCCAATGTACCTCTTGAAATCTGTTTCCTGCTATTCTGGCTCGCTTTCAAGTCCGCCTCGTTTCCTTCCCTCAACAGACGATAGTTGTCCTTTATTACTCTGCCAGTTTATGAATTGCTGTGCCACTGAGCTCCATTTTTCAACTCGTTTTTTGTGAGCTGACCACAAGTACAAAATTTTGGTTCTGGACCTCTACTGGTTCCCGGCGGGTGGCTGAGACTTTGGTTAATTCTTCTTCCTGCCGGGAAATTAGAGTGACCTGTGACCATCCAAATGCCTAACAGCTACTCTGTCATTCGTTCTCCCTCTTCCCTTTCATCCTCTGCCAAATCGACAACCTGTGTGAAACAGGAGTTTAAAGGGGCTGTCTCTCCTATTTGGGAGATTGATAGTAAAGCAGTTGGAAATTCAAACCAGAGCACCAGGAGAGGGACTATTAGTTGAGTTTTAGAAACCTTTCGTTTGTTCACAGAGTATCCCTTCTCTAGGTTTCCCGTACATGTTATAGCTGTAGTAATATTCCCTTCTTCCTGGAGAGTTGGGACCCAAGGAATGGGTGCCACACATTATTGCTTTAAAGGGTCTGCATTTGCTCACTGAATCTCACCAATCCTCTCAGTCCCAAGTCTCCAGGCTTATGCCACATCCAGCTGTTGTAGATAGGGTCATTCTAGGTTTCATCAGAGCCCCTGAAGGAATTGTAAAGAATTTCCCTGTTTTTTTGTTTTGTTTTTAAATTCCTTTTTATCATGGGTTTCACCTGATTTTCACTGCCATGTTTACGCCAGTCTAGACACACTTGATTCCCTTACGGAGACATATCAATACATAGGTTTTAAGATTCTTACTCGTCAGATATATTCCTCTGCGGAGAATAGGGGTGTTGAATCCCGTTCACTGAGGAAGGAGTAGGTCTTGTCTATTCTGTATTTGGATTATGTAATGGTACCAGTGTTAATATCAAATTCTGGCTTTATGCATCTCCCCACCTCTCCTTTCCCCTTAAGCAGGCATAAGTATATTTTCTACATGTGAGACTCTGTTCTCTTTACTAATTCAGTTCATGTGTACCCATGTTTACATTTCGTTTATAAGTGATATCTTATGTCAGAATGCTCCATGGCTCTTGTCATCATAATGCTCCATGATGCTTGTCACCACGATTATCCATGGTCTTCTCATCACAGTACTCGACGGTGTTGCCATCACATTGCTCCATGCCCTGGTCATCACAATGCTTCATGTCCCTTGTCATCACAGTTCTCCTCCTCTTTGTCTTCACAATGTTCCACGACACTTCTCATCACAATGTTACATGCTCTTGTCATCACAATTCTCCATGAACTTGTCATCGCAATTCTCCCTGTACCCTGTCATAGCAAGCTCCATATGCTTGTCAACACAATGCTTCATGACATTGTTATAAAAATTCTCAATGTCCCTTGTAATCACAATGCTCCCTGCCATTGTCATCACAGTGCTCCATGACACTTGTCATCACAATGCTCCATGCCCTTGTCATCACAATGCTCCATTACACCTGTCATAACAATGCTCCATGACCCCTGCCATCACAATGTTCCACGGCCTTGTCATCACAATACTCCATGACCCATGTCATCACAATGTACCCTGACACCTGTCATCACAATGCTCCTTGCCCCTTGTCAGTACAGTGCTCCATGATGCTCGTCATCACAATTACCCAAGGTCTTCTCATCACAATCCTTCACGGTTTTACCATCACAATGCTCCATGCCCTGGTCATCTCAATGCTCCATGTCCCTATTCATCACAATTCTCCACGTCCTTGTCATCACAATGCTTCTTGACACTTCTCATCACAATGATATATGTTCTTGTCATCACAAATCTCCATACACTTGTCATCGCAATGCTCTATGACCCCTTTCATAGCAAGCTCGTTGTGCTTTTCATCACAATGCTTCACGACCTTGTCATCAAAATTCTCATAGGTGCTTGTCATCACAATGCTCCATGACCTTGTCATCACAATTCTCCATGACCCTTGTCATCGCAATGTTACAAGCCCTTGTCATCAAAACGCTCCATTACCTTTGTCATTACAATCCTCCATGACACTTGGTATCACAATGTGCCATGCCATTTTCATCACAATGAACAATGACATATGTAATCACAATGCTCCCTGACACCTGTCTTCACAATACACCATGCCCTTGTCATCACAATGTTCCATGCCCTTGTCATCACAATGCTCCATGACCCCTGTCATCACAATGCTCCGTGACTCCAGTCATCACAATGCTTCATGACATTTCTCCTCACAATGGTCCATGACCTCATCACACAAGGCTCTGTGACCTTGGTCACCACAATGCTCCATGCCCTTGTCATCTCAATGCTCCATACCCACTGTCATCACAATAATCAATGAAACTTGTCAGACCAATGTTCCATGCCCCTGTCAACACATTGCTCCATGCCCTTGTCTTCACAATGCTCCATGACCGCTGTCATCACAATGCTCTGTGACTCCAGTCATCACAATGATTCATGACATTTCTCATCACAATGGTCCATGCCCTCGTCACACAAGGCTCTGTGATCTTTGTCACCACAATGCTCCATGAAATTTTCATCACAATGCTCTGTGTCCCTTGTCATCACAGTGCTCCATGCCTTTTTCAGCACAATGCTCCATGACACTTGTCATCAAAATGCTCCATGCGCTTGTCAGCACAATGCTCCATGACACATGTCATCACAATGTGCCATGCTCTATTCATCACAATGCTCCACATCCTTTTCATCGCTATGCTCCATAAAACTTGTCATCACAATGCTCCATGCACTTCTCATCAAAATGTTCTCTCACCACATATATCACAATGTTCCATCACTAGTCATCACAATACTCGCTCACACCTGTCATCACAATGTTCCATGACCACTGTCATCACAGTGCTACATGCCCTTATCATCACAATGCTCCATGACCCCTGACATCACAATGTTCCATAACCCCTGTCACAAAATGCTTCATGACCCATTTCATCAAAAGGCTTCATGACCCCTGACATCACAGTGTTCCATAACCACTGACATCAAAATATTCCATGACACTTTTATTCAAATTGCTCCATGACCCTGTCATCACAATGCTCCCTGCCCTTCTCATCACAATGCACCACGCCCTTGTCATCAAAATGCCCCATGACATTTGTCATCACAAAGCTCCATGACACTTGGCATCACAATGCTCCATGCCATTGTCATCAAAATGCTCAATGAAATATCTCATCACGTTGCTCCATGCCCTTGTCATCACAATACTCCATTACACCTGTCATAACAATGCTCCATGACCCCTGCCATCACAATGTTCCATGGCCTTGTCATCACAAGGCTACATGACCCTCGTCATCACAATGCTCCAAGACTTCTGTAATCACCATTCTCCATGCCACTTTTCATCTCAATGCTCCATGAACACTGTCATCACAATGCACCATGCCCATCATCATAATGATTCATGCTATTGTCATCACAATGAAATCAAAATGCTCCATGTCCTCTGTCATCACAATGCTCCAAACCCTTCTGATCACAATGTTCCATAACACTTGTCATCACATGCCCCATGACGCTCGTCATCACAATGATGCAAGGGCTTCTCATCACAATGCTCCATGACCGTTGTCACCACAATGCTCAATACACTTGGCATCACAATGCTCGCTGACACTTGTCATCAGTATGCTCCTTGAGCATTGTCATGACAAGGCTCCATGCCTTTTTCATCACAATGATCCATTCCCTTTTCATCACAATGCTCCAAGAGCCCTGTTATCACAATGCTCCGTGACTCCAGTCATCACAATGCTTCATGACATTTGTCATCACAATGGTCCATGACCTCGTAACACAAACTCTGTGACCTTTGTCACCACAATGCTCCATGAAATTTTTATCACAATGCTCAGTGACCCTTGGCATCACAAAGCTGCATGCCTTTGTCAGCACAATGCTCCATGACCCTTGTCATCACAATGCTCGATGCGCGTGTCAGCACAATGCTCCATAACACATGTCATCACAATGCACCATGCACTTGTCATCACAATGCTCCACATACTTGTCATCAAAATGCTCCATAAAATTTGTCATCAAAATGCTCCATGCACTTCTCCTCAAAATGCCTTCTCACCACTGATATCACAATTTTCCATCACTAGTCATCACAATACTCCCACACGCCTGTCATCACAATATTCCATGACCCTTGTAATTCACAATTCTCCATGCCCTTGTCATCACAACGCTCCATGATGCATGTCAGCACAATTATCCATGGCCTTCTCATCACAATGCTCCATGCCCTTGTCATCACAATGCTTCAACACCCCTGTAATCACAGTGCTCCATGCCCCTTTTCATCTCAATGCTCCATGAACCCTGTCATCACAATGCACCGTGCCCATCACCATAATATTTCAGGCTATTGTCATCACAATGAAATCAAAATGCTCAATGACCTCTGTCATCACAATGCAAAAAACCCTTCTGATCACAATGTTCCATAACACTTGTCATCACAATGCCCCATGACGCTGGTCATCACAATTATCCATGGTCTTCTCATCACAATGCTCCATGATCTTTGTCATCACAATGCTCAATACACTTATCATCACAATGCTCCCTGACAGTTGTCATCAGTATGCACGTTGAAACCTGTCATGGCAAGGCTCCATGCATTTTTCATCACAATGATCCATTCCCTTTTCAGCACAATGCTCCAAGACCCCTCTAATCACAATTCTCCATGTCCTTGTCATCACCAAGCTCCATGACGCATGTCATCAGAATGCTCCATTGCCTTCTCATCACAATGCTCCATGCCCTTGTAATCACATTGCTTCAAAATCCCTGTTATCTCAATGCTCCATGCACCTTTTCATCAGAATGCTCCATGCCCTTGTCATCACAATGCTCCATGACCCTTGTCATCTCAATGTTCCAAGCTCTTGTTATCAAAATGCTTCTTTACCTTTGTCATCACAATCCTCCATGACACTTGGTATCACAATGCTCCATGCCATTGTCATCACAAATGACAATGACATATGTCATCACAATGCTCCCTGACAGTTGTCATCAGTATGCTCCTTGAACCCTGTCATGACAAGTCTGCATGCATTTTTCATCACAATGATCCATTCCCTTTTCATCACAATGCTCCAAGACCCCTGTAATCACAATGCTCCATGTCCTTGTCATCACAAAGCTCCATGACGCATGTCAACACAATGCTCCATTGCCTTCTCATCACAATGCTCCATGCACTTGTAATCACATTGCTTCAAAACCCCTGTAATCTCAATGCTCCATGCACATTTTCGTCAGAATGCTCCATGCCCTTGTCATCACAATGCTCCATGACCCTTGTCATCTCAATGTTCCAAGCCCTTGTTATCAAAATGTTCCATTACATTTGTCATCACAATCCTCCATGACACTTGGTATCACAATGCTCCATGCCATTGTCATCACAATGGACAATAACATATGTCATCACAATGCTCCCTGACAGTTGTCATCTGTATGCTCCTTGAACCCTGTCATGACAAGTCTCCATACATTTTTCATCACAATGATCCATTCCCTTTTCATCACAATGCTCCAAGACCCCTGTAATCACAATGCTCCATGTCCTTGTCATCACAAAGCTCCATGACGCATGTCATCAGAATGCTCCATTGCCTTCTTATCACAATGCTCCATGCCCTTGTAATCACACTGCTTCAAAACCCCTGTAATCTCAATGCTCCATGCACATTTTCATCAGAATGCTCCATGCCCTTGTCATCACAATGCTCCATGACACTTGTCATCTCAATGTTCCAAGCCCTTGTTATCAAAATGCTCCATTACATTTGTCATCACAATCCTCCATGACACTTGGTATCACAATGCTCCATGCCATTGTCATCACAATGGGCAATGACATATGTCATCACAATGCTCCCAGACACCTGTCTTCACAATATTCCATAACACTTGTCATCACAATGCTCCATGAACTCCTCATCAAAATGCTCTCTCACCATATATATCACAATGTTCCATCACTAGTCATCACAATACTCGCTCACCCCTGTCATCACAATGTTCCAAGACCACTGTCATCACAGTGCTACATGCCATTATCATCACAATGCTCCATGAGCCCTGACGTCACAATGTTCCATAACCGTGTCACAAAATGCTCCATGACCCATTTCATCACAATGCTTCATGACCACTGACAACACAATGTTCCATAACCCCTGTCATCAAAGTATTGCATGACAATTTTATTCAAATTGCTCCATGACCCTGTCATCACAATGCTCCCAGCTCTTCTCATCACAATGCACCACGCCCTTGTCACCAAAATGCCCCATGACATTTGTCATCACAAAACTCCATGACCCTTGGCATCACAATGCTCCATGCCATTGTCATCACAATGCTCAATGAAATCTCTCATCACATTGCTCCATGCCCTTGTCATCACAATGCTCCATTACACCTGTCATAACAATGCTCCATGACCCCTGCCATCACAATGTTCCACGGCCTTGTCATCACAAGACTCCTTGTACCTTTTCATCACAATGCTCCACATCCTTTTCATCGCTATGCTCCTTAAAACTTGTCATCACAAAACTCCATTCACTTTTCATCAAAATGCTCTCTCACCCCATATATCACAATGTTCCATCACTAGTCATCACAATACTCTCTCACCACTGTCATCACAATATTCCATGACCACTGTCATCACAGTGCTACATGCCCTTATCATCACAATGCTTTATGACCCCGGACATCACAATGTTCCGTAACCACTGTCATCAAAATATTCCATGACCCTTTGATTCAAATTGCTCCATGACCATGTCATCACAATGCTCCCTGCTCTTCTCATCACAATGCACCACGCCCTTGTCATCAAAATGCTCCATGACATTTGTCATCACAAAGCTCCATGACCCTTGGCATCACAATGCTCCATGCCCTTGTCATAACAATGCTCCATTACACATGTCATAACAATGCTCTATGGCACCTGCCATCACAATATTCCACGGCCTTTTCATTACAAGGCTCCATGACCCTTGTCATCACAATGCTCCAAGACCTCTGTTATCACAATTCTCCATGCCACTTTTTATCTCAATGCTCCATAAACACTGTCATCACAATGCACCATGCCCATCATCATAGTGATTCATGCTATTGTCATCACAATGAAATCAACATGCTCCATGTCCTCTGTCATCACAATGCTCCAAACCCTTCTGATCACAATGTTCCATAACACTTGTCATCACATGCCCCATGACGCTCGTCATCACAATGATGCAAGGTCTTCTCATCACAATGCTCCATGACCTTTGTCACCACAATGCTCAATACACTTGGCATCACAATGCTCGCTGACACTTGTCATCAGTATGCTCCTTGAACACTGTCATGACAAGGCTCCATGCCTTTTTCATCACAATGATCCATTCCCTTTTCATCACAGTGCTCCAAGACCCCTGTTATCACAATGGTCCGTGACTCCAGTCATCACAATGCTTCATGACATTTGTCATCACAATGGTCCATGACCTCGTCACACAAAGCTATGTGACCTTTGTCACCACAATGCTCCATGAAATTTTTATCACTATGCTCTGTGACCCTTGTCATCACAAAGCTCCATGCCTTTGTCAGCACAATGCTCCATGACCCTTGTCATCACAATGCTCGATGCACGTGTCAGCACAATGCTCCATAACCCATGTCATCACAATGCACCATGCACTTGTCATCACAATGCTCCACATCCTTGTCATCAAAATGCTCCATAAACCTTGTCATCACAATGCTCCATGCACTTCTCCTCAAAATGCCTTCTCACCACTGATATCACAATGTTCCATCACTAGTCATCACAATACTCCCTCACCCCTGTCACCACAATATTCCATGACGCCTGTAATCACAATTCTCCGTGCCCTTGTCATCACAAACCTACATGACGCATGTCATCAGAATGCTCCCTGGCCTTCTCATCACAATGCTCCATGCCCTTGTCATCACAATGCTCCAACACCACTGTAATCACAATGCTCCATGCCCCTTTTCATCTCAATGCTCCATTAACCCTGTCACCACAATTCACCGTGCCCATCACCATAATATTTCATGCTATTGTCATCACAATGAAATCAAAATGCTCAATGACCTCTGTCATCACAATGCACCAAACCCTTCTGATCACAGTGTTCCATAACACTTGTCATCACAATGCCCCATGACGCTGGTCATCACAATTATCCATGGTCTTCTCATCACAATGCTCCATGATCTTTGTCATCACAATGCTCAATACTCTTATCATCACAATGTTCCCTGACAGTTGTAATCACTATGCTCCTTGAACTCTGTCATGACAAGGCTCCATGCATTTTTCATCACAATGATCCATTCCGTTTTCATCACAATGCTCTAAGACGCCTGTAATCACAATGCTCTATGTCCTTGTCATCACAAAGCTCCATGACGCATGTCATCAGAATGCTCCATTGCCTTCTCATCACAATGCTCCATGCACTTGTCATCACATTGCTTCAAAACCTTTGTAATCTCAATGCTCCATGCACCTTTTCATCAGAATGCTCCATGCCCTTGTCATCACAATGCTCCATGACCATTGTCATCGCAATGTTCCAAGCCCGTGTCATCAAAATGCTCCATTATCTTTGTCATCACAATCCTCCATGACACTTGGTATCACAATGATCCATGCCATTGTCATCACAATGGACAATGACATAGGTCATCACAATGCTGCCTGACACCTGACTTCACAATACTCCATGACCTTGTCATCACAATGTTCCATGCCCTTGTCATCACAATGCGCCATGCCCACTCTCATCACAATAATCCATGAAAAAAGTCAGAGCAATGCTCTATGCCCCTGTCATCACAATGCTCCATGCCCTTGTCATCACAATGCTCCATGCCCCATGTCATCACAATGCTCCGTGACTCAAGTCATCACAATGCTTCATGACCTTTGTCCTCACAATGGTCCATGCCCTCGTCACACAAGTCTCTGTGACGTTTGTCACCACAATGCACCATGCCCTTGTCATCTCAATGCTCCATGCCCACTGTCATCACAATAATCCATGAAACATGTCAGAACAATGTTCCATGCCCCTGTCATCACAATGCTCCATGCCCTTGTCATCATAATACTCCATGACCTTTGTCATCACAATTCTCAATACACTTGTCATCACAATGCTCCCTAACACTTGTCGTCAGAATGCTTCTTGAACCCTGTCATGAAAAGTCTCCATGCCTTTTTCATCACAATGCTCCATGTCATTTTCATCACAATGCTCCATGCCATTGTCATCACAATACTCCACAAGCTAGTCATCAGAATTCTCCATGACCATTGTCATTACAATGCTCCATTACCGCTGTCATCAGAATTCTCTATAACAACTGCCATCACAATGCTCCATGCCCCTTGTCATTACAGTGCTCCATGACACTCGTTATCACAGTTATCCATGGTCTTCTCATCACAATGCTCCACGGTCTTGCCATCACAATGCTGCATGCCCTGGTCATCACAATGCTCCATGTCTTTGGTGATCACAGTTCTCCACGTCCTTGGAATCACTATGCTCCATGACACTTCTCCTCACAGTGTTAAATGCTTTGTCATCACAATTCTCTATGCACATTTCATCGCAATGCTCCATGACCCCAGTCATAGCCAGCTCCATGTGGTTGTCATCCCAATGCTTCATAATTTGTCATCAAAATTATCAATGGCCCTTGTCATCACAATGCTCCATGCCCTTGTCATCACAATGCTCCAAGCCCTTGTCATCACAATGCTCCATTACCTTTGTCATCACAATCCTCCATGACACTTGGTATCACAATGCTCCATGGCATTGTCATCACAAGGGACCATGACATATGTCATCACAGTGCTCCCTGACACCGGTCTTCACAATAATCCATTACCTTGTCATCACAATGATCCATGCCCTTGTCATAATAATGCACCATGCCCACTGCCATCACAATAATCCATGAAAATTGTCAGACCAATGCTCCATGCCCCTGTCATCACAATGCTCCATGCCCTTTTCATCACAATGCTCCAAGAACCCAGTAATCACAATGCTCTATGCCCCTTTTCATCACAATGCTCCATGAGACCTGTCATCACAAGGGTCCATGGTCTTCTCATCACAATACTCCAGCACCATGTCATCACAATGCTCCATTCCCTTGTCATCACAATGTTCTATGACACCTGTCATCACAATACTCCATGAACATTTTCAGCCCAATGTTCCATGACCTTCTCATCACAATGCTTCATGACCCATGTCATCAAAATGCTCCATGAACACTGTCATCAAAATGCTCCATGACCATTGTCATCACATTGATCCATGCCCTTGTCATCCCAGTGTTCCATGGCCCCTGTAATCACAATGCTCTGTGACGCTTGTCATCACCTTGCTCAGTGACACTTGTAATCACAATGCTCCATGCTTTGTCAGCAAAATCGTACATGACATTGTCATCACAATGCTCCATGCGCTTGTCATCATAATTCTCCATTACCATTGTCATCAAAATCGTCCATGAACCTTGGGATCACATTGCTTCAAGCCCTTGTAATCAAAATGCTCCATGTTCCTTGAAATCAAAATGATCCATGACCTCTGTCATCACAATGCTCCAAACACTTGTGATCACAATGTTCCATAACACTTGTCATCACAACACACTTTGATGCCTGTCATCACAATTATCCATGGACTTCTCATGACAATGCTCCATGAACATTGTCATCACAGTGCTCAATACACTTATCATCACAATGCTCCCTGTCATTTCTCGTAAGAATGCTCATTGAACCGTGTAATGAAAATGCTCCATGCACTTTTCATCACAATGTTCCATGCCATTGTCATCACAACACTTCACAAGCTTGTCATCAGTATCCTACATGCCACTTGTCATCAAAATGCTCCATGCCCATGTCATTACAGTGCTCCATGTCGCTCGTTATCACAATTATCCATGGTTTTCTCATCACAATGTTCCACGGTCTTGCCATCACAATGCTCCATGACACTTCTCATAACAATGTTACATGATCTTGTCATCACAATTCTCCATGACCCTTGTCATCGCAATGTTCCAAGCCCTTGTCGTCAAAACGCTCCATTACCTTTGTCATCACAATCCTCCATGACACTTGGTATCACAATGTGCCATGCCATTGTCATCACAATGAACAATGACATATGTAAGCACAATGCTCCCTGACACCTATCTTCACAATACTCCATGACCTTGTCATCACAATGTTCCCTGCCCTTGTCATCACAATGTGCCATGCGCACTGTCATCACAATAATCCATGAAACATGTCAGACCAAAGTTCCATGCCCTTGTCATCAAAATGCTCCATGCCCTTGTCGTCAAAATGCTCCATGACCCCTGTCATCACAATGCTCCATGACTCCAGTCATCACAAGGCTTCATGACCTTTGTCCTCACAATGGTCCATGCCCTCGTCACACAAGGCTCTGTGACCTTTGTCACCACAATGCTCCATGCCCTTGTCATCTCAAGGTGACATGCCACTGTCATCACAATAATCCATGAAACATGTCAGAACAATGTTCCACGCCCCTGTCATCACAATGCTCCATGCCCTTGTCATCACAATGCTCCATGCACTTTTCATCACAATGCTCCATGACCCCTGTCATCACAATGCTCCGTGACTCCAGTCATCAAAATGCTTCATGACCTTTGTCCTCACAATGGTCCATGCCCTCGTCACAAAAGGCTCTGTGACCTTTGTCACCACAAAGTTCCATGCCCTTGTTATCTCAATGCTCTAACACCCCTGTCATCACAAAGCTCCATGATGCATGTCATCAGAATGCTCCATGGCCATCTCATCACAATGCTCCATGCCCTTTTCATCACAATGCTCCAACACCTCTGTAATCACAATGCTCCATGCCACTTTTCATCTCAATGCTCCATGAAACCTGTCATCACAATGCACCGTGCACATCACCATAATATTTCATGCTATTGTCATCACAATGAAATCAAAATGCTCAATGACCTCTGTCATCACAATGCACCAAACCGTTCTGAACACAATGTTTCATAACACTTGTCATCACAGTGCCCCATGACGCTGGTCATCACAATTATCCATGGTCTTCTCATCACAATGCTCCATGATCGTTGTCATCACAATGCTCAATACACTTATCATCACAATGCTCCCTGACAGTTGTCATCAGTATGCTCCTTGAACCCTGTCATGACAAGGCTCCATGCCTTTTTCATCACAATGATCCATTCCCTTTTCATCACAATGCTCAAAGACCCATGTTGTCACAATGCTCCCTGACTCCAGACATCACAATGCTTCATGACATTTGTCATCAAAATGGTCCATGACCTGGTCACACAAAGCTCTGTGACCTTTGTCACCACAATGCTCCATGAAATATTTATCACAATGCTGTGTGAACCTTGTCATCACAAAGCTCCATGCCTTTGTAAGCACAATGCTCCATGACACTTGTCATCACAATGCTCGATGTGCGTGTCAGCACAATGCTCCATAACCCTTGTCATCACAATGCACCATGCACTTGTCATCACAATGCTCCACATCCTTGTCATCAAAATGCTCCATAAATCTTGTCATCACAATGCTCCATGCACTTCTCCTCAAAATGCCTTCTCACCTTGATATCACAATGTTCCATCACTAGTCATCACAATACTCCCTCACCCCTGTCATCACAATATTCCATGACCCTTGTAATCACAATTCTCCATGCCCTTGTCGTCACAAAGCTCCATGACGCATGTCATCAGAATGCTCCATGGCCTTCTCATCACAATTCTCCATGCCCTTGTCATCACAATGCTCCAACACCCCTGTAATCAGAATGCTCCATGCCCCTTTTCATCTCAATGCTCCATGAACCCTGTCATCACAATGCACCGTGCACATCACCATAATATTTCATGCTATTTTCATCACAATGAAATCAAAATGCTCAATGACCTCTGTCATCACAATGCACCAAACTATTCTGATCACAATGTTCCATAACACTTGTCATCACAATGTCCCATGACGCTGGTCATCACAATTATCCATGGTCTTCTCATCACAATGCTCCATGATCTTTGTCATCACAATGCTCAATACACTTATCATCACAATGCTCCCTGACAGTTGTCATCAGTTTGTTCCTTGAACCCTGTAATGACAAGGCTCCATGCATTTTTCATCACAATGATCCATTCCCTTTTCATCAGAATGCTCCCAGACCCCTGTAATCACAATGCTCCATGTACTTGTCATCACAATGCTATATGCCCTTGTCATCACATTGCTTCAAAACCCCTGTAATCTCAATGCTTCATGCAACTTTTCATCAGAATGCTCCATGCCCTTGTAATCACAATGCTCCATGACACTTGTCATCGCAATGTTCCAAGCCCTTGTCATCAAAATGCTCCATTACCTTTGTCATCACAATCCTCCATGACACTTGGTATCACAGTGCTCCATGCCATTGTCATCACAATGGACAATGACATATGTCATCACAGTGCTCCCAGACACCTGTCTTCACAATACTCCATCACCTGGTCATCACAATGTTCCATGCCCTTGTCATCACAAAGCGCCATGCCCACTGTCATCACAATAATCCATGAAACATGTCAGACCAACGTTCCATGCCCCTGTCATCACAATGCTCCATGCCCTTGTCATCACAATGCTCCATGACCCCTGTCATCACAATGCTCCGTGACTCCAGTCATCACAATGCATCATGACATTTCTCCTCACAATTGTCCATGACCTCATCACACAAGGCTCTGTGACCTTGGTCACCACAATGCTCCATGCCCTTGTCATCTCAATGCTCCATGCCCACTGTCATCACAATAATCCATGAAACTTGTCAGACCAATGTTCCATGCCCCTGTCATCACATTGCTCCATGCCCTTGTCATCACAATGCTCCATGACCGCTGTCATCACAATGCTCTGTGACTCCAGTCATCACAATGATTCATGACATTTCTCATCACAATGGTCCATGCCATCGTCACACAAGGCTCTGTGATCTTTGTCACCACAATGCTCCATGAAATTTTCATCACAATGCTCTGTGTCCCTTGTCATCACAGTGCTCCATGCCTTTTTCAGCACAATTCTCCATGACACTTGTCATCAAAATGCTCCATGCGCTTGTCAGCACAATGCTCCATGACACATGTCATCACAATGTGCCATGCTCTTTTCATCACAATGCTCCACATCCTTTTCATCGCTATGTTCCATAAAACTGGTCATCACAATGCTCCATGCACTTCTCATCAAAATGTTCTCTCACCACATATATCACAATGTTCCATCACTAGTCATCACAATACTCGCTCACACCTGTCATCACAATGTTCCATGACCACTGTCATCACAGTGCTACATGCCCTTATCATCACAATGCTCCATGACCCCTGACATCACAATGTTCCATAACCCCTCTCACAAAATGCTCCATGACCCATTTCATCACAATGCTTCATGACCCCTGACATCACAGTGTTCCATAACCACTGACATCAAAATATTCCATGACACTTTTATTCAAATTGCTCCATGACCCTGTGATCACAATGCTCCCTGCCCTTCTCATCATAATGCACCACGCCCTTGTCATCAAAATGCCCCATGACATTTGTCATCACAAAGCTCCATGACCCTTGGCATCACAATGCTCCATGCCATTGTCATCAAAATGCTCAATGAAATATCTCATCACATTGCTCCATGCCCTTGTCATCACAATGCTCCATTACACCTGTCATAAAAATGCTCCATGACCCCTGCCATCACAATGTTCCATGGCCTTGTCATCACAAGGCTACATGACCCTCGTCATCACAATGCTCCAAGACTTCTGTAATCACCATTCTCCATGCCACTTTTCATCTCAATGCTCCATGATCACTGTCATCACAATGCACCATGCCCATCATCATAATGATTCATGCTATTGTCATCACAATGAAATCAAAATGCTCCATGTCCTCTGTCATCACAATGCTCCAAACCCTTCTGATCACAATGTTCCATAACACTTGTCATCACATGCCCCATGTCGCTCGTCATCACAATTATGCAAGGTCTTCTCATCACAATGCTCCATGACCTTTGTCACCACAATGCTCAATACACTTGGCATCACAATGCTCGCTGACACTTCTCATCAGTATGCTCATTGAACATTGTCATGACAAGACTCCATGCCTTTTTCATCACAATGATCCATTCCCTTTTCATCACAATGCTCCAAGAGCCCTGTTTTCACAATGCTCCGTGACTCCAGTCATCACAATGCTTCATGACATTTGTCATCACAATGGTCCATGACCTCGTAACACAAAGCTCTGTGACCTTTGTCACCACAATGCTCCATGAAATTTTTATCACAATGCTCAGTGACCCTTGTCATCACAAAGCTGCATGCCTTTGTCAGCACAATGCTCCATGACCCTTGTCATCACAATGCTCGATGCGCGTGTCAGCACAATGCTCCATAACACATGTCATCACAATGCACCATGCACTTGTCATCACAATGCTCCACATACTTGTCATCAAAATGCTCCATAAAATTTGTCATCACAATGCTCCATGCACTTCTTCTCAAAATGCCTTCTCACCACTGATATCACAATTTTCCATCACTAGTCATCACAATACTCCCACACGCCTGTCATCACAATATTCCATGACCCCTGTAATTCACAATTCTCCATGCCCTTGTCATCACAACGCTCCATGATGCATGTCAGCACAATTATCCATGGCCTTCTCATCACAATGCTCCATGCCCTTGTCATCACAATGCTCCAACACCCCTGTAATCACAGTGCTCCATGCCCCTTTTCATCTCAATGGTCCATGAACCCTGTCATCACAATGCACCGTGCCCATCACCATAATATTTCAGGCTATTGTCATCACAATGAAATCAAAATGCTCAATGACCTCTGTCATCACAATGCAAAAAACCCTTCTGATCACAATGTTCCATAACACTTGTCATCACAATGCCCCATGACGCTGGTCATCACAATTATCCATGGTCTTCTCATCACAATGCTCCATGATCTTTGTCATCACAATGCTCAATACACTTATCATCACAATGCTCCCTGACAGTTGTCATCAGTATGCACGTTGAAACCTGTCATGGCAAGGCTCCATGCATTTGTCATCACAATGATCCATTCCCTTTTCAGCACAATGCTCCAAGACCCCTCTAATCACAATTCTCCATGTCCTTGTCATCACCAAGCTCCATGACGCATGTCATCAGAATGCTCCATTGCCTTCTCATCACAATGCTCCATGCCCTTGTAATCACATTGTTTCAAAATCCCTGTTATCTCAATGCTCCATGCACCTTTTCATCAGAATGCTCCATGCCCTTGTCATCACAATGCTCCATGACCCTTGTCATCTCAATGTTCCAAGCCCTTGTTATCAAAATGCTTCTTTACCTTTGTCATCACAATCCTCCCTGACACTTGGTATCACAATGCTCCATGCCATTGTCATCACAATGGACAATAACATAGGTCATCACAATGCTCCCTGACAGTTGTCATCAGTATGCTCCTTGAACCCTGTCATGACAAGTCTCCATACATTTTTCATCACAATGATCCATTCCCTTTTCATCACAATGCTCCAAGACCCCTGTAATCACAATGCTCCATGTCCTTGTCATCACAAAGCTCCATGACGCATGTCATCAGAATGCTCCATTGCCTTCTTATCACAATGCTCCATGCCCTTGTAATCACATTGCTTCAAAACCCCTGTAATCTCAATGCTCCATGCACATTTTCATCAGAATGCTCCATGCCCTTGTCATCACAATGCTCCATGACACTTGTCATCTCAATGTTCCAAGCCCTTGTTATCAAAATGCTCCATTACATTTGTAATCACAATCCTCCATGACACTTGGTATCACAATGCTCCATGCCATTGTCATCACAATGGGCAATGACATATGTCATCACAATGCTCCCAGACACCTGTCTTCACAATATTCCATAACACTTGTCATCACAATGCTCCATGAACTCCTCATCAAAATGCTCTCTCACCATATATATCACAATGTTCCATCACTAGTCATCACAATACACGCTCACCCCTGTCATCACAATGTTCCAAGACCACTGTCATCACAGTGCTACATGCCATTATCATCACAATGCTCCATGAGCCCTGACGTCACAATGTTCCATAACCGTGTCACAAAATGCTCCATGACCCATTTCATCACAATGCTTCATGACCCCTGACAACACAATGTTCCATAACCCCTGTCATCAAAATATTGCATGACAGTTTTATTCAAATTGCTCCATGACCCTGTCATCACAATGCTCCCTGCTCTTCTCAGCACAATGCACCACACCCTTGTCACGAAAATGCCCCATGACATTTGTCATCACAAAACTCCATGACCCTTGGCATCACAATGCTCCATGCCATTGTCATCACAATGCTCAATGAAATCTCTCATCACATTGCTCCATGCCCTTGTCATCACAGTGCTCCATTACACCTGTCATAACAATGCTCCATGACCCCAGCCATCACAATGTTCCACGGCCTTGTCATCACAAGACTCCTTGACCCTTTTCATCACAATGCTCCACATACTTTTCATCGCTATTCTCCATAAAACTTGTCATCACAAAACTCCATTCACTTTTCATCAAAATGCTCTCTCACCCCATATATCACAATGTTCCATCACTAGTCATCACAATACTCTCTCACCACTGTCATCACAATGTTCCATGACCACTGTCATCACAGTGCTACATGCCCTTATCATCACAATGCTCCATGACACCTGACATCACAATGTTCCATAACCCCTGTCACAAAATGCTCCATGACCCATTTCATCACAATGCTTTATGACCCCGGACATCACAATGTTCCATAACCACTGTCATCAAAATATTCCATGACCCTTTGATTCAAATTGCTCCATGACCCTGTCATCACAATGCTCCCTGCTCTTCTCATCACAATGCACCACGCCCTTGTCATCAAAATGCTCCATGACATTTGTCATCACATAGCTCCATGACCCTTGGCATCACAATGCTCCATGCCCTTGTCATAACAATGCTCCATTACACATGTCATAACAATGCTCTATGACACCTGCCATCACAATATTCCACGGCCTTTTCATTACAAGGCTCCATGACCCTTGTCATCACAATGCTCCAAGACCTCTGTTATCACAATTCTCCATGCCACTTTTCATCTCAATGCTCCATAAACACTGACATCACAATGCACCATGCCCATCATCATAGTGATTCATGCTATTGTCATCACAATGAAATCAACATGCTCCATGTCCTCTGTCATCACAATGCTCCAAACCCTTCTGATCACAATGTTCCATAACACTTGTCATCACATGCCCCATGACGCTCGTCATCACAATGATGCAAGGTCTTCTCATCACAATGCTCCATGACCCTTGTCACCACAATGCTCAATACACTTGGCATCACAATGCTCGCTGACACTTGTCATCAGTATGCTCCTTGAACACTGTCATGACAAGGCTCCATGCCTTTTTCATCACAATGATCCATTCCCTTTTCATCACAGTGCTCCAAGACCCCTGTTATCACAATGGTCCGTGACTCCAGTCATCACAATGCTTCATGACATTTGTCATCACAATGGTCCATGACCTCGTCACACAAAGCTATGTGACCTTTGTCACCACAATGCTCCATGAAATTTTTATCACTATGCTCTGTGACCCTTGTCATCACAAAGCTCCATGCCTTTGTCAGCACAATGCTCGATGCACGTGTCAGCACAATGCTCCATAACCCATGTCATCACAATGCACCATGCACTTGTCATCACAATGCTCCACATCCTTGTCATCAAAATGCTCCATAAACCTTGTCATCACAATGCTCCATGCACTTCTCCTCAAAATGCCTTCTCACCACTGATATCACAATGTTCCATCACTAGTCATCACAATACTCCCACACGCCTGTCATCACAATATTCCATGACCCCTGTAATTCACAATTCTCCATGCCCTTGTCATCACAACGCTCCATGATGCATGTCAGCACAATTATCCATGGCCTTCTCATCACAATGCTCCATGCCCTTGTCATCACAATGCTCCAACACCCCTGTAATCACAGTGCTCCATGCCCCTTTTCATCTCAATGGTCCATGAACCCTGTCATCACAATGCACCGTGCCCATCACCATAATATTTCAGGCTATTGTCATCACAATGAAATCAAAATGCTCAATGACCTCTGTCATCACAATGCAAAAAACCCTTCTGATCACAATGTTCCATAACACTTGTCATCACAATGCCCCATGACGCTGGTCATCACAATTATCCATGGTCTTCTCATCACAATGCTCCATGATCTTTGTCATCACAATGCTCAATACACTTATCATCACAATGCTCCCTGACAGTTGTCATCAGTATGCACGTTGAAACCTGTCATGGCAAGGCTCCATGCATTTTTCATCACAATGATCCATTCCCTTTTCAGCACAATGCTCCAAGACCCCTCTAATCACAATTCTCCATTTCCTTGTCATCACAAAGCTCCATGACACATGTCATCTGAATGCTCCATTGCCTTCTCATCACAATGCTCCATGCCCTTGTAATAACATTGCTTCAAAACCCCTGTAATCTCAATGCTCCATGCACCTTTTCATCAGAATGCTCCATGCCCTTGTCATCACAATGCTCCATGACCCTTGTCATCTCAATGTTCCAAGCCCTTGTTATCAAAATGCTTCTTTACCTTTGTCATCACAATCCTCCATGACACTTGGTATAACAATGCTCCATGCCATTGTCATCACAAGTGACAATGACATATGTCATCACAATGCTCCCTGACAGTTGTCATCAGTATGCTCCTTGAACCGTGTCATGACAAGTCTCCATGCATTTTTCATCACAATGATCCATTCCCTTTTCATCACAATGCTCCAAGACCCCTGTAATCACAATGCTCCATGTCCTTGTCATCACAAAGCTCCATGACGCATGTCAACACAATGCTCCATTGCCTTCTCATCACAATGCTCCATGCCCTTGTAATCACATTGCTTCAAAACCCCTGTAATCTCAATGCTCCATACACATTTTCGTCAGAATGCTCCATGCCCTTGTCATCACAATGCTCCATGACCCTTGTCATCTCAATGTTCCAAGCCCTTGTTATCAAAATGCTCCATTACATTTGTCATCACAATCCTCCATGACACTTGGTATCACAATGCTCCATGCCATTGTCATCACAATGGACAATAACATAGGTCATCATAATGCTCCCTGACAGTTGTCATCAGTATGCTCCTTGAACCCTGTCATGACAAGTCTCCATACATTTTTCATCACAATGATCCATTCCCTTTTCATCACAATGCTCCAAGACCCCTGTAATCACAATGCTCCATGTCCTTGTCATCACAAAGCTCCATGACGCATGTCATCAGAATGCTCCATTGCCTTCTTATCACAATGCTCCATGCCCTTGTAATCACATTGCTTCAAAACCCCTGTAATCTCAATGCTCCATGCACATTTTCATCAGAATGCTCCATGCCCTTGTCATCACAATGCTCCATGACACTTGTCATCTCAATGTTCCAAGCCCTTGTTATCAAAATGCTCCATTACATTTGTCATCACAATCCTCCATGACACTTGGTATCACAATGCTCCATGCCATTGTCATCACAATGGGCAATGACATATGTCATCACAATGCTCCCAGACACCTGTCTTCACAATATTCCATAACACTTGTCATCACAATGCTCCATGAACTCCTCATCAAAATGCTCTCTCATCATATATATCACAATGTTCCATCACTAGTCATCACAATACTCGCTCACCCCTGTCATCACAATGTTCCAAGACCACTGTCATCACAGTGCTACATGCCATTATCATCACAATGCTCCATGAGCCCTGACGTCACAATGTTCCATAACCGTGTCACAAAATGCTCCATGACCCATTTCATCACAATGCTTCATGACCCCTGACAACACAATGTTCCATAACCCCTGTCATCAAAATATTGCATGACAGTTTTATTCAAATTGCTCCATGACCCTGTCATCACAATGCTCCCTGCTCTTCTCAGCACAATGCACCACACCCTTGTCACGAAAATGCCCCATGACATTTGTCATCACAAAACTCCATGACCCTTGGCATCACAATGCTCCATGCCATTGTCATCACAATGCTCAATGAAATCTCTCATCACATTGCTCCATGCCCTTGTCATCACAGTGCTCCATTACACCTGTCATAACAATGCTCCATGACCCCAGCCATCACAATGTTCCACGGCCTTGTCATCACAAGACTCCTTGACCCTTTTCATCACAATGCTCCACATACTTTTCATCGCTATGCTCCATAAATCTTGTCATCACAAAACTCCATTCACTTTTCATCAAAATGCTCTCTCACCCCATATATCACAATGTTCCATCACTAGTCATCACAATACTCTCTCACCACTGTCATCACAATGTTCCATGACCACTGTCATCACAGTGCTACATGCCCTTATCATCACAATGCTCCATGACACCTGACATCACAATGTTCCATAACCCCTGTCACAAAATGCTCCATGACCCATTTCATCACAATGCTTTATGACCCCGGACATCACAATGTTCCATAACCACTGTCATCAAAATATTCCATGACCCTTTGATTCAAATTGCTCCATGACCCTGTCATCACAATGCTCCCTGCTCTTCTCATCACAATGCACCACGCCCTTGTCATCAAAATGCTCCATGACATTTGTCATCACATAGCTCCATGACCCTTGGCATCACAATGCTCCATGCCCTTGTCATAACAATGCTCCATTACACATGTCATAACAATGCTCTATGACACCTGCCATCACAATATTCCACGGCCTTTTCATTACAAGGCTCCATGACCCTTGTCATCACAATGCTCCAAGACCTCTGTTATCACAATTCTCCATGCCACTTTTCATCTCAATGCTCCATAAACACTGACATCACAATGCACCATGCCCATCATCATAGTGATTCATGCTATTGTCATCACAATGAAATCAACATGCTCCATGTCCTCTGTCATCACAATGCTCCAAACCCTTCTGATCACAATGTTCCATAACACTTGTCATCACATGCCCCATGACGCTCGTCATCACAATGATGCAAGGTCTTCTCATCACAATGCTCCATGACCTTTGTCACCACAATGCTCAATACACTTGGCATCACAATGCTCGCTGACACTTGTCATCAGTATGCTCCTTGAACACTGTCATGACAAGGCTCCATGCCTTTTTCATCACAATGATCCATTCCCTTTTCATCACAGTGCTCCAAGACCCCTGTTATCACAATGGTCCGTGACTCCAGTCATCACAATGCTTCATGACATTTGTCATCACAATGGTCCATGACCTCGTCACACAAAGCTATGTGACCTTTGTCACCACAATGCTCCATGAAATTTTTATCACTATGCTCTGTGACCCTTGTCATCACAAAGCTCCATGCCTTTGTCAGCACAATGCTCCATGACCCTTGTCATCACAATGCTCGATGCACGTGTCAGCACAATGCTCCATAACCCATGTCATCACAATGCACCATGCACTTGTCATCACAATGCTCCACATCCTTGTCATCAAAATGCTCCATAAACCTTGTCATCACAATGCTCCATGCACTTCTCCTCAAAATGCCTTCTCACCACTGATATCACAATGTTCCATCACTAGTCATCACAATACTCCCACACGCCTGTCATCACAATATTCCATGACCCCTGTAATTCACAATTCTCCATGCCCTTGTCATCACAACACTCCATGATGCATGTCAGCACAATTATCCATGGCCTTCTCATCACAATGCTCCATGCCCTTGTCATCACAATGCTCCAACACCCCTGTAATCACAGTGCTCCATGCCCCTTTTCATCTCAATGGTCCATGAACCCTGTCATCACAATGCACCGTGCCCATCACCATAATATTTCAGGCTATTGTCATCACAATGAAATCCAAATGCTCAATGACCTCTGTCATCACAATGCAAAAAACCCTTCTGATCACAATGTTCCATAACACTTGTCATCACAATGCCCCATGACGCTGGTCATCACAATTATCCATGGTCTTCTCATCACAATGCTCCATGATCTTTGTCATCACAATGCTCAATACACTTATCATCACAATGCTCCCTGACAGTTGTCATCAGTATGCACGTTGAAACCAGTCATGGCAAGGCTCCATGCATTTTTCATCACAATGATCCATTCCCTTTTCAGCACAATGCTCCAAGACCCCTCTAATCACAATTCTCCATGTCCTTGTCATCACCAAGCTCCATGACGCATGTCATCAGAATGCTCCATTGCCTTCTCATCACAATGCTCCATGCCCTTGTAATCACATTGCTTCAAAACCCCTGTAATCTCAATGCTCCATACACATTTTCGTCAGAATGCTCCATGCCCTTGTCATCACAATGCTCCATGACCCTTGTCATCTCAATGTTCCAAGCCCTTGTTATCAAAATGCTCCATTACATTTGTCATCACAATCCTCCATGACACTTGGTATCACAATGCTCCATGCCATTGTCATCACAATGGACAATAACATATGTCATCACAATGCTCCCTGACAGTTGTCATCAGTATGCTCCTTGAACCCTGTCATGACAAGTCTCCATACATTTTTCATCACAATGATCCATTCCCTTTTCATCACAATGCTCCAAGACCCCTGTAATCACAATGCTCCATGTCCTTGTCATCACAAAGCTCCATGACGCATGTCATCAGAATGCTCCATTGCCTTCTTATCACAATGCTCCATGCCCTTGTAATCACATTGCTTCAAAACCCCTGTAATCTCAATGCTCCATGCACATTTTCATCAGAATGCTCCATGCCCTTGTCATCACAATGCTCCATGACACTTGTCATCTCAATGTTCCAAGCCCTTGTTATCAAAATGCTCCATTACATTTGTAATCACAATCCTCCATGACACTTGGTATCACAATGCTCCATGCCATTGTCATCACAATGGGCAATGACATATGTCATCACAATGCTCCCAGACACCTGTCTTCACAATATTCCATAACACTTGTCATCACAATGCTCCATGAACTCCTCATCAAAATGCTCTCTCACCATATATATCACAATGTTCCATCACTAGTCATCACAATACTCGCTCACCCCTGTCATCACAATGTTCCAAGACCACTGTCATCACAGTGCTACATGCCATTATCATCACAATGCTCCATGAGCCCTGACGTCACAATGTTCCATAACCGTGTCACAAAATGCTCCATGACCCATTTCATCACAATGCTTCATGACCCCTGACAACACAATGTTCCATAACCCCTGTCATCAAAATATTGCATGACAGTTTTATTCAAATTGCTCCATGACCCTGTCATCACAATGCTCCCTGCTTTCTCATCACAATGCACCACGCCCTTGTCACCAAAATGCCCCATGACATTTTCATCACAAAACTCCATGACCCTTGGCATCACAATGCTCCATGCCATTGTCATCACAATGCTCAATGAAATCTCTCATCACATTGCTCCATGCCCTTGTCATCACAGTGCTCCATTACACCTGTCATAACAATGCTCCATGACCCCAGCCATCACAATGTTCCACGGCCTTGTCATCACAAGACTCCTTGACCATTTTCATCACAATGCTCCACATACTTTTCATCGCTATGCTCCATAAAACTTGTCATCACAAAACTCCATTCACTTTTCATCAAAATGCTCTCTCACCCCATATATCACAATGTTCCATCACTAGTCATCACAATACTCTCTCACCACTGTCATCACAATGTTCCATGACCACTGTCATCACAGTGCTACATGCCCTTATCATCACAATGCTCCATGACACCTGACATCACAATGTTTCATAACCCCTGTCACAAAATGCTCCATGACCCATTTCATCACAATGCTTTATGACCCCGGACATCACAATGTTCCATAACCACTGTCATCAAAATATTCCATGACCCTTTGATTCAAATTGCTCCATGACCCTGTCATCACAATGCTCCCTGCTCTTCTCATCACAATGCACCACGCCCTTGTCATCAAAATGCTCCATGACATTTGTCATCACATAGCTCCATGACCCTTGGCATCACAATGCTCCATGCCCTTGTCATAACAATGCTCCATTACACATGTCATAACAATGCTCTATGACACCTGCCATCACAATATTCCACGGCCTTTTCATTACAAGGCTCCATGACCCTTGTCATCACAATGCTCCAAGACCTCTGTTATCACAATTCTCCATGCCACTTTTCATCTCAATGCTCCATAAACACTGACATCACAATGCACCATGCCCATCATCATAGTGATTCATGCTATTGTCATCACAATGAAATCAACATGCTCCATGTCCTCTGTCATCACAATGCTCCAAACCCTTCTGATCACAATGTTCCATAACACTTGTCATCACATGCCCCATGACGCTCGTCATCACAATGATGCAAGGTCTTCTCATCACAATGCTCCATGACCTTTGTCACCACAATGCTCAATACACTTGGCATCACAATGCTCGCTGACACTTGTCATCAGTATGCTCCTTGAACACTGTCATGACAAGGCTCCATGCCTTTTTCATCACAATGATCTATTCCCTTTTCATCTCAGTGCTCCAAGACCCCTGTTATCACAATGGTCCGTGACTCCAGTCATCACAATGCTTCATGACATTTGTCATCACAATGGTCCATGACCTCGTCACACAAAGCTATGTGACCTTTGTCACCACAATGCTCCATGAAATTTTTATCACTATGCTCTGTGACCCTTGTCATCACAAAGCTCCATGCCTTTGTCAGCACAATGCTCCATGACCCTTGTCATCACAATGCTCGATGCACGTGTCAGCACAATGCTCCATAACCCATGTCATCACAATGCACCATGCACTTGTCATCACAATGCTCCACATCCTTGTCATCAAAATGCTCCATAAACCTTGTCATCACAATGCTCCATGCACTTCTCCTCAAAATGCCTTCTCACCACTGATATCACAATGTTCCATCACTAGTCATCACAATACTCCCTCACCCCTGTCACCACAATATTCCATGACGCCTGTAATCACAATTCTCCGTGCCCTTGTCATCACAAACCTACATGACGCATGTCATCAGAATGCTCCATGGCCTTCTCATCACAATGCTCCATGCCCTTGTCATCACAATGCTCCAACACCAGTGTAATCACAATGCTCCATGCCCCTTTTCATCTCAATGCTCCATGAACCCTGTCACCACAATTCACCGTGCCCATCACCATAATATTTCATGCTATTGTCATCACAATGAAATCAAAATGCTCAATGACCTCTGTCATCACAATGCACCAAACCCTTCTGATCACAGTGTTCCATAACACTTGTCATAACAATGCCCCATGAGGCTGGTCATCACAATTATCCATGGTCTTCTCATCACAATGCTCCATGATCTTTGTCATCACAATGCTCAATACACTTATCATCACAATGCTCCCTGACAGTTGTCATCAGTATGCTCCTTGAACCCTGTCATGACAAGGCTCCATGAATTTTTCATCACAATGATCCATTCCCTTTTCATCACAATGCTCTAAGACGCCTGTAATCACAATGCTCTATGTCCTTGTCATCACAAAGCTCCATGACGCATGTCATCAGAATGCTCCATTGCCTTCTCATCAAAATGTTCCATGCCCTTGTCATCACATTGCTTCAAAACCCTTGTAATCTCAATGCTCCATGCACCTTTTCATCAGAATGCTCCACGCCCTTGTCATCACAATGCTCCATGACCATTGTCATCGCAATGTTCCAAGCCCTTGTCATCAAAATGCCCCATTATCTTTGTCATCACAATCCTCCATGACACTTGGTATCACAATGATCCATGCCATTGTCATCACAATGGACAATGACATATGTCATCACAATGCTGCCTGACACCTGACTTCACAATACTCCATGACCTTTTCATCACAATGTTCCATGCCCTTGTCATCACAATGCGCCATGCCCACTCTCATCACATTAATCCATGAAAAAAGTCAGACCAATGCTCCATGCCCCTGTTATCACAATGCTCCATGCCCTTGTCATCACAATGCTCCATGACCCCTGTCATCACAATGCTCCGTGACTCAAGTCATCACAATGCTTCATTACCTTTGTCCTCACAATGGTCCATGCCCTCGTCACACAAGGCTCTGTGACCTTTGTCACCACAATGCTCCATGCCCTTGTCATCTCAATGCTCCATGCCCACTGTCATCACAATAATCCATGAAACATGTCAGAACAATGTTCCATGCCCCTGTCATCACAATGCTCCATGCCCTTGTCATCATAATACTCCATGACCTTTGTCATCACAATTCTCAATACACTTGTCATCACAGTGCTCCCTAACACTTGTCGTCAGAATGCTTCTTGAACCCTGTCATGAAAAGGCTCCATGCCTTTTTCATCACAATGCTCCATGTCATTTTCATCACAATGCTCCATGCCATTGTCATCACAATACTCCACAAGGTAGTCATCAGAATTCTCCATGACCATTGTCATTACAATGCTCCATGACCGCTGTCATCAGAATTCTCTATAACAACTGCCATCACAATGCTCCATGCCCCTTGTCATTACAGTGCTCCATGACACTCGTCATCACAGTTATCCATGGTCTTCTCATCACAATGCTCCACGGTCTTGCCATCACAATGCTGCATGCCCTGGTCATCACAATGCTCCATGTCTTTGGTGATCACAGTTCTCCACGTCCTTGGAATCACTATGCTCCATGACACTTCTCCTCACAATGTTAAATGCTTTGTCATCACAATTCTCTATGCACTTTTCATCACAATGCTCCATGACCCCAGTCATAGCCAGCTCCATGTGGTTGTCATCCCAATGCTTCATAATTTGTCATCAAAATTATCAATGGCCCTTGTCATCACAATGCTCCATGCCCTTGTCATCACAATGCTCCAAGCCCTTGTCATCACAATGCTCCATTACCTTTGTCATCACAATCCTCCATGACACTTGGTATCACAATGCTCCATGGCATTGTCATCACAAGGGACCATGACATATGTCATCACAATGCTCCCTGACACCGGTCTTCAAAATAATCCATTACCTTGTCATCACAATGATCCATGACCTTGTCATAATAATGCACCATGCCCACTGTCATCACAATAATCCATGAAAATTGTCAGACCAATGCTCCATGCCCCTGTCATCACAATGCTCCATGCCCTTTTAATCACAATGCTCCAAGAACCCAGTAATCACAATGCTCTCTGCCCCTTTTCATCAGAATGCTCCATGAGACCTGTCATCACAAGGGTCCATGTTCTTCTCATCACAATGCTCCAGCACCATGTCATCACAATGCTCCATTCCCTTGTCATCACAATGTTCTATGACACCTGTCATCACAATACTCCATGAACATTTTCAGCCCAATGTTCCATGACCTTCTCATCACAATGCTTCATGACCCATGTCATCAAAATGCTCCATGACCATTGTCATCACATTGATCCATGCCCTTGTCATCACAGTGCTCAATGAGCCCTGACATCAAAATGTTCCATAAAACCTGTCACAAAAGGCTCCATGACCCATTTCATCACAATGCTTCATGACCCCTAACATCACAATGTTCCATAACTCCTGTCATCAAAATATTCCACGACAATTTTATTCAAAATGCACCATGACCCTGTCATCACAATGCTCCCTGCCCTTCTCATCACAATATACCCCTCCCTTGTCATCAAAATGCCCCATGACATTTGTCATCACAAAGCTCCATGACCCTTGGCATCACAATGCTCCATGCCATTGTCATCACAATGCTCAATGAAATCTCTCATCACATTGCTCCATGCCCTTGTCATCACAATGCTCCATGACCCCTGTCATCAAAATGCTCCGTGACTCCAGTCATCACAATGCTTCATGACCTTTGTCCTCACAATGGTCCATGATCTCGTCACACAAGGCTCTGTGACCCTTGTCACCAAAATGCTCAATGCCCATGTCATCTCAATGCTCCATGCCCACTGTCATCACAATAATCCATGAAACTTGTCAGACCAATGTTCCATGCCCTTGTCATCACAATGCTCAATGACCCATGTCATCACAGTGCTCCGTGACTCCAGTCATTACAATGATTCATGACCTTTCTCATCACAATGGTCCATGCCCTCGTCACACAAGGCTCTGTGATCTTTGTCACCACAATGCTCCATGAAATTTTCATCACAATGCTCTGTGTCCCTTGTCATCACAATGCTCCTTGCCTTTGTCAGCACAATGCTCCATGACACTTGTCATCAAAATGCTCCATGCGCTTGTCAGCACAATGCTCCATGACACGTCATCACAATGTGCCATGCCCTTTTCATCACAATGCTCCGTGACCCCTGACATCACAGTGTTCCATAACCCCTGTCACAAAATGCTTCATGACCCATTTCATCACAATGCTTCATGACCCCTGACATCACAATGTTCCATAACCCCGTCATCAAAATATTCCATGACACTTTTATTCCAATGGCTCCATGACCCTGTCATCACAATGCTCCCTCCCCTTCTCTTCACAATGCACCACGCCCTTGTCATCAAAATGCCCCATGACATTTGTCATCACAAAGCTCCATGACCCTTGGCATCTCAATGCTCCATGCCATTGTAATCACAATGCTCAATTAAATCTCTCATCACATTGCTCCATGCCCTTGTCATCATAATGCTCCATTACACCTGTCATCACAATGCTCCATGACCCGTGCCATCACAATGTTCCACGGCCTTGTCATCACAAGGCTCCATGACCCTTGTCATCACAATGCTCCAATACCACTGTAATCAAAATTCTCCATTGCCACTTTTCATCTCAATGCTCCATGAACACTGTCATCACAATGCACCATGCCCATCATCATAATGATTCATGCTATTGTCATCACAATGAAATCAAAATGCTCCATGTCCTCTGTCATCACAATGCTCCAAACCCTTCTGATCACAATGTTCCATAACACTTGTCATCACATGCCCCATGACGCTCGTCATCACAATGATGCAAGGCCTTCTCATCACAATGCTCCATGACCTTTGTCACCACAGTGCTCAATACACTTTACATCACAATGCTCGCTGAGACTTCTCATCAGTATGCTCCTTGAACACTGTCATGACAAGGCTCCATGCATTTTTCATCACAATGATCCATTCTCTTTTCATCACAATGCTCCAAGACCCCTGTTATCACAATGCTCCGTGACTCCAGTCATCACAATGCTCCATGACCCTTGTCATCACAGTGCTCCAAGACCTCTGTAATCACAATTCTCCATGCCACTTTTCATCTCAATGCTCCATGAACCCTGTCATCACAATGCACCGTGCCCATCACCATAATATTTCATGCTATTTTCATCACAATGAAATCAAAATGCTCAATGACTTCTGTCATCACAATGCACCAAACCCTTCTGATCACAATGTTCCATATCACTTGTCATACAATGCCCCATGAGGCTGGTCATCACAATTATCCATGGTCTTCTCATCACAATGCTCCATGATCTTTGTCATCACAATGCTCAATACACTTATCATCACAATGCTCCCTGACAGTTGTCATCAGTATGCTCCTTGAACCCTGTCATGACAAGGCTCCATGCATTTTTCATCACAATGATCCATTCGCTTTTCATCACAATGCTCTAAGAACCCTGTAATCACAATGCTCCATGTCCTTGTCATCACAAAGCTACATGACGCATGTCATCAGAATGCTCCATTGCCTTCTCATCACAATGCTCCATGCCCTTGTAATCACATTGCTTCAAAACCCCTGTAATCTCAATGCTCCATGCACCTTTTCATCAGAATGCTCCATGCCCTTGTCATCACAATGCTCCATGACCCTTGTCATCGCAGTCTTCCAAGCCCTTCTCATCAAAATGCTCCATTACCTTTGTCATCACAATCCTCCATGACACTTGGTATCACAATGCTCCATGCCATTTTCATCACAATGGACAATGATATATGTCATCACAATGCTCCCTGACACCTGTCTTCACAATAATCCATGACCTTGTCATCACAATGTTCCATGTCCTTGGCATCACAATGCACCATGCCCACTGTCATCACAATAACCCATGAAACATGTCAGACCAATATTCCATGCCCCTGTCATCACAATGCTCCCTGCCCTTGTCAACACAATGCTCCATGACCCCTGTCATCAAAATGCTCCGTGACTCCAGTCATCACAATGCTTCATGACCTTTGTCCTCACAATGGTCCATGCCCTCGTCACACAAGGCTCTGTGACCTTTGTCACCACAATGCTCCATGCTCTTGTCATCTCAATGCTCCATGCCCACTGTCATCACAATAATCCATGAAACTTGTCAGACCAATGCTCCATGCCCCTGTCATCACATTGCTCCATGACCTTGTCATCAGAGTGCTCCAGGACCACTGTCATCACAATGCTCCGTGACTCCAGTCATCACAATGCTTCATGACCTTTCTCCTCACAATGGTGCATGCCCTCGTCACACAAGGCTCTGTGATCTTTGTCACCACAATGCTCCATGCCCTTTTCATCTCAATGCTCTATGCCCACTGTCATCACAATAATCCATGAAACTTCTCAGACCAATGATCCATGCCCCTGTCATCATATTGCTCAATGCCCTTGTCATCACAATGCTCCATGACCCCTGTCATCACAGTGCTCCGTGACTCCACTCATCACAATGATTCATGACCTCTCTCATCACAATGGTCCATGCCCTCGTCACACAAGGCTCTGTGATCTTTGTCACCACAATGCTCCATGAAATTTTCATCAGAGTGCTCTGTGTCCCTTGTCATCACAATGCTCCATGACACTTGTCATCAAAATGATCCATGCGCTTGTCAGCACAATGCTTCATGACACATGTCATCACAATGTGCCATGCCCTTTTTATCACAATGCTCCATGACCCCTGACATCACAATGTTCCATAACCCCTGTCACAAAATGCTCCATGACCCATATCATTACAATGCTTCATGACCCCTGACATCACAATGTTCCATAACCCCTGTCATCAAAATATTCCATGACACTTTTATTCCAATGGCTCCATGACCCTGTCATCACAATGCTCCCTCCCCTTCTCTTCACAATGCACCACGCCCTTGTCATCAAAATGCCCCATGACATTTGTCATCACAAAGCTCCATGACCCATGGCATCACAATGCTCCATGCCATTGTCATCACAATGGTCAATGAAATCTCTCGCCACATTGCTCCATGCCCTTGTCATCACAATGCTCCATTACACATGTCATAACAATGCTCCATGACCCCTGCCATCACAATGTTCCACGGCCTTGTCATCACAAGGCTCCATGACCCTTGTCATCACAATGCTCCAAGACCTCTGTAATCACAATTCTCCATGCCAGTTTGCATCTCAATGCTCCATGAACACTGTCATCACAATGCACCATGACCATCACCATAATGATTCATGCTATTGTCATCACAATGAAATTAAAATGCTCCATGTCCTCTGTCATCACAATGCTCCAAACCCTTCTGATCACAATGTTCCATAACACTTGTCATCACATGCCCCATGACGCTCGTCATCACAATGATGCAAGGCCTTGTCATCACAATGCTCCATGACCTTTGTCACCACAGTGCTCAATACACTTGGCATCACAATGCTCGCTGACACTTCTCATCTGTATGCTCCTTGAACACTGTCATGGCAAGGCTCCATGCCTTTTTCATCACAATGATCCATTCCCTTTTCATCACAATGCTCCAAGACCCCTATTATCACAATGCTCCGTGACTCCAGTCATCACAATGCTTCATGACATTTGTCATCACAATGGGCCATGACCTCATCACACAAAGTTCTGTGACCATTGTCACCACAATGCTCCATGAAATTTTTATCACAATGCTCCGTGACCTTTGTCATCACAAAGATCCATGCCTTTGTCAGCACAATGCTCCATAACCCATGTCATCACAATGCACCATGCACTTTTCATCACAATGCTCCACATCGTTGTCATCAAAATGCTCCATGACCCTTGTCATCGCAATGTTCCAAGCCCTTGTCATCAAAATGCTTCTTTACCTTTGTCATCACAATCCTCCATGACACTTGGTATCACAATGCTCCATGCCATTGTCATCACAATGGACAATGTCATATGTCATCACAATGCTCCCTGACACCTGTCTTCACAATACTCCATGACCTTCTCATCACAGTGTTCCATGCCCTTGTCATCACAATAATCCATGAAACATATCAGACCAATGTTCTCTGCCCCTGTCATCACAATGCGCCATGACAACTCTCATCACAATAATCCATGAAACATGTCAGACCAATGTTCCATGCCCCTGTCATCACAATGCTCCATGCCCTTGTTATCACAATGCTCCATGACCCCTGTCATCACAATGCTCCGTGACTCCAGTCATCACAATGCTTCATGATCTTTGTCCTCACAATGGTCCATGCCCTCGTCACAAAAGGCTCTGTGACCTTTGTCACCACAATGCTCCATGCCCTTGTCATGTCAATGCTCCATGCCCACTGTCATCACAATAATCCATGAAACATGTCAGACCAATGTTCCATGCCCCTGTCATCACAATGCGTCATGCCAACTGTCATCACAATAATCCATGAAACATGTCAGACCAATGTTCCATGCCCCTGTCATCACAATGCTCCATGCCCTTGTCATCACAATGCTCCATGACCCCTGACATCACAGTGCTCCGTGACTCCAGTCATTACAATGATTCATGACCATTCTCATCACAATGGTCCATGTCCTCGTCACACAAGGCTCTGTGATCTTTGTCAGCACAATGCTCCATGAAATTTTGATCACAATGCTCTGTGTCCCTTGTCATCACAGTGCTCCATGCCTTTGTCAGCACAATTCTCCATGACACATGTCCTCACAGTTTGCCAAGCTCTTTTCATCACAATGCTCCACATCATTTTCATCGCTATGCTCCATAAAATTTGTCATCACAATGCTCCATGCACTTCTCATCAAAATGCTCTCTCACCACATATATCACAATTTTCCATCACTTGTCATCACAATACTCGCTCACCCCTGTCCTCACAATGTTCCATGTCCACTATCATCAAAGTGCTATATACCCTTATCATCACAATGCTCCATGACCCCTGACATCACAATGTTTCATAACCCCTGTCATCAAAATGTTCCATGACACTTTTCATCAATTTGCTCCATGTCCCTGTCATCACAATGCTCCCTGCCCTTCTCATCACAATGCACCACGACCTTGTCATCAAAATGCTCCATGACCTTTGTCATCACAAAGCTCCATGACCCTTGGCATCACAATACTCCATGCCATTTCATCACAGTGCTACATGAAACCTCTCATCACATTGCTCCATGCCCTTGTCAGCACAATGCTCCATGACGCTTGTCATCACAATGCTCGATACTCTTCTCATCACAATGCTCCATGGCCTTGACATTACAATCCTCCATGACACATGTATCACAGTGTTCCATGCCCTAGTCATCACAATGTTCCATGCCGAATCTCATCACAATAATCCATGAAAATTTCAGACCAATGTTCCATGCCCTTGTCATCACAATGCTCCATTACCCCTGTCATAACAATGCTCCATGACCCCTGCCATCACAATGTTCCACCGCCTTGGCATCCAAGGCTACATGACCCTTGTCATCACGATGCACCAAGAACCCTGTATTCACAATGCTCCATAACCTTGTCATAACAAAGATCCATGACACATGTCATCAGAATGCTCCATGGCCTTCTCATCACAATGCTCCATGCCCTTGTCATCACAATGCTCCAGGACCCCTGTAATCACAATGCTCCATGCCCCTATTCATCAGAATGCTCCATGAGACTTGTCATTACAAGGCTCCATGGTTTTCTCATCACACTGCTCCAGGACGTTGTCATCACAATGCTCCATTCCCTTGTCATCCCAATGCTCCTTGACCACTGTCATCACAATAATCCATGAACATTTTCAGGCCAATGCTGCATGACCTTCTCATCACAATGCTCCATGACCTTTGTCATCAAAATGCTCCAAGAACTCTGTAATCACAATGCTCCATGTCCTTGTCATCACAAAGCTCCATGACGCATGTCATCAGAATGCTCCATTGTCTTCTCATCACAATGCTCCTTGCCCTTGTAATCACATTGCTTCAAAACCCCTGTAATCTCAATGCTCCTTGTACCTTTTCAACAGAATGCTCCATGCCCTTGTCATCACAATGCTCCAACACCCCTGTAATCACAGTGTTCCATGCCCCTTTTCATCTCAATGCTCCATGAACCCTGTCATCACAATGCACCGTGCCCATCACCATAATATTTCATGCTATTGTCATCACAATGAACTCAAAATGGTCAATGACCTCTGTCCTTACAATGAACCAAACCCTTCTGATCACAATGTTCCATAACACTTGTAATCACAATGCCCCTTGACGCTGGTCATCAAAATTATCCATGGTCTTCTCATCACAATGCTCCATGACCTTGTCATCACAATGCTCCAGGACCCATGTAATCACAATGCTCCATTCCCGTATTCATCAGAATGCTCCATTAAACTTGTCATCACAAGGCTCCATGGTCTTCTCATCACACTGCTCCAGGACCTTGTCATCAAAATGATCCATACCCTTGTCATCACAATGCTTCTTGACCACTGTAATAACAATGCTCCATGACACCTGTCATCACAATGCTCCATGCCCCTTGTCATTACAGTGATCCATGACGCTCTTCATCATAATTATCCATGGTCTTTTCATCACAATGCTCCACGGTCTTGCTATCACAATTCTCCATGCCCTGTTCATCACAATGCTCCATGTCCAAAGTCATTACAATTCTCCACGTGGTGGTGATCACAATGCTTCTTGACACTTCTCATCACAATGTTACATGATCTTGTCATCACAATTCTCCATGCACTTGTCATCGCAATGCTCTATGACCACTGTCATAGCAAGCTCCATGCGCTTGTCATCACAATGCTTCACGTCGTTGTCATCAAAATTCTCAATGGCCCTTGTCATCACAATGCTCCATGCCCTTGTCATCACAATGCTCCATGACCCTTGTCATCACAATGTTCCAAGCCCTTGTCATCAAAATGCTCCATTACGTTTGTCATCACAATCCTCCATGACACTTGGTATCACAATGCTCCATGCCATTGTCATCACAATGGACAATGACATATGTCATCACAATGCTCCCTGACACCTGTCTTCACAATACTCCATGACCTTGTCATCACAATGTTCCATGCCCTTGTCATCACAATGCGGATTCCCACTCTCATCACAATAGTCCATAATTTTGTCAGAGCAATGCTCCATGACCCCTGTCATCACAATGCTCCGTGACTCCAGTCATCACAATGCTTCATGACCTTTGTCATCACAGTGGTCCATGTCCTCTTCAAACAAGGCTCTGTGATCTTTTACACCACAATGCTCCATGAATATTTCATCAAAATGCTCTGTGTCCCTTGTCATCAAAATGCTCCATGCCTTTGTCACCACAATGCTCCATGCCCTTGTCATCACAATGAGCCATGCCCACTGTCATCACAATAATCCATGAAACTTGTCAGACCAATGTTCCATTCCCTGTCTTCACATTGCTCCATGCCCTTGTCATCACAATGCTCCATGACCCCTTTCATCACAATGCTCCGTGACTCCAGTCATCACAAGGCTGCATGACCATTCTCATCACTATGGTCCATGCCCTCGTCACACAAGGCTCTGTGATCTTTTTCACCACAATGCTCCATGAATATTTCATCACAATGCTCTGTGTCCCTTGTCATCAAAATGCTCCATGCCTTTGTCAGCACAATGCTCCATGACACTTGTCATCAAAATGCTCCATGCTCTTGTCAGCCAAATGCTCCATGACCCATGTCATCACAATGTGCCATGCGCTTGTCATCACAATACTCCACATCCTTATCATTGCTATGCTCCATAACACTTGTCATCACAATGCTCCATGCACTTCTCATCAAAATGCTCTCTCACCACATATATCACAATGTTACATCACTAGTCATCACAATACTCCCTCACCCCTGTCATCACAGTGTTCCATGACCGCTGTCATCACAATGCTACCTGTCCTAATCATCACAATTCTCCATGACCACTGACATCACAGTGTTCCATAACCCCTGTCACAAAATATTCCATGACCCTTTTCATCATGTTGCTCGATGACCCTGTCATCACAATGCTCCCTGTCCTTCTCATCTCAATGCACCACGCCCTTGTCGTCAAAAGGCCCCATGACCTTTGTCATCACAAAGCTCCATGACACTTGGCATCACAATGCCCCATGCCCTTGTCATCACAATGCTCCATTACCCCTGTCATAACAATGCTCCATGACCCCTGCCATCACAAAGTTCCAAGGCCTTGTCATCACAAGCCTGGATGACCCTTGTCATCAAAATGCTCCAAGACACCTGTAATCACAATGCTCCATGCCCCTTTTCATCTCAATGCTCCATGAACCCTGTCATCACAATGCACCATGCCCATCACCATAATATTTCATGCTATTGTCATCACAATGAAATCAAAATGCTCAATGACCTCTGTAATCACAATGCACCAAACACTTCTGATCACCATGTTCCATAACACATGTCATCACAATGCCCCATGACGCTGATCATCACAATGATCCATGCCCTTTTCATAACAATGCTCCAAGACCCCTGTAATCACAATGCTCCATGTCATTGTCATCACAAAATTCCATGACGCATGTCATCAGAATGCTCCATTGTCTTCTCATCACAATGCTCCTTGCCCATGTCTTCGCAATGCTTCAAAACCCCTGTAATGACAATGCTCCATGCACCTTTTCATCAGAATGCTCCATGACCCTTTTCATTAAAATGCTCCATGACCCCTGACATCACAATGTTCCATAACCCCTATCATAAAAATGTTCCATGACACTTTTCATCAGTTTGCTCCATGACCCTGTCATCACAATGCTACCTGCAGTTCTCATCATAATGCACCACGACCTTGTCATCAAAATGCTCCATGACCTTTGTCAACACAAAGCTCCATGACCATTGGCAACACAATGCTCCATGCCATTTCATCACAATAGTACATGAAACCTCTCATCACATTGCTCCATGCCCTTGTCAGCACAATGCTCCATGACGCTTGTCATCACAATGCTCGATACTATTCTCATCAGAATGCTCCATGCCCTTGTCATTACAATCCTCCATGACACGTATATTACAGTGTTCCGTGCCCTAGTCATCACAATGCTGCATGCCGAATCTCATCACAATAATCCATGAAATTTTCAGACCAATGTTCCATGCCCTTGTCATCACAATGCTACATTACCACAGTCATAACAATGCTCCATGTAGACTGCCATCACAATGTTCCATGGCCTTGTTATCCAAGGCTCCATGACCCTTGTCATCACGATGCTCCAATACCCCTGTTATCACAATGCTCCATGCCCTTGTCGTCACAAAGATCCATGACCCATGTCAGCAGAATGCTCCATGGACTTCTCATCACAATGCTCATTGCCGTTGTCATCACAATGCTCCAAGACCCCTGTAATCACAATGCTCCATGCCCCTACTCATCAGAATGCACCATGAGAGTTGTCATCACAAGACTCCATTTTTTTCTCATCACACTGCTCCAGGACCTTGTCATCACAATGCTCTTTTCCCTTGTCATCACAATGCTCCTTGACACGTGTCATCACAATACTCCATGAAAATTTTCAGCCCAATGGTCCATGACCTTCTCATCACAATGCTCCATGACCCTTGTCATCACATTGCTCCATGACCCCTCTCATCACAATGCTCCATGACCCCTCTCATCACAATGCTCCATGCCCCTTGACATTACAGTGATCGATGACGCTCTTCATCATAATTATCTATGGTCCTTTCATCACAATGCTCCACGGTCTTGCCATCACAATTCTCCATGCCCTGTTCATCCCAATTCTCCATGTACATGCCATTACAATTCTCCACGTCCTTGTCATCACAATGCTCCGTGACACTTCTCATCACAATGTTACATGATTTTGTCATCACAATTCTACATGCAATTGTCATCGCAATGCTCTATGAACCCTGTCATAGCAAGCTCCATGCGCTTGTCATCACAGTGCTTCACGACGTTGTCATCAAAATTCTCAATGGCCCTTGTCATCACAGTGCTCCATGCCCTTGTCATCACAATGCTCCATGACACTTGTCATCACAATTTTCCAAGCCCTTGTCATCAAAATGCTCCATTACCTTTGTCATCACAATTCTCCATGACACTTGGTATCACAATGCTCCATGCCATTGTCATCACAATGGACAATGACATATGTCATCACAATGCTTCCTGACACCTGTCTTCACAATATTCCATGACCTTGTCATCACAATGTTCCATGCCCTTATCATCAAAATGTTCCATGCCCACTGTCATCACAATAATCCAGGAAACTTGTCAGACCAATGTTCCATGCCCCTGTCAGCAAAATGTTCCATGCCCTTGTCATCACAATGCTCCATGTCCACTGTCATCACAATAATCCATGAAACTTGTGAGACCAATTGTCCATGCCCCTGTCATCACAATGCTCCATGCCCTTGTCATCACAATGCTCCATTACCCCTGTCATCACAAAGCTCCGTGACTGCAGTCATCACAATGCTTCATGACCTTTGTCCTCACAATGGTCCATGCCCTCGTCACACAAGGCTCTGTGACCTTTGTCACTACAATGCTCCATGCCCTTGTCATCTCAATGCTCCATGTGCACTGTCATCACAATAATCCATGTAACTTGTCAGACCAATGATCCATGCCCCTGTCATCACATTGCTCCATGCCCATTTCATCACAATGCTCCATGACCCCTTTCATCACAATGCTCCTTGACTCCAGTCATCACAATGCTTCATGACCTATCTCATCACTATGGTCCATGCCCTCGTCACACAAGGCTCTGTGATCTTTTTGACCACAATGCTCCATGAATATTTCATCACAATGCTCTGTGTCCCTAGTCATCAAAATGCTCCATGCCTTTGTCTGCACAATGCTCCATGACACTTGTCATCAAAATGCTCCATGCACTTGTCAGCACAGTGCTCCATGACCCATGTCATCACAATGCGCCATGCGCTTGTAATCACAATACTCCACATCCTTCTCATTGCTATGCTCCATAACACTTGTCATCACAATGCTCCTTGCACTTCTCATCAAAATGCTCTCTCACCACGTATATCACAATGTTCCATCACTAGTCATCACAATACTCCCTCACCACTGTCATCACAGTGTTCCATGACCCCTGTCATCAGAGTGCTACATGCCCTTATCATCACAATGCTCCATGAGCACTGACATGAAAATGTTCCATAACCCCTGTCACAAAATGCTCCATAACCCATTTCATCCCAATGCTTCATGACCCCTGACATCACAATGTTCCATAATCCCTGTCATCAAAATATTCTGTGACCCTTTTCATCAACTTGCTCCATCACCCTGTCATCACAATGCTCCCTGTCCTTCTCATATCAATGCACCATCCCCTTTCTTCAAAATGCCCCATGACATTTGTCATCACAAAGCTCCATGCCATTGTCATCACAATGCTCAATGAAATATCTCATCACATTGCTCCATGCCCTTGTCATCACAATGCTCCATTACACCTGTCATAACAATGCTCCATGACCACTGCCATCACAATGTTCCACGGCCTTGTCATCACAAGGCTCCATGACCCTTGTCATCACAATGCTCCATGACCTTTGTAATCACAATTCTCCATGCCACTTTTCATCTCAATGCTCCATGAACGCTGTCATCACAATGCACCATGCCCATTATCATAATGATTCATGCTATTGTCATCAAAATGAAATTAAAATGCTCCATGACCTCTGTCATCACAATGCTCCAAACCCTTCTGATCACAATGTTCCATAACACTTGTCACCACAATACCCCATGACGCTCGTCATCACAGTTATACAAGGTCGTCTCATCACAATGCTCCATGACCTTTGTAAACACAATGCTCAATACACTTTTCATCAAAATGCTCCCTGACACTTGTCATCAGTATGCTCCTTGAACACTGTCATGACAAGGATCCATGCCTATTTCAGCACAATGATCCATTCCCTTTTCATCACAATGCTCCAAGACCCCTGTTATCACAATGCTCTGTGACCTCTGTCATCACAATCCTTCATGACATTTGACATCACAATGGTCCATGACCTCGTCACACAAAGCTCTGTGACCTTTGTCACCACAATGCTCCATTTAATTTTAATCACAATGCTCTGTGATCCTTGTCATCACAAAGCTCCATGCATTTGTCAGCACAATGCTCCATGACCCTTGTCAGCACAATGCTCGATGCACGTGTCAGCACAATGCTCCATAACGCATGTCATCACAATGCGCCATGCACTTGTCATCACAATGCCCCACATCCTTGTCATCAAAATGCTTTATAAACCTTGTCATCACAATGCTCCATACACTTCTCCTCAAAATGCTCTCTCACACTGATATCACAATGTTCCATCACTAGTCATCACACTACTCCCTCACCCCTGTCATTACAATGTTCCATGACCCCTCTCATCACAATGCTACATGCCCTTATCATCACAATGCTGCATGACACCTGACATCACAATGATCCATAACCCCTGTAATCAAAATGCTCCATGACCCTTTTCATCACAAAGCTCCATGACCACTGACATCACAATGTTCTATAACCCCTGTAATCAAAATATTCCATGACCCTTTTCATCTAATTGCTCCATGACCCTGTCATCACAATGCTCCCTGCCCTTCTCATCACAATGCACCACACCCTTGTCATCAAAATGCTCCATGACTTTTGTCATCACAAAGGTCCATGACCCTTGGCATCTCAATGCTCCATTCCATTGTCATCACAATGCTCCATGAACCCTCTCATCACATTGCTCCATGCACTTGTCATTACAATCCTGCATGATCTATGTATCACAGTGTTCCGTGCCCTTGTCATCACAATGCTCCATGCCCACTCTCATCACAATAATCCATGAAAATTTTCAGACCAATGCCCCATTCGCTTGTCATCACAAAGCTCCATTACACCTGTCATAACACTGCTCCATGACCCCTGCCATCACAAGGTTCCACGGCCTTGTCATCACAAGCCTCGGTGACCCTTGTCATCAAAATGCTCCAAGAATCCTGTAATCACAACGCTCCATGCAATTGTCATCACAAAGCTCCATGACGCATGTCATCAGAATGCTCCATGGCCTTCTCATCACAATGTGCCATGCCCACCCTCATAGCAATAATCCATGAAACTTGTCAGACCAATTCTCCATGCCCCTGTCATCACAATGCTCCATGCCCTTGTAATCACAATGCTCCATGACCCCTCACATCATAATGCTCCGTGAATCCAGTCATCACAATGCTTTATCACCTTTGTCATCACAATGGTCCATTCCCTCGTCATCACAGGGCTCTGTAACACTTGTCATCACAATGCTGCATGCCTTTGTCAGCCCAATGCTCCATGATCTTGTCATCGCAATGCTCCATGCGCTTGTCAGCACAATGCTCCAAGACACATGTCATCACAATATGCCAAGCACTTGTCATCAAAATGCTCCATAAAACTTGTCATCACAATGCTCCATGCACTTCTCATCTAAATGCTCTCTCACCACTGATATCACAATGTTCCATCACTAGTCATCACAATACTCCCTCACCCCTTTCATCACAATGTTCCATGTCCGGTGTCATCAAAATGCTACATGCCCTTATCATCACAATGCTCCATGACTACTGACATCACAATGTTCCATAACCCCTGTCATCAAAATGTTTCCTGACACTTTTCATCAAATTGCTCCATGACCCTGTCATCACAATGCTCCCTGCCCTTCTCATCACAATGCACAACACTCTTGTCATCAAAATGCTCCATGACCTTTGTCATCACAAAGCTCCATGACCCTTGGCATCACAATGCTCCATGTCATTGTCATCACAATGCTCCATGAACCCTATCATCACATTGCTCCTTGCCCTTGTCATCACAAAGCTACATGACGCTTGTCATCACAATGCTCAATGCCTTTCTCATCACAATGGTCCATGCCCTTGTCATTACAATCCTCCATGACCCATGAATCACCGTATTCTGTGACCTTGTCATCACAATGCTCCATGCCCACTCTCATCACAATAATCCATGAAACATTTCAAACCAATGCTCAATGCCCTTGTCATCAAATTGCTCCATTACACCTGTCATAACAATGCTCCATGACCCCTGCCATCACAATATTCCATGGCGTTGTCATCACAAGGCTCCATGACCCTTGTCATAACAATGATCCGTGAACCCTGTAATCACAAGGCTCCATGCCTCTTTTCATCTCAATTCTCCATGAATACTGTCATCACAATGCACCGTGCCGATCACCATAATGCTTCATGCTATTGTCATCACAATGAAATCAAAATGCTCCATGACCTCTGTCATCACAATGCTCCAAACCCTTGTGATCACAATGTTCCATAACACTTGTCATCACAATTTTCCAAACCCTTGTGATCACAATGTTCCATAACACTTGTCATCACAATGCCCCATGACGCTCCTCATCACAATTACCCATGGTCTTCACATCACAATGCTCCATGACCTTTGTCATCACAGTGCTCTTTGACACTTGTCATCAGTATGCTCCTTGAACCCTGTCATGACAAGGCTCAATGCCTTTTCCTCACAATGATCCATGGACTTTTCATCACAATGCTCCAAAACCCCTGTAATCACAATGCTCCATGCCCTTGTCATCAGAAGTTTCCATGACGCATGTCATCAGAATGCTCCTGGCATTGTCATCACCATGCTCCATGCCCTTGTCATCCCAATGCTCCAAGACCCCTGTAATCAAAATGCTCTATTCCCTTTTGCATAAGAATGTTCCATGAGACTTGTCATCACAATGCACCATGGTCTTCTCATCACAATGCCCCGGACATTGTCATCACAATGCTCCATTCCCTTGTCATCACAATGCTCATTGACACCCGCCATAACAATACTCAATGAATATTGTCAGCCCAATACTCCATGAACTTCTCATCACAATGCTCGATGACCACTGGCATCACAATGCTCCATGACCAATGTCATCACAACGCTCCATGACACCAGACAACACAATGATCCGGGACTCTTGTCATCAAAATTCTCCATGACCCTTGTCATCACAATGATCCATGTCTTTGCCATCCCAAAGCTCCATGACCCGTGTAAACACAATGCTCCATGACGCTTGTCATCACAATGCTCCATGCATTTGTCAGCAAAATGCTACATGACCTTGTCATCACAATGCTCCATGCACTTGTCATCACAATACTCCGTTCCCATTGTCATCAAAATCCTCCATGAACCTTGGGTTCACATTGCTTCATGCCCTTGTCATCACAATGCTCTATGCTCCTTGAAATGAAAATGATACATGACTTCTGTCATCACAATGCTCCAAATCCTCGTGATCACAATGTTCCATAATACTTGTCATCACAATGCTCCATGATGCCTATCATCACAATTCTCCATGACCCTTGTCATCACAATGCTACATGCGTTTCTCAGCACGATGCTCCATGACCCATTTCATCACAATGCTTCATGCGCTAGTCAGCACAATGCTCCATAACACATGTCATAACAATGCACCACACGCTTGTCATCACAATGCTCCACAACCTTGTCATCACAACGCTCCATAAACCTTGTCATCACAATGCTCCATACACTTCTCATCAAAATGCTCTCTCACCACTGATATCACACTGTTCCATCACTAGTCATCACAATACTCCCTCACCCCTGTCATCACAATGTTCCATGACCCCTGTAATGACAATGCTACATGCCCTTATCACCACAATGTTCGATGACCCCTGACATCACAACGTTCCATAATCCTTGTCATCAAAATGCTCCAACACCCTTTTCATCACAATGCTCCATTACCCCTGACATCACAATGTTCCATAACCCCTGTCATCAAAATATTCGATGACCATTTTCATCAAATTGCTCCATGACCCTCTCATCACTATGCACCCTGCCCTTCTCATTACAATGCACCACACACTTGTCAACAAAATGCTACATGACCTTTGTCATCACAAAACTCCATGACCCTTGGCATCGCAATGATCAATGCCATTGTCATCACAGTGCTTCCTGAAGCCTCTCATCACATTGCTTCCATGTCCTTGTCATCACAAAGCTCCACGATGCTTGTCATCAAAATGCTCGATGCCCTTCTCATCACAATGCTCCATGCCCTTGTCATTACAATCCTCCATGACCCATGTAACACAGTGTTGTGTGACCTTGTCATCACAATGCGCCATGCCCACTCTCATCACAATAATCCATGAAACTTTTCAGACCAATGCTCCATACAATTGTAATCACAATGCTCCCTTACCCCTGTCATGACAATGCTCCATTACCCCTGCCATCAAAATTATCCAAGGCCTTGTCATCACAAGGAACCATGACCCTTGTCATCACAATGCACCATGCCCATCATCATAATGCTTCATGCTATTGTCAACACAATGAAATAAAAATGCTCCATGACCTGTGTCATCACAATGCTCCAAACACTTGTGATCATGATATTCCATAACACTTGTCATCACAATGTCCCATGAAGCTCGTCATCACAATTATCCATGGTCTTCTCATCACAATGCTCCATGACATTTGTCATCAAAATGCTCAATACTCATGTCATCATAATGGTCCCTGACACTTGTCGTCAGTATGCTCCTTGAACCCTGTCATGACAAGACCCCATGCCTTTTTTGTCACAATGATCCATGCCCTTTTCATCACAATGCTCCAAGACCACGGTATTCGCAATGCTCCATGCCCTTGTCTTCACAAAACTCCATGATGCATGTCATCAGAATGCTCCATGGCCTTCTCATCACAATGATCCATGCCCTTGTCATCACAATGCTCCAAGACCCCTGTAATCACAGTTCTCCATGCCCCTTTTCATCTCAATTCTCCATGAACCCTGTCATCACAATGCACCATGCCCATGATCTTAATGCTTCATGCTATTGTCATCACAATGAAATCAAAATGCTCCATGACATCTGTCATCAAAATGCTCCAAACCCTTGTGATCACAATGTTCATAACACTTGTCTTCACAACGCCCCATGACTCTCAACATCACAATTATCCACGGTCTTCTCATCACAGAGCTCCATGAACTTTGTCATCACAATGCTCAATACACTGGTCATCACAATGCTCCCTGACACTTGTCATCAGTATACTCCTTGAACCCTATCATGACAAGGCTACATGCCTTTTTCATCACAATGATCCATGCCGTTTTCATCACAATGCTCCAAGACCCCTGTAATCACAATGCTCCATGCCCTGGTCATCACAGTGCTTCATGACGCATGTCATCAGAATGCTCCATGGCCTTCTCATCACAATGCTCCATGCCCTTGTCATCACAATGCTCCAAGGCTCCTTTAATCACAATGCTCCATGCCCCATTTCATCAGAATGCTCCATGAGACTTGTCATCACAAAGTTCCATAGTCTTCTCATCACAATGCTCCAGGATCTTGTCATCACGATGCTCCATTCCCTTGTCATCACAATGCTCCATGACCCCTGTCATCACAATACTCCATGAACATTTTCAGCCCAATGCTCCATGAACTTCTCATCACAATGCTCCATGACCCCTGTCATCACAATGCTCTATGACTACTGTCATCACAATGCTCCATGACCCCTTACAACACAATAATCCGGGACTTTTATCAACAAAATGCTCCCTGACCCTTGTCATCACAATGATCCGTGCTCTTGCCATCTTAATTCTCCATGACCGCTGTAATCACAATGCTCCGTGATGCTTGTCTTCACAGTGCTCCATGAAACTTGTCATCACGATGCTCCATGCCTTTGTCAGCAAAATGCTACATGACATTGTCATCACAATGCCCCATGCGCTTGTCATCAAAATCCTCCCTGAAACTTTGGATCACATTGCTTCATGCCCTTGTCATCACAATGCTCCATGCTCATTGAAATCAAAATGATCCATGACCTGTCATCACAATGCTCCAAAACCTTGTGATCACAATGTTCCATAACCCTTGACATCACAATGATCCATGATGCCTGTCATCACAATATTCCATGCCATTGTCATCACAATGCTCCATGACCATCGTCATCACAATGCTCAATAAATTTGTCATCACAATGCTCACTGACACTTGTTGTCAGAATGCTCCTTGAAACCTGTCATGAAAAGGCTCCATGCATTTTTCATCACAATGATCCATGCCATTTTCATCACAATGCTCCATGCCATTGTCATCACAATACTCCACAAGCTTATCATCAGAATGCTCCATGGCCTTGTCATCAAAATAATCCATGCCCACTGTCATCACAATAATCCATGAAACTTGTTAGACCAATTTTCCATGCCACTGTCATCACAATGCTCCATGCCCTTGTCATCACAAAGCTCCATGACGCATGTCATCAGAATGCTACATTGCCTTCTCATCTCAATGCTCCATGCCCTTGTCATCACAATGCTCCAAGACCAATTTAATCACAATTCTCCATTCCCCTTTTCATCTCAATGCTCCATGAACCCTGTAATCACAATGCACCATGCTCATCATCATAATGCTTCATGCTATGGTCATCATAATGAAATCAAAATGCTCCATGAACTCTGTCATCACAATGCTCCAAACCCTTATGATCACAATGTTCCATAACACTTGTCATCACAACGTCCCATGATACTCGTCATCACAATTATCCATGGTTTTCTAATCACAGTGCTCCATGACCTTTGTCATCACAATGCTCAATTTAATTGTCATCACAATGCTCCCTGACACTTGTTGTCAGTATGCTCCTTGAACCCTGTCATAACAAGGCTCCATGCCTTTTCCATCACAATGATCCATGCCCTTTTCATCACAATGCTCCAAGACCCCTGTAATCACAATGCTCCATGCCCTTTTCATCAAAGTGCTCCATGACCCCTGTCATCACAATGCTCCAATCACTTGTCATCACAATCCTCCATGACACATGGCATAACAATGCTCCATGTCATTGTCATCACAATGGACCACCGAATATGTCATCTCCATGCTCCCTGACACCTGTCTTCACAATACTGTATCACCTTGTTATCACAATGCTCCAGGCCCTTGTCTTCACAAAGTGCCATGCCCACTCTCATCACAATAATCCATAAAACTTGTCAGAGCTATGCTCTATGGCACTGTCATCACAATGCTCCATGCCCTTTTCATCACAATGCTCCATGACCCCTGTCATCACAGTCCTCCTTGACTCCAGTCATAACAATGATTCATGACCTTTGTCATCACAATGGTCCATGCCCTCTTCATCACAAGTCCCTGTGACCTTTGTCACCACAATGCTCCATGAACTTTTGATCACAATGCTCCGTGACCCTTGTCATCAAAATGCTCCATGCCTTCCTCAGCACAATGCTCCATGACCATTGTCATCACAATGCTCCATGTGCTAATCAGCACAATGCTCCATAACTCATGTCATAACAATGTGTCATGCACTTGTCATCACAATGCTCCACAACCTTGTCATCACAACGCTCCATAAACATTGTCATCACAATGCTCCATACACTTCTCATCAAAATGCTCTCTCACCACTGATATCACAATGTTCCATCACTAGTCATCACAATAGTCCCTCACCCCTGTCATCACAATGTTCCATGACCCCTGTCATCACAATGGTAAATGCCCTTATCATCACAATGTTCAATAACCCCTAAAATCACAATGTTCCATAACACATGTCATCAAAACTCTCCATGACCCATTTCATCAAAATGCTCCATGAACCCTGACATCACAATGTTCCATAACCCCTGTCATCAGAATGTTCGATGACACTTTTCATCAAATTGCTCCATGACCCTGTCATCACAATGCATGCTGCCGTTCTAATCACAATGCACGACGCACTTGTCATCAAAGTGCTCCATGACCTTTGTCATCACAAAGCTCCATGACCCTTTGCATCACAATGTTCCATGCCATTTTCATCACAATGCTTCATGAAGCCTCTCATCACATTGTTCCATGTCCTGGTCATCACAAAGCTCTAAGACGCTTGTCATCAAAATGCTTGATGCCCTTCTCATCACAATGCTCCATGCCCTTGTCATTACAATCCTTCATGACCCATGTATCAGAGTGTTCCATGACCTGTCATCACAATGCTCCAAACCCTTGTGATCACAATGTTCCATAACACTTGACATCACAATTCTCCATGATGCCTGTCATCACAATACTACATGCCCTTGTCATCACAATGTTCCATGACCATTTTCATCACAATGCTCAATACACTTGTCATCACAATGCTCCCTGACACTTGTTGTCAGAATGCTCCTTTAAATCTCTCATGAAAAGTCTCCATGCATTTTTCATCACAATGATCCATGCCCTTTTCATCACAATGCTCCATGCCATTGTCATCACAATACTCCACAAGCTTATCATCAGAATGCTCCATGACCACTGTCATCACAATGTTCCATGACCACTGTCAACACAATGCTCCATGACGCATGTCATCAGAATGTTCCATGCCCCTTGTCATTACAGTGCTCCATGATGCTCCTCATCACAGTGATCCATTTTTCTCCTCATCACAGTGCTCCATGGTCTTTCGATCACAATGCTCCATTCCCTGGTCATAACAACGCTCCATGTCCCTTGTCATCATAATTCTCCACGTTCTTGTCATCACAGTGCTCCATGACACTTCTCATCACAATTTTACATGCTCTTGTCATCACAATTCTCCATGCAACTGTCATCGAAATGTCCCATGACACCTGTCATAGCAAGATCCATGGCTTTGTCATCAAAATGCTTCATACCTTGTCATCAAAATTCTAAATGCCCATTTTAATCACAATGCTCCATGACCCTTGTTATCACAATGCTCCAAGCCCTTGTCATCACAATGCTCCATTACATTTGTCATCACAATCCTCCATGACACTTGGCGTCACAATGATCCATGCCCTTGTCATCACAATTTGCCATGCCCACTGTCATCACAATAATCCATAAAACATGTTACACCAATTTTCCATGCCACTGTCTTCACAATGCTCCATGCCCTTGTAGTCACAAAACTACATGACGCATGTCATCAGAATGCTCCATTGCCTTCTCATCACAATGCTCCATTCCTTTGTCATCATAATGTTGCAAGACCACTTTAATCACAATGCTCCTTGCCACTTTTCATCTCAATTCTCCATGAACCCTGGCATCACAATGCACCATGCCCATTATCATAATGCTTCATGCTATTGTCACCACAATGAAATCAAAATATTCCATGACCTCTGTCATCAATATGCTCCAAACCCTGGTGATCACAAGGTTCCATATCACTTGTCATCACAACGCTCCCTGACGCTCGTCATCACAATTATCCATGGTTATCTCATCACAATGCTCCATGAACTTTGTCATCACAATGCTCAATACACTTGTCATCACAATGCTCCTTGACCACTGTCATCACAATACTCCATGCATATTTTCCGCCAAATGATCCATGACCTTCTCATCACAATGCTCCATGACTCTTGTCATCACAATGCTCCATGACCCCTCTCATCACAATGATCCATGACCCTTGTAATCACAATGTTGCAAGCCATTGTCATCAAAATGCTCCATTACCTTTGTCATCACAATCTTCCATGACACTTGGAATCACAATGCTCCATGCCATTGTCATCACAATGGACAATGACATATGTCATCACAATGCTCCCTGACACCTGTCTTCACAATACGCCATGACCTTGTCATCGCAATATTCCATGCCCTTGTCATCACAATGCGCCATGCCCACTGTCATCAGAATAATCCATGAAACTTTTCAGACAAATGTTCCATGCCACTGTCATCACAATGCTCCATGCCCATGTCATCACAATGCTCCATTACCCATGTCATTAAAATGCTCCTTGCCTCCAGTCATCACAATGCTTCATGACTTCTGTAATCACAATGCTCCATGCCCACTGTCATCACAATAATCCATTAAACTTGTCAGACCAATTGTCCATGCCCCAGTCACACAAGGCTCTGTGATCTTTGTCACCACAGTGCTCCATGAATATTTCATCACAATGCTATGTGTCCCTTGTCAACACCATGCTCAATGCCTTTGTCAGCACAATGCTCCATGACACTTGTCATTAAAATGCTCCATGCGCTTCTCAGCACAATGCTCCATGACCCGTGCCATCACAATGCTCCGTGACTCCAGTCATCACAGTGCTTCATGACCTTTGTCAAACCAGTGGTCCATGCCCTCTTCACACAAGGCTCTGTGACCTTTGTCATCACAATGCTCCATGCCCACTGTCATCACAATAATCCATGCAACTTGTCAGACCAATGTTCCATGCCGCTGTCAGCACATTGCTCCGTGCCCTTGTCATCACAATGCTCCATGACCCCTGACATCACAATGTTCCATAACCCCTGTCACAAAATGCTCCATGACCCATTTCTTCACAATGCTTCATGACCCCTGACATCACAATGTTCCATAACGCCTGTCATCAAAATATTCCATGACGCTTTTCATCAAATTGCTCCATGATCCTGTCATCACAATGCTCCCTGCCCTTCTCATCACAATGCACCACGCCCTTGTCATCAAAATGCCCCTTGACATTTTTCATCACAAAGCTCCATGACCCCTGGCATCACAATGCTCCATGTCATTGTCATCACAATGCTCAATGAAATCTCTCATCACATTGCTCCATGCCCTTGTCATCACAATGCTCCATTACACCTGTCATAACAATGCTCCATGACCCCTGCCATCACAATGTTCCACGGCCTTGTCATCACAAGGCTCCATGACCCTTGTCATCACAATGCTCCAAGACCTCTGTAATCACAATTCTCCATGCCCCTTTACATCTCAATTCTCCATCAAACCTGTCATCACAATGCACCATGCCCATCATCATAATGATTCATGCTATTGTCATCACTATGAAATCAAAATGCTCCATGACTTCTGTCATCACAAAGCTGCAAACCCTTCTGATCACAATGTTCCATGACACTTGTCATCACAATGCCCCATGACGCTCGTCATTACAATTATGCAAGGTCTTCTCATCACAATGCTCCATGACCTTTGTCAACACAATGCTCAATACACTTGTCATCAAAATGCTCCCTGACACTTGTCATCACTATGCTCCTTGAACACTGTCATGACAAGGCTCCCTGCATTTTTCATCACAATGATGCATTCCCTTTTCTTCACAATGCTCCGCGACCCCTGTTATCACAATGCTCCGTGACTCCAGACATCACAATGCTTCATTACATTTGTCATCACAATGGTCCATGACCTTGTCACACAAAGCTCTGTGACCTTTGTCACCACAATGCTCCATGAACATTTTATGACAATGCTCTCTGACCCTTGTCATCACAAAGCTCCATGCCTTTGTCAGCACAATGCTCCATGACTCTTGTCATCACAATGCTCGATGCGCGTGTCAGCACAATGCTCCACAACCAATGTCATCACAAATCGCCCTGCACTTGTCAGCACAATGCTCAACATCCTTGTCATCAAAATGCTCCATAAACCTTGTCATCACAATGCTCCATGCACTTATCAAAATGCTCTCTCACCACTGATATCTCAATGTTCCACCACCAGTCATCACAATACTCCCTCAACCCTGTCATCACAATGTTCCATTACCCCTGTCATCACAATGCTACATGCCATTATCATCACAATGCTCCATGACACCTGACATCACAAAGTTCCATAACCCCTGTAATCAAAATGCTCCATGACCCTTTTCATCACAAAGCTCCATGATCCCTGACATCAGAATGTTCTATAACCCCTGTCATCAAAATGTTCCATGACCCTTTTCATCAAATTGCTCCATGACCCTGTCATCACAATGCTCCCTGCCCTTCTCATCACAATGCACCAGGCCGTTGTCATCAAAATGGTACATAACATTTGTCATCACAAAGCTCCATGACCCTTGGCATCACAATGCTCCATTCCATTATCATCACAATGCTCCATGGACCCTCTCATCACATTGCTGCATGCACTTTTCATCCCAAATCTCCATGACGCTTGTCATTACAATGCTCGATGCCCTTCTCATCACAATGCTCCATGCCATTGTCATTACAATCCTGCATGATCAATGTATCACAGTGTTCCATGCCCTTGTCATCACACTGCTCCATGCCCACTCTCTTCACAATAATCCATGAAACATTTCTGACCATTGCCCCATGTCCTTGTCATCACAATGCTCCATTACACCTGTAATAACAATGCTCCATGTCCCCTGCCATCACAAGATTCCACGGTCTTGTCATCACAAGCCTCCATGACCCTTGTCATCACAATGCTCCAAGACCCCTGTAATCACAAATCTCGATGCCCTTGTCATCACAAAGCTCCATGACTCATGTCATCAGAATGATCCATGGCCTTCTCCTCACAGTGCTCCATGACCTTGTCATCACAATGTTCCATTCCCTTGTCATCACAATGTGCCATGCCCACTGTCATAAGAATAATCCATGAAACTTGTCAGAAAAATGTTCCATGCCACTGTCATCACAATGCTCCATTACCCATGTCATCAAAATGCTCCTTGCCTCCAGTCATCACAATGCTTCATGACTTTTGTCATCACAATGCTCCATGCCCACTGTCATCACAATAATCCATGAAACTTGTCAGAACAATTGTCCATGCCCCCGTCACACAAGGCTCTGTGATGTTTGTCACCACAATGCTCCATGAATATTTCATCACAATGCTCTGTGTCCCTTGTCATCACAATGCTCCATGCCTTTGTCAGCACAATGCTCCATGACATTTGTCATCAAAATGCTCCAGCGCTTGTCAGCACAATGCTCCATGACCCCTGCCATCACAATGCTCCGTGACTCCAGTCATCACAGTGCTTCATGACCTTTGTCAACACAGTGGTCCATGCCCTCTTCACACAAGACTCTGTGACCTTTGTCATCACAATGCTCCTGCCCACTGTCATCACAATAATCCATGAAACTTGTCAGACAAATGTTCCATGCCCCTGCCATCACATTGCTCCGTGCCCTTGTCATCACAATGCTCCATGACCCCTGACATCACAATGATCCATAACCCCTGTCACAAAATGCTCCATGACCCATTTCATCACAATGCTTCATGACCCCTGAATCACAATGTTCCATAACGCCTGTCATCAAAATATTCCATGACGCTTTTCATCAAATTGCTCCATGACACTGTCATCACAATGCTCCCTGCCCTTCTCATCACAATGCACCACGCACTTGTCATTAAAATGCCCAATGACATTTTTCATCACAAAGGTCCATGACCATTGGCATCACATTGCTCCATACCCTTGTCATCACAATGCTCCATTACACCTCTCATAACAATGCTCCATGACCCCTGCCATCACAATGTTCCACGGCCTTGTCATCACAAGGCTCCATGACCCTTGTCATCACAATGCTCCAAGACCTCTGTAATCACAATTCTCCATGCCCCTTTACATCTCAATTCTCCATCAACCCTGTCATCACAATGCACCATGCCCATCATCATAATGATTCATGCTATTGTCATCACTATGAAATCAAAATGCTCCATGACCTCTGTCATCACAAAGCTGCAAACCCTTCTGATGACAATGTTCCATGACACTTGTCATCACAATGCCCCATGACGCTCGTCATCACAATTATGCAAGGTCTTCTCATCACAATGCTCCATGACCTTTGTCACCACAATGCTCAATACACTTGTCATCACAATGCTCCCTGACACTTGTCATCACTATGCTCCTTGAACACTGTCATGACAAGGCTCCCTGCATTTTTCATCACAGTGATGCATTCCCTTTTCTTCAAAATGCTCCAAGACCTCTGTTCTCACAATGCTCCATGACTCCAGTCTTGACAATGCTTCATGGCATTTGTCATCACAATGGTCCATGACCTTGTCACACAAAGCTCTGTGACCTTTGTCACCACAATGCTCCATGAACTTTTTATCACAATGCTCTGTGACCCTTGTCATCACAAAGCTCCATGCCTTTGTCAGCACAATGCTCCATGACTCTTGTCATCACAATGCTCGATGCGTGTGTCAGCACAGTGCTCCACAACCAATGTCATCACAAATCGCCCTGCACTTGTCAGCACAATGCTCAACATCCTTGTCATCAAAATGCTCCATAAACCTTGTCATCACGATGCTCCATGCACTTATCAAAATGCTCTCTCAACACTGATATCTCTATGTTCCAACACTAGTCATCAAAATACTCCTTCAACCCTGTCATCACAATGTTCCATTACCCCGTCATCACAATGCTACATGCCATTATCATCACAATGCTCCATGACACCTGACATCACAAAGTTCCATAACCCCTGTAATCAAAATGCTCCATGACCCTTTTCATCACAAAGCTCCATGATCCCTGACATCAGAATGTTCTATAACCCCTGTCATCAAAATGTTCCATGACCCTTTTCATCAAATTGCTCCATGACCCTGTCATCACAATGCTCCCTGCCCTTCTCATCACAATGCACCAGGCCCTTGTCATCAAAATGCTACATGACATTTGTCATCACTAAGCTCCATGACCCTTGGCATCACAATGCTCCATTCCATTATCATCACAATGCTCCATGGACCCTCTCATCACATTGCTGCATGCACTTGTCATCCCAAATCTCCATGACACTTGTCATCACAATGCTCTATGCCCTTCTCATCACAATGCTCCATGCCATTGTCATTTCAATCCTGCATGATCTATGTATCACAGTGTTCCATGCCCTTGTCATCACACTGCTCCATGCCCACTATCTTCATAATAATCCATGAAACATTTCAGACCATTGCCCCATGTCCTTGTCATCACAATGCTCCATTACCCCTGTCATAACAATGCTCCATGTAACCTGCCATCACAAGATTCCACGGTCTTGTCATCACAAGCCTCCATGACCCTTGTCATCACAATGCTCCAAGACCCATTTAATCACAAATCTCGATGCCCTTGTAATCACAAAGGTCCATGACTCATGTCATCAGAATGCTCCATGGCCTTCTCCTCACAGTGCTCCATGACCTTGTCATCACAATGCTCCAAAACCCCTGGAATCACAATGCTCCATGCACCTTTTCATCTCAATGCTCCATCAACCCTGTCATCACAATGCACCGTGCCCATCACCATAATATTTCATGCTTTGTCATCACAATGAAATCAAAATGCTCAATGTCGTCTGTCATTACAATGCACCAAATCCTTGTGATCAGAATGCTCCATAACACTTGTCATCACAATGCCCCATGACGCTGGTCATCACAGTTATCCATGGTCTTCTCTCACAATGCTCCAAGCCCTTGTCATCAGAATGCTCCATTACTTTTGTCATCACAATCCTCCATGACACTTGGCTTCTCAATGCTCCATGCCATTGTCATCACAATGCACCATGACATATGTCATCACAATGCTCCCTGACACCTGTCTTCACCATATTCCATGACCTGGTCATATTAATGCTCCATGCCGCTGTCATCACAGTGCGCCATGCCCACTATCATCACAATAATCAATGAAAGTTGTCGGACCAATGCTCCATGCTCCTGTCATCACAATGCTCCATGCCCTTGTCATCACAATGGTCCGTGACTCCAGTCATCACAATGCTACATGACCTTTGTCCTCACAATGGTCCATAACCTCGTCATCACAGGGCTCTGTGAACTTTGTCACCATAATGCTCCATGAACTTTTCATCACAATGCTCGGTGACCCTTGTCATCACAATGCTCCATGCCTTTGTCAGCAGAGTGCTCCATGACACTTGTCATCACAATGCTCCATGGGCTTGTCAGAACAATGCTCCATGACCCATGTCATCACTATGTGCCATGCACTTGTCATCACAATGTTCCACAACATTGTCATCACAATACTCTATAAACCTTGTCATCACAAAACTCCATGCACTTCACATCAAAATGCTCTTTCACCGCTGATATCAAAATGTTCCATCACTAGTCATTACAGTACTCCTTCACGCCTGTCATGACAATGTTCCACGTCCTTGTCATCACAAGGCTCCATGACCCTTGTCATCACAATGCTCCAAGACCCCTGTAATCACAATGCTGCATGCTCTTGTCGTCACATAGCTCCATGACGCTTGTCATCAGAGAGCTCCATGGCCTTAGCATCACAATGCTCCATGCCCTTTTCATCACAATGCTCCAAGACACCTGTAATCACAATGCTCCATGCCCCTTTTCATCTCAATGCTCCATGAACTCTGTCATCACAATGAACCTTGCCCATCATCATAATGCTTCATGCTATTGTCATAACAATGAAATCAAAATGCTCCATAAACACTGTCATCACAATGCTCCAAACCCTTGTGTTCACAATGTTCCATAACACTTGTCATCACAACTCCCCATGACGCTCGTCTTCACAATTATCCATGGTCTTCTCATCACAGTGCTCCATGACCTTTCTCATCACAATGCTCAATTCACTAGTCATCACAATGCTCCCTGACACTTTTCGTCAGTATGCTCCTTGAACCCTCTCATGACAAGGCTCCAAGCTTTTTCATCACAATCATCCATGCCCTATTCATCACAATGCTCCAAGACCCATGTAATCACAATGCTCCATGAACACTCTGATCACATTGTTCCATGCCCTTGTCATCACAAAGCTCCATGACATTTGTCATCACAATGCTCGATGCCCTTCTCATCACAATGCTCCATGCCCTTGTCATTACAATCCTCCATGACCCATGTATCACAGTGTTCCGTGCCCTTGTCATCACAATGCCCCATGCCCACTCTCATCACAGTAATCTATGAAATTTTCAGACCAATGCTCCATGCCCTTGTCATCACAATGCTCCATGACGCCTGATATCACAATGTTCCATAAGCCCTGGCATCAAAATGCTCCATGACCCTATTCATCACAAAGTTCCATGACCCCTGACATCACAATGTTCCATATCCCCTGTCATCAAAATGATCCATGACCCTTTTCATCAAATTGTTCCATGACCCTGTCATCACAATGTTCCCTGCCCTTCTCATCACAATGCACAACGCCATTGTCAGCAAAATGCTCCATGACCTTTGTCATCACAAAGGTCCATGACTCTCGTCATCAAAATTTTCCATGGTCTTCTCATCACAATGTTCCATGACCTTTGTCATCACAATGCTCAATACACTGGTCATCACAATGCTCCCTGACACTTGTCATCAGTATGCTCCTTGAACACTCTCATGACAACGCTCCATGCCTTTTTCATCACAATGATCCATGCCCTTTTCATCACAATGCTCCATGCCATTGTCATCACTATACTCCACAAGCTTATCATCAGAATGCTCCGTGAGCCTTGTCATCACAATGCTCCATGACCCCTGCCACCACAATGTTCCATGACCCCTGTCATCAAAGTGCTCCATGACAACTGTCATCAGAATGCTCCATGCCCCTTGTCATTACAGTGCTCCATGAGGCTCGTCATCACAGTTATTCATTGCCTTCTCATCACAGTGCTCCACCGTCTTGCTATCACAATGCTCCATTCCCTGGTAATCACAATGCTCCATTCCCTAGTAATAACAATGCTCTATGTCCCTTGTCATCAGAATTCTCCACGTCCTTGTCATCACAATGCTCTATGACACTTCTCATCACAATGTTACATGCACTTGTCATCAAAATTTTCCATGAAATTGTCATCTCAATGCCATATGACCCCTGTCATAGCAAGCTCCATGCCTTTGTCATCAAAATTCTTCACGATATTGTCATCAAAATTCTCAATGTCCGTTGTCATCACAATGCTCCATGCCCTTGTCATCACGATGCTCCATGACCCTTGTTATCACAGTGCTCCAAGCCGTTGTCAACACAAAGCTCCATTACCTTTGTCATCACAATACTCCATGACACATGACATCACAATGTCCCATGCCATTGTCATCACAATGGGCCATGACATATGTCATCACAATGCCCCATGCCATTGTCATCACAATGGGCCATGACATATTTCATCACAATGCTCCCTGACACCTCTCTTCACAATACTGTATGACCTTGTCATCACAATGCTCCATGCCCTTGTCATCACAATGCGCCATGCCCACTCTCATCACAATAGTCCATAAATCTTGTCAGAGAAATGCTCTATGACCCTGTCATCACAATGCTCCATGCCCTTGTCATAACAATGCTCCATGGCCCTGTCATCACAATGCTCCGTGGCTCGTCATAACAATGATTCATGACGTTTGTCACCACAATGGTCCATACCCTCGTCATCACAATTCTCTGTGACTTTGTCACCACAATGCTCCAAGAACTTTTCATCACAATGCTCTGTGACACTGGTCATCACCATATTGTATGCCTTCCTCAGCCCAATGCTCCCTGACCCTTGTCATAAGAGTGCTCCATGTGCTTGTCAGCACATTCTTCCATGACCCATGTTATCACAATGCGCCATGCCCTTGTCATCAATATGTAACCAAGTTGATGTTATTGTAATCAGTGCAGCACAAAATATTTGGGTGGCTATGTCTTATTGATTTTCAGTTTTCCCAAGGTATATTCCCTAGACTGGAAGTGCCCTTGGACGTGTAGCTCTGTTGTTTACTTGATTTAGGGAACACAATGCACTCCTCCAGGGAGGCAGTTGGCAATTTACATCCTGCCCATCAGCATAACTAGGCTCCTTGTTCTCCAGGGCCTGTCTTGCGTTTCTAGTTTTTACACATTTTGCGGATGTCCCTTTTGACCGGTGGGAAGTGATACTTCTTTGTAGTGCAGATTTGCATTACCCACTTGCTCGCTTGGCCAAAAAGGGCGTATGCGTTTTCTCCTGAATATATTCAGGAGAAAACGCATACGCCCTTTTTGGCCAAGTGCATCATTGTCGAAGTTGTGCCCCTCTTCCTGTTCTTTAAAGGTGATTCCAATGTACCTCTTAAAATCTGTTTCCTGCTCTTCTGGCTCACTTTCAAGTCTGTCTCGTTGCCTTCCCTCAACAGATTTTAGGACGATAGTTTTCCTTTATTACTCGGCCATTTTCTGAATTGCTCTGCCCCTGAGCTCCAGGTTTCAACTCGTTTTTTTGTGAGCTGACCGCAAGTCTAAAATTTTGGTTCATTACCTATACTGTTTCCCAGCGGGTGGCTGAGAGTTTGGTTAATTCTTCTCCCTGACCGGAAATTACAGTGATATGTACCCATCCAAATGCCGAAAAGCTACTCTCATTGCTTCTCCCTCTTCCATTTCATCCTCTGCCAAGTTGGCAACCTGTGCGAACCAGGAGGTTAAAGGGGTTGTCTCTCCAAGTTGGGAGATAGATAGTAAAGCAGTTGGACAGTCAAAGCAGAGCACCCGGAGAGGGACTATTAGTCGAGTTTTAGAAACCTTTCGTATTCACAGGGTGTCCATTCCCTAGGTTTCCCGTACACGTTATAGCTGTAGTAATATTCCCTTCAACCTGGAGAGTTGGGAGCCATGGAATGGGTGCCACGCATTATTGCTTTAAAGGGTCTGCATTTGCTCACCCAATCTCACCTATCCTCTCAGTCCCAAGTGTCCAGCCTTATGCCACATCCAGCTGTCTTTGTAGATAGGGTCAATCCAGGTTTCATCAGAGCCCCTGAAGGAATTGTAAAGAATTTCCCTGTTTTTTTTTTTTTTTTGAAATTCCTTTTTATATTGGGTTTGAGCTGATTCTCACTGCCATGTTGATACCAGTGTAGACACAGTTGAAGCCCTTACGGAGACCTATGAATACATAGGTTTTAAGATTCTTACTAGTCACATATATTCCTCTGTGGGAAATATGGGGTTTTGAGTCCCTTTCACTGAGGAAGGTGTAGGTCTTGTCTATTCCGTATTTGGTTTTTGGAACGGTACCTGTACTACTATCAAACTCTGGTTTTATGCATCACCCCACCTCTCCTTCCCCCTTAAGCAGGCATAAGAGTGTTTTCTCAATGTGAGACTCTGTTCTCTTTCGTAACTCAGTTCATGTGTAGCCATGTTTACAGGACCTTCATAAGTGATATCTTATGATAAGTTTCTTTTTTCTCTGTCACTTATTTCATTTAGAATCATCGTACCTGAATCCACTCATTTTGCTGCTACTGGCCTTATGACATTGATTTCATGGCTGAGGTTTATTCCATCATATATAAGTACTACAATTTCTTGAACCATTTTTGTCTTTCCTCGGATATTTAAGGTCTACCCAAGTTGAAGTTCTTGAAATCAGTGCAGCCCTAAATTTTGGGGTGGCAATGCCTTATTGATTTTCAGTTTTCCCAAGGCATATTCCCTAGACTGGAAGTGCCCTTGGATCTGTAGCTCTGTTGTTTACTTGTTTTAGGGAACAGAATGCAATCCTCCAGAGAGGCAGTTGGCAATTCACATCCTGCCCATCAGCATAACTAGTCTCCCTGTTCTCAAGGGCATTTCTTGCCTTTCTGGTTTTTACACATTTTTCGGATATCCCTTTTGACCAGTGTGAAGTGATACTTCTTTGTAGTGCAGATTTGAATTGCCCGCTTGCTTGTTTGGCCACAAAGGGCGTAGGCGGTTTCTCCTGATTATATTCAGGAGAAAATGCATACGCCCTTTGTGGCCAAGTGCATCATTGTCGAAGTTGTGCCCCTCTTCCTGTTCTTTAAAGGGGATTCCAATGTACCTCTTGAAATCTGTTTCCTGCTATTCTGGTTCGCTTTCAATTCCGCCTCGTTGCCTTCCCTCAACAGATTTTTGGACGATAGTTTTCCTTTATTACTCTGCCAGTTTGTGAATTGCTGTACCCCTGAGCTCCATTTTTCAGCTCGTTTTTTGTGAACTGACGGCAGGTCCAAATCTTTGGTTCAGGAACTCTACTGGTTCCCGGCGGGTGGCTGAGACTTTGGCTAATTCTTCTACCTGCCGGGAAATTAGAGAGACATGTGCCCGTCCAAATGCCTAACAGCTACTCTCTCATTGGTTCTCCCTCTTCCCTTTCATCCTCTGACAAATTGGCAACCTGTGTGAACCAGGAGGTTAAAGGGGCTGTCTCTCCAAGTTGGGACATTGATAGTAAAGCAGTTGGAAAGTCAAACCGGAGCACCAGGAGAGGGACTATTAGTTCAGTTTTAGAAATCTTTCGTATTCACAGTGTGTCCATTCTCTAGGTTTCCCATACATGTTATAGCTGTAGTAATATTCCCTTCAACCTGGAGAGCTGGGACCCTTGGAATGTGTGCCACGCATTATTGCTTTAAATGGTCTGCATTTGCTCACCGAATCTCACCAATCCTCTCAGTCCAAAGTGTCCAGCCTTATGCCACATCCAGCTGTCTTTGTAGATAGGGTCATTCCAGGTTTCATCAGAGCCCCTGAAGGAATTGTAAAGAATTTCCCTGTTTTTTTGTTTTTGTTTTTGAAATTCCTTTTTATAGTGGATTTCAGCTGATTCTCACTGCCATGTTGATACTAGTGTAGACACACTTGATGCCCTTACGGAGACCTATGAATACATAGGTTTTAAGATTCTTACTAGTCAGATATATTCCTCTGCGGGAAATATGGGGTTTTGAGTCCCTTTCACTGAAGAAGGTGTAGGTCTTGTCTATTCCGTAGTTGGTTTTTGGAACGGTACCTGTACTAATATCAAACTCTGGTTTTATGCATCACCCCACCTCTCCTTCCCCCTTAAGCAGGCATAAGAGTGTTTTCTCAATGTGAGACTCTGTTCTCTTTCCTAACTCAGTTCATGTGTAGCCATGTTTACAGGACCTTCATAAGTGATATCTTATGATAAGTTTCTTTTTCTCTGTGACTTATTTCAGTTAGAATCATCGTACCTGAATCCACTCATTTTGATGCTACTGGCCTTATGACATTGATTTATTGGCTGAGGGATATTCCATCATACATAAGTACCACAATTTCTTGAACCATTTTTGTCTTTCCTCGGATATTTAAGGTGTACCCAAGTTGAAGTTCTTGTAAGCAGTGCAGCCCTAAATTTTGGGGTAGCTCTGTCTTATTGATTTTCAGTTTTCCCAAGGCATATTCCCTACACTGGAAGTGCCCTTGGATCTGTAGCTCTGTTGTTTACTTGTTTTAGGGAACACAATGCATTCCTCCAGAGAGGCAGTTGGCAATTTACATCCTGCCCATCAGCATAACTAGGCTCCCTGTTCTTCAGGGCCTTTCTTGCCTTTCTGGTTTTTACACATTTTTCGGATATCCCTTTTGACCGGTGGGAAGTGATACTTCTTTGTAGTGCAGATTTGCATTGCCCGCTTGCTTGCTTGGCCACAAAGGGCATACTCGGTTTCTCCTGATTATATTCAGGAGAAAATGCATACGCCCTTTGTGGCCAAGTGCATCATTGTCGAAGTTGTGCCCCTCTTCCTGTTCTTTAAATGGGATTCCAATGTACCTCTTGAAATCTGTTTCCTGCTATTCTGGTTCGCTTTCAATTCCGCCTCGTTGCCTTCCCTCAACAGATTTTTGGACGATAGTTTTCCTTTACTACTCTGCCAGTTTGTGAAATGCTGTGCCCCTGAGCTCCATTTTTCAACTCGTTTTTTGTGAACTGACGGCAGGTCCAAAACTTTGGTTCAGGAACTCTACTGGTTCCCGGCGGGTGGCTGAGACTTTGGCTAATTCTTCTACCTGCCGGGAAATTAGAGAGACATGTGCCCGTCCAAATGCCTAACAGCTACTCTCTCATTGGAACTCCCACTTCCCTTTCATCCTCTGCCAAATTGGCAACCTGTGCGAACCAGGAGGTTAAAGGGGCTGTCTCTCCAAGTTGGGACATTGATAGTAAAGCAGTTGGAAAGTCAAACCGGAGCACCAGGAGAGGGACTATTAGTTCAGTTTTAGAAACCTTTCGTATTCACAGTGTGTCCATTCTCTAGGTTTCCCATACATGTTATAGCTGTAGTACTATTCCCTTCAACCTGGAGAGCTGGGACACTTGGAATGTGTGCCACGCATTATTGCTTTAAATGGTCTGCATTTGCTCACCGAATCTCACCAATCCTCTCATTCCCAAGTGTCCAGCCTTATGCCACATCCAGCTGTCATTGTACATAGGGTCATTCCAGGTTTCATCAGAGCCGCTGAAGGAATTGTAAAGAATTTCCCTGTTTTTTTGTTTTTGTTTTTGAAATTCCTTTTTATAGTGGATTTCAGCTGATTCTCACTGCCATGTTGATACTAGTGTAGACACACTTGATTCCCTTATGGAGACCTATGAATACATAGGTTTTAAGATTCTTACTAGTCAGATATATTCCTCTGCGGGAAATATGGGGTTTTGAGTCCCTTTCACTGAGGAAGGTGTAGGTCTTGTCTATTCCTTAGTTGGTTTTTGGAACGGTACCTGTACTAATATCAAACTCTGGTTTTATGCATCACCCCACCTCTCCTTCCCCCTTAAGCAGGCATAAGAGTGTTTTCTCAATGTGAGACCCTGTTCTCTTTCCTAACTCAGTTCATGTGTAGCCATGTTTACAGGACCTTCATAAGTGATATCTTATGATAAGTTTCTTTTTCTCTGTGACTTATTTCAGTTAGAATCATCGTACCTGAATCCACTCATTTTGATGCTACTGGCCTTATGACATTGATTTATTGGCTGAGGGATATTCCATCATACGTAAGTACGACAATTTCTTGAACCATTTTTGTCTTTCCTCGGATATTTAAGGTGTACCCAAGTTGAAGTTCTTGTAAGCAGTGCAGCCCTAAATTTTGGGGTAGCTCTGTCTTATTGATTTTCAGTTTTCCCAAGGCATATTCCCTAGACTGGAAGTGCCCTTGGATCTGTAGCTCTGTTGTTTACTTGTTTTAGGGAACACAATGCATTCCTCCAGAGAGGCAGTTTGCAATTTACATCCTGCCCATCAGCATAACTAGGCTCCCTGTTCTTCAGGGCCTTTCTTGCCTTTCTGGTTTTTACACATTTTTCGGATATCCCTTTTGACCGGTGGGAAGTGATACTTCTTTGTAGTGCAGACTTGCATTGCCCGCTTGCTTGCTTGGCCACAAAAGGCGTATGCGGTTTCTCCTGAATATATTCAGGAGAAAATGCATACGCCCTTTTTGGCCAAGTGCATCATTGTCAAAGTTGTGCCCCTCTTCCTCTTCTTTAAAGGCGATTCCAACGTACCTCTTGAAATCTGTTTCCTGCTATTCTGGCTCGCATTCAAGTCCGCATCGTTGCCTTCCCTCAACAGATTTTTGGACGATAGTTGTCCTTTATTACTCTGCCAGTTTGTGAATTGCTGTGCCCCTGAGCTCCATTTTTCAACTCATTTTTTGTGAGCTGACGGCAGGTCCAAAGCTTTGGTTCAGGAACTCTACTGGTTCCCGGCGGGTGGCTGGGACTTTGGCTAATTCTTCTACCTGCCGGGAATTTAGAGTGACATGTGCCCGTCCAAATGCCTAAGAGCTACTCTCTCATTGGTTCTCCCTCTTCCCTTTCATTCTCTGCCAAATTGGCAACCTGTGCGAACCAGGAGGTTAAAGGGGCTGTCTCTCCAAGTTGGGACATTGATAGTAAAGCAGTTAGAAAGTCAAACCGGAGTACCAGGAGAGGGACTATTAGTTGAGTTTTAGAAACCTTTCGTATTCACAGTGTGTCCATTCTCTAGGTTTCCCATACATGTTATAGCTGTAGTAATATTCCCTTCAACCTGGAGAGCTGGGACCCTTGGAATGTGTGCCACGCATTATTGCTTTAAATGGTCTGCATTTGCTCACTGAATCTCACCAATCCTCTCAGTCCCAAGTGTCCAGCCTTATGCCACATCCATGTGTCGTTGTAGATAGGGTCATTCCAGGTTTCATCAGAGACCCTGAAGGAATTGTAAAGAATTTCCCTGTTTTTTTGTTTTGTTTTTCAAGTTCCTTTTTATAGTGTGTTTGAGCTGATTCTCGCTGCCATGTTTATGCCAGTCTAGACACACTTGATTCCCTTATGGAGACTTATCAATACAAAGGTTTTAAGATTCTTACTAGTCAGATATATTCCTTTGCGGGAAATATGGGGTTTTGAGTCCCTTTCATTGAGGAAGGTGTAGGTCTTGTCTTTTCCGTAGTTGGTTTTTGGAACGGTACCTGTACTAATATCACACTCTGGTTTTATGTATCACCCCACCTCTCCATCCCCCTTAAGAAGGCATAAGTGTGTTTTCTAAATGTGAGACTCTGTTCTCTTTCGTAATTCAGTTCATGTGTAGCCATGTTTACAGGACCTTCATAAGTGATATGTTATGATAAGTTTCTTCTTCTCTGTGACTTATTTCACTTAGAATCATCGTACCTGAATCCACTCATTTTGATGCTACTGGCCTTATGACATTGATTACGTGTCTGAGGGGTATTCCATCGTACGTAAGTAACACAATTTCTTGAACCATTTTTGTCTTTCCTGGGATATTTAAGGTGTACCCAAGTTGAGGTTCTTGGAAGCAGTGCAGACCTCAATTTTGTGTTTGCTCTGCCTTGTTGATTTTCAGTTTTCCCAAGGTATCTTCCCTAGACTGGAAATGCCCTTGGCTCTGTAGCTCTGTTGTTTACTTGTTTGAGGGAACACAATGCACTCCTCCAGAGAGGCAGTTGGCAATTTACATCCTGCCCATCAGCATAACTAGGCTCCCTGTTCTTCAGGGCCTTTCTTGCCTTTCTGTTTTTTACACATTTTTCGGATATCCCTTTTGACTGGTGGGAAGTGATACTTCTTTGTAGTGCAGATTTGCATTGCCCACTTGCTTGCTTGGCCTCAAAGGGCGTAGGCGGTTTCTCCTTATTATATTCAGGAGAAAATGCATACGCCCTTTGTGGCCAAGTGCATCATTGTCGAAGTTGTGCCCCTCTTCCTGTTCTTTAAAGGGGATTCCAATGTACCTCTTGAAATCTGTTTCCTGCTATTCTGGTTCGCTTTAAATTCTGCCTCGTTGCCTTCCCTCAACAGATCCTAGGAAGATAGTTTTCCTTTACTACTCTGCCAGTTTGTGAATTGCTGTGCCCCTGAGTTCCATTTTTCAACTCGTTTTTTGTGAACTGATGGCAGGTCCAAAACTTTGGTTCAGGAACTCTACTGGTTCCCGGCGGGTGGCTGAGACTTTGGCTTATTCTTCTACCTGCCGGGAAATTAGAGAGACATGTGCCCGTCCAAATGCCTAACAGCTACTCTCTCATTGGTTTTCCCTCTTCCCTTTCATCCTCTGCCAAATTGACAACCTGTGCGAACCAGGAGGTTAAAGGGGCTGTCTCTCCAAGTTGGGACATTGATAGTAAAGCAGTTGGAAAGTCAATCCGGAGCACCAGGAGAGGGACTATTAGTTCAGTTTTAGAAACCTTTCGTATTCACAGTGTGTCCATTCTCTAGGTTTCCCATACATGTTATAGCTGTAGTACTATTCCCTTCAACCTGGAGAGCTGGGACCCTTGGAATGTGTGCCACGCATTATTGCTTTAAATGGTCTGCATTTGCTCACCGAATCTCACCAATCCTCTCAGTCCCAAGTGTCCAGCCTTATGCCACATCCAGCTGTCTTTGTACATAGGGTCATTCCAGGATTCATCAGGGCCCCTGAAGGAGTTGTAAAGAATTTCCCTGTTTTTTTGTTTTGTTTTTCAAATTCCTTTTTATAGTGGGTTTGAGCTGATTCTCTCTGCCATGTTTATGCCAGTCTAGACCCACTTGATTCCCTTACGGAGACATATCAATAAATAGGTTTTAAGATTCTTACTAGTCAGATGTATTCCTCTGCAGGAAATAAGGGGTTTTGAGTCCCTTTCACTGAGGAAAGTGTAGGTCTTGTCTTTTCCGTAGTTGGTTTTTGGAACGGTACCTGTACTAATATCACACTCTGGTTTTATGCATCACCCCACCTCTCCTTCCCCCTTAAGCAGGAATAAGAGTGTTTTTTAAATGTGAGATTCTGTTCTCTTTCGTAACTCAGTTCATGTGTATCCATGTTTACAAGATCTTCATAAGTGATATCTTATGATAAGTTTCTTCTTCTCTGTAACTTATTTCACTTAAAATCATCGTACCTGAATCCACTCATTTTGCTGCTACTGGCCTTATGACATTGATTTCATGGCTGAGGGGTATACCATTGTACGTAAGTAACACAATCTCTTGAACCATTTTTGTCTTTCCTGGGATATTTAAGTTGTACCCAAGTGGAGGTTCTTGTAAGCAGTGCAGCCCTCTATTTTATGTTTGCTCTGTCTATTGATTTTCAGATTTCCAAGGAATCTTCCCTAGACTAGAAGTGCCCTTGGTTCTGTAGCTCTGTTGTTTACTTGTTTTAGGGATCACATTGCACTCCTCCAGAGAGGCTGTTGGCAATTTACATCCTGCCCATCAGCATAACTATGCTCCCTGTTCTCCAGGGCCTTTCTTGCCATTCTGGTTTTAACACATTTTGCGGATGTCCCTTTTTAGCGGTGGGAAGTGATAATTTTTTTAGTGCAGATTTGCATTGCCCGCTTGCTTGCTTGGCCAAAAAGGGCATATGCGTTTTCTCCTGAATATATTCAGGAGAAAACTCATATGCCCTTTTTTGCGAAGTGCATCATTGTCTAAGTTGTGCCCTTCTTCCTGTTCCTTAAAGGTGATTCCAATGTACCTCTTGAAATCTGTTTCCTGCTATTCTGGCTTGCTTTCAAGTCCGCCTCGTTGCCTTCCCTCAACAGATTTTTGGACGATAGCTGTCCTTTATTACTCTGCCGGTTTGTGAATTGCTGTGCCCCTGAGCTCCATTTTTCAACTCGTTTTTTGTGAGCTGACGGCAGGTCCAAAACTTTGGTTCAGGAACTATACTGGTTCCCGGCGTGTGGCTGATACTTTGGCTAATTCTTCTACCTGCCGGGAAATTAGAGTGACATGTGCCCGTCCAAATGCCTAACAGCTAATCTCTCATTAGTTCTCCCTCTTACCTTTCATCCTCTGCCATATTGGCAACCTGTGCGAACCAGCAGGTTAAAGGGGCTGTCTCTCCAAGTTGGGACATTGATAGTAAAGCAATTGGAAAGTCAAACCAGAGCAACAGGAGAGGGACTATTAGTTGAGTTTTAGAAACATTTTGTATTCACAATGTGTCCATTTTCTAGGTTTCACATACACGTTATAGCTGTAGTAATATTCCCTTCAACCTGGAGAGCAGGGACCCTTGGAATATGTGCCATGCATTATTGCTTTAAATGGTCTGCATTTGCTCACAGAATCTCACCAATACTCTCAGCCCCAAGTGTCCAGCCTTATGCCACATCCAGGTGTCGTTGTATATAGGGTCATCCCAGGTTTCATCAGAGTCCCTGAAGGAATTTTAAAGAATTTCCCTGTTTTTTAGTTTTCTTTTTCAAATTCCTTTTTATAGTGGGTTTGAGCTGATTCTCTCTACCATGTTTATGCCAGTCCAGACACACTTGATTCCCTTACGGAGATCTATCAATACATAGGTTTTAAGGTTCTTACTAGTCAGATATATTCCTCTGCAGGAAATATGGTGTTTTGAGTCCCTTTCACTGAGGAAAGTGTAGGTCTTGTCTTTCCGTAGTTGGTTTTGGAACGGTACATGTACTAATATCACATTCTGGTTTTATGCATCACCCCACCTCTCCTTCCCCCTTAAGCAGGCACAAGAGTGCTTTGTAAATGTGAGACTCTGTTCTCTTTCGTAATTCAGTTCATGTGTAGCCATGTTTACAGGACCTTCATAAGTGATATGTTATGATAAGTTTCTTCTTCACTGTGACTTATTTCACTTAGAATCATCGTACCTGAATCCACTCATTTTGCTGCTACAGGCCTTATGACGTTAATTTCATGGCTGAGGGATATTCCATCGTACATAAGTACCACAATTTCAGGAACCATTTTTGTTTTCCTGGGATATTTAAGGTGTACGCAAGTTGAGGTTCTTGTAAGCAGTGCAGCCCTAAATTTTGGGGTGGCTCTGTCTTATTGATTTTCAGTTTTCCCAAGGTATATTCCCTAGACTGGAAGTGCCCTTGGCTCTGTAACTCTGTTGTCTAATTGTTTTAGGGAACACATTTCACTCCTCCAGAGAGGCGGTTGTCAATTTACATCCTGCCCATCAGGATAACTAGGCTCCGTGTTCTCCAGGGCCTGTCTTGCCTTTCTGGTTTTTACATATTTTGCAGATGTCCCTTTTGACCGCTTGGAAGTGATACTTCTTTGTACTGCAGAATTTCGTTGCCCGCTTGCTTGCTTGGCGAAAAAAGGCTTATGCGTTTTCTCCTGAATATATTCAGGAGGAAACGCATATGCCCTTTTTGGGCAATTGCATCATGGTCGAAATTGTGCCACTCTTCCTGTGCTTTAAAGGCGATTCCAATGTAGCTCTTAAAATCTGTTTCCTGCTATTCTGGCTCCCTTTCAAGTCCACCTCATTGCCTTTCCTCAACGGATTTTTGGACGATAGTTGCCCTTTATTACTCAGACAGTTTGTGAATTGCTGTGCCCGTGAGCTCCATTTTTCAACTCGTTTTTTGTGAGCTGACTGCAAGTCCAAAATTTTGCTTCAGGATCAATCCTGGTACCAGGCGTGTGGCTGAGACTTTGGTTAATTCTTAATTCTGCCGGGAAATTAGAGTGACATGTGCCCATCCAAATGCCTAACAGCTACTCTCTCATTGGTTCTACCTCTTCCCTTTCATCCACTGCCAAATTGGCAACCTGTGCGAACCAGGAGGTTAAAGCGGCTGTCTCTCCACGTTGGGAGATTGATAGTAAAGCAGTTGGAAAGTCAAACCAGAGCAACAGGAGAGGGACAATTAGTTGAGTTCTAGAAACCTTTTGTATTCAGAGTGTGTCCATTCTCTACGTTTCCAGTACATGTTATAACTGTAGTAAAATTCCCGTCAACCTGCAGAGTTGGGACCCTTGGAATGTGTGCCACACATTATTGCTTTAAACAGTCTACATTTGCTCACCCAATATCACCAATCCTCTCAGTCCCAAGTGTCCAGCCTTATGCCACATCCAGCTGTCGTTGTAGATAGGGTCATTCTAGGTTTCATCAGATCCCCTGAAGGAATTGTAAAGAATTTCCCTGTTTTTTGTTTTGTTTTTGAAATTCATTTTTATAGTGGGTTTGAGCTGATTCTCACTGCCATGTTTATGCCAGTCGAGACACATTGATTCCCATACGGAGACATATCAATACAAAGGTTTTAAGGTTCTTACTAGTCAGATATATTCCTCTGTGGGAAATATGGTGTTTTGTGTCCCTTCACTGAGGAATGTGTAGGACATGTCTATTCCATATTTGGTTTTTGGAAAAGTACCTGTACTACTATCAAACTCTGGTTTTATGCATCACCCCACCTCTCCTTCCCGCTTAAGCAGGCATAAGAGTGTTTCCTAAATGTGAGACTCTGTTCTCTTTCCTAACTCAGTTCATATGTAGCCATGTTTACAGAACCTTCATAAGTGATATCTTATGATAAGTTTCTTTTTCTCTGTGACTTATTTCACTTAGAATAATCGTACCTGAATCCACTCATTTTGCTGCCTCTGGCCTTATGACATTGATTTCATGGCTGAGGGATATTCCATCATACGTAAGTAACACAATTTCTTGAAACATTTTTCTCTTTCCTCAGATATTTAAGGTGTACCCAAGTTGAGGTTCTTGTAAGCAGTGCAGCCCTAAATTTTGGGGTGGCTCTGTCTTATTGATTTTCACTTTTCTCAAGGTATATTCCCTAGACTGGAAGTGCCCTTGGCTCTGTAGCTCTGGTTTTTACCTGTTTTAGGGAACACAATGCACTCCTCCAGAGAGGCAGTTGGCAATTTACATCCGGCCCATCAGCATAACAAGGCTCTCTGATCTCCAGGGCCTATCTTGCCTTTCTGGATTTTACACATTTTGCGGATGTCCCTTTTGACAGGTGGGAAGTGATACTTCTTTGTAGTGCAGATTTGCATTGCCCGCTTGCTTGCTTGGCCAAAAAGGGCATATGCGTTTTCTGCTAAATATATTCAGGAAAAAAGGCATACGCCCTTTTTGGCCAAGTACATCTTTGTCGAAGTTGTGCCCCTCTTCCTGTGCTTTAAAGGCGATTCCAATGTACCTCTTGAAATCTGTTTCCTGCTATACTTGCTCGCTTTCAAGTCCGCCTGGTTGCCTTCCCTCAACAGGTTTTTGGACAATAGTTGTCCTTTATTACTCTGACAGTTTGTGAATTGCTGTGCCCCTGAGCTCCATTTTTCTACTTGTTTTTCGTGAGCTGACCGCAACTCCAAAATTTTGGTTCAGGACCTATACTGGTTCCCGGTGGGTGGCTGAGACTTTGGTTAATTCTTCTTCCTCCTGGGAAATTAGAGTGACATGTGCCCGTCCAAATGCCTAACAGCTACTCTCTCATTGGTTCTCCCTCTTCCCTTTCATCCTCTGCCAAATTGGCAAACTGTGCGAACCAGCAGGTTAAAGGGGCTGTCTCTCCAAGTTGGGAGATTGATAGTAAAGCTGTTGGAAATTCTAGCTGGAGAACCAGGAGAGGGACAATTAGTTAAGTTCTAGAAACCTTTCGTATTCAGAGTGTGTCCATTCTCTAGGTTTCCCGTACATGTTATAGCTGTGGTAATATTCCCTTCAACCTGGAGAGTTGGGATCCTTGGAATGTGTGCCACACATCATTGCTTTAAAAGGTGTGCATTTGATCACCCAATCTCACCAATCTTCTCAGTCCCAAGTGTCCAGCCTTATGCCACATCCAGCTGTCGTTGTAGATAAGGTCATTCTAGGTTTCATCAGAGACCCTGAAGGAATTGTAAAGAAATCCCGGTTTTTTTTTTGTTGTTTTTGAAATTCCTTTTTATAGTGGGTTTGAGCTGATTCTCACTGCCATGTTAATGCCAGTCTAGACACACTTGATTCCCTTATGGTGACATATCAATATATAGGTTTTAAGATTATTACTAGTCAGATATATTACTCTGCGGGAAATATGGGGTTTTGAGTCCCTTTCACTGAGGAAGGTGTAGGCCTTGTCTATTCCATATGTGGTTTTTGGAATGGTACCTGTACGAATATCAAACTCTGGTTTTATGCATCACCCCTCCTCTCCTTTCCCCTTAAGAAGGCATAAGAGTGTTTTCTAAATGAGAGGCTTTTTCTCTTTCCTAAATCTGTTCATGTTTAGCCATGTTTACAGGACCTTCATAAGTGATATCTTATTATAAGTTTCTTTTTCTCTGTGACATATTTCTCTTAGAATCATCGTACCTGAATCCACTCATTTTGCTGCTACTGGCCTTATGACATTGATTTCATGGCTGAGGGATAATCCATCATACGTAAGTAACAAAATTTCTTGAACCAATTTTGTCTTACCTGGGATATTTAAGGTGTACCCAAGTTGAGTTTCTTGTAAACAGTGCAGCACTAAATTTTGGGGTGGCTCTGTCTTATTGATTTTCAGTTTTCCCAAGGTATATTCCCTAGACTTGAAGTGCCCTTGGCTCTGTAGCTCTATTGTTTACTTGTTTTAGGGAACACATTTCACTTCTCCAGAGAGGCGGTTGGCAATTTACATCCTGCCCATCAGCATAAATAGGGTCCCTCTTCTCCAGGGCCTGTCTTGCCTTTCTGGTTTTTACACATTTTGCAGATATCCCTTTTGACCGCTTGGAAGTGATACTTCGTTGTACTGCAGAATTTCATTGCCCGCTTGCTTGCTTGGTGAAAAAGAGCGTATGCGTTTCCACCTGATTATATTCAGGAGGAAACGCATACGCCCTTTTTGGGCAATTGCATCATGTTGGAAATTGTGCCCCTCTTCCCGTGCTTTAAAGGCGATTCCAATGTACCTCTTGAAATCTGTTTCCTGCTATTCTGGCTCCTTTTCAAGTCCACCTCCTTTCCTTCCCTCAACAGATTTTTGGACGATAGTTTTCATTTATTACTCTGCCAGTTTGTGAATTGCTATGCCCCTAAGATCCATTATTCAACTCGTTTTTTGTGAGCTGACCGGAAGTCCACAATTTTGGTTCAGGACCTATACTGGTTCCCGGCGGGTTGCTGAGACTTTGGTTAATTCTTCTTCCTGCCAGAAAATTAGAGTGACATGTGCCCGTCCAAATGCCTAACAGCTACTCTCTCATTGGTTCTACCTCTTCCCTTTCAGCCTCTGCCATATTGGCAAACTGTGCGAACCAGGAGGTTAAAGCGGCTGTCTCTCCAAGTTGGGAGATTGATAGGAAAGCAGTTGGAAAGTCAAACCAGAGCACCAGGTGAGGGATTATTAGTTGAGTTTTAGAAACCTTTCGTATTCACAGTGTGTCCATTCTCTAGGTTTCCCGTACATGTTATAGCTGTAGTAATGTTCCCTTCAACCTGGAGAGTTGGGACCACTGGAATGTGTGCCATGCATTATTGCTTTAAATGGTCTGCATTTGCTCACCGAATCTCACCAATCCTCTCAGTCCCAAGTGTCCAGCCTTATGCCACATCCAGCTGTCTTTGTAGATAGGGTCATTCCAGGTTTCATCAGAGACCCTGAAGGAATTGTAAAGAATTTCCCTGTTTTTTTTTTTTTTTTTGAAATTCCTTTTTATAGTGGGATTGAGCTGATTCTCACTGCCATGTTTATGCCAGTCTACACCCTCTTTATTCCCTTACGGAGACATATCAATACATAGGTTTTAAGATTATTACTAATCAGATATATTCCTCTGTGGGAAATATGGGTTTTGGGTTACCATTCACTGAAGAAGAGTTAGGTCTTGTCTAATCTGTAGCTGGTTTTTGGAACGGTACCTGTACTAATATCAAACTCTGGTTTTATGCATCACACCACCTATCCTTCCCACTTAAGCAGGCATAAGAATGTTTTCTAAATGTAAGACACTGTTCTCTTTCCTAACTCAGTTAATGTGTAGCCATGTTTACAGGACCTTCATAAGTGATATCTTATGATAAGTTTCCTTTTCTCTGTGACTTATTTCACTTAGAATCATCGTACTTGAATCCACTCATTTTGCTGCTACTGGCCTCATGACATAGATTTCATGGCTGGGGGATATTCCATCGTCCATAATTAATACAATTTCTTAAACCATTTTTGTCTTTCCTGGGATATTTAAGGTGTACCCAAGTTGAGGTTCTTGTAAGCAGTGCAGACCTCAATTTTGTGTTTGCTCTGCCTTATTGATTTTCAGTTTTCCCAAGGTATCTTCCCTAGACTGGAAATGCCCTTTGCTCTGTAGCTCTGTTGTTTACTTGTTTGAGGGAACACAATGCACTCCTCCAGAGAGGCAGTTGGCAATTTACATCCTGCCCATCAGCATAACTAGGCTCCCTGTTCTTCAGGGCCTTTCTTGCCTTTCTGGTTTTTACACATTTTTCGGATATCCCTTTTGACCGGTGGGAAGTGATACTTCTTTGTAGTGCAGATTTGCATTGCCCGCTTGCTTGCTTGGCCACAAAAGTCGTATGCGGTTTCTCCTGAATATATTCAGGAGAAAATGCATATGCCCTTTTTGGCCAAGTGCATCATTGTCGAAGTTGTGCTTCTCTTCCTCTTCTTTAAAGGGGATTCCAATGTACCTCTTGAAATCTGTTTCCTGCTATTCTGGCTCACATTCAAGTCTGCATCGTTGCCTTCCCTCAACAGATTTATGGACGATAGTTGTCCTTTATTACTCTGCCAGTTTGTGAATTGCTGTGTCCCTGAGCTCCATTTTTCAACTCGTTTTTTGTGAGCTGACGGCAGGTCCAAACTTTGGTTCAGGAACTCTACTGGTTCCCGGCGGGTGGCTGAGACTTTGGCTAATTCTTCTAACTGCCGGGAAATTAGAGTGACACGTGCCCGTCCAAATGCGTAAGAGCTACTCTCTCATTGGTTCTCCCTCTTCCCTTTCATTCTCTGCCAAATTGGCAACCTGTGCGAACCAGGAGGTTAAAGGGGCTGTCTCTCCAAGTTGGGACATTGATAGTAAAGCAGTTAGAAAGTCAAACCGGAGTACCAGGAGAGGGACTATTAGTTGAGTTTTAGAAACCTTTCGTATTCACAGTGTGTCCATTCTCTAGGTTTCCCATACATGTTATAGCTGTAGTAATATTCCCTTCAACCTGGAAAGTTGGGACCCTTGGAATGTGTGCCACGCATTATTGCTTTAAATGGTCTGCATTTGCTCACTGAATCTCACCAATCCTCTCAGTCCCAAGTGTCCAGCCTTATGCCACATCCATGTGTCGTTGTAGATAGGGTCATTCCAGGTTTCATCAGAGACCCTGAAGGAATTGTAAAGAATTTCCCTGTTTTTTTGTTTTGTTTTTCAAGTTCCTTTTTATAGTGGGTTTGAGCTGATTCTCGCTGCCATGTTTATGCCAGTCTAGACACACTTGATTCCCTTATGGAGACTTATCAATACAAAGGTTTTAAGATTCTTACTAGTCAGATATATTCCTTTGCGGGAAATATGGGGTTTTGAGTCCCTTTCACTGAGGAAGGTGTAGGTCTTTTCTTTTCCGTAGTTGGTTTTTGGAACAGTACCTGTACTAATATCACACTCTGGTTTTATGTATCACCCCACCTCTCCTTCCCCCTTAAGCAGGCATAAGAGTGTTTTCTAAATGTGAGACTCTGTTCTCTTTCGTAATTCAGTTCATGTGTAGCCATGTTTACAGGACCTTCATAAGTGATATGTTATGATAAGTTTCTTCTTCTCTGTGACTTATTTCACTTAGAATCATCGTACCTGAATCCACTCATTTTGCTGCTACTGGCCTTATGACATTGATTTCGTGTCTGAGGGGTATTCCATCGTACGTAAGTAACACAATTTCTTGAACCATTTTTGTCTTTCCTGGGATATTTAAGGTGGACCCAAGTTGAGGTTCTTGTAAGCAGTGCAGACCTCAATTTTGTGTTTGCTCTGCCTTATTGATTTTCAGTTTTCCCAAGGTATCTTCCCTAGACTGGAAATGCCCTTGGCTCTGTAGATCTGTTGTTTACTTGTTTGAGGGAACACAATGCACTCCTCCAGAGAGGCAGTTGGCAATTTACATCCTGCCCATCAGCATAACTAGGCTCCCTGTTCTTCAGGGCCTTTCTTGCCTTTCTGGTTTTTACACATTTTTCGGATATCCCTTTTGACCGGTGGGAAGTGATACTTCTTTGTAGTGCAGATTTGCATTGCCCGCTTGCTTGCTTGGCCACAAAGGGCGTAGGCGGTTTCTCCTGATTATATTCAGGAGAAAATGCATACGCCCTTTGTGGCCAAGTGCATCATTGTCGAAGTTGTGCCCCTCTTCCTGTTCTTTAAAGGGGATTCCAATGTACCTCTTGAAGTCTGTTTCCTGCTATTCTGGTTCGCTTTCAATTCCACCTCGTTGCCTTCCCTCAACAGATTTTTGGACGATAGTTTTCCTTTACTACTCTGCCAGTTTGTGAATTGCTGTGCCCCTGAGCTCCATTTTTCAACTCGTTTTTTGTGAACTGACGGCAGGTCCAAAACTTTGGTTCAGGAACTCTACTGGTTCCCGGCGGGTGGCTGAGACTTTGGCTAATTCTTCTACCTGCCGGGAAATTAGAGAGACATGTGCCCGTCCAAATGCCTAACAGCTACTCTCTCATTGGTTCTCCCTCTTCCCTTTCATCCTCTGCCAAATTGACAACCTGTGCGAACCAGGAGGTTAAAGGGGCTGTCTCTCCAAGTTGGGACATTGATAGTAAAGCAGTTGGAAAGTCAAAGCGGAGCACCAGGAGAGGGACTATTAGTTCAGTTTTAGAAACCTTTCGTATTCACAGTGTGTCCATTCTCTAGGTTTCCCATACATGTTATAGCTGTAGTAATATTCCCTTCAACATGGAAAGTTGGGACCCTTGGAATGTGTGCCACACATTATTGCTTTAAATGGTCTGCATTTGCTCACTGAATCTCACCAATCCTCTCAGTCCCAAGTGTCCAGCCTTATGCCACATCCATGTGTCGTTGTAGATAGGGTCATTCCAGGTTTCATCAGAGACCCTGAAGGAATTGTAAAGAATTTCCCTGTTTTTTTGTTTTGTTTTTCAAGTTCCTTTTTATAGTGGGTTTGAGCTGATTCTCGCTGCCATGTTTATGCCAGTCTAGACACACTTGATTCCCTTATGGAGACTTATCAATACAAAGGTTTTAAGATTCTTACTAGTCAGATATATTCCTTTGCGGGAAATATGGGGTTTTGAGTCCCTTTCACTGAGGAAGGTGTAGGTCTTGTCTTTTCCATAGTTGGTTTTTTGAACGGTACCTGTACTAATATCACACTCTGGTTTTATGTATCACCCCACCTCTCCTTCCCCCTTAAGCAGGCATAAGAGTGTTTTCTAAATGTGAGACTCTGTTCTCTTTCGTAATTCAGTTCATGTGTAGCCATGTTTACAGGACCTTCATAAGTGATATGTTATGATAAGTTTCTTCTTCTCTGTGACTTATTTCACTTAGAATCATCGTACCTGAATCCACTCATTTTGCTGCTACTGGCCTTATGACATTGATTTCGTGTCTGAGGGGTATTCCATCGTACGTAAGTAACACAATTTCTTGAACCATTTTTGTCTTTCCTGGGATATTTAAGGTGTACCCAAGTTGAGGTTCTTGTAAGCAGTGCAGACCTCAATTTTGTGTTTGCTCTGCCTTATTGATTTTCAGTTTTCCCAAGGTATCTTCCCTAGACTGGAAATGCCCTTGGCTCTGTAGCTCTGTTGATTACTTGTTTGAGGAAACACAATGCACTCCTCCAGAGAGGCAGTTGGCAATTTACATCCTGCCCATCAGCATAACTAGGCTCCCTGTTCTTCAGGGCCTTTCTTGCCTTTCTGGTTTTTACACATTTTTCGGATATCCCTTTTGACCGGTGGGAAGTGATACTTCTTTGTAGTGCAGATTTGCATTGCCCGCTTGCTTGCTTGGCCACAAAGGGCGTAGGCGGTTTCTCCTGATTATATTCAGGAGAAAATGCATACGCCCTTTGTGGCCAAGTGCATCATTGTCGAAGTTGTGCCCCTCTTCCTGTTCTTTAAAGGGGATTCCAATGTACCTCTTGAAATCTGTTTCCTGCTATTCTGGTTCGCTTTCAATTCCACCTCGTTGCCTTCCCTCAACAGATTTTTGGACGATAGTTTTCCTTTACTACTCTGCCAGTTTGTGAATTGCTGTGCCCCTGAGCTCCATTTTTCATCTCGTTTTTTGTGAACTGATGGCAGGTCCAAAGCTTTGGTTCAGGAACTCTACTGGTTCCCGGCGGGTGGCTGAGACTTTGGCTAATTCTTCTACCTGCCTGGAAATTAGAGAGACATGTGCCCGTCCAAATGCCTAAGAGCTACTCTCTCATTGGTTCTCCCTCTTCCCTTTCATCCTCTGCCAAATTGGCAACCTGTGCGAACCAGGAGGTTAAAGGGGCTGTCTCTCCAAGTTGGGACATTGATAGTAAAGCAGTTGGAAAGTCAAACCGGAGCACCAGGAGAGGGACTATTAGTTCAGTTTTAGAAACCTTTCGTATTCACAGTGTGTCCATTCTCTAGGTTTCCCATACATGTTATAGCTGTAGTAATATTCCCTTCAACCTGGAGAGCTGTGACCCTTGTAATGTGTGCCACGCATTATTGCTTTAAATGGTCTGCATTTGCTCACCGAATCTCACCAATCCTCTCAGTCCCAAGTGTCCAGCCTTATGACACATCCAGCTGTCTTTGTACATAGGGTCATTCCAGGTTTCATCAGAGCCCCTGAAGGAATTGTAAAGAATTTCCCTGTTTTTTTGTTTTTGTTTTTGAAATTCCTTTTTATAGTGGTTTCAGCTGATTCTCACTGCCATGTTGATACTAGTGTAGACACACTTGATTCCCTTATGGAGACCTATGAATACATAGGTTTTAAGATTCTAACTAGTCAGATATATTCCTCTGCGGGAAATATGGGGTTTTGAGTCCCTTTCACTGAGGAAGGTGTAGGTCTTGTCTATTCCATAGTTGGTTTTTGGAACGGTACCTGTACTAATATCAAACTCTGGTTTTATGCATCACCCCACCTCTCCTTCCCCCTTAAGCAGGCATAAGAGTGTTTTCTCAATGTGAGACTCTGTTCTCTTTCCTAACTCAGTTCATGTGTAGCCATGTTTACAGGACCTTCATAAGTGATATCTTATGATAAGTTTCTTTTTCTCTGTGACTTATTTCACTTAGAATCATCGTACCTGAATCCACTCATTTTGATGCTACTGGCCTTATGACATTGATTTATTGGCTGAGGGATATTCCATCATACGTAAGTACCACAATTTCTGGAACCATTTTTGTCTTTCCTCGGATATTTAAGGTGTACCCAAGTTGAAGTTTTTGTAAGCAGTGCAGCCCTAAATTTTGGGGTAGCTCTGTCTTATTGATTTTCAGTTTTCCCAAGGTATATTCCCTAGACTGGAAGTGCCCTTGGATCTGTAGCTCTGTTGTTTACTTGTTTTAGGGAACACAATGCATTCCTCCAGAGAGGCAGTTGGCAATTTACATCCTGCCCATCAGCATAACTAGTCTCCCTGTTCTTCAGGGCCTTTCTTGCCTTTCTGGTTTTTACACATTTTTCGGATATCCCTTTTGACCGTTGGGAAGTGATACTTCTTTGTAGTGCAGATTTGCATTGCCCGCTTGCTTGCTTGGCCACAAAAGGCGTATGCGGTTTCTCTTGAATATATTCAGGAGAAAATGCATATGCCCTTTTTGGCCAAGTGCATCTTTGTCGAAGTTGTGCCCCTCTTCCTCTTCTTTAAAGGGGATTCCAATGTACCTCTTGAAATCTGTTTCCTGCTATTCTGGCTCGCATTCAAGTCCGCATCGTTGCCTTCCCTCAACAGATTTTTGGACGATAGTTGTCCTTTATTACTCTGCCAGTTTGTGAATTGCTGTGCCCCTGAGCTCCATTTTTCAACTCGTTTTTTGTGACCTGACGGCAGGTCCAAAGCTTTGGTTCAGGAACTCTACTGGTTCCCGGCGGGTGGCTGAGACTTTGGCTAATTCTTCTACCTGCCGGGAATTTAGAGTGACACGTGCCCGTCCAAATGCCTAAGAGCTACTCTCTCATTGGTTCTCCCTCTTCCCTTTCATTCTCTGCCAAATTGGCAACCTGTGCGAACCAGGAGGTTAAAGGGGCTGTCTCTCCAAGTTGGGACATTGATAGTAAAGAAGTTAGAAAGTCAAACCGGAGTACCAGGGGAGGGACTATTAGTTGAGTTTTAGAAACCTTTCGTATTCACAGTGTGTCCATTCTCTAGGTTTCCCATACATGTTATAGCTGTAGTAATATTCCCATCAACCTGGAAAGTTGGGACCCTTGGAACGTGTGCCACGCAGTATTGCTTTAAATAGTCTGCATTTGCTCACTGAATCTCACCAATCCTCTCAGTCCCAAGTGTCCAGCCTTATGCCACATCCATGTGTCATTGTAGATAGGGTCATTCCAGGTTTCATCAGAGACCCTGAAGGAATTGTAAAGAATTTCCCTGTTTTTTTGTTTTGTTTTTCAAGTTCCTTTTTATAGTGGGTTTGAGCTGATTCTCGCTGCCATGTTTATGCCAGTCTAGACACACTTGATTCCCTTATGGAGACATATCAATACAAAGGTTTTAAGATTCTTACTAGTCAGATATATTCCTTTGCGGGAAATATGGGGTTTTGAGTCCCTTTCACTGAGGAAGGTGTAGGTCTTGTCTTTTCCGTAGTTGGTTTTTGGAACGGGACCTGTACTAATATCACAATCTGGTTTTATGTATCACCCCACCTCTCCTTCCCCCTTAAGCAGGCATAAGAGTGTTTTCTAAATGTGAGACTCTGTTCTCTTTCGTAATTCAGTTCATGTGTAGCCATGTTTACAGGACCTTCATAAGTGATATCTTATGATAAGTTTCTTCTTCTCTGTGACTTATTTCACTTAGAATCATCGTACCTGAATCCACTCATTTTGCTGCTACTGGCCTTATGACATTGATTTCGTGTCTGAGGGGTATTCCATCGTACGTAAGTAACACAATTTCTTGAACCATTTTTGTCTTTCCTGGGATATTTAAGGTGTACCCAAGTTAGAGGTTCTTGTAAGCAGTGCAGACCTCAATTTTGTGTTTGCTCTGCCTTATTGATTTTCAGTTTTCCCAAGGTATCTTCCCTAGACTGGAAATGCCCTTGGCTCTGTAGCTCTGTTGTTTACTTGTTTGAGGGAACACAATGCACTCCTCCAGAGAGGCAGTTGGCAATTTACATCCTGCCCATCAGCATAACTAGGCTCCCTGTTCTCCAGGGTCTGTCTTGCCTTTCTGGTTTTTACACATTGTGTGGATATCCCTTTTTACCAGAAGGGAAGTGATACTTCTTTGTACTGCAGATTTGCATTGCAGGCTTGCTTGCTTTGACAAAAAGGGCGTACGCATTTTCTCCTGAATATATCCAGGAGAAAATGCATACACCCTTTTTGGCCAAGTGCATCATTGTCGATATTCTGCCCCTCTTCCTGTGCTTTAAAGGTGATTCAAATGTACATCTTGAAATATGTTTGCTGCTCTTCTGGCTCGCTTTCAAGTCTGCCTCGTTGCCTTCCCTCAACAGATTTTTGGACGATAGTTGTCCTTTATTACTCTGCCGGTTTGTGAATTGCTGTGCCCCTGAGCTCCATTTTTCAACTCGTTTTTTGTGAGCTGATGGCAGGTCCAAAACTTTGGTTCAGAAACTCTACTGGTTCCTGGCGGGTGGCTGAGACTTTGGCTAATTCTTCTACCTGCCGGGAAATTACAGTGACATGTGCTCGTCCAAATGCCTAACAGCTACTCTCTCATTTGTTTTCCCTCTTCCCTTTCATCCTCTGCCAAATTGGCAACCTGTGCGAACCAGGAGGTTAAAGGGGCTGTCTCTCCAAGTTGGGACATTGATAGTAAAGCAGTTGGAAAGTCAAAGCGGAGCACCACGAGAGGGACTATTAGTTGAGTTTTAGAAACCTTTCGTATTCACAATGTGTCCATTATCTAGGTTTCACTTACATGTTATAGCTGTAGTAATATTCCCTTCAACCTGGAGAGTTGGTAACCTTGGAATGTGTGCCATGAATTATTGCTTTAAATGGTCTGCATTTGCTCACCGAATCTCACCAATACTCTCAGTCCCAAGTGTCCAGCCTTATGCCACATCCAGCTGTCATTGTAAATACGGTCTTTCCAGGTTTCATCAAAGCCCCTGAAGGAATTGTAGAGAATTTCCCAGTTTTTTGGTTTTGTTTTTCAAATTCCTTTTTATAGTGGGTTTGAGCTGATTCTCTCTGCCATGTTTATGCCAGTCTAGACACACTTGATTCCCTTACGGAGACATATCAATAAATAGGTTTTAAGATTCTTACTAGTCAGATGTATTCCTCTGCAGGAAATAAGGGGTTTTGAGTCCCTTTCACTGAGGAAAGTGTAGGTCTTGTCTTTTCCGTAGTTGGTTTTTGGAACGGTACCTGTACTAATATCACACTCTGGTTTTATGCATCACCCCACCTCTCCTTCCCCCTTAAGCAGGAATAAGAGTGTTTTTTAAATGTGAGATTCTGTTCTCTTTCGTAACTCAGTTCATGTGTATCCATGTTTACAAGATCTTCATAAGTGATATCTTATGATAAGTTTCTTCTTCTCTGTAACTTATTTCACTTAAAATCATCGTACCTGAATCCACTCATTTTGCTGCTACTGGCCTTATGACATTGATTTCATGGCTGAGGGGTATACCATTGTACGTAAGTAACACAATCTCTTGAACCATTTTTGTCTTTCCTGGGATATTTAAGTTGTACCCAAGTGGAGGTTCTTGTAAGCAGTGCAGCCCTCTATTTTGTGTTTGCTCTGTCTATTGATTTTCAGATTTCCAAGGAATCTTCCCTAGACTAGAAGTGACCGTGGCTCTGTAGCTCTGTTGTTTACTTGTTTTAGGGATCACATTGCACTCCTCCAGAGAGGCAGTTGGCAATTTACATCCTGCCCATCAGCATAACTATGCTCCCTGTTCTCCAGGGCCTTTCTTGCCATTCTGGTTTTAACACATTTTGCGGATGTCCCTTTTTAGCGGTGGGAAGTGATACTTTTTTTAGTGCAGATTTGCATTGCCCGCTTGCTTGCTTGGCCAAAAAGGGCATATGCGTTTTCTCCTGAATATATTCAGGAGAAAACTCATATGCCCTTTTTTGCCAAGTGCATCATTGTAGAAGTTCTGCCCTTCTTCCTGTGCTTTAAAGGTGATTCCAATGTACCTCTTGAAATCTGTTTCCTGCTATTCTGGCTTGCTTTCAAGTCCGCCTCGTTGCCTTCCCTCAACAGATTTTTGGACGATAGCTGTCCTTTATTACTCTGCCGGTTTGTGAATTGCTGTGCCCCTGAGCTCCATTTTTCAACTCGTTTTTTGTGAACTGACGGCAGGTCCAAAACTTTGGTTCAGGAACTATACTGGTTCCCGGCGTGTGGCTGATACTTTGGCTAATTCTTCTACCTGCCTGGGAATTAGAGTGACATGTGCCCGTCCAAATGCCTAACAGCTAATCTCTCATTGGTTCTCCCTCTTCCCTTTCATCCTCTGCCATATTGGCAACCTGTGTGAACCAGGAGGTTAAAGGGGCTGTCTCTCCAAGTTGGGACATTGATAGTAAAGCAATTGGAAAGTCAAACCAGAGCACCAGGAGAGGGACTATTAGTTGAGTTTTAGAAATATTTTGTATTCACAATGTGTCCATTTTCTAGGTTTCACATACACGTTATAGCTGTAGTAATATTCCCTTCAACCTGGAGAGCAGGGACCCTTGGAATGTGTGCCATGCATTATTGCTTTAAATGGTGTGCATTTGCTCACAGAATCTCACCAATACTCTCAGTCCCAAGTGTCCAGCCTTATGCCACATCCAGGTGTCGTTGTATATAGGGTCATTCCAGGTTTCATCAGAGTCCCTGAAGGAAATTTAAAGAATTTCCCTGTTTTTTTGTTTTGTTTTTCAAATTCCTTTTTATAGTGGGTTTGAGCTGATTCTCTCTACCATGTTTATGCCAGTCCAGACACACTTGATTTCCTTACGGAGATCTATCAATACATAGGTTTTAAGATTCTTACTTGTCAGATATATTCCTCTGCAGGAAATATGGTGTTTTGAGTCCCTTTCACTGAGGAAAGTGTAGGTCTTGTCTTTCCGTAGTTGGTTTTGGAACGGTACATGTACTAATATCACATTCTGGTTTTATGCATCACCCCACCTCTCCTTCCCCCTTAAGCAGGCACAAGAGTGCTTTGTAAATGTGAGACTCTGTTCTCTTTCGTAATTCAGTTCATGTGTAGCAATGTTTACAGGACCTTCATAAGTGATATGTTATGATAAGTTTCTTCTTCACTGTGACTTATTTCACTTAGAATCATCGTACCTGAATCCACTCATTTTGCTGCTACAGGCCTTATGACGTTAATTTCATGGCTGAGGGATATTCCATCGTACATAAGTACCACAATTTCAGGAACCATTTTTGTTTTCCTGGGATATTTCAGGTGTACGCAAGTTGAGGTTCTTGTAAGCAGTGCAGCCCTGAATTTTGGGGTGGCTCTGTCTTATTGATTTTCAGTTTTCCCAAGGTATATTCCGTAGACTGGAAGTGCCCTTGGCTCTGTAACTCTGTTTTCTAATTGTTTTAGGGAACACATTTCACTCCTCCAGAGAGGCGGTTGTCAATTTACATCCTGCCCATCAGGATAACTAGGCTCCATGTTCTCCAGGGCCTGTCTTGCCTTTCTGGTTTTTACACATTTTGCAGATGTCCCTTTTGACCGCTTAGAAGTGATACTTCTTTGTACTGCAGAATTTCATTGCCCGCTTGCTTGCTTGGTGAAAAAGGGCGTATGCGTTTCCTCCTGAACATATTCAGGAAGAAACGCATATGCCCTTTTTGAGCAATTGCATCATGGTCGAAATTGTGCCCCTCTTCCTGTGCTTTAAAGGCGATTCCAATGTACCTCTTGAAATCTGTTTCCTGCTATTCTGGCTCCCTTTCAAGTCCACCTCGTTGCCTTCCCTCAACAGATTTTTGGACGATAGTTGCCCTTTATTACTCAGACAGTTTGTGAATTGCTGTGCCCGTGAGCTCCATTTTTCAACTCGTTTTTTGTGAGCTGACCGCAAGTCCAAAATTTTGCTTCAGGATCAATCCTGGTACCAGGCGTGTGGCTGAGACTTTGGTTAATTCTTAATTCTGCCGGGAAATTAGAGTGACATGTGCCCATCCAAATGCCTAACAGCTACTCTCTCATTGGTTCTACCTCTTCCCTTTCATCCACTGCCAAATTGGCAACCTGTGCGAACCAGGAGGTTAAAGCGGCTGTCTCTCCACGTTGGGAGATTGATAGTAAAGCAGTTGGAAAGTCAAACCAGAGCACCAGGAGAGGGACAATTAGTTGAGTTCTAGAAACCTTTTGTATTCAGAGTGTGTCCATTCTCTATGTTTCCAGTACATGTTATAACTGTAGTAAAATTCCCTTCAACCTGTAGAGTTGGGACCCTTGGAATGTGTGCCACACATTATTGCTTTAAACGGTCTGCATTTGCTCACCCAATATCACCAATCCTCTCAGTCCCAAGTGTCCAGCCTTATGCCACATCCAGCTGTCGTTGTAGATAGGGTCATTCTAGGTTTCATCAGATCCCCTGAAGGAATTGTAAAGAATTTCCCTGTTTTTTGTTTTGTTTTTGAAATTCATTTTTATAGTGGGTTTGAGCTGATTCTCACTGCCATGTGTATGCCAGTCTACACACTCTTGATTCCCTTACGGAGACATATCAATACATAGGTTTTAATATTTTTACTAATCAGATATATTCCTCTGCGGGAAATATGGGGTTTGGAGTCCCGTTCACAGAAGATGGTGTAGGTCTTGTCTAAACCGTTCTTGGTTTTTGGAACGATACCTGTACTAATATCAAACTCTGGTTTTATGCATCACCCCACCTATCCTTCACCCTTAAGCTGGCATAAGAGTGTTTTCTAAATGTAAGACACTGTTCTCTTTCCTAACTCAGTTCATGTGTAGCCATGTTTACAGGACCTTCATAAGTGATATCTTATGATAAGTTTCATTTTCTCTGTGACTTATTTCACTTAGAATCATCGTACCTCAATCCACTCATTTTGCTGCTACCGGCCTCAGGACATTGATTTCATGGCTGGGGGATATTCCATCGTCCGTAAGTAATACAATTTCTTAAACCATTTTTGTCTTTCCTGGGATATTTAAGGTGTACCCAAGTTGAGGTTCCTGTAAGCAGTGCAGCCCCACTTTTGGTGTGGCTGTGTCTTATTGATTTTCAGTTTTCCCAAGGTATATTCCCTAGACTGGACGTGCCCTTGGTTCTGTAGCTCTCTTGTTTACTTGCTTTAGGGATCACAGTGAACTCCTCCACAAAGGCAGTTGGTAATTTACATCCCGCCCATCAGCATAACTGGGCTCCCTGTTCTCCAGGGCCTTTCTTGCCTTTCTGGTTTTTCACATTTTGCGGATGTCCCTTTAGACCGGTGGGAAGTGATACATTTTGTAGTGCAGATTTGCATTGCCCGCTTGCTTGCTTGGCCAAAAAGGGCGTATGTGTTTTCTCCTGAATATCTTCAGGAGAAAACGCATACGCCCTTTTTGGCCAAGTGCATCATTGTCGAAGTTGTGGCCCTCTTCCTGTGCTTTGAATGCCATTCTAATGTACCGCTTGAAATCTGTTTCCTGCTATTCTGGATCGCTTTCAAGTCCGCCTCGTTGCCTTCCCTCAACAGATTTTTGGACGATAGTTGCCCTTTAGTACTCTGAAGTTTGTGAATTGCTGTGCCCCTGAGCTCTATTTTTCAACTCGTTTTTTGTGAACTGACCGCAAGTCCAAAATTTTGGTTCAGGACCTATACAGGTTCCCAGTGGGTGGCTGAGACTTTGATTAATTCTTCTTCCTCCCGGGAAATTAGAGTGACATGTGCCCGTCCAAATGCCTAATAGCTACTCTCTCATTGGTTCTCCCTCTTCCCTTTCATCCTCTGCCAAATTGGGAACCTGTGCGAACCAGGAGGTTAAAGTGCCTGTCTCTCCAATTTGGGAGATTGATAGTAAAGCAGTTGGAAATACATACCGGAGCACCAGGAGAGGGACTATATTTGAGTTTTAGAAACCATTCGTATTCACAGTGTGTCCATTCTCTAGGTTTACCGTACATGTTATAGCTGTAGTAATATTCCCTTCAACCTGGAGAGTTGGGACCCTTGGAATGTTTGTCACGCATTATTGCTTTAAATGGTCTGCATTTGCTCACTGAATCTCGCAAATCCTCTCAGTCCCAAGTGTCCAGCCTTATGCCAAATCCAGCTGTCGTTGTATATAGGGTCATTCCAGGTTTCATTAGAGGCCCTGAAGGAATTGTAAAGAATTTCCCTGTTTTTGTGTTTTGTTTTTGAAATTCCTTTTTATAGTGGGTTTGAGCTGATTCTCACTGCCATGTTTATGCCAGTCTAGACACACTGATTCCCATACGGAGACATATCAATACAAAGGTTTTAAGGTTCTTACTAGTCAGATATATTCCTCTGTGGGAAATATGGTGTTTTGTGTCCCTTCACTGAGGAATGTGTAGGACTTGTCTATTCCATTTTTGGTTTTTGGAAAAGTACCTGTACTACTATCAAACTCTGGTTTTATGCATCACCCCACCTCTCCTTCCCGCTTAAGCAGGCATAAGAGTGTTTCCTAAATGTGAGACTCTGTTCTCTTTCCTAACTCAGTTCATATGTAGCCATGTTTACAGAACCTTCATAAGTGATATCTTATGATAAGTTTCTTTTTCTCTGTGACTTATTTCACTTAGAATAATCGTACCTGAATCCACTCATTTTACTGCCTCTGGCCTTATGACATTGATTTCATGGCTGAGGGATATTCCATCATACGTAAGTAACACAATTTCTTGAAACATTTTTCTCTTTCCTCAGATATTTAAGGTGTACCCAAGTTGAGGTTCTTGTAAGCAGTGCAGCCCTAAATTTTGGGGTGGCTCTGTCTTATTGATTTTCACTTTTCTCAAGGTATATTCCCTAGACTGGAAGTGCCCTTGGCTCTGGAGCTCTGGTTTTTACCTGTTTTAGGGAACACAATGCACTCCTCCAGAGAGGCAGTTGGCAATTTACATCCGGCCCATCAGCATAACTAGGCTCTCTGATCTACAGGGCCTGTCTTGCCTTTCTGGTTTTTACACATTTTGCGGATGTCCCTTTTGACAGGTGGGAAGTGATACTTCTTTGTAGTGCAGATTTGCATTGCCCGCTTGCTTGCTTGGCCAAAAAGGGCGTATGCGTTTTCTGCTAAATATATTCAGGAAAAAAGGCATACGCCCTTTTTGGCCAAGTACATCTTTGTCGAAGTTGTGCCCCTCTTCCTGTGCTTTAAAGGCGATTCCAATGTACCTCTTGAAATCTGTTTCCTGCTATACTTGCTCGCTTTCAAGTCCGCCTGGTTGCCTTCCCTCAACAGGTTTTTGGACAATAGTTGTCCTTTATTACTCTGACAGTTTGTGAATTGCTGTGCCCCTGAGCTCCATTTTTCTACTTGTTTTTCGTGAGCTGACCGCAACTCCAAAATTTTGGTTCAGGACCTATACTGGTTCCCGGTGGGTGGCTGAGACTTTGGTTAATTCTTCTTCCTCCTGGGAAATTAGAGTGACATGTGCCCGTCCAAATGCCTAACAGCTACTCTCTCATTGGTTCTCCCTCTTCCCTTTCATCCTCTGCCAAATTGGCAAACTGTGCGAACCAGCAGGTTAAAGGGGCTGTCTCTCCAAGTTGGGAGATTGATAGTAAAGCTGTTGGAAATTCTAGCTGGAGAACCAGGAGAGGGACAATTAGTTAAGTTCTAGAAACCTTTCGTATTCAGAGTGTGTCCATTCTCTAGGTTTCCCGTACATGTTATAGCTGTGGTAATATTCCCTTCAACCTGGAGAGTTGGGATCCTTGGAATGTGTGCCACACATCATTGCTTTAAAAGGTGTGCATTTGATCACCCAATCTCACCAATCTTCTCAGTCCCAAGTGTCCAGCCTTATGCCACATCCAGCTGTCGTTGTAGATAAGGTCATTCTAGGTTTCATCAGAGACCCTGAAGGAATTGTAAAGAAATCCCGGTTTTTTTTTGTTGTTTTTGAAATTCCTTTTTATAGTGGGTTTGAGCTGATTCTCACTGCCATGTTAATGCCAGTCTAGACACACTTGATTCCCTTATGGTGACATATCAATATATAGGTTTTAAGATTATTACTAGTCAGATATATTACTCTGCGGGAAATATGGGGTTTTGAGTCCCTTTCACTGAGGAAGGTGTAGGCCTTGTCTATTCCATATGTGGTTTTTGGAATGGTACCTGTACGAATATCAAACTCTGGTTTTATGCATCACCCCTCCTCTCCTTTCCCCTTAAGAAGGCATAAGAGTGTTTTCTAAATGAGAGGCTTTTTCTCTTTCCTAAATCTGTTCATGTTTAGCCATGTTTACAGGACCTTCATAAGTGATATCTTATTATAAGTTTCTTTTTCTCTGTGACATATTTCTCTTAGAATCATCGTACCTGAATCCACTCATTTTGCTGCTACTGGCCTTATGACATTGATTTCATGGCTGAGGGATAATCCATCATACGTAAGTAACAAAATTTCTTGAACCAATTTTGTCTTACCTGGGATATTTAAGGTGTACCCAAGTTGAGTTTCTTGTAAACAGTGCAGCCCTAAATTTTGGGGTGGCTCTGTCTTATTGATTTTCAGTTTTCCCAAGGTATATTCCCTAGACTGGAAGTGCCCTTGGCTCTGTAGCTCTATTGTTTACTTGTTTTAGGGAACACATTTCACTTCTCCAGAGAGGCGGTTGGCAATTTACATCCTGCCCATCAGCATAAATAGGGTCCCTCTTCTCCAGGGCCTGTCTTGCCTTTCTGGTTTTTACATATTTTGCAGATGTCCCTTTTGACCGCTTGGAAGTGATACTTCGTTGTACTGCAGAATTTCATTGCCCGCTTGCTTGCTTGGTGAAAAAGAGCGTATGCGTTTCCACCTGATTATATTCAGGAGGAAACGCATACGCCCTTTTTGGGCAATTGCATCATGTTGGAAATTGTGCCCCTCTTCCCGTGCTTTAAAGGCGATTCCAATGTACCTCTTGAAATCTGTTTCCTGCTATTCTGGCTCCTTTTCAAGTCCACCTCCTTTCCTTCCCTCAACAGATTTTTGGACGATAGTTTTCATTTATTACTCTGCCAGTTTGTGAATTGCTATGCCCCTAAGATCCATTATTCAACTCGTTTTTTGTGAGCTGACCGGAAGTCCACAATTTTGGTTCAGGACCTATACTGGTTCCCGGCGGGTTGCTGAGACTTTGGTTAATTCTTCTTCCTGCCAGAAAATTAGAGTGACATGTGCCCGTCCAAATGCCTAACAGCTACTCTCTCATTGGTTCTACCTCTTCCCTTTCAGCCTCTGCCATATTGGCAAACTGTGCGAACCAGGAGGTTAAAGCGGCTGTCTCTCCAAGTTGGGAGATTGATAGGAAAGCAGTTGGAAAGTCAAACCAGAGCACCAGGTGAGGGATTATTAGTTGAGTTTTAGAAACCTTTCGTATTCACAGTGTGTCCATTCTCTAGGTTTCCCGTACATGTTATAGCTGTAGTAATGTTCCCTTCAACATGGAGAGTTGGGACCATTGGAATGTGTGCCATGCATTATTGCTTTAAATGGTCTGCATTTGCTCACCGAATCTCACCAATCCTCTCAGTCCCAAGTGTCCAGCCTTATGCCACATCCAGCTGTCTTTGTAGATAGGGTCATTCCAGGTTTCATCAGAGCCCCTGAAGGAATTGTAAAGAATTTCCCTGTTTTTTTTTTTTTTTTGAAATTCCTTTTTATAGTGGGATTGAGCTGATTCTCACTGCCATGTTTATGCCAGTCTACACCCTCTTTATTCCCTTACGGAGACATATCAATACATAGGTTTTAAGATTATTACTAATCAGATATATTCCTCTGTGGGAAATATGGGTTTTGGGTTACCATTCACTGAAGAAGAGTTAGGTCTTGTCTAATCTGTAGCTGGTTTTTGGAACGGTACCTGTACTAATATCAAACTCTGGTTTTATGCATCACACCACCTATCCTTCCCACTTAAGCAGGCATAAGAATGTTTTCTAAATGTAAGACACTGTTCTCTTTCCTAACTCAGTTAATGTGTAGCCATGTTTACAGGACCTTCATAAGTGATATCTTATGATAAGTTTCCTTTTCTCTGTGACTTATTTCACTTAGAATCATCGTACCTGAATCCACTCATTTTGCTGCTACTGGCCTCATGACATAGATTTCATGGCTGGGGGATATTCCATCGTCCATAATTAATACAATTTCTTAAACCATTTTTGTCTTTCCTGGGATATTTAAGGTGTACCCAAGTTGAGGTTCTTGTAAGCAGTGCAGACCTCAATTTTGTGTTTGCTCTGCCTTATTGATTTTCAGTTTTCCCAAGGTATCTTCCCTAGACTGGAAATGCCCTTTGCTCTGTAGCTCTGTTGTTTACTTGTTTGAGGGAACACAATGCACTCCTCCAGAGAGGCAGTTGGCAATTTACATCCTGCCCATCAGCATAACTAGGCTCCCTGTTCTTCAGGGCCTTTCTTGCCTTTCTGGTTTTTACACATTTTTCGGATATCCCTTTTGACCGGTGGGAAGTGATACTTCTTTGTAGTGCAGATTTGCATTGCCCGCTTGCTTGAATGGCCACAAAAGTCGTATGCGGTTTCTCCTGAATATATTCAGGAGAAAATGCATATGCCCTTTTTGGCCAAGTGCATCATTGTCGAAGTTGTGCTTCTCTTCCTCTTCTTTAAAGGGGATTCCAATGTACCTCTTGAAATCTGTTTCCTGCTATTCTGGCTCACATTCAAGTCTGCATCGTTGCCTTCCCTCAACAGATTTATGGACGATAGTTGTCCTTTATTACTCTGCCAGTTTGTGAATTGCTGTGTCCCTGAGCTCCATTTTTCAACTCGTTTTTTGTGAGCTGACGGCAGGTCCAAACTTTGGTTCAGGAACTCTACTGGTTCCCGGCGGGTGGCTGAGACTTTGGCTAATTCTTCTACCTGCCGGGAATTTAGAGTGACACGTGCCCGTCCAAATGCGTAAGAGCTACTCTCTCATTGGTTCTCCCTCTTCCCTTTCATTCTCTGCCAAATTGGCAACCTGTGCGAACCAGGAGGTTAAAGGGGCTGTCTCTCCAAGTTGGGACATTGATAGTAAAGCAGTTAGAAAGTCAAACCGGAGTACCAGGAGAGGGACTATTAGTTGAGTTTTAGAAACCTTTCGTATTCACAGTGTGTCCATTCTCTAGGTTTCCCATACATGTTATAGCTGTAGTAATATTCCCTTCAACCTGGAAAGTTGGGACCCTTGGAATGTGTGCCACGCATTATTGCTTTAAATGGTCTGCATTTGCTCACTGAATCTCACCAATCCTCTCAGTCCCAAGTGTCCAGCCTTATGCCACATCCATGTGTCGTTGTAGATAGGGTCATTCCTGGTTTCATCAGAGACCCTGAAGGAATTGTAAAGAATTTCCCTGTTTTTTTGTTTTGTTTTTCAAGTTCCTTTTTATAGTGGGTTTGAGCTGATTCTCGCTGCCATGTTTATGCCAGTCTAGACACACTTGATTCCCTTATGGAGACTTATCAATACAAAGGTTTTAAGATTCTTACTAGTCAGATATATTCCTTTGCGGGAAATATGGGGTTTTGAGTCCCTTTCACTGAGGAAGGTGTAGGTCTTGTCTTTTCCGTAGTTGGTTTTTGGAACAGTACCTGTACTAATATCACACTCTGGTTTTATGTATCACCCCACCTCTCCTTCCCCCTTAAGCAGGCATAAGAGTGTTTTCTAAATGTGAGACTCTGTTCTCTTTCGTAATTCAGTTCATGTGTAGCCATGTTTACAGGACCTTCATAAGTGATATGTTATGATAAGTTTCTTCTTCTCTGTGACTTATTTCACTTAGAATCATCGTACCTGAATCCACTCATTTTGCTGCTACTGGCCTTATGACATTGATTTCGTGTCTGAGGGGTATTCCATCGTACGTAAGTAACACAATTTCTTGAACCATTTTTGTCTTTCCTGGGATATTTAAGGTGTACCCAAGTTGAGGTTCTTGTAAGCAGTGCAGACCTCAATTTTGTGTTTGCTCTGCCTTATTGATTTTCAGTTTTCCCAAAGTATCTTCCCTAGACTGGAAATGCCCTTGGCTCTGTAGATCTGTTGTTTACTTGTTTGAGGGAACACAATGCACTCCTCCAGAGAGGCAGTTGGCAATTTACATCCTGCCCATCAGCATAACTAGGCTCCCTGTTCTTCAGGGCCTTTCTTGCCTTTCTGGTTTTTACAAATTTTTCGGATATCCCTTTTGACCGGTGGGAAGTGATACTTCTTTGTAGTGCAGATTTGCATTGCCCGCTTGCTTGCTTGGCCACAAAGGGCGTTGGCGGTTTCTCCTGATTATATTCAGGAGAAAATGCATACGCCCTTTGTGGCCAAGTGCATCATTGTCGAAGTTGTGCCCCTCTTCCTGTTCTTTAAAGGGGATTCCAATGTACCTCTTGAAGTCTGTTTCCTGCTATTCTGGTTCGCTTTCAATTCCACCTCGTTGCCTTCCCTCAACAGATTTTTGGACGATAGTTTTCCTTTACTACTCTGCCAGTTTGTGAATTGCTGTGCCCCTGAGCTCCATTTTTCAACTCGTTTTTTGTGAACTGACGGCAGGTCCAAAACTTTGGTTCAGGAACTCTACTGGTTCCCGGCGGGTGGCTGAGACTTTGGCTAATTCTTCTACCTGCCGGGAAATTAGAGAGACATGTGCCCGTCCAAATGCCTAACAGCTACTCTCTCATTGGTTCTCCCTCTTCCCTTTCATCCTCTGCCAAATTGACAACCTGTGCGAACCAGGAGGTTAAAGGGGCTGTCTCTCCAAGTTGGGACATTGATAGTAAAGCAGTTGGAAAGTCAAAGCGGAGCACCAGGAGAGGGACTATTAGTTCAGTTTTAGAAACCTTTCGTATTCACAGTGTGTCCATTCTCTAGGTTTCCCATACATGTTATAGCTGTAGTAATATTCCCATCAACCTGGAAAGTTGGGACCCTTGGAACGTGTGCCACGCAGTATTGCTTTAAATAGTCTGCATTTGCTCACTGAATCTCACCAATCCTCTCAGTCCCAAGTGTCCAGCCTTATGCCACATCCATGTGTCATTGTAGATAGGGTCATTCCAGGTTTCATCAGAGACCCTGAAGGAATTGTAAAGAATTTCCCTGTTTTTTTGTTTTGTTTTTCAAGTTCCTTTTTATAGTGGGTTTGAGCTGATTCCCGCTGCCATGTTTATGCCAGTCTAGACACACTTGATTCCCTTATGGAGACTTATCAATACAAAGGTTTTAAGATTCTTACTAGTCAGATATATTCCTTTGCGGGAAATATGGGGTTTTGAGTCCCTTTCACTGAGGAAGGTGTAGGTCTTGTCTTTTCCATAGTTGGTTTTTTGAACGGTACCTGTACTAATATCACACTCTGGTTTTATGTATCACCCCACCTCTCCTTCCCCCTTAAGCAGGCATAAGAGTGTTTTCTAAATGTGAGACTCTGTTCTCTTTCGTAATTCAGTTCATGTGTAGCCATGTTTACAGGACCTTCATAAGTGATATGTTATGATAAGTTTCTTCTTCTCTGTGACTTATTTCACTTAGAATCATCGTACCTGAATCCACTCATTTTGCTGCTACTGGCCTTATGACATTGATTTCGTGTCTGAGGGGTATTCCATCGTACGTAAGTAACACAATTTCTTGAACCATTTTTGTCTTTCCTGGGATATTTAAGGTGTACCCAAGTTGAGGTTCTTGTAAGCAGTGCAGACCTCAATTTTGTGTTTGCTCTGCCTTATTGATTTTCAGTTTTCCCAAGGTATCTTCCCTAGACTGGAAATGCCCTTGGCTCTGTAGCTCTGTTGATTACTTGTTTGAGGAAACACAATGCACTCCTCCAGAGAGGCAGTTGGCAATTTACATCCTGCCCATCAGCATAACTAGGCTCCCTGTTCTTCAGGGCCTTTCTTGCCTTTCTGGTTTTTACACATTTTTCGGATATCCCTTTTGACCGGTGGGAAGTGATACTTCTTTGTAGTGCAGATTTGCATTGCCCGCTTGCTTGCTTGGCCACAAAGGGCGTAGGCGGTTTCTCCTGATTATATTCAGGAGAAAATGCATACGCCCTTTGTGGCCAAGTGCATCATTGTCGAAGTTGTGCCCCTCTTCCTGTTCGTTAAAGGGGATTCCAATGTACCTCTTGAAATCTGTTTCCTGCTATTCTGGTTCGCTTTCAATTCCACCTCGTTGCCTTCCCTCAACAGATTTTTGGACGATAGTTTTCCTTTACTACTCTGCCAGTTTGTGAATTGCTGTGCCCCTGAGCTCCATTTTTCATCTCGTTTTTTGTGAACTGATGGCAGGTCCAAAGCTTTGGTTCAGGAACTCTACTGGTTCCCGGCGGGTGGCTGAGACTTTGGCTAATTCTTCTACCTGCCTGGAAATTAGAGAGACATGTGCCCGTCCAAATGCCTAAGAGCTACTCTCTCATTGGTTCTCCCTCTTCCCTTTCATCCTCTGCCAAATTGGCAACCTGTGCGAACCAGGAGGTTAAAGGGGCTGTCTCTCCAAGTTGGGACATTGATAGTAAAGCAGTTGGAAAGTCAAACTGGAGCACCAGGAGAGGGACTATTAGTTCAGTTTTAGAAACCTTTCGTATTCACAGTGTGTCCATTCTCTAGGTTTCCCATACATGTTATAGCTGTAGTAATATTCCCTTCAACCTGGAGAGCTGGGACCCTTGGAATGTGTGCCACGCATTATTGCTTTAAATGGTCTGCATTTGCTCACCGAATCTCACCAATCCTCTCAGTCCCAAGTGTCCAGCCTTATGACACATCCAGCTGTCTTTGTACATAGGGTCATTCCAGGTTTCATCAGAGCCCCTGAAGGAATTGTAAAGAATTTCCCTGTTTTTTTGTTTTTGTTTTTGAAATTCCTTTTTATAGTGGTTTCAGCTGATTCTCACTGCCATGTTGATACTAGTGTAGACACACTTGATTCCCTTATGGAGACCTATGAATACATAGGTTTTAAGATTCTAACTAGTCAGATATATTCCTCTGCGGGAAATATGGGGTTTTGAGTCCCTTTCACTGAGGAAGGTGTAGGTCTTGTCTATTCCGTAGTTGGTTTTTGGAACGGTACCTGTACTAATATCAAACTCTGGTTTTATGCATCACCCCACCTCTCCTTCCCCCTTAAGCAGGCATAAGAGTGTTTTCTCAATGTGAGACTCTGTTCTCTTTCCTAACTCAGTTCATGTGTAGCCATGTTTACAGGACCTTCATAAGTGATATCTTATGATAAGTTTCTTTTTCTCTGTGACTTATTTCACTTAGAATCATCGTACCTGAATCCACTCATTTTGATGCTACTGGCCTTATGACATTGATTTATTGGCTGAGGGATATTCCATCATACGTAAGTACCACAATTTCTGGAACCATTTTTGTCTTTCCTCGGATATTTAAGGTGTACCCAAGTTGAAGTTTTTGTAAGCAGTGCAGCCCTAAATTTTGGGGTAGCTCTGTCTTATTGATTTTCAGTTTTCCCAAGGTATATTCCCTAGACTGGAAGTGCCCTTGGATCTGTAGCTCTGTTGTTTACTTGTTTTAGGGAACACAATGCATTCCTCCAGAGAGGCAGTTGGCAATTTACATCCTGCCCATCAGCATAACTAGTCTCCCTGTTCTTCAGGGCCTTTCTTGCCTTTCTGGTTTTTACACATTTTTCGGATATCCCTTTTGACCGTTGGGAAGTGATACTTCTTTGTAGTGCAGATTTGCATTGCCCGCTTGCTTGCTTGGCCACAAAAGGCGTATGCGGTTTCTCTTGAATATATTCAGGAGAAAATGCATATGCCCTTTTTGGCCAAGTGCATCTTTGTCGAAGTTGTGCCCCTCTTCCTCTTCTTTAAAGGGGATTCCAATGTACCTCTTGAAATCTGTTTCCTGCTATTCTGGCTCGCATTCAAGTCCGCATCGTTGCCTTCCCTCAACAGATTTTTGGACGATAGTTGTCCTTTATTACTCTGCCAGTTTGTGAATTGCTGTGCCCCTGAGCTCCATTTTTCAACTCGTTTTTTGTGACCTGATGGCAGGTCCAAAGCTTTGGTTCAGGAACTCTACTGGTTCCCGGCGGGTGGCTGAGACTTTGGCTAATTCTTCTACCTGCCGGGAATTTAGAGTGACACGTGCCCGTCCAAATGCCTAAGAGCTACTCTCTCATTGGTTCTCCCTCTTCCCTTTCATTCTCTGCCAAATTGGCAACCTGTGCGAACCAGGAGGTTAAAGGGGCTGTCTCTCCAAGTTGGGACATTGATAGTAAAGAAGTTAGAAAGTCAAACCGGAGTACCAGGGGAGGGACTATTAGTTGAGTTTTAGAAACCTTTCGTATTCACAGTGTGTCCATTCTCTAGGTTTCCCATACATGTTATAGCTGTAGTAATATTCCCATCAACCTGGAAAGTTGGGACCCTTGGAACGTGTGCCACGCAGTATTGCTTTAAATAGTCTGCATTTGCTCACTGAATCTCACCAATCCTCTCATTCCCAAGTGTCCAGCCTTATGCCACATCCATGTGTCATTGTAGATAGGGTCATTCCAGGTTTCATCAGAGACCCTGAAGGAATTGTAAAGAATTTCCCTGTTTTTTTGTTTTGTTTTTCAAGTTCCTTTTTATAGTGGGTTTGAGCTGATTCTCGCTGCCATGTTTATGCCAGTCTAGACACACTTGATTCCCTTATGGAGACTTATCAATACAAAGGTTTTAAGATTCTTACTAGTCAGATATATTCCTTTGCGGGAAATATGGGGTTTTGAGTCCCTTTCACTGAGGAAGGTGTAGGTCTTGTCTTTTCCGTAGTTGGTTTTTGGAACGGGACCTGTACTAATATCACAATCTGGTTTTATGTATCACCCCACCTCTCCTTCCCCCTTAAGCAGGCATAAGAGTGTTTTCTAAATGTGAGACTCTGTTCTCTTTCGTAATTCAGTTCATGTGTAGCCATGTTTACAGGACCTTCATAAGTGATATCTTATGATAAGTTTCTTCTTCTCTGTGACTTATTTCACTTAGAATCATCGTACCTGAATCCACTCATTTTGCTGCTACTGGCCTTATGACATTGATTTCGTGTCTGAGGGGTATTCCATCGTACGTAAGTAACACAATTTCTTGAACCATTTTTGTCTTTCCTGGGATATTTAAGGTGTACCCAAGTTAGAGGTTCTTGTAAGCAGTGCAGACCTCAATTTTGTGTTTGCTCTGCCTTATTGATTTTCAGTTTTCCCAAGGTATCTTCCCTAGACTGGAAATGCCCTTGGCTCTGTAGCTCTGTTGTTTACTTGTTTGAGGGAACACAATGCACTCCTCCAGAGAGGCAGTTGGCAATTTACATCTTGCCCATCAGCATAACTAGGCTCCCTGTTCTCCAGGGTCTGTCTTGCCTTTCTGGTTTTTACACATTGTGTGGATATCCCTTTTTACCAGAAGGGAAGTGATACTTCTTTGTAGTGCAGATTTGCATTGCCGGCTTGCTTGCTTTGACAAAAAGGGCGTACGCATTTTCTCCTGAATATATCCAGGAGAAAATGCATACACCCTTTTTGGCCAAGTGCATCATTGTCGATATTCTGCCCCTCTTCCTGTGCTTTAAAGGTGATTCAAATGTACATCTTGAAATATGTTTGCTGCTCTTCTGGCTCGCTTTCAAGTCTGCCTCGTTGCCTTCCCTCAACAGATTTTTGGACGATAGTTGTCCTTTATTACTCTGCCGGTTTGTGAATTGCTGTGCCCCTGAGCTCCATTTTTCAACTCGTTTTTTGTGAGCTGATGGCAGGTCCAAAACTTTGGTTCAGAAACTCTACTGGTTCCTGGCGGGTGGCTGAGACTTTGGCTAATTCTTCTACCTGCCGGGAAATTACAGTGACATGTGCTCGTCCAAATGCCTAACAGCTACTCTCTCATTTGTTTTCCCTCTTCCCTTTCATCCTCTGCCAAATTGGCAACCTGTGCGAACCAGGAGGTTAAAGGGGCTGTCTCTCCAAGTTGGGACATTGATAGTAAAGCAGTTGGAAAGTCAAAGCGGAGCACCACGAGAGGGACTATTAGTTGAGTTTTAGAAACCTTTCGTATTCACAATGTGTCCATTATCTAGGTTTCACTTACATGTTATAGCTGTAGTAATATTCCCTTCAACCTGGAGAGTTGGTAACCTTGGAATGTGTGCCATGAATTATTGCTTTAAATGGTCTGCATTTGCTCACCGAATCTCACCAATACTCTCAGTCCCAAGTGTCCAGCCTTATGCCACATCCAGCTGTCATTGTAAATACGGTCTTTCCAGGTTTCATCAAAGCCCCTGAAGGAATTGTAGAGAATTTCCCAGTTTTTTGGTTTTGTTTTTCAAATTCCTTTTTATAGTGGGTTTGAGCTGATTCTCTCTGCCATGTTTATGCCAGTCTAGACACACTTGATTCCCTTACGGAGACATATCAATAAATAGGTTTTAAGATTCTTACTAGTCAGATGTATTCCTCTGCAGGAAATAAGGGGTTTTGAGTCCCTTTCACTGAGGAAAGTGTAGGTCTTGTCTTTTCCGTAGTTGGTTTTTGGAACGGTACCTGTACTAATATCACACTCTGGTTTTATGCATCACCCCACCTCTCCTTCCCCCTTAAGCAGGAATAAGAGTGTTTTTTAAATGTGAGATTCTGTTCTCTTTCGTAACTCAGTTCATGTGTATCCATGTTTACAAGATCTTCATAAGTGATATCTTATGATAAGTTTCTTCTTCTCTGTAACTTATTTCACTTAAAATCATCGTACCTGAATCCACTCATTTTGCTGCTACTGGCCTTATGACATTGATTTCATGGCTGAGGGGTATACCATTGTACGTAAGTAACACAATCTCTTGAACCATTTTTGTCTTTCCTGGGATATTTAAGTTGTACCCAAGTGGAGGTTCTTGTAAGCAGTGCAGCCCTCTATTTTGTGTTTGCTCTGTCTATTGATTTTCAGATTTCCAAGGAATCTTCCCTAGACTAGAAGTGACCGTGGCTCTGTAGCTCTGTTGTTTACTTGTTTTAGGGATCACATTGCACTCCTCCAGAGAGGCAGTTGGCAATTTACATCCTGCCCATCAGCATAACTATGCTCCCTGTTCTCCAGGGCCTTTCTTGCCATTCTGGTTTTAACACATTTTGCGGATGTCCCTTTTTAGCGGTGGGAAGTGATACTTTTTTTAGTGCAGATTTGCATTGCCCGCTTGCTTGCTTGGCCAAAAAGGGCATATGCGTTTTCTCCTGAATATATTCAGGAGAAAACTCATATGCCCTTTTTTGCCAAGTGCATCATTGTAGAAGTTCTGCCCTTCTTCCTGTGCTTTAAAGGTGATTCCAATGTACCTCTTGAAATCTGTTTCCTGCTATTCTGGCTTGCTTTCAAGTCCGCCTCGTTGCCTTCCCTCAACAGATTTTTGGACGATAGCTGTCCTTTATTACTCTGCCGGTTTGTGAATTGCTGTGCCCCTGAGCTCCATTTTTCAACTCGTTTTTTGTGAACTGACGGCAGGTCCAAAACTTTGGTTCAGGAACTATACTGGTTCCCGGCGTGTGGCTGATACTTTGGCTAATTCTTCTACCTGCCTGGGAATTAGAGTGACATGTGCCCGTCCAAATGCCTAACAGCTAATCTCTCATTGGTTCTCCCTCTTCCCTTTCATCCTCTGCCATATTGGCAACCTGTGCGAACCAGGAGGTTAAAGGGGCTGTCTCTCCAAGTTGGGACATTGATAGTAAAGCAATTGGAAAGTCAAACCAGAGCACCAGGAGAGGGACTATTAGTTGAGTTTTAGAAACATTTTGTATTCACAATGTGTCCATTTTCTAGGTTTCACATACACGTTATAGCTGTAGTAATATTCCCTTCAACCTGGAGAGCAGGGACCCTTGGAATGTGTGCCATGCATTATTGCTTTAAATGGTGTGCATTTGCTCACAGAATCTCACCAATACTCTCAGTCCCAAGTGTCCAGCCTTATGCCACATCCAGGTGTCGTTGTATATAGGGTCATTCCAGGTTTCATCAGAGTCCCTGAAGGAAATTTAAAGAATTTCCCTGTTTTTTTGTTTTGTTTTTCAAATTCCTTTTTATAGTGGGTTTGAGCTGATTCTCTCTACCATGTTTATGCCAGTCCAGACACACTTGATTTCCTTACGGAGATCTATCAATACATAGGTTTTAAGATTCTTACTTGTCAGATATATTCCTCTGCAGGAAATATGGTGTTTTGAGTCCCTTTCACTAAGGAAAGTGTAGGTCTTGTCTTTCCGTAGTTGGTTTTGGAACGGTACATGTACTAATATCACATTCTGGTTTTATGCATCACCCCACCTCTCCTTCCCCCTTAAGCAGGCACAAGAGTGCTTTGTAAATGTGAGACTCTGTTCTCTTTCGTAATTCAGTTCATCTGTAGCAATGTTTACAGGACCTTCATAAGTGATATGTTATGATAAGTTTCTTCTTCACTGTGACTTATTTCACTTAGAATCATCGTACCTGAATCCACTCATTTTGCTGCTACAGGCCTTATGACGTTAATTTCATGGCTGAGGGATATTCCATCGCACATAAGTACCACAATTTCAGGAACCATTTTTGTTTTCCTGGGATATTTCAGGTGTACGCAAGTTGAGGTTCTTGTAAGCAGTGCAGCCCTGAATTTTGGGGTGGCTCTGTCTTATTGATTTTCAGTTTTCCCAAGGTATATTCCCTAGACTGGAAGTACCCTTGGCTCTGTAACTCTGTTTTCTAATTGTTTTAGGGAACACATTTCACTCCTCCAGAGAGGCGGTTGTCAATTTACATCCTGCCCATCAGGATAACTAGGCTCCATGTTCTCCAGGGCCTGTCTTGCCTTTCTGGTTTTTACACATTTTGCAGATGTCCCTTTTGACCGCTTAGAAGTGATACTTCTTTGTACTGCAGAATTTCATTGCCCGCTTGCTTGCTTGGTGAAAAAGGGCGTATGCGTTTCCTCCTGAACATATTCAGGAAGAAACGCATATGCCCTTTTTGAGCAATTGCATCATGGTCGAAATTGTGCCCCTCTTCCTGTGCTTTAAAGGCGATTCCAATGTACCTCTTGAAATCTGTTTCCTGCTATTCTGGCTCCCTTTCAAGTCCACCTCGTTGCCTTCCCTCAACAGATTTTTGGACGATAGTTGCCCTTTATTACTCAGACAGTTTGTGAATTGCTGTGCCCGTGAGCTCCATTTTTCAACTCGTTTTTTGTGAGCTGACCGCAAGTCCAAAATTTTGTTTCAGGATCAATCCTGGTACCAGGCGTGTGGCTGAGACTTTGGTTAATTCTTAATTCTGCCTGGAAATTAGAGTGACATGTGCCCATCCAAATGCCTAACAGCTACTCTCTCATTGGTTCTACCTCTTCCCTTTCATCCACTGCCAAATTGGCAACCTGTGCGAACCAGGAGGTTAAAGCGGCTGTCTCTCCACGTTGGGAGATTGATAGTAAAGCAGTTGGAAAGTCAAACCAGAGCACCAGGAGAGGGACAATTAGTTGAGTTCTAGAAACCTTTTGTATTCAGAGTGTGTCCATTCTCTATGTTTCCAGTACATGTTATAACTGTAGTAAAATTCCCTTCAACCTGTAGAGTTGGGACCCTTGGAATGTGTGCCACACATTATTGCTTTAAACGGTCTGCATTTGCTCACCCAATATCACCAATCCTCTCAGTCCCAAGTGTCCAGCCTTATGCCACATCCAGCTGTCGTTGTAGATAGGGTCATTCTAGGTTTCATCAGATCCCCTGAAGGAATTGTAAAGAATTTCCCTGTTTTTTGTTTTGTTTTTGAAATTCATTTTTATAGTGGGTTTGAGCTGATTCTCACTGCCATGTGTATGCCAGTCTACACACTCTTGATTCCCTTACGGAGACATATCAATACATAGGTTTTAATATTTTTACTAATCAGATATATTCCTCTGTGGGAAATATGGGGTTTGGAGTCCCGTTCACAGAAGATGGTGTAGGTCTTGTCTAAACCGTTCTTGGTTTTTGGAACGATACCTGTACTAATATCAAACTCTGGTTTTATGCATCACCCCACCTATCCTTCACCCTTAAGCTGGCATAAGAGTGTTTTCTAAATGTAAGACACTGTTCTCTTTCCTAACTCAGTTCATGTGTAGCCATGTTTACAGGACCTTCATAAGTGATATCTTATGATAAGTTTCCTTTTCTCTGTGACTTATTTCACTTAGAATCATCGTACCTCAATCCACTCATTTTGCTGCTACTGGCCTCATGACATTGATTTCATGGCTGGGGGATATTCCATCGTCCATAAGTAATACAATTTCTTAAACCATTTTTGTCTTTCCTGGGATATTTAAGGTGTACCCAAGTTGAGGTTCCTGTAAGCAGTGCAGCCCCAATTTTGGTGTGGCTCTATCCTATTGATTTTCAGTTTTCCCAAGTTATATTCCCTAGACTGGAAGTGCCCTTCGTTCTGCAGCTCTCTTGTTTACTTGGTTTAGGGATCACAGTGAACTCCTCCACAAAGGCAGTTGGTAATTTACATCCTGCCCATCAGCATAACTGGGCTCCCTGTTCTCCAGGGCCTTTCTTGCCTTTGTGGTTTTTACACATTTTGCGGATGTCCCTTTTGACCGTTGGGAAGTGATACATTTTGTAGTGCAGATTTACATTTCCCGCTTGCTTGCTTGGCCAAAAAGGGCCTATGTGTTTTCTCCTGAATATATTCAGGCGAAAACGTATACGCCCTTTTTGGCCAAGTGCATCATTGTCGAAGTTGTGGCCCTCTTCCTGTGCTTTGAATGTCATTCCAATGTACACCTTGAAATCTGTCTCCTGCTATTCTGGATCACTTTCAAGTCTGCCTCGTTGCCTTCCCTCAATAGATTTTTGGATGATAGTTGCCCTGTAGTACTCTGCCAGTTTGTGAATTGCTGTGCCCGTGAGCTCCATTTTTCAACTCGTTTTTTGTGAGCTGACCACAACTCCAAAATTTTGGTTCAGGACCTATACAGTTTTCCAGTGGGTGGCTGAGACTTTGATTAATTTTTCTTCCTCCCGGGAAATTAGAGTGACATGTGCCCGTCCAAATGCCTAATAGCTACTCTCTCATTGATTCTCCCTCTTCCTTTTCATACTCTGCCAAATTGGGAACCTGTGCGAACCAGGAGGTAAAAGGGCCTGTCTCTCCAATTTGGGAGATTGATAGTAAAGCAGTTGGAAATACAAACCGGAGCACCAGGAGAGGGACTTTATTTGAGTTTTAGAAATCATTCGTATTCATAGTGTGTCCATTCTCTAGGTTTCCCGTTCATGTTATAGCTGTAGTAATATTCCCTTCAACCTGGAGAGTTGGGACCCTTGGAATGTGTGCCACACATTATTGCTTTAAAAGGTCTGCATTTGCTCACCGAATCTCACCAATCCTCTCAGTCCCAAGTGTCCAGCCTTATGCCACATCCAGCTGTCGTTGTAGATAGGGTCATTCTAGGTTTCATCAGAGCCCCGTAAGGAATTGTAAAGAATTTCCCGTTTTTTTCTTGTTTCTTTGTTTTTGAAATTCCTTTTTATAGTGGGTTTGAGCTGATTCTCACTGCCATGTTAATGCCAGTCTAGACACACTTGATTCCCTTATGTAGACATATCAATATATAGGTTTTAAAATTATTACTAGTCAGATATATTCCTCTGTGGGAAATATGGGGTTTTGAGTCCCTTTCACTGAGGAATGTGTAGGTCTTGTCTATTCCATATGTGGTTTTTGGAATGGTACCTGTACTAATTTCAAACTCTGGTTTTATGCATCACCCCTCCTCTCCTTTCCCTTTAAGAAGGCATAAGAGTGTTTTCTAAATGAGAGGCTTTTTCTCTTTCTTAAATCTGTTCATGTGTAGCCATTTTTACAGGACCTTCATAAGTGATATCTTATGATAAGTTTCTTTTTCTCTGTGACTTATTTCACTTAGAATCATCGTACCTGAATCCACTCATTTTGCTGCTACTGGCCTTATGACATTGATTTCATGGCTGAGGGATAATCCATCATACGTAAGTACCAAAATTTCTTGAACCAATTTTGTCTTTCCTGGGATATTTAAGGTGGACCCAAGTTGAGGTTCTTGTAAACAGTGCAGCCCTAAATTTTTGGGTGGCTCTGTCTTATTGATTTTCTGTTTTCCCAAGGTATATTCCCTAGACTGGAAGTGCCTTGGCTCTGTAGCTCTGTTGTTTAATTGTTTTAGGGAACACATTTCACTCCTCCAGAGAGGCAGTTGGCAATTTACATCCTGCCCATCAGCATAACTAGGCTCCCTGTTCTCCAGGGCCTGTCTTGCCTTTCTGGTTTTTACACATTTTGCAGATGTCCCTTTTGACCCCTTGGAAGTGATACTTCTTTGTACTGCAGAATTTCATTGCCCGCTTGTTTGCTTGGCGAAAAAGGGCGTATGCGTTTCCTCCTGAATATATTCAGGAGGAAACACATACGCCCTTTTTTGGCAATTGCATCATGGTCGAAATTGTGCCCCTCTTCCTGTGCTTTAAAGGCGATTCCAATGTACCTTTTGAAATCTGTTTCCTGCTGTTCTGGCTCCCTTTCAAGTCCACCTCGTTGCCTTCCCTCAACAGATTTTTGGACAATAGTTGTCCTTTATTACTCTGACAGTTTGTGAATTGCTGTGCCCCTGAGCTCCATTTTTCAACTCGTTTTTTGTGAGCTGACCGCAAGTCCAAAATTTTGCTTCAGGATCTATACTGGTTCCCGGCGTGTGGCTGAGACTTTGGTTAATTCTTAATTCTGCCGGGAAATTAGAGTGACATGTGCCCGTCCAAATGCCTAACAGCTACTCTCTCATTGGTTCTACCTCTTCCCTTTCAGCCTCTGCCATATTGGCAACCTGTGCGAACCAGGAGGTTAAAGCGGCTGTCTCTCCAAGTTGGGAGATTGATAGTAAAGCAGTTGGAAAGTCAAACCAGAGCACCAGGTGAGGGATTATTAGTTGAGTTTTAGAAACCTTTCGTATTCACAGTGTGTCCATTCTCTAGGTTTCCCGTACATGTTATAGCTGTAGTAATGTTCCCTTCAACCTGGAGAGTTGGGACCCTTGGAATGTGTGCCATGCATTATTGCTTTAAATGGTCTGCATTTGCTCACCGAATCTCACCAATCCTCTCAGTCCCATGTGTCCAGCCTTATGCCACATCCAGCTCTTGTTGTAGATAGGGTCATTCCAGGATTCATTAGAGCCCCTGAAGGAATTGTAAAGAATTTCCCTGTTTTTTGTTTTGTTTTTGAAATTCCTTTTTATAGTGGGTTTGAGCTGATTCTCACTGCCATGTTTATGCCAGTCTACACACTCTTGATTCCCTTACAGAGACATATCAATATATAGGTTTTAAGATTATTACTAATCAGATATATTCCTCTGCGGGAAATATGGTGTTTGGGGTACCGTTCACTGAAGAAGAGGTAGGTCTTGTCTAATCCGTAGTTGGTTTTTGGAACGGTACCTGTACTAATATCAAACTCTGGTTTTATGCATCACCCCACCTATCCTTCCCCCTTAAGCAGGCATAAGAGTGTTTTCTAAATGTAAGACACTGTTATCTTTCCTAACTCAGTTCATGTGTATCCATGTTTACAGGACCTTCATAAGTGATATATTATGATAAGTTTTTTTTCTCTGTGACTTATTTCACTTAGAATCATCGTACCTGAATCCACTCATTTTGCTGCTACAGGCCTTATGACGTTAATTTCATGGCTGAGGGATATTCCATCTTACGTAATTACCACAATTTCTTAAACCATTTTTGTTTTCCTGGGATATTTAAGGTGTACCCAAGTTGAGGTTCTTGTAAGCAGTGCAGCCCTAAATTTTGGGGTGGCTCTGTCTTATTGATTTTCAGTTTTTCCAAAGTATATTCCCTAGACTGGAATTGCCCTTGGCTCTGTAGCTCTGTTGTTTACTTGTTTTATGGAACACAATGCACTCCTCCAGAGAGGCAGTTAGCAATTTACATCCTTCCCATCAGCATAACTAGGCTCCCTGTTCTCCAGGGCTTCTCTTGCCTTTCTGGTTTTTACACATTTTGCGAATGTCTCTTTTGACGGGTGGGAAGTGATACTTTTTTTGTAGTGCAGATTTGCATTGCCCGCTTGCTTGTTTGGCCCAAAAGGGTGTATGTGTTTTCTCCTGAATATATTCAGGAGAAAACGCATACGCCCTTTTTGGCCAAGTGCATCATTGTCAAAGTTGTGCTCCTCTTCCTGTGCTTTAAAGGTGATTCCAATGTACCTCTTGAAATCTGTTTCCTGCTATTCTGGCTCACTTTCAAGTCTGCCTTGTTGCCTTTCCTCAACAGATTTTTGGACAATAGTTGTCCTTTATTACTCTGCCAGTTTGTGAATTGCTGTGCCCCTGAGCTCCATTTTTCAACTCGTTTTTTTGTGAGCTGACCGAAACTCCAAAATTTTGGTTCGGGACCTATACTGTTTCCTGGCTGCTGGCTGAGACTTTGGTTAATTCTTTTTCCTTCCCGGAATTTAGAGTGACATGTGCCCATCAAAATGCCTAACAGCTACTCTCTCATTGGTTCTCCCTCTTCCCTTTATCCTCTGCCAAATTGGCAACCTGTGCGAACCAGGAGGTTAAAGGGCCTGTCTCTCCAAGTTGGGAGATTGATAGTAAAGCAGTTGGAAAGTCAAACCAGAGCACCAGGAGAGGGACTATTAGTTTAGTTTTAGAATCCTTTAGAATTCACAGTGTGTACATTCTCTACGTTTCCCATACATGTTATAACTGTAGTGATATTCCCTTCTACCTGGAGAGTTGGGACACATGGAATTGGTGGAATGCATTATTGCTTTAAAGCATCTGCATTTTCTCACCCAATCTCACCAATCCTCTCAGTCCCAAGTGACCAGCCTTATGTCTCATCCAGCTGTCCTTTTAGATAGGGTCATTACAGGTTTCATCATAACACCTGAAGGAATTGTGTTTGAATTTCGCTGTTTTTTTTTTGTTTTGTTTTTGAAATTCATTTTTATAATGAGGTTGAGCTGATTTTCACTGACGTGTTTATGCCGGTCTAGACAGATTTGATTCCGTTACGGAGACATATCGATACATAGGTTTTAAGATTCTTACTAATCAGGGGCTTCCCTGGTGGCGCAGTGGTTGAGGGTCTGCCTGCCGATGCAGGAGACACGGGTTCGTGCCCCTGTCTGGGAGGATCCCACAGGCTGGGGAACAGCTTGGCCCATGAGCCATGGCCATTGAGCCTGCGTGTCCGGAGCCTGTGCTCCGCAACGGGAGAGACCACATCAGTGAGAGGCCCACATACCGCAAAAAAAAAAAAAAAAAAAAAAAAAAAAAAAAAAAAAAAAAAAAAAGATTCTTACTAATCAGATATATTCCTCTGCGGGGAATAGGGGTGTTGAGTCCCGTTCACTAAGGAAGGAGTAGGTCTTGTCTATTCTGTATTTGGATTATGGAACGGTACCTGTGCTAATATCAAACTCTGGTTTTGTGCATCTTCCCACCTTTCTTTCCCCTAAGCAGCCATAAGTATGTTTTCTAAATGTGAGACTCTGTTCTCCTTCCTAATTCAGTTCATGTTTAGACATGTTTACATTTCCTTCATAAGTGATATCTTATGTCAGAATGCTCCATGGCTCTTTTCATCATAAAGATCCATGATGCTCGTCATCACAATTATCCATGGTCTTCTCATCACAATGCTCAACGGTCTTGCCATCACATTGCTCCATGTCCTGATCATCACAATGCTCCTTTACCTTTGTCATCACAATCCTCCATGACACTTGGCATCACAATGCTCCATGTCATTGGCATCAAAATGGACCATGACATATGTCATCACATTGTTCCCTGACACCTGTCTTCACAATAATCCATGTTGTTGTCATCACAATGTTCCATGCTCTTTTCATCACAATGCACCATGCCCACTGTCATCACAATAATCCATGAAATTTGTGAGACCAATGCTCCATGACCCTGTCATCACAATGTTCCATGCCTTTGACATCCCAATGCTCCATGACCCCTGTCATCACAATGCCCCGTGACTCCATTCACCACAATGCTTCATGATCTTTGTCATCACAATGGTCAATGCCCTCGTCATCACAAGGCTCTGTGACCTGTGTCACCACAATGCTCCATGAACTTTTCATCACAATGCTCCATGACCCTTGTCATCACAATGATCCATGCCTTTCTCAGCACAATACTCAATGACCCTTGTCATCACAATGCTCCATGCGCTTGTCAGCAAAATGCTCCACCAGCTTGTCATCACAATGCTGCATGCACTTCTCATCAAAATGATCCGTCACCACTGATATCACAATGTTCCATCACTAGTCATAACAATACTCCCTCACCCTTTTCATCACAAATTTCCCTGACCTCGGTCATCACAATACTACATGCCCTTATCATCACAGTGCTCCATGACCCCTGACCTCACAATGCTCCATAACATATGTCATCAAAAGTTCCATGACATTTGTCATCACAAAGCTCCATGACCATTGGCATCACAATGCTCCATTCCAATGTCATCACAATGCTCCATGAACACTCTCATCACATTGCTCCATGCACTTGTCATCCCAAATCTCCATGACTCTTGTAATCACAATGCTCGATGTCCTTCTCAACACAATGTTACCTGCCATTTTCATTACAATCCTGCATGATCTATGTATCACAGTGTTCCGTGCCCTTGTCATCACAATGCTCCATGCCCACTCTCATCAAAATAATCCATGAAGGGCCTCCCTGGTGGCGCAGTGGTTGAGAGTCCGCCTGCTGATGCAGGGGATACGGGTTCGTGCCCCGGTCTGGGAGGATCCCATATGCCGTGGAGCGGCTGGGCCCGTGAGCCATGGCCGCTGAGCCTGCGCATCCAGAGCCTGTGCTCCGCAACGGGAGAGGCCACAACAGTGAGAGGCCCGCGTACCGCAAAAAAAGAAAAAAAAAAAAAAAAAAAAAAAATCCATGAAACTTTTCAGACCAATGCCCCATACCCTTGTCATCACAATGCTCCATGCCCTTGTCATCACAATGCGTCATGCACACTGTCATCACAATAATCCATGAAACTTCTCAGACCAATGTTCCATGCCCCTGTCATCACAGTGGTCCATGTCCTTGTCATCACAGTGCTCCGTGCCTCCAGTTATCACAATGCTTCATGACCTTTGTCATCACAATGGTCCATGCCCTCGTCACAAAAGGCTCTGTGACCTTTGTCACCAAAATGCTCCATGAACTTTTCATCACAAAACCCTATGAGCCTTGTCATCACAATGCTACATGCCTTTGTCAGCACAATGCTCCATGACGCTTGTCATCACGATGCTCCATGCACTTGTCAGCCCAATGCTCCCTGACCCATGTCATAACAATTCGCCATGTGCTTGTCATCACAATGCTCCACATCCTTTTCATCGCTATGCTCCATAAAACGTGTCATCACAATTCTCCATGCACTTCTCATCTAAATGCTCTCTCACCACATATATCACAATGTTCCATCACTAGTCATCACAATACTCCCTCACCCCGTTATCACCATATTCCATGACTCCTGTCATCAAAATGCTACATGCCCATATCATCACAATGCTTCATGCCCATATCTTCACAATGCTCCTGACCCCTGACATCACAATGTTCCATAACCCCTGTCACAAAATTCTCCATGACACTTTTCATCACAATGCTCCATGACCCCTGACATCACAGTGTTCCATAACCCCTGTCCTCAAAATGTTCCATGATACATTTCATCAGATTGCTCCATGACTCTGTCATCACAATGCTCCATGAACTATTCATCACAATGCTCTGTGACCCTTGTCATCACAAAGCTCCATGCAATTTTCAGCACAATGCTCCATGACATTTGTCATCACAATGCTCGATGTGCATGTAAGCACAATGCTCCATAACCCATGTCATCAAAATGCTCCCTGCACTTCTCATCACAATGCACCACGCCCTTGTCATCAAAATGCTCCATGACTTTGTCATCACAAAGCTCCATGACCCTTGGCATCACAATGCTCCATTCCATTGTCATAACAATGCTCCATGAACCCTCTCATCACATTAGTCCATGCATTTGTCATCACAAATCTCCATGAGGCTTGTCATCACAACACTCGATGCACTTCTCCTCACAATGCTCCATGCCCTTGTCATCACAAAGCTCCATGACACATGTCATCAGAATGCTCCATGCCATTGTCATCAAAATACTTCACAAGCTTGTCATCAGAGTGCTGCATGACACTTGTCATCACAATTATCCATGCACTTGTCAGTACAATGCTCACTGACCATTGTCATCACAATGCTCCAAGCGATTGTCATCACAATGCTCCATTAAATTTGTCATCAGAATCCTCCATGACACTTGTCATCACAATGCTCCATGCCCTTGTTATCACAATGCTCCATGACCCCTGTCATCACAATGCTCCGTGACTCCAGTCATCTCAATGCTTCATGACCTTTGTCGTCACAATGGTACATGCCCTCGTCATCACCAATCTCTGTGACATTTTTCACCACAATGCTCCATGAACTTTTCATCACAATGCTATTTGACCCTTGTCATCACAATGCTCTATGCCTTTCTCAGCACAATGCTCCATGACCCATGTCATCACAATGTGCCATGTGCTTGTCATCACAGTGCTCCACAATCTTTTCATCACAGTGCTCCATAAACTTTGTCATCACAATGCTCCATGCACTTCTCATCAAAATGATCTCTCACCACTGATATCACAATGTTACATCAATATTCATCACAATACTCCCTCACCCCTGTCATCACAATGTTCCATGACTCCTGTCATCACAATGCTACATGCACTTATCATCACAATGTTCGATGACCCCTGACATCACAATGTTCCATAACCACTTTCATCAAAATGTTCCATGACACTTTTCATCAAATTTGTCCATGACCCTGTCATCACAATGCTCCCTGCCCTTCACAACAGAGTGCACCACACACTTGTCATCAAAATGCTCCATGACCTTTGTCATCACAAAGCTCCATGACACTTGGCATCACAATGCTGCATGCCAATGTCATCACAATGCTCCATGAACACTCTCATCACATTGCTCCATGGGCTTGTAATCACAAAGCTCCATGACACTTGTCCTCACAGTGCTCGATGTCCTTCTTATCACAATGCTCCATGCGCTGGTCATTACAATCCTGCATGACCCATGTATCTCAGTATTCCGTGCCCTTGTCATCGCAATGCTCCTTCCCCCTCTCATCACAATAATCCATGAAATTTTTCAGATGAATGCTCCATGCCCTTGTCATCACAATGCTCCATTACCCCTGTCATAACAATGCTCCATGACCCCTGCCATCACAATGTTCCACAGCTTTGTCATCACAAGGCTCCATGACCCTTGTCATCACAATGCTCCACGGCCCCTGTAATCACAATGCTCCATGCGCTTGTCATCACAATGCTCCAAGACTGCTGTTATCACAATGTTCCATGCCCCTTTTAATCTCACTGCTCCATGAACCCTGTCATCAAAATGCACCATGCCCATCATCATAATGCTTCATGCTATTGTCATAACAATGAAATCAAAATGCTCTATGACCTCTGTCATCACAATGCTCCCAATCCTTCTGATCAAAATGTTCCATAACACTTATCATCACAACGCCCCATGACGCTCGTCATCACAATTATCCATGGTCTTCTCATCACAATGCTCCATGACCTTTGTCATCACAATGCTCAATACCTTTGTCATCACAATGCTCCCTGACACTTGTCGTCACTATGCTCCTTGAACCCTGTTTTGACAAGGCTCCATGCCTTTTTCATCACAATGATCCATGCCCTTTTCATCACAGTGCTCCAAGACCCCTGTAATCACAGTGCTCCAAGACCCCTGTAATCACAATGCTCCATACCCTTGTCATCACAGTGCTCCGTGATGCATGTCATCAGAACGCTCCATGGCCTTCTCATCCCAATGCTCCATGCCCTTGTCATCACAATGCTCCAAGACCCCTGTAATCACAATGCTCCATGCCCCTTTTCATCAGAATGCTCCATGAGACTTGTCATCACAAGGCTCCATGGTCTTCTTATCACAGTGCTCCAGTACCTTGTCATTACAATGCTCCATGACCCCTGCCATCACAATACTCCATGAACATTTTCAGCCCAATGCTCCATGACCTTCTCATCACAATGCTCCATGACCCCTGTCATCACAATGCTCCAGGACCACTGTCATCACAACGCTCCATGAACCCTGACAACACAATGATCCGGGACTCTTGTGATCAAAATGCTCTATGACCCTTGTCATCAAAATGATCCATGCCCTTTTCATCACAATGCTCCATGACCACTCTAATCACAATGCTCCTTGAGGCTTGTCATCACAGTGCTCCATGAACCTTGTCATCACAATGCTCCATGCCTTTGTCAGCAAATGCTACATAATCTTGTCATCAAAATGCTCCATGCACTTGTCATCACAATCCTCCATGACCCTTGGGATCACATTGCTTCATGCCCTTGTCATCTCTCTCTTGCCTTTGTGGTTTTTACAGATTTTCGGATATCCCTTTTTACCGGTGGGAAGTGACAATTCTTTGAAGTGTGGATTTGCATTGTGCGCTTGCTTGATTGGCCAAAAAGGGCGTATGCCTTTTCTCCTGAATATATTCAGTAGAAAAGTCATACGTCCTTTTTGGCCAAGTGCATCATTTTCGAAGTTGTGATGCTTTTCCTGAGCTTTAAAGGCGATTCTAATTTACCTCTTGAAATATGTTTTGTGCAATTCTGCCTCATTTTCAAGTCCACTTCTTTGCCTTTCCTCAACAGATTTTTGGAATTGAGTAGTTCTTTATAACTGCAGGTTTGTGAATTTCTGTGCCCCTGAGCTCCAATTTTGAAATCCCATTTTTGTGAGCTGACCGCAAATCCACAATATTGCTTCAGGACCTATACTGGTTCCAGGGGTGGCTATACTGGTTCCCTACTGTTGGCTGAGGCTTTGGTTAATTCTTCTTCCTGAACGGGAATTTAGACTGACATGTGCCCGTCCAAATGCCTTCATCTACTCTCTGATTGGTTCTCCCTCTTCCCTTTCATCCTCTGCACAATTAGCAAACTGTGCGAACCAGGAGGTTATAGGGGTTGACTCTCCAAAGTTGGGAGATTGATAGTAAAGCAGTTGGAATGCCAAATTGGAGCACAAGGAGAGGAAAAATTAGGAGACTTTTAGAAACCTTTCGCCAAAACAGTGTGTTCATTCTCTAGTTTTCCCATACATGTTATAACTGTAGTGATATTCCCTTCTACCTGGAGATTTGGGACCCATGGAATGGTGGCATGCATTACTACATTAAAGGGTCTGCATTTTCTCTCCCAGTCTCACCAGTCCTCTCATTCCCCGGTGTCCAGCCTTATGTCTCATCCAGCTGTCTTTGCAGATAGGGTCATTTCAGGTTTCATCAGAACCCCTGAAGGAATTGTGTAAGAATTAAGCTCTTATTTTGTTTTGTTTTTGAAATTCATTTTTATAATGGGGTTGAACTGATTTTCACGGACGTGTTTATGCCGGTCTAGACACAATTGATTCCCTTATGGAAACATATCAATACATAGGTTTTAAGATTTTTTACTAGTCAGATATATTCCTCTGTGTGGAATAGGGGTGTTGAATCCCGTTCACTGAGGAAAGTGTAGGTCTTGTCTATTCTGTATTTGGTTTATGGAATGGTACCTGTGCTAATATCAAATTCTGGTTTTATGCATCACCCCACCTCTACTTTCCCCTTAAGCAGGCATAAGAGTGTTTTCTAAATGTGAGACTCTGTTCTCTTTCCTAATTCAGTTCATGTGTTGTGATGTTGACATTACCTCTATAAGTGATATCGTGTGATTAGATTCTTTTTCTGTGTGACTTATTGCACTTAGAATCATCGTACCTTAATCCACTCACTATGCTGCTACTGGCCTTATGGCATTGATATCACGTCTGAGGGATATTCCTTTGTACAAAATTACCACAAGTTCTTTATGCATTTCTCTTTTTCCTGGGATATTTTATGTGTACCGAAGTGGAGGTTCTTGTATGCAGAGCAGCCCTAAATTTGGGGGTGCCTGTGTCTTGTTGATATTTAGTCTTCCCAAGTCATATGCCCATGAGTTGAAGTCCCCTTTGCTCGGGGGCTTCTTATTTTAGATGTTTTAGGAAACAGCATACCCCTCTTCAGAGTGGCTCTTGGATATTTATACCCCACCCATCAGCGTGACCAGGCTCCGTGTTCTCCATGGCCTCTCCTGCATTTCTGGTTTGTACACATTTTTTGGATGGCCTTTCTGAGCAGTGGAAATTGAGACTTCTTTGTTGAGCGGACTTGCATTTCCCGCTTGCTTGGTTGGCCAAAAATTCTGTATGTGTTTTTTTCCTGAAGATATTCACGAAAAAAAACGCATACACCCTTTTGCCGAACTGCATCATTTTAGAAATTCTGCTGCTTTTCATATGCTTTAACTGTGAGTACAATCTACCTTTTGAAATCTGTTTCCTTCAATTCTGCCGCTCATTCAGATCCTCTTCGTTGCCTTAGCTGAATATATTTTTGGATGTTGGTTATCATTTATATCTTTGCAGGTCTTTGAATTGTCTGCTCCTGAGCTCCATTTTTCAACTCGCATTTTTTGTGAGCTGGCCGCCAAACCATTGTATTGCTTCCGGCCCTATTCTGGTTCTGGGGAGGCAGGCTGTGTCATTGGTTAATTCTTCTTCCTAATGGGAAATTAGAGAGACATGTGCCTGTCAAAACTCCTACAGCTAGTCTCTCATTGGTTCCCCCTCTTCCCGTTTATCCTCTGCAGAAATTGCAAACTGTGTGAAACAGGAGGTTAAAGGTGCTGATTCTCCAAGTGGGGAGATTGTTAGTAATGTGGCTGGAATGGCGAACTCCAGCACAAGGAGATCAAAAATGAGGTGCATTTTAGACACATTTCCTGAGCACACGGTGTACGTTCATCTTGGTTTTCCAGGCATGGTTTCGCTCTCAGAAGATTCCTTGAACCTGCAGATTTGGGACCCATGGAATGGGTACCAGGCAGTATTACTTTAAAAGGTCTGCATTTCCTCACCCAGCCTCTCTAACATCTCTTAGCGTGCAGAGCTTCGAGCCTTATATATCATCCTGCTGTGGGTCTACATGTGTTCAATCCATGTTACATCGTAGCCCTTCAAAAAAAGTTGTAAGAATTTCTGTCTGTCTCACTGTTTTTATACATATTTTTAAATTTATTTTTATATTGGTTACAGCTGATTTTCAAAGCTCTGTTTTTTGCTGCTGTGCATCCACTTGATTCATGTACTGTGAGACAACAATAAATTCTTTTTCAGATGCTTACCAGCCATATGTATTATTTTTCATTGACTTGAGTGGGCTGAGTGCAGTTCTTTGAGGTACCGTGTAGGCCTTGTCAGTTATTCAATTTGGTACTTGGAATGGTATCTTTGCTAATTTCAACCTCCTGGATAATACCTCACCCTTCCCCACCTTTCCCATTTAGCAGCCTTATGTCTATTTTCTACATATTTGACTATGTTTCTGTTTTGTAATTTATTTCATGTGTAGCCATTTTTGATTCCACCTTTAAGTGACATCTTATGATATGTGTCTTTTTCTTTCTGACATAAGTCACTTAGAATGATCGTATGTATCTCCTACAGAGTTGTTACAACTGGCCTTATTTCATTGATTTCTGGATGAGTATATTCCTCTCTACATAAGTACCCCATCTCTTTTATCCATTTTATCCTTCCAGGGACATTTATTTTATATCCAAGTTGAGGCCCTTTTTAACAGAGAGGTGGTAAACGTTGGGGTGCCTGTTTTCTGTCGATTTTTGTTTTTCCCAAGGTATACGCCCATGAGTGCAAGTGCCCGATGCTCTGTAGCTCATTTTTTAGATGTTTTAGCAAACACAATACACTTCTCCAGAGTGGCCGTTGGCAAATTACATTTCCACTATCAGCCTCACAGGGCTCCCTTTTCTCCTCACCCTGTCCTGCATTTCGGGTGTTTACACTTTATGTGGATGGCCTTTCTGACTGATGTGAAGTGATATATTTTGTAGTATTGATTTCCAGTGCCCACTTGTTTGGTTGGATAAAAAGTGTGTATGGCCTTTACTTGAATATATTCAGAAAAAATGCATACGCCCTTTTTGGCCAACTGCATCATTGGCGATGTTCAGCCCCTTTTCGTGTGCTTTAATGGGGAGTCCTTTCTACCTCTTCAAATCTGTTTCCTGCCACTCTCCCTTGCTTACAAGTCCTTTTCTGTGACTTACCTCAAGACATTTTTTGACAATAGATATTTTCAACTCTGCAGTTTCATGAATTTTAGTGCCCCTGAGTTCCATTTTTCAACTTGTGTTTTTGGAAACTGGACACAAAACAGCGGGATTTCCTCTAGCACTATTCTGTTTCCGTGGGCAATTCTAGCCTTTGATGAATTTGTCTTCCGGATTGGAAATTACAGTCGCATGTGCCTGTCCGAACACCTAGGACTTGTCTCTGAATTTTTCTCATCCTTCCACTTCATCCTCTAGACAAATTCCAAACTGTGTTCAACAGGATGTTGACGGTGCTGATATCCCAAAGTGAGGAGATTGTTAGGAAAGATGCTGGAGGGGTGAACCCGAGCACCAGGCGATGAGGAGATGAGGTGCCTTTTCCAAACTGTTTCCGATCAAACGGTGTACCATGCTCTAGGTGTGACAGGCATGTTTTAGCCGTAGGAATGGTCCCGTGCATATAAGGAGAACACCAGGGATTTTTCCAAATCAGTGCCTCCCTGAACCCCAAACTGGGGAATTTTTAAGCTATGGCTACATATATGTCCATTAACGGCCTTGGGAAATAGGCAGAGTCCAAACGTTAGATGATTGAAATCTTCAGAGTCAGAAGTGCTCACCATCGGCCTTGATTAGGTTACATTTTATCTGTCATTGATAGATGATGTCAATAAAAATATCTATTCTTTTTCAGATTATTTCCCCTTATAGGTTATTGCAAAATATTCAGTGTAGTTCCCTGTGCTATACAGTAGTTCCTTGTTGATGATCTGTTTTATACATAGCAGTGTGTATGTGTTAATCCCAATCTGTTAATTTATCCCTTCTCCTACATTTCCCCTTTGGTAATAATAAATTATAAGATTTTATACTTCTCAGAAATGGGGAAGCTGAAAGAGAGGTATCATTTTCAATGGAAAAGCATTCAAAACAAATTAAAGCTTCAGCCAAGAGTATTCGATGTACATCCTTGGGAATAAATCACTTCATTTCTCTAATGTTGACCTGACAAATAAGACAGACGTCTTCACTAAATTTGCTTATAATAAAGTGATGGAAATATCAGATGTAAGTCTTAGAAACATCTTATTTTACCCGAGCCTTATACACTGCTCTAGGTTGACTACAGTTTGGCTCACACATCTGTTCATTGAAGTTACAACGTTCTCAATTTCTGTTACTGATCCTCCAGAGTGGACCCCAACAGGAGTCCCCGTGCCCAGTGTCATTGGAGCCAACACATCAAGACTGAGTTTGGTTCAGAAGCAAAGGAAACTTTATATTTTGAAAACAGAATGGAGAGGTGAGAGCGTGCACTCCCCCGCAGGCTGTGGGCTGGGCTGCTGTGCAGGGATCCCAGCAGCGTCAGTGGGAGGGAGGGGATTGAGCTCTCGAGGCCTGGGTTGGCTGCAGCTCAGGCTCTATGTCGCGGAGTCTGCATGGGACCCCACTAGCTGAGGTGCCAGCCCAGCCATTCTGCACTAGGAAATCGGGTCTGAAGTGCCGGGTGTGGGACCTCTGCATGCGGAACCCTAGGAGCACGTGAAATTAGACAAAGCACAAAGAAAAAACAGGTTAGACTTTATTTTATTGCCCAGATTCTCTTTTTATCTCCCAGGAATTTTTAATGAACGTTGCCGGAGATGAACACCTCCTCTGCTTTTTGTCCTGTTCCTCATTCTTGGGGTGCTGAGGGTGCAGACCCCTCTTTTGTAACTGCTTCATGCTGAGGTGGGAGCCCTCATACACGGAGGGAGGGGCAAAACTTCTCCCCAGCAGCCTCCAGGTGAAGTTGATTGTCCCCAGGACTCCTGCCTCACTGCTCGTCAACCTGAGCACCAGCATTGGAAGTGTTATAGATTCTAATGACCTTTAAGGGTCCAGGAAAGAGATGCACAGAGATGCTGCTGTGGCAGGTCTCACCCCACCCCACATTTGTTCGGTGACCTTAGGCTGACGGATTTACCAGCCTAGATGCTCTGACCAGTAGTCTGTGCTTTCTTTAAATAGGTCCCTGAATTAATGTACAAACAGCACCATGTGTCAAAGCCCTGATGCTCAACTCCCAGACAGTCCAGGGTCGGTGGTGATCCAGGATCATGACATCCACTGAGTCAACGGCCTTTTGAAGTAGCCAGCAGTCCAGCCGGTCATATTGGCCACCATCACCGTGGTGTCTGTAGGGTTTTCTATGGTGAAATCGTGATATACGTTTCCTCCGCCAAGCTTGTTAGCTCCCGTCCGGGTGCAGTAAGTCCTGCAAGCAGTAGTCTACCCCTTCGGGGCACAGACTTGTTTTCTGAGAGAAACTCAAGGTCAAGTGATGGTCACACGAGTCATCTTGGGGGCCCATTGCCCCCGTTTGTCTCTCTGGAGGTTGGAGTTGGAGGGCCTCCTCACTCGAAGTCAGTTTGTCCGCAGCGCGACCCCTGCAACTTCAGGGCATGATGGGTGGTTAGGATCACCACGTGGGTTCCTTTTCCCTTAGGAGGGAGCTGGCCTTGCGGGGTGCTGATTTCCAGCTTTTTAGATACCCCAGTATCCTGACCTGATGGGGCAGTGGGCAAAGCCCTTGGTGACCATAGTTTACCATACCTGAAGGGCATTCTTGTGTTGCTCCATTTCAAGTGGTCCCAGTTTTTGCACTAAGGCTCCAAGGGCGATGAACCTTTGACCGGGTATGTAGAGGTCAAAGGGTTTAGCTAAATTAGGGAGTTCCTGGGCAAGGTCCTGAATTGACTGCTCTTTCCATTCTTGAAAGGCTGCTTCTGGATTCTATTCAAAAGAATCATCATCATTTCGTATCAGTGTTTCATGTAGAGGCCCAGCTATTAGACTGTAGTTAGGGATCCAGATGCATAAAACCTTAGCCTCCCCAGGAACCCCTAAGCTGTCTTCTAGTTTTAGAAGAGGTAAGGCTGCAAATGGCTTCTTCCCTATCCTGCGATGCGTTTCTCCGAATATCTGTGAGAATGAAGCCCAGGCATGTCACCTTAGCCAGGGATATTTGAGCCTTTTCCTTGGACACCTTCTATCCTTTCTTGGCAAGGTAGTTCAGAGGCGTCTTTAGTAGGCCTGGGGATCAGAATGTCATCTGCATATTGAAGGAGGGTTCCCTTTTACAGAGGTAGAACTTTTAGGTCTTTAGAGGACATTTCCCCAATGAAGGTGTGGGGATTTTTGAACTATTGGGGCAGGACGGCCCAGCATTATTGCTTTTTTTGCATGTTGTGTCCTGCCACTCACAAGCCAAAAGTTCTTGTGACTCTGAGATGAATGGAATACAGAAGAAGGCATCATTGAAGTCTAAAACAGAATGCCATGGCCTGGTGGATGGTAGAATGACCAGCAGAGTGTAGGAAATAGGAGCTACTGGATGTATATCCTCGGTGGCTTCACTGACTGTCCTGATATACTTTACCAGGTCTCCAGCAGCACATGGGTCTCTCGTGGTCAGGCCAATCCCAGGATATGGAGCTCACCTGTGCAGCTACCCAGCAGCCCATGGGGCTCTCCTAGTCAGGCCCTTCACAGGATACAGAGCTCCCCTGGGCAGGTACACCAGCAGGGCTGGACACACCGTAACTGTGCACGTAGCCCAACTTGCAGAGAACCCCCAGCTCACCTGTCGCTCACAGCTGACACAGAAACCTCAGAGCAGGACTTGAACTAACAAAAAGCAGCTCTGACAGGTCTGTGACCCTGGGTATCACTCTGTGCAGCCTCTCTCTTCCTGGTCTTCCAGACACTTCCACTGCAGCCAGGGCACCAGGCCTCTGTCTCCACCCACCATCACTCCTCTCCCTGACTCCTGGGTTCCTCTCATTAGGATAGGGTCTTCTTGAAGTTGTTTTCCACTCATGGACCAGATAAAAATGATAAGAAAACAAGCCGCAGCTGCAGCCCCTTGTCTATCCTGACTCTCAGGAGCCCACACCTGTTCCGTGGGCCTGGCCCGTTTATCAAGTTTCATTTTCTGCAACTGTGAACTCCTGAGGGGTGAGGATTGGCTGAATTGGACAGCCTGACACTGCCTGCCAGCCCTCCCCAGGTGTGCCTGGGTTGAGGTCAATATAAACACCTCTCCAGTCAGCAAGAGACCCTGTTTCTGTGCCTGGTGCCATATTCTCTGCCCCGTCAGCAGTGCCAGTGCTGGGGTGGTGGGAGGGAGTGAGGGGCCGTGGCTTTGTGGGTGGCCCAGTTTGAGGGGGGCTCTGTTGGACATTCTGCAGGAGTTGACAGGCTGCCACCTGCTAAAGAAGAGGATGTGTCACCCATACCTGCCGCTGGAATTTCTCCCCAGGCAGAGGTGAGGAAGTCAAAAAGCAGTGGGTGCCGTGGCAGGAGGGGTATCTCAGGCAGGGAAATGGAAAGCTTCCAGAAGAGCATCTGGGGCCAGGACCATCCTGGCTGGCCTGCTGGCACCAAGTCGGCCTATGTGCTGTCGCTTTTGTGACTCGACAGCCCTTCCTCTAGGCTTGCAAGTTCTTGTACATATTCAGGTGTTTTACCTGGAAAGGGTGGGAAGAGTTCAGCTGCAGCAGGACTGGGGCTCAGCTGACATTTACTCACAGACGCCTCGACACAGTCCCCCAGCTTTGCAATGAGGATGCTCCTTGTGGGGGGGAGCGCTTCTGGCTGCATGGGAGACGATTTCACAACTCTGACCAACTTAAGAATTTTTACCACTGGAGCAAGTGCCCTGATACAATTTTCCTCTGTATAACTGGTAGGTTCTGTTTTTTTTTTTTTTTTCTTTTTTTCTTTTTGGTTCAAGGTAGATTTTAGTTATTCCTCTTTTTTTTTAATTTACAGATATAAGCATGGAAATAATGCATTAATATAAAGAGGTCTGTATGAAGGGAAAAACTTTTTTTCTGTTTTTTTAATTAAATGCTATTTATTTATTTTTAATTTTTTTTAAAATTTATTTATTTCCTTTATACAGCAGGTTCTTATTGGATATCTATTTTATACATATAAGTTTGCACATGTGAATCCCAGTCTCCCAATTCATCCCACCACCACCCTCACATGGCTTTCCCCCCTTGGTGTCCATATGTTTGTTCTCTACATCTGTGTCTCTATCTCTGCCCTGCAAACCGGTTCACCTGTACCATTTTTCTAGGTTCCACATATATGCATTAATATACAATATTTGTTTTTCTCTTTCTGACTTACTTCACTCTGTATGACAGTCTCTAGATCCATCAAGGTCTCTACAAATGACCCAATTTCATTCCTATGTATGGCTGAGTAATATTCCATTGTATATATGTACCACATCTTTATCCATTCGTCTGTCTGTGGGCACTTAGGTTGCTTTCATTACCTGGCTATTGTAAATAGTGCTGCAATGAACATTGTGGTGAATGTGTCTTTTTGATTTATGGTTTTCTCTGGGTATATGCCCAGTAGTGGGATTGCTCGATTATATGGTAATTCTATTTTTAGTTTTTAAAGGAACCTAAATACTGTTCTCCATAGAGATTGTATTGATTTACATTCCCAACAATAGTGGAGGAAGGTTCCTTTTCTCCACACCCTCTCCAGCATTTGTTGTTTGTAGATTTTCTGATGATGCCCATTCTAACAGGTGTGATGTGATAACTCATTGTAGTTTCAATTTCCATTTCTCTAATAATTAGAGATGTTGAGCAGATTTTCATGTGTGTCTTGGCCATCTCTATGTCTTCTTGGAATAAATGTCTATGTAGATCTTCTTCCATTTTTGTATTGGGTTGTTTGTTTTATTAATATTGAGCTGCATGAGATGTTTATATATATTGGAGATTAAGCAATTGTCCATTGATTCGTTTGCAAATATTTTCTGCCATTCTGAGGGTTGTCTTTTCGTCTTGTTTGTAGTTTCCTTTGCTTTGCAAAAGCTTTTACGTTTCATTAGGTCCCAGCTGTTTAGTTTTCTTTTTATTTCATTAGTATAGAAGGTGGATCAAAAAAGATCTTGCTGTGATTTACGTCAGAGTATTCTTCGTAAGTTTTCCTCTCAGAGTTTTATACTGTCCGGTCTTACATTAAGGTCTCTAATCCATTTTGAATATATTTTTATGGATGGTGTTGGGGAGTGTTCTAATTTCATTCTTTTACATGTAGCTGTCCATATTTCCCAGCACCACTGATTGAAGAGACTGTCTTATCTCCATTGTATAGTCTTGCCTCCTTTGTCATAGATTAGTTGACCATAGGTGTGTAGGTTTATCCCTGGGCTTTCTTTTTTTTTTTCCTTTTACACGTTTATTGGAGTATAATTGCTTTACAATGGAGTGTTTGTTTCTGCTGTATAACAAAGTGAATCAGCTATACATATACAAATGTCACCAGATCCCCTCCCTCTTGCATCTCCCTCCCACACTCCATATCCCACCCCTTTAGGTGGTCACAAAGCACCGAGCTGATCTCCCTCTTCTATGTGGCAGCATCCCAGTAGCTATCAGTATTACATTTGGTAATGTATTTATGTCCATGCCACTCTCTCACTTCGTCCCATCTTACCCATCACCCTTCCGGTGTCCTCAGGTCCTTTCCCTATGTCTGTTTCCTTAATCATGTCCTGCCACTAAGTTCTTCAAAATCTTTTTTTTTTCTTCATTAGATTCCGTATATCTCTGTTAACATACAGTATTTGTTTTTCCCTTTCTGACTTACTTCACTGTGTAGGACAGATTCTAAGTCCATCCACCTCAGTACAAATAAGTCAGTTTTGCTTCTTTTTATGGCTGAGTAATATTCCATTGTATATATGTGCCAGATCTTCTTTATCCATTCATCTGTCGATGGACACTTAGGTTCCTTCCATGCCCTGGCTATTGTAAATAGAGCTGAAATGAACATTTTCGTACATAACTCTTTTTGAATTATGGTTTTCGCAAGGCAAATGCCCAGTAGTTGGATTCTTGTGTCGTTTGGTACTTCTATTGTTAGTTATTTAAAGGAACCTCCGTACTGTTCTCCCTAGTGCCCATATCAATTTACATTCCCACCCACAGTGCAAGTGTGTTCCCTTTTCTCCAATAAAGTCCTCTCCAGCATTTATTTTTTTGTAGATTTTTTTTGATGATTGCCGCTCTGACTGCTGTGAGGTGATACCTCACGGTAGTTTTGATTTGCATTTCTCTAATGATTAATGCTGTTCAGCATCCTTTCATGTGTTTCTTGGTAATCTGTATATCTTCTTTGGAGAAATGTCTATTTACGTCTTCTGCCCGTTTTTGAATTGGGTTGTTTGTTTTTGTGATATTGAGCTACATGAGGTGCTTGTAAAGTTTAGAGATTAATCCTTTGTCAATTGCTTCATTTGAAAATATTTTCTCCCATTCTGAGGGTTGTTTTTGCATCTTGTTTATGTTTTCCTGTACTGTGTAAAAGCTTTTAAGTTCCATTAGGTCCCATTTGTTGATTTCTGTTTTTATTTCCATTTCTCTAGGAGGTGGGTCAAAAATGATCTTGCTGTGATTTATGTCATAGAGTGTTCTGCCTATGGTTTCCTCTAAGTGTTTTATAGTGTCTGGTCTTATATTTAGATCTCTAATCAATTTAGAGTTTATTTTTGTGTATGGTGTTATGGAGTGTTCTAATTTCATTCTTTTTTTTTAATTAGTTTCTGCTTTGTAACAAAGTGAATCAGTCATATATATACATCTGTTCCCACATCCCTTCCCTCATGCATCTCCCTCCCTCCCACCCTCCCCATCCCACCCCTCCAGGCAGTCACAAAGCACCCAGCTGATCTCCCTGTGCTCTGTGGCTGCTTCCCACTATCTATCTACCTTACGTTTGGTAGTGTATATATATCCAGGCCTCTCTTTCGCTTTGTCACAGCTTACCCTTCCCCCTCCCCATATCCTCAATTCCATTCTCAAGTAGGTCTGTGTCTTTACTTCTGTCTTACCCCTATGTTCTTCATGACATTTTTTTTCTTAAATTCCATATATATGTGTCAGCATACGGTATTTGTCTTTCTCTTTCTGACTTACTTCACTCTGTATGACAGACTCTAGGTCCATCCACCTCATTACAAATAGCTGAATTTCATTTCTTTTTATGGCTGAGTAATATTCCATTGTATATATGTGCCACATCTTCTTTACCCATTCATCCGATGATGGACACTTTGGTTGTTTCCATCTCCGGGCTATTGTAAATAGGGCTTCTATGAACCTTTTGGTACATGTCTCTTTTTGAATTATGGTTTTCTCAGGGTATATGCCCAGTAGTGGGATTGCTGGGTCATATGGTAGTTCTATTTGTAGTATTTTAAGGAACCTCCATATCGCTCTCCATAGTGGCTGTACCAATTCACATTCCCACCAGCAGTGCAAGAGGGTTCCCTTTTTTCCACACCCTCTCCAGCATTTATTGTTTCTAGATTTTTTAATGATGGCCATTCTGACTGGTGTAAGATGATATCTCATTGCAGTTTTGATTTGCATTTCTCTAATGAGTAAAGATGTTGAGCATCCTTTCATGTGTTTGTTGGCAGTCTGTATATCTTCTGTGGAGAAATGTCTATTTAGGTCTTCTGCCCATTTTTGGATTGGGTTTTTTGTTTTTTTGTTATTGAGCTGCATGAGCTGCTTGTATATTTTGGAGATTAATCCTTTGTCAGTTGCTCCATTTGCAAATATTTTCTCCCATTCTGAGGGTTGTCTTTTGGTCTTGTTTATGGTTTCCTTTGCTGTGCAAAAGCTTTTAAGTTTCATTAGGTCCCACGTGTTTATTTTTGTCTTTATTTCCATTTCTCTAGGAGGTGGGTCAAAAAGGATCTTGCTGTGATTTATGTCATAGAGTGTTCTGCCTATGTTTTCCTCTAAGAGTTTGATAGTGTCTGGCCTTACATTTAGGTCTTTAATCCATTTTGAGCTTATTTTTGTGTATGGTGTTAGGGAGTGATCTAATCTCATACTTTTACATGTCCCTGTCCAGTTTTCCCAGCACCACATATTGAAGAGACTGTCTTTTCTCCACTGTATATTCCTGCCTCCTTTATCAAAGATAAGGTGACCATATGTCCGTGGGTTTATCTCTGGGCTTTCTATCCTGTTCCATTGATCTATCTTTCTGTTTTTGTGCCAGTCCATACTGTCTTGATTACTGTAGCTTTGTAGTATAGTCTGAAGTCAGGGAGCCTGATTCCTCCAGCTCCATTTTTCGTTCTCAAGATTGCTTTGGCTATTCGGGGTCTTTTGTGTTTCCATACAAATTGTGAAATTTTTTGCTCTAATTCTGTGAAAAATGCCAGTGGTAGTTTGATAGGGATTGCATTGAATCTGTAGATTGCTTTGGGTAGTAGAGTCATTTTCACAATGTTGATTCTTCCAATCCAAGAACATGGTACATCTCGCCATCTATTTGTATCCTCTTTAATTCCTTTCATCAGTGTCTTATAATTTTCTGCATACAGGTCTTTTGTCTCCTTAGGTAGGTTTATTCCTAGATATTTTGTTCTTTTTGTTGCAATGGTAAATGGGAGTGTTTCCTTGATTTCACTTTCAGATTTTTCATCATTAGTATATAGGAATGCCACAGATTTCTGTGCATTAATTTTGAATCCTGCCACTTTACCAAATTCATTGATTAGCTCTAGTAGTTTTCTGGCAGCATCTTTAGGATTCTCTATGTATAGTATCATGTCATCTGCAAACAGTGACAGCTTTACTTCTGCTTTTCCGATTTGGATTCCTTTTATTTCCTTTTCTTCTCTGATTGCTGTGGCTAAAACTTCCAAAACTATGTTGAATAAGAGTGGTGAGAGTGGGCAACCTTGTCTTGTTCCTGATTTCAGTGGAAATGGTTTCAGTTTTTCACCATTGAGCACGATGCTGGCTGTGGGTTTGTCATATATGGCCTTTATTATGTTGAGGAAAGTTCCCTCTATGCCTACTTTCTGCAGGGTTTTTATCATAAATGGGTGTTGAATTTTGTCGAAAGTTTTCTCTGCATCTATTGAGATGATCATATGGTTTTTCTCCTTCAATTTGTTAATATGGTGTATCACGTTGATTGATTTGCGTATATTGAAGAATCCCTGCATTCCGGGAATAAACCCCACTTGATCATGGTGTATGATCCTTTTAATGTGCTGTTGGATTCTGTTTGCTAGTATTTTGGTGAGGATTTTTGCATCTATGTTCATCAGTGATATTGGCCTGTAGTTTTCTTTCTTTGTGACATCCTTGTCTGTTTTTGGTATCAAGGTGATGGTGGCCTCGTAGAATGAGGTTGGGAGTGTTCCTCCCTCTGCTATCTTTTGGAAGAGTTTGAGAAGGATAGGTGTTAGCTCTTCTCTAAATGTTTGATAGAATTCGCCTGTGAAGCCATCTGGTCCTGGGCTTTTGTTTGTTGGAAGATTTTTTATCACAGTTTCAATTTCAGTGCTTGTGATTGGTCTGTTCATATTTTCTATTTCTTCCTGATTCAGTCTTGGCAGGTTGTGCATTTCTAAGAATTTGTCCATGTCTTCCAGGTTGTCCATTTTATTGGCATAGAGTTGCTTGTAATAATCTCTCATGATCTTTTTTATTTCTGCAGTGTCAGTTGTTACTTCTCCTTTTTCATTTCTAATTCTATTGATTTGAGTCTTCTCCCTTTTTTTCTTGATGAGTCTGGCTAATGGTTTATCAATTTTGTTTATCTTCTCAAAGAACCAGCTTTTAGTTTTATGGATCTTTGCTATCGTTTCCTTCATTTCTTTTTCATTTATTTCTGATCTGATTTTTATGATTTCTTTCCTTCTGCTAACTTTGGGATGTTTTTGTTGTTCTTTCTCTAATTGCTTTAGGTGCAAGGTTAGGTTGTTTATTCGAGATGTTTCCTGTTTCTTAAGGTGGGATTGTATTGCTATAAACTTCCCTCTTAGAACTGCTTTTGCTGCATCCCATAGGTTTTGGGTCGTCGTGTCTCCATTGTCATTTGTTTCTAGGTATTTTTTTAATTTCCTCTTTGATTTCTTCAGTGATCACTTCGTTATTAAGTAGTGTATTGTTTAGCCTCCATGTGTTTGTATTTTTTACAGCTCTTTTCCTTTAATTGATATCTAGTCTCATAGCATTGTGGTCAGAAAAGATACTTGATACAATTTCAATTTTCTTAAATTTACCAAGGCTTGATTTGTGACCCAAGATATGATCTATCCTGGAGAATGTTCCATGAGCACTTGAGAAAAATGTGTATTCTGTTGTTTTTGGATGGAATGTCCTATAAATATCAATTAAGTCCATCTTGTTTAATGTAGCATTTAAAGCTTGTGTTTCCTTATTTATTTTCATTTTGGATGATCTGTCCATTGGTGAAAGTGTGGTGTTAAAGTCCCCTACTATGATTGTGTTACTGTTGATTTCTCCTTTTATGGCTGTTAGTATTTGCCTTATGTATTGAGGTGCTCCTATGTTTGGTGCATAAATATTTACAATTGTTATATCTTCTTCTTGGATCGATCCCTTGATCATTATGTAGTGTCCTTCTTTGTCTCTTTTAGTAGTCTTTATTTTAAAGTCTATTTTGTCTGATATGAGAATTGCTACTCCAGCTTTCTTTTGGTTTCTATTTGCATGGAATATCTTTTTCCGTCCCCTTACTTTCAGTCTGTATGTGTCTCTAGGTCTGAAGTGGGTCTCTTGTAGACAGCATATATATGGGTCTTGTTTTTGTATCCATTCAGCCAATCTGTGTCTTTTGGTGGGAGCATTTAGTCCATTTACATTTAAGGTAATTATCGATATGTATGTTCCTATTCCCATTTTCTTAATTGTTTTGGGTTCGTTATTGTAGGTCTTTTCCTTCTGTTGTGTTTCCTGCCTAGAGAAGTTCCTTTAGCATTTGTTGTAAAGCTGGTTTGGTGGTGCTGAACTCTCTCAGCTTTTGCTTGTCTGTAAACGTTTTAATTTCTCCATCAAATCTGAATGAGATCCTTGCTGGGTAGAGTAGTCTTGGTTGCAGGTTTTTCTCCTTCATCACTTTAATTATGTCCTGCCACTCCCTTCTGGCTTGTAGAGTTTCTGCTGAGAGATCAGCTGTTATCCTGATGGGGATTCCCTTGTGTGTTATTTGTTGTTTTTGCCTTGCTGCTTGTAATATGATTTCTTTGTGTTTAATTTTTGACAGTTTGATTAATATGTGTCTTGGCGTATTTCTCCTTGGATTTATTCTGTATGGGACTCTCTGTGCCTCCTGGACTTGATTAACTATTTCCTTTCCCATATTAGGGAAGTGTTCAACTATAATCTCTTCAAATATTTTCTCAGTCCCTTTCTTTTTCTCTTCTTCTTCTGGAACCCCTATGATTCGAATGTTGGTGCGTTTAATGTTGTCCCAGAGGTCTCTGAGACTGTCCTCAATTCTTTTCATTCTTTTTTCTTTATTTTGCTCTGCATTAGTTATTTCCACTATTTTATCTTCCACCTCCCTTATCCGTTCTTCTGCCTCAGTTATTCTGCTATTGATCCCATCTAGAGTATTTTTTATTTCATTTATTGTGTTTTTAATCGATGCTTGATTCATCTTTAGTTCTTCTAGGTCCTTGTTAACTGTTTCTTGCATTTTGTCTATTCTATATCCAAGATTTTGGATCTGGGAAATAGAATCTTGGATCATCTTTACCATCATAATTCTGAATTCTTTTTCAGGTAGACTGCCTATTACCTCTTCATTTGTTAGGTCTGGTGAGTTCTTATCTTGCTCCTTCTCCTGCTGTGTGTGTCTCTGTCTTCTCATTTTGCTTATGTTACTGTGTTTGGGGTCTCCTTTTTGCTGGCTGCAGGTTCGTAGTTCCCGTTGTTTTTGGTGTCTGTCCCCAGTGGCTAAGGTTGGTTTAGTGGGTTGTGTAGGCTTCCTGGTGGTGGGGACTAGTGCCTGTGTTCTGGTGGATGAGGCTGGATCTTGTCTTTCTGGTGGGCAGGTCCACGTCTGGTGGTGTGATTTGGGTTGTCTGTGGACTTTTTATGATTTTAGGCCACCTTTGTGCTAATGGGTGGTGTTGTGTTCCTGTCTTGCTAGTTGTTTGGCATAGGGTGTCCAGCACTGTAGCTTGCTGGTCGTTGAGTGAAGCTGGGTGCTGGTGTTGAGATGGAGATCTCTGGAAGATTTTCGCCGTTCGATATTATGTGGAGCTGGGAGGTCTCTTGTTGACCAGTGTCCTGAAGTTGGCTCTCCCACCTCAGAGGCACAGCACTGACTCCTGGCTCCTCAATTTGGGATGATTTGTTGTCTATTCATGTATTCCACAGATGCAGAGTACATCAAGTTGATTGTGATTATTTAATCTGCTGCTTCTGAGGCTGCTGGGAGAGGTTTCCCTTTCTCTTCTTTGTTCTCACAGCTCCTGGGTCTCAGCTTTAGATTTGGCCCTGCCTCTGCGTTTAGGTCGCCGGAGGGCGTCTGTTCTTCGCTCAGACAGGACAGGGTTAAACGAGCAGCCTCTTCGGGGACTCTGGCTCACTCAGGCGGGGTAGGAGGGAGGGGCACGGAGTGCGGGGCAAGCCTGCAGTGGCAGATGTCGGCGTGACGTTGCACTAGACCGAGGCGCGCCGTGTGTTCTCCCAGGGAAGCCGCCCCTGGATTCCGGGACCCCGGCAGTGGCGGGCTGAACAGGCTCCCGGAAGGGCGGTGTGGACAGTGACTTGCGCTCTCACACAGGCTTCTTGGCGGCGGCAGCAGCAGCCCCAGCGTCCCACGCCCGTCTCTGGGCTCCGCCCTTTCAGCCGCGACTCGCGCCTGTCTGTGGAGCCCCTTTAAGCAGCGCTCTTAATCCCCTCTCCTCGCGCACCAGGAAACCAAGAGGGAAGAAAAAGTCTCCTGCCTCTTCGGCAGTTCCAGGGTTTTCCCGGACTCTCTCCCGGCCAGCTGTGGCGCATTAGCCCCCTTCAGGCTGAGTTCTCGCCGTCAGCCCCAGTCCTCTCCCTGTGCTCTGACCGAAGCCCGAGCCTCAGCTTCCAGCGCCGCCCGCCCCAGCGGGCGAGCAGACAAACCTCTCGGCCTGGTGAGTGCCGCTCGGCACTACTCCTCTGTGCAGGAATCTCTCCGCTTTGCCCTACCCAGGTATGTGGGGAGGTTCTTGCCTTTTGGGAGGTCAGGGTTCTTCTGCCAGCGTTCAGTATGTGTTCTGTAGGAGTTGTTCCACGTGTAGCTGTATTTCTGGTGTATCCATGGGGAGGAAGGTGATCTCCGCATCTTACTCTTCCGCCATCTTACCCGGAAGTCCTAATTTCATTCTTTTATGTGTAGGGGTCCAGTTTTCCCAGCACCAATTACTGAAGAGACTGTCTTTTCTCCATTGTATATCCTTAGCTCCTTTGTCATAGATGAGATAGCCATAGGTATGTAGGTTTATTTCTGGGCTTTCTGTCCTGTTCCATTGAACTGTGTTTATGCCAATCTACATACACTTGATTCCATTATGGAGACATATAAATACATAGGTTTCAAGATTTTTACCAGTCAGATATATTCCTCTTCAGTGAATAGGGTGTTTTGTGTCCAGTTCATTGAGAAAGGAGTTGGTCTTGTCTATTAGATATTTGTTATATGGAATGGTATCTGTGCTAATTTCAAACTCTGGTTTTACGCATCACCCCACGTCACCTTTCCCCTTAAGGAGGCATAAGTGTGTTTTCTAAATGTGTAACTCTGTTCTCTTTTGAAATTCAGTTTATGTGTAGCCATGTTTACATTCCCTGTATAAGTGATATATTACAATAAGTTTCTTTTTCTTTGTGGCTCATTTCACTTAGCATCATCGTACATAAAGCCACTCATTATGCTGCTATTGGCCTTATGACACTAATATTATGCCTGAGTGACATTCCATTGTATATAAGTACCACAACATCTCTATCCATTATTTTTTCCTTTCCTGGGATATTTAAAGTGTACTGAAGTTGATGTTCTTGTAAACAGAGCAGCCCTAAACTTTGGGGTGGCTGTGTGTTGTGGATTTTTAGTTTTCCCAAAATACACGCCCATGAGTGGAAGTGTCCTATGCTCTGTAGCTCTGTTTTAGAAAACAACATACAGTCCTCCAGAGAGGCTGTTGACAATTTACATTCTGCCAATCGGCGTAACCAGGCTCCCTTTTCTCCATGGCCTGTCTTGTATTTGTGGTTTTTACACTATTTGCAGATGGCCCTTTTGACCGGAGGTAAGTGACACTTCTATGTAGTGTGGATTTGCAATGCCTGATGGCTTGCTTGGCCAAAAAGGGTGTATGAATTTTTTCCCGAATATATTCAAGAAAATACACATACTCCCTTTTTGGCCAAGGACAACATTGTTGAAGTTCTGTCGCTTTTCATGTGCTTTAAAGACGACTCCAATCTACCTCTTGAAATCTGTTTCCTTAAATTCTGCCTTGCATTCAAATCCTCTTCACTGCCTTACCTCAATATATTTCTGGATGATAGTTGTCCCTTATAACTCTGCAAGTTTGTGAATTGCTGTGCCCCTGATTTCCATTTTTCAAATCGCCTATTTGTGAGGTGGCTGCAATACCACAGGATGGCTTTAGGCCCTAGTCTGGTCCCGGGGCTGCAGGCTGAGCCTTTGGTTAATTCTTCTTCCTGATGTGAAACTAGAGAGACATGTGCCCACCCAAACACCTATAGCTAATCTCTCACTTTTTTCCCCTCTTCCTGTTCATCCTCTGCACAATTTGCAAACTGTGCATAACAGGAAGGTAAATCCGCGGACACTCCAAGTGGGGAGATTTTCAGTAATGTGGATGGAATGGCGAAGCTGAACACGACGAAAGCAAAAATGAGGTACCTTTTAGAAAACATTCCCGATTACACAGTGTATCATCCACTGGGTTTACCATGCATGTTTTAACTGTAGGAAGATTCCCTTAAACCTGGAGAGTTGGGACCACTAGAATGGGTAGCACACAGTATTGCTCTAAGTGGTGTTCTTTTGCTCACACAACCTCAGCAATCTTGTCAGCTCCAAGTGTCCAGTCTTATGTCTCATCCAGCTGTGGGTGTAAAGGTGGTCAATCCAGGTTGCATCACAGGCCCTGAACGTAATTTTTAAGAATTTCTCTGTGTTTCGCTGTTTTTGCATTTTGCTTTTGAAATTTATTTTTATAAGGGGGTTTAGCTGAATTTCAGTGCAGTGTTCATGCCGTTATACACACACATGATCCCTTTACGGAGACATGAGAATACATATGTTTTAAAATTCCTAAAGTCAGATATATTCCTCTGCAATGAATAGGGGGTGTTGAGTCCAGTTCATTGTGCCTGGAGTAGTTGTTGTCTATTACATACTTGGTTTATGTAACGGGATCTGTGCTAATTCAAAACTGTGGTTTTATACATTACCCCACCTCTCCTTTCCCCATAAGCAGTTAGAAGATTGTTATCTAAATGTGTGACTCTGTTGTGTTTGTAATTCAGTTCATGTGTAGCCATGTGTACATTCCCGCTATGAGTCATATCTTATGATATGATTCGTTACTCTGTTCTCTTTCCTAACTAAGTTCATGTGTAGCCATCTTTACAGAACCTTCATAAGTGATATCTTATGATAACTTTCTTTTTCTCTGTGACTTATTTCACTTAGAATCATCGTACCTGGTCCACTCATTTTGCTGTTACTGGCCTTATGACATTGATTTCATGGCTGAGGGAAATTCCATCGTACGTAAGTATCACAATTTCTTGAACCGTTTTTGTCTTTCCTGAGATATTTAAGGTGTACCCAAGTTGAGGTTCTTGTAAGCAGAGCAGCCCTAAATTTTGGGGTGGCTCTGTCTTATTGATTTTCATTTCTCCCAAGATATATTCCATAGACTGGAAGTGCTCTCGGCTCTGTAGCTCTGTTTTTTACTTGTTTTAGTGAACACAATGCACTCCTCCAGAGAGGCAGTTGGCAATTTACATCCTGCCCATCAGCATAACTAGGCTCCCTGTTCTCCAGGGCATGTCTTGCCTTTCTGGTTTTTACACAATTTGCGATGTCCGTTTTGACTGGTGGGTAGTGATACTTCTTTGTAGTGCAGATTTGCATTGCCCGCTTGCTTGCTTGGCCATAAAGGGCGTATGCGTTTTCTCCTGAATATATTCAGGAGAAAACGCATACGCACTTTATGGCGAAGTGCATCATTGTCGAAGTTGTGCCCCTTTTCCTGTGCTTTAAAGGCGATTCCAATGTACCTCTTGAAATCTGTTTCCTGCAATTCTGGTTCGCTTTCAAGTATGCCTCGTTGCCTTCCCTCAACAGATTTTTGGCCGATAGTTGTCCTTTATTACTCTGCCAGTCTGTGAATTGTTGTGCCCCTGAGTTCCATTTTTCAACTCGTTTTTTGTGAGCTGACCGCAAGTCCAAAATTTTGGTTCAGGACCTATACTGTTTCCCGGCGGGTGACTGAGACTGTTGTTAATTCTTCTTCCTGCCAGTAAATTAGAGTGTCATGTGCCCGTCAAAATGCCTAACAGCTACTCTCTCATTGGTTCTCCATCTTCCCTTTCATCCTCTGACAAATTGGCAACCTGTGCTAACCAGGAGGTTAAAGGGTCTGTCTCTCCAAGTTGGGAGATTGATAGTAAAGCAGTTGGAAAATCAGACCGGAGCACCAGGAGAGTGAATATTAGTTGAGTTTTAGAAACCTTTCATATTCACAGTGTGTCCATTCTCTAGGTTTCCCGTACATGTTACAGCTGTAGTAATATTCCCTTCAACCTGGAGAGTTGGGACCAATGGAATGTGTGCCACGCATTATTGCTTTAAATGGTCTGCATTTGCTCACCGAATCTCACCAATCGTCTCAGTCCCAAGTGTCCTGCCTTATGTCACATCCAGCTTTCGTTGTCGATAGGGTCATTCCAGGTTTCATCAGAGCCCCTGAAGGAATTGTCAAGAATTTCCCTGTTTTTTTGTTTTGATTTTGAAATTCCTTTTTATAGTGGGTTTGAACTGATTCTCACTGTCATGTTTATGCCAGTCTAGAAACACTTGATTCCCTTATGGAGACATATCAATACATAGGTTTTAATAATCTTACTAGTCAGATATACTCCTCTGTGGGAAATAGGAGGTTTTGAGTCATTTTCACTGAGTAAGGTGTAGGGCTTGTTTCTTCCGTAGTTGGTTTTGGAACGGTACATGTACTAATATCAAACTCTGGTTTTATGCATCACTCCACCTCCTCTTCCCCCTTAAGCAGGCATAAGAATGTTTTCTAAATGTGAGACTCTGTTATCTTTCCTAACTCAGTTCATGTGTAGCCATGTTTACAGGACCTTCATAAGTGATATCTTATGATATGTTTCTATTTCTCTGTGACTTATTTCACTTAGAATCATCGTACCTGAATCCACTCCTTTTGCTACTACTGACCTCATCACATTGATTTCATGGCTGAGGGATATTCCATCGTACGTAAGTACCACAATTTCTTGAACCATTTTAGTCTTTCCTGGGATATTTCAGGTGTACCCAAGTTGAGGTTCTTGTAAGCAGTGCAGCCCTAAATTTTGGGGTAGCTCTGTCTTATTGATTTTCAGTTTTCCCACGGTATATTTTCTAGACTGGAAGTGTACTTGGCTCTGTAGCTCTATTGTTTACTTGTTTTAGGGAACACAATGCACTCCTCCAGAGAGGCAGTTGGCAATTTACATCCTGCCCATCAGCATAACTAGGCTCCCTGTTCTCCAGGGCCTGTGTTGCCTTTCTACTTTTTACACATTTTGCGGATGTCCCTTTTGTCCGTTGGGAAGTGATACTGCTTTGTAGTGCAGGTTTCCATTGCCCGGATGCTTGGTCGATCAAAAAGTGTGTATGCGTTATCTCCTGAATATATTCAGGACATAACGCATACGCCCTTTTTGGCCCATTGCATCATTGTCGAAGTTGTGCCCCTCTTCCTGTGCTTTAAAGACGATTCCAATGTACCTCTTGAAATCTGTTTCCTGCTATTCTGGCTCGATTTCAAGTCCACCTCGTTGCCTTCCCTCAACAGATTTTTGGACGATAGTTTTCCTTTATTACTTTGCACGTTTGTGAATTGCTGTGCCCCTGAGCTCCATTTTTCAACTCGTTTTTGTGAGCTGACCGCAAGTCCAAAATGTTGGTTCAGGACCTATACTTTTTTCCAGGCTGGTGGCTGAGACATTGATTAATTCTGCTTCCTGCCGGGAAATTAGAGTGATATGTGCCCATCCAAATGCCTAACTGCTACTCTCTCATTGGCTCCCCATCTTACCTTTCAACCTCTGTCAATTGGCAACATGTGAGAACCAGGAGTTTAAAGGGGCTGGCTCTCCAAGTAGGGAGATTTATAGTAAAGCAGTTGGAAAATCAGACCAGAACACCACGAGAGGGAATATTAGTTGAGTTTTAGAAACCTTTCGTATTCACAGTTTGTCCATTCTCTGGGTTTCCCGTACATGTTACAGCTGTAGTAATATTCCCTTCAACCTGGAGAGTTGGGACCCGTGGAATGTGTGCCATGCATTATTGCTTTAAATGGTCTGGATTTGCTCACCAAATCTCACCAATCCTCTCAGTCCCAAGTGTCCTGCCTTATGCCACATCCAGCTTTCTTTGTAGATAGTGTCCTTCCAGGTTTCTTCAGAGCCCCTGAAGGAATTGAAAAGAATTTCCCTGTTTTATTGTTTTGTTTTTGAAATTCCTTTTTATACTGGGTTGGACCTGATTCTCACTGCCATGTTTATGCCAGTCTAGACACACTCGATTCCCTTACAGAGACATATCAATACATAGGTGTTAAGATTCTTACTAATCAGATATATTCCTCTCCGGGAAATATTGGGTTGTGAGTCCCTTTTACTGAGGATGGTGTAGGTCTTGTCTATTCCGTATTTTGTTTTTGGAACGGTACGTGTACTAATATCAAACTCTGGTTTTATGCATCACCCCACCTCTCCTTCCCCCTTAAGCAGGCATAAGATTGTTTTCTAAATGTGAGACTCTGTTCTCTTTCCTAACTCAGTTCATGTGTAGCCATGTTTACAGGACCTTCATAAGTGATATCTTATGATAAGTTTCTTTTTCTCTGTGACATATTTCACTTAGCATCATCGTACCTGAATCCACTCCTTTTGCTGCTACTGGCCTTATGACATTGATTTCATCGCTGAGGGATATTCTATCTTACGTAAGTACCAAAATTTCTTGAACCATTTTTGTCTTTCCTGGGATATTTCAGGTGTACCCAAGTTGTGGTTGTTGTAAGCAGTGCAGCCCTAAATTTTGGGGTGGCTCTGTCTTATTGATTTTCAGTTTTCCCAAGGTATATTCCCTAGACTGGAAGTGCCCTTGGCTCTGTAGCTCTGGTGTTTACTTGTTTTAGGGAACACAATGCACTCCTCTAGAGAGGCAGTTGGCAATTTACATCCCGCCCATCAGCATAACTAGGCTCCCTGTTCTCCAGGGCCTGTGTTTCCTTTCTACTTTTTACACATTTTGCGGATGTCCCTTTTGTCTGGTGGGAAGTGATTCTGCTTTGTACTGCAGATTTGCATTGCCTGCTTGCTTGGTCCATCAAAATGTGTGTATGCGTTATCTCCTGAATATATTCAGGAGATAACGCATACGCCCTTTTTGGCCCATTGCATCATTGTCGAAGTTGTGCCCCTCTTCCTGTACTTTAAAGGCGATTCCAATGTACCTTTTGAAATCTGTTTCCTGCTATTCTGGCTCGCTTTCAAGTCCACCTCGTTGCCTTCCTTCAACAGATTTTGGGACGATAGTTTTCCTGTATTACTCTGCCCATTTGTGAATTTCTGTGCCCCTGAGCTCCATTTTTCAACTCGATTTTGTGAGCTGACCGCAAGTCCAAAATTTTGGTTCAGGACCTATACTGGTTCCCGGCAGGTGGCTGAGACTTTGATTAATTCTTCTTCCTGCTGGGAAATTAGAGTGACATGTGCCCGTCCAAACGCCTAACAGCTACTCTGTCATTGGTTCTCCATCTTACCTTTCATCCTCTGCGAATTCGCAACATGAGAGAACCAGGAGGTTAAAGGGGCTGTCTCTCCAAGTTGGGAGATTGATAGTAAAACAGTTGGAAATTCAAATCGGAGTGCCATGAGAGGGACTATTTGTGGAGATTTAAAAGCCTTTCGTATTCACAGTGTGTCCATTCTCTAGGTTTCCCGTACATGTTATAGCTGTAGTAATATTACCTTCAACCTGGAGAGTTGGGACCCTTGGAATGTGTGTCACGCATTATTGCTTTAAATGGTCTGCATTTGCTCACCAAATCTCACCAATCCTTTCAGGCCCAGTGTTCAGACTTATGCCACATCCAGCTGTCATGGTAGATAGTGTCATTCCAGGTTTCATCAGTGCCCCTGAAGGAATTGTAAAGAATTTCCCAGTTTTATTGTTTTGTTTGTGAAATTCCTATTTATAGTGGGTTTGAGCTGAATCTCACTGCCATGTTTATGCGAGTCTAGACACACTTGTTTCCCTTACGGAGACATATCGATACATAGGTTTTAATATTCTTACTAGTCAGATATATTCCTCTGCGGGAAATATTGGGTTTTGAGTCCCTTTCACTGAGGAAGTTGCAGGTCTTTTCTCTTCCGTAGTTGGTTTTTGGAACGGTACATGTACTAATATCAAACTCTGGTTTTATGCATCACCCCACCTCTCCTTCCCCCTTAAGCAGGCAAAAGACAGTTTTCTAAATGTGAGACTGTGTTCTGTTTCCTAACTCTGTTCAGGTGTAGCCATGTTTACAGGACCTTCATAATTGATATCTTATGATAAGTTTCTTTTTCTCTGTGACTTATTTCACTTAGAATCATTGTACCTGAATCCACTCATTTTGCTGCTACTGACCTTATGACATTGATTTCATGGCTGAGGGATATTCCATCGTACGTAAGGACCACAATTTCTTGAAACATTTTTTCTTTCCTGAGATACTGAAGGTGTACCCAAGTTGAGGTTCTTGTAACCAGTGCAGCCCTAAATTTTGCGGTGGCTCTGTCTTATTGATTTTCAGTTTTCCCAAGGTATATTCCCTAGACTGGAAGTGCCCTTGGCTCTGTAGCTCTGTTGTTTACCTGTTTTAGGGAACACATTGCACTCCTTCAGAGAGGCTGTTGACAGTTTACATCGTGTCCATCAGCATAACTAGGCTCCCTGTTCTCCAGGGCCTGTCTTGCCTTGCTGGTTTTTACACATTTTGCGGATGTCCCTTTTGACCGGTGGGTAGTGATACTTCTTTGTAGTGCAGATTTGCATGGCCTGCTTGCTTTCTGGGCTAAAATGGGCATATGCGTTTTTTTCTAAATATATTCTGGAGAAAACGCATATGCACTTTTTGGCCAAGTGCATCATTGTCGACAATGAGCCCCTCTTGCTGTGCTTAAAAGGTGATTCCAATGTACCTCTTGAAATTTCTTTAATGCTATTGTGCCTCGTTTTCAAGTCCGCCTCACTGCCATCCCTCAATTGATTTTTGGACGATAGTTGTCCTTTATTGCGCTGCCAGTTTGTGAATTGCTGTGCCCCAGAGCTCCATTTTTCAACTCGTTTTTTGTAAGCTGGCAGAAAAACCACAATTTTGGTTGAGGACCTATACTGGTTCCTGGCGGGTGGCTGAGACTTTGATTAATTTTTCTTCCTGACAGGAAATTAGAGTGACATGTGCCCGTCCAAATGCCTAAGAGCTACTCTCTCATTGGTTCTCCCTCTTCCCTTTCATCCTCTGCCAATTTGGCAACCTGTGCGAACCAGGAGGTTAAAGGGTCTGTCTCTCCAAGTTGGGAGATTGATAGCAAAGCAGTTGGAAACTCCAACCGGAGCACCAGGATAGGGACTATTAGTTGAGTTTTAGAATCCTTTCGTATTCACAGTGTGTCCATTCTCTACGTTTCCCATACATGTTATAACTGTAGTGATATTCCCTTTTACCTGTCTAGTTGTGACCCATGGAATTGGTGGCATGCATTACAGCTTTAAACGCTCTGCATTTTCTCATCCAATCTCACCAATCCTCTTAGTCCCAAGTGTCCAGCCTTATGTCTCATCCAGCTGTCATTTTAGATGGGGTCATTCCAGGTTTCATCACACCACCTGAAGGAATTGTGTTAGAATTTCGCGGTTTTTTTGTTTTGTCTTTGAATTTCATTTATATAATGAGGTTGAGCTGCTTTTCACTGACGTGTTTATGCCGGTCTAGACACACTTGATTCCCTTACGGAGACATATCAATACGTAGGTATTAATATTCTTACTAGTCTGATATATGCCTCTGCGGGAAAAGGGCTGTTGAGTCCCGTTCACTGAGGAAGGAGTAGGTCTTGTCTATTCTGTATTTGGATTATGCAACGGTACCTGTGCTAATATCAAACTCTGGTTTTGTGCATCTCCCCACCTCTCCTTTCCCCTTAAGCAGGCATAAGTATGTTTTCTAAATGTGAGACTCTGTTCTCTTTCATAATTCAGTTCATGTGTAGCCATGTTTACATTTCCTTCATATGTGATATCTTATGTCATAATGCTCCATGGCTCTTGTCATCATAATGTTCCATGATGCTCGTCATCACAATTATCCATGGCCTTCTCATCACAATGTTCGACCGTCTTGCCATCACATTGCTCCATGCCCTGGTCATCACAATGCTCCATGTCCCTTGTCTTCACAATTCTCCAACTCTTTGTCATCACAATGCTCGATGACACTTCTCATCACAATGTTACATGCTCTTGTCATCACAATTCTCCATGCACTTGTCATCGCAATGCTCCCTGACCCATGTCATAGCAAGCTCCATATGCTTGTCATCACAATGCTTCATGACATTGTTATAAAAATTCTCAATGTCCCTTGTTATGACAATGCTGCATGCCAATGTCATCACAATGCTCCATGACACTTGTCATCACAATACTCCAAGCCCTTGTCACCACAATGCTCCATGCCCTTGTCATCACAATGATCCATGACCTCTGTCATCACAATGATCCCTGACACCTGTCATCACAATGTTCCATGCCCCTTGTGAGTACAGTGCTCCATGATGCTCGTCATCACAATTACCCAAGGTCTTCTCATCACAATGCTTCAGCGTTTTACCATCACAATTCTCCATTCCCTGGTCATCTCAATGCTAGATGTCCCTTGTCATCACAGTTCTCCACGTCCTTGTCATCACAATGCTCCTTGACACTTCTCCTCACAATGATATATGCTCTTGTCATCACAATTCTGCATGCACTTGTCATCACAATGCTCCAGGACTCCTGTCATAGCAAGCTCCATGCGCTTGTCATCACACTGTTTCAAGACCTGGTCATTAAAATTCTCAATGGCCCTTGTCATCACAATGATCCTGGCCCTTGTCATCACAATGCTTCTTTACCTTTGTCATCACAATCCTCCATGACACTTGGCATCACAATGCTCCATGTCATTGGCATCACAATGGAACATGACATATGTCATCACAATGCTCCCTGACACCTGTCTTAACCATAATCCATGACATTGTCATTACAATGCCTCATGCCATTGTCATCACAATGCTCCATGACACTTGTCATCACAATGCTCCAAGACCTTGTCATCACAATGCTACATGCCCTTGTCATCACAATGCGCCATGCCGAATGTCATCACAATAATCCATGAAAATTGTCAGACCAATGCTCCATGCCCCTGTCATCACAATGCTCCATTCCCTTGTCATCACAATGCTCTGTGACTGCAGTCATCACAATGCTTCATGACCTTTTTCATCACAATGCTCTATGCCCTCGTCATCACAAGGCCCTGTGAACTTTGTCACCAAAATGCTCCATGAACTTTTCATCCCAATGCCCTCTGAGCCTTTTCATCACAATGCTCCATGCCTTTGTCAGCACAATGCTTCATGACCCTTGTCATCAAAATGCTCCATGCGCTTGTCAGCTCAATGCTGCATGACGCATGTCATCACAGTGCGCCATGCACTTGTCATCACAATGCTCCCCAAACTTGTCATCACAATACTCCATAAACATTGTCATCAAAAAGCTCCATGCACTTCGCATCAAAATGCTCTCTCACCACTGATATCACAATTTTCCATCCCTAGTCATCACAATACACACTCACCCCTGTCATCACAATGTTCCACGGCCTTGTCATCACAAGGCTCCATGACCCGAGTAATCACAATGCTCCATACCCCTTTTCATCTCAATGCTCCATGAACCCTGTCATCACAACGAACCATGCCCTTCATCATAATGCTTCATGCTATTTTCATCACAATGAAATCAAAATGCTCCATGACTTCTGTCATCACAATGCTCCAAACCCTTGTGATCACAATGCTCCATAACACTTGTCATGACAACGCCCCATGAGGCTCGTCATCACAATTATCCATGGTCTTCTCATCACAATGTTCCATGACCTTTGTCATCACAATGCTCAATATACTTGTCATCACAATGCTCCCTGACACTTGTCGTCATTATTCTCCTTGAACCCTGTCATGACAAGACTCCATGCCTTTTTCATCACAATGATCCATGCCCTTATCATCACAATGCTCCAAGACCCCTGTAATCACAATGCTCCATGCCTTGGTCATCACAAACCTCCATGACGCATGTCATCAGTATGCTCCTCGGACATCTCTCAATATGCTCCATGCCCTTGTAATCACAATGTCCCAAGACCCCTGAAATCACAATGCTCCATGCCCCTTTTCATCAGAATGCTCCATGAGACTTCTCATCACAAGACTCCTTGGTCTTCTCATCAGAGTGCTCCAGGACCTTGTCATCACAATGCTCCATGACCACTTTCATCAGAATACTCCATGAATATTTTCAGCTCAATGTTCCATGATCTTCTCATCAGAATGCTCCATGAACCCTGTCATCACAACGAACCATGCCCATCATCTTAATGCTTCATCCTATTGTCATCACAATGAAATCAAAATGCTCCATGACCTCTGTCATCACAATGCTCCAAACCCTTGTGATCACAATGTTCCATAACACTTGTCATCACAACGCCCCATGACGCTGGTCCTCACAATTATCCATGGTCTTCTCATCACAATGCTCCATAACATTTGTCATCACAATGCTCAATACACTTGTCATCACAATGCTCCCTGACTCTTGCCATCAGTATGCTCTTTGAACCCTGTCATGACAAGGCTCCATGCCTTTTTCATCAAAATGCTCTATGCCCTTTTCATCACAATGCTCCAAGACCCCTGTAATCACAATGCTCCATGCCCTTGTCATCCCAAAGCTTCATGACACATGACTTCAGAATTCTCCATGGCCTTCTCATCACCATGCTCCATGCCCTTTTCATCACAATGCTCCATTCCCTTGTCATCAAAATGCCACATGAGCCCTGTTATCACAATACTTGATGAACATTTTCAGCCCAATGCTCCATGACCTTCTCATCACAATGCCCCATGAACCCTGTCATCACAATGCTCCATGACCCCTGTCATCCCAATGCTCCGTGACTCCAGTCATCAAAATGCTTCATGACCTTTGTCATCCCAATGGTCCATGCCCTTGTCACACAAGGCTCTGTGACCATTGTCACCACAATGATCCCTGAAATATTCATCACAATGCTCTGTGACTCTTGTCATCAAAATGCACCATGCGTTTGTCAGCACAATGATCCATGACACTTGTCATCACAATGCTCCATGCGCTTTTCAGCACAATGCTTTTTGACCCATGTCACCACAATGCTCCACATCCTTGTCACCACAATGCTCCATAAACCGTGTCATCACAATGCTCCATGCTCTTCTCATCAAAATTCTCTCTCACCACTGATATCACAATGTTCCATCACTAGTCTTCACAATACTCCCTCACCCCTGTCATCACAATGTTCCATGACCCCTATCATCACAATGCTACATGCACTTATCATTAAATGCTCCATTACCAATGGCATCACAATGTTCCATAACCACTCTCATCAAAATGTTCCATGACATTTTTCATCAACTTGCTCTATGACCCACTTATCACAATGCTCCCTGCCCTTCTCATCACAACGCACCTCGACCTTGTCATCAAAATGCTCCATGACCTTTGTCATCACAAAGCTCCATGACCATTAGCATCACAATGCACCATGCCCTTGTCATCACAAAGCTCCATGACGCTTGTGATCCCAATGCTTGATGCCCTTCTCATCACAATGCTACATGCCCTTGTCATTACAATCCAACATGACCCATGTATCAAAGTGTTCCGTGCCCTTGTCATCACAATAATCCATGAAACTTTTCTGACCAATTCTCCATGCCCTTGTTATCACAACACACCATTACCACTGTCATAACTCTGCTCCATGACACCTGCCCACACAAGGTTCCACGACCTTGTCATCACAAGACTCCATGACACTTTTCATCACAATGCTCCAAGACAATGTAATCACAATTCTCCATACCCATGTCATCACAATGATCCAGGACACATGTAATCAGAATGCTCCATGGCCTTCTCATTCACGATGCTCCATACTCTTGTCATCACAATGCTCCAAGACTCCTGTAATGACAATGCTCCCTGCCCCTTTTCATCTCAATGTTCCATGAACCCTGTCATAACAATGCACCATGCCCATCATCAAAATGCTTCATACTATTGTCATCACAATGAAATTAAAATGCTCCATGACCCCTGTCATCACAGTGCTCCAAACCCTTGTGATCACAATGTTCCATAACACTTGTCATCACAATGCCCCATGACTCTGGTCATCACAATTATCCATGGTCTTCTCAACACAATGCTCCTTGATCTTTGTCATCACAATGCTCAACACACTTGTCATCACAATGCTCCATGACACTTGTCATCAGAATGTTCCTTGAACCCTTTCATGACAAGGCCCCATGCATTTTTCATCAAAATGATCCATGCACTTTTCATCACAATGCTCCAAGACCACTCTAATCTCAATGCTCCTTGCTCTTGTCATCACAAAGCTCCATTATGCATGTCATCATAATGCTCCATTGTCTTCTCATCACAATGCTCCATTTCTTTGTCATCACAATGCTCCATGACCCCTTTCATAACAATACTCCAAGAACATTTTCAGCCCAATGCTCCATGAACTTCTCATCACAATGCTCCATTACCCCTATCATTACAATTCTCCATGCTCCTTGAAATCAAAATGATCCATGACCGCTGTCATCACAATGATCCAAATCATGGTGATCACATTGTTCCATAACACTTGTCTTCACAACACTTCAGGATGCCTGTCATAACAATACTCCATGCCCTTGTCATCACAATGCTCCATGACCTTATTCATCACAATGCTCAATACACTTGTCATCACAATGCTCCCTGACACTTGTCGTCAGAATGCTCCTTGAAGCCTGTCATGAAAAGGCTCCATGCCTTTTTCATCACAATGCTACATGCCCTTTGCATCACAATGCTCCATGCCATTGTCATCACAATACTCCACAATCTTGTCATCAGAATGCTCCATAACACCTGTCATCACAATGCTCCATGACACCTGTCATCAAAATGCTCCTTGCCCCTTGTCATTACAGTGCTCCATGACGCTCGTCATCACAATTATACATGGTCTTCTCATCACAGTGCTCCACGGTATTGCCATCACAAGGATCCATGACACTTTTCATCACAATGTTACATGATCTTGTCATCACAATTCTCCATGCAATTGTCATCGCAATGCTCCATGAACCCTGTCATAGCAAGCTCCATATGTTTTTTATCACAATGCTTCACGACCTTGTCATCATAATTATCAATGGCCCTTGTCATCACAATGCTCCATGCTCTTCTCATCAAAATGCTCCATGACCCTTGTCATCACAATGCTCCAAGTCCTTGTCATCACAATGCTCCATTACTTTCTCATCACAATCCTCCATGACACTTGGCATCACAATGCTCCATGCCATTGTCATCACAATGGACCATGACATATGTCAATAGAACGCTCCCTGACACCTCTCTTCACAATACACTTGACTTTGTCATAACAATTCTCCATGCCCTTGTCATCACAATGTGCCTTGCCCACTGTCATCAATATAATCCATGAAACTTGTCAGATCAATGTTCCATGCCACTGTTATCACAATGCTCCATGCCCTTGTCATCACAATGCTCCGTGACACCAGTCATCACAATGCTTCATGACCTTTGTCATCACAATGGGCCATGCCCTCGTCATCACAAGGCTCAGTGACTTTGTCACCACAGTGCTCCATGAACTTTTCGTCAAAATGCTCTGTGAAACTTGTAATCACAATGCTCCTTGCCTTTGTCTGCACAATATTCCAGAAGCTTGTCACCAGAATGCTCCTTGTCCCTTGAAATCACAAAGATCTATGACACCTGTCATCACAATTCTCCATGCCACGTGTCATTACAGTGCTCGATGACACTCGTCATCAAAATGCTCCATGGTCTTGCCATCACAATGCTCCTCGGTCTTGCCATCACAATGCTCCATGCCCTGGACATCACAATGCTCCATGTCCCTTGTCATCACAATGCTCCATGACACTTCTCATCACCATGTTACATGCCCTTGTCATCACAATCCTCCATGCCATTGTCATCACAATGGACCATGACATATGTCATCACCATGCTCCCTGACACCTGTCTTCACAATACTCCATGACATTGTCATCACAATGATCCATGCCCTTGTCATCACAATGCTACATGCCCTTGTCTTCACAATGCACCATGCCTACATTCATCACAATAATCCATGAAAGTTGTCAAACCAATTCTCCATGCCCCTATGATCACAGTGCTCCATGCCGTTGTCATCAAAATGCACCAGGAACCCTGTCATCACAATGCTCCGTGACTCCAGTCATCACAATGCTTCATGACCTTTGACATCACAGTGGTCCATGCCCTTGTCATCAGAAGTCTCTGTGACTTTTGTCACCACAATGCTCCATGAACTTTTCATCACAATGCTCCATGACCCTTGTCATCACAAAGCGCCATGCGCTTCTCAGCACAATGCTCCATGACCCATGTCATCACAATGTGTCATGCGCTTGTCATCACAATGCTCCACAACCTTGTCATTACAGTGCTCCATAAACCTTGTCATCACAATGCACCATGCACTTCTCATCAAAATGCTCTCTCAAAACTGATATCACAATGTTCCATCACTAGTCATCACTATACTCCCTCACCCCTCTCATCACAATGTTCCATGATCCCTGTAATCACAATGCTCCATGCCCTTGTCATCACAAAGCTCCATGATGCATGTCATCAGAATGCTCCATGGTTTTCTCATCACAATGCTCTATGCCCTTGCCATCACAATGCTCCATTACCCCTGTCATCACAATGCTCCATGACCACTGTCAACACAGCGCTCCATGACCACTGACAGCACAATGATCTGGGACACTTTTCATCAAAATGCTCCATGACACTTGTCATGACAATGATCTTTGTGCTTGTCATCCCAATTCTCCATGACCCCTGTAATCAGAATGTGCTGTGACGCTTGTCATCCCAGTGTTCCATGACCCTTGGCATCACAATGCCCCATGCCATTGTCATCACAATGCTCCATGAACCCTCTCATCACATTGCTCCATGCACTTGTCATCACAAAGCTCCATGACGCTTGTCATCACAATGCTCGATGCCTTTCTCATCACAATGCTCGATGCCTTTCTCATCACAATGATCCATGCCATTGTCATTACAATCCTCCATAACCCATGTATCACCGTGTTCCCTGCCCTTGTCATCACAATGCTCCATGACCACTCTCTTCACAATAATCCATAAAATTTGTCACATCAATGCTCCATGCACTTGTCATCAAAAGGCTCCATTACCCGTGTCATAACAATGCTCCATGACCCCTGCCATCACAATGTTCCACGGCCTCATCATCACAAGGCTCCATGACCCTTGTTATCACAATGCACCAAGACCTCTGTAATCACAATTCTACATGCCACTTTTCATCTCAATGCTCCATGAACACTGTCGTCACAATGCACCATGCCCATCATCATAATGCTTCATGCTATTGTCATCACAATGAAATCAAAATGCTCCATGACCTCTGTCATCACAATGCTCCAAACCCTTGTGTTCACAATGTTCCATAACACTTGTCATCACAACTCCCCATGACGCTCATCATCACAATTATCCATGGTCTTCTCATCACAATGCTCCATGACCTTTGTCATCACAATGCTCAATACACTTGTCATCACAATGCTCCCTGACACTTATGGTCAGTATGCTCCTTGAACCCTCTCATGACAAGGCTCCATGCTTTTCCATCACAATCATCCATGCCCTATTCATCACAATGCTCCAAGACCCATGTAATCACAATGCTCCATGCCCCTTTTCATCAGAATGTTCCATGATACTTGTCATCACAAGGCTACATGGTCTTCTCCTCACAATGCTCCAGGACCTTGTCATCACAATGCTCCTTTCCATTGTCACCACAATGCTCCATGACCCCTGCCATCATAATACTCAATGAATATTTTCAGCCCAATGCTCCTTGAAATTCTGATCACAGTGCTCCATGACCCCTGTCATCACAATGTTCCATGACCACAGTCATCACAACGCTCCATGACACCAGACAACACAATGATCCGGGACCCTTGAAATCAAAATGCTCCATGACACTTGTCATCAGAATGATCCATGCCCTTCCCATCCCAATGCTTCATGACCCCTGTAATCACAATGCTCCATGACGCATGTCATCACAGTGCTCCATGTCACTTGTCATCAAAATGCTCCATGCATTTGTCAGCAAAATACTACATTACATTTTCATCACAATGCTCCATGCCTTTGTCAGCACAATGCTCCATGACAGGTTTCATCGCAATGCTCCAGGCCCCTGTCAGCATAGTGCTCCATGACCCTTGTCATCACAATGCTCCAAGTCCTTGTCATCACAATGCTCCATTACCTTTGTCATCACAAACCTCCATGACAAATGGCATTACAATACTCCATGGCATTGTCATCAAAATGGGCCACGACTTATGTCTTCACAATGCTCCCAGACACCTGTCTTCACAATACTGCATTACCTTGTCATCACCATGCTCCATGCCCTTGTCATCACAATGCACCATTCACACTGTCATTGCAGTAATCCATGAAACTTGTAAGACCAATGTTCCATGCCCCTGTCCTCACAATGCTCCATGCACTTGTCTTCACAATGCTCCATGACCCATCATCATAATGCTCCATGACCCCTTTCATCTCAATGCTCCATGCTCCTTGAAATCAAAATGATCCATGACCTCTGTCATCACAATGCTCCAAACCATTGTGATCATATTGTTCCACAACACTTGTCATCACAACGCTCCATGATGCCTGTCATCACAATACTTCATGCCCGTGTCATCACAATGCTCCATGAGCTTTGTCATCACAATGTTCAATACAATTGTCATCACAGTGCTCCCTGACACTTGTCGTCAGAATGCTCCTTGAACCCTGTCATGAAAAGGCACCATGCCTTTTACATCACAATGCTCCATGCCCTGTTCATCACAATGATCCATGCCATTGTCATCACAATACTCCACAAGCTTGTCATCATTATGTTGCATGACCCTTGTCATCACAATGTTCCATGACCCCTGTCATCACAATGCTCCGTGACTCCTGTCATCACAATGCTTCATGACCTTTCTCATCACAGTGGTCCATGCCCTCATCATCACAAGTCTCTGTGACCTTTGTCACCACAATGCTCCATGAACTTTTCATCACGATGCTCTGTGACCTTTGTCATCACAATGCACTATGCGTTTCTCAACACAATGTTCCGTGACCCTTGTCATCACAATGCTCCATGCGCTTGTCATTAAAATGCTCCATGATCTTTGTCATCACCCAGATCCATGACCCTTGGCATCACAATGCTCCATGCGCTTGTCATCAAAATGCTCCATGATCTTTGTCATCAACAAGCTCCATGACCCTTGGCATCAGAATGATCCATGCCATTGTCATCACAGTGCTTCCTGAAGCCTCTCAACACATTGCTTCCATTTCCTTATCATCACAAAACTCCACGATGATTGTCATCAAAATGCACAATTCCCATCTCATCACAGTGTTCCATGTCCTTGTCAATACAATTCTCCATGACCCATGTATCACAGTGTTCCTTTCCCTTGTCATCATAATGCTCCATGCCCACTCTCATCAGAATAATCCATGAAAAGTTTCAGACCAATGCTCCATAAACTTGTAATCACAATGCTCCATTACCCCTGTCATGACAATGCTCCATAACCCCTGCCATCAAAATGTTCCACGGCCTTGTCATCACAAGGCTCCATAACCCTTGTCATTACAATGATCCAAGACCCCTGTAATCACAATGCTCCATGCCTTTGTCATCACACAGCTCAATAACGCATGTCATCAGAATGCTCCATGGCTTTCTCATCACAATGCTCCATACCCTTACCATCACAATATTCCATTACCCCTGTCATAAAAATGCTCCATGACCACTGTCATAATGATGTTCCACGGCCTTGTCATCACAATGCTACATGAACCCTGTCATCACAAAGCTCCGTGACTCCAGTCATCACAGTGCTTCATGAACTTTGTCATCACAATGGTCCATGCCCTCATCATCACAATTCTCTGTGAACTTTGTCACCACAATGCTCCATGAACTTTTCATCACAATGCTCTCTGACCATTGTCATCACAATGCTCTATGCCTTTCTCAGCACAATGCTCCATGACCCTTGTCATCACAATGCTCCATGTGCTTCTCAGCACATTGCTCCATGACCCATGTTATCAAAATGTGCCATGCGCGTGTCATCACTGTTCTCCACAATATTGTCATCACAATGCTCCATAAACCTTGTCATCAATATGCTCCAGGCACTTGTCAACAAAATGCTCTCTCACAACTGATATCACTATGTTCCATCACAAGTCATCACAATACTCCCTCACCCCTGTCATCACAATGTTCCATGACCCCTCTCATCACATTGCTACATGCACTTATCATCACAAAGTTCGATGACCCCTGACATCAAAATGTTCCATAACCCCTGTCATCAAAATCTTCCATGACCTTTTTCATCAAATTGCTCCATGACCCTGTCATCACAATGCTCCCTTCCCTTCACAACCCAGTGCACCACGAACTTGTCATCAAAATGCTCCATGACATTTGTTATCACACATCTCCATGACAATTGGCATCACAATGCTCCATGTCATTGTGATCACAATGCTCCATGAACCCTCTCATCACATTGTTCCATGCCCTTGTCATCACAAAGCTCCATGACGATTGCCATCACAATGCTCGATGCCCTTCTCATCACAATGCTCCATGTCCTTGTCATTATAATCCTCCATGACCCATGTATCACAGTGTTCCTTGACCTTGTCATCAGAATGCTCCATGACCACTCTCATCACAATAATCCATGAAACTTTTCAGACCAATGCTCCATGCCCTAGTCATCACAGTGCTCCATTACACCTGTCATAACAATGCTCCATGACCCCTGCTATCACAATGATCCACGGCCTTTTAATCACAAGGCTCCATGACTCTTGTCATCACAATGCTCCAAGAACCCTGTAATCACAATGTTCCATGCAATTGTCATCACAAAGCTCCTTGACGCATGTCATCAGAATGTTCCATGGCCTTCTCATCACAATGTTCCATGCCCTTGTCATCACAATGCTCCAAGTCCCCTGTATTCACAATGTTCCATGCCCTTGTCATCACAAAGATCCATGACGCATGTCATCAGACTGCTCCTTGGCATTCTCATCACAATGCTCCATGCCCTTGTCATCACAATGTTCCAAGACCCCTGTAAACACAATGCTCCATGCCTCTTTTCATCAGTATGGTCCATGAGACTTGTAATCACAAGTCTCCATGGTCTTCTCCACACAATACTCTAGGACTTTGTCATCACAATGCTTCACGACCTTCTCATCAAGATTGTAAATGGCCTTTGTGGTATAATGTTCCAAGCCCTAATCATCACAATGCCCCATTATCTTTGTCATCACATTCCTCCATGACACTTGGCATCACAATGCCCCACGCCATTGTCATCGCAATGGAACATGACATATGTCATCACAATGCTCCCTGACACCTGTCTTCACAATACTCCATGATCTTTTCATCGCAATGCTCCATGCCCTTGTCACCACAATCCGCCATTGCGAATGTCATCACAATAATCCATGAAACTTGTCAGACCAATGCTCCATGCCCTTGTCATCACAAGGCTCCATGCCCTTGTCATCACAATTCTCCATGACCCCACACATCATAATTCTCCGTGAATGCAGTCATCACAATGCTTTATGACCTTTGTCATCACAATGGTCCATTCCCTCATCATCACAGTTCTGTGTAACACGTTTCATCACAATGCTCCATGCCTTTGTCAGCATAATGCTCCATGACCCTTGTCATCACAATGATCCATGCGCTTGTCAGCACTATGCTCCACAACCTTATCATCACAACGCTCCATAAACCTTGTCATCACAATGCTCCTTGCACTTCTCATGTAAATGCTCTCTCACCACTGATATCACAATGTTCCATTACTACTCATCACAATACTCCCTCACCCCTTTCATCACAATGTTCCATGACCCCTATCCTCAAAATGCTACATGTCCTTATCATCATAATGCTCCATGACCACTGACATTACAATGTTCCATAACCCTGTCATGAAAATGTTCCCTGACGATTTTCATCAAATTGCTCCATGACCCTGTCATCACAATGCTCCCTGCCCTTCTCATCACAATGCACAACGCTCTTGTCATCAAAATGCTCCATGACCTTTGTCATCACAAACTCCATGACCCTTGGCATCACAATGCTCCATGCCATTGTCATCACAATGCTCCATGAAACCTATCATCACATTGCTCCTTGCTCTTGTCATCACAAAGCTCCATGATGCTTGTCATCACAATGCTCGATGCCTTTCTCATCACAGTGATCCATGCCCTTGTCATTACAATCCTCCATGACCCATGTATCACCGTCGTTCTGTGCCCTTGTCATCACAATGCTCCATGCCCACTCTCATCACAACAATCCATGAAACATTTCAAACCAATACTCCATGCCCTTGTCATCACAATGCTCCATTACCCCTGTCATAACAATGCTCCATGACCCCTGCCATCACAATGTTCCACGGTGTTGTCATCACAAGGCTCCATGACCCTTGTCATAACAATGCTCCAAGACCCCTGTAATCACAATGCTCCATGCCCCTTTTCATCAGAATGCTCCATGAGACTTGTCATCACAATGTTCCATGGTCTTCTCATCACAATGCTCCAGGACATTGTCATCCGAATGCTCCATTCCCTTGTCATCACAATGCTCCATGCCCATCATCATAAAGCTTCATGCTATTGTCATCACAATGAAATCAAAACGCTCAATGACCTCTGTCATCAAAATGCACCAAACCCTTCTGATCACAATGTTCCATAACACTTGTCATCACAATGCCCCATGACGCTGGTCATCACAATTATCCATGGTCTTCTCATCACAATGCTCCATGATCTTTGTCATCACAATGCTCAAAACATTTATCATGACAATGCTCCCTGACAGTTGTCATCAGTATGCTCCTTGAACCCTGTCATGACAAGGCTCCATGCATTATTCATCACAATGATCCATTCCCTTTTCATCACAATGCTCCAAGACCCCTGTAATCACAATGCTCCATGTCCTTGTCATCACAAAGCTCAATGACGCATGTCATCAGAATGCTCCATTGCTTTCTTATCACAATGCTCCATGCCCTTGTCATCACATTGCTCCAAATCCCCTCTAATCTCAATGCTCCATGCACCTTTTCATCAGAATGCTCCATGCCCTTGTCATCACAATGCTCCATGTCCCTTGTCACGCAATGTTCCAACCCCTTGTCATCAAAATGCTCCATTACCTTTGTCATCACAATCCTCCATGACACTTGGTATCACAATGCTCCATGCCATTGTCATCCCAATGGACAATGACATATGTCATCACAATGCTCCCTGACTCCTGTCTTCACAATACTCCATGACCTTGTCATCACAATGTCCCATGCCCTTGTCATCACAATGCGCCATTCCCACTGTCATCACAATAATCCATGAAACATGTCAGACCAATGTTCCATGCCCCTGTCATCACAATGCTCCATGCCCTTTTCATCACAATGCTCCATGACCCTTGTCATCACAATACTCCGTGACTCCAGTCATCACAATGCTTCATGACCATTCTCCTCACAATGGTCCATGCCCTCGTCACAAAATGCTCTGTGACATTGGTCACGACAATGCTCCATGCCCTTGTCATCTCAATGCTCCATGCCCACTGTCATCACAATAATCCATGAAACTTCTCAGACCAATGTTCCATGCCCCTGTAATCATATTGCTCCATGCCCATGTCATCACAATGCTCCATGACCCCTGACATCACAGTGCTCCGTGACTCCAGTCATCAAAATGATTCATTACCTTTCTCATAACAATGGTCCATGCCCTCGTCACACAAGGCTCTGTGATCTTTGTCACAACAATGCTCCATGAAATTTTCATCACAATGCTCTGTGTCCCTTATCATCACAATGCTCCATGCCTTTGTCAGCACAATGCTTCATGACACTTGTCATCAAAATGCTCCATGCGCTTGTCAGCACAATGCTCCATGACACATGTCATCACAATGTGCCATGCTCTTTTCATCACAATGCTCCACATTATTTTCATCGCTATGCTCCATAAAACTTGTCATCACAATGCTCCATGAACTTCTCATCAAAATGCTCTCTCACCACATATATCACAATGTTCCATCACTAGTCATCACAATACTCGCTCACCCCTGTCATCACAATGTTCCATGACCACTGTCATCACAGTGCTACATGCCCTTATCATCACAATGCTCCATGACCCATGACATCACAATGTTCCATAACCCCTGTCATCAAAATGTTCCATGACAATTTTCATCAAATTGCTCCATGACCCTGTCATCACAATCCTCCCTGCCCTTCTCAACACAGTGCACCACGACCTTGTCATCAAAATGCTCCATGACCTTTGTCATCACAAAGCTCCATGACCCTTGGCATCACAATGCTCCATGCCATTTCATCACAATGCTACATGAAAGCTCTCATCAAATTGCTTCATGCCCTTGTCAACACAATGCTCCATGACGCTTGTCATCACAATGCTCGATACTCTTCTCATCACAATGCTCCATGCCCTTGTCATTACAATCCTCCAAGACGCATGTATCACAGTGTCCGTGCCCTAGTCATCACAATGTTCCATGCCGAATCTCATCAAAATAATCATGAAAATTTCAGACCAATGTTCCATGCCCTTGTCATCACAATGCTCCATTTCCGCTGTCATAACAATGCTCCATGACTCCTTCCATCACAATGTTCCACCGCCTTGGCATCCAAGGCTCCATGACACTTGTCATCACGATGCACCAAGACCACTGTAATCACAATGCTCCATGCCCTTCTCATCACAAAGATCCATGACACATGTCATCAGAATGCTCCATGGCCTTCTCATCACAATGCTCCATGCCCTTGTCATCACAATGCTCCAAGACCCCTGTAATCACAATGATCCATGCCCCTATTCATCAGAATGCTCCATTAGCCTTGTCATCACATGGCTCTATGGTCTTCTCATCACACTGCTCCAGGACCTTGTCATCACAATGCTCAATTCCCTTGTCATCACAATTCTCGTTGACCACTGTCATCACAATACTCCATGAACATTTTCAGGCCAATGCTCCAGGACCTTCTCATCACAATGCTCCATGCCCTTGTCATCACATTGCTTCAAAACCCCTGTAATCTCAATGCTCCATGCACGTTTTCATCAGAATGCTCCATGCCCTTGTCATCACAATGCTCCATGACACTTGTCATCGCAATGTTCCAAGCCTTTGTCATCAAATTCTCCATTACCTTTGTCATCACAATCCTACATGACACTTGGTATCACAATGCTCCATGCCATTGTCATCACAATGGACAATGACATATGTCATCACAATGATCCCTGACACCTGTCTTCACAATACTCCATGACATTGTCATCACAATGTTCCGTGCCCTTGTCATCACAATGCGCCATTCCCACTGTCATCACAATGCTCCATGCCCTTGTCATCACAATGCTCCATGACCCCTGTCATCACAATGCTCCGTGACACCAGTCATCACAATGCTTCATAACCATTGTCCTCACAATGGTCCATGCCCTCGTCACACAAGGCTCTGTGACATTTGTCACTAAAATGCTCCATGCCCTTGTCATCTCAATGCTCCATGCCCACTGTCATCACAATAATCCATGAAACTTGTCGGACAAATGCTCCATGCCCCTGTCATGACATTGTTCCATACCGTTATCATCACAATGCTCCATGACCCCTGACATCACAATGTTTCATAACGCCTGTCACAAAATGCTCCACGACCCATTTCATCACAATGCTTCATGACCCCTGATATCACAAGGTTCCATAAACCCTGTCATCAAAATATTCCATGACCCTTTTCATCAAATTGCTCCATGACCCTATCATCACAATGCTCCCTGCCCTTCTCATCACAATGCACCACGCCCTTGTCATCAAAATGCCCCATGACATTTGTCATCACAAAGCTCCATGACCCGTGGCATCACAATGCTCCATGCCATTGTCATCTCAATGCTCAATGAAATCTCTCATCACATTGCTCCATGCCCTTGTCATCACAATGCTCCATTACACCTGTCATCACAATGCTCCATGACCCCTGCCATCACAATGTTCCACGGACTTGTCATCACAAGGCTCCATGACCCTTGTCATCACAATGCTCCAAGACCTCTGTAATCACAATTCTCCATGACACTTTTCATCTCAATGCTCCATGAACACTGTCATCACAATGCACCATGCCCATCATCATAATGCTTCATGCTATTGTCATCACAATGAAATCAAAATGGTCCATGTCCTCTGTCATCACAATGCTCCAAACCCTTCTGATCACAATGTTCCATAACACTTGTCATCACATGCCCCATGATGCTCGTCATCACAATTATGCAAGGTCTTCTCATCACAATGCTCCATGATCTTTGTCACCACAATGCTCAATACACTTGGCATCACAATGCTCGCTGACACTTGTCATCAGTATGCTCCTTGAACACTGTCATGACAAGGCTCCATGCCTTTTTCATCACAATGATCCATTCCCTTTTCATCACAATGCTCCAAGACCCCCGTAATCACAATGCTCCATGACATTTGTTATCACAATGGTCCATGACCTCGTCACACAAAGCTCTGTGACATTTGTCACCACAATGCTCCATGAAATTTTTATCACAATGCTCTGTGACCCTTGTCATCACAAAGCTCCATGCCTTTGTCAGCACAATGCTCCATGAGCCTCGTCAGGACAATGCTCCAAAACCCAAGTCATCACAATGCACCATGCACTTGTCATCACAGTGCTCCACATCCTTGTCGTCAAAATGCTCCATAAACCTTGTCATCACAATGCTCCATGCACTTCTCCTCAAAATGCCTTCTCACCACTGATAACACAATGTTCCATCACTAGTCATAAAAATACTCCCTCACCCATGTCATCACAATATTCCATGACCCCTGTAATCACAATTCTCCATGCCCTTGTCATCACAAAGCTCCATGACGCATGTCATCAGAATGCTCCATTGCCTTCTCATCACAATGCTCCATGACCTTGTCATCACAATGGTCCAACACCCCTGTAATCACAATGGTCCATGCCCCTTTTCATCTCAATGCTCCATGAACACTGTCATCACAATGCACCGTGCCCATCACCATAATATTTCAAGCTATTGTCTTCACAGTGAAATATAAATGCTCAATGACCTCTGTCATCACAATGCACCAAACCCTTCTGATCACAATGTTCCATAACACTTGTCATCACAATGCCCCATGACGCTGCTCATCACAATTATCCATGGTCTTCTCATCACAATGCTCCATGATCTTTGTCATCACAATGCTCAATACACTTATCATCACAGTGCTCCCTGACAGTTGTCATCAGTATGCTCCTTGAACCCTGTCATGACAAGGCTCCATGCATTTTTCATCACAATGATCCATTCCCTTTTCATCACAATGCTCCAAGAGCCCTGTAATCACAATGCTCCATGTCCCTGTCATGACAAAGCTCCATGACGAATGTCATCAGAATGCTCCATTCCTTTCTCATCACAATGCTCCAAGCCCTTGTCATCACATTGCTTCAAAACCCCTGTAATCTCAAAGCTCCATGCAACTTTTCATCAGAATGCTCCATGCCCTTGTCATCACAATGCTCCATGACCCTTGTCATTGCAATGTTCCACGCCCTTGTCATCAAAATGCTCCATTACAATTGACATCACAATCCTCCATGACACTTGGTATCACAATGCTCCATGCCATTGTCATCACAATGGACAATGACATATGTCATCACAATGCTCCCTGACACCTGTCTTCACAATATCCCATGCCCCTGTCATCACAATGATCCATGTCCTTGTCATCACAATGCTCCATGAACCCTGTCATCACAATGCTCCGTGATTTCAGTCATCACAATGCTTCATGACATTGTCCTCACAATGGTCCATGCCCTCGTCACACAAGGCTCTGTGACCTTTGTCACCACAATGCTCCATGCCCTTGTCATCTCAATGCTCCATGCCCACTCTCATCACAATAATCCATGAAATTTGTCAGACCAATGTTCCATGCCCCTGTCATCACATTGCTGCATGCCGTTGTCATCACAATGCTCCATGACCCCTGTCATCACAGTGCTCCTTGACTCCAGTCATCACAATGATTCATGACCTTTCTCATCACAATGGTCCATGCCCTCATCACACAAGGCTCTGTGATCTTTGTCACCACAATGCTCCATAAAATTTTCATCACAATGCTCTGTGTCCCTTGTCATCACAATGCTCCATGCCTTTGTCAGCACAATGCTCCATGACACTTGTCATCAAAATGCTCCATGCACTTGTCAGCACAATGCTCCATGACACATGTAATCACAATGCGCCATGCTCTTTTCATCACAATGCTCCACATCCCTTTCATCGCTATGCTCCATAAAACTTGTCATCACAATGCTCCCTGCCTTTCTCATCACAATGCTCCACGCCCTTGTCATCAAAATGCCCCATGACATTTGTCATCACAAAGCTCCATGACCCTTGGCATCACACGCTACATGCCATTGTCATCACAATGCTCAATGAAATCTCTAATCACATTGCTCCATGCCCTTGTCATCACAATGCTCCATTACACCTGTCATAACAATGCTCCATGACCCCTGCCACCACAGTGTTCCACGGCCTTGTCATCACAAGGCTCCATGACCCTCGTCATCACAATGCTCCAAGACCTCTCTAATCACAATTCTCCATGCCACTTTTCATCTCAATGCTCCATGAACACTGTCATCACAATGCACCATGCCCATCATCATAATGATTCATGCTATTGTCATCACAATGAAATCAAAATGCTCCATGTCCTCTGTCATCACAATGCTCCAAACCCTTCTGATCACAATGTTCCATAACACTTGTCATCACATGCCCCATGACGCTCGTCATCACAATGATGCAAGGTCTTCTCATCACAATGCTCCATGACCTTTGTCACCACAATGCTCAATACACTTGGCATCACAATGCTCGCTGACACTTGTCATCAGTATGCTCCTTGAACACTGTCATGACAAGGCTCCATGCCTTTTTCATCACAATGATCCATTCCCTTTTCATCACAGTGCTCCAAGACCTCTGTTATCACAATGCTCCATGACTCCAGTCATCACAATGCGTCATGACATTTGTCATCACAATGTTCAATGACCTTGTCACACAAATCTCTGTGACCTTTGTCATCACAATGTTCCATCAAATTCTTATCACAATGCTCTCTGACCCTTGTCATCACAAAGCTCCATGCCTTTGTCAGCACAATGCTTCATGACCCTTGTCATCACAATGCTCGATGTGCGTGTCAGCACAATGCTCCATAACCCATGTCATCACAATGCACCATGCAGTTGTCATCACAATGCTCCACATCCTTGTCATCAAAATGCTCCATAAACCTTGTCATCACAATGCTCCATGCACTTCTCCTCAAAATGCCTTCTCACCACTGATATCACAATGTTCCATCACTAGTCAACACAATACTCCCTCACCCCTGTCATCAAAATATTCCATGACCCATGTAATCACAATTCTCCATGCCCTTGGAATCACAAAGCTCCATGACGCATGTCATCAGAATGCTCCATGGCCTTTTCATCACAATGCTCCATGCCCTTGTCATCACAATGCTCCAACACCCTTGTAATCACAATGCTCCATGCCCCTTTTCATCTCAATGCTCCATGAACCCTGTCATCACAATGCACCGTGCCCATCTCCATAATATTTCATGCTGTTGTCATCACAGTGAAATAAAAATGCTCAATGATCTCTGTCATCACTATGCACCAAACCCTTCTGATCACAATGTTCCATAACACTTGTCATCACAATGCCCCATGACGCTGGTCATCACAATTATCCATGGTCTTCTCATCACAATGCTCCATGATCTTTGTCATCACAATGCTCAATAAACTTATCATCACAGTGCTCCCTGACAGTTGTCATCAGTATGCTCCTTGAACCCTGTCATGACAAGGCTCCATGCATTTTTCATCACAATGATCCATTCCCTTTTCATCACAATGCTCCAAGACCCCTGTAATCACAATGCTCCATGTCCTTGTCATCACAAAGCTCCATGACGCATATCAACAGAATGCTCCATTGCCTTCTCATCACAATGCTCCATGCCCTTGTAATCACATTGCTTCAAAACCCCTGTAATCTCAATGCTCCATGCACCTTTTCCTCAGAATGCTCCATGCCCTTGTCATCACAATGCTCCATGACCTATGTCATCACAGTGCTTCGTGACTCCAATCATCACAATGATTCATGACCTTTCTCATCACAATGGTCCATGCCCTCGTCACACAAGGCTCTGTGATCTTTGTCACCACAATGCTCCATGAAATTTTCATCACAATGCTCTGTGTCCCTTGTCCTCACAATGCTCCATGCCTTTGTCAGCACAATGCTCCATGACACTTGTTATCAAAATGCTCCATGTGCTTGTCAGCACAATGCTCCTTGACACATATCATCACAATGTGCCATGCCCTTTTCATCACAATGCTCCATGACCCCTGACATCACAATGTTCCATAACGCCTGTAACAAAATGCTCCATGACCCATTTCATCACAGTGCTTCATGACCCCTGACATCACAATGTTCCATAACCCCTGTCATCAAAATATTCCATGACCCTTTTATTCAAATTGCTCCATGACCTCTGTCATCACAATGCACCAAACCCTTCTTTTTTTTTCCGAAGTATTTTATTTTTTTGCTTTATAACAAATTTAATCAGTTATACATATACATATGTTCCCATATCCCCTCCCTTTTGCGTCTCCCTCCCACCCTTCCTATCCCACCCCTCCAGGCGGTCACAAAGCACCGAGCTGATCTCCCTGTGCTATGCGGCTGCTTCCCACTAGCTATCTACCTTACGTTTGGTAGTGTATATATGTCCATGCCGCTCTTTCACTTTGTCACAGCTTACCCTTCCCCTCCCCTATCCTCAAGTCCATTCTCTAGTAGGTCTGTGTCTTTATTCCTGTCTTACCCCTATGTTCTTCATGACATTTTTTTTTCTTAAATTCCATATATATGTGTCAGCATACAGTATTTGTCTTTCTCTTTCTGACTTACTTCAGTCTGTATGACAGACTCTAAGTCCATCCACCTCATTACAAATAGCTGAATTTCATTTCTTTTTATGGCTGAGTAATATTCCATTGTACATATGTGCCACATCTTCTTTACCCATTCATCCAATGATGGACACTTAGGTTGTTTCCATATCTGGGCTATTGTAAATAGGGCTGCTATGAACATTTTGGTACATATCTCTTTTTGAATTATGGTTTTCTCAGGGTATATGCCCAGTAGTGAGATTGCTGGTTCATATGGTAGTTCTATTTGTAGATTCTTAAGGAACCTCCATACCGTTTTCCATAGTGGCTGTACCAATTCACATTCCCTCCAGCAGTGCAAGAGTGTTCCCTTTATTCCACACCCTCTCCAACATTTATTGTTTCTAGATTTTTTGATGATGGCCATTTTGACTGGTGTGAAATGATATCTCATTGTAGTTTTGATTTGCATTTCTCTAATGAGTAAAGATGTTGAGCATCCTTTCATGTGTTTGTTGGCAGTCTGTATATCTTCTGTGGAGAAATGTCTATTTAGGTCTTCTGCCCAGTTTTGGATTGGGCTGTTTGTTTTTTTGTTATTGAGCTGCATGAGCTGCTTATAAATTTTGGAGATTAATCCTTTGTCAGTTGCCTCATTTGCAAATATTTTCTCCCATTCTGAGGGTTATCTTTTGGTCTTGTTTATGGTTTTCTTTGCTGTGCAAAAGCTTTTAAGTTTCATTAGGTCCCATGTGTTTATTTTTGTCTTTATTTCCATTTCTCTAGGAGGTGGGACAAAAAGGATCTTGCTGTGATTTATGTCATAGAGTGTTCTGCCTATGTTTTCCTCTAAGAGTTTGATAGTGTCTGGCCTTACATTTAGGTCTTTAATCCATTTTGAGCTTATTATTGTGTATGGTGTTAGGGAGTGATCTAATCTCATACTTTTACATGTCCCTATCCAGTTTTCCCAGCACCACTTATTGAAGAGACAGTCCTTTCTCCACTGTACATTCCTGCCTCCTTTATCAAAGATAAGGTGACCATATGTCCGTGGGTTTATCTCTGGGCTTTCTATCCTGTTCCATTGATCTATCTTGCTGTTTTTGTGCCAGTACCATACTGTCTTGATTACTGTAGCTTTGTAGTATAGTCTGAAGTCAGGGAGCCTGATTCCTCCAGCTCCATTTTTCCTTCTCAAGATTGCTTTGGCTATTAGGGGTCTTTTGTGTTTCCATACAAATTGTGAAATTTTTTGCTCTAGTTCTGTGAAAAATGCCAGTGGTAGTTTGATAGGGATTGCATTGAATCTGTAGATTGCTTTGGGTAGTAGAGTCATTTTCACAATGTTGATTCTTCCAATCCAAGAACATGGTACATCTCTCCATCTATTTGAATCCTCTTTAATTTCTTTCATCAGTGTCTTATAATTTTCTGCATACAGGTCTTTTGTCTCCTTAGGTAGGTTTATTCCTAGATATTTTATTCTTTTTGTTGCAATGGTAAATGGGAGTGTTTTCTTGATTTCACTTTCAGATTTTTCATCATTAGTATATAGGAATGCCAGAGATTTCTGTCCATTAATTTTGTATCCCGCTACTTTACCAAATTCATTGATTAGCTCTAGTAGTTTTCTGGTAGCATCCTTAGGATTCTCTATGTATAGTATCATGTCATCTGCAAACAGTGACAGCTTTACTTCTTCTTTTCCGATTTGGATTCCTTTTATTTCCTTTTCTTCTCTGATTGCTGTGGCTAAAACTTCCAAAACTATGTTGAATAAGAGTGGTGAGAGTGGGCAACCTTGTCTTGTTCCTGATCTTAGTGGAAATGGTTTCAGTTTTTCACCATTGAGGACGATGCTGGCTGTGGGTTTGTCATATATGCCCTTTATTATGTTGAGGAAAGTTCCCTCTATGCCTACTTTCTGCAGGGTTTTTATCATAAATGGGTGTTGAATTTAGTCGAAAGCTTTCTCTGCATCTATTGAGATGATCATATGGTTTTTCTCCTTCAATTTGTTAATATGGTGTATCACGTTGATTGATTTGCGTATATTGAAGAATCCTTGCATTCCTGGAATAAACCCCACTTGATCATGGTGTATGATCCTTTTAATGTGCTGTTGGATTCTGTTTGCTAGTATTTTGTTGAGGATTTTTGCATCTATGTTCATCAGTGATATTGGCCTGTACTTTTCTTTCTTTTTGACATCCTTGCCTGGTTTTGGTATCAAGGTGATGGTGGCCTCATATAATGAGTTTGGGTGTGTTCCGTCCTCTGCTATATTTTGGAAGAGTTTCAGAAGGATAGGTGTTAGCTCTTCTCTAAATGCTTGATAGAATTCGCCTGTGAAGCCATCTGGTCCTGGGCTTTTGTTTGTTGGAAGATTTTTTATCACAGTTTCAATTTCAGTGCTTGTGATTTGCCTGTTCATATTTTCTATTTCTTCCTGATTCAGTCTTGGCAGGTTGTGCATTTCTAAGAATTTGTCCATTTCTTTCAGGTTGTCCATTTTATTGGCATAGAGTTGCTTATAGTAATCTCTCATGATCTTTTGTATTTCTGCAGTGTCAGTTGTTACTTCTCCTTTTTCATTTCTAATTCTATTGATTTGAGTCTTCTCCCTTTTTTTCTTGATGAGTCTGGCTAATGGTTTATCAATTTTGTTTATCTTCTCAAAGAACCAGCTTTTAGTTTTATGGATCTTTGCTATCGTTTCCTTCATTTCTTTGTCATTTATTTCTGATCTGATTTTTATGATTTCTTTCCTTCTGCTAACTTTGTGATGTTTTTGTTCTTCTTTCTCTAATTGCTTTAGGTGCAAGGTTAGGTTGTTTATTCGAGATGTTTCCTGTTTCTTAAGGTGGGATTGTATTGCTATAAACTTCCCTCTTAGAACTGCTTTTGCTGCATCCCATAGGTTTTGGGTCGTCGTGTCTCCATTGTCATTTGTTTCTAGGTATTTTTTTAATTTCCTCTTTGATTTCTTCAGTGATCACTTCGTTATTAAGTAGTGTATTGTTTAGCCTCCATGTGTTTGTATTTTTTACAGCTCTTTTCCTTTAATTGATATCTAGTCTCATAGCATTGTGGTCAGAAAAGATACTTGATACAATTTCAATTTTCTTAAATTTACCAAGGCTTGATTTGTGACCCAAGATATGATCTATCCTGGAGAATGTTCCATGAGCACTTGAGAAAAATGTGTATTCTGTTGTTTTTGGATGGAATGTCCTATAAATATCAATTAAGTCCATCTTGTTTAATGTAGCATTTAAAGCTTGTGTTTCCTTATTTATTTTCATTTTGGATGATCTGTCCATTGGTGAAAGTGGGGTGTTAAAGTCCACTACTATGATTGTGTTACTGTTGATTTCTCCTTTTATGGCTGTTAGTATTTGCCTTATGTATTGAGGTGCTCCTATGTTTGGTGCATAAATATTTACAATTGTTATATCTTCTTCTTGGATCGATCCCTTGATCATTATGTAGTGTCCTTCTTTGTCTCTTTTAGTAGTCTTTATTTTAAAGTCTATTTTGTCTGATATGAGAATTGCTACTCCAGCTTTCTTTTGGTTTCTATTTGCATGGAATATCTTTTTCCGTCCCCTTACTTTCAGTCTGTATGTGTCTCTAGGTCTGAAGTGGGTCTCTTGTAGACAGCATATATATGGGTCTTGTTTTTGTATCCATTCAGCCAATCTGTGTCTTTTGGTGGGAGCATTTAGTCCATTTACATTTAAGGTAATTATCGATATGTATGTTCCTATTCCCATTTTCTTAATTGTTTTGGGTTCGTTATTGTAGGTCTTTTCCTTCTGTTGTGTTTCCTGCCTAGAGAAGTTCCTTTAGCATTTGTTGTAAAGCTGGTTTGGTGGTGCTGAACTCTCTCAGCTTTTGCTTGTCTGTAAACGTTTTAATTTCTCCATCAAATCTGAATGAGATCCTTGCTGGGTAGAGTAGTCTTGGTTGCAGGTTTTTCTCCTTCATCACTTTAATTATGTCCTGCCACTCCCTTCTGGCTTGTAGAGTTTCTGCTGAGAGATCAGCTGTTATCCTGATGGGGATTCCCTTGTGTGTTATTTGTTGTTTTTGCCTTGCTGCTTGTAATATGATTTCTTTGTGTTTAATTTTTGACAGTTTGATTAATATGTGTCTTGGCGTATTTCTCCTTGGATTTATTCTGTATGGGACTCTCTGTGCCTCCTGGACTTGATTAACTATTTCCTTTCCCATATTAGGGAAGTGTTCAACTATAATCTCTTCAAATATTTTCTCAGTTCCTTTCTTTTTCTCTTCTTCTTCTGGAACCCCTATGATTCGAATGTTGGTGCGTTTAATGTTGTCCCAGAGGTCTCTGAGACTGTCCTCAATTCTTTTCATTCTTTTTTCTTTATTTTGCTCTGCATTAGTTATTTCCACTATTTTATCTTCCACCTCACTTATCCGTTCTTCTGCCTCAGTTATTCTGCTATTGATCCCATCTAGAGTATTTTTTATTTCATTTATTGTGTTTTTAATCGATGCTTGATTCATCTTTAGTTCTTCTAGGTCCTTGTTAACTGTTTCTTGCATTTTGTCTATTCTATATCCAAGATTTTGGATCTGGGAAATAGAATCTTGGATCATCTTTACCATCATAATTCTGAATTATTTTTCAGGTAGACTGCCTATTACCTCTTCATTTGTTAGGTCTGGTGGGTTCTTATCTTGCTCCTTCTCCTGCTGTGTGTGTTTCTGTCTTCTCATTTTGCTTATGTTACTGTGTTTGGGGTCTCCTTTTTGCAGGCTGCAGGTTCGTAGTTCCCGTTGTTTTTGGTGTCTGTCCCCAGTGGCTAAGGTTGATGTAGTGGGTTGTGTAGGCTTCCAGGTGGTTGGGACTAGTGCTTGTTTTCTGGTGGATGAGGCTGGATCTTGTCTTTCTGGTGGGCAGGTCCACGTCTGGTGGTGTGTTTTGGGTTGTCTGCGGACTTTTTATGATTTTAGGCCACCTTTCTGCTAATGGGTGGCGTTGTGTTCCTGTCTTGCTAGTTGTTTGGCATAGGGTGTCCAGCACTGTAGCTTGCTGGTCGTTGAGTGAAGCTGGGTGCTGGTGTTGAGATGGAGATCTCTGGAAGATATTGGCCTTTCGATATTATATGGAGCTGGGAGGTCTCTTGTGGACCAGTGCCCTGAAGTTGGCTCTCCCACCTCAGAGGCACAGCACTGACACCTGGCTCCTCAATTTGGGATGATTTGTTGTCTCTTCATGTATTCCACAAATGCAGAGTACATCAAGTTGATTGTGGAGCTTTAATCCGCTGCTTCTGAGGCTGCTGGGAGAGGTTTCCCTTTCTCTTCTGTGTTCTCAGAGCTCCTGGGTCTCAGCTTTGGATTTGGCCCCGCCTCTGCGTGTAGGTCACCGGAGGGCGTTTGTTCTTCGCTCAGACAGGACAGGGTTAAACGAGCAGCCTCTTTTGGGACTCTGGCTCACTCAGGCCGGGCGGGAGGGAGGGGCACGGAGTGTGGGGCGAGCCTGCAGCGGCAGAGGTCGGCGTGACGTTGCACCAGCCCGAGGCGCGCGGTGCGTTCTCCCAGGGAAGCCGCCCGTGGATCCCGGGACCCCAGCAGTGGCGGGCTGCACAGGCTCCCGGAAGGGCGGTGTGGACAGTGACCTGTGCTCGCACACAGGTGTCTTGGCGGCGGCAGCAGCAGCCCCAGCATCCCAGGCCCGTCACTGGGCTCCGCGCTTTCAGTCGTGACTCGCGGCCGTCTGTGGAGCCCCTTTAAGCAGCGCTCTTAATACCCTCTCCTCGCACACCAGGAAACCAAGAGGGAAGAAAAAGTCTCTTGCCTCTTCGGCAGCTCCAGAGTTTTCCCGGACTCCCGTCCAGCTAGCTGTGGCACACTAGCCCCCCTCAGGCTGAGTTCTCGCCGCAAGCACCAAACCCTTCTTATCACAGTGTTCCATAACACTTGTTATCACAATGCACCATGACGCTGGTCATCACAATTATCCATGGTCTTCTCATCACAATGCTCCATGATCTTTGTCATCACAATGCTCAATACACTTATCATCATAATGCTCCCTGACAGTTGTCATCAGTATGCTCCTTGAACCCTGTCATGACAAGGCTCCATGCATTTTTCATCACAATGATCCATTCCCTTTTCATCACAATGCTCCAAGACCCCTGTATTCACAATGTTCCATGTCCTTGTCATCACAAAGCTCCATGACGCATGACATCAGAATGCTCCATTGCCTTCTCATCAGAATGCTCCATGCCCTTGTCATCACATTGCTTCAGAACCCCTGTAATCTCAATGCTCCATGCAAATTTTCATCAGAATGCTCCATGCCCTTGTCATCACAATGCTCCATGACCCTTGTCATCACAATGTTCCAAGCCCTTGTCATCAAAATGCTCCATTACCTTTGTCATCACAATCCTCCATGACCCTTGGTATCACAATGCTCCATGCCATCATCATCACAATGGACAATGACCTATGTCATCACAGTGCTCCCTGACACCTGTCTTCACAATACTCCATGACCTTGTCATCACAATGTTCCATGCCCTTGTCATCACAATGCGCCATGGCCACTGTCATCACAATAATCCATGAAACATGTCAGACAAATGTTCCATGACACTGTCATCACAATGATCCATGCGCTAGTCATCACAATGCTCCATGACCCCTGTCATCACAATGCTCCGTGACTCCAGTCATCACAATGCTTCATGAACTGTGTCCTCACAATGGACCATGCCCTCGTCACACAAGGCTCTGTGACCTTTGTCACCACAATGCTCCATGCCCTTGTCATCTCAATTCTCAATGTGCACTGTCATCACAATAATCCATGAAACTTGTCAGACCAATGTTCCATGCCCTGTCATCATATTGCTCCATGCCCTTGTCATCACATTGCTCCATGACCCCTGTCACCACAGTGCTCCGTGACTCCAGTCATCACAATGATTCATTACCTTTCTCATCACAATGTCTATGCCCTCGTCACACAAGGCTCTGTGATCTGTGTGACCACAATGCTCCATGAAATTTTCATCACAATGCTCTGTGTCCCTTGTCATCACAATGCTCCATGCCTTTGTCAGCACAATGCTCCCTGACACTTGTCATCAAAATGCTCCATGCGCTTGTCAGCACAATGCTCCATGACACATGTCATCACAATGTGCCATGCTCTTTTCATCACAATGCTCCATGAATCCTGACATCACAATGTTCCATAACCCCTGTCACAAAATGCTCCATGACCCATTTCATCACAATGCTTCATGACCCCTGACCTCACAATGTTCCATAACCCTTGTCATCAAAATATTCCATGACACTTTTATTCAAATTGCTCCATGACCCTGTCATCACAATGCTCCCTGCCCTTCTCATCACAATGCACCACGCCCTTGTCATCAAAATGCCCCATGACATTTGTCATCACAAAGCTCCATGACCCTTGGCATCACAATGCTCCATGACATTGTCATCACAATGCTCAATGAAATCTCTCATCACATTGCTCCATGCCCTTGTCATCACAATGCTCCATTACACCTGGCATAACAATGCTACATGACCCCTGCCATCACAATGTTCCACGGCCTTGTCATCACAATGCTCCATGCCTTTGTCAGCACAATGCTCCATGACACTTGTCATCAAAATGCTCCATGCGCTTGTCAGCACAATGCTCCATGACACATGTCATCAAAATGTGCCATGCTCTTTTCATCACAATGCTCCACATCCTTTTCATCGCTATACTCCATAAAACTAGTCATCACAATGCTCAATGCACTTCTCATCAAAATGGTCTCTCACCACATATATCACAATGTTCCATCACTAGTCATCACAATACACGCTCACCCCTGTCATCACAATGTTCCATAACCCCTGTCACAAAATGCTCCATGACCCATTTCATCACAATGCTTCATGACCCCTGACATCACAATGTTCCATAACCCCTGTCATCAAAATATTCCATGACACTTTTATTCAAATTGCGCCATGACTCTGTCATCACAATGCTCCCTGCCATTCTCATCACAATGCACCACACCCTTGTCATCAAAATGCCCCATGACATTTGTCATCACAAAGCTCCATGACCCTTGGCATCACAATGCTCCATGCCATTTTCATCACAATGCTCAATGAAATCTCTCATCACATTGCTCCATGCCCTTGTCATCACAATGCTCCATTAAACCTGTCATAACAATGCTACATGACGCCTGCCATCACAATGTTCCACGGCCTTGTCATCACAAGGCTCCATGACCCTTGTCATCACAATGCTCCAAGACCTCTGTAATCACAATTCTCAATGCCACTTTTCATCTCAATGCTCCATGAACAATGTCATCACAATGCACCATGCCCATCATCATAAAGATTCATGCTATTGTCATCACAATGAAATCAAAATGCTCCATGTCCTCTGTCATCACAATGCTCCAAACCCTTCTGATCACAATGTTCCATAACACTTGTCATCACATGCCCCATGACCTTCGTCATCACAATTATGCAAGGTCTTCTCATCACAATTCTCCATGACCTTTGTCACCACAATGCTCAATACATTTGGCATCAAAATGCTCGCTGACACTTGTCATGAGTATGCTCCTTGAACACTGTCATGACAAGGCTCCATGCCTCTTTCATCACAATGATCCATTCCTTTTTCATCACAATGCTCCAAGAACCCTTTATCACAATGCTCCGTGACTCCAGTCATCACAATGCTTCATGACATTTGTCATCACAATGATCCATGACCTGGTCACACAAAGCTCTGTGACCTTTGTCACCACAATGCTCCATGAAATTTTTATCACAGTGCTCTGTGACCCTTGTCATCACAAAGCTCCATGCCTTTGTCAGCACAATACTCCATGACCCTTGTCATCACAAATCTCGATGGGCGTGTCAGCACAATGCTCCATAACCCATGTCATCACAATGCACCATGCACTTGTCATCACAATGCTCCACATCCTTGTCATCAAAATGCTCCATAAACCTTGTCATCACAATGCTCCATGCCCTTGTCATCACAATGCTCCATGACCCCTGTCATCACAATGCTCCGTGACTCCAGTTATCACAATGCTTCATGAACTGTGTCCTCACAATGGTCCATGCCCTCGTCACACAAGGCTCTGTGACCTTTGTCACCACAATGCTCCATGTCCTTGTCATCTCAATGCTCAATGTGCACTGTCATCACAATAATCCATGAAACTTGTCAGACGAATGTTCCATGCCCCTGTCATCATATTGCTCCATGCCCTTGTCATCACAATGCTCCATGACCCCTGTCATCACAGTGCTCCGTGACTCCAGTCATCACAATGATCCATGACATTTCTCATCACAATGTCCATGCCCTCGTCACACAAGGCTCTGTGATCTTTGTCACCACAATGCTCCATGAAATTTTCATCACAATGCTCTGTGACCCTTGTCATCACAATGCTCCATGCCTTTGTCAGCACAATGCTCCATGACACTTGTCATCAAAATGCTCCATGCGCTTGTCAGCACAATGCTCCATGAAACATGTCATCACAATGTGCCATGCCCTTTTCATCACAATGCTCCATGAACCCTGACATCACAATGTTCCATAACCCCAGTCATCAAAATATTCCATGACCCTTTTATTCAAATTGCTCCATGACCCTCTCATCACCATGCTCCCTGCCCTTCTCATCACAATGCACCACGCCCTTGTCATCAAAATGCCCCATGACATTTGTCATCACAAAGCTCCATGACCCTTGGCATCACAATGCTCCATTCCATTGTCATCACAATGCTCAATGAAATGTCTCATCACATTGCTCCATGCCCTTGTCATCACAATGCTCCATTACACCTGTCATAACAATGCTCCATGACCCCTGCCATCACAATGTTCCACGGCCTTGTCATCACAATGCTCCATGCCTTTGTCAGCACAATGCTCCATGACACTTGTCATCAAAATGCTCCATGTGCTTGTCAGCACAATGCTCCATGACACATGTCATCAAAATGTGTCATGCTCTTTTCATCACAATGCTCCACATCCTTTTCATCTCTATACTCCATAAAACTTGTCATCACAATGCTCAATGCACTTCTCATCAAAATGGTCTGAAACCACATATATCACAATGTTCCATCACTAGTCATCACAGTATTCGCTCACCGCTGTCATCACAATGTTCCATAACCCCTGTCACAAAATTCTCCATGACCCATTTCATCACAATGCTTCATGACCCCTGACATCACAATGTTCCATAACCCCTCTCATCAAAATATTCCATGACCCTTTTATTCTAATTGCTCCATGACCCTGTCATCACAATGCTCCCTGCCCTTCTCATCACAATGCACCACGCACTTGTCATGAAAATGCCCCATGACATTTGTCATCACAAAGCTCCATGACCCTTGGCATCACAATGCTCCATGCCATTATCATCACAATGCTCAATGAAATCTCTCATCACATTGCTCCATGCCCTTGTCATCACAATGCTCCATGACCCCTACCATCACAATATTCCACGGCCTTGTCATCACAAGGCTCCATGACCCTTGTCATCACAATGCTCCAAGACCTCTGTAATCACAATTATCCATGCCACTTTTCATCTCAATGCTCCATGAAAACTGTGATCACAATGCACCATGCCCATCATCATAATGATTCATACTATTGTCATCACAATGAAATCAAAATGCCCCATGTCCTCTGTCATCACAATGCTCCAAACCCTTCTGGTCACAATGTTCCATAACACTTATCATCACATGCCCCATGACCCTCGTCATCAAAATTATGCAAGGTCTTCTCATCACAAGGCTCCATGACCCTTGTCATCACAATGCTCCAAGACCTCTGTAATCACAATTATCCATGCCACTTTTAATCTCAATGCTCCATGAACCCTGTCATCACAATGCACCATGCCCATCATCATAAAGCTTCATGCTATTGTCATCACAATGAAATCAAAATGCTCAATGACCTCTGTCATCACAATGTTCCAAACCCTTGTGATCACAATGTTCCATAACACTTGTCATCACAACGCCCCATGACGCTCGTCATCACAATTATCCATGGTTTTCTCATCACAATGCTCCATGACCTTTGTCATCACAATGCTCAATACACTTGTCATCACAATGCTCCCTGACACTTGTCTTCTGTATGCTCCTTGAACCCTGTCATGACAAGGCTCCATGCCTTTTCCATCACAATGACCCATGCCCTTTTCATCACAATGCTCCAAGACCCCTGTAATCACAATGCTCAATGCCCTTGTCATCACAAAGCTCCATGACGCATGTCATCAGAATGCTCCTTGGACTTCTCATCCCAATGCTCCATGCCCTTGTCATCACAATGCTCCAAGACCCCTGTAATCACAATTCTCCATGCCCCTTTTCATCAGAATGCTCCATGAGACTTGTCATCACAAGGCTCCATGACCCATGTCATCACAATACTACATGAACATTTTCAGCCCAAAGCTCCATGACCTTCTCATCTCACTTCTCCATGACCCTTGTCATCACAATGCTCCATGACCACTGTCATCACAAACCTCCATGACCCCTGACAACACAGTGATCCGGGACTCTTGTCATCAAAATGCTCCATAACCCTTGTCATCAAAATGATCCATGCCCTTGTCATCCCAATTCTCCATGACCCCAGTAATCACAATGCCCCGTGACGCTTGTCATCACAGTGCTCCGTGACCCTTGTCATCACAATGCTCCATGCCTTTGTCAGCAAAATGCTCCATGACCTTGTCATCACAGTCCTCCATGACCCTTGGGATCACATTGCAACATGCTCTTGTTATCTCTGTCTTTATTTTCTGGTTTTTACAGATTTTCGGATGTCCCTTTTGAGTGGTGGGAAGTGACAATTCTTTGTAGTGTGGATTTGCATTGAAGGCTTGCTTGATTGGCCAAAAAGGGCGTATGCATTTTCTCCTAAATATATTCAGCAGAAAATGCATACGCCCTTTTTGGCCAAGTGCATCATTGTCGAAGTTGTTACGCTTTTCCTGTGTTTTAAAGGCGATTTTAATTTACCACTTGAAATATGTTTTGTGCAATTCTGCCTCATTTTCAAGTCTGCTTCGTTGCATTCCCTCAACAGATTTTTGGAAGAGAGTTGTCCTTTATAACTCTGCGGGTTTGTGAATTGCTGTGCCCCTGAGCTCCAATTTTCAACTCGTGGTTTTGTGAGCTGACCGCAAATCCACAATTTTGCCACAGGACCTATACTGGTTCCGGGGGTGCAGGCTGATGCTTTGGTTAATTCTTCCTTCCAGAGGGGAAATTAGAGTGACATGTGTCTGTCCAAATGCCTACAGCTACTCTCTAATTGGTTCTCCCTATTCCCTTTCATCCACTGCACAATTTGCAAACTGTGCGAAGCAGGAGCTTATAGGGGCTGACTCTCCAAGTTGGGAGATTGATAATAAAGCAGTTGGAATGCAAAACTGGAGCACAAGGAGAGGAAAACATTAGGAGCCTTTTAGAAATCTTTTGCCATCACAGGGTGTCCATTCTCTAGGTTTCCCATACATGTTATAACTGTAGTGATATTCCCTTCTACCTGGAGAGTTGGGACCCATGGAATGGGTGGCATGCATTACTGCTTTAAAGAGTCTGCATTTTCTCACCCTATCTCACCAGTCCTCTCAGCCCCAAATGTCCAGCCTTATGTCTCATCTAGCTGTCTTTGCAGATAGGGTCATTCAGGTTTCATCAGAACCCCTGAAGGAATTGTGTAAGAATTTCGCTGTTTTTTTTGTTTTGTTTTTGAAATTCATTTTTGTAATGGGGTTGAGCTGCTTTTCACCGACATGTTTATGTCGGTCTAGACACACTTGATTCCCTTATGGAGACATATCAATATATAGGTTTTAAGATTCTTACTAGTCAGATATATTCCTGTGCTGGGAATTGGGGTTTTGAGTCCCGTTCACTGAGGAAGGTGTAGGTTTTGTCTATTCTGTATTTGCTTCATGGAATGGTACCAGTGCTAATATCAAAGTCTGGTTTTATGCATCACCCCACCTCTCCTTCCCCCTTAAGCAGGCATAAGAGTGTTTTCTCAATGTGAGACTCTGTTCTCTTTCCTCAGTTCATGTGTAGCTATGTTTACAGGACCTTCATAAGTGATATCTTATGATAAGTTTCTTTTTCTGTGTGACTTTTTTCACTTAGAATCATCGTACCTAAATCCACTCATTATGCTGCTACTGGCCTTATGACATTGATTTCATGTCTCAGTGATATTCCATTGTACAAAATTACCACAAGTTCTTTACGAAAATTTCTCTTTCCTGGAATATTTAAGTTGTACTGAAGTTGAGGTTCTTGTATGCAGAGCAGCCCTAAACTTTGGGGTGCCTGTGTCTTGTTGATATTTAGTCTTCCCAAGTTATATGCCCATGAGTGGAAGTGCCCTATGCTCGGTAGCTTTGTATTTTAGATGTTTTAGGAAACAGCATACACTTCTTCAGAGTGGCTCTTGGATATTTATATCCCACCCTTCAGCGTGACTACCTCCCTGTTCTCCATGGCCTCTCCTGCATTTCTGGTTTGTACACATTTTTTGGATGGCCTTTCTGAGCAGTGGAAATTGAGACTTCTTTGTTGTGCAGATTTGCATTTCCCGCTTGCTTGGTTGGCCAAAAATTCTGTGTGTTTTTTTTTCCTGAAGTTATTCATGAAAAAAAACACATACACCCTTTTGCACAACTACATCATTTTAGAAATTCTGCTGCTTTTCATATGCTTTAAATGTGAGTCCAATCTACCTTTTGAAATCTGTTTCCTGCAATTCTGCCTCTCATTCAGATCCTCTTCGTTGCCTTACCTGAATATATTTTTGGACGTTGGTTATCATTTTTATCTTTGCAGGTCTTTGAATTGTCTGCTCCTGAGCTGCATTTTGCAACTCGATTTTTTTGTGAGCAGGCCGCCAAACCATTGTATTGCTTCCGGCCCTATTCTGGTTCTGGGGAGGCAGGCTGAGCCTTTGGTTAATTAGGGTGACATGTGCCTGTCAAAACTCCTACAGCTAGTCTCTCATTGGTTCCCCCTCTTCCCGTTAATCCTCTGCACAAATTGCAAACTGTGTGAAACAGGAGGTTAAAGGTGCTGATTCTCCAAGTGGGGAGATTGTTAGCAATTTGGCTGGAATGGCGAACCCCAGCACCAGGAGATCAAAAATGAGGTGCATTTTAGACCCCTTTTCTGATCACACGGTGTACATTCGTCTCGGTCTCCCAGGCATGTTTTTCTTGTCAGAAGATTCCCTTGAACCTGCAGATTTGGGACCCATGGAATGGGAATCAGGCAGTATTTCTTTTAAAGGTCTGCATTTCCTCACCCAGCCTCTCTAACATCTCTTAGCGTGCATAGCTTCCAGCCTTATATATAATCCTGCTGTGGGTCTACATGTGTTCAATCCATGTTACATCATAGCCCTTCAACAAAAGTTGTAAGAAATTTTGTCTGTCTCACTGTTTTTCTAAATATTTTTAAATTTATTTTTATATTGTTTACAGCTGATTTTCAAAGCTCTGTTTTTTGCTGCTGTAGATCCACTTGATTCATGTACTGTGAGACAACAATAAATTCTTTTTCAGATGCTTACCATTCATATGTATTATTTTCAGTGACTTGAGTGGGCTGAGTGCAGTTCTTTGAGGTACCGTGTAGGCCTTGTCAGTTATTCAATATGGTACTTGGAATGGTATCTTTGCTAATTTCAACCTTCTGGATAATACCTCAACCTTCCTCACCTTTCCCATTTAGCAGCCTTATGTCTATTTTCTACATATTTGACTATGTTTCTGTTTTGTAATTTATTTCATGTGTAGCCATTTTTTATTCCACCTTTAAGTGACATCTTATGATATGTGTCTTTTTCTTTCTGACATACGTCAGTTAGAATGATCGTATGTAACTCCTCCAGAGTTGTTACAACTGGCCTTATTTCATTGATTTCTGGATGAGTAATATTCCACTCTACATAAGTACCCCACCTCTTTTATCCATTTTATCCTTCCAGGGACATTTAGGTTATATCCAAGTTGAGGCCCTTTATAACAGAGAGGTGGGAAACGTTGGGGTGCCTGTTTTCTGTCGATTTTTGTTTTTCCCAAGGTATACGCCCATGAATGCAAGTGCCCTATGCTCTGTAGCTCATTTTTTAGATGTTTTAGCAAACACAATACACTTCTCCAGAGTGGCCGTTGGCAAATTACATTTCCACTATCAGCCTCACAGGTCTCCCTTTTCTCCTCACCCTGTCCTGCATTTCTGGTGTTTACATTTTATGTGGATGGCCCTTCTGACTGATGTGAAGTGATACATTTTGTAGTATTGATTTCCAGTGCCCACCTGTTTTGTTGGATAAAATGTGTGTATGGCCTTTACTTGAATATATTCAGAAAAAATGCATACGCCCTTTTTGGCCAACTGCATCATTGGCGATGTTCAGCCCCTTTTCTTGTGCTTTAATGGGGAGTCCTTTCTACCTCTTCAAATCTGTTTCCTGCCACTCTCCCTTGCTTACAAGTCCTTTTCTGTGACTTACCTCAAGACATTTTTTGACAATAGATATTTTCAACTCTGCAGTTTCATGACTTTTAGTGACCCTGAGTTCCATATTTCAACTTGTGTTTTTGGAAACTGGACACAAAACAGCGGGATTTCCTCTAGTCCTATTCTGTTTCCATGGGCAATTCTAGCCTTTGATGAATTTGTCTTCCATATTGGAAATTAGAGTGGCATGTGCCTGTCCAAACACCTAGGACTTGTCTCTAAATTTTTCTCATCCTTCCGCTTCATCCTCTGGACAAATTCCAAACTGTGTGCAACACATGTTGACGGTGCTGATATCCCCAAGTGAGGAGATTGTTAGGAAAGATGCTGGAGGGGTGAACCCGAGCACCAGGCGATGAGGAGATGAGGTGCCTTTTCCAAACTGTTTCCGATCAAACGGTGTACCATCCTCTAGGTGTGACAGGCATATTTCAGCCATAGGAATGGTCCCGTGCATGTAAGGAAAACACCAGGGATTTTTCCAAATCAGTGCCTCCCCGAACCCCAAACTGGGGAATTTTTGAGCTACGGCTACACATATGTCCATTAAGGGCCTTGGGAAATAGGCAGAGTCCAAACTTTAGATGATTGAAATCTTCAGAGTCAGAAGTGCTCACCATCGGCCTTGCTTAAGTTACATTTTATCTGTCATTGATAGATGATGTCAATAAAAATATCTATTCTTTTTCAGATTATTTCCCCATATAGGTTATTGCAAAATATTCAGTGTAGTTCCCTGTGCTATACAATAGTTCCTTGTTGATGATCTGTTTTATACATAGCAGTGTGTATGTGTTAATCCCAAACTGTTAACTTATCCCTTCTCCTACCTTTCCCCTTTGGTAATAATAAATTATAAGACTTTATACTTCTCAGAAATGGGGAAGCTGAAAGAGAGGTATCATTTTCAATGGAAAAACATTCAAAACAAGATTGAAGCTTCAGCCAAGATTATTCGATGTACATCCTTGGGAATAAATCACTTCATTTCTCTAATGTTGACCTGACAAATAAGACAGACGTCTTCACTGAACTTGCTTATAATAAAGTGATGGAAATATTAAATGTAAGTCTTAGAAACATCTTATTTTACCCGAGCCTTATACACTGCTCTAGGTTGACTACAGTTTGGCTCACACATCTGTTCATTGAAGTTACAATGTTATCAATTTCTGTTACTGATCCTCCAGAGTGGACCCCAACAGGAGTCCCCGTGCCCAGTGTCATTGGAGCCAACAGATCAAGACTGAGTTTGGTTCAGAAGCAAAGGAAACTTTATATTTTGAAAACAGAATGGAGAGATGAGAGCGTGCACTCCCCCGTGGGCTGTGGGCTGGGCTGCTGTGTAGGGATCCCGGCAGCGTCAGCAGGAAGGAGGGGATGGAGCTCTTGAAGGCTGGGTTGGCTGCAGCTCAGGCTCTATGTCGCAGAGTCTGCATGGGACCCCACTAGCTGAGGTGTCGACCCAGCCATTCTGCACTAGGAAATCGGGTCTGAAGTGCCGGGTGTGGGACTTCTGCATGCGGAACCCTAGGAGCACGTGAAATTAGACAAAGCACAGAGGAAAAACAGGTTAGACTTTATTTTATTGCCCAGATTCTCTTTTTATCTCCCAGGAATTTTTAATGAACGTTGCCGGAGATGAACACCTCGTCTGCTTTTTGTCCCGTTGCTCATTCTTGGGGTGCTGAGGGTGCAGACCCCTCTTTTGTAATGCTTCATGCTGAGGTGGGTGCCCTCATACACGGGGGGAGGGGCCAAACTTCTCCCCAGGATCCTCCAGGTGAGGTTGATTGTCCCCAGGGCTCCTGCCTCACTGGGCTTCCACCTAAGCACCAGCATTGGAAGTGTTATAGATTCTAATGACCTTTAAGGGTCCAGGAAAGAGATGCACAGAGATGCTGCGGTGGCAGGTTTCACCCCACCCCACATTTGTTCGGCGACCTTACGCTGACGGTTTTTGCCAGCCTAGATGCACTGACCAGTAGTCTGTGCTTTCTTTAATTAGGTCCCTGAATTAATGTACAAACAGCATCATGTGTCAGATCCCTGCAGGCTCAACTCCGAGACAGTCCAGGTTCGGTGGTGATCCAGGACCATGACGTCCACTGAGTCAACGGCCTTTTGAAGTAGCCAGCAGTCCAGCCGGTCATATTGGCCACCATCACCGTGGTGTCTGTAGGGTTTTCTATGGTGAAATCGTGATATACGTTTCCTCCGCCAAGCTTGTTATCTCCCGTCTGGGTGCAGTAAGTCCTCCAAGCAGTAGTCTGCTCTTTCGGGGTACAGACTTGTTTTCTGAGAGAAACTCCAGGTCAAGTGATGGTCACACGTGTCTTCTTGGGGGCCCATTGCCCCCGTTTGTCTCTCTGGAGGTTGGAGTTGGAGGGCCTCCTCACTCCACGTCAGTGTGTCCACAGAGCGTCCCCTGCAACTTCAAGGCATGATGGGTGGTTAGGGTCACCACGTGGGGTCCTTTTCCCTTAGGAGGGAGCTGGCCTTGTGGGCTGCTGATTTCCAGCTTTTTAGATACCCCAGTATCCTGGCCTGATGGTGCGGGGGGCAAAGCCCTTGGTGACCATAGTTTATCATACCTGAAGGGCATTCCTGTGTTGCCCCATTTCAAGTGGTCCCAGTTTTTGCACTAAGGCTCCAAGGGCGATTAACCTTTGACCGGGTATGTAAAGGTCAAAGGGTTTAGTTAAATTAGGGAGTTCCTGGGCAAGATTCTGAATTGACTGCTCTTTCCATTCTTGAAAGGCTGCTTCTGGATTCTATTCAAAAGGATCATCATCTTTTCGTGTCAGTGTTTCATGTAGAGGCCCAGCTATTAGACTGTAGTTAGGGATCCAGATGCAGAAAACCTTGGCCTCCCCAGGAACCCCTAAGCTGTCTTCTAGTTTTAGAAGAGGTAAGGCTGCAAATGGCTTCTTCCCTATCCTGGGATGCGTTTCTCCGAATATCTGTGAGAATGAAGCCCAGGCATGTTGCGTTAGCCTGGGATATTTGAGCCTTTTTCTTGGACACCTTCTATCCTTCCTTGGCTATGTAGTTCAGAGGCATCTTTAGTAGGCCTGGCAATCAGAATGTCATCTGCATATTGAAGGAGGGTTCCCTTTTACAGAGGTAGAACTTTTAGGTCTTTAGAGGACATTTCCCCAATGATGGTGTGGGGATTTTTGAACCATTGGGGCAGGACGGCCCAGCATTATTGCTTTTGTTGCATGTTGTGTCCTGCCACTCACAAGCCAAAAATTCTTGTGAATGTGAGATGAATGGAATACAGAAGAAGGCATCATTGAAGTCTAATACAGAATGCCATGGCCTGGTGGATGTTAGAATGAGCAGCAGGGTGTAGGAAATAGGAGCTACTTTATGCATATCCTCGGTGTCTTCACTGACTGTCCTGATATACTTTACCAGGTCTCCAGCAGCCCATGGGGCTCTCGTGGTCAGGCCAATCACAGGATATGGAGCTCACCTGGGCTGCACACCCCACCGCACATCCCACGGGGCTCTCGTGGTCAAGTCCCTCCCAGGGTATGGAGCTCACCTGTGCAGCTACCCAGCAGCCCATGGGGCTCTCATAGTCAGGCCCTTACAAGGATAGAGAGCTCCCCTGGGCTTGTACCCCAGCGGGGCTGGACACAGAAGAACCGTGCACATAGCCCACCTGGCAGAGAACCCCCAGCTCACCTGTCACTCACAGCTGACACAGAACACCTCAGAGCAGGACTTGAACTAACAAACAGCAGCTCTGACAGGTCTGTGACCCTGGGTATCACTCTGTGTGGCCTCTCTCTGCCTGGTCTTCCAGACACTTCCACTGCAGCCAGGGCAACAGGCCTCTGTCTCCACCCACCATCACTCCTCTCCCTGACACCTGGGTTCCTCTCGTTAGGATAGGGTTTTCTTGAAGTTGTTTTCCACTCATGGACCACAGAAAATGATAAGAAAATAAGCCGCAGCTGCAGCCCCTTTTCTATCCTGACTCTCAAGAGCCCACACCTGTTCCTTGTGCCTGGCCCGTTTACCAAGGCTCATTTTCTGCAACTGTGAGCCCCAGAGGGGTGAGGATTGGGTGATTTGGGCAGCCTGACACCGCCTGCCAGCCCTCCCCAGGTGTGCCTGGGTTGAGGTCAATATAAACACCTCTCCAGTCAGCAAGAGCTCCTGTAGCTGTGCCTGACGCCATATTCTCTGCCCCGTCAGCAGTGTCGGGGCTGGGGTGGTGGGAGGGAGAGAGGGGCCGTGGCCTTGTGGGTGGTCCAGTGTGAGTGGGGCTCTGCTGAACTATCTGCAGGAGTTGCCAGGCTGCCACCTGCTAAAGAAGAGGATGTGTCAACCATACCTGCCGCTGGAATTTCTCCCCAGACAGAGGTGAGGAAGTAAAAAAGCAGTGGGGGCCGTGGCAGGAGGGGTATCTCAGGCAGGGAAATGGAAAGCTTCCAGAAGAGCATCTGGTGCCAGGACCATCCTGGCTGTCCTGCAGGCACCACGTCGGCCTGCATGCTGTCGCTGGTGTGTCTCCACTGCCCTTCCTCTAGGCTTGCAAGTTCTTGTACATATTCAGGTGTTTTACCTGGAAAGGGTGGGAAGATTTCAGCTGCAGCAGGACTGGGGCTCAGCTCACATTTACTCACAGACGCCTCGACATAGTCCCCCAGCTTTTCAATGAGGATGCTCCTTGTGGGGGGGAGCACTGCTGACTGCATGGGAGATGATTTCCCACTTCTGACCAACTTAAGAATTTTTTACCACTGGAGCAAGTGCCCTGATACGATTTTCCTCTGTATAACTGGTGGATTCTGTTTTTTTTTTTTTTTTTTTTTTCCTTTTTTCTTTTTGGTTCAAGGTAGGTTTTATTTATTCCTCTTTTTTTTAATTTAGAAATATAAACATGGATATAATGCATTAATATAAAGACGTCTATATGAAGGGAAAAACTTTTTTTCTGTTTTATTTTATTAAATGTTATTTATTTATTTTTAATTTTTTAAAATTTATTTATTTCTTTTATACAACAGGTTCTTATTGGATATCTATTTTATACATATAAGTGTGCACATGTGAATCCCAGTCTCCCAATTCATCCCACCACCACCCTCACATGGCGTTCCCCCCCTTGGTGTCCATATGTTTGTTCTCTACATCTGTGTCTCTATCTCTGCCCTGCAAACCGGTTCATCTGTACCAATTGTCTAGGTTCCACATATATGCATTAATATACAATATTTGTTTTTCTCTTTCTGACTTACTTCACTCTGTATGACAGTCTCTAGATCCATCAAGGTCTCTACAAATGACCCAATTTCATTCCTATGTATGGCTGAGTAATATTCCATTGTATATATGTACCACATCTTTATCCATTCGTCTGTCTGTGGGCACTTAGGTTGCTTTCATTACCTGGCTATTGTAAATAGTGCTGCAATGAACATTGTGGTGAATGTGTCTTTTTGATTTATGTTTTTCTCTGGGTATATGCCCAGTAGTGGGATTGCTGGATTATATGGTAATTCTATTTTTTGTTTTTTAAGGAACCTCCATTCTGTTCTCCATAGAGACTTTATCGATTTACATTCCCAACAATAGTGGAAGAAGGTTCCTTTTCTCCACACCCTCTCCAGCATTTGTTGTTTGTAGATTTTCTGATGATGCCCATTCTAACAGGTGTGACGTGATACCTCATTGTAGTTTCGATTTCCATTTCTCTAATAATTAGTGATGTTTAGCAGATTTTCATGTGCGTCTTGGCCATCTCTATGTCTACTTGGAAGAAATGTCTATTTAGATCTGCTTCCAATTTGTATTGGGTTTTTTGTCTTATTAATGTTGACCTGCATGAGCTGTTTATATATATTGGAGATTAATCATTTGTCCATTGATTCATTTGCAAATATATTCTGCCATTCTGAGGGTTGTCTTTTCGTTTTGTTGGTAGTTTCCTTTGCTTTGCAAAAGCTTTTACGTTTCATTAGGTCCCATCTGTTTAGCTTCTTTTTTTTATTTCATTCCTATAGGAGGTGGATCAAAAAAGATCTTGCTGTGATTTACGTCAGAGTATTCTTCGTAAGTTTTCCTCTCATAGTTTTATAGTGTCCGGTCTTACATTAAGGTCTCTAATCCATTTTGAATATATTTTTATGTATGGTGTTGGGGCGTGTTCTAATTTCATTTTTTACATGTAGCTGTCCATATTTCCTAGCACCACTGATTGAAGAGACTGTCTTATCTCCATTGTATAGTCTTGCCTCCTTTGTCATAGATTAGTTGACCATAGGTGTGTAGGTTTATCCCTGGGCTTTCTTTTTTTTTTTTTCCTTTTACACGTTTATTGGAGTATAATTGCTTTACAATGGAGTGTTAGTTTCTGCTGTATAACAAAGTGAATCAACTCTACATATACAAATATCACCAGATCCCCTCCTTCTGGCATTTCCCTCCCACACTCCATATCCCACCTCTTAATGTGGTCACAAAGCACCGAGCTGATCTCCCTGTTCTATGTGGCTGCTTCCCAGTAGCTATCGGTGTTACATGTGGTAATGTATTTATGTCCATGCCACTCTCTCACTTCGTCCAACATTACCCATACGCTTTCCGATGTCCTCAAGTCCTTTCTCTACATCTGTGTCCTTAATCCTGTCCTGCCACTAGGTTCTTCATAATATTTTTTTTTTCTTCATTAGATTCCGTATATCTCTGTTAACATACAGTAATTGTTTTTCCCTTTCTGACTCACTTCACTGGGTAGGACAGATTCTAATCCATCCACCTCAGTACAAATAACTCAGTTTTGCTTCTTTTTATGGCTGAGTAATATTCCATTGTATATATGTGCCAGATCTTCTTTATCCATTCATCTGTCGATGGACACTTAGGTTGCTTCCATGTCCTGGCTATTGTAAATAGAGCTGCAATGAATATTTTTGTACATAACTCTTTTTGAATTATGGTTTTCGCAAGGCAAATGCCCAGTAGTTGGATTGTTCTGTCGTATGGTACTTCTATTGTTAGTTATTTAAAGGAACCTCCATACTGTTCTCCCTAGTGCCCATATCAATTTACATTCCACCCACAGTGCAAGTGTGTTCGCTCTTCTCCAATAAAGGCCTCTCCATCATTTATTGTTTTGTAGATTTTTTTGATGATTGCCACTCTGACTGCTGTGAAGTGATACCTCACGGTAGTTTTGATTTGCATTTCTCTAATGATTAGTGATGTTCAGCATTCTTTCATGTGTTTCTTGGTAATCTGTATATCTTCTTTGGAGAAATGTCTATTTAGATCTTCTGCCCGTTTTTGAATTGGGTTGTTTGTTTTTGTGATATTGAGCTACATGAGGTGCTTGTAAAGTTTGGAGATTATTCCTTTATCAATTGCTTCATTTGAAAATATTTTCTCCCATTCTGAGGGTGGTTTTTGCATCTTGTTTATGTTTTCTTTTACTGTGTAAAAGCTTTTAAGTTTCATTAGGTCCCGTTTGTTGATTTCTGTTTTTATTTCCATTTCTCTAGGAGGTGGGTCAAAAAGGATCTTGCTGTGATTTATGTCATAGAGTGTTCTGCCTATGGTTTGCTCTAAGTGTTTTATAGTGTCTGGTCTTATATTTAGATCTCTAATCAATTTAGAGTTTATTTTTGTGTATGGTGTTATGGAGTGTTCTAATTTCATTCTTTTATGTGTAGGGGTCCAGTTTTCACAGCACCAATTACTGAAGAGACTGTCTTTTCTCCATTGTATATCCTTCGCTCCTTTGTCATAGATGAGATAGCCATTGGTATGTAGGTTTATCTCTGAGCTTTCTGTCCTGTTCCATTGATCTGTGTTTATGCCAATCTACATACACTTGATTCCATTATGGAGACATATAAATACATAGGTATCAAGATTATTACCAGTCAGATATATTCCTCTTCAGTGAATAAGGTGTTTTGTGTCCAGTTCATTGAGAAAGGAGTAGGTCTTGTCTATTGCATATTTGGTGTATGGAATGGTATCTGTGCTAATTTCAAACTCTGCTTTTACGCATCACCCCACATCACCTTTCCCCTTAAGGAGGCATAAGTGTGTTTTCTAAATGTGTAACTCTGTTCTCTTTTGAAATTCAGTTCATGTGTATCCATGTTTACATTCACTCTATAAGTGATATATTACAATAAGTTTCTTTTTCTTTGTGGCTCATTTACCTTGGCATCATCATACCTAAAGCCACTCATTATGCTGCTATTGGCCTTATGACATTGATTTTATGTCTGAGTGACATTCCATTGTATATAAGTACCATGACATCTTTATCTATTATTTTCCCTTTCCTGGGATATTTAAAGAGTACCAAAGTCGAGGTTCTTGTAAACAGAGCAGCCCTAAACTTTGGGCTGGCTGTGTGTTGTGGATTTTTAATTTTCCCAAAATACACGCCCATGAGTGGAAGTGTGCTATGCTCTGTAGCTCTGTGTTAGAAAACAACATACAGTTCTCCAGAGAGGCTGTTGGCAATTTACATCCTGTCCATCGGCGTAACCAATCTCCCTTTTCTCCATGGCCTGTCCTGTATTTGTGGTTTTTAAACTATTTGTGGATGGCCCTTTTGACCGGAGGTAAGTGACACTTCTATGTAGTGTGGATTTCCAATGCCTGATGGCTTGCTTGGCCAAAAAGGGTGTATGCATTTTTTTCCCGAATATATTCAAGAAAATACACATACTCCCTTTTCGGCCAAGGGCAACATTGTCGAAGTTCTGTCGCTTTTCATGTGCTTTAAAGACGACTCCAATCTACCTCTTGAAATCTGTTTCCTTCAATTCTGCCTTGCTTTCAAATCCTCTTCACTGCCGTACCTCAATATATTTCTGGATGATAGTTGTCCTTTATAACTCTGCAAGTTTGTGAATTGCTGTGCCCCTGATTTCCATTTTTCAACTTGCTTATATGTGAGCTGGCTGCAATACCACAGGATGGCTTTAGGCCTTATTCTGGTCCCGGGGTTGCAGGCTGAGCCTGTGTTTAATTCTTCTTCCTGATGGGAAACTAGAGTGACATGTGCCCATCCAAACACCTGCAGCTAATCTCTCATTTGTTTCCCCACTTCCTGTTCATCCTCTGCACAATTTGCAAACTGTGCATAACAGGTGGGTAAAGGCGCTGACACTCCAAGTGGGGAGATTTTTAGTAATGCAGATGGAATGGCAAAGCCGAGCACGAGGAAAGGAAAAATGAGGTACCTTTTAGAAAACTTTCCCGATTACACAGTGTACCATCCACTGGGTTCCCCAAGCATGTCTTAACAGTAGGAAGATTCCCTTAAACCTGGAGAGTTTAGGCCACTAGAATGAGTAGCACACAGTATTGCTCTAAGAGATCTTCTTTTGCTCACACAACCTCAGCAATCTTGTCAGACCCAAGTGTCCAGTCTTATGTCTCATCAAGCTGTGGATGTAAAGGTGGTCAATCCAGGTTGCATCACAGGCCCTGAACGTAATTTTTAAGACTTTCTCCCTGTTTTGCTGTTTTTCCATTTTGCTTTTCAAATTTATTTTTATAAGGGGGTTTAGCTGAATTTCAGTGCTGTGTTCATGTCATTAGACACACACATGATTCATTTATGGAGACATGAGAATACATATGTTTTAAAATTCTTACTAGTCAGATATATTCCTCTTCAATGAATAGGGGTTGTTGAGTCCTGTTCATTTTGCTGGGAGTAGGTGCTGTCTATTACATACTTGGTTTATGTAACGATATCTGTGCTAATTAAGGACTATGGATTTATGCATCACCCCACCTCGCCTTTCCCCTTAATCAGGCAGAAGTTTGTTTTCTAAATGTGTGTCTCTGTTGTGTTTGTAATTCAGTTCATGTGTAGCCATGTGTACATTCCCGCTATGAGTGATATCTTATGATAAGTTTCATTGTTCTGTTGTCTTTCCTAACTCAGTTCATGTGTAGCCATGTTTACAGGACCTTCATAAGTGATATCTTCTGATAAGTCTCCTTTTCTCTGTGACTTATTTCACTTAGAATCATCGTACCTGAATCCACTCATTTTGCTGCTACTGCCCTTATTAGATTGATTTCATGGCTGAGGGATATTCCATGGTACGTAAGTACGACAATTTCTTGAAGCATTTTTGTCTTTCCTGGGATATTTAAGATGTACCTAAGTTGAGGTTCTTGTAATCAGTGCAGACCTAAATTTTGGCGTGGCTCTGACTTATTGATTTTCAGTTTTGCCAAGGTATCTTCCCTAGACTGGAAGTGCCCTTGGCTCTGTAGCTCTGTTGTTTATTTGTTTTAGGGAACACAATGCACTCCTCCAGAGAGGCAGTTGGCAATTTACATCCTGTCGTTCAGCATAACTAGGCTCCCTGTTCTCCAGCGCCTGTCTTGCCTTTGTCATTTTTACACATTTTGCGATGTCCCATTTGACCTGTGGGAAGTGATGCTTCTTTATAGGGCAGATTTGGATTGCCTGCCTTGTTGCTTGGCCAAAATGGGCATAATCGTTTTCTCCTGAATATATTCAGGAGAAAACGCATACGCCCTTTTGGGCCAAGTGTATCATTGTCGAAGTTGTGCCCCTATTCCTGTGGTTTAAAGGTGATTCCAATGTACCTCTTGAAATCTGTTTCCTGCTTTTCTGGTTCGCTTTCAAGTCCGCCTCGTTGCCTTCCCTCAACAGATTTTTGGACGATAGTTGTCCTTTATTACTCTGCCAGTTTGTGAATTGCTGTGCCCCTGAGCTCCATTTTTCAACTCGTTTTTTTGTGAGCTGACGGCAGGTCCAAGTCTTTGGTTCAGGAACTATACTGGTTCCCGACGGGTGGCTGAGACTTTGGCTAAATCTTTTACCTGCCGGGAAATCAGAGTGACATGTGCCCGTCCCAATGCCTAACAGCTACTCTCTCATTGGTTCTCCCTCTTCCCTTTCATCCTCTGCCAAATTGGCAACCAGTGCAAACCAGGAGCTTAAAGGGGCTGTCTCTCCAAGTTGGGACATTGATAGTAAAGCAGTTGGAATGTCAAACCGGAGCACCAGGAAAGGGACTATTAGTTGAGTTTTAGAAACCTTTCATATTCACAGTGTGTCCATTCTCTAGGTTTCACATACATGTTATAGCTGTAGTAATATTCCCTTCAACCTGGAGTGTTGGCACCCTTGGAATGCGTGCCATGCATTATTGCTTCAAAAGGTCTGCATTCGCTCACTGAATCTCACCAATCCTCTCAGTCCCAAGTGTCCAGCCTTATGCCACATCCAGCTGTCGTTGTAGATAGGGTCATTCCAGGTTTCATCAGAGCCCCTGAAGGAATTGTAATGAATTTCCCTATTTTTTTGTTTTGTTTTTCAAATTCCTTTTTATAGTGTGTTTGAGATGATTCTCACTGCCATGTTTATGCCAGTCTAGACACACTTGATTCCCTTACGGAGACATATCAATACATAGGTTTTAAGATTCTTACTAGTCAGATGTATTCCTCTGCAGGAATTATGGGGTTTTGAGTCCCTTTCACTGAGGAAAGTGTAGGTCTTGTCTTTTCCGTAGTTGGTTTTTTGAACGGTACCTGTACTAATATCACATTCTGGTTTTATGCATCACCCCACCTCTCCTTCCCTCTTAAGCAGGCATAAGAGTGTTTTCTAAATGTGAGATTCTCTTCTCTTTGTAACTCAGTTCATGTGTAGCCATGTTTAAAGGGCCCTCATAAGTGATATCTTATGATAAGTTTCTTCTTCCCTGTGACTTATTTCACTTCGAATCATCATACCTGAATCCACTCATTTTGCTGCTACTGGCCTTATGACATTGATTTCATCGTTGAAGGGTATTCCATTGTACATAAGTAACACAATTTCTTGAACCATTTTTGTCTTTCCTGGGATATTTAAGGTGTACCCAAGTTGAGGTTCTTGTAAGCAGTGCAGCCCTCAATTTTGTGTTTGCTCTGTCTTATTGATTTTCAGTTTTCCCAAGGTAATTCCCTAGACTGGAAGTGCCCTTTGCTCTGTAGCTCTGTTGTTTAATTGTTTTAGGGAACACAGTGCACTCCTCCAGAGAGGCAGTTGTCAATTTACATCCTGCCCATCAGCATAATTAGGCTCCCTGTTCTCAGGGCCTTTCTTGCCTTTCTGGTTTTTACACATTTTGCGTATATCCCTTTTTACAGGTGGGAAGTGATACTTGTTTATAGTGCAGGTTTGCATTGCCCGCGTGCTTGCTTGGCCAAAAAGTGCGTATGCGTTTTCTCCTGAATATATTCAGGAGAAAACGCATACGCCCTTTTTGGCCAAGTGCATCATTGTGGAATTTGTGCCCCTCTTCCTGTGCTTTAAAGATGATTCAAATGAACCTCTTGAAATCTGATTCCTGCTCTTCTGGCTCGCTTTGAATTCCGCCTCGTTGCCTTCCCTCAACAGATTTTTGGACGATAGTTGTCCTTTATTACTCTGCCAGTTTGTGAATTGCTGTGCCCGTGAGCTCCATTTTTCAACTCGTTTTTTGTGAGCTGACGGCAGGTCCAAAATTTTGGTTCAGGACCTATACTGGTTCCCGGCAGGTGGCTGAGACTTTGGTTAATTCGTCTTCCTGCCGGGAAATTAGAGTGACATGTGCCCGTCCAAATGCCTAACAGCTACTCTCTCATTAGTGTTCACTCTTCCCTTTCATCCTCTGCCAAATTGGCAACCTGAGCGAACCAGGAGGTTAAAGGGGCTGTCTCTCCAAGTTAGGAGATTGATAGTAAAGCAGTTGGAAATTCAAACAGGACCACCAGGAGAGGGACTATTAGTTGAGTTTTAGAAACCTTTCCTATTCACAGTGTGACTATTCTCTAGGTTTCCCATACATGTTATAGCTGTAGTAATATTCCCTTCAACCTGGAGATTTGGGACCCTCGGAATGTGTGCCACGCATTATTGCTTTAAATGGTCTGCATTTGCTCACCGAATCTCACCGATCCTCTCAGTCCCAAGTGTCCAGCCTTATGCCACATCCAGCTGTCGTTGTAGATAGGGTCATTCCAGGTTTCATCAGAGCCCCTGAAGGAATTGTAAATAATTTCCCTGTTATTTGTTTTGTTTTTCAAATTCCATTTTATAGTGGGTTTGAGCTGATTCTCTCTGCCATGTTTATGCCAGTCTAGACACACTTGATTCCCTTACGGAGACATATCAATACATAGGTTTTAAGATTCTTACTAGTCCGATATATTCCTCTGCAGGAATTATGGTGTTTTGAGTCCCTTTCACTGAGGAAGGCGTAGGTCTTGTCTATTCCGTAGTTTTTTTTGGAACGGTACCTGTACTTATATCAAACTCTGGTTTTATGCATCACCCCACCTCTCCTTCCCCCTTAAGCAGGCATAAGTGTGTTTTCTAAATGTGAGATTCTTTTCTCTTTCCTAACTCAGTTCATGTGTAGCCATGTTTACAGGACCTTCATAAGTGGTATCTTATGATAAGTTTCTTTTTCTCTGTGACTTATTTCACTTAGAATCATCGTACCTGAATCCACTCATTTTGCTGCTACTGGCCTTATGACTTTGATTTCATGGCTGAGCGATATTCCATCATACGTAGGTAACACAATTTCTTGAACAATTTTTGTCTTTCCTGGGATATTTAATGTGTACCGAAGTTGAGATTCTTGTAAGCAGTGCAGCCCTAAATTTTGGGTTGGCTCTCTGTTATTGATTTTCAGGTTTCCCAATGTATATTCCCTAGACTGGAAGTGCCCCTCGCTCTGTAGGTCTGTTGTTTACTTGTTTTAGGGAACACAGTGCACTCCTCCAGAGAGGCAGTTGGCAATTTACGTCCCGCCCATCAGCATAACTAGGCTCTCTGTTCTCTAGGGCTGGTCTTGTCATTCTGGTTTTTACACATTTTGCGGATGTCCCTTTTAACCTGTGGGAAGTTATACTGCTTTGTAGTGAAGATTTGCATTGCCCGCTTGCTTGCTTGGCCAAAAATGGCGTATGCATTTTCTCCTGAATATAATCTGGAGAAAACGCATACACCCTTATTGGCCAAGTGCATCATTGTCGAAGTTGTGCCCCTCTTCCTCTGCTTTAAAGGCAATTCCAATATACCTCTTGAAATCTGTTTCCTGCTATTCTGGCTCGCTATCAATTCCGCCTAATTGCCATCCCTCAACAGATTTTTGGAAGATTGGTGTCCTTTATTACTTTGCCAGATTGTGAATTGCTGTGCTCCTGAGCTCCATTTTACAACTCGTTTTTTTGTGAGCTGACCGCAAGTCCCAAATGTTGGTGCAGGACCTATACTGGTTCCCGGCGGTTGGCTGAATCTTTGGTTAATTCTTCTTTGTGCCGGGAAATTAGAGTGATATGTGCCCGTCCTAATGCCTAACAGCTACTCTCTCATTGGTACTCCCTCTTCCCTTTCATCCTCTCCCAATTTGGCAACCTGTGCGAACCAGGAGGTTAAAGGGGCTGTCTCTCCAAGTTGGGACATTAATAGTAAAGCAGTTGGAAAGTCAAACCGGAGCACGAGTAGAGGGTCTATTAGTTGAGTTTTAGAAACCTTTCGTATTCACACTTTGTCCATTCTCTAGGTTTCCCGTACATGTTATAGCTGTAGTAATATTCCCTTTTACATGGAGAGTGGGGTCCCAAGGAATGGGTGCGACGCATTATTGCTTTAAAGGGTCTGCATTTGCTCACCGAATCTCACCAATCCTCTCAGTCCCAATTGACCAGCCTTATGCCACATCCAGCTGTCATAGATAGGGTCATTCCAGGTTTCATCAGAGCCCCTGAAGGAATTGTAAATAATTTTCCTGTTTTTTGGGGGTTTTTTAAATTCCTTTTTATCATGTGTTTCAGCTGATTTTTACTGCCATGTTTATGCCATTCTAGACACACTTCATTCCCTTACGGTACATATCAATACATAGCTTTTAAGATTCTTACTAGTCAGATATATTCCTCTGCGGAGAATAGGGGCGTTGAGTCCCTTTCACTGAGGAAGGAGTAGGTCTTATCTATTCTTTATTTGGATTATGGAATGGTACCTGTGCTAATATCAAACTCTGGTTTTATGCATCTCCCCACCTCTCCTTTCCCCTTAAGCAGGCATAAGTATGTTTTCTATATGTGAGACTCTGTTCTCTTTACTAATTCAGTTCATGTGTACCCATGTTTACATTTCCTTTATAAGTGATATCTTATGTCAGAATGCACCATGGCTCTTGTCAACATAATGCTCCATGATGCTTGTCACCACGATTATCCATGGTCTTCTCATCACAATACTCCACGGTCCTGCCATCACATTGCTGCATGTCCCTTTTCATCACAATTCTCCTCGTCCTTGTCATCACAATGTTCCATGACACTTCTCATCACAATGTTACATGCTCTTGTCATCACAATTCTCCATGCACTTGTCATCGCAATGCTCATTGAACCCTGTCATAGCAAGCTCCATATGCTTATCATCACAATGCTTCATGAGATTGTTATAAAAATTCTCATTGTCCCTTGTAATCACAATGTTCCCTGCCATTGTCATCACAGTGCTCCATGACACTTGTCATCACAATACTCCAAGCCCTTGTCATCACAATGCTCCATGCCCTTGTCATCACAGTGCTCCATGACCCATGTCATCACAGTGTTCCCTGACACCTGTCATCACAATGCTCCTTGCCCCTTGTCAGTACAGTGCTCCATGATGCTCGTCACCACAGTTACCCGCGGTCTTCTCATCACAATCTTCACGGTTATACCATCAGAATGCTCCATTCCCTGGTCATCTCAATGCTCCATGTCCCTTTTCATCACAATTCTCCATGTCCTTGTCATCACAATGCTTCTTGACACTTCTCAGCACAGTGATATATACTCTTGTCATCACAACTCTGCATGCACTTGTCATCACAATGCTCCATGACCCCTGTCATAACAAGCTCCATGTGCTTGTCATCACGATGTTTCAAGACCTGGTCATTAAAATTCTCAATGGCCCTTGTCATCACAATGATCCATGCCTTTGTCATCACAATGCTCCTTTACCTTTGTCATCACAATGTTCAATACACTTGTCATCACAATGCTCCCTGAAACTTGTCGTCACTATGCTCCTTGAACCCTGTCATGACAAGGCTCCATGCATTTTCTGTCACAATGATCCATGCCCTTTTCATCACCATGCTCCAAGACCCCTGAAATCACAATGCTGCATGCCCTTATCATTACAAAGCTCCATGACGCATGTCATCAGAATGCTCCATGGCCTTCTCATCACAATGCTCCATGATGCCTGTCATCACAATGCTCCATGACCATTGTTATCACAATGCTCAATACACTTGTCATCACAATGCTCCCTGACACTTGATGTCAGAATGCTCCTTGATCCCTGTCATGAAAAGGTTCCGTGTCTTTTTCATCACAATGCTCCATGCATTTTTCATCACAAGGCTCCATGCCTTTTTCATCACAATGCTCCATGCCATTGTCATCACAATACTCCACAAGCTTGTCATCAGAATGCTCCATGACCCTTGTCATAACAATGATCCATGACACCTATCATCACAATTCTCCATGCCCCGTGTCACTACAGTGCTCGATGACACTCGTCAACAAAATGCTCCATGGTCTAGCGATCACAATGCTCCACGGTCTTGCCATCACAATGCTCCATGCCCTGGACATCACAATGCTCCCTGTCCCTTGTCATCACAATGCTCCATGACACTTCTCATCACCATGTTACATGCTCTTGTCATCACAATCCTCCATGACACATGGCATCACAATGCTCCATGCCATTGTCATCAAAATGGACCATGACATATGTCATTACAATGCTCCCTGACACCTGTCTTCAAAATACTCCATGACCTTGTCATCACAATGCTCCATGCCCTTGTCATCACAATGCGCCATGCCCTCACTCATCACAATAATCCTTGAAAGTTGTCAGACCAGTTCTCCATGCACCTATCATCACAATGCTTCATGCCATTGTCATCAAATGCACCACGAACCCTGTCATCACAATGCTCCATGACTCCAGTCATCACAATGCTTCATGACCTTTGTCATCACAATGGTCCATGCACTCGTCATCACACGTCTCTGTGACCTTTGTCACCACAATGCTCCATGAACTTTTCATCAAAACGCTCCGTGACCCTTGTCATCACAATGCTCCATGCCTTTGTCAGCACAATGTTCCATGACCCTTGTCATCACAATGCTCCATGCGCTTCTCAGCACAATGCTCCATGACCCATGTCATCACAATGAGCCATGCACTTGTCATCACAATGCTCCTTAAAACTTGTCATCACAATGCTCCATGCACTTCTCATCAAAATGCTCTCTCACCACTGATATCACAGTGTTCCATCACTAGTAATCACAATACTCCCTCAATCCTGTCATCACAATGTTCCATGACCCCTGTCATCAAAATGTTCCATGCCCTTGTCATCACAAAGCTTCATGACGCATGTCATCAGAATGCTCCATGGCTTTCTCATCACAATGCTCCATGCCCTTGTCATCACAATGCTCCAAGTCTCCTGTAATCACAATGCTCCATGCCCCTTTTCATTAGAATGCTCCATGAGACTTGCCATCACAAGGCTCTATGGTCTTCTCATCACAATGCTCCATTACCTTTGTCATCACAATCCTCCATGACACTTGGCATCACAATGCTCCATGCCATTGTCATCACAATGCACCACGGCATATGTCATCACAATGCTCCCTGACACCTGTCTTCACAATATTATATGACCTAGTCATAACAATGCTCCATGCCCTTGTCATCACAATGCGCCATGCTCACTCTCATAGCAATAATCCATCAAACTTGTCAGACCAATGCTCCATGCCCCTGTCATCACAATGCACCATGCCCTTTTAATCACAGTGCTCCATGACCCCTCACATCATAATGCTCCGTGAATCCAGTCATCACAATGCTTTATGACCTTTGTCATGAAAATGGTCCATTCCCTCGTCATCACAATGCTCTGTAACACGTGTCATCACAATGCTCCATGCCTTTGTCAGCACAATGCTCCATGACCCTTGTCATCACAATGCTCCATGCGCTTGTCAGCACAATGCTCCAAGACACAGGTCATCACAATATGCCATGCACTTGTCTTCACAATGCTCCACAACCTTGTCATCACAATGCTCCATAAACCTTGTCATCACAATGCTCCATGAACTTCTAATCTAAATGCTCTCTCACCACTGATATCACAATGTTCCATCACTAGTCATCACAATACTCCCTCACCCCTTACATCACAATGTTCCATGACCCCTGTCATCAAAATGCTACATGCCCTTATCATCACAATGCTCCATGACCACTGACGTAACACTGTTCCATAACTCCTTTCATCAAAATGTTCCCTGACCCTTTTCATCAAATTGCTCCATGATCCTGTCATCACAATGCTCCCTGCCCTTCTCATCACAATGCACAATGCTCTTGTCATCAAAAAGCTCATTGACCTTTGTCCTCACAAATCTCCATGACCCTTGGCATCACAATGCTCCATGCCATTGTCATCACAATGTTCCATGAACCCTATCATCACATTGCTCCTTGCCCTTGTCATCACAAAGCTCCATGACGCTTGTCATCACAATGCTCGATGCCTTTCTCATCACAATGATCCATGCCCTTGTCATTACAATCCTCCATAACCCATGTATCACCGTGTTCTGTGCCCTGGTCATCACAATGCTCCATGACCACTATCGTCACAATAATCCATGAAACTTTTCAAACCAATGCTCCATGCACTTGGCATCACAATGCTCCATTACCCCTGTCATAACAATGCTCCATGACCCCTGTCATCACAGTGTAGCAGGGCGTTGTCATGACAAGGCTCCATGACCCTTGTCATAACAATGCTCCAAGACCGCTGTAATCACAAGGCTCCATGCCCCTTTTCGTCTCAATTCTCCGTGAACACTGTCATCACAATGCAACATGCCCATCATCATAAAGCTTCATGCTATTGTCATCACAATGAAATCAAAATGCTCCATGACCTCTGTCATCACAATGCTCCAAACCCTTGTGATCACAATGTTCCATAACACTTGTCATCACAATGCCCCATGACACTCCTCATCACAATTATCCATGGTCTTCTCATCAAAATGCTCCATGACCTTTGTCATCACAATGCTCCCTGACAATTGTCTTCAGTATGCTCCTTGAACCCTGTCATGACAAGGCTCCATGCCTTTTCCTCACAATGATCCATGGACTTTTCATCACAATGCTCCAAATCCCCTGTAATCACAATGCTCCATGCCCTTTTCATCAGAAATATCCATGACGCATGTCATCAGAATGCTCCTGGCATTGTCATCAGCATGCTCCATGCCCTTGTCATCCCAATGCTCCAAGACCCCTGTAATCACAATGCTCCATGCCCTTTTTCATCAGAATGTTCCATGAGACTTGTCATCACAATGCTCCATGGTCTTCTCATCACAATGCCCCAGGACTTTGTCATCACAATGCTCCATTCCCTTGTCATCACAATGCTCATTGACACCCGCCATAACAATACTCAATGAATATTGTCAGCCCAATACTCCATGAACTTCTCATCACAATGCTCGATGAACACTGGCATCACAATGCTCCATGACCAATGTCATCACAACTCTCCATGACACCAGAAAACACAATGATCCGGGACTCTTGTCATCAAAATTCTCCATGACCCTTGTCATCACAATGATCCATGTCTTTGCCATCCCAAAGCTACATGACCCCTGTAAACACAATGCTCCATGACGCTTGTCATCACAATACTCCATGCCCTTGTCATTACAATCCTCCATAACCCGTGTAACACCGTGTTCTGCGCCCTTGTCATCACAATGCGCCATGCCCACTCTCATCACAATAATCCATGAAACTTTTCAGACCAATGCTCCATACAATTGTAATTACAATGCTCCATTACCCCTGTCATGACAATGCTCCATTACCGCTGCCATCAAAATGATCCACGGCCTTGTCATCACAAGGATCCATAACCCATGTCATCACAATGATCCAAGACCCCTGTAATCACAAAGCTCCATGCCTTTGTCATCACAAAGCTCCATGACGCTTGTCATCAGAATGCTCCATGGCTTTCTCATCACAATGCTCCATACCCTTGCCATCACAATACTCCATTACCCCAGTCATAACAATGCTCCATGACCACTGTCATCACGATGTTCCACGGCCTTGTCATCACAAGGATCCATGACCCTTGTCATCACAGTGCACCATGCCCATCATCATAATGCTTCATGCTATTGTCAACACAATGAAATCAAAATGCTCCATGACCTGTGTCATCACAATGCTCCAAACACTTGTCATCACGATATTCGATAACACTTGTCATCACAACGCCCCATGATGCTCGTCATCACAATTATCCATGGTCTTCTCATCACAATGCTCCATGACCTTTGTCATCACAATGCTCAATACTCATGTCATCATAATGGTCCCTGACAATTGTCATCAGTATGCTCCTTGAACCCTGTCATGACAAGGCTCCATGCCTTTTTCATCACAATGATCCATGCCCTTTTTATCACAATGCTCCAAGACCCCGGTATTCACAATGCTCCATGCCCTTGTCTTCACAAAACACCATTATGAATGTCATCGGAATACTCCAAGGCCTTCTCATCACAATGATCCATGCCCTTGTCATCACAATGCTCCAAGACCCCTGTAATCACAATGCTCCATGCCCCTTTTCATCAGAATGCTCCATGAGACTTGTGATCACAAGGCTCTGTGGTCTTCTCATCACAATGCTCCATTACATTTGTCATCACAATCCTCCATGACACTTGGCATCACAATGCTCCATGCCATTGTCATCACAATGCACCCTGACATATGTCATCACAATGTTCCCTGACACCTGTCTTCACAATACTATATGACCTTGTCATAACAATGCTCCATTCCCTTGTCATCACTATGCGACACGCCCACTGTCATAGCAATAATCCATGAAACTTGTCAGACCAATGCTCCATGCCCCTGTCATTCCAATGCTCCATGCCCTTGTAATCACAATGTTCCATGAGCCCTCACATCATAATGCTCCATGAATCCAGTCATCACAATGATTTATGATCTTTGTCATCACAATGGTCCATTCCCTCGTCATCACAATGCTCTGTAACACGTGTCATCACAATGCTCCATGCCTTTGTCAGCACAATGCTCCATGGTCATTGTCATCACAAGGCTCCATGCGCTTGTCAGCACAATGCTCCAAGACAGAAGTCATCACAATATGCCATGCACTTGTCATCAAAATGCTCCACAACCTTATCATCAAAATGCTCCATAAACCTTGTCATCACAATTCTCCATGCACTTCTCATCTAAATGCTCTCTCACCACTGATATCACAATGTTCCATCACTAGTCATCATAATACTCCCTCACCCCTTTCATCACAATGTTCCATGACCCCGTCATCAAAATGCTACATGTGCTTATCATCACAGTGCTCCATGACCACTGACGTCACACTGTTCCATAACCCCTGTCATCAAAATGTTCCCTGACTTTTTTCATCAAATTGCTCCATGATCCTGTCATCACAATGCTCCCTGCCCTTCTCATCACAATGCACAATGCTCTTGTCATAAAAATGCTCATTGACTTTTGTTCTCACAAATCTCCATGACCCTTGGCATCACAATGCTCCATGCCATTGTCATCACAATGTTCCATGAACCCTATCATCACATTGCTCCTTGCCCTTGTCATCACAAAGCTCCATGACGCTTGTCATCACAATGCTCGATGCCTTTCTCATCAGAATGAGCCATCCTCTTGTCATTACAATCCTCCATAACCCATGTATCACCGTGTTCTGGGCCCTTGTCATCACAATGCTTGGTGCCTTTCTCATCACAATGATCCATGCCCTTGTCATTACAATCCCCATAACCTGTGTATCACCGTGTTCTGTGCCCTTGTCATCACAATGCTCCATGACCACTCTCGTCACAATAATCCATGAAACTTTTCAAACCAATGCTCCATGTCCTTGTCATCACAATGCTCCATTACCCCTGTCATAACAATGCTCCATGAGCCCAGCCATCACAATGTACCACGGCGTTGTCATGACAAGGCTCCATGACCCTTGTCATAACAATGCTCCAAGACCCCTGTAATCCCAAGACTCCATGTCCCTTTTCATCTCAATTCTCCGTGAACACTGTCATCACATTGCACCATGTCCATCATCATAAAGCTTCATGCTATTGTCATCACAATGAAATCAAAATGCTCCATGACCACTGTCACCACAATGCTCCAAACCCTTGTGATCACAATTTTCCATAATACTTGTCATCACAATGCCCCATGACACTCCTCATCCCAATTATCCATGGTTTTCTCATCACAATGCTCCATGACCTTTGTCATCACAATGCTCCCTGACACTTGTCATCAGTATGCTCCTTGAAACCTGTCATGACAAGGCTCCATGCCTTTTCCTCACAATGATCCATGGACTTTTCATCACAATGCACCAAGACCCCTGTAATCACAATGCTGCATGCACTTGTCATCACAAAGCTCCATGACACATGTCATCAGAATGCTCCTGGCATTGTCATCACCATGCTCCATGCCCTTGTCTTCCCAATGCTCCAAGACCCCTGTAATCACAATGCTCCATGCCCTTTTTCATCAGAATGTTCCATGAGACTTGTCATCACAATGCTCCATTCCCTTGTCATCACAATGCTCCCTGAGCCCTGCCACCACAATACTCAATGAATATTGTCAACCAAATGCTCCATGAACTTCTCATCACAATGCTCCATGACACCTGGCATCACAGTGTTCCATGATCACTGTCATCACAACGCTCCATGACACAAGACAACACAATGATGCGGGACTCTTGTCATCAAAATGCTCCATGACCCTTGTCATCACAATGATCCATGTCTTTGCCATCCCAATGCTCCCTGACCCCTGTAAAAACAATGCTCCATGACGCTTGTCATCACAATGCTCCATGACCCTTTTCATCAAAATGCTACATGCATTTGTCAGCAAAATGCTACATAACCTTGTCATCACAATGCTCCATGGGCTTGTCATCACAATACTCCGTTCCCATTGTCATCAAAATCCTCCATGAACCTTGGGTTCACATTGCTTCATGCCCTTGTCATCACAATGTTCCATGCTCCTTGAAATGTAAATGATACATGACTTCTGTCATCACAATGTTCCATAACACTTGTCATCACAATGCTCCATGTGTCCTGTCATCACAATGCTCCATGACCTTTGTCATCACAATGCTCAATACACTTGTCATCACAATGCTCCCTGACACTTGTCGTCAGAATGCACCTTGAACACTGTCATGAAAAGGCTCCATGCCTTTTTCATCACAATGCTCCATGCCCTTTTCATCACAATGATCCATGCCATTGTCATCACATTACTCCACAAGCTTGTCATCAGAATGGTCCATGACCTTTGTCATCACAATGATCCATGACACCTGTCATCACAATGCTCCATGACCCCTGTCATCACAATGCTCCGTGACTCCAGTCATAACAATGATTCATGACCTTTGTTATCAAAATGCTCCATGCGTTCGTCATCACAAGTCTCTGTGACCTTTGTCACCACAATGCTCCATGAACTTTTGATCACAATGCTCCGTGAACCTTGTCATCACAATGCTCCATGCCTTTCTCAGCACAATGATCCATGACCCTTTTCATCACACTGCTCCATGCGCTAGTCAGCACAATGCTCCATAACACATGTCATAACAATGCACCACGCGCTTGTCATCACAGTGCTCCACAAATTTGTCATCACAACGCTCCATAAACATTGTCATCACAATGCTCCATACACTTCTCATCAAAATGCTCTCTCACCACTGATATCACAGTGTTCCATCACTCGTTATCAGAATACTCCCTCACCCCTGTCATCACAATGTTCCATGAACCCTGTAATCACAATGCTACATGCCTTTATCACCACAATGTTCGATGACCCCTGATATCACAACGTTCCATAATCCCTGTCATCAAAATGCTCCATGAGCCTTTTCATCAAATTGCTCCATGACCCTGTCATCACAAAGCACCTTGCCCTTCTCAACACAATGCACCACGCACTTGTCAACAAAATGCTCTATGACTTTTGTCATCACAAACCTCCATGACCTTTGGCATCACAATGCTCCATGCCATTGTCATCACAGGGCTTCCTGAAGCCTCTCATCACATTGCTTCCATGTCCTTGTCATCACAAAGCTCCATGATGCTTGTCATCAAAATGCTTGATTCCGTTCTCATCACAATGCTCCATGCCCTTGTCATTACAATCCTCCATGACCCATGTAACACAGTGTTGTGTGACCTTGTCATCACAATGCACCATGCACACTCTCATCACAATAATCCATGAAAATTTTCAGACCAATGCTCCATACCCTTGTAATCACGATGCTCCATTACCCCTGTCATAACAATGCTCCATTACCCCTGCCATCACAATGTTTCCCAGCCTTGTCATCACAATGCTCCATGACACTTGTCATCACAATGCTCCAAGACCCTGTAATCACAATGCTCCATGCCCTTGTCATCACAAAGCTCCTTGATGCATGTCATCAGAATGCTCCATGGCCTTCTCATCACAATGATCCATGCCCTTGTCATCACAATGCTCCAAGACCCCTGTAATCACAGTTCTCCATGCCACTTTTCATCTCAATTCTCCATAAACCCTGTCATCACAATGCACCATGCCAATCATCATAATGCTTCATGCTATTGTCATCACAATGAAATCAAAATGCTCCATGATATCTGTCATCACAATGCTCCAAACCGTTGTGATCACAATGTTCATAAAACTTGTCTTCACAACGCCCCATGACTCTCGTCATCACAATTATCCACGGTCTTCTCATCACAATGCTCCATGACCTTTGTCATCACAATGCTCAATACACTGGTCATCACAATGCTCCCTGACACTTGTCATCAGTATACTCCTTGAACCCTGTCATGACAAGGCTCCATGCCTTTTTCATCAAAATGATCCATGCCGTTTTCATCACAGTGCTCTAAGACCCCTGTAATCACAATGCTCCATGCCCTGGTCATCACAGTGCTTCATGACACATGTCATCAGAATGCTCCATGGCCTTCTCATCAAAATGCTCCATGCCCTTGTCATCACAATGCTCCAAGGCTCCTTTAATCACAATGCTAAATGCCCCATTTCATCAGAATGCTCCATGAGACTTGTCATCACAAAGCTCCATAGTCTTCTCATCACAATGCTCTAGGATCTTGTCATCACGATGCTCCATTCCCTTGTCATCACAATGCTCCATGACCCCTGTCATCACAATACTCCATGAACATTTTCAGCCCAATGCTCCGTGAACTTTTCATCACAATGCTCCATGAACCCTGTCATCACAATGCTCCATGACCACTGTCATCACAATGCTCCATGACCCCTTACAACAAAATAATCCTGGACTTTTATCATCAAAATGTTCCCTGACCCTTGTCATCACAATGATCCGTGCCCTTGCCATCCCAGTTCTCCATGAGAGCTGTAATCACAATGCTCCGTGATGCTTGTCTTCATAGTGCTCCATGAAAATTGTCATCACGATGCTCCATGCCTTTGTCAGCAAAATGCTACATGACATTGTCATCACAATGCCCCATGCGCTTGTCATCAAAATCCTCCATGAAACTTTGGATCACATTGCTTCATGACCTTGTCATCACAATGCTCCATGCTCCTTGAAATCAAAATGATCCATGACCTGTCATCACAATGCTCCAAAACCTTGTGATCACAATGTTCCATAACCCTTGACATCACAATGATCCATGATGGCTGTCATCACAATACTCCATGCCATTGTCATCACAATGCTCCATGACCATCGTCATCACAATGCTCAATACACTTGTCATCACAATGCTCACTGACACTTGTTGTCAGAATGCTCCTTGAAACCTGTCATGAAAAGGCTCCATGCATTTTTCATCACAATGATCCATGCCATTTTCATCACAATGCTCCATGCCATTGTTATCACAATACTCCACAAGCTTATCATCAGAATGCTCCATGCCCTTGTCATCAAAATAATCCATGTCCACTGTCATCACAATAATCCATGAAACTTGTTAGACCAATTTTCCATGCCACTGTCATCACAATGCTCCATGCCCTTGTCATCACAAAGCTCCATGATGCATGTCATCAGAATGCTACATTGCCTTCTCATCACAATGCTCCATGCCCTTATCATCACAATGCTCCCAGACCAATTTAATCACAATTCTCCATGCCCCTTTTCATCTCAATGCTCCATGAACACTGTCATCACAATGCACCATGCTCATCATCATAATGCTTCATGCTATGGTCATCACAATGAAATCAAAGCGCTCCATGAACTCTGTCATCACAATGCTCCAAACCCTTATGATCACAATGTTCCATAACACTTGTCATCACAACGCCCCATGACGCTCGTCATCACAATTATCCATGGTTTTCTTATCACAATGCTCCATGACCTTTGTCATCACAATGCTCAATATACTTGTCATCACAATGCTCCCTGACACTTGTCGTCAGTAGGCTCCTTGAACCCTATCATAACAAGGCTCCATGCCTTTTCCATCACAATGATCCATTCCCTTTTCATCACAATGCTCCAAGCCCTTGTCATCACAATCCTCCATGACACTTGGCATCACAATGCTCCATGCCATTGTCATCAAAATGGACCACCGCATATGTCATCACAGTGCTCCCTGACACCAGTCTTCACAATACTGTATCACCTTGTCATCACAATGCTCCATGCCCTTGTCATCACAAAGTGCCATGCCCACTGTCATCACAATAATCCATAAAATTTGTCAGAGCTATGCTCTATGGCCCTGTCATCACAATGCTCCTTGTCCTTTTCATCACAATGCTCCATGACCCCTGTCATCACAGTCCTCCTTGGCTCCAGTCATAACAATGATTCATGACCTTTGTCATCACAGTGGTCCATGCCCTCTTCATCACAAGTCCCTGTGACCTTTGTCACCACAATGCTCCATGAACTTTTGATCACAATGCTCCGTGACCCTTGTCATCACAATGCTCCATGCCTTCCTCAGCACAATGCTCCATGACCATTGTCATCACAATGCTCCATGTGCTAATCAGCACAATACTCCATAACTCATGTCAAAACAATGTGTCATGCACTTGTCATCACAATGCTCCTCAACCTTGTCATCACAACGCTCCATAAACATTGTCATCACAATGCTCCGTACACTTCTCATCAAAATGCTCTCTCACCACTGATATCACAATGTTCCATCACTAGTCATCACAATAGTCCCTCAGCCCTGTCATCACAATGTTCCATGACCCCTGTCATCACAATGGTATATGCCCTTATCACCCCAATGTTCAATGACCCCTGACATCACAATGTTCCATAACACCTGTCATCAAAATTCTCCATGACCCCTTTCATCAAAATGCTCCATGAACCCTGACATCACAATGTTCCATAACCCCTGTCATCAAAATGTTCGATGACACTTTTAATCAAATTGCTCCATGACCCTGTCATCACAATGCACGCTGCCCTTCTAATCACAATGCACGACACACTTGTCATCAAAGTGCTCCATGACCTTTGTCATCACAAAGCTCCATGACCCTTTTCATCACAATGTTCCATGCCATTGTCATCACAATGCTTCATGAAGCCTCTCATCACATTGTTCCATGTCCTGGTCATCACAAACCTCCAAGACGCTTGTCATCAAAATGCTTGATGCCCTTCTCATCACAATGCTCCATGCCCTTGTCATTACAATCCTTCATGACCCATGTATCAGAGTCTTCCACGACCTGTCATCACAATGCTCCAAACCCTTGTGATCACAATGTTCCATAACACTTGACATCACAATGCTCCATGATGCCTGTCATTCCAGTACTACATGCCCGTGTCATCAGAATTCTCCATGACCATTTTCATCACAATGCTCAATACACTTGTCATCACCATGCTCCCTGACACTTGTTGTCAGAATGCTCCTTTAAATCTGTCATGAAAAGGCTCCATGCATTTTTCATCACAATGATCCATGCCCTTTTCATCACAATGGTCCATGCCATTGTCATCACAATACTCCACAAGCTTATCATCATAATGCTCCATGACCCCTGTCATCACAATGTTCCATGACCTCTGTCATCACAATGATCCATGACGCCTGTCATCAGAATGCTCCATGCCCCTTGTCATTACAGTGCTCCATGATGCTCGTCATCACAGTTATCCATTTTTCTTCTCATCACAGTGCTCTGTGGTCTTTCAATCACAATGCTCCATTCCCTGGTCATAACAATTTTCCATGTCCCTTTTCATCACAATTCTCCACGTTCCTGTCATCACAATGTTCCATGACACTTCTCATCACAATTTTACATGCTCTTGTCATCACAATTCTCCATGCAACTGTCATCGAAATGTCCCATGACACCTGTCATAGCAAGATCCATGGCTTTGTCATCAAAATGCTTCATACCTTGTCATCAAAATTCTCAATGCCCGTTTTCATCACAATGCTCCATGACCCTTGTTATCACAATGCTCCAAGCCCTTGTCATCACAATGCTCCATTACCTTTGTCATCACAATCCTCCATGACAGTTGGCGTCACAATGCTCCATGCCCTTGTCATCACAATTCGCCATGCCCACTGTCATCACAATAATCCATAAAACTTGTTACACCAATTTTCCATGCCACTGTCCTCAAAATGCTCCATGCACTTGTCATCACAAAACTACATGACGCATGTCATCAGAATGCTCCATTGCCTTCTCATCAAAATGCACCATGCCCTTGTCATCATAATGCTCCAAGACCACTTTAATCACAATGCTCCTAGCCACTTTTCATCTCAATTCTCCATTAACCCTGTCATCACAATGCACCATGCCCATCATCATAATGCTTCATGCTATTGTCATCACAATGAAATCAAAATGCTCCATGACCTTTGTCATCCCAATGCTCCAAACCCTGGTGATCACAATGTTCCATAACACTTGTCATCACAACGCCCGATGACGCTCGTCATCACAATTATCCATGGTTTCTCATCACAATGCTCCATGACCTTTGTCATCACAATGCTCAATACACTTGTCATCACAATGCTCCTTGACCGCTGTCATCACAATACTCCATGAATATTTTCTGCCCAATGCTCCATTACCTTCTCATCACAATGCTCCATGACCCTTGTCATCACAATGATCCATGACCCCTCTCATCACAATGCTCCATGTCACTTGTCATCACAATGTTCCAAGCCCTTGTCATCAAAATGCTCCATTACCTTTGTCATCACAATCTTGCATGACACTTGGAATCACAATGCTCCATGCCATTGTCATCACAATGGACAATGACATATGTCATCACAATGCTCCCTGACACCCGTCTTCACAATACTCCATGACTCTGTCATCACAATGTTCCATGCCCTTGTCATCACAAAGTGCCGTGCCCACTGTCATCAGAATAATCCATGAAACTTGTCAGACAAATGTTCCATGCCACTGTCATCACAAAGCTCCATGCCCATGTCATCACCATGCTCCATTACCCATGTCATCAAAATTCTCCGTGACTCCAGTCATCACAATGCTTCATGACTTTTGTCATCACAATGCTCCATGCCCACTGTCATCACAATAATCCATGAAATTGTAAGACCAATTGTCCAAGCCCCCGTCACACAAGGCTCTGTGATCTTTGTCACCAAAATTCTCCATGAATATTTCATCAATGCTCTGTGTCCCTTGTCATCACCATGCTCCATGCCTTTGTCAGCACAATGCTCCATGACACTTGTCATCAAAATGCACCATGAGCTTGTCAGCACAATGCTCCATGACCCCTGCCATCACAATGCTCCGTGACTCCAGTCATCACAGTGCTTCATGACCTTTGTCAACACAGTGGTCCATGCCCTCTTCACACAAGCCTCTGTGACCTTTGTCATCACAATGCTCCATGCCCACTGTCATCACAATAATCCATGAAATTTGTCAGACAAATGTTCCATGCCCCTGTCATCACATTGCTCCGTGCCCTTGTCATCACAATGCTCCATGACACCTGACATCACAATGTTCCATAACCATTGTCACAAAATGCTCCATGACACATTTCATCACAATGCTTCATGACCCCTGACATCACAATGTTCCATAACGCCTGTCATCAAAATATTCCATGACGCTTTTAATCAAATTGCTCCATGACCCTGTCATCACAATGCTCCCTGCCCTTCTCATCACAATGCACCACACACTTGTCATTAACATGCCCAAAGACATTTTTCATCACAAAGATCCATGACCCTTTGCATCACAATGCTCCATGCCATTGTCATCACAATGCTCAATGAAATCTCTCATCACATTGCTCCATGCCCTTGTCATCACAATGCTCCATTACACCTGTCATAACAATGCTACATGACCCCTGCCGTCACAATGTTCCACGGCCTTGTCATCACAAGGCTCCATCACCCTTGTCATCACAATGCTCCAAGACCTCTGTAATCACAATTCTCCATGCCCCTTTTCATCTCAATTCTCCATCCACCCTGTCATCACAATGCACCATGCCCATCATCAAAATGATTCATGCTATTGTCATCACTATGAAATCAAAATGCTCCATGACCTCTGTCATCACAAAGCTGCAAACCCTTCTGATCACAATGTTCCATGACACTTGTCAAAACAATGCCCCATGACGCTCGTCATCACAATTATGCAAGGTATTCTCATCACAATGCTCCATGACATTTGTCAACACAATGCTCAATACACTTGTCCTCACAATGCTCTCTGACATTTGTCATCACTATGATCCTTGAACACTGTCATGACAAGGCTCCTTGCATTTTTCATCACAATGATCCGTTCCCTTTTCTTCACAATGCTCCAAGACCCCTGTTATCACAATGCTCCGTGACTCCAGTCATCACAATGCTTTATGACATTTGTCATCACAGTGGTCCATGACCTTGTCACACAAAGCTCTGTGACCTTTGTCACCACAATGCTCCATGAACTTTTTATGACAATGCTCTCTGACCCTTGTCATCACAAACCTCCATGCCTTTGTCAGCACAATGCTCCATGATCCTTGTCATCACAATGCTCAATGCCCGTTTCAGCAAAATGCTCCATAACCAATGTCATCACAATTCGCCATGCACTTGTCATCACAATGCTCAACATCCTTGTCATCAAAATTCTCCATAAACCTTTTCATCACAATGCTCCATGCACTTATCAAAATGCTCTCTCACCACTGATATCTCAATATTCCACCACTAGTCATCACAATACTCCCTCAACCCTGTCATCACAATGTTCCATTACCCCTGTCATCACAATGCTACATGCCATTATCATCACAATGATCCATGACACCTGACATCACAAAGTTCCATAACCCCTGTAATCAAAATGCTCCATGACCCTTTTCATCACAAAGCTCCATGATCCCTCACATCACAATGTTCTACAACCCCTGTCATCAAAATGTTCCATGACCCTTTTCATCAAATTGCTCCATGACCCTGTCATCACAATGCTCCCTGCCCTTCTCATCACAATGCACCAGGCCCTTGTCATCAAAATGCTCCATTCCATTATCATCACAATGCTCCATGGAACCTCTCATCACATTGCTCCATGCATTTGTCATCCCAAATCTCCATGACGCTTGTCATCACAATGCTCGATGCCCTTCTCATCACAAGGCTCCATGCCATTGTCATTACAATCCTGCATGATCTATGTATCACAGTGTTCCGTGCCCTTGTCATCACACTGTTCCATGCCCACTCTCTTCACAATAATCCATGAAACTTTTCAGACCATTGCCCCATTTCCTTGTCATCAAAATGCTCCATTACCACTGTCATAACAATGCTCCATGACCCCTGCCATCACAAGATTCCACGGTCTTTTCATCAGAAGCCTCGATGACCCTTGTCATCACAATGCTCCAAGACCCCTGTAATCACAAATCTCGATGCACTTGTCATCACAACGCTCCATGACGCATGTCATCAGAATTCTCCATGGCCTTCTCACAGTGCTCCATTACATTTGTCATCACAATCCTCCATGACACTTGGCTTCACAATGCTCCATGCCATTGTCATCACAATGCTCCGTTATTCCTGTCATCACAATGCTTCCTGACCTTTGTCATCACAATGGTCCAAGCCCTCGTCCTCACAAGGCTCTGTGACATTTGTCACCACAGTGCTCCATGAAATTTTCATCATAATGGTCTGTGACCTTTGTAATCACAATGCTCCTTGCCTTTCTCTGCACAATTCTCTATGACCCTTGTCATCACAATGCTCCATGCCCTTGTCAGCACAGTGCTCCATGACCCTTGTCATCACAATGCTCCATTACCTTTGTCATCAAAATCCTCCATGACAATTGGCATCACAATGCTCCATGGCATTGTCATCACAATGGGCCATGACATATGTCTTCACAATGCTCCCAGACACCTGTCTTCACAATAATTCATGAGCTTGTGATCACAATGCTCCATGCCCTTTTCATCACAATGTGCCATTCCCACTGTCATTGCAATAATCCATGAAACTTGTAAGACCAATGTTCCATGCCCCTGTCATCACAATGCTGCATGCCCTTGTCATCACAATGCTCCATGACACGTCATCTCAATGCTCCGTTACTCCTGTCATCACAATGCTTCATGACCTTTCTGATCACAATTGCCCATGCCCTCGTCATCACAAGTCTCTTTGACCTTTGTCACCACAATGCTCCATGAACTTTTCATCACAATCCTCTGTGACCTTTGTCATCACAATGCACTATGTGTTTCTCAGCACAATGCTCCGTGACTCTTGTCATCACAATGCTCCATGTGCTTGTCATCAAAATTCTCCATGATCTTTGTCATCACCCAGCTCCATGACCCTTGGCATCACAATGCTCCATGCGCTTGTCATCAAAATGCTCCATGATCTTTGTCATCACCAAGCTCCATGACCCTTGGCATCACAATGATCCATGCCATTGTCATCACAATGATTCCTGAAGCCTCTCATCACATTGCTTCCATGTCCTTGTCATCACAAAACTCCACGATGATTGTCATCAAAATGCACGTTTCCCTTCTCATCACAATGTTCCATGCCCTTGTCATTACAATTCTCCATGACCCATGTATCACAGTGTTCCTTTCTCTTGTCATCATAATGCTCCATGCCCACTCTCATCACAATAAAACATGAAAAGTTTCAGACCAACGCTCCATAAAATTGTAATCACAATGCTCCATTACCCCTGTCATGACAATGCTCCATAACCCCTGCCATCAAAATGTTCCACGGCCTTGTCATCACAAGGCTCCATAACCCTTGTCATTACAATGATCCAAGACCCCTGTAATCACAATGCTCCATGCCTTTGTCATCACACAGCTCAATGACGCATGTCATCAGAATGCTCCATGGCTTTCTCATCACAATGCTCCATACCCTTGCCATCACAATATTCCATTACACCTGTCATAACAATGCTCCATGACCACTGTCATAATGATTTTCCACGGCCTTGTCATCAAAATGCTCCATGAACCCTGTCATCACAATGCTCCGTGGCTCCAGTCATCACAGTGCTTCATGAACTTTGTCATCACAATGGTCCATGCCCTCATATCACAATTCTCTGTGACCTTTGTCACCACAATGCTCCATGAACTTTTCATCACAATGCTCTCTGACCATTGTCATCACAATGCTCTATGCCTTTCTCAGCACAATGCTCCATGACCCTTGTCTTCACAATGCTCCATGTGCTTCTCAGCACATTGCTCCATGACCCATGTTATCAAAATGTGCCATGCGCGTGTCATCACTGTGCTCCACAACATTGTCATCACAATGCTCCATAAACCTTGTCATCAATATGCTCCAGGCACTTATCAACAAAATGCTCTCTCACAACTGATATCACTATGTTCCATCACAAGTCATCACAATACTCCCTCACCCCTGTCATCACAATGTTCCATGACCCCTGTCATCACATTGCTACATGCACTTATCATCACAATGTTCGATGAGCCCTGACATCACAATGTTCCCTAACCCCTGTCATCAAAATGCTCCATGACCCTTTTCATCAAAATGCTCCATGACCCCTGACATCACAATGTTCCATAACCCCTGTCATCAAAATCTTCCATGACCTTTTTCATCAAATTGCTCCATGACCCTGTCATCACAATGCTCCCTTCCCTTCACAACACAATGCACCACGAACTTGTCATCAAAATGCTCCATGACATTTGTCGTCACACATCTCCATGACAATTGGCATCACAATGCTCCATGTCATTGTCATAACAATGCTCCATGAACCCTCTCATCACATTGTTCCATGCCCTTGTCATCACAAAGCTCCATGACACTTGCCATCACAATGCTCGATGCCCTTCTCATCACAATGCTCCATTTCCTTGTCATTATAATCCTCCATGACCCATGTATCACAGTGTTCTGTGCCCTTGTCATCAGAATGCTCCATGCCCACTCTCGTCAAAATAATCCATGAAATTTTTCAGACCAATGCTCCATGCCCTAGTCATCACAGTGCTCCATTACACCTGTCATAACAATGCTCCATGACCCCTGCTATCACAATGATCCACGGCCTTTTAATCACAAGGCTCCATGACTCTTGTCATCACAATGCTCCAAGTCCCCCGTAATCACAATGTTCCATGCCCTTGTCATCAAAAAGCTCCATGACACATGTCATCAGAATACTCCTTGGCCTTCTCATCACAATGCTCCATGCCCTTGTCATCACAATGTTCCAAGACCCCTGTAAACACAATGCTCCATGCCTCTTTTCATCAGTATGGTCCATGAGACTTGTCATCACAAGGCTTCATGGTCTTCTCAACACAATGCTCCAGGACTTTGTCATCACAATGCTTCACGACCTTCTCATCAAGATTCTAAATGACCCTTGTGATCATAATGTCCCAAGCCCTAATCATTACAGTGCCCCATTATCTTTGTCATCACATTCCTCCATGACACTTGGCATCACAATGCCCCACGCCATTGTCATCGCAATGGAAAATGACATATGTCATCACAATGCTCCCTGACACCTGTCATCACAATAATCCATGACCTTTTCATTACAATGCTCCATGCCCTTGTCACCACAATCCGCCATGCCGAATGTCATCACGATAATCCATGAAACTTGTCCGACCAATGCTCCATGCCCTTGTCATCACAATGCTGCAAGACACCTGTATTCACAATGCTCCATGCCCTTGTCATCAAAAAGCTCCATGACGCATGTCATCAGAATACTCCTTGGCCTTCTCATCACAATTCTCCATGCCCTTGTCATCACAATGTTCCAAGACTCCTGTAAACACAATGCTCCATGCCTCTTTTCATCAGTATGGTCCATGAGACTTGTCATCACAAGGCTTCATGGTCTTCTCAACACAATGCTCCAGGACTTTGTCATCACAATGCTTCACGACCTTCTCATCAAGATTCTAAATGGCCCTGTGATCATAATGTTCCAAGCCCTAATCATTACAGTGCCCCATTATCTTTGTCATCACATTCCTCCATGACACTTGGCATCACAATGCCCCACGCCATTGTCATCGCAATGGAACATGAAATATGTCATCACAATGCTCCCTGACACCTGTCTTCACAATACTCCATGACCTTTTCATCACAATGCTCCATGCCCTTGTCACCACAATCCGCCATGCCGAATGTCATCACGATAATCCATGAAACTTGTCAGACCAATGCTCCATGCCCTTGTCATCACAATGCTCCATGCGCTTGTCATCACAATTCTCCATGATCCCGCACATCATAATTCTCCGTGAATCCAGTCATCACAATGCTTTATGACCTTTGTCATCACAATGGTTCATTCCCTCATCATCACAGTTCTCTGTAACACGTTTCATCACAATACTCCATGCCTTTGTCAGCATAATGCTCCATGACCCTTGTCATCACAATGATCCATGTGCTTGTCAGCACAATGCTCCACAACCTTGTCATCACAATGCTCCATAAACCTTGTCATCACAATGCTCCTTGCACTTCTCATCTAAATGCTCTCTCACCACTGATATCACAATGTTCCATTACAACTCATCACAATACTCCCTCACCCCTTTCATCACAATGTTCCATGACCCCTATCATCAAAATGCTACATGCCCTTATCATCATAATGCTCCATGACCACTGACATCACAATGTTCCATAACCCTGTCATGAAAATGTTCCCTGACGATTTTCATCAAATAGCTCCATGACCCTGTCATCACAATGCTCCCTGCCCTTCTCATCACAATGCACAACGCTCTTGTCATCAAAATGCTCCATGATCTTTGTCATCACAAACTCCATGACCCTTGGCATCACAATGCTCCATGCCATTGTCATCACAATGCTCCATGAAACCTATCATCACATTGTTCCTTGCTCTTGTCATCACAAAGCTCCATGATGCTTGTCATCACAATGCTCGATGCCTTTCTCATCACAATGATCCATGCCCTTGTCATTACAATCCTCCATGACCCATGTATCACCGTCCTTCTGAGCCCTTGTCATCACAATGCTCCATGCCCACTCTCATCACAATAATCCATGAAACTTTTCAAACCAATACTCCATGCCCTTGTCATCACAATGCTCCATTACCCCTCTCATAACAATGCTCCATGACCCCTGCCATCACAATGTTCCACGGTGTTGTCATTACAAGGCTCCATGACCCTTGCCATAACAATGCTCAAAGACCCCTGTAATCACAATGCTCCATGCTCCTTTCCATCAGAATTCTCCATGATACTTGCCATCACAATGCTCCATGGCCTTCTCATCATGATGCTCCAGGACATTGTCATCCCAATGCTCCATTCCCTTGTCATCACAATGCTCCATGACCCCTGCCATCACAATACTCAAGGAATATTGTCAGCTCAGTGCTCCATGAAATTCTCATCACAATGCTCCATGACCCCTGTCATCACAATGCTCCATGACCACTGTCATCACAACGCTCCATGACACCAGACAACACAATGATCTGGGAATCTTGTCATTGAAATGCTCCATGACCCTTGTCATCACAATGATCCATGCCCTTGCCATCCAAATGCTCCATGACCCCTGTAATCACAATGCTCCATGACGCTTGTCATCACAATGCTCCATGACACTTGTCATCAAAATGCTCCATGCATTTGTTAGCAAAATGCTACATGACCTTGTCATCACAATGCTCCATGCACTTGTCATCACAATACTCCATTCCCATTGTCATCAAAATCCTCCATGAACCTTGGGTTCACATTGCTTCATGCCCTTGTCATCACAATGCTCCATGCTCCTTGAAATGAAAATGATACATGACTTCTGTCATCACAATGCTCCAAAGCCTTGTGATCACAATGTTCATAACACTAGTCATCATAACGCTCCATGATGTCTTTCATCACAATGCTCTATGAAATGTGTCATCACAATGCTCAATACACATGTCATCACGATGCTCCCTGAGACTTGTCATCAGAATGCTCCTTGAACACTGTCATGAAAAGGCTCCATGCCTTTTTCATCACAATGCTCCATGACCTTTTCATCAAAATGCTCCATGCCATTGTCATCACATTACTCCACAAGCTTGTCATCAGAATGTTCCATGACACTAGTCATCACAATGATCCATGACACCTGTCATCACAATGCTCCATGCCCCTTGTCATTACAGTGCTCCATGACGATCCTCATCACAATTATCCGTGGTCTTCTCATGACAATGCTCCACGGTCTTGTCATCCCAATGCTTCATGCCCTGGTCATCACAATTCTACAAGACCTTTTCATCACAATGCTCCATGACACTTCTCATCAAAATGTTACATGCTCTTCTCAATACAATTCTCCATGCACTTGTCATCGCAATGCCCCATGACCCCTGTCATAGCAAGCTCCATGCGCTTGTCATCACAATGCTTCACGACCTTATCATTAAAATTCTCAAAGGACCTTGTCATCACAATGCTCCATGATGTTGTCATCACAATGCTTCATGACCTTGTCATCACGAAGCTCCAAGCCCTTGTCATCACAATGCTCCATTACCTTTGTCATCACAATCCTCCATGACACTTGGCATTCCAATGCCCCATACCATTCTCATCACAATGGAACATGACATAAGTCATCCCAATACTCCCTGACACCTGTCTTCACAATACTGTATGACCTTGTCATCACAATGCTCCATGCCTTTGTAATCACAATGTGCCATGCCCACTGTCAACACAATAATCCATAAAACTTGTCAGAGCAATGCTCTATGCCCATGTCATCACAATGCTCCATTCCCGTGTCATCACAGTGCTCCGTGACTCCAGTCATCACAGTGCTTTATGAACTTTGTCATCACAATGGTCCATGCTTTCATCATCACAAGTCTCTGTGACTTTGTCACCACAATGCTCCATGAACTTTTCATAACAATGCTCTTTGATCCTTGTCATCAGAATGCTCTATGCCTTTCTCAGCACAGTGCTCCATCCCCCTTTTAATCACAATGCTCCATGTGCTTGTCAGCACATTGCTCCATGACCCCTGTCATCACAATGCTCCATGCTCCTTGATATCAAAATGATCCATGACATCTGTCATCACAGTGCTCCAAACCCTTGTGATCACATTGTTCCATAACACTTGTCATCACAATGCTCCATGATGCCTGTCATCACAATACTCCATGACCTTGTCATCACAATGCTCCATGCCATTGTCATCACAATACTCCACAAGCTTGTCTTGAGAATGTTCCAAGACCCTTGTCATCAGAATGCTCCATGACCCTTGTCATCACAATGCTCCATTACCACTTTCATCAGAATACTCCATGAACATTTTCAGCTGAATGCTCCATGATCTTTTCATCACAATGCTCCAAGACCCCTGTAATCACAATGCTTCATGCCCCTTTTCATTTCCGCGCTCCATGAACCCTGTCATCAAAATGAACCATGCCCATCATCATAATGATTCATGCTATTGTCATCACAATGAAATCAAAATGCTCCATGACCTCTGTCATCACAATGCTCCAAACCCTTCTGATCACAATGTCCCATAACACTTGTCATCACAATACCCCATGACGCTCGTCATCACAATTATGCAAGGTCTTCTCATCACAATGCTCCATCACATTTGTGACCACAATGCTCAATACACTTGTCATCACAATGCTCCATGACACATGTCATCAGTATGCTCCTTAAACACTGTCATGACAAGTATCCATGCCTTTTTCATCACAATGATCCATTCCCTTTTCATGACAATGCTCCAAGACCTCTGTTATCACAGTGCTCTGTGACTTCAGTCATCACAATCCTTCATGACATTTGTCATCACAATGGTCCATGACCTCGTCACACAAAGCTCTGTGACCTTTGTCACCACATGGCTCCATGAACTTTTAATCACAATGCACTGTGATCCTTGTCATCACAAAGCTCCATGCCTTTGTCAGCACAATGCTCCATAACCCATGTCATCACAATGCGCCATGCACTTGTCATCACAATGCTCCACATCCTTGTCATAAAAATGCTCCATAAACCTTCTGATCACAATGCTCCATGCACTTCTCCTCAAAATGTACTCTCACCACTGATATCACAATGTTCCATCACTAGTCATCACTATACTCCCTCACCCCTGTCTTCACAATATTCCATGACCCCTGTCATCACAATGCTACATGCCCTTATCATCACAATGCTTCATGACACCTGACATAACAATATTCCATAACCCCTGTAATCAAAATGCTCCATGACACTTTTCATCACAAAGCTCCATGACCACTGACATCACAATGTTCTATAACCTCTGTCATCAAAATATTCCATGACACTTTTCATCAAATTGTACCATGACCCTGTCATCACAATGCTCCCAGCCCTTCTCATCACAATGCACCACGCCCTTGTCATCAAAATGCTCCATGACCTTTGTCATCACAAAGGTCCATGACCCTTGGCATCACAATGCTCCATGAACCCTCTCATCACATTGCTCCATGCACTTGTCATCCGAATAACCATGACGCTTGTAATCACAATGTTCGATGCCCTTCTCATCACAATGTTCCATGCCCTTGTCATTACAGTCCTGCATGATTGATGTATCACAGTGTTCCGTGCCCTTGTCATCACAATGCTCCATGCCCACACTCATCGCAAAAATACATGAACATTTTCAGACCAATGCCCCATTCCCTTTTCATCACAAAGCTGCTTTACACCTGTCATAACAATGCTCCATGACCCCTGCCATCACAAGGTTCCACGGCCTTGTCATCACAAGCCTCGATGACCCTTGGTATCAAAATGCTCTAAGACCCCTGTAATCACAATGCTCCATGCCCTTGTCATCACAAAGCTCCCTGACGCATGTCATCAGAATGTTCCATGTCCTTCTCATCACAATGGTCCATGCCCTTGTAATCACACGGTTCCAACACAACTGTAATTACAATGCTCCATGCTCCTTTTCATCTCAATTCTCCATGAACCCTCTCATCACAATGAACCGTGCCCATCACCATAATATTTCATGCTATTGTCATCACAATGAAATCAAAATGCTCAATGACCACTGTCATCACAATGCACCAAAAACTTCTGATCAAAATATTCCATAACACATCTCATCACAATGCCGCATGACGCTATTCATCACAATGATCCATGCCCTTTTCATCACAATGCTCCAAGACCCCTGTAATCAGAATGCTCCATGTGCTTGTCATCACAAATCTCCATGACGCATGTCATCAGAATGCTCCATTGCCCTCTCATCCCAATGCTCCTTGCCCTTGTCATCACAATGCTTCAAAACCCCTGTAATCACAATGCTTCATGCACCTTTTCATCAGAATGCTCCATGACCCTTTTCATCACAATGCTCCATGACCCCTGACATCACAATGTTCCATAACCCCTCTCATCAAAATGTTCCATGACACTTTTCATCAATTTGCTCCATGACCCTGTCATCACAATGCTCCCTGCCCTTCTCATCACAATACACCACGACTTTGTCATCAAAATGCTCCATGACCTTTGTCGTTACAAAGCTCCATGACCTTTGGCATCACAATGCTCCATGCCATTTCATCACAATGCTACGTGAAACCTCTCATCACATTGCTCCATGCCCTTGTCAGCACAATGCTCCATGACTCTTGTCATCACAATGCTCGATACTCTTCTCATCACAATGCTCCATGCCCTTGTCATTACAATCCTCCATGACACATGTATCACAGTGTTCCGTGCCCTAGTCATCACAATGCTCCATGCCGAATCTCATCACAATAATCCATGAAATTTTCAGACCAATGTTCCATGACCTTGTCATCACAATGCTCGATTACCCCTGTCATAACAATGCTCCATGACCCCTGCCGTCACAATGTTCCACGGCCTTGTCATCCAAGGCTCCATGACCCTTGTCATCACCATGCTCCAAGACCCCTGTAATCACAATGCTCCATTCCCTTGTCGTCACAAAGATCCATGACCCATGTCATCAGAATGCTCCATGGCCTTCTCATCACAATGCTCCAAGCCCTTGTAATCACAATGCTCCAAGACACCTGTAATCAAAATGCTCCATGCCCCTATTCATCAGAATGCTCCATGAGACTTGTCATCACAAGACTCCATGGTTTTCTCATCACACTGCTCCAGGACCTTGACATCACAATGCTCCATTCCCTTGTCATCACAGTGCTCCTTGACCCCTGTCATCACAATACTCCATGAATATTTTCAGCCCAATGCTCCATGACCTTCTCATCAAAATGCTCCATTCCCTTGTCATCACAATGCTCCAGGTCCTTGTCATCACAATGCTCCATGACACTTCTTATCACAATGTTACATGATCTTGTCATTACAATTCTCCATGCTCTTGTCATTGCAATGCTCTATGACCCCTTTCATAGCAAGCTCCATGTGCTTGTCATCACAATGCATAACAAAGTTGTCATCAAAATTCTCAATGGCCCTTGTCATCACAATGGTCCATGCACTTGTCATCACAATGCTCCATGGCCCTTGTCATCACAGTGTCCCAAGCCCTTGTCATCAAAATGCTCCATTTACTTTGTCATCACAATCCTCCATGACACTTTTTATCACAAAGCTCCGTGCCATTTTCATCACAGTGGACAATGATATATGTCATCACAATGCTCCCTGACACCTGTCTTCACAGTACTGCATGACCTTGTCATCACAATGTTCCAAGCCCTTGTCATCACAATGCACCATGCCCACTGTCATCACAATAATCCATGAAACTTGTCAGACCAATGTTCAATGCCCCTGTCATCACAATGCACCATGCCCTTGTGATCACAATGCTCCATGACCCCTCTCATCACAATGCTCCTTGACTTCAGTCATCACAATGCTTCATGACCTTTGTCATCACAATGGTCCATTCCCTCGTCACACAAGGCTCTGTGACCATTGTCACCACAATGCTCCATGTCCTTGTCATCACAAAGCTCCATGACGCATGTCATCAGAATGCTCCATTGCCTTCTCAGCACAATGCTCCTTGCCCTTGTCATCACAATGCTTCAAAACCCCTGTAATCACAATGCTCCATGCACCTTTTCATCAGAATGCTCCATGACCATTTTCATCAAAATGCTCCATGACCCCTGACATCACAGTGTTCCATAATCACTGTCATCAAAATGTTCCATGACACTTTTCATCAGTTTGCTCCATGACCCTGTCATCACGATGTGCCCTGCCCTTCTCATCACAATGCACCACGACATTGTCATCAAAATGCTCCATGACCTTTGTCATCACAAAACTCCATGACCCTTGGCATCACAATGCTCCATGCCATTTCATCACAATGCTACATGAAACCTCTCATCACATTGCTCCATGCCCTTGTCAGCACAATGCTCCATGACGCTTGTCATCACAATGCTCGATACTCTTCTCATCACAATGCTCCATGCCCTTGTCATTACAATCCCCCATGACTCATGTATCACAGTGTTCCGTGCCCTAGTCATCACAATGCTCCATGACCCCTGCCATCACAATACTCAAGGAATATTGTCAGCTCAGTGCTCCATGAAATTCTCATCACAATGCTCCATGACCCCTGTCATCACAATGCTCCATGACCACTGTCATCACAACGCTCCATGACACCAGACAACACAATGATCTGGGAATCTTGTCATTGAAATGCTCCATGACCCTTGTCATCACAATGATCCATGCCCTTGCCATCCAAATGCTCCATGACCCCTGTAATCACAATGCTCCATGACGCTTGTCATCACAATGCTCCATGACACTTGTCATCAAAATGCTCCATGCATTTGTTAGCAAAATGCTACATGACCTTGTCATCACAATGCTCCATGCACTTGTCATCACAATACTCCATTCCCATTGTCATCAAAATCCTCCATGAACCTTGGGTTCACATTGCTTCATGCCCTTGTCATCACAATGCTCCATGCTCCTTGAAATGAAAATGATACATGACTTCTGTCATCACAATGCTCCAAAGCCTTGTGATCACAATGTTCATAACACTAGTCATCATAACGCTCCATGATGTCTTTCATCACAATGCTCTATGAAATGTGTCATCACAATGCTCAATACACATGTCATCACGATGCTCCCTGAGACTTGTCATCAGAATGCTCCTTGAACACTGTCATGAAAAGGCTCCATGCCTTTTTCATCACAATGCTCCATGACCTTTTCATCAAAATGCTCCATGCCATTGTCATCACATTACTCCACAAGCTTGTCATCAGAATGTTCCATGACACTAGTCATCACAATGATCCATGACACCTGTCATCACAATGCTCCATGCCCCTTGTCATTACAGTGCTCCATGACGATCCTCATCACAATTATCCGTGGTCTTCTCATGACAATGCTCCACGGTCTTGTCATCCCAATGCTTCATGCCCTGGTCATCACAATTCTACAAGACCTTTTCATCACAATGCTCCATGACACTTCTCATCAAAATGTTACATGCTCTTCTCAATACAATTCTCCATGCACTTGTCATCGCAATGCCCCATGACCCCTGTCATAGCAAGCTCCATGCGCTTGTCATCACAATGCTTCACGACCTTATCATTAAAATTCTCAAAGGACCTTGTCATCACAATGCTCCATGATGTTGTCATCACAATGCTTCATGACCTTGTCATCACGAAGCTCCAAGCCCTTGTCATCACAATGCTCCATTACCTTTGTCATCACAATCCTCCATGACACTTGGCATTCCAATGCCCCATACCATTCTCATCACAATGGAACATGACATAAGTCATCCCAATACTCCCTGACACCTGTCTTCACAATACTGTATGACCTTGTCATCACAATGCTCCATGCCTTTGTAATCACAATGTGCCATGCCCACTGTCAACACAATAATCCATAAAACTTGTCAGAGCAATGCTCTATGCCCATGTCATCACAATGCTCCATTCCCGTGTCATCACAGTGCTCCGTGACTCCAGTCATCACAGTGCTTTATGAACTTTGTCATCACAATGGTCCATGCTTTCATCATCACAAGTCTCTGTGACTTTGTCACCACAATGCTCCATGAACTTTTCATAACAATGCTCTTTGATCCTTGTCATCAGAATGCTCTATGCCTTTCTCAGCACAGTGCTCCATCCCCCTTTTAATCACAATGCTCCATGTGCTTGTCAGCACATTGCTCCATGACCCCTGTCATCACAATGCTCCATGCTCCTTGATATCAAAATGATCCATGACATCTGTCATCACAGTGCTCCAAACCCTTGTGATCACATTGTTCCATAACACTTGTCATCACAATGCTCCATGATGCCTGTCATCACAATACTCCATGACCTTGTCATCACAATGCTCCATGCCATTGTCATCACAATACTCCACAAGCTTGTCTTGAGAATGTTCCAAGACCCTTGTCATCAGAATGCTCCATGACCCTTGTCATCACAATGCTCCATTACCACTTTCATCAGAATGCTCCATGATCTTTTCATCACAATGCTCCAAGACCCCTGTAATCACAATGCTTCATGCCCCTTTTCATTTCCGCGCTCCATGAACCCTGTCATCAAAATGAACCATGCCCATCATCATAATGATTCATGCTATTGTCATCACAATGAAATCAAAATGCTCCATGACCTCTGTCATCACAATGCTCCAAACCCTTCTGATCACAATGTCCCATAACACTTGTCATCACAATACCCCATGACGCTCGTCATCACAATTATGCAAGGTCTTCTCATCACAATGCTCCATCACATTTGTGACCACAATGCTCAATACACTTGTCATCACAATGCTCCATGACACATGTCATCAGTATGCTCCTTAAACACTGTCATGACAAGTATCCATGCCTTTTTCATCACAATGATCCATTCCCTTTTCATGACAATGCTCCAAGACCTCTGTTATCACAGTGCTCTGTGACTTCAGTCATCACAATCCTTCATGACATTTGTCATCACAATGGTCCATGACCTCGTCACACAAAGCTCTGTGACCTTTGTCACCACATGGCTCCATGAACTTTTAATCACAATGCACTGTGATCCTTGTCATCACAAAGCTCCATGCCTTTGTCAGCACAATGCTCCATAACCCATGTCATCACAATGCGCCATGCACTTGTCATCACAATGCTCCACATCCTTGTCATAAAAATGCTCCATAAACCTTCTGATCACAATGCTCCATGCACTTCTCCTCAAAATGTACTCTCACCACTGATATCACAATGTTCCATCACTAGTCATCACTATACTCCCTCACCCCTGTCTTCACAATATTCCATGACCCCTGTCATCACAATGCTACATGCCCTTATCATCACAATGCTTCATGACACCTGACATAACAATATTCCATAACCCCTGTAATCAAAATGCTCCATGACACTTTTCATCACAAAGCTCCATGACCACTGACATCACAATGTTCTATAACCTCTGTCATCAAAATATTCCATGACACTTTTCATCAAATTGTACCATGACCCTGTCATCACAATGCTCCCAGCCCTTCTCATCACAATGCACCACGCCCTTGTCATCAAAATGCTCCATGACCTTTGTCATCACAAAGGTCCATGACCCTTGGCATCACAATGCTCCATGAACCCTCTCATCACATTGCTCCATGCACTTGTCATCCGAATAACCATGACGCTTGTAATCACAATGTTCGATGCCCTTCTCATCACAATGTTCCATGCCCTTGTCATTACAGTCCTGCATGATTGATGTATCACAGTGTTCCGTGCCCTTGTCATCACAATGCTCCATGCCCACACTCATCGCAAAAATACATGAACATTTTCAGACCAATGCCCCATTCCCTTTTCATCACAAAGCTGCTTTACACCTGTCATAACAATGCTCCATGACCCCTGCCATCACAAGGTTCCACGGCCTTGTCATCACAAGCCTCGATGACCCTTGGTATCAAAATGCTCTAAGACCCCTGTAATCACAATGCTCCATGCCCTTGTCATCACAAAGCTCCCTGACGCATGTCATCAGAATGTTCCATGTCCTTCTCATCACAATGGTCCATGCCCTTGTAATCACACGGTTCCAACACAACTGTAATTACAATGCTCCATGCTCCTTTTCATCTCAATGCTCCATGAACCCTCTCATCACAATGAACCGTGCCCATCACCATAATATTTCATGCTATTGTCATCACAATGAAATCAAAATGCTCAATGACCACTGTCATCATAATGCACCAAAAACTTCTGATCAAAATATTCCATAACACATCTCATCACAATGCCGCATGACGCTGGTCATCACAATGATCCATGCCCTTTTCATCACAATGCTCCAAGACCCCTGTAATCAGAATGCTCCATGTGCTTGTCATCACAAATCTCCATGACGCATGTCATCAGAATGCTCCATTGCCCTCTCATCCCAATGCTCCTTGCCCTTGTCATCACAATGCTTCAAAACCCCTGTAATCACAATGCTTCATGCACCTTTTCATCAGAATGCTCCATGACCCTTTTCATCACAATGCTCCATGACCCCTGACATCACAATGTTCCATAACCCCTCTCATCAAAATGTTCCATGACACTTTTCATCAATTTGCTCCATGACCCTGTCATCACAATGCTCCCTGCCCTTCTCATCACAATACACCACGACTTTGTCATCAAAATGCTCCATGACCTTTGTCGTTACAAAGCTCCATGACCTTTGGCATCACAATGCTCCATGCCATTTCATCACAATGCTACGTGAAACCTCTCATCACATTGCTCCATGCCCTTGTCAGCACAATGCTCCATGACTCTTGTCATCACAATGCTCGATACTCTTCTCATCACAATGCTCCATGCCCTTGTCATTACAATCCTCCATGACACATGTATCACAGTGTTCCGTGCCCTAGTCATCACAATGCTCCATGCCGAATCTCATCACAATAATCCATGAAATTTTCAGACCAATGTTCCATGACCTTGTCATCACAATGCTCGATTACCCCTGTCATAACAATGCTCCATGACCCCTGCCGTCACAATGTTCCACGGCCTTGTCATCCAAGGCTCCATGACCCTTGTCATCACCATGCTCCAAGACCCCTGTAATCACAATGCTCCATTCCCTTGTCGTCACAAAGATCCATGACCCATGTCATCAGAATGCTCCATGGCCTTCTCATCACAATGCTCCAAGCCCTTGTAATCACAATGCTCCAAGACACCTGTAATCAAAATGCTCCATGCCCCTATTCATCAGAATGCTCCATGAGACTTGTCATCACAAGACTCCATGGTTTTCTCATCACACTGCTCCAGGACCTTGACATCACAATGCTCCATTCCCTTGTCATCACAGTGCTCCTTGACCCCTGTCATCACAATACTCCATGAATATTTTCAGCCCAATGCTCCATGACCTTCTCATCAAAATGCTCCATTCCCTTGTCATCACAATGCTCCAGGTCCTTGTCATCACAATGCTCCATGACACTTCTTATCACAATGTTACATGATCTTGTCATTACAATTCTCCATGCTCTTGTCATTGCAATGCTCTATGACCCCTTTCATAGCAAGCTCCATGTGCTTGTCATCACAATGCATAACAAAGTTGTCATCAAAATTCTCAATGGCCCTTGTCATCACAATGGTCCATGCACTTGTCATCACAATGCTCCATGGCCCTTGTCATCACAGTGTCCCAAGCCCTTGTCATCAAAATGCTCCATTTACTTTGTCATCACAATCCTCCATGACACTTTTTATCACAAAGCTCCGTGCCATTTTCATCACAGTGGACAATGATATATGTCATCACAATGCTCCCTGACACCTGTCTTCACAGTACTGCATGACCTTGTCATCACAATGTTCCAAGCCCTTGTCATCACAATGCACCATGCCCACTGTCATCACAATAATCCATGAAACTTGTCAGACCAATGTTCAATGCCCCTGTCATCACAATGCACCATGCCCTTGTGATCACAATGCTCCATGACCCCTCTCATCACAATGCTCCTTGACTTCAGTCATCACAATGCTTCATGACCTTTGTCATCACAATGGTCCATTCCCTCGTCACACAAGGCTCTGTGACCATTGTCACCACAATGCTCCATGTCCTTGTCATCACAAAGCTCCATGACGCATGTCATCAGAATGCTCCATTGCCTTCTCAGCACAATGCTCCTTGCCCTTGTCATCACAATGCTTCAAAACCCCTGTAATCACAATGCTCCATGCACCTTTTCATCAGAATGCTCCATGACCATTTTCATCAAAATGCTCCATGACCCCTGACATCACAGTGTTCCATAATCACTGTCATCAAAATGTTCCATGACACTTTTCATCAGTTTGCTCCATGACCCTGTCATCACGATGTGCCCTGCCCTTCTCATCACAATGCACCACGACATTGTCATCAAAATGCTCCATGACCTTTGTCATCACAAAACTCCATGACCCTTGGCATCACAATGCTCCATGCCATTTCATCACAATGCTACATGAAACCTCTCATCACATTGCTCCATGCCCTTGTCAGCACAATGCTCCATGACGCTTGTCATCACAATGCTCGATACTCTTCTCATCACAATGCTCCATGCCCTTGTCATTACAATCCCCCATGACTCATGTATCACAGTGTTCCGTGCCCTAGTCATCACAATGCTCCATGCCGAATCTCATCACAATAATCCATGAAATTTTCAGACTAATGTTCCATGCCCTTGTCATCACAATGCTCCATTACACCTGTCATAACAATGCTCCATGAACCCTGCCATCACAATGTTCCATGGCCTTGTCATCCAAGGCTCCATGACACTTGTCATGACAGTAATCCAAGACCACTGTAATCACAGGTTTCCATGCCCTTGTCGTCACAAAGATTCATGACACATGTCATCAGAATGCTCCGAGGCCTTCTCATTACAATGCTCCATGCCCTTGTCATCACAATGTTCCATAACCCCTGTTATCAAAATGTTCCATTACACTTTTCATCAATTTGCTCCAAGACCCTGTCATCACAATGCTCCCTGCCCTTCTCAACACAATGCACAATGACCTTGTCATCAAAATGCTTCATGACCTCTGTCATCACAATGCACCACACCCTTGTCATCAAAATGCCGCATGACCTTTGTCATCACAAAGCTCCGTTTCCCCTGTCATAACAATGATCCATGACACCTGCCATCACAAGTTTCCACGGCCTTGTCATCACAAGCCTCCATGACCCTTGTCTTCACAGTGCTCCAGGACCCGTGTAATCACAATGCTCCATGCCCTTGTCATCACAAAGCTCCATGACGCATGTCATCTAAATGCTCCATGGCCTTATCATCACAATGCTCCATGCCCTTGTCATCACAATGCTCCAACACCGCTGTAATCACAATGCTCCATGCCCTTGTCATCACAATGCTCCAACAGCACTGTAATCACAATGCTCCATGCCCCTTTTTATCTCAATGCTCCATGAACCCTGTCATCAAAATTCACCGTGTCCATCACCATAATATTTCATGCTATTGTCATCACAATGAAATCAAAATCCTCAATGACCTCTGTCATAACAATGCACCAAACCCTTCTGATCACAATGTTCCATAACACTTGTCATCACAATGCCCCATGAGGCTGGTCATCACAATTATCCATGGACTTCTCATCACAATGCTCCATGATCGTTGTCATCACAATGCTCAATACACTTATCATCACAATGCTCCCTGACAGTTGTCATCAGTATGCTCCTTGAACCCTGTCATGACAAGGCTCCATGCATTTTTCATCACAATGATCCATTCCATTTTCATCACAATGCTCCGAGACCCCTGCAATCACAATGCTCCATGTACTTGTCATCACAAAGCTCCATGACGCATGTCATCAGAATGCTCCATTGCCTTCTCATCACAATACTCCATGCCCTTGTCATCACAATGCTACAAAACACCTGTAATCACAATGCTCCATGCACCTTTTCATCACAATGCTCCATGACCCTTTTCATCAAAATGCTCCATGACCCCTGACATCACAATGTTCCATAACCCCTGTAATCAAAATGTTCCATGACACTTTTCATCAATTTGCTCCATGACCCTGTCATCACAATGCTCCCTGCCCTTCTCATAACAATGCACCACGACCTTGTCATCAAAATGCTCCATGAACCTTGCCATCACAAAGCTCCATGACCCTTGGCATCACAATGCTCCATGCCATTTCATCACAATGCTAAATGAAACCTCTCATCACATTGTTCCATGCCGTTGTCAGCACAAAGCTCCATGACGCTTGTCATCACAATGCTCGATACGCTTCTCATCACAATGCTCCATGCTCTTGTCATTACAATCCTCAATGACACATGTATCACAGTCTTCAGTGCCCTAGTCATCACAATGCTCCATGCCGAATCTCATCACAATAATCCATGAAATTTTCAGACCAATGTTCCATGCCCTTGTCATCACAATGCTCCATTACGCCTGTCATAACAATGCTCCATGACACCTGCCATCACAAGATTCCACGGCCTTGTCATCCAAGGCTCCATGAGCCTTGTAATCACAATTCTCCAAGACCCCTCTAATCACAATGCTCCATGCCCTTGTCGTCACAAAGATCCATGACGCATGTCATCAGAATGCTCCATAGCCTTCGAATCACAATGCTCCATGCCCTTGTCATCACAATGCTCCAAGACCCCTGTAATCACAATGCTCCATACCACTTTTAATCTCAATGCTCCATGAACACTGTCATCACAATACACCATGCCCATCATTATAATGCTTCATGCTATTGTCATCACAATGAAATCAAAATGCTCCATTACCTCTGTCATCACCATGTTCTAATCCCTTGTGATCACAATGTTCCATAACACTTGTCATCACAAGGCCCCTTGACGCTGGTAATCACAATTATGCAAGGTCTTCTCATCACCAAGCTCCATGACCCTTGTCATCACAATGCTCAATACACTTATCATCACAATGCTCCCGGACACTTATCATCAGTATGCTCCTTGAACACTGTCATGACAAGGTTCCATGCATTTTTCATCACAATGATCCATTCCCTTTTCATCACAATCCTCCAAGACCCCTCTAATCACAATGCTCCATGTCCCTGTCATCACAAATCTCCATGACGCATGTCATCAGAATGTTCCATGCCCTTCTCATCACAATGCTCCTTGCCCTGGTCTTCACAATGCTACAAAACCCCTGTAATCACAATGCTCCATGAACCTTTTTATCAGTATGCTCCATGACACTTGTCATCACAAGGCGCCATGGCCCTCTCATCAAAATGCTCCAGGACCTTCTCATCGCATTGCTCCATTCTCTTCTCATCACAGTGCTCCATGACCCCTGTCATCACAGTACTCCATGAACATTTTCAGCCCAATGCTCCATGACCTTCTCATCAAAAAGCTCCATGACCCATGTCATCACAATGCTACATGACCACAGTCATCAAAATGATCCATGCCACTTTTCATCAGAATGTTCCCTGTGTTTGTCATCCCAATGCTCATGACCCCTGTAATCACTATGCTCCTTGACGCTTGTCGTCTCAGAGCTCCATGACACTTGTCATCACAATTCTCCATGCCTTTGTCAGCAAAATGCTACATGACTTTGTCATCACAATGCTCCATGCACCTGTCATCACAATTCTCCATGACCAGTGTCATCACAATCCTGCGTGAACCTTGGGATCACATTGTTTCATGCCCTTGTCATCACAATGTTCCATGATACTTTAAATCAAAATGATCCATGGCATGTGTCATCACAGTGCTCCAAACACTTGTGATCACAATGTTCCATAACAGTTGTCATCACTACGCTCCATGATGCCTGTCATCACAATACTCCATGCCCTTGTCATCACAATGCTCCAACAGCCCTGTAATCACAATGCTCCATGCCCCTTTTCATCTCAATGCTCCATGAACCCTGTCATCACAATGCACCGTGCCCATCACCATAATATTTCATGCTATTGTCATCACAATGAAATCAAAATGCTCAACGACCTCTGTCATCACAATGCACCAAACCATTCCGAACACAATGTTCCATAACACTTGTCATCACAATGCCCCATGACGCTGGTCATCACAATTATCCATGGACTTCTCATCACAATGCTCCATGATCTCTGTCATCACAATGCTCAAAACACTTGTCATCACAATGCTCCCTGACACTTGTCGTCAGAATGCTCCTTGAAACCTGTCATGAAAAGGCTCCATGCCTTTTTCATCACAATGCTCCATGCCCTTTTCCTCACAATGCTCCATGCCATTATCATCACAATACTCCAAAAGCTTGTCATCAGAATGCTCCATGACCCTTGTCATCACAATGCTCCATGACCCCTGTCATCACAATGCTCCATGACACCTGTCATCACAATGCTCCATGCCCCTTGTCATTACAGTGCTCCATGACGCTCACCATCAAAATTATCCATGGTCTTCTCATCACAATGCTCCACGGTCTTGCCATCACAATGCTCCATGACACTTCTCATCACAGTGTTACATGCTCTTGTCATCACAATTCTCCATGCACTTGTCATCGAAATGCTCCATGAACCCTGTCATAGTAAGCTCCATGTGCTTTTCCTCAGAATGCTTCACGAACTTGTCATCAAAATTCTCAATGGCCCTTGTCATCACATTCCTCCATGCCCTTGTCATCAAAATGCTCCATGACCGTTGTCCTCACAATGTTCCAAACCCCTGTCATCACAATGCTCCATTAACTTTGTCATCACATTCCTCCATGACACTTGGCATCACAATGCTCCGTGCCATTGTCATCACAAAGGACCATGACATATGTCATCACAATGCTCCCAGACTGCTCTCTTCACAGTACTCCCTGACCTTCTCATCAAAATGCTCCATGCTCTTCTCATCAGAATGCGCCTTGCCCACTGTCATCACAATAAACCATGAAACTTGTCAGACCAATGCACTATGCCCCTGTCATCAGAATGCTCCATACCCTTGTCATCACAGTGTTCCGTTACTCCAGTCATCACAATCCTTCATGACCTTTGTCATCACAATGGTCCTTGAACTCCTCATCACAAGGCTCGGTGACCATTGTCACAATGCTCCATGAACTTTTCATCACAATGCTCTGTGACCGTTGTCATCACAATGTTCCATGCCTTTGTCAGCAGAATGCTCCATGACCCTTGTCATCACAATGCTCCATGCGCTTCTCAGCACAATGCTCCATGACCCATGTCATCAAAATGCGCCATGCACTTGTCATCACAATGCTCCACAGCCTTCTCATCACAATGCTCCATAAACCTTGTCATCACAATGCTCCATAAACATTGTCATCACAATGCTCCATGCACTTCTCATCAAAATGCTTTCTCAACACTGATATTACAATGTTCCATCACTAGACATCACAATACTCCCTCACCACTGTCATCACAATTTTCCATGACCTCTGTCATCACAATGCTCCAAACCCTTGTGATCACAATGTTCCATAACACTTGTCATCACAACGCCCCATGACGCTCATCATCACAATTATCCATGGTCTTCTATTCACAATACTCCATGACATTTTTCATCACAATTCTCAATAAACTTGTCATCACAATTCTCCCTGACAATGGTCGTGAATATGCTCCTTGAAACCTGTCATGACAAGGCTCCATGCATTTTTCATCACAATGATCCATGCACTTTTCATCACAATACTCCAAGACTCCTGTAATCACAATGCTCCATGCCCTTGTCATCACAAAGCTTCATGAAGCATGTCTTCAAAATGCTCCATGGCCTTCTCATCACCATGCTCCATGCCCTTTTCATCACAATGCTCCATTCCCTTGTCATCAAAATGCTCCATGACCCCTGTCATCACAATACTCCATGAATATTTACAGCCCAATGCTCCATGACCTTCACTTCACAATGCCCCATGAACCCTGTCATCACTATGCTCCATGACCACTGTCATCACAACGATCCATGACCCCTGACAACACAATGATCCTGGACTCTTGTCATCAAAATGCTCCATGACCCTTGTCATCACAATGATCCATTCCCTTGTCATCACAATGCTCCATAACCCTTGTCATCACAAGGCTCCAAGCCCTTGTCATCACAATGCTCCATTATATTTGTCATCACATTTCTCCATGACACTTGGCATCACAATGCTCCATGTCATTGTCATCACAATGGACCATGACATATGTCACCACAATGCTCCCTGAAAACTGTCTTCACAATAATCTACGACCTTGTCATCACAATGCTCCATGCCCCTGTCATCACAATGTTCCATGCCCTTGTCATCACAATGATCCATTCCCTTGTTATCACAATGCTCCATGACCCCTGTAATCACAATTTTCAGTGACGCTTGTCATCACAGTGCTCCATGACACTTGTCATCAAAATGCTACATGAACTTGTCATCACAATGCTCCATTCCATTGTCATCAAAATCCTCGATGAAACTTGGGTTCACATTGCTTGATGCCCTTGTCATCACAATGCACCTTGGTCCTTGAAATGAAAATGATCCATGACCTCTGTCATCACAATGCTCCATGCCCACTGTCATAGCAATAATCCATGAAAATTGTCAGACCAATGCTCCATGCCGCTGTCATCACAATGCTCCATGCCCTTTTAATCACAATGCTCCATTACCCCTCACATCATAATGTTCCTTGACTCCAGTCATCACAATGCTTTAGGACCTTTGTCATCACAATGGTCCATTCCCTCGTCATCACAATGTTCTGTAACACTTCTCATCACAATGCTCCATGCCTTTGTCAACACAATGCTCCATGACCCTTGTTATCACAATGCTCGATGTGCTTCTCAGCACAATGCTCCAAGACACATGTCATCACAATGTGCCATGCACTTGTCATCACAATGCTCCACAACCTTGTCATCACAATGCTCCATAAAACTTTTTATCACAATGCTCCATGCACTTCTCATCTAAATGCTCTCTCACCACTGATATCACAATGTTCCATCACTAGTCATCACAATACTCCCTCACCCCTGTCATCACAATGTTCCATGACCCCTGTCATCAAAATGCTACATGCCCTTATCATCACAAAGCTCCATGACCACTGACATCACAATGTTCCTTGACCCCTGTCATCAAAATGTTCCCTGACCCTTTTCATCAAATTGCCCCATGACCCTGTCATCACAATGCTCCCTGCCCTTCTCATCACAATGCACCACGCACTTGTCATCAAAATGCTCTATGACCTTTGTCATCACAAAGCTCCATGACCCTTGGCATCACAATACTCCATGCCATTGTCATCACAATGCTCAATGGCCTTTTCATCACAATGCTCCATGCAATTGTCATCATCATACTCCTCAAGCTTGTCGTCCGAATGCTCCATGAACCTTGTCATCACAATGCTCCATGACCCCTGTCATCACAATGCTCCATGACACCAGTTATCACAATGCTCCATGCCACTTGTCACTACAGTGCTCCATGACGCCCGCCATCACAATTATCCATGGTCTACTCATCACAATGCTCCCCGGTCTTGCCATCACAATGCTCCATGCCCTGGTCATCAGTATTCTCCACGTCCTTGTCATCACAATGCTCTTTGACACATCTCATCACAATTTTACATGCTCTTTTCATCAAAATTCTCCATGCATTTGTCATCGCAATGCTCCAGGACCCCTGTCATAGCAAGCTTCATGTGCATGTCATCACAATGCTTCACGAACTTGTCATCAAAATTCTCAATGACCCTTGTCATCACAATGATCCAAGACCCCTCTAATCACAATGCTCCATGCCCTTGTCATCACAAAGCTCCATGACGCAAGTCCTCAGAATGCTCCATGGCCTTCTCATCACAATGCACCATGCCCTTGTCATCACAATGCTGCAAGACCCCTGTAATCACAGTGCTCCATGCCCCTTTTCATCTCAATGCTCCATGAACTCTGTCATCACAATGCACCATGCCCATCACCATAATATTCCATGCTGTTGTCATCACAATGAAATCAAAATGCTCAATGTCATCACAATGCTCCAAACCCTTCTGATCACAATGTTCCATAACTCTTGTCATCACAATCCCCCATGAGGCTGGTCATCACAATTATCAGTGGTCTTCTCATCACAATGCTCCATGATCTTTGTCATCACAATGCTCAATACACTTATCTTCACAATGCTCCTTGAAACTTCTCATCAGTATGCTCCTTGAACCCTGTCATGACAAGGCTCCATGCAATTTTCATCACAATGATCCATGTCCTTGTCATCACAAAGCTCCATGATGCATGTCATCAGAATGCTCCATGGCCTTCACATCACAATGCTCCATGCCCTTGTCATCACAATGCTACAAAACCCCTGTAATCACAATGCTCCATGCACCTTTTCATCAGAATGCTCCATGACACTTGTCATCACAAGGCTCCATGGTCTTCTCATCACAATGCTCCAGGACCTTGTCATCACAGTGCTCCATTCCCTTGTCATCACAATGCTCCATGACCCCAGTTATCACAATACTCTATGTACATTTTAAGCCCAATGCTCAATGACCGCCTCATTACAATGCTCCATGACCCATGTCATCACAATGCTCCATGACCACAGTCATCAAAATGCTCCATGACCCCTGTCATCACAATGGTGCATGCCCTCGTCATCAAAAGGCTCTGTGACATTTGTCACCACAATGCTCCATGAAATTTTCATGACAATGTTCTCTTACTCATGTCATCACTATGCTCCATGCCTTTGTCAGCACAATGCTCCATGACCCTTGTCATCACAATGCTCCATGTGCTTGTCCGCACAATGCCCCATGACCTGTGTCATCACAATGTGACATGCGCTTGTCATCACAATGCTCCACAACCTTGTCATCACAGTGCTCCATAAACCTTGTCGTCACAATGCTCCATGCACTTCCCATCAAAATGCTCTCCCATCACTGATATCATAATGTTCCATCACTACTCATCACAATACTCCCTCACCGCTGTCATCACAATGTTCCATGACCCCTGTCATCACAATGCTCAATGACACTTTTCATCACAATGCTGCCTGACCCCTGACATCACAATGTTCCATAACCCCTGTCATCAAAATGTCCCATGACACTTTTCATCAAATTGCTCCATGACCGTTTCATCACAATGCTCACTGCCCTTCTCATCACAGTGCACCACGCCCTTGTCATCAAAACCCTCCATGACCTTTGTCATCACAAAGCTCCGTGACCCTTGGCATCACAATGCTCCATGCCATTGCCATCAAAATGCTCCATGAACCCTCTCAACACATTGATATCTGTCCTTGTCATCACAGGCTCCATGATGCTTTTCATCACAATGCTCGATGCTCTTCTTAACACAAAGCTCCAAGGCTTGTCATTACAATCCTCCATGACCCATGTATCACAGTGTTCCGTGCCCTTGTCATCACAATGCTCCATGCCCCCTCTCATCACAATAATCCATGAAAATTTTCAGACCAATGCTCCATGCCCCTGTCATGAAAATGCTCCATTACCACTGTTATAACAATGCTCCATGAAAACTGCCATTACGATGTTCCACGGCCTTCTCATCACAAGGCTCCATGACCCTTGTCATCACAATGCTCCAAGACACCTTTAATCACAATGCTCCATGCCCTTGTCATCACAAAGCTCCATGACGCATGTCATCAGAATGAGCCTTCGCCTTCTCATCACAATGCTCAATGACCTGGTCATCACAATGCTCCAAGAACCCTGTAATCACAGTGCTCCATGCCCCTTTTCATCTCAATGCTCCATGAACACTGTCATCACAAAGCGCCATGCCCATCATCATAATGCTTCATGCTATTGTCATCACAATGAAATCAAAATGCTCCATGACCTCTGTCATCACAAAGCTCCAAACCCTTGTGATCACAATGTTCCATAACACTTGTCATCACAACGCCCCATGACGCTCATCATCACAATTATCCATGGTCTTCTATTCACAATACTCCATGACCTTTTTCATCACAATTCTCAATAAACTTGTCATCACAATGCTCCCTGACAATGGTCGTGAATATGCTCCTTGAAACCTGTCATGATAAGGCTCCATGCATTTTTCATCACAATGATCCATGCACTTTTCATCACAATACTCCAATACTCCTGTAATCACAATGCTCCATGCCCTTGTCATCACAAAGCTTCATGAAGCATGTCTTCAAAATGCTCCATGGCCTTCTCATCACCATGCTCCATGCCCTTTTCATCACAATGCTCCATTCCCTTGTCATCAAAATGTTCCATGACCCCTGTCATCACAATACTCCATGAATATTTACAGCCCAATGCTCCATGACCTTCACTTCACAATGCCCCATGAACCCTGTCATCACTATGCTCCATGACCACTGTCATCACAACGATCCATGACCCCTGACAACACAATGATCCTGGACTCTTGTCATCAAAATGCTCCATGACCCTTGTCATCACAATGATCCATTCCCTTGTCATCACAATGCTCCATAACCCTTGTCATCACAAGGCTCCAAGCCCTTGTCATCACAATGCTCCATTATATTTGTCATCACATTTCTCCATGACACTTGGCATCACAATGCTCCATGTCATTGTCATCACAATGGACCATGACATATGTCACCACAATGCTCCCTGACAACTGTCTTCACAATAATCTACGACCTTGTCATCACAATGCTCCATGCCCCTGTCATCACAATGTTCCATGCCCTTGTCATCACAATGATCCATTCCCTTGTTATCACAATGCTCCATGACCCCTGTAATCACAATTTTCAGTGACGCTTGTCATCACAGTGCTCCATGACACTTGTCATCAAAATGCTTCATGAACTTGTCATCACAATGCTCCATTCCCATTGTCATCAAAATCCTCGATGAAACTTGGGTTCACATTGCTTGATGCCCTTGTCATCACAATGCGCCATGGTCCTTGAAATGAAAATGATCCATGACCTCTGTCATCACAATGCTCCATGCCCACTGTCATAGCAATAATCCATGAAAATTGTCAGACCAATGCTCCATGCCGCTGTCATCACAATGCTCCATGCCCTTTTAATCACAATGCTCCATTACCCCTCACATCATAATGTTCCTTGACTCCAGTCATCACAATGCTTTAGGACCTTTGCCATCACAATGGTCCATTCCCTCGTCATCACAATGTTCTGTAACACTTCTCATCACAATGCTCCATGCCTTTGTCAGCACAATGCTCCATGACCCTTGTCATCACAATGCTCCATGTGCTTCTCAGCACAATGCTCCAAGACACATGTCATCACAATGTGCCATGCACTTGTCATCACAATGCTCCACAACCTTGTCATCACAATGCTCCATAAACCTTTTTATCACAATGCTCCATGCACTTCTCATCTAAATGCTCTCTCACCACTGATATCACAATGTTCCATCACTAGTCTTCACAATACTCCCTCACCCCTGTCATCACAATGTTCCATGACCCCTGTCATCAAAATGCTACATGCCCATATCATCACAATGCTCCATGACCACTGACATCACAATGTTCCATGACCCCTGTCATCAAAATGTTCCCTGACCCTTTTCATCAAATTGCTCCATGACCCTGTCATCACAATGCTCCCTGCCCTTCTCATCACAATGCACCACGCACTTGTCATCAAAATGCTCCATGACTTTTGTCATCACAAAGCTCCATGACCCTTGGCATCACAATACTCCATGCCATTGTCATCACAGTGCTCCATGAACACTCTCATCACATTGCTCCCTGCCCTTGTCATCACAATGCTCAATGGCCTTTTCATCACAATGCTCCATGCAATTGTCATCATCATACTCCTCAAGCTTGTCGTCCGAATACTCCATGAACCTTGTCATCACAATGCTCCATGACCCCTGTCATCACAATGCTCCATGACACCAGTTATCACAATGCTCCATGCCCCTTGTCACTACAGTGCTCCATGACGCCCGTCATCACAATTATCCATGGTCTACTCATCACAATGCTCCCCGGTCTTGCCATCACAATGCTCCATGGCCTGGTCATCAGTATTCTCCAAGTCCTTGTCATCACAATGCTCTTTGACACATCTCATCACAATTTTACATGCTCTTTTCATCAAAATTCTCCATGCATTTGTCATCGCAATGCTCCAGGACCCCTGTCATAGCAAGCTTCATGCGCATGTCATCACAATGCTTCACGAACTTGTCATCAAATTTCTCAATGGCCCTTGTCATCACAATGCTCCAAGACCCCTGTAATCACAATGCCCCATGCCCTGGTCATCACAAAGCTTCATGACGCATATCATAAGTATGCTCCATGGCCTTCTCATCACAATGCTCCATGCCCTGGTCATCACAATGCTCGAAGGCTCCTGTAATCAAAATGCTCCATGCCCCATTTCATCAGAATGCTCCATGAGACTTGTCATCACAAGGCTCCATGGACTTCTCATCACAATGTTCCAGGACCTTGTCATCACGATGCTCCATTCCCTTGTCATCACAATACTCCATGAACATTTTCAGCCAATGCTCCATGATCTTCTCATCACACTGCTCCATGACCCCTGTCATCACAATGCTCCATGACTACTGTCATCTCAATGTTCTATGACCCCTAACAACACAATAATCCGGGACTGTTGTCATCACAATGCTCCATGATCATTGTCATCACAATGCTCAATACACTTGTCATCACAATGCTCCCTGACACTTGCTGTCAGAATGCTCCTTGAAACCTGTCATTAAAAGACTCCATGCATTTTTCATCACAATGATCCATGCCCTTTTCATCACAATGATCCATGCCATTTTCATCACAGTACTCCACAAGCTTATCATCAGAATGCTCCATGACCCTTGTCATCACAATGCTCCATGACCCGTCTTCACAATGTTCCATGACCCATGTCATCACAATGCTCCATGACACCTGTCATCTGAATGCTCCATGCCCCTTGTCATTATAGTGCTCCATGACGCTCGTCATCACAGTTATCCATGGTCTTCTCATCACAGTGCTCCACGGTCTTGCCATCACAATGTTCCATTCCCTGGTCATAACAATGCTCCATGTCCCTTGTCATCACAATTCTCCACGTCCTTGTCATCACAATGCTCCATGACACTTCTCATCACAATGTTACATGCTCTTGTCATCACAATTCTCCATGCACCTGTCATCGCAATGCCCCATGACACCTGTCATAGCAAGCTCCATGCCTTTGTCATCAAAATGCTTCATACATTTTCATCAAAATTCTCAGTGTCCGTTTTCATCACAGTGCTCCATGCCCTTGTCATCACAATGCTCCATGTCCCTTGTGATCACAATGCTCCAAGCCGCTGTCATCACAATGCTCCATTACCTTTGTCATCACAATCCTCCATGACACTTGGCATCACAATGCTCCATGACATTGTCATCTCCATGGACCATGACATATGTCATCACAACGCTCCCTGTCACCTGTCTTCACAATATTCCATGACCTTGAAATCACAATGCTCCATGCCCTTGTCATCAAAATGCACCATGTCCACCATCATCACAATAATCCATGAAACTTGTTAGACCAATTTTGAATGCCACTGTCATCACAATGCTCCATGCCCTTGTCATCACAAAGCTCCATTACGCATGTCATCACAATGCTCCATTGCCTTCTCATCACAATGCTCCATGCGCTTGTCATCACATTTCTCCAAGACAACTTTAATCACAATGCTCCATGCCCCTTTTCATCTCAATGCTCCATGAACCCTGTCATCACAATGCACCATGCCCATCATCATAATGCTTCAAGCTATTGTCATCACAATGAAATCAAAATGCTCCATGACCTCTGTCATCACAATGTTCCAAACCCTTGTGATCACAATGTTCCATAACACTTGTCATCACAATGCCCCATGATGCTCGTCATCACAATTATCCATGGTTTTCTCATCACAATGCTCCATGACATTTGTCATCACAATGCTCAATACACTTGTCATCACAATGCTCCCAGACACTTGTCGTCAGTATGCTCCTTGAAACCTGTCATGACAAGGCTCCATGCCTTTTCCATCACAATGATCCATGCCCTTTTCATCACAATGCTCCAAGACCCCTGTAATCAAAATGCTCCTTGCCCTTGTCATCACAAAGCTCCATGACGCATGTCATCAGAATGCTCCATGGTCTTCTCATCCCAATGCTCCATGCCCTTGTCATCACAATGCTCCAAGACCCCTGTAATCACAATTCTCCATGCTCCTTTTCATCAGAATGCTCCATGAGACTTGTCATCACAAGGCTCCACAGTCTTCTCATTACAATGCTCCAGGACCTTGTCATCACAATACTCCATGACCCATGTCATCACAATACTCCATGAACATTTTCAGCCCAAAGCTCCATGACCTTCTCATCTCACTTCTCCATGACCCTTGTCATCACAATGCTCCATGACCACCGTCATCACAACCCTCCATGACCCCTGACAACACAGTGATCCGGGAGTCTTGTCATCAAAATGCTCCATAACCCTTGTCATCACAGTGCTCCGTGACCGCTGTCATCACAATGCTCCATGCCTTTGTCAGCAAAATGCTCCATGACCTTGTCATCACAGTTCTCCATGACCCTTGGGATCACATTGCAACATGCTCTTGTTATCTCTGTCTTTATTTTCTGGTTTTTACAGATTTCCGGATGTCCCTTCTGAGTGGTGGGAAGTGACAATACTTTGTAGTGTGGATTTGCATTGCGGGCTTGCTTGATTGGCCAAAAAGGGCGTATGCATCTTCTCCTGAATATATTCAGCAGAAAATGCATACGCACTTTTTGGCCAAGTGCATCATTGTCGAAGTTGTTACGCTTTTCCTGTGCTTTAAAGGCGATTCCAATTTACCACTTGAAATATGTTTTGTGCAATTCTGCCTAATATTCTAGTCTGCTTCGTTGCCTTCCCTCAACAGATTTTTGGAAGAGAGTTGTCCTTTATAACTCTGCGGGTTTGTGAATTGCTGTGCCCCTGAGCTCCAATTTTCAACTCGTGTTTTTGTGAGCTGACCGCAAATCCACAATTTTGTTATAGGACCTATACTGGTTCAGGGGGTGCAGGCTGACACTTTGGTTAATTCTTCCTTCCAGAGGGGAAATTAGAGTGACATGTGTCCGTCCAAATGCCTACAGCTACTCTCTGATTGGTTCTCTCTCTTCCCTTTCATCCACTACACGATTTGCAAACTGTGCGAAGCAGGAGCTTATAGGGGCTGACTCTCCAAGTTGGGAGATTGATAGTAAAGCAGTTGGAATGCCAAACTGGAGCACAAGGAGAGGAAAAAATTGGGAGCCTTTTAGAAATCTTTTGCCATCACAGGGTGTCCATTCTCTAGGTTTCCCATACATGTTATAACTGTAGTGATATTCCCTTCTACCTGGAGAGTTGGGACCCATGGAATGGGTGTCATGCATTACTGCTTTAAAAGGTCTGCATTTTCTCACCCTATCTCACCTGTCCTCTCAGCCCCAAGTGTCCAGCCTTATGTCTCATCTAGCAGTCTTTGCAGATAGGGTCATTCCCGGTTTCATCAGAACCCCTGAAGGAATTGTGTAGGAATGTCACTGTTTTTGTTTTGTTTTGTTTTTGAAATTCATTTTTATAATGGGGTTGAGCTGATTTTCACTGACATGTTTATGCCGGTCTAGACACACTTGATTCCCTTATGGAGACATATCAATATATAGGTTTTAAGATTCTTACTAGTCAGATATATTCCTGTGCTGGGAATTGGGGTTTTGAGTCCCGTTCACTGAGGAAGGTGTAGGTTTTGTCTATTCTGTATTTGCTTCATGGAATGCTACATGTTCTAATATCAAACTCTGGTTTTATGCATCACCCCAACTCTCCTTCCCCCTTAAGCAGGCATAAGAGTGCCTCCTCAGTGTGAGACTCTGTTCTCTTTCCTCAGTTCATGTGTAGCCATGTTTACAGGGCCTTCATAAGTGATATCTTATGATAAGTTTCTTTTTCTGTGTGACTTATTTCACTTAGAATCATCGTACCTAAATCCACTCATTATGCTGCTATTGGCCTTATGACATTGATTTCATGTCTGAGTGATATTCCATTGTACAAAATTACCACAAGTTCTTTACGCAAATTTCTCTTTCCTGGAATATTTAAGTTGTACTGAAGTTTAGGTTCTTGTATGCAGAGCAGCCCTAAACTTTGGGGTGCCTGTGTCTTGTTGATATTTAGTTTTCCCAAGTTATATGCCCATGAGTGGAAGTTCCCTATGCTCGGTAGCTTTGTATTTTAGATGTTTTAGGAAACAGCATACACTTCTTCAGAGTGGCTCTTGGATATTTATATCCCACCCATCAGCGTGACTACCTCCCTGTTCTCCATGGCCTCTCCTGCATTTCTGGTTTGTACACATTTTTTGGATGGCCTTTCTAAGCAGTGGAAATTGAGACTTCTTTGTTGTGCAGATTTGCATTTCCCGCTTGCTTGGTTGGACAAAACATCTGTATGTGTTTTTTTCCTGAAGTAATTCATGAAAAAAATGCATACACCCTTTTGCCCAACTACATCATTTTAGAAATTCTGCTGCTTTTCATATGCTTTAAATGTGAGTCCAATCTCCCTTTTGAAATCTGTTTCCTGCAATTCTGCCTCTCATTCAGATCCTCTTCGTTGCCTTACCTGAATATATTTTTGGACGTTGGTTATCATTTTTATCTTTGCAGTTCTTTGAATTGTCTACTCCTGAGCTCCATTTTGCAACTCGCTTTTTTTGTGAGCTGGCCGCCAAACCATTGTATTGCTTCCGGCCCTATTCTGGTTCTGGGGAGGCAGGCTGAGCCTTTGGTTAATTTTTCTTCCTAATGGGAAATTAGAGTGACATGTGCCTGTCAAAACTCCTACAGCTAGTCTCTCATTGGTTCCCCCTCTTCCCGTTTATCCTCTGCACAAATTGCAAACTGTGTGAAACAGGAGGTTAAAGGTGCTGATTCTCCAAGTGGGGAGATTGTAGTAATTTGGCTGGAATGGTGAACCCCAGCACCAGGAGATCAAAAATGAGGTGCATTTTAGACCCCTTTCCTGATCACACGGTGTACATTCGTCTCGGTATCCCAGGCATGTTTTTGCTGTCAGAAGATTCCCTTGAACCTGCAGATTTGGGACCCATGGAATGGGAATCAGGCAGTATTTCTTTTAAAGGTCTGCATTTCCTCACCCAGCCTCTCTAACATCTCTTAGAGTGCATAGCTTCCTGCCTTATATATCATCCTGCTGTGGGTCTACATGTGTTCAATCCATGTTACATCATAGCCCTTCAACAAAAGTTGTAAGAAATTTTGTCTGTCTCACTGTTTTTCTAAATATTTTTTAATTTATTTTTATATTGGTTACAGCTGATTTTCAAAGCTCTGCTTTTTGCTGCTGTACATCCACTTGATTCATGTACTGTGAGACAACAATAAATTCTTTTTCAGATGCTTCCCATTCATATGTATTATTTTCCAGTGACTTGAGTGGGCTGAGTGCAGTTCTTTGAGGTACCGTGTAGGCCTTGTCAGTTATTCAATATGGTACTTGGAATGGTATCTTTGCTAATTTCAACCTCCTGGATAATACCTCACCCTTCCTAACCTTTACCATTTAGCAGCATTATGTCTATTTTCTACATATTTGACTATGTTTCTGTTTTGTAATTTATTTCATGTGTAGCCATTTTTGATTCCACCTTTAAGTGACATCTTATGATATGTGTCTTTTTCTTTCTGACATACGTCACTTAGAATGGTCGTATGTAACTCCTCCAGAGTTGTTAAAACTGGCCTTATTTCATTGATTTCTGGATGAGTAATATTCCACTCTACATAAGTACCCCATCTCTTTTATCCATTTTATCCTTCCAGGGACATTTAGGTTATATCCAAGTTGAGGCCCTTTTTAACAGAGAGGTGGTAAACGTTGGGGTGCCTGTTTTCTGTCAATTTTTGTTTTTCCCAAGGTATACGCCCATGAGTGCAAGTGCCCAATGCTCTGTAGCTCATTTTTTAGATGTTTTAGCAAACACAATACACTTCTCCAGAGTGGCCGTTGACAAATTACATTTCCACAATCAGCCGCACAGGGCTCCATTTTCTCCTCACCCTGTACTGCATTTCGTGTGTTTACATTTTATGGGGATGGCCCTTCTGACTGATGTGAAGTGATACATTTTGTAGTATTGATTTCCAGTGCCCACCTGTTTGGTTGGATAAAATGTGTGTATGGCCTTTACTTGAATATATTCAGAAAAAATGCATACGCCCTTTTTGGCCAACTGCATCATTGGCGATGTTCAGCCCCTTTTCTTGTGCTTTAATGTGGAGTCCTTTCTACCTCTTCAAATCTGTTTCCTGCCACTCTCCCTTGCTTACAAGTCCTTTTCTGTGACTTACCTCAAGACATTTTTTGACGACAGATATTTTCAACTCTGCAGTTTCATGAATTTTATTGCCCCTGATTTCCATATTTTAACTTGTGTTTTTGGAAACTGGACACAAAACAGTGGGATTTCCTCTAGTCCTATTCTGTTTCAATGGGCAATTCTAGCCTTTGATGAATTTGTCTTCCGGATTGGAAATTAGATTGGCATGTGCCTGTCCAAACACCTAGGACTTGTCTCTAAATTTTTCTCATCCTTCCGCTTCATCCTCTGGACAAATTGCAAACTGTATGCAACAGGATGTTGACGGTGCTGATATCCCCAAGTGAGGAGATTGTTAGAAAAGATGCTGGAGGGGTGAACCTGAGCACCAGGTGATGAGGAGATGAGGTGCCATTTCCAAACTGTTTGCGATCAAACGGTGTACCATCCTCTAGGTGTGAGAGGCATGTTTGAGCCGTAGGAATGGTCCCGTGCATGTAAGGAGAACACCAGGGATTTTTCCAAATCAGTGCCTTCCCGAACCCCAAACTGGGGAATTTTTAAGCTACGGCTACACATATGTCCATTAAGGGCCTTGGGAAATAGGCAGAGTCGAAACTTTAGATGATTGAAATCTTCAGAGTCAGAAGTGCTCACCATCGGCCTTGCTTAGGTTACATTTTATCTGTCATTGATAGATGATGTCAATAAAAGTATCTATTCTTTTTCAGATAATTTCCCCTTATAGGTTAATGCAAAATATTCAGTGTAGTTCCCTGTGCTATACAATAGTTCCTTGTTGATGATCTGTTTTATACATAGCAGTGTGCATGTGTTAATCCCAAACTGTTAACTTATCCCTTCTCCTACCTTTCCCCTTTGGTAATAAAAAATTATAAGATTTTATACTTCTCAGAAATGGGGAAGCTGAAAGTGAGGTATCATTTTCAATGGAAAAGCATTCAAAACAAGATTGAAGTTTCAGCCAAGAGTATTCGATGTACATCCTTGGGAATAAATCACTTCATTTCTCTAATGTTGACCTGACAAATAAGACAGACGTCTTCACTGAACTTGCTTATAATAAAGTGATGGAAATATTAAATGTAAGTCTAAGAAACATCTTATTTTACCCGAGCCTTATACACCGCTCTAGGTTGACTACAGTTTGGCTCACACATCTGTTCATTGAAGTTACAATGTTCTCAATTTCTGTTACTGATCCTCCAGAGTGGACCCCAACAGGAGTCCCCGTGCCCAGTGTCATTGGAGCCAACAGATCAAGACTGAGTTTGGTTCAGAAGCAAAGGAAACTTTATATTTTGAAAAAAGGATGGAGAGATGAGAGCGTGCACTCCCCCATGGGCTGTGGGCTGGGCTGCTGTGTAGGGATACCGGCAGCATCAGCAGGAGGGAGAGGATGGAGCTCTTGAAGGCTGGGTTGGCTGCAGCTCAGGCTCTATGTCGCAGAGTCTTCATGGGACCCCGCTAGCTGAGGTGTTGACCCAGCCATTCTGCACTAGGAAATCGGGTCTGAAGTGCCGGGTGTGGGAACTCTGCATGCGGAACCCTAGGAGCATGTGAAATTAGACAAAACACAAAGGAAAAACAGGTTAGACTTTATTTTATTGCAAAGATTCTCTTTTTATCTCCCAGGAATTTTTAATGAACGTTGCCAGAGACGAACACCTCCTCTGCTTTTTGTCCCGTTCCTCATTCTTGGGGTGCTGAGGGTGCAGACCCCTCTTTTGTAACTGCTTCATGCTGAGGTGGGATCCCTCATACACGGGGAGAGGGGCAAAACTTCTCCCCAGCAGCCTCCAGGTGAGGTTCATTGTCCCCAGGACTCCTGCCTCACTGTTCTTCCACCTAAGCACCAGCATTGGAACTGTTATAGATTATAATGACCTTTAAGGGTCCAGGAAAGAGATGCACAATGATGCTGCGGTGGCAGGTTTCACCCCACCCAACATTTGTTCGGCGACCTTAGGCTGACGGTTTTTACCAGCCTAGATGCACTGACCAGTAGTCTGTGCTTTCTTTAATTAGGTCCCTGAATTAATGTACAAACAGTACCATGTGTCAGAGCCCTGCCCACTCAACTCCGAGACAGTCCAGGTTCGGTGGTGATCCAGGACCATGACGTCCACTGAGTCAACGGCCTTTTGAAGTAGCCAGCAGTCCAGCCGGTCATATTGGCCACCGTCACCGTGTTGTCTGTAGGGTTTTCTATGGTGAAATCGTGATATACGTTTCCTCCGCCAAGCTTGTTAGCTCCCGTCTGGGTGCAGTAAGTCCTCCAAGCAGTAGTCTGCTCTTTCGGGGTACAGACTTGTTTGCTGAGAGAAACTCCAGGTCAAGTGATGGTCACATATCTCTTCTTGGGGGTCCATTGCCCCCGTTTGTCTCTCTGGAGGTTGGAGTTGGAGGGCCTCCTCACTCGAGGTCAGTGTGTCCACAGAGCAACCCCTGCAACTTCAGGGCATGATGGGTGGTTAGAATCACCACGTGGGGTCCTTTTCCCTTAGGAGGGAGCTGGCTTTGTGGGCTGCTGATTTCCAGCTTTTTAGATACCCCAGTATGCTGGCCTGATGGGGCGGGGGGCAAAGCCCTTGGTGACCATAGTTTATCATACCTGAAGGGCATTCCTGTGTTGCCCCATTTCAAGTGGTCCCAGTTTTTGCACTAAGGCTCCAAGGGCGTTTAACCTTTGACCGGGTATGTAAAGGTCAAAGGATTTAGCTAAATTAGGGAGTTCCTGGGCAAGGGTCTGAATTGACTGCTCTTTCCATTCTTGAAAGGCTGCTTCTGGATTCTATTCAAAAGGGTCATCATCTTTTGGTGTCAGTGTTTCATGTAGAGGCCCAGCTATTAGACTGTAGTTAGGGATCCAGATGCAGAAAACCTTGGCCTCCCCAGGAACCCCTAAGCTGTCTTCTAGTTTTAGAAGAGGTAACGCTGCAAATGGCTTCTTCCCTATCCTGGGATGTGTTTCTCCGAATATCTGTGAGAATGAAGCCCAGGCATGTCGCCTTAGCCTGGGATATTTGAGCCTTTTTCTTGGACACCTTCTATCCTTCCTTGGCTAGGTAGTTCAGAGGCGTCTTTAGTAGGCCTGGAGATCAGAATGTCATCTGCATATTGAAGGAGGGTTCCCTTTTACAGAGGTAGAACTTTTAGGTCTTTAGAGGACATTTCCCCAATGATGGTGTGGGGATATTTGAACCATTGGGGCAGGACGGCCCAGCATTATTGCTTTTGTTGCATGTTGTGTCCTGCCACTCACAAGCCAAAAGTTCTTGTGACTCTGAGATGAATGGAATACAGAAGAAGGCATCATTGAAGTCTAATACAGAATGCCATGGCCTGGTGGATGTTAGAATGAACAGCAGGGTGTAGGAAATAGGAGCTACTTGATGTATATCCTCGGTGTCTTCACTGACTGTCCTGATATACTTTACCAGGTCTCCAGCAGCCCATGGCGCTCTCGTGGTCAGGCCAATCCCAGGATATGGAGCTCACCTGGGCTGCACACCCCACCACACTGCCCACGGGGCTCTCGTGGTCAAGTCCCTCCCAGGGTATGGAGCTCACCTGTACAGCTACCCAGCAGCCCATGGGTCTCTCATAGTCAGGCCCTTACCAGGATAGGGAGCTCCCCTGGGCATGTACCCCAGCAGGGCTGGACACACAGGAACCGTGCACATAGCCCAACTTGCAGAGAACCCACAGCTCACCTGTCGCTCACAGCTGACACAGAACACCTCAGAGCAGGACTTGAACTAACAAACAGCAGCTCTGACAGGTCTGTGACCCTGGGTATCACTCTGTGTGGCCTCTCTCTGCCTGGTCTTCCAGACACTTCCACTGCAGCCAGGGCAACAGGCCTCTGTCTCCACCCACCATCACTCTTCTCCCTGTCTCCTGGGTTCCTCTCCTTAGGATAGGGTCTTCTTGAAGTTGTTTTCCACTCATGGACCACATAAAATGATAAGAAAATAAGCCGCAGCTGCAGCCCCTTGTCTATCCTGACTCTAAAGACCCCACACCTGTTCCTTGGGCCTGGCCCATTTAGCAAGGCTCATTTTCTGTAACTGTGAGCCCCGGAGCGGTGAGGATTGGCTGATTTGGGCAGCCTGACACCGCCTGCCAGCCCTCCCCAGGTGTGCCTGGGTTGAGGTCAATATAAACACCACTCCAGTCAGCAAGAGCTCCAGTAGCTGTGCCTGACGCCATATTCTCTGCCCTGTCAGCAGTGTCGGGGCTGGGGTGGTGGGAGGGTGTGAGGGGCCGTGGCTTTGTGGGTGGTCCAGTGTGAGGGGGGCTCTGCTGGACTTTCTGCAGGAGTAGCCAGGCTCCCCCCTGCTAAAGAAGAGGATGTGTCACCCACACCTGCCGCTGGAATTTCTCCCCAGGCAGAGGTGAGGAAGTAAAAAAGCAGTGGGGGCCGAGGCAGGAGGGGTATCTCAGGCAGGGAAATGGAAAGCTTCCAGAAGAGCATCTGGTGCCAGGACCATCCTGGCTGGCCTGCAGGCACAACGTCGGCCTGCATGCTGTCGCTGGTGTGGCTCCACAGCCCTTCCTCTAGGCTTGCAAGATCTTGTACATATTCAGGTGTTTTACCTGGAAAGAGTGGGAAGATTTAAGCTGCAGCAGGACTGGGGCTCAGCTCACATTTACTCACAGACGCCTCGACATAGTCCCCCAGCTTTTCAATGAGGATGCTTTTTGTGGGGTGGAGTGCTGCTGACTGCATGGGAGATAATTTCCCACTTCTGACAAACTTAAGAATTCTTTACCACTGGAGCAAGTGCCCTGATACGATTTTCATCTGTATAAGTGGTGGGTTCTGTTTTTTTTTTTTTTTTTTTTTTCCTTTTTTCTTTTTGGTTCAAGGTAGGTTTTATTTATTCCTCTTTTTTTTTAATTTAGAGATATAAACATGGAAATAATGCATTAATATAAAGACGTCTATATGAAAGGAAAAACTTTTTCTCAGTTTTATTTTATTAAATGTTATTTATTTATTTTTATTTTTTTAAAATTTATTTATTTCTTTTATACAGCAGGTTCTTATTGGATATCTATTTTATACATATAAGTGTGCACATGTGAATCCCAGTCTCCCAATTCATCCCACCACCACCCTCACATGGCGTTCCCCCCTTGGTGTCCATATGTTAGTTCTCTACTTCTGTGTCTCTATCTCTGCCCTGCCAACCAATTCATCTGTACCAATTATCTAGGTTCCACATATATGCATTAATATACAATATTTGTTTTTCTCTTTCTGACTTACTTCACTCTGTATGACAGTCTCTAGATCCATCAAGGTCTCTACAAATGACCCAATTTCATTCCTATGTATGGCTGAGTAATATTCCATTGTATATATGTACCACATCTTTATCCATTCGTCTGTCTGTGGGCACTTAGGTTGCTTTCATTACCTGGCTATTGTAAATAGTGCTGCAATGAACATTGTGGTGAATGTGTCTTTTTGATTTATGCTTTTCTCTGGGTATATGCCCAGTAGTGGGATTGCTGGATTATATGGTAATTCTATTTTTAGTTTTATAAGGAACCTCCATTCTGTTCTCCATAGAGACTGTATCGATTTACATTCTCAACAGTAGTGGAAAAAGGTTGCTTTTCTCCACACCCTCTCCAGCATTTGTTGTTTGTAGATTTTCTGATGATGCCCATTCTAACAGGTGTGACATGATACCTCATTGTAGTTTCGATTTCCATTTCTCTAATAATTAGTGATGTTGAGCAGATTTTCATGTGTGTCTTGGCCATCTCTATGTCTTCTTGGAAGAAATGTCTATTTAGATCTGCTTCCATTTTTGTATTGGCTTTTTTGTCTTATTAATGTTGACCTGCATGAGCTGTTTATATATATTGGAGATTAATCATTTGTCCATTGATTCGTTTGCAAATATATTCTGCCATTCTGAGGGTTGTCTTTTTGTCTTGTTTGTAGTTTCCTTTGCTTTGCAAAAGCTTTTACGTTTCATTAGGTCCCATCTGTTTAGCTTCTTTTTTTTTATTTCATTACTATAGGAGGTGGATCAAAAAAGATCTTGCTGTGATTTACGTCAGAGTATTCTTCGTAAGTTTTCCTCTCAGAGTTTTATACTGTCCGGTCTTACATTAAGGTCTCTAATCCATTTTGAATATATTTTTATGTATGGTGTTGGGGAGTTTTCTAATTTCATTTTTTACATGTAGCTTTCCATATTTCCCAGCACCACTGATTGAAGAGACTGTCTTATCTCCATTGTATAGCCTTGCCTCCTTTGTCATAGATTAGTTGACCATAGGTGTGTAGGTTTGTCCCTGGGCTTTCTCTTTTTTTTTTTTCCTTTTACACGTTTATTGGAGTATAATTGCTTTACAGTGGAGTGTTAGTTTCTGCTGTATAACAAAGTGAATTAGCTATACATATACAAATATCACCAGATCCCCTCCCTCTTGCATCTCCCTCCCACACTCCATATCCCCCCTCTTTATGTGGTCACAAAGCACAGAGCTGATCTCCCTGTTCTATGTGGCTGCTTCCCAGTAGCTATCGGTGTTACATGTGGTAATGTATTTATGTCCATGCCACTCTCTCACTTCGTCCCAGCTTACCCATACCCTTTCCGGTGTCCTCAAGTCCTTTCTCTACATCTGTGTCCTTAATCCTGTCCTGCCACTAGGTTCTTCATAATCGTTTTTTTTTTCTTCATTAGATTCCGTATATCTCTGTTAATATACAGTATTTGTTTTTCCCGTTCTGACTTACTTCACTGTGTAGGACAGATTCTAATCCATCCTCCTCAGTACACATAACTCAATTTTGCTTCTTTTATGGCTGAGTAATATTCCATTGTATATATGTGCCAGATCTTCTTTATCCATTCATCTGTCGATGGGCACTTAGGTTGCTTCCATGTCCTGGCTATTGTAAATAGAGCTGCAATGAATATTTTTGTACATAACTCTTTTTGAATTATGGTTTTCGTAAGGCAAATGCCCATTAGTTGGATTGTTGTGTCGTTTGGTACTTCTATTGTTACTTATTTAAAGGAACCTCCGTACTGTTCTCCCTAGTGCCCATATCAATTTACATTCCCACCCACAGTACAAGTGTGTTCCCTTTTCTCCAATAAAGGCCTCTCCATCATTTAATGTTTTGTATATTTTTTTGATGATTGCCACTCTGACTGCTGTGAGGTGATACCTCACGGTAGTTTTGATTTGCATTTCTCTAAAGATTAGTGATGTTCAGCATCCTTTCATGTGTTTCTTGGTAATCTGCATATCTTCTTTGGAGAAATGTCTATTTAGGTCTTCTGCCAGTTTTTGGATTGGGTTGTTTGTTTTTGTGATATTGAGCTATATGGGGTGCTTGTAAAGTTTGGAGATTATTCCTTTATCAATTGCTTCATTTGAAAATATTTTCTCCCATTCTGAGGGTTGTTTTTGCATCTTGTTTATGTTTTCTTTTACTGTGTAAAAGCTTTTAAGTTTCATTAGGTCCCATTTGTTGATTTCTGTTTTTATTTCCATTTCTCTAGGAGGTGGGTGAAAAAGGATCTTGCTGTGATTTATGTCATAGAGTGTTCTGCCTATGGTTTCCTCTAAGTGTTTTATAGTGTCTGGTCTTATATTTAGATCTCTAATCAATTTAGATTTTATTTTTGTGTATGGTATTATGGAGTGTTCTAATTTCATTCTTTTATGTGTAGGGGTCCAGTTTTCCCAGCACCAATTACTGAAGAGTCTGTCTTTTCTCCATTGTATATCCTTAGCTCCTTTGTCATAGATGAGATAGCCATAGGTATGTAGGTTTATCTCTGAGCTTTCTGTCCTGTTCCATTGATCTGTGTTTATGCCAATCTACATACACTTGATTCCATTATGGAGACATATAAATACATAGGTTTCAAGATTATTACCAGTCAGATATATTCCTCTTCAGTGAATAGGGTGTTTTGTGTCCAGTTCATTGAGAAAGGAGTAGGTCTTGTCTATTACATATTTGGTATATGGAATGGTATCTGTGCTAATTTCAAACTCTGCTTTTACACATCACCCCACGTCACCTTTCCCCTTAAGGAGGCATAAGTGTGTTTTCTAAATGTGTAACTCTGTTCTCTTTTGAAATTCAGTTCATGTGTAGCCATGTTTACATTCCCTCTATAAGTGATATATTACAATAAGTTTCTTTTTCTTTGTGGCTCATTTCCCTTAGCATCATCATACCTAAAGCCACTCATTATGCTGCTATTGGCCTTATGACATGGATTTTATGTCTGAGTGACATTCCATTGTATTTAAGTACCACAACATCTTTAACCATTATTTTCCCTTTCCTGGGATATTTAAAGTGTACCAAAGTCGAGGTTCTTGTAAACAGGGAAGCTCTAAACTTTGGACTGGCTGTGTTTTGTGGATTTTTAATTTTCCCAAAATACACGCCCATGAGTGGAAGTGTGCTATGCTCTGTAGCTCTGTTTTAGAAAACAACATACAGTTCTCCAGAGAGGCTGTTGGCAATTTACATCCTGTCCATCGGCGTAACCAGGCTCCCTTTTCTCCATGGCCTGTCCTGTATTTGTGGTTTTTACACTATTTGCGGATGGCCCTTTTGACCGGAGGTAAGTGACACTTCTATGTAGGGTGGATTTGCAATGCCTGATGGTTTGCTTGGCCAAAAAGGGCGTATGCATTTTTTTCCCGAATATATTCAAGAAAATACACATACTCCCTTTTCGGCCAAGGGCAACATTGTTGAAGATCTGTCACTTTTCATGTGCTTTAAAAACGACTCCAATCTACCTCTTGAAATCTGTTTCCTTCAATTCTGCCTTGCTTTCAAATCCTCTTCACTGCCTTACCTCAATATATTTCTGGATGATAGTTGTCCTTTATAACTCTGCAAGTTTGTGAATTGCTGTAGCCCTGATTTCCATTTTTCAACTTGCTTATTTGTGAGCTGGCTGCAATACAGCAAGATGGCTTTAGGCCCTAGTCTGGTCCCGGGGCTGCAGGCTGAGCCTGTGTTTATTTCTTCTTCCTGATGGGAAACTAGAGTGACATGTGCCCATCCAAACACCTGCAGCTAATCTCTCATTTGTTTCCCCTCTTCCTGTTCATCCTCTGCACAATTTGCAAACTGTGCATAACAGGAGGGTAAAGGTGCTGACACTCCAAGTGGGGAGATTTTTAGTAATGCAGATGGAATGGCTAAGCTGAGCACGAGGAAAGGAAAAATGAGGTACGTTTTAGAAAACTTTCCTGATTACACAGTGTACCATCCACTAAGTTCCCCAAGCATGTCTTAACTGTAGGAAGATTCCCTTAAACCTGGAGAGTTTGGGCCACTAGAATGGGTAGCACACAGTATTGCTCTAAGTCGTGTTCTTTTGCTCACACAACCTCAGCAATCTTGTCAGACCCAAGTGTCCAGTCATATGTCTCATCCAGCTGTGGATGTAAAGGTGGTCAATCCAGGTTGCATCACAGGCCCTGAACGTAATTTTTAAGACTTTCTCCCTGTTTCGCTGTTTTTGCATTTTGCTTTTGAAATTTATTTTTATAAGTGGGTTTAGCTGAATTTCAGTGCTGTGTTCATGTCATTAGACACACACATGATTCATTTATGGAGACATGAGAATACATATGTTTTAAAATTCTTACTAGTCAGATATATTCCTCTTCAATGAATAGGGTTTGCTGAGTCCAGTTCATTTTGCTGGGAGTAGGTGCTGTCTATTACATACTTGGTTTATGGAACGATATCTGTGCTAATTAAGGACTGTGGATTTATGCATCACCCCAACTCGCCTTTCCCGTTAATCAGGCAGAAGTTTGGTTTCCAAATGTGTGACTCTGTTGTGTTTGTAATTCAGTTCATGTGTAGCCATGTGTACATTCCCGCTATGATTGATATCTTTTGATAAGTTTCATTGTTCTGTTGTCTTTCCTAACTCAGATCATGTGTAGCCATGTTTATAGGACCTTCATAAGTGTTATATTATGATAAGTTTATTTTTCTCTGTGACTTATTTCACTTAGAATCATCGTACCTGAATCAACTCATTTTGCTGCTACTGCCCTTATGATATTGTTTTCTTGGCTTAGGGATATTCCATCGTACATAAGAAACACAATTTCCTGAACCGTTTTGTCTTTCCTGGGATATTTAAGGTGTACCCAAGTTGAGGTTCTTGTAAGCAGTGCAGCCCTAAATTTTGGGGTGGCTCTATCTTATTTATTATCAGTTTTCCCAAGGTATCTTCTCTAGACTGGAAGTGCCCTTGGCTCTGTAGCTGTGTTGTTTACTTGTTATAGGGAACACACTGCACTCCTCCAGAGAGGCAGTTGGCAATTTACATCCTGCCCATCAGCATAACTAGGCTCCCTGTTCTCTTGGGCCTGTCTTGCCTTTCTGGTTTTTACACATTTTGCGGATGTCCCTTTTGACCGGTGGGAAGTGATACTTCTTTGTAGTGCAGATTTGCATTTCTTGCTTGGCCAAAATGGGCGTATGCGTTTTCTCCTGAATATATTCAGGAGAAAACACATACGTCTTTTTGGGCCAAGTGCATCATTGTCAAAATTGTGCCCCTCTTCCTGTGCTTTAAAGTCAATTCCCATGTAACTCTTGAAATCTGTTTCCTGTATTCTGGCTCGCTTTCAAGTCTGCCTCATTGCCTTCCCTCAACAGATATTTGGAGGATTGTTGTCCTTTATTACTCTGCCAGTTTGTGAATTGCTGTGCCCCTGAGCTCCATTTTTCAACTCGTTTTTTGTGAGCTGACCGCAAGTACAAAATTTTGGTTCAGGATCTATACTGGTTCCCGGCGGGTGGCTGTGATTTTGGTTAATTCTTCTTCCTGACAGGAATTAGAGCGACATGTGCCCGTCCAAATCCCTAACAGCTATCTCTCATTGGTTCTCCCTCTTCCCTTTCATCCTCTGCCAAATTAGCAACCTGTGCGAAACAGGAGTTTAAAGGGGCTGTCTCTCCAAGTTGGGAGATTGATAGTAAAGCAGTTGGAAAGTCAAGCTGGAGCACCAGGAGTGGGATTATTAGTTGTGTTTTAGAAACCTTTCGTATTCAATGTGTGTCCATTCTCTAGGTTTCCCATACATGTTATAGCTGTAGTAATATTCCCTTCAACCTGGAGAGTTGGGACCCTTGGAATTTGTGCCACGCATTATTGCTTTAAATGGTCTGCATTTGCTCACCGAATCTCACGAAACCTCTCAGTCTCAAGTGTCCAGCCTTATGCCTCATCCAGCTGTCATTCTAGATAGGGTCATTCCAGGTTTCATCAGAGACCCTGAAGGAATTGTAAAGAATTTCACTGTTTTTTTGTTTTCTTTTTAAAATTCCTTTATAAAATGGGTTTGAGCTGATTCTCACTGCCATGTTTATGCCAGTCTAGACACACTTGATTCCCTTATGGAGATATATTAATACATAGATTTTAAGATTCTTACTAGTCAGATATATTCCTCTGCGGGAAATATGGGGTTTTCAGTCCCTTTCACTGAGGAAACTGTAGGTCTTGTATATTCCATACCTGGTTTTTGGAACGGTACCTGAACTACTATTAAACTCTGGTTTTATGCATCACCCCATCTCTCCTTCCCCCTTAAGCAGGCATAAGAGTGTTTTCTAAATGTGAGACACTGTTCTCTTTCCTAACTCAGTTCATGTGTAGCCATGTTTACCCGACCTTCATAAGTGATATCTTATGATAAGTTTCTTCTTCTCTGTGACTTATTTCACTTAGAATCATCGTATCTGAATCCACTCATTTTGAAGCTACTGGCCTTATGACATTGATTTCATGGCTGAGGGTTATTCCATTGTACGTAAGTACCACAATTTCTTGAAGCATTTTTGTCTTTCCTGGGATATTTAAGGTGTACCCAATTTGTGGTTCTTTTAAGCAGTGCAGCCCTCAATTTTGTGTTTGCTCTGTCTTATTGATTTTCAATTTTCCCAAGGTATCTTCTTTAGACTGGAAGTGCCCTTGGCTCTGTAGCTCTGTTGTTTACTTGTTTTAGGGAACACAATGCACTCCTCCAGAGAGGCAGTTGGCAATTTACATCCTGCCCATCAGCATAACTGGGCTCCCTGTTCTCCAGGGCCTTTCTTGCCATTGTGGTTTTTACACATTTTGCGGATATCCCTTTTTAGCGATTGGAAGTGATACTTCTTTGTAGTGCAGATTTGCATTGCCCGCTTGCTTGCTTGGCCAAAAAGGGTGTATGTGTTTTCTCCAGAATATATGCAGGGGAAAACGCACACGCACTTTTTCGCCAAGTGCATCATTGTCGAAATTGTGCCCCTCTTCCTGTGCTTTAAAGGTGATTCCAATGTACCTCTTGAAATCTGTTTCCTGCTATTCTGGCTCACTTTCTAGTTCGCCTCGTTGCCTTCCCTCAATGGATTTTTGGACGATAGTTGTCTTTATTACTCTGCCAGTTTGTGAATTGCTGTGCCCCTGAGATCCATTTTTCAACTCGTTTTTTGTGAGCTGATGGCGGGTCCAAAAATTTGGTTCAGGATATATTCTGGTTCCCGGCGGGTGGCTGAGACTTTGGCTAATTCTTCTACCTGCCGGGAAATTAGAGTGACATGTGCCCTTCCAAAAGCCTAACGTCTACTCTCTCATTGGTTCTCCCTCTTCCCTTTCATCCTCTGCCAAATTGGCAACCTGTGCGAACCAGGAGGTTAAAGCGGCTGTCTCTCCAAGTTGGGACATTGATTGGAAAGCAGTTGGAATGTCAAACCGGAGCCCCAGGAGACGGACTATTAGTTGAGTTTTAGAAACCTTTCATATTCACAGTGTGTCCATTCTCTAGCTTTCCCATACATGTTATAGCTGTAGTAATATTCCCTTCAACCTGGAGAGTTGGGACCCTTGGAATATGTGCCATGCATTATTGCTTTAAATGGTCTGCATTTGCTCACCGAATCTCACCAATCCTCTCAGTCCCAAGTGTCCAGCCTTATGCCACATCCAGGTGTCATTGTAGATAGGGTCATTCCAGGTTTCATCAGAGCCCCTGAAGGAATTGTAAAGAATTTCCCTGTTTTTTTGTTTTGTTTTTCAAATTCATTTTAAAGTGGGTTTGAGCTGATTCTCACTGCCATGTTTATGCTAGTCTAGACACACTTGATTCCCTTATGGAGACATATCAATACATAGGTTTTAAGATTCTTACTAGTCAGATATATTCCTCTGCGGGAAATATGGTGTTTTGAGCCCCTTTCACTGAGGAAGGTGTAGGTCTTTTCTTTTCCGTAGTTGGTTTTTGGAACTGTACATGTACTAATATCACACTGCGGTTTTTTGCATCACCACACCTCTCCTTCCCCCTTAAGCAGGCATAAGAGTGTTTTCTAAATGTGAGACTCTGTTCTCTTTGGTAACTCAGTTCATGTGTAGCCAGGTTTACAGGACCTTCATAATTGATATCTTATGATAAGCTTCTTTTTCTCTATGACTTATTTCACTTAGAATCATCGTACCTGAATCCACTCATTTTGCTGCTACTGGCCTTATGACATTCATTTCATGGTTGAGGGGTATTCCATTGTACATAAGTAACACAATTTCTTGAACAATTTTTGTCTTTCCTGGGATATTTAATTTGTACCCAAGTTGAGGTTCTTGTAAGCAGTGCAGCCTTCAATTTTGTGTTTGCTCTGTCTTATTGGTTTTCAGTTTTCGCAAGGTATATTCCCTTGACTGGAAGTGCCCTTTGCTCTGTAGCTCTGTTGTTTACTTGTTTTAGGGAACACAATGCACTCCTCCAGAGAGGCAGTTGGCAATTTACATCCTGCCCATCAGCATAACTAGGCTCCGTGTTCTACAGGGCCTTTCTTGCCATTCTGGTTTTTACACATTTTGTGGATAACCATTTTTACAGGTGGGAAGTGATACTTCTTTATAGTGCAGGTTTGCATTGCCCGCGTGCTTGCTTGGCCAAAAAGTGCATATGCGTTTTCTCCTGAATATATTCCGGAGAAAATGCATACGCCCTTTTTGGCCAAGTGCATCATTGTGGAATTTGTGCCCCTCTTCCTGTGCTTTAAAAGTGATTCCAATGAACCTCTTGAAATCTCTTTCCTGCTATTCTGGCTCGCTTTCAAGTCCGCCTCGCTGCCTTCCCTCAACAGATTTTTGTACGATAGTTGTCCTTTATTACTCTGCCAGTTTGTGAATTGCTGTGCCCCTGAGCTCCATTTTTCAACTCGTTTTTTGTGAGCTGACGGCAGGTCCAAAATTTGGTTCAGGACCTTTACTGGTTCCCGGCGGGTGGCTGAGACTTTGGTTAATTCTTCTTCCTGCCAGGAAATTAGAGTGACATGTGCCCGTCCAAATGCCTAACAGCTACTCTCTCATTAGTGTTCCCTCTTCCCTTTCATTCTCTGCCAAATTGGCAACCTGTGTGAACCAGGAGGTTAAAGGGGCTGTCTCTCCAAGTTGGGAGATTGATAGTAAAGCAGTTGGAAATTCCAACAGGACTACCAGGAGAGGGACTATTAGTAGAGTTTTAGAAACCTTTCGTATTCACAGTGTGTCCATTCTCTAGGTTTCTCATACATGTTATAGCTGTAGTAATATTCCCTTCAACCTGGAGAGTTGGGACCCTTGGAATGTGTGCCACGCATTATTGCTTTAAATGGTCTGCATTTCCTCTCCCAATCTCACCAATCCTCTCAGTCCCAAGTGTCCAGCCTTATGCCACATCCTGCTGTCGTTGTAGATAGGGTCATTCCAGTTTTCATCAGAGCCCCTGTAGGAATTGTAAAGAATTTCCCTTTTTTTTTGTTTTGTTTTTGAAATTCCTTTTTATAGTGGTTTTGAGCTGATTCTCACTGCCATGTTTATGCCAGTCTAGACACACTTGTTTCCCTTATGGAGACTTATCAATATATTGGTTTTAAGATTCTTACTAATCAGATAAATTCCTCTGTGGGAAATGTGGGTTTTTCAGTCCCTTTCACTGAGGAAGGTGTAGGTCTTGTCTATTCCGTATTTGGTTTTTGGAACGGTACCTGTACTAATATCACACTCTGGTTTTATGCATCACCCCACCTCTCCTTCCCCCTTCAGCAGGCATAAGAGTGTTTTTTAAATGTGAGACTCTGTTCTCTTTCCTACCTAGTTTTATGTGTATCCAGACAATTTTAAAGGACCTTCATAAGTGATATCTTATGATAAGTTTCTTTTTCTCTGTGACTTATTTCACTTAGAATCATCGTATCTGAATCCACTCATTTTGCTGCTACTGGCGTTATGACATTGATTTCATGGCTGAGGAATATTCCATCGTACGTAAGTAACACAATTTCTTGAACCATTTTTGTCTTTCCTGTGATATTTTAGGTGGACCCAAGTTGAGGTTCTTGTAAGCAGTGCAGCCCTAAATTTTGGGGTGGCTCTGTCATATTGATTTTCAGTTTTCCCAAGGTATATTCCCAAGACTGGAAGTGCCCTTGGCACTGTAGCTCTGTTGTTTACTTGTTTTAGAGAACACAGTGCACTCCTCCAGAAAGGCAGTTGGCAATTTACATCCTGCCCTTCTGCATAAGTAGGCTCCCTGTTCTCCAGGGCCTGTCTTGCCTTTCCGGTTTTTTACACATTTTGCGGATGTCCCTTTTCACCGGTTGGAAGTGATACTTCTTTGTAGTGCAGATTTGCATTGCCCGCTTGCTTGCTTGGCCAAAAATGGTGTATGCGTTTTCTCCTGAATATAATCTGGAGAAAACGCATACGCCCTTATTGTCCAAGTGCATCATTGGCGAAGTTGTGCCCTTCTTACTGTATTTTAAAGGCAATTCCAATGTACCCCCTGAAATCTGTTTCCTGCTATTCTGGCTCGCTTTCAAGTCCATCTCGTTGCCTTCCCTCAACAAATTTTTGAACAATAGTTGTCCTTTATTACACTGCCAGTTTATGAATTGCTGTGCCACTGAGCTCCATTTTTCAACTTGTTTTTTGTGAGCTAACCGCAAGTCCAAAATTTTCGTTCAGGACCTATAATGGTTCCTGGCGGGTGGCTGAGACTTTGGTTAATTCTTCTTCCTGATTGGAAATTAGAGTGACATGTGCCCGTCCAAATGCCTAACAGCTACTCTCTCATTGTTTCTCCCTCTTCCCTTTCATCCTCTGCCAAATTGGCAACCTGTGCGAACCAGGAGGTTAAAGAGGCTGTCTCTCCAAGTTGGGAGATAGATAGTAAAGCAGTTGGAAAATCAAACCGGAGCACCAGGAGCGAGACTATTAGTTGAGTTTTAGAAACCTTTCATATTCACAGTGTGTCCATTCTCTAGGTTTCCTGTAGATATTATAGCTGTAGTAATATTCCCTTCAACCTGGAGAGTTGGGACCCTTGGAATGTGTGACATGCATTATTGCTTTAAATGGTCTGCATTTCCTCACCGAATCTCACCAATCCTCTCAGTCCCAAGTGTCCAGCCTTATGCCACATCCAGCTGTCGTTGTAGATAGGGTCATTCCAGGTTTCATCAGAGCCCCTGAAGGAATTGTAAAGAATTTCCCTGTTTTTTTGTTTTGTTTTTGAATCTCCTTTTTAGAGTGGTTTTGAGCTGATTCTCACTGCCATGTTTATGCCCGTCTAGACACACATGATTCCCTTAAGGAGACATATCAATACATAGGTTTTTAGATTTTACTAGTCAGATATATTCCTCTGAGGGAAATGTGGGGTTTTGAGTCCGTTTCACTGAGGAAGGTGTAGGTCTTGGCTATTCCGTAAGTGCTTTTTGGAACTGTACATGTACTAATATCACACTCTGGTTTTATGCATCACCCCACCTCTCCTTCCCCGTTAAGCAGGCATAAGAGTGTTTTCTAAATGTGAGACTCTGTTCCCTTTCCTAACTCAGTTCATGTGTAGCCATGTTTACAATACCTTCATAAGTGATATCTTATGTTAAGTTTCTTTTTCACTGTAACGTATTTCACTTAGAATCATCGTACCTGAATCCAATCATTTTGCTGCTACTGGCGTTATGACATTGATTACATGGCTGAGGGATAATCCATCGTACGTAAGTAACACAATTTCTTGAACCATTTTTGTCTTTCCTGTGATATTTTAGGTGGACCCAAGTTGAGGTTCTTGTAAGCAGTGCAGCCCTAAATTTTGGGGTGGCTCTGTCTTATTGATTTTCAATTTTCCCAAGGTATATTCCATAGATTGGAAGTGCCCTTGGCCCTGTTACTCTGTTGTTTACTTGTTTTAGGGAACACAATGCACTCCTCCAGACAGGCAGTTGGCAATTTACATCCTGCCCATCATCATAAGTAGGCTCCCTGTTCTCGAGGCCCTGTCTTGCCTTTCTGCTTTTTTTACAAATTTTGCGGATGTCCCTTTTGTCCGGTGGGATGTGTTAGTTCTTTGTAGTGCAGATTTGCATTGCCCGCTTGCTTGCTTGGCCAAAAAGTGCGTATGGGTTTTCTCCTGAATATATTCAGGAGAAAACGCATACGCCCTTTTTTAGCCAAGTGCATCACTGTCGAAGTTGTGCCCCTCTTCCTGTGCTTTAAAGTTGATTCCAATGTACCTCTTGAAATCTGTTTCCTGCTATTCTGGCTCGCTTTCAAGTCCACCTCGTTGCCTTCCCTCAACAGATATTTGGATGATAGTTGTCCGTTATTACTCTGCCAGTTTGTGAATTGCTGTGCCCCTGAGATCCATTTTTCAACTCGTTTTTTGTGAACTGACCGCAAGTCTAAAATTTTGGTTCAGGAACTATATCGGTTCCCGGAGGGTGGCTGAGACTTTGGTTAATTCTCCTACCTGCCAGGAAATTAGAGTGACATGTGCCCGTCGAAATGCCTAACAGTTACTCTCTCATTGGTTCTCCCTCTTCCCTTTCATCCTCTGCCAAATTGGCAACCTGTGCGAACCAGGAGGTTTGAGGGGTTGTCTCTCGAAGTTGGGAGATTGATAGTACAGCAGTTGTAAATTCAAACCGGAGCTCCAGGAGAGGGACTATTAGTTGAGTTTAGAAACTTTTCGTATTCACAGTGTGTCCATTCTCTATGTTTCCCGTACATGTTATAGCTGTAGTAATATTCCCTTCAACCTGGAGAGTTGCGACCCAAGGAATGGGTGCCACGCATTATTGCTTTAAAGGGTCTGCATTTGCTCACTGAATCTCACCAATCCTCTCAGTCCCAAGTGTGCAGCCTTATGCCACATCCAGCTGACGTTTTAGATAGGGTCATTCCGGGTTTCATCAGAGCCCCTGAAGGAATTGTAAAGAATTTCCCTGTTTTTTTTTATTTGTTTTTGAAATTCTTTTTATAGTGTGTTTGAGCTGATTCTTACTGCCATGTTTATGCCAGTCTAGACACACTTGATTCCCTTACGGTGACATATCAATACATATGTTTTAAGATTCTTACTAGTCAGATATATTCCTCTGCGGAGAATAGGGGTTTTGAGTCCCGTTCACTGAGGAAGGAGTAGGTCTTGTGTATTCTGTATGTGGATTATGGAATGGTACCTGTGCTAATATCAAACTCTGGTTTTATGCATCTCCCCACCTCTCCTTTCCCCTTAAGCAGGCATAAGTATGTTTTGTCTATGTGAGACTCTGTTCTCTTTACTAATTCAGTTCATGTGTACCCGTGTTTACATTTCCTTCATAAGTGATATCTTATGTCAGAATGCTCCATGGCTCTTGTCATCATAATGCTCCATGATGCTTGTCACCACGATTATCCATGGCCTTCTCATCACAATATTCCACGGTCTTGCCATCACATTGCTCCATGCCCTGATCATCACAATGCTCCATGTCCCTTGACATCACAATTCTCCAACTCTTTGTCATCACAATGTTCCATGACACTTCTCATCACAATGTTACATGCTCTTGTCATCACAATTCTCCATGCACTTGTCATCGCAATGCTCCCTGAACCCTGTCATAGCAAGCTCCATATCCTTGTCATCACAATGCTTCATGACATTGTTATAAAAATTCTCAATGTCCCTTGTCATCACAATGCTCCCTGCCATTGTCATCACAATGCTTCATGACACTTGTCATCACAATGCTCCAAGCCCTTGTCATCACAATGCTCCATGCCCTTTTCATCACAATGCTACATGACCCAAGTCATCACAATGTTCCCTGACACCTGTCATCACAATGCTCCTTGCCCCTTGTCAATACAGTGCGCCATGATGCTCGTCATCACAATTACCCAAGGTCTTCTCATCACAATGCTTCTCGGTTTTACCATCACAATGCTCCCTGCCCTGGTCATCTCAATGCTCCATGTCCCTTGTCATCACAATTCTCCACGTCCTTGTCATCACAATGCTTCTTGACACTTCTCATCACAATGATATATGCTCTTGTCATCACAATTCTGCATGCACTTGTCATCACAATGCTCCATGTCCCCTGTCATAACAAGCTCCATGTGCTTGTCACCACGATGTTTCAAGACCTGGTCATTAAAATTCTCAATGGCCCTTGTAATCACAATGATCCATGCCCTTGTCATCACAATGCACCATTCCCACTGTCATCACAATAATCCATGAAACTTGTCAGACCAATGCTCCATGCCCCTGTCATCACAATGCTCCATGCCCTTGACATCCCAATGCTCCATGACCCCTGTCGTCACAAGGCTCCGTGACTCCATTCATCACAATGCTTCATGATCTTTGTCATCACAATGGTCAATGCCCTCGTCATCACAAGTCTCTTTGACCTATGTCACCACAGTTCTCCTTGAACTTTTCATCACAATGCTCCGTGACCCTTGTCATCACAATGCTCCATGCCTTTCTCAGCACAATACTCAATGAGACTTGTCATCACAGTGCTCCATGTGCTTGTCAACACAATGCTCCACCAGCTTGTCATCACAATGCTCCATGCACTTCTCATCAAAATGCTCTGTCACTACTGATATCACAATATGCCATCAGTAGTCATCACAATACTCCCTCACCCTCGTCATCACAATGTTCCATGACCCCTGTCATTCCAATACTACATGCCCTTATCATCACAGTGCTCCATGACCCCTGACATCACAGTGCTCCATAACCCATGTCAGCAAAATGCTCCATGACCCTTTTCATCACAATGCTCCATGACCCCTGACCTCACAATGCTCCATAACACATGTCATCAAAATGCTCCATGACCTTTGTCATCACAAAGCTCCATGACCCTTGGCATCACAATGCTCCATGTCATTGTCATCACAATGCTCCATGAACCTTCTCCGCACATTGCTCCATGCCCTTGTGATCACAAATCCCCATGACGCTTGTCATCAAAATGCTCGATGCCCTTCTCATAATATTGCCCCATGCCCTTGTCATTACAGTTCTCCATGAACCCTGTACCACAGTATTCCGGGCCCTTGTCATCACAATGCTCCATGCCCACTCTCATAACAATAATCCATGAAACTTTTCAGACCAATTCCTCATGGCCTTGTCATCACAATGCTCCATTACCCCTGTCATTACAATGCTCCATGATCCCTGTCATCACAATGTTCCACAGCCTTGTCATCACAAGGCTCCATGACCCTTGTCATCACAAGGCTCCAAGACCCATGTACTCACAGTGCTGCATGCCCTTGTCATCACAAAGATCCATGATGGATGTCATCAGAATGCTCCATGGCTTTCTCATCGCAATGCTCATTTCCCTTGTCATCAGAATGCTCCAAGACCCCTGTAATCACAATGCTCCATGCCCATTTACATCAGAATGCTCCATAAGACTTGTCATCACAAGGCTCTATTGTTTTCTCATCACAGTGCTCCAGGACCTTGTCATCACAATGCTCCATTCCCTTGTCATCACAATGCTCCATGACTGCTGTCATCACAATACTCCATGAACATTTTCAGCCCAATGTTCCATGACATTCTCATCACAATGCTCCATGACCCCTGTCATCACAATGCTCCATGACCACTGTCACCACAGTGCTCCATGACCCTTGACAAAACAGTGATCCGGGACTCTTGTCATCAAAATGCTCCATGACACTTGTCATCACAATGATCCTGCCCTTGTCATCCCAATGCTCCATGAAACCGTAATCACAATGCTCTGTGACGCATGTCATCACAGTGCTCCATGACACTTGTCATCACAATGCTCCATGCCTTTCTCATCAAAATGCTCCATGACCTTGTCATCACAATGCTCCATGGCCTTCTCATCACAATGCACCACGACTTTGTCATCAAAATGCTCCATGACCTTTGTCATCACAAAGCTCCATGACCATTGGCATCACAATGCTCCAGGCTCCTTTAAATCAAAATGATCCATGACCCCTGTCATCACAATGCTCCAAACCCTTGTGATCACAATGTTCCATAATTCTTGTCATCACAACGCTCAATGATGCCTGTCATCACAATGCTCCATGACCTTTGTCATCACAATTCTCAATACACTTGCCATCACAATGCTCCCTAACACTTGTCGTCAGAATGCTCCTTGAACCCTGTTATGAAAAGGCTCCATGCCTTCTTCATCACAGTGCTCCATGCCATTTTCATCACAATGCTCCATGCCATTGTCATCACAATACTCCACAAGCTTGTCATCAGAATGCTCCATGACCCTTGTCATTACAGTGCTCCATGACCGCTGTCATCAGAATTCTCTATAACACCTGCCATCACAATGCTCCATGCCCCTTGTCATTACAGTGCTCCATGACACTCGTCATCACAATTATCCATGGTCTTCTCATCACAATGCTCCACGGTCTTGCCATCACAATGCTGCATGCCCTGGTCATCACAATGCTCCATGTCTTTGGTGATCACAGTTCTCCACGTCCTTGGAATCACTATGCTCCATGACACTTCTCCTCACAGTGTTAAATGCTTTGTCATCACAATTCTCTATGCACTTTTCATCGCAATGCTCCATGACCCCTGTCATGGCCAGCTCCATGTGGTTGTCATCACAATGCTTCATGAATTGTCATCAAAATTATCAATGGACCTTGTTATCACAATGCTCCATGCCCTTGTCAACACAATGCTCTAAGCCCTTGTCATCACAAAGCTCCATTACCTTTGTCATCACAGTCCTCCATGACACTTGGTATCACAATGTTCCATGGCATTGTCATCACAAGGGACCATGACATATGTCATCACAATGCTCCCTGACACCAGTCTTCACAATAATCCATGCCCTTGTCATAACAATGCACCATGCCCACTGTCATCACAATAATCCATGAAACTTGTAAGACCAATGCTCCATGCCCCTGTCATCACAATGCTCCATGCCCTTTTCATCACAATGTTCCAAGAACCCTGTAATCACAATGCTCTATGCCCCTTTTCATCAGAATGCTCCATGAGACTTGTCATCACAAGGCTCCATGGTCTTCTCATCATAATGCTCCAGCACCATGTCATCACAATGCTCCATTCCCTTTTCATCACAATGTTCTATGATACCTGTCATCACAATACTCCATTAATATTTTCAGCCCAATGTTCCATGACCTTCTCATCACAATGTTTCATGACCCATGTCATCAAAATGCTCCATGACCACTGTCATCAAAATGCTCCATGATCATTGTCATCACATTGATCCATGCCCTTGTCATCCCAGTGGTCCATGGCCACTGTAATCACAATGCTCTGTGAGGCTTGCCATCACATTGCTCTGTGACACTTGTCATCACAATGCTCCATGCTTTGTCAGCAAAATGCTACATGACATTGTCATCACAATGCTCCATGCGCTTGTCATCATAATTCTCCATTACCATTGTCATCAAAATCCTCCATGAACCTTGGGATCACATTGCTTCAAGCCCTTGTCATCAAAATGCTCCATGTTCCTTGAAATCAAAATGATCCAAGACCTCTGTCATCACAATGCTCCAAACAATTGTGATCACAATGTTCTATAACACTTGTCATCACAACACACTTTGATGCCTGTCATCACAATTATCCAGGACTTCTCATGACAATGCTCCATGCACTTGGTCATCACAATGTTCAATACACTTATCATCACAATGCTCCCTGTCATTTCTCGTCAGAATGCTCCTTGAACCGTGTCATGAAAAGGATCCATGCACTTTTCATCACAATGCTCCATGCCAATTTCATCACACCACTTCACAAGCTTGTCATCAGTATCCTCCATGATCCTTGTCATCACAATGCTCCATGACACATGTCATCACAATGCTCCACGCCCATGTCATTACAGTGCTCCATTACGCTCGTCATCACAATTATCCATGGTTTTCTCATCACAATGCTCCACGGTCTTACCATCACAATGCTCCATGACACTTCTCATCACAATGTTACCTGATCTTGTCATCAAAATTCTCCATGCACTTGTCATCGCAATGCTCCATGACCCGACATAGCAAGCTCCATGTGCTTTTCATCACAATGCTTCACGACCTTGCCATCAAAATTCTCAATGGCGCTTGTCATCACAGTGCTCCATGCACTTGTCATCACAATGCTCCATTACCCTTGTCATTGCAATGTTCCAAGCCCTTGTCATCAAAACACTCCATTACCTTTGTCATCACAATCCTCCATGACACTTGGTATCACAATACTCCATGCCATTGTCATCACAATGGACAATGACATATGTCAGGACAATGCTCCCTGACACCTGTCTTCAAAATACTCAATGACCTTGTCATCACAATGTTCCCTGCCCTTTTCATCACAATGTGCCATGCCCACTGTCATCACAATAAACCATGTAACATGTCAGACCAATGTTCCATGCCCCTGTCATCACAATGCTCCATGCCCTTGTCATCACAATGCTCCATGACCCCTGTCCTCACAATGCTCCGTGACTCCAGTCATCACAATGCTTCATGATCTTTGTCCTCACAATGGTCCATGCCCTCGTCACACAAGGCTCTGTGACCTTTGTCACCACAATGCTCCATGTCCTTGTCATCTCAGTGCTCCATGCCCACTGTCATCACAATAATCCATGAAACTTGTCAGACCAATGTTCCATGCCCCTGTCATCACATTGCTCCATGCCCTTGGCATCACAATGTTCCATGACCCCTGTCATCACAAAGCTCCATGACTCCAGTCATCACAATGATTCATGACCTTTCTCATCACAATGGTCCATGCCCGTCACTCAAGGCTCTGTGATCATTGTCACCACAATGCTCCATGAAATTTTCATCACAATGCTCTGTGTCCCTTGTCATCACAATGCTCCATGCCTTTGTCAGCACAATGCTCCAAGACACTTGTCATCAAAATGCTCCAAGCGCTTGTCAGCACAATGATCCATGACGCATGTCATCAAAATGTGCCATGCCCTTTTCATCACAAAGCTCCTCATTCTTTTCATTGCTATGCTCCATAAAATTTGTTATCACAATGCTCCATGCACTCCTCAACAAAATACTCTCTCACCACATATATCACAATGTTCCATCACTAGTCATCACAATACTCGCTCACCCCTGTCATCACAATGTTCCATGACCACTGTCTTCACAGTGCTACATACCCTTATCATCACAATGCTCCATGACACCTGACATCACAATGTTCCATAATCCCTGTCACAAAATGCCCCATGACCCATTTCATCACAATGCTTCATGACCGCTGACATCACAATGTTCCATAACCACTGTCATCAAAATATTCCATGACTCTTTTATTCAAATTGCTCCATGACCCTGTCATTACAATGCTCCCTGCCCTTCTCATCACAATGCACCACGCCCTTGTCATCAGAATACCCCATGACATTTGTCATCACAAAGCTCCATGACCATTGTCATCACAATGATCCATTACACCTGTCATAACAATGCTTCATGAACCCTGCCATCACAATGTTCCACGGCCTTGTCATCACGAGGCTCAATGACCCTTGTCATCACAATGCTCCAAGACCTCTGTAATCACAATTCTCCATGCCACTTTTCATCTCAATGCTCCATGAACACTGTCGTCACAATGCACCATGCCCATCATCATAATGATTCATGCTATTGTCATCACAATGAAATCAAAATGCTCCATGTCCTCTGTCATCACAATGCTTCAAACACTTCTGATCACAATGTTCCATAACACTTGTCATCACATGCCCCATGACGCTCGTCATCACAATTATGCAAGGTCTTCTCATCACAATGCTCCATGACCTATGTCACCACAATGCTCAATACACTTGGCATCACAATTCTCCCTGACACTTGTCATCAGTGTGCTCCTTGAACACTGTCATGACAAGACTCCATGCCTTTTTCATCACAATGATCCATTCCTTTTTCATCACAATGCTCCAGACCCCTGTTATCACAATGCTCCGTGACACCAGTCATCACAATGCTTCATGACATTTGTCATCACAATGGTCCATGACCTCGTCACACAAAGCTCTGTGACCTGTGTCAACACAATGCTCCATGAAATTTTTATCACAATGCTCTGTGACACTTGTCATCACAAAGCTCCATGCCTTTGTTATCACAATGCTCCATGACCCTTGTCATCGCAATGATCCAAGCCCTTGTCATCAAAATGCTCCATTACCTTTGTCATCACAATCCTCCATGACACTTGGTATCACAATGCTCCATGCCATTGTCATCACATTGGACAATGACATATGTCATCACAATGCTCCGTGACACATGTCTTCACAATACTCCATGACCTTGTCATCACAATGCTCCATGCCTTTGTCAGCACAATGCTCCATGACACATGTCATCACAATGCGCCATGCACTTATCATCACAATGCTCCACATCCATGTCATCAAAATGCTCCATAAAACTTGTCATCACAATGCTCCATGCACTTCTCCTCAAAATGACTTCTCACCACTGTTATCACAAAGCTCCATCACTAGTCATCACAATACTCCCTCACCCCTGTCATCACAATATGCCATGACCCCTTTAATCACAATTCTCCATGCCCTTGTCATCACAAAGCTCCATGACGCATGTCATCAGAATGCTCCTTGGCCTTCTCATCACAATGCTCCATGCCCTTTTCATCACAATGCTCCAACACCCCTGTAATCACAATGCTCCATGCCCCTTTTCATCTCAATGCTCCGTGAACCCTGTCATCACAATGCACCGTGCCCATCACCATAATATTTCATGCTATTGTCATCACAGTGAAATCAAAATGCTCAATGACCTCTGTCATCACAATGCACCAAACCCTTCTGATCACAATATTCCATAACACTTGTCATCACAATGCCCCATGACGCTGGTCATAACAATTATCCTTGGTCTTCTCATCACAATGCTCCATGATCTTTGTCATCACAATGCTCAATACACTTATCATCACAATGCTCCCTGACAGTTGTCATCAGTATGCTCCTTGCACCCTGTCATGACAAGGCTCCATGCATTTTTCATCACAATGATCCATTCCCTTTTCATCACAATGCTCCAAGACGCCTGTAATCACAATGCTCCTTGTCCTTGTCATCACAAAACTCCATGACGCATGTCATCAGAATGCTCCATTACCTTCTCATCACAATGTTCCATGCCCTTGTAATCACATTGCTTCAAAACACCTGTGATCTCAATGCTCCATGCACCTTTTCATAAGAATGCTCCATGCCCTTGTCATCACAATGCTCCATGACCCTTGTCATCGCAATGTTCCAAGCCCTTGTCATCAAAACGCTCCATTACCTTTGTCATCACAATCCTCCATGACACATGGTATCACAATGCTCCATGACATTGTTATAACAATGGACAATGAAATACGTCATCACAATGCTCCCTGACACCTGTCTTCACAATATTCCATGACCTTGTCATCACAATGTTCCATGCCCTTGTCATCACAATGCGCCATGCCCACTGTCATCACAATAATCCATGAAACATGTCAGACCAATGTTCCATGCCCCTGTCATCACAATGCTCCATGCCCTTGTCATCACAACGCTCCATGGCCCCTGTCATCACAATGCTCCGTGACTCCAATCATCACAATGCTTCATGACATTTGTCCTCACAATTGTCCATGCCCTCGTCACACAACGCTCTGTGACCTTTGTCACCACAATGCTCCATGCCCTTGTCATCTCAATGCTCCATGCCCACTGTCATCACAATAATCCATGAAACTTGTCAAACCAATGTTCCATGCCCCTGTCATCACTTTGCTCCATGCCCTTGTCATCACAATGCTCCATGACCCCTGTCATCACAGTGCTCTGTGACTCCATTCATCACAATGATTCATGACCTTTCTCACCACAATGGTCCATGCCTTCGTCACACAAGGATCTGTGGTCCTTGTCACCACAATGCTCCACTAAATTTTCATCACAATGCTCTCTGTCCCTTGTCATCACAATGCTCCATGCCTTTGTCAGCACAATGCTCTATGGCACATGTCATCACAATGTGCCATGCTCTTTTCATCACAATGCTCCACATCCTTTTCATCGCTATGCTCCATAAAACTTGTCATCACAATGCTCCATGACCTTTGTCATCGCAATGTTTCAAGCCCTTGTCATCAAAATGCTCCATTACCTTTGTCATCACAATCCTCCATGACACTTGGTATCACAATGCTCCATGCCATTGTCATCACAATGGACAATGACATATGTCATCACAATGCTCCCTGACACCTGTCTTCACAAAGTGCAATGATCTTTTCATCAAAATGCTCCACATTCTTTTCATCGCTATGCTCCATAAAACTTGTCATCACAATGCTCCATGCACTTCTCATCAAAATGCTCTCTCAACACATATATCACAATGTTCCTTCACTAGTCATCACAATACTCACTCACCCCTGTCATCACAATGTTCCATGACCACTGGCATCACAGTCCTACATGCCCTTATCATTACAATGCTCCATGACCCCTGACATCACAATGTTCCATAACCCCTGTCACAAAATGCCCCATGACCCAATTCATCACAATGCTTCATGACCCCTGACAGCGCAATGTTCCATAACCCGTGTCATCAAAATATTCCATGACCCTTTTATTCAAATTGCTCCATGACACTGTAATCACAATGCTCCCTGCCCTTCTCATCACAATGCACCATGCCCTTGTCATCAAAATGCCCCATGACATTTGTCATCACAAAGCTCCATGACACTTGGCATCACAATGCTCCATGCCATTGGCATCACAATGCTCAGTGAAATCTCTCATCACATTGCTCCATGCCCTTGTCATCACAATGCTCCATTACACCTGTCATAACAATGCCCCATGAACCCTGCCATCACAATGATCCATGGCCTTGTCATCACAAGGCTCCATGACATTTTTCATCCCAATGCTCCACATCCTTTTCATCGCTATGCTCCATAAAACTTCTCATCACAATGCTCCATGCACTTCTCTTCAAAATGCTCTCTCACCATATATATCACAATGTTCCATCACTAGTCATCACAATACTCGCTCACCCCTGTCATCACAATGTTACATGACAACTGTCACCACAGTGCTACATGCCCTTATCATCACAATGCTCCATGACCCCTGACATCACATTGTTCCATAACCCCTCTCACAAAATGCCCCATGACCCATTTCATCACAATGCTTCATGACCCCTGACATCACAATGTTCCATAACCCCTGTCATCAAAATATTCCATGACAATTTTATTCAAATTGCTCCAAGACCCTGTCAACACAATGCTCCCTGCCCTTCTCATTACAATGCACCACACCCTTGTCATCAAAATGCCCAATGACATTTGTCATCAAAAAGCTCCATGACCCTTGGCATCACAATGCTCCATGCCCTTGTCATCACAATGATCAATGAAACTCTCATCACATTGCTCCATGCCCTTGTCATCACAATGCTCCATTACACCTGTCATAACAATGTTACATGACCCCTGCCATCACAGTGTTCCACGGTCTTGTAATCACAAGGCTCCATGACCGTTGTCATCACAATGCTCCAAAACCTCTGTAATCACAATTCTCCATGCCACGTTTCATCTCAATGCTCCATGAACACTGTCATCACAATGCACCATGCCCATCATCATAATGATTAATGCTATTGTCATCACAATGAAATCAAAATGTTCCATGTCCTCTGTCATCACAATGCTCCAAACCCATCTGATCACAATGTTCCATAACACTTGTCATCACATGCCCCATGACGCTCGTCATCACAATTATGCAAGGTCTTCTCATCACAGTGCTCCATGACCTTTGTCACCATAATGCTCAATACACTTGGCATCACAATGCTCGCTGACACTTGTCATCAGTATGCTCCTTGAACAATGTCATGACAAGGCTCCATGCATTTTTCATCACAATGATCCACTCCCTTTTCATCACAATGCTCCAAGACCCCTGTTATCACAATGCTCCGTGACTCCAATCATCACAATGCTTCATGACACTTGTCATCACAATGGTCCATGACCTCATCACACAACGCTCTGTGACAATTGTCACCACAATGCTCCATGAAATTTTATCACAATGCTCTGTGACCCTTGTCATCACAAAGCTCCATGCCTTTGTCAGCACAATGCTCCATGACCCTTGTCATCACAATGCTCGACGCGCGTGTCAGCACAATGCTCCATTACTCATGTCATCACAATGCACCATGCACTTGTCATCACAATGCTCCACATCCTTGTCATCAAAATGCTCCATAAACCTTGTCATCACAATGCTCCATGTACTTCTCCTCAAAATGCCTTCTCACCACTGATATCACAATGTTCCATCACTAGTCATCACAATACTCGCTCACGCCTGTCATCACAATATTCCATGACACATGTAATCACAATTCTCCATGCCCTTGTCATCACAAAGCTCCATGACGCATGTCATCAGAATGCTCCATGGTCTTCTCATCACAATGCTCGATGCCCTTGTCATCACAGTGCTCCAACAGCCCTGTAATCACAATGCTCCATGCCCCTTTTCATCTCAATGCTCCATGAACCCTGTCATCACAATGCACCGTGCCCATCACCATAATATTTCATGCTATTGTCATCACAATGAAATCAAAATGCTCAATGACCTCTGTCATCACAATGCACCAAACCCTTCTGATCACAATGTTCCATAACACTTGTCATCACAATGCCCCATGACGCTGGTCATAACAATTATCCATTGTCTTCTCATCACAATGCTCCATGATCTTTGTCATCACAATGCTCAATACACTTATCATCACAATGCTGCCTGACAGTTGTCATCAGTATGCTCCTTGAACCCTGTCATGACAAGGCTCCATGCATTTTTCATCACAATGATCCTTTCCCTTTTCATCACAATGCTCCATGACCCCTGTAATCACAATGCTCCATGTCCTTGTCATCACAAAGCTCCATGACACATGTCATCATAATGCTGCATTGCATTCTCATCACAATGCTCCATTCCCTTGTCACCACGTTGCTTCAAAACCCCTGTAATCTCAATGCTCCATGCACCTTTTCATCAGAATGCTCCATGCCCTTGTCATCACAATGCTCCATGTCCCTTGTCATCGCAATGTTCCAAGCCCTTGTCATCAAAATGCTCCATTACCTTTGTCATCACAATCCTCCATGACACTTGGTATCACAATGCTCCATGCCATTGTCATCACAAAGGACAAAGACATATGTCATCACAATGCTCCCTGACACCTGTCTTCAAAATATTCCATGACCTTGTCATCACAATGTTCCATGCCCTTGTCATCACAATGCGCCATGCCCACTGTCATCACAATAACCCATGAAATATGTCAGACCAATGTTCCATTCCCCTGTCATCACAATGCTCCATGCCCTTGTCATCACAATGCTCCATGGCCCCTGTCATCACAATGCTCCGTGACTCCAGTCATCACAATGCTTCATGACCTTTGTCCTCACAATGGTCCATGCCCACGTCACACAAGGCTCTGTGACCTTTTTCACCACAATGCTCCATGCCCTTGTCATCTCAATGCTCCATGCCCACTGTCATCACAATAATCCATGAAAATTGTCAGACCAATATTCCATGCCCCTGACATCACATTGCTCCATGCCCTTTTCATCACAATGATTCATGACCTTTCTCATCAAAATGGTCCATGCCCTCGTCACACAAGGCTCTGTGATCTTTGTCAACACAATGCTCCATGAAATTTTCATCACAATGCTCTGTGTCCCTTGTCATCACATTGCTCCATGCCCTTGTCATCACAATGCTCCATTACACCTGCCATAACAATGCTCCATGACCCGTGCCATCACAATGATCCACGGCCTTGTCATCACTAGGCTCCATGACATTTTGCATCACAATGTCCACATCCTTTTCATCGCTATGCTCCATAAAACATCTCATCACAATGCTCCATGCACTTGTCTTCAAAATGCTCTCTCACCACATATATCACAATGTTCTATCACTAGTCATCACAATACTCGCTCAACCCTGTCATCACAATGCTCCATGACCCCTAATATCACAATGTTCCATAACCCCTGTCATCAAAATATTCCATGACCGTTTTATTCAAATTGCTCCATGACCCTGTCATCACACTGCTCCCTGCCCTTCTCATCACAATGCACCACGCCCTTGTCATCAAAATGCCCCATGACATTTGTCATCACATAGCTCCATGACCCTTGGCATCACAATGCTCCATGCCATTGTCATCACAATGCTCAATGAAACTCTCATCAAATTGCTACATGCCCTTTGCATCACAATGCTCCATTACACCTGTCATAACAATGCTCCATGACCCCTGCCATCACAATGTTCCACGGCCTTGTCATCACAAGGCTTCATGACCCTTCTCATCACAATGCTCCAAGACCTCTGTAATCACAATTCTCCAAGCCACTTTTCATCTCCATGCTCCATGAACACTGTCATCACAATGCACCATGCCCATCATCATAATGATTCATGCTATTGTCATCACAATGAAATCAAAATGCTCCATGTCCTCTGTCATCACAATGCTCCAAACCCATCTGATCATAATGTTCCATAACACTTGTCATCACATGCCCCATGATGCTCGTCATCACAATTATGCAAGGTCTTCTCATCACAATGCTCCATGACCTTTGTCACCACAATGCTCAGTACACTTGGCATCACAATGCTCGCTGACACTTGTGATCAGTATGCTCCTTGAACACTGTCATGACAAGGCTCCATGCCTTTTTCATCCCAATGATCCATTCCCTTTTCATCACAATGCCCCAAGACCCCTGTTATCACAATGCTCCATGACTCCAGTCATCACAATGCTTCATGACACTTGTCATCACAATGGTCCATGACCTCGTCACACAACGCTCTGTGACGTTTGTCACCACATTGCTCCATGAAAATTTTATCACAATGCACTGTGACCCTTGTCACCACAAAGCTCCATGCCTTTGACAGCACAATGCTCCATGACCCTTGTCATCACAATATTCGATGCGTGTGTCAGCACAATGCTCCATAACCCATGTCATCACAATGCACCATGCACTTGTCATCACAATGCTCCACATCCTTGTCATCAAAATGCTCCATAAACCTTGTCATCACAATGCTCCATGCACTTCTCCTCAAAATGCCTTCTCACCACTGATATCACAATGTTCCATCACTAGTCATCACAATACTCCCTCACCCCTGTCATCACAATATTCCATGACCCCTGTAATAACAATTCTCCATGCCCTTGTCATCACAAAGCTCTATGATGATTGTCATCAGAATGCCCCATGGACTTCTCATCACAATGCTCCATGCCCTTGTCATCACAATGCTCCAACACCCCTGTAATCAGAATGCTCCAAGCCCCTTTTCATCTCAATGCTCCATGAACACTGTCATCAAAATGCACCGTGCCCATCACCATAATATTTCATGCTATTGTCATCACAGTGAAATCAAAATGCTCAATGACCTCTGTCATCACAATGCACCAAACCCTTCTGATCACAATGTTCCATAACACTTGTCCTCACAATGCCCCATGACGCTGGTCATCTCAATTATCCATGGTCTTCTCATCACAATGCTCCATGATCTTTGTCATCACAATGCTCAATACACTTATCATAACAATGCTCCCTGACAGTTGTCATCAGTATGCTCCTTGAACCCTGTCATGACAAGGCTCCATGCATTTTTCATCACAATGATCCATTCCCTTTTCATCACAATGCTCCAAGACCCCTGTAATGACAATGCTCCTTGTCCTTGTCATCACAAAGCTCCATGAACCTTGGCATCACAATACTCCATGCCATTTTATCACAATGCTACATGAAACCTCTCATCACATTGCTCCATGACTCTTTGCATCACAATACTACATGCCATTTTATCACAATGCTACATGAAGCCTCTCATCACATTGCTCCATGACCTTGTCAGCACAATGCTCCATGACGCTTGTCATCACAATGCTCGATACTCTTCTCATCACAATGCTCCATGCCCTTGTCATTACAGTCCTCCATGACACATGTATCACAGTGTCCCATGCCCTAGTCATCACAATGCTCCATGCCTAATCTCATCACAATAATCCATGAAATTTTCAGAGTAATGTTCCATGCACTTGTCATCACAATGCTCCATTACACCTGTCATAACAATGCTCCATGACCCCTGCCATCACAATGTTCCACGGCCTTGTCATCCAAGGCTCCATGACCCTTGTCATCATAGTGCTCCAAGACATCTGTAATCACAATGCTCCATGCCCTTGTCGTCACAATGATTCATGTCGCATGTCATCAGAATGCTCCATGTCCTTCTCATTAGAATGCTCCATTCCCTTGTCATCACAATGCTCCAAAATCTCTGTAATCACAATGCTCCATGCCCCTTCTCATTACAGAGCTCCATGACGCTCGTCATCACAATTATCCGTGATCTTCTCATCACAATGCTCCACGGTCTTGCCATCACAATGCTCTATGTCCCGGTCAACAGAATGCTCCATGTCCCATGTCATCACAATTCTCCACGTCCTTGTCATCACAATGCTCCATGACACTTCTTATCACAATGTTACATGATCTTGTCATCACAATTCTTCATACACTTGTCATCGCAATGCTCTATGACCACGGTCATAGCAAGCTCCATGCGCTTGTCATCACAATGCTTCATGACGTTGTCATCAAAATTCTCAGTGGATCTTGTCATCACAATGCTCCATGCACTTGTCATCACAATGCTCCATGACCCTTGTCATCACAATGTCCCAAGTTCTTGTCATCAAAATGCTCCATTACCTTTGTCATCAGAATCCTCCATGACACTTGGTATCACAATGCTCCATGCCATTGTCATCACAATGGACAATGACATATGTCATCACAATGCTCCCTGACACCTGTCTTCACAATACTTCATGACCTTGTCATCACAAAGTTCCATGCCCTTGTCATCACAATGTGCCATGCCCACTGTCATCACAATAATCCATGAAACTTGTCAGACCAATGTTCCATGCCCCTGTCATCACAATGCACCATGCCCTTGTCATCACAATGCTCAATGACCCCTGTCATCACAATGCTCCGTGACTCCAGTCATCACATTGCTTCATGACCTTTGTCATCACAATGGTGCATTCCCTCGTCACACAAGGCTCTGTGACCTTTGTCACCACAATGCTCCATGTCCTTGTCATCACAAGTCTCCCTGACGCATGTCATCAGAATGCTCCATTGCCTTCTCATCACAATGCTCCTTGCCCTTGTCATCACAATGCTTCAAAACCCCTGTAATCACAATGCTCCATGCACCTTTTCATCAGAATGCTCCATGACCATTTTCATCAAAATGCTCCATGACCCCTGACATCACAATGTTCCATAACCCCTGTAATCAAAATGTTCAATGACACTTTTCATCAATTTGCTCCATGACCCTGTCATCACAATGCTCCCTGCCCTTCTCATCCCAATGCACCACGACCTTGTCATCAAAATGCTCCATGACCTTTGTTATCACAAAGCTCCATGACCCTTGGCATCACAAGGCTCCATGCCATTTCATCACAATGCTACATGAAACCTCTCATCACATTGCTCCATGCCCTTGTCAGCACAATGCTCCATGACGCTTGTCATCACAATGCTCGATACACTTCTCATCACAATGCTCCATGCCCTTGTCATTACAATCCCCCATGACACATGTATCACAGTGTTCCGTGCCCTAGTCATCACAATGCTCCATGCCGAATCTAATCACAATAATCCATGAAATTTTCAGACCTATATTCCATTCCCTTGTCATCACAATGCTCCATTACCCCTGTCATAACAATGACTCCTGCCATCACAATGTTCCACGGCCTTGTCATACAAGGCTCCTTGACCCTCGTCATCACAGTGCTCCAAAACCACTTTAATCACAATTTTCCATGTCCGTGTCATCACAAAGATTCATGACGCATGTCATCTGAATGCTCCGAGGCCTTCTCATCACAATGCTCCATGCCCTTGTCATCACAATGCTCCAAGACCCCTGTAATAACAATGCTCCATGCCCCTTGTCATTACAGTGCTCCATGACGCTCGTCATCACAATTATCCATTATCTTCTCATCACAGTGCTCCACGGTCTTGCCATCACAATGCTCCATGTCACATGTCATCACAATTCTCCAAGTCCTTGTCATCACAATGCTCCATGATACTTCTTATCACAGTGTTACATGATATTTTCATCACAATTCTCCATGCACTTGAAATCGCAATGCTCTATGACCCCTGTAATCACAATGCTCCATGTCCTTTTCATCACAAACCTCCATGAAGCATGTCATCAGAATGCTCCATTGCCTCCACATCATAATACTCCATGCCCTTGTCAACACAATGTTCCATAACCCCTGGTATCAAAATGTTCCCTGACACTTTTCATCAATTTGCTCTAAGACCCTGTCATCACAATGCTCCCTGCCCTTCTCATCACAATGCACACCGACCTTGTCATCAAAATGCTCCATGACCTCTGTCAACACAATGCACCACGCCCTTGTCATCAAAATGCAGCATGACTTTTGTCATCACAAAGCTCCATTACCCCTGTCATAAGAATGATCCATGACCCCTGCCATCACAAGGTTCCACGGCCTTGTCATCACAAGCCTCCATGGACTTGTCATCACAAGCCTCCATGACCCTTGTCATCACAATGCTCCAAGACCCCTGTAATCACAATGCTCCATGCCCTTGTCATCACAAAGCTCCATGACGCATGTCATCTGAATGCTCCATGGCCTTCTCATCACAATGCTCCATGCCCTTGTCATCACAATGCTCCAACAGCCCTGTAATCACAATGCTCCATGCCCCTTTTCATCTCAATGCTCCATGAATCCTGTCATCACCATGCACCATGTCCATCACCATAATATTTCATGCTATTGTCATCACAATGAAATCAAAACGCTCAATGACCTCTGTCATCACAATGCTCCAAAAACTTGTGATCACAATATTCCATAACAGTTGTCATCACAACGCTCCATGATGCCTGTCATCACAATACTCCATGCCCTTGTCATCACAATGTTCCATGAACTTTGTCATCACAATGCTCAATACAGTTGTCATCACAATGCTCCCTGACACTTTTCTTCAGAATGCTCCTTGAACCCTGTCATGAAAAGGCTCCATGCCTTTTTCATCACAATGCTCCATGCCCTTTTTATCATAATGCTCCATGCCATTGTCATCACAATACTCCACAAGCTTGTCATCAGAATGCTCCATGACCCTTGTCATCACAATGCTCCATGACACCTGTCATCACAATGCTCCATGCCACTTGTCATTACAGTGCTCCATGACGCTCGTCATCACAATTATCCATGGTCTTCTCATCACAATGCTCCACGGTCTTGCCATCACAATGCCCCAAGACACTTCTCATCACAATGTTACATGCTTTTGTCATCACAGTTCTCCATGCACTTGTCATCGCAATGCTCCATGACCCCTGTCATAGCAAGCTCCATGTGCTTTTCATCACAATGCTTCAGGAACTTGTCATCAAAATTCTCAATGGCCCTTGTCATCACAATCCTCCATGCCCTTGTCATCAAAATGCTCCATACCCTGGTCATCACAATGTTCCGTGACTCCAGTCATCACAATGCTTCATGACCTTTGTCATCACAATGTTCCTTGACCTCCTCATCACAAGACTCTGTGACCATTGTCACCACAATGTTCCATGAACTTTTCATCACAATGCTCTGTGATCGTTGTCATCACAATGTTCCATGCCTTTGTCATCACAATGCTCCATGCGCTTCTCAGCACAATGCTCCATGACCCATGTCATCAAAATGCGCCATGCAATTGTCATCACAATGCTCCACAGCCTTGTCATCACAATGCTCCATAAACCTTGTCATCACAATGCTCCATAAACCTTGTCATCACAATGCTCCATGCACTTCTCAACAAAATGCTTTCTCACCACTGATATCACAGTGTTCCATCAGTAGTCATCACAATACTCCCTCACCACGGTTATCACAATTTTCCATGACCTCTGTCATCACAATGCCACATGCCATATCATCACAATGCTCCATGACCCCTGACATCAAAATGTTCCATATCCTCTGTCATCAGAATGCTCCATCACCCTTTTCATCACAATGCTCCAAGACCCCTGATATCAGAGTGTTCCATAACCACTGTCATCAAAATGTTCCATGACACTTTTCATCAAATTGCTCCATGACCCTGTCATCACAATGCACCGTGCCCATCACCATAATATTTCATGCTATTGTCATCACAGTGAAATCAATATGCTCCATGACCTCTGTCATCAAAATGCTCCAAACCCTTGTGATCACAATGTTCCATAACCATTGTCATCACAATGCACCATGACGCTCATCCTCACAATTATCCATGGTCTTCTCATCACAGTGCTCCATGATCTTTGTCATCACAATGCTCAATACACTTGTCATCACAATGCTCCCTGACACTTGTCATCAGTATGCTCCTTGAACCCTGTCATGACAAGGCTCCATTCCTTTTTCATCACAATGATCCATACCATTTTCATCACAATGCTCCAAGACCCCTGTAATCACAAGGCTCCATAATCTTTAATCACAAAGCTCCATGATGCATGTCATCAGAATGCTCCATGGCCTTCTCATCACAATGCTCCATGTCCCGTGTCATCACAATTCTCCACGTCCTTGTCATCACAATGCTCCATGACACTTCTCATCACAATGTTACATGCTCTTGTCATCACAATTCTCCATGCACCTGTCATCGCAGTGCCCCATGACACTTCTCATAGCAAGCTCCATGCCTCTGTCATCAAAATGCTTCATACATTTTCATCAAAATTCTCAGTGTCCGTTGTCCTCACAGTGCTCCATGCCATTGTCATCACAATGCTCAATGTCCCTTGTGATCACAATGCTCCAAGCCGCTGTCATCACAATGCTCCATTACCTTTGTCATCACAATCCTCCATGACACGTGGCATCACAATGCTCCATGACATTGTCATCTCCATGGACCATGACATATGTCATCACAACGCTCCCTGTCACCTGTCTTCACAATATTCCATGACCTTGAAATCACAATGCTCCATGCCCTTGTCATCAAAATGCACCATGTCCACCATCATCACAATAATCCATGAACCTTGTTAGAGCAATTTTGAATGCCACTGTCATCACAATGCTCCATGCCCTTGTCATCACAAAGCTCCATTACGCATGTCATCAGAATGCTGCATTGCCTTCTCATCACAATGCTCCATGCCCTTGTCATCACATTGCTCCAAGACCACTTTAATCACAATGCTCCATGCCCCTTTCCATCTCAATGCTCCATGAACCCAGTCATCACAATGCACCATGCTCATCATCATAATGCTTCATGCTACTGTCATCACAATGAAATCAAAATGCTCCAAGACATCTGTCATCACAATGTTCCAAACCCTTGTGATCACAATGTTCCATAGCACTTGTCATCACAACGCCCCATGACGCTCGTCATCACAATTATCCATGGTTTTCTCATCACAATGCTCCATGACATTTGTCATCACAATGCTCAATACACTTGTCATCACAATGCTCCCTGACACTTGTCGTCAGTATGCTCCTTGAACCCTGTCATGACAAGGCTCCATGCCTTTTCCATCACAATGATCCATGCCCTTTTCATCACAATGCTCCAAGACCCCTGTAATCACAATGCTCCATGCCCTTGTCATCACAAAGCTCCATGACGCATGTCATCAGAACGCTCCACGGTCTTCTCATCCAAATGCTCCTTGCCCTTGTCATCACAATGCTCCAAGAGTCCTGTAATCACAATTCTCCATGCCCCTTTTCATCAGAATGCTCCATGAGACTTGTCATCACAAGGCTCCATCGTCTTCTCATTACAATGCTCCAGGACCTTGTCATCACAATGCTCAATGACCCATGTCATCACAGTACTCCATGAACATTTTCAGCCCAAAGCTCCATGACCTTCTCATCTCACTTCTCCATGACCCTTGTCATCACAATGCTCCATGACCACTGTCATCACAACCCTCCATGACCCCTGAAAACACAGTGATCCGGGACTCTTGTCATCAAAATGCTCCATAACCCTTGTCATCACAATGATCCATGACCCCTGTAATCACAATACTCCGTGACACTTGTTATCACAGTGCTCCGTGACCCTTGTCATCACAATGCCCCATGCCTTTGTCAGCAAAATGCTCCATGAACTTGTCATCACAGTCCTCCATGACCCTTGGGATCACATTGCAACATGCTCTTGTTATCTCTGTCTTTATTTTCTGGTTTTTACAGATTTTCGGATGTCCATTTTGAGTGGTGGGAAATCACAATCCTTTGTAGTGTGGATTTGCATTGCGGGCTTGCTTGATTGGCCAAAAAGGGCGTATGCATTTTCTCCTGAATATATTCAGCAGAAAATGCATATGCCATTTTTGGCCAAGTGCATCATTGTCGAAGTTGTTACGCTTTTCCTGTGCTTTAAAGGCGATTCAAATTTACCATTTCAAATATGTTTTGTGCAATTCTGCCTCATTTTCAAGTCTGCTTCGTTGCCTTCCCTCAACAGATTTTTGGAAGAGAGTTGTCCTTTATAACTCTGCAGGTTTGTGAATTGCTGTGACCCTGAGCTCCAATTTTCAACTCATGTTTTTGTGAGCTGACCGCAAATCCACAATTTTGCTACAGGACCTATACTGGTTCCGGGGGTGCAGGCTGACGCTTTGGTTAATTCTTCCTTCCAGAGGGGAAATTAGAGTGACATGTGTCTGTCCAAATGCCTACAGCTACTCTCTGATTGGTTCTCCCTCTTCCCTTTCATCCACTGCACAATTTGCAAACTGTGCGAAGCAGGAGCTTATAGGGGCTGACTCTCCAAGTTGGGAGGTTGATAGCAAAGCAGTTGGAATGCCAAACTGGAGCACAAGGAGAGGAAAAAATTAGGAGCCTTTTAGAAATCTTTTGTCATCACAGAGTGTCCATTCTCTAGGTTTCCCATACATGTTATAACTGTAGTGATATTCCCTTCTACCTGGAGAGTTGGGACCCATGGAATGGGTGGCATGCATTACTGCTTTAAAGGGTCTGCATTTTCTCACCCTATCTCACCAGTCCTCTCAGCCCCAAATGTCCAGCCTTATGTCTCATCTAGCTGTCTTTGCAGATAGGGTCATTCCAGGTTTCATCAGAACCCCTGAAAGAATTGTGTAAGAATTTCGCTGTTTTTTTTTGTTTTGTTTTTGAAATTAATTTTTATAATGGGGTTGAGCTGGTTTTCACCGACATGTTTTTGCCGGTCTAGACACACTTGATGCCCTTATGGAGGCATATCAATATATAGGTTTTAAGATTCTTACTAGTCAGGTATATTCCTGTGCTGGGAATTGGGGTTTTGAGTCCCGTTCACTGAGGAAGGTGTAGGTTTTGTCTATTCTGTATTTGCTTCATGGAATGCTACATGTGCTAATATCACACTCTGGTTTTATGCATCACCCCACCTCTCCTTCCCCCTTAAGCAGGCATAAGAGTGTTTCCTCAATGTGAGACTCTGTTCTCTTTCCTCAGTTCATGTGTAGCCATGTTTACAGGACCTTCATAAGTGATATCTTATGATAAGTTTCTTTTTCTGTGTGACTTATTAAACTTAGAATCATCGTACCTAAATCCACTCATTATGCTGCTACTGGCCTTATGACATTGATTTCATGTCTGAGTGATATTCCATTGTACAAAATTACCACAAGTTCTTTACGCAAATTTCTCTTTCCTGGAATATTTAAGTTGTACCGAAGTTGAGGTTCTTGTATGCAGAGCAGCCCTAAACTTTGGGGTGCCTGTGTCTTGTTGATATTTAGTCTTCCCAAGTTATATGCCCATGAGTGGAAGTGCCCTATGCTTGGTAGCTTTGTGTTTTAGATGTTTTAGGAAACAGCATACACTTCTTCAGAGTGGCTCTTGGATATTTATATCCCACCCATCAGCGTGACTAGCTCCCTGTTTTCCATGGCCTCTCCTGCATTTCTGGTTTGTACACATTTTTTGTATGGCCTTTCTGAGTAGTGGAAATTGAGACTTCTTTGTTGTGCAGATTTGCATTTCCTGCTTGCTTGGTTTGCCAAAACATCTGTATGTGTTTTTTTCCTGTAGTTATTCATGAAAAAAACGCATACACCCTTTTGCCCAACTACATCATTTTAGAAATTCTGCTGCTTTTCATATGCTTTAAATGTGAGTCCAATCTCCCTTTTGAAATCTGTTTCCTGCAATTCTGCCTCTCATTCAGATCCTCTTCGTTGCCTTACCTGAATATATTTTTGGACGTTGGTTATCATTTTTATCTTTGCAGGTCTTTTAATTGTCTGCTTCTGAGCTCCATTTTGCAACTCGATTTTTTTGTGAGCTGGCCACCAAACCATTGTATTGCTTCCGGCCCTATTCTGGTTCTGGGGAGGCAGGCTGAGCCTTTGGTTAATTTTTCTTCCTAATGGGAAATTAGAGTGACATGTGCCTGTCAAAACTCCTACAGCTAGTCTCTCATTGGTTCCCCCTCTTCCCGTTTATCCTCTGCACAATTTGCAAACTGTGTGAAACAGGAGGTTAAAGGTGGTGATTCTCCAATTGGGGAGATTGTTAGTAATTTGGCTGGAATGGTGAACCCCAGCACCAGGAGATCAAAAATGAGGTGCATTTTAGACCCCTTTCCTGATCACACGGTGTACATTCGTCTCGGTCTCCCAGGCATGTTTTTGCTGTCAGAAGATTCCCTTGAACCTGCAGATTTGGGACCCATGGAATGGGAATCAGGCAGTATTTCTTTTAAAGGTCTGCATTTCCTCACCCAGCCTCTCTAACATCTCTTAGCGTGCATAGCTTCCTGCCTTATATATCATCCTGCTGTGGGTCTACATGTGTTCAATCCATGTTACATCATAGCCCTTCAACAAAAGTTGTAAGAAATTTTGTCTGTCTCACTGTTTTTCTAAATATTTTTAAATTTATTTTTATATTGGTTCCAGCTGATTTTCAAAGCTCTGTTTTTTGCTGCTGTACATCCACTTGATTCATGTACTGTGAGACAACAATAAATTCTTTTTCAGATGCTTCCCATTCATATGTATTATTTTCCAGTGACTTGAGTGGGCTGAGTGCAGTTCTTTGAGGTACCGTGTAGGCCTTGTCAGTTATTCAATATGGTACTTGGAATGGTATCTTTGCTAATTTCAACCTCCTGGATAATACCTCACCCTTCCTCACCTTTCCCATTTAGCAGCCTTATGTCTATTTTCTACATATTTGACTATGTTTCTGTTTTGTAATTTATTTCATGTGTAGCCATTTTTGATTCCACCTTTAAGTGACATCTTATGATATGTGTCTTTTTCTTTCTGACATACGTCAGTTAGAATGATCGTATGTAACTCCTCAAGAGTTGTTACAACTGGCCTTATTTCATTGATTTCTGGATGAGTAATATTCCACTCTACATAAGTACCCCATCTCTTTTATCCATTTTATCCTTCCAGGGACATCTAGGTTATATCCAAGTTGAGGCCCTTTTTAACAGAGAGGTGGTAAACGTTGGGGTGCCTGTTTTCTGTCGATTTTTGTTTTTCCCAAGGTATACGCCCATGAGTGCAAGTGCCCTATGCTCTGTAGCTCATTTTTTAGATGTTTTAGCAAACACAATACACTTCTCCAGAGTGGCCGTTGGCAAATTACATTTCCACTATCAGCCTCACAGGTCTCCCTTTTCTCCTCACCCTGTCCTGCATTTCGGGTGTTTACATTTTATGTGGATGGCCCTTCTGACAGATGTGAAGTGATACATTTTGTAGTATTGATTTCCAGTGCCCACCTGTTTGGTTGGATAAAATGTGTGTATGGCCTTTACTTGAATATATTCAGAAAAAATGCATACGCCCTTTTTGGCCAACTGCATCATTGGCGATGTCCAGCCTCTTTTCTTGTGCTTTAATGGGGAGTCTTTTCTACCTCTTCAAATCTGTTTCCTTCCACTCTCCCTTGCTTACAAGTCCTTTTCTGTGACTTACCTCAAGACATTTTTTGACGATAGATATTTTCAACTCTGCAGTTTCATGAATTTTAGTGCCCCTGAGTTCCATATTTTAACTTGTGTTTTCGGAAACTGGACACAAAACAGTGGGATTTCCTCTAGTCCTATTCTGTTTCCATGGGCAATTCTAGCCTTTGATGAATTTGTCTTCCGGATTGGAAATTAGAGTGGCATGTGCCTGTCCAAACCCCTAGGACTTGTCTCTAAATTTTTCTCATCCTTCCGCTTCATCCTCTGGACAAATTCCAAACTGTGTGCAACAGGATGTTGACGGTGCTGATATCACCAAGTGAGGAGATTGTTAGAAAAGATGCTGGAGGGGTGAACCCGAGCACCAGGCGATGAGGAGATGAGGTGCCTTTTCCAAACTCTTTCCGATCAAACGGTGTACCATCCTCTAGGTGTGACAGGCATGTTTGAGCCGTAGGAATGGTCCCGTGCATGTAAGGGGAACACCAGGGATTTTTCCAAATCAGTGCCTCCCCGAACCCCAAACTGGGGAATTTTTGAGCTACGGCTACACATATGTCCATTAAGGGCCTTGGGAAATAGGCAGAGTCCAAACTTTAGATGATTGAAAGCTTCAGAGTCAGAAGTGCTCACCATCGGCCTTTCTTAGGTTACATTTTATCTGTCATTGATAGATGATGTCAATAAAAATATCTATTCTTTTTCAGATAATTTCCCCTTATAGATTATTGCAAAATATTCAGTGTAGTTCCCTGTGCTATACAGTAGTTCCTTGTTGATGAACTGTTTTATACACAGCAGTGTGTATGTGTTAATCCCAAACTGTTAATTTATCCCTTCTCCTACCTTTCCCCTTTGGTAACAATAAATTATAATATTTTATACTTTTCAGAAATGGGGAAGCTGAAAGTGAGGTATCATTTTCAATGGAAAAGCATTCAAAACAAGATTGAAGCTTCAGCCAAGAGTATTCGATGTACATCCTTGGGAATAAATCACTTCATTTCTCTAATGTTGACCTGACAAATAAGACAGACGTCTTCACTGAACTTGCTTATAATAACGTGATGGAAATATTAAATGTAAGTCTTAGAAACATCTTATTTTACCCGAGCCTTATACACTGCTCTAGGTTGACTACAGTTTGGCTCACACATCTGTTCATTGAAGTTACAATGTTCTCAATTTCTGTTACTGATCCTCCAGAGTGGACCCCAACAGGAGTCCCCGTGCCCAGTGTCATTGGAGCCAACAGATCAAGACTGAGTTTGGTTCAGAAGCAAAGGAAACTTTATATTTTGAAAAGAGAATGGAGAGGTGAGAGCGTGCACTCCCCCGTGGGCTGTGGGCTGGGCTGCTGTGTAGGGATCCCGGCAGCATCAGCAGGAGGGTGGGGATGGAGCTCTCGAAGGCTGGGTTGGCTGCAGCTCAGGCTCTATGTCGCAGAGTCTGCATGGGACCCCGCTAGCTGAGGTGTCGACCCACCCATTCTGCACTAGGAAATCGGGTCTGAAGTGCCGGGTGTGGGACCTCTGCATGCGGAACCCTAGGAGCACGTGAAATTTGACAAAGCACAAAGGAAAAACAGGTTAGACTTTATTTTATTGCCCAGATTCTCTTTTTATCTCCCAGGAATTTTTCATGAACGTTGCAGGAGACGAGCACCTCTTCTGCTTTTTGTCCCGTTCCTCATTCTTGGGGTGCTGAGGGTGCAGACCCCTCTTTTGTAACTGCTTCATGCTGAGGTGGGAGCCCTCATACACGGGGAGAGGGGCAAAACTTCTCCCCAGCAGCCTCCAGGTGAAGTTGATTGTCCCCAGTACTCCTGCCTCACTGGTCTTCCACCTAAGAACCAGCATTGGAAGTATTATAGATTCTAATGACCTTTAAGGGTCCAGGAAAGAGATGCACAGTGATGCTGCGGTGGCAGGTTTCACCCCACCCCACATTTGTTCGGCGACCTTAGGCTGACGGTTTTTGCCAGCCTAGATGCACTGACCAGTAGTCTGTGCTTTCTTTAATTAGGTCCCTGAATTAATGTACAAACAGCACCATGTGTCAGAGCCCTGCCCGCTCAACACCGAGACAGTCCAGGTTCCGTGGTGATCCAGGACCATGACGTCCACTGAGTCAACGGCCTTTTGAAGTAGCCAGCAGTCCAGCCGGTCATATTGGCCACCATCACCGCGGTGTCTGTAGGGTTTTCTATGGTGAAATCGTGATATACGTTTCTTCCGCCAAGCTTGTTAGCTCCCGTCTGGGTGCAGTAAGTCCTCCAAGCAGTAGTCTGCTCTTTCGGGGTACAGACTTGTTTTCTGAGAGAAACTCCAGGTCAAGTGATGGTCACACGTGTCTTCTTGGGGGCCCATTGCCCCCGTTTCTCTCTCTGGAGGTTGGAGTTGGAGGGCCTCCTCACTTGAGGTCAGTGTGTCCACAGAGCGACCCCTGCAACTTCACGACATGATGGGTGGTTAGGATCACCACGTGGGGTCCTTTTCCCTTAGGAGGGAGCTGGCCTTTTGGGCTGCTGATTTCCAGCTTTTTAGATACCCCAGTATCCTGGCCTGATGGGGCGGGGGGCAAAGCCCTTGGTGACCATAGTTTATCATATCTGACGGACATTCTTGTGTTGCTCCATTTCAAGTGGTCCCAGTTTTTGCACTAAGGCTCCAAAGGCGTTTAACCTTTGCCCGGTTATGTAAAGGTCAAAGGGTTTAGCTAAATTAGGGAGTTCCTGGGCAAGGGTCTGAATTGACTGCTCTTTCCATTCTTGAAAGGCTGCTTCTGGATTCTATTCAAAAGGATCATCATCTTTTCGTGTCAGTGTTTCATGTACAGGCCCAGCTATTAGACTGTAGTTAGGGATCCAGATGCAGAAAACCTTGGCCTCCCCAGGAACCCCTAAGCTGTCTTCTAGTTTTAGAAAAGGTAAGGCTGCAAATGGCTTCTTCCCTATCCTGGGATACATTTCTCCGAATATCTGTGAGAATGAAGCCCAGGCATGTCCCCTTAGCCTGGGATATTTGAGCCTTTTTCTTGGACACCTTCTATCCTTCCTTGGCTAGGTAGTTCAGAGGCGTCTTTAGTAGGCCTGGCGATCAGAATGTCAACTGCATATTGAAGGAGGGTTCCCTTTTACAGAGGTAGAACTTTTAGGTCTTTAGAGGACATTTCCCCAATGATGGTGTGGGGATTTTTGAACCATTGGGGCAGGACGGCCCAGCATTATTGCTTTTGTTGCATGTTGTGTCCTGCCACTCACAAGCCAAAAGTTCTTGTGACTCTGAGATGAATGGAATACAGAAGAAGGCATCATTGAAGTCTAATACAGAATGCCATGGCCTGGTGGATGTTAGAATGAACAGCAGGGTGTAGGAAATAGGAGCTACTTGATGTATATCCTCAGTGGCTTCACTGATTGTCCTGATATACTTTACCAGGTCTCCAGCAGCCCATGGGGATCTCGTGGTCAGGCCAAGCCCAGGATATGGAGCTCACCTGGGCTGCACACCCCACCGCACATCCCACGGGGCTCTCGTGGTCAAGTCCCTCCCAGGGTGTGGAGCTCACCTGTGCAGCTACCCAGCAGCCCATGGGTCTCTCATAGTCAGGCCCTTACCAGGATACAGAGCTCCCCTGGGCATGTACCCCAGCAGGGCTGGACACACAGGAACCGTGCACATAGCCCACCTTGCAGAGAACCCCCAGCTCACCTGTCGCTCACAGCTGACACAGAAGAACTCAGAGCAGGACTTGAACTAACAAACAGCAGCTCTGACAGGTCTGTGACCCTGGGTATCACTCTGTGTGGCCTCCCTCTGCCTGGTCTTCCAGACACTTCCACTGAAGTCAGGTTAACAGGCCTCTGTCTCCACCAACCATCACTCCTCTCCCTGACTCCTGGGTTCCTCTCGTTAGGATAGGGTCTTCTTGAAGTTGTTTTCCACTCATGGACCACATAAAATGATAAGAAAATAAGCCGCAGCTGCAGCCCCTTGTCTATCCTGACTCTCAAGAGCCCACACCTGTTCCCTGGGCCTGGCCCGTTTAGCAAGGCTCATTTTCTGCAACTGTGAGCCCCTGAGGGGTGAGGATTGGCTGATTTGGGCAGCCTGACACCGCCTGCCAGCCCTCCCCAGGTGTGCCTGGGTTGAGGTCCATATAAACACCTCTCCAGTCAGCAAGAGCTCCTACAGCTGTGCCTGACGCCATATTCTCTGCCCCGTCAGCAGTGTTGGGGCTGGGGTGGTGGGAGGGAGTGAGGGGCCATGGCTTTGTGGGTGGTCCAGTGTGAGTGGGGCTATGCTGGACTTTCTGCAGGAGTTGCCAGGCTGCCCCCTGCTCAAGAAGAGGATGTGTCACCCATACCTGCCACTGGAATTTCTCCCTAGGCAGAGGTGAGCAAGTAAAAAAGCAGTGGGGGCCGTGGCAGGAGGGGTATCCCAGGCAGGGAAATGGAAAGCTTCCAGAAGATCATCTGGTGCCAGGACCATCCTGGCTGGCCTGCAGGCACCACGTCGGCCTGCATGCTGTCGCTGGTGTGGCTCCACAGCCCTTCCTCTAGGCTTGCAAGTTCTTGTACATATTCAGGTGTTTTACCTGGAAAGGGTGGGAAGATTTCAGCTGCAGCAGGACTGGGGTTTAGCTCACATTTACTCACAGACGCCTCGACATAGTCCCCCAGCTTTTCAATGAGGATTCTCCTTGTGGGGGGGAGCGCTGCTGACTGCGTGGGAGATGATTTCCCACTTTTGACGAACTTAAGAATTTTTTACCACTGGAGCAAGTGCCCTGATACGATTTTCCTCTGTATAACTGTTGGCTTCTCTTTTTTTTTTTTTTTTCCTTTTTTCTTTTTGGTTCAAGGTAGGTTTTATTTATTCCTCTTTTTTTTTAATTTAGAGATATAAACATGGAAATAATGCATTAATATAAAGACGTCTATATGAAGGGAAAAACTTTTTTTCTGTTTTATTTTATTAAATGTTATTTATTTATTTTTAATTTTTAAAAATTTATTTATTTCTTTTATACAGCAGGTTCTTATTGGATATCTATTTTATACATATAAGTGTGCACATGTGAATCCCAGTCTCCCAATTCATCCCACCACCACCCTCACATGGCGTTCCCCCCTTGGTGTCCATATGTTTGTTCTCTACATCTGTGTCTCTATCTCTGCCCTGCAAACCGGTTCACCTGTACGAATTGTCTAGGTTCCACATATATGCATTAATATACAATATTTGTTTTTCTCTTTCTGACTTACTTCACTCTGTATGACAGTCACTAGATCCATCAAGGTCTCTACAAATGACCCAATTTCATTCCTATGTATGGCTGAGTAATATTCCATTGTATATATGTACCACATCTTTATCCATTCGTCTGTATGTGGGCACTTAGGTTGCTTTCATTACCTGGCTATTGTAAATAGTGCTGCAATGACCATTGTGGTGAAGGTGTCTTTTTGATTTATGCTTTTCTCTGTGTATATGCCCAGTAGTGGGATTGCTGGATTATATGGTAATTCTATTTTTAGTTTTTTAAGGAACCTCCATTCTGATCTCCATAGAGACTGTATCGATTTACATTCCCAACAATAGTGGAAGAAGGTTCCTTTTCTCCACACCCTCTCCAGCATTTGTTGTTTGTAGATTTTCTGATGATGCCCATTCTAACAGGTGTGACATGATACCTCATTGTAGTTTCGATATCCATTTCTCTAATAATTAGTGATGTTGAGCAGATTTTCACGTGCGTCTTGGCCATCTCTATGTCTTCTTGGAAGAAATGTCTATTTAGATCTGCTTCCATTTTTGTATTGGGTTTTTTGTCTTATTATTGTTGACCTGCATGAGCTGTTTATATATAATGGAGATTTGTCATTTGTCCATTGATTCGTTTGCAAATATATTCTGCCATTCTGAGGGTTGTCTTTTTGTCTTGTTTGTAGTTTCCTTTGCTTTGCAAAAGCTTTTACGTTTCTTTAGGTCCCATCTGTTTAGCTTCTTTTTTTTATTTCATTACTATAGGAGGTGGATCAAAAAAGATCTTGCTGTGATTTACGTCAGAGTATTCTTCGTAAGTTTTCCTCTCAGAGTTTTATACTGTCCGGTCTTACATTAAGGTCTCTAATCCATTTTGAATATATTTTTATGTATGGTGTTGGGGAGTTTTCTAATTTCATTTTTTACATGTAGCTTTCCATATTTCCCAGCACCACTGATTGAAGAGACTGTCTTATCTCCATTGTATAGTCTTGCCTCCTTTGTCATAGATTAGTTGACCATAGGTGTGTAGGTTTATCCCTGGGCTTTCTTTTTTTCCTTTTACACGTTTATTGGAGTATAATTGCTTTACAATGGAGTTTTGGTTTCTGCTGTATAACAAAGTGAATCAGCTATATATATACAAATATCACCAGATGCCCTTCCCCTTGCATATCCCTCCCATATTCCATATCCCACCTCTTTATGTGGTCACAAAGCACCGAGCTGATCTCCCTGTTCTATGTGGCTGCTTCCCAGTAGCTATCGGTGTTACATGTGGTAATGTATTTATGTCCAAGCCACTCTCTCACTTCGTCGCAGCTTACCCATAGCCTTTCCGGTGTCCTCAAGTCCTTTCTCTACATCTGTGTCCTTAATCCTGTCCTGCCACTATGTTCTTCATAATCTTTTTTTTTTTTTCTTCATTAGATTCCGTATATCTCTGTTAACATACAGTATTTGTTTTTCCCTTTCTGACTTACTTCACTGTGTAGGACAGATTCTAATCCATCCACCTCAGTACAAATAACTCAGTTTTGCTTCTTTTTATGGCTGAGTAATATTCCATTGTATATATGTGCCAGATCTTCTTTATCCATTCATCTGTCGATGGACACTTAGGTTGCTTCCATGTCCTGGCTATTGTAAATAGAGCTGCAATGAATATTTTTGTACATAACTCTTTTTGAATTATGGTTTTCGTAAGGCAAATGCCCAGTAGTTGGATTGTTGTGTCGTATGGTACTTCTATTGTTAGTTATTTAAAGGAACCTCCGTACTGTTCTCCCTAGTGCCCATATCAATTTACATTCCCACCCACAGTACAAGTGTGTTCCCTTATCTCCAATAAAGGCCTCTCCATCATTTATTGTTTTGTAGATTTTTTTGATGATTGCCACTCTGACTGCTGTGAGGTGATACCTCACAGTAGTTTTGATTTGCATTTCTAAAATGATTAGTGATGTTCAGCATCCTTTCATGTGTTTCTTGGTAATCTGTATATCTTCTTTGGAGAAATGTCTATTTAGGTCTTCTGCCCGTTTTTGGATTGGGTTGTTTGTTTTTGTGATATTGAGCTACATGAGGTGCTTGTAAAGTTTGGAGAATAATCCTTTATCAATTGCTTCATTTGAAAATATTTTCTCCCATTCTGAGTGTTGTTTTTGCATCTTGTTTATGTTTTCTTTTACTGTGTAAAAGCTTTTAAGTTTCATTAGGTCCCATTTGTTGATTTCTGTTTTTATTTCCATTTCTCTAGGAGGTGGGTGAAAAAGGATCTTGCTGTGATTTATGTCATAGAGTGTTCTGCCTATGGTTTCCTCTAAGTGTTTTATAGTGTCTGGTCTTATATTTAGATCTCTTATCAGTTTAGAGTTTATTTTTGTGTATGGTGTTATGGAGTGTTCTAATTTCATTCTTTTATGTGTAGGGGTCCAGTTTTCCCAGCACCAATTACTGAAGAGACTGTATTTTCTCCATTGTATATCCTTAGCTCCTTTGTCATAGATGAGATAGCCATAGGTATGTAGGTTTATCTCTGAGCTTTCTGTCCTGTTCCATTGATCTGTGTTTATGCCAATCTACATACACTTGATTCCATTATGGAGACATATAAATACATAGGTTTCAAGATTATTACCAGTCAGATATATTCCTCTTCAGTGAATAGGGTGTTTTGTGTCCTGTTCATTGAGAAAGGAGTAGGTCTTGTCTATTACATATTTGTTTTATGGAATGGTATCTGTGCTAATTTCAAACTCTGCTTTTACACATCACCCCACGTCACCTTTCCCCTTAAGGAAGCATAAGTGTGTTTTCTAAATGTGTAACTCTGTTCTCTTTTGAAATTCAGTTCATGTGTAGCCATGTTTACATTCACTCTATAAGTGATATATTACAATAAGTTTCTTTTTCTTTGTGGCTCATTTCTCTTAGCATCATCATACCTAAAGCCACTCATTATGCTGCTCTTGGCCTTATGACATTGATTTTATGTCTGAGTGACATTCCATTGTATATAAGTACCGCAACATCTTTATCCATTATTTTCCCTTTCCTGGGATATTTAAAGTGTACCAAAGTCGAGGTTCTTGTAAAGAGAGCAGCCCTAAACTATGGGCTGGCTGTGTTTTGTGGATTTTTAATTTTCCCAAGATACACGCCCATGAGTGGAAGTGTGCTATGCTCTGTAGCTCTGTTTTAGAAAACAACATACAGTTCTCCAGAGAGGCTGTTGGCAATTTACATCCTGTCCATCGGCGTAACCAGGCTCCCTTTTCTCCATGGCCTGTCCTGTATTTGTGGTTTTTACACTATTTGCGGATGGCCCTTTTGACCGGAGGTAAGTGACACTTCTATGTAGGGTGGATTTGCAATGCCTGATGGTTTGCTTGGCCAAAAAGGGTGTATGCATTTTTTTCCCGAATATATTCAAGAAAATACACATACTCCCTTTTCGGCCAAGGTCAACATTGTCGAAGTTCTGTCGCTTTTCATGTGCTTTAAAGATGACTCCAATCTACCTCTTGAAATCTGTTTCCTTCAATTCTGCCTTGCTTTCAAATCCTCTTCACTGCCTTACCTCAATATATTTCTGGATGATAGTTGTCCTTTATAACTCTGCAAGTTTGTGAATTGCTGTGCCCCTGATTTCCATTTTTCAACTCGCTTATTTGTGAGCTGGCTCCAATACCGCAGGATGGCTTTAGGCCCTAGTCTGGTCCCGGGGTTGCAGGCTGAGCCTGTGTTTAATTCTTCTTCCTGATGGGAAACTAGAGTGACATGTGCCCATCCAAACACCTGCAGCTAATCTCTCATTTGTTTCCCCTCTTCCTGTTCATCCTCTGCACAATTTGCAAACTGTGCATAACAGGAGGGTAAAGGTGCTGACACTCCAAGTGGGGAGATTTTTAGTAATGCAGATGGAATGGCGAAGCCAAGCACGAGGAAAGGAAAAATGAGGTACCTTTTAGAAAACTTTCCCGATTACAAAGTGTACCATCCACTGGGTTCCCCAAGCATTTCTTAACTGTAGGAAGATTCCCTTAAACCTGGAGAGTTTGGGCCATTAGAATGGGTAGCACACATTATTGCTCTAAGTGGTGTTCTTTTGCTCACGCAACCTCAGCAATCTTGTCAGACCCAAGTGTCCAGTCTTATTTCTCATCCAGCTGTGGATGTAAAGGTGGTCAATCCAGGTTGCATCACAGGTCCTGAACGTAATTTTTAAGACTTTCTCCCTGTTTCGCTGTTTTTCCATTTTGCTTTTGAAATTTATTTTTATAAGGGGGTTTAGCTGAATTTCAGTGCTGTTTTCATGTCATTAGACACACACATGATTCATTTATGGAGACATGAGAATACATATGTTTTAAAATTCTTACTAGTCAGATATATTCCTCTTCAATGAATAGGGGTTGTTGAGTCCAGTTCATTTTGCCAGGAGTAGGTGCTGTCTATTATATACTTGGTTTATGGAACGATATCTGTGCTAATTAAGGACTGTGGATTTATGCATCACCCAACCTCGCCTTTCCCCTTAATCAGGCAGAAGTTTGTTTTCTACATGTGTGACTCTGTTGTGTTTGTAATTCAGTTCATGTGTAGCCATGTGTACATTCCCGCTATGAGTGATATCTTATGATAAGTTTCATTGTTCTGTTGTCTTTCCTAACTCAGTTCATGTGTAGCCATATTTACAGGACCTTCATAAGTGATATCTTCTGATAAGTTTCTTTTTCTCTGTGACTTATTTCACTTAGAATCATCGTACGTGAATCCACTCATTTTGCTGCTACTCTCCTTATGAGATTGATTTCATGGGTGAGGAATATTCCATCGTACGTAAGTACCACAATTTCTAAAGCATTTTTGTCTTTCCTGGGATATTTAAGGTGTACCCAAGTTTAGGTTCTTGTAATCAGTGCAGCCCTAAATTTCAGGGTGGCTCTGACTTATTGATTTTCAGTTTTCCCAAGGTATCTTCCCTAGACTGGAAGTGCCCTTGGCTCTGTAGCTGTGTTGTTTACATGTTTTAGGGAACACAATGCACTCCCCCAGAGAGGCAGTTGGCAATTTACATCCTGCCCTTCAGCATAACTAGGCTCCCTGTTCTCCAGGGCCTGTCTTGCCTTTCTGGTTTTTACACATTTTGCGATGTCCCTTTTGACCTGTGGGAAGTGATACTTCTTTGTAGTGCAGATTTGTATTGCCCGCTTGCTTGCTTGGCCAAAATGGGCGTATGCGTTTTCTCCTGAATATATTCAGGAGAACACGCATATGCCCTTTTTGGCCAAGTGCATCATTGTCAAAATTGTGCCCCTCTTCCTGTGTTTTAAAGGCAATTCCAATGTACCTCTTGAAATCTGTTTCCTGTATTCTGGCTCGCTTTCAATTCTGCCTCATTGACTTCCCTCAACAGATATTTGGAGGATTGTTGTCCTTTACTACTCTGCCAGTTTGTGAATTGCTGTGCCCCTGAGCTCCATTTTTCAACTCGTTTTTTGTGAGCTGACCGCAAGTCCAAAACTTTGGTTCAGGACCTATACTGGTTCCCGGCGGGTGGCTGAGACTTTGGTTAATTCTTCTTCCTGACAGGAATTAGAGTGAAATGTGCCCGTCCAAATGCCTAACAGCTATCTTTCATTGGTTCTCCCTCTTTCCTTTCATCCTCTGCCAAATTGGCAACATGTGCGAACCAGTAGTTTAAAGGAGCTGTCTCTCCAAGTTGGGAGATTGATAATGAAGCAGTTGGAAAGTCAAACCAGAGCACCAGGAGAGGGACTATTAGTTAAGTTTTAGAAACATTGCGTATTCACAGTGTGTCCATTCTCTATGTTTCCTGTACATGTTATAGCTGTAGTAATATTCCCTTCAACCTGGAGAGTTGGGACCCTTGGAATGTGTGCCACACATAATTGCTTTAAATAGTCTGCATTTGCTCACCGAATCTCACCAATACTCTCAGTCCCACGTGTCCAGCCTTATGGCACATCCAGCTGTCATTGTAGATAGGGTCTTTCCAGGTTTCATCAGAGACCATGAAGGAATTGTACATGACAGTGTCATCACAATACTCCGCAAGCTGCATGAACTTTGTCATCACAATGCTAAATACACTTGTCAACACAATGCTCCCTGACACTTATCGTCAGAATGCTCCTTGAACCCTGTAATGAAAAGGCTCCATTCCTTTTTCATAACAATGCTCCATGCCCTTTTCATCACAATGCTCCATGACAGTGTCATCACAATACTCCGCAAGCTTGTCATCAGAATGCTCCATGACCCCTGTCATCACAATGATCCATGACACCTGTCATCAAAATGCTCCATTTCCCTTGTCATTACAGTGCTCCATGACGCTCGTCATCACAATTATCCATGAACTTCTCATAACAATGCTCCACGGTCTTGCGATCACAATGCTCAATGCCCTGGTTATCACAGTGCTCCATGTCCCTTGTCATCACATTTCTCCACGTCCATGTCATCACAATGCTCCATGACACCTGTCATAGCAAGCTCCATGTGCTTTTCATCACAGTGCTTCACGAACTTGTCATCAAAATTCTCAAAAGCCCTTGTCATCACAGTGCTCCATGCCCTTGTCATCACAATGCTCCATGACCTTTGTGATCACAATGCTACAAGACCCCTGTAATCACAATGCACCATGCCCCTTTTCATCAGAATGCTCCATGAGACTTCTCATCACAATGCTCCATGGTCTTCTCATCACAATGCTCCAGGACCTTGTCATCACAATGCTCCATGAATCTAGTCATCACAATGTTCCAAGCCCTTGTCATAAAAATGCTCCATTACCTTTGTCATCACAATCCTCCATGACACTTGGTATCACAATGCTCCATGCCATTGTCATCACAATTGACAATGACATATGTCATCACAATGCTCCCTGACACCTGTCTTCACAGTACGCCATGACCTTGTCATCACAATGTTCCATGACCTTGTCATCACAATGCGACATGCCCACTCTCATCACAATAATCCATAAATCTTGTCAGAGCAATGATCCATGATCCCTGTCTTCACAATGCTCCGTTACACCAGTCATCACAATGATTCATTACCTTTGTCATCACAATGGTCCAGGCCCTCGTCACACAAGGATCTGTGATCTTTTTCACCACAATGCTCCATGAAATTTTCATCACAATGCTCTGTGTCCCTTGTCATCAAAATGTTCCATGCCTTTGTCAGCACAATGCTCCATGACACTTGTCATCAAAATGCTCCATGCCCAGTGTCATCACAATAATCCATGAAACTTCTCAGACCATTGTTCCATTCCCCTGTCATCACATTGCTCCATGCCCTTGTCATCACAGTGCTCCATGACCCCTTTCATCACAATGCTCTGTGACTCCAGGCATCACAATGCATCATGCCCGATCTCATCACAATGCTCCATGACCTCTGTCATCACAATGCTCCAAACCTTTCTGATCACAATGTTCCATAACACTTGTCATCACAATACCCCATGACGCTTGTCATCACAATTATGCAAGGTCTTCTCATCACAATGCTCCATGACCTTTGTCACCACAATGCTCAATACACTTTTCATCACAATGCTCCCTGACAATTGTCATCAGTATGCTCCTTGAACACTGTCATGACAAGGATCCATGCCTATTTCATCACAATGATCCATTCCCTTTTCATTACAATGCTCCAAGACCACTGTTATCACAATGCTCTGTGACTTCAGTCATCAGAATGCTTCATGACATTTGTCATCACAACGGTCCATGATCTGCTCACACAAAGCTCTGTGACCTTTGTCACCACAGTGCTCCATGAAATATTTATCACAATGCTCTGTGACCCTTGTCATCACAAAGCTCCATGCCTTTGTCAGCACAATGCTCCATGACCCTTGTCATCACAATGCTCGATGCGCGTGTCAGCACAATGCTCCGTAACCCATGTCATCACAATGAACCATGCACTTGTCATCACAATGCTCGACATCCTTGTCATCAAAATGCTCCATAAACCTTGTCATCACAATGCTCCATGCACTTCTCCTCAAAATGCCTACTCACCACTGATATCACAATGTTCCATCACTAGTCATCACAATACTCCCTCACCCCTGTCATCACAATATTCCATGACCCCTGTAATCACAATTCTCCATGCCCTTGTCATCACAAATCTCCATGACACATGTCTTTAGAATGCTCCATTGCCTTCTCATCACAATGCTCCATGCCCTTGTCATCACAATGCTCCAACAACCCTGTAAGCACAATGCTCCATGCCCCTTTTCATCTCAATGCTCTATGAACCCTGTCATCACAATTCATCGTGCCCATCACCATAATATTTTATGCTATTGACATCACAATGAAATCAAAATGCTCAATGACCTCTGTCATCAAAATGCACCAAACCCTTCTGATCACAATGTTCCATAACACTTGTCATCACAATGCCCCATGATGCTGGTCATCACAATTATCCATGGTCTTCTCATCAAAATGCTCCACGATCTTTGTCATAACAATGCTCAATACACTTATCATCACAATGCTCCCTGACAGTTGTCATCAGTATGCTCCTTGAACCCTGTCATGACAAGGCTCCATGCATTTTTCATCACAATGATCCATTCCATTTTCATCACAATGCTCCAAGACCCCTGTAATCACAATGCTCCATGTCATTGTCATCACAAAGCTCCATGACGCATGTCATCAGTATGCTCCATTGCCTTCTCATCACAATGCTCCATGCCCTTGTAATCACATTGCTTCAAAACCCCTGTAATCTCAATGCTCCATGCAACTTTTCATCAGAATGCTCCATGCCCTTGTCATCACAATGCTCCATGACCCTTGTCATCGCAATGTTCCAAGGCCTTGTCATCAAAATGCTCCATTACATTTGTCTTCACAATACTCCATGACCTTGTCACCACAATGTTCCATGCCTTTGTCATCACAATGCACCATGCCCACTGTCATCACAATAATCCATGAAAGATGTCAGTCCTCTGTTCCATGCCCCTGTCATCACAATGCTCCATGCCCTTGTCATTACAATGCTCCATGACCCCTGTCATCACAATGCTCCGTGACTCCAGTCATCACAATGCTTCATGACCTTTGTCCTCACAATGGTCCATGCCCTCGTCACACAAGACTCTGTGACCTTTGTCACCACAATGCTCCATGCCCTTGTCATCTCAATGCTCCATGCCCACTGTCATCACAATAATCCATGAAACTTGTCAGACCAATGTTCCATGGCCCTGTCATCACATTGCTCCATTCCCTTTTCATCAAAATGCTCCATGACCTCTGTCATCACAATGCTCCGTGACTCCAGTCATCTCAATGATTCATGAACTTTCTCATCACAATGATCCATGCCCTCGTCACACAAGGCTCTGAGATCTTTGTCACCACAATGCTCCATGAAATTTTCATCACAATGCTCCACATCATTTTCATCGCTATGATCCATAAAATTGTCACCACAATCCTCCATGCACTTCTCATCAAAATGCTGTCTCACCACATATATCAAAATGTTCCATCACTAGTCATCACAATACACCCTCACCCCTGTCATCACAGTGTTCCATGACACCTTTCATAACAGTGCTACATGCCCTTATCTTCACAATGCACCATGACCACTGAAATCACAATGTTCCATAAACCCTGTCACAAAATGCTCCATGACCAATTTCATCACAATGCTTCATGACCCCTGACATCACAATGATCCATGCCCTTTTCATCATAATGCTCCAAGACCCCTGTAATCACAATGCTCCATGTCCTTTTCATCAGAAAGCTCCATTACGCATGTCATCAGAATGCTCCATGGCCTTCTCATCACAATGCTCCATGCCCTGTTCTTCACAATGCTACAAAACCACTCTAATCACAATGCTCCATGAACCTTTTTATCAGTATGCTCCATGACAGTTGTCATCACAAGGCGCCATGGCCCTCTCATCACAATGCTCCAGGACCTTCTCATCGCATTACTCCATTCCCTTCTCATCACAATTCTCCATGACCCCTGTCATCAAAGTACTCCATGAATATTTTCAGCCCAATGCTCCATGAACTTCTCTTCACAATGCTCCATGACCCATGTCATCACAATGCTACATGACCCCAGTCATCAAAATGATCCATGCCACTTGTCATCAGAATATTCCATGCGCTTGTCATCCCCATGCTCCATGACCCCTGTAATCACAATGGTCCTTGACGCTTGTCGTCACAGAGCTCCATGACACTTGTCATCACGGTGCTCCATGCCTTTGTCAGCAAAATGCTACATGACATTGTCATCACAATGCTCCATGCACTTGTCCACACAATTCTCCATTACCAGTGTCATCACAATCCTCCATGAACCTTGGGATCACATTGCTTCATGCCCTTGTCATCACAATGCTCCATGATTCTTGAAATCAAAATGATCCATGACCTCTGTCATCACAATGCTCCAAACACTTGTGATCACCATGTTCCATAACACTTGTCATCACAACGCTCCATGATGCCTGCCATCACAATACTCCATGCCCTTGTCATCACAAGGCTCCATTAACTTTGTCATCACAATGCTCAATACACCTGTCATCACAATGCTCCCTGACACTTTTCCTCAGAATGCTCCTTGAACCCTGTCATAAAATGGCTCCATGCTGTTTTAATCACAATGCTCCATGCCCTTTTTCTCACAATGCTCCATGCCATTGTCATCACAATACTCCACAAGCTTGTCATCAGAATGCTCCAAGACCCTTGTCATCACAATGCTCCATGATCCCTGTCATCACAATGCTCCATGACACCTGTCATCACAATGCTCCATGCCCCCTTGTCATTACAGTGCTCCATGACGCTCGTCATCACAAATATCCATGATCTTCTCATCACAATGCTCCACGGTCTTTCCATCACAATGCTCCATGACACTTCTCATCACAATGTTACATGCTCTTGTCATCACAATTCTCCATGCACTTGTCATCGCAATGCTCAATGACACCTGTCATAGCAAGCTCCATGTGATTTTCATCACAATGCTTCACGAACTTCTCATCAGAATTCTCAATGGCCCTTGTCATCACAATCCTCCATGCCCTTGTCATCAAAATGCTCCATGCCCTTTTCATCACAATGCTCCAAACCCCTGTCATCACAATGCTCCATTAACTTTGTCATCACATTCCTCCATGCCATTGTCATCACAATGGACCATGACATATGTCATCACAATGCCCCCAGACCCCTGTCTTGACAGTACTCCATGACCTTCTCATCACAGTGCTCCATGCTCTTCTCATCAGAATGTGCCTTGCCCACTGTCATCACAATAAACAATGAAATTTGTCAGACCAGTGCACCATGCCCCTGTCATCAGAATGCTCCATACCCTTGTCATCACAATATTCCGTGACTCCAGTCATCACAATGATTCATGACCTTTGTCATCACAATGGTACTTAACCTTGTCATCACAAGGCTCTGTGACAATTGTCACCAAAATGCTCCATGAACTTTTCATCGTAATGCTCTGTGACTGTTGTCATCACAATGTTCCATGAATTTGTCAGCCCAATGCTCCATGACCCTTGTCATCACAATGCTCCATGTGCTTCTCAGCACAATGCTCCATGACACAGGTCATCAAAATGCGCCATGCACTTGTCATCACAATTTTCCACAGCCTTGTCATCACAATGCTCCATAAATCTTGTCATCACAATGCTCCATAAACTTTGTTATCACAATGCTCCATGCACTTCTCATCAAAATGCTCTCTCAGCACTGATATCACAATGTTCCATCACTAGTCATCACAATACTCCCTCACCACTGTCATCACAATTTTGCATGACCTCTGTCATCACAATGCTACATGCCCTTATCATCACAATGCTCCATGACCCCTGACATCAAAATGTTCCATATCCTCTGTCATCAAAATGCTCCATCACCCTGTTCATCACAATGCTCCAAGACCCCTGAAATGACAATGTTCCATAACCACTGTCATCAAAATATTCCATGACACTTTTCATCAAATTGCTCCATGACCCTGTCATCAAAATGCACCATGTCCATCGTCATCATGCTTCATGCTATTGTCATCACAATGAAATCAATATGCTCCATGACCTCTGTCACCAAAATGCTCCGAACCCTTGTGATCACAATGTTCCATAACCATTGTCATCACAATGCACCATGACATAGGTCATCACAATACTCCCTGACACCTGACTTCACAGTACTCCATGACCTTTTCTTCACAGAGCTCCATGCCCTTGTCATCACAATGTGCAATGCCCACTGTCATCACAATAATCCATGAAATTTTTCAGACCGATGCTCCATGCCCCTGTCATCACAATGCTCCATGCACTTGTCATCACAGTGCCCCATGACACCTGTCATCACAATGCTCCGTGACTCCAGTCATCACAATGCTTCAAGACTTTGTCATCACAATGGTCCATGCCCTCATCATCACAAGTCTCTGTGACCTTTGTCACCACATGTGCTCCATGAACTTTTCATCACAATGCTCTGTGACCCTTGTCATCCCAATGCTGCATGAGATTGTCACCACAATGCTCCTTGACCGATGTGATCACAATGTGCCATGGTGTTGTCATCACAATGCTCCACATTCTTGTCATCACAATGCTCCATAAACATTGTCATCACAATGCTCCATGCACTTCCCATGAAAATGCTCTCTCACCACTGATATCACAATGTTCCATCACTAGTCATCACAATACTCCCCCATCCCTGTCATCACAATGCTCCACGGCCTTGTCATCACAAGGCTCCATGACCCGAGTAATCACAATGCTCCCTACCACTTTTCATCTCAATGTTCCATGAACCCTGTCATCAAAACGAACCATGCCCTTCATCATAATGCTTCATGCTATTTTCATCACAATGAAATCAAAATGCTCCATGACCTCTGTCATCACAATGCTCCAAACCCTTGTGATCACAATGCTCCGTAACACTTGTCATCACAACGCCCCATGAGGCTCATCATATCAATTATCTATGCACTTCTCATCACAATGTTCCATGACCTTTGTCATCAAAATGCTCAATACACTTGTCATCACAATGCTCCCTGACACTTGTCATCAGTATGCTCCTTGAACCTTGTCATGACAAGGCTCCATGCCTTTTTCCTCACAATGATCCATGCCCTTTTCATCAAAATGCTCCAAGGCCACTGTAATCACAATGCTCCATGCCCCTTTTCATCAGAATGCTCCATGAGACTTCTCATCACAAGGCTCCATGGCCTTCTCATGACAATGCTCCAGGACCTTGTCATCACAATGCTCCATGACCACTTTCATCAGAATACTCCATGAACATTTTCAGCTCAATGCTCCATGATCTTCTCATCACAATGCTCCATGACCCCTGTCATCACAGTGCTCCATGCTCCTTGATATCAAAATGATCCATGACCTCTGTCATCACAGTGCTCCAAACACTTGTGATCACATTGTTCCATAACACTTGTCATCACAACGCTCCATGATGCCTGTCATCACAATACTCCATGCACTTGTCATCACAATGCTCCATGAACTTTGTTATCACAATGCTCAATACACTTGTCATCACAATGTTCCCTGACCCTTGTCGTCAGAATGCTTCTAGAACCCTGTCATGAAAAGGCTCTATGCCTTTTGAATCACAATGCTCCATGCCCTTTTCATCACAATGCTCCATGCCATTGTCATCACAATACTCCACAAGCTTGTCATCAGAAGGCTCCATGACCCTTGTTATCACAATGCTCCATGACCCCTGTCATCAAAATGCTCCATGACACCTGTCATCACAATGCTCCAGGCTCCTTCTAATTACAGTTCTCCATGATGCTCGTCATCACAATTATCCATGGTCTTCTCATCACAATGCTCCACCATCTTGCCATCACAATGCTCCATGACACTTCAATCACAATGTTACATGCTCTTGTAATCACATTCTCCATGCACTTGTCATCGCAATGCTCCATGACCCCTGTCATAGCAAGCTCCATGTGCTTTTCATCACAGTGCTTCATGAACTTGTCATCAAATTTCTCAAAAGCCCTTGTCATCACAATGCTCCATGCCCTTTTCATCACAATGCTCCATGACCATTGTCATCACAATCCTCCATTACCTTTGTCATCACAATCTTCCATGGCACTTGTCATCACAATGCTCCATGCCATTGTCATCACAATGCACCATGACATAGGTCATCACAATGCTCCCTGACACCTGACTTCACAATACTCCATGACCTTTTCTTCACAATGCTCCATGCCCTTGTCATCACAATGTGCAATGCCCACTGTCATCACAATAATCCATGAAATTTTTCAGACCGATGTTCCATGCCCCTGTCATCACAATGCTCCATGCACTTGTCATCACAATCCTCCATGACACCTGTCATCACAATGCTCCGTGACTGCAGTCATAACAATGCTTCAAGAATTTGTCATCACAATGGTCCATGCCCTCATCCTCACAAGTCTCTGTGACTTTTGTCAAGACAATGCTCCATGAACTTTTCATCACAATGCTCTGTGACCCTTGGCATCACAATGTTCCATGCCTTTGTCAGCACAATATTCCATGACACTTGTCATCACAATGCTCCAAGACCTTGTCATCACAATGCTCCATGCCCTTGTCATCACAATGCACCATGCCGACTGTCATCACAATAATCCATGAAACTTGTCAGACCAATGCTCCATGCCGCTGACATCACAATGCTCCATTCCCTTGTCATCACAATGCTCTGTGACTCCAATCTTCACAGTGCTTCATGACCTTTGTCATCACAATGTTCCATGCCCTCGCCATCACAAGGCTCTCTGAACATTGTCACCACAATGCTCCAAGAACATTTCATCCCAATGATCTCTGAGCCTTGTCATCACAATGTTCCATGCCTTTGTCAGCACAATGCTCCATGACCCTTGTCATCACAATGCTCCATGCGCTTGTCAGTACAATGCTCCATGACCCATGTCATCACAGTGCACCATGCACTTGTCATCACAGTGCTCCCCAAACTTGTCATCACAATACTCCATAAAAATTGTCATCACAAAGCTCCATGCACTTCGAATCAAAATGCTCTCTCACCACTGATATCACAATTTTCCATCACTAGTCATCACAATACTCCCTCACACCTGTCATCACAATGTTCCACGGCCTAGTCATCACAAGGCTCCTCACCCGAGTAACCACATTGCTCCATACCCCTTTTCATCTCAATGCACCATGAACCCTGTCATCACAACGAACCATGCCCATCATCATAATGCTTCATGCTATTGTCATCACAATGAAATCAAAATGTTCCATGACCTCTGTCATCACAATGCTCCAAACCCTTGTCATCACAATGCTCCATGACCCCATTCATCACAATGCTCCGTGACTCCAGTCATCACAATGCTTCATGATCTTTCTCATCAAAATGGTCCATGCCCTCGTCATCACAAGGCTCTGTGAAATTTGTCACCACAATGCTCCATGAACTTTTCATCCCAATGCTCTCTGAGCCTTGTCATCACAATGCTCCATGCCTTTGTCAGCACAATGCTCCATGACCCTTTTCATCACAATGCTCCATGTGCTTGTCAGCACAATGTTCCATGACACATGTCATCACAGTGCGCCATGCACATTTCATCACAATGCTCCCCAAAGTTGTCATCACAATGCTCCATAAATATTGTCATCACAAAGCTCCATGCACTTCGAATCAAAATGCTCTCTCACCACTGATATCACAATTTTCCATCACTAGTCATCACAATACTCCCTGACCCCTGTCATCACAATGTTACACGGCCATGTCATCACAAGTCTCCATGACCCGAGTAATCTTAATGCTCCATACCCCTTTGCATCTCAATGCTCCATGAACCCTGTCACCACAACGAACCATGCACATCACCATAATGCTTCATGCTATTGTCATCACAATGAAATCAAAATGCTCCATGACCTCTGTCATCACAATGCTGCACACCCTTGTGATCACAATGCTCCATAACACTTGTCATCACAACGCCCCATGAGGCTCGTCATCACAGTTATCCATGAACTTCTCATCACAATGTTACATGACTTTTGTCATCACAATGCTCAATAGACTTGTCATCACAATGCTCCCTGACACTTGTCGTCAGTATGCTCATTGAACCCTGTCATGACAAGGCTCCATGCCTTTTTCATGATAATGATCCATGCCTTTTTCATCACAATGCTCCAAGACCCCTTTAATCACAATGCTTCATGCCCTGGTCATCACAAAGCTCCATGACGAATGTCATCAGAATGCTCCTTAGTCATCTCTCACAATGCTCCATTCCCTTTTCATCACAATGCTCCAAGACACTTGTAATCACAATGCTCCATGCCCCTTTTCATCAGAATGCTCCATGAGACTTCTCATCACAAGGCTCCATGGTCTTCTCATCACAATGCTCCAGGACCTTGTCATCTCAATGCTATATGACCCCTTTCATCAGAATACTCCATGAACATTTTCATCTCAATGCTCCATGATCTTCTAATCACAATGCTCCATGACCCCTGTCATCACTATGCTCCATGCTCCTTGATATCAAAATGATCCATGACCTCTGTCATCACAGTGCTCCTAAATCCTTGTGATCACATTGTTCCATAACACTTGTCATCACAACGCTCCATGATGCCTGTCATCACAATACTCCATGCCTTTGTCATCACTATGCTCCATGACGTTTGTCATCACAATGCTCAATACACTTGTCATCACAATGCTCCCCGACACTTGTCGTCAGAATGCTTCTCGAAACCTGTCATGAAAAGGCTGTATGCCTTTTTCATCACAATGCTCCATGCCCTTTTCATCACAATGCTCCACGCCATTGTTATCAAAATACTCCACAAGCTTGTCATCAGAATGCTCCATGACACTTGTCATCACAATTCTCCATGACCCCTGTCATCACAATGCTCCAGGCCCCTTGTCATTACAGTTCTCCATGACGCTCGTCATCACAATTATCCATGGTCTTCTCATCACAATGCTCCACCGTCTTGCCATCACAATGATCCATGACACTTCAAATCACAATGTTACATGCACTTGTAATCACATTCTCCATGAACTTGTCATCGCAATGCTCCATGACCCCTGTCATAGCAAGCTCCATGTGCTTTTCATCACAGTGCTTCACGAACTTGTCATCAAAATTCTCAAAAGTCCTTGTCATCACAATGCTCCATGCCCTTTTCATCACAATGCTCCATGACCATTGTCATCAAAATGCTCCATTACATTTGTCATCACAATCCTCCATGACACTTGTCATCACAATGCTCCATGCCGTTGTCATCATAATGCACCATGACATAGGTCATCACAATGCTCCCTGACACCTGACTTCACAATACTCCATGACCTTTTCTTCACAGTGCTCCATGCCTTAGTCATCACAATGTGCAATGCCCACTGTCATCACAATAATCCATGAAATTTTTCAGACCGATGCTCCATGCCCCTGTCATCACAATGATCCATGCACTTGTCATCACAATGCTCAATGACACCTGTCATCACAATGCTCCGTGTCTCCAGTCATCACAATGCTTCAAGACTTTGTCATCAGAATGGTCCATGCCCTCATCATCACAAGTCTCTGTGACCTTTGTCAACACAATGCTCCATGAACATTTCATCACAATGCTCTGTGACCCTTGGCATCACAATGCTCCATGCACTTCTCATGAAAATGCTCTCTCACCAGTGATATCACAGTGTTCCATCACTAGTCATCACAATACTCCTTCACCCCTGTCATCACAATATTCCATGACCCCTATCATCAAAATGCTACATGCCGTTATCATCACAATGCACCACTCCCTTGTCATCAAAATGCTCCATGACCTTTGTCATCACAAAGCTCCATGACCCTTGGCATCACAATGATCCATGCCATTGTCATCACAATGCTTCATGAAGCCTCTCATCACATTGCTCCATGCCCTTGTCATCGCAAAGCTCCATGACGCTTGTCATCACAATGCTCGATGCCCTTCTCATCACAATGCTCCATGACCTTGTCATTACAATCCTCCATGACCCATGTATCACAGTGTTCCGTGTCCTTTTCATCACAATGCTCCATGCCCACTCTCATCACAATAATCCATGAAAATTTTCAGACAAATGTTCCATGCCCTTGTCATCACAAAGCTCCATGACGCATGTCATCAGAATGCTCCATGGCCTTCTCATTCACAATGCTCCAAGCCCTTGCCATCACAATGCTCCAAGACACCTGTAATCACAATGCTCCATTACCCTTTTCATCTCAATGATCCATGAACCCTGTCATCACAATGCACCATGCCCATCATCATAATGCTTAATGCTATTGTCTTCACAATGAAATCAAAATGCTCTATGTCCCCTGTCATCACAATGCTCCAAACCCTTGTGATCACAATGTTCCATAACACTTGTCATCACAACGCCCCATGACGCTCGTCTTCACAATTATCCATGGTCTTCTCATCACAATGTTCCAGGACCTTTGTCATCACAATGCTCAATACACTTGTCATCACAATGCTCCCTGACTCTTGCCATCAGTATGCTCCTTGAGCACTGTCATGACAAGGCTCTATGCCTTTTTCATCGCAATGCTCCATGCCCTTTTCATCACAATGCTCCATGCCATTGTCATCACAATACTCCACAAGCTTGTAATCAGAATGCTCCCTCACCCTTGTTATCACAATGCTCCATGACCCCTGTCATCACATTGCTCCATGAAACCTGTCATCACAATTCTCCAAGCCGCTTGTCATTACAATTCTCCATGACGCTCGTCATCACAATTATCCATGGTCTTCTAATCACAATGTTCCACCGTCTTACAATCACAATGCTCCATGTCCCTTGAAATCACAATGTTACATGCTCTTGTAATCACATTCTCCATGCACTTGTCATCGCAATGCTCCATGACCCCTTTCATAGCAAGCCTCATGTGCTTTTCATCACAGTGCTTCACGAACTTGTCATCAAATTTCTTAAAATCCCTTGTCATCACAATGCTCCATGCCCTTTTCATCACAATGCTCCATGACCATTGTCATCACAATGCTACAAGCCCTTGTCATCACTATGCTCCATGCCCTTGTCATCACAATGCGCCATGCCGACTGTCATAACAATAATCCATGAAACTTGCCAGACCAATGTTTCATGCCGCTGTCAACACAATGTTCCATTCCCTTGTCATCACAATGCTCTGTGACTCCAGTCATCACATTGCTTCATGACATTTTTCATCACAATGGTCCATGCCCTCGCCATCACAAGGCTCTGTGAACTTTGTCACCACAATTCTCCATGATCCTTTCATCCCAATGCTCTCTGAGCCTTGTCATAACAACGCTCCATGCCTTTGTCAGCACAATGCTCCATGACCCTTGTCATCACAGTGTGCCATGCACTTGTCATCACAATGCTCCATGCCCTTTTCATCACAATGCTCCATGACCATTGTCATCACAATGCTCCAAGCCCTTGACATCACAATGTTCCATTACCTTTGTCGTCACAATCCTCCATGACAATTGGCATCACAATTCTCCATGCCATTGTCATCACAATGGAACATGACATATGCCATCACAATGAACCCTGATACCTGTCTTCACAATACTCCATGTCCTTGAAATCACTATGCTCCATGCCCTTGTCATCACAATGCGCCATGCCGACTGTCATCACAATAATCCATGAAACTTGCCAGACCAATGTTCCATGCCGCTGTCATCACAATGTTCCATTCCCTTGTCATCACAATGCAATGTGACTCCAGACATCACAATGATTCATGACATTTTTCATCACAATGGTCCATGCCCTCGCCATCACAAGGCTCTGTGAACTTTGTCACCACAATTCTCCATGATCTTTTCATCCCAATGCTCTCTGAGCCTTGTCATAACAACGCTCCATGCCTTTGTCAGCACAGTGCTGCATGACCCTTGTCATCACAATGCTCCATGCGCTTGTCAGAACAATGCTCCATGACCCATGTCATCACAGTGTGCCATGCACTTGTCATCACAATGCTCCCCAAACTTGTCATCACAATGCTCCATAAACATTGTCATCACAAAGCTCCATGCACATCGAATCAAAATGCTCTCTCACCACTGATATCACAATTTTCCATCAGTAGCCATCACAATACTCCCTCACCCCTGTCATCACAATGTTATACGGCCTTGTCATCACTAGGCTCCATGACCCAAGTAATCACAATGCTCCATACCCCTTTTCATCTCAATGCTCCATGAACACTGTCATCACAAAGAACCATGCCCAACATCATAATGATTCATGCTATTGTCATCACAATGAAATCAAAATGTTCCATGACCTCTGTCATCACAATGCTCCAAACCCTTGTGATCACAATGCTCCATATCACTTGTCATCACAACGCCCCATGAGGCTCGTCATCATAATTATCCATGCACTTCTCATCACAATGTTCCATGATCTTTGTCATCACAATTCTCAATACATTTGTCATCAAAATGCTCCCGGACACTTGTCGTCAGTATGCTCCTTGAACCCTGTCATGACAAGGCTCCATGCATTTTTCATGACAATGATCCATGCCCTTTTCATCACAATGCTCCTAGACCCCTGTAATCACAATGCTCCATGCCCATTTTCATCAGAATGCTCCATGAGACTTCTCATCACAAGGTTCCATGGTCGTCTCATCAGAGTGCTCCAGGACCTTGTCATCACAATGCTCTATGACCCCTTTCATCAGAATACTCGATGAATATTTTCAGCTCAATGCTCCATGATCTTCTCAACACAATGCTCCATGACCCTGTCATTACACTGCTCCATGACACCTGTCATCACAATGCTCCAGGCCCCTTGTCATTACAGTTCTCCATGACGCTCGTCATCACAATTATCCATGGTCTTCTAATCACAATGCTCCACCGTCTTGCCATCTCAATGCTCCATGACACTTCTCATCACAATGTTCCATGACCTTTGTCATCACAATGCTCAATACATTTGTCATCACAATACTCCCTGACTCTTGCCATCAGTATGCTCCTTGAACCCTGTCATGACAAGGCTCCATGCCTTTTTCATCACAATGATCCATGCCCTTTTCATCACAATGCTCCAAGACCCCTCTAATCACAATGCTCCTTGCCCTGGTCATCACAAAGCTCCATTACGCATGTCATCAGAATGCTCCTTGGACATCTTTCACAATGCTCCATGCCCTTGTAATCACAATGATCCAAGACCCCTGTACTCACAATGCTCCATGCCCCTTTTCATCAGAATGCTCCATGAGACTTCTCATCACAAGGATCCATGGTCTTCTCATAAGAGTGCTCCAGGGCCTGGTCATCACAATGCTCAATACACTTATCATCACAATGCTCCCTGACAGTTGTCAACAGTATGCTCTTTGAACCCTGTCATGACAAGTCTCCATGCATTTTTCATCACAATGATCCATTCCCTTTTCATTACAATGCTCCATGACCCCTGTCAACACAGTGCTCCATGACTCCAGTCACCACAATGATTCATGACCTTTCTCATCACAATGGTCCATGCCCTCGTCACACAAGGCTCTGTGATCTTTGTCAACACAATGCTCCATGAAATTTTCATCACAATGCTCTGTGTCCCTTGTCAACGCAGTGCTCCATGCTTTTGTCAGCACAATGCTCCATGACACTTGTCATCACAATGTGCCATGCTCTTTTCATCACAATGCTCCACATCATTTTCATCGCTATGCTCCATAAAACTTGTCATCACAATGCTCCCTGCCCTTCTCATCACAGTGCACCACACCATTTTCATCAATATGCCCCATAACATTTGTCATCACAAAGCTCCATGGCCCTTGGCATCACAATGCTCCATGCCATTGTCATCACAGTGCTCAATGAAATCTCTCATTACATTGCTCCATGCCCTTGTAATCACAATGCTCAATTACACCTGTCATAACAATGCTCCATGACCCCTGCCAGTACTATGATCCACGGCCTTGTCATCACAATGCCCCAAGACCTCTGTAATCACAATTCTCCATGCCACTTTTCATCTCAATGCTCCGTGAATACTGTCATCACAATGCACCATTCCCATCATCATAATGATTCATGTTATTGTCATCACAATGAAATAAACATGCTCCATGACCTCTGTAATCACAATGCTCCAAACCCTTCTGATCACAGTGTTCCATAACACTTGTCATCACATGCCCCATGACGCTCGTCATCACAATTATGCAAGGTCTTCTCATCACAATGCTCCATGACCTTTGTCACCACAATGCTCAATACACTTGGCATCACAATGCTCGCTGACACTTGTCATCAGTATGCTCCTTGAACACTGTCATGACAAGGCTCCATGCCTTTTTCATCACAATGATCCATTCCCTTTTCATCACAATGCTCCAAGACCCCTGTTATCACAGTGCTCCGTGACTCCAGTCATCACAATGTTTCATGACATTTGTCATCACAATGGTCCATGACCTCACCACACAAGGATCTGTGACCTTTGTCACCATAATGCTCCATGAAATTTTTATCACAATGCTCTCTGACCCTTGTCATCACAAAGCTCCATGCCTTTCTCAGCACAATGCTCCATGACCCTTGTCATCACAATGCTCGATGTGCGTGTCAGCACAATGCTCCATAACCCATGTCATCACAATGCACCATACACTTGTCATCACAATGCTCCACATCCTTGTCAACAAAATTCTCCATAAACCTTGTCATCACAATGCTCCATGAACTTCTCCTCAAAATGCCTTCTCACCACTGATATCACAATGTTCCATCACTAGTCATCACAATACTCCCTCACCCCTGTCATCACAATATTCCATGACCCCTGTAATCAAAATTCTCCATGCCCTTGTCATCACAAAGCTCCATGACTCATGTAATCAGAATGATCCATGGCCTCCTCATCACAATGCTCCATGCCCTTGCCGTCACAATGACCCATCACCCCTGTAATCACAATGTTCCATGCCCCTTTTCATCTGAATGCTCCATGAACCCTGTCATCACAATGCACCGTGCCCATCACCATAATATTTCATGCTATTGTCATCACAATGAAATCAAAATGCTCAATGACCTCTGTCATCACAATGCACCAAACCCTTCTGTTCACAATGTTCCATAACACTTGTCATCACAATGCCCCATGACGCTGGTCATCACAATTATCCATGGTCTTCTCATCACAATGCTCCATGATCTTTGTCATCACAATGCTCAATACACTTATCATAACAATGCTCCCTGACAGTTGTCATCAGTAGGCTCCTTGAACCCTGTCATGACAAGGCTCCAAGCATTTTTCATCACAATGATCCATTCCCTTTTCATCACAATGCTCCAAGACCCCTGTACTCACAATGCTCCATGTCCTTGTCATCACAAAGCTCCATGACGCATGTCATCAGAATGCTCCATTGCCTTCTCATCACAATGCTCCATGCCCTTGTCATCACATTGCTTCAAAACCCCTGTAATCTCATTGCTCCATGCACATTTTCATCAGAATGCTCCATGCCCTTGTCATCACAATGCTCCATGACCCTTGTCATCGCAATGTTCCAAGCCCTTGTCATGAAAATGCTCCATTACCTTAGTCATCACAATCCTCCATGACACTTGGTATCACAATGATCCATGCCATTGTCATCACAATGGACAATGACATATGTCGTCACAATGCTCCCTGACACCTGTCTTCACTATACTCCATGACCTTGTCATCACAAGGTTCCATGCCCTTTTCATCACAACGCTCCATGACCCCTGTCATCAAAATAATCCATGAAACATCTCAGACCAATGTTGCATGCCCCTGTCATCACAATGATCCATGCCCTTGTCATCACAATGCTCCATGACCCCTGTCATCACAATGCTCCGTGATTCCAGTCATCACAATGCTTCATGCCCTTTGTCCTCACAATGGTCCATGCCCTCGTCACACAAGGCTCTGTGACCTTTGTCCCCACAATGCTCCATGCCCTTGTCATCTCAATGTTCCTTGCCCACTGTCATCACAATAATCCATGAAACTTGTCAGACCAATGTTCCATGCCCCTGTCATCATATTGCTCCATGCCCTTGTCATTACAATGCTCCATGACCCCTGTCATCACAGTGCATCGTGACTCCAGTCACCACAATGATTCATGACCTTTCTCATCACAATGGTCCATGCCCTCGTCACTCAAGGCTCTGTGATCTTTGTCAACACAATGCTCCATGAAATTTTCATCACAATGCTCTGTGTCCCTTGTCAAAACAGTGCTCCATGCCTTTGTCAGCACAATGCTCCATGACACTTGTCATCAAAATGCACCATGCGCCTGTCAGCACAATGCTCCATGACACATGTCATCACAATGTGCCATGCTCTTTTCATCACAATGCTCCACATCATTTTCATCGCTATGCTCCATAAAACTTGTCATCACAATGCTCCATGAACTTCTCTTCACAATGCTCTCTCAATACATATATCACAATGTTCCATCACTAGTCATCACAATACTCCCTCACCTCTGTCATCACAATGTTCCATGACCACTGTCATCACAGTGCTACATGCCCTTATCATCACAATGCTCCATGACTCTGACATCACAATGTTCCATAACCCATGTCACAAAATGCTCCATGACCCATTTCATCACAATGCTTCATGACCCCTGACATCACAATGTTCCATAAACACTGTCATCAAAATATTCCATGAACTTTTATTCAAATTGCTCCATGACACTGTCATCACAATGCTCCCTGTCCTTCTCATCACAATGCACCACGCCCTTGTCATCAAAAATGCCCCATTACATTTGCCGTAACAAATCTCCATGACCTTTGGCATCACAATGCTGCATGCCATTGTCATCACAATGTTCAATGAAATCTCTCATCACAATGCTCCATGCCCTTGTCATCACAATGCTCCATTACACCTGTCATAACAATGCTCCATGAACCCTGCCATCACAATGTTCCACGGCCTTGTCATGACAAGGCTCCATGACCCTTGTCATCACAATGATCGAAGACCACTGTAATCACAATTCTCCATGCCACATTTCATCTCAATGCGCCATGAACACTGTCATCACAATGCACAATGCCCATCATCATAATGATTTATGGTATTGTCATCACAATGAAATCAAAATGCTCCACGTCCTCTGTCATCACAATGCTCCAAACCCTTCTGATCACCATGTTCCATAACACGTGTTATCACATGCCCCATGATGCTCGTCATCACAATTATGCAAGGTCTTCTCATCACAATGCTCCATGACCTTTGTCACCACAATGCTCAATACACTTGGCATCACAATGCTCGCTGACACTTGTCGTCAGTATGCTCCTTGAACACTGTCATGACAAGTCTCCATGCCTTTTTCATCACAATGATCCATTCCCTTTTCATCACAATGCACTAAGACCCCTGTTATCACAATGCTTCGTGATTCCAGTCATCACAATGCTTCATGACATTTGTCATCACAATGGTCCATGAACTCGTCACACAAAGCTCTGTGACCTTTGTCACCACAATGCTCCATGAAATTTTTATCACAATGCTCTGTGACACTTGTCATCACAAAGCTCCATGCTTTGTCAGCACAATGCTCCATGACGCTTGTCATCACAATGCTCGATGCACGTGTCAGCACAATGTTCTATAAACCATGTCATCACAATGCACCATGCACTTGTCATCACAATGCTCCACATGCTTGTCACCCAAATTCTCCATAAACCTTGTCATCACAATGCTCCATGCACTCCTCCTCAAAATGCCTTCTCACCACAGATATCACAATGATCCATCACTAGTCATCACAATACTCCCTCACACCTGTCATCACAATATTCCAAGACCCCTATAATCACAATTCTCCATGCCCTTGTCATCACAAAGCTCCATGACGCAAGTCATCAGAATGCTCCATGGCCTTCTCATCACAATGCTCCATGCCCTGGTCATCACAATGCTCCAACACCCCTGTAATCACAATGCTCCATGCCCCTTTTCATCTCAATGCTCCATGAAACCTGTCATCACAATGCACCTTGCCCATCACCATAATATTTCATGCTATTGTCATCACAATGAAATCAAAATGCTCAATGACCTCTGTCATTACAATGCACCAAACCCTTCTGATCACAATGTTCCATAACACTTGTCATCACAATGCCCCATGACACTGGTCATCACAATTATCCATGGTCTTCTCATCACAATGCTCCATGATCTTTGTCATCACAATGATCAATGCACTTATCATCACAATGCTCCCTGACTGTTGTCATCAGTATGCTCCTTGAACCATGTCATGACAAGGCTCCATGCATTTTTCATCAAAATGATCCATTCCCTTTTAATCACAATGGTCCAAGACCCCTGTAATCACAATGCTCCATGTCCTTGTCATCACAAATCTCCATGACGCATGTCATCAGAATGCTCCATTGCCTTCTCATCACAATGATCCATGCCCTTGTCATCACATTGCTTCAAAACCCCTGTAATCTTAATGTTCCATGCACCTTTTCATCAGAATGATCCATGCCCTTGTCATCACAATGCTCCATGACCCTTTTCATCGCAATATTCTAAGCCCTTGTCATCAAAATGCTCCATTACCTTTGTCATCACATTCCTCCAGGACACATGGTATCACAATGCTCCATGCCATTGTCATCACAATGGGCCATGACATAGGTGTTCACAATGCTCCCTGACACCTGTCTTCACAGTACTCCATGACCTTGTCATCACAATGTTCCAAGCCATTGCCATCACAATGCGCCATGCCCACTGTCATCACAATAATCCATGAAACATGTCAGACCAATGTTCCATGCCCCTGTCATCACAATGCTCCATGCACTTGTCATCACAATGCTCCATGAACCCTGTCATCACAATGCTCCTTCACTCCAGTAATCACAATGCTTCATGACCTTGTCCTCACAATGGTCCATGCCCTCGTCACACAATGCTCTGTGACCTTTGTCACCACAATGCACCATGCACTTGTCATCACAATGCTCAATGCCCACTGTCATCAAAATGATCCATGAAACATGTCAGACCAATGTTCCATTCCCCTGTCATCATATTGCTCCATGCCCTTGTCATCAAAATGCTCCATCACCCATGTCATCACAGTTCTCCGTGACTCCATTCATCACAATGATTCATGACCTTTCTCATCACAATGGTCCATGCCCTCGTCACACAAGGCTCTGTGATCTTTGTCACCACAATGCTCCATGAAATTTTCATCACAATGCTCTGTGTCCCTTGTCATCACAATGCTCCATGCCTTTGTCAGCACAATTCTCCATGACACTTGTCATCAAAATGCTCCATGCGCTTGTCAGCATAATGCTCCCTGACACATGTCATCACAATGTGCCATGCTCTTTTCATCACAATGCTCCACATCCTTTTCATCGCTATGCTCCATAAAACTTGTCATCACAATGCTCCATGCACTGCTCATCAAAATGCTCTCTCAACACATATATCACAATGTTCCATAACTGGTCATCACAATACTCCCTCACCTCTGTCATCACAATGTTCCATGACCACTGTCATCACAGTGCTACATGCCCTTATCATCACAATGCTCCATGATCCCTGACATCACAATGTTCCATAACCCCTGTCACAAAATGCTCCATGACACATTTCATCACAATGCTTCATGACCCCTGACATCACAATGTTCCATAACCCCTGTCATCAAAATATTCCATGACCCTTTTATTCAAATTGCTCCATGACCCTGTCATCACAATGCTCCCTGCCCTTCTCATCACAATGCACCACGCCCTTGTCATCAAAATGCCCCATGACATTTGTCATCACAAAGCTCCATGACCCTTGGCATCACAATGCTCCATGCCATTGTCATCACAATGCTCAATGAAATCTCTCATCACATTGCTCCATGCCCTTGTCATCACAATGCTCCATTACACCTGTCATAACAATGCTCCATGAACCCTGCCATCACAATGTTCCACGGCCTTGTCATCACAAGGCTCCATGACCCTTGTCATCACAATGCTCCAAGACCTCTGTAATCACAATTCTCCATGCCACATTTCATCTCAATGTGCCATGAACACTGTCATCACAATGCACCATGCGCATCATCATAATGATTCATGCTATTGTCATCACAATGAAATCAAAATGCTCCATGTCCTCTGTCATCACAATGCTCCAAACCCTTCTGATCACAATATTCCAAAACACTTGTCATCACATGCCCCATGACGCTCGTCATCACAATTATGCAAGGTCTTCTCATCACAATGCTCCATGACCTTTGTCACCACAATGCTCAATACACTTGGCATCACAATGCTCACTGACACTTGTCATCAGTATGCTCATTGAACACTGTCATGACAAGGCTCCATGCCTTTTTCATCACAATGATCCATTCCCTTTTCATCACAATGCTCCAAGACGCCTGTTATCACAATGCTCCGTGACTCCAGTCATCACAATGCTTCATGACATTTGTCATCACAATGGTACATGACCTGGTCACACAAAGCTCTGTGACCTTTGTCACCACAATGCTCCATGAAATTTTTTCACAATTTCTGTGACCCTTGTCATCACAAAGCTCCATGCCTTTGTCAGCACACAGCTCCATGACCCTTGTCATCAAAATGCCTGATGCGCGTGTCAGCACAATGCTCCATAACCCATGTCATCACAATGCACCATGCACTTGTCATCACATTGCTCACATCCTTGTCATCAAAATGCTCCATAAACCTTGTCATCACAATGATCCATGCACTTCTCCTCAAAATGCCTTCTCACCACTGATATCAGAATGTTCCCTCACTAGTCATCACAATACTCCCTCACCCCTGTCATCACAATATTCCATGACCCCTATAATCACAATTCTTTATGCACTTGTCATCACAAAGCTCCATGACACATGTCATCAGAATGCTCCATGGCCTTATCATCACAATGCTCCAAAAGCCCTGTAATCACAATTTTGAATGCCCCTTTTCATCTCAATGCTCCATGAACCCTGTCCCCACAATGCACCGTGCCCATCACCATAATATTTCATGCTATTGTCATCACAATGAAATCAAAATGCTCAATGAGCTCTGTCATCACAATGCACCAAACCCTTCTGATCACAATGTTCCATAACACTTGTCATCACAATGCCCCATGACGCTGGTCATCACAATTATCCATGGTCTTCTCATCACAATGCTCCATGACCATTGTCATCACAATTCTCAATACACTTATCCTCACAATGCACCCTGACAGTTGTCATCAGTATGCTCCTTGAACCCTGTCATGACAAGGCTCCATGAATTTTTAATCACAATGATCCATTCCCTTTTCATCACAATGCTTCAAGACCCCTGTAATAACAATGCTCCATGTCCTTGTCATCACAAATCTCCATGACGCATGTCATCAGAATGTTCCATTGCCTTCTCATCAAAATGCTCCATGCCCTTGTAATCACATTGCTTCAAAACCCCTGTAATCGCAATGCTCCATGCACCTTGTCATCACAAAGCTCCATGACCATTGTCATCTCAATATTCCAAGTCCTTGTCATCAAAATGCTCCATTACCTTTGTCATCACAATCCTCCATGACACATGGTATCACAATGCTCCATGCCATTTTCATCACAATGGACAATGACATATGTCATCACAATGCTCCCTGACACCTGTCTTCCCAATATTCCATGACCTTGTCATTACAATGTTCCATGCCCTTGTCATCACAATGTGCCATGCCCACTGTCATCACAATAATCCATGAAACATGTCAGACCAATGTTCCATGCCCCTGTCATCACAATGCACAATGCCCTTGTCATCACAATGCTCCATGACCCATGTCATCACAATGCTCCGTGACTCCAGTCATCATAGTTATTCATGACCTTTGTTCTCACAGTGGTCCATGCCCTCGTCACACAAGGCTCTGTGACCTTTGTCACCACAATGCTGCATGCCCTTGTCATCTCAATGCTCCATGCCCACTGTCATCACAATAATCCATGAAACTTGTCAGACCAATGTTCCATGCACCTGTCATCACATTGCTCCATGCCCTTGTCATCACAATGCTCCATGACGCCTGTCATCACAGTTCTCCGAGATTCTAGTCATCACAGTGATTCATGACCTTTCTCATCACAATGATCCATGCCCTCGTAACACAAGGATCTGTGATCTTTGTCACCACAATGCCACATGAAATTTTCATCACAATGCTCTGTGTCCCTTGTCATCACAATGCTCCATGCCTTTGTCAGCACAGTGCTCCATGACACTTGTCATCAAAATGCTCCATGCGCTTCTCAGCACAATGCTCCATGACACATATCATCACAATGTGCCATGCTCTTTTCATCACAATGCTCCACATCCTTTTCATCGCTATGCTCCATAAACTAGTCATCAAAATGCTCCCTGCCCTACTCATCACAATGCACCACAACCTTGTCATCAAAATGCTCCATGACCTTTGTCATCACAAAGCTCCATGACCCTTGGCATCACAATGCTCCATGCAATTTCAATACAATGCTACTTGAAACGTCTCATCACGTTGCTCCATGCCCATGTCACCTCAATGCTCCATGACACTTGTCATCAAAATGCTCGATACTCTTCTCATCACAATGCTCCAGGCCCTTTTCATTACAATCCTCCATGACACATGTATCACAGTGTTCTGTGCCCTAGTCATCACAGTTCTCCATGCCGAATCTCATCAGAATAATCCATGAAATTTTCAGACCAATGTTCCATGCCCTTGTCATCACAATGCTCCATTACCCCTGTCATAACAATGCTCCATGACCCTTGCCATCACCATGTTCCACCACCTTGGCATCCAAGGCTCCATGACCCTTGTAATCACAATGCTCCAAGACCCCTGTAATCACAATGCTCCATGCCCTTGTCATAACAATAATCCATGACACATGTCATCAGAATGCTCCATGGCCTTCTCATCACAGTGCTCCATGCACTTGTCATCACAATGCTCCAAGACCCATGTAATCACAATGCTCCATGCCCCTATTCATCAGAATGCTCCATGAGACTTGTCAGCACAAGGCTCCATGGTCTTCTCATCACACTGCTCCAGGACTTGTCATCACAATGCTCCATTCCCTTGTCATCACAATGCTCCATGACCCCTCTCATCACAATGCTCCATGACACCTGTCATCACAATGCTCCATGCCCCTTCTCATTACAGTGATCCATGACGCTCTTCATCATAATTATCCATGGACTTTTCATCACAATGCTCCACGGTCTTGCTATCACAATTCTCCATGCCCTGTATATCACAATGCTCCATGTCCCATGTCATTACAATTCTCCACGTCCTTGTCATCACAATGCTTCATGACACTTCTCATCACATTGTTACATGACCTTGTCATCACAATTCTCCATGCACTTGTCATCGCAAGGCTATGACCCCTGTCATAGCAATCTCCATGCGCTTGTCTTCACAGTGCTTCACGACGTTGTCATAAAAATTCTCAATGGCCCTTGTCATCACAATGCTCCATGTCCTTGTCATCACAATGCTCCATGACACTTGTCATCACAATGTTCCAAGCCCTTGTCATCAAAAGACTCCATTACCTTTGTCATCACAATCCTCCATGACACTTGGTTTCACAATGCTCCATGCCATTGTCATCACAATGGACAATGACATATGTCATCACAATGCTCCCTGACAACTGTCTTCACAGTAAACCATGCCCTTGTCATCACAATGCGCCATGACCACTGTCATCACAATAATCCATGAAACATGTCAGACCAATGTTCCATGCCCCTGTCATCACAATGATCCTTGCCCTTGTCATCACAATGCTCCATGACACCTGTCATCACAATGCTCCGTGACTCCAGTCATCACAATGCTTCATGACATTTGTCCTCACAATGGTCCATGCCCTCGTCACACAAGGCTCTGTGACCTTTGTCACCACAATGCTCCATGCCCTTCTCATCACAATGCACCACACGCTTGTCATCAAAATGTCCCATGACAATTGTCATTACAAAGCTCTATGACACTTGTCATCACAATTCTCCATGCCATTGTCATCACAATACTCAATGAAATATCTCATGGCATTGCTCCATGCCCTTGTCATCACAATGCTCCATTACACCTGTCATTACAATGCTCCATGACCGCTGCCATCACAATGCTCCACGGCCTTGTCATCACAAGGCTCCATGACACTTGTCATCACAATGATCCAAGGCCTCTGTAATCACAATTCTCCATGTCACTTTTCATCTCAATGCTTCATGAACACTGTCATCACAATGCACCATGCCCATCATCATAATGATTCATGCTATTGTCATCACAATGAAATCAAAATGTTCCATGTCCTCTGTCATCACAATGCTCCAAACCCTTCTGATCACAATGTTCCATAAAACTTGTCATCGCATGCCCCATGACGCTCGTCATCACAATTATGCAAGGTCTTCTCATCACAATGCTCCATGACCTTTGTCACCACAATGCTCAATACACTTGGCATCACAATGCTCGCTGACACTTGTCATCAGTATGCTCCTTGAACACTGTCATGACAAGGCTCCATGCCTTTTTCATCACAATGATCCATTCCCTTTTCATCACAATGCTCCAAGACCCCTGTTATCACAATGCTCCGTTACTCCAGTCATCACAATGCCTCATGACATTTGTCATCACAATGGTCCATGACCTCGTCACACAAAGCTCTTTGACCTTTGTCACCACAAGGCTCCATGAAATTTTTATCACAATGCTCTGTGACTCTTGTCATCACAAAGCTCCATGCCTTTGGCAGCACAATACTCCATGACCCTTGTCATCACAATGCTCGATGTGCCTGTCAGCACAATGCTCCATAACCCATGTCATCACAATGCACCATGCACTTGTCATCACTATGCTCCACATCCTTGTCTTCAAAATGCTCCATAAACCTTGTCATCACAATGCTCCATGTACTTCTCCTCAAAATGCCTTCTCACCACAGATATCACAATGTTCCATCACTAGTCATCACAATACTCCCTCACCCCTGTCATCACAATATTCCATGACCCCTGTAATCACAATTATCCATGCCCTTGTCATCACACAGCTCCATGACGCATGTCATCAGAATGCTCCATGGCCTTCTCATCACAAGGCTCCATGCCCTTGTCATCACAATGCTCCAACACCCCTGTAATCACAATGCTCCATGCCCCTTTTCATCTCAATGCTCCATGAAACCTGTCATCACAATGCACCATGACAATCACCATAATATTTCATGCTATTGTCATCACAATGAAATCAAAATGCTCAATGACCTCTGTCATCACAATGCACCAAACACTTCTGATCACAATGTTCCATAACACTTGTCATCACAATGCCCCATTACGCTGGTCATCACAATGATCCATGCCCTTTTCATCACAATGCTCCAAGACCCCTGTAATCACAATGATCCATGTGCTTGTCACCACAAAGCTCCATGACGCATGTCATCAGAACGCTCCATTGCCTTCTCATCACAATGCTCCATGCCCTTGTCATCACATTGCTTCAAAATCCCTGTAATCTCAATGCTCCATGCACATTTTCATCAGAATGCTCCATGCCCTTGTCATCACAATGCTCCATGACCCTTGTCATCGCAATGTTCCAAGCCCTTGTCATCAAAATGCTCCATTACCTTTGTCATCACAATCCTCCATGACACTTGATATCACAATGCTCCATGCCATTGTCATCACAATGGACAATGACATATTTCATCACAATGCTCCCTGACACCTGTCTTCACAATACTCCATGACCTTGTCATAACAATGTTCCATGCCCTTGTCATCACAATGCTCCATGACACCTGTCATCACAATAATCCATGAAATATGTCAGACCAATGTTCCATGCCCCTGTCATCACAATGCTCCATGCCGTTGTCATCACAATGCTCCATGACACCTGTCATCACAATGCTCCGTGACTCCAGTCATCACAATGCTTCATGACATTTGTCCTCACAATGGTCCATGCCCTCGTCACAAAAGGCTCTGTGACCTTTGTCACCACAATGTTCCATGCCCCTGTCATCTCAATGCTCCATGCTCAGTGTCATCACAATAATCCATGAAACATGTCAGACTAATATTCCATGCACCTGTCATCACATTGCTCCATGCCCTTCTCATCACAATGCTCCATGACCCCTGTCATCACAATGCTCCGTGACTCCAGTCATCACAATGATTCATGAACTTTGTCCTCACAATTGTCCATGCCCTGGTCACACAAGGCTCTGTGATCCTTTAACCACAACCCTCCATGAAATTTTCATCACAATGCTCTGTGTCCCTTGTCATCACAATGCTCCATGCCTTTGTCAGCACAATGCTCCATGACACTTGTCATCAAAATTATCTATGCCCTTGTCAACACAATGATCCATGACACATGTCATCACAATGTGCCATGCTCTTTTCATCACAATGCTCCACATCCTTTTCATCGCTATGCTCCATAAAACTTGTCATCACAATGCTCCATGCACTGCTCATCAAAATGTTCTCTCAACACATATATCACAATGTTCCATAACTGGTCATCACAATACTCCCTCACCTCTGTCATCACAATGTTCCATGACCACTGTCATCACAGTGCTACATGCCCTTATCATCACAATGCTCCATGATCCCTGACATCACAATGTTCCATAACCCCTGTCACAAAATGCTCCATGACACATTTCATCACAATGCTTCATGACCCCTGACATCACAATGTTCCATAACCCCTGTCATCAAAATATTCCATAACCCTTTTATTCAAATTGCTCCATGACCCTGTCATCACAATGCTCCCTGCCCTTCTCATCACAATGCACCACGCCCTTGTCATCAAAATGCGCCATGACATTTGTCATCACAAAGCTCCATGACCCTTGGCATCACAATGCTCCATGCCATTGTCATCACATTGCTCCATGCCCTTGTCATCACAATGCTCCATTACACCTGTCATAACAATGCTCCATGAACCCTGCCATCACAATGTTCCACGGCCTTGTCATCACCAGGCTCCATGACCCTTGTCATCACAATGCTCCAAGACCTCTGTAATCACTATTCTCCATGCCACTTTTCATCTCAATGCGCCATGAACACTGTCATCACAATGCACCATGCCCATCATCATAATGATTCATGCTATTGTCATCACAATGAAATCAAAATGCTCCATGTCCTCTGTCATCACAATGCTCCAAACCCTTCTGATCACAATATTCCAAAACACTTGTCATCACATGCCCCATGACACTCGTCATCACAATTATGCAAGGTCTTCTCATCACAGTGCTCCATGAACTTTGTCACCACAAGGCTCAATACACTTGGCATCACAATGCTCGCTGACACTTGTCATCAGTATGCTCCTTGAACACTGTCATGACAAGGCTCCATGCCTTTTTCATCACAATGATCCATTCCCTTTTCATCACAATGCTCCAAGACGCCTGTTATCACAATGCTCCATGACTCCAGTCATCACAATGCTTCATGACATTTGTCATCACAATGGTACATGACCTGGTCACACAAAGCTCTGTGACCTTTGTCACCACAATGCTCCATGAAATTTTTATCACAATTTCTGTGACCCTTGTCACCACAAAGCTCCATGCCTTTGTCAGCACACAGCTCCATGACCCTTGTCATCAAAATGCCTGATGCGCGTGTCAACACAATGCTCCATAACGAATGTCATCACAATGCACCATGCACTTGTCATCACATTGCTCACATCCTTGTCATCAAAATGCTCCATAAACCTTGTCATCACAATGATCCATGCACTTCTCCTCAAAATGCCTTCTCACCACTGATATCAGAATGTTCCCTCACTAGTCATCACAATACTCAATCACCCCTGTCATCACAATATTCCATGACCCCTATAATCACAATTCTTTATGCCCTTGTCATCACAAAGCTCCATGACACATGTCATCAGAATGCTCCATGGCCTTCTCATCACAATGCTCCATGCCCTTGTCATCACAATGCTCCAAAAGGCCTATAATCACAATGCTCCATGCCCCTTTTCATCTCAATGCTCCATGAACCCTGTCCCCACAATTCACCGTGCCCATCACCATAATATTTCATGCTATTGTCATCACAATGAAATCAAAATGCTCAATGAGCTCTGTCATCACAATGCACCAAACCCTTCTGAACACAATGTTCCATAACACTTGTCATCACAATGCCCCATGACGCTGGTCATCACAATTATCCATGGTCTTCTCATCACAATGCTCCATGACCTTTGTCATCACAATGCTCAATACACTTATCCTCACAATGCTCCCTGACAGTTGTCATCAGTATGCTCCTTGAACCCTGTCATGACAAGGCTCCATGCATTTTTCATCACAATGATCCATTCCCTTTTCATCACAATGCTCCAAGACCCGTGTAATAACAATGCTCCATGTCCTTGTCATCACAAAGCTCCATGACGCCTGTCATCAGAATGTTCCATTGCCTTCTCATCAAAATGCTCCATGCCCTTGTAATCACATTGCTTCAAAACCCCTGTAATCTCAATGCTCCATGCTCCTTGTCATCACAAAGCTCCATGACCCTTGTCATCACAATGTTCCAAGCCCTTGTCATCAAAATGCTCCATTACCTTTGTCATCACAATCCTCCATGACACTTGGTATCACAATGCTCCATGCCATTGTCATCACAATGGACACTGACATATGTCATTACAATGCTCCCTGACACATGTCTTCCCAATATTCCATGACCTTGTCATCACAATGTTCCATGCCCTTGTCATCACAATGTGCCATGCCCACTGTCATCACAATAATCCATGAAACATGTCAGACCAATGTTCCATGCCCCTGTCATCACAATGCACAATACCCTTGTCATCACAATGCTCCATGACCCCTGTCATCACAATGCTCCATGACTCCAGTCATCACAGTGATTCATGACCATTGTTCTCACAGTGGTCCATGCCCTCATCACACAAGGCTCTGTGACCTTTGTCACCACAATGCTCCATGCCCTTGTCATCTCAATGCTCCATGCCCACTGTCATCACAATAATCCATGAAACTTGTCAGAACAATGTTCCATGCCCCTGTCATCACATTGCTCCATGCCCTTCTCATCACAATGCTCCATGACCCCTGTCATCACAATGCTCCATGACTCCAGTCATCACAATGATTCATGACCTTTGTCCTCACAATGGTCCACACCCTCGTCACACAAGGCTCTGTGATCCTTGTTACCACAACGCTGCATGAAATTTTATCACAATGCTCTGTGTCCCTTGTCGTCACAATGCTCCATGCCTTTGTCAGCACAATGCTCCATGACACTAGTCATCAAAATTCTCCATGCCCTTGTCAGCACAATGCTCCATGACACATGTCATCACAATGTGCCATGCTCTTTTCATCACAATGCTCCACATCCTTTTCATCGCTATGCTCCATAAAACTTGTCATCACAATGCTCCATGCACTTCTCATCAAAATGCTCTCTCACCACATATATCACAATGTTCCATCACTAGTCATCACAATACTCGCTCACCCCTGTCATCACAATGTTCCATGACCCCTGTCATCACAGTGCTACATGCCGTTATCATCACAATGTTCCATAACCCCTGTCATCAAAATATTCCATGACCCTGTAATCACAATTCTCCATCCCCTTGTCATCACAAAGCTCCATGACGCATGTCATCAGAATGCTCCATGGCCTTCTCATCACAATGCTCCATAACCTTGTCATCACAATGCTCCAACACCACTGTAATCACAATGCTCCATGCCCCTTTTCATCTCAATGCTCCATGAACCCTGTCATCACAATTCACCGTGCCCATCACCATAATATTTCATGCTATTGTCATAACAATGAAATCAAAATGCTCAATGACCTCTGTCATCACAATGCACCAAACCCTTCTGATCACAATGTTCCATAACTCTTGTCATCACAATGCCCCATGACGCTGGTCATCACAATTATCCATGGTCTTCTCATCACAATGCTCCATGATCTTTGTCATCAAAATGGACAATGACATATGTCATCACAATGCACCCTGACACCTGTCTTCACAATACTCTATGACCTTGTCATCACAATGTTCCATGCCCTTGTCATCACAATGCTCCATCCACTTCTCATCAAAATGCTGTCTCACCAAATATATCACAATGATCCATCACTAGTCATCACAATACTCACTCACTCCTGTCACCACAATGTTCCTTGACCACTGTCATCACAGTGCTACATGTCCTTATCATCACAATGCTCCATGACCCCTGACATCACAATGTTCCATAACCCCTGTCACACAATGCTCCATGACCCATTTCATCACAATGCTTCATCACCACTGACATCATAATTTTCCATAACACCTGTCTTCAAAATATTCCATGACAATTTTATTCAATTTGCTCCATGACCCTCTCATCACAATGCTCCCTGCCCTTCTCATCACAATGCACCACGCTCTTGTCATTGAAATGCCCCTTGACATTTGTCATCACAAAGCTCCATGACCCTTGGCATCACAGTGCTCCATGCCATTGTCATCACAATGTTCAATGAAATGCCTCATCACATTGCTCCATGCCCTTGTCATCAGAATGCTCCATTACACCTGTCATAACAATGCTCCATGAACCCTGCCATCACAATGTTCCACGGCCTTGTCATCACAAGGCTCCATGACCCTTGTTATCACAATGCTCCAAGACCTCTGTAATCACAATTCTCCATGCCACTCTTCATCTCAATGCTCCATGAACACTGTCATCACAATGCACCATGCCCAACACCATAATATTTCATGCTATTGTCATCACAATGAAATCAAAATGCTCCATGTCCTCTGTCATCACAACGCTCCAAACCATTCTGATCACAATGTTCCATAACACTTGTCATCACATGCCCCATGACGCTCGTCATCACAATTATGCAAGGTCTTCTCATCACAATGCTCCATGACCTTTGTCACCACAATGCTCAATACACTTGGCATCACAATGCTCGCTGACACTTGTCATCACTATGCTCCTTGAACACTGTCATGACAAGACTCCATTCCTTTTTCATCACAGTGATCCATTCCCTTTTCATCACAATGCTCCAAGACGCCTGTTATCACAATGCTCCGTGACTCCAGTCATCACAATGCTTCATGACATTTGTCATCACAAAGCTCCATGACTTCGTCACATAAAGCTCTGTGACATTTGTCACCACAATGCTCCATGAAATTTTTATCACAATGCTCTGTGACCCTTGTCATCACAAAGCTCCATGCCTTTGTCTGCACAATGCTCAATACAATTATCATCACAATGCTCCCTGACAGTTGTCATCAGTACGCTCCTTGAATCCTGTCATGACCAGGCTCCATGCATTTTTCATCAAAATGATCCATTCCCTTTTCATCACAATGATCCAAGACCCAGGTAATCACAATGCTCCATGTCCTTGTCATCACAAAGCGCCATGACGCATGTCATCAGAATGCTCCATTGCCTTCTCATCACAATGCTCCATGCCCTTGTAATCACATTGCTTCAAAACCCCAGTAAACTCAATGCTTCATGCACCTTTTCATCAGAATGCTCCATGCCCTTGTCATCACAATGCTCCATGACACTTGTCATCACAATGTTCCAAGCCATTGTCATCCAAGTGCTCCATTACCTTTGTCATCACAATCCTCCATGGCACTTGTTATCACAATGCTACATGCCATTGTCATCACAATGGACACTGACATATGTCATCACAATGATCCCTGACACCTGTCTTCACAGTAATACATGACCTTGTCATCACAATGTTCCATGCCCTTGTCATCACAATGCTCCAAGCCCTTGTCATCACAATGCTCCATGACACATGTCATCACAATTCTCCGTGACTCCAGTCATCACAATGCTTCATGACCTTTGTCCTCACAATGATCCATGCCCTCGTCACACAAGGCTCTGTGACCTTTGTCACCACAATGCTCCATGCCCTTGTCATCTCAATGCTCCATGCCCACTGTCATCACAATAATCCATGAAAATTGTCAGACCAATGTTCTATTCCACTGTCATCATATTGCTCCATGCCCTTGTCATCACAATGCTCCATGACCCCTGTCATCACAGTGCTCCGTGACTTCAGTCATCACAATGATTCATGACCTTTTTCATCACAATGGTCCATGCCCTCGTCACACAAGGCTCTGTGATCTTTGTCACCACAATGCTCCATGTAATTTTCATCATAATGCTCTGTGTCCCTTGTCATCACAATGCTCCATGCCTTTGTCAGCACAATGCTCCATGACACTTGTCATCAAAATGCTCCATGCGCTTGTCAGCACAATGCTCCATGACACATGTCATCACAGTGGGCCATGCTCTTTTCGTCACAATGCTCCATATCCTTTTCACCGCTATGCTCCATACAACTTGTCATAACAATGATCCTTGCCCTTCTCATCACAGTGCACCACGCCCTTGTCATCAAAATGCCCCATGACATTTGTCATCACAAAGCTCCATGACCCTTGGCATCACAGTGCTCCATGCCATTGTCATCACAATGCTCAATGAAATCTCTCATTACATTGCTCCATGCCCTTGTAATCACAATGCTCCATTACACCTGTCATAACAATGCTCTATGTCCCCTGTCATCACAATGCTCCGTGACTCTAGTCATCACAATGCTTCATGACATTTTTCATCACAATGGTCCATGCCCTCGTCACACAAGGCTCTGTGACCTTTGTTACCACAATGCTCCATGCCCTTGTCATCTCAATGCTCCATGCCCACTGTCATCACAATAATCCATGAAACTTGTCAGACCAATGTTCCATGCACCTGTCATCATATTGCTCCATGCCCTTGTCATCACAATGCTCCATGACCCCTGTCATCACAGTGCTCCGTGACTCCAGTCACCACAATGATTCATGACGTTTCTCATGAAAATGGTCCATGCCCTCGTAACACAAGGCTCTGTGATCTTTGTCACCACAATGCTCCATGAAATTTTAATCACAATGCTCTGAGTCCCTTGTCATCACAATGCTCCATGCCTTTGTCAGCACAATGCTCCAAGACACTTGTCATCAAAATGCTCCATGCGCCTGTCAGCACAATGATACTTGACACATGTCATCACAATGTGCCATGCTCATTTCATCACAATGCTCCACATCCTTTTCATCGCTCTGCTCCATGACCCTTGGCATCACAATGCTCCATGCCATTGTCATCACAATGCTCAATGAAATCTCTCATCACATTGCTCCATGCCCTTGTCATCACAATGCTCCAAGACCTCTGTAATCACAAATCTCTGTGCCACTTTTCATCTCAATGCTCCATGAACACTGTCATCACAATGCACCATGCCCATCATCATAATGATTCATGCTATTGTCATCACAATGAAATCAAAATGCTCCATGTCCTCTGTCATCACAATGCTCCAAACCCTTCTGATCACAGTGTTCCATAACACTTGTCATCACATGCCCCATGACACTCGTCATCACAATTATGCAAGGTCTTCTCATCACAATGCTCCATGATCTTTGTCACCACAATGCTCAATACACTTGGCATCACAATGCTCGCTGACACTTGTCGTCAGTATGCTCCTTGAACACTGTCATGACAAGTCTCCATGCCTTTTTCATCACAATGATCCATTCCCTTTTCATCACAATGCTCTAAGACCCCTGTTATCACAATGCTACGTGTCTCCAGTCATCACAATGCTTCATGACATTTGTCACCACAATGCTCCATGAAATTTTTATCACAATGCTCTGTGACACTTGTCATCACAAAGCTCCATGCCTTTGTCAGCACAATGCTCCATGACCCTTGTCATCACAATGCTCGATGCGCGTGTCAGCACAATGTTCCATAAACCATGTCATCACAATGCACCATGCACTTGTCATCACAATGCTCCACATGCTTGTCACCCAAATTCTCCATAAACCTTGTCATCACAATGCTCCATGCACTCCTCCTCAAAATGCCTTCTCACCACAGATATCACAATGTTCCATCACTAGTCATCACAATACTCCCTCACCCCTGTCATCACAAAATTCCAAGACACCTGTAATCACAATTCTCCATGCCCTTGTCATCACAAAGCTCCATGACGCATGTCATCAGAATGCTCCATGGCCTTCTCATCACAATGCTCCATGCCCTTGTCATCACAATGCTCCAACACCGCTGTAATCACAATGCTCCATGCCCCTTTCCTTTTCAATGCTCCATGAAACCTGTCATCACAATGCACCTTGCCCATCACCATAATATTTCATGCCATTGTCATCACAATGAAATCAAAATGCTCAATGACCTCTGTCATTACAATGCACCAAACCCTTCTGATCACAATGTTCCATAACACTTGTCATCACAATGCCCCATGACACTGGTCATCACAATTACCCATGGTCTTCTCATCACAATGCTCCATGATCTTTGTCATAACAATGATCAATACACTTATCATCACAATGCTCCCTGACAGTTGTCATCAGTATGCTCCTTGAACCATGTCATGACAAGGCTCCATGCATTTTTCATCAAAATGATCCATTCCCTTTTCATCACAATGCTCCAAGACCCCTGTAATCACAATGCTCCATGTCCTTGTCATCACAAAGCTCCATGACGCATGTCATCAGAATGCTCCATTGCCTTCTCATCACAATGATCCATGCCCTTGTCATCACATTGCTTCAAAACCCCTGTAATCTCAATGCTCCATGCACCTTTTTATCAGAATGCTCCATGCCCTTGTCATCACAATGCTCCATGACCCTTTTCATTGCAATGTTCCAAGGCATTGTCATCAAAATGCTCCATTACCTTTGTCATCACAATCCTCCATGACACTTCGTATCACAATGCTCCATGCCATTGTCATCACAATGGGCCATGACATAGGTGTTCACAATGCTCCCTGACACCTGTCTTCACAGTACTCCATGACCTTGTCATCACAATGTTCCAAACCATTGTCATCACAATGCGCCATGCCCACTGTCATTACAATAATCCATGAAACATTTCAGACCAATGTTCCATGCCCCTGTAATCACAATGCTCCATGTCCTTGTCATCACAATGCTCCATGACCCCTGTCATCACAATGCTCCTTCACTCCAGTAATCACAATGCTTCATGACCTTTGTCCTCACAATGGTCCATGCCCTCGTCACACAATGCTCTGTGACCTTTGTCACCACAATGCACCATGCCCTTGTCATCTCAATGCTCAATGCTCACTGTCATCAAAATAATCCATGAAACATGTCAGACCAATGTTCCATGCCCCTGTCATCATATTGCTCCATGCCCTTGTCATCACAATGCTCCATCACACATGTCATTACAGTGCTCCGTGACTCCAGTCATCACAATGATTCATGACCTTTCTCATCACAATGGCCCATACCCTCGTCACACAAGGCTCTGTGATCTTTGTCACCACAATGCTCCATGAAATTTTCATCACAATGCTCTGTGTCCCTTGTCATCACAATGCTCCATGCCTTTGTCAGCACAATGCTCCATGACACTTGTCATCAAAATGCTCCATGCGCTTGTCAGCACAATGCTCCATGACACATGTCATCACAATATGCCATGCTCTTTTCATCACAATGCCCCACATCCTTTTCATCGCTATGCTCCATAAAACTTGTCATCACAATGCTCCATGCACTGCTCATCAAAATGCTCTCTCAACACATATATCACAATGTTCCATAACTGGTCATCACAATACTCCCTCACCTCTGTCATCACAATGTTCCATGACCACTGTCATCACAGTGCTACATGCCCTTATCATCACAATGCTCCATGACCCCTGACATAACAATGTTCCATAACCCCTGTCACAAAATGCTCCATGACACATTTCATCACAATGCTTCATGACCCCTGACATCACAATGTTCCATAACCCCTGTCATCAAAATATTCCATGACCCTTTTATTCAAATTGCTCCATGACCCTGTCATCACAGTGCTCCCTGCCCTTCTCATCACAATGCACCACGCCCTTGTCATCAAAATGCCCCATGACATTTGTCATCACAAAGCTCCATGACCCTTGGCATCACAATGCTCCATTACACCTGTCATAACAATGCTCCATGAACCCTGCCATCACAATGATCCACGGCCTTGTCATCACAAGGCTCCATGACCCTTGTCATCACAATGCTCCAAGACCTCTGTAATCACAATTCTCCATGCCACTTTTCATCTCAATGCGCCATGAACACTGTCATCACAATGCACCATGCCCATCATCATAATGATTCATGCTATTGTCATCACAATGAAATCAAAATGCTCCATGTCCTCTGTCATCACAATGCTCCAAACCCTTCTGATCACAATATTCCAAAACACTTGTCATCACATGCCCCATGACGCTCGTCATCACAATTATGCAAGGTCTTCTCACCACAATGCTCCATGAACTTTGTCACCACAATGCTCAATACACTTGGCATCACAATGCTCGCTGACACTTGTCATCAGTATGCTCCTTGAACACTGTCATGACAAGGCTCCATGACTTTTTCATCACAATGATCCATTCCCTTTTCATCACAATGCTCCAAGACCCCTGTTATCACAATGCTCTGTGACTCCAGTCATCACAATGCTTCATGACATTTGTCATCACAATGGTACATGACCTGGTCACACAAAGTTCTGTGACCTTTGTCACCACAATGCTCCATGAAATTTTTATCACAATTTCTGTGACCCTCGTCATCACAAAGCTCCATTCCTTTGTCAGCACACAGCTCCATGACCCTTGTCATCAAAATGCCTTATGCGCGTGTCAGCACAATGCTCCATAACCCATGTCATCACAATGCACCATGCACTTGTCATCACATTGCTCACATCCTTGTCATCAAAATGCTCCATAAACTTTGTCATCACAATGATCCATGCACTTCTCCTCAAAATGCCGACTCACCACTGATATCAGAATGTTCCCTCACTAGTCATCACAATACTCCCTCACCCCTGTCATCACAATATTCCATGACCGCTATAATCACAATTCTTTATGCCCTTGTCATCACAAAGCTCCATGACACAGGTCATCAGAATGCTCCATGGCCTTCTCATCACAATGCTCCATGCCCTTGTCATCACAATGCTCCAAAAGCCCTGTAATCACAATGCTCCTTGCCCCTTTTCATCTCAATTCTCCATGAACCCTGTCCCCACAATGCACCGTGCCCATCACTATAATATTTCATGCTATTGTCATCACAATGAAATCAAAATGCTCAATGACCTCTGTCATCACAATGCACCAAACCCTTCTGATCACAATGTTCCATAACACTTGTCATCACAATGCCCCATGACGCTGGTCATCACAGTTATCCATGGTCTTCTCATCACAATGCTCCATGACCTTTGTCATCACAAAGCTCAATACACTTATCCTCACAATGCTCCCTGACAGTTGTCATCAGTATGCTCCTTGAACCCTGTCATGACAAGGCTCCATGCATTTTTCATCACAATGATCCATTCCCTTTTCATCACAATGCTCCAAGACCCCTGTAATAACAATGCTCCATGTCCTTGTCATCAGAAAGCTCCATGACGCATGTCATCAGAATGTTCCATTGCCTTCTCATCAAAATGCTCCATGCCCTTGTAATCACATTGCTTCAAAACCCCTGTAATCTCAATGCTCCATGCACCTTGTCATCACAAAGCTCCATGACCCTTGTCATCGCAATGTTCCAAGCCCTTGTCATCAAAATGCTCCATTACCTTTGTCATCACAATCCTCCATGACACTTGGTTTCACAATGCTCCATGCCATTGTCATCACAATGGACACTGATATATGTCATCACAATGCTCCCTGACACCTGTCTTCCCAATATTCCATGACCTTGTCATCACAATGTTCCATGCCCTTGTCATCACAATGTGCCATGCCCACTGTCATCACAATAATCCATGAAACTTGTCAGACCAATGTTCCATGCCCCTGTCATCACATTGCTCCATGCCCATCTCATCACAATACTCCATGACCCCTGTCATCACAGTTCTCCGAGATTCTAGTCATCACAGTGATTCATGACCTTTCTCATCACAATGATCCATGCCCTCGTAACACAAGGATCTGTGATCTTTGTCACCACAATGCCCCATGAAATTTTCATCACAATGCTCTGTGTCCCTTGTCATCACAATGCTCCATGCCTTTGTCAGCACAATGCTCCATGACACTTGTCATCAAAATGCTCCATGCGCTTCTCAGCACAATGCTCCATGACACATGTCATCACAATGTGTCATGCTTTTTCATCACAATGCTCCACATTCTTTTCATCGCTATGCTCCATAAACTAGTCATCAAAATGCTCCCTGCCTTACTCATCACAATGCACCACAACCTTGTCATCAAAATGCTCCATGACCTTTGTCATCACAAAGCTCCATGACCCTTGGCATCAAAATGATCCATGCAATTTTATCACAATGCTACTTGAAACCTCTCATCACATTGCTCCATGCCCTTGTCACCTCAATGCTCCCTGACACTTGTCATCAAAATGCTCGACACTCTTCTCATCACAATGCTCCAGGCCCTTGTCATTACAATCCTCCATGACACATGTATCACAGTGTTCTGTGCCCTAGTCATCACAGTGCTCCATGCCGAATCTCATCAGAATAATCCATGAAATTTTCAGACCAATGTTCCATGCCCTTGTCATCACAATGCTCCATTACCCCTGTCATAACAATGCTCCATGACCCCTGCCATCACCAGGTTCCACCACCTTGGCATCCAAGGCTCCATGACCCTTGTCATCACAATGCTCCAAGACCCCTGTAATCACAATGCTCCATGCCCTTGTCATAACAAAAATCCATGACACATGCCATCAGAATGCTCCATGGCCTTCTCATCACAATGCTCCAAGCCCTTGTCATCACAATGCTCCAAGACCCATGTAATCACAATGCTCCATGCCCCTATTCATCAGAATGCTCCATGAGACTTGTCATCACAAGGCTCCATGGTCTTCTCTTGACACTGCTACAGGACTTTGTCATCAAAATGCTCCATTCCCTTGTCATCACAATGCACCATGACCCCTCTTATCACAATACTCCATGACACCTGTCATCACAATGCTCCATGCCCCTTCTCATTACAGTGATCCATGACGCTCTTCATCATAATTATCCATGGACTTTTCATCACAATGCTCCACGGTCTTGCTATCACAATTCTCCATGCCCTGTTCATCACAATGCACCATGTCCCATGTCATTACAATTCTCCACGTCCTTGTCATCACAATGCTTCGTGACACTTCGCTTCACATTGTTACATGACCTTGTGATCACAATTCTCCATGCACTTGTCATCGCAATGCTATGACCCCTGTCATAGGAATCTCCATGTGCTTGTCATCACAGTGCTTCACGACGTTGTCATCAAAATTCTCAATGGCCCTTGTCATCACAATGCTCCATGTCCTTGTCATCACAATGTTGCATGACATTTGTCATCACAATGTTCCAAGCCCTTGTCATCAAAAGGCTCCATTACCTTTGTCATCACAATCCTCCATGACACTTGGTATCACAATGCTCCATGCCATTGTCATCACAATGGACAATGACATATGTCATCACAATGCTCCCTGACAACTGTCTTCACAATAATCCAGGCCCTTGTCATCATAATGCGCCATGCCCACTGTCATCACAATAATCCATGAAACATGTCAGACCAATGTCCCATGCCCCTGTCATCACAATGATCCTTGCCCTTGTCATCACAATGCTCCATGACACCTGTCATCACAATGCTCCGTGACTCCAGTCATCACAATGCTTCATGACATTTGTCCTCACAATGGTCCATGCCCTCGTCACACAAGTCTCTGTGACCTTTGCCACCACAATGCTCCATGCCCTTCTCATCACAATGCACCACACGTTTGTCATCAAAATGCCCCATGACAATTGTCATTACAAAGCTCTATGACACTTGTCATCACAATTCTCCATGCCATTGTCATCACAATACTCAATGAAATATCTCATGGCATTGCTCCATGCCCTTGTCATCACAATGCTCCATTAAACCTGTCATTACAATGCTCCATGACCCCTGCCATCACAATGTTCCACGGCCTTGTCATCACAAGGCTCCATGACACTTGTCATCACAATGATCCAAGGCCTCTGTAATCACAATTCTCCATGTCACTTTTCATCTCAATGCTTCATGAACACTGTCATCACAATGCACCATGCCCATCATCATAATGATTCATGCTATTGTCATCACAATGAAATCAAAATGCTCCATGTCCTCTGTCATCACAATGCTCCAAACCCTTCTGATCACAATGTTCCATATCACTTGTCAGCACATGCCCCATGACGCTCGTCATCACAATTATGCAAGGCCTTCTCACCACAATGCTCCATGACCTTTGTCACCACAATGCTCAATACACTTGGCATCACAATGCTCGCTGACACTTGTCATCAGTATGCTCCTTGAACACTGTCATGACAAGGCTCCATGCCTTTTTCATCACAATGATCCATTCCCTTTTCATCACAATGCTCCAAGACCCCTGTTATCACAATGCTCCGTGACTCCAGTCATCACAATGCCTCATGACACTTGTCATCACAATGGTCCATGACCTCGTCACACAAAGCTCTGTGACCTTTGTCACCACAATGCTCCATGAAATTTTTATCACAATGCTCTGTGACTCTTGTCATCACAAAGCTCCATGCCTTTGTCAGCACAATACTCCATGACCCTTGTTATCACAATGCTCGATGTGCCTGTCAGCACAATGCTCCATAACCCATGTCATCACAATGCACCATGCACTTGTCATCACAATGCTCCACATCCTTTTCTTCAAAATGCTCCATAAACCTTGTCATCACAATGCTCCATGCACTTCACCTCAAAATGCCTTCTCACCACAGATATCACAATGTTCCATCACTAGTCATCACAATACTCCCTCACCCCTGTCATCACAATATTCCATGACACCTCTAATCACAATTATCCATGCCCTTGTCATCACAAAGCTCCATGACGCATGTCATCAGAATGCTCCACGGCCTTCTCATCACAATGCTCCATGCCCTGGTCATCACAATGCCCCAACACCCCTGTAATCACAATGCTCCATGCCCTTTTCATCACAATTCGCCATGCCCACTGTCATCACAATAATCCATAAAACTTGTTACACCAATTTTCCATGCCACTGTCTTCACAATGCTCCATGCCCTTGTCATCACAAAACTACATGACGCATGTCATCAGAATGCTCCATTGCCTTCTCATCACGATGCTCAATGCCCAAGTCATCATAATGCTCCAAAACCACTTTAATCACAATGCTCCTTGCCACTTTTCATCTCAATTCTCCATGAACCCTGTCATCACAATGCACCATGCCCAACATCATAATGCTTCATGCTATTGTCATCACAATGAAATCAAAATGATCCATGACCTCTGTCATCACCATGCTCCAAACCCTGGTTATCAAAATGTTCCATAACACTTGTCATGACAACGCCCCATGACGCTCGTCATCACAATTATAAATGGTTTTCTCATCACAATGCTCCATGACCTTTGTCATCACAATGCTCAATACACTTGTCATCACAATGCTCCATGACCCTTGTCATCACAATGCTCCATGACCCATCTAATCACAATGCTCCATGACCCTTGTCATCACAATGTTCCAAGCCCTTGTCATCAAAATGCTCCATTACCTTTGTCATCACAATCTTCCATGACACTTGGTATCACAATGCTCCATGCCATTGTCATCACAATGGACAATGACATATGTCATCACAATGCTCCCTGACACCTGTCTTCACAATACTCCATGACCTTGTCATCACAATGTTCCTTGCCCTTGTCATCACAATGCGCCATGCCCACTGTTATCATAATAATCCATGAAACTTGTCAGACCAATGTTCCATGCCCTTCTCATCACAATGCACCAGGCCCTTGTCATCAAAATGCTCCATGACATTTGTCATCTCAAAGATCCATGTCCCTTGGCATCACAATGCTCCATTCCATTATCATCACAATGCTCCATGGACCCTCTCATCACATTGCTCCATGAACTTGTCATCCCAAATCTCCATGACGCTTGTCATCACAATGCTCGATGCCCTTCTCATCACAATGATCCATGCCATTGTCATTACAATCCTGCATGATCTATGTATCACAGTGTTCCGTGCCCTTATCATCACACTGCTCCATGCCCACTCTCTTCAAAATAATCCATGAAACATTTCTGACCATTTCCCCATGTCCTTGTCATCACAATGCTCCATTACCCCTGTCATAACAATGCTCCATGATCCCTGCCATCACAAGATTCCACGGTCTTGTCATCACAAGCCTCCATGACCCTTGTCATCACAATGCTCCAAGACCCCTGAAATCACAAATATCGATGCCCTTGTCATCAAAAAGCTACATGACGCATGTCATCAGAATGCTCCATGGCATTCTCCTCACAGTGCTCCATGCCCTTGTCATCACTATGCTCCAACACCCCTGGAATCACAATGATCCAAGCCCCTTTTCATCTCAATGCTCCATCAACCCTGTCATCACAATTTACCGTGCCCATCACCATAATATTTCATGCTTTTGTCATCACAATAAAATCAAAATGCTCAATGACGACTGTCATTACAATGCACCAAATCCATGTGATCACAATGTTCCATAACACTTGTCATCACAATGCCCCATGACGCTGGTCATCACAATTATCCATGGTCTTCTCTCACAATGCTCCAAGCCCTTGTCATCAGAATGCTCCATTACATTTGTCATCACAATCCTCCATGACACTTGGCTTCACAATTCTCCATGCCATTGTCATCACAATGCACCGTGACATATGTCATCACAATGCTCCCTGACACCTGTCTTCACCATACTCAATGACCTGGTCATATCAGTGCTCCATGCCGCTGTCATCACAGTGTGCCATGACCACTATCTTCACAATAATCAATGAAAGATGTCAGACCAATTCTCCATTCTCCTGTCATCAAAATGCTCCATGCCTTTGTCATCACAATTGTCCGTGACTCCAGTCATCACAATGCTTCATGACCTTTGTCCTCACAAGGGTCCATAACCTCGTCATCACAGGGCTCTGTGAACTTTGTCACCATAATGCTCCATGAACTTTTCATAACAATGCTCTGTGACCCTTGTCATCACAATGCTCCATACCTTTGTCAGCAGAGTGCTCCATGACCCTTGTCATCACAATGCTCCATGGGCTTGTCAGAACAATGCTCCATGACACTTGTCATCACAATGTTCCACAACTTTGTCATCACAATACTCTATAAACCTTGTCATCAGAAAGCTCCATGCACTTCTCATCAAAATGCTCTTTCACCGCTGATATCAAAATGTTCCATCACTAGTCATTACAGTACTCCCTCACGCCTGTCATGACAATGTTCCACCTCTTTGTCATCACAAGGCTCCATGACCCTTGTCATCACATTGCTCCAAGACCCCTGTAAGCACAATGCTGCATGCTCTTGTCATCACATAGTTCCATGACGCTTGTCATCAGACAGCTCCATGGCCTTAGCATTACAATGTTCCATGCCCTTTTCATCACAATGCTCCAAGACACCTGTAATCACAATGCTCCATGCCCCTTTTCATCTCAATGCTCCATGAACTCTGTCATCACAATGAACCATGCCAATCATCATAATGCTTCATGCTATTTTCATAACAATGAAATCAAAATGCTCCATAAACACTGTCATCACAATGCTCCAAACACTTGTGTTCTCAATGTTCCATAACACTTGTCATCACAACTCCCCATGACGCTCATCATCACAATTTTCCATGGTCTTCTCAACACAATGCTCCATGACCTTTGTCATCACAATGCTCAATACACTTGTCATCACAATGCTCCCTGACACTTATCGTCAGTATGCTCCTTGAACCCTCTCATGACAAGGCTCCATGCTTTTCCATCACAATCATCCATGCCCTATTCATCACAATGCTCCAAGAACCCTGTTATCACAATGCTCCATGCCCCTTTTCATCAGAATTCTCCATGATACTTGTCATCAAAAGGATACATGGTCTTCTCCTCACAATGCTCCAGGAACTTGTCATCACAATGCTCCTTTCCATTGTCACCACAATGCTCCATGACCCCTGCCATCATATTACTCAATGAATATTTTCAGCCCAATGCTCCATGAAATTCTGATCACAATGTTCCATGACCCCTGTCATCACAATGTTCCATGACCACAGTCATCACAACGCTCCATGACACCAGACAACACAATGATCCGGGAATCTTGTAATCAAAATGCTCCATGACACTTGTCATCAGAATGATCCATGCCCTTGCCATCCCAATGCTTCATGACCCCTGTAATCACAATGCTCCATGACGCATGTCATCACAGTGCTCCATTACACTTGTCATCAAAATGCTCCATGCATTTGTCAGCAAAATACTACATTACATTTTCATCACAATGCTCCATGCCTTTGTCAGCCCAATGCTCCATGACAGGTTTCATCGCAATGCTCCAGGCCTCTGTCAGCATAGTGCTCCGTGACCCTTGTCATCACAATGCTCCAAGCCCTTGTCATCACAATGCTCCATTACCTTTGTCATCACAAACCTCCATGACAATTGGCATCACAATACTCCATGGCATTGTCATCACAATGGGCCACAACTTATGTCTTCACAATGCTCCCAGACACCTGTCTTCACAATACTGCATTACCTTGTCATCACCATGCTCCATGCCCTTGTCATCACAATGCACCATTCCCACTGTCATTGCAGTAATCCATGAAACTTGTAAGACCAATGTTCCATGCCCCAGTCTTCACAATGCTCCATGCACTTGTCTTCACAATGCTCCATGACCCGTCATCACAATGCTCCATGACCCCTTTCATCAAAATGCTCCATGCTCCTTGAAATCAAAATGATCCATGACTTCTGTCATCACAATGCTCCAAACCCTTGTGATCACATTGTTCCACAACACTTGTCATCACAATGCTCCATGATGCCTGTCATCACAATACTCCATGCCCGTGTCATCACAATGCCCCATGAGCTTTGTCATCACAATGTTCAATACACTTGTCATCACAAGTCTCTGTGACCTTTGTCACCACAATGCTCCATGAACTTTTCATCACGATGCTCTGTGACCTTTGTCATCACAATTCACTATGCGTTTCTCAGCACAATGTTCCGTGACCCTTGTCATCACAATGCTCCATGCGCTTGTCATTAAAATGCTCCATGATCTTTGTCATCACCAAGCTCCATGACCCTTGGCATCACAATGCTCCATGCGCTTGTCATCAAAATGCTCCATGATCTTTGTCATCACCAAGCTCCATGACCCTTGGCATCAGAATGATCCATGCCATTCTCATCACAATGCTTCCTGAAGCCTCTCATCACATTGCTTCCATGTCCTTATCATCACAAAACTCCATGATGATTGTCATCAAAATGAACGATTCCCTTCTCATCACAATGTTCCATGTCCTTGTCAATACAATTCTCCATGACCCATGTATCACAGTGTTCCTTACCCTTGTCATCATAATGCTCCATGCCCACTCTCATCAGAATAATCCATGAAAAGTTTCAGACCAATGCTCCATAAACTTGTAATCACAATGCTCCATTACCCCTGTCATGACAATGCTCCATAACCCCTGCCATCAAAATGTTCCACGGCCTTTTCATCACAAGGATCCATAACCCTTGTCATTACAATGATCCAAGACCCCTGTAATCACAATGCTCCATGCCTTTGTCATCACACAGCTCAATGACGCATGTCATCAGAATGCTCCATGGCTTTCTCATCACAATGCTCCATACCCTTGCCATCACAATATTCCATTACCCCTGTCATAACAATGCTCCATGACCACTGTCATAATGATGTTCCACGGCCTTGTCATCACAATGCTACATGAACCCTGTCATCACAATGCTCCGTGACTCCAGTCATCACAGTGCTTCATGAACTTTGTCATCACAATGGTCCATGCCCTCATCATCACAATTCTCTGCGACCTTTGTCACCACAATGCTCCATGAACTTTTCATCACAATGCTCTCTGACCATTGTCATCACAATGCTCTATGCCTTTCTCAGCACAATGCTCCATGACCCTTGTCATCACAATGCTCCATGTGCTTCTCAGCACATTGCTCCATGACCCATGTTATCAAAATTTGCCATGCGAGTGTCATCACTGTGCTCCACAATATTGTCATCACAATGCTCCATAAACCTTGTCATCAATATGCTCCAGGCACGTCTCAACAAAATGCTCTCTCACAACTGATATCACTATGTTCCATCACAAGTCATCACAATACTCCCTCACCCCTGTCATCACAATGTTCCATGACCCCTGTCATCACATTGATACATGCACTTATCATCACAATGTTCGATGACCCCTGACATCACAATGTTCCATAACCCCTGTCATCAAAATCTTCCATGACCTTTTTCATCAAATTGCTCCATGACCCTGTCATCACAATGCTCCCTTCCCTTCACAACACAATGCACCACGAACTTGTCATCAAAATGCTCCATGACATTTGTCGTCACACATCTCCATGACAATTGGCATCACAATGCTCCATGTCATTGTGATCACAGTGCTCCATGAAACCTCTCATCACATTGTTCCATGCCATTGTCATCACAAAGCTCCAAGACGCTTGCCATCACAATGCTCGTTGCCCTTCTCATCACAATGCTCCATGTCCTTGTCATTATAATCCTCCATGACCCATGTATCACAGTGTTCCTTGACCTTGTCATCAGAATGCTCCATGCCCACTCTCATCACAATAATCCTGAAACTTTTCAGACCAATGCTCCATGTCCTAGTCATCACAGTGCTCCATTACACCTGTCATAACAATGCTCCATGACCCCTGCTATCACAATGATCCACGGCCTTTTAATCACAAGGCTCCATGACTCTTGTCATCACAATGCTCCAAGACACCTGTAATCACAATGCTCCATGCAATTGTCATCACAAAGCTCCTTGACGCATGTCATCAGAATGCTCTATGGCCTTCTCATCACAATGTTCCATGCCCTTGTCATCACAATGCTCCAAGTCCCCTGTATTCACAATGCTCCATGCCCTTGTCATCACAAAGATCCATGACGCATGTCATCAGAATGCTCCTTGGCCTTCTCATCACAATGCTCCATGCCCTTGTCATCACAATGTTCCAAGACCCCTGTAAACACAATGCTCCATGCCTCTTTTCATCAGTATGGTCCATGAGACTTGTCATCACAAGGCTCCATGATCTTCTCAACACAATGCTCCAGGACTTTGTCATCACAATGCTTCACGACCTTCTCATCAAGATTCTAAATGGCCCTTGTGATCATAATGTTCCAAGCCCTAATCATCACAATGCCCCATTATCTTTGTTATCACATTCCTCCATGACACTTGGCATCACAATGCCCCACGCCATTGTCATCGCAATGGAACATGACATATGTCATCACAATGCTCCCTGACACCTGTCTTCACAATACTCCATGACCTTTTCTTCACAATACTCCATGCCCTTGTCAGCACAATCCGCCATGCCGAATGTCATCACAATAATCCATGAAACTTGTCAGACCAATGCTCCATGCCCTTGTCATCACAATGCTCCATGCCCTTGTCATCACAATTCTCCATGACCCCACACATCATAATTCTCCGTGAATCCAGTCATCACAATGCTTTATGACCATTGTCATCACAATGGTCCATTCCCTCATTATCACAGTTCTCTGTAACACGTTTCATCACAATGCTCCATGCCTTTGTAAGCATAATGCTCCATGACCCTTGTCATCACATTGATCCATGCGCTTGTCAGCACAATGCTCCACAACCTTATCATCACAACACTCCATAAACCTTGTCATCACAATGCTCCTTGCACTTCTCATCTAAATGCTCTCTCACCACTGATATCACAATGTTCCATTACTACTCATCACAATACTCCCTCACCCCTTTCATCACAATGTTCCATGATCCCTATCATCAAAATGCTACATGTCCTTATCATCATAATGCTCCATGACCACTGACATCACAATGTTCCATAACCCTATCATGAAAATGTTCCCTGACGATTTTCATCAAATTGCTCCATGACCCTGTCATCACAATGCTCCCTGCCCTTCTCATCACAATGCACAACGCTCTTGTCATCAAAATGCTCCATGACCTTTGTCATCACAAACTCCATGACCCTTGGCATCACAATGCTCCATGCCATTGTCATCACAATGCTCCATGAAACCTATCATCACATTGTTCCTTGCTCTTGTCATCACAAAGCTCCATGATGCTTGTCATCACAATGCTCGATGCCTTTCTCATCACAGTGATCCATGCCCTTGTCATTACAATCCCCTATGACCCATGTATCACCATCGTTCTGTGCCCTTGTCATCACATTGCTCCATGCCCACTCTCATCACAATAATCCATGAAACTTTTCAAACCAATACTCCATGCCCTTGTCATCACAATGCTCCATGACAACTGTCATCAGAATGCTCCATGCCCCTTGTCATTACAGTGCTCCATGAGGCTCGTCATCACAATTATTCATGGCCTTCTCATCACAGTGCTCCACGGTCTTGCTATCACAATGCTCCTGTCCCTGGTAATCACAATGCTCCGTTCCCTTGTAATAACAATGCTCCATGTCCCTTGTCATCAGAGTTATCCACGTCCTTGTCATCACAATGCTCCATGACACTTCTCATCACAATGTTACATGCACTTGTCATCATAATTTTCCATGAAATTGTCATCTAAATGCCAAATGACCCCTGTCATAGCAAGCTCTATGCCTTTGTCATCAAAATTCTACACGACATTGTCATCAAAATTCTCAGTGTCCATTGTCATCACAATGCTCCATGCCCTTGCCATCCCAATGCTCCATGACCCCTGTAATCACAATGCTCCATGACGCTTGTCATCACAATGCTCCATGACACTTGTCATCGAAATGCTCCATGCATTTTTCAGCAAAATGCTACATGACCTTGTCATCACAATGCTCCATGCGCTTGTCATCAAAATACTCCATTCCCATTGCATCAAAATCCTCCATGAACCTTGGGTTCACATTGCTTCATGCCCTTGTCATCACAATGATCCATGCTCCTTGAAATGAAAATGATACATGACTTCTGTCATCACAATGCTCCAAAGCCTTGTGATCACAATGTTCATAACACTTGTCATCATAACGCTCCATGATGCCTGTCATCACAATGCTCCATGAAATTTGTCATCACAATGCTCAATACACTTGTCACCACAATGCTCCCTGAAACTTGTCATCAGAATGCTCCTTGAACACTGTCATGAAAAGGCTCCATGCCTTTTTCATCACAATGCTCCATGACCTTTTCATCAAAATGCTCCATGCCATTGTCATCACATTACTCCACAAGCTTGTCATCAGAATGGTCCATGACACTTGTCATCACAATGATCCATGACACCTGTCATCACAATGCTCCATGCCCCTTGTCATTACAGTGCTCCATGATGATCCTCATCACAATTATCCGTGGTCTTCTCATGACAATGCTCCACGGTCTTGTCATCCCAATGCTCCATGCCCTGGTCATAACAATTCTACATGTCCTTTTCATCACAATGCTCCATGACACTTCTCATCAAAATGTTACATGCTCTTGTCAATACAATTCTCCATGCACTTGTCATGGCAATGCTCCATGACCCCTGTCATAGCAAGTTCCATGCGCTTGTCATCACAATGCTTCACCACCTTGTCATCAAAATTCTCAAAGGCCCTTGTCATCACAATGCTCCATGATGTTGTCATCACAATGCTTCATGACCTTGTCATCACGAAGCTCCAAGCCCTTGTCATCACAATGCTCCATTACCTTTGTCATCACAATCCTCCATGACACTTGGCATTCCAATGCCCCATGCCATTCTCATCAAAATGGACCATGACATATGTCATCCCAATACTCCCTGACACCTGTCTTCACAATACTGTATGACCTTGTCATCACAATGCTCCATGCCCTTGTCATCACAATGTGCCATGCCCACTGTCATCACAATAATCCATAAAACTTGTCAGAGCAATGCTCTATGCCCATGTCATCACAATGCTCCATTCCCGTGTCATCACAATGCTCCGTGACTCCAGTCATCACAGTGTTTTATGAACTTTGTCATCACAATGGTCCATGCTTTCATCATCACAAGTCTCTGTGACTTTGTCACCACAATGCTCCATGAACTTTTCATAACAATGCTCTCTGACCCTTGTCATCAAAATGCTCTATGCCTTTCTCAGCACAGTGCTCCATCCCCCTTTTCATCACAGTGCTCCATGTGCTTGTCAGCACATTGCTCCATGACCCATGTTATCACAATGTGCCATGCGCTTGTCATCACAATGCTCCACAAACTTGTCATCACAATGCTCCATAAACCCTGGTCATCACAATGCTCCATGCACTTCTGAACAAAATGCTCTCTCACAACTGATATCACTATGTTCCATCACTAGTCATCACAATACTTCCTCACCCCTGTCATCACTATGTTCCATGACCACTGACATCACTATGTTCCATAACCCCTGTCATCAAAATGCTCCATGACCCTTTTCAGCAAAATGCTCCATGACCCCTGACATCACAATGTTCCATAACCCATATCATCAAAATCTTCCATGACCTTTTTCATCAAATTGCTCTTCGACTCTGTCATCACAATGCTCCCTTACCTTCACAACACAAGGCACCACGCCCTTGTCAAAAAAATGCTCCATGACATTTGTCGTCACATATCTCCATGACACATGGCATCACAATGCTCCATGCCATTGTCATCAAGATGATCCATGAACCCTCTGATCACATTGTTCCATGCTCTTGTCATCACAAAGCTCCATGACATTTGTCATCACAATGCTCGATGCCCTTCTCATCACAATGCTCCATGCCCTTGTCATTACAATCCTCCATGACCAATGTATCACAGTGTTCCGTGCCCTTGTCATCACAATGCCCCATGCCCACTCTCATTACAATAATCCATGAAATTTTCAGAACAATGCTGCATGCCCTTGTCATCACAATGCTCCATGACGCCTGATATCACAATGTTCCATAACCCCTGGCATCAAAATGCTTCATGACCCTATTCATCACAAAGCTCCATTACCCCTGACATCACAATATTCCATATCCCCTGTCGTCAAAATGATCCATGACCCTTTTCATCAAATTGTTTCATGACCCTGTCATCACAATGTTCCCTGCCCCTCTCATCACAATGCACAACGCCATTGTCATCAAAATGCTCCATGACCTTTGTCATCACAAAAGTCCATGTCTCTCGTCATCACAATTTTCCATGGTCTTCTCATCACAATGCTGCATGACCTTTGTCATCACAATGCTCAGTACACTGGTCATCACAATGCTCCCTGACACTTGTCATCAGTATGCTCCTTGAACCCTCTCATGACAACGCTCCATGCCTTTTTCATCACAATGATCCATGCCCTTTTCATCACAATGCTCCATGCCATTGTCATCAAAATACTCCACAAGCTTATCATCAGAATGCTCCGTGACCCTTGTCATCACAATGCTCCATGACCCCTGTCATGACAATGTTCCATGACCCCTGTCATCACAATGCTCCATGACAACTGTCATCAGAATGCTCCATGCCACTTGTCATTACAGTGCTCCATGAGGCTTGTCATCACAGTTATTCATGGCCTTCTCATCACAGTGCTCCACGGTCTTGTTATCACAATGCTCCTGTCCCTGGTAATCACAATGCTCCATTCCCTGGTAATAACAATGCTCCATGTCCCTTGTCATCAGAATTCTACATGTCCTTGTCATCAAAGTGCTCCATGACACTTCTCATCACAATGTTACATGCACTTGTCATCAAAGTTTTCCATGAAATTGTCATCTCAATGCCATATGACCCCTGTCATAGCAAGCTCCATGCCTTTGTCTTCAAAATTCTTCACGACATTGTCATCAAAATTATCAATATCCGCTGTCCTCACAATGCTCCAAGCCCTTGTCATCACAATGCTCCATGACCCTTGATATCACAGTGCTCCAAGCCGTTGTCAACACAATGCTCCATTACCTTTGTCATCACAATACTCCATGACACCTGGCATCACAATGCCCCATGCCATTGTCACCACAATGGGCCATGACATATGTCATCACAATGCTCCCTGACACCTCTTTTCACAATACTCTATGACCTTGTCATCACAATGCTCCATGCCCTTGTCATCACAATGCGCCATGCCCACTCTCATCACAATAGTCCATAAATCTTGTCACAGCAATGCTCTATAACCCTGTCATCACAATGCTCCATGCCCTAGTCATCACAATGCTTCATGACCATGTGATCACAATGCTCCGTGACTCGTCATAACAATGATTCAAGAACTTTGTCATCACAATGGTCCATACCCTCGTCATCACAAGTCTCTGTGACTTTGTCACCACAATGCTCCATGAACTTTTCATCACAATGCTCTCTGACACTGGTCATCACCATATTCTGTGCCTTTTTCAGAACAATGCTCCCTAACCCTTGTCATAAGAGTGCTCCATGTGCTTGTCAGCACATTGATCCATGACCCATGTTATCACAATGTGCCATGCACTTGTCATCAAAATGTAACCAAGTTGAGGTTCTTGTAAGCAGTGCAGCCCTATATTTTGGGGTGGCTCTGTCTTATTGATTTTCAGTTTTCCCAAGGTATATTCCCTAGACTGGAAGTGCCCTTGGCTCTGCAGCTCTGGTGTTTACTTGTTTTAGGGAACACAATGCACTCCTCCAGAGAGGCCGTTGGCAATTTACATCCCGCCAATCAGCATAACTAGGCTCCCTGTTCTACAGGGCCTATCTTGCCTTTCTGGTTTTACACATTTTGTGGATGTCCCTGTTCACCTGTGGGAAATGATACTTCTTAGTAGTGCAGATTTGCATTGCCCGCTTTGTTGCTTGGCCAAATGGGCGAATATATTCAGGAGAAAACGCATATGCACTTTTTGGCCAAGTGCATCATTGTCGAAGTTGTGCCCCTCTTCCTGTGCTTTAAAGGCGATTCCAATGTACCTCTTGAAATCAGTTTCCTGCTATTCTGCCTTGTTTTCAAGTCCTCCTCAGTTTCTTCCCTCAACAGATTTTTGGTCGATAGTTGTCCTTTATTACTCTGTCAGTTTTTGAAATGCTTAGCCCCGGAGCTCCATTGTTCAACTCGTTATTTGTGAGCCGACCGCAAATCCACAATTCTGGTTCAGGACATATACTGGTTCCTGGCGGGTGGCTGAGACTTTGGTTAATTTTTCTTCCTTAACGGAATTTAGAGTGACAAATGCCGGGCCAGATGCCTAACAGCTACTCTCTCATTGGTTCTCCCTCTTCCCTTTCATCCTCTGCCAAATTCGCAACTTCTGCGAACCAGGAGGTTAAAGAGGCTGTCTCTGCAAGTTGGGAGATTGATAGTTAAGCAGTTGGAAATTCAAACCGGAGCACCAGGAGAGGTACTATTAGTTGAGTTTTAGAAAACTTTCGTATTTACAGTGTGTCCATTGTCTATGTTTCCCGTACATGTTATAGTTGTAGTAATATTCCCTTGAACCTGGAGAGTTGGGACCTTTGGAATGTGTGCCACTCATTTTTGCTTTAAATGGTCTGCATTTGCTCACTGAATCTCACCAAACCGCTCAGTCCCAAGTGTCCAGGCTTATGCCACATCCAGCTGTCCTTGTACACAGGGCCATTCCAGGTTTCATCAGAGCCCCTAAAGGAATTGTAAAGAATTTCCCTGTTTTTTTGTTTTGTTTTTGAAATTCTTTTTATAGTGGGTTTGAGCTGATTCTCACTGCCATGTTTATGCCAGTCTAGACCCACTTGATTCCCTTATGGAGACATATCAATACATAGGTTTTAAGATTCTTACTAGTCAGATATATTCCTCTGTGGGAAATATGGGGTTTTGAGTCCCTTTCACTGAGGAAGGTGTAGGTCTTTTCTATTCCATATTTGGTTTTTGGAACGGTAGCTGTACTAATATCAAACTCTGGTTTTATGCATCACCCAACCCCTCCTTCCCCATTAAGCAGGCATAAGAATGTTTTTTAAATGTGAGACTCTGTTCTCTTTCCTAACTCAGTTGATGTGTAGCCATGTATACAGGATCGTCGTAAGTGATATCTTATGATAAGTTTCTTTTTCACTGTGACTTATTTCACTTAGAATCATCGTACCTGAATCCACTCATTTTGCTGCTACTGGCCTTATGACATTGATTTCATTGCTGAGGGATATTCCATCGTACGTAATTACCACAATTTCTTCAACGACTTTTGTCTTTCCTGGGATATTTAAGTTGTACCCAAGTTGAGATTCTTGTAAGCAGTGCAGCCCTAAATTTTGGGGTGGCTCTCTCTTATTGATTTTCAGTTTTCCCAACGTTTATTGCCTAGAAATGAAGTGCCCTTGGCTCTGTAGCTCTGTTGTTTACTTGTTTTAGGGAACACAATGCACTCCTCCAGAGAGGCAGTTGGCAATTTAAATCCCGCCCATCAGCATAACTAGACTCCCTGTTCTCCAGGGCTTGTCTTGACTTTCTGGTATTTACACATTTTGTGGATGTCCCTGTTCACCTGTGGGAAATGATGCTTTTTGTAGTGCAGATTTGCATTGCCCGCTTGGTTGCTTGGCCAAATGGGCATATGCGTTTTCTCCTGAATATATTCAGGAGAATACGCACATGCACTTTTTGCCAAGTGCATCATTGTCGAAGTTGTGGCCCTCTTCCTGTGCTTTATAGGCGATTTCAATGTACATCTTGAAATCTGTTTCCTTCTATTCTGCCTCGCTTTCAAGTCTGCCTCGTTGCCTTCCCTCAACAGATTTTTGGACGAGAGTTGGCCTTTTTTAATCTGCCATTTTGTGAATTGCTGTGTCGCTGAGCTCCATTTTTCAACTCATTTTGTGTGAGCTGACCGCAAATCCACGATTTTGGTTTAGGACCTATACTGGTGCCCGGCGGGTGGCTGAGACTTTGGTTAATTCTTCTTACTGCCGGGAAATTAGAGTGACATGTGCCCGTCCAAATGCCTAACAGCTACTCTCTCATTGGTTCTCTATCTTTCCTTTCATCCTCTGCCTAATTTGCAACCTGTGAGAACCAGGAGATTAAAGGGGCTGTCTCTCCAAGATGGGAGATTGATAGTAAAGCAGTTGGAAACTCAAACCGAAGCACCAGGAGAAGGACTACTACTTGAGTTTTAGAAACCTTTCGTATTCACTGTGTGTCCATTCTGTTGGTTTCCCGTACATGTTATAGCTGTAGTAATATTCCCTTCAACCTAGAGAGTTGGGATCCTTGGAATGTGTGCCACGCATTATTGCTTTAAGTGGTCTGCATTTGCTGACCCAATCTCACCAATCCTCTCAGTCCCAAGTGTCCAGCCTTATGCCACATCCAGCTGTCGTTGTAGATTGGGTCATTCCAGGTTTCATCAGAGCCACTGAAGGAATTGTAAAGAATTTCCCTATTTTTTTGTTTTGTTTTTGAAATTCCTTTTTATAGTGTGTTTGAGATGATTCTCACTGCCATGTTTATGCCTGTCTAGACACACTTGATTCCCTTACGGCGACATATCAATAAATAGGTTTTAAGGTTCTTACTACTCAGATATATTCCTCAGCGGAAAATATGGGGTTTTCAGTCCCTATCACTGAGGAAGGTTTAGGACTTGTATAATCCGTAGTTGGTTTTTGGAACGGTACCTGTACTAATATCAAACTCTGGTTTTATGCATCACCCAACCTCTCCTTTCCCCGTAAGCAGGCATAAGATTGTTTTCTAAATGTGAGACTCTGTTCTGTTTCCTAACTCAGTTCATGTGTAGCCATGTTTACAGGACTTCATAAGTGATATCTTATGATAAGATTCTTTTTCTCTGTGACTTATTTCACTTAGAATCACCGTACCTGAATCCAATCATTTTGCTGCTACTGGCCTTATGACATTCATTTCATGGCTGAGGGATATTCCATCATACGTAAGTACCACAATTTCTTGAACCATTTTTGTCTTTCCTGGGATATTTCATTTGAACCCAAGTTGAATTTCTTGTAAGCAGTGCAGCCCTAAATTTTGGGGTGGCTTTGTCTTATTGATTTTCAGTTTTCCCAAGCAATATTCCCTAGACTGGAAGTGCCCTTGGATCTGTAGCTCTGTTGTTTACTTGTTTTAGGGAACACAATGCACTCCTCCAGAGAGGCAGATGGCAATTTACATCCTGCCCACCAGCATAACTAGGCTCCCTCTTCACCAGGACCTATCTTGCCTCTCTGGTTTTTACACATTTTGTGGGTGTCCCTGTTCACCTGTGGGAAATGATGCTTCTTTGTAGTGCAGATTTGCATTGCCCGCTTGGTTGCTTGGCCAAATGGGCATATGCGTTTTCTCCTGAATATATTCAGGAGAAAACGCATACTCCCTTTTTGGCCAAGTGCATCATTGTCGAAGTTGTGTCCCTCTTCCCGTGTTTTAAAGGCGATTCCAATGTACCTCTTGAAATCTGTTTCCTGCTATTCTGGCTCGCTTTCAAGTCTGCCTCATTGCCTGCCCTCAACAGATTTTTGGACGATAGTTGTCCTTTATTACTCTGCCAGTTTGTGAATTGCTGTGCCCCTGAGCTCCATTTTTCAACTCGTTTTTTGTGAGCTGATGGCAGGTCCAAAATTTTGGTTCAGAAACTATCCTGGTTCCCGGCAGTAGGCTGAGACTTTGGTTAATTCTTCTTCCTGCCAGGAAATTAGAGTGACATGTTCCAGTCCAAATGCCTAACAGCTACTCTCTCATTAGGGCTACATCTTCCCTTTCATCCTCTGCCAAATTTGCAACCTGTGTGAACCAGGAGGTTAAAGGGGCTATCTCTCCATGTTGGGAGATTGATAGTAAAGCAGTTGGAAATTCAAACCGGAACACCAGGAGAGGGACTATTAGTTGAGTTTTAGAAACCTTTCGTATTCACAGTGTGTCCATTCTCTATGTTTCCCATACATGTTATAGCTGTAGTAATATTCCCTTCAACCTGGAGAGTTGGGACCCTTGGAATGTGTTCCACGCATTATTGCTTTAAATGGTCTGCATTTGCTCACGGAATCTCACCAATCCTCCTAGTCCCAAGTGTCCAGCCTTATGCCACATCCAGCTGTCATTTTAGATAGGGTCATTCCAGGATTCATCAGAGCCCCTGTAGGAATTGTAAAGAATTTCCCTGTTTTTTTGTTTTGTTATTGAAATTCCTTTTTATAGTGGGTTTGAGCTGATTCTCAGTGCCAAGTTTATGCGAGTCTAGACACACTTGGTTACCTTACGGAAACTTATCAGTACACTGGTTTTAAGATTCTTACTAGTCAGATATATTCCTCTGCGGGAAATATGGGTTTTTGAGTCCCTTTCACTGAGGAAGGTGTATGTCTTGTCTATTCCATACTGGGTTTTTGGAACGGTTCCTGTACTAATATCAAACTCTGGTTTTATGCATCACCCCACCTTTCCTTCACCCTTAAGCAGGCACAAGAGTGTTTTCTAAATGTGAGACTCTGTTCTCTTTCCTAACGCAGTCCATGTGTATCCCGCCATGTTTACAGGAACTTCATAAGTGATATCTTATGATGTTTCTTTTTCTCTGTGACTTATTTCACTTAGAATCATCGTACCTGAATCCACTCATTTTGCTGCTACTGGCCTTATGACATTGATTTCATGGCTGAGGGATATTCCATCTTACGTAAGTAACACAATTTCTTGAACCATTTTTGTCTTTCCTTGGATATTTAAGGTGTACCCAATTTGAGGTTCTTCTAAGCAGTGCAGCCCTAAATTTTGGGGTGGCTCTGTCTTATTGATTTTCAGTTTTCCCAAAGTATATTCCCTAGACTGGAAGTGTCCTTGGCTCTGTAGCTCTGTTTTTAACTTGTTTTAGGGAACACAGTGCACTCCTCCTGAGAGGCAGTTGGCAATTTACATCCTGCCCATCAGCATAACTAGGTTCCCTGTTCTCCAGTGCCTGTCTTGCCTTTCTGGTTTTTACACATTTTGTGGATGTCCCTTTTGACCGGTGGGAAGTGATACTTCTTTGTAGTGCAGATTTGCATTGCCCCCTTTCTTGCTTTGCCAAAAAGGGTGTATGCGTTTTCTCATGAATATAATCTGGAGAAAACGCATATGCCTTTATTGGCCAAGTGCATCATTGGCGAAGTTGTGCCCCTCTTCCTGTGCTTTAAAGGTGATTCCAATGTACCTCTAGAAATCTATTTCCTGCTATTTTGGCTCGCTTTCAAGTCCGTCTCGTTGCCTTCCCTCAACAGATTTTTGAACGATAGTTGTCCTTTATTATGCTGCCAGTTTGTGAATTGCTGTGCCCCTGAGCTCAATTTTTCATCTCGTTTTTTGTGAGCTGACCGCAAGTCCAAAATTTTGGTTCAGGACCTATACTGGTTCCCCGCAGGTGGATGAGACTTTGGTTAATTCTTCTTCCTGAGAGGAAATTTGAGTGACATGTGCCCGTCCATATGCCTAAGAGCTACTCTCTCATTGTTTCTCCCTCTTCCCTTACATCCTCTGCCCAATTGGCAACCTGTGCGAACCCGGAGGTTAAAGGGGCTGTCTCTCCAAGTTGGGAGATTGATAGTAAAGCAGTTTGAAAATCAAACCGTAGCACCAGGAGAGAGACTATTAGTTGAGTTTTAGAAACATTTCGTATTCACAGTGTGTCCATTCTCTAGTTTTCCCGTACATATTATAGCTGTAGTAATATTCCCTTCAACCTGGAGAGCTGGGACCCGTGGAATGTGTACCACGCATTATTGCTTTAAATGGTCTGCATTTGCTCACCGAATCTCACCAATCCTCTCAGTCCCAAGTGTCCAGCCTTATGCCACATCCATCTGTGGTTGTAGATAGGGTCATTCCAGGTTTCATTAGAGCCCCTAAAGGAATTGTAAAGAATTTCCCTGTTTTTTTGTGTTGTTTTTGAATCTCCTTTTTATAGTGGGTTGGAGCTGATTCTCACTGCCATTTTTTCCCCAGTCTATACATACATGATTCCCTTACGGAGACATATCAATACATAGGTTTTAAGATTCTTACTAGTCAGATATATTCCTCTGAGGGAAATATGGGGTCTTGAGTCCCTTTCACTGAGGAAGGTGTAGGTCTTGTCTATTCCATATTTGGTTTTTGGAATGGTACCTGTACGAATATCAAACTCTGGTTTTATGCATCACCCCTCCTCTCCTTTCCCCTTAAGAAGGCATAAGAGTGTTTTCTAAATGAGAGGCTCTTTTCTCTTTCCTAACTCTGTTCATGTGTATCCATGTTTACAGGATATTCATAAGTGATATCTTATGATAAGTTTCTTTTGCTCTGTGACTTATTTCACTTAGAATCATCGTACCTGAATCCACTCATTTTGCTGCTGCTGGCCTTATGACATTGATTTCATGGCTGAGGGATAATCCATCGTACGTAAGTACCAAAATTTCTTTAACCAATTTTGTCTTTCCTTGGATATTTAAGGTGTACCCAAGTTGAGGTTCTTGTAAACAGTGCAGCCCTAAGTTTTGGGGTGGCTGTGTCTTATTGATTTTCAGTTTTCCAATGTATATTCCCTAGACTGGAAGTGCCCTTGGCTGTTTAGCTCTGTTGTTTAATTGTTTTAGGGAACACATTGCACTCCTTCAGAGAGGCGGTTGGCAATTTACATCCTGCCCTTCAGCATAACTAGGCTCCCTGTTCTCCAGGGCCTGTCTTGCCTTTCTGGTTTTTACACATTTTGCAGATGTCCCTTTTGACCCTTGGGGAGTGATAATTCTTTTTAATGCAGATTTACATTGCCTGATTGCTTGCTTGGCCAAAAAGGGCGTATGCATTTTCTCCTGAATATATTCAAGAGAAAACGCATACGACCTTTTTGGCCAAGTGCATCATTGTCGAAATTGGACCCCTCTTCCTGTGCATTGAAGGCAATTCCAATGTACCTCTTGAAATGTGTTTCCTGCTATTCTGGCTCGCATTCAAGTCTGCCTCGTTGCCTTCCCTCAACAGATTTTTGGACGATAGTTGTCCTTTATTACTCTGCCATTTTGTGAATTGCTGTGCCCCTGAGCTCCATTTTTCAACACGTTTTATGTGAGCTGACCGCAAGTCCAAAATTTTGCTTCAGGAACAATACTGTTTGCCGGCGGTTGGCTGAGACTTTGATTAATTCTTCTTCCTGCCGGGAAATTGGAATGACATGTCCCCGTCCAAAGGCCTAACAGCTATTCTCTCATGGGTTCTCCATCTTCCCTTTCATCCTCTGCCAAATTGGCAACCTGTGAGAACCAGGAGGTTAAAGGGGCTGTCTCTCCAAGATGGGAGTTTGATAGTAAAGCAGTTGGAAATTCAAACCAGAGCACCAGGAGAGGGACATTTTGTTGAGTTTTAGAAACCTTTCATATTCACACTGTGTCCATTCTCTAGGTTTCCCGTACATGTTATAGCTGTAGTAATATTCCCTTCAATCTGGAGAGTTGGGACCCTTGGAATGTGAGCCACGCATTATTGCTTTAAATGGTCTGCATTTGCTCACCAAATATCACCAATCCTCTAAGTCACAAGTGTCCAGCCTTATGCCACATCCAGCTGTCATTGTAGATAGGTTCATTCCAGGTTTCATCAGAGACCCTGAAGGAATTGTAAAGAATTTCCCTGTTTTTTTGTTTTGTTTTTGAAATTCCTTTTTACACTATATTTGAGCATATTCTCACTGCCATGTTTATGCCTGTCTGGACACACTTCATTCCCTTACGGAGACATATCAATACATAGGTTTTAAGATTCTTACTAGTCAGATATATTCCTCTGCGGGAAATATGGTGTTTTGAGTCCCTTTCACTGAGGAAGGTGTAGGTCTTGATTATTCTCTAGTTGATTTTTGGAACGGTACCTGTACTAATATATAACTCTGGTCTTATGCATTACCCCACCTCTCTTTCCCCCTTAAACAGCCATAAGAGTGTTTTCTAAATGTGAGACTCTGTTCTCTTTCCTAACTCAGTTCATGTGTAGCCATGTTTACAGGACCTTCATAAGTGATATCTTATGATAAGTTTCTTTTTCTCTGTGACATATTTCACTTAGATTAATCGTACCTGAATCCACTCATTTTGCTGCTATTGGCCTTATGACATTGATTTCATTGCTGAAGAATATTCCATCGTACGTAATTAACACAGTTTCTTGAACCATTTTTGTCTTTCGTGGGAAATTGAAGGTGTACCCAATTTGAGGTTCTTGTAAGCAGTGCCGCCCTAAATTTTCGGGTGGCTCTGTCTTATTGATTTTCAGATTTCCCAAGGTATATTCCCTAGACTGGAAGTGCCCTTGGTTCGGTAGCTCTCTTGTTTATTTTTTTAGAGAACACAGTGAACTCCTCCACAAAGGCAGTTGGTAATTTACATCCCGCCCATCAGCATAACTGGGCTCTCTGTTCTCCAGGGCCTGTCTTGCCTTTCTGGTTTTTACACATTGTGCGGATGTCCCTTTTGACCGGTGGGAAGTGATACTGCTTTGTAGTGCAGATTTGCATTGCCCGCCTGCTTGCTTGGCCAAAATGGTGTAAGCGTTTTCTCCTGAATATATTCAGGAGAAAACGCATACACAATTTTTGGCCAAGTGCATCATTGTCGAAGTTGTGCCCCTCTTCCTGTGCTTTAAAGGCGATTCCAATGTACCTCTTGAAATCTGATTCCTGCTATTCCGGATCGCATTCAAGTCAGCCTCGTTGCCTTCCCTCAGCAGATTTTTGGACGATAATTTTCCCTTATTACTCTGCCAGTTTGTGAATTGCTGTTCCCCTGAGGTCCATTTTTCAACTCGTTTTTTGTGAGCTGTACGCAAGTCCAAAATATTGGTTCAGTACCTATACTGGTTCCCGGCGTGTGACTGAGACTTTGGCTAATACTTCTTCCTGCCAGGAGATTAGAGAGACTAATGCCGGTCCAAATGCCTAACAGCTACTCTCTCATTGGTTGTCCATCTTCCCTTTCATCCTCCACCAAATTGGCAACATGTGAGAACCTGGAGGATAAAGGGGGGGGCTGTTTCTCTAAGTTGGGAGATTGATAGTAAAGCATTTGGAAATTCAAATCGGAGCACCAGGAAAGCGACTATTAGTTGAGTTTTAGAAACCTTTCGTATTCACAGTGTGTCCATTCTCTAGGTTTCCGGTACATGTTATAGCTGTAGTAATATCCCCTTCAACGTGGAGAGTTGGGACCCTTGGAATGTGTGCCACACATTATTGCTCTAAATGGTCTGCATTTGCTCACCGAATCTCACCAATCCTCTCAGTCCCAAGTGTCCAGCCTTATGCCACATCCAGCTGTCATTGTAGATAGTGTCATTCCAGGTTTCATCAGAGACCCTGAAGGAATTTTAAAGAATTTCCCTGTTTTTTTGTTTTGTTATTGAAATACCTCCTTAGTGGGTTTGAGCTGATTCTCACTGCCATGCTTATGCCAGTCTAGACACACTTGATTACCTTATGGAGACATATCGATACATAGGTTTTAAGATTTATACTAGTCAGATGTATTCCTCTGCGGGAAATATGGGGTTTTGAGTTCCTTTAACTGAGGAAAGTTTAGGTCTTGTCTATTCCGTATTTGGATTTTGGAACGGTACCTGTACTAATATCAATCTCTGGTTTTATGCATCACCACACCTCTCCTTCCCCCTTAAGAAGGCATAAGGGTGTTTTCTGAATGTGAGACTCTGTTCTCTTTCCTAACTCACTTCATGTGTAGCCATGTTTACAGGACCTTCATAAGTTATATCTTATGATAAGTTTCTTTTTCTCTGTGACTTATTTTCCTTAGAATCATCATACCTGAATCCAATCATTTTGCTGCTACTGGCCTTATGACATTGATTTCATGGCTGAGAGATATTCCATTGTACATAAGTACCACAATTTCTTGAACTATTTTTGTCTTTCCTGGGATATTTCAGGTGTACCCAAGTTGAGGTTCTTGTAAGCAGTGCAGCCCTAAATATTTGGGTGGCTCTGTCTTATTGATTTTCAGTTTTCCCAAGGTATATTCCCTAGACGGGAAGTGCACTTGGCTCTGTAGCTCTGTTGTTTACTTTTTTGGGGGGACACAATGCATTCTTCCAGAGAGGCAGTTGGCAATTTACATCCCGCCCATCAGCATAAATAGGCTCCCCGTTCTCCAGGGCCTGTGTTGCCTTTCTAGTTTTTACACATTTTGCAGATGTCCCTTTTGTCCAGTGGGAAGTGATACTGCTTTGTAGTGCAGATTTGCATTGCCCGCTTGCTTGCTTGGCCAAAAAGGGCCTATGCATTTTCTCCTGAATATATTCTGGAGAAAACTCATATGCACTTTTTGGCCAAGTGCATCATTGTCGACAATGAGCCCCTCTTGCTGTGCTTAAAAGGCGATTCCAAAGTACCTCTTGAAATTTGTTTCATGCTATTGGGCCTCGTTTTCAAGTCCGCCTCATTGCCATCCCTCAAAAGATTTTTGGACGATAGTTGTCGTTCATTACGCTGCCAGTTTTTGAATTGCTGTGCCCCAGAGCTATATTTTTCAACTCGTTTTTTGTAACCTGACAGCAAATCCACAATTTTGGTTGAGGAACTGTACTGGTTCCTGGAGGGTGACTGAGACTTTGGTTAATATTTCTTCCTGACGGGAAATTAGAGTGACATGTGCCAGTCCAAATGCCTAACAGCAACTCTCTCATTGGTTCTCCATCTTACCTTTCATCCTCTGCCAATTGGCAACATGTGAGAACCAGGAGGTTAAAGGGGCTGTCTCAACAAGTTGGGAGATTGATAGTAAAGCAGTTGGAAATTCAAACTGGAGCAACAGGAGAGGGATTATCAGTTGAGTTTTAAAAACCTTTCGTATTCACAGTGTGTCCATTCTCTAGGTTTCCCGTAAATGTTATAGCTGTAGTAGTATTCCCTTTAACCTGTGGAGTTGGGACCATGAGAATGTGTGCCACACATTATTGCTTTAAATGCTCTGCATTTCCTCACCGAATCTCACCAATCCTCTCAGTCCCAAGTGTCCAGACTTATGCCACATCCAGGTGTCATTGTAGATAGTGTCATTACAGGTTTCATCAGAGCCCCTGAAGGAATTGTAAACAATTTCCCTATTTTTTTGTTTTGTTTTTGAAATTCCTTTTTATATTGGGTTTGATCTGATTCTCACTGCCATGTTTATGCCACTTAGGACACACTTGATTCCCTTACGGAGACATATCAATACATATGTTTTAATATTCTTACTAATCAGATATATTCCTCTGCAGGAAATATGCGGTTTTGAGTCCCTTTCACTGAGGAAGGTGTAGGGATTGACTCTTCCATAGTTGATTTTTGCAACGGTACATGTACTAATATCAAACTCTGGTTTTATGCATCACCCCAACTCTCCTTCCCCCTTAAGCAGGCATAAGAGTGTTTTCTAAATGTGAGACTCTGTTCTCTTTCCTAACTCAGTTCATGTGTAGCCATGTTTACAGGACCTTCATAAGTGATATCTTATGATAAGTTTCTTTTTCTCTGTGACTTATTTCACTTAGAATCATCGTACCTGAATCCAATCATTTGGCTGCTACTGGCCTTATGACACTGATTTCATGGCTGAGGGATATTCCATCGTACGTATGTACCACAATTTCTTGAACCATTTTTGTCTTTCCTGGGATATTTCAGGTGTACCCAAGTTGAGGTTCTTGTAAGCAGTGCAGCCCTAAATTTTGGGGTGGTTCTGTCTTATTGATTTTCAATTTTCCCAAGGTATATTCCCTAGACTGGAAGTGCACTTGACTCTGTAGCTCTGTTGTTTACTTTTTTGGGGGAACACAATGCATTCTTCCAGAGAGGCAGTTGGCAATTTACATCCCGCCCATCAGCATAACTAGGCTCCCTGTTCTCCAGGGCCAATGTTGCCTTTCTAGTTTTTACACATTTTGCAGATGTCCCTTTTGTCCAGTGGGAAGTGATACTGCTTTGTAGTGCAGATTTGCATTGCCCGCTTGCTTGCTTGGCCAAAAAGGGCATATGCATTTTCTCCTGAATATATTCTGGAGAAAACTCATATGCACTTTTTGGCCAAATGCATCATTGTCGACAATGAGCCCCTCTTGCTGTGCTTAAAAGGCGATTCCAAAGTACCTCTTGAAATTTGTTTCATGCTATTGGGCCTCGTTTTCAAGTCCGCCTCATTGCCATCCCTCAAAAGATTTTTGGACGATAGTTGTCGTTCATTACGCTGCCAGTTTTTGAATTGCTGTGCCCCAGAGCTCCATTTTTCAACTCGTTTTTTTTTTTTTCTTTTTTTTTATTAGTTTCTGCTTTATAACAAAGTGAATCAGTCATACATATACATCTGTTCCCACATCCCCTCCCTCATGCATCTCCCTGCCTCCGACCCTCCCCATCCCACCCCTCCAGGCGGTCACAAAGCACCGAGCTGATCTCCCTGTGCTCTGCGGCTGCTTCCCACTATCAATCTACCTGACGTTTGGTAGTGTATATATGTCCATGCCTCTCTTTCCCTTTGTCACAGCTTACCCTTCCCCTTCCCCATATCCTCAAGTCCATTCTCAAGTAGGTCTGTGTCTTTATTCCCGTTTTACCCCTAGGTTCTTCATGACATTTTTTTTTAATTCCATATATATGTGTTAGCATACGGTATTTGTCTTTCTCTTTCTGACTTACTTCACTCTGTATGACAGACTCTAGGTCTATCCACCTCATTACAAATAGCTCAGTTTCGTTTCTTTTTATGGCTGAGTAATATTCCATTGTATATATGTGCCACATCTTCTTTATCCATTCATCCGATGATGGACACTTAGGTTGTTTCCAGCTCCAGGCTATTGTGAATAGAGCTGCAATGAACATTTTGGTACATGTCTCTTTTTGAATTATGGTTTTCTCAGGGTATATGCCTAGTAGTGGGATTGCTGGGTCATATGGTAGTTCTATTTTTAGTTTTTTAAGGAACCTCCATACTGTTCTCCATAGTGGCTGTACCAATTCACATTCCCACCAGCAGTGCAAGAGTGTTCCCTTTTCTCCACACCCTCTCCAGCATTTATTGTTTCTAGATTTCTTGATGATGGCCATTCTGACTGGTGTGAGATGATATCTCATTGTAGTTTTGATTTGCATTTCTCTAATGATTAATGATGTTGAGCATTCTTTCATGTGTTTGTTGGCAGTCTGTATATCTTCTTTGGAGAAATGCCTATTTAAGTCTTCTGCCCATTTTTGGATTGGGTTGTTTGTTTTTTTGCTATTGAGCTGCATGAGCTCTTTATAAATTTTGGAGATTAATCCTTTGTCAGTTGCTTCATTTGCAAATATTTTCTCCCATTCTGAGGGTTGTCTTTTGGTCTTGTTTATGGTTTCCTTTGCTGTGCAAAAGCTTTGAAGTTTCATTAGGTCCCATTTGTTTATCTTTGTTTTTATTTCCATTTCTCTAGGAGGTGGGTCCAAAAGGATCTTGCTGTGATTTATGTCATAGAGTGTTCTACCTATGTTTTCCTCTAAGAGTTTGATAGTGTCTGGCCTTACATTTAGGTCTTTAATCCATTTTGAGCTTATTTTTGTGTATGGTGTTAGGGAATGATCTAATCTCATACTTTTACATGTCCCTGTCCAATTTTCCCAGCACCACTTATTGAAGAGGCTGTCCTTTCTCCACTGTACATTCCTGCCTCCTTTATCAAAGATAAGTTGGCCATATATGCGTGGGTTTATCTCTGGGCTTTCTATCCTGATCCACTGATCTATCTTTCTGTTTTTATGCCAGTACCACACTGTCTTAATTACTGTAGCTTTGTAGTATAGTCTGAAGTCAGGCAGCCTGATTCCTCCAGCTCCGTTTTTCGTTCTCAAGATTGCTTTGGCTATTCGGGGTCTTTTGTTTTTCCAAACAAATTTTGAAATTTTTTGTTCTACTTCTGTGAAAAATGCCAGTGGTAGTTTGATAGGGATTGCATTGAATCTGTAGATTGCTTTGGGTAGTAGAGTCATTTTCACAATATTGATTCTTCCAATCCAGGAGCATGGTATATCTCTCCATCTATTTATATCATCTTTAATTTCTTTCATCAGTGTCTTATAATTTTCTGCATACAGGTCTTTTGTCTCCTTAGGTAGGTTTATTCCTAGATATTTTATTCTTTTTGTTGCAATGGTAAATGGGAGTGTTTTCTTGATTTCATTTTCAGATTTTTCATGATTAGTGTACAGGAATGCCAGAGATTTCTGTGCATTAATTTTGTATCCTGCTACTTTACCAAATTCATTGATTAGCTCTAGTAGTTTTTCGGTAGCATCTTTAGGATTCTCTATGTATAGCATCATGTCATCTGCAAACAGTGACAGCTTTACTTCTTCTTTTCCAATTTGGATTCCTTTTATTTCCTTTTCTTCTCTGATTGCTGTGGCTAAAACTTCCAAAACTATGTTGAATAAGAGTGGTGAGAGTGGGCAGCCTTGTCTTGTTCCTGATCTTAGTGGAAATGGTTTCAATTTTTCACCATTGAGGACAATGTTGGCTGTGGGTTTGTCATATATGGCCTTTATTATGTTGAGGAAAGTTCCCTCTATGCCTACTTTCTGCAGAGTTTTTATCATAAATGGGTGTTGAATTTTGTCGAAAGCTTTCTCTGCATCTATTGAGATGATCATATGGTTTTTCTCCTTCAACTTGTTAATATGGTGTATCACATTGATTGATTTGCGTATATCGAAGAATCCTTGCATTCCTGGAATAAACCCCACTTGATCATGGTGTATGATCCTTTTAATGTGCTGTTGGATTCTGTTTGCTAGTATTTTGTTGAGGATTTTTGCATCTATGTTCATCAGTGATATTGGCCTGTAGTTTTCTTTCTTTGTGACATCCTTGCCTGGTTTTGGTATCAAGGTGATGGTGGCCTCGTAGAATGAGTTTGGGAGTGTTCCTTCCTCTGATATTGTTTGGAAGAGTTTGAGAAGGATGGGTGTTAGCTCTTCACTAAATGTTTGATAGAATTCGCCTGTGAAGCCATCTGGTCCTGGGCTTTTGTTTGATGGAAGATTTTTAATCGCAGTTTCAATTTCAGTGCTTGTGATTGGTCTATTCATATTTTCTATTTCTTCCTGAGTCAGTCTTGGTAGGTTGTGCATTTCTAAGAATTTGTCCATTTCTTCCAGGTTGTCCATTTTATTGGCATAGAGTTGCTTATAGTAATCTCTCATGATCTTTTGTATTTCTGCAGTGTCAGTTGTTACTTCTCCTTTTTCATTTCTAATTCTACTGATTTGAGTCTTCTCCCTTCTTTTCTTGATGAGTCTGGCTAATGGTTTGTCAATTTTGTTTATCTTCTCAAGGAACCAGCTTTTAGTTTGGTTGATCTTTGCTATCGTTTCCTTCATTTCTTTTTCATTTATTTCTGATCTGATCTTTATGATTTCTTTCCTTCTGCTAACTTTGGGGGTTTTTTGTTCTTCTTTCTCTAATTGCTTTAGGTGCAGGGTCAGGTTGTTTACTCGAAATGTTTCCTGTTTCTTAATGTGGGATTGTATTGCTATAAACTTCCCCCTTAAAACTGCTTTTGCTGTGTCCCATAGGTTCTGGGTCGTCGTGTCTCCATTGTCATTTGTTTCTAAGTATTTCTTAATTTCCTCTTTGATTTCTTCAGTGATCACTTCGTTATTGAGTAGTGTATTGTTTAGCCTTCATGTGTTTGTATTTTTTACAGATCTTTTCCTGTAATTGATGTCTAGTCTCATAGCATTGTGGTCGGAAAAGATACTTCATACAATTTCAATTTTCTTAAATTTACCAAGGCTTGATTTGTGACCCAAGATATGATCTATCCTGGAGAATGTTCCATGAGCACTTGAGAAAAATGTGTATTCTGTTGTTTTTGGGTGGAATGTCCTATAAATATCAATTAAGTCCATCTTGTTTAATGTATCATTTAAAGCTTGTGTTTCCTTATTTATTTTCATTTTGGATGATCTGTCCATTGGTGAAAGTGGGGTGTTAAAGTCCCCTACTATGATTGTGTTACTGTCGATTTCCCCTTTTATGGCTGTTAGTATTTGCCTTATGTATTAAGGTGCTCCTATGTTGGGTGCATAAATATTTACAATTGTTATATCTTCTTCTTGGATCGATCCCTTTATCGTTATGTAGTGTCCTTCTTTGTCTATTCTAATAGTCTTTATTTTAAAGTCTATTTTGTCTGATATAAGAATTGCTACTCCAGCTTTCTTTTGATTTCCATTTGCATGGAATATCTTTTTCCATCCCCTTACTTTCAATCTGTATGTGTCTCTAGGTCTGAAGTGGGTGTCTTGTAGACAGCATATATATGGGTCTTGTTTTTGTATCCATTCAGCCACTCTGTGTCTTTTGGTGGGAGCATTTAGTCCATTTACATTTAAGGTAATTATTGATATGTATGTTCCTATTCCCATTTCCTTATTTGCTTTGGGTTCGTTATTGTAGGTATAGTCCTTTTGTTGTGTTTCTTGCCTAGAGAAGTTCCTTTAGCATTTGTTGTAAAGCTGGTTTGGTGTTGCTGAACTCTCTCAGCTTTTGCTTGTCTGTAAAGGTTTTAATTTCTCCATCAAATCTGAATGAGATCCTTGCTGGGTAGAGTAATCATGGTTGCAGGTTTCTCTCCTTCATCACTTTAATTATGTCCTGCCACTCCCTTCTGGCTTGTAGAGTTTCTGCTGAGAGATCAGCTGTTAACCTGATGGGGATTCCCTTGTGTGTTATTTGTTGTTTTTCCCTTGCTGCTTTTAATATGATTTCTTTGTGTTTAATTTTTGACAGTTTGATTAATATGTGTCTTGGCGTATTTCTTCTTGGATTTATTCTGTATGGGACTCTCTGTGCCTCCTGGACTTGATTAACTATTTCCTTTCCCATATTAGGGAAGTTTTCAACTATAATCTCTTCAAATATTTTCTCAGTCCCTTTCTTTTTCTCTTCTTCTTCTGGAACCCCTATAATTCGAATGTTGGTGCGTTTAATGTTGTCCCAGAGGTCTCTGAGACTGTCCTCTGTTCTTTTCATTCTTTTTTCTTTATTTTTCTCTGCATCAGTTATTTCCACTATTTTATCTTCCACCTCACTTATCCGTTCTTCTGCCTCAGTTATTCTGCTATTGATCCCATCTAGAGTATTTTTCATTTCATTTATTGTGTTTTTAATCGATGCTTGATTCATCTTTAGTTCTTCTAGGTCCTTGTTAACTGTTTCTTGCATATTGTCTATTCTATTTCCAAGATTTTGGATCTGGGAAATAGAATCTTGGATCAGCTTTACTATCATTATTCTGAATTCTTTTTCAGGTAGACTGCCTATTACCTCTTCATTTGTTAGGTCTGGTAGGTTTTTATCTTGCTCCTTCACCTGCTGTGTGTTTTTCTGCTTTCTCATTTTGCTTATGTTACTGTGTTTGGGGTCTCCTTTTTGCAGGCTGCAGATTCGTAGTTCCCGTTGTTTTTGGTGTCTGTCCCCCGTGGCTAAGGTTGTTTCAGTAGGTTGTGTAGGCTTCCTGGTGGGGGGGACTAATGCCTGTGTTCTGGTGGTTGAAGCTCGATCTTGTCTTTCCGGTGGACAGGTCCACGTCGGGTGGTGTGTTTTGGGGTGCCTGTGGCCTTATTATGTTTTTAGGTATCCTCTCTGCTAATGGGTGGGGTTGTGTTCCTGCCTTGCTAGTTGCTTGGCATAGGGTGACCAGCACTGTAGCTTGCTGGTCGTTGACTGAAGCTGGGTGCTGGTGTTGAGATGGAGATCCCTGGGAGATTTTCGCTGCTTGATATTATGTGGAGCTGGGAGGTCTCTTGTGGACCCGTGTCCTGAAGTTGGCTCTCCCACTTCAGAGGCACAGCACTAACTCCTGGCTGCAGCACCAAGAGCCTTTCATCCACCCGGCTCAGAATAACAGTGAGAAAAAGTAGAAAGAAATAATTAGTAGAAGAAAGAAAGAGAGATTGAAAGAAAGGAAGAAGGGAAGTAAGGAAGGAAGGAAGGAAGAAAGAAAGAAAGGAGGGAGGGAGGAAGGATGGAAAGAAAGGAAAGAAAGGAGGGAGGGAGGGAGGAATGAAAGCAAAAGGAAGAGTGAATGGAAGAAGAGAGTGAGGGAGGGATGAAGGAAAGAAAGAAAGAAAGACAGGAGTGAGGGAGGGAGGAAGGAAAGAAAAAGAAAGTGGAAAGAAGAAGGGTGGGAGGGAGAGAGGGATGGAGGAAAGAAAAAGAAAGAAGGAAAGGAGGAGCGGAGGGAGGGAGGGAGGAAGGGAAGGGAGGAAAAAAAGAAAGAGCAGGTAAAGTAAAATAGAATAAAGTATGAAATATAGTAGCGTTATTAAAATTAAAAAGTAATTATTGAAAAAAAACACGGACCGAAAGAACCCTGGGACATATGGTGGAAGCTAAGCTATACAGAGAGAATCTTACACAGAAGATTACACATACACATTCACAAAAAGAGAGCAGGGGGAAAAATCAAAAATCTTGCTCTCCAAGTCCACCTCCTCGATTTGGGATAATTCGTTGTAAAAAGAGGAAAAGGGCGAAAAGTCTGAAATCTTGCTAAGTCCACCTCCTTAATTTGAGATAATTCGTTGTAAAAAGAGGAAAAAAAAGGGGGGGGAAGTCTTAAATCTTGTCCTCAAGGTCCACTTCCTCAATTTGGGATGATTCGCTGTCCATTCATGCACTCCACAGACGCAGGGCACATCAAATGGACCGTGGAGCTTTAATCCGCTGCCTCGGAGGCTGCACAGAGAGATTTCCCTGTCTCTGCTCTCACAGCTCCCGGGTCTCAGCCTTGGACCTGGCCCCGCCTCTGCGCGTAGGTCGCCGGAGGGCGTCCGTTCTTCGCTCAGACAGGATGGGTTTAAAGGAGCCGCTGATTCGGGGGCTCTGGCTCACTCAGGCAGAGGGGAGGGAGGGGAATGCCCTCTCCTCGCACACCAGGCAACAAAAGGGAAAAAAGTCTCTTTCCTCTCCGGTAGCTCCAGACCCTTTCCCCGGACTCCCTCCGGGCTAGCACTAACCCCTTCAGGGTCTCTTCCTGCCGCCAGCCCCAGACCTCTCCCTGCGCTCCGACTGAAAGCCGATACCCGAGCCTCAGCTCCCAGCCCCGCCCGCCCTGGCGGCCGAGCAGACAAGTCCCTCGGGCTGGTGTGTGCCTGATGGCACCGATCCTCTGTGCCAAAATCTCTCTGCTTTGCCCTCCACACCCCTGTTGCTGTGCTCTCCTCCGCTACTCCGAAGATTTCCCCCTCCGCCACCTGCAGTCTCCGCCCTCGAAGGGGCTTGTAGTGTGTAGAAACCTTCCCTCCTTCACGGCTCCCTCCCACGGGTGCAGGTCCCGTTCATATCCTATTGTCTCTGTTTATTCTTTTTTTCTTTTGACCTACCCAGGTATGTGGGGAGTTTCTTGCCTTTTGGGGTGTCTGAGGTCTTCTGTCAGCGTTCAGTAGGTGTTCTGTTGGAGTTGTTCCACGTGTAGATGAATTTCTGATGTATCTGTGGGGAGGAAGGTGATCTCCGCGTCTTACTCTTCCGCCATCTTCCTCCGGCTCCGAGTTCCAACTCGTTTTTTGTAAGCTGACAGCAAATCCACAATTTTGGTTGAGGACCTGTACTGGTTCCTGGCGGGTGACAGAGACTTTGGTTAATATTTCTTCCTGACGGGAAATTAGAGTGACATGTGCCAGTCCAAATGCCCAACAGCTACTCTCTCATTGGTTCTCCCTCTTCCCTTTCATCCTCTGCCAAATTGGCAACCTGTGCGAACCAGGAGGTTAAAGGGTCTGTCTCTCCAAGTTGGGAGATTGATAGTGAAGCAGTTGGAAACTCAAACCGGAGCACCAGGATAGGGACTATTAGTTGAGTTTTAGAATCCTTTCGTATTCACAGTGTGTCCATTCTCTACGTTTCCCATACATGTTATAACTGTAGAGATATTCCCTTTTACCTGTCGACTTGGGACCCATGGAATTGGTGGCAAGCATTATTGCTTTAAACGGTCTGCATTTTCTCATCCAATCTCACCAATCCTCTCAGTCCCATGTGTCCAGCCTTATGTCTCATCCAGCTGTCATTTTAGATAGGGTCATTCCAGGTTTCATCAGAACACCTGAAGGAATTGTGTTAGAATTTTGCTGTTTTTTTGTTTTGTTTTTGAAAATCATTTATATAATGAGGTTGAGCTGATTTTCACTGACGTGTTTATGCCGGTCTAGACACACTTGATTCCCTTATGGAGACATATCAATACGTAGGTGTTAAGATTCTTACTAGTCAGATATATTCCTCTGAGGGAATAGGGCTGTTGAGTACCGTTCACTGAGGAAGGAGTAGGTCTTGTCTCTTTTGTATTTGGATTATGCAACGGTACATGTGCTAATATCAAACTCTGGTTTTGTTCATCTCCCAACCTCTCATTTCCCCTTAAGCAGGCATAAGTAAGTTTTCTAAATGTGAGACTCTGTTCTCTTTCCTAATTCTGTTCATGTGTAGCCATGTTTACATTTCCTTCATCAGTGATATCTTATGTCAGAATGCTCCACGGCTCTTGTCATCATAATGGTCCATGATGCTCGTCATCACAATTATCCATGGCCTTCTCATCACAATGCTCCGTAACATTTGTCATCACAATGCTCAATACACTTGTCATCACAATGCTCCCTGACACTTGCCATCATTATGCTCCTTGAACACTGTCATGACAAGTCTCCATGCCTTTTTCATCACAATGCTCCAAAACCCATGTAATCACTATGCTCCTTGCACTGGTCATCACAAAGCTCCATGATGCATGTCATCAGAATGCTCCTTGGACATCTCTCACAATGCTCCATGCCCTTGTAATCACAATGCACCAAGACCCCTGTAATCACAATGCTCCATGCCCCTTTTCATCAGAATGCTCCATGAGACTTCTCATCAAAAGGCTCCATGGTCTTCTCATCACAATGCTCCATGCCATTGTCATCACAATACTCCACAAGCTTGTCATCAGAATGCTCCATGACCCTTGTCATCACAGTGCTCCATGACCCCTGTCATCACAATGCTCCATGCCCCTTGTCATTACAGTTCTCCATGACGCTCGTCATCACAATTATCCATGGTCTTCTCATCACAATGCTCCACCGTCTTGCCATCACAATGCTCCATGACACTTCAAATCACAATGTTACACGCTCTTGTAATCACATTCTCCAAGAACTTGTCATCGCAATGCTCCATGACCCCTGTCATAGCAAGCTCCATTTGCTTTTCATCACAGTGCTTCACGAACTTGTCATCAAAATTCTGAAAAGCCCTTTTCATCACAATGCTCCATGACCATTGTCATCACAATGCTCCAAGCCCTTGTCATCACAGTGCTCCATTACATTTGTCTTAACAATGCTCCATGACAATTGGCATCACGATTCTCCATGCCATTGTCATCACAATGGAACATGATATATGCCATCACAATGCACCCTGACACCTGTCTTCACAATACTCCATGACCTTGTCATCACAATGCTCCATGACCTTGTCATCACAATGCGCCATGCCGACTGTCATCACAATAATCCATGAAAATTGTCACACCAATGCTCCATGCCCATCATCACAATGCTCCATTCCCTTGTCATCACAATTCTCTGTGACTCCAGTCATCACGATGCTTCATGAACTTTGTCATCACAATGGTCCATGCCTTCGTCATCACAAGGTTCTGTGAACTTTGTCACCAAAATGCTCCATGAACTTTTCATCCAAATGCTCTCTGAGACTTGTCATCACAGTGCATCATGCCTTTGTCAGCACAATGCTCCATGACCCTTGTCATCACAATGCTCCATGCGCTTGTCAGCACAATGCTCCATGACCCATGTCATCACAGTGCGCCATGCACTTGTCATCACAATGCTCCCCAAACTTGTCATCACAATACTCCATAAACATTATCATAACAAAGCTCCATGCACTTCGAATCAAAATGGTCTCTCACCACTGATATCACAATTTTCCATCACTAGTCATCACAATACTCCCTCACCCCTGTCATCACAATGTTCCATGGCCTTGTCATCACAATGTTCCATGACCCGAGTAACCACAATGCTCCATACCCCTTTTCATCTCAATGCTCCATGAATCCTGTCATCACAATGAACCATGCCCATCATCATAATGCTTCATGCTATTGTCATCACAATGAAATCAAAATGCTCCATGACCTCTGTCATCACAATGCTCCAAACCCATGTGATCACAATGCTCCATAACACTTGTCATCACAACGCCCCATGAGGCTCGTCATCACAATTATCCATGAACTTCTCATCACAATGTTCCATGACCTTTGTCATCACAATGATCGATACATTTGTCATCACAATGCTCCCTGACACTTGTCGTTAGTATGCTCCTTGAACCCTGTCATGACAAGGCTCCATGCCTTTTTCATCACAATGATCCATTCCCTTTTCATCACAATGCTCCAAGAACCCTGTAATCACAATGCTCCATGCCCTGGTCTTTACAAAGCTCCATGACGCATGTCATCAGAATGCTCCTTGGACATCTCTCACAATGCTCCATGCCCTTGTAATCAGAATGCTCCAAGACTTCTGTAATCACAATGCTCCATGCTCCTTTTCATCAGAATGCTCCATAAGACTTCTCATCACAAGGCTCCATGGTCTTCTCATCAGAGTCCTCCAGGACATTGTCATCACAATGCTCCATGACCCCTTTCATCAGAATCCTCCATGAATATTTTCAGCTCAATGCTCCATGATCTTCTCATGACAATGCTCCATGACCCCTGTCATCACAATGCTCCATGCTCCTTGATATCAAAATGATCCATGACCTCTGTCATCACAGAGCTCCAAACCCTTGTGATCACATTGTTCCATAACACTTGTCATCACATCGCTCTATGATGCCTGTCATCACAATACTCCATGCCCTTGTCATCACAATGCTCCATGACCTTTGTCATCACAATGCTCAATACACTTGTAATCACAATGCTCCCTGACACTTGTCATCAGAATGCTTCTCGCACCCTGTCATGAAAAGACTCTATGCCTTTTTCATCACAATGCTCCATGCCCTTTTCATCACAATGCTCCATGCCATTGTCATCACAGTACTCCACAAGCTTGTCATCAAAATGCTCCATGACACTTGTCATCACAATTCTCCATGACTCCTGTCATTACAATGCTCCATGAAACCTGTCATCACAATGCTACAGGCCCCTTGTCATTACAGTTCTCCATGACGCTCATCATCACAATTATCCATGGTCTTCTCATCACAATGCTCCACCGTCTTGACATCACAATGCTCCATGACACTTCAAATCACAATGTTACACGCTCTTGTAATCACATTCTCCATGCACTTGTCATCGCAATGCTCCATGACCCCTGTCATAGCAAGCTCCATGTGCTTTTCATCACAGTGCTTTACGACCTTGTCATCAAAATTCTCAAAAGCCCTTGTCATCACAATGCTCCATGCCCTTTTCATCACAATGCTCCATGACCATTGTCATCACAATGCTTCATGACCATTGTCATCACAATGCTCCATTACCTTTGTCATCACAATCCTCCATGGCACTTGTCATCACAATGCTTCATGCCGTTGTCATCAAAATGCACCATGACATAGGTCATCACAATGCTCCCTGACACCTGGCTTCACAATATTCCATGACCTTTTCTTCATAGTGCTCCATGCCCTTGTCATCACAATGTGCAATGCCCACTGTCATCACAATAATCCATGAAATTTTTCGGACCGAGGCTCCATGCCCCTCTCATCACAATGCTCCTTGCACTTGTCATCACAATGCTCCATGACACCTGTCATCACAATGCTCCTTGACTCCAGTCATCACAACGCCTCAAGACTTTGTTATCACAGTGGTCCATGCCCTCATCATCACAAGTCTCTGTGACATTTATCACCAAAATGCTTAATGAACTTTTCATCACAATGCTCTGTGACCCTTGGCATCACAATGCTCCATGCCTTTGTCAGCACAATGTTCCATAACACTTGTCAGCACAACGCTCCATGATGCTTGTCATCACAATACTCCAAGCCCTTGTCATCACAATGCTCCATGACCTTTGTCATCACAATGCTCAATACACTTGTCATCACAATGCTCCCTGACACTTGTCGTCAGAATGCTTCTCGCACCCTGTCATGAAAAGGCTCTATGCCTTTTTCATCACAATGCTCCATGCCATTGTCATCACAATACTCCACAAGCTTGTCTTCAGAATGTTCCTTGACCCTTGTCATCACAATTCTCCATGCCCCGTGTCATTACAGTGCTCGATGACACTCGTCATCAATATGCTTCATGGTCTTGCCATCACAATGCTCCATGACCTGGACATCACAATGCTCCATGTCCCTTGTCATCACAATGCTCCATGCGCTTCTCAGCACAATGCTCCATGACCCATGACATCACAATGCACCATGAACTTTTCATCACAATGCTCTACATCCTTTTCATCGCTATGCTCCATAAAACTTGTCATCACAATGCTCCATGCACTTCTAATCAAAATGCTCTCTCACCACTTATATCACAATGTTCCATCACTAGTCATCACAATACTCCCTCACCCCTGTCATCACAATGTTCCATGACCACTGTAATCAAAATGCTCCTTGCCCTTGTCATCACAAAGCTCCATGATGCATGTCATCAAAATGTTTCATGGACTTCTCATCACAATGCTCCATGCCCTTTCCATCACAATGCTCCATTACACCTGTCATCACAATGCTCCATGACCACTGTCATCACAGCGCTCCCTGACCCCAGACAACACAATGATCTGGGACTCTTGTCATCCAAATGCTTCAAGAGACTTGTCATCACAATGATCCATGCGCTTGTCATCCCAATGCTCCATGACACCTGTAATCCGAATGCTCCGTGACGCTTGTCATCCCAGTGCTCCATGACCCTTGGCATCACAATGTTCCATGCCATTGTCATCACAATGCTCCATAAACCCTCTCATCACATTGCTCCATGCCCTTGTCATCACAAAGCTCCATGACGCTTGTCATCACAATGCTTGATGCTCTTCTCATCACAGTGCTCCATGACCTTGTCATTACAATCCTCCATGATCCATGTATCACCGTGTTCCTTGCCCTTGACATCACAATGTTCCATGCCCAGACTCATCACAATAATCCATGAAACTTTTCACACAAATGCTCCATGCCCTTCTCATCAAAAGGCTCCATTACCCGTGTCATAACAATGCTCCATGACCCCTGCCATCACAATGTTCCATGGCCTCATCATCTGAAGGCTCCATGACCCTTGTCTTCACAATTCTCCAAGACCCCTGTAATCACAATGCTCCATGCCCTTGTCATCACGAAGCTCAATGACTTATGTCATCAGAATGCTCCATGGCCTTCTCATCACACTGCTCCATGCCCTTGTCATCACAAAGCTCCATAAAACTTGTCATCACAAAGCTCCATGCACTTCTCATCTAAATGCTCTCTCACCACTGATATCACAATGTTCCATCACTAGTCATCACAATACTCCCTCACCCCTGTCATCACAATGTTCCATGACCCCTGTCATCAAAATGCTACATGCCTTATCTTCACAATGCTACTTGACCACTGACATCACAATGTTCCATAACCCCTGTCAGCAAAATGTTCCCTGACCCTTTTCATCAAATTGTTCCATGACCCTTTCATCACAATGCTCCCTGCCCTACTCATCACAATGCACCACACTCTTGTCATCAAAATGCTCCATGACCTTTGTCATCACCAAGCTCCATGACCCTTGGCATCACAATGCTCCATGCCATTGTCATCACAGTGCTCCATGAACACTCTCATCACATTCCTCCTTGCCCTTGTCATCACAAAGCTGCATGACACTTGTCATCACAATCCTCGATGCCTTTCTCAACACAATGCTCCATGCCTTGTCATTACAATCCTCAATGACCCATGTATCACCGTGTTCCCTGCCCTTGTCATCACAATGCTCCATGCCCACTGTCATCACAATAATCCATGAAACATTTCAAACCAATGCTCCATGCCCTTGTCATCACAATGCTCCATTAGCCCTGTCATAACAATGCTCCATGACCCCTGCCATCACAATATTCCACAGCATTGTAATCACAAGTCTCCATGTACCTTGTCATCACAATGCTCCAAGACCCCTGTAATCACAATGCTCCATGCCCCTTTTCATCTCAATTCTCCATGAACACTGTCATCACAATGCACCATGCCCATCATCATAATGCTTCATTCTATTGTCATCACAATGAAATCAAAATGTTCCATGACCTTTGTCATCACAATGCTCCAAACCCTTCTGATCACAGTGTTCCATAACACTTGTCATCACAATGCCCCATGCCGCTCCTCATCACAATTATCCATTGTCTTCACATCACAGTGCTCCATGACCTTTGTCAACACAATGTTCAATACACTTGTCATCACAATGCTCCCTGACACTGGTCTTCAGTATGCTCCTTGAAACCTGTCATGACAGGGTTGCATGCCTTTTCCTCCCAATGATCCATGCACTTTTCATTACAATGCTCCAAGACCCCTGTAATCACAATGCTCCATGCGCTTGTCATCACAAAGCTCCATGACGCATGTCATCAGAATGCTCCAAGGCATTGTCAGCAAAATGCTACATGACCTTGTCCTCACCATGCTCCATGCGCTTGTCATCACAAAGCTCCATGACGCATGTCATCAGAATGCTCCAAGGCATTGTCAGCAAAATGCTACATGACCTTGTCCTCACCATGCTCCATGCCCTTGTCATCACAGTGCTCCAAGAAACCTGTAATAACAATGCTCCATGCCCCTTTTCATCAGATTGCTCCATGAGACTTGTCATCACAATGCTCCATGATCTTCTCATGACAATGCTCCATGACACCTGTATTCACAATGATCCATGACCACTGTCAACACAATGCGCCATGACACCTGACAATACAGTGATCCGGGACGCTTGTCATCAAAAATCTCCATGACCCTTTTCATCTCAATGATCTATACCCTTGCCTTCCCAATGCTCCATGACCCCTGTTATCACAATGATCCATGATGCTTCTAATCCCAGTGCTCCATGACCATTCTAATCACAATGCTCCATGCCTTTGTCAGCAAAATGCTACATGACCTTGTCATCACAATGCTCCATGCACTTGTCATCACAATCCTCCATTACCATTGTCATCACAATCCTCCATGAACCTTGGGTTCACATTGATTCATGCCATTGTCATCACATTTCTCATGCTCCTTGAAATCAAAATGATCCCTGACCTCTGTCATCACAATGCTCCAAACACTTGTGATCACAATGTTCCATAACATTTGTCATCACAATGCTCCCTGACACTTGTTGTCAGAATGCTCCTTGATCCCTGTCATTAAAAGACTCCATGCCTTTTTCATCACAATGCTCCATGCCCTTTTCATCACAATGTTCCATGCCATTGTCATCACAATACTCACCAAGCTTGTCATCAGAATGTTCCATGACCCTTGTCATTACAATGCTCCATGACACCTGTCATCACAATGCTCCATGACACCTGTCATCACAATGCTCCACGCCCCTTGTCATTACAGTGCCCCATGACGCTCGTCATCACAAATATCCATGATCTACTCATCACAATGCTCCACGGCCTTGCCATCACAATGCTCCATGACACTTCTCATCACAATGTTACATGGTCTTGTCATCACAATTCTCCATGCACTTGTCATCACAATGCTCCATGACCCCTGTCATAGCAAGCTCCATATGTTTGTCATCACAATGCTTCATGACCTTGTCATCAAAATTCTCAATGGCCCTTGTCATCACAATTTTCCATGCCCTTGTAATCACAATGCACCATGACCATTGTCATCACAATGCTCCAAGACCTTGTCATCACAATGCTCCATTACCTTTGTCATCAAAATCCTCCATGACACTTGGCTTCAAAATGCTCCATGCCCTTTTCATCACAATGCTCCATGCCATTGTCATCACAATACTCCACAAGCTTGTCATCAGAATGCTCCATGACCCTTGTCATCACAATGCTCCATGACCCCTGTCATAACAATGCTCCACGCCATTGTCATTACAATGGACCATGACATATGTCATCACAATGCTCCCGGACCAATGTCTTCACAATTCTGCATGACCTTGTCATCACAATGCTCCATTCCCTTGTCATCACAGTGTGCCATGTGCACTGTCATCACAATAAACCATGAAACTTGTCAGACCAATGCTCCATGCCCCTGTCATCACAATGCTCCACGCACTTGTCATGACAATGCTCCATGACCCCAGTCATCACAATGCTCTGTGAGTCCCGTCATCACAATGCTTCATGACATTTGTCATCACAATGATCCATGCCCCCGTCATCACAAGGCTCTGTGACATTTGTCACCACAATGCTCCATGAACTTTTCATCATAGTGGTCTGTGACCCTTGTCATCACAATGCTCCATGCCTTTCTCAGCAGAATGCACCTTGACAATTTTCATCACAGTGCTCCATGCCCGTCTCAGCACAGTGCTCCATGACCCTTGTCATCACAATGCTCCATGCCCTTGTCATCACAATATTCCATGACCCTTGTTATCACAATGCTCCAAGCCATTGTCATCACAATGCTCCATTACCTTTGCCATCACAATCCTCCATTACACATGGCATCACAATGCTCCATGCCATTGTCATCTCAATGGACCATGACATATGTCATCACAATGCTCCCTGTCACCTGTCTTCACAGTATTCCATGACCTTGTCATCACAGTGCTCCATGCCCTTCTCATCACAATGCACCATGCCCACTGTCATCACAATAATTCATGAAATTTGTAAGGCCAATGATCCATGACACTGTCATCACAATGTTATATGCCCTTGTCATCACAAAGCTGCATGACGCATGTCATCAGAATGCTCCATTGCATTCTCATCACAATGGTCCATGCCCTTGTCATCACAATGCTCCTAGACCACTTTAATCACAATGCTCCATGCCCATTTTCATCTCAATGCTCCATGAACCCTGTCATCACAATGCTCCAAACCCTTGTGATCACAATGTTCCATAACACATGTCATCACAACGCCCCATGATGCTCATCATCACAATTATCCATGGTTTTCATATCACGATGCTCCATGAACTTTGTCATCACACTGCTCCCTGACACTTGTCGTCAGTATGCTCCTTGAACCCTGTCATGACATGGCTCCATGCATTTTCCTTCACAATGATCCATGCCCTTTTCATCACCATGCTTCAAGACCCCTGAAATCACAATGCTGCATGCCCTTGTCATCACAAAGCTCCATGACGCATGTCATCAGAATGCTCCATGGCCTTCTCATCACAATGCTGCATTCCCTTGTCATCACAATGCTCCAAGACACCTGTAATCACAAGGCTCCATGCCCTTTTCATCTCAATGCTCCATGAACACTGTCATCACAATGCACCCTGCCCATCATCATAATGCTTCATGCTATTGACATCACAATGAAATCATAATGCTCCATGTTCTCTGTCATCACAATGCTGCAAACTCTTGTTATCACAATGTTCCATAACACTTGTCATCACAACTCCCCATGACGCTCGTCTTCACAATTATCCATTGTCTTCTCATCAAAATGCTCCATGAACTTTGTCATCACAATGCTCAATACCCTTGTCATCACTATGCTCCCTGACACTTGTCATCAATATGCTCCTTGAACCCTGTCATGACAATGCTCCATGCCTTTTTCATCACAATGATCCATGCCCTTTTCTTCACAGTGCTCCTAGACCACTGTAATCACAATGCTCCATGCCCTTTTAATCACAAAGCTCCATGATGCATGGCATCAGAATGCTCCATGTTTTTCTCAGCAGAATATTCCATGCCCATGTCATCACAATGCTCCATGACACCTGTCATCACAATACTCCATGAATATTTTCAGCCCAAAGCTCCATGAATTTCTCTTCTCACTTCTCCAGAACCCTTGTCATCACAATGCTCCATGACTACTGTCATCACAACGCTCCATGACCTTTGACAACACAATGATCCGGGACTCTTGTCATTAAAATTCTCCATAATCCTTGTCATCACAATGATCCATGCCCTTGTCATCCCAATGCTCCATGATACTTGTCATCACAGTGCTCCATGACACTTGTCATCACAATGCTCCATGCATTTTTCAGCAAAATGCTACATGACCTTGTCATCACAATCCTCCATGACCCTTGGGATCACATTGCTTCATGCCCTTGTCATCTCTGTCTTTCTTTTCTGGTTTTTACAGATTTTCGGAAGTCCCTTTTGACCGTTGGGAATTGACAATTCTTTGTAGTGCGGATTTGCATTGTGCACTTACTTGATTGGCCAAAAAGAGCGTATGTGTTTTCTCCTGAATATATTCAGCAGAAAATGCATACGCTCTTTTTGGCCAAGTGCATCATTGTCGATGTTGTTACGCTTTTCCTGTGCTTCAAAGGCAATTCCAATTTACCTCGTGAAATGTTTTGTGCAATTCTGCCTCATTTTCAAGTCCACTTTGTTGCCTTCCCTCAACTGATTTTTGGAAGTGAGTTGTCCTTTATAACTCTGCAGGTTTGTGAAATGATCTGCCCCGAACTCCAATTTTCAACTCGCGTTTTTGTGAGCTGACCGCAAATCCACAATTTTGCTTCAGGACATATACTGGTTCCGGGGGTGCAGGCTGACACTTTGGTTAATTCTTCTTCCAGACGGGAAATTAGACTGACATATGTCCGTCCAAATGCCTACAGCTACTCTCTGATTGGTTCTCCCTCTTCCCTTTCATCCTCTGCACAATTTGCAAACTGTGCAAAGCAGCAGGTTATAGGGGCTGACTCTCCAAGGTGGGAGATTGATAGTAAAGCAGTTGGATTGCCAAACTGGAGCACAAGGAGAGGAAAAATTAGGAGCCTTTTACAAATCTTACGCCATCACAGGGTGTCCATTCTCTAGGTTTCCCATACATGTTATAACTGTAGTTATATTCCCTTCTAACTGGAGAGTTGGGACACATGGAATGGGTGGCATGCAATACTGCTTTAAAGGGTCTGCATTTTCTCACCCAATCTCACCAGTCCTCTCATTCCCAAGTGTCCAGCCCTATGTCTCATCTAGCTGTCTTTGCAGATAGCGTCATTCCAGGTTTCATCAGAACCCCTGAATGCATTGTGTAAGAATTTCGCTGTTTTTTGTTTTGTTTTGTTTTGTTTTTGAAATTCATTTTTATAATGGGTTTGAGCTGATTTTCACCGACGTGTTTATGCCGGTCTAGACACACTTGATTCCCTTATGGAGACATATCAATATATAGGTTTTAAGATTCTTACTAGTCAGATATATTCCTCTGCGGGGAATAGGTGTGTTGAGTCCCGTTCACTGAGGAAGGTGTAGGTTTTGTCTATTCTGTATTTGGTTTATGGAATGGTACCTGTGCTAATATCAAACTCTGGCTTTATGCATCAGCCCACCTCTCCTTCACGCTTAAGCAGGCATAAGACTGTTTTCTAAATGTGAGTCTCTTTTCTCTTTCCTAACTCAGTTCATGTGTAGCCATGTTTACAGGACCTTCATAAGTGATATCTTATGATAAGTTTCTTTTTCTGTGTGACTTATTTCACTTAGAATCATCGTACCTAAATCCACTCTTTATGCTGCTACTGGCCTTATGACATTGATTTTATGTCTGAGTGATATTCTTTTGAACAAAATTACCACAAGTTCTTTACGCAATTTTCTCTTTCCTGGAATATTTAAGGTGTACTGAAGTTGAGGTTCTTGTTTGCAGAGCAGCCTTAAACTTTGGGGTGCCTGTGTCTTGTTGATATTTAGTCTTCCCAAGTTATAGGCCCATGAGTGGAAGTGCCCTATGCTCGGTAGCTTTGTATTTAAATGTTTTAGGAAACAGCATACACTTCTTCAGAGTGGCACTTGGATATTTATACCCCACCCATCAGCGTGAGTAGCTCCCTGTTCTCCATGGCCTCTCCTGCATTTCTGGTTTCTACACATTTTTTTGGATGGCCTTTCTGAGCAGTGGAAATTGAGACTTCTTTGTTGTGCGGATTTGCATTTCCCGCTTGCTTGCTTGGCCAAAAACTCTCTATGTGTTTTTTTCCTGAAGATATTCACGAAAAAACGCATACACTGTTTTGCCCAACTGCATCATTTTAGAAATTCTCCTGCTTTTCATATGCTTTAAATGTGAGTCCAATCTACCTTTTGAAATCTGTTTCCTGCAATTCTGCCTCTCATTCAGATCCTCTTCGTTGCCGTACCTGAATATATTTTTGGACGTTGGTTATCAGTTTTATCTTTGCAGGTCTTTGAATTATCTGCTCCTGAGCTCCATTTTACAACTCCCATTTTTTGTGAGCTGGCCGCCAAACCATTGTATTGCTTCCGGCCCTATTCTGGGTCTGGGGAGGCAGGCTGAGCCTTTGGTTAATTCTTCTTCCTAATGGTAAATTAGAGTGACATGTGCCTGTCAAAACTCCTACAGCTAGTCTCTCATTGGTTCCCCCTCTTCCTGTTTATCCTCTGCACAAATTGCAAACTGTGTGAAACAGGAGGTTAAAGGTGCTGATTCTCCAAGTGGGGAGATTGTTAGTAATTTGGCTGGAATGGTGAACCCCATCACCAGTAGATAAAAAATGAGGTGCATTTTCGACACCTTTCCTGATCACATGGTGTACATTCGTCTCGGTTTCCCAGGCATGTTTTCGCTTTCGGAAGATTCCCTTAAACCTGCAGATTTGGTTCCCAGGGAATGGGTACCAGGCAGTACTACTTTAAAAGGTCTGCATTTCCTCACCCAGCCTCTCTAACATCTCTTAGCGTGCATAGCTTCCAGCCTTATATATCATCCTGCTGTGGGTCTACATGTGTTCAATACATGTTACATCGTAGCCCTTCAAAAAAAGTTGTAAGAATTTTTGTCTGTCTCACTGTTTTTATACATATTTTTAAATTTATTTTTATATTGGTTACAGCTGATTTTCAAAGCTCTGTTTTTTGCTGCTGTGCATCCACTTGATTCATGTACTGTGAGACAACAATAAATTCTTTTTCAGATGCCTACCAGTCATATGTATTATTGTCCATTGACTTGAGTTGGCTGAGTGCAGTTCTTTGAGGTACCGTGTAGGCCTTGTCAGTTATTCAATTTGGTACTTGGAATGGTATCTATGCTAATTTCAACCTCCTGGATAATACCTCACCCTTCCCCACCTTTCCCATTTAGCAGCCTTATTTCTATTTTCTACATATTTGACTATGTTTCTGTTTTGTAATTTATTTCATGTGTAGCCATTTTTGATTCCACCTTTAAGTGACATCTTATGATATGTGTCTTTTTCTTTCTGACATACGTCACTTAGAATGATCGTATGTATCTCCTCCAGAGTTGTTACAACTGGCCTTATTTCATTGATTTCTGGATGAGTAATATTCCACTCTACATAAGTACCCCATCTCTTTTATCCATTTTATCCTCCAGGGACATATTTTATATCCAAGTTGAGGCCCTTTTTAACAGAGAGGTGGTAAACGTTGAGGTGCCTGTTTTCTGTCGATTTTTGTTTTTCCCAAGGTATACGCCCATGAGTGCAAGTGCCCTATGCTCTGTAGCTCATTTTTTAGATGTTTTAGCAAACACAGTACACTTCTCCACAGTGGCCGTTGGCAAATTACATTTCCACTATCAGCCTCACAGGTCTCTCTTTTCTCCTCACCCTGTCCTGCATTTCTGGTGTTTACACTTTATGTGGATGGCCCTTCTGACTGATGTGAAGTGATACATTTTGTAGTATTGATTTCCAGTGCCCACCTGTTTGGTTGGATAAAAAGTGTGTATGGCCTTTACTTGAATATATTCAGAAAAAATGCATTCGCCCTTTTTGGCCAACTGCCTCATTGGCGATGTTCAGCCTCTTTCCTTGTGCTTTAATGGGGAGGCCTTTCTACCTCTTCAAATCTGTTTCCTGCCACTCTCCCTTGCTTACAAGTCCTTTTCTGTGACATACCTCAAGACATTTTTTGACGATGGATATTTTCAACTCTGCAGTTTCATGAATTTTAGTGCCCCTGAGTTCCATTTTTCAACTTGTGTTTTTGGAAACTGGACACAAAACAGAGGGATTTCCTCTAGCCCTATTCTGTTTCCGTGGGCAATTCTAGCCTTTGATGAATTTGCCTTCCGGATTGGAAATTAGAGTGGCATGTGCCTGTCTGAACACCTAAGACTTGTCTCTAAATTTTTCTCATCCTTCCGCTTCATCCTCTGGACAATTTCCAAACTGTGTGCAACAGGATGTTGACGGTGCTGATATCTCCATTTGAGGAGATTGTTAGGAAAGATGCTGGAGGTGTGAACCCGAGCACCAGGCGATGAGGAGATGAGGTGCCTTTTAAAAACTCTTTCCGATCAAACGGTGTACCATCCTCTAGGTGTGACAGGCATGTTTTAGCTGTAGATAGGGTCCCGTGCATATTAGGGGAACACCAGGGTTTTTTTCCAAATTATTGCCTCCCCGAACCCCAAACTGGGGAATTTTTAAGCTACTGCTACACATATGTCCATTAAGGGCCTTGGAAAATAGGCAGAGTCCAAACTTTAGATGATTGAAATCTTCGGGATCAGAAGTGCTCACCATCGGCCTTGCTTAGGTTACATTTTATCTGTCATTGATAGATGATGTCAATAAAAATATCTATTCTTTTTCAAATTATTTCCCCTTATAGGTTACTGCAAAATATTCAGTGTAGTTCCCTGTGCTATACAGTAGTTCCTTGTTGATGAACTGTTTTATACATAGCAGTGTGTATGTGTTAATCCCAAACTGTTAATTTATCCCTTCTCCTACCTTTCCCCTTTGGTAATAATAAATTATAAGATTTTATACTTCTCAGAAATGGGGAAGCTGAAAGAGAGGTATCATTTTCAATGGAAAAGCATTCAAAACAAGATTGAAGCTTCAGCCAAGAGTATTCGATGTACATCCTTGGGAATAAATCACTTCATTTCTCTAATGTTGACCTGACAAATAAGACAGATGTCTTCACTGAACTTGCTTATAATAAAGTGATGGAAATATCAAATATAAGTCTTAGAAACATCTTATTTTACCTGAGCCTTATACACTGCTCTATGTTAACTACAGTTAGGCTCACACATTTGTTCATTGAAGTTACAATGTTCTCAATTTCTGCTACTGATCCTCCAGAGTGGACCCCAACAGGAGTCCTTGTGCCCAGTGTCAATGGAGCCAACAGATCAAGACTGAGTTTGGTTCAGAAGCAAAGGAAACTTTATATTTTGAAAACAGAATGGAGAGGTGAGAGCGTGCACTACCCCGTGGGCTGTGGGCTGGGCTGCTGTGTAGGGGTCCCAACAGCGTCATCGGGAGGGAGGGGATGGAGCTCTCGAGGGCTGGGTTGGCTGCAGCTCAGGCTCTATGTTGCGGAGTCTGCATGGTACCCCGCTAGCTGAGGTGTCGACCCAGCCGTTCTGCACTAGGAAATCTGGTCTGAAGTGCCGGGTGTGGGTCCTCTGCATGCGGAATCCTAGGAGCACGTGAAATTAGACAAAGCACAAAGGAAAAACAGGTTAGACTTTATTTTATTGCCCAGATTCTCTTTTTATCTCCCAGGAATTTTTAATGAACGTTGCCGGAGATGAACACTTCCTCTGCTTTTTGTCCCGTTCCTCATTCTTGGGGTGCTGAGGGTGCAGACCCCTCTTTTGTAACTGCTTCATGCTGAGCTGGGAGCCCTCATACACGGGGGAGGGGCAAAATTTCTCCCCAGCAGCCTCCAGGTGAGGTTCATTGTCCCAAGGCCTCCTGCCTCACTGCTCGTCCACCTGAGCACCAGCATTGGAAGTGTTATAGATTCGATTGACCTTTAAGGGTCCAGGAAATAGATGCACAGAGATGCTACAGTGGCAGGTTTCACCCCACCCCACATTTGTTCGGTGACCTTAGGCTGACGGTTTATGCCAGCCTAGATGCTCTGACCAGTAGTCTGTGCTTTCTTTAATTAGGTCCCTGAATTAATGTACTAACAGCACCATGTGTCAGAGCCCTGCCTGCTCAACTCCCAGACAGTCCAGGGTCGGTGGTGATCCAGGACCATTACGTCCACTGAGTCAACGGCCTTTTGAAGTAGCCAGCAGTCCAGCCGGTCATATTGACCACCATCACCGTGGTGTCTGTAGGGTTTTCTATGGTGAAATCGTGAATATACGAATACCCCGCCGAGCTTATTAGCTCCCCTCTGGGTGCAGTAAGTCCTCCAAACAGTAGTCTGATCTTTCGGGGTACAGACTTGTTTTCTGAGAGAAACTCCAGGTCAAGTGATGGTCACACGTGTCTTCTTGGGGGCCCATTGCCCCCGTTTGTCTCTCTGGAGTTTGGACTTAGAGGGCCTCCTCACTCGAGGTCAGTGTGTCCACAGAGCGACCCCTGCAACTTCAGGGCATGATGGGTGGTTAGGATCACCACGTGGGGTCCTTTTCCCTTAGGAGGGAGCTGGCCTTGCGGGCTGCTGATTTCCAGCCTTTTAGATAACCCAGTATCCTGGCCTGATAGGGCGGTGAGCAAAGCCCTTTGTGACCATAGTTTTTCATACCTGAAGGGCATTCTTGTGTTGCTCCATTTCAAGTGGTCCCAGTTTTTGCACTAAGGCTCCAAGGGTGATTAACCTTTGACCGGGTATGTAAAGTTCAAAGGGTTTAGCTAAATTAGGGAGTTCCTGGGCAAGGGCCTGAATTGACTGCTCTTTCCATTCTTGATAGGCTATTTCTGGATTCTATCCTAAAGGATCATCATATTTTCGTGTCAGTGTTTCATGTAGAGGCCCAGCTATTAGACTGTAGTTATGGATCCAGATGCAGAAAACCTTGGCCTCCCCAGGAACCCCTAAGCTGTCTTCTAGTTTTAGAAGAGGTAAGGCTGCAAATGGCTTCTTCCCTATCCTGGGATGCGTTTCTCCGAATATCTGTGAGAATGAAGCCCAGGCATGTCACCTTAGCCTGGGATATTTGAGCCTTTTTCTTGGACACCTTCTATTCTTTCTTGGCTAGGTAGTTCAGAGGCGTCTTTAGTAGACCTGACAATCAGAATTTCACCTGCATATTGAAGGAGGGTTCCCTTTTACAGAGGTAGAACTTTTAGGTCTTTAGAGGACATTTCCCCAATGATTGTGTGGGGATTTTTGAACCATTGGTGCAGGATGGCCCAGCATTATTGCTTTTGTTGCATGTTGTGTCCTGCCACTCACAAGCCAAAAATTCTTGTGACTCTGAGATGATTGGAATACAGAAGAAGGCATCATTGAAGTCTAATACAGAATGCCATGGTCTGGTGGATGGTAGAATGACCAGCAGGGTGTAGGAAATAGGAGCTACTGGATGTATATCCTCGGTGGCTTCACTGACTGTCCTGATATCCTTTACCAGGTCTCCAGCAGCCCATGGGTCTCTCGTGGTCAGGCCAATCCCAGGATATGGAGCTCACCTGGGCTGCACCCCCCACACCACAGCCCACAGGGCTCTTGTGGTCAACTCTCTCCCAGAGTATGGAAATCATCTGTGCAGCAACACAGCAGCCCATGGGGCTCTCATAGTCAGGCCCTTCCCAGGATACAGAGCTCCCCTGGGCAGGTACCCCAGCAGGGCTGGACCCACAGGAACCGTGCACATAGCCCACCTTTCAGAGAACCCCCAGCTCACCTGTCGCTCACAGCTGACACAGAACACCTCAGAGCAGGGCTTGAACTAACAAACAGCAGCTCTGACAGTTCTGTGTCCCTGGGTATCACTCTGTGTGGCCTCTCTCTGCCTGCTTTTCCAGACACTTCCACTGCAGCCAGGGCACCAGGCCTCTGTCTCCACCCACCATCACTCCTCTCCCTGACTCCTGGGTTCCTCTCATTAGGATAGGGTCTTCTTGAAGTTGTTTTCCACTCATGGACCAGATAAAATGATAAGAAAACAAGCTGCAGCTGCAGCCCCTTGTCTATCCTGACTCTCAAGAGCCCACACCTTTTCCTTGGGCCAGGCCCGTTTAGCAAGATTCATTTTCTGCAACTGTGAGCCCCAGAGGGGTGAGGATTGGCTGATTTGGGCAGCCTGACACTGCCTGCCAGCCCTCCCCAGGTGTGCCTGTGTTGAGGTCAATATAAAGACCTCTCCAGTCAGCCAGAGCTCCTGTAGCTGTGCCTGACGCCATATTCTCTGCCCCGTCAGCAGTGTCGTGGCTGGGGTGGTGGGAGGGAGTGAGGGGCCGTGGCTTTGTGGGTGGCCCAGTGTGAGTGGGGCTCTGCTGGACTTTCTGCAGTAGTTGCCAGGCTGCCACCTGCTAAAGAAGAGGATGTGTCACCCATACCTGCCGCTGGAATTTCTCCCCAGGCAGAGGTGAGGAAGTAAAAAAGCAGTGGGGGCTGTGGCAGGAGGGGTATCTCAGGTAGGGAAATGGAAAGCTTCCAGAAGAGCATCTGGGGCCAGGACCATCCTGGCTGGCCTACAGGCACCAAGTCGGCCTGCGTGCAGTCGCTGGTGTGGCTCCACAGCCCTTCCTCTATGCTTGCAAGTTCTTGTACATATTCAGGAGTTTACCTGGAAAGGGTGGGAAGAGTTCAGCTGCAGCAGCACTCCGGCTCAGCTCACATTTACTTACAGACGCCTCGACACAGTCCCCCAGTTTTGCAATGAGGATGCTTCTTGTGGGGCGGATCGCTGCTGACTGCATGGGAGATTATTTCACACCTCTGACCAACTTAAAAATTTTTTACCACTGGAGCAAGTGCCCTGATACGATTTTCCTCTGTATAACTGGTGGGTTCTGTTTTTTTTTTTTTTTCCATTTTTTTTTTTTGGTTCAAGGTAGATTTTATTTATTCCTCTTTTTTTTAATTTAGAAATATAAACATAGAAATAATGCATTAATATAACGACGTCTATATGAACGGAAAAAACTTTTTTCCGTTTTATTTTATTAAATGTTATTTATATATTTTTAATTTTTTAAAATTTATTTATTTCTTTTATACAGCAGGTTCTTATTGGATATCTATTTTATACATATAAGTGTGCACATGTGAATCCCAGTCTCCCAATTCATCCCACCACCACCCTCACATGACGTTCCCCCCTTGGTGTCCATATGTTTGTTCTCTACATCTGTGTCTCTATCTCTGCCCTGCAAACCGGTTCATCTGTACCATTTTTCTAGGTTCCACATATATGCATTAATATACAATATTTGTTTTTCTCTTTCTGACTTACTTCACTCTGTATGACAGTCTCTAGGTCCATCAAGGTCTCTACAAATGACCTAATTTCATTCCTATGTATGGCTGAGTAATATTCCATTGTATGTATGTACCACATCTTTATCCATTCGTCTGTCTGTGGGCACTTAGGTTGCTTTCATTACCTGGCTATTGTAAATAGTGCTGCAATGAACATTATGGTGAATGTGTCTTTTTGATTTATGGTTTTCTCTGGGTATATGTCCAGTAGTGTGATTGCTGGATTATATGGTAATTCTATTTTTAGTTTTTAAAGGAACCTCCATACTGTTCTCCCTAGAGACTGTATCGATTTACATTCCCAACAATAGTGGAAGAAGGTTCCTTTTCTCCACACCCTCTCCAGCATTTGTTGTTTGTAGATTTTCTGATGATGCCCATTCTAACAGGTGTGACGTGATACCTCATTGTAGTTTCGATTTCCATTTCTCTAATAATTAGTGATGTTGAGCAGATTTTCATGTGCGTCTTGGCCATCTCTATTTCTTCTTGGAAGAAATGTCTATTTAGATATTATTCCATTTTTATATTGGGTTGTTTGTTTTATTAATATTGAGCTGCATGAGCTGTTTATATATATTGGAGATTAAGCATTTGTCCATTGATTCATTTGCAAATATTTTCTGCCATTCTGATGGTTGTCTTTTCCTCTTGTTTGTAGTTTCCTTTGCTTTGCAAAAGCTTTTACGTTTCACTAGGTCCCATCTGTTTCGTTTCTTTTTTTTATTTCATTAGTATAGGAGGTGGATCAAAAAAGATCTTGCTGTGATTTACGTCAGAGTATTCTTCATAAGTTTTCCTCTCAGAGTTTTATACTGTCCAGTCTTACATTAAGGTCTCTAATCCATTTTGAATATATTTTTATGTATGGTGTTGGGCAGTGTTCTAATTTCATTCTTTTACATGTAGCTGTCCATATTTCCCAGCACCACTGATTGAAGAGACTCTCATTTCTCCATTGTAAAGTCTTGCCTCCTTTGTCATAGATTAGTTGAGCATAGGTGTGTAGGTTTATCCCTGGGCTTTCTTTTTTTTTTTTCCTTTTACACGTTTATTGGAGTATAATTGCTTTACAATGGAGTGTTAGTTTCTGCTGTCTAACAAAGTGAATCAGCTATACATATACAAATATCACCAGATGCACTCCCTCTTGCATCTCCCTCACACACTCCATATCCCACCCCTTTAGGTGGTCACAAAGCACCGAGCTCATCACCCTGTTCTATGTGGCTGCTTCCCAGTAGCTATCATTATTACATTTGGTAATGTATTTATGTCCATGCCACTCTCTCACTTCTTCCCATCTTACCCATCCCCCTTCTGTTGTCCTCAAATCCTTTCTCTATGTCTGTGTCCTTAATCCTGTCCTGCCACTAGGTTCTTCAAAACTTTTTTTTCTTCGTTGGATTCCATATATCTCTGTTAACATACAGTATTTGTTTTTCCCTTTCTGACTTACTTCACTGTGTAGGACAGATTCTAAGTCCATCCACCTCAGTACAAATAACTCAGTTTTGCTTCTTTTTATGGCTGAGTAATATTCCATTGTATATATATGCCAGATCTTCTTTATCCATTCATCTGTCGATGGACACTTAGGTTGCTTCCATGTCCTGGCTATTGTAAATAGAGCTGCAATGAACATTTTTGTACATAACTCTTTTTGAATTATGGTTTTCGCAAGGCAAATGCCCAGTAGTTGGATTGTTGTGTTGTATGGTACTTCTATTGTTAGTTATTTAAAGGAAACTCCTTACTGTTCTCCCTAGTGGCCATATCAATTTACATTCCCACCCACAGTGCAAGTGTGTTCCCTTTTCTCCAATAAAGGCCTCTCCAGCATTTAGTGTTTTGTAGAATTTTTTGATGATTGCCACTCTGACTGCTGTGAGGTGATACCTCACAGTAGTTTTGATTTGCATTTCTCTAATGATTAGTGATGTTCAGCATCCTTTCATGTGTTTCTTGTCAATCTGTATATCTTCTTTGGAGAAATGTCTATTTAAGTCTTCTGCCCGTTTTTGGATTGGTTTGTTTGTTTTTGTGATATTGAGCTACATGTGGTGTTTGTAAAGTTTGGAGATTAATCCTTTGTCAATTGCTTCATTTGAAAATATTTTCTCCCATTCTGAGGGTTGTTTTTGCATCTTGTTTATGTTTTCTTGTACTGTGTAAAAGCTTTTAAGTTTCATTAGGTCCTATTTGTTGATTTCTGTTTTTATTTCCATTTCTCTAGGAGGTGGGTCAAAAAGGATCTTGCTGTGATTTATGTCATAGAGTGTTCTGCCTATGGTTCCTCTATGAGTTTTATAGTGTCTGGTCTTATATTTAGATCTCTAATCAATTTAGAGTTTATTTTTGTGTATGGTGTTATGGAGTGTCCTAATTTCATTCTTTTATGTGTAGGGGTCCAGTTTTCCCAGCACCAATTACTGAAGAGTCTGTCTTTTCTCCATTGTATATCTTTAGCTCCTTTGTCATAGATGAGATTGCCATATGTATGTAGGTTTATCTTTGGGCTTTCTGTCCTGTTCCATTGATCTGTGTTTATGCCAATCTATATACACTTGATTCCATTATGGAGACATATAAATACATAGGTTTCAAGATTATTACCAGTCAGATATATTCTTCTTCAGTGAATAGGGTGTTTTGTGTCCAGTTCAGTGAGAAAGGTGGAAGTCTTGTCTATAACATATTTGGTATATGGTATGGTATCTGTGCTAATTTCAAACTCTGCGTTTACACATCACCCCACGTCACCTTTCCCCTTAAGGAGGCATATGTGTGTTTTCTAAATGTGTAACTCTGTTCTCTTTTGAAATTCAGTTCATGTGTAGCCATGTTTACATTACCTCTATAAGTGATATATTACAATAAGTATCTTTTATTTTGTGGCTCATTTCACTTAGCATCATCGTACCTAAAGCCACTCATTATGCTGCTATTGGCCTTATGACATTGATTTTATGTCTGAGTGAGATTCCATTGTATACAAGTACCACAACATCTTTATCCATTTTTTTTTTCCTTTCCTGGGATATTTAAAGTGTACCAAAGTCGAGGTTCTTGTAAACAGAGCAGCCCTAAATTTTGGGCTGGCTGTGTGTTGTGGATTTTTAGTTTTCCCAAAATACACGCCCATGAGTGGAAGTGTGCTATGCTCTGTAGCTCTGTTTTAGAAAACAACATACAGTTCTCCAGAGAGGCTGTTGGCAAATTACATCCTGTCCATCGGCATAACCAGGCTCCCTTTTCTCCATGGCCTGTCCTGCATTTGTGGTTTTTACACTATTTGCGGATGGCCCTTTTGACTGGTGGTAAGTGACACTTCTATGTAGTGTGGATTTGCAATGCCTGATGGCTTGCTTGGCCAAAAAGGGCGTATGCATTTTTTTCCCGAACATATTCAAGAAAATACACATACTCCCTTTTCGGCCAAGGGCAACGTTGTCGAAGTTCTGTCACTTTTCATGTGCTTTAAAGACGACTCCAATCTACCTCTTGAAATCTGTTTCCTTCAATTCTGCCTTGCTTTCAAATCCTCTTCACTGCATTACCTCAATATATTTCTGGATGATAGTTGTCCTTTATAACTCTGCAAGTTTGTGAATTGCTGTGCCCCTGATTTCCATTTTTCAACTCACTTATTTGTGAGCTGGCTGCAATACCGCAGGATGGCTTTAGGCCCTAGTCTGTTTCTGGGGTTGCAGGCTGAGCCTTTGTTTAATTCTTCTTCCTGATGGGAAACTAGAATGACATGTGCCCATCCAAACACCTACAGCTAATCTCTCATTTGTTTCCCCTCTTCCTGTTCATCCTCTGCACAATTTGCAAACTGTGCATAACAGGAGGGTAAAGGCGCTGACACTCCAAGTGGGGAGATTTTCAGTATTGCAGATGGAATCGCTAAGCCGAAAACGAGGAAAGGAAAAATGAGGTACATTTTAGAAAACTTTCCCGATTACACAGTGTACCATCCAACGGGTTTCCGATGCATGTTTTAACTGTAGGAAGATTCCCTTAAACCTGGAGAGTTGGGGCCACTAGAATGGGTAGCACACAGTATTGCTCTAAGTGGTGTTCTTTTGCTCACACAACCTCAGCAATCTTGTCAGGCCCAAGTGTCCCGTCTTATGTCTCCTGCAGCTGTGGGTATAAAGGTGGTCAATCCAGGTTGCATCACAGGCCCTGAAAGTAATTTTTAAGACTTTCTCTCTGTTTTGCTTTTTTTTTCATTTTGCTTTTGAAATTTATTTTTATAAGGGTGTTTAGCTGAATTTCAGTGCTGTGCATTCCGTTATACACACGCATGATTCCTTTATGGAGACATGAGAATACATATGTTTTAGAATTATTACAAGTCAGATATATTCTTCTGCAATGAATAGGGGTTGTTGAGTCCAGTTCATTGTGCCGGGAGTAGGTGCTGTCTATTACATACTTGGTTTATGGAACGGTATCTGTGCTAATTTAGGACTGTTGATTTATTCATCACCCCACCTCTCCTTCCCCCTTAAGCAGGCATAAGAATGTTTTCTAAATGTGAGTCTCTGTTCTCTTTCCTAACTCAGTTCATGTGTAGCCATGTTTACAGGACCTTCATAAGTGATATCTTATGATAAGTTTCTTTTTCTCTGTGACTTATTTCACTTAGAATCATCGTACCTGAAGCCACTCCTTTTGGTGCTACTGGCCTCATCACATTGATTTCATGGCTGAGGGATATTCCATCATACATAAATACCACAATTTCTTAAACCATTTTTGTCTTTCCTGTGATATTTCAGGTGTACCCAAGTTGAGGTTCTTGTAACCATTGCAGCCCTAAATTTTGGGGTGGATCTGTCTTATTGACTTTCAGTTTTCCCAAGGTATATTCCCTAGACTGGAAGTGCCCTTGGATCTGTAGCTCTGTTGTTTACTTGTTTTAGGGAACACAGTGCACTCCTTCAGAGTAGGCAATTTACATCCCGCCCATCAGCATATCTAGGCTCCCTCTTCTCCAGGGCCTGTCTTGCCTTTCTGGTTTTTACATATTTTGCGGAATTCCCTTTTGTCTGTTGGGAAGTGATACTGCTTTGTAGTGCAGATTTGCATTGCCCGCTTGCTTGCTTGGCCAAAAAGGGCTTATGCGTTTTCTCTTGAATATATTCAGGAGAAAACGCATACGCCCTGTTTGGCCAAGTGCATCATTGTCGAAGTTGTGCCCCTCTTCCTGTGCGTTAAAGGCGATTCCAATGTACCTCTAGAAATCTGGTTCCTGCTATTCTGGCTCACTTTCAAGTCTGCCTCGTTGCCTTCCCTCAACAGATTTTTGGACGATACTTTTCCTTTATTACTCTGCCCGTTTGTGAATTGCTGTGCTCCTGAGCTCCATTTTTCAACTCGTTTTTTGTGAGCTGACCGCAAGTCCAAATTTGTGGTTCAGGACCTATACTTGTTCCCGGCGGATGGCTGAGACTTTGAATAATTCTTCTTCCTGCCGGGAAATTAGAGTGACATGTGCCCGTCCAAATGTCTAACAGATACTCTCTCATTGGTTCTCCATCTTACCTTTCATCCTCTGCCAATTGGCAACATGTGAGAACCAGGAGGTTAAAGGGGCTGTCTCTCCAAGTTGGGAGATTGATACTGAAGCAGTTGGAAATTCAAACTGGAGCACCAGGAGAGGGAGTATTAGTTGAGTTTTAAAAACCTTTTGTATTCACAGTGTGTCCATTCTCTAGGTTTCCCGTACATGTTATAGCTGTAGTAGTATTCCCTTCAACCTGGAGAGTTGGGACCATTGGAATGTGTGCCACACATTATTGCTTTAAATGGTCTGCATTTGCTCACCGAATCTCACCAATCCTCTCAGTCCCAAGTGTCCAGACTTATGCCACATCCAGCTGTCATTGTAGATAGGGTCATTCCGGGTTTCATCAGAGCCCCTGAAGGAATTTTAAAGAATTTCCCTGTTTTTTTGTTTTGTTTTTGAATTTCATTTTTATAGTGGGTTTGAGCTGATTCTCACTGCCTTGTTTCTGCTAGTCTAGACACACTTGATTCCCTGATGGAGACATATCAATACATAGGTTTTAAGATTCTTACTAGTCAGATATATTCCTCTGCGGGAAACATGGGGTTTTGCATACTTTTCACTGAGGAAGGTGTAGGGATTGACTCTTCTGTAGTTGGTTTTTGGAACGGTACCTGTACTAATATCAAACTCTGGTTTTATGCATCACACCACCTCTCCTTCCCCCTTAAGCAGGCATAAGTGTGTTTTCTAAATGTGAGACTCTGTTGTCTTTCCTAACTCAGTTCATGTGTAGCCATGTTTACAGGACCTTCATAAGTGATATCTTATGATAAGTTTCTTTTTCTCTGTGACTTATTTCACTTAGAATCATCGTACCTGAATCCACTCATTTTGCTGCTACTGGCCTTATGACTTTGATTTCATGGCTGAGGGATATTCCATCGTACATAAGTACCACAATTTCTTGAACCATTTTTGTCTTTCCTGGGATATTTCAGGTGAACCCAAGTTGAGGTTCTTGTAAGCAGTGCAGCCCTAAATTTTGAGGTGGCTCTGTCTTATCGATTTTCAGTTTTCCAAAGGTATATTCCCTAGACTGGAAGTGCCCGTGTCTCTGTAGCTCTGTTGTTCACTTGTTTTAGGGAACACAATGCACTCCTCCAGAGAGGCAGTTGGCAATTTACATTCCGCCCATCAGCATAATTATGCTTCCACTTCTCCAGGGCCTGTCTTGCCTTTCTGGTTTTTACATATTTTCCGGATGTCCCTTTTGTCTGGTGGGAAGTGATACTGCTTTGTAGTGCAGATTTGCATTGCCCGCTTGCTTGCTTGGCCAAACAGGGCGTATGCGTTTTCTCCTGAATATATTCAGGAGAAAACTCATACGCCCTGTTTGGCCAAGTGCATCATTGTCGAAATTGTGCCCCTCTTCCTGTGCTTTAAAGGCAATTCCAATGTATCTCTTGAAATCTGTTTCCTGCTATTCTGGCTCACTTTCAAGTCTGCCTCGTTTCCTTCCCTCAACAGATTTTTGGACGATAGTTTTCCTTTATTACTCTGCCCGTTTGTGAATTGCTGTGCCCCTGAGCTCCATTTTTCAACTCGTTTTTTTGTGAGCTGACTGCAAGTCCAAAATTTTGGTTCAGGACCTATACTGGTTACTGGCGGGTGGCTGAGACTTTGATTAATTCTTCTTCCTGCCGGGAAATTAGAGTGACATGTGCCCGTCCAAATGTCTCTCAGCTACTCTCTCATTGGTTCTCCATCTTACCTTTCATCGTCTGCCAATTGGCAACATGTGAGAACCAGGAGGTTAAAGGGGCTGTCTCTCCAAGTTGGGAGATTGATAGTAAAGCAGTTGGAAATTCAAACCGGAGCACCAGGAGAGGTACTATTAGTTGAGTTTTAAAAACCTTTTGTATTCTCAGTGTGTCCATTCTCTAGGTTTCCCGTACATGTTATAGCTGTAGTAGTATTCCCTTCAACCTGGAGAGTTGGGACCATTGGAATGTGTGCCACGCATTTTTGCTTTAAATGGTCTGCATTTGCTCACCGAATCTCACCAATCCTCTCAGTCCCAAGTGTCCTGCCTTATGCCACATCCAGCTGTCATTGTAGATAGGGTCATTCCAGGTTTCATCAGAGCCCCTGAAGGAATTGTATATAATTTCCCTGTTTTTTTGCTTTGTTTTTGAAAGTACTTTTTATAGTGGGTTTGAGCTGATTCACACTGCCATGTTTCTGCCAGTCTAGACACACTTGATTCCCTGATGGAGACATATCAATACATAGATTTTAAGATTCTTACTAGTCAGCTATATTCCTCTGTTGGTAATATGGGGTTTTGCGTCCTTTTCACTGAGGAAGGTGTAGGGATTGACTCTTCCATATTTGGTTTTTGCAACGGTACCTGTACTAATATCAAACTCTGGTTTTATGCATCACGCCACCTCTCCTTCCCCCTTAAGCAGGCATAAGAGTGTTTTCTAAATGTGAGACTCTGTTGTCTTTCCTAACTCAGTTCATGTGTAGCCATATTTACAGGACCTTCATAAGTGATATCTTATGATAAGTTTCTTTTTCTCTGTGACTTATTTCACTTAGAATCATCGTACCTGAATCCACTCATTTTGCTGCTACTCGCCTTATGACTTTGATTTCATGGCTGAGGGATATTGCATCATACGTAAGTACCACAATTTCTTGAACCACTTTTTTCTTTCCTGGGATATTTCAGGTGTACCCAAGGTGAGGTTCTTGTAAGCAGTGCAGCCCTAAATTTTGAGGTGGCTCTGTCTTATCGATTTTCAGTTTTCCAAAGGTATATTCCCTAGACTGGAAGTGCCCGTGTCTCTGTAGCTCTGTTGTTCACTTGTTTTAGGGAACACAATGCGCTCCTCCAGAGAGGCAGTTGGCAATTTACATCCCGCCCATCAGCATAACTAGGCTCCCAGTTCTAAAGTGCATGTGTTGCCTTTCTAGGTTTTACACATTTTGTGGATGTCTCTTTTTTCTGGTGGGAAGTGATACTGCTTTGTAGTGCAGATTTGCATTGCCCACTTGCTTGCTCGGCCAAAAAGGGGGTATGCGTTTTCTCCTGAATATATACAGGAGAAAACGCAAACCCCCTTATTGGCCCATTGCATCATTGTCGAAGTTGTGCCCCTCTTCCTGTTCTTTAAAGGCAATTCCAATGTACCTCTTGAAATCTGATTCCTGCTATACTGGCTCCCTTTCAAGTCCACCCCGTTGCCTTCCCTCAACAGATTTTTGGATGATTGTTGTCCGCTATTACTCTGCCAGTTTGTGAATTGTTGTGCCCCTGAGCTCCATTTTTCAACTCGTTTTTGTGAGCTGACCGCAAGTCCAAAATTTTGGTTCAGGACCTATACTGGTTCCCGGCGGGTGGCTGAGACTTGGGTTAATTCTTCTTCCTGCCGGCAAATTAGAGTGACATGTGCCCGTCCAAATGCCTAACAGCTACTCTCTCATTGATTCTCCCTCTTCCCATTCATCCTCTGCCAAATTGGCAACCTGTGCGAACCAGGAGGTTAAAGGGGCTGTCTCTCCATGTTGGGAGATTGATAGTAAAGCAGATGGAAAGTCAAACCAGAGCACCAGGAGAGGGACTATTAGTTGAGTTTTAGAAACCTTTCGTATTCACAGTGTGTCCATTCTCTTGGTTTCCTATACATGTTATAACTGTAGTAGTATTCCCTTCAACATGGAGAGTTGGGACTCTTGGAATGTGTGCCACGCATTATTGCTTTAAGTGGTCTGCATTTGCTCACCGAATCTCACCAATCCTCTCAGTCCCAAGTGTCCAGCCTTATGCCACATCCAGCTGTCGTTGTACATAGGGTCATTCCGGGTTTCATCAGAGACCCTGAAGGAATTGTAAAGGATTTCCCTTATTTTTTGTTTTGTTTGTGAAATTCCTGTTTAGAATGGGTTTGAGCTGATTCTCACTGCCATGTTTATGCGAGTCTAGACACACTTGATTCCCTTACGGAGACATATCAATACATAGGTTTTAAGATTTTTACTAGTCAGATATTTTCCTCTGTGGGAAATATGGGGTTTTGAGTCCCTTTCACTTAGGAAGTTGTAGGTCTTTTCTACTCCGTAGTTGGTTTTTGGAACGGTACATGTACTAATATCAAACTCTGGTTTTATGCATCACCCCACCTCTCCTTCCCCCTTAAGCAGGCATAAGAGTTTTTTCTCAATGTGAGAATCTGTTGTCTTTCCTAACTCACTTCATGTGTAGCCATGTTTACAGGACCTTCATAAGTGATATCTTATGATAAGTTTCTTTTTCTCTGTGACTTATTTCACTTAGAATCATCGTACCTGAATCCACTCATTTTGCTGCTACTGGCCTTATGATATTGATTTCATGGCTGAGGGATATTCCATCATACGTAAATACCACAATTTCTTGAACCATTTTTGTCTTTCCTGGGATATATTAGGTGTACCCAAGTTGAGGTTCTTCTAAGCAGTGCAGCTCTAAATGGTGGGGTGGCTCTGTCTTATTGATTTTCAGTTTTCCAAGGTATATTCCTTAGACTGGAATTGCCCTTGGCTCTGTAGCTCTGTTGTTTACTTGTTGTAGGGAACACAGTGCACTCCTCCAGAAAGGCAGTTGGCAATTTACATCCTGCCCATCAGCATAACTAGGCTCCCAGTTCTCCAGTGCCTGTCTTGCCTTTCTGGTGTTTTCACATTTTGTGGATGTCCCTTTTGACCGGTGGGAAGTGATACTTCTTTGTAGTGAAGATTTGCATTGCCCGCTTCCTTGCTTGGCCAAAAAGGACGTATGCGTTTTCTCCTGAATATATTCAGGAGAAAACACATACGTCCTTTTTGGCCAAGTACATCATTGTCGAAGTTGTGCCCCTCTTCCTGTGCTTTAAAGGCAATTCCAATGTACCTCTTGAAATCTGATTCCTGCTATTCTATCTCTCTTTCAAGTCTGCCCCTTTGCCTTCTCTCAACATATTTTTGGCCGATTGTTGTCCTTTATTACTCTGCCATTTTGTGAATTGCTGTGCCCTGAGCTCCATTATTCAACTCGTTTGTGTGAGCTGATGTGAAGTCCAAAATTTCGGTTCAGGACCTATACTGGTTCTCGGTGGGTGGCTGAGACTTTGGTTAATTCTTCTTCCTTCCGGGAAATTAGAGTGGCATGTGCCCGTCCAAATGCCTAACAGCTACTCTCTCATTGGTTCTCCCTCTTCCCTTTCATCCTCTGCCAATTTGGCAACCTGTGCGAACCAGGTGTTTAAAGGGGCTGTCTCTCCAAGTTGGGAGATTTATAGTAAAGCAGTTGGAAACTCAAACCGGAGCACCTGGATAGGGACTATTAGTTGAGTTTTAGAATCCTTTCATCTTCACAGTGTGTGCATTCTCTACGTTTCCCATACATGTTAAAACTGTAGTGTTATTCCCTTTTACCTGGCGAGTTGTGACCCATGGAATTGGTGGCATGCAATATTCCTTTAAACGGTCTGCATTTTCTCGTTCAATCTCACCAATCCTCTCAGTCAAAAGTGTCCAGCCTTATGTCTCATCCAGCTCTCGTTTTAGATAGGGTCATTCCAGGTTTCATCAGAACACCTGAAGGAATTGTGTTAGGATTTCACTGTTTTTTTGTTTTGTTTTTGAAAATCATTTATATAATGAGGTTGAGCTGATTTTCACTGACGTGTTTATGCCCGTCTAGACTCATTTGATTCCCTTACGGATACATATCAATACATAGGTATTAAGATTCTTACTAGTCAGATATATTCCTCTGCGGGAATAAGGCTGTTGAGTCCCGTTCACTGAGGAAGGAGTAGCTCTTGTCTATTCTGTATTTGATTATGCAGCGGTACCTGTGCTAATATCAAACTCTTGTTTTGTGCATCTCCCCACCTCTCCTTTCCCCTTAAGCAAGCATAAGTATGATTTCTAAATGTGAGACACAGTTCTCTTTACTAATTCAGTTAATGTGTAGCCATGTTTACATTTCCTTCATAAGTGATATCTTATGTCAGAATGCTCCACGGCTCTTGTCATAATAATGCTCCATGATGCTCGTCATCACAATTATCCATGGCCTTCTCATCACAATGCTCCACCGTCTTGCCATCACATTGCTCCATGTCCTGGTCATCACAACGCTCCATGTCCCTTGTCATCACAATTCTCCACCACTTTGTCATCACAATGCTCCCTGACACTTCTCATCACAATGTTACATTCTCTTGTCATCACAATTCTCCATGCAATTGTCATCACAATGCTCCCTGACCCATGTCATAGCAAGCTCCATATGCTTGTCATCACAATGCTTCATGACATTGTTAAAAAAATTCTCAATGTCCCTTGTCATCACAGTGCTCCATGCCAATGTCATCACAATGCTCCAGGCCCTTGTCATCACAATGTTCCAGGACCTTGTCATCACAATGCTCCATGACCTCTGTCATCACAATGTTCCCTGAAAACTGTCATCACAATGCTCCATGCCCCTTGTCAGTACAGAGCTCCATGATGCTCGTCATTACAATTACCCAAGGTTTTCTCATCACAATGCTTCAGGGTTTTACCATCACAGTGTTCCATGCCCTGGTCATCTCAATGTTCCATGACCCTTGTCATTACAATTCTCTACATCCTTGTCATCACAGTGCTCCTTGACACTTCTCCTCACAATGTGATATGCTCTTGTCATAACAATTCTGCATGCACTTGTCATCACAATGCTCCAGGACCCCTGTCATAGCAAGCTCCATGCACTTGTCATCACAATGTTTCAAGACCTGGTCATTAGAATTCTCTATGGCCCTTGTCATCACAGTGATCCATGATCTTGTCATCACAATTCTCCTTTACCTTTGTCATCACAATCCTCCATGACACTTGGCATCACAATGCTCCATGCCATTGGCATCACAATGGACCATGACATATGTCATCACAATGCTCCCTGACACCGGTCTTCACAATTCTCCAAGACATTGTCATCACAATGCTCCATGCCCTTGTCATTACAATGCACCATGCCCACTGTCATCACAATAATCCATGAAACTTGTCAGACCAATGCTCCATGCCCCTGTCATCACAATGCTCCATGCCCTTTTCATCACAATGGTCCAAGAACCCTGTAATCACAATGCTCTATGCCCCTTTTCATCAGAATGCTCCATGAGACTTTTCATCACAAGGATCCATGGTCTTCTCATCACAATGCTCCAGAACCTTGTCATCACAATTCTCCATTACCTTGTCATCACAATGTTCTATGACACCTGTCATCTCAATACTCCATGAACATTTTCAGCCCAATGCTCCATGACCTTCTCATCACAATGTTTCATGACCCATGTCATCACAATGCTCCATGACCACTGGCATCAAAATGCTCCATGATCATTGTCATCACAATGATCCATGCCCTTGTCATCACAGTGTTCCATGGCCCCTGTAATCATAATGCTCTGTGACGCTTGTCATCACATTGCTCCGTGACCCTTGTCATCACAATGCTCCATGCCTTTGTCAGCAAAATGCTACATTACCTTGTCATCACAATGCTCCATGCGGTTGTCATAATAAATCTCCATTATCATTGTCATCAAAATTCTCCATGAACATTGGGATCACATTGCTTCATGCCCTTGTCATCAAAATGCTCCATGCTCCTTGAAATCAAAATGATCCATGACCTCTGTCATCACAATGCTCCAAACACTTGTGATCACAATGTTCTATAACATGTGTCATCACAACACACTTTGATGCCTGTCATCACAATTATCCATGGACTTCTCATGACAATGCTCCATGACATTTGTCATCACAATGCTCAATACACTTGTCATCACAATGCTCCCTGTCACTTCTCATCAGAATGCTCCTTGAACCGTGTCATGAAAAGGTTCCATGACCCTTTAATCACAATGCTCGATGCCATTGTCATCACAATACTTCACAAGCTTGTCATCAGTATCCTCCATGACCCTTGTCATCTCAGTGCTCCATGACCCCTGTCATCACAATGTTCCATGCCCCTTGTCATTACAGTGCTCCATGACGCTCTTCATCACAATTATCCATGGTCTTCTCATCACAATGCTCCACGGTCTTGCCATCACAATGCTCCATGTGCCTTGTCATTACAATACTCCACGTCCTTGTCATCACAATGTTCCTTATCACTTCTCATAACAATGTTACATGATCTTGTCTTCACAATTCTCCATGCACTTGTCATCGCAATGCTCTATGACCACAGTCATAGCAAGCTCCATGTGCTTTTCATCACAATGCTTTACGACGTTTTCATCAAAATTCTCAATGGCCCTTGTCATCACAATGCTCCATTCCCTTGCCATCACAATGCTCCATGACCATTGTCATCACAATGTTCCAAGCCCTTGTCATCAAAATTCTCCATTACCTTTGTCATCACAATCCTCCATGACACTTGGTATCAAAATGCTCCATGCCATTGTCATCACAATGGACAATGACATATGTCATCACAATGCTCCCTGACACCTGTCTTCAAAATACTCCATGACCTTGTCACCACAGTGTTCCATGCCCTTGTCATCACAATGCTCAATGACCCCTGTCATCACAGTGCTCCATGACTCCAGTTATCACAATGCTTCATGACCTTTGTCATCACAATGCTTCATGACCTTTGTCATCACAATGGTGTATGACCTCATCACACAACGCTCTGTGACCTTTGTCACCACAATGCTGCATGCCATTTTCATCACAATGCTCCAAGCTCACTGTCATTACAATAATCCATGAAACTTGTCAGACAGATGTTCCATGCCCCTGTCATCACATTGCTCCTTGCTCTTGTCATCACAATGCTCCATGCACTTCTCATCAAAATGCTCTCTCACCACATATATCACAATGTTCCATCACTAGTCATCACAATACTCCCTCACCCCTGTCATCACAGTGTTCCATGACCCCTGTCATCACAGTGCTACATGCCCTTATCTTCACAATGCACCATGACCACTGACATCACAATGTTCCATAAACTCTGTCAGAAAATGCTCCATGACCCATTTCATCACAATGCTTCATGACCCCTGACATTACAATGTTCCATAACCCCTGTCATCAAAATATTCCATGACACTTTTCATCAAATTTCTCCATGACCCTGTCATCACAATGCTCCCTGCCCTTCTCATCTCAATGCACCACTCCCTTGTCACCTAATGCCCCATGACTTTGTCATCCCAAAGCTCCAAGACCCATTGCATCACAATGCTCCATGCCATTGTCATCACAATGATCAATGAAATCTCTCATCACATTGCTCCATGCCCTTGTCATCACAATGCTCCATTACACCTGTCATAACAATGCTCCATGAGCCCTGCCATCACAATGTTCCACGGCCTTGTCATCACAAGGCTCCATGACCCTTTTCATCACAATGCTCCAAGACCCCTGTAATCACAATGCTCCATGCGCTTGTCGTAACAAAGTACCATGACGCATGTCATCAGAATGCTCCATGGCCTTCTCATCACAATGCTCCATGCCCTTGTCATCACAATGCTCCAAGACCACTGTAATCACAATGCTCCATTCCCCTTTTCATCTCAATGCTCCATGAACCCTGTCATCACAATGCACCATGCCCATCATCATAATGCTTCATGCTATTGTCATCACAGTGAAATCAAAATGCTCCATGTCCTTTGTCACCACAATGCTCCAAATCCTTGTGATCACAGTGTTCCATAACACTTGTCATCAAAATGCCCCCTGACGCTCGTCATCACTATTATGAATGGTTTTCTCATCACAATGCTCCGTGACCTTTGTCACCACAATCCGCAATACACTTATCATCACAATGCTCCCTGACACTTGTCATTAGTATGCTTCACGAAAACTGCCGTGAAAAGGCTCCATGCTTTTTTTTATCACAATGATCCATTCCCTTTTCATCACAATGCTCCAAGACCCCTGTAATCACAATGCTCCATGACTACAGTCATCACAGTGCTTCATGACATTTGTCATCACAATGGTCCATGACCTCATCACAGAAGGCTCTGTGACCTTTGTCACCACAATGCTCCATGGACTTTTCATCACAAAGCTCTGTCACCCCTGTCATCACAATGCTCCATGCGTTTGTCCGCACAATGCTCAATGACCCTTTTTATCACAATGCTCCATGCGCTTGTCAGCACAATGCTTCATAACCCATGTCATCACAATGCGCCATGTGCTTGTCATCACAATGCTCCACATCCTTGTCATCAAAATGCTCCATAAACATTGTCATCACAATGCTCCATACACTTCTCATCAAAATGCTCTCTCACCAAAGATATCACAGTGTTCCGTCACTAGTTATCACAATACTCCCTCACCCCCGTCATCACAATGTTCCATGACCCCTGTCATCAAAATGCTATATGCCCTTATCATCACAATGCTCCATGACACCTGTCATCAAAATGCTCAGTGACCCGTTTCATTAGAATGCTCCCTGCCCCCTGACATCAGAATGTTCAATAATCCCTGTCACACACTGCTCTATGACCCTTTTCATCACAATGCTCCATGACACCTGACATCACAATTTTCCATTACCCCTCTCATCAAAATGTTCCATGAACATTTTCATCAAATTGCTCCATGACCCTGTCATCACAATGCTCCTTGCACTTCTCATCACAAGGCACCACAGCCTTGTCATCAAAATGCTCCATGACATTTTTCATCACAAAGCTCCATGACCATTGGCATCACAGTGCTCCATGCCATTATCATAAAATGCTCCTTGAACCCTCTCATCACATTGCTCCATGCCCTTGACATCACAAAGCTCCATGACGCTTGTCATCACAATGTTCAATGCCCTTCTCATCACAATGCTCCATGCCCTTATCATTACAATCCTCCATGACCTATGTATCATAGTGTTCCATGCCCTTGTCATCACAATGATCCATGCACACTCTCATCACAATAATCCATGAAACATTTCAGACCAGTGCTCCACGTCCTTGTCATCACAATGCTCCAATACCCCTGTCATAATAATGCTCCATGACACTTACGATCACAAGGTTCCATAGCCTTGTCATCAGAAGCCTCCATGACCCTTGTCATCACAGTGCTCCAAGACCCTCTAATCACATTGCTCCATTTCTTTGTCATCACAAAGCTCCATGATGCATATCATCAGAATGCTCCATGGCCTTCTCATCACAATGCTCCATGCCCTTGTCATCACAATGCTCCAACACCCCTGTAATCACAATGCTCCCTGCCCCTTTTCATCTCAATGCTCCATGAACCCTGTCATCACAATGCACCATGCCCATCATCATAATGCTTCATGCTATTGTCATCACAGTGAAATCAAAAAGTTCCATGACCTCTGTCATCACAATGCTCCAAACCATTGTGATCAAAATGTTCCATAGCACTTGTCATCACAATTCCCCATGACGCTTGTCATTACAATTATCCATGATCTTCTCATCACAATGCTCCATGACCTTTGTCATCACAATGCTCAATACACTTATCATCACAATGCTCCCTGACTCTTGCCATCAGTATGCTCATTGAACACTGTCATGACATGGCTCCATGCATTTTTCATCACAATGATCCATTCCCTTTTCATCACAATCCTCCAAGACCCCTCTAATCACAATGCTCCATGTCCCTGTCATCACAAAGCTCCATGACGCATGTCATCAGAATGCTGCATGGCCTTCTCATCACAATGCTCCATGCCCTGGTCTTCACAATGTTACAAAACCCCTGTAATCACAATGTTCCATGAACCTTTTTATCAGTATGATCCATGACCCTTGTCATCACAAGGCGCCATGGCCCTCTCATCACAATGCTCCAGGACCTTCTCATCGGATTGCTCCATTCCCTTCTCATCACAATTCTCCATGACCCTTGTCATCACAGTACTCCATGAATATATTCAGCCCAATGCTCCATTACCTTCTCATCACAGTGCTCCATGACCTATGTCATCACAATGCTACATGACCACTGGCATCAAAATAATCAAAGCCACTTGTCATCAGAATATTCCATGCGCTTGTCATACCCTTGCTCCATGACCCCTGTAATCACAATGGTCCTTGACGCTTGTCGTCACAGAGCTTCATGACACTTGTCATCACGGTGTTCCATGCCTTTGTCAGCAAAATGCTACATGACCTTGTCTTCACAATGCTCCATGCACTTGTCCTCACAATTTTCCATTACCAGTGTCATTACAATCCTCCATGAACCTTGGGATCACATTGCTTCATGCCCTTGTCATCACAATGCTCCATGATACTTGAAATCAAAATGATCCATGACCTCTCTCATCACAATGCTCCAAACCCTTGTGATCACCATGTTCCATAACACTTGTCATCACAACGCTCCATGATGCCTGTCATCACAATACTTCATGCCCTTGTCATCACAATGCTCCATGAACTTTGTCATCACAATGCTCAATACACCTGTCATCACAATGCTCCCTGACACTTTTCCTCAGAATGCTCCTTGAACCCTGTCATGAAAAGGCTCCATGCCTTTTTCATCACAATGTTCCTTGCCCTTTTTCTCACAATGCTCCATGCCATTGTCATCACAATACTCCACAAGCTTGTCATCAGAATGCTCCAAGACCCTTGTCATCACAATGCTCCATGATCCCTGTCATCACAATGCTCCATGACACCTGTCATCACAATGCTCCATGCCCCTTGTCATTACAGTGCCCCATGACGCTCGTCATCACAAATATCCATGATCTTCTCATCACAATGCTCCACGGTCTTTCCATCACAATGCTCCATGACACTTCTCATCACAATGTTACATGCTCTTGTCATCACAATTCTCCATGCACTTGTCATTGCAATGCTCCATGACCCCTGTCATAGCAAGCTCCATGTGCTTTTCATCACAGTGCTTCACGAACTTGTCATCACGATTCTCAATGGCCCTTGTCATCACAATGCTCCATTACCGTTGTCATCACAATCCTCCATGACACGTGGCTTCACAATGCTCCATGTCATTGTCATCACAATGCACCATGACATATGTCATCACAATGCTCCCTGACACCTGTCTTCACAATATTCCATGACCTGGTTATAACAATGCTCCATGCCCTTGTCATCACAATGTGCCATGCCCACTATCATCACAATAATCCATGAAACTTGTCAGACCAATGCTCCATGCCCCTGTCATCACAATGCTCCATGCCATTGTCATCACAGTGCTCCGTGACTCCAGTCATCACATTGCTCCATGACCTTTGTCATCACAATGGTCCATGCCCTCCTCATCACAGTGCTCTTTGAAATTTGTCACCATAATGCTCCATGAACTTTTAATCCCAATGCCCTCTGACCCTTGTCATCACAATGCACCATGCCTTTGTCAGCAGAGTGCTCCATGACCCTTGGCATCACAATGCTCCATGCGCTTGTCAGAACAATGCTCCATGACCCATGTCATCACAATGTGCCATGCGCTTGTCATCACAATGTTCCACAACCTTATCTTCACAATGCTCCATAAACATTGTCATCACAAAGCCCCATGCACTTCTCATCAAAATGCACTTTCACCACTGATATCAAAATGTTCCATCACTAGTCATTACAATACTCCCTCACCCCTGTCATGACAATGTTCCACGGCCTTGTCATCACAAGGCTCCATGACCCTTGTCATCACAATGCTCCAATACCCCAGTAATCCCAATGCTCCATGCCCCTTGTCATCAGTGTGCTCCATGAGACTTGTCTTCACAAGGCTCCATGGTCTTCTCATCACAATGCTCCAGGACCTTGTCATCACAATGCTTCACGACCTCCTCATCAAAATTCTCAATGTCCCTTGTCATCATAATATTCCAAGCCCTAATCATCACAATGCCCCATTTTCTTTGTCATCACAATCCTCCATGACACTTGGCCTCACAATGCCCCATGCCATTGTCATCGCAATGGAACATGACATATGTTATCACAATGCTCCCTGACACCTGTCTTCACAATACTCCATGACCTTGTCATCACAATGCTCAATACACTTGTCATCACAATGCTCAATACACTTGTCATCACAATGCTCCCTGACACTTGTCGTCAGTATGCTCCTTGAAGCCTGACATGACAAGGCTCCATGCATTTTTCATCACAGTGATCCATGCCCTTTTCCTCACAATGCTCCAAGACCACAGTAATCACAATGCTCCATGCCATTGTCATCACACAGCTTCATGAGGAATGTCTTCAGAATGCTCCATGGCCTTCTCATCACCATGCTCCATGATATTTTCATCACAATGCTCCATTCCCTTCTCATCAAAATGCCCCATGACCCCTGTCACCACAATACTTCATGAATATTTTCAGCCCAATGCTCCATGACTTTCTCATCACCATGACCCATGAACCCTGTCATCACAATGCCCCATGAACCATGTCATCACAATGCTCCATGAACCCTGACAACACAATGATCCGGGACTCTTGTCATCAAAATGATCCATGACCCTTGTCATCACAATGATCCATTCCCTTGTCATCACAATGCTCCATTACCGTTGTCATCACAATGCTCCAAGCCCTTGTCATCACAATGCTCCATTACATTTGTCATCACATTTCTCCATGACACTTGGCATCACAATGCTCAATGCCATTGTCATCACAGTGCACCGTGACATATGTCACCACAATGCTCCCTGACACCTTTCTTCACAATAATCAATGACCTTGTCATCAAAATGCTCCATGCACTAGTTATCACAATGTGCGATGCCCTCTGTCATCACAATAATCCATGAAACATGTCAGGCCAATACTCCATGCCACATTCATCCCAATGCTCCATGCCCTTGTCATCACAATGCTCCATGACCCCTGTCATCACAATGCTCCGTGACTCCAGTCATCACAATGCTTCATGACATTTGTCATTACAATATTCCATGCCACTTTTCATCTCAATGCTGCATGAACCCTGTCATCACAGTGCACCATGCCCATCATCATAATGCTTCATGCTACTGTCATCACAATGAAATCAATATGCTCCATGACCTCTGACACCAATATGCCCCAAACCCTTGTGATCACAATGTTCCAAAAAACTTGGCATCACAACGCCCCATTACGCTCGTCATCACAATTATCCATGGTCTTCTCATCACAATGCTCCATGACCATTGTCATCACAATGCTCAATACACTTGGCATCTCAATGCTCCCTGACACTTGTCCTCAGTGTGCTCCTTGAACCCTGTCATGACAAGGCTCCATGCATTTTTCATCACAATGATCCATGCCCTTTTCATCACAATGCTTCAAGACCCCGGTAATCACAATGCTCCATGTGCTTGTCTTCACAAAGCTCCATGACGCATGTCATCGGAATGCTCCATGGCCTTCTCTTCACCATGTTCCATGCCCTTGTCATCTCAATGCTCCATGACCCCTGTAATTACAATGCTCCATGCCGCTTTTCATCAGAATGCTCCATGAGACTTGTCATCACAAGACTCCATGGTCTTCTCAACACAATGCTCCGTGACTCCAGTCATCACAATGCTTCATTAGCTTTGTCCTCACAATGGTCCCTGCCCTCGTCACACAAGGCTCTGTGACCTTTTTCACCACAATGCTCCATGCCCTTGTCATCTCAAAGCTCCATGCCCACTGACATCACAATAATCCATGAAACTTGTCAGACCAATGTTCCATGCCCCTGTCATCATATTGCTCCATGCCCTTGTCATCACAATGCTCCATGAAATTTTCTTCAAAATGCTCTGTGTCCCTTGTCATCACAATGCTCCATGACTTTGTCAGCACAATGCTCCATGACACATGTCATCAAAATGTGCCATGCTCTTTTCATCACAATGCTCCACATCCTTTTCATCGCTATGCTCCATAAAACTTGTCATCACAATTCTCCATGCACTTCTCATCAAAATGATATCTCACCACATATAACACAATGTTCCATCACTAGTCATCACAATACTCGCTCACCCCTGTCATCACAATGTTCCATGACCACTGTCATCACAGTGCTCCATGCCCTTATCATCACAATGCTCGATGACCCCTGACATCACCATGTTCCATAACCCCTGTCACAAAATGCTCCATGACCCATTTCATCACAATGATTCATGACCCCTGACATCACAATGTTCCATAACCACTGTCATCAAAATATTCCATGACAATTTTATCCAAATTGCTCAATGACCCTTTCATTGCAGTGCTCCCTGCCCTTCTCATCACAATGCACCACACCCTTGTCATCAAATTCCCCATGACATTTGTCAGCACAAAGCTCCATGACCCTTGGCCTCACAATGCTCCATGCCATTGTCATCACAATGCTCAATGAAATCTCTCATCACATTACTCCATGCCCTTGTCATCACAATGCTCCATTACACCTGTCATAACAATGCTCCATCACCCCTGCCATCACAATGTTCCACGGCCTTGTCATCACAAGGCTCCATGACCCTTGTCATCACAATGCTCCAAGACCTCTGTAATCACAATTCTCCATGCCACTTTTCATCTCAGTGCTCCAAGAACACTGTCATCACAATGCACCATGCCCTTCATCATAGTGATTCATGCTATTATCATCACAATGAAATTAAAATGCTCCATGTCCTCTGTCATCACAATGCTCCAAACCCTTCTGATCACAATGTTCCATAACACTTGTCATCACATACCCCATGACGCTCGTCATCACAATTATGCAAGGTCTTCTCATCACAATGCTCCATGACCTTTGTCACCACAATGCTTAATACACTTGGCATCACAATGCTCGCTGACACTTGTCATCAGTATGCTCCTTGAACACTGTCATGACAAGGCTCCATGCCTTTTTCATCACAATGATCCATTCCCTTTTCTTCACAATGCTCCAAGAACACTGTTTTCACAATGCTCCGTGACTCCAGTCATCACAATACTTCATGACATTTGTCATCACAATGGTCCATGACCTCGTAACACAAAGCTCTGTGACCTTTGTCACCATAATGCTCCATGAAATTTTTATCACAATGCTCTGTGACCCTTGTCATCACAAAGTTCCCTGCCTTTGTCCGCACATTGCTCCATGACACTTGTCATCACAATGCTCGATGTGTGTGTCAGCACAATGCTCCATAACCCATGTGATCACAATGCACCATGCATTTGTCATCACAATGCTCCACATCCTTTTCATCCAAATGCTCCATAAAGCTTGTCATCAGAATGCTCCATGCACTTCTCCTCAAAATGCTTTCTCACCACTGATATCACAATGTTCCATCACTAGTCATCACAATACTCGCTCACCCCTGTGATCACAATATTCCATGACCCCTGTAATCACAATTCTCCATGCCCTTGTCATCAGAATGCTCCATAGCCTTCTCATCACAATGGTCCAAGCCCTGGTCATCACAATGCTCCAACACCCCTGTAATCACAATGCTCCATGCCCCCTTTTCATCTCAATGCTCCATGAACCCTGTCATCACAATGCACCGTGCCCATCACCATAATATTTCATGGTATTGTCATCACAATGAAATCAAAATGTCAATGACCTCTTTCATCACAATGCACCAAACCCTTCTGATCACAATGTTCCATAACACTTGTCATCACAATGCCCCATGACGCTGGTCATCACAATTATCCATGGTCTTCTCATCACAGTGCTCCATGATCTTTGTCATCACAATGCTCAATACACTTATCATCACAATGCTCCCTGACAGTTGTCATCAGTATGCTCCTTGAACCCTGTCATGACAAGGCTCCATGCATTTTTCATCACAATGATCCATTCCCTTTTCATCACAATGCTCCAAGACCCCTGAAATCACAATGCTCCATGTCCTTGTCATCACAAAGCTCCATGACGTTTGTCATTAGAATGCTCCATTGCTTTGTCATCACAATGCTCCATGCCCTTGTAATCACATTGCTTCAAAACCCCTGTAATCTCAATGCTCCATGCACCTTTTCATCAGAATGCTCCATGCCCTTGTCATCACAATGCTCCATGTCCCTTGTCATCACAATGTTCCAAGCCCTTGTCATCAAAATGCTCCATTACCTTTGTCATCACAATCCACCATGACAATTGGTATCACAATGCTCCATGCCATTGTCATCACAATGGACAATGACATATGTCATCACAATGCTCCCTGACACCTGTCTTCACAATATTCCATGACCTTGTCATCACCATGTTCCATGCCCTTGTCATCACATGCGCCATGCCCACTGTCATCACAATAATCCATGAAACATGTCAGACAAATGTTCCATGCCCCTGTCATCACAGTGCTCCATACCCTTGTCATCACAATGCTCCATAAGCCCTTTCATCACAATGATCCGTGACTCCAGTCATTACAATGATTCATGACCATTGTCATCACAATGGTCCATGCCCTCGTCACACAAGGCTCTGTGACCTTTGTCACCACAATGCTCCACGCCCTTGTCATCTCAATGCTCCATGCCCACTGTCATCACAATAATACATGAAACTTGTCAGACCAATGTTCCATGCCCCTGTCATCACATTGCACCATGCCCTTGTCATTACAATGCTCCATGACCCCTGTCTTCACAATGCTCCGTGACTCCAGCCATCACAATGATTCATGACCTTTCTCATCACAATGGTCCATGCCCACTGTTCTCAAAATAATCCATGAAACTTTTCAGATCAATGTTCCATGCCCCTGTCTTCACATTGCTCCATGCCCTTGTCATCACAGTGCTCCATGACCCCTGTCATCACAATGCTCCGTGACTCCAGTCATTACAATGATTCATGACCTTTCTCATCACAATGATCCATGCCCTCGTCTCACAAGGCTCTGTGATCTTTTTCACCACAATGCTCCATGAAATTTTCATCACAATGCACTGTGTCCCCTGTCATCACAAAGCTCCATGCCCGTGTCATCACAGTGCTCCATTACACCTGTCATAACAATGCTCCATGAACCCTGCCATCACAATGTTCCACGGCCTTGTCATCACAAGGCTCCATGACCCTTGTCATCACAATACTCCAAGACCTCTGTAATCACAATTCTCCATGCCACTTTGCATCTCAATGCTCCATGAACACTGTCATCACAATGCACCATGCCCATCATCATAATATTTCATGCTATTTTCATCACAATGAAATCAAAATGCTCCATGTCCTCTGTCATCACAATGCTCCAAACCCTTCTGATCACAATGTTCCATATCACTTGTCATCACATGCCTCATGACACTCGTCATCACAATTATGCAAGGTCTTCTCATCACAATGCTCCATGACCTTTGTCACCACAATGCTCAATACACTTGGCATCACAATGCTCGATTACACTTGTCATCAGTATGCTCCTTGAACACTGTCACGGCAAGGCTCCATGCATTTTTCATCACAATGATCCATTCTCTTTTCATCAAAATGCTCCAAGACCCCTGTTATCACAATGCTCCGTGACTCCAGTCATCACAATGTTTCATGACATTTGACATCACAATGGTCCATGAACTCATCACACAAAGCTCTGTGACCTTTGTCACCACAATGCTCCATGAAATTTTTATAACAATGCTCTGTGACTCTTGTCATCACAAAGCTCCATGCCTTTGTCCACACAATGCTCCATGACCCTTGTCATCACAATGCTCGATGTGCGTGTCAGCACAATGCTCCATAACCCATGTCATCACAATGATCCATGCACTTGTCATCACAATGCTCCACATCCTTGTCATCAAAATTCTCAATAAACTTGTCATCACAATGCTCGATGCACTTCTCCTCAAAATGCCTTCTCATCACTCATATCACAATGTTCCATCACTAGTCATCACAATACTCCCTCACCCCTGTGATCGCAATATTCCATGACCCCTGTAATCACAATTCCTCATGCCCTTGTCATCCAAAGCTCCATGACACATGCCATCAGAATGCTCCATGGCCTTCTCATCACAATGCTCCTTGCCCTTGTCATCACAGTGCTCCAACACCCCTGTAATCACAATGCTCCATGCCGGGTTTCATCTCTATGCTCCATGAACCCTGTCATCACAATGCACCGTGCCCATCACCATAATATTTCATGCTATTGTCATCACAATGAAATGAAAATGCTCAATGACCTCTGTCATCACAATGCACCAAACCCTTCTGATCACAATGTTCCATAATACTTGTCATCACAATGCCCCATGACGCTGGTCATCACAATTATCCATGGTCTTCTCATCACAGTGCTCCATGATCTTTGTCATCACAATGCTCAATACACTTATAATCTCAATGCTCCCTGACAGTTGTCATCAGTATGCCCCTTTAACCCTGTCAAGAAAAGGCTCCATGCATTTTTCATCACAATGATCCATTCCCTTTTCATCACAATGCTCCAAGACCCCTGTAATCACAATGCTCCATATCCTTGTCATCACAAAGCTCCATGACACATGTCATCAGAATGCTCGATTTCCTTCTCATCACAATGCTCCATGCCCTTGTAATCACATTGCTTCAAAACCCCTGAAATCTCAATGCTCCATGCACCTTTTCATCAGAATGCTCCATGCCCTTTTCATCACAATGCTCCATGACCCTTGTCATCGCAATATTCCAAGCCCTTGTCATCAAAATGCTCCATTTCCTTTGTCATCACAATCCTCCATGACACTTGGTATCACAGTGCTCCATGCCATTGTCATCACAATGGACAATGACATTTGTCATCACAATGCTCCCTGACACCTGTCTTCACAATACTCCATGACCTTGTCATCACAATGTTCCATGCCCTTGTCATCACAATGTGCCATGCCCACTGTCATCACAACAATCCATGAAACATTTCAGACCAATGTTCCATACCACTGTCATCACAATGCTCCATGCCGTTGTCATCACAATGCTCCATGAGCCCTGTCTTCACAATGCTGAGTGACTCCAGTCATCAAAATGCTTCATGACTTTGTCCTCACTATGGTCCATGCCCTCGTCACCCAAGGCTCTGTGACCCTTGTCACCACAATGCTCCATGCCCTAGTCATCTGAATGCTCCATGCCCACTGTCATCACAATAATCCATGAAACTTGTCAGACCAATGTTCCATGCCCCTGTCATCACATTGCTCCATGCCCTTGTCATCAAAATGCTCCATGACCCCTTTCATCACAATGCTCCGTGACTCCAGTAATCACAATGATTCATGATCTTTCTCATCACAATGGTCCATGCCCTCGTCAGACAAGGCTCTGTGATCTTTGTCACGACAATGCTCCATGAAATTTTCATCACAATGCTCTGTGTCCCTTGTCATCACAATGCTCCATGCATTTGTCAGCACAATGCTCCATGACACTTGTCATCAAAATGCTGCATGCACTTGTCAGCACAGTGCTCCATGACACATGTCATTACAATGTGCCATGCTCTTTTCATCACAATGCTCCACATCCTTTTCATCGCTATGCTCCATAAAACTTGTCATCACAATGCTCCATGCACTTCTCATCAAAATGCTCTCTCACGACATATATCACAATGTTCCATCATTAGTCATCACAATACTCGCTCACCACTGTCATCACAATGTTCCATGACCATGTTCATCACAGTACTCCATGCCTTTATCATAACAATGCTCCATGACCCCTGACATCACAATGTTCCATAACCCCTGTCACAAAATGCTCCATGACACAATTCATCACAATGCTTCATGACCCCTGACATCACAATGTTCCATAAGCCCTGTCATCAAAATATTCCATGACGCTTTTCATCAAATTGCTCCATGACCCTGTCATCACAATGCTCCCTGCCCTTCTCATCACAATGCACCACGCCCTTGTCATCAAAATGCCCCATGACCTTTGTCATTAAAAAGCTCCATGACCCTTGTCATCACAATGCTCCATGCCATTGTCATCACAATGCTCAATGAAATCTCTCATCACATTGCTCCATGCCCTTGTCATCACAATGCTCCATTACACCTGTCATAACAATGCTCCATGACCCCTGACTTCACAATGATCCACGGCCTTGTCATCACAAGGCTCCATGACCCTTGTCATCACAATGCTCCAAGACCTCTGTAATCACAATTCTCCATGCCACTTTTCATCTCAATGCTCCATGAACACTGCCATCACAATGCACCATGCCCATCAACATAATGATTCATGCTATTTTCATCACAATGAAATCAAAATGCTCCATGTCCTCTGTCATCACCATGCTCCAAACCCTTCTGATCACAATGTTCCATATCACTTGTGATCACATGCCCCATGACGCTCGTCATTACAATAATGCAAGGTCTTCTCATCACAATGCTCCATGACCTTTGTCACCACATTGCTTCAAAACCCCTGTAATCTCAATGCTCCATGCACCTTTTCATCAGAATGCTCCATGCCCTTGTCATCACAATGCTCCATGACCCTTGTCATCGCAATGTTCCAAGCCCTTGTCATCAAAATGCTCCATTACCTTTGTCATCACAATCCTCCATGACACTTGGTATCACAATGCTCCATGCCATTGTCATCACAGTGGACAATGACATATGTCATCACAATGCTCCCTGACCCCTGTCTTCACAATACTCCATGACCTTGTCATCACAATGTTCCATGCCCTTGTCATCACAATGCGCCATGCCCACTGTCATCACAATAAACCATGAAACATGTCAGACCAATGTTCCATGCCCCTGACATCACAATGCTCCATGCCCTTGTCATCAGAATGCTCCATGACTCCAGTCATCACAATGCTTCATGACCTTTGTCCTCACAATGGTCCATGCACTCGTCACACAAGGCTCTGAGACCTTTGTCACCACAATGCTCCATGCCCTTGTCATCTCAATGCTCCATGCCCACTGTCATCACAATAATCCATGAATCTTGTCAGACCAATGTTCCATTCCCCTGTCATCACATTGCTCCATGCCCTTGTCGTCACAATGCTACATGACCCCTGTCATCACAATGCTCCATGACTCCAGTCATCACAAATTTTAATGACCTTTGTCCACACAATGGTCCATGCCATCTTCACACAAGGCTCTGTGATCTTTGTCACCACAATGCTCCAAGAAATTTTCATCACAATGCTCTGTGTCCCTTGTCATCACAATGCTCCATGCCTTTGTCAGCACAAATCTCCATGACACTTGTCATCAAAATTCTCCATGCCCTTGTCATCTCAATGCTCCACGCCCACTGTCATCACAATAATCCATGAAACTTGTCAGACCAATGTTCCATGCCCCTGTCATCACATTGCTCCATGCCCTTGTCTTCACAATGCTCCATGACCCCTGTCTTCACAATGCTCCGTGACTCCAGCCATCACAATGATTCATGCCCTTTCTCATCACAATGGTCCATGCCCACTGTCATCACAATAATCCATGAAACTTGTCAGACCAATGTTCCATGCCCATGATATAACATTGCTCCATGCCTTTGTCATCACAATGCTCCATGACCCCTGTCATCACAATGCACCGTGACTGCAGTCATCACAATGAATCATGACCTTTCTCATCACAATGATCCATGCCGTCATCACACAAGGCTCTGTGATCATTGTCACAACAATGCTCCATGAAATTTTCATCACAATGCTCTGTGTCCCTTGTCATCACAATGCTCCATGCCTTTGTCAGCACAATGCTCCATGACACTTGTCATCAAAATGCTTCATGCGCTTGTAAGCACAATGCTCCATGACACATGTCATCACAATGTTCCATGCTCTTTTCATCACAATGCTCCACATCCTTTTCATCGCTATGCTCCATAAAACTTGTCATCACAATACTCCATGAACTTCTCATCAAAATGCTCTCTCACCACATATATCACAATGTTCCATCACTAGTCATCACAATACTCGCTCACCCCTGTCATCAAAATGTTCCATGACCACTGTCATCACAGTGCTACATGCCCTTATCATCACAATGCTCCATGACCCCTGACATCACCGTGTTCCATAACCCCTGTCACAAAATGCTCCATGACCCATTTCATCACAATGCTTGATGACCCCTGACATCACAATGTTCCATAACCACTGTCATCAAAATATTCCATGACCCTTTTATTCAAATTGCTCCATGACCCTGTCATCACAATGCTCCCTGCCCTTCTCGTCACAATGCACCACGCCATTGTCATCAAAATGCCCCATGACATTTGTCATCACAAAGCTCCATGACACTTGGCCTCACAATGCTCCATGCCATTGTCATCACAATGCTCAATGAAATCTCTCATCACATTGTTCCATGCCCTTGTCATCACAATGGTCCATTACACCTGTCATAACAATGCTCCATGACCCCTGCCATCACAATGTTCCACGGACTTGTCATCACAAGCCTCCATGACCCTTGTAATCACAATGCTCCACACCTCTGTAATGACAATTCTGCATGCCACTTTTCATCTCAATGCTCCATGAACACTGTCATTAAAATGCACCATTCCCATCATCATAATGATTCATGCTATTGTCATCACAGTGAAATCAAAATGCTCCATGTCCTCTGTCATCACAATGCTCCAAACCCTTCTGATCACAATGTTCCATAACTCTTGTCATCACATACCCCATGAGGCTCGTCATCACAATTATGCAAGGTCTCCTCATCACAATGCTCCATGACCTTTGTCACCACAGTGCTCAATACACTTGGCATCACAATGCTCGCTGACACTTGTCATCAGTATGCTCCTTGAACACTGTCATGACAAGGCTCCATGCCTTTTTCATCGCAATGATCCATTCCCTTTTCATCACAATGCTCCAAGACCCCTGTTTTCACAATGATCCGTGACTCCTGTCATCACAATACTTCATGACATTTGTCATCACAATGGTCCATGACCTCGTCACACAAAGCTCTGTGACCATTGTCACCACAATATTCCATGAAATTTTTATCACAATGCTCTGTGACCCTTGTCATCACGAAGTTCCATGCCTTTGTCAGCACAATGCTCCATGACCCTTGTCATCACAATGCTCGATGCGTCTGTCAGCACAATGCTCCATAACCCATGTCATCACAATGCACCATGCACTTGTCATCACAATGCTCCACATCCTTGTCATCCAAATGCTCCATAAACCTTGTCATCACAATGCTCCATGCACTTCTCCTCAAAATGCTTTCTCACCACTGATATCACAATGTTCCATCACTAGTCATCACAATACTCCCTCACCCCTGTCATCACAATATTCCATGACCCCTGTAATCACAATTCTCCATGCCCTTGTCATCACAAAGCTCCATGACGCAGGTCATCAGAATGCTCCATGGCCTTCTCATCACAATGGTCCATGCCCTTGTCATCACAATGCTCCAACACCCCTGTAATCACAATGCTCCATGCCCCCTTTTCATCTCAATGCTCCATGAACCCTGTCATCACAATGCACCGTGCCCATCACCATAATATTTCATGCTATTGTCATCACAATGAAATCAAAATGTCAATGACCTCTGTCATCACAATGCACCAAACCCTTCTGATCACAATGTTCCATAACACTTGTCATCACAATGCCCCATGACGCTGGTCATCACAATTATCCATGGTCTTCTCATCACAATGCTCCATGATATTTGTCATCACAATGCTCAATACACTTATCATCACAATGCTCCCTGACAGTTGTCATCAGTATGCTCCTTGAACCCTGTCATGACAAGGCTCCATGCATTTTTCATCACAATGATCCATTCCCTTTTCATCACAATGCTCCAAGACCCCTGTAATCACAATGCTCCATGTCCTTTTCATCACAAACCTCCATGACGCATGTCATTAGAATGCTCCATTGCTTTGTCATCACAATGCTCCATGCCCTTGTAATCACATTGCTTCAAAACCCCTGTAATCTCAATGCTCCATGCACCTTTTCATCAGAATGCTCCATGCCCTTGTCATCACAATGCTCCATGACCCTTGTCATCACAGTGTTCCAAGCCCTTGTCATCAAAATGCTCCATTACCTTTGTCATCACAATCCACCATGACAATTGGTATCACAATGCTCCATGCCATTGTCATCACAATGGACAATGACATATGTCATCACAATGCTCCCTGACACCTGTCTTCACAATATTCCATGACCTTGTCATCACAATGCTCCATGCCCTTGTCATCACATGCGCCATGCCCACTGTCATCACAATAATCCATGAAACATGTCAGACCAATGTTCCATGCCCCTGTCATCACAGTGTTCCATGCCCTTGTCACCACAATGCTCCATAACCCCTTTCATCACAATGATCCCTGACTCCAGTCATTACAATGATTCATGACCATTGTCATCACAATGGTCCATGCCCTCGTCACAAAAGGCTCTGTGACCTTTGTCACCACAATGCTCCACGCCCTTGTCATCTCAATGCTCCATGCCCACTGTCATCACAATAATACATGAAACTTGTCAGACCAATGTTCCATGCACCTGTCATCACATTGCTCCATGCCCTTGTCATTACAATGCTCCATGACCCCTGTCTTCACAATGCTCCGTGACTCCAGCCATCACAATGATTCATGACCTTTCTCATCACAATGGTCCATGCCCACTGTCATCTAAATAATCCATGAAACTTTTCAGATCAATGTTCCATGCCCCTGTCATCACATTGCTCCATGCCCTTGTCATCACAGTGCTCCATGACCCCTGTCATCACAATGCTCCGTGACTCCAGTCATTACAAGGATTCATGACCTTTCTCATCACAATGATCCATGCCCTCGTCACACAAGACTCTGTGATCTTTTTCACCACAATGCTCCATGAAATTTTCCTCACAATGCACTGTGTCCCCTGTCATCACAATGCTCCATGCCCGTGTCATCACAATGCTCCATTACACCTGTCATAACAATGCTCCATGTACCCTGCCATCACAATGTTCCACGGCCTTGTCATCACAAGGCTCCATGACCCTTGTCATCACAATACTCCAAGACCTCTGTAATCACAATTCTCCATGCCACTTTGCATCTCAATGCTCCATGAACACTGTCATCACAATGCACCATGCCCTTCATCATAATGTTTCATGCTATTTTCATCACAATGAAATCAAAATGCTCCATGTCCTCTGTCATCACAATGCTCCAAACCCTTCTGATCACAATGTTCCATATCACTTGCCATCACATGCCCCATGACACTCGTCATCACAATTATGCAAGGTCTTCTCATCACAATGCTCCATGACCTTTGTCACCACAGTGCTCAATACACTTGGCATCACAATGCTCGATTACACTTGTCATCAGTATGCTCCTTGAACACTGTCACGGCAAGACTCCATGCATTTTTCATCACAATGATCCATTCTCTTTTCATAAAAATGCTCCAAGACCCCTGTTATCACAATGCTCCGTGACTCCAGTCATCACAATGCTTCATGACATTTGACATCACAATGGTCCATGACCTCATCACACAAAGCTCTGTGACCTTTGTCACCACAGTGCTCCATGAAATTTTTATAACAATGCTCTGTGACTCTTGTCATCACAAAGCTCCATGCCTTTGTCAGCACAATGCTTCATGACCCTTGTCATCACAATGCTCGATGTGCGTGTCAGCACAATGCTCCATAACCCATGTCATCACAATGATCCATGCACTTGTCATCACAATGCTCCACAACTTTGTCATCAAAATTCTCAATAAACTTGTCATCACAATGCTCGATACACTTCTCCTCAAAATGCCTTCTCATCACTCATATCACAATGTTCCATCACTAGTCATCACAATACTCCCTCACCCCTGTGATCACAATATTCCATGACCCCTGTAATCACAATTCTCCATGCCCTTGTCATCCAAAGCTCCATGACGCATGCCATCAGAATGCTCCATGGCCTTCTCATCACAATGCTCCTTGCCCTTGTCATCACAATACTCCAACACCCCTGTAATCACAATGCTCCATGCCCCTTTTCATCTCTATGCTCCATGAACCCTGTCATCACAATGCACCGTGCCCATCACCATAATATTTCATGCTATTGTCATCACAATGAAATGAAAATGCTCAATGACCTCTGTCATCACAATGCACCAATCCCTTCTGATCACAATGTTCCATAACACTTGTCATCACAATGCCCCATGACGCTGGTCATCACAATTATCCATGGTCTTCTCATCACAATGCTCCATGATCTTTGTCATCACAATGCTCAATACACTTATAATCTCAATGCTCCCTGACAGTTGTCATCAGTATGCCCCTTGAACCCTGTCAAGAAAAGGCTCCATGCATTTTTCATCACAATGATCCATTCCCTTTTCATCACAATGCTCCAAGACCCCTGTAATCACAATGCTCCATGTCCTTGTCATCACAAAGCTCCATGACGCATGTCATCAGAATGCTCCATTTCCTTCTCATCACAATGCTCCATGCCCTTGTCATCACATTGATTCAAAACCCATGTAATCTCAATGCTCCATGCAACTTTTCATCAGAATTCTCCATGCCCTTTTCATCACAATGCTCCATGACCCTTGTCATCGCAATATTCCAAGCCCTTGTCATCAAAAGGCTCCATTTCCTTATTCATCACAATCCTCCATGACACCTGGTATCACAATGCTCCATGCCATTGTCATCACAATGGACAATGATATTTGTCATCACAATGCTCCCTGACACCTGTTTTCACAATACTCCATGACCTTGTCATCACAATGTTCCATGTCCTTGTCATCACAATGCGCCATGCCCACTGTCATCACAGCAATCCATGAAACATGTCAGACCAATGTTCCATACCCCTGTCATCACAATGTTCCATGCCCTTGTCATCACAATGCTCCATGACCCCTGTCATCACAATGCTCCTTCACTCCAGTAATCACAATGCTTCATGACCTTTGTCCTCACAATGGTCCATGCCCTCGTCACCCAAGGCTCTGTGACCCTTGTCACCACAATGCTCCATGCCCTAGTCATCTCAATGCTCCATGACCACTGTCATCACAATAATCCATGAAACGTGTCAGACCAATGTTCCATGCCCCTGTCATCACATTGCTCCATGCCCTTGTCATCACAGTGCTCCATGACCCCTTTCATCACAATGCTCCGTGACTCCAGTCACCACAGTGATTCATGACCTTTCTCATCACAATGGTCCATGCCCTCGTCACACAAGGCTCTGTGATCTTTGTCACCACAATGCTCCATGAAATTTTCATCACAATGCTCTGTGTCCCTTGTCATCACAATGCTCCATGCATTTGTCAGCACAATGCTCCATGACACTTGTCATCAAAATGCTCCATGCACTTGTCAGCACAATGCTCCATGACACATGTCATCACAATGTTCCATGCTCTTTTCATCACAATGCTCCACATCCTTTTCATCGCTATGCTCCATAAAACTTGTCATCACAATGCTCCATGCACTTCTCATCAAAATGCTCTCTCACCACATATATCACAATGTTCCATCATTAGTCATCACAATACTCGCTCACCACTGTCATCAAAATGTTCCATGACCATGGTCATCACAGTGCTCCATGCCCTTATCATCACAATGCTCCATGACCCCTGACATCACAATGTTCCATAACCCCTGTCACAAAATGCTCCATGACCCAATTCATCAAAATGCTTCATGACCCCTGACATCACAAAGTTCCATAAGCCCTGTCATCAAAATATTCCATGACACTTTTCATCAAATTGCTCCATGACCCTGTCATCACAATGCTCCCTGCCCTTCTCATCACAATGCACCACGCCCTTGTCATCAAAATGCCCCATGACCTTTGTCATTACAAAGCTCCATGACCATTGTCATCACAATGCTCCATGCCATTGTCATCACAATGCTCAATGAAATCTCTCATCACATTGCTCCATGCCCTTGTCATCACAATGCTCCATTACACCTGTCATAACAATGCTCCATGACCCCTGACTTCACAATGTTCCACGGCCTTGTCATCACAAGGCTCCATATCCCTTGTCATCACAATGCTCCAAGACCTCTGTAATCACAATTCTCCATGCCACTTTTCATCTCAATGCTCCATGAACACTGTCATCACAATGCACCATGCCCATCATCATAATGATTCATGCTATTTTCATCACAATGAAATCAAAATGATCCATGTCCTCTGTCATCACAATGCTCCAAACCCTTCTGATCACAATGTTCCATAACAGTTGTCATCACATGCCCCATGACGCTCGTCATTACAATTATGCAAGTTCTTCTCATCACAATGCTCCATGACCTTTGTCACCACATTGCTTCAAAACCCCTGTAATCTCAATGCTCCATGCACCTTTTCATCAGAATGCTCCATGCCCTTGTCAACACAATGCTCCATGACCCTTGTCATCGCAATGTTCCAAGCCCTTGTCATCAAAATGCTCCATTACCTTTGTCATCACAATCCTCCATGATACTTGGTATCACAATGCTCCATGCCATTGTCATCACAGTGGACAATGACATATGTCATCACAATGCTCCCTGACACCTGTCTTCACAATACTCCATGACCTTGTCATCACAATGTTCCATGCCCTTGTCATCACAATGCGCCATGCCCACTGTCATCACAATAAACCATGAAACAGGTCAGACCAAAGTTCCATGCCCCTGTCATCACAATGCTCCATGCCCTTGTCATCAAAATTCTCCATGACCCCTGTCATTACAATGCTCCGTGACTCCAGTCATCACAATGCTTCATGACCATTGTCCTCACAATGGTCCATGCACTCGTCACACAAGGCTCTGTGACCTTTGTCACCACAATGCTCCATGCCCTTGTCATCTCAATGCTCCATGCCCACTGTCATCACAATAATCCATGAATCTTGTCAGAACAATGTTCCATTCCCCAGTCATCACATTGCTCCATGCCCTTGTCATCACAATGCTCCATGACACCTGTCATCACAATGCTCTCTGCACTTTTCATCACAATGCACCACGACCTTGTCATCAAAATGCTCCATTACCTTTGTCATCACAAAGCTCCATGACCCTTGGCATCACAATGCTCCATGCCATTTCATCACAGTGCTACATGAAAGCTCTCATCACATTGCTCCAAGACCTTGTCAGCACAATGCTCCATGACGCTTGTCATCACAATGCTCGATACTCTTCTCATCACAATGCTCCATGCCCTTGTCATTACAATCCTCCATGACACATGTATCACAGTGTTCCGTGCCATAGTCATCACAATGTTCCATTCCGAATCTCATCACAATAATCCATAAAAATTTCAGACAAATGTTCCATGCCCTTGTCATCACAATGCTCCATTACCCCTGTCATAACAATGCTCCATGACCCCTGCTATCACAGTGTTCCACCTTCTTGGCATCCAAGGCTACATGACCCTTCTCATCACGATGCACCAAGACCCCTGTAATCACAATGCTCCATGCCCTTGTCATCACAAAGATCCATGACACATGTCATCAGAATGCTCCATGGCCTTCTCATCACAATGCTCCATGCACTTGTCATCACAATGCTCCAAGACCCTTGTAAACACAATGCTCCCTGCCCCTATTCATTAGAATGCTCCAAGACACTTGTCATCACAAAGCTCCATGGTCTTCTCATCACACTGCTCCAGGACATTGTCATCACAATGCTCCATTCCCTTGACATCACAATGCTCCTTGACCACTGTCATCACAATACTCCATGAACATTTTCAGGCCAATGTTACATGACCATCTCATCAAAATGCTCCATGACCCTTGTCATCACAATGCTCCAAGAACCCTGTAATCACAATGCTCCATGTCCTTGTCATCACAAAGCTCCAGGACGCATGTCAGCAGAATGCTGCATTGCCTTCTCATCACAATGCTCCATGCCCTTGTAATCACATTGCTTCAAAACCCCAGTAATCTCAATGCTCCATGCACCTTTTCATCAGAATGCTCCATGCCCTTGTCATCGCAATGTTCCAAGGCCTTTTCATCAAAATGCTCCATTACCTTTGTCATCACAATCCTCCATGACACTTGGTATCACAATGCTCCATGCCATTGTCATCACAATGGACAATGACATATGTCATCACAATGCTCCCTGACACCTGTCTTCACAATACTCCATGACATTGTCATCACAATGTTCCATGCCCATGTCATCACAATGCGCCATGCCCACTGTCCTCACAATAATCCATGAAACATGTCAGACCAATGCTCCATGCCCTTGTCATCAAAATGCTCCATGACGCCTGTCATCACAGTGCTCCGTGACACCAGTCATCACAATGCTTCATGACCCTTGTCCTCACAATGTTCCATGCCCTCGTCACACAAGGCTCTGTGACCTTTGTCACTACAATGCTCCATGCCCTTGTCATCTCAATGCTCCATGCCCACTGTCATCACAATAATCCATGAAGCTTGTCAGACCAATGTTCCATGCCCCTGTCATCACATTGCTCCATGCCCTTGTAATCACAGTGCTCCATGACCCCAGAGATCACAATGTTCCATAACCCCTGTCACAAAATGCTGCATGACCCATTTCATCACAATGCTGCATGACCCCTGACATCACAATGTTCCATAACCCCTGTCATCAAAATATTCCATGACATTTTTCATCAAATTGCTCCATGACCCTGTCATCACAATGCTCCATGCCCTTCTCATCACAATGCACCATGCCCTTGTCATCAAAATGCCCCATGACATTTGTCATCACAAAGCTCCATGACCCTTGGCATCACAATGCTCCATGCCATTGTCATCACAATGCTCAATGAAATCTCTCATTACATTGCTCCGTGCCCTTGTCATCACAATGCTCCATTACACCTGTCATAACAATGCTCCATTACCCCTGCCATCACAATGTTCCACGGCCTTGGCATCACAAGTCTCCATGTCCCTTGTCATCACAATGCTCCAAGACCTCTGTAATCACAATTCTCCATGCCACTTTTCATCACAATGCTCCATGAACACTGTCATCACAATGCACCAGGCCCATCATCATAATAATTCATGCTATGGTCATCACAATGAAATAAAAATGCTCCATGTCCTCTGTCATCACAATGCTCCAAACCCTTCTGATCACAATGTTCCATAACACTTGTCATCACATGCCACATGATGCTCGTCATCACAATGATGCAAGGTCTTCTCATTACAATTCTCTATGACCTTTGTCACCACAATGCTCTATACACTTGGCATCACAATGCTTGCTGACACTTGTCATCAGTATGCTCCTTGAACACTGTCATGACAAGGCTCCTTGCCTTTTTCATCACAATGATCCATTCCCTTTTCATCACAATGCTCCAAGACCCCTGTTATCACAAAGCCCGGTGACTCCAGTCATCACAATGATTCATGACATTTGTCATCACCATGGTCCATGACCTCGTCACACAAAGTTCTGGGACCTTTGTCACCACAATGCTCCATGAAATTTTTATCACAATGCTCTGTGACCCTTGTCATCACAAAGCTCCATGCCTTTGTCAGCACAATGCTCCATGACCCTTGTCATCACAATGCTCGATGCGCGTGTCAGCACAATGCTCCATAACCCATATCATCACAATGCTCCACATCCTTGTCATCAAAATGCTCCATAAACCTTGTCATCACAATGCTCCATGCACTTCTCCTCAAAATGCTTTCTCACCACTGATATCACAATGTTCCATCACTAGTTATCACAATACTCCCTCACCCCTGTCATCACAATATTCCATGACCCCTGTAATCACAATTCTTCATGCAATTGTCATCACAAATCTCCATGACGCATGTCATCAGAATGCTCCATGGCCTTCTCACCACAATGCTCCATGCCCTTGACATCACAATGCTCCAACACCCCTGTAATCAGAATGCTCCATGCTCCTTTTCATCTCAATGCTCCATGAACCCTGTCATCACAATGCACCGTGCCCAAAACCATAATATTTCATGCTATTGTCATCACAATGAAATCAAAATGCTCAATGACCTCTTTCATCACAATGCACCAAACCCTTCAAATCACAATGTTCCATAAGTCTTGTCATCACAATGCCCCATGACGCTGGTCATCACAATTATCCATGGTCTTCTCATCACAATGCTCCATGATCTTTGTCATCACAATGCTCAATACACTTATCATCACAATGCTCCCTGACAGTTGTCATCAGTATGCTACTTGAACCCTGTCATAACAAGGCTCCATGAATTTTTCATCAAAATGATCCATTCCCTTTTCATGACAATGCTCCAAGAACCCTGTAATCACAATGCTCCATGTCCTTGTCATAACAAAGCTCCATGACGCATGTCATCATAATGATGCATTGCCTTCTCATCACAATGCTCCATGCCCTTGTAATCACATTGCTTCAAAATCCCTGTAATCTCAATGCTCCATGCACCTTTTCATCAGAATGCTCCATGCCCTTGTCATCACAATGCTCCATGACCCTTGTCATCGCAATGTTCCAAGCCCTTGTCATCAAAATGCTCCATTACCTTTGTCATCACAATCCTCCATGACACTTGGTATCACAATGCTCCATGCCATTGTCATCACAATGGACAATGACATATGTCATCAGAATGCTCCCTGACACCTGTCTTCACAATATTCCATGACCTTTTCATCACAATGCTCCATGCTATTGTAATCACAATGCGCCATGCCCACTGTCATCACAATAATCCATGAAACATGTCAGACCAATATTCCATGCCCCTGTCATCAAAATGCTCCATGCCCTTGTCATCACAATGCTCCATGACCCCTGTCATCACAATGCTCCGTGACTCCAGTCATCTCAATGCTTCATGACCTTTGTCCTCACAGTGGTCCATGCCCTCATCATCACATGTCTCTGTAACCTTTTTCACCACAATGCTCCATGAACTTTTCATCACAATGCTCTGTGAGCCTTGTCATCACAATGCTCCAACACCACTGTAATCACAATAATCCATGCCCCTTTTCATCGCAATGCTCCATGAACCCTATCATCGCAATGCACCGTGCCCATCACCATAATATTTCATGCTATTGTCATCACAGTGAAATCAAAACGCTCAATGACCTCTGTCATCACAATGCACCAAACCCTTCTGATCACAATGTTCCATAACACTTGTCATCACAATGCCCCATGATGCTGGTCATCACAATTATCCATGGTCTTCTCATCACAATGCTCCATGATCTTTGTCATCACAATGCTCAATACACTTATCATCACAATGCTCCCTGACAGTTGTCATCAGTATGCTCCTTGAACCCTGTCATCACAAGGCTCCATGCATTTTTCATCACAATGATCCACTCCTTTTTCATCACAATGCTCCAAGACACCTGTAATCACAATGCTCCATGTCCTTGTCATCATAAAGCTCCATGACGCATGTCATCAGAATGCTCCATTGCCTTCTCATCACAATACTCCATGCCCTTGTAATCACATTGCTTCAAAACCCCTGTAATCTCAATGCTCCATGTACATTTTCATTAGAATTCTCCATGCCCTTGTCATCACAAGGCTCCATGACCCTTGTCATCGCAATGTTCCAAGCCCTTGTCATCAAAATGCTCCATTACCTTTGTCGTCACAATCCGCCATGACACTTGGTATCACAATGCTCCATGCCATTGTCATCACAATGGACAATGACATATGTCATCACAATGATCCCTGACACCTGTCTTCACAATACTCCATGACCTTGTCATCACAATGTTCCATGCCCTTGTCATCACAATGCGCCATGCCCACTGTCATTACTATAATCCATGAAACATGTCAGACCAATGTTCCATGCCCCTGTTATCAAAATGCTCCATGCCCTTGTCATCACAATGCTCCATGACCCCTGTCATCACAATGCTCCGTGACTGCAGTCATCACAATGCTTCATGACCATTCTCCTCACAATGGTCCATGTCCTCGTCACACAAGGCTCTGTGACATTTTTCACCACAATGCTCCATGCCCTTGTCATCTCAATGTTCCATGCCGACTGTCATCACAATAATCCATGAAACTTGTCAGACCAATGTTCCATGACCCTGTCATCACATTGCTCCATGCCCTTGTCATCAAAATGCTCCATCAACGCTTTCCTCACAATGCACCGTGACTCCAGTCATCACAAAGATTCATGACCTATGTCCTCACAATGGTCCATGCCCTCGTCACACAAGGCTCTGTGATCTTTGTCACCACAAAACTCCATGAAATTTCCATCACAGTGCTCTGTGTCCCTTGTCATCACAATGCTCCATGCCTTTGTCAGCACAATGCTCCATGACACATGTCATCACTATGTGCCATGCTCTTGTCATCACAATGCTCCACATCCTTTTCATCGCTATGCTCCATGCACTTCTCATCAAAATGCTCTCTCACCACATATATCACAATGTTCCATCACTAGTCATCACAATACTCGCTCACCCCTGTCATCACAATGTTCCATGACCACTGTGATCACAGTGCTACATGCCCTTATCATCACAATGTTCCATAACCCCTGTCACAAAATGCTCCATGACCCATTTCATCACAAGGCTTCATGACCCCTGACATCACAATGTTCCATAACCCCTGTCATCAAAATATTCCATGACAGTTTTATTCAAATTGCTCCATGACCCTGTCATCACAATGCTCCCTGACCTTCTCATTACAATGCACCACGCCCTTGTCATCAAAATGCCCCATGACATTTGTCGTAACAAAGCTCCATGACACTTGGCATCACAATGCTCCATGCAATTGTCATCACAATGCTCAATGAAATCTCTCATCACATTGCTCCATGCCCTTGTCATCACAATGCTCCATTACACCTGTCATAACAATGCTCCATGACCCGTGCCATCACAATGATCCACCACCTGGGCATCCAAGTCTCCATGACCCTTGTAATCACAATGCTCCAAGACCCCTGTAATCACAATGCTCCATGCCCTTGTCATCACAAAGATCCATGACACATGTCATTAGAATGCTCCATATTCTTCTCATCACAATGCTCCATGCCCTTGTCATCAGAATGCTCCAAGACCCCTGTAATCACAATGCTCCATGCCCCTATTCATCAGAATGCTCCATGAGACTTGTCATCACAAGGCTCCATGGTCTTCTCATCACACTGCTCCAGGACCTTGTCATCACAATGCTCCATTCCCTTGTCATCACAATGCTCCTTGACCACTGTCATCACAATACTCCATGAACATTTTCAGGCCAATGCTCCATGACCATCTCATCACAATGCTCCATGACCATTGTCATCACAATGCTCCGTGACCCCTCTCATCACAATGCTCCATGACAGCTGTCATCACAATGCTCCATGCCCCTTGTCATTACAGTAATCCATGACGCTCTTCATCATAATTATCCATGGTCTTTTCATCACAATGCTGCACGGTCTTGCTATCACAATTCTCCCTGCCCTGTTCATCACAATGCTCCATGTCCCAAGTCATTACAATTCTGCACGTCCTTGTCATCACAATGCTTCCTGACACTTCTCATCACAATGTTACATGATCTTCTCATCACAATTCTCCATGCACTTGTCATCGCAATGCTCTATGACCCCCATCATAGCAAGCTCCATGCGCTTGTTATCACAATGCTTCACGACGTTGTCATCAAAATTCTCAATGGCCCTTGTCATCACAATTCTCCATGCCCTTGTCATCACAATGCTCCATGACCCTTGTCATCACAATGTTCCAAGCACTTGTCATCAAAATGCTCCATTACCTTTGTCATCACAATCCTCCATGACAATTGGTATCACAATGTTCCATGCAATTGTCATCACAATGGACAATGACATATGTCATCACAATGCTCCCTGACACCTGTCTTCACAATACTCCATGACCTTGTCATCACAATGTTCCATGCCCTTGTCATCACAATGCGCCATGCCCACTCTCATCACAATAATCCATAAATCTTGTCAGAGCAATGCTCCATGATCCCTGTCATCACAATGCTCCGTGACTCCAGTCATCACAATTCTTCATGACATTTGTCATCACAATGGTCCATGACCTCGTCACACAAAGCTCTGTGACCTTTGTCACCACAATGCTCCCTGAAATTTTTATCACAATGTTCTGTGACCCTTGTCATCACAAAGCTCCATGCCTTTGTCAGCACAGTGCTCCATGACCCTTGTCATCACAATGCTCGTTGCGTGTGTCAGCACAATGCTCCATAACCCATGTCATCACAATGCGCCATGCACTTGTCATCACAATACTCCACATCCTTGTCATCAAAATGCTCCATAAACTTTGTCATCACAATGCTCCATGCACTTCTCCTCAAAATGCTTTCTCACCACTGATATCACAATGTTCCATCACTAGTCATCACAATACTGCCTCACCCCTGTCATCACAATATTCCATGACCCCTGTAATCACAATTCTCATGCCATTGTCATCACAAAGCTCCATGACGCATGTCATCAGAATGCCCCATGGCCTTCTCATCACAATGCTCCATGACCTTGTCATCACAATGCTCCAACACCCCTGTAATCACAATGCTCCATGCCCCTTTTCATCTCAATGCTCCATGAACCCTGTCATCACAATGCACCATGCCCATCACCATAATGATTCATGCTATTGTCATCACAATGAAATAAAAATGCTCCATGACCTCTGTCATCACAATGCTCCAAACCCTTCTGATCACAATGTTCCATAACACTTGTCATCACTTGCCCCATGACACTCGTCATCACAATTATGCAAGTCTTCTCATCACAATGCTCTATGACCTTTGTCACCACAATGCTCAATACACTTGGCATCACAATGCTCGCTGACACTTGTCATCAGTATGCTCCTTGAACACTGTCATGACAAGGCTCCATGCCTTTTTCATCACAATGATCCATTCCCTTTTCATCACAATGCTCCAAGACCCGTGTTATTCACAATGCTCCGTGACTCCAGGCATCACAAAGCTCCAAGACGCATGTCATCAGAATGCTCCATTGCCTTCTCATCACAATGCTCCATGCCTTGTAATCACATTGCTTCAAAACCCCTGTAATCACAATGCTCCATGCAACTTTTCATCACAATGCTCCATGCCTTGTAATCACATTGCTTCAAAACCCCTGTAATCTCAATGCTCCATGCACCTTTTCATCAGAATGCTCCATGACCCTTTTCATCAAAATGCTCCATTACCCTGACATCACAATGTTCCATAACCCCTGTCATCAAAATGTTCCATGACACTTTTCATCAATTTGCTCCATGACCCTGTCATCACAATGCTCCCTGCCCTTCTCATCACAATGCACCACAACCTTGTCATCAAAATGCTCCATGACCTTTGTCATCACAAAGCTCCATGACCGGAGGGCGAGGAAGATGGCGGAAGAGTAAGACGCGGAGGTCACCTTCCTCCCCACAGATACATCAGAAATTCATCTACACGTGGAACAACTCCAACAGGACACCTACTGAACGCTGACAGAAGACCTCAGAACCTTCAAAAGGCAAGAAACTCCCCACATACCTGGGTAGGTGAAAAGACAAAAAGAATAAACACAGACAAAGGATATGAACGGGACCTGCACCAGTGGGAGGGAGCCGTGAAGGAGGGAAGGTTTCTACACACTACAAACCCCTTCGAGGGCGGAGACTGCAGGTGGCAGAGGGGGAAAGCTTCGGAGTAGCAGAGGAGAGCACAGCAACAGGGGTGCGGAGGGCAAAGCAGATAGATTTTGGCACAGAGGATCGGTGACCTCAGGCACACACCAGCCCGAGAGGCTTGTCTGTTCGGCCGCCAGGGCGGGCTGGGCTGGGAGCTGAGGCTCGGGTATCGGCTTTCAGTCAGAGCGCAGGGAGAGGACAGGGGCTGGCGGCAGGAAGAGACACTGAAGGGGTTAGTGCTAGCCCGGAGGGAGTCCGGGGAAAGGGTCTGCAGCTACCGGAGCAGCAAGAGACTTTTTTCCCTTTTGTTGCCTGGTTCGCGAGGAGAGGTCATTCCCCTCCCTCCCCTCTGCCTGAGTGAGCCAGAGCCCCCGAATCAGCGGCTCCTTTAAACCCGTCCTGTCTGAGCGAAGAACGGACGCCCTCCTGCGACCTATGCGCAGAGGCGGGGCCAGGTCCAAGGCTGAGACCCGGGAGTTGTGAGAGCAGAGAAAGGGAAATCTCTCTGTGCGGCCTCAGAGGCAACGGATTAAAGCTCCAAGGTCCATTTGATGTGCCCTGCATCTGTGGAGTGCATGAATGGACAGCGAATCATCCCAAATTGAAGAAGTGGAATTTGAGGACAAGATTTAAGACTTTCCCCCCTTTTTTCCTCTTTTTACAACGAATTATCTCAAATTAAGGAGGTGGACTTAGCAAATTTTCAGACTTTTCGCCCTTTTCCTCTTTTTACAACAAATTATCCCAAATCGAGGAGGTGGACTTGGAGAGCAAGATTTTTGATTTTTCCCCCTGCTCTCTTTTTGTGAATGTGTATGTGTAATCTTCAGTGTAAGATTCTCTCTGTATAGCTTTGCTTCCACCATATGTCCCAGGGTTCTATCGGTCCGTGTTTTTTTTCAATAATTACTTTTTAATTTTAATAACGCTACTATATTTCATACTTTATTCTATTTTACTTTACCTCCTCTTTCTTTTTTTCTCCTCTTTCTTTTTTTCCTCCCTTCCCTTCCTCCCTCCCTCCCTCCGCTCCTCCTTTCCTTCTTTCTTTTTCTTTCCTCCATCCCTCCCTCCCTCCCACCCTTCTTCTTTCCACTTTCTTTTTCTTTCCTTCCTCCCTCCCTCCCTCCTGTCTTTCTTTCTTTCTTTCCTTCCTCCCTCCCTCCCTCCCTTCTTCCATTCACTCTTCCTTTTGCTTTCATTCCTCCCTCCCTCCCTCCTTTCTTTCCTTATTTCTTTCCATCCTTCCTCCCTCCCTCCTTTCTTTCTTTCTTCCTTCCTTCCTTCCTTTCTTCCCTTCTTCCTTTCTTTCAATCTCTCTTTCTTTCTTCTACTAATTATTTCTTTCTACTTTTTTTCACTGTTATTCTGAGCCGGGTGGATGAAAGGCTCTTGGTGCTGCAGCCAGGAGTTAGTGCTGTGCCTCTGAAGTGGGAGAGCCAACTTCAGGACACGGGTCCACAAGAGACCTCCCAGCTCCACATAATATCAAGCAGCGAAAATCTCCCAGGGATCTCCATCTCAGCACCAGCACCCAGCTTCAATCAACGACCAGCAAGCTACAGTGCTGGTCACCCTATGCCAAGCAACTAGCAAGGCAGGAACACAACCCCACCCATTAGCAGAGAGGCTACCTAAAAACATAATAAGGCCAAAACCACCCCAAAACACACCACCAGATGTGGACCTGTCCACCAGAAAGACAAGATCGAGCCTCAACCACCAGAACACAGGCATTAGTCCCCCCCACCAGGAAGCCTACACAACCAACTGAAACAACCTTAGCCACGTGGGACAGACACCAAAAACAACGGGAACTACGAATCTGCAGCCTGCAAAAAGGAGACCCCAAACACAGTAACATAAGCAAAATGAGAAAGCAGAAAAACACACAGCAGGTGAAGCAGCAAGATAAAAACCTACCAGGCCTAACAGATGAAGAGGTAATAGGCAGTCTACCTGAAAAAGAATTCAGAATAATGATAGTAAAGCTGATCCAAGATTCTATTTCCAAGATCCAAAATCTTGGAAATAGAATAGACAATATGCAAGAAACAGTTAACAAGGACCTAGAAGAACTAAAGATGAATCAAGCATCGATTAAAAACACAATAAATGAAATGAAAAATACTCTAGATGGGATCAATAGCAGAATAACTGAGGCAGAAGAACGGATAAGTGAGGTGGAAGATAAAATAGTGGAAATAACTGATGCAGAGCAAAATAAAGAAAAAAAGAATGAAAAGAACAGAGGACAGTCTCAGAGACTTCTGGGACAACATTAAATGCACCAACATTCGAATTATAGGGGTTCCAGAAGAAGAAGAGAAAAAGAAAGGGACTGAGAAAATATTTGAAGAGATTATAGTTGAAAACTTCCCTAATATGGGAAAGGCAATAGTTAATCAAGTCCAGGAGGCACAGAGAGTCCCATACAGAATAAATCCAAGAAGAAATACGCCAAGACACATATTAATCAAACTGTCAAAAATTAAACACAAAGAAATCATATTAAAAGCAGCAAGGCAAAAACAACAAATAACACACAAGGGAATCCCCATCAGGTTAACAGCTGATCTCTCAGCAGAAACTCTACAAGCCAGAAGGGAGTGGCAGGACACAATTAAAGTGATGAAGGAGAGAAACCTGCAACCATGATTACTCTACCCAGCAAGGATCTCATTCAGATTTGATGGAGAAATTAAAACGTTTACAGACAAGCAAAAGCTGAGAGAGTTCAGCACCACCAAACCAGCTTTACAACAAATGCTAAAGGAACTTCTCTAGGCAAGAAACACAACAAAAGGACTATACCTACAATAACGAACCCAAAGCAAATAAGGAAATGGGAATAGGAACATACATATCAATAATTACCTTAAATGTAAATGGACTAAATGCTCCCACCAAAAGACACAGAGTGGCTGAATGGATACAAAAACAAGACCCATATATATGCTGTCTACAAGAGACCCACTTCAGACCTAGAGACACATACAGATTGAAAGTAAGGGGATGGAAAAAGATATTCCATGGAAATGGAAATCAAAAGAAATCTGGAGTAGCAATTCTTATATCAGACAAAATAGACTTTAAAATAAAGACTATTAGAAGAGACAAAGAAGGACACTACATAACGATAAAGGGATCGATCCAAGAATAAGATATAACAATTGTAAATATTTATGCACCCAACATAGGAGCACCTCAATACATAAGGCAAATACTAACAGCCATAAAAGGGGAAATTGACAGTAACACAATCATAGTAGGGGACTTTAACATCCCACTTTCACCAATGGACAGATCATCCAAAATGAAAATAAATAAGGAAACACAAGCTTTAAATGATACATTAAACAAGATGGACTTAATTGATATTTATAGGACATTCCATCCAAAAACAACAGAATATACATTTTTCTCAAGTGTTCATGGAACATTCTCCAGGATAGATCATATCTTGTGTCACAAATCAAGCCTTGGTAAATTTAAGAAAATTGAAATTGTATCAAGTATCTTTTCCGACCACAATGCTATGAGACTAGACATCAATTACAGGAAAAGATCTGTAAAAAATACAAACACATGAAGGCTAAACAATACACTACTCAATTACGAAGTGATCTCTGAAGAAATCAAAGAGGAAATTAAGAAATACCTAGAAAAAAATGACAATGGAGACAGGACGACCCAAAACCTATGGGACGCAGCAAAAGCAGTTCTAAGGGGGAAGTTTATAGCAATACAATCCCAACTTAAAAACAGGAAAAATCTCAAGTAAACAACCTGACCCTGCACCTAAAGCAATTAGAGAAAGAAGAACAAAAAACCCCCAAAGTTAGCAGAAGGAAAGAAATCATAAAGATCAGATCAGAAATAAATGAAAAAGAAATGAAGGCAACGATAGCAAAGATCAACCAAACTAAAAGCTGGTTCTTTGAGAAGATAAACAAAATTGACAAACCATTAGCCAGACTCATCAAGAAAAGAAGGGAGAAGACTCAAATCAGTAGAATTAGAAATGAAAAAGGAGAAGTAACAACTGACACTGCAGAAATACAAAAGATCATGAGAGATTACTATAAGCAACTCTATGCCAATAAAATGGACAACCTGGAAGAAATGGACAAATTCTTAGGAATGCACAACCTACCAAGACTGACTCAGGAAGAAATAGAAAATATGAATAGACCAATCACAAGCACTGAAATTGAAACTGTGATTAAAAATCTTCCATCAAACAAAAGCCCAGCACCAGATGGCTTCACAGGCGAATTCTATCAAACATTTAGAGAAGAGCTAACACCCATCCTTCTCAAACTCTTCCAAACTATATCAGAGGAAGGAACACTCCCAAACTCATTCTACGAGGCCACCATCACCTTGATACCAAAACCAGGCAAGGATGTCACAAAGAAAGAAAACTACAGGCCAATATCACCGATGAACATAGATGCAAATATCCTCAACAAAATACTAGCAAACAGAATCCAACAGCACATTAAAGGGATCATACACCATGATCAAGTGGGGTTTATTCCAGGAATGCAAGGATTCTTCAATATACGCAAATCAATCAATGTGATACACCATATTAACAAGTTGAAGGAGAAAAATCATATGATCATCTCAATAGATGCAGAGAAAGCTTTCGACAAAATTCAACACCCATTTATGATAAAAACCCTGCAGAAAGTAGGCATAGAGGGAAATTTCCTCAACATAATAAAGACCATATATGACAAACCCACAGCCAACATTGTCCTCAATGGTGAAAAACTGAAACCATTTCCACTAAGATCAGGAACAAGACAAGGCGGCCCACTCTCACCACTCTTATTCAACATAGTTTTGGAAGTTTTAGCCACAGCAATCAGAGAAGAAAAGGAAATAAAAGGAATCCAAATCGGAAAAGAAGAAGTAAAGCTGTCACTGTTTGCAGATGACATGATACTATACATAGAGAATCCTAAAGATGCTACCGAAAAACTACTAGAGCTAATCAATGAATTTGGTAAAGTAGCAGGATACAAAATTAATGCACAGAAATCTCTGGCATTCCTGTACACTAATGATGAAAAATCTGAAAATGAAATCAAGAAAACACTCCCATTTACAATTGCAACAAAAAGAATAAAATATCTAGGAATAAACCTACCTAAGGAGACAAAAGACCTGTATGCAGAAAATTATAAGACGCTGATGAAAGAAATTAAAGATGATACAAATAGATGGAGAGATATACCTTGCTCCTGGATTGGAAGAATCAATATTGTGAAAATGACTCTACTACCCAAAGCAATCTACAGATTCAATGCAATTCCTATCAAACTACCACTGGCATTTTTCACAGAACTAGAACAAAAAATTTCAAAATTTGTTTGGAAAAACAAAAGACCCCGAATAGCCAAAGCAATCTTGAGAACAAAAAACGGAGCTGGAGGAATCAGGCTCCCTGACTTCAGACTATACTACAAAGCTACAGTAATTAAGACAGTGTGGTACTGGCATAAAAACAGAAAGATAGATCAGTGGATCAGGATAGAAAGCCCAGAGATAAACCCACGCACATATGGCCAACTTATCTTTGATAAAGGAGGCAGGAATGTACAGTGGAGAAAGGACAGCCTCTTCAATAATTGGTGCTGGGAAAACTGGACAGGGACATGTAAAAGTATGAGATTAGATCATTCCCTAACACCATACACAAAAATAAGCTCAAAATGGATTAAAGACCTAAATGTAAGGCCAGAAACTATCAAACTCTTAGAGGAAAACATAGGTAGAACACTCTATGACATAAATCACAGCAAGATCCTTTTGGACCCACCTCCTAGAGAAATGGAACTAAAAACAAAGATAAACAAATGGGACCTAATGAAACTTCAAAGCTTTTGCACAGCAAAGGAAACCATAAACAAGACCAAAAGACAACCCTCAGAATGGGAGAAAATATTTGCAAATGAAGCAACTGACAAAGGATTAATCTCCAAAATTTATAAACAGCTCATGCAGCTCAATAGCAAAAAAACAAACAACCCAATCCAAAAATGAGCAGAAGACTTAAATAGGCATTTCTCCAAAGAAGATATACAGACTGCCAACAAACACATGAAAGAATGCTCAACATCATTAATCATTAGAGAAATGCAAATCAAAACTACAATGAGATATCATCTCACACCAGTCAGAATGGCCATCATCAAGAAATCTAGAAACAATAAATGCTGGAGAGGGTGTGGAGAAAAGGGAACACTCTTGCACTGCTGGTGGGAATGTGAATTGGTACAGCCACTATGGAGAACAGTATGGAGGTTCCTTAAAAAACTAAAAATAGAACTACCATATGAACCAGCAATCCCACTACTAGGCATATACCCTGAGAAAACCATAATTCAAAAAGAGTCATGTACCAAAATGTTCATTGCAGCTCTATTCACAATAGCCCAGAGCTGGAAACAACCTAAGTGTCCATCATCGGATGAATGGATAAAGAAGATGTGGCACATATATACAATGGAATATTACTCAGCCATAAAAAGAAACGAAACTGAGCTATTTGTAATGAGGTGGATAGACCTAGAGTCTGCCATGCAGAGTGAAGTAAGTCAGAAAGAGAAAGACAAATACCGTATGCTAACATATATATATGGAATTTTTAAAAAAAATGTCATGAAGAACCTAGGGGTAAAACGGGAATAAAGACACAGACCTACTTGAGAATGGACTTGAGGATATGGGGAGGGGGAAGGGTAAGCTGTGACAAAGGGAAAGAGAGGCATGGACATATATACACTACCAAACATAAGGTAGATAGATAGTGGGAAGCAGCCGCAGAACACAGGGAGATCAGCTCGGTGCTTTGTGACCCCCTGGAGGGGTGGGATGGGGAGGGTGGGAGGGAGGGAGGTGCATGAGAGAAGGGATGTGGGAACAGATGTATATGTATGACTGATTCACTTTGTTATAAAGCAGAAACTAATAAAAAAAATAAAAAAATAAAAAAAAGCTCCATGACCCTTGGCATCACAATGCTCCATGCCATTTCATCACAGTGCTACATGAAAGCTCTCATCACATTGCTCCATGCACTTGTCACCACAATGCTCCATGACGCTTGTCATCACGATGCTCGACATTTTTCTCACCACTACGCTCCATGCCCTTGTCATTACAAACCTCCATGACACATGTATCACAATATTCCATGCCCTAGTCATCACAATGTTCCATGCTGAATCTCATCACAATAATCCATGAAATTTTCAGACCAATGCTCCATGCCCTTGTCACAACAATGCTCCATTACCCCTGTCATAACAAGGCTCCATGACACTTGCCATCACAATGTTCCACCGCCTTGGCATCCAAGGCTCCATGACCCTTCTCATCACAATGCTCCAAGACCCCTGTAATCACAATGCTCCATGCCCTTGTCATCACAAAGATCCATGACACATGTCATCAGAGTGCTCCATGGACTTCTCATCGCCATGCGCCATGCCCTTGTCATCACAATGTTCCAAGACCCCTGTTATCACAATGCTCCATGCCCCAATTCATCAGAATGCTCCATGACACTTGTCATCACAAGGCTCCATGGTCTTCTCATCAACTGCTCCAGGACATTGTCATCAAAATGCTTCATTCCCTTGTCATCACAATGCTCCTTGACCACTGTCATCACAATACTCCATGAACATTTTCAGGCCAATTTTCCAAGACCTTCTCATCACAATGCTCCATGACCCTTGTCATCACAATGCTCCATGCCCCTTGTCATTACAGTGATCCATGACGCTCTTCATCATAATTATCCATGGTCTTTTCATCACAATGCTGTACGGTCTTGCTATCACAATTCTCCATGCCCTGTTCATCACAATGCTCCATGTACCATGTCATTACAATTCTCCACGTCCTTGTCATCACAATGCTTCGTGACACTTCTCATCACAATGTTACATGTGCTTCTCATCACAATTCTCCATGCACTTGTCATCGCAATGCTCTATGACCCCCGTAATAGCAAGCTCCATGCGCTTGTCATCACAATGCTTCACGACATTGTCATCAAAATTCTCAATGGCCCTTGTCATCACAATGCTCCATGCCCTTGTCATCAGAATGCTCCATGACCCTTGTCATAACAATGTTCCAAGCACTTGTCATCAAAATGCTCCTTTACCTTTGTCATCACAATCCTCCATGACACTTGGTATCACAATGCTACATGCCATTGTCATCACAATGGACAATGACATATGTCATCACAATGCTCCCTGACACCTGTCTTCACAGTACTCCATGACCTTGTCATCACAATGTTCCTTGCCCTTGTCATCACAGTGCGCCATGCCCACTGTCATCACAATAATCCATGAAACATGTCAGACCAATGTTACATGCCCCTGTCATCACAATGCTCCATGCCCCTGTCATCACAATGCGCCATGCCACTCTCATCACAATAATCCATAAATCTTGTCAGAGCAATGCTCCATGATCCCTGTCATCACAATGCTCCGTGACTCCAGTCATCACAATGATTCATGACCTTTGTCATCACAATGGTCCATGACCTCGTCACACAAAGCTCTGTGACCTTTGTCACCACAATGCTCCATGAAATTTTTATCACAATGCTCTGTGACCCTTGTCATCACAAAGCTCCATGTCTTTGTCAGCACAATGCTCCATGACCATTGTCATCACAATGCTCGATGCGTGTGTCAGCACAATGCTCCATAACCCATGTCATCACAATGCGCCATGCACTTGTCATCACAATGCTCCACATCCTTGACATCAAAATGCTCCATAAACCTTGTCATCACAATGCTCCATGCACTTCTCCTCAAAATGCTTTCTCACCACTGATATCACAATGTTCCATCACTAGTCATCACAATACTCCCTCACCCCTGTCATCACAGTATTCCATGACCCCTGTAATCACAATTATCCATGCCCTTGTCATCACAAAGCTCCATGACGCATGTCATCAGAATGCTACATGCACTTCTCATCACAATGCTCCATGCCCTTGTCATCACAATGCTCCAACACCCCTGTAATAACAATGCTCCATGCCCCTGTTCATCTCAATGCTCCATGAAACCTGTCATCACAATGCACCGTGCCCATCACCATAATATTTCATGCTATTGTCATCACAATGAAATCAAAATGCTCAATGACCTCTGTCATCACAATGCACCAATCCCTTCTGATCACAATGTTCCATAACACTTGTCATCACAATGCCCCATGACGCTGGTCATCACAATTATCCATGGTCTTCTCATCACAATGCTCCATGATATTGGTCATCACAATGCTCAATACACTTATCATCACAATGCTCCCTGACAGTTGTCATCAGTATGCTCCTTGAACCCTGTCATGAAAAGACTCCATGCATTTTTCATCACAATGATCCATTCCCGTTTCATCACAATGCTCCAAGACCCCTGTAATCACAATGCTCCATGTCCTTGTCATCACAAAGCTCCATGACGAATGTCATCAGAATGCTCCATTGCCTTCTCATCACAATGCTCCATGCCTTGTAATCACATTGCTTCAAAACCCTGTAATCACAATGCTCCATGCACGTTTTCATCACAATGCTCCATGCCTTGTAATCACATTGCTTCAAAACCCTTGTAATCTCAATGTTCCATGCACCTTTTCAACAGAATGCTCCATGAACCTTTTCATCAAAATGCTCCATTACCCCTGACATCACAATGTTCCATAAACCCTGTCATCAAAATGTTACATGACACTTTTCATCAATTTGCTCCATGACCATGTCATCACAATGCTCCCTGCCCTTCTCATCACAATGCACCACGCATTTGTCATCAAAATGCTCCATGACCTTTGTCATCACAAAGCTCCATGACCCTTGGCATCAAAATACTCCATGCCATTTCATCAAAATGCTACATGAAACCTCTCATCACATTGCTCCATGCCCTTGTCACCACAATGCTCCATGACGCTTGTCATCACAATGCTCAATACACTTCTCATCACAATGTTCCATGCCATTGTCACTACAATCCTCCATAACACATGTATCACAGTGTTCCGTGCCCTAGTCATCACAGTGTTCCATGCCGAATCTCATCACAATAATCCATGAAATTTTCAGACCAATGTTCCATGCCCTTGTCATCACAATGCTCCATTACACCTGTCATAACAATGCTCCAGTGCCCCTGCCATCACAATGTTCCACAGCCTTGTCATCACAAGGCTCCATGACCCTTGTCATCACAATGCACCAAGACCTCTGTAATCACAATTCTAAATACCCCTTTTCATCTCAATGCTCCATGAACCCTGTCATCTCAATGCACCATGCCCATCATCATAATGATTCATGCTATTGTCATCACAATGAAATCAAAATGTTCCATGTCCTCTGTCATCACAATGCTCCAAACCTTTCTGATCACAATGTTCCATAACACTTTTCATCACATGCCCCATGACGCTAGTCATCACAATTATGCAAGGTCTTCTCATCACAATGCTCCATGTCCTTTGTCACCACAATTCTCAATACACTTGACATCACAATGCTCGCTGACACTTGTCATCACTATGCTCCTTGAACACTGTCATGACAAGGCTCCATGCCTTTTTCATCACAATGATCCATTCCCTTTTCATCACAATGCTCCAGGACCCCTGTTATCACAATGCTCCGTGACTCCAGTCATCAAAATGCTTCATGACACTTGTCATCACAATGGTCCATGACCTCGTCTCACAAAGCTCTGTGACATTTGCCACCACAATGCTCCATGACATTTTTATCACAATGCTCTGTGACACTTGTCATCACAAAGCTCCATGCCTTTTTCAGCACAATGCTCCATGACCCTTGTCATCACAATGTTCGATGTGCCTGTCAGCACAATGCTCCATAACCCATGTCATCACAATGCACCATGCACTTGTCATCACAATGCTCCACATCCTTGTCATCACAAAGCTCCATGACACATGTCATCAGAATGCTCCATGGACTTCTCATCACAATGTTCCATGCCCTTGTCATCACAATGCTCCATTCCCTTGTCATCACAATGCCCCATGACGCTGGTCATCACAATTATCCATGGTCTTCTCATCACAATGCTCCATGTTCTTGGTCATCACAATGCTCAATACACTTATCATCACAATGCTCCCTGACAGTTGTCATCAGTATGCTCCTTGAACCCTGTCATGACAAGGCTCCATGCATTTTTCATTACAATGATCATTTCCCTTTTCATCACAATGCTCCAAGACCCCTGTAATCACAATGCTCCATGTCCTTGTCCTCACAAAGCTCCATGACGCATGTCATCAGAATGCTCCATTGCCTTCTCATCACAATGCTCCATGCCCTTGTAATCACATTGCTTCAAAACCCCTGTAATCTCAATGCTCCATGCACCTTATCATCACAATGCTGCATGCCCTTGTCTTCACAATGCTCCATGACCCTTGTCATCACAATGTTCCAAGCCCTTGTCCTCAAAATGCTCCATTACCTTTGTCATCAAAATCCTCCATGACACTTGGTATCACAATGCTCCATGCCATTGTCATCACAATGGACAATGACATATGTCAACACAATGCTCCCTGACACCTGTCTTCACAATACTCCATGACCTTGTCATCACAATGCTCCATTCCCTTGTCATCATAATGCTCCTTGACCCCTCTCATCACAATGCTCCATGACACCTGTCATCACAATGCTCCATGCCCCTTGTCATTACAGTGATCCATGATGCTCTTCATCATAATTATCAATGGTCTTTTCATCACAATGCTCCAAGGTCTTGCTATCACAATTCTCCATGTCCTGTTCATCACAATGCTCCATGTCCCATGTTATTACAATTCTCCACGTCCTTGTCATCACAATGCTTCGTGACACTTCTCATCACAATGTTACATGATCTTGTCATCACAATTCTTCATGCACTTGTTAGTGCAATGCTCTATGACCACTGTCATAGGAAGCTCCATGGGCTTGTCATCACAATGCTTCACGACGTTGTCATCAAAATTCTCAATGGCCCTTGTCATCACAATGCTCCATGCCCTTGTCATCACAATGCTCCATGAGCCTTGTCATCACAATGTTCCAAGCCATTGTCATCAAAATGCTCCATTACCTTGTCATCACAATCCTCCATGACACTTGGTATCACAATGCTCCATGCCATTGTCATCAAAATGGACAAAGACATATGTCATCACAATGCTCCCTGACACCTGTCTTCACAATAATCCATGACCTTGTCATCACAATGTTCCATGCCCTTGTCATCCCAATATGCCATGCCCACTCTCATCACAATAATCCATAAATCTTTTCAGAGACAGCTCCATCACCCCTGTCATCACAATGCTCCGTGACTCCAGTCATCACAATGATTCAGGACCTTTGTCATCACAGTGGTCCATGCCCTCGTCACACAAGGCTCTGTGATCTTTTTCACCACAATGCTCCATGAATATTTCATCACAATGCTCTGTGTCCCTTGTCATCAAAATGCTCCATGCCTTTGTCACCAGAATGCTCCATGCCCTTGTCTTCACAATGCTCCATGCCCACTGTCATCACAATAATCCATGAAACTTTTCAGACCAATGTTCCATGCCCCTGTCATCACATTGCTCCATGCCCTTGTCATCACAATGCTCCATTACCCCTTTCATCACAATGCTCCGTGACTCCAGTCATCACAATGCTTCATGACCTATCTCATCACAATGGTCCATGCCCTCGTCACACAAGGCTCTGTGATGTTTTTCACCACAATGCTCCATGAACATTTCATCACAATGCTCTCTGTCCCTTGTCATCAAAATGCTCCATGCCTTTGTCAGCACAATGCTCCATGACACTTGTCATCAAAATGCTCCATGCACTTGTCAGCACAATGCTCCATGACCCATGTCATCAAAATGCGCCATGCGCTTGTCATCACAGTACTCCACATTCTTATCATTGCTATGCTCCATAACACTTGTCATCAAAATGCTCCATGCACTTCTCATCAAAATGCTCTCTCACCACATATATCACAATGTTACATCACTAGTCATCACAATACTCCCTCACCCCTGTCATCACAGTGTTCCATGACCACTGTCATCACCGTGCTACATGCCCTTATCATCACAATGCTCCATGACACCTGACATCACAATGTTCCATAGCCCCTGTCACAAAATGCTCCATGACCCATTTCATCACAATGCTTCATGACCCCTGACATCACAATGTTCCATAACCCCTCTCATCAAAATATTCCATAACCCTTTTCATCAAATTGCTCCATGACCCTGTCATCACAATGCTCCCTGTCCTTCTCATTTCAATGCACCATGCCCTTGTCATCAAAATGCCCCATGAACTTTGTCATCACAAAGCTCCATGACACTTGGCATCACAATGCTCCATGCCATTGTCATCAAAATGCTCAATGAAATCTCTCATCACAATGCTCCATGCCCTTGTAATCACATTGCTTCAAAACCCCTGTAATCTCAAAACTCCATGCACATTTTCATAAGAATCCTCCATGCCTTGTCATCACAATGCTCCACAACCTTGTCATCACAGTGCTCCATAAACCTTGTCATCACAATGCACCATGCACTTCTCATCAAAATGCTCTCTCACAACTGATATCACAATGTTCCATCACTAGTCTTCACTATACTCCCTCAAACTTGTCATCACAATGTTCCATGACCCCTGTAATCACAATGCTCCATGCCCTTGTAATCACAAAGCTCCATGATGCATGTCATCAGAATGCTCCATGGGCTTCTCATCACAGTGCTCCATGCCCTTGCCATCACAATGCTCCATTACCCCTGTCATCACAATGCTCCATGACCACTGTCAACAGAGCGCTCCATGACCCCTGACAGCACAATGATCTGGGACACATGTCATCAAAATGCTCCATGACACTTGTCATCACAATGATCCATGTGCTTTTCATCCCAATTCTCCATGACCCCTGTAATCAGAATGTTCCGTGACGCTTGTCATCCCAGTGCTCCATGACCCTTGGCATCACAATGCTCCATGCCATTGTCATCACAATGCTCCATGAACCCTCTCATCACATTGCTCCATGCCCTTGTCATAACAATGCTCCATGACCCCTGCCATCACAATGTTCCACGGCCTCATCATCACAAGGCTCCAAGACCCTTGTCATCACAATTCTCCAAGAACACTGTAATCGCAATGCTCCATGCACTTGTCATCACAAAGCTCCATGACGCATATCATCAAAATGCTCCATGACCTCTGGCATCTCAGTGCTCCAAACCATTGTGATCACAATGTACCATAACTCGTGTCATCACAATTCCCCATGACGCTCCTCATCACAATTATCCATGGTCTTCTCATCACAATGCTTCATGACCTTTGTCATCACAATGCTCAATACACTTGTCAGCTCAATGCTCCCTGACACTTGTCCTCAGTATGCTCCTTGAACCCTGTCATGACAAGGCTCCATGCCTATTTCATCACAATGATCCATGCACTTTTCATCACAATGCTCCAAGACCCCTGTAATCACAATGCTCCATGCCCTTGTCATCACAAAGCTCCATGACCCATATCATCAGAAGTCTCCATGGCCTTCTCATCACCATGCTCCATAACCTTGTCATCACAATGCTCCCTGACATTTGTCTTCAGAATGCTCCTTGAAACCTGTCATGAAAAGGCTCCATGCCTTTTTCATCACAATGCTCCATGCCCTTTTCATCACTATGCTCCAGGTCATTGTCATCACAAAACTCCACAAGCTTCTCATCAGAATGCTCCATGACCCATGTCATCAGAATGCTCCATGACCCCTGTCATCAAATGCTCCATGACACCTGTCATCACAATGCTTCATGCCCCTTGTCATTACAGTGCTCCATGACTCTCGTCATCACAATTATCCATGGCCTTCTCATCACACTGCTCCACGGTCTTGCCATCACTATGCTCCATGCCCTGGTCATCACAATGCTCCATGTCCCTTGTCATCACAATTCTCCACGTCCTGGTCATCACAATACTCCATGACTCTTCTCATCACAATGTTACGTGGTCTTGTCATCACAGTTCTCCATGCACTTTTCATAGCAATGCTCCATGTCCCCTGTCATAGCAAGCTCCGTGCGCTTGTCATCACAATGCTTCACGACGTTTGTATCAAAATTCTCAATGGCCCTTGTCATCACAATGCTCCATGTCCTTGTCATCACAATGCTCCATGACCCTTTACTTCACAATTCTAAAAGAAATTTTCATCACAATGCTCCATTACCTTTGTCATCACAATCCTCCATGACACTTGGCATCACAAGGCTCCATTACAGTTGTAATCACAATCCTCCATGACACTTGGCATCACAATGCTCCATGCCATTGTCATCACAATGCGCCATGACATATATCATCACAGTGCTCCTTGACACCTGTCTTCACAATACTACATGACCTTGTCATAACTATGTTCCATGCCCTTGTCATCACAATGTGCCCTGTCCACTCTCATAGCAATAATTCATGAAAATTGTCAGACCAATGCTCCATGCCCCTGTCATCACAATGCTCCATGCCCTTGTAATCACAATGCTCCATGACCCTTCACATCATAATGCTCCGTGACTCCAGCCATCACAATGCTCTAAGAACTTTTTCATCACAATGGTTAATTCCCTCGTCATCACATTGCTCTGTAACATTTGTCATCACAATGCTCCATGCCATTGTCAGCACAATGCTCCATGACCCTTGTCATCACAATGCTCCATGCGCTTGTCAGCACAATGCTCAAAGACACATGTCATCACAATGTGCCATGCACTTGTCATCACAATGCTCCACAACCTTGTCATCACAAAACTCCATAAAACTTGTCATCACAATGCTCCATGCACTTCTCATCTAAATGCTCTCTCACCACTGATATCACAATGTTCCATCACCAGTCATCACAATACTCCCTCACCCCTGTCATCACAATGTTCCATGACCCCTGTCATCAAAATGCTACATGCCCTTATCATCACAATGCTCCATGACCACTGACATCACAATGTTCCATAACCCCTGTCATCAAAATATTCCCTGACCCTTTCCATCAAATTGTTCCATGAACCTGTCATCAGAATACTCCCTGCCCTACTCATCACAATGCACCACGCCCTTGTCATCAAAATGCTCCATTACATTTGTCATCACAAACCTCATGACCATGGCATCACAATGCTCCATTCCATTGTCATCACAATGCTCCATGAAACATCTCATCACATTACTCCATGCACTTTTCATCCCAAATCTCCATGACGCTTGTCATCACAATGCTCGATGCCTTTCTCATCACAATGATCCATGCCTTGTCATTACAATCCTCCATGACCCATGTATCACCGTGTTCCCTGCCCTTGTCATCACAATGTTCCATGCCCACACTCATCACAATAATACATGAAAATTTTCAAACCAATGCTCCATGCCCTTGTCATCACAATGCTCCATTACCCCTGTCATAACAATGCTCCATTACCCCTGCCATCACAATGTTCCACGGCGTTGTCATCACAAGGCTCCGTGAACATTGTCATCACAATGCTCCAAGACCCCTGTAATCACAATGCTCCATACCCCTTTTCATCTCAATTCTCCATGAACACTGTCATCAAAATGCACCATGCCAATCATCATAATGCTTCATGCTATTGTCATCACAAAGAAATCAAAATGCTCCGTGACATCTGTCATCACAATGCTCCAAACCCTTCTGATCACAATGTTCCATAACACTTGTCATCACAGTGCGCCATGAGGCTCGTCATCACAATTATCCATGGTCTCCGCATCAAAATGCTCCATGACCTTTGTCAACACAACGCTCAATACACTTGTCATCACAATGCTCCCTGAAACTTGTCTTCAGTATGCTACTTGAAACCTGTCATGACAAGGCTCTTTGCCTTTTCCTCATAATGATCCATGCACTTTTCATCACAATGCTCCAAGACCCCTGTAATCACAATGCACCATGTGCTTGTCATCACAAATCTCCAGAACGCATGTCATCAGAATGCTCCATGGCATTGTCATCACCATGCTCCATGCCCTTGTCATCACATTGCTCCAAAACCCCTCTAATCACAATGCTCCATGCACTTGTCATCGCAATGCTCCATGACCCATGTCATATCAAGCCCCATGCACTTGTCATAACTATGCTTCACGACCTTGTCATCAGAATTCTCAATGGCCCTTGTCACCACAATGCTCCATTACCTTTGTCATAACAATCCTCCATGACACTTGGCTTCACAATGCTCCATGACATTGTCATCACAATGCACCAGGACATATGTCATCACAATACTCCCTGATACCAGTCTTCACAATAATCCATGACCTGGTCATAACAATGCTCCATGCCCTTGTCATCACAATGCGACATGCACACTTTCATCACAATAATCCATGATACTTCTCAGACCAATGCTCCATGCCCCTGTCATCACAATGCCCCATGCCCTTGTCATCACAATGCTCCGTGACTCCAGTCATCACACTGCTTCTTGACCTTTGTCATCACAGTGGTCCATGCCCTCGTAATCACAGGGCTCTGTGAACTTTGTCACCATAAGGCTCCATGAACTTATCATCACAATGCTCAGTGACCCTTGTCATCACAATGCTCCATGCCTGTGTCAGCAGAGTGCTCCATGTCCCTTGTCATCACAATGCTCCATGCGCTTGTCAGCACAATGCTCCATGACCCATGTCATCACAATACGCCATGCGCTTGTCATCACAATGTTCCACATCTTTGTCATCCCAATGCTCCATAAACCTTGTCATCACAAAGCTCCATGCACTTCTCATTAAAATGCTCTTTCACCACAGATATCAAAATGTTCCATCACTAGTCATTACAATACTCCCACACCACTGTCATGACAATGTTCCATGGCCTTGTCATCACAAGGCTCCATGACCCATGTCATCACAATGCTCCAAGACCCCTGCAATCACACTGCTCCATGCTCTTGTCATCACAAAGCACCATGACGCATGTCATCAGACAGCTCCATGGACTTCTCATCACAAGGCTCCATGCCCTTTTCATCACAGTGCTCCATGAACTCTGTCATCACAATGAACCATGACCATCATCATAATGCTTAATGCTATTGTCATCACAATGTAATCAAAATGCACCATAACCTCTGTCATCACAATGCTCCAAACCTTTGTGTTCACAATGTTCCATAACACTTGTCATCACAACTCCCCATGACGCTCATCATCACAATTATCCATGGTCTTCTCATCACAATGCTCCATGACCTTTGTCATCACAATGCTCAATACACTTGTCATCACAATGCTCCATGACACTTGTCATCACAATGATCCATGCCCTTGCCATCACAATACTCCATGACCCCTGTCATCACAATGCTCCATGACTCCAGACATCACAATGTTTCATGACCTCTGTCATCACAATGGTCCATGCCCCGTCTTCACAATGCTCTGTGACAGTTGTCACCACAGTGCTCCATGAAATTTTCATCATAATGGTCTCGGACCGTTATCATCACAATGCTCCAAGCCTTTCTCAGTACAATGTTCCATGACCATTGTCATCACAATGCTCCATGCCCTTGTCAGCACAGTGCGCCATAACCCTTGTCAACAACACAAGGCACCAAGCCCTTTTCATCACAAAGCTCCATTACCTTTATCATCACAAACCTCCATGACACTTAGCATCACAACGCTCCATGGCATTGTCATCACAATGGGCCATGACATATGTCTTCAAAATGCTCCAAGACACCTGTCTTCAAATACTGCATGACCTTGTCATCACAATGCTCCATGCCCTTGTCATCACAATGCGCCATTCCCACTGTCATCACAATAATCCATGAAATATGTAAGACCAATGTTCCATGCCCCTGTCATCACAATGCTCCATGCCCCTGTCATCACAATGCTCCATGCCCTTGTCATCACAATGCTCCATGACCCGTCATCACAATGCTCCGTGACTCCTGTCATCACATTTCTTCATGACCTTTCTCATCAAAATGGTCCATGCCCTCGTCATCATAAGTCTCTGTGACATTTGTCACCACAATGCTCCATGAACTTTTCATCACAATTCTCCATGACTCTTGTCATCACAATGCTCAATGTGCTTATCAGCACAATGCTGCATGACCCATGTCATCACAATGCACCATGTACTTGTCATCACAGTGCTCCACATCCTCGTCATCACACTGCTCCATGCACTTCTCATCAAAATGCTCTCTCACCACTGATATCACAATGTTCCATCACTAGTCATCCCAATACTCCATCACCCCTGTAATCACAATGTTCGATTACCCCTGTCATCAAAATGCTACATGCACTTATCATCACAATGTTCGATGACCCCTGACATCACAATGTTCCATAACCCCTGTAATCAAAATGCTCCATGACCCTTTTCATCACACTGCTCCATGAGCCCTGACATCACAATATTCTATAACCCCTCTAATCAAAATGTTCCATGACACTTTTCATCAAATTTCTCCATGGCCCTGTCATCACAATGCTCCCTGCCCTTCTAATCACAATGCTCCATGCCCTTGTCATCAAATTGCTCCATAACATTTGTCATCACAAAGTTCCATAACCTTTGGCATCACAATGCTCCATGCCATTGTCATCACAATGCTCCATGAACTCTCTCATCAAATTGCTCCATGCACTTGTCATCACAAAGCTCCATGACGCTTGTGATACCAATGCTCGATGCCCTTCTCATCACAATGATCCATTCCCTTGTCATTACAATCCTCCATGACCCATGTAACACAGTGTTCCGTGACATTGTCATCACAATGCTCCATGCCCACTCTCATCACAATAATCCATGAAACTCTTCAGACCAATGCTGATGCCCTTGTCATCACAATGCTCCATTACCCCTGTCATAACAATGCTCCATGACACCTGCCATCACAAGGTTCCACGGCCTTGTCATCACAAGACTCCATGACCCTTGTGATCACAATGCTCCAAGACCCTGTAATCACAATGCTCCATGCACTTGTCATCACAAAGCTCCATGGCGCATGTCATCAGAATGCTCCATGGCCTTCTCATTCACAATGCTCCATTCCCTTGTCATCACAATGCTTCAAGACACCTGTAATCACAATGCTCCATTCCCCTTTTCATCTCAATGCTCCATGAACCCTGTCATCACAATGCACCATGCCCATCATCATAATGCTTCATGCTTTTGTCATCACAATGAAATCAAAATGCTACATGACGTCTGTCATCACAATGCTCCAAACCCTTATGATCACAATGTTCCATAACACTTGTCATCACAATGCCCCATGACGCTCCTCATCACAGTTATCCATGGTCTTCTCATCACAATGCTCCATGAACTTTGTTAAAACAATGCTCAATGCACTTGTCATCACAATGCTCCCAGACACTTGTCATCAGTATGCTCCTTGAACCCTGTCATGACAAGGCTCCATGCCCTTTTCATCACAATGCTCCAAGAACCCTGTAATCACAATGCTCCTTGCCCTTGTCATCACAAACCTCCATGACGCATGTCATCAGAATGCACTATGGCCTTCTCATCACAATTCTCCATGCCCGTGTTATCACAATGCTCCAAGAACCATGTCATCACAATACTCCATGAATATTTTAAGCCCAATTATCTATGATATTCTCATCACAATGCTCCATGACCCTTTTCATCACAATGCTCCATGCTCCTTGAAATCAGAATGATCCCTGACCTCTATCATCACAATGCTCCAAACCCTTGTGATCACATTGTTCCACAAAACTTGTCATTGCAACGCTCCATGATACCTGTCATCATAATACTCCAAGCCCGTGTCATCACAATGCTCCATGGACTTTGTCATCACAATGCACAATACACTTGTCATCACAATGCTCACTGACACTTGTCGTCAGAATGCTCCTTGAACCCTGTCATGAAGAGCTCCATGCCTTTTCCATCACAATGCTCCATGCCCTTTTAATCACAATGCTCCATGACCACTGTCATCACAATTCTCCATGCACTTTTCATCGCAATGCTCCATGTCCCCTCTCATAGCAAGCTCCGTGTGCTTGTCATCAAAATGCTTCACGACGTTGGCATCAAAATTCTCAATGGCCCTTGTCATCAAAATACTCGATGACGCTCATCATCACAATTATCCATGGTCTTCTCATCACAGTGCTCCACGGTCTTGCCATCACAATGCTCCATGACACTTCTCATCACAATGTTACATGCTCTTGTCATCACAATTCTCCATGCACTTGTCATCGCAATGCTCCATGACCCCTGTCATAGCAAGCTCCATGTGCTTTTCATCACAGTGCTTCACGAACTTGTTATCACAATTCTCAATGGCCCTTGTCATCACAATGCTCCATTACCGTTGTCATCACAATCCTCCATGACACTTGGCTTCACAAAGCTCCATTCCATTGTCATCACAATGCACCATGACATGTGTCATCACAGTGCTCCCTGACACCTGTCTTCACAGTACTCATGACCTGGTCATAACAATGCTCCATGTCCTTGTCATCACAATGTGCCATGTCCACTATCATCACAATAATCCATGAAACTTGTCAGACCAATGCTCCATGGCCCTATCATCACAATGCTCCATGCCTTTGTCATCACAGTGCTCCGTGACTCCAGTCATCACATTGCTTCATGACCTTTGTCATCACAATGGTCCATGCCCTCCTCATCACAGTGCTCTTTGAAATTTGTCACCATAATGCTCCATGAACTTATCATCACGATGCTCTGTGACCTTTGTCATCACAATGCTCCATGCCTTTGTCAGCAGAGTGCTCCATGACCCTTGGCATCACAATGCTCCATGCGCTTGTCAGAACAATGCTCCATGACCCATGTCATCACAATGTGCCATGCGCTTGTCATCACAATGTTCCACAACCTTATCATCACAATGCTCCATAAACATTGTCATCACAAAGCTCCATGCACTTCTCATCAAAATGCTCTTTCACCACTGATATCAAAATGTTCCATCATTAGTCATTACAATACTCCCTCATCCCTGTCATGACAATGTTCCACGGCCTTGTCATCACAAGGCTCATTGACCCTTGTCATCACAATGCTCCAAGACCCCTGTAATCACAATGCTCCATGCCCCTTGTCATCAGTGTGCTCCATGAGACTTGTCATCAAAAGGCTCCATGGTCTTCTCATCACAATGCTCAAGGACCTTGTCATCACAATGCTTCACGACCTCCTCATCAAAATTCTCAATGTTCCTTGTCATCATAATGTTCCAAGCTCTAATCACAATGCCCATTATCTTTGTCATCACAATCCTCCATGACACTTGGCATCACAGTGCCCCATGCCATTGTCATCGCAATGGAACATGACATATGTCATCACAATGCTCCCTGACACCTGTCTTCACAATTCTCCATGACCTTGTCATCACAATGCTCAATACACTTGTCATCACAATGCTCAATACACTTGTCATCACAGTGCTCCCTGACACTTGTCGTCAGTATGCTCCTTGAACCCTGACATGACAAGGCTCCATGCATTTTTCATCACAATGATCCATGCCCTTTTCCTCACAATGCTCCAAGACCCCTGTAATCACAATGCTCCATGCCGTTGTCATCACACAGCTTCATGACGAATGTCTTCAGAATGCTCCATGGCCTTCTCATCACCATGCTCCATGATATTTTCATCAAAATGCTCCATTCCCTTGTCATCAAAATGCCCCATGACCCCTGTCACCACAATACTCCATGAACATTTTCAGCCCAATGCTCTATGACCTTCTCATCACCATGCCCCATGAACCCTGTCATCACAATGCTCCATGACCCATGTCATCACAAGGCTCCGTGAACCCTGACAACAAAATGATCCGGGACTATTGTCATCAAAATGCTCCATGACCCTTGTCATCACAATGATTCATTCCATTGTCATCACAATGCTCCAAGCCCTTGTCATCACAATGCTCCATTACATTTGTCATCACATTTCTCCATGAGACTTGGCATCACAATGCTCAATGCCATTGTCATCACAATTCACCGTGACATATGTCACCACAATGCTCCCTGACACCTTTCTTCACAATAATCAATGACCTTGTCATCACAATGCTCTATGCGCTAGTTATCCCAATGTGCCATGCACTCAGTCATCACAATAATCCATGAAAAATGTCAGACCAATGCTCCATGCCCCTTTCATCCCAATGCTCCATGCCCTTGTCATCACAATGCTCCATTACCCCTGTCATCACTATTCTCCGTGACTCCAGTCATCACAATGCTTCGTGACATTTGTCATCACAATGTTCCATGCCACTTTTCATCTCAATGCTGCATGAACCCTGTCATCACAATGCACAATGCCAATCATCATAATGCTTCATGCTATTGTCATCACAATGAAATCAAAATGCACCATAACCTCTGTCATCACAATGCTCCAAACCCTTGTGATCACAATGTTCCATAACACTTGTCATCACAACGCCCCATGAGGCTCGTCATCACAATTATCCATGCACTTCTCATCACAATGTTCCATGACCTTTGTAATCACAATGCTCAATACACTTGTCATCACAATGCTCCCTGACACTTGTCGTCAGTATGCTCCTTGAACCCTGTCAGGACAAGGCTGCATGCCTTTTTCATGATAATGATCCATGCCTTTTTCATCACAATGCTCCAAGACCCCTGTAATCACTATGCTCCATGCCCGGGTCATCACAAAGCTCCATGACGAATGTCATCAGAGTGCTCTTTAGACATCTCTCACAATGCTCCATGCCCTTGTAATCACAATGCTCCAAGACCCCTGTAATCACAATGCTCCATGCCCCTTTTCATCAGAATGCTCCATGAGACTTCTCATCATAAGGCTCCATGGTCTTCTCATCAGAGTGCTACAGGACCTTGTCATCACAATGCTCCATGAGACATTTCATCAGAATACTCCATGAACATTTTCAGCTCAATGTTCCATGATCTTCTCATTACAATGCTCCATGACCCCTGAAATCACAATGCTCCATGCTCCTTGATATCAAAATTATCCATGACCTCTGTCATCACAGTGTTCCAAACCCTTGTGATCACATTGTTCCATAACACTTGTCATCACAATGCTCCATGATGCCTGTCATCACAATACTCCATGCCCTTGTCATCACAATGCTCCTTGACCTTTGTCATCACAATGCTCAATACACTTGTCATCACCATGCTCCCTGACACTTGTCGTCAGAATGCTTCTCGAACCCTGTCATGGAAAGGCTCTATGCCTTTTTCATCACAATGCTCCATGCCCTTTTCATCACAATGCTCCATGCCATTGTCATCGCAATACTCCACAAGCTTGTCATCAGAATGCTCCATGACCCTTGTCATCACAATGCTCCATGACCCCTGTCATCACAAAGCTCCATGACACCTGTCCTCACAATTCTCCATGCCCCTTGTCATTACAGTTCTCCATGACGCTCGTCATCACAATTATCCATGGTCTTCTAATCACAATGTTCCACCGTCTTGCAATCACAATGCTCCATGACCCTTGAAATCACAATTATACATGCTCTTGTAATCACATTCTCCATGCACTTGTCATCGCAATGCTCCATGACCCCTGTCATAGCAAGCCTCATGTGCTTTTCATCACAGTGCTTCACGAACTTGTCATCAAAATTCTCAAAAGCCCTTGTCATCACAATGCTCCATGCCCTTTTCATCACAATGCTCCATGACCATTGTCATCACAATGCTCCAAACCCTTGTCATCATAATGCTCCATTACCTTTGTCGTCACAATCCTCCATGACAATTGGCATCACAATTCTCCATGCCATTGTCATCACAATGGAACATGACATATGCCATCACAATGAACCCTGACACCTGTCTTCACAATACTCCATGACCTTGTCATCACTATGCTCCATGCCCTTGTCATCACAATGCGCCATGCCGACTGTCATCACAATAATCCATGAAACTTGCCAGACCAATGTTCCATGCTGCTGTCATCACAATGCTCCATTCCCTTGTCATCACAATGCTCTGTGACTCCAGTCATCCCAATACTTCATGACATTTTTCATCACAATGATCCATGCCCTCGTCCTCACAAGGCTCTGTGAACATTGTCACCACAATTCTCCATGATCTTTTCATCCCAATGCTCTCTGAGACTTGTCATAACAACGCTCCATTCCTTTGTCAGCACAATGCTCCATGCCCCTGTCATCACAATGCTCCATGCCCCTGTCATCACAATGCTCCTTGCCCTTGTCATCACAATGCTCCATGACCCATCATCACAATGCTCCGTGACTCCTGTCATCACATTTCTTCATGACCTTTCTCATCAAAATGGTCCATGCCCTCGTCATCACAAGTCTCTGTGACATTTGTCACCACAATGCTCCATGAACTTTTCATGACAATTCTCCATGACTCTTGTCATCACAATGCTCAATGTGCTTTTCAGCACAATGCTGCATGACCCATGTCATCACAATGCACCATGTACTTGTCATCACAATGCTCCACATCTTCGTCATCACAATGCTCCATAAAACTTGTCATCACAGTGCTCCATGCACTTCTCATCAAAATGCTCTCTCACAACTTATATCACAATGTTCCATCACTAGTCATCCCAATACTCCATCACCCCTGTCATCACAATGTTCCATTACCCCTGTAATCAAAATGCTCCATGACCCTTTTCATCACACTGCTCCATGAGCCCTGACATCACAATATTCTATAACCCCTCTAATCAAAATGTTCCATGACACTTTTCATCAAATTTCTCCATGGCCCTGTCATCACAATGCTCCCTGCCCTTCTAATCACAATGCTCCATGCCCTTGTCATCAAATTGCTCCATGACATTTGTCATCACAAAGTTCCATAACCTTTGGCATCACAATGCTCCATGCCATTGTCATCACAATGCTCCATGAACCCTCTCATCAAATTGCTCCATGCACTTGTCATCACAAAGCTCCATGACGCTTGTGATACCAATGCTCGATGCCCTTCTCATCACAATGCTCCATTCCCTTGTCATTACCATCCTCCATGACCCATGTAACACAGTGTTCCGTGACCTTGTCATCACAATGCTCCATGCCCACTCTCATCACAATAATCCATGAAACTCTTCAGACCAATGCTGATGCCCTTGTCATCACAATGCTCCATTACCCCTGTCATAACAATGCTCCATGACACCTGCCATCACAAGGTTCCACGGCCTTGTCATCACAAGACTCCATGACCCTTGTGATCACAATGCTCCAAGACCCTGTAATCACGATGCTCCATGCACTTGTCATCACAAAGCTCCATGGCGCATGTCATCAGAATGCTCCATGGCCTTCTCATTCACAATGCTCCATTCCCTTGTCATCACAATGCTTCAAGACACCTGTAATCACAATGCTCCATTCCCCTTTTCATCTCAATGCTCCATGAACCCTGTCATCACAATGCACCATGCCCATCATCATAATGCTTCATGCTTTTGTCATCACAATGAAATCAAAATGCTACATGACGTCTGTCATCACAATGTTCCAAACCCTTATGATCACAATGTTCCATAACACTTGTCATCACAATGCCCCATGACGCTCCTCATCACAGTTATCCATGGTCTTCTCATCACAATGCTCCATGAACTTTGTTAAAACAATGCTCAATACACTTGTCATCACAATGCTCCCAGACACTTGTCATCAGTATGCTCCTTGAACCCTGTCATGACAAGGCTCCATGCCCTTTTCATCACAATGCTCCAAGACCCCTGTAATCACAATGCTCCTTGCCCTTGTCATCACAAACCTCCATGACGCATGTCATCAGAATGCACTATGGCCTTCTCATCACAATTCTCCATGCCCGTGTTATCACAATGCTCCAAGAACCATGTCATCACAATACTCCATGAATATTTTAAGCCCAATTCTCTATGATATTCTCATCACAATGCTCCATGACCCTTTTCATCACAATGCTCCATGCTCCTTGAAATCAGAATGATCCCTGACCTCTATCATCACAATGCTCCAAACCCTTGTGATCACATTGTTCCACAAAACTTGTCATTGCAACGCTCCATGATACCTGTCATCATAATACTCCAAGCCCGTGTCATCACAATGCTCCATGAATTTTGTCATCACAATGCACAATACACTTGTCATCACAATGCTCACTGACACTTGTCGTCAGTATGCTCCTTGAACCCTGTCATGAAGAGCTCCATGCCTTTTCCATCACAATGCTCCATGCCCTTTTCATCACAATGCTCCATGACCCCTGTCATCACAATCCTCCATGCACTTTTCATCGCAATGCTCCATGTCCCCTCTCATAGCAAGCTCCGTGTGCTTGTCATCAAAATGCTTCACGACGTTGGCATCAAAATTCTCAATGGCCCTTGTCATCAAAATACTCGATGACGCTCGTCATCACAATTATCCATGGTCTTCTCATCACAGTGCTCCACGGTCTTGCCATCACAATGCCCCATGGCACTTCTCATCACAATGTTACATGCTCTTGTCATCACAATTCTCCATGCACTTGTCATCCCAATGCTCCATGACCCCTGTCATAGCAAGCTCCATGTGCTTTTCATCACAGTGCTTCACGAACTTGTTATCACAATTTTCAATGGCCCTTGTCATCACAATGCTCCATTACCGTTGTCATCACAATCCCCCATGACACTTGGCTTCACAAAGCTCCATTCCATTGTCATCACAATGCACCATGACATGTGTCATCACAATGCTCCCTGACACCTGTCTTCACAGTACTCATGACCTGGTCATAACAATGCTCCATGTCCTTGTCATCACAATGTGCCATGCCCACTATCATCACAATAATCCATGAAACTTGTCAGACCAATGCTCCATGCCCCTATCATCACAATGCTCCATGCCTTTGTCATCACAGTGCTCCGTGACTCCAGTCATCACATTGCTTCATGACCTTTGTCATCACAATGGTCCATGCCCTCCTCATCACAGTGCTCTTTGAAATTTGTCACCATAATGCTCCATGAACTTATCATCACGATGCTCTGTGACCTTTGTCATCACAATGCTCCATGCCTTTGTCAGCAGAGTGATCCATGACCCTTTGCATCACAATGCTCCATGCGCTTGTCAGTACAATGCTCCATGACCCATGTCATCACAATGTGCCATGCGCTTGTCATCACAATGTTCCACAACCTTATCATCACAATGCTCCATAAACATTGTCATCACAAAGCTCCATGCACTTCTCATCAAAATGCTCTTTCACCACTGATATCAAAATGTTCCATCATTAGTCATTACAGTACTCCCTCAGCCCTGTCATGACAATGTTCCACGGCCTTGTCATCACAAGGCTCATTGACCCTTGTCATCACAATGCTCCAAGACCCCTGTAATCACAATGCTCCATGCCCCTTGTCATCAGTGTGCTCCATGAGACTTGTCATCAAAAGGCTCCATGGTCTTCTCATCAATGCTCAAGGACCTTGTCATCACAATGCTTCACGACCTCCTCATCAAAATTCTCAATGTCCCTTGTCATCATAATGTTCCAAGCTCTAATCACAATGCCCATTATCTTTGTCATCACAATCCTCCATGACACTTGGCATCACAGTGCCCCATGCCATTGTCATCGCAATGGAACATGACATATGTCATCACAATGCTCCCTGACACCTGTCTTCACAATTCTCCATGACCTTGTCATCACAATGCTCAATACACTTGTCATCACAATGCTCAATACACTTGTCATCACAGTGCTCCCTGACACTTGTCGTCAGTATGCTCCTTGAACCCTGACATGACAAGGCTCCATGCATTTTTCATCACAATGATCCATGCCATTTTCCTCACAATGCTCCAAGACCCCTGTAATCACAATGCTCCATGCCGTTGTCATCACACAGCTTCATGACGAATGTCTTCAGAATGCTCCATGGCCTTCTCATCACCATGCTCCATGATATTTTCATCAAAATGCTCCATTCCCTTGTCATCAAAATGCCCCATGACCCCTGTCACCACAATATTCCATGAACATTTTCAGCCCAATGCTCTATGACCTTCTCATCACCATGCCCCATGAACCCTGTCATCACAATGCTCCATGACCCATGTCATCACAATGCTCCATGAACCCTGACAACACAATGATCCGGGACTATTGTCATCAAAATGCTCCATGACCCTTGTCATCACAATGCTCCATTCCATTGTCATCACAATGCTCCATTACCCTTGTCATCACAATGCTCCAAGCCCTTGTCATCACAATGCTCCATTACATTTGTCATCACATTTCTCCATGAGACTTGGCATCACAATGCTCAATGCCATTGTCATCACAATTCACCGTGACATATGTCACCACAATGCTCCCTGACACCTTTCTTCACAATAATCAATGACTTGTCATCACAATGCTCTATGCGCTAGTTATCCCAATGTGCCATGCCCTCAGTCATCACAATAATCCATAAAACATGTCAGACCAATGCTCCATGCCCCTTTCATCCCAATGCTCCATGCCCTTGTCATCACAATGCTCCATGCACTTCTCATCAAAATGCTCTCTCACCACATGTATCACAATGTTCCATCACTAGTCATCACCATACTCCTTCACCCCGGTCATCACAATGTTCCATGACCCCTATCATCAGAATGCTACATGCCGTTATCATCACAATGCACCACTCCCTTGTCATCAAAATGCTCCATGACCTTTGTCATCACAAAGATCCATGACACTTGGCATCACAATGCTCCATGCCATTGTCATCACAATGCTTCATGAAGCCTCTCATCACATTGCTCCATGCACTTGTCATCGCAAAGCTCCAAGACGCTTGTCATCACAATGCTCGATGCCCTTCTAATCACAATGCTCCATGATCTTGTCATTACAATCCTCCATGACCCATGTATCACAGTGTTCCGTGTCCTTTTCATCACAATACTCCATGCCCACTCTCATCACAATAATCCATGAAAATTTTCAGACAATTGCTCCATGCCCTTGTCATCACAAAGCTCCATGACGCATGTCATCAGAATGCTCCATGGCCTTCTCATTCACAATGCTCCATGCCCTTGCCATCACAATGCTCCAAGACACCTGTAATCACAATGCTCCATGTCCCTTTTCATCTCAATGATCCATGAACCCTGTAATCACACTGCACCATGCACATCATCATAATGCTTCATGCTATTGTCATCACAATGAAATCAAAATGCTCCATGACCTCTGTCACCACAATGCTCCAAACCCTTGTGATCACAATGTTCCATAACACTTGTCATCACAACGCCCCATGATGCTCGTCTTCACAATTATCCATGGTCCTCTCATCACAATGTTCCATGACCTTTGTCATCACAATGCTCAATACACTTGTCATCACAATGCTCCCTGACTCTTGCCATCAGTATGCTCCTTGGACACTGTCATGACAAGGCTCCATGCCTTTTTCATTACAATGATCCATGCCTTTTTCATCACAATGCTCCAAGACCCCTCTAATCACAATGCTCCTTGCCCTGGTCATCACAAAGATCCATTACACATGCCATCAGAATGCTCCTTGGACATCTCTCACAATGTTAAATGCCCTTGTAATCACAATGCTCCAAGACCCCTGTAATCACAATGCTCCATGCCCCTTTTCATCAGAATGCTCCATGAGACTTCTCATCACAAGGCTCCATGGTCTTCTCATCAGAGTGCTCCAGGACCTTGTCATCACAATGCTCCATGACCCATTTCATCAGAATACTCTATGAACATTTTCAGCTCAGTGCTCCATGATATTCTCATTACAATGCTCCATGACCCCTGTCATCACAATGTTCCATGCTCCTTGATATCAAAATGATCCATTCCCTCTGTCATCACAGTGCTCCAAACCCTTGTGATCACATTGTTCAATAACACTTGTCATCACAATGCTCCATGATGCCTGTCATCACAATACTCCATGCCCTTGTCATCACAATGCTCCATGACCTTTGTCATCACAATGCTCAATACACTTGTCATCACCATGCTCCCTGACACTTGTCGTCAGAATGCTTCTCGAACCCTGTCATGGAAAGGCTCTATGCCTTTTTCATCACAATGCTCCATGCCCTTTTCATCACAATGCTCCATGCCATTGCCATCACAATGCTCCAATCCCTTGTCATCACAATGCTCCATTACCTTTGTCGTCACAATCCTCCATGACAATTGGCATCACAATTCTCGATGCCATTGTCATCACAATGGAACATGACATATGCCATCACAATGAACCCTGACACCTGTCTTCACAATACTCCATGACCTTGTCATCACTATGCTCCATGCCCTTGTCATCACAATGCGCCATGCCGACTGTCATCACAATAATCCATGAAACCTGCCAGACCAATGTTCCATGCTGCTGTCATCACAATGCTCCATTCCCTTGTCATCACAATGCTCTGTGACTCCAGTCATCACAATACTTCATGACATTTTTCATCACAATGATCCATGCCCTCGTCCTCACAAGGCTCTGTGAACTTTGTCACCACAATTCTCCATGATCTTTTCATCCCAATGCTCTCTGAGCCTTGTCATAACAACGCTCCATGCCTTTGTCAGCACAATGCTCCATGACCCTTGTTATCACAATGCTCCATGCGCTTGTCAGAGCAATGCTCCATGACCCATGTCATCACAGTGTGCCATGCACTTGTCATCACAATGCTCCCCAAACTTGTCATCACAATGCTCCATAAACATTGTCATCACAAAGCTCCATGCACTTCGAATCAAAATGCTCTCTCACCACAGATATCTCAATTTTCCATCACTAGTCATCACAATACTCCCTCACCCCTGTCATCACAATGTTACACGGTCTTGTCATCACAAGGCTCCATGACCCGAGTAATCACAATGCTCCATACCCCTTTTCATCTCAATGCTCCATGAACCCTGTCATCACAACGAACCATGCCCATCATCATAATGCTTCATGCTATTGTCATCACAATGAAATCAAAATGCTCCATGACCTCTGTCATCACAATGCTCCCAACCCTTGTGATCACAATGCTCCATAACACTTGTCATCACAACGCCCCATGAGGCTCGTCATCACAATTATCCATGCACTTCTCATCACAATGTTCCATGACATTTGTCATCACAATGCTCAATACACTTGTCATCACAATGCTCCCTGACACTTGTCGTCAGTATGCTCCTTGAACCCTGTCATGACAAGGCTCCATGCCTTTTTCATGATAATGATCCATGCCTTTTTCATCACAATTCTCCAAGACCCCTGTAATCACAATGCTCCATGCCCTGGTATTCACAAAACTCCATGACGAATGTCATCAGAATGCTCCTTAGACATCTCTCACAATGCTCCATGCTCTTTTCATCACAATGCTCCAAGACCCCTGTAATCAAAATGCACCATGCCCCTTTTCATCAGAATGCTCCATGAGACTTCTCATCACAAGGCTCCATGGTCTTCTTATCACAATGCTCCAGGAACTTGTCATCACAATGCTCCATGACCCCTTTCATCAGAATACTCCATGAACATTTTCAGCTCAATGTTCCATGATCTTCTCATCACAATGCTCCATGACCCCTGTCATCACTATGCTCCATGCTCCTTGATATCAAAATGATCCATGACCTCTGTCATCACAGTGCTCCAAACCCTTGTGATCACATTGTTCCATAACACTTGTCATCACAATGCTCCATGATGCCTGTCATCACAATACTCCATGCCCTTGTCATCACAATGCTCCATGACCTTTGTCATCACAATGCTCAATACAATTGTCATCACAATGCTCCCTGACTCTTGTCCTAAGAATGCTTCTCGAACCCTGTCATGAAGAGGCTGTATGCCTTTTTCATCACAATGCTCCATGCCCTTTTCATCACAATGCTCCACGCCATTGTCATCAAAATACTCCACAGGCTTGTCATCAGAATGCTCCATGACACTTGTCATCACAATTCTCCATGACCCCTGTCATCACAATGCTCCAGGCCCCTTGTCATTACAGTTCTCCATGACGCTCGTCATCACAATTATCCATGGTCTTCTCATCACAATGCTCCACCGTCTTGCCATCACAATGCTCCATGACACTTCAAATCACAATGTTACATGCTCTTGTAATCACATTCTCCATGAACTTGTCATCACAATGCTCCATGACCCCTGTCATAGCAAGCTCCATGTGCTTTTCATCACAGTGCTTCACGAACTGGTCATCAAAATTCTCAAAAGCCCTTGTCATCACAATGATCCATGACCATTGTCATCAAAATGCTCCATTACATTTGTCATCACAATCCTCCATGACACTTGTCATCACAATGCTCCATGCCGTTGTCATCACAATGCACCATGACATAGGTCATCACAGTGCTCCCTGCCACCTGATTTCACAATACTCCATACCTTTTCTTCACAGTGCTCCATGCCCTTGTCATCACAATGTGCAATGCCCACTGTCATCACAATAATCCATGAAATTTTTCAGACTGATGCTCTATGCCCCTGTCATCACAATGATCCATGCACTTGTCATCACAATGCTCAATGACACCTGTCATCACAATGCTCCGTGTCTCCAGTCATCACAATGCTTCAAGACTTTGTCATCAGAAAGGTCCATGCCCTCATCATCACAAGTCTCTGTGACCTTTGTCACCACAATGCTCCATGAACATTTCATCACAATGCTCTGTGTCCCTTGGCATCACAATGCTCCAAGCACTTCTCATGAAAATGCTCTCTCACCACTGATATCACAATGTTCCATCACTAGTCATCACCATACTCCTTCAACCCTGTCATCACAGTGTTCCATGACCCCTATCATCACAATGCTACATGCCGTTATCATCACAATGCACCACTCACTTGTCATCAAAATGCTCCATGACATTTGTCATCACAAAGCTCCATGACCCTTGGCAGCACAATGCTCCATGCCATTGTCATCACAGTGCTTCATGAAGCCTCTCATCACATTGCTCCATGCCCTTGTCATCGCAAAGCTCCATGACGCTTGTCATCACAATGCTCGATGCCCTTCTCATCACAATGCTCCATGACCTTGTCATTACAATCCTCCATGACCCATGTATCACGGTGTTCCGTGTCCTTTTCATCACAATGCTCCATGCCCACTCTCATCACAATAATCCATGAAAATTTTCAGACAAATGCTCCATGCCCTTGTCATCACAAAGCTCCATGACGCATGTCATCAGAATGCTCCATGGCCTTCTCATTCACAATGCTCCATGCCCTTGCCATCACAATGCTCCAAGACACCTGTAATCACAATGCTGCATGTCCCTTTTCATCTCAATGATCCATGAACCCTGTCATCACACTGCACCATGCCCATCATCCTAATGCTTCATGCTATTGTCCTCACAATGAAATCAAAATGCTCCATGACCTCTGTCATCACAATGCTCCAAACCCTTGTGATCACAATGTTCCATAACACTTGTCATCACAACGCACCATGACGCTCGTCTTCACAATTATCCATGGTCTTCTCAACACAATGTTCCATGAACTTTGTCATCACAATGCTCAATACACTTGTCATCACAATGCTCCCAGACTCTTGCCATCAGTATGCTCCTTGAACACTGTCATGACAAGGCTCCATGCCTTTTTCATCACAATGCTCCAAGACCCCTGTAATCACAATGCTCCTTGCCCTGGTCATCATAAAGCTCCATGACACATGTCATCAGAATGCTCCTTGGACATCTCTCACAATGTTCCATGCCCTTGTAATCATAATGCTCCAAGACCCCTGTAATCACAATGCTCCATGCCCCTTTTCATCAGAATGCTCCATGAGACTTCTCATCACAAGGCTCCATGGTCTTCTCATCAGAGTGCTCCAGGACCTTGTCATCACAATGCTCCATGACCCCTGTCATCACAAAGCTCCATGACACCTGTCATCACAATTCTCCATGCCCCTTGTCATTACAGTTCTCGGTGACGCTCGTCATCACAATTATCCATGGTCTTCTAATCACAATGTTCCACCGTCTTGCAATAACAATGCGCCATGACCCTTGAAATCACAATGTTACATGCTCTTGTAATCACATTCTCCATGCAATTGTCATCGCAATGCTCCATGACCCCTGTCATAGCAAGCCTCATGTGCTTTTCATCACAGTGCTTCACGAACTTGTCATCAAAATTTTCAAAAGCCCTTGTCATCACAATGCTCCATGCCCTTTTCATCACAATGCTCCATGACCATTGTCATCACAATGCTCCAAGCCCTTGTCATCACAATGCTCCATTACATTTGTCGTCACAATCCTCCATGACAATTGGCATCACAATTCTCCATGCCATTGTCATCACAATGGAACATGACATATGCCATCACAATGAACCATGACACCTGTCTTCACAATACTCCATGACCTTGTCATCACTGTGCTCCATGCCCTTGTCATCACAATGTGCCATGCCGACTGTCATCACAGTAATCCATGAAACTTGCGAGACCAATGTTCCATGCCGCTGTCATCACAATGCTCCATTTCCTTGTCATCACAATGCTCTGTGACTCCAGTCATCACAATACTTCATGACATTTTTCATCACAATGATCCATGCCCTCGTCATCACAAGGCTCTGTGAACTTTGTCACCACAATTCTCCATGATCTTTTCATGCCAATGCTCTCTGAGCCTTGTCATAACAACGCTCCATGCCTTTGTCAGCACAATGCTCCATGACCCTTGTTATCACAATGCTCCATGCGCTTTTCAGAACAATGCTCCATGACCCATGTCATCACAGTGTGCCATGCACTTGTCATCACAATGCTCCCCAAACTAGTCATCACAATGCTCCATAAACATTGTCATCACAAAGCTCCATGCACTTCGAATCAAAATGTTCTCTCACCACTGATGTCTCAATTTTCCATCACTAGTCATCACAATACTCCCTCACCCCTGTCATCACAATGTTACACGGCCTTGTCATCACAAGGCTCCATTACCCGAGTAATCACAATGCTCCATACCCCTTTTCATCTCAATGCTACATGAACCCTGTCATCACAACGAACCATGCCTAACATCATAATGCTTCATGCTATTGTCATCACAATGAAATCAAAATGCTCCATGACCTCTGTCATCACAATGCTCCCAACCCATGTGACCACAATGCTCCATATCACCTGTCATCACAATGCCCCATGAGGCTCGTCATCACAATTATCCATGCACTTCTCATCACAATGTTCCATGACCTTTGTCATCACAATGCTCAATACACTTGTCATCACAATGCTCCCTGACACTTGTCGTCAGTATGCTCCTTGAACCCTGTCATGACAAGGCTCCATGCCTTTTTCATGATAATGATCCATGCCTTTTACATCACAATGCTCCAAGACCCCTGTAATCACAATGCTCCATGCCCTGGTCATCACAAAGCTCCATGACGAATGTCATCAGTATGCTCCTTAGACATCTCTCACAATGCTCCATGCCCTTTTCATCACAATTCTCCAAGACCCCTGTAATCAAAATGCACCACGCCCCTTTTCATCAGAATGCTCCATGAGATTTCTCATCACAAGGCTCCATGGTCTTCTCATCACAATGCTCCAGGACCTTGTCATCACAATGCTCCATGACCACTTTCATCAGAATACTCCATGAACATTTTCAGCTCAATGCTCCATGATCTTCTCATCACAGTGCTCCATGACCCCTGTCATCACTATGCTCCATGCTCCTTGATATCAAAATGATCCATGACCTCTGTCATCACAGTGCTCCAAACCCTTGTGATCACATTGTTCCATAACACTTGTCATCACAATGCTCCATGATGCCTGTCATCACAATACTCCATGCCCTAGTCATCACAATGCTCCATGACCTTTGTCATCACAATGCTCAATACACTTGTCATCACAATGCTCCCTGACACTTGTCGTCAGAATGCTTCTCGAACCCTGTCATGAAGAGGCTGTATGCCTTTTTCATCACAATGCTCCATGCCCTTTTCATCACAATGCTCCACGACATTGTCATCACAATACTCCACAGGCTTGTCATCAGAATGCTCCATGACACTTGTCATCACAATTCTCCATGACCCCTGTAATCACAATGCTCCAGGCCCCTTGTCATTACAGTTCTCCATGACGCTCGTCATCACAATTATCCATGGTCTTCTCATCACAATGCTCCACCGTCTTGCCATCACAATGCGCCTTGACACTTCAAACCACAATGTTACATGCTCTTGTAATCACATTCTCCATGAACTTGTCATCGCAATGTTCCATGACCCCTGTCATAGCAAGCTCCATGTGCTTTTCATCACAGTGCTTCACGAAATTGTCATCAAAATTCTCAAAAGCCCTTGTCATCACAATGCTCCATGCCCTTTTCATCACAATGCTCCATGCCATTGTCATCACAATGCTCCAAGCCCTTGTCATCACAATGATCCATTACATTTGTCGTCACAATCCTCCATGACAATTGGCATCACAATTTTCCATGCCATTGTCATCACAATGGAACATAACATATGCCATCACAATGAACCCTGACACCTGTCTTCACAATACTCCATGCCCTTGTCATCACAATGCTCAATACACTTGTCATCACAATGTTCCCTGACACTTGTCATCAGAATGCTTCTCGAACCTTGTCATGAAAAGGCTCTATGCCTTTTTCATCACAATGCTCCATGCCCTATTCATCACAATGCTCCATGCCATTGTCATCACAATACTCCACAAGCTTGTCATCAGAATGCTCCATGACCCTTGTCATCACAATGCTCCATGAACCCTGTCATCACAATGCTCCATGACACCTGTCATCACAATGCTCCATACCCCTTGTCATTACAGTTCTCCATGACGCTCGTCATCACAATTATCCATGGTCTTCTCATCACAATTATCTACCGTCTTGCCATCACAATGCTCCATGACACTTCAAATCACAATGTTACATGCTCTTGTAATCAATTTCTCCATGCACTTGTCATCGCAATGCTCCATGACACCGGTCAGAGAAAACTCCATGTGCTTTTCATCACAGTGCTTCACGAACTTGTCATCAAAATTCCCAAAAGCACTTGTCATCACAATGCTCCATGACCATTGTCATCACAATGCAACAAGCCCTTGTCATCACAATGCTCAATTACCTTTGTCATCACAATCCTCCATGACACTTGTCATCACAATGCTCCATGCCATTGTCATCACAATGCACCATGACATAGGTCATCACAGTACTCCCTGACACCTGACTTCACAATAATCCATGACCTTTTCTTCACAGTGCTTCATGCCCTTGTCATCACAATACGCAATGCCCACTCTCATCACAATAATCCATGAATTTTTTCAGACCGATGCTCCATGCCCCTGTCATCACAATGCTCCATGCTCTTGTCATCACAATGCTCCATGACACATGTCATCACAATGCTCCGTGACTCCAGTCATCACAATGCTTCAAGACTTTGTCATCACAATGGTCCGTGCCCTCATCATCACAAGTCTCTGTGAACTTTGTCACCACAATGCTCCATGAACTTTTCATCACAATGCTCTGTGACCCTTGGCATCACAATGCACCATGCCATTGTCTTCACAATGCTTCATGAAGCCTCTCATCACATTGCTCCATGCCCTTGTCATCACAAAGCTCCATGACGCTTGTCATCACAATGCTCAATGCACTTCTCATCACAATGCTCAGTGACCTTGTCATTACAATCCTCCATGACCCATGTATCACAGTGTTCCGTGTCCTTGTCATCAAAATGCTCCATGCCCACTCTCATCACAATAATCCATGAAAATTTTCAGACAAATGCTCCAAGCCGTTGTCATCACAAAGCTCTATGATGCATGTCATCAGAATGCTCCATGGCCTTCTCCTTCACAATGCTCCATGCCCTTGTCATCACAGTGCTCCCCAAACTTGTCATCTCAATGCTCCATAAACATTGTCATCACAAAGCTCCATGCATTTCGCATCAAAATGCTCTCTCACCACTGATATCACAATTTTCCATCACTAGTCATCACAATACTCCCTAACCCCTGTCATCACAATGTTCCAGGGCTTGGTCATCACAAGGCTCCATGACCCGAGTAATCACAGTGCTCCATACCCCTTTTCATCTCAATGCTCCATGAACCCTCTCATCACAACGAACCATGCCCATCATCATAATGCTTCATGCTATTGTCATCACAATGAAATCAAAATGCTCCATGACCTCTGTCATCACAATGCTCCAAACACTTGTGATCACAATGTTCCATAACACTTGTCATCACAATGCCCCATGACGGTCCTCATCACAGTTATCCATGGTCCTCTCAGCACAATGCTCCATGAACTTTGTCATCACAATGCTCAATACACTTGTCATCACAATGCTCCCTGACACTTGACGACATAATGCTCCTTGATCCCTGTCATGAAAAGGTTCCATGGCTTTTTCATCACAATGCTCCATGCCTTTTTCATCACAATGCTCCATGCCATTGCCATCACAATATTCCACAAGCTTGTCATCAGAATGCTCCTTGACCCTTGTCATCACAATGATCCATGACACTTGTTATCACAATTCTCCATGCCACGTGTCATTACAGTTCTCGATGACACTCGTCATCAAAATGCTCCATGGTCTTGCCATCACAATGCTCCATGTCCCTTGTCATCACAATGTTCCATGCGTTTCTCAGCACAATGCTCCATGACCCATGACATCACAATGTGCCAAGCGCTTCTCATCACAATGCTCCACAACCTTGTCATCACAATGCTCCATGACCCCTCTCATCACAGTGCTCCGTGACTCCAGTCATCACAATGATTCAAGCCATTGTCCTCACAATGTTCAATGAAATATCTCATCAAATTGCTCCATGCCCTTGTCATCACAATGCTCCATTACACCTGTCATAACAATGCTCCATGACCCCTGCAATCACAATGTTCCACGGACTTGTCATCACAAGGCTCCATGACCCTTGTCATCACAATGCACCAAGACCTCTGTAATCACAATTCTCCATGCCCCTTTTCATCTTAATGCTCCATTAACACTGGCATCACAATGCACCATGCCCATCATCATGATGATTCATGCTATTGTAATCAGAATGAAATTAAAATGCTCCATGACCTCTGTCATCACAATGCTCCAAAACCTTCTGATCACAATGTTCCATAACACATGTCATCACAATACCCCATGACGCTTGTCATCACAATTATGCAAGGTCTTCTCATCACAATACTCCATGACCTTGTCATCACAATGCTCCATGCCCTTGTCATCACAATGCTCCATGACACCTGTCATCACAATGCTCCGTGACTCAATTCATCACAATGATTCATGCCCTTTCTCATCACAATGGTCCATGCCCTCGTCACACAAGGCTCTGTGATCTTTGTCACCACAATGCTCCATGAAATTTTCAGCACAATGCTTTGTGTCCCTTGACATCACAATGCTCCATGCCTTTGTCAGCACAATGCTCCATGACACTTGTAATCAAAATGCTCCATGCGCTTGTCAGCACAATGTTCCATGACCCATGTCATCACAATGTGCCATGCTCTTTTCATCACAATGCTCCACATACTTTCATCGCTATCCTCCATAAAACTTGTCATCACAAGGCTCAATGCACTTCTCATCAAAATGCTCTCTCACCACATATATCACAATGTTCCATCACTAGTCATCAAAATACTTGCTCACCCCTGTCATCACAATGTTCCATGACCACTGTCATCACAGTGCTACATGCCCTTATCATCACAATGCTCCATGACCCCTGACATCACAATGTTCCATAACCCCTGTCACAAAATTCTCCAAGACCCATTTCATCACAATGCTTCATGACCCCTGACATCACAATGTTCCATAACCCCTCTCATCAAAATATTCCATGACCCTTTTATTCAAATTGCTCCATGACCATGTCATCACAATGCTCCCTGCCTTCTCATCACAATGCACCACGCCCTTGTCATCAAAATGCCCCATGACATTTGTCATCACAAAGCTCCATGACACTTGTCATCACAATGTTCCATGCCATTGTCATCACAGTGCTCAATGAAATCTCTCATCACAATGCTCAATGAAATCTCTCATCACATTGCTCTATGCCCTTGTCATCACAATGCTCCATTACACCTGTCATAACATTGCTCCATGACCCCTGCCATCACAATGTTCCACGGCCTGGTCATCACAAAGCTCCATGATCCTTGCCATCACAATGCTCAAAGACCTCTGTAATCACTATTCTCCATGCCACTTTTCATCTCAATGCTCCATGAACACTGTCATCACAATGCACCATGCCCATCATCATAATGATTCATGCTGTTGTCATCAAAATGAAATCAAATTGCTCCATGTCCTCTGTCATCACAATGCTCCAAACCCTTCTGATCACAATGTTCCATAACACTTGTCATCACATTTCCCATGACGCTCGTCATCACAATTATGCAAGGTCTTCTCATCACAATGCTCCATGACCTTTTTCCCCACAATGCTCAATACACGTGGCATCACAATACTCGCTGACACTTGTCATCAGTATGCACCTTGAACACTGTCATGACAAGGCTCCATGCCTTTTTCATCACAATGATCCAAGACCCCTGTTATCACAATGCTCCGTGACTCCAGTCATCACAGTGCTTTCTGATACTTTTCATCACAATGGTCCATGACCTGGTCACACAAAGCTCTGTGACCTTTGTCACCACAATGCTCCATGAAATTTTTATCACAATGCTCTGTGACACTTGTCATCACAAAGCTGCATGCCTTTGTCTGCACAATGCTCCATGACCCTTGTCATCACAATGCTTGATGCGTGTGTCAGCACAATGCTCCATAACCCATGTCATCACAATGCACCATGCACTTGTCATCAAAATGCTCCACATCCTTGTCATCAAAATGCTCCATAAACATTGTCATCACAATGCTCCATGCACTTCTCTTCAAAATGCCTTCTCACCACTGATATCACAATGTTCCATCACTAGTAATCACAGTATTCTCTCAACCCTGTCATTCACAATATTCCATGACCCCTGTAATCACAATTCTCCATGCCCTTGTCATCACAAAGCTCCATGACGCTTGTCATCAGAATGCTCCATGGCCTTCTCATCTCAATGCTCCATGCCCTTGTCATCACAATGCTCCAAAACCCCTGTAATCACAATGCTCCATGCCCCTTTTCATCTCAATGCTCCATGAACCCTGTCATCACAATGCACCGTGCCCATCACCATAATATTTCATGCTATTGTCATCACAATGAAATCAAAATGCTCAATGACCTCTGTTATCACAATCCACCAAACCCTTCTGATCACAGTGTTCCATAACACTTGTCATCACAATGCCCCATGACGCTGGTCATCCTAATTATCCATGGTCTTCTCATCACAATGCTCCATAATCTTTGTCATCACAATGCTCAATACACTTATCATCACAATGCTCCCTGAAAGTTGTCATCAGTATGCTCCTTGAACAGTGTCATGACAAGGTTCCATGCATTTTTCATCACAATGATCCATTCATTTTTCATCACAATGCTCCACGAACTCTGTAATCACAATGCTCCTTGTCCTTGTCATCACAAAACTCCATGACGCATGTCATCAGAATGCTCCATTGCCTTCTCATCACAATGCTCTATGCCCTTGTAATCACATTGCTTCAAAAACCCTGTAATCTCAATGCTCCATGAATCTTTTCATCAGAATTCTCCATGCCCTTGTCAACACAATGCTCCATGACCCTTGTCATCACAACGTTCCAAGCCCTTGTCATCAAAATGCTCCATTACCTTTGTCATCACAATCCTCCATGACACTTGGAATCACAATGCTCCATGCCATTGTCATCACAATGGACAATTACATATGTCATCACAATGCTCCCTGACACCTGTCTTCACAACACACCATGACCTTGTCATCACAATGTTCCATGCCCTTGTCATCACAATGTGCCATGCCCACTGTCATCAAATTATCCATGAAATATGTCAGACCAATGTTCCATGCCCCTGTCATCACAGTGATCCATGCCCTGTCATCACAATACTCCATGACCCCTGTCATCACAATGTTCCATGACTCTAGTCATCACAATGCTTCATGACTTTTGTCCTCACAATGGTCCATGCCCTCGTCACACAAGGCTCTGTGACCTTTGTCACCACAATGCTCCATGCCCTTGTCATCTCAATGCTCCATGACCCCTGACATCACAATGTTCCATAACCCCTGTCATCAAAATATTCCATGACTCTTTTCATCAAATTGCTCCATGACCCTGTCATCACAATGCTCCCTGTCCTTCTCATCTCAATGCACCATGTCCTTGTCGTTAAAATGCCCCATGACCTTTGTCATCACAAAGCTCCATGACACTTGACATCACAAAGCTACATGCCATTGTCATCACAAGGCTCAATTAAATCTCTCATCACATTTCTCCATGCCCTTGTCATCACAATGCTCCATTACAACAGTCATAACAATGCTCCATGAACCCTGCGATCACAATGTTCCCCGGCCTTGTCACCACAAGGCTCCATGGCCCTTGTCATCACAATGCACCAAGACCTCTGTAATCACAATTCTCCATGCCCCTTTTCATCTCAATGCTCCATGAACCCTGTCATCATAATGCACCATGCCCATCACCATAATGATTCTTGCTATTGTCATCACAATGGAATTAAAATGCTCCATGACCTCTGTCATCACAATGCTCCAAACCCTTCTGATCAAAATGTTTCATAACACTTGTCATCACAATACCCCATGACGCTCGTCATCACAATTATGCAAGGTCTTCTCATCACAATGCTCCATGACCTTTGCCACCAAAATGCTCAATACACTTGACATCACAATGCTCCCTAACACTTGTCATCAGTATGCTCCTTGAACACTGTCATGACAAGGATCCATGCCTATTTCATCACAATGATCCATTCCCTTTTCATGACAATGCTCCAAGATCACTTTTATCACAATACTCACTGACTTCAGTCATCACAATGCTTCATGACATTTGTCATCACAATGGTCCATGGCCTCGTCACACAAAGCTCTGTGACCTTTGTCACCCCAATGTGCCATGAACTTTAAATCACAATGCTCTGTGATCCTAGTCATCACAAAGCTCCATGCCTTTGTCAGCACAATGGTCCATGACCATTGTCATCACAATGCTCGATGTGCGTGTCAGCACAATGCTCCATAAACCATGTCACCACAATGCTCCATGAAATTTTTATCACAATGCTCTGTGAAATTTGTCATCACAAAGCTCCATGCCTTTGTCAGCACAATGCTCCATGACCCTTGTCATCACAATGCTCGATGCACGTGTCAGCACATTGCTCCATAACCCATGTCATCACAATGCGCCATGCACTTGTCATCACAATGTTCCACATCCTTGTCATCAAAATGCTCGATAAACCTTGCCATCACAATGCTCCATGCACTTCTCCTCAAAATGCTCTCTCACCACTGATATCACAATGCTTCATCATTAGTCATCACAATACACCCTCACCCCTGTCACCACAATGTTCCATTACCCCTGTGATCACAATGCTACATGCCCTTATCATCACAATGCTCCATGACACCTGACATAACAATGTCCCACAACCCCTGTAATAAAAATGCTCCATGACACTTTTCATCACAAAGCTCCATGACCCCTGGTATCACAATGTTCTATAACCCATGTCATCAAAATATTCCATGACACTTTTCATGAAACTGCTCCATGACCCTGTCATCACAATGCTCCCTGCCCTTCTCATCACAATGCACCATGCCCTGGTCATCAAAATGCTCCATGACTTTGTCATCAAAAAGGTCCATGACCCTTAGCATCAATATGCACCATTCCATTGTCATCACAATGCTGCATGAACCCTCTCATCACATTGTTCCATGCACTTGTCATCCCAAATCTCCAGGACGCCTGTAATCACAATGCTCGATACCCTTCTCATCACAATGTTCCATGACGCATGTCATCAGAATGCTCCATGGCCTTCTCATCACAATGCTCCATGCCCTTGTCATCACAATGCTCCAACACCCATTGTAATCACAATGCTCCATGCCCCTTTTCATCTCAATGTTCCATGAACCCTGTCATCACAATGCACCGTGCCCATTACCATAATATTTCAGGCTATTGTCACCGCAATGAAATCAAAATGCTCAATGACCTCTGTCATCACAATGCACCAAAACCTTCTGATCACAATGTTCCATAACACTTGTCCTCACAATGCCCCATGACGCTGATCATCCCAATGATCCATGCCCTTTTCATCACAATGCTCCAAGACCCCTGTAATCACAATTCTCCATGTCTTTGTCATCACAAACCTCCATGACGCATGTCATCAGAATGCTCCATTGCCTTCTCATCACAATTCTCCTTGCCCTTGTCATCACAATGCTTCAAAACCCTTGTAATCACAATGCTCCATGCACCATTTCATCAGAATGCTCCATGACACTTTTCATCAAAATGCTCCATGACCCCTGACATCACAATGTTCAATAACCCCTGTCATCAAAATGTTCCATTACCTTTGTCATCACAATCCTCCATGACACTTGGTATCACAATGCTCCAAGCCATTGTCATCACAATGGACAATGACATATGTCATCACAATGCTCCCTGACACCTGTCTTCACAATATTCCATGACTTTGTCATCACAATGTTCCATAACCTTGTCATCACAATGTGCCATGCCCACTGTCATCACAATAATCCATGAAACTTGTCAGAGCAATGTTCCATGCCCCTGTCATCACAATGCTCCATGCGCTTGTCATCAGAATGCTCCATCACCCCTATCATCACAATGCTCCGTGACTCCAGTTATCACAATGCTTCATGAACTTTGTCATCACAATGGTCCATGCCCTCGTCACACAAGGCTCTGTGACCTTAGTCAACACAATGCTCCATGCCCTTGTCATCACAATGATCCATGCTCACTGTCATCACAATAGTCCATGAAATTTGCCAGACCAATGGTCCATGCCCTCGTCACACAAGGCTCTGTTATCTTTGTCACCACAATGCTCCATGAAATTTTCATCACAATGCTCTGTGTCCCTTGTCATCACAATGCTCCATGCCTTTGTCAGCACAATGCTCCATGACACTTGTCATCAAAATGCTCCATGCGCTTTTCAGCACAATGCTCCATGACCCCTGTCTTCACAATGCTCCGTGACTCCAGTCATCACAATGCTTCATGACCTATCTCATCACTATGGTCCATGCCCTCGTCACACAAGGCTCTGTGATCTTTGTCACCAGAATGCTCCATGAATATTTCATCACAATGCTTTCTGTACCTTGTAATCAAAATGCTCCATGCCTCTGTCAGCACAATGCTCCATGAGACTTGTCATCAAAATGCTCCATGCGCTTGTCAGTACAATGCTCTATGACACATGTCATCACAATGCGCCATGCACTTTTCATCACATTACTCCATATACTTATCATTGCTATGCTCCATAACAATTGTCATCACAATGATCCATGCACTTCTCATCAAAATGCTCTCTCACCATATATATCACAATGTTCCATCACTAGTCATCACATTACTCCCTCACCACTGTCACCACAGTGTTCCATGACCCTTGTCATCACACTGCTACATGACCTTATCATCACAATGCTCCATGAGCCCTGACATCACAATGTTCCATAACCCCTGTCACAAAATGCTCCATGACCCATTTCATCACAATGCTTCAATACCACTGACATCAGAATGTTCCATAACCCCTGTCACAAATGCTCCATGATCCATTTCATCACAATGCTTCATGACCCCTGATATCAGAATGTTCCGTAACCCCTGTCAACAAAATATTCCATGACCCTTTTCATCAAATTGCTATAAGACCCTGTCATCACAATGCTCCCTGTCCTTCTCATCTCAATGAAACAAGCCCTTGTCGTCAAAATGCCCCATGACCTTTGTCATCACAAAGTTCCATGACACTTGGCATCGCAATGCTCCATCTCATTGTCATCACAATGCTCAATGAAATATCTCATCACATTGCTCCATGCCCTTGTCAGCACAATGCTCCATTACACCTGTCATAACAATGCTCCATGACCCCTGCCATCACAATGTTCCAAGGCCTTGTAATCACAAGGCTCCAAGACCCTTGTCATCAAAATGCACCAAGACTTCTGTAATCATAAATCTCCATGCCCCTTTTCATGTCAATGCTCCATGAACCCTGTCATCACAATGCACCATGCCCATCATCATAATGATTCATGCTATTGTCATCACAATGAAATTAAAATGCCCCATGACCACTGTCATCACAATGCTCCAAACCCTTCTGATCACAATGTCCCATAACACTTGTAATCACAATACCCCATGACGCTCGTCATCACAATTATGAAAGGTCTTCTCATCACAATGCTCAATGACCTTTGTCAACACAATGCTCAATACACTTGTCATCACAATGCTCCGTGACACTTGTCATCAGTATGCTCCTTGAACACTGTCATGACAAGGATCCATGCCTATTTCGTCACAATGATCCATTCCCTTTTCATGACAATGCTCCAAGACCACTGTTATCACAGTGCTCTGTGACTTCAGTCATCACAGTCCTTCATGACATTTGTCATTACAATGGTCCATGACCTCGTCACACAAAGCTCTGTGACATTTGTCACCACATGGCTCCATGAACTTTTAATCACAATGCTCTGTGATCCTTGTCATCACAAAGCTCCATGCCTTTATCAGAACAATGCTCCATGACCCTTGTCATCACAATGCTCGATGCGTGTGTCAGCACAATGCTCCATAACACATGTCCTCACAATGCGCCATGCACTTGTCATCACAATGCTCCACATACTTGTCATCAAAATGCTCCATAAAACTTGTCATCACAATGCTCCATGCACTTCTCCTCAAAATGCTCTCTCACCACTGATATCACAATGTTCCATCACTAGTCATCACAATACTCCCACACCCCTGTCATCACAATGTTCCATTACCCCAGTCATCATAATGCTACATGCCATTATCATCACAATGCTCCATGACACCTGACATCACAATGTTCCATAACCCCTGTAATCAAAATGCTCCATGACCCTTTTCATCACAAAGCTCCTTGACCACTGACATCACAATGTTCTATAACCTCTGTCATCAAAATATTCCATGACACTTTTCATCAAATTGTTCCATGACCCTGTAATCACAATGCTCCCTGCCGTTGTCATCACAATGCACCACACCCTTGTCATCAAAATGCTCCATGACCTTTGTCATCACAAAGGTCCATGACCCTGGGCATCACAATGCTCCATTCCATTGTCATCACAATGCTCCATGAACCCTCTCATCACATTGCTCCATGCACTTGTCATCCAAATCTCCATGACGCTTGTAATCACAATGCACGATGCCCTTCACATCACAATGCTCCATGCCCTTGTCATTACAATCCTGCATGATCGATGTATCACAGTGTTCCGTGCCCTTGTCATCACAATTCTCCATGTCCACACTCATCACAAAAATCCATGAAAATTTTCAGACCAATGCCCCATTTCCTTGTCATCACAAAGCTCCATTACCACTGTCATAACAATGCTCCATGACCCCTGCCATCACAAGGTCCCACGGCCTTGTCATCACAAGCCTCGATGACCTTTGGTATCAAAATGCTCCAAGACCCCTGTAATCACAATGCTCCATGCCCTTGTCATCACAAAGCTCCATGACGCATGTCATCAGAATGTTCCATGGCCTTCTCATCACAATGGTCCATGCCCTTGTAATCACAATGTTCCAACACCACTGTAATTACAATGCTCCATGCTCCTTTTAATCTCAATGCTCCATGAACACTGTCATCACAATGAACCGTGCCCATCACCATAATAATTCATGCTATTGTCATCACAATGAAATCAAAATGCTCAATGACCACTGTCATCACAATGCACCAAACCCTTCTGATCAAAATGTTCCATAACACTACTCATCACAATGCGCCATGCCCACTGTCATCACAATAATCCATGAAACTTGTCAGACCAATGTTCCATGCCCCTGTCATCACAATGCATCATGCCCTTGTCATCACAATGCTCCATGACCCCTGTCATCACAATGCTCCGCGACTTCAGTCATCACAATGCTTCATGACCTTTGTCATCACAATTGTCCATTCCCTCGTCACACAAGGCTCTGTGACCTTTGTCACCACAATACTCCATGTCCTTGTCATCACAAAGCTCCATGACGCATGTCATCAGAATGCTCCATTGCCTTCTCATCACAATGCTCCTTGCCCTTGTCATCACAATGCTTCAAAACCCCTGTAATCACAATGCTCTATGCACCTTTTCATCAGAATGCTCAATGACCATTTTCATCAAAATGCTTCATGACCCCTGACATCACAATGTTCTATAACCCCTGTCATCAAAATGTTCCATGACACTTTTCATCAATTTGCTCCATGACCCTGTCATCACAATGCTCCCTGCCCTTCTCATCACAATGCACCACAACCTTGTCATCAAAATGCTCCATGACCTTTGTCATCACAAATCTCCATGACCCTTGGCATCACAATGCTCCATGCCATTTCATCACAATGCTACATGAAACCTCTCATCATATTGCTCCATGCCCTTGTCAGCACAATGCTCCATGACGCTTTTCATCACAATGCTCGATACTCTTCTCATAACAATGCTCCATGCCCTTGTCATTACAATCCCCCATGACACATGTATCACCGTGTTCCGTGCCCTAGTCATCACAATGCTCCATGCCGAATCTCATCACAATAATCCATGAAATTTTCAGACTAATGTTCCATGACCTTGTCATCACAATGCTCCATTACCCCTGTCATAACAATGCTCCATGAACCCTGCCATCACAATATTCCACGGCCTTGTCATCCAAGGCTCCATGACCCTTGTCATCACAGTGATCCAAGACCTCTGTAATCACAATTTTCTATGCCCTTATCGTCACAAAGATTCATGACACATGTCATCAGAATGCTCCGAGGCCTTCCCATCACAATGCTCCATGCCCTTGTCATCACAATGTTCCATAACCCCTGTTATCAAAATGTTCCATGACACTTTTCATCAATTTGCTCCAAGACCCTGTCATCCCAATGCTCCCTGCCCTTCTCATCACAATGCACATCGACTTTGTCATCAAAATGCTTCATGACCTCTGTCATCACAATGCACCACGCCCTTGTCATCAAAATGCCGCATGACCTTTGTTATCACAAAGCTCCGTTACCCCTGTCATAACAATGATCCATGACCCCTGCCATCACAAGGTTCCACGGCCTTGTCATCTCAAGCCTCCATGACCCTTGTCATCACAGTGCTCCAAGACCCCTGTAATCACATTGCTCCATGCCCTTGTCATCACAAAGCTCCATGACGCATGTCATCTGAATGCTCCATGGCCTTACCATCACAATGCTCCATGCCCTTGTCATCACAATGCTCCAACAGCCGTGTAATCACAATGCTCCATGCCCCTTTTTATCTCAATGCTCCATGAACAATTTCATCACAATGCACCGTGTCCATCATCATAATATTTCATGCTATTGTCATCACAATGAAATCAAACTGCTCAATGATCTCTGTCATCACAATGCACCAAACCCTTCTGATCACAATGTTCCATAACCCTTGTCATCACAATGCCCCATGAGGCTGGTCATCACAATTATGCAAGGTCTTCTCATCACAATGCTCCATGATCTTTGTCATCACAATGCTCAATACACTTATCATCACAATGCTCCCTGACAGTTGTCATCAGTATGCTCCTTGAACCCTGTCATGACATGGCTCCATGCATTTTTCATCACAATGATCCATTCCATTTTCATCACAATGCTCCAAGACCCCTGCAGTCACAATGCTCCATGTTCTTGTCATCACAAAGCTCCATGACGCATGTCATCAGAATGCTCCATTGCCTTCTCATCACAATACTCCATGCCCTTGTCATCACAATGCTTCAAAACCCCTGTAATCACAATGCTCCATGCACCTTTTCATCAGAATGCTCCATGACCCTTTTCATCAAAATGCTCCATGACCCCTGACATCACAATGTTCCATAACCCCTGTCATCAAAATGTTCCATGACACTTTTCATCAGTTTGCTCCATGACCCTGTCATCACGATGCTCCCTGCCCTTCTCATCACAATGCACCACGACCTTGTCATCACAATGCTCCAAAAGCTCTGTAATCACAATGCTCCATGCCTCTTGTCATTACAGAGCTCCATGACCCTCGTCATCACAGTTATCGGTGATCTTCTCATCACAATGCTCCACGGTCTTGCCATCACAATGCTCCATGCCCTGGTCAACACAATGCTCCATGTCCCATGTCATCAAAATTCTCCACGTCCCTGTCATCACAATGCTGTATGACTTTTCTTATCACAATGTTACATGGTCTTGTCATCACAATTCTTCATACACTTGTCATCACAATGCTCTATGACCCCTGTCATAGCAAGCTCCATGCGCTTGTCATCACAATGCTTCACGACGTTGTCATCAAAATTCTCAATGGCCCTTGTCATCACAATGGTCCTTGCACTTGTCATCACAATGCTCCATGTCCCTTGTCATCACAATGTCCCAAGCTCTTGTATTCACAATTCTCCATGTCCCTTGTCATCACAATGTCCCAAGCTCTTGTCATCAAAATGCTCCATTACCTTTGTCATCACAATCCTCCATGACACTTGGTATCACAATGCTCCATGCCATTGTCATCACAATGGACAATGACATATGTCATCACAATGCTCCCTGACACCTGTCTTCACAATACACCATGACATTGTCATCACAATGTTCCATGCCCTTGTCATCACAATGCGCCATGCCCTATGTCATCACAATAATCCATGAAACTTGTCAGACCAATGTTCCATGCCCCAGTCATCAAAATGCACCATGCCCTTGTCATAACAATGCTCAATGATCCCTGTCATCACAATGCTCCGTGACTTCAGACATCACAATGCTTCAAGACCTTTGTCATCACAATGGTCCATTCCCTCGTCACACAAAGCTCTGTGACCTTTGTCACCACAATGCTCCATGTCCTTGTCATCACAAAGGTCCATGACGCATGTCATCAGAATGCTCCATTGCCTTCTCATCACAATGCTCCTTGCCCTTGTCATCACAATGCTTCAAAACCTCTGTAATCACAATGCTCCATGCACCTTTTCATCAGAATGCTCCATGACCATTTTCATCAAAATGCTCCATGACCCCTGCCATCACAATGTTCCACGGCCTTGTCATCCAAGGCTCCATGACCCTTGTCATCACAGTGCTCCAAGACCCTTGTAATCACAATTTTCCATGCCCTTGTCATAACAAAGATTAATGACACATGTCATCAGAATGCTCCGAGGCCTTGTCATCACAATGCTCCATGCCCTTGTCATCACAATGCTCCAAGACCCCTGTAATCACAATGCTCCATGCCCCTTGTCATTACAATGCTCCATGATGCTCGTCATCACAATTATCCGTGATCTTCTCATCACAATGCTCCACGGTCTTGCCATCACAATGCTCCATATCCCATGCCATCACAATTCTCCAAGTCCTTGTCATCACAATGCTCCATGATACTTCTTATCACAATGTTACATGATATTTTCATCACAATTCTCCATGCACTTGTCATCGCAATGCTCTATGACCCCTGTAATCACAAGGCTCCATGTCCTTTTCATCACAAAGCTCCATGACACATGTCAACAGAATGCTCCATTGCCTCCACATCACAATACTCCATGCCCTTGTCAACACAATGTTCCATAACCCCTGTTATCAAAATGTTCCCTGACACTTTTCATCAATTTGCTCCAAGACCCTGTCATCACAATGCTCCCTGCCCTTCTCATCACAATGCACAACGACCTTGTCATCAAAATGCTCCATGACTTCTGTCATCACAATGCACCACGCCCTTGTCATCAAAATGCCGCATGACTTTTGTCATCACAAAGCTCCATTATACCTGTCATAAGAATGATCCATGGCCCCTGCCATCACAAGGTTCCACGGCCTTGTCATCACAAGCCTCCACGGCCTAGTCATCACAAGCCTCCATGACCCTTGTCATCACAATGCTCCAAGACCCCTGTAATCACAATGCTCCATGCCCTTGTCATCACAAAGCTCCATGACGCATGTCATCTGAATGCTCCATGGCCTTCTCATCACAATGCTCCATGCCCTTGTCATCACAATGCTCCAACAGCCTTGTAATCACAATGCTCCATGCCCCTTTTCATCTCAATGCTCCATGAACCCTGTCATCACCATGCACCGTGTCCATCACCATAATATTTCATGCTATTGTCATCACAATGAAATCAAAACGCTCAATGACCTCTGTCATCACAATGCACCAAACCCTTCTGATCACAATGTTCCATAACACTTGTCATCACAATGCCCCATGACGCTGGTCATCACAATTATCCATGGACTTCTCATCACAATGCTCCATGATCTTTGTCATCACAATGCTCAATACACTTATCATCACAATGCTCCCTGACAGTTGTCATCAGTATGCTCCTTGAACCCTGTCATGACAAGGCTCCATGCATTTTTCATCACAATGATCCATTCCCTTTTCATCACAATGCTCCAAGACCCCTGTAATCACAATGCTCCATGTCCTGGTCATCACAAAGCTCCATGACGCATGTCATCAGAATGCTCCATGGCCTTCTCATCACAATACTCCATGCCCTTGTCATCACAATGCTTCAAAACCGCTGTAATCTCAATGCTCCTTGCACCTTTTCATCAGTATGCTCCATGACACTTGTCATCACAAGGCTCCATGGCCCACTCATCACAATGCTCCAGGACCCTCTCATCACATTGCTCCATTACCTTCCCATCACAATGCTCCATTACCCCTCTCTTCACAGTACTCCATGAATATTTTCAGCCCAATGCTCCATGACCTTCTCATCACAAAGTTCCATGACACATGTCATCACAATGCTACATGACCACAGTCATCAAAATGATCCACGCCACTTGTCTTCAGAATGTTCCATGTGCTTGTCATCCCAGTGCTCCATGACCTCTGTAATCACAATGCTCCATGACACTTGTCATCACAATTCTCCATGCCTTTGTCAGCAAAATGCTACATGACCTTGTCATCACAGTGCTCCATGCAATTGTCATCACAATTCTCCATTACCAGTGTCATCACAATCCTCCGTGAACCTTGGGATCACATTATTTCATGCCCTTGTCATCACTATGCTCCGTGATTCTTGAAATCAAAATGTTCCATGACCTGTGTCATCACAATGCTCCAAGCACTTGTGATCACAATGTTCCATAACAGTTGTCATCACAACGCTCCATGATGCCTGTCATCACAATACTGCATGCCCTTTTCATCACAATGGTCCATGAAATTTGTCATCACAATGCTCAATACACTTGTCATCACAATGCTCCCTGACACTTTTTGTCAGTATGCTCCTGAACCCTGTCATGAAAAGGCTCCATGCATTTTTCATCACAATGCTCCATGCCCTTTTCATCACAATGTTCCATGCCATTGTCATCACAATACTCCACAAGCTTGTCATCAGAATGCTCCATGACACTTGTCATCACAATGAACCATGACCCATGTCATCACAGTGCTCCATGACACCTGTCATCACAATGCTCCATGCCCCTTGTCATTACAGTGCTCCATGACGCTCGTCATCAAATTTATCCATGGTCTTCTGATCACAGTGCTCCACGGTCTTGCCATCACAATGCTCCATGACATTTCTCATCACAATATTACATGCTCTTGTCATCCCAGTTCTCCATGCACTTGTCATCGGAATGCTCCATGACCCCTGTCATAGCAAGCTCCATGTGCTTTTCATCACAATGCTTCAGGAACTTGTCATCAAAATTCTCAACGGCCCTTGTCATCACAATCCTCCATGCCCTTGTCATCAAAATGCTCCATGACCCTTTTCATCACAATGCTCCAAACCCCTGTCATCACAATGCTCTATTAACTTTGTCATCACATTCCTCCATGACACTTGGCATCACATTACTCCATGCCATTGTCATCACAATGGACCATGACATATGTAATCACAATGACCCCAGACCCCTGTCTTCACAGTACTCCATGACCTTCTCATCATAATGCTGCATGCTCTTCTCATCAGAATGCGCCTTGCCCACTGTCATCACAATAAACCATGAAACTTGTCAGACCAATGCACCATGCCCCTGTCATCAGAATGCTCCATACCCTTGTCATCACAATGTTCCGTGACTCCAGTCATCACAATGCTTCATGACCTTTGTCATCACAATGGTCCTTGACCTCGTCATCACAAGACTCTGTGACCATTGTCACCACAAGGCTCCATGAACTTTTCATCACAATGCTCTGTGACCGTTGTCGTCACAATGTTCCATGCCTTTGTCATCACAATGCTCCATGCGCTTCTCAGCACAATGCTCCATGACACATGTCATCAAAATGCGCCATGCAATTGTCATCACAAAGCTCCACAGCCTTGTCATCACAATGCTCCATAAACCTTGTCATCACAATGCTCCATAAACCTTGTCATCACAATGCTCCATGCACTTCTCATCAAAATGCTTTCTCACCACTGATATCACAATGTTCCATCAGTAGTCATCACAATACTCCCTCACCACTGTCATCACAATGTTCCATGACCTCTGTCATCACAATGCCACATGCCATATCATCACAATTCTCCATGACCCCTGACATCAAAATGTTACATATCATCTGTCATCAGAATGCTCCATCACCCTTTTCATCACAATGCTCCAAGACCCCTGACATCACAGTGTTCCATAACCACTGTCATCAAAATATTCCATGACCCTTTTCATCAAAAGGCTCCATGACCCTGTCATCACAATGCACCATGTCCATCATCATAATGCTTCATGATATCGTCATCACAATGAAATCAATATGCTCCATGACCTCTGTCATCAAAATGCTCCTAACCCTTGTGATCACAATGTTCCATAACCATTGTCATCACAATGCACCATGACGCTCATCATCACAATTATCCATGGTCTTCTCATCACAGGACACCATGACCTTTGTCATCACAATGCTCAATACACTTGTCATCACAATGCTCCATGACACTTGTCATCAGTATGCTCATTGAACCCTGTCATGACAAGGCTCCGTGCCTTTTTCATCACAATGATCCATACCATTTTCATCACAATGCTCCAAGACCACTGTAATCACAATGCTCCATGACCTTTAATCAGAAAGCTCCATGATGCATGTCATCAGAATGCTCCATGGCCTTCTCATCACAATTCTCCATGTCCTTGTCATCACAGTGCTCCAAAACCCCAGTCATCTCAATGCTCTGTGACTCCTGTCATCACAAGGCTTCATGACATTTGTCATCACAATGGTCCATGACCTCGTCACACAAGGCTCTGTAACCTTTCGCACCACAATGCTCCATGAACTTTTCATAACAATGCTCTGTGATCCTTGTCATCACCATGCTCCATGACTTTGTCAGCACAATTCTCCATGAGCCTTGTCATCACAATGCTCCATGCGCTTGTGAGCACAATGCTCCATAACCCATGTCATCACAATGCGCCATGCGCTTGTCATCACAATGCTCCACATTCTTGTCATTACAGTGCTCCAAAAACCTTGTCATCACAATGCTCCATGCACTTCTCATCAAAAGGCCCTCTCCCCCCTGTCATCACAATGTTCCATGATCCCTGTCATTACAATGATACATGACCTTATCATCACAATGCTCCATGAACACTGACATCACAATGTTCCATAACCCCTGTCATCAAAATCCTCCATGACCCTTTTCATCACAATGCTCCATGACCCCTGACATAACAGTGTTCCATAACCACTGTCATCAAAATATTCCATGATATTTTTCATCAAATTGCTCCATTACCCTGTCATCAAAATGCTCCCTGCCCTTCTCTTCACAATGCACCACGATCTTGTCATCAAATTGCTCCATGAACTTTGTCATCACAAAGCTCCATGACCCTTGGCATCACAATGCTCCATGCCATTTTCATCACAATGCTCCATGACCCCTGTAATCACAATGCTCCATGCACCTTTTCATCAGAATGCTCCATGACCATTTTCATCAAAATGCTCCATGACCCCTGCCATCACAATGTTCCACGGCCTTGTCATCCAAGGCTCCATGACCCTTGTCATCACAGTGCTCCAAGACCCTTGTAATCACAATTTTCCATGCACTTGTCATAACAAAGATTCATGACGCATGTCATCAGAATGCTCCGAGGCCTTCTCATCACAATGCTCCATGCCCTTGTCATCACAATGCTCCATGCCCTTGTCATCACAATGCTCCAAGACCCCTGTAATCACAATGCTCCATGCCCCTTGTCATTACAATGCTCCATGATGCTCGTCATCACAATTATCCGTGATCTTCTCATCACAATGCTCCACGGTCTTGCCATCACAATGCTCCATATCCCATGTCATCACAATTCTCCAAGTCCTTGTCATCACAATGCTCCATGATACTTCTTATCACAATGTTACATGATATTTTCATCACAATTCTCCATGCACTTGTCATCGCAATGCTCTATGACCCCTGTAATCACAAGGCTCCATGTCCTTTTCATCACAAAGCTCCATGACACATGTCAACAGAATGCTCCATTGCCTCCACATCACAATACTCCATGCCCTTGTCAACACAATGTTCCATAACCCCTGTTATCAAAATGTTCCCTGACACTTTTCATCAATTTGCTCCAAGACCCTGTCATCACAATGCTCCCTGCCCTTCTCATCACAATGCACAACGACCTTGTCATCAAAATGCTCCATGACTTCTGTCATCACAATGCACCACGCCCTTGTCATCAAAATGCCGCATGACTTTTGTCATCACAAAGCTCCATTATACCTGTCATAAGAATGATCCATGGCCCCTGCCATCACAAGGTTCCACGGCCTTGTCATCACAAGCCTCCACGGCCTAGTCATCACAAGCCTCCATGACCCTTGTCATCACAATGCTCCAAGACCCCTGTAATCACAATGCTCCATGCCCTTGTCATCACAAAGCTCCATGACGCATGTCATCTGAATGCTCCATGGCCTTCTCATCACAATGCTCCATGCCCTTGTCATCACAATGCTCCAACAGCCTTGTAATCACAATGCTCCATGCCCCTTTTCATCTCAATGCTCCATGAACCCTGTCATCACCATGCACCGTGTCCATCACCATAATATTTCATGCTATTGTCATCACAATGAAATCAAAACGCTCAATGACCTCTGTCATCACAATGCACCAAACCCTTCTGATCACAATGTTCCATAACACTTGTCATCACAATGCCCCATGACGCTGGTCATCACAATTATCCATGGACTTCTCATCACAATGCTCCATGATCTTTGTCATCACAATGCTCAATACACTTATCATCACAATGCTCCCTGACAGTTGTCATCAGTATGCTCCTTGAACCCTGTCATGACAAGGCTCCATGCATTTTTCATCACAATGATCCATTCCCTTTTCATCACAATGCTCCAAGACCCCTGTAATCACAATGCTCCATGTCCTGGTCATCACAAAGCTCCATGACGCATGTCATCAGAATGCTCCATGGCCTTCTCATCACAATACTCCATGCCCTTGTCATCACAATGCTTCAAAACCGCTGTAATCTCAATGCTCCTTGCACCTTTTCATCAGTATGCTCCATGACACTTGTCATCACAAGGCTCCATGGCCCACTCATCACAATGCTCCAGGACCCTCTCATCACATTGCTCCATTACCTTCCCATCACAATGCTCCATTACCCCTCTCTTCACAGTACTCCATGAATATTTTCAGCCCAATGCTCCATGACCTTCTCATCACAAAGTTCCATGACACATGTCATCACAATGCTACATGACCACAGTCATCAAAATGATCCACGCCACTTGTCTTCAGAATGTTCCATGTGCTTGTCATCCCAGTGCTCCATGACCTCTGTAATCACAATGCTCCATGACACTTGTCATCACAATTCTCCATGCCTTTGTCAGCAAAATGCTACATGACCTTGTCATCACAGTGCTCCATGCAATTGTCATCACAATTCTCCATTACCAGTGTCATCACAATCCTCCGTGAACCTTGGGATCACATTATTTCATGCCCTTGTCATCACTATGCTCCGTGATTCTTGAAATCAAAATGTTCCATGACCTGTGTCATCACAATGCTCCAAGCACTTGTGATCACAATGTTCCATAACAGTTGTCATCACAACGCTCCATGATGCCTGTCATCACAATACTGCATGCCCTTTTCATCACAATGGTCCATGAAATTTGTCATCACAATGCTCAATACACTTGTCATCACAATGCTCCCTGACACTTTTTGTCAGTATGCTCCTGAACCCTGTCATGAAAAGGCTCCATGCATTTTTCATCACAATGCTCCATGCCCTTTTCATCACAATGTTCCATGCCATTGTCATCACAATACTCCACAAGCTTGTCATCAGAATGCTCCATGACACTTGTCATCACAATGAAACATGACCCATGTCATCACAGTGCTCCATGACACCTGTCATCACAATGCTCCATGCCCCTTGTCATTACAGTGCTCCATGACGCTCGTCATCAAATTTATCCATGGTCTTCTGATCACAGTGCTCCACGGTCTTGCCATCACAATGCTCCATGACATTTCTCATCACAATATTACATGCTCTTGTCATCCCAGTTCTCCATGCACTTGTCATCGGAATGCTCCATGACCCCTGTCATAGCAAGCTCCATGTGCTTTTCATCACAATGCTTCAGGAACTTGTCATCAAAATTCTCAACGGCCCTTGTCATCACAATCCTCCATGCCCTTGTCATCAAAATGCTCCATGACCCTTTTCATCACAATGCTCCAAACCCCTGTCATCACAATGCTCTATTAACTTTGTCATCACATTCCTCCATGACACTTGGCATCACATTACTCCATGCCATTGTCATCACAATGGACCATGACATATGTAATCACAATGACCCCAGACCCCTGTCTTCACAGTACTCCATGACCTTCTCATCATAATGCTGCATGCTCTTCTCATCAGAATGCGCCTTGCCCACTGTCATCACAATAAACCATGAAACTTGTCAGACCAATGCACCATGCCCCTGTCATCAGAATGCTCCATACCCTTGTCATCACAATGTTCCGTGACTCCAGTCATCACAATGCTTCATGACCTTTGTCATCACAATGGTCCTTGACCTCGTCATCACAAGACTCTGTGACCATTGTCACCACAAGGCTCCATGAACTTTTCATCACAATGCTCTGTGACCGTTGTCGTCACAATGTTCCATGCCTTTGTCATCACAATGCTCCATGCGCTTCTCAGCACAATGCTCCATGACACATGTCATCAAAATGCGCCATGCAATTGTCATCACAAAGCTCCACAGCCTTGTCATCACAATGCTCCATAAACCTTGTCATCACAATGCTCCATAAACCTTGTCATCACAATGCTCCATGCACTTCTCATCAAAATGCTTTCTCACCACTGATATCACAATGTTCCATCAGTAGTCATCACAATACTCCCTCACCACTGTCATCACAATGTTCCATGACCTCTGTCATCACAATGCCACATGCCATATCATCACAATTCTCCATGACCCCTGACATCAAAATGTTACATATCATCTGTCATCAGAATGCTCCATCACCCTTTTCATCACAATGCTCCAAGACCCCTGACATCACAGTGTTCCATAACCACTGTCATCAAAATATTCCATGACCCTTTTCATCAAAAGGCTCCATGACCCTGTCATCACAATGCACCATGTCCATCATCATAATGCTTCATGATATCGTCATCACAATGAAATCAATATGCTCCATGACCTCTGTCATCAAAATGCTCCTAACCCTTGTGATCACAATGTTCCATAACCATTGTCATCACAATGCACCATGACGCTCATCATCACAATTATCCATGGTCTTCTCATCACAGGACACCATGACCTTTGTCATCACAATGCTCAATACACTTGTCATCACAATGCTCCATGACACTTGTCATCAGTATGCTCATTGAACCCTGTCATGACAAGGCTCCGTGCCTTTTTCATCACAATGATCCATACCATTTTCATCACAATGCTCCAAGACCACTGTAATCACAATGCTCCATGACCTTTAATCAGAAAGCTCCATGATGCATGTCATCAGAATGCTCCATGGCCTTCTCATCACAATTCTCCATGTCCTTGTCATCACAGTGCTCCAAAACCCCAGTCATCTCAATGCTCTGTGACTCCTGTCATCACAAGGCTTCATGACATTTGTCATCACAATGGTCCATGACCTCGTCACACAAGGCTCTGTAACCTTTCGCACCACAATGCTCCATGAACTTTTCATAACAATGCTCTGTGATCCTTGTCATCACCATGCTCCATGACTTTGTCAGCACAATTCTCCATGAGCCTTGTCATCACAATGCTCCATGCGCTTGTGAGCACAATGCTCCATAACCCATGTCATCACAATGCGCCATGCGCTTGTCATCACAATGCTCCACATTCTTGTCATTACAGTGCTCCAAAAACCTTGTCATCACAATGCTCCATGCACTTCTCATCAAAAGGCCCTCTCCCCCCTGTCATCACAATGTTCCATGATCCCTGTCATTACAATGATACATGACCTTATCATCACAATGCTCCATGAACACTGACATCACAATGTTCCATAACCCCTGTCATCAAAATCCTCCATGACCCTTTTCATCACAATGCTCCATGACCCCTGACATAACAGTGTTCCATAACCACTGTCATCAAAATATTCCATGATATTTTTCATCAAATTGCTCCATTACCCTGTCATCAAAATGCTCCCTGCCCTTCTCTTCACAATGCACCACGATCTTGTCATCAAATTGCTCCATGAACTTTGTCATCACAAAGCTCCATGACCCTTGGCATCACAATGCTCCATGCCATTTTCATCACAATGCTCCATGACCCCTGTAATCACAATGCTCCATGCACCTTTTCATCAGAATGCTCCATGACCATTTTCATCAAAATGCTCCATGACCCCTGCCATCACAATGTTCCACGGCCTTGTCATCCAAGGCTCCATGACCCTTGTCATCACAGTGCTCCAAGACCCTTGTAATCACAATTTTCCATGCCCTTGTCATAACAAAGATTCATGACGCATGTCATCAGAATGCTCCGAGGCCTTCTCATCACAATGCTCCATGCCCTTGTCATCACAATGCTCCATGCCCTTGTCATCACAATGCTCCAAGACCCCTGTAATCACAATGCTCCATGCCCCTTGTCATTACAATGCTCCATGATGCTCGTCATCACAATTATCCGTGATCTTCTCATCACAATGCTCCACGGTCTTGCCATCACAATGCTCCATATCCCATGTCATCACAATTCTCCAAGTCCTTGTCATCACAATGCTCCATGATACTTCTTATCACAATGTTACATGATATTTTCATCACAATTCTCCATGCACTTGTCATCGCAATGCTCTATGACCCCTGTAATCACAAGGCTCCATGTCCTTTTCATCACAAAGCTCCATGACACATGTCAACAGAATGCTCCATTGCCTCCACATCACAATACTCCATGCCCTTGTCAACACAATGTTCCATAACCCCTGTTATCAAAATGTTCCCTGACACTTTTCATCAATTTGCTCCAAGACCCTGTCATCACAATGCTCCCTGCCCTTCTCATCACAATGCACAACGACCTTGTCATCAAAATGCTCCATGACTTCTGTCATCACAATGCACCACGCCCTTGTCATCAAAATGCCGCATGACTTTTGTCATCACAAAGCTCCATTATACCTGTCATAAGAATGATCCATGGCCCCTGCCATCACAAGGTTCCACGGCCTTGTCATCACAAGCCTCCACGGCCTAGTCATCACAAGCCTCCATGACCCTTGTCATCACAATGCTCCAAGACCCCTGTAATCACAATGCTCCATGCCCTTGTCATCACAAAGCTCCATGACGCATGTCATCTGAATGCTCCATGGCCTTCTCATCACAATGCTCCATGCCCTTGTCATCACAATGCTCCAACAGCCTTGTAATCACAATGCTCCATGCCCCTTTTCATCTCAATGCTCCATGAACCCTGTCATCACCATGCACCATGTCCATCACCATAATATTTCATGCTATTGTCATCACAATGAAATCAAAACGCTCAATGACCTCTGTCATCACAATGCACCAAACCCTTCTGATCACAATGTTCCATAACACTTGTCATCACAATGCCCCATGACGCTGGTCATCACAATTATCCATGGACTTCTCATCACAATGCTCCATGATCTTTGTCATCACAATGCTCAATACACTTATCATCACAATGCTCCCTGACAGTTGTCATCAGTATGCTCCTTGAACCCTGTCATGACAAGGCTCCATGCATTTTTCATCACAATGATCCATTCCCTTTTCATCACAATGCTCCAAGACCCCTGTAATCACAATGCTCCATGTCCTGGTCATCACAAAGCTCCATGACGCATGTCATCAGAATGCTCCATGGCCTTCTCATCACAATACTCCATGCCCTTGTCATCACAATGCTTCAAAACCGCTGTAATCTCAATGCTCCTTGCACCTTTTCATCAGTATGCTCCATGACACTTGTCATCACAAGGCTCCATGGCCCACTCATCACAATGCTCCAGGACCCTCTCATCACATTGCTCCATTACCTTCCCATCACAATGCTCCATTACCCCTCTCTTCACAGTACTCCATGAATATTTTCAGCCCAATGCTCCATGACCTTCTCATCACAAAGTTCCATGACACATGTCATCACAATGCTACATGACCACAGTCATCAAAATGATCCACGCCACTTGTCTTCAGAATGTTCCATGTGCTTGTCATCCCAGTGCTCCATGACCTCTGTAATCACAATGCTCCATGACACTTGTCATCACAATTCTCCATGCCTTTGTCAGCAAAATGCTACATGACCTTGTCATCACAGTGCTCCATGCAATTGTCATCACAATTCTCCATTACCAGTGTCATCACAATCCTCCGTGAACCTTGGGATCACATTATTTCATGCCCTTGTCATCACTATGCTCCGTGATTCTTGAAATCAAAATGTTCCATGACCTGTGTCATCACAATGCTCCAAGCACTTGTGATCACAATGTTCCATAACAGTTGTCATCACAACGCTCCATGATGCCTGTCATCACAATACTGCATGCCCTTTTCATCACAATGGTCCATGAAATTTGTCATCACAATGCTCAATACACTTGTCATCACAATGCTCCCTGACACTTTTTGTCAGTATGCTCCTGAACCCTGTCATGAAAAGGCTCCATGCATTTTTCATCACAATGCTCCATGCCCTTTTCATCACAATGTTCCATGCCATTGTCATCACAATACTCCACAAGCTTGTCATCAGAATGCTCCATGACACTTGTCATCACAATGAACCATGACCCATGTCATCACAGTGCTCCATGACACCTGTCATCACAATGCTCCATGCCCCTTGTCATTACAGTGCTCCATGACGCTCGTCATCAAATTTATCCATGGTCTTCTGATCACAGTGCTCCACGGTCTTGCCATCACAATGCTCCATGACATTTCTCATCACAATATTACATGCTCTTGTCATCCCAGTTCTCCATGCACTTGTCATCGGAATGCTCCATGACCCCTGTCATAGCAAGCTCCATGTGCTTTTCATCACAATGCTTCAGGAACTTGTCATCAAAATTCTCAACGGCCCTTGTCATCACAATCCTCCATGCCCTTGTCATCAAAATGCTCCATGACCCTTTTCATCACAATGCTCCAAACCCCTGTCATCACAATGCTCTATTAACTTTGTCATCACATTCCTCCATGACACTTGGCATCACATTACTCCATGCCATTGTCATCACAATGGACCATGACATATGTAATCACAATGACCCCAGACCCCTGTCTTCACAGTACTCCATGACCTTCTCATCATAATGCTGCATGCTCTTCTCATCAGAATGCGCCTTGCCCACTGTCATCACAATAAACCATGAAACTTGTCAGACCAATGCACCATGCCCCTGTCATCAGAATGCTCCATACCCTTGTCATCACAATGTTCCGTGACTCCAGTCATCACAATGCTTCATGACCTTTGTCATCACAATGGTCCTTGACCTCGTCATCACAAGACTCTGTGACCATTGTCACCACAAGGCTCCATGAACTTTTCATCAAAATGCTCTGTGACCGTTGTCGTCACAATGTTCCATGCCTTTGTCATCACAATGCTCCATGCGCTTCTCAGCACAATGCTCCATGACACATGTCATCAAAATGCGCCATGCAATTGTCATCACAAAGCTCCACAGCCTTGTCATCACAATGCTCCATAAACCTTGTCATCACAATGCTCCATAAACCTTGTCATCACAATGCTCCATGCACTTCTCATCAAAATGCTTTCTCACCACTGATATCACAATGTTCCATCAGTAGTCATCACAATACTCCCTCACCACTGTCATCACAATGTTCCATGACCTCTGTCATCACAATGCCACATGCCATATCATCACAATTCTCCATGACCCCTGACATCAAAATGTTACATATCATCTGTCATCAGAATGCTCCATCACCCTTTTCATCACAATGCTCCAAGACCCCTGACATCACAGTGTTCCATAACCACTGTCATCAAAATATTCCATGACCCTTTTCATCAAAAGGCTCCATGACCCTGTCATCACAATGCACCATGTCCATCATCATAATGCTTCATGATATCGTCATCACAATGAAATCAATATGCTCCATGACCTCTGTCATCAAAATGCTCCTAACCCTTGTGATCACAATGTTCCATAACCATTGTCATCACAATGCACCATGACGCTCATCATCACAATTATCCATGGTCTTCTCATCACAGGACACCATGACCTTTGTCATCACAATGCTCAATACACTTGTCATCACAATGCTCCATGACACTTGTCATCAGTATGCTCATTGAACCCTGTCATGACAAGGCTCCGTGCCTTTTTCATCACAATGATCCATACCATTTTCATCACAATGCTCCAAGACCACTGTAATCACAATGCTCCATGACCTTTAATCAGAAAGCTCCATGATGCATGTCATCAGAATGCTCCATGGCCTTCTCATCACAATTCTCCATGTCCTTGTCATCACAGTGCTCCAAAACCCCAGTCATCTCAATGCTCTGTGACTCCTGTCATCACAAGGCTTCATGACATTTGTCATCACAATGGTCCATGACCTCGTCACACAAGGCTCTGTAACCTTTCGCACCACAATGCTCCATGAACTTTTCATAACAATGCTCTGTGATCCTTGTCATCACCATGCTCCATGACTTTGTCAGCACAATTCTCCATGAGCCTTGTCATCACAATGCTCCATGCGCTTGTGAGCACAATGCTCCATAACCCATGTCATCACAATGCGCCATGCGCTTGTCATCACAATGCTCCACATTCTTGTCATTACAGTGCTCCAAAAACCTTGTCATCACAATGCTCCATGCACTTCTCATCAAAAGGCCCTCTCCCCCCTGTCATCACAATGTTCCATGATCCCTGTCATTACAATGATACATGACCTTATCATCACAATGCTCCATGAACACTGACATCACAATGTTCCATAACCCCTGTCATCAAAATCCTCCATGACCCTTTTCATCACAATGCTCCATGACCCCTGACATAACAGTGTTCCATAACCACTGTCATCAAAATATTCCATGATATTTTTCATCAAATTGCTCCATTACCCTGTCATCAAAATGCTCCCTGCCCTTCTCTTCACAATGCACCACGATCTTGTCATCAAATTGCTCCATGAACTTTGTCATCACAAAGCTCCATGACCCTTGGCATCACAATGCTCCATGCCATTTTCATCACAATGCTCCATGACCCCTGTAATCACAATGCTCCATGCACCTTTTCATCAGAATGCTCCATGACCATTTTCATCAAAATGCTCCATGACCCCTGCCATCACAATGTTCCACGGCCTTGTCATCCAAGGCTCCATGACCCTTGTCATCACAGTGCTCCAAGACCCTTGTAATCACAATTTTCCATGCCCTTGTCATAACAAAGATTCATGACGCATGTCATCAGAATGCTCCGAGGCCTTCTCATCACAATGCTCCATGCCCTTGTCATCACAATGCTCCATGCCCTTGTCATCACAATGCTCCAAGACCCCTGTAATCACAATGCTCCATGCCCCTTGTCATTACAATGCTCCATGATGCTCGTCATCACAATTATCCGTGATCTTCTCATCACAATGCTCCACGGTCTTGCCATCACAATGCTCCATATCCCATGTCATCACAATTCTCCAAGTCCTTGTCATCACAATGCTCCATGATACTTCTTATCACAATGTTACATGATATTTTCATCACAATTCTCCATGCACTTGTCATCGCAATGCTCTATGACCCCTGTAATCACAAGGCTCCATGTCCTTTTCATCACAAAGCTCCATGACACATGTCAACAGAATGCTCCATTGCCTCCACATCACAATACTCCATGCCCTTGTCAACACAATGTTCCATAACCCCTGTTATCAAAATGTTCCCTGACACTTTTCATCAATTTGCTCCAAGACCCTGTCATCACAATGCTCCCTGCCCTTCTCATCACAATGCACAACGACCTTGTCATCAAAATGCTCCATGACTTCTGTCATCACAATGCACCACGCCCTTGTCATCAAAATGCCGCATGACTTTTGTCATCACAAAGCTCCATTATACCTGTCATAAGAATGATCCATGGCCCCTGCCATCACAAGGTTCCACGGCCTTGTCATCACAAGCCTCCACGGCCTAGTCATCACAAGCCTCCATGACCCTTGTCATCACAATGCTCCAAGACCCCTGTAATCACAATGCTCCATGCCCTTGTCATCACAAAGCTCCATGACGCATGTCATCTGAATGCTCCATGGCCTTCTCATCACAATGCTCCATGCCCTTGTCATCACAATGCTCCAACAGCCTTGTAATCACAATGCTCCATGCCCCTTTTCATCTCAATGCTCCATGAACCCTGTCATCACCATGCACCGTGTCCATCACCATAATATTTCATGCTATTGTCATCACAATGAAATCAAAACGCTCAATGACCTCTGTCATCACAATGCACCAAACCCTTCTGATCACAATGTTCCATAACACTTGTCATCACAATGCCCCATGACGCTGGTCATCACAATTATCCATGGACTTCTCATCACAATGCTCCATGATCTTTGTCATCACAATGCTCAATACACTTATCATCACAATGCTCCCTGACAGTTGTCATCAGTATGCTCCTTGAACCCTGTCATGACAAGGCTCCATGCATTTTTCATCACAATGATCCATTCCCTTTTCATCACAATGCTCCAAGACCCCTGTAATCACAATGCTCCATGTCCTGGTCATCACAAAGCTCCATGACGCATGTCATCAGAATGCTCCATGGCCTTCTCATCACAATACTCCATGCCCTTGTCATCACAATGCTTCAAAACCGCTGTAATCTCAATGCTCCTTGCACCTTTTCATCAGTATGCTCCATGACACTTGTCATCACAAGGCTCCATGGCCCACTCATCACAATGCTCCAGGACCCTCTCATCACATTGCTCCATTACCTTCCCATCACAATGCTCCATTACCCCTCTCTTCACAGTACTCCATGAATATTTTCAGCCCAATGCTCCATGACCTTCTCATCACAAAGTTCCATGACACATGTCATCACAATGCTACATGACCACAGTCATCAAAATGATCCACGCCACTTGTCTTCAGAATGTTCCATGTGCTTGTCATCCCAGTGCTCCATGACCTCTGTAATCACAATGCTCCATGACACTTGTCATCACAATTCTCCATGCCTTTGTCAGCAAAATGCTACATGACCTTGTCATCACAGTGCTCCATGCAATTGTCATCACAATTCTCCATTACCAGTGTCATCACAATCCTCCGTGAACCTTGGGATCACATTATTTCATGCCCTTGTCATCACTATGCTCCGTGATTCTTGAAATCAAAATGTTCCATGACCTGTGTCATCACAATGCTCCAAGCACTTGTGATCACAATGTTCCATAACAGTTGTCATCACAACGCTCCATGATGCCTGTCATCACAATACTGCATGCCCTTTTCATCACAATGGTCCATGAAATTTGTCATCACAATGCTCAATACACTTGTCATCACAATGCTCCCTGACACTTTTTGTCAGTATGCTCCTGAACCCTGTCATGAAAAGGCTCCATGCATTTTTCATCACAATGCTCCATGCCCTTTTCATCACAATGTTCCATGCCATTGTCATCACAATACTCCACAAGCTTGTCATCAGAATGCTCCATGACACTTGTCATCACAATGAACCATGACCCATGTCATCACAGTGCTCCATGACACCTGTCATCACAATGCTCCATGCCCCTTGTCATTACAGTGCTCCATGACGCTCGTCATCAAATTTATCCATGGTCTTCTGATCACAGTGCTCCACGGTCTTGCCATCACAATGCTCCATGACATTTCTCATCACAATATTACATGCTCTTGTCATCCCAGTTCTCCATGCACTTGTCATCGGAATGCTCCATGACCCCTGTCATAGCAAGCTCCATGTGCTTTTCATCACAATGCTTCAGGAACTTGTCATCAAAATTCTCAACGGCCCTTGTCATCACAATCCTCCATGCCCTTGTCATCAAAATGCTCCATGACCCTTTTCATCACAATGCTCCAAACCCCTGTCATCACAATGCTCTATTAACTTTGTCATCACATTCCTCCATGACACTTGGCATCACATTACTCCATGCCATTGTCATCACAATGGACCATGACATATGTAATCACAATGACCCCAGACCCCTGTCTTCACAGTACTCCATGACCTTCTCATCATAATGCTGCATGCTCTTCTCATCAGAATGCGCCTTGCCCACTGTCATCACAATAAACCATGAAACTTGTCAGACCAATGCACCATGCCCCTGTCATCAGAATGCTCCATACCCTTGTCATCACAATGTTCCGTGACTCCAGTCATCACAATGCTTCATGACCTTTGTCATCACAATGGTCCTTGACCTCGTCATCACAAGACTCTGTGACCATTGTCACCACAAGGCTCCATGAACTTTTCATCACAATGCTCTGTGACCGTTGTCGTCACAATGTTCCATGCCTTTGTCATCACAATGCTCCATGCGCTTCTCAGCACAATGCTCCATGACACATGTCATCAAAATGCGCCATGCAATTGTCATCACAAAGCTCCACAGCCTTGTCATCACAATGCTCCATAAACCTTGTCATCACAATGCTCCATAAACCTTGTCATCACAATGCTCCATGCACTTCTCATCAAAATGCTTTCTCACCACTGATATCACAATGTTCCATCAGTAGTCATCACAATACTCCCTCACCACTGTCATCACAATGTTCCATGACCTCTGTCATCACAATGCCACATGCCATATCATCACAATTCTCCATGACCCCTGACATCAAAATGTTACATATCATCTGTCATCAGAATGCTCCATCACCCTTTTCATCACAATGCTCCAAGACCCCTGACATCACAGTGTTCCATAACCACTGTCATCAAAATATTCCATGACCCTTTTCATCAAAAGGCTCCATGACCCTGTCATCACAATGCACCATGTCCATCATCATAATGCTTCATGATATCGTCATCACAATGAAATCAATATGCTCCATGACCTCTGTCATCAAAATGCTCCTAACCCTTGTGATCACAATGTTCCATAACCATTGTCATCACAATGCACCATGACGCTCATCATCACAATTATCCATGGTCTTCTCATCACAGGACACCATGACCTTTGTCATCACAATGCTCAATACACTTGTCATCACAATGCTCCATGACACTTGTCATCAGTATGCTCATTGAACCCTGTCATGACAAGGCTCCGTGCCTTTTTCATCACAATGATCCATACCATTTTCATCACAATGCTCCAAGACCACTGTAATCACAATGCTCCATGACCTTTAATCAGAAAGCTCCATGATGCATGTCATCAGAATGCTCCATGGCCTTCTCATCACAATTCTCCATGTCCTTGTCATCACAGTGCTCCAAAACCCCAGTCATCTCAATGCTCTGTGACTCCTGTCATCACAAGGCTTCATGACATTTGTCATCACAATGGTCCATGACCTCGTCACACAAGGCTCTGTAACCTTTCGCACCACAATGCTCCATGAACTTTTCATAACAATGCTCTGTGATCCTTGTCATCACCATGCTCCATGACTTTGTCAGCACAATTCTCCATGAGCCTTGTCATCACAATGCTCCATGCGCTTGTGAGCACAATGCTCCATAACCCATGTCATCACAATGCGCCATGCGCTTGTCATCACAATGCTCCACATTCTTGTCATTACAGTGCTCCAAAAACCTTGTCATCACAATGCTCCATGCACTTCTCATCAAAAGGCCCTCTCCCCCCTGTCATCACAATGTTCCATGATCCCTGTCATTACAATGATACATGACCTTATCATCACAATGCTCCATGAACACTGACATCACAATGTTCCATAACCCCTGTCATCAAAATCCTCCATGACCCTTTTCATCACAATGCTCCATGACCCCTGACATAACAGTGTTCCATAACCACTGTCATCAAAATATTCCATGATATTTTTCATCAAATTGCTCCATTACCCTGTCATCAAAATGCTCCCTGCCCTTCTCATCACAATGCACCACGATCTTGTCATCAAATTGCTCCATGAACTTTGTCATCACAAAGCTCCATGACCCTTGGCATCACAATGCTCCATGCCATTTTCATCACAATGCTCCATGACCCCTGTAATCACAATGCTCCATGCACCTTTTCATCAGAATGCTCCATGAGTCTTGTCATTACAAGGCTCCATGGTTTTCTCATCACAATGCCCCAGGACCTTGTCATCACAATACTCCATTCCCTTGTCATCACAATGCCCCATTACCCCTGTCATCACAATACTCCATGAATATTTTCAGCCCAATGCTCCATGACCTTCTTATCACAATGCTCCTTGACCCTGTCATCACAATGCTCCATGACCACTGTCATCACAGTGCTCCATGACCCCTGACAACACAATGATCTGGGAATCTTGTCATCAAAATGCTCCATGACCCTTGTCATCACAGTGCTCCATGCCCTTTTCATCACATTGCTCCATGAAGCCTCTCATCACATTGCTCCATGCCCTTGTCATTACAATCCTACATGACCCATGTATCACAGTGTTCCGTGCCCTTGTCATCACAATGCTCTATGCCCACTCTCATCACAATAATCCATGAAACTTTTCATACCAATGCTCCATGCCCTTGTCATCACAATGCTCCATTGCCCATGTCATAACAATGCTCCATGACCCCTGCCATCACAATGTTCTATGGCCTTGTCATCACAAGGATCCAATACCACTGTAATCACAATGCTCCATGCCCCTTTTCATCAGAATGCTCCATGAGAATTGTCATCACAAGGCTCCATGGTCCTCTCATCACAATGCTCCAGGACCTTGTCATCACAATGGTCCATGCCCACGTCATTAAAAGGCTCTGAGAAATTTGTCACCACAATGCTCCATGAAATTTTCATCACAATGCTCTTTTAGCCATGACATCACTATGCTTCATGTCTTTGTTAGCACAATTCTCCATGACATTTTTCATCACAATGCTCCATGCGCTTGTCCGCACAATGCCCCATGACCTGTGTCATCACAATGTGCCATGTGCTTGTCATCACAATGCTCCACAACCTTGTCATCACAGTGCTCCATAAACCTTGTCATCACAATGCTCCATGCACTTCACATCAAAATGCTCTCCCACCACTGATATCATAATGTTCCATCACTAGTCATCACAATACTCCCTCACCCCTGTCATCACAATGTTCCAGAACCCCTGTCATCAAAATGCTCCATGACCCTTTTCATCATAATCCTCCATGACCCCTGACATCACAATGTTCCATAAACCCTGTCATCAAAATGTCCCATGACAATTTTCATCAAATTGCTCCATGACCCTTTCAACACAATGATCCCTGGTCTTCTCAACACAGTTCACAACGTGCTTGTCATCAAAATGCTCCATTACCTTTGTCATCACAAAGCTACGTGACCCTTGGCATCACAATGCTCCATGCCATTGTCATCAAAATGCTCCATGAACACTCTCATCACATTGTTCCATGCCCTTGTCATCACAGGCTCCGTGACGCTTTTCATTACAATGCTCGATGCTCTTCTTAACACAATGCTCCATGCCCTTGTCATTACAATCCGCCATGACCCATGCATCACAGTGTTCCGTGCCCTTGTCATCACACTGCTCCATGACCCCTCTCATCACAATAATCCATGAAGCATTTCAGACCAATGCTCCATGCCCTTGTCATCAAAATGCTCCATTACCCCTGTTACAACAATGCTCCATGACACCTGCCATTACAATATTCCACGGCCTTGTCATCACAAGGCTCCATAACCCTTGTCACTACAATGCTCCATGTCCTTGTCATCAAAAAGCTTCATGACGCATGTCATCAGAATGCTCCATGGCCTTCTCATTCACGATGCTCCATGCCCTTGTCATCACAATTCTCCTAGACCTCTGTAATCACAATGCTCAATGCCCCTTTTCATCTCAAATCTCCATGAACCGTGTCATCACAATGCACCATGCCCATCATCATAATGCTGCATGCTATTGTCATCAAAATTAAATCAAAATGCTCCAGGACCTCTGTCATCACAATGCTCCAAACCCTTGTGATCACAATGTTCCATAACACTTGTCATAACAACGCCCCATGATGCTCATCATCACAATTATCCATGGCCTTCTATTCACAATACTCCATGAACTTTGTCATCACAATGCTCAATAAACTTGTCATCACAATGCTCGCTGACACTTGTCATCAGTATGCCCCTTGAACCCTGTCATGACAAGGCTCCATGAATTTTGCATCACAATGATCAATGTCATTTTCATCACAATGCCCTGTGACCCTTGTCATCACAATGCACCATGCCTTTGTCAGCACAATGATCCATGACACTTGTCATCACAATGCTCCATGCAGTTCTCATCAAAATGCTCTCTCACCACTGATATCACAATGTTCCATCACTAGTCTTCACAATACTCCCTCACCCCTGTCATCACAGTGTTCCATGACCCCTATCATCACTATGCTACATGCACTTATCATTAAAATGCTCCATGACCAATGACATCACAATGCTCCATAATCCCTGTCATCACAATGTGCCATGCCCACTGTCATCACAATAATCCATAAAAATTGTCAGAGCAATGCTCTATGCCCCTGTCATCACAATGCTCCGTGACTCCTGCAACCACAATACTTCATGACTTTGTCATCAAAATGCTCCATGCCCACATCATCACAATGTTCCGTGACCTTTGTCACCACAATGCTACATGCAATTATCATCACAATGCTCCATGACGCCTGATATCACAATGTTCCATAACCCCAGCATCAAAAAGCTCCATGACCCTTTTCATCACAAAGCTCCATGACCCCTGACATCACAATGTTCCATATCCCCTGTTATCAAAATGTTCCATGATAGTTTTCATCAAATTGCTCTCTGACCCTGTCATCACAATGCTCCCTGCCCTTCTCATCACAATGCACAACACCCTTGTAATCAAAATGCTCCCTGACCTTTGTCATCACAAAGCTCCATGACCCTTGTCATCACAATGCTACATGCCATTGTCATCACAATGCTCCATGATACCTTTCATCACATTGCTTCATGCCCTTGTCATCACAAAGCTCCATGACGCTTGTCATCACAATGCTCGATGACTTTCTATTCACAATGTTCCATGCTCTTGTCATTACAATCCTCCATGACCCATGTATCACAGTGTTCCTTGCCCTTGTCATCACAATGCTCCAAGACCCCTGTAATCACAATGCTCCATGCCCTGGTCATCACAAAGCTTCATGACGCATGTCATAAGTATGCTCCATGGCCTTCTCATCACAATGCTCCATGCCCTGGTCATCACAATGCTCGAAGGCTCCTGTAATCAAAATGCTCCAAGCCCCATTTCATCAGAATGCTCCATGAGACTTGTCATCACAAGGCTCCATGGACTTCTCATCACAATGCTCCAGGACCTATTCATCACGATGCTCCATTACCTTGTCATCCCAATACTCCATGAACATTTTCAGCCAATGCTCCATGATCTTCTCATCACACTGCTCCATGACCCCTGTCATCACAATGCTCCATGACCACTGTCATCACAATGCTCTATGACCCCTTACAACAAAATAATCCGGGACTATTGTCATCACAATGCTCCATGATCATTGTCATCACAATGCTCAATACACTTGTCATCACAATGCTCCCTGACACTTGTTGTCAGAATGCTCCTTGAAACCTGTCATTAAAAGGCTCCATGCATTTTTCATCACAATGATCCATGCCCTTTTCATCACAATGATCCAAGCCATTTTCATCACAGTACTCCACAAGCTTATCATCAGAATGCTCCATTACCCTTGTCATCACAATGCTCCATGACCCGTCTTCACAATGTTCCATGACCCATGTCATCACAATGCTCCATGACGCCTGTCATCAGAATGCTCCATGACCCTTGTCATTACAGTGCTCCATGACGCTCGTCATCACAGTTATCCATGGTCTTCTCTTCACAGTGCTCCACGGTTTTGCGAACACAATGCTCCTTTCCCTGGTCATAACAATGCTCCATGTCCCTTGCCATCACAATTCTCCACGTCCTTGTCATCACAATGCTCCATGAAACTTCTCATCACAATGTTACATGCTCTTGTCATCACAATTCTCCATGCACCTGTCATCGCAATGCCCCATGACACCTGTCATAGCAAGCTCCATGCCTTTTTCATCAGAATGCTTCATACATTTTCATCAAAATTCTCAGTGTCCGTTGTCATTACAGTGCTCCATGCCCTTGTCATCACAATGCTCCATGTCCCTTGTGATCACAATGCACCAAGACGCTGTCATCACAATGCTCCATTACCTTTGTCATCACAATCTTCCATTACACTTGGCATCACAATGCTCCATGACATTGTCATCTCCATGGACCATGACATATGTCATCACAACGCTCCCTGTCACCTGTCTTCACAATATTCCATGACCTTGAAATCACAATGCTCCATGCCCTTGTCATCAAAATGCACCATGTCCACCATCATCACAATAATCCATTAAAACTTGTTAGACCAATTTTGAATGCCACTCTCATCACAATGCTCCATGCCCTTGTCATCACAAAGCTCCATTACGCATGTCATCAGAATGCTCCTTTGCCTTCTCATCACAATGCTCCATGCCCTGTCATCACAGTGCTCCAAGACCACTTTAATCACAATGCTACATGCCCCTTTTCATCTCAATGCTCCATGAACCCTGTCATCACAATGCACCATGCCCATCATCATAATGCTTCATGCTATTGTCATCTCAATGAAATCAAAATGCTCCATGACCTCTGTCATCACAATGTTCCAAACCCTTGTGATCACAATGTTCCATAACACTTGTCATCACAACGCCCCATGATGCTCGTCATCACAATTATCCATGTTTTTCTCATCACAATGCTCCATGACATTTGTCATCACAATGCTCAATACACTTGTCATCACAATGCTCCCTGACACTTGTCGTCAGTATGCTCCTTGAACACTGTCATGACAAGGCTCCATGCCTTTTCCATCACAATGATCCATGCCCTTTTCATAACAATGCTCCAAGACCCCTGTAATCACAATGCTCCATGCCCTTGTCATCACAAAGCTCCATGACGCATGTCATCAGAACGCTCCATGGTCTTCTCATACCAATGCTCCATTCCCTTGTCATCACAGTGCTCCAAGACCACTGTAATCACAATTCTCCATGCCCCTTTTCATCAGAATGCCCAATGAGACTTGTCATCACAAGGCTCCATGGTCTTCTCATTACAATGCTCCAGGACCTTGTCATCACAATGTTCCATGACCCATGTCATCACAATACTCCATGAACATTTTCAACCCAAAGCTCCATGACCTTCTCATCTCACTTCTCCATGACCCTTGTCATCACAATGCTCCATGACCAGTGTCATCACAGCCCTCCATGACCCCTGACAACACAGTGATCCGGGACTCTTGTCATCAAAATGCTCCATAACACTTGAAATCAAAATGATCCAAGTCCTTGTCATCCCAATTCTCCATGACCCCTGTAATCACAATGCTCCGTGACACATGTCATCACATTGCTCCGTGATCCTTGTCATCACAATGCTCCATGCCTTTGTCAGCAAAATGCTTCATGACCTTGTCATCACAGTCCTCCATGACCCTTGGGATCACATTGCAACATGCTCTTGTTATCTCTGTCTTTATTTTCTGGTTTTTACAGATTTTCGGATGTCCATTTTGAGTGGTGGAAGTGACAATTCTTTGTAGTGTGGATTTGCATTGCGGGCTTGCTTGATTGGCAAAAAAGGGCGTATGCACTTTCTCCTGAATATATTCAGCAGAAAATGCATACGCCCTTTTTGGCCAAGTGCATCATTGTCGAAGTTGTTACGCTTTTCCTGTGCTTTAAAGGCGATTCCAATTTACCACTTGAAATATGTTTTGTGCAATTCTGCCTCATTTTCAAGTCTGCTTCGTTGCCTTCCCTCAACAGATTTTTGGAAGAGAGTTGTCCTTTATAACTCTGCAGGTTTGTGAATTGCTGTGCCCCTGAGCTCCAATTTTCAACTCGTGTTTTTGTGAGCTGACCGCAAATCCACAATTTTGCTACAGGACCTATACTGGTTCCGGGGGTGCAGGTTGACGCTTTGGTTAATTCTTCCTTTCAGAGGGGAAATTAGAGTGACATGTGTCCGTCCAAATGCCTACAGCTACTCTCTGATTGGTTCTCCCTCTTCCCTTTCATCCACTGCACAATTTGCAAACTGTGTGAAGCAGGAGCTTATAGGGGCTCACTCTCCAAGTTGGGACATTTTTTGGATGGCCTTTCTGATCAGTGGAAATTGAGACTTCTTTGTTGTGCAGATTTGCATTTCCCGCTTGCTTGGTTGGCCAAAAAATCTGTATGTGTTTTTTTCCTGAAGATATTCATGAAAAAAACGCATACACCATTTTGCCCAACTACATCATTTTAGAAATTCTGCTGCTTTTCCTATGCTTTAAATGTGAGTCCAATCTACCTTTTGAAATCTGTTTCCTGCAATTCTGCCTCTCATTCAGATCCTCTTCGTTGCCTTACCTGAATATATTTTTGGACGTTGGTTATCATTTTTATCTTTGAAGGTCTTTGAATTGTCTGCTCCTAAGCTCCATTTTGCAACTCGCATTTTTTGTGAGCTGGCCGCCAAACCATTGTATTGCTTCCGGCCCTATTCTGGTTCTGGGGAGGCAGGCTGAGCCTTTGGTTAATTTTTCTTCCTAATGGGAAATTAGAGTGACATGTGCCTGTCAAAACTCCTACAGCTAGTCTCTCATTGGTTCCCCCTCTTCCCGTTTATCCTCTGCACAAATTGCAAACTGTGTGAAACAGGAGGTTAAAGGTGCTGATTCTCCAAGTGGGGAGATTGTTAGTAATGTGGCTGGCATGGCGAACCCCAGCACCAGGATATCAAAAATGAGGTGCATTTTAGACCCCTTTCCTGATCACATGGTGTACATTCATCTCGGTCTCCCAGGCATGTTTTTGCTGTCAGAAGATTCCCTTGAACCTGCAGATTTTGGACCCATGGAATGGGAATCAGGCAGTATTTCTTTTAAAGGTCTGCATTTCCTCACCCAGCCTCTCTAACATCTCTTAGCGTGCATAGCTTCCTGCCTTATATATCATCCTGCTGTGGGTCTACATGTGTTCAATCCATGTTACATCATAGCCCTTCAACAAAAGTTGTAAGAAATTTTGTCTGTCTCACTGTTTTTCTAAATATTTTTAAATTTATTTTTATATTGGTTCCAGCTGATTTTCAAAGCTCTGTTTTTTGCTGCTGTACATCCACTTGATTCATGTACTGTGAGACAACAATAAATTCTTTTTCAGATGCTTCCCATTCATATGTATTATTTTCCAGTGACTTGAGTGGGCTGAGTGCAGTTCTTTGAGGTACCGTGTAGGCCTTGTCAGTTATTCAATATGGTACGTGGAATGGTATCTTTGCTAATTTCAACCTCCTGGATAATACCTCACCCTTCCTCACCTTTTCCATTTAGCAGCCTTATATCTATTTTTACATATTTGACTATGTTTCTGTTTTGTAATTTATTTCATGTGTAGCCATTTTTGATTCCACCTTTAGGTGACATCTTATGATATGTGTCTTTTTCTTTCTGACATATGTCACTTAGAATGATCATATGTAACTCCTCCAGAGTTGTTACAACTGGCCTTATTTCATTGATTTCTGGATGAGTAATATTCCACTCTACATAAGTACCCCATCTCTTTTATCCATTTTATCCTTCCAGGGACATTTAGGTTATATCCAAGTTGAGGCCCTTTTTAACAGAGAGGTGGTAAACGTTGGGGTGCCTGTTTTCTGTCGATTTTTGTTTTTCCCAAGGTAAACGCCCATGAGTGCAAGTGCCCTATGCTCTGTAGCTCATGTTTTAGATGTTTTAGCAAACACAATACACTTCTCCAGAGTGGCCGTTGGCAAATTACATTTCCACTATCAGCCTCACAGGGATCCCTTTTCTCCTCACCCTGTCCTGCATTTCGGGTGTTTACATTTTATGTGGATGGCCCCTCTGACTGATGTGAAGTGATACATTTTGTAGTATTGATTTCCAGTGCCCACCTGTTTGGTTGGATAAAATGTGTGTATGGCCTTTACTTGAATATATTCAGAAAAAATGCATACGCCCTTTTTGGCCAACTGCATCATTGGCGATGTTCATCCCCTTTTCTTGTGCTTTAATGGGGAGTCCTTTCTACCTCTTCAAATCTGTTTCCTGCCACTCTCCCATTCTTACAAGTCCTTTTCTGTGACTTACCTCAAGACATTTTTTGATGATAGATATTTTCAACTCTGCAGTTTCATGAATTTTAGTGCCCCTGAGTTCCATATTTCAACTTGTGTTTTTGGAAACTGGACACAAAACAGTGGGATTTCCTCTAGTCCTATTCTGTTTCCTTGGGCAATTCTAGCCTTTGATGAATTTGTCTTCCGGATTGGAAATTAGAGTGGCATGTGCCTGTCCAAACACCTAGGACTTGTCTCTAAATTTTTCTCATCCTTCCGCTTCATCCTCTGGACAAATTCCAAACTGTGTGCAAAAGGATGTGGACGGTGCTGATATCCCCAAGTGAGGAGATTGTTAGGAAAGATGCTGGAGGGGTGAACCCGAGAACCAGGCGATGAGGAGATGAGGTGCCTTTTCCAACCTGTTTCCAATCAAACGGTGTACCATCCTCTATGTGTGACAGGCATGTTTGAGCCGTAGGAATGGTCCCGTGCATGTAAGGAGAACACCAGGGATTTTTCCAAATCAGTTCCTCCGCGAACCCCAAACTGGGGAATTTTTAAGCTACGGCTACACATAAGTCCATTAAGGGCCTTGGGAAATAGGCAGAGTCCAAACTTTAGATGATTGAAATCTTCAGAGTGAGAAGTGCTCACCATCGGCCTTGCTTAGGTTACATTTTATCTGTCATTGATAGATGATGTCAATAAAAATATGTATTCTTTTTCAGATTATTTCCCCTTATAGGTTATTGCAAAATATTCAGTGTAGTTCCCTGTGCTATACAGTAGTTCCTTGTTGATGATCTGTTTTATACATAGCAGTGTGTATGTTTTAATTCCAAACTGTTAACTTATCCCTTCTCCTACGTTTCACCTTTGGTAATAATAAATTATAAGATTTTATACTTCTCAGAAATGGGGAAGCTGAAAGAGAGGTATCATTTTCAATGGAAAAGCATTCAAAACAAGATTGAAGCTTCAGCCAAGAGTATTCGATGTATATCCTTGGGAATAAATCACTTCATTTCTCTAATGTTGACCTGACAAATAAGACAGACATCTTCACTGAAATTGCTTATAATAAAGTGATGGAAATATCAAATGTAAGTCTTAGAAACATCTTATTTTACGCGAGCCTTATACACTGCTCTATGTTAACTACAGTTTGGCTCACACATCTGTTCATTGAAGTTACAATGTTCTCAATTTCTGTTACTGATCCTCAAGAGTGGATCCCAACAGGTGTCCCGGTGCCCAGTGTCATTGGAGCCAACAGATCAAGACTGAGTTTTGTTCAGAATCAAAGGAAACTTTATATTTTGAAAACAGAATGGAGAGGTGAGAGCGTGCACTACCCCGCAGGCTGTGGGCTGGGCTGCTGTGTAGGGATCCCGGCAGCGTCAGCGGGAGGGATGGGATGGAGTACTCAAGGGCTGGGTTGGCTGCAGCTCAGGCTCTATGTCGCGGAGTCTGCATGGGACCCCGCTAGCTGAGGTGTCGACCCAGCCATTCTGCACTAGGAAATCGGGTCTGAAGTGCCGGGTGTGGGACCTCTGCATGTGGAACCCTAGGAGCACGTGAAATTAGAAAAAGCACAAAGGTAAAACTGTTTAGACTTTATTTTATTGCCCAGATTCTCGTTTTATCTCCCAGGAATTTTTAATGAACATTGCCGGAGACGAACACCTCCTCTGTTTTTGTCGCGTTCCTCATTCTTGGGGTGCTGAGGGTGCAAACCCCTCTTTTGTAACTGCTTCATGCTGAGGTGGGAGCCCTCATACACGGGGGGAGGGGCAAAACTTCTCCCCAGCAGCCTTCAGGTGAGGTTGATTGCCCCAAGGCCTCCTGCCTCACTGCTTGTCCACCTGAGCACCAGCATTGGAAGTGTTATAGATTCTAATGACCTTTAAGGGTCCAGGAAAGAGATGCACAGTGATGCTGCGGTGGCAGGTTTCACCCCACCCCACATTTGTTCGGCGACCTTAGGCTGACGGTTTTTGCCAGCCTAGATGCACTGTCCAGTAGTCTGTGCTTTCTTTAATTAGGTCCCTGAATTAATGTACAAACAGCACCATGTGTCAGAGCCCTGCCCGCTCAACTCCGAGACAGTCCAGGTTTGGTGGTGATCCAGGACCATGACGTCCACTGAGTCAACGGCCTTTTGAAGTAGCCAGCAGTCCAGCTGGTCATATTGGCCACCATTACCGTGGTGTCTGTAGGGTTTTCTATGGTGAAATCGTGATATACGTTTCCTCCGCCAAGCTTGTTAGCTCCCGTCTGGGTGCAGTAAGTCCTCCAAGCAGTAGTCTGCTCTTTCGGGGCACAGACTTGTTTTCTGAGAGAAACTCCAGGTCAAGTGATGGTCACACGTGTCTTCTTGGGGGCCCATTGCCCCCGTTTGTCTCTCTGGAGGTTGGAGTTGGAGGGCCTCCTCACTCCACGTCAGTGTGTCCCCAGAGCGACCCCTGCAACTTCAGGGCATGATGGGTGGTTAGGATCACCACGTGGGGTCCTTTTCCCTTAGGAGGGAGCTGGCCTTGTGGGCTGCTGATTTCCAGCTTTTTAGATACCCCAGTATCCTGGCCTGATGGGGCGGTGGGCAAAGCCCTTGGTGACCATAGTTTATCATACCTGAAGGGCATTCTTGTGTTGCCCCATTTCAAGTGGTCCCAGTTTTTGCCCTAAGGCTCCAAGGGCGTTTAACCTTTGACCGGGTACGTAAAGGACAAAGGGTTTAGCTAAATTAGGGAGTTCCTGGGCAAGGGTCTGAATTGACTGCTCTTTCCATTCTTGAAAGGCTGCTTCTGGATTCTATTCAAAAGGATCATCATCTTTTCGTGTCAGTGTTTCATGTAGAGGCCCAGCTATTAGACTGTAGTTAGGGATCCAGATGCAGAAAACCTTGGCCTCCCCAGGAACCCCTAAGCTGTCTTCTAGTTTTAGAAGAGGTAAGGCTGCAAATGGCTTCTTCCCTATCCTGGGATGCGTTTCTCCGAATATCTGTGAGAATGAAGCCCAGGCATGTCGCCTTAGCCTGAGATATTTGAGCCTTGTTCTTGGACACCTTTTATTCTTCCTTGGCTAGGTAGTTCAGAGGCGTCTTTAGTAGGCCTGGCGATCAGAATGTCATCTGCATATTGAAGGAGGGTTCCCTTTTACAGAGGTAGAACTTTTAGGTCTTTAGAGGACATTTCCCCAATGATGGCGTGGGGATTTTTGAACCATTGGGGCAGGACGGCCCAGCATTATTGCTTTTGTTGCATGTTGTGTCTTGCCACCCACAAGCCAAAAATTCTTGTGACTCTGAGATGAATGGAATACAGAAGAAGGCATCATTGAAGTCTAATACAGAATGCCATCGCCTGGTGGATGTTAGAATGACCAGCAGGGTGTAGGAAATAGGAGCTACTTGATGTATATCCTCGGTGGCTTCACTGACTGTCCTGATATACTTTACCAGGTCTCCAGCAGCCCATGGGGCTCTCGTGGTCAGGCCAATCCCAGGATATGGAGCTCACCTGGGCTGCACACCCCACCTCACAGCCCACGGGGCTCTCGTGGTCAAGTCCTTCCTAGGGTATGGAGCTCACCTGTGGAGCTACACAGCAGCCCATGGGGCTCTCATAGTCAGGCCTTTACCAGTATATGGAGCTCCCCTGGGCATGTACCCCAGCAGGGCTGGACACACAGGAACCGTGCACATAGCCCACCTTGCAGAGAACCCACAGCTCCCCTGTCGCTCACAGCTGACACAGAACACCTCAGTGCAGGGCTTGAACTAACAAACAGCAGCTCTGACAGGTCTGTGACCCTGTGTATCACTCTGTGTGGCCTCTCTCTGCCTGGTCTTCCAGACACTTCCACTGCAGCCAGGGCAACAGGCCTCTGTCTCCACCCACCATCACTCCTCTCCCTGACTCCTTGGTTCCTCTCGTTAGGATAGGGTCTTCTTGAAGTTGTTTTCCACTCATGGACCACATAAAATGATAAGAAAATAAGCCGCAGCTGCAGCCCCTTGTCTATCCTGACTCTCAAGAGCCCACACCTGTTCCTTGGGCCTGGCCCGTTTAGCAAGACCCATTTTCTGCAACTGTGAGCCCCTGAGGGGTGAGGATTGGCTGATTTGGGCAGCCTGACACCGCCTGCCAGCCCTCCCCAGGTGTGCCTGGGTTGAGGTCAATATAAACACCTCTCCAGTCAGCAAGAGCTCCTGTAGCTGTGCCTGACGCCATATTCTCTGCCCCGTCAGCAGTATCGGGGCTGGGGTGGTGGGAGGGTGTGAGGCGCCGTGGCTTTGTGTGTGGTCCAGTGTGAGTGGGGCTCTGCTGGACTTTCTGCAGGAGTTGCCAGGCTGCCACCTGCTAACGAAGAGAATGTGTCACCTATACCTGCCGCTGGAATTTCTCCCCAGGCAGAGGTGAGGAAGTAAAAAAGCAGTGGGGGCCGTGGCAGGAGGGGTATCTCAGGCAGGGAAATGGAAAGCTTCCAGAAGAGCATCTGTTGCCAGGACCATCCTGGCTGTCCTGCAGGCACCACGTCGGCCTGCATGCTGTCGCTGGTGTGGCTCCACAGCCCTTCCTCTAGGCTTGCAAGTTCTTGTACATATTCAGGTGTTTTACCTGGAAAGGGTGGGAAGATTTCAGCTGCAGCAGGACTGGGGCTCAGCTCACATTTACTCACAAACGCCTCGACATAGTCCCCCAGCTTTTCAATGAGGGTGTTCCTTGTGGGTTGGAGCGCTGCTGACTGCATGGGAGATGATTTCCCACTTCTGACCAACTTAAGAATTTTTTACCACTGGAGCAAGTGCCCTGATACGATTTTCCTCTGTATAACTGGTGGGTTGGGTTTTTTTTTTTCCTTTTTTATTTTTTGGTTCAAGGTAGGTTTTATTTATTCCTCTTTTTTTTTTAATTTAGAGATATAAACATGGAAATAATGCATTAATATAAAGACGTCTATATGAAGGGGAAAACTTCTTTTCTGTTTTATTTTATTAAATGTTATTTATTTATTTTTAATTTTTTAAAATTTATTTATTTCTTTTATAAGCAGGTTCTTATTGGATATCTATTTTATACATATAAGTGTGCACATGTGAATCCCAGTCTCCCAATTCATCCCACCACCACCCTCACATGGCGTTCCCCCTTGGTGTCCATATGTTTGTTCTCTACATCTGTGTCTCTATCTCTGCCCTGCAAACCGGTTCATCTGTACCAATTGTCTAGGTTCCACATATATGCATTAATATACAATATTTGTTTTTCTCTTTCTGACATACTTCACTCTGTATGACAGTCTCTAGGTCCATCAAGGTCTCTACAAATGACCCAATTTCAATCCTATGTATGGCTGAGTAATATTCCATTGTATATGTGTACCACATCTTTATCCATTCGTCTGTCTGTGGGCACTTAGGTTGCTTTCATTACCTGGCTATTGTAAATAGTGCTGCAATGAACATTGTGGTGAATGTGTCTTTTTGATTTATGCTTTTCTCTGGGTATATGCCCAACAGTGGGATTGCTGGATTATATGGTAATTCTATTTTTAGTTTTTTAAGGAACCTCCATTCTGTTCTCCATAGAGACTGTATCGATTTACATTCCCAACAATAGTGGAAGAAGGTTCCTTTTCTCCACACCCTCTCCAGCATTTGTTGTTTGTAGATTTTCTCATGATGCCCATTCTAACAGGTGTGATGTGATACCTCATAGTAGTTTCGATTTCCATTTCTCTAATAATTAGTGATGTTGAGCAGATTTTCATGTGCGTCTTGGCCATCTCTATGTCTTCTTGGAAGAAATGTCTATTTAGATCTGCTTCCATTTTTGTATTGGGTTTTTTGTCTTATTAATGTTGACCTGCATGAGCTGTTTATATATATTGGAGATTAATCATTTGTCCATTGATTCGTTTGCAAATATATTCTGCCATTCTGAGGGTTGTCTTTTCGTCTTGTTTGTAGTTTCCTTTGCTTTGCAAAAGCTTTTACGTTTCATTAGGTCCCATCTGTTTAGCTTCTTTTTTTATTTCATTACTATAGGAGATGGATCAAAAACAGATCTTGCTGTGATTTACGTCAGAGTATTCTTCATAAGTTTTCCTCTCAGAGTTTTATACTGTCCGGTCTTACATTAAGGTCTCTAATCCATTTTGAATATATTTTTATGTATGGTGTTGGGGAGTTTTCTAATTTCATTTTTTACATGTAGCTTTCCATATTTCCCAGCACCACTGATTGAAGAGACTGTCTTATCTCCATTGTATAGTCTTGCCTTCTTTGTCATACATTAGTTGACCATAGGTGTGTAGGTTTATCCCTGGGCTTTCTTTTTTTCCTTTTACACGTTTATTGGAGTATAATTGCTTTACAATGGAGTGTTGGTTTCTGCTGTATAACAAAGTGAATCAGCTATATATATACAAATATCACCAGATCCCCTTCCTCTTGCATGTCCCTCCCATATTCCATATCCCACCTCTTTATGTGGTCACAAAGCACCGAGCTGATATCCCTGTTCTATGTGGCTTCTTCCCAGTAGCTATCGGTGTTACATGTGGTAATGTATTTATGTCCAAGCCACTCTCTCACTTCGTCCGAGCTTACCCATAGCCTTTCCGGTGTCCTCAAGTCCTTTCTCTACATCTGTGTCCTTAATCCTGTCCTGCCACTAGGGTCTTCAAAATCTTTTTTTTTTTTCTTCATTAGATTCCGTATATCTCTGTTAACATACAGTATTTGTTTTTCCCTTTCTGACTTACTTCACTGTGTAGGACAGATTCTAATCCATCCACCTCAGTACAAATAACTCAGTTTTGCTTCTTTTTATGGCTGAGTAATATTCCATTGTATATATGTGCCAGATCTTCTTTATCCATTCATCTGTCGATGGACACTTAGGTTGCTTCCATGTCCTGGCTATTGTAAATAGAGCTGCAATGAATATTTTTGTACATAACACTTTTTGAATTATGGTTTTCGTAAGGCAAATGCCCAGTAGTTGGATTGTTGTGTCCTATGGTACTTCTATTGTTAGTTATTTAAAGGAACCTCCGTACTGTTCTCCCTAGTGCCCATATCAATTTACATTCCCACCCACAGTGCGAGTGTGTTCCCTTTTCTCCAATAAAGGCCTCTCCAGCATTTATTGTTTTGTAGATTTTTTTGATGATTGCCACTCTGACTGCTGTGAGGTGATACCTCATGGTAGTTTTGATTTGCATTTCTCTAATGATTAGTGATGTTCAGCATCCTTTCATGTGTTTCTTGGTAATCTGTATATCTTCTTTGGAGAAATGTCTATTTAGGTCTTCTGCCCGTTTTTGTATTGGGTTGTTTGTTTTTGTGATATTGAGCTACATGAGGTGCTTGTAAAGTTTGGAGATTAATCCTTTATCAATTGCTTCATTTGAAAATATTTTCTCAAATTCTGAGGGTTGTTTTTGCATCGTGTTTATGTTTTCTTGTACTGTGTAAAAGCTTTTAAGTTTCATTAGGTCCCATTTGTTGATTTCTGTTTTTATTTCCATTTCTCTAGGAGGTGGGTCAAAAAGGATCTTGCTGTGATTTATGTCACAGAGTGTTCTGCCTATGGTTTCCTCTAAGTGTTTTATCTTGTCTGGTCTTATATTTAGATCTCTAATTAATTTAGAGTTTATTTTTGTGTATGGTGTTATGGAGTGTTCTAATTTCATTCTTTTATGTGTAGGGGTCCAGTTTTCCCAGCACCAATTACTGAAGAGACTGTCTTTTCTCCAATGTATATCCTTAGCTCCTTTGTCATAGATGAGATAGCCATAGGTATGTAGTTTTATCTCTGAGCTTTCTGTCCTGTTCCATTGATCTGTGTTTATGCCAATCTACATACACTTGATTCCATTATGGAGACATATAAATACATAGGTTTCAAGATTATTACCAGTCAGATATATTCCTCTTCAGTGAATAGGGTGTTTTGTGTCCAGATCATTGAGAAAGGAGTAGGTGTTGTCTATTACATATTTGGTATATGGAATGGTATCTGTGCTAATTTCAAACTCTGCTTTTACACATCACCCCACGTCACCTTTCCCCTTAAGGAGGCATAAGTGTGTTTTCTAAATGTGTAACTCTGTTCTCTTTTGAAATTCAGTTCATGTGTATCCATGTTTACATTCCCTCTATAAGTGATATATTACAATAAGTTTCTTTTTCTTTGTGGCTCATTTCCCTTAGCATCATCATACCTAAAGCCACTCATTATGCTGCTATTGGCCTTATGACATTGATTTTATGTCTGAGTGACATTCCATTGTATATAAGTACCAGGACATCTTTATCCATTATTTTCCCTTTCGTGGGATATTTAAAGTGTACCAAAGTCGAGGTTCTTGTAAACAGAGCAGCCCTAAACTTTGGACTGGCTGTGTTTTGTGGATTTCCAGTTTTCCCAAAATACACGCCCATGAGTGGAAGTGTTCTATGCTCTGTAACTCTGTTTTAGAAAACAACATACAGTTCTCCAGAGAGGCTGTTGGCAATTTACATCCTGTCCATCGGCGTAAGCAGGCTCCCTTTTCTCCATGGCCTGTCCTGTATTTGTGGTTTTTACACTATTTGCGGATGGCCCTTTTGACCGGAGGTAAGTGACACTTCTATGTAGGGTGGATTTGCAATGCCTGATGGCTTGCTTGGCCAAAAAGGGCGTATGCATTTTTTTCCCGAATATATTCAAGAAAATACACATACTCCCTTTTCGTCCAAGGGCAACATTGTCGAAGTTCTGTCGCTTTTCATGGGCTTTAAAGACGACTCCAATCTACCTCTTGAAATCTGTTTCCTTCAATTCTGCCTTGCTTTCAAATCCTCTTCACTGCCTTACTTCAATATATTTCTGGATGATAGTTGTCCTTTATAACTCTGCAAGTTTGTGAATTGCTGTGCCCCTGATTTCCATTTTTCAAATCACATATTTGTGAGCTTGCTGCAATACCGCAGGATGGCTTTAGGCCCTAGTCTTGTCCCGGGGTTGCAGGCTGAGCCTGTGTTTAATTCTTCTTCCTGGTGGGAAACTAGAGTGACATGTGCCCATCCAAACATCTACAGTTAATGTCTCATTTGTTTCCCCTCTTCCTGTTCATCCTCTGCACAATTTGCAAACTGTGCATAACAGGAGGGTAAAGGCGCTGACACTCCAAGTGTGGAGATTTTTAGTAATGCAGATGGAATGGCGAAGCCGAGCACGATGAAAGGAAAAATGAGGTACCTTTTAGAAAACTTTCCCGATTACACAGTGTACCATCCACTGGGTTTCCCAAGCATGTCTTAACTGTAGGAAGATTCCCTTAAACCTGGAGAGTTGTGGCCACTAGAATGGGTAGCACACAGTATTGCTCTAAGTGGTGTTCTTTTGCTCACACAACCTCAGCAATCTTGTCAGACCCAAGTGTCCAGTCTTATGTCTCATCAAGCTGTGGGTGTAAAGGTGGTCAATCCAGGTTGCATCACAGGCCTTGAACGTAATTTTTAAGACTTTCTCCCTGTTTCGCTGTTTTTCCACTTTGCTTTTGAAATTTATTTTTATAAGGGGGTTTAGCTGCATTTCAGTGCTGTGTTCATGTCATTATACACACACATGATTCATTTTTGGAGACATGAGAATACATATGATTTAAAATTCTTACTAGTCACATATATTCCTCTTCAATGAATAGGGGTTGTTGAGTCCAGTTAATTTTGCCGGGAGTAGGTGCTGTTTATAACATACTTGGTTTATGGAACGATATCTATGCTAATTAAGGACTGTGGATTTATGCGTCACCCCAACTCGCCTTTCCCCTTAATCAGGCAGAAGTTTGTTTTCTAATGTGTGACTCTGTTGTGTTTGTAATTCAGTTCATGTGTAGCCATGTGTACATTCCCGCTATGAGTGATATCTTATGATAAGTTTCATTGTTCTGTTGTCTTTCCTAACTCAGATCATGTGTAGCCATGTTTACAGGACCTTCATAAGTGATATCTTCTGATAAGTTTCTTTTTCTCTGTGACTTATTTCACTTAGAATCATCGTACCTGAATCCACTCATTTTGCTGCTACTGCCCTTATGAGATTGATTTCATGGCTGAGGGATATTCCATCGTACGAAAGTACAACAATTTCTTGAAGCATTTTTGTCTTTCCTGGGATATTTAAGGTGTACCCAAGTTGAGGTTCTTGTAATCAGTGCAGCCCTAAATTTCGGGGTGGCTCTGACTTATTGATTTTCAGTTTTCCCAAGGTATCTTCCATAGACTGAAAGTGCCCTTGGGTCTGTAGCTCTGTTGTTTACTTGTTTGAGGGAACACAATGCACCCCTCCAGAGAGGCGGTTGGCAATTTACATCCTGCCCTTCAGCATAACCAGGCTCCCTGTTCTCCAGCGCCTGTGTTGCCTTTGTCGTTTTTACACATTTTGCGATGTCCCTTTTGACCTGTGGGAAGTGAAACTTCTTTGTAGTGCAGATTTGCATTGCCTGCCTAGTTGCTTGGCCAAAATGGGCATAAGCGTTTTCTCCTGAATATATTCAGGAGAAAACGCATACGCCCTTTTTGGCCAAGTGCATCATTGTCGAAGTTGTGCCCCTCTTCCTGTGCTTTAAAGGTGATTCCAATGTACCTCTTGAAATCTCTTTCCTGCTATTCTGGCTCGCTTTCAAGTCCGCCTCGGTGCCTTCCCTCAACAGATTTTTGGACGATAGTTGTCCTTTATTACTCTGCCAGTTTGTGAATTGCTGTGCCCCTGAGCTCCATTTTTCAACTCGTTTTTGTGAGCTGACGGCAGATACAAAACTTTGGTTCAGGAACTATACTGGTTCCCGGTGGGTTGCTGAGACTTTGGTTAATACTTCTTCCTTCCGGGAACTTAGAGTGACATGTGCCCGTCGAAATGCCTAACAGCTACTCTCTCATTGGTTCTCCCTCTTCCCTTTCATCCTCTACCAAATTGGCAACCTGTGCGAAACAGGAGTTTAAAGGGGCTGTCTCTCCAAGTTGGGAGATTGATAATAAAGCAGTTGGAAAGTCAAACCGGATCACCAGGAGAGGGAATATTAGTTGAGTTTTAGAAACCTTTCGTATTCACAGTGTGTCCAGTCTCTAGGTTTCCCATACATGTTATAGCTGTAGTAATATTCCCTTCAACCTGGAGAGTTGGGACACTTGGAATGTGTGCCACACATAACTTCTTTAAATGGTCTGCATTTGCTCACCGAATCTCACCAATCCTCTCAGACCCACGTGTCCAGCCTTTTGCCACATCCAGCTGTTGTTGTAGATAGGGTCTTTCCAGGTTTCCTCAGAGACCCTGAAGGAATTGTAAATAATTTCCCTGTTTTTTTTTTGTTTGTTTGTTTTTGAATCTCCTTTTTACAGTGGGTTTGAGCTGATTCTCACTGCCATGTTTATGCCAGTCTAAACAAAATTGATTCCCTTACGGACACATATCAATACATAGTTTTTAAGATTCTTACTAGTCAGATATATTCCTCTGCTGGAAATATGGGGTTTTGAGTCCCTTTCACTGAGGAAAGTGTAGGTCTTGTCTAATCCGTATTTGGTTTTTGGAACGTTACTTGTACTAATTTCAAACTCTGGTTTTATGCATCACCCCACCTCTCATTCCCCTTAAGCAGGAATTAGAGTGTTTACTAAATGTGACAGTTTGTTCTCTTTCCTAACTCAGTTCATGTGTAGCCATGCTTACAGGACCTTCATAAGTGTTATATTATGATAAGTTTATTTTTATCTCTGACTTATTTCACTTAGAATCATCGTACCTGAATCCACTCATTTTGCTGCTACTGCCATTATGACATTGATTTCATGGCTTAGGGATATTCCATCGTACACAAGAAACACAATTTCTTCAACCGTTTTGTCTTTCCTGGGATATTTAAAGTGTACCCAAGTTGAGGTTCTTGTAAGCAGTGCAGCCCTGAATTTTGGGGTGGCTCTGCCTTATTGATTTTCAGTTTTCCCAAGGTATATTCCATAGACTAGAAGTGCCCTTGGCTCTGTAGCTCTGTTGTTTACTTGTTTTAGGGAACACACTGCACTCCGCCAGAGAGGCAGTTAGCAATTTATATCCTGCCAATCAGCATAACTAGGCTCCCTGTTCTCCTGGGCCTGTCTTGCCTTTCTGGATTTTACACATTTGCGGATGTCCCTTTTGACCAGTGGGAAGTGATACTTCTTTGTAGTGCAGATTTGCATTGCCCGCTTACTTGCTTGGCCAAAAAGGGCGTATGCGTTTTCTCCTGAATATATTCAGGAGAAAACGCATACGCCCTTTTTGGCCAAGTGCATCATTGTCAAAATTGTGCCCCTCTTCCTGTGCTTTAAAGGCAATTCCAATATACCTCTTGAAATCTGTTTCCTGTATTCTGGCGCAATTTCAAGTCTGCCTCATTGCTTTACCTCAACAGATATTTGGAGGACTGTTGTCCTTTATCACTCTGCCAGTTTGTGAATTGCTGTGCCCCTGAGCTCCATTTTTCAACTCTTTTTTTGTGAGCTGACCGCAAGTCCAAAATTTTGGTTCAGGACCTATACTTGTTCCCGGCGGGTGGCTGAGACTTTGGCTAATTCTTCTTTCTGACAGGAATTAGAGTGACATGTGCCCGTCCAAATGCCTAAGAGCTACTCTCTTATTGGTTCTCCCTCTTCCCTTTCATCCTCTGCCAAATTGGCAACCTGTGCGAACCAGTAGGTCAAAGGGGCTGTCTCTCCAAGTTTGGACATTGATAGTAAAGCAGTTGGAAAGTCAAACCGGAGCGCCAGGAGAGGGAATATTAGTTGAGTTTTAGAAACCTTTCGTATTCACAATGTGTCCATTCTCTAGGTTTCTCATACATGTTATAGCTGTAATAATATTCCCTTGAACCTGGATAGTTGGGACCCTTGGCATGTGTGCCATGCATTAGTACTTTAAATGGTCTGCATTTGCTCACCGAATCTCACCAATCCTCTCAGTCCCAAGTGTCCAGACTTATGCCACATCCAGCTGTCGTTGTAGATAGGGGCATTCCAGGTTTCATCAGAGCCCTTGAAGGAATTGTATAGAATTTCCCTGTTTTTTTGTTTTGTTTTTCAAATTCATTTTAATAGTGGTTTTGAGCTGATTCTCACTGCCATGTTTATGCCTGTCTAGACACACTTGATTCCCTTACGGAGACATATCAATACATTGATTTTAAGATTCTTACTAGTCAGATATATTCCACTGCGGGAAATATGGTGTTTTGAGTCCCTTTCACTGAGGAAGGTGTAGGTCTTGTCTTTTCCATAGTTGGTTTTTGGAACGGTACCTGTACTAATATCACACTCTCGATTTATGCATCACCCCACCTCTCCTTCCCCCTTAAGCAGGCATAAGAGTGTTTTCTAAATGTGAGACTCTGTTCTCTTTCCTAACTCAGTTCATGTGTAGCCATGTTTACAGGACCTTCATAAGTGATATATTATGATAAGTTTCTTCTTCTCTGTGACTTACTTCACTTAGAATCATCGTACCTGAATCCACTCATTTTGCTAACTCGCCCTATGACATTGATTTCATGGCTGCGGTGTATTCCATTGTATGTAAGTATCACAATTTCTTGGACCATTTTTGTCTTTCCTGAGATATTTAAGGTGTATACAAGTTGTTGTTCTTGTAAGCAGTGCAGCCCTCAATTCTGTGTTTGCTCTGTCTTATTGATTTTCAGTTTTCCCAAGGTATCTTCCCTAGACTGGAAGCGTCCTTGGCTCTGTAGCTCTGTTGTTTACTTGTTTTAGGGAACACAATGCACTCCTCCAGAGAGGCAGTTGTCAATTTACATCCTGCCCATCATCATAACTAGGCTCCCTGTTCTCCAGGGCCTTTCTTGCCATTCTGATTTTTACACATTTTGCGGATGTCCCTTTTTACCGGTGGGAAGTGATACTTCTTTGTACTGCAGATCTGAATTGCCCGCTTGCTTGCTTGGCCAAAAAGGGCGTATGCATTTTCTCCTGAATATAATCTGGAGAAAACGCATACACCCTTATTGGCCAAGTGCATCATTGTCTAAGTTGTGCCCCTCTTCCTGTGCTTTAAAGGCAATTCCAATGTACCTCTTGAAATCTGTTTCCTGCTATTCTGGCTCGCTTTCAAGTCGGCCTCGTTGCCTTCCCTCAACAGATTTTTGGAAGATTCTTGTCCTTTATTACTCTGCCGGTTTGTGAATTGCTGTGCCCCTGAGCTCCATTTTTCAACTCGTTTTTTTGTGAGCTGACCGCAAGTCCCAAATGTTGGTTCAGGACCTATACTGGTTCCCGGCGGTTGGCTGAGACTTTGGTTAATTCTTCTTCATGCCGGGAAATTAGAGTGACATGTGCCCATCCAAATGCCTAACAGCTACTCTCTCATTGGTACTCCCTCTTCCCTTTCATCCTCTGCCAATTTGGCAACCTGTGCGAACCAGGAGGTTAAAGGGGCTGTCTCTCCAAGTTGGGAGATTGATAGTAAAGCAGTTGGAAAGTGAAACCGGAGCACGAGGAGAGGGACTATTAGTTGAGTTTTAGAAACCTTTCGTTTCTTCACAGTGTGTCCATTCTCTAGGTTTCCCGTACATGTTATAGCTGTAGTAATATTCCCTTCTACCTGGAGAGATGGGACCCAAGGAATGGGTGCCACGCATTATTGCTTTAAAGGGTCTGCATTTGCTCACCAAATCTCACCATTCCTCTCAGTCCCAAGTGTCCAGCCTTATGCCACATCCAGCTGTCATAGATAGGGTCATTCCAGGTTTGATCAGAGCCCCTGAAGGAATTGTAAATAATTTCCCTGTTTTTTTGTTTTGTTTTTAAATTCCTCTTTATCGTGGGTTTCAGCTGATTTTCACTGCCATGTTTATGCGAGTCTAGACACACTTGATTCCCTTACGGAGACATATCAATACATAGGTTTTAAGATTCTTACCAGTCAGATATATTCCTCTGCGGAGAATAGGGGTGTTGAGTCCCGTTCACTGAGGAAGGAGTAAGTCTTGTCTATTCTGTATTTGCATTATGGAATGGTACCTGTGCTAATATCAAACTCTGGTTTTATGCATCTCCCCACCTCTCCTTTTCCCTTAAGCAGGCATAAGTATGTTTTCTCTATGTGAGACTCTGTTCTCTTTACTAATTCAGTTCATGTGTACCCATGTTTACATTTCCTTCATAAGTGATATCTTATGTCAGAATGCTCCATGGCTCTTGTCATCATAATGCTCCATGATGCTTGTCACCACGATTATCCATGGCCTTCTCATCACAATACTCCACGGTCTTGCCATCACATTGCTCCATGCCCTGGTCACCTCAATGCTCCATGTCCCTTGTCATCACAATTCTCCACGTCCTTGTCATCACAATGCTTCTTGACACTTCTCATCACAATGATATATGCTGTTGTCATCACAATTCTGCATGCACTTGTCATAACAATGCTCCATGACACCTGTCATAACAAGCTCCATGTTCTTGTCATCACGATGTTTCAAGACCTGGTCATTAAAATTCTCAATGGCCCTTGTCATCACAATGCTCCTTTACCTTTGTCATCACAATCCTCCATGACACTTGGCATCACAATGCTCCATGTCACTGACATCACAATGGACCATGACATATGTCATCAAAATGCTCCCTGACACCTGTCTTCACTATAATCCATGACGTTGTCATCACAATGTTCCATGCTCTTGTCATCACAATGCACGATTCCCACTGTCATCACAATAATCCGTGAAACTTGTCAGACCAATGCTCCATGCCCCTGTCATCACAATGCTCCTTGCCCTTGACATCCCAATGCTCCATGACCCCTGTTATCACAAGGCTCCGTGACTCCATTCATCTCAATGCTTCATGATCTTTGTCCTCACAATGGTCAATGCCCTCGTCATCACAAGTCTCTATGACCTATGTCACCACAATGCTCCATGAACTTTTCATCACAATGCTCCGTGACCCTTGTCATCACAATGCTCCATGCCTTTCTCAGCACAATACTCAATGAGACTTGTCATCACAATGCTCCATGCGCTTGTCAACACAATGCTCCACTAGATTGTCATCACAATGCTCCATGCACTTCTCATCAAAATGCTCTGTCACCACTGATATCACAATATTCCATCAGTAGTCATCACAATACTCCATCACCCTTGTCATCACAATGTTCCATGACCCCTGTCATGACAATACTACATGCCCTTATGATCACAGTTCTCCATGACCCCTGACATCACAGTGCTCCATAACCCATGTCATCAAAATGCTCCATGCCCCTTGTCATTACAGTGCTCCATGACCATCGTCATCACAATTATCCATGGTCTTCTCATCACAATGCTCAACGGTCTTGCCATCACAATGCTGCATGCCTTGGTCATCACAATGCTCCATGTCTTTGGTGATCACAGTTCTCCACGTCCTTGGAATCACTATGCTCCATGACACTTCTCCTCACTGTGTTAAATGCTTTGTCATCACAATTCTCTATGCACTTTTCATCGCAGTGCTCCATGACGCCTGTCATGGCCAGCTCCTTGTGGTTGTAATCACAATGCTTCATGAATTGTCATCAAAATTATCAATGGCCCTTGTTATCACAATGCTCCATGCCCTTGTCAACACAGTGCTCCAAGCCCTTGTCATCACAATGCTCTATTACCTTTGTCATCACAATCCTCCATGACACTTGGTATCACAATGCTCCATGGCATTGTCATCACAAGGGACCATGACATATGTCATCACAATGCTCCTTGACACCGGTCTTCACAATAATCCATGACCTTTTCATCACAATGATCCATGCCCTTGTCATAACAATGCACCATGCCCACTGTCATCACAATATTCCATGAAACCTGTCAGACCAATGATCCATGTCCCTGTCATCACATTTCTCCGTGACCCTTGTCATCACAATGCTACATGACATTGTCATCACAATGCTCCATGCGCTTGTCATCATAATTCTCCATTACCATTGTCATCAAAATCCTCCATGAAACTTGGGATCACATTGCTTCAAGCCCTTGTCATCAAAATGCTCCATGTTCCTTGAAATCAAAATGATCCATGACCTCTGTCATCAATATGCTCCAAACACTTGTGATCACAATGTTCGTTAACTCTTGTCATCACAACACACTTTGATGCCTGTCATCACAAATATCCATGGACTTCTCATGACAATGCTCCATGAACTTTGTCATCACAATGATCAATACACTTATCATCACAATGCTCCCTGTCATTTCTCCACAGAATGCTCCTTGAACCGTGTCATGAAAAGGCTCCATGCACTTTTCATCACAATGCTCCATGCCATTGTCATCACAACACATCACAAGCTTGTCATCAGTGTCCTCCATGACCCTTGTCATCACAATGCTCCATGACACTTGTCATCACAATGCTCCATGCCCATGTCATTACAGTGCTCCATGACGCTCGTCATCACAATTATCCTTGGTTTTCTCATCACAGTGCTCCACGGTTTAGCCATCACAATGTTCCATGACACTTCTCATCACAATGTTACATGATCTTGTCATCACAATTCTCCATGCACTTGTCATCGCAATGCTCCATGACCCGTCATAGCAAGCTCCATGTGCTTTGCATCAAAATGCTTCACAACCTTGTCATCAAAATTCTCAATGGCGCTTGTCATCACAATGTTCCATGCCCTTTTCATCACAATGCTCCATGCCCTTGTCATCACAATGCTCCATGACCCCTCACATCACAATGCTCCGTGACTCCAGTCATCACAATGCTTCATGACCTTTGTCCTCACAAAGGTCCATGCCCTTGTCACACAAGGCTCTGTGACCTTTGTCACCACAATGCTCCATGCCCTTGTCATCTCAATGCTCCATGCCCACTGTCATCACAATAATCCATGAAACTTGTCAGACCAATGTTATATGACACTGTCATCATATTGCTCCATGCCCTTGCCCTCACAATGCTCCATGACCGCTGTCATCACAGTGCTCCGTGACTCCAGTCATCACAATGATTCATGACCTTTCTCATCACAGTGGTCCATGACCTCGTCACACAAGGCTCTGTGATCTTTGTCACCATAATGCTCCATGAAATTTTCATCACAATGCAGTGTCCCTTGTCATCACAATGCTCCATGCCTTTGTCAGCACAATGCTCCATGACACTTGTCATCAAAATGCTCCATGCACTTGTCATCACAATGCCCCAAGACCCCTGTAATCACAACGCTCCATGTCCTTGTTATCACAAAGCTCCATGACGCATGTCATCATAATGCTGCATTGCCTTCTCGTCACAATGCTCCATGCCCTTGTAATCACATTGCTTCAAATCCCCTGTAATCTCAATGCTCCATGCACCTTTTCATCAAAATGCTCCATAAACCTTGTGATCACAACACTCCATGCACTTCTCCTCAAAATGCTTTCTCACCACTGATATCACAATGTTCCATCACTAGTCATCACTATACTCCCTCACCCCTGTCATCACAATATTCCATGACCCCTGTAATCACAATTCTCCATGCACTTGTCATCACAAAGCTCCATGACTCATGTCATCAGAATGCTCCATGGCCTTCTCATCACAATGCTCCATGCCCTTGTCATCACAATGCTCCAACACCCCTGTAAACAGAATTCTCCATGCCCCTTTTCATCTCAATGCTCCATGAACCCTGTCATCATAATTCTCCGTGCCCATAACCATAATATTTCATGCTATTGTCATCACAATGAAATCAAAATGCTCAATGACCTCTGTCATCACAATGCACCAAACCCTTCTGATCACAATGTTCCATAACACTTGTCATCACAATGCCCCATGACGCTCATCATCACAATTATGCAAGGTCTTCTCATCACAATGCTCCATGACCTTTGTCACCACAATGCTCAGTACACTTGGAATCACAATGCTCGCTGACACTTGTCATCAGTATGCTCCTTGAGCACTCTCATGACAAGGCTCCATGCCTTTTTCAACACAATGATCCATTCCCTTTTCATCACAATGCTCCAAGACCCCTGTTATCAAAATGCTCCGTGACTCCAGTCATCAAAATGCTTCATGACATTTGTCATCACAATGGTCCATGACCTCATCACACAAAGCTCTGTGACCTTTCTCACCACAATGCTCCATGAAATTTTTATCACAATGCTCTGTGACACTTGTCATCAAAAAGCTCCATGCATTTGTCAGCACAATGCTCCATGAAATTTTTATCACAATGCTCTGTGACCCTTGTCATCACAAAGCTCCATGCCTTTGTCAGCACAATGCTCCATAACCCATGTCATCAAAATGCACCATGCACTTTTCATCACAATGCTCCACATCCTTGTCATCAAAATGCTCCATAAACCTTGTCATCACAGTGCTCCATGCACTTCTCCTCAAAATGCCTTCTCACCACTGATATCACAATGTTCCATCACTAGTCATCACAATACTCCCTCACCCCTGTCATCACAATATTCCATGACCGCTGTAATCACAATTCTCCATGCCCTTGTCATCAAAAAACTCCATGACCCATGTCATCAGAATGCTCCAGGGCCTTCTCATTACAATGCTCCAAGCCCTTGTCATCACAATGCTCCAACACCCCTGTAATCACAATGCTGCATGCCCCTTTTCATCTCAATGCTCCATGAAAACTGTCATCACAATTCACCGTGCCCATCACCATAATATTTCATGCTATTGTCATCACAATGAAATCAAAATGCTCAATGACCTCTGTCATCACAATTCACCAAACCCTTCTGATCACAATGTTCCATAACACTTGTCATCACAATGCCCCATGACTCACGTCATCACAGTTATTCAAGGTCTTCTCATCAAAATGCTCCATGACCTTTGTCACCACAATGCTCAATACACCTGGCATCACAATGTTCGCTGACACTTGTCATCAGTATGCTCCTTGAATATTTTCATGACAAGGCTCCATGCCTTTTTCATCACAATGATCCATTCCCTTTTCATCACAATGCTCCAAGACCACTGTTATCACAATGCAACGTGACTCCAGTCATCACAATGCTTCTTGACATTTGTCATCACAATGGTCCATGACCCCGTGAAACAAAGCTCTGTGACCTTTGTCACCACAATGCTCCATGAAATTTTTATCACAATGCTCTGTGACCGTTGTCATCACAAAGCTCCATGCCTTTGTCAGCACAACGCTCCATGACCCTTGTCATCACAATGCTCGATGTGCGTGTCAGCACGATGCTCCATAACCCATGTCATCACCATGCACCATGCACTTGTAATCACAATGCTCCACATCCTTGTCATCAAAATGCTCCATAAACTTTGTCATCACAATGCTCCATGCACTTCTCCTCAAAATGCCTTCTCAACACTGTTATCACAATGTTCCATCACTAGTCATCACAATACTCGCTCACCCTTGTCATCACAATGTTCCATGACCACTGTCATCACAGTGCTACATGGCCTTATCATCACAATGTTCCATGACCCTTGTCATCACAATGCTCGATGCCATTGTCATCACAATGCTCAGTGAAATCTCTCATCACATTGCTCCATTCCCTTGTCATCACAATGCTCCATTACACCTGTCATAACAATGCTCCATGACCCCTGCCATCACAATGTTCCACGGCCTTGTCATCACAAGGCTCCATGACCCTTGTCATCACAATGCTCCAAGACCTCTGAAATCACAATTCTCCATGCCACTTTTCATCTCAATGCTCCATGAACCCTGTCATCTCAATGCACCATGCCCATCACCATAATGATTCATTCTATTGTCATCACAATGAAATCAAAATGCTCCATGTCCTCTGTCATCACAATGCTCCAAACCCATCTGATCACAATGTTCCATAACACTTGTCATCACATGCCCCATGACGCTCGTCATCACAATTATGCAAGGTCTTCTCATCACAATGATCCATGACCTTTGTCACCACAATGTTCAATACACTTGGCATCACAATGCTCGCTGACACTTGTCATCAGTATGCTCCTTGAACAATGTCATGACAAGGTTGCATGCATTTTTCATCACAATGATCCATTCCCTTTTCATCACAATGCTCCAAGACCCCTGTAATTACAATGCTCCATGTCCTTGTCATCACAAAGCTCCATGACGCATGTCATCAGAATGCTCCATTGCCTTCTCATCACAATGCTCCATGCCCTTGTCATCACATTGCTTCAAAATGCCTGTAATCTCAATGATCCATGCACATTTTAATCAGAATGCTCCATGCCCTTGTCATCACAATGCTCCATCAACCTTGTCATCGCAATGTTCCAAGCCCTTGTCATCAAAATGCTCCTTTACTTTGTCATCACAATCCTCCATGACCCTTTGTATCACAATGCTCCATGCCATTGTCATCACAATGGACAATGACATATGTCATCACAATGCTCCCTGACACATGTCTTCACAATACTCCATGACCTTTTCATCACAATGTTCCATGCCCTTGTCATCACAATGCGCCATGCCCACTGTCATCACAATAATCCATGAAAAATGTCACACCAATTTTCCATGCCCCTGTCATCACAATGCTCCATGCCCTTGTCATCAAAATGCCCCATGACCCCTCTCATCACAATGCTCCGTGTCTCCAGTCATCACAATGCTTCATGATATTTGTCTTCACAATGGTCCATGCCCTCGTCACACAAGGCTCTGTGACCTTTGTCACCACAATGATCCATGCCCTTGTCATCTCAATGCTCCATGCCCACTGTCATCACAATAATCCATGAAACTTGTCAGACCAATGTTCCATGCCCCTGTCATCACATTGCTCCATGCCCTTGTCGTCACAATGCTCCATGACCCCTGTCATCACAATGCTCCGTGAATCCAGTCATCACAAAGATTCATGACCTTTGTGCTGACAATGGTCCTTGCCCTCTTCACACAAGTCTCTGTGATATTTGTCACCACAATGCTCCATGACGCTTGTCATCACAATGCTCGATACTCTTCTCATCACAATGCTCGATGCCCTTGTCATTACAAACCTCCATGCCACATGTATCAGAGTGTTCCGTGCCATAGTCATCAAAATATTCAATGTCGAATCTCATCACAATAATCCATGAAAATTTCAGAAAAAATATTCCATGCCCTTGTCATCACAATGCTCCATTACCCCTGTCATAACAATGCTCCATGACCCCTGCCATCACAATGTTCCACCGCCTTGGCATTCAAGGCTCCATGACCCTTGTCATCACGATGCACCAAAACCCCTGTAATCACAATGCTCCATGCCCTTGTCATCACAATGATCCATGACACATGTCATCAGAATGCTCCATGGCCTTCTCATCACAATGCTCCATGCCCTTGTCATCACAATGCTCCAAGACCCTTGTAATCACAATGCTCCATGCCCCTATTCATCAGAATGCTCCATGAGATTGTCATCACAAGGCTCCATGGTCTTCTCATCACACTGCTCCAGGAACATGTCATCACAATGCTCCATTCCCTTGTCATCACAATGCTCCTTGACCACTGTCATCACAATAATCCATGAACATTTTCAGGCCAATGCTCCATGACCTTCACATCACAATGCTCCATGACCCTTGTCATCACAATGCTCCATGTCCTTGTCATCACAAAGCTCCATGACGAATGTCATCAGAATGCTCCATTGCCTTCTCATCACAATGCTCCATGCCCTTGTCATCACATTGCTTCAAAACCCCTGAAATCTCAATGTTCCATGCACGTTTTCATCAGAATGCTCCATGCCCTTGTCTTCACAATGCTCCATGACCCTTGTCATTGCAATGTTCCAAGCCCTTGTCATCAAAATGCTCCATTGCCTTTGTCATCACAATCCTCCATGATACTTGGTATCACAATGATCCATGCCCTTGTCATCACAAAACGCCATGCCCACTGTCATCACAATAATCCATGTAACATGTCAGACCAATGCTCCATGCCCCTGTCAACTCAATGCTCCATGCCATTGTCATCACAAGGCTCCATGACCCTTGTCATCACAATGCTCCAAGACCACTGTAATCACAATTCTCCATGCCACTTTACATCTCAATGCTCCATGAACACTGTCATCACAATGCACCATTCCCAACATCATAATGATTCATGCTATTGTCATCACAAGGAAATCAAAATGCTCCATGTCCTCTGTCATCACAATGCTCCAAACCCTTCTGATCACAATGTTCCATAACACTTGCCATCACATACCCCATGACGCTCGTCATCACAATTATGCTAGATCTTCTCATCAAAATTCTCCATGACCTTTGTCACCACAATGCTCAATACACTTGGCATCACAATGCTTGCTGACACTTGTCATCAGTATGCTCCTTGAACACTGTCATGACAAGGCTCCATGCCTTTTTCATCAAAATGATCTATTCCCTTTTCATCACAATGCTCAAAGACCCCTGTTATCACAAAGCTCCGTGAACTCCAGTCATCACAATGCTTCATGACATTTGTCATCACAATGGACCATGACCTCGTCACACAAAGCTCTGTGCCCTTTGTCACCACAATGCACCATGAAATTTTTATCACAATGCTCTGTGACCCTTGTCATCACAAAGCTCCATGCCTTTGTCAGCACAATGCTCCATGACCCTTTTCATCACAATGCTCGATGCGCGTATCAGCACAATGCCCCATAACCCATGTCATCACAATGCACCATGCAATCTCATCACAATGCTCCACATCCTTGTCATCAAAATGCTCCATAAAACTTGTCATCACAATGCTCCATGCACTTCTCCTCAAAATGCTTTCTCACCACTGATATCACAATGTCCCATCACTAGTCATCACAATACTCCCTCACCCCTGTCACCACAATATTCCATGACTCCTGTAATCATAATTCTCCATGCCCTTGTCATCACAAAGCTCCATGACGCATGACATCAGAATTCTCCATGCCTTTGTCATCACAATGGACAATGACATATGTCATCACAAAGCTCCCTGACAACTGTTTTCACAATACTCCATGACCTTGTCATCAGAATGTTCCATGCCCCTGTCATCACAATGTGCCATGCCCACTGTCATCACAATAATCCATGAAAAAAGTCAGACCAATGTTCCATGCCCCACTCATCACAATGCTCCATGACCCCTGTCATCACAATGCTCCGTGACTCCATTCATCACAATGCTTCATGACCTTTCTCCTCACAATGGTCCATGCCCTCGTCACACAAGGCTCTGTGACCTTTGTCACCACAATGCTCCATGCCCTTGTCATCTCAATGTTCCATGCCCACTGTCATCACAATAATCCATTAAACATGTCAGACGAATGTTCCATGCCCCTGTCATCACATTCCTCCATGCCCTTTTCATCACAATGCTCCATGACCCCTGTCATCACAATGCTCCGTGACTCCAGTCATCACAATGATTCATGACCTTTCTCATCACAGTGGTCCATGCCCTCGTCACACAATGCTCTGTGCCCCTTGTCATCACAATGCTCCATGCCTTTGTCAGCACAATGCTCCATGACACTTGTCATCACAATGTGCCATGCTCTTTTCATCACAGTGCTCCACATCCTTTTCATTGCTATGCTCCATAAAACTTTTCAACTCAATGCTCCATGCACTTCTCATCAAAATGCTCTCTCACCACATACATCACAATATTCCATCACTAGTCATCACAATACTCGCTCACCCCTGTCATCACAATGTTCCATGACCACTGTCATCACAGTGCTCCATGCCCTTATCATCACAATGCTCCATGACCCCTGATATCACAATGTTCCATAACCCCTGTCACAAAATGGTCCATGAACCATTTCATCACAATGCTTCATGACCCCTGACATCACAATGTTCCATAACCCATGTCATCAAAATATTCCATGACCATTTTCATCAAATTGCTCCATGACCCTGTCATCACAATGCTCCCTGCCCTTCTCATCACAATGCACCACGCCCTTGTCATCAAAATGCCCCATGACATTTGTCATCACAAAGCTCCTTGACCCTTGGCATCACAATGCTCCATGCCATTGTCATCACAATGCTCAATGAAATATCTCATCACATTGCTCCATGCCCTTGTCAGCACAATGCTCCATGACGCTTGTCATCACAATGCTCGATACTCTTCTCATCACAATGCTCCATGCCACTGTCATTACAATCCTCCGTGACACATGTATCACAGTGTTCCGTGCCCTAGTCATCACAATTTTCCATGCCGAATCTCATCACAATAATCCATGAAATTTTCAGAACAATGTTCCATGCGCTTGTCATCACAATGCTTCACGACGTTGTCATCAAAATTCTCAATGGCCCTTGAAATCACAATGCTCCATGCCCTTGTCATCACAATGCTCCATGACCCTTGTCATCGCAATGTTCCAAGCCCTTGTCATCAAAATGCTCCATTACCTTTGTCATCACAATCCTCCATGACACTTGGTATCACAATGCTCCATGCCTTTGTCATCACAATGGACAATGACATATGTCATCACAATGTTCCCTGACACCTGTCTTCACAATAATCCATGACCTTGTCATCACCATGTTCCATGCCCTTGTCATCACAATGCTCCATGACCCCTGTCATCACAATACTCCGTGACTCCAGTCATCACAATGCTTCATGACCTTTGTCATCACAGTGGTCCATGCCCTCTTCACACAAGGCTCTGTGATCTTTTTCACCACAATGCTCCATGAATATTTCATCACAATGTTCTCTGTCCCTTGTCATCAAAATGCTCCATGCCTTTGTCACCACAATGATCCATGCCCTTGTCATCACAATGCTCCATGCCCACTGTCATCACAATAATCCATGAAACTTGTCAGACCAATGTTCCATGCCCCTGTCATCACATTGCTCCATGCCCTTGTCATCACAAGGCTCCATGACCCCTTTCATCACAATGCCCCGTGACTCGAGTCATCAAAATTCTTCATGACCTATCTCATCACAATGATCCATGCCCTCTCACAGAAGGCTGTTTGATCATTTTCACCACAATGCTCCATGAATATTTCATCACAATGCTCTGTGTCCCTTGTCATCAACATGGTCCATGCCTTTTTCAGCACAATGCTCCATGACACTTGTCATCAAAATGCTCCATGCGCTTGTCAGCACAATGCTCCATGACGCATATCATCAAAATGCACCATGCGCCTGTAATCACAATACTCCACATCCTGAACATTGCTATGCTCCATAACACTTGTCATCACAATGCTCCATGCACTTCTCATTAGAATGCTCTCTCACCACATATATCACAATGTTACATCACTAGTCATCACAATTCTCCCTCACCCCTGTCATCACAGTGTTCCATGACCCCTGTCGTCACAGTGCTACATGCCCTTATCATCAAAATGCTCTATGAACCCTGACATCACAATGTTCCATAACCCCTGTCATCAAAATATTCCCTGACACTTTTATTCAAATTGCACCATGACCCTGTCCTCACAATGCTCCCTGCCCTTCTCATCGCAATGCACCACGCCCTTGACATCAAAATGCCCCATGACATTTGTCTTCACAAAGCTCCATGACCCTTGGCATCACAATGCTCCATGCCATTGTCTTCACAATGCTCAATGAAATCTCTCATCACATTGCTCCATGCTCTTGTCATCACAATGCTCCATGAACACTGTCATCACAATGCACCGTGCCCATCACCATAATATTTCATGCTATTGTCATCACAATGAAATCAAAATGCTCAGTGACCTCTGTCATCACAATGCACTAAACCCTTCTGATCACAATGTTCCATAACACTTGTCATCACAATGCCCCATGACGCTGGTCATCACAATTATCCAGGGTCTTCTCATCACAATGCTCCATGATCTTTGTCATCACAATGCTCAATACACTTATCATCACAATGCTCCCTGACAGTTTTCATCAGTATGCTCCTTGAACCCTGTCATGACAAGGCTCCATGCATTTTTCATGACAATGATCCATTCCCTTTTCATCACAATGCTCCAAGACCCATGTAATCACAATGCTCCATGTCCTTGTCATCACAAAGCTCCATGATGCATGTCATCAGAATGCTCCATTTCCTTCTCATCACAATGCTCCATGCCCTTGTAATTACATTGCATCAAAACCCCTGTAATCTCAATCCTCCATGCACATTTTCATCAGAATGCTCCATGCCCTTGGCATCGCAATGTTCCAAGCCCTTGTCATCAAAATGCTCCATTACCATTGTCTTCACAATCCTCCATGACACTTGGTATCACAATGCTCCATGCCATTGTCATCACAATGGACAAAGACATATGTCATCACAACGCTCCCTGACACATCTCTTCACAATACTCCATGACCTTGTCATCACAATCTTCCATGCCCTTGTCATCACAAGTCGCTATGCCCACTGTCATCACAATAATCCATGAAACATATCAGACCAATATTCCATGACCCTGTCATCAAAACGCTCCATGCCCTTGTCATCACAATGCTCCATGACCCCTGTCATCACAATGCTCCGTGACTCCAGTCATCACAATGCTTCATGACCTTTGTCCTTACAATGGTCCATGCCCTCGTCACACAAGGCTCTGTAACCTTTGTCACTACAATGCTCCATGCCCTTGTCATCTCAATGCTCCATGCCCACTGTCATCACTATAATCCATGAAAATTGTGAGACCAATGTTCCATGCCCCTGTCATCACATTGCTCCATGCCCTTGTCATCTAATGCTCCATGAACATTGTCATCACAATGTTCCATGACTCCAGTCATCACAAAGATTCATGACCTTTGTCCTCACAATGGTCCATGCCCTCGTCACACAAGGCTTTGTGATCTTTGTCACCACAATGCTCCATGAAATTTTCATCACAATGCTCTGTGTCCCTTGTCATCACAATGCTCCATGCCTTTGTCAGCACAATGCTCCATGACACTTGTCATCAAAATGCTCCATGCGCTTGTCAAGACAATGCTCCATGAAACATGTCATCACAATGTGCCATGCTCTTTTCATCACAATGCTCCACATCCTTTTCATTGCTATTCTCCATAAAACATGTCATCACAATGCTCCATGCACTTCTCATCAAAATGCTCTCTCACCCCATATATCACAATGTTCCATCACTAGTCATCACAATACTCGCTCACCCCTGTCATCACAATGTTCCATGACCACTGTCATCACAGTGCTACATGCCCTTATCATCACAATGCTCCATGACCCCTGACATCACAATGTTCCATAACCCCTGTCACAAAATGCTCCATGACTCATTTCTTCACAATGCTCCATGACCCCGGCATTCACAATGTTCCACGGCCTTGTCATCACAAGGCTCCATGACCCTTGTCATCACAGTGCTCCAAGACCTCTGTAATCACAATTCTCCATGCCACTTTTCATCTCAATGCTCAATGAACACTGTCATCACAATGCAGCATGCCCACCATCATAATGATTCATGCTATTGTCATCACAATGAAATCAAAATGCTCCATGTCCTCTGTCATCACAATGCTCCAAACCCTTCTGATCACAATGTTCCAAAACCCTTGTCATCACATGCCCCATGACGCTCGTCATCACAATTATGCAAGGCCTTCTCATCACAATGCTCCATGACCTTTGTCACCACAGTGCTCAGTACACTTGGCATCACAGTGCTCGCTGACACTTGTCATCAGTATGCTCCTTGAACACTATCATGACAAGGCTCCATGCCTTTTTCATCACAATGATCCATTCCCTTTTCATCACAATGCTCCAAGACCCCTGTTATCACAATTCTCCGTGACTCCAGTCATCACAATGCTTCATGATATGTGTCATCACATTGGTCCTTGACCTGGTCACACAAAGCTCAGTGACCTTTGTCACCACAATGCTCCATGAAATTTTTATCATAATGCTCTGTGACCCTTGTCATCACAAAGCTCCCTGCCTTTGTCAGCACAATGCTCCATGACCCTTGTCATCACAATGCTCGATGCGCGTGTCAGCACAATGTTACATAACCCATGTCATCACAATGCACCATGCACTTGTCATCACAATGCTACACATCCTTGTCATCAAAATGCTCCATAAACCTTGTCATCACAATGCTCCATGCACTTCTCCTCAAAATGCCTTCTCCCCACTGATATCACAATGTTCCATCACTAGTCATCACAATACTCCCTAACCCCTGTCATCACAATATCCCATGAACCCTGTAATCACAATTCTATATTCCCTTGTCATCACAAAGCTCCATGACGCATGTCATCAGAATGCTCCATGACCTTCTCATCACAATGCACCATGCCCTTGTCATCACAATGCTCCAACACCCCTGTAATCACAAAGCTGCATGCCACTTTTCATCTCAATGCTCCATGAACCCTGTCATCACAATGCACCGTGCCCATCACCATAATATTTCATGCTATTGTCATCACAATGAAATCAAAATGCTCAATGACCTCTGTCATCACAATGCACCAAACCCTTCTGAACACAATGTTCCATAACACTTGTCATCACAATGCCACATGACGCTGGTCATCACAATTATCCATGGTTTTCTCATCACAGTGCTCCATGGTCTTTGTCATCACAATGCTCAATACACTTATCATCACAATGCTCCCTGACACTTGTCATCAGTATGCTCCTTGAACACTGTCATGACAAGGCTCCATGCATTTTTCATCACAATGCTCCATTCACTTTTCATCAAAATGCTCCAAGACCCCTGTAATCACAATGCTCCATGTCCTTGTCAACACAAAGCTCCATGACACATGTCATCAGAAAGCTACATTGCCTTCTCATCACAATGCTCCATGCCCTTGTAATCACATTGCTTCAAAACCCCTGTAATCTCAATGCTCCATGCACCTTTTCATCAGAATGCTCCATGCCCTTGTCATCACAATGCTCCATGACCCTTGTCATCGCAATGTTCCAAGACCTTGTCATCAAAATGCTCCATTACATTTGCCATCACAATCCTCCATGACACTTGGTATCACAATGTTCCATGCCATTGTTATCACATTGGACAATGATATATGTCATCACAAGGCTCCCTGACACCTGTCTTCACAATACTCCATGACCTTGTCATCACAATGTTCCATGCCCTTGTCATCACAATGTGCCATGCCCACTGTCTTCACAATAATCCATGAAACATGTCAGACCAATGTTCCATGCCCCTGTCATCACAATGCTCCATGCCCTTGTCATCACAATGCTCCATGACCCCTGTCATAATAATGCTCGATACTCTTCTCATCACAATGCTCCATGCCCTTGTCATTACAATCCTCCATGACACATGTATCACAGTTTTCCGTGCCCTAGTCATCACAATGTTCCATGCCGAATCTCATCACAATAATCCATGAAATTTTCAGACCAATGTTCCATGCCCTTGTCATCACAATGCTCCTTTACTCCTGTCATAACAATGCTCCATGACCCCTGCCCTCACAATGTTCCACCGCCTTGTCATCCAAGGCTCCATGACCCTTGTCATCACGATGCTCACAGACCCCTGTAATCATAATGCTCCATGCCCTTGTCATCAAAAAGATCCATGACACATGTCATCAGAATGCTCCATAGACTTCTCATCACAATGCTCAATGCCCTTGTCATCACAATGCTCCAGGACCCCTGTAATCACAATGCTGCATGCCCCAATTCATCAAAATGCTCCATGAGACTTGTCATCACAAGGCTCCATGGTCTTCTCATCACACTGCTCCAGGACCTTGTCATCACAAGGCTCCTTTCCCTTGTCATCACAATGCTCCTTGACCACTGTCATCACAATACCCCATGAATATTTTCAGGCCAATGCTCCATGACCTTCTCATCACAATGCTCCATGACCCTTGTCATCACAATGCTCCAAGAACCCTGTAATCACAATGCTCCATGTCCTTGTCATCACAAAGCTCCATGACGCATGTCATCAAAATGCTCTATTGCCTTCTCATCACAATGCTCCAAGCCCTTGTAATCACATTGCTTCAAAACCCCTGTAATCTCAATTCTCCATGCACCTTTTCATCAGAATGCTCCATGCCCTTGTCATCACAATGCTCCATGACCCTTGTCATCGCAATGTTCCAAGCCCTTGTCTTCAAAATGGACCATTATATTTGTCATGACAATCCTCCATGACACTTGGTATCACAATGTTCCATGCCATTGTCATCACAATGCGCCATGCCCACTGTCATCACAATAATCCATGAAATATGTAAGACCAATGCTCCATGCCCCTGTCATCACAATGCTCCATGCCCTTGTCATCACAATGCTCCATGACCCCTGTCATCACAATGCTCCGTGACTCCAGTCATCACAATGCTTCATGACATTTGTCCTCACAATGGTCCATGCCCTCGTCACACAAGGCTCTGTGACCTTTGTCACTACAATGCTCCATGTCCTTGTTACCTCAATGCTCCATGCCCACTGTCATCACAGTAATCCATGAAACTTGTCAGACCAATGTTCCATGCCCCTGTCATCACATTGTTCCATGCCCTTGTCATCACAATGCTCCATGACCCCTGTCAACACAGTGCTCCATTACTCCAGTCATCACAATGATTCATGTGCTTTCTCATCTCAATGGTCCATGCCGTCGTCACACAAGGCTCTGTGATCTTTGTCACCACAATGCCCCATGAAATTTTCATCACAATGCTCTGTGTCCCTTGTCATCACAATGCTCCATGCCTTTGTCAGCTCAATGCTCCATGACACATGTCATCACAATGTGCCATGGTCTTTTCATCACAATGTTCCACATCCTTTTCATCGCTATGCTCCATGAAACTTGTCATCACAATGCTCCATGCACTTCTCATGAAAATGCTCTTTCACCACATACATCACAATGTTCCATCACTAGTCATCACAATACTCGCTAACCCCTGTCATCGCAATGTTCCATGACCACTCTCATCACAGTGCTACATGCCCTTATCATCACAATGCTCCATGACACCTGACATCACAATGTTCCATAACCCCTGTCACAAAATGCTCCATGACCCATTTCTTCACAATGTTTCATGACCCCTGACACCACAATGTTCCATAACACCTGTCATCAAAATATTCCATGACCCTTTTATTCAAATTGCTCCATGCCCTTGTCATCACAATGCTCCATGAGACTTGTCATTGCAATGTTCCAAGCCCTTGTCATCAAAATGCTCCATTACATTTGTCATTATAATTCTCAATGACACTTGGTATCACAATGCTCCATGCCATTGTCATCACAATGGACAATGACATATGTCATCAAAATGAACCCTGACACCTGTCTTCACAATACCCCATGACCTTGTCATCACAATGTTCCATGCCCTTGTCATCACAATGCTCCATTACCTTGTCATAACAATGTTCCATGAACCCTCTCATCACAATGCTCCATGACTCCAGTCATCACAATGCTTCATGACCTTTCTCCTCACAATGGTCCATGCCCTCGTCACACAAGGCTCTGTGACCTTTGTCACCACAATGCACCATGCCCTTGTCATCTCAATGCTCCTTGCCCACTGTCATCAAAATAATCCATGAAACTTGTCAGACCAATGTTCCATGCCCCTGTCATCACATTGCTCCATGCCCTTGTCATCTCAATCCTCCATGACCCCTGTCATCACAATGCACCGTGACTCCAATCATAACAAAGATTCATTACCTTTGTCCTCACAAAGGTACATGCCCTCGTCACACAAGGCTCTGTGATCTTTGTCACCACAATGCTCCATGAAATGTTCATCACAATGCTCTGTGTCCCTTGTCATCACAATGCTCCATACCCTGGTCATCACCTTGCTCCAACACCCCTGTAATCACAATGCTCCATGCCCCTTTTCATCTCAATGCTCCATGAACCCTGTCATCACAATGCACCGTGCCCATCACCATAATATTTCATGCTATTGTCATCACAATGAAATCAAAAAGCACAATGACCTCTGTCATCAGAATGCACCAAACCCTTCTGATCACAATGTTCCATAACACTTGTCATCACAATGCCCCATGACGCTGGTCATCACAATTATCCATGGTTTTCTCATCACAATGCTCCATGATCTTTGTCATCACAATGATCCATTCCCTTTTCATCACAATGCTCCAAGACCCATGTAATCACAATGCTCCATGTCCTTGTCATCACAAAGCTCCATGACCCCTGACATCACAATGTTCCATAACCCCTGTCACAAAATGCTCCATGACCCATTTCTTCACAATGATTCACAACCCCTGACATCACAGTGTTCCATAACACATGTCATCAAAATATTCCATGACACTTTTATTCAAATTGCTCCATGACCCTGTCATCACAATGCTCCCTGCCCTTCTCATCACAATGCACCACGCCCTTGTCATCAAAATGCCCCATGACATTTGTCATCACAAAGCTCCCTGACCCTTGGCATCACAACGTTCCATGCCATTGTCATCACAATGCTCAATGAAATCTCTCATCACATTGCTCCATGCCCTTGTCATCACAATGTTCCATTACACCTGTCATAACAATGCTCCATGACCCCTGCCATCACAATGTTCCACGGCCTTGTCATCACAAGGCTCCATGACCCTTGTCATCACAATGCTCCAAGACCTCTGTAATCACAATTTTCCATGCCACTTTTCATCTCAATGCTCCATGAACACTGTCATCACAATGCACCATGCCCACCATCATAATGATTCATTCTATTGTCATCACAATGAAATCAAAATGCTCCATGTCCTCTGTTATCACAATGCTCCAAACCCTTCTGATCACAATGTTCCAAAACACTTGTCATCACATGCCCCATGACGATCGTCATCAAAATTATGCAAGGTTTTCTCATCACAATGCTCCATGACCTTTGTCACCACAATGCTCAATGCACTTGGCATCACAATTCTCGCTGACACTTGTCATCAGTATGCTCCTTGAACCCTGTCATGACGAGGCTCCATGCATTTTTCATCACAATGATCCATTCCCTTTTCATCACAATGCTCCAAGACCCCTTTAATCACAATGCTCCATGACCTTGTCATCACAAAGCTCCATGACACATGTCATCAGAATGCTCCCTTGCCTTCTCATCACAATGCTCCATGCCCTTGTAATCACATTGCTTCAAAACCCCTGTAATCTCAATGCTCCATGCACCTTTTCATCAGAATGCTCTATGCTCTTGTCATCACAATGCTCCATGACCCTTGTCATCGCAATGTTCCAAGCCCTTGTCATCAAAATGCTCCATTACATTTGTCATGATAATCCTCAATGACACTTGGTATCACCATGCTCCATGCCATTGTCATCACAATGGACAATGACATATGTCATCACAATGCTCCCTGACAACTCTCTTCACAATACTCCATGACCTTGTCATCACAATGTTCCATGCCCTTGTCATCACAATGCTCCATGCCCTTGTCATCACAATGCTCCCTGAACCCTGTCATCACAATGCTCCGTGACTCCATTCATCACAATGCTTCATGACCTTTCTCCTCACAATGGTCCATGCCCTCGTCACACAAGGCTCTGTGACCTTTGTCACCACAATTCTCCATGCCCTTGTCATCTCAATGCTCCTTGCCCACTGTCATCACAATAATCCATGAAACTTGTCAGACCAATGTTCCATGCCCCTGTCATCACATTGCTCCATGCCCTTGTCATCTCAATCCTCCATGACCCCTGTCATCACAATGCACCGTGACTCCAGTCATCACAAAGATTCATGACCTTTGTTCTCACAATGGTACATGCCCTCCTCACACAAGGCTCTGTGATGTGTGTCACCACAATGCTCCATGAAATTTTCATCACAATGCTCTCTGTCCCTTGTCATCACAATGCTCCATGCCCTTGTCATCACCTTTCTCCAACACCCCTGTAATCACAATGATCCATGTCCTTGTCATCACAAAGCTCCATGACGCATGTCATCAGAATGCTCCATTGCCTTCTCGTCACAATGCTCCATGCCCTTGTAATCACATTGCTTCAAATCCCCTGTAATCTCAATGCTCCATGCACCTTTTCATCAGAATGCTCCATGCCCTTGTCATCACAATGGTCCATGACACTTGTCATCGCAATGTTCCAAGCCCTTGTCATCAAAATGCTCCATTACCTTTGCCATCACAATCCTCCATGACACTTGGTATCACAATGCTCCATGCCATTGTCATCACAATGGACAATGACATATATCATCACAATGCTCCCTGACACCTGTCTTCACAATACTCCATGACCTTGTCATCACAATGTTACATGCCCTTGTAATCACAATGCGCCATGCCCACTGTCATCCAAATAATCCATGAAACTTGTCAGACCAATGTTCCATGCCCCTGTCATCACAATCCTCCATGCCCTTGTCATCACAATGCTCCATGACCCCTGTCATCACAATGCTCCGTGACTCCAGTCATCACAATGCTTCCTGACATTTGTCCTCACAATGGTGCATGCCCTCGTCACACAAGGCTCTGTGACCTTTGTCACCACAATGCTCCATGCCCTTGTCATCTCAATGCTCCATGCCCACTGTCATCACAATAATCCATGAAACTTGTAAGACCAATGTTCCATGCCCCTGTCATCACATTGCTCCATGCCCTTGTCATCACAATCCTCCATGACCCCTGTCATCACAATTAACCGTGACTCCAGTCATCAGAATGATTCATGACATTTGTCGTCACAATGGTCCAGGCCCTCATCACAGAAGGTTCTGTGATCTTTGTCACCACAATGCTCCATGAAATTTTCAACACAATGTTCTGTGTCCCTTGTCATCACAATGCTCCATGCCTTTGTCAGCATAATGCTCCATTACACTTGTCATCAAAATGCTCCATGCGCTTGTCAGCACAATGCTCCATGACACATATCATCACAATGTGCCATGCTCTTGTCATCACAATGCTCCACATCCTTTTCATCGCTATGCTCCATAAAACTTGTCATCACAATACTCCACGCACTTCTCATCAAAATGCTCTCTCACCAGATGTATCACAATATTCCATCACTAGTCATCACAATACCCCATCACACCTGTAATCACAATGTTCCATGACCACTGTCATCACAGTGCTCCATGCCCTTATCATCACAATGCTCCATGACCCCTGACATCACAATGTTCCATAAACCCTGTCACAAAATGCTCCATGACCCATTTCATCACAATGCTTCATGACCCCAGACATCACAATGTTCCATAACCACTGTCATCAAAATATTCCATGAACTTTTATTCAAATTGCTCCATGACCCTGTCATCACAATGCTCCCTGCTCTTCTCATCACAATGGACCATGCCCTTGTCATCAAAATGCCCCATGACATTTGTCATCACAAAGCTCCATGACCCTTGGCATCACAATGCTCCATGCCATTGTCATCACAATGCTCAATGAAATATCTCATCACATTTCTCCATGCCCTTGTCATCACAATGCTCCATTACACCTGTCATAACAATGCTCCATGACACCTGCCATCACAATGTTCCACGGCCTTGTCATCACAAGGCTCCATGACCCTTGTCATCACAATGCTCCAAGACCTCTGTAATCACAATTCTCCATGCCACTTTTCATCTCAATGCTCCATGAACACTGTCATCACAATGCACCATGCACATCATCATAATGATTCATGCTATTGTCATCACAATGAAATCAAAATTCTCCATGTCCTCTGTCATCACAATCCTCCAAAACCTTCTGATCACAATGTTCCAAAACACTTGTCATCACATGCCCCATGACGCTCGTCATCACAATTATGCAAGGTCTTCTCATCACAATGCTCCATGACCTTTATCACCACAATGCTCAATGCACTTGGCATCACAATGCTCGCTGACACTTGTCATGAGTATGCTCCTTGAACACTGTCATGACAAGGCTCCATGCCTTTTTCATCACAATGATCCATTCCCTTTTCATCACAACGCTCCAAGACCCCTGTTATCAAAATGCTCCATGACTCCAATCATCACAATGCTTCATGACATTTGTCATAACAATGATCCATGACCTCATCACACAAAGCTCACTGCCTTTGTAATCACAAAGATCCATGACACATGTCATCAGAATGCTCCATGGCCTTCCCATCACAATGCTCAATGTCCTTGTCATCACAATGCTCCAGGACCCCTGTAATCACAGTGCTCCATGCCCCAATTCATCAAAATGCTCCATGAGACTTGTCATCACAAGGCTCCATCGTCTTTTCATCACACTGCTCCAGGACCTTGTCATCACAACGCTCCATTCTCTTGTCATCACAATGCTCCTTGAACACTCTCATCACAATACCCCATGAACATTTTCAGGCCAATGCTCCATCACCTTCTAATCACAATGCTCCATTACCCTTGTCATCACAATTCTCCAAGAACCCTGTAAAAACAATGCTCCATGTCCTTGTCATCACAAAGCTCCATGACGCATGTCATCAAAATGCTCCATTGCCTTCTCATCACAATGCTCCATGCCCTTGTAATCACATTGCTTCAAAACCCCTGTAATCTCAATGCTCCATGCACATTTTCATCAGAATGCTCGATGCCCTTTTCATCACAATGCTCCATGACCCTTGTCATCGCAATGTTCCAAGCCCTTGTCTTCAAAATGCTCCATTACATTTGTCATGATAATCCTCAATGACACTTGGTATCACAATGTTCCATGCCATTCTTATCACAATGGACAATGATATATGTCATCACAATGCTCCCTGACACCTGTCTTCACAATATTCCATCACCTTCTCATCACACTGCTCCATGACCTTTGTCACCACAATGCTCAATACACTTGGCATCAAAATGCTCGCTGACACTTGTCATCAGTATGCTCCTTGAACACTGTCATGACAAGGCTCCATGCCTTTTTCATCACAATGCTCCATGCCCTTGTCATCACAATGCTCCATGACCACTGTCATCACAATAATCCATGAAACTTGTCAGACCAATATTCCATGCCCCTGTCTTCACATTGCTCCATGCCCTTATCACCACAATGCTCCATGACACCTGACATCACAATGTTCCATAACCCCTGTAATCAAAATGCTCCATGACCCTTTTCATTACAAAGCTCCATGACCACTGACATCACAATGTTCTATAACCCCTGTCATCAAAATATTCCATGACCCTTTTCATCAAATTGCTCCATGACACTGTCATCACAATGCTCCCTGCCCTTCTCATCACTATGCACCACGCCCTTGTCATCAAAATGCTCCATGACCTTTGTCATCACAATGTCCATGACCCTTGTCATCACAATGCTCCACTCCATTGTCATCACAATGCTCCATGAACCCTCTCATCACATTGCTCCATGCAATTGTCATTACAATCCTGCATGACCTATGTATCACAGTGTTCCATGCCCTTGTCATCACAATGCTCCTTTCCCACTCTCATCACAATAATCCATGAAAATTTTCAGACCAATGCCCCATTCCCTTGTCATCACAAAACTCCATTACCCGTGTCATAACAATGCTCCATGACCCCTGCCATCACAAGGTTCCACGGCCTTGTCATCATAAGCCTCGATGACCCTTGTAATCAAAATGCTCCAAGACCACTGTAATCACAATGCTCCATGCCCTTGTCATCACAAAGCTCCATGACGCATGTCATCAGAATGCTCCATGGCCTTCTCATCACAATGATCCTTGCCCATGTAATCACAATGTTCCAACAACACTGTAATGACAATGCTCCATGCCCCTTTTAATCTCAATGCACCATGAACCCTGTCATCACAATGCACCGTGCCCATCACCATAATATTTCATGCTATTGTCATCACAATGAAATCAAAATGCTCAATGACCTCAGTCATCACAATGCACCAAACCCATCTGATCAAAATGTTCCATAACACTTGTCATCACAATATCCCATGACGCTGGTCATCACAATGATCCATGGAATTTTCATCACAGTGCTCCAAGACCCCTGTAATCACAATGCTCCATGTGCTTGTCATCACAAAGCTCCATGACGCATGTCATCAGAATGCTCCATTGCCTTCTCATCACAATGCTCCATGCCCTTGTCATCACAATGCTTCAAAACCCCTGTAATCACAATGCTCCATGCACCTTTTCATCAAAATGCTCCATGACCCTTTTCATCAAAATGCTCCATGACCCCTGACATCGCAATGTTACATAACCAATGTCATCAAAATGTTCCATGACACTTTTCATCAATTTGCTCCATGACCCTGTCATCACAATGCTCCCTGCCTTTCTCATCACAATGCACCACAACCTTGTCATCAAAATGCTCCATGACCTTTGTCATCACAAAGCTCCATGACACTTGGCATCACAATGCTCCATTCCATTTCATCTCAATGCTACATGAAACCTCTCATCACATTGCTCCATGCCCTTGTCAGCAAAATTCTCCATGACACTTGTCATCACAAAGCTCGATACTCTTCTAATCACAATGCTCCATGCCCTTGTCATTACAATGCTCCATGACACATGTATCACAGTGTTCTGTGCCCTAGTCATCACAATGCTCCATGCCGAATCTCATCACAAAAATCCATGAAATTTTCAGAACAATGTTCCATGCACTTGTCATCAAAATGCTCCATTATCCCTGTCATAACAATGCTCCATGACCCCTGCCATCACAATGTTCCACGGTCTTGTCATCCAAGGCTCCATGGCCCTTGTCATCACAATGCTCCAAGACCCCTTTAATCACAATGCTCCATGCCCTTGTCTTCACAAAGATCCATGACCCATGTCATCAGAATGCTCCATGGAATTCTCATCACAATGCTCCATGCCCTTGTAATCACAATGCTCCAAGACCCCTGTAATCACAATGCTCCATGCCCCTATTCATCAGAATGCTCGATGAGACTTGTCATCACAAGACTCCATGGTTTTCTCATCGCACTGCTCCAGGAAATTGTCATCACAATTCTCCATTCCCTTGTCATCACAATGCTCCTTGACCCCTGTCATCACAATACGCCATGAACATTTTCAGCCCAATGCTCCATGACCTTCCATTCACAATGCTCCATGACCCCTCTTATCACAATGCTCCATGTCCCATGTCATCACAATTCTCCACGTCTTTGTCATAACAATGCTCCATGACACTTCTTATCACAATGTTACATGATCTTGTCATCACAATTCTCCATGCACTTGTCATTGCAATGCTCTATGACTCCTCTTATAGCAAGCTCCATGCGTTTGTCATCACAATGCTTCACAACGTTGTCATCAAAATTCTCAATGGCCCTTGTCATCACAATGCTCCATGCCCTTGTCATCACAATGCTCCATGACCATTGTCATCACAATGTCCGAAGCCCTTGTGATCAAGATGTTTCATTACCTTTGTCATCTCAATCGTCCATGACACTTGGTATCAGAATGCTCCATGCCATTGTCATCATAATGGACAATGACATATGTCTTCACAATGTTCCCTGACACCTCTCTTCACAATACTCCATGACCTTGTCATCACAATGTTCCATGCCCTTGTCAGCACAATGCGCCATGCCAACTGTCATCACAATAATCCATGAAACTTGTCAGACCAATGTTCCATGCCCCTCTCATCACAATGCTACATGCCCTTGTCATCACAATGCTCCATGACCCCTGTCATCACAATGCTCCGTGACTCTAGTCATCACAATGCTTCATGGCCTTTGTCATCACAATGGTCCATGCCTTCGTCACACATGGCTCTGTGACCTTTGTCACCACAATGCTCCATGCCCTTGTCATCACAAATCTCCATGATGCATGTCTTAGAATGCTCCATTGCCTTCTTATCACAATGCTCCTTGCCCTTTTCATCATAATGCTTCAAAACCCCTCTAATCACAATGCTCCATGCACCTTTTCATCAGAATGCTCCATGACAATTTTCAGCAAAATGCTCCATGACCCTTTTCATCAAAATGCTCCATGACCTCTGACATCACAATGTTCCATAACCCCTGTCATCAAAATGTTCCATGACACTTTTCATCAATTTGCTTCATGACCATGTCATCACAATGCTCCGGGCCCTTCTCATCACAATGCACCACGACATTGTCATCAAAATGCTCCATGACCTTTGTCATCAGAAAGCTCCATGACCCTTGGCATCACAATGCTCCATGCCATTTCATCACAATGCTACATGAAACCTCTCATCACATTGCTCCATGCCCTTGTCAGCACAATGATCAATGACGCTTGTCATCACAATGCTCGATACTCTTCTCATCACAATGCTCCATGCCCTTTTCATTACAATCTCCCATGACACATGTATCACAGTGTTCCATGCCCTAGTCAGCACAATGCTCCATGCCGAATCTCATCACAATAATCCATGAAATTTTCAGACTAATGTTCCATGCCCTTGTCATCACAATGCTCCTTTACCCCTGTCATAACAATGCTCCATGACCCATGCCATCACAATGTCCCACGGCCTTGTCATCCAAGGCTCAAAGACCCTTGTCATCACAGTGCTCAGAGACCCCTGTAATCACAATTTTCCATGCCCTTGTCGTCAAAAATATTCATGACGCATGTTATCAGAATGTTACATGGCCTTATCATCACAATGCTCCATGCCCTTGTCATCACAATGATCCAAGACCCCTGTAATCACAATGCTCCATACCCCTTGTCATTACAGTGCTCCATGTCGCTCGTCATCACAATTATCCGTGATCTTCTCATCACAATGCTCCACGGTCTTGCCATCACAATGCTCCATGCCCTTGTCATCACAATGCTCCATGACGGCTGTCATCACAATGCTCCGTGAAGCCAGTCATCACAATGCTTCATGACTTTGTCATCACAATGGTCCATGCCCTCGTCACACAATGCTCTGTGAGCTTTGTCACCACAATGCTCCATGCCCTTGTCATCACAATGCTCCATGCCCACTGTCATCACAATAATCCATGAAACTTGTCAGACCAATGATCCATGACCTCTTCACACAAGGCTCTGTGCTCTTTGTCACCACAATGCTCCATGAACTTTTCATCACAATGCTCTTTGCCCCTTGTCATCACGATGCTCCATGCCTTTGTCAGCACAATGCTCCATGACCCTTGTCATCACAATGCTCCAAGACCCCTGTAATCACAATGCTCTATGCATTTGTCAACACAAAGCTCCATGACGCATGTCGTCAGAATGCTCCATGGCTTTCTCATCACAGTGCTCCATGCCCTTATTGTCACAATGCCCCAACATCCCTGTAATCACAATGCTCCATGCCCTTTTTCATCTCATGCTCCATGAATCCTGTCATCACAATGCCCCGTGCCCATCACCATAATATTTCCTGCTATTGTCATCACAATGAAATCAAACTGCTCAATGACCTCTGTCATCACAATGCACCAAACCCTTCTGATCACAATGTTCCATAACACTTGTCATCACAATGCCCCATGAGGCTGGTCATCACAATTATCAATGGTCTTCTCATCACAATGCTCCATGACATTTGCCATCGCAATGCTCAATACACTTATCATCACAATGCTCCCGGACACTTATCATCAGTATGCTCCTTGAACAGTGTCATGACAAGGCTCCATGCATTTTTCATCACAATGATCAATTCCATTTCCATCACAATGCTCCAAGACACCTGTAATTACAATGTTCCATGTCCTTGTCATCACAAAGCTCCATGACGCATGTCATAACAATGCTCCATTGCCTTCTCATCAAAATGCTCCATTCCCTTGTCCTCACAATGCTTCAAAATCCGTGTAATAACAATTCTCCTTGCACCTTTTCATCAGAATGCTCCATGACCCTTTTCATCAAAATGCTCCATGACCCCTGACATCACAATGTTCCGTAACCCCTGTAATCAAAATGTTCCATGACACTTTTCATCAATTTGCTCCATGATCCTGTCATCACAATGCTCCCTGCCCTTCTCATCACAATGCACCACGACCTTGTCATAAAAATGCTCCATGACCTTTGTCATCACAAAGATCCATGACACTTGGCATCAAAATGCTCCATGCAGTTTCATCACAATGCTGCATGAAACCTCTCATCACATTGCACCATGCCCTTTTCAGCAGAATCCTTCATGACGCTTGTCATCACAATGCTCGATACTCTTGTCATCACAATGCTCCATGCCCTTGTCATTACAATACTCCATGACACATGTATCACAGTGTTCCGTGCCCTAGTCATCACAATGCTCCATGACGAATCTCATCACAATAATCCACGAAATTTTCATACCAATGTTCCATGCCCTTGTCATCACAATGCTCCCTTACCACTGTCATAACAATGCGTCATGACCCCTGCCATCACAATGTTCCATGGCCTTGTCATCCAAGGCTCCATGACCTTGGTCATCACAGTGCTCCAAGACGTCTGTAATCACAATGATCCATGCCCTTGTCGTCACAATGATTCATGACGCATGTCATCAGAATGCTCCATGGCCTTCTCATGAAAATGCTCCATTCTCTTGTCATCACAATGCTCCAAGACCCCTGTAATCACAATGCTCCATGCGCCTTGTCATTACAGTGCTCCATGATGCTCGTCATCACAATTATCCGTGATCTTCTCATCACAATGCTCCACTGTCTTGCGATCACAGTGCTCCATGCCCTGGTCATCACAATGCTCCATGTCCCATGTCATCACAATTCTCCACGTCCTTGTCATCACAATGCTCCATGACACTTCTTATCACAATGTTACATGATCTTGTCATTACAATTCTCCATGCACTTGTCATTGCAATGTTCTATGACCCCTGTCATAGCAAGCTCCTTGCGCTTGTCATCACAATGCTTCACAAAGTTGTCATGAAAATTCTCAATGGCCCTTGTCATCACAATGTTCCATGCACTTTTCATCACATTGCTCCATGACTCTTGTCATCACAGTGTCCCAAGCCCTTGTCATCAAAATGCTCCATTACCTTTGTCATCACAATCCTCCATGACACTTGTTATCACAAAGCTCTATGCCATTGTCATCACAATGGACAATGACATATGTCATCACAATGCTCCCTGACACCTGTCTTCACAATACTCCATGACCTTGTCACCACAATGTTCCATGCCCTTGTCATCACTATGCGCCATGCCCACTGTCATCACAATAATCCATGAAACTTGTCAGACCAATGTTCCATGCCCCTCTCAAAACAGTGCACCATCCCCTTGTCATCACAATGCTCCATGACCCCTGTCATCACAATGCTCCGTGACTGCAGTCATCACAATGCTTTATGACCTTTGTCATCACAATGGACCATTCTCTCGTCACACAAGCCTCTGTGACCTTTGTCACCACAATGCTCCATGTCCTTGTCATCACAAATCTCCATGACGCATGTCATCAGAATGCTCCATTGCCTTCTCATCACAATGCTCCTTGACTTTGTCATCACAATGCTTCCAAACCCTGTAATCACAATGCTCCATGCACCTTTTCATCAGAATGCTCCATGACCCTTTTCATCAAAATGCTTCATGACCCCTGACATCACAATGTTCCATAACCCCTGTAATCAAAATGTTCCATGACACTTTTCATCAATTTGCTCCATGACCCTGTCATCACAATGTTCCCTGAACTTCTCATCACAATGCACCACGACCTTGTCATCAAAATGGTCCGTGACCTTTGTCATCACAAAGCTCCATGACCCTTGGCATCACAATGCTCCATGCCATTTCATCACAATGCTACATGAAACCTCTCTTCACATTGCTCCATGCCCTTGTCCGCACAATGCTCCATGACGCTTGTCATCACAATGCTCGATACTCTTCTCATCACAATGCTCCTTGCCCTTTTCATTACAATCCTCCATGACTCATGTTTGACAGTGTTCCGTGTCCTAGTCATCACAATGTTCCATGCCGAAACTCATCACAATAATCCATGAAAATTTCAGAAAAATGTTCCATGTCCTTGTCATCACAATGCTCCATTACCCCTGTCATAACAATGGTCCAAGACACATGCCATCACAATGTTCCACGGCCTTGTCATCCAAGGCTCCATGACCCTTGTCATCACAGTGCTCCAAGACCTCTGTAATCACAATGCTCCCTGCCCTTGCTGTCACAATGATTCATGACGCATGTCATCAGAATGCTCCATGGTCTTCTCATCACAATGCTCCATTCCCTTGTCATCACAGTGCTCCAAGACCCCTGTAATCACAATTCTACATGACCCATGTCATTACAGAACTCCAGGACGCTCGTCATCACCATTATCCGTGATCTTCTCATCACAATGCTCCACTGTCTTGCCATCACAATGCTCCATTCCCTGGTCATCACAATGCTCTATGTCCCATGTCATCACAATTCCCCACGTCCTTGTCATCACAATGCTCCATGACACTTCTTATCACAATGTTACATGATCTTGTCATCACAATTCTCCATGCACTTTTCATCGGAATGCTCTATGACCCCTGCAATAGCAAGCTCCATGCACTTGTCATCACAATGCTTCACGACGTTGTCTTCAAATTTCTCAATGGCCCTTGTCATCACAATGCTCCATGCCCTTGTCATCACAATGCTCCATGACGCTTGTCATCACAATGTCCCAAGCCCTTGTCATCAAAATGCTCCATTACCTTTGTCATCACAATCCTCCATGACACTTGGTATCACAATGCTCCATGCCATTTTCATCACAATGGACAATGACATATGTCATCACAATGATCCCTAACACCTCTCTTCACAATACTCCATGACCTTATCACCACAATGTTCCATGCCCTTGTCATCACTATGCGCCATGCCCACTGTCATCACAATAATCCATGAAACATGTCAGACCAATGTTCCATGCCCCTGTCATCACAATGCACCATGCCCTTGTCATCACAATGCTCCATGACCACTGTCATCACAATGCTCCGTGACTCCAGTCATCACAATGCTTCATGACCTTTGTCATCAAAATGGTCCATTCCCTCGTCACACAAGGCTCTGTGACCTTTGTCACCACAATGCTCCATGTCCTTGTCATCACAAAGCTCCATGACGCATGTCATCAGAATGCTCCATTGCCTTCTCATCACAATGCTCCTTGCCTTTGTCATCACAATGCTTCCAAACCCCTATAATCACAATGCTCCATGGACCTGTTCATCAGAATGCTCCATGACTCTTTTCATCAAAATGTTTCATGACCCCTGACATCACAATGTTCCATAACCCCTGTAATCAAAATGTTACATGACACTTTTCATCAATTTGCTCCATGACACTGTCATCACAATGTTCCCTGACCTTCTCATCACAATGCACCACGACCTTGTCATCAAAATGCTCCATGACCTTTGACATCACAAAGCTCCATGACACTTGGCATCAGAATGCTCCATGCCATTTCATCACAATGCTACATGAAACCTCTCTTCACATTGCTCCATGCCCTTCTCAGCACAATGCTCAATGACGCTTGTCATCACAATGATCGATACTCTTCTCAAATCAATGCTCCATGCCCTTGTCATTACAATCCCCCATGACACATGTATCTCAGTGTTCCGTGCCCTAGTCATCACAATGCTCCATGCCGAATCTCATCACAATAATCCATGAAATTTTCAGACTAATGTTCCATGCCCTTGTCATCACAATGCTCCATTACCCGTTTCATGACAATGCTCCATGACCCCTGCCATCACAATGTTCCACAGCCTTGTCATCCAAGGCTCCATGACCCTTGTCATCACAGTGCTCCAAGACCTCTGTAATCACAATGCTCCATGCCCTTGTCGTAACAATGATTCATGACGCATGTCATCAGAATGCTCCTTGGCCTTCTGATCACAATGCTCCATTCCCTTGTCATCACAGTGATCCAAGACACCTGTAATCACAATGCTCCATGCCCCTTGTCATTACAGTGCTCCATGACGCTCGTCATCACAATTATCCGTGATCTTCTCAATACAATGCTCCACGGTCTTGCCATCACAATGCTCCATGCCCTGGTCATCACAATGCCCCATGTCCCATGTCATCAAAATTATCCACGTCCTTGTCATCACAATGCTTTATGACACTTCTTATCACAATGTTACATGATCTTGTCATCACAAATCTCCATGCACTTTTCATCGCAATGCTCTATGACCACTGTCATAGCAAGCTCCATGCGCTTGTCATCACAATGCTTCACGACGTTGTCATCAAAATTCTCAATGGCCCTTGTCATGACAATGCTCCATGCCCTTGTCATCACAATGCTCCATGACCCTTGTCATCACAATGTCCCAAGCACTTGTCATCAAAATGCTCCATTACCTTTGTTATCACAATCCTCCATGACACTTGGTTTCAGAATGCTCCATGCCATTGTCATCACAATGGACAATGACATATGTCATCACAATGCTCCCTGACACCTCTCTTCACAATACTCCATGAAATAGTCATCACAATGTTCCATGCCCTTGTCATCACAGTGCGCCATGCCCACTGTCATCACAAGAATCCATGAAACTTTTCCGACCAATGTTCCATGACACTTTCATCACAATTCTCAATGCCCTTGTCATCACAATGCTCCATGACCCCAGAAATCACAATGCTTCATGACCTTTGTCATCACAATGGTCCATGCCCTCATCACACAAGGCTCTGTGACCTTTGTCTCCACAATGCTCCATGTCCTTGTCATCACAAAGCTCCATGATGCATGTCATCAGAATGCTCCATTGCCTTCTCATCAAAATGCTCCTTGCTCTTGTCATCACAATTTTTCAAAACGCCTGTAATCACAATGCTCCATGCACCTTTTCATCAGAATGCTCCATGAAACTTTTCATTAAAATTCTCCATGACACCTGATATCACAATGTTCCATAACCCCTGTCATAAAAAGGTTCCATGACAATTTTAATCAATTTGTTCCATGACCCTGTCATCACAATGCTCCCTGCATTTCTCATCAAAATGCACCACGACCTTGTCATCAAAATGCTCCATGAAATTTGTCACCACAAAGCTCCATGACACTTGGCATCACAATGCTCCATGCCATTTCATCACAATGGACAATGACATATGTCATCACAATGCTCCCTGACACCTGTCTTCACAATACTCCATGACCTTGTCATCACAATGTTCTATGCACTTGTCATCACAATGCGCCATGCCCACTCTCATCACAATAATCCATAATCTTGTCAGAGAAATGCTCCATGACCCCTGTTGTCACAATGCTATGTGACTCCAGTCATTACAATGTTTCATGACCTTTGTCATCATAGTGGTCCATGTCCTCTTCAAACAAGGCTCTGTGATCTTTTACACCACAATGCTGCATGAATATTTCATCACAATGCTCTGTGTCCCTTGTCATCAAAATGCTCCATGCCTTTGTCACCACAATGTTCCATGCCCTTGTCATCACAATGCTCCATGCCCACTGTCATCACAATAATACATGAAACATGTCAGACAAATGTTCCATGCCCCCGTCATCACATTGCTCCAAGCCCTTGTCATCACAATGCTACATGACCCCTTTCATCACAATGCTCCATGACTCCAGTCACCACAATGCTTCATGACATTTGTCCTCACAATGGTCCATGCCCTCTACACACAAGGCTCTGTGACCTTTGTCACCACAATGCTCCATGCCCTTGTCATCTCAATGCTCCATGCCCACTCTCATCACAATAATCCATGAAACATGTCAGACCAAAGTTCCACGCCCCTGTCATCACATTGCTCCATGCCCTAGTCATCACAAGGCTCCATGACCCCTGTCATCACAATGCACCGTGACTCCAGTCATCACAAAGATTCATTACCTTTGTCCTCACAATGGTCCATACCTTCGTCACACAAGGCTCTGTGATCTTTGTCACCACAGTGCTCCATGAAATTTTCATCACAATGCTCTGTGTCCCTTGTCATCACAATGCTCCATGCCTTTGTCAGCACAATGCTCCATGACACTTGTCATCAAAATGCTCCATGCGCTTTTCAGCACAATGCTCCATGACACATGTCATCACAATGTGCCATGCTCTTTTCATCACAATGCTCCACATCCTTTTCATCGCTATGCTCCATAAAACTTGTCATCACAATGCTCCATGCACTTCTCATCAAAATGCTCTCTCACCACATATATCACAATGTTCCATCATTAGTCATCAGAATACTCGCTCACCCCTGTCATCAAAATGTTCCATGACCACTGTCATCACAGTGCTACATGTACTTATCATCACAATGCTCCATGACCCTGACATCACAATGTTCCATAACCCCTGTTCCAAAATGCTCCATGACCCATTTCATCACAATGCTTCATGACCCATGAAATCACAATGTTCCATAACCCCTGTCATCAAAATATTCCATGACACTTTTATTCAAATTGCTCCATGACCCTGTCATCAAAATGCTCCCTGCCCTTCTCATCACAATGCACCACGCCCTTGTCATCAAAATGCCCCATGACTTTTGTCATCACAAAGCTTCATGGCCCTTGGCATCACAATGCTCCATGCCATTGTCATCGCAATGCTCAATGAAAACTCTCATCACATTGCTCCATGCCCTTGTCATCACAATGTTCCATTACATCTGTCATAACAATGCTCTATGACCCTTGCCATCACAATGTTCCACGGCCTTGACATCACAAGGCTCCATGACACTTGTCATCACAATGCTCCAAGACCCTGTAATCACAATGCTCCATGCAATTGTCATCAGAAAGCTCCATGACGCATGTCATAAGAATGCTCCGTGGACTTCTCATTAACTATGCTCCATGCACTTGTCATCACAATGCTCCAGGACCCCTGTAATCACAATGCTCCATGTCCCTTTTAATCTCAATGTTCCAAGAACCCTGTCATCCCATGCACCATGCCCATCATCATAATGATTCATGCTATTGTCATCACAATGAAATCAATATGCTCCATGACTTCTGTCATCACAATGCTCCAAACACTTGTGATCACAATGTTCCATAACACTTGTCATCACAATGCCCCATGACGCTCCTCATCACAGTTAACCATGGTCTTCTCATCACAATGCTCCATGAACTTTGTCATCACAATGCTCAATACAATTGTCATCACAATGCTCCCTGACATTTGTCGAGAGTATGCTCCTTGAACCCTGCCCTGACAAGGCACCATGCCTTTTTCATCACAATGATCCATGCCCTTTTCATCACAATGCTCAAAGACCCATGTAATCACAATGCTCCATTCCCCTTTTCATCACAAACATCCATGACACATGTCATCAGAATGCCCCATGGCCTTCTCATCACAATGCTCCATGCCCCTGTTATCACAGTGCTCCTAGACCCCTGTCATCACAATACTCCATGAGTATTTTCAGTCCAATGCTCCATGATCTTCTCATCACAATGCTCCATGATCCCTGTCATCAAAACGCTCCGTGCTCCTTGAAATAAAAATGATCCATGACCTCTGTCATCACAATGCTCCAAACCCTTGTGATCACATTGTTCCACAACACTTGTCATCACAACGCTCCATGATGCCTGTCATCACAATACTCCATGCCCGTGTAATTACAATGTTCCATGACCTTTGTGATCACAATGCTCAATACACATGTCATCACAATGCTCCCTGACACTTGTCGTCAGAATGCTCCTTGAACGCTGTCATGAAAAGCCTCCATGCCTTTTACATCAAAATGCTCCATTCACATTTCATCAAAATGCTCCATGCCATTGTCATCACATTACTCCACAAGCTTGTGATCAGAATGCTCCACGACCCTTGTCATCAAAATGCTCCATGTCCCTTGTCATTACAGTGCTGCATGACGCTCAACATCACAATTATCCATGGTCTTCTCATCACAGTGCTCCACGGTCTTGCCATCACAATTCTCCATTACACTTCTCACTTTTCATCACAATTCTCCATGCACTTGTCATCGCAATGCTCCATGAACCCTGTCATAGCAAGCACCAAGTGCTTTTCATCACAGTGCTTCACGACATTGTCATCAAAATTCTCAATGGCCGTTGTCATCACAGTGCTCCATGCCCTTGTCATCACAGTGCTCCATGAACATTGTCATCAAAAAGCTCCAAGCCCTTGTCATCACAATGCTCCATAACATTTGTCATCACAATCCTCCATGACACTTGGCTTCACAATGCTCCATGCCATTGTCATCACAATGCACCAAGACATATGTCATCACAATGATCCCTGACACCTGTCTGCACAGTACTCCATGACCTTCTCATAACAATGCTGCATGCCCTTGTCATCACAATGCGCCATGCCCACTGTCATCTCAATAATCCGTGAAACTTGTCAGACCAATGCTCCATGCCCCTGTCATCACAATGCTCCATGCCCTTGTAATCACAATGCTCCGTGATTCCAGTCATCACAATGCTTCATGACCTTTGGCAACAAAATGGTCCATGCCCTCGTCATCACAGGGCTCTGTGAAATTTGTCACCATAATGCTCCATGAACTTTTCATTCACAATGATTTGTGACCCTTGCCATCACAATGCTCCATGCCTTTGTCAGCAGAGTGCTCCATGACCCTTGTTATCACAATGCTCCATGCGCTTGTTATCAAAATTTTCCACAAACTGGTCATCAGAATGCTCCATAAAACTTGTCATCACAATCCTCCATGTACTTCTCATCAAAATGCTCTCTCACTACTGATATCAAAATGTTCCATCACTAGTCATCACAATACTCGCTCACCCCTGTCATGACACTGTTCCACGGCCTTGTCATCACAAGGCTCCATGACCCTTGTCATCACAATGCTCCAAGACCCCTGTAATCACAATGCTCCATGCTATTGTCATCACAAAGCTACATGACGCATGTCATCAATCTGCTCCATGGCCTTCTCATCACAATGCCACATGCCCTTGTCATCACAGTGCTCCAAAACAACTGTAATCAATATGCTCCATGCCACATTCATCTCAATGCTCCATGAAATCTGTAATCACAATGAACCATGACCATAATCATGGAGACTTATCAATACATAGGTTTTAAGATTCTTACTAGTCAGATATATCCTTCTGCGAGAAATATGGGGTTTTGAGTCCATTTCACTAGGAAAGTGTAGGTCTTGTCTATTCCGTATTTGGTTTTTGGAACGGTAAATGTACTAATATCAAACTCTGGTTTTATGCATCACCCCACCTCTCCTTCCCCCTTAAGCAGGCACAAGATTGTTTTGTAAAAGTGAGACTCTGTTCTCTTTCCTAACTCAGTTCATGTGTAGCCATGTTTACAGGACCTTCATAAGTGATATCTGATGATAAGTTTCTTTTTCTCTGTGACTTATTTCACTTAGAATCATCGTACCTGAATCCACTCATTTTGCTGCTACTGGCCTTATGACATTGATTTCATTGCTGACTTATATTCCATCGTATGTAAGTAACACAATTTCCTGAACCATTTTTGTCTTTCCTGGGATATTTAAGGTGTACCCAAGTTGAGGTTCTTGTAAGCAGTGCAGCCCTAAATTTTGGGGTGGCTCTGTCTTATTGATTTTCAATTTTCCCAAGGTATACTCCCTAGACTGGTAGTGCCCTTGGCTCTGTAGCTCTGTTGTTTCCTTGTTTTAGGGAACACAGTGCACTCCTCCAGAGAGGCAGTTGGCAATTTACATCCTGTCCATCAGCATAACTAGAATCCCTGTTCTCCAGGGCCTATCTTGCCTTTCTGGATTTTACACATTTTGCGGATGTCCCTTTTGACCGGTGGGAAGTGATACTTCCTTATAGTGCAGATTTGCATTGCCTGCTTTCTTGCTTGGCCAAAAAGCGTGTATGCGTTTTCTCCTGAATATATTCAGGAGAAAACACATAAGCCCTTTTTGGCCAAGTGCATCATTGTCGAAGTTGTGCCCTTATTCCTATGCTTTAAAGGCAATTCCAATGTACCTCTTGAAATCTGTTTCCTGCTATTCTGGTTTGCTTTCAAGTCTGCCTCGTTGCCTTCCCTCAACAGATTTTCGGACGATTGTTGTCCTTTACTACTCTGCCAGTTTGTGCATCGCTGTGCCCCTGAGCTCCATTTTTCAACTCGTTTTTTGTGAGCTGACCGCAAGTCCAAAATTTTGGTTCAGGACCTATACTGGTTCCCGGCGGGTTCTGAGACTTTGGTTAATTCTTCTTCCTGCTGGGAAATTAGAATGACATGTGCCCGTCCAAATGCCTAACAGCTACTCTCTCATTGGTTCTCCCTCTTGCCTTTCATCCTCTACAAAATTGGCCACCTGTGAGAACCAGGAGGTTAAAGGGGCTGTCTCTCCAAGTTGGGAGATTGATAGTAAAGCAGTTGGAAACTCAAACCGGAGCACCAGGACAGGGATTATTAGTTGCGTTTTAGAAACCTTTCATATTCACAGTGTGTCCATTTTCTAGGTTTCCCGTACATGTTATACCTGTAGTAATATTCCCTTCAACCTGGAGAGTTGGGAAACTTGGAATGTGTGCCACGTGTTATTTCTTTAAAGGGTCTGCATTTGCTCAACAATCCTCTCACTCCCAAGTGTCCAGCCTAATGCCACATCAAGCTGTCATTGTAGATAGTGTCATTCCAGGTTTCATCAGAGCCCCTGAAGGAATTGTAAAGAATTTCCCTGTTTTTTTGTTTTGTTTTTGAAATTCATTTTTATAGTGGGTTTGAGCTGATTATAACTGCCATGTTTATTCCAGTCTAGACACACTTGATTCCCTTATGGAGACTTATCAATACATAGGTTTTAAGATTCTTACTAGTCAGATATATTCCTTTGCGAGAAATATGGGGTTTTGAGTCCATTTCACTGAGGAGTGTGTAGGGCTTCTCTATTCCGTATTATGTTTTTGGAACGGTACGTGTACTAATATCAAACTCTGGTTTTATGCATCACCCCACCTCTCCATCCCCCTTAAGCAGACATAAGAGTGTTTTCTAAAGGTGAGACACTGTTCTCTTTCCTAACTCAGTTCATCTGTAGCCATGTTTACAGGACCTTCATAAGTGATATCTTATGATAAGTTTCTTTTTCTCTGTGACTTATTTCACTTAGAATCATCGTACCTGAATACACTCATTTTGCTGCTACTGGCCTTATAACATTGATTTCATGGCTGAGGGATATTCCATCGTACATAAGTAACACAATTTCTTGAACCATTTTTGTCTTTCCTAGGATATATAAGTTGTACCCAAGTTGAGGTTCTTGTAAGCAGTGCAGCACTAAATTTTGTGGTGGCTCTGTCTTATTGATTTTCAGTATTCCCAAGGTATATTCCCTAGACTGGAAGTGCCCTTGGCTCTGTTGTTCTGTTGTTTACTTGTTTATGGAACACAATGCACTCCTCCAGAGAGGCAGTTGGCAATTTACATCCTGCCCATCAGCATAACTAGGATCCCTGTTCTCCACGGCCTGCCTTGCCTTTCTGGTTTTTACACATTTTGCGGATGTCCCTTTTGACCGGTGGGAAGTGATACTTCATTGTAGTTCAGTTTTGCATTGCCCGCTTGCTTGCTTGGCCAAAAAGGGTGTATGCTTTTTCTCCTGAATATATTCAGGGGAAAATACATACGGCATTTCTGGCCAAGTGAATCATTGTTGAAATTGTGCCCTCTTCCAGTGCTTTAAAGGCGATTCCAATGTACCTCTTGAAATCTGTTTCCTTCTATTCTGGCTCACTTTCAAGTCCGCCTCGTTGCCTTCCCTCAAAAGATTTTTGGACGATTGTCGTCCTTTATTTCTCTGATAGTTTGTGCATTGTTGTGACCCTATGATCCATTTTTCAACTCGTTTTTTTGTGAGCTGACCGCAAGTCCAAAATTTTGGTTCAGGACCTATACTGGTTCCCGGAGCGTGGCTGAGACTTTGGTTAATTCTTCTTCCTTCCGGGAAATTAGAGTGACATGTGCCCGTCCAAATGCCTAACAGCTACGCTCTCATTGGTTCTCCCTCTTCCCTTTCATCCCCTGCCAAATTGGCAACCTGTGCGAACCAGGAGGTTAAAGGGTCTGTCTTTCCAAGTTGCTAGCTTGATAGTAAAGCAGTTGGAAAGTCACACCGGAGCACGAGGAGAGGGACTATTAGTTGAGTTTTAGAAACCTTTCATATTCACAATGTGTCCATTCTCTAGGTTTCCCGTACATGTTATAGCTGTAGTAATATTCCCTTCAACCTGGAGAGTTGGGACTCTTGGAATGTGTGCCACGCATTATTGCTTTATATGGTCTGCATTTGCTCACCGAATCTCACCAATCATCTCAGTCCCAAGTGTCCAGCCTTATGCCACATTCAGCTGTCATTGTAGATAGGGTCATTCCAGGTTTCATCAGAGCCCCTGAAGGAATTGTAAAGAATTTCTCTTTTTTTGTTGTTGTTTTTGAAATTCCTTTTTATAGTGGGTTTGAGCTGATTCTCACTGCCATGTTTATGGCAGTCAAGACACACTTCATTCCCTTACGGAAACATATCAATACATAGGTTTTAAGTTTCTTACTAGTCAGATATATACCTCTGGGGGAAATATGGGGTTTTGACTCCCTTTCACTGAGGAAATTGTAGGTCTTTTCTATTCCATAGTTGGTTTTTGGAACGGTACATGTACTAATATCAAACTCTTGTTTTATGCATCACCCCACCTCTCCTTACCCCTTAAGCAGTCATAAGAGTGTTTTCTAAATGTGAGACTCTGTTCTATTTCCTAACTCAGTTCATGTGTAGCCATGTTTACAGGACATTCATAAGTGATATCTGATGATAAGTTTCTTTTTCTCTGTGACTTATTTCACTTAGAATCATCGTACCTGAATCCACTCATTTTGCTGCTACTGGCCTTATGACATTGATTTCATGGCTGAATGATATTCCATCGTACATACGTAACACAATTTCTTGAACCATTTTTCGCTTTCCTGGGATATTTAAGGTGTACCCAAGTTGAGGTTCTTGTAAGCAGTGCAGCCCTAAATTTTGGGGTGGCTCTGTCTTATTGATTTTCAGTTTTCCCAAGGTATATTCCCTAGACTGGAAGTGCCCTTGGCTCTGTAGCTCTGTTGTTTCCTTGTTTTAGGGAACACAATGCACTCCTCCAGAGAGACAGTTGGCAATTTACTTCCTGCCCATCAGCATAACTAGGCTCCCTGTCCTCCAGGGCCTGTCTTGCCTTTCTGTCTTTTACACATTTTGCGGATGTCCCTTTTGACAGGTGGGAAGTCATACATCATTTTTGTTCAGATTTGCGTTGCCCGCTTTCTTGCTTTGCAAAAAGGACGTATGCGTTTACTCCATAATATATTCAGGAGAAAACACAGACGCCCTTTCTGGCCAAGTGCATCATTGTCGAAGTTGTGCCCTTCTTCCTGTGCTTTAAAGGCGATTCCAATGTACCTCTTGAAATCTGTTTCCTGCTATTCTGCCTCGCATTCAAATCCACCTCGTTGCCTTCCCTCAACAGATTTTTGGATTATAGTTGTCCTTTATTACTCTGCCAGTTTGTGAATTGCTGTGCCCCTGAGCTCCATTATTCAACTCGATTTTTTGTGAGCTGACCTCAAGTCCAACATTTTGGTTCAGTACCTATACTGCTTCCCGGTGGGTGGCTGAGACTTTGGTTAATTCTTCTTCCTGCCGGGAAATTAGAGTGACATGTGCCCGACCAAATGCCTAACGGCTACTCTCTCATTGGTTCTCCCTCTTCCCTTTCATCCTCTGCCAAATTGGCAACCTGTGCGAACCAGGAGGTTAAAGGGTCTGTCTCTCCAAGTTGGGAGATTGATAGTGAAGCAGTTTGAAATCAGACCAGAGCACCCGGAGAGGGAATATTAGTTGAGTTTTAGAAACATTTCGTATTCACAGTGTGTCCATTCTCTAGGTTTCCCGTACATGTTATAGCTGTAGTAATATTCCCTTCAACCTGGAGAGTTGGGACCCGTGGAATGTGTGCCACGCATTATTGCTTTAAATGGTCTGCATTTGCTCACCGAATCTCACCAATCCTCTCAGTCCCAAATGTCCTGCCTTATGCCACATCCTGCTTTCTTTGTAGATAGGGTCATTCCTGGTTTCATCAGAGCCCCTGAAGGAAATGTAAAGAATTTCCTGTTTTTTTGTTTTATTTTTGAAATTCATTTTTATGGTGGTTTTCTGCTGATTCTCCCTTCCATGTTTATGACAGTCTAGACACACTTGATTCCCTTATGTAGACATATCAATACATAGGTTTTATGATTCTTACTAATCAGATATATTCCTCTGCGGGAAATATGGGGGTTTGAGTCCCTTTCACTGAGGAAAGTGTAGGTCTTTTCCATTCCGTATTTGGTTTTTGGAACGGTACCTGTACTAATGTCAAACTCTGGTTTTATGCATCACCCCACCTCTCCTTCCCCCTTAAGCAGGCATAAGAGTGTTTTCTAAATGAGAGGCTCTTTTCTCTTTCCTAACTCAGTTCATGTGTAGCCATGTTTACAGTACCTTCATAAGTGATATCTTATGATAAGTTTCTTTTTCTCTGTGACTTATTTCACTTAGAATCATCATACCTGAATCCACTCATTTTGCTGCTAGTGGCATTATGACATTGATTTCATGGCTGAGGGATATTCCATCGTACATAAGTACCACAATGTCTTGAACCATTTTTGTCTTTCCTGGGATATTTCAGGTGTACCCAAGTTGATGTTCTTGTAAGCAGTGCAGCCCTAAATTTTGGGGTGGCTCTGTCTTATTGATTTTCAGTTTTCCCAAGGTATATTCCCTAGACTGGAAGTGCCCTTTTCTCTGTATCTCTGTTGTTTACTTGTTTTAGGGAACACAATGCACTCTTCCAGAGAGGCAGTTGGCAGTTTACATCCCGCCCATCAGCATAACTAGGCTCCCTGTTCTCCAGGGACAGTGTTGCCTTTCTAGTTTTTACACATTTTGTGGTTGTCCCTTTTGTCCGGTGGGATGTGATACTGCTTGGTAGTGCAGATTTGCATTGCCCACTTCCTTGCTTGGCCAGAAAGTGCGTATGCGTTTTCTACTGAATATATTCAGGAGAAAACGCATAAACCCATTTTGGCGCATTGCATCATTGTCGAAGTTGTGTCTCTCTTCCTGTGCTTTAAAGGCGATTCCAATGTACCTATTGAAATCTGGTTCCTGCTATTCTGGCTCGCTTTCAAGTCCACATCGTTGCCTTCCCTCAACAGATTTTTGGACGATAGTTTTCCTTTATTACTCTGCCCTTTTGTGAATTGCTGTGCCCCTGAGCTCCATTTTTCAACTCGTTTTTTGTGAGCTGATCGCAAGTCCAAAATATTGGTTCAGGACCTCTACTGGTTCCCGGCGAATGGCTGAGAATTTGATTAATTCTTCTTTCTGCCGGGAAATTAGAGTGACATGTGCCCGTCCAAATGCCTAACAGCTACTCTCTCATTGGTTCTCCATCTTCACTTTCATCCTCTGCCAATTGGCAACATGTGAGAATCAGGAGTTTATAGGGTATGTCTCTCCAAGTTGGGAGATTGATAGTAAAGCAGTTGGAAATTCAAACCAGAGCAACAGGAGAGGGATTATCAGTTGAGTTTTAAAAACCTTTTGTATTCACAGTGTGTCCATTGTCTAGGTTTCCTGTAAATGTTATAGCTGTAGTAGAATTCCCTTCAACCTGGAGAGTTGGGACCATTGGAATGTGTGCCACACATTATTGCTTTAAATGGTCGGCATTTGCTCACCGAATCTCACCAATCCTCTCAGTCCCAAGTGTCCAGACTTATGCCACATACAGCTGTCATTGTACATAAGGTCATTGCATGTTTCATCAGAGCCCCTGAAGGAATTGTATACAATTTCCCTGTTTTTTTGGTTTGTTTTTGAAATTCCTTTTTATAGTGGATTTGAGCTGATTCTTACTTCCATATTTCTGCCAGCATAGACACACTTGATTCCATGATAGAGACATATCAATACATAGGTTTTAAAATTCTTACTAGTCAGATATATTCCTCTGCCGGAAATATGGCGTTTTGAGTCGCTTTCACTGAGGAAGGTGTATTGCTTGTCTCTTCCGTAGTTGGTTTTTGGAACGGTACATGTACTAGTATCAAACTCTGGTTTTATGCATAACCCCACCTCTCCTTCCCCCTTTAGAAGGCATAAGAGTGTTTTCTAAATGTGAGACTCTGCTCTCTTTCCTATCTCAGTTCATGTGTAGCCATGTTTACAGGATCTTCATAAGTGATATCTTACGATAAGTTTCTTTTTCTCTATGACTTATTTCACTTAGAATCATCGTACCTGAATCCACTCATTTTGCTGTCACTGGCCTTATGACATTGATTTCATGGCTGAGGGATATTCCATCGTACGTAAGTAACACAATTTCTTCAACCATTTTTGTCTTTCCTGGGATATTTATGGTGTCCCAAAGTTGAGGTTCTGTAAGCAGTGCAGCCCTAAATTTTGAGGTGGCCCTGTCTTATTGATTTTCAGTTTTCCAATGGTATATTCCCTAGACTGGAAGTGCCCTGGGCTCTGTAGCTCTGTTGTTTACTTGTTTTAGGGAACACAATGCACTCCTCCAGAGAGGCAGTTGGCAATTTACATCCAGCCCATCATCATAACTAGGCTCCCTGTTCTCCAGGGCCTGTCATGCATTTCTCGTTTTTACACATTTTGCGGATGTCCCTTTTGACCGTTGGGAAGTGATACTACTTTGTAGTGCAGATTTGCATTGCCCACTTGCTTGCTTGGCCAAAAAGGGTGTATGCGTTTTCTCCTGAATATATTCAGGAGAAAACCCATAAGCCCTTTCTGGCCAAGTGCATCATTGTCGAATTTGTGCCCCTCTTCCTGTGCTTTAAAGGCAAATCCAATGTACCTCTTGAAATCTGTTTCCTGGTATTTTGGATCGCTTTCAAGTCCGCCTCGTTGCCTTCCCTTAACAGATTTTTGGATGATAGTTGTCCTTTATTACTCTGCCAGTTTGTGAATTGCTGTGCCCGTGAGCTCCATTTTTCAACTCGTTTTTTGTGAGCTGACCGCAAGTCCAAAATTTTGGTTCAGGACCTATACTGGTTCCCAGCGGGTGGCTGAGACTTTGGTTAATACTTCTTCCTGCCAGGAAATTTGAGTGACATGTGCATGTCCAAATGCCTAACAGCTACTCTCTCATTGGTTCTCCCTCTTCTCTTTCATTCTCTGCCAAATTGGCAACTTGTGAAAACCAGGAGGTTAAAAGGGCTGTCTCTCCAAGTTGGGAGATTGAGAGTAAAGCAGTTGGAAAGTCAAACCGGAGCACCAGGAGAGGGATTATTAGTTGAGTTTTAGGAACCTTTCATATTCACAGTGTGTCCTTTCTCTCTGTTTCCCGTACATGTTATAGCTGTAGTAATATTCGCTTCAACCTGGAGAGTTGGGACCGTTGGAATGTGTGCCACACATTATTGCTTTAAATGGTCTGCATTTGCTCACCTAATCTCACCAATCCTCTCAGTCCCAAGTGTCCAGCCTTATGCCACATCCAGCTGACGTTGTAGATAAGGTCATTCCAGGTTTCATCAGAGACCCTGAAGGAATTGTAAAGAATTTACCTGATTTTTTGTTTTGTTTGTGAAATTCCTTTTTATATAAGTGGGTTTGAGCTGATTCTCACTGCCATGTTTATGTGAGTCTAGACACACTTGATTCCCTTATGGAGACCTATCAATACATTGGTTTTAAGATTCTTACTAGTCAGATATATTCCTCTGCGGGAAATATGGGGTTTTGAGGCCCTTTCACTGAGGAAGTTGTAGGTCTTTTCTATTCCGTAGTTGGTTTTTGGAATGGTACATGTACTAATAGCAAACTCTGGTTTTATGCATCACCCCACCTCTCCTTCCCCCTTAAGCAGGCAAAAGAGTGTTTTCTAAATGTGAGACTCTGTTCTCTTTCCTCACTCAGTTCAGGTGTAGCCATGTTTACAGGACCATCATAAGTGATATCTTATGATAAGTTTATTTTTCTCTGTGACTTATTTCACTTAGAATCATCGTACCTGAATCCACTGATTTTCTGGTACTGTCCTTATGACATTGATTTCATGGCTGAGGGATATTCCATCGTATGTAAGTACCACAAATTTTTGAAACATTTTTGTCTTTCCTGAGATACTTAAGTTGTACCTTAGTTGAGGTTCTTGTAAGCAGTGCAGCCCTATATTTTGGGGTGGCTCTGACTTATTGATTTTCAGTTTTCCCAAGGTATATTCCCTAGACTGGAAGTGCCCGTGGCTCTGTAGCTCTGTTGTTACCTGTTTTGGGGAACACATTGCACTCCTCCAGAAAGGCTGTTGACAGTTTACATCCTGCCCATCAGCATAACTAGGCTCCCTGTTCTCCATGGCCTGTCTTGCCTTTCTGGTTTTTACACGTTTTGCAGATGTCCCTTTTGACCTGTGTGAAGTGATACTTCTTTGTAGTTCAGATTTGCATTGCCCGCTTGCTTGCTGGGCTAAAAGGGGCATATGCGTTTTTTCCTGAATATATTCTGGAGAAAACGCATATGCAATTTCTGGCCAAGTGCATCATTGTCGACAATGAGCCCCTCTTTCTGTGCTTAAAAGGCGATTCCAAAGTACCTCTTGAAATTTGCTTCATGCTATTGTGCCTCGTTTTCAAATCCGCCTCTTTGCCAATGCTCAACAGATTTTTGGACGATAGTTGTCCTTTATTACGCTGCCAGTTTGTGAATTGCTGTGCCCCAGAGCTCCATTTTTTCAACTCGTTTTTTGTAAGCTGACAGCAAATCCACAATTTTGGTTGAGAACCTATACTGGTTCCTGGCGGGTGTCTGAGACTTTGGTAAATTTTTCTTCCTGATGGGAAATTAGAGTGACATGTGCCCGTCCAAATGCCTAACAGCTACTCTCTCATTGGTTCTCCCTCTTCCCTTTCATCCTCTGCCAAATTGGCAACCTGTGCGAACCAGGAGGTTAAAGGGTCTGTCTCTCCAAGTTGGGAGCTTGATAGTAAAGCAGTTGGAAACTCAAACCGGAGCACCGGGATAGGGACTATTATTTGAGTTTTAGAATCCTTTCATATTCACAGTCTGTCCATTCTCTACGTTTCCCATACATGTTATAACTGTAGTGATATTCCCTTTTACCTGTCGAGTTGGAACCCATGGAATTGGTGGCATGCATTATTGCTTTAAACGGTCTGAATTTTCTCATTCAATCTCACCAATCCTCTCAGTCCCAAGTGTCCAGCCTTATGTCTCATCCAGCTGTCATTTTAGATGGGGTCATTCCAGGTTTCATCAGAACACCTGAAGGAATTGTGTTAGAATTTCGCTGTTTTTTTGTTTTGTTTTTGAAATTCATTAATATAATGAGGTTGAGCTGATTTTCACTGACATGTTTATGCCGGCCTAGACACAATTGATTCCCTTACGGAGACATATCAATACGTAGGTATTAAGATTCTTACTAGTCAGATATATTCCTCTGTGGGAATAGGGTTGTTGAGTCCGGTTCACTGAGGAAGGAGTAGGTCTTGTCTCTTCTGTATTTGGATTATGCAACGGTACCTGTGCTAATATGAAACTCTGGTTTTGTTCATCTCCCCACCTCTCCTTTCCCCTTAAGCAGGCATAAGTACGTTTTCTAAATGTGAGACTCTGTTCTCTTTCCTAATTCTGGTCATGTGTAGCCATGTATACATTTCCTTCATAAGTGATATCTTATGTCAGAATGCTCCACGTCTCTTGTCATCACAATGCTCCATGACACCTGTCATCACAATGCTCCGTGACTCCAGTCATCACAATGCTTCATGACCTTTGTCATCACAATGGTCCATGCCCTGGTCACACAAGACTCTGTGATCTTTGTCACCACAATGCTCCATGCCCTTGTCATCACAATGCTCCATGCCCACAGTCATCACAATAATCCATGAAAATTGTCAGACCAATGATCCTTGCCCTCGTCACACGAGGCTCTGTGATCTTTGTCACCACAATGCTCCATGAACTTTTCTTCACAATGCTCTGTGTCCCTTGTCATCACAATGCTCCATGCCTTTGTCAGCAAAATGCTCCATGACACTTGTCATCACAAGGCTCCATGGCCCTCTCATCACAATGCTCCAGGACCTTCTCATCGCATTGCTCCATTCCTTTCTCATCACAATGCTCCATGACGCCTGTCATCACAGTACTCCATTAATATTTTCAGCCCAGTGCTCCATGACCTTCTCATCACAATGCTCCATGACCCATGTCATCACAATGCTACATGACCACAGCCATCAAAATGATCCATGCCACTTGTCATCAGAATATTCCATGCGCTTGTCATCCCCATGCTCCATGACCCCTGTAATCACAATGGTCCTTGACGTTTGTTGTCACATAGCTCCATGACACTTGTCATCACGGTGCTCCATGCCTTTGTCAGCAAAATGCTACATGACATTGTCATCACAATATTCCATGCACTTGTCCTCACAATTCTCCATTACCAGTGTCATCACAATCCTCCATGAACCTTGGGATCACATTGATTCATGCCCTTGTCATCACAATGCTCCATGATTCTTGAAATAAAAATGATCCATGACCTCTCTCATCACAATGCTCCAAACACTTGTGATCACAATGTTCCATAACACTTGTCATCACAACGCTCCATAACACTTGTCATCACAACGCTCCATGTTGCCTGTCATCACAATAATCCATGCCCTTGTGATCACAATATTCCATAACACTTGTCATCACAATGCTCCATAACACTTGTCATCACAACGCTCCATGATGCCTGTCATCACAATAATCCATGCCCTTGTCATCACAATGCTCCATTAGCACTGTCATGTCTATGCTTCATGAACCCTGACAACACAATGATCCGGGACTCTTGTCATCAAAATTCTCCATGACACATGTCATCACGATGATCCATGCCCTTGTCATACCAATGCTCCATGACACCTGTAATCACAATGCTCCGTGACTCTTGTCATCACAGTGCTCCATGACCCTTGTCATCAAAATGCTCCATGCCTTTGTCAGCAAAATGCTTCATGACATTGTCATCGCAATGCTCCATGCACTTGACATCACAATACTCCATTCCCATTGTCATCAAAATCCTCGGTGAACCTTGGGTTCACATTGCTTCATGCCCTTGTCATCACAATGATACATGCTTCTTGAAAAGAAAATGATCATTGACCTCTGTCATCACAATGTTCCTAACCCTTGTGATCACATTGTTCCATAACCCTTGTCATCACAACGCTCCATGATGCCTGTCATCACAATGCTGCATGAAATTTGTCATCAAAATGCTCAATACACTTGTCATCACAATACTCCCTGACACTTGTCGTCAGAATGCTCCTTGAACACTGTCATGAAAAGGCTCCATGCCTTTTTCATCACAATGCTCCATGCCCTTTTCATCACAATGCTCCATGCTAGTATCATCACAATACTCCACAAGCTTGTCATCAGAATGCTCCATGACCCCTGTCATCACAATGATACATTACACCTGTCATCAAAATGCTCCGTTTCCTTTGTCATTACAGTGCTCCATGACGCTCGTCATCCCAATTATCCATGACCTTCTCATCACAATGCTCCACGGTCTTGTGATCACAATGCTCAATGCCCTGGTCATCACAGTGCTCCACGTCCCTTGTCATCACAATTCTCCACGTCCTTGTCATCACAATGCTCCATGACCCTTCTCGTCACAAAGTTACATGCTATTTTCATCACAATTATCCATGCACTTGTCATCACAATGCTCCATGAAACCTGTCATAGCAAGTTCCATGTGCTTGTCATCACAATGTTTCACGACGTTGGCATCAAAATTCTCAATGTCCTTGGTCATCACAATGCTCCATGCCCTTGTCATCACAACGCTCCATGACACTTCTCATCACAGTGCTCCAAGCGCTTGTCATCACAATGCTCCATTACCTTTGTCATCACAATCCTCCATGACACTTGGCTTCACAATGCTCCATGACGCTCGTCATCACAATTATCCATGGTCTTCTCATCACAATGCTCCACTGTCTTGCCAGCACAATGCAACATGACACTTCAAATCACAATGTTACATGCTCTTGTAATCACATTCTCCATGCACTTCTCATCACAATGCTCCATGACCCCTGTCATAGCAAGCTGCATGTGCTTTTCATCACAGTGCTTCACGAACTTGTCATCAAAATTCTCAAAAGCCCTTGTCATCACAATGCTCCATGCACTTTTCATCACAATGCTCCATGACCATTGTCATCACAATGCTGCATTACCTTTGTCATCACAATCCTCCATGACACTTGTCATCACAATCCTCCATGCCGTTGTCATCACAATGCACCATGACATAGGTCATCACAATGCTCCCTGATACCTGACTTCACAATTTTCCATGACCTTTCCTTCATAGTGCTCCATGCCCTTGTCATCACAATGTGCAATGCCCACTGTCATCACAATAATCCATGAAATTTTTCAGACCGATGCTCCATGCCCCTGTCATCACAATGCTCCATGCACTTGTTATCACAATGCTCCATGACACCTGTCATCACAATGCTCCGTGACTCCAGTCATCACAATGCCTCAAGACTTTGTCATCATAATGGTCCATGCCCTCATCATCACAAGTCTCTCTGAATTTTGTCACCACAATGCTCCATGAACTTTTCATCGCAATGCTCTGTGACCCTTGGCATCACAATGCTCCATGCCTTTGTCAGCACAATGTTCCATGACACTTGTCATCACAATGCTCCATGAGCTTGTCAGCACAATGCTCCATGACCGATGTGATCACAATGTGCCATGCGGTTGTCATCACAGTGCTCCACATCCTTGTCATCACAATGCTCCATAAACATTGTCATCACAATGCTCCATGAACTTCTCATGAAAATGCTCTCTCACCACTGATATCACAATGTTCCATCACTAATCATCACAATACTCCCTCACCCCTGTCATCACAATGTTCCATGACCCCTATGGTCATAATGCTACATGCCGTTATCATCACAATGCACCACTCCCTTGTCATCAGAATGCTCCATGACCCCTGTCATAGCAAGCTCCATGTGCTTTTCATCACAGTGCTTCACGAACTTGTCATCAAAATTCTCAAAAGCCCTTGTCATCACAATGCTCCATGCCCTTTTCATCACAATGCTCCATGACCATTGTCATCACAATGCTCCATTACATTTGTCATCACAATCCTCCATGACACTTGTCATCACAATGCTCCATGCCATTGTCATCACAATGCACCATGACATAGGTCATCACAATGCTCCCTGATACCTGACTGCACAATAATCCATGACCTTTCCTTCATAGTGCTCCATGCCCTCGTCATCACAATGTGCAATGCCCACTGTCATCACAATAATCCATGAAATTTTTCAGACCGATGTTCCATGCCCCTGTCATCACAATGCTCCATGCACTTGTCATCACAATGCTCCATGACACCTGTCATCACAATGCTCCGTGACTCCAGTCATCACAATGCCTCAAGTCTTTGTCATCATAATGGTCCATGCCCTCATCATCACAAGTCTCTCTGAATTTTGTCACCACAATGCTCCATGAACTTTTCATCACAATGCTCTGTGACCCTTGGTATCACAATGCTCCATGACTTTGTCAGCACAATGTTCCATGACACTTGTCATCACAATGCTCCATGAGCTTGTCAGCACAATGCTCCATGACCGATGTGATCACAATGTGCCATGCGGTTGTCATCACAATGCTCCACATCCTTGTCATCACAATGCGACATAAACATTGTCATCACAATGCTCCATGCACTTCTCATGAAAATGCTCTCTCACCACTGATATCACAATGTTCCATCACTAGTCATCACAATACTCCCTCACCCCTGTCATGACAATGTTCCATGACCCCTATCATCACAATGCTACATACCGTTATCATCACAATGCACCACTCCCTTGTCATCAAAATGCTCCATGACCTTTGTCATCACAAAGCTCCATGACCCTTGGCATCACAATGCTCCATGCCATTGTCATCACAATGCTTCATGAAGACTCTCATTACATTGCTCCATGCCCTTGCCATCACAAAGCTCCATGACGCTTGTCATCACAATGCTCTGTGCCCTTCTCATTACAATACTCCATGACCTAGTCATTACAATCCTCCATGACCCATGTATCACAGTATTCCGTGTCCTTGTCATCACAATGCTCCATGCCCACTCTCATCGCAATAATCCATGAAAATTTTCAGACAAATGCTCCATGCCCTTGTCATCCCAAAGCTCCATGACGCATGTCATCAGAATGCTCCATGGCCTTCCCATTCACAATGCTCCATGCCCTTGTCATCACAATGCTCCAAGACACCTGTAATCACAATGCTCCATGTAACTTTTCATCTCAATGCTCCATGAACCCTGTCATCACAATGCACCATGCCCATCATCATAATGCTTCATGCTATTGTCATCACAATGAAATCAAAATGCTCCATGACCTCTGTCATCACAATGCTCCAAACCCTTGTGATCACAATGTTCCATAACACTTGTCATCACAATGCCCCATGACGCTCATCATCACAATTATTCATGGTCTTCTCATCACAATGCTCCATAACATTTGTCATCACAATGCTCAATACACTTGTCATCACAATGCTCCCTGACTCTTGCCATCAGTATGCTCCTTGAACCCTGTCATGACAAGGCTCCATGCCTTTTTCATCACAATGCTCCATGCCCTTGTAATCACAATGCTCCAAGACCCCTGTAATCACAATGCTCCATATCCCTTTTCATCAGAATGCTCCATGAGACTTCTCATCACAAGGCTCCATGGTCTTCTCATCAGAGTGCTCCAGGACCTTGTCATCACAATGCTCCATGACCCCTTTCATCAGAATACTCCATGAACATTTTCAGCTCAATACTCCATGATCTTCTCATCACAATGCTCCATGACCCCTGTCATCACAATGCTCCATGCTCCTTGATATCAAAATGATCCATGACCTCTGTCATCACAGTGCTCCAAATCCTTGTGATCACATTGTTCCATAACACTTGTCATCACAACGCTCCATGATGCTTGTCATCACAATACTCCATTCCCTTGTCATCACAATGCTCCATGACCTTTTTCATCACAATGCTCAACACACTTGTCATCACAATTCTCCCTGACACATGACGTCAGAATGCTCCTTGATCCCTGTCATGAAAAAGTTCCATGCCTTTTTCATCACAATGCTCCATGCCTGTTTCATCACAATGCTCCATGCCATTGTCATCACAGTACTCCACAAGCTTGTCATCAGAATGCTCCATGACCCTTGTCATCACAATTATCCATGCCCCGTGTCATTACAGTGCTCGATGACAATCGTCATCAAAATGCTCCATGGTCTTGCAATTACAATGCTCCACGGTCTTGCCATCACAGTTCTCCATGACCTGGACATCACAATGCTCCATGTCCCTTTTCATCACAATGCTCCATGCGCTTCTCAGCACAATGCTCCATGACCCATGACATCACAATGCGCCATGAACATTTCATCTCAATGCTCTACATCCTTTTCATCGCTATGCTCCATAAAACTTGTCATCACAGTGCTCCATGCACTTCTCATGAAAATGCTCTCTCACCACTGATATCACAATGTTCCATCACTAGTCATCACAATACTCCCTCAGGCATGCCATCACAATATTCCATGACCCCAGTCATCACAATGATCCATGCACTTTTCATCAAAATGCTCCATGCCATTGTCATCACAATACTCCACAAGCTTGTCATCAGAATGCTCCATGAACCTTGTCATGACAATGCTCCATGACCCCTGTCATCACAGTGCTCCATGACCCCTGTCATCACAATGCTCCATGCCCCTTGTCATTACAGAGCTCCATGACGCCCGTCATCACAATTATCCATGGTGTTCTCATCACAGTGCTCCCCGGTCTTGCCATCACAATGCTCCATGCCCTGGTTATCAGTATTCTCCACGTCTTTGTCATCACAATGCTCCATGACACATCTGATCACAATGTTCCGTGCACTTTTCGTCACAATTATCCATGCACTTGTCATTGCAATGCTCCATGACCCCTGTCATAGCAAGCTCCATGCGCTTGTCATCACAATGCTTCACGAAATTGTCATAAAAATTCTCAATGGCCCATGTCATCAAAATGCTCCAAGCCCTTGTCATCACAATGCAACATTACCTTTGTCATCAGAATCCTCCATGACACTTGGCATCACAATGCTCCTTGCCATTGTCATCACAATGGACCATGACATATGTCATCACAATGCTCCCTGACCCCTGTCTTCACAATTCTACATGACCTTGGCATCACAATGCTCCATGCCCTTGTCATCACAGTGCGCCATGCACACTGTCATCACAATAATCCATGAAACTTGTCAGAACAATGCTCCATGCCCCTGTCATCACAATGCTCCACGCACTTGTCATCACAATTCACCATGACCCCTGTCATCACAATGTTCCGTGACTCCAGTCATCACAATGATTTATGACCTTTGTCATCACAACGGTCCATAGCCTCGTCATCACAAGGCTCTGTGACATTTGTCACCACAAAGCTCCATAAACATTGGCATCACAATGCTCCATGCCATTGTCATCACAATGCTCCATGAACCCTCTCATCAAATAGCTCCATGCACTTGTCATCACAAATCTCCATGACGCTTGTGATACCAAAGCTCGATGCACTTCTCATCACAATGTTCCATGCACTTGTCATTGCAATCCTCCATGACCCATGTAACACAGTGTTCCGTGACCTTGTCATCACAATGCTCCATGCCCACTCTCATCACAATAATCCAAGAAACTTTTCATACCAATTCTGATGCCCTTGTCAACACAATGCTCCACTACCCTGTCATAACAATGCTCCATGACACCTGACATCACAAGGTTTCACGGCCTTGTCAATACAAGTCTCCATGACCGTTGTCATCACCGTGCACTAAGACCCTGTAATCACAATGGTCAACGCACTTGTCATCACAGAGCTCCATGGCACATGTCATCAGAATGCTCCATGGCCTTCTCATTCACAATGCTCCATGCCCTTGTCATCACATTGCTCCAAGACACATTTAATCACAATGCTCCATGCCCCTTTTCATCTCAATGCTCCATGAACCCTGTCATCACAATGCACCATGCCCATCATCATAATGCTTCATGCTATTGTCATCACAATGAAATCAAAATGTTCCATGACCTCTGTCATCACAATTCTCCAAACCCTTGTGATCACAATGTTCCATAAAACTTGTCATCACAATGTCCCATGACGCTCCTCATCACAGTTATCCATGGTCTTCTCAGCACAATGCTCCATGAACTTTGTTATCACAATGCTCAGTACACTTGTCATCACAGTGCTCCCTGCCACTTGTCGTCAGTATGCTTCTTGAACACTGTCATGACAAGGCTCCATGCACTTTTCATCACAATGCTCGAAGACACCTGTAATCATAATAATCCATGAATATTTTCAGCCCAATGCTCTATGATCTTCTCATCACAATGCTCCATGACCCCTGTCATCACAATGCTCCATGCTCCTTGAAATCAAAATGATCCATGACCTCTGTCATCACAATGCTCCAAACCCTTGTGGTCACATTGTTCCACAACACTTGTCATCACAACGTTCCATGATGCCTGTCATCACAATACTCCATGCCAGTGTCATCACAATGCTCCATGCACTTTGTCATCACAATGCTCAATACACTTGTCATCACAATGCTCCCTGACACTTGTCGTCAGAATGCTCCTTGAACCCTGTCTTGAAAAGGCTCCATGCCTTTTTCATCACAATGCTCCATGCCCTTTTCAACACAATGTTCCATGCCATTGTCATCACAATTCTCCACAAGCTTGTCATCAGAATGTTCCATGACCCTTGTCATCACAATGCTCCATGACCCCTTCATCACAATGCTCCATGACACCTATCATCACAATACTCCACGCCCCTTGTCATTACAGTGCTCCATGACGCTCGTCATCACAATTATCCATGGTCTTCTATTCACAGTGCTCCACGGACTTGCCATCACAATGCTCCATGACACTTCTCATCTCAATGTTACATGCTCTTGTCATCACAATTCTCCATGCACTTGTCATCGCAATGCTCCATGACCCCTGTCATAGCAAGCTCCATATGCTTGTCATCACAATGCCTCCCGACCTTGTCATCCAAATTCTCAATGGCCCTTGTCATCACAATGCTCCAAGCCATTGTCATCACAATGCTCCATTACCTTTGTAATCAAAATCCTCGATGACACTTGGCTTCACAATGCTCCATGCCATTGTCATCACAATGCACCATGACATATGTCATCACAATGCTCCCTGACACCTGTCTTCACAATACTCCATGACCTGGTCATAACAATCCTCCATGCCCTAGTCATCACAATGTGCTATTCTCACTATCATCACAATAATCCATGAAACTTATCAGACCAATGCTCCATGCCCCTGTCATTACAATGCTCCATGCCCTTGTCATGACAATGCTCCGTGACTCCAATCATCACAATGGTTCTTGACCTTTGTCATCACAGTGGTCCATGCACTCGTCATCACAGGGCTTTGTGAAATTTGTCTCCATAATTCTCCCTGAACTTTTCATCACAATGCTCTGTGACCCTTGTCATCACAATGCTCCATGCCTTTGTCAGCAGAGTGCTCCATGACCCTTGTCATCACAAAATTCCATGCAATTGTCAGAACAATGCTCCATGACCCATGTCTTCACAATGTGCCATGCGCTTGTCATCACAATGTTTCACAACTTTGTCATCACAATGCTCCATAAACCTTGTCATCACAAAGATCCATGCTCTTCTCATCAAAATGCTCTTTCACAACTGATATCAAAATGTTTCATCACTAGTCATTACAATACTCCCTCACCCCTGTCATGACAGTGTTCCACGACCTTGTCATCACAAGGCTCCATGACCCTTGTCATCACAATGCTCCAAGACCCCTGTAAAAACAATGCTCCATGCTCTTGTCATCACAAAGCTCCATGACGCATGTCATCAGACAGCTCCATGGCCTTCTCATCACAATGCTCCATGCCCTTTTCATCACAATGCTCCAAGACACCTGTAATCACAATACTCCATGCCCCTTTTCATCTCAATACTCCATGAACTCTGTCATCACAATGAACCATGCCCATCATCATAATGCTTCATGCTATTGTCATCACAATGAAATCAAAATGCTCCATAACATCTGTCATCACGATGCTCCAAACCCTTGCGTTCACAATGTTCCATAACACTTGTCATCACAACTCCCCATGACGCTCGTCATCACAATTATCCATGGTCTTCTCATCACAATGCTCCATGAACTTTGTCATCACAATACTCAATACACTTGTCATCACAATGCAACATGACACTTGTCGTCAGTATGCTCCTTGAAACCTCCCATGACAAGGCTCCATGCTTTTTCATCACAATCATCCATGCTCTATTCATCTCAATGCTCCAAGACCCATGTAATCACAATGCTCCAAGCCCCTTTTCATCAGTATGCACCATGATACTTGTCATCACAAGGCTCCATGGTCTTCTCCTCACAATGCTCCAGGACCTTGTCATCACAATGCTCCATTCCATTGGCATCACAATGCTCCTTTACCCCTGCCATCACAATGCTCAATGATTATTTTCAGCCAAATGCTCCATGAACTTCTGATCACAATGCTCCATGACCCGTCATCACAATGCTCTATGACCCCAGTCATCACAATGCTCCATGACCACTGTCATCACAATGCTCCATGACACAAGACAACAAAATGATCTGGGACTATTGTCATCAAAATGCTCCATGACACGTGTCATCACAAGGATTCATGCCCTTGCCATCTCAATGCTCCAAGACCCCTGTAATCCCAATGCTTCATGACGCTTGTCATCACAGTGCTCCATGACCCTTGTCATCAAAATGTAACATGCATTTGTCATCACAATGCTCAATACACTTGTCATCACAATGCTCCCTGACACTTGTCGTCAGAATGCCCCTTGAACACTCTCATGAAAAGGCTCCATGCCTTTTTCATCACAATGCTCCATTCCCTTTTCATCACAATGCTCCATGCCATTGTCTTCACATTACTCCACAAGCTTGTCATCAGAATGCTCCATGACCCTTGTCATCACAATGCTCCATGACCCCTGTCATCACAATGCTCCACGCCATTGTCATCACAATGGACCATGACATATGTCATCACAATGCTCCCGGACTCCTGTCTTCACAATTCTGCATGACCTTGTCATCACAATGCTCCATGCCCTTGTCATCACAGTGTGCCATGTGCACTGTCATCACAATAATACATGAAACTTGTCAGACCAATGCTCCGTGCCCCTGTCATCACAATGCTCCACGCACTTGTCATGACAATGCTCCATGAACCCAGTCATCACAATGCTCCGTGACTCCAGTCATCACTATGCTTCATGACTTTTGTCATCACAATGGTCCATGCCCCCGTCATCACAAGGCTCTGTGACATTTGTCACCACAAAGCTCCATGAACTTTTCATCATAGTGGTCTGTGACCGTTGTCATCACAATGCTCCAAGCCTTTCTAAGCAGAATGCACCATGACCATTTTCATCACAGTGCTCCATGCCCGTCTCAGCACAGTGTTCCATGACCCTTGTCATCACAAAGCTCCAAGCCCTTGTCATCACAATGCTTCATTACCTTTATCATCACAAACCTCCATGACAATTGGCATCACAATGCTCCATGGAATTGTCATCACAATGGGCCATGACTTATGTCTTCACAATGCTCCCAGACACCTGTTTTCACAATACTGCATGACCTTGTCATCACAATGCTCCATGCCCTTGTCATCACAATGCGCCATTCGCAATGTCATCACAATAATGCATGAAACTTGTAAGACAAATACTCCATGACCCTGTCATCACAATGCTCCATGCCCTTGTCATCACAATGCTTCATGAGCTGTCAACACAAGGCTCCGTGACTCCAGTCATCACAATGCTTCATAACCTTTGTCCTCACAATGGACCATGCCCTCATCACACAAGGCTCTGTTACCTTTGTCACCACAATGCTCCATGAACTTTTCATCACAATGCTCTGTGACCCTTGTCATCACAATGCTCCCTGCCTTTCTCATCACAATGCACCACGCCCTTGTCATCAAAATGCCCCATGACGTTTGTCATCACAAAGCTCCATGACCCTTGGCATCACAATGCTCCATGCCATTGTCATCACAATGCACAATGAAATCTCTCATCACATTGCTCCATGCCCTTGTCATCACAATGCTCCATTACACCAGTCATAACAGTGCTCCATGACCCCTGCCATCACAATGCTCCATTACACCTGTCATAACAATGCTCCATGACCGCTGCCATCACAATGTTCCACTGCCTTGTCATCACAAGGCTTCATGACCCTTGTCATCACAATGCTCCAAGACCTCTGTAACCACAATTCTCCATGTCACTTTTCATCTCAGTGGGCCATGAACACTGTCATCACAATGCACCATGCCCATCATCATAATGATTCATGCTATTGTCATCACAATGAAATCAAAATGCTCCATGTCCTCTGTCATCACAATCCTCCAAAACCTTCTGATCACAATGTTCCATAACACTTGTCATCACATACCCCATGACTCTCGTCATCACAATTATGCAAGGTCTTCTCATCACAATGCTCCATGACATTTGTCAACACAATGCTTAATACACTTGGCATCACAATGATCGCTGACACTTGTCATCAGTATGCTCCTTGAACCCTGTCATGACAAGGCCCCATGCATTTTTCATCACAATGATCCATTCCGTTTTCATCACAATGCTCCAAGACCCCTGTTTTAACAATGCTCCGTGACTCCAGTCATCACATTACTTCATGACATTTGTCATCACAATGGTCCATGACCTCGTCACACAAAGCTCTGTGACATTTGTCACCACAGTGCTCCATGAAATATTTATCACAATGCTCTCTGACCCTTGGCATCACAAAGCTTCATGCCTTTGACAGCACAATGCTCCATGACCCTTGTCATCACAATGCTCGATGCGCATGTCAGCACAATGCTCGATAACACATGTCATCACAATGCACCATGCAGTTGTCATCACAATGCTCCACATCCTTGTCATCAAAATGCTCCATAAACCTTGTCATCACAATGCTCCATGCACTTGTCCTCAAAATGCCTTCTCACCACTGATATCACAATGTTCCATCACTAGTCATCACAATACTCCCTCATCCCTGTCATCACAATATACCATGACCCCTGTAATCACAATTCTCCATGCCCGTGTCATCACAAAGCTCCATGACGCATGTCATCAGAATGCTCCATGGCCTTCTCATCACAATGCTCCATGCCCTTGTCATCACAATGCTCCAACACCCCTGTAATCACAATGTTCCATGCCCCTTTTCATCTCAATGCTCCATGAACCCTGTCATCACAATGCACCGTGCCCATCACCATAATATTTCATGCTATTGTCATTACAATGAAATCAAAATGCTCAATGACCTCTGTCATCACAATGCACCAAACCCTTCTGATCACAATGTTCCATAACACTTGTCATCACAATGCCCCATGACGCTTGTCATCACAATTATCCATGGTCTTCTCATCACAATGCTCCATGATCTTTGTCATTACAATGTTCAATACACTTATCATCACAATGCTCCCTGACACTTGTCATCAGTATGCTCCTTGAACCCTGTCATGACAAGGCTCCATGCATTTTTCATCACAATGATCCGTTCCCTTTTCATCACAATGCTCCAATACCCCTGTAATCACAATGCTCCATGTCCTTGTCATCTCAAAGCTCCATGACGCATGTCATCAGAATGCTCCATTGCCTTCTCATCACAATGCTCCATGCCCTTGTAATCACATTGCTTCAAAACCCCTGTTATCTCAATCCTCCATGCACCTTTTCATCAGAATGCTCCATGCCCTTGTCATCACAATCCTCCATGACCCTTGTCATCGCAATGTTCCAAGCCGTTGTCATCAAAATGCTCCATTACCTTTGTCATCACAATCCTCCATGACACTTGCTATCACAATGCTCCATGCCATTGTCATCACAATGGACAATGACATATGTCATCACAATGCTCCATGACACCTGTCTTCACAATATTCCATGACCTTGTCATCACAATGTTCCATGCCCTTGTCATCACATGTGCCTTGCCCACTGTTATCACAATAATCCATGATATATGTCAGACCAATATTCCATGCCCCTGTCATCACAGTGCTCCATGCCCTTGTCATCACAATGCTCCGTGACTCCAGTCATCACAATGCTTTATGACCTTTGTCCTCACAATGGTCCATGCCCTCGTCACACAAGGCTCTGTTACCTTTGTCACCACAATGCTCCATGCCCTTGTCATCTCAATGCTTCATGCCCACTGTCATCACAATACTCCATGAAACTTGTCAGACCAATGTTCCATGCCCCTGTCATCACATTGCTCCATACCCTTGTCATCACAATGCTCCATGAACCCTGTCTTCACAATGCTCCGTGACTCCAGTCATCTCAATGATTCATGACCTTTCTCATCACAATGGTCCATGCCCACTGTCATCACAATAATCCATGAAACATGTCAGGCCAATGTTCCATGCCCCTGTCATCACATTGCTCCATGCCCTTGTCATCACAATGCTCCATGACACCTGTTATCACAATATTCCGTGACTCCAGTCATTACAATGATTCATGACCTTTCTCATCACAGTGGTCCATGCCCTCGTCACACAAGTCTCTGTGATCCTTGTCACCACAACGCTCCATGAAATTTTCATCACAATGCTCTGTGTCCCTTGTCATCACAATGCTCCATGCCCTTGTCATCACAATGCTGAATTACACCTGTCGTAACAATGCTCCATGAACCCTGCCATCACAATGTTCCATGGACTTGTCTCCACAAGGCTCCATGGCCCTTGGCATCACAATGCTTCAAGACCTCTGTCATCACAATGCTCCATGCCACTTTTCATCTCAATGCTCCATGAACACTGTCATCACAATGCACCATGCCATTCATCATAATGATTCATGCTATTGTCATCACATTGAAATCAAAATTCTCCATGTCCTCTGTCATCACAATGCTCCAAACCCTTCTGATCACAATGTTCCATAACACTTGTCATCACATGCTCCATGACGCTCGTCATCACAATTATGCAAGGTCTTCTCATCACAATGCTCCATGACCTTTGTCACCAAAATGCTCAATAAACTTGGCATCACAATGCTCGCTGACACTTGTCATCAGTATGCTCCTTGAACACTGTCACGACAAGGCTCCATGCCTTTTTCATCACAAAGATACATTCCCTTTTCATCACAATGCTCCAAGACCCCTGTTATCACAATGCTCCGTGACTCCAGTCATTACAATGCTTCATGACATTTGTCATCACAATGGTCCATGACCTCATCACACAAAGCTCTGTGACCTTTGTCACCACAATGCTCCATGAAATATTTATAACAATTCTCTTTGACCCTTGTCATCACAAAGTTCCATGCCTTTGTCAGCACAATGCTCCATGACCCTTGTCATCACAATGCTCGATGCGCGTGTCAGCACAATGCTCCATAACCCATGTCATCACAATGTTCCATGCACTTGTTATCACAATGCTACAAATCCTTGTCATCAAAATTCTCCATAAATATTTTCATCACAATTCTCCATGCACTTCTCCTCAAAATGCCTTCTCACCACTGATATCACAATGTTCCTTCACTAGTCATCACAATACTCCCTCACCCCTGTCATCACAATATTCCATGACCCCTGTAATCACAATTCTCCATGCCCTTTTCATCCAAAGCTCCATGACGCATGTCATCAGAATGCTCCATGGCCTTCTCATCACAATGCTCCATGCCCTTGTCATCACAATGCTCCAACAACCCTGTAGTCACAATGCTCCATGCCCCTTTTCATCTCAATGTTCCATGAACACTGTCATCCCAATGCACCGTGCCTATCACCATAATATTTCATGCTATTGTCATCACAATGAAATCAAAATGCTCAATGACCTCTGTCATCACAATGCACCAAACCCTTCTGATCACAATGTTCCATAACACTTGTCATCACAATGCCCCATGACGCTGGTCAGCACAATTATCCATGGTCTTCTCATCACAATGCTCCATGATCTTTGTCATCACAATGCTCAATACACTTATCATCACAATGCTCCCTGTCAGTTGTCATCAGTATGCTCCTTGAACACTGTCATGACAAGGCTCCATGCATTTTTCATCACAATGATCCATTCCCTTTTCATCACAATGCTCAAGACCCCTGTAATCACAATGCTCCATGTCGTTGTCATCACAAAGCTGCATGACGCATGTCATCAGAATGCTCCATTGCCTTCTCATCACAATGCTCGATGCCCTTGTAATCACATTCTTTCAAAACCCCTGTAATCTCAATGCTCCATGCACCTTTTCATCAGAATGCTCCATGCCCTTGTCATCACAATGCTCCATGACCCTTTTCATCGCAAAGTTCCAAGCCCTTGTCATCAAAATGCTCCATTACATTTGTCATCACAATCCTCCATGACACTTGGTATCACAATGCTCCATGCCATTGTCATCACAATGGACAATGACATATGTCCTCACAAAGCTCCCTGACACCTGTCTTCACAATATTCCATGACCTTGTCATCACAATGTTCCATGCCCTTGTCATCACAATGCTTCATGCCCTTGTCATCACAATGTGCCATGCCCACTGTCATCACAATAATCCATGAAACATGTCAGACCAATGTTCCATGCCCCTGTCATCACAATGCTCCTTGCCCTTGTCATCACAATGCTCCATGCCCTTGTCATCACAGTGCTCCATGACCCCTGTCATCACAATGATCCGCAGCCCCTGTAATCACAATGCTCCATGCCCTTGTCATCACAAAGCTCCATGACGCATGTCATCAGAATGCTCCATGGCCTTGTCATCACAATGCTCCAAGAGTGCTGTTATCACAATGCTCCATGACCCTTTTCATCTCAATGCTCCATGAACCCTGTCATCAAAATGCACCATGCCCATCATCATAATGCTTCATGCTATTGTCATAACAATGAAATCAAAATGCTCCATGACCTCTGTCATCACAATGCTCCAAATCCTTGTGATCAAAATGTTCCATAACACTTATCATCACAACGCCCCATGACGCTCGTCATCACAATTATCCATTGTCTTCTCATCACAATGTTCCATGACCTTTGTCATCACAATGCTCAATACCCTTTTCATCACAATGCTCCCTGACACTTGTCGTCAGTATGCTCCTTGAACCCTGTCATGACAAGGCTCCATGCCTTTTTCATCACAATGATCCATGCCCTTTTCATCACAGTGCTCCGAAACCCGTGTAATCACAATGCTTCATACCGTTGTCATCACAATGCTCCGTGATGCATGTCATCAGAACGCTCCATGTCCTTCTCATCCCAATGCTCCATGCCCTTGTCATCTCAATGCTCCAAGACCCCTGTAATCACAATGTTCCATGCCCCTTTTCATCAGAATGCTCCATGAGACTTGTCATCACAAGACTCCATGGTCTTCTTATCACAATGCTCCAGTACCTTGTCATCACAATTCTCCATGACCCCTGTCATCACAATACTCCTTAAACATTTTCAGCCCAATGCTCCATGACCTTCTCATCTCAGTGCTCCGTGACCACTCTCATCACAATGCTCCATGACCACTGTCATCACAACGCTCCATGAACCCTGACAACACAATGTTCCGGGACTCTTGTGATCAAAATTCTCCATGACCCTTGTCATCACAATGATCCATGCCGTTGTCATCCCAATGCTCCATGACCACTCTAATCACAATGCTCCTTGAGGCTTGTCATCACAGTGTTCCATGAACGTTGTCATCACAATGCTCCATGCCTTTGTCAGCAAATGCTACATAATCTTGCTATCACAATGCTCCATGCACTTGTCATCACAATCCTCTATGACCCTTGGGATCACATTGCTTCATGCCCTTGTCATCTCTCTCTTGCCTTTGTGGTTTTTACAGATTTTCGGATATCCCTTTTTACCGGTGGGAAGTGACAATTCTTTGTAGTGTGGATTTGCATTGTGTGCTTGCTTGATTGTCAATAAAGGGCTTATGCGTTTTCTCCTGAATATATTCAGGAGAAAAGTCATACGCCCTTTTTGGCCAAGTGCATCTTTGTCGAAGTTGTGATGCTTTTCCTGAGCTTTAAAGGCGATTCTAATTTACCTCTTGAAATATGTTTTGTGCAATTCTGCCTCATTTTCAAGTCCACTTCTTTGCCTTTCCTCAACAGATTTTTGGAATTGAGTAGTTCGTTATAACTGCAGGTTTGTGAATTTCTGTGCCCCTGAGCTCCAATTTTGAAATCCCATTTTTGTGAGCTGACCGCAAATCCACAATATTGCTTCAGGACCTATACTGGTTCCAGGGGTGGCTATACTGGTTCCCTGCTGTTGGCTGAGGCTTTGGTTAATTCTTCTTCCTGAACGGAAAATTAGAGTGACATGTGCCCGTCCAAATGCCTTCATCTACTCTCTGATTGGTCCTCCCTCTTCCCTTTCATCCTCCGCACAATTAGCAAACTGTGTGAAACAGGAGGTTATAGGGGTTGACTATCCAAAGTTGGGAGATTGATAGTAACATTTGGAATGCCAAACTGGAGCACAAGGAGAGGAAAAATTAGGAGACTTTTAGAAACCTTTCGCCAAAACAGTGTGTTCATTCTCTAGGTTTCCCATACATGTTATAACTGTAGTGATATTCCCTTCTACCTGGAGATTTGGGACACATGGCATGGTGACATGCATTACTACTTTAAAGGGTGTGCATTTTCTCTCCCAATCTCACCAGTCCTCTCATTCTCCGGTGTCCAGCCTTATGTCTCATCCAGCTGTCTTTGCAGATAGGGTCATTCCAGGTTTCATCAGAACCCCTGAAGGAATTGTGTAAGAATTTCACTGTTATTTTGTTTTGTTTTTGAAATTCATTTTTATAATGGGGTTGAACTGATTTTCATGGATGTGTTTATGCCGGTCTAGACACAAATGATTCCCTTACGGAGACATATCAATGCATAGGTTTTAAGATTTTTACTAGTCAGATATATTCCTCTGCGGGGAATAGGGGTGTTGAGTCCCGTTTACTGAGGAAAGTGTAGGTCTTGTCTATTCTGTATTTGGTTTATGGAATGGTACCTGTGCTAATATCAAACTCTGGTTTTATGCATCACCCCACCTCTACTTTCCCCTTAAGCAGGCATAAGAGTGTTTTCTAAATGTGAGACTCTGTTCTCTTTCCTAATTCAGTTCATGTGTTGTGATGTTGACATTACCTCTATAAGTGATATCTTATGATTAGATTCTTTTTCTGTGTGACTTATTGCACTTAGAATCATCGTACCTTAATCCACTCATTATGCTGCTACTGGCCTTATGGCCTTGATATCACGTCTGAGTGATATTCCGTTGTACAAAATTACCACAAGTTCTTTATGCATTTCTATTTATCGTGGGATATTTTAGGTGTTCCGAAGTGGAGGTTCTTGTATGCAGAGCAGCCTTAAATTTTGGGGTGCCTGTGTCTTGTTGATATTTAGTCTTCCCAAGTTATATGCCCATGCTTTGAAGTCCCCTTTGCTCGGGGGCTTTGTATTTTAGATGTTTTAGGAAACAGTATACACTTCTTCAGAGTGGCTCTTGGATATTTATATGCCACCCATCAGCGTGACGAGGCTCCCTGTTCTACATGGCCGCTCTTGCATTTCTGGTTTGTACACATTTTTTAGATAGCCTTTCTGAGCAGTGGAAATTGAGACTTCTTTGTTGTGCGGATTTGCATTTCCCGCTTGCTTGGTTGGCCAAAAACTCTGTATGTGTTTTTTTCCTGAAGATATTCACGAAAAAAACGCATACACCCTTTTGCGCAACTGCATCATTTTAGAAATTCTGCTGCTTTTCATATGCTTTAACTGTGAGTACAATCTGCCTTTTGAAATCTGTTTCCTGCAATTTTGCCTCTCATTCAGATCTTCTTCGTTGCCTTACCTGCATATATTTTTGGACGTTGGTTATCATTTATATCTTTGCAGGTCTTTGAATTGTCTGCTCCTGAGCTCCATTTTTCAACTCGCCTTTTTTGTGAGCTGGCCGCCAAACCATTGTATTGCTTCCGGCCCTATTCTGGTTCTGGGGAGGCAGGCTGAGCCTTTGGTTAATTTTTCTTCCTAATGGGAAATTAGAGTGACATGTGCCTGTCAAAACTCCTACAGCTAGTCTCTCATTGGTTCCCCCTCTTCCCGTTTATCCTCTGCACAAAATGCAAACTGTGTGAAACAGGAGGTTAAATGTGCTGATTCTCCAAGTGGGGAGATTGTTAGTAATGTGGCTGGAATGGCGAACCCCAGCACCAGGAGATCAAAAATAAGGTGCATTTTAGACATGTTTCCTGAGCACACGGTGTACGTTCATCTTGGTTTTCCAGGCATGTTTTCGCTGTCAGAAGATTCCCTTGAACCTGCAGATTTGGGAACCATGGAATGGGTACCAGGCAGTATTACTTTAAAGGTCTGCATTTCCTCACCCAGCCTCTCTAACATCTCTTAGCGTGCATAGCTTCCAGCCTTATATATCATCCTGCTGTGGGTCTACATGTGTTCAATCCATGTTACATCATAGCCCTTCAACAAAAGTTGTAAGAATTTTTGTGTCTCACTGTTTTTCTAAATATTTTTAAATTTATTTTTATATTGGTTTCAGCTGATTTTCAAAGCTCTGTTTTTTGCTGCTGTACATCCACTTGATTCATGTACTGTGAGACAACAATAAATTCTTTTTCAGATGCTTACCAGTCATATGTATTATTTTCCAGTGACTTGAGTGGGCTGAGTGCAGTTCTTTGAGGTACCGTGTAGGCCTTGTCAGTTATTCAATTTGGTACTTGGAATGGTATCTTTGCTAATTTCAACCTCCTGGATAATACCTCACCCTTCCCCACCTTTCCCATTTAGCAGCCTCATGTCTATTTTCTACATATTAGACTATGTTTCTATTTTGTAATTTATTTCATGTGTAGCCATTTTTGATTCCACCTTTAAGTGACATCTTATGATATGTGTCTTTTTCTTTCTGACATACGTCACTTAGAATGATCGTATGTATCTCCTACAGAGTTTTTACCACTGGCCTTATTTCATTCATTTCTGGGTGAGTAATATTCCACTCTACATAAGTACCCCATCTCTTTTATCCATTTTATCCTTCCAGGGACATTTATTTTATATCCAAGTTGAGGCCCTTTTTAACAGAGAGGTGGTAAACGTTGGGGTGCCTGTTTTCTGTCGATTTTTGTTTTTCCCAAGGTATACGCCCATGAGTGCAAGTGCCCTATGCTCTGTAGCTCATTTTATAGATATTTTAGCAAACACAATACACTTCTCCAGAGTGGCCGTTGTCAAATTACATTTCCACTATCAGCATCACAGGGCTCCCTTTTCTCCTCACCCTGTCCTGCATTTCGGGTGTTTACACTTTATGTGGATGGCCCTTCTGACTGATGTGAAGTGATACATTTTGTAGAATTGATTTCCAGGTCCCACCTGTTTGGTTGGATAAAAAGTTTGTATGGCCTTTACTTTAATATATTCAGAATAAATGCATACGCCCTTTTTGGCCAACTGCATCATTGGTGATGTTCAGCCCCTTTTCTTGTGCTTTAATGGGGAGTCCTTTCCACCTCTTCAAATCTGTTTCCTGCCACTCTCCCTTGCTTACAAGTCCTTTTCTGTGACTTACCTCAAGACATTTTTTGACGATAGATATTTACAACTCTGCAGTTTCATGAATTTTAGTCCCCCTGAGTTCCATTTTTCAACTTGTGTTTTTGGAAACTGGACACAAAACAGCGGGATTCCCTCTAGCCCTATTCTGTTTCTGTGGGCAATTCTAGCCTTTGATGAATTTGTCTTCCAGATTGGAAATTAGAGTGGCATGTGCCTGTCCGAACATCTAGGACTTGTCTCTAAATTTTTCTCATCCATCCGCTTCATCCTCTGGACAAATTCCAATCTGTGTGCAACAGGATGTGGACGGTGCTGATATCCTCAAGTGAGGAGATTGTTAGGAAAGATGCTGGAGGGGTGAACCCGAGCACCAGGCGATGAGGAGGTGAGGTGCCTTTTCCAAACTGTTTCCGATCAAACGGTGTACCATCCTCTAGGTGTGACAGGCATGTTTTAGCCATAGGAATGGTCCCGTGCATGTAAGGAGAACACAAGGGATTTTTCCAAATCAGTGCCTCCCTGAACCCCAAACTGGGGAGTTTTTAAGCTACGGCTACATATATGTCCATTAAGGGCCTTGGGAAATAGGCAGAGTCCAAACTTTAGATGATTGAATTCTTCAGAGTCAGAAGTGCTCACCATCGGCCTTGCTTAGGTTACATTTTATCTGCCATTGATAGATGATGTCAATAAAAATATCTATTCTTTCTCAGATTATTTCCCCTTATAGGTTATTGCAAAATATTCAGTGTAGTTCCCTGTGCTATACAGTAGTTCCTTGTTGATGATCTGTTTTATATATAGCAGTGTCTATGTGTTAATCCCAAACTGTTAATTTATGCCTTCTCCTACCTTTCCACTTTGGTAATAATAAATTATAAGATTTTATACTTCTCAGAAATGGGGAAGCTGAAAGAGAGGTATCATTTTCAATGGAAAAGCATTCAAAACAAGATTAAAGCTTCAGCCAAGAGTATTCGAAGTACATGCTTAGGAATAAATCCCTTCATTTCTCTAATGTTGACCTGAAAAATAAGACAGACATCTTCACTAAACTTGCTTATAATAAAGTGATGGAAATATCAGATGTAAGTCTTAGAAACATATTATTTTACCCGAGCCTTATACACTGCTCTAGGATGACTACAGTTTGGCTCACACATCTGTTCATTGAAGTTACAATGTTCTTAATTTCTGTTACTGATCCTCCAGAGTGGACCCCAACAGGAGTCCCCGTGCCCAGTGTCATTGGAGCCAACAGATCAAGACTGAGTTTTGTTCAGAAGCAAAGGAAATTTTATATTTTGAAAACAGAATGGAGAGGTGAGAGCGTGCACTCCCCCTCGAGCTGTGGGCTGGGCTGCTGTGTAGGGATCCCGGCAGCGTCAGCAGGAGGGAGGGGATGGAGCTCTCAAGGCCTGGGTTGGCTGCAGCTCAGGCTCTATGTCACAGAGTCTGCATGGGACCCCGCTAGCTGAGGTGTCGACCCAGCCATTCTGCACTAGGAAATCGGGTCTGAAGTGCCGGGTGTGGGACCTCTGCATGTGGAACCATGGGAGCACGTGAAATGAGACAAAGCACAAAGGAAAAACAGGTTAGACTTTATTTTATTGCCCAGATTCTCTTTTTATCTCCCAGGTATTTTTAATGAACGTTGCCGGAGACAAACACCTCCTCTGTTTTTTCTCCCGTTCCTCATTCTTGAGGTGCTGAGGGTGAAGACCCCTGTTTTGTAACTGCTTCATGCTGAGGTGGGAGCCCTCATACACGGGGGGAGGGGAAAAACTTCTCCCCAGTAGCCTCCAGGTGAGGTTGATTGTCCCAAGGCTTCCTGCCTCACTGCTGGTCCACCTGAGCAGCAGCATTGGAAGTGTTATAGATTCTAATGACCTTTAAGGGTCCAGGAAAGAGATGCACAGAGATGCTGCTGTGGCAGGTTTCACCCCACCCCACATTTGTTCGGTGACCTTAGGCTGACGAATTTGCCAGCCTAGATGCTCTGACCAGTAGTCTGTGCTTTCTTTAATTAGGTCCCTGAATTAATGTACAAAAAGCACCATGTGTCAGAGCCCTGCCCGCTCAACTCCCAGACAGTCCAGGGTCAGTGGTGATCCAGGACCATGACGTCCACTGAGTCAACGGCCTTTTGAAGTAGCCAGCAGTCCAGCCGTTCATATTGGCCACCATCACCGCAGTGTCTGTAGGGTTTTCTATGGTGAAATCATGATATACTTTTCCTCCACCAAGCTTGTTAGCTCCCGTCTGGGTGCAGTAAGTCCTGCAAGCAGTAGTCTGCTCTTTCGGGGCACAGACTTGTTTTCTGAGAGAAACTCCAGGTCAAGTGATGGTCACACGAGTCATCTTGGGGACCCATTTCCACCGTTTGTCTCTCTGGAGGTTGGAGTTGGAGGGCCTCCTCACTCGAGGTCAGTGTGTCCGCACAGTGACCCCTGCAACTTCAGGGTATGTTGGGTGGTTAGGATCACCACGTGGGTTCCTTTTCCCTTAGGAGGGATCTGGCCCTGCGGGCTGCTGATTTCCAGCTTTTTAGATACCCCAGTATCCTGGCCTGATGGGGCGGTGGGCAAAACCCTTGGTGAGCATAGTTTATCGTACCTGAAGGGCATTCTTGTGTTGCTCCATTTCAAGTGGTCCCAGTTTTTGCACTAAGGCTCCAAGGGTGATTAACCTTGACCGGGCATGTAAAGGTCAAAGGGTTTAGCTAAATTAGGGAGTTACTGGGCAAGGGTCTGAATTGACTGCTCTTTCCATTCTTGAAAGTCTGCTTCTGGATTCTATTGAAAAGGATCATCATTTCATGTCAGTGTTTCATGTAGAGGACCAGGTATTAGACTGTAGTTAGGGATCCAGATGCATAAAACCTTGGCCTCCCCAGGAACCCCTAAGCTGTCTTCTAGTTTTAGAAGAGGTAAGGCTGCAAATGGCTTCTTCCCTATCCTGGAATGCGTTTCTCCGAATATCTGTGAGAATGAAGCCCAGGCATGTCACCTTAGCCTGGGATATTTGAGCCTTTTCCTTGGACACCTTCTATCCTTTCTTGGCTAGGTAGTTCAGAGGCGTCTTTAGTAGGCCTGGCGATCAGAATGTCATCTGCATATTGAAGGAGGTTTCCCTTTTACAGAGGTAGAACTTTGAGTTCTTTAGAGGACATTTCCCCAATGATGGTGTGGGGATTTTTGATCCATTGGGGCAGGACGGCCCAGCATTATTGCTTTTGTTGCATGTTGTGTCCTGCCACTCACAAGCCAAAAGTTCTTGTGACTCTGAGATGAATGGAATACAGAAGAAGGCATCATTGAAGTCTTATACTGAATGCCATGGCCTGGTGGATGGTAGAATTTCCAGCAGGGTGTAGGAAATAGGAGCTACTGGATGTATATCCTCGGTGGCTTCACTGACTGTCCTTATATCCTTTACCAGGTTTCCAGCAGCCCATGGGGCTCTCGTGGTCATGCCAATACCAGGATATGGAGCTCACCTGGGCTGTGCCACCCACCCCACAGCCCACGGGGCTCACGTGGTCGTCCCTCACAGTGTATGGAGCTCACCTGTGCAGCTACCCAGCTGCCCATGGGGCTCTCCTAGTCAGGCCCTTCCCAGGATATAGAGCTCCCCTGGGCCTGTACCCCAGCAGGGCTGGACATATAAGAACTGTGCACATAGCCCACCTTGCAGAGAACCCCCAGCTCACCTCTCGCTCACAGCTGACACAGAACATCTCAGAGCAGGACTTGAACTAACAAACAGCAGCTCTGACAGTTCTGTGACCCTGGGTATCATTCTGTGCAGCCTCTCTCTGCCTGGACTTCCAGACACTTCCACTGCAGCCAGGGCACCAGGCCTCTGTCTCCAACCACCATCACTCCTCTCCCTGACCCCTGGGTACCTCTCATTAGGATAGGGTCTTCTTGAAGTTGTTTTCCACTCATAGACCAGATAAAATGATAAGAAAACAAGCCGTAGCTGCAGCCCCTTGTCTATCCTGACTCTCAGGAGCCCACACCTGTTCCTTGGGTTTGGCCCGTTTAGCAAGTTTCATTTTCTGCCACTGTGAGCCCCTGAGGGGTGAGGATTGGCTGATTTGGGCAGCCTGACACTGCTTGCCAGCCCTCCCCAGGTGTGCCTGTGTTGAGGTCAATATAAACACCACTCCAGTCAGCAAGATCCCTTGTTGCTGTGCCTGGCGCCATATTCTCTGCCCCGTCAGTAGTGCCGGGGCTGGGGTCGTGGGAGGGAGGGAGGGGCCGTGGCTTTGTGGGTGGCCCAGTATGAGGTGGGCTCTGATGGACATTCTGCAGGAGTTGCCAGGCTGCCACCTGCTAAAGAACAGGATGAGTCACCCATACCTGCCATTGGAATTTCTCCCCAGGCAGAGGTGAGGAAGTAAAAAAGCAGTGGGGGCCGTGGCAGGAGGGGTATCTCAGGCAGGGAAATGGAAAGCTTCCAGAAGAGCATCTGGAGCCAGGACCATCCAGGCTGGCCTGCAGGCACCAAGTCGGCCTGCGTGCTGTCGCTTGTGTGACTCCACAGCCCTTCCTCTAGGCTTGCAAGTTCTTGTACATATTCAGGTGTTTTACCTGGAAAGGGTGGGAAGAGTTCAGCTGCCGCAAGACTGGGGCTCAGCTCACATTTACTCACAGACGCCTCGACTCCGTCCCCCAGCTTTGCAGGGAGGATGCTCCTTGTAGGGGGGAGCGCTGCTGACTGCATGGGAGACGATTTCCCACCTCTGACCAACTTAAGAATTTTTACCACTGGAGCAAGTGCCCTGATAAAATTTTCCTCTGTATAACTGGTAGGTTCTGTTTTTTTTTTTTTTTTTCTTTTTTTCTTTTTGGTTCAAGTAGATTTTATTTATTCCTCTTTTTTTAAATTTACAGATATAAACATGGAAATAATGCATTAATATAAAGAGGTCTACATGAAGGGAAAAACTTTTTTTCTGTTTTTTTATTAAATGTTATTTATTTATTTTTAATTTTTTAAAATTTATTTATTTCTTTTATACAGCAGGTTCTTATTGGATATCTATTTTATACATATAAGTGTGCACATGTGAATCCCAGTCTCCCAATTCATCCCACCACCACCCTCACATGGCGTTCCCCCCTTGGTGTCCATATGTTTGTTCTCTACATCTGTGTCTCTATCTCTGCCCTGCAAACCGGTTCATCTGTACCATTTTTCTAGGTTCCACATATATGGATTAATATACAATATTTGTTTTTCTCTTTCTGACTTACTTCACTCTGTATGACAGTCTCTAGATCCATCAAGGTCTCTACAAATGACCCAATTTCATTCCTATGTATGGCTGAGTAATATTCCATTGTATATATGTACCACATCTTTATCCATTCGTCTGTCTGTGGGCACTTAGGTTGCTTTCATTACCTGGCTATTGTAAATAGTGCTGCAATGAACATTGCGGTGAATGTGTCTTTTTGATTTATGGTTTTCTCTGGGTATATGCCCAATAGTGGGATTGCTGGATTATATGGTAATTCTATTTTTAGTTTTTAAAGGAACCTCCATACTGTTCTCCATAGAGATTGTATTGATTTACATTCCCAACAATAGTGGAAGAAGGTTCCTTTTCTCCACACCCTCTCCAGCATTTGTTGTTTGTAGATTTTCTGATGATGCCCATTCTAACAGGTGTGACGTGATACCTCATTGTAGTTTCAATTTCCATTTCTCTAATAATTAGAGATGTTGAGCAGATTTTCATGTGTGTCTTGGCCATCTCTATGTCTTCTTGGAATAAATGTTTATTTAGATCTTCTTCCATTTTTGTATTGGGTTGTTTGTTTTATTAATATTGAGCTGCATGAGATGTTTATATATATTGGAGATTAAGCATTTGTCCATTGATTCGTTTGCAAATATTTTCTGCCATTCTGAGGGTTGTCTTTTCCTCTTGTTTGTAGTTTCCTTTGCTTTGCAAAAGCTTTTACGTTTCATTACGTCCCAGCTGTTTAGTTTTCTTTTTTATTTCATTAGTATAGGAGGTGGATCAAAAAAGTCTTGCTGTGATTTACGTCAGAGTATTCTTCGTAAGTTTTCCTCTCAGAGTTTTATACTGTCCAGTCTTACATTAAGGTCTCTAATCCATTTTGAATATATTTTTATGGATGGTGTTGGTGAGTGTTCTAATTTCTTTCTTTTACCTGTAGCTGTCCATATTTCCCAGCACCACTGATTGAAGAGATGTCTTATCTCCATTGTATAGTCTTGCCTCCTTTGTCATAGATTAGTTGACCATAGGTGTGTAGGTTTATCTCTGGGCTTTCTTTTTTTTTTTTTTTCCTTTTAAACCTTTATTGGAGTATAATTGCTTTACAATGGAGTGTTTGTTTCTGCTGTATAACAAAGTGAATCAGCTATACATATACAAATGCCACCGTATCCCCTCCCTCTTGCATCTCCCTCCCACACTCCATATCCCACCCCTTTAGGTGGTCACAAAGCACCGAGCTGATCTCCCTCTTCTATGTGGTTGCATCCCAGTAGCTATCAGTGTTACATTTGGTAATGTATTTATGTCCATGCCACTCTCTCACTTCGTCCCAGCTTAACCATCCCCCTTCCGGTGTCCTCAAGTCCTTTCTCTACTTCTGTGTCCTTAATCCTGTCCTGCCACTAAGTTCTTCAAAATCTTTTTTTTTCCTTCATTAGATTCCGTATATCTCTGTTAACATACAGTTTTTGTTTTTCCCTTTCTGACTTACTTCACTGTGTAGGACAGATTCTAAGTCCATCCACCTCAGTACAAATAAGTCAGTTTTGCTTCTTTTTATGGCTGAGTAATATTGCATTGTATATATGTGCCAGATCTTCTTTATCCATTCATCTGTCGATGGACACTTAGGTTGCTTCCATGTCCTGGCTATTGTAAATAGAGCTGAAATGAACATTTTTGGACATAACTCTTTTTGAATTATGGTTTTTGCAAGGCAAATGCCCAGTAGTTGGATTGTTGTGTCGTATGGTACTTCTATTGTTAGTTATTTAAAGGAACCTCCTTACTGTTCTCCCTAGTGGCCATATCAATTTACATTCCCACCCATAGTGCAAGTGTGTTCCCTTTTCTCCAATAAAGGCCTCTCCAGCATTTATTGTTTTGTAGATTTTTTTGATGATTGCCACTCTGACTGCTGTGAGGTGATACCTCACAGTAGTTTTGATTTGCATTTCTCTAATGATTAGTGATGTTCAGCATCCTTTCATGTGTTTCTTGGTAATCTGTATATCTTCTTTGGAGAAATGTCTATTTAGGTCTTCTGCCCGTTTTTGTATTGGGTTGTTTGTTTTTGTGATATTGAGCTACATGTGGTGCTTGTAAAGTTTGGAGATTAATCCTTTGTCAATTGCTTCATTTGAAAATATATTCTCCAATTCTGAGTGTTGTTTTTGCATCTTGTTTATGTTTTCCTGTACTGTGTAAAAGCTTTTAAGTTTCATTAGGTCCCATTTGTTGATTTCTGTTTTTATTTCCATTTCTCTAGGAGGTGGGTCAAAAAGGATCTTGCTGTGATTTATGTCATAGAGTGTTCTGCCTATGGTTTCCTCTAAGTGTTTTATAGTGTCTGGTCTTATATTTAGATCTCTGATCAATTTAGAGTTTATTTTTGTGTATGGTGTTATGGAGTGTTCTAATTTCATTCTTTTATGTGTAGGGGTCCAGTTTTCCCAGCACCAATTAGTGAAGAGACTGTCTTTTCTCCATTGTATATCCTTAGCTCCTTTGTCATAGATGAGATAGCCATAGGTATGTAGTTTTATCTCTGGGCTTTCTGTCCTGTTCCATTGAACTGTGTTTATGCCAATCTACATACACTTGATTCCATTATGGAGACATATAAATACATAGGTTTCAAGATTTTTACCAGTCAGATATATTCCTCTTCAGTGAATAGGGTGGTTTGTGTCCAGTTCATTGAGAAAGGAGTAGGTCTTGTCTATTAGATATTTGGTATATGGAATGGTATCTGTGCTAATTTCAAACTCTGGTTTTACGCATCACCCCACGTCACCTTTCCCCTTAAGGAGGCATAAGTGTGTTTTCTAAATGTGTAACTCTGTTCTCTTTTGAAATTCAGTTCATGTGTAGCCATGTTTACATTCCCTCTATAAGTGATATATTACAATAAGTTTCTTTTTCTTTGTGGCTCATTTCAATTAGCATCATAGTACCTAAAGCCACTCATTATGCTGCTATTGGCCTTATGACATTGATTTTATGTCTGAGTGACATTCCATTGTATATAAGTACCACAACATCTTTATCCATTATTTTTTTCCTTTCCTGGGATATTTAAAGTGTACCGAAGTTGAGGTTCTTTTAAACAGAGCAGCCCTAAACTTTGGGGTGGCTGTGTGTTGTGGATTTTTAGTTTTCCCAAAATACACCCCATGAGTGGAAGTGTGCTATGCTCTCTACCTCTGTTTTAGAAAACAACATACAGTTCTCCAGAGAGGCTGTTGACAATTTACATTCTGCCCATCGGCGTAACCAAGCTCTCTTTTCTCCATGGCCTGTCTTGTATTTGTGGTTTTTACACTATTTGCGGATGGTCCTTTTGACCGGAGGTAAGTGACACTTCTATGTAGTGTGGATTTGCAATGCCTGATGGTTTGCTTGGCCATAAATTGTGTATGCATTTTTTCCCGAATATATTCAAGAAAATACACATACTCCCTTTTTGGCCAAGGACAACATTGTTGAAATTCTGTCGCTTTTCATGTGCTTTAAAGACGACTCCAATCTACCCCTTGAAATCTGTTTCCTTCAATTCTGCCTTGCATTCAAATACTCTTCACTGCCTTACCTCAATATATTTCAGGATGATAGTTGTCCCTTATAACTCTGCAAGTTTGTGAATTGCTGTGCCCCTGAATTCCATTTTTCAAATCGCCTATTTGTGAGCTGGATGCAATACCGCAGGATGGCTTTATGCCCTAGTCTGTTTCCGGGGCTGCAGGCTGAGCCTTTGGTTAATTCTTCTTCCTGATGTGAAACTAGAGAGACATGTGCCCATCCAAACACCTACAGCTAATCTCTCATTTGTTTCCCCTCTTCCTGTTCATCCTCTGCACAATTTGCAAGCTGTGCATAACAGGAGGGTAAAGCCGCTGACACTCCAAGTGGGGAGATTTTCAGTAATGCAGATGGAATGGCGAAGCCAAGCACGATGAAAGGAAAAATGAGGTACATTTTAGAAAACTTTCCCGATTACACAGTGTACCATCCACTGGGTTTCTCATGCATGTTTTAACTGTAGGAAGATTCCCTTAAACCTGGAGAGTTGGGACCACTAGAATGGGTAGCACACAGTATTGCTCTAAGTGGTGTTCTTTTGCTCACACAACCTCAGCAATCTTGTCAGCTCCAAGTGTCCAGTCTTATGTCTCTTCCAGCTGTGGGTGTAAAGGTGGTCAATCCAGGTTGCATCACAGGCCCTGAACGTAATTTTTAAGAATTTCTCTCTGTTTCGCTGTTTTTGCATTTTGCTTTTGAAATTTATTTTTATAAGGGGGTTTAGCTGAATTTCAGTGCAGTGTTCATGCCGTTATACACACACATGATCCCTTTATGGAGACATGAGAATACATATGTTTTAAAATTCTTAAAGTCAGATATATTCCTCTGCAATGAATAGGGGGTGTTGAGTCCAGTTCATTGTGCCGGGAGTAGGTGTTGTCTATTATATACTTGGTTTATGTAACGGTATCTGTGATAATTCAAAACTGTGGTTTTATGCATTACCCCAACTCGCCTTTCCCCATAAGCAGGTAGAAGATTGTTTTCTAAATGTGTGACTCTGTTGTGTTTGTAATTCAGTTCATGTGTAGCCATGTGTACATTCCCGCTATGAGTCATATCTTATGATATGATTCGTTACTCTGTTCTCTTTCCTAACTAAGTTCATGTGTAGCCATCTTTACAGGACCTTCATAAGTGATATCTTATGATAAGTTTCTTTTTCTCTGTGACTTATTTCACTTAGAATCATCTTACCTGGTCCACTCATTTTGCTGCTACTGGCCTTATGACATTGATTTAATGGCTGAGGGATATTCCATCGTACGTAAGTATCACAATTTCTTGAACCATATTTGTCTTTCCTGAGATATTTAAGGTGTACACAAGTTGAGGTTCTTGTAAGCAGAGCAGCCCTAAATTTTGGGGTTGCTCTGTTTTATTTATTTTCAGTTCTCCCAAGATATATTCCATAGACTGGAAGTGCCCTCGGCTCTGTAGCTCTGTTGTTTACTTGTTTTAGGGAACACAATGCACTCCTCCAGAGAGGCAGTTGGCAATTTACATCCTGCCCATCAGCATAACTAGGCTCCCTGATCTCCAGGGCATGTCTTGCCTTTCTGGTTTTTACACAATTTGCGATGTCCGTTTTGACTGGTGGGTAGTGATACTTCTTTGTAGTGCAGATTTGCATTGCCCGCTTGCTTGCTTGGCCATAAAGTTTGTATGCGTTTTCTCCTGAATATATGCAGGAGAAAACGCATACGCCCTGTTTGGCCAAGTGCATCATTGTCGAAGTTGTGCCCCTCTTCCTCTGCTTTAAAGGCAATTCCAATGTACCTCTTGAAATCTGTTTCCTGCAATTCTGGTTCGCTTTCAAGTATGTCTCGTTGCCTTCCCTCAACAGATTTTTGGACGATAGTTGTCCTTTATTACTCTGCCAGTTTGTGAATTGTTGTGCCCCTGAGTTCCATTTTTCAACTCGTTTTTTTGTGAGCTGACCGCAAGTCCAAAATTTTAGTTCAGGACCTATACTGTTTCCCGGCGGGTGGCTGAGACTTTGGTTAATTCTTCTTCCTGCCGGGAAATTAGAGTGTCATGTGCCCGTCCAAATGCCTAACAGCTACTCTCTCATTGGTTCTCCCTCTTCCCTTTCATCCTCTGCCAAATTAGCAACCTGTGCTAATCAGGAGGTTAAAGGGTCTGTCTCTCCAAGTTGGGTGATTGATAGTAAAGCAGTTGGAAATTCAAACCGGAGCACCAGGAGAGGGACTATTTGTTGAGTTTCAGAAACCTTTTGTATTCACAGTGTGTCCATTCTCTAGGTTTCCTGTACATGTTATAGCTGTAGTAATATTCCCTTCATCCTGGAGAGTTGGGACCATTGCAATGTGTGCCACGCATTATTGATTTAAATGGTCTGCATTTGTTCACCGAATCTCAACAATCCTCTCAGTCCCAAGTGTCCAACCTTATGCCATATACAGCTGTCGTTATAGATAGGGTCATTCCAGGTTTCATCAGAGCCCCTGAAGGAATTGTCAAGAATTTACCTGTTTTTTTTTGTTTTGTTTTTGAAATTCCTTTTTATAGTGGGTTTGAGCTGATTCTCACTGCCATGTTTATGCCAGTCTAGAAACACTTGATTCCCTTATGGAGACATATCAATACATAGGTTTTAATAATCTTACTAGTCAGATATACTCCTCTGTGGGAAATAGGAGGTTTTGAGTCATTTTCACTGAGTAAGGTGTAGGGCTTGTCTCTTCCGTAGTTGGTTTTGGAACGGTACATGTACTAATATCAAACTCTGGTTTTATGCATCACCCCACCTCTTCTTCCCCCTTAAGCAGGCATAAGAGTGTTTTCTAAATGTGAGACTCTGTTCTCTTTCCTAACTCAGTTCATGGGTAGCCATGTTAACAGGACCTTCATAAGTGATACCTTATGATAAGTTTCTTTTTCTCTGTGACTTATTTCACTTAGAATCATCATACCTGAATCCACTCATTTTGCTACTACTGGCCTTATGACATTGATTTCATGGCTGAGGGATATTCCATCATACCGAAGTAACACAAATTCTTGAACCATTTTTGTCTTTCCTGGGATATTTAAGGTGTACCCAAGTTGAGGTTCTTGTAAGCAGTGCAGCCCTAAATTTTGGGGTGGCTCTGTCTTATTGATTTTCAGGTTCCCCAAGGTATATTCTCTAGACTGGAAGTGCCCTTGACTCTGTAGCTCTGTTGTTTACTTGTTTTAGGGAACACAATGCACTCCTCCAGAGAGGCAGTTGGCAATTTACAACCTGCCCATCAGCATAACTAGGCTCCCTGTTCTCCAGGGCCTGTCTTGCCTTTCTGGTTTTTACACATTTTGTGGATGACCCTTTTGACTGGCGGGAAGTGATACTTCTTTGTAGTCCAGATTTGCATTGCCCACTTGCTTGCTTGGCCATAAAGGTTGTATGCATTTTCTCCTGAATATATTCAGGAGAAAACACATACGCCGTTTTTGGACAAGTGCATCATTGTCAATGTTGTGCCCCTCTTCCTGTGCTTTAAAGGCGATTCCAATGTACCTCTTGAACTCTGTTTCCTACTACTCTGGCTCGCTTTCAAGTTCGCCTCGTTGCCTTCCCTCAATAGATTTTTGGACGATAGTTGTCCTTTATTACTCTGCCAGTTTGTGAATTGTTGTGCACCTGAGCTCCATTTATCAACTCGTTTTTTGTGAGCTGACCACAAGTCCAAAATTTTGATTCAGGACCTATACTGGTTCCCGGCGGGTGGCTGAGACTTTGGTTAGTACTTCTTCCTGCTGGGAATTTAGAGTGACATGTGCCCGTCCATATGCCTAACAGCTACTCTCTCATTGGTTCTCCCTCTTCCCTTTCATCCTCTGCAAATTGGCAACCTGTGCGAACCAGGAGGTTAAAGTGGCTGTCTCTCCAAGTTGGGAGATTGAAAGTAAAGCTGTTGGAAAGTCAAACCAGAGCTCCAGGAGAGGGACAATTAGTTGAGTTTTAGAAACCTTTCGTATTCACAGTGTGTCCATTCTCTTGGTTTCCTGTACATGTTATAGCTATAGTAATATTCCCTGCAACCTGGAGAGTTGGGACCCTTGAAATGTGTGCCATGCATTATTGCTTTAAATGGTCTGAATTTGCTCACCGAATCTCACCAATTCTCTCAGTCCCAAGTTTCCTGCCTTATGCCACATACAAATTTCGTTGTAGATAGGGTCATTTCAGATTTCATCAGAGCCCCTGAAGGAATTGTAAAGCATTTCCTTTCTTTTTGTTTTGATTTTGAAATTATTTTTTATATTGGTTTTGAGCTGATTCTCACTTTCATGTTTCTGCCAGTGTAGACACACTTGATTCCCTGATGGAGACATATCAATACATAGGTTTTAAGATTCTTACTAGTCAGATATATTCCTCTGCGGGAAATATGGGGTTTTGAGTCCCTTTCACTGAGGAAGGTGTAGGGCTTGTCTCTTCCATAGTTGGTTTTTTGAACGGTACCTGTACTAATATCAAACTCTGGTTTAATGCATCACCCCACCTCTCCTTCCCCTTAAGCAGGCATAAGAATGTTTTCTAAATGTGAGACTCTGTTCTCTTTCCTAACTCAGTTCATGTGTAGCCATGTTTACAGGACCTTCATAAGTGATATCTTATGATAAGTTTCTTTTTCTCTGTGACTTATTTCACTTAGAATCATCGTACCTGAATCCACTCATTTTGCTGCTACAGGCCTTATGACATTGATTTCATGGCTGAGGGATATTCCATTGAATGTAAGTAACACAATTTCTTGAACCATTTTTGTCTTTCCTGGGATATTTAAGTTGTACCCAAGTTGAGGTTTTTGTAAGCAGTGCAGCCCTAATTTTTGGGGTGGCTCTGTCTTATTGATTTTCAGTTTTCCCAAGGTATATTCCCTAGACTGGAAGTGCCCTTGGCTCTGTAGCTCTGTTGTTTACTTGTTTTAGGGAACGCAATGCACTCCTCCAGAGAGGTAGTTGGCAATTTACATCCTGCCCATCAGCATAACTAGGTTCCCTGTTATTCAGAGCCTGTCTTGCCTTTCTGGTTTTTACACATTTTGCAGATATCCCTTTTGACCTTTTGGAAGTGATACTTCTTTTTAGTGCAGATTTGCATTCCCCGCTTGCTTGCTTGGCCTAAAAAGGGCGTATGCGTTTTCTCCGGAATATATTCAGGAGAAAACGCATAAGCCCTTTTTGGCCAAGTGCATCATTGTCGAAATTCTGCCCCTCATTTTGTGCTTTAAAGATGATCCCAATGTACCTCTTGAACTCTGTTTCCTGCTATTCTGCCTCGCATTCAAGTCCGCCTCGTTGCCTTCCCTCAACAGATTTTTGGACGATTGTTTTCCTTTATTACTCTGCCAGTTTGTGAATTGCTGTGCCCCTGAGCTCCATTTTTCAACTCGTTAATTTGTGAGCTGACCGCAAGTCTAAAATTTTGGTTCAGGACCTAAACTGTTTCCCAGTGGGTGGCTGAGACTTTGGTTAATTTTTCTTCCTGCCGGGAAATTAGAGTGACATGTGCCCGTCCAAATGCTTAACAGCTACTCTCTCATTTGTTCTCCCTCTTCCCTTTCATCCTCTGCCAAACTTGCAACCTGTGCAAACCAGGAGGTTAAAGGGGCTGTCTCTCCAAGTTGGGAGATTGATAGTAAAGCAGTTGGAAAATCAGACCGGAGCAACAAGAGAGGGAATATTAGTTGAATTTTAGAAACCTTTCTTATTCACAGTGTGTCCATTCTCTAGGTTTCCCGTACATGTTACAGCTGTAGTAATATTCCCTTCATCCTGGAGAGTTGGGACCCGTGAAATGTGTGCCACGCATTATTGCTTTAAATGGTCTGCATTTGCTCACCGAATCTCACCAATCCTCTCAGTCCCAAGTGTCCAGCCTTATGCCACATCCAGCTATCGTTGTACATAGTGTCATTCCAGGTTTCATCAGAGCCCCTGAAGGAATTGTAAAGAATTTCCCTGTTTTTTTGTTTAGTTTTTGTAATTCCTTTTTATAGTGGGTTTGAGCTGATTCTCACTGCCATGTTTATGCCTGTCTAGATACACATGTTTCCCTTATGGAGACATATCAATACATAGGTTTTAAGATTCTTACTAATCAGATATATTCCTCGGTGGGAAATATTGGGTTTTGAGTCCCTTTTACTGAGGATGGTGTAGGTCTTGTCTATTCCGTATTTGGTTTTTGGAACGGTACCTGTACTAATATCAAACTCTGATTTTATGCATCATCCCACCTCTTCTTCCCCCTTAAGCAGGCATAAGAGTGTTTTCTAAATGTGAGACTCTGTTATCTTTCCTAACTCAGTTCATGTGTATCCATGTTTACAGGAACTTCATAAGTGATATCTTATGATAAGTTTCTTTTTCTCTGTAACTGATTTCACTTAGAATCATCGTACCTGAATCCACTCATTTTGCTGCTACTGGCCTTATGACATTCATTTTATCGCTGAGGGATATTCCATTGTACGTAATTACCACAATTTCTTGAACCATTTTTCGCTTTCCTGGGATATTTCCGGTGTACCCAAGTTGAGGTTCTTGTAAGCAGTGCAGCCCTAAATTTTGGGGTTGCTCTGTCTTATTGATTTTCAGTTTTCCCAAGGTATACTCCCTAGACTGGAAGTGCCCTTGGCTCTGTAGCTCTGGTGTTTACTTGCTTTAGGGAACACAATGCACTCCTCCAGAGAGGCAGTTGGCAATTTAAATCCCACCCATCAGCATAACTAGGCTCCCTGTTCTCCAGGGCCTATGTTGCTTTTCTAGTTTTTACACATTTTGTGGATGTCCCTTTTGTCTGGTGGGAAGTGATACTGCTATGTACTGCAGATTTGCCTTGCCTGCTTGCTTGCTGGACCAAAAAGGGCGTATGTGTTTTCTCCTGAATATATTCAGGAGAAATCGCATACGCCCTTTTTGGCCCATTGCATCATTGTCGAAGTTGTGCCCCTCGTCCTGTGCTTTAAAGGCGATTCCAATGTACCTCTTGAAATCTGTTTCCTGCTATTCTGGCTCGTTTTCAAGTCCACCTCGTTGCCTTCCCTCAACATATTTTCGGACGATAGTTTTCCTTTATTACACTGCCCATTTGTGAATTTCTGTGCCCCTGAGCTCCATTTTTCAACTCATTGTGTGAGCTGACCACAAGTCCAAAATTTTGGTTCAGGACCTAAACTGGTTCCCGGCGGGTGGCTGAGACTTTGATTAATTCTTCTTCCTGCTGGGAAATTAGAGCGACATGTGCCCGTCCAAATGCCTAACAGCTACTCTCTCATTGGTTCTCCATCTTACCTTTCATCCTCTGCGAATTGGAAACATGTGAGAACCAGGAGGTTAAAGTGGCTGTCTCTCCGATGGGAGATTGATAGTAAAACAGTTGGAAATTCAAATCGGAGTACCATGAGAGGGACTATTAGTTGACATTTAAAAGCCTTTCGTATTCACAGTGTGTCCATTCTCTAGGTTTCCCGTACATGTTATAGCTGTAGTAATATTCCCTTCAACCTTGAGAGTTGGGACCCTTGGAATGTGTTCCACGCATTATTGCTTTAAATGGTCTGCATTTGCTCACCAAATCTCACCAATCCTTTCAGGCCGAAGTGTTCAGCCTTATGCCACATCCAGCTGTCATGGTAGATAGTGTCATTCCAGGTTTCATCAGAGTCCCTGAAGGAATTGGAAAGAATTTCCCTGTTTTATTGTTTTGTTTGTGAAATTCCTTTTTATAGTGGGTTTGAGCTGATTCTCACTGCCATGTTTATGCGAGTCTAGACACACTTGTTTCCCTTACGGAGACATATCAATACATAGGTTTTAAGATTCTTACTAGTCAGATATATTCCTCTGCCGGAAATATTGGGTTTTGAGTCCCTTTCACTGAGGACGTTGCAGGTCTTTTCTATTCCGTAGTTGGTTTTTGGAACGGTACATGTACTAATATCAAACTCTGGTTTTATGCATCACCCCACCTCTCCTTCCCCCTTAAACAGGCATAAGTGTGTTTTCTAAATGTGAGACTGTGTTCTCTTTCCAAACTCAGTTCATGTGTAGCCATGTTTACATTTCCTTCATAAGTGATATCTTATGTCAGAATGCTCCACAGCTCTTGTCATCATAATGTTCCATGATGCTCGTCATCATAATTATCCATGGCCTTCTCATCACAATGTTCCACCGTCTTGCCATCACATTGCTCCTTGCCCTGGTCATCACAATGCTCCTTGTCACTTGCCATCACAATTCTCCACCTCTTTGTCATCACAATGCTCGATGACACTTCTCATCACAATGTTACATGCTATTTTCATCACAGTTCTCCATGCACTTGTCATCGAAATTCTCCCTGACCCATGTCATAGCAAGCTCCATATGCTTGTCATCACAATGCTTCATGACATTGTTATAAAAATACTCAATGTCCCTTGTTATGACAATGCTGCATGCCAATGTCATCACAATGCTCCATGACACTTGTCATCACAATACTCCAAGCCCTTGTCATCACAATGCTCCATGCCCTTGTCATCACAATGATCCATGACCTCTGTCATCACAATGATCCCTGACACCTGTCATCACAATGCTCCATGCCCCTTTTCAGTACAGTGCTCCATGATGCTCGTCATCACAATTACCCAAGGTCTTCTCATCACAATGCTTCAGCGTTTTACCATCACAATTCTCCATTCCCTGGTCATCTCAATGCTCCATGTCCCTTGTCATCACAATTCTCCACGTCCTTGTCATCACAATGCTCCTGCACACTTCTCCTCACAATGTTATATGCTCTTGTCATCACAATTCTGCATGCACTTGTCATCACAATGCTCCAGGAACCCTGTCATAGCAAGCTCCAATCGCTTGTCATCACAATGTTTCAAGACCTGGTCATTAAAATTCTCAATGGCCCTTGTCATCACAATGATCCTGGCCCTTGTCATCACAATGCTTCTTTACCTTTGTCATCACAATCCTCCATGACACTTGGCATCACAATGCTCCATGTCATTGGCATCACAATGGAACATGACATATGTCATTACAATGCTCCCTGACACCTGTCTTAACAATAATCCATGACGTTGTCATCACAATGCTCCATGCCATTGTCATCACAATGCTCCATGACACTTGTCATCACAATGCTCCAAGCCCTTGTCATCACATTGCTCCATGCCCTTGTCATCACAATGCTCCATGACCTCTGTCATCACAATGTTCCCTGACACCTGTCATCACAATGCTCCATGCCCCTTGTCAGTACAGTGCTCCATGATGCTCGTCATCACAATTACCCAAGGTCTTCTCATCACAATGCATCATGGTTTTACCATCAAAATGCTCCATGCACCTGTCATCACAATGCTCCATGCTCTTGACATCCGAATGCTCCATGGCCGCTGTCATCACAATGCTCCGTGACTCCATTCATCACAATGCTTCATGATCTTTGTCATCACAATGGTCAATGCATTCATCATCACAAGGCTCTGTGACCTCTGTCACCACAATGCTCCATGAACTTTTCATCACAATGCTCCATGACCCTTGTCATCACAATGCTCCATGCCTTTCTCAGCACAATTCGCAAAGACACTTGTCATCACAATGCTCCATGCGCTTGTCAACACAATGCTCCACCAGCTTTTCATCACAATGCTCTAAGCACTTCTCATTAAAATGCTCTGTCACCACTGATAACACAATGTTCCATAACTAGTCATCACAATACTCCCTCACCCTTCTCATCACAATGTTCCATGACCCCTGTCATCACAATACTACATGCACTTATCATAACCGTGCTCCATGACCCCTGACCTCACAATGCTCCATAACACATGTCATCAAAATGCTCCATAACTTTTGTCATCACAAAGCTCAATGACCCTTGGCAATACAATGCTCCATGTCATTGTCATCACAAAGCTCCAGGAACCTACTCATCACATTGCTCCATGCCCTTGTCATCACAAATCTCCATGACGCTTGTCATCACAATGCTCGATGCCCTTCTCATAACAATGTTCCATGCCCTTGTCATTACAGTCCTCCATGAACCCTGTACCACAGTGTTCCAGGCCCTTGTCTTCACAATGCTCCAGGCCCACTCTCATCACAATAATCCATGAAACATTTCAGAACAATGCCCCATGGCCTTGTCATCACAATGCTCCATTACCCCTGTCATAACAATGCTCCATGATCCCAGTCATCACAATGTTCCACAGCCTTGTCATCACAAGGCTCCATGAACCTTGTCATCACAAGGCCCCATACACATGAAATCACAATGATCCATGCCCTTGTCATCACAAAGCTCCATGATTCATGTCTTCAGAATGCTTCATGGCCTTCTCATCACAATGCACCATTCTCTTGTCATCAGAATGCTGCACGACCCCTGTAATGAAAATGCTCCATACCCAGTTTCATTAGAATGCTCCATGAGAATGTCATCACAAGTTTCCATGGTTTTCTCATCACAATGCTCCAGGACCTTGTCATCACAATGCTCCTTTCTCTTCTCATCACAATGCTCCATGACTCCTGTCATCACAATACTCCATGAACATTTTCAGCCCAGTGTTCCATGACATTCTCAACACAGTGCTCCTTGACCCCTGTCATCACAATGCTCCATGACCAATGTCATCACCACCCTCCATGAACCCTGACAACACAATGATCCGGGACTCTTGTCATCAAAATTTTCCATGACACTTGTCATCACAATGAACCATGCCCTTGTCATCCCAATGCTCCATGACCCCGTAATCACAACGCTCCGTGACACTTGTCATCACAGTGCTCCATAACAATTGTCATCACAATGCTCCATGCCTTTGTCATCAAAATGCTCCATGACTTTGTCATCACAATACTCCATGCCCTTCTCATCACAATGCACCACCACTTTGTCATCAAAATGCTCCATGACCTTTGTCATCACAAAGCTCCGTGATCATTGGCATCACAATGCTCCATGCTCCTTTAAATCAAAATCGTCCATGACCCCTCTCATCACAATGCTCCAAACCTTTGTGATCACAATGTTCCATAACACTTGTCATCAAAACGCTCCACGATGCCTGTCATCACAATACACCATGCCCTTGTCATCACAATGCTCCATGACCTTTGTCATCACAATTCTCAATACACTTGTCATCACAATGCTCCCTAACCCTTGTCTTCAGAATGCTCCTTGAACCCTGTCATGAAAAGGCTCCATGCCTTTTTCATCACAATGCTCCATGCCATTTTCATCACATTGCTCCATGCCATTGTCATCACAATACTCCACAAGCTTGTCATCAGAATGATCCATGACACTTGTCATCACAATACTCCATGACCTCTGTCATCACAATTCTCCATAACACCTGTCATCACAATGCTCCATTCCCCTTGTCATTACAGTGCTCCATGACACTCGTCTTCACAATTATCCATGGTCTTCTCATCACAATGCTCCACGGTCTTGCCATCACAATGCTGCATGCCCTGGTCATCACAATGCTCCATGTCTTTGGTGATCAATATTCTCCACGTCCTTGGCATCACTACGCTCCATGACACTTCTACTCTCAGTGTTATATGATTTGTCATCACAATTCTCTATGCACTTTTAATCGCAATGCTCCATGACCCCTGTCATAGCAAGCTCCATGTGGTTGTCATCACAATGCTTCATGAATTGTCATCAAAATTATCAATGGCCCTTGTCATCACAATGGTCCATGCACTCGTCATCCCAATGCTCCAAGCCTATGTCATCACAATGCTCCATTACCTTTGTCATCACAATCCTCCATGACACTTGGCATCACAATGCTCCATGCCATTGTCATCACAATGGACCATGACATATGTCATCACAATGCTCCCTGACACGGGTCTTCACAATTCTCCATGACCTTGTCAACACAATGCTCCATGCCCTTGTCATCACAATGCACCATGCCCACTGTCATCACAATAATCCATGAAACTTGTCAGACCAATGCTCCATGCCCCTGTGATCACAATGCTCCATGCCCTTTTCATCACAATTCTCCAAGAACTCTGTAATCACAATGCTCTATGCAACTTTTCATCAGAATGCTACATGAGACTTTTCATCACAAGGGTCCATGGTCTTCTCATCACAATGCTCCAGAACCTTGTCATCACAATTGTACATTCCCTTGTCATCATAATGTTCTATGACACCTGTCATCACAATACTCCATGAACGTGTTCAGCCCAATGCTCCATGACCTTCTCAAGACACTGTTTCATGACCCATGTCATCACTATGCTCCATGACCACTGGCATCAAAATGCTCCATGATAATTGTCATCACAATGATCCATGCCCTTGTCATTCCAGTGTTCCATGGCCCCTGTAATCACAATGCTCTGTGATGCTTGTCATAACATTTCTCCGTGACCCTTGTCATCACAATGCTCCATGCCTTTGTCAGCAAAATGCTACATTACCTTGTCATCACAATGCTCCATTCGCTTGTCAAAATAATTCTCCATTACCATTGTCATCAAAATCCTCCATGAAAGTTGGGATCACATTGCTTTATGCCCTTGTCATCAAAATGCTCCATTCTCCTTGAAATCAAAATGATCCATGACCTCAGTCATCACAATGCTCCAAACCCTTGTGATCACAATGTTCCATAACACTTGTCATCACAACACACTTTCATGCCTGTCATCACAATTATACATGGACTTCTCATGACAGTGCTCTATGACATTTGACATCACAATGCTCAATACACTTGTCATCACAATGCACCCTGTCATTTCTCATCAGAATGCTCCTTGAACCGTGTCATGAAAAGGCTCCATGCCCCTTTCATCACAATGCTCGATGCCATTGTCATCACAATACTTCACAAGCTTGTCATCAGTATCCTCCATGACCCTTGTCATCACAATGCTCAATGACCCCTGTCATCACAATGCTCCATGCCCCTTGTCATTACAGTGCTCCATGATGTTCGTCATCGCAATTATCCATGGTCTTCTCATAACAATGCTCCACCGTCTTGCCATCCCAATGCTCCATGTCTCTTGTCATTACAATACTCCACGTCCTTGTCATCACAATGATCCTTAACACTTCTCATCACAATGTTACATGATCTTGTCATTACAATTCTCCATGCACTTGTCATCGCAATGCTCTATGACCACAGTCATAGCAAGCTCCATGTTCTTTTCATCACAATGCTTCACGACGTTGTCATCAAAATTCTCAATGGCCCTTGTCATCACAATGCTCCATGACCATTGTCATCACAATGTTCCAATCCCTTGTCATCAAAATGCTCCATTACCTTTGTCATCACAATCCTCCATGACACTTGGTATCACAATGCTCCATGCCATTGTCATCACAATGGACAATGACATATGTCATCACAATGCTCCCTGACACCTGTCTTCACAATACTCCATGACCTTGTCATCACAAAGTTCCATGCCTTTGTCATCACAATGCGCCATGCCCACTGTCATCACAATAATCAATGAAACTTGTCAGACTTCCATGTCCCTGTCATCACAATGCTCCATGCCCTTGTCATCACAATGCTCCATGACCCCTGTCATCACAATGCTCCGTGACTCCAGTCATCACAATTCTTCATGACCTTTGTCATCACAATCATCCATGAACCTTGGGATCACATTGCTTCATGCCCTTGTCATAACAATGCTCCATGATTATTGAAATCAAAATGATCCATGACCTCTCTCATCACAATGCTCCAAACACTTGTGATCACAATGTTCCATAACACTTGTCATCACAACGCTCCATAACACTTGTCATCACAACGCTCCATGATGCCTGTCATCACAATACTCCATGCCCTTGTCATCACAATTCTCCATGAACATTGTCTTCACAATGCTCAATACACTTGTCATCACAATGCTCCCTGACTATTTTCCTCAGAATGCTCCTTGAAACCTGTCATGTAAAGGCTCCATGCCTTTTTCATCACAGTGCTCCATGCCCTTCTTCTCACAATGCTCCATGCCATTGTCATCACAATACTCCACAACCTTGTCTTCAGAATGCTCCAAGACCCTTGTCATCACAATGCTCCATGACCCCTCTCATCACAATGCTCCATGACCCATGTCATCACAATGCTCCATGAACACTGACAACACAATGATCCGGGACTTTTGTCATCAAAATGCTCCATGATCCCTGTCATCACAATGATCCATTCCCTTGTCATCACAATGCTCCATTACCCTTGTCATCACAATGCTCCAAGCCCTTGTCATCACAATGCTCCATTACATTTGTCATCACATTTCTCCATGACACTTGGCATCACAATGCTCAATGCCATTGTCATCACAATGCACCGTGACATATGTCACCACAATGCTCCCTGACACCTTTCTTCACAATAATCAATGACCTTGTCATCACAATGCTCCATGCGCTAGTTATCACAATGTGCCATGCCCTCTGTCATCACAATAATCCATGAAATATGTTCAGAAAAATGCTCCATGCACCTTTCATCCCAATTCTCGATGTCCTTGTCATCAAAATGCTCCATGACCCCTGTCATCACAATGCTCCATGACTCCAGTCATCACAATGCTTCATGATATTTGTCATCACAATGCTCCGTGACTCCAGTCATCACAATGCTTCATGATATTTGTCATCACAATGTTCCATGCCACTTTTCATCTCAAGGCTGCATGAAACCAGTCATCACAATGCACCATGCCCATCATCATAATGTTTCATGCTATTTTCATTACAATGAAATCAAAATGCTCCATGACCTCTGTCATCACAATGTTCCAAACTCTTGTGATTACAGTGTTCCATGAAACTTGGCATCACAATGCCCCATGACGCTCGTCATCACAATTATCCATGGTCTTCTCATCACAATGCTCCATGACCTTTGTCATCACAATGTTCAATACACTTGTCATCACAATGCTCCCTGACACCTGTCGTCATTATGCTCCTTGAACCCTGTCATGACAAGGCTCCATGACTTTTTCATCACAATGATCCATGCCCTTTTCTTCACAATGTTCAAAAACCCATGTAATCACAATTCTCCATGCTCCTTTTCATCAGAATGCTCCATGAGACTGGTGAATACAAGGCTCCAATGTTTTCTCATCACAATGCTTCAGTACCTTCTCATCACAATGCTCCATTCCCTTGACATCACAATGCTCCATGACCACCACCTTCACAATACTCCATAAATATTTTTAGCCCAATGGTCTATGACCTTCTCATCACAATGCTCTATGAACCCTGTCATCACAATGCTCCATGACCCCTGACAACACAATGATCCGGGATTCTTGTCATCAAAATGCTCCATGACTCTTGTCATCACGATGATCCATGCCCTTGCCATCCCAATGCTCCATGACCCCTCTAATCACAATGCTCTGTGACGCTTCTCATCACAGTGCTCCATGACTCTTGTCATCAAAATGCTCCATGACTTTGTCAGCAAAATGCTTCATGACATTGTCATCACAATGCTCCATGCATTTGTCATCACAATACTCCATTCCCATTGTCATCAAAATCCTCGGTGAACCTTGGGTTCACATTGCTTCATGCCCTTGTCATCACAATGCTCCATGGTCCTTGAAATGAAAATGATTCATGACCTCTGTCATCACAATGCTCCAAACCCTTGTGATCACAATATTCCATAACACTTGTCATCACAACGCTCCATGATGCCTGTCATCACAATGCTGTATGAAATTTATCATCAAAATCCTCAATACACTTGTCATCACAATGCTCCGTGACACTTGTCGTCAGAATGCTCCTTGAACACTGTCATGAAAAGGTTCCATGCCTTTTTCATCACAATGCTCCATGCCATTTTCATCACAATGCTCCACAAGCTTGTCATCAGAATGCTCCATGACCCCTGTCATCACAATGATCCATGTCACCTGTCATCAAAATGCTCCATTTCCCTTGTCATTACAGTGCTCCATGATGCTCATCAACCCCATTATCCATGACGTTCTCATCACAATGCTCCACGGTCTTGCGATCACAATGCTCAATGCCCTGGTCATCACAGTGCTCCATGTCCCTTGTCATCACAATTCTCCACGTCCTTGTCATCACAATACTCCATGACAATTTTCGTCACAAAGTTACATGCTATTGTCATCACAATTATCCATGCACTTGTCATCACAATGCTCCATGACACCTGTCATAACAAGTTCCATGTGCTTGTCATCACAATGCTTCACGACGTTGGCATCAAAATTCTCAATGGCCCTAGTCATCACAATGCTCCATGCACTTGTCATCACAATGCTCCATGACACTTCTCATCACAATGCTCCAAGCGCTTGTCATCACAATGCTCCATTACCTTTGTCATCACAATCCTCCAGGACACTTGTCATCACAATGCTCCAAGCCATTGTCATCACAATGCACCATGACATAGGTCATCACAATGCTCCCTGACACCTGACTTCACAATACTCCATGACCTTTTCTTCATAGTGCTCAATGCCCTTGTCATCACAATGTACAATGCCAACTGTCATCACAATAATCCATGAAAATTTTCAGACCGATGCTCCATGCCTGTCATCACAATGCTCCATGCACTTGTCATCACAATGCTACATGACACCTGTCATCACAATGCTTCTTGACTCCAGTCATCACAATGCTTCAAGACTTTGTCATCACAATGGTCGATGCCCTCATCATCACAAGTCTCTGTGACATTTGTCACCACAATGCTCCATGAACTTTTCATCACAATGCTCTGTGACCCTTGGCATCACAATGCTCCATGCCTTTGTCAGCACAATGTTCCATGACACTTGTCATCACAATGCTCCATGAGCTTGTCAGCACAATGCTCCATGACCAATGTGATCATAATGGGCCATGCGGTTTTCATCACAATGCTCCACATCCTTGTCATCACAATGCGACATAAACATTGTCATCACAATGCTCCATGCACTTCTCATGAAAATGCTCTCTCACCACTGATATCACAATGTTCCATCACTAGTCATCACAATAATCCCTCACCCCTGTCATCACAATGTTCCATGACCCCTATCATCACAATGCTACATGCCGTTATCATCAAAATGCACCACTCCCTTGTCATCAAAATGCTCCATGACCTTTGTCATCACAAAGCTCCATGACCCTTGGCATCACAATGCTCCATGCCATTGTCATCACAATGCTTCATGAAGCCTCTCATCACATTGCTCCATGCCCTTGTCATCAAAAAGCTCCATGACGCTTGTCATCACAATGCTCGATGCCCTTCTCATCACAATGCTCCATGACCTTGTCATTACAATCCTCTATGACACATGTATCACAGTGTTCCGTGTCCTTGTCATCACAATGCTCCATGCCCACTCTCATCACAATAATCCATGAAAATTTTCAGACAAATGCTCCATGCCCTTGTCATCACAAAGATCCATGACACATGTCCTCAGAATGCTCCATGGCCTTCTCATTCACAATGCTCCATGCCCTTATCATCACAATGCTCCAAGACACCTGTAATCACAATGCTCCTTGCCCCTTTTCATCTGAATGCTCCATGAACCCTGTCATCACAATTCACCATGCCCATCATCATAATGCTTCATGCTGTTGTCATCACAATGAAATCAAAATATTCCATGACTTCTGTCATCACAATGCTCCAAACCCTTGTGATCACAATGTTCCATAACACTTGTCATCACAACGCGCCATGACGCTCGTCATCACAATTATCCATGGTCTTCTCATCACAATGCTCCATAACATTTGTCATCACAATGCTCAATACACTTGTCATCACAATGCTCCCTGACTCTTGCCATCAGTATGCTCCTTGAACACTGTCATGACAAGGCTCCATGCCTTTTTCATCACAATGATCCATGCCCGTTTCATCACAATGCTCCAAGACCCATGTAATCATTATGCTCCTTCCCCTGGTCATCACAAAGCTCCATGACGCATGTCATCAGAATGTTCCTTGGACATCTCTCACAATGCTCCATCCCCTTGTAATCACAATGCACCAAGACCCCTGTAATCACAATGCTCCATGCCACTTTTCATCAGAATGCTCATGAGACTTCTCATCACAAGGCTCCATGGTCTTCTCATCACAATGCTCCATGCCATTGTCATCACACAACTCCACAAGCTTGTCATCAGAATGCTCCATGACCCATGACATCACAATGCTCAATGACCCCTGTCATCACAATGCTCCATGCCCCTTGTCATAACAGTTTTCCATGACGCTCGTCATCACAATTATCCATGGTCATCTCATCACAATGCACCACCGTCTTGCCATCACAATGCTCCATGACACTTCAAATCACAATGTTACATGCTCTTTTAACCACATTCTCCATGCACTTGTCATCGCAATGCTCCATGACCCCTGTCATAGCAAGCTCCATGTGCTTTTCATCACAGTGCTTAACGAACTTGTCATCAAAATTCTCAAAAGCCCTTGTCATCACAATGCTCCTTGCTCTTTTCATCACAATGCTCCATGACCATTGTCATCAAAATGCTCCAAGCCCTTGTCATCACAATGCTCCATTACCTTTGTCTTCACAATCCTCCATGACAATTGGCATCACAATTCTCCATGCCAGTGTTATCACAATGGAACATCACATATGCCATCACAATGCACCCTGACACCTGTCTTCACAATACTCCATGACCTTGTCATCACAATGCTTCATGCCCTTGTCATCACAATGCTCCATGCAGACTGTCATCACAATAATCCATGAAAACTGTCAGACCAATGCTCCATGCCCCTGTCATCACAATGCTCCATTCTCTTGTCATCACAATACTCTGTGACTCCAGTCATCACAATGCTTCATGACCTTTGTCATCACAGTGGTCTATGCCCTCGTCATCACAAGGCTCTGTGAACTTTGTCACCAAAATGCTCCATGAACTTTTCATCCCAGTGCTCTCTGAGCCTTATCATCACAATGCTCCATGCCTTTGTCAGCACAATGCTACAGGAAACTTGTCATCAAAATGCTCCATGCGCTTGTCAGCACAATGCTGCATGACCCATGTCATCACAGTGCGCCATGCACTTGTCATCACAATGCTCCCCAAACTTGTCATCACAATACTCCATAAACATTGTCATCAAAAAGCTCCATGCACTTCGCATCAAAATGCTCTCTCCCCACTGATATCACAATTTTCCATCCCTAGTCATCACAGTACACCCTCACCCCAGTCATCACAATGTTCCACGGCCTTGTCATCACAAGGCTCCATGACCCGAGTAATCACAATGCTCCATACCCCTTTTCATCTCAATGCTCCATGAAGCCTCTCATCACAACGAACCATGCCCTTCATCATAATGCTAAATGCTATTTTCATCACAATGAAATCAAAATGCTCCATGACTTCTGTCATCACAATGCTCCAAACCCTTGTGATCACAATGCTCCATAACACTTGTCATCACAATGCCCCATGAGGATCGTCATCACAATTATCCAAGGTCTTCTCATCACAATGCTCCATGACCTTTGTCATCACAATGCTCAATACACTTGTCATCACAATGCTCCCTGACACTTGTCATCAGTATTCTCCTTGAAACCTGTCATGACAAGGCTCCATGCATTTTTCATCACAATGATCCATGCCCTTTTCATCACAATGCTCCAAGACATCTGTAATCACAATGCACCAATCCCTTGTCATCACAAAGCTCCATGACGCATGTCATCAGAATGCTCCTTGGACATCTCTCACAGTGCTCCATGCCCTTGTAATCACAATGTTCCAAGACCCCTGAAATCACAATGCTCCCTGCCCCTTTTCATCAGAATGCTCCATGAGACTTCTCATCACAAGGCTCCATGGTCTTCTCATCAGAGTGCTCCAGGACCTTGTCATCAGAATGCTCCATGACCCCTTTCATCAGAATACTCCGAGAATATTTTCAGCTCAGTGTTCCATGATCTTCTCATCACAATGCTCCATGAACCCTGTCATCACAATGAACCATGCCCATCATCTTAATGCTTCATGCTATTGTCATCACAATGAAATCAAAATGCTCCATAACCTCTGTCATCACAATGCTCCAAACCCTTCTGATCACAAGGTTCCATAACACTTGTCACCACAATGCCCCATGACGCTCGTCATCACAATTATCCATGGTCTTCTCATCACAATGCTCCATAACATTTGTCATCACAATGCTCAATACACTTGTCATCACAATGCTCCCTGACTCTTGCAATCAGTATGCTCCTTGAAACCTGTCATGACAGGGCTCCATGCATTTTTCATCAAAATGCTCCATGCCCTTTTCATCACAATGCTCCAAGACCCCTGTATTCACAATGCTCCATGACACCTGTCATCACAATGTCCAAGGACCATTGTCATTACAGTTCTCCATGACGCTCGTCTTCACAATTATCCATGGTCTTCTCATCACAATGCTCCACCGTCTTGCCATCACAATGCTCCATGGCACTTCAAATCACAATGTTACATGCTCTTGTAATCACATTCTCCATGCACTTGCCATCGCAATGCTCCATGACCCCTGTCATAATAAGCTCCATGTGCTTTTCATCACAGTGCTTCACGAACTTGTCATCAAAATTCTCAAAAACCCTTGTCATCACAATGCTTCATGCCCTTTTCATCACAATGCTCCATGACCATTGTCATCACAATGCTCCATTACCTTTGTCATCACAATCCTCCGTGATACTTGTCATCACAATTCTACATGCCATCATCATCACAATGTACCACTCCCTTGTCATCAGAATGCTCCATGACATTTGTCATCAAAAAGCTCCATGACCCTTGGCATCACAATGCTCCATGCCATTGTCATCACAATGCTTCTTGAAGCCTCTCATTACATTGCTCGATGCCTTTGTCATCACAAAGCTCCATGACGCTTGTCATCACAATGCTCGATGCCCTTCTCATCACAATGCTCCATAAACTTGTCATTACAATCCTCCATGAGTCATGTATCACAGTGTTCCGTGTCCTTGTCATAACAATGCTGCATGCCCACTCTCATCACAATAATCCATGAAAATTTTCAGACAAATGCTCCATGCCCTTGTCATCACAAAGCTCCATGACGCATGTCATCAGAATGCTCCATGGCCTCTCATTCACAATGCTCCATGCCCTTGTCATCACAATGCTCCAAGACACCTGTAATCACAATGCTCCATGTCCCTTTTCATCTCAATGCTAAATAAACCCTGTCATCACAATGTACCATGCCCATCATCATAATGCTTCATGCTATTGTCATCACAATGAAATCAAAATGCTCCATGACCTCTGTCATCACAATACCCCAAAGCCTTGCGATCACAATGTTCCATAACACTTGTCACCACAACGCCCCATGACGCTCATCATCACAATTATCCATGGTCTTCTCATCACAATGCTCCATAATATTTGTCATCACAATGCTCAATACACTTGTCATGAAAATGCTCCCTGACTCTTGCCATCAGTATGCTCCTTGAACACTGTCATGACAAGGCTTCATGCCTTTTTCATCACAATGATCCATGCCCATTTCATCACAATGCTCCAAGACCCCTTTAATCACAGTGCTCCTTGTCCTGGAGATCACAAAGATCCATGACGCATGTCATCAGAATGCTCCTTGGACATCTCTCACTATGCTCCCTGCCCTTGTAATCACAATGCTCCAAGACCCCTGTAATCACAATGCTCCATGCCCCTTTTCATCAGAATGCTCCATGAGACTTCTCATCACAAGGCTCCATGGTCTTCTCATCAGAGTGCTCCAGGACTTTGTCATCACAAGGCTCCATGACCCATTTCATCAGAATACTCCATGAACATATTCAGCTCAATGCTCCATGATCTTCTCATCACAATGCTCGATGACCCGTGTCATCACAATGCTCCATTCTCCTTGATATCAAAATGATCCATGACCTCTGTCATCACAGTGCTCCAAACCCTTGTGATCACATTGTTCCATAACACTTGTCATCACAACGCTCCATGATGCCTATCATCACAATACTCCATGCCCTTGTCATCACAATGCTCCATGACCTTTGTCATCACAATGCTCAATACACTTGTCATCACAATGCTCCCTGACACTTGTCGTCAGAATGCTTCTCGAACCCTGTCATGAAAAGTCTCTATGCTTTTTTCATCACAATGTTCCATGACTTTTTCATCACAATACTCCATGCCATTGTCATCACAATACTCCACAAGCTTGTCATCAGAATGCTCCATGACCCTTGTCATCACAATGCTCCATGACCCCTGTCATCACAATGCTCTATGACAACTGTCAACACAATGCTCCAGGCCCCTTGTCATTACAGTTCTCAATGACGCTCGTCTTCACAATTATCCATGGTCTTCTCATCACAATGCTCCACCGTCTTGCCATCACAATGCTCCATGACACTTCAAATAACAATTTTACATGCTCTTGTAATCACATTCTCCATGCACTTGTCATCGCAATGCTCCATGACCCCTGTCATAGCAAGCTCCATGTGCTTTTCATCACTGTGCTTCAAGAACTTGTCATAAAAATTCTCAAAAGCCCTTGTCATCACAATGCTCCATGCCCTTTTCATCACAATGCTCCATGACCATTGTCATCACAATGCTCCATTACATTTGTCATCACAATCCTCCATGAAACTTGTCATCACAATGCTCCATGATGTTGTCATCACAATGTACCATGACATAGGTCATCACAATTCTCCGTGACACCTGACTTCACAATACTCCATGACCTTTCCTTCATAGTGCTCCATGCCCTTGTCATCAAAATGTGCAATGCCCACTGTCATCACAATAATCCATGAAATTTATCAGACCAATGCTCCATGCCCCTGTCATCACAATGCTCCATGCCCTGGTCATCACAAAGCTCCATGACGCATGTCATCAGAATGCTCCTTTGACATCTCTCACAATTCTCCATGCCCTTCTAACCACAATGCTCCAACACCCCTGTAATCACAATGTTCCATGCACCATTTCATCAGAATGCTCCATGAGACTTCTCATCACAAGTCTCCATGGTCTTCTCATCAGAGTGCTCCAGGACCTTGTCTTCAGAATGCTCCATGACCCCTTTCATCGGAATACTCCATGAACATTTTCAGCTCAATGCTCCATGATCTTCTCATCACAATGTTCCATGACCCCTGTCATCACAGTGCTTCATGCTCCTTGATATCAAAATGATCCATGACCTCTGTCATCACAGGCTCCAAACCCTTGTGATCACATTGTTCCATAACACTTGTCATCACAACGCTCCTTGATGCCTGTCATCACAATACTTCATGCCCTTGTCATCACAATGCTCCACGACCTTTGTCATCACAATGCTCAATACACTTGTCATCACAATGCTCCCTGACACGTGTCATCAGAATGCTTCTCGAAACCTGTCATGAAAAGGCTCTATGCCTTTTTCATCACAATGCTCCATGCCCTATTCATCACAATGCTCCATGCCATTGTCATCAAAATACTCCACAAGCTTGTCATCAGAATGCTCCATGACCCTTGTCATCACAATGCTCCATTCCCTTTTCATCACAATGCTCCATGACCATTGTCATCACAATGCTCCATTACCTTTGTCATCACAATCCTCCATGACACTTGTCATCACATTGCTCCATGCCATTGTCATCACAATGCACCATGACATAGGTCAACACAGTGCTCCCTGACACCTGACTTCACAATACTCCATGAAGTTTTCTTAACTGTGCTCCATGCTCTTGTCATCACAATGTGCAATGCCCACTGTCATTACAATAATCCATGAAATTTTTCAGACCGATGCTCCATGCTCCTGTCATCACAATGCTCCATGCACTTGTCATCACAATGCTCCATGACACCTGTCATTGCAATACTCCGTGACTCCAATCATCACAATGCTTCAAGAATTTGTCATCACAATGGTCCATGCCCTCATTATCACAAGTCTCTGTGACATTTGTCACCACAATGCTCCATGAACTTTTCATCACAATGCTCTGTGTCCTTGGCATCACAATGCTCCATGTCTTTGTCAGCACAATGTTCCATGACACTTGTCATCACAAAGCTCCATGAGCTTGTCATCACAGTGCTCCTTGACCAATGTGATCACAATGCACCATGCGGTTGTCATCACAATGCTCCACATCCTTGTCATCATAATGCTCCATAAACATTGTCATCACAATGCTCCATGCACTTCTCATGAAAATCCTCTCTCACCACTGATATCACAGTGTTACATCACTAGTCATCACAATACTCCCTCCCCCCTGTCATCACAATGTTCCATGACCCCTATCATCACAATGCTACATGCCGTTATCATCACAATGCACCACTCACTTGTCATCAAAATGCTCCATGACCTTTGTCATCACAAAGCTACACGACCCTTGGCATCACAATGCTCCATGCCATTGTCATCACAATGCTTCATGAAGCCTCTCATCACATTGCTCCATGCCCTTGTCATCACAATGCTCTATGCCATTCTCATCACAATGCTCCATGACCTTGTCATTACAATCCTCCATGACCCATTTATCACAGTGTTCCATGTCCTTGTCATCACAATGCTCCATGCCCATTCTCATCAAAATAATCCATGAAAATTTTCAGACAAATGCTCCATGCCCTTGTCATCACAAAGCTCCAAGACGCATGTCATCACAATGCTGCATGGCCCTCTCATTCAAAATGTTCCATGCCCTCATCATCACAAGGCTCTGTGAAATTTGTCACCACAATGCTCCATGAACTTTTTATCTCAATGCTCCATGCGCTTGTCAGCACAATGCTCCATGACCCATGTCATCACAGTGCACCATGCACTTGTCATCACAATGCTCCCCAAACTTGTCATCACAATACTCCATAAACATTGCATCACAAAGCTCCATGCACTTTGCATCAAAATGCTCATCACCACTGATATCACAATTTTCCATCACTAGTCATCAGAATACTCCCTCAGCCCTGTCATCACAATGTTCTACGGCCTTGTCAACACAAGACTCCATGACCCGAGTAATCACAATGCTCCATACCCCTTTTCATCTCAATGCTCCATGAACCCTGTCATCACAACGAACCATGCCCTTCATCATAATGCTTCATGCTTTTGTCATCACAATGAAATCAAAATGCTCCATGACCTCTGTCATCACAATGCTCCATACCCTTGTGATCACAATGGTCCATAACACTTGTAATCACAACGCCCCATGAGGCTCGTCATCACAATTATCCATGCACTTCTCATCAAAATGTTCCATGACCTTTGTCATCACAATGCTCAATACACTTGTCACCACAATGCTCCCTGGCACTTGTCGTCTGTATGCTCCTTGAACACGGTCATGACAAGGCTCCATGCCTTTTTCTTCACAATGATCCATGCCGTTTTAATCACAATGCTCCAAGACCCCTGTAATCACAATGCTCCTTGCTGCGGTCATTACAAAGCTCCATGACGCATATCATCAGTATGCTCCTTGGACATCTCTCTCAATGCTCCATGCCCTTGTAATCACAGTGCTCCAAGACCCCTGTAATCACAATGCTCCATGCCCCTTTTCATCAGAATGCTCCATGAGACTTCTCATTACAAGGCTCCGTGGCCTTCACAACAGAGTGCTCCAGGACCTTGTCATCACAATGCTCTATGACCCCATTCATCAGAATACTCCATGAACATTTTCAGCTCAATGCTCCATGATCTTCTCATCACAATCCTCCATGACCCCTGTCATCACAATGCTCCATGCTCCCTGATATCAAAATGATCCATGACCTCTGTCATCACAGTGCTCCAATCCCTTGTGATCACATTGTTCCATAACACTTGTCATCACAACGCTCCATGATGCCTCTCATCAAAATACTCCATGCCCTTGTCATCACAATGCTCAATACACTTGTCATCACAATGTTCCCTGACACTTGTCGTCAGAATGCTTCTCGAACCCTGTCATAAAAAGGCTCTATGCCTTTTTCAACACAATGCTCCATGCCCTTTTCATCACAGTGCTCCATGCCATTGTCATCACAATACTCCACAAGCTTGTCATCAGAATGCTCCATGACCCTTGTCATCACAATGCTCCATGACACCTTTCATCAGAATTCTCCATGACACCCGTCATCACAGTGCTCCGTGCCCCTTGTCATTACAGTTCTCCATGATGCTCGTAATCACAATTATCCATGGTCTTCTCATCACAATGCTCCACCGTCTTGCCATCACAATGCTCCATGACACTTCAAATCACAATGTTACATGCTCTTGTAATCACATTCTCCATGCACTAGTCATCGCAATGCTCCATGACAAATGTCATAGCAAGCTCCATGTGCTTTTCATCACTGTGCTTCACGAACTTGTCATCAAAATTCTCAAAGCCATTGTCATCACAATGCTCCATGCCCTTTTCATCACAATGCTCCATGACCATTGTCATCACAATGCCTCAAGCCCCTGTCATCACAATGTTCCATTACCTTTGTCGTCACAATCCTCCATGACAATTGGCATCACAATTCTCCATGCCATTGTCATCACAATGGAACATGACATATGCCACACAATGCACCCTGACACCTGTCTTCACAATACTCCATGACCTTGTCATCACAATGCGCCATGCCGACTGTCATCACAATAATCCATGAAACTTGTCAGACCAATGCTCCATGCCCCTGTCATCACAATGCTCCATTCCCTTGTCATCAAAATGCTCTGTGACTCCAGTCATCACAATGCTTCATGACATTTGTCATCACAATGGTCCATGCATTCGTCATCACAAGGCTCTGTGAACTTTGTCACCACAATGCTCCATGAAAATTTCATCCCAATGCTCTCTGAGCCTTGTCATCACAATGTTCCATGACTATATCAGCACAATACTCCATGACCCTTGTCATCACAATGCTCCAAGCGCTTGTCAGCACAATGCTCCATGACCCATGTCATCACAGTGTGCCATGCACTTGTCATCACAATTCTCCCCAAACTTGTCATCACAATACTCCATAAACATTGTCATCACAAAGCTCCATGCACTTCGCATCAAAATGCTCTCTCACCACTGATATCACAATTTTCCATCACTAGTCATCACAATACTCCCTCACCCCTGTCATCACAATGTTCCACGGCCTTGTCAGCACAAGGCTCCATGACACGAGTAATCAAAATTCTCCATACCCCTTTTCATCTCAATGCTCCATGAACCCTGTCATCACAACGAACCATTCCCATCATCATAATGCTTCATGCTATTGTCATCACAATGAAATCAAAATGCTCCATGACCTCTGTCATCACAATGCTCAAAACCCTTGTGATCACAATGCTCCATAACACTTGTCATCACAACGCTCCATGACGCTCGTCATCACAATTATCCATAGACTACTCATCACAATGCTCCATCACCTTTGTCATCACAATGCACAATGCACTTGTCATCACAATGCTCCCTGACACTTGTCTTCAGTATGCTCCTTGAACCCTGTCATGACAAGGCTCCATGGGCTTCTCATCACAATGAACCAGGACCTTGCCATCACAATGCTCCATGACCCCTGCCATCACAATACTCCATGAACATTTTCAGCCCTATGCTCTATGACCTTCTCATCACAGTGTTCCATGACCACTGTCATCACAACGCTCCATGAGCACTGACAACACAATGATCCGGGACTCTTTTCATCAAACTGCTCCATGACCCTTGTCATAATAATGATCCATGCCCTTGCCATCCCAATGCTCAATGACCTCTGTAATCGCAATGATCCGTGACGCTTGTCATCACAGTGCTCCATGACACTTGTCATTAAAATGCTCCATGCATTTGTCAGCAAAATGCTACATGACATTCTCTTCACAATGCTGCATGCACTTGTCATCAAAATACTCCATTCCCATTGTCATCAAAATCCTCGGTGAACCTTGGGTTCACATTGCTTCATGCCATGTCATAACAATGCTCCATGCTCCTTGAAATGAAAATGATCCATGACCTCTGTCATCACAATGCTCCAAACGCTTGTCATCACAATGATCCTTAACACTTGTCGTCACAATGCTCCATGGTGCCTGTCATCACAATGCTCCATGACCATTGTCATCACAATGCTCAATACACTTGTAATCACAATGCTCCCTGACATATGATGTCACAATGCTCCTTGATCCCTGTAATGAAAATATTCCATGAATTTTTCATCACAATGCTCCATGCCTTTTTCATCACAATGCTCCATGCAATTGTCATCACAATACTCCACAAGCTTGTCATCTGAATGCTCCTTGACCCTTGTCATCACAATGATCCATGACACCTGTCATCACAATTCTCGATACCCCGTGTCATTACAGTGCTCGTTGCCACTCGTCATCAAAATGCTCCATGTTCTTGCGATTACAATGCTCCACGGTCTTGCCATCACAATGCTCCATGACCTGGATATCACAATGCTCCATGTCCCTTGTCATCACAATGCTCCATGCGCTTCTCAGCACAATGCTCCATGACCCAAGACATCACAATGAGCCAAGCGCTTCTCATCACAATGCTCCACAACCTTGTCATCACAATGCTCCATAAACATTTTCATAAAAATGCTCCATGCACTTCTCATCAAAATGCTCTCTTAGGGCCTCCCTGGTGGCGCAGTGGTTGAGAGTCCGCCTGCTGATGCAGGGGATACGGGTTCGTGCCCCGGTCTGGGAGGATCCCATATGCCGCGGAGCGGCTGGGCCCGTGAGCCATGGCCGCTGAGCCTGCGCATCCAGAGCCTGTGCTCCGCAACGGGAGAGGCCACAACAGTGAGAGGCCCGCGTACCGCAAAAAAAAAAAAAAAAAAAAAAAAAAAAAAAAAAAAAAAAAATGCTCTCTCACCACTGATATCACAATGTTCCATCACTAGTCATCACAATAATCCCTCACCCCTGTCATCACAATGTTCCATGACACCTGTAATCACAATGCTCCATGCCCTTCTCATCACAAAGCTCCATGATGCATGTCATCAAAATGCTCCATGGACTTCTCATCACAATGCTCCCTGCCCTTGCCATTTCAATGCTCCATTACACCTTTCATCACAATGCTCCATGACCACTGTCATCACAGCGCTCCATGACCCCAGACAACACAATGATCTGGCACTCTTGTCATCAAAATGCTCCATGACACTTGTCATCACAATGATCCATGTGATTGTCATCCCAATGCTCCATGACACCTGTAATCAGAATGCTCCGTGACGCTTGTCATCCCAGTGCTCCATGACCCTTGGCATCACAATGCTCCATAAACCCTCTCATCACATTGCTCCATGCCCTTGTCATCACAAAGCTCCATGATGCTTGTCATCACAATGCTCGATGCCCTTCTCATCACAGTGCTCCATGCCCTTGTCATTACAATCCTCCATGATCCAGATATCACCGTGTTCCTGGCCCTTGACATCACAATGCCCCATGCCCACACTCATCACAATAATCCATGAAACTTTTCACACAAATGCTTCATGCCCTTGTCAACAAAAGGCTCCATTACCCGTGTCATAACAATGCTCCATGACCCCTGCCATCACAATGTTCCATGGCTTCGTCATCACAAGGCTCCATGACACTTGTCATCACAATTCTCCAAGACCCCTGTAATCACAATGCTCCATGCCCTTGTCATCACGAAGCTCAATGACTTATGTCATCAGAATGCTCCATGGCCTTCTCATCACAATGCTCCATGCCCTTGTCATCACAGTGCTCCAAGACACCTGTATTCACAACTCTCCATGCCCCTTTTCATCTCAATTCTCCATGAAGTCTGTCATTCCAATGCACCATGCCCATCATTATAATGCTTAATGGTATTGTCATCACAATGAAAGCAAAATGCTCCATGACCTCTGTCATCACAATGCTCCAAACCCTTGTGATCACAATGTTCCATAACACTTGGCATCACAATTCCACATGATGCTCCTCATCACAATTATCCATGGTCTTCTCATCTCAGTGCTCCATGACCTTTGTCATCACAATGCTCAAACACTTGTCATCTCAATGCTCCCTGCCACTTGTCGTCAGTATGCTCCTTGAAACCTGTCATGACAAGGCTCCATGCCTTTTTCATCACAATGATCCTTGCGCTTTTCATCACAATGTTCCAAGGCCCCATTAATCACAATGCTCCTTGCCCTTGTCATCACAAAGCTCCATGAACCATATCATCAGAATGCTCCATGGCCTTCTCATCACCATGCTCCATGCCCTTGTCATCACACTGCTCCCTGACACATGTCTTCAGAATGCTCCTTGAACCCTGTCATGAAAAGGCTCCATGCCTTTTTCATCACAATGCTCCATGACTTTTCATCACTATGCTCCATGCCATTGTCATCAAAATACTCCACAAGCTTGTCATCAGAATGCTCCATGACCCATGTCATCACAATGCTCCCTGACACCTGTCTTCACAATACTACATGACCTTGTCTTAAAAATGTTCCATGCCCTTGTCATCAAAATGTGCCATGCCCACCCTCATAGCAATAATCCATGAAACTTTTCAGACCAATTCTCCATGCCCCTGTCATCACAATGCTCCATGCCCTTGTAATCACAATGCTCCATGACCCCTCACATCATAATGCTCCGTGACTCCAGTCATCACAATGCTTTATGACCTTTGTTATCACAATGGTCCATTCCCTCATCATGACAATGCTCTGTAACACTTGTCATCACAATGCTCCATGCCTTTGTCAGCACAAGGCTCCATGACCCTTGTCATCACAATCCTACATTCGCTTGTCAGCACAGTGCTCAAAGACACATGTCATCACAATGTGCCATGCACTTGTCATGACAATGCTCCACAACATTGTCATCACAATGCTCCATAAAACTTGTCATCACAAGTCTCCATGCATTTCTCATCTAAATGTCCTCTCACCACTGATATCACAGTGTTCCATCACTAGTCATCACAATACTCCCTCACCCCTGTCATCACAATGTTCCATGACCCCTGTCATCAAAATGCTACATGCCCTTATCATTACAATGCTCCATGACCACTGACATCACAATGTTCCATAACCCCTGTCAGCAAAATGTTCCCTGACCCTTTTCATCTAATTGTTCCATGACCCTTTCATCACAATGCTCCCTCCCCTACTCATCACAATGCACCACACTCTTGTCATCAAACTGCTCCATGACCTTTGGCATCACCAAACTCCATGACCCTTGGCATCACAATGCTCCATGCCTTTGTCATCACAGTGCTCCATTAACACTCTCATCACATTCCTCCTTGCCCTTGTCATCACAAAGCTCCATGACGCTTGTCATCACAATGCTCGATGCCTTTCTCATCACAATGCTCCATACCTTGTCATTACAATCCTCAATGACCCATGTATCACCGTGTTCCGTGCCCTTGTCTTCACAATGCTCCATGCCCACTGTCATCACAATAATCCATGAAACATTTCAAACCAATGCTCCATACCCTTGTCATCACAATGCTCCATTAGCCCTTTAATAACAATGCTCCATGACACCTGCCATCACAATATTCCACAGCATTGTCATCACAAGGGGCTCCATGTACCTTGTCATCACAATGCTCCAAGTCCCCTGTAATCACAATGCTCCATGCCCCTTTTCATCTCAATTCTCCATGAGCACTGTCATCACAATGCACCATGCCCATCATCATAATGCTTCATGCTATTGTCATCACAATGAAATCAAAATGTTCCATGACTTTTGTCATCACAATGCTCCAAACCCTTCTGATCACAGTGTTCCATAACATTTGTCATCACAATGCCCCATGACGCTCCTCATCACAATTATCCATTGTCTTCTCATCACAATGCTACATGAGCTTTGTCAACACCATGCTCAATACACTTGTCATCACAATGCTCCCTGACACTGGTCTTCAGTATGCTCCTTGAAACCTGTCATGACAAGGCTGCATGCCTTTTCCTCACAATGATCCATGCACTTTTCATTACAATGCTCCAAGGCCCCTGTAATCACAGTGCTCCATGCGCTTTTCATCACAAAACTCCATGACGCATGTCATCAGAATGCTCCATGGCATTGTCAGCAAAATGCTACATGACCTTGTCATCACCATGCTCCATGCCCTTGTCATCACAGTGCTCCAAGAAACCTGTTACCACAATGCTCCATGCCCCTTTTCATCAGATTGCTCCATGAGACTTGGCATCACAATGCTCCATCATCTTCTCAACACAATGCTCCAGGACCTTGTCATCACAATGCTCCATGACACCTGTCATCACAATACTCCATGAACATTTTCAGCCCAAAGCTCCATGACTTTCTCATCTCACTTCTCCAGAACCCTTGTCATCCCAATGCTCCATGACCCCTGTAATCGCAATGCTCCGTGACACTTGTCATCACAGTGCTCCGTGACCCTTGTCATCACAATGCTCCATGCGTTTTTCAGCAAAATGCTACATGACCTTGTCATAACAAACCTCCATGACCCTTGGGATCACATTGCTTCATGCCCTTGTCATCTCTGTCTTTCTTTTCTGGTTTTTACAGATTTTTGGATGTCCCTTTTGACCAGTGGGAAATGACAATTCTTTGTAGTGCGGAATTGCATTGTGCACTTACTTGATTGGCCAAAAAGAGCATATGTGTTTTCTCCTGAATATATTCAGCAGAAAATGCAAACGCCCTTTTTGGCCAAGTGCATCATTGTCGAAGTTGTTACGCTTTTCAGGTGCTTTAAAGGTGATTCCAATTTACCTCTTGAAATAAGTTTTGTGCAATTCTGCCTCATTTTCAAGTCACCTTTGTTGCCTTCCCTCAACAGATTTTTGGAAGTGAGTTGTCCTTTATAACTCTGAAGGTTTGTGAATTGATCTGCACCGAACTCCAATTTTAAACTCGCGTTTTTGTGAGCTGACCACAAATCCACAATTTTGTTTCAGGACCTATACTGGTTCCGGGGTTGCAGGCTGACGCTTTGATTAATTCTGCTTCCAGACGGGAAATTAGACTGATATATGTCCGTCCAAATGCCTACAGCTACTCTCTGATTGGTTCTCCCTCTTCCCTTTCATCCTCTGCACAATTTGCAAACTGTGAAAAGCAGCAGGTTATAGGGGTTGACTCTCCAAGGTGGGAGATTGATAGTAAAGCAGTTGGATTGCCAAACTGGAGCACAAGGAGAGGAAAAATTAGGAGCCTTTTAGAAATCTTACACCATCACAGGGTGTCCATTCTGTAGGTTTCCCATACATGTTATAACTGTAGTGATATTCCCCTCTACCTGGAGAGTTGGGACACATGGAATGGGTGGCATGCAATACTGCTTTAAAGGGTCTGCATTTTCTCACCCAATCTCATCAGTACTCTCATTCCCAAGTGTCCAGCCTTATGTCTCATCTAGCTGTCTTTGCAGATAGGGTCATTCCAGGTTTCATCAGAACACCTGAATGCATTGTGTAAGAATTTCGCTGTTTTTTTTGTTTTGTTTTGTTTTTGAAATTCATTTTTATAATGGGTTTGAGCTGATTTTCACCGACGTGTTTCTGCCTGTCTAGACACACTTGATTCCCTTATGGAGACATATCAGTATATAGGTTTTAAAATTCTTACTAGACAGATATATTCCTCTGCGGGGAATAGGTGTGTTGAGTCCCGTTCACTGAGGAAGGTGTAGGTTTTGTCTATTCTGTATTTGGTTTATGGAATGGTACCTGTGCTAATATCAAACTCTGGCTTTATGCATCAGCCCACCTCTCCTTCCCCCTTAGGCAGGCATAAGAGTGTTTTCTCAATGTGAGACTCTGTTCTCTTTCCTAACTCAGTTCATGTGTAGCAATGTTTATAGGACCTTCCTAAGTGATATCTTATGATAAGTTTCTTTTTCTGTGTGACTTATTTCACTTAGAATCATCATACCTATATCCACTCATTATGCTGCTACTGGCCTTATGACATTGATTTTATGTCTGAGTGATATTCTTTTAAACAAAATTACCACAAGTTCTTTACGCAATTTTCTCTTTCCTGGAATATTTAAGGTGTACTGAAGTTGAGGTTCTTGTTTGCAGAGCAGCTTTAAACTTTGGGGTGCCTGTGTCTTGTTGATATTTAGTCTTCCCAAGTTATATGCCCATGAGTGGAAGCGCCCTATGCTCGGTAGCTTTGTATTTAAATGTTTTAGGAAACAGCATACACTTCTTCAGAGTGGCTCTTGGATATTTATAACCCACCCATCAGCGTGAGTAGCTCCCTGTTCTCCATGGCCTCTCCTGCATTTCTGGTTTGTACACATTTTTTGGATGGCCTTTCTGAGCAGTGGAAATTGAGACTTCTTTGTTGTGCGGATTTGCATTTCCCGCTTGCTTGCTTGGCCAAAAACTCTGTATGTGTTTTTTTCCTGAAGATATTCACGAAAAAAACGCATACACCCTTTTTCCCAACTGCATCATTTTAGAAATTCTCCTGCTTTTCATATGCTTTAAATGTGAGTCCAATCTACCTTTTGAAATCTGTTTCCTGCAATTATGCCTCTCATTCAGATCCTCTTCGTTGCCTTACCTGAATATATTTTTGGACGTTGGTTATCATTTTTTTCTTTGCAGGTATTTGAATTATCTGCTCCTGAGCTCCATTTTGCAACTCGCATTTTTTGTGATCTGGCCGCCAAACCATTGTATTGCTTCCGGCCCTATTCTGGTTCTGGGGAGGCAGGCTGAGCCTTTGGTTAATTCTTCTTCCTAATGGTCAATTAGAGTAACATGTGCCTGTCAAAACTCCTACAGCTAGTCTCTCATTGGTTCCCCCTCTTCCCGTTTAGCCTCTGCACAAATTGCAAACTGTGTGAAACAGGAGGTTAAAGGTGCTGATTCTCCAAGTGGGGAGATTGTTAGTAATTTGGCTGGAATGGTGAACCCCAGCACCAGGAGATCAAAAATGAGGTGCATTTTCGACACCTTTCCTGATCACACGGTGTACATTCATCTCGGTTTCCCAGGCATGTTTTCGCTGTCTGAAGATTCCCTTGAACCTGCAGTTTTGGGACACATGGAATGGGAGTCAGGCAGTATTACTTTAAAAGGTCTGCATTTTCTCACCCAGCCTCTCTAACATCTCTTAGCGTGCATAGCTTCCTGCCTTATATATCATCCTGCTGTGGGTCTACATGCATTCAATCCATGTTACATTGTATCCCTTCAACAAAAGTTGTAAGAATTTTTGTCTGTCTCACTGTTTTTATAAATATTTTTTTATTTATTTTTATATTGGTTACAGGTGATTTTCAAAGCTCTGTTTTTTGCTGCTGTACATCCTCTTGATTCATATACTGTGAGACATCAATAAATTCTTTATCAGATTCTTACCAGTCATATGTATTATTTTCCAGTGACTTGAGTGGGCTGAGTGCAGTTCTCTGATGTACAGTGTATGCCTTGTCTGTTATTCAATTTTGTACTTGGAATGGTATCTTTGCTAATTTCAACCTCCTGGATAATACCTCACCCTTCCCCACCTTTCCCATTTAGCAGCCTTATGTCTATTTTCTACATATTTGACTATGTTTCTGTTTTGTAATTTATTTCATGTGTAGCCATTTTTGATTCCACCTTTAAGTGACAACTTATGATATGTGTCTTTTTCTTTCTGACATACATCACTTAGAATGATCATATGTAACTCCTCCAGAGTTCTTACAACTGGCCTTATTTCATTGATTTCTGGATGAGTAATATTCCACTCTACATAAGTACCCCATCTCTTTTATCAATTTTATCCTCCCAGGGACATTTAGGTTATATCCAAGTTGAGGCCCTTTTTAACAGAGAGGTGGTCAACGTTGGGGTGCCTGTTTTCTGTCGATTTTTGTTTTTGCCAAGGTATACGCCCATGAGTGCAAGTGCCCTATGCTCTGTAGCTCATTTTTTAGATGTTTTAGCAAACACAATACACTTCTCCAGAGAGACCGTTGACAAATTACATTTCCACTATCAGCCTCACAGGGCTCCCTTTTCTCCTCACCCTGTCCTGCATTTCGGGTGTTTACACTTTATGTGGATGGCCCTTCTGACTGATGTGAAGTGATACATTTTGTAGTATTGATTTCCAGTGCCCACCTGTTTGGTTGGATAAAAAGTGTGTATGGCCTTTACTTGAATATATTCAGAAAAAATGCATACGGCCTTTTTGGCCAACTGCATCATTGGCGATGTTCAGCCCCTTTTCTTGTGCTTTAATGGGGAGTCCTTTCTACCTCTTCAAATCTGTTTCCTGACAATCACCCTTGCTTTCAAGTCCTTTTCTGTGACTTACCTCAAGACATTTTTTGACGATAGATATTTTCAACTCTGCAGTTTCATGAATTTTAGTGCCCCTGAGTTCCATTTTTCAACCTGTGTTTTTGGAAACTGGACAGAAAACAGCGGGATTTCCTCTAGCCCTATTCTGTTTCCGTGGGCAATTCTAGCCATTGATGAATTTGCCTTCCAGATTGGAAATTAGAATGGCATGTGCCTGTCTGAACACCTAAGACTTGTTTCTAATTTTTTCTCATCCTTCCGCTTCATCCTCTGGACAAATTCCAAACTGTGTGCAACAGGATGTTGACGGTGCTGATATCCCCATGTGAGGAAATTGTTAGTAAAGATGCTGGAGGGGTGAACCCGAGCACCAGGAGATGAGGAGATGAGGTGCCTTTTCCAAACTCTTTCCGATCAAATGGTGTACCATCCTCTAGGTGTGACAGACATGTTTTAGCCATAGGAATAGTCCCGTGCATGTAAGGGGAACACCAGTGTTTTTTCCACATCAGTGCCTCCCCGAACCCCAAACTGGGGAATGTTTAAGCTATGGCTACACATATGTCCGTTATGGTTCTTGGAAAATAGGCAGAATCCAAACTTTAGATGATTGTAATCTTCGGGATCAGAAGTGCTTACCATCGGCCTTGCTTAGGTTACATTTTATCTGTCATTGATAGACGATATCAATAAAAATATGTATTCTTTTTCAGATTATTTCCCCTTATAGGTTATTGCAAAATATTCAGTGTAGTTCCCTGTGCTATACAGTAGTTCCTTGTTGATGATCAGTTTTATACATAGCAGTGTGTATGTGTTAATCCCAAACTTAATTTATCCCTTCTCCTAACTTTCCCCTTTGGTAATAATAAATTATAAGATTTTATACTTCTCAGAAATGGGGAAGCTGAAAGAGAGGTATCATTTTCTATGGAAAAGCATTCAAAACAAGATTGAAGCTTCAGCCAAGAATATTCAATGTACATCCTTGGGAATAAATCACTTCATTTCTCTAATGTTGACCTGACAAATACGACAGACGTCTTCATTGAACTTGCTTATAATAAAGTGATGGAAATATCAAATATAAGTCTTAGAAACATCTTATTTTACCCGAGCCTTATACACTGCTCTATGTTAACTACAGTTTGGCTCACACATCTGTTCATTGAAGTTACAATGTTCTCAATTTCTGTTACTGATCCTCCAGAGTGGACCCCAAAAGGAGTCCCCGTGCCCAGTGTCATTGGAGCCAACAGATCAAGACTGAGTTTGGTGCAGAAGCAAAGGGAACTTTATATTTTGAAAACAGAATGGAGAGGTGAGAGCGTGCACTCCCCTGCGGGTTGTGGGCTGGGCTGCTGTGTAGGGATACCAGCAGAGTCAGCGGGAGGGAGGGGATGGAGCTCTCGAGGGCTGGGTTGGCTGCAGCTCAGGCTCTGTGTCTCAGAGTCTGCATGGGACCCCGCTAGCTGAGGTGTCGACCCAGCAATTCTGCACTAGGAAATCGGGTCTGAAGTGCCGGGTGTGGGACCTCTGCATGTGGAACCCTAGGAGCACGTGAAATTAGAAAAAGCACAAAGGAAAATCAGGTTAGACTTTATTTTATTGCCCAGATTCTCTTTTTATCTCCCAGGAATTTTTAATGAACTTTGCCGGATATGAACACCTCCTCTGCTTTTTGTCCCGTTCCTCATTCTTTGGGTGCTGAGGGTGCAGACCCCTCTTTTGTAACTGCTTCATGCTGAGGTGGGAGCCCTCATACATGGGGGGAGGGGCAAAACGTCTCCACAGCAGCCTCGAGGTGAGGTTGATTGTCCCAAGGCCTCCTGCCTCACTGCTCGTCCACCTGAGCACCAGCATTGGAAGTGTTATAGATTCGAATGACCTTTAAGGGTCCAGGAAAAGATGCACAGAGAAGCTGCTGTGGCAGGTCTCACCCCACCCCACATTTGTTCGGCGACCTTAGGCTGACGGGTTTTGCCAGCCTAGATGCTCTGACCAGTAGTCTGTGCTTTCTTTAATTAGGTCCCTGAATTAATGTCCAAACAGCACCATGTGTCAGAGCCCTGCCCGCTCAACTCCCAGACAGTCCAGGGTCGGTGGTGATCCAGGACCATGACGTCCACTGAGTCAACGGCCTTTTGAAGTAGCCAGCAGTCCAGCCGTTCATATTGGCCACCATCACCACGGTGTCCGTATGGTTTTCTATGGTGAAATCGTGAATATACGATTCCCCCGCCAAGCTTATTAGCTCCCGTCTGGGTGCAGTAAGTCCACCAAGCAGTAGTCTGCTCTTTCGGGGTACAGACTTGTTTTCTGAGAGAAACTCCAGGTCAAGTGATGGTCACAAGTGTCTTCTTGGGGGCCCATTGCCCCCGTATGTCTCTCTGGAGTTTGGAGTTGGAGGGCCTCCTCACTCGAGGTCAGTGTGTCCACAGAGCGACCCCTGCAACTTCAGGACATGATGGGTGGTTAGGATCACCACGTGGGCTCCATTTCCCTTAGGAGGGAGCTGGCCTTGCGGGCTGCTGATTTCCAGCTTTTTAGATACCCCAGTATCCTGGCCTGATGGGGCGGTGGGCAAAGCCCTTGGTGACCATATTTTATCGTACCTGAAGGGCATTCTTGTGTTGCTCCATTTCAAGTGGTCCCAGTTTTTGCACTAAGGCTCCAAGGGTGATTAACCTTGACCGGTTATGTAAAGGTCAAAGGGTTTAGCTAAATTAGGGAGTTCCTGGGCAAGGGCCTGAATTGACTGCTCTTTCCATTCTTGAAAGGCTGTTTCTGGTTTCTATCCTAAAGGATCATCATCTTTTCGTGTCGGTGTTTCATGTAGAGGCCCAGGTATTAGACTGTAGATATGGATCCAGAAACAGAAAACCTTGGCCTCCCCAGGAACCCCTAAGCTGTCTTCTAGTTTTAGAAGAGGTAAGGCTGCAAATGGCTTCTTCCCTATCCTGGGATGCGTTTCTCCTAATATCTGTGAGAATGAAGCCCAGGCATGTCACCTTAGCCTGGGATATTTGAGCCTTTTTCTTGGACACCTTCTATCCTTTCTTGGCTACGTAGTTCAGAGGCGTCTTTAGTAGACCTGACAATCAGAATGTCATCTGCATATTGAAGGAGGGTTCCCTTTTACAGAGGTAGAACTTTTAGGTCTTTAGAGGACATTTCCCCAATGATGGTGTGGGGATTTTTGAACCATTGGGGCAGGATGGCCCAGCATTATTGCTTTTGTTGCATGTTGTGTCCTGCCACTCAGAAGCCAAAAATTCTTGTGACTCTGAGATGAATGGAATACAGAAGAAGGCATCATTGAAGTATAATACAGAATGCCATGGTCTGGTGGATGGTAGAATGACCAGCAGGGTGTAGGAAATAGGAGCTACTGGATGTATATCCTCGGTGGCTTCACTGACTGTCCTGATATCCTTTACCATGTCTCCAGCAGCCCATGGGGCTCTCGTGGTCAGGCCAATCCCAGGATATGCAACTCACTTGGGCTGCACCCCCCACCCCACAGCCCACGGGGCTCTTGTGGTCAACTCTCTCCCAGAGTATGGAGCTCATCTGTGCAGCTACACAGCAGCCCATGGGGCTCTCATAGTCAGGCCCTTCCCAGGATACGGAGCTCCCCTGGGCAGGTACCCCAGCAGGGCTGGACCCACAGGAACCGTGCACATAGCCCACCTTGCAGAGAACCCCCAGCTCACCTGTCGCTCACAGCTGACACAGAACACCTCAGAGCAGGACTTCAACTAACAAACAACAGCTCTGACAGTTCTGTGTCCCTGGGTATCACTCTGTGGGCCTCTCTCTGCCTGCTCTTCCAGGCACTTCCACTGCAGCCAGGGCACCAGGACTCTGTCTCCACACATCATCACTCCTCTCCCTGACTCCTGGGTTCCTCTCATTAGGATAGGGTCTTCTTGAAGTTGTTTTGCACTCATGGACCAGATAAAATGATAAGAAAACAAGCCGCACCTGCAGCCCCTTGTCTATCCTGACTCTCAAGAGCCCACACCTGTTCCTTGGGCCTGGCCCATTTAGCAAGGTTCATTTTCTGCAACTGTGAGCCCCTGAGGGGTGAGGATTGGCTGATTTGGGCAGCCTGACACTGCCTGCCCGCCCTCCCAAGGTGTGCCTGTGTTGAGGTCAATATAAAGACCTCTCCAGTCAGCAGGAGCTCCTGTAGCCGTGCCTGACGCCATATTCTCTGCCCCGTCAGCAGTGTCGGGGCTGGGGTGGTGGGAGGGAGTGAGGGGCCGTGGCTTTGTGGGTTGCCCAGTGTGTGTGTGGCTCTGCTGGACTTCCTGCAGGAGTTGCCAGGCTGCCACCTGCTAAAGAAGAGGATGTGTCACCCATACCTGCCATTGGAATTTCTCCCCAGGCAGAGGTGAGGAAGTAAAAAAGCAGTGGGGGCCGTGGCAGGAGGGGTATCTCAGGCAGGGAAATGGAAAGCTTCCAGAAGAGCATCTGCGGCCAGGACCATCCTGGCTGGCCTACAGGCACTAAATCGGCCTGCGTGCAGTCGCTGGTGTGGCTCCACAGCCCTTCCTCTAGGCTTGCAATTTCTTGTACATATTCAGGTGTTTTACCTGGAAAGGGTGGGAAGAGTTCAGCTGCAGCAGGATTGGGGCTCAGCTCACATTTACTTACCGACGCCTCAGCACAGTACCCCAGCTTTGCAATGAGGATGCTCCTTGTGGGTGGGAACGCTGCTGACTGAATGGGAGATGATTTCCCACCTCTGACCAACTTAAGAATTTTTTACCACTGGAGCAAGTGCCCTGATACGATTTTCCTGTTTATAACTGGTGGTTTCTGTTTTTTGTTTTTTTTTCCTTTTTTCTTTTTGGTTCAAGGTAGATTTTATTTATTCCTCTTTTTTTAATTTAGAGATATAAACATAGAAATAATGCATTAATATAACGACGTCTATATGAAGGGAAAAACTTTTTTTCTGTTTTATTTTATTAAATGTTATTTATTTATTTTTATTTTTTTTTAAATTTATTTATTTATTTTATACAGCAGGTTCTTATTGGATATCTATTTTATACATATAAGTGTGCACATGTGAATCCCAGTCTCCCAATTCATCCCACCACCACCCTCACATGACGTTCCCCCCTTGGTGTCCATATGTTTGTTCTCTATATCTGTGTCTCTATCTCTGCCCTGCAAACCGGTTCATCCGTACCATTTTTCTAGGTTCCACATATATGCATTAATATACAATATTTGTTTTTCTCTTTCTGACTTACTTCACTCTGTATGACAGTCTCTAGATCCATCAAGGTCTCTACAAATGACCTAATTTCATTCCTATGTATGGCTGAGTAATATTCCATTGTATGTATGTACCACATATTTATCCATTCGTCTGTCTGTGGGCACTTAGGTTGCTTTCATTACCTGGCTACTGTAAATAGTGCTGCAATGAACATTATGGTGAATGTGTCTTTTTGATTTATGGTTTTCTCTGGGTATATGTCCAGTAGTGGGATTGCTGGATTATATGGTAATTCTATTTTTAGATTTTAAGGAACCTCCATACTGTTCTCCGTAGAGACTGTATCGATTTACATTCCCAACAATACTGGAAGAAGGTTCCTTTTCTCCACACCCTCTCCAGCATTTGTTGTTTGTAGATTTTCTGATGATGCCCATTCTAACAGGTGTGATGTGATACCTCATTGTAGTTTCGATTTCCATTTCTCTAATAATTAGTGATGTTGAGCAGATTTTCATGTGCGTCTTGGCCATCTCTATGTCTTCTTGGAAGAAATGTCTATTTAGATCTTCCATTTTTGTATTGGGTTGTTTGTTTTTTTAATATTGAGCTGCATGAGCTGTTTATATATATTGGAGATTAATCATTTTTCCATTGATTCGTTTGCTAATATTTTCTGCCATTCTGAGGGTGGTCTTTTCGTCTTGTTTGTAGTTTCCTTTGCTTTGCAAAAGCTTTTACGTTTCACTAGGTCCCATCTGTTTTGTTTCTTTTTTTATTTCATTACTATAGGAGGTGGATCAAAAAAGATCTTGCTGTGATTTACGTCAGAGTATTCTTCGTAAGTTTTCCTCTCAGAGTTTTATACTGTCCAGGCTTACATTAAGGTCTCTAATCCATTTTGAATATATTTTTATGTATGGTGTTGGGGAGTGTTCTAATTTCATTCTTGTACATGTAGCTGTCCATATTTCCCAGCACCACTGATTGAAGAGACTCTCTTTTCTCCATTGTAAAGTCTTTCCTCCTGTGTCATAGATTAGTTGAGCATAGGTGTGTAGGTTTATCCCTGGGCTTTCTTTTTATTTAACTTTTACACGTTTATTGGAGTATATATGCATTACAATGGAGTGTTAGTTTCTGCTGTCTAACAAAGTGAATCAGCTATACATATACAAATATCACCAGATCACCTCCCTCTTGCATCTCCCTCCCACACTCCATATCCCACCCCTTTAGGTGGTCACAAATCACCGAGCTGATCTCCCTGTTCTATGTGGCTGCTTCCCAGTAGCTATCGGTATTACATTTGGTAATGTATTTATGTCCATGCCACTCTCTCACTTCGTCCTATATTACCCATCCCGCTTCTGTTGTACTCAAATCCTTTATCTATGTCTGTGTCCTTAATCCTGTCCTGCCACTAGGTTCTTCAAAATTTTTTTTTTCTTCGTTAGATTCCATATATCTCTGTTAACATACAGTATTTTTTTTCCCTTTCTGACTTACTTCACTGTGTAGGACAGATTCTAAATCCATCCACCTCAGTACAAATAACTCAGTTTTGCTGCCTTTTATGGCTGAGTAATATTCCATTGTATACATATGCCAGATCTTCTTTATCCATTCATCTGTCGATGGACACTTAGTTTGCTTCCATGTCCTGGCTATTGTAAATAGAGCTGCAATGAATATTTTTGTACATAAATCTTTTTGAATTATGGTTTTCACAAGGCAAATGCCCAGTAGTTGGATTGTTGTGTCCTATGGTACTTCTATTGTTAGTTATTTAAAGGAACCTCCTTACTGTTCTCCCTAGTGGCCATATCAATTTACATTCCCACCCACAGTGCAAGTGTGTTCCCTTTTCTCCAATAAAGGCCTCTCCAACATTTATTGTTTTGTAGAATTTTTTGATGATTGCCACTCTGACTGCTGTGAGGTGATACCTCACGGTAGTTTTGATTTGCATTTCTCTAATGATTAGTGATGTTCAGCATCCTTTCATGTGTTTCTTGGCAATCTGTATATCTCCTTTGGAGAAATGTCTATTTAGGTCTTCTGCCAGTTTTTGGATTGGGTTGTATGTTTTTGTGATACTGAGCTACATGTGGTGCTTGTAAAGTTTGGAGATTAATCCTTTGTCACTTGCTTCATTTGAAAATATTTTCTCCCATTCTGAGGGTTGTTTTTCCATCTTGTTTATGTTGTCCTGTACTGTGTAAACGCTTTTAAGTTTCATTAGGTCTCATTTGTTGATTTTTGTTTTTATTTCCATTTCTCTAGGAAGTGGGTCAAAAAGGATCTTGCTGTGATTTATGTCATAGAGTGTTCTGCCTATGGTTTCCTCTAAGTGTTTTATAGTGTCTGGTCTTATATATAGATCTCTAATCAAGTTAGAGATTATTTTTGTGTATGGTGTTATGGAGTGTCCTAATTTCATTCTTTTATGTGTAGGGGTCCAGTTTTCCCAGCACCAATTACAGAAGAGTCTGTCTTTTCTCCATTGTATATCCTTAGCTCCTTTGTCATAGATGAGATAGCCATAGGTATGTAGGTTTAGCTCTGGGCTTTCTGTCCTGTTCCATTGATCTGTCTTTATGCCAATCTACATACACTTGATTCCATTATGGAGACATATAAATACATAGGTTTCAAGATTATTACCAGTCAGATATATTCTTCTTCAGTGAATAGGGTGTTTTGTGTGCAGTACATTGAGAAAGGAGTAGGTGTTGTCTATTACATATTTGGTATATGGTATGGTATCTGTGCTAATTTCAAACTCTGCTTTTACACATCACCCCACGTCACCTTTCCCGTTAAGGGGGCATAAGTGTGTTTTCTAAATGTGTAACTCTGTTCTCTTTTGAAATTCAGTTCATGTGTAGCCATGCTTACATTCCCTCTATAAGTGATATATTACAATATGTTTCTTTTTCTTTGTGGCTTATTTCACTTAGCATCATCGAACCTAAAGCCACTCATTATGCTGCTATTGGCCTTATGACATTGATTTTATGTCTGAGTGACATTCCAATGTATACAAGTACCACAACATCTTTATCCTTTTTTTTTTCCTTTCCTGGGATATTTAAAGTGTACTGAAGTCGAGGTTCTTTTAAACAGAGCAGCCCTAAATTTTGGGCTGGCTGTGTGTTGTGGATTTTTAGTTTTCCCAAAATACACGCCCATGAGTGGAAGGGTGCTATGCTCTGTAGCTCTGTTTTAGAAAACAACATACAGTTCTCCAGAGAGGCTACTGGCAATTTACATCCTGTCCATCGCCGTAACCAGGCTCCCTTTTCGCCATAGCCTTTGCTGCATTTGTGGTTTTTACACTATTTGCAGATGGCCCTTTTGACCGGTGGTAAGTGACACTTCTATGTAGTGTGGATTTGCAATGCCTGATTGCTTGCTTGGCCAAAAAGGGCATATGCATTTTTTTCCCGAATATATTCAAGAAAATACACATACTCCCTTTTCGGCCAAGGGCAACATTGTCGAAGTTCTGTCGCTTTTCATGTGCTTTAAAGACGACTCCAATCTACCTCTTGAAATCTGTTTCCTTCAATTCTGCCTTGCTTTCAAATCCTCTTCACTGCCTTACCTCAATATATTTCTGGATGATAGTTGTCCTTTATAACTCTGCAAGTTTGTGAATTGCTGTGCCCCTGATTTCCATTTTTCAACTTGCTTATTTGTGAGCTGGCTGCAATACCGCATGATGGCTTTAGGCCCTAGTCTGGTTACAGGGTTGCAGGCTGAGCCTTTGTTTAATTCTTCTTCCTGATGGGAAACTAGAGTGACATGTGCCCATCCAAACACCTACAGCTAATGTCTCATTTGTTTCCCCTCTTCCTGTTCATCCTCTGCACAATTTGCAACCTGTGAATAACAGGAGGGTAAAGGCGCTGACACTCCAAGTGGGGAGATTTTCAGTATTGCAGATGGAATGGCTAAGCCGAGCACGAGGAAAGGAAAAATGAGGTACCTTTTAGAAAACTTTCCCGATTACACAGTGTACCATCCAACGGGTTTCCCATGCATGTTTTAACTGTAGGAAGATTCCCTTAAACCTGGAGAGTTGGGGCCACTAGAATGGGTAGCACACAGTATTGCTCTAAGTGGTGTTCTTTTGCTCACACAACCTCAGCAATCTTGTCAGCCCCAAGTGTCCAGTCTTACGTCTCCTCCAGCTGTGGGTGTAAAGGTGGTCAATCCAGGTTGCATCACAGGCCCTGAACGTAATTTTTAAGACTTTCTCTCTGTTTTGCTGTTTTTGCATTTTGCTTTTGAAATTTATTTTTATAAGGGTGTTTAGCTGAATTTCACTGCTGTGTTCATGCCGTTATACACACACATGATTCATTTATGTAGACATGGGAATACATATGTTTTAGAATTATTACAAGTCAGATATATTCCTCTGCAATGAATAGGGGTTGTTGAGTCCAGATCATTGTGCCGGGAGTAGGTGCTCTCTATTACATACTTGGTTTATGGAACGGTATCTGTGCTAATTTAGGACTCTGGATTTATGCATCACCCCACCTCTCCTTCCCCCTTAAGCAGGCATAAGAGCGTTTTCTAAATGTGAGACTCTGTTTCCTTTCCTAACTCAGTTCATTTGTAGCCATGTTTACAGGACCTTCATAAGTGATATCTTATGATAAGTTTCTTTTTCTCTGTGACTTATTTCACTTAGAATCATCGTACCTGAATCCACTCATTTGGCTACTACTGGCCTTATGACATTGATTTCATGCCTGACGGATATTACATGGCAAATAAATACCACAATATCTTGAAACATATTTGTCTTTCCTGGGATATTTCAGGTGTACCCAAGTTGAGGTTCTTGTAAGCAGTGCAGCCCTAAATTTTGGGGTGGCTCTGTCTTATTGATTTTCAGTTTTCCCAAGGTATATTCCCTAGACTGGATGTGCTCTTGGCTCTGTAGCTCTGTTGTTTACTTGTTTTAGGGAACATAATGCACTCCTCCAGAGAGGCAGTTGGCAATTTACATCCTGCCCATAAGCATAACTAGGCTCCCTGTTCTCCATGGCCTGTCTTGCCTTTCTGGTTTTTACACATTTTGCAGATCTCCCTTTTGACTGGTGGGAAGTGATACATCTTTGCAGTGCAGATTTGCATTGCACGCTTGTTTGCTTGGCCACAAAGGGCATATGCATTTTCTCCTGAATATATTCAGGAGAAAACGCAAACGCCGTTTTTGGCCACGTGCATCATTGTCGAAATTGTGCCCCTCTTCCTGTGCTTTAAAGGCGATTCCAATGTACCTCTTGAAATCTGTTTCCTGATATTCTGGCTCGCTTTCAAGTCCGACTATTTGCCTTCCCTCAAGAGATTTTTTGGACGATAGTTGTCCTTTATTACTCTGCCATTTTGTGAATTCCTGTGCCCCTGAGCACCATTTTTCAACTCGTTTTTTGTGAGCTGACCGCAAGTCCAAAATTTGGGTTCAGGACCTATACTGGTTCCCGGCGGGTGGCTGAGACTTTGGTTAAATCCACTTCCTGCTGGGAAATTAGAGTGACATGTGCCCATCCAAATGCCTAACAGCTACTCTCTCATTGGTTCTCCCTCTTCCTTTTCATCCTCTGCCAAACTGCCAACATGTGCGAACCAGGAGGTTAAAGGGGCTGTCTCTCCAAGTTGGGACATTGATAGTAAAGCAGTTGGAAAATCAGACCGGAGCACCAGGAGAGGGAATATTAGTTGAATTTTAGAAACCTTTCGTATTCACAGTATGTCCATTCACTAGGTTTCCTGTACATGTTACAGCTGTAGTAATATTCCCTTCAACCTGGAGAGTTGGGACCCTTGGAATGTGTGCCACGCATTATTGCTTTAAATGGTCTGCATTTGCTCACCGAATCTCAACGATCCTCTCAGTCCCAAGTGTCCAGCCTTTTGCCACATCCAGCTGTCCTTGTAAATAAGGTCATTCCTGGTTTCATCAGAGCCCCTGAAGGAATTGTAAAGAATTTCCCTGTTTTTTTGTTTTGTTTTTGAAATTCCTTTTTATAGTGGGTTTGAACTGATTCTCACTGCCATGTTTATGCCAGTCTAGACACACTTGATTTCCTTATGGAGACATATCAATACATAGGTTTTGAGATTCTTACTAGTCAGATATATTCCTCTGCGGGAAATATGGGGTATTGAGTCCCTTTCACTGAGGAAAGTGTAGGTCTTGTCTATTCCGTAGTTGGTTTTTGGAACAGTACCTGTGCTAATATCAATCTCTGGTTTTATCCATCACGACACCTCTCCTTCCCCCTTAAGCAGGCATAAGAGTGTTTTCTAAATGTGAGACTCTGTTCTCTTTCCTAACTCAGTTCATGTGTAGCCATGTTTACAGGACCTTCATAAGTGATATCTTATGATATGTTTCTATTTCTCTGTGACTTATTTCACTTAGAATCATCGTACCTGAATCCACTCCTTTTGCTGCTACTGGCCTCATCACATTGATTTCATGGCTGAGGGATATTCCATCGTACATAAGTACCACAATTTCTTGAACCAATTTTGTCTTTCCTGGGAAATTTAAGGTGTACCCAAGTTGAGGTTCTTGTAAGCAGTGCAGCTCTAAATGGTGGTGTGGCTCTGACTTATTGATTTTCAGTTTTCCAAGGTATATTCCCTAGACTTGAAGTTCCCTTGGCTCTGTAGCTCTGTTGTTTACTTGTTGTAGGGAACACAGTGCACTCCTCCAGAGAGGCAGTTGGCAATTTACATCCTGCAAATCAGCATAACTAGGCTCCCAGTTCTGCAGGGCCTGTCTTGCCTTTCTGGTGTTTACACATTTTGCGGATGGCCCTTTTGACCAGTGGGAAGTGATAGTTCTTTGTAGTGCAGATTTGCATTGACCGCATGCTTGCTTGGCCAAAAAGGACGTATGCATTTTCTCCTGAATATATTCAGGAGAAAACGCATATGCCCTTTTTCACAAAGTGCATCATTGTCGAAGTTGTGCCCCTCTTCCTGTGATTTAAAGGTGATTCCAATGTACCTCTTGAAAACTGATTCCTGCTATTCTGGCTCCCTTTCAAGTCTGCCACGTTGCCTTCCCTCAACACATTTTTGGACGATAGTTGTCCTTTTTACTCTGCCATTTTGTGAATTGCTGTGCCCTGAGCTCCATTTTTCAACTCGTTTTTTGTGAGCTGACGTCTTTGGTTCAGGACCTATACTGGTTCCCGGTGGGGGGCTGAGACTTTGGTTAATTCTTCTTCCTGCCGGGAAATTAGAGTGACATGTGCCCATCCAAATGCCTAACAGCTACTCTCTCATTGGTTCTCCCTCTTCCATTTCATCCTCTGCCAAATTGGCAACCTGTGCGAACCAGGAGGTTAAAGGGGCTGTCTCTCCAAGTTGGGAGATTGATTGTAAAGAAGTTGGAAAGTCAAACCAGAGCACCAGGAGACGGACTATTAGTTGAGTTTTAGAAACCTTCTGTATTCACAGTGTGTCCTTTCTCTATGTTTCCCTTACATGTTATAGGTGTAGTAATATTCCCTTCAACCTGGAGAGTTGGGACCCTTGGAATGTGTGCCACGCATTATTGCTTTAAATGGTCTGCATTTGCTCACCGAATATCAACAATCTTCCGAGTCCCAAGTGTCCACCCTTATGACACCTCCAGCTGTCGTTGTAGATAGGGTTATTCCATGTTTCATCAGAGAACCTGAAGGAATTGTAAAGAATTTCTCTGATTTTTTGTTTTGTTTGTGAAATTCCTTTTTATTGTGGGTTTGAGCTGATTCTCACTGCCATGTTTATGCCAGTCTAGACACACTTGATTCCCTTACGGAGACATATCATTACATAGGTTTTAAGATTCTTACTAGTCAGATATATTCCTCTGTGGGAAATATGGGGTTTTGAGTCCCTTTCACTGAGGAAGGTGTAGGTCTTTTCTATTCCGTAGATGGTTTTTGGGACGGTACATGTACTAATATCAAACTCTGGTTTTATGCATCACCCCACCTCTCCTTCCCACTTAAGGACGCAAAAGAGTGTTTTCTAAAAGTGAGACTCTCTTCTCTTTCCTAACTCAGTTCAGGTGTAGCCATGTTTACAGGGACCTTCATAATTGATATCTTATGATAAGTTTTTCCTTCTTCTCTGTGACTTGTTTCACTTAGAATCATCGTACCTGAATCCTCTCATTTTGCTGCTACTGGCCTTATGACATTCATTTCATGGCTGAGGGGTATTCCATTGTACGTAAGCACCACAATTTATTGAACCATTTTTGTCTTTCCTGGGATATTTAAGGTGTACCCAAGTTGAGGTTCTTCTAAGCAGTGCAGCCCTCAATTTTGTGTTTGCTCTGTCTTATTGATTTTCAGGTTTCTCAAGATATCTTCCGTAAACAGGAACTGCTCTTGGCTCTGTAGCTCGGTTGTTTACTTGTTTTAGGGAAAACAATGCACTCCTCCAGAGTGGCAGTTGTCAATTTACATCCTGCCCATCAGCATAACTAGGCTCCCTGTTCTCCAGGGCCTGTCTTGCCTTTCTGGATTTTACACATTTTGCTGATGTCCCTTTTGACCGGTGGGCAGTGATACTTCTTTGTAGTGCAGATTTGCATTGCCCGCTTTCTTGCTTGGCCAAAATGTGTGTATGCGTTTTCTCCTGAATATATTCAGGTGAAAACGCATTCGCCCTTTTTAACCAACTGCATCATTGTCGAAGTTGTGCCACTCTTCCTGTGCTTTAAAGGCGATTCCAATGTACCTCTTGAAATCTGTTTCCTGCTATTCTGGCCCAAATTCAAGTCCGCCTGAATTCCTTCCCTCAACAGGTTTTTGGACGATAATTGTCCTTTAATACTCTGCCAGTTTATGAATTCCTGTGCCCCTGAGCTCCATTTTTCAACTCGTTTTTAGTGAGCTGACCGCAAGTCCAAAATTTTGGATCAGGAACTATACTGGTTCCCGGCGGGTGGCTGAGACTTTGGTTAATTCTTCTTTCTGACGGGAAATTAGAGAGACATGTGCCCGTCCATATGCCTAACATCTAATCTCTCATTGGTTCTCCCTCTTCCCTTTCATCCTCTGCCAAATTGGCAACCTGTGCGTGCCAGGAGGTTAAAGGGGCTGTCTCTCCAAGTTGGGAGATTGATAGTAAAGCAGTTGGAAAGTCAAATCAGAGCACCAGGAGAGGGACTATTAGTTGAGTTTTAGAAACCTTTCGTATTCACAGTGTGTCCATTCTCTAGGTTTCCTGTACATGTTATAGCTGTAGTAATATTCCCTTCAACCTGGAGAGTTGAGACCCTTGGAATGTGTGCCAAGCATTATTGCTTTAAATGTTCTGCATTTGCTCACCGAATAGCAACAATCCTCTCAGTCCCAAGTGTCCTGCCTTATGCCACATCCAGCTGTCATTGTAGATAGGGTCATTCCAGGTTTCATCAGAGCCCCTGAAGGAATTGTAAAGAATTGCCATGTTTTTTTGTTTTGTTATTGAAATTCCTTTTTATACTGCGTTTGAGCTGATTCTCACTGCCATGACTCTGCCAGTTTAGGCACACTTGATTCCCTGATGGAGACATATCAATACATAGGTTTTAAGATTCTTACTAGTCAGATATATTCCTCTGCGGGAAATATGGGGTATTGAGTCTCTTTCACCGAGGAAGGTGTAGGGCTTGTCTCTTCCATAGTTGGTTTTTGGAACGGTACGTGTACTAATATCAAACTCTGGTTTTATGCATCACCCCACCTCTCCTTCCCCCTTAAGCAGGCATAAGAGTGATTTCTAACTGTGAAACTCTGTTCTCTTTCCTAACTCAGTTCATGTGTAGCCATGTTTACAGCACCTTCATAAGTGATTTCTTATGATAAGTTTATTTTCCTCTGTGACTTATTTCACTTAGAATCATCGTCCCTGAATCCACTCATTTTGCTGCTACTGTTCCTATGACATTGATTTCATGGCTGAGGGATATTCCATCGTACGAATGTAACACAATTTCTTGAAACAATTTTTTATTTCCTGGGATATTTAAGGTGTACCCAAGTTGAGGTTCTTGTAAGCAGTGCAGACCTAAATTTTGGGGTGGCTCTGTCTTATTGATTTTCAGTTTTCCCAAGGTATATTCCCTAGACTGGAAGTGCCCTTTGCTCTGTAGCTCTGTTGTTTACTTCTTTTAGGGAACACAATGCACTCCTCCAGAGAGGCAGTTGGCAATTTACATCCTGCCCATCAGCATAACTAGGTTCCCTGTTCTCCAGGGCCTATCTTGTCTTTCTGGTTTTTACACATTTGCGGATGTCCCTTTTGACCGGTCGGAAGTGATACTGCTTTGTAGTGCAGATTTGCATTGCCCGTTTGCTTGCTTGGACAAAAAGGGCATATTCGTTTTTTCCTGAATATATTCAGGAGAAAATGCATACGCCCTTTTTGGCCAAGTGCATCATTGTTGAAATTGTGCCCGTCTTCCTGTGCTTTAAAGGTGATTCGAATGTACCTCTTGAAATCTGATTCCTGCTATTCTGGCTCCATTTCAAGTCTCCCCTGTAGGCATCCCTCAACAGATTTTTGGATGATTGTTGTCCTTTATTACTCTTTCATTTTGTGAATTGCTGTGCCCTGAGCTTCATTTTTCAACTCGTTTTTTGTGAGCTGAGGTCAAGTCCAAAATTTTGGTTCAAGACCTATACTGGTTCCCGGTGGGTGGCTGAGACTTTGGTTAATACTTCTACCTGCCGGGAATTTAGAGTGGCATGTGCCCGTCCAAATGCCTAACAGCTACTCTCTCATTGGTTCTCCCTCTTCCCTTTCATCCTCTGCCAAATTGGCAACCTGTGCGAACCAGGAGTTTAAAGGTGCTGTCTCTCCAAGTTGGGAGATTGATAGTAAAGCAGTTGGAAAGTCAAACCGGAGCACCAGGAGAGGGACTATTAGTTGAGTTTTAGAATCCTTTCGTATTCACCGTGTGTGCATTCTCTACGTTTCCCATACATGTTATAACTGTAGTGATATTCCCTTTTACCTGGCGTGTTGGGACCCATGGAATTGGTGGCATGCATTATTGCTTTAAACGGTCTGCATTTTCTCGTCCAATCTCACCAATCCTCTCAGTCCCAAGTGTCCAGCCTTATGTCTCATCCAGCTGTCATTTTAGATAGGGTCATTCCAGGTTTCATCAGAACACCGCAAGGAATTGTGTTAGAATTTCGCTGTTTTATTGTTTTGTTTTTGAAATTCATTTATATAATGAGGTTGAGCTGATTTTCACTGACGTGTTTATGCCGGTCTAGACACACTTGATTCCCTTACAGAGACATATCAATATATAGGTTTTAAGATTCTTACTAGTCAGATATATTCCTCTGCGGGAATAGGGCTGTTGAGTCCCGTTCACTGAGGTCGGAGTAGCTCTTGTCTATTCTCTATTTGGATTATGCTACGGCACCTGTGCTAATATCAAACTCTGGTTTTGTGCATCTCCCCACTTCTCCTTTCCCCTTAAGCAGGCATAAGTATGTTTTCTAAATGTGAGATTCTGTTCTCTTTCCTAATTCAGTTCATGGGTAGCCATGTTTACATTTCCTTCAAAAGTGATATTTTATGTCAGAATGCTCCACGGCTCTTGTCATCATAATGCTCCATGATGCTCGTCATCACAATTATCCATGTCCTTCTCATCACAATGCTCCAACCTCTTGCCATCACATTGCTCCATGCCCTGGTCATCACAATGCTCCATGTCCCTTGTCATCACAATTCTCCACCTCTTTGTCATCACAATGCTCGATGACACTTCTCATCACAATGTTACATGATCTTGTCATCACAATTCTCCATGCACTTGTCATCGCAGTGCTCCCTGACCCATATCATAGCAAGCTCCATATGCTTGTCATCACAATGCTTCATGACATTGTTATAAAAATTCTCAATGTCCTTTGTTATGACAATGCTGTATGCCAATGTCATCACAATGCTCCATGACACTTGTTATAACAATGCTCCAGGCCCTTGTCATCACAATGCTCCATCCCCTTGTCATCACAATGCTTCATGACTTCTGTCATCACAATGTTCCCTGACACCTGTCATCACAATGCTCCATGCCCCTTGTCAGTACAGTGCTCCATGATGCTCGTCATCCCAATTACCCAAGGTCTTCTCATCACAATGCTTCAGGGTTTTACCATCACAATGCTCCATGCCCTGGTCATCTCAATGCTCCATGACCCTTGTCATCTCAATTCTCCTCATCCTTGTCATCACAATTCTCCTTGACACTTCTCCTCACAGTGTTATATGTTCTTGTCATCACAATTCTGCATGCACTTGTCATCACAATGCTCCACGACCCCTGTCATATCAAGCTCCATGCACTTGTCATCACAATGTTTCAAGACCTTGTCATTAAAATTCTCAATGGCCCTTGTCATCACAATGATCCATGTCCTTGTCATCACAATGTTCCTTTACCTTTGTCATCACAATCCTCCATGACACTTGGTATCACAGTGCTCCATGTCATTGGTATCACAATGGAACCTGACATATGTCATCACAATGCTCCCTGCCACCTGTCGTAACAATGTTCCCTGACACCTGTCATCACAATGCTCCATGCCCCTTGTTAGTACCTTGCTCCATGATGCTCCTCAACACAATTACCCAAGATCTTCTCATCACAATGCTTCATGGTTTTACCATAAAAATGCTCCATGCCCCTGTCATCACAATGCTCCATGCCCTTGACATCCAGATGCTCCATGACCACTGTCATCACAATGCTCCGTGACTCCATTCATCACAATTCTTCATGACCTTTGTCATCACAATGGTCAATTCCCTCGTCATCACAAGACTCTGTGACCTCTGTCACCACAATGCTCCATGATCTTTTCATCACAATGGTCCATGACCCTTGTCATCACAATGCTCCATGCCTTTCTCAGCACAATACGCAAAGACACTTGTCATCACAATGCTCCATGCGCTTGTCAACACAATGCTCCACCAGCTTTTGATCACAATGCTCCAAGCACTTCTCATCAAAATGCTCTGTCACCACTGATATCACAATGTTCCATAACTAGTCATCACAATACACCCTCACCCTTCTCATCACAATGTTCCATGACCCCTGTCATCACAATACTACATGCCCTTATCATCACAGTGCTCCATGACCCCTGACCTCACAATGCTCCATAACACATGTCATCAAAATGCTCCATAACATTTGTCATCACAAAGCTCAATGACTCTTGGCATCACAATGCTCCATGTCATTGTCATCACAATGCCTCAGGAACCTTCTCATCACATTGCCCCATGCCCTTGTCATCACAAATCTCCATGACGCTTGTCATCACAATGCTCGATGCCATTCTCATAACAATGCTCCATGGCCTTGTCATTACAGTCCTCCATGAACCCTGTACCACAGTGTTCCAGGCCCTTGTCATCACAATGCTCCAGGCCCACTCTCATCAGAATAATCCATGAAATTTTTCAGACCAATGTCCCATGGCCTTGTCATCACAATGCTCCATTACCCCTGTCATAACAATGCTCCATGATCCCAGTCATCACAATGTTCCACAGCCTTGTCATCACAAGGCTCCATGACACTTGTTATCACAAGGCTCCATACACATGAAATCACAATGCTCCATGCCCTTGTCATCACAAAGCTCCATGATGCATGTCTTCAGAATGCTCCATGGCCTTCTCATCACAATGCACCATTCCCTTGTCATCAGAATGCTCCACGACCCCTGTAATCACAATGCTCCATGCCCATTTTCATTAGAATGCTCCATGAGAATGTCATCACATGGCTCCATGGTTTTCTCATCACAATGCTCCAGGACCTTGTCATCACAATGCTCCTTTCTCTTCTCATCACAATGCTCCATGACTCCTGTCATCACAATACTCCATGAACATTTTCAGAACAGTGTTCCATGACATTCTCATCACAATGCTCCATGACACATGTCATCACAATGCTCCATGACCAATGTCATCACAACCCTCCATGTCACCTGAGAACATAATGATCCGGGACTCTTGTCATCAAAATGCTCCATGACACTTGTCATCACAATGATCAATGGCCATGTCATCCATATGCTCCATGACCCCGTAATCACAATGCTCCGTGACGCTTGTCATCACAGTGCTCCATGACACTTGTCATCACAATGCTCCATGCCTTTGTCATCAAAATGCTCCATGACATTGTCATCACAATGCTCCATGCCCTTCTCATCACAATGCACCACCACCTTGTCATCAAAATGCTCCATGACCTTTGTCATCACAAAGCTCCATGACCATTGGCATCACAATGCTCCATGCTCCTTTAAATCAAAATTGTCCATGACCCCTCTCATCACAATGCTCCAAACATTTGTGATCACAGTGTTCCATAACTCTTGTCATGACAACGCTCCATGATGCCTGTCATAACAATACACCATGCCCTTGTCATCACAATGCTCCATGAACTTTGTCATCACAATTCTCAATACACATGTCATCACAATGCTCCCTAACCCTTGTCTTCAGAATGCTCCTTGAACCCTGTCATGAAAAGACTCCTTGCGTTTTTCATCACAATGCTCCATGCCCTTTTCATCACAATGCTCTATGACATTGTCGTCACAATACTCCACAAGCTTGTCTTCAGAATGCTCCATGACCCTTGTCTTCACAATGCTTCATGACCTCTGTCATCACAGTTCTCCATAACACCTGTCATCACAATGCTCCATGCCCCTTGTCATTACAGTGCTCCATGACACTCATCTTCACAATTATCCATGGTCTTCTCATCACAATGCTCCACGGTCTTGCCATCACAATGCTGCATGCCCTGGTCATCACAATGCTCCATGTCTTTGCTGTTTAAAATTCTCCACGTCCTTGGCATCACTACGCTCCATGACACTTCTACTCACAGTGTTATATGCTTTGTCATCACAAATCTCTATGAATTTTTAATCGCAATGCTCCAACACCCCTGTCATAGCAAGCTCCATGTGGTGGTCATCACAATGCTTCATGAATTGTCATCAAAATTATCAATGGCCCTTGTCATCACAATGGTCCATGCCCTCGTCATCACAATGCTCCAAGCCTATGTCATCACAATGCTCCATTACCTTTGTCATCACAATCCTCCATGACACTTGGCATCACAATGCTCCATGCCACTGTCATCACAATGGTCCATGACATATATCATCACAATGCTCCCTGACAAAGGTCTTCACAATTCTCCATGACCTTGTCATCACAATGCTCCATGCCCTTGTCATCACAATGCACCATGTCCACTGTCATCACAATAATCCATGAAACTTGTCAGACCAATGCTCCATGTCCCTGTCATCACAATGCTCTATGCCATTTTCATCACTATGTTCCAAGAACCCTGTAATCACAATGCTCTATGCCCCTTTTCATCAGAATGCTCCATGAGACTTTTCATCACAAGGGTCCATGGTCTTCTCATCATAATGCTCCCGGACCTTGTCATCACAATTCTCAATTCCCTTGTCATCACAATGTTCTATGACAACTGTCATCTCAATACTCCATGAACATTTTCAGCCCAATGCTCCATGACCTTCTCATCACAATGTTTCATGACCCATGTCATCACAATGCTCCATGACCACTGGCATCAAAATGCTCCATGATCATTGTCATCACAATGATCCATGCCCTTGTCATCCCAGTGTTCCATGGCCCCTGTAATCACAATGCTCTGTGACGCTTGTCATCACATTGCTCTGTGACCCTTGTCATAACAATTCTCCATGCCTTTGTCAGCAAAATGTTACATTACCTTGTCATCACAATGCTCCATGCGCTTGTCATCATAATTCTCCATTACCCTTGTCATCAAAATCCTCCATGAACTTTGAGATCACATTGCTTCATGCCCCTGTCATCAAAATGCTCCATTCTCCTTGAAATCAAAATGATCCATGACCTCTGTCATCAAAATGCTCCAAAGAGTTGTGATCACAATGTTCCATAACACTTGTCATCACAACACACTTTGATGCCTGTCATCACAATTATCCATGGACTTCTCATGACAATGCTCTATGACAATTGTCATCACAATGCTCAATACACTTGTCATCACAATGCTCCCTGTCATTTCTCATCTGAATGCTCCTTGAACCGTGTCATGAAAAGGCTCCATGCCCCTTTCATCACAATGCTCGATGCCATTGTTATCACAATACTTCACAAGCTTGTCATCAGTATCCTCCATGACCCTTGTCATCACAATGCTCCATGTTCCCTGTCATCACAATGCTCCATGCCGCTTGTCATTACAGTGCTCCATGATGCTCGTCATCACAATTATACATGGTCTTCTCATCACAATGTTCCACGGTCTTGCCATCACAATGCTCCATGTGCCTGGTCATTACAATACTCCACGTCCTTGTCATCACAATGATCCTTAACACTCCTCATAACAAAGTTACATGATCTTGTCATCACAATTCTCCATGCACTTGTCATCGCAATGATCTATGACCACAGTCATAGCAAGCTCCATGTGCTTTTCATCACAATGCTTCACGACGTTGTCATCAAAATTCTCAATGGCCCTTGTCATCACAATTCTCCATGCCCTTGTCATCACAATGCTCCATGACCATTGTCATCAAATGTTCCAAGCCCTTGTCATCAAAATGCTCCATTACCTTTGTCATCACAATCCTCCATGACACTTGGTATCACAATGCTCCATGCCATTGTCATCACAATGAACAATGACATATGTCATCACAATGCTCCCTGACACCTGCCTTCAAAATACTCCATGACCTTGTCATCACAAGGTTCCATGCCTTTGTCATCACAATGCGCCATACCCACTGTCATCACAATAATCCATGAAACTTGTCAGACCTTTGTTCCATGCCCCTGTCATCAAAATGCTCCATGATCTTGTCATCACAATGCTCCATGACCCCTGTCATCACAATGCTCCGTGACTCCAGTTATCAGAATGCTTCATGACCTTTGTCATCACAGTGGTGCATGACCTCGTCACACAAGGCTCTGTGAACTTTATCTCCACAATGCTCCATGCCCGTTTCATCACGATGCTCCAAGCTCACTGTCATCACAATAATCCATGAAACTTGTCAAACCAATGTTCCATGCCCCTGTCATCACATTGCTCCATGCCCTTGTGATCACAATGCTCCATGACCCCTGTCATCACAATGCCCCGTGACTCCAATCATCACAATGCTTCATGACCTATCTCATCACAATTGTCCATGCCCTCGTCACACAAGCCTCTGTGATCTTTGTCACCACAATGCTCCATGAAATTTTCATCACAACGCTCCATAATACTTGTCATCACAATGCTCCATGCCCTTCTCATCAAAATGCTCTCTCAACACATATATCACAATGTTCCATCACTAGAAATCACAATACACCCTCACCCCTGTCATCACAATGTTCCATGACCCCTGTCATCACAGTGCTACATGCCCTTATCTTCACAATGCACCATGAACACTGACATCCCAGTGTTCCATAAACCTTGTCACAAAATGCTCCATGACCCATTTCATCACAATGCTCCATGACACCTGACATCACAATTTTCCATAACCCCTCTCATCAAAATGTTCCATGACCCTTTTGATCAAAATGCTCCATGACCCTGTCATCACAATGCTCCCTGCACTTCTCATCACAATGCACCATGGCCTTGTCATCAAAATGATCCATGACATTTGTCAGCACAAAGCTCCATGACCATTGGCATCACAATGCCCCATGCCATTATCATCAAATGCTCCTTGAACTCTCTCATCACATTGCTCCATGCCCTTGTCATCACAATGCTCCAACACCCCTGTAATCACAATGCTCCATTCCCCTTTTCATCTCAATGCTCCATGAACCCTGTCATCACAATGCACCATGCCCATCATCATAAAGCTTCATGCTATTGTCATCAAAATGAAATCAAAATGCTCCATGACCTCTGTCATCACAATGCTCGAAACCCTTGTGATCACTATGTTCCATAACACTTGTCATCACAATGCCCAATGACGCTGGTCATTACAATTATCCATGGTCTTCTTATCAAAATGCTCGATGATCTTTGTCATCACAATGCTCAATACACTTGTCATCACAATGCTCCCTGACACTTGTCGTCAGTATGCTCCTGGAACCCTGTCATGACGAGGCTCCATGCATTTTTCATCACAATGATCCATGCCCTTTTCATCACAATCCTCCAAGACCCCTCTAATCACAATGCTCCATGTCCTTTTCATCTAAAATCTTGATGACGCATGTCATGAGAATGCTCCATGGCCTTCTCATCTCAATGCTCCATGCCCTGGTCTTCACAATGCTACAAAACCCCTGTAATCACAATGCTCCATGAACCTTTTTATCAGTATGCTCCATGACAATTGTCATCACAAGGCGCCATGGCCCTCTCATCACAATGCTCCAGGCCCTTCTCATCGTATTGCTCCATTCCCTTCTCATCACAATGCTCCATGACCCCTGTCATCACAGTACTCCATGAATATTCTCAGCCCAATGCTCCATGACCTTCTCATCACAATGCTCCATGACCCATGTCATCACAATGCTACATGACCACAGTCATCAAAATGATCCATGCCACTTGTCATCAGAATATTCCATGTGCTTGTCATCCCCATGCTCCATGACCCCTGTAATCACAATGGTCCTTTATGCTTGTCGTCACAGAGCTCCATGACACTTGTCATCACGGTGCTCCATGCCTTTGTCATCAAAATGCTACATGACCTTGTCATCACAATGCTCCATGCACTTCTTCTCACAATTCTCCATTACCAGTGTCATCACAATCCTCCATGAACCTTGGGATCACATTGCTTCATGCCCTTGTCATCACAATACTCCATGATTCTTGAAATCAAAATGATCCATGACCTCTGTCATCACAATGCTCAAAACACTTGTGATCACCATGTTCCATAACACTTGTCATCACAACGCTCCATGATGCCTGCCATCACAATACTCCATGCCCTTGTCATCACAATGCTCCATGAACTTTGTCATCACAATGCTCAATACACCTGTCATCACAATGCTCCCTGACACTTTTCCTCAGAATGCTCCTTGAACCCTGTCATGAAATGGCTCCATGCCTTTTTCATCACAATGCTCCATGCCCTTTTTCTCACGATGCTCCATGCCATTGTCATTCACAATACTCCACAAGCTTCTCATCAGAATGCTCCAAGACCCTTGTCATCACAATGCTCCATGACGCCTGCCATCACAATGCTCCATGCCCCTTGTCGTTACAGTGCTCCATGACGCTCATCATCACAAATATCCATGATCTTCTCATCACAATGCTCCATGGTCTTTCCATCACAATGCTCCATGACACTTCTCATCACAATTTTACATGCTCTTGTCATCACAATTCTCCATGCACTTGTCATCGCAATGCTCCATGACCCCTGTCATAGCAAGCTCCATGTGCTTTTCATCACAAAGCTTCACGAACTTGTCATCAGAATTCTCAATGGCCCTTGTCATCACAATCCTCTGTGCCCTTTTCATCAAAATGCTCCATGACCCTTGTCCTCACAATGCTCCAAACCCCTGTCATCACAATGCTCCATTAACTTTGTCATCACATTCCTCCATGACACTTGGCATCACAATGTTCCATGCCATTGTCATCAAAATTGACCATGACATATGTCATCACAATGCTCCCTGACACCTGTCTTCACAGTACTTCATGATCTTCTCATCACAATGCTCCATGACCTTGTCATCAGAATGTGCCATGCCCACTCTCATCACAATAAACCATGAAACTTGTCAGAACAATGCACCATGCCCCTGTCATCACAATGCTCCATACCCTTGTCATCACAATGCTCCGTGACTCTAGTCATCACAATGCTTCATGACCTTTTTCATCACAATGGTCCATGCCCTCGTCATCACAAGGCTCTGTGACCATTGTCACCACAGTGCTCCATGAATTTTTCCTCACAATGCTCTGTGATCGTTGTCATCACAATGTTCCATTCCTTTGTCAGCACAATGCTCCATGACCCTTGACTTCACAATGCTACATTCGGTTCTCAGCACAATGCTCCATGATCCATGTCATCAAAATGCGCCTTGCACTTGTTATCACAATTCTACACAGCCTTGTCATCACAATGCTCCATAAATTTTGTCATCACAATGCTCCATACACTTTGTTATCACAATGCTCCATGCACTTCTCATCAAAATGCTCTCTCAGCACTGATATCACAATGTTCCATCACTAGTCATCACAATACTCCATCACCACTGTCATCACAATTTTCCATGACCTCTGTCATCACAATGCTACATGCCCTTATCATGACAATGCTCCATGACTCCTGACATCAAAATGTTTCATATCCTCTGTCATCAAAATGCTCCATCACCCTTTTCATCACAATGCTCCAACACCCCTGAAATCACAATGTTCCATAACCACTGTCATCAAAATATTCCATGACACTTTTCATCAAATTGCTCCATGACCCTGTCATCACAATGCACCATGTCCAACGTCATCATGCTTCATGCTATTGTCATCACAATGAAATCAATATGCTCCATGACGTCTGTCATCAAAATGCTCCGAACCCCTGTGATCACAATGTTCCATAACCATTGTCATCACAATGCACCATGACACTCATCATCACAATTATCCATGGTCTTCTCATCACAATGTTCCATGAACTTTGTCATCACAATGCTCAATACACTTGTCATCACAATGCTCCCTGACACTTTTCATCAGTATGGTCCTTGAACCCTGTCATGACAAGGCTCCATGCCTTTTTCATCACAATGATCCATACCATTTTCATCACAATGCTCCAAGACACGTGTAATCACAATGCTCCATGACCTTAATCACAAAGCTCCATGATGCATGTCATCAGAATGCTCCATGACTTTCTCATCACAATGCTCCAAGACCCCTGTCATCTCAATGCTCTGTGATTCCAGTCATCACAATGCTCCATGACATTTGTCATCACAATGCTCAATACACTTGTCATCACAATGCTCCATGATCTTGTCAGCACAATGCTCTCTGACACTTGTCATCAGTATGCTCCTTGAACACTGTCATGACAAGAATCCATGCCTATTTCATCACAATGATCCATTCCCTTTTCATCACAATGCTCCAAGACCACTGTTATCACAATGCTCCGTGACTTCAGTCATGACAATGCTTCATGACATTTGTCATCACAATGGTCCATGTCCTCGTCACACAAGGCTCGGTGACCATTGTCACCACAATGCTCCATGAACTTTTCATCACAATGCTCTGTGATCCTTGTCATCACCATGCTGCATGCCTTTGTCAGCACAATGCTCCATGACCCTTCTCATCACAATGTTCCATGCACTTGTCAGCACAATGCTCCATAACCCATGTCATCACAGTGCGCCATGTGCTTGTCATCACAATGCTCCACATCCTTGTCGTTACAGTGCTCCATAAACCTTGTCATCAGAATGCTCCATGCACTTCTCATCAAAATGCTCTCTCCCCCCTGTCATCACAATGTTCCATGATCCCTGTCATGACAATGCTACATGATCTTATCATCACAATGCTCCATGAACCATGACATCACAATGTTCCATAACCCTTGTCATCAAAATGATCCATGACCCATTTCATCACAATGCTCCATGAGCCCTGACATAACAATGTTCCATAACCACTGTCATCAAAATGTTCCATGATCCTTTTCATCAAATTGCTCCATGAACCTGTCATCACAATGCTCCCTGCCCTTCTCATCACAATGCACCACGACCTTGTCATCAAAATGCTCCATGAAATTTGTCATCACAAAGGTCCATGACCATTGGCATCACAATGCTCCGTGCCATTTTCATCAAATGCTCCAAGACCACTGTAATCACAATGCTCCATGCCAGTTTTCATCAGAATGCTACTTGAGAATTGTCATCACAAGGCTACATCGTCCTCTCATCACAATGCTCCTGGACCTTGTCATCACAATGCTCCGTGACTCCAGTCATCACAATGCTTCATGACCTTTGTCAACACAATGGTCCATGACCTCGTCATCAAAAGGCTCTGTGATATTTGTCACCACAATGCTCCATGAAAGTTTCATCACAATGTTATTTTACCCATGTCATCACTATGCTCCATACCTTTGTCAGCACAATGCTCCATGACCATTATGATCATAATGCTCCATGCGCTTGTCCGCACAATGCCCCATGACCTGCGTCATCACAATGCGCCATGCGCTTGTCATCACAATGCTCCACAACCTTTTCATCACAGTGCTCCATAAATCTTGTCATCACAATGCTCCATGCACTTCCCATCAAAATACTGTCCCACCACGGATATCATAATGTTCCATCAATAGTCATCACAATACTCCCTCACCCCTTTCATCACAATATTCCAGGACCCCTGTCATCAAAATGCTCCATGACCCTTTTCATCATAATGCTCCATGACCCCTGACATCACAATGTTCCATAACCACTTTCATCAAAATATCCCATGACAATTTTCATCAAATTGCTCCATGACCATTTCATCACAATGCTCTCTGCCCTTCTCATCACAATGCACCACGCCCTTGTCATCAAAATGCTCCATGACCTTTGTCATCACAAAGCTCCATGACCCTTGGCATCACAATGCTCCATGCCATTGTCATCAAAATGCTCCATGAACACTCTCATCACATTGTTCCTTGCAATTGTCATCACAGGCTCCATGATGCTTTTCATCACAATGCTCGATGCTCTTCTTAACACAATGCTCCATGCCCTTGTCATTGCAATCCGCCATGACCCATGTATCACAGTGTTCCATGCCCTTGTCATCACAATGCTCCATGCCCCCTCTCATCACAATAAGCCATGAAACTTTTCAGACCAATGCTCCATGTCCTTGTCATCTAAATGCTCCATTACCTGTTATAACAATGCTCCATGACACCTGCCATTACAATGTTCCACGGCCTTGTCATCACAAGGCTCCATAACCCTTGTCATTACAATGCTCCATTTCCTTGTCATCACAAAGCTCCATGACGCATGTCATCAGAATGCTCCATGGCCTTCTCATTCACGGTGCTCCATGCCCTTGTCATCACAATTCTTCTAGACCCCTGTAATCACAATGATCCAGGCCCCTTTTCATCTCAATGCTCCATGAAACGTGTCATCACAATGCACCATGCCCATCATCATAATGCTTCATGCTATTGTCATCAAAATGAAATCAAAATGCTCCATGACCCCTGTCTTCACAATGATCCGTGACTCCAGTCATCACAATGCTTCATGACTTTTGTCATCAGAACGGTCCATGCCATTGTCACACAAGGCTCTGTGTCATTTGTCACCACAATGCTCCATTAACATTTCATCACAATGCTCTGTGACCATTGTCATCACAATGCACCATGCATTTGTCAGCACAATGATCCATGACACTTGTCATCACAATGCTCCATGCGCTTGTCATCACAATGCTCCTTGACCCATGGCATCACAATGTACCATGCACTTGTCATCACAATGCTCCACATCATAGTCATCACAATGCTCCATAAACCTTGTCATCACAATGTTCCATGCACTTCTCATCAAAATGCGCTCTCACCACTGGTATCACAATATTCCATCACTAGTCTTCACAATATTCCCTCACCGCTGTCATAACAATGTTCCATGACCCCTATCATCACAATGCTACATGCACTTATCATCACAATGCTCCATGACCCCTGCCATCACAATGTTTCATAACCCCTGTCATCATAATGCTACATTACCCATTTCATCTCAATGCTCCATGACCCCTGTCATCACAATTTTCCATAACCACTCTCATCAAAATGTTCCATGACCTTTTTCATCAAATTGCTCCATGAACCTATTATCACAATGCTCGCTGCACTTCTCATCACAACGCACCACGACCTCGTCATCAAAATGCTCCATGACCTTTGTCATCACAAAGCTCCATGACCCTTGGCATCACAATGCTCCATGCCATAGTCATCACAATGCTCCATGAAGCCTCTCATCACATTGCTCCATGCCCTTGTCATCACAAAACTCCATGACGCTTGTGATCCCAATGCTCGATGCCTTTCTCATCACAATGTTCCATGCCCTTGTCATTACAATCCTCCATGACCCATGTATCAAAGTGTTCTGTGCCCTTGTCATCACAATGCTCCATGCCCACTCTCATCAAAATAATCCATGAAATATTTCAGACCAGTGCTCCATGCCCTTGTCATCACAATGCTCCATTGCCCCTGTCATAACAATGCTCCATGACCCCTGCCATCACAATGTTCCACGGCCTTGTCATCACAAGACTCCATGACACTTGTCATCACAATGTTCCAAGACACTGTAATCACAATTCTCCATACACTTGTCATCACAAAGCTCCATGACGCATGTCATAAGAATGCTCCATGGCCTTCTCATTTACGATGCTCCATGCCCTCATCATCACAATGCTCCAAGACCCCTGTAATCAGAATGCTCCATGCCACTTTTCATCTCAATGCTCCATGAACCGTGTCATCACAATGCACCATGCCCATCATCATAATGCTTCATGCAATTGTCATCAAAATGAAATCAAAACGCTCCAGGACCTCTGTGATCACAATGCTCCAAACCCTTGTGATCACAATGTTCCATAACACTTGTCATCACAACGCCCCATGACACTCATCATCACAATTATCCATGGTCTTCTATTCACAATACTCCATGATTTTGTCATCACAATGCTCCCTGACACTTGTCATCAGTATGCTCCTGGAACCCTGTCATGACAAGGCTCCATGCCTTTTTAATCACAATGATCCATGCCCTTTTCCTCACAATGCTCCAAGACCCATGTAATCACAATGCTCCATGCCCTTGTCATCCCAAAGCTTCATGACACATGACTTCAGAATTCTCCATGGCCTTCTCATCACAATGCTCCATGCCCTTTTCATCACAGTGCTCCATTCCCTTGTCATCAGAATGCCACATGAGCCCTGTCATCACAATACTCGATGAACATTTTCAGCCCAATGCTCCATGACCTTCTCATCACAATGCCCCATGAACCCTGTCATCACAATGCTACATGACCCGTGTCATCCCAATGCTCCGTGACTCCACTCATCAAAATGCTTCATGACCTTTGTCATCACAATGGTCCATGCCCTTGTCACACAAGGCTCTGTGACATTTGTCACCACAATGCTCCATGCCCTTGTCATCTCAATGCTCCAAGACTCCTGTAATGACAATGCTCCCTGCCCCTTTTCATCTCAATGCTCCATGAACCCTGTCATAACAATGCACCATGCCCATCATCAAAATGCTTCATACTATTGTCATCACAATTAAATTAAAATGCTCCATGACCTCTGTCATCACAGTGCTCCAAACCTTTGTGATCACAATGTTCCATAACACTTGTCATCACAATGCTCCATGACTCTGGTCATCACAATTATCCATGGTCTTCTCATCACAATGCTCCATGATCTTTGTCATCACAATGCTCAATACACTTGTCATCACAATGCTCCATGACACTTGTCGTCAGAATGTTCCTTGAACCCTTTCATGACAAGTCTCCATGCATTTTTCATCACAATGATCCATGCCCTTTTCATCACAATGCTCCAAGACAAATCTAATCTCAATGCTCCTTGCTCTTGTCATCACAAAGCTCCATTATGCATGTCATCAGAATGCTCCATGGCCTTCTCATCACTATGCTCCATGACCTTGTCATCTCAATGCTCCAAGACCACTGTCATCATAATGATCCATGCCCCTTTTCATCAGAATTCTCCATGAGACTTGTCATCACAAGGCTCCATTGTCTTCTCATCACAATGCTCCAGGACCTTGTCATCACAATGCTCCATTCCCTTGTCATCACAATGCTCCATGACTCCTTTCATAACAATACTCCAAGAACATTTTCAGCCCAATGCTCCATGAACTTCTCATCACAATGCTCCATTACCCCATCATTACAATTCTCCATGCTCCTTGAAATCAAAATGATCCATGACCTCTGTCATCACAATGTTCCAAATCATTGTGATCACATTGTTCCATAACACTTGTCTTCACAACACTCCAGGATGCCTGTCATAACAATACTCCATGCCCTTGTCATCACAATGCTCCATGACCTTTTCCATCACAATGCTCAATACACTTGTCATCACAATGCTCCCTGACACTTGTCGTCAGAATGCTCCTTGAAACCTTTCATGAAAAGGCTCCATGCCTTTTTCATCACAATGCTCCATGCCCTTTGCATCACAATGCTCCATGCCATTGTCATCACAATACTCCACAAGCTTGTCATCAGAATGCTCCATAACACCTGTCATCACAATGCTCCATGACCCCTGCTATCACAATGCTCCATGACACCTGTCATCAAAATGCTCCTTGCCCCTTGTCATTACAGTGCTCCATGACGCTCGTCATCACAGTTATACATGGTCTTCTCATCACAGTGCTCCACGGTATGGCCATCACAAGGATCCATGACACTTTTCATCACAATGTTACATGATCTTGTCATAACAATTCTCCATGCAATTGTCATCACAATGCTCCATGAACCCTGTCATAGCAAGCTCCATATGTTTTTTATCACAACGCTTCACGACCTTGTCATCATAATTATCAATGGCCCTTGTCATCACAATGCTCCATGCTCTTCTCATCAAAATGCTCCATGACCCTTGTCATCACAATGCTCCAAGCCCTTGTCATCACAATGCTCCATTACCTTTCTCATCACAATCCTCCATGACACTTGGCATCACAATGCTCCATGACATTGTCATCACAATGGACCATGACATATGTCAATAGAACGCTACCTGACACCTGTCTTCACAATACAATTGACTTTGTCATCACAATTCTCCATGCCCTTGTCATCACAATGTGCCTTGCCCACTCTCATCAAAATAATCCATGAAACTTGTCAGACCAATGTTCCATGCCACTGTTATCACAATGCTCCATGCACTTGTCATCACAATGCTCCGTGACACCAGTCATCACAATGCTTCATGACCTTTGTCATCACAATGGGGCATGCCCTCGTCATCACAAGGCTCAGTAACATTTTTCACCACAGTGCTCCATGAACTTTTCGTCACAATGCTCTGTGAAACTTGTAATCACAATGCTCCTTGCCTTTGTCTGCACAATACTCCTGAAGCTTGTCATCAGAATGCTCCATGTCCCTTGTAATCACAATGATCTATGACACCTGTCATCACAATTCTCCATGCCACGTGTCATTAAAGTGCTCGATGACACTCGTCATCAAAATGCTCCATGGTCTTGCCATCACAATGCTCCACGGTCTTGTCATCACAATGCTCCATGACCTGGACATCACAATGCTCCATGTCCCTTGTCATCACAATGTTCCATGACCCCTGTCATCACATTGCTACATGCACTTATCATCACAATGTTTGATGACCCCTGACATCACAATGTTCCATAAACCCTGTCATCAAAATCTTCCATGACCTTTTTCATCAAATAGCTCCATGACCCTGTCATCACAATGCTCCCTTCCCTTCACAACACAATGAACCACAAACTTGTCATCAAAATGCTCCATGACATTTGTCGTCACACATCTCCATGACAATTGGCATCACAATGCTCCATGTCATTGTGATCACAATGCTCCATGAACCCTCTCATCACATTGTTCCATGCCCTTGTCATCACAAAGCTCCATGACGCTTGCCATCACAATGCTCGATACCCTTCTCATCACAATGCTCCATGTCCTTGTCATTATAATCCTCCATGACACATTTATCACAGTGTTCCTTGCTATTGTCATCAGAATGTTCCATGCCCACTCTCATCACAATAATCAATGAAACTTTTCAGACCAATGCTCCATGCCCTAGTCATCACAGTGCTCCATTACACCTGTCATAACAATGCTCCATGACCCCTGCTATCACAATGATCCACGGCGTTTTAATCACAAGGCTCCATGACTCTTGTCATCACAATGCTCCAAGACACCTGTAATCACAATGCTCCATGCAATTGTCATCACAAAGCTCCTTGACGCATGTCATCAGAATGCTCCATGACCTTCTCATCACAATGTTCCAAGCCCTTGTCATCACAATGCTCCAAGTCCCCTGTATTCACATTGTTCCATGCCCTTGTCATCACAAAGATCCATTACGCATGTCATCAGAATGCTCCTTGGCCTTCTCATCACAATGCTCCATGCCCTTGTCATCACAATGTTCCAAGACCCCTGTAAACACAATGCTCCATGCCTCTTTTCATCAGTATGGTCCATGAGACTTGTCATCACAAGGCTCCATGGTCTTCTCAACACAATGCTCCAGGACTTTGTCATCACAATGCTTCACGACCTTTTCATCAAGATTCAAAATGGCCCTTGTGATCATAATGTTCCAAGCCCTAATCATCACAATGCCCCATTATCTTTGTCATCACATTCCTCCATGACACTTGGCATCACAATGCTCCACGCCATTGTCATCGCAATGGAACATGACATATGTCATCAAAATGCTCCCTGACACCTGTCTTCACAATACTCCATGACCTTTTCATCACAATGCTCCATGCCCTTGTCACCACAATCTGCCATGCCGAATGTCATCACAATAATCCATGAAACTTGTCAGACCAATGCTCCATGCCCTTGTCATCACAATGATCCATGCCCTTGTCATCACAATTCTCCATGACCCCACACATCATAATTCTCCATGAATCCAGTCATCACAATGCTTTATGACATTTGTCATCACAATGGTCCATTCCCTCATCATCACAGTTCTCTGTAACACGTTTCATCACAGTGCTCCATGCCTTTGTCAGCATAATGCTCCATGACCCTTGTCATCACAATGATCCATGCGCTTCTCATCTAAATGCTCTCTCACCAATGATATCACAATGTTCCATTACTACTCATCACAATACTCCCTCACCCCTTTCATCACAATGTTCCATGACCACTATCATCAAAATGCTACATGTCCTTATCATCATAATGCTCCATGACCACTGACAACACAATGTTCCATAACCCTGTCATGAAAATGTTCCCTGATGATTTTCATCAAATTGCTCCATGACCCTGTCATCAAAATGCTCCCTGCCCTTCTCATCACAATGCACAGCGCTCTTGTCATCAAAATGCTCCATGACCTTTGTCATCACAAACTCCATGACCCTTGGCATCACAATGCTCCATGCCATTGTCATCACAATGCTCCATGAAACCTATCATCACATTGTTCCTTGCTCTTGTCATCACAAAGCTCCATGATGCTTGCCATCACAATGCTCGATGCCTTTCTCATCACAGTGATCCATGCCCTTGTCATTACAATCCTCCATGACCCATGTATCACCGTCGTTCTGTGCCCTTGTCATCACAATGCTCCATGCCCACTCTCATCACAATAATCCATGAAACTTTTCAAACCAATACTCCATGCCCTTGTCATCACAATGCTCCATTACCCCTGTCATAACAATGCTCCATGACCCCTGCCATCACAATGTTCCACGGTGTTGTCATCACAAGGCTCCATGACCCTTGTCATAACAATGCTCCAAGACCCCTGTAATCACAATGCTCCATGCCCCTTTTCATCAGAATGCTCCATGAGACTTGTCATCACAATGCTCCATGGTCTTCTCATCACAATGCTCCAGGACATTGTCATCCGAATGCTCCATTCCCTTGTCATCACAATGCTCCATGACCCCTGCCATCACAATACTCAAGGAATATTGTCAGCTCAGTGCTCCATGAAATTCTCATCACAATGCTCCATGACCCCTGTCATCACAATGCTCCATGACCACTGTCATCACAACGCTCCATGACACGAGACAACACAATGATCTGGGAATCTTGTCATCGAAATGCTCCATGACACTTTTCATCACAATGATCCATGCCCTTGCCATCCCAATGCTCCATGACCCCTGTAATCACAATGCTCCATGACGCTTGTCATCACAATGCTCCATGACACTTGTCATCAAAATGTTCCATGCATTTGTCAGCAAAATGCTACATGACCTTGTTACCACAATGCTCGATGCGCTTGTCATCACAATACTCCATTCCCATTGCATCAAAATCCTCCATGAACCTTGGATTCACATTGCTTCATGCCCTTGTCATCACAATGATCCATGCTCCTTGAAATGAAAATGATACATGACTTCTGTCATCACAATGCTCCAAAGCCTTGTGATCACAATGTTCATAACACTTGTCATCATAACGCTCCATGATGCCTGTCATCACAATGCTCCATGAAATTTGTCATCACAATGCTCAATACACTTGTCATCACAATGCTCCCTGAGACTTGTCATCAGAATGCTCCTTGAACACTGTCATGAAAAGGCTCCATGCCTTTTTCATCACAATGCTCCATGCCCTTTTCATCAAAATGCACCATGCCATTGTCATCACATTACTCCACAAGCTTGTCATCAGAATGGTCCATGACACTTGTTATCACAATGATCCATGACACCTGTCATCACAATGCTCCATGACCCTTGTCATTACAGTGCTCCCTGACGATCCTCATCACAATTATCCGTGGTCTTCTCATGACAATGCTCCACGGTCTTGTCATCCCAATGATCCATGCCCTGGTCATAACAATTCTACATGTCCTTTTCATCACAATGCTCCATGACACTTCTCATCAAAATGTTACATGCTCTTGTCAATACAATTCTCCATGCACTTTTCATCGCAATGCTCCATGACCCCTGTCATAGCAAGCTTCATGCGCTTGTCATCACAATGCTTCACGACCTTGTCATCAAAATTCTCAAAGGCCCTAGTCATCACAATGCTCCATGATGTTGTCAACACAATGCTTCTTGACCTTGTCATCACGAAGCTCCAAGCCCTTGTCATCACAATGCTCCATTACCTTTGTCATCACAATCATCCATGACACTTGGCATTCCAATGCCCCATGCCATTCTCATCACAATGGACCATGACATATGTCATCCCAATACTCCCTGACACCTGTCTTCACAATACTGTATGACCTTGTCATCACAATGCTCCATGCCCTTGTAATCACAATGTGCCATGCCCACTGTCATCACAATAATCCATAACACTTGTCAGAGCAATGCTCTATGCCCATGTCATCACAATGCTCCATTCCCTTGTCATCACAATGCTCCGTGACTCCAGTCATCACAGTGCTTTATGAACTTTGTCATCACAATGGTCCATGCTTTCATCATCACAAGTCTCTGTGACTTTGTCACCACAATGCTCCATGGACTTTTCATAACAATGCTCTCTGAACATTGTCATCAAAATGCTCTATGCCTTTCTCAGCACAGTGCTCCATCCCTCTTTTCATCACAATGCTCCACGTGCTTGCCAGCACATTGCTCCATGAACCATGTTATCACAATGTGCCATGCACTTGTCATCACAATGCTCCACAACCTTGTCATCACAATGGTCCATAAAACCTTGTCATCACAATGCTCCATGCACTTCTCAAGAAAATGCTCTCTCACAACTGATATCACTATGTTCCATCACTAGTCATCACAATACTTCCTCACCCCTGTCATCACAATGCTCCATGACCCCTGACATCACTATGTTCCATAAACCCTGTCATCAAAATGCTCCATGACCCTTTTCAGCGAAATGCTCCATGACCCCTGACATCACAATGTTCCATAACCCATATCATCAAAATCTTCCATGACCCTTTTCATCAAATTGCTCCTCGACTCTCTCATCACAATGCTCCCTTCCCTTCACAACACAATGCACCACGCCCTTGTCATCAAAATGCTCCATGACATTTGTCGTCACATATCTCCATGACACTTGGCATCACAATGCTCCATGCCATTGTCATCAAGATGCTCCATGAACCCTCTGATCACATTGTTCCATGCTCTTGTCATCACAAAGCTCCATGACATTTGTCATCACAATGCTCGATGCCCTTCTCATCACAATGCTCCATGCCCTTGTCATTACAATCCTCCATGACCCATGTATCAGAGTGTTCCGTGCCCTTGTCATCACAATGTCCCATGCCCACCCTCATCACAATAATCCATGAAATTTTCAGAACAATGCTCCATGCCCTTGTCATCACAATGATCCATGACACCTGATATCACAATCTTCCATAACCCCTGGTATCAAAATGCTTCATTCCCTATTCATCACAAAGCTCCATGACCCCTGACATCACAATGTTCCATATCCCCTGTCATCAAAATGATCCATGACCCTTTTCATCAAATTGTTCCATGACCCTGTCATCACAATGTTCCCTGCCCTTCTCATCACAATGCACAACGCCATTGTCAGCAAAATGCTCCATGACCTTTGTCATCACAAAGGTCCAAGACTCTCGTCATCACAATTTTCCATGGTCTTCTCATCACAATGCTCCATGACCTTTGTCATCACAATGCTCAATACACTGGTCATCACAATGCTCCCTGACACTTTTCATCAGTATGCTCCTTGAACACTCTCATGACAACGCTCCATGCCTTTTTCATCACAATGATCCATGCCCTTTTCATCACAATGCTCCATGCCATTGTCATCACAATATTCCACAAGCTTATCATCAGAATGCTCCGTGACCCTTGTCATCACAATGCTCCATGACCCCTGTCATCACAATGTTCCATGACCCCTGTCATCACAATGCTCCATGACAACTGTCATCATAATGCTCCATGCCCCTTGTCATTACAGTGCTCCATGAGGCTCGTCATCACAGTTATTCATGGCCTTCTCATCACAGTGCTCCACGGTCTTGCTATCACAATGCTAGATTCTCTGGTAATCACAATGCTCCATTCCCTGGTAATAACAATGCTCCATGTCCCTTGTCATCAGAATTCTCCACGTCCTTGTCATCAAAGTGCTCCATGACACTTCTCATCCCAATGTTACATGCACTTGTCATCAAAATTTTCCATGAAATTGTCATCTCAATGCCATATGACCCCTGTCATTGCAAGCTCCATGCCTTTGTCATCAAAATTCTTCACGACATTGTCAACAAAATTCTCAATGTCCGTTGTCCTCACAATGCTCCATGCCCTTGTCATCACAATGCACCATGACCCTTGATATCACAGTGCTCCAAGCCGTTTTCAACACAATGCTCCATTACCTTTGTAATCACAATACTCCATGACACCTGGCATCACAATGCCCCATGCCATTGTCCCCACAATGGGCCATGCCATATGTCATCACAATGCTCCCTGACACCTCTCTTCAAAATACTCTATGACCTTGTCATCACAATGCTCCATGCCCTTGTCATCACAATGCGCCATGCCCACTCTCATCACAATAGTCCATAAATCTTGTCAGAGCAATGCTCTATAACCCTGTCATCACAATGCTCCATGCCCTTGTCATCACAATGCTCCATGACCCTGTCATCACAATGCTCCATGTCCCTGTCATCACAATGCTCCGTGACTCGTCATAACAATAATTCATGATCTTTGTCATCACAATGGTCCATACACTCGTCATCACAAGTCTCTGTGACTTTGTCACCACAATGCTCCATGAACTTTTCATCACAATGCTCTCTGACACAGGTCATCACCATATTCTATGCCTTCCTCAGCACAATGCTCCCTAGCCCTTGTCATAAGAGTGCTCCATGTGCTTGTCAGCACATTGCTCCATGACCCATGGTATCACAATGCGCCATGCACTTGTCATCAAAATGTAACCAAGTTGAGGTTCTTGTAAGCAGTGCAGCCCTATATTTTGGGGTGGCTCTGTCTTATTGATTTTCAGTTTTCCCAAGGTATATTCCCTAGACTGGAAGTGCCCTTGGCTCTGTAGCTCTGGTGTTTACTTGTTTTAGGGAGCACAATGCACTCCTCCAGAGAGGCAGTTGGCAATTTACATCCCGCCCATCAGCTTAACTAGGCTCCCTGTTCTACAGGGCCTGTCTTGCCTTTCTGGTTTTACACATTTTGTGGATGTCCGTGTTCACCAGTGGGAAATGATACTTCTTAGTAGTGCAGATTTGCATTGCCCGCTTTGTTGCTTGGCCAAATGGGCCTATGTGTTTTCTCCTGAATATATTCAGGAGAAAACGCATATGCACTTTTTGGCCAAGTGCATCATTGTTGAAGTTGTGCCCCTCTTCCTGTGCTTTAAAGGCGATTCCAATGTACCTCTTGAAATCTGTTTCCTGGTATTCTCCCTTGTTTTCAAGTCTGCCTCATTGTCTTCCCTCGACAGATTTTTGGACGATAGTTGTCCTTTATTACTCTGACAGTTTTTGAAATGCTGTGCCCCGGAGCTCCATTGTTCAACTCGTTTTTTGTGAGCAGACCGCAAATCCACAATTCTGGTTCAGGACATATACTGGTTCCTGGCGGGTGGCTGAGACTTTGGTTAATTCTCCTTCCTGCCAGGAAATTAGAGTGACATGTGCCCGTCCAAATGCCTAACAGCTACTCTCTCATTGGTTCTCCCTCATCCCTTTCATCCTCTGATAAATTGGCAACTTCTGCGAACCAGGAGGTTAAAGGGGCTGTCTCTGCAAGTTGGGAGATTGATAGTAAAGCAGTTGGAAATTCAAAACGGAGCACCAGGAGAGGTACTATTAGTTGTGTTTTAGAAACCTTTCATATTCACAGTGTGTCCATTCTCTAGGTTTCCCGTACATGTTATAGCTGTAGTAATATTCCCTTCAACCTGGAGAGCTGGGACCCTTGGAATGTGTGCCACGCATTATTGCTTTAAATGGTCTGCATTGGCTCACCGAATCTAATCAATCCTCTCAGTCCCAAGTGTCCAGCCTTATGCCACATCCACCTGTCGTTGTAGATAGGGTCATTCCAGGTTTCATCAGAGCCCCTGTAGGAATTGTAAAGAATTTCCCTGTTTTTTGTTTTGTTTTGAAATTCTTTTTATAGTGGGTTTGAGCTGATTCTCACTGCCATGTTTATGCCAGTCTAGACACACTTGATTCCCTTACAGAGACATATCAATAGATTGGTTTTTTTATTTAGTATTTTTTTTTTTTGGCAGTACGCGGGCCTCTCACTGCTGTGGCCTCTCCCGTAGTGGAGCACAGGCTCCGGACGCGCAGGCTCAGCAGCCATGGCTCACGGGCCTGGCCGCTCCACGGCATGTGGGATCTTCCCAGACCGGGGCACGAACCCGTATCCCCTGCATCGGCAGGCGGACTCTCAACCACTGCGCCACCAGGGAAGCCCAATAGATTGGTTTTAAGATACTTACAAGTCAGATATATTCCTCTGTGGGAAATATGGGGTTTTGAGTCCCTTTCACTGAGGAAAGTGTAGGTCTTGTCTATTCCATAGTTGGTTTTTGGAACGGTTCCTGTACTAATATCAAACTCTGGTTTTATGCATCACTCCACCTTTCCTCCACCCTTAAGCAGGCACAAGAATGTTTTCTAAATGTGAGACTCTGTTCTCTTTCCTAACTCAGTCCATGTGTAACCAGCCAAGTTTACAGGACCTTCATAAGTGATATCTTATAAGTTTCTTTTTCTCTGTGACTTATTTCACTTAGAATCATCGTACCTGAATCCACTCATTTTGGTGCTACTGGCCTTATGACATTGATTTCATGGCTGAGGGATATTCCATCTTACGTATGTAACACAATTTCTTGAACCATTTTTGTCTTTCCTGGGATATTTAAGGTGTACCCAAGTTGAGGTTCTTGTAAGCAGTGCAGCCCTAAATTTTGGGGTGGCTCTGTCTTATTGATTTTCAGTTTTCCCAAAGTATATTCCCTAGACTGGAAGTGTCCTTGGCTCTGTAGCTCTGTTTTTAACTTGTTTTAGGGAACACAATGCACTCCTCCAGAGAGGCAGTTGGCAATTTACATCCTGCCCATCAGCATAATTAAGCTCCCTGTTCTCCAGTGCCTGTCTTGCCTTTCTGGTTTTTACATATTTTGTGGATGTCCCTTTTGACCGGTGGGAAGTGATACTTCTTTGTAGTGCAGATTTGCATTGCCCGCTTGCTTGCTTGGCCAAAAAGGGTGTATGCGTTTTCTCTTGAATATAATCTGGAGAAAACGCCTACGCCTTTATTGGCCAAGTGCATCATTGGCGAAGTTGTGCCCCTTTTCCTGTGCTATAAAGGTGATTTCAATGTACCTCTAGAAATCTATTTCCTGCTATTCTGGCTCGCTTTCAAGTCTGTCTCGTTGCCTTCCCTCAACAGATTTTTGAATGATAGTTGTCCTTTATTACGCTGCCAGTTTGTGAATTGCTGTGCCCCTGAGCTCCATTTTCATCTCGTTTTTTGTGAGCTGACCGCAAGTCCAAAATTTTGGTTCAGGACCTCTACTGTTTCCCGGCAGGGGGCTGAGACTTTGGTTAATTCTTCTCACTGATAGGAAATTAGAGACACATATGCCCGTCCAAATGCCTAACAGCTACTCTCTCATTGTTTCTCCCTCTTCCCTTTCATCCTCTGCCCAAATGGCAACCTGTGCGAACCCGGAGGTTAAAGGGGCTGTCTCTCCAAGTTGGGAAATTGATAGTAAAGCAGTTTGAAAATTAAACTGGAGCACCAGGAGAGAGACTATTAGTTGAGTTTTAGAAACCTTTCGTATTCACAGTGTGTCCATTCTCTAGTTTTCCTGTACATATTATAGCTGTAGTAATATTCCCTTAAACCTGGAGACTTGGGACCCTTGGAATGTATGCCGCGCATTATTGCTTTAAAGTGTCTGCATTTGCTCACCGAATCTCACCAATCCTCTCAGTCCCAAGTGTCCAGCCTTATGCCCCATCCAGCTGTCGTTATAGATAGGGTCATTCCAGGTTTCATCAGAGCCCCTGTAGGAATTGTAAAGAATTTCCTTTTTTTTTTTTTTTTTTTGGTTTGTTTTTGAAATTCCTTTTTATAGTGGGTTTGAGCTGATTCTCACTGCCATGTTTATGCCCGTCTAGACACACTTGATTCCCTTACGGAGACTTATCAATACATTGGTTTTAAGATTCTTACTAGTCAGATATATTCCTCTGCGAAAAATATGGGTTTTATATCCCTTTCACTGAGGAAGGTGTAGGTCTTGTATATTCCGTAGTTGGTTTTTAGAACGGTACATGTACTAATATCAAACTCTGGTTTTATGCATCACCCCACCTCTCCTTCCCCCTTAAGCAGGCATAAGATTGTTTTCTAAATGTGAGACTCTGTTCTCTTTCCTAACTCAGTTCTTGTGTAGCCATGTTTACAGGACCTTCATAAGTGATATCTTATGATAAGTTTCTTTTTCTCTGTGACTTACTTCACTTAGAATCATCGTACCTGAATCCACTCATTTTGCTGCTACTGGCCTTATGACATTGATTTCATGGCTGAGGGATATTCCATCTTACGTATGTAACACAATTTCTTGAACCATTTTTGTCTTTTCTGGGATATTTAAGGTGTACCCAAGTTGAGGTTCTTGTAAGCAGTGCATCCCTAAATTTTGGGGTGGCTCTGTCTTATTGATTTTCAGTTTTCCCAAGTATATTCCCTAGACTGGAAGTGTCCTTGGCTCTGTAGCTCTGTTTTTAACTTGTTTTAGGGAACATAATGCACTCCTCCAGAGAGGCAGTTGGCAATTTACATCCTGCCCATCAGCATAACTAAGTTCCCTGTTCTCCAGTGCCTGTCTTGCCTTTCTGGTTTTTACACATTTTGTGGATGTCCCTTTTGACCGGAGGGAAGTGATACTTCTTTGTAGTGCAGATTTGCATTGCCTGCTTGCTTGCTTGGCCAAAAAGGGTGTATGCGTTTTCTCTTGAATATATTCTGGAGAAAACGCATACGCCTTTATTGGCCAAGTGCATCATTGGCGAAGTTGTGCCCCTTTTCCTGTGCTTTAAAGGTGATTCCAATGTACCTCCTGAAATCTGTTTCCTGCTATTCTGACTCGATTTCAAGTCTGCCTCATTTCCTTCCCTCAACAGATTTGTGGACGATAGTTGTCCATTATTACTCTGCCAGTTTGTGAATTGCTGTGCCCCTGAGCTCCATTTTTCAACTCGTTTTTTGTGAGCTGGCCGCAAGGCAAAATTTTGGTTCAGTAACTATATTGGTTCCCGGAGGGTGGCTGAGACTTTGGTTAATTCTTCTTCCTGCCGGGAAATTAGAGTGACATGTGCTCGTCCAAATGCCTAACAGCTACTCTCTCATTGGTTCTCCTTCTTCCCTTACATCCTTTGCCAAATTGGCAACCTGTGTGAACAAGGAGGTTAAAGGGGCTGTCTCTCCAAGTTGGGACATTGATAGTAAAGAAGTTGGAAAGTCAAACCGGAGCACCAGGAGAGGGACTATTAGTTCAGTTTTAGAAACCTTTCATATTCACAGTGTGTCCATTCTCTAGGTTTCCCGTACATGTTATAGATGTAGTAATATTCCCTTCCATCTGGAGAGTTGGGACCCTTGGAACGTGTGCCACGCATTATTGCTTGAAATGGTCTGCATTTGCTCACCGAATCTCATGAATCCTCTCAGTCCCAAGTGTCCAGCCTTATGCCACATCCAGCTGTCATTGTAGATAGGGTCATTCCAGGTTTCATCAGAGCCCCTGTAGGAATTGCAAAGAATTTCCCTTTTTTTTGTTTTGTTTTTGAAATTCCTTTTTATAGTGGGTTTGAGCTGATTCTCACTGCCATGTTTATGCCAGTCTAGACACACTTGATTCCCTTACAGGGACATGTCAATACATAGGTTTTAAGATTCTCACTAGTCAGATAAATTCCTCGGCGGGAAATATTGGGTTTTGAGTCCCTTTCACTGTGGAAGGTGTAGGTCTTGTCTATTCCGTAGTTGGTTTTTGGAACGGTACCTGTACTAATATCACACTCTTTTTTTATGCATCACCCCACCTCTCCTTCCGACTTAAGCAGGCACAAGAGTGTTTTCTAAATGTGAGACTCTGTTCTCTTTCGTAACTCAGTTCTTGTGTAGCCATGTTTACAGGACCTTCATAAGTGATATCTTATGTTAAATTTATTTTTCTCTGTGACTTATTTCACATAGAATCATCGTACCTGAATCCACTCATTTTGCTACTACTGGCCTTATGACATTTATTTCATGGCTGTGGGATATTCCATCTTACATAAGTAACACAATTTCTTGAAACTTTTTTGTCTTTCCTGGGATATTTAAGGTGTACCCAAGTTGAGGTTCTTCTAAGCAGTGTAGCCCTAAATTTTGGGATGGCTCTTTATTATTGATTTTCTGTTTTCCCAAGGTATATCCCCTAGACTGGAATTGCCCTTTGCTCTGTAGCTCTGTTGTTTCCTTGTTTTAGGGAACACAGTGCACTCCTCCAGAGAGGCAGTTTGCAATTTACATCCTTTCCAACAGCATAACTAGGCTCCCTGTTCTCCAGGGCCTATCTTGCCTTTCTGGTTTTTACACGTTTTGCGGATGTCCCTTTTGAACCGTGGGATGTGATACTTCATTGTAGTACAGATTTGCATTGGTCGCTGGCTTGCTTGGCCAAAAAGCGTGTATGCGTTTTCTCCTGAATATATTCAGGAGAAAACGCATACCCCCTTTTTGCCCAAGTGCATCATTGTCGAAGTTGTGCCCCTATTCCTGTGCTTTAAAGGCGATTCCAATGTACCTCTTGAAATCTGTTTCCTGCTATTCTGGCTCGCTTTCAAGTCCGCCTCGTTGCATTCCCTCAACAGATATTTGGACGATTGTTGTCCTTTATTTCTCGGCCAGATTGTGAATCGCTGTGGCCCTGAGCTCCATTTTTCAACTCGTTTTTTGTGAGCTGACCCCAAGTCCAAAATTTTGGTTCAGGACCTATACTGGTTCCCGGCGGGTGTCTGAGACATTGGTTAATTCTTCTTCCTGCCGGGAAATTAGAGTGACATGTGCCCGTCCAAATGCCTAACAGCTACTCTCTCATTGGTTCTCCCTCTTATCTTTCATTTTCTACCAAATTGGCCACCTGTGAGAACCAGGAGCTTAAAAGGTTTGTCTCTCCAAGTTGGGAGATTGATAGTAAAGCAGTTGGAAAGTCAAACCGGAGCACCAGGAGAGGGATTATTAGTTGAGTTTTAGAAAACTTTCGTATTCACACTGTGTCCATTCTCTAGGTCTCCCTTACCTGTTTTAGCTGTAGTAATATTCCCTTCATCCTGGAGAGTTGGGACCCTTGGAATGTGTGCCACGCATTATTGCTTTAAAGGGTCTGCATTTGCTCACCGAATCTCACCATTCCTCTCAGTCCCAAGTGTCCAACCTTATGCCACATCCAGCTGTCATAGTAGATAGGGTCATTCCAGGTTTCATCAGAGCCCCTGAAGGAATTGTAAAGAATTTCCCTGTTTTTTTGTTTTGTCTTTGAAATTCCTTTTTATAGTGGGTTTGAACTGATACTCACTGCCATGTTTATGCCAGTCTAGACAAACTTGATTCCCTTACGGAGACATATCAATACATAGATTTTAAGATTCTTACCAGTCAATTATATTCCTCTGCGGGAAATATGGCGTTTTGAGTCCCTTTCACTGAGGAAAGTACAGGTCTTGTTTATTCCGTATTTGGTTTTTGGAACGGTACCTGTACTAATATCAAACTCTGGTTCTATGCATCACCCCACCTCTCCTTCCCCCTTAAGCAGGCACAAGAGTGTTTTCTAAATGTGAGTCTCTGTACTCTTTCCTAACTCAGTTCATATGTAGCCATGTTTAGAGGACCTTCATAAGTCATACCTTATGATAAATTTATTTTTCTCTGTGACTTATTTCACTTAGAATCATCGTACCTGAATCCACTCATTTTGATGCTACTGGCCTTATGACATTGATTTAATGGCTGAGGGATATTCCATCGTATGTAAGTAACACAATCTCTTGAACCATTTTTGTCTTTCCTCGGATATTTAAGGTGTACCCAAGTTGAGGTTCTTGTAAGCAGTGCAGCACTAAATTTTTCGGTGGCTCTGTCTGATTGATTTTCAGTATTTCCAAGGTATATTCCCTAGACTGGAAGTGCCCTTGGCTCTGTTGCTCTGTTTTTTCCTTGTTTTAGGGAAAACAATGAACTCCTCCAGAGAGGTAGTTGTCAATTTACATCCTGCCCATCAGCATAACTAAGCTCCCTGTTCTCCAGGGCCTCCCTTGCCTTTCTGGCTTTTACATATTTTGCGGATGTCCCTTTTAACCGGTGGGAAATGATACTTCTTTGTAGTGCAGATTTGCATTGCCCGCCTGCTTGCTCGGCCAAAAAGGGCGTATGCGTTTTCTCTTGAATATATTCAGGAGAAAATGCATACGCCCTTTTTGCCCAAGTGCATCATTGTCAAAGTTGTGCCCCTCTTCCTGTGCTTTAAAGGCAATTCTAATGTACCTCTTGAAATCTGTTTCCTGCTATTCTGGCTCGCTTTCAAGTCCGCCTCGTTGCCTTCCCTCAACAGATATTTGGACGATTGTTGTCCTTTATTACTCTGCGAGTTTCTGAATTGCTGTGGCCCTGAGCTCCATTTTTCAACTCGTTTTTTGTGAGCTGACCGCAAGTCCAAAATTTTGGTTCAGGACCTATACTGGTTCCCGGCGAGTGGCTGAGACTTTGGTTAATTCTTCTTCCTTCCAGGAAATTAGAGTGACATGTGCCCGCCCAAATGCCTAACAGCTACTCTCTCATTGGTTCTCCCTCTTCCCTTTCATCCTCTGCCAAATTGGCAACTTCTGCGATCGAGAAGGTTAAAGCGGCTCTCTCTCCAAGTTGGGAGATTGATAGTAAAGCAGTTGGAAATTCAAAATGGAGCACCAGGAGAGGGACTATTTGTTGAGTTTTAGAAACCTTTTGTATTCACACTGTGTCCATTCTCTAGGTTTCCCGTACATATTATAACTGTAGTAATATTCCCTACAACCTGGAGAGTTGGGACCCTTGGAATGTGTGCCACGCATTATTGCTTTAAATGGTCTGCATTTGCTCACCAAATCTCACCAATCCTCTCAGTCCCAAGTGTCCAGCCTTATGTCACATCCAGCTGTCATTGTAGATAGTGTCATTCCAGGTTTCATCAGAGCCCCTGAAGGAATTGTAAAGAATTTCCCTGTTTTTTTTGTTTTCATTTTGAAATTCCTTTTTATAGCGGGTTTGAGCTGATTCTAAGTGCCATGTTTATGCCAATCTAGACACACTTGATTCCCTTATGGAGACTTATCAATACATAGGTTTTAAGATTCTTACTAGTCAGATATATTCCTCTGCGAGAAATATGGGGTTTTGAGTCCATTTCACTGAGGAAAGTGTAGTTCTTGTCTCTTCCATATTTGGTTTCTGGAACGGTACCTGTACTAATATCAAACTCTGGTTTTATGCATCACCCCACCTCTCCTTCCCGCTTAAGCAGGCACAAGAGTGTTTTCTAAATGTGAGACTCTGTTCTCTTTCCTAACTCAGTTCAAGTGCAGCCCTGTTTACAGGACCTTCATAAGTGATATCTTATGATAAGTTTCTTTTTCTCTGTGACATATTTCACTTAGAATCATCGTACATGAATCCACTCAGTTTGCTGCTACTGGCCTTATAACATTGATTTCATACCTGAGGGATATTCCATTGTACGTAAGTAACACAATATCTTGAACCATGTTTGTCTTTCCTAGGATATTTAAAGTGTACCCAAGTTGAGGTTCTTTTAAGCAGTGCATCCCTAAATTTTGGGGTGGCTCTGTCTTATTGATTTTCAGTTTTCCCATGGTATATTCCCTAGACTGGAAGTGCCCGTGGCTCTGTAGCTATGTTGTTACCTGTTTTAGGGAACACATTGCACTCCACCAGAGATGCTGTTGAAAGTTTATATCGTGCCCTTCAGCATAACTAGGCTCCCTGTTCTCCAGGGCCAGTCTTGCCTTTCTGGTTTTTACATATTTTGCGGATGTCCCTTTTGTCCGGTGGGAAGTGCTACATCTTTGTAGTGCAGATTTGCATGGCCCGCTTGCTTGCTGGGGTAAAATGGGCATATGCGTTTTTTCCTGAATATATTCTGGAGAAAACGCATATGCAATTTTTGGCCAAATGCATCATTGTCGACAATGAGCCTCTCTTACTGTGCTTAAAAGGCGATTCCAAAGTACCTCTTGAAATTTGTTTCATGCTATTGTGCCTCGTTTTCAAGTCCACCTCATTGCCAACCCTCAACAGATTTTTGGACGATAGTTGTCCTTTATTACACTGCCGGTTTGTGAATTGCTGTGCCCCAGAGCTCCATTTTTCAACTCGTTTTTTGTATGCTGACAGCAAATCCAAAATTTTGGTTGAGGACCTATACTCGTTCCTGGCGGGTGGCTGAGACTTTGGTTAATTTTTCTTCCTGATGGGAAATTAGAGTGACATGTGCCCGTCCAAATGCCTAACAGCTACTCTCTCATTGGTTCTCCCTCTTCCCTTTCATCCTCTGCCAATTTGGCAACCTGTGCGAACCAGGAGGTTAAAGTTGCTGTCTCTCCAAGTTGGGAGCGTGATAGTAAAGCAGTTGGAAACTCAAACCGGAGCACCAGGATAGGGACTATTAGTTGAGTTTTAGAATCCTTTCGTATTCACAGTGTGTGCATTCTCTTCATTTCCCATACATGTTATAACTGTAGTGATATTCCCTTTTACCTGGCGAGTTGGGACCCATGGAATTGTTGGCATGCATTATTGCTTTAAACGGTCTGCATTTTCTCGTCCAATCTCACCAATCCTCTCAGTCCCAAGTGTCCAGCCTTATGTCTCATCCAGCTGTCGTTTTAGATATGGTCATTCCAGGTTTCATCAGAACACCGCAAGGAATTGTGTTAGAATTTCGCTGTTTTATTGTTTTGTTTTTGAAATTCATTTATATAATGAGGTTGAGCTGATTTTCACTGACGTGTTTATGCCGGTCTAGACACACTTGATTCCCTTACAGAGACATATCAAGATATAGGTTTTAAGATTCTTACTAGTCAGATATATTCCTCTGCGGGAATAGGGCTGTTGAGTCCCGTTCACTGAGGTAGGAGTAGCTCTTGTCTATTCTGTATTTGGATTATGCAACGGTACCTGTGCTAATATCAAACTCTGGTTTTGTGCATCTCCCCACATCTTCTTTCCCCTTAAGCAGGCATAAGTATGTTTTCTAAATGTGAGACTCTGTTCTCTTTCCTAATTCAGTTCATGGGTAGCCATGTTTACATTTCCTTCAAAAGTGATATTTTATGTCAGAATGCTCCACGGCTCTTGTCATCATAATGCTCCATGATGCTCGTCATCACAATTATCCATGGTCTTCTCATCACAATGCTCCACCGTCTTGCCATCACATTGCTCCATGCCCTGGTCATCACAATGCTCCATGCTCCTTGTCATCACAATTCTCCCCCTCTTTGTCATCACAATGCTCGATGACACTTCCCATCACAATGTTACAAGCTCTTTTCATCACAATTCTCCATGCACTTGTCATCGCAATGCTCCCTGACCCATGTCATAGCAAGCTCCATATGCCTGTCATCACAATGCTTCATGACATTGTTATAAAAATTCTCAATGTCCCTTGTCATCACAATGCTGCATGCCAATGTCATCACAATGCTCCATGACACTTGTCATCACAATGCTCCAAGCCCTTTTCATCACAATGCTCCATTTCCTTTCATCACAATGCTCCATGACCTCTGTCATCACAATGTTCCCTGACACCTGTCATCACAATGCTCCATGCCCCTTGTCAGTACAGTGCTCCATGATGCTCGTCATCACAATTACCCAAGGACTTCTCATCACAATGCTTCAGGGTTTTACCATCACAGTGTTCCATGCCCTGGTCATCTCAATGCTCCATGTCCCTTGTCATCACAATTCTCCACGTCCTTGTCAACACAATGCTCCTTGACACTTCTCCTCACCATGATATATGCCCTTGTCATCACAATTCTGCATGCACTTGTCATCACAATGCTCCAGGACCCCTGTCATAGCAAGCTTCATGCGCTTGTCATCACAATGTTTCAAGGCCTGGTCATTAAAATTCTCAATGGCCCTTGTCATCACAATGATCCATGCCCTTGTCAACACAAAGCTCCTTTACCTTTGTCATCACAATCCTCCATGACACTTGGCATCACAATGCTCCATGTCATTGGCATCACAATGGAACATGACATATGTCATCACAATGCTCCCTGACACCTGTCTTAACAATAATCCATGACGTTGTTATCACAATGCTCCATGACGTTGTCATCACCATGCTCCATGCCATTGTCATCACAATGCTCCATGACACTTGTCATCACAATGCTCCAAGCCCTTGTCATCACAATACTCCATGCCCTTGTCATCACAATGTTCCATGACCTCTGTCATCACAATGTTCCCTGACACCTGTCATCACAATGCTCCATGCCCCTTGTCAGTACAGTGCTCCATGATGCTCGTCATCACAATTACCCAAGGTCTTCTCATCACAATGCTTCAGGGTTTTACCATCAAACTGCTCCATGCACCTGTCATCACAATGCTCCTTGCCCTTTACATCCCAGTGCTCCATGACCACGGTCATCACAATGCTCCGTGACTCCATTCTTCACAATGCTTCTTGATCTTTGTCATCACAATGGTCAATGTCCTCGTCATCACAAGGCTCTGTGACCTGTCACCACAATGCTCCATGAACTTTGCATCACAATGCTCCATGACACTTGTCATCAAAATGCTCCATGCCTTTCTCAGCACAATACACAAAGACACTTGTCATCACAATGCTCCATGCACTTGTCAACACAATGCTCCACCAGCTTATCATCACAATGCTCCATGCACTTCTCATCAAAATGCTCTGTCACCACTGATATCACAATGTTCCATAACTAGTCATCACAATATTCCCTCACCCTTCTCATCACAATGTTCCATGACCACTGTCATCACAATACTACATGCACTTATCATCACAGTGCTCCATGACCCCTGACCTCACAATGCTCAATAACACATGTCTTCAAAATGTTCCATAACTTTTGTCATCACAAAGCTCAATGACCCTTGGCATCACAATGCTCCATGTCATTGTCATCACAATGCTCCCGGAACCTTCTCATCACATTGCTCCATGCCCTTGTCATCACAAATGTCCAGGACGCTTGTCATCACAATGTTCGATGCCATTCTCATAACAATGCTCCATGCCCTTGTCATTACAGTCCTCGATGAACCCTGTACCACAGTGTTCCAGGCCCTTGTCATCACAATGCTCCAGGCCCACTCTCATCACAATAATCCATGAAACTTTTCAGACCAAAGCCCCATGGCCTTGTCATCACAATGCACCATTACCACTGTCATAACAGTGCTCCATGATCCCAGTCATCACAATGTTCCACAGCCTTGTCATCACAAGGCTCCATGACCCTTGTCATCACAAGGCCCCATACACATGAAATCACAATGCTCCATGCCCTTGTCATCACAAAGCTCCATGATGCATGTCTTCAGAATGCTCCATGGCTTTCTCATCACAATGCACCATTCTCTTGTCAACAGAAAGCTCCACGACCACTGTAATCACAATGCTCATTGCCCATTTTCATTAGAATGCTCCATGAGAATGTCATCACAATGCTCCATGGTTTTCTCATCAAAATGCTCCAGGACCTTGTCATAACAATGCGCCTTTGTCTTGTCATCACAATGCTCCATGACTCCTGTCATCACAATACTCCATGAACATTTTCAGCACAGTGTTCCATGACATTCTCATCACAGTGCTCATTGACACCTGTCATCACAATGCTCCATGACCAATGTCATCACAAACCTCCATGAACCCTGAGAACACAATGATCCGGGACTCTTGTCATCAAAATGCTCCATGATCCTTGTCATCACGATGATCCATGCCCTTGCCATACCAATGCTCCATGACCCCTGTAATCACAATGCTCCGTGATGCTTGTCATCACAGTGCTCCATTCCTTTGTCAGCAAAATGCTTCATGACATTGTCATCACAATGCTCCATGCACTTGACATCACAATACTCCATTTCCATTGTCATCAAAATCCTCGGTGAACCTTGGGTTCACATTGCTTCATGCCCTTATCATCACAATGCTCCATGCTACTTGAAATGAAAATGATCCATGACCTCTGTCATTACAATGCTCCAAACCCTTGTGATCACAATGTTCCATAACACTTGTCATCACAACGCTCCATGATGCCTGTCATCACAATGCTGCATGAAATTGGTCATCAAAATGCTCAATAAACTTGTCATCACAATACTCCCTGACACTTCTCATCAGAATGCTCCTTGAACCCTGTCATGAAAAGGTTCAATGCCTTTTTCATCACAATGCTCCATGCCCTTTTCATCACAATGCTCCATGCTAGTGTCATCACAATACTCCACAAGCTTGTCAACAGAATGCTCCATGAACCCTGTCATCACAATGATCCATGACACCTGTCATCAAAATGCTCCTTTTCCCTTGTCATTACAGTGCTCCATGACGCTCGTCATCCCAATTATCCATGACCTTCTAATCACAATGCTCCACGGTCTGGCGATCACAATGCTCATTGCCCTGGTCATCACAGTGCTCCATGTCCCTTGTCATCACAATTCTCCACGTCCTTGTCATCACAATGCTCCTTGACCCTTCTCGTCACAAAGTTACATGTTATTTTCATCACAATTATCCATGCACTTGTCATCACAATGCTCCATGACACCTGTCATAGCAAGTTCCATGTGCTTGTCATCACAATGTTTCACGACGTTGGCATCAAAATTATCAATGGCCTTGGTCAGCACAATGCTCCATGCCCTTGTCATCACAATACTCCATGACACTTCTCATCACAGTGCTCCGAGCGCTTGTCATCACAATGCTCCATTACCTTTGTCATCACAATCCTCCATGACACTTGTCATCACAATGCTCCATGCCATTGTCATCACAAAGCACCAGGACATATGTCATCACAATGCTCCCTGACACCTGACTTAACAATACTCCATGACCTTTTCTTCACAGTGCTCCATGCCCTTGTCATCACAATGTGCAATGCCCACTGTCATCACAATAATCCATGAAATTTTTCAGACCGATGCTCCATGCCCCTGTCATCACAATGCTCCATGCACTTGTCATCACAATGCTCCATGACACCTGTCATCACAATGCTTCTTGAATCCAGTCATCACAATGCTTCAAGACTTTGTCATCACAATGGTCAATGCCCTCATCATCACAAGTCTCTGTGACATTTGTCACCACAATGCTCCATGAACTTTTCATCACAATGCTCTGTGACCCTTGGCATCACAATGCTCCATGCCTTTGTCAGCACAATGTTCCATGACACTTGTCATCACAATGCTCCATGAGCTTGTCAGCACAATGTCCCATGACCGATGTGATCACAGTGTGCCATGCGGTTGTCATCACAATGCTCCATAAACATTGTCATCACAATGCTCCATGCACTTCTCATGAAAATGCTCTCTCACCACTGATATCACAATGTTCCATCACTAGTCATCACAATACTCCCTCACCCCTGTCATCACAATGTTCCATGATCCCTATCATCACAATGCTACATGCCGTTATCATCACAATGCAAAACTCCCTTGTCATCAAAATGCTCCTTGACCTTTGTCATCACAAAGCTCCGTGACCCATGGCATCACAATGCTCCAAGCCATTGTCATCACAATGCTTCATAAAGCCTCTCATAACATTGCTCCATGCCCTTGTCATCACAAAGCTTCATGACCCTTGTCATCACAATGCTCGATGCCCTTCTCATCACAATGCTCCATGACCTTGTCATTACAATCCTCCATGACCCATGTATCACAGTGTTCCGTTTCCTTGTCATCACAATGCTCCATGCCCATTCTCATCACAATAATCCATGAAAATTTTCAGACAAATGCTCCATGCCCTTGTCATCACAAAGCTCCAAGACACATGTCATCAGAATGCTCCATGGCCTTCTCATTCACAATGCTCCATGCCCTTGTCATGACAATGCTCCAAGACACCTGTAATCACAATGCTCCATGTCCCTTTTCATCTCAATGCTCCATGAACCCTGTAATCACAATGCACCATGACCATCATCATAATGCTTCATGTTATTGTCTCACAATGAAATCAAAATGCTCCATGACCTCTGTCATCACAGTGCTCAAAACCCTTGTGATCACAATGTTCCATAACACTTGTCATCACAACGCCGCATGACGCACGTCATCACAATTATCCATGGTCTTCTCATCACAATGCTCCATAATATTTGTTATCACAATGCTCAATACACTTGTCATCACAATGCTCCCTGACTCTTGCCATCAGTATGCTCCTTGAACCCTGTCATGACAAGGCTCCATGCCTTTTTCATCACAATGATCCATGGCGTTTTCATCACAATGCTCCAAGACTCCTGTAATCACAATGCTCCTTCCTCCGGTCATTACAAAGCTCCATGACGATTATCATCAGTATGCTCCTTGGACATCTCTCACAATTCTCCATGCCCTTGTAATCACAATGCTCCAAGACCCCTGTAATCACAATGCTCCATGCCCCTTTTCATCAGAATGCTCCATGAGACTTCTCATCACAAGGCTCCATTGTCTTCTCATCAGAGTGCTCCAGGACCTTGTCATCACAATGCTCCATGACCACTTTCATCAGAATAATCCATGAACATTTTCAGCTCAATGCTCCATGATCTTCTCATCACAATGCTCCATGACCCCTGTCATCACAGTGCTCCATGCTCCTTGATATCAAAATGATCCATGACCTCTGTCATCACAGTGCTCCAAACCCTTGTGATCACATTGTTCCATAACACTTGTCATCACAACGCTCCATGATGCCTGTCATCACAATACTCCATGCCCTTGTCATCACAATGCTCCATGACCTTTGTCATCACAATGCTCAATACACTTGTCATCACAATGTTCCCTGACACTTGTCGTCAGAATGCATCTAGAAACCTGTCATGAAAAGGTTCTATGCCTTTTTCATCACAATGCTCCATGCCCTATTCATCACAATGCTCCATGCCATTGTCATCACAATACTCCACAAGCTTGTCATCAGAATGCTCCATGACCTTTGTCATCACAATGCTCCATGACCCCTGTCATTAGAATGCTCCATGACACCTGTCATCACAATGCTCCATGCCCCTTATCATTACAGTTCTCCATGATGCTCGTCATCACAATTATCCATGGTCTTCTCATCACAATGCTCCACCGTCTTGCCATCACAATGCTCCATGACACTTCAAATCACAATGTTACATGGTCTTGTAATCACATTCTCCATGCACTTGTCATCGCAATGCTCCATGACCCCTGTCATAGCAAGCTCTATGTGCTTTTCATCACTATGCTTCACGAACTTGTCATCAAAATTCTCAAAGCCCTTGTCATCACAATGCTCCATGCCCTTTTCATCACAATGATCCATGACCATTGTCATCACAATACTCTAAGCCCTTGTCATCACAATGCTCCATTACCTTTGTCTTCACAATCCCCCATGACAATTGGCATCACATTCCTCCATGCCACTGTCATCACAATGGAACATGACATATGCCATCACCATGCACCCTGACACTTGTCTTCACAATACTCCATGACCTTGTCATCACAGTGCTCCATGCCATTGTCATCAGAATGCGCCATGCCGACTGTCATCACAATAATCCATGAAACTTGTCAGACCAATGCTCCGTGCCCCTGTCATCACAATGCTCCATTCCCTTGTCATCACAATGCTCTCTGACTCCAGTCATCACAACGCTTCATGACCTTTGTCATCACAATGGTCGATGCACTCGTCTTCACAAGGTGCTGTGAACTTTGTCACCACAATGCTCCATGAAAATTTCATCCCAATGCTCTCTGAGCCTTGTCATCACAATGCTCCATGACTTTGTCAGCACAATACTCCATGACCCTTGTCATCACAATGCTCCTAGCGCTTGTCAGCACAATGCTCCATGACCCATGTCATCACAGTGTGCCATGCACCTGTCATCACAATTCTCCCCAAACTTGTCATCACAATACTCCATAAATATTGTCATCACAATGCTCCATGCACTTCGCATCAAAATGCTCTCTCACCACTCATATCACAATTTTCCATCACTAATCATCACAATACTCCCTCACCTCTGTCATCTCAATGTTCCACAGCCTTGTCAGCACAAGGCTCCATGACCCGAATTATCACAATTCTCCATACCCCTATTCATTTCAATGCTCCATGAACCCTGTCATCACAACAAACCATGCCCATCATCATAATGCTTCATGCTATTGTCATCACAATGAAATCAAAATGCTCCATGACCTTTGTCATCACAATGCTCCAAACCCTTGTGATCACAATGCTCCATAACACTTGTCATCACAACGCCCCATGAGGCTCGTCATCACAATTATCCATGCAGTTCTCATCACAATGTTCCATGACCTTTGTCATCACAATGCTCAATACACTTGTCATCACAATGCTCCCTGACACTTGTCGTCAGTATGCTCCTTAAACCCTGTCATGACAAGGCTCCATGCCTTTTTCATCACAATGATCCATGACCTTTTCATCACAATGCTCCAAGACCCCTGTAATCACAATGCTCCATGCCCCTTTTCATCTCAATGCTCCATGAACCCTCTCATCACAACGAACCATGCCCATCATCATAATGCTTCATGCTACTGTCATCACAATGAAATCAAAATGCTCCGTGACCTCTGTCATCACAATGCCCCAAACCCTTGTGATCACAATGCTCCATAACCCTTGTCATCACAACGCCCCATGACGCTCGTCATCACAATTATCCATGGACTTCTCATCACAATGCTCCATCACCTTTGTCAACACAATGCTCAATACACTTGTCATCACAATGCTCCCTGACACTTGTCTTCAGTATGCTCCTTGAACCCTGTCATGACAAGGCTCCATGGGCTTCTCATCACATTGCTCCAGGACCTTGTCATCACAATGCTCCATTCCCTTGTCATCACAATGCTCCATGACCCCTGCCATCACAATACTCCATGAACATTTTCAGCCCAATGCTCTATGACCTTCTCATCACAGTGTTCCATGACCACTGTCATCACAACGCTCCATGACCACTGACAACACAATGATCCGGGACACTTTACATCAAACTGCTCCATGACACTTGTCATCAAAATGATCCATGCCCTTGCCATCCCAATGCTTAATGACCTCTGTAATCACAATGATCCGTGACGCTTGTCATCACAGTGCTCCATGACTCTTGTCATCAAAATGCTCCATGCATTTGTCAGCAAAAAGCTACATGACATTGTCATCACAGTGCTGCATGCGCTTGTCATCAAAATATTCCATTCCAATTGTCATCAAAATCCTCGGTGAAACTTGGGTTCACATTGCTTCATGCCAAGTCATAACAATGCTCCATGCTCCTTGAAATGAAAATGATCCATAACCTCTGTCATCACAATGCTCCAAACCCTTGTGATCACAATGATCCATAACACTTGTCGTCACAATGCTCCATGATGCCTGTCATCACAATGCTCCATGACCATTGTCATCACAATGCTCAATACACTTGTCATCACAATGCTCCCTGACACTTGACGTTAGTATGCTCCTTGATCCCTGTCATGAAAAGGTTCCATACCTTTTTCATCACAATGCTCCATGCCTTCTTCATCACAATGCTCCATGCCATTGTCGTCACAATACTCCACAAGCTTTTCATCTGAATGCTCCTTGACCCTTGTCATCACAATGATCCATGACAACTGTCATCACAATTCTCGATACCCCGTGTCATTACAGCACCCGTTGACACTCATCATCAAAATGCTCAATGGTCTTGCGATTACAGTGCTCCACGGTCTTGCCATCACAATGATCCATGACCTGGTCATCACAATGCTCCATGTCCCTTGTCATCACAATGCTCCATGCGCTTCTCAGCACAGTGCACCATGACCCATGACATCACAATGTGCCAAGCGCTCTCATCACAATGCTCCACAAAATTGTCATCACAATGCTCCATAAACATTGTCATCACAATGCTCAATGCACTTCTCATCAAAATGCTCTCTCACCACTGATATCACAATGTTCCATCACTAGTCATCACAATAATCCCTCACCCCTGTCATCACAGTGTTCCATGACCCCTGTAATCACAATGCTCCATGCCCTTGTCATCACAAAGCTCCATGATGCATGTCATCAAAATGCTCCATGGCCTTCTCATCACAATGCTCCATGCCCTTGCCATCACAATGCTCCATTACACCTTTCATCACAATGCTCCATGACCACTGTCATCACAGCGCTCCTTGACCCCAGACAACACAATGATCTGGGACTCTTGTCATCAAAATGCTCCATGACACTTGTCATCACAATGATCCATGCGATTGTCATCCCAATGCTCCATGACACCTGTAATGAGAATAGTCTGTGACGCTTGTCATCCCAGTGCTCCATGACCCTTGGCATCACAATGCTCCATGAACCCTCTCATCACATTGCTCCATGCCCTTGTCATCACAAAGCTCCATGACGCCTGTCATCACAATGCTCGATGCCCTTCTCATCACAGTGCTCCATGCCCTTGTCATTACAATCCTCCATGATCCATGTATCACCGTGTTCCTTTCCCTTGACATCACAATGCTCCATGCCCACACTCATCACAATAATCCATGAAATATTTCACACAAATGCTTCATGCCCTTGTCAACAAAAGGCTCCATTACCCGTGTCATAACAATGCTCCATATCCCCGGCCATCACAATGTTCCATTGCCTCGTCATCACAAGGCTCCATGACCCTTGTCATCACAATTCTCCAAGACCTCTGTAATCAAAATGCTCCATGCCCTTGTCATCACGAAGCCCAATGACTTATGTCATCAGAATGCTCCATGGCCTTCTCATCACAATGCTCCATGCCCTTGTCATCACAGTGCTCCAAGACCCCTGTATTCACAATGCTCCATGCCCCTTTTCATCTCAATTCTCCATGAACTCTGTCATTCCAATGCACCATGTCCATCATCATAATGATTAATGGTATTGTCATCACAATGAAAGCAAAATGCTCCATGACCTCTGTCATCACAATGCTCCAAACCCTTGTGATCACAATGTTCCATAACACTTGTCATCACAATTCCCCATGATGCTCCTCATCACAATTATCCATGGTCTTCTCATCACAATGCTCCATGACCTTTGTCATCACAATGCTCAAACACTTGTCATCTCAATGCTCCCTGCCACTTGTCGTCAGTATGCTTCTTGAACCCTGTCATGACAAGGCTCCATGCGTTTTTCATCACCATGCTCCATGCCCTTGTCATCACAATGCTCCCTGACACTTGTCTTCAGAATGCTCCTTGAACCCTGTCATGAAAAGGCTCCATGTCTTTTTCATCACAATGCTCCATGACTTTTCATCACTATGCTCCATGCCATTGTCATCACAATACTCCACAAGCTTGTCATCTGAATGCTCCATGACCCATGTCATCACAATGCTCCATGACCCCTGTCATCACAATGCTCCATGACACCTGTCATCACAATGCTCCATGCCTCTTGTCATTACAGTGCTCCATGACGCTCATCATCACAATTATCCATGGTCTTCTCATCACAATGCTGCACGGTCTTTCCATCACAAGGCTCCCTGCCCTGGTCATCACAATGCTCCATGACCCTTTTCATCACAATTCTCCAAGCAATTGTCATACAATGCCACGTTACATTTGTCATCACAATCCTCCATGACACTTGGCATCACAATGCTCCATTACATTTGTCATCACAGTCCTCCATGACACTTGCCATCACAATGCTCCACGCCATTGTCATCACAATGCTCCCTGACACCTGTCTTCACAATACTACATGACCTTGTCTTAAAAATGTTCCATGCCCTTGTCATCACAATGTGCCATGCCCACCCTCATAGCAATAATCCATGAAACTTGTCAGACCAATTCTCCATGACCCTGTCATCACAATGCTCGATGCCCTTGTAATCACAATGCTCCATGACCCCTCACATCATAATACTCCGTAACTCCAGTCATCACAATGCTTTATGATCTTTGTCATCACAATGGTCCATTCCCTCGTCATGACAATGCTCTGTAACACTTGTCATCACAATGCTCCATGCCTTTGTCAGCACAAGGCTCCATGACCCTTGTCATCACAATCCTACATGCGCTTGTTAGCACAGTGCTCAAAGACACATGTCATCACAATGTGCCATGCACTTGTCATGATAATGCTCAACAACCTTGTCATCACAATGCTCCATAAAACTTGTCATCAAAAGGCTCCATGCATTTCTCATCTAAATGCTCTCTCAACACTGATATCACAGTGTTCCATCACTAGTCATCACAATACTCCCTCACCCCTGTCATCACAATGTTCCATGACCCCTGTCATCAAAATGCTACATGCCCGTATCATCACAATGCTCCATGACCACTGACATCACAATGTTCCATAACACCTGTCATTAAAATGTTCCCTGACACTTTTCATCAAATTGTTCCATGACCCTTTCATCACAATGCTCCCTCCCGTACTCATCACAATGCACCACACACTTGTCATCAAAATGCTCCATGACCTTTGGCATCACCAAGCTCCATGACCCTTGGCATCACAATGCTCCATGCCATTGTCATCACAGTGCTCCCTGAACACTCTCATCACATTCCTCCTTGCCCTTGTCATCACAAAGCTCCATGACTATTGTCATCACAATGCTCGATGACTTTCTCATCACAATGCTCCATGCCTTGTCATTACAATCCTCAAAGACCCATGTATCACCGTGTTCTGTGCCCTTGTCTTCACAATGCTCCATGCCCACTGTCATCACAATAATCCATGAAACATTTCAAACCAATGCTCCATACCCTTGTCATCACAATGCTCCATTAGCGATGTCATAACAATGCTCCATGACCCCAGCCATCACAATATTCCACAGCATTGTCATCACAAGACTCCATGTACCTTGTCATCACAATGCTCCAAGAGCCCTGTAATCACAATGCTCCATGCCCCTTTTCATCTCAATTCTCCATGAACACTGTCATCACAATGCACCATGCCCATCATCATAATGCTTCATGCTATTGTCATCACAATGAAATCAAAATGTTCCATGACCTTTGTCATCACAATGCTCCAAACCCATCTGCTCACAGTGTTCCATAACACTTGTCATCACAATGTCCCATGACGCTCCTCATCACAATTATCCATTGCCTTCTCATCACAATGCTACATGACCTTTGTCAACACCATGCTCAATACACTTGTCATCACAATGCTCCCTGACACTGGTCTTCAGTATGCTCCTTGAAACCTGTCATGACAAGGCTGCATGCGTTTTCCTCACAATGATCCATGCACTTTTCATTACAATGCTCCAAGACCCCTGTAATCACAATGCTCCATGCGCTTGTCATCACAAAGCTCCATGACGCATGTCATCAGAATGCTCCATGGCATTGTCAGCAAAATGCTACATGACCTTGTCATCACCATGCTCCATGCCCTTGTCATCACAGTGCTCCACGAAAACTGTAATCACAATGCTCCATGCCACTTTTCATCAGATTGCTCCATGAGACGTGTCATCATAATGCTCCATCCTCTTCTCATCACAATGCTCCAGGACTTTGTCATCACAATGCTCCATGACCCCTGTCATCACAATACTCCATGAACATTTTCAGCCCAAAGCTCCATGACTTTCTCATCCCACTTCTCCAGATGCCTTGTCATCACAATGCTCCATGACCACTGTCATCACAACGCTCCGTGACCCCTGACAAAACAATGATCCGGGACTCTTGTCATCAAAATTCTCCATAACCCTTGTCATCACAATGATCCATACCCTTGTCATCCTAATGCTCCATGACCCCTGTAATCGCAATGCTCTGTGACACTTGTCATCACAGTGCTCCGTTACACTTGTCAGCACAATGCTCCATGCGTTTTTCAGCAAAATGCTACATGACCTTGTCATCACAATCCTCCATGACCCTTGGGATCACATTGATTCATGCCCTTGTCATCTCTGTCTTTCTTTTCTGGTTTTTACAGATTTTCGGATGTCCATTTTGACCGGTGGGAAATGACAATTCTGTGTAGTGCGGATTTGCATTGTGCACTTACTTGATTGGCCAAAAAGAGCGTATGTGTTTTCTCCTGAATATATTCAGCAGAAAATGCATACACCCTTTTTGGCCAAGTGCATCATTGTCGAAGTTGTTACGCTTTTCAGGTGCATTAAAGGTGATTCCAATTTACCTCTTGAAATAAGTTTTGTGCAATTCTGCCTCATTTTCAAGTCACCTTTGTTGCCTTCCCTCAACAGATTTTTGGAAGAGAGTTGTCCTTTATAACTCTGAAGGTTTGTGAATTGATCTGCCCCGAACTCCAATTTTCAACTCGCGTTTTTGTGAGATGACCACAAATCCACAATTTTGCTTCAGGACCTATACTGGTTCGGGGGGTGCAGGCTGACGCTTTGGTTAATTCTTCTTCCAGAGGGGAAATTAGACTGACATATGTCAGTCCAAATGCCTACAGCTACTCTCTGATTGGTTCTCCCTCTTCCCTTTCATCCTCTGCACAATTTGCAAACTGTGCAAAGCAGCAGGTTATAGGGGCTGACTCTCCAAGGTGGGAGATTGATAGTAAAGCAGTTGGATTACCAAACTAGAGCACAAGGAGAGGAAAAATTAGGAGCCTTTTAGAAATCTTTTGCCATCACAGGGTGTCCATTCTCTAGGTTTCCCATACATGTTATAACTGTAGTGATATCCACTTCTACCTGGAGAGTTGGGACCCATGGAATGGGTGTCATGCATTACTGCTTTAAAAGGTCTGCATTTTCTCACCCAATCTCACCAGTCCTCTCATTCACAAGTGTCCAGCCTTATGTCTCATCTAGCTGTCTTTGCAGATAGGGTCATTCCAGGTTTCATCAGAACCCCTTAATGCATTGTGTAAGAATTTCACTGTTTTTTTTGTTGTTGTTGTTGTTTTGTTTTGTTTTTGAAATTCATTTTTATAATGGGTTTGAGCTGATTTTCACCGACATGTTTATGCCGGTCTAGACACACTTGATTCCCTTATGGAGACATATCAATATATAGGTTTTAAGATTTTACTAGTCAGATATATTCCTCTGCGGGGAATAGGTGTGTTGAGTCCCGTTCACTGAGGAAGGTGTAGGTTTTGTCTATTCTGTATTTGGTTTATGGAATGGTACCTGTGCTAATATCAAACTCTGGCTTTATGCATCAGCCCACCTCTCCTTCCCCCTTAAGCAGGCATAAGAGTGTTTTCTCAATGTGAGACTCTGTTCTCTTTCCTAACTCAGTTCATGTGTAGCAATGTTTACAGGACCTTCCTAAGTGATATCTTATGATAAGTTTCTTTTTCTGTGTGACTTATTTCACTTAGAATCATCGTACCTAAATCCACTCATTATGCTGCTACTGGCCTTATGACATTGATTTTATGTCTGAGTGATATTCTTTTAAACAAAATTACCACAAGTTCTTTACGCAATTTTCTCTTTCCTGGAATATTTAAGGTGTACTGAAGTTGAGGTTCTTGTTTGCAGAGCAGCCTTAAACTTTGGGGTGCCTGTGTCTTGTTGATATTTAGTCTTCCCAAGTTATATGCCCATGAGTGGAAGCGCTCTATGCTCGGTAGCTTTGTATTTAAATGTTTTAGGAAACAGCATACACTTCTTCAGAGTGGCTCTTGGATATTTATACCCCACACATCAGCGTGAGTAGCTCCCTGTTCTGCATGGCCTCTACTGCATTTCTGGTTTGTACATATTTTTTGGATGGCCTTTCTGAGCAGTGGAAATTGAGACTTCTTTGTTGTGTGGATTTTCATTTCCCGCTTGCTTGCTTGGCCAAAAACTCTGTATGTGTTTTTTTTTACTGAAGATATTCACGAAAAAAACGCATACACACTTTTGCCAAACTGCATCATTTTAGAAATTCTCCTGCTTTTCATATGCTTTAAATGTGAGTCCAATCTACCTTTTGAAATCTGTTTCCTGCAATTCTGCCTCTCATTCAGATCCTCTTCGTTGCCTTACCTGAATATATTTTTGGACGTTGGTTATCATTTTTATCTTTGCAGGTCTTTGAATTATCTGCTCCTGAGCTCCATTTTGCAACTCGCATTTTTTTTGAGCTTGCCGCCAAACCATTGTATTGCTTCTGGCCCTATTCTGGTTCTTGGGAGGCAGGCTGAGCCTTTGGTTAATTCTTCTTCCTAATGGGAAATTAGAGTGACATGCGCCTGTCAAAACTACATCTAGTCTCTCATTGGTTCCCCCTCTTCCCGTTTATCCTCTGCACAAATTGCAAACTGTGTGAAACAGGAGGTTAAAGGTGCTGATTCTCCAAGTGGGGAGATTGTTAGTAATTTGACAGAAATGGTGAACCCCAGCACCAGGAGATCAAAAATGAGGTGCATTTTCGACACCTTTCTTGATCACACGGTGTACATTTGTCTCGGTTTCCCAGGCATGTTTTCGCTGTCGGAAGATTCCCTTGAACCTGCAGTTTTGGGACACATGGAATGGGAATCAGGCAGTATTACTTTAAAAGGTCTGCATTTTCTTACCCAGCCTCTCTAACATCTCTTAGCGTGTATAGCTTCCTGCCTTATATATCATCCTACTGTGGGTCTACATGCATTCAATCCATGTTACATCATAGCCCTTCAACAAAAGTTGTAAGAATTTTTGTGTGTCTCACTGTTTTTATAAATATTTTTAAATTTATTTTTATATTGGTTACAGCTGATTTTCAAAGCTCTGTTTTTTGCTGCTGTACATCCTCTTGATTCATATACTGTGAGACATCAATAAATTCTTTATCAGATTCTTACCAGTCATATGTATTATTTTCCAGTGACTTGAGTGGGCTGAGTGCAGTTCTTTGATGTACCGTGTAGGCCTTGTCTGTTATTCAATTTGGTACTTGGAATGGTATCTTTGCTAATTTCAACCTCCTGGATAATACCTCACCCTTCCCCACCTTTCCCATTTAGCAGCCTTATGTCTATTTTCTACGTATTTGACTATGTTTCTGTTTTGTAATTTATTTCATGTGTAGCCATTTTTGATTCCACCTTTAAGTGACATCTTATGATATGTGTCTTTTTCTTTCTGACATACGTCACTTAGAATGATCGTATGTATCTCCTCCAGAGTTGTTACAACTGGCCTTATTTCATTGATTTCTGGATGAGTAATATTCCACTCTACATAAGTACCCCATCTCTTTTATCAATTTTATCCTCCCAGGGACATTTAGGTTATATCAAAGTTGAGGCCCTTTTTAACAGAGAGGTGGTAAACGTTGGGGTTCCTGTTTTCTGTCGAATTTTGTTTTTGCCACGGTATACGCCCATGAGTGCAAGTGCCCTATGCTCTGTAGCTCATTTTTTAGATGTTTTAGCAAACACAATACACTTCTCCAGAGTGGCTGTTGGCAAATTACATTTCCACTATCAGCCTCACAGGGCTCCCTTTTCTCCTCTCCCTGTCCTGCATTTCGGGTGTTTACACTTTATGTGGATGGCCCTTCTGACTGATGTGAAGTGATACATTTTGTAGTATTGATTTCCAGTGCCCACCTGTTTGGTTGGATAAAAAGTGTGTATGGCCTTTACTTGAATATATTCAGAAAAAATGCATACGGCCTTTTTGGCCAACTGCATCATTGGCGATGTTCAGCCCCTTTTCTTGTGCTTTAATGGGGAGTCTTTTCTACCTCATCAAATCTGTTTCCTGACACTCTCACTTGCTTACAAGTCCTTTTCTGCGACTTACCTCAAGACATTTTTTGACGATAGATATTTTCAACTCTGCAGTTTCATGAATTTTAGTGCCCCTGAGTTCCATTTTTCAACCTGTGTTTTTGGAAACTGGACAGAGAACAGCAGGGTTTCCTCTAGCCCTATTCTGTTTCCGTGGGCAATTCTAGCCTTTGATGAATTTGCCTTCCAGATTGGAAATTAGAGTGGCATGTGCCTGTCTGAACACCTAAGACTTGTCTCTAATTTTTTCTCATCCTTCCGCTTCATCCTCTGGACAAATTCCAAACTGTGTGCAACAGGATGTTGACAGTGCTGATATCCCCATGTGAGGAAATTGTTAGGAAAGATGCTGGAAGGGTGAACCCGAGCACCAGGCGATGAGGAGATGAGGTGCGTTTTCCAAACTCTTTCCGATCAAACGGTGTACCATCCTCTAAGTGTGACAGGCATGTTTTAGCTGTAGGAATAGTCCCGTGCATGTAAGGGGAACACCAGGGTTTTTTCCAAATTAGTGACTCTCCGAACCCCAAACTGGGGAATGTTTAATCTACGGCTACACATATGTCCATTATGGGGCTTGGAAAATAGGCAGAGTCCAAACTTTAGATGATTGAAATCTTCGGGATCAGAAGTGCTCACCATCGGCCTTGCTTAGGTTACATTTTATCTGTCATTGTTAGATGATGTCAATAAAAATATCTATTCTTTTTCAGATTATTTCCCCTTATAGGTTATTGCAAAATATTCAGTGTAGTTCCCTGTGCTATACAGTAGTTCCTTGTTGATGATCTGTTTTATACATAGCAGTGTGTATGTGTTAATCCCAAACTGTTAATTTATCCCTTCTCCTAACTTTCCCCTTTGGTAATAATAAATTATAAGATTTTATACTTCTCAGAAATGGGGAATCTGAAAGACAGGTATCATTTTCAATGGAAAAGCATTCAAAACAAGATTGAAGCTTCAGCCAAGAGTATTCAATGAACATCCTTGGGAATAAATCACTTCATTTCTCTAATGTTGACCTGACAAATACGACAGACGTCTTCATTGAACTTGCTTCTAATAAAGTGATGGAAATATCAAATATAAGTCTTAGAATCATCTTATTTTACCCGAGACTTATACACTGCTCTATGATAACTACAGTTTGGCTCACACATCTGTTCATTGAAGTTACAATGTTCTCAATTTCTGTTACTGATCCTCCAGTGTGGACCCCAACAGGAGTCCCCGTGCCCAGTGTCATTGGAGCCAACAGATCAAGACTGAGTTTGGTTCAGAAGCAAAGGAAACTTTATATTTTGAAAACAGAATGGAGAAGTGAGAGCGTGCACTCCCCCGCGGGCTGTGGGCTGGGCTGCTTTGTTGGGATCCTGGCAGCGTCATCGGGAGGGAGGGGATGGAGCTCTTGAAGGCTGGGTTGGCTGCAGCTCAGGCTCTATGTCGCAGAGTCTGCATGGGACCCCGCTAGCTGAGGTGTCGACCCAGCCATTCTGCACTAGGAAATCGGGTCTGAAGTGCCGGGTGTGGGACCTCTGCATGTGGAACCCTAGGAGAACGTGAAATTAGACAAAGCACAAAGGAAAAACAGGTTAGACTTTATTTTATTGCCCAGATTCTCTTTTTATCTCGCAGGAATTTTTAATGAACGTTGCCGGAGATGAAAACCTCCTCTGCTTTTTGTCCCGTTCCTCATTCTTGCGGTGCTGAGGGTGCAGACCCCTCTTTTGTAACTGCTTCATGCTTAGGTGGGAGCCCTCATACATGCGGGTAGGGGAAAAACTTCTCCCCAGGAGCCTCCACGTGAGGTTGATTGTCCCCAGGACTCCTGCCTCACTGCTCGTCCACCTGAGCACCAGCATTGGAAGTGTTATAGATTCGATTGACCTTTAAGGTTCCAGGAAAGAGATGCACAGAGATGCTGCTGTGGCAGGTCTCACCCCACCCCACATTTGTTCGGCGACCTTAGGCTGACGGGTTTTGCCAGCCTAGATGCTCTGACCAGTAGTCTGTGCTTTCTTTAATTAGGTCCCTGAATTAATGTACAAACAGCACCATGTGTCAGAGCCCTGCCCGCTCAACTCCCAGACAGTCCAGGCTTGGTGGTGGTCCAGGACCATGACGTCCACTGAGTCAACGGCCTTTTGAAGTAGCCAGCAGTCCAGCCGCTCATATTGGCCACCATCACCGCGGTGTCTGTAGGGATTTCTATGGTGAAATCGTGAATATACAATTCCCCCGCCAGCTTATTACCTCCCCTCTGGGTGCAGTAAGTCCTCCAAGCAGTAGTCTGCTCTTTCGGGGTACAGACTTGTTTTCTGAGAGAAACTCCAGGTCAAGTGATGGTCACACGTGTCTTCTTAGGGGCCCATTACCCCCGTTTGTCTCTCTGGAGGTTGGAGTTGGAGGGCCTCCTCACTTGAGGTCAGTTTGTCCACAGAGCGACCCCTGCAACTTCAGGACATGATGGGTGGTTAGGATCACCACATGGGGTCCTTTTCCCTTAGGAGGGAGCTGACCTTGCGGGCTGCTGATTTGCAGCTTTTTAGATACCCCAGTATCCTGGCCTGATGGGGCGGTGGGCAAAGCCCTTGGTGACCATAGTTTATCATACCTGAAGGGCATTCTTGTGTTGCTCCATTTCAAGTGGTCGCAGTTTTTGCACTAAGGCTCCAAGGGTGATTAACCTTGACCGGGTATGTAAAGGTCAAAGGGTTTAGCTAAATTAGGGAGTTCCTGGGCAAGGGCCTGAATTGACTGCTCTTTCCATTCTTGAAAGGCTGTTTCTGGATTCTATCCTAAAGGATCATCATCTTTTCGTGTCAGTGTTTCATGTAGAGGCCCAGCTATTAGACTGTAGTTAGGGATCCAGATGCAGAAAACCTTGGCCTCCCCAGGAACCCCTAAGCTGTCTTCTAGTTTTAGAAGAGGTAAGGCTGCAAATGGCTTCTTCCCTATCCTTGGATTCGTTTCTCCTAATATCTGTGAGAATGCAGCCCAGGCATGTCACCTTAGCCTGGGATATTTGAGCCTTTTTCTTGGACACCTTTTATCCTTTCCTGGCTAGGTAGTTCAGAGGCGTCTTTAGTAGGCCTGGCGATCAGAATGTCATATGCATATTGAAGGAGGGTTCCCTTTTACAGAGGTAGAACTTTTAGGTCTTTTGAGGACATTTCCCCAATGGTGGTGTGGGGATTTTTGAACCATTGGGGCAGGACGGCCCAGCATTATTGCTTTTGTTGCATGTTGTGTCCTACCACTCACAAGCCAAAAGTTCTTGTGACTCTGAGATGAATGGAATACAGAAGAAGGCATCATTGAAGTCTAATACAGAATGCCATGGTCTGGTGGATGGTAGAATGACCAGGAGGGTGTAGGAAATAGGAGCTACTGGATGTATATCCTCGGTGGCTTCACTGACTGTCCTGATATCCTTTACCAGGTCTCCAGCAGCAAATGGGGCTCTCGTGGTCAGCGCAATCCCAGGATATGGAATTCACCTGGGCTGAACCCCACACACAACTGCCCACGGGGCTCTTGTGTTCAACTCTCTCCAAGAGTGTGGAGCTCATCTGTGCAGCTACTCAGCAGCCCATGGGGCTCTCATAGTCAGGCCCTTCCCACGATACGGAGCTCCCCTGCGCAGGTACCCCAGCAGGGCTGGACCCACAGGAACCATGCACATAGGCCACCTTGCAGAGAACCCCCAGCTCACCTGTCGCTCACAGCTGACACAGAACACCTCAGAGCAGGACTTCAACTAACAAACAACAGCTCTGACAGTTCTGTTTCCCTGGGTATCACTCTGTGTGGCCTCTCTCTGCCTGCTCTTCCAGACACTTCCACTGCAGCCAGGGCACCAGGACTCTGTCTCCACACATCATCACTCCTCTCCCTGACTCCTGGGTTCCTCTCATTAGGATAGGGTCTTCTTGAAGTTGTTTTCCACTCATGGACCAGATAAAATGATAAGAAAACAAGCCGCAGCTGCAGCCCCTTGTCTATCCTGACTCTCAAGAGCCCACACCTGTTCCTTGGGCCGGGCCCGTTTAGCAAGGTTCATTTTCTGCAACTGTGAGCCCCTGAAGGGTGAGGGTTGGCTGATTTGGGCAGCCTGACACTGCCTGCCAGCCCTCACCAGGTGTGCCAGGGTTGAGGTCAATATAAAGACCTCTCCAGTCAGCAAGAGCTCCTGTAGCTGTGCCTGACCCCATGTTCTCTGCCCCATCAGCAGTGTCGGGGCTGGGGTGGTGGGAGGGAGTGAGGGGCCGTGGCTTTGTGGGTGGCACAGTGTGAGTGGAGCTCTCCTGGACTTCCTGCAGGAGTTGCCAGGCTGCCACCTGCTAAAGAAGAGGATGTGTCACCCATACCTGCCGCTGGAATTTCTCCCCAGGTAGATGTGAGGAAGTAAAAAAGCAGTGGGGGCCGTGGCAGGAGGGGTATCTCAGGCAGGGAACTGGAAAGCTTCCAGAAGACCATCTGGGGCCAGGACCATCCTGCCTGGCCTACAGGCACCAAGTCGTCCTTCATGCAGTCGCTGGTGTGGCTCCACAGCCCTTCCTCTAGGCTTCCAAGTTCTTGTACATATTCAGGTGTTTTACCTGGAAAGGGTGGGAAGAGTTCAGCTGCAGCAGGATTGGGGCTCAGCTCACATTTACTGACAGACGCCTCGACACAGTCCCCCAGCTTAGCAATGAGGATGCTCCTTGTGGGGGGGAGCGCTGCTGATTGCATGGGAGATTATTTCCCACCTCTGACCAACTTAAGAATTTTTTACCACTGGAGCAAGTGCCCTGATACGATTTTCCTGTTTATAACTGGTGGTTTCTGTTTTTTTTTTTTTTTTTCCTTTTGGTTCAAGGTAGATTTTATTTATTCCTCTTTTTTTTAATTTACAGATATAAACATAGAAATAATGCATTAATATAAAGACGTCTATATGAAGGGAAAAACTATTTTTCTGTTTTATTTTATTAAATGTTATTTATTTTTATTTTTTTTAAATTTATTTATTTATTTTATACAGCAGGTTCTTATTGGATATCTATTTTATACATATAAGTGTGCACATGTGAATCCCAGTCTCCCAATTCATCCCACCACCACCCTCACATGACGTTCCCCCCTTGGTGTCCATATGTTTGTTCTCTACATCTGTGTCTCTATCTCTTCCCTGCAAACTGGTTCATCTGTACCATTTTTCTAGGTTCCACATATATGCATTAATATACAATATTTGTTTTTCTCTTTCTGACTTACTTCACTCTGTATGACAGTCTCTAGATCCATCAAGGTCTCTACAAATGACCTAATTTCATTCCTATGTATGGCTGAGTAATATTCCATTGTATGTATGTACAACATCTTTATCCATTCGTCTGTCTGTGGGCACTTAGGTTGCTTTCATTACCTGGCTATTGTAAATAGTGCTGCAATGAACATTATGGTGAATGTGTCTTTTTGATTTATGGTTTTCTCTGGGTATATGTGCAGTAGTGGGATTGCTGGATTATATGGTAATTCTATTTTTAGTTTTTTAAGGAACCTCCATTCTGTTCTCCATAGAGACTGTATCGATTTACATTCCCAACAATAGTGGAAGAAGGTTCATTTTCTCCACACCCTCTCCAGCATTTGTTGTTTGTAGATTTTCTGATGATGCCCATTCTAACAGGTGAGACGTGATACCTCATTGTAGTTTCGATTTCCATTTCTCTAATAATTAGTGATGTTGAGCAGATTTTCATGTGTGTCTTGGCCATCTCTATTTCTTCTTGGAAGAAATGTCTATTTAGATATTCTTCCATTTTTATATTGGGTTGTTTGTTTTATTAATATTGAGCTGCATGAGCTGTTTATATATATTGGAGATTAATCATTTTTCCATTGATTCGTATGCAAATATTTTCTGCCATTCTGAGGGTTGTCTTTTCGTCTTGTTTGTAGTTTCCTTTGCTTTGCAAAAGCTTTTACGTTTCACTAGGTCCCATCTGTTTCGTTTCTTTTTTTTATTTCATTACTATAGGAGGTGGAACAAAAAAGATCTTGCTGTGATTTACGTCAGAGTATTCTTCGTAAGTTTTCCTCTCAGAGTTTTATACTGTCGGGTCTTACATTAAGGTCTCTAATCCATTTTGAATATATTTTTATGTATGGTGTTGGGGAGTGTTCTAATTTCATTCTTGTACATGTAGCTGTCCATATTTCCCAGCACCACTGATTGAAGAGACTCTCTTTTCTCCATTGTAAAGTCTTGCCTCCTTTGTCATAGATTAGTTGAGCATAGGTGTGTAGGTTTATCCCTGGGATTTCTTTTTTTTTTCCTTTTACACGTTTATTAGAGTATATTTGCATTACAATGGAGTGTTAGTTTCTGCTGTCTAACAAAGTGAATCAGCTATACATATACACATGTCACCAGATCACCTCCCTCTTGCATCTCCCTCCCACACTCCATATCCCACCGCTTTAGTTGTAACAAAGCACCGAGCTGATCTCCCTGTTCTATGTGGCTCCTTTCCTGTAGCTATGGGTATTACATTTGATAATGTATTTATGTCCATGCCACTCTCTCACTTCCTCCCATCTTACCCATCCCCCTTCTGTTGTCCTCAAATCCTTTCTCTATGTCTGTGTCCTTAATCCTGTCCTGCCACTAGGTTCTTCAAATTTTTTTTTTCTTCGTTAGATTTCATATATCTCTGTTAACATACAGTATTTGTTTTTCCCTTTCTGACTTACTTCACTGTGTAGGACAGATTCTAAGTCCATCCACCTCAGTACAAATAACTCAGTTTTGCTTCCTTTTATGGCTGAGTAATATTCCATTGTATATATATGCCAGATATTCTTTATCCATTCATCTGTTGATGGACACTTAGGTTGCTTCCATGTCCTGGCTATTGTAAATAGAGCTGCAATGAACATTTTTGTTCATAACTCTTTTTGAATTATGGTTTTCGCAAGGCAAATGCCCAGTAGTTGGATTGTTGTGTTGTATGGTACTACTATTGTTAGTTATTTAAAGGAACCTTCTTACTGTTCTCCCTAGTGGCCATATCAATTTACATTCTCACCCACAGTGCAAGTGTGTTCCCTTTTCTCCAAGAAGGCCTCTCCAACATTTATTGTTTTGTAGAATTTTTTGATGATTGCCACTCTGACTGCTGTGAGGTGATACCTCACGGTAGTTTTGATTTGCATTTCTCTAATGATTAGTGATGTTCAGCATCCTTTCATGTGTTTCTTGGCAATCTGTATATCTCCTTTGGAGAAATGTCTATTTAGGTCTTCTGCCCGTTTTTGGATTGGGTTGTCTGTTTTTGTGATATTGAGCTACATGTGGTGCTTGTAAAGTTTGGAGATTAATCCTTTGTCAATTGCTTCTTTTGAAAATATTTTCTCCCATTCTGAGGGTTGTTTTTCCATCTTGTTTATGTTGTCCTGTACTGTGTGAAAGCTTTTAAGTTTCATTAGGTCTCATTTGTTGATTTTTGTTTTTATTTCCATTTCTCTAGGAGGTGGCTCAAAAAGGATTTTGCTGTGATTTATGTCATAGAGTGCTCTGCCTATGGTTTCCTCTAGTGTTTTATAGTGTCTGTTCTTATATTTAGATCTCTAATCAAGTTAGAGATTATTTTTGTGTATGGTGTTATGGAGTGTCCTAATTTCATTCTTTTATGTGTAGGGGTCCAGTTTTCCCAGCACCAATTACGGAAGAGTCTGTCTTTTCTCCATTGTATATCCTTAGCTCCTTTGTCATAGATGTGATAGCCATAGGTATGTAGGTTTAGCTCTGGGCTTTCTGTCCTGTTCCATTGATCTGTTTTTATGCCAATCTCCATACACTTGATTCCATTATGGAGACATATAAATACATAGGTTTCAAGATTATTACCAGTCAGATATATTCTTCTTCAGTGAATAGGGTGTTTTGTGTCCAGTACATTGAGAAAGGAGTAGGTCTTGTCTATTACATATTTGGTATATGGTATGGTATCTGTTCTAATTTCAAACACTGCTTTTACACATCACCCCACGTCACCTTTCACCTTAAAGGCACATAAGTGTGTTTTCTAAATGTGTAACTCTGTTCTCTTTTGAAATTCAGTTCATGTTTAGCCATGTTTACATTCCCTGTATAAGTGATATATTACAATAAGTTTCTTTTTCTTTGTGGCTCATTTCACTTAGCATCATCGTACCTAAAGCCACTCATTATGCTGCTATTGGCCTTATGACATTGATTTTATGTCTGAGTGACATTCCATTGTATACAAGTACCACAACATCTTTATACATTTTTTTTCCTTTCCTGGGATATTTAAAGTGTACCGAAGTCGAGGTTGTTGTAAACAGAACAGCCCTAAATTTTGGGCTGGCTGTGTGTTGTCGATTTTTAGTTTTCCCAAAATACACGCCCATGAGTGGAAGTGTGCTATGCTCTGTAGCTCTGTTTTAGAAAACAACATACAGTTCTCCAGAGAGGCTATTGGTAATTTACATCCTGTCCATCGGCGTAACCAGGATCCCTTTTCTCCATGGCCTGTCCTGCATTCGTGGTTTTTACACTACTTGCGGATGGCCCTTTTGACTGGTGGTAAGTGGCACTTCTATGTAGTGTGGATTTGCAATGCCTGATGGCTTGCCTGGCCAAAAAGGGCGTATGCGTTTTTTTCCCGAATATATTCAAGAAAATACACATACTCCATTTTTGGCCAAGGGCAACATTGTCGAAGTTCTGTCGCTTTTCATGTGCTTTAAAGACGACTCCAATCTACCTCTTGAAATCTGTTTCCTTCAATTCTGCCTTGCTTTCAAATCCTCTTCACTGCCTTACCTCAATATATTTCTGGATGATAGTTGTCCTTTATAACTCTGCAAGTTTGTGAATTGCTGTGCCCCTGATTTCCATTTTTCAACTCGCTTATTTGTGAGCTGGCTGCAATACCGCAGGATGGCTTTAGGCCCTAGTCTGGTTGCAGGGTTGCAGGCTGAGCCTTTGTTGAATTCTTCTTCCTGATGGGAATCTAGAGTGACATGTGCCCATCCAAACACCTACAGCTAATCTCTCATTTGTTTCCCCTCTTCCTGTTCATCCTCTGCACATTTTGCAAACTGTGCATAACAGGAGGGTAGAGGCGCTGACACTCCAAGTGGGGAGATTTTCAGTATTGCAGATGGAATGGCTAAGCCGAGCACGAGGAAAGGAAAAATGAGGTACATTTTAGAAAACTTTCCCGATTACACAGTGTACCATCCAACGGGTTTCCCATGCATGTTTTAACTGTAGGAAGATTCCCTTAAACTTGGAGAGTTGGGGCCACGAGAATGGGTAGCACACAGTATTGCTCTAAGTGGTGTTATTTTGCTCACACAACCTCAACAATCTTGTCAGCCCCAAGTGTCCAGTCTTACGTCTCCTCCAGCTGTGGGTGTAAAGGTGGTCAATCCAGGTTGCATCACAGGCCCTGAACGTAATTTTTAAGACTTTCTCTCTGTTTTGCTGTTTTTGCATTTTGCTTTTGAAATTTATTTTTATAAGGGTGTTTAGCTGAATTTCACTGCTCTGTTCATGCCGTTATACACACGCATGATTCCTTTATGGAGACATGAGAATACATATGTTTTAGAATTATTACAAGTCAGATATATTCCTCTGCAATGAATAGGGGTTGTTGAGTCCAGTTAATTGTGTCGAGAGTAGGTGCTGTCTATTATATACTTGGTTTATGGAACTGTATCTGTGCTAATTTAGGAGTCTGGATTTATGCATCACCCCACCTCTCCTTCCCCCTTAAGCAGGCATAAGAGCGTTTTCTAAATGTGAGACTCTGTTTCCTTTCCTAACTCCTTTCATGTGTAGCCATGTTTACAGGACCTTCATAAGTTATATCTTATAAGTTTCTTTTTCTCTGTGACTTATTTCACTTAGAATCATCGTACCTGAATCCACTCATTTGGCTGCTACTGGCCTTATGACATTGATTTCATGGCTGAAGGATATTACATCGTAAGTAAATACCACAATTTCTTGAAACATATTTGTCTTTCCTGGGATATTACAGGTGTACCCAAGTTGAGTTTCTAGTAAGCAGTGCATCCCTAAATTTTGGTGTGACACTGTCTTATTGATTTTCAGTATTCCCAAGGTATATTCCCTAGACTGGAAGTGCTCTTGGCTATATAGCTCTGTTGTTTACTTGTTTTAGGGAACACAATGCACTCCTCCGGAGAGGCAGTTGGCAATTTACATCCTGCCCATCAGCATAACTAGGCTCCATGTTCTCCATGGCCTGTCTTGACTTTCTGGTTTTTACACATTTTGCAGATCTCCCTTTTGACTGGTGGGAAGTGATACTTCTTTGTAGTGCAGATTTGCATTGCCCGCTTGCTTGCTTGGCCAAAAAGGGCGTATGCGTTTTCTCCTGAATATATTCAGGAGAAAACGCAAACGCAGTTTTTGGCCACGTGCATCTTTGTCGAAATTGTGCCCCTCTTCCTGTGCTTTAAAGGCGATTCCAAAGTACCTCTTGAAATCTGTTTCCTGATATTCTGGCTCACTTTCAAGTCCGCCTAGTTCCCTTCCCTCAAGAGATTTTTGGAAGATAGTTGTCCTTTACTACTCTGCCAGTTTGTGAATTCCTGAGCCCCTGAGCTCCATTTTTCAACTCGTTTTTTGTGAGCTGACCACAAGTTCAAAATTTGGGTTCAGAACCTATTCTGGATCCCAGCGGGTGGCTGAGACTTTGGTTAAATCTTCTTCCTGCCGAGAAATTAGAGTGACATGTGCCCGTCCAAATGCCTAACAGCTACTCTCTCATTGGTTTTCCCTATTCCCTTTCATTCTCTGCCAAATTGGCAACATGTGCGAACCAGGAGGTTAAAGGGGCTGTCTCTCCAAGTTGGGAGATTGATAGTAAAGCAGTTGGAAAATCAGACCGGAGCAACAGGAGAGGGAATATCAGTTGAATTTTAGAATCCTTTCGTATTCACAGTGTGTCCATTCTCTAGGTTTCCCGTATATGTTACAGCTGTAATAATATTCCCTTCAACCTGGAGAGTTGGGACCCTTGGAATGTGTGCCACGCATTATTGCTTTAAATGGTCTGCATTTGCTCACTGAATCCCACCGATCCTCTCAGTCCCAAGTGTCCAGCCTTATGCCACATCCAGCTGTCCTTGTAAATAGGGTCATTCCAGGTTTCTTCATAGCCCCTGAAGGAATTGTAAAGAATTACCCTGTTTTTTTGTTTTGTTTTTGAAATTCTTTTTATAGTGGGTTTGAGCTGATTCTCACTGCCAAGTTTATGCCAGTCTAGACAAACTTGATTCCCTTACGGAGACATATCAATACATAGGTTTTAAGATTCTTACTAGTCAGATATATTCCTCTGCGGGAAATATGGGGTTTTGAGTCCTTTTCACCTAGGAAGGTATAGGGCTTGACTATTCCGTAGTTTGTTTTTGGAACGGTACGTGTACTAATATCAAACTCTGGTTTTATGCATCACCCCACCTCTCCTTCCCCCTTAAGCAGGCATAAGAGATTTTTCTAACTGTGAAACTCTGTTCTCTTTCCTAACTCAGTTCATGTGTAGCCATGTTTACAGGACCTTCATAAGTGATTTCTTATGATAAGTATCTTTTTCTCTGTGACTTATTTCACTTAGAATCATTGTACCTGAATCCACTCATTTTGCTGCTACTGTCCTTATGACATTGATTTCATGTCTGAGGGATATTCCATCGTACGTAAGTAACACAATTTCTTGAACCATTTTTTTCTTTCCTGGGATATTTAAGGTGTACCCAAGTTGAGGTTCTTGTAAGCAGTGAAGCACTAAATTTTGCAGTGGCTCTGTCTTATTGATTTTCAGTTTTCCCAAGGTATATTCCCTAGACTGGAAGTGACCTTGGCTCTGTAGATCTGTTGTTTACTTCTTTTAGGGAAAACAATGCACTCCTCCAGAGAGGTAGTTGGCAATTTACATCCTGCCCATCAGCATAAATAGGTTCCCTGTTCTCCAGGGCCTGTCTTGCATTTCTGTTTTTTTCACATTTGCAGATGTCACTTTGACCGGTGGGAAGTGATACTGCTTTGTAGTGCAGATTTTCATTGCCCGCTTGCTTGCTTGGCCAAAAAGGGCGTATTCGTTTTTTCCTGAATATATTCAGGAGAAAACGCATACGCCCTTTTTGGCCAAGTGCATCATTGTCGAAGTTGTGCCCCTCTTCCTGTGCTTTAAAGGCGATTCCAATGTACCTCTTGAAATCTGATTCCTGCTATTCTGGCTCCATTTCAAGTCTGCCCCGTAGGCTTCCCTCAACAGATTTTTGGATGATTGTTGTCCTTTATTACTCTGCCATTTTGTGAATTGCTGTGCCCTGAGCTCCATTTTTCAACTCGTTTTTTGTCAGTTGAGGTGAAGTCCAAAATTTTGGTTCAGGACCTATTCTGGTTCCCGGTGAGTGGCTGAGACTTTGGTTAATTCTTCTTCCTGCTGGGAAATTAGAGTGACATGTGCCCGTCCAAATGCCTAACAGCTACTCTCTCATTGGTTTTCCCTCTTCCCTTTCATCCTCTGACAAATTGGCAACCTGTGCCAACCAGGAGGTTAAAGTTGCTGTCTCTCCAAGTTGGGAGATTGATAGTAAAGCAGTTGGAAAGTGAAACCGGAGCACAAGGAGAGGGACTATTAGTTTAGTTTTAGAATCCTTTCGTATTCACAGTGTGTGCATTCTCTTCATTTCCCATACATGTTATAACTGTAGTGATATTCCCTTTTACCTGGTGAGTTGGGACCCATGGAATTGTTGGCATGCATTATTGCTTTAAACGGTCTGCATTTTCTCGTCCAATCTCACCAATCCTCTCAGTCCCAAGTGTCCAGCCTTATGTCTCATCCAGCTGTCGTTTTAGGTAGGGTCATTCCAGGTTTCATCAGAACACCGCAAGGAATCGTGTTAGAATTTCACTGTTTTATTGTTTTGTTTTTGAAATTCATTTATATAATGAGGTTGAGCTGATTTTCACTGACGTGTTTATGCCGGTCTAGACACATTTGATTCTCTTACAGAGACATATCAATATATAGGTTTTAAGATTCTTACTAGTCAGATATATTCTTCTGCATGAATAGGGCTGTTGAGTCCCGTTCACTGAGGTAGGAGCAGCTCTTGTCTATTCTGTATTTGGATTATGCAACGGTACCTGTGCTAATATCAAACTCTGGTTTTGTGCATCTCCCCACCTCTCCTTTCCCCTTAAGCAGGCATAAGTATGTTTTCTAAATGTGAGACTCTGTTCTCTTTCCTAATTCAGTTCATGGGTAGCCATGTTTACATTTCCTTCAAAAGTGATATTTTATGTCAGAATGCTCCACGGCTCTTGTCATCATAATGCTCCATGATGCTCGTCATCACAATTATCCATGGCCTTCTCATCACAATGCTCCACCGTCTTGCCATCACATTACTCCATGCCCTGGTCATCACAATGCTCCATGTCCTTGTCATCACAATTCTCCACCTCTTTGTCATCACAATGCTTGATGACAATTCTCATCACAATTTTACATGCTCTTGTCATCACAATTCTCCATGCACTTGTCATCGCTATGCTCCCTGACCCATATCATAGCAAGCTCCATATGCTTGTCATCACAATGCTTCATGACATTGTTATAAAAATTCTCAATGTCCCTTGTCATGACAGTGCTGCATGCCAATGTCATCACAGTGCTCCATGACAATTGTCATCACAATGCTCCAGAACCTTGTCATCACAATGCTCCATGCCCTTGTCATTACAATGCTCCATGACCTCTGTCATCACAATGTTCCCTGACACCTGTCATCACAATGCTCCATGCCCCTTGTCAGTACAGTGCTCCATGATGCTCGTCATCACAATTACCCAAGGTCTTCTCATCACAATGCTTCAGGGTTTTACCATCACAATGCTCCATGCCCTGGTCATCTCAATGCTTCATGACCCTTGTCATCACAATTCTCCTAATCCTTGTCATCACAATGCTCCTTGACACTTCTCCTCACAGTGTTATATGCTCTTGTAATCACAATTCTGCATGCACTTGTCATCACAATGCTCCAGGACCCCTGTCATAGCAAGCTCCATGCGCTTGTCATCACAATATTTCAAGACCTTGTCATTAAAATTCTCAATGGCCCTTGTCATCACAATGATCCATGACCTTGTCATTACAATGCTCCTTTAACTTTGTCATCACAATCTTCCATGACACTTGGCATCACAATGCTCCATGTCATTGGCATCACAATGGAACATGACATATGTCATCACAATGCTCCCCGACACCTGTCTTAACAATAATCCATGACGTTGTCATCACAATTCTCCATGCCATTGTCATCACAATGCTCCATGACACTTGTCATCACAATGCTCCAAGCCCTTGTCATCACAATGCTCCATGACCTCTGTCATCACAATGTTCCCTGACACCTGTCATCACAATGCTCCTTGCCCCTTGTCAGTACTGAGGTCCATGATGCTCCTCAACACAATTACCCAAGATCTTCTCATCAAAATGCTTCATGGTTTTAACTTCAAAATTCTCCATGCCCCTGTCATCACAATGCTCCATGCCCTTGACATCCCAATGCTCCATGACCGCTGTCATCACAATGCTCCGTGACTCCATTCATCACAATGCTTCATGATCTTTGTCATCACAATGGTCAATGCCCTCATCATCACAAGACTCTGTGACCTCTGTCACCACAATGCTCCATGAACTTTTCATCACAATGGTCCATGACCCTTGTCATCACAATGCTCCATGCCTTTCTCAGCACAATACGCAAAGACACTTGTCATCACAATGCTCCATGCGCTTGTGAACACAATGCTCCACCAGCTTTTCATCACAATGCTCCAAGCACTTCTCATCAAAATGCTCTGTCACCACTGATATCACAATGTTCCATAACTAGTCATCACAATACTCCCTCACGCTTCTCATCACAATGTTCCATGACCCCTGTCATCACAATACTACATGCCCTTATCATCACAGTGCTCCATGGACCCTGACCTCACAATGCTCCATGACACATGTCATCAAAATGCTCCATAACTTTTGTCATCACAAAGCTCAATGACTCTTGGCATCACAATGCTACATGTCATTGTCATCACAATGCCTCAGGAACCTTCTCATCACATTGCTCCATGCCCTTGTCATCACAAATCTCCATGATGCTTGTCATCACAATGCTCGATGCCGTTCTCATAACAATGCTCCATGGCCTTGTCATTACAGTCCTCCCTGAACCCTGTACCACAGTGTTCCAGGCCCTTGTCATCACAATGCTCCAGGCCCACTCTCATCACAATAATCCATGAAACTTTTCAGACCAATGCCCCATGGCCTTGTCATCACAATGCTCCATTACCCCTGTCATAACAATGTTCCACAGCCTTGTAATCACAAGGCTCCATGACCCTTGTCATCACAAGGCTCCATACACATGAAATCACAATGCTCCATGCCCTTGTCATCACAAAGCTGCATGATGCATGTCTTCAGAATGCTCCATGGCCTTCTCATCACAATGCACCATTCCCTTGTCATCAGAATGCTCCACGACCCCTGTAATCACAATGCTACATGCCCATTTTCATTAGAATGTTCCATGAGAATATCATCACAAGGCTCCATGGTTTTCTCATCACAATGCTCCAGGACCTTGTCATCACAATGCTCCTTTCTCTTCTCATCACAATGCTCCATGACTCCTGTCATCACAATACTCCATGAACATTTTCAGCCCAGTGTTCCATGACATTCTCATCACAATGCTCCATGACACCTGTCATCACAATGCTCCATGACCAATGTCATCACAACCCTCCATGACCCCTGAGAACACAATGATCCGGGACTCTTGTCATCAAAATGCTCCATGACACTTGTCATCACAATGATCCATGCAAATGTCATCCCAATGCTCCATGACCCCGTAATCACAATGCTCCGTGTCGCTTGTCATCACAGTGCTCCATGACACTTGTCATCAAAATGCTCCATGCCTTTGTCATCAAAATGCTCCATGACCTTTGTCATCACAAAGCTCCATGACCATTGATATCACAATGCTCCATGCTCCTTTAAATCAAAATGGTCCATGACACCTGTCATCACAATGCTCCAAACCTTTGTGATCACAGAGTTCCATAACACTTGTCATCACAACGCTCCTTGATGCCTGTCATAACAATACACCATGCCCTTGTCATTACAATGCTCCATGACCTTTGTCATCACAATTATCAATACACTTGTCATCACAATGCTCCCTAACCCTTGTCTTCAGAATGCTCCTTGAACCCTGTCATGAAAAGGCTACTTGCGTTTTTCATCACAATGCTCCATGCCCTTTTCATCACAATGCTCCATGCCATTGTCGTCACAATACTCCACAAGCTTGTCTTCAGAATGCTCCATGACCCTTGTCATCACAATGCTCCATGACCTCTGTCATCACAATTCTCCATAACACCTGTCATCACAATGCTCCATGCCCTTGTCAGCACAATGCTCCATGACGCTTGTCATCACAATGCTCGATACTCTTCTCATCACAATGCTCCATGCCCTTGTCATTACAGTCCTCCATGACTCATGTATCAAAGTATTCCTTGCCCTAGTCATCACAATGCTCCATGCGTAATCTCATCACAATAATCCATGAAATTTTCAGAGTAATGTTCCATGCCCTTGTCATCACAATGCTCCATTACCCCTGTCATAACAATGCTCCATGACTCCTGCCATCACAATGTTCCACGGCCTTGTCATCCAAGGCTCCATGACCCTTGTCATCATAGTGCTCCAAGACATCTGTAATCACAATGCTCCAGGCCCTTGTTGTCACAATGATTCATGTTGCATGTCATCAGAATGCTCCATGGCCTTCTCATTAAAATGCTCCATTCCCTTGTCATCACAATGCTCCAAAACCTCTGTAATCACAATGCTCCATGCCCCTTGTCATTACCGAGCTCCAAGACGTTCATCATCACAATTATCCGTGATCTTCTCATCACAATGCTCCACGGTCTTGCCATCACAATGCTCCATGCCCTGGTCAAGACAATGCTCCATGTGCCATGTCATCACAATTCTCCACGGCCTTGTCATCCAAAGCTCCATGACCCTTGTCATCATAGTGCTCCAAGACCTCTGTAATCACAATGCTCCATGCCCTTGTCGTCACAATGATTCATGACGCATGTCATCAGAATGCTCCATGGCCTTCTCATGAAAATGCTCCATTCCCTTGTCAACACAATGCTCCAGGAACCCTGGATTCACAATGTCCCATGCCCCTTGTCATTACAGTACTCCATGACGCTCGTCATCACAATTATCCGTGATCTTCTCATCACAATGCTCCACGATCTTGCCATCATAATGCTCCATGCCCTGGTCAACACAATGCTCCATGTGCCATGTCATCACATTTCTCCACGTCCTTGTCATCGCAATGCTCCATGACACTTCTTATCACAATGTTACATGATCTTGACATCAGAATTCTTCATACACTTGTCATCGCAATTCTCTATGACCACTGTCATAGCAAGCTCCATGCGCTTGTCATCACAATGCTTCACGACATTGTCATCAAAATTCTCAATGGCCCTTGTCATCACAATGCCCCATTACACTTGTCATCACAATGTCCCAAGCTCTTGTCATCAAAATGCTCCATTACCTTTGTCATCACAATCCTCCATGACACTTGGTATCACAATGCTCCATGCCATTGTCATCACAATGGACAATGACATATGTCATCACAATGCTCCCTGACACCTGTCTTCACAATACTCCATCACCTTGTCATCACAATGTTCCATGCCATTGTCATCACAATGCTCTATACCCTTCTCATCACAATGCTCCATGCCCTTGTCATTACAATCCCCCATGGCACATGTGTCACAGTGTTCCGTGCCCTAGTCATCACAATGCTCCATGCCGAATCTCATCACAATAATCCATGAAATTTTCAGACCAATATTCCATGCCCTTGTCATCACAATGCTCCATTACCCCTGTCATAACAATGACCCCTGCCATCACAATGTTCCACTGCCTTGTCATACAAGGCTCCATGACCCTTGTCATCACAGTGCTCCAAGACCCCTGTAATCACAATTTTCCATGCCCTTGTCATCACAAAGCTCCATGACGCATGTCATCTGAATGCTCCATGGCTTTCTCATCACAATGCTCCATGCACTTGTCATCACAATGCTCCAACAGCCCTGTAATCACAATGCTCCATGCCCCTTTTCATCTCAATGCTCCATGAACCCTATCATAACCATTGACCGTGTCCATCACCATAATATTTCATGCTATTGTCATCACAATGAAATCAAAACTCTCAATGACCTCTGTCATCACAATGCACCAAACTCTTCTGATCACAATGTTTCATAACACTTCTCATCACAATGCCCCATGACGCTGGTCCCCACAATTATCCATGGTCTTCTCATCACAATGCTCCATGATCTTTGTCATCACAATGCTCAATACACTTATCATCACAATGCTCCCTGACAGTTGTCATCAGTATGCTCCTTGAACCCTGTCATGACAAGGCTCCATGCATTTTTCATCACAATGATCTATTCCCTTTTCATCACAATGCTCCAAGTCCCCTGTAATCACAATGCTCCATGTCCTTGTCATCACAAAGCTCCATGACGCATGTCATCAGAATGCTCCATTGCTTTCTCATCACAATACTCCATGCCCTTGTCATCACAAAGCTTCAAAACCCCTGTAATCTCAATGTTCCTTGCAACTTTTCATCAGTATGCTCCATGACCCTTGTCATCACAAGGCTCCATGGCCCTCTCATCAAAATGCTCCAGGACCTTCTCATCGCATTGCTCCATTCCCTTCTCATCACAATGCTCCATGACCCCTGTCATCACAGTACGCCATGAATATTTTCAGCCCAATGCTCCATGACCTTCTCATCACTGAGCTCCATGACACATGTCATCACAATGCTACATGACCACAGTCATCAAAATGATCCATGCTACTTGTCATCAGAATGTTCCATGTGCTTGTCATCCCAATGCTCCATGACCCCTGTAATCACAAAGCTCCTTGATGCTTGTCGTCACAGAGCTCCATGACACTTGTCATCACAATTCTCCATGCCTTTGTCAGCAAAATGCTACATGACCTTGTCATCACAATGCTCCATGGAATTGTCATCACAATTCTCCATTACCAGTGTCATCACAATCCTCCATGAACCTTGGGATCACATTGTTTCATGCCCTTGTCATCACAATGCTCCGTGATTTTTGAAATCAATATATTCCATGACCTGTTTCATCACAATGCTCCAAACTCTTGTGATCACAATGTTCCATAACAGTTGTCATCACAACGCTCAATGATGCCTGTCATCACAATACTCCATGCCGTTTTCATGACAATGCTCCATGAACTTTGTCATCACAATGCTCAATACACTTGTCTTCACAATGCTCCCTGACACTTTTCGTCAGAATGCTCCTTGAACCCTGTCATGAAAAGGCTCCATGCCTTTTTCATCACAATGCTCCATGCCCTTTTCATCACAATGTTCCATGCCATTGTCATCACAATACTCCACAAGCTTGTCATCAGAATGCTCCATGACGCTTGTTATCACAATGCTCCATGATGACTGTCATCACAATAATCCATGCCCTTGTCATCACAAAGCTCCAACAGCCCTGTAATCACAATGCTCCATGCCCCTTTTCATCTCAATTCTCCATTAACCCTGTCATCACAATGCACCGGGCCCATCACCATAATATTTCATGCTATTGTCATCACAATGAAATCAAAATGCTCAATGACCTCTGTCATCACAATGCACCAAACCATTCTGAACACAATGTGCCATAACACTTGTCATCACAATGCCACATGACGCTGGTCATCACAATTATCAATGGACTACTTTTTTTTTTTTTTTTTTTTTTTTTGCGGTACGCGGGCCTCTCACTGTTGTGGCCTCTCCCGTTGCGGAGCACAGGCTCTGGATGCGCAGGCTCAGCGGCCATGGCTCACGGGCCCAGCCGCTCCGCGGCATATGGGATCGTCCCAGACCGGGGCACGAACCCGTATCCCCTGCATCAGCAGGCGGACTCTCAACCACTGCGCCACCAGGGAGGCCCTATCAATGGACTTCTCATCTCAGTGCTCCATGATCTTTGTCATCACAATGCTCAATACACTTGTCATCACAATGCTCCCTGACACTTTTCGTCAGAATGCTCCTTGAACCCTTTCATGAAAAGGCTCCATGCCTTTTTCATCACAATGCCCCATGCCCTTTTCCTCACAATGCTCCATGCCATTGTCATCACAATACTCCACAAGCTTGTCATCAGAATGCTCCATGACCCTTGTCTTCACAATGCTCCATGACCCCTGTCATGACAATGCTCCATGACACCTGTCATCTAAGTCCTCCATGAACCTTGTCATTAGTGCTCCATGACGCTCATCATCAAAATTATCCATGGTCTTCTCATCACAATGCTCCACGGTCTTGCCATCACAATGCTCCATGACACTTCTCATCACAGTGTTACATGCTCTTGTCATCACAATTCTCCATGCACTTGTCATCGAAATGCTCCATGAACCCTGTCATAGTAAGCTCCATGTGCTTTTCCTCAGAATGCTTCACGAACTTGTCATCAAAATTCTCAATATCCCTTGTCATCACAATCCTCCATGCCCTTGTCATCAAAATGCTCCATGACCCTTGTCATCACAATGCTCCAAACCCCTGTCATCACAATGCTCCATTAACTTTGTCATCACATTCCTCCATGACACTTGGCATCACAATGCTCCGTGCCATTGTCATCACAATGGACCATGACGTATGTCATCACAATGCTCCCAGACCGCTCTCTTCACAGTACTCCATGACCTTCTCATCACAATGCTCCATGCGCTTCTCATCAGAATGTGCCTTGCCCACTGTCATCACAATAAACCATGAAACTTGTCAGACCAATGCACCATGCCCCTGTCATCAGAATGCTCCATACCCTTGTCATCACAGTGTTCCGTGACTCCAGTCATCACAATCCTTCATGACCTTTGTCATCACAATGGTCTTTGAACTCCTCATCACAAGGCTCTGTGACCATTGTCACAATGCTCCATGAACTTTTCATCACAATGCTCTGTGACCATTGTCATCACAATGTTCCATGCCTTTGTCAGCACAATGCTGCATGACCCTTGTCATCACAATGCTCCATGCGCTTCTCAGCAAAATGCTCCATGACCCATGTCATCAAAATGCGCCATGCACTTGTCATCACAATGCTCCACAGCCTTGTCATCACAATGCTCCATAAACCTTGTCATGACAATGCTCCATAAACATTGTCATCACAATGTTCCATGCACTTCTCATCAAAATGCTTTCTCACCACTGATATCACAATGTTCCATCACTAGTCATCACAATACTCCCTCACCACTGTCATCACAATTTTCCATGACGTCTGTCATCACAATGCTACATGCCTTATCATCACAATGCTCCATGACCCCTGACATCAAAATGTTACATATTGTCTGTCATCAGAATGCTCCATCACCCTTTTCATCACAAGGCTCGAAGACCCCTGACATCACAGAGTTCCATAACCACTGTCATCAAAATATTCCATGACACTTTTCATCAAATTGCTCCATGACCTTGTCATCACAATGCAACATGTCCATCATCATAATGCTTCATGCTATCGTCATCACAATGAAATCAATATGCTCATGACCTCTGTCATCAAAATGCTCCAAACCCTTGTGATCACAATGTTCCATAACCATTGTCATCACAATGCACCATGACGCTCATCATCACAATTATCCATGGTCTTCTCATCACAGTGCTCCAAGACCTTTGTCATCACAATGCTCAATACACTTGTCATCACAATGCTCCCTGACACTTGTCATCAGTATGCTCCTTGAACCGTGTCATGACAAGGCTCCATGCCTTTTTCATCACAATGATCCATACCATTTTCATTTCAATGCTCCAAGACCCCTGTAATCACAATGCTTCATGACCTTTAATCACAAAGCTCCATGATGCATGTCATCAGAATGCTCCATTGCCTTCTCATCACAATGCTCCATGTCCTTGTCATCACAGTGCTCCAAGACCCCAGTCATCTCAATGCTCTGTGACTCCTGTCATCACAAGGCTTCATGACATTTGTCATCACAATGGTCCATGTCCTCGTCACACAAGGCTCTGTAACCTTTCGCACCACAATGCTCCATGAACTTTTCATAACAATGCTCTGTGATCCTTGTCATCACCATGCTCCATGACTTTGTCACCACAATTCTCCATGAGCTTTGTCATCACAATGCTCCATGCGCTTGTGAGCAAAATGCTCCATAACCCATGTCATCACATTGCACCATGCGCTTGTCATCACAATGCTCCACATTCTTGTCATTACAGTGCTCCAAAAACCTTGTCATCACAGTGCTCCATGCATTTCTCATCAAAATGCTCTCTCCCCCCGTCATCACAATGTTCCATGATCCCTGTCATTACAATGCTACAGGACCTTATCATCACAGTGCTCCATGAACCCTGACATCACAATGTTCCATAACCCCTGTCATCAAAATCCTCCATGACCCTTTTCATCACAATGCTCCATGAACCCTGACATAACAGTGTTCCATAACCACTGTCATCAAAATATTCCATGATACTTTTCATCAAATTGCTCCATGACCCTGTCATCAAAATGATCCATGCCCTTGTCTTCACAATGCTCCATGACCCTTGTCATCACGAAACTCTAAGCCCTTGTCATCAAAATGCTCCATTACATTTGTCATCACAAGCCTCCATGAACCTTATCATCACAATGCTCCAAGACCCCTCTAATCACAATGCTCCATGCCCTTGTCATCACAAAGCTCCATGACGCAAGTCATCAAAATTCTCCATGGCCTTCTCATCACAATGCTCCATGCCCTTGTCATCACAATGCTGCAAGATCCCTGTAATCACAGTGCTCCATGCCCCTTTTCATCTCAATGCTCCATGAACTCTGTCATCACAATGCACCATGCCCATCGCATAATATTTCATGCTGTTGTCATCACAATGAAATCAAAATGTTCAATGTCCTCTGTCATCACAATGCTCCAAACCCTTCTGATCACAATGTTCCATAACTCTTGTCATCACAATGCCCCATGAGGCTTGTCATCACAATTATCAGTGGTCTTCTCATCACAATGCTCCATGATCTTTGTCATCATAATGCTCAATACACTTATCTTCACAATGCTCCTTGAAACTTCTCATCAGTATGCTACTTGAACACTGTCATGGCAAGGCTCCATGCAATTTTCATCACAATGATCCATGTCCTTGTCATCACAAAGCTCCATGATGCATGTCATCAGAATGCTCCATGGCCTTCACATCACAATGCTCCATGCACTTGTCATCACAATGCTACAAATCCCCTGTAATCACAATGCTCCATACACCTTTTCATCAGAATGCTCCATGACACTTGTCATCACAAGGCTCCATGGTCCTCTCATCACAATGCTCCAGGACCTTGTCATCACAGTGCTCCATTCCCTTGTCATCACAATGCTCCATGACCCCTGTCATCACAATACTATATGTACATTTTCAGCCCAATGCTCAATGACCATCTCATTACAATGCTCCATGACCCATGTCATCACAATGCTCCATGACCACAGTCATCAAAATGCTCCATGACCCCTGTCATCACAATGGTGCTTGCCCTCGTCATCAAAAGGGTCTGTGAAATTTGTCACCAAAATGCTACATGAAATTTTCATTACAATGTTCTCTTACTCATGTCATCACTATGCTCCATGCCTTTGTCAGCACAATTCTCCATGACCCTTGTCATTACAATGCTCCATGTGCATGTCCGCACAATGCCCCATGACCTGTGTCATCACAATGCGACATGCGCTTGTCATCACAATGCTCCACAACCTTGTCATCACAGTGCTCCATAAACATTGTCATCACAATGCTCCATGCACTTCCCATCAAAAGGCTCTCCCATCACTGATATCATAATGTTCCATCACTAGTCATCACAATACTCCCTCACCCCTGTCATCACAATGTTCCATGACCCCTGTCATCACAATTCTCAATGACACTTTTCATCACAATGCTCCCTGACCCCTGACATCACAATTTTCCATAACCCCTGTCATCAAAATGTCCCATGACACTTTTCATCAAATTGCTCCATGAACCTTTCATCACAATGCTCACTGCCCTTCTCATCACAGTGCACCACGCCATTGTCATCAAAACCCTCCATGACCTTTGTCATCACAAAGCTCCTTGACCCTTGGCATCACAATGCTCCATGCCAATGTCATCAAAACGCTCCATGAACCCTCTCAACACATTGTTACATGTCCTTGTCATCACAGGCTCCATGATGATTTTCATCACAATGCTCGATGCCCTTCTTAACACAAAGCTCCAAGGCTTGTCATTACAATCCTCGATGACCCATATATCACAGTGTTCCGTGCCCTTGTCATCACAATGCTCCATGCCCCCTCTCATCACAATAATCCATGAAAATTTTCAGACCAGTGCTCCATGCCCTTGTCATGAAAATGCTCCATTACCACTGCGATAACAATGCTCCATGAAAACTGCCATTACAATGTTCCACGGCCTTCTCATCACAAGGCTCCATGACCCTTGTCATCACAATGCTCCAAGACACCTGTAATCACAATGCTCCATGCCCTTGTCATCACAAAGCTCCATGACGCATGTCATCAGAATGTGCCTTCGCCTTCTCATCACAATGCTCCATGACCTGGTCATCGCAATGCTCCAAGACCCCTGTAATCACAATGCTCCATGCCTCTTTTCATCTCAATGATCCATGAACCCTGTCATCACAATGCACCATGCCCATCATCATAATGTTTCATGCTATTGTCATCACAATGAAATCAAAATGCTCCATGACCTCTGTCATCACAATGCTCCAAACCCTTGTGATCACAATGTTCCATAACACTTGTCATCACAACGCCCCATGACGCTCATCATCACAATTATCCATGGTCTTCTATTCACAATACTCCATGACATTTTTCATCACAATTCTCAATAAACTTGTCATCACAATGCTCCCTGACAATTGTCTTGAATATGCTCCTTGAAACCTGTCATGACAAGGCTCCATGCATTTTTCATCACAATGATCCATGCACTTTTCATCACAATACTCCAAGACTCCTGTAATCACAATGCTCCATGCCCTTGTCATCACAAAGCTTCATGAAGCATGTCTTCAAAATGCTCCATGGCCTTCTCATCACCATGCTCCATGCCCTTTTCATCACAATGCTCCATTCCCTTGTCATCAAAATGCTCCATGACCCCTGTCATCACAATACTCCAAGAATATTTACAGCCCAATGCTCCATGACCTTCTCTTCACAATGCCCCATGAACCCAGTCATCACTATGCTCCATGACCACTGTCATCACAACGATCCATGAACCCTGACAACACAATGATCCTGGACTCTTGTCATCAAAATGCTCCATGACCCTTGTCATCACAATGATCCTTTCCCTTGTCATCACAATGCTCCATAACCCTTGTCATCACAAGGCTCCAAGCCCTTGTCATCACAATGCTCCATTATATTTGTCATCACATTTCTCCATGACACTTGGCTTCACAATGCTCCATGCCATTGTCATCACAATGGACCATGACATATGTCACCACAATGCTCCCTGACAACTGTCTTCACAATAATCTACGACCTTGTCATCACAATGCTCCATGCCCCTGTCATCACAATGTTCCATGCCCTTGTCATCACAATGATCCATTCCCTTGTTATCACAATGCTCCATGACCCCTGTAATCACAATGTTCAGTGACGCTTGTCATCACAGTGCTCCATGACCCTTGTCATCAAAATGTTCCATGCATTTGTCAGCAAAATGCTTCATGAACTTGTCATCTCAATGCTCCATTTCCATTGTCATCAAAATCCTCGATGAAACTTGGGTTCACATTGCGTGATGCCCTTGTCATCACAATGCGCCATGGTCCTTGAAATGAAAATGATCCATGACCTCTGTCATCACAATGCTCCATGCCCACTGTCATAGCAATAATCCATGAAACTTGTCAGACCAATGCTCCATGCCGCTGTCATCACAATGCTCCATGCCCTTTTAATCACAATGCTCCATTACCCCTCACATCATAATGTTCCTTGACTCCAGTCATCACAATGCTTTATGACCTTTGTCATCACAATGGTCCATTCCCTCGTCATCACAATGCTCTGTAACACTTCTCATCACAATGCTCCATGCCTTTGTCAGCACAATGCTCCATGACCCTTGTCATCACAATGCTCCATGTGCTTCTCAGCACAATGCTCCAAGACACATGTCATCAAAATGTGCCATGCGCTTGTCATCACAATGCTCCACAACCTTGTCATCACAATGCTCCATAAACCTTTTTATCACAATGCTCCATGCACTTCTCATCTAAATGCTCTCTCACCACTGATATCACAATGTTCCATCACTAGTCATCACAATACTCCCTCACCCCTGTCATCACAATGTTCCATGACCCCTGTCATCAAAATGCTACATGCCCTTATCATCACAATGCTCCATGACCACTGACATCACAATGTTCCATGACCCCTGTCATCAAAATGTTCCCTGACCCTTTTCATCAAATTGCTCCATGAACCTGTCATCACAATGCTCCCTGCCCTTCTCATCACAATGCACCACGCACTTGTCATCAAAATGCTCCATGACCTTTGTCATCACAAAGCTCCATGACACTTGGCATCACAATACTCCATGCCATTGTCATCACAATGCTCCATGAACACTCTCATCACATTGCTCCCTGCCCTTGTCATCACAATGCTCAATGGCCTTTTCATCACAATGCTCCCTGCAATTGTCATCATCATACTCCTCAAGCTTGTCGTCCGAATGCTCCATGAACCTTGTCATCACAATGCTCCATGACCCCTGTCATCACAATGCTCCATGACACCAGTTATCACAATGCTCCATGCCCCTTGTCACTACAGTGCTCCATGACGCCCGTCATCACAATTATCCATGGTCTACTCATCACAATGCTCCCCTGTCTTGCCATCACAATGTTCCATGCCCTGGTCATCAGTATTCTCCACGTCCTTGTCATCACAATGCTCTTTGACACATCTCATCACAATTTTACATGCCCTTTTCATCAAATTTCTCCATGCACTTGTCATCGCAATGCTCCATGACCCCTGTCATAGCAAGCTTCATGCGTATGTCATCACAATGCTTCACGAACTTGTCATCAAAATTCTCAATGACCCTTGTCATTACAATGATCCAAGCCGTTGTCATCACAATGCTCCATTACCTTTGTCATCACAATCCTCCATGACACTTGGCATCACAATGCTCCATGCCATTGTCATTACAATTATCCATGACATAGGTCATCACAATGCTCCCTGACACCGGTCTTCACAATTCTGCATGACGTTGTCCTCACAATGCTCAATGCCCATGTCATCACAAAGAGCCATGCCCATTGCCATCACAATAATCCATGAAACATGTCAGACCAATTTTCCATGCCCCTGTCATCACAATGCTCCATGGCATTGTCATCATAATGATCCGTGACTCCAGTCATCAAAATGCTTCAAGACCTTGGTCATCACAATGTTCCATGCCCTCGTCATCACAAGGCTCTGTGACATTTGTCACCACAACGCTCCATGAATTTTCATCAAAATGCTTTGTGACACTTGTCGTCACAATGCTCCATGCCTTTCTCAGCACAATGCTCCATGAACCTTGTCATCACAATGCTCCATGCCCTTGTCAGCACAGTGCTCCATGACCTTTGTCATCACAAGGCTCCAAGCCCTTGTCATCACAATGCTCCATTACCATTGTCATCACAATACTCCATGACACTTGGCATCACAATGCTCCATGCCATTGTCATCACAATGGGCCATGACATAGGTGTTCACAATTCTCCCTGACACCTGTCTTCACAAAACTGCATGACCTTGTCATCACAATGCTCCGTGCCCTTGTCATCACAATGCGCCATCCCACTGTCATCACAATAATCCATGAAACTTGTCAGACCAATGTTCCATGCCCCTGTCATCACAATGCTCCATGTCCTTGTCATCACAAAGCTCCATGACCCCTGTCATCACAATGCTCTGTGACTCCAGTCATCACAATGATTCATGACCTTTCTCATTAAAATGGTCCATGCCCTCGTCATCACAAGTCTCTATGACCTTTGTCACCACAATGCTCAATGAACTTCTCATCACAATGCTCTGTGACCATTGTCATCACAATGCTCCATGCGCTTCTCAGCACAATACTCCATGACCCATGTCATCACAACGTGCCATGTGCTTGTCATCACAATGCTCCACATCCTTTTCATCACAATGCTGCTTAAACCTTGTCATTACAGTGTTCCATTCACTTCTCATCAAAATGCTCTCTCACCACTGATATCAAAATGTTCCATCACTATTCATTCCAATACTCCATCACCCCTGTCATCACAATGTTCCATGACCCCTGTCATTAAAATGCTACATGCACTTATCATCAAAATGTTCGATGACCCCTTACATCACAATATTCCATAACCCCTGTCATCAAAATGCTCCATTACATATTTCATCACAAAGCTCCATGACCCCTGACATCACAATATTCCATAACCACTGTAATCAAAATGTTCCATGACCCTTTTCACCAAATTGCTCAATGACCCTGTGATCACAATGCTCCCTGCCCTTCTCATCACAATGCACGTCACACTTGTCATCAGAATGCTCCATGACATTTGTCATCACACAGCTCCATAACCCTTGGCATCACAATGCTCCATGCCATTGTCATCACAATGCTCCATGAACCCTCTCATCACATTGCTCCATGCCCTTGTCATCACAAAGCTCCATGATGCTTGTCATCACAATGCTCGATGCATTTCTCATCACAATGCTCCATGCCCTTGTCATTACAATCCTCCATGACCCATGTATCACAGTGTTGTGTGAACTTGTCATCACAATGCTCCATTCCCCCTGTCATAACAATGCTCCATGACACCTGCCATCACAAGGTTCCACAGCCCTGTTATCACAAGATTCCATGACCCTTTTCATCACAATGCTCCAAGAACCTGTAATCACAATCCTTCATGCAATTGTTATCAGAAAGCTCCATGACGCATGTCATCAGAATGCTCCATAGACTTCTCATTCACTATGCTCCATGCCCTTGTCATCACAATGCTCCAAGACACCTGTAATCACAATGTTCCATGCCCCTTTTAATCTCAATGATCCAAGAACCCTGTCATCCATTGCACCATGCCCATCATCATAATGCTTCATGCTATTGTCATCACAATGAAATCAATATGCTCCATGACTTCTGTCATCACAATGTTCCAAACACTTGTGATCACAATGTTCCATAACACTTGTCATCACAATGCCCCATGACGCTCCTCATCTCAGTTAACCATGGTCTTCTCATCACAAAGCTCCATGAACTTTGTCATCACAATGCTCAATACACTTGTCATCACAATGCTCCCTGACATTTGTCGAGAGTATGCTCCTTGAACCCTGCCATGACAAGGCTCCATGCCTTTTTCATCACAATGATCCATGCCCTTTTCATCACAATGCTCAAAGTCCCCTGTAATCACAATGCTCCATTCCCCTTTTCATCACAAACATCCATGACACATGTCATCAGAATGCTCCATGTCCTTCTCATCACAATGCTCCATGCCCTTGTTATCACAGTGCTCCAAGACACCTGTCATCACAATACTCCATGAATATTTTCAGCCCAATGCTCCATGATCTTCTCATCACAATGCTCCATGATGCCTGTCATCACAACGCTCCGTGCTCCTTGAAATAAAAATGATCCATGACCTCTGTCATCACAATGCTCCAAACCCTTGTGATCACATTGTTCCACAACACTTGTGATCACAACGCTCCATGATGCCTGTCATCACAATACTCCATGCCCTTGTCATCACAATGCTCCATGACCTTTGTCATCACAATGCTCCCTGACACTTGTCGTCAGAATGCTCCTTGAACGCTGTCATGAAAAGCCTCCATGCCTTTTAAATCAAAATGCTCCATGCCCTTTTCATCACAATGCTCCATGCCATTGTCATCACATTACTCCACAAGGTTGTCATCAGAATGCTCCATGACCCTTGTCATCACAATGCTCCATGACCCCTGTCATCACAATGCTCCATGACCCCTGTCATCACAATGCTCCATGTCCCTTGTCATTACAGTGCTGCATGACGCTCGACATCACAATTATTCATGGTCTTCTCATCACAGTGCTCCACGGTCTTGCCATCACAATGCTCCATGACAGTTCTCATCACAATGTTACATGATCTTCTCATCACAATTCTCCATGCACTTGTCATCGCAATGCTCCATGACCCCTGTCATAGCAAGCTCCAAGTGCTTTTCATCACAGTGCTTCACGACATTGTCCTCAAAATTCTCAATGGCCGTTGTCATCACAGTGTTCCATGCCCTTGTCATCACAGTGCTCCATGACCATTGTCATCAAAAAGCTCCAAGCCCTTGTCATCACAATGCTCCATTACATTTGTCATCACAATCCTCCATGACACTTGGCTTCACAATGCTCCATGCCATTGTCATCACAATGCACCAAGACATATGTCATCACAATGCTCCCTGACACCTGTCTGCACAATAATTCATGACCCTCTCATAACAATGCTCCATGCCCTTGTCATCACAATGTGCCATGCCCACTGTCATCTCAATAATCTATGAAACTTTTCAGACCAATGTTCCTTGCCCCTGTCATCACAATGCTCCATGCCCTTGTCATCACAATGCTCCGTGATTCCAGTCATCACAATGCTTCATGACCTTTGGCATCAAAATGGTCCATGCCCTCGTCATCACAGGGCTCTTTGAAATTTGTCACCATAATGCTCCATGAACTTTTCATTCACAATGCTCTGTGACCCTTGCCATCACAATGCTCCATGCCTTTGTCAGCAGAGTGCTCCATGACCCTTGTTATCACAATGCTCCATGCGCTTGTTATCAAAATTTTCCACAAACTTGTCATCAGAATGCTCCATAAAACTTGTCATCACAATGCTCCATGTACTTCTCATCAAAATGCTCTCTCACTACTGATATCAAATGTTGCATCACTAGTCATCACAATACTCCCTCACCCCTGTCATGACAATGTTCCACGGCCTTGTCATCACAAGGCTCCATGAACCCTTTCATCACATTGCTTCATGCCCTTGTCATCACAAAGCTCCATGACGCTTGTCATCACAATGCTCGAAGACCTTCTATTCACAATGTTCCAGCTCTTGTCATTACAATCCTCCATGACCCATGTATCACAGTGTTCCTTGCCCTTGTCATCACAATGCTCCAAGACCCCTGTAATCACAATGTTCCATGCCCTGGTCATCACAAAGCTTCATGACGCATGTCATATGTATGCTCCATGGCCTTCTCATCACAATGCTCCATGCCCTGGTCATCACAATGCTCGAAGGCTCCTGTAATCAAAATGCTCCATGCCCCATTTCATCAGAATGCTCCATGAGACTTGTCATCACAAGGCTCCATGGACTTCTCATCACAATGCTCCAGGACCTTGTCATCACGATGCTCCATTCCCTTGTCACCACAATACTCCATGAACATTTTCAGCCAATGCTCCATGATCTTCTCATCACACTGCTCCATGACCCCTGTCATCACAATGCTCTATGACCCCTTACAACACAATAATCCGGGACTGTTGTCATCACAATGCTCCATGATCATTTTCATCACAATGCTCAATACACTTGTCATCACAATGCTCCCTGACCCTTGTTGTCAGAATGCTCCTTGAAACCTGTCATTAAAAGGCTCCATGCATTTTTCATCACAATGATCCATGCCCTTTTCATCACAATGATCCATGCCATTTTCATCACAGTACTCCACAAGCTTATCATCAGAATGCTCCATGACCCTTGTCATCACAATAATCCATGCCCTTGCCATCCCAATGCTCCGTGACCCCTGTTATCACAATGCTCAATGACGCTTGTCATCACAGTGTTCCATGACACTTGTCATCAAAATGCTCCATGCATTTGTCAGCAAAATGCTACATGACCTTGTCATCACAATGCTCCATGCGCTTGTCATCACAATACTCCATTCCCATTGTCATCAAAACCCTCCATGAACCTTGGGTTCACAATGCTTCATGCCCTTGTCATCACAATGCTCCATGCACCTTGAAATGAAAATGATACATGACTTCTGTCATCACAATGCTCAAAACCCTTGTGATCACAATGTTCCATAACATTTGTCATCACAACGCTCCATGATGCCTGTCATCACGATGCTCCATGATCTTTGTCATCACAATGCTCAATACACTTGTCATCACAATGCTCCCAGACACTTGTCGTAAGAATGCTCCTTGAACCCTGTCATGAAAAGGCTCCAAGCCTTTTTCATCACAATGCTCCATGCCCTTTTCATCACAATGCTCAATGCCATTGTCATCACATTACTCCACAAGCTTGTCATCAGAATGGTCCATGACCCTTGTCATCACAATGATCCATGACACCTGTCATCACAATGCTCTATGCCCCTTGTCATTACAGTGCTCCATTACGCTCATCATCACAATTACCCATCGTCTTCTCATCACAGTGCTCCACGGTTTTTCCATCACAATGCTCCATGCACTGGTCATCACAATTCTACATGTCCTTATCATCAAAATGCTCCATGACACTTCTCATCACAATGTTACATGATGTTGTCAATACAATTCTCCATGCACTTGTACATCACAATGCTCCATGACCCCTGTCATAGCAAGCTCGGTGCGCTTTTCATCACAATGCTTCACGACCTTCTCATCAAAATTCTCAGTGGCCCTTCTCCTCACAATGCTCCAAGATCTTGTCATCACAGTGCTCCATGACCCTTGTCATCACGATGCTCCAAGCCCTTGTCATCACAATGCTCCAATACTTTGTCATCACAATCCTCCATGACACTTGTCATCACAATGCTCCATGTCATTGTCATCATAATGGACCATGACATATGTCATCACAATGCTCCTTGACACCTGTCTTCACAATATTCCTTGATCTTGTCGTCACAATGCTCCATGCGCCTGTCATCACAATGTGCCATGCCCACTGTCATCACAATAATCCATAATAACTGTCAGAGCCATGCTCTATGCCCCTGTCATCACAATGCTCCATGCCCTTGTCATCACAATGCTCCATGACCCCTGTCATCACAATGCTCCGTGACTCCAGCAACCACAATAATTCATGACTTTGTCATCAAAATGGTCCATGCCCACATCATCACAATGTTCCGTGACCTTTGTCATCACAATGCTACATGCAATTATCATCACAATGCTCCATGACGCCTGATATCACAATGTTCCATAACCCCAGCATCAAAAAGCTCCATGACCCTTTTCATCACAAAGCTCCATGACCCCTGACATCACAATGTTCCATATCCCCTGTCATCAAAATGTTCCATGACAGTTTTCATCAAATTGCTCTATGACCCTGTCATCACAATGCTCCCTGCCCTTCTCATCACAATGCACCACGACCTTGTCATCAAAATGCCCCATCACAATTGTCATCACAAAGCTCCATGACCCTTGGCATCACAATGCTCCATGCCATTGTCATCACAATGCTCCATGAACCCTTTCATCACATTGCTTCATGCCCTTGTCATCACAAAGCTCCATGACGCTTGTCATCACAATGCTCGAAGACCTTCTATTCACAATGTTCCAGCTCTTGTCATTACAATCCTCCATGACCCATGTATCACAGTGTTCCTTGCCCTTGTCATCACAATGCTCCAAGACCCCTGTAATCACAATGTTCCATGCCCTGGTCATCACAAAGCTTCATGACGCATGTCATATGTATGCTCCATGGCCTTCTCATCACAATGCTCCATGCCCTGGTCATCACAATGCTCGAAGGCTCCTGTAATCAAAATGCTCCATGCCCCATTTCATCAGAATGCTCCATGAGACTTGTCATCACAAGGCTCCATGGACTTCTCATCACAATGCTCCAGGACCTTGTCATCACGATGCTCCATTCCCTTGTCACCACAATACTCCATGAACATTTTCAGCCAATGCTCCATGATCTTCTCATCACACTGCTCCATGACCCCTGTCATCACAATGCTCTATGACCCCTTACAACACAATAATCCGGGACTGTTGTCATCACAATGCTCCATGATCATTTTCATCACAATGCTCAATACACTTGTCATCACAATGCTCCCTGACCCTTGTTGTCAGAATGCTCCTTGAAACCTGTCATTAAAAGGCTCCATGCATTTTTCATCACAATGATCCATGCCCTTTTCATCACAATGATCCATGCCATTTTCATCACAGTACTCCACAAGCTTATCATCAGAATGCTCCATGACCCTTGTCATCACAATGCTCCATGACCCGTCTTCACAATGTTCCATGACCCATGTCATCACAATGCTCCATGACGCCTGTCATCAGAATGCTCCATGCCCCTTTTCATTACAGTGCTCCATGACGCTCGTCATCACAGTTATCCATGGTCTTCTCATCACAGTGCTCCACCGTCTTGCCATCACAATGCTCCATTCCCTGGTCATAACAATACTCCCTGACCCTTGTCATCACAATGCTCCATGTGCTTGTCCGCACAATGCCCCATGACCTGTGTCATCACAATGCGACATGCGCTTGTCATCACAATGCTCCACAACCTTGTCATCACAGTGCTCCATAAACCTTGTCGTCACAATGCTCCATGCACTTCCCATCAAAAGGCTATCCCATCACTGATATCATAATGTTCCATCACTAGTCATCACAATACTCCCTCACCCCTGTCATCACAATGTTCCATGACCCCTGTCATCACAATGCTCAATGACACTTTTCATCACAATGCTCCCTGACCCCTGACATCACAATTTTCCATAACCCCTGTCATCAAAATGTCCCATGACACTTTTCATCAAATTGCTCCATGACCCTTTCATCACAATGCTCACTGCCCTTCTCATCACAGTGCACCGCAGCCTTGTCATCAAAACCCTCCATGACCTTTGTCATCACAAAGCTCCGTGACCCTTGGCATCACAATGCTCCATGCCATTGTCATCAAAATGCTCCATGAACCCTCTCAACACATTGTTACATGTCCTTGTAATCACAGGCTCCATGATGCTTTTCATCACAATGCCTCATGCTCTTCTTAACACAAAGCTCCAAGGCTTGTCATTACAATCCTCCATGACCCATGTATCACAGTGTTCCGTGCCCTTGTCATCACAATGCACCATGCCCCCTCTCATCACAATAATCCATGAAAATTTTCAGACCAGTGCTCCATGCCCTTGTCATGAAAATGCTCCATTACCACTGTTATAACAGTGCTCCATGACAACTGCCATTACAATGTTCCACGGCCTTCTCATCACAAGGCTCCATGACCCCTGTCATCACGATGCTCCAAGACACCTGTAATCACAATGCTCCATGCCCTTGTCATCACAAAGCTCCATGACGCATGTCATCAGAATGCGCCTTCGACTTCTCATCACAATGCTCCATGACCTGGTCATCACAATGCTCCAAGACCCCTGTAATCACAATGCTCCATGCCCCTTTTCATCTCAATGCTCCATGGACCCTGTCATCACAATGCACCATGCCCATCATCATAATGCTTCATGCTATTGTCATCACAATGAAATCAAAATGCTCCATGACCTCTGTCATCACAATGCTCCAAACCCTTGTGATCACAATGTTCCATAACACTTGTCATCACAACGCCCCATGACGCTCATCATCACAATTATCCATGGTCTTCTATTCACAGTACTCCATGACCTTTTTCATCATAATTCTCAATAAACTTCTCATCACAATGCTCCCTGACAATGGTCGTGAATATGCTCCTTGAAACCTGTCATGACAAGGGTCCATGCATTTTTCATCACAATGATCCATGCACTTTTCATCATAATACTCCAAGACTCCTGTAATCACAATGCTCCATGCCCTTGTCATCACAAAGCTTCATGAAGCATGCCTTCAAAATGCTCCATGGCCTTCTCATCACCATGTTCCATGCCCTTTTCATCACAATGCTCCATTCCCTTGTCATCAAAATGCTCCATGACCACTGTCATCACAATAATCCATGAATATTTACAGCCCAATGCTCCATGACCTTCACTTCACAATGCCCCATGAACCCTGTCATCACTATGCTCCATGACCACTGTCATCAAAACGATCCATGACACCTGACAACACAATGATCCTGGACCCTTGTCATCAAAATACTCCATGACCCTTGTCATCACAATGATCCATTCCCTTGTCATCACAATGCTACATAACCCTTGTCATCACAAGGCTCCAAGCCCTTGTCATCACAATGCTCCATTATATTTGTCATCACATTTCCCCATGACACTTGGCATCACAATGCTCCATGCCATTGTCATCACAATGGACCATGACATATGTCACCACAATGCTCCCTGACAACTGTCTTCACAATAATCTACAACCTTGTCATCACAATGCTCCATGCCCCTGTCATCACAATGTTCCATGCCCTTGTCATCACAATGATCCATTCCCTTGTTATCACAATGCTCCATGAACCCTGTAATCACAATGTTCAGTGACACTTGTCATCACAGTGCTCCATGACCCTTGTCATCAAAATGTTCCATGCATTTGTCAGCAAAATGCTTCATGAACTTGTCATCACAATGCTCCATTCCCATTGTCAGCAAAATCCTCGATGAAACTTGGGTTCACAATGCTTGATGCCCTTGTCATCACAATGCGCCATGGTCCTTGAAATGAAAATGATCCATGACCTCTGTCATCACAATGCTCCATGCCCACTGTCATAGCAATAATCCATGAAACTTGTCAGACCAATGCTCCATGCCGCTGTCATCACAATGCTCCATGCCCTTTTACTCACAATGCTCCATTTCCCCTCACATCATAATGTTCCTTGACTCCAGTCATCACAATGCTTTATGACCTTTGTCATCACAATGGTCCATTCCCTCGTCATCACAATGCTCTGTAACACTTCTCATCACAATGCTCCATGCCTTTGTCAGCACAATGCTCCATGACCCTTGTCATCACAATGCTCCATGTGCTTCTCAGCACAATGCTCCAAGACACATGTCATCACAATGTGCCATGCACTTGTCATCACAATGCTCCACAGACTTGTCATCACAATGCTCCATAAACCTTTTTATCACAATGCTCCATGCACTTCTCATCTAAATGCTCTCTCACCACTGATATCACAATGTTCCATCACTAGTCATCACAATACTCCCTCACCCCTGTCATCACAATGTTCCATGACCCCTGTCATCAAAATGCTACATGCCCTTATCATCACAATGCTCCATGACCACTGACATCACAATGTTCCATGACCCCTGTCATCAAAATGTTCCCTGACGCTTTTCATCAAATTGCTCCATGACCCTGTCATCACAATGCTCCCTGCCCTTCTCATCACAATGCACCACACACTTGTCATCAAAAGCCTCCATGACCTTTGTCATCACAAAGCTCCATGACCCTTGGCATCACAATACTCCATGCCATTGTCATCACAATGCTCCATGAACACTCTCATCACATTGCTCCCTGCCCTTGTCATCACAATGCTCAATGGCCTTTTCATCACAATGATCCATGCAATTGTCATCATCATACTCCTCAAGCTTGTCATCCGAATGCTCCATGAAGCTTGTCATCACAATGCTCCATGACCCCTGTCATCACAATGCTCCATGACACCAGTTATCACAATGCTCCATGCCCCTTGTCACTACAGTGCTCCATGACGCCCGTCATCATAATTATCCATGGTCTACTCATCACAATGCTCCCCAGTCTTGCCATCACAATGCTCCATGCCCTGGTCATCAGTATTCTCCACGTCCTTGTCATCACAATGCTCTTTGACACATCTCATCACAATTTTACATGCTCTTTTCATCAAAATTGTCCATGCACTTGTCATCGCAATGCCCCATGACACCTGTCATAACAAGCTCCATGCCTTTGTCATCAAAATGCTTCATACATTTTCATCAAAATTCTCAGTATCCGTTTTCATCAAAGTGCTCCATGCCCTGGTCATCACAATGCTCCATGTCCCTTGTGATCACAATGCTCCAAGCTGCTGTCATCACAATGCTCCATTATCTTTGTCATCACAATCCTCCATGACACTTGGCATCACAATGCTCCATGACATTGTCATCTCCATGGACCATGACATATGTCATCACAACGCTCCCTGTCACCTGTCTTCACAATATTTTATGACCTTGAAAAAACAATGCTCCATGCCCTTGTCATCACAATGCTTCATGACACTTGTCATCACAATGCTCCAAGCCCTTGTCATAACAATGCTCCATGCCCTTGTCATCACAATGCTAAATGACCCATGTCATCACAGTGTTCCCTGACACCTGTCATCACAATGCTCCTTGCCCCTTGTCTGTACAGTGCGCCATGATGCTCATCATCACAATTACCCAAGGTCTTCTCATCACAATGCTTCACGGTTTTACCATCACAATGCTCCATGCCCTGGTCATCTCAATGCTCCATGTCCATTGTCATCACAATTCTCCACGTCCTTGTCATCACAATGCTTCTTGACACTTCTCTTCACAATGATATATGCTCTTGTCATCACAATTCTGCATGCACTTGTCATCACAGTGCTCCATGACCCCTGTCATACCAAGCTCCATGTGCTTGTCATCACGATGTTTCAAGACCTGATCATTAAAATTCTCAATGGCCCTTGTCATCACAATGATCCATGCCCTTGTCATCACAATGCTCCTTTACCTTTGTCATCAGAATCCTCCATGACACTTGGCATCACAATGCTCCATATCATTGACATCACAATGGACCATGACATATGTCATCAAAATGCTCCCTGACACCTGTCTTCACAATAATCCATGACGTTGTCATCACAATGCTCCATGCTCTTGTCATCACAATGCACCATTCCCACTGTCATCACAATAATCCATGAAACTTGTCAGACCAATGCTCCATGCCCCTGTCATCACAATGCTCCATGCCCTTGACATCCCAATGCTCCGTGACCCCTGTCATCACAAGGCTCCGTGACTCCATTCATCACAATCCTTCATGATCTTTGTCCTCACAATGGTCAATGCCCTCGTCATCACAAGTCTCTTTGACATATGTCACCACAATGCTCCATGAACTTTTCATCACAATGCTCCGTGACCCTTGTCATCACAATGCTCCATGCCTTTCTCAGCACAATACTCAATGAGACTTGTTATCACAATGCTCCATGCGCTTGTCAACACAATGCTCCACCAGCTTGTCATCACAATGCTCCATGCACTTCTCTTCAAAATGCTCTGTCACCACTGATATCACAATGTTCCATCAGTAGTCATCAGAATACTCCCTCACCCTTGTCATCACAATGTTCCATGACCCCTGTCATCACAATACTACATGCCCTTATCATCACAGTGCTCCATGACACCTGACATCACAGTGCTCCATAACCCATGTCATCAAAATGCTCCATGACCCTTTTCATCACAATGTTCCATGACCCTTGGCATCACAATGCTCCATGTCATTGTCATCACAATGCTCCATGAACCTTCTCGTCACATTGCTCCATGCCCCTGTGATCACAAATCTCCATGACACTTGTCATCAAAATGCTCGATGCCCTTCTCATAGCATTGCTCCATGCCCTTGTCATTACAGTTCTCCATGAACCCTGTACCACAGTATTCCGGGCCCTTGTCATCACAATGCTCCATGCCCACTCTCATAACAATAATCCATGAAACTTTTCAGACGAATTCCACATGGCCTTGTCATCACAATGCTCCATTACCTCTGTCATAACAATGCTCCATGATCCCTGTCTTCACAATGTTCCACAGCCTTGTCATCACAAGGCTCCATGTCCCTTGTCATCACAAGGCTCCAAGACCCATGTACTCACAGTGCTTCATGCCCTTGTCATCACAAAGATCCATGATGGATGTCATCAGAATGCTCCATGGCTTTCTCATCGCAATGCTCCTTTCCCTTGTCATCAGAATGCTCCAAGACCCCTGTAATCACAATGCTCCATGCCCATTTACATCAGAATGCTCCATGAGACTTGTCATCACAAGGCTCCATGGTTTTCTCATCACAATGCTCCAGGACCTTGTCATCACAATGCTCCATTCCCTTGTCATCACAATGCTCCATGACTGCCGTCATCACAATTTTCCATGAATATTTTCAGCCCAATGTTCCATGACATTCTCATCACAATGCTCCATGACCCCTGTCATCACAATGCTCCATGATGACTGTCATCACAGTGCTCCATGACCCCTGACAAAACAGTGATCCGGGACTCTTGTCATCAAAATGCTCCATGACACTTGTCATCACAATGATCCTGCCCTTGTCATCCCAATGCTCCAAGAACCTGTAATCACAATGCTCTGTGACACATGTCATCACAGTGTTCCATGACACTTGTCATCACAATGCTCCATGCCTTTGTCATCAAAATGCTCCATGAACTTGTCATCACAATGCTCCATGCCCTTCTCATCACAATGCACCACGACCTTGTCATCAAAATGCTCCATGACCTTTGTCATCACAAAGCTCCATGACCATTGGCATCACAATGCTCCATGCTCCTTTAAATAAAAATGCTCCATGACCTTGTCATCACAATGCTCCATGCCCTTCTCATCACAATGCACCACGACCTTGTCATCAAAATGCTCCATGACCTTTGTCATCACAATACACCATGCCCTTGCCATCACAATGCTCCATGACCTTTGTCATCACATTTCTCAATACACTTGTCATCACAATGCTCCCTAACATTTGTCGTCAGAATGCTCCTTGAACCCTGTCATGAAAAGGCTCCAGGCCTTTTTCATCACAATGCTCCATGCCATTTTCATCACAATGCTCCATGCCATTGTCATCACAATACTCCACAAGCTTGTCATCAGAATGCTCCATGACCCTTGTCATTACAGTGCTCCATGACCGCTGTCATCAGAATTCTCTATAACACCTGCCATCACAATGCTCCATGCCCCTTGTCATTACAGTGCTCCATGACACTCGTCATCACAATTATCCATGGTCTTCTCATCACAATGCTCCACGGTCTTGCCATCACAATGCTGCATGCCCTGGTCATCACAATGCTCCATGTCTTTGGTGATCACAGTTCTCCACGTCCTTGGAATCCCTATGCTCCATGACACTTCTCCTCACAGTGTTAAATGCTTTGTCATCACAATTCTCTATGCACTTTTCATCGCAATGCTCCATGACCCCTGTCATAGCCAGCTCCATGTGGTTGTCATCACAATGCTTCATGAATTGTCATCAAAATTATCAATGGCCCTGGTTATCACAATGCTCCATGCCCTTGTCAACACAATGCTCCAAGCCCTTGTCATCACAATGGACAATGACATATGTCATCACAATGCTCCCTGACACCGGTCTTCACAATAATCCATGACCTTGTCATCACAATGATCCATGCCCTTGTCATAACAATGCACCATGCCCACTGTCATCTCAATAATCCATGAAACTTGTCAGACCAATGCTCCTTGCCCCTGTCATCACAATGCTCCATGCGCTTTTCATCACAATGCTCCAAGAACCCTGTAATCACAATGCTCTATGACCCTTTTCATCAGAATACTCCATGAGAATTTTCATCACAAGGCTCCATGGTCTTCTCATCACAATGCTCCAGCACCATGTCATCACAATGCTCCATTCAATTTCATCACAATGTTCTATGACACCTGTCATCACAATAATCCAAGAACATTTTCAGCCCAATGTTCCATGACCTTCTCATCAGAATGCTTCATGACCCATGTCATCAAAATGCTCCATGACCACTGTCATCAAAATGCTCCATGACCATTGTCATCACATTGATCCATGCCCTTGTCATCCCAGTGTTCCATGGCCCCTGTAATCACAATGCACTGTGACGCGTGTCATCACATTGCTCCGTGACCCTTGTCATCACAATGCTCCATGGTTTGTCAGCAAAATGCTACATGACATTGTCATCACAATGCTCCATGCGCTTGTAATCATAATTCTCCATTACCATTGTCATCAAAATCCTCCATGAACCTTGGGATCACATTGCTTCAAGCCCTTTTCATCAAAATGCTCCATGTTACTTGAAATCAAAATGATACATGAACTCTGTCATCACAATGCTCCAAACACTTGTGATCACAATATTCCATAACACTTGTCATCACAACACACTTTGATGCCTGTCATCACAATTATCCATGGACTTCACATGACAATGCTCCATGAACTTTGTCATCACAATGCTCAATAAACTTATCATCACAATGCTCCCTGTCATTTCTCGTTAGAATGCTCCTTGAACCGTGTCATGAATAGATTCCATGCACTTTTCATTACAATGCTCCATGCCATTGTCATCACAACACTTCACAAGCTTGTCATCAGTGTCCTCCATGACCCTTGTCATCACAATGCTCCATGATACTTGTCATCACTATGCTCCACGCCTATGTCATTACAGTGCTCCATGACGCTCGTCAGCACAATTATCCATGGTTTTCTCATCACAATGCTCCACGGTCTTGCCATCACAATGCTCCATGACACTTCTCATCACAATGTTACATGGTCTTGTCATCACAATTCTCCATGCACTTGTCATCGCAATGCTCCATGACCCGTCATAGCAAGCTCCATGTGCTTTTCATCACAATGCTTCACAACCTTGTCATCAAAATTCTCAATGGCGCTTGTCATCACAATGCTCCATGCCCTTTTCATCACAATGCTCCATGCACTTGTCATCACAATGCTCCATGACCCCTGTCATCACAATGCTCCGTGACTTCAGTCATCACAAAGCTTCATGACCTTTGTCCTCACAATGGCCCATGCCCTCGTCACACAAAGCTCTGTGACCTTTGTCACCACAATGCTCCATGCCCCTGTCATCTCAATGCTCCATGCCCACTGTCATCACAATAATCCATGAAATTTGTCAGACCAATGTTCCATGACACTGTCATCATATTGCTCCATGCCCTTGTCCTCACAATGATCCATGACCGCTGTCATCACAGTGCTCCGTGACTCCAGTCATCACAATGATTCATGACCTTTCTCATCACAGTGGTCGATGCCCTCGTCACACAAGGCTCTAGGATCTTTTTCACCATAATGCTCCATGAAATTTTCATCACAATACTCTGTGTCCCTTGTCATCACAATGCTCCATGCCTTTGTCAGGACAATGCTCCATGACACTTGTCATCAAAATGCTCCATGCGCTTGTCATCACAATGCTCCAAGACCCCTGTAATCACAATATTCTATATCCTTGTCATCACAAATCTCCATGACGCATGTCATCAGAATGCTCCATTGCCTTCTCATCACAATGCTCCATGCCCTTGTAATCACATTGCTTCAAAACCCCTGTAATCTCAATGCTCCATGCACCTTTTCATCAGAATGCTCCATGCCCTTGTAATCACATTGCTTCAAAACCCCTGTAATCTCAATGCTCCATGCACCTTTTCATCAGAATGCTCCATGCCCTTGTCATCACAATGCTCCATGACCCATGTCATAGCAATGTTCCAAGCCCTTGTCATCAAAATGCTCCATTACCTTTGTCTTCACAATCCTCCATGACACTTGGTATCACAATGCTCCATGCCATTGTCATTAAAATGGACAATGACATATGTCATCACAATACTCCCTGACACCTGTCTTCACAATACGCCATGACCTTGTCATCACAATATTCCATGCCCTTGTCATCACAATGCGCCATGCCCACTGTCATCACAATAATCCATGAAACATGTCAGACCAATGTTCCATGCCCCTGTCATCAAAATGCTCCATGCCCTTCTCATCACAATGCTCCATGACCCCTGTCATCACAATGCTCCGTGACTCCAGTCATCACAATGCTTCATGACCCTTGGCATCACAGTGCTCCATGCCATTTTCATCACAATGCTCAATGAAATCTCTCATCAAATTGCTCCATGCCCTTGTCATCACAATGCTCCATTACACCTATCATAACAATGCTCCATGACCCCTGCCATCACAATGTTCCACGGCCTTGTCATCACAAGGCTCCATGACCCTTGTCATCACAATGCTCCAAGACCTCTGTAATCACAATTCTCCATGCCACTTTTCATCTCAATGCTCCATGAACACTGTCATCACAATGCACCATGCCCATCATCATAATGATTCATGCTATTGTCATCACAATGAAATCAAAATGCTCCATGTCCTCTGTCATCACAATGCTCCAAACCCTTCTGATCACAATGTTCCATAACACTTGTCATCACATGCCCCATGAAGCTCGTCATCACAATTATGCAAGGTCTTCTCATCACAATGCTCCTTGACCTTTGTCACCACAATGCTCAATACACTTGGCATCACAATGCTCGCTGACTCTTGTCATCAGTATGCTCCTTGAACACTGTCATGACAAGGCCCCATGCCTTTTTCATCACAATGATCCATTCCCTTTTCATCTCAATGAGCCAAGACCCCTGTTATCACAATGCTCCGTGACTCCAGTCATCACAATGCTTCATGACATTTGTTATCACAATGGTCCATGACCTCGTCACACAAAGCTCTGTGACCTCTGTCACCACAATGCTCCATGAAATTTTTATCACAATGCTCTGTGACCCTTGTCATTCCAAAGCTCCATGCCTTTGTCAGCACAATGCTCCATGACCCTTTTCATCACAATGCTCGATGCACGTGTCAGCAAAATGCTCCATAACCCATGTCATCACAATGCACCATGCACTTGTCATCACAATGCTCCACATCCTTGTCATCAAAATGCTCTATAAACCTTGTCATCACAATGCTCCATGCACTTCTCCTCAAAATGCCTTCTCACCACTGATATCACAATGTTCCATCACTAGTCATCACAATACTCCCTCACCCCTGTCATCACAATATTCAATGACACCTGTAATCACAATTCTCCATGCCCTTGTCATCACAAAGCTCCATGACGCATGTCATCAGAATGCTCCATGGCCTTCTCATCACAATGCCCCATGCCCTTGTCATCACAATGCTCCAACACCCCTGTAATCACATTGCTCCATGCCCCTTTTCATCTCAATGCCCCATGAACCCTGTCATCACAATGCACCGTGCCCATCACCATAATATTTCATGCTATTGTCATCACAATGAAATCAAAATGCTCAATGACCTCTGTCATCACAATGCACCAAACCCTTCTGATCACAATGTTCCATAACACTTGTCATCACAATGCCCCATGACGCTTGTCATAACAATTATCCATGGTCTTCTCATCACAATGCTCCATGATCTTTGTCATCACAAGGCTCAATACACTTATCATCACAATGCTCCCTGACAGTTTTCATCAGTATGCTCCTTGAACCCTGTCATGACAAGGCTCCATGCATTTTTCATCACAATGATCCATTCCCTTTTCCTCACAATGCTCCAAGACCCCTGTAATCACAATGCTCCATGTCCTTGTCATCACAAAGCTCCATGACGCATGTCATCAGAATGCTCCATTGCCTTCTCATCACAATGCTCCATGCCCTTGTAATCACATTGCTTCAAAACCCCTGTAATCTCAATGCTCCATGCACCTTTTCATCAGAATGTTCCATGCCCTTGTCATCACAATGCTCCATGACCCTTGTCATCGCAATGTTCCAAGCCCTTGTCATCAAAATACTCCATTACATTTGTCATCACAATCCTCAATGACACTTGGTATCACAATGCTCCATTCCATTGTCATCACAATGGACAATGACATATTTCATCACAATGCTCCCTGACACCTGTGTTCACAATATTCAATGACCTTGTCATCACAATGTTACTTGTCCTTGTCATCACAATGTGCCATGCCCAATGTCATCACAATAATCCATGAAACATGTCAGACCAATGTTCCATTCCCCTGTCATCACAATGCTCCATGCCCTTGTCATTACAATGCTCCATGGCCCGTTTTATCACAATGCTCTGTGACTCCAGTCATCACAATGATACATGACCTTTCTCATCACAATGGTCCATGCCCTCGTCACACAAGGCTCTGTGATCTTTGTCACCACAATGCTCCAGGTAATTTTCATCACAATGCTCTGTGTCCCTTGTCATCACAATGCTCCATGCCTTTGTCAGCACAATGCTCCATGACACTTGTCATCAAAATGCTCCAAGCCCTTGTCATCACAACACTCCATGCCTTTGTCATCATAATGCTCCATGACCTCTGTCATCACAATGATCACTGACACCTGTCATCACAATGCTCCATTCCCCTTGTCAGTACAGTGCTCCATGATGCTCGTCATCACAATTACCCAAGGTCTTCTCATTACAATGCTTCAGGGTTTTACCATCAAAATGCTCCATGCCCCTGTCATCACAATGCTCCATGCCCTTGACATCCCAATGCTCCATGGCCGCTCTCATCACAATGCTCCGTGACTCCATTCATCAAAATGCTTCATTATCTTTGTGATCACAATGGTCAGTGCCCTCGTCCTCACAAGGCTCTGTGACCTGTCACCACAATGCTCCATGAACTTTGCATCACAATGCTCCATGACCCTTGTCATCACAATGCTCCATGCCTTTCTCAGCACAATACGCAAAGACACTTGTCATCACAATGCTCCATGCATTTGCAACACAATGCTCCACCAGGTTCTCATCACAATGCTCCCTGCACTTCTCATCAAAATGCTCTGTCACCACTGATATCACACTGTTCCATAACTAGTCATCACAATACTCCCTCACCCTTCTCATCACAATGTTCCATGACCCCTGTCATCACAATACTACATGCACTTATCATCACAGTGCTCCATGACCCCTGACCTCAAAATGCTCCATAACACATGTCATCAAAATGCTCCATAACTTTTGTCATCACAAAGCTCAATGACCCTTGGCATCACAATGCTCCATGTCATTGTCATCACAATGCTCCAGGAACCTTCTCATCACATTGCTCCATGCCCTTGTCATCACAAATGTCCATGACGCTTGTCATCACAATGTTCGATGCCCTTCTCATAACAATGCTCCATGCCCTTGTCATTACAGTCCTCCATGAACCCTGTACCACAGTGTTGCAGGCCCTTGTCATCACAGTGCTCCAGGCCCACTCTCATCACAATAATCCATGAAACTTTTCAGACCAATGCCCCATGGCCTTGTCATCACAATGCTCCCTTACCACTGTCATAACAATGCTCCATGATCCCAGTCATCACAATGTTCCACAGCCTTGTCATCACAAGGCTCCATGACCCTTGTCATCACAAGGCTCCATACACATGAAATCACAATGCTCCATGTCCTTGTCATCACAAAGCTCCATGATGCATGTCTTCGGAATGCTCCATGGCTTTCTCATCACAATGCACCATTCCCTTGTCATCAGAATGCTCCACGACCCCTGTAATCACAATGCTCCATGCCCATTTTCATTAGAATGCTCCATGAGAATGTCATCACAAGGCTCCATGGTTTTCTCATCACAATGCTCCAGGACCTTGTCATCACAATGCTCCTTTCTCTTGTCATCACAATGCTCCATGACTCCTGTCATCACAATACTCCATGAACATTTCAGCACAGTGTTCCATGACATTCTCATCACAGTGCTCCTTGACACCTGTCATTACAATGCTTCATGACCAATGTCATCACAACGCTACATGACCTCTGACAACACAATGATCCGGGACTCTTGTCATCAAAATGCTCCATGACACTTGTCATCACAATGATCCATGCCCTTGTCATCACAATGCACCATGCACACTGTCATCACAATAATCCATGAAACTTGTCAGATTAATGTTCCATGCCCCTGTCATCACAATGCTCCATGCCCTTGTCAACACAATGCTCCATGACACCTGTCATCACAATGCTCCGTGACTCCAGTCGTCACAATGCTTCATGGCCTTTGTCATCACAATAGTCCATGCCCTGGTCACACAAGGCTCTGTGATCTTTGTCACCACAATGCTCCATGCCCTTGTCATCATAATGCTCCTTGCACACTGTCATCACAATAATCCATGAAAATTGTCAGAGCAATGATCCATGCCCTCGTCACACGAGGCTCTGTGATCTTTGTCACCACAATGCTCCATGAACTTTTCTTCACAATGCTCTGTGTCCCTTGTCATCACAATGCTCCATGCCTTTGTCAGCACAAAGCTCCATGACACTTGTCATCACAAGGCTCCATGGTCCTCTCATCACAATGCTCCAGGACCTTCTCATCGCATTGCTCCATTCCTTTCTCATCACAATGCTCCATGACCCATGTCATCACAGTACTCCATGAATATTTTCAGCCCAATGCTCCATGAACTTCTCATCACAATGCTCCATGACGCATGTCATCACAATGCTACATGACCACAGCCATCAAAATGATCCATGCCACTTGTCATCAGAATATTCCATGCACTTGTCATCCCCATGCTCCATGACCCCTGTAATCACAATGGTCCTTGACGCTTGTTGTCACATAGCTCCATGACACTTGTCATCAAGGTGCTCCATGTATTTGTCAGCAAAATGCTACATGACCTTGTCATCACAATGCTCCATGCACTTGTCCTCACAATTCTCCATTACCTGTGTCATCACAATCCTCCATGAACTTTGGGATCACATTGCTTCATGCCCTTGTCATCACAATGCTCCATGATTCTTGAAATAAAAATGATCCATGACCTCTCTCATCACAATGCTCCAAACACTTGTGATCACAATGTTCCATAACACTTGTCATCACAACGCTCCATAACACTTGTCATCACAACGCTCCATGATGCCTGTCATCACAATAATCCATGCCCTTGTCATCACAATGCTCCATGAACTTTTTCATCACAATGCTCAATACACTTGTCATCACAATGCTCCCTGACACTTTTCCTCAGAATGCTCCTTGAATCCTGTCTTGAAAAGTCTCCATGCCTTTTTCATCAAAATGCTCCATGCCCTTTTTCTCACAATGCTCCATTCCATTGTCATCACAATACTCCACAAGCTTGTCATCAGAATGCTCCAAGACCCTTGTCATCACAATGCTCCATGACCCATCTCATCACAATGCTCCATGACCCATGTCATCACAATGCTCCATGAAACCTGACAACACAAAGATCCGGGACTTTTGTCATCAAAATTCTCCATGACCCTTGTCATCACAATGATCCATTCCCTTGTCATCATAATGCTCCATTACCTTTGTCATCACAATGCTCCCAGCCCTTGTCATCACATTGCTCCATTACATTTGTCATCACATTTCTCCATGACACTTGGCATCACAATGCTCAATGCCATTGTCATCACAATGCACCGTGACATATGTCACCACAATGCTCCCTGACACCTTTCTTCACAATAATCAATGACCTTGTCATCACAATGCTCCATGCGCTAGTTATCACAATGTGCCATGCCCTCTGTCATCACAATAATCCATGAAATATGTCAGACCAATGCTCCATGCCCCTTTCTTCCCAATTCTCCATGCCCTTGTCATCACAATGTTCCATGACCCCTGTCATCAAAATGCTCCGTGACTCCAGTCATCACAATGCTTCATGACATTTTTCATCACAATGTCCCATGCCACTTTTCATCTCAATGCTGCATGAACCCTGTCATCACAATGCACCATGCCCATCATCATAATGCTTCATGCTATTGTCATCACAATGAAATCAACATGCTCCATGACCTCTGACACCAAAATGCCCCAAACCCTTGTGATCACAATGTTCCATAACACTTGGCATCACAACGCCCCATTACGCTCGTCATCACAATTATCCATGGTCTTCTCATCACAAAGCTCCATGACCTTTGTCATCACAATGCTCAATACACTTGTCATCTCAATGCTCCCTGACACTTGTCCTCAGTATGCTCTTTGAACCCTGTCATGACAAGGCTCCATGCATTTTTCATCAAAATTATCCATGCCCTTTTCATCACAATGCTCCAAGACCCCGGTAATCACAATGCTCCATGTGCTTGTCTTCACAAAACTCCATGACGCATGTCATCAGAAAGCTCCATGGCCTTCTCATCACATGCTCCATGCCCTTGTCATCTCCATGCTCCAAGACGCCATTAATTACAATGCTCCATGCCGCTTTTCATCAGAATGCTCCATGAGAATTGTCATCACAAGACTCCATGGTCTGCTCAGCACAATGCTCCAGGACCTTGTCATCACAATGCTCCATTCCCTTGTCATCACAATGCTCCATGACCCCTGTCATCAGAATACTCCATGAACATTTTCAGCTCAATGATCCATGACCTTCTCATCACAATGCACCATGACCCCTGTCATCACAATGCTCCATGCCCACTGTCATCCCCGCGCTCCATGACCCCTCACAACACAATGATCCGGGACTCTTGTCATCAAAAATCTCCATGATACTTGTCATCACAATGATCCATGCCCTTGTCATCCCAATGCTCCATGACACCTTTAATCAGAATATTCCATGACGCTTGTCATCACAATGCTCCATGACCCTTGTCATCACAATGATCCATGACCCCTGTAATCACAATTCTCCATGAACATTTTCAGCCCAATGCTCCATGAACGTCTCATCACAATGCTCCAAGGCCCCTGTAATCACAATGCTCCATGCCCCTTTTCATCTCCGTGCTGCAGGAACCCTGTCATCACAATGAACCATGCCCATCATCATAATATTTCATGCTATTTTCATTACAATGAAATCAAAATGCTCCATGACCTCTGTCATCACAATGTTCCAAACCCTTGTGATCACAGTGTTCCATAAAACTTGTCATCACAATGCCCCATGACGCTCTTCATCACAATTATCCATGGTCTTCTCATCACAATGCTCCATGACCTTTGTCATCACAATGTTCAATACACTTCTCATCACAATGCTCCCTGACACCTGTCGTCATTATGCTCCTTGAACCCAGTCATGACAAAGCTCCATGACATTTTCATCACAATGATCGATGCCCTTTTCTTCACTATGTTCCAAGACCCATATAATCACAATTCTCCATGCCCCTTTTCATCAGAATGCTCCATGAGACTCGTCAATACAAGGCTCCAATGCTTTCTTATCACAGTGCTTCAGTACCTTGTCATCACAATGCTCCATTCCCTTGTCATCACAATGCTCCATGACCCCCGCCTTCACAATACTCCATGAATATTTTTAGCCCAATGCTCTATGACCTTTTCATCACAATGCACCATGAACCTGTCACCAAAATGCTCCATTACCACTGTCATCACAATGCTCCATGACCCCTGACAACACAATGATCCGGGACTCTTGTCATCAAAATGCTCCATGACCCATGTCATCACGATGATCCATGCCCTTGCCATCCCAATGCTCCATGACCCCTGTAATCACAATGCTCCGTGACGCTTGTCATCACAGTGCTCCATGATTGTTGTCATCAAAATGCTCCATGCCTTTGTCAGCAAAATGCTTCATTACATGGTCATCACAAAGCTCCATGCACTTGACATCACAATACTCCATTCCAATTGTCATCAAAATCCTCGGTGAACCTTGGGTTCACATTGCTTCATGCCCTTGTCATCACAATGCTCCATGCTCCTTGAAATGAAAATGATCCACGACCTCTATCATCACAATGCTCCAAACCCTTGTGATCACAATGTTCCATAACACTTGTCATCACAACGCTCCATGAGGCCTGTCATCACAATGCTGCATGAAATTTGTCATCAAAATGCTCAATACACTTGTCATCACAATGCTCCCTGACACTTGTCGTCAGAATGCTCCTTGAACCCTGTCATGAAAAGGTTCCATGCCTTTTTCATCACAATGCTCCATGCCCTTTTCATCACAATGCTCCATGACAGTGTCATCACAATACTCCACAAGCTTGTCAACAGAATGCTCCATGACCCCTGTCATCACAATGATCCATGACACCTGTCATCAAAATGCCCAATTTCCCTTGTCATTACAGTGCTCCATGACGCTCGTCATCCCAATTATACATGACCTTCTCATCACAATGCTCCACGGTCTTGCAATCACAATGCTCAATGCCCTGGTCATTACAGTGCTCCATGTCCCTTGTCATCACAATTCTCCACGTCCTTGTCATCACAATGCTCCATGACATTTCTCGTCACAAAGTTACATGCTATTGTCATCACAATTATCCATGCAGTTGTCATCACAATGCTCCATGACACCTGTCATAGCAAGTTCCATGTGCTTGTCATCACAATGTTTCACGACGTTGGCATCAAAATTCTCAGTGGCCTTGGTCATCACAATGCTCCATGCCCTTGTCATTACAATGCTCCATGAGACTTCTCATCACAATGCTCCAAGCGCTTTTCATCACAATGCTCCATTACTTTTGTCATCACAATCCTCCATGGCACTTGTCATCACAATGATCCATGCCATTGTCATCACAATGCACCATGACATAGGTCATCACAATGCTCCCTGACACCTGACTTCACAATACTCCATGACCTTTTCTTCACAGTGCTCCATGCCCTTGCATTCACAATGTGCAATGGCCACTGTCATCACAATAATCCATGAAATTTTTCAGACCGATGCTCCATGCCCCTGTCATCACAATGCTCCATGCACTTGTCATCACAATGCTCCATGACACATGTCATCACAATGCTCCGTGACTCCAGTCATCACAATGCTTCAAGACTTTGTCATCACAATGGTCCATGCCCTCATCATCACAAGTCTCTGTGACTTTTGTCACCAAAATGTTCCATGAACTTTTCATCACAATGCTCTGTGACCCTTGGCATCACAATGCTCCATGCCTTTGTCAGCACAATATTCCATGACACTTGTCATCACAATGCTCTATGAGCTTGTCAGCACAATGCTCCATGACCGATGTGATCACAATGTGCCATGCGGTTGTCATCACAGTGCTCCACATCCTTGTCATCACAATGCTCCATAAACATTGTCATCACAAGGCTCCATGCACTTCTCATGAAAATGCTCTCTCACCACTGATATCACAATGTTCCATCACTAGTCATCACAATACTCCCTCACCACTGTCATCACAATGTTCCATGACCCCTATCATCACAATGTTACATGCCGTTATCATCACAATGCACCAATCCCTTGTCATCAAAATGCTCCATGACCTTTGTCATCACAAAGCTCCATGACCCTTGGCATCACAATGCTCCATGCCATTGTCATCACAATGCTTCATGAAGACTCTCATCACCTTGCTCCATGCCCTTGTCATCACAAAGCTCCATGACACTTCTCATCACAATGTTCGATGACCTTCTCATCACAATGCTCCATGACCTTTTCATTAAAATCCTCCTAGACCCATGTATCACAGTGTTCCGTGTCCTTGTCATCACAATGCTCCATGCCCAGTCTCATCACAAAAATCCATGAAAATTTTCAGACAAATGCTCCATGCCCTTTTCATCACAAAGCTCCATGACGCATGTCATCAGAATGCTCCATGGCCTTCTCATTCACAATGCTCCATGCCCTTGTCATCACAATGCTCCAAGACACCTGTAATCACAATGCTCCATGCCACTTTTCATCTCAATGCTCCATGAACCCTGTCATCACAATGCAGCAGGCCCATCACCATAATGCTTCATGCTGTTGTCTTCACAATGAAATCAAAATGCTCCATGACCTCTGTCATCACAATGCTCCAAACCCTTGTTATCACAATGTTCCCTAACACTTGTCATCACAACGCCCCATGACGCTCGTCATCACAGTTATCCATGGTCTTCTCATCACAATGCTCCATAACTTTTGTCATCACAATGCTCAATACACTTGTCATCACAATGCTCCCTGACACTTGCCATCAGTATTCTCCTTGAACACTGTCATGACAAGTCTCCATGCCTTTTTCATCACAATGATCCATGCCCTTTTCATCACAATGCTCCAAAACCCATGTAATCACTATGCTCCTTGCACTGGTCATCACAAAGCTCCATGACGCATGTCATCAGAATGCTCCTGGACATCTCTCACGATGCTCCACGCCCTTGTAAACACAATGCACCAAGACCCCTGTAATCACAATGCTCCATGCCACTTTTCATCAGAATGCTCGATGAGACTTCTCATCACATGGGTCCATGGTCTTCTCATCACAATGCTCCATGCCATTGTCATCACAATACTCCAGAAGCTTGTCATCAGAATGCTCCATGACCCTTGTCATCACAATGCTCCATGCCCCTTGTCATTACAGTTCTCCATGACGCTCGTCATCACAATTATCCATTGTCTTCTCATCACAATGCTCCACTGTCTTGCCATCACAATGCTCCATGACACTTCAACTCACAATGTAACATGCTCTTGTAATCACATTCTCCATGCACTTGTCATCGCAACGCTCCATGACCCCTGTCATAACAACCTCCATTTGCTTTTCATCACAGTGCTTCACGAACTTGTCATCAAAATTCTCAAAAGCGCTTTTCATCACAATGCTCCATGACCATTGTCATCACAATGCTCCAAGCCCTTGTCATCAGAATGCTCCATTACCTTTGTCTTCACAATGCTCCATGACAATTGGCATCACAATTCTCCATGCCATTGTCATCACAATGGAACATGACATATGCCATCACAATGCACCCTGACACCTGTCTTCACAATACTCCATGACCTTGTCATCACAATGCTCCATGCCCTTGTCATCACAATGCGCCATGCCAACTGTCATCACAATAATCCATGAAACTTGTCACAGCAATGCTCCATGCCCGTCATCACAATGCTCCATTCCCTTGTCATCACAATTCTCTGTGACTCCAGTCATCACAATGCTTCATGAACTTTGTCATCACAATGGTCCATGCCCTCGTCATCACAAGGTTCTGTGAACATTGTCACCAAAATGCTACATGAACTTTTCATCCCAATGCTCTCTGAGCCTTGTCATCACAATGCTGTATGCCTTTGTCAGCACAATGCTCCATGACCCTTGTCATCACAATGCTCCATGCGCTTGTCAGCACAATGCTCCATGACCCATGTCATAACAGTGCACCATGCACTTGTCATCACAATGCTCCCCAAACTTGTCATTACAATACTCCATAAACATTATCATCACAAAGCTCCATGCACTTCGAATCAAAATGCTCTCTCACCACTGATATCACAATTTTCCATCACTAGTCATCACAATACTCCCTCACCCCTGTCATCACAATGTTCCATGGCCTCGTCATCACAATGTTCCATGACCCAAGTAATCACAATGCTCCATACCCCTTTTCATCTAAATGCTCCATGAACTCTGTCATCACAACGAACCATGCCCGTCATCATAATGCTTCATGCTATTGTCTTCACAATGATATCAAAATGCTCCATGACCTCTGTCATCACAATGCTCCAAACCCATGTGATCACAATGCTCCATAACACTTGTTATCACAACGCCCCATGAGGCTCGTCATCACAATTATCCATGAACTTCTCATCACAATGTTCCATGACATTTGTCATCACAATGCTCAATACACTTGTCATCACAATGCTCCCTGACACTTGTCGTTAGTATGCTCCTTGAACCCTGTCATGACAAGGCTACATGCCTTTTTCATCACAATGATCCATTCCCTTTTCATCACAATGCTCCAAGACCCCTGTAATCACAATGCTCCATGCCCTGGTCTTTACAAAGCTCCATGACGCATGTCATCAGAATGCTCCTTGGACATCTCTCACAATGCTCCATGCCCTTGTAATCACAATGCTCCAAGACCCCTGTAATCACAATGCTCCATGCCCCTTTTCATCAGAATGCTCCATGAGACTTCTCATCACAAGGGTCCACGGTCTTCTCATCAGAGTGCTCCAAGAGCTTGTCATCACAATGCTCCATGACCCTTTTCATCAGAATCCTCCATGAACATTTTCATCTCAATGCTCCATGATATTCTCATCACAATGCTCCATGACCCCTGTCATCACAATGCTCAATGCTCCTTGATATCAAAATGATCCATGACCTCTGTCATCACAGTGCTCCAAACCCTTGTGATCACATTGTTCCATAACACTTGTCATCACAACGCTCCATGTTGCCTGTCATCACAATACTCCATGCCCTTGTCATCACAATGTTCCATGACCTTTGTCATCACAATGCTCAATACACTTTTCATCACAATGCTCCCTGACACTTGTCGTCAGAATGCTTCTCGAAACCTGTCATGAAAAGGCTCTATGCCTTTTTCATCACAATGCTCCATGCCCTTTTCATCACAATGCTCCATGCCATTGTCATCACAATACTCCACAAGCTTGTCATCAGAATGCTCCATGACACTTGTCATCACAATTCTGCATGACCCCTGTCATCAAAATGCTCTTTGACACCTGTCATCACAATGCTCCATGCCCCTTGTCATTACAGTTCTCCATGACGCTCGTCATCACAATTATCCATGGTCTTCTCATCACAATGCTCCACGGTCTTGCCATCACAATGCTCCATGACACTTCAAATCACAATGTTACATGCTCTTGTAATCACATTCGCCATGCACTTGTCATCGCAATGCTCCATGACCCCTGTCATTGCAAGCTCCATGTGCTTTTCATCACAGTGCTTCACGAACTTGTCATCAAAATTCTCAAAAACCCTTGTCATCACAATGCTCCATGCCCTTTTCATCACAATCATCCATGACACTTGTCATCACAATGCTCAATGCCATTGTCATTAAATTCACCATGACATAGGTCATCACAATGCTCCCGGACACCGGACTTCACAATAATCCATGACCTTTTCTTCACAGTGCTCCATGATCTTGTCATCACAATGTGCAATGCCCACTGTCATCACAATAATCCATGAAATTTTTCAGACCGATGCTCCATGCCCCTGTCATCACAATGCTCCTTGCTCTTGTCATCACAATGCTCCATGACACCTGTCATCACAATGCTCCGTGACTCCAGTCATCACAATGCCTCAAGACATTGTCATCACAATGGTCCATGCCCTCATCATCATAAGTCTCTGTGACCTTTGTCACCACAATGCTCCATGAACTTTTAATCACAATGCTCTGTGACCCTTGGCATCATAATGCTCCATGCCTTTGTCAGCACAAGGTTCCATGACACTTGTCATCACAATACTCCATGAGCTTGTCAGCACAGTGCTCCATGACCGATGTGATCACAATGTGCCATGCGGTTGTTATCACAATGCTCCACATCCTTGTCATCACAATGCTCCATAAACATTGACATCACAATGCTCCATGCACTTCTCATGAAAATGCTCTCTCACCACTGATATCACAATGTTCCATCACTAGTCATCACAATACTCCCTCACCCCTGTCATCACAATGTTCCATGACCCCTATCATCACTATGCTACATGCAGTTATCATCACAATGCACCACTCCCTTGTCATCAAAATGCTCCATGACCTTTGTCATCACAAAGCTCCATGACCCTTGGCATCACAATGCTCCATGCCATTGTCATCACAATGCTTCATGAAGCCTCTCATCACATTGCTCCATGCCCTTGTCATCAAAAAGCTCCATGACCCTTGTCATCACAATGCTCGATGCTCTTCTCATCACAATGCTCCATGTCCTTGTCCTTACAATCCTCCATGACCCAGGTATCACATTGTTCCGTGTCCTTGTCATCACAATGCTCCATGTCCACTCTCATCACAATAATCCATGAAAATTTTCAGACAAATGCTCCATGGCCTTGTCATCAAAAAGCTCCATGACGCATGTCATCAGAATGCTCCATGGCCTTCTCATCACAATGCTCCATGCCCTTGTCATCACAATGCTCCAACAACCCTGTAATCACAATGCTCCATGCCCCTTTTCATCTCAATGCTCCATGAACCCTGTCATCACAATACACCGTGCCCATCACCATAATATTTCATGCTATTTTCATCACAATGAAATCAAAATTTTCCATGACCTTTGTCATCACAATGCTCCAAACCCTTCTGATCACAGTGTTCCATAACACTTGTCATCACAATGCCCCATGACGCTCCTCATCACAATTATCCATTGTCTTCTCATCACAATGCTCCATGACCTTTGTCAACACAATGTTCAATACACTTGTCATCACAGTGCTCCCTGACACTGGTCTTCAGTATGCTCCTTGAAACCTGTCATGACAGGGATGCATGCCTTTTCTTCACAATGATCCATGCACTTTTCATTACAATGCTCCAAGACCCCTGTCATCACAATTCTCCATGCCCTTGTCATCACAATGCTTCATGAGCCGGCATCACAGTGCTCCGTGAGTCCTGTCATCACAATGCTTCATGACGTTTCTCATCACAATGGTCCATGCCCTCGTCATCACAAGTCTCTGTGACTTTTGTCACCACAATGCTCCATGAACTTTTCATCACAATGCTCTCTGACCCTTGTCATCACAATGCTCTATGCGTTTCTAAGTACAATTCTCTATGACTCTTGTCATCACAATGCTCCATGAGCTTCTCAGCACAATGCTCCATGACCCATGTCATCACAATGTGTCATGTGCTTGTCATCACAATGCTCCACATCCTTGTCATCAAAATGCTGCATAAACCTTGTCATCACAGTGCTCCATGCACTTCTCATCAAAATTCTCTCTCACCACTGATATCACAATGTTCCATCACAAGTTATCCCAATACTCCATCACCCCTGTCATCACAATGTTCCATGTCCCCTGTCATCAAAATGCTACATGCACTTATCATCACAATATTTGATGACCCCTGACATCACAATGTTCCATAACCCCTGTCATCAAAATGCTCCATGACCCTTTTCATCACACTGCTACATGACCCCTGACATCACAGTATTCTATAACCCCTGTAATCAAAATATTCCATGACACTTTTCATCAAATTGCTCCATGACCCTGTCATCAAAATGCTCCCTGCCCTTCCCTTCACAATGCACCATGCCCTTGACATCAAACTGCTCCATGACATTTGTCATCACAAAGCTCCATAACCCTTGGCATCACAATGCCATTGTCATCACAATGCTCCATGAACACTCTCATCAAATTGCTCCATGCACTTGTCATCACAAAGCTCCATGACGATTGTGATACCAATGCTCGATGCCAATCTCATCACAATGCTCCATGCCCACTCTCATCACAATAATCCATGAAACTTTTCAGACCAATGCTGATGCCCTTGTCATCACAATGCTCCGTTACCCCTGTCATAACAATGCTCCATGAAACCTGCCATCACAAGGTTCCACGGCCATGTCATCACAAGACTCCATGACACTTCTCATCACAATGCTCCAAGACACTGTAATCACAATGCTCCATGCACTTGTCATCACAAAACTCCATGACGCATGTCATCAGAATGCTTCATGGCCTTCTTATTCACAATGCTCCATGCCCGTGTCATCACAATGCTCCAAGACACCTTTAGTCACAGTGCTCCATGCCCCTTTTCATCTCAATGCTCCATGAACCCTGTCATCACAATATACCATGCCCATCATCATAATGCTTCTTGCTATTGTTATCACAATGAAATCAAAATGCTCCATGACCTCTGTCATCACAATGCTCCAAACCATTGTGATCATAATGTTCCATAACACTTGTCATCACAATGCCCCATGATGCTCCTCATCACAGTTATCCATGGTCTTCTCATCACACTGCTCCATGAACTTTGTTATCACAATGCTCAATACAGTTGTCATCACAATGCTCCCTGACACTTGTCATCAGTATGCTCCTTGAACACTGTCATGACAAGGCTCCATGCCATTTTCATCACAATGCTCCAAGACCCCTGTAATTACAATGCTCCTTGCCCTTGTCTTAAAAATACTCCACAAGCTTGTCATCAGAATGTTCCATGACACTTGTCATCACAATGCTCCATGACCCCTGTCATCTCAAAGCCCCATGACACATGTCATCACAATGCTCCATGACCCCTGTCATCACAATGCCCCATGACACATGTCATCACCATGCTCCATGAATATTTTCAGCCCAATTCTCTTTGATCTTCTCATCACAGTGCTCTGTGACCCATGTCATCACAATGATCCATGCTCCTTGAAATTAAAATGATCCATGACCTCTGTCATCACAGTGCTCCAAACGATTGTGATCAAATTGTTCCAAAACACTTGCCATCACAACGCTCCATGATGCCTGTCATCACAATATTCCATGCCCGTATCACCACAATGCTCCATGAACTTTGTCATCACAATGCTCAATACACTTGTCATCACAATGCTCCCTGACACTTGTCGTCAGAATGCTCCTTGAACCCTGTCATGAAAAGGCTCCATGCCTTTTTCATCACAATGCTCCATGCCATTGTCATCACAATACTCCACAAGCTTGTCATCAGAATGTTCCATGACCCTTGTCATCACAATGCTCCATGACCCATGTCATCACAATGCTCCATGACACCTGTCATCAAAATGCTCCATGCCCCTTGTCATTACAGTGCTCCATGACGCTCGTCATCACAATTATCCATGGTCTTCTCATCACAATGCTCCACGGTCTTGCAATCACAATTCTCCATGACACTTCTCCTCACAATGTTACATGCTCTTTTAATCACAATTCTCCATGCACTTGTCATTGCAATGCTCCATGACACCTGTCATACCAAGCTCCATGTGCTTTTCATCACAGTGCTTCACGACCTTGTCATCTAAATTCTCAATTGCCCTTGTCATCACAATGTTCCATGCCCTTGTCATCACAATGCTCCATGACCATTGTCATCACAATGCTCCAAGCCCATGTCATCACAATGCTCCAAGACACCTGTAATCACAATGCTCCATGCCCTTTTCAACAGAAAGCTCCATGACGCATGTCATCAGAATGCTTCCCGGCTTTCCCATCACAATGATCCATGCCCTTGTCATCACAATGCTCCAAGCCACCTGTAATCACAATGCTCCATGCCACTTTTCATCTCAATGCTCTGTGAGCCCTGTCATCACAATGCACCATGCCCATCATCATACTGCTTCATGCTATTGTCATCACAATGAAATCAAAATGCTCCATGACCTCTGTCATCCAATGCTCCAAACCGTTGTGATCACAATGTTCATAACACGTGTCATCACAACGCCCCATGACTCTCGTCATCACAATGATCCATGGTCTTCTCATCAAAATGCTCCATAACCTTTGTCATCACAATGCTCAATACACTTGTCATCACAATGCTCCCTGACACTTGTCATCAGTATGCTCCTTGAACCCTGTCATGACAAGTCTCCATGCCTTTTACATCACAATGATTCATGCCCTTTTCATCACAATGCTCCATGCCAATATCATCACAATACTCCACAAGCTTATCATCAGAATGCTCCATGAAAATTGTCATCTCAATGCTCCATGACCCCTGTTATCACAATGTTCCATGACCCCTGTCAAAACAATGCTCCATGACACCTGTCTTCAGAATGCTCCATGAACCTTGTCATTACAGTGCTCCATGATGCTCGTCATCACAGTTATTCATGGTCTTCTCATCACAGTGCTCCACGGTCTTGCCATCACAATGCTCCATTCCCTGGTAATACCAATGCTCCATGTCCCTTGTCATCACAATTCTCCATGTCCTTGTCATCACAATGCTCCATGACACTTCTCATCACAATGTTACATGATCTTGTCATCACAATTCTCCATGCACTTGTCTTCGCAATGCCCTATGAACCGTGTCATAGCAAGCTCCATGCCTTTGTCATCAAAATGCTTCATGACTTTGTCATAAAAGTTCGCAATATCCGTTGTCATCACAATGCTCCATGCCCTTGTCATCACAATGTTCCATGACCCTTGTTATCACAATGCTCCAAGCCATTGTCATCACAATGCTCCATTACCTTTGTCATCACAACCCTCCATTACACATGGCATCACCATGCTCCATGACATTGTCATCTCAATGGACCATGACATATGTCATCACAATGCTCCCTGTCACCTGTCTTCACAGTATTTCATGACCTTGTCATCACAGTGCTCCATGCCCTTGTCATCACAATGCACCATGCCCACTGTCATCACAATAATCCATGAAATTGTAAGTCCAATGTTCCATGACACTGTCATCACAATGCTATATGCCGTTGTCATCACAAAGCTGCATGACGCATGTCATCAGAATGCTCCATTGCATTCTCATCACAATGGTCCATGCCCTTGTCATCACAATGCTCCTAGACCACTTTAATCACAATGCTCCATGCCCCTTTTCATCTCAATGCTCCATGAAACCTGTCATCACAATGCTCCAAACCCTTGTGATCACAATGTTCCATAACACTTGTCATCACAACGCCCCATGATGCTCGTCATCACAATTATCCATGGTTTTCATATCACGATGCTCCATGAACTTTGTCATCACAATGCTCCCTGACACTTGTCGTCAGTATGCTCCTTGAATCCTGTCATGACAAGGCTCCATGCATTTTCCGTCACAATGATCCATGCCCTTTTCATCACCATGCTCCAAGACCCCTGAAATCACAATGCTGCATGCCCTTGTCATCACAAAGCTCCATGACGCATGTCATCAGAATGCTCCATGACCTTCTCATCACAATGCTGCATGCCCTTGTCATCACAATGCTCCAAGACACCTGTAATCACAAGGCTCCATGCCCTTTTCATCTCAATGGTCCATGAACACTGTCATCACAATGCACCCTGCCCATCATCATAATGCTTCATGCTATTGACATCACAATGAAATCATAATGCCCCATGTTCTCTGTCATCACAATGCTGCAATCCCTTGTTATCACAATGTTCCATAACACTTGTCATCACAACTCCCCATGACGCTCGTCTTCACAATTATCCATTGTCTTCTCATCAAAATGCTCCATGACCTTTGTCATCACAATGCTCAATACACTTGTCATCACTATGCTCCCTCACACTTGTCGTCAATATGCTCCTTGAACCCTGTCATGACAATGCTCCATGCCTTTTTCATCACAATGATCCATGCCCTTTTCTTCACAGTGCTCCTAGAACCCTGTAATCACAATGCTCCATGCCCTTGTCATCACAAAGCTCCATGATGCATGTCATCAGAACGCTCCATGTTTTTCTCAGCAGAATGTTCCATGCCCATGTCATCACAATGCTCCATGACCCCTGTCATCACAATACTCCATGAACATTTTCAGTCCAAAGCTCCATGAATTTCTCATCTCACTTCTCCAGAACCCTTGTCATCACAACGCTCCATGACCCCTGACAACACAATGATCCGGGACTCTTGTCATTAAAATTCTCCATAATCCTTGTCATCACAATGATCCATGCCCTTGTCATCCCAATGCTCCATGACCCCTGTAATCACAATGCTCCGTGACACTTGTCATCACAGTGCTCCATGACCCTTGTCATCACAATGCTCCATGCATTTTTCAGCAAAATGCTACATGACCTTGTCATCACAATCCTCCATGACCCTTGGGAACACATTGCTTCATGCCCTTGTCATCTCTGTCTTTCTTTACTGGTTTTTACAGATTTTCGGAAGTCCCTTTTTACCGGTGGTAATTGACAATTCTTTGTAGTGCGGATTTGCATTGTGCACTTACTTGATTGTCCAAAAAGAGCGTATGTGTTTTCTCCTGAATATATTCAGCAGAAAATGCATACGCTCTTTTTGGCCAAGTGCATCATTGTCGAAGTTGTTACGCTTTTCCTGTGCTTAAAAGGCGATTCCAATTTACCTCGTGAAATATGTTTTGTGCAATTCTGCCTCATTTTCAAGTCCACTTCGTTGCCTTCCCTCAACTGATTTTTGGAAGTGAGTTGTCCTTTATTACTCTGCAGGTTTGTGAATTGATCTACCCCGAACTCCAATTTTCAACTCACGTTTTTGTGAGCTGCCCGCAAATCCACAATTTTGCTTCAGGACATATACTGGTTCCGGGGGTGCAGGCTGACACTTTGGTTAATTCTTCTTCCAGACGGGAAATTAGACTGACATATGTCCGTCCAAATGTCTACAGCTACTCTCTGATTGGTTCTCCCTCTTCCCTTTCATCCTCTGCACAATTTGCAAACTGTGCAAAGCAGCAGGTTATAGGGGCTGACTCTCCAAGGTGGGAGATTGATAGTAAAGCAGTTGGATTGCCAAACTGGAGCACAAGGAGAGGAAAAATTAGGAGCCTTTTACAAATCTTATGCCATCACAGGGTGTCCATTCTCTAGGTTTCCCATACATGTTATAACTGTAGTTATATTCCCTTCTACCTGGAGAGTTGGGACCCATGGAATGGGTGGCATGAATTACTGCTTTAAAGGGTCTGCATTTTCTCACCCAATCTCACCAGTCCTCTCATTCCCAAGTGTCCAGCCTTATGTCTCATCTAGCTGTCTTTGAAGATAGCGTCATTCCAGGTTTCATCAGAACCCCTGAATGCATTGTGTAAGAATTTTGCTGTTTTTTTTTTGTTTTATTTTGTTTTTGAAATTCATTTTTATAATGGGTTTGAGCTGATTTTCACCGACGTGTTTATGCCGGTCTAGACACACTTGATTCCCTTATGGAGACATATCAATATATAGGTTTTAAGATTCTTACTAGTCAGATATATTCCTCTGCAGGGAATAGGTGTGTTGAGTCCCGTTCACTGAGGAAGGTGTAGGTTTTGTCTATTCAGTATTTGGTTTATGGAATTGTACCTGTGCTAATATCAAACTCTGGATTTATGCATCAGCCCACCTCTCCTTCCCGCTTAAGCAGGCATAAGAGTGTTTTCTCAATGTGAGACTCTGTTCTCTTTCCTAACTCAGTTCATGTGTAGCCATGTTTACAGGACCTTCCTAAGTGATATCTTATGATAAGTTTATTTTTCTGTGTGACTTATTTCACTTAGAACTATCGTACCTAAATCCACTCATTATGCTGCTACTGGCCTTATGACATTGATTTTACGTCTGAGTGATATTCTTTTGAACAAAATTACCACAAGTTCTTTACGCAATTTTCTCTTTCCTGGAATATTTAAAGTGTACTGAAGTTGAGTACCAAAGGCTGAGCCTTTGGTTGAGTACTGAAGTTTGCAGAGCAGCCTTAAACTTTGGGGTGCCTGTGTCTTGTTGATATTTAGTCTTCACAAGTTATAGGCCCATGAGTGGAAGTGCCCTATGCTCGGTAGCTTTGTATTTAAATGTTTTAGGAAACATCATACACTTCTTCAGAGTGGCTCTTGGATAATTATACCCCACCCATCAGCGTGAGTAGATCCCTGTTCTCCATGGCCTCTCCTGCATTTCTGGTTTGTACACATTTTTGGATGGCCTTTCTGAGCAATGGAAATTGAGACTTCTTTGTTGTGCGGATTTGCCTTTCCTGCTTGCTTGCTTGGCCAAAAACTCTGTATGTGTTTTTTTCCTGAAGATATTCACGAAAAAACGCATACACCGTTTTGCCCAAATGCATCATTTTAGAAATTCTGCTGCTTTTCATATGCTTTAAATGTGAGTCCAATCTACCTTTTGAAATCTGTTTCCTGCAATTCTGCCTCTCATGCAGATCCTCTTCGTTGCCGTTCCTGAATATATTTTTGGACGTTGGTTATCATTTTTATCTTTGCAGGTCTTTGAATTATCTGCTCCTGAGCTCCATTTTAAAACTCGCATTTTTTGTGAGCTGGACGCCAAACCTTTGTATTGCTTCTGGCCCAATTCTGGTTCTGGGGAGGCAGGCTGAGCCTTTGGTTAATTCTTCTTCCTAATGTTAAATTAGAGTGACATGTGCCTGTCAAAACTCCTACAGCTAGTCTCTCATTGGTTCCCCCTCTTCCCGTTTATCCTCTGCACAAATTGCAAACTGTGTGAAACAGGAGGTTAAAGGTGCTGATTCTCCAAGTGGGGAGATTGTTAGTAATTTGGCTGGAATGGTGAACCCCAGCACCAGGAGATCAAAAATGAGGTGCATTTTTGACACCTTTCCTGATCACACAGTGTACATTCGTCTCAGTTTCCCAGGCATGTTTTCGCTTTCGGAAGATTCCCTTGAACCTGCAGATTTGGGACCCATGGAATGGGTACCAGGCAGTATTACTTTAAAAGATCTGCATTTCCTCACCCAGCCTCTCTAACATCTCTTAGCGTGCATAGCTTCCAGCCTTATATATCATCCTGCTGTGGGTCTACATGTGTTCAGTCCATGTTACATCGTAGCCCTTCAACAAAAGTTGTAAGAATTTTTGTCTGTCTCACTGTTTTTATACATATTTTTAAATTTATTTTTATATTGGTTACAGCTGATTTTCAAAGCTCTGTTTTTTGCTGCTGTGCATCCACTTGATTCATGTACTGTGAGACAACAATAAATTCTTTTTTAGATGCTTACCAGTCATAAGTATTATTTTCCAGTGACTTGAGTGGGCAGAGTGCAGTTCTTTGAGGTACCGTGTAGGCCTTGTCAGTTATTCAATTTGGTACTTGGAATGGTATCTTTGCTAATTTCAACCTCCTGGATAATACCTCACCCTTCCCCACCTTTCCCATTTAGCAGCCTTATGTCTATTTTCTACATATTTGTCCATGTTTCTGTTTTGTAATTTATTTCATGTGTAGCCATTTTTGATTCCACCTTTAAGTGACCTCTTATGATTTGTGTCTTTTTCTTTCTGACATACGTCACTTAGAATGAGCGTATGTATCTCCTCCAGAGTTGTTACAACTGGCCTTATTTCATTGATTTCTGGATGAGTAATATTCCATTCTACATAAGTACCCCATCTCTTTTATCCATTTTATCCTTCGAGGGACATTTATTTTTTATCCAAGTTGAGGCCCTTTTTAACAGAGAGGTGGTAAACGTTGGGGTGCCTGTTTTCTGTCGATTTTTGTTTTTCCCAAGGTATACGCCCATGAGTGCAAGTGCCCTATGCTCTGTAGCTCATTTTTTAGATGTTTTAGCAAACACAATACACTTCTCCAGAGTGGCCGTTGGCAAATTACATTTCCACTATCAGCCTCACAGGGCTCCCTTTTCTCCTCACCCTGTCCTGCATTTCGGGTGTTTACACTTTATGTGGATGGCCCTTCTGACTGATGTGAAGTGATACATTTTGTAGTATTGATTTCCAGTGCCCACCTGTTTGGTTGGATAAAAAGTGTGTATGGCCTTTACTTGAATATATTCAGAAAAAATGCATACGGCCTTTTTGGCCAACTGCATCATTGGCGATGTTCAGCCCCTTTTCTTGTGCTTTAATGGGGAGTCCTTTATACCTCTTCAAATCTGTTTCCTGTCACTCTCCCTTGCTTACAAGTCCTTTTCTGTGACTTACCTCAAGACATTTTTTGACGATAGATATTTTCAACTCTGCAGTTTCATGAATTTTAGTGCCCCTGAGTTCCATTTTTCAACTTGTGTTTTTGGAAACTGGACACAAAACAGCGGCATTTCCTCTAGCCCTATTCTGTTTCCGTGGGCAATTCTAGCCTTTGATGAATTTGCCTTCCGGATTGGAAATTAGAGTGGCATGTGCCTGTCTGAACACCTAAGACTTGTCTCTAAATTTTTCTCATCCTTCCACTTCATCCTCTGGACAAATTCCAAACTGTGTGCAAAAGGATGTTGACGGTGCTGATATCTCCAAGTGAGGAGATTGTTAGGAAAGATGCTGGAGGGGTGAACCCGAGCACCAGGCGATGAGGAGATGAGGTGCGTTTTCCAAACTCTTTCCGATCAAACGGTGTACCATCCTCTAGGTGTGAGAGGCATGTTTTAGCCGTAGATAGAGTCCCGTGCATATAAGGGGAACACCAGGTTTTTTTTCCAAATTAGTGCCTCCCCGAACCCCAGACTGGGGAATGTTTAAGCTACAGCTACACATATGTCCATTAAGGGCGTTGGAAAATAGGCAGAGTCCAAAAATTAGATGATTGAAATCTTTGGGATCAGAAGTGCTCACCATCGGCCTTGCTTAGGTTACATTTTATCTGTCATTGATAGATGATGTCAATAAAAATATCTATTCTTTTTCAGATTATTTCCCCTTATAGGTTACTGCAAAATATTCCGTGTAGTTCCCTGTGCTATACAGTAGTTCCTTGTTGATGAACTGTTTTATACATACAAGTGGTTATGTGTTAATCCCAAACTGTTAATTTATGCCTTCTCCTACCTTTCCCCTTTGGTAATAATAAATTATAAGATTTTATACTTCTCAGAAATGGGGAAGCTGAAAGAGAGGTATCATTTTCAATGGAAAAGCATTCAAAACAAGATTGAAGCTTCAGCCAAGAGTATTCGATGTACATCCTTGGGAATAAATCACTTCATTTCTCTAATGTTGACCTGACAAATAAGACAGACGTCTTCACTGAACTTGCTTATAATAAAGTGATGGAAATATCAAATATAAGTCTTAGAAACATCTTATTTTACCCGAGCCTTATAAACTGCTCTATGTTAACTACAGTTTGGCTCACACATCTGTTCATTGAAGTTACAATGTTCTCAATTTCTGTTACTGATCCTCCAGAGTGGACCCCAACAGGAGTCCCCGTGCCGAGTGTCAATGGAGCCAACAGATCAAGACTGAGTTTGGTTCAGAAGCAAAGGAAACTTTATATTTTGAAAACGGAATGGAGAGGTGAGAGCGTGCACTACACCGTGGGCTGTGGGCTCTGCTGCTGTGTAGGGGTCCCAGCAGCGTCATCGGGAGGGAGGGGATGGAGCTCTCGAGGGCTGGGTTGGCTGCAGCTCAGGCTCTATGTTGCGGAGTCTGCATGGGACCCCACTAGCTGAGGTGTCGACCCAGCCATTCTGCACTAGGAAATCGGGTCTGAAGTGCCGGGTGTGGGACCGCTACATGTGGAACCCTAGGAGCACGTGAAATTAGACAAAGCACAAAGGAAAAACAGGTTAGTCTTTATTTTATTGCCCAGATTCTCTTTTTATCTCCCAGGAATTTTTAATGAACGTTGCCGGAGATGAACACCTCCTCTGCTTTTTGTCCCGTTCCTCATTCTTGGGGTGCTGAGTGTGCAGACCCCTCTTTTGTAACTGCTTCATGCTGAGCTGGAAGCCCTGATACACGGGGGAGGGGCAAAATTTCTCCCCAGCAGCCTCCAGGTGAGGTTGATGGTCCCAAGGCCTACTGCCTCACTGCTCGTCCACCTGAGCCCCAGAATTGGAAGTGTTATAGATTCGATTGACCTTTAAGGGTCCAGGAAAGAGATGCACAGAGATGCTGCGGTGGCAGGTTTCACCCCAACCCACATTTGTTTGGCCACTTTAGGCAGACGGTTTTTGCCAGCCTAGATGCACTGACCAGTAGTCTGTGCTTTCTTTACTTAGGTCCCTGAATTAATGTACAAACAGCACCATGTGTCAGAGCCCTGCCCGCTCAACTCCCAGACAGTCCAGGGTCGGTGGTGATCCAGGACCATGACGTCCACTGAGTCAACGGCCTTTTGCAGTAGCCAGCAGTCCAGCCGGTCATATTGGCCACCATCACTGCGGTGTCTGTAGGGTTTTCTATGGTGAAATTGTCAATATACGATTCCCCCGCCAAGCTTATTAACTCCCCTCTGGGTGCAGTAAGTCCTCCAAGCAGTAGTCTGCTCTTTCGGTGTACAGACTTGTTTTCTGAGAGAAACTCCAGGTCAAGTGATGGTCACAAGTGTCTTCTTGGGGGCCTATTGCCCCCGTTTGTCTCTCTGGAGTTTGGAGTTGGAGGGCCTCCTCACTCGAGGTCAGTGTGTCCACAGAGCGACCCCTGCAACTTCAGGGCATGATGGGAGGTTAGGATCACCACGTGGGCTCCATTTCCCTTAGGAGGGAGCTGGCCTTGCGGGCTGCTGATTTCCAGCTTTTTAGATACCCCAGTATCCTGGCCTGATGGGGCGGTGAGCAAAGCCCTTGGTGACCATAGTTTGTCATACCTGAAGGGCATTCTTGTGTTGCTCCATTTCAAGTGGTCCCAGTTTTTGTACTAAGCCTCCAAGGGTGATTAACCTTTGACCGGGTATGTAAAGGTCAAAGGGTTTAGCTAAATTAGGGAGTTCCTGGGCAAGGGCCTGAATTGACTGCTCTTTCCATTCTTGAAAGGCTGTTTCTGGATTCCATCCTAAAGGATCATCATCTTTTCGTGTCAGTGTTTCATGTAGAGGCCCAGCTATTAGACTGTAGTTAGGGATCCAGATGCAGAAAACCTTGGCCTCCCCAGGAACCCCTAAGCTGTCTTCTAGTTTTAGAAGAAGTAAGGCTGCAAATGGCTTCTTCCCTATCCTGGGATGCGTTTCTCCGAATATCTGTGAGAATGAAGCCCAGGCATGTCACCTTAGCCTTGGATATTTGAGCCTTTTTCTTGGACACCTTCTATCCTTTCTTGGCTAGGTATTTCAGAGGCGTCTTTAGTAGACCTGACAATCAGAATGTCATCTGCATATTGAAGGAGGGTTCCCTTTTACAGAGGTAGAACTTTTAGGTCTTTAGAGGACATTTCCCCAATGATGGTGTGGGGATTTTTGATCCATTGGTGCAGCATGGCCCAGCATTATTGCTTTTGTTGCATGTTGTGTCCTGCCACTCACAAGCCAAAAATTCTTGTGACTCTGAGATGATTGGAATACAGAGGAAGGCATCATTGAAGTCTAATACAGAATGCCATGGCCTGGTGGATGGTAGAATGACCAGCAGGGTGTAGGAAATAGGAGCTACTGGATGTATATCCTCGGTGGCTTCACTGACTGTCCTGATATCCTTTACCAGGTCTCCAGGAGCCCATGGGGCTCTCGTGGTCAGGCCAATCCCAGGATATGGAGCTCACCTGGGCTGCACCCCCCAAACCACAGCCCACGGGGCTCTTGTGGTCAACTCTCTCCCAGAGTATGGAGCTCATCTGTGCAGCTACACAGCAGCCCATGGGGCTCTCATAGTCAGGCCCTTACCAGGATACGGAGCTCCCCTGGGAAGGTACCCCAGCAGGGCTGGAGCCACAGGAACCGTGCACATAGCCCAACTTGCAGAGAACCCCCAGCTCACCTGTCGCTCACAGCTGACATAGAACACCTCAGAGCAGGGCTTGAACTAACAAACAACAGCTCTGACAGTTCTGTGTCCCTGGGTATCACTCTGTGTGGCCTCTCTCTGCCTTGTCTTCCAGACACTTCCACTGCAGCCAGGGCACCAGGCCTCTGTCTCCACCCACCATCACTCCTCTCGCTGACTCCTGGGTTCCTCTCATTAGGATAGGGTCTTCTTGAAGTTGTTTTCCACTCATGGACCAGATAAAATGATAAGAAAACAAGCCGCAGCTGCAGCCCCTTGTCTATCCAGACTCTCAAGAGCCCACACCTGTTCCTTGGGCCGGGCCCGTTTAGCAAGGTTCATTTTCTGCAACTGTGAGCCCCTGAGGGGTGAGGATTGGCTGATTTGGGCAGCCTGACACTGCCTGCCAACCCTCCCCAGGTGTGCCTGTGTTGAGGTCAATATAAAGACCTCTCCAGTCAGCAAGAGCTCCTGTAGCTGTGCCTGACGCCATATTCTCTGCCCCATCAGCAGTGTCGGGGCTGGGGTGGTGGGACGGAGTGAGGGGCCGTGGCTTTGTGGGTGGCCCAGTGTGAGTGGGGCTCTGCTGGACTTTCTGCAGGAGTTGCCAGGCTGCCACCTGCTAAAGAAGAGGATGTGTCACCCATACCTGCCGCTGGAATTTCTCCCCAGTCAGAGGTGAGGAAGAAAAAAGCAGTGGGGGCCGTGGCAGGAGGGGTATCTCAGGCAGGGAAATGGAAAGCTTCCAGAAGAGCATTTGGGGCCAGGACCATCCTGGCTGGCCTACAGGCACCAAGTCGGCCTGCGTGCAGTCACTGCTGTGGCTCCACAGCTCTTCCTCTAGGCTTGCAAGTTCTTGTACATATTCAGGTGTTTTAACTGGAAAGGGTGGGAAGAGTTCAGCTGCAGCAGGACTGGGGCTCAGCTCATATTTACTTACAGACGCCTCGACACAGTCCCCCAGCTTTGCAATGAGGATGCTCCTCGTGGGGGGATCGCTGCTGACTGCATGGGAGATTATTTCACACCTCTAACTAACTTAGGAATTTTTTACCACTGGAGCAAGTGCCCTTATATGATTTTCCTCTGTATAACTGGTGGTTTCTGTTTTTTTTTTTTTTTTTTTTTCCTTTTTTCTTTTTGGTACAAGGTAGATTTTATTTATTCCTCTTTTTTTTAATTTAGAGATATAAACATAGAAATAATGCATTAATATAAAGACGTCTATATGAAGGGAAAAACTTTTTTTCCGTTTTATTTTATTAAATGTTATTTATTTATTTATTTTTTTTAAATTTATTTATTTCTTTTATACAGCAGGTTCTTATTGGATATCTATTTTATACATATAAGTGTGCACATGTGAATCCCAGTCTCCCAATTCATCCCACCACCACCCTCACATGACGTTCCCCCCTTGGTGTCCATATGTTTGTTCTCTACATCTGTGTCTCTATCTCTACCCTGCAAACCGGTTCATCTGTACCATTTTTCTAGGTTCCACATATATGCATTAATATACAATATTTATTTTTCTCTTTCTGACTTACTTCACTCTGTATGACAGTCTCTAGATCCATGAAGGTCTCTACAAATGACCTAATTTCATTCCTATGTATGGCTGAGTAATATTCCATTGTATGTATGTACCACATCTTTATCCATTCGTCTGTCTGTGGGCACTTAGGTTGCTTTCATTACCTGGCTATTGTAAATAGTGCTGCAATGAACATTATGGTGAATGTGTCTTTTTGATTTATGCTTTTCTCTGGGTATATGTCCAGTAGTGGGATTGCTGGATTATAAGGTAATTCTATTTTTAGTTTTTTAAGGAACCTCCATACCGTTCTCCATAGAGACTGTATCGATTTACATTCCCAACAATAGTGGAAGAAGGTTCCTTTTCTCCACACCGTCTCCAGCATTTGTTGTTTGTAGATTTTCTGATGATGCCCATTCTAACAGGTGTGACGTGATACCTCATTGTAGTTTCGATTTCCATTTCTCTAATAATTAGTGATGTTGAGCAGATTTTCATGTGCGTCTTGGCCATCTCTATTTCTTCTTGGAAGAAATGACTCTTTAGATATTCTTCCATTTTTATATTGAGTTGTTTGCTTTATTAATATTGAGCTGCATGAGCTGTTTATATATATTGGAGATTAAGCATTTGTCCATTGATTCGTTTGCAAATATTTTCTGCCATTCTGAGGGTTGTCTTTTCGTCTTGTTTGTAGTTTCCTTTGCTTTGCAAAAGCTTTTACGTTTCACTAGGTCCCTTCTGTTTCATTTCTTTTTTTTATTTCATTAGTATAGGAGGTGGATCAAAAAAGATCTTGCTGTGATTTACGTCAGAGTATTCTTCGTAAGTTTTCCTCTCAGAGTTTTATACTGTCCAGTCTTACATTAAGGTCTCTAATCCATTTTGAATATATTTTTATATATGGTGTTGGGGAGTGTTCTAATTTCATTCTTTTACATGTAGCTGTCCATATTTCCCAGCACCACTGAATGAAGAGACTCTCATTTCTCCATTGTAAAGTCTTGCCTCCTTTGTCATAGATTAGTTGAGCATAGGTGTGTAGGTTTATCCCTGGGCTTTCTTTTTTTTTTTCCTTTTACACGTTTATTGGAGTATAATTGTTTTACAATGGAGTGTTAGTTTCTGCTGTCTAACAAAGTGAATCAGCTATACATATACAAATATCACCAGATCCACTCCCTCTTGCATCTCCCTCCCACACTCCATATCCCACCCCTTTAGGTGGTCACAAAGCACCGAGCTCATCTCCCTGTTCTATGCGGCTTCTTCCCAGTAGCTATCGGTATTACATTTGGTAATGTATTTATGTCCATGCCACTCTCTCACTTCTTTCCATCTTACCCATCCCCCTTCTGTTGTCCTCAAATCTTTTCTCTATGTCTGTGTCCTTAATCCTGTCCTGCCACTAGGTTCTTCAAAACTTTTTTTCCTTCGTTAGATTCCATATATCTCTGTTAACATACAGTATTTGTTTTTCCCTTTCTGACTTACTTCACTCTGTAGGACAGATTCTAAGTCCATCCACCTCAGTACAAATAATTCAGTTTTGCTTCTTTTTATGGCTGAGTAATATTCCATTGTATATATATGCCAGATCTTCTTTATCCATTCATCTGTTGATGGACACTTAGGTTGCTTCCATGTCCTGGCTATTGTAAATAGAGTTGCAATGAACATTTTTGTACATAACTCTTTTTGAATTATGGTTTTCACAAGGCAAATGCCCAGTAGTTGGATTGTTGTGTCGTATGGTACTTCTGTTGTTAGTTATTTAAAGGAACCTCCGTACTGTTCTCCCTAGTGGCCATATCAATTTACATTCCCACCCAGAGTGCAAGTGTGTTCCCTTTTCTCCAATAAAGGCCTGTGCAGCATTTAGTGTTTTGTAGAATTTTTTGATGATTGCCACTCTGACTGCTGTGAGGTGATACCTCACAGTAGTTTTGATTTGCATTTCTCTAATGATTAGTGATGTTCAGCATCCTTTCATGTGTTTCTTGTCAATCTGTATATCTTCTTTGGAGAAATGTCTATTTAGGTCTTCTGCCCATTTTTGGATTGGGTTGTTTGTTTTTGTGATATTGAGCTACATGAGGTGCTTGTAAAGTTTGGAGATTAATCCTTTGTCAATTGCTTCATTTGAAAATATTTTCTCCCATTCTGAGGGTTGTTTTCGCATCTTGTTTTTGTTTTCCTGTACTGTGTAAAAGCTTTTAAGTTTCATTAGGTCCTATTTGTTGATTTCTGTTTTTATTTCCATTTCTCTAGGAGGTGGGTCAAAAAGGATCTTGCTGTGATTTATGTCATAGAGTGTTCTGCCTACGGTTTGCTCTAAGTGTTTTATAGTGTCTGGACTTATATTTAGATCTCTAATCAATTTAGAGTTTATTTTTGTGTATGGTGTTATGGAGTGTCCTAATTTCATTCTTTTATGTGTAGGGGTCCAGTTTTCCCAGCACCAATTACTGAAGAGTCTGTCTTTTCTCCATTGTATATCCTTAGCTCCTTTGTCATAGATGAGATAGCCAAACCTATGTAGGTTTATCTCTGGGCTTTCTGTCCTGTTCCATTGATCTGTGTTTATGCCAATCTACTTACACTTGATTCCATTATGGAGACATATAAATACATAGGTTTCAAGATTATTACCAGTCAGATATATTCTTCTTCATTGAATAGGGTGTTTTGTGTCCAGTTCAGTGAGAAAGGAGTAGGTTTTTTCTATTACATATTTGGTATATGGTATGGTATCTGTGCTAATTTCAAACTCTGCTTTTGCACATCACCCCACGTCAACTTTCCCCTTAAGGAGGCATAAGTGTGTTTTCTAAATGTGTAACTCTGTTCTCTTTTGAAATTCAGTTCATGTGTATCCATGTTTACATTCCCTCTATAAGTGATATATTACAATAAGTTTCTTTTTCTTTGTGGCTCATTTCACTTAGCATCATCGTACCTAAAGCCACTCATTATGCTGCTATTGGCCTTATGACATTGATTTTATGTCTGAGTGACATTCCATTGTACACAAATACCACAACATCTTTATCCATTTTGTTTTCCTTTCCTGGGATATTTAAAGTGTACCGAAGTCGAGATTCTTGTAAACAGAGCAGCCCTAAATTTTGGGTTGGCTGTGTGTTTTGGATTTTTAGTTTTCCCAAAATACACGCCCATGAGTGGAAGTGTTCTATGCTCTGTAGCTCTGTTTTAGAAAACAACATACAGTTCTCCAGAGAGGCTGTTGGCAATTTACATCCTGTCCATCGGCATAACCAGGCTCCCTTTTCTCCATGGCCTGTCCTGCATTTGTGGTTTTTACACTATTTGCGGATGGCCCTTTTGACCGATGGTAAGTGACACTTCTATGTAGTGTGGATTTGCAATGCCTGATGGCTTGCTTGGCTAAAAAGGGCGTATGCATTTTTTTCCCGAATATATTCAAGAAAATACACATACTCCCTTTTCGGACAAGGGCAACATTGTCGAAGTTCTGTCGCTTTTCATGTGCTTTAAATACGACTCCAATCTACCTCTTGAAATCTGTTTCCTTCAATTCTGCCTTGCTTTCAAATCCTCTTCACTGCCTTACCTCAATATATTTCTGGATGATAGCTGTCCTTTATAACTCTGCAAGTTTGTGAATTGCTGTGCCCCTGATTTCCATTTTTCAACTCACTTATTTGTGAGCTGGCTGCAATACCGCAGGATGGCTTTAGGCCCTAGTCTGGTTCCGGGGCTGCAGGCTGAGCCTTTGTTTAATTCTTCTTCCTAATGGAAACTAGAGTGACATGTGCCCATCCAAACACTTACAGCTAATCTCTCATTTGTTTCCCCTCTTCCTGTTCATACTCTGCACAATTTGCAAACTGTGCATAACAGGAGGGTAAAGGCGCTGACACTCCAAGTGGGGAGATTTTCAGTATTGCAGATGGAATCGCTAAGCAGAACACGAGGAAAGGAAAAATGAGGTTCACTTTAGAAAACTTTGCCAATTACACTGTGTACCATCCAACGGGTTTCCCAAGCATGTTTTAACTGTAGGAAGATTCCCTTAAACCTGGAGAGTTGGGGGCCACTAGAATGGGTAGCACACAGTATTGCTCTAAGCCGTGTTCTTTTGCTCACACAACCTCAGCAATCTTTTCAGCCCCAAGTGTCCAGTCTTATGTCTCCTCCAGCTGTGGGTGTAAAGGTGGTCAATCCAGGTTGCATCACAGGCCCTGAAAGTAATTTTTAAGATTTTCTCTCTGTTTTGCTGTTTTGCATTTTGCTTTTGTAATTTATTTTTATAAGGGTGTTTAGCTGAATTTCAGTGCTGTGCATTCCATTATACACACGCATGATTCCTTTATGGAGACATGAGAATACATATGTTTTAGGATTATTACAAGTCAGATATATTCTTCTGCAATGAATAGGGGCTGTGAGTCCAGTTCATTGTGCCGGGAGTAGGTGCTGTCTATTACATACTTGGTTTATGGAACGGTATCTGTGCTAATTTAGGACTCTGGATTTATTCATCAACCCACCTCTCCACTTCCGGGTAAGATGGCGGAAGAGTAAGACGCGGAGATCACCTTCCTCCTCACGGATACACCAGAAATACAGCTACACGTGGAACAACTCCTACAGAACACCTACTGAACGCTGGCAGAAGACCCCAGACCTCCCAAAAGGCAAGAAACTCCCCACATACCTGGGTAGGGCAAAGCGGAGAGATTCCCGCACAGAGGATCGGTGCCGAGCGGCACTCACCAGCCCGAGAGGCTTGTCTGCTCGCCCGCCGGGGCGGGCGGCGCTGGAAGCTGAGGCTCGGGCTTCGGTCAGAGCGCAGGGAGAGGACTGGGGCTGGCGGCGAGAACTCAGCCTGAAGGGGGCTAATGTGCCACAGCTAGCCGGGAGGGAGTCCGGGAAAAAGTCTGGAGCTGCCGAAGAGGCAAGAGACTTGTTCTTCCCTCTTGGTTTCCTGCTGCGCGAGGAGAGGGGATTAAGAGCGCTGCTTAAAGGGGCTCCACAGACGGGCGCGAGTCGCGACTGAAAGCGCGGAGCCCAGTGACGGGCGTGGGACGCTGGGGCTGCTGCTGCCGCCGCCAAGAAGCCCGTGTGCGAGCGCAGGTCACTGTCCACACCGCCCTTCCGGGAGCCTGAGCAGCCCGCCACTGCCGGGGTCCCGGGATCCAGGGGCGGCTTCCCTGGGAGAACGCACGGCGCGCCTCGGGCCGGTGCAACGTCACGCCGACCTCTGCCGCTGCAGGCTCGCCCCGCACTCCGTGCCCCTCCCTCCCGCCCGGCCTGAGTGAGCCAGAGTTCCCGAAGAGGCTGCTCCTTTAACCCTTTCCTGTCTGAGTGAAGAACAGACGCCCTCTGGCGACCTACACGCAGAGGCGGGGCCAAATCCAAAGCTGAGACCCGGGAGCTGTGAGAACAAAGAAGAGAAAGGGAAACCTCTCCCAGCAGCCTCAGAAGCAGCGGATTAAAGCTCCACAATCAACTTGATGTACCCTGCATCTGTGGAATACATGAATAGACAACAAATCATCCCAAATTGAGGAGCCAGGAGTCAGTACTGTGCCTCTGAGGTGGGAGAGCCAACTTCAGGACACTGGTCCACAAGAGACCTCCCAGCTCCACATAATATCAAACGGCGAAAATCTTCCAGAGATCTCCATCTCAACACCAGCACCCAGCTTCACTCAACGACCAGCAAGCTACAGTGCTGGACACCCTATGCCAAACAACTAGCAAGACAGGAACACAACGCCACCCATTAGCAGAGAGGTGGCCTAAAATCATAAAAAGTCTGCAGACACCCCAAAACACACCACCAGACGTGGACCTGCCCACCAGAAAGACAAGATCCAGCCTCATCCACCAGAACACAGGCACTAGTCCCCTCGACCAGAAAACCTACACAACCCACTAAACCAACCTTAGCCACTGGGGACAGACACCAAAAACAACAGGAACTACGAACCTGCAGCCGGCAAAAAGGAGACCCCAAACACAGTAACATAAGCAAAATGAGAAGACAGAAAAACACACAGCAGGAGAAGGAGCAAGATAAAAACCCACCAGACCTAACAAATGAAGAGGTAATAGGCAGTCTATCTGAAAAAGAATTCAGAATAATGATAGTAAAGATGATCCAAAATCTTGGAAATAGAATAGACAAAATGCAAGAAACAGTTAACAAGGACCTAGTAGAACTAAAGATGAATCAAGCATCGATTAAAAACACAATAAATGAAATGAAAAATACTCTAGATGGGATCAATAGCAGAATAACTGAGGCAGAAGAACGGATAAGTGAGGTGGAAGATAAAATAGTGGAAATAACTAATGCAGAGCAAAATAAAGAGAAAAGAATGAAAAGAACAGAGGACAATATCAGAGACCTCTGGGACAACATTAAACGCACCAACATTCGAATTATAGGGGTTCCAGAAGAAGAAGAGAAAAAGAAAGGGACTGAGAAAATATTTGAAGAGATTATAGTTGAAAACTTCCCTAATATGGGAAAGGAAATAGTTAATCAAGTCCAGGAGGCACAGAGAGTCCCATACAGAATAAATCCAAGAAGAAATACGCCAAGACACATATTAATCAAACTGTCAAAAATTAAACACAAAGAAATCATATTAAAAGCAGCAAGGCAAAAACAACAAATAACACACAAGGGAATCCCCATCAGGATAACAGCTGATCTCTCAGCAGAAACTCTACAAGCCAGAAGGGAGTGGCAGGACATAATTAAAGTGATGAAGGAGAGAAACCTGCAACCAAGATTACTCTACCCAGCAAGGATCTCATTCAGATTTGATGGAGAAATTAAAACGTTTACAGACAAGCAAAAGCTGAGAGAGTTCAGCACCACCAAACCAGCTTTACAACAAATGCTAAAGGAACTTCTCTAGGCAAGAAACACAACAGAAGGAAAAGACCTACAATAACGAACCCAAAACAATTAAGAAAATGGGAATAGGAACATACATATCGATAATTACCTTAAATGTAAATGGACTAAACGCTCCCACCAAAAGACACAGATTGGCTGAATGGATACAAAAACAAGACCCATATATATGCTGTCTACAAGAGACCCACTTCAGACCTAGAGACACATACAGACTGAAAGTAAGGGGATGGAAAAAGATATTCCATGCAAATGGAAACCAAAAGAAAGCTGGAGTAGCAATTCTCATATCAGACAAAATAGACTTTAAAATAAAGACTACTAGAAGAGACAAAGAAGGACACTACATAATGATCAAGGGATCGATCCAAGAAGAAGATATAACAATTGTAAATATTTATGCACCCAACATAGGAGCACCTCAATACATAAGGCAAACACTAACAGCCATAAAAGGAGAAATCGACAGTAACACAATCATAGTAGGGGACTTTAACACCCCACTTTCACCAATGGACAGATCATCCAAAATGAAAATAAATAAGGAAACACAAGCTTTAAATGATACATTAAACAAGATGGACTTAATTGATATTTATAGGACATTCCATCCAAAAACAACAGAATACACATTTTTCTCAAGTGCTCATGGAACATTCTCCAGGATAGATCATATCTTGGGTCACAAATCAAGCCTTGGTAAATTTAAGAAAATTGAAATTGTATCAAGTATCTTTTCCGACCACAATGCTATGAGACTAGATATCAATTACAGGAAAAGAGCTATAAAAAATACAAACACATGGAGGCTAAACAATACATTACTTAATAACGAAGTGATCACTGAAGAAATCAAAGAGGAAATAAAAAAATACCTAGAAACAAATGACAATGGAGACACGACGACCCAAAACCTATGGGATGCAGCAAAAGCAGTTCTAAGAGGGAAGTTTATAGCAATACAATCCCACCTTAAGAAACAGGAAATATCTCGACTAAACAACCTAACCTTGCACCTAAAGCAATTAGAGAAAGAAGAACAAAAACATCCCAAAGTTAGCAGAAGGAAAGAAATCATAAAAATCAGATCAGAAATAAATGAAAAAGAAATGAAGGAAACAATAGCAAAGATCAATAAAACTAAAAGCTGGTTCTTTGAGAAGATAAACAAAATTGATAAACCATTAGCCAGACTCATCAAGAAAAAAAGGGAGAAGACTCAAATCAATAGAATTAGAAATGAAAAAGGAGAAGTAACAACTGACACTGCAGAAATACAAAAGATCGTGAGAGATTACTATAAGCAACTCTATGCCAATAAAATGGACAACCTGGAAGAAATGGACAAATTCTTAGAAATGCACAACCTGCCAAGACTGAATCAGGAAGAAATAGAACATATGAACAGACCAATCACAAGCACTGAAATTGAAACTGTGATAAAAAATCTTCCAACAAACAAAAGCCCAGGACCAGATGGCTTCACAGGCGAATTCTATCAAGCATTTAGAGAAGAGCTAACGCCTATCCTTCTCAAACTCTTCCAAAATATAGCAGAGGGAGGAACACTCCCAAACTCATTCTACGAGGCCACCATCACCTTGATACCAAAACCAGACAAGGATGTCACAAAGAAAGAAAACTACAGGCCAATATCACTGATGAACATAGATGCAAAAATCCTCAACAAAATACTAGCAAACAGAATCCAACAGCACATTAAAAGGATCATACACCATGATCAAGTGGGGTTTATCCCAGGAATGCAAGGATTCTTCAATATACGCAAATCAATCAACGTGATACACCATATTAACAAATTGAAGGAGAAAAACCATATGATCATCTCAATAGATGCAGAGAAAGCTTTCGACAAAATTCAACACCCATTCATGATAAAAACCCTGCAGAAAGTAGGCATAGAGGGAACTTTCCTCAACATAATAAAGGCCATATATGACAAAAAAAAAAAAAAAAAAAAAAAAAACCCACCTCTCCTTCCCCCTTAAGCAGGCATAAGAGTGTTTTCTTAATGTGAGACTCTGTTCTCTTTCCTAACTCACTTCATGTGTAGCCATGTTTACAGGACCTTCATAAGTGATATCTTATGATAAGTCTCTTTTTCTCTGTGACTTATTTCACTTAGAATCATCGTACCTGAATCCACTCATTTTGCTGCTACTGGCCTTATGACATTGATTTCATTGCTGAAGGATATTACATCGTAAGTAAATACCACAATTTCTTGAACCATTTTTGTCTTTCCTGGGATATTTCAGGTGTACACTAGTTGAGGTTCTTGTAAGCAGTGCAGCCCTAAATTTTGGCGTGGCTCTCTCATTGATTTTCAGTTTTGCCAAGGTATATTCCCTAGACTGGAAGTGACGTTGGCTCTGTAGCTCTGTTGATTACTTGTTTTAGGGAACACAATGCACTACTCCAGAGAGGAGGTTGGCAATTTACATCCTGCCCATCAGCATAACTAGGCTCCCTGTTCTCCATGGCCTATCTTGCCTTTCTGGATTTTACACATTTTGCAGAAGTCCCTTTTGACCAGTGGGAAGTGATAATGCTTTGTAGTGCAGATTTGCATTGCCTGCTTGCTTGCTTGGCCAAAAAGGGCGTATGCATTTTCTCCTGAATATATTCAGGAGAAAATGCATACGCCCCTTTTGGCCCATTGCATCATTGTCGAAGTTGTGCCCCTCTTCCTGTGCTTTAAAGGCAATTCCAATGTACCTCTTGAAATCAGTTTCCTGCTATTCTGGCTCGCTCTCAAGTCCGCCTCGTTGCCTTCCCTGAACAGATTTTTGGACGATAGCTTTCCTTTATTACTCTGCCCGTTTGTGAATTGCTGTGAACCTGAGCTCCATTTTTCAATTCGTTTTTTGTGAGCTGACCGCAAGTCCAAAATTTTGGTTTAGGACCTATACTCGTTCCCGGTGGGTGGCTGAGACTTTGATTAATTCTTCTTCCTGCCGGGAAATTAGAGTGACATGTGCCCGTCCAAATGCCTCACAGTTACTCTCGCATTGGTTCTCCAACATACCTTTCATCCTCTGCTAATTGGCAACATGTGAGAACCAGGAGATTAAAGGGGCTGTCTCTCCAAGTTGGGAGATTGATAGCAAAGCAGTTGGAAATTCAAACCGGAGCACCAGGAGATGGACAATTAGTTGAGTTTTAAAAACCTTTTGTATTCACAGTGTGTCCATTCTCTAGGTTTCCCGTACATGTTATAGCTGTAGTAGTATTCACTTCCACCTGGAGAGTTGGGACCATTGGAATGTGTTCCACGCATTATTGCTTTAAATGGTCTGCATTTGCTCACCAAATCTCACCAGTCCTCTCAGCCCCAAGTGTCCAGACTTACGCCACATCCAGCTGTCATTGTAGATAGGGTCATTATAGATTTCATCAGAGCCTCTGAAGGAATTGTAAAGAATTTCCCTGTTTTTTTTTGTTTTGTTTTTGAAATTCTTTTTATAGTGGGTTTGAGCTGATTCTCACTGCCATGTTTCTGCCAGTCTAGACACACTTGATTCCCTGATGCAGATATATCAATACATAGGTTTTAAGATTCTTACTAGTCAGATATATTCCTCTGCGGGAAATATGGGGTTTTGAGTCCTTTTCACTGAGGAAAGTGTAGGGATTGACTCTTCTGTAGTCGGTTTTTGGAATGGTACCTGTACTAATATCAAACTCTGGTTTTATGCATCACGCCACCTGTCCTTCCCTCTTAAGCAGGCATAAGAGTGTTTTCTAAATGTGAGACTCTGTTGTCTTTCCTAACTCAGTTCATGTGTAGCCATGTTTACAGGACCTTCATAAGTGATGTCTTATGATAAGTTTCTTTTTCTCTGTGAATTTTTTCACTTAGAATCATCGTATCTGAAGCCCCTCATTTTGCAGCTACTGGCCTTATGACTTTGATTTCATGGCTGAGGGATATTCCATCATACGTAAATACCACAATTTCTTGAACCATTTTTGTCTTTCCTGGGATACTTCAGGTGTACCCAAGTTGAGTTTCCTGTAAGCAGTGCAGCTCTAAATGGTGGGGTGTCTCTGTCTTGTTGATTTTCAGTTTTCCAAGGTATATTCCTTAGACTGGAAGTGCCCTTGGCTCTGTAGCTCTGTTGTTTACTTGATGTAGGGAACACAATGCACTCCTCCAGGGAGGCAGTTGGCAATTTACATCCTGCCCATCAGCATAACTATGCTCCCAGTACTCCAGTGCTTGTCTTGCCTTTCTGGTGTTTACACATTTTGCGGATGCCCCTTTTGACCGGTGGGAAGTGATACTTCTTTGTAGTGCAGATTTGCATTGCCCGATTCCTTGCTTGGCCAAAAAGGACGTATGTGTTTTCTCCTGAATATATTCAGGAGAAAATGCATACGTCCTTTTTGGCCAAGTGCATCATTGTCGTAGTTGTGCCCCTCTTCCTGTGCTTTAAAGGCAATTCCAATGTACCTCTTGAAATCTGATTCCTGCTATTCTGGCTCTCTTTCAAGTCTGCCCCTTTGCCTTCTCTCAACAGATTTTTGGACGATTGTTGTCCTTTATTACTCTATCATTTTATGAATTGTTGTGCCCTGAGCTCCATTATTCAACTCGTTTTTGTGAGCTGACGTCAAGTCCAAAATTTCGGTTCAGGAACTATACTGGTTCCCCGTGGGTGGCTGATACTTTGGTTAATTCTTCTTCCTGCCGGGAAATTAGAGTGACATGTGCCCGTCCAAATGCCTAACAGCTACTCTCTCATTGGTTCTCCCTCTTCCCTTTCATCCTCTGCCAATTTGGCAACCTGTGCGAACCAGGAGTTTAAAGGGGCTGTCTCTCCAAGTTGGGAGATTGATAGTTAAGCAGTTGGAAACTCAAACCGGAGCACCAGGATAGGGACTATTAGTTGAGTTTTAGAATCCTTTCGTATTCACAGTGTGTGCATTCTCTACGTTTCCCATACATGTTATAACTGTAGTGATATTCCCTTTTACCTGGCGAGTTGGGACCCATGGAATTGGTGGCATGTATTATTGCTTTAAACGGTCTGCATTTTCTCGTTCAATCTCACCAATCCTCTCAGTCAAAAGTGTCCAGCCTTATGTCTCATCCAGCTGTCGTTTTAGATAGGGTCATTCCAGGTTTCACCAGAACACCTGAAGGAATTGTGTTAGGATTTCACTGTTTTTTTGTTTTGTTTTTGAAAATCATTTATATAATGAGGTTGAGCTGATTTACACTGATGTGTTTATGCCCGTCTTGACACACTTGATTCCCTTACGGATACATATCAATACATAGGTATTAAGATTCTTACTAGTCAGATATATTCCTCTGCGGGAATAGGGCTGTTGAGTCCCGTTCACTGAGGAAGGAGTAGGTCTTGTCTATTCTGTATTTGGATTATGCAACGGTACCTGTGCTAATATCAAACTCTGGTTTTGTGCATCTCCCAACCTCTCCTTTCCCCTTAAGCAGGGATAAGTATGATTTCTAAATGTGAGACTCTCTTCTCTTTCCTAATTCAGTTCATGTGTAGCCATGATTACATTTCCTTCATAAGTGATATCTTATGTCAGAATGCTCCACGGCTCTTGTCATCATAATGCTCCATGATGCTCGTCATCACAATTATCCATGGCCTTCTCATCACAATGCTCCACCGTCTTGCCATCACATTGCTCCATGTCCTGGTCATCACAATGCTCCATGTCCCTTGTCATCACAATTCTCCAACTCTTTGTCATCACAATGCTCCCTGACACTTCTCATCACAAAGTTAAATGCTCTTGTCATCACAATTCTCCATGCAATTGTCATCTCAATGTTCCCTGACCCTTGTCATAGCAAGCTCCATATGCTTGTCATCACAATGCTTCATGACATTGTTATAAAAATTCTCAATGTCCCTTGTCATGACAGTGCTCCATGCCAATGTCATCACAATGCTCCATGACATTTGTCATCAAAATGCTCCAGGCCCTTGTCATCACAATGCTCCAGGCCCTTGTCATCACAATGCTCCATGACCTCTGTCATCACAATGTTCCCTGACAACTGTCATCACAATGCTCCATGCCCTGGTTATCTCAATGCTCCATAACCCTTGTCATCACAATTATCCACATCCTTGTCATCACAATGCTCCTTGACACTTCTCCTCACAATGTGATATGCTCTTGTCATCACAATTCTGCATGCACTTGTCATCACAATGCTCCAGGACCCCTGTCATAGCAAGCTCCATGCACTTGTCATCACAATGTTTCAAGAGCTGGTCATTATAATTCTCTATGGCCCTTGTCATCACAATGATCCATGATCTTGTCATCACAATGCTCCTATACCTTTGTCATCACAATCCTCCATGACACTTGGCATCACAATGCTCCATTTCATTGGCATCACAATGGAACATGAAATATGTCATCACAATGCTCCCTGACACCTGTCTTAACAATAATCCATGATGTTTTCATCACAATGCTCCATGCCATTGTCATCACAATGCTCCATGACACTTGTCATCACAATGCTCCAAGTCCTTGTCATCACAATGCTCCATGCCCTTGTCATCACAATGATCCATGACCTCTGTCATCACAATGTTCCCTGACACGTGTCATCACAGTGCTCCATGCCACTTGTCAGTACAGTGCTCCATGATGCTCGTCATCACAATTACCCAAGATTTTCTCATCACAATGCTTCAGGGATATACCATCAAAATGCTCCATGCCCCTGTCATCACAATGCTCCAATGCCCTTGACATCCCAATGCTCCATGACCGCTGTCATCACAATGCTCCGTGACTCCATTCATCACAATGCTTCATGATCTTTGTCATCACAGTGGTCAATGCCCTCATCATCACAAGGCTTTGTGACCTCTGTCACCACAATGCTCCATGAACTTTGCATCACAATGCTCCATGACCCTTGTCATCACAATGCTCCATGCCTTTCTCAGCACAATACGCAAAGACACTTGTCATCACAATGCTCCATGCGCTTGTCAGCACAATGCTCCACCAGCTTGTCATCACAATGCTCCATGCACTTCTCATCAAAATGCTCTGTCACCACTGATATAACAATGTTCCATAACTACTCATCACAATAGTCCCTCACCCTTCTCATCACAATGTTCCATGACCCCTGTCATCACAATACTACATGCCCTTATCATCACAGTGCTCCATGACCCCTGACCTCACAATGCTCCATAACACATGTCATCAAAATGCTCCATAACTTTTGTCATCACAAAGCTCAATGACCCTTGGCATCACAATGCTCCATGTCATTGTCATCACAATGCTCCAGGAACCTTCTCATCACATTGCTCCATGCCCTTGTCATCACAAATGTCCATGACGCTTGTCATCACAATGTTCGATGCCCTTCTCATAACAATGCTCCATGCCCTTGTCATTACAGTCCCCCATGAATCCTGTACCTCAGTGTTCCAGGCCCTTGTCATCACAATGCTCCAGGCCCACTCTCATCACAATAATCCATGAAATTTTTCAGACCAATGCCGCATGGCCTTGTCATCACAATGCTCCATTACGCCTGTCATAAAAATGCCCCATGATCCCAGTCATCACAATGTTCCACAGCCTTGTCATCACAAGGCTCCATGACCCTTGTCATCACAAGGCTCCATACACATGAAATCACAATGCTCCATGCCCTTGTCATCACAAAGCTCCATGATGCATGTCTTCAGAATGCTCCATGGCCTTCTCATCACAATGCACCATTCCCTTGTCTTCAGAATGCTCCACGACCACTGTAATCACAATGCTCCATGCCCATTTTCATTAGAATGCTCCATGAGAATATCATCACAAGGCTCCATGGTTTTCTCATCACAATGCTCCAGGACCTTGTTATCACAATGCTCCTTTCTCTTGACATCACAATGCTCCATGACTCCTGTCATCACAATACTCCATGAACATTTTCAGCCCTGTGTTCCATGACATTCTCATCACAATACTCCATGACACCTGTCATCACAATGCTCCATGACCAATGTCATCACAACCCTCCCAGACACCCGACAACACAATGATCCGGGACTCTTGTCATCATAATGCTCCATTACACTTGTCATCACAATGATCCATGCCCTTGTCATCCCAATGCTCCAGGACCCCGTAATAACAATGCTCCGTGACGCTTGTCATCACAGTGCTCCATGACACTTGTCATCACAATGCTCCATGCTTTTGTCATCAAAATGCTCCATTGCCTTGTCATCACAATGCTCCATGCCCTTCTCATCACAATGCACCACAACCTTGTCATCAAAATGCTCCATGACCTTTGTCCTCACAAATCTCCATGACCCCTGTCATCACAATGCTCCAAACCTTTGTGATCACAATGTTCCATAACACTTGTCATCAAAACGCTCCATGATGCCTGTCATCACAATACACCATGCCCTTGTCATCACAATGCTCCATGATATTTGTCATCACAATTCTCAATACACTTGTCATCACAATGCTCCCTAACCCTTGTCTTAAGAATGCTCCTTGAACGCTGTCATGAAAAGGCTCCATGCATTTTTCATCAGAATGCTCCATGCCCTTTACATCACGATGCTCCATGCCATTGTCAGCATAATACTCCACAAGCTTGCCATCAGAATGATCCATGACCCTTGTCATCACAATGCTCCATGACCTCTGTCATCACAATTCTCCATAACACCTGTCATCATAATGCTCCATGCCCATTGTCATTACAGTGCTCCATGCCACTCATCTTCACAATTATCCATGGTCTTCTCATCACAATGCTCCACGGTCTTGCCATCACAATGCTGCATGCCCTGGTCATCACAGTGCTCCATGTCTTTGGTGATCACAATTCTCCATGTCCTTGGCATCACTACGATCCATGACACTTCTACTCACAGTGTTATGTGCATTGTCATCACAATTCTCTATGCACTTTTAATCGCAATGCTCCATGACCCCTGTCATAGCAAGCTCCATGTGGTTGTCATCACAATGCTTCATGAATTATCATCAAAATTATCAATGGCCCTTGTCATCACAATGGTCCATGCCCTCGTCATCACAGTGTTCCAAGACCTTGTCATCAAAATGCTCCATTACCTTTGTCATCACAATCCTCCATGACACTTGGTATCACAATGCTTCATGCCATTGTCATCACAATGAACAATGACATATGTCATCACAATGCTCCCTGAAACCTGTCTTCACAATATTCCATGACCTTGTCATCACAATGTTCCATGCCCTTGTCATCACAATGCGCCATGCCCACGGTCATCACAATAATACATGAAACATGTCAGACCAATGTTCCATGCCCCTGTCATCACAATGCTCCATGCCCTTGTCATCACAAAGCTCCATGAACCCTGTCATCACAATGCTCCGTGACTCCAGTCATCACAATGCTTCATGAACTTTGTCCTCAGAATGGTCCATGCCCTCGTCACACATGGCTCTGTGACTTTGTCACCAAAATGCTCCATGCCCGTATCATCTCAATGCTCCATGCCCACAGTCATCACAATAATCCATGAAATGTGTCAGACCAATGTTCCATGCCCCTGTCATCACATTGCTCCATGCCCTTGTCATCACAATGCTCCATGCCATTGTCATCACAATGATCAATGAAAACTCTCATCACATTGCTCCATGCCCTTGTCATCACAATGCTCCATTACACCTGTCATAACAATGCTCCATGACCACTGCCATCACAATGTTCCACGGACTTGTCATCACAAGGCTGCAAGAAACTTGTCATCACAATGCTCCAAGACCTCTGTAATCACAGTTCTCCATGCCACTTTTCATCTCAATGCTCCATGAACACTGTCATCAAAATGCACCATGCCCTTCATCATAATGATTCATGCTATTGTCATCACAATGAAATCAAAATGCTCCATGTCCTCTGTCATCACAATGCTCCAAACCCTTCTGATCACAATGTTCCATGACACTTGTCATGACATGCCCCATGACGCTCGTCATCACAATTATGCAAGGTCTTCTCATCACAATGCTCCATGACAATTGTCACGACAATGCTCAATACACTTGGCATCACCATGCTCGCTGACTCTTGTCATCAGTATGCTCCTTGAACCCTGTCATGACAAGGCTCCATGCCTTTTTCATCACAATGATCCATTCCCTTTTCATCACAATGCTCCATGACCCCTGTTATCACCATGCTCCGTGACTCCAGTAATCACAATGCTTCATGACATTTGTCATCACAATGGTCCATGACCTCGTCACACAAAGCTCTGTGACCTTTGTCACCACAATGCTCGATGAAATTTTTATCACAATGCTCTGTGACCCTTGTCATCACAAAGCTCCATGCCTTTGACAGCAAAATGCTCCATGACCCTTGTCATCACAATGCTCGATGCGCGTGTCAGCACAATGCTCCATAACCCATGTCATCACAATGCACCATGCATTTGTCATCACAATGCTCCACATCCTTGTCATCAAAATGCTCCATAAACCTTGTCATCACAATGCTCCATGCACTTCTCCTCAAAATGCCTTCTCACCACTGATATCACAATGTTCCATCACTAGTCATCACAATACTCCCTCACCCCTGTCATCACAATATTCCATGACCCCTGTAATCACAATTCTCCATGCCCTTGTCATCACAAAGCTCCATGACACATGTCATCAGAATGCTCCATGGCCTTCTCATCACAATGCTCCATGCCCTTGGCAACACAATGCTCCAACACCCCTGTAATCACAATGGCCCATGCCCCTTTTCATCTCAATGCTCCATGAACCCTGTCATCACAATTCACCATGCCCATCACCATAATATTTCATGTTATTGTCATCACAATGAAATCAAAATGCCCAATGACCTCTGTCATCACAATGCACCAAACCCTTCTGATCACAATGTTCCATAACACTTGTCATCACAATGCCCCTTGACGCTGGTCATCACAATTATCCATGGACTTCTCATCACAATGCTCCATGATCTTTGTCATCACAATGCTCAATACACTTATCATCACAATGCTCCTTGACACTTGTCAACAGTATGCTCCTTGAACCGTGTCATGACAAGGCTCCATGCATTTTTCATCACAATGATCCATTCCCTTTTCATCACAATGCTCCAAGACCCCTGTAATCACAATGCTCCATGTCCTTGTCATTACAAAGCTCCATGACGCATGTCATCAGAATTCTCCATTGCCTTCTTATCACAATGCTCCATGCCCTTGTCATCACATTGCTCCAAAACCCCGGTAATCTCAATCCTCCTTGCACATTTTCATCAGAATGCTCCATGCCCTTGTCATCATAATGCTCCATGACCCTTGTCATCGCAATGTTCCAAGCCCTTGTCATCAAAATGCTCCATTACCTTTGTCATCACAATCCTCCATGACACTTGGTATCACAATGCTCCATGCCATTGTCATCACAATGGTCCATGACATATGTCATCACAATGCTCCCTGACACCGGTCTTCACAATTCTCCATGACCTTGTCATCACAATGTTCCATGCCCTTGTCATCACAATGCACCATGCCCACTGTCATCACAATAATCCATGAAACTTGTCAGACCAATGCTCCATGCCCCTGTCATCACAATGCTCCATGCCCTTTTCATCACAATGCTCCAAGAACCCTGAAATCACAATGCTCTATGCCCCTTTTCATCAGAATGCTCCATGAGACTTTTCATCACAAGGGTCCATGGTCTTCTCATCACAATGCTCCATTACCTTGTCATCACAATGTTCTATGACACCTGTCATCTCAATACTCCATGAAAATTTTCACCCCAATGCTCCATGACCTTCTCATCACAATGTTTCATGACCCATGTCATCACAATGCTCCATGACCACTGGCATCAAAATGCTCCATGATCATTGTCATCACAATGATCCATGCCCTTGTCATCCCAGTGTTCCATGGCCCCTGTAATCACAATGCTCTGTGACGCTTGTCATCACATTGGTCCGTGACCCTTGTCATTACAATGCTCCATGCCTTTGTCAGCAAAATGCTACATTACCTTTTCATCACAATGCTCCATGCGGTTGTCATAATAATTCTCCATTACCATTGTCATCAAAATCCTCCATGAACTTTGGAATCACATTGCTTCATGCCCTTGTCATCAAAATGCTCCATGCTCCTTGAAATCAAAATGATCCATTACCTCTGTCATCACACTGCTCCAAACACTTGTGATCACAATGTTCTATAACACTTGTCATCACAACACTCTTTGATGCCTGTCATCACAATTATCCATGGACTTCTCATGACAAGGCTCCATGACATTTGTCATCACAATGCTCAATACACTTGTCATCACAATGCTCCCTGTCACTTCTCATCAGAATGCTCCTTGAACCGTGTCATGAAAAGGCTCCATGCCCCTTTCATCACAATGCTCGAAGCCATTGTCATCACAATACTTCACAATGTTGTCATCAGTATCCTCCATGACCCTTGTCAACACAATGCTCCATGACCCCTGTCATCACAATGCTCCATGCCCCTTGTCATTACAGCGCTCCATGATGCTTGTCATCACAATTATCCATGGTCTTCTCATCACAATGCTCTACGGTCTTGCCATCACAATGCTCCATGTGCCTTGTCATTACAATACTCCACGTCCTTGTCATCACAATGATCCTTAACACTTCTCATAACAATGTTACATGATCTTGTCTTCACAATTCTCCATGCACTTGTCATCGCAATGCTCTATGACCACAGTCATAGCAAGCTCCATGTGCTTTTCATCACAATGCTTCACGACGTTTTCATCAAAATTCTCAGTGGCCCTTTTCATCACAATACTCCATTCCCTTGCCATCACAATGCTCCATGACTATTGTCATCACAATGTTCCAAGCCCTTGTCATCAAAATGCTCCATTACCTTTGTCATCACAATCCTCCATGACACTTGGTATCACAATGCTCCATGCCATTGTCATCACAATGGACAATGACATATGTCATCACAATGCTCCCTGACACCTGTCTTCACAATACTCCATGACCTTGTCATCACAATGTTCCATGCCCTTGTCATCACAATACTCCATGAGCCCTGTCATCACAGTGCTCCGTGACTCCAGTTATCACAATGCTTCATGACCTTTGTCATCACAATGGTGCATGACCACGTCACACAATGCTCTGTGACCTTTGTCACCAAAATGCTGCATGCCATTTTCATCACAATGCTCCAAGCTCACTGTCATCACAATAATCCATGAAACTTGTCAGACCAATGTTCCATGCCCCTGTTATCATATTGCTCCATGCCCCTGTCATCACAGTGCTACATGCCCTTATCTTCACAATGCACCATGACCACTGACATCACAATGTTCCATAAACTCTGTCAGAAAATGATCCATGACCCATTTCGTCACAATGCTTCATGACCCCTGACATTACAATGTTCCATAACCCCTGTCATCAAAATATTCAATGACACTTTTCATCAAATTTCTCCATGACCCTGTCATCACAATGCTCCCTGCCCTTCTCATCTCAATGTACTACGCACTTGTCACCTAATGCCCCCTTACTTTATCATCACAAAGCTCCAAAACCCTTTGCATCACAATGCTCCATGGCATTGTCATCACAATGATCAATGAAATCTCTCATCACATTGCTCCATGCCCTTGTCATCACAATGCTCCATTACACCTGTCATAACAATGCTCCATGAGCACTGCCATCACAATGTTCCACGGCCTTGTCATCACAAGGCTCCATGACCCTTGTCATCACAATGCTCCAAGACCCCTGTAATCACAATGCTCCATGCCCTTGTCATCACAAAGAACCATGACACATGTCATCAGAATGCTCCATGGCCTTCTCCTCACAATGCTCCATGTCCTTGTCATCACAATGCTCCAAGACACCGGTAATCACAATGCTCCATGCCCCTTTTCATCTCAATGCTCCATGAACCCTGTCATCACAAAGCACCATGCCCATCATCATAATGCTTCATGCTATTGTCATCACAATGAAATCAAAATGCTCCATGACATTTGTCCCCACAATGCTCCAAATCCTTGTGATCACAGTGTTCCATAACACTTGTCATCAAAATGCCCCATGACGCTCGTCATCACTATTATGAATGGTTTTCTCATCACAATGCTCCGTGACCTTTGTCACCACAATCCTCAATACACTTATCATCACAATGTTCCCTGACACTTGTCATTAGTATGCTTCACGAACCCTGTCGTGAAAAGGCTCCATGCTTTTTTTATCACAATGATCCATTCCCTTTTCATCACAATGCTCCAAGACCCCTGTAATCACAATGCTCCCTGCCCTTGTCATCACAAAGCTCCACGACACATGTCATCAGAATGCTCCATGGCCTTCTCATCAAAATAATCCATGCCCTTGGCATCACAATGTTCCAAGAACCCTGTAATCACAATGCACAGTGACTACAGTCATCGCAGTAATTCATGACATTTGTCATCACAATGGTCCATGACCTCGTCACAGAAGGCTCTGTGACCTTTGTCACCACAATGCTCCATGGACTTTTCATCACAAAGCTCTGTCACACTTGTCAACACAATGCTCCATGCGTTTGTCACCACAATGCTCAATGACCCTTGTCATCACAATGTTCCATGCGCTTGTCAGCACAATGCTTCATAACCCATGGCATCACATTGCGCCATGTGCTTGTCATCACAATGCTCCACATCCTTGTCATCAAAATGCTCCATAAACCTTGTCATCACAATGCTCCATACACTTCTCATTAAAATGCTCTCTCACCAATGATATCACAGTATTCCATCACTAGTCATCACAATACTCCCTCACCCCTGTCATCACAATGTTCCATGACCCCTGTCATCAAAATGCTATATGCCCTTATCATCACAATGCTCCATGACACCTGTCATCAAAATGCTCAATGACCCGTTTCAGCACAATGCTCCATGCCCCCTGACATCAGAATGTTCAATAATCCCTGTCACAAAATGCTCCATGACCCGTTTCATCACAATGCTCCATGCCCCCTGACATCAGAATGTTCAATAATCCCTGTCACAAACTGCTCAATGACCTTTTTCATATCAATGCTCCATGACACCTGACATCACAATTTTCCATAACCGCTCTCATCAAAATGTTCCATTAACCTTTTCATCAAATTGCTCCATGACCCTGTCATCACAATGCTCCCTGCACTTCTCACCACAGTGCACCACGGCCTTGTCATCAAAATGCTCCATGACATTTTTCATCACAAAGCTCCATGACCATTGGCATCACAGTGCTCCATGCCATTATGATCAAATGCTCCTTGAACCCTCTCATCACATTGATCCATGCCCTTGTGATCAAAAAGCTCCATGACCCTTGTCATCACAATGCTCAATACCCTTCTCATCACAATGCTTCATGCCCTTATCATTACAATCCTCCATGACCTATGTATCATAGTGTTCCGTGCCCTTGTCATCACAATGCTCCATGCCCACTCTCATCACAATAATCCTTGAAACATTTCAGACCAGTGCTCCACGTCCTTGTCATCACAATGCTCCATTACCCCTGTCATAATAATGCTCCATTATACTTACCATCACAAGGTTCCATGGCCTTGTCATCTCAAGCCTCCATGACCCTTGTCATCACAATGCTCAAAACACTTATCATCACAATGCTCCCTGACTCTTGCCATCAGTATGCTCCTTGAACACTGTCATGACAAGGCTCCATGCATTTTTCATCAAAATGAAACATTCCCTTTTCATCACAATCCTCCAAGACCCCTCTAATCAAAATGCTCCATGTCCCTGTCATCACAAAGCTCCATGACGCATGTCATCAGAATGCTCCATGGCCTTCTCATCACAATGCTCCATGCCATGGTCTTCACAATGCTACAAAACCCCTGTAATCACAATGCTCCATGAACCTTTTTATCAGTATGATCCATGACCCTTGTCATCACAAGGTGCCATGGCCCTCTCATCACAATGCTCCAGGATCTTCTCATCGCATTGCTCCATTACCTTCTCATCACAATTCTCCATGACCCGTGTCATCACAGTACACCATGAATATTTTCAGCCCAGTGCTCCATGACCTTCTCATCACAATGCTCCATGACCTATGTCATCACAATGCTACATGATCACTGTCATCAAAATAATCCATGCCACTTGTCATCAGAATATTCCATGCGCTTGTCATCCCCATGCTCCATGACCCCTGTAATCAGACTGGTCCTTGACGCTTGTCGTCACAGAGCTCCATGACACTTGTCATCACGGTGCTCCATGCCTTTGTCAGCAAAATGCTACATGACCTTTTCATCACAATGCTCCATGCACTTGTCCTCACAATTCTCCATTACCAGTGTCATTACAATCCTCCATGAACCTTGGGATCACATTGCTTCATGCCCTTGTCATCACAATGATCCATGATACTTGAAATCAAAATGATCCATGACCTCTGTCATCACAATGCTCCAAACCCTTGTGATCACCATGTTCCATAACACTTGTCATCACAACGCTCCATGATGCGTGTGATCACAATAATCCATGCCCGTGTCATCAAAATGCTCCATGAACATTGTCATCACAATGCTCAATACACCTGTCATCACAATGCTCCCTGACACTTTTCCTCAGAATGCTCCTTGAAACCTGTCATGAAAAGGCTCCATGCCTTTTTCATCACAATGCTCCATGCCCTTTTTCTCACAATGCTCCATGCCACTGTCATCACAATACTCCACAAGCTTGTCATCAGAATGCTCCAAGGCCCTTGTCATCACAATGCTCCATGATACCTGTTATCACAATGCTCCATGACACCTGTCATCACAATGCTACATGCCCCTTGTTATTACAGTGCTCCATGACGCTCGTCATCACAAATATCCATGATCTTCCCATCACAATGCTCCACGGTCTTTCCATCTCAATGCTCCATGACACTTCTCATCACAATGTTACATGCTCTTGTCATCACAATTCTCCATTCATTTGTCATCACAATGCTCATTGACCACTGTCATAGCAAGCTCCATGTGCTTTTCATCACAATGCTTCAGGAACTTGTCATCAAAATTCTCAATGGCCCTTGTCATCACAATCCTCCATGCACTTGTCATCAAAATGCTCCATGACCCTTGTCCTCACAATGCTCCAAACACCTGTCATTACAATGCTCCATTAACTTTGTCATCACATTCCTCCATGACCCTTGGCATCACAATGCTCCATGCCATTGTCATCAAAATGCTCCATGAACACTCTCATCACATTGTTCCATGCAGTTGTCATCACAGGCTCCATGATGCTTTTCATCACAATGCTCGATGCTCTTCTTAACACAGTGCTCCATGCCCTTGTCATTACAATCCGCCATGACCCATGTATCACAGTGTTCCATGCCCTTTCATCACAATACTCCATGCCCCCTCTCATCACAATAATCCATGAAGCTTTTCAGACCAATGCTCTATGCCCTTGTCATCAAAATGCTCCATTACCCCTGTTATAACAATGCTCCATGACACCTGCCATTAAAATGTTCCACGGCCTTGTAATCACAAGGCTCCATAACCCTTGTCATCACAAGGCTCCATGTCCTTGTCATCACAAAGCTCCATGACGCATGTCATCAGAATGCTCCATGGCCTTCTCATTCACGATGCTCCATGCCCTTGTCATCACAATTCTCCTAGACCCCTGTAATCACAATGCTCCATGCCCCTTTTCATCTCAAAGCTCCATGAACCGTGTCATCACAATGCACCATGCCCATCATCATAATGCTTCATGCTATTGTCATCAAAATGAAATCAAAATGCTCCAGGACCACTGTCATCACAATGCTCCAAACGCTTGTGATCACATTGTTCCACAACACTTGTCATTGCAACGCTCCATGATACCTGTCATCACAATACTCCATGCCCGTGTCATCACAATGCTCCATGAACTTTGTCATCACAATGCACAATACACTTGTCATCACAATGCTCCCTGACACTTGTCGTCAGAATGCTCCTTGAACCCTGTCATGAAGAGCTCCATGCCTTTTCCATCACAATGCTCCATGCCCTTTTCATCACAATGCTCCATGACCCCTGTCATCACAATTCTCCATGCACTTTTCATCGCAATGCTCCATGTCCCCTGTCATAGCAAGCTCCGTGCGCTTGTCATCACAATGCTTCACGACGTTGGCATCAAAATTCTCAATGGCCCTTGTCATCACAATGCTCCATGACGCTCATCATCACAATTATCCATGGTTTTCTCATCAAAGTGCTCCACGGTCTTGCCATCACAATGCTCCATGACACTTCTCATCACAATGTTACATGCTCTTGTCATCACAATTCTCCATGCACTTGTCATTGCAATGCTCCATGACCCCTGTCATAGCAAGCTCCATGTGCTTTTCATCACAGTGCTTCACGAACTTGTCACCACAATTCTCAATGGCCCTAGTCATCACAGTGCTCCATTACCGTTTTCATCACAATCCCCCATGTCACGTGCCTTCACAATGCTCCATGTCATTGTCGTCACAATGCACCATGACATATGTCATCACAATGCTCCCTGACACCTGTTTTCACAATATTCCATGACCTGGTCATAACAATGCTCCATGCCCTTGTCATCACAATGTGCCATGCCCACTATCATCACAATAATCCATGAAACTTGTCAGACCAATGCTCCATTCCCCTGTCATCACAATGCTCCATGCCATTGTCATCACAGTGCTCCGTGACTCCAGTCATCACATTTTTTCATGACCTTTGTCATCACAATGGTCCATGCCCTCCTCATCACAGTGCTCTTTGAAATTTGTCACCATAATGTTCCATGAACTTTTCATCACAATGCTCTCTGACCCTTGTCATCACAATGCTCCATGCCTTTGTCAGCAGAGTGCTCCATGACCCTTGGCATCACAATGCTCCATGTGCTTGTCAGAACAATGCTCCATGACCCATGTCATCACAATGTGCCATGCGCTTGTCATCACAATGTTCCACAACCTTATCTTCACAATGCTCCGTAAACATTGTCATCACAAAGCTCCATGCACTTCTCATCAAAATGCTCTTTCACCACTGATATCAAAGTGTTCCATCACTAGTCATTACAATACTCCCTCACCCCTGTCATGACAATGTTCCACGGACTTGTCATTCCAAGGCTCCATGACCCTTGTCATCACAATGCTCCAATACCACAGTAATCACAATGCTCCATGTCCCTTGTCATCAGTGTGCTCCATGAGACTTGTCTTCACAAGGCTCCATGGTCTTCTATTCACAATGCTCCAGGACCTTGTCATCACATTGCTTCACGACCTCCTCATCAAAATTCTCAATGTCCCTTGTCATCATAATGTTCCAAGCCCTAATCACCACAATGCCCCATTATCTTTGTCATCACAGTGCTCCATGACACTTGGCATCACAATGCCCCATGCCATTGTCATCACAATGGAACATGACATATGTCATCACAATGCTCCCTGACACCTGTCTTCACAATACTCCATGACCTTGTCATCACAATGTTCCATGCCCTTGTCATCACAATGCTCCGTGACCCCTGTCATCACAATGCTCCGTGACTACAGGCATCACAATGCTTCATGATATTTGTCATTACAATTTTCCATGCCACTTTTCATCTCAATGCCGCATGAACCCTGTCATCACAGTGCACCATGCCCATCATCATAATGCTTCATGCTATTGTCATCACAATGAAATCAATATGCTCCATGAACTCTGACACCAAAATGCCCCAAACCCTTGTGATCACAATGTTCCATAACACTTGGAATCACAACGCCCCATTACGCTCGTCATCACAATTATCCATGGTCTTCTCATCACAATGCTCCATGATCTTTGTCATCACAATGCTCAATACACTTGTCATCTCAATGCTCCCTGACACTTGTCCTCAGTGTGCTCCTTGAACCCTGTCATGACAAGGCTCCATGCATTTTTCATCAAAATGATCCATGCCCTTTTCATCACAATGCTCCAAGACCCCGGTAATCACAATGCTCCATGTGCTTGTCTTCACAAAGCTCCATGACGCATGTCATCAGAATGCTCCATGGCCTTCTCATCAGCATGTTCCATGCCCTTGTCATCTCAATGCTCCAAGACCCCTGTAATTACAATGCTCCATGCCGCTTTTCATCAGAATGCTCCATGAGTCTTGTCATCACAAGACTCCATGGTCTTCTCAACACAATGCTCCAGGACCTTCTCATCACAATGCTCGATTCCCTTGTCATCACAATGATCCATGACCCCTGTCATCACAATACTCCATGAACATTTTCAGCCCAATGATCCATGACCTTCTCATCACAATGCACCATGACCCCTGTCATCACAATGACCCATGAACACTGTCATCCCCGCACTCCATGACCCCTCTCAACACAATGATCCGGGAATCTTGTCATCAAAAATCTCCATGACACTTGTCATCCCAATGCTCCATGACAACTTTAATAAGAATGTTCCGTGAGGCTTGTCATCACAATGCTCCATGACCATTGTCATCACAGTGCTCCATGACACCTGTCATCACAATGCTCCATGCACTTGTCATCCCAATGCTCCATGACACCTGTCATCACAGTGCTCCGTGATTCCAGTCATTACAATGATTCATGACCATTCTCATCACAATGGTCCATGCCCTCGTCACACAAGGCTCTGTGATCTTTGTCACCACAATGCTCCATGAAATTTTCAACACAATGCTCTGTGTCCCTTGTCATCACAATACTCCATGCCTTTGTCAGCACAATGCTCCATGACACTTGTCATCAAAATGCTCCATGCGCTTGTCAGCACAATGCCCCATGACACATGTCATCACAATGTTCCATGCCCTAGTCATCACAATGATCCATGACTCCTGTCATCACAATTCTCCGTGACTCCAGTCATCACAATGCTTCATGACCTTTGTCCTCACAATGGTCCATGCCCTCGTCACACAAGGTTCTGTGACATTTGTCACTACAATGCTCCATGCCCTTGTCATCTCAATGCTCCATGCCCACTGTCATCACAGTAATCCATGAAAATTTTCAGACCAATGTTCCATGCCCCTGTCATCACATTGCTCCATGCCCTTGTCATCACAATGCTCCATGACCCCTGTCATCACAGTGCTCCGTTACTCCAGTCATCACAATGATTCATGACCTTTCTCCTCTCAATGGTCCATGCCCTCGTCACACAAGGCTCTGTGATCTTTGTCACCACAATGCTCCATGAAATTTTCATCACAATGCTCTGTGTCCCTTGTCATCAAAATGCTCCATGCGCTTGTCAGCACAATGCTCCATGACACATGTCATCACAATGTGCCATGCTCTTTTCATCAAAATGCTCCACATCCTTTTCAACGCTATGCTCCATAAAACTTGTCATCACAATGCTCCATACACTTCTCTTCAAAATGCTCTCTCACCACATATATCACAATGTTCCATCACTAGCCATCACAATACTCGCTCACCCCTTTCATCACAATGTTCCATGACCACTGTCATCACAGTGCTACATGCTCTTATCATCACAGTGCTCCATGACCCCTGACATCACAATGTTCCATAACACCTGTCATCAAAATGTTCCATGATACTTTTCATCAATTTGCTCCGTGATCCTGTCATCACAATGCTCCATGCCCTTCTCATCACAATGAACAAGGAGCTTGTCATCAAAATGCTCCTTGACCTTTGTCATCACAAAGCTCCATGACCCTTGGCATCACAATGCTCCATGCCTTTTCATCACAATGCTACATGAAAGCTCTTATCACATTGCTTCATGCCCTTGTCACCACAATGCTCCATGACACTTGTCATCACAATGCTCGATACTCTTCTCATCACAATGCTCTATGCCCTTGTCATTACAATCCTCCATGACACATGTATCACAGTGTTCCATGACCTAGTCATCACAATGTTCCATGCCAAATCTCATCACAATAATCCATGAAATTTTCAGACCAATGTTCCATGCCCTTCTCATCACAATGCTCCATTACCCCTGTCATAACAATGCTCCATGACACCTGCCATCAAAATGTTCCACCGCCTTGGCATCCAAGGCTCCATGACACTTTTCCTCACAATGCTCCAAGACCCCTGTGATCACAATGCTCCATGCCCTTGTCATCACAATGCTCCAAAACCCCTGTAATCACAATACTCCATGCCCCTATTCATCAGAATGCTCCATGAGACTTGTCATCAAAAGGCTCCATGGTCTTCTCATCACATTGCTCCAGGACCTTGTCATCACAATGCTCCATTCCCTTGTCATCACAATGCTCCTTGACCAATGTCATCACAATACTCCATGAACATTTTCAGACCAATGCTCCATGACCCCTCTCATCACAATGCTCCATGACACCTGTTATCACAATGCTCCATGCCCCTTGTCATTACAGTGATCCATGATGCTATTCAACATAATTATCCATGGTCTTTTCATCACAATGCTCCTCGGTCTTGCTATCACAATCCTCCATGCCCTGTTCATCAAAATGCTCCATGTCCCATGTCATTACAATTCTCCACGTCCTTGTTATCACAATGCTTCGTGACACTTCTCATCACAATGTTACATGATTTTGTCATCACAATTCTCCATGCACTTGTCATCGCAATGCTCTATGACCCCTGTCATAGCAAGCTCCATGTGCTTGTCATCACAATGCTTCACGACATTGTCATCAAAATTCTCAATGGCCCTTGAAATCACAATGCTCCATGCCCTTGTCATCACAATGCTCAATGACCCTAGTCATCACAATGTTCCAAGCCCTTGTCATCAAAAGGCTCCATTACCTTTGTCATCACAATCCTCCATGACACTTGGTATCACAATGCTCCATGCCATTGTCATCACAATGGACAATGACATATGTCATCACAATGCTCCCTGACACCTGTCTTCACAATACTCCATGACCTTGTCATCACAATGTTCCATGCCCTTGTCATCACAATGCGCCATGCCCACTCTCATCACAATAATCCATTAATCTTGTCAGAGCAATTCTCCATGACCCCTGTCATCACAATGCTCCGTGAATCCAGTCATCACAATGCTTCATGACCTTTGTCATCACAGTAGTCCATGCCCTCTTCACACAAGGCTCTGTGATCTTTTTCACCACAATGCTCCATGAATATTTCATCAAAATGCTCTGTGTCCTTTGTCATCAAAATTCTCCATGCCTTTGTCACCACAATGCTCCATGCCTACGGTCATCACAATAATCCATGAAACTTGTCAGAACAATGTTCCATGCCCCTGTCATCACATTGCTCCATGCCCTTGTCATCTCTAGGCTCCATGACCCCTTTCATCACAATGCTCCGTGACTCCAGTCATCACAATGCTTCATGACCTATCTCATCACAATGGTCCATGCCCTCATCACACAAGGCTCTGTGATCTTTTTCACCACAATGCTCCATGAATATTTCATCACAATGCTCTGTGTCCTTTGTCATCAAAATGTTCCATGCATTTTTAAGCACAATGCTCCATGACACTTGTCATCAAAATGCTCCATGCGCTTGTAAGCACAATGCTCCATGACCCATGTCATCACAATGCGCCATGCGCTTGTCATCACAATACTCCACATCCTTATCATTGCTATGCTCCATAACACTTGTCATCATAATGCTCCATGCACTTCTCCTCAAAATGCCTTCTCACCACTGATATCACAATGTTCCATCACTAGTCATCACAATACTCCCTCACCACTGTCATCACAATATTCCATGACCCCTGTAATCACCATTCTCCATTCCCTTGTCATCACAAAGCTCCATGACGCATGTCATCAGAATGCTCCATGGCCTTGTCATCACAATGCCCCAAGACCCCTGTAATCACAGTGCTCCATGCCCCTTTTCATCTCAATGCTCCATGAACCCTGTCATCACAATTCACCGTGCCCATCACCATAATATTTCATGCTATTTTCATCCCAATAAAATCAAAATGCTCAATGACCTCTGTCATCACAATGCACCAAACGCTTCTGATCACAATGTTCCATAACACTTGTCATCACATTGCCCCATGACGCTGGTCATCACAATTATCCATGGTCTTCTCATCACAATGCTCCATGATCTTTGTCATCACAATGCCCAATACACTTATCATCACAATGCTCGCTGACAATTGTCATCAGTATGCTCCTTGAAACCTGTCATGACAAGAATCCATGCATTTTTCATCACAATGATCCATTCCCGTTTCATCACAATTCTCCAAGACCCCTGTAATCACAATCCTCCATGTCCTTGTCATCACAAAGCTCCATGACGCATGTCATCAGAATGCTCCATTGCCTTCTCATCACAATGCTCCATGCCACTGTAATCACATTGCTTCAAAACCCCTGTAATCTCAATGCTCCATGCACCTTTTCATCAGAATGCTCCATGACCCTTTTCATCAAAATGCTCCATGACCCCTGACATCGCAATGTTCCATAACCCCTGTCATCAAAATGTTCCATGACACTTTTCATCAATTTGCTCCATGACCCTGTCATCACAATGCTCCCTGCAATTCTCATCACAATGAACCACGAACTTGTCATCAAAATGCTCCATGACCTTTGTCATCACAAAGCTCCATGACCCTTTGCATCACAATGCTCCATGCCCTTGTCATCACAAAGCTCCATGACGCATGTCATCAGAATGCTCCATTGCCTCCTCAGCACAATACTCCATGCCCTTGTCATCACTATGTTCCATAACCCCTTTTATCAAAATGTTCCATGACACTTTTCCTCAATTTGCTCCAAAACACTCTCATCACAATGCTCCCTGACCTTCTCATCACAATACACAACGACCTTGTCATCAAAATGCTCCATGACCTTTGTCATCACAATACAACACGCGTTTGTCATCAAAATGCCCCAAGACCTTTGTCATCACAAAGCTCCATTACCCCTGTCTTAACAATGATCCATGACCCCTGCCATCACAAGGTTCCACGGCCTTGTCATCACAAGCCTCCATGACCCTTGTCATCACAATGCTCCAAGACCCCTGTAATCACAATGCTCCATGCCCCTTTTCATCTCAATGCTCCATGAACCCTGTCATCACAATGCACCGTGTCCATCACCATAATATTTCATGCTATTTTCATCACAATGAAATCAAAACGCTCAATGACCACTGTCATCACAATGAACCAAACCCTTCTGATCACAATGTTCCATAACAACTTGTCATCACAATGCCCCATGAGGCTGGTCATCACAATTATCCATGGACTTCTTATCACAATGCTCCATGATCTTTGTCATCAAAATGGTCAATACACTTATCGTCACAATGCTCCCTGACAGTTGTCATCAGTATGCACCTTGAACCCTGTCATGACAAGGCTCCATGCATTTTGCATCACAATGATCCATTCCCTTTTAATCACAATGCTCCAAGACCCCTGTAATCACAATGCTCCATGTCCTTGTCATCACAAAGCTCCATGACGCATGCCATCAGAATGCTCCATTGCTTTCTCATCACAATACTCCATGCCCTTGTCATCACAATGCTTCAAATCCCCTGCAATCTCAATGCTCCATGCACCATTTCATCAGTATGCTCCATGACCCATGTCATCACAAGGCTCCATGGCCCTTCTCATCACAATGCTCCAGGACCTTCTCATCACATTGCTCCATTCCCTTCTCATGACAATGCTCCATGACCCCTGTCATCACAGTACTCCATGAATAATTTCAGCCAAATGCTCCATGACCTTCTCATCACAAAGCTCCATGACCCATGTCATCACAATGCTACATGACCACAGTCATCAAAATGATCCATGCCACTTTTCATCAGAATGTTCCATGTGCTTGTCATCCCAATGCTCCATGACCCTTCTAATCAAAATGCTCCTTGACGCTTGTCGTCACAGAGTTCCATGACACTTGTCATCACAATTCTCCATGCCTTTGTCAGCAAAATGCTACATGACCTTGCCATCACCATGCTCCATGCAATTGTCATCACAATTCTCCATTACCAGTGTCATCACAATCCTCCGTGACACTTGGGATCACATTGTTTCATGCCCTTGTCATCAAAATGCTCCGTGATTCTTGAAATCAAAATGATCCATTACCTGTGTCATCACAATGCTCCAAACACTTGTGATCACAATGTTCCATAACAATTGTCATCACAACGCTCCATGATGCCTGTCATCACAATACTCCATGCCCTTGTCATCAAAATGCTCCATGAACTTTGTCATCACAATGCTCAATACACTTGTAATCACAATGCTCCCTGAAACTTTTTGTCAGAATGCTCCTTGAACCCTGTCATGAAAAGGCTCCATGCCTTTTTCATCACAATGCTCCATGCCATTGTCATCACAATACTCCACAAGCTTGTCATCAGAATGCTCCATGACTTTTGTCATCACAATGCTCCATGATCCCTGTCATCACAATGCTCCATGCTCCTTGTCATTACAGTGCTCCATGACGCTCGTCATCAAAATTATCCATGGTCTTCTCATCACAATGTTACATGCTCTTGTCATCACAGTTCTCCATGCACTTGTCATCGCAATGCTCCATGACCCCTGTCATAGCAAGCTCCATGTGCTTTTCATCACAATGCTTCAGGAACTTGTAATCAAAATTCTCAAAGGCCCTTGTCATCACAATCCTCCATGCCCTTGTCATCAAAATGCTCCATGACCCTTGTCATCACAATGCTCCAAACACCTGTCATCACAATGCTCCATTAACTTTGTCATCACATTCCTCCATGACACTTGGCATCACAATACTCCATGCCATTGTCATCACAATGGACCATGACATATGTCATCACATGCCCCCAGGCCCGTGTCTTCACAGTACTCCATGACCTTCTAATCACAATGCTCCATGCTTTTCTCATCAGAATGCGCTTTGCCCACTGTCATCACAATAAACAATGAAACTTGTCAGAACAATGCACCATGCCCCTGTCATCAGAATGCTCCATACCCTTGTCATCACAATGTTCCGTGACTCCAGTCATCACAATGCTTCATGATCTTTGTCATCACAATGGTACTTAACCTCGTCATCACAATTCTCTGTGACCATTGTCACCACAATGCTCCATGAACTTTTCATCACAATGCTCTGTGACCGTTGTCATCACAAGGTTCCATGAATTTGTCAGCACAATGTTCCATGACCTTTGTCATCACAATGCTCCATGCACTTCTCAGCACAATGCTCCATGACCCATGTCATCAAAATGAGCCATGCATCTGTCAACACAATGCTCCACAGCCTTGTCATCACAATGCTCCATAAACCTTGTCATCACAATGCTCCATAAACCTTGTCATCACAATGCTCCATGCACTTCTCATCAAAATGCTTTCTCACCACTGATATCACAATATTCCATCTGTAGTCATCACAATACTCCCTCACCACTGTCATCACAATTTTCCATGACCTCTGTCATCACAATGCCACATGCCATATCATCACAATGCTCCATGACCCCTGACATCAAAATGTTCCATATCCTCTGTCATCAGAATGCTCCATCACCCTTTTCATCACAATGCTCCAAACCCCTGACATCACAATGTTCCATAACCACTGCCATCAAAATATTCCATGACCCTTTTCATCAAATTGCTCCATGACCCTGTCATCACAATGCACCATGTCCATCATCATAATGCTTCATGCTATTGTCATCACAATGAAATCAATATGCTCCATGACGTCTGTCATCAAAATGCACCAAACCCTTGTGATCACAATGTTCCATAACCATTGTCATCACAATGCACCATGACGCTCATCATCACAATTATCCATGGTCTTCTCATCACAGTGCTCCATGACCTTTGTCATCACAACGCTCAATACACTTGTCATCACAATGCTCCCTGACACTTGTCATCAGTATGCTCCTTGAACCCTGTCATGACAATGCTCCATGCCTTTTTCATCACAATGATCCATACCATTTTCATCACAATGCTCCAAGACCACTCTAATCACAATGCTCCATGACCTTTAATCACAAAGGTCCATGATGCATGTCATCAGAATGCTCCATGGCCTTCTCATCACATTGCTCCATGTCCTTGTCATCACAGTGCTCCAAGACCCCTGTCATCTCAATGTTCTCTGACTCCAATCCTCACAAATCTTCATGACATTTGTCATCACAATGGTCCATGTCCTCGTCACACAGGGCTCTGTGACCTTTCTCACCACAATGCTCCATGAACTTTTCATCACAATGCTCTGTGATCCTTGTCATCACCATGCTCCATGCCTTTGTCAGCACAATGCTCCATGACCGTTGTCATCACAATGCTCCATGCGCTTGTGAACACAATGCTCCACAACCCATGTCATCACAATGCGCCATGCGCTTGTCATCACAGTGCTCCACATCCTTGTCCTTACAGTGCTCCAAAAACCTTGTCATCACAATGCTCCATGCATTTCTCATTAAAATGCTCTCTCCCCCGTCATCACAATGTTCCATAATCCGTGTCATGACAATGCTACATGACCTTATCATCACAATGCTCCATGAACCCTGACATCACAATGTCCCATAACCCCTGTCATCAAAATGCTCCATGACCCTTTTCATCACAATGCTCCATGACCCCTGACATCACAGTGTTCCATAACCACTGTCATCAAAATATTCCATGATACTTTTCATCAAATTGCTCCATGACACTGTAATCAAAATGCAACCTGCCCTTCTCATCACAATGCACCACGACCTTGTCATCAAAATGCTCCATGAACTTTGTCATCACAAACTCCATGACCTTTGGCATCACAATGCTCCCTGCCATTTTCATCACAATGTTTCATGACCCCTGTAATCACAATGCTCCATGCACATTTTCATCAGAATGCTCCATGAGACTTTTCATCACAAGGCTCCATGGTTTTCTCATCACAATGCCCCAGGAACTTGTGATCACAGTGCCCCATTACCCTGTCATCACAATACTCCATGAACATTTTCACCCCAATGCTCCATGACCTTCTTATCACAATGCTCCTTGAACCTGTCATCACAATGCTCCATGTCCACTGTCATCACAGAGCTCCATGACCCCTGACAACACAATGATATAGGAATCTTGTATTCAAAATGCTCCATGACCATTTTCATCACAATGCTCCATGCCCATGTCATCACAATGCTCCATGAAGCCTCTCATCACATTTCCCATGCCCTTGTCATTACAAACATCCATGATCCATGTATCACTGTGTTCCGTGCCCTTGTCATCACAATGCTCTATGCCCACTCTCATCACAGTAATCCATGAAAGTTTTCAGACCAGTGCTCGATGCCCTTGTCATCACAATCCTCCATTGCCCATGTCATAACCATGCTCCATGAACCCTGCCATCACAATGTTCTACGGTCTTGTCATCACAAGGATCCAATACCCCTGTAATCACAATGCTCCATGCCCCTTTTCATCAGGATGCTCCATGAGAATTGTCACCAAAAGCCTCCATGGTCCTCTCATTACAATGCTCCAGTACCTTGTCATCACACTGGTCCATGCCCACTTAATCAAAAGGCTCTGTGAAATTTGTCACCACAATGCTCCATGAAAATTTCATCACAATGCTCTTTTACCCATGTCTTCACTATGCTCATTGCCTTTGTCAGCACAATGCTCCATGACGCTTGTCATGACAATGCTCGATACTCTTCTCATCACAATGCTTCATGCCCTTGTCATTACAATCCTCCATGACACATGTATCAAGTGTTCCGTGCCCTAGTCATCACAATGCTCCATGCCGAATCTCATCACAATAATCCATGAAATTTTCAGACCAGTGTTCCATGCCCTTGTCATCACAATGCTCCATTACCCCTGACATAACAATGCTCCATGACCCCTGCCATCACAATGTTGCACGGCCTTGTCATCCAAAGCTCCATGACCCTTGTCATCATAGTGCTCCAAGACCTCTGTAATCACAATGCTCCATGCCCTTGTCGTCACAATGATTCATGACGCATGTCATCAGAATGCTCCATGGCCTTCTCTTGAAAATGCTCCATTCCCTTGTCAACACAATGCTCCAGGAACCCTGGATTCACAATGTCCCATGCCCCTTGTCATTACAGTGCTCCATGACGCTCGTCATCACAATTATCCGTGATCTTCTCATCACAATGCTCCACGGTCTTGCCATCACAATGCTCCATGCCCTGGTCATCACAATGCTCCATGTCCCATGTCATCACAATTCTCCACGTCCTTGTCATCACAATGCTCCAAGACACTTCTTATCACAATGTTACCTGATCTTGTCATCACAATTCTCCATGCACTTGTCATCGGAATGCTCTATGATACCTGTCATAGCAAGTTCCATGAGCTTGTCATCACAATGCTTCACGACATTGTCATCAAAATTCTCAATGGCCCTTGTCATCACAATGCTCCATGCCCTTGTCATCACAATGCTCCATAACCCTTGTCATCACAATGTTCCAAGCCCTTGTCATCAAAATGCTCCATTAACTATGTCATCACAATCCTCCATTACACTTGGTATCACAATGCTCCATGCCATTGTCATCTCAATGGACAATGACATATGTCATCACAATGCTCCCTGACACATGTCTTCACAATACTCCATAACCTTGTCATCACAATGTTCCATTCCCTTGTCATCACAATGCACCATGCCCACTGTCATCACAATGATCCATGAAACATGTAATACCAATGTTCCATGCCCCTGTCATCACAATGCTCCATGCCCTTGTCATCACATTGCTGCATGACACCGGTCATCACAATTCTTCATGACCTTTGTCATCACAATGTTCCATGCCCTCGTCACACAAGGCTCTGTGACCTTTGTCACCACAATGCTCCATGTCCTTGTCATCACAAGGCTCCATGACGCATGACATCAGAATGCTCCATTGCCTTCTCATCACCATGCTCCTTGCCCTTGTCATCACAATGCTTCAAAAACCCTTTAAAAACAATGCTCCATGAACCTTTTCATCAGAATGCTCCATGACCCTTTTCATCAAAATGCTCCATGACCCATTACATCACAATGTTCCATAACCCATGTCATCAAAATGATCCATAACACTTTTCATCAATTTCCTCCATGACCTTGTCATCACAATGCTCCCTGCCCTTCTCATCACAATGCACCACGACCTTGTCATCAAAATGCTCCATGACTTTGTCATCACAATGCTCCGTGACTCCAGTCATCACAATGCTTCATGACCTTTGTCACCACAATGCTCCATGAAATTTTCATCACAATGCTCTTTGTCCGTAGTCATCACAATGCTCCATGCCTTTGTCAGCACAATGCTCCATGACACTTGTTATCAAAATGCTCCATGCGCTTGTCAGCACAATGCTCCTTGACATATGTCATCACAATATGCCATGCGCTTCTCATCACAATGCTCAACATCCTTTTCATCACTATGCTCCATAAAATTTGTCATCACCATGCTCCATGCACTTCTCATCAAAATGCTCTCTCAAAACTTATAACACAATGTTCCATCACTAGTCAACACAATACTCCCTCACCCTTGTCATCACAATGTTCCATGACCCCTGTCATCACAGTGCTACAGGCCCTTATCATCACAATGCTCCATGACCCCTGACATCACAATGTTCCATAACCCCTGTCACAAAATGCTCCATGACCCATTTCATCACAATGCTTCATGACCCCTGTAGTCACAATGCTCCATGCCCCTTGTCATTATAGTGCTCCATGACGCTCGTCATCACAATTATCCGTGATCTTCTCATCACAATGCTCCACGGTCTTGCCATTACAATGCTCCATGCCCCGGTCATCACAATGCTCCATGTCCCATGTCATCACAATTCTCCACGTCCTTGTCATCACAATGCTCCATGACACTTCTTATCACAATGTTACATGATATTTTCATCACAATTCTCCATGCACTTGTCATCGCAATGCTCTATGACCCCTGTCATAGCAAGCTCCATGCGCTTGTTATCACAAAGCTTCACGATGTTGTCATCAAAATTCTCAATGGCACTTGTCATCGCAATGCTCCATGACCCTTGTCATCACAACGTCCAAAGCACTTGTCATCAAAATGCTCCATTACCTTTGTCATCACAATCCTCCATGATACTTGGTATCACAATGCTCCATGCCATTGTCATCACAATGCTCCGTGACTCCAGTCATCACAATGCTTCATGACCTTTGTCACCACAATCCTCCATGCCCTTGTCATCACAATGCTCCATGCCCACTGTCATCACAATATTCCATGAAACTTGTCAGACCAATGATCCATGCCCTCTTCACACAAGGCTCTGTAATCTTTGTCACCACAATGCTCCATGAAATTTTCATCACAATGCTGTCTCAACACATATAACACAATGTTCCATCATTAGTCATCACAATACTCCCTCACCCCTGTCATCACAATGTTCCATGACCCCTGACATCACAATGTTCCATAACCCATGTCACAAAATGCTCCATGACCCATTTCATCACAATGCTTCATGACCCCTGACATCACAATGTTCCATAACCCCTGTCATCAAAATATTCCATGACACTTTTCATCAAATTGCTCCAAAACGCTGTCATCACAATGCTCCCTGCACTTCTCATCAAAATGCACCACGCCCTTGTCATCAAAATGCCCCATGACCTTTGTCAGCACAAAGCTCCATTACCCCTGTCATAACAATGATCCATGACCCCTGCCATCACAAGGTTCCACGGCCTTGTCATCACAAGCCTCCATGACCCTTGTCATAACAATGCTCCAAGACTCCTGTAATCACAATGCTCCATTCCCTTGTCATCACAAAGCTCCATGACGCATGTCATCTGAATGCTCCATGGCCTTCTCATCACAATGCTCCATGCCCTTGTCATCACAATGCTCCAACAGCCCTATAATCACAATGCTCCATGCCCCTTTTCATCTCAATGCTCCATGAACCCTGTCATCAAAATGAACCCTGCCCATCACCATAATATTTCATGCTATTGTCATCACAATGAAATCAAAATGCTCAATGACCTCTGTCATCACAATGCAACAAACCCGTCTGATCACAAAGTTCCATAACACTTGTGATCACAATGCCCTATGACGCTGGTCATCACAATTTAAAATGGACTTCTCATCACAATGCTCCATCATCTTTGTCATCACAATGCTCAATACACTTATCATCACAATGCTCCCTGACAGTTGTCATCAGTATGCTCCTTGAACCCTGTCATGACAAGGCTCTATGCATTCTTCATCACAATGATCCATTCCCTTTTCATCACAATGCTCCAAGACCCCTGTAATCACAATGCTCCATGTCCTTGTCATCACAAAGCTCCATGACGCATGTCATCAGAATGCTCCATTGCCTTCTCATCACAATGCTCCATTCCCTTGTCATCACAATGCTTCAAAACCCTTCTAATCACAATGCTCCATGCACCTTTTCATCAGAATTCTCCATGACCCTTTTCATCAAAATGCTCCATGACCCCTCACATCACAATGTTCCATAACACCTGTTATCAAAATGTTCCATGACACTTTTCATCAATTTGCTCCATGGCCCTGTCATCACAATGCTCCCTGCACTTCTCATCACAATGCACCACGACCTTGTCATCAAAATGGTCCATGACCTTTGTCATCACAAAGCTCCATGACCCTTGGCATCACAATGCTCCATGCCATTTCATCACAATGCTACATGAAACCTCAAATCACATTGCTCCATGCCATTGTCAGCACAATGCTCCATGACGCATGTCATCAGAATGCTCCATGGCCTTCACATAACAATGCTCCATGCTCTTGTCGTCACAATGCCCCAACACCACTGTAATCACAAAGCTCCATGCCCCTTTCATCTCAATGCTCCATGAACCCTGTCATCACAATGCACCATGCCCATCACCATAATATTTCATGCTATTGTCATCACAATGAAATCAAAATGCTCAATAACCTCTGTCATCACAATGCACCAAACCCTTGTGATCACAATGTTCCATAACACTTGTCATCACAATGCCCCATGAGCCTGGTCCTCACAATTATCCACGGTCTTCTCATCACAATGCTCCATGCCCTTGTCATTACAATCCTCCATGACACATGTATGACAGGTTTCCGTGACCTAGTCCTCACAATGTTCCATGCAGAAACTCATCACAATAATCCATGAAATTTTCAGACCAATGTTCCATGCCCTTCTCATCACAACGCTCCATTACCCCTGTCATAACAATGCTCCAAGACACATGCCATCACAATGTTCCACGGCCTTGTCATCAAAATGCCCCATGACCTTTATCATCACAAAGCTCCTTTACCTCTGTCATAACAGTGATCCATGACCCCTGCCATCACAAGTTTCCACGGCCTTGTCATCACAAGCCTCCATGACCCTTGTCATCACAATGCTCCAATATCCCTCTAATCACAATGCTCCATGCCCTTGTCATCACAAAGCTCCATGACGCATATCATCTGAATGCTCCATGGCCTTGTCATCACAATGCCCCATGACCTTGTCATCACAATGCTCCACAACCCCTGTAATCACAGTGCTCCATGCCCCTTTTCATCTCAATGATCCATGAACACTGTCATCACAATGCACCGTGCCCATCACCATAATATTTCATGCTGTTGTCATCACAATGAAATCAAAATGCTCAATGACCTTTGTCATCTCAATGCACCAAACCCTTGTGATCACAATGTTCCATAACACTTGTCATCACAATGCCCCATGACGCTGGTCATCACAATTATCCATGGACTTCTCATCACAATGCTCCATGATCTTTGTCATCACAATGCTCAATACACTTATCATCACAATGCTCCCTGACAGTTGTCATCAGTATGCTCCTTCAACCCTGTCATGACAAGGCTCCATGCATTTTTCATCACAATGATCCATTTCCTTTTCATCAAAATGCTCCATTAACCCTGACATCACAATGTTCCATAACCCCTGTCATCAAAATGTTCCATGACACTTTTCATCAATTTGCTCCATGACCCTGTCATCACAATGCTCCCTACCCTTCTCATCACAATGCACCACGACCTTTTCATCAAAATGCTCCATGACGTTTGTCATCAGAAAGCTCCATGGCTCTTGGCGTCACAATGCTCCATGCCATTTCACCACAATGCTACATGAAACTTCTTATCACATTGCTCCATGTCCTTGTCAGCACAATGCTCCATGACGCTTGTCATCACAATGCTCGAAACACGTCTCATCACAATACTCCATGCCCTTGTAATTACAATCCTCCTTGACACATGTATCACAGTGTTCCGTGCCCTAGTCATCACAATGCTCCATGTAGAACCTCATCACAATAATCCATGAAATTTTCAGAGCAATGTTCCATGCCCTTCTCATCACAGTGCTCCATGACCCCTGTCATAACAATGCTCCAAGACACATGCCATCACAATGTTCCACGGCCTTGTCATCCAATGCTCCATGACCCTTGTCATCACAGTGCTCCAAGACCTCTGTAATCACAATGCTCCATGCCCTTGTCGTCACAATGATTCATGACGCATGTCATCAGAATGCTCCGTGGCCTTCTGATCACAATGCTCCATTCACTTGTCATCTCAGTGATCCAAGACCCCTGTAATCACAATGCTCCATGCCCCTTGTCATTACAGTGCTCCATGACGCTCGTCATCACAATCATCCGTGATCATCTCATCACAATGCTCCACGGTCTTGCCATCACAATGCTCCATGCCCTGGTCATCACAATGCTCCATGACCCCTGTCATCACAATGCTCCGTGACTCCAGTCATCACAATGTTTCATGACCTTTGTCATCACAGTGGTCCATATCCTCTTCAAACAAGGCTCTGTGATCTTTTACACCACAATGCTCCATGAATATTTCATCACACTGCTCTGTGTCGCTTGTCATGTAAATGCTCCATGCCTTTGTCACCACAATGCTCCATGCCCTTGTCATCACAATGCTCCATGCCCACTGTCAACACAATAATCCATGAAACTTGTCAGACCAATGTTCTATGCCCCTGTCATCACATTGCTCCATGCCCTTGTCATCACAATGCTCCATGACCCCTTTCATCACAATGCTCAATGGCCTTGTCATCACAATGCTCCATGACCCCTTTCATCACAATGCTCCGTGACTCCAGTCATCACAATGCTTCATGAACTTTTTGCTCACAATGGTCCATGCCCTCGTCACACAAGGCTCTCTGACCTTTGTCACCACAATGCTCCATGCCCTTGTCATCTCAATGCTCCATGCCCACTGTCATCACAATAATCCATGAAACTTGTCATTAAAAATGTTCCATGCCCCTGTCATCACGTTGCTCCATGCCCTTGTCATCACAATGCTCCATGACCCCTGTCATCACAATGCACCGTGACTCCAGTCATCACAAAGATTCATGACATTTTTCCTCACAATGATCCATGCCCTCGTCACACAAGGCTCTGTGATCAATGTCACCACAATGCTCCATGAAATTTTCATCACAATGCTCTGTGTCCCTTGTCATCACAATGCTCCATGTCTTTGTCAGCACAATGCTCCATGACACATGTCATCACAATGTGCCATGCTCTTTTCATCACAATGCTCCATATCATTTTCATCGCTAAGCTCCATAAAACTTGTCATCACAATGCTCCATGCACTTCTCATCAAAATGCTCTCTCACCACATATAGGACAATGTTCCATCACTAGTCATCACAATACTCCCTCACCCCTGTCATCACAATTTTCCATGACCACTGTCATCACAGTGCTACATGCCCTTATCATCACAATGCTCCATGACCTCTGACATCACAATGTTCCATAACCCCTGTCACAATATGCTCCATGACCCATTTCATCACAATGATTCATGACCCATGACATCACAATGTTCCATAACCACTGTCATCAAAATATTCCATGACACTTTTATTCAAATTGCTCCATTACCCTGTCATCATGATGCTCCCTGCCCTTCTCATCACAATGCACCATGCCCTTGTCATCAAAATGCCCCATGACATTTGTCATCACAAAGCTCCATGACCCTTGGCATCACAATGCTCCATGCCATTGTCATCACAATGCTCAATGAAATCTCTCATCACATTGCTCCATGCCCTTGTCATCACAATGCTGCATTACACCTGTCATAACAATGCTCCATGACCCCTGCCATCACAATGTTCCACGGACTTGTCATCACAAGGCTCCATGACCCTTGTCATCACAATGCTCCAAGACCTCTGTAATCACAATTCTCCATGGCACTTTTCATCTCAATGCTCCATGAACACTGTCATCAAAATGCACCATGTCCATCATCATAATGATTCATGCTATTGTCATCACAATGAAATCAAAATGCTCCATGTCCTCTGTCATCACAATGCTCCAAACCCTTCTTATCACAATGTTCCATAACACTTGTCATCACATGCCCCATGACGCTCATCATCACAATGATGCAAGGTCTTCTCATCACAATGCTCCATGACCTTTGTCACCACAATGCTCATTACACTTGGTATCACAACGCTCGCTGACACTTTTCATCAGTATGCTCCTTGAACACTGTCATGACAAGGCTCCATGGCTCTTTCATCACAATGATCCATTCCCTTTTCATCACAATGCTCCAAGACCCCTGTTATCACAATGGTCCGTGACTCCAGTCATCACAATGCTTCATGACATTTGTCATCACAATGGTCCATGACCTCGTCAAAGAAAGCTCTGTGACCTTTGTGACCACAGTGCTCCATGAAATATTTATCACAATGCTCTGTGACCCTTGTCATCACAAAGTTCCATGCCTTGTCCGCACAATGCTCCATGACCCTTGTCATCACAATGCACGATGCGCGTGTCAGCACAATGCTCAATAACACATGTCATCACAATGCACCATGCACTTGTCATCACAATGCTCCACATCCTTGTCATCAAAATGCTCCATAAACCATGTCATCACAATGATCCATGCACTTCTCCTGAAAATGCTTTCTCACCACTGATATCACAATGTTCCATCACTAGTCATCACAATACTCCCTCACCCTTGTCATCACAATATTCCATGACCGCTGTAATCACAATTCTCCATGCCCTTGTCAACACAAAGCTCCATGACGCATGTCATCAGAATGCTCCATGGCCTTCTCATCACTATGCTCCATGCCCTTGTCATCACAATGCTCCAACACGCCTGTAATCACAATGCTCCATGCCTCTTTTCATCTCAATGCTCCATGAACCCTGTCATCAAAATGCACCGTGCCCATCACCATAATATTTCATGCTATTATCATCACAATGAAATCAAAATGCTCAATGACCTCTGTCATCACAATGCACCAAACCCTTCTGATCACAAATTTCCATAACTCTTTTCATCACAATGCCCCATGACGCTGGTCATCACAATTATCCATGGTCTTCTCATCACAATGCTCCATGATCTTTGTCATCACAATGCTCAATACACTTATCATCACAATGCTCCCTGACACTTGTCATCAGTATGCTCTTTGAACACTGTCATGACAAGGCTCCATGAATTTTTCATCACAATGATCCATTCCCTTTTCATCACAATGCTCCAAGACGCCTGTAATCACAATGCTCCATGTCCTTGTCATCACAAAGGTCCATGACGAATGCAATCAGAATTCTCCATTGCCTTCTCATCACAATGCTCCATGCCCTTCTAATCACATTGCTTCAAATCCCCTGTACAATCAAACTCCATGAACCTTTTCATCAGAATGCTCCATGCTCTTGTCATCACAATGCTCCATGACCCTTGTCATCGCAATGTTCCAAGCCCTTGTCATCAAAATGCTCCATTACCTTTGTCATCACAATCCTCCATGACACTTGGTATCACAATGCTCCATGCCATTGTCATCACAATGGACAATGACATATGTCATCACAATGCTCCCTGACATCTCTCTTCTCAATATTCCATGACCTTGTCATCACAATGTTCCATGCCCTTGTCATCAAAATGCGCCATGCCCACTGTCATCATAATAATCCATGAAACATGTCAGACCAATGTTCCATGCCCCTGTCATCCCAATACTCCATGCCCTTGTCATCACAATGCTCCATGACCCCTCTCATCACAATGCTCCGTGACTCCAGTCATCACAATGCTTCATGACCTTTGTACTCACAATAGTCCACGCCCTCATCACACAAGGCTCTGTGACCTTTGTCACCACAATGCTCCATGCCCTTGTCATCTCAATGCTCCATGCCCACTGTCATCACAATAATCCATGAAACTTGTCAGACTAATGTTCCATGCCCCTGTCATCACAGTGCTCCATGCCCTTGTCATCACAATGCTCCATGACCCTTATCATCACAATGCTCCATGACTCCAGTCATCACAAAGATTCATGACCTTTGTCCTCACAATGGTCCATGCCCTCTTCACACAAGGCTCTGTGATATTTTTCACCACAATGCTCCAGGAAATTTTTATCACAATTCTCTCTGACCCTTGTCATCACAATGCTCCATGCCTTTGTCAGCACAATGCTCCTTGACATTTGTCATTAGTATGGACCTTGAACCCTGTCATGACAGGGCTCCATGCCTTTTTCATCAAAGTGATCCATGGACTTTTCATCACAATGCTCCAAACCCCTGTAATAACAATGCTCCATGCCCTTGTCATCACAGAGCTTCATGACGTATGTCATCGGAATGCTCCATGGCTTTCTCAGCACAGTGCTCCATGCCCTTGTCATCACAATGCTCCAAGGCTCCTGAAATCACAATGCTCCATGCCCCTTTTCATCAGAATGCTCCATGACACTTGTCATCACAAGGTTCTATGGTCTTCTCATCACAATGCTCCATTACTTTTGTCATCACAATCCTCTATGACACTTGGCATCACAATGCTCCATGCCGTTTTCATCACAATGTACCACGACATATGTCATCACAGTGCTCCCTGACACCTGTCTTTACAATATTACATGACCTTGTCATAACAGTGCTCCATGCCCTTGTCATCACAAAGATCCATGACCCTTCTCATCGCAATGTTCCAAGCCCTTGTCATCAAAATGGTCCATTACGTTTGTCATCACAATCCTCCATGACACTTGGTATCACAATGCTCCATGCCATTGTCATCACAATGGACAATGACATATGTCATCACAATGCTCCCTGACACCTCCCTTCTCAATATTCCATGACCTTGTCATCACAATTTTCCATGCCCATGTCATCAAAATGCGTCATGCCCACTGTCATCACATTATTCCATGAAACATGTCAGACCAATGTTCCATGCCCTTGTCATCACAATGCTCCATGACCCCTGTCATCACAATGCTCCGTGACTCCAGTCATCACAATGCTTCATGACCTTTGTCCTCACAATGGTCCATGCCTTCGTCACACAAGGCTCTGTGACCTTTGTCACCACAATGCTCCATGCCCTTGTCATCTCAATGCTCCATGCCCACTGTCATCACAATAATCCATGAAACATTTCAGACCAATGTTCCATGCCCCTGTCATCACATTGCTCCATGCCCTTGTCATCACAATGCTCCATGACCCCTGTCATCACAGTGCTCCATGACTCCAGTCATTACAATGATTCATGACCATTCTCATCACAATGGTCCATGCCCTCGTCACACAAGGCTCTGTGATCTTTGTCACCACAATGCTCCATGAAATTTTCATCACAATGCTCCATGACACTTGTCATCAAAATGCTCCATGCGCTTGTCAGCACAATGCTCCATGACACATGTCATCAAAATGTGCCATGCTCTTTTCATCACAGTGCTCCACATCCTTTTCATCACTATGCTCCATAAAACTTGTCATCACAATGCTCCATGAACTTCTCATGAAAATGCAATCTCACGACATATATCTCAGTGTTCCATCACTAGTCATCACAATACTCGCTCACCCCTGTCATCACAATGTTCCATGACCACTGTTATCACAGTGCTACATGCCCTTATCATCACAATGCTCCATGACCCCTGACATCACAATGTTCCATAACCCCTGTCATCAAAAGGTTCCATGACACTTTTCATCAATTTGCTACATGACCCTGTCATCACAATGCTCCCTGCCCTTCTCATCACAATGCACCACGAACTTGTCATCAAAATGCCCCTTGACCTTTGTCATCACACAGCTCCATGACCCTTGGCATCACAATGCTCCATGCCATTTCATCACAATGCTACATGAAAGCTCTCATCATATTGCTCCATGCCCTTGTCACCACAATGCTCCATGACGCTTGTCATCACAATGCTCGATACTCTTCTCATCACAATGCTCCATGCCCTTGTCATTACAATCCTCCATGACACATGTATCACAGTGTTCCGTGCCCTAGTCATCACAATATTCCATGCCGAATCTCATCACAATAATCCATGAAAATTTCAGTCAAATGTTCCATGCCCTTTTCATCACAATGCTCCATTACCCCTGTCATAACAATGCTCCATGACCCCTGCCATCACAATGTTCCACCTTCTTGGCTTCCAAGCCTACATGACCCTTGTCATCACGATGCAACAAGACCCCTGTAATCACAATGCTCCATGCCCTTGTCATCACAAAGATCCATGACACATGTCATCAGAATGCTCCATGGCCTTCTCATCACAATGCTCCATGCCCTTGTCATCACAATGCTCCAAGACCCTTGTAATCACAATGCTCCATGCCCCTATTCTTCAGAATGCTCCAAGAGACTTGTCATCACAAGGCTCCATGGTCTTCTCATCACATTGCTCCAGGACCTTGTCATCACAATACTCCATTCCCTTGTCATCACAATGCTCCTTGACCACTGTCATCACAATACTCCATTAACATTTTCAGGCCAATGCTCCATGACCTTCTCATCACAATGCTCCATGACCCTTGTCATCACAATGTTCCAAGAACCCTGTAATCACAATGTTCCATGTCCTTGTCATCACAAAGCTCCATGACGCATGTCATCAGAAGGCTCCTTTGCCTTCTCATCACAATGCTCCATGCCCTTGTCATCACATTGCTTCAAATCCCCTGTAATCTCCATGCTCCATGCAACTTTTCATCAGAATGCTCCACGCCCTTGTCATCAGAATGCTACATGACCCTTGTCATCGCAATGTTCCAAGCCCTTGTCATCAAAATGCTCCATTACATTTGTCATCACAATCCTCCATGACACTTGGTATCACAATGTTCCATGCCCTTGTCATCACAATGCGCCATGCCCACTGTCATCACAATAATCCATGAAACATGTCAGACCCATGCTCCATACCCCTGTCATCACAATGCTCCATGACGTATGTCATCACAATGCTCCATGACTCCAGTCATCACAATGCTTCATGACATTTGTCCTCACAATGATCCATGCCCTCATCCCACAAGGCTCTGTGACCTTTGTCACTACAATGCTCCATGCCCTGGTCATCTCAATGCTCCAGGCGCACTGTCATCACAATAATCCATGAAATTTGTCAGACCAATGTTCCATGCCCCTGTCATCACATAGCTCCATGCCCTTATCATCACAATGCTCCATGATCCCTGACATCACAATGTTCCATAACCCCTGTCACAAAATGCTCCATGACCCATTTCATCACAATGCTTCATGACCCCTGACATCACAATGTTCCATAACCACTGTCATCAAAATATTCCATGACCCTTTTCATCAAATTGCTCCATGACCCTGTCATCACAATGCTCCCTGCCCTTCTCATCACAATGCACCACGCCCTTGTCATCAAAATGCCCCTTGGCATTGGTCATCACAAAGCTCCATGATCCTTGGCATCACAATGCTCCATGCCATTGTCATCACAATGTTCAATGAAATCTCTCATCACATTGCTCCATGCCCTTGTCATCACAATGCTCCATTACACCTGTCATAACAATGCTCCATGACCCCTGCCATCACAATGTTCCACGGCCTTGTCATCACAAGGCTCCATGACCCTTGTCATCACAATGATCCAAGACCTCTGTAATCACAATTATCCATGCCACTTTTCATCTCAATGCTCCATGAACACTGTCATCACAATGCACCATGCCCATCATCATGATTCATGCTATTGTCATCACAATGAAATCAAAATGCTCCATGTCCTCTGTCATCACAATACTCCAAACACTTCTGATCACAATGTTCCATAACACTTGTCATCACAGGCCCCATGACGCTCGTCATCACAATGATGCAAGGTCTTCTCATCACAGTGATCCATGAACTTTGTCACCACAATGCTTAATACACTTGGCATCACAAAGCTCGCTGACACTTGTAATCACTATGCTCCTTGAACACTGTCATGACAAGGCTCCATGCCTTTTTCATCACAATGATCCATTCCCTTTTCATCACGATGCTCCAAAACCCCTGTTATCAAAAAGCTCCGTGACTCCAGTCATCACAATGATTCATGACATTTGTCATCACAATGGTCCATGACCTCGTCACACAAAGCTCTGTGACCTTTGTCACCACAATGCTCCATGAAATTTTTATCACAATGCTCTGTGACCCTTGTCATCACAAAGCTCCATGCCTTGGTCAGCACAATGCTCCATGACCCTTGTCATCACAATGCTCGATGCGCGTGTCAGCACAATGCTCCATAACCCATGTCATCACAATGCTCCACATACTTGTCATCAAAATGATCCATAGACCTTGTCACCACAATGCTCCATGCACTTCTCCTCAAAATGCTTTCTCACCACTGATATCACAATATTCCATCAGTAGTCATCACAATACTCCCTCACCCCTGTCACCACAATATTCCATGACCCCTGTAATCACAATTCTCCATGCCCTTGTCATCACAAAGCTCCATGGGGCATGTCATCAGAATGCTCCATGGCCTTCTCACCACAATGCTCCATGCCCTTGTCATCACAATGCTCCAACACCCATGTAATCACAATGCTCCATGCCCCTTTTCATCTCAATGCTCCATGAACCCTGTCATCACAATGCACCGTGCCCATCACCATAATATTTCAAGCTATTTTCATCACAATGAAATCAAAATGCTCAATGACTTCTGTCATCACAATGCACCATACCCTTCTGGTCACAATGTTCCATAACACTTGTCATCACAATACCCCATGACGCTGGTCATCACAGTTTTCCATGGTATTCTCATCACAATGCTACATGATCTTTGTCATCACAATGCTCAATACACTTATCATCACAATGCTCCCTTACAGTTGTCATCAGTATGCTCCTTGATCCCTGTCATGACAAGGCTCCATGCATTTTTCATCACAATGATCCATTCCCTTTTCATCACAATGCTCCAAGCCCCCTGTAATCACAATGCTCTATGTCCTTGTCATCACAAATATCCATGACGCATGTCATCAGAATGATCCATTGCCTTCTCATCACAATGATTCATGCCCTTGTCATCACATTACTTCAAATACCCTGTAATCTCAATGCTCCAAGCACCTTTTCATCAGAATGCTCCATGCCCTTGTCATCACAATGCTTCATGACCCTTGTCATCGCAATGTTCCAAGCCCTTGTCATCAAAATGCTCCATTACCTTTGTCATCACAATCCTCCCTGACAATTGGTATCACAATGCTCCATGCCATTGTCATCACAATTGACAATGACATATGTCATCACAATGATCCCTGACACCTGTCTTCACAATACTCCATGACCTTGTCATGACAATGTGCCATGCCCTTGTCATCACAATGCTCTGTGACTCCAGTCATCACAATGATTCATGACCTTTCTCAGCACAATGGTCCATGCCGTCGTCACACAAGGCTCTGTGACCTTTGTCACCACAGTGCTCCATGCCCTTGTCATCTCAATGCTCCATGCCCACTGTCATCACAATAATCCATGAAACTTGTCAGACCAATGTTCCATGCCCCTGTCATCACATTGCTCCATGCCCTTGTCATCACAATGCTCCATGACCCCTGTCATCACAATGCTCTGTGACTCCAGTCATCACAATGATTCATGACCTTTCTCATCACAATGGTCCATGCACTCGTCACACAAGGCTCTGTGATCTTTGTCACCACAATGCTCCATGAAATTTTAATCACAATGCTCTGTGTCCCTTGTCATCACAGTGCTCCATGCCTTTGTCTGCACAATGCTCCATGACACATGTCATCACAATGTGGATTGCTCTTTTCATCACAATGCTCCACATCCTTTTCATCGCTATGCTCCATAAAACTTGTCATCACAATGCTCCATGCACTTCTCATCAAAATGCTCTCTCACCACATATATCACAATGTTCCATCACTAGTCATCCCAATACTCGCTCACCCCTGTCATCAACATATTCCATGACCACTGTCATCACAGTGCTCCATGCCCTTATCATCACAATGCTCCATGACCCCTGACATCACAATGTTCCATAACCCCTGTCACAAAATGCTCCATGACCCATTTCATCACAATGCTTCATGACCCATGACATCACAATGTTCCATAACCACTGTCATCAAAATATTCCATGACCATTTTCATGAAATTGCTCCATGACCCTGTCATCACAATGCTCCCTGCCCTTCTCATCACAATGCACCACGCCCTTGTCATCAAAATGCCCCATGACATTTGTCATCACAAAGCTCCATGACCCTTGGCATCACAATGCTCAATGCCATTGTCATCACAATGCTCAATGAAATCTCTCATCACATTGCTCTATGACCTTTTCATCACAATGCTCAACGAAATCTCTCATCACATTGCTCTATGTCCTTTTCATCACAATGCTCCATTACACCTGTCATAACAATGCTCCATGACCCCTGCCATCACAATGTTCCACGGCCTTGTCATCACAAGGCTCCATGACCCTTGTCATCACAATGCTCCAAGACCTCTGTAATCACAATTCTCCATGCCACTTTTCATCTCAATGCTCCATGAACACTGTCAATAAAATGCACCATGCCCATCATCATAATGATTCATGCTATTGTCATCACAATGAAATCAAAATGCTTCATGTCCTCTGTCATCACAATGCTCGAAACCCTTCTGAACACAATGTTCCATAACACTTGTCATCACATGCCCCATGACGCTCGTCATCACAATTATGCAAGTTCTTCTCATCACAATTCTTCATAACCTTTGTCACCACAATGCTCTATACACTTGGCATCACAATGCTCGCTGACACTTGTCATCAGTATGCTCCTTGAACACTGTCATGACAAGGCTCCATGCCTTTTTCATCACAATGATCCATTCCCTTTTCATCACAATGCTCCAAGACCCCAGTTATCACAAAGCTCCGTGATTCCAGTCATCACAATGCTCCATGCCCTTGTCATCACATTGCTCCAAAACCCCTGTAATCTCAATGCTCCATGCACCTTTTCATCAGAATGCTCCATGCCCTTGTCATCACAATGCTCCATGACCTTGTCATCACAATATTCCATGCCCTTTTCATCAAAATGCGTCATGCCCACTGTCATCACAATATTCCATGAAACATGTCAGACCAATGTTCCATGCACCTGTCATCACAATGTTCCATGCCCTTGTCATCACAATGCTCCATGACCCCTGTCATCACAATAATCCGTGACTCCAGTCATCACAATGCTTCATGACCTTTGTCCTCACAATGGTCCATGCCCTCGTCACACAAGGCTCTGTGACCTTTGTCACCACAATGCTCCATGACCTTGTAATCTCAATGATCCATGCCCACTGTCATCACAATAATCCATGAAACATATCAGACCAATGTTCCATGCCCCTGTCATCACATTGCTCAATGCCCTTGTCATCACAATGCTCCATGACCCCTGTCATCAAAATGCTCCGTGACTCCAGTCATCACAATGATACATGACATTTGTCCTCACAATGGTCCATGCCCTCGTCACACAGGGCTCTGTGATCTTTGTCACCACAATGCTCCATGAAATTTTCAACACAATGCTCTGTTTCCCTTGTCATCACAATGCTCCATGACACTTGTCATCAAAATGCTCCATGCGCTTCTCAGCACAATGCTCCATGACACATGTCATCACAATGTGCCATGCTCTTTTCATCACAATGCTCCACATCCTTTTCATCGCTATGCTCCATAAAACTTGTCATCACAGTGCTCCATGCTATTCTCATCAAAATGCTCTCTCATCACATATATCACAATGTTCCATCACTAGTCATCACAATACTCCCTCAACCCTGTCATCACAATGTTCCATGACCACTGTCATCACAGTGCTACATGACCTTATCATCACAATGCTCCATGACCCCTGACATCACAATGTTCCATAACCCCTGTCACAAAATGCTCCATGACCCATTTCATCACAATGCTTCATGACCCCTGACATCACAATGTTCCATAACCACTGTCATCAAAATATTCCATGACCATTTTATTTAAATTGCTCCATGACCCTCTCATCACAAGGCTCGCTGCCCTTCTCATCACATTGCACCACGCACTTGTCATCAAAATGCCCCATGACATTTGTCATCACAAAGCTCCATGACCCTTGGCATCACAATGCTCCATGCCATTGTCATCACAATGCTCAATGAAATCTTTCATCACATTGCTCTATGCCCTTGTCATCACAATTCTCCATTACACCTGTCATAACAATGCTCCATGACCCCTGCCATCACAATGTTCCACGGCCTTGTCATCACAAGGCTCCATGACCCTTGTCATCACAATGCTCCAAGACCTCTGTAATCACAATTCTCCATGCCACTTTTCATCTCAATGCTCCATGAACACTGTCATCACAATGCACCATGCCCATCATCATAATGATTCCTGCTATTGTCATCACAATGAAATCAAAATGCTCCATGTCCTCTGTCATCACAATGCTCCAAACCCTTCTGATCACAATGTTCCATAACACTTGTCATCACATGCCCCATGACGCTCGTCATCACAATGATGCAAGGTCTTCTCATCACAATGCTCCATGACCTTTGTCACCACAATGCTCAATACACTTGGCATCACAATGTTCGCTGACACTTGTCATCAGTATGCTCCTTGAACACTGTCATGACAAGGCTCCATGCCTTTTTCATCACAATGATCCATTCCCTTTTCATCACAATGCTCCAAGACCCCTGTTATCACAAAGCTCCGTGACTCCAGTCATCACAATGATTCATGACATTTGTCATCACAATGGTCCATGACCTCGTCACACAAAGCTCTGTGACATTTGTCACCACAATGCTCCATGAAATTTTTATCACAATGCTCTGTGACCCTTGTCATCACAAAGCTCCATGCCTTGGTCAGCACAATGCTCCATGACCATTGTCATCACAATGCTCGATGCGCGTGTCAGCACAATGCTCCATAACCCATGTCATCACAATGCTCCACATCCTTGTCATCAAAATGCTAGATAAACCTTGTCACCACAATTCTCCATGCACTTCTCCTCAAAATGCTTTCTCACCACTGATATCACAATGTTCCATCACTAGTCATCACAATACTCCCTCACCCCTGTCACCACAATATTCCATGACCCCTGTAATCACAATTCTCCATGCCCTTTTCATAACAAAGCTCCATGGCGCATGTCATCAGAATGCTCCACGGTCTTCTCATCACAATGCTCCATGTCCTTGTCATCACAATGCTCCAACACCCCTGTAATCACAATGCTCCATGCCCCTTTTCATCTCAATGCTCCATGAACCCTGTCATCACAATGCACCGTGCCCATCACCATAATATTTCATGCTATTGTCATCACAATGAAATCAAAATGCTCAATGACCTCTGTCATCACAATGCACAAAACCCTTCTGATCACAATGTTCCATAACACTTGTCTTCAAAATGCCCCATGCCGCTGGTCATCACAATTATCCATGGTCTTCTCATCACAATGCTCCATGATCTTTGTCATCACAATGCTCAATACACTTATCATCACAATGCTCCCTGACAGTTGTCATCAGTATGCTACTTGAACCCTGTCATGACAAGGCTCCATGCATTTTTCATCACAATGATCCATTCCCTTTTCATCACAATGCTCCAAGACCCCTGTATTCACAATGCTCCATGTCCTTGTCATCACAAAGCTCCATGACGCATGTCATCAGAATGCTCCATTGCCTTCTCATCACAATTCTCCATGCCCCTGTCATCACATTGCTTCAAATCCCCTGTAATCTCAATGCTCCATGCAACATTTAATCCGAATGCTCCATGCCCTTGTCATCACAATGCTCCATGACCCTTGTCATGACAATGTTCCAAGCCCTTGTCATCAAAATGCTCCATTACCTTTGTCATCATAATCCTCCATGACACTTGGTATCACAATGCTCCATGCCATTGTCATCACAATGGACAATGACATTTGTCATCACAATGCTCCCTGACACCTGTCTTCACAATACTCCATGACCTTGTCATCACAATGTTCCATGCCCTTGTCATCACAATGCGCCATGCCCACTGTCATCACAATAATCCATGAAACATGTCAGACCAATGTTCCATGCCCCTGTCATCACAATGCTCCATGCCCTTGTCATCACAATGCTCCACGACCCCTGTCATCACAATGCTCCGTGACTCCAATCATCACAATGCTTCATGACCTTTGTCCTCACAATGGTCCATGCCCTCGTCACACAAGGCTCTGTGACCTTTGTCACCACAATGCTCCATGCCCTTGTCATCACAATGCTCCATGCCCACTGTCATCACAATAATCCATGAAACTTGTCAGACCATTGTTCCATGCCCCTGTCTTCACATTGCTCCATGCCCTTGTCATCACAATGCTCCATGACCATTTTCATCACAATGCTCCGTGACTCCAGTCATCACAATGCTTCATAACCTATCTCGTCACTATGGTCCATGCCCTCGTCACACAAGGCTCTGTGATCTTTTTCACCACAATGCTCCATGAATATTTCATCACAATGCTCTGTGTCCCTTGTCATCAAAATGCTCCATGTCTTTGTCAGCACAATGCTCCATGACACTTGTCATCAAAATGATCCATGTGCTTGTCAGCACAATGCTCCTTGCCCCATGACATCACAATGCACAATGCGCTTGTCATCACAATACTCCACATCCTTATCATTGCTATGCTACATAACATTTGTCATCACAATGCTCCATGCACTTCTCATCAAAATGCTCTCTCACCACATATATCACAATGTTACATCACTAGTCATCACAATACTCCCTCACCCCTGTCATCACAGTGTTCCATGACCACTGTCATCACAGTGCTACATGCCCTTATCATCACAATGCTCCATGACCCCTGACATCACAATGTTCCATAACCCCTTTCACAAAATGCTCCATGACCCATTTCTTCACAATGCTTCATGACCCCTGACATCACAATGTTCCATAATCCCTGTCATCAAAATATTCCATGACACTTTTCATCAACTAGCTCCATGACCCTGTCATCACAATGCTCCCTGTCTTTCTCATCTCAATGCACCATGCCCTTGGCGTCAAAATGCCCCATGACTTTTGTCATCACAAAGCTCCATGACACATGGCATCACAATGCTCCATGCCATTGTCATCACAATGCTCAATGAAATCTCTCATCACATTGCTCCATGCCCTTGTCATCACAATGCTCCTTTACACCTGTCATAACAATGCTCCATTACCCCTGCCATCACAATGTTCCATGGCCTTGTCATCACATGGCTCCATGACCCTTGTCAACACAATGCACCAAGACCTCTGTAATCACAATTCTCCATGCCCCTTTTCATCTCAATGCTCCATGAACACTGTCATCACAATGCACCATGACCATCACCATAATGATTCATGCTATTGTCATCACAATGAAATTAAAATGCTCCATATCCTCTGTCATCACAATGCTCCAAACCCTTCTGACCACAGTGTTCCATAACACTTGTCATCACATGCCCCATGACGCTCGTCATCACAATGATGCAAGGTCTTCTCATCACAATGCTCCATGACCTTTATCACCACAATGCTCAATACACTTGGCATCACAATGCTCGCTGACACTTGTCATCAGTATGCTCCTTGAACACTGTCATGACAAGGCTCCATGACTTTTTCATCACAATGATCCATTCCCTTTTCATCACAATGCTCCAAGAACCATGTTATCACAAAGCTCCGTGACTCCAGTCATCACAATGCTTCATGACATTTGTCATCACAATGGTCCATGACTTCGTCATACAAAGCTCTGTGACCTCTGTCACCACAATGCTCCATGAAATTTTTATCACAATGCTCTGTGACCCTTGTCATCACAAAGCTCCATGCCTTTGTCAGCACAATGCTCCTTGACCCTTGTCATCACAATGCTCGATGCGTGTGTCAGCACAATGCTCCCTAAAACATGTCATCACAATGCACCATGCACTTGTCATCACAATGCTCCACATCCTTGTCATCAAAATGCTCCATAAACCTTGTCATCACAATGCTCCATGCACTTCTCCTCAAAATGCTTTCTCACCACTGATATCACAATGTTCCATCACTAGTCATCACAATACTCCCTCACCCCTGTCACCACAATATTCCGTGACCCCTGTAATCACAATTCACCATGCCCCTGTCATCACAGTGCTCCATGACGCATGTCATCAGAATGCTCCATGGCCTCCTCATCACAATGCTCCATGCCCTTGTCATCACAATGCTCCAACACCCCTGTAATCACAATGCTCCATGCCCCTTTTCATCTCAATGATCCATGAACCCTGTCATCACAATGCACTGTGACCATCACCATAATATTTCATGCTATTGTCATCACAATGAAATCAAAATTGTCAATGACCTCTGTCATCACAATGCACCAAACCCTTCTGATCACAATGTTCCATAACACTTGTCATCACAATGCCCCATGACACTGGTCATCACAATTATCCATGGTCTTCTCATCACAATGCTCCATGATCTTTGTCATCACAATGCTCAATACACTTATCATCACAATGCTCCCTGACAGTTGTCATCAGTATGCTCCTTGAACCCTGTCATGAAAAGGCTCCATGCATTTTTCCTCACAATGATCCATTCCCTTTTCATCACAATGCTCCAAGACCCTGTAATCACAATGCTCCATGTCCTTGTCATCACAAAGCTCCATGACACATGTCATCAGAATGCTCCTTTGCCTTCTCATCACAATGCTCCATGCCCTTGTCATCACATTGCTTCAAAACCCCTGTAATCTCAATGCTCCATGCAATTTTTCATCAGAATGCTCCATGCCCTTGTCATCACAATGCTCCATTACACTTGTCATCGAAATGTTCCAAGCCCTTGTCATCAAAATGCTCCATTAACTTTGTCATCACAATCCTCCATGACACTTGGTATCACAATGCTCCATGCCATAGTCATCACAATGGACAATGACATATGGCATCACAATGCTCCCTGACACCTGTCTTCACAATACTCCATGACCTTGTCATCACAATGTTCCATGCCCTTGTCATCACAATGCGCCATGCCCACTGTCATCACAATAATCCATGAAACATGTCAGACCAATGTTCCATGCCCCTGTCATCACAATGCTCCATGCCCTTGTCATCACAATGCTCCATGACCCCTGTCATCACAATGCTCCGTGACTCCAGTCATCACCATGCTTCATGACATCTGTCCTCACAATGGTCCATGCCCTCGTCACACAAGGCTCTGTGACCTTTGTCACCACAATGCTCCGTGCCCTTTTTATCTCAATGCTCCTTGCCCACTGTCATCACAATAATCCATGAAACTTGTCAGACCAATGTTCCATGCCGCTGTCATCACAATGCTCCATGCCCTTGTCATCACAATGCTCCATGACCCCTGTCATCACAATGCTTCATGACTCCAGTCATCACAAAGATTCATGACCTTTGTCCTCACAATGGTCCATGCCCTCGTCACACAAGGCTCTGTGATCTTTGTCACCACAATGCTCCATGAAATTTTCATCACAATGCTCTGTGTCCCTTGTCATCAAAATGCTCCATGCCTTTGTCAGCACAGTGCTCCCTGACACTTGTCATCAAAATGCTCCATGCGCTTGTCAGCACAATGCTCCATGACACATGTCATCACAATGTGCCATGCTCTTTTCATCACAATGCTCCACATCCTTTTCATTGCTATGCTCCATAACAGTTGTCATCACAATTCTCCATGCACTTCTCATCAAAATGCTCTCTAACTATATATATCACAATGTTCCATCACTAGTCATCACAATACTCGCTCACCCCTGTCATCACAATATTCCATGACCACTGTCATCACAGTGCTCCATGCCCTTATCATCACAATGCTCCATGACCTATGACATCACAATGTTCCATAACCCCTGTCACAAAATGCTCCCTGACCCATTTCATCACACTGCTTCATGACCCCTGACATCACAATGTTCCATAACCCCTGTCATCAAAGTATTCCATGACCATTTTCATCAAATTGCTCCATGACCCTGTCATCACAATGCTCCCTGCCTTTCTCATCTCAATGCACAACGTCCTTGTCATCAAAACGCCCCATGACATTTGTCATCACAAAGCTCCATGACCCTTGGCATCACAATGCTCCATGCTATTGTCATCACAATGCTCAGTGAAATCTCTCATCACATTTCTCCATACCCTTTTCATCACAATGCTCCATTACACCTGTCATAACAATGCTCCATGACCCCTGCCATCACAATATTCCACGGACTTGTCATCACAAGGCTCCACGACCCTTGTCATCACAGTGCTCCAAGACCTCTGTAATCACAATTCTCCATGCCACTTTTCATCTCAGTGCTCCATGAACACTGTCATCACAATGCACCAGGCCCATCATCATAATGATTCATGCTATTGTCATCACAGTGAAATCAAAATGCTCCATGTCCTCTGTCATCACAATGCTCCAAACCCTTCTGATCACAATGTTCCATAACACTTGTCATCACTTGCCCCATGACGCTCGTCATCACAATTATGCAAGGTCTTCTCATCACAATGCTCCATGACCTTTGTCACCACAATGCTCAGTACACTTGTCATCACAATGCTCGCTGACACTTGTCATCAGTATGCTCCTTGAACACTGTCATGACAAGGCTCCATGCCTTTTTCATCACAATGATCCATTCCCTTTTCATCACAATGCTCCAAGACCCCTGTTATCACAATGCTCCGTGACTCCAGTCATCACAATGCTTCATGACATTTGTCATCACAATGGTCCATGCCCCTTGTCATTACAGTGCTCCATGACGCTCGTCATCATAATTATCCGTGATCTTCTCATCACAATGCTCCATGTCCTTGTCATCACAAAGCTCCATGACACATGTCATCAGAATGCTCCATTGCTTTCTCATCACAATACTCCATGCCCTTGTCATCACAATGCTTCAAAACCCCTGCAATCTCAATGCTCCATGCACCATTTCATCAGTAGGCTCCATGACCCTTGTCATCACAAGGCTCCATGGCCCTTCTCATCACAATGCTCCAGGACCTTCTCATCACATTGCTCCATTCCCTTCTCATGACAATGCTCCATGACCCCTGTCATCACAGTACTCCATGAATAATTTCAGCCAAATGCTCCATGACATTCTCAGCACAAAGCTCCATGACCCATGTCATCACAATGCTACATGACCACAGTCATCAAAATGATCCATGCCAGTTGTCATCAGAATGTTCCATGTGCTTGTCATCCCAATGCTCCATGACCCCTGTAAACACAATGCTCCTTGACGCTTGTCGTCACATTGCTCCATGACACTTGTCATCACAATTCTCCTTTACCAGTGTCATCACAATCCTCCGTGACCCCTTGGATCACATTGTTTCATGCCCTTGTCATCACAATGCTCCGTTATTCTTGAAATAAAAATGATCCATGACCTGTGTCATCACAATGCTCCAAACTCTTGTGATCACAATGTTCCATAACAATTGTCATCACAACGCTCCATGATGCCTGTCATCACAATACTCCATGCCCTTGTCATCAAAATGCTCCATGAACTTTGTCATCACAATGCTCAATACACTTGTCATCACAATGCTCCCTGACACTTGTCGTCAGAAGGCTCCTTGAACCCTGTCATGAAAAGGCTCCATGCCTTTTTCATCACAATGCTCCATGCCCTTTTCCTCACAATGCTCCATGCCATTGTCATCACTGTACTCCACAAGCTTGTCTTCAGAATGCTCCGTGACCCTTGTCATCACAATGCTCCATGATCCCTGTCATGACAATGCTCCATGACACCTGTCATCACAATGCTCCATGCCCCTTGTCATTACAGTGCTCCATGACGCTCGTCATCAAAATTATCCATGGTCTTCTCATCACAATGCTCCACGGTCTTGCCATCACGATGCTCCAAGACACTTCTCATCACAATGTTACATGCCCTTGTCATCACAGTTCTCCATGCACTTGTCATCACAATGCTCCATGACCACTGTCATAGCAAGCTCCATGTGCTTTTCATCACAATGCTTCAGGAAGTTGTCATCAAAATTCTCAATGGCCCTTGTCATCACAATCCTCCATGCCCTTGTCATCAAAATGCTCCATGACCCTTGTCATCACAATGCTCCAAACCCCTGTCATCACAATGCTCCGTTAACTTTGTCATCACATTCCTCAATGACACTTGGCATCACAATACTCCATGCCATTTTCATCATAATGGACCACGACATATGTCATCACATGCCCCCAGACCCCTGTCTTCACAGTACTCCATGACCTTCTCATCACAATGCTCCATGCTCTTCTCATCATAATGTGCCTTGCCCACTGTCGTCACAATAAACAATGAAACTTGTCAGACCAATGCACCATGCCCCTGTCATCAGAATGCTCCACACGCTTGTCATCACAATTTTCCGTGACTCCAGTCATCACAATGCTTCATGACCTTTTTCATCACAATGGTACTTAACCTCGTCATCACAAGGCTCTGTGACCATTGTCACCACAATGCTCCATGAACTTTTCATCACAATGCTCTGTGACCATTGTCATCACAAGGTTCCATGAATTTGTCAGCACAATGCTCCATGACCCTTGTCATCACAATGCACCATGCAGTTCTCAGCACAATGCTCCATGACCCATGTCATCAAAATGCGCCATGCAATTGTCAACACAATGCTCCACTGCCTTGTCATCACAATGCTCCATAAAGCTTGTCATCACAATGCTCCATAAACCTTGTCATCACAATGTTCCATGCATTTCTCATCAAAATGCTTTCTCACCACTGATATCACAATGTTCCATCAGTAGTCATCACAATACTCCCTCACGACTGTCATCACAATTTTCCATGACCTCTGTCATCACAATGCCACATGCCATATCATCACAATGCTCCATGACTCCTGACATCAAAATGTTCCATATCCTATGTCATCAGAATGCTCCATCACCCTTTTCATCACAATGCTCCAAGACCCCTGACATCACAATGTTCTATAACCACTGTCATCAAAATATTCCATGACCCTTTTCATCAAATTGCTCCATGACCCTGTCATCACAATGCACCATGTCCATCATCATAATGCTTCATGCTATTGTCATCACAATGAAAACAATATGCTCCATGACCTCTGACATCAAAATGCACCAAACCCTTGTGATCACAATGTTCCATAACCATTGTCATCACAATGCACCATGACGCTCATCATCACAATTATCCATGGTCTTCTCATCACAGTGCTCCATGACCTTTGACATCACAACGCTCAATACACTTGTCATCACAATGCTCCCTGACACTTGTCATCAGTATGCTCCTTGAACCCTGTCATGACAATGCTCCATGCCTTTTTCATCACAATGATCCATACCATTTTCATCACAATGCTCCAAGACCCCTGTAATCACAATGCTCCATGACCTTTAATCACAAAGCTCCATGATGCATGTCATCAGAATGCTCATTCGCCTTCTCATCACATTGCTCCATGTCCTTGTCATCACAGTGCTCCAAGACCCCTGTCATCTCAATGTTCTCTGACTCCAGTCATCACAAGTCTTCATGACATTTGTCATCACAATGGTCCATGTCCTCGTCACACAGGGCTCTGTGACCTTTCTCACCACAATGCTCCATGAACTTTTCATCACAATGCTCTGTGATCCTTGTCATCACCATGCTCCATGCCTTTGTCAGCACAATGCTCCATAATCATTGTCATCACAATGCTCCATGCGCTTGTGAGCACAATGCTTCACAACCCATGTCATCACAATGCACCATGCGCTTGTCATCACAGTGCTCCACATCCTTGTCTTTACAGTGCTCCAAAAACCTTGTAATCACAATGCTCCATGCACTTCTCATTAAAATGCTCTCTCCCCCCTGTCATCACAATGTTCCATGATCCGTGTCATGACAATGCTACATGACCTTATCATCACAACGCTCCATGAACGCTGACATCACAATGTCCCATAACCCCTGTCATCAAAATGCTCCATGACCCTTTTCATCACAATCCTCCATGACCCCTGACATCACAATATTCCATAACCACTGTCATCAAAATATTCCATGATACTTTTCATCAAATTGCTCCATGACACTGTCATCAAAATGCTCCCTGCCCTTGTCATCACAATGCACCACGACCTTGTCATCAAAATGCCCCATGAACTTTGTCATCACAAACTCCATGACCCTTGGCATCACAATGTTCCATGCCATTTTCATCACAATGTTTCATGACCCCTGTAATCACAATGCTCCATGCACATTTTCATCAGAATGCTCCATGAGACTTGTCATCACCAGGCTCCATGGTTTTCTCATCACAATGCTCCAGGACCTTGTCATCACGATGCTCCATTCCCTTGTCATCACAATGCTCCTTGACCACTGTAATAACAATACTCCATGAACATTTTCAGACCAATGCTCCATGACCGTCTCATCACAATGCTCCATTACCCTTGTCATCACAATGCTCCATGACCCCTCTCATCACAATGCCCCACGACACCTGTCATCACAATGCTCCATGCCCCTTGTCATTACAGTGCTCTATGATGCTCGTCATCATAATTATCCGTGATCTTCTCATCACAATGCTCCACGGTCTTGCCATCACAATGCTCCATGCCCTGATCATCACAGTGCGCCATGCCCACTGTCATCACAAGAATCCATGAAACTTGTCCGACCAATGTTCCATGCCACTTTCATCACAATGCTCAATTCCCTTGTCATCACAATGTTTCATGACCCCAGTCATCACAATGCTTCATGACCTTTGTCATCACAATGGTCCATGCTCTCGTCACACAGGGCTCTGTGACCTTTGTCTCCACAATGTTCCATGTCCTTGTCATCAAAAAGCTCCATGACACATGTCATCAGAATGCTCCATTGCATTTTCATCAAAATGCTCCTTGCCCTTGTCATCAAAATTTTTCAAAACCCCTGTAATCACAATGTCCATGCACCTTTTCATCAGAATGCTACATGACCCTTTTCATCAAAATGCATCTTGACCCCTGATATCCCAATGTTCCATAACCCCTGTCATAAAAATGTTCTATGACACTTTTCATCAATTTGTTCCATGACCCTGTCATCACAATGCTCCCTGCCTTTCTCATCAAAATGCACCATGACCTTGTCATCAAAATGTTCCATGACCTTTGTCATCACAAAGCTCCATGACCCTTGGCATCACAATGCTCCATGCCATTTCATTACAATGGACAATGACATAAGTCATCACAATGCTCCCTGACACTTATCTTCACAATACTCCATGACCTTGTCATCACAATATTCTATGCCCTTGTCATCACAATGCGCCATGCCCACTCTCATCACAATAATCCATAATCTTGTCAGAGCAATGCTCCATGACACCTGTCATCACAATGCTCCGTGACTCCAGTCATCACAATGTTTCATGACCTTTGTCATCACAGTGGTCCATATCCTCTTCAAACAATGGTCTGTGATCTTTTACACCACAATGCTCCATGAATATTTCATCACACTGCCCTGTGTCGCTTGTCATGAAAATGCTCCATGGTTTTGTCAACACAATGCTACATGCCCTTGTCATCACAATGCTCCATGCCCACTGTCATCACAATAATCCATGAAACTTGTCAGACCAATGTTCCATGCCCCTGTCATCACATTGCTCCATGCCCTTGTCATCACAATGCTCCATGACCCCTTTCATCACAATGCTCCGTGACTCCAGTCATCACAATGCTTCATGACCTTTTTCCTCACAATGGTCCATGCCCTCGTCACACAAGGCTCTCTGACCTTTGTCACCACAATGCTCCATGCCCTTGTCATCTCAATGCTCCATGCCCACTGTCATCACAATAATCCATGAAACTTTTCAGACAAAATGTTCCATGCCCCTGTCATCACATTGCTCCATGCCCTTGTCATCGCAATGCTCCATGACCCCTGTCATCACAATGCACCGTGACTCCAGTCATCACAAAGATTCATGACCTTTGTCCTCACAATGATCCATGCCCTCGTCACACAAGGCTCAGTGATCATTGTCACCACAATGCTCCATGAAATTTTCATCACAATGCTCTGTGTCCCTTGTCATCACAATGCTCCATGCCTTTTTCAGCACAATGCTCCATGACACTTGTCATCACAATGCTCCATGCGCTTGTCAGCACAATGCTCCATGACCCATGTCATCACAATGTGCCATGCTCTTTTCATCACAATGCTCCACATCCTTTTCATCACTATGCTCCATAAAACTTGTCAACACAATGCTCCATGCACTTCTCATCAAAATGCTCTCTCACCACATATATCACAATGTTCCATCACTAGTCATCACAATACTCGCTCACCCCTGTCATCACAATGTTCCATGACCACTGTCATCACAGTGCTCCATGCCCTTATCATCACAATGATTCATGACCCACGACATCACAATGTTCCATAACCACTGTCATCAAAATATTCCATGACCATTTTATTCAAATTGCTCCATGACCCTGTCATCACAATGCTCCCGGCCCTTCTCATCACAATGCACCACGCACTTGTCATCAAAATGCCCCATTATATTTTTCATCACAAAGCTCCATGACCCTTTGCATCACAATGCTCCATGCCATTGTCATCACAATGCTCAATGAAATATCTCATCACATTGCTCCATGCCCTTGTCATCACAATGCTCCATTACACCTGTCATAACAATGCTCCATGACCCCTGCCATCACAATGTTCCACGGCCTTGTCATCACAAGGCTCCATGACCCTTGTCATCACAATGCTCCAAGACCTCTGTAATCACAATTCTCCATGCCACTTTTCATCTCAATGCTCCATGAACACTGTCATCACAATGCACCATTCCCATCATCATAATGATTCATGCTATTGTCATCACAATGAAATCATAATGCTCCATGTCCTCTGTCATCACAATGCTCCAAAACCTTCTTATCACAATGTTCCATAACACTTGTCATTACTTGCCCCATGACGCTCGTCATCACAATTATGCAAGGTCTTCTCATCACAATGCTCCATGACATTTGTCAACACAATGCTCAATACACTTGGCATCACAATGCTCGCTGACACTTGTCATCAGTATGCTCCTTGAACACTGTCAAGACAAGGCTCCATGCCTTTTTCATCACAATGATCCATTCCCTTTTCATCACAATGCTCCAAGACCCCTGTTATCACAATGCTCCGTGACTCCAGTCATCACAATGCTTCATGACATTTGTCATCACAATGGTCCAGACCTCATCATACAAAGCTCTATGACCTTTGTCACCACAATGCTCCATGAAATATTTATCACAATGCTCTGTGACCCTTGTCATCACAAATCTCCATGCCTTTGTCAGCACAATGCTCCATGACCCTTGTCATCACAATGCTCGATGCGCGTGTCAGCACAATGCTCCATAACCCATGTCATCACAATGCACCATGCACTTGTCGTCACAATGCTCCACATCCTTGTCATCAAAATGCTCCATAAACCTTGTCAACACAATGTTCCATGCACTTCTCCTCAAAATGCCTTCTCACCACTGATATCACAATGTTCCATCACTAGTCATCACAATACTCGCTCACCGCTGTCATCACAATATTCCATGACCCCTGTAATCACAATTCTCCATGCCCTTGTCATCACAAAGCTCCATGACGCATGTCATCAGAACGCTCCATGGCCTTCTCATAACAATGCTCCATGCCCTTGTCATCACAATGCTCCAACACCCCAGTAATCACAGTTCTCCATGCCCCTTTTCATCTCAATGCTCCATGAACCCTGTCATCACAATGCACCGTGCCCATCACCATAATATTTAATGCTATTGTCATCACAATGCCCCCTGACGCTGGTCATCACAACTTTCGATGGTCTTCTCATCACAATGCTCCATGACCTTTGTCATCACAATGCTCATTACACTTATCATCACAATGCTCCCTGACAGTTGACATCAGTATGCTCCTTGAACCCCGTCATGACAAGGCTCCATGCATTTTTCATCACAATGATCCATGCCCCTTTCATCACAATGCCCCAAGACTCCTGTAATCACAATGCTCCATGTCCTTGTCATCACAAAGCTCCATGACGCATGTCATCAGAATGCTCCTTTGCCTTCCTATCACAATGCTCCAAGCCCTTGTAATCACATTGCTTCAAAACCCCTGTAATCTCAATGCTCCATGCACCTTTTAATCAGAATGCTCCATGAACCTTTTCATCAAAATGCTCCATGACCCCTGACATCGCAATGTTCCATAAACCCTGTCATCAAAATGTTCCATCACACTTTTGATCAATTTGCTCCATGACCCTGTCATCACAATGCTCCCTGCCCTTCTCATCACAATGCACCACGACCTTGTCATCAAAATGCTCCATTCCCTTGTCATCACAATGCTCCTTGACCACTGTCATCACAATACTCCATGAACATTTTCAGGCCAATGCTCCATGACCGCCTCATCACAATGCTCCATTACCCTTGTCATCACAATGCTCCATGACCCCTCTCATCACAATGCTCCATGCCCCTTGTCATTTCAGTGATCCATGACGCTCTTCATCATAATTATCCATGGTCTTTTCATCACAATGCTCCAATGACTCCAGTCATCACAATGCTTCATGACTTATCTCATCACTATTTTCCATGCCCTCGTCACACAAGGCTCTGTGATCTTTTTCACCACAATGCTCCATGAATATTTCATCACAATGCTCTGTGTCCCTTGTCATCAAAATGCTCCATGCCTTTGTCAGCACAATGCTCCATGACACTTGTCATCAAAATGCTCCATGCCCTGTTGATCACAGTGCTCCATGTCCCAAGTCATTACAATTCTCCACGTCCTTGTCATCACAATGCTTCGTGACACTTCTCATCACAATGTTACATGATCTTGTCATCACAATTCTCCGTGCACGTGTCATCGCAATGCTCTATGACCACTGCCATAGGAAGATCCATGCGCTTGTCATCACAATGCTTCACAACGTTGTCATCAAAATTCTCAATGGCCCTTGTCATCACAATTCTCCATGCCCTTGTCATCACAATGCTCCATGACCCTTGTCATCACAATGTTCCAAGCCCTTGTCATCAAAATGCTCCATTATCTTTTTCATCACAATCCTCCATGACATTTGGTATCACAATGCTGCATGCCATTGTCATCACAATGCACAATGACATATGTCATCACAATGCTCCCTGACACCTCTCTTCACAATACTCCATGACCTTGTCATCACAATGTTCCATGCCCTTGTCATCACAATGCGCCATGCCAACTCTCATCACAATAATCCATAAACTTGTCAGAGCAATGCTCCATGACCCCTGTCATCACAATGCTCCGTGACTCCAGTCATCACAATGTTTCATGACCTTTGTCATCACAGTGGTCCATATCCTCTTGAAACAAGGCTCTGTGATCTTTTACACCACAATGCTCCATGAATATTTCATCACAATGCTCTGTGTCCCTTGCCATCAAAATGCTCCAAGCCTTTGTCACCACAATGCTCCATGCCCTTGTCATCACAATGCTCCATGACCACTGTCATCACAATAATCCATGAAACTTGTCAGACCAATGTTCCATTCCCCTGTCTTCACATTGCTACATGCCCTTGTCATCACAATGCTCCATGACCCCTTTCATCACAATGCTCCGTGACTCCAGTCATCACAATGCTTCATGACCTATCTCATCACTATTGTCCATGCCCTCGTCACACAAGGCTCTGTGATCTTTTCTACCACAATGCTCCATGAATATTTCATCACAATGCTCTGTGTCCCTTGTCATCAAAATGCTCCATGCCTTTGTCAGCACAATGCTCCATGACACTTGTCATCAAAATGCTCCATGAAAAATTTCAGCTCAATGCTCCATGACCTCCTCATCACAATGCTCCATGACCCTTGTCATCACATTGCTCCATGACCCCTCTCATCACAATGCTCGATGACACCTGTCATCACAATGCTCCATGACCCTTGTCATTACAGTGATCCATGACGCTCTTCATCATAATTATCTATGGTCCTTTCATCACAATGCTCCACGGTCTTGCCATCACAATTCTCCAAGCCCTATTCATCACAATGCTCCATGTCCGATGTAATTACAATTCTCCACGTCCTTGTCATCACAATGCTCCGTGACACTTCTCATCACAATGTTACATGATCTTGTCATCACAATTCTCCATGCACTTGTCATCGCAATGCTCTATGAACCCTGTCATAGCAAGCTCCATGCGCTTGTCATCACAATACTTCACGAAGTTGTCATCAAAATTCTCAATGGCCCTTTTTATCACAATGCTCCATGCCCTTGTCATCACAATGCTCCATGACCCTTGTCATCACAATGTCCCAAGCCCTTGTCATCAAAATGCTCCATTACCTTTGTCATCACAATCCTCCATGACACTTAGTATAACAATGCTCCATGCTATTGTCATCACAATGGACAATGACATATGTCATCACAATGCTCCCTGACACCTGTCTTCACAATATTCCATGACCTTGTCATCACAATGTTCCATGCCCTTGTCATCACAATGTGCCATGCCCACTGTCATCACAATAATCCAGGAAACTTGTCAGACCAATGTTCCATGCCCCTGTCAGCAAAATGCTCCATGCCCTTGTCATCACAGTGCTCCATGACCACTCTCATCAAAATGCTCCGTGACTACAGTCATCAAAATGCTTCATATCCTTTGTCATCACAATTGTCCATGCCCTCGTCACACAAGTCTCTGTGACCTTTGTCACCACAATGCTCCATGCCCTTGTCATCACAATGCTCCATGCCCACTGGCATCACAATAACCCATGAAACTTGTCAGAACAGTGGTCCATGCCCTTGTCACACAAGGCTCTGTGATCTTTGTCACAACGATGCTCCATTAACCTTTCATCACAATGCTCTGTGTCCCTTGTCATCACAATACTCCATGCCTTTGTCAGCAAAATGCTCCATGAAAATTGTCATCAAAATGCTCCATGCGCATTTCAGCAGATTGCTCCATGACCCCTGTCATCACAATGCTCTGTGACTCCAGTCATCACAATGCTCCATGACATTTGTCATCACAGTGGTCCATGCCCTCTTCACACAAGGCTCTGGGACCTTTGTCACCACAATGCTCCATGCCCTTGTCATCACAATGCTCCATGCCAACTGTCATCACAATAATCGATTAAACTTGTCAGACCAATGTTCCATGACCCTGTCATCACATTGCTCCATGCCCTTGTCATCACAATGCTCCATGACCCATTTCATCACAATGCTCCGTGACTCCAGTCATCACAATGATTCATGATCTATCTCATCACTATGGTCCATGCCCTCGTCACACAAGGCTCTGTGATCTTTTTCACCACAATGATCCATGAATATTTCATCACAGTGCTCTGTGTCCCTTGTCATCAAAATGTTCCATGCCTTTGTCAGCACAATGCTCCATGACACTTGCCATCAAAATGCTCCATGTGATTGTCAGCACAATGCTCCATGACCCATGTCATCACAAAGCGCCACGCGCCTGTCATCACAATACTGCACATCCTTATCATTGCTATGCTCCATAACATTTTTCATCAAAATGCTCCATGCACTTCTCATCAAAATGCTCTCTCACCACATATATCACAATGTTACATCACTAGTCATCACAATACTCCCTCACCCCTGTCATCACAGTGTTCCATGACCCCTGTCATCACAGTGCTACATGCCCTTATCATCACAATGCTCCATGAACCCTGACATCACAATGTTCCATAACCCCTGTCACAAAATGCTCCATGACCCATTTCATCACAATGCTTCATGACCCCTGACATCACAATGTTCCATAACCACTGTAATCAAAATATTCCATGACCCTTTTCATCAACTTGCTCCATGACCCTGTCATCACAATGCTCCCTGTCCTTCTCATCTCAATGCACCATGCCCTTGTCGTCAAAATGCCCCATGACCTTTGTCATCACAAAGCTCCATGCCATTGTCATCACAATGCTCCAAGACCTCTGTAATCACAATGCTCCATGCCACTTTTCATCTCAATGCTCCATGAAGCCTGTCATCACAATGCACCATGCCCATTATCATAATGATTCATGCTATTGTCATCAAAATGAAATTAAAAAGCTCCATGACCTCTTTCATCACAATGCTCCAAACCCTTCTGATCACAATGTTCCATAACACTTGTCATTACAATACCCCATGACGCTCGTCATCACAATTATGCAAGGTCGTCTCATCACAATGCTCCATGACCTTTGTCACCACGATGCTCAATACACATGTCATCACAATGCTCCCTGACACTTGTCATCAGTATGCTCCTTGAACACTGTCATGACAAGGATCCATGCCTATTTCATCACAATGATCCATTCCCTTTTCATCACAATGCTCCAAGACCCCTGTAATCACAATGCTCTGTGACTTCAGTCATCACAAACCTTCATGACATTTGTCATCACAATGGTCCATGACCTCGTCACACAAAACTCTGTGACCTTTGTCACCACAATGTTCCATGAAATTTTAATCCCAATGCTCTCTGATCCATGTCATCACAAAGCTCCTTGGCTTTGTCAGCACAATGCTCCGTGACCCTTGTCATCACAATGCTCGATGCGCGTGTCAGCACAATGCTCCATAACCCATGTCATCACAATGCGCCATGCACTTGTCATCACAATGCTCCACATCCTTGTCATCAAAATGCTCCATGCACTTGTCATCACAATGCTCCATGAAACCTGTCATCACAATGCTCCGTGACTCCAGTCATCACAATGTTTCAAGACTTTGTCATCACAATGGTCCATGCCCTCATCATCACAAGTCTCTGTGAATTTTGTCACCACAATGCTCCATGAACTTTTCATCACAATGCTCTGTGACCCTTGGCATCACAATGCTCCATGCCATTGTCAGCACAATGTTCCATGACACTTGTCATCACAATGCTCCATGAGCTTGTCAGCACAATGCTCCATGACCGATGTGATCACAGTGGGCCAAGCGATGTCAACACAATGCTCCACATCCTTGTCATCACAATGCTCCATAAACATTGTCATCACAGTGCTCCATGCACTTCTCATGAAAATGCTCTCTCACCACTGATATCACAATGTTCCATCACTAGTCATCACAATACTCCCTCACCGCTGTCATTACAATGTTCCATGACCCCTGTCATCACAATGCTACATGCCCTTATCTTCACAATGCTCCATGACACCTGACATCACAATGTTCCATAACCCCTGTTATCAAAATGCTCCATGACCCTTTTCATCCCAAAGCTCCATGACCACTGACATCACAAAGTTCTATAACCCCTGTCATCAAAATATTCCATGACACTTTTCATCAAATTGCTCCATGACGCTGTCATCACAATGCTCCCTGCCCTTCTCATCACAATGCACCATGCCTTTGTCATCAAAATGCCCCATGACCTTTGTCATCACAAAGCTCCATTACCCCTGTCATAACAATGATCCATGACCCCTGCCATCACAAGGTTCCGCGGCCTTGTCATCACAAGCCTCCATGACCCTTGTCATCACAATGCTCCAAGACCCCTGTAATCAAAATGCTCCATGCACTTTTCATCACAAAGCTCTATGAGGCATGTCATCTGAATGCTCCATGGCCTTCTCATCACAATGCTCCATGCCCTTGCCATCACAATGCTCCAACAGCCCTGTAATCACAATGCTCTATGCCCCTTTTAATCTCAATGCTCCATGAAACCTGTCATCACAATGCACCGTGTCCATCATCATAATATTTCATGCTATTGTCATCACAATGAAATCAAACTGCTCAATGAGCTCTGTCATCACAATGCACCAAACCCTTCTGATCACAATGTTCCATAACAAATTTCATCACAATGCCCCATGAGGCTGGTCATCACAATTATCCATGGACTTCTCATCACAATGCTCCATGATCTTTGTCATCACAATGCTCAATACACTTATCATCACAATGCTCCCGGACACTTATCATCAGTATGCTCCTTGAACAGTGTCATGACAAGGCTCCATGCAATTTTCATCACAATGATCCATTCCCTTTTCATCACAATGCTCCAAGACCCCTGTAATCACAATGCTCCATGTCCTTGTCATCACAAAGCTCCATGACGCATGTCATCAGAATGCTCCATTGCCTTCTCATCACAATGATCCGTGCGCTTGTCATCACAATGCTTCAAAACACCTATAATCACAATGCTCCATGCACCTTTTCAACAGAATGCTCCATGACCCTTTTCATCAAAATGCTCCATGACCCCTGAACATCACAATGTTCCATAACCCCTGTCATCAAAATGTTCCATGACACTTTTCATCAATTTTGCTCCATGACCCTGACATCACAATGCTCCCTGCCCTTCTCATCACAATGCACCAAGACCTTGTCATCAAAATGCTCCATGACATTTGTCATCACAAAGCTCCATGACCCTTGGCATCACAATGCTCCATGCCATTTCATCACAATGCTACATGAAACCTCTCATCACATTACTCCATGCCCTTGTCAGCACAATGCTCCATGACGCTTGTCATCACAATGCTCGATACTCTTCTCATCACAATGCTCCTTGCCCTTGTCATTACAATCCTCCATGACAATGTAAGACAGTGTTCCATGTCCTAGTCATCACAATGTTCAATGCCGAAACTCATCACAATAATCCATGAAATTTTCAGACCAACGTTCCATGCCCTTGTCATCACAATGCTCCATTACCCCTGTCATAACAATGCTCCAAGACACATGCCATCACAATGATCCACCGCCTTGTCATTCAAGGCTCCATGATCCTTGTCATCACAGTGCTCCAAGACCTCTGTAATCACAATGCTCCATGCCCTTTCTGTCACAATGATTCATGACGCATGTCATCAGAATGCTCCATGGCCTTCTCTTCACAATGCTCCATTCCCTTGTCATCACAGTGCTCCAAGACCCCTGTAATCACAATTCTACATGGCCCTTGTCAATACAGTGCTCCATGACGCTCGTCATCACAATTATCGGTGATCTTCTCATCACAATGCTCCACGGTCTTGCCATCACAATGCTCCATGCCCTGGTCATCACAATGCTCCATGTCCCATGTCATCACAATTCTCCACGTCATTGTCATCAAAATGCTCCATGACACTTCTTATCAAAATGTTACATGATCTTTTCATCACAATTCTCCATGCACTTGTCATCGCAATGCTCTATGACCACGTCATAGCAAGCTCCATGCGTTTGTCATTACAATGCTTCACGACGTTGTCATCAAATTTCTCAATGGCCCTTGTCATCACAATGCTCCATGCACTTGTCATCACAATGCTCCATGACGCTTGTCATCACAATGTCCCAAGCCCTTGTCATCAAAATGCTCCATTACCTTTGTCATCACAATCCTCCATGACACTTGTTATCACAATGCTCCATGACATTTTCATCACAATGGACAATGACATATGTCATCACAATGATCCCTGACACCTCTCTTCACAATACTACATGACCTTGTCATCACAATGTTCCATGCCCTTGTCATCACAATGCGCCATGCCCAATGTCATCACAAGAATCCATGAAACTTGTCAGACCAATGTTCCATGCTCCTGTCATCGCAATGCTCCATGCCCTTGTCATCACAATGCTCCATGACCCCTGTCATCACAATGCTCCGTGACACCAGTCATCACAATGCTTCATGACCTTTGTCATCACAATGGTCCATGCCCTCGTCACCCAAGGCTCTGTGACCTTTGTCACCACAATGCTCCATGTCCTTGTCATCACAAAGCTCCATGACGCATGTCATCAGAATGCTCCTTTGCCTTCTCATCAAAATGCTCCTTGCCCTTGTCATCACAGTTTTTAAAACCCCTTTAATCACAATGCTCCATGCACCTTTTCATCAGAATGCTCCATGACCCTTTTCATCAAAATGCTCCATGTCCCATGACATCACAATGTTCCATAACACCTGTCATCAAAATGTTCCATGACAATTTTAATCAATGCTCCATGCCCTTCTCATCAAAATGCACCACGACCTTGTCATCAAAATGCTCCATGATCTTTGTCATCACAAAGCTCCCTGACCCTTGGCATCACAATGCTCCATGCCATTTCATCACAAAGCTACATGAAACCTCTCATCACATTGCTCCATGCCCTTTTCAGCAGAATGCTCCATGACGCTTGTCATCACAATGCTCGATACTCTTCTCATCACAATGCTCCATGCCCTTGTAATTACAATCCCCCCTGACACATGTATCACAGTGTTCCATGATCTTGTCGTCACAATGCTCCAAGCCGAATCTCATCACAATAATCCATGAAATTTTCAGACTAATGTTCCATGCCCTTGTCATCACAATGCTCCATTACCCCTGTCATGACAATGCTCCATGAACCCTGCCATCACAATGTTCCACGGCCTTGTCATCCAAGGCTCCATGACCCTTGTCTTCACAGTGCTCCAAGACCACTGTAATCACATTGCTCCATGCCCTTGTCATCACAGTGCTCCAAGACCCCTGTAATTACAATTCTACATGCCCCTTGTCATTACAGTGCTCCATGAGCTCGTCATCACAATTATCCGTGATCTTCTCATCACAATGCTCCACGGTCTTGCCATCACAATGCTCCATGCCCTGGTCATCACAATGCTCCATGTCCCATGTCATCACAATTCACCACTTCCTTGTCATCACAATGCTCCATGACACTTCTTATCACAATGTTACATGATCTTGTCATCACAATTCTCCATGCAATTGTCATCAAAATGCTCTATGACCCCTGTCATAGCAAGCTCCATGCGCTTGTCATCACAATGCTTCACGACGTTGTCATCAAAATTCTCAATAGCCCTTGTCATCACAATGCTCCATGCCCTTTTCATCACAATGCTCCATGACGCTTGTCATCACAATGTCCCAAGCCCTTGTCATCAAAATGCTCCTTTACCTTTGTCATCACAATCCTCCATGACACTTGGTATCACAATGCTCCATTCCATTGTCATCACAATGGACAATGACATATGTCATCACAATTATCCCTGACACCTGTCTTCACAGTACTCCATGACCTTGTCATCACAATGTTCCATGCCCTTGTCATCACAATGCTCCATGACGCTTGTCATCACAATGTCCCAAGCCCTTGTCATCAAAATGCTCCATTACATTTGTCATCACAATCCTCCATGACACTTGGTATCACAATGCTCCATTCCATTGTCATCACAATGGACAATGACATATGTCATCACAATTATCCCTGACACCTGTCTTCACAGTACTCCATGACCTTGTCATCACAATGTTCCATGCCCTTGTCATCACAATGTGCCATGCCCACTGTCATCACAATAATCCATGTAACTAGTCAGACCAATGTTCCATGCCCCTGTCATCACAATGCTCCATGCCCCTGTCATCACAAAGATCCATGACACATGTCATCAGAATGCTCCATGGCCTTCTCTTCACAGTTCTCCATGACACCAGTCATCACAATGCTCCATGCCCCTTGTCATTACAGTGATCCATGACGCTCTTCATCATAATTATCCATTGTCTTTTCATCACAATGCTCCACGGTCTTGCCATCACAATTCTCCATGCCCTGTTCATCACAGTGCTCCATGTCCCAAGTGTTTGCAATTCTCCACGTCCCTGTCATCACAATTCTTCGTGACACTTCTCATCACAATGTTACATGATCTTGTCATCACAATTCTCCATGCACTTGTCATCGCAATGCTCTATGACCACTGTCATAGCAAGCTCCATGCGCTTGTCATCACAATGCTTCATGACGTTGTCATCAAAATTCTCAATGGCCCTTGTCATCACAATTCTCCATGCCCTTGTCATCACAATGCTCCATGACCCTTGTCATCACAATGTTCCAAGCCCTTGTCATCACAATGCTCCATGACGCTTCTCATCACAATGTCCCAAGCCCTTGTCATCAAAATGCTCCTTTACCTTTGTCATCACAATCCTCCATGACACTTGGTATCACAATGCTCCATGCCATTGTCATCACAATGGACAATGACATGTCATCACAGTGCTACCTGACACCTGTCTGCACAATACTCCATGACCTTGTCATGAAAATGCTCCATGCCCTTGTCATCACAATGGTCCAAGACACCTGTAATCACAATGCTCCATGCCACTTTTCATCTCAATGCTACATGAACCGTGTCATCACAATGCACCATGCCCATCATCATAATGCTTCATGCTATTGTCATCAAAATGAAATCAATATGCTCCATTCCTCTGTCAGCACAATGCTCCAAACACTTGTGATCAAAATGTTCCATAACACTTGTCATCACAACGCCCAATGGTGCTCATCATCACAGTTATCCTTGGGCTTCTATTCACTGTAATCCATTACCTTTGTCATCACAATGATCAATACACTTGTCATCACAATGCTCCCTGAGACTTGTCATCAGTATGCTCCTTGAACCCTGTCATGACAAGGCTCCATGAATTTTTCAACACAAGGATCCTTGCCCTTTTCCTCACAATGCTCCAAGACCCCTGGAATCACAATGCTCCACGCCATTGTCATCACAAAGATTCATGACACATGTCTTCAGAATGCTCCATGCCCTTTTCATCACAATGCTCCATTCCCAAGTCATCAAAATACCCCATGACCCCTGTCATCACAATACTCCAAGAACATTTTCAGCCCAGTGCTCCATGACCTTCTCATCACAATGCCCCATGAACACTGCCATCACAATGCTCCATGACCCCTCTCATCACAATGCTCCGTGACTCCAGTCATCACAATGCTTCATGACTTTTGTCATCTCAATGGTCCATGCCTTGTCACACAAGGCTCTGTGACATTTGTCACCTCAATGCTCCATGAACTTTTCATCACAATACTCTGTGACACTTGTCATCAAAATGCACCATGCCTCTGTCAGCACAGTGCTCCATGACCCATGTCATCACAATGCGCCATGCGATTGTCATCACAAATCTCCATGAGGCTTGTCATCACAACGCTTGATGCACTTCTCATCACAATGCTCCATGACCTTGTCATTACATTCCTGAATGATCTATGTATCACAGTGTTCCGTGCCCTTTTCATTACAATGCTCCATGCCCTTGTCATCACAATGCTCCATGACCCTTGTCATTACGGTGCTCCAAACCCTTGTAATCAAAATGCTCCATTACCTTTGTCATCACAATCCTCCATGACTGTTGGCATCACAATGCTCCATGCCATTGTCATCACAATGGACAATGACATATGTCATAACTATGTTCCATGACACCTGTCTTCACAATACTCCATGACCTTGTCATCCCAATGCTCCATGCCCTTGTCATCACAAAGAGCCATGCCCACTGTCATCACAATTATCCATGAAACTTGTCAGACCAATGCTCCATGCCCCTGTCATCACAATGCTCCATGCCCTTGTAATCACAATGCTCCATTGCCCCTCACATCATAATGTTCCTTGACTCCAGTCATCATAATGCTTTATTACCTTTGTCAACACAATGGTCCACCCCTCGTCATCACAATGCTCTGTAACACTTGTCATCACAATGTTCCATGCCTTTTTCAGCACAATGCTCCATGACCCTTGTCATCACAATGCTCCACAACCTTGTCATCACAGTTCTCGATAAACCTTGTTGTCACAATGCTCCATGCACTTCCCATCAAAATGCTCTCCCATCACTGATATCATAATGTTCCATCACTTGTCATCACAATACTCCCTCACCCATGTCATCACAATGTTCCATGACCCCAGTCATCACAATGCTCCATGACCCTTATCATCACAATGCTCCCTGACCCCTGACATCACAATGTTCCATAACCCCTGTCATCAAAATGTCCCATGACACTTTTCATCAAATTGCTCCATGACCCTTTCATCACAATGCTCCCTGCCCTTCTCATCACAGTACACCACGCCCTTGTCATCAAAACCCTCCATGACCTTTGTCATCACAAAGCTCCATGACCCTTGGCATCACAATGCTCCATGCCATTGTCATCAAAATGCTCCATGAACCCTCTCATCACATTGTTACATGTCCTTGTCATCACAGGCTCCATGATGCTTTTCATCACAATGCTCGATGCTCTTCTTAACACAAAGCTCCAAGGCTTGTCATTACAATCCTCCATGACCCATGTATCACAGTGTTCCGTGCCCTTGTCATCACAATGCTCCATGCCCCCTCTCATCACAATAATCCATGAAAATTTTCAGACCAATGCTCCATGCCCTTGTCATGAAAATGCTCCATTACACCTGTTATAACAATGTTCCATAAAAACTGCCATTACAATGTTCCACAGCCTTCTCATCACAAGGCTCCATGACCCTTGTCATCACAATGCTCCAAGACACCTGTAATCACAATGCTCCATGCCTTTGTCATCACAAAGCTCCATGACGCATGTCATCAAAATGCGCCTTCACCTTCTCATCACAATGCTCCATGACCTGGTCATCGCAATGCTCCAAGACACCTGTAATCACAATGCTCCATGCCCCTTTTCATCTCAATGCTCCATGAACCCTGTCATCACAGTGCACCATGCCCATCATCATAATGCTTCATGCAATTGTCATCAAAATGAAATCAAAATGCTCCATGACCTCTGTCATCACAATGCTCTAAAGCCTTGTGATCACAATGTTCCATAACACTTGTCATCACAACGCCCCATGACACTAATCATCACAATTATCCATGGTATTTTATTCACAATACTCCATAACCTTTGTCATCACAATGCTCAATAAACTTGTCATCACAATGCTCCCTGACAATGGTCGTCAATATGCTCCTTGAAACCTGTCATGACAAGGCTCCATGCATTTTTCATCACAATAATCCTTGCACTTTTCATCACAATACTCCAAGACCCCTGTAATCACAATGCTCCATGCCCTTGTCATCACAATGCTTAATGAAGCATGTCTTCAAAATGCTCCATTGCCTTCTCATCAACATTCTCCATGCCCTTTTCATCACAATGCTCCATTCCCTTGTCATCAAAATGCTCCATGACCCGTGTCATCACAATACTCCATGAATATTTACAGCCCAGTGCTCCATGACCTTCTCTTCACAATGCCCCATGAACCCAGTCATCACTATGCTCCATGACCACTGTCATCACAACGATCCATGACCCCTGACAACACAATGATCCTGGACTCTTGTCATCAAAATGCTCCATGACATTTGTCATCACAATGATCCATTCCCTTGTCATCACAATGCTCCATAACCCTTGTCATCACAAGGCTCCAAGCCCTTGTCATCACAATGCTCCATTATATTTGTCATCACATTTCTCCATGACACTTGGCATCACAGTGCTCCATGCCATTGTCATCACAATGGATCATGACATATGTCACCACAATGCTCCCTGACACCTGGCTTCACAATAATCTATGACCTTGTCATAACAATGCTTCATGCCCTTTTTATCACAATGCGCCATGCCCACTGTCATCACAATAATCCAAGAAATTTATCAGACCAATGCCCCATGAACCCTGTCATCCCAATGCTCCATGACCCCTGTAATCAGAATGCTCCATGACGCTTTTCATCACAGAGCTCCATGACCCTTGTCATCACAATGCTCCATGACCCCTGCCATCACAATACTCCATGAATATTTTCAGCCCAATGCTCCATGACCTTCTCATCACAATGCTCCAAGATCCCTTTAATCACAATGCTCCTTGCCCCTTTTCATCTCAATGCTCCATGAACCCTGTCATCACAATGATCCATGCCCATCATCATAATGCTTCATGCTATTTTCATCACAATGAAATCAAAATGCTCCATGACCTCCGTCATCACAATGTTCCAAACCCTTGTGATCACAATGTTCCATAACAGTTGTCATCACAACGCCCCATTACGCTCGTCATCACAATTATCAATGGTCTTCTCATCACAATGCTCCATGACATTTGTCATCACAATGCTCAATACACTTGTCATCACAATGCTCCATGAGCTTGTCAGCACACTGCTCCATGACCGATGTCATCACAAGGTGCCATGCGCTTGTCAATACAATGCTTCATATCTTTGTCATCACAATGCACCATAAAACTTGTCATCACAATACTCCATGCACTTCTCAAGAAAATGCTCTCTCACCACTGATATCACAATGTTCCATCACTAATCATCACAATACTCCCTAACCCATTTCATCACAATGTTCCATGACCCCAGTCATCACAATGCTACATGCCCTTATCATCACAATGTACCACTCCCTTGTCATCAAAATGCTACATGACCTTTGTCATCACAAAGCTCCATGACCCTTGGCATCACAGTGCTCCATGCCATTGTCATCACAATGCTCCATGAAGCCTCTCATCATATTGCTCCATGCCCTTGTCATCACAAAGCTCCAAGACGCTTGTCATCACAATGCTCGACGCCCTTCTCATCACAATGCTCCATGCCCTTGTCATTACAATCCTCCATGACCCATGTATCTAAGTGTACCCTGCCCTTGTCATCATAATGCTCCATGCACACTCTCATCACAATAATCCATGAAACTTTTCAGACCAATGCTCCATGCCCTTGTCATCACAATGCTCCATTACTCCTGTCATAACAATGCTCCATGACCACTGCCATCACAAGGTTCCACGGCCTTGTCATCACAAGACTCCATGACACTTGTCATCACAGTGCTCCAAGACACTGTAATCACAATGCTCCATGCCCTTGTCATCACAATGCTCCATGAACCCTGTCATCACAATGCTCCATGACCACAGTCATCACAACGATCCATCACCCCTGACAACACAATGATCCGGGACTCTTGTCATCAAAATGCTCCATGACACTTGTCATCACAATGATCCATGCCCTTGTTATCCCAATGCTCCATGACCCCTGTAATCACAATGTTCAGTGACGCTTGTCATCACAGTGTTCCATAACCCTTGCATCAAAATGTTCCATGCATTTGTCAGCAAAATGCTTCATGAACTTGTCATCACAATGCTCCATTCCCATTGTCATCAAAATCCTCGATGAAACTTGGGTTCACATTGCTCGATGCCCTTGTCATCACAATGCTCTATTATATTTGTCATCACATTTCTCCATGACACTTGGCATCACAGTGCTCCATGCCATTGTCATCACAATGGATCATGACATATGTCACCACAATGCTCCCTGACACCTGTCTTCACAATAATCTATGACCTTGTCATAACAATGCTTCATGCCCTTTTTATCACAATGCGCCATGCCCACTGTCATCACAATAATCCAAGAAATTTATCAGACCAATGCCCCATGAACCCTGTCATCCCAATGCTCCATGACCCCTGTAATCAGAATGCTCCATGACGCTTTTCATCACAGAGCTCCATGACCCTTGTCATCACAATGCTCCATGACCCCTGCCATCACAATACTCCATGAATATTTTCAGCCCAATGCTCCATGACCTTCTCATCACAATGCTCCAAGATCCCTTTAATCACAATGCTCCTTGCCCCTTTTCATCTCAATGCTCCATGAACCCTGTCATCACAATGATCCATGCCCATCATCATAATGCTTCATGCTATTTTCATCACAATGAAATCAAAATGCTCCATGACCTCCGTCATCACAATGTTCCAAACCCTTGTGATCACAATGTTCCATAACAGTTGTCATCACAATGCCCCATTACGCTCGTCATCACAATTATCAATGGTCTTCTCATCACAATGCTCCATGACATTTGTCATCACAATGCTCAATACACTTCTCATCACAATGCTCCATGAGCTTGTCAGCACACTGCTCCATGACCGATGTCATCACAAGGTGCCATGCGCTTGTCAACACAATGCTTCACATCTTTGTCATCACAATGCACCATAAAACTTGTCATCACAATACTCCATGCACTTCTCAAGAAAATGCTCTCTCACCACTGCTATCACAATGTTCCATCACTAATCATCACAATACTCCCTAACCCCTTTCATCACAATGTTCCATGACCCCAGTCATCACAATGCTACATGCCCTTATCGTCACAATGTACCACTCCCTTGTCATCAAAATGCTACATGACCTTTGTCATCACAAAGCTCCATGACCCTTGGCATCACAGTGCTCCATGCCATTGTCATCACAATGCTCCATGAAGCCTCTCATCATATTGCTCCATGCCCTTGTCATCACAAAGCTCCAAGACGCTTGTCATCACAATGCTCGATGCCCTTCTCATCACAATGCTCCATGCCCTTGTCATTACAATCCTCCATGACCCATGTATCTAAGTGTACCCTGCCCTTGTCATCATAATGCTCCATGCACACTCTCATCACAATAATCCATGAAACTTTTCAGACCAATGTTCCATGCCCTTGTCATCACAATGCTCCATTACTCCTGTCATAACAATGCTCCATGACCACTGCCATCACAAGGTTCCACGGCCTAGTCATCACAAGACTCCATGACACTTGTCATCACAATGCTCCATGCCCTTGTCATCACAATGCTCCATGAACCCTGTCATCACAATGCTCCATGACCACAGTCATCACAACGATCCATCACCCCTGACAACACAATGATCCGGGACTCTTGTCATCAAAATGCTCCATGACCCTTGTCATCACAATGATCCATGCCCTTGTTATCCCAATGCTCCATGACCCCTGTAATCACAATGTTCAGTGACGCTTGTCATCACAGTGTTCCATAACCCTTGCATCAAAATGTTCCATGCATTTGTCAGCAAAATGCTTCATGAACTTGTCATCACAATGCTCCATTCCCATTGTCATCAAAATCCTCGATGAAACTTGGGTTCACATTGCTTGATGCCCTTGTCATCACAATGCGCCATGGTCCTTGAAATGAAAATGATCCATGACCTCTGTCATCACAATGCTCCATGCCCACTGTCATAGCAATAATCCATGAAACTTGTCAGACCAATGCTCCCTGCCCCTGTCATCACAATGCTCCATGCCCTTGTAATCACAATGCTCCATTGCCCCTCACATCATAATGTTCCTTGACTCCAGTCATCACAATGCTTTATGACCTTTGTCAACACAATGGTCCATCCCCTCGTCATCACAATGCTCTGTAACACTTGTCATCACAATGCTCCATGCCTTTGTCAGCACAATGCTCCATGACCCTTGTCATCACAATGCTCCATGTGCTTCTCAACACAATGCTTCGAGACACATGTCATCACAATGTGCCATGCACTTGTCATCACAGGGCTCCACAACCTTGTCATCAAAATGCTCCAAAAACCTTTTTATCACAATGCTCCATGCACTTCTCATCTAAATGCTCTCTCACCACTGATATCACAATGTTCCATCACTAGTCATCACAATACTCCCTCACCCCTGTCATCACAATGTTCCATGACTCCTGTCATCAAAATGCTACATGCCCTTATCATCACAATGCTCCATGACCACTGACATCACAATGTTCCATGACCCCTGTCATCAAAATGTTCCCTGACCCTTTTCATCAAATTGCTCCATGACCCTGTCATCACAATGCTCCCTGCCCTTCTCATCACAATGCACCACGCACTTGTCATCAAAATGCTCCATGACCTTTGTCATCACAAAGCTCCATGACCCTTGGCATCACAATACTCCATGCCATTGTCATCACAATGCTCCATGAACACTCTCATCACATTGCTCCTTGCCCTTGTCATCACAATGCTCAATGGCCTTTTCATCACAATGCTCCACGCAATTGTCATCATAGTAATCCACAAGCTTGTCGTCCGAATGCTCCATGGCCCTTGTCATCACAATGCTCCAAGACCCCTGTAATCACAATGCTCCATGCCCTTGTCATCACAAAGCTCCATGAGGCATGTCATCTGAATGCTCCATGGCCTTGTCATCACAATGCTCCATGCCCTTGTCATCACAATGCTCCAACAGCCCTGTAATCACAATTCTCCATGCCCCTTTTCATCAGAATGCTCCATGAGACTCGTCAATACAAGGCTCCAATGTTTTCTCATCACAGTGCTTCAGTACCTTCTCATCACAATGCTCTATGCCCTTGTCATCACAATGCTCCAACAGCCCTGTAATCACAATTCTCCATGCCCCTTTTCATCAGAATGCTCCATGAGACTCGTCAATACAAGGCTCCAATGTTTTCTCATCACAGTGCTTCAGTACCTTCTCATCACAATGCTCCATTCCCTTGTCATCACAATGCTCCATTACCCCCGCCTTCACAATACTCCATGAACATTTTTAGCGCAATGCTCTATGACCTTCTCATCACAATGCTCCATGAACACTGTCATCGCAATGCTCCATTATCACTGTCATCACAATGCTCCATGACCTCTGACAACACATGATCCGGGATTCTTGTCATCAAAATGCTCCATGACACTTGTCATCACGATGATCCATGCCCTTGCCATCCCAATGCTCCATGACCCCTCTAATCACAATGCTCCGTGAAGCTTCTCATCACAGTGCTCCATGACACTTGTCATCAAAATGCTCCATGACTTTGTCAGCAAAATGCTTCATGACATTGTCATCACAATGCTCCATGCACTTGTCATCACAATACTCCATTCCCATTGTCATCAAAATACTCGGTGAACATTGGGGTCACATTGCTTCATGCCCTTGTCATCACAATGCTCCATAGTCCTTGAAATGAAAATGATCCATGACCTCTGTCATCACAATGCTCCAAACCCTTGTGATCAAAATGTTCCATAACACTTTTCATCACAACGCTCCATGATGCCTGTCATCACAATGCTGCATGAAATTTGTCATCAAAATGCTCAATACACTTGTCATCACAATGCTCCCTGACACTTGTTGTCAGAATGCTCCTTGAACCCTGTCATGAAAAGGTTCCATGCCTTTTTCATCACAATGCTGCATGCCATTTTCATCACAATGCTCCACAAGCTTGTCATCAGAATGCTCCATGACCCCTGTCATCACAATGATCCATGACACCTGTCATCAAAATGCTCCAAGCCCCTTGTCATTACAGTTCTCCATGACCCTCGTCATCACAATTATCCATGGTCTTCTCATCACAATGCTCCACCGTCTTGCCATCACAATGGTCCATGACACTTCAAATCACAATGTTACATGCTCTTGTAATCACATTCTCCATGCACTTGTCATCGCAATGCTCCATGACCCCTGTCATAGCAAGCTCCATGTGTTTTTCATCACAGTGCTTCACGAACTTGTCATCAAAATTCTCAAAAGCGCTTGTCATCACAATGCTCCATGCCCTTTTATCACAATGCTCCTTGACCATTGTCATCACATTGCTCCAAGCCCTTGTCATCACAATGCTCCATTACCTTTGTCTTCACAATCCTCCATGACAGTTGGCATCACAATGCTCCATGCCATTGTCATCACAATGGAACATGACATATGCCATCACAATGCAACCTGACACCTGTCTTCACAATACTCCATGACCTTGTCATCACAATGTTCCATGCCCTTGTCATCACAATGCGCCATGCCGACTGTCATCACACTAATCCATGAAACTTGTCAGACCAATGCTCCATGCCCCTGTAATTACAGTGCTCCATTCCCTTGTCATCAAAATGCTCTGTGACTCCAGTCATCACAATGCTTCATGAACTTTGTCATCACAATGGTCCATGCCCTCGTCATCACAAGGCTCTGTGAAATTTGTCACCACAATGCTCCATGAACTTTTCATCCCAATGTTCTCTGAGCCTTGTCATCACAATGCTACAGGCGCTTGTCAGCACAATGTTCCATGACCCATGTCATCACAGTGCACCATGCACTTGTCATCACAATGCTCCCCAAACTTGTCATCACAATACTCCATAAACATTGCATCACAAAGCTCCATGCACTTCGCATCAAAATGCTCTCTCACCACTGATGTCAAAATTTTCCATCACTAGTCATCACAATACTCCCTCACCCCTGTCATCACAATGTTCAATGGCTTTGTCATCACAAGGCTCCATGACCCGAGTAATCACAATGCTCCATACCACTTTTCATCTCAATGTTCCATGAACCGTGTCATCAAAACGAACCACGCCCTTCATCATAATGCTTCATGCTTTTGTCATCACAATGGAAATCAAAATGCTCCATAACCTCTGTCATCACAATGCTCCAAACCCTTGTGGTCACAATGCACCATAACACTTGTCATCACAACGCCCCATGAGGCTCGTCATCACAATTATCCATGCACTTCTCATCACAATGTTCCATGACCTTTGTCATCACAATGCTCAATACACTTGTCATCACAATGCTCCCTGACACTTGTCGTCAGTATGCTCCTTGAACCCTGTCATGACAAGGCTCCATGCATTTTTCATCAAAATTATCCATGCCCTTTTCATCACAATGCTCCAAGACACCTGTAATCACAATGCTCCATTCCCTTGTCATCACAAAACTCCATGACACATGTCATCAGAATGCTCCTTGGACATCTCTCACAATGCTCCATGCCCTTATAATCACAATGCTCCAAGACCCCTGCAATCACAATGCTCCATGACCCTTTTCATCAGAATGCTCCATGAGACTTCTCATCACAAGGCTCCATTGTCTTCTCATCAGAGTGCTCCAGGACCTTGTCATCACAATGCTCCATGTCCCCTTTCATGAGAATACTCCATGAACATTTTCAGCTCAATGCTCCATGATCTTCTCATCACAATGTTCCATGACCCCTGTCATCACAATGCTCCATGCTCCTTGATATCAAAATGATCAATGACCTCTGTCATCACAGTGCTCCAAACACTTGTGATCACATTGTTCCATAACACTTGTCATCACAACGCTCCATGATGCCTGTCATCACAATAATCCATGCCCTTGTCATCACAATGCTCCATGACCTTTGTCATCACAATGCTCAATACACATGTCATCACAATGCTCCCTGACACTTGTCATCAAAATGCTTCTCGAAACCTGTCATGAAAAGGCTCTATGCATTTTTCATCACAATGCTCCATGCCCTTTTCATCACAATGCTCCATGCCATTGTCATCACAATACTCCACAAGCTTGTCATCAGAATGCTCCATGACCCTTGTCATCACAATACTCCATGAACTTTTAATCAAAATGCTCCATGACCATTGTCATCACCATGCTCCTTTACCTTTGTCATCACAATCCTCCATGACACTTGTCATCACAGTGCTCCATGCCGTTGTCATCACAATGCACCATGACATAGGTCAACACAATGCTCCCGGACACCTGACTTCACAATACTCCATGACCTTTTCTTCACAGTGCTCCATGCTCTTGTCATCACAATGTGCAATGCCCACTGTCATCATAATAATCCATGAAATTTTTCAGACCGATGATCCATGATCCTGTCATCACAATGCTCCATGCAGTTGTCATCACAATGCTCCATGACACCTGTCATCACAATAATCCAAGACTCCAGTCATCACAATGCTTCAAGACTTTGTAATCACAGTGGTCCATGCCCTCATTATCACAAGTCTCTGTGACCTTTGTCATCACAATGCTCCATGAACTTTTCATCACAATGCTCTGTGACCCTTGGCATCACAATGCTCCATGTCTTTGTCAGCACAATGTTCCATGACATTTGTCATCACAAAGCTCCATGAGCTTGTCAGCACAGTGCTCCATGACCGATGTGATCACAATGCGCCATGCGGTTGTCATCACAATGCTCCACATCCTTGTCATCACAATGCTCCATAAACATTGTCATCACAATGCTCCATGCACTTCTCATGAAAATGCTCTCTCACCACTGATATCACAATGTTCCATCACTAGTCATCACAATACTCCCTCACCCCTGTCATCACAATGTTCCATGACCCCTATCATCACAATGCTACATGCCGTTATCATCACAATGCACCACTCACTTGTCATCAAAATGCTCCATGACCTTTGTCATCACAAAGCTCCATGACCCTTGGCATCACAATGCTTCATGAAGCCTCTCATCAAATTGCTCCATGCCCTTGTCATTGCAAAGCTTCATGATGCTTGTCATCACAATGCTCGATGCTCTTCTCATCACAATGCTCCATGACCTTGTCATTACAATCCTCCATGACCCAGGTATCACAGTGTTCCGTTTCCTTGTCATCACAATGCTCCATGCCCATTCTCATCACAATAATCCATGAAAATTTTCAAACAAATGCTCCATGCCCTTGTCATCACAAAGCTCCAAGACGCATGTCATCAGAATGCTCCATGGCCTTCTCATTTACAATGCTCCATGCCCTTGTCATGACAATGCTCCAAGACACCTGTAATCACAATGCTCCATGTCCCTTTTCATCTCAATGCTCCATGAACCCTGTCATCACAATGCACCATGCCCATCATCATAATGCTTCATGCTATTGTCATCACAATGAAATCAAAATGCTCCATGACCTCTGTCATCACAATGCTCAAAACCGTTCTGATCACAATGTTCCATAACACTTGTCATCACAACGCACCATGACGCTCGTCATCACAATTATCCATGGTCTTCTCATCACAGTGCTCCATAATATTTGTCATCACAATGCTCAACACACTTGTCATCACAATTCTCCCTGACTCTTGCCATCAGTATGCTCCTTGAACACTGTCATGACAAGGCTCCATGCCTTTTTCATCACAATGATCCATGCCGTTTTCATCACAATGCTCCAAGACCCCTGTAATCACAATGCTCCTTCCTACAGTCATTACAAAGCTCCATGACTCATATCATCAGTATGCTCCTTGGACATCTCTCACAATGCTCCATGCCCTTGTAATCACAATGCTCCAAGACCCCTGTAATCACAATGCTCCATGCCCCTTTTCATCAGAATGCTCCATGAGACTTCTCATCACAAGGCTCCATGGTCTTCTCATCAGAGTGCTCCAGGACCTTGTCATCACAATGCTCCATGACCCCTTTCATCAGAATACTCCATGAACATTTTCAGCTCAATGCTCCATGATCTTCTCATTACAATGCTCCATCATCTTTGTCATCACAATGCTCAATACATTTGTCATCACAATGCTCCCTGACACTTGTCTTCAGTATGTTCCTTGAAACCTGTCATGACAAGGCTCCATGGGCTTCTCATCACAATTCTCCAGGACCTTGTCATCACAATGCTCCATTCCCTTGTCATCACAATGCTCCATGACCCCTGCCATCACAATACTCCATGAACATTTTCAGCCCCATGCTCTATGACCTTCTCATCACAGTGTTCCATGACCACTGTCATCACAACGCTCCATGACCACTGACAACACAATGATCCGGGACTCTTTACATCAAACTTCTCCATGACCCTTGTCATCAAAATGATCCATGCCCTTGCCATCCCAATGCTCAATGACCTCTGTAATCACAATGATCCGTGACGCTTGTCATCACAGTGCTCCATGACACTTGTCATCAAAATGCTCCATGCATTTGTCAGCAAAATGCTACATGACATTGTCATCACAATGCTGCATGCGCTTGTCTTCAAAATACTCCATTCCCATTGTCATCAAAATCCTCGGTGAACCTTGGGTTCACATTGCTTCATGCCAAGTCATAACAATGCTCCATGCTCCTTGAAATGAAAATGATCCATAACCTCTGTCATCACAATGCTCAAAACCCTTGTGATCACAATGATCCATAACACTTGTCGTCACAATGCTCCATGATGCCTGTCATCACAATGCTCCATGACCATTGTCATCACAATGCTCAATACACTTGTCATCACAATGCTCCCTGACACTTGACGTCAGTATGCTCCTTGATCCCTGTCATGAAAAGGTTCCATGCCTTTTTCATCACAATGCTCCATGCCTTTTTCATCACAATGCTCCATGCCATTGTCATCACAATACTCCACAAGCTTGTCATCGGAATGCTCCTTGACCTTTGTCATCACAATGATCCATGACAACTGTCATCACAATTCTCGATACCCCGTGTCATTACAGTGCTCGTTGACACTCGTCATCTAAATGCTCAATGGTCTTACGATTACAGTGCTCCACGGTCTTTCCATCACAATGCTCCATGACCTGGACATCACAATGCTCCATGTCCCTTGTCATCACAATGCTCCATGCGCTTCTCAGCACAATGTTCCATGACCCATGACATCACAATGTGCCAAGCGCTCTCATCACAATGCTCCACAACCTTGTCATCACAATGCTCCATAAACATTGTCATCACAATGCTCAATGCACTTCTCATCAAAATGCTCTCTCACCACTGATATCACAATGTTCCATCACTAGTCATCACAATACTCCCTCACCCCTGTCATCACAATGTTCCATGACCCCTGTAATCGCAATGCTCCATGCCCTTGTCATCACAAAGCTCCATGATGCATGTCATCAAAATGCTCCATGGCCTTCTCATCACAATGCTCCATGCCCTTACCATCACAATGCTCCATTACACCTTTCATCACAATGCTCCATGACCACTGTCATCACAGCGTTCCTTGACCCCAGACAACACAATGATCTAGGACTCATGTCATCAAAATGCTCCATGACACTTGTAATCACAATGATCCATGCAATTGTCATCCCAATGCTCCATGACACCTGTAATCAGAATAGTCTGTGACGCTTGTCATCTCAGTGCTCCATGACCCTTGGCATCAAAATGATCCGTGAAACCTCTCATCACATTGCTCCATGCCCTTGTCATCACAAAGCTCCATGACGCTTGTCATCACAATGCTCGATGCCCTTCTTATCACAGTGCTCCATGCCCTTGTCATTACAATCCTCCATGATCCATGTATCACCGTGTTCCTTGCCCTTGACATCACAATGCTCCATGCCCACACTCATCAAAATAATCCATGAAATTTTTCACACAAATGCTTCATGCCCTTGTCAACAAAAGGCTCCATTACCCGTGTCATAACAATGCTCCATGACCCCTGCCATCACAGTTTTCCATGGCCTCGTCATCACAAGGCTCCATGACCCTTGTCATCACAATTCTCCAAGACCACTGTAATCACAATGCTCCATGCCCTTGTCAACACGAAGCTCAATGACTTATGTCATCACAATGCTCCATGCCCTTGTCATCAAAGTGATCCAAGACCCCTGTATTCACAATGCTCCATGCCCCTTTTTCATCTCAATTCTCCATGAACTCTGTCATTCCAATGCACCATGCCCATCATCATAATGCTTAATGGTATTGTCATCACAATGAAAGCAAAATGCTCCATGACCTCTGTCATCACAATGCTCCAAACCCTTGTGATCACAATGTTCCATAACACTTGTCATCACAGTTCCCCATGATGCTCCTCATCACAATTATCCATGGCCTTCTCATCACAATGCTCCATGACCTTTGTCATCACAATGCTCAAACACTTGTCATCTCATTGCTCCCAGCCACTTTTCGTCAGTATGCTTCTTGAACCCTGTCATCACAAGGCTCCATGCGTTTTTCATCACCATGCTCCATGCCCTTGTCATCACAATGCTCCCTGACACTTGTCTTCAGAATGCTCCTTGAACCCTGTCATGAAAAGTCTCCATGTCTTTTTCATCACAATGCTCCATGACTTTTCATCACTATGCTCCATGCCATTGTCATCACAATACTCCACAAGCTTGTCATCAGAATGCTCCATGACCCATGTCATCACAATGCTCCATGACCCCTGTCATCACAGTGCTCCATGACACCTGTCATCACAATGCTCCATGCCTCTTGTCATTACAGTCCTCCATGACGCTCGTCATCACAATTATCCATGGTCTTCTCATCACAATGCTGCACAGTCTTTCCATCACAATGCTCCCTGCCCTGGTCATCACAATGCTCCATGACCCTTTTCATCACAATTCTCCAAGCAATTGTCATACAATGCCACATTACATTTGTCATCACAATCCTCCATGACACTTGGCATCACAATGATCCATTACATTTGTGATCACAATCCTCCATGACACTTGCAATCACAATGCTCCACGCCATTGTCATCACAATGCTCCCTGACACCTGTCTTCACAATACTACATGCCCTTGTCTTAAAAATGTTCCATGCCCTTGTCATCAGAATGTGCCATGCCCACCCTCATAGCAATAATCCATGAAACTTGTGAGACCAATTCTCCATGACCCTGTCATCACAATGCTCCATGCCCTTGTAATCACAATGCTCCATGCCTTTGTAATCACAATGCTCCATGACCCATCACATCATAATGCTCCGTGACTCCAGTCATCACAATGCTTTATGACCTTTGTCATCACAATGGTCCATTCCCTCGTCATGACAATGCTCTGTAACACTTGTCATCACAATGCTCCATGCCTTTGTCAGCACAAGGCTCCATGACCCTTGTCATCACAATCCTACATGCGCTTGTCAGCACAGTGCTCAAAGACACATGTCATCACAATGTGCCATGTACTTGTCATGACAATGCTCCAAAACCTTGTCATCACAATGCTCCATAAAACTTGTCATCACAAGGCTCCATGCATTTCTCATCTAAATGCTCTCTCACCACTGATATCACAGTGATCCTTCACTAGTCATCACAATACTCCCTCACCCCTGTCATCACAATGTTCCATGACCCCTGTCATCAAAATGCTACATGCCCTTATCATCACAATGCTCCATGACCACTGACATCACAATGTTCCAAAACCCCTGTCATCAAAATGTTCCCTGACCCTTTCCATCAAATTGTTCCATGACCCTTTCATCACAATGCTCCCTCCCCTACTCATCACAATGCACCACACTCTTGTCATCAAATGCTCCATGACCTTTGGCATCACCAAGCTCCATGCCCCTGTCATCACAATGCTCCATGCCATTGTATTCACAGTGCCCCATGAACACTCTCATCACATTCCTCCTTGCCCTTGTCATCACAAAGCTCCATGACGCTTGTCATCACAATGCTCGATGCCTTTCTCATCACAATGCTCCATGCCTTGTCATTACAATCCTCAAAGACCAATGTATCACCTTGTTCCGTGCCCTTCTCTTCACAATGCTCCATGCCCACTGTCATCACACTAATCCATGAAACATTTCAAACCAATGCTCCATGCCCTTGTCATCACAATGCTCCATTAGCCCTGTCATAACAATGCTCCATGACCCCTGCCATCACAATATTCCACAGCATTGTCATCACCAGGCTCCATGTACCTTGTCATCACAATGCTCCAAGACCCCTGTAATCACAATGCTCCATGCCACTTTTCATCTCAATTCTCCATGAACACTGTCATCACAATGCACCATGCCCATCATCATAATGCTTCATGCTATTGTCATCACAATGAAATCAAAATGTTCCATGACCTTTGTCATCACAATGCTCCAAACCCTTCTGATCACAGTGTTCCATAACACTTGTCATCACAATGCCCCATGACGCTCCTCATCACAATTATCCATTGTCTTCTCATCACAATGCTACATGACGTTTGTCAACACCATGCTCAATACACTTGTCATCACAATGCTCCCTGACACTCTTCTTCAGTATGCTACTTGAAACCTGTCATGACAAGGCTGCATGCCTTTTCCTCACAATGATCCATGCACTTTTCATTACAATGCTCCAAGACCCCTGTAATCACAATGCTCCATGCGCTTGTCATCACAAAGCTCCATGACGCATGCCATCAGAATGCTCCATGGCATTGTCAGCAAAATGCTACATGACCTTGTCATCACCATGCTCCATGCCCTTGTAATCACAGTGCTCCAAGAAAACTGTAATCACAATGCTCCATGCCCCTTTTCATCAGATTGCTCCATGAGACGTGTCATCACAATGTTCCATCGTCTTCTCATCACAATGCTCCAGGACTTTGTCATCACAATGCTCCATGACCCCTGTCATCACAATACACCATGAATATTTTCAGCCCAAAGCTCCATGACTTTCTCATCTCACTTCTCCAGAACCCTTGTCATCACAATGCTCCATGACCACTGTCATCACAACGCTCCATGACCCCTGACAACACAATGATCCGGGACTCTTGTCATCAAAATTCTCCATAACCCTTGTCATCACAATGATCCATGCTCTTGTCATCCTAATGCTCCATGACCCCTGTAATCGCAATGCTCCGTGACACTTGTCATCACAGTGCTCCGTTACACTTGTCAGCACAATGCTCCATGCCTTTTTCAGCAAAATGCTACATGACCTTGTCATCCTCCATGACACTTGGGATCACATTGCTTCATGCCCTTGTCATCTCTGTCTTTCTTTTCTGGTTTTTAAAGATTTTCGGATGTCCATTTTGACCGGTGGGAAATGACAATTCTTTGTAGTGCGGATTTGCATTGTGCACTTACTTGATTGGCCAAAAAGAGCGTATGTGTTTTCTCCTGAATATATTCAGCAGAAAATGCATACACCCTTTTTGGCCAAGTGCATCATTGTCGAAGTTGTTACGCTTTTCAGGTGCTTTAAAGGTGATTCCAATTTACCTCTTGAAATATGTTTTGTGCAATTCTGCCTCATTTTCAAGTCCCCTTCGTTGCCTTCCCTCAACAGATTTTTGGAAGAGAGTGTTCCGTTATAACTCTGAAGGTTTGTGAATTGATCTGCCCCGAACTCCAATTTTCAACTCGCGTTTTTGTGAGCTGACCACAAATCCACAATTTTGCTTCAGGACCTATACTGGTTCCGGGGGTGCAGGCTGACGCTTTGGTTAATTCTTCTTCCAGACGGGAAATTAGACTGACATATGTCAGTCCAAATTCCTACAGCTACTCTCTGATTGGTTCTCCCTCTTCCGTTTCATCCTCTGCACAATTTGCAAACTGTGCAAAGCAGCAGGTTATAGGGGCTGACTCTCCAAGGTGGGAGATTGATAGTAAAGCAGTTGGATTGCCAAAGTAGAGCAGAAGGAGTGGAAAAATTAGGAGCCTTTTAGAAATCTTTTGCCATCACAGGGTGTCCATTCTCTAGGTTTCCCATACATGTTATAACTGTAGTGATATTCCCTTCTACCTTGAGAGTTGGGACCCATGGAATGGGTGGCATGCAATACTGCTTTAAAGGGTCTGCATTTTCTCACCCAATCTCACCAGTCCTCTCATTCACAAGTGTCCAGCCTTATGTCTCATCTAGCTGTCTTTGCAGATAGGGTCATTCCAGGTTTCATCAGAATCCCTGAATGCATTGTGTAAGAATTTCGCTGTTTTTTGTTTTGTTTTGTTTTGTTTTTGAAATTCATTTTAATAATGGGTTTGAGCTGATTTTCACCGACGTGTTTATGCCGGTCTAGACACACTTGATTCCCTTATGGAGACATATCAATATATAGGTTTTAAGATTTTACTAGTCAGATATATTCCTCTGCGGGGAATAGGTGTGTTGAGTCCCGTTCACTGAGGAAGGTGTAGGTTTTGTCTATTCTGTATTTGGTTTATGGAATGGTACCTGTGCTAATATCAAACTCTGGCTTTATGCATCAGCCCACCTCTCCTTCCCCCTTAAGCAGGCATAAGAGTGTTTTCTCAATGTGAGACTCTGTTCTCTTTCCTAACTCAGTTCATGTGTAGCAATGTTTACAGGACCTTCCTAAGTGATATCTTATGATAAGTTTCTTTTTCTGTGTGACTTATTTCACTTAGAATCATCGTACCTAAATCCACTCATTATGCTCCTACTAGCCTTATCACATTGATTTTATGTCTGAGTGATATTCTTTTAAACAAAATTACCACAAGTTCTTTACGCAATTTTATCTTTCCTGTAATATTTAAGGTGTACAGAAGTTGAGGTTCTTGTTTGCAGAGCAGCCTTAAACTTTGGGGTGCCTGTGTCTTGTTGATATTTAGTCTTCCCAAGTTATAGGCCCATGAGTGGAAGTGCCCTATGCTCGGTAGCTTTGTATTTAAATGTTTTAGGAAACAGTATACACTTCTTCAGAGTGGCTCTTGGATATTTATACCCCACCCATCAGCGTGACTAGCTCCCTGTTCTCCATGGCCTCTCCTGCATTTCTGGTTTGTACACATTTTTTGGATGGGGTTTCGGATCAGTGGAAATTGAGACTTCTTTGTTGTGTGGATTTGCATTTCCCGCTTGCTTGCTTGGCCAAAAACTCTGTATGTGTTTTTTTACTGAAGATATTCACAAAAAAAACGCATACACCATTTTGCCCAACTGCATCATTTTAGAAATTCTCCTGCTTTTCATATGCTTTAAATGTGAGTCCAATCTACCTTTTGAAATCTGTTTCCTGCAATTCTGCCTCTAATTCAGATCCTCTTCGTTGCCTTACCTGAATATATTTTTGGCCGTTGGTTATCATTTTTATCTTTGCAGGTCTTTGAATTATCTGCTCCTGAGCTCCATTTTGCAACTCGCAATTTTTGTGAGCTGGCCGCCAAACCACTGTATTGCTTCTGGCACTATTCTGGTTCTGGGGAGGCAGGCTGAGCCTTTGGTTAATTCTTCTTCCTAATGGGAAATTAGAGTGACATGCACCTGTCAAAACTCCTACAGCTAGTCTCTCATTGGTTCCCCCTCTTCCCGTTTATCCTCTGCACAAATTGCAAACTGTGTGAAACAGGAGGTTAAAGGTGCTGATTCTCTAAGTGGGGAGATTGTTAGTAATTTGGCTGGAATGGCGAACCCCAGCACCAGGAGATCAAAAATGAGGTGCATTTTCGACACCTTTCCTGATCACACGGTGTACATTCATCTCGGTTTCCCAGGCATGTTTTCGCTGTCAGAAGATTCCCTTGAACCTGCAGATTTGGGACCCATGGAATGGGAATCAGGCAGTATTACTTTAAAAGGTCTGCATTTTCTCACCCAGCCTCTCTAACATCTCTTAGCGTGCATAGCTTCCTGCCTTATATATCATCCTGCTGTGGGTCTACATGCATTCAATCCATGTTACATCGTAGCACTTCAACAAAAGTTGTGAGAATTTTTGTCTGTCTCACTGTTTTTATACATATTTTTAAATTTATTTTTATATTGGTTACAGCTGATTTTCAAAGCTCTGTTTTTTGCTGCTGTACATCCTCTTGATTCATATACTGTGAGACATCAATAAATTCTTTATCAGATTCTTACCAGTCATATGTATTATTTTCCAGTGACTTGAGTGGGCTGAGTGCAGTTCTTTGATGTACCGTGTAGGCCTTGTCTGTTATTCAATTTGGTACTTGGAATGGTGTCTTTGCTAATTTCAACCACCTGGACAATACCTCACCCTTCCCCACCATTCCCATTTAGCAGCCTTATGTCTATTTTCTACGTATTTGACTATGTTTCTGTTTTGTAATTTATTTCATGTGTAGCCATTTTTGATTCCACCTTTAAGTGACATCTTATGATATGTGTCTTTTTCTTTCTGACATACGTCACTTAGAATGATCGTATGTAACTCCTCCAGAGTTGTTACAACTGGCCTTATTTCATTCATATCTGAATGAGTAATATTCCACTCTACATAAGTACCCCATCTCTTTTATCAATTTTATCCTCCCAGGGACATTTAGGTTATATCCAAGTTGAGGCCCTTTTTAACAGAGAGGTGGTCAACGTTGGGGTGCCTGTTTTCTGTCGATTTTTGTTTTTGCCAAGGTATACGCCCATGAGTGCAAGTGCCCTATGCTCTGTAGCTCATTTTTTAGATGTTTTAGCAAACACAATACACTTCTCCAGAGTGGCCGTTGGCAAATTACATTTCCACTATCAGCCTCACAGGGCTCCCTTTTCTCCTCACCCTGTCCTGCATTTCGGGTGTTTACACTTTATGTGGATGGCCCTTCTGACTGATGTGAAGTGATACATTTTGTAGTACTGATTTCCAGTGCCCACCTGTTTGGTTGGATAAAAAGTGTGTATGGCCTTTACTTGAATATATTCAGAAAAATTGCATAAGCCCTTTTTGGCCAACTGCATCATTGGCGATGTTCAGCCGTTTTTCTTGTGCTTTAATGGGGAGTCCTTTATACCTCTTCAAATCTGTTTCCTGCCACTCTCCCTTGCTTACAAGTCCTTTTCTGTGACTTACCTCAAGACATTTTTTGACGATAGATATTTTCAACTCTGCAGTTTCATGAATTTTAGTGCCCCTGAGTTCCATTTTTCAACCTGTGTTTTTGGAAACTGGACATAGAACAGCGGGATTTCCTCTAGCCCTATTCTGTTTCCGTGGGCATTTCTAGCCTTTGATGAATTTGCCTTCCAGATTGGAAATTATAGTGGCATGTGCCTGTCTGAACACCTAAGACTTGTCTCTAATTTTTTTCTCATCCTTCCGCTTCATCCTCTGGACAAATTCCAAACTGTGTGCAACAGGATGTTGACAGTGCTGATATCCCCAAGTGAGGAAATTTTTAGGAAAGATGCTGGAGGGGTGAACCCGAGCACCAGGCGATGAGGAGATGAGGTGCCTTTTCCAAACTGTTTCCGATCAAACGGTGTACCCTCCGCTAGGTGTGACAGACATGTTTTAGCCGTAGGTACAGTCCCGTGCATGTAAGGGGAACAACAGGTTTTTTTTCCAAATTAGTGACTCTCCGAACCCCAAACTGAGGAATGTTTAAGCTACGGCTACACATATGTCCATTATGGGGCTTGGAAAATAGGCAGAGTCCAAACTTTAGATGATTGAAATCTTCGGGATCAGAAGTGCTCACCATCGGCCTTGCATAGGTTACATTTTATCTGTCATTGATAGATGATGTCAATAAAAATATCTATTCTTTTTCAGATTATTTCCCCTTATAGGTTATTGCAAAATATTCAGTGTAGTTCCCTGTGCTATACAGTAGTTCCTTGTTGATGATCTGTTTTATACATAGCAGTGTGTATGTGTTAATCCCAAACTGTTAATTTATGCCTTCTCCTACCTTTCCCCTTTGGTAATAATAAATTATAAGATTTTATACTTCTCAGAAATCGGGAATCTGAAAGAGAGGTATCATTTTCAATGGAAAAGCATTCAAAACAAGATTGAAGCTTCAGCCAAGAGTATTAAATGTACATCCTTGGGAATAAATCACTTCATTTCTCTAATGTTGACCTGACAAATACGACAGACGTCTTCATTGATCTTGCTTATAATAAAGTGATGGAAATATCAAATATAAGTCTTAGAAACATCTTATTTTACCCGAGCCTTATACACTGCTTTATGTTAACTACAGTTTGGCTCACACATCTGTTCATTGAAGTTACAATGTTCTCAATTTCTGTTACTGATCCTCCAGAGTGGACCCCAACAGGAGTCCCCATGCCCAGTGTCATTGGAGCCAACAGATCAAGACTGAGTTTGGTTCAGAAGCAAAGGAAACGTTATATTTTGAAAACAGAATGGAGAGGTGAGAGCGTGCACTCCCCCGCGGGCTGTGGGCTGGGCTGCTGTGTAGGGATCCCGGCAGCATCACCGGCAGGGAGGGGATGGAACTCTCGAGGGCTGGGTTGGCTGCAGCTCAGGCTCTATGTCGCAGAGTCTGCATGGGACCCCGCTAGCTGAGGTGTTGACCCTGGCATTCTGCACTAGGAAATCGGGTCTGAAGTGCCGGGTGTGGGACCTCTGCATGCGGAACACTAGGAGCACGTGAAATTAGACAAAGCACAAAGGAAAATCAGGTTAGACTTTATTTTATTGCCCAGATTCTCTTTTTATCTCCCAGGAATTTTTAATGAACGTTGCCGGTGATGAACACCGCCTCTGCTTTTGTCCCGTTCCTCATTCTTGTGGTGCTGAGGGTGCAGACCCCTCTTTTGTAACTGCTTCATGCTGAGGTGGGAGCCCTCATTCACGGGGGGAGGGGCAAAACTTCTCCCCAGCAGCCTCCAGGTGAGGTTGATTGCCCCAAGGCCTGCTGCCTCACTGCTCGTCCACCTGAGCACCAGCATTGGAAGTGTTATAGATTCGAATGACCTTTAAGGGTCCAGGAAAGAGATGCACAGAGATGCTGCTGTGGCAGGTCTCACCCCACCCCACATTTGTTCGGCGACCTTAGGCTGACGGGTTTGGCCAGCCTAGATGCTCTGACCAGTAGTCTGTGCTTTCTTTAATTAGGTCCCTGAATTAATGTACAAACAGCACCATGTGTCAGAGCCCTGCCCGCTCAACTCCCAGACAGTCCAGGCTTGGTGGTGATCCAGGACCATGACGTCCACTGAGTCAACGGCCTTTTGAAGTAGCCAGCAGTCCAGCCGGTCATATTGGCCACCATCACCACGGGGTCTATAGGGTTTTCTATGGTGAAATCGTGAATATACGATTCCCCCGCCAAGCTTATTAGCTCCCGTCTGGGTGCAGTAAGTCCTCCAAGCAGTAGTCTGCTCTTTCGGGGTACAGACTTGTTTTCTGAGAGAAACTCCAGGTCAAGTGATGGTCACACGTGTCTTCTTGGGGGCCCATTTCCCCCGTTTGTCTCTCTGGAGTTTGGAGTTGGAGGGCCTCCTCACTCGAGGTCAGTGTGTCCACAGAGCGACCCCTGCAACTTCCGGACATGATGGGTGGTTAGGATCACCACATGGGGTCCTTTTCCCTTAGGAGGGAGCTGGCCTTGCAGGCTGCTGATTTCCAGCTTTTTAGATACCCCAGTATCCTGGCCTGATGGGGCGGTGGGCAAAGCCCTTAGTTAGCATCGTTTATCATACCTGAAGGGCATTCTTGTGTTGCTCCATTTCAAGTGGTCCCAGTTTTTGCAATAAGGCTCCAAGGGTGATTAACCTTGACCGGGTATGTAAAGGTCAAAGGGTTTAGCTAAATTAAGGAGTTCCTGGGCAAGGGCCTGAATTGACTGCTCTTTCCATTCTTGAAAGGCTCTTTCTGGATTCTATCCTAAAGGATCATCATCTTTTCGTGTCAGTGTTTCATGTAGAGGCCCAGCTATTAGACTGTAGTTAGGGATCCAGATGCAGAAAACCTTGGCCTCCCCAGGAACCCCTAAGCTGTCTTCTAGTTTTAGAAGAGGTAAGGCTGCAAATGGCTTCTTCCCTATCCTTGGATTTGTTTCTCCTAATATCTGTGAGAATGCAGCCCAGGCATGTCACCTTAGCCTGGGATATTTGAGCCTTTTTCTTGGACACCTTGTATCCTTTCTTGGCTAGGTAGTTCAGAGGCGTCTTTAGTAGACCTGACAATCAGAATGTCATCTGCATATTGAAGGCGCGTTCCCTTTTACAGAGGTAGAAATTTTAGGTCTTTAGAGGACATTTCCCCAATGATGGTGTGGGGATTTTTGAACCATTGGTGCAGGATGGACCAGCATTATTGCTTTTGTTGCATGTTGTGTCCTGCCACTCACAAGCCAAAAATTCTTGTGACTCTGAGATGAATGGAATACAGAAGAAGGCATAATTGAAGTCTAATACAGAATGCCATGGTCTGGTGGATGGTAGAATGACCAGAAGGGTGTAGGAAATAGGAGCTACTGGATGTATATCCTCGGTGGCTTCACTGACTGTCCTGATATCTTTTACCAGGTCTCCAGCAGCCCATGGGGCTCTCGTGGTCAGGCCAATCCCAGGATATGGAGTTCACCTGGGCTGCACCCACCACCCAACAGCCCACGGGGCTCTTGTGGTCAACTCTCTCCCAGAGTATGGAGCTCATCTGTGCAGCTACACAGCAGCCCATGGGGCTCTCATAGTCAGGCCCTTCCCAGGATACAGAGCTCCCCTGGGCAGGTACCCCAGCAGGGCTGGACCCACAGGAACCATGCACATAGCCCACCTTGCAGAGAACCCCCAGCTCACCTGTCGCTCACAGCTGACACAGAACACCTCAGAGCAGGGCTTGAACTAACAAACAACAGCTCTGACAGTTCTGTGTCCCTGGGTATCACTCTGTGTGGCCTCTCTATGCCTGCTCTTCCAGACACTTCCACTGCAGCCAGGGCACCAGGCCTCTGTCTCCAACCATCATCACTCCTCTCCCTGACTCCTGTGTTCCTCTCATTAGGATAGGGTCTTCTTGAAGTTGTTTTCCACTCATGGACCAGATAAAATGATAAGAAAACAAGCCGCAGCTGCAGCCCCTTGTCTATCCTGACTCTCAAGAGGCCACACCTGTTCCTTGGGCCTGGCCCGTTTAGCAAGTTTCATTTTCTGCAACTGTGAGCCCCTGAGGGGTGAGGATTGGCTGATTTGGGCAGCCTGACACTGCCTGCCAGCCCTCCCCAGGTGTGCCTGGGTTGAGGTCAATATAAAGACCTCTCCAGTCAGCAAGAGCTCCTGTAGCTGTGCCTGATGCCATATTCTCTGCCCCGTCAGCAGTGTCGGGGCTGGGGTGGTGGGAGGGAGTGAGGGGCCGTGGGTTTGTGGGTGGCCCAGTGTGAGTGGGGCTCTGCTGGACTTCCTGCAGGAGTTGCCAGGCTGCCACCTGCTAAAGAAGAGGATGTGTCACCCATACCTGACGCTGGAATTTCACCCCAAGCAGAGGTGAGGAAGTAAAAAAGCAGTGGGGGCCGTGGCAGGAGGGGTATCTCAGGCAGGGAAATGGAAAGCTTCCAGAAGAGCATCTGGGGCCAGGACCATCCTGGCTGGCCTACAGGCACCAAGTCGGCCTGCGTGCAGTCGCTGTTGTGGCTCCACAGCCCTTCCTGTAGGCTTGCAAGTTCTTGTACATATTCAGGTGTTTTACCTGGAAAGGGTGAGAAGAGTTCAGCTGCAGCAGGACTGGGGCTCAGCTCACATTTACTTACAGACACCTCGACACAGTCCCCCAGCTTAGCCATGAGGATGCTCCTCGTGGGGGGGGGGAGCGCTGCTGACTTCATGGGAGATTATTTCCCACCTATGACCAACATAAGAATTTTTTACCACTGGAGCAAGTGCCCTGATACGATTTTCCTGTTTATAACTGGTGGTTTCTGTTTTGTTTTTTTTTTTCCTTTTTTCTTTTTGGTTCAAGGTAGATTTTATTTATTCCTCTTTTTTTAATTTAGAGATATAAACATAGAAATAATGCATTAATATAACAACGTCTATATGAAGGGAAAATCTTTTTTTCTGTTTTATTTTATTAAATGTTATTTATTTTTAATTTTTTTAAAATTTATTTATTTATTTTATACAGCAGGTTCTTATTGGATATCTATTTTATACATATAAGTGTGCACATATGAATCCCAGTCTCCCAATTCATCCCACCACCACCCTCACATGACGTTCCCCCCTTGGTGTCCATATGTTTGTTCTCTACATCTGTGTCTCTATCTCTGCCCTGCAAACCGGTTCATCTGTACCATTTTTCTAGGTTCCACATATATGCATTAATATACAATATTTGTTTTTCTCTTTCTGACTTACTTCACTCTGTATGACAGTCTCTAGATCCATCAAGGTCTCTACAAATGACCTAATTTCACTCCTATGTTTGGCTGAGTAATATTCCATTGTATGTATGTACCACATCTTTATCCATTCGTCTGTCTGTGGGCACTTAGGTTGCTTTCATTACCTGGCTATTGTAAATAGTGCTGCAATGAACATTATGGTGAATGTGTCTTTTTGATTTATGGATTTCTCTGAGTATATGTCCAGTAGTGGGATTGCTGGATTATATGGTAATTCTATTTTTAGTTTTTTAAGGAACCTCCATTCTGTTCTCCATAGAGACTGTATCGATTTACATTCCCAACAATAGTGGAAGAAGGTTCCTTTTCTCCACACCCTCTCCAGCATTTGTTGTTTGTAGATTTTCTGATGATGCCCATTCTAACAGGTGTGACGTGATACCTCATTGTAGTTTCGATTTCCATTTCTCTAATAATTAGTGATGTTGAGCAGATTTTCATGTGTGTCTTGCCCATCTCTATGTCTTCTTGGAAGAAACGTCTATGTAGATCTTCCATTTTTGTATTGGGTTCTTTGTTTTATTAATATTGAGCTGCATGAGCTGTTTATATATATTGGAGATTAATCATTTGTCCATTGATTCGTTTGCAAATATTTTCTGCCATTCTGAGGGTGGTCTTTTCGTCTTGTTTGTAGTTTCCTTTGCTTTGCAAAAGCTTTTATGTTTCACTTGGTCCCATCTGTTTCGTTTCTTTTTTTTTATTTCATTACTATAGGAGGTGGATCAAAAAAGATCTTGCTGTGATTTACGTCAGAGTATTCTTCGTAAGTTTTCCTCTCAGAGTTTTATACTGTCCAGTCTTACATTAAGGTCTCTAATCCATTTTGAATATATTTTTATGTATGGTGTTGGGGAGTGTTCTAATTTCATTCTTTTACATGTAGCTGTCCATATTTCCCAGCAGCACTGATTGAAGAGACTCTCTTTTCTCCATTGTAAAGTCTTGCCTCCTTTGTCATAGATTAGTTGATCATAGGTGTGTAGGTTTATCCCTGGGCTTTCTTTTTTTTTTTTTTCCTTTTACACGTTTATTGGAGTATATTTGCATTACCATGGAGTGTTAGTTTCTGCTGTCTAACAATGTGAATCAGCTATACATATACAAATGTCACCAGATCACCTCCCTCTTGCATCTCCCTCCCACACTCCATATCCCAACCCTTTAGGTGGTAAAAAAGCACCGAGCTGATCTCCCTGTTCTATGTGGCTGCTTCCCAGTATCTATGGGTATTACATTTGGTAATGTATTTATGACCATGCCACTCTCTCACTTCGTCCCATCTTACCCATCCCCCTTCTGTTGTCCTCAAATCCTTTCTCTATGTCTGTGTCCTTAATCCTGTCCTGCCACTAGGTTCTTCAAAACTTTTTTTTTTCTTCGTTAGATTCCATATATCTCTGTTAACATACAGTATTTGTTTTTCCCTTTCTGACTTACTTCACTGTGTAGGACAGATTCTATGTCCATCCACCTCAGTACAAATATCTCAGTTTTGTTTCCTTTTATGGCTGAGTAATATTCCATTGTATATATATGCCAGATATTCTTTATCCATTCATCTGTCGATGGACACTTAGGTTGCTTCCATGTCCTGGCTATTTTAAATAGAGCTGAAATGAACATTTTTGTACATAACTATTTTTGAATTATGGTTTTCGCAAGGCAAATGCCCAGTAGTTGGATTGTTGTGTCGTATGGTACGTCTATTGTTAGTTATTTAAAGGAACCTCCTTACTGTTCTCCCTAGTGGCCATATCAATTTACATTCCCACCCACAGTACAAGTGTGTTCCCTTTTCTCCAATAAAGGGCTCTCCAACATTTATTGTTTTGTAGAATTTTTTGATGATTGCCACTCTGACTGCTGTGAGGTGATACCTCACGGTAGATTTGATTTGCATTTCTCTAATGATTAGTGATGTTCAGCATCCTTTCATGTGTTTCTTGGTAATCTGTATATCTCCTTTGGAGAAATGTCTATTTAGGTCTTCTGCCCGTTTTTGGATTGGGTTCTTTGCTTTTGTGATATTGAGCTACATGTGGTGCTTGTAAAGTTTGGAGATTAATCCTTTGTCAATTGCTTCATTTGAAAATATTTTCTGCCATTCTGAGGGTTGTTTTTCCATCTTTTTTATGTTTTCCTGTACTGTGTAAAAGCTTTTAAGTTTCATTAGGTCTCATTTGTTGATTTTTGTTTTTATTTCCATTTCTGTAGGAGGTGGGTCAAAAAGGATCTTGCTGTGATTTATGTCATAGAGTGCTCTGCCTATGGTTTCCTCTAAGTGTTTTATAGTGTCTGGTCTTATATTTAGATCTCTAATCGAGTTAGAGATTATTTTTGTGTATGGTGTTATGGAGTGTCCTAATTTCATTCTTTTATGTGTAGGGGTCCAGTTTTCCCAGCACCAATTACGGAAGAGTCTGTCTTTTCTCCATTGTATATCATTAGCTCCTTTGTCATAGATGAGATAGCCATAGGTATGTAGGTTTAGCTCTGGGCTTTCTGTCCTGTTCCATTGATCTGTTTTTATGCCAATCTACATACACTTGATTCCATTATGGAGACATATAAATACATAGGTTTCAAGATTATTACCAGTCAGATATATTCTTCTTCAGTGAATAGGGTGTTTTGTGGCCAGTACATTGAGAAAGGAGTAGGTGTTGTCTATTACATATTTGGTATATGGTATGGTATCTGTCCTAATTTCAAACACTGCTTTTACACATCACCCCACGTCACCTTTCCCGTTAAGGGGGCATAAGTGTGTTTTCTAAATGTGTAACTCTGTTCTCTTTTGAAATTCAGTTCATGTGTAGCCATGTTTACATTCCCTCTATAAGTGATATATTACAATAAGTTTCTTTTTCTTTGTGGCTCATTTCACTTAGCATCATCGTACCTAAAGCCACTCATTATGCTGCTATTGGCCTTATGACATTGGTTTTATGTCTGAGTGACATTCCATTGTATACAAGTACCATAACATCTTTATCCATTTTTTTTTTTCCTTTCCTGGGATATTTAAAGTGTACCGAAGTCGAGGTTCTTGTAAACAGAGCAGCCCTAAATTTTGGGCTGGCTGTGTGTTGTGGATTTTTACTTTTCCCAAAATACACGCCCATGAGTGGAAGTGTGCTATGCTCTGTAGCTCTGTTTTAGAAAACAACATACAGTTCTCCAGAGAGGCTGTTGGCAATTTACATCCTGTCCATCGGCATAACCAGGATCCCTTTTCTCCATGGCCTGTCCTGCATTTGTGGTTTTTACACTATTTGCGGATGGCCCTTTTGACCGAAGGTAAGTGCAACTTCTATGTAGTGTGGATTTGCAATGCCTGATGGCTTGCCTGGCCAAAAAGGGCGTATGCATTTTTTTCCCGAATATATTCAAGAAAATACACATACTCCCTTTTCGTCCAAGGGCAACATTGTCGAAGTTCTGTCGCTTTTCATGTGCTTTAAAGACGACTCCAATCTATCTCTTGAAATCTGTTTCCTTCAATTCTGCCTTGCTTTCAAATCATCTTCACTGCCTTACCTCAATATATTTGAGGATGATAGTTGTGCTTTATAACTCTGCAAGTTTGTGAATTGCTGTGCCCCTGATTTCCATTTTTCAACTCGCTTATTTGTGAGCTGGCTGCAATACCGCAGGGTGGCTTTAGGCCCTAGTCTGGTTCCAGGGTTGCAGGCTGAGCCTTTGTTTAATTCTTCTTCCTGATGGGAAACTAGAGTGACATGTGCCCATCCAAACACCTACAGCTAATCTCTCATTTGTTTCCCCTCTTCCTGTTCATCCTCTGCACAATTTGCAAACTGTGCATAACAGGAAGGTAAAGGCGCTGACACTCCAAGTGGGGAGATTTTCAGTATTGCAGATGGAATGTCTAAGCCGAGCACGAGGAAAGGAAAATTGAGGTACATTTTAGAAAACTTTCCCGATTACACAGTGTACCATCCAACGGGTTTCCCATGCATGTTTTAACTGTAGGAAGATTCCCTTAAACCTGGAGAGTTGGGGCCACTAGAATGGGTAGCACACAGTATTGCTCTAAGTGGTGTTCTTTTGGTCACACAACCTCAGCAGTGTTGTCAGCCCCAAGTGTCCATTGTTATGTCTCCTCCAGCTGTGGGTGTAAAGGTGGTCAATACATGTTGCATCACAGGCCCTGAACGTAATATTTAAGACTTTCTCTCTGTTTTGCTGTTTTTGCATTTTGCTTTTGAAATTTATTTTTATAAGGGTGTTTAGCTGAATTTCAGTGCTTTGCATTCCGTTATACACACACCTGATTCCTTTATGGAGACATGAGACTACATATGTTTTAAAATTATTACAAGTCAGATATATTCCTCTGCAATGAATAGGTGTTGTTGAGTCCAGTTCATTGTGTCGGGAGTAGGTGCTGTCTATTACATACTTGGTTTATGGAACGGTATCTGTGCTAATTTAGGACTCTGGATTTATGCATCACCCCACCTCTCCTTCCCCCTTAAGCAGGCATAAGAGCGTTTTCTAAATGTGAGACTCTGTTCTCTTTCCTAACTCAGTTCATGCGTAGCCATTTTTACAGGAACTTCATAAGTGATATCTTATAAGTTTCTTTTTCTCTGTGACTTATTTCATTTAGAATCATCGTACCTGAAACCACTCATTTGGCTGCTACTGGCCTTATGACATTGATTTCATGGCTGAGGGATATTCCATCGTACGTAAGTAACACAATTTCTTTAACCATTTTTTTCTTTCCTGGGATATTTAAGGTGTACCCAAGTTGAGGTTCTTGTAAGCAGTGCAGCCCTAAATTTTGCAGTGGCTCTGTCTTATTGATTTTCAGTTTTCCAAGGTATATTACGTAGACTGGAAGTGCCCTTGGCTCTGTAGCTCTGTTGTTTACTTATTTTAGGGAACACAATGCACTCCTCCAGAGAGGTAGTTGGCAATTTACATCCTGCCCATCAGCATAATTAGGTTCCCTGTTCTCCAGAGCCTGTCTTGCCTTTCTGGTTTGTACACATTTGCAGATGTCCCTTTTGACCGGTGGGAAGTGATACTGCTTTGTAGTGCAGATTTGCATTGCCCGCTTGCCTGCTTGGCCAAAAAGGGCGTATGCATTTTTTCCTGAATATATTCAGGAGAAAACGCATACGCCCTTTTTGGCCAAGTGCATCATTGTCGAAGTTGTGCCCCTCTTCCTGTGCTTTAAAGGCGATTCCAATGTACCTCTTGAAATCGGATTCCTGCTATTCTGGCTCCATTTCAAGTCTGCCCCGTAGGCTTCCCTCAACAGATTTTTGGACGATTGTTGTCCTTTATTACTCTGCCATTTTGTGAATTGCTGTTCCCTGAGCTCCATTTTTCAACTCGTTTTTTGTGAGCTGAGATCAAGTCCAAAATTTTGGTTCAGGACCTATACTGGTTCCTGGTGGGTGGCTGAGAATTTGGTTAATTCTTCTTCCTGCCGGGAAATTAGAGTTACATGGGCCCGTCCAAATGCCTAACAGCTACTCTCTCATTGGTTCTCCCTCTTCCCTTTCATCCTCTGCCAAATTGGCAACCTGTGCGAACCAGGAGGTTAAAGTTACTGTCTCTCCAAGTTGGGAGATTGATAGTAAAGCAGTTGGAAAGTCAAACCGGAGCACCAGGAGAGGGACTATTAGTTGAGTTTTAGAATCCTTTCGTATTCAGAGTGTGTGCATTCTCTATGTTTCCCATACATGTTATAACTGTAGTGATATTCCCTTTTACCTGGCGAGTTGGGACCCATGGAATTGGTGGCATGCATTATTGCTTTAAACGGTCTGCATTTTCTCGTCCAATCTCACCAATCCTCTCAGTCCCAAGTGTCCAGCCTTATGTCTCATCCAGCTGTCGTTTTAGATAGGGTCATTCCAGGTTTCATCAGAACACCGGAAGGAATAGTGTTACAATTTCGCTGTTTTATTGTTTTGTTTTTGAACTTCATTTATATAATGAGGTTGAGCTGATTTTCACTGACGTGTTTATGCCGGTCTAGACACACTTGATTCCCTTACGGAGACATATCAATATATAGGTTTTAAGGTTCTTACTAGTCAGATATATTCCTCTGCGGGAATAGGGCTGTTGAGTCCCGTTCACTGAGGTAGGAGTAGCTCTTGTCTATTCTGTATTTGGATTATGCAACGGTACCTGTGCTAATATCAAACTCTGGTTTTGTGCATCTCCCCACCTCTCCATTCCCCTTAAGCAGGCATAAGTATGTTTTCTAAATGTGAGACTCTGTTCTCTTTCCTAATTCAGTTCATAGGTAGCCATGTTTACATTTCCTTCAAAAGTGATATTTTATGTCAGAATGCTCCACGGCTCTTGTCATCATAATGCTCCATGATGCTCGTCATCACAATTATCCATGGCCTTCTCATCACAATGCTCCACCGTCTTGCCATCACATTACTCCGTGCCCTGGTCATCACAATGCTCCATGTCCCTTGTCATCACAATTCTCCACCTCTTTGTCATCACAGTTCTCGATGACACTTCTCATCACAATGTTACATGCACTTTTCATCACAATTCTCCATGCACGTGTCATCGCAATGCTCCCTGACCCATATCATAGCAAGCTCCATATGCTTGTCATCACAATCCTTCATGACATTGTTATAAAAATTCTCAATGTCCCTTTTCATGACAGTGCTGCATGCCAATGTCATCACAATGCTCCATGACACTTGTCATCACAATGCTCCAGGCCCTTGTCATCACAATGCTCCATGACCTTGTCATCACAATGCTCCATGACCTCTGTCATCACAATGTTCCCTGACACCTGTCATCACAATGCTCCATGCCCCTTGTCAGTACAGTGCTCCATGATGCTCGTCATCACAATTAACAAAGGTCTTCTCATCACAATGCTTCAGGATTTTACCATCACAATGCTCCATGCCCTGGTCATCTCAATGCTCCATGACCCTTGTCATCACAATTCTCCTCATCCTTGTCATCACAATGCTCCTTGACACTTCTCCTCACAGAGTTATATGCTTTTGTCATCACAATTCTGCATGCACTTGTCATCACAATGCTCCAGGACCCCTGTCATAGCAAGCTCCATGCGCTTGTCATCACAATGTTTCAAGACCTTGTCATTAAAATTCTCATTGGCCCTTGTCATCACAATGATCCATGCCCTTGTCATCACAATGCTCCTTTACCTTTGTCATCACAATCCTCCATGACACTTGGCATCACAATGCTCCATGTCATTGGCATCACAATGGAACATGACATATGTCATCACAATGCTCCCTGACACCTGTCTTAACAATAATCCATGACGTTGTCAACACAATGCTCCATGCCATTGTCATAACAATTCTCCATGACACTTGTCATCACAATGCTCCAAGCCCTTGTCATCACAATGCTCCATGACCTCTGTCATCACAATGTTCCCTGACACCTGTCATCACAATGCTCGATGCCCCTTGTCAGTACCATGCTCCATGATGCTCCTCAACACAATTACCCAAGATCTTCTCGTCACAATGCTTCATGGTTTTACCATCAATATGCTCCATGCCCCTGTCATCACAATACTCCATGCCCTTGACATCCCAATGCTCCATGACCTCTGTCACCACAATGCTCCATGAACTTTTCATCACAATGGTCCATGACCCTTGTCATTACAATGCTCCATGCCTTTCTCAGCACAGTACGCAAAGACACTTGTCACCACAATGCTCCATGCACTTGTCAACACAATCCTCCACCAGCTTTTCATCAAAATGCTCCAAGCACTTCTCATCAAAATGCTCTGTCACCACAGATATCACAATGTTCCATAACTAGTAATCACAATACTCCCTCACGCTTCTCATCACAATGTTCCATGACCCCTGTCATCACAATACTATATGCCCTTATCATCACAGTGCTCCATGGCCCCTGACCTCACAATGCTCCATAACACATGTCATCAAAATGCTCCATAACTTTTGTCATCACAAAGCTCAATGACTCTTGGCATCACAGTGCTCCATGTCATTGTCATCACAATGCCTCAGGAACCTTCTCATCACATCGCTCCATGCCCTTGTCATCACAAATCTCCATGATGCTTGTCATCACAATGCTCGATGCCGTTCTCATAACAATGCCCCATGGCATTGTCATTACAGACCTCCATGAACCCTGTACCACAGTGTTCCAGGCCCTTGTCATCACAATGCTCCAGGCCCAATCTCATCACAATAAACCATGAAATTTTTCAGACCAATGCCCCATGGCCTTGTCATCACAATGCTCCATTACCCATGTCATAACAATGCTCCATGATCCCAGTCATCACCATGTTCCACAGCCTTGTCATCACAAGTCTCCATGACCCTTGTCATCACAAGGCCCCATACACATGAAATCACAATGCTCCATGCCCTTGTCATCACAAAGCTCCATGATGCATGTCTTCAGAATGCTCCATGGCCTTCTCATCACAATGCACCATTCCCTTGTCATCAGAATGCTCCACGACCCCTGTAATCACAATGCTCCATGCCCATTTTCATTAGAATGTTCCATGAGAATGTCATCACAAGGCTCCATGGTTTTCTCATCACAATGCTCCAGGACCTTGTCATCACAATGCTCCTTTCTCTTCTCATCACAATGCTCCATGACTCCTGTCATCACAATACTCCATGAACATTTTCAGCCCAGTGTTCCATGACATTCTCATCACAATGCTCCATGACACCTGTCATCACAATGCTCCATGACCAATGTCATCACAACCCTCCATGACCCCTGAGAACACAATAATCCGGGACTCTTGTCATCAAAATGCTCCATGACACTTGTCATCACAATGATCCATGCAAATGTCATCCCAATGTTCCATGACCCCGTAATCACAATGCTCCGTGACGCTTGTCATCACAGTGCTCCATGACACTTGTCATCACAATGCTCCATGCCTTTGTCATCAAAATGCTCCATGACCTTTGTCATCACAAAGCTCCATGACCATTGGCATCACAATGCTCCATGCTCCTTTAAATCAAAATGGTCCATGACCCCTGTCATCACAATGCTCCAAACATTTGTGATCACAGTGTTCCATAACACTTGTCATCACAACGCTCCATGATGCCTGTCATAACAATACACCATGCTCTTGTCATCACAATGCTCCATGACCTTTGTCATCACAATTATCAATACACTTGTCATCACAATGCTCCCTAACCCTTGTCTTCAGAATGCTCCTTGAACCTTGTCATGAAAAGGCTCCTTGCGTTTTTCATCACAATGCTCCATGCCCTTTTCATCACAATGCTCCATGCCATTGTCGTCACAATAGTCCACAAGCTTGTCATCAGAATGCTCCATGACACTTGTCATCACAATGCTCCATGACCTCTGTCATCACAATTCTCCATAACACCTGTCATCACAATGCTCCATGCCCCTTGTCATTACAGTGCTCCATGACACTCATCTTCACAATTATCCATGGTCTTTTCATCACAATGCTCCACGGTCTTGCCATCACAATGCTGCATGCCCTTGTCATCACAATGCTCCATGTCTTTGGTTATCAAAATTCTCCACGTCCTTGGCATCACTACAATCCATGACACTTCTACTCACAGTGTTATATGCTTTGTCATCACAATTCTCTATGAACTATTAATCGCAATGCTCCATGACCCCTGTCATAGCAAGCTCCATGTGGTTGTCATCACAATGCTTCATGAATTGTCATCAAAATTATCAATGGCCCGTGTCATCACAATGGTCCATGCCCTCGTCATCACAATGCTCCAAGCCTATGTCATCACAATGCTCCATTACCTTTGTCATCACAATCATCCATGACACTTGGCATCACAATGCTCCATGCCATTGTCATCACAATGGACTATGACATATGTCATCACAATGCTCCCTGACACCGGTCTTCACAATTCTCCATGACCTTGTCATCACAATGCTCCATGCCCTTGTCATCACAATGCACCATGTCCACTGTAATCACAATATTCCATGAAACTTGTCAGACCAATGCTCCATGTCCCTGTCATCACAATGCTCTATGCCATTTTGATCACAATGCTCCAAGAACCCTGTAATCACAATGCTCTATGCCCCTTTTCATCAGAATGCTCCATGAGACTTTTAATCACAAGGGTCCATGGTCTTCTCATCACAATGCTCCAGGAGCTTGTCATCACAATTCTCCATTCCCTTGTCATCACAATGTTCTGTGACACCTGTCATCTCAATACTCCATGAATATTTTCAGCCCAATGCTCCATGACCTTCTCATCACAATGTTTCATGACCCATGTCATCACAATGCTCCATGACCACTGGCATCAAAATGCTCCATGATCATTGTCATCACAATGATCCATGCCCTTGTCATCCCAGTGTTCCATGGCCCCTGTAATCACAATGCTCTGTGACGCTTGTCATCACATTGCTCCGTGACCCTTGTCATCACAATGCTCCATATCTTTGTCAGCAAAATGCTACATTACCTTGTCATCACAATGCTGCATGCGCTTGTCATCATAATTCTCCATTACCATTGTCATCAAAATCCTCCATAAACGTTGGGATCACATTGCTTTCTGCCCTTGTCATCAGAATGCTCCATTCTCCTTGAAATCAAAATGATCCATGACCTCTGTCATCACACTGCTCCAAACACTTGTGATCACAATGTTCCATAACACTTGTCATCACAACACACTTTCATGCCTGTCATCACAATTATCCATGGACTTCTCATGACAATGCTCTATGACATTTGTCATCACAATGCTCAATACACTTGTCATCACAATGCTCCCTGTCACTTCTCATCAGAATGCTCCTTGAACCGTGTCATGAAAAGGCTCCATGCCCCTTTCATCACAATGCTCGATGCCATTGACGTCACAATAATTCACAAGATTGTCATCAGTATCCTCCATGACCCTTGTCATCACAATGCTCCATGACCCCTGTCATCACAATGCTCCATGCCCCTTGTCATTACAGTGCTCCTTGATGCTGGTCATCACAATTATCCATGGTCTTCTCATCACAGTGCTCCATGGTCTTGCCATCACAATGCTCCATGTGCCTTGTCATTACAATACTCCACGTCCTTGTCATCACAATGATCCTTAACACTCCTCATAACAAAGTTACATGATCTTGTCATCACAATTCTCCATGCACTAGTCAACGCAATGCTCTATGACCACAGTCATAGCAAGCTCCATGTGCTTTTCATCACAATGCTTCACGAAGTTGTCATCAAAATTCTCAATGGCCCTTGTCACCACAATTCTCCATGCCCTTGTCATCACAATGCTCCATGACCATTATCATCCCAATGTTCCAAGCCCTTGTCATCAAAATGCTCCATTACCTTTGTCATCACAATCTTCCATGACACTTGGTATCACAATGCTCCATGCCATTGTCATCACAATGGACAATGACATATGTCATCACAATGCTCCCTGACACCTGTCTTCAAAATACTCCATGACCTTGTCTTCACAATGTTCCATGCCTTTGTCATCACAATGTGCCATTCCCACTGTCATCACAATAATCCATGAAACTTGTCAGACCAATGTTCCATGACCCTGTCATCAAAATGCTCCATGCTCTTGTCATCACAATGCTCCATGAACCCTGTCATCACAATGCTCCATGACTCCAGTTATCACAATGCTTCATGACCTTTGTCATCACAATGGTGCATGACCTCGTCACACAAGGCTCTGTTACCTTTGTCTCCACAATGCTCCATGCCCTTTTCATCGCAATGCTCCAAGCTCACTGTCATCACAATAATCCATGAAACTTGTCAAACCATTGTTCCATGCCCCTGTCATCACATTGCTCCATGCCCTTGTGATCACAATGCTCCATGACCCCTGTCATCACAATGCTCCGTGACGCCAACCATCACAATGCTTCATGACCTATCTCATCACAATGGTCCATGCCCTCGACACACAAGGCTCTGTGACATTTGTCAACACAATGCTCCATGCACTTGTCATCACAATGCTCCATGCCATTGTCATCACAGTGCTCAATGAAATCTCTCATCACATTGTTCCATGCACTTGTCATCACAATGCTCCATTACACCTGTCATAACAATGCTCCATGACCCCTGCCATCACAATGTTCCACGGCCTTGTCATCACAAGGCTCCATGACCCTTGTCAGCACAATGCTCCATGCCATTGTCAACACAATGCTCCATGACACTTGTCATCAAAATGCTCCATGCGCTTGTCAGCACAATGCTCCATGACACATGTCATCACAATGTGCCATGCTCTTTTCATCACAATTCTCCAAATCCTTTTCATCGCTATGCTCCATAAAACTTGTCATCACAATGCTCCATGCACTTCTCATCAAAATGCTCTCTCACCACATATATCACAATGTTCCATCACTAGTCATCACAATACTCGCTCACCACTGTCATCACAATGTTCCATGAAAACTGTCATCACAGTGCTACATGCCCTTATCATCACAATGCTCCATGATACCTGACATCACAATGTTCCAGGACCCCTGTCACAAAATGCTCCATGACACATTTCTTCAAATGCTTCATGATCCCTGACATCACAATGTTCCATAACCCCTGTCATCAAAATATTCCATGCCCCTTTAATTCAAATTGCTCCATGACCCTGTCATCACAATGCTCCCTGCCCTCCTCATCACAATGCACCACGCCTTTGTCATCAAAATGCCCCATGACATTTGTCATCACAAATCTCCATGACCCTTGACATCACAATGCTCCATGCCATTGTCATCACAATGCTCAATGAAATCTCTCATCACATTGTTCCATGCACTTGTCATCACAATGCTCCATTACACCTGTCATAACAATGCTCCATGACCCCTGCCATCACAATGTTCCACCGCCTTGTCATCACAAGGCTCCATGACCCTTGTCATTACAATGCACCAAGACCTCTGTAATCACAATTTTCCATGCCCCTTTTCATATCAATGCTCCATGAACACTGTCATCACAATGCACCATGCCCATCATCATAATGATTCATGCTATTTTAATCACAATGAAATTAAAATGCTCCATGACCTCTGTCATCACAATGCACCAAACCCTTCTGAACACAATGTTCCATAACACTTGCCATCACAATACCTCTTGACGCTTGTCATAGCAGTTATGCAAGGTCTTCTCATCACAATGCTCCATGACCTTTGTCACCACAATGCTCAATACACTTTTCATGACAATGCTCCCTGACACTTGTCATCAGTATGCTCCTTGAACACTGTCATGACAAGGATACATGCCTATTTCATCACAATGATCCATTCCCTATTCATCACAATGCTCCAAGACCCCTGTTATCAAAATGATCTTTGACTTCAGTCATCACAATGCTTCATGACATTTGTCATCACAATGGTCCATGACCTGGTCACACAAAGCTCTGTGACCTTTGTCACCACAATGCTCCATGAAATTTTTATCACAATGCTCTGTGACCCTTGTCATCACAAAGCTCCATGTCTTTGTCAGCACAATGCTCCATGACCCTTGTCATCACAATGCTCGATGAACATGTCACCACAATGCTCCATAACCCATGTCATCACAATGCACCATGCACTTGTCATCACAATGCTCCACTTACTTGTCATCAAAATGCTCCATAAACCTTGTCATCACAATGCTCCATGCCCCTTGTCATCGCAATGTTCCAAGCCCTTGTCATCAAAATGTTCCATTACGTTTGTCATCACAATTCTCCATGACACTTGGTATCACAATGCTCCATGCCATTGTCATCACAATGGAAAATGACATATGTCATCACAATGCTCCTTGATACCTGTATTCACAATACTCCATGACCTTGTCATAACAATATTCCTTGTCCTGGTCATCACAATGGACAATGACATATGTCATCACAATGCTCCTTGATAACTGTATTCACAATACTCCATGCCCTTGTCATCACAATGCTCCATGCCCTTGTCATCACAATGCGCCATGCCCACTGTCATCACAATAATCTATGAAACATGTCAGAACAATGTTCCATGCCCCTGTCATCACAATGATCCATGCCCTTGTCATCACAATGCTCCATGACCCCTGTCATCAGAATGCTCCGTGACTCCAGTCATCACAATGCTTCATGACCATTGTCCTCACAATGATCCATGCCCTCGTCACACAAGGCTCTGTGACCTTTGTCACCACAATGCTCCATGCCCTTGTCATCTTAATGCTCCATGCCCACTGTCATCACAATAATCCATGAAACTTGTCAGACCAATTTTGCATGCCCCTGTCATCATATTGCTCCATGCCCTTGTCATCAAAATGCTCCATGACCCATGTCATCACAGTGCTCCGTGACTCCAGTCATCACAATGATTCATGACCTTTCTCATCACAATGGTCCATGCCCTCGTCACGCAAGGCTCTGTGATATTTGTCACAACAATGCACCATGAAATTTTAATGAAAATGCTCTGTGTCCCTTGTCATCACAGTGCTCTATGCCTTTGTCAGCACAATGCTCCATGACACTTGTCATCAAAATGCTCCATGCGCTTGTCAGCACAATGCTCCATGACACATGTCATCAAAATGTGCCATGCTCTTTTCATCACAATGCTCCACATCTTTTTCATTGCTATGCTGCATAAAACTTGTCATTACAATGCTCCATGCACTTCTCATCAAAATGCTCTCTCAAAACACATATCACAATGTTCCATCACTAGTCATCACAATACTCCCTCACCCCTGTCATCACAATGTACCATGACCACTGTCATCAAAGTGCTACATGCCCTTATCATCACAATGCTCCATGACCCCTGACATCACAATGTTCCATAACCCCTTTCACAAAATGCTCCATGACAAATTTCATCACAATGCTTCATGACCCCTGACATCACAATGTTCCATAACCCCTGTCATCAGAATATTCCATGACACTTTTATTCAAATTGCTCCATGACCCTGTCATCACAATGCTCCCTGCCCTTCTTATCACAATGCACCATGCCCTTGTCATCAAAATGCCACATGACATTTGTCATCACAAAGCTCCATGACCCTTGGCATCACAATGCTCCATGCCATAGTCATCACAATGCTCAATGAAATCTCTCATCACATTGCTCCATGCCCTTGTCATCACAATGCTCCATTAAACCTGTGATTACAATGCTCCATGACCCCTGCCATCACAATGGTCCACGGCCTTGTCATCACAAGGCTAAGTTACCCTTGTCATCACAATGCTCCAAGACCTCTGTAGTCAAAATTCTCCATGACACTTTTCATCTCAATGCTCCATGAACACTGTCATCACAATGCACCATGCCCATCATCATAATGATTCATGCTATTGTCATCACAATGAAATCAAAATGCTCCATGTCCTCTGTCATCACAATGCTCCAAACCCTTCTGATCACAATGTTCCATAACACTTGTCATCACTTGCCCCATGACGCTCGTCATCACAATTATGCAAGGTCTTCTCATGAGAGTGCTCCATGACCTTTGTCACCACAATGCTCAATACACTTGGTATCACAATGCTCGCTGACACTTGTCATCTGTATGGTCCTTGAACATTGTCATAACAAGGTTCCATGCCTTTTTCATCACAATGATCCATTCCCTTTTCATCACAATGCTCCAAGCCCCCTGTTATCACAATGCTCCGTGACTACAGTCATCACAATGCTTCATGACATTTGTCATCACAATGGTCCATGACCTGGTCACACAAATCTATGTGACCTTTGTCACCACAATGCTCCATGAAATTTTTATCACAATGCTCTGTGACCCTTGTCATCACAAAGCTCCATGCCTTTGTCAGCACAATGCTCCATGACCCTTGTCAGCACAATGCTCGATGCGCATGTCAGCACAATGCTCCATAACCCATGTCATCACTATGCACCATACACTTGTCATCACAATGCTCCACATCCTTGTCATCAAAATGCTCCATAAACATTGTCATCACAATGCTCCATGCACTTCTCCTCAAAATGCTTTCTCACCCCTGATATCACAATGTTCCATCACTAGTCATCACAATACTCCCTCACCCATGTCATCACAATATTCCATGACCCCTGTAATCACAATTCTGCATGCCCTTGTCATCACAAAGCTCCATGACGCATGTCATCAGAATGCTCCATGGCCTTCTCATCCCAACGTTCCATGCCCTTGTCATCACAATGCGCCATGCCCACTGTCATCAAAATAATCCATGAAATATGTCAGAACAATGTTCCATGCCCCAGTCGTCACAATGCTCCATGCCCTTGTCATCTCAATGCTCCATACCCCCTGTCATCACAGTGCTCCGTGACTCCAGTCATCACAATGATTCATGACCTTTCTCATCACAATGATCCACGCCCTCGTCACACAAGGCTCTGTGATCTTTGTCACCACAATGCTCCATACACTGCTCCTCAAAGTGCCTTCTCACCACTGATATCACAATGTTCCATCACTAGTTATCACAATACTATCTCACCCCTGTCATCACAATATTCCATGACCCCTGCAATCACAATTCTCCATGCCCTTGTCATCACAAAGCTCCATGACACATGTCATCAGAATGCTCCATGGACTTCTCATCACAATGCTCCATGCCCTGGTCATCAGAATGCTCCAACACCCCTGTAATCACAATGCTCCATGCCCCTTTTCATCTCAAAGCTCCATGAACCCTGTCATCACAATGCACCGTGCCCATCACCATAATATTTCATGCTATTGTCATCACAATGAAATCAAAATGCTCAATGACCTCTCTCATCACAATGCACCAAACCCATCTGATCACAATGTTCAATAACACTTGTCATCACAATGCCCCATGACGCTGGTCATCACAATTATCCATGGTGTTCTCATCATAATGCTCCATGATCTTTTTCATCACAATGCTCAATACACTTATCATCACAATGCTCCCTGACTGTTGTCATCAGAATGCTCCTTGAACCCTGTCATGACAAGGCTCCATGCATTTTTCATCACAATGATCCATTCCCTTTTCATGACAATCCTCCAAGACCACTGTAATCACAATGCTCCATGTCCTTGTCATCACAAAGCTCCAGGACGCATGTCATCAGAATGCTCCATTGCCTTCTCATCACAATGCTCCATGCCCTTGTAATCACATTGCTTCAAAACCCCTGTAATCCCAATGCTCCATGCACATTTTCATCAGAATGCTCCATGCCCTTGTCATCACAATGCTCCATGACCCTTGTCATCGCAATGTTCCAAGCCCTTGTCATCAAAATGCTCCATTACCTTTGTCATCACAATCCTCCATGACACTTGGTATCACAAGGCTCCATGCCATTGACATCACAATGGACAAGGACATATGTCATCACAATGCTCCCTGGCACCTGTCTTCATAATACTCCATGACCTTGTCATCACAATGTTCCATGCCCTTGTCATCACAATGCGCCATGCCCACTGTCATCACAATAATCCATGAAACATGTCAGACCAAAGATCCATGCCCCTGTTATCACAATGCTCCATGCCCTTGTCATCACAATGCTTCACGACATTGTCATCAAAATTCTCAATGGCCCTTGTCATCACAATGCTCCAGCCCTTGTAATCACAATGCTCCATGACCCTTGTCATCACAATGTTCCATGCCCTCGTCACACAAGGCTCTGTGACCTTTGTCACCACAATGCTCCATGCCCTTTTCATCTCAATGCTCCTTGCCCACTGTCATCACAATAATCCATGAAACTTGTCAGACCAATGTTCCATGCCCCTGTCATCACAATGCTCCATGCCCTTGTCATCACAAGGCTCCATGACCCCTGTCATCACAATGCTCCGTGACTCCAGTCATCACAATGATTCATGCCCTTTCTCATCACAGTGGTCCATGCCGTCGTCACACAAGACTCTGTGATCTTTGTCACCACAATGCTCCATGAAATTTTCATCACAATACTCTGTGTCCCTTGACGTCACAATGCTCCATGCCTTTGTCAGCACAATGCTCCATGACACTTGTCATCAAAATGCTCCATGCGCTTCTCAGCACAATGCTCCATGACCCATGTCATCACAATGTGCCATGCTCTTTTCATCACAATGCTCCATATCCTTTTCATCGCTATCCTCCATAAAACTTGTCATCACAATGCTCCATGCACTTCTCATCAAAATGCTCTCTCACCACATGTGTCACAATGTTCCATCACTAGTCATCACAATACTCGCTCACCCATGTCATCGCAATGTTCCATGACCACTGTCATCACAGTGCTACATGCCCTGATCATCACAATGCTCCATGACCCCTGACATCACAATGTTCCATAACCCCTGTCACAAAATGCTCCATGACCCATTTCATCACAATGCTTCATGACCCCTGACATCACAATGTTCCATAACACCTGTCATCAAAATATTCCATGACCCTTTTATTGAAATTGCTCCATGATCCTGTCATCACAATGCTCCCTGCCATTCTAATCACAATGCACCACGCCATTGTCATCAAAATGCCCCATGACATTTGTCATCACAAAGCTCCATGACCATTTGCATCACAATGCTCCATGCCATTGTCATCACAATACTCAATGAAATCTCTCATCACATTTCTCCATGCCTTTGTCATCACAATGCTCCATTACACCATTCATAATTATGCTCCATAACCCCTGCCATCACAATGTTCCACGGCCTTGTCATCACAAGGCTCCATGACCCTTGTCATCACAATGCTCCAAGACCTCTGTAATCACAATTCTCCATGCCACTTTTCATCTCAATGCTCCATGAACACTGTCATCACAATGCACCAAGCCCATCACCATAATATTTCATGCTATTGTCATAACAATGAAATCAAAATGCTCCATGTCCTCTGTCATCACAATGCTCCAAACCCTTCTGCTCACAATGTTCCATAACACTGGTCATCACATGCCCCATGACGCTCGTCATCACAATTATGCAAGGTCTTCTCATCAGAGTGCTCCATGACCTTTGTCACCACAATGCTCAATACACTTGGTATCACAATGATCGCTGAGACTTGTCATCAGTATGGTCCTTGAACACTGTCATGACAAGGCTCCATGCATTTTTCATCACAAAGATCCATTCCCTTTTCATCACAATGCTCCAAGACACCTGTAATCACAATGCTCCATGTCCTTGTCATCACAAATCTCCATGACGCATGTCATCAGAATGCTGCATTGCCTTCTCACCACAATGCTCCATGCCCTTGTAATCACATTGCTTCAAAACCCCTGTAATCTCAATGCTCCATGCACATTTTCATCAGAATGCTCCATGCCCCTGTCAACACAATGCTCCATGACCGTTGTCATCACAATGTTCCAAGCAATTGTCATCAAAATGCTCCATTACCTTTGTCATCACAATCCTCCATGACACTTGGTGTTACAATGCCCCATGCCATTGTCATCACAATGGACAATGACATATGTCAACAAAATGCTCCCTGACACCTGTCTTCACAATACTCCATGACTTTTCATCACAATGTTCAATGCCCTTGTCATCACAACAATCCATGAAACATGTCAGACCAATGTTCCATGCCCCTGTCATCACAATGCTCCTTGCTCTTGTCATCACAATGCTCCATGACCCCTGTCATCACAATGCTCCGTGACTCCAGTCATCACAGTGATTCATGACATTTGTCCTCACAATGGTCCATGCCCTCGTCACACAAGGCTCTGTGACCTTTGTCACCACAATGCTCCATGCCCTTGTCATCTCAATGCTCCATGCCCACTGTCATCACAATAATCCATGAAACATGTCAGACCAATGTTCCATGCCCCTGTCATCACATTGCTCCATGCCCTTGTCATCACAATGCTTCATGACCCCTGTCATCACAGTGCCCCGTGACTCCAGTCATCACAATGATTCATGGCCATTGTCATCACAATGTTCAGTGAAATCTCTCATCACATTGCTCCATGCCCTTGTCATCACAATGCTCCATTACACCTGTCATAACAATGCTCCATGACCCCTGCCATCACAATGTTCCACCGCCTTGTCATCACAAGGCTCCATGACCCTTGTCATCACAATGCTCCAAGACCTCTGTAATCACAATTCTCCATGCTCCTTTTCATCTCAGTGCTCCATGAACACTGTCATCACAATGCACCATGCCCATCATCATAATGATTCATGCTATTGTAATCACAGTGAAATTAAAATGCTCCATGACCTCTGTCATCACAATGCTCCAAACCCTTCTGAACACAATGTTCCATACCACTTGTCATCACAATACCCCATGACGATTGTCATCACAATAATGCAAGGTCTTCTCATCACAATGCTCCATGACCCTTGTCATCACAATGCTCGATGCACGTGTCAGCACAATGCTCCATAACCCATGTCATCACAATGCACCATGCACTTGTCATCACAATGCTCCACATCCTTTTCATCAAAATGCTCCATAAACCTTGTCATCACAATGCTCTATGCACTTCTCCTCAAAATGCCTTCTCACCACTGATATCACAATGTTCCATCACGCGTCATCACAATACTCACTCACCCCTGTCATCACAATATTCGATGACCCCTGTAATCACAATTCTCCATGCCCTTGTCATCACAAAGCTCCATGACTCATGTCATTAGAATGCTTCATTGCCTTCTCATCACAATGCTCCATGCCCTTGTCATCACAATGCCCCAAAACCCCTGTAATCACAATGCTCCATGCCCCTTTTCATCTCAATGCTCCAAGAACCCTATCATCACAATGCACCATGCCCATCACCATAATATTTCATGCTATTGTCATCACAGTGAAATCAAAATGCTCAGTGACCTCTGTCATCACAATGCACCAAACCCTTCTGATCACAATGTTCTATAACACTTGTCATCACAATGCCCCATGACGCTGGTCATCACAATTATCCATGGTCTTCTCATCATAATGCTCCATGATCTATGTCATCACAATGCTCAATACACTTATCATCACAATGCTCCCTGACAGTTGTCATCAGTATGCTCCTTGAACCCTGTCATGAGAAGGCTCCATGCATTTTTCATCACAATGATCCATTCCCTTTTCATCACAATGCTCCAAGACCGCTGTAATCACAATGCTCCTTGTCCTTTTCATCACATTGCTTCAAAACCCCTGTAATCTCAATGCTCCTTGCACCTTTTCATCAGAATGCTCCATGCCCTTTTCATCACAATGCTCGATGCGCGTGTCAGCACAATGCTCCATAACCCATGTCATCACAATGCACCGTCCACTTGTCATCACAATGCTCCGCATCCTTGTCATCAAATTGCTCCATGACCCTTGTCATCACAATGATCCATGATCCCTGTCATCACAATGCTCCATGACACCTGTCATCACAATGCTCCATGCCCCTTGTCATTACAGTGCTCCATGACGCTCGTCATCAAAATTATCCATGGTCTTCTCATCACAATGTTCTACGGTCTTTCCATCACAATGCTCCAAGACACTTCTCATCACAATTTTACATGCTCTTGTCATCACAGTTCTCCATGCACTTGTCATCGCAATGCTCCATGACCCCTGTCATAGCAAGCTCCATGTGCTTTTCATCACAATGCTTCAGGAACTTGTCATCAAAATTCTCAATGGCCCATGTCATCACAATCCTCCATGCCCTTGTCATCAGAATGCTCCATGACCCTTGTCATCACAATGCTCCAAAACCCTGTCATCACAATGCTCCATTAACTTTGTCATCACATTCCTCCATGACACTTGGCATCACAATGCTCCGTGCCATTGTCATCACAATGGACCATGACATATGTCATCACAATGCTCCCAGACCCCTGTAATCACAATGCTCCATGCCTCTTTTCATCTCAATGCTCCATGAACCCTGTCATCACAATGCACCGTGCCCATCACCATAATATTTCATGCTATTGTCATCACAATGAAATCAATATGCTACATGAACTCTGTCATCAAAATGCACCAAACCCTTGTGATCACAATGTTCCATAACCATTGTCATCACAATGCACCATGACGCTCATCATCACAATTATCCATGGTCTTCTCATCACAGTGCTCCATGACCTTTGTCATCACAACGCTCAATACACTTGTCATCACAATGCTCCCTGACACTTGTCATCAGTATGCTCCTTGAACCCTGTCATGACAAGGCTCCTTGCCTTTTTCATCACAATGATCCATACCATTTTCATCACAATGCTCCAAGACTCCTGTAATCACAATGCTCCATGACCTTTAATCACAAAGCTCAATGATGCATGTCATCAGAATGCTCCATGGCCTTCTCATCACATTGCTCCATGTCCTTGTCATCACAGTGCTCAAAGACCCCTGTCATCTCAATGTTCTGTGACTCCAGTCATCATAAAGCTTCATGACATTTGTCATCACAATGGTCCATGTCCTCGTCACACAGGGCTCTGTGACCTTTCTAACCACAATGCTCCATGAACTTTTCATCACAATGCTCTGTGATCCTTGTCATCACCATGCTCCATGCCTTTGTCAGCACAATGCTCCATGACCCTTTTCATCACAATGCTCCATGCGCTTGTGAGCACAATGCTCCTCAACCCATTTTATCACAATGCGCCATGTGCTTGTCATCACAGTGCTCCACATCCTTGTCATTACAGTGCTCCAAAAACCTTGTCATCACAATGCTCCATGCACTTCTCATTAAAATGCTCTCTCCCCCCTGTCATCACAATGTTCCATGATCCGTGTCATGACAATGCTACATGACCTTATCATCACAATGCTCCATGAACCCTGACATCACAATGTTCCATAACCCCTTTCACCAAAATGCTTCATGACCATTTTCATCAAAATGCTCCATTACCCCTCACATCACAATGTTCCATAACCACTGTCATCAAAATATTCCATGATACTTTTCATCAAATTGCTCCATGACCCTGTCATCAAAATGCTCCCTGCCCTTCTTATCACAATGCACCACGACCTTGTCATCAAAATTCTCCATGAACTTTGTCATCACAAACTCCATGACCCTTGGCAACACAATGCTCCATGCCATTTTCATCACAATGTTTCATGACCCCTGTAATCACATTGCTCCATGAACATTTTCATCAGAATGCTCCATGAGACTTGTCATCACAAGGCTCCATGGTTTTCTCATCACAATGCCCCAGGACCTTGTCATCACAGTGCGCCATTACCCTGTCATCACAATACTCCATGAACATTTTCAGCCCAATGCTCCATGACCTTCTTACCACAATGCTCCATGACCCTGTCATCACAATGCTCCATGCTCTGGTCATCACAATGCTCCATGTCCCATGTCATCACAATTCTCCACGTCCTTGTCATCACAATGCTCCATGACACTTCTTATCACAATGTTTCATCATATTTTCATCACAATTCTTCATGGACTTGTCATCGCAGTGCTCTATGACCCCTGTCATAGCAAGCTCCATACGCTTGTCATCACAATGCTCCACGAGTTTGTCATCAAAATTCTCAATGGCACTTGTCATCACAATGCTCCATGACCCTTGTCATCACAATGTTCCAAGCCCTTGTCATCAAAATGCTTCATTACATTTGTCATCACAATCCTCCATGACACTTTGTATCACAATGCTCCATGCCATTGTCATCACAATGGACAATGACATATGTCATCACAATGCTCCCTGACTCCAGTCATCACAATGCCTAATGACGTTTGTCATCACAATGATCCATGCCCTCGTCACACAAGGCTATGTGACCTTTGTCACCACAATGCTCCATGCCCTTGTCATCACAATGCTCCATGCCCACTGTCATCACAATAATCCATGAAACTTGTCAGACCTATGATCCATGCCCTCTTCACACAAGGCTCGGTGATCTTTGTCACCATAATGCTCCATGAACTTTTCATCACAATGCTATTTGTCCCTTGTCATCACAATGCTCCATGCCTTTGTCAGCACAATGCTCCCTGACCCTTGTCATCACAATGCTCCACATCCTTTTCATCGCTATGTTCCATAAAATTTGTCATCACAATGCTCCATGCACTTCTCATCAAAATGTTCTCTTAACACATATATCACAATGTTCCATCACTAGTAATGACAATACTCCCTCACCCCTGTCATCACAATGTTCCATGACCCCTGTCATCATAGTGCTACATGCCCTTATCATCACAATGCTCCATGACCCCTGACATCACAATGTTCCATAACCCCTGTCATCAAAATATTCCATGACCCTTTTCATCAAATTGCTCATGACTCTGTCATCACAATGCTCCCTGCCCTTCTCATCACAATGCACCACGCAATTGTCATCAAAATACCCCATGACCTTTGTCATCACAAAGCTCCATTACCCCTGTCATAACAATTATCCATGAACCCTGCCATCAAAAGTTTCCGTGGCCTTGTCATCACAAGCCTCCATGACCCTTGTCATCACAGTGATCCAAGACCCCTGTAATCACAATGCTCCATGCCCCTTTTCATCTCAGTGCTCCATGAACCCTGTCATCACAATGCACCGTGTCGATCACCATAATATTTCATGCTGTTGTCATCAAAATGAAATCAAACTGCTCAATGACCTCTGTCATCACAATGCACCAACCCGTTCTGATCACAGTGTTCCATAACACTTGTCATCACAATTCCCCATGAGGCTGGTCATCACAATTATCCATGGAATTCTCATCACAATGCTCCATGATCTTTGTCATCACAATGCTCAATATACTTATCATCACAATGCTCCCTGACTGTTGTCATCAGCATGCTCCTTGAAACCTGTCATGACAAGGCTCCATGCATTTTTCATCACAATGATCCATTCCTTTTTCATCACAATGCTCCAAGACCCCTGCAATCACAATGCTCCATGTACATGTCATCACAAAGCTCCATGACGCATGTCATCAGAATGCTCCATTGCCTTCTCATCACAATACTCCATGCCCTTGTCATCACAATGTTCCATGCCCTTGTCATCACAATGCACCATGCCCACTGTCATCACAAGAATCCATGAAACTTGTCAGACCAATGTTCCATGCCCCTGTCATCGCAATGCTCCAAGCCCTCGTCATCACAATGCTCCATGTCCCCTGTCATCACAATGCTGGGTGACACCAGTCATCACAATGCTTCATGACCACTGTCTTCACAATGGTCCATGCCCTCGTCAACCAAGTCTCTGTGACCTTTGTCACCACAATGCTCCATGTCCTTGTCATCACAGAGCTCCATGACGCATGTCATCAGAATGCTCCATTGCCTTCTCATCACAATGCTCCATGCCCTGGTCATCATAATGCTTCAAAATCCGTGTAATCACAATGTTCCTTGCACCTTTTCATCAGAATGCTCCATGACCCTTTTCATCAAAATGCTCCATGACTCCTGACATCACAATGTTCCATAACCCCTGTAATCAAAATGTTCCATCACACTTTTCATCAATTTGCTCCATGACCCTGTCATCACAACGCTCCCTGCCCTTCTCATCACAATGAACCACGATCTTGTCATCAAAATGCTCCATGACCTTTGTCATCACAAAGCTCCATGACACTTGGCATCACAATGCTCCATGCCATTTCATCACAATGCTACATGAAACCTCTCATCACATTGCACCATGCCCTTGTCAGCACAATCCTCCATGACGCTTGTCATCACAATGCTCGATACTCTTCTCATCACAATGCTCCATGCCCTTGTCATTACAATACTCCATGACACATGTATCACAGTGTTCCGTGCCCTAGTCTTCACAATGCTCCATGCCGAATCTCATCACAATAATCCATGAAATTTTCAGACCAATGTTCCATGCCCTTGTCATCACAATGCTCCCTTACCCCGGTCATAACAATGCTTCATGACCCCTGCCATCACAATGTTCCACGGCCCTGTCATCCAAGGCTCCATGACCTTTGTCATCACAGTGCTCCAAGACGTCTCTAATCACAATGATCCATGCCCTTGTCGTCACAATGATTCATGACACATGTCATCAGAATGCTCCATGGCCTTCTCATCAAAATGCTCCATTCCCTTGTCATCACAATGCTCCAAGACCCCTGTAATCACAATGCTCCATGCCCCTTGTCATTACAGTGCTCCATGACGCTCTTCATCACAATTATCCTTGATCTTCTCATCACAATGCTCCACTGTCTTGCCATCACAATGCTCCATGCCCTGGTCATCACAATGCTCCATGTCCCATGACATCACAATTCTCCACGTCCTTGTCATCACAATGCTCCATGACAGTTCTTATCACAATGTTACATGATTTTGTCATTACAATTCTCCCTGCACTTGTCATTGCAATGCTCTATGACCCCTGTCATAGAAAGCTCCTTGCGCTTTTCAACACAAAGTTTCACGATGTTGTCATCAAAATTCTCAATGGCCCTTGTCATCACAATGCTCCATGCACTTGTCATCACAATGCTCCATGACCCTTGTCATCACAGTGTCCCAAGCCCTTGTCATCAAAATGCTCCATTACCTTTGTTATCACAATCCTCCATGACATTTGTTATCACAAAGCTCCATGCCATTGTCATCACAATGGACAATAACATATGTCATCACAATGCTCCCTGTCTCCTGTCTTCACAATACGCCATGACCTTGTCATCACAATGTTCCATGCCCTTGTCATCACTATGTGCCATGCCCACTGTCATCACAATAATAAATGAAATTTGTCAGACCCATGTTCCATGCCCCTGTCATCACAATGCACCATGCCCTTTTCAGCACAATGGTCCATGACGCTTCTCATCACAATGATCGATACTCTTCTCATCACAATGCTCCATGCCCTTGTCATTACAATCCCCCATGACACATGTATCACAGTGTTCCGTGCCCTAGTCATCACAATGCTCCATGCCGAATCTCATCACAATAATCCATGAAATTTTCAGACTAATATCCCATGCCCTTGTCATCACAATGCTCCATTACCCCTGTCATAACAATGCTCCATGACACCTGCCATCACAATGTTCCACGGCCTTGTCATCCAAGGCTCCATGACCCTTGTCATCACAGTCCTCTAAGACACCTGTAATAACAATTTTCCCTTCCCTTGTCGTCACAAAGATTCATGACGCATGTCATCACAATGCTCCGAGGCCTTCTCATCACAGTGCTCCATGCCCTTGTCATCACAATGCTCCAAGACCCCTGTAATCACAATGCTCCATGCCCCTTGTCATTACAGTGCTCCGTGACGCTCGTCATCATAATTATCCGTGATCTTCTCATCACAATGCTCCACGGTTTTGCCATCACCATGCTCCATGCCCTGGTCATCACAATGCTCCATGTCCCATGTCATCACAATTCTCCAAGTCTTGTCATCACAATGCTCCTTGACACTTCTTATCACAATGTTACATGATATTTTCATCACAATTCTCCAGGCATTTTTCATCGCAATGCTCTATGACCCATGTAATCACAATGCTCCATGTCCTTCTCATCACAAAGCTCCATGATGCATGTCATCAGAATGCACCATGCACTTGTCATCACAATTCTCCACATCCTTGTCATCAAAACGCACCATAAAACTTGTCATCACAATGCTCCATACACTTCTCCTCAAAATGCTTTCTCACCACTGATATCACAAAGTTCCATCACTAGTCCTCACAATACTCCTTCACCCCTGTCATCAAAATATTCCATGACCCCTGTAATCACAATTCTCCATGCCCTTGTCATCACAAAGCTCCATGACGCATCTCATCAGAATGCTCCATGGCCTTCTCATCACAATTCTCCATGCCCTTGTCATCACAATGCTCCAACACCCCTATAATCACAATGCTCCATGCCCCTTTTCGTCAGAATGCTTCATGAACCTTTTCATCAAAATGCTCCATTAACTCTGACATCACAATGTTCCATAAACCCTGTCATCAAAATGTTCTATGACACTTTTCATCAATTTGCTCTATGACCCTGTCATCACAATGCTCCCTGCCCTTCTCATCACAATGCACCACGACCTTTTCATCAAAATACTCCATGACGTTTGTCATCACAAAGCTCCATGACCCTTGGCATCACAATGCTCCATGCCATTTCATCACAATGCTACATGAAACCTCTCATCACATTGCTCCATGCCCTTGTCAGCACAATGCTCCATGACGCTTGTCATCACAATGCTCGATCCTCTTCTCATCACAATGCTCCATGCCCTTGTCATTACAATCCTCCATGACACATGTCATCAGAATGCCCCATGGCCTTCTCATCACAATGCTCCATGCCCTTGTCATCACAATGCTCCAAGACCCCTGTAATCCCAATGATCCATACCCCTACTCAGTAGAATGCTCCATGAGACTTGTCATCACAAGGCTCCATGGTCTTCTCATCACACTGCTCCAGGACATTGTCATCACAATGCTCCATTTCCTTGTCATCACAATGCTCCATGACCCCTCTCATCACAATGCTCCATGACACCTGTCATCACAATGCCCCATGCCCCTTGTCATTACAGAGATCCATGACGCTCTTCCTCATAATTATCCATGGTCTTTTCATCTCAATGCTCCACGGTCTCGGTATCACAATTATTCATGCCCTGTTCATCACAATGCTCCATGTCCCATTTCATTAAAATTCTCCACGTCTTTCTCATCACAATGCTTCGTGACACTTCTCATCACAATGTTACATGATCTTGTCATCACAATTCTCCATGTGCTTGTAATCACAATGCTTCACTACGTTGTCATCAAAATTCTCAATGGCCCTTGTCATCACAATGCTCCATGCCCTTGTCATCACAATGCTCCATTACCTTTGTCATCACAATCCTCCATGACACGTAGTATCACAATGCTCCATGCCATTGTCATCACAATGGACAATGACATATGTCATCACAATGCTCCCTGACACCTGTCTTCACAATACTCCCTTACCTTGTCATCAAAATATTCCATGCCCTTGTCATCACAATGCGCCATGCGCACTCTCATCACAATAATCCATGAAACTTGTTAGACCAATGTTCCATGCCCCTGTCACCACTTTGCTCCATGCCCTTGTCATCACAATGCTCCATGACCCCTTTCATCACAATGCTCCGTGACTCCAGTCATCTCAATGCTACATGACCTATCTCATTACAATGGTCCAGGGCCTCGTCACACAAGGCTCTGTGATCTTTTTCACCACATTGCTCCATGAATACTTCATTACAAAGCTCTGTATCCCTTGTCATCAAAATGCTCCATGCCATTGTCAGCACATGGCTCCCTGACACTTGTCATCAAAATGCTCCATGCGCTTGTCAGCACAATGCTCCATGACCCATGTCATTAAAATGCGCCATGCGCTTGTCATCACAATACTCCACATCCTTAACATTGCTATGCTCCATAACACTTGTCATCACAATGCTCCATGCACTTCTCATCAAAATGCTCTCTCACCACATATATCACAATGTTACATCACTAGTCATCACAATACTCCCTCACCCCTGTCATCACAGTGTTCCATGACCACTGTCATCACAGTGCTACATGCCCTTATCATCACAATGTTCCATGACCCCTGACATCACAATGTTCCATAACACCTGTCACAAAATACTCCATGACCCATTTCATCACAATGCTTCATGACCCCTGACATCACAATGTTCCATAAACCCTGTCATCAAAATATTCCATGACACTTTTCATGAAATTGCTCCAAGACCCTGTCATCACAATGTTCCCTGCCCTTCTCATCTCAATGCACCATGCACTTGTCGTCAAAATGCCCCATGACCTTTGTCATCACAAAGCTCCATGACACTTGGCATCACAAGGTTCCATGCCATTGTCATCACAATGCTCAATGAAATCTCTCATCACATTGCCCCATGCCCTTGTCATCACAATGCTCCATTACACCTGTCATAACAATGCTCCATGACCCCTGCCATCACAATGTTCCACGGCCTTGTCATCACAAGGCTCCATGACCCTTGTCATCACAATGCTCCAAGACCTCTGTAATCACAATTCTCCATGCCACTTTTCATCTCAATGCTCCATGAACACTGTCATCACAATGCACCATGCCCATCATCATAATGATTCATGCTATTGTCATCACAATGAAATCAAAATGTTCCATGTCCTCTCTCATCACAATGCTCCAAAACCTTCTGATCACAATGTTCCATAACACTTGTCATCACAATCCCCATGACGCTCGTCATCACAATTATGCAAGGTCTTCTCATCACAGTGCTCCATGACCTTTGTCACCACAATGCTCAATACACTTGGCATCACAATGCTTGGTGACACTTGACATCAGTATGCTCCATGAACACTGTCATGACAAGGCTCCATGCCTTTTTCATCACAATGATCCATTCCCTTTTCATCACAATGCTCCAAGACACCTGTTATCACAATGCTCCGTGACTCCAGTCATCACAATGCTTCATGACATTTGTCATCACAATGGTCCATGACCTGGTCACACAAAGCTCTGTGACCTTTGTCACCACAATGCTCCATGAAATTTTTATCACAATGCTCTGTGACCCTTGTCATCACAAAGCTCCATGCCTTTGTCAGCACAATGCTCCATGACCCTTGTCATCACAATGCTCGATGCATGTGTCAGCACAGTGCTCCATAACCCATGTCATCACAATGCACCATGCACTTGTCATCACAATGCTCCACATCCTTGTCATCAAAATGATCCATAAACATTGTCATCACAGTGCTCCATGCCCCTGTAATCACATTGCTTCAAAACCCCTGTAATCTCAATGCTCCGTGCACCTTTACATCAGAATGCTCCATGCCCTTGTCAACACAATGCTCCATGACCCTTGTCTTCGCAATGTTCCAAGCCCTTGTCAACAAAATGCTCCATTACCGTTGTCATCACAATCCTCCATGACACTTGGTATCACAATGCTCCATGCCATTGTCATCACAATGGACAATGACATATGCCATCACAATGCTCCCTGACATCTGTCTTCACAATATTCCATGACCTTGTCATCACAATGTTCCATGCCCTTTTAATCACAATAATCCATGAAACTTGTGAGATCAATGTTCCATGCCCCTGTCATCACAATGCTCCATGCTCTTGTCATCACAATGCTCCATGACCACTGTCATCACAATGCTCCGTGACTCTAGTCATCACAATGCTTCATGACCTTTGTCCTCACAATGGTCCATGCCCTCGTCACACAAGGCTCTGTGACCTTTGTCACCACAATGCTCCATGTCCTTGTCATCTCAATGCTCCATGCCCAATGTCATCACAATAATCCATGAAACTTGTCAGACCAATGATCCATGCTCCTGTCATCACATTGCTCCATGTCCTTGTCATCACAATGCTCCATGCCCCTGTCATCATAGTGCTCCGTGACTCCAGTCATCACAATGATTCATGCCATTGTTATCACCATGTTCAATGAAATCTCTCATCACATTGCTCCATGCCCTTGTCATCACAATGCTCCATTACACCTGTCATAACAATGCTCCATGACCCCTGCCATCACAATGTTGAACGGCCTTGTAATCACAAGACTCCATGACCCTTTTCATCACAATGATCCACATCCTTTTCATCGCTATGCTCCATAAAACTTGTCATCAAAATGCTCCATGCACTTCTCATCAAAATGCTCTCTCACCACATATATCACAATGTTCCATCACTAGTCATCACAATACTCGCTCACCCCTGTCATCACAATGTTCCATGACCACTGTCATCACAGTGCTACTTGCTCTTATCATCACAATGCTCCATGACCCCTGACATCACAATATACCATAACACCTGTCATCAAAATATTCCATGACACTTTTATTCAAATTGCTCCATGACCCGGTCATCACAATGCTCCCTGCCCTTCTCATTACAATGTACCACGCCCTTGTCATCAAAATGCCCCATGACATTTGTCATCACAAAGCTCCATGACCCTTGGCATCACTATGCTCCATGCCCATGTCATCAAAATGCTCCATTACACCTGTCATAACAATGATCAATGACCCATGCCATCACAATGTTCCACGGCCTTGTCATCACAAGGCTCCATGACCCTTGTCATCACAATTCTCAAATACCTCTGTAATCACAATTCTCCATGCGACTTTTCATCTCAATGCTCCATGAACACTGACATCACAATGCACCATGCCCATCACCATAATATTTCAGGCTATTGTCATCACAATGAAATCAAAATGCTCAATTACCTCTGTCATCACAATGCACCAAACCCTTCTGATCACAATGTTCCATAACACTTGTCATCAAAATGCCCCATGACGCTGGTCATCATAATTATCCATGGTCTTCTCATCACAATGCTCCATGATCTTTGTCATCACAATGCTCAATACACTTATCATCACAATGCTCCCTGACAGTTGTCATCAGTATGCTCCTTGTACCCTGTCAAGACAAGGCTCCATGCATTTTTCATCACAATGATCCATTCCCTTTTCATTACAATGCTCCAAGACCCCTGTAATCACAAAATTCCATGTCCTTGTCATCACAAATCTCCATGACGCATGTCCTCAGAATGCTCCATTGTCTTCTCATCACAATGCTCCATGCCCTTGTCATCACATAGCTTCAAAACCCCTGTAATCTCAATGCTCCATGCACCTTTTCATCAGAATGCTCCATGCCCTTGTCATCACAATGCTCCATGACCCTTGTCATTGCAATGTTCCAAGCCCTTGTAATCAAAATGCTCCATTACATTTGTCATCAAAATCCTCCATGACACTTGGTATCACAGTGCTCCATGCCATTGGCATCACAATGGACAATGACATATGTCATCACAATGCTCCCTGACACCTGTCTTCACAATATTCCATGACCTTGTCATCACAATGATCCATGCCCTTGTCATCACAATGCGCCATGCCCACTGTCATCACAATAATCCATGAAACATGTCAGACCAATGTTCCATACCCCTGTCATCACAATGCTCCATGTCCTTGTCATCTCAATGCTCCATGAACCCTGTCATCACAATGCACCATGCCCATCATCATAATGATTCATGCTATTGTCATCGCAATGAAATCAAAATGCTCCATGACCTCTGTCATCACAATGCTCCAAAACCTTCTGATAACAATGTTCCATAACACTTGTCATCACATGCCCCATGACGCTCGTCATCACCATTATGCAAGGTCTTCTCATCACAATGCTTCATGACCTTTGTCACCACAATGCTCAATACAATTGGCATCACAGTGCTCGCTGACACTTGTCATCAGTATGGTGATGGAACACTGTCATGACAAGGCTCCATGCCTTTTTCATCACAATGATCCATTCCCTTTTCATCACAATGCTCCATGACCCTTGTCATCACAATGTTCCAAGCCCTTGTCATCGCAATGTTCCATTACCTTTGTCATCACAATCCTCCAAGACACTTGGTATCACAATGCTCCATGCCACTCTCATAACAATGGACAATGGCATATGTCATCACAATGCTCCCTGACACCTGTCTTCACAATATTCCATGACCTTCTCATCACAATGTTCCATGCCCTTGTCATCACAATGCGCCATGCCCACTGTCATCACAATAATCCATGAAACATGTCAGACTAATGTTCCATGCCCCTGTCAACACAATGCTCCATGAACCCTGTCTTCACAATGCACCGTGACTCCAGTCATCAGAGTGTTTCATGACTTTATCCTCACGATGGTCCATGCCCTAATCACACAAGGCTCTGTGACCTTTGTCAACACAATGCTCCATGCCCTTGTCATCTCAATGCTCCCTGTCCACTGTCATCACAATAATCCATTAAAATTGTCACACCAATGTTCCATGCCCCTGTCATCATATTGCTCCATGCCCTTGTCATCACAATTCTCCATGACCCCTGTCATCACAGTGCTCCGTGACGACAGTCATCACAATGATTTATGAACTTTCTCATCACAATGGTCCATGCCCTCGTCACACAGGTCTCTGTGATCTTTGTCCCCACAATGCTCCATGAAATTTTCATCACAATGCTCTGTGTACCTTGTCATCACAATGTTCCATGCCCTTGTCATCACAATGCGCCATGTCCACTGTCATCACAATAATCCATGAAACATGTCAGATCAATGTTCCATGCCCCTGTCATCACAATGCTCCATGCCCTTGTCATCACAATGTTCCATGCCCCCTGTCATCACAGTGCTCCGTGACTCCAGTCACCACAATGATTCAAGAAATTTCTCATCACAATGATCCATGCCCTCGTCACACAAGGCTCTGTGATCTTTGTCACCACAATGCTCCATGCACTTCTCCTCAAAATGCCTTCTCACCACTGATATCACAATGTTCCATCACTAGTTATCACAATACTCTCTCACCCCTGTCATCACAATATTCCATGACCGCTGTTATCACAATTCTCCATGCTCTTGTCATCACAAAGCTCAATGACACATGTCATCAGAATGCTCCATGGACTTCTCATCACAATGCTCCATGCCCTTGTCATCAGAATGCTCCAAAACCCCTGTAATCACAATGCTCCGTGCCACTTTTCATCTCAAAGCTCCATGAACCCTGTCATCAAAATGCACCATGCCCATCACCATAATATTTCATGCTATTGTCATCACAATGAAATCAAAATGCTCAGTGACCTCTGTCATCACAAGGCACCAAATCCTTCTGATCACAATGTTCCATAACACTTTTCATTACAATGCCCCATGACGCTGGTCATCACAATTATCCATGGTCTTCTCATCACAATGCTCCATGATCTTTGTCATCACAAAGCTCAATACACTTGTCATCACAATGCTCCCTGACAGTTGTCATCAGTATGCTCCTTGAACCCTGTCATGACAAGGCTCCATGCATTTTTCATCACAATGATCCATTTCCTTTTCATCACAATGCTCCAAGACCCCTGTAATCACAATGCTCCATGTCCTTGTCATCACAAAGCTCCATGACACATGTCATCAGAATGCTCCCTTGCCTTCTCATCACAATGTTCCATGCCCTTGTCATCACATTGCTTCAAAACCCCTGTAATCTCAATGCACCATGCACCTTTTCATCAGAATGCACCATGCCCCTGTCATCACAATGCTCCATGACCCTTGTCATCGCAATGTTCCAAGCCCTTGTCATCAAAATGCTCCATTACATTTGTCATCACAATCCTCCAAGACACTTGGTATCACAATGCTCCATGACACTCTCATCACAATGGACAATGGCATATGTCATCACAATGCTCCCTGACACCTGTCTTCACAATACTCCATGGCTTTGTCATCACAATGTTCAATGCCCTTGTCATCACAACAATCCATGAAACATGTCAGACCAATGTTCCATGTCCCTGTCATCACAATGCTCCAATGTCTTGTCATCACAGTGCTCCATGACCCCTGTCATCACAATGCTCCGTGACTCCAGTCATCACAATGCTTCATGACCTTTGTCCTCACAATGGTCCATGCCCTCGTCACACAAGGCTCTGTGACCTTTGTCACCACAATGCTCCATGCCCTTGTCATCTCAATGCTCCATGACCAATGTCATCACAATAATCAATGAAACTTGTCAGACCAATGTTCCATGCCCCTGTTATCACATTGCTCCATGCCCTTGTCATCACAATGCTCCATGAACCCTGTCATCACAGTGCTCCCTGACTCCAGTCACCACAATGATTCATGCCATTGTCATCACAATGTTCAATGAAATCTCTCATCACATTGCTCCATGCCCTTGTCTTCACAATGCTCCATTACACCTGTCATAACAATGCTCCATGACCCCTGCCATCACAATTTTCCACGGTCTTGTCATCACAAGGCACCATGACCCTTGTCATCACAAGTCTCCATGACCCTTGTCATCACAATGCACCAAGACCTCTGTAATCACAATTCTCCATGACCAGTTTCATCTCAATGCTCCATGAACACTGTCATCACAATGCACCATGCCCATCATCATAATGATTCATGCTATTGTAATCACAATGAAATAAAAATGCTCCATGACCTCTGTCATCACAATGCTCCAAAGCCTTCTGAACACAATGTTCCATAACACTTGTCATCACAATACCCCATGACACTTGTCATCACAATTATGCAAGGACTTCTCATCACAATGCTCCATGACCTTTGTCACCACAATGCTCAATACATATTACATCACAATGTTCCCTGACACTTGTAATCAGTATGCTCCTTGAACACTGTCATGACAAGGATCCATGCCTATTTCATCACAATGATCCATTCCCTTTTCATCACAATGATCCAAGACCCCTCTTATCAAAATGATCTGTGACTTCAGTCATCACAATGCTTCATGACATTTGTCATCACAATGGTCCATGACCTGGTCACACAAAGCTCTGTGACCTTTGTCACCACAATGCTCCATGAAATTTTTATCACAATGCTCTGTGACCCTTGTCATCCCAAAGCTCCATGCCTTTGTCAGCACAATGCTCCATGACCCTTGTCATCACAATGCTTGAGGTGCGTCTCAGCACAATGCTCCATAACACATGTCATCACAATGCACCATGCACTTGTCATCACAATGCTCCACATCCTTGTCATCAAAATGCTCCATAAACCTTGTGATCACAATGCTCCATGCACTTCTCCTCAAAATGCCTTCTCACCACTGATATCACAATGTTCCATCACTAGTCATCACAATACTCCCTCACCCCTGTCATCACAATATTCCATGACCCCTGTAATCACAATTCTCCTTGCCCTTGTCATCACAAAGCTCCATGACGCATGTCATTAGAATGCTCCATTGCCTTCTCATCACAATGCTCCATGCCCTTGTCATCACAATGCTCCAACACCACTGTAATCACAATGCTCCATGCTCCTTTTCATCTCAATGCTTCATGAACCCTGTCATCACAATGCATCGTGCCCATCACCATAATATTTCATGCTATTGTCATCACAATGAAATCAAAATGCTCAATGACCTCTGTCATCACAATGCACCAAACCCTTCTGATCACAATGTTCAATAACACTTGTCATCACAATGCCCCATGACGCTGGTCGTCATAATTATCCATGGTCTTCTCATCTTAATGCTCCATGATCTTTGTCATCACAATGCTCAATACACTTATCATCACAATGCTCCCTGACAGTTGTAATAAGAATGCTCCTTGAACCCTGTCATGACAAGGCTCCATGCATTTTTCATCACAATGATCCATTCCCTTTTCATCAAAATGCTCCAAGACCACTGTAATCACAATGCTCCATGTCCTTGTCATCACAAAACTCCATGACGCATGTCATCAGAATGCTCCATTGCCTTCTCATCACAATGCTCCATTTCCCCTGTCATCACAATGCTCCGTGACTCCAGTTATCACAATGCTTCATGACCTTTGTACTCACAATGGTCCATGCCCTCGTCACACAAGGCTCTGTGACCTTTGTCACCACAATGCTCCATGTCCTTGTCATCTCAATGCTCCATGCCCACTGTCATCACAATAATCCATGAAAATTGTCAGACCAATGTTCCATGCCCCTTTAATCACAATGCTCCATGCCCTTGTCATCACAATGCTCCATGACCCCTGTCATCACAATGCTACGTGACTCCAGTCATCACAATGATTCATGCCCTTTCTCATCACAATGGTCCATGCCGTCGTCACACAAGGCTCTGTGATCTTTGTCACCACAATGCTCCATGAAATTTTCATCACAATTCTCTGTGTCCCTTGACATCACAATGCTCCATGCCTTTGTCAGCACAATGCTCCATGACACTTGACATTAAAATGCTCCATGCGCTTGTCAGCACAATGCTCCATGACCCATGTCATCACAATGTGCCATGCTCTTTTCATCACAATGCTCCACATCCTTTTCGTCGCTATCCTCCATAAAACTTGTCATCACAATGCTCCATGCACTTCTCATCAAAATGCTCTCTCACCACATATATCACAATGTTCCATCACTAGTCATCACAATACTCGCTCACCCCTGTCATCACAATGTTCCATGACCACTGTCATCACAGTGCTACATGCCCTTATCATCACAATGCTCCATGACCCCTGACATCACAATGTTCCATAACCCCTGTCACAAAATGTTCCATGACCCATTTCAACACAATGCTTCATGACCCCTGACATCACAATTTTCCATAACCCCTGTCATCAAAATATTCCATGACCCTTTTATTGAAATTGCTCCGTGATCCTGTCATCACAATGATCCCTGCCCTTCTAATCACAATGCACCACGCCCTTGTCATCAAAATGCCCCATGACATTTGTCATCACAAAGCTCCATGACCATTTGCGTCACAATGCTCCATGCCATTGTCATCACAATACTCAATGAAATCTCTCATCACATTGCTCCATGCCTTTGTCATCACAATGCTCCATTACACCATTCATAATTATGCTCCATGACCCCTGCCATCACAATGTTCCACGGACTTGTCATCACAAGGCTCCATGACCCTTGTCATCACAATGCTCCAAGACCTCTGTAATCACAATTCTCCATGCCACTTTTCATCTCAATGCTCCATGAACACTGTCATCACAATGCACCATGCCCATCATCATAATGATTCATGCTATTGTCATCACAATGAAATCAAAATGCTCCATGTCCTCTGTCATCACAATGCTCCAAACCTTTCTGATCACAATGTTCCATAACACTTGTCATCACAATCCCCATGACGCTTGTCATCACAATTATGCAAGGTCTTCTCATCAGACTGCTCCATGACCTTTGTCACCACAATGCTCAATACACTTGGTATCACAATGCTCGCTGACACTTGTCATCAGTATGGTCCTTGAACACTGTCATGACAAGGCTCCATGCATTTTTCATCACAATGATCCATTCCCTTCTCATCACTATGCTCCAAGACCCTTGTAATCACAATGCTCCATGTCCTTGTCATCACAAACCTCCATGACGCATGTCATCAGAAGGCTGCATTGCCTTCTCACCACAATGCTCCATGCCCTTTTAACCACATGGCTTCAAAACCCCTGTAATCTCAATGCTCCATGCACCTTTTCATCAGAATGCTCCATGCCCTTGTCAACACAATGCTCCATGACCCTTGTCATCACAATGTTCCAAGCAATTGTCATCAAAATGCTCCATTACCTTTGTCATCACAATCCTCCATGACACTTGGTGTCACAATGCTCCATGCCATTGTCATCACAATGGACAATGACATATGTCATCACAATGCTCCCTGACACCTGTCTTCACAATACTCCATGACTTGTCATCACAATGTTCCATGCCCTTGTCATCACAACAATCCATGAAACATGTCAGACCAAAGTTCCATGCCCCTGTCATCACAATGCTCCATGCTCTTGTCATCACAATGCTCCATGACCCCTGTCATCACAATGCTCCGTGACTCCAGTCATCACAATGCTTCATGACCTTTGTCCTCACAATGGTCCATGCCCTCGTCACACAAGGCTCTGTGACTTTTGTCACCACAATGCTCCACGCCCCTGTCATCTCAATGCTCCATGCCCACTGTCATCACAATAATCCATGAAACTTGTCAGACCAATGTTCCATGCCCCTGTCATCACATTGCTCCATGCCCTTGTCATCACAATGCTACATGACACCTGTCATCACCGTGCCCCGTGACTCCAGTCATCACAATGATTCATGGCCATTGTCATCACAATGTTCAATGAAATCTCTCATCACATTGCTCCATGCCCTTGTCATCACAATGCTCCATTACACCTGTAATAACAATGCTCCATGACCCCTGCCATCACAATGTTCCATGGCCTTGTCATCACAAGGCTCCATGACCCTTGTCATCATAATGCTCCAAGACCTCTGTAATCACAATTCTCCATGCTCCTTTTCATCTCAATGCTCCATGAACTCTGTCATCACAATGCACCTTGCCCATCATCATAATGATTCATGCTATTGTAATCACAATGAAATTAAAATGCTCCATGACCTCTGTCATCACAATGCTCCAAACCCTTCTGAACACAATGTTCCATAACACTTGTCATCACAATACCCCATGACGATTGTCATCACAATTATGCAAGGTCTTCTCATCACAATGCTCCATGACCCTTGTCATCACAATGCTCGATGCGCATGTCAGCACAATGTTCCATAACCCATGTCATCACAATGCACCATGCACTTGTCATCACAATGCTCCACATCCTTGTCATCAAAATGCTCCATAAACCTTGTAATCACAATGCTCCATGCACTTCTCCACAAAATGCCTTCTCACCACTGATATCACAATGTTCCATCACGCGTCATCACAATACTCCCTCACCCCTGTCATCACAATATTCCATCACCCCTGTAATCACAATTCTCCATGCCCTTGTCATCACAAAGCTCCATGACGCATGTCATTAGAATGCTCCATGGCCTTCTCATCACAATGCTCCATGCCCTTGTCATCACAATGCTCCAACACCCCTGTAATCACAATGCTCCATGTCCTTTTCATCATAAAGCTCCATGACGCATGTCATCAGAATGCTCCATTGCCTTCTCATCACAATGCTCCATGCCCTTGTAATCACATTGCTTCAAAGCCCCTGTAATCTCAATGCTCCATGCACCTTTTCATCAGAATGCTCCATGCCCCTTTCATCACAATGCTCGGTGCGCATGTCGGCACAATGCTCCATAACCCATGTCATCACAATGCACCATGCACTTGTCATCACAATGCTCCACATCCTTGTCATCAAAATGCTCCATGACCCTTGTCATCACAATGCTCCATGATCCCTGTCATCACAATGCTCCATGACACCTGTCATCACAATGCTCCATGCCCCTTGTCATTACAGTGCTCCATGACGCTCGTCATCAAAATTATCCATGGTCTTCTCATCACAATGCTCTACGGTCTTGCCTTCACAATGCTCCAAGACACTTCTCATCACAATGTTACATGCTCTTGTCATCACAGGTCTCCATGCACTTGACATAGCAATGCTCCATGAACCCTGTCATAGCAAGCTCCATGTGCTTTTCATCACAGTGCTTCAGGAACTTGTCATCAAAATTCTCAATGGCCTTTGTCATCACAATGATCCATGCCCTTGTCATCACAATGCTCCAAACCCCTGTCATCACAATGCTCCATTAACATTGTCATCACATTCCTCCATGACACTTGGCATCACAATACTCCATGCCATTGTCATCACAATGGACCATGACATATGTCATCTCTTGCCCCCAGACCCCTGTCTTCACAGTACTCCATGACCTTCTCATCACAGTGCTCCATGCTCTTCTCATCAGAATGCGCCTTGCCCCCTGTCATCACAATAAACAATGAAACTTGTCAGACCAATGCACCATGCCCCTGTCATCAGAATGCTCCATACCCTTGTCATCACAATGTTCTGTGACTCCAGTCATCACAATGATTCATGACCTTTGTCATCACAATGGTACTTAACCTCGTCATCACAAGGCTCTGTGACCATTGTCACCACAATGCTCCATGAACTTTTCATCACAATGCTCTGTGACCGTTGTCATCATAAGGTTCCATGAATTTGTCAGCACAATGCTCCATGACCATTGTCATCACAACGCTCCATGCACTTCTCATCAAAATGCTTTCTCACCACTGATATCACAATGTTCCATCAGTAGTCATCACAATACTCCCTCACCACTGTCATCACAATTTTCCATGACCTCTGTCATCACAATGCCAGATGCCATATCATCCCAATGCTCCATGACCCCTGACATCAAAATGATCCATATCCTCTGTCATCAGAATGCTCCATCACCTTTTTCATCACAATGCTCCAAGACCCCTGACATCTCAATGTTCCATAACCACTGTCATCAAAATGTTCCATGACCCTTTTCATCAAATTGCTCCATGACCTTGTCATCACAATGCACCATGTCCATCATCATAATGCTTCATGCTATTGTCATCACAATGAAATCAATATGCTACATGAACTCTGTCATCAAAATGCACCAAACCCTTGTGATCACAATGTTCCATAACCATTGTCATCACAATGCACCATGACGCTCATCATCACAATTATCCATGGTCTTCTCATCACAGTGCTCCATGACCTTTGTCATCACAACGCTCAATACACTTGTCATCACAATGCTCCCTGACACTTGTCATCAGTATGCTCCTTGAACCCTGTCATGACAAGGCTCCATGCCTTTTTCATCACAATGATCCATACCATTTTCATCACAATGCTCCAAGACCCCTGTAATCACAATGCTCCATGACCTTTAATCACAAAGCTCCATGATGCATGTCATCAGAATGCTCCATGGCCTTCTCATCACATTGCTCCATGTCCTTGTCATCACAGTGCTCCAAGACCCCTGTCATCTCAATGTTCTGTGACTCCAGTCATCATAAGGCTTCATGACATTTGTCATCACAATGGTCCATGTCCTCGTCACACAGGGCTCTGTGACCTTTCTAACCACAATTCTCCATGAACTTTTCATCACAATGCTCTGTGATCCTTGTCATCACCATGCTCCATGTCTTTGTCAGCACAATGCTCCATGACCCTTTTCATCACAATGCTCCATGCGCTTGTGAGCACAATGCTCCACAACCCATGTTATCACAATGCGCCATGTGCTTGTCATCACAGTGCTCCACATCCTTGTCATTACAGTGCTCCAAAAACCTTGTCATCACAATGCTCCATGCACTTCTCATTAAAATGCTCTCTCCCCCCTGTCATCACAATGTTCCATGATCCGTGTCATGACAATGCTACATGACCTTATCATCACAATGCTCCATGAACCCTGACATCACAATGTTCCATAACCCCTGTCACCAAAATGCTCCATGACCATTTTCATCAAAATGCTCCATTACCCCTCACATCACAATGTTCCATAACCACTGTCATCAAAATATTCCATGATACTTTTCATCAAATTGCTCCATGACCCTGTCATCAAAATGCTCCCTGCCCTTCTCATCACAATGCACCACGACCTTGTCATCAAAATGCTCCATGAACTTTGTCATCACAAACTCCATGACCCTTGGCATCACAATGCTCCATGCCATTTTCATCACAATGTTTCATGACCCCTGTAATCACAATGCTCCATGAACATTTTCATCAGAATGCTCCATGAGACTTGTCATCACAAGGCTCCATGGTTTTCTCATCACAATGCCCCAGGACCTTGTCATCACAGTGCGCCATTACCCTGTCATCACAATACTCCATGAACATTTTCAGCCCAATGCTCCATGACCTTCTTACCACAATGCTCCATGACCCTGTCATCACAATGCTCCATGACCAATGTCATCACAGAGCTCCATGACGCTCGTCATCACAATTATCCGTGATCTTCTCATCACAATGCTCCACGGTCTTGCCATCACAATGCTCCATGCCCTGGTCATCACAGTGCTCCATGTCCCATGTCATCACAATTCTCCACGTCCTTGTCATCACAATGCTCCATGACACTTCTTATCACAATGTTACATCATATTTTCATCACAATTCTCCATGGACTTGTCATCGCAATGCTCTATGACCCCTGTCATAGCAAGCTCCATGCGCTTGTCATCACAAAGCTTCACGACGTTGTCATCAAAATTCTCAATGGCACTTGTCATCACAATGCTCCATGACCCTTGTCATCACAATGTTCCAAGCCCTTGCCATCAAAATGCTTCATTACATTTGTCATCACAATCCTCCATGACACTTTGTATCACAGTGCTCCATGCCATTGTCATCACAATGGACAATGACATATGTCATCACAATGCTCCCTGACTCCAATCATCACAATGCTTCATGACGTTTGTCATCACAATGGTCCATGCCCTCGTCACACAAGGCTATGTGACCTTTGTCACCACAATGCTCCATGCCCTTGTCATCACAATGCTTCATGCCCACTCTCATCACAATAATCCCTGAAACTTGTCAGACCAATGATCCATGCCCTCTTCACACAAGGCTCGGTGATCATTGTCACCATAATGCTCCATGAACTTTTCATCACAATGCTATTTGTCCCTTGTCATCACAATGCTCCATGCCTTTGTCAGCACACTGCTCCCTTACCCATGTCATCAAAATGCGCTATGGGCTTGTCATCACAATGCTCCACATCCTTTTCATCGCTATGTTCCATAAAACTTGTCATCACAATGCTCCATGCACTTCTCATCAAAATGTTCTCTTTACACATATATCACAATGTTCCATCACTAGTAATCACAATACTCCCTCACCCCTGTCATCACAATGTTCCATGACCCCTGTCATCATAGTGCTACATGCCCTTATCATCACAATGCTCCATGACCCCTGACATCACAATGTTCCATAACCCCTGTCATCAAAATATTCCATGACGCTTTTCATCAAATTGCTCCATGACTCTGTCATCACAATGCTCCCTGCCCTTCTCATCACAATGCACCACGCAATTGTCATCAAAATGCCCCATGACCTTTGGCATCACAAAGCTCCATTAACCCTGTCATAACAATGATCCATGAGCCCTGCCATCAAAAGGTTCCGCGGCCTTGTCATCACAAGCCTCCATGACCCTTGTCATCACAGTGCTCCAAGACCCCTGTAATCACAATGCTCCATGCCCCTTTTCATCTCAATGCTCCATGAACCCTGTCATCACAATGCACTGTGTCCATCACCATAATATTTCAATGTGTGGTCATCAAAATGAAATCAAACTGCTCAATAACCTCTGTCATCACAATACACCAACCCGTTCAGATCAAAGTGTTCCATAACACTTGTCATCACAATTCCCCATGAGGCTGGTCATCACAATTATCCATGGAATTCTCATCACAATGCTCCATGATCTTTGTCATCACAATGCTCAATATACTTATCATCACAATGCTCCCTGACTGTTGTCATCAGTATGCTCCTTGAACCCTGTCATGACAAGGCTCCATGCAGTTTTCATCACAATGATCCATTCCCTTTTCATCACAATGCTCCAAACCCCTGCAATCACAATGCTCCATGTACATGTCATCACAAAGCTCCATGACGCATGTCATCAGAATGCTCCATTGCCTTCTCATCACAATACTCCATGCCCTTGTCATCACAATGTTCCATGCCCTTGTCATCACAATGCACCATGCCCACTGTCATCACAAGAATCCATGAAACTTGTCAGACCAATGTTCCATGTCCCTGTCATCGCAATGCTCCATGCCCTTGTCATCACAATGTTCCATGTTCCCTGTCATCACAATGCTCCGTGACACCAGTCATCACAATGCTTCATGACCATTGTCTTCACAATGGTCCATGCCCTCGTCACCCAAGTCTCTGTGACCTTTGTCACCACAATGCTCCATGTCCTTGTCATCACAAAGCTCCATGACGCATGTCATCAGAATGCTCCATTGCCTTCTCATCACAATACTCCATGCCCTTGTCATCACAATGTTCCATGCCCTTGTCATCACAATGCACCATGCCCACTGTCATCACAAGAATCCATGAAACTTGTCAGACCAATGTTCCATGTCCGTGTCATCGCAATGCTCCATGCCCTTGTCATCACAATGTTCCATGTCCCCTGTCATCACAATGCTCCGTGACACCAGTCATCACAATGCTTCATGACCATTGTCTTCACAATGGTCCATGCCCTCGTCACCCAAGTCTCTGTGACCTTTGTCACCACAATGCTCCATGTCCTTGTCATCACAAAGCTCCATGACGCATGTCATCAGAATGCTCCTTTGCCTTCTCATCAAAATGCTCCTTGCCCTTGTCATCACAATTTTTCAAAACCCCTGTAATCACAGTGCTCCATGCACCTTTTCATCAGAATGCTCCATGACCCTTTTCATCACAATGCTCCATGACCCCTGACATCTCAATGTTCCATAACCCCTGTAATCAAAATGTTCCATGACACTTTTCATCAATTTGTTCCAAGACCCTGTCATCACAATGCTCCCTGCCCTTCTCATCACAATGCACCACGACCTTGTCATCAAAATGGTCCATGACCTTTGTCATCACAAATCTCCATCACCCTTGGCATCACAATGTTCCATGCCATTTCATCACAATGCTACATGAAACCTCTCATCACATTGCTCCATGCCCTTGTCAGCAGAATGCTCCATGACGCTTGTCATCACAATGCTCGATACTCTTCTCATCACAATGCTCCATGCACTTGTAATTACAATCCCCCCTTACACATGTATCACAGTGTTCCGTGCGCTAGTCATCACAATGCTCCATGCCGAATCTCATCACAATAATCCATGAAATTTTCAGACTAATGTTCCATGGCCTTGTCATCACAATGCTCCATTACCCCTGTCATGACAATGCTCCCTGACCCCAGCCATCACAATGTTCCACAGCCTTGTCATCCAAGGCTCCATGACCCTTGTCATCACAATGCTCCAAGACCCGTGTAATCACAGTGCTCCATGCCCCTTGTCATTACAGTGCTCCATGACGCTCGTCATCACAATTATCCGTGATCTTCTCCTCACAATGCTCCATAGTCTTGCCATCACAATGCTCCATGCCCCTTTTCATTACAGTGCTCCATGACGCTCGTCATCACAATTATCCGTGATCTTTTCATCACAATGCTCCACGGTCTTGCCATCACAATGCTCCATGCCCTGGTCATCACAATGCTCCATTTCCCATGTCATCACAATTCTCCATGTATTTATCATCACAATGCTCCTTGACACTTCTTATCACAATGTTACATGATCTTGTCATCACAATTCTCCATGCACTTGTCATCGCAACGCTCTGTGAACCCTGTCATAGCAAGCTCCATGCGCTTGTCATCACAATGCTTCATGACGTTGTCATCAAAATTCTCAATGGCCCTTGTCATCACAATGCTCCATGCCCTTGTCATCACAATGTTCCATGACGCTTGTCATCACAGTGTCCCAAGACCTTGTCATCAAAGTGCTGCATTACTTTTTTCATCACAATCCTCCATGAAACTTGGAATCACAATGCTTCATGCCATTGTCATCACAATGGACAATGACATGTCATCACAGTGCTCCCTGACACCTGTCTTCACAATACTCCATGACCTTGTCATCACAATGTTACATGCCCTTGTCATCACAATATGCCATGCCCACAGTCATCACAATAATCCATGAAACTGCTCAGACCAATGATCCATGCCCCTGTCATCACAATGCTTCATGCCCTTGTCATCACAAAGCTCCATGACGCATGTCATCAGAATGCTCCATGGCCTTCTCATTCACGATACTCCATGCCCTTGTCATCAAAATTCTCCTAGACCCCTGTAATCAGAATGCTCCAAGGCCCTTTTCATCTCAATGCTCCATGCCCAACATCATAATGCTTCATGCTATTGTCATAAAAATGAAATCAAAATGCTCCATGACCTCTGTCATCACAATGCACCAAACCCTTGTGATCACAATGTTCCATAACACTTGTCATCACAATGCCCCATGACGCTGGTCATCACAATTATCCATGGACTTCTCATCACAGTGCTCCATGATCTTTGTCATCACAATGCTCAATACACTTATCATCACAATGCTCCCTGACTATTGTCATCTGTATCCTCCTTGAACCCTGTCATGACAAGTCTCCATGCATTTTTCATCACAATGATCCATTCCCTTTTCATCACAATGCTCCAAGACCCGTGTAATCACAATGCTCCATATCCTTGTCATCACAAAGCTCCATGACGCATGTCATCAGAATGCTCCATGCCCTTGTCATCACAATGCTTCAAAACCCCTGTAATCACAATGCTCCATGTACATTTTCATCAGAATGCTCTATGACCCTTTTCATCAAAATGCTCCATGACCCCTGACATCACAATGTTCCATAACCCCTGTCATCAAAATGTTCCATGACGCTTTTCATCAATTTGCTCCATGACTCTGTGATCACAATGCTCCCTGCCCTTCTACTCACAATGCACCATGACCTTGTCATCAAAATGCTCCATGACCTTTGTCATCACAAAACTACATGACCCTTGGCATCACAGTGCTCCATGCCATTTCATCACAATGCTACATGAAACCTCTCATCACACTGCTCCATGCCCTTGTCAGCACAATGCTCCATGAAGTTTGTCATCACAATGCTCGATACTCTTCTCATCACAATGCTCCATGCCCTTGTCATTACAATCCTCCATGACACATGTATCCCAGTGTTCCTTGCCCTAGTCATCACAATGCTCCATGCCGAATCTCATCACAATAATCAATGAAATTTTCAGACCAATGTTCCATGCCCTTGTCATCACAATGCTCCATTACCCCTGTCATCACAATGCTCCATTACCCCTGTCATAACAATGCTCCATGACCCCTGCCATCTCAACGTTCCACGGCCTTGTCATCCAAGGCTCCATGACCCTTGTCATCACAATGCTCCAAGACACCTGTAATCACAATGCTCCATGCCCTTGTCGTCACAGAGATGCATGATGCATGTCATCAGAATGCTCCATGGCCTTCTCATCACAATGCTCCATGCCCTTGTCATCACAATGCTCCAAGACCCCTGTAATCACAATGCTCCATGCCCTTATTCATCAGAATGCTCCATGAGACTTGTCATCACAAGGCTCCTTGGTCTTCTCATCACACTGCTCCAGGACCTTTTCATCACAATGCTGCATTCCCTTGTCATTACAATGCTCCTTGACCACTATCATCACAATACACCCTGAACATTTTCAGCCCAATGATCCATGACCTTCTCATCACAATGCTCCATGACCCTTGTCATCACAATGCTCCATGACCCTTGTCATCACAATGTTCCAAGCCCTTGTCATCAAAATGCTCCATTACCGTTGTCATCACAATCCCCCATGACACTTTGTATCACAATGCTCCATGCCATTGTCATCACAATGGACAATGACATAGGTCATCACAATGCTCCCTGACACCTGTCTTCACAATACTCCATGAACTTGTCATCACAACCTCCCATGACCTTGTCATCACAAAGCGCCATGCCCACTGTCATCCCAATAATCCATGAAACTTGTCAGACCATTTATCCATTCTGTCTTCACACAAGGCTCTGTGATCATTGTCACCACAATGCTCCATGAACTTTTCATCACAATGCTCTGTGTCCCATGTCATCCCAATGCTCTATGCCTTTGTCAGCACAATGCTCCATGACACATTTCATCAAAATGCTCCATGCGCTTGTCAGCACAATGTTCCATGACCGATGTCATCACATTGCGCCATGCGCTTTTCATCAAAATGCTCCTTGCGTTTGTCAGCACAATGTTCCATGACCCATGTCATCACATTGCGCCATGCGCTTTTCATCATAATGCTCCACATCCTTTTCATCGCTATGCTCCATAAAATTTGTCATCACAATGCTCCATTCACTTCTCCTCAAAATGCCTTCTCACCACTGATATCACAATGTTCCATCACTAGTCATCACAATACTCCCTCACCCCTGTCATCACAATATTCCATGAGCCCTGTAATCACAATTCTCCATGTCCTTGTCATCACAAAGCTCCATGACGCATGTCATCACAGTGCTCAATATACTTATCATCACAATGTTCCCTGACAGTTGTCATCAGTATGCTCCTTCAACCCTATCATGACAAGGCTCCATGCATTTTTCATCACAATGATCCTTTCCCTTTTCATCAAAATGCTACATGACCCCTGACATCACAATTTTCCAAAACCCCTGTAATCAAAATATTCCATGACATTTTTCAACAATTTGCTCCATGACCCTGTCATCACAATGCTCCCTGCCCTTCTCATCACAATGCACCACGACCTTTTCATCAAAATGCTCCATGACGTTTGTCATCACAAAGCTCCATGACCCTTGGCATCACAATGCTCCATGCCATTTCATCACAATGCTACATGAAACCTCTCATCATATTGCTACATGCCCTTGTCAGCACAATGCTCCATGACGCTTGTCATCACAATGCTCGATACACTTCTCATCACAATGCTCCATGCCCTTGTCATTACAATTCTCCATGACACATGTATCACAGTGTTCCGTGCCCTAGTCATCACAATGCTCCATGCCGAATCTCATCACAATAATCCATGAAATTTTCAGACCAATGTTCCATGCCCTTGTCATCACAATGCTCCATTACCCCTGTCATAACAATGCTCCAAGACACATGCCATCACAATGCTCCACGGCCTTGTCATCCAAGGCTCAATGACCCTTGTCATCACAGTGCTCCAAGACCTCTGTAATCACAATGCTCCATGCCCTTGTCGTCACAATGATTCATGACGCATGTCATCAAAATGCTCCGTGGCCTTCTCATCACAATGCTCCATTCCCTTGTCATCACAGTGATCCAAGACTCCTGTAATCACAATTCTCCATGCCCCTTGTCATTACAGTGCTCCATGACGCATGTCATCAGAATGCTCCATGGCCTTCTCACCACAATGCTCCATGCCCTTGTCATCACAATGCTCCAACACCCCTGTAATCACAGTGCTCCATGCCCCTTTTCATCTCAATGCTCCATGAACCCTGTCATCACAATGCACCGTGCCCATCACCATAATATTTCATGCTAATTTCATCACAATGAAATCAAAATGCTCAATGACCTCTGTCATCACAATGCACTAAACCCTTCTGATCACAATGTTCCATTAAACTTGTCATCACAATGCCCCATGACGCTGGTCATCACAATTATCAATGGTCTTCTCATCACAATGCTCCATGATCTTTGCATCACAGTGCTCAATACACTTATCATCACAATGCTCCCTGACAGTTGTCATCAGTATGCTCCTTGACCCTGTCATGACAAGGCTCCATGCATTTTTCATCACAATGATCCATTCAATTATCATCACAATGCTCCAAGACCCATGTCATCACAATACTCCATGTCCTTGTCATCACAAACCTCCATGACACATGTCATCAGAATGCTCCATTGCCTTCTCATCACCATGCTCCATGCACTTTTAATCACATTGCTTCAAAACCCCTGTAATCTCAATGCTCCATGCACCTTTTCATCAGAATGCTCCATGCTCTTGTCATCACAATGCTCCATGACGCTTGTCATCACAATGTTCCAAGCCCTTGTCATCAAAATGCTCCATTACATTTGTCATCACAATCCTCCATGACACTTGGTATCACAATGCTCCATGCCATTGTCATCACAATGGACAATGACATATGTCATCACAATGCTCCCTGACACCTGTCTTCACAATACTCCATGAACTTGTCATCAAAATGTTCCATGCCCTTGTCATCACAATGCGCCATGCCCACTGTCATCACAATATTCCATGAAACATGTCAGACCAATGTTCCATGCCCCTGTCATAACATTGCTCCATGCCCTTGTCATCACAATGCTCCATGACCACTGTCATCACAATGCTCCTTGACTCCAGTCATCACAATGATTCATGATCTTTGTCCTCACAATGGTCCATGCCCTCGTCACACAAGGCTCTCTGATCTTTGTCACCACAATGCTCCATGAAATTTTCATCACAATGCTCTGTGTCCCTTGTCATCACAATGCTCCATGCCTTTGTCAGCACAATGCTCCATGACACATGTCTTCAAAATGCTCCATGCGCGTGTCAGCACAATGTTCCATAAGCCATGTCATCACAATGCACCATGAACTTGTCATCACAATGCTCCACATCCTTGTCATCAAAATGCTCCATAAACCTTGTCATCACAATGCTCCATGCACTTCTACTCAAGATGCCTTCTCACCACAGATATCACAATGTTCCATCACTAGTCATCACAATACTCCCTCACCCCTGTCATCACAATATTCCATGACCCCTGTACTCACAATTCTCCATGCCCTTGTCATCACAAAGCTCCATGACGCATGTCATCAAAATACTCCCTGACCTTCTCATCACAATGCTCCAGCACCCATGTAATCACAATGCTCCATGCCCCTTTTCATCGCAACGCTCCATGAGCCCTGTCATCACAATGCACCGTGCCCATCACCATAATATTTCATGCTATTGTCATCACAATGAAATCAAAATGCTCAATGACCTCTGTCATCACAATGCACCAAACCCTTCTGATAACAACGTTCCATAACACTTGTCATCACAATGCCCCATGAGGCTGATCATCACAATGATCCATGCCCTTTTCGTAACATTGCTCCAAGACCCCTGTAATCACAATGCTCCATGTCCTTATCATCTCAAAACTCCATGACGCATGTCATCAGAATGCTCCATTGTCTTCTCATCACAATGATCCTTGCCCTTGTCATCGCAATGCTTCAAAACCCCTGTAATCACAATGTTCCATGCACCTTTTCTACAGAATGCTCCATGACACTTTTCATCAAAATGCTCCATGACCCCTGACATGACAATCTTCCATAAGCCCTGTCATAAAAATGTTCCATGATACTTTTCATCAGTTTGCTCCATGACCCTGTCATCACAATGCTCCCTGCCCTTCTCATCATAATGCACCACGACCTTGTCATCAAAATGCTCCATGACCTTTGTCATCACAAAGCTCCATCACCCTTGGCAACACAATGCTCCATGCCATTTCATCACAATGCTACATGAAACCTCTCATCACATTGCTTCATGCCCTTGTCAGCACAATGTTCCATGACGCTTGTCATCACAATGCTCGATACTCTTCTCATCAGAATGCTCCATTCCCTTGTCATTACAATCCTCCATGACACGTGTATCACACTGTTCCGTGCCCTACTCATCACAATGCTGCATGCCGAATCTCATCACAATAATCCATGAAATTTTCAGATCAATGTTCCATGCCCTTGTCATCACAATGCTCCATTACCCCTGTCATAACAATGCTCCATGACCCCTGCCATCATAATGTTCCACGGCCTTGTTATCCAAGGCTCCATGACCCTTGTCATTCACGATGCTCCAAGACCCATGTAATCACAATGCTCCATGACCTTGTCATCACAAAGATCCATGACCCATGTCATCAGAATGCTCCATGGACTTCACATCACAATGCTCCATGCCCTTGTAATCACAATGCTCCAAGACCCCTGTAATCACAATGCTCCATGCCCCTCTTCATCAGAATGCTCCATGTGACTTGTCATCACAAGGCTCCATGGTATTCTCATCACACTGCTCCAGGACCTTGTCATCACAATGGTTCTTTCCCTTGTCGTCACAATGCCCCTTTACCCCTGTCATCACAATACTCCATGCATATTTTCATCCCAATGCTCCATGACCTTCTCATCACAATGCTCCATGACATTTGTCATCACAGTTTTCCATGCCCTCTTCACACAAGGCTCTTTGACCTTTGTCACCACAGTGCTCCATGCCCTTGTCATCACAATGCTCCATGCCAAATCCCATCACAATAATCCATGAAACTTGTCAGACCAATATTCCATGCCCCTGTCATCACATTGCTCCATGCCCTTGTCATCACAATGCTCCATGACCCCTTTCATCACAATGCTCCATGATTCCAGTCATCACAATGCTTCATGACCTATCTCATCACTATGGTCAATGCCCTTGTCACACAAGGCTCTGTGATCTTTTTCACCACAATGCTCCATGAATATTTCATCACAATGCTCTGTGTCCCTTGTCATCAAAATGCTCCATGCCTTTGTCAGAACAATGCTCCATGACACTTGTCATCAAAATGCTCCATGTGCTTGTCAGCACAATGCTCCATGACCCATGTCATCACAATGCGCCATGCGCTTGTCATCACAATACTGCACATCTTTATCATTGCTATGCTCCATAACACTTGTCATCAAAATGCTCCATGCACTTCTCATCAAAATGCTCTCTCACCACATATATCACAATGTTACATCACTAGTCATCACAATACTCCCTCACCCCTGTCATCACAGTGTTCCATGACCCCTGTCATCACAGTGCTACATGCCCTTATCATCACAATGCTGCATTACCCCTGACATCACAATGTTCCATAACCCCGTCACAAAATGCTCCATGACCCATTTCATCACAATGCTTCATGAACCCTGACATCACAATGTTCCATAATACCTGTCATCATAATATTCCATGACCCTTTTCTTCAACTTGCTCCATGACCCTGTCATCACAATGCTCCCTGTCCTTCTCATCTCAATGCACAATGCCCTTGTCATCAAAATGCCCCATGACCTTTGTCAACACAAAGCTCCATGCCATTGTCATCACAGTGCTCAATGAAATATCTCATCACATTGCTCCATGCCCTTGTCATCACAATGCTCCTTTACACCTGTCATAACAATGCTCCATGACCCCTGCCATCACAATGTTCCACGGCCTTGTCATCACAAGGCTCAATGACCCTTGTCATCACAATGCTCCAAGACCTCTGTAATCACAATTCTCCATGCCACTTTTCATCTCAATGCTCCATGAACACTGTCATTACAATGCACCATGCCCATTATCATAATGATTCATGCTATTGTCATCAAAATCAAATTAACATGCTCCATGACCTCTGTCATCACAATGCTCCAAACCCTTCTGATCACAATGTTCCATAACACTTGGCATCACAATACCCCATAACGCTCGTCATCACAATTATGCAAGGTCGTCTCATCACAATGCTCCATGACCTTTGTCACCACAATGCTCAATACACTTGTCATCACAAAGCTCCCTGACACTTGTCATCAGTATGCTCCTTGAACACTGTCATGACAAGGATCCATGCCTATTTCATCACAATGATCCATTCCCTTTTCATCACAATGCTCCAAGACCCCTGTTATCACAATGCTCTGTGACTTCAGTCATCACAAACCTTCATGACAATTGTCATCACAATGGTCCTTGTCCTCGTCACACAAAGCTCTGTGACCTTTGTCACCACAATGCTCCATGAAATTTTAATCACAATGCTCTCTGATCCTTGTCATCACAAAGCTCCATGCCTTTGTCAGAACAATGCTCCGTGACCCTTGTCATCACAATGCTCGATGCGCGTGTCAGCACAATGCTCCACAACCGATGTCATCACAATGCGCCATGCACTTGTCATCACAATGCTCCACATCCTTGTCATCAAAATGCTCCATAAACCTTGTCATCACAATGCTCCAAGCACTTCTCCTCAAAATGCTCTCTCACCACTGATATCACAATGTTCCATCACTAGTCATCACAATACTCCCTCAGCCCTGTCATTACAATGTTCCATGACCCCTTTCATCACAATGCTCCATGACTCCTGACATCACAATGTTCCATAACCCCTGTAATCAAAATGCTCCGTGACTCTTTTCATCACAAAGCTCCATGACCACTGACATCACAGTGTTCTATAACCCCTGTCATCAAAATATTCCATGACCATTTTCATCAAATTGCTCCATGACCCTGTCATCACAATGCTCCCTGCCCTTCTCATCACAATGCAAAACGCCCTTGTCATCAAAATGCTCCATGACCTTTGTCATCACAAAGGTCCATGACCCTTGGCATCACAATGCTCCATTCCATTGTCATCAAAATGCTCCATGAACCCTCACATCACATTGCTCCATGCACTTGTCATTACAATCCTGCATGTTCTATGTATCACAGTGTTCCGTGCCCTTGTCATCACAATGTTCCATGCCCACTCTCCTCACAATAATCCATGAAAATGTTCAGACCAATGATCCATGACCTCTTCACACAAGGCTCTGTGATCATTGTCACCATAATTCTCCATGAACTTTTCATCACAATGCTGTTTTTCACTTGTCATCACGATGCTCCATGCCTTTGTCAGCACAATGCTCCATGACCCTTGTCATCACAATGCCCCAAGACCCCTGTAATCACAATGCTCTATGCATTTGTCATCACAAAGCTCCATGACGCATGTCATCAGAATGCTCCATGGCCTTCTCATCACAGTGCTCCATGCCCTTGTCGTCACAATGCCCCAACAACCCTGTAATCACAATGCTCCATGCCCCTTTTCATCTCAATGTTCCATGAATCCTGTCATCACAAATCACCGTGCCCATCACCATAATATTTCCTGCTATTGTCATCACAATGAAATCAAACTGCTCAATGACCTCTGTCATCACAATGCACCAAAGCCTTCTGATCACAATGTTCCATAACACTTGTCATCACAATGCCCCATGACGCTGGTCATCACAATTATCAATGGTCTTATCAAAATGCTCCATGACATTTGTCATCTCAATGCTCAATACACTTATCATCACAATGCTCCCGGACACTTATCATCAGTGTGCTCCTTGAACAGTGTCAAGAGAAGGCTCCATGCATTTTTCATCACAATGATCCATTCCCTTTTCATCACAATGCTCCAAGACCCCTGTAATCACAATGTTCCATGTCCTTGTCATCACAAATCTCCATGACGCATGTCATCAGAATGCTCCATTGCCTTCTCATCACAATGCTCCATGCCCTGGTCATCATAATGCTTCAAAATCCGTGTAATCACAATGTTCCTTGCACCTTTTCATCAGAATGCTCCATGACCCTTTTCATCAAAATGCTCCATGACCCCTGACATCACAATGTTCCATAACCCCTGTAATCAAAATGTTCCATCACACTTTTCATCAATTTGCTCCATGACCCTGTCATCACAATGCTCCCTGCCCTTCTCATCACAATGCACCACGATCTTGTCATCAAAATGGTCCATGACCTTTGTCATCACAAAACTCCATGACACTTGGCATCACAATGCTCCATGCCATTTCATCACAATGCTACATGAAACCTCTCATCACATGCACCATGCCCTTGTCAGCACAATCCTCCATGACGCTTGTCATCACAATGCTCGATTCTCTTCTCATCACAATGCTCCATGCCCTTGTCATTACAATACTCCATGACACATGTATCACAGTGTTCCGTGCCCTAGTCATCACAATGCTCCATGCCGAATCTCATCACAATAATCCATGAAATTTTCAGACCAATGTTCCGTGCCCTAGTCTTCACAATGCTCCATGCCGAATCTCATCACAATAATCCATGAAATTTTCAGACCAATGTTCCATGCCCTTGTCATCACAATGCTCCCTTACCCCGGTCATAACAATGCTTCATGACCCCTGCCATCACAATGTTCCACGGCCCTGTCATCCAAGGCTCCATGACCTTTGTCATCACAGTGCTCCAAGACGTCTCTAATCACAATGATCCATGCCCTTGTCGTCACAATGATTCATGACACATGTCATCAGAATGCTCCATGGCCTTCTCATCAAAATGCTCCATTCCCTTGTCATCACAATGCTCCAAGACCCCTGTAATCACAGTGCTCCATGCCCCTTGTCATTACAGTGCTCCATGACGCTCTTCATCACAATTATCCTTGATCTTCTCATCACAATATTCCACTGTCTTGCCATCACAATGCTCCATGCCCTGGTCATCACAATGCTCCATGTCCCATGTCATCACAATTCTCCACGTCCTTGTCATCACAATGCTCCATGACAGTTCTTATCACAATGTTACATGATTTTGTCATTACAATTCTCCCTGCACTTGTCATTGCAATGCTCTATGACCCCTGTCATGGAAAGCTCCTTGCGCTTTTCATCACAAAGTTTCACGATGTTGTCATCAAAATTCTCAATGGCCCTTTTCATCACAATGCTCCATGCACTTGTCATCACAATGCACCATGACCCTTGTCATCACAGTGTCCCAAGCCCTTGTCATCAAAATGCTCCATTACCTTTGTTATCTCAATCCTCCATGACATTTGTTATCACAAAGCTCCATGCCATTGTCATCACAATGGACAATAACATATGTCATCACAATGCTCCCTGACACCTGTCTTCACAATACTCCATGACCTTGTCATCACAATGTTCCATGCCCTTGTCATCACTATGCGCCATGCCCACTGTCATCACAATAATCAATGAAACTTGTCAGACCCATGTTCCATGCCCCTGTCATCACAATGCACCATGCCCTTTTCAGCACAATTCTACATGACGCATGTCATCACAATGATCGATACTCTTCTCATCACAATGCTCCATGCCCTTGTCATTACAATCCCCCATGACACATGTATCACAGTGTTCCGTGCCCTAGTCATCACAATGCTCCATGCCGAATCTCATCACAATAATCCATGAAATTTTCAGACTAATGTTCCATGCCCTTGTCATCACAATGCTCCATTACCCCTGTCATAACAATGCTCCATGACACCTGCCATCACAATGTTCCACGGCCTTGTCATCCAAGGCTCCATGACCCTTGTCATCACAGTCCTCCAAGACCCCTGTAATCACAATTTTCCATTCCATTGTCATCACAAAGATTCATGACCCATGTCATCACAATGCTCCGAGGCCTTCTCATCACAATGCTCCATGCCCTTGTCATCACAATGCTCCAAGACCCCTGTAATCACAATGTTCCATAACAATTGTCATCACAACGCTCCATGATGCCTGTCATCACAATACTCCATGCCCTTGTCATCAAAATGCTCCATGAACTTTGTCATCACAATGCTCAATACACTTGTCATCACAATGCTCCCTGACACTTTTCGTCAGAATGCTCCTTGAACCCTGTCATGAAAAGGCTCCATGCCTTTTTCATCACATGCTCCATCCCCTTTTCCTCACAATGCTCCATGCCATTGTCATCACAATGGACAATGACATATGTCATCACAATGCTCCCTGACACCTGTCTTCACAATGCTGCATGACGTTGTCATCACAATGCTCCATGCCCTTGTCATCACAAGGAGACACGCCCATTGCCATCACAATAATCCATGAAACTTGTCAGACCAAAGCTCCATGCCCCTGTCATCACAATGCTCCATGCCATTGTCATCACATTGATCCATGACTCCAGTCATCAAAATGCTTCATGACCTTGGTCATCACAATGGTCCATGCCATCGTCATCACAAGGCTCTGTGACATTTGTCACCACAATGCTCCATGAACTTTTCATCAAAATGCTTTGTGACACTTGTCATCACAATGCTCCATGCCTTTCTCAGCACAATGCTCCATGAAACTTGTCATCACAATGCTACATGCCCTTGTCAGCACAGTGCTCCATGACCTTTGTCATCACAATGCTCCAAGCCCTTGTCATCACAATGCTCCATTACCTTTGCCATCACAATCCTCCATGACACTTGGAATCACAATGCTCCATGCCATTGTCATCACAATGGGCCATGATTTATGTCTTCACAATGCTCCCTGACACCTGTCTTCATAATACTGCATGACTTTGTCATCACAATGCTCCGTGCCATTGTCATCACAATGTGCCATTCCCAGTGTCATCACAATAATCCTTGAAACTTGTAAGACCAATGCTCCATGCCCCTGTCATCACAATGCTCCATGCCCTTGTCATCACAATGCTCCATGACCCCTGTCATCACAATGCTCTGTGACTCCAGTCATCACAGTGCTTCATGAACTTTCTTATCGAAATGGTCCATGCCCTCGTCATCACAAGTCTCTGTGACCTTTGTCACCACAATGCTCCATGAACTTTTCATCACAATGCTCTGTGACCCTTGTCATCACAATTCTCTATGCCTTTCTCAGCACAAGGCTCCATGACCCTTGTCATCACAAAGCTCCATGCGCTTCTCAGCACAATACTCCATGACCCACGTCATCACAATGCGCCATGTGCCTGTCATCACAATGCTCCACATCCTTTGCATCACAATGCTGCTTAATCATTTTCATTACAGCGCTCCATGCACTTCTCATCAAAATGCTCTCTCACCACTGATATCACAATGTTCCATCACTATTCATTCAAATACTCCATCAGCCCTGTCATCACAATGTTCCATGGCCCCTGTCATTAAAATGCTACATGCACTTATCATCACAATGTTCGATGACCCCTGACATCACAATATTCCATAACCCCTGTCATCAAAATGCTCCATGACACTTTTCATCACAAAGCTCCATGACCACTGATATCACAATATCCCATAACCACTGTAATCTAAATATTCCATGACCCTTTTCACCAAATTACTCAATGACCCTGTCATCACAATGCTCCCTGCCCTTCTCATCACAATGCACGTCAACCTTGTCATCAGAATGCTCCATAACATTTGTCATCACAAAGCTCCATAACCCTGGGCATCACAATGCTCCATGCCATTGTCATCACAATTCTCCATGAACCATCTCATCACATTGCTCCATGACGTTGTCATCACAAAGCTCCATGACACTTGTCATCACAATGCTCCATGCCCACTCTCATCACAATAATCCATGAAACTTTTCAGACCAATGCTCCATGCCCTTGTCATCACAATGCTCCATTCCCCCTGTCATAACAATGATCCATGACACCTGCCATCACAAGGATCCACAGCCTTGTCATCACAAGGCTCCATGACCCTTTTCATCACAATGCTCCAAGACCCTGTAATCACAATGCTCCATGCAATTGTCATCAGAAAGCTGCATGACGCATGTCATCAGAATGCTCCGTGGACTTCTCATTCACTATGCTCCATGCCCTTTCATCACAATGCTCCAAGACCCATGTAATCACAATGCTCCATGCCCCTTTTAATCTCAATGCTCCAAGAACCCTGTCATCCCATGCACCATGCCCATCATCATAATGATTCATGCTATTGTCATCACAATGAAATCAATATGCTCCATGACATCTGTCATCACAAAGCTACATGACGCATGTCATCAGAATGCTCCATTGCCTTCTCATCACAATGCTCCATGCCCTTGTCATCACAATGTTCCAAGACCAATTTAATCACAATGCTCCATGCCCCTTTTCATCTCAATGCTCCATGAACCATGTCATCACAATGCACCATGCCCATCATCATAATGCTTCTTGCTATTGTCATCACAATGAAATCAAAATGCTCCATGACCTCTGTCATCACAATGCTCCAAATCGTTGTTATCACAATGTTCCATAACACTTGTCATCACAACGCCCCATGACGCTCGTCATCACAATTTTACAGGGGTTTCTCATCACAATGCTCCATGACCTTTGTCATCACAATGCTCAATACACTTGTCATCACAATGCTCCCTGACACTTGTCATCAGTATGCTCCTTGAACCCTGTCATGACAAGGCTCCATGCCTTTTCCATCACAATGATTCATGCCCTTTTCATCACAATGCTCCAAGACTCCTGTAATCACAATGCTCCTTGTCTTTGTCATCACAATGCTCCATGATGCATGTCATCAGAACGCTCTATGGTCTTCTCATCCAAATGCTACATGCCCTTGTCATCCCAATGCTCCAAGACTCTTGTAATCACAATGCTCCTTGCCCCTTTTCATCAGAATGCTCCATGAGTCTTGTCATCCCAAGGCTCCATGGTCTTCTCATCACAGTGCTCCAGGACCTTGTCATCACAGTGCTCCATGACTCCTGTCTTCACAATACTCCATGAACATTTTCAGCCCAAAGATCCATGACCTTCTCATCTCACTTCTCCATGACCCTTGTCATCACAATGCTCCATGACCTCTGTCATCACAACCCTCCATGACCCCTGACAACACAGTGATACGGGACTCTTGTCATCAAAATGCTCCATAACCCTTGTCATCACAATGATCCATGCCCTTTTCATCCCAATGCTCCATGATCCATGTAATCACAATGCTCCGTGAGGATTGTCATCACAGTGCTCCGTGACCCTTGTCATCACAATGCTCCATGCCTTTGTCAGCAAAATGCTACATGGCCTTGTCATCAAAATCCTCCATGAACCCTGGGATCACATTGCAACATGCTCTTGTCATCTCTGTCTTTATTTTCTGGTTTTTACAGATTTTCGGATGTCCCTTTTGACCGGTGGGAAGTGACAATTTTTGTAGTGTGGATTTATATTGTGGGGTTGCTTGATTGGCCAGAAAGGGCGTATGCCTTTTCTCCTGAATATATTCAGCAGAAAATGCATACGCCCTTTTTGGCCAAGTGCATCATTGTCGAACTTGTTACACTTTTCCTGTGCTTTAAAGGTGATTCCAGTTTAACTCTTGAAATATGTTTTCTGCAATTCGGCCTCATTTTCAAGTCTGCTTCGTTGCCTTCCCTCAAGAGATTTTTGGAAGAGAGTTGTCCTTTATAACTCTGCAGGTTTGTGAATTGCTGTGCCCCTGAGCTCCAATTTTCAACTCGTGTTTTTGTGAGCTGACCGCAAATCCACAATTTTGCTACAGGACCTATACTGGTTCCGGGGGTGCAGGCTGACGCTTTGGTTGATTCTTCCTTCCGGACGGGAAATTAGAGTGACATGTGTGCGTCCAAATGCCTACAGCTACTCTGTGATTCGTTCTCCCTCTTTCCTTTCATCCACTGTACAATTTGCAAACTGTGCGAACCAGTAGCTTATAGGGGCTGACTCTCCAAGTTAGGAGATTGATAGTAAAGCAGTTGGAATGCCAAACTGGAGCACAAGGAGAGGAAAAATTAGGAGCCTTTTAGAAATCTTTTGCCATCACAGGGTGTCCATTCTCTAGGTTTCCCATACATGTTATAACTGTAGTGATATTCCCTTCTACCTGGAGAGTTGGGACCCATGGAATGGGTGGCATGCATTACTGCTTTAAAGGATCTGCATTTTCTCACCCAATCTCACAAGTCCTCTCAGCCCCAAGTGTCCAGCCTTATGTCTCATCTATCTGTCTTTGCAGATTGTGTCATTCCAGGTTTCATCAGAACCCCTGAAGGAATTGTGTAAGAATTTCGCTGTTTTTTTTGTTTTGTTTTTGAAATTCATTTTTATAATGGGGTTGAGCTGATTTTCACCGACGTGTTTATGCCTGTCTAGACACACTTGATTCCCTTATGGAGACATATGAATATATAGGTTTTAAGATTCTTACTAGTCAGATATATTCCTCTGTGTGGAATAGGGGTGTTGAGTCCCGTTCACAGAGGAAGGTGTAGGATTTGTCTATTCTGTATTTGCTTCATGGAATGGTACCAGTGCTAATATCAAAGTCTGGTTTTATGCATCACCCCACCTCTCCTTTCCCCTTATCAGGCATAAGAGTGTTTTCTCAATGTGAGACTCTGTTCTCTTTCCTAACTCAGTTCATGTGTAGCCATGTTTACAGGACCTTCATAAGTGATATCTTATGATAAGTTTATTTTTCTGTTTGACTTATTTCATTTAGAATCATCGTACCTAAATCCACTCATTATGCTGTTACTGGCTTTATGACATTGATTTCCTGTCTGAGTGATATTCCGTTGTACAAAATTACCACAAGTTCTTTACGCAATTTTCTCTTTCCTGGAATACTTATGTTGTACTGAAGTTGAGGTTCTTGTATGCAGAGCAGCCTTAAATTTTGGGGTGCCTGTGTCTTGTTGATATTTAGTCTTCCCAAGTTATATGCCCATGAGTGGAAGTGCCCTATGCTGGGTAGCTTTGTATTTTAGATGTTTTAGGAAACAGCATACACTTCTTCAGAGTGGGTCTTGTATATTTATACCACACCCCTCAGCGTGACTATCTCCCTGTTGTCCATGGCCTCTCCTGCATTTCTGGTTTGTACACATTTTTTGGATGGCCTTTCTGAGCAGTGGAAATTGAGACTCCTTTGTTGTGCGGATTTGCATTTCCCACTTGCTTGGTTGGCCAAAAACTCTGTATGTGTTTTTTTCCTAAAGATATTCACGAAAAAAACGCATACACCCTTTTGCCCAACTGCATCATTTTAGAAATTCTGCTGCTTTTCATATGCTTTAAATGTGAGTCCAATCTACCTTTTGAAATCTGTTTCCTGCAATTCTGCCTCTCATTCAGATCCTCTTCGTTGCCTTACCTGAATATATTTTTGGACGTTGGTTATCATTTTTATCTTTGCAGGTCTTTGAATTGTTTGCTCCTGAGCCCCATTTTGCAACTCGCATTTTTTGTGAGCTGGTCGCCAAACCATTGTATTGCTTCCGGCCCTATTCTGGTTCTGGGGAGGTAGGCTGAGCCTTTGGTTAATTCTTCTTCCTAATGGGAAATTAGAGTGACATGTGCCTGTCAAAACTCCTACAGCTAGTCTCTCATTGGTTCCCCCTCTTCCCGTTTATCCTCTGCACAAATTGCAAACTCTGTGAAACAGGAGGTTAAAGGTGCTGATTCTCCAAGTGGGGAGATTGTTAGTAATTTGGCTGGAATGGCGAACCCCAGCACCAGGAGATCAAAAATGAGGTGTATTTTAGACACCTTTCCTGGTCACACGGTGTACATTCGTCTCGGTTTCCCTGGCATGTTTTTGCTGTCAGAAGATTCCCTTAAACCTGCACATTTGGGACCCAAGGAATGGGAATCAGGCAGTATTACTTTAAAAGGTCTGCCTTTACTCACCCAGCCTCTCTAACATCTCTTAGTGTGCATAGCTTCCTGCCTTATATATCATCCTGCTGTGGGTCTACATATGTTCAATCCATGTTACATCGTAGCCCTTCAACAAAAGTTGTAAGAAGTTTTGTCTGTCTCACTGTTTTTCTAAATATTTATAAATTTATTTTTATATTGGTTACAGCTGATTTTCAAAGCTCTGTTTTTTGCTGCTGTACATCCACTTGATTCATGTACTGTGAGACAACAATAAATTCTTTTTGAGATGCTTACCAGTCATATATATTATTTTCCAGTGACTTGAGTGCGCTGAGTGCAGTTCTTTGAGGTACCGTGTAGGCCTTGTCAGTTATTCAATTTGGTACTTGGAATGGTGTCTTTGCTAATTTCAACCTCCTGGATAATACCTCACCCTTCCCCACCTTTTCCATTTAGCAGCCTTATGCCTATTTTCTACATATTTGACTATGTTTCTATTTTGTAATTTATTTCATGTTTAGCCATTTTTGATTCCACCTTTAAGTGACCTCTTATGATATGTGTCTTTTTCTTTCTGTCATATGTCACTTATAATGATCATATGTAACTCCTCCAGAGTTGTTACAACTGGCCTTATTTCATTGATTTCTGGATGAGTAATATTCCACTCTACATAAGTACCCCAACTCTTTTATCCATTTTACCCTTCCAGGGACATTTAGGTTATATCCAAGTTGAGGCCCTTTTTAACAGAGAGGTGATAAACTTTGGGGTGCCTGTTTTCTGTCGATTTTTGTTTTTCCCAAGGTATATGCCCATGAGTGCAAGTGCCCTATGCTCTGTAGCTCATTTTTTAGATGTTTTATCAAACACAATACACTTCTCAATAGTGGCCGTTGGGAAATTACATTTGCACTATCAGCCTCACAGGGCTCCCTTTTCTCCTCACCCTGTCCTACATTTCTGGTGTTTACACTTTATGTGGATGGCCCTTCTGACTGATGTGAAGTGATACATTTTGTAGTATAGATTTCCAGTGCCCACCTGTTTGGTTGGATAAAATGTGTGTATGGCCTTTACTTGAATATATTCAGAAAAAAATGCATACGCCCTTTTTGGCCAACTGAATTATTGGCAATGTTCAGACCCTTTTCTTGTGCTTTAATGGGGAGTCCTTTCTACCTCTTCAAATCTGTTTCCTGCCAATATCCCTTGCTTACAAGTCCTTTTCTGTGACTTACCTCAAGACATTTTTTGACGATAGATATTTTCAACTCTGCAGTTTCATGAATTTTAGTGCCCCTGAGTTCCATTTTTCAACTTGTGTTTTTGGAAACTGGACACAAAACAGCGGGATTTCCTCTAGCCCTATTCTGTTTCCGTGGGCAATTCTAGCCTTTGATGAATTTGTCTTCCTGATTGGAAATTAGAGTGGTATGTGCCTGTCTGAACACCTAGGACTTGTCTCTAAATTTTTCTCATCCTTCCGCTTCATCCTGCGGACAAATTCCAAACTGTGTGCAACAGGATGTTGACGGTGCTGATATGCCCAAGTGAGGAGATTGTTAGGAAAGATGCTGGAGGGGTGAACCCGAGCGCCAGGCGATGAGGAGATGAGGTGCCTTTTCCAAACTGTTTCCGATCAAACGGTGTACCATCCTCTAGGTGTGACAGGCATGTTTTAGCTGTAGGAATGGTCCCGTGCATGTAAGGAGAACACCAGGAATTTTTCCAAATCAGTGCCTCCCCAAACCCCAAACTGGGGATTTTTTAAGCTACGGCTACACATATGTCCATTAAGGGCCTTGGGAAATAGGCAGAGTCCAAACTTTAGATGATTGAAATCTTCGGTATCAGAAGTGCTCTCCATCGGCCTTGCTTAGTTTACATTTTATCTGTCATTGATAGATGATGTCAATAAAAATATCTATTCTTTTTCAGATTATTTCCCCTTATAGGTTATTGCAAAATATTCAGTGTATTTCCCTGTGCTATACAGTAGTTCCTTGTTGATGATCTGTTTTATACATAGCAGTGTGTATGTGTTAATCCCAAACTGTTAATTTATCCCTTCTCCTACCTTTCCCCTTTGGTAATAATAAATTATAAGATTTTATACTTCTCAGAAATGGGGAATCTGAAAGAGAGGTATCATTTTCAATGGAAAAGCATTCAAAACAAGATTGAAGCTTCAGCCAAGAGTATTCGATGTACATCCTTGGGAATAAGTCACTTCATTTATCTAATGTTGACCTGACAAATAAGACAGACGTCTTCACTGAACTTGCTTATAATAAAGTGATGGAAATATCAAATGTAAGTCTAGAAACATCTTATTTTACCCGAGCCTTATACACTGCTCTATGTTAACTACAGTTTGGCTCACACATCTGTTCATAGAAGTTACAATGTTCTCAATTTCTGTTACTGATCCTCCAGAGTGGACCCCAACAGGAGTCCCTGTGCCCAGTGTCATTGGAGCCAACAGATCAAGACTGAGTTTGTTTCAGGAGCAAAGGAAACTTTATATTTTGAAAACAGAATGGAGATCTGAGAGCGTGCACTCCCTCGCGGGATGTGGGCTGGGCTGCTGTTTAGGGATCCCGGCAGCGTCAGCAGGATGGAGGGGATGGAGCTCTCGAGGGCTTGGTTGGCTGCAGCTCAGGCTCTATGTCGCGGAGTCTGCATGGGACCCCACTAGCTGATGTGTCAGCCCAGCCATTCTGCACTAGGAAATCGGGTCTGAAGTGCCGGGTGTGGGACCTCTGCATGTGGAACCCTAGGAGCACGTGACATTAGACAAAGCATAAAGGAAAAACAGGTTAGACTTTATTTTATTGCCCAGATTCTCTTTTTATCTCCCAGGAATTTTTAATGAACGTTGCTGGTGATGAACACCTCCACTGCTTTTTGTCCCGTTCCTCATTCTTGGGGTGCTGAGGGTGCAGACCCCTCTTTTGTAACTGCTTCATGCTGAGGTGGGAGCCCTCATACACGGGGGGAGGGGCAAAACTTCTCCCCAGCAGCCTCCAGGTGAGGTTGATTGTCCCAAGGCTTCCTGCCTCACTGCTCGTCCACTTGAGCACCAGCATTGGAAGTGTTATAGATTCTAATGACCTTTACGGGTCCAGGAAAGAGACGCACAGAGATGCTGCGGTGGCAGGTTTCACCCCACCCCACATTTGTTCAGCGACCTTAGGCTGACGGTTTTTGCCAGCCTAGATGCTCTGACCAGTAGTCTGTGCTTTCTTTAATTAGGTCCCTGAATTAATGTATAAACAGCACCATGTGTCAGAGCCCTGCCCGCTCAACTCCCAGACAGTCCAGGGTCAGTGTTGATCCAGGACCATGACATCCACTAAGTCAACGGCCTTTTGAAGTAGCCAGCAGTCCAGCCGGTCATATTGGCCACATCACTGTGGTTTCTCTAGGGTTTTCTATGGTGAAACCGTGATATACGTTTCCCCCGCCAAGCTTATTAGCTCCCGTCTGGGTGCAGTAAGTCCTGCAAGCAGTAGTCTGCTCTTTTGGGGCACAGACTTGTTTTCTGAGAGAAACTCCAGGTCAAGTGATGGTCACACGAGTCATCTTGGGGGCCCATTGCCCCCGTTTGTCTCTCTGGAGGTTGGAGTTGGAGGGCCTCCTCACTCGAGGTCAGTGTGTCCACAGAGCGACCCCTGCAACTTCAGGGCATGATGGGTGGTTAGGATCACCACGTGGGGTCCTTTTCCCTTAGGAGGGAGCTGGCCTTACGGGCTGCTGATTTCAACCTTTTTAGATACCCCAGTATCCTGGCCTGATGGGGCGGTGGGCAAAGCCCTTGGTGACCATAGTTTATCATACCTGAAGGGCATTCTTGTGTTGCTCCATTTCAAGTGGTCCCAGTTTTTGCACTAAGGCTCCAAGGGCGATTAACCTTTGACCGGGTATGTAAAGGTCAAAGGGTTTAGCTAAATTAGGGAGTTCCTGGGCAAGGGCCTGAATTGACTGCTCTTTCCATTCTTGAAAGGCTGCTTCTGGATTCTATTCAAAAGGATCATCATCTTTTCGTGTCAGTGTTTCATGTAGAGGCCCAGCTATTAGACTGTAGTTAGGGATCCAGATGCATAAAACCTTGGCCTCCCCAGGAACCCCTAAGCTGTCTTCTAGTTTTAGAAGAGGTAAGGCTGCAAATGGCTTCTTCCCTATCCTGGGATACTTTTCTCTGAATATCTGTGAGAATGAAGCCCAGGCATGTCACCTTAGCCTGGGATATTTGAGCCTTTTTCTTGGGTACCTTCTATCCTTTATTGGCTAGGTAGTTCAGAGACGTCTTTAGTAGGCCTGGCGATCAGAATGTCATCTGCATATTGAAGGAGGGTTCCCTTTTACAGAGGTAGAACTTTTAGGTCTTTAGAGGACATTTCCCCAATGATGGTGTGGGGATTTTTGAACCATTGGGGCAGTACGGCCCAGCATTATTGCTTTTGTTGCATGTTGTGTCCTGCCACTCACAAGCCAAAAGTTCTTGTGACTCTAAGATGAGTGGAATACAGAAGAAGGCATCATTGAAGTCTAACACAGAATGCCATGGCCTGGTGGATGGTAGACTGACAAGCAGGGTGTAGGAAATAGGAGCTACTTGATGTATATCCTCGGTGGCTTCACTGACTGTCCTGATATACTTTACCAGGTCTCCAGCAGCCCATGGGGCTCTCGTGGTCAGGCCAATCCCAGGATATGGAGCTCACCTGGGCTGCATCTCCACCCCCACAGCCCACGGGGCTCTCGTGGTCAAGTCCCTCCCAGGGTATGGAGCTCACCTGTGCAGCTACCCAGCAGCCCATGGGGCTCTCATAGTCAGGCCCTTCCTAGGATATGGAGATCCCTTTGGGCAGGTACCCCAGAAGGGCTGGAAACACAGGAACCGTGCACATAGCCCACCTTGCAGAGAACCTCCAGATCACCTGTCACTCACACCTGACACAGAACACCTCAGAGCAGGACTTGAACTAACAAACAGCAGCTCTGACAGGTCTGTGACCCCAGGTATCACTCTGTGCGGCCTCTCTCTGCCTGGTCTTCCAGACACTTCCACTGCAGCCAGGGCACCAGGCCTCTATCTCCACCCACCATCACTCCTCTCCCTGACTCCTGGGTTCCTCTCATTAGGATAGGGTCTTCTTGAAGTTGTTTTCCACTCATGGACCAGATAAAATGATAAGAAAACAAGCCACAGCTGCAGCCCCTTGTCTATCCTGACTCTCAAAAGCCCACACCTGTTCCTTGTGCCTGGCCCGTTTAGCAAGGCTCATTTTCTGCAACTGTGAGCCCCTGAGGGGTGAGGATTGGCTGATTTGGACAGCCTGACACTGCCTGCCATCCTTCCCCTGGTGTGCCTTGGTTGAGATCAATATAAGCACCTCTCCAGTCAGCAAGAGCTCCTGTAGCTGTGCCTGACGCCATATTCTCTGCCCCGTCAGCAGTGTCGGTGCTGGGGTGGTGGGAGGGAGTGAGGGGCCGTGGCTTTGTGGGTGGCCCAGTGTGAGTGGGGCTCTGCTGGACTTCCTGCAGGAGTTGCCAGGCTGCCACCTGCTAAAGAAGAGGATGTGTCACCCATACCTGCAGCTGGAATTTCTCCCCAGGCAGAGGTGAGGAAGTAAAAAAGCAGTGGGGGCCGTGGCAGGAGGGGTATCTCAGGCAGGGAAGTGGAAAGCTTCCAGAAGAGCATCTGGGGCCAGGACCATCCTGGCTGGCCTGCTGGCACCAAGTCGGCCTGCATGCTGTCGCTGGTGTGGCTCCACAGCCCTTCCTCTAGGCTTGCAAGTTCTTGTACATATTCAGGTGTTTTACCTGGAAAGGGTGGGAAGATTTCAGCTGCAGCAGGACTGGGGTACAGCTCACATTTACTCACAGACGCCTCGACATAGTCCCCCAGCTTTGCAATGAGGATGCTCGTTTTGGGGGGGAGCGCTGCTGACTGCATGGGAGATGATTTCTCACTTCTGACCAACTTAAGAATTTTTTACCACTGGAACAATTGCCCTGATACGATTTTCCTCTGTATAACTGGTGGGTTCTGTTTTTTTTTTTTTTTTTTTCCTTTTTTCTTTTTGTTTCAAGGTAGGTTTTATTTATTCCTTTTTTTTAAAATTTAGAGATATAAACATGGAAATAATGCATTTATATAAAGACGTCTATATGAAGGGAAAAACTTTTTTTCTGTTTTATTTTATTAAATGTTATTTATTTATTTTTATTTTTTTAAAATTTATTTATTTCTTTTATACAGCAGGTTCTTATTGGATATCTATGTTATACATATAAGTGTGCACATGTGAATCCCAGTCTCCCAATTCATTCCACCACCACCCTCCCATGGTGTTCCCCCCTTGGTGTCCATATGTTTGTTCTCTACATCTGTGTCTCTATCTCTGCCCTGCAAACCGGTTCATCTGTACCATTTTTCTAGGTTCCACATATATGCATTAATATACAATATTTGTTTTTTTTCTCTTTCTGACTTACTTCACTCTGTATGACAGTCTCTAGATCCATGAAGGTCTCTACAAATGACCCAATTCCATTCCTATGTATGGCTCAGTAATATTCCATTGTATATATGTACCACATCTTTATCCATTCGTCTGTCTGTGGGCACTTAGGTTGCTTTCATTACCTGGCTATTGTAAATAGTGCTGCAATGAACATTGTGGTGAATGTGTCTTTTTGATTTATGGTTTTCTCTCGGTATATGCCCAGCAGTGGGATTGCTGCATTATATGGTAATTTTATTTTTAGTTTTTTAAGGAACCTCCATTCTGTTCTCCATAGAGACTCTATCGATTTACGTTCCCAACAATAGTGGAAGAAGGTTCCTTTTCTCCATACCCTATCCAGCATTTGTTGTTTGTAGATTTTCTGATGATGCCCATTCTAACAGGTGTGACGTGATACTTCATTGTAGTTTTGATTTCCATTTCTCTAATAATTAGTGATGTTGAGCAGATTTTCATGTGCGTCTTGGCTATCTCTATGTCTTCTTGGAAGAAATGTCTATTTAGATCTGCTTCCATTTTTGTATTGGGTTTTTTGTCTTATTAATGTTGACCTGCATGAGCTGTTTATATATATTGGAGATTAATCATTTGTCCATTGATTCGTTTGCAAATATATTCTGCCATTCTGAGGGTTGTCTTTTCATCTTTTTTGTAGTTTCCTTTGCTTTGCAAAAGCTTTTACGTTTCATTAGGTCCCATCTGTTTAGCTTCTTTTTTTTTATTTCATTACTATAGGAGATGGATCAAAAAAAGATCTTGCTGTGATTTACGTCAGAGTATTCTTCGTAAGTTTTCCTCTCAGAGTTTTATACTGTCCGGTCTTACATTAAGGTCTCTAATCGATTTTGAATATATTTTTATGTATGGTGTTGGGGAGTGTTCTAATTTCATTCTTTTACATATAGCTGTCCGTAATTCCCAGCACCACTGACTGAAGAAACTCTCTTTTCTCCATTGTAAAGTCTTGCCTCCTTTGTCATAGATTAGTTGAGCATAGGTGTGTAGGTTTATCCCTGGGCTGCCTTTTTTTTTTCCTTTTCCACATTTATTGGAGTATAATTGCTTTACAATGGAGTGTTAGTTTCTGCTGTATAAAAAAGTGAATCAGCTATACATATACAAATATCACCAGATCCCCTCCCTCTTGCATCTCCCTCCCACACTCCATATCCCACCCCTTTAGGTTGTCACAAAGCACCGAGCTGATCTCCCTGTTCTATGTGGCTGCTTCCCAGTAGCGATCAGTATTGCATGTGATAATGTATTTATGTCCATGCCACTCTCTCACTTCGTCCCATCTTACCAATCCCCCTTCCGGTGTCCTCAAGTCCTTTCCCTATGTCTGTGTCCTTAATCCTGTCCTGCCACTAGGGTCTTCAAAATCTTTTTTTTTCCTCATTAGATTCCGTATATCTCTGTTAACATACAGTATTTGTTTTTCCCTTTCTGACTTACTTCACTGTGTAGGACAGATTCTAAGTCCATCCACCTCAGTGCAAATAACTCAGTTTTGCTTCTTTTAATGGCTGAGTGATATTCCATTGTATATATGTGCCATATCTTCTTTATCCATTCATCTGTCGATGGACACTTAGGTTGCTTCCATGTCCTGACTATTGTAAATAGAGTTGCAATGAACATTTTTGTACATAACTCTTTTTGAATTATGGTTTTCACAAGGCAAATGCCCAGGAGTTGGATTGTTGTGTCGTATGGTACTTCTATTGTTAGTTATTTAAAGGAACCTCCGTACTGTTCTCCCTAGTGCCCATATCAATTTACATTCCCACCCACAGTGTAAGTGTGTTCCCTTTTCTCCAATAAAGGCCTCTCCAGCATTTATTGTTTCGTAGATTTTTTTGATGATTGCCACTCTGACTGCTGTGAGGTGATACCTCACGGTAGTTTTGATTTGCATTTCTCTAATGATTAGTGATGTTCAGCATCCTTTCATGTGTTTCATGGTAATCTGTATATCTTCTTTGGAGAAATGTCTATTTAGGCCTTCTGCCCGTTTTTGGATTGGGTTGTTTGTTTTTGTGATATTGAGCTACATGAGGTGCTTGTAAAGTTTGGAGATTAATCCTTTGTCAATTGCTTCATTTGGAAATATTTTCTCCCATTCTGAGGGTTGTTTTTGCATCTTGTTTATGTTTTCCTGTACTGTGTAAAAGCTTTTAAGTTTCATTAGGTCCCATTTGTTGATTTCTGTTTTTATTTCCATTTCTCTAGGAGGTGGGTCAAAAAGGATCTTGCTGTGATTTATGTCATAGAGTGTTCTGCCTATGGTTTCCTCTAAGTGTTTTATAGTGTCTGGCCTTATATTTAGATCTCTAATCAATTTAGAGTTTATTTTTGTGTATGGTGTTATGGAGTGTTCTAATTTCATTCTTTTATGTGTAGGGGTCCAGTTTTCCCAGCACCAATTACTGAAGAGACTGTCTTTTCTCCATTGTATATCCTTAGCTCCTTTGTTATAGGTGAGATAGGCATAGGTATGTAGGTTTATCTCTGCACTTTCTGTCCTGTTCCATTGATCTGTGTTTATGCCAATCTGCATACACTTGATTCCATTATGGAGACATATAAATACATAGGTTTCAAGTTTATTACCAGTCAGATATATTCCTCTTCAGTGAATAGGGTGTTTTGTGTCCAGTTCATTGAGGAAGGAGTAGGTCTTGTCTATTAGATATTTGGTATATGGAATGGTATCTGTGCTAATTTCAAACTCTGCTTTTACACATCACCCCACATCACCTTTCCCCTTAAGGAGGCATAAGTGTGTTTTCTGAATGTGTAACTCTGTTCTCTTTTGAAATTCAGTTCATATGTAGCCATGTTTACATTCCCTCTATAAGTGATATATAAAAATAAGTTTCTTTTTCTTTGTGGCTCATTTCAATTAGCATCATCATACATAAAGCCAGTCATTATGCTGCTATTGGCCTTATGACATTGGTTTTATGTCTGAGTGACATTCCATTGTATATAAGTACCACAACATATTATCCATTATCTTCCCTTTCCTGGGATATTTAAAGTGTACCAAAGTCGAGGTTCTTGTAAACAGAGCAGCCCTAAAGTTTGGGCTGGCTGTGTGTTGTGGATTTTTAGTTTTCCCAAAATACACGCCCATGAGTGGAAGTGTGCTATGCTCTGTAGCTCTGTTTTAGAAAACAACATACAGTTCTCCAGAGAGCCTGTTGGCAATTTACATCCTGTCCATCGGCATAACCAGGCTCCCTTTTCTCCATGGCCTGTCCTGTATTTGTGGTTTTTACACTATTTGCGGATGGCCCTTTTGACCGGAGGTAAGTGACACTTCTATATAGTGTGGATTTGCAATGCCTGATGGCTTGCTTGGCCAAAAAGGGCGTATGCATTTTTTTCCCGAATATATTCAAGAAAATACACATACTCCCTTTTCGGCCAAGGGCAACATTGTCGAAGTTCTGTCGCTTTTCATGTGCTTTAAAGACGACTCCAATCTACCTCTTGAAATCTGTTTCCTTCAATTCTGCCTTGCTTTCAAATCCTCTTCACTTCCTTACCTCAATATATTTCTGGATGATAGTTGTCCTTTATAACTCTGCAAGTTTGTGAATTGCTGTGCCCCTGATTTCCATTTTTCAACTCGCTTATTTGTGAGCTGGCTGCAATACCGCAGGATGGCTTTAGGCCCTAGTCTGGTTCCGCGGTTGCAGGCTGAGCCTGTTTTTAATTCTTTTTCCTGATGGGAAACTAGAGAGATATGTGCCTATCGAAACACCTACAGCTAATGTCTCATTTGTTTCCCCTTTTCCTGTTCATCCTCTGCACAATTTGCAAACTGTGCACAACAGGAGGGTAAAGGCAGTGACACTCCAAGTGGGGAGATTTTTAGTAATGCAGATGGAATGGCGAAGCCAAGCACGAGGAAAGGAAAAATGATGTACCTTTTAGAAAACTTTCCCGATTACACAGTGTACCATCCATTGGGTTTCCCATGCATGTTTTAACTATAGGAAGATTCCCTTAAACATGGAGAGTTGGGGCCACTAGAATGGGTAGCACACAGTATTGCTCTAAGTGGTGTTCTTTTGCTCACACAACCTCAACAATCTTGTCAGACCCAAGTGTCCAGTCTATGTTTCATCCATCTGTGGGTGTAAAGGTGGTCAATCCAGGTTGCATTACAGGCCCTGAACGTAATTTTTAAGACATTCTCTCTGTTTCGCTGTTTTTGCATTTTGCTTTTGAAATTTATTTTTATAAGGGGGTTTAGCTGAATTTCAGTGCTGTGTTCATGCCATTATACACACACATGATTCCTTTATGGAGACATGAGAATACATATTTTTTAAAATTGTTACTAGTCAGATATATTCCTCTGCAATGAATAGGGGTTGTTGAGTCCAGTTCATTGTGCCGGGAGTAGGTGCTGTCTATTACATACTTGATTTATGGAACGGTATCTGTGCTAGTTTTGGACTGTAAATTTATGTATCACCCCACCTCGCCTTTCCCCTTAATCAGGCAGAAGTATGTTTTCTAAAGGTGTGACTCTGTTGTGTTTGTAATTCATTTCATGTGAAGCCATGGGTACATTCCCGCTATGAATGATAGCTTATGATAAGTTTCATTATTCTGTTCTCTTTCCTAACTGAGTTCATGTGTAGCCACGTTTCCAGGACCTTCATAAATGATATCTTATGATAAGTTTCTTTTTCTGTGTGACTTATTTCACTTAGAATCATCGTACATGAATCCACTCATTTTGCTGCTACTGGCCTTATGACATTGATTTCATGGCTGAGGGATATTCCATCGTACATAAGTAACACAATTTCTTGAACCATTTTTGTCTTTCCTGGGATATTTAAGGTGTACCCAAGTTGAGGTTCTTGTAAGCAGTGCAGCCCTAAATTTTGAGGTGGCTCTGTCTTATTGATATTCAGTTTTCCTAAGGTATATTCCCTAGACACGAAGTGCCCTTGGCTCTGTAGCTCTGTTGTTTACATGTTTTAGGGAACACAATGCACTCCTCCAGAGAGGAAGTTGGCAGTTTACATCCAGCCAATCAGCATAACTAGGCTCCCTGTTCTCCAGTGCCTGTCTTGCCTTTCTAGTTTTTACACATTTTGTGGATGTCCCTTTTGACTGGTGAGAAGTGATACTTCTTTGTAGTGCAGATTTGCATTGCCCGCTTGCTTGGGCAGAAAGGGCGTATAAGTTTTCTCCTGAATATATTCAGGAGAAAATGCATACACCCATTTTGGCCAAGTGCATCATGTTCGAAATCGTGCCCCTCTTCCTGTGCTTTAAAGGAGATTCCAATGTACCTTTTGAAATCTGTTTCCTGGTATTCTGTCTCGCTTTCAAGTCCACCTCGGTGCCTTCCCTCAACAGATTTTTGGACGATAGTTGTCCTTTATTACTCTGCCAGTTTTTGAATTATTGTGCCCCTGAGCTCGATTTATCAACTCGTTTTTTTGTGAGCTGACCGCAAGTCCAAAATTTTGGTTCAGGATCTATACTGGTTCCCGGCGGGTGGCTGAGACTTTGGTTAATTCTTCTTCCTGCCGGGAAATTAGAGAGACATGTGCCCGTCCAAATGCCTAACAGCTACTCTCTCATTGGTTCTCCCTCTTCCCTTTCATCCTCTGCCAAATTGGCAAGCTGTGCGAACCAGGAGGTTAAAGGGGATGTCTCTACAAGTTGGGAGATTGAGAGTAAAGCAGTTGGAAAGTCAAACAGGAGCACCAGGAGAGGGACTGTTAGTTGAGTTTTATTAACTTTTTGTATTCAGAGTGTGTCCATTCTCTAGGTTTCCCATACATGTTATAGCTGTAGTAATATTCCATTCAACCTGGAGAGCTGGGACACTTGGAATGTGTGCCACGCATTATTGCTTTAAATGGTCTGCATTTTCTCACCGAATGTCACCAATACTCTCATTCCCAAGTGTCCAGCCTTATGCCACATCCAGCTGTCGTTGTAGATAGGGTCATTCCAGGTTTCATCAGAGTCCCTGAAGGAATTGTAAAGAATTTCCCTGTTTTTTCTTTTTTTTTGGTAGTTTTTGAAATTCCTTTTTATAGTGGGTTTGAGCTGATTTTCACTGCCATGTTAATGCGAGTCTAGACACACTTATTTCCCTTATGGAGACATATCAATATATAGGTTTTAAGATTATTACTAGTCAGATATATTCCTCTGTGGGAAATATGTGGTTTTGAGTCCCTTTCACTGACGAAGGTGTAGGACTTGTATAATCCGTAGTTGGTTTTTGGAACGGTACCTGTACTAATATCAAACTCTGGTTTTATGCATCACCCCACCTCTCCTTCCCCCTTAGGCAGGCATAAGAATGTTTTCTATATGTGAGACTATGTTGTCTTTCCTAACTCAGTTCATGTGTAGCCATGTTTACAGGACCTCCATAAGTGATATCTTATGATAAGTTACTTTTTCTCTGTGACTTATTTCACGTAGAATCATCGTACCTGAATCCACTCATTTTGCTGCTACTGGCCTTATGACATTGATTTCATGTCTGAGGGAAATTCCATCGTACTATAGTAACACAATTTCTTGAACCAATTTTGTCTTTCCTCGGATATTTAAGTTGTACCCAAGTTGAGGTTCTTGTAAGCAGTGCAGCGCTAAATTTTGGGGTGGCCCTGTCTTATTGATTTTCAGTTTTCGCAAGGTATATTCCCTAGACTGGAAGTGCCCTTGGCTCCTTAGCTATTTTTTTTTACCTGTTTTAGGGAACACAATGCACTCCTCCAGAGAGGGAGTTGGCAAATTACATCCCGACCATCAGCATAACAAGGCTCCCTGTTTTCTTGGGCCTGTTTTGCCTTTCCAGTTTTTACACATTTTGCGGATGTCCCTTTTGACAGGTGGGAAGTGATACTTCTTTTTAGTGTAGATTTGCATGGCTGGCTTGCTTGCTTGGCCAAAAAGGGCTTATGCTTTTTCTCTTGAATATATTCAGGAGAAAACGCATAAAACCTTTTTGGCCAAGTGCATCTTTTTCGAAGTTGTGCCCATCTTCCTGTGCTTTAAAGGCGTTTCCAATGTACCTCTTGATATTTGTTTCCTGCTATTCTGGCTCCCTTTCAAGTTCACCTCGTTGCCTTCCCTCAACAGATTTTTGGAGGATAGTTGCCCCTTAATACTCTGCCAATTTGTGAATTGCTGTGCCCCTGAGCTCCATTTTTCAACTCGTTTTTTGTGAGCTGACCACAAGTCCAAAATTTTGCTTCAGGATCTATACTGCTTACCGGCGTGTGGCTGATACTTTGGTTAATTCTTCTTTCTGCCGGGAAATTAGAGTGACATGTGCCTGTCCAAATGCCTAACAGCTACTCTTTTATTGGTTCTACATCTGCCCTTTCAGCTTCTGCCAAATTGGCAACCTGTGAGAACCAGGAGGTTAAAGGGTCTGCCTCTCCAAGTAGGGAGATTGATAGTAAAGCAGTTCGAAAGTCAAACCAGAGCAGCAGGTGACGGATTATAATTTGAGTTTTAGAAAGCTTTCATATTCACATTGTGTCCATTCTCTAGGTTTCCCGTACATGTTATAGCTGTAGTAATATTCCCTTCATCCTGGAGAGTTGGGATCCATGGAATGTGTGACACGCATTATTGCTTTAAGTTGTCTGCATTTGCTCACCGAATCTCACCAATCCTCTCAGTCCCAATTGTCCAGCCTTAGGCCACATTGAGCTGTCGTTGTAGATAGGGTCATTCCAGGTTTCATCAGAGCCCGTGAAGGAATTGTAAAGAATTTCCCTGTTTTTTGTTTTGTTATTGAAATTCCCTTTTATAGTGGGTTTGAGCTGATTCTCACTGCCATGTTTATGCCAGTCTACACACTCTTGATTCCCTTGCGGAGACATACTAATACATAGTTTTTAAGATTATTACTAATCAGATATATTCCTCTGTGGGAAATATGGTGTTTGGAGTCCTGTTCACTGAAGAACGTGTAGGTCTTGTCTAAACCATAGTTGGTTTTTGGAACGGTACCTGCACTAATATCAAACTCTGGTTTTATGCATCACCCCAAATCTCCTTCCCCTTAAGCAGGCATAAGAGTGTTTTCTAAAACTAAGACACTGTTCTCTTTCCTAACTCAGTTCATGTGTAGCCATGTTTACAGGACCTTCATAAGTGATATCTTATGATAAGTTTCTTTTTCTGTGTGACTTATTTCACTTAGAATCATCGTACCTGAATCCACTCATTTTGCTGCTACTGGCCTTATGACATTGATTTCGTGGCTGAGTGATATTCCATCGTACGTAAGTACCACAATTTCTTGAACCATTTTTGTTTTCCTGGGATATTTCAGGTGTATCCAATTTGAGGTTCTTGTAAGCAGTGCAGCCCTAAATTTTGGAGTGGCTCTGTCTTATTGATTTTCAGTTTTCCCGAGGTATATTCCCTATACTGGAAGTGCCCTTGGCTCTGTAGCTCTGCTGTTTACTTGTTTTAGGTAACACAATGCACTCCTCCAGAGAGGCAGTTGGCAGTTTACATCCGGCCCATCAGCATAACTAGGCTCCCTATTCTCCAGGGCCTGTCTTGCCTTTCTGGTTTTTACACATTTTGCGGATGTCCCTTTTGACTGGTGGGAAGTGATACTTCTTTGTAGTGCAGATTTGCATTGCCCGCTTGCTTGCTTGGCCAAAAAGGGCGTATGCGTTTTCTCCTAAATATATTCAGGAGAAAACGCATACACCCGTTTTGGCCAAGTGCATCATTGTCGAAGTTGTGCCCCTTTTCCTGTTCTTTAAAGGAAATTCCAATGTACCTCTTGAAATCTGTTTCCTGCTATTCTGGCTCGCTTTCAAGTCCGCCTCGTTGCCTTCCCTAAACAGATTTTTGGACGATAGTTGTCCTTTATTACTTTGCCAGTTTGTGAATTGCTGTGCCCCTGAGCTCCATTTTTCTACTCGTTTTTTCTGAGCTGACAGCAAGTCCAAAATTTTGGTTCAGGACCTATACTGGTTCCTGGTGGGTGGCTGAGACTTTTGTTAATTCATCTTACTACCGGGAAATTAGAGTGACATGTGACCGTCCAAATGCCTAACAGCTACTCTCTCATTGGTTCTCCCTCTTTAATTTCTTCCTATGCCAAATTGGCAACCTGTGCGAACCAGGATGTTAAAAGGGCAGTCTATCCAGGTTGGGAGATTGATAGTAAAGCAATTGGAAAATCAAACGGGAGCACCAGGAGAGGGACTATTAGTTGAGATTTATAAACCTTTCATATTCACAGTGTATCCATTCTCTAGGTTTCCCATACATGTTTTAACTGTACTAATATTCCCATCAACCTGGAGAGTTGGGACCCTTGGAATGTGTGCCACACATTATTGCTTTAAATGGTCTGCATTTGCTCACCGAATCTCACCAATCCTCTCAGTCCCACGTGTCCCGCCTTATGCCACATCCAGCTGTCATTGTAGATAATATCATTCCAGGTTTCATCAGAGCCCCTGAAGGAATTGTAAAGAATTTCCTGTTTTTTTGTTTTGTTTTTGAAATTCCTTTTTATAGTGGGTTTGAACTGATTCTCACTGCCATGTTTATGCCAGTCTAGACACACTTGATTCCCTTACGGAGATATATCAATACATAGGTTTTAAGAATCTTACTAGTCAGATATATTCCTCTGCGGGAAATATGGGGTATTGAGTCCCTTTCCCTGAGAAGGTGTAGGTCTTGTCTATTCCATATTTGGTTTTTGGAATAGTACTTGTACTAATATCAAACTCTGGTTTTATGCATCACCCCTCCTCTCCTTTCCCCTTAAGCAGGCATAAGAGTGTTTTCTAAATGTAAGACTCTGTTCTCTTTCCTAACTCAGTTCATGTGTAGCCATGTTTACAGGACCTTCGTAAGTGATATCTTATGATAAGTTGCTGTTTCTCTGTGACTTATTTCACTTAGAATAATCGTACGTGCATCCACTCATTTTGCTGCTACTGGCCTTATGACATTGATTTACTGGATGAGGGATATTCCATCCTACGAAAGTAACACAATTTCCTGAAGCATTTTTGTCTTTCCTCGGATATTTAAGGTGTACCCCAGTTGAGGTTCTTGTAAGCAGTGCAGCCCTAAATTTTGGGGTGGCTCTCTCTTATTGATTTTCAGTTTTTCCAAGGTATATTCCCTAGACTGGAAGTGCCCTTGGCTCTGTAGCTCTGTTGTTTACTTGTTTTAGGAAACACAATGCACTCCTCCAGAGAGGCAGTTGGCAATTTACATCTCGCCCATCAGCATAACTAGGCTCCCTGTTCTCCAGGTCCTGTCTTGCCTTTCTGGTTTTTACACATTTTGCGGATGTCCCTTTTGACCGCTGGGAAGTGATACTTCTTTGTAATGCAAATTTGCATTGCCTGCTTGCTTGCTTGGCCAAAAAGGGCGTATGCATTTTCTCCTGAATATATTCAGGAGAAAACGCATACGCCCTTATTGGCCAAGTGCATCATTGTCGAAGTTGTGCCCCACTTCCTGTGCTTTAAAGGCGATTCCAATGTACCTCTTGAAATGTGTTTCATGCTATTCTGGCTCGCTTTCAAGTCCGTCTCGTTGCCTTCCCACAACAGATTTTTGGACGATAGTTGCCCTTTATTACTCTGCCAGTTTGTGAATTGCTGTGCCGCTGAGCTCCATTTTTCAACTCGTTTTTTGTGAGCTGACCGAAAGTCCAAAATTTTGCTTCAGTATCTATACTGGTTCCCGGCGTGTGGCTGAGACTTTGGTAAATTCTTCTTTCTGCCGGGAAATTAGAGTGACATGTGCCCTTCCAAATGCCTAACAGCTACTCTCTCATTGGTTCTCCATCTTTCCTTTCATCCTCTGCCTAATTTGCAACCTGTGAGAGCCAGGATGTTAATGGGTCTGTCTCTCCAAGTTGGGAGATTGATAGTAAAGCAGTTGGAAATTCAAACTGGAGAACCAGGAGAAGGACTATTAGTTGAGCTTTAGAAACCTTTCGTATTCACAGTGTGTCCATTCTCTAGGTTTCCTGTGCATGTTATAGCTGTAGTAATATTCCCTTCAACTTGGAGAGTTGGGACCCTTGGAATGTGTGCCACGCATTATTGCTTTAAATGGTCTGCATTTGATCACTGAATCTCACCAAACCTCTCAGTCCCAAGTGTCCAGACTTATGCCACATCCAGCTGTCCTTGTACAGAGGGCCATTCCAGGTTTCATCAGAGCCCCTGTAGGAATTGTAAAGAATTTCCCTGTTTTTTTGTTTTGTTTTTGAAATTCCTTTTTATAGTGGGTTTGAGCTCATTCTCACTGCCATGTTTATGCCAGTGTAGACACACTTGATTCCCTTATGGAGACATATCAATATATAGGTTTTAAGTTTCTTACTAGTCAGATATATTACTCTGTGGGAAATATGGGATTTTTTGTCCCTTTCACTGAGGAAGGTGTAGGTCTTGTCTGTTCCATATTTGGTTTTTGGAAAGGTAGGTGTACGAATATCAAACTCTGGTTTTATGCATCACCCCTCCTCTCCTTTCCCCTTAAGCAGGCATAAGAGTGTTTTCTAAATGTGAGACTCTGTTGTCTTTCCTATCTCAGTTCATGTGTAGCCATGTTTACAGGACCTTCATAAGTGATATCTTATGATAAGTTTCTTTTTCTGTGTGACTTATTTCACTTAGAATCATCGTACCTGAATCCACTCATTTTGCTGCTACTGGCCTTATGACGTTGATTTCATGGCTGAGAGATATTCCATCTTACGTAAGTACCACAATTTCTTGAACCAATTTTGTCTTTCCTGGGATATTTAAGGTGTACCCAAGTTGAGGTTCTTATAAGCAGTGCAGCCCTAAATTTTAGGGTGGCTCTGTCTTATTGATTTTCAGTTTTCCCAAGGTATATTACCTAGACTGGAAGTGCCCTTGGCTCTGTAGCTCTGTTGTTTACTTGTTTTAGGGAACACAATGCACTCCTCCAGAGAGGCAGTTGGCAATTTACATCCTGCCCATCAGCATAACTAGGCTCCCTGTTCTCCAGGGCATGTCTTGCCTTTCTGGTTTTTACACATTTTGCGGATGTCCCATTTGACCCCTGGGAAGTGATACTTCTTTGTACTGCAGAATTGCATTGCCCGCTTGTTTGCTTGGCCAAACAGGGCGTATGCGATTTCTCCTGAATATATTCAGGAGAACATGCATACACCCTTTTTGGCCAAGTGCATCATTGTCGAAGTTGTGCCCCTCTTCCTGTGCTTTAAAGGTGATTCCAATGTAGTACTTGAAATCTGTTTCCTGCTATTCTGGCTCGCTTTCAATTCCACCTCGTTGCCTTCCCTCAAAAGATTTTTTGCCTATAGTGGTCCTTTATTACTCTGCCAGTTTGTGAATTGCTATGCACCTGAGATCCATTTTTCAACTCGTTTTTTGTAAGCTGACAGCAAATCCACAATTTTTGTTGAGGACCTATACTGGTTCCTGGCGGGTGGCTTAGACTTTGGTTAATTTTTCTACCTTACGGGAAATTAGAGTGACATGTGCCCCTCCAAATGCCTAACAGCTACTCTCTCATTGGTTCTCCCTCTTCCCTTTCATCCTCTGCCAAATTGGCAACCTGTGCGAACCAGGAGGTTAAAGGGTATGTCTCTCCAAGTTGGGAGCTTGATAGTAAAGCAGTTGGAAACTCAAACCGGAGCACCAGGATAGGGACTATTAGTTGAGTTTTGGAATCCTTTCATATTCACAGTGTGTTCATTCTCTACGTTTCCCATACATGTTATAACTGTAGTGATATTCCATTTTACCTGTCGAGTTGGGACCCATGGAATTGGTGGCATGCATTATTGCTTTAAACGGTCTGCATTTTCTCATCCAATCTCACCAATCCTCTCAGTCCCAAGTGTCCAGCCTTATGTCTCATCCAGCTGTCATTTTAGATGGGGTCATTCCAGGTTTCATCAGAACACCTGAAGGAATTGTGTTAGAATTTCGCTGTTTTTTTGTTTTGTTTTTGAAATTCATTTATATAATGAGGTTGAGCTGATTTTCACTGACGTGTTTATGCCGGTCTAGACACACTTGATTCCCTTACGGAGACATATCAATACGTAGGTATTAAGATTCTTACTAGTCAGATATATGCCTCTGCGGGAAAAGGGCTGTTGAGTCCCGTTCACTGAGGAAGGAGTAGGTCTTGTCTATTCTGTATTTGGATTATGCAACGGTACCTGTGCTAATATCAAACTCTGGTTTTGTGCATCTCCCCACCTCTCCTTTCCCCTTAAGCAGGCATAAGAATGTTTTCTAAATGTGAGACTCTGTTCTCTTTCCTAATTCAGTTCATGTGTAGCCATGTTTACATTTCCTTCATAAGTGATATCTTATGTCAGAATGCTCCACGGCTCTTGTCATCATAATGTTCCATGATGCTCGTCATCACAATTATCCATGGCCTTCTCATCACAATGTTCCACCGTCTTGCCATCACATTGCTCCATGCCCTGGTCATCACAATGCTCCATGTCACTTGTCATCACAATTCTCCACCTCTTTGTCATCACAATGCTCGATGATACTTCTCATCACAATGTTACATGCTCTTGTCTTCATAATTCTCCATGCACTTATCATCGCAATTCTCCCTGACACATGTCATAGCAAGCTCCATATGCTTGTCATCACAATGCTTCATGACATTGTTATAAAAATTCTCAATATCCCTTGTAATGACAATTCTGCATGCCAATGTCATCACAATGCTCCATGACACTTGTCATCACAATACTCCAAGCCCTTTTCATCACAATGCTCCATGCCCTTGTCATCACAATGATCTATGACCCCTGTCATCACAATGCTCCGTGCCTCCAGTCATCACAATGCTTCATGATGCCTGTCATCACAATACTCCATGCCTTTGTCATCACACTGTTCCATGGCCTTGTCAGCACAAGGCTCCATGACCCGAGTAAGCACAATTCTCCATACCCCTTTTCATCTCAATGCTCCATGATCCCTGTCATCACAACGAACCATGCCCATCATCATAATGCTTCATGCTATTGTCATCAAAATGAAAGCAAAATGCTCCATGACCTCTGTCATCACAATGCTCCAAACCCTAGTGATCACAATGCTCCATAACACTTGTCATCAAAACGCCCCAGGAGCCTCGTCATCACAATTATCCATGCACTTCTCATCACAATGTTCCATGACCTTTGTCATCACAATGCTCAATACACTTGTCATCACAATGCTCCCTGACATTTGTTGTCAGTGTGCTCCTTGAGCCCTGTCATGGCAAGGCTCCATGCCTTTTTCATCACAATGATCCATGCCCTTTTCATCACAATGCTCCAAGACCCCTGTAATCACAATGCTCCATGCCCCTTTTCATCTCAATGCTCCATGAACCCTCTCATCACAATGAACCATGCCCATCATCATAATGCTTCATGCTATTGTCATCACAATGAAATCAAAATGTTCCATGACCTTTGTCATCACAATGCTCCAAACCCTTCTGATCACAGTGTTCCATAACACTTGTCATCACAATGCCCCATGACGCTCCTCATCACAATTATCCATTGTCTTCTCATCACAATGCTACATGACCTTTGTCAACACCATGCTCAATACACTTGTCATCACAATGCTCCCTGGCACTGGTCTTCAGTATGCTCCTTGAAACCTGTCATGACAAGGCTCCATGTCTTTTTCATCACAATGCTCCATGACTTTTCTTCACTATGCTCCATGCCATTGTCGTCACAATACTCCACAAGCTTGTCATCAGAATGCTCCATGACCCATGTCATCACAATGCTCCATGACCCCTGTCATCACAATGCTCCATGACACCTGTCATCACAATGCTCCATGCCTCTTGTCATTACAGTGCTCCATGACGCTCGTCATCAAAATTATCCATGGTCTTCTCATCACAATTCTGCACAGTCTTTCCATCACAATGCACCCTTCCCTGGTCATCACAATGCTCCATGACCCCTGTCATCACAATGCACCATGACCCCTGTCATCACAATACTCCATGTACATTTTCAGCCCAAAGCTCCATGACTTTCTCATCTCACTTCTCCAGAACCCTTGTCATCACAATGCTCCATGACCACTGTCATCACAACGCTCCATGGCCCCTGACAACACAATGATCCGGGACTCTTTTCATCAAAATTCTCCATAACCCTTGTCATCACAATGATCCATGCCCTTGTCATCCCAATGCTCCATGACCCCTGTAATCGCAATGCTCCGTGAAACTTGTCATCACAGTGCTCCGTTACACTTGTCATCACAATGCTCCATGCCTTTTTCAACAAAATGCTACATGACCTTGTCATCACAATCCTCCATGACCCTTGGGATCACATTGCTTCATGCCCTTGTCATCTTTGTCTTTCTTTTCTGGTTTTTACAGATTTTCGGATGTCCCTTTTGACCGGTGGGAAATGACAATTCTTTGTAGTGCGGATTTGCATTGTGCACTTACTTGATTGGCCAAAAAGAGTGTATGAGTTTTCTCCTGAATATATTCAGCAGAAAATGCATACGCCCTTTTTGGCCAAGTGCATCATTGTCGAAGTTGTTACGCTTTTCAGGTGCTTTAAAGGTGATTCCAATTTACCTCTTGAAATATGTTTTGTGCAATTCTGCCTCATTTTCAAGTCCCCTTCGTTGCCTTCCCTCAACAGATTTTTGGAAGTGAGTTGTCCTTTATAACTCTGAAGGTTTGTGAATTGATCTGCCCCGAACTCCAATTTTCAACTAACGTTTTTGTGAGCTGACCACAAATCCACAATTTTGCTTCAGGACCTATACTGGTTCCGGGGGTGCAGGCTGACGCTTTGGTAAATTCTTCTTCCAGACGGGAAATTAGACTGACATATGTCCGTCCAAATGCCTACAGCTACTCTCTGATTGGTTCTCCCTCTTCCCTTTCATCCTCTGCACAATTTGCAAACAGTGCAAAGCAGCAGGTTATAGGGGCTGACTCTCCAGGGTGGGAGATTGATAGTAAAGCAGTTGGATTGCCAAACTGGAGCACAAGGAGAGGAAAAATTAGGAGCCTTTTAGAAATCTTACGCCATCACAGGGTGTCCATTCTCTAGGTATCCCATACATATTACAACTGTAGTGATATTCCCTTCTACCTGGAGAGTTGGGACCCATGGAATGGGTGGCATGCAATACTGCTTTAAAGGGTCTACATTTTCTCACCCAATCTCACCAGTCCTCTCATTCCCAAGTGTCCAGCCTTATGTCTCATCTAGCTGTCTTTGCAGATAGGGTCATTCCAGGTTTCATCAGAACCCCTGAATGCATTGTGTAAAAATTTCGCTGTTTTTTATTTGTTTTGTTTTGTTTTTGAAATTCATTTTTATAATGGGTTTTAACTGATTTTCACCAACGTGTTTATGCCGGTCTAGACACACTTGATTCCCTTATGGAGACATATCAATATATAGGTTTTAAGATTCTTACTAGTCAGATATATTCCTCTGCGGGGAATAGGTGTGTTGAGTCCCGTTCACTGAGGAAGGTGTAGGTTTTGTCTATTCTGTATTTGGTTTATGGAATGGTACCTGTGCTAATATCAAACTCTGGCTTTATGCATCAGCCCACCTCTCCTTCCCCCTTAAGCAGGCATAATAGTGTTTTCTCAATGTGAGACTCTGTTCTCTTTCCTAACTCAGTTCATGTGTAGCAATGTTTACAGGACCTTCCTAAGTGATATCTTATGATAAGTTTATTTTTCTGTGTGACTTATTTCACTTAGAATCATCGTACCTAAATCCACTCATTATGCTGCTACTCGCCTTATGACATTGATTTTATGTCTGAGTGATATTCTTTTAAACAAAATTACCACAAGTTCTTTACGCAATTTTCTCTTTCCTGGAATATTTAAGGTGTACTGAAGTTGAGGTTCTTGTTTGCAGAGCAGCCTTAAACTTTGGGGTGCCTGTGTCTTGTTGATATTTAGTCTTCCCAAGTTATATGCCCATGAGTGGAAGTGCCCTCTGCTCGGTAGCTTTGTATTTAAATATTTTAGGAAACAGCATACACTTCTTCAGAGTGGCTCTTGGATATTTATACCCCACCCATCAGCGTGAGTAGCTCCCTGTTCTCCATGGCCTCTCCTGCATTTCTGGTTTGTACACATTTTTTGGATGGCCTTTCTGAGCAGTGGAAATTGAGACGTCTTTGTTGTGCGGATTTGCATTTCCCGCTTGCTTGCTTGGCCAAAAACTCTGTATGTGTTTTTTTACTGAAGATATTCACGAAAAAAACGCATACACACTTTTGCCCAACTGCATCATTTTAGAAATTCTCCTGCTTTTCATATGCTTTAAATGTGAGTCCAATCTACCTTTTGAAATCTGTTTCCTGCAATTCTGCCTCTAATTCAGATCCTCTTCGTTGCCTTACCTGAATATATTTTTGGACGTTGGTTATCATTTTTATCTTTGCAGGTCTTTGAATTATCTGCTCCTGAGCTCCATTTTGCAACTCACATTTTTTGTGAGCTGGCCGCCAAACCATTGTATTGCTTCCGGCCCTATTCTGGTTCTGGGGAGGCAGGCTGAGCCTTTGGTTAATTCTTCTTCCTAATGGGAAATTAGAGTGACATGCACCTGTCAAAACTCCTACAGCTAGTCTCTCATTGGTTCCCCCTCTTCCCGTTTATCCTCTGCACAAATTGCAAACTCTGTGAAACAGGAAGTTAAAGGTGCTGATTCTCCAAGTGGGGAGATTGTTAGTAATTTGTCTGGAATGGTGAACCCCAGCACCAGGAGATCAAAAATGAGGTGCATTTTCGACACCTTTTATGATCACACGGTGTACATTCGTCTCGGTTTCCCAGGCATGTTTTCGCTGTCGGAAGATTCCCTTGAACCTGCAGTTTTGGGACCCATGGAATGGGAATCAGGCAGTATTAGTTTAAAAGGTCTGCATTTTCTCACCCAGCCTCTCTAACATCTCTTAGCGTGCATAGTTTCCTGCCTTATATATCATCCTGCTGTGGGTCTACATGCATTCAATCCATGTTACATTGTAGCCCTTCAACAAAAGTTGTAAGAATTTTTGTCTGTCTCACTGTTTTTATAAATATTTATAAATTTATTTTTATATTGGTTACAGCTGATTTTCAAAGCTCTGTTTTTTTGCTGCTGTACATCCTCTTGATTCATATACTGTGAGACATCAATAAATTCTTTATCAGATTCTTACCAGTCATATGTATTTTTTTCCAGTGACTTGAGTGGGCTGAGTGCAGTTCTTTGATGTACCGTGTAGGCCTTGTCTGTTATTCAATTTGTTACTTGGAATGGTGTCTTTGCTAATTTCAACCTCCTAGATAATACCTCACCCTTCCCCACCTTCCCCATTTAGCAGCCTTATGTCTATTTTCTACATATTTGACTATGTTTCTGTTTTGTAATTTATTTCATGTGTAGCCATTTTTGATTCCACCTTTAAGTGACATCTTATGATATGTGTCTTTTTCTTTCTGACATACGTCACTTAGAATGATCGTACATAACTCCTCCAGAGTTGTTACAACTGGCCTTATTTCATTGATTACTGGATGAGTAATATTTCAATCTACATAAGTACCCCATCTCTTTTATCAATTTTATCCTCCCAGGGACATTTAGGTTATATCCAAGTTGAGGTCCTTTTTAACAGAGAGGTGGTAAACGTTGGGGTGCCTGTTTTCTGTCAATTTTTGTTTTTGCCAAGGTATACGCCCATGAGTGCAAGTGCCCTATGCTCTGTAGCTCATTTTTTAGATGTTTTAGCAAACACAATACACTTCTCCAGAGTGACCGTTGGCAAATTACATTTCAAATATCAGCCTCACAGGGCTCCCTTTTCTCCTCACCCTGTCCTGCATTTCTGGTGTTTACACTTTATGTGGATGGCCCTTCTGACTGATGTGAAGTGATACATTTTTTAGTATTGATTTCCAGTGCCCACCTGTTTGGTTGGATAAAATGTGTGATTGGCTTTACTTGAATATATACAGAAAAATGCATACGCCCTTTTTGGCCAACGGCATCATTGGCGATGTTCAACCCCTTTTCTTTTGCTTTAATGGGGAGTCATTTCCACCTCTTCAAATCTGTTTCCTGCCACTCTCCCTTGCTTACAAGTACTTTTCTGTGACTTACCTCAAGACATTTTTTGACGATAGATATTTTCAACTCTGCAGTTTCATGAATTTTAGTGCCCCTGAGTTCCATTTTTCAACTTGTGTTTTTGGAAACGGGACACAAAACAGCGGGATTTCCTCTAGCCCTATTCTGTTTCCGTGGGCAATTCTATCCTTTGATGAATTTGTCTTCCGGATTTGAAATTAGAGTGGCATGTGCCTGTCTGAACACCTAAGACTTGTCTCTAATTTATTCTCATCCTTCGGCTTCATCCTCTGGACAAATTCCAAACAGTGTGCAACAGGATGTTGACGGTGCTGATATCCCCAAGTGAGGAAATTGTTAGGAAAGATGCTGGAGGGGTGAACCCGAGCACCAGGTGATGAGGAGATGAGGTGCCTTTTCCAAACTCTTTCCAATCAAACGGTGTACCATCCTCTAGGTGTGACAGGCATGTTTGAGTCATAGGAATAGTCCCGTGCATGTAAGGAGAACACCAGGGTTTTTTCCAAATTAGTGACTCCCCGAACCCCAAACTGGGGAATTTTTAAGCTATGGCTACTCATATGTCCATTATGGGGCTTGGAAAATAGGCAGAGTCCCAACTTTAGATGACTGAAATCTTCGCGATCAGAAGTGCTCACCATCGGCCTTGCTTAGGTTACATTTTATCTGTCATTGACAGATGATGTCAATAAAAATATCTATTCTTTTTCAGATTATTTCCCCTTATAGGTTATTGCAAAATATTCAGTGTAGTTCCCTGTGCTATACAGTAGTTCCTTGTTGATGATCTGTTTTATACATAGCAGTGTGTATGTGTTAATCCCAAACTGTTAATTTATGCCTTCTCCTACCTTTCCACTTTGGTAATAATAAATTATAAGATTTTATACTTCTCAGAAATGGGGAATCTGAAAGAGAGGTATCATTTTCAATGGAAAAGCATTCAAAACAAGATTGAAGCTTCAGCCAAGAGTATTCAATGTACATCCTTGGGAATAAATCACTTCATTTCTCTAATGTTGACCTGACAAATACGACAGACGTCTTCATTGAACTTGCTTATAATAAAGTGATGGAAATATCAAATATAAGTCTTAGAAACATCTTATTTTACCTGAGCCTTATACTCTGCTCTATGTTAACTACAGTTTGGCTCACACATCTGTTCATTGAAGTTACAATGTTCTCAATTTCTGTTACTGATCCTCCAGCGTGGACCCCAACAGGAGTCCCTGTGCCCAGTGTCATTGGAGCCAACAGATCAAGACTGAGTTTGGTTCAGAAGCAAAGGAAACTTTATATTTTGAAAACAGAATGGAGAGGTGAGAGCGTGCACTCCCCCACGGGCTGTGGGCTGGGCTGCTGTGTACGGATCCCGGCAGCGTCACCTGGAGGGAGGGGATTGAGCTCTCGAGGGCTGGGTTGGCTGCAGCTCAGGCTCTATGTCACAGAGTCTGCATGGGACCCCGCTAGCTGAGGTGTCGACCCAGCCATTCTGCACTAGGAAATCGGGTCTGAAGTGCCGGGTGTGGGACCTCTGCATGTGGAACCTTAGGAGCACGTGAAATTAGACAAAGCACAAAGGAAAAACAGGTTAGACTTTATTTTATTGCCCAGATTCTCTTTTTAACTCCCAGGAATTTTTAATGAACGTTGCCGGTGATGAACACCTCCTCTGCTTTTTGTCCCGTTCCTCATACTTGGGGTGCTGAGGGTGCAGACCCCTCTTTTGTAACTGCTTCATGCTGAGGTGGGAGCGCTCATACACGTGGGGAGGGGCAAAACTTCTCCCCAGCAGCCTCCAGGTGAGGTTGATTGTCCCAAGGCCTCCTGCCTCACTGCTCGTCCACCTGAGCACCAGCTTTGGAAGTGTTATAGATTCGAGTGACCTTTAAGGGTCCAGGAAAGAGATGCACAGAGATGCTGCTGTGGCAGGTCTCACCCCACCCCACATTTGTTTGGCGACCTTAGGCTGACGGGTTTTGCCAGCCTAGATGCTCTGACCAGTAGTCTGTGCTTTCTTTAATTAGGTCCCTGAATTAATGTACAAACAGCACCATGTGTCAGAGCCCTGCCCGCTCCACTCCCAGACAGTCCAGGGTCGGTGGTGATCCAGTACCATGACGTCCACTGAGTCAACGGCCTTTTGAAGTAGCCAGCAGTCCAGCCGGTCATATTGGCCACCATCACCACGGTGTCTGTAGGGTTTTCTATGGTGAAATCGTGAATATACGATTCCCCCGCCAAGCTTATTAGCTCCCCTCTGGGTGCAGTAAGTCCTCCAAGCAGTAGTTTGCTCTTTCGGGGTACAGACTTGTTTTCTGAGAGAAACTCCAGGTCAAGTGATGGTCACACGTGTCTTCTTGGGGGCCCATTGCCCCCGTTTGTCTCTCTGGAGTTTGGAGTTGGAGGGCCTCCTCACTCGAGGTCAGTGTGTCCACAGAGCGACCCCTGCAACTTCAGGACATGATGGGTGGTTAGGATCACCACATGGGGTCCTTTTCCCTTAGGAGGGAGCTGGCCTTGCGGGCTGCTGATTTCCAGCTTTTTAGATACCCCAGTATCCTGGCCTGATGGGACGGTGGGCAAAGCCCTTGGTGAACATAGATTATCATACCTGAAGGGCATTCTTGTGTTGCTCCATTTCAAGGGGTCCCAGTTTTTGCACTAAGGCTCCAAGGGTGATTAACTTTGACCGGGTATGTAAAGGTCAAAGGGTTTAGCTAAATTTGGGAGTTCCTGGGCAAGGGCCTGAATTGACTGCTCTTTCCATTCTTGAAAGGCTCTTTCTGGATTCTATCCTAAAGGATCATCATCTTTTCGTGTCAGTGTTTCATGTAGAGGCCCAGCTATTAGAGTGTAGTTAGGGATCCAGATGCAGAAAAACTTGGCCTCCCCAGGAACCCCTAAGCTGTCTTCTAGTTTTAGAAGAGGTAAGGCTGCAAATGGCTTCTTCCCTATCCTGGGATGCGTTTCTCCTAATATCTGTGAGAATGAAGCCCAGGCATGTCACCTTAGCCTGGGATATTTGAGCCTTTTTCTTGGACACCTTCTATCCTTTCTTGGCTACGTAGTTCAGAGGCGTCTTTAGTAGACCTGACAATCAGAATGTCATCTGCATATTGAAGGAGGGTTCCCTTTTACAGAGGTAGAACTTTTAGGTCTTTAGAGGACATTTCCCCAATGATGGTTTGGGGATTTTTGAACCATTGGTGCAGGATGGCCCAGCATTATTGCTTTTGTGGCATGTTGTGTCCTGCCACTCACAAGCCAAAAATTCTTGTGACTCTGAGATGAGTGGAATACAGAAAAAGGCATCATTGAAGTCTAATACAGAATGCCATGGCCTGGTGGATGGTAGAATGACCAGCAGGGTGTAGGAAATAGGAGCTACTGGATGTATATCCTCGGTGGCTTCACTGACTGTCCTGATATCCTTTACCAGGTCTCCAGCAGCCCATGGGGCTCTCGTGGTCAGGGCAATCCCAGTATGTGGAACTCACCTGGGCTGCACCACCCACCGCACAGCCCACGGGGCTCTCATCGTCAAGTCCCTCCCAGAGTATGGAGCTCATCTGTGCAGGTACACAGCAGCCCATAGGGCTCTCATAGTCAGGCACTTCCCAGGATATGGAGCTCCCCTGGGCAGGTACCCCAGCAGGGATGGACCCACAGGAACCATGCACATAGCCCACCTTGAAGAGAACCCCCAGCTCACCTCTCACTCACAGCTGACACAGAACACCTCAGAGCAGGACTTCAACTAACAACAACAGCTCTGACAGTTCTGTGTCCCTGGGTATCATTCTGTGTGGCCTCTCTCTGCCTACTCTTCCAGACACTTCCACTGCAGCCAGGGCACCAGAACTCTGTCTCCACACATCATCACTCCTCTCCCTGACTCCTGGGTTCCTCTCATAAGGATAGGGTCTTCTTGAAGTTGTTTTCCACTCATGGACCAGATAAAATGATAAGAAAACAAGCCACAGCTGCAGCCCCTTGTCTATCCTGACTCTCAAGAGCCCACACCTGTTCCTTGGGCCTGGCCCGTTTAGCAAGGTTCATTTTCTGCAACTGTGAGCCCCTGAGGGGTGAGGATTGGCTGATTTGGGCAGCCTGACACTGCCTGCCAGCCCTCCCCAAGTGTGCCTGGCTTGAGGTCAATATAAAGACCTCTCCAGTCAGCAAGAGCTCCTGTAGCTGTGCCTGACGCCATATTCTCTGCCCCGTCAGCAGTGTCGGGGCTGGGGTGGTGGGAGTGAGTGAGGGGCCGTGGCTTTGTGGTTGGCCCAGTGTGAGTGGGGCTCTGCTGGGTTTCCTGCAGGAGTTGCCTGGCTGCCACCTGCTAAAGAAGAGGATGTGTCACCCATACCTGCCGCTGGAATTTCTCCCCAGGCAGAGGTGAGGAAGTAAAAAAGCAGTGGGGGCCGTGGCAGGAGGGGTATCTCAGGCAGGGAAATGGAAAGCTTCCAGAAGAGCATCTGGGGCCAGGACCATTCTGGATGGCCTACAGGCACCAAGTCGGCCTGCGTGCAGTCGCTGGTGTGGCTCCGCAGCCCTTCCTCTAGGCTTGCAAGTTCTTGTACATATTCAGGTGTTTTACCTGGAAAGGGTGGGAAGAGTTCAGCTGCAGCAGGACTGGGGCTCAGCTCACATTTACTTACAGACGGCTCGACCCAGTCCCCCAGCTTTGCAATGAGGATGCTCCTTGTGGGGGGGAGCGTTGCTGACTGCATGGGAAATTATTTCCCACCTCTGACCAACTTAAGAATTTTTTACCACTGGAGCCAGTGCCCTGATACGATTTTCCTGTTTATAACTGGTGGTTTCTGTTTTTTTTTTTTTTCCTTTTTTCTCTTTGGTTCAACATAGATTTTATTTATTCCTCTTTTTTTTAATTTAGAGATATAATCATAGAAATAATGCATTAATAAAACGACGTCTATATGAAGGGAAAAACTTTTTTTTTGTTTTATTTTATTAAAGGTTATTTATTTATTTTTAATTCTTTTAAAAATTTGTTTATTTCTTTTATACTGCAGGTTCTAATTGGATATCAATTTTATACATATAAGTGTGCACATGTGAATCCCAGTCTCCCAATTCATCCCACCACCACCCTCACATGACGTTCCCCCCTTGGTGTCCATATGTTTGTTCTCTACATCTGTGTCTCTATCTCTGCCCTGCAAACTGGTTCATCTGAACCATTTTTCTAGGTTCCACATATATGCATTAATATACAATATTTGTTTTTCTCTTTCTGACTTACTTCACTCTGTATGACAGTCTCTAGATCCATCAAGGTCTCTACAAATGACCTAATTTCATTCCTATGTATGGCTGAGTAATATTCCATTGTATGTGTGTACCACATATTTATCCTTTCGTCTGTCTGTGGGCACTTAGGTTGCTTTCAATACCTGGCTATTGTAAATAGTGCTGCAATGAACATTGTGGTGAATGTGTCTTTTTGATTTATGGTTTTCTCTGGGTATATGTCCAGTAGTGGGATTGCTGGATTATATGGTAATTCTATTTTTAGATTTTAAGGAACCTCCATACTGTTCTCCATAGAGACTGTATCGATTTACATTCCCAACAATAGTGGAAGAAGGTTCCTTTTCTCCACACCCTCTCCAACATTTTTTGTTTGTAGATTTTCTGATGATGCCCATTCTAACAGGTGTGACGTGATACCTCATTGTAGTTTCGATTTCCATTTCTCTAATAATTAGTGATGTTGAGCAGATTTTCATGTGTGTCTTGGCCATCTCTATGTCTTCTTGGAAGAAATGTCTATTTAGATCTTCCATTTTTGTATTATGTTGTTTTTTTATTAATATTGAGCTGCATGAGCTGTTTATATATATTGGAGATTAATCATTTGTCCATTGATTCATTTGCAAATATATTCTGCCATTCTGAGGGTGGTCTTTTCGTCTTATTTGTAGTTTCCTTTGCTTTGCAAAACCTTTTACAATTCACTTGGTCCCATCTGTTTCGTTTCTTTTTTTTATTTCATTACTATAGGAGGTGGATCAAAAAAGATCTTGCTGTGATTTACGTCAGAGTATTCTTCGTAAGTTTTCCTCTCAGAGTTTTATACTGTCCAGTCTTACATTAAGGTCTCTAATCCATTTTGAATATATTTTTATGTATGGTGTTGGGGAGTGTTCTAATTTCATTCTTTTACATGTAGCTGTCCATATTTCCCAGCACCACTGATTGAAGAGACTCTCTTTTCTCCATTGTAAAGTCTTGCCTCCTTTGTCATAGATTAGTTGAGCATAGGTGTCTAGGTTTATCCCTGGGCTTTTTTTTTTTTCCTTTTCCGCCTTTATTGGAGTATATTTGCATTACAATGGAGTGTTAGTTTCTGCTGTCTAACAAAGTGAATCAGCTATACATATACAAATGTCACCAGATCACTTCCCTCTTGCATCTCCCTCCCACACTCCATATCCCACCCCTTTAGGTTGTCACAAATCACTGAGCTGATCTCTCTGTTCTATGTGGCTGCTTCCCAGTAGCTATTGGTATTACATTTGGTAATGTATTTATGTCCATGCCACTCTCTCACTTCTTCCCATCTTACCCATCCCCCTTCTGTTGTCCTCAAATCCTTTCTCTATGTCTGTGTCCTTAATCCTGTTTTGCCACTAGGTTCTTCAAAACTTTTTTTTTCTTCGTTAGATTCCATATATCTCTGTTAACATACAGTATTTGTTTTTCCCTTTCTGACCTACTTCACTGTGTAGGACAGATTCTAAATCCATCCACCTCAGTACAAATAACTCAGTTTTGCTTCCTTTTATGGCTGAGTAATATTCCATTGTATATATATGCCAGATCTTCTTTATCCATTCATCTGTCGATGGACACTTAGGTTGCTTCCATGTCCTGGCTATTGTAAATAGAGCTGCAATGAATATTTTTGTACATAACTCTTTTTGAATTATGGTTTTCGCAAGGAAAATGCCCATATTTGGATTGTTGTGCCGTATGGTACTTCTATTGTTATTTATTTAAAGGAACCTCCGTACTGTTCTCCCTAGTGGCCATATCAGTTTACATTCCCACCCACAGTACAAGTGTGTTCCCTTTTCTCCAATAAAGGCCTCTCCAACATTTATTGTTTTGTAGAATTTTTTGATGATTGCCACTCTGACTGCTGTGAGGTGATACCTCACGATAGTGTTGATTTGCATTTCTCTAATGATTAGTGATGTTCAGCATCCTTTCATGTGTTTCATGGTAATCTGTATATCTTCTTTGGAGAAATGTCTATTTAGGTCTTCTGCCCGTTTTTGGATTGGGTTGTTTGTTTTTGTGATATTGAGGTACATGTGGTGCTTGTAAAGTTTGGAGATTAATCCTTTGTCAATTGCTTCATTTGGAAATATTTTCTCCCATTCTGAGGGTTGTTTTTCCATCTTGTTTATGTTTTCCTGTACTGTGTAAAAGCTTTTAAGTTTCATTAGGTCTCATTTGTTGATTTTTGTTTTTATTTCCATTTCTCTAGGAGGTGGGTCAAAAAGGATCTTGCTGTGATTTATGTCATAGAGTGTTCTGCCTATGGTTTCCTCTAAGTGTTTTATAGTGTCTGGTCTTATATTTAGATCTCTAATCAAGTTAGAGATTATTTTTGTGCATGGTTTTATGGAGTGTCTTAATTTCATTCTTTTATTTGTAGGGGTCCAGTTTTCCCAGCACCAATTACGGAAGAGTCTGTCTTTTCTCCATTGTATATCCTTAGCTCCTTTGTCATAGATGAGATAGCCATAGGTATGTAGGTTTATCTCTGGGCTTTCTGTCCTGTTCCATTGATCTGTTTTTATGCCAATCTCCATACACTTGATTCCATTATGGAGACATATAAATACATAGGTTTCAAGATTATTACCAGTCAGATATATTCTTCTTCAGTGAATAGGGTGTTTTGTGTCCAGTACATTGAGAAAGGAGTAGGTCTTGTCTATTACATATTTGGTATATGGTATGGTATCTGTGCTAATTTCAAACTCTGCTTTTACATATCACCCCACATCACCTTTCCCCTTAAGGGGGCATAAGTGTGTTTTCTAAATGTGTAACTCTGTTCTCTTTGGAAATTCAGTTCGTGTGTAGCCATGTTTACATTTCCTCTATAAGTGATATATTACAATAAGTTTATTTCTCTTTGTGGCTCATTTCACTTAGCATCATCGTACCTAAAACCACTCATAATGCTGCTATTGGCCTTATGACATTGATTTTATGTCTGAGTGACATTCCATTGTATACAAGTACCACAACATCTTTATCCATTTTTTTTTTCCTTTCCAGGGATATTTAAAGTGTACCAAAGTCGAGGTTCTTGTAAACAGAGCAGCCCTAAATTTTGGGCTGGCTGTGTGTTGTGGATTTTTAGTTTTCCCAAAATACACGCCCATGAGTGGAAGTGTGTTATGCTCTGTAGCTCTGTTTTAGAAAACAACATACAGTTCTCCAGAGAGGCTGTTGTCAATTTACATCCTGTCCATCGGCGTAACCAGGCTCCCTTTTCTCCATGGCCTGTCCTGCATTTGTGGTTTTTACACTATTTGCGGATGGCCCTTTTGACCGATGGTAAGTGACACTTCTATATAGTGTGGATTTGCAATGCCTGATGGCTTGCTGGGCCAAAAAGTGCGTATGCATTTTTTTCCCGAATATATTCAAGAAAATACACATACTCCCTTTTCGGCCAAGGGCAACATTGTCGAAGTTCTGTCGCTTTTCATGTGCTTTAAAGACGACTCCAATCTACCTCTTGAAATCTGTTTCCTTCAATTCTGCCTTGCTTTCAAATCCTCTTCACTGCCTTACCTCAATATATTTTGGATGATAGTTGTCCTTTATAACTCTGCAAGTTTGTGAATTGCTGTGCCCCTGATTTCCATTTTTCAACTCGCTTATTTGTGAGCTGGCTGCAATACCGCATGATGGCTTTAGGCCCTAGTCTGGTTCCAGGTTTGCAGGCTGAGCCTTTGTTTAATTCTTCTTCCTGATGGGAAACTAGAGTGACATGTGCCCATCCAAACACCTACAGCTAATCTCTCATTTGTTTCCCCTTTTCCTGTTCATCCTCTGCACAATTTACAAACTGTGCATAACAGGAGGGTAAAAGCGCTGACACTCCAAGTGGGGAGATTTTCAGTATTGCAGATGGAAATGGCTAAGCCGAGCACGAGGAAAGGAAAAATGAGGTACATTTTAGAAAACTTTCCCGATTACACAGTGTACCATCCAACGGGTTTCCCATGCATGTTTTAACTGTAGGAAGATTCCCTTAAACCTGGAGAGTTGGGGCCACTAGAATGGGTAGCACACAGTATTGCTCTAAGTGTTGTTCTTTTGCTCACACAGCCTCAGCAATCTTGTCAGCCCCAAGTGTCCAGTCTTACGTCTCCTCCCGCTGTGGGTGTAAAGGTGGTCATTCCAGGTTGCATCACAGGCTGTGAATGTAATTTTTAAGACTTTCTCTCTGATTTGCTGTTTTTGCATTTTTCTTTTGAAATTTATTTTTATAAGTGTGTTTTGCTGAATTTCACTGTTGTGTTCATGCCGTTATACACACGCATGATTCCTTTATGGCGACATGAGTATACATATGTTGTAGAGTTATTACAAGTCAGATATATTCCTCTTCAATGAATAGGGGTTGTTGAGTCGAGTTCATTGTGCCGGTAGTAGGTGCTGTCTATTACATACTTGATTTATGGAACGGTATCTGTGCTAATTTAGGACTCTGGATTTATGCATCACCCCACCTCTCCTTCCCCCTTAAGCAGGCATAAGAGCGTTTTCTAAATGTGAGACTCTGTTCCATTTCCTAACTCAGTTCATGTGTAGCCATGTTTACAGGACCTTCATAAGTGATATCTTATGATAAGTTTCGTTTTCTCTGTGACTTATTTCACTTAGAATCATCGTACCTGAATCCACTCATTTGGCTGCTACTGGCCTTATGACATTGATTTCATGGCTGAAGGATATTACATCATAAATAAATACCACAATTTCTTGAAACATATTTGTCTTTCCTGGGATATATAAGGTGTACCCAAGTTGAGGTTCTTGTAAGCAGTGCAGCCCTAAATTTTGGGGTGGATCTGTCTTATTGATTTTCAGTTTTCCCAAGGTATATTCCCTACACTGGAAGTGCTCTTGGCTCTGTAGCTCTGTTGTTTACTTGTTTTAGGGAACACAATGCACTCCTCCAGAGAGGAGTTGACAATTTACATACTGCCCATCAGCATAACTAGGCTCCCTGTTCTCCATGTCCTGTCTTGCCTTTCTGGTTTTTACACATTTTGCGGATGTCCCTTTTGACCAGTGGGAAGTGATAGTTCTTTGTAGTGCAGATTTGCATTGACCGCATGCTTGCTTGGCCAAAAGGACGTATGTGTTTTCTCCTGAATATATTCAGGAGAAAACGCATATGCCCTTTTTGGCCTAGTGCAACATTGTCGAAGTTGTGCCCCTCTTCCTGTGATTTAAAGGTGATTCCAATGTACCTGTTGAAATCTGATTCCTGCTATTCTGGCTCCCTTTCAAGTGTGCCACGTTGCCTTCCCTCAACACATTTTTGGACGATAGTTGTCCTTTATTACTCTGCCATTTTGTGAATTGCTCTGCCTTGAGCTCCATTTTTCAACTGTTATTTTGTTAGCTGAAGTCAAGTCCAAAATTTAGGTTCAGGACCTATACAGGTTCCCGGTGGGTGGCTGAGACTTTGGTTAATTCTTATTGCTGCCGGGAAATTAGAGTGAAATGTGCCCGTCCAAATGCCTAACAGCTACTCTCTCATTGGTTCTCCCTCTTCCCTTTCATCCTCTGCCAAATTGGCAACCTGTGCGAACCAGGAGGTTAAATGTGCTGTCTCTCCAAGTTGGGAGATTGATAGTAAAGCAGTTGGAAAGTCAAACCGGAGCACCAGGAGAGGGACTATTAGTTGAGTTTTAGAAACATTTTGTATTCACAGTGTGTCCTTTCTCTATGTTTCCCGTACATGTTATAGCTGTAGTAATATTCCCTTCAACCTGGAGAGTTGGGACCCTTGGAATGTGTGCCATGCATTATTGCTTCAAATGGTCTGCATTTGCTCACCGAATCTCACCGATCCTCTCAGTCCCAAGTGTCCACCCTTATGACACATCCAGCTGTCATTGTAGATAGGGTCATTCGATGTTTCATCTGAGACCCTGAAGGAATTGTAAAGAATTCCCATGATTTTTTGTTTTGTTTGTGAAATTCCTTTTTATTGTGGGTTTGAGCTGATTCTCAATGCCATGTTTATGCGAGTCTACACACACTTGATTATCTTTTTGAGACATATCAATACATAGGTTTTAAGATTCTTACTAGTCAGATATATTCCCCTGTGGGAAATATGGGGTTTTGAGTCCCTTTCACTGAGGAAGGTGTAGGTCTTTTCTATTCCATATTTGGTTTTTGGGACGGTACATGTACTAATATCAAACTCTGGTTTTATGCATCACCCCACCTCTCCTTCCCCCTTAAGGAGGCAAAAGAGTGTTTTCTAAATGTGAGACTCTGTTCTCTTTCCTAACTCAGTTCAGGTGTAGCCATGTTTACAGGACCTTCATAAGTGATATCTTATGATAAGTTTCTTCTTCTCTGTGACTTATTTCACTTAGAATCATCGTACCTGAATCCACTCATTTTGCTGCTACTGGCCTTATGACATTGATTTCATGGCTGAGGGATATTCCATCGTACGTAAGTACCACCATTTCTTGAACCATTTTAGTCTTTCCTGGGATATTTCAGGTGGACCAAAGTTGAGGTTCTTGAGAGCAGTGCAGCCCTGAATTTTTGGGTGGCTATGTCTTATTGATTTTCAGTTTTCCCAAGGTATGTTCCCTAGACTGGAAGTTCCCTTGGCTCTGTAGCTCTGTTGTTTACTTGTTTTAGAGAACACTGTGCACTACTCCAGAGAGGCAGTTGGCAATTTACATCCCGCCCATCAGCATAACTAGGCTCCCTTTTCTCCAGGTCCTGTGTTGCCTTTCTAGTTTTTACACATTTTGCGGATGTCCCTTTTGTCTGGTGGGTAGTGATACTGCTTCGTAGTGCAGATTTGCATTGCCCGCTTGCTTGCTCGGCCAAAAAGTGCATATGCGTTTTCTCCAGAATATATTCAGGAGAAAACGCATACACCCTTTTTAACCAAGTGCATCATTGTCGAAGTTGTGCCCCTCTTCCTGTGCTTTAAAGGTGATTCCAATGTACCTCTTGAAATCTGTTTCCTGCTATTCTGGCCCAAATTCAAGTCCACCTGGATTCCTTCCCTCAACAGGTTTTTGGACGCTAGATGTCCTTTATTACTCTGCCAGTTTGTGAATTGCTGTGCCCCTGAGCTCCATTTTTCAACTCGTTTTTTGTGAGCTGACCGCAATTCCAAAATTTTGGTTCAGGACCTATACTGGGTCCCGGCGGGAGTCTGAGACTTTGGTTAATTCTTCTTCCTGACGGGAAATTAGAGTGACATGTGCCCTTCCATATGCCTAACACCTAATCTCTCATTGGTTCTCCCTCTTCCCTTTCATCCTCTGCCAAATTGGCAACCTGTGCATGCCAGGAGGTTAAAGGGTCTGTCTCTCCAAGTTGGGCCATTGATAGTAAAGCAGTTGGAAAGTCAAACCAGAGCACCAGGAGAAGGACTATTAATTGAGTTTTAGAATCCTTTTGTATTCACAGTGTGTGCATTCTCTACGTTTCCCATACATGTTATAACTGTAGTGACATTCCATTTTACCTGGTGAGTTGGGACCCATGGAATTGTTGGCATGCATTATTTCTTTAAATGGTCTGCATTTTCTCGTCCAATCTCACCAATCCTCTCAGACCCAAGTGTCCAGCCTTATGTCTCATCCAGCTGTCGTTTTAGATGGGGTCATTCCAGGTTTCATCAGAACACCGGAAGTAATTGTGTTAGAATTTCGCTGTTTTATTGTTTTGTTTTTGAAATTCATTTATATAATGAGGTTGAGCTGATTTTCACTGATGTGTTTATGCAGGTCTAGACACACTTGATTCCCTTATGGAGACATATCAATATATAGGTTTTAAGCTTCTTACTAGTCAGGTATATTCCTCTGCGGGAATAGGGCTGTTGAGTCCCGTTCACTGAGGTAGGAGTAGCTCTTGTCTATTCTGTATTTGGATTATGCAACGGTACCTGTGCTAATATCAAACTCTGGTTTTGTGCATCTCCCCACCTCTCCTTTCCCTTTAAGCAGGCATAAGTATGTTTTCTAAATGTGAGACTCTGTTCTCTTTCCTAATTCAGTTCATGTGTAGCCATGTTTACATTTCCTTCATAAGTGATATTTTATGTCAGAATGCTCCACGGCTCTTGTGATCATAATGCTCCATGATGCTCGTCATCACAATTATCCATGGCCTTCTCATCACAATGCTCCACCGTCTTGCCATCACATTACTCCATGCCCAGGTCATCACAATGCTCCATGTCCCTTGTCATCACAATTCTCCAACACTTTGTCATCACAATGCTCGATGACACTTCTCATCAGAATGTTACATGCTCTTGTCATCACAATTTTCCATGCACTTGTCATTGCAATGCTCCCTGACCCATATCATAGCAAGCTCCATATGCTTGTCATCACAATGCTTCATGACATTGTTATAAAAATTCTCAATGTCCCTTGTTATGACAATGCTGCATGCCAGTATCATCACAATGCTCCATGACACTTGTCATCACATTGCTCCGGGCCCTTGTCATCACAATGCTCCATGCCCTTGTCATCACAATGCTCCATGACCTCTGTAATCACAATGTTCCCTGACACCTGTCATCACAATGCTCCATGCCCCTTGTTAGTACAGTGCTCCATGATGCTAGTCATCACAATTACCCAAGGTCTTCTCATCACAATGCTTCAGGGCTTTACCATCACAATGCTCCATGCCCTGGTCATCTCAATGCTCAATGACCCTTGTCATCACCATTCTCCTCATCCTTGTCATCACGGTGCTCCTTGACACTTCTCCTCACAGTGTTATATGCTCTTGTCATCACAATTCTGCATGCACTTATCATCACAATGCTCCAGTACCCCTGTCATAGCAAGCTCCATGCGCTTCTCATCACAATGTTTCAAGACCTTGTCATTAAAATTCTCAATGGCCCTTGTCATCACAATGATCCATGCCCTTGTCATCACAATGCTCCTTTACCTTTGTCATCACAATCCTCCATGACACTTGGCATCACAATGCTCCATGTCATTGGCATCACAATGGAACATGACATATGTCATCACAATGCTCCATGACCCCTGACCTCACAATGCTCCATAAGACATGTCATCAAAATGCTCCATAACTTTTGTCATCACAAATCTCAATGACTCTTAGCATCACAATGCTCCATGTCATTGTCATCACAATGCCTCAGGAACCTTCTCATCACATTGCTCCATGCCCTTGTCATCACAAATCTCCATGACGGTTGTCATCACAATGCTCGATGCCCTTCTCATAACATTGCTCCATGCCCTTGTCATTACAGTCCTCCATGAACCCTGTACCACAGTGTTCCAGGCGCTTGTCATCACAATGCTCCAGGCCCACTATCATCACAATAATCCATTAAACTTTTCAGACCAATGTCCCATGGCCTTGTCATCACAATGCTCCATTACCCCTCTCATAACAATGCTCCATGATCCCAGTCATCACAATGTTCCACAGCCTTGTCATCACAAGGCTCCATGACCCTTGTCATCACAAGGCCCCATACACATAAAATCACAATGCTCCATGCCCTTGTTATCACAAAGCTCCATGATGTATGTCTTCAGAATGTTCCATGGCCTTCTCATCACAATGCACCATTCCCTTGTCATCAGAATGCTCCACGACCCCTGTAATCACAATGCTCCATGCCCATTTTCATTAGAATGCTCCATGAGAATGTCATCACAAGGCTCCATGGTTTTCTCATCACAATGCTCCAGGACCTTGTCATCACAATGCTCCTTTCTCTTCTCATCACAATGCTCCATGACTTCGGTCATCACAATACTCCATGAATATTTTCAGCCCAGTGTTCCATGACATTCTCATCACAATGCTCCATGACACCTGTCATCACAATGCTCCATGACCAATGTCATCACAACCCTCCATGACCCCTGAGAACACAATGATCCGGGAATATTGTCATCAAAATGTTCCATGACACTTGTCATTACAATGATCCATGCCCATGTCATCCCAATGCTCCATGACCCCGTAATCACAATGCTCCGTGACGCTTGTCATCAAAATGCTCCATGACACTTGTCATCACAATGCTCCATGCCCTTCTCATCACAATGCACCACGACCTTGTCATCAAAATGCTCCATGACATTTGTCATCACAAAGCTCCATGACCATTGGCATCACAATGCTCAATGCTCCTTTAAATCAAAATGGTCCCTGAACCCTCTCATCACAATGCTCCAAACCTTTGTGATCACAGTGTTCCATAACACTTGTCATCACAACGCTCCATGATGCCTCTCATAACAATACACCATGTCCTTGTCATCACAATGCTCCATGACCTTTGTCATCACAATTCTCAATACACTTGTTATCACAATGCTCCCTAACCCTTGTCTTCAGAATGCTCCTTGAACCCTGTCATGAAAAGGCTCCTTGCGTTTTTCATCACAATGCTCCATGCACTTTTCATCACAATGCTCCATACCATTGTCGTCACAATACTCCACAAGCTTGTCATCAGAATGCTCCATGACCCTTGTCATCACAATGCTCCATGACCTCTGTCATCACAATTCTCCATAACACCTGTCATCACAATGCTCCAAGACCCTTGTCATTACAGTGCTCCATGACACTCATCTTCACAATTATCCATGGTCTTCTCATCACAGTGCTCCACGGTCTTGCCATCACAATGCTGCATGCCCTGGTCATCACAATGCTCCATGTCTTTGGTGATCAAAATTCTCCACGTCCTTGGCATCACTACGATCCATGACACTTCAACTCACAGTGTTATATGCTTTGTCATCACAATTCTCTATGAACTATTAATCGCAATGCTCCATGACCCCTGTCATAGCAAGCTCCATGTGGTTGTCATCACAATGCTTCATGAATTGTCATCAAAATTATCAATGGCCCTTTTCATCACAATGGTCCATGCACTCGTCATCACAATGCTCCAAGCCTATGTCATCACAATGCTCCATTACCTTTGTCATCACAATCCTCCATGACACTTGGCATCACAATGCTGCATGCCATTGTCATCACAATGGACCATGACATATGTCATGACAATGCTCCCTGACACCGGTCTTCACAATTCTCCATGACCTTGTCATCACAATGCTCCATGCCCTTGTCATCACAATGCACCATGTCCACTGTCATCACAATAATCCATGAAACTTGTCAGACCAATGCTCCATGTCCCTGTCATCACAATCCTCTATGCCATTTTCATCACAATGCTCCAAGAACCCTGTAATCACAATGCTCTTTGCCCCTTTTCATCAGAATGCTCCATGAGACTTTTCATCACAAGGGTACATGGTCTTCTCATCACAATGCTCCAGGACCTTGTCATTACTATTCTCCATTCCCTTGTCATCACAATGTTCTATGACACCTGTCATCTCAATACTCCATGAACATTTTCAGCCCAATGTTCCATGACCTTCTCAAGACACTGTTTCATGACCCATGTCATCACAATGCTCCATGACCACTGGCATCAAAATGCTCCATGATCATTTTCATCACAATGATCCATGCCCTTGTCATCCCAGTGTTCCATGGCAACTGTAATCACAATGCTCTGTGACGCTTGTCCTCACATTTCTCTGTGACACTTGTCATCACAATGCTTCATGCCTTTGTCAGCAAATGCTACATTACCTTGTCATCACAATGCTCCATTCGCTTGTCATCATAATTCTCCATTACCATTGTCATCAAAATCCTCCATGAACGTAGGGATCACATTGCTTCATGCCCTTGTTATCAAAATGCTCCATTCTCCTTGAAATCAAAATGATCCATGACCTCTGTCATCACACTGCTCCAAACACTGGTGATCACAATGTTCCATAACACTTGTCATCACAACACACTTCGATGCCTGTCATCACAATTATCCATGGAATTCTCATGACAATGCTCTATGACATTTGTCATCACAATGCTCAATACACTTGTCATCACAATGCTCCCTGTCACATCTCATCAGAATGCTCCTTGAACCGTGTCATGAAAAGGCTCCATGCCCCTTTCATCACAATGCTCGATGCCATTGTCATCACAATACTTCACAAGCTTGTCATCAGTATCCTCCATGACCCTTGTCATCACAATGCTCCATGACCCCTGTCATCACAATGCTCCATGGCCCTTGTCATTACAGTGCTCCATGATGCTCGTCATCACAATTATCAATGGTCTTCTCATCACAATGCTCCACGGTCTTGCCATCACAATGCTCAATGTGCCTTGTCATTACAATACTCCACGTCCTTGTCATCACAGTGATCCTTAACACTTCTCATAACACTGTTACATGATCTTGTCATCACAATTCTCCATGCACTTGTCATCGCAATGCTCTATGACCACAGTCATAGCAAGCTCCATGTGCTTTTCAGCACAATGCTTCACGACGTTGTCATCAAAATTCGCAATGGCCCTTGTCATCACAATTCTCCATGCCCTTGTCATCACAATGCTCCATGACCATTGTCATCACAATGTTCCAAGCACTTGTCATCAAAATGCTCCATTACCTTTCTCATCACAATCCTCCATGACAATTAGTATCACAATGCTCCATGCCATTGTCATCACAATGGACAATGACATATGTCATCACAATGCTCCCTGACACCTGTTTTCAAAATACTCCATGACCTTGTCAACACAATGTTCCATGCCTTTGTCATCACAATGCGCCATGCCCACTGTAATCACAATAATCCATGAAACTTGTCAGACCAAAGTTCCATGCACCTGTCATCAAAATGCTCCATGCTCTTGTCATCACAATGCTCCAAGACACCTGTCATCACAATGCTCCGTGACACCTGACATCACAATTTTCCATAACCCCTCTCATCAAAATGTTCCAGGACCCTTTTGATCAAATTGCTCCATGACCCTGTCATCACAATGCTCCCTGCACTTCTCATCACAATGCACCACGGCCCTGTCATCAAAATGCTCCATGACATTTGGCATCACAAAGCTCCATGACCATTGGCATCACAATGGTCCATGCCATTATCATCAAATGCTCCTTGAACCCTCTCATCACATTGCTCCATGCCCTTGTCATCACAAAGCTCCATGACGCTTGTCATCACAATGCTCGATGCCCTTCTCATCACAATGCTCCATGCCCTTATCATTACAATCCTCCATGACCTATGTATCATAGTGTTCTGTGCCCTTTTCATCACAATGCTCCATGCCCACTCTCATCACAATAATCCATGAAAATTTTCAGACCAATGCTGAAATGCCCTTGTCATCACAATGCTCCATTACCCCTGTCATTTTAATGCTCCATGACACCTGCCATCACAAGGATCCATGGCCTTGTCATCACAAGCCTCCATGACCCTTGTCATCACAATGCTCCAAGACCCATCTAATCACAATGCTCCATGTCTTTGTCATCACAAAGCTCCATGATGCATGTCATCAGAATGCTCCATGGTCTTCCCATCACAACGCTCCATGCCCTTTTCATCACAATGCTCCAACACCCCTGTAATCACAATGCTCCATTCCCCTTTTCATCTCAATGCTCCATGAACCCTGTCATCAAAATACACCATGCCCTTCATCATAATGCTTCATGCTATTGTCATCACAATGAAATCAAAATGCTCCATGACCTCTGTCATCACAATGCTCCAAACCCTTGTGAATACTATGTTCCATAACACTTGTCATCACAATGCCCCATGACACTGGTCATTACAGTTATGCATGGTCTTCTCATCACAATGCTCCATGACCTTTGTAATCACAATGCTCAATACACTTGTCATCACAATGCTCCCTGACACTTGTCGTCAGTATGCTCCTTGAACCCTGTCTTGACAAGGCTCCATGCATTTTTCATCACAATGATCCATGCCCATTTCATCACAGTCCTCCAAGACCCCTCTAATCACAATGCTCCATGTCATTTTCATCACAAAGCTCCATGACACATGTCATCAGAATGCTCCATGGCCTTCTCATCACAATGCTCCATGTCCTGGTCTTCACAATGCTACAAAACCCCTGTAATCACAATGCTCCATGAACCTTTTTATCAGTATGCTCCATGACAATTGTCATCACAAGGCACCATGGCCCTCTCATCACAATGCTCCAGGACCTTTTCATCGCATTTCTCCATTCCCTTATCATCACAATGCTCCATGACCCCTGTCATCACAGTACTCCATGAATATTTTCAGCCCAATGCTCCATGACCTTCTCTTCACAATGCTCCATGACTCATGTCATCACAATGCTACATGACCACAGTCATCAAAATAATCCATGTCACTTGTCATCAGAATATTCCATGCGCTTGTCATCCCCATGCTCCATGACCCCTGTAATCACAATGGTCCTTGATGCTTGTCGTCACAGAGCTCCATGACACTTGTCATCACGGTGCTCCATGCCTTTGTCAGCAAAATGCTACATGACCTTGTCATCACAATGCTCCATGGAATTGTCATCACATTTCTCCATTACCACTGTCATCACAATCCTCCATGAACCTTGGGATCACATTGCTTCATGCTCTTGTCATCACAATGCTCCATGATTCTTGAAATCAAAATGATCCATGACCTCTGTCATCGCAATGCTCCAAACACTTGTGATCACCATGTTCCATAACACTTGTCATCACAACGCTCCATGATGCCTGCCATCACAATACTCCATGCCCTTGTCATCACAATGCTCCATGAACTTTGTCATCACAATGCTCAATACACCTGTCATCAAAATGCTCCCTGACACTTTTCCTCAGAATGCTCCTTGAACCCTGCCATGAAAATGCTCCATGCCATTTTCATCACAATGCTCCATGCCCTTTTTCTCACAATGCTCCATGCCATTGTCATCACAATACTCCACAAGTTTGTCATCAGAATACTCCAAGACCCTTGTCATCACAATGCTCCATGATCCCTGTCATCACAATGCTCCATGACACCTGTCATCACAATGCTCCATGCCCCTTGTCATTACAGTGCTCCATGACGCTCGTCATCACAAATATCCATGATCTTCTCATCACAATGCTCCACGGTCTTTCCATCACAATGCTCCATGACACTTCTCATCACAATATTACATGCTCTTGTCATCACAATTCTCCATGCACTTGTCATCGCAATGCTCAATGACCCCCGTCATAGCAAGCTCCATGTGCTTTTCATCACAATGCTTCACGAACTTGTCATCAGAATTCTCAATGGCCCTTGTCATCACAATCCTCCATGCCCTTGTCATCAAAATGCTCCATGACCCTTGTCCTCACAATGCTCCAAACCCCTGTCATCACAATGCTCCATTAACATTGTCATCACATTCCTCCATGACATTTGGCATCACAATGCTCCATGCCATTGTCATCAAAATGGACCATGACATATGTCATCACAATGCTCCCTGACCCCTGTCTTCACAGTACTCCATGATCTTCTCATCACAATGCTCCATTACCTTGTCATCAGAATGTGCCATGCCCACTGTCATCAAAATAAACCATGAAACTTGTCAGAACAATGCACCATGCCCCTGTCATCACAATGCTCCTTACCCTTGCCATCACAATGCTCCGTGACTCCAGTCATCACAGTGCTTCATGACCTTTGTCAACACAATGGTCCATGCCCACGTCATCAAAAGGCTCTGTGATATTTGTCACCACAATGCTCCATGAAATTTTCATCACAATGCTCTGTTACCCATGTCATCACTATGCTCCATACCTTTGTCAGCACAATGCTCCATGACCATTGTCATCACAATGCTCCATGCGCTTGTCCGCACAACGCCCCATGACCTGTGTCATCACAATGCGCGATGCGCTTGTCATCACAATGCTCCACAACCTTTTCATCACAGTGCTCCATAAATCTTGTCATCACAATGCTCCATGCTCTTCCCATCAAAATGCTGTCCCACCAAGGATATCATAATGTTCCATCAATAGTCATCACAATACTCCCTCACCCCTTTCATCACAATGTTCCAGGACCCCTGTCATCAAAATGCTCCATGAACCTTTTCATCATAATGCTCCATGACCCGTGCCATCACAATGTTCCATAACCCCTGTCATCAAAATGCTACATTACCCATTTCATATCAATGCACCATGACCCCTGTCATCACAATTTTCATAACCACTCTCATCAAAATGCTCCATGACCTTTTTCATCAAATTGCTCCATGAACCTATTATCACAATGCTCGCTGCACTTCTCATCACAACGCACCACGACCTCGTCATCAAAATGCTCCATGACCTTTGTCATCACAAAGCTCCATGACCCTTGGCATCACAATGCTCCATGCCATAGTCATCACAATGCTCCATGAAGCCTCTCATCACATTGATCCATGCCTTTGTCATCACAAAGCTCCATGACGCTTGTGATCCCAATGCTCGATGCCTTTCTCATCACAATGTTCCATGCCCTTGTCATTACAATCATCCATGACCCATGTATCAAAGTGTTCTGTGCCCTTGTCATTACCATCCTCCATGACCCATATCAAAGTGTTCTGTGCCCTTGTCATCACAATGCTCCATGCCCACTCTCATCATAATAATCCATGAAATATTTCAGACCAGTGCTCCATGCCCTTGTCATCACAGTGCTCCATTACCCCTGTCATAACAATGCTCCATGACCCCTGCCATCACAATGATCCACGGCCTTGTCATCACAAGACTCCATGACACTTGTCATCACAATGTTCCAAGACACTGTAATCACAATTCTCCATACACTTGTCATCACAAAGCTCCATGACACATGTCATCAGAATGCTCCATGGCCTTCTCATTTACGATGATCCATGCCCTCATCATCACAATGCTCCAAGACCCATGTAATCACAATGCTCCATGCCCCTTTTCATCTCAATGCTCCATGAACCGTGTCATCACAATGCACCATGCCCATCATCATAATGCTTCATGCAGTTGTCATCAAAATGAAATCAAAACGCTCCAGGACCTCTGTCATCACAATGCTCCAAACCGTTGTGATCACAATGTTCCATAACACCTGTCATCACAAAGCCCCATAACGCTCATCATCACAATTATCCATGGTCTTCTATTCACAATACTCCATGACCTTTGTCATCACAATGGTCAATACACTTGTCATCACAATGCTCTATGACACTTGTCGTCAGTATGCTCCTTGAACCCTGTCATGACAAGGCTCCATGCCTTTTTAATCACATTGATCCATGCCCTTTTCCTCACAATGCTCCAAGACCCCTGTAATCACAATGCTCCATGCCCTTGCCATCCCAAAACTTCATGACACATGACTTCAGAATTCTTCATGGCCTACTCATCACCATGCTCCATGCCCTTTTCATCGCAATGCTCCATTCCCTTGTCATCAAAATGCCACATGAGCACTGTCCTCACAATACTCGATGAACATTTTCAGCCCAATGCTCCATGACCTTCTCATCACAAGGCCCCATAAACCCTGTCATCACAATGCTCCAAGACCCCTGTCATCCCAATGCTCCGTGACTCCAGTCATCAAAATGCTTCATGATCTTTGTCATCACAATGGTCCATGCACTTGTCACACAAGGCTCTGTGACCTTTGTCACCACAATGCTCCCTGAAATATTCATCACAATGCTCTGTGACCCTTGTCATCAAAATGCACCATGCCTTTGTCAGCACAATGATCCATGACACTTGTCATCACAATGCTCCATGCGCTTTTCAGCACAATGCTTTTAGACCCATGTCATCACAATGCTCCACATCCTTGTCATCACAATGCTCCATAAACCGTGTCATCACAATGCTCCATGCACTTCTCATCAAAATGCTCTCTCACCACTGATATCACAATGTTCCATCACTAGTCTTCACAATACTCCCTCACCCCTGTCATCACAATGTTCCATGACCCCTATCATCACAATGCTACATGCACTTATCATTAAATGCTCCATGACCCATGACATCACAATGTTCCATAAACCCTGTCAACAAAATACTCCAATACCCTTATCATCACAATGCTCCATGACCCCTGACACCACAATTTTCCATAACCACTCTCATCAAAATGTTCCATGACCTTTTTCATCAAATTGATCTATGACCCTGTTATCACAATGCTCCCTACCCTTCTCATCACAACGCACCTCGACCTTGTCATCAAAATGCTCCATGACCTTTGTCATCACAAAGCTCCATGACCCTTAGCATCACAATGCTCCATGCCATTGTCATCACAATGCTCCATGAAGCCTCTCATCACATTGCTCCATGCCCTTGTCATCACAAAGCTCCATGACACTTGTGATCCCAATGCTTGATGCCCTTCTCATCACAATGCTACATGCCCTTGTCATTACAATCCACCATGACCCCTGTATCAAAGTGATCCGTGCCCTTGTCATCACAATAATCCATGAAACTTTTCAGACCAATTATCCATGCGCTTGTCATCACAACGCACCATTACCACTGTCATAACACTGCTCCATGACACCTGCCCACAAAAGGTTCCACGAACTTGTCATCACAAGACTCCATGACACTTTTCATCACAATGCTCCAATACAATGTAATCACAATTCTCCATACCCATGTCATCACAAAGATCCATGACACATGTAATCAGAATGCTCCATGGCCTTCTCATTCACGATGCTCCATACCCTTGTCATCACAATGCTCCAAGACTCCTGTAATGACAATGCTCCCTGCCCCTTTTCATCTCAATGCTCCATGAACCCTGTCATAACAATGCACCATGCCCATCATCAAAATGCTTCATACTATTGTCATCACAATGAAATTAAAATGCTCCATGACCTCTGTCATCACAATGCTCCAAACCCTTGTGATCACAATGTTCCATAACACTTGTCATCACAATGCCCCATGACTCTGGTCATCATAATTATCCATGGTCTTCTCATCACAATGCTCCATGATCTTTGTCATCACAATGCTCAACACACTTGTCATCACAATGCTCCATGACACTTGTCGTCAGAATGCTCCTTGAACCCTTTCATGACAAGGCTCCATGCATTTTTCATCACAATGATCCATGCCCTTTTCATCACAATGCTCCAAGACCACTCTAATCTCAATGCTCCTTGCTCTTGTCATCACAAAGCTCCATTATGCATGTCATCAGAATGCTCCATGGCCTTCTCATCACTATGCTCCATGACCTTGTCATCTCAATGCCCCAAGACCACTGTCATCATAATGATCCATGCCCCTTTTCATCAGAATGCTCCATGAGACTTGTCATCACAAGGCTCCATTGTCTTCTCATCACAATGCTCCAGGACCTTGTCATCACAATGCTCCATTCCCTTGTCATCACAATGCTCCATGACCCCTTTCATAACAATACTCCAAGAACATTTTCAGCCCAATGCTCAATGAACTTCTCATCACAATGCTCCATTACCCCTATCATTACAATTCTCCATGCACCTTGAAATCAAAATGATCCATGACCTCTGTCATCACAATGTTCCAAATCATTGTGATCACATTGTTCCATAACACTTGTCTTCACAACACTCCAGGATGCCTGTAATAACAATACTCCATGACCTTGTCATCACAATGCTCCATGACCTTTTTCATCACAATGCTCAATACACTTGTCATCACAATGCTCCCTGACACTTGTCGTCAGAATGCTCCTCGAAACCTGTCATGAAAAGGCTCCATGCATTTTTCATCACAATGCTCCATGTCCTTTGCATCACAATGCTCCATGCCATTGTCATCACAATACTCCACAAGCATGTCATCAGAATGCTCCATAACACTTGTCATCACAATGCTCCATGCCTTTTTCATCAAAATGCTCCATGCCCTTGTCATCACAATGCTACATGCCCTTCTCATCACAATGCACCACCACCTTGTCATCAAAATGCTCCATTACCTTTGTCATCACAAAGCTCCATGACCATTGGCATCACAATGCTCCATGCTCCTTTAAATCAAAATGGTCCATGAACCCTCTCATCACAATGCTCCAAACCTTTGTGATCACAGTGTTCCATAACACTTGTCATCTCAACGCTCCATGATGCCTGTCATAACAATACACCATGCCATTGTCATCACAATGTTCCATGACCTTTGTCATCACAATTCTCAATACACTTGTCATCACAGCGCTCCCTAACCCTTGTCTTCAGTATGCCCCTTGAACCCTGTCATGAAAAGGCTCCTTGCGTTTTTCATCACAATTCTCCATGCCCTTTTCATCACAATGCTCCATGCCATTGTCGTCACAATACTCCACAAGCTTGTCATCAGAATGCTCCATGACGCTTGTCATCACAATGCTCCATAACCTCTGTCATCACAATTCTCCATAACACCTGTAATCACAATGCTCCATGCCCCTTGTCATTACAGTGCTCCATGACACTCATCTTCACAATTATCCATGGTCTTCTCATCATAATGCTCCACGGTCTTGCCATCACAATGCTGCACGCCCTGGTCATCACAATGCTCCATGTCTTTGGTGATCAAAATTCTCCACGTCCTTGGCATCACTACGATCCATGACACTTCTACTCACAGTGTTACATGTTTTGTCATCACAATTCTCTATGAACTATTAATTGCAATGCTCCATGACCCCTGTCATAGCAAGCTCCATGTGGTTGTCATCACAATGCTTCATGAATTGTCATCAAAATTATCAATGGCCCTTGTCATCACAATGGTCCATGCGCTCGTCATCACAATGCTCCAAGCCTATGTCATCACAATGCTCCACTACCTTTGTCATCACAATCCTCCATGACACTTGGCATCACAATGCTGCATGCCATTGTCATCACAATGGACCATGACATATGTCATCACAATGCTCCCTGACACCGGTCTTCACAATTCTCCATGACCTTGTCATCACAATGCTCCATGCCCTTGTCATCACAATGCACCATGTCCACTGTCATCACAATAATCCATGAAACTTGTCAGACTAATGCTCCATGTCCCTGTCATCACAATCCTCTATGCCATTTTCATCACAATGCTCCAAGAACCCTGTAATCACAATGCTCTTTGCCCCTTTTCATCAGAATGCTCCATGAGACTTTTCATCACAAGGGTCCATGGTCTTCTCATCACAATGCTCCAGGACCTTGTCATCACAATTCTCCATTCCCTTGTCATCACAATGTTCTATGACACCTGTCATCTCAATACTCCATGAACATTTTCAGCCCAATGCTCCATGACCTTCTCAAGACACTGTTTCATGACCCATGTCATCACAATGCTCCATGACGACCTGCATCAAAATGCTCCATGATCATTTTCATCACAATGATCCATGCCCTTGTCATCCCAGTGTTCCATGGCCCCTGTAATCGCAATGCTCTGTGACGCTTGTCATCACATTGCTCCGTGACACTTGTCATCACAATGCTCCATGCCTTTGTCAGCAAAATGCTACATTACCTTGTCATCACAATGCTCCATTCGCTTGTCATCATAATTCTCCATTACCATTGTCATAAAAATCCTCCATGAACGTTGGGATCACATTGCATCATGCCCTTGTCATCAAAATGCTCCATTCTCCTTGAAATCAAAATGATCCATGACCTCTGTCATCACACTGCTCCAAACACTTGTGATCACAATGTTCCATAACACTTGTCATCACAACACACTTCGATGCCTGTCATCACAATTATCCATGGAATTCTCATGACAATGCTCTATGACATTTGTCATCACAATGCTCAATACACTTGTCATCACAATGCTCCCTGTCACATCTCATCAGAATGCTCCTTGAACCGTGTCATGAAAAGGCTCCATGCCCCTTTCATCACAATGCTCGATGCCATTGTCATCACAATACTTCACAAGCTTGTCATCAGTATCCTCCATGACCCTTGTCATCACAATGCTCCATGACCCCTGTCATCACAATGCTCCATGGCCCTTGTCATTACAGTGCTCCATGATGCTCGTCATCACAATTATCAATGGTCTTCTCATCACAATACTCCAGGGTCTTGCCATCACAATGCTCAATGTGCCTTGTCATTACAATACTCCACGTCCTTGTCATCACAGTGATCCTTAACACTTCTCATAACAATGTTACATGATCTTGTCATCACAATTCTCCATGCACTTGTCATCGCAATGCTCTATGACCACAGTCATAGCAAGCTCCATGTGCTTTTCAGCACAATGCTTCACGACGTTGTCATCAAAATACTCAATGGCCCTTGTCATCACAATTCTCCATGCCCTTGTCATCACAATGCTCCATGACCATTGTCATCACAATGTTGCAAGCACTTGTCATCAAAATGCTCCATTACCTTTCTCATCACAATCCTCCATGACACTTGGTATCACAATGCTCCATGCCATTGTCATCACAATGGACAATGACATATGTCATCACAATGCTCCCTGACACCTGTTTTCAAAATACTCCATGACCTTGTCATCACAATGTTCCATGCCTTTGTCATCACAATGCGCCATGCCCACTGTAATCACAATAATACATGAAACTTGTCAGACCAATATTCCATGCCCCTGTCATCAAAATGCTCCATGCTCTTGTCATCACAATGCTCCATGACCCCTGTCATCACAATGCTCCGTGACTCCAGTTATCACAATGCTTCATGACATTTGTCATCACAATGGTCCATGTCCTCATCACACAAGGCTCTGTGACCATTGTCACCACAATGCTCTATGAACTTTTCATCACAATGCTCTGTGATCCTTGTCATCACCATGCTCCATGCCGTTTTCAGCACAATGCTACATGACCCTTGTCATCACAATGCTCCATGCACTTGTCAGCACAATGCTCCATAACCCATGTCATCACAATGCGCCATGCGCTTGTCATCACAATGCTCCACATCCTTGTCATTACAGTGCTCCAAAAACATTGTCATCACAATGCTCCATGCACTACTCATCAAAATGCTCTCTCCCCCCTGTCATCACAATGTTCCATGATCCCTGTCATGACAATGCTACATGATCTTATCATCGCAATGCTCCATGTACAATGACACCACAATGTTCCATAACCCCTGTCATCAAAATGCTCCATGACCCTTTTCATCACAATGCTCCATGAGCCCTGACATAACAATGTTCCATAACAACTGTCATCAAAATGTTCCATGATCCTTTTCATCAAATTGTTGCATGACACTGTCATCACAATGCTCCCTGCCCTTCTCATCACAATGCACCATGAACTTGTCATCAAAATGCTCCATGAACTTTGTCATCACAAAGCTCCATTACACTTGGCATCACAATGCTCCATGCCAATTTCATCAAATGCTCCATGACCCCTGTAATCACAATGCTCCTTGCCAGTTTTCATCAGAATGCTCCATGAGGCTACATCGTCCTCTCATCACAATGATCCAGGACCTTGTCATCACAATGCTCCGTGACTCCAGTCATCACAATGCTTCATGACCTTTGTCAACACAATGGTCCATGCCCTCGTCATCAAAAGGCTCTGTGATATTTGTCACCACAATGCTCCATGAAATTTTCATCACAATGCTCTGTTACCCATGTCATCACTATGCTCCATACTTTGTCAGCACAATGCTCCATGACCATTGTCATCGCAATGCTCCATGCGCTTGTCCGCACAATGCCTCATGACCTGTGTCATCACAATGCGCGATGTGCATGTCATCACAATGCTCCACAACCTTTTCATCACAGTGCTCCATAAAACTTGTCATCACAATGCTCCATGCACTTCCCATCAAAATGCTGTCCCACCAAGGATATCATAATGTTCCATCAATAGTCATCACAATACTCCCTCACCCCTTTCATCACAATGTTCCAGGACCCCTGTCATCAAAATGCTCCATGACCCTTTTCATCATAATGCTCCATGACCCCTGACATCACAATGTTCCATAACCCCTTTCATCAAAATATCCCATGACACTTTTCATCAAATTGCTCCATGACCATTTCATTACAATTCTCTCTGCCCTTCTCATCACAGTGCACCACGCCCTTGTCATCAAAATGCTCCATGACCTTTGTCATCACAAAGCTCCATGACCCTTGGCATCACAATGCTTCATGCCATTGTCATAAAAATGCTCCATGAACACTCTCATCACATTGTTCCATGCAATTGTCAACACAGGCTCCATGATGCTTTTCATCACAATGCTCGATGCTCTTCTTAACACAATGCTCCATGCCCTTTTCATTCAAATCCGCCATGACTCATGTATCACAGTTTTCCGTGCCCTTGTCATCACAATGCTCCATGACCCCTCTCATCACAATAAGCCATGAAACTTTTCAAACCAATGCTCCATGCCCTTGTCATCAAAATGCTCCATTACCCGTTATAACAATGCTCCATGACACCTGCCATTACAATGTTCCACGGCCTTCTCATCACAAGGCTCCATAACCCTTGTCATCACAATGCTCCATGTCCTTGTCATCACAAAGCTCCATGACGCATGTCATCAGAATGCTCCATGGCCTTCTCATCACAGTGTTCCATGCCCTTGTCATCACAATGCTCCAACACCCTTGTAATCACAATGCTCCATGCCCCTTTTCATCTCAATGCTCCATGAACCCTGTCATCACAATGCACCGTGCCCATCACCATAATATTTCATGCTATTGTCATCACAATGAAATCAAAATGCTCAATGACCTCTGTCATCACAATGCACCAAACCCTTCTGATCACAATGTTCCATAACACTTGTCATCACAATGCTCCATGACCTTTGTCATCACAGTGCTCAATACACTTGTCATCACAATGCTCGCTGACACTTGTCGTCAGTATGCTCCTTGAAACCTGTCATGACAAGGTTCCATGCCTTTTTAATCACAATGATCCATGCCCTCTTCCTGACAATCCTCCAAGACCCCTGTAATCACAATGCTCCATGTCCTTGTCATCACAAAGCTTCATGACATATGTCTTCAGAATGCTCCATGGCCTTCTCATCACCATGCTCCATGCCATTTTCATCACAATGCTCCTTTCCCTTGTCATAAAATTGCCCCATGACCCCTGTCATTACAATACTCCTTGAATATTTTCAGCCCAATGCTCCATGACCTTCTCATCACAATGCCCCATGAACTGTCATCACAATGCTCCAAGACCCCTGTCATCACAATGCTCCGTGACTCCAGTCATCACAATACTTCATGACTTTTGTCATTAGAATGGTCCATGCCCTTGTCACACAAGACTCTGTTTCATTTGTCACCACAATGCTCCATGAACATTTCATCACAATGCTCTGTGACCCTTGTCATCACAATGCACCATGCATTTGTCAGCACAATGATGCATGACACTTGTCATCACAATGCTCCATGCGCTTGTCATCACAATGCTCCTTGACCCATGGCATCACAATGTACCATGCACTTGTCATCACAATGCTCCACATCATAATCACCACAATGCTCCATAAACCTTGTCATCACAATGTTCCATGCACTTCTCATCAAAATGCCCTCTCACCCCTGGTATCACTATATTCCATCACTAGTCTTCACAATATTCCCTCACCGCTGTCATCACAATGTTCCATGACCCCTATCATCACAGTGCTACATGCACTTATCATCAAAATGTTCCATGACCCGTGCCATCACAATGTTCCATAACCCCTGTCATCAAAATGCTACATTACCCATTTCATATCAATGCACCATGACCCCTGTCATCACAATTTTCATAACCACTCTCATCAAAATGCTCCATGACCTTTTTCATCAAATTGCTCCATGAAACTATTATCACAATGCTCGCTGCACTTCTCATCACAACGCACCACGACCTCGTCATCAAAATGCTCCATGACCTTTGTCATCACAAAGCTCCATGACCCTTGGCATCACCATGCTCAATGCCATAGTCATCACAATGCTCCATGAAGCCTCTCATCACATTGATCCATGCCCTTGTCATCACAAAGCTCCATGACGCTTGTGATCCCAATGCTCGATGCCTTTCTCATCACAATGTTCCATGCCCTTGTCATTACAATCCTCTATGAACCATGTATCAAAGTGTTCTGTGCCCTTGTCATTACCATCCTCCATGACCCATTTATCAAAGTGTTCTGTGCCCTTGTCATCACAATGCTCCATGCCCACTCTCATCATAATAATCCATGAAATATTTCAGACCAGTGCTCCATGCCCTTGTCATCACAATGCTCCATTACCCCTGTCATACAAATGCTCCATGACCCCTGCCATCACAATGTTCCACGGCTTTGTCATCACAAGACTCCATGACACTTGTCATCACAATGTTCCAAGACACTGTAATCACAATTCTCCATACACTTGTCATCACAAAGTTCCATGACGCATGTCATCAGAATGCTCCATGGCCTTCTCATTTACGATACTCCATGCCCTCATCATCACAATGCTCCAAGACCCCTGTAATCACAATGCTCCATGCCCCTTTTCATCTCAATGCTCCATGAACCTTGTCATCACAATGCACCATGCCCATCATCATAATGCTTTATGCAATTGTCATCAAAATGAAATCAAAACGCTCCAGGACCTCTGTCATCACAATGCTCCAAACCGTTGTGATCACAATGTTCCATAACACTTGTCATCACAAAGCCCCATAACGCTCATCATCACAATTATCCATGGTCTTCTATTCACAATACTCCCTTTGTCATCACAAGGCTCAATACACTTGTCATCACAATGCTCTATGACACTTGTCATCAGTATGCTCCTTGAACCCTGTCATGACAAGGCTCCATGGCTTTTTAATCACAATGATCCACGCCCTTTTCCTCACAATGCTCCAAGACCCCTGTAATCACAATGCTCCATGCCCTTGTCATCCCAAAACTTCATGACACATGACTTCAGAATTCTCCATGGCCTTCTCATCACCATGCTCCATGCCCTTTTCATCACAATGCTCCATTCCCTTGTCATCAAAATGCCACATGAGCCCTGTCCTCACAATACTCGATGAACATTTTCAGCCCAATGCTCCATGACCTTCTCATCACAATGCCCCATGAACCCTGTCATCACAATGCTCCATGACCCCTGTCATCCCAATGCTCCGTGACTCCAGTCATCAAAATGCTTCATGGACTTTGTCATCACAATGGTCCATGCACTTGTCACACAAGGTTCTGTGACCTTTGTCACCACAGTGCTCCCTGAAATATTCATCACAATGCTCTGTGACCCTTGTCATCAAAATGCACCATGCCTTTGTCAGCACAATGATCCATGACACTTGTCATCACAATGCTCCATGCGCTTTTCAGCACAATGCTTTTTGACCCATGTCATCACAAGGCTCCACATCCTTGTCATCACAATGCTCCATAAACCGTGTCATCACAATGCTCCATGCACTTCTCATCAAAATGCTCTCTCACCACTGATATCACAATGTTCCATCACTAGTCTTCACATTACTCCCTCACCCCTGTCATCACAATGTTCCATGACACCTATCATCACAATGCTACATGCACTTATCATTAAATGCTCCATGACCCATGACATCACAATGTTCCATAAACCCTGTCATCAAAATACTCCAATACCCTTATCATCACAATGTTCCATGACCCCTGACACCACAATTTTCCATACCCACTCTCATCAAAATTTTCCATGACCTTTTTCATCAAATTGCTCTATGACCCTGTTATCACAATGCTCCCTGCCCTTCTCATCACAACGCACCTCGAACTTGTCATCAAAATGCTCCATGACCTTTGTCATCACAAAGCTCCATGACCCTTAGCATCACAATGCTCCATGCCATTGTCATCACAATGCTCCATGAAGCCTCTCATCACATTGCTCCATGCCCTTGTCATCACAAAGCTCCATGACACTTGTGATCCCAATGCTTGATGCCCTTCTCATCACAATGCTACATGCCCTTGTCATTACAATCCACCATGACCCATGTATCAACGTGATGCGTGCCCTTGTCATCACAATAATCCATGAAACTTTTCAGACCAATTCTCCATGCCCTTGTCATCACAATGCACCATTACCACTGTCATAACACTGCTCCATGACACCTGCCCACAAAAGGTTCCACGAACTTGTCATCACAAGACTCCATGACACTTTTCATCACAATGCTCCAAGACAATGTAATCACAATTCTCCATACCCATGTCATCACAAAGATCCATGACACATGTAATCCGAATGCTCCATGGCCTTCTCATTCACGATGCTCCATACCCTTGTCATCACAATGCTCCAAGACTCCTGTAATGACAATGCTCCCTGCCCCTTTTCATCTCAATGCTCCATGAACCCTGTCATAACAATGCACCATGCCCATCATCAAAATGCTTCATACTATTGTCATCACAATGAAATTAAAATGCTCCATGACCTCTGTCATCACAATGCTCCAAACCCTTGTGATCACAATGTTCCATAACACTTGTCATCACAATGCCCCATGACTCTGGTCATCACAATTATCCATGGTCTTTTCATCACAATGCTCCATGATCTTTGTCATCACAATGCTCAACACACTTGTCATCACAATGCTCCATGACACTTGTCGTCAGAATGCTCCTTGAACCCTTTCATGACAAGGCTTCATGCATTTTTCATCACAATGATCCATGCCCTTTTCATCACAATGCTCCAAGACCACTCTAATCTCAATGCTCTTTGCTCTTGTCATCACAAAGCTCCATTATGCATGTCATCAGAATGCTCCATGGCCTTCTCATTACTATGCTCCATGACCTTGTCATCTCAATGCCCCAAGACCACTGTCATCATAATGATCCATGCCCCTTTTCATCAGAATGCTCCATGAGACTTGTCATCACAAGGCTCTATTGTCTTCTCATCACAATGCTCCAGGACCTTGTCATCACAATGCTCCATTCCCTTGTCATCACAATGCTCCATGACCCCTTTCATAACAATACTCCAAGAACATTTTCAGCCCAATGCTCAATGAACTTCTCATCACAATGCTCCATTACCCCTATCATTACAATTCTCCATGCACCTTGAAATCAAAATGATCCATGACCTCTGTCATCACAATGTTCCAAATCATTGTGATCACATTGTTCCATAACACTTGTCTTCACAACACTCCAGGATGCCTGTCATAACAATACTCCATGCCCTTGTCATCACAATGCTCCATGACCTTTTTCATCACAATGCTCAATACACTTGTCATCACAATGCTCCCTGACACTTGTTGTCAGAATGCTCCTCGAAACCTGTCATGAAAAGGCTCCATGCATTTTTCATCACAATGCTCCATGTCCTTTGCATCACAATGCTCCATGCCCTTGTCATCCCAAAACTTCATGACACATGACTTCAGAATTCTCCATGGCCTTCTCATCACCATGCTCCATGCCCTTTTCATCACAATGCTCCATTCCCTTGTCATCAAAATGCCACATGAGCCCTGTCCTCACAATACTCGATGAACATTTTCAGCCCAATGCTCCATGACCTTCTCATCACAATGCCCCATGAGCCCTGTCATCACAATGCTCCATGACCCCTGTCATCCCAATGCTCCGTGACTCCAGTCATCAAAATGCTTCATGGACTTTGTCATCACAATGGTCCATGCACTTGTCACACAAGGTTCTGTGACCTTTGTCACCACAGTGCTCCCTGAAATATTCATCACAATGCTCTGTGACCCTTGTCATCAAAATGCACCATGCCTTTGTCAGCACAATGATCCATGACACTTGTCATCACAATGCTCCATGCGCTTTTCAGCACAATGCTTTTTGACCCATGTCATCACAAGGCTCCACATCCTTGTCATCACAATGCTCCATAAACCGTGTCATCACAATGCTCCATGCACTTCTCATCAAAATGCTCTCTCACCACTGATATCACAATGTTCCATCACTAGTCTTCACATTACTCCCTCACCCCTGTCATCACAATGTTCCATGACACCTATCATCACAATGCTACATGCACTTATCATTAAATGCTCCATGACCCATGACATCACAATGTTCCATAAACCCTGTCATCAAAATACTCCAATACCCTTATCATCACAATGCTCCATGACCCCTGACACCACAATTTTCCATACCCACTCTCATCAAAATTTTCCATGACCTTTTTCATCAAATTGCTCTATGACCCTGTTATCACAATGCTCCCTGCCCTTCTCATCACAACGCACCTCGAACTTGTCATCAAAATGCTCCATGACCTTTGTCATCACAAAGCTCCATGACCCTTAGCATCACAATGCTCCATGCCATTGTCATCACAATGCTCCATGAAGCCTCTCATCACATTGCTCCATGCCCTTGTCATCACAAAGCTCCATGACACTTGTGATCCCAATGCTTGATGCCCTTCTCATCACAATGCTACATGCCCTTGTCATTACAATCCACCATGACCCATGTATCAACGTGATGCGTGCCCTTGTCATCACAATAATCCATGAAACTTTTCAGACCAATTCTCCATGCCCTTGTCATCACAATGCACCATTACCACTGTCATAACACTGCTCCATGACACCTGCCCACAAAAGGTTCCACGAACTTGTCATCACAAGACTCCATGAAACTTTTCATCACAATGCTCCAAGACAATGTAATCACAATTCTCCATACCCATGTCATCACAAAGATCCATGACACATGTAATCCGAATGCTCCATGGCCTTCTCATTCACGATGCTCCATACCCTTGTCATCACAATGCTCCAAGACTCCTGTAATGACAATGCTCCCTGCCCCTTTTCATCTCAATGCTCCATGAACCCTGTCATAACAATGCACCATGCCCATCATCAAAATGCTTCATACTATTGTCATCACAATGAAATTAAAATGCTCCATGGCCTCTGTCATCACAATGCTCCAAACCCTTGTGATCACAATGTTCCATAACACTTGTCATCACAATGCCCCATGACTCTGGTCATCACAATTATCCATGGTCTTTTCATCACAATGCTCCATGATCTTTGTCATCACAATGCTCAACACACTTGTCATCACAATGCTCCATGACACTTGTCGTCAGAATGCTCCTTGAACCCTTTCATGACAAGGCTTCATGCATTTTTCATCACAATGATCCATGCCCTTTTCATCACAATGCTCCAAGACCACTCTAATCTCAATGCTCTTTGCTCTTGTCATCACAAAGCTCCATTATGCATGTCATCAGAATGCTCCATGGCCTTCTCATTACTATGCTCCATGACCTTGTCATCTCAGTGCCCCAAGACCACTGTCATCATAATGATCCATGCCCCTTTTCATCAGAATGCTCCATGAGACTTGTCATCACAAGGCTCTATTGTCTTCTCATCACAATGCTCCAGGACCTTGTCATCACAATGCTCCATTCCCTTGTCATCACAATGCTCCATGACCCCTTTCATAACAATACTCCAAGAACATTTTCAGCCCAATGCTCAATGAACTTCTCATCACAATGCTCCATTACCCCTATCATTACAATTCTCCATGCACCTTGAAATCAAAATGATCCATGACCTCTGTCATCACAATGTTCCAAATCATTGTGATCACATTGTTCCATAACACTTGTCTTCACAACACTCCAGGATGCCTGTCATAACAATACTCCATGCCCTTGTCATCACAATGCTCCATGACCTTTTTCATCACAATGCTCAATACACTTGTCATCACAATGCTCCCTGACACTTGTCGTCAGAATGCTCCTTGAACCCTGTCATGAAAAGGCTCCATGCCTTTTTCATCACAATGCTCCATGCCCTTTGCATCAAAATGCTCCATGCCATTGTCATCACAATACTCCACAAGCTTGTCATCAGAATGCTCCATAACACCTGTCATCACAATGCTCCATGACCCCTGCTATCACAATGCTCCATGACACCTGTCATCAAAATGCTCCTTGCCCCTTGTCATTACAGTGCTCCATGACGCTCCTCATCACAATTATACATGGTCTTCTCATCACAGTGCTCCACGGTATTGCCATCATGAGGATCCATGACACTTTTCATCACAATGTTACATGATCTTGTCATCACAATTCTCCATGCAATTGTCATCGCAATGCTCCATGAACCCTGTCATAGCAAGCTCCATATGTTTTTTATCACAACGCTTCACTACCTTGTCATCATAATTATCAATTGCCTTTGTCATCACAATGCTCCATGATCTTCTCATCAAAATGCTCCATGACCCTTGTCATTACAATGCTCCAAGCCCTTGTATTCACAATGCTCCATTACCTTTGTCATCACAATCCTCCATGACAATTGGCATCACAATGCTCCATGCCATTGTCATCACAATGGACCATGACATATGTCAATAAAACGCTCCCTGACACCTGTCTTCACAATACACTTGACTTTGTCATCACAATTCTCCATGCCCTTGTCATCACAATGTGCCTTGCCCACTGTCATCAAAATAATCCATGAAACTTGTCAGACCAATGTTCCATGTCACTGTTATCACAATGCTCCATGCCCTTGTCATCACAATGCTCCATGCCCTTGTCTTCACAATGCACCATGCCTACACACATCACAATAATCCATGAAAGTTGTCAGACCAATTCTCCATGCCCCTATCATCACAGTGCTCCATGCCGTTGTCATCACAATACACCATGAACCCTGTCATCACAAAGCTCCGTGACTCCAGTCATCACAATGCTTCATGACCTTTGACATCACAGTGGTCCATGCCCTGGTCATCAGAAGTCTCTGTGACCTTTGTCCTCACAATGCTCCATGAACTTTTCATCACAATGCTCCATTACCTTTGTCATCACAAAGCGCCATGTGCTTCTCAGCACAATGCTCCATGACCCATGTCATCACAGTGTATCATGCGCTTGTCATCACAATGCTCCACAACCTTGTCATCACAGTGCTCCATAAACCTTGTCATCACAATGCACCATGCACTTCTCATCAAAATGCTCTCTCACCACTGATATCACAATGTTCCATCACTAGTCATCACAATACTCCCTCACCCCTGTCATCACAATGTTCCATGACACCTGTAATCACAATGCTCCATGCCCTTGTCATCACAAAGCTCCATGACACATGTCATCAGAATGCTCCTTGGACATCTCTCACAATGCTCCATGCCCTTGTAATCACAATGCTCCAAGACCCCTGTAATCACAATGCTCCATGCCCCTTTTCATCAGAATGCACCATGAGACTTCTCATCACAAGGTTCCATGGTCTTCACATCACAATGCTCAAGGACCTTGTCATCACAATGCTCCATGACCCCTTTCATCAGAATAATCCATGAATATTTTCAGCTCAGTGCTCCATGATCTTCTCATCACAATGCTCCATGACCCCTGTCATCACAATGCTCCATGCTCCTTGATATCAAAATGATCCATATCCTCTGTCATCACAGTGCTCCAAACACTTGTGATCACATTGTTCCATAACACTTGTCATCACAACGCTCCATGATGCCTGTCATCACAATGCTCCATGCCCTTGTCATCACAATGCTCCATGACATTGTCATCACAATACTCCACAAGCTTGTCTTCAGAATGTTCCATGACCCTTGTCATCAGAATGCTCCATGACCCTTGTCATCACAATGCTCCATTACCACTTTCATCAGAATACTCCATGAACATTTTCAGCTGAATGCTCCATGATCTTTTCATCACAATGCTCCAAGACCCCTGCAATCACAATGCTTCATGCCCATTTTCATCTCCGTGTTCCATGAACCCTGTCATCACAATGAACCATGCCCATCATCATAATGCTTCATGCTATTTTCATTACAATGAAATCAAAATGCTCCATGACCTCTGTCATCACAATGTTCCAAACCCTTGTGATCACAATGTTCTATAAAACTTGTCATCACAATGCCCCATGACGCTGGTCATCACAATTATCTATGGTCTTCTCATCACAATGCTCCATGACCTTTGTCATCACAATGCTCAATACACTTGTCATCACAATGCTCCCTGACTCTTGTCGTCATTATGCTCCTTGAACCCTGGCATGACAAGGCTCCACGCCTTTTTCATCACAATGATCCATGCCCTTTTCATCACAATGTTCCAAGACCCATGTAATCACAATTCTCCATGCCCTTTTCCATCACAATGCTCCATGAGACTCGTCAATACATGGCTCCAATGTTTTCTCATCACAATGCTTCAGTACCTTCCCATCACAATGCTCCATTCCCTTGTCATCACAATGCTCCATGACCCCTGCCTTCACAATACTCCATTAACATTTTTAGCCCAATGCTCTATGACCTTCTCATCACAATGCTCCATGAACCAAGTCATCACAATGCTCCATGACCACTGTCATCTCAATGCTCCATGACGCCTGACAACACAATGATCTGGGACTCTTGTCATCAAAATTCTCCATGACACTTGTCATCACGATGATCCATGCCCTTGCCATCCCAATGCTCCATGACCCCTGTAATCACAATGCTCCATGACGCTTGAAATCACAGTGCTCCATGACTCTTGTCGTCAAAATGCTCCATGCATTTGTCAGCAAAATGCTTCATGTCCTTGTCATAACAATGCTCCATGCGCTTGTCATCACAATACTCCATTCCCATTGTCATCAAAATCCTCGGTGAACCTTGGGTTCACATTGCTTCATGCCCTTTTCATCACAATGCTCCATGGTCCTTGAAATGAAAATTATCCATGACCTCTGTCAACACAATGCTCCAAACACTTGTGATCACAATGTTCCATAACACTTGTCATCACAACGCTCCATGATGCCTGTCATCACAATGCTGCATGAACTTTGTCATCACATTGCTCAATACACTTGTCATTCCAATGCTCCCTGACAGTTGTCATCAGTATGGTCCTTGAACACTGTCATGACAAGGCTCCATGCATTTTTCATCCCAATGATCCATGCCTGTGTCATCACAATACTCCACAAGCTTTTCATAAGAAGGCTCCATGACCCCTGTCATCAAAATGATCCATGACACCTGTCATCACAATGCTCCATTCCCCTTGTCATTACAGTGCTCCATGAAGGTCGTCATCACAATTACCCATGACCTTCTCATCACAATGCTCCACCGTCTTGCCATCACAATGCTCAATGCCCTGGTCATCACAATGCTCCATGTCCCTTGTCATCACAATTCTCCTCATCCCTGTTATCACAATGCTCCATGATACTTCTCATCACAAAGTTACATGCTCTTGTCATCACAATTATCCATGCACTTGTCATCGCAATGCTCCATTACTCCTGTCATAGCAATCTCCATGTGCTTGTCATCACAATGCTTCACGACGTTGTCATCAAAATTCTCAAAGGCCGTTGTCATCACAATGCTCCGTGCCCTTGTCATCACAATGCTCAATGCCCTTGTCATCACAATGCTCCATGACCCTTGTCATCACAATGCTCCAAGTCCTTGTCTTCACAATGCTCCATTACCTTTGTCATCACATTCCTCCATGACACTTGTCATCACAATGCTGCAATCCATTTTCATCACAATGCAGCATGATATATGGCATCACAATGCTCCCAGACTCCTTTCTTCACAATAATCCATGAGCTTGTCATCACAATGCTCCATTCCCTTGTCATCACAAGGCGCCAAGCGTAATGTCATCACAATAATCCATGAAACTTGTCAGACCAATGCTCCATGCCCCTGTCATCACAATGCTCAATGCCTTTGTCATCACAATGCTCCATGACCCCTGTCATCACAATGCTCCGTGACTCCAGTCATCACAATGCTTCATGACCTTTGTCATCACAATGGTCCATGAACTTTTCATCACTATGATCTGTGACAATTGGCATCACAATGCTCCATGACTTTGTCAGCACAATGCTCCATGACCCTTGTCATCACAATCCTCCAAACCCTTGTGATCACAATGTTCCATAACACTTGTCATCACAATTTCCAGTGACGCTCCTAATCACAATTATCCATGGTCTTCTCATCACAAAGCTCCATGACCTTTGTCATCACAGTGCTCAATACACTTGTCATCTCAATGCTCCCTGACACTTGTCTTCAGTATCCTCCTTGAGCCCTGTCATGAAAAGGCTCCATGCATTTTTCATCACAATGATCCATGCGATTTTCATCACAATGCTCCAAGACCCCTGTAATCACAATGCTCCATGCCATTGTCATCACAAAGCTCCATGACCCATATCATCAGAATCCTCCATGGCCTTCTCATCACCATGCTCAAAGCCCTTGTCATCACAATGCTCCATTACATTTGTCATCCCAATCTTCCATGACACTTGGCATCACAATGCCCAATGGCATTGTCATCACAATGGATCGTGACATATGTCATCACAATGCTCCCTGACACCTGCCTTCACAATAATGTATGACCTTGTCATCACATTGCTCCATTCCCGTGTCATCACAATGCTCCATGACCCCTGCCACCACAATACTCAATGAATATTTTCAACCCAATGCTCAATGAGCTTCTCATCACAATGCTCCAAGACCCCTGGCATCACAATGTTCCATGTTCACTGTCATCACAACGCTCCATGACACCAGACAACACAATGATGCCGGACACTTTTCATCAAAATGCTCCATGACCCTTGTCATCACAATGATCCATGTGTTTGCCATCCCAATGCTCCATGACCCCTGTAAAAACAATGCTCCATGACGCTTGTCATCATAATGCTCCATGACCCTTGTCATCAAAATGCTCCATGCATTTGTCAGCAAAATGCTACATAACCTTGTCAGCACAATGCTCCATGCGCTTGTCATCACAACACTCCGTTCCCATTGTCATCAAAATCCTCCATGAACCTTGGGTTCACATTGCTCCATGCCCTTGTCATCACAATACTCCATGATCCTTGAAATGAAAATGATACATGACTTCTGTCATCACAATGTTCCATAACACTTGTCATCACAATGCTCCATGATGCCTGTCATCACAATGCTCCATGACCTTTATCATCACAATGCTGAATACACTTGTCATCACAATGCTCCCTGACACTTGTCGTCAGAATGCTCCTTGAACACTGTCATGAAAAGGCTACATGCCTTTTTCATCACAATTCTCCATGCCCTTTTCATCACAATGATCCATGCCATTGTCATCACATTACTCCACAAGCTTGTCATCAGAATGGTCCATGACATTGTCATCACAATGATCCATGACACCTGTCATCACAATGCTCCATGACCCCTGTCTTCACAATGCTCCTTGACTCCAGTCATAACAATGCTTCATGACCTTTGTCATCAAAATGTTCCATGCCCTCGTCATCACAAGTCTCTGTGACCTTTATCACCACAATGCTCCATGAAATTTTGATCACAATGCTCCATGTGCTAGTCAGCACAATGCTTCATAACACATGTCATAACAATGCACCACGCGCTTGTCATCACAATGCTCCACAACCTTGTCATCACAACGCTCCATAAACTTTGTCATCACAATGCTCCATACACTTCTCATCAAAATGCTCTCTCACCATTGATATCACAGTGTTCCATCACTAGTCATCACAATACTCCCTCACCCCTGTCATCACAATGTTCCATGACCCCTGTAATCACAATGCTACATGCCTTTATCACCACAATGTTCGATGACCCCTGATATCACAACGTTCCATAATCCCTGTCATCAAAATGCTCCATGACGCTTTTCATCACAATGCTCCAAGACCCCTGACATCACAATGTTCCATAAGCCCTCTTATCAAAATGTTCGATGACCCTTTTCATCAAATTGCTCCATGACCCTGTCATCACAATGCTCCCTGCCCTTCTCATCACAATGCACCACGCCCTTGTCATCAAAATGCGCCATGACATTTGTCATCACAAAGCTCCATGACCCTTGGAATCACAATGCTCCATGCCATTGTCATCACAATGCTCAATGAAATCTCTCATCACATTGTCCCATTCCCTTGTCATCACAATGCTTCATTACACCTGTCATTACAGTGCTCCATGACCCCTGCCATCACAATGTTCCATGGCCTTGTTATCACAAGGCTCCATGACCATAGTCATCACAATGCTCCAAGACCTCTGTAATCACAATTCTCCATGCCACTTTTCATCTCAATGCTCCATGAACACTGTCATCACAATGCACCATGCCCATCATCATAATGATTCATGCTATTGTTATCAGAATGAAATCAAAATGCTCCATGTCCTCTGTCATCACAATGCTCCAAACACTTCTGATCACAATGTTCCATAACAGTTGTCATCACATGCCCCATGACGCTCGTCATCACAATTATGCAAGGTCTTCTCATCACAATGCTCCATGACCTTTGTAACCACAATGCTCAATACACTTGGCAGCACAATGCTCGCTGACACTTGTCATCAGGATGCTCCTTGAACACTGTCATGACAAGGCTCCATGCCTTTTTCATCACAATGATCCATTCCCTTTTCATCACAATGATCCAAGACCCCTGTAATCACAATGCTCCGTGACTCCAGTCATCACAATGCTTAATGAAATTTGTCATCACAATGGTCCATGACCTCGTCACACAAAGCTCTGTGACCTTTGTCACCACAATGCTCCATGAAATTTTTATCACAATGCTCTGTGATCCTTGTCATCACAAAGCTCCATGCCTTTGTCAGCTCAATGCTCCATGACCCTTGTCATCACAATGCTCGATGCGCATGTCAGCACAATGCTTCATAACCCATGTCATCACAATGCACCATTCACTTGTCATCACAATGCTCCACATCCTTGTCATCAAAATGCTCCATAAACCTTGTCATCACAATGCTCCATGCACTTCACCTCAAAATGCTTTCTCACTACTGATATCACAATGTTTCATCACTAGTCATCACAATACTCCCTCACCCCTGTCATCACAATATTCCATGACCCCTGTAATCACAATTCTCCATGCCCTTGTCATCACAAACCTCCATGACGCATGTCATCAGAATGCTCCATGGCCTTCTCATCACAATGCTCCATGCCCTTGTCAACACAATGCTCCAACACCCATGTAATCAAGGTGCTCCATGCCCCTTTTCATCTCAATGCTCCATGAACCCTGTCATCACAATGCACCGTGCCATCACCATAATATTTCATGCTATTGTCATCACAGTGAAATCAAAATGCTCAATGACCTCTGTCATCAGAATGCACCAAACCCTTCTGATCACAATGCTCCATAACACTTGTCATCACAATGCCCCATGACGCTGGTCATCACAATTATCCATGGTCTTCTCATCACAATGCTCCATGATCTTTGTCATCACAATGCTCAATACACTTATAATCACAATGCTCCCTGACAGTTGTCATCAGTATGCTCCTTGAACACTGTCATGACAAGGCTCCATGCATTTTTCATCACAATGATCCATTCCATTTTCATCGCAATGCTACAAGACCCCTGTAATCACAATGCTCAATGTCCTTGTAATCACAAAGCTCTATGACGCATGTCATCAGAATGCTCCATGCCCTTGTCATCACAATGCTCCATTACACCTGTCATAACAATGCTCCATGACCCCTGCCATCAAAATGTTCCACGGCCTTGTCATCACAAGGCTCCATGACCCTTGTCATCACAATGCTCCAAGACGTCTGTAATCACAATTCTCCATGGCAGTTTTCATCTCAATGCTCCATGAACACTGTCATCACAATGACCATGCCCATCATCATAATGATTCATGCTATTGTCATCACAATGAAATCAAAATGCTCCATGTCCTCTGTCATCACAATGCTCCAAACCCTTCTGATCACAATGTTCCATAACACTTGTCATCACATGCCCCATGACGCTCGTCATCACAATTATGCAAGGTCTTCTCATCACAAAGCTCCATGACATTTGTCACCACAACGCTCAATACACTAGGCATCACAATGCTGGCTGACACTTGTCATCAGTATGCTCCTTGAACACTGTCATGACAAGGCTCCATGCATTTTTCATCACAATGATCCATTCCCTTTTCATCACAATGCTCCAAGACCCCTGTTATCACAATGCTCCGTGACTCCAGTCATCACAATGCTTCATGACATTTGTCATCACAATGCTCCATGCCCTTGTCATCACATTGCTTCAAAACCCCTGTAATCTCAATGCTCCATGCATCTTTTCATCAGAATGCTCCATGCACTTGTCATCACAATGCTCCCTGCCCTTCTCATCACAATGCACCACGCCCTTGTCATCAAAATGTGCCATGACATTTGTCATCACAAAGATCCATGACCCTTGGCATCACAATGCTCCATGCCATTGTCATCACAATGGACAATGCCATATGTCATCACAATGCTCCCTGACACCTGTCTTCACAATATTCCATGACCTTGTCATCACAGTGTTCCATGCCCTTCTCATCACTTTGCGCCATGCCCAATGTCATCACAATAATCCATGAAACATGTCAAACGAATGTTCCATGCCCCTGTCATCACAATGCTCCATGCCATTGTCATCACATTGCTCCATGACCCCTGTCATCTCAATGCTCCGTGACTAAAGTCATCACAATGCTTCATGACCTTTGTCCTCACAATGGTCCATGCACTCGTCACACTAGGCTCTGTGACATTTGTCACCACAATGCTCCACGCCCTTGTCATCTCAATGCTCCATGCCCACTGTCATCACAATAATCCATGAAACTTGTCAGACCAATGTTCCATGCCCCTGTCATCACATTGCTCCATGCCCTTGTCATCACAATGCTCCATGACCCCTGTCATCACAGTGCTCCTTAACTCCAGTCATCACAAAGATTCATGACTTTTCTCATCACAATGGTCCATGCCCTCGTCACACAAGGCTCTGTGATCTTTGTCACCACAATGCTCCATGAAATTTTCATCACAATGCTCTGTGTTCCTTGTCATCACAATGCTCCATGCCTTTGTTAGCACAATGCTCCATGACACTTGTCATCAAAATGCTCCATGCGCTTGTCAGCACAATGCTCCATGACACATGTCATCACAATGTGCCATGCCCTTTTCATCACAATGCTCCACATCCTTTTCATCGCTATTCTCCATAAACCTTGTCATCACAATGCTCCATGCACTTCTCCTCAAAATGCCTTCTCACCACTGAAATCACAATGTTCCATTACTACTAATCACAATACTATCTCAACCCTGTCATCACAATATTCCATGACCTATGTAATCACAATTCTCCATGCCGTTGTCATCACAAAGCTTCATGACGCATGTCATCAGAATGCTCCATGGCCTTCTCATTACAATGCTCCATGCCCTTGTCATCACAATGCTCCAACACCCCTGTAATCACAATGCTCCTTGCCCCTTTTCATCTCAATGCTCCGTGAATCCTGTCATCACAATGCACCGTGCCCATCACCATAATATTTCATGCTATTGTCATCACAATGAAATCAAAATGCTCAATGACCTCTGTCATAACAATGCACCAAACCCTTCTGATCACCATGTTCCACAACACTTGTCATCACAATGCACCATGACGCTGGTCATCACTATTAGCCATGGTCTTCTCATCACAATGCTCCATGATCTTTGTCATCACAATCCTCAATACACTTATCATCACAATGCTCCCTGACAGTTGTCATCAGTATGCTCCTTGAACCCTGTCATGACAAGGCTCCATTCATTTTTCATCACAATGATCCATTCCCTTCCATCACAATGCTCCAAGACCCCTGTAATCACAATGCTCCATGTCCTTGTCATCACAAAGCTCCATGACGCATGTCATCAGAATGCTCCATTGCCTTCTCATCACAATGCTCCATGCCCTTGTAATCACATTGCTTCAAAACCCCTGTAATCTCAATGCTCCATGCAACTTTTCATCAGAATGCTCCATGCAACTTTTCATCAGAATGCTCCATGCAACTTTTCATCAGTATGCTCCATGCCCTTGTCATCACAATGCTTCATGACCCTTGTCATCGCAATGTTCCAAGCCCTTGTCATCAAAATGCTCCATTACCTTTGTCATCACAATCCTCCATGACACTTGGTATCACAATGCTCCATGCCATTGTCATCACAATGGACAATGACATATGTCATCACAATGATCCCTGACACATTTCTTCACAATACTCCATGACCTTGTCATCACAATGTTCCATGCCCTTGTCATCACAATGCGCCATGCCCACTGTCATCACAATAATCCATGAAACAGGTCACACCAATGTTCCATGCCCCTGTCATCACAATGCTCCATGCACTTGTCATCACAATGCTCCATGAACCCTGTCATCACAATGCTCCTTGACTCCAGTCATCACAATACTTCATGGCCTTTGTCCTCAAAATGGTCCAAGCCCTGGTCACACAAGGCTCTGTGACCTTTGTCACCACAATGCTCCATGCCCTTGTCATCAACATGCTCCATGCACTTGTCAGCACAATGCTCTATGACACATGTCATCACAATGTGCTATGCTCTTTTCTTCACAATGTTCCACATCCTTTTCATCGCTATGCTCCATAAAACTTGTCATCACAATGCTCCATGCACTTCTCATCAAAATGCTCTCTCACCACATATATCACAATGTTCCATCACTAGTCATCACAATACTCGCTCACCCCTGTCATCACAATGTTCCATGACCACTGTCATCACAGTGCTACATGTCATTATCATCACAATGCTCCATGACCCCTGACATCACAATGTTCCATAACCCCTGTCACAAAATGCTCCATGACCCATTTCATCACAATGCTTCATGACCCCTGACATCACCATGTTCCATAACCCCTGTCATCAAAATATTCTATGACCCATTTACTCAAATTGCTCCATGACCTTTTCATCACAATGCTCCCTGCCCTTCTCATCACAATGCACCACGCCCTTGTCATCAAAATGTACCATGACATTTGTCATCACAAAGCTCCATGACCCTTGGCATCACAATGCTCCATGCCATTGTCATCACAATGTTCAATGAAATCTCTCATCACATTGCTCCATGCTTTTGTCATCACAATGCTCCATTACACCTGTCATAAAAGTGCTCCATGACCCCTGCCATCACAATGTTCCACGGCCTTGTCATCACAAGGCTCCATGAACCTTGTCATCACAATGCTCCAAGACCTCTGTAATCACAGTTCTCCATTCCACTTTTCATCTCAGTGCTCCATGAACACTGTCATCACAATGCACCATGCCCATCATCATAATGATTCATGCTATTGTCATCACAATGCTCGAAACCCTTCTGATCACAATTTTGAATAACACTTGTCATCACATGCCCCATGATGCTCGTCATCACAATTATGCAAGGACTTCTTATCACAATGCTCCATGACCTTTGTCACCACAATGCTCAATACACTTCGCATCACAATGCTCGCTGATTCCTGTCATCAGTATGTTCCTTGAACACTGTCATGACAAGGCTCCATGCCTTTTTCATCACAGTGATCCATTCCCTGTTCATCACAATTCTCGAAGACCCCTGTTATAAGAATGCTCCTTGACTCCAGTCATCACAAGGCTTCATGATATTTATCATCACAATGGCCAATGACCTCGTCACACAAAGCTCTGTGACCTTTGTCACCACAATGCTCCATGAAATTTTTATCACAATGCTCTGTGACCCTTGTCATCACAAAGCTCCATGCCTTTGTCAGCACAATGCTCCATATCCCATATCATCACAATGCACCATGCACTTGTCATCACAATGCTCCACATCCTTGTCATCAAAATGCTGCATAAATCTTGTCATCACAATGCTCCATGCATTTTTCCTCAAAATGCCTTCTCACCACTGATATCACAATGTTCCATCACTTGTCATCACAACACTCCCTCACCCCAGTCATCACAATATTCCATGACCCCTGTAATCACAATTTTCCATGCCCTTGTCATCACAAAGCTCCATGACGCATGTCATCAGAATTCTCCATGGCCTTCTCATCACAATGCTCCATGCCCTTGTCATCACAATGCTCCAACAGCCCTGTAATCACAATGCTCCATGCCCCTTTTAATCTCAATGCTCCATGAACCCTGTCATCACAATGCTCCGTGACTCCAGTAATCACAATACTTCATGACCTTTGTCCTCAAAATGGTCCAAGCCCTGGTCACACAAGGCTCTGTGACCGTTGTCACCACAATGCTCCATGCCCTTGTCATCTCAATGCTCCAAGCCCACTGTCATCACAATAATCCATGAAACTTGTCAGACCAATGTTCCATGCCCCTGTCATCATATTGCTCCATGCCCTTGTCATCACAATGGTCCATGACCCCTCTCATAACAGTGTTCCGTGAATCCAGTCATCACAATGATTCATGCCATTTCTCCTCACAATGGTCCATGCCCTCGTCACACAAGGCTCTGTTATCGTTGTCACCACAATGCTCCATGAAATCTTCATCACAATGCTCTGTGTCCCTTGTCATCACAATGCTCCATGCCTTTGTCAGCACAATGCTCTATGACACTTTTCATCAAAATGCTCCATGTGCTTGTCAGCACAATGCTCCATGACACATGTCATCACAATGTGCCAAGCTCTTTTCATCACAATGCTCCACATCCTTTTCATCGCTATGCTCCATAAAAGTTGTCATCACCATGCTCCATGCACTTCTTATCAAAATGCTCTCACACCACATATATCACAATGTTCTATCACTAGTCATAACAATACTCGCTCACCACAGTCATCACAATGTTCCATGACCACTCTCATCACAGTGCTATATGTACATATCATCACAATGCTCCATGACGCCTGACATCACAATGCTCCATGTCCTTGTCATCACAAAGCTCCATGACATATGTCATCAGAATGCTCCATTGCCTTCTCATCACAATGCTCGATGCCCTTGTAATCACATTGTTCCAAAACCCTGTAATTCCATGCTCCATGCACCTTTTCATCAGAATGCTTCATGACCCTTTTCATCAATATGCTGCATGACCCCTAACATCACAATGTTCCATAACCCCTGTCATCAAAATGTTCCATGACACTTTTCATCAATTTGCTCCATGACCCTGTCATCACAATGCTCCCTGCCCTTCTGATCACAATGCACCACGACCTTGTCATCAAAATGCTCCATGACCTTTGTCATCACAAAGCTCCATCACCCTTGGCATCACAATACTCCATGCCATTTCATCACAATGTTACATGAAACCTCTCATCACATTTCTCCATGCCCTTGTCAACACAATGCTCCATGACGCTTGTCATCACAATGCTCAATACTCTTCTCATCACAATGCTCCATGCCCTTGTCATTACAATCCTCCATGACACATGTATCACAGTGTTCCGTGCCCTAGTCATCACAATGTTCCATGCCGAATCTCATCACAATAATCCATGAAATTTTCAGACCAATGTTCCATGCCCTTGTCATCACAATGCTCCATTAGCCCTGTCATCACAATGCTCCATGACCCCTGCCATCACGATGTTCCACCGCCTTGTCATCAAAATGCTCCATGACCTTTGTCATCACAAAGGTCCATGACACGTGGCATCACAATGCTCCATTCCATTGTCATCACAATGCTCCATGAAACCTCTCATCACATTGCTCCATGCACTTGTCATCCAAATCTCCATGACGCTTGTAATCAAAATTCTCGATGCCCTTCTCATCACAATGCTCCATGCCCTTGTCATTACAATCCTGCATGATCGATGTATCACAGTGTTCCGTGCCCTTGTCATCACAATGCTCCATGCCCACACTCATCACAAATATCCATGACAATTTTCAGACCAATGCCCCATTCCCTTGTCATCACAAAGCTGCATTACCCCTGTCATAACAATGCTCCATGACGCCCGCCATCACAAGTTTCCACGGCCTTGTCATCACAAGCCTCCACGACCCTTGGTATCAAAATGCTCCAATACACCTGTAATCACAATTCTCCATGCCCTTGTCATCACAAATCTCCATGACGCATGTCGTCAGAATGTTCCATGGCCTTCTCATCACAATGGTCCATGCCCTTGTAATCACAATGTTCCAACACCACTGTAATTACAATGCTCCATGCTACTTTTCATCTCAATGCTCCATGAACGCTGTCATCACAATAAACCCTGCCCGTCACCATAATATTTCATGCTATTGTCATCACAATGAAATCAAAATGCTCAATGAACACTGACATCACAATGCACCAAACAGTTCTGATCAAAATGTTCCCTAACTCTTCTATTCACAATGCCCCATGATGCTGGTCATCACAATGATCCATGCCCTTTTCAGCACAATTCTCCAAGACCCATGTAATCACAATGCTCCATGTGCTTGTCATCACAAAGTTCCATGATGCATCTCATTAGAATGCTCCATTGCCTTCTCATCACAATGCTCCTTGCCCTTGTCATCACAATGCTTCAAAACCCCTGTAATCACAATGATCCATGCACCTTTTCATCACAATGCTCCATGACCCTTTTCATCAAAATGCTCCATGACCCCTGACATCACAATGTTCCATAACCCTTGTCATCAAAATGTTCCATGACACTTTTCATCAATTTGCTCCATGACCCTGTCATCACAATGCTACCTGCCCTTCTCATCACAATGCACCACGACCTTGTCATCAAAATGCTCCATGACCTTTGTCATTACAAAGCTCCATGACCCTTGGCATCACAATGCTCCATGCCATTTCATCACAATGCTACATGAAATCTCTCATCACATTGCTCCATGCCCTTGTCACCACAATGCTCCAAGGCTCTTGTCATCACAATGCTCGATACTCTTCTCATCACAATTCTCCATGCCCTTGTCATTACAATCCTCCATGACACATGTATCAAAGTGTTCCGTGCCCTAGTCATCACAATGCTCCATGCCGAATCTCATCACAATAATCCATGAAATTTTAAGACCAATGTTCCATGCCCTTGTCATCACAATGCTCCATTACCCCTGTCATAACAATGCTCCATGACCCCTGCCATCACAATGTTCCACGGCCTTGTCATCCAAGGCTCCATGACCCTTGTCATCACAATGCTCCAAGACCCCTGTAATCACAATGCTCCATGCCCTTGTCGTCACAAAGCTCCATGACGCATGTCATCAGAATGCTCCTTGGCCTTCTCAACACAATGCTCCAAGCGATTGTAATCACAATGCTCCAAGACCCCTGTAATCAAAATGCTCCATGCCCCTATTCATCAGAATGCTTCGTGAGACTTGCCATCACAAGACTCCATGGTTTTCTCATCACACTGCTCCAGGATCTTTTCATCACAATGCTCCATTTCCTTGTCATCACAATGCTCCTTGACCCCTGTCATCACAATACTCCATGAACATTTTCAGCCCAATGCTCCATGACCTTCTCATCAAAATGCTCCATTCCCTTGTCATCACAATGCTACAAGACCCCTGTAATCACAATGCTCCATGCCCCTTGTCATTACAGAGCTCCATGACGCTCGTCATTACAATTATCCGTTATCTTCTCATCACAATTCTCCACAGTCTTGCCATCACAATGCTCCATGCCCTGGTCATCACAATGCTCCATGTCCCATGTCATCAAAATTCTCCACGTCCTTGTCATCACAATGCTCCATGACACTTCTTATCACAATGTTACATGATCTTGTCATTACAATTCTCCATGCACTTGTCATTGCAATGCTCTATGACCCCTGTCATAGCAAGCTCCATGCGCTTGTCATCACAATGCTTCACGAAGTTTTCATCAAAATTCTCAATGGCCCTTGTCATCACAATGGTCCATGCACTTGTCATCACAATGCTCCATGACCCTTGTCATCACAGTGTCCCAAGCCCTTGTCATCAAAATGCTCCATTAACTTTGTCATCACAATCCTCCATGACACTTTTTATCACAAAGCTTCGTGCCATTGTCATCACAATGGACAATGACATATGTCATCACAATGATCCCTGACACCTGTCTTCACAATAATCCATGACCTTGTCATCATAATGTTCCATGCCCTTGTCATCACAATGCTCCATGCCCACTGTCATCACAATAATCCATGAAACTTGTCTGACCAATGTTCCATGCCCTTGTCATCACAATGCTCCATGCACACTTTCATCACAGTAATCCATGATATTTCTCAGACCAATGCTCCATAAACCTTGTCTTCGCAAAGCTCCATGCACTTCTCATTAAAATGCTCTTTCACCACAGATATCAAAATGTTCCATCACTAGTCATTAAAATACCTCCACACCCCTGTCATGACAATGTTCCACGGCCTTGTCATCACAAGCCTCCATGACCCTTGTCATCACAATGCCCCAAGAACCCTGTAATCACACTGCTCCATGCTCTTGTCATCACAAAGCACCATGACGCATGTCATCAGACAGCTCCATGGCCTTCTCATCACAATGCTCCATGCCCTTTTCATCACAATGCTCCATGAACTCTGTCTTCACAATGAACCATGCCCATCATCATAATGCTTCATTCCATTGTCATCACAATGAAATCAAAATGCACCATAACCTCTGTCATCACAGTGCTCCAAACCATTGAGTTCACAATGTTCCATAACACTTGTCATCACAACTCCCCATGACGCTCAACATCACAATTATCCATGGTCTTCTCATCACAATGCTCCATGACCTTTGTCATCACAGTGCTCAATACACTTGTCATCACAATGCTCCCTGACACTTGTCGTTAGTACACTCCTTGAACCCTCTCATGACAAGGCTCCATGCTCTTTCATCACAATCATCCATGCCCTATTCTTCACAATGCTCCAAGACCCATGTAATCACAATGCTCCATGCCCCTTTTCATCAGAATTCTCCATGATACTTGTCATCACAAGTCTCCATGACCTTCTCCTCACAATGCTCCAGGACCTTGTCATCACAATGCTCCATTCCATTATCATCACAATGCTCCATGACCCATGCCATCACAATACTCAATGAATACTGTCAGTCCAATGCTCCATGAACTTCTGATCACAATGCTCCATGACCCCTGTCATCACAATGCTCCATGACCCCTGTCATCACAACGCTCCATGACACCAGACAACACAATGATCCGGGACACTTGTCATCAAAATGCTCCATGACACTTGTCATCACAATGATCCATGCCCTTGACATCACAATGCTCCATGAGCCCTGTCATCACAATGCTCCATGACTCCAGTCATCACAATGCTTCATGACCTTTGTCATCACAATGGTCCATGCCCTCGTTTTCACAAGGCTCTCTGACATTTGTAACCACAATGCTCCATGAAATTTTCATCATAATGGTCTGTGACCGTTGTCATCACAATGCTCCAAGCTTTTCTCAGTAAAATGCTCCATGACAATTGTCATCACAATTTCCATGCCATTGTCAGCACAGTGCGCTATGAACCTTGTCATCACAAGGCTCCAAGCCCTTATCATCACAATGCTCCATTACATTTGTCATCACAAACCTCCATGACACTTGGCATCACAACGCTCCATGGCATTGTCATCACAATGGGCCACGACTTATGTCTTCAAAATGCTCCCAGACACCTGTCTTCAAATACTGCATGACCTTTTCATTACAATGCTCCATGCCCTTGTCATCACAATGCACCATTCCCAATGTCATCGCAATAATCCATGAAACTTGTAAGACCAATGCTCCATGCCCCTGTCATCACAATGCTCCATGCACTTGTCATCACAATGCTCCATGACCCATCATCACAATGGTCCGTGACTGCTGTCATCACAATGCTTCATGAACTTTCTCATCAAAATGGTCCTTGCCCTCGTCATCACAAGTCTCTGTGACATGTGTCACCACAATGCTCCATGAACTTTTCATCACAATTCTCCATGACACTTGTCATCACAATGCTCCATGTGCTTTTGAGCAAAATGCTGCATGACCCATGCCATCACAATGCACCATGTACTTGTCATCACAATGCTCCACATCCTTGTCATCACAATGCACCCTGTACTTGTCATCACAATTCTCCACATCCTTGTCATCACAATGCTCCTTAAAACTTGTCATCACAGTGCTCCATGCACTTCTCATCAAAATGCTCTCTCACCACTGATATCACAATTTTCCATCACTAGTCATCCCAATACTCCATCACCCCTGTCATCACAATGTTCCACGACCCCTGTCATCAAAATGCTACATGCACTTATCATCACAATGTTCGATGACCCCTGACATCACAATGTTCCATAACCCCTGTCATCAAAATGCTCCATGACCCTTTTCATCACACTGCTCCATGACCCCTGACATCACAATATTCTATAACCCCTCTAATCAAAATGTTCCATGACACTTTTCATCAAATTTCTCCATGACCATGTCATCACAATGCTCCCTGCCCTTCTAATCACAATGCTCCATGCCCTTGTCATCAAATTGCTCCATGACATTTGTCATCACAAAGTTCCATAACATTTGGCATCACAATGCTCCATGCATTGTCATCACAATGCTCCATGAACCCTCTCATCAAATTGCTCCATGCACTTGTCATCCCAAAGTTCCATGACGCTTGTGATACCAATGCTCCATGCCCTTCTCATCGCAATGCTCCATTACCTTGTCATTACAATCCTCCATGACCCATGTAACACAGTGTTACATGACCTTGTCATCACAATGCTCCATGCCCACTCTCATCACAATAATCCATAAAACTCTTCAGACCAATGCTGATGCCCTTGTCATCACAATGCTCCATTACCCCTGTCATAACAATGCTCCATGACACCTGACATCACAAGGTTCCACGGCCTTGTCATCACAAGACTCCATGACACTTGTGATCACAATGCTCCAATACCCTGTTATCACAATGCTCCATGCACTTGTCATCACAAAGCTCCATGGCGCATATCATTAGAATGCTCCATGGCCTGCTCATTCACAATGCTCCATTCCCTTGTCATCACAATGCTTCAAGACACCTGTAATCACAATGCTCCATGCCCCTTTTCATCTCAATGCTGAATGAACCCTGTCATCACAATGCACCGTGCCCATCACCATAATATTTCATGCTATTTTCATCACAATGAAATCAAAATGCTCAATGACCTCTGTCATCACAATGCACCAAACCCTTCTGATCACAATGTTCCATAACACTTGTCATCACAATGCCCCATGACGCTCCTCATCACAGTTATCCATGGTCTTCTCATCACAGTGCTCCATGAACTTTGTTAAAACAATGCTTAATACACTTGTCATCACAATGCTCCCAGACACTTGTCATCAGTATGCTCCTTGAATCCTGTCATGACAAGGCTCCATGCCCTATTCATCACAATGCTCCAAGACCCCTGTAATCAAAATGCTCCTTGCCCTTATCATCACAAACCTCCATGACGCATGTCATCAGAATGCACTATGGCCTTCTCATCACAATTCTCCATGCCCGTGTTATCACAATGCTCCAAGAACCATGTCATCACAATAATCCATGAATATTTTAAGCCCAATTCTCTATGATATTCTTATCACAATGCTCCATGACCCCTTTCATCACAATGCTCCATGCTCCTTGAAATCAAAATGATCCCTGACCTCTATCATTACAATGCTCCAAACCCTTGTGATCACATTGTTCCACCACACTTGTCATTGCAACGCTCCATGATACCTGTCATCATAATACTCCATGCCCGTGTCATCACAATGCTCCATGAACTTTGTCATCACAATGCACAATACACTTGTCATCACAATTCTCCATGCACTTTTCATCGCAATGCAACCATGTCCCCTGTCATAGCAAGCTCCGTGTGCTTGTCATCACAATGTTTCAAGACGTTGGCATCAAAATTCTCAATAGCCCTTTTCATCACAATGCTCCATGACGCTCGTCATCACAATTATCCATGGTCTTCTCATCACAGTGCTCCACGGTCTTGCCATCACAATGCTCCATGACACTTCTCATCACAATGTTACATGCTCTTGTCATCACAATTCTCCATGCACTTGTCATCGCAATGCTCCATGACCCCTGTCATAGCAAGCTCCACGTGCTTTTCATCACAGTGCTTCACGAACTTGTCATCACAGTTCTCAATGGCCCTTGTCATCACAATGCTCCATTACCGTTGTCATCACAATCCTGCATGACACTTGGCTTCACAATGCTCCATGCCATTGTCATCACAATGCACCATGACATATGTCATCACAATGCTCCCTGACACCTGTCTTCACAGTACTCATGAGCTGGTCATAACAATGCTCCATGCCCTTGTCATCACAATGTGCCATGCCCACTATCATCACAAAAATCCATGAAACTTGTCAGACCAATGATCCATGCCCCTATCATCACAATGCTCCATGCCTTTGTCATCACAGTGCTCCGTGACTCCAGTCATCACATTGCTTCATGACCTTTGTCATCACAATGGTCCATGCCCTCCTCATCACAGTGCTCTTTGAAATTTGTCACCATAATGCTCCATGAACTTTTCATCACAATGCTCTGTGACCCTTGTCATCACAATGCTCCATGCCTTTGTCAGCAGAGTGCTCCATGACCCTTGGCATCACAATGCTCCATGCGCTTGTCAGAACATTGCTCCATGACCCATGTCATCACAATGTTCCACAACCTTATCATCACAATGCTCCGTAAACATTGTCATCACAAAACTCCATGCACTTCTCATCAAAATGCTCTTTCACCACTGATATCAAAATGTTCCATCACTAGTCATTACAATACTCCCTTACCCCTGTCATGACAATGTTCCATGGCCTTGTCATCACAAGGCTCCATGACCCTTGTCATCACAATGCTCCAAGACCCCTGTAATCACAATGCTCCATGCCCCTTGTCATCAGTGTGCTCCATGAGACTTGTCATCACAAGGCTCCATGGTCTTCTCATCACAATGCTCCAGGACCTTGTCATCACAATGCTTCACGACCTCCTCATCAAAATTCTCAATGTCCCTTGTCATCATAATGTTCCAAGCCCTAATCATCACAATGCCCATTATCTTTGTCATCACAATCCTCCATGACACTTGGCATCACAATGCCCCATGCCATTGTCATCGCAATGGAACATGACATATGTTATCACAATGCTCCCTGACACCTGTCTTCACAATACTCCATGACCTTGTCATCACAATTCTCAATCACTTGTCATCAGAATGCTCAATACACTTGACATCACAATGGTCCCTGACACTTGTCGTCAGTATGCTCCTTGAACCCTGACATGACAAGTCTCCATGCATTTTTCATCACAATGATCCATGCCCTTTTCTCACAATGCTCCAAGACCCCTGTAATCACAATGCTCCATGCCGTTTTCATCACACAGCTTCATGACGAATGTCTTCAGAATGCTCCATGGCCTTCTCATCACCATGCTCCATGATATTTTCATCAAAATGCTCCATTCCCTTGTCATCAAAATGCCCTATGACCTCTGTCACCACAATACCCCATGAACATTTTCAGCCAAATTCTCTATGACCTTCTCATCACCATGCCCCATGAACCCTGTCATCACAATGCTCCATGACCCATGTCATCACAATGCTCCATGAACCCTGACAACACAATGATCCGGGACTTTTGTCATCAAAATGCTCCAGGACCCTTGTCATCACAATGATCCATTCCCTTGTCATCACAATGCTCCATTACCCTTGTCATCACAATGCTCCAAGCCCTTGTCATCACAATGCTCCATTACATTTGTCATCACATTTCTCCATGAGACTTGGCATCACAATGCTCAATGCCATTGTCATCACAATGCACCGTGACATATGTCACCACAATGCTCGCTGACATATTTCTTCACAATAATCAATGACCTTGTCATCACAATGCTCCATGCGCTAGTTATCACAATATGCCATGCCCTCTGTCATCACAATAATCCGTGAAACGTGTCAGACCAATGCTCCATGCCCCTTTCATCCCAATGCTCCATGCCCTTGTCATCACAATGCTCCATGACCCCAGTCATCACAATGCTCCGTGACTCCAGTCATCACAATGCTTTGTGAAATTTGTCATCACAATGTTCCATGCCACTTTTCATCTCAATGCTCCATGAACCCTGTGATCACAATGCAACATGCCCATCATCATAATGCTTCATGCTATTGTCATCACAATGAAATCAAAATGTTCCATGACCTCTGACACCAAAATGCCCCAAACCCTTGTGATCACAATTTTCCATAACACTTGGCATCACAACGCCCCATTACACTCCTCAACACAATTATCCATGCTCTTCTCATCACAATGCTCCATGACCATTGTCATCACAATGCTCAATACACTTGTAATCTCAATGCTCCCTGACACTTGTCCTCAGTGTGTTCCTTGAACCCTGTCATGACAAGGCTCCATGCATTTTTCATCACAATGATCCATGCCATTTTCATCACAATACTCCAAGACCCCGGTAATCACAATGCTCCATGTGCTTGTCTTCAGAAAGCTCCATGACGCATGTCATCAGAATGTTCCTTGGCCTTCTCATCACCATGCTCCATGCCCTTGTCATCTCAATGCTCCAAAACCCCTTTAATTACAATGCTCCATGCTGCTTTTCATCAGAATGCTCCATGAGACATGTCATCACAAGACACCATGGTCTTCTCAACACAATTCTCCAGGACCTTGTTATCACAATGCTCCATTCCCTTGTCATCACAATGCTCCATGACCCCTGTCATCACAATACTCTATGAATATTTTCAGCCCAATGATCCATGACCTTCTCATCACAATGCACCATGACCCCTCTCATCACAATGCTCCATGACCACTGTCATCCCCGCGCTCCATGATCCCTCACAACACAATGATCCGGGAATTTTGTCATCAAAAGTCTCCATGACACTTGTCATCACAATGATCCATGCCCTTGTCATCGCAATGCCCCATGACATCTTTAATCAGAATGTTCCGTGACGCTTGTCATCACAATGCTCCATGACCCTTGTCATCATAGTGCCCCATGACCCCTGTAATCACAATGCTCCATGAACATTTTCAGCCCAATGCTCCATGATCTTCTCATCACAATGCTCCAAGACCCCTGTAATCACAATGCTCCATGCCCCTTTTCATCTCCGTGCTCCATGAACCCTGTCATCACAATGAACCATGTCCATCATCAAAATGTTTCATGCTATTTTCATTACAATGAAATCAAAATGCTCCATGACTTATGTCATCACAATGTTCCAAACCCTTTTGATCACAGTGTTTCATAAAACTTGTCATCACAACGCCCCATGACGCTCGTCATCACAATTATCCATGGTCTTCTCATCACAATGCTCCATGACCATTGTCATCACAATGCTCAATACACTTATCATCACAATGCTCCCTGACACTTGTCGTCATTATGCTCCTTGATCCCTGTCATGACAAGGCTCCATGCCTTTTTCATCAAAATGATCCATGCCCTGTTCTTCACAATGTTCCAAGACCCATGTAATCACAATTCTCCATGCCCCTTATCATCAGAATGCTTCATGAGACTCGTCAATACAAGGCTCCAATGTTTTCTCATCACAATGCTTCAGTACCTACTCACCAAAATGCTCCATTCCCTTGTCATCACAATGCTCCATGACCCCCGCCTTCACAATATTCCATGAACATTTTTAGGGCAATGCTCTATGACCTTCTCATAACAATGCTCCATGAACCCTGTCATCACAATGCTCCATTACCACTGTCATCACAATGCTCCATGACCCCTGACAACACAATGATCCGGGAATCTTGTCATCAAAATTCTCCATGACGCTTGTCATCACGATGATCCATGCCCTTGCCATCCCAATGCTCCATGACCCCTGTAATCACAATGCTCCATGACGCTTGTCATCACAGTGCTCCATGACACTTGTCATCAAAATGCTCCAAGCCTTTGTCAGCAAAATGCTTCATGACATTGTCATCACAATGCTCCATGTGCTTGTCATCACAGTACTCCAATCCCATTGTCATAAAAATCCTCGGTGAACCTTGGGTTCATATTTCTTCATGCCCTTGTCATTAAAATGCTCCATGCGCTTGTCATCACAATACTCCATTCCCATTGTCATTAAAATCCTCTGTGAACCTTGGGTTCACATTTCTTCATGCCCTTGTCATTACAATGCTCCATGCTACTTGAAATGAAAATGATCCATGACCTCTGTCATCACAATGCTACAAACCCTTGTGATCACAATGTTCCATAACACTTGTCATCACAAAGCTCCATGATGCCTGTCATTACAATGCTGCATGAAATTTGTCATCACAATGCTAAATACACTTGTCAACACAATGCTCCCTGACACTTGTCGTCAGAATGTTCCTTGAACCCTGTAATGAAAAGGCTCCATGCCTTTTTCATAACAATGCTCCATGCCCTTTTCATCACAATGCTCCATGAAGCCTCTCATCACACTGATCCATGCCCTTCTCATCACAATGCTCCATGCCCTTGTCACTACAGTCCTCCATGACACATGAATCACAGTGTTACTTGCCCTTGTCATCACAATGCTCCATGCTCAGTCTCATTAAAATAATCCATGAAACTTTTCAGACCAATGCTCCATGCCCTTGTCATAACAATGCTCCATGACCCCTGCCATCAGAAGGTTCCATGGCCTTGTGTTCACAAGACTCTATGACCCTTGTCATCACAACGCTCCAAGACCCTGTAATCACAATGCTCCATGTCCTTTTCATCATAAAGCTCCATGACGCATGCCATCAGAATGCTCCATGGCCTTCTCATTCAAAATGCTCCATGCCCTTGTCATCACAATGCTCCATGACCACTGTCATCACAATGCTCCATGACCACTGTCATCACAACGCTCCTTGACCTCTGACAACACAATGATCCGGGACTCTTGTCATTAAAATGCTCAGTGACACTTATCATCACAATGATCCATGTCCTTGTCATCCTAATGCTCTATGACCCCTGTAATAACAATGTTCTGTGACGCTTGTCATCACAGTGCTCCATGACTCTTGCCATCAAAATGTTCCATGCATTTGTCAGCAAAATGCTTCATGACATTGTCATCACAATGCTCCATGCACTTGTCATCACAATACTCCATTCCCATTTTCATCAAAATCCTTGATGAACCTTGGGTTTACATTGCTTCATGCCCTTGTCATCACAATGATCTATGGTCCTTGCAATGAAAATGATACATGACATCTGTCATCACAACGCTCCAAACCCTTGTGATCAGAATGTTCCATAACACTTGTCATCACAACGCTCCATGATGCCTGTCATTACAATGCTGCATGAACTTTTTCATCACAATGCTCAATACACTTGTCAACACAACGCTCTCTGACACTTGTCGTCAGAATGCTGGTTGAACACTGTCATGAAAAGGCTCCATGCTTTTTTCATCACAATGCTCCATGCCCTTTTCATCACAATGCTCCATGCAAGTGTCATCACAATACTCCAGAAGCTTGTCACCAGAATGCTCCAGGAGCCCTGTCATCACAATGATCCATGGCACTTGTCATCAAAATGCTCCATTTGCCTTGTCATTACAGTGCTCCATGACGCTCGTCATCACAATTATCCCTGATCTTCTCATCACAATGCTGCACGGCTTTGCGATCACAATGCTCAATGCCCTGGACATCACAGTGCTCCATGTCCCTTGTCATCACAATTCTCCACGTCCTTGTCATCACAATGCTCCTTGACACTTCTCATCACAAAGTTACATGCTATTGTCATCATAATTATACATGCACTTGTCATCACAATGCTCCATGACACCTGTCATAGCAAGTTCCATGTGCTTGTCATCACAATGCTTCACGACGTTGGCATCAAAATTCTCAATGGTCCTAGTCATCACAATGCTTAATGCCCTTGTCGTCACAATGCTCCATGCCCTTTTCATCACAATGATCCATGACCATTGTCATCACAATGCTCCATGACCATTGTCATCCCAATGCTCCATTACATTTGTCATCACAATTCTCCATGACACTTGTCATCACAAAGCTCCTTGCCGTTGTCATCACAATTCACCATGACATAGGTCATCACAATGCTCCCTGAAACCTGACTCACAATACTCCACGACCTTTTCTTCACAGTGCTCCATGCCCTTGTCATCACAATATGCAATGCCCACTGTCATCACAATAATCCATGAAATTTTTCAGACCAATGCTCCATGCACCTGTCATCACAATGCTCCATGCACTTGTCATCACAGTGCTCCATGACACCGGTCATTACAATGCACAGTGACTCCAGTCATCACAATGCTTCAAGAATTTGTCATCAGAATGGTCCATGCCCTCATCATCATAAGTCTCTGTGACCTTTGTCACCACAATGCTCCATGAACTTTTCATCACAATGCTCTGTGACCCTTGGCATCACAATGCACCATGCCTTTGTCAGCACAATGTTCCATGACACTTATCATCACAATGCTCCATGAGCTTTGTGGGCACAATGCTGCATGACCGATGTGATCACAATGCGCCATGCGGTTGTCATCACAATGCTCCATAAACATTGTCATCACAATGCTGCATGCACTTCTCATGATAATGCTCTCTCACCACTGATATCACAATGTTCCATCACTAGTCATCACAATACTCCCTCACCCCTGTCATCAAACTGTTCCATGACCCCTATCATCACAATGCTACATGCCGTTATCATCACAATGCACCACACCCTTGTCATCAAAATGCTCCATGACCTTTGTCATCACAAACCTCCATGACCCTTGGCATCACAATGCTCCATGCCATTGTCATCACAATGCTTCATGAAGACTCTCATCACATTGCTCCATGCCCTTGTCATCACAAAGCTCCAAGAGGCTTGTCAAAACAATGCTCGATGCCTTTCTCATCACAGTGTTCCATGCCCTTGTCATTAAAATACTCCATGACTCATGTATCACAGTGTTCCGTGTCCTTGTCATCACAATGCTCCGTGCCCACTCTCATCACAATAATCCATGAAAATTTTCAGACAAATGCTCCATGCCCTTGTCATCACAAAGCTCCTTGACACATGTCATCAGAATGCTCCATGGCCTTCTCATTCACAATGCTCCATGCCCTTGTCATCACAATGCTCCAAGACACCTGTAACACAATGCTCCATGTCCCTTTTCATCTCAATGCTCCATGATCCCTGTCATCACAATGCACCATGCCCATCATCATAATGCTTCATGCTATTGTCATCACAATGAAATCAAAATGCTCCATGACCACTGTCATCACAATGCTCCAAACCCTAGTGATCACAATGTTCCATATCACTTGTCATCACAACGCCCCGTAACGCTCGTCATCACAATTATCCATGGTCTTCTCATCACAATGCTCCATAATATTTGTCATCACAATGCTCAATACACTTGTCATCACAATGCTCCCTGACTCTTGCCATCAGTATGCTCCTTGAACACTGTCATGACAAGGCTCCATGCCTTTTTCATCACAATGATCCATCCATTTCATCACAATTCTCCAAGACCCCTGTAATCACAAAGCTCCTTACCCTGGTCATCACAAACCTCCATGACGCATGTCATCAGAATGCTCCTTGGACATCTCTCACGATGTTCCATGCCCTTGTAATCACAATGCTCCAAGACCCCTGTAATCACAATGTTCCATGCCCCTTTTCATCAGAATGCTCCATGAGACTTCTCATCACAAGGCTCCATGGTCTTCTCATCAGAGTGCTCCAGGGCCTGGTCATCACAATGCTCCATGACAACTTTCATCTGAATACTCCATGAATATTTTCAGCTCAGTGCTCCATGATCTTCTCATCACAATGCTCCAATACCTGTCATCACAATGCTCCATGCTCCTTGATATCAAAATGATTAATGACCTCTCTCATCACAGTGCTCCAAACCCTTGTGATCACATTGTTCCATAACACTTGTCGTCACAGCACTCGATGATGCCTGTCATCACAATACTCCATGCCTTTGTCATCAAAATGCTCCATGACCTTTGTCATCACAATGCTCAATACACTTGTCATCACAATGTTCCCTGACACTTGTTGTCAGAATACTTCTCGAACACTTTCATGAAATGGCTCTATGCATTTTTCATCACAGTGCTCCATGGCCTTTTCATCACAATGCTCCATGCCATTGTCATCACAATACTCCACAAGCTTGTCATCAGAATGCTCCATGACCCTTGTCATCACAATGCTCCATGCCACCTGTTATCACAATGCTCCATGACACCTGTCATCACAATGTTCCATGCCCCTTGTCATTACAGTTCTCCATGACGCTCGTCATCACAATTATCCATGGTCTTCTCATCAAAATGCTTCACCGTCTTGCCATCACAATGCTCCATGACACTTCAAATCACAACGTTACATGCTCTTGTAATCACATTCTCCATGCACTTGTCATCGCAATGCTCCATGACCACTGTCCTAGCAAGCTCCATGTGCTTTTCATCACAGTGCTTCACGAACTTGTCATCAAAATTCTCAAAAGCCCTTGTCATCACAATGCTTCATGCCCTTTTCATCACAATGCTCTATGACCATTTTCATCACAATGCTCCTTTACGTTTGTCTTCACAATCCTCCATGACAATTGGCATCACAATTCTCCATGCCATTGTCATCACAATGGAACATGACATATGCCATCACAATGCACTTTGACACCTGTCTTCACAATACTCCATGACCTTGTCATCACAATGCTCCTTGCCCTTGTCATCACAATGCGCCATGCCGACTGTCATCACAATAATCCATGAAACTTGTCAGACCAATGCTCCATGCCCCTCTCATCACAATGCTCCATTCCTTTGTCATCACAATGCTCTGTGACTCTAGTCATCACAATGCTTCATGACCTTTGTCATCACAATGGTCCATGCCCTCATCATCACAAGGCTCTGTGAACTTTGTCACCACAATGCTCCATGAACTTTTCATCCAAATGCTCTCTGAGCCATTTTATCAAAATGCTCCATGACCCTTGTCAGCACAATGCTCCATGGGTTTGTCAGCGCAATGCTCCCTGACCCATGTCATCACAGTGCGCCATGCACTTGTCATCACAATGCTTCGAGAACTTGTCATCACAATGCTCCACAAACATTGTCATCACAAAGCTCCATGCACTTCGCATCAAAATGCCCTCTCACCACTGATATCACAATTTTCCATCACTAGTCATCACAATACTCCCTCACTCCTGTCATCACAATGTTCCACGGCCTTGTCATCACAATGCTCCATGACCTTGTCATTACAATCTTCCATAACCCATGTATCACAGTGTTCCGTGTCCTTGTCATCACAATGCTACATGCCCAATCTCATCACAATAATCCATGAAAATTTTCAGAGAAATGCTCCATGCCCTTGTCATCACAAAGCTCTATGACGCATGTCATCAGAATGCTCCATGGCCTTCTCATTCACAATGCTCCATGCCCTTGTCATCACAATGCTCCCCAAACTTGTCATCTCAAAGCTCCATAAACATTGTCATCACAAACCTCCATGCATTTCGCATCAAAATGCTCTCTCACCACTGATATCACAATTTTCCATCACTAGTCATCACAATACTCCCTCACCCCTGTCATCACAATGTTCCAGTGCTTTGTCATCACAAGGCTCCATGACCCGAGTAATCACAGTGCTCCATGCACCTTTTCATCTCAATGCTCCATGAACCCTGTCATCACAACGAACCATGCCCATCATCATAATGCTTCATGCTATTGTCATCACAATGAAATCAAAATGCTCCATGACCTCTATCATCACAATCCTCCAAACACTTGTGATCACAATGTTCCATAACACTTGTCATCACAATGCCCCATGACGCTCCTCATCACAGTTATCCATGGTCCTCTCAGCACAATGCTCCATGAACTTTGTCATCACAATGCTCAATACACTTGTCATCACAATGCTCCCTGACACTTGACGTCAGAATGCTCCTTGATCCCTGTCATGAAAAGGTTCCATGCCTTTTTCATCACAATGCTCCATGCATTTTTCATCACAATGCTCCATGCCATTGTCATCACAATACTCCACATGCTTGTCATCAGAATGCTCCTTGACCCTTGTCATCACAATGATCCATGATACTTGTCAACACAGTTCTCCATGCCCCGTGTCATTACAGTGCTCGATGACACTCGTCATTAAAATGCTCCATGGTCTTGCGATTACAATGCTCCACGGTCTTGCCATCACAAAGCTCCATTACCTGGACATCACAATGCTCCATGTCCCTTGTCATCACAATGCTCAATGCGCTTCTCAGCACAATGCTCCATGACCCATGCCATCACAATGTGCCAAGCGCTTCTCATCACAATGCTCCACAACACTGTCATCACAATGCTCCATAAACCTTGTTATCACAATGTACCATGCACTTCTCATCAAAATGCTCTCTCACCACTGATATCACAATGTTCCTTCACTAGTCATCACAATACTCCCTCACCCCTGTCATCACAATGATCCATGACCCCTGTAATCACAATGCTCCATGCCCTTGTTATCAGAAAGCTCCATATTGCATGTCATCAGAATGTTCTATGGCCTTCTCATCACTATGCTCCATGCCCCTGCCATCACAATGCTCCATTACACCTGTCATCACAATGCTCCATGACCACTGTCATCACAGCGCTCCATGACCGCAGACAACACAATGTTCTGGGACTCTTGTCATCAAAACGCTCCATGACACCTGTAATCAGAATGCTCTGTGACACTTGTCATCCCAGTGCTCCATGACCCTTGACATCACAATGTTCCATGCCATTGTCATCACAGTGCTCCAAGAAACCTCTCATCACATTGCTCCATGCCTTTGTCATCACAGAGCTCCATGACGCTTGTCATCACAATGCTCTATGCCCTTCTCATCACAGTGTTCCATGCCCTTGTCATTACAATCCTCCATGATCCATGTATCACCGTGTTCCTTGCTCTTGACATCACAATGCTCCATGCCCACTCTCATCACAATAATCCATGAAAATTTTCACACAAATGCTCCATGCCCTTGTCATCAAAAGGCTCCATTACCCGTGTCATAACAATGCTCCATGACACCTGCCATCACAATGTTCCACGACCTCGTCATCACAAGGCTCCATGACCCTTGTCATCACAATTCTCCAAGACCCCTGTAATCACAATGCTCCATGTCCTTGTCATCAGTATGCTCCTTGAAGCTTGTCATAACAAGGCTCCATGCCTTTTTCATCACAATGATCCGTGCCCTTTTCATCACAATGCTCCATGCCAATGTCATCACAATACTCCACAAGCTTATCATCAGAATGCTCCATGAACCTTGTCATCACAATGCTCCATGACCCCTGTCATCACATTGTTCCATGACCCCTGTCAACACAATGCTCTATGACACCTGTCTTCAGAATGCTCCATGACCCTTGTCATTACAGTGCTCCATGATGCTCGTCATCACAGTTATTCATGGTCTTCTCATCACAGTGCTCCACGGTCTTGCCATCACAATGCTCCATTCCCTGGTAATAACAATGCTCCATGTCCCTTGTCATCACAATTCTCCATGTCCTTGTCATCACAATGCTCCATGACACTTCTCATCACAATGTTACATGCTCTTCTCATCACAATTCTCTGTGAACTTGTCTTCGCAATGCCCCATGACCCCTGTCATAGCAAGCTCCATGCCTTGGTCATCAAAATGCTTCATGACCTTGTCATAAAAATTCTCAATGTCCGTTGTCATCACAATGCTCTATGCCCTTGTCATCACAATGTTCTATGACCCTTGTTATCACAATGCTGCAAGCCGTTGTCATCACAATGCTCCATTACATTTGTCATCACAATCCTCCATTACACTTGGCATCACAATGCTCCATGCCATTGTCATCTAAATGGACCATGACATATGTCATCACAATGCTCCCTGTCACCTGTCTTCACAGTATTCCATGACCTTGTCATCACAATGCTCCATGCCCTTGTCATCACAATGCGCCATGCCCACTGTCATCACAATAATCCATGAAACTTGTCAAACCAATGTTCCATGCCACTGTCATCACAATGCTCCATGCCCTTGTCATCACAAAGCTGCATGACGCATGTCATCAGAATGCTCCATTGCATTCTCATCACAATGGTCCAGGCCCTTTTCATCACAATGCTCCTAGACCACTTTAATCACAATGCTCCATGCCCCTTTTCATCTCAATGCTCCATGAACACTGTCATCACAATGCTCCAAACCCTTGTGATCACAATGTTCCATAACACTTGTCATCACAACGCCCCATGACGCTCGTCATCACAATTATCCATGGTTTTCTCATCACGATGCTCCATGACCTTTGTCATCACAATGCTCAATACAATTGTCATCAAAATGCTCCCTGAAACTTGTGGTCACTATGCTCCTTGAACCCTGTCATGACAAGGCTCCATGCATTTTCCGTCACAATGATCCATGCCCTTTTCATCACCACGCTCCAAGACCCCTGAAATCACAATGCTTCATGTCCTTATCATCACAAAGCTCCTTGACGCATGTCATCAGAATGCCCCATGGCCTTCTCATCACAATGCTCCATGATGCCTGTCATCACAATGCTCCATGACCATTGTTATCACAATGCTCAATACACTTGTCATCACAATGCTCCCTGACACTTGACGTCAGAATGCTCCTTGATCCCTGTCATGAAAAGGTTCCATGTCTTTTTCATCACAATGCTCCATGCCTTTTTCATCACAATGCTCCATGCCATTGTCATCACAATACTCCACAAGCTTGTCATCAGAATGCTCCATGATCCTTGTCATCACAATGATCCATGACACCTATCATCACAATTCTCCATGCCCCGTGTCACTACAGTGCTCGATGACACTCGTGAACAAAATGCTCCATGGTCTTGCGATCACAATGCTCCACGGTCTTGCCATCACAATGCTCCATGCCCTGGACATCACAATGCTCCCTGTCCCTCGTCATCACAATGCTCCATGACACTTCTCATCACCATGTTACATGCTCTTGTCATCACAATCCTCCATGACACATGGCATCACAATGCTCCATGCCATTGTCATCAAAATGGACCATGACATATGTCATTACAATGCTCCCTGACACCTGTCTTCAAAATACTCCATGACCTTGTCATCACAATGCTCCATGCCCTTGTCATCACAATGCGCCATGCCCTCACTCATCACAATAATCCTTGAAAGTTGTCAGACCAGTTCTCCATGCACGTATCATCACAATGCTCCATGCCATTCTCATAACAATGCACCACGAACTCTGTCATCACAATGCTCCATGACTCCAGTCATCACAATGCTTCATGACCTTTGTCATCACAATGGTCCATGCACTCGTCATCACACGTCTCTGTGACCTTTGTTACCACAATGCTCCATGAACTTTTCATCAAAACGCTCCGTGACCCTTGTCATCACAATGCTCCATGCCTTTGTCAGCACAATGTTCCATGACCCTTGTCATCACAATGCTCCATGCGCTTCTCAGCACAATGCTCCATGACCCATGTCATGACAATGAGCCATGCACTTGTCATCACAATGCTCCACAAACTTGTCATCACAATGCTCCTTAAAACTTGTCATCACAATGCTCCATGCACTTCTCATCAAAATGCTCTCTCACCACTGATATCACAGTGTTCCATCACTAGTCATCACAATACTCCCTCACCCCTGTCATCACAATGTTCCATGAACCCTGTCATCAAAATATTCCATGCCCTTGTCATCACAATGCTCCGTGATGCGTGTCATCAGAATGCTACATGCCCTTGCCATCACAATGCTTCATTACCCCTGTAATCACAATGCTCCATGCCCTTGTCTTCACAATGTGCCATGCCCTCACTCATCACAATAATCCTTGAAAGTTGTCAGACCAGTTCTCAATGCACCTATCATCACAATGCTCCATGCCATTGTCATCACAATGCTCCATGAACCCTCTCATCACATTGCTCCATGCACTTGTCATCAGAAAGCTCCCTGACGCTTGTCATCACAAAGCTCAGTGCCCTTCTCATCACAATAATCCATGAACCTTTTCACACCAATGCTCCATGCCCTTGTCATCGAAAGGCTCCATTACCCGTATCATAACAATGCTCCATGACCCCTGCCATCACAATGATCCACTGCCTCGTCATCACAAGGCTCCATGACCCTTGTCATCACAATTCTCCAAGACCCCTGTAATCACAATGCTCCATGCACTTGTCATCACGAAGCTCCATGACTTATGTCATCAGAATGCTCCATGGCCTTCTCATCACAATGCTCCATGCCCTTGTCATCACAGTGCTCCAAGACCCCTGTAATCACAATTCTCCATGCCAATTTTCATCTCAATGCTCCATGAACACTGTCATCACAATGCACCATGCCCATCATCATAATGCTTCATGCTATTGTCACAACAATGAAATCAAAATGCTCCATGACCCCTGTCATCACAATCCTCCAAATCCTCGTGATCACAGTGTTCCATAACACTTGTCATCACAATTCCCCATGACGCTCCTCATCACATTTATCCATGGTCTTCTCATCACAATGCTCCATGACATTTGTCATCACAATGCTCCCTGACACTTGTCGTCAGTATCCTCCTTGAACCCTGTCATGACAAGGCTCCATGCATTTTTCATCACAATGATCCATGCGATTTTCATCACAATGCTCCAAGACCACTGTAATCACAATGCTCCATGCCCTTGTCATCACAAAGCTCCATGAGCCATATCATCAGAATGCTCCATGGCCTTCTCATCACCATGCTCGATGCCCTTGTCATCACACTGCTCGCTGACACTTGTCTTCAGAATGCTTCTTGAACCCTGTCATGTAAAGGGTCCATGCCTTTTTCATCACAATGCTCCCTGCTTTTTTCATCACTATGCTCCATGCCATTGTCATCACAATACTCCACAGGCTTGTGATCAGAATGCTCCATGACACATGTCATCACAATGCTCCATGACCCCTGTCATCACAATGCTCCATGACACCTGTCATCACAATGCTCCATGCCCCTTGTCATTACAGTGCTCCATGACACTCGTCGTAACAATTATCCATGGTCTTCTCAGCACAGTGCTCCACGGTATTGCCGTCACAATGCTCCCTGCCCTGGTCATCACAATGCAAATTGTCCCTTGTCATCACAATTCTCCACGTCCTTGTCATCACAATTCTCCATGACACTTCTCTTCACAATGTTTCATGCTCTTGTCATCAAAATTCTCCATGCACTTTTCATCGCAATGCTCCATGTCCCCTGTTATAGCAAGCTCCGTGTGCTTGTCATCACAATGCTTCACAACGTTGGCCTCAAAATTCTCAATGGCCCTAGTCATCACAATGCTCCATGTCCTTGTCATCACAATGCTCCATGACCCTTTTCCTCACAATTCTCGAAGCAGTTGTCATCACGACGCTCCATTACATTTGTCATCACAATCCGCCATGACACTTGGCATCACAATGCTCCATTACATTTGTCATCACAGTACTCCATGACACTTGGCATCACAATGCTCCACGTAATTGTCATCACAATGCACCATGACATATGTCATCACAGTGCTCCGTGACACCTCTCTTCACAATACTACATGACCTTGTCATAACTATGTTCCATTCCCTTGTCATCACATTGTGCCATGCCCACCCTTATAGCAATAATCCATGACACTTGTCAGACCAATTCTCCATGGCCCTGTCATCACAATGCTCCATGCCCTTGTAATCACAATGCTCCATGACCCCTCACATCATAATGCTCCGTGAATCCATTCATCACAATGCTTTATGAACTTTGTCATCACAATGGTCCATTCCCTAGTCATGACAATGCTCTGTAACACTTGTCATCACAATGCTCCATGCCTTTGTCAGCACAATGCTCAATACACTTGTCATCACAAAGCTCCATGATGCCTGTCATGACAATACTCCTTGCCCGTGTCATCACAGTGCTCCATGAACTTTTTCATCACAATGCTCAATACACTTGTCATCACAATGCTCCCTGACACTTGTCGTCAGAATGCTCCTTGAACACTGTCATGAAAAGGCTCCATGCCTTTTTCATCACAATGCTCCATGCCCTTTTCATCACAATGCTCCATGCCATTGTCATCAAAAGCTTGTCATCAGAATGTTCCATGCCCCTTGTCATCACAAAGCTCCATGCCCCTTGTCATTGCAGTGCTCCATGACAATCGTCCTCACAATTATCCATGGTCTTCTAATCACAATGCTCCACCGTCTTGCCATCACAATGCTCCATGACACTTCAAATCACAATGTTACATGCTCTTGTCATCACAATTCTCCATGAACTTGTCATCGCAATGCTCCATGACACCTGACATAGCAAGCTCCTTGTGCTTTTCATCACAGTGCTTCACGACCTTGTCATCAAAATTCTCCATGGCCCTTGTCATAACAATGCTCCATGCCATTGTCATCACAATGTTCCATGACCATTGTCATCACAATGCTCCAAGACCTTATCATCACAATGCTCCATTACTTTTGTCATCAAAATACTCCATGACACTTGGCTTCACAATGCTCTATGCCATTGTCATCACAATGCAACTTGACTTATGTCATCACAATGCTCCCTGACACCTGTTTTCACAATACTCCATGACCTTGTCATAACAATGTTCCATGCCCTTGTCATCACAATGCGCCATGCCAACTATCATCACAATAATCCATGAAGCTTGTCAGACCAATGTTCCATGCCCCTGTCATCACAATGCTCCATACCCTTGTCATCACAATGCTCGGTGACTCCAGTCATCACAATTCTTCATGACCTTTGTCATCACAATGGTCCATGACCACATCATCACAAGTCTCTGTGACCTTTGTCACCACAATGCTCCATGAACTTTTCATCAAAATGCTCCCTGACCCTTGTCATCACAATGTTCCATGCCTTTCTCAGCACAATGCACCATGACCCATGTCATCACAATGCTCCTTGCGCTATTCAGCACAATGTTCCATAACACATGTCATAACAATGCTGGATGTTCTAGTCATCACAATGCTCCATGACATATGTCATCACAGTGTGCCATGCGCTTGTCATCACAATGCTCCACAACCTTGTCATCACAATGCTCCATAAAACTTGTCATCACAATGCTCCATACACTACTCATCAAAATGCTCTCTCACCAATGATATCACCATGTTCCATCACTAGTCATTAAAATACTCCCTCACCAATGTCATCACAATGATCCATAACCCCTGTCATCAAAATGTTCGATGACCCTTTTCATCAAATTGCTCCATGACCCTGTCATCACAATGCACCCTGCCCTTCTCATCACAATGCACCACGCCCTTGTCATCAAAATGCTCCATGACCTTTGTCATCACAAAGCTCCATGACATTTGGCATCACAGTGCTCCATGCCATTGTCATCACAATGCTTCATGAAGCCTCTCATCACATTGCTCCATGTTCTCGTCATCACAAAGCTCCACGATGCTTGTCATCAAAATGCTCCATGCCCTTCTCAACACAATGCTCCATGCCCTTTTCATTACAATACTCCACGACCCATATATCACAGTGTTCCATGCCCTTGTCATCACAATGCTCCATGCCCTATCTCATCACAATAATCCATAAAACTTTTCAGACCAAAGATCCATGCCCTTGTAATCACAATGCTCCATTACACCTTCATGACAATGCTCCATTACCCCAGCCATCAAAATGATCCACGGCCTTGTCATCACAAGGCTCCATAACCCTTGTCATCAAAATGATCCAAGATCCCTGTAATCACAATTCTCCATGCCTTTGTCATCACAAAACTCCATGACACATGTCACCAGAATGCTCCATGGCCTACTCATCACAATGCTCCATGCCCTTGACATCAAAATACTCCATTAGCCCTGTCATAACAATGCTCCATGACCCATGACAACACAATGATCTGGGACTCTTGTCATCAAAATGCTCCATGACACTTGTCATCACAATGCTCCATGCCCTTGTCATCCCAATGCTCCATGACCCCATTAATCAGAATGCTCTGTGACGCTTGTCATCACAGTGCTCCATGACCCTTGTCATCACAATGCTCCATGCCTTTGTTAGCAAAATGCTACATGACCTTGTCATCACAATGCTCCATGTGCTTGTCATCAAAATACTCCATTACCTTTGTCATCACAATCCTCCATGAACCTTGGATCACATTGCTTCATGCCCTTGTCATCACAATGGTGCATTCTACTTGAAATCAAAATGATCTATGACCTCTGTCATCACAATGCTCCAAGCCCCTGTGATCACAATGTTCCATAACACTTGTCATCACAACGCTCCATTATGCCTGTCATCACAATACTCCATGCCCTTGTCATCACAATGCTCCCTGACTTTTGTCATCGCAATGCTCAATACACTTGTCATCACAATGCTCCCTGACACCTGTCTTCACAATACTCCATGACCATGTCATAACAATGTTCCATGCCCTTGTCATCACAAAGCTCCATGATGATTGTCATCACAATGCTCGATGCCCTTCTCATCACAATGCTCCAGGCCCTTGTCATTACAATCCTCTATGACCCATGTATCACAGTGTTCCTTGCTCTTGTCATCACAATGCTCCATGCCCACTCTCATCGAAAAAATCCATGGAAATTTCAGACCAATTCTCCATGCCCTTGTCATCACAATGCTCCATTAGATTGTCATAACAATGCTCCATGAACCCTGCCATCACAATATTGCACGGCCTTGTCATCAAAAGGCTCCATGACCCTTGTCATCACAATGCTCCCAGACCCCTGTAATCACAATGCTCCATGCCCTTGTCATCACAAAGCTCCATGACCCATGTCATCAAAATGCTCCACGGCCTTCTCATCACAATGCTCCATGCCCTTGTCATCACAATGCTCCAAAAACACTGTATTCACAATGCTCCATACCCTTGTCACCACAAAACTCCATGATGCATGTCAGCAGAATGATCCTTGGCCTTCTCATCACAATGCTCCATGCCCTTTTCATCACAATGTTCCAAGACCCCTGTAATCACAATGCTCCATGCCCCTTTTCATCAGTATGCTCCATGAGACTTGTCCTCACAAGGCTCCATGGTTTTCTCATCACAATGCTGCAGGACATTGGCATCACAATGTCTCAGGACCTTCTCATCAAAATTCTCAATGGCCCTTGTCATCATAATGTTCCAAGCCCTAATCATCATAATGCCCCATTATCTTTCTCATCACAATCCTCCATTACACTTGGCATCACAATGCCCCATGCCATTGTCATCGCAATGGACCATGACATAAGTCATCACATGCTCCCTGATACCTGTCTTCACAATACTCCGTGACCTTGTCATCAAAATGATCCATGCCCTAGTCATCACTATCCGCCATGCCCACTGTCATCACAATAATCCATGAAACTTGTCAGACCAATGTTCCATGCCCCTGTGATCACAATGCTCCATGCCCTTGTCATCTCAATGCTCCGTGACTCCAGTCATCACAATGCTTCATGACCTTAGTCATCACAATAGTCCATGCCCGCGTCATCACAATGCTCCATGACCTTTGTCATCTCAATGCTCCTTGCCTTTGTCAGAACAATACTCCAGGACCCTTGTCATCACAATGCGCCACATGCTTTTCATCACAATAGTCCACAACCTTGTTATCACCAAGCTCCATAAACATTGTCATCACAATGCTCCATTCACTTCTCATCAAAATGCTCTCTCACCCCTTATATCACAATGTTCCATCACTAGTCATCACAATACTCGCTCACTCCTATCATCACAATGATCGAGGACCCCGTCGTCACAATGCTACAAGCACTTATCATCACAATGCGCCATGACACATGATATCACAATGTGCCAAAACACCTGTCATCAAAATGTTCCATGACACTTTTCATCAAATTGCTTCATGACCCTGTCATCACAATGCTCCCTGCCCTTCTCATCACAATGCACAATGCCCTTGTCATCAAAATGCTCCATGACATTTGTCGTCTCAAAGCTCGATGAGCCTTGGCATCACAATGCTCCATGTCATTGTCATCACAATGCTCGATGAACCCTCTCATCACATTGATCCATGCCCTTGTCATCACAAAGCTCCATGACGCTTGTCATCACAATGCTCAATGCCTTTCTCATCACAATGCTTCAAGCCCTTGTCATTACAATCCTCCATTACCAATGTATCACAGTGTTCCATGAACTTGTCATCACAATTCTCCATTCCCACTCTCATCACAATAATCCATGAAATTTTTCAGACCAATGCTCATTGCCCTTCTCATCACAAAGCTCCATTACCCCTGTCATAGCAATGCTCCAAGACCCCTGCCATCACAATGCTCTACAGCCGTGTCATCACAATGCTCCATGACACTTGTCATCACAATGCTCCAAGACCCTGTAGTCACAATGCTCCATGCCCTTTTCATCACAAAGCACAATGACACATGTCATCAGAATGCTCCATGGCCTTCTCATCACATTGCTACATGCGCTTGTCATCACAATGATCTAAGACCCCTGTAATCACAATTCTCCATGCCCCTTTTCATCTCAATGCTCCATGAACCCTGTCATCACAATGAATCATGCCCATCATCATAATTCATCACGCCATTGTCATCACAATGCACAATGACATATGTCATCACAATGCTCCCTGACACTTGTCTTCACAATACTACATGATCTTGTCATAACAATGTTCCATTCCCTTGTCATCACAATGTGCCATGCCCACCCTCATAGCAATAATCCATGAAATTTGTCAGACCAATTCTCCATGCCCCTGTCATCACAATGCTCCATGCCCTTGTAATCACAATGCTCCATGACCCCTCACATCATAATGCTCCGTGAATCCAGTCATCACAATGCTTTATGAGCTTTGTCATCACAATGGTCCATTCCCTCGTCATCACAGTGCTCTGTAACACTTGTCATCACAAAGCTGAATGCCTTTGTCAGCACAATGCTCCAAGACCTTGTCATCACAAAGCTCCATGCGCTTGTCAGCACAATGCTCCAAGACACATGTCATCACAATATGCCATGCACTTGTCATCACAATGCTCCACAACCTTGTCATCACAATGCTCCATAAACCTTGCCATCACAAGGCTCCATGCACTTCTCATATAAATGCTCTCTCAGCACTGATATCACAATGTTCCATCACTAGTCATCACAATACTCCCTCACCCATTTCATCACAATGTTCCATGACCCATGTCATCAAAATGCTACATGCCCTTATCATCACAATGCTCCATGGCCACTGACATCACAATGTTCCATGACCCCGTCATCAAAATGATACATGTGCTTATCATCACAATGCTCCATGACCACTGACGTCACACTGTTCCATAACCCCTGTCATCAAAATATTCCCTGACATTTTTCATCAAACTGCTCCATGATACTGTCATCACAATGCTCCCTGCCCTTCTCATCACAATGCACAATGCTCTTGTCATAAAAATGCTCATTGACTTTTGTTCTCACAAATCTCCATGACCCTTGGCATCACAATGCTCCATGCCATTGTCATCACAATGTTCCATGAACCCTATCATCACATTGCTCCTTGCCCTTGTCATCACAAAGCTCCATGACGCTTGTCATCACAGTGCTCGATGCCTTTCTCATCACAATGATCCATCCCCTTGTCATTACAATCCTCCATGACCCATGTATCACCGTGTTCTGGGCCCTTGTCATCACAATGCTCGGTGCCTTTATCATCACAATAATCCATGCCCTTGTCATTACAATCCTCCATAACCCGTGTATCACCGTGTTCTGTGCCCTTGTCATCACAATGCTCCATGACCACTCTCGTCACAATAATCCATGAAATTTTTCATACCAATACTCCATGTCCTTGTCATCACAATGCTCCATTACCCCTGTCATAACAATGCTCCATGAGCCCTGCCATCACAGTGTACCACGGCGTTGTCATGACAAGGCTCCATGACTCTTGTCATAACAATGCTCCAAGACCCCTGTAATCCCAAGGCTCCATGTCCCTTTGCATCTCAATTCTCCGTGAACACTGTCATCACATTGCACCATGCCCATCATCATAAAGCTTCATGCTATTGTCATCACAATGAAATCAAAATGCTCCATGACCTCTGTCATCACAATGCTCCAAACCCTTGTGATCACAATGTTCCATAACACTTGTCATCACAATGCCCCATGACACTCCTCATCACAATTATCCATGCTTTTCTCATCACAATGCTCCATGACCTTTGTCATCACAATGCTCCCTGACACTTGTCATCAGTATGCTCCTTGAACCCTGTCATGACAAGGCTCCATGCCTTTTCCTCACAATGATCCATGGACTTTTCATCACAATGCACCAAGACCACTGTAATCACAATGCTGCATGCACTTGTCATCAGAAATCTCCATGGCACATGTCATCAGAATGCTACTGGCATTGTCATCACCATGATCCATGCCCTTGTCTTCCCAATGCTCCAAGAACCCTGTAATCACAATGCTCCATGCCCTTTTTCATCAGAATGTTCCATGAGACTTGTCATCACAATGCTCCATTCCCTTGTCATCTCAATGCTCCATGACCCCTGTCACCACAATACTCAATGAATATTCTCAACCAAATGCTCCATGAACTTCTCATCACAATGCTCCATGACCCCCGGCATCACAATGTTCCATGATCACTGTCATCACAACGCTCCATGACACCAGACAACACAATGATGCGGGTCTCTTGTCATCAAAATGCTCCATGACCCTTGTCATCACAATGATCCATGTCTTTGCCATCCCAATGCTCCATGACCCCTGTAAAAACAATGCTCCATGACGCTTGTCATCACAATGCTCCATGACCCTTGTCATCAAAATGCTCCATGCATTTGTCAGCAAAATGCTACATAACTTTGTCATCACAATGCTCGATGGGCTTGTCATCACAATATTCCGTTCCCATTGTCATCAAAATCCTCCATGAACCTTGGGTTCACATTGCTTCATGCCCTTGTCATCACAATGCTCCATGCTCCTTGAAATGAAAATGATACATGACTTCTGTCATCACAATGTTCCATAACACTTGTCATCACAATGCTCCATGATGCCTGTCATCACAATGCTCCATGAGCTTTGTCATCACAATGCTGAATACACTTGTCATCACAATGCTCCCGGACACTTGTCATCAGAATGCTCCTTGAACACTGTCATGAAAAGGGTCCATGCCTTTTTCATCACAATGCTCCATGCCCTTTTCATCACAATGATCCATGCCATTGTCATCACATTACTCCACAAGCTTGTCATCACAATTGTCCATGACCTTTGTCATCACAATGATCCATGACACCTGTCATCACAATGCTCCATGACCCCTGTCATCACAATGCTCCGTGACTCCAGTCATAACAATGATTCATGACCTTTGTTATCAAAATGCTCCATGCCTTCGTCATCACAAGTCTCTGTGACCTTTGTCACAACAATGCTCCATGAACTTCTGATCACAATGCTCCGTGACCCTTGTCATCACAATGCTCCATGCCTTTCTCAGCACAATGCTCCATGACCCTTTTCATCACAGTGCTACATGCGCTAGTCAGCACAATGCTCCATAACACATGTCATAACAATGCACCACGCGCTTGTCATCACAATGCTCCACAACCTTGTCATCACAACGCTCCATAAACATTGTCATCACAATGCTCCATACACTTCTCATCAAAATGCTCTCTCACCACTGATATCACAGTGTTCCATCACTAGTTATCAGAATACTCCCTCACCCCTGTCATCACAATATTACATGACCCCTGTAATCACAATGCTACTTGCCTTTATCACCACAATGTTCGATGACCCCTGATATCACAACGTTCCATAATCCCTGTCATCAAAATGCTCCATGACCCTTTTCATCACAATGCTCCATGACCTCTGACATCACAGTGTTCCATAACCCCTCTTATCAAAATGTTCGATGACCCTTTTCATCAAATTGCTCCATGACCCTGTCATCACAAAGCACCCTGCCCTTCTCATCACAATGCACCACGCACTTGTCAACAAAATGCTCCATGACATTTGTCATCACAAACCTCCATGACCTTTGGCATCACAATGCTCCATGCCATTGTCATCACAGTGCTTCCTGAAACCTCTCATCACATTGCTTCCATGTCCTTGTCATCACAAAGCTCCATGATGCTTGTCATCAAAATGCTCGATGCCGTTCTCATCACAATGCTCCATGCCCTTGTCATTACAATCCTCCATGACCCATGTAACACAGTGTTGTGTGACCTTGTCATCACAATGTGCCATGCACACTCTCATCATAATAATCCATGAAACTTTTCAGACCAATGCTCCGTACACTTGTAATCACAATGCTCCATTACCCCTGTCATAACAATGCTCCATGACCCCTGCCATCACAGTGTTTCCCAGCCTTGTCATCACAATGCTCAATGACACTTGTCATCACAATGCTCCAAAACCCTGTAATCACAATGCTCCATGCCCTTGTCATCACAAAGCTCCTTGATGCATGTCATCAGAATGCTCCATGGCCTTCTCATCACAATGATCCATGCCCTTGTCATCACAATGATCCAAGACCCCTGTAATCACAGTTCTCCATGCCCCTTTTCATCTCAATTCTCCATGAACCCTGTCATCACAATGCACCATGCCCATCATCATAATGCTTCATGCTATTGTCATCACAATGAAATCAAAATGCTCCATGTCATCTGTCATCACAATGCTCCAAACCGTTGTGATCACAATGTTCATAAAACTTGTCTTCACAATGCCCCATGACTCTCGTCATCACAATTATCCACGGTCTTCTCATCACAATGCTCCATGACCTTTGTCATCACAATGCTCAATACACTGGTCATCACAATGCTCCCTGACACTGGTCATCAGTATACTCCTTGAACCCTGTCATGACAAGGCTACATGCCTTTTTCATCACAATGATCCATGCCGTTTTCATCACAATGCTCCAAGACCCCTGTAATCACAATGCTCCATGCCCTGGTCATCACAGTTCTTCATGACGCATGTCATCAGAATGCTCCATGGCCTTCTCATCAAAATGCTCCATGCCCTTGTCATCACAATGCTCCAAGGCTCCTTTAATCACAATGCTCCATGCCCCATTTCATCAGAATGCTCCATGAGACTTGTCATCACAAAGCTCCATAGTCTTCTCATCACAATGCTCCAGGATCTTGTCATCACGATGCTCCATTCTCTTGTCATCACAATGCTCCATGACCGCTGTCATCACAATACTCCATGAACATTTTCAGCCCAATGCTCCATGAACTTCTCATCACAATGCTCCATGACCCCTGTCATCACAGTGCTCCATGACCACTGTCATCACAATGCTCCATGACCCCTTACAACACAATAATCCTGGACTTTTATCATCAAAATGTTCCCTGACCCTTGTCATCACAATGATCCGTGCCCTTGCCATCCCAATTCTCCATGACCGCTGTAATCACAATGCTCCGTGATGCTTGTCTTCACAGTGCTCCATGAAAATTGTCATCACGATGCTCCATGCCTTTGTCAGCAAAATGCTACATGACATTCTCATCACAATGCCCCATGCGCTTTTCATCAAAATCCTCCATGAAACTTTGGATCACATTGCTTCATGCCCTTGTCATCACAATGCTCCATGCTCCTTGAAATCAAAATGATACATGACCTGTCATCACAATGCTCCAAAACCTTGTGATCACAATGTTCCATAACCCTTGACATCACAATGATCCATGATGCCTGTCATCACAATATTCCATGCCATTGTCATCACAATGCTCCATGACCATCGTCATCACTATGCTCAATACACTTGTCATCACAATGATCACTGACACTTGTTGTCAGAATGCTCCTTGAAACCTGTCACGAAAAGGCTCCATGCATTTTTCATCACAATGATCCATGCCGTTTTCATCACAATGCTCCATGCCATTGTCATCACAATACTCCACAAGCTTATCATCAGAATGCTCCATGCCATTGTCATCAAAATAATCCACGCCCACTGTCATCACAATAATCCATGAAACTTGTTAGACCAATTTTCCATGCCACTGTCATCACAATGCTCCATGCCCTTGTCATCACAAAGCTACATGACGCATGTCATCAGAATGCTACATTGCCTTCTCATCACAATGCTACATGCCCTTGTCATCACAATGCACCAAGACCAATTTAATCACAATTCTCCATGCCCCTTTTCATCTCAATGCTCCATGAACACTGTCATCACAATGCACCATGCTCATCATCATAATGCTTCATGCTATGGTCATCACAATGAAATCAAAATGCTCCATGAACTCTGTCATCACAATGCTCCAAACCCTTTTGATCACAATTTTCCATAACACTTGTCATCACAACACCCCATGACGCTCGTCATCACAATTATCCATGGTTTTCTCATCACAATGCTCCATGACCTTTGTCATCACAATGCTCAATATACTTGTCATCACAGTGCTCCCTGACACTTGTCGTCAGTATGCTCCTTGAACCCTGTCATAACAAGGCTCCAAGCCTTTTCCATCACAATGATCCATGCCCTTTCCATCACAATGCTCCAAGACCCCTGTAATCAAAATGCTCCATGCCCTTTTCATCACAATGCTCCATGACCCTTGTCATCACAATGCTCCAAGCCCTTGTCATCACAATCCTCCATGACACTTGGCATCACAATGCTCCATGCCATTGTCATCACAATGGACCACCGCATATGTCATCACAGTGTTCCCTGACACCAGTCTTCAAAATACTGTATCACCTTGTCATCACAATGCTCCTTGCCCTTGTCATCACAAAGCGCCATGCCCACTGTCATCACAATAATCTATAAGACTTGTCAGAGCTATGCTCTATGGCCCTGTCATCACAATGCTCCTTGTCCTTTTCATCAAAATGCTCCATGACCCCTGTCATCACAGTCCTCCTTGGCTCCAGTCATAACAATGATTCATGACCTTTGTCATCACAATGGTCCATGAACTTTTGATCACAATGCTCCGTGACCCTTGTCATCACAATGCTCCATGCCTTCCTCAGCACAATGCTCCATGACCATTGTCATCACAATGCTCCATGTGCTAATCAGCACAATGCTCCATAACTCATGTCAAAACAATGTGTCATGCACTTGTCATCAAAATGCACCACAACCTTGTCATCACAACGCTCTATAAACATTGTCATCACAATGCTCCGTACACTTCTCATCAAAATGCTCTCTCACCACTGATATCACAATGTTCCAACACTAGTCATCACAATAGTCCCTCACCCCTGTCATCACAATGTTCCATGACCCCTGTCATCACAATGGTATATGCCCTTATCATCCCAATGTTCAATGACCCCTGACATCACAATGTTCCATAACACCTGTCATCAAAATTCTCCATGACCCATTTCATCAAAATGCTCCATGAACCCTGACATCACAATGTTCCATAACCACTGTCATCAAAATGTTCGATGACACTTTTCATCAAATTGCTCCATGACCCTGTCATCACAATGCACGCTGACCTTCTAATCACAATGCACGACACACTTGTCATCAAAGTGCTCCATGACCTCTGTCATCACAAAGCTCCATGACCCTTTGCATCACAATGATCCATGCCATTGTCATCACAATGCTTCATGAAGCCTCTCATCACATTGTTCCATGTCCTGGTCATCACAAACCTCCAAGACGCTTGTCATCAAAATGCTTGATGCCCTTCTCATCACAATGCTCCATGCCCTTGTCATTACAATCCTTCATGACCCATGTATCAGAGTGTTCCATGACCTGTCATCACAATGCTCCAAACCCTTGTGATCACAATGTTCCATAACACTTGACATCACAATGCTCCATGATGCCTGTCATCACAATACTACATGCCCTTGTCATCAGAATGCTCCATGACCATTTTCATCACAATGCTCAATACACTTGTCATCACAATGCTCCCTGACACTTGCTGTCCGAATGCTCCTTTAAATCTGTCATGAAAAGGCTCCATGCATTTTTCATCACAATGATCCATGCCCTTTTCATCACAATGCTCCATGCCATTGTCATCACAATACTCCACAAGCTTATCATCAGAATGCTCCATGACCCCTGTCATCACAATGTTCCATGACCTCTGTCATCACAATGCTCCATGACGCCTATCATCAGAATGCTCCATGCCCCTTGTCCTTACAGTGCTCCATGATGCTCATCATCACAGTTATCCATTTTTCTTCTCATCAGAGTGCTCTATGGTCTTTCAATCACAATGCTCCATTCCCTGGTCATAACAATGCTCCATGTCCCTTGTCATCACAATTCTCCACGTTCTTGTCATCACAATGCTCCATGACAATTCTCATTACAATTTTACATGCTCTTATCATCACAATTCTCCATGCACCTGTCATCGAAATGTCCCATGACCCCTATCATAGCAAAATCCATGGCTTTGTCATCAAAAAGCTTCATAACTTGTCATCAAAATTCTCAATGCCCGTTTTCATCACAATGCTCCATGACCCTTGTTATCACAATGCTCCAAGCCCTTGTCATCACAATGCTCCATTACCTTTGTCATCACAATCCTCCATGACACTTGGCGTCACAATGCTCCATGCCCTTGGCATCACAATTCGCCATGCCCACTGTCATCACAATAATCCATAAAACTTGTTACACCAATTTTCCATGCCTCTGTCTTCACAATGCTCCATGCCCTTTTCATCACAAAACTACATGACGCATGTCATCAGAATGCTCCATTGCCTTCTCATCAAAATGCTCCATGCCCTTGTCATCATAATGCTCCAAGAGCACTTTAATCACAATGCTCCTAGCCACTTTTCATCTCAATGCTCCATGAACCCTGTCATCACAATGCACCATGCCCATCATCATAATGCTTCATGCTATTGTCATCACAATGAAATCAAAATGCTCCATGACATTTGCCATGTCAATGCTCCAAACCCTGGTGATCACAATGTTCCATAACACTTGTCATCACAACGCCCCATGATGCTCGTCATCACAATTATCCATGGTTTTCTCATCACAATGCTCCATGACCTTTGTCATCACAATGCTCAATACACTTGTCATCACAATGCTCCTTGACCGCTGTCATCACAATACTCCATGAATATTTTCTGCCCAATGCTCCATGACCTTCTCATCACAATGCTCCATGACCCTTGTCATCACAATGCTCCATGACCCCTCTCATCACAATGCTCCATGACATTTGTCATCACAATGTTCCAAGCCCTTGTCATCAAAATGCTCCATTACCTTTGTCATCACAATCTTCCATGACACTTGGTATCACAATGCTCCATGCCATTGTCATCACAATGGACAATGACATATGTCATCACAATGCTCCCTGACACCTGTCTTCACAATACTCCATGACCTTGTCATCACAATGTTCCATGCCCTTGTCATCACAAAGCGCCGTGCCCACTGTCATCAGAATAATCCATGAAACTTGTCAGACAAATGTTCCATGCCACTGTCATCACAAAGCTCCATGCCCATTTCATCACAATGCTCCATTACCCATGTCATCAAAATTCTCCGTGACTCCAGTCATCACAATGCTTCATGACTTTTGTCATCACAATGCGCCATGCCCACTGTCATCACAATAATCCATGAAACTTTCAGACAAATGTTCCATGCCCCTGTCATCACATTGCTCCGTGCCCTTGTCATCACAATGCTCCATGACACCTGACATCACAATATTCCATAACCATTGTCACAAAATGCACCATGACCCATTTCATCACAATGCTTCATGACCCCTGACATCACAATGTTCCATAACGCCTGTCATCAAAATATTCCATGACGCTTTTCATCAAATTGCTCCATGACCCTGTCATCACAATGCTCCCTGCACTTCTCATCACAATGTACCACGCCCTTGTCATTAAAATGCCCAATGACATTTTTCATCACAAAGCTCCATGACCCTTGGCATCACAATGCTCCATGCCATTGTCATCACAATGCTCAATGAAATCTCTCATCACATTGCTCCATGCACTTGTCATCACAATGCTCCATTACACCTGTCATAGCAATGCTCCATGACCCCTGCCATCACAATGTTCCACGGCCTTTTCATCAAAAGGCTCCATGACCCTTGTCATCACAATGCTCCAAGCCCTCTGTAATCACAATTCTCCATGCCCCTTTTCATCTCAATTCTCCATCCACCCTGTCATCACAATGCACCATGCCCATCATCATAATGATTCATGCTATTGTCATCACAATGAAATCAAAATGCTCCATGACCACTGTCATCACAATGCTCCAAACCCTTCTGCTCACAATGTTCCATGACACTTGTCATCACAATGCCCCATGACGCTCGTCATCACAATTATGCAAGGTCTTCTCATCACAATGCTCCATGACATTTGTCAACACAATGCTCAATACACTTGTCCTCACAATGCTCTCTGACACTTGTCATCAGTATGCTCCTTGAACACTGTCATGACAAGGCTCCCTGCATTTTTCATCACAATGATCCGTTCCCTTTTCTTCACAATGCTCCAAGAACCCTGTTATCACAATGCTCCGTGACTCCAGTCATCACAATGCTTCATGACATTTGTCATCACAATGGTCCATGACCTTGTCACACAAAGCTCTGTGACCTTTGTTCACCACAATGCTCCATGAACTTTTTATGACAATTCTCTCTCACCCTTGTCATCACAAAGCTCCATGCCTTTGTCAGCACAATGCTCCATGACCCTTGTCATCACAATGCTCGATGCGCATTTCAGCAAAATGCTCCATAACCAATGTCATCACAATTCGCCATGCACTTGTCATCACAATGCTCAACATCCTTGTCATCAAAATTCTCCATAAACCTTTTCATCACAATGCTCCATGTACTTATCAAAATGCTCTCTCACCACTGATATCTCAATGTTCCACCACTAGTCATCACAATACTCCCTCAACCCTGTCATCACAATGTTCCATTACCCCTGTCATCACAATGCTACATGCCATTATCATCACAATGCTCCATGACACCTGACATCACAAAGTTCCATAACCCCTGTAATCAAAATGCTCCATGACCCTTTTCATCACAAAGCTCCATGATCACTCACATCACAATGTTCTACAACCACTGTCATCAAAATGTTCCATGACCCTTTACATCAAATTGCTCCATGACCCTGTCATCACAATGCTCCCTGCCCTTCTCATCACAATGCACCAGGCCATTGTCATCAAAATGCTCCATTCCATTATCATCACAATGCTCCATGGACCCTCTCATCACATTGCTCCATGCACTTGTCATCCCAAATCTCCATGACGCTTGTCATCACAATGCTCGATGCCCTTCTCATCACAATGCTCCATTCCATTGTCATTACAATCCTGCATGATCTATGTATCACAGTGTTCCGTGCCCTTGTCATCACACTGCTCCAGGCCCACTCTCTTCACAATAATCCATGGAACTTTTCAGACCATTGCCCCATTTCCTTGTCATCAAAATGCTCCATTACCACTGTGATAACAATGCTCCATGACCCCTGCCATCACAAGATTCCAAGGTCTTGTCATCACAAGCCTCGATGACCCTTGTCATCACAATGCTCCAAGACCCCTGTAATCACAAATCTCGATGCCCTTGTCATCACAACGCTCCATGACGCATGTCATCAGAATGCTCCATGGCCTTCTCCTCACAGTGCTCCATTACATTTGTCATCGCAATCCTCCATGACACTTGGCTTCACAATGCTCCATGCCATTGTCATCACAATGCTCCGTGATTCCTGTCATCACAATGCTTCCTGACCTTTGTCATCACAATGGTCCATGCCCTCGTCATCACAAGGCTCTGTGACATTTGTCACCACAGTGTTCCATGAACTTTTCATCATAATGGTCTTTGACCGTTGTCATCACAATGCTCCATGCCTTTCTCAGCCCAATGCTCCATGACCTTTGTCATCACAATGCTCCATGCCCTTGTCAGCACAGTGCTCCATGACCCTTGTCATCACAATGCTCCATGCGCTTGTCATCAAAATGCTCCATTACCTTTGTAATCACAATCCTCCATGACAATTGGCATCACAATGCTCCATGGCATTGTCATCACAATGGGCCATGATATATGTCTTCACAATGCTCCCAGACACCTGTCTTCACAATAATGCATGAGCTTGTCATCACAATGCTCCATGCCCTTTTCATCACAATGTGCCATTCCCACTGTCATCGCAATAATCCATGAAACTTGTAAGACCAATGTTCCATGCCCCTGTCATCACAATGCTGCATGCCCTTGTCATCACAATGCTTCATGACACGTCATCTCAATGCTCCGTGACTCCTGTCATCACAATGCTTCATGACCTTTCTCATCACAATGGTCCATGCCCTCGTCATCACAAGTCTCTGTGACCTTTGTCACCACAATGCTCCATGAACTTTTCATCACAATGCTCTGTGACCTTTGTCATCACAATGCACTATGCGTTTCTCAGCACAATGCTCCGTGACCCTTGTCATCACAATGCTCCATGTGCTTGTCATCAAAATGCTCCATGATCTTTGTCATCACCAAGCTCCATGACCCTTGGCATCAGAATGATCCATGCCATTGTCATCACAATGCTTCCTGAAGCCTCTCATCACATTGCTTCCATGTCCTTGTCATCACAAAACTCCACGATGATTGTCATCAAAATGCATGATTCCCTTCTCATCACAATGTTCCATGCCCTTGTCATTACAATTCTCCATGACCCATGTATCACAGTGTTCCTTTCCCTTGTCATCATAATGCTCCATGCCCACTCTCATCACAATAAAAGATGAAAAGTTTCAGACCAATGCTCCATAAAATTGTAATCACAATGCTCCATTACCCCTGTCATGACAATGCTCCATAACCCCTGCCATCAAAATGTTCCACGGCCTTGTCATCACAAGGCTCCTTAACCCTTGTCATTACAATGATCCAAGACCCCTGTAATCACAATGCTCCATGCCTTTGTCATCACACAGCTCAATGACACATGTCATCAGAATGCTCCATGGCTTTCTCATCACAATGCTCCATACCCTTGCCATCACAATATTCCATTACCCCTGTCTTAACAATGCACCATGACCACTGTCATAATGATGTTCCACGGCCTTGTCATCAAAATGCTCCATGAACCCTGTCATCACAATGCTCCGTGACTCCAGTCATTGCAGTGCTTCATGAACTTTGTCATCACAGTGGTCCATGCCCTCATATCACAATTGTCTGTGACCTTTGTCACCATAATGCTCCATGAAATTTTCATCACAATGCTCTCTGACCATTGTCATCACAATGCTCTATGCCTTTCCCAGCACAATGCTCCATGACCCTTGTCATCACAATGCTCCATGTGCTTCTCAGCACATTGCTCCATGACCCATGTTATCAAAATGTGCCATGCGTGTGTCATCACTGTGCTCCAAATCATTGTCATCACAATGCTCCATAAACCTTGTCATCAATATGCTCCAGGCACTTCTCAACAAAATGCTCTCTCACAACTGATATCACTATGTTCCATCACAAGTCATCACAATACTCCCTCACCCCTGTCATCACAATGTTCCATGACTCCTATCATCACATTGCTACGTGCACTTATCATCACAATGTTCGATGAGCCCTGACATCACAATGTTCCCTAACCCCTGTCATCAAAATGCTCCATGACCCTTTTCATCAAAATGCTCCATGACCCCTGACATCACAATGTTCCATAACCACTCTCATCAAAATCTTCCATGACCTTTTTCATCAAATTGCTCCCTAACCCTGTCATCACAATGCTCCCTTCCCATTACAACACAATGCACCACGAACTTGTCATCAAAATGCTCCATGACATTTGTCATCACATATCTCCATGACAGTTGGCATCACAATGCTCCATGTCATTGTCATCACAATGCTCCATGAACCCTCTCATCACATTGTTCCATGCCCTTGTCATCACAAAGCTCCATGACGATTGCCATCACAATGCTCGATGCCCTTCTCATCACAATGCTCCATTTCCTTGTCATTATAATCCTCCATGACCCATGTATCACAGTGTTCTGTGCCCTTGTCATCAGAATGCTCCATGCCCACTCTCATCACAATAATCCATGAAACTTTTCAGACCAATGCTCCATGCCCTAGTCATCACAGTGCTCCATTACACCTGTCATAACAATGCTCCATGACCCCTGCTATCACAATGATCCACGGCCTTTTAATCACAAGGCTCCATGACTCTTGTCATCACAATGCTCCAAGACCCCCGTAATCACAATGCTCCATGCAATTGTCATCACAAAGCTCCTTGACGCATGTCATCAGAATGCTCCATGGCCTTCTCATCACAATGCTCCATGCCCTTGTCATCACAATGCTGCAAGACTCCTGTATTCACAATGCTCCATGCCCTTGTCATCAAAAAGCTCCATGACGCATGTCATCAGAATACTCCTTGGCCTTCTCATCACAATGCTCCATGCCCTTGTCATCACAATGTTCCAAGATCCCTGTAAACACAATGTTCCATGCCTCTTTTCATCAGTATGGTCCATGAGACTTGTCATCACAAGGCTCCATGGTCTTCTCAACACAATGCTCCAGGACTTTGTCATCACAATGCTTCACGACCTTCTCATCAAGATTCTAAATGGCCCTTGTTATCATAATGTTCCAAGCCCTAATCATCACAATGCCCCATTATCTTTGTCATCACATTCCTCCATGACACTTGGCATCACAATGCCCCACGCCATTGTCATCGCAATGGAACATGACATATGTCATCACAATGCTCCCTGACACCTGTCTTCACAATACTCCATGACCTTTTCATCACAATGCTCCATGCCCTTGTCACCACAGTCCGCCATGCCGAATGTCATCACGATAATCCATGAAACTTGTCAGACCAATGCTCCATGCCCTTGTCATCACAATGCTCCATGCCCTTGTCATCACAATTCTCCATGACCCCGCACATCATAATTCTCTGTGAATCCAGTCATCACAATGCTTTATGACCTTTGTCATCACAATGGTCCATTCCCTCATCATCACAGTTCTGTGTAACACGTTTCATCACAATGCTCCATGCCTTTGTCAGCATAATGCTCCATGACCCTTGTCATCACAATGATCCATGCGCTTGTCAGCACAAAGCTCTACAACCTTGTCATCACAATACTCCATGCCCTTGTCATCACAATGCTCCTTGCACTTCTCATCTAAATGCTCTCTCACTACTGATATCACAATGTTCCATTGCAACTCATCACAATACTCCCTCACCCCTTTCATCACAATGTTCCATGAACCCTATCATCAAAATGCTACATGCCCTTATCATCATAATGCTCCATGACCACTGACATCACAATGTTCCATATCCCTGTCATGAAAATGTTCCCTGACGATTTTCATCAAATAGCTCCATGACCCTGTCATCACAATGCTCCCTGCCCTTCTCATCACAATGCACAACGCTCTTGTCATCAAAATGCTCCATGACCATTGTCATCACAAACTCCATGACCCTTGGCATCACAATGCTCCATGCCGTTGTCATCACAATGCTCCATGAAACCTATCATCACATTGTTCCTTGCTCTTGTCATCACAAAGCTCCATGATGCTTGTCATCACAATGCTCGATGCCTTTCTCATCACAATGATCCATGCCCTTGTCATTACAATCCTCCATGACCCATGTATCACCGTCGTTCTGAGCCCTTGTCATCACAATGCTCCATGCCCACTCTCATCACAATAATCCATGAAACTTTTCAAACCAATACTCCATGCCCTAGTCATCACAATGCTCCATTACCTCTGTCATAACAATGCTCCATGACGCCTGCCATCACAATGTTCCACGGTGTTGTCATTACAAGGTTCCATGACCCTTGTCATAACAATGCTCCAAGACCCCTGTAATCACAAAGCTCCATGACACCAGACAACACAATGATCTGGGAATCTTGTCATCGAAATGCTCCATGACCCTTGTCATCACAATGATCCATGGTCTTCTCATCACCATGCTCCAGGACATTGTCATCCCAATGCTCCATTCCCTTGTCATCACAATGCTCCATGACCCCTGCCATCACAATACTCAAGGAATATTGTCAGCTAAGTGCTCCATGAAATTCTCATCACAATGCTCCATGACCCCTGTCATCACAATGCTCCATGACCACTGTCATCACAAAGCTCCATGACACCAGACAACACAATGATCTGGGAATCTTGTCATCGAAATGCTCCATGACCCTTGTCATCACAATGATCCATGCCCTTGCCATCCCAATGCTCCATGACTCCTGTAATCACAATGCTCCATGACGCTTGTCATCACAATGCTCCATGACACTTGTCATCAAAATGGTCCATGCATTTGTTAGCAAAATGCTACATGACCTTGTCATCACAATGCTCCATGTGCTTGTCATCACAATAATCCATTCCCATTGTCATCAAAATCCTCCATGAAACTTGGGTTCACATTGCTTCATGCCCTTGTCATCACAATGCTCCAGGCTCCTTGAAATGAAAATGATACATGACTTCTGTCATCACAATGCTCCAAAGCCTTGTGATCACAATGTTCATAACACTAGTCATCATAACGCTCCATGATGCCTTTCATCACAATGCTCCATGAAATGTGTCATCACAATGCTCAATACACTTGTCATCACAATGCTCCCTGAGACTTGTCATCAGAATGCTCCTTGAACACTGTCATGAAAAGGCTCCATGCCTTTTTCATCACAATGCTCCATGCCCTTTTCATCAAAATGCTCCATGTCATTGTCATCACATTACTCCACAGGCTTGTCATCAGAATGGTCCATGACCCTTGTCATCACAATGATCCATGACACCTGTCATCACAATGCTCCATGCCCCTTGTCATTACAATGCTCCATGACGATCCTCATCACAATTATCCGTGGTCTTCTCATGACAATGCTCCACGGTCTTGTCATCCCAATGCTCCATGCCCTGGTCATCACAATTCTACAAGTCCTTTTCATCACAATGCTCCATGACACTTCTCATCAAAATGTTACATGCTCTTGTCAATACAATTCTCCATGCACTTGTCATCGCAATGCCCCATGACCCCTGTCATAGCAAGCTCCATGCGCTTGTCATCACAATGCTTCACGACCTTATCATTAAAATTCTCAAAGGCCCTTATCATCACAATGCTCCATGATGTTGTCATCACAATGCTTCATGACCTTGTCATCACGAAGCTCCAAGCCCTTGTCATCACAGTGCTCCATTACCTTTGTCATCAGAATCCTGCATGACACTTGGCATTCCAATGCCCCATGCCATTCTCATCACAATGGAACATGACATATGTCATCCCAATACTCCCTGACACCTGTCTTCACAATACTGTGTGACCTTGTCATCACAATGCTCCATGCCTTGGTAATCACAATGTGCCATGCCCACTGTCATCACAATAATCCATAAAACTTGTCAGAGCAATGCTCTATGCCCATGTCATCACAATGCTCCATTCCCGTGTCATCACAATGCTCCCTGACTCCAGTCATCACAGTGCTTTATGAACTTTTTCATCACAATGGTCCATGCTTTCATCATCACAAGTCTCTGTGACTTTGTCACCAAAATGCTCCATGAACTTTTCATAACAATGCTCTCTGACCCTTGTCATCAGAATGCTCTATGCCTTTCTCAGCACAGTGCTCCATCCCCATTTTCATCACAATGCTCCATGTGCTTGTCAGCACATTGCTCCATGACCCATGTTATCACAATGTGCCATGCGCTTGTCATCACAATTCTCCACAACCTTGTCATCACAATGCTCCATAAACCCTTGTCATCACAATGCTCCATGCACTTCTCAACAAAATGCTCTCTCACAACTGATATCACTATGTTCCATTACTAGTCATCACAATACTTCCTCACCCCTTTCATCACAATGTTCCATGACCCCTGACATCACTATGTTCCATAACCCCTGTCATCAAAATGCTCCATGACTCTTTTCAGCACAATGCACCATGACCCCTGACATCACAATGTTCCATAACCCATATCATCAAAATCTTCCATGACCTTTTTCAACAAATTGCTCCTCGACTCTGTCATCAAAATGCTCCCTTCCCTTCACAACACAATGCACCACGCTCTTGTCATCAAAATGCTCCATGACATTTGTCGTCACATATCTCCATGACAGTTGACATCACAATGCTCCATGAACCCTCTCATCACATTGTTCCATGCCCTTGTCATCACAAAGCTCCATGACGATTGCCATCACAATGCTCGATGCCCTTCTCATCACAATGCTCCATTTCCTTGTCATTATAATCCTCCATGACCCATGTATCACAGTGTTCTGTGCCCTTGTCATCAGAATGCTCCATGCCCACTCTCATCACAATAATCCATGAAACTTTTCAGACCAATGCTCCATGCCCTAGTCATCACAGTGCTCCATTACACCTGTCATAACAATGCTCCATGACCCCTGCTATCACAATGATCCACGGCCTTTTAATCACAAGGCTCCATGACTCTTGTCATCACAATGCTCCAAGACCCCCGTAATCACAATGCTCCATGCAATTGTCATCACAAAGCTCCTTGACGCATGTCATCAGAATGCTCCATGGCCTTCTCATCACAATGCTCCATGCCCTTGTCATCACAATGCTGCAAGACGCCTGTATTCACAATGCTCCATGCCCTTGTCATCAAAAAGCTCCATGACGCATGTCATCAGAATACTCCTTGACCTTCTCATCACAATGCTCCATGCCCTTGTCATCACAATGTTCCAAGATCCCTGTAAACACAATGTTCCATGCCTCTTTTCATCAGTATGGTCCATGAGACTTGTCATCACAAGGCTCCATGGTCTTCTCAACACAATGCTCCAGGACTTTGTCATCACAATGCTTCACGACCTTCTCATCAAGATTCTAAATGGCCCTTGTTATCATAATGTTCCAAGCCCTAATCATCACAATGCCCCATTATCTTTGTCATCACATTCCTCCATGACACTTGGCATCACAATGCCCCACGCCATTGTCATCGCAATGGAACATGACATATGTCATCACAATGCTCCCTGACACCTGTCTTCACAATACTCCATGACCTTTTCATCACAATGCTCCATGCCCTTGTCACCACAGTCCGCCATGCCGAATGTCATCACGATAATCCATGAAACTTGTCAGACCAATGCTCCATGCCCTTGTCATCACAATGCTCCATGCCCTTGTCATCACAATTCTCCATGACCCCGCACATCATAATTCTCTGTGAATCCAGTCATCACAATGCTTTATGACCTTTGTCATCACAATGGTCCATTCCCTCATCATCACAGTTCTGTGTAACACGTTTCATCACAATGCTCCATGCCTTTGTCAGCATAATGCTCCATGACCCTTGTCATCACAATGATCCATGCGCTTGTCAGCACAAAGCTCCACAACCTTGTCATCACAATACTCCATGCCCTTGTCATCACAATGCTCCTTGCACTTCTCATCTAAATGCTCTCTCACTACTGATATCACAATGTTCCATTACAACTCATCACAATACTCCCTCACCCCTTTCATCACAATGTTCCATAAACCCTATCATTAAAATGCTACATGCCCTTATCATCATAATGCTCCATGACCACTGACATCACAATGTTCCATATCCCTGTCATGAAAATGTTCCCTGACGATTTTCATCAAATAGCTCCATGACCCTGTCATCACAATGCTCCCTGCCCTTCTCATCACAATACACAACGCTCTTGTCATCAAAATGCTCCATGACCATTGTCATCACAAACTCCATGACCCTTGGCATCACAATGCTCCATGCCGTTGTCATCACAATGCTCCATGAAACCTATCATCACATTGTTCCTTGCTCTTGTCATCACAAAGCTCCATGATGCTTGTCATCACAATGCTCGATGCCTTTCTCATCACAATGATCCATGCCCTTGTCATTACAATCCTCCATGACCCATGTATCACCGTCGTTCTGAGCCCTTGTCATCACAATGCTCCATGCCCACTCTCATCACAATAATCCATGAAACTTTTCAAACCAATACTCCATGCCCTAGTCATCACAATGCTCCATTACCTCTGTCATAACAATGCTCCATGACCCCTGCCATCACAATGTTCCACGGTGTTGTCATTACAAGGTTCCATGACCCTTGTCATAACAATGCTCCAAGACCCCTGTAATCACAAAGCTCCATGACACCAGACAACACAATGATCTGGGAATCTTGTCATCGAAATGCTCCATGACCCTTGTCATCACAATGATCCATGGTCTTCTCATCACCATGCTCCAGGACATTGTCATCCCAATGCTCCATTCCCTTGTCATCACAATGCTCCATGACCCCTGCCATCACAATACTCAAGGAATATTGTCAGCTAAGTGCTCCATGAAATTCTCATCACAATGCTCCATGACCCCTGTCATCACAATGCTCCATGACCACTGTCATCACAAAGCTCCATGACACCAGACAACACAATGATCTGGGAATCTTGTCATCGAAATGCTCCATGACCCTTGTCATCACAATGATCCATGCCCTTGCCATCCCAATGCTCCATGACCCCTGTAATCACAATGCTCCATGATGCTTGTCATCACAATGCTCCATGACACTTGTCATCAAAATGGTCCATGCATTTGTTAGCAAAATGCTACATGACCTTGTCATCACAATGCTCCATGCGCTTGTCATCACAATAATCCATTCCCATTGTCATCAAAATCCTCCATGAAACTTGGGTTCACATTGCTTCATGCCCTTGTCATCACAATGCTCCAGGCTCCTTGAAATGAAAATGATACATGACTTCTGTCATCACAATGCTCCAAAGCCTTGTGATCACAATGTTCATAACACTAGTCATCATAACGCTCCATGATGCCTTTCATCACAATGCTCCATGAAATGTGTCATCACAATGCTCAATACACTTGTCATCACAATGCTCCCTGAGACTTGTCATCAGAATGCTCCTTGAACACTGTCATGAAAAGGCTCCATGCCTTTTTCATCACAATGCTCCATGCCCTTTTCATCAAAATGCTCCATGTCATTGTCATCACATTACTCCACAAGCTTGTCATCAGAATGGTCCATGACCCTTGTCATCACAATGATCCATGACACCTGTCATCACAATGCTCCATGCCCCTTGTCATTACAATGCTCCATGACGATCCTCATCACAATTATCCGTGGTCTTCTCATGACAATGCTCCACGGTCTTGTCATCCCAATGCTCCATGCCCTGGTCATCACAATTCTACAAGTCCTTTTCATCACAATGCTCCATGACACTTCTCATCAAAATGTTACATGCTCTTGTCAATACAATTCTCCATGCACTTGTCATCGCAATGCCCCATGACCCCTGTCATAGCAAGCTCCATGCGCTTGTCATCACAATGCTTCACGACCTTATCATTAAAATTCTCAAAGGCCCTTATCATCACAATGCTCCATGATGTTGTCATCACAATGCTTCATGACCTTGTCATCACGAAGCTCCAAGCCCTTGTCATCACAGTGCTCCATTACCTTTGTCATCAGAATCCTGCATGACACTTGGCATTCCAATGCCCCATGCCATTCTCATCACAATGGAACATGACATATGTCATCCCAATACTCCCTGACACCTGTCTTCACAATACTGTGTGACCTTGTCATCACAATGCTCCATGCCTTGGTAATCACAATGTGCCATGCCCACTGTCATCACAATAATCCATAAAACTTGTCAGAGCAATGCTCTATGCCCATGTCATCACAATGCTCCATTCCCGTGTCATCACAATGCTCCCTGACTCCAGTCATCACAGTGCTTTATGAACTTTTTCATCACAATGGTCCATGCTTTCATCATCACAAGTCTCTGTGACTTTGTCACCAAAATGCTCCATGAACTTTTCATAACAATGCTCTCTGACCCTTGTCATCAGAATGCTCTATGCCTTTCTCAGCACAGTGCTCCATCCCCCTTTTCATCACAATGCTCCATGTGCTTGTCAGCACATTGCTCCATGACCCATGTTATCACAATGTGCCATGCGCTTGTCATCACAATTCTCCACAACCTTGTCATCACAATGCTCCATAAACCCTTGTCATCACAATGCTCCATGCACTTCTCAGCAAAATGCTCTCTCACAACTGATATCACTATGTTCCATTACTAGTCATCACAATACTTCCTCACCCCTTTCATCACAATGTTCCATGACCCCTGACATCACTATGTTCCATAACCCCTGTCATCAAAATGCTCCATGACTCTTTTCAGCACAATGCACCATGACCCCTGACATCACAATGTTCCATAACCCATATCATCAAAATCTTCCATGACCTTTTTCATCAAATTGCTCCTCGACTCTGTCATCACAATGCTCCCTTCCCTTCACAACACAATGCACCACACTCTTGTCATCAAAATGCTCCATGACATTTGTCGTCACATATCTCCATGACAGTTGGCATCACAATGCTCCATGCCATTGTCATCAAGATGCTCCATGAACCCTCTGATCACATTGTTCCATGCCCTTGTCATCACAAAGATCCATGACATTTGTCATCACAATGCTCCATGCCCTTGTCATTACAATCCTCCATGACCCATGTATCACAGTGTTCCGTGCCCTTGTCGTCACAATGCCCCATACCCACTCTCATCACAATAATCCATGAAATTTTCAGACCAATGCTCCATGCCCTTGTCATCACAATGCTACATGACGCCAGATATCACAATGTTCCATAACCCCTGGCATCAAAATGCTCCATGACCCTATTCATCACAAAGCTCCATGACCCCTGATATCACAATGTTCCATATCCCCTGTCATCACAATGATCCATGCCCTTTTCATCACAATGCTCCATGCCATTGTCATCACAATACTCCACAAGCTTATCATCAGAATGCTCCGTGACCCTTGTCATCACAATGCTCCATGACCACTGTCATCACAATGTTCCATGACCCCTGTCATCACAATGCTCCATGACAACTGTCATCAGAATGCTCCATGCCCCTTGTCATTACAGTGCTCCATGAGGCTCGTCATCACAGTTATTCATGGCCTTCTCATCACAGTGCTCCACGGTCTTGCTATCACAATGCTCCATTCCCTGGTAATCACAATGCTCCATTCCCTGCTAATAACAATGCTCCATGTCCCTTGTCATCAGAGTTATCCACGTCCTTGTCATCACAATGCTCCATGACACTTCTCATCACTATGTTAAATGCACTTGTCATCAAAATTTTCCATGAAATTTTCATCTCAATGCCATATGACCCCTGTCATAGCAAGCTCTATGCCTTTGTCATCAAAATTCTTCACGACATTGTCATCAAAATTCTCAGTGTCCGTTGTCATCACAATGCTCCATGCCCTTGTCATCACAATGCTCCATGACCCTTGTTATCACAGTGCTCCAAGCCGTTGTTAACACAATGCTCCATTACCTTTGTAATCACAATACTCCATGACACCTGGCATCACAATGCCCCATGTCATTGTCATCACAATGGGCCATGACATATGTCATCACAATGCCCCCTGACACCTCTCTTCAAAATACTCTATGACCTTGTCATCACAATGCTCCATTCCCTTGTCATCACAATGTGCTATGCCCACTCTCATCACAATAGTCCATAAATCTTGTCAGAGAAATGCTCTATGGCCCTGTCATCACAATGCTCCATGCCCTTATCATCACAATGCTCCATGACCCTGTCATCACAATGCTCCCTGACTCGTCATAACAATGATTCATGACCTTTGTCATCACAATGGTCCATACACACGTCATCACAAGTCTCTTTGACTTTGTCACCACAATGCTCCATGAACTTTTCATCACAATGCTCTCTGACACTGGTCATCACCATATTCTATGCCTTCCACAGCACAATGCTCCCTGACCCTTGTCATAAGAGTGCTCCATGTGCTTGTCAGCACATTGCTCCATGACCCATGTTATCAAAATGCGCCATGTGCTTGTCATCAAAATGTAACCAAGTTGAGGTTCTTATAAGCAGTGCAGCCCTAAATATTGGGGTGCCTCTGTCATATTGATTTTCAGTTTTCCCAAGGTATATTCCCTAGACTGGAAGTGCCCTTTGCTCTGTAGCTCTGTTGTTTAATTGTTTTAGGGAACACATTGCACTCCTCCAGAGAGGCGGATGGCAATTTATATCCTGCCCATCAGCATAACAAGGCTCCCAGTTCTCCTGGGCCTGTCTTGCCTTTCTGGTTTTTACACATTTTGCAGATGTCCCTTTTGACCGCAGGGAAGTGATACTTCTTTGTACTGCAGAATTGCACTGCCCGCTTTCTTGCTTGGCCAAAAAGGGCGTATGTGTTTCCTCCTGAATATATTCAGGAGGAAACGCATACACCCTTCTTGGGCAAGTGCATCATTGTTGAAATTGTGCCCCTCTTCCTGTGCTTTAAATGCGATTCCAATGTACCTCTTGAAATCTGTTTCCTGATATTCTGGCTCACTTTCAAGTCCACCTCGTTGCCTTGCCTCAACAGATTTTTGGACGATAGTTGCCCTTTATTACTCTGCCAGTTTGTGAATTGCTGTTCCCCTGAGCTCAATTTTTCAAGTCGTCTTTGTGAGCTGACCGCATGTCCAAAATTTTGGTTCAGGATCTATACTGGTTCCCGGTGGGTGGCTGAGACTTTGGTTAATTCTTCTTTCCGCCGGGAAATTAGAGTGACATGTGCCCATCCCAATGCCTAACAGCTACTCTCTCATTGGTTGCCCATCTTTCTTTTCATCCTCTGCCTAATTTGCAACCTGTGAGAACCAGGAGTTTAAAGGGGCTGTCTCTCCAAGTTGGGAGATTGACAGTAAAGCAGTTGGAAATTCAAACCGAAGCACCTGGAGAGGGACTATTAGTTGAGTTATAGAAACCTTTCTTATTCACAGTGTGTCCATTCTCTTGGTTTCCTGTACATGTTATAGCTCTATTAATATTCCCTTCAACCTGGAGAGTTGGGACCCTTGGAATGTGTGCCACGTATTATTGCTCTAAATGGTCTGCATTTGCTGACCCAATCTCACCAATCCTCTCAGTCCCAAGTGTCCAGCCTTATGCCACATCCAGCTGTCGTTGTAGATAGGGTCATTCCAGGTTTCATCAGAGCCCCTGAAGGAAATGTAAAGAATTTCCCTGTTTTGTTTTTAAATTCCTTTATATAGTGTGTTTGAGCTGATTCTCACTGTCATGTTTATGCCAGACTAGACACACTTGATTCCCATACGGAGACATATCAATACATAGGTTTTAAGATTGTTACTAGTCAGATATATTCCTCTGTGGGGAATATGGGGTTTTGAGTCCCTTTCTCTGAGGAAGGTGTAGGTCTTGTCTATTCCGTAGTTGGTTTTTGGAACAGTACCTGTACTAATATCAAACTCTGGTTTTATGCATCACCCCACCTTTCCATCCCCCTTAAGCAGGCATAAGAGTGTTTTCTAAATGTGAGACTCTGTTCTTTTCCCTAACTCAGTTAATGTGTAGCCATGTTTACAGGTCCTTCATAAGTGATACCTTAGATAAGATTCTTTTTCTCTGTGACTTATTTCACTTAGAATCATCGTACATGAATCCACTCATTGTGCTGCTACTGGCCTTATGACATTGATTTCATGGCTGAGGGATATTCCGTCGTACGTTAGTAACACAATTTCTTGAACCATTTTTGTCTTTCCTGCGATATTTAAGGTGTACCCAAGTTGAGGTTTTTGTAAGCAGTGCAGCCCTCAATTTTGTGTTTGCTCTGTCTTATTGATTTTCAGTTTTCCCAAGGTATATTCCCTAGACTGGAAGTGCCCTTGGCTCTGTAGCTCTGTTGTTTACTTGTATTAGGGAACACAATGCACTCCTCCAGAGAGGCAGATGACAATTTACATCCTGCCCATCAGCATAACTAGGCTGCCTGTTCTCCAGGGACTGTCTTGCCTTTCTGGTTTTTACACATTTTGTGGATGTCCCTGTTCACCTGTGGGAAATGATGCTTCTTTGTAGTGCAGGTTTGCATTGCCCGCTTGGTTGCTTGGCCAAATGGGCATATGCGTTTTCTCCTGAATATATTCAGGAGAAAACGCATATGCAATTTTTGGCCAAGTGCATCATTGTCGAAGTTGTGCCCCTCTTCCTGGGGTTTAAAGGCGATTCCAATGTACCTCTTGAAATCTGTTTCCTGCTATTCTGTCTTGCTTTCAAGTTCGCCTCGTTGCCTTCCCTCCACAGATTTTTTGTCGATAGTTGTCCTTTATTACTCTGCCAGTTTGTGAAATGTTGTGCCCCTGAGCTCCATTTTTCTACTTGTTTTTTGTGAGCTGACCGCAAGTCGAAAATTTTGGTTCAGGACCTATAGTGGTTCCTGGCTGGTTGCTGAGACATTGGTTAATTCTTCTTCCTGCCGGGAAATTAGAGTGACATGTGCCCGTCCAAATGCCTAACAGCTACTCTCTCATTTGTTCTACCTCTTCCCTTTCATCCTCTGTCAAATTGGCAACTTCTGCGAACCAGGAGGTTAAAGGGGCTGTCTCTCCAATTTGGGAGATTGATAGTAAAGCAGTTGTAAAGTCAAACCGGAGCACCAGGAGAGGGACTATTAGTTGAGTTTTAGAAACATTTCGTATTCACAGTGTGTCCATTCTCTAGGTTTCCCGTACATGTTATACATGTAGTAATATTCCCTTCAAACTGGAGAGTTGGGACCCTTGGAATGTGTGCCACGCATTATTGCTTTAAATGGTCTGCATTTGCTCACTGTATCTCACCGAACCTCTCAGTCCCAAGTGTCCAGGCTTATGCCACATCCAGCTGTCCTTGTACACAGTGCCATTCCTGGTTTCATCAGAGCCTCTGTAGGAAATATAAAGAATTTCCTCGTTTTTTTCTTTTGTTTTTGAAATTCCTTTTTATAGTGGCTTTGAGCTGATTCTCACTGCCATGTTTATGCCAGTCTAGACCCACTTGATTCCCTTATGGAGACATATCAATACATAGGTTTTAAGATTCTTACTAGTCAGATATATTCCTCTGCGGGAAATATGGTGTTTTGAGTCCCTTTCACTGACGAAAGTGTGGGTCTTGTCTATTCGGTAGTTGGTTTTTGAAACGGTACATGTACTAATATCAAACTCTGGTTTTATGCGTCACCCCACCTCTCCTTCCCCCTTAAGCAGGCATAAGAGTGTTTTCTAAATGTGAGACTCTGTTCTCTTCCCTAACTCAGTTCATTTGTAGCAATATTTAGAGGACCTTCATTAGTGATATTTTATGATAAGATTCTTTTTCTCTGTGACTTATTTCACTTAGAATCATCGTACCTGAATCCACTCATTTTGCTGCTACTGGCCTATGACATTGATTTCATGGCTTACGGGTATTCCATCGTATGTTAGTAACACAATTTCTTGAACCATTTTTGTCTTTCTGGGATATTTAAGGTGTACCCAAGTTGAGGTTCTTGTAAGCAGTGCAGCCCTAAATTTTGGGGTGGCTCTGTCTTATTGATTTTCAATTTTCCCAAGGTATATTCCCTAGAGTAGATGTGCCCTTGGCTCTGAAGCTCTGGTGTTTACCTGTTTTAGGGAACACAATGCACTCCACCAGAGAGGGAGTTGGCAATTGACATCCTGCCCATCAGCATAACAAGGCTCCCTGTTCTCCAGGGCCTGTCTTGCTTTTCTGGTTTTTACACATTTTGCGGATGTCCCTTTTGACCGGTGGGAATTGATACTTCTTTGTAGATAAGATTTCCATTGCCCTCTTGCTTGCTTGGCCAAAAAGGGCATATGCGTTTTCTCCTTAATATATTCAGGAGAAAACACATACGCCCTTTTTGGCCAAGTGCATCATTGTCGAAGTTGTGCCCCACTTCCTGTGCCTTGATGGTGATTCCAATGTACCTCTTGAAATCAGGTTCCTGCTATTCCGGCTCGCTTTCAAGTCTGCCTTTTTGCCTTCCCTCAACAGATTTTTGGACCTTAGTTACCCTTTAGTACTCTGCCAGTTTGTGAATTGCTGAGCCCGTGAGCTCCATTTTTCAACTCATTTTTTGTGAGCTGACCACAAGTCCAAAATTTTGGTTCAGGACGTATACAGGTTCCCAGTGGGTGGCTGAGACTTTGATTAATTCTTCTACCTGCCGGAAAATTATAGTGACATGTGCCCGTCCAAATGCCTAACAGCTACTCTCTCATTGGTTCTCCCTCTTCCCTTTCATCCTCTGCCAAATTGGCAACCTGAGAGAACCAGGAGGTTAAAGGGGCTGTCTCTCCAAGTTGGGACATTGATAGTAAAGCAGTTGGAAAGTCAAACCGGAGCACCAGGAGAGGGACTATTAGTTGAGTTTTAGAAACCTTTCGTATTCACAGTGTGTCCATTCTCTAGGTTTCCCATACATGTTATAGCTGTAGTAATATTCTCTTCAACCTGGAGAAATGGGACCCTTGGAATGTGTGCCACACATTATTGCTTTAAATGGTCTGCATTTGCTCACCGAATCTCACCAATCCTCTAAGTCCCAAGTGTCCTGCCTTATGCCACATCCAGGTGTCATTCTTGATAGGGCCATTGCAGGTTTCATCAGAGCCTCTGAAGGAATTGTAAAGAATTTCCTTGTTTTTTTTGTTTTCTTTTTCAAATTCCTTTTTATAGTGGGTTTGAGCTGAATCTCACTTCCATGTTGATACCAGTGTAGACACACTTGATTCCCTTACGGAGACATATAAATACATAGGTTTTAAGATTCTTACCTGTCAGATATATTCCTCTGCTTGAAATATGGGGTTCTGAGTCCCTTTCACTGAGAAAGGTGTAGGACTTGTCTTTCCATAGTTTGTTTTTGGAACGGTACTTGTACAAATATCAAACTCTGGTTTTATGCATCACCCCACCTCTCCTTCCCCCTTAAGCAGGCATAAGAGTGTTTTCTAAATGTGAGACTCTGTTCTCTTTCGTAATTCAGTTCATGTGTAGCCATGTTTACAGGACCTTCATAAGTGATATCTTATGATACGTTTCTTCTTCTCTGTGACTTATTTCACTTACAATCATCGTACCTGAATCGACTCATTTTGCTACTACTGGCCTTAAGTCATTGATTTCATGGCTGAGGGGTATTCCATTGTACGTAAGTAACACAATTTCTTGAACCAATTTTGTCTTTCCTGGGATATTTAAGGTGTACCCAAGTTGAGGTTCTTGTAAGCAGTGCAGCCCTAAATTTTGGGGTAGCTCTGTCTTATTGATTTTCAATTTTCCCAAGGTATATTCCCTAGACTGGAAATGGCCTTGGCTCTGTAGCTCTGTTGTTTACTTGTTTTAGGGAACACAATGCACTCCTCCAGAGAGGAAGTTGTCAATTTACATCCTGCCAATCAGCATAACTAGGCTCCCTGTTCTCCAGGGCCTTTCTTGCCATTCTGGCTTTTACACATTTTGCGGATGTCCATTTTGACCGTTGTGAAGTGATACTTCTTTGTAGTGCACATTTGCATTGCCCGCTTTCTTGCTTGGCCAAAAAGGGCGTATGCATTTTCTCCTGAATATATTCAGGAGAAAATGCATACAACCTTTTTGTCCAAGTGCATCATTGTCGAAGTTGTGCCCCTTTTCCTGTCCTTTGAAGGCGATTCCAATGTACCTCTTGAAATCTGTTTCCTGCTCTTCTGGCTCGCTTTCAATACCACCTCGTTGCCTTCCCTCAATAGATTTTTGGACGCTAGTTGTCCTTTATTACTCTGCCAGTTTGTGAATTGCTGTGCCCCTGAGCTCCATTTTTCAACTCATTTTTTGTGAGCTGACCACAAGTCCAAAATTTTGGTTCAGGACGTATACAGGTTCCCAGTGGGTGGCTGAGACTTTGATTAATTCTTCTACCTGCCGGAAAATTATAGTGACATGTGCCCGTCCAAATGCCTAACAGCTACTCTCTCATTGGTTCTCCCTCTTCCCTTTCATCCTCTGCCAAATTGGCAACCTGAGAGAACCAGGAGGTTAAAGGGGCTGTCTCTCCAAGTTGGGACATTGATAGTAAAGCAGTTGGAAAGTCAAACCGGAGCACCAGGAGAGGGACTATTAGTTGAGTTTTAGAAACCTTTCGTATTCACAGTGTGTCCATTCTCTAGGTTTCCCATACATGTTATAGCTGTAGTAATATTCTCTTCAACCTGGAGAAATGGGACCCTTGGAATGTGTGCCACACATTATTGCTTTAAATGGTCTGCATTTGCTCACCGAATCTCACCAATCCTCTAAGTCCCAAGTGTCCTGCCTTATGCCACATCCAGGTGTCATTCTTGATAGGGCCATTGCAGGTTTCATCAGAGCCTCTGAAGGAATTGTAAAGAATTTCCTTGTTTTTTTTGTTTTCTTTTTCAAATTCCTTTTTATAGTGGGTTTGAGCTGAATCTCACTTCCATGTTGATACCAGTGTAGACACACTTGATTCCCTTACGGAGACATATAAATACATAGGTTTTAAGATTCTTACCTGTCAGATATATTCCTCTGCTTGAAATATGGGGTTCTGAGTCCCTTTCACTGAGAAAGGTGTAGGACTTGTCTTTCCATAGTTTGTTTTTGGAACGGTACTTGTACAAATATCAAACTCTGGTTTTATGCATCACCCCACCTCTCCTTCCCCCTTAAGCAGGCATAAGAGTGTTTTCTAAATGTGAGACTCTGTTCTCTTTCGTAATTCAGTTCATGTGTAGCCATGTTTACAGGACCTTCATAAGTGATATCTTATGATACGTTTCTTCTTCTCTGTGACTTATTTCACTTACAATCATCGTACCTGAATCGACTCATTTTGCTACTACTGGCCTTAAGTCATTGATTTCATGGCTGAGGGGTATTCCATTGTACGTAAGTAACACAATTTCTTGAACCAATTTTGTCTTTCCTGGGATATTTAAGGTGTACCCAAGTTGAGGTTCTTGTAAGCAGTGCAGCCCTAAATTTTGGGGTAGCTCTGTCTTATTAATTTTCAATTTTCCCAAGGTATATTCCCTAGACTGGAAATGGCCTTGGCTCTGTAGCTCTGTTGTTTACTTGTTTTAGGGAACACAATGCACTCCTCCAGAGAGGAAGTTGTCAATTTACATCCTGCCAATCAGCATAACTAGGCTCCCTGTTCTCCAGGGCCTTTCTTGCCATTCTGGCTTTTACACATTTTGCGGATGTCCATTTTGACCGTTGTGAAGTGATACTTCTTTGTAGTGCACATTTGCATTGCCCGCTTTCTTGCTTGGCCAAAAAGGGCGTATGCATTTTCTCCTGAATATATTCAGGAGAAAATGCATACAACCTTTTTGTCCAAGTGCATCATTGTCGAAGTTGTGCCCCTTTTCCTGTCCTTTGAAGGCGATTCCAATGTACCTCTTGAAATCTGTTTCCTGCTCTTCTGGCTCGCTTTCAATACCACCTCGTTGCCTTCCCTCAATAGATTTTTGGACGCTAGTTGTCCTTTATTACTCTGCCAGTTTGTGAATTGCTGTGCCCCTGAGCTCCATTTTTCAACTCGTTTTTTGTGAGCTGACCCCAAGTCCAAAATTTTGGTTCAGGACCTATACTGGTTCCCGGCGGTTGGCTGAGACTTTGATTAATTCTTCTTCCTGCCGGGAAATTGGAGTGACATGTGCCCGTCCAAATGCCTAACAGCTATTCTCTCATTGGCTGTCCATCTTCCCTTTCATCCTCTGCAAATTTGGCGACCTGTGAGAACCAGGAGGTTAAACGGGCTGTCTCTTCAAGTTCGGAGACTGTTAGTAAAGCAGTTGGAAATTCAAACCGTAGCACCAGGAGAGGGACTTTTAGTTGAGTTTTAAAAACCTTTCGTATTCACAGTTTGTCCATTCTCTAGGTTTCCCGTACATGTTATAGCTGTAGTAATATTCCCTTCGAACTGGAGAGTAGGGACCCGTGGAATGTGTGCCACGCATTTTTGCTTTAAATGGTCTGCATTTGCTCACCGAATGTCACCAATCCTCTCAGTCGCAAGGGTCCAGCCTTATGCCTCATCCAGCTGTCGTTGTAGATAGGGTCATTCCAGGTTTCATCAGAGCCCCTGAAGGAATTTTAAAGAATTTCCCCGTTTTGTTTGTTTTGTTTTTGAAATTCCTTTTTATAGTGGGTTTGAGCTGATTCTCACTGCCATGTTTATGCCAGTCTAGACACACTTGATTCCTTTATGGAGACATATCAGTACATAGGTTTTAAGATTCGTACTAGTCAGTTATATTCCTCTGCGGGAAATATGGGGTTTGGAGTCCCTTTCACTGAGGAAGGTGTAGGTCTTGACTATTCCGTAGTTGGTTTTTGGACTGGTACATGTACTAATATCCAACTCTGGTCTTATGCATCACCCCACCTCTCTTTCCCCCTTAAGCAGGCATAAGAGTGTTTTCTAAATGTGAGACACTGTTCTCTTTCCTAACTCGGTTCATGTGTAGCCATATTAACAGGACCTACATAAGTGATATCTTATGATAAGTTTCTTTATGTTTGTGACTTATTTCACTTAGAATCATCGTACCTGTATCCATTCATTTTGCTGCTACTGTCCTTATGATATTGATTTCATGGCTGAGGGATATTCCGTCGTACCTAAGTAACACAGTTTCTTGAACCAGTTTTGTCTTAAATGGGATATTTAAGGTGTACCCAAGTTGAGGTTCTTGTAAGCAGTGAAGCCCTAAATTTTGGAGTGGCTCTGTCTTATTGATTTTCAGTTTTCCCAAGGTATATTCCCTAGACTGGAAGTGCCCTTGGCTCTGTAGCTCTGTTGTTTACTTGTTTGAGGGAACACAATGCACTCCTCCAGAGAGGCAGTTGGCAATTTACATCCTGCCAATCAGCATAAATAGGCTCCCTGTTCTCCAGGGCCTCTCTTGCCTTTATGGTTTTACACATTTTGCGGATGTCCCTTATGACCGGTGGGAAGTGACACTTCATTTTAGTGCAGATTTGCATTGCCCACTTGCTTGCTTGACCAAAATGTCGTATGGGTTTTCTCCTGAATATATTCAGGAGAAAACACATACACCCTTTTTTCCCAAGCGCATCATTGTTGAAGTTGTGCTCCTCTTCCTGTGCTTTAAATGCAATTCCAATGTACCTTTTGAAATCTGTTTCCTGCTATTCTGGCTCGCTTTCAAGGTCACCTCGATTCCTTCCCTCAACAGATTTTTGAACGATAGTTGTCCTTGATAACTCTGCCAGTTTGTGAATTGCTATGCACCTGAGATCTGTTTTTCAACACGTTTTTTGTGAGCTGACCACAAGTCCCAAATGTTGGTTCAGGACCTATACTGGTTCCTGGTGGGTGGCTGAGCCTTTGGTTAATTCTTCTTCCTGCCAGGAAATTAGAGTGACATGTGCCCGTCCAAATGCCTAAAAGCTACTATCTCATTGGTTCTCCCTCTTCCCTTTCATCCTCTGCCAATTTGGCAATCTGTGCGAACCAGGAGGTTTGAGGGGCTGTCTCTCCAAGTTGGGAGACTGATAGTAAAGCAGTTGGAAAGTCAAACCGGAGAACCAGGAGAGGGAATATTAGTTGAGTTTTAGAAACCTTTCGTATTCACAGTGTGTCCATTCTCTGGGTTTCCTGTAAAAGTTATAGCTGTAGTAATATTCCCTTAAACCTGGAGAGTTGGGACCCTTGGAATGTTTGCCACGCATTATTGATTTAAATTGTCTGCATTTGCTCACCCAATCTCACCAATTCTCTCAGTCCCAAGTGTCCAGCCTTATGCCACATCCAGCTGTCGTTGTAGATAGGGTCATTCCAGGTTTCATCAGACCCCTGTAGGAATTGTAAAGAATTTCCCTGTTTTTTGTTTTGTTTTTGAAATTCCTTTTTATAGTGGATTTGAGCTGATTCTCAAGGCCATGTTTATGCCAGTCTAGACACACTTGATTCCCTTACAGAGACATATGAATACATTGGTTTTAAGATTCTTTCTAGTCAGATATATTCCTCTGCAGGAAATATGGGGTTTTGAGTCCCTTTCACTGAGGAAAGTGTAAGTCTTGTCTATTCCGTATTTGGTTTTTGGAATGGTACCTGTACTAATATCAAACTCTGGTTTTATGCATCACCCCACCTTTCCTTCACCCTTAAGCAGGCACAAGAGTGTTTTCTAAATGTGAGACTCTGTTCTCTTTCCTAACTCAGGTCATGTGTATCCAGCCATGTTTATAGGACCTTCATAAGTGATATCTTATGATAAGTTTCTTTTTATCTGTGACTTATTTCACTTAGAATCATCGTACCTGAATCCACTCATTTTGCTACTACTGGCCTTATGACACTGTTTTCATGGCTGAGGGATATTCCATCGTATGTAAGTAACACAATTTCATGAACCATTTTTGTCTTTCCTGGGATATTTAAGGTTTTACCCAAGTTGAGGTTCTTGTAAGCAGTGCAGCCCTAAATTTTGGGGTGGCTCTGTCTTATTGATTTTCAGTTTTCCCAACGTATATTCCCTAGACTGGAAGTGCCCATGGCTCTGTAGCTCTGTTGTTAACTTGTTTAAGGGAACACAATGCACTCCTCCAGAGATGCAGTTGCCAATTTACATCCTGCCCATGAGCATAACTAGGCTCCCTCTTCTCCATGGCCTGTCTTGCTTTTCTGGTTTTTACACATTTTACGGATGTCCCATTTCATCGGTTGGAAGTGATACTTCTTTGTAGTGCAGATTTGCATTGCCCGCTTGCTTGCTTTGCCAAAAAGGGTGTATGCGTTTTCTCCTGAATATATTCAGGAGAAAATGCATACATCCTTTTTGGCCAAGTGCATCATTGTCGAAGTTTTGCCCCTCTTCCTGTGTCTTAAAGGTGATTCCAATGTACCTCTTGAAATCTGTTTCCTACTATTCTGGCTCGCTTTCAAGTCCACCTCGTTGCCTTCCCTCAACAGATTTTTGGAAGATTGTTGTCCTTTATTACTCTGCCAGTTTGTGAATTGCTGTGGCCCTGAGCTCCATTTTTCAACTCGTTTTTTTGTGAGCTTACCGCAAGTACCAAATGTTGTTTCAGGACCTATACTTGTTCCCGGCGGTTGGCTGAGACTTTGGTTAATTCTTCTTCGTGCCGGGAAATTAGAGTGACATGTGCCCGTCCAAATGCCTAACACCTACTCTCTCATTGGTACTCCCTCTTCCCTTTCATGCTTTGCCAATTTGGCAACCTGTGCGAACAAGGAGGTTAAAGGGGCTGTCTCTCCAAGTTGGGAGATTGATAGTAAAGCAGTTGAAAATTCAAACTGGAGCTCGAGGAGAGGGACTCTTAGTTGAGTTTTAGAAACCTTTCTTATTCACAGTGTGTCCATTCTCTCGGTTTCCCGTACATGTTATAGCTGTAGTAATATTCCCTTATATCTGGAGAGTTGGGCCCCAAGGAATGGGTGCCACGCATTATTGCTTTAAAGGGTCTGCATTTGCTCACCCAATCTGACCAATCCTCTCAGTCCCAAGTGTCCAGCCTTATGCCACATCCAGCTGTCGTTGTAGATAGTGTCATTCCAGGTTTCATCAGAGCCCCTGAAGGAATTGTAAAGAGTTTCCCTGTTTTTTTGTTTTGTTTTTAAATTCCTTTTTACCGTGGGTTTCAGGTGATTTTCACTGCCATGTTTATGCAAGTCTAGACACACTTGATTCCCTTACAGAGACCTATCAATACATAGGTTTTAAGATTCTTACTAGTGAAATATATTCCTCTGCAGAGAATAGGGGTTTTTAGTCCCGTTCACTGAGGAAGGAGTAGGTCTAGTCTATTCTGTATTTGGATTATGGAATGGTACCTGTGCTAATATCAAACTCTGCTTTTATGCATCTCCCCACCTCTCCTTTCCCCGAAAGCAGGCATAAGTATGTTTTCTATATGTGAGACTCTGTTCTCTTTACTAATTCAGTTCATGTGTACCCATGTTTACATTTCCTTCATGAGTGATATCTTATGTCAGAATGCTCCATGGCTCTTGTCATCATAATGCTCCATGATGCTTGTCACCACGATTATCCATGGTCTTATCATCACAATGCTATACGGTCATGCCATCACATTGCTCCATGTCCCTTGTCATCACAATTCTCCACCTCTTTGTCATCACAATATTCCATGACATTTCTCATCACAATGTTACATGCTCTTGTCATCACAATTCTCCTTGCAATTGTCATCGCAATGCACCCTGAACCCTGTCATAGCAAGCTCCATATGCTTGTCATCACAATACTTCATGACATTGTTATGAAAATTCTCAATGACCCATGACATCACAATGCTTCCTGCCATTGTCATCACAATTCTCCATGACACTTGTCATCACAATGCTCCATGACATTTGTCATCACAATGCTCCAAGACCTCTGTAATCACAATTCTCCATGCCCCTTTTCATCTCAATGCTCCATGAACAGTGTCATCACAATGCACTATGACCATCATCATAATATTTCATGCTATTGTCATCACAATGAAATCAAAATGCTCCATGGCCTCTGTCATCACAATGCTCCAAAACTTTCTGATCACAATGTTCCCTAACACTTGTCATCACATGCCCCATTACGCTCCGCATCACAATTATGCAAGGTCTTCTCATCACAATGCTCCATGACCTTTGTCACCAGAATGCTCAATACACTTGGCATCACAATGCTCGCTGACACTTGTCATCAGTATGCTCCTTGAACACTGTCCTGACAATGCTCCATGCCTTTTTCATCACAATGATCCATTCCCTTTTCATCACAATGCTCCAAGACCCCTGTTAACAAAATGCTCTGTGACTCCAGTCATCACAGTGCTTCATGACACTTATCATCAAAATGGTCCATTAACACGTCACACAAAGCTCTGTGATCTTTGTCACCACAATGCTCCATGAAATTTTTATCACAATGCTCTGTGACCCTTGTAATCACAAAGCTCCATGCCTTTGTCAGCACAATGCTCCATGACCCTTGTCATCACAATGCTCCGTGACTCCAGTCATCACAGTGATTCATGACCTTTCTCATCACAATGTTCCCTGCCCTCGTCACACAAGGCTCTGTGATCTTTGTCACCACAATGCTCCATGAAATTTTCATCACAATGCTCTGTGTCCCTTGTCATCACAATGCTCCATGCCTGTGTCAGCACAAAGCTCCATGACACTTGTCATCAGAATGTTCCATGTGCTTTTCAGCACAATGCTCCATGACACATGTCATCACAATGTGCCATGATCTTTTCATCACAATGCTCCACATACTTTTCTTCGCTATGCTCCATAAAACTTGTCATCACAATGCTCCATGCACTTCTCTTCAAAATGCTCTCTCACCACATATATCACAATGTTCCATCACTTGTCATCACAATACTCGCTCACCCCTGTCATCACAATGTTCCAAGACCACTGTCATCACAGTGCTACATGCCTTTATCATCACAATGCTCCATGAACACTGACATCAAAATGTTCCATAACCCATGTCACAAAATGCTCCATGACCCATTTCATCACAATGCTTCATGACCCCTGACATCACAATGTTCCATAACCCCTGCCATCAAAATATTCCATAACCCATGTCACAAAATGCACCATGACCCATTTCATCACAATGCTTCATGACCACTGACATCACAATGTTCCATAACCCCTGTCATCAAAATATTCCATGACCCTTTTATTCAAATTGCTCCATGAACATGTCATCACAATGCTCCCTGCCCTTCTCATCACAATGCACAATGACCTTGTCATCAAAATGCCCCATGACATTTGTCATCACAAAGCTCCATGACCCTTTGGAATCACAGTGCTCCATGCCATTGTCATCACAATGCTCAATGAAATCTCTCATCACATTGCTCCATGCCCTTGTCATCACAATGCTCCATTACACCTGTCATAACAATGCTCCATGACCCCTGCCATCACAATGTTCCACGGCCTTGTCATCACAAGGCTCCATGACTCTTTTCATCACAATGCTCCAAGACCTCTGTAATCACAATTCTCCATGCCAATTTACATCTCAATGCTCCATGAACACTGTCGTCACAATGCACCATGCCGATCACCATAATAATTCATGCTATTGTCATCACAATGAAATCAAAACGCTCCATGTCCTCTGTCATCACAATTCTCCAAACCCTTCTGATCACAATGTTCCATAACACTTGTCATCACATGCCCCATGACGCTCATCATCACCATTATGCTAGGTCTTCTCATCACAATGCTCCATGAACTTTTTCACCACAATGCTCAATGCACTTGGCATCACAAGGCTCGCTGACACTTGTCATCAGTATGCTCCTTGAACACTGTCATGACAATGCTCCATGTCTTTTTCATCACAATGATCCATTCCCTTTTAATCACAATGCTCCAAGACCCCCGTTATCACAATGCTCTGTGACTCCAGTCATCACAATGCTTCATGACATTTCTCATCACAATGGTCCATGACCTCGTCACACAAAGCTCTGTGACCTTTGACACCACAGTGCTCCATGAAATTTTTATCACAATGCTCTGTGACCCTTGGCATCACAAGGATCCATGCCTTTGTCAGCTCAATGCTCCATGACCCTTGTCAGCACAAAGCTCAATGCGAGTGTCAGCACAATGCTCCATAACCCATGTCATCACAATGCACCATGCACTTGTCATCACAATGCTCCACATCCTTGTCATCAAAATGCTCCATAAACCTTGTGATCACAATGCTCCATGCACTTCTCCTCAAAATGCTTTCTCACCACTGATATCACAATGTTCCATCACTAGTCATCACAATACTCCTCACCCCTGTCTTCACAATATTCCATGACCCATGTAATCACAATTCTCAATGCCCTTGTCATCACAAAGCTCCATGACGCATGTCATCAGAATGCTCCATGGCCTTCTCATCACAATGCTCCATGCCCTTGTCATCACAATGCTCCAACACCCCTGTAATCACAATGCTCCATGCCCCTTTTCATCTCAATATTCCATGAAACCTGTCATCACAATGCACCGTGGCCATCACCATAATATTTCATGCTATTGTCATCACAATGAAATCAATATGCTCAATGACCTCTGTCACCACAATGCTTCAAACCCTTCTTATCACAATGTTCCATAACACTTGTCATCACAATGCCCCATGATGCTGGTCATCACAATTATCCGTGGTCTTCTCATCACAATGCTCCATGATCTTTGTCATCACAATGTTCAATACACTTATCATCACAATGCAACCTGACAGTTGTCATCAGTATGCTCCTTGAACCCTGTCATGACAAGGCTCCATGCATTTTTCATCACAATGATCCATTCCCTTTTCATCACAATGTTCCAACACCCCTGTAATCACAATGCTCCATGTCCTTGTCATCACAAAGCTCCATGACGCATATCATCAGAATGCTCCATTGCCTTCTCATCACAATGCTCCATGCCCTTGTCATCACATTGCTTCAAAACCCCTGTAATCTCAATGCTCCATGCACCTTTTCATCAGAATGCTCCATGCACTTTTCATCACAATGCTCCATGACCCTTGTCATCGCAATGTTCCAAGCCCTTGTCATCAAAATGCTACATTACCTTTGTCATCACATTCCTCCAAGACACTTGGTATCACAATGCTCCATGCCATTGTCATCACAATGGACAATGACATATATCATCACAATGCTCTCTGACACCTGTCTTCACAATACTCCATGACCTTGTCATCACAATGTTCCATGCCCTTTTCATCACAATGCGCCATGCCCACTGTCATCACAATAATCCATGAAACATGTCAGACCAATGTTCCATGCCCCTGTCATCACAATGCTCCATGCCCTTGTCATCACAATGCTCCATGACCCCTGCAATCTCAATGCTCCTTGACTCCAGTCATCACAATGCTTCATGACATTTGTCCTCACAATGGTCCATGCCCTCGTCACACAAGGCTCTGTGAACTTTGTCACCACAATGCTCCATGCCCACTGTCATCACAATAATCCATGGAAATTGTCAGACCAATGTTCCATGCCCCTGTCATCACATTGCTCCATGCCCTTGTCATCACAATGCTCCAAGAACCCTGTCATCACAGTGCCCCGTGACTCCAGTCATCACAATGTTTCATGACTTATCTCATCACAATGGTCCATGCCCTCGTCACACAAGGCTCTGTGATCTTTGTCACCACAATGCTCCATGAAATTTTCTTCACAATGTTCTGTGTCCCTTGTCATCACAATGCTCCATGCCTATGTTAGCACAATGCTCCATGACACCTGACATCACCATGTTCCGTAACCCCTGTCACAAAATGCTCCATGACCCATTTCATCACAATGCTTCATGACCCCTGACATCACAATGTTCCATAACCCCTGTCATCAAAATATTCCATGACACTTTTATTCAAATTGCTCCATGACCCTGTCATCACAATGCTCCCTGCCCTTCTCATCACAATGCACCACGCCCTTTTCATCAGAATGCCCCATGACATTTGTCATCACAAAGCTCCATACCCTTGTCATCACAATTCTCCTTTATACCTGTCATAACAATGCTCCATGACCCCTGCCATCACAATGTTCTACGGCCTTGTCATCACAAGGCTCCATGACCCTTGTCATCACAATGCTCCAAGACCTCTGTAATCACAATTCTCAATGCCACTTTTCATCTCAATGCTCCATGAACACATTCATCACAATTCACTATGCCCATCATCATAATGATTCATGCTATTTTCATCATAATGAAATCAAAATGCTCCATGTCCTCTGTCATCACAATAAACCAAACCCTTCTGAACACAGTGTTCCATAACACTTGTCATCACATGCCCCATGACTCTCGTCATCACAATTATGCAAGGTCTTCTCATCACAATGCTCCATGACCTTTGTCACCAGAATGCTCAATACACTTGGCATCAAAATGCTCGCTGACACTTGTCATCAGTATGCTCCTTGAACACTGTCATGATAAGGCTCCATGCCATTTTCATCACAATGATCCATTCCCTTTTGATGACAATGCTCCAAGACCCCTGTTATCACAATGCTCCGTGACTCCAGTCATCACAATGCTTCATGACATTTGTCATCACAATGGTCCATGACCTCGTCACACAAAGCTCTGTGAACTTTGTCACCACAATGCTCCATGAAATTTTTATCACAATGCTCTGTGACCCTTGTAATCACAAAGCTCCATGCCTTTGTCAGCACAATGCTCCATGACCCTTGTCATCACAATGCTCGATGCGTGTGTCAGCACAATGCTCCATAACCCATGTCATCACAATGCACCATGCACTTGTCATCACATTGCTCCACATCCTTGTCATCAAAATGCTCAATAAACCTTGACATCACAATGCTCCAAGCACTTCTCCTCAAAATGCTTTCTCACCACTGATATCACAATGTTCCATTACTAGTCATCACAATACTCCCTCACCCCTGTCATCACAATATTCCATGACCCCTGTAATCACAATGCTCCATGCCCCTTTTCATCTCAATGCCCCATGAGCCCTGTCATCACAATGCACCATGCCCATCACCATAATATTTCATGCTATTGTCATCACAATGAAATCAAAATGCTCAATGACCTCTGGCATTACAATGCACCAAACCCTTCTGATCAAAATGTTCCATAACACTTGTCATCACCATGCCCCATGACGCTGGTCATCACAATTATCCATGGTCTTCTCATCACAATGCTCCATGATCTTTGTCATCACAATGCTCAATACACTTATCATCACAATGCTCCATGACAGTTGTCATCAGTATGCTCCTTGAACCCTGTCATGACAAGGCTCCATGCATTTTTCATCACAATGATCCATTCCCTTTTCATCACAATGTTCCAAGACCCCTGTAATCACAATGCTCCATGTCCTTGTCATCACAATGCTCCATGACACATATCATCAGAATGCTCCATTGCCTTCTCATCACAATGCTCCATGCCCTTGTAATCACATTGCTTCAAAACCCCTGTAAAAAAAAAAAAAAAAAAAAAAAAAAAAACCCTGTAATCTCAATGCTCCATGCACATTTTCATCAGAATGCTCCATGCCCTTTTCATCACAATGCTCCATGACCCTTGTCATCTCAATGTTCCAAGCTCTTGTCATCAAAATGCTACATTACCTTTGTCATCACAATCCTCCAAGACACTTGGTATCACAATGCTCCATGACCCTTGTCATCGCAATGTTCCAAGCCCTTGTCATCAAAATGCTACATTACCTTTGTCATCACAATCCTCCAAGACACTTGGTATCACAATGCTCCATGCCATTGTCATCACAATGGACAATGACATATATCATCACAATGCTCCCTGACACCTGTATTCACAATACTCCATGCCCTTGTCATCACAATGCTTCAACACCCCTTTAATCACCATGATCCATGCCCCTTTTCATCTCAATGCTCCATGAACACTGTCATCACAATGCACCTGCCCATCACCATAATATTTCATGCTATTTTCATCACAATGAAATCAAAATGCTCAATGACCTCTGTCATCACAATGCACCAAACCCTTCTGATCACAATGTTCCATAACACTTGTCATCACAATGCCCCATGACGCTGATCATCACAATGATCCATGCCCTTTTCATCACAATGCTCCAAGACCCCTGGAATCTCAATGCTCCATGTCTTTGTCATCACAAAGCTCCATGACACATGTCATCAGAATGCTCCATTGCCTTCTCATCACAATGCTCCTTGCCCTTGTCATCACAATGCTTCAAATTCCCTGTAATCACAATGCTCCATGCACCTTTTCATCAGAATGCTCCATGACAATTTTCATCAAAATGCTCCATGACATTTGTCATCACAAAACTCCATGACCCTTGGCATCACAATACTCCATGCCATTTCATCACAATGCTACATGAAACCTCTCATCACATTGCTCCATGCCCTTGTCACCACAATGCTCCATGACGCTTGTCATCACAATGCTCGATACTCTTCTCATCACAATTCTCCATGCCCTTGTCATTACAATCCTCCATGACACATGTATCAAAGTGTTCCGTGCCCTAGTCATCACAATGTTCCATGCCGAATCTCATCACAATAATCCATGAAATTTTCAGACCAATATTCAATGCCCTTTTCATCACAATGCTCCATTACCCCTGTCATAACAATGCTCCATGACCCCTGCCATCACAATGTTCCACCGCCTTGGCACCCAAGGCTCCATGACCCTTGTCATCACAATGTTCCAAGCCCTTGTCATCAAAATTCTCCATTACTTTTGTCATCACAATCCTCCATGACACTTGGTATCACAATGCTCCATGGCATTGTCATCACAATGGACAATGACATATGTCATCACAATGCTCCCTGAAAACTGTCTTCACATTACTCCATGACCTTGTCATCACAATGTTCCGTGCCCTTGTCATCACAATGCGCCATGCCCACTGTCATCACAATGCGCCATGCCCACTGTCATCACAATAATCCATGAAACATGTCAGACCAATGTTCCATGCCCCTGTCATCACAATGCTCCATGCCCTTGTCATCACAATGCTCCAGGAACCCTGTCATCACAATGCTCCGTGACTCCAGTCATCAGAATTCTTCATGACCTTTGTCCTCACAATGGTCCATGCACTCATCACACAAGGCTCTGTGACCTTTGTCACCACAATACTCCATGCCTTGTCATCTTAATGCTCCATGCCCACTGTCTTCACAATAATCCATGAAACTTGTCAGACCAATGTTCCATGCCCCGGTCATCACATTGCTCCATGCCCTTGTCATCACAATGCTCCATGACCCCTCTCATAACAGTGTTCCGTGACTCCAGTCATCACAATGCTCCATGCCCACACTCATCACAAAAATCCATGAAAATTTTCAGACCAATGCCCCATTCCCTTGTCATCACAAAGCTGCATTACCCCTGTCATAACAATCCTCCATGACCCCTGCCATCACAAGGTTCCACCGCCTTGTCATCACAAGCCTCGATTACCCTTGGTATCAAAATGCTCCAAGACCCCTGTAATCACAATGCTCCATGCCCTTGTCATCACAAAGCTCCATGACGCATGTCATCAGAATGTTCCATGGCCTTCTCATCACAATTGTCCATGCCCTTGTAATCACAATGTTCCAACACCAATGTAATTACAATGCTCCATGCTCTTTTTCATCTCAATGCTCCATGAACCCTGTCATCACAATGAACCGTGCCCATCACCATAATATTTCATGCTTTTGTCATCACAATGAAATCAAAATGCTCAATGACCACTGTCATCACAATGCACCAAACTCTTCTGATCAAAATGTTCCATAACACGCGGGCTTCCCTGGTGGCGGAGTGGTTGAGAGTCCGCCTGCCGATACAGGGGACACGGGTTCGTGCCCCGGTCCGGGAAGATCCCACGTGCCGCGGAGCGGCTGGGCCCGTGAGCCATGGCCGCTGAGCCTGTGCGTCCGGAGCCTGTGCTCCGCAACGGGAGAGGCCACAACAGTGAGAGGCCTGCGTACCGCAAAAAAAAAATGTTCCATAACACTTCTCATCACAATGCCCCATGACGTTGATCATCACAATGATCCATGCCCTTTTCATCACAATGCTCCAAGAACCCTGTAATCACAATGCTCCATGTGCTTGTCATCACAAAGCTCCATGACGCATGTCATCAGAATGCTCCATTGTCTTCTCATCACAATGCTCCATGCCCTTGTCATAACAATGCTTCAAAACCCCTGTAATCACAATGCTCCATGCACCTTTTCATCAGAATGCTCCATGACCCCTGACATCACAATGTTCCATGACACTTTTCATCAATTTGCTCCATGACCCTGTCATCACAATGCTCCCTGCCCTTCTCATCACAATGCACCACGACCTTGTCATTAAAATGCTCCATGACATTTGTCATCACAGAGATCCATGACACTTGGCATCACAATGCTCCATGCCATTTCATCACAAGGCTACATGAAAACTCTCATCACATTGCTCCATTCCCTTGTCAGCACAATGCTCCATGACGCTTGTCATCACAATGCTCGATACTCTTCTCATCACAATGCCCCATGCCCTTGTCATTACAATCCTCCATGACACACGTATCTCAGGTTTCCATGCCCTAGTCATCACAATGCTCCATGCCGAATCTCATCATAATAATCCATGAAATTTTCAGACCAATGTCCAATGCCCTTGTCATCACAATGCTCCATTACCCCTGTCATAACAATGCTCCATGACCCCTGCCATCACAATGTTCCACGGCCTTGTCATCCAAGGCTCCATGACCCTTGTCATCACAATGCTCCAAGACCCCTGTAATCACAATGCTCCATGCCCTTGTCGTCACAAAGATCCATGACCCATGTCATCAGAATGCTCCATGGTCTTCTCATCACAATGCTCCATGCCCTTGTCATCACAATGCTCCAAGACCCCTGTAATCAAAATGCTCCATGCCCCTATTCATCAGAATGCTCCATGAGACTTGTCCTCACAAGACTCCATGGTTTTCTCATCACACTGCTCCAGGACCTTGTCATCACAATGCTCCATTCCCTTGTCATCACAATGCTCCTTGAACCCTGTCATCACAATACTCCATGAATATTTTCAGCCCAATGCTCCATGACCTTCTCATCAAAATGCTCCATTCCCTTGTCATCAAAATGCTCCAAGACCCCTGTAATCACAATGCTCCACACCCCTTGTCATTACAGTGCTCCATGATGCTCGTCATCACAATTATCCGTGATCTTCTCATCACAATGCTCCACGGTCTTGCCATCACAATGCTCCATGCCCTGGTCATCACAATGCTCCATGTCCCATGTCATTACAGTTCTCCACGTCCTTGTCATCACAATGCTCCATGACACTTCTTATCACAATATTACATGATCTTGTCATTACAATTCTCCATGCTCTTGTCATTGCAATGCTCTATGACACCTGTCATAGCAAGCTCCATGCACTTGTCATCACAATGCTTCACGAAGTTGTCATCAAAATTTTCAATGGCCCTTGTCATCACAATACTCGGTGCACTTGTCATCACAATGCTCCATGACCCTTGTCATCACAGTGTCCCAAGCCCTTGTCATCAAAATGCTCCATTAGCTTTGTCATCACAATCCTCCATGACACTTTTTATCACAAAGCTCCGTGCCATTGTCATCACAATGGACAATGACATATGTCATCACAATGCTCCCTGACACCTGACTTCACAATAGTCCATGACCTTGTCATCACAATGTTCCATGCCCTTGTCATCACAATGCGCCATGCCCACTGTCATCACAATAATCCATGAAATAGGTCAGACCAATGTTCCATGCCCCTGTCATCACAATGCACCATGCGCTTTTCATCACAATGCTCCATGACCCCTGTCCTCACAATGCTCCATGACTTCAGTCATCACAATGCTTCATGACCTTTGTCATCACAGTGGTCCATTCCCTCGTCACACAAGGCTCTGTGACCTTTGTCACCACAATGCTCCATGTCCTTGTCATCGCAAAGCTCCATGACGCATGTCATCAGAATGCTCCATTGCCTTCTCATCACAATGCTCCTTGCCCTGGTCATCACAATGCTCCATGACCATTTTCATCAAATTGCTCCATGATGTTTGTCATCAAAAAGCTCCATGACCCTTGGCATCACAATACTCCATGCCATTTCATCACAATGCTACATGAAACCTCTCATCACATTGCTCAATGCCCTTGTCACCAAAATGCTCCATGACGCTTGGCATCACAATGCTCGATACTCTTCTCATCACAATGCTCCATGCCCTTGTCATTAAAATCCTCCATGACACATGTATCACAGAGTTCCGTGCCCTAGTCATCACAATGTTCCATGCCGGATCTCATCACAATAATCCATGAAATTTTCAGACCAATGTTCCATTCCCTTGTCATCACAATGCTCCATTACACCTGTCATAACAATGCTCCATGACCCCTGCCATCAAAATGTTCCACCGCCTTGGCATCCAAGGCTCCATGACCCTTGTGATCACAATGTTCCAAGCACTTGTCATCAAAATTCTCCATTACCTTTGTAATCACAATCTTCCATGACACTTGGTATCACAATGCTCCATGCCATTGTCATCACAATGGACAATGAAATATGTCATCACAATGCTCCCTGACACCTGTCTTCACATTACTCCATGACCTTGTCATCACAATGTTCCATGCCCTTGTCATCACAATGCGCCATGCCCACTCTCATAACAATAATCCATGAAACATGTCAGACCAATGTTGCATGCCCCTGTCATCACAATGCTCCATGCCCTTGTCATCACAATGCTCCATGACCCCTGTCATCACAATGCTCCTTGACTCCAGTCATCACAATGATACATGACCTTTGTCCTCACAATGGTCCATGCCCTCGTCACACAAGGCACTGTGACCTTTGTCACCACAATTCTCCATGCCCTTGTCATCTTAATGCTCCATGCCCACTGTCATCACAATAATCCATGAAACTTATCAAACCAATGTTCCATGCCCCTGTCATCACATTGCTCCATGCCCTTGTCATCACTATGCTCCATGACACCTCTCATAACAGTGTTCCGTGACTCCAGTCATCACAATGATTCATGCCCTTTCTCCTCACAATGGTCCATGCCCTCGTCACACAAGGCTCTGTGATCTTTGTCACCACAATGCTCCATGAAATTTTCATCACAATGCTCTGTGTCCCTTGTCAGCACAATATTCCATGCCTTTGTCAGCACAATGCTCCATGACACTTGTCCTCAAAATGCTCCATGCGCTTGTCAGCACAATGCTCCACGACACATGTCATCACAATATGCCAAGCTCTTTTCATCACAATGCTCCACATCCTTTTCATCGCTATGCTCCATAAAACTTGTCATCACAATGCTCCATGCACTTCTCATCAAAATGCGCTCTCACCACATATATCACAATGTTCCATCACTAGTCATCACAATACACGCTCACCCCTGTCATGACAATATTCCATGACCACTGTCATCACAGTGCTACATGCCCATATCATCACAATGCTCCATGACCCCTGACATCACAATGCTCCTTGCCCTTGTCATCACAATGCTTCAAATTCCCTGTAATCACAATGCTCCATGCACCTTTTCATCAGAATGCTCCATGACCATTTTCATCAAAATGCTCCATGATGTTTGTCATCACAAAGCTCCATGACCCTTGGCATCACAATACTCCATGCTATTTCATCACAATGCTACATGAAACCTCTCATCACATTGCTCCATGCCCTTGTCACCACAATGCTCCATGACACTTGTCATCACAATGCTCTATACAGTTCTCATCACAAGGCTCCATGCCCTTATCATTACAATCCTCCATGACACATGTATCACAGTGTTCCGTGCCCTAGTCATCACAGTGTTCCATGCCGAATCTCATCACAATAATCCATAAAATTTTCAGACCAATGTTCCATGCCCTTGTCATCACAATGCTCCATTACCCCTGTCATAACAATGCTCCATGAACCTTGTCATCACAATGTTCCAAGCACTTTTCATCAAAATTCTCCATTACCTTTGTCATCACAATCCTCCATGACACTTGGTATCACAATGCTCCATGCCATTGTCATCACAATGGACAATGAAATATGTCATCACAATGCTCCCTGACACCTGTCTTCTCATTACTCCATGACCTTGTCATCACAATGTTCCATGCCCTTGTCATCACAATGCGCCATGCCCACTGTCATCACAATAATCCATGAAACATGTCAGACCAATGTTCCATGCCCCTGTCATCACAATGCTCCATGCCCTTGTAATCACATTGCTCCAAACCCCTGTAATTCAATGCTCCATGCACCATTTCATCAGAATGCTTCATGACCCATTTCATCAAAATGCTGCATGACCCCTGACATCACAATGTTCCATAACACCTGTCATCAAAATGTTCCATGACACTTTTCATCAATTTGCTCCATGACCCTGTCATCACAATGCTCCCTGCCCTTCTCATCACAATGCACCACGACCTTGGCATCAAAATGCTCCATGACCTTTGTCATCACAAAGCTCCATGACCCTTGGCATCACAATACTCCATTCCATTTCAGCACAATGCTACATGAAACCTCTCATCACTTTGCTCCATGCCCTTGTCACCACAATGCTCCATGACGCTTGTCATCACAATTCTCGATACTCTTCTCATCACAATGCTCCATGCCCTTGTCATTACAATCCTCCATGACACATGTATCACAGTGTTCCGTGCCCTAGTCATCACAATGTTCCATGCCGGATCTCAATACAATAATCCATGAAATTTTCAGACCACTGTTCCATGCCCTTGTCATCACAATGCTCCATTACCACTGTCATAATTATGCTCCATGACCCCTGCCATCACAATGTTCCACCGCCTCGGCATCCAAGGCTCCATGACCCTTGTCATCACAGTGCTCCAAGACCCCTGTAATCACAATGCTCCATGCCCTTGTCATCACAAAGATACATTACACATGTCATCAGAATGCTCCATGGTCTTCTCATCACAATGCTCCATGCCCTTGTCATCACAATGCTCCAAGACCCCTGTAATCACAATGTTCCATGCCCCTTTTCATCAGAATGCTCCATGAGACTTGTAATCACAAGGCTCCATGGTCGTCTCATCACATTGCTCCAGGACCTTGTCATCACATAGCTCCATTCCCTTGTCATCACAATGCTCCTTGACCACTGTCATCACAATAATCCATGAATATTTTCAGGCCAATGCTCCATGACCTTCTCATCACAATGCTCCATGACACTTGTCATCACAATGCTCCATGACCCCTCTCATCACAATGCTCCATGACACCTGTCATCACAATGCTCCATGCCCCTTGTCATTACAGTGATCCATGATGCTCTTCATCATAATTATCCATAGTCTTTTCATCACAATGCTCCACGGTCTTGCTATCACAATTCTCCATGCCCTGTTCATCACAATGCTCCATGTCCCATGTCATTACAATTCTCCACGTCCTTGTCATCACAATGCTTCGTGACACTTCTCATCACAATGTTACATGATCTTGTCATCACAATTCTCCATGCATTTGTCATCTCAATGCTCTATGACCACTGTCATAGCAAGCTCCATGCGCTTGTCACCACAATGCTTCACGACGTTGTCATCACAATTCTCAATGGCCCTTGTCATCACAATGCTCCATGACCCTTGTCATCACAGTGTCCCAAGCCCTTGTCATCAAAATGCTCCATTACCTTTTTCATCACAATCCTCCATGACACTTGGTATCACAATGCTCCATGCCATTGTCATCACAATGGACAATGACATATGTCATCACAATGCTCCCTGACACCTGTCTTCACAATAATCCATAAATCTTGTCATCACAATACTCCATGACCCCTGTCACCACAATGCTCCGTGACTCCAGTCATCACAATGATTCATGACATTTGTCATCATAGTGGTCCATGCCCTCTTCAAACAAGGCTCTGTGATCTTTTTCACCACAATGCTCCATGAATATTTCATCACAATGCTCTGTGTCCCTTGTCATTAAAATGCTCCATGCCTTTGTCACCACAATGCTCCATGCCCTAGTCATCACAATGCTCCATGCCCACTGTCATCACAATAATCCAAGAGACTTGTCAGACCAATGTTCCATGCCCTTGTCATCATATTGCTCCATGCCCCTGTCATCACAACGCTCCATGCCCCCTGTCATCACAGTGCTCCGTGACTCCAGTCATCACAATGCTTCATTACCTATCTCATCACTATGGTCCATGCGCTCGTCACACAAGGCTCTGTGATCTTTTTCACCACAATGCTCCATGAATATTTCATCACAATGCTCTGTGTCCCTTGTTATCAAAATGCTCCATGCCTTTGTCAGCACAATGCTCCATGACACTTTTCATCAAAATGATCCATGTGCTTGTCAGCACAATGTTACATGACCCATGTCATCACAATGCGCAATGAGCTTGTCATCACTATACTCCACATCCTTATCATTGGTATGCTCCATAACACTTTTCATCACAATGCTCCATGCACTTCTCATCAAAATGCTCTCTCACCACATATATCACAATGTTACATCACTAGTCATCACATTACTCCCTCACCCCTGTCATCACAGTGTTCCATGACCCCTGTCATCACAGTGCTACATGCCCTTATCATCACAATGCTCCATGACCCCTGACATCACAATGTTCCATAACCCCTCTCACAAAATGCTCCATGACCCATTTCATCACAATGCTTCATGACCCCTGACATCACAATGTTCCATACCCCCTGTCATCAAAATATTCCATGACCCTTTTCATCAAATTGCTCCATGACCCTGTCATCACAATGCTCCCTGTCATTCTCATCTCAATGCACCATGACCTTGTCATCAAAATATCCCATGACATTTGTCATCACAAAGCTCCATGACCCTTGGCATCACAATGCTCCATGCCATTGTCATCACAATGCTCAATGAAATATCTCATCACATTGATCCATGCCCTTGTCATCACAATGCTCCATTACACCTGTCATAACAATGCTCCATGACCCCTGCCATCACAATGATCCACAGCCTTGTCAGCACAAGGCTCCATGACCCTTGTCATCACTATGCACCAAGACCACGGTAATCACAATTCTCCATGCCCCTTTTCATCTCATTGCTCCATGAACCCTGTCATCACAATGCACCATGCCCATCACCATAGTGATTCATGCTATTGTCATCACAATGAAATTAAAATGCTCCATGACCTCTGTCATCACAATGCTCCAAACCCTTCTGATCACAATGTCCCATAAAACTTGTCATCACAATACCCCATGACGCTCGTCGTCACAATTATGCAAGGCCTTCTCATCACAATGCTCCATGACCTTTGTCACCACAATGCTCAATACAATTGTCATCACAATGCTCCGTGACACTTGTCATCAGTATGCTCCTTGAACACTGTCATGACAAGGCTCCATGCCTATTTCATCACAATGATCCATTCCCTTTTCATGACAATGCTCCAAGACCACTGTTATCACAGTGCTCTGTGACTTCAGTCATCACAATCCTTCATGACATTTGTCATCACAATGGTCCATGACCTCGTCACACAAAGCTCTGTGACCTTTGTCACCACATGGCACCATGAACTTTTAATCACAATGCTCTGTGATCCTTGTCATCACAAAGCTCCATGCCTTTGTCAGCACAATGCTCCATGACCCTTGTCATCACAATGCTCGATGCGTGTGTCAGCACAATGCTCCATAACCCATGTCATCACAATGTGCCATGCACTTGTCATCACAATGCTCCACATCCTTGTCATCAAAATGTTCCATAAATCTTGTCATCACAATTCTCCATGCAATTCTCCTCAAAATGTTCTCTCACCACTGATATCACAATGTTCCATCACTAGTCATCACAATATTCCCTCACCCCTGTCATCACAATGTTCCATTACCCCTGTCATCACAATGCTACATGCCCTTATCATCACAATGCTCCATGACACCTGACATCACAATGTTCCATAACCCCTTTAATCAAAATGCTCCATGACCCTTTTCATCACAAAGCTCCATGACCACTGACATCACAATGTTCTATAATCTCTGTCATCAAAATATTCCATGACCCTTTTTATCAAATTGTTCCATGACCCTGTCATCACAATGCTCCCTGCCCTTGTCATCACAATGCAACACACCCTTGTCATCAAAATGCTCCATGTCCTTTGTCATCACAAAGGTCCATGACCCTTGGCATCACAATGCTCCATTCCATTGTCATCACAATGCTCCATGAACCCTCTCATCACATTGCTCCATGCACTTGTCATCCAAATCTCCATGACGCTTGTCATCACAATGCTCCATTCCCACACTCATCACAAAGTTCCATGAAAATTTTCAGACCAATGCCCCATTCCCTTGTCATCACAAAGCTCCATTACCCCTGTCATAACAATGCTCCATGACCCCTGCCATCACAAGGTTCCACCGCCTTGTCATCACAAGCCTCGATGACCCTTGGTATCAAAATGCTCCAAGACCCCTGTAATCACAATGCTCCATGCCCTTGTCATCACAAAGCTCCATGACGCATGTCATCAGAATGTTCCATGGCCTTCTCATCACAATGGTCCATGCCCTTGTAATCACAATGTTCCAACACCACTGTAATTACAATGCTCCATGCTCTTTTTCATCTCAATGCACCATGAACCCTGTCATCAAAATGAACCGTGCTCATCACCATAATATTTCATGCTATTGTCATCACAATGAAATCAAAATGCTTAATGCACACTGTCATCACAATGCACCAAAACCTTCTGATCAAAATGTTCCATAACAAATCTCATCACAATGCCCCATGACGCTGGTCATCACAATGATCCATGCCCTTTTCATCACAATGCTCCAAGACCCCTGTAATCACAATGCTCCATGTGCTTGTCATCACAAAGCTCCATGACGCATGTCATGAGAATACTCCATTGTCTTCTCATCACAATGCTCCATGCCCTTGTCATAACAATGCTTCAAAACCCCTGTAATCACAATGCTCCATTCACCTTTTCATCAGAATGCTCCATGACCCATTTCATCACAATGCTCCATGACCCCTGACATCACAATGTTCCATAAACCCTGTCATCAAATTGTTCCATGACACTTTTCATCAATTTGCTCGATGACCCTGTCATCACAATGCTCCCTGCCCTTCTCATCACAATGCACCATGACCTTGTCATTAAAATGCTACATGACATTTGTCATCACAGAGATCCATGACCCTTGGCATCACAATGCTCCATGCCATTTCATCACAATGCTACATGAAATCTCTCATGGCATTGCTCCATTCCCTTGTCAGCACAATGCTCAATGACGCTTGTTATCACAATGCTCGATACTCTTCTCATCACAATGCTCCATGCCCTTTTCATAACAATGCTTCAAAACCCCTGTAATCAAAATGCTCCATGCCCCTATTCATCAGAATGCTCCATGAGACTTGTCATCACAAGACTCCATGGTTTCCTCATCACACTGCTCCAGGACCTTGTCATCACAATGCTCCATTCCCTTGTCATCACAATGCTCCTTGACCCCTGTCATCACAATACTCCATGAACATTTTCAGCCCAATGCTCCATGACCTTCTCATCAAAATGCTCCATTCCCTTGTCATCAAAATGCTCCAAGACCCCTGTAATCACAATGCTCCATTCCCCTTGTCATTACAGTGCTCCATGACGCTCATCATCACAATTATCCGTGATCTTCTCATCACAGTGCTCCACGGTCTTGCCTTCACAATGCACCATGCCCTGGTCATCACAATGCTCCATGTCCCATGTCATCACAATTCTCCACGTCCTTGTCATCACAATGCTCCATGACACTTCTTATCACAATGTTACATGATCTTGTCATTACAATTCTCCATGCACTTGTCATTGCAATGCTCTATGACCCATGTCATAGCAAGCTCCATGCGCTTGTCATCACAATGATTCACGAAGTTCTCATCAAAATTCTCAATGGCCCTTGTCATCACAATGCTCCATGCCCTTGTCATCACAATGCTCCATGACCCTTGTCATCACAGTGTCCCAAGCCCTTGTCATCAAAATGCTCCATTACCTTTGTCATCACAATCCTCCATGACACTTGGTATCACAATGCTCCATGCCATTGTCATCACAATGGACAATGACATATGTCATCACAATGCTCCCTGACACCTGTCTTCACAATAATCCATGACCTTGTCATCACAATGTTCCATGCCCTTGTCATCACAATGCGCCATTCCCACTCTCATCACAATAATCCATAAATCTTGTCATCACAATGCTCCATGACCCCTGTTTTCACAATGCTCCGTGACTCCAGTCATCACAATGCTTAGTGACCTTTCTCATCACAGTGGTCCATGCCCTCTTCAAACAAGGCTCTGTGATCTTTTTCACCACAATGCTCCATGAATATTTCATCACAATGCTCTGTGTCCCTTGTCATTAAAATGCTCCATGCCTTTGTCACTACAATGCTCCATGCCCTTGTCATCACAATGCTCCATGCCCACTGTCATCACAATAATCCAAGAAACTTGTCAGACCAGTGTTCCATGCCCCTGTCATCATATTGCTCCATGCCCCTGTCATCACAATGCTCCATGCCCCCTGTCATCACAATGCTCCGTGACTCCAGTCATCACAATGCTTCATGACCTATCTCATCACTGTGGTCCATGCCCTCATCACACAATGCTCTGTGATCTTTTTCACCACAATGCTCCTTGAATATTTCTTCACAATGTTCTGTGTCCCTTGTCATCAAAATGCTCCATGCCTTTGTCAGCACAATGCTCCATGACACTTTTCATCAAAATGATCCATGTGCTTGTCAGCACAATGCTACATGACCCATGTCATCACAATGCGTAAAGCGCTTGTCATCACTATACTCCACATCCTTATCATTGGTATGCCCCATAACACTTTTCATCACAATGCTCCATGCACTTCTCATCAAAATGCTCGCTCACCACATATATCACAATGTTACATCACTAGTCATCACAATGCTCCCTCACCCCTGTCATCACAGTGTTCCATGACCCCTGTCATCACAGTGCTTAATGCCCTTATCATCACAATGCTCCATGAACCCTGACATCACAATGTTCCATAACCCCTCTCACAAAATGCCCCATGACCCATTTCATCACAATGCTTCATGACCCCTGATAGCACAATGTTCCATAACACCTGTCATCAAAATATTCCATGACACTTTTCATCAAATTGCTCCATGACCCTGTCATCACAATGCTGCCTGTCCTTCTCATCTCAATACACCATGCCCTTTTCGTCAAAATGCCCCATGACCTTTGTCATCACAAAGCTCCATGACACTTGACATCACAATGCTCCATGCCATTGTCATCACAATGCTCAATGAAATATCTCATCACATTGCTCCATTCCCTTGTCATCACAATACTCCATTACACCTGTCATAACAATGCTCCATAAACCCTGCCATCACAATGTTCCACGGCCTTGTCACCACAAGGCTCCCTGTCCCTTATAATCACAATGCACCAAGACCTCGGTAATCACAATTTTCCATGCCCCTTTTCATCTCAATGCTCCATGAACCCTGTCATCACAATGCACCATGCCCATCACCATAATGATTCATGCTATTGTCATCACAATGAAACTAAAATGCTCCATGACCTCTGTCATCACAATGCTCCAAACCCTTCTGATCACAATGTTCCATAACACTTGTCATCACAATACCCCATGACGTTCGTCATCACAATTATGCAAGGTCTTCACATCACAATGCTCCATGAACTTTGTCACCAAAATGCTCAATACACTTGTCATCACAATGCTCCCTGACACTTGTCATCAGTATGCTCCTTGAACACTGTCATGACAAGGATCCATGCCTATTTCATCACAATGATCCATTCCCTTTTCATGACAATGCTACAAGATCAATTTTATCACAGTGGTCACTGACTTTAGTCATCACAATGCTTCATGACATTTGTCATCACAATGGTCCATGACCTCGTCACACAAAGCTCTGAGATCTTTGTCACCCCAATGCGCCATGAACTTTTAATCACAATGCTCTGTGATCCTAGTCATCACAAAGATCCATGCCTTTTTCAGCACAATGCTCCATAACACATGTCACCGCAATGCTCCATGAAATATTTATCACAATGCTCTGTGACCCTTGTAATCACAAAGCTCCATGCCTTTTTCAGCACAATGCTCCATGACCCTTGTCATCACAATGCTTGATGCGCGTGTCAGCACAATGCTCCATAAGCCATGCCATCACAATGCGCCATGCACTTGTCATCACAATGCTCCACATCCTTGTCATCAATATGCTCCATAAACATTGTCATCACAATGCTCCATGCACTTCTCCTCAAAATGCTTTCTCACCACTGATATCACAATGTTCCATCACTAGTCATCACAATACTCCCTCACCCCTGTCATCACAATATTCCATGACCCCTGTAATCACAATTCTCCATGCCCTTGTCATCACAAAGCTCCATGACGCATGTCATCAGAATGCTCCATGGCCTTCTCATCACAATGCCCCATGCCCTTGTCATCACAATGTTCCATGACCACTGTCATCACAATGCTACATGCCCTTATCATCACAATGCTCCATTACACCTGACATAACAATGTCCCATAACACCTGTAATAAAAATGCTCCATGACCCTTTTCATCACAAAGCTCCATGACCCCTGGTATCACAATGTTCTTTAACCCGTGTCATCAAAATATTCCATGACACTTTTCATCAAACTGCTCCATGGCCGTGTCATCACAATGCTCCCTGCCCTTCTCATCACAATGCACCACGGCCTTGTCTTCAAAATGCTCCATGACCATTGTCATCACAAAGGTCAATGACCCTTAGCATCACAATGTTGCATTCCATTGTCATCACAATGCTGTATGAACCCTCTCATCACATTGTTCCATGCACTTGTCATCAAAAATCTCCATGACACTTGTAATCACAATGCTCGATGCCCTTCTCATTACAATGCTTGATGCCTTTGTCATTACAATCCTGTATGATCTATGTATCACAGTGTTCCGTACACTTGTCATCACAATGATCCATGCCCACTCTCATCACAATAATCCATGAAAATTTTCAGACCAATGCCCCATGCCCTTGTCATCACAATGCTCCATTACACCTGTCATAACAATGCTCCATGACCCCTGCCATCACAAGGTTCCACCGCCTTATCATCACAAGCCTCGATGAACCTTGTCATCAAAATGCTCCAAGACCCCTGTAATCACAATGCTCCATGCCCCTTTTCATCTCAATGCTCCATGAACCCTGTCATCACAATGCACCGTGCCCATCACCATAATATTTCATGCTATTGTCATCACAATGAAATCAAAATGTTCAATGACCTCTGTCATCACAATGCACCAAACCCTACTGATCACAATGTTCCATAACACTTGTCATCACAATGCCCCATGACGCTGATCATCACAATGATCCATGCCCTTTTCATCACAATGCTCCAAGACCCCTGTAATCACAATGCTCCATGTCTTTGTCATCACAAACCTCCATGACGCATACCATCAGAATGCTCCATTTCCTTCTCATCACAATGTTCCTTGCCCTTGTCATCACCATGCTTCAAAAGCCCTGCAATCACAATGCTCCATGCACCTTTTCATCAGAATGCTCCCTGACACTTTTCATCAAACTGCTCCATGACCCCTGACATCACAATGTTCCATAACCCCTGTCATCAAAATGTTCCATTACCTTTGTCATCACAATCCTCCATGACACTTGGTATCACAATGTACCATGCCATTGTCATCACAATGGACAATGACATATGTTATCACAATGCTCCCTGACACCTGTCTTCACAATACTCCATGACCTTGTCATCACAATGTTCCATGCCCTTGTCATCACATTGCGCCATGCCAACTGTCATCACAATAATCCATGAAACATGTCAGACCAATGTTCCATGTCCCTGTCATCACAATGCTCCATGCCCTTGTCATCACAATGCTCCATCACCCCTGTCATCACAATGCTCCGTGAATCCAGTCATCACAATGCTTCATGACAATTGTCATCACAATGGTCCATGCCCACATCACACAAGGCTCTGTGACCTTTGGCAACACAATGCTCCATGCCCTTGTCATCACAATGATCCATGCTCATTGTCATCACAATAATCCATGAAACTTGTCAGACCAATGGTCCATGCCCTCGTCACACAAGGCTCTGTGATCTTTGTCACCACAATGCTCCATGAACTTTTCCTCACAATGCTCTGTGTCCCTTGTCATCACAATGCTCCATGCCTTTGTCAGCACAATGCTCCATGGCACTTGTCATCAAATTGCTCCATGCGCTTTTCAGCACAATGCTGCATGACCCGTGTCATCACAATGCTCCGTGACTCAAGTCATCACAATAATACATGACCTATCTCATCACTATGGTCCATGCCCTCGTCACACAAGGCTCTGTGATCTTTTTCACCATAATGCTACATGAATATTTCATCACAATGCTCTGTGTACATTGTCATCAAAATGCTCCATGCCTTTGTCAGCACAATGCTCCATGACACTTTTCATCAAAATGCTCCATGCGCTTGTCAGCACAATGCTCTATGACACATGTCATCACAATGTGCCATGCACTTGTCATCACAATACTCCATATCCTTATCATTGCTATGCTCCATAACTCTTGTCATCACAATGCTCCATGCACTTCTCATCAAAATGCTCTCTCACCATATATATCACAATGTTCCATCACTAGTAATCACAATACTCCCTCACCCCTGTCACCACAGTGCTCCATGACCACTGGCATCACACTGCTACATGCCCTTATCATCACAATGCTCCATGAGACCTGACATCAAAATGTTCCATAACCCCTGTTACAAAATGCTCCATGACCCATTTCATCACAATGCTTCATGACCCCTGACATCAGAATGTTCCATAACCCCTGTCAACAAAATATTCCATGACACTTTTCATCAAATTGCTCCAAGACCCTGTCATCACAATGATCCCTGTCCTTTTCATCTCAATGCACCAAGCCATTGTCGTCAAAATGCCCCATGACCTTTGTCATCACAATGCTCCATTACATTTGGCATGACAGTGCTCCTTGCCATTGTCATCACAATGCTCCATGAACACTCTCATCACATTGCTCCATACAATTATCATCCAAATCTCCATGTCGCTTGTAATCACAATGCTCGATGCCCTTCTCATCACAATGCTCCATGCCCTTGTCATTACAATCCTGCATGATCGATGTATCACAGTGTTCCGTGCCCTTGTCATCACAATGCTCCATGCCCACACTCATCACGAAAATCCATGAAAATTTTCAGACCAATGCCCCATTCCCTTGTCATCACAAGCCTTGATGACACTTGGTATCAAAATGCTCCAAGACCCCTGTAATCACAATGCTCCATGCCCTTGTCATCACAAAGCTCCATGACGCATGTCATCAGAATGTTCCATGGCCTTCTCATCACAATGGTCCATGCCCTTGTAATCACAATGTTCCAACACAACTGTAATTACAATGCTCCATGCTCCTTTTCATCTCAATGCTCCATGAACCCTGTGGTCACAATGAACCGTGACCATCACAATAATATTTCATGCTATTGTCATCACAATAAAATCAAAATGCTCAATGACCACTGTCATCACAATGCACCAAACCCTTCTGATCAAAATGTTCCATGACACTTCTCATCACAATGCCCCATGACGCTGGTCATCACAGTGATCCATGCCCTTTTCATCACAATGCTCCAAGACCCCTGTAATCACAATGCTCCATGTGCTTGTCATCACAAAGCTCCATGACGCATGTCATCAGAATGCTCCATTGCCTTCTCATCACAATGCTCCTTGACCCCTGTCATCACAATACTCCATGCATATTTTCAGCCCAATGCTCCATGACCTTCTCATCAAAATGCCCCATTCCCTTTTCATCACAACGCTCCAAGACCCCTGTAATCACAATGCTCCATGCCCCTTGTCATTACAGTGCTCCATGACGCTCGTCATCAAAATTATCCGTGATCTTCTCATCACAGTGCTCCACGGTCTTGCCATCACAATGCTCCATGCCCTGGTCATCACAATGCTCCATGTCCCATGTCATCACAATTATCCACGTCCTTGTCATCACAGTGCTCCATGACACTTCTTATCACAATGTTACATGATCTTGTCATTACAATTCTCCTTGCACTTGTCATTGCAATGCTCTATGAACCCTGTCATAGCAAGCTCCATGCGCTTGTCATCACAATGCTTCACGAAGTTGTTATCAAAATTCTCAATGGCCCTTGTCATCACAATGCTCCATGCACTTGTCATCACAATGCTCCATGACCCTTGTCATCACAGTGTCCCAAGCGCTTGTCATCAAAATGCTACATTAACTTTGTCATCACAATCCTCCATGACACTTTTTAGCACAAAGCTCCGTGCCATTGTCATCACAATGGACAATGACATATGTCATCACAATGCTCCCTGACACCTGTCTTTACAATATTCCATGACCTTGTCATCACAATGTTCCATGCCCTTGTCATCACAAGCGCCATGCCCACTGTCATCACAATAATCCATGAAACATGTCAGACCAATGTTCCATGCCCCTGTCATCACAATGCACCATGCCCTTGTCATCACAATGCTCCATTACCCCTGTCATCACAATGCTCCGTGACTTCAGTCATCACAATGCTACATGATCTTTGTCATCACAATGGTCCATTCCCTCGTCACACAAGGCTCTGTGACCTTTGTCACCACAATGCTGCATGTCCTTGTCATCACAAAGCTCCATGACGCATGTCATCAGAATGCTCCATTGCCTTCTCATCACAATGCTCCTTGCCCTTGTCATCACAATGCTTCAAAACCCCTCCAATCACAATGCTCCATGCACCTTTTCATCACAATGCTCCATGACCATTTTCATCAAAATGCTCCATGACCCCTGACATCACAATGTTCCATAACCCCTGTTATCACAATGTTCCATGACACTTTTCATCAATTTGCACCATGAACCTGTCATCACAATGCTCCCTGCCCTTCTCATCACAATGCACCACGACATTGTCATCAAAATGCTCCATGACCTTTGTCATCACAAAGCTCCATGACCCTTGGCATCACAATGCTCCATGCCTTTTCATCACAATGCTACATGAAACCTCTCATCACATTGCTCCATGCCCCTGTCAGCACAATGCTCCATGACGCTTGTCATCACAATGCTCGATACTTTTCTCATCACAATGCTCCATGCCCTTGTCATTACAATCCCCCATGACACATGTATCACAGTGTTCCGTGCCCTAGTCATCACTATGTTGCATGCCGAATCTCATCACAATAATCCATGAAATTTTCAGACTAATATTCCATGCCCTTGTCATCACAATGCTCCATTACCCCTCTCATAACAATGCTCCATGACCCCTGCCATCACAATGTTCCACAGCCTTGTCATCCAAGGCACCATGACCCTTGTCATCACAGTGATCCAAGACCACTGTAGTCACAATTTTCCATGCCCTTGTCATCACAATGATTCATGACACATATCATCAGAATGCTCCGAGGACTTCTCATCACAATGCTCCATGCCCTTGTCATCACAATTTTCCATAAGCCCTGTTCTCAAAATGTTCCATGACACTTTTCATAAATTTGCTCCAAGACCCTGTCATCACAATGCTCCATGCCCTTCTCATCACAATGCACAACGACCATGTCATCAAAATGCTTCATGACCTCTGTCATCACAATGCACCACGTCCTTCTCATCAAAATGCCGCATGACCATTGTCATCAAAGAGCTCCATTACCCCTGTCATAACAATGATCCATGACCCCTGCCATCACAAGTTTCCACGGCCTTGTCATCACAAGCCTCCATGACCCTTGTCATCACAGTGCTCCAATACCCCTGTAATCACAATGCTCCATGCCCTTGTCATCACAAAGCTCCATGACGCATGTCATCTGAATGCTCCATGGCCTTATCATCACAATGCTCCATGCCCTTGTCATCACCATGCTCCAACAGCCCTGTAATCACAATGCTCCATGCCTCTTTTTATCTCAATGCTACATGAACACTGTCATCACAATGCACCGTGCCCATCACCATAATATTTCATGCTATTGTCATCACAATGAAATCAAACTGCTCAATGATCTCTGTCATCACAATGCACCAAACCCTTCTGATCACAATGTTCCATAGCACTTGTCATCACAATGCCCCATGAGGCTGGTCATCACAATTATCCATGGACTTCTCATCGCAATGCTCCATGATCTTTGTCATCACAATGCTCAATACACTTATCATCACAATGCTCCCTGACAGTTGTCATCAGTATGCTCCTTGAACCCTGTCATGAAAAGGCTCCATGCATTTTTCTTTTTTTTTTTTTTTTTTTGCTTTATCACAAATTTAATCAGTTATATGTATACATATGTTCCCATATCCCCTCCCTTTTGCGTCTCCCTCCCACCCTCCCTATCCCACCCCTCCAGGCGGTCACAAAGCACCGAGCTGATCTCCCTGTGCTATGCGGCTGCTTCCCACTAGCTATCTACCTTACGTTTGGTAGTGTATATATGTCCATGCCGCTCTTTCACTTTGTCACAGCTTACCCTTCCCCCTCCCCATATCCTCAAGTCCATTCTCTAGTAGGTCTGTGTCTTTATTCCTGTCTTACCCCTATGTTCTTCATGACCTTTTTTTTTCTTAAATTCCATATATATGTGTCAGCATACAGTATTTGTCTTTCTCTTTCTGACTTACTTCACTCTGTATGACAGACTCTAGGTCCATCCACCTCATTACAAATAGTTCAATTTCATTTCTTTTTATGGCTGAGTAATATTCCATTGTATGTATGTGCCACATCTTCTTTACCCATTCATCCGATGATGGACACTTAGGTTGTTTCCATCTCCGGGCTATTGTAAATAGGGCTGCTATGAACACTTTGGTACATGTCTCTTTTTGAATTATGGTTTTCTCAGGGTATATGCCCAGTAGTGGGATTGCAGGGTCATATGGTGGTTCTATTTGTAGTTTTTTAAGGAACCTCCATACCGTTCTCCATAGTGGCTGTACCAATTCACATTCCCACCAGCAGTGCAAGAGTGTTCCCTTTTTTCCACACCCTCTCCAGCATTTATTGTTTCTAGATTTTTTGATGATGGCCATTCTGACTGGTGTGAGATGATATCTCATTGTAGTTTTGATTTGCATTTCTCTAATTAGTAAAGATGTTGAGCATCCTTTCATGTGTTTGTTGGCAGTCTGTGTATCTTCTGTGGAGAAATGTCTATTTAGGTCTTCTGCCCATTTTTGGATTGGGTTGTTTGTTTTTTTGTTATTGAGCTGCATGAGCTGCTTATAAATTTTGGAGATTAATCCTTTGTCAGTTGCTTCATTTGCAAATATTTTCTCCCATTCTGAGGGTTGTCTTTTGGTCTTGTTTATGGTTTCCTTTGCTGTGCAAAAGCTTTTCAGTTTCATTAGGTCCCATGTGTTTATTTTTGTCTTTATTTCCATTTCTCTAGGAGGTGGGTCAAAAAGGATCTTGCTGTGATTTATGTCATAGAGTGTTCTGCCTATGTTGTCCTCTAAGAGTTTGATAGTGTCTGGCCTTACATTTAGGTCTTTAATCCATTTTGAGCTTATTTTTGTGTATGGTGTTAGGGAGTGATCGAATCTCATACTTTTACATGTCCCTGTCCAGTTTTCCCAACACCACTTATTGAAGAGACTGTCCTTTCTCCACTGTACATTCCTGCCTCCTTTATCAAAGATAAGGTGACCATATGTCCGTGGGTTTATCTCTGGGCTTTCTATCCTGTTCCATTGATCTATCTTTCTGTTTTTGTGCCAGTACCATACTGTCTTGATTACTGCAGCTTTGTAGTATAGTCTGAAGTCAGGGAGCCTGATTCCTCCAGCTCCATTTTTCGTTCTCAAGATTGCTTTGGCTATTCGGGGTCTTTTGTGTTTCCATACAAATTGTGAAATTTTTTGTTCTAGTTCTGTGAAAAATGCCAGTGGTATTTTGATAGGGATTGCATTGAATCTGTAGATTGCTTTGGGTAGTAGAGTCATTTTCACAATGTTGATTCTTCCAATCCAAGAACATGGTACATCTCTCCATCTATTTGTATCATCTTTAATTTCTTTCATCAGTGTCTTATAATTTTCTGCATACAGGTCTTTTGTCTCCTTAGGTAGGTTTATTCCTAGATATTTTATTCTTTTTGTTGCAATGGTAAATGGGAGTGTTTCCTTGATTTCACTTTCAGATTTTTCATCATTAGTATATAGGAATGCCAGAGATTTCTGTGCATTAATTTTGTATCCTGCAACTTTACCAAATTCATTGATTAGCTCTAGTAGTTTTCTGGTAGCATCTTTAGGATTCTCTATGTATAGTATCATGTCATCTGCAAACAGTGACAGCTTTACTTCTTCTTTTCCAATTTGGATTCCTTTTATTTGCTTTTCTTCTCTGATTGCTGTGGCTAAAACTTCCAAAACTATGTTGAATAAGAGTGGTGAGAGTGGGCAACCTTGTCTTGTTCCTGATCTTAGTGGAAATGGTTTCAGTTTTTCACCATTGAGGACGATGCTGGCTGTGGGTTTGTCATATATGGCCTTTATTATGTTGAGGAAAGTTCCCTCTATGCCTACTTTCTGCAGGGTTTTTATCATGAATGGGTGTTGAATTTTGTCGAAAGCTTTCTCTGCGTCTATTGAGATGATCATATGGTTTTTCTCCTTCAATTTGTTAATATGGTGTATCACGTTGATTGATTTGCGTATATTGAAGAATCCTTGCATTCCTGGAATAAACCCCACTTGATCATGGTGTATGATCCTTTTAATGTGCTGTTGGATTCTGTTTGCTAGTATTTTGTTGAGGATTTTTGCATCTATGTTCATCAGTGATATTGGCCTGTAGTTTTCTTTCTTTGTGACATCCTTGTCTGGTTTTGGTATCAAGGTGATGGTGGCCTCGTAGAATGAGTTTGGGAGTGTTCCTCCCTCTGCTATATTTTGGAAGAGTTTGAGAAGGATAGGCGTTAGCTCTTCTCTAAATGCTTGATAGAATTCGCCTGTGAAGCCATCTGGTCCTGGGCTTTTGTTTGTTGGAAGATTTTTTATCACAGTTTCAATTTCAGTGCTTGTGATTGGTCTGTTCATATGTTCTATTTCTTCCTGATTCAGTCTTGGCAGGTTGTGCATTTCTAAGAATTTGTCCATTTCTTCCAGGTTGTCCATTTTATTGGCATAGAGTTGCTTATAGTAATCTCTCACGATCTTTTGTATTTCTGCAGTGTCAGTTGTTACTTCTCCTTTTTCATTTCTAATTCTATTGATTTGAGTCTTCTCCCTTTTTTTCTTGATGAGTCTGGCTAATGGTTTATCAATTTTGTTTATCTTCTCAAAGAACCAGCTTTTAGTTTTATTGATCTTTGCTATTGTTTCCTTCATTTCTTTTTCATTTATTTCTGATCTGATTTTTATGATTTCTTTCCTTCTGCTAACTTTGGGATGTTTTTGTTCTTCTTTCTCTAATTGCTTTAGGTGCAAGGTTAGGTTGTTTAGTCGAGATATTTCCTGTTTCTTAAGGTGGGATTGTATTGCTATAAACTTCCCTCTTAGAACTGCTTTTGCTGCATCCCATAGGTTTTGGGTCGTCGTGTCTCCATTGTCATTTGTTTCTAGGTATTTTTTTATTTCCTCTTTGATTTCTTCAGTGATCACTTCGTTATTAAGTAATGTATTGTTTAGCCTCCATGTGTTTGTATTTTTTATAGCTCTTTTCCTGTAATTGATATCTAGTCTCATAGCATTGTGGTCGGAAAAGATACTTGATACAATTTCAATTTTCTTAAATTTACCAAGGCTTGATTTGTGACCCAAGATATGATCTATCCTGGAGAATGTTCCATGAACACTTGAGAAAAATGTGTATTCTGTTGTTTTTGGATGGAATGTCCTATAAATATCAATTAAGTCCATCTTGTTTAATTTATCATTTAAAGCTTGTGTTTCCTTATTTATTTTCATTTTGGATGATCTGTCCATTGGTGAAAGTGGGGTGTTAAAGTCCCCTACTATGATTGTGTTACTGTCGATTTCTCCTTTTATGGCTGTTAGTGTTTGCCTTATGTATTGAGGTGCTCCTATGTTGGGTGCATAAATATTTACAATTGTTATATCTTCTTCTTGGATCGATCCCTTGATCATTATGTAGTGTCCTTCTTTGTCTCTTCTAGTAGTCTTTATTTTAAAGTCTATTTTGTCTGATATGAGAATTGCTACTCCAGCTTTCTTTTGGTTTCCATTTGCATGGAATATCTTTTTCCATCCCCTTACTTTCAGTCTGTATGTGTCTCTAGGTCTGAAGTGGGTCTCTTGTAGACAGCATATATATGGGTCTTGTTTTTGTATCCATTCAGCCAATCTGTGTCTTTTGGTGGGAGCGTTTAGTCCATTTACATTTAAGGTAATTATCGATATGTATGTTCCTATTCCCATTTTCTTAATTGTTTTGGGTTCGTTATTGTAGGTCTTTTCCTTCTGTTGTGTTTCTTGCCTAGAGAAGTTCCTTTAGCATTTGTTGTAAAGCTGGTTTGGTGGTGCTGAACTCTCTCAGCTTTTGCTTGTCTGTAAATGTTTTAATTTCTCCATCAAATCTGAATGAGATCCTTGCTGGGTAGAGTAATCTTGGTTGCAGGTTTTTCTCCTTCATCACTTTATTTATGTCCTGCCACTCCCTTCTGGCTTGTAGAGTTTCTGCTGAGAGATCAGCTGTTATCCTGATGGGGATTCCCTTGTGTGTTATTTGTTGTTTTTGCCTTGCTGCTTTTAATATGATTTCTTTGTGTTTAATTTTTGACAGTTTGATTAATATGTGTCTTGGCGTATTTCTCCTTGGATTTATTCTGTATGGGACTCTCTGTGCTTCTTGGACTTGATTAACTATTTCCTGTCCCATATTAGGGAAGTTTTCAACTATAATCTCTTCAAATATTTTCTCAGTCCCTTTCTTTTTCTCTTCTTCTTCTGGAACCCCTATAATTCGAATGTTGGTGCGTTTAATGTTGTCCCAGAGGTCTCTGATATTGTCCTCTGTTCTTTTCATTCTTTTTTCTTTATTTTGCTCTGCATTAGTTATTTCCACTATTTTATCTTCCACCTCACTTATCCGTTCTTCTGCCTCAGTTATTCTGCTATTGATCCCATCTAGAGTATTTTTCATTTCATTTATTGTGTTTTTAATCGATGCTTGATTCATCTTTAGTTCTACTAGGTCCTTGTTAACTGTTTCTTGCATTTTGTCTATTCTATTTCCAAGATTTTGGATCATCTTTACTATCATTATTCTGAATTCTTTTTCAGATAGACTGCCTATTACCTCTTCATTTGTTAGGTCTGGTGGGTTTTTATCTTGCTCCTTCTCCTGCTGTGTGTTTTTCTGTCTTCTCATTTTGCTTATGTTACTGTGTTTGGGGTCTCCTTTTTGCCGGCTGCAGGTTCGTAGTTCCTGTTGTTTTTGGTGTCTGTCCCCAGTGGCTAAGGTTGGTTTAGTGGGTTGTGTAGGCTTCCTGGTCGAGGGGACTAGTGCCTGTGTTCTGGTGGATGAGGCTGGATCTTGTCTTTCTGGTGGGCAGGTCCACGTCTGGTGGTATGTTTTGGGGTGTCTGCAGACTTTTTATGATTTTAGGCCACCTCTCTGCTAATGGGTGGCGTTGTGTTCCTGTCTTGCTAGTTGTTTGGCATAGGGTGTCCAGCACTGTAGCTTGCTGGTCGTTGAGTGAAGCTGGGTGCTGGTGTTGAGATGGAGATCTCTGGAAGATTTTCTCCGTTTGATATTATGTGGAGCTGGGAGGTCTCTTGTGGACCAGTGTCCTGAAGTTGGCTCTCCCACCTCAGAGGCACAGTACTGACTCCTGGCTCCTCAATTTGGGATGATTTGTTGTCTATTCATGTATTCCACAGATGCAGGGTACATCAAGTTGATTGTGGAGCTTTAATCCGCTGCTTCTGAGGCTGCTGGGAGAGGTTTCCCTTTCTCTTCTGTGTTCTCACAGCTCCCGGGTCTCAGCTTTGGATTTGGCCCCGCCTCTGCGTGTAGGTCGCCGGAGGGCGTCTGTTCTTCGCTCAGACAGGAAAGGGTTAAAGGAGCAGCCTCTTCGGGAACTCTGGCTCACTCAGGCCGGGCGGGAGGGAGGGGCACGGAGTGCGGGGCGAGCCTGCAGCGGCAGAGGTCGGCGTGACGTTGCACCAGCCCGAGGCGCGCCGTGCGTTCTCCCAGGGAAGCCGCCCCTGGATCCCGGGACCCCGGCAGTGGCGGGCTGCTCAGGCTCCCGGAAGGGCGGTGTGGACAGTGACCTGCGCTCGCACACGGGCTTCTTGGCGGCGGCAGCAGCAGCCCCAGCGTCCCACGCCCGTCACTGGGCTCCGTGCTTTCAGTCGCGACTCGCGCCCGTCTGTGGAGCCCCTTTAAGCAGCGCTCTTAATCCCCTCTCCTCGCGCAGCAGGAAACCAAGAGGGAAGAACAAGTCTCTTGCCTGTTCGGCAGCTCCAGAGTTTTCCCGGACTCCCTCCCGGCTAGCTGTGGCACATTAGCCCCCTTCAGGCTGAGTTCTCGCCGCCAGCCCCAGTCCTCTCCCTGCGCTCTGACTGAAGCCCGAGCCTCAGCTTCCAGCGCCGCCCGCCCCGGCGGGCGAGCAGACAAGCCTCTCGGGCTGGTGAGTGCCGCTCGGCACCGATCCTCTGTGCGGGAATCTCTCCGCTTTGCCCTACCCAGGTATGTGGGGAGTTTCTTGCCTTTTGGGAGGTCTGGGGTCTTCTGCCAGCGTTCAGTAGGTGTTCTGTAGGAGTTGTTCCACGTGTAGCTGTATTTCTGGTGTATCCGTGAGGAGGAAGGTGATCTCCGCGTCTTACTCTTCCGCCATCTTACCCGGAAGTTCGGCTCCATGCATTTTTCATCACAATGATCCATTCCCTTTTCAACACAATGCTCCAAGACCCCTGCAGTCACAATGCTCCATGTACTTGTCATCACAAAGCTCCATGACGCATGTCATAAGAATGCTCCATTGCCTTCTCATCCCAATACTCCATGCCCTTGTCATCACAATGCTTCAAAACCCCTGTAATCACAATGCTCCATGCACATTTTTCATCAGAATGCTCCATGACCCTATTCATCAAAATGCTCCATGACCCCTGACAACACAATGTTCCATAACCCCTGTCATCAAAATGTTCCATGACACTTGTCATCAGTTTGCTCCATGACCCTGTCATCACAATGCTCCCTGCACTTCTCATCACAATGCACTACGACCTTGTCATCAAAATGCTCCATGACCTTTGACATCACAAAGCTCCATGAACCTTGGCATCACAATACTCCATGCCATTTTATCACAATGCTACATGAAACCTCTCATCACATTGCTCCATGACCCTTTGCATCAAATGCTCCATGCCATTTTATCACAATGCTACATGAAACCTCTCATCATATTGCTCCATGCACTTGTCAGCACAATGCTCCATGACGCTTGTCATCACAATGCTCGATACTCTTCTCATCACAATGCTCCATGCCCTTGTCATTACAGTCCTCCATGACACAGGTATCACAGTGTTCCATGCCCTAGTCATCACAATGCTCCATGCCTAATCTCATCACAATAATCCATGAAATTTTCAGAGTAATGTTCCATGCCCTTGTCATCACAATGCTCTATTACCCCTGTCATAACAATGCTCCATGACACCTGCCATCACAATGATCCACGGCCTTGTCATCCAAGGCTCCATGACCCTTGTCATCATAGTGCTCCAAGACATCTGTAATCACAATGCTCCATGTCTTTGATGTCACAATGATTCATGTTGCATGTCATCAGAATGCTCCATGGCCTTCTCATTAAAATGCTCCATTCCCTTGTCATCACAATGCTCCAAAACCTCTGTAATCACAGTGCTCCATGCCCCTTGCCATTACAGAGCTCCATGACACTCGTCATCACAATTATCCTTCATCTTCTCATCACAATGCTCAACGGTCTTGCCACCACAATGCTCATGCCCTGGTCAACACAATTCTCCATGTCCCATGTCATCACAATTCTCCACGTCCTTGTCATCACAATGCTCCATGACACTTCTTATCACAATGTTACATGATCTTGTCATCACAATTCTTCATACCCTTGTCATCGCAATGCTCTATGACCACTGTCATAGCAAGCTCCATGCGCTTGTCATCACAATGCTTCACGACGTTTTCATCAAAATTCTCAATGGCCCTTGTCATCACAATGCTATATGCACTTGTCATCACAATGCTCCATTACCCTTGTCATCACAATGTCCCAAGATCATGTCATCAAAATGCTCCATTACCTTTGTCATCACAATCCTCCATGACACTTGGTATCACAATGCTCCATGCCATTGTCATCACAATGGACAATGACATATGTCATCACAATGCTCCCTGACACCTGTCTTCACAATACTCCATGACCTTGTCATCACAATGTTCCATGCCCTTGTCATCGCAATGTGCCATGCCCACTGTCATCACAATAATCCATGAAACTTGTCAGACCAATGTTCCATGCCCCAGTCATCTCAATGCACCATGCACTTGTCATCACAATGCTCAATGACCCACGTCATCAAAATCTTCCGTGAGTCCAGTCATCACAATGCTTCATGACCTTTGTCATCACAATGGTCCATTCCCTCGTCACACAAGGCTCTGTGACCTTTGTCACCACAATGCTCCATGTCCTTGTCATCACAAAGCTCCATGACGCATGTCATCATAATGCTTCATTGACTTCTCATCACAATGCTCCTAACCCTTGTCATCACAATGCTTCAAAACCCCTGTAATCACAATGCTCCATGCACCTTTTCATCAGAATGCTCCATGACCATTTTCATCAAACTGCTCCATGACCCCTGACATCACAATGTTCCATAAGCCCTGTAATCAAAATGTTCCATGACACTTTTCATCAATTTGCTCCATGACCCTGTCATCACAATGCTCCCTGCCCTTCTCATCACAATGCACCACGACCTTGTCATCAAAATGCTCCATGACCTTTGTCATCACAAAGCTCCATGACCCTTGGCATCACAGTGCTCCATTCCATTTCATCACAATGCTACATGAAACCTCTCATCCCATTGCTCCATTCCCTTTTCAGGACAATGCTCCATGACGCATGTCATCACAATGCTCGATACTCTTCTCATCACAATTCTGCATGCCCTTGTCATTACAATCCCCCATGACACATGTGTCACAGTGTTCCGTGCCCTAGTCATCACAATGCTCCATGCCGAATCTCATCACAATAATCCATGAAATTTTCAGACCAATATTCCATGCCCTTGTCATCACAATGCTCCATTACCCCTGTCATAACAATGACCCCTGCCATCACAATGTTCCATGGCCTTGTCATACAAGGCTCCATGACCCTTGTCATCACAGTGCCCCAAGACCCCTGTAATCCCAATTTTCCATGCCGTGTTGTCACAAAGATTCATGACGCATGTCATCAGAATGCTCCGAGGCCTTCTCATCACAATGCTCCATGCCCTTGTCATCACAATGCTCCAAGACCCCGGTAATCACAATGCTCCATGCCCCTTGTCATTACAGTGCTCCATGACGCTCGTCATCACAATCATCCGTGATATTCTCATCACAATGCTCCACGGTGTTGCCATCACAATGCTCCATGTCCCATGTCATCACAATTCTCCAAGTCCTTATCATCACAATGCTCCATGATACTTCTTATCACAATGTTACATGATATTTTCATCACAATTCTCCATGCACTTGTCATCGCAATGCTCTATGACCCCTGTAATCACAAAGCTCCATGTCCTTTTCATCACAAAGCTCCATGACGCATGTCATCAGAATGATCCATTGCCTCCACATCACAATACTCCATGCCCTTGTCAACACAATGTTCCATAACCCCTGTTATCAAAATGTTCCCTGACACTTTTCATCAATTTGCTCCAAGACCCTGTCATCACAATGCTCCCTGCCCTTCTCATCACAATGCACAAAGACCTTGTCATCAAAATGCTCCATGACCTCTGTCAACACAATGCACCACGCCCTTGTCATCAAAATGCCGCATGACTTTTGTCATCACAAAGCTCCATTACCCCTGTCATAAGAATGATCCATGACCCCTGCCATCACAAGGTTCCACGGCCTTGTCATCACAAGCCTCCACGGCCATGTCATCACAAGCCTCCATGACCCTTGTCATCACAATTCTCCAAGACCCCTGTAATCACAATGCTCCATGCCCTTGTCATCACAAAGCTCCATGACGCATGTCATCCGAATGCTCCATGGCCTTCTTATCACAATGCTCCATGCCCTTGTCATCACAATGCTCCAACACACCTTTAATCACAATGATCCATGCCACTTTTCATCTCAATGCTCCATGAACAGTGTCATCACCACTGACCGTGTCCATCACCATAATATTTCATGCTATTGTCATCACAATGAAATCAAAACGCTCAATGACCTCTGTCATCACAATGCACCAAACCCTTCTGATCACAATGTTCCATAACACTTGTCATCACAATGCCCCATGACGCTGGTCATCACAATTATCCATGGACTTCTCATAACAATGCTCCATGATCTTGGTCATCACAATGCTCAATACACTTATCATCACAATGCTCCCTGACAGTTGTCATCAGTATGCTCCTTGAACCCTGTCATGACAAGGCTCCATGCATTTTTCATCACAATGATCCATTCCCTTTTCATCACAATGCTCCAAGACCCCTGTAATCACAATGCTCCATGTCCTTGTCATCACAAAGCTCCATGATGCATGTCATCAGAATGCTCCATTGCTTTCTCATCACAATACTCCATGCCCTTGTCATCACAATGCTTCAAAACCCCTGTAATCTCAATGGTCCTTGCACCTTTTCATCAGTATGCTCCATGACCCTTGTCATCACAAGGCTCCATGGCCCTCTCATCACAATGCTCCAGGACCTTCTCATCACACTGCTCCATTCCCTTCTCATCACAATGCTGCATGACCCCTGTCATCACAGTACTCCATGAATATTTTCAGCCCAATGCTCCATGACCTTCTCATCACAAAGCTCCGTGACACATGTCATCACAATGCTACATGACCACAGTCATCAAAATGATCCATGCAACTTGTCATCAGAATGTTCCATGTGCTTGTCATCCCAATGCTCCATGACCCCTGTAATCACAATGCTCCTTGATGCTTGTCGTCACAGAGCTCCATGACACTTGTCATCACAATTCTCCATGCCTTTGTCAGCAAAATGCTACATGACCTTGTCATCACAATGCTCCATGGAATTTTCATCACAATTCTCCATTACCAGTGTCATCACAATCCTCCGTGAACCTTGGGATCACATTGTTTCATGCCCTTGTCATCACAATGCTCCGTGATTCTTGAAATCAAAATGTTCCATGACCTGTGTCATCACAATGCTCCAAACTCTTGTGATCACATTGTTCCATAACAATTGTCATCACAACACTCCATGATGCCTGTCATCACAATACTCCATGCCCTTGTCATCACAATGCTCCATGAACTTTGTCATCACAATGCTCAATACACTTGTCATCACAATGCTCCCTGACACTTTTCATCAGAATGCTCCTTGAACCCTGTCATGAAAAGGCTCCATGCCTTTTTCATCACAATGCTCCATGCCCTTTTCATCACAATGTTCCATGCCATTGTCATCACAATACTCCACAAGCTTGTCATAAGAATGCTCCATGACCCTTGTCATCACAATGCTCCATGACCCATGTCATCACAATGCTCCATGACACCTGTCATCACAATGCTCCATGCCCCTTGTCATTACAGTGCTCAATGACGCTCGTCATCAAAATTATCCATGGTCTTCTCATCACAATGCTCCACGGTCTTGCCATCACAATGCTCCATGACACTTCTCATCAAAATGTTACATGCTCTTGTCATCACAGTTCTCCATGCACTTGTCATCGCAATGCTCCATGATCCCTGTCATAGCAAGCTCCATGTGCTTTTCATCACAATGCTTCAGGAACTTGTCATCAAAATTCTCAATGGCCCTTGTCATCACAATCCTCCATGCCCTTGTCATCAAAATGCTCCATGACCCTTTTCATCACAATGCTCCAAACCCCTGTCATCACAATGCTCTATTAACTTTGTCATCACATTCCTCCATGACACTAGGCATCACATTGCTCCATGCCATTGTCATCACAATGGACCATGACATATGTCATCACAATGACCCCAGACCCCTGTCTTCACAGTACTCTATGACCTTCTCATCATAATGCTCCATGCTTTTCTCATCAGAATGCGCCTTGCCCACTGTCATCACAATAAACCATGAAACTTGTCAGAACAATGCACCATGCCCCTGTCATCAGAATGCTCCATACCCTTGTCATCACAATGTTCCGTGACTCCAGTCATCACAATGCTTCCTGACCTTTGTCATCACAATGGTCCTTGACCTCGTCATCACAAGACTCTTTGACCATTGTCACCACAATGCTCCATGAACTTTTCATCACAATGCTCTGTGACCGTTGTCGTCACAATGTTCCATGCCTTTGTCATCACAATGCTCCATGCGCTTCTCAGCACAATGCTCCATGACCCATGTCATCAAAATGCGCCATGCAATTGTCATCACAATGCTCCACAGCCTTGTCATCACAATGCTCCATAAACCTTGTCATCACAATGCTCCATAAACCTTGTCATCACAATGCTCCATGCACTTCTCATCAAAATGCTTTCTCACCACTGATATCACAATGTTCCATCAGTAGTCATCACAATACTCCCTCACCACTGTCATCACAATTTTCCATGACCTCTGTCATCACAATGCCACATGCCATATCATCACAATGCTCCATGACCCCTGACATCAAAATGTTCCATATCCTCTGTCATCAGAATGCTCCATCACCCATTTCATCACAATGCTCTTAGACCCCTGATATCACAGTGTTCCCTAACCACTGTCATCAAAATGTTCCATGACTCTTTTCATCAAATTGCTCCATGACCCTGTCATCACAATGCACCATGTCCATCATCATAATGCTTCATGCTGTTGTCATCACAGTGAAATCAATATGCTCCATGACCTCTGTCATCAAAATGCTCCAAACCCTTGTGATCACAATGTTCCATAACCATTGTCATCACAATGCACCATGACGCTCATCATCACAATTATCCATGGTCTTCTCATCACAGTGCTCCATGACCTTTGTCATCACAATGCTCAAAACACTTGTCATCACAATGCTCCCTGACACTTGTCATCAGTATACTCCTTGAACCCTGTCATGACAAGGCTCCATTCCTTTTTCATCACAATAATCCATACCATTTTCATCACAATGCTCCAAGAACCCTGTAATCACAATGCTCCATGACCTTTAATCACAAAGCTCCATGATGCATGTCATCAGAATGCTCCATGGCCTTCTCATCACAATGCTCCATGTCCTTGTCATCACAGTGCTCCAAGACCCCTGTCATCTCAATCCTCTGTTACTCCAGTCATCACAAGGCTTCCTGACATTTGTCATCACAATGGTCCATGTCCTCGTCACACAAGGCTCTGTGACCTTTCTCACCACAATGCTCCATGAACTTTTCATCACAATGCTCTGTGATCCTTGTCATCACATTGCTGCATGACTTTCTCAGCACAATGCTCCATGACCCTTGTCATCACAATGCTCCATGCGCTTGTGAGCACAATGCTCCATAACCCATGGCATCCCATTGCGCCATGCGCTTGTCATCACAATGCTCCACATTCTTGTCATTACAGTGCTCCAGAAACCTTATAACCACTATGCTCCATGCACTTCTCATCAAAATGCTCTCTCCCCCCTGTCATGACAATTCTGCATGACCTTATCATCACAATGCTCCATGAACCCTGACATCACAATGTTCCATAAACCTTGTCATCAAAATGCTCCATGACCCTTATCATGACAATGCTCCATGAACCCTGACATAACAGTGTTCCATAACCACTGTCATAAAAATATTCCATGATACTTTTCATCAAATTGCTCCATGACCCTGTCATCAAAATGCTCCATGAACTTTGTCATCACAAAACTCCATGACACTTGGCATCACAATGCTCCATGCCATTTTCATCACAATGCTTCATGACCCCTGTAATCACAATGCTCCATGCACCTTTTCATCAGAATGCTCCATGAGACTTCTCATCACAAGGCCCCATGGTTTTCTCATTACAGTGCCCCAGGACCTTGTCATCACAATGCTCCATTCCCTTCTCATCACAATGCCCCATTACCCTTGTCATCACAATACTCCATGAATATTTTCTTCCCAGTGCTCTGTGACCTTCTTATCACAATGCTCCATGACACTGTCATCACAATGCTCCATGACCACTGTCATCACAGAGCTCCATGACCCCTGACAACATGATGATATGGGAATCTTGTCATCAAAATGCTCCATGACCCTTGTCATCACAATGCTCCATGTCCTTGTCATCACAATGCTCCATGAAGCCTCTCATCACATTGCTCCACGCCATTGTCATTACAGTCCTCCATGATCCATGCATCACATTGTTCCGTGCCATTGTCATCACAATGCTCTATGCCCACTCTCATCACAATAATCCATGAAACTTTTCAGACCAATGCTCGATGCCCTTGTCATCCCAATGCTCCATTGCCCATGTCATAACCATGCTCCATGAACCCTGCCATCACAATATTCTACGGCCTTGTCATCACAAGGATCCAATACACCTGTAATCACAATGCTCCATGCCCCTTTTCATCAGAATGCTCCATGAGAATTGTCACCATAAGGCTACATGGTCCTCTCATCACAATGCTCCAGTACCTTGTTATCACACTGGTCCATGCCCACTTCATCAAAAGGCTCTGTGAAATTTGTCACCACAATACTCCATGAAATTTTCATCACAATGCTCTTTTACCCATGTCTTCACCATGCTCCATGCCTTTGTCAGCACAATGCTCCATGACACTTGTCAACACAATGCTCGATACTCCTTTCATCACAATGCTCCATGCCCTTGTCATCACAATGCTCCATGACCCCTGTCATCACAATGCTCCGTGACTCCAGTCATCACAATGCTTCATGACCTTTGTCCTCACAATGGTCCCTGCCCTCGTCACACAAGGTTCTGTGACCTTTGTCACCACAATGATCCATGCCCTTGTCATCTCTATGCTCCATGCCCACTGTCATCACAATAATCCATGAAACTTGTCAGACCAATGTTCCATGCCCCTGTCATCACATTGCTCCATGCCCTTGTTATCACAATGCTCCATGACCCCTGTCAACACAATGCTCCGTGACCCAGTCATCACAATGATTCATGACCTTTCTAATCACAATGGTCCATGCCCTCGTCACACAAGGCTCTGTGATCTTTGTCAACACAATGCTCCATGAAATTTTCATCACAATGCTCTGTGTCCCTTGTCATCACAATGCTCCATGCCTTTGTCAGCACAATGCTCCATGACATTTGTCATCAAAATGTTCCATGCGCCTATCAGCACAATGCTCCATGACACATTTCATCACAATGTGCCATGCTCTTTTCATCACAATGCTCCACATCCTTTTCATCGCTATGCTCCATAAAACTTGTCATCACAATGCTCCATGCACTTCTCATCAAAATGCTCTCTCACCACATATATCACAATATTCCATCACTAGTCATCACAATACTCGCTCATCCCGTCATCACAATGTTCCATGACCACTGTCATCACAGTGCTACATGCCCTTGTCATCACAATGCTCCATGACACGTGTCATCACAATGCTCCGTGACTCCAGTCATCACAATGCTTCATTAACTTTATCATCACAATGGTCCATGCCCTCGTCACACAAGGCTCTGTGACCTTTGTCACCACAATGCTCCATGTCCTTGTCATCACAAAGCTCCATGACACATGTCATCAGAATGCTCCATTGCCTTCTCATCGCAATGCTGTTGCCCTTGTCATCACAATGCTTCAAAACCCCTGTAATCACAATGCTCCATGCACCTTTTCATCAGCATGCTCAATGACCCTTTTCATCAAAATGCTCCATGACCCCTGACATCACAATGTTCCATAACTCCTGTAATCAAAATGTTCCACGACACTTTTCATCAATTTGCTCCATGACCCGGTCATCACAATGCTCCCTGCCCTTCTCATCACAATGCACCACGCCCTTGTCATCAAAATGCTCCATGACCTTTGTCATCACAAAACTCCATGACACTTGGCATCACAATGCTGCATGCCATTTCATCAAATGATACATGAAACCTCTCATCACATTGCTCCATGCCCTTGTCAGCACAATGCTTCATGACGCTTGTCATCACAATGCTCGATATTCTTCTCATCACAATGCTCCATGCCCTTGTCATTACAATCCCCCATGACACATGTATAACAGTGTTCCATGCCCTTGTCATCAAAATGCTCCCTTACCCCTGTCATAACAATGCTCCATGACCCCTGCCATCACAGTGTTCCACGGCCTTGTCCTCCAAGGCTCCATGACCCTTGTCATCACAGTGCTCCAAGACCTCTGTAATCACAATGTTCCAGGACCTTGTCATCACAAAGATTCATGACACATGTAATCAGAATGCTCCGTGGCCTTCTCATCACAATGTTCCATTCCCTTGTCATCACAATGCTCCAAGACCCCTGTAATCACAATGCTCCATGCCCCTTGTCATCACAGTGTTCCATGACGCTCGTCTTCACAATTCTCCACGTCCTTGTCATCACAATGCTCCATGACACTTCTCATCACAATGTTACATGATCTTGTCATCACAATTCTCCTTTCAATTGTCATCGCAATGCTCTATGACCCCTGTCATGGCAAGCTCCATGCGTTTGTCATCACAATGCTTCACGACGTTGTCATCAAAATTCTCAATGGCACTTGTCATCACAATGCTCCATTACCCTTGTCCTCACAATGTCCCAAGCCCTTGTCATCAAAATGCTCCATTACTTTGGCATCAAAATCCTCCATGACACTTGGTATCACAATGTGCCATGCCATTGTCATCACAATGGACAATGACATATGTCATCACAATGCTCCCTGACACCTGTCTTCACAATACTCCATGACCTTGTCATCACAATGTTCCATGCCCTTGTCATCACAATGTGCCATGCCCACTGTCATTACAATAATCCATTTAACTTGTCAGACCAATGTACAATGCCCCTGTCATCACAATGCTCCGTGACTCCAGTCATCACATTGCTTCATGACATTTCTCATCACAATTGTCCATGCCCTGGTCATCACAATGCTCCTTGCCCACTGTCATCACAATAATCCATGAAAATTGTCAGACCAATGATCCATGCCCTCTTCACACAAGGATTGGTGATCTTTGTCACCACAATGCTCTATGAACTTTTCATCACAATGCTCTGTGTCCCTTGTCATCACAATGCTCCATGCCTTTGTCAGCACAATGCTCCATGACACTTGACATCAATGGGCTCCATGCGCTTCTCAGCACAATGCTCCATGACCCATGTCATCACAATGCGCTATGCGCTTGTCATCACAATGCTCCACATCTTTTTCAACGCTATGCTCCATAAAACTTGTCATCACAATGCTCCATGCACTGCTTATCAAAATGCTCTCTCACCACATATATAACAATGTTCCATCACTAGTCATCACAATACTCCCTCACCCCTGTCATCACAATGTTCCATGACCCCTGTCATCACAGTGCTACATGCCCTTATCATCACAATGCTCCATGACCCCTGACATCACAATGTTCCATAACCACTGTCATCAAAATGTTCCATGACACTTTTCATCAAATTGCTCCATGACGCTGTCATCACAATGCTCCCTGCCCTTCTCATCACAGTGCACCACGCCTTTGTCATCAAAATGCCCCATGACTTTTGTCATCACAAAGCTCCATTACCCCTGTCATAACAATGATCCATGACCCCTGCCATCACAGGGTTCCACGGCTTTGTCATCACAAGCCTCCATGACACTTGTCATCACAATGCTACAAGACCCCTGTAATCACAATGCTGCATGCCCTTGTCATCACAATGCTCCAACAGCCCTGTAATCACAATGCTCCATGCCCCTTTTCATCTCAATGCTCCATGAACCCTGTAATCAAAATGCACCGTGTCCATCACCATAATATTTCATGCTATTGTCATCACAATGAAATCAAACTGCTCAATGACCTCTGTCATCACAATGCACCAAACCCTTCTGATCACAATGTTCCATAACACTTGTCATCACAACGCCCCATGAGGCTGGTCATCACAATTATCCATGGACTTCTCATCACAATGCTCCATGATCTTTGTCATCACAATGCTCAATACACTTATCATCACAATACTCCCTGACACTTCTCATCAGTATGCTCCTTGAACCCTGTCATGACAAGGCTACATGCATTTTTCATCATAATGATCCATTCCCTTTTCATCACAATGCTCCAAGACCCCTGCAATCACAATGCTTCATGTACTTGTCATCACAAAGCTCCATGACCCATGTCATCAGAATGCTCCATTGCCTTCTCATCACAATACTCCATGCCCTTGCCATCACAATGCTTCTAAACCCCTGTAATCACAATGCTCCATGCACCTTTTCATCAAATTGCTCCATAACACTTTTCATCAAAATGCTCCATGACCCCTGACATCACAATGTTCCATAACACCTGTAATCAAAATGTTCCATGACAATTTTCATCAATTTGCTCCATGACCCTGTCATCACAATGCTCCCTGCCCTTCTCATGACAATACACCACGACCTTGTCATCAAAATGCTCCATGACCTTTGTCATCACAAAGCTCCATGACCCTTTGTATCACAATGCTCCATGCCAATTCATCACAATGCTACATGAAACCTCTCATCACATTGCTCCATGCCCTTGTCAGCACAGTGCTCCCTGACGCTTGTCATCACAATGCTCGATACTCTTCTCATCACAATGCTCCATTCTCTTCTCATTACAATCCTCAATGACACATGTATCACAGTGTTCCTTGCCCTAGTCATCACAATGTTCCTTGCCGAAATTCATCACAATAATCCATGAAATTTTCAGACGAATGTTCCATGCCCTTGTCATCACAATGCTCCATTACCCCTGTCATAACAATGCTCCATGACCCCTGCCATCACCAGTTTCCACGGCCTTGTCATCCAAGGCTCCATGACCCTTGTCATCACAATTCTCCAAGACCCCTGTAATCACAATGTTCCATGTCCTTGTCGTCACAAAGATCCATGACACATTTCATCAGAATGCTCCATGGCCTTCTCATCACAATGCTCCATGCCCTTGTCATCACAATGCTCCAAGACCCCTGTAATCACAGTGCTCCATACCACTTTTCATCTCAGTGCTCCATGAACACTGTCATCACAATGCACCATGCCCATCATCATAATGCTTCATGCTCTTGTCATCAAAATGAAATCAAAATGCTCCATTACCTCTGTCATCACAATGTTCTAATCCCTTGTGATCACAATGTTCCATAACACTTGTCATCACAATGCCCCTTGACGCTGGTCATCACAATTATCCATGGTCTACTCATCACAATGCTCCATGACCTTTGTCATCACAATGCTCAACACACTTATCATCACAATGCTCCCGGATACTTATCATCAGTATGCTCCTTGAACACTGTCATGAGAAGGCTCCATGCACTTTTAAATACAATGATCCATTCCCTTTTCATCACAATGCTCCAAGACACCTCTAATCACAATGCTCCATGTCCTTGTCATCACATAGCTCCATGACGCATGTCATCAGAATGCTCCATGGCCTTCTCATCACAATGCTCCATGCCCTGGTCATCACAATGCTTCAAAACCCCTGTAATCACAATGCTCTATGCACCTTTTCATCAGTATGCTCCATGACTATTCTCATCACAAGGCTCCAAGGCCCTCTCATCAAAATGCTCCAGGACCTTCTCATCACATTGCTCCATTCCCTTCTCATCACAATGCTTCATGACTCCTGTCATCACAGTACTCCATGAACATTTTCAGCCCAATGCTCCATGACCTTCTCATCACAAAGCTCCATGACCCATGTCATCACAATTCTTCATGACCACAGTCATCAAAATGATCCATGCCACTTGTCATCAGAATGTTCCATGTGCTTGTCATCCCAATGCTCCATGACCCCTGTAATCACAATGCTACTTGACGCTTGTCATCTCAGAGCTCCATGACACTTGTCATCACAATTCTCCATTACCAGTGTCATCACAATCCTCCGTGAACCTTGGGATCACATTGTTTCATGCCCTTGTCATCACAATGTTCCATGATACTTGAAATCAAAATGATCCATGACCTCTGTCATCACAGTGCTCCAAACACTTGTGATCACAATGTTCCATAACAATTGTCATCTCAACGCTCAATGATGCCTGTCATCACAATAATCCATGCCCTTGACATCACAAAGCTCCAACAGCCCTGTAATCACAATGCTCCATGCCCCTTTTCATCTCAATGCTCCATGAACCCTGTCATCACAATGCACCGTGCCCATCACCATAATATTTCATGCTATTGTCATCACAATGAAATCAAAATGCTCAATGACCTCTGTAATCACAATGCACCAAACCATTCTGAACAGAATGTTCCATAACACTTGTCATCACAATGCCCCATGACGCTGGTCATCACAATTATCCATGGACTTCTCATCTCAATGCTCCATGATCTTTGTCATCACAATGCTCAATACACTTGTCATCACAATGCTCCCTGACACTTTTCGTCAGAATGCTCCTTGCACCCTTTCATGAAAAGGCTCCATGCCTTTTTCATCACAATGATCCATGCCCTTTTCCTCACAATGCTCCATGCCATTGTCATCACAATACTCCACAAGCTTGTCATCCGAATGCTCCATGACCCTTGTCATCACAATGCTCCATGACCCTTGTCATCACAATGCTCCAAACCCCTGTCATCACAATGCTCCATTACCTTTGTCATCACATTCCTCCATGACACTTGGCATCACAATGCTCCGTGCCATTGTCATCACAATGGACCATGACATATGTCATCACAATGCTCCCAGACCGCTCTCTTCACAGTACTCCATGACCTTCTCATCACAATGCTCCATATTCTTCTCATCAGAATGCACCTTGCCCACTGTCATCACAATAAACCAGGAAATTTGTCAGACCAATGCACCATGCCCCTGTCATCAGAATGTTCCATACCATTGTCATCACAGTATTCCGTGACTCCAGTCATCACAATCCTTCATGACCTTTGTCATCACAATGGTCCTTGAACTCCTCATCACAAGGCTCTGTGACAATTGTCACAATGCTCCATGAACTTTTCATCACAATGGTCTGTGACCGTTGTCATCACAATGTTCCATGCCTTTGTCAGCACAATTCTCCATGACCCTTGTCATCACAATGCTCCATGCGCTTCTCAGCACAATGCTCCATAAACCATGTCATCAAAATGCGCCATGCACTTGTCATCACAATGCTCCACAGCCTTGTCATCACAATGCTCCATAAACCTTGTCATCACAATGCTCCATAAACCTTGTCATCACAATGCTCCATGCACTTCTCATCAAAATGCTTTCTCACCACTGATATCACAATGTTCCATCAGTAGTCATCACAATACTCCCTCACCACTGTCATCACAATTTTCCATGACCTCTGTCATCACAATGCTACATGCCTCATCATCACAATGCTCCATGACCCCTGACATCAAAATGTTCCATGTCCTCTGCCATCAGAATGCTCCATCACCCTTTTCATCACAAGGCTCCAAGACCCATGACATCACAATGTTCCATAACCACTGTCATCAAAATGTTACATGACACTTTTAATCAAATTGCTCCATGACCCTGTCATCACAATGCACCATGTCCATCATCATAATGGTTCATGCTATTGTCATCACAATGAAATCAATATGCTCCATGACCTCTGTCATCAAAATGCTCCAAACCCTTGTGATCACAATGTTCCATAACCATTGTCATCACAATGCACCATGATGCTCATCATCACAATTATCCTTGGTCTTCTCATCACAGTGCTCCATGACCTTTGTCATCACAATGCTCCCTGACACTTGTCATCAGTATGCTCATTGAACCCTGTCATGACAAGGCTCCATGCCTTTTTCATCACAATGATCCATACCATTTTCATCACAATGCTCCAAGACCCTGTAATCACAATGCTCCATGACCTTTAATCACAAAGCTCCATGATGCATGTAATCAGAATGCTCCATGCCCTTCTCATCACAATGCTCCATGTCCTTGTCATCACAGTGCTCCAAGACCCCAGTCATCTCAATGATCTGTGACTCCTGTCATCACAAGGCTTCATGACATTTGTCATCACAATGGTCCATGTCCTCGTCACACAAGGCTCTGTAACCTTTCGCACCACAATGCTCCATGAACTTTTCATCACAATGCTCTGTGATGCTTGTCATCACCATGCTCCATGCCTTTGTCAGCACATTTCTCCATGAGCCTTTTCATCACAATGTTCCATGCGCTTGTGAGCACAATGCTCCATAACCCATGTCATCACAATGCGCCATGCGCTTGTCATCACAATGCTCCACATTCTTGTTATTACAGTGCTCCAAAAACCTTGTCATCAAAATGCTCCATGCACTTCTCATCAAAATGCTCTCTCCCCCCTTCATCACAATTTTCCATGATCCCTGTCATGACAATGCTACATGACCTTATAATCACAATGCTCCATGAACCCTGACATCACAATGTTCCATAACCCCTGTCATCAAAATGTCCCATGACAATTTTCATCAAATTGCTCCATGACACTTTCATCACAATGATCCCTGCCCTTCTCAACACAGTTCAACACGTGCTTGTCCTCAAAATGCTCCATGACCTTTGTCATCACAAAGCTACATGACCCTTGGCATCACAATGCTCCATGCCATTGTCATCAAAATGCTCCATGAACACTCTCATCACATTGTTCCATGCCCTTGTCATCACAGGCTCCGTGAAGTTTTCATCACAATGCTCGATGCTCTTCTTAACACAATGCTCCATGCCCTTGTCATTACAATCCGCCATGACCCATGTATCACAGTGTTCCGTGCCCTTGTCATCACAGTGCTCCATGCCCCCTCTCATCACAATAATCCATGAAGCTTTTCAGACCAATTCTCCATGCCCTTATCATCAAAATGCTCCCTTACCCCTGTTATAACATTGCTCCATGACACCTGCCATTACAATGTTCCACGGCCTTGTCATCACGAGGCTCCATAACCCTTGTCATCACAATGCTCCATGTCCTTGTCATCAAAAAGCTCCATGATGCATGTCATCAGAATGCTCCATGGCCTTCTCATTCATGATGCTCCATATCATTGTCATCACAATTCTCCTAGACCTCTGTATTCACAATGCTCAATGCCCCTTTTCATCTCAGTGCTCCATGAACGGTGTCATCACAATGCACCATGCCCATCATCATAATGCTTCATGCTATTGTCATCAAAATGAAATCAGAATGCTCCATGACCTCTGTCATCACAATGCTCCAAACCCTTGTGATCACAATGTTCCATAACACTTGTCATAACAACGCCCCATGATGCTCATCATCACAATTATCCATGGCCTTCTATTCACAATACTCCATGAACCTTGTCATCACAATGCTCAATACACTTGTCATCAAAATACTCGCTGACTCTTGTCATCAGTATGCTCCTTGAACCCTGTCATGACAAGGCTCCATGAATTTTGCATCACAATGATCCATGTCCTTTTCATCACAATGCCCTGTGACCCTTGTCATCACAATGCACCATGCCTTTGTCAGCACAATGATCCATGACACTTGTCATCACAATTCCCCATGTGCTTTTCAGCACAATGCTCCTTGAAACATGTCATCACAATGCACCATGCGCTTGTCATCACAATGCTCCATAAAATTGTCATCACAATGCTCCATGCACTTTTCATCAAAATGCTCTCTCACCACTGATATCACAATGTTCCATCACTAGTCTTCACAATACTCCCTCACCCCTGTCATCACAATGTTCCATGACCCCTATCATCACTATGCTACATGCACTTATCATCAAAATGCTCCATGACCAATGACATCACAATGCCCCATAATCCCTGTCATCAAAATGCTCCATTACCATTTTCATCACAATGTTCCATGACCGCTGACATCACAATTTTCCATAACCACTCTCATTAAAATATTCCATGACTTTTTCACCAGATTGCTCCATGACACTGTTAGCACAATGTTCCCTGCGCTTCTCATCAAAACGCTCAATGACCTTGTCATCAAAATGCTCCATAACCTTTGTCATCACAAAACTCCATGACACTTGGCATCACAATGCTCCATGCCATTGTCATCACAATGCTCCATGAAGCCTCTCATCACATTGCTCCATGCCCTTCTCATCACAAACCTCCATGTCACTTGTCATCACAATGCTCGATGCCCTTCTCATCACAATGCTCCATGTCCTTGTCATTACAATCCTCCATGACCCATGTATCAAAGTGTTCTGGGCCCTTGTCATCACAATGCTCCATGCCCACTCTCATCACAATAATCGATGAAACATTTCAGAACAATGCTCAATGCCCTTTTCATCACAATGCTCCATTACCCTTGTCATAACAATGCTCCAAACACCTGCCTTCACAAGTTTCCACGGCCTTGTCATCACAAGTCTCCATGACACTTGTCATCACAATGCTCCAAACATTGTAATCACAATTCTGCGTAAACTTGTCATCACAAAGCTCCATGACGCATGTCATCCGAATGCTCCATGGGCTTCTCATTCACGATGCTCCATGCCCTTGTCATCACAATGGTCCAAAACACATGTAATCACAATGCTCTATGCCCCTTTTCATCTCAATGCTCCATGAACCGTGTCATCACAATGCACCATGCCCATCATCATAATGCTTCATGCTATTGTCATCAAAATGAAATGAATAGGCTCCATGACCTCTGTCATCACAATGCTCCAAACACTTGTGATCACAATGTTCCATAACACTTGTCATCACAATGCCCAATGACGCTCATCATCACAGTTATCCATGGGCTTCTATTCACAGAACTCCATTACCTTTGTCATCACAATGCTCAATACACTTGTCATCACAATGCTCCCTGACACTTGTCGTCAGTATGCTCCTTGAACCCTGTCATGACAAAGCTCCATGCATTTTTCAACACAGTGATCCATGCCCTTTTCCTCACAATGCACCAAGACCCCTGGAATCACAATGCTCCATGCCATTGTCATCACAAAGCTTCATGACTCATGTCTTCAGAATGCTCCATGGCCTTCTCATCACCATGCTCCATGCCCTTTTAATCACAATGCTCCATTCCCATGTCATCAAAATGCCCCATGACCCCTGTCATCACAATACTCCATGAATATTTTCAGCCCAATGCTCCATGACCTTCTAATCACAATGCCCCATGAACCCTGTCATCACAATGCTCCATGACCCCTGTCATCAGAATGCTCCGTGACTCCAGTCATCACAAAGCTTCATGACCTTTGTCATCTCAATGTTCCATGCCATTGTCACACAAGGCTCTGTGACCTTTGTCACCACAAAGCACCATGAACATTTCATCACAATACTCTGTGACCCTTGTCACCAAAATGCACCATGCCTTTGTCAGCACAGTGCTCCATGACCCATGTCATCACAATGCGCCATGCACTTGTCATCACAAATCTCCATGAGGCTTGTCATCACAACGCTCGATGCACTTCTCATCATGATGCTCAATGCCATTGTCATTACAATCCTGCAGGATCTATGTATCACAGTGTTCCGTGCCGTTGTCATCACAATGCTCCATGCCCTTGTCATCACAATGCTCCATGAACCTTGTCATCACGATGCTCAAAACCCTTGTCATCAAAATGCTCCATTACCTTTGTCATCACTATCCTCCATGACACTTGGCATCACAATGCTCCATGCCATTGTCATCACAATGGACCATGACATATGTCATCACTATGCTCCCAGACACCTGTCTTCACAATACTCCATGACCTTGTCATCACAATGCTCCATGCCCTTGTCATCACAATGAGCCATGCCCACTGTCATCACAATAATCCATGAAACTTGTCAGACCAATGTTCCATGTCCCTGTCATCACAATGCTCCATGCACTTGTCATCACAATGCTCCATGACCCCTGTCATCACAATGCTCCGTGACTCCAGTCATCACAATGCTTTATGACATTTGTCATCACAATGATCCATGCCCTTGTCACACAAGGTTCTGTGACCTTTGTCACCACAATGCTCCATGCTCTTGTCATCAAAATGTGGCATGCCCCTGTCATCACTATGCTCCATGCCCTTGTCATCACAATGCTCCATGACCCTTGTCATCACGAAGCTCTAAGCCCTTGTCATCAAAATGCTCCATTACATTTGTCATCACAATCCTCCATGACACTTGGCATCACAATGCTCCATGCAATTGTCATCGCAATGGAGCATGACATATTTCATCAAAATGCTCCCTGACACCTGTCTTCACAATACTCCCTGACCTTGTCATCACAATGCTACATGCCCTTGTCATCACAATGCGTCATGCCCACTGTCATCACAATAATCCATGAAACTTGTCAGACCAATGTTCCATGACCCTGTCATCACAATGCTCAATTCCCTTGTCATCACAGTGCTCCAAGACCCCTGTAATCACAGTGCTCCATGCCACTTTTTATCTCAATGCTCCATGAACCCTGTCATCACAATGCACCATGCACATCATCATAATGCTTCATGCTATTGTCATCACAATGAAATCAATATGCTCCATGACATCTGTCATCACAATGCTAAAAACCCTTCTGATCACAATGTTCCATAACACTTGTCATCACAGTGCCCCATGATGTTCGTCATCACAATTATTAATGGTTTAATCTTCACAATGCTCCATGACCTTTGTCACCACAATCCTCAATACACTTATCACCACAATGCTCCCTGACACTTGTCATCAGTATGCTCCATGAACCCTGTCATGAAAAGGCTCCATGCCTTTTTTATCACAATGATCCATTTCCTTTTCATCACAATGCTCCAAGACCCCTGTAATCACAATGCTCCCTGCCCTTGTCATCACAAAGCTCCATGACACATGTCATCTGAATGCTCCATGGCATTCTCATCACAATGCTCCATGCCTTTGGCATCACAATGCTCCAAGTGCACTGTCATCACAATGCTCCGTGACTACAGTCATCACAGTGCTTCATGACATTTGTCATCAAAATGGTCCATGACCTCGTCACACAAGGCTTTGTGACCTTTGTCTCCACAGTGCTCCATGAACTATTCATCACAATGCTCTATGACCCTTGTCATCACAAAGCTCCATGACACTTGGCATCACAATGCTCCATTCAATTGTCATAACAATGCTCCATAAACCCTCTCATCACATTGCTCCATGCACTTGTCATCACAAATCTCCATGAGGCTTGTCATCACAACGCTCGATGCCCTTCTCAGCACAATGCTACATGTCCTTGTCATTACAATCCTGAATGATCTATGTATCACCGTGTTCCGTGCCCTTCTCATAACAATGCTCCATGACCCCTTCCATCACAAGGTTCCACGGCCTTGTCATCACAAGCCTACATGAACCTTGTCATCACAATGCTCCAAGACCCCTCTAATCACAATGCTCCATGCCCTTGTCATCGCAAAGCTCCATGACGCAAGTCATCAGAATGTTCCATGGCCTTCTCATCACAATGCTCCATGCCCTTGTCATCACAATGCTGCAAGACCCCTGTAATCACAGTGTTCCATGCCCCTTTTCATCTCAATGCTCCATGAACTCTGTCATCACAATGCACCGTGCCCATCACCATAATATTTCATGCTATTGTCATCACAATGAAATCAAAATGCTCAATGACCTCTGTCATCACAATGCTCCAAACCCTTCTGATCACAATGTTCCATAAATCTTGTCATCACAATGCCCCATGCGGATGGTCATCACAATTATCAGTGGTCTTCTCATCACAATGCTCCATGATCTTTGTCATCACAATGCTCAATACACTTATCTTCACAAGGTTCCTTGAAATTTCTCATCAGTATGCTACTTGAACACTGTCATGACAAGGCTCCAAGCAATTTTCATCACAATGATCCATGTCCTTGTCATCACAAAGATCCATGATGCATGTCATCAGAATGCTCCATGGCCTTCACATCACAATGCTCCATGTCCTTGTCATCACAATGCTACAAAACCCCTGTAATCACAATGCTCAAGCACCTTTTCATCAGAATGCTCCATGACACTTGTCATCACAAGGCTCCATGGTCCTCTCATCACAATGCTCCAGGACCTTGTCATCACAGTGCTCCATTCCCTTGTCATCACAATGCTCCATGACACCTGTCATCACAATACTCTATGTACATTTTCAGCCCAATGCTCAATGACCGTCTCATTACAATGCTCCATGACCCATGTCATCACAATGGTGCATGCCCTCATCATCAAAAGGCTCTGTGACATTTGTCACCACAATGCTCCATGAAATTTTCATGACAATGTTCTCTTACTCATGTCATCACTATGCTCCATGCCTTTGTCAGCACAATGCTCCTTGACCCTTGTCATCACAATGCTCCATGTGCTGGTGCGCACAATGCCCCATGACCTGTGTCATCACAGTGCGACATGCGCTTGTCATCACAATGCTCCACAAGATTGTCATCACAGTGCTCCATAAACCTTGTCGTCACAATGCTCCATGCACGTCCCATCAAAAGGCTCTCCCATCACTGATATCATAATGTTCCATCACTAGTCATCACAATACTCCCTCACCCCTGTCATCACAATGTTCCATGACCCCTGTCATCACAATGCTCAATGACACTTTTCATCACAATGCTCCCTGACCCCTGACATCACAATTTTCCATAACCCCTGTCATCAAAATGTCCCATGACACTTTTCATCAAATTGCTCCATGACCCTTTTATCACAGTGCTCACTGCCCTTCTCATCACAGTGCACCACGCCATTGTCATCAAAACCCTCCATGACCTTTGTCATCACAAAGCTCCGTGACACTTGGCATCACAATGCTCCATGCCATTGCCATCAAAATGCTCCATGAACCCTCTCAACACAATGTTACATGTCCTTGTAATCACAGGCTCCATGATGCTTTTCATCACAATGCTCGATGCTCTTCTTAACACAAAGCTCCAAAGCTTGTCATTACAATCCTCCATGACCCATGTATCACAGTGTTCCGTGCCCTTGTCATCACAATGCTTCATGGCCCCTCTCATCACAATAATCCATGAAAATTTTCAGAACAATGCTCCATGCCCTTGTCATGAAAATGCTCCATTACCACTGTTATAACAATGCTCCATGAAAACTGCCATTACAATGTTCCACGGCCTTCTCATCACAAGGCTCCATGACCCTTGTCATCACAAAGCTCCATGACGCATGTCATCAGAATGTGCCTTCGCCTTCTCATCACAATGCTCCATGACCTGGTCATCGCAATTCTCCAAGACACCTGTAATCACAATGCTCCATGCCCCTTTTCATCTCAATGCTGCATGAATCCTGTCATCACAATGCACCATGCCCATCATCATAATGCTTCATGCTATTGTCATCACAATGAAATCAAAATGCTCCATGACCTCTGTCATCACAATTCTCCAAACCCTTGTGATCACAATGTTCCATAACACTTGTCATCACAACGCCCCATGATGCTCATCATCACAATTATCCATGGTCTTCTATTCACAATACTCCATGACCTTTTTCATCACAATTCTCCATAAACTTGTCATCACAATGCTCCCTGACAATGGTCGTGAATATGCTCCTTGAAACCTGTCATGACAAAGCTCCATGCATTTTTCATCACAATGATCCCTGCACTTTTCATCACAATACTCCAAGACTACTGTAATCACAATGCTCCATGCCCTTGTCATCACAAAGCTTCATGTAGCATGTCTTCAAAATGCTCCATGGCCTTCTCATCACCATGCTCCATGCCCTTTTCATCACAATGCTCCATTCCCTTGTCATCAAAATGCTCCATGACCACTGTCATCACAATACTCCATGAATATTTACAGCCCAATGCTCCATGACCTTCACTTCACAATGCCACATGAACCCTGTCATCACTATGCTCCATGACCACTGTCATCACAATGATCCATGACCCCTTACAACACAATGATCCTGGACTCTTGTCATCAAAATGCTCCATGACCCTTGTCATCACGATGATCCATTCCCTTGTCATCATAATGCTCCATAACCCTTGTCATCAAAAGGCTCCAAGCCCTTGTCATCACAATGCTCCATTATATTTGTCATCACATTTCTCCATGACAATTGGCATCACAATGCTCCATGCCATTGTCATCACAATGGACCATGACATATGTCACCACAATGCTCCCTGACAACTGTCTTCACAATAATCTACGACCTTGTCATCACAATGCTCCATGACCCCTGTAATCACAATGTTCAGTGACGCTTGTCATCACAGTGCTCCATGACCCTTGTCATCAAAATGTTCCATGCATTTGTCAGCAAAATGCTTCATGAACTTGTCATCACAATGCTCCTTTCCCATTGTCATCAAAATCCTCGATGAAACTTGGGTTCACATTGCTTGATGCCCTTGTCATCACAATGCGCCATGTTCCTTGAAATGAAAATGATCCATGACCTCTGTCATCACAATGCTACATGCCCACTGTGATAGCAATAATCCATGAAACTTGTCAGACCAATTCTCCATGCCGCTGTCATCACAATGCTCCATGCCCTTTTAATCACAATGCTCCATTACCCCTCACATCATAATGTTCCTTGACTCCAGTCATCACAATGCTTTATGACAATTGTCATCACAATGGTCCATTCCCTCGTCATCACAATGCTCTGAAACACTTCTCATCACAATGCTCCATGCCTTTGTCAGCACAATGCTCCATGACTCTTGTCATCACAATGCTCCATGTGCTTCTCAGCACAATGCTCCAAGACACATGTCATCACAATGTGCCATGCACTTGTCATCACAATGCTCCACAACCTTGTCATCACAATGCTCCATAAACATTTTTATCACAATGCTCCATGCACTTCTCATCTAAATGCTCTCTCACCACTGATATCACAATGTTCCATCACTAGTCATCACAATACTCCCTCACCCCTGTCATCACAATGTTCCATGACACCTGCCATCAAAATGCTACATGCCCTTATCATCACAATGTTCCATGACCACTGACATCACTATATTCCATGACCCCTGTCATCAAAATGTTCCCTGACCCTTTTCATCAAATTGCTCCATGACCCTGTCATCACAATGTTCCCTGCCCTTTTCATCACAATGCACCACGCACTTGTCATCAAAATGCTCCATGACCCTTGGCATCACAGTAATCCATGCCATTGTCATCACAATGCTCCATGAACACTCTCATCACATTGCTCCCTGCCCTTGTCATCACAATGCTCAATGGCATTTTCATCACAATGCTCCATGCAATTGTCATCATCATACTCCTCAAGCTTGTCGTCCGAAAGCTCCATGAACCTTGTCATCACAATGCTCCATGACCCCTGTCATCACAATGCTCCATGACACCAGTTATCACAATGCTCCATGCCCCTTGTCACTACAGTGCTCCATGACGCCCATCATCACAATTATACATGGTCTACTCATCACAATGCTCCCCGGTCTTGCCATCACAATGCTCCATGCCCTGGTCATCAGTATTCTCCACGTCCTTGTCATCACAATGCTCTTTGACACATCTCATCACAATTTTACATGCTCTTTTCATCAAAATTCTCCATGCACTTGTCATCGCAATGCTCCATAACCCCTGGCATAGCAAGCTTCATGCGCATGTCATCACAATGCTTCACGAACTTTTCATCAAAATTCTCAATGACCCTTGTCATCACAATGCTCCATTACCTTTGTCATAACAATCCTCCATGACACTTGGCATCACAATGCTCCATGCCATTGTCATCACAATTGTCCATGGCATAGGTCATCACAATGCTCCCTGACACCTGTCTTCACAATTCTGCATGACGTTGTCATCACAATGCTCAATGGCCTTGTCTTCACAAGGAGCCATGCCCATTGCCATCACAATAATCCATGAAACATGTCAGACCAATGTTCCATGCCCCTGTCATCACAATGCTCCATGCCATTGTCATCACAATGATCCGGGACTCCAGTCATCAAAATGCTTCATGACCTTGGTCATCACAATGGTCCATGCCCTCGTCATCACAAGGCTCTGTGACATTTGTCACCACAATGCTCCATGAACTTTTCATCAAAATGCTTTGTGACACTTGTCATCACAATGCTCCATGCCTTTCTCAGCACAATGCTCCATGAACCTTGTCATCACAATGCTCCATGCCCTTGTCAGCACAGTGCTCCATGACCTTTGTCATTACAATGCTCCAAGCCCTTGTCATCACAATGCTCCATTACCTTTGTCATCACAATACTCCATGACACTTGACATCACAATGCTCCATGCCATTGTCATCACAATGGGCCATGACTTAGGTGTTCACAATGCTCCCTGACACCTGTCTTCACAAAACTGCATGACCTTGTCATCGCAATGCTCTGTGCCCTTGTCATCACAATGCGCCATTCACACTGGCATCACAATAATCCATGAAACTTGTCAGACCAATGCTACATGCCCCTGTCATCACAATGCTCCATGCCCTTGTCATCACAATGCTCCATGACCCCTGTCATCACAATGCTCTGTGACTCCAGTCATCACAATGCTTCATGACCTTTCTCATTAAAATGGTACATGCCCTCGTCATCACAAGTCTCTGTCACGTTTGTCACCACAATGCTCCATGAACTATTCATCACAATGCTCTGTGACCCTTGTCATCACAATGCTCTATGCCTTTCTCAGCACAATGCTCCATGACCCTTGTCATCACAATGCTCCATGCGCTTCTCAGCACAATACTCCATGACCCATGTCATCACAACGTGCCATGTGCTTGTCATTACAATGCTCCACATCCTTTTCATCACAATGCTGCTTAAACCTTGTCATTACAGTGTTCCATGCACTTCTCATCAAAATGCTCTCTCACCACTGATATCAAAATGTTCCATCATTATTCATTCCAACACTCCATCGCCCCTGTCATCACAATGTTCCATGACCCCTGTCATTAAAATGCTACATGCACTTATCATCAAAATGTTCGATGACCCCTGACATCACAATATTCCATAACCCCTGTCATCAAAATGCTCCATGACACATTTCATCACATAGCTCCATGACCCCTGACATCACAATATTCCATAACCACTGTAATCAAAATGTTCCATGACCCTTTTCACCAAATTGCTCAATGACCCTGTGATCACAATGCTCCCTGCCCTTCTCATCACAATGCACGTCACCCTTGTCATCAGAATGGTCCATGACATTTGTCATCACAAAGCTCCATAACTCTTGGCATCACAATGCTCCATGCCATTGTCATCACAATGCTCCGTGAACCCTCTCATCACATTGCTCCATGCCCTTGTCATCACAAAGCTCCATGACGCTTGTCATCACAATGCTCGATGCATTTCTCATCACAATGCTCCATGCCCTTGTCATTACAATCCGCCATGACCCATGTATCACAGTGTTGCGTGAACTTGTCATCACAATGCTCCATTCCCCCTGTCATAACAATGCTCCATGACACCTGCCATCACAAGGATCCACAGCCCTGTCAATACAAGACTCCATGACCCTTTTCATCACAATGCTCCAACAACCTGTAATCACAATCCTCCATGCAATTGTCATCAGAAAGCCTCATGACGCATGTCATCAGAATGCTCCGTGGACTTCTCATTCACTATGCTCCATGCCCTTGTCATCACAATGCTCCAAGACCCCTGTAATGACAATGCTCCATGCCCCTTTTATTCTCAATGCTCCAAGAACCCTGTCATCCCATGCACCATGCCCATCATCATAATGCTTCGTGCTATTGTCATCACAATGAAATCAATATGCTCCATGACTTCTGTCATCACAATGCTCCAAACATTTGTGACCACAATGTTCCATAACACTTGTGATCACAATGCCCCATGACGCTCCTCATCACAATTAACCATGGTCTTCTCATCACAATGCTCCATGAACTTTGTCATCACAATGCTCAATACACTTGTCATCACAATGCTCCCCGACATTTGTCGAGAGTATGCTCCTTGAACCATGCCATGACAAGACTCCATGCCTTTTTCATCACAATGATCCATGCCCTTTTCATCACAATGCTCAAAGTCCCCTGTAATCACAATGCTCCATTCCCCTTTTCATCACAAACATCCATGACACATGTCATCAGAATGCTCCATGGCCTTCTCATCACTATGTTCCATGCCCTTGTTATCACAGTGCTCCAAGACCCCTGTCATCACAATACTCCATGAATATTTTCACCCCAAAGCTCCATGATCTTCTCATCACAATGCTCCATGATCCCTGTCATCACAACGCTCAATGCTCCTTGAAATCAAAATGATCCATGACCTCTGTAATCAAAATGCTCCAAACCCTTGTGATCACATTGTTCCACAACACTTGTCATCACAACGCTCCATCATGCCTGTCGTCACAATACTCCATGCCCTTGTCATCACAATGCTCCAGAACATTGTCTTCACAATGCTCAATACACTTGTCATCACAATGCTACCTGACACTTGTCATCAGAATGTTCCTTGAACGCTGTCATGAAAAGCCTCCATGCCTTTTACATCACAATGCTCCATGCCCTTTTCATCACAATGCTCCATGCCATTGTCATCACATTACTCCACAAGATTGTCATCAGAATGCTCCATGACCCTTATCATCACAATGCTCCATGACCCCTGTCATCACAATGCTCCATGACCCCTGTCATCACAATGCTCCATGCCCCTTGTCATTACAGTGCTGCATGACGCTCGACATCACAATTATCCATGGTCTTCTAATCACAGTGCTCCAAGGTCTTGCCATCACAATGCTCCATGACACTTCTCATCAAAATGTTACATGAACTTGTCATCACAATTCTCCATGCACTTGTCATCGATATGTTCCATGACCCCTGTCATAGCAAGCTCCAAGTGCTTTTCATCACAGTGCTTCACGACATTGTCATCAAAATTCTTAATGGCCGTTGTCATCACAGTGCTCCATGCCCTTGTCATCACAGTGCTCCATGACCATTGTCATCAAAAAGCTCCAAGCCTTGTCATCACAATGCTCCATTACCTTTGTCATCACAGTCCTCCATGACACTTGGCTTCACAATGCTCCATGCCATTGTCATCACAGTGCACCAAGACATATGTCATCACAATGCTCCCTGACACCTGTCTGCACAATAATTCATGACCTTCTCATAACAATGCCCCATGCCCTTGTCATCACAATGTGCCATGCCCACTGTCATCCCAAAAATCTATGAAACTTTTCAGAACAATGTTCCATGCCCCTGTCATCACAATGCTCCATGCCCTTGTCATCACAATGCTCCGTGATTCCAGTCATCACAGTGCTTCATGACATTTGGCATCAAAATGGTCCATGCCCTCGTCATCACAGGGCTCTGTGAAATTTGTCACCATAATGCTCCATGAACTTTTCATTCACAATGCTCTGTGACCCTTGCCATCACAATGCTCCATGCCTTTGTCAGCAGAGTGCTCCATGACCCTTGTTATCACAATGCTCCATGCGCTTGTTATCAAAATTTTCCACAAACTTGTCATCAGAATGCTCCATAAAACTTGTCATCACAATGCTCCATGTACTTCTCATCAAAATGCTCTCTCACCACTGATATCAAAATGTTCCATAACTAGTCAACACAATACTCCCTCTCCCCTGTCATGACAATGTTCCACGGCCTTGTCATTACAAGGCTCCATGACCCTTTTCATCACAATGCTCCAAGAGCCCTGTAGTCACAATGCTCCATGCTATTGTCATCACAAAGCTCCATGACGCATGTCATCAATCTGCTCCATGGCCTTCTCATCACAATGCTCCATGCCCTTTTCATCACAATGCTCCAAGACACCTGTAATCAAAATACTCCATGCCACTTTTCATCTAAATGATCCATGAACTCTGTTATCACAATGAACAATGCCCATCATCAAAATGCTTCATGGTATTGTCATCACAATGAAATCAAAATGCTCCATAACCTCTGTCAACACAATGCTCCAAACCCTTGTGATCAAAATGTTCCATAACACTTGTCATCACAACGCCCCATGATGCTCATCATCACAATTATCCATGGTCTTCTCATCACAATTCTCCATGTCCTTTGTCATCACAATGCTCAATACACTTGTCATTACAATGCTCCCTGACACTTGTCGTCAGTATGCTCCTTGAACCCTGTCATGACAAGGCTCCATGCATTTTTCATCACAATCACCCATGCCATTTTCATCACAATGCTCCAAGACCCATGTAATCACAATGCTCCACACACAGTTTCATCAGAATGCTCCATGACACTTGTTATCACAAGGCTCCATGGTCATCTCCTCACAATGCTCCAGGACCTTGTCATCACAATGCTCCATTCCATTGTCATTGCAATGCTCCATGACCACTGCCATCACAATACTCAATGAATATTGTCAGCCCAATGCTCCATGAACTTCTCATCACAGTGCTCCATGACCCCTGTCATCACAATGCTCCATGACCACTGTCATCAGAGTGCTCCATGACACCGGAGAACACAATGATCCGGGACTCTTGTCATCAAAATTCTCCATGACCCTTGTCATCACAAGGATCCATGCCCTTGCCATCCCAATGCTCCATGACCCCTGTAATCACAATGCTCCATGACGCTTGTCATCACAGTGTTCCATGACACTTGTCATCAAAATGCTCCATGCATTTGTCAGCAAAATGCTACATGATCTTGTCATCACAATGCTCCATGCGCTTGTCATCACAATACTCCATTCCCATTGTCATCAAAACCATCCATGAACCTTGGGTTCACAATGCTTCATGCCCTTGTTATCACAATGCTCCATGCACCTTGAAATGAAAATGATACATGACTTCTGTCATCACAATGCTCAAAACCCTTGTGATCACAATGTTCCATAACATTTGTCATCACAATGCTCCATGATGCCTGTCATCACGATGCTCCATGATCTTTGTCATCACAATGTTCAATACACTTGTCATCACAATGCTCCCTGACACTTGTCGTAAGAATGCTCCTTGAACCCTGTCATGAAAAGGCTCCATGCCTTTTTCATCACAATGCTCCTTGCCCTTTTCATCACAAAGCTCCATGCCATTGTCATCACATTACTCCACAAGCTTGTCATCAGAATGGTCCATGACCCTTGTCATCACAATGATCCATGTCACCTGTCATCACAATGCTCTCTGCCCCTTGTCATTACAGTGCTCCATGACGCTCCTCATCACAATTACCCATGGTCTTCTCATCACAGTGCTCCACGGTCTTTCCATCACAATGCTCCGTGCACTGGTCATCACAATTCTACATGTCCTTATCATCAAAATGCTCCATGACACTTCTTATCACAATGTTACATGATCTTGTCAGTACAATTCTCCATGCATTTGTACTTCACAATGCTCCATGACCCCTGTCATAGCAAGCTCGGTGCGCTTTTCATCACAATGCTTCACGACCTTCTCATCAAAATTCTCAATGGCCCTTCTCCTCACAATGCTCCAAGATCTTGTCATCACAGTGTTCCATGACCCTTGTCATCACGATGCTCCAAGCCCTTCTCATCACAATGCTCCATTACTTTGTCATCACAATCCTCCATGACACTTGGCATCACAATGCTCCATGCCATTGTCATCATAATGGACCATGACATATGTCATCACAATGCTCCTTGACAACTGTCTTCACAATACTCCTTGACCTTGTCGTCACAATGCTCCATGCACCTGTCATCACAATGCGCCATGCCCACTGTTATCACAATAATCCATAAAAACTGTCAGAGCAATGCTCTATGCCCCTGTCATCACAATGCTCCATGCCCTTGTCATCACAATGTTCCATGACCCCTGTCATCACAATGCTCCGTGACTCCAGCAACCACAATACTTCATGACTTTGTCATCAAAATGGTCCATGCCCGCATCATCACAATGTTCCGTGACCTTTGTCATCACAATGCTACATGCAATTATCATCACAATGCTCCATGACCCCTGACATCAAAATGTTCCATATCCACTGTCATCAAAATGTTCCATGACAGTTTTCATCAAATTGCTCTATGACCCTGTCATCACAATGCTCCCTGCCCTTCTCATCACAATGCACAACGCCCTTGTAATCAAAATGCTCCATGACCTTTGTCATCACAAAGCTCCATGACCCTTGGCATCACAATGCTCCATGCCATTGTCATCACAATGCTCCATGAACACTTTCATCACATTGCTTCATGCCCTTGTCATCACAAAGCTCCATGACACTTGTCATCACAATGCTCAATGACCTTCTATTCACAATGCTCCATGCTCTTGTCATTACAACCCTCCATGTCCCATGTATCACAGTGTTCCTTGTCCTTGTCATCATAATGCTCCAAGACCCCTGTAATCACAATGTTCCATGCCCTGGTCATCACAAAGCTTCATGACGCATGTCATAAGTATGCTCCATGGCCTTCTCATCACAATGCTCCATGCCCTGGTCATCACAATGCTCGAAGGCTCCTGTAATCAAAATGCTCCATGCCCCATTTCTTCAGAATGCTCCATGAGACTTGCCATCACAAGGCTCCATGGACTTCTCATCACAATGCTCCAGGACCTATTCATCACGATGCTCCATTCCCTTGTCATCACAATACTCCATGAATATTTTCAGCCAGTGCTTCATGAACTTCTCATCACACTGCTCCATGACCCCTGTCATCACAATGCTCCATGACCACTGTCATCACAATGCTCTATGACCCCTTACAACACAATAATCCAGGACTGTTGTCATCACAATGCTCCATGATCATTGTCATCACAGTGCTCAATACACTTGTCATCACAATGCTCCCTGACACTTGTTGTCAGAATGCTCCTTGAAACCTGTCTTTAAAAGGCTCCATGCAATTTTCATCACAATGATCCATGCCCTTTTCATCACACTGATCCATGCCATTTTCATCAGAGTACTCCACAAGCTTATTATCAGAATGCTCCATGACCCTTGTCATCACAAGCTCCATGACACGTCTTCACAATGTTCCATGACCCATGTCATCACAATGCTCCATGACGCCTGTCATCAGAATGCTTCATGCCCCTTGTCATTACAGTGCTCCATGACGCTCATCATCACAGTTATCCATGGTCTTCTCATCACAGTGCTCCACGGTCTTGCGATCACAATGCTCCATTCCCTGGTCATAACAATGCTCCATGTCCCTTGTCATCACAATTCTCCACGTCCTTGTCATCACAATGCTCCATGACACTTCTCATCACAATGTTACATGCTCTTGTCATCACAATTCTCCATGCACCTGTCATCACAATGCCCCATGACACCTGTCATAGCAAGATACATGCCTTTTTCATCAAAATGCTTCATACATTTTCATCAAAATTCTCAGTGTCCGTTGTCATCACAGTGCTCCATGCCCTGGTCTTCACAATGCTCCATGTCCCTTGTGATCACAATGCTCCAAGCCGCTGTCATCACAATGCTCCATTACCTGTGTCATCACAATCCTCCATGACACTTGGCATCAAAATGTTCCATGACATTGTCATCTCCATGGACCATGACATATGTCATCACAATGCTCCCTGTCACCTGTCTTCACAATATTCCATGACCTTGAAATCAAAATGCTCCATGCCCTTGTCATCAAAATGCACCATGTCCACCATCATCACAATAATCCATGAAACTTGTTAGACCTATTTTGAATGCCACTGTCATCACAATGTTCCATGCCCTTGTCATCACAAAGCTCCATTACGCATGTCATCAGAATGCTCCATTGCCTTCTCATCACAATGCTCCACCCACTTGTCATCACAGTGCTCCAAGACCACTTTAATCACAATGCTCCATGCCCCTTTTCATCTCAATGCTCCATGAACACTGTCATCACAATGCACCATGCCCATCATCATAATGCTTCATGCTATTGTCATCACAATGAAATCAAAATGCTTCATGAACTGTCATCACAATGTTCCAAACCCTTGTGATCACAATGTTCCATAACACTTGTCATCACAACGCCCCATGACGCTCGTCATCACAATTATCCATGGTTTTCTCATCACAATGCTCCATGACCTTTGTCATCACAATGCTCAATAAACTTGTCATCACAATGCTCCCTGACACTTGTCGTCAGTATGCTCCTTGAACCCTGTCATGACAAGGCTCCATGCCTTTTCCATCACAATGATCCATGCCCTTTTCATCACAATGCTCTAAGACCCTTGTAATCACAATGCTCCATGCCCTTGTCATCACAAAGCTCCATTACGCATGTCATCAGAACGCTCCATGGTCTTCTCATCACAATGTTCCATGCCCTTGTCATCACAATGCTCCAAGACCCCTGTAATCACAATTCTCCATGCACATTTTCATCAGAATGCTCCATGAGACTTGTCATCACAAGGCTCCATGGTCTTCTCATTACAATGCTCCAGGACCTTGTCATCACAATGCTCCATGACCCATGTCATCACAATACTCCATGAACATTTTCAGCCCAAAGCTCCATGACCTTCTCATCTCACTTCTCCATGACCCTTGTCATCACAATGCTCCATGACCACTGTCATCACAACCCTCCATGACCCCCTGACAACACAGTGATCCGGGACTCTTGTCATCAAAATGCTCCATAACCCTTGTCATCACAATGATCCATGCCCTTGTCATCCCAATTCTCCGTGACCCCTGTAATCACAGTGCTCCGTGACGCTTGTCATCACAGTGCTCCGTGACCCTTGTCATCACAATGCTCCATGCCTTTGTCAGCAAAATGCTCCATGACCTTGTCATCACAGTCCTCCATGAACCTTGGGATCACATTGCAACATGCTCTTGTTATCTCTGTCTTTATTTTCTGGTTTTTACAGATTTTCGGATGTCCATTTTGAGTGGTGGGAAATCACAATTCTTTGTAGTGTGGATTTGCATTGTGGGCTTGCTTGATTGGCCAAAAAGGGCGTATGCATTTTCTCCTGAATATATTCAGCAGAAAATGCATACGCCCTTTTTGGCCAAGTGCATCATTGTCGAAGTCGTTATGCTTTTCCTGTGCTTTAAAGGTGATTCCAATTTACCACTTGAAATATGTTTTGTGCAATTCTGCCTCATTTTCAAGTCTGCTTCGTTGCCTTCCCTCAACAGATTTTTGGAAGAAAGTTGTCCTTTATAACTCTGCAGGTTTGTGAATTGCTGTGCCCCTGAGCTCCAATTTTCAACTCGTGTTTTTGTGAGCTGACCGCAAATCCACAATTTTGCTACAGGACCTATACTGGTTCCGGGGGTGCAGACTGACGCTTTGGTTAATTCTTCCTTCCAGAGGGGAAGTTAGAGTGACATGTGTCAGTCCAAATTCCTACAGCTACTCTCTGATTGGTTCTCCCTCTTCCCTTTCATCCACTGCACAATTTGCAAACTGTGCAAAGCAGGAGCTTACATGGGCTGACTCTCCAAGTTGGGAGATTGATAGTAAAGCAGTTGGAATGCCAAACTGGAGCACAAGGAGAGGAAAAAATTAGGAGCCTTTTACAAATCTTTTGCCATCACAGGGTGTCCATTCTCTAAGTTTCCCATACATGTTATAACTGTATTGATATTCCCTTCTACCTGGAGAGTTGGGACCCATGGAATGGGTGGCATGCATTACTGCTTTAAAGGGTCTGCATTTTCTCACCCTATCTCACCAGTCCTCTCAACCCCAAGTGTCCAGCCTTATGTCTCATCTAGCTGTCTTTGCAGATAGGGTCATTCCAGGTTTCATCAGAACCCCTGAAGGAATTGTGTAAGAATTTCGCTGTTCTTTTTTGTTTTGTTTTTGAAATTCATTTTTATAATGGGGTTGAGCTGATTTTCACCGACATGTTTATGCCGGTCTAGACACACTTGATTCCCTTTTGGAGACATATCAATATACAGGTTTTAAGATTCTTACTAGTCAGATATATTCCTGTGCTGGGAATTGGGGTTTTGAGTCCCGTTCACTGAGGAAGGTGTAGGTTTTGTCTATTCTGTATTTGCTTCATGGAATGCTACATGTGCTAATATCAAACTCTGGTTTTATGCATCACCCCACCTCTCCTTCCCCCTTAAGCAGGCATAAGAGTGTTTCCTCAATGTAAGACTCTGTTCTCTTTCCTCAGTTCATGTGTAGCCATGTTTACAGGGCCTTCATAAGTGATATCTTATGGTAAGTTTCTTTTTCTGTGTGACTTATTTCACTTAGAATCATCGTACCTAAATCCACTCATTATGCTGCTACTGGCCTTATGACATTGATTTCATGTCTGAGTGATATTCCATTGTACAAAATTACCACAAGTTCTTTACAAAAATTTCTCTTTCCTGGAATATTTAAGTTGTACTGAAGTTGAGGTTCTTGTATGCAGAGCAGCCCTAAACTTTGGGGTGCCTGTGTATTGTTGATATTTAGTCTTCCCAAGATATATGCCCATGAGTGGAAGTGCCCTATGCTCGGTAGCTTTGTATTTTAGATGTTTTAGGAAACAGCATACACTTCTTCAGAGTGGCTCTTGGATATTTATATCCCACCCATCAGCGTGACTAGCTCCATGGCCTCCATGGCCTCTCCTGCATTTCTGGTTTGTACACATTTTTTGGATGGCCTTTCTGAGCAGTGGAAATTGAGACTTCTTTGTTGTGCAGATTTGCATTTCCCGCTTGCTTGGTTGGCCAAAAAATCTGTATGTGTTTTTTTCCTGAAGTTATTCATGAAAAAAACGCATACACCCTTTTGCCCAACTACATCATTTTAGAAATTCTGCTGCTTTTCATATGCTTTAAATGTGAGTCCAATCTACCTTTTGAAATCTGTTTCCTGCAATTCTGCCTCTCATTCAGATCCTCGTCGTTGCCTTACCTGAATATATTTTTGGACGTTGCTTATCATTTTTATCTTTGCAGGTCTTTGAATTGTCTGCTCCTGAGCTCCATTTTGCAACTCGCTTTTTTGTGAGCTGGCCGCCAAACCATTGTATTGCTTCCGGCCCTATTCTGGTTCTGGCGAGGCAGGTTGAGCCTTTGGTTAATTTTTCTTCCTAATGGGAAATTAGAGTGACATGTGCCTGTCAAAACTCCTACAGCTAGTCTCTCATTGGTTACCCCTCTTCCCGTTTATCCTCTGCACATATTGCAAACTGTGTGAAACAGGAGGTTAAAGGTGCTGATTCTCCAAGTGGGGAGATTGTTAGTAATTTGGCTGGAATGGCGAACCCCAGCACCAGGAGATCAAAAATGAGGTGCATTTTAGACCCTTTTCCTGATCACACGGTGTACATTCGTCTCGGTCTCCCAGGCATGTTTTTGCTGTCAGAAGATTCCCTTGAACCTGCAGATTTGGGACCCATGGAATGGGAATCAGGCAGTATTTCTTTTAAAGGTCTGCATTTCCTCACCCAGCCCCTCTAACATCTCTTAGCGTGCATAGCTTCCTGCCTTATATATCATCCTGCTGTGGGTCTACATGTGTTCAATCCATGTTACATCATAGCCCTTCAACAAAAGTTGTAAGAAATTTTGTCTGTCTCACTGTTTTTCTAAATCTTTTTAAATTTATTTTTATATTGGTTACAGCTGATTTTCAAAGCTCTGTTTTTTGCTGCTGTACATCCACTTGATTCATGTACTGTGAGACAACAATAAATTCTTTTTCAGATGCTTACCATTCATATGTATTATTTTCCAGTGACTTGAGTTGGCTGAGTGCAGTTCTTTGAGGTACCGTGTAGGCCTTGCCAGTTATTCAATATGGTACCTGGAATGGTATCTTTGCTAATTTCAACCTCCGGGATAATACCTCACCCTTCCTCACCTTTCCCATTTAGCAGCCTTATATCTATTTTCTACATATTTGACTATGTTTCTGTTTTGTAATTTATTTCATGTGTAGCCATTTTTGATTCCACCTTTAAGTGACATCTTATGATATGTGTCTTTTTTTTCTGACATACGTCACTTAGAATGATCGTATGTAACTCCTCCAGAGTTTTTACAACTGGCCTTATTTCATTGATTTCTGGATGAGTAATATTCCACTCTACATAAGTACCCCATCTCTTTTATCCATTTTATCATTCCAGGGACATTTAGGTTATATCCAAGTTGAGGCCCTTTTTAACAGAGAGGTGGTAAACGTTGGGGTGCCTGTTTTCTGTTGATTTTTGTTTTTCCCAAGGTATACACCCATGAGAGCAAGTGCCCTATGCCCTGGATCTCATGTTTTAGATGTTTTAGCAAACACAATACACTTCTCCAGAGTGGCTGTTGGCAAATTACATTTCCACTATCAGCCTCACAGGGCTCCCTTTTCTCCTCACCCTGTCCTGCATTTCGGGTGTTTACATTTTATGTGGATGGCCCTTCTGACTGATGTGAAGTGATACATTTTGTAGTATTGATTTCCAGTGCCCACCTGTTTGGTTGGATAAAATGTGTGTATGGCCTTTACTTGAATATATTCAGAAAAATTGCATACGCCCTTTTTGGCCAACTGCATCATTGGCGATGTTCAGCCCCTTTTCTTGTGCTTTAATGGGGAGTCCTTTCTACCTCTTCAAATCTGTTTCCTGCCACTCTCCCTTGCTTACAAGTCCTTTTCTGTGACTTACCTCAAGACATTTTTTGACGATAGATATTTTCAACTCTGCAGTTTCATGAATTTTAGTGCCCCTGAGTTCCATATTTCAACTTGTGTTTTACGAAACTGGACACAAAACAGTGGGATTTCCTCTAGTCCTATTCTGTTTCCATGGGCAATTCTAGCCTTTGATGGATTTGTCTTCCGGATGGGAAATTAGAGTGGCATGTGTCTGTCCAAACACCTAGGACATGTCTCTAAATTTTTCTCATCCTTCCACTTCATCCTCTGGACAAATTCCAAACTGTGTGCAACAGGATGTTGAAGGTGCTGATATCCCCAAGTGAGGAGATTGTTAGGAAAGATGCTGGAGGGGTGAACCCTAGCACCAGGCGATGAGGAGATGAGGTGCCTTTTCCAACCTATTTCCGATCAAACGGTGTACCATCCTCTAGGTGTGACAGGCATGTTTTAGCCGTAGGAATGGTCCCGGGCATGTAAGGAGAACACCAGGGATTTTTCCAAATCAGTGCCTCCCCGAATCCCAAACTGGGGAATTTTTAAGCTACGGCTACACATATGTCCATTAAGGGCCTTGGGAAATAGGCACAGTCCAAACTTTAGATGATTGAAATCTTCAGAGTCAGAAGTGCTCACCATCGGCCTTGCTTAGGTTACATTTTATCTGTCATTGATAGATGATGTCAATAAAAATATCTATTCTTTTCCAGATTATTTCCCCTTATAGGTTATTGCAAAATATTCAGTGTAGTTCCCTGTGCTATACAATAGTTCCTTGTTGATGATCTGTTTTACACATAGGAGTGTGTATGTGTTAATCCCAAACTGTTAACTTATCCCTTCTCCTACCTTTCCCCTTTGGTAACAATAAATTATAAGATTTTATACTTCTCAGATATGGGGAAGCTGAAAGAGAGGTAACATTTTCAATGGAAAAGCATTCAAAACAAGATTGAAGCTTCAGCCAAGAGTATTCGATGTACATCCTTGGGAATAAATCACTTCATTTCTCTAATGTTGACTTGACAAATAAGACAGACGTCTTCACTAAACTTGCTTATAGAAAAGTGATGGAAATATTAAATGTAAGTCTTAGAAACATCTTATTTTACCCGAGCCTTATACACTGCTCTAGGTTGACTACAGTTTGGCTCACACATCTGTTCATTGAAGTTACAATGTTCTCAATTTCTGTTACTGATCCTCCAGAGTGGACCCCAACAGGAGTCCCCGTGCCCAGTGTCATTGGAGCCAACAGATCAAGACTGAGTTTGGTTCAGAAGCAAAGGAAACTTTATATTTTGAAAACAGAATGGAGAGGTCAGAGCGTGCACTCCCCCGTGGGCTGTGGGCTGGGCTGCTGTGTAGGGATCCCGGCAGCGTCAGCAGGAGGGAGGTGATGGAGCTCTCGAAGGCTGGGTTGGCTGCAGCTCAGGCTCTACGTCGCAGAGTCTGCATGGGACCCCGCTAGCTGAGGTGTCAACCCAGCCATTCTGCACTAGGAAATCGGGTCTGAAGTGCCGGGTGTGGGACCTCTGCATGCGGAACCCTAGGAGCACGTGAAATTAGACAAAGCACAAAGGAAAAACAGGTTAGACTTTATTTTATTGCCCAGGTTCTCTTTTTATCTCCCAGGAATTTTTAATGAACGTTGCCGGAGACGAAGACCTCCTCTGCTTTTTGTCCTGTTGCTCATTCTTGGGGTGCTGAGGGTGCAGACCCCTCTTTTGTAACTGCTTCATGCTGAGGTGGGAGCCCTCATACACGGGGGGAGGGGCAAATCTTCTCCCCAGCAGCCTCCAGGTGAGGATGATTGTCCCCAGGACTCCTGCCTCACTGGTCTTCCACCTAAGCACCAGCATTGGAAGTGTTATAGATTCTAATGACCTTTAAGGGTCCAGGAAAGAGATGCACAGTGATGCTGCGGTGGCAGGTTTCACCCCACCCCACATTTGTTCGGCGACCTTCGGCTGACGGTTTTTGCCAGCCTAGATGCACTGACCAGTAGTCTGTGCTTTCTTTAATTAGGTCCTTGAATTAATGTACAAACAGCACCATGTGTCAGAGCCCTGCCCGCTCAACTCCGAGACAGTCCAGGTTCAGTGGTGATCCAGGACCATGACGTCCACTGAGTCAACGGCCTTTTGAAGTAGCCAGCAGTCCAGCCGGTCATATTGGCCACCGTCACCGTGTTGTCTGTAGGGTTTTCTATGGTGAAATCGTGATATACGTTTCCTCCGCCAAGCTTGTTAGCTCCCGTCTGGGTGCAGTAAGTCCTCCAAGCAGTAGTCTGCTCTTTCGAGGTACAGACTTGTTTTCTGAGAGAAACTCCAGGTCAAGTGATGTTCACACGTGTCTTCTTGGGGCCCCATTGCCCCCGTTTGTCTCTCTGGAGGTTGGAGTTGGAGGGCCTCATCACTCGAGGTCAGTGTGTCCACAGAGTGACCCCTGCAACTTCAGGGCATGATGGGTGGTTAGGATCACCACGTGGGGTCCTTTTCCCTTAGGAGGGAGCTGGTCTTGTGGGCTGCTGATTTCCAGCTTTTTAGATACCCCAGTACCCTGGCCTGATGGGGCGGGGGGCAAAGCCCTTGGTGACCATAGTTTATCATACCTGAAGGGCATTCTTGTGTTGCCCCATTACAAGTGGTCCCAGTTTTTGCACTAAGGCTCCAAGGGTGTTTAACATTTGACCGGGTATGTAAAGGTCAAAGGGTTTAGCTAAATTAGGGAGTTCCTGGGCAAGGGTCTGAATTGACTGCTCTTTCCATTCTTGAAAGGCTGCTTCTGGATTCTATTCAAAAGGATCATCATCTTTTCGTGTCAGTGTTTCATGTAGAGGCCCAGCTATTAGACTGTAGTTAGGGATCCAGATGCAGAAAACCTTGGCCTCCCCAGGAACCCCTAAGCTGTCTTCTAGTTTTAGAAGAGGTAAGGCTGCAAATGGCTTCTTCCCTATCCTGGGATGCGTTTCTCCGTATATCTGTGAGAATGAAGCCCAGGCATGTCACCTTAGCCTGGAATATTTGAGCCTTTTTCTTGGACACCTTTTATCCTTCCTTGGCTAGGTAGTTTAGAGGCGTCTTTAGTAGGCCTGGCGATCAGAATGTCATCTGCATATTGAAGGAGGGTTCCCTTTTACAGAGGTAGAACTTTTAGGTCTTTAGAGGACATTTCCCCAATGATTGTGTGGGGATTTTTGAACCATTGGGGCAGGACGGCCCAGCATTATTGCTTTTGTTGCATGCTGTGTCCTGCCACTCACAAGCCAAAAGTTCTTGTTACTCTGAGATGAATGGAATACAGAAGATGGCATCATTGAAGTCTAATACAGAATGCCATGGCCTGGTGGATGTTAGAATGACCAGCAGGGTGTAGGAAATAGGAGCTACTTGATGTATATCCTCGGTGGCTTCACTGACTGTCCTGATATACTTTACCAGGTCTCCAGCAGCCCATGGGGCTCTCCTGGTCAGGCCAATCACAGGATATGGAGCTCACCTGGGCTGCACACCCCACCGCACAGCCCACGGGGCTCTCGTGGTCAAATCCCTCCCAGGGTATGGAGCTCACCTGTGCAGCTACCCAGCAGCCCATGGGGCTCTCATAGTCAGGCCCTTACCAGGATACGGAGCGCCCATGGGCATGTACCACAGTAGGGCTGGACACACAGGAACCGTGCACATAGCCCAACTTGCAGAGAACCCCAGCTCACCTGTCGCTCACAGCTGACACAGAACACCTCAGAGCAGGACTTGAACTAACAAACAGCAGCTCTGACAGGTCTGTGACCCTGGGTATCACTCTGTGTGGCCTCTCTCTGCCTGCTCTTCCAGACACTTCCACTGCAGCCAGGGCAACAGGCCTCTGTCTCCACCCACCATCACTCCTCTCCCTGACTCCTGGGTTCCTCTCGTTAGGATAGGGTCTTCGTGAATTTGTTTTCCACTCATGGACCACATAATATGATAAGAAAATAAGCCGCAGCTGCAGCCCCTTGTCTATCCTGACTCTCTAGAGCCCACACCTGTTCCTTGGGCCTGGCCCGTTTAGCAAGGCTCATTTTCTGCAACTGTGAGCCCCAGAGGGGTGACTATTGGCTGATTTGGGCAGCCTGACACCGCCTGCCAGCCCTCACCAGGTGTGCCTGGGTTGAGGTCAATATAAACACCTCTCCAGTCAGCAAGAGCTCTTGTAGCTGTGCCTGACGCCATATTATCTGCCCCGTCAGCAGTGTCGGTGCTGGGGTGGTGGGAGGGAGTGAGGGGCCGTGGCTCTGTGTGTGGTCCACTGTGAGTGGGGCTCTGCTGGACTTCCTGCAGGAGTTGCCAGGCTGCCACCTGCTAAAGAATAGGATGTGTCACCCATACCGGCCGCTGGAATTTCTCCCCAGGCAGAGGTGAGGAAGTAAAAAAGCAGTGGGGGCCGTGGCAGGAGGGGTATCTCAGGCAGGGAAATGGAAAGCTTCCAGAAGAGCATCTGGTGCCAGGACCATCCTGGCTGTCCTGCAGGCACCACGTCGGCCTGCATGCTGTCGCTGGTGTGGCTCCACAGCCCTTCCTCTAGGCTTGCAAGTTCTTGTACATATTCAGGTGTTATACCTGGAAAGGGTGGGAAGATTTCAGCTGCAGCAGGACTTGGGCTCAGCTCACATTTACTCACAGACGCCTCGACATAGTCCCCCAGCTTTTCAATGAGGATTCTCCTGGGGGGGGGGGAGCGCTGCTGACTGCATGGGAGATGATTTCCCACTTCTGACCAACTTAAGAATTTTTTACCACTGGAGCAAGTGCCCTGATACGATTTTCCTCTGTAAAACTGGTGGGTTCTGTTTTTTTTTTTTTTTTTCCTTTTTTCTTTTTGGTTCAAGGTAGGTTTTATTTATTCCTCTTTTTTTTTTAATTTAGAGATATAAACATGGAAATAATGCATTAATATAAAGACGTCTATATGAAGGGAAAAATGTTTTTTCTGTTTTATTTTATTAAATGTTATTTATTTATTTTTAATTTTTTAAAATTTATTTATTTCTTTTATACAGCAGGTTCTTATTGGATATCTATTTTATACATATAAGTGTGCACATGTGAATCCCAGTCTCCCAATTCATCCCACCACCACCCTCACATGACGTTCCCCCCTTGGTGTCCATATGTTTGTTCTCTACATCTGTGTCTCTATCTGTGCCCTGCCAACCGGTTCATCTGTACCAATTGTCTAGGTTCCACATATATGCATTAATATACAATATTTGTTTTTCTCTTTCTGACTTACTTCACTCTGTATGACAGTCTCTAGATCCATCAAGGTCTCTACAAATGACCCAATTTCATTCCTATGTATAGCTGAGTAATATTCCATTGTATATATGTACCACATCTTTATCAGTTCGTCTGTCTGTGGGCACTTAGGTTGCTTTCATTACCTGGCTATTGTAAATAGTGTTGTAATGAATATTGTGGTGAATGTGTCTTTTTGATTTATGCTTTTCTCTGGGTATATGCCCAGTAGTGGGATTGCTGGATTATATGGTAATTCTATTTTTAGTTTTTTAAGGAACCTCCATTCTGTTCTCCATAGAGACTGTATCGATTTACATTCCCAACAATAGTGGAAGAAGGTTCCTTTTCTCCACACCCTCTCCAGCATTTGTTGTTTGTAGATTTTCTGATGATGCCCATTCTAACAGGTGTGACGTGATACCTCATTGTAGTTTCGATTTCCATTTCTCTAATAATTAGTGATATTGAGCAGATTTTCATGTGCGTCTTGGCCATCTCTATGTCTTCTTGGAAGAAATGTCTATTTAGATCTGCTTCCATTTTTGTACTGGGTTTTTTGCTTATTAATGTTGACCTGCATGAGCTGTTTATATATATTGGAGATTAATCATTTGTCCATTGATTCGTTTGCAAATATATTCTGCCTTTCTGAGGGTTGTCTTTTCGTCTTGTTTGTAGTTTCCTTTGCTTTGCAAAAGCTTTTACGTTTCATTAGGTCCCATCTGTTTAGCTTCTTTTTTTTTTTTTCACTACTATAGGAGGTGGATCAAAAAAGATCTTGCTGTGATTTACGTCAGAGTATTCTTCGTAAGTTTTCCTCTCAGAGTTTTATACTGTCCGGTCTTACATTAAGGTCTCTAATCCATTTTGAATATATTTTTATGTATGGTGTTGGGGAGTGTTCTAATTTCATTTTTTACATGTAGCTTTCCATATTTCCCAGCACCACTGATTGAAGAGACTGTCTTATCTCCATTGTATAGTCTTGCCTCCTTTGTCATAGATTAGTTGACCATAGGTGTGTAGGTTTATCCCTGGGCTTTCTTTTTTTTTTTTTTTTTCCTATTACACGTTTATTGGAGTATAATTGCTTTACAATGGAGTGTTAGTTTCTGCTGTATAACAAAGTGAATCAGCTATACATATACAAATATCACCAGATCCCCTCCCTCTTGCCTCTCCCTCCCACACTCCATATCCCACCTCTTTATGTGGTCACAAAGCACCGAGCTGATCTCCCTGTTCTATGTGGCTGCTTCCCAGTAGCTATCGGTGTTACATGTGGTAATGTATTTATGTCCATGCCACTCTCTCACTTCGTCCCAGCTTACCCATACCCTTTCCGGTGTCCTCAAGTCCTTTCTCTACTTCTGTGTCCTTAATCTTGTCCTGCCACTAGGTTCTTCATAATCTTTTTTTTTTTCTTCATTAGATTCCGTATATCTCTGTTAACATACAGTATTTGTTTTTCCCTTTCTGACTTACTTCACTGTGTAGGACAGATTCTAATCCATCCACCTCAGTACAAATAACTCAGTTTTGCTTCTTTTTATGGCTGAGTAATATTCCATTGTATATATGTGCCAGATCTTCTTTATCCATTCATCTGTCGATGGACACTTAGGTTGCTTCCATGTCCTGGCTATTGTAAATAGAGCTGCAATGAATATTTTTGTACATAACTCTTTTTGAATTATGGTTTTCGTAAGGCAAATTCCCAGTAGTTGGATTGTTGTGTCGTATGGTACTTCTATTGTTAGTTATTTAAAGGAACCTCCGTACTGTTCTCCCTAGTGCCCATATCAATTTACATTCCCACCCACAGTACAAGTGTGTTCCCTTTTCTCCAATAAAGGCCTCTCCATCATTTATTGTTTTGTAGATTTTTTTGATGATTGCCACTCTGACAGCTGTGAGGTGATACCTCACGGTAGTTTTGATTTGCATTTCTCTAATGATTAGTGATGTTCAGCATCCTTTCATGTGTTTCTTGGTAATCTGTATATCTTCTTTGGAGAAATGTCTATTTAGGTCTTCTGCCCGTTTTTGGATTGGGTTGTTTGTTTTTGTGATATTGAGCTACATGTGGTGCTTGTAAAGTTTGGAGATTAATCCTTTATCAATTGCTTCATTTGAAAATATTTTCTCCCATTCTGAGGGTTGTTTTTGCATCTTGTTTATGTTTTCTTGTACTGTGTAAAAGCTTTTAAGTTTCATTAGGTCCCATTTGTTGATTTCTGTTTTTATTTCCATTTCTGTAGGAGGTGGGTCAAAAAGGATCTTGCTGTGATTTATGTCATAGTGTGTTCTGCCTATGGTTTCCTCTAAGTGTTTTATCGTGTCTGGTCTTATATTTAGATCTCTAATCAATTTAGAGTTTATTTTTGTGTATGGTGTTATGGAGTGTTCGAATTTCATTCTTTTATGTGTAGGGGTCCAGTTTTCCCAGCACCAATTACTGAAGAGACTGTCTTTTCTCCATTGTATATCCTTAGCTCCTTTGTCATAGATGAGATAGCCATAGGTATGTAGGTTTATCTCTGATCTTTCTGTCCTGTTCCATTGATCTGTGTTTATGCCAATCTACATACACTTGATTCCATTATGGAGACATATAAATACATAGGTTTCAAGATTATTAGCAGTCAGATATATTCCTCTTCAGTGAATGGGGTGTTTTGTGTCCAGTTCATTGAGAAAGGAGTAGGTCTTGTCTATTACATATTTGGTATATGGAATTTTATCTGTGCTAATTTCAAACTCTGCTTTTACACATCACCCCACGTCACCATTCCCCTTAAGGAGGCATAAGTGTGTTTTCTAAATGTGTAACTCTGTTTTCTATTGAAATTCAGTTCATGTGTATCCATGTTTACATTCCCTCTATAAGTGATATATTACAATATGTTTCTTTTTCTTTGTGGCTCATTTCCCTTAGCATCATCATACCTAAAGCCACTCATTATGCTGCTATTGGCCTTATGACATTGATTTTATGTCTGAGTGACATTCCATTGTATATAAGTACCACGACATCTTTATCCATCATTTTCCCTTTCCTGGGATATTTAAAGTGTACCAAAGTCGAGGTTCTTGTAAACAGAGCAGCCCTAAACTTTGGGCTGGATGTGTTTTGTGGATTTTTAATTTTCCCAAGATACACGCCCATGAGTGGAAGTGTGCTATGCTCTGTAGCTCTGTTTTAGAAAACAACATACAGTTCTCCAGAGAGCCTGTTGGCAATTTACATCCTGTTCATCGGCGTAACCAGGCTCCCTTTTCTCCATGGCCTGTCCTGTATTTGTGGTTTTTACACTATTTGCGGATGGCCCTTTTGACCAGAGGTAAGTGACACTTCTATGTAGGGTGGATTTGCAATGCCTGATGGCTTGCTTGGCTAAAAAGGGCGTATGCATTTTTTTCCCGAATATATTCAAGAAAATACACATACTGCCTTTTCGGCCAAGGGCAACATTGTCGAAGTTCTGTCGCTTTTCATGTGCTTTAAAGACGACTCCAATCTACCTCTTGAAATCTGTTTCCTTCAATTCTGCCTTGCTTTCAAATCCTCTTCACTTCCTTACCTCAATATATTTCTGGATGATAGTTGTCCTTTATAACTCTGCAAGTTTGTGAATTGCTGTGCCCCTGATTTCCATTTTTCAACTTGCTTATTTGTGAGCTGGCTGCAATACCGCAGGATGGCTTTAGGCCCTAGTCTGGTCCCGGGGTTGCAGGCTGAGCCTGTGTTTAATTATTCTTCCTGATGGGAAACTAGAGTGACATGGGCCCATCCAAACACCTGCAGCTAATCTCTCATTTGTGTCCCCTCTTCCTGTTCATCCTCTGCACAATTTGCCAACTGTGCATAACAGGAGGGTAAAGGCGCTGACACTCCAAGTGGGGAGATTTTTAGTAATGCAGATGGAATGGCGAAGCCGAGCACGAGGAAATGAAAAATGAGGTACCTTTTAGAAAACTTTCCCGATTACACAGTGTACCATCCACTGGGTTCCCCAAGCATGTCTTAACTGTAGGAAGGTTCCCTTAAACCTGGAGAGTTTGGCCCACTAGAATGGGTAGCACACAGTATTGCTCTAAGTGGTGTTCTTTTGCTCACACAACCTCTGCAATCTTGTCAGACCCAAGTGTCCGGTCCTATGTCTCATCCAGCTGTGGATGTAAAGGTGGTCAATCCAGGTTGCATCACAGGCCCTGAACGTAAGTTTTAAGACTTTCTCCCTGTTTCGCTGTTTTATCATTTTGCTTTTGAAATTTATTTTTATAATGGGGTTTAGCTGAATTTCAGTGCTGTATTCATGTCATTATACACACACATGATTCATTTATGGAGACATGAGAATACATATGTTTTAAAATTCTTACTAGTCAGATATATTCCTCTTCAATGAATAGGGGTTGTTGAGTCCAGTTCATTTTGCTGGGAGTAGGTGCTGTCTATTACATACTTGGTTTATGGAACGATATCTGTGCTAATTAAGGACTCTGGATTTATGCATCACCCCACCTCGCCTTTCCCCTTAATCAGGAAGAAGTTTGTTTTCTAAATTTGTGACTCTGTTGTGTTTGTAATTCAGTTCATGTGTAGCCATATGTACATTTCCGCTATGAGTGATACCTTATGATAAGTTTCATTGTTCTGTTGTCTTTCCTAACTCAGTTCATGTGTAGCCATGTTTACAGGACCTTCATAAGTGATATCTTCTGATAAGTTTCTTTTTCTCTGTGACTTATTTCACTTAGAATCATCGTACCTGAATCCACTCATTTTGCTGCTACTGCCCTTATGAGATTGATTTCATGGCTGAGGGATATTCCATCGTACGTAAGTACCACAATTTCTTGAAGCATTTTTGTCTTTCCTGGGATATTTAAGGTGTACCCAAGTTGAGGTTCTTGTAAGCAGTGCAGCCCTAAATTTCGGGGTGGCTGTGACTTAGTGATTTTCAGTTTTCCCAAGGTATCTTCCCTAGACTGGAAGTTCCCTTGGCTCTGTAGCTCTATTGTTTACTTGTTTTTTGGAACACAATGCACTCCCCCAGAGAGGCAGTTGGCAGTTTACATCCTGCCCTTCATCATAACTAGGCTCCCTGTTCTCCAGCGCCTGTCTTGACTTTGTCGTTTTTACACATTTTGCGAAGTCCCTTTTGACCTGTGGGAAGTGATACATCTTTGTAGTGCAGATTTGCATTGCCTGCCTAGTTGCTTGGGCAAAATGGGCATAAGCGTTTTCTCCTGAATATATTCAGGAGAAAACGCATATGCCCTTTTTGTCCAAGTGCATCATTGTCGAAGTTGTGCCCCTCTTCCTGTGCTTTAAAGGCGATTCCTATGTACCTCTTGAAATCTGTTTCCTGCTATTCTGGCTCGCTTTCAAGTCGGCCTCGTTGCCTTCCCTCAACAGATTTTTGGACGATAGTTGTCCTTTTTTACTCTGCCAGTTTGTGAATTGCTGTGCCCCTGAGCTCCATTTTTCAACTCGTTTTTTATGAGCTTACCGCAAGTCCAAAATTTTGGTTCCGGAACTATACTGGTTCCTGGCGGGTTGCTGAGACTTTGGTTAATACTTCTTCCTGCCGGGAAATTAGAGTGACATGTGCCCGTCTAAATGCCTAACAGCTACTCTCCCATTGGTTCTCCCTCTTCCCTTTCATCCTCTGCCAAATTGGCAACCTGTGCGAACCAGGAGTTTAAAGGGGCTGTCTCTCCAAGTTGGGAGATTGATAATAAAGCAGTTGGAAAGTCAAACCGAAGAACCAGGAGAGGGACTATTAGTTGAGATTTAGAACCCTTTCGTATTCACAGTGTGTCCATTCTCTAGGTTTCCAGTACAAGATATAGCTGTAGTAATATTCCCTTTAACCTGGAGAGTTGGGACCCTTGGAATGTGTGCCACACATACTTGATTTAAATGGTCTGCATTTGCTCACCGAATCTCACCAATCCTTTCAGTCCCACGTGTCCAGCCTTATGCCACATCCAGCTCTCGTTGTAGATAGGGTCATTCCAGGTTTCATCAGAGACCCTGAGGAATTGTAAAGAACTTCCCTGTTTTTTTGTTTTGTTTTTGAAATTCCTTTTTATAGTGGATTTGAGCTGATTCTCACTGCCATGTTTATGCCAGTCTAAACACAACTGATTCCCTTACGGACACATATCAATACATAGATTTTAAGATTCTTACTAGTGAGATATATTCCTCTGCGGGAAATATGCGGTTTTGAGTCCCTTTCACTGAGAAAAGTGTAGGTCTTGTCTATTCCGTATTTGGTTTTTGGAACGTTACTTGTACTAATATCAAACTCTGGTTTTATGCAACACCCCACCTCTCATTCCCCCTTAAGCAGGCATAAGAGTGTTTTCTATATGTGACACTTTTTTCTCTTTCCTAACTCAGTTCATGTGTAGCCATGTTTACAGGACTTTCAAAGGGTTATATTATGATTAGTTTATTTTTATCTGTTACTTATTTCACTTAGAATCATCGTACCTGAATCTACTCATTTTGCTGCTACTGGCCTTATGACATTGATTTCATGGCTTAGGGATATTTCATCGTATATAAGAAACACAATTTCTTGAACCGTTTTGTCTTTCCTGGGATATTTAAGGTGTACCCAAGTTGAGGTTCTTGTAAGCAGTGCAGCCCTGAATTTTGGGGTGGCTCTGTCTTATTGATTATCAGTTTTCCCAAGGTATATCCCCTATACTGGAAGTGCCCTAGGCTCTGTAGCTCTGTTGTTTGCTTGTTTTAGGGAACACACTGCACTCCGCCAGAGAGGCAGTTGGCAATTTCCATCCTGCCCATCAGCATAACTAGGCTCCCTTTTCTCCAGGGCCTTTCTTGCCATTCTCATTTTTACACATTTTGCGGATGTCCCTTTTGATCGGTGGGAAGTGATACTTCTTTGTAGTGCAGATTTGCATTGCCCGCTTGCTTGCTTGCCCAAAAAGGGCGTATGCGTTTTCTCCTGAATATATTCAAGAGAAAATGCATACGCCTTTTTTGGCCAAGTGCATCATTGTCGAAGTTGTGCCCCTCTTCCTGTGCTTTAAAGTTGATTCCAATGTACATCTTGAAATCTGTTTGCTGCTATTCTGGCTCACTTTCAAATCCGCCTCATTGCCTTCCCTCAACAGATTTTTGGACGACAGTTGTCCATTATTACTCTGCCAGTTTGTGAATTGCTGTGCCCCTGAGCTCCATTTTTCAACTCGTTTTTTGTGAGCTGACCGCAAAGCCAAAATTTTGGTTCAGGACCTATATTGGTTTCCGGAGGGTGGCTGAGACTTTGTTTAATTCTCATTCCCCCCGGGAAGTTAGAGTGACATGTTCCTGTCCAAATGCCTAACAGCTACTCTCTCATTGGTTCTCCCTCTTCCCTTATATCCTCTGCCAAATTGGCAACCTGTGCGAACCAGGAGGTTCAAGGGGCTGTCTCTCCAAGTTGGGACATTGATAGTAAAGCAGTTGGAAACTCAAACCGGAGCACCAGGAGAGGGACTATTAGTTGAGTTTTAGAAACCTTTCGTATTCACAGTGTGTCCATTCTCTAGGATTCCCGTACATGTTATAGCTGTAGTAATATTCCCTTCAACCTGGAAAGTTGGGACCCTTGGAATGTGTGCCACACATTATTGCTTGAAATGGTCTGCATTTGCTCACCGAATCTCATGAATCCTCTCAGTCCCAAGTGTCCAGCCTTATGCCACATCCAGCTGTCGTTGTAGATAGGGTCATTTCAGGTTTCATCAGAGCCCCTGTAGGAATTGTAAAGAATTTCCCTGTTTTTATTTTGTTTTTGAAATTCCTTTTAATAGTGGGTTTGAGCTGATTCTCACTGCCATGTTTATGCCTGTCTAGACCCACATGATTACCTTACAGAGACATATCAATACATAGTTTTTAAGATTCTTACTATTCAGATATGTTCCTCTGAGGGAAATATGGTGTTTTGAGTCCCTTTCACTGAGGAAAGCGTAGGTCTTGTCTATTCCGTAGTTGGTTTTTGGAACGGTACCTGTACTAATATCAAACTCTGGTTTTATGCATCACCCCACCTTTCCTTCAACCTTAGGGAGGCACAAGAGAGTTTTCTAAATGTGAGACTCTGTTCTCTTTCCTATCTCAGTTCATGTGTATCCAGCCATGTTTACAGGACCTTCGTAAGTGATATCTATGATAAGTTTCTTTTTCTCTGTGACTTATTTCACTTAGAATCATCGTATCTGAATCAACTCATTTTGCTGCTAATGGCCTTATGACATTGATTTCATGGCTGAGGGATATTCCATCTTACGTAAGTAACACAATTTCTTGAACCATTTTTGTCTTTCCTGGGATATTTAATGTGTACCCAAGTTGAGGTTCTTGTAAGCAGTGCAACCCTAAATTTGGGGTGCCCCTGTTTTATTGATTTTCACTTTTCCCAAGGTATATTCCCTAGACTGGAAGTGCCCTTGGCTCTGTAGCTCTGTTGTTAACTTGTTTTAGGGAACACACTGCACTCCTCCAGAGAGGCAGTTGGCAATTTACATCCTGCCCATCAGCATAACTAGGCTCCCTGTTCTCCAGGGCCTGTCTTGCCTTTCTGGTTTTTGTACATTTTGCCGATGTCCCTTTTCATCGGTTGGAAGTGATACTTCTTTGTAGTGCAGATTTGCATTGCCCGCATACTTGCTTGGCCAAAAAGGGCATATGCGTTTTCTCCTGAATATATTCAGGAGAAAAGGCTTACGCCCTTATTGGTCAAGTGCATCATTGTCGAAGTTGTGCCCCTCTTCCTGTGCTTTAAAGGCAATTCCAATGTACCTCTTGAAATCTGTTTCCTGCTATTCTGGCTCGCTTTCAAGTCTGTGTCATTGCCTTCCCTCAACAGATTTTTGAACAATAGTTGTCCTTTATTACGCTGCCAGTTTGTGAATTGCTGTGCCCCTGAGCTCCATTTTTCAACTCGTTTTTTGTGAGCTGACCGCAAGTCCAAAATTTTGGTTCAGGAACTATACTGGTTCCCAGCGGGTGGCTGAGACTTTGGTTAATTCTTCTTCCTGCCGGGAAATTCGAGTGACTTATGCCCGTCCAAATGCCTAACAGCTACACTCTCATTGTTTCTCCCTCTTCCCTTTAATCCTCTGCCAAATTGGCAACCTGTACGAACCAGGAGGTTAAAGGGGCTGTCTGCCCAAGTTGGGAGACTAATAGTAAAGCAGTTGGAAAATCAAACCGGAGCATCAGGAGAGAGATTATTAGTTGAGTTTTAGAAACCTTTCATATTCACAGTGTGTCCATTCTCTAGGTTTCCCATAGATATTATAGCTGTAGTAATATTCCCTTCAACCTGAAGAGTTGGGACCCTTGGAATGTGTGACATGCATTATTGCTTTAAATGGTCTGCATTTGCTCACCGAATCTCACCAATCCTCTCAGTCCCAAGTGTCCAGCCTTATGCCACATCCAGGTGTCGTTGTAGATAGGGTCATTCCAGGTTTCATCAGAGCCCCTGAAGGAATTGTAAAGAATTTCCCTGTTTTTTTGTTTTGTTTTTGAATCTCCTTTTTAGAGTGGTTTTGAGCTGATTCACACTGCCATGTTTATGCCCGTCTAGACACACATGATTCCCTTACAGAGACATATCAATACATAGGTTTTAAGATTCTTACTAGTCAGATATATTCCTCTGCGGGAAATATGGGGTTTTGATTCCCTTTCACTGAGGAAGGTGTAGGTCTTGGCTTTACCGTAGGTGGTTTTTGGAACGGTACATGTACTAATATCAAACTCTGGTTTTATGCATCACCCCACCTCTCCTTCCCCCTTAAGCAGGCATAAGAGTGTTTTCTAAATGTGAGACTCTGTTCTCTTTCCTAACTCAGTTCATGTGTAGCCATGTTTACAGTACCTTCATAAGTGATATCTTATGTTAAGTTTCTTTTTCTCTGTGACGTATTTCACTTAGAATAATCGTACCTGAATCAAATCATTTTGCTGCTACTGGCCTTATGACATTGATTTCATGGCTGAGGAATAATCCATCGTACGTAAGTACCACAATTTCTTGAATCATTTTTGTCTTTCCTGAGATATTTTAGGTGGACCCAAGGTGAGGTTCTTGTAAGCAGTGCAGCCCTAAATATTTGGGTGGCTCTGTCTTACTGATTTTCAGTTTTCCCAAGGTATATTCCCTAGACTGGAAGTGCCCTCGGCTCTGTACCTCTGTTGTTTACATGTTTTAGGTAACACAATGCACTCCTCCAGAGAGGCAGTTGGCAATTTACATCCTGCCTTTCAGCATAAGTTGGCTCCCTGTTCTCCAGGGCCTGTCTTGCCTTTCTGTTTTTTTACACATTTTGCGGATGTCCCTTTTGACTGGTCGGAAGTGATACTTCTTTGTAGTGCAGATTTGCATTGCCCGCTTGCTTGCTTGGACAAAAAGTGCGTATGCGTTTTCTCCTGAATATATTCAGGAGAAAACGCATACACCCTTTTTGGCCAAGTGCATCATTGTGGAATTTGTGCCCCTCTTCCTGTGCTTTAAAGGTGATTCCAATGAACCTCTTGAAATCTGTTTCCTACTATTCTGGCTCCCTTTCAAATCTGCCTCGTTGCCTTCCCTCAACAGATTTTTGGACGATAGTTGTCCTTTATTACTGTGCCAGTTTGTGAAATGCTGTGCCCCTGAGCTCCATTTTTCAACTCGTTTTTGATGAGCTGACCGCAAGTCCAAAATTTTGGTTCAGGACCTATACTGGTTCCCGGCGGGTGGCTGAGACTTTGGTTAATTCTTATTTCTGATGGGAAATAGAGTGACATGTCGCCGTCCAAATGCCTAACAGCTACTCTCTCATTGGTTCTCCCTCTTCCCTTTCATCCTCTGCCAAATTGGCAACCTGTGCGAACCAGTAGTTTTGAGGGGTTGTCTCTCCAATTTGGGAGATTGATAGTACAGCGGTTGGAAAGTCAAACCGGAGCACCAGGAGAGGGACTATTAGTTGAGTTTTAGAAACCTTTCGTATTCACATTGTGTCCATTCTCTGGGTTTCCCATACATGTTATAGCTGTAGTAATATTCCCTTCAACATGGAGAGTAGGGACCCTTGGAATGTGTGCCACGCAGTATTGCTTTAAATGGTCTGCATTTGCTCACTGAATCTCACCAATCCTCTCAGTCCCAAGTGTCCAGCCTTATGCCCCATCCAGCTATTGTTGTAGATAGGGCCATTCCAGGTTTCATCAGAGCCCCTGAAGGAATTGTTAAGAATTTCCCGGTTTTTTTGTTTTGTTTTCGAAATTCCTTTTTATAGTGAGTTTGAGCTGATTCTCACTGCCATGTTTATGCCAGTCTAGACACACTTGATTCCCTTACGGAGACATATCAGTACATAAGTTTTAAGATTCTTACTAGTCACAAATATTTCTCGGCGAGAAGTATTGGGTTTTCAGTCCCTTTCACTGAGGAAGACGTAGGTCTTGTGTATTCCGTAGATGGTTTTTGGAACGGTACCTGTACTAATATCAAACTCTGGTTTTATGCATCACCCCACCTCTCCTTCCCCCTTAAGCAGGCATAAGATTGTTTTCTAAATGTGAGATTCTGTTCTCTTTCCTAACTCAGTTCATGTGTAGCCATGTTTACATGACCTTTATAAGTGATATCTTATGATAAGTTTCTTTTTCTCTGTGACTTATTTCACTTAGAATCATCGTACCTGAATCCACTCATTTTGCTGCTACTGGCCTTATGACATTGATTTCATGGCTGAAGGATATGCCATCGCACTTAAGTACCACAATTTCTTGAACCAATTTTGTCTTTCCTGGGATATTTAAGGTGTACCGAAGTTGAGATTCTTGTAAGCAGTGCAGCCCTAAATTTTGGGGTGGCTCTGTCTTATTGATTTTCAGTTTTCCCCAGGTTTATTCCCTAGACTGGAAGTGCCCTTGGCTCTGTAGCTCTGTTGTTTACTTGTTTTAGGGAACACAATGCACTCCTCCAGAGAGGCATTTGGCAATTTACATCCCACCCATCAGCATAACTAGGCTCCCTGTTCTCCAGGGCAGGTCTTGCCATTCTGGATTTTACACATTTTGCGGATATCTCTTTTAACCAGTGGGAAGTGATACTGCTTTGTAGTGCAGATTTGCATTGCCCGCTTGCTTGCTTGGCCAAAAAGGGCGTATGCATTTTCTCCTGAATATATTCCGGAGAAACGCATACACCCTTATCTGCCAAGTGCATCATTGTCTAAATTGTGCCCCTCTTCCTGTGCTTTAAAGGCAATTCCACTGTACCTCTGGAATCTGTTTCCTGCTATTCTGGCTCGCTTTCAAGTCGGCCTCATTGCCTTCCCTCAACAGATTTTTGGAAGATTGTTGTCCTTTATTACTCTGCCAGTTTGTGAATTGCTGTGCCCCTGAGCTCCATTTTTCAACTCGTTTTTTTGTGAGCTGACCGCAAGTCCCAAATGTTTGGTTCAGGACCTATACTGGTTCCCGGCGGTTGACTGAGACTTTGGTTAATTCTTCTTTGTGCCGGGAAATTAGAGTGACATGTGCCTGTCCAAATGCCTAACAGCTATTCTCTCATTGGTACTCCCTCTTCCCTTTCATCCTCTGCCAATTTGGCAACCTGTGCGAACCATGAGGTTAAAGTGGCTGTCTCTCCATATTGGGAGATTGAGAGTAAAGCAGTTGGAAAGTCAAACCAGAGCATGAGGAGGGAGACTATTAGTTGAGTTTTAGAAACCTTTCATTTCTTCACAGTGTGTCCATTCTCTAGGTTTCCCGTACATGTTATAGCTGTAGTAATATTCCCTTCTACCTGGAGAGTTGGGACCCAAGGAATACGTGCCACGCGTTATTGCTTTAAAGGGTCTGCATGTGCTCACCGAATCTCACCAATCCTCTCAGTCCCACGTGTCCAGCCTTATGCCACATCCAGCTGTTGTAGATAGTGTCATTCCAGGTTTCATCAGAGCCCCGAAGGAATTGTAAAGAATTTCCCTGTTTTTTGGTTTTGTTTTTAAATTCCTTTTTATCGTGGGTTTCAGCTGATTTTCACTGCCATGTTTATGCCAGTGTAGACACACTTGATTCCCTTATGGAGACATAACAATACATAGGTTTTAAGATTGTTACCAGTCAGATATATTCCTCTGCAGAGAATAGGGGTGTTGAGTCCCGTTCACTGAGGAAGGAGTAGGTCTTGTCTATTCTGTATTTGGATTATGGAATGGTACCTGTGCTAATATCAAACTCTGGTTTTATGCATCTCCCCACCTCTCCTTTCCCCTTAAGCAGGCATAAGTATGTTTTCTCTATGTGAGACTCTGTTCTCTTTAGTAATTCAGTTCATGTGTACCCATGTTTACATTTCCTTCATATGTGATATCTTATGTCAGAATGCTCCATGGCTCTTTTCATCATAATGCTCCATGATGCTTGTCAACACAGTTATCCATGGCCTTCTCATCACAATACTCTACGGTCTTGCCATCACATTGCTCCATGCCCTGGTCATCACAATGCTCCATGTCCCTTGTCATCAAAATTCTCCACCTCTTTGTCATCACAATGTTCCATGACACTTCCCATCACAATGTTACATGCTCTTGTCATCACAATTCTCCATGCACTTGTCATCGCAATGCTCCCTGAACCCTGTCATAGCAAGCTCCATATCCTTGTCATCACAATGCTTCATGACATTTTTATAAAAATTCTCAATGTCCCTTGTCATCACAATGCTCCCTGCCATTTTCGTCATAATGCTTCATGACACTTGTCATCACAATGCTCCATACCCTTGTCATCACAATGCTACATGACCCATGTCATCAAAATGATCCCTGACACCTGTCATCACAATGCTCCTTGCCCCTTGTCAGTACAGTGCGCCATGATGCTCGTCATCACAATTACCCAAAGTCTTCTCTTCACAATGCTTCACGGTTTTACCATCACAATGCTCCATGCCATGGTCATCTCAATGCTCCATGTCCCTTGTCATCACAATTCTCCACGTCCTTGTCATCACAATGCTTCTTGACACTTCTCATCACAATGATATATGCTCTTGTCATCACAATTCTGCATGCACTTGTCATCACAATGCTCCATGACCCCTGTCATAACAAGCTCCATGTGCTTGTCATAACGATGTTTCAAGACCTGGTCATTAAATTTCTCAATGGACCTTGTCATCACAATGATCCATGCCCTTGTCATCACAATGCTCCTTTACCTTTCTCATCACAATCCTCCATGACACTTGTCATCACAATACTCCATGTCATTGACATCACAATGGACCATGACATATGTCATCAAAATGCTCCCTGACACCTGTCTTCACAATAATCCATGACGTTGTCATCACAATGTTCCATGCTCTTGTCATCACAATGCACCATTCCCACTGTCATCACAATAATCCATGAAACTTGTCAGACCAATGCTCCATGCCCCTGTCATCACAATGCTCCATGCCCTTGACATCCCAATGCTCCATGACCCCTGTCATCACAAGTCTCCGTGACTCCATTCATCACAATGCTTCATGATCTTTGTCATCACAATGGTCAATGCCCTCGTCATCACAAGTCTCTTTGACCTATGTCACCACAATGTTCCATGAACTTTTCATCACAATGCTCCGTGACCCTTGTCATCACAATGCTCCCTGCCTTTCTCAGCACAATACTCAATGAGACTTGTCATCACAATGCTCCATGTGCTTGTCAACACAATGTTCCACCGGCTTGTCATCACAGTGCTCCATGCACTTCTCATCAAAATGCTCTGTCACCACTGATATCACAATGTTTCATCAGTAGTCATCACAATACTCCCTCACCCTTGTCATCACAATGTTCCATGACCCCTGTCATCACAATACTACATGCCCTTATGATCACAGTGCTCCATGACCCCTGACATCACAGTGCTCCATAACCCATGTCATCAAAATGCTCCATGACCCTTTTCATCAGAATGCTCCATGACCCCTGACCTCACAATGCTCCATAACACATGCCATCAAAATGCTCCATGACCTTTGTCATCCCAAAGCTCCATGACCCTTGTCATCACAATGCTCCATGTCATTGTCATCACAATGCTCCATGAACCTTCTCGTCACATTGCTCCATGCCCTTGTGATCACAAATCTCCATGACACTTGTCATCAAAATGCTCGATGCCCTTCTCATAACATCGCTCCATGCCCTTGTCATTACAGTTCTCCATGAACCCTGTACCACAGTATTCCGGGCCCTTGTCATCACAATGCTCCCTGCCCACTCTCATAACAATAATCCATGAAACTTTTCAGACCAATTCCACATGGCCTTGTCATCACAATGCTCCATTACCCCTGTCATAACAATGCTCCATGTTCCCTGTCATCACAATGTTCCACAGCCTTGTCATCACAAGGCTCCATGACCCTTGTCATCACAAGGCTCCAAGACCCATGTACTCACAGTGCTCCATGCCCTTGTCATCACAAAGATCCATGATGGTTGTCATCAGAATGCTCCATGGCTTTCTCATCACAATGCTCCTTTCCCTTGTCATCAGAATGCTCCAAGACCCCTGTAATCACAATGCTCCATGCCCATTTACATCAGAATGCTCCATGAGACTTGTCATCACAAGGCTCCATGGTTTTCTCATCACAATGCTCCAGGACCTTGTCATCACAATGCTCCATTCCCTTTTCATCAAAATGCTCCATGACTGCTGTCATCACAATACTCCATGAACATTTTCAGCCCAATGTTCCATGACATTCTCATCACAATGCTCCATGACCCCTGTCATCACAATGCTCCATGACCACTGTCATCACAGTGCTCCATGACCCCTGACAAAACAGTGATCCAGGACTCTTGTCATCAAAATGCTCCATGACACTTGTCATCACAATGATCCTGCCCTTGTCATCCCAATGATCCATGAACTCGTAATAACAATGCTCCGTGAAGCATGTCATCACAGTGCTCCATGAAACTTGTCATCACAATGCTCCATGCCTTTGTCATCAAAATGCTCCATGACCTTGTCATCACAATGCTCCATGCCCTTCTCATCACAATGCACCACGACCTTGTCATCAAAATGCTCCATGACATTTGTCATCACAAAGCTCCATGACCATTGGCATCACAATGCTCCATGCTCCTTTAAATCAAAATGATCCATGAACCCTGTCATCACAATGCTCCAAACCCTTGTGATCACCATGTTCCATAATTCTTGTCATCAGAATGCTCAATGATGCCTGTCATCACAATACACCATGCCCTTGTCATCACAGTGCTCCATGATCTTTGTCATCACAATTCTCAATACACTTGTCATCACAATGCTCCCTAACACTTGTCGTCAGAATGCTCCTTGAACCCTTTCATGAAAAGGCTCCATGCCATTTTCATCACAATGCTGCATGCCATTGTCATCACAATACTCCACAAGCTTGTCATCAGAATGCTCCATGACCCTTGTCATTACAATGCTCCATGACCGCTGTCATCAGAATTCTCTATAACACCTGCCATCACAATGTTCCATGCCCCTTGTCATTACAGTGTTCCATGACACTCGTCATCACAATTATCCATGGTCTTCTCATCACAATGCTCAACGGTCTTGCCATCACAATGCTGCATGCCCTGATAATCACAATGCTCCATGTCTTTGGTGATCACAGTTCACCATGTCCTTGGAATCACTATGCTCCATGACACTTCTCCTCACAGTGTTAAATGCTTTGTCATCACAATTCTCTATGCACTTTTCATCGCAATGCTCCATGACCCCTGTCATAGCCAGCTCCATGTGGTTGTCATCACAATGCTTCATGAATTGTCATCAAAATTATCAATGGCCCTTGTTATCACAATGCTCCATGCCCTTGTCATCACAATGCTACAAGCCCTTTTCATCACAATGCTCCATTACCTTTGTCATCACAATCCTCCATGACACTTGGTATCACAATGCTCCATGGCATTGTCATCACAAGGGACCATGACATATGTCATCACAATGCTCCCTGACACCAGTCTTCACAATAATCCATGACCTTGTCATTACAATGATCCATGCCCTTGTCATAACAATCCACCATGCCCACTGTCATCACAATAATCCATGAAACTTGTCAGACCTATACTCCATGCCCCTGTCATCACGATGCTCCATGCCCTTTTCATCACAATGCTCCAAGAACGCTGTAATCACAATGCTCTATGCCCCTTTTCATCAGAATGCTCCATGAGACTTGTCATCACAAGGCTCCATGATCTTCTCATCACAATGCTCCAGCACCATGTCATCACAATGCTCCATTCCCTTGTCATCACAATGTTCTATGACACCTGTCATCACAATATTCCATGAAGGTTTTCAGCCCAATGTTCCATGACCTTCTCATCACAATGTTTCATGACCCATGTCATCAAAATGCTCCATGACCACTTTCATCAAAATGCTCCATGACCATTGTCATCACATTGATCCATGCCCTTGTCATCCCAGTGTTCCATGGCCCCTGTAATCACAATGCTCTGTGACGCTTGTCATCACATTGCTCCGTGACACTTGTCATCACAATGCTCCATGCTTTGTCAGCAAAATGTTACATGACATTTTCATCACAATGCTCCATGCGCTTGTCATCATAATTCTCCATTACCATTGTCATCACAATCCTCCATGAACCTTGGGATCACATTGCTTCTAGCCCTTGTCATCAAAATGCTCCATGTTCCTTGAAATCAAAATGATCCATGACCACTGTCATCATAATGCTCCAAACACTTGTGATCACAAAGTTCCATAACACTTGTCATCACAACACACTTTGATGCCTGTCATCACAATTATCCATGGACTTCTCATGACAATGCTCCATGAACTTTGTCATCAAAATGCTCAATACACTTATCATCACAATGCTCCCTGTCATTTCTCGTCAGAATGCTCCTTGAACCGTGTCATGAAAAGGCTCCATGCACTTTTCATCACAATGCTCCATACCTTTGTCATCACAACCCTTCACAAGCTTGTCATCAGTATCCTCCATGACCCTTGTCATCACAATGCTCCACGCCCATGTCATTACAGTGCTCCATGACGCTCGTCATCACAATTATCCATTGTTTTCTCATCACAATGCTCAAAGGTCTTCCCATCACAATGCTCCATGACACCCCTCATCACAATGTTACATGATCTTGTCATCACAATTCTCCATGCACTTGTCATCGCAATGGTCCATGACCCGTCATAGCAAGCTCCATGTGCTTTTCATCACAATGCTTAACGACCTTGTCATCAAAATTCTCAAAGGCGCTTGTCATCACAATGCTCCATGCCCTTTTCATCACAATGCTCCATGCCATTGTCATCACAATGCTCCATGACCCCTGTCATCACAAGGCTCCGTGACTCCAGTCATCACAATGCTTCATGACCTTTGTCCTCACAATGGTCCATGACCTCGTCACACAAGGCTCTGTGACCTTTGTCACCACAATGCTCCATGCCCTTGTCATCTCAATGCTCCATGCCCACTGTCATCACAATAATCCTTGAAATTTGTCAGACCAATGTTCCATGACACTGTCATCATATTGCTCCATGCCCTTGTCCTCACAATGCTCCATGACCCCTGTCATCACAGTGCTCCGTGACTCAAGTCATCACAATGATTCATGACCTTTCTCATCACAGTGGTCGATGCCCTCGTCACACAAGGCCCTGTGATCAATTTCACCATAATGCTCAATGAAATTTTCATCACAATGCTCTGTGTCCCTTGTCATCACAAAGCTCCATGCCTTTGTCAGCACAATGCTCCATGACACTTGTCATCAAAATGCTCCATGCGCTTGTCATCACAATGCTCCATGACCCATGACATCACAATGTGCCATGCTCTTTTCATCACAGCGCTCCATATCCTTTTCATCGCTATGCTCCATAAAAATTGTCATCACAATGCTCCATGCATTTCTCATCAAAATGCTCTCTCACCACATATATCACAATGTTCCATCAGTAGTCATCACAATACTCGCTCACCCCTGTCATCACAATGTTCCATGACCACTGTCATCACAGTGCTACATGCCCTTATCATCACAATGCTCCATGACCCCTGACATCACAATATTCCATAACCCCTGTCAGAAAATGCTCCATGACCCATTTCATCACAATGCTTCATGACCCCTGAGATCACAATGTCCCATAACCACTGTCATCAAAATATTCCATGACCCTTTTATTCAAATTGCTCCATGACCCTGTCATCACAATGCTCCCTGCGCTTCTCATTACAATGCACCACACCCTTGTCATCAAAATGTCCCATGACATTTGTCATCACAAAGCTATGACCTTTGGCATCACAATGCTCCATGCCATTGTCATCACAATGCTCAATGAAATCTCTCATCACATTGCTCCATGCCCTTTTCATCAAAGTGCTCCATTACACCTGTCATAACAATGCTCCATGACCCCTGCCATCACAGTGTTCCACGGCCTTGTCATGACAAGGCTCCATGACCCTTCTCATCACAATTCTCCAAGACCTCTGTAATCACAATTCCTCATGCCACTTTTCATCTCAATGCACCATGAACACTGTCATCACAATGCACCATGCCCATCATCATAATGATTCATGCTATTGTCATCACAATGAAATCAAAATGCTCCATGTCCTCTGTCATCAAAATGCTTCAAACCCTTCTGATCACAATGTTCCATAACACTTGTCATCACATGCCCCATGACGCTCGTCATCACAATTATGCAAGGTCTTCTCATCACAAGGCTCCATGACCTTTGTCACCACAATGCTCAATACACATGGCATCACAATGCTCGCTGACACTTGTCATCAGTATGTTCCTTGAACACTGTCATGACAAGGCTCCATGCCTTTTTCATCACAATGATCCATTCCTTTTTCATCACAATGCTCCAAGACGCCTGTTATCACCATGCTCCATGACTCCAGTCATCACAATGCTTCATGACATTTGTCCTCACAATGGTCCATGACCTCGTAACACAAAGCTCTGTGACATTTGTCACCACAATGCTCCATGACATTTTTATCACAATTCTCTGTGACCCTTGTCATCACAAAGCTCGATGCCTTTGTCAGCACAATGCTCCATGAAATTTTTATCACAATGCTCCATGACTCGTGTCATCACAATGCTCGATGCGCGTGTCAGCACAATGCTCCATAACCCATGTCATCACAATGCACCATGCAATTGTCATCACAATGCTCCACATCCTTGTCATCAAAATGCTCCATAAACCTTGTCATCACAATGCTCCATGCACTTCTCCTCAAAATGCTTTCTCACCACTGATATCACAATGTTCCATCACTAGTCATCACAATACTCCCTCACCCCTGTCATCACAATATTCCATGACCCCTGTAATCACAATTCTCCATGCCCTTGTCATCACAAAGCTCCATGACGCATGTCATCAGAATGCTCCAAGGCCTTCTCATCACAATGTTCCATGCCCTTGTCATCACAATGCTCCAACAACCATGTAATCACAATGCTCCATGCCACTTTTATTCTCAATGCTCCATGAACCCTGTCATCACAATGCACCGTGCCCATCACCATAATATTTCATGCTATTGTCATCACAATGAAATCAAAATGCTCAATGACCTCTGTCATCACAATGCACCAAACCATTCTGATCACAATGTTCCATAACACTTGTCATCACAATGCCCCATGACGCTGGTCATCACAATTATCCATGGTCTTCTCTTCAAAATGCTCCATGATATTGGTCATCACAATGCTCAATACACTAATCATCACAATGCTCCCTGACAGTTGTCATCAGTATGCTCCTTGAACCCTGTCATGACAATGCTCCATGCATTTTTCATCACAATGATCCATTCCCTTTTCATCACAATGCTCCAAGACCCCTGTAATCACAATGCTCCATGTCCTTGTCATCACAAAGCTCCATGACGCATGTCATCAGAATGCTCCATTGCCTTCTCATCACAATGCTCCATGCCTTGTAATCACATTGCTTCAAAACCCCTGTAATCACAATGCTCCATGCACCTTTTCATCACAATGCTCCATGCCTTGTAATCACATTGCTTCAAAACCCCTGTAATCTCAATGCTTCATGCACCTTTTCATCATAATGCTCCATGACCCTTTTCATCAAAATGCTCCATGACCCCTTGACATCACAATGTTCCATAACCCCTGTCATCAAAATGTTCCATGACACTTTTCATCAATTTGCTCCATGACCCTGTCATCACAATGCTCCCTGCCCTTCTCATCACAATGCACCACAAACTTGTCATCAAAATGCTCCATGACCTTTGTCATCACAAAGCTCCATGACCCTTGGCATCACAATGCTCCATGCCATTTCATCACAGTGCTACATGAAAGCTCTCATCACATTGCTCCATGCACTTGTCACCACAATGCTCCATGACGCTTGTCATCACAATGCTCGATATTCTTCTCACCACAACGCTCCATGCCATTGTCATTACAAAACTCCATGACACATGTATCACAGTATTCCGTGCCCTAGTCATCACAATGTTCCATGCTGAATCTCATCACAATAATCCATGAAATTTTCAGACCAATGCTCCATGCCCTTGTCACCACAATGCTCCATTATCCCTGTCATAACAATGCTCCATGACCCCTGCCATCACAATGTTCCACCGCCTTGGCATCCAAGGCTCCATGACCCTTGTAATCACAATGCTCCAAGACCCTTGTAATCACAAAGCTCCATGTCCTTGTTATCACAAAGATCCATGACACATGTCATCAGAATGCTCCATGGCCTTCTCATCACAATGCTCCATGCCCTTGTGATCACAGTGTTCCAAGACCCCTGTAATCACAATGCTCCATGCCCATATTCATCAGAATGCTCCATGAGACTTGTCATCACAAGGCTCCATGGGCTTCTCATCACACTGCTCCAGGACCTTGTCATCACAATGCTCCATTCCCTTGTCATCACAATGCTCCTTGACCACTGTCATCACAATACTCCATGAACATTTTCAGGCCAATTTTCCATGACCTTCTCATCACAATGCTCCATCACCATTGTCATCACAATGCTCCATGACCCCTCTCATCACAATGATCCATGACACCTGTCATCACAATGCTCCATGCCCCTTGTCATTACAGTGATCCATGACGCTCTTCATCATAATTATCCATGGTCTTTTCATCACAATGCTGCACGGTCTTGCTATCACAATTCTCCATGCCCTGTTCATCACAATGCTCCATGTCCCATGTCATTACAATTCTCCACGTCCTTGTCTTCACAATGCATCGTGACACTTCTCATCACAAGGTTACATGATTTTCTCATCACAATTCTCCACGCACTTGTCATCGCGATGCTCTATGACCCCCGTCATAGCAAGCTCCATGCGCTTGTCATCACAGTGCTTCACGACGTTGTCATCAAAATTCTCAATGGCCCTTGTCATCACAATGCTCCATGCCCTTGTCATCACAATGCTCCATGACCCTTGTCATCACAATGTTCCAAGCACTTGTCATCAAAATGCTCCATTACCTTTGTCATCACAATCCTCCATGACACTTGGTATCACAATGCTCCATGCCATTGTCATCACAATGGACAATGACATATGTCATCACAGTGCTCCCTGACACCTGTCTTCACAATACTCCATGACCTTGTCATCACAATGTTCCATGCTCTTGTCATCACAATGCGCCATGCGCACTCTCATCACAATAATCCATAAATCGTGTCAGAGCAATGCTCCATGATCCCTGTCATCACAATGCTTCATGCCCTTGTTATCACAAAGATCCATGACACATGTCATCAGAATGCTTCATGGATTTCTCATCACAATGGTCCATGCCCTTGTCATCACAATGCTCCAAGACCCCTGTAATCACAATGCTCCATGCCCCTATTCATCAGAATGCTCCAGTAGACTTGTCATCACAAGGCTCCATGGTCTTCTCATCACACTGCTCCAGGACCTTGTCATCACAATGCTCCATTCCCTTTTCATCACAATGCTCCATGACACCTGTCATCACAATGGTCCATGCACTTCTCCTCAAAATGCTTTCTCACCACTGATATCACAATGTTCCATCACTAGTCATCACAATACTCCCTCACCCCTGTCATCACAATATTCCATGACCCCTGTAATCACAATTCTCCATGCCCTTGTCATCACAAAGCGCCATGACGCATGTCATCAGAATGCTCCAAGGCCTTCTCATCACAATGTTCCATGCCCTTGTCATCACAATGCTCCAACAACCCTGTAATCACAATGCTCCATGCCACTTTTATTCTCAATGCTCCATGAACCCTGTCATCACAATGCACCGTGCCCATCACCATAATATTTCATGCTATTGTCATCACAATGAAATCAAAATGCTCAATGACCTCTGTCATCACAATGCACCAAACCCTTCTGATCACAATGTTCCATAACACTTGTCATCACAATGCCCCATGACGCTGGTCATCACAATTATCCATGGTCTTCTCTTCAAAATGCTCCATGATATTGGTCATCACAATGCTCAATACACTTATCATCACAATGCTCCCTGACAGTTGTCATCAGTATGCTCCTTGAACCCTGTCATGACAATGCTCCATGCATTTTTCATCACAATGATCCATTCCCTTTTCATCACAATGCTCCAAGACCCCTGTAATCACAATGCTCCATGTCCTTGTCATCACAAAGCTCCATAACGCATGTCATCAGAATGCTCCATTGCCTTCTCATCACAATGCTCCATGCCTTGTAATCACATTGCTTCAAAACCCCTGTAATCACAATGCTCCATGCACCTTTTCATCACAATGCTCCATGCCTTGTAATCACATTGCTTCAAAACCCCTGTAATCTCAATGCTTCATGCACCTTTTCATCAGAATGCTCCATGACCCTTTTCATCAAAATGCTCCATGACCCCTTGACATCACAATGTTCCATAACCCCTGTCATCAAAATGTTCCATGACACTTTTCATCAATTTGCTCCATGACCCTGTCATCACAATGCTCCCTGCCCTTCTCATCACAATGCACCACAAACTTGTCATCAAAATGCTCCATGACCTTTGTCATCACAAAGCTCCATGACCCTTGGCATCACAATGCTCCATGCCATTTCATCACAGTGCTACATGAAAGCTCTCATCACATTGCTCCATGCACTTGTCACCACAATGCTCCATGACGCTTGTCATCACAATGCTCGATATTCTTCTCACCACAACGCTCCCTTGTCATCACAATGCTCCTTGACCACTGTCATCACAATACTCCATGAACATTTTCAGGCCAATTTTCCATGACCTTCTCATCACAATGCTCCATCACCCTTGTCATCACAATGCTCCATGACCCCTCTCATCACAATGATCCATGACACCTGTCATCACAATGCTCCATGCCCCTTGTCATTACAGTGATCCATGACGCTCTTCATCATAATTATCCATGGTCTTTTCATCACAATGCTGCACGGTCTTGCTATCACAATTCTCCATGCCCTGTTCATCACAATGCTCCATGTCCCATGTCATTACAATTCTCCACGTCCTTGTCTTCACAATGCTTCATGACACTTCTCATCACAAGGTTACATGATTTTCTCATCACAATTCTCCACGCACTTGTCATCGCAATGCTCTATGACCCCCGTCATAGCAAGCTCCATGCGCTTGTCATCACAGTGCTTCACGACCCTTGTCATCACAATGTTCCAAGACCTTGTCATCAAAATGCTACATTACCTTTGTCATCACAATCCTCCATGACACTTGGTATCACAATGCTCCATGCCATTGTCATCACAATGGACAATGACATATGTCATCACAGTGCTCCCTGACACCTGTCTTCACAATACTCCATGACCTTGTCATCACAATGTTCCATGCTCTTGTCATCACAATGCGCCATGCGCACTCTCATCACAATAATCCATAAATCGTGTCAGAGAAATGCTCCATGATCCCTGTCATCACAATGCTCCATTCCCTTTTCATCAAAATGCTCCATGACCCCTGCCATCACAATGTTCCACTGCCTTGGCATCCAAGGCTCCATGACCCTTGTAATCACAATGCTCCAAGACCCTTGTAATCACAAAGCTCCATGTCCTTGTTATCACAAAGATCCATGACACATGTCATCAGAATGCTCCATGGACTTCTCATCACAATGCTCCATGCCCTTGTGATCACAGTGTTCCAAGACCCCTGTAATCACAATGCTCCATGCCCATATTCATCAGAATGCTCCATGAGACTTGTCATCACAAGGCTCCATGGGCTTCTCATCACACTGCTCCAGGACCTTGTCATCACAATGCTCCATTCCCTTGTCATCACAATGCTCCTTGACCACTGTCATCACAATACTCCATGAACATTTTCAGGCCAATTTTCCATGACCTTCTCATCACAATGCTCCATCACCCTTGTCATCACAATGCTCCATGACCCCTCTCATCACAATGATCCATGACACCTGTCATCACAATGCTCCATGCCCCTTGTCATTACAGTGATCCATGACGCTCTTCATCATAATTATCCATGGTCTTTTCATCACAATGCTGCACGGTCTTGCTATCACAATTCTCCATGCCCTGTTCATCACAATGCTCCATGTCCCATGTCATTACAATTCTCCACGTCCTTGTCTTCACAATGCTTCATGACACTTCTCATCACAAGGTTACATGATTTTCTCATCACAATTCTCCACGCACTTGTCATCGCAATGCTCTATGACCCCCGTCATAGCAAGCTCCATGCGCTTGTCATCACAGTGCTTCACGACGTTGTCATCAAAATTCTCAATGGCCCTTGTCATCACAATGCTCCATGCACTTGTCATCAAAATGCTCCATGACCCTTGACATCACAATGTTCCAAGCACTTGTCATCAAAATGCTACATTACCTTTGTCATCACAATCCTCCATGACACTTGGTATCACAATGCTCCATGCCATTGTCATCACAATGGACAATGACATATGTCATCACAGTGCTCCCTGACACCTGTCTTCACAATACTCCATGACCTTGTCATCACAATGTTCCATGCTCTTGTCATCACAATGCGCCATGCGCACTCTCATCACAATAATCCATAAATCGTGTCAGAGCAATGCTCCATGATCCCTGTCATCACAATGCTTCATGCCCTTGTTATCACAAAGATCCATGACACATGTCATCAGAATGCTCCATGGACTTCTCATCACAATGGTCCATGCCCTTGTCATCACAATGCTCCAAGACCCCTGTAATCACAATGCTCCATGCCCCTATTCATCAGAATGCTCCAGTAGACTTGTCATCACAAGGCTCCATGGTCTTCTCATCACACTGCTCCATGACCTTGTCATCAAAATGTTCCATGCCCTTGTCATCACAATGCGCCATGCCCACTCTCATCACAATAATCCATAAATCTTGTCAGAGCAATGCTCCATGATCCCTGTCATCACAATGCTCCGTGACTCCAGTCATCACAATGCTTCATGACCTTTGTCATCACAATGGTCCATGACATCGTCACACAAAGCTCTGTGACCTTTGTCACCACAAGGCTCCATGAAATTTTTATCACAATGCTCGGTGACCCTTGTCATCACAAAGCTCCATGTCTTTGTCAGCACAATGCTCCATGACCCTTGTCATCACAATGCTCGATGCGTGTGTCAGCACAATGCTCCATAACCCATGTCATCACAAAGTGCCATGCACTTGTCATCACAATGCTCCACATCCTTGTCATCAAAATGCTCCATAAACCTTGTCATCACAATGCTCCATGCACTTCTCCTCAAAATGCTTTCTCACCACTGATATCACAATGTTCCATCACTAGTCATCACAATACGCTCTCACCCCTGTCATCACAATATTCCAGATCCCTGTAATCACAATTCTCCATGCCTTGTCATCATAAAGCTACATGACGCATGTCATCAGAATGCTCCAAGGCCTTCTCATCACAATGTTCCATGCCCTTGTCATCACAATGCTCCAACAACCCTGTAATCAAAATGTTCCATGCCCCTTTTATTCTCAATGCTCCATGAACCCTGTCATCACAATGCACCGTGCCCATCACCATAATATTTCATGCTATTGTCATCACAATGAAATCAAAATGCTCAATGACCTCTGTCATCACAATGCACCAAACCCTTCTGATCACAATGTTCCATAACACTTGTCATCACAATGCCTCATGACGCTGGTCATCACAATTATCCAAGGTCTTCTCATCACAATGCTCCATGATATTGGTCATCACAATGCTCAATACACTTATCATCACAATGCTCCCTGACAGTTGTCATCAGTATGCTCCTTGAACCCTGTCATGACAAGGCTCCATGCATTTTTCATCACAATGATCCATTCCCTTTTCATCACAATGCTCCAAGACCCCTGAAATCACAATGCTCCATTCCCTTTTCATCAAAATGCTCCATGACCCCTGCCATCACAATGTTCCACTGCCTTGGCATCCAAGGCTCCATGACCCTTGTAATCACAATGCTCCAAGACCCTTGTAATCACAAAGCTCCATGTCCTTGTTATCACAAAGATCCATGACACATGTCATCAGAATGCTCCATGGACTTCTCATCACAATGCTCCATGCCCTTGTGATCACAGTGTTCCAAGACCCCTGTAATCACAATGCTCCATGCCCATATTCATCAGAATGCTCCATGAGACTTGTCATCACAAGGCTCCATGGGCTTCTCATCACACTGCTCCAGGACCTTGTCATCACAATGCTCCATTCCCTTGTCATCACAATGCTCCTTGACCACTGTCATCACAATACTCCATGAACATTTTCAGGCCAATTTTCCATGACCTTCTCATCACAATGCTCCATCACCCTTGTCATCACAATGCTCCATGACCCCTCTCATCACAATGATCCATGACACCTGTCATCACAATGCTCCATGCCCCTTGTCATTACAGTGATCCATGACGCTCTTCATCATAATTATCCATGGTCTTTTCATCACAATGCTGCACGGTCTTGCTATCACAATTCTCCATGCCCTGTTCATCACAATGCTCCATGTCCCATGTCATTACAATTCTCCACGTCCTTGTCTTCACAATGCTTCATGACACTTCTCATCACAAGGTTACATGATTTTCTCATCACAATTCTCCACGCACTTGTCATCGCAATGCTCTATGACCCCCGTCATAGCAAGCTCCATGCGCTTGTCATCACAGTGCTTCACGACGTTGTCATCAAAATTCTCAATGGCCCTTGTCATCACAATGCTCCATGCACTTGTCATCAAAATGCTCCATGACCCTTGACATCACAATGTTCCAAGCACTTGTCATCAAAATGCTACATTACCTTTGTCATCACAATCCTCCATGACACTTGGTATCACAATGCTCCATGCCATTGTCATCACAATGGACAATGACATATGTCATCACAGTGCTCCCTGACACCTGTCTTCACAATACTCCATGACCTTGTCATCACAATGTTCCATGCTCTTGTCATCACAATGCGCCATGCGCACTCTCATCACAATAATCCATAAATCGTGTCAGAGCAATGCTCCATGATCCCTGTCATCACAATGCTTCATGCCCTTGTTATCACAAAGATCCATGACACATGTCATCAGAATGCTCCATGGACTTCTCATCACAATGGTCCATGCCCTTGTCATCACAATGCTCCAAGACCCCTGTAATCACAATGCTCCATGCCCCTATTCATCAGAATGCTCCAGTAGACTTGTCATCACAAGGCTCCATGGTCTTCTCATCACACTGCTCCATGACCTTGTCATCAAAATGTTCCATGCCCTTGTCATCACAATGCGCCATGCCCACTCTCATCACAATAATCCATAAATCTTGTCAGAGCAATGCTCCATGATCCCTGTCATCACAATGCTCCGTGACTCCAGTCATCACAATGCTTCATGACCTTTGTCATCACAATGGTCCATGACATCGTCACACAAAGCTCTGTGACCTTTGTCACCACAAGGCTCCATGAAATTTTTATCACAATGCTCGGTGACCCTTGTCATCACAAAGCTCCATGTCTTTGTCAGCACAATGCTCCATGACCCTTGTCATCACAATGCTCGATGCGTGTGTCAGCACAATGCTCCATAACCCATGTCATCACAAAGTGCCATGCACTTGTCATCACAATGCTCCACATCCTTGTCATCAAAATGCTCCATAAACCTTGTCATCACAATGCTCCATGCACTTCTCCTCAAAATGCTTTCTCACCACTGATATCACAATGTTCCATCACTAGTCATCACAATACGCTCTCACCCCTGTCATCACAATATTCCAGATCCCTGTAATCACAATTCTCCATGCCTTGTCATCATAAAGCTACATGACGCATGTCATCAGAATGCTCCAAGGCCTTCTCATCACAATGTTCCATGCCCTTGTCATCACAATGCTCCAACAACCCTGTAATCAAAATGTTCCATGCCCCTTTTATTCTCAATGCTCCATGAACCCTGTCATCACAATGCACCGTGCCCATCACCATAATATTTCATGCTATTGTCATCACAATGAAATCAAAATGCTCAATGACCTCTGTCATCACAATGCACCAAACCCTTCTGATCACAATGTTCCATAACACTTGTCATCACAATGCCTCATGACGCTGGTCATCACAATTATCCAAGGTCTTCTCATCACAATGCTCCATGATATTGGTCATCACAATGCTCAATACACTTATCATCACAATGCTCCCTGACAGTTGTCATCAGTATGCTCCTTGAACCCTGTCATGACAAGGCTCCATGCATTTTTCATCACAATGATCCATTCCCTTTTCATCACAATGCTCCAAGACCCCTGAAATCACAATGCTCCATGTCCTTGTCATCACAAAGCTCCATGACGCATGTCATCAGAATGCTCCATTGCCTTCTCATCACAATGCTCCATGCCTTGTAATCACATTGCTTTAAAACACCTGTAATCACAATGCTCCATGCACCTTTTCATCACAATGCTCCATGCCTTGTAATCACATTGCTTCAAAACCCCTGTAATCTCAATGCTCCATGCACCTTTTCATCAGAATGCTCCATGACCCTTTTCATCAAAATGCTCAATGACCCCTGACATCACAATGTTCCATAACCCTGTCATCAAAATGTTCCATGACACTTTTCATCAATTTGCTCCATGACCCTATCGTCACAATGCTCCCTGCCCTTCTCATCACAATGCACCACAACCTTGTCATCAAAATGCTCCATGACCTTTGTCATCACAAAGCTCCATGACCCTTGACATCACAATGCTCCATGCTATTTCATCACAGTGCTACATGAAAGCTCTCATCACATTGCTCCATGCACTTGTCACTACAATGCTCCATGACGCTTGTCATCACAATGCTCGATACACTTCTCACCACAACGTTCCATGCCCTTTCATTACAAACCTCCATGACACATGTATCACAGTATTCCGTGCCCTAGTCATCACAATGTTCCATGCTGAATCTCATCACAATAATCCATGAAGATTTCAGACCAATGTTCCATGCCCTTGTCACCACAATGCTCCATTACCCCTGTCATAACAATTCTCCATGACCCCTGCCATCACAATGTTCCACCGCCTTGGCATCCAAGGCTCCATGACCCTTGTAATCACAATGCTCCAAGACCCCTGTAATCATAATTCTCCATGCCCTTGTCATCACAAAGATCCATGACACATGTCATCAGAATGCTCCATATTCTTCTCATCACAATGCTCCATGCCCTTGTCATCACAATGCTCCAAGACCCCTGTAATCACAATGCTCCATGCCCCTATTCATTAGAAAGCTCTATGAGACTTGTCATCACAAGGCTCCATGGTCTTCTCATCACACTGCTCCAGGACCTTGTCATCACAATGCTCCATTCCCTTGTCATCACAATGCTCCTTGACCACTGTCATCACAATACTCCATGAACATTTTCAGGCCAATGCTCCTTGACCTTCTCATCACGATGCTCCATGACCCTTGTCATCACAGTGCTCCATGACCCCTCTCATCACAATGCTCCATGACACCTGTCATCACAATGCTCCATGCCCCTTGTCATTACAGTGATCCATGACGCTCTTCATCATAATTATCCATAGTCTTTTCATCACAATGCTGCACGGTCTTGCTATCACAATTCTCCATGCCTTGTTCATCACAATGCTCCATGTCCCATGTCATTACAATTCTCCACGTCCTTGTCATCACAATGCTTCCTCACACTTCTCATCACAATGTTACATGATGTTCTCATCACAATTCTCCATGCACTTGTCATCGCAATGCTCTATGACCCCCATCATAGCAAGCTCCATGCGCTTGTTATCACAATGCTTCACGACTTTGTCATCAAAATTCTTAATGGCCCTTGTCATCACAATTCTCCATGCCCTTGTCATCACAATGCTCCATGACCCTTGTCATAACAATGTTGCAAGCACTTGTCATCAAAATGCTACATTACCTTTGTCATCACAATCTTCCATGGCACTTGGTATCACAATGCTCCATGCCATTGTCATCACAATGGACAATGACATATGTCATCACAATGCTCCCTGACACCTGTCTTCACAATACTCCATGACCTTGTCATCACAATGTTCCATGCCCTTGTCATCACAATGCGCCATGCCCACTCTCATCACAATAATCCATAAATCTTGTCAGAGCAATGCTCCATGATCCCTGTCATCACAATGCTCCGTGACTCCAGTCATCACAATTCTTCATGACATTTGTCATCACAATGGTCCATGACCTCGTCACACAAAGCTCTGTGACCTTTTTCACCACAATGCTCCCTGAAATGTTTATCACAATGCTCTGTGACCCTTGTCATCACAAATCTCCATGGCTTTGTCAGCACAGTGCTCCATGACCCTTGTCATCACAATGCTCGATGCGTGTGTCAGCACAATGCTCCATAACCCATGTCATCACAATGCGCCATGCACTTGTCATCACAATGCTCCACATCCTTGTCATCAAATTGCTCCATAAGCTTTGTCATCACAATGCTCCATGCACTTCTCCTCAAAATGCTTTCTCACCACTGATATCACAAAGTTCCATCACTAGTCATCACAATACTCCCTCACCCCTGTCATCACAATATTCCATGACCCCTGTAATCACAATTCTCCATGCCCTTGTCATCACAAAGCTCCATGACGCATGTCATCAGAATGCTCCATGGCCTTCTCTTCACAATGCTCCATGCCCTTGTCATCACAATGCTCCAACACCCCTGTAATCACAATGCTCCATGCCCCTTTTCGTCTCAGTGCTCCATTATTCCTGTCATCACAATGCACCGTGCCCATCACCATAATATTTCATGCTATTGTCATCACAATGAAATCAAAATGCTCCATGACCTCTGTCATCACAATGCACCAAACCCTTCTGATCACAATGTTCCATAACACTTGTCATCACAATGCCCCATGACGCTGGTCATCACAATTATCCATGGTCTTCTCATCACAATGCTCCATGATCTTTGTCATCACAATGCTCAATACACTTATCATCACAATGCTCCCTGACAGTTGTCATCAGTATGCTCCTTGAACCCTGTCATGACAAGGCTCCATGCATTTTTCATCACAATGATCCATTCCCTTTTCATCACAATGCTCAAAGACCCCTGTAAAAACAATGCTCCATGTCCTTGTCATCACAAAGCTCCATGACGCATGTCATCAGAATGCTCCATTGCCTTCTCATCACAATGCTCCATGCCTTGTAATCACATTGCTTCAAAACCCCTGTAATCACAATGCTCCATGCACCTTTTCATCACAATGCTCCATGCCTTGTAATCACATTGCTTCAAAACCCCTGTAATCTCAATGCTTCATGCACCTTTTCATCAGAATGCTCCATGACCCTTTTCATCAAAATGCTCCATGACCCCTTGACATCACAATGTTCCATAACCCCTGTCATCAAAATGTTCCATGACACTTTTCATCAATTTGCTCCATGACCCTGTCATCACAATGCTCCCTGCCCTTCTCATCACAATGCACCACAAACTTGTCATCAAAATGCTCCATGACCTTTGTCATCACAAAGCTCCATGACCCTTGGCATCACAATGCTCCATGCCATTTCATCACAGTGCTACATGAAAGCTCTCATCACATTGCTCCATGCACTTGTCACCACAATGCTCCATGATGCTTGTCATCACAATGCTCGATATTCTTCTCACCACAACGCTCCCTTGTCATCACAATGCTCCTTGACCACTGTCATCACAATACTCCATGAACATTTTCAGGCCAATTTTCCATGACCTTCTCATCACAATGCTCCATCACCCTTGTCATCACAATGCTCCATGACCCCTCTCATCACAATGATCCATGACACCTGTCATCACAATGCTCCATGCCCCTTGTCATTACAGTGATCCATGACGCTCTTCATCATAATTATCCATGGTCTTTTCATCACAATGCTGCACGGTCTTGCTATCACAATTCTCCATGCCCTGTTCATCACAATGCTCCATGTCCCATGTCATTACAATTCTCCACGTCCTTGTCTTCACAATGCTTCATGACACTTCTCATCACAAGGTTACATGATTTTCTCATCACAATTCTCCACGCACTTGTCATCGCAATGCTCTATGACCCCCGTCATAGCAAGCTCCATGCGCTTGTCATCACAGTGCTTCACGACCCTTGTCATCACAATGTTCCAAGACCTTGTCATCAAAATGCTACATTACCTTTGTCATCACAATCCTCCATGACACTTGGTATCACAATGCTCCATGCCATTGTCATCACAATGGACAATGACATATGTCATCACAGTGCTCCCTGACACCTGTCTTCACAATACTCCATGACCTTGTCATCACAATGTTCCATGCTCTTGTCATCACAATGCGCCATGCGCACTCTCATCACAATAATCCATAAATCGTGTCAGAGAAATGCTCCATGATCCCTGTCATCACAATGCTCCATTCCCTTTTCATCAAAATGCTCCATGACCCCTGCCATCACAATGTTCCACTGCCTTGGCATCCAAGGCTCCATGACCCTTGTAATCACAATGCTCCAAGACCCTTGTAATCACAAAGCTCCATGTCCTTGTTATCACAAAGATCCATGACACATGTCATCAGAATGCTCCATGGACTTCTCATCACAATGCTCCATGCCCTTGTGATCACAGTGTTCCAAGACCCCTGTAATCACAATGCTCCATGCCCATATTCATCAGAATGCTCCATGAGACTTGTCATCACAAGGCTCCATGGGCTTCTCATCACACTGCTCCAGGACCTTGTCATCACAATGCTCCATTCCCTTGTCATCACAATGCTCCTTGACCACTGTCATCACAATACTCCATGAACATTTTCAGGCCAATTTTCCATGACCTTCTCATCACAATGCTCCATCACCCTTGTCATCACAATGCTCCATGACCCCTCTCATCACAATGATCCATGACACCTGTCATCACAATGCTCCATGCCCCTTGTCATTACAGTGATCCATGACGCTCTTCATCATAATTATCCATGGTCTTTTCATCACAATGCTGCACGGTCTTGCTATCACAATTCTCCATGCCCTGTTCATCACAATGCTCCATGTCCCATGTCATTACAATTCTCCACGTCCTTGTCTTCACAATGCTTCATGACACTTCTCATCACAAGGTTACATGATTTTCTCATCACAATTCTCCACGCACTTGTCATCGCAATGCTCTATGACCCCCGTCATAGCAAGCTCCATGCGCTTGTCATCACAGTGCTTCACGACGTTGTCATCAAAATTCTCAATGGCCCTTGTCATCACAATGCTCCATGCACTTGTCATCAAAATGCTCCATGACCCTTGACATCACAATGTTCCAAGCACTTGTCATCAAAATGCTACATTACCTTTGTCATCACAATCCTCCATGACACTTGGTATCACAATGCTCCATGCCATTGTCATCACAATGGACAATGACATATGTCATCACAGTGCTCCCTGACACCTGTCTTCACAATACTCCATGACCTTGTCATCACAATGTTCCATGCTCTTGTCATCACAATGCGCCATGCGCACTCTCATCACAATAATCCATAAATCGTGTCAGAGCAATGCTCCATGATCCCTGTCATCACAATGCTTCATGCCCTTGTTATCACAAAGATCCATGACACATGTCATCAGAATGCTCCATGGACTTCTCATCACAATGGTCCATGCCCTTGTCATCACAATGCTCCAAGACCCCTGTAATCACAATGCTCCATGCCCCTATTCATCAGAATGCTCCAGTAGACTTGTCATCACAAGGCTCCATGGTCTTCTCATCACACTGCTCCATGACCTTGTCATCAAAATGTTCCATGCCCTTGTCATCACAATGCGCCATGCCCACTCTCATCACAATAATCCATAAATCTTGTCAGAGCAATGCTCCATGATCCCTGTCATCACAATGCTCCGTGACTCCAGTCATCACAATGCTTCATGACCTTTGTCATCACAATGGTCCATGACATCGTCACACAAAGCTCTGTGACCTTTGTCACCACAAGGCTCCATGAAATTTTTATCACAATGCTCGGTGACCCTTGTCATCACAAAGCTCCATGTCTTTGTCAGCACAATGCTCCATGACCCTTGTCATCACAATGCTCGATGCGTGTGTCAGCACAATGCTCCATAACCCATGTCATCACAAAGTGCCATGCACTTGTCATCACAATGCTCCACATCCTTGTCATCAAAATGCTCCATAAACCTTGTCATCACAATGCTCCATGCACTTCTCCTCAAAATGCTTTCTCACCACTGATATCACAATGTTCCATCACTAGTCATCACAATACGCTCTCACCCCTGTCATCACAATATTCCAGATCCCTGTAATCACAATTCTCCATGCCTTGTCATCATAAAGCTACATGACGCATGTCATCAGAATGCTCCAAGGCCTTCTCATCACAATGTTCCATGCCCTTGTCATCACAATGCTCCAACAACCCTGTAATCAAAATGTTCCATGCCCCTTTTATTCTCAATGCTCCATGAACCCTGTCATCACAATGCACCGTGCCCATCACCATAATATTTCATGCTATTGTCATCACAATGAAATCAAAATGCTCAATGACCTCTGTCATCACAATGCACCAAACCCTTCTGATCACAATGTTCCATAACACTTGTCATCACAATGCCTCATGACGCTGGTCATCACAATTATCCAAGGTCTTCTCATCACAATGCTCCATGATATTGGTCATCACAATGCTCAATACACTTATCATCACAATGCTCCCTGACAGTTGTCATCAGTATGCTCCTTGAACCCTGTCATGACAAGGCTCCATGCATTTTTCATCACAATGATCCATTCCCTTTTCATCACAATGCTCCAAGACCCCTGAAATCACAATGCTCCATTCCCTTTTCATCAAAATGCTCCATGACCCCTGCCATCACAATGTTCCACTGCCTTGGCATCCAAGGCTCCATGACCCTTGTAATCACAATGCTCCAAGACCCTTGTAATCACAAAGCTCCATGTCCTTGTTATCACAAAGATCCATGACACATGTCATCAGAATGCTCCATGCACTTCTCATCACAATGCTCCATGCCCTTGTGATCACAGTGTTCCAAGACCCCTGTAATCACAATGCTCCATGCCCATATTCATCAGAATGCTCCATGAGACTTGTCATCACAAGGCTCCATGGGCTTCTCATCACACTGCTCCAGGACCTTGTCATCACAATGCTCCATTCCCTTGTCATCACAATGCTCCTTGACCACTGTCATCACAATACTCCATGAACATTTTCAGGCCAATTTTCCATGACCTTCTCATCACAATGCTCCATCACCCTTGTCATCACAATGCTCCATGACCCCTCTCATCACAATGATCCATGACACCTGTCATCACAATGCTCCATGCCCCTTGTCATTACAGTGATCCATGACGCTCTTCATCATAATTATCCATGGTCTTTTCATCACAATGCTGCACGGTCTTGCTATCACAATTCTCCATGCCCTGTTCATCACAATGCTCCATGTCCCATGTCATTACAATTCTCCACGTCCTTGTCTTCACAATGCTTCATGACACTTCTCATCACAAGGTTACATGATTTTCTCATCACAATTCTCCACGCACTTGTCATCGCAATGCTCTATGACCCCCGTCATAGCAAGCTCCATGCGCTTGTCATCACAGTGCTTCACGACGTTGTCATCAAAATTCTCAATGGCCCTTGTCATCACAATGCTCCATGCACTTGTCATCAAAATGCTCCATGACCCTTGACATCACAATGTTCCAAGCACTTGTCATCAAAATGCTACATTACCTTTGTCATCACAATCCTCCATGACACTTGGTATCACAATGCTCCATGCCATTGTCATCACAATGGACAATGACATATGTCATCACAGTGCTCCCTGACACCTGTCTTCACAATACTCCATGACCTTGTCATCACAATGTTCCATGCTCTTGTCATCACAATGCGCCATGCGCACTCTCATCACAATAATCCATAAATCGTGTCAGAGCAATGCTCCATGATCCCTGTCATCACAATGCTTCATGCCCTTGTTATCACAAAGATCCATGACACATGTCATCAGAATGCTCCATGGACTTCTCATCACAATGGTCCATGCCCTTGTCATCACAATGCTCCAAGACCCCTGTAATCACAATGCTCCATGCCCCTATTCATCAGAATGCTCCAGTAGACTTGTCATCACAAGGCTCCATGGTCTTCTCATCACACTGCTCCATGACCTTGTCATCAAAATGTTCCATGCCCTTGTCATCACAATGCGCCATGCCCACTCTCATCACAATAATCCATAAATCTTGTCAGAGCAATGCTCCATGATCCCTGTCATCACAATGCTCCGTGACTCCAGTCATCACAATGCTTCATGACCTTTGTCATCACAATGGTCCATGACATCGTCACACAAAGCTCTGTGACCTTTGTCACCACAAGGCTCCATGAAATTTTTATCACAATGCTCGGTGACCCTTGTCATCACAAAGCTCCATGTCTTTGTCAGCACAATGCTCCATGACCCTTGTCATCACAATGCTCGATGCGTGTGTCAGCACAATGCTCCATAACCCATGTCATCACAAAGTGCCATGCACTTGTCATCACAATGCTCCACATCCTTGTCATCAAAATGCTCCATAAACCTTGTCATCACAATGCTCCATGCACTTCTCCTCAAAATGCTTTCTCACCACTGATATCACAATGTTCCATCACTAGTCATCACAATACGCTCTCACCCCTGTCATCACAATATTCCAGATCCCTGTAATCACAATTCTCCATGCCTTGTCATCATAAAGCTACATGACGCATGTCATCAGAATGCTCCAAGGCCTTCTCATCACAATGTTCCATGCCCTTGTCATCACAATGCTCCAACAACCCTGTAATCAAAATGTTCCATGCCCCTTTTATTCTCAATGCTCCATGAACCCTGTCATCACAATGCACCGTGCCCATCACCATAATATTTCATGCTATTGTCATCACAATGAAATCAAAATGCTCAATGACCTCTGTCATCACAATGCACCAAACCCTTCTGATCACAATGTTCCATAACACTTGTCATCACAATGCCTCATGACGCTGGTCATCACAATTATCCAAGGTCTTCTCATCACAATGCTCCATGATATTGGTCATCACAATGCTCAATACACTTATCATCACAATGCTCCCTGACAGTTGTCATCAGTATGCTCCTTGAACCCTGTCATGACAAGGCTCCATGCATTTTTCATCACAATGATCCATTCCCTTTTCATCACAATGCTCCAAGACCCCTGAAATCACAATGCTCCATGTCCTTGTCATCACAAAGCTCCATGACGCATGTCATCAGAATGCTCCATTGCCTTCTCATCACAATGCTCCATGCCTTGTAATCACATTGCTTTAAAACACCTGTAATCACAATGCTCCATGCACCTTTTCATCACAATGCTCCATGCCTTGTAATCACATTGCTTCAAAACCCCTGTAATCTCAATGCTCCATGCACCTTTTCATCAGAATGCTCCATGACCCTTTTCATCAAAATGCTCAATGACCCCTGACATCACAATGTTCCATAACCCTGTCATCAAAATGTTCCATGACACTTTTCATCAATTTGCTCCATGACCCTATCGTCACAATGCTCCCTGCCCTTCTCATCACAATGCACCACAACCTTGTCATCAAAATGCTCCATGACCTTTGTCATCACAAAGCTCCATGACCCTTGACATCACAATGCTCCATGCTATTTCATCACAGTGCTACATGAAAGCTCTCATCACATTGCTCCATGCACTTGTCACTACAATGCTCCATGACGCTTGTCATCACAATGCTCGATACACTTCTCACCACAACGTTCCATGCCCTTTCATTACAAACCTCCATGACACATGTATCACAGTATTCCGTGCCCTAGTCATCACAATGTTCCATGCTGAATCTCATCACAATAATCCATGAAGATTTCAGACCAATGTTCCATGCCCTTGTCACCACAATGCTCCATTACCCCTGTCATAACAATTCTCCATGACCCCTGCCATCACAATGTTCCACCGCCTTGGCATCCAAGGCTCCATGACCCTTGTAATCACAATGCTCCAAGACCCCTGTAATCATAATTCTCCATGCCCTTGTCATCACAAAGATCCATGACACATGTCATCAGAATGCTCCATATTCTTCTCATCACAATGCTCCATGCCCTTGTCATCACAATGCTCCAAGACCCCTGTAATCACAATGCTCCATGCCCCTATTCATTAGAAAGCTCTATGAGACTTGTCATCACAAGGCTCCATGGTCTTCTCATCACACTGCTCCAGGACCTTGTCATCACAATGCTCCATTCCCTTGTCATCACAATGCTCCTTGACCACTGTCATCACAATACTCCATGAACATTTTCAGGCCAATGCTCCTTGACCTTCTCATCACGATGCTCCATGACCCTTGTCATCACAGTGCTCCATGACCCCTCTCATCACAATGCTCCATGACACCTGTCATCACAATGCTCCATGCCCCTTGTCATTACAGTGATCCATGACGCTCTTCATCATAATTATCCATAGTCTTTTCATCACAATGCTGCACGGTCTTGCTATCACAATTCTCCATGCCTTGTTCATCACAATGCTCCATGTCCCATGTCATTACAATTCTCCACGTCCTTGTCATCACAATGCTTCCTCACACTTCTCATCACAATGTTACATGATGTTCTCATCACAATTCTCCATGCACTTGTCATCGCAATGCTCTATGACCCCCATCATAGCAAGCTCCATGCGCTTGTTATCACAATGCTTCACGACTTTGTCATCAAAATTCTTAATGGCCCTTGTCATCACAATTCTCCATGCCCTTGTCATCACAATGCTCCATGACCCTTGTCATAACAATGTTGCAAGCACTTGTCATCAAAATGCTACATTACCTTTGTCATCACAATCTTCCATGGCACTTGGTATCACAATGCTCCATGCCATTGTCATCACAATGGACAATGACATATGTCATCACAATGCTCCCTGACACCTGTCTTCACAATACTCCATGACCTTGTCATCACAATGTTCCATGCCCTTGTCATCACAATGCGCCATGCCCACTCTCATCACAATAATCCATAAATCTTGTCAGAGCAATGCTCCATGATCCCTGTCATCACAATGCTCCGTGACTCCAGTCATCACAATTCTTCATGACATTTGTCATCACAATGGTCCATGACCTCGTCACACAAAGCTCTGTGACCTTTTTCACCACAATGCTCCCTGAAATGTTTATCACAATGCTCTGTGACCCTTGTCATCACAAATCTCCATGGCTTTGTCAGCACAGTGCTCCATGACCCTTGTCATCACAATGCTCGATGCGTGTGTCAGCACAATGCTCCATAACCCATGTCATCACAATGCGCCATGCACTTGTCATCACAATGCTCCACATCCTTGTCATCAAATTGCTCCATAAGCTTTGTCATCACAATGCTCCATGCACTTCTCCTCAAAATGCTTTCTCACCACTGATATCACAAAGTTCCATCACTAGTCATCACAATACTCCCTCACCCCTGTCATCACAATATTCCATGACCCCTGTAATCACAATTCTCCATGCCCTTGTCATCACAAAGCTCCATGACGCATGTCATCAGAATGCTCCATGGCCTTCTCTTCACAATGCTCCATGCCCTTGTCATCACAATGCTCCAACACCCCTGTAATCACAATGCTCCATGCCCCTTTTCGTCTCAGTGCTCCATTATTCCTGTCATCACAATGCACCGTGCCCATCACCATAATATTTCATGCTATTGTCATCACAATGAAATCAAAATGCTCCATGACCTCTGTCATCACAATGCACCAAACCCTTCTGATCACAATGTTCCATAACACTTGTCATCACAATGCCCCATGACGCTGGTCATCACAATTATCCATGGTCTTCTCATCACAATGCTCCATGATCTTTGTCATCACAATGCTCAATACACTTATCATCACAATGCTCCCTGACAGTTGTCATCAGTATGCTCCTTGAACCCTGTCATGACAAGGCTCCATGCATTTTTCATCACAATGATCCATTCCCTTTTCATCACAATGCTCCAAGACCCCTGTAATCACAATGCTCCATGTCCTTGTCATCACAAAGCTCCATGACGCATGTCATCAGAATGCTCCATTGCCTTCTCATCACAATGCTCCATGCCTTGTAATCACATTGCTTCAAAACCCCTGTAATCACAATGCTCCATGCACCTTTTCATCACAATGCTCCATGCCTTGTAATCACATTGCTTCAAAACCCCTGTAATCTCAATGCTTCATGCACCTTTTCATCAGAATGCTCCATGACCCTTTTCATCAAAATGCTCCATGACCCCTTGACATCACAATGTTCCATAACCCCTGTCATCAAAATGTTCCATGACACTTTTCATCAATTTGCTCCATGACCCTGTCATCACAATGCTCCCTGCCCTTCTCATCACAATGCACCACAAACTTGTCATCAAAATGCTCCATGACCTTTGTCATCACAAAGCTCCATGACCCTTGGCATCACAATGCTCCATGCCATTTCATCACAGTGCTACATGAAAGCTCTCATCACATTGCTCCATGCACTTGTCACCACAATGCTCCATGACGCTTGTCATCACAATGCTCGATATTCTTCTCACCACAACGCTCCCTTGTCATCACAATGCTCCTTGACCACTGTCATCACAATACTCCATGAACATTTTCAGGCCAATTTTCCATGACCTTCTCATCACAATGCTCCATCACCCTTGTCATCACAATGCTCCATGACCCCTCTCATCACAATGATCCATGACACCTGTCATCACAATGCTCCATGCCCCTTGTCATTACAGTGATCCATGACGCTCTTCATCATAATTATCCATGGTCTTTTCATCACAATGCTGCACGGTCTTGCTATCACAATTCTCCATGCCCTGTTCATCACAATGCTCCATGTCCCATGTCATTACAATTCTCCACGTCCTTGTCTTCACAATGCTTCATGACACTTCTCATCACAAGGTTACATGATTTTCTCATCACAATTCTCCACGCACTTGTCATCGCAATGCTCTATGACCCCCGTCATAGCAAGCTCCATGCGCTTGTCATCACAGTGCTTCACGACCCTTGTCATCACAATGTTCCAAGACCTTGTCATCAAAATGCTACATTACCTTTGTCATCACAATCCTCCATGACACTTGGTATCACAATGCTCCATGCCATTGTCATCACAATGGACAATGACATATGTCATCACAGTGCTCCCTGACACCTGTCTTCACAATACTCCATGACCTTGTCATCACAATGTTCCATGCTCTTGTCATCACAATGCGCCATGCGCACTCTCATCACAATAATCCATAAATCGTGTCAGAGAAATGCTCCATGATCCCTGTCATCACAATGCTCCATTCCCTTTTCATCAAAATGCTCCATGACCCCTGCCATCACAATGTTCCACTGCCTTGGCATCCAAGGCTCCATGACCCTTGTAATCACAATGCTCCAAGACCCTTGTAATCACAAAGCTCCATGTCCTTGTTATCACAAAGATCCATGACACATGTCATCAGAATGCTCCATGGACTTCTCATCACAATGCTCCATGCCCTTGTGATCACAGTGTTCCAAGACCCCTGTAATCACAATGCTCCATGCCCATATTCATCAGAATGCTCCATGAGACTTGTCATCACAAGGCTCCATGGGCTTCTCATCACACTGCTCCAGGACCTTGTCATCACAATGCTCCATTCCCTTGTCATCACAATGCTCCTTGACCACTGTCATCACAATACTCCATGAACATTTTCAGGCCAATTTTCCATGACCTTCTCATCACAATGCTCCATCACCCTTGTCATCACAATGCTCCATGACCCCTCTCATCACAATGATCCATGACACCTGTCATCACAATGCTCCATGCCCCTTGTCATTACAGTGATCCATGACGCTCTTCATCATAATTATCCATGGTCTTTTCATCACAATGCTGCACGGTCTTGCTATCACAATTCTCCATGCCCTGTTCATCACAATGCTCCATGTCCCATGTCATTACAATTCTCCACGTCCTTGTCTTCACAATGCTTCATGACACTTCTCATCACAAGGTTACATGATTTTCTCATCACAATTCTCCACGCACTTGTCATCGCAATGCTCTATGACCCCCGTCATAGCAAGCTCCATGCGCTTGTCATCACAGTGCTTCACGACGTTGTCATCAAAATTCTCAATGGCCCTTGTCATCACAATGCTCCATGCACTTGTCATCAAAATGCTCCATGACCCTTGACATCACAATGTTCCAAGCACTTGTCATCAAAATGCTACATTACCTTTGTCATCACAATCCTCCATGACACTTGGTATCACAATGCTCCATGCCATTGTCATCACAATGGACAATGACATATGTCATCACAGTGCTCCCTGACACCTGTCTTCACAATACTCCATGACCTTGTCATCACAATGTTCCATGCTCTTGTCATCACAATGCGCCATGCGCAATCTCATCACAATAATCCATAAATCGTGTCAGAGCAATGCTCCATGATCCCTGTCATCACAATGCTTCATGCCCTTGTTATCACAAAGATCCATGACACATGTCATCAGAATGCTCCATGGACTTCTCATCACAATGGTCCATGCCCTTGTCATCACAATGCTCCAAGACCCCTGTAATCACAATGCTCCATGCCCCTATTCATCAGAATGCTCCAGTAGACTTGTCATCACAAGGCTCCATGGTCTTCTCATCACACTGCTCCATGACCTTGTCATCAAAATGTTCCATGCCCTTGTCATCACAATGCGCCATGCCCACTCTCATCACAATAATCCATAAATCTTGTCAGAGCAATGCTCCATGATCCCTGTCATCACAATGCTCCGTGACTCCAGTCATCACAATGCTTCATGACCTTTGTCATCACAATGGTCCATGACATCGTCACACAAAGCTCTGTGACCTTTGTCACCACAAGGCTCCATGAAATTTTTATCACAATGCTCGGTGACCCTTGTCATCACAAAGCTCCATGTCTTTGTCAGCACAATGCTCCATGACCCTTGTCATCACAATGCTCGATGCGTGTGTCAGCACAATGCTCCATAACCCATGTCATCACAAAGTGCCATGCACTTGTCATCACAATGCTCCACATCCTTGTCATCAAAATGCTCCATAAACCTTGTCATCACAATGCTCCATGCACTTCTCCTCAAAATGCTTTCTCACCACTGATATCACAATGTTCCATCACTAGTCATCACAATACGCTCTCACCCCTGTCATCACAATATTCCAGATCCCTGTAATCACAATTCTCCATGCCTTGTCATCATAAAGCTACATGACGCATGTCATCAGAATGCTCCAAGGCCTTCTCATCACAATGTTCCATGCCCTTGTCATCACAATGCTCCAACAACCCTGTAATCAAAATGTTCCATGCCCCTTTTATTCTCAATGCTCCATGAACCCTGTCATCACAATGCACCGTGCCCATCACCATAATATTTCATGCTATTGTCATCACAATGAAATCAAAATGCTCAATGACCTCTGTCATCACAATGCACCAAACCCTTCTGATCACAATGTTCCATAACACTTGTCATCACAATGCCTCATGACGCTGGTCATCACAATTATCCAAGGTCTTCTCATCACAATGCTCCATGATATTGGTCATCACAATGCTCAATACACTTATCATCACAATGCTCCCTGACAGTTGTCATCAGTATGCTCCTTGAACCCTGTCATGACAAGGCTCCATGCATTTTTCATCACAATGATCCATTCCCTTTTCATCACAATGCTCCAAGACCCCTGAAATCACAATGCTCCATGTCCTTGTCATCACAAAGCTCCATGACGCATGTCATCAGAATGCTCCATTGCCTTCTCATCACAATGCTCCATGCCTTGTAATCACATTGCTTTAAAACACCTGTAATCACAATGCTCCATGCACCTTTTCATCACAATGCTCCATGCCTTGTAATCACATTGCTTCAAAACCCCTGTAATCTCAATGCTCCATGCACCTTTTCATCAGAATGCTCCATGACCCTTTTCATCAAAATGCTCAATGACCCCTGACATCACAATGTTCCATAACCCTGTCATCAAAATGTTCCATGACACTTTTCATCAATTTGCTCCATGACCCTATCGTCACAATGCTCCCTGCCCTTCTCATCACAATGCACCACAACCTTGTCATCAAAATGCTCCATGACCTTTGTCATCACAAAGCTCCATGACCCTTGACATCACAATGCTCCATGCTATTTCATCACAGTGCTACATGAAAGCTCTCATCACATTGCTCCATGCACTTGTCACTACAATGCTCCATGACGCTTGTCATCACAATGCTCGATACACTTCTCACCACAACGTTCCATGCCCTTTCATTACAAACCTCCATGACACATGTATCACAGTATTCCGTGCCCTAGTCATCACAATGTTCCATGCTGAATCTCATCACAATAATCCATGAAGATTTCAGACCAATGTTCCATGCCCTTGTCACCACAATGCTCCATTACCCCTGTCATAACAATTCTCCATGACCCCTGCCATCACAATGTTCCACCGCCTTGGCATCCAAGGCTCCATGACCCTTGTAATCACAATGCTCCAAGACCCCTGTAATCATAATTCTCCATGCCCTTGTCATCACAAAGATCCATGACACATGTCATCAGAATGCTCCATATTCTTCTCATCACAATGCTCCATGCCCTTGTCATCACAATGCTCCAAGACCCCTGTAATCACAATGCTCCATGCCCCTATTCATTAGAAAGCTCTATGAGACTTGTCATCACAAGGCTCCATGGTCTTCTCATCACACTGCTCCAGGACCTTGTCATCACAATGCTCCATTCCCTTGTCATCACAATGCTCCTTGACCACTGTCATCACAATACTCCATGAACATTTTCAGGCCAATGCTCCTTGACCTTCTCATCACGATGCTCCATGACCCTTGTCATCACAGTGCTCCATGACCCCTCTCATCACAATGCTCCATGACACCTGTCATCACAATGCTCCATGCCCCTTGTCATTACAGTGATCCATGACGCTCTTCATCATAATTATCCATAGTCTTTTCATCACAATGCTGCACGGTCTTGCTATCACAATTCTCCATGCCTTGTTCATCACAATGCTCCATGTCCCATGTCATTACAATTCTCCACGTCCTTGTCATCACAATGCTTCCTCACACTTCTCATCACAATGTTACATGATGTTCTCATCACAATTCTCCATGCACTTGTCATCGCAATGCTCTATGACCCCCATCATAGCAAGCTCCATGCGCTTGTTATCACAATGCTTCACGACTTTGTCATCAAAATTCTTAATGGCCCTTGTCATCACAATTCTCCATGCCCTTGTCATCACAATGCTCCATGACCCTTGTCATAACAATGTTGCAAGCACTTGTCATCAAAATGCTACATTACCTTTGTCATCACAATCTTCCATGGCACTTGGTATCACAATGCTCCATGCCATTGTCATCACAATGGACAATGACATATGTCATCACAATGCTCCCTGACACCTGTCTTCACAATACTCCATGACCTTGTCATCACAATGTTCCATGCCCTTGTCATCACAATGCGCCATGCCCACTCTCATCACAATAATCCATAAATCTTGTCAGAGCAATGCTCCATGATCCCTGTCATCACAATGCTCCGTGACTCCAGTCATCACAATTCTTCATGACATTTGTCATCACAATGGTCCATGACCTCGTCACACAAAGCTCTGTGACCTTTTTCACCACAATGCTCCCTGAAATGTTTATCACAATGCTCTGTGACCCTTGTCATCACAAATCTCCATGGCTTTGTCAGCACAGTGCTCCATGACCCTTGTCATCACAATGCTCGATGCGTGTGTCAGCACAATGCTCCATAACCCATGTCATCACAATGCGCCATGCACTTGTCATCACAATGCTCCACATCCTTGTCATCAAATTGCTCCATAAGCTTTGTCATCACAATGCTCCATGCACTTCTCCTCAAAATGCTTTCTCACCACTGATATCACAAAGTTCCATCACTAGTCATCACAATACTCCCTCACCCCTGTCATCACAATATTCCATGACCCCTGTAATCACAATTCTCCATGCCCTTGTCATCACAAAGCTCCATGACGCATGTCATCAGAATGCTCCATGGCCTTCTCTTCACAATGCTCCATGCCCTTGTCATCACAATGCTCCAACACCCCTGTAATCACAATGCTCCATGCCCCTTTTCGTCTCAGTGCTCCATTATTCCTGTCATCACAATGCACCGTGCCCATCACCATAATATTTCATGCTATTGTCATCACAATGAAATCAAAATGCTCCATGACCTCTGTCATCACAATGCACCAAACCCTTCTGATCACAATGTTCCATAACACTTGTCATCACAATGCCCCATGACGCTGGTCATCACAATTATCCATGGTCTTCTCATCACAATGCTCCATGATCTTTGTCATCACAATGCTCAATACACTTATCATCACAATGCTCCCTGACAGTTGTCATCAGTATGCTCCTTGAACCCTGTCATGACAAGGCTCCATGCATTTTTCATCACAATGATCCATTCCCTTTTCATCACAATGCTCCAAGACCCCTGTAATCACAATGCTCCATGTCCTTGTCATCACAAAGCTCCATGACGCATGTCATCAGAATGCTCCATTGCCTTCTCATCACAATGCTCCATGCCTTGTAATCACATTGCTTCAAAACCCCTGTAATCACAATGCTCCATGCACCTTTTCATCACAATGCTCCATGCCTTGTAATCACATTGCTTCAAAACCCCTGTAATCTCAATGCTTCATGCACCTTTTCATCAGAATGCTCCATGACCCTTTTCATCAAAATGCTCCATGACCCCTGACATCACAATGTTCCATAACCCCTGTCATCAAAATGTTCCATGACACTTTTCATCAATTTGCTCCATGACCCTGTCATCACAATGCTCCCTGCCCTTCTCATCACAATGCACCACAACCTTGTCATCAAAATGCTCCATGACCTTTGTCATCACAAAACTCCATGACCGGAGGGCGAGGAAGATGGCGGAAAAGTAAGACACGGAGATCACCTTCCTCCCCACATATACATCAGAAATTCATCTACACGTGGAACAACTCCAACAGAACACCTACTGAACGCTGACAGAAGACCTCAGAAACCCCAAAAGGCAAGAAATTCCCCACATACCTGGGTAGGTCAAAAGAATAAAAGAATAAACACAGACAATAGGATATGGACGGGACCTGCACCAGTGGTAGGGAGCCGTGAAGGAGGGAAGGTTTCTACACACTACAAGCCCCATCGAGGGCGGAGACTGCAGGTGGCAGAGGGGGAAAGCTTCGGAGTAGTGGAGGAGCGCACAGCAACAGGGGTGCGGAGGGCAAAGCAGAGAGATTTTGGCACAGAGGATCGGTGCCCTCAGGCACACACCAGCCCGAGAGGCTTGTCTGTTCGGCCACCAGGACAGGCGGGGCTGGGAGCTGAGGATCGGGTATCGGCTTTCAGTCGGAGCGCAGGGAGAGAACTGGGGCTGGCGGCAGGAAGAGACCCTGAAGGGGTTAGTGCTAGCCCGGAGGGAGTCCGGGGAAAGGGTCTGCATCTACCAGAGCAGCAAGAGTCTTTTTTCCCTTTTGTTGCCTGGTTCGCGAGGAGAGGGCATTCCCCTCCCTCCCCTCTGCCTGAGTGAGCGAGAGCCCCCGAATCAGCGGCTCCTTTAAACCCATCCTGTCTGAGCGAAGAACGGACGCCCTCCGGCGACCTATGCGCAGAGGCGGGGCCAGGTCCAAGGCTGAGACCCGGGAGTTGTGAGAGCAGAGACAGGGAAATCTCTCTGTGCAGCCTCAGAGGCAACGGATTAAAGGTCCACGGCCCATTTGATGTGCCCTGCGTCTGTGGAGTGCATGAATGGACAGCGAATAATCCCAAATTGAGGAAGTGGACTTTGAGGACAAGATTTAAGACTTTCGCCCTATTTTTCCTCTTTTTACAACGAATTATCTCTAATTAAGGAGGTGGACTTAGCAAGATTTCAGACTTTTCGCCCTTTTCCTCTTTTTACAACGAATTATCCCAAATCGAGGAGGTGGACTTGGAGAGCAAGATTTTTGATTTTTCCCCCTGCTCTCTTTTTGTGAATGTGTATGTGTAATCTTCAGTGTAAGATTCTCTCTGTATAGCTTTGCTTCCACCATATGTCCCAGGGTTCTATCGGCCCGTGTTTTTTTTCAATAATTACTTTTTAATTTTAATAACGCTACTATATTTCATAATTTATTCTATTTTACTTTACCTCCTCTTTCTTTTTTTCCTCCCTTCCCTTCCTCCCTCCCTCCCTCCGCTCCTCCTTTCCTTCTTTCTTTTTCTTTGCCTCATCTCTCCCTCCCTCCCACCCTTCTTCTTTCCACTTTCTTTTTCTTTCCTTCCTCCCTCCCTCCCTCCTGTCTTTCTTTCTTTCTTTCCTTCCTCCCTCCCTCCTTCCCTTCTTCCATTCACTCTTCCTTTTGCTTTCATTCCTCCCTCCCTCCCTCCTTTCTTTCCTTCTTTCTTTCCATCCTTCCTCCCTCCCTCCTTTCTTTCTTTCTTTCTTCCTTCCTTCCTTTCTTCCATTCTTCCTTTCTTTCAATCTCTCTTTCTTTCTTCTACTAATTTTTTCTTTCTACTTTTTCTCACTGTTATTCTGAGCCGGGTGGATGAAAGGCTCTTGGTGCTGCAGCCAGGAGTTAGTGCTGTGCCTCTGAAGTGGGAGAGCCAACTTCAGGACACGGGTCCACAAGAGAATTCCCAGCTCCACATAATATCAAGCAGCGAAAATCTCCCAGGGATCTCCATCTCAACACCAGCACCCAGCTTCAGTCAACGACCAGCAAGCTACAGTGCTCGTCACCCTATGCCAAGCAACTAGCAAGGCAGGAACACAACCCCACCCATTAGCAGAGAGGCTACCTAAAAACATAATAAGGCCACAGCCACCCCAAAACCCACCACCAGACGTGGACCTGTCCACCAGAAAGACAAGATCGAGCCTCAACCACCAGAACACAGGCATTAGTCCCCCCCACCAGGAAGCCTACACAACCTACTGAAACAACATTAGCCACGGGGAACAGACACCAAAAACAACGGGAACTACGAATCTGCAGCCTGCAAAAAGGAGACCCCAAACACAGTAACATAAGCAAAATGAGAAAGCAGAAAAACACACAGCAGGTGAAGCAGCAAGATAAAAACCTACCAGACGTAACAGATGAAGAGGTAATAGGCAGTCTACCTGAAAAAGAATTCAGAATAATGATAGTAAAGCTGATCCAAGATTCTATTTCCCAGATCCAAAATCTTGGAAATAGAATAGACAATATGCAAGAAACAGTTAACAAGGACCTAGAAGAACTAAAGATGAATCAAGCATCGATTAAAAACACAATAAATGAAATGAAAAATACTCTAGATGGGATCAATAGCAGAATAACTGAGGCAGAAGAACGGATAAGTGAGGTGGAAGATAAAATAGTGGAAATAACTGATGCAGAGCAAAATAAAGAAAAAAGAATGAAAAGAACTGAGGACAGTCTCAGAGACTTCTGGGACAACATTAAACGCACCAACATTCGAATTATAGGGGTTCCAGAAGAAGAAGAGAAAAAGAAAGGGACTAAGAAAATATTTGAAGAGATTATAGTTGAAAACTTCCCTAATATGGGAAATGAAATAGTTAATCAAGTCCAGGAGGCACAGAGAGTCCCATACAGAATAAATCCAAGAAGAAATACGCCAAGACACATATTAATCAAACTGTCAAAAATTAAACACAAAGAAATCATATTAAAAGCAGCAAGGGAAAAACAACAAATAACACACAAGGGAATCCCCATCAGGTTAACAGCTGATCTCTCACCAGAAACTCTACAAGCCAGAAGGGAGTGGCAGGACACAATTAAAGTGATGAAGGAGAGAAACCTGCAACCAAGATTACTCTACCCAGCAAGGATCTCATTCAGATTTGATGGAGAAATTAAAACCTTTACAGACAAGCAAAAGCTGAGAGAGTTCAGCACCACCAAACCAGCTATACAACAAATGCTAAAGGAACTTCTCTAGGCAAGAAACACAACAGAAGGACTATACCTACAATAACGAACCCAAAGCAATTAAGGAAATGGGAATAGGAACATACATATCAATAATTACCTTAAATGTAAATGGACTAAATGCTCCCACCAAAAGACACAGAGTGGCTGAATGGATACAAAAACAAGACCCATATATATGCTGTCTACAAGAGACCCACTTCAGACCTAGAGACACATACAGATTGAAAGTAAGGGGATGGAGAAAGATATTCCATGCAAATGGAAATCAAAAGAAAGCTGGAGTAGCAATTCTTATATCAGACAAAATAGACTTTAAAATAAAGACTATTAGAAGAGACAAAGAAGGACACTACATAACGATAAAGGGATCGATCCAAGAATAAGATATAACAATTGTAAATATTTACGCACCCAACATAGGAGCACCTCAATACATAAGGCAAATACTAACAGCCATAAAAGGGGAAATCGACAGTAACACAATCATAGTAGGGGACTTTAACACCCCACTTTCACCAATGGACAGATCATCCAAAATGAAAATAAATAAGGAAACACAAGCTTTAAATGATACATTAAACAAGATGGACTTAATTGATATTTATAGGACATTCCATCCAAAAACAACAGAATATACATTTTTCTCAAGTGTTCATGGAACATTCTCCAGGATAGATCATATCTTGTGTCACAAATCAAGCCTTGGTAAATTTAAGAAAATTGAAATTGTATCAAGTATCTTTTCCGACCACAATGCTATGAGACTAGACATCAATTACAGGAAAAGATCTGTAAAAAATACAAACACATGGAGGCTAAACAATACACTACTCAATAACGAAGTGATCACTGAAGAAATCAAAGAGGAAATTAAGAAATACCTAGAAATAAATGACAATGGAGACACGACGACCCAAAACCTATGGGACGCAGCAAAAGCAGTTCTAAGGGGGAAGTTTATAGCAATACAGTCCCACCTTAAGAAACAGGAAACATCTCGAGTAAACAACCTGACCCTGCACCTAAAGCAATTAGAGAAAGAAGAACAAAAAAACCCCAAAGTTAGCAGAAGGAAAGAAATCATAAAGATCAGATCAGAAATAAATGAAAAAGAAATGAAGGAAACGATAGCAAAGATCAACCAAACTAAAAGCTGGTTCTTTGAGAAGATAAACAAAATTGACAAACCATTAGCCAGACTCATCAAGAAAAGAAGGGAGAAGACTCAAATCAGTAGAATTAGAAATGAAAAAGGAGAAGTAACAACTGACACTGCAGAAATACAAAAGATCATGAGAGATTACTATAAGCAACACTATGCCAATAAAATGGACAACCTGGAAGAAATGGACAAATTCTTAGAAATGCACAACCTACCAAGACTGACTCAGGAAGAAATAGAAAATATGAATAGACCAATCACAAGCACTGAAATTGAAACTGTGATTAAAAATCTTCCATCAAACAAAAGCCCAGGACCAGATGGCTTCACAGGCGAATTCTATCAAACATTTAGAGAAGAGCTAACACCCATCCTTCTCAAACTCTTCCAAACAATATCAGAGGAAGGAACACTCCCAAACTCATTCTACGAGGCCACCATCACCTTGATACCAAAACCAGGCAAGGATGTCACAAAGACAGAAAACTACAGGCCAATATCACTGATGAACATAGATGCAAAAATCCTCAACAAAATACTAGCAAACAGAATCCAACAGCACATTAAAAGGATCATACACCATGATCAAGTGGGGTTTATTCCAGGAATGCAAGGATTCTTCAATATACGCAAATCAATCAATGTGATACATCATATTAACAAGTTGAAGGAGAAAAACCATATGATCATCTCAATAGATGCAGAGAAAGCTTTCGACAAAATTCAACACCCATTTATGATAAAAACCCTGCAGCAAGTAGGCATAGAGGGAACTTTCCTCAACATAATAAAGGCCATATATGACAAACCCACAGCCAACATTGTCCTCAACGGTGAAAAACTGAAACCATTTCCACTAAGATCAGGAACAAGACAAGGCTGCCCACTCTCATCACTCTTATTCAACATAGTTTTGGAAGTTTTAGCCACAGCAATCAGAGAAGAAAAGGGAATAAAAGGAATCCAAATCGGAAAAGAAGAAGTAAAGCTGTCACTGTTTGCAGATGACATGATACTATACATAGAGAATCCTAAAGATGCTACCGAAAAACTACTAGAGCTAATCAATGAATTTGGTAAAGTAGCAGGATACAAAATTAATGCACAGAAATCTCTGGCATTCCTGTACACTAATGATGAAAAATCTGAAAATGAAATCAAGAAAACACTCCCATTTACCATTGCAACAAAAAGAATAAAATATCTAGGAATAAACCTACCTAAGGAGACAAAAGACCTGTATGCAGAAAATTATAAGACACTGATGAAAGAAATTAAAGAGGATACAAATAGATGGAGAGATATACCATGCTCCTGGATTGGAAGAATCAATATTGTGAAAATGACTCTACTACCCAAAGCAATCTACAGATTCAATGCAATCCCTATCAAACTACCACTGGCATTTTTCACAGAACTAGAACAAAAAATTTCAAAATTTGTTTGGAAAAACAAAAGACCCCGAATAGCCAAAGCAATCTTGAGAACGAAAAACGGAGCTGGAGGAATCAGGCTCCCTGACTTCAGACTATACTACGAAGCTACAGTAATTAAGACAGTGTGGTACTGGCATAAAAACAGAAAGATAGATCAGTGGATCAGGATAGAAAGCCCAGAGATAAACCCACGCACATATGGCCAACTTATCTTTGATAAAGGACGCAGGAATGTACAGTGGAGAAAGGACAGCCTCTTCAATAAGTGGTGCTGGGAAAACTGGACAGGGACATGTAAAAGTATGAGATTAGATCATTCCCTAACACCGTACACAAAAATAAGCTCAAAATGGATTAAAGACCTAAATGTAAGGCCAGAAACTTTCAAACTCTTAGAGGAAAACATAGGTAGAACACTCTATGACATAAATCACAGCAAGATCCTTTTGGACCCACCTCCTAGAGAAATGGAAATAAAAACAAAGATAAACAAATGGGACCTAATGAAACTTCAAAGCTTTTGCACAGCAAAGGAAACCATAAACAAGACCAAAAGACAACCCTCAGAATGGGAGAAAATATTTGCAAACGAAGCAACTGACAAAGGATTAATCTCCAAAATTTATAAACAGCTCATGCAGCTCAATAGCAAAAAAACAAACAACCCAATCCAAAAATGGGCAGAAGACTTAAATAGGCATTTCTCCAAAGAAGATATACAGCCTGCCAACAAACACATGAAAGAATGCTCAACATCATTAATCATTAGAGAAATGCAAATCAAAACTACAATGACATATCATCTCACACCAGTCAGAATGGCTATCATCAAGAAATCTAGAAACAATAAATGCTGGAGAGGGTGTGGAGAAAAGGGAACACTCTTGCACTGCTATTGGGAATGTGAATTGGTACAGCCACTATGGAGAACAGTATGGAGGTTGCTTAAAAAACTACAAATAGAACTACCATATGAACCAGCAATCCCACTACTAGGCATATACCCTAGAAAACCATAATTCAAAAAGAGTCATGTACCAAAATGTTCATTGCAGCTCTATTCACAATAGCCCGGAGCTGGAAACAACCTAAGTGTCCATCATCGGATGAATGGATAAAGAAGATGTGGCACATATATACAATGGAATATTACTCAGCCATAAAAAGAAACGAAACTGAGCTATTTGTAATGAGGTGGATAGACCTAGAGTCTGTCATACAGAGTGAAGTAAGTCAGAAAGAGAAAGACAAATACCGTATGCTAACACATATATATGGAATTAAAAAAAAAAATGTCATGAAGAACCTAGGGGTAAAACGGGAATAAAGACACAGACCTACTTGAGAATGGACTTGAGGATATGGGGAGGGGGAAGGGTAAGCTGTGACAAAGGGAAAGAGAGGCATGGACATATATACACTACCAAACGTAAGGTAGATAGATAGTGGGAAGCAGCTGCAGAACACAGGGAGATCAGCTCGGTGCTTTGTGACCGCCTGGAGGGGTGAGATGGGGAGGGTGGGAGGGAGGGAGATGCATGAGACAAGGGATGTGGGAACAGATGTATATGTATGACTGATTCACTTTGTTATAAAGCAGAAACTAATAAAAAAAATAAAAAATTAAAAAAAAAAAGCTCCATGACCCTTGGCATCACAATGCTCCATGCCATTTCATCACAGTGCTACATGAAAGCTCTCATCAATTTGCTCCAAGCACTTGTCACCACAATGCTCCATGACGCTTGTCATCACAATGCTCGATATTCTTCTCACCACAACGCTCCATGCCCTTGTCATTACAAACCTCCATGACACATGTATCACAGTATTCCGTGCCCTAGTCATCACAATGTTCCATGCTGAATCTCATCACAATAATCCATGAAATTTTCAGACCAATGCTCCATGCACTTGTCACAACAATGCTCCATTACCCCTGTCATAACAAGGCTCCATGACCCCTGCCATCACAATGTTCCACCGCCTTGGCATCCAAGGCTCCATGACCCTTGTAATCACAATGCTCCAAGACCCCTGTAATCACAATGCTCCATGCCCTTGTCATCACAAAGATCCATGGCACATGTCATCAGAGTGCTCCATGGATTTCTCATCACCATGCAACATGCCCTTGTCATCACAATGTTCCAAGACCCTGTAATCACAATGTTCCATGCCCCAATTCATCAGAATGCTCCATGACACTTGTCATCACAAGGCTCCATGGTCTTCTCATCAACTGCTCCAGGATCTTGTCATCAAAATGCTCCATTCCCTTGTCATCACAATGCTCCTTGACCACTGTCATCACAATACTCCATGAACATTTTCAGGTCAATGCTCCATGACCTTCTCATCACAATGCTCCATGACCCTTGTCATCACAATGCTCCATGACCCCTCTCATCACAATGATCCATGACACCTGTCATCACAATGCTCCATGCCCCTTGTCATTACAGTGATCCATGACGCTCTTCATCATAATTATCCATGGTCTTTTCATCACAATGCTGCACGGTCTTGCTATCACAATTCTCCATGCCCTGTTCATCACAATGCTCCATGTCCCATGTCATTACAATTCTCCGCGTCCTTGTCATCACAATGCTTCGTGACACTTCTCATCACAATGTTACATGAGCTTCTCATCACAATTCTCCATGCACTTGTCATCGCAATGCTCTATGACCCCCGTCATAGCAAGCTCCATGCGCTTGTCATCACAATGCTTCACGACGTTGTCATCAGAATTCTCAATGGCCCTTGTCATCACAATGCTCCATGCCCTTGTCATCAGAATGCTCCATGACGCTTGTCATCACAATGTTCCAAGCACTTGTCATCAAAATGCTCCTTTACCTTTGTCATCACAATCCTCCATGACACTTGGTATCACAATGCTCCATGACATTGTCATCACAATGGACAATGACATATGTCATCACAATGCTCCCTGACACCTGTCTTCACAATACTCCATGACCTTGTCATCACAATGTTCCTAGCCCTTGTCATCACAGTGCGCCATGCCCACTGTCATCACAATAATCCATGAAATATGTCAGACCAATGTTCCATGCCCCTGTCATCACAATGCGCCATGCCCACTCTCATCACAATAATCCATAAATCTTGTCAGAGCAATGCTCCATGATCCCTGTCATCACAATGCTCCGTGACTCCAGTCATCACAATGCTTCATTACCTTTGTCATCACAATGGTCCATGACCTCGTCACACAAATCTCTGTGACTTTTGTCACTACAATGCTCCATGAAATTTTTATCACAATGCTCTGTGACCCTTGTCATCACAAAGCTCCATGTCTTTGTCAGCACAATGCTCCATGACCCTTGTCATCACAATGCTCGATGCGTGTGTCAGCACAATGCTCCATAACAGATGTCATCACAATGCGCCATGCACTTGTAATCACAATGCTCCACATACTTGTCATCAAAATGCTCCATAAACCTTGTCATCACAATTCTCCATGCACTTCTCCTCAAAATGCTTTCTCACCACTGATATCACAATGTTCCATCACTAGTCATCACAATACTCCCTCACCCCTGTCATCACAATATGCCATGACCCATGTAATCACAATTCTCCATGCCCTTGTCATCACAAAGCTCCATGACGCATGTCATCAGAATGCTCCATGGCCTTCTCATTACAATGCTCCATGCCCTTGTCATCACAATGCTCCAACACCCCTGTAATGACAATGCTCCATGCCCCTTTTCATCTCAATGCTCCATGAACCCTGTCATCACAATGCACCGTGCCCATCACCATAATATTTCATGCTATTGTCATCACAATGAAATCAAAATGCTCAATGACCTCTGTCATCACAATGCACCAATCCCTTCTGATCACAATGTTCCATAACACTTGTCATCACAATGTCCCATGACGCTGGTCATCACAATTATCCATGGTCTTCTCATCACAATGCTCCATGATATTGGTCATCACAATGCTCAATACACTTATCATCACAATGTTCCCTGACAGTTGTCATCAGTATGCTCCTTGAACCCTGTAATGACAAAGCTCCATGGATTTTTCATCACAATGATCCATTCCCTTTTCATCACAATGCTCCAAGACCCCTGTAATCACAATGCTCCATGTCCTTGTCATCACAAAGCTCCATGAAGAATGTCATCAAAATGCTCCATTGCCTTCTCATCACAATGCTCCATGCCTTGTAATCACATTGCTTCAAAACCCTGTAATCACAATGCTCCTTGCACGTTTTCATCACAATGCTCCATGCCTTGTAATCACATTCCTTCAAAACCCTTGTAATCTCAATGTTCCATGCACCTTTTCATCAGAATGCTCCATGACCATTTTCTTCAAAATGCTCCATTACCCCTGACATCACAATGTTCCATAAACCCTGTCATCAAAATGTTACATGACACTTTTCATCAATTTGCTCCATGACCCTGTCATCACAATGCTCCCTGACTTCTCATCACAATGCACCACGCCCTTGTCATCAAAATGCTCCATTACCTTTGTCATCACAAAGCTCCATGACCCTTGGCATCACAATACTCCATGCCATTTCATCACAATGCTACATGAAACCTCTCATCACATTGCTCCATGCCCTTGTCAACACAATGCTCCATGACGCTTGTCATCACAATGCTCAATACACTTCTCATCACAATGTTCCATGCCATTGTCACTACAATCCCCATAACACATGTATCACAGGGTTCCGTGCCCTAGTCATCACAATGTTCCTTGCCGAATCTCATCACAATAATCCATGAAATTTTCAGACCAATGTTCCATGCCCTTGTCTTCACAATGCTCCATTACTCCTGTCATAACAATGCTCCAGTGCCCCTGCCATGACAATGTTCCACCGCCTTGGCATCCAAGGCTCCATTACCCTTGTCATCACAATGCTCCAATACCCCTGTAATCACAATGTTCCATGCCCCTATTCATCAGAATGCTCCATGATACTTGTCATCACAAGGCTCCATACCCTTTTCATCACAGTGCTCCTTGACCACTCTCATCACAATGCTCCATGACACGTGTCATCACAATGCTACATGCCCCTTGTCATTACAGTGATCCATGATGCTCTTCATCATAATTATCCATGGTCTTTTCATCACAATTCTCCACGGTCTTGCTATCACAATTCTCCATTCCCTGTTCATCACAATGCTCCATGTCCCATGTCATTACAATTCTCCACGTCCTTGTCATCACAGTGCTTCATGACACTTCTCATCACAATGTTACATGATCTTGTCATCACAATTCTTCATGCATTTGTCACTGCAATGCTCTATGACCACTGTCATAGCAAGCTCCATGGGCTTGTCATCACAATGCTTCACGACGTTGTCATCAAAATTCTCAATGGCCCTTGTCATCACAATGCTCCATGCACTTGTCATCACAATGCTCCATGAGCCTTGTCATCACAATGTTCCAAGCCCTTGTCATCAAAACGCTCCATTACCTTTGTCATCACAATCCTCCATGACACTTGGTATCACAATGTTCCATGCCATTGTCATCAAAATGGACAATGACATATGTCATCACAATGCTCCCTGACACCTGTCTTCACAATAATCCATGACCTTGTCATCACAATGTTCCATGCCCTTGTCATCACAATGCGCCATGCCCACTTTCATCACAATAATCCATAAATCTTTTCAGAGCAATGCTCCATGACCCCTGTCATCACAATGCTCCGTGACTCCAGTCATCACAATGATTCAGGACCTTTGTCATCACAGTGGTCCATGCCCTCGTCACACAAGGCTCTGTGATAGTTTTCACCACAATGCTCCATGAATATTTCATCACAATGCTCTGTGTCCCTTGTCATCAAAATGCTCCATGCCTTTGTCACCAGAATGCTCCATACCCTTGTCTTCACAATGCTCCATGCCCACTGTCACCACAATAATCCATGAAAATTTTCAGACCAATGTTCCATGCCCCTGTCATCACATTGCTCCATGCCCTTGTCATCACAATGCTCCATTACCCCTTTCATCACAATGCTCCGTGACTCCAGTCATCACAATGCTTCATGACCTATCTCATCACAATGGTCCATGCCCTCGTCACACAAGGCTCTGTGATCTTTTTCACCACAATGCTCCATGAACATTTCATCACAATGCTCTGTATCCCTTGTCATCAAAATGCTCCATTCCTTTGTCAGCACAATGCTCCATGACACTTGTCATCAAAATGCTCCATGCACTTTTCAGCACAATGCTCCATGACCCATGTCATCAAAATGCGCCATGCGCTTGTCATCACAGTACTCCACATCCTTATCATTGCTATGCTCCATAACACTTGTCATCATAATGCTCCATGCACTTCTCATCAAAATGCTCTCTGACCACATATATCACAATGTTACATCACTAGTCATCACAATACTCCCTCACCCCTGTCATCACAGTGTTTCATGACCCCTGTCATCACCGTGCTACATGCCCTTATCATCACAATGCTCCATGACACCTGACATCACAATGTTCCATAGCCCCGGTCACAAAATGCTCCATGACCCATTTCATCACAATGCTTCATGACCCCTGACATCACAATGTTCCATAACCCCTGTCATCAAAATATTCCATGACCCTTTTATTCAAATTGCTCCATGACCCTGTCATCACAATGCTCCCTGTCCTTCTCATCTCAATGCACCATGCCCTTGTCATCAAAATGCCCCATGAACTTTGTCATCACAAAGCTCCATGACACTTGGCATCACAATGCTCCATGCCATTGTCATCAAAATGCTCAATGAAATCTCTCATCACAATGCTCCATGCCCTTGTAATCACATTGCTTCAAAACCCCTGTAATCTCAAAGCTCCATGCACCTTTTCATAAGAATCCTCCATGCCTTGTCATCAAAATGCTCCATGACCCTTGTCATCACAAAACTCCATGACACTTGGTATCACAATGCTCCATGCCATTGTCATCACAATGGACAATGACATATGTCATCACAATGCTCCATGACACCTGTCTTCACAATACTCCATGACCTTGTCATCACAATGTTCCATGCCCTTGTCATCACAATGTGCCATGCCCACTGTCATCACAATAATCCATGAAACATGTTAGACCAATGTTCCATGCCCCTGTCATCACATTGCTCCATGCCCTTGTCATCACAATGCTCCATGACCCCTGTCATCACAATGCTCCGTGACTCCAGTCATCAAAATGATTCATGACCTTTGTCCTCACAATGCGCCATGCACTCATCACACAAGGCTCTGTGATATTTTTCACCACAAGGCTCCATGAAATTTTCATCACAATGCTCTGTGTCCCTTGTCATCACAATGCTCCATGCCTTTGTCAGCACAATGCTCCATGACACTTGTCATCAAAATACTCCAAGCGCTTGTCAGCACAATGCTCCATGACACATGTCATCACAATGTGCCATGCTCTTTTCATCACAGTGCTCCACATACTTTTCATCGCTATGCTCCATAAAACTTGTCATCACAATGCTCCATGCACTTCTCATCAAAATGCTCTCTAACCACATATATCACAATGTTCCATCACTTGTCATCAAAATACTCGCTCACCCCTGTCATCACAATGTTCCATGACCACTGTCATCACAGTGCTACATGCCCTTATCATCACAATGCTCCATGAACCCTGACATCACAATGTTCCATAACCCCTGTCACAAAATGCTCATGACCCATTTCATCACAATGGTTCATGACCCCTGTCATCACAATGTTCCATAACCACTGTCATCAAAATATTCCATGACACTTTTATTCAAAGTGCTCCATGACCCTTTTATCACAATGCTCCCTGCCCTTCTCATCACAATGCACCACGCCCTTGTCTTCAAAATGCCCCATGACATTTGTCATCACAAAGCTCCATGACACTTTGCATCACAATGCTCCGTGCCATTGTCATCACAATGCTCAATGAAATCTCTCATCACATTGCTCCATGCCCTTGTCATCACAATGCTCCATTACACCTGTCATAACAATGCTCCATGACCCCTGCCATCAAAATGTTCCACGGGGGCTTCCCTGGTGGCGCAGTGGTTGAGAGTCCGCCTGCCGATGCAGGGGACACGGGTTCGTGCTCCGGTCCGGGAAGATCCCACGTGCTGCAGAGCGGCTGGGCCCGTGAGCCATGGCCGCTGAGCCTGCGCGTCCGGAGGCTGTGCTCCACAACGGGACAGGCCACAACAGTGAGAGGCCCTCGTACCGCAAAAAAAAAAAAAAAAAAAAAAAAAAAATGTTCCTCGCCCTTGTCATCACAAGGCTCCATGACCCTTGTCATCACAATGCACCAAGACCTCTGTAATCACAATTCTCAATGCCCCTTTTCATCTCAATGCTCCATGAACCCTGTCATCACAATGCACCATGCCCGTCATCATAATGATTCATGCTATTGTCATCACAATGAAATCAAAATGCTCCATGTCCTCTGTCATCACAATGCTCCTAACCTTTCTGATCACAATGTTCCATAACACTTGTCATCACATGCCCCATGACGCTCGTCATCACAATTATGCAAGGTCTTCTCATCACAATGCTCCATGACCTTTGTCACCACAATTCTCAATACACTTGGAATCACAATGCTCGCTGACACTTGTCATCAGTATGCTCCTTGAACACTGTCATGACAAGGCTCCATGCCTTTTTCATCACAATGATCCATTCCCTTTTCATCACAATGCTCCAGGACCCCTGTTATCACAATGCTCCGTGAATCCAGTCATCACAATGCTTCATGACATTTGTCATCACAATGGTCCATGACCTCGTCACACAAAGCTCTGTGACATTTGCCACCACAATGCTCCATGAAATTTTTATCACAATGCTCTGTGACCCTTGTCATCACAAAGCTCCATGCCTTTTTCAGCACAATGCTCCATGACCCTTGTCATCACAATGCTCGATGCGCGTTTCAGCACAATGCACCATACACTTGTCATCACAATGCTCCACATCCTTGTCATCAAAATGCTCCATAAACCTTGTCATCACAATGCTCCATGCACTTCTCCTCAAAATGCTTTCTCACCACTGATATCACTATGTTCCATCACTAGTCATCACAATACTCCCTCAGCACTGACATCACAATATTCCATGACCCCTGTAATCACAATTCTCCATACCCTTGTCATCACAAAGCTCCATGACACATGTCTTCAGCATGCTCCATGGACTTCTCATCACAATGTTCCATGCCCTTGTCATCACAATGCTCCATTTCCTTGTCATCACAATGCCCCATGACGCTGGTCATCACAATTATCCATGGTCTTCTCATCACTATGCTGCATGTTCTTGGTCATCACAATGCTCAATACACTTATCATCACAATGCTCCCTGACAGTTGTCATCAGTATGCTCCTTGAAACCTGTCATGACAAGGCTCCATGCATTTTTCATTACAATGATCATTTCCCTTTTCATCACAATGCTCCAAGACCCTTGTAATCACAATGCTCAAAGTCCTTGTCCTCACAAATCTCCATGACGCATGTCATCAGAACGCTCCATTGCCTTCTCATCACAATGCTCCATGCCCTTGTAATCACATTGCTTCAAAACCCCTGAAATCTCAATGCTCCATGCACCTTGTCATCACAATGCTGCATGCCCTTGTCATCACAATGCTCCATGACCCTTGTCATCGCAATGTTCCAAGCCGGTGTCCTCAAAATGCTCCATTACCTTTGTCATCAAAATCCTCCATGACACTTGGTATCACAATGCTCCATGCCATTGTCATCACAATGGACAATGACATATGTCATCACAATGCTCCCTGACACCTGTCTTCACAATACTCCATGACCTTGTCATCACAATGTTCCATGCCCTTGTCATCACAATGCGCCATGCCCACTGTCATCACAATAATCCATGAAATATGTCAGACCAATGCTCCATGCCCCTGTCATCACGTTGCTCCATGCCCTTGTCATCAAAATGCTCCGTGACTCCAGTCATTACAATGATTCATGAGCTTTCTCATCACAATGGTCCATGCCCTCGTCACACAAGGCTCTGTGATCTTTGTCAACACAATGCTCTATGAAATTTTCATCACAATGCTCCATGCCCTTGTCATCACAAAGATCCATGACACATGTCATCAGAATGCTCCATGGCCTTCTCATCACAATGATCCATGCCCTTGGCATCACAATGCTCCAAGAACCCTGTAAACACAATACTCCTTGACTACAGTCATTGCAGTGCTTCATGACATTTGTCACACAATGGTCCATGACCTCCTAACAGAAGGCTCTGTGACCTTTGTCACCACAATGCTCCATGTACTTTTCATCACAATTCTCTGTCACCCTTGTCATCACATTGCTCTATGCGTTTGTCAGCACACTGCTCAATGACTCTTGTCATCACAATGCTCCATGCGCTTGTCAGCACAATGCTTCAAAACCCATGTCATCACAATGCGCCATGTGCTTGTCATCACAATGCTCCACATCCTTGTCATCAAAATGCTCCATAAATCTTGTCATCACAATTCTCCATGCACTTCTAATAAAAATGCTCTTTCACCAATAATATCACAGTGTTCCATCACTAGTTATCACTATACTCCCTCACCCCCTGTCATCACAATGTTCCATGACCCCTGTCATCAAATTGCTATATGCCCTTATAATCACAATGCTCCATGAGCCCTGACATCACAATGTTCCATAACACCTGTCATCAAAATGCTCCATGACCCGTTTCATCACAAAGCTCCATGCCCCCTGACATCAGAATGTTCAATAATCCCTGTCACAAAATGCTCCATGACCCTTTTCAACACAATGCTCCATGACACCTGACATCACAATTTTCCATAACCCCTCTCATTAAAATGTTCCATGACCCTTTTGATCAAATTGCTCCATGACCCTGTCATCACAATGCTCCCTGCACTTCTCATCACAATGCACCATGGCCTTGTCATCAAAATGCTCCATGACATTTGTCATCACAAAGCTCCATGACCATTGGCATCACAATGCTCCATGCCATTATCATCAAATGCTCCTTGAACCCTCTCATCACATTGCTCCATGCCCTTGTCATCACAAAGCTCCATGACGCTTGTCATCACAATGCTCGATGCCCTTCTCATCACAATGCTCCATGCCCTTATCATTACAATCCTCCATGACCTATGTATCATAGTGTTCCTTGCCCTTGTCATCACAATGCTCCATGCCCACTCTCATCACAATAATCCATGAAACTTTTCAGACCAATGCTCCATGCCCTTGTCATCACAATGCTCCATTACCCCTGTCATTATAATGCTCCATGACCCTGTCATCACAAGGTTCCATGGCCTTGTCATGACCAGCCTCCATGACCCTTGTCATCACAATGCTCCAAGACCCCTCTAATCACAATGCTCCATGTCTTTGTCATCACAAATCTCCATGATGCATGTCATCAGAATGCTCCATGGTCTTCTCATCACAATGCTCCATTCCCCTTTTCATCTCAATGCTCCATGAACCCTGTCATCACAATGCACCATGCCAATCATCATAATGCTTCATGCTGTTGTCATCACTATGAAATCAAAATGCTCCATGACCTCTGTCATCACAATGCTCCAAACCCTTGTGATCACAATGTTCCATAACACTTGTCATCACAATGCCCCATGACGCTGGTCATTATAATTATCCATGGTCTTCTCATCACAATGCTCCATGACCTTTGTCATCACAATGCTCAATACAGTTGTCATCACAATGCTCCCTGACACTTGTCGTCAGTATGCTCCTTGAACCCTGTCATGACAAGGCTCCATGCATTTTTCATCACAATGCTCCATGCCCTTTTCATCACAATCCTCCAAGACCCCTCTAATCACAATGCTCCATGTCCTTGTCATCACAAAGATCCATGACGCATGTCATCAGAATGCTCCATGGCCTTCTCATCACAATGCTCCATGCCCTGGTCTTCACAATGCTACAAAACCCCTGCAATCACAATGCTCCATGAACCTTTTTATCAGTATGCTCCATGACAATTGTCATCCCAAGGCGCCATGGCCCTCTCATCACAATACTCCAGGACCTTCTCATCGCATTGCTCCATTCCCTTCTCATCACAATGCTCCATGACCCCTGTCATCACAGTACTCCATGAATATTTTCAGCCCAATGCTCCATGACCTTCTCATCACAATGCTCCATGACCCATGTCATCACAATGCTACATGACCAGAGTCATCAAAATTATCCATGCCACTTGTCATCAGAATATTCCATAAGCTTCTCATCCCCATGCTCCATGACCCCTGTAATCACAATGGTCCTTGACGCTTGTCGTCACAGAGCTCCATGACACTTGTCATCACGGTGCTCCATTCCTTTGACAGCAAAATGCTACATGACCTTGTCATCACAATTCTCCATGCACTTGTCCTCACAATTCTCCATTACCAGTGTCATCACAATCCTCCATGAACCTTGGGATCACATTGCTTCATGCCCTTGTCATCACAATGCTCAATGATTCTTCAAATCAATATGATCCATGACCTCTGTCATCACAATGCTCCAAACACTTGTGATCACCATGTTCCATAACACTTGTCATCACAATGCTCCATGATGCCTGCCATCACAATACTCCATGAGCTTGTAATCACAATGCTCCATGAACGTTGTCATCACAATGCTCAATACACCTGTCATCACAATGCTCCCTGACACTTTTCCTCAGAATGCTCCTTGAACCCTGTCATGAAAAGGCTCTATGCCTTTTTCATCACAATGCTCCATGCCCTTTTTCTCACAATGCTCCATGCCATTGTCATCACAATACTCACAAGCTTGTCATCAGAATGCTCCAAGACCCTTGTCAATACAATGCTCCATGATCCCTGTCATCACAATGCTCCATTACGCTGGTCATTAAAATTATCCATGGTCTTCTTATCACAATGCTCCATGACCTTTGTCATCACAATGCTCAATACACTTGTCATCACAATGATCCCTGACACTTGTCGGCAGTATGCTCCTTGAACCCTGTCATGACAAGGCTCCATGCATTTTTCATCTCAATGATCCATGCCCTTTTCATCACAATCCTCCAAGACCCCTCTAATTCCATTGCTCCATTCCCTTGTAATCACAATGCTCCATTGCCCGTGTCATAACAATGCTCCATGACCCCTGCCATCACAATGTTCCACGGCCTTGTCATCACAAGGATCCAAGACCCCTGTAATCACAATGCTCTATGCCAGTTTTCATCAGAATGCTCCATGAGAATTGTCATCACAAGGCTACATCGTCCTCTCATCACAATGCTCCAGGACCTTGTCATCACAATGCTTCGTGACACCAGTCATCACAGTGCTTTATGACCTTTGTCAACACAGTGGTCCATTCCCTCGTCATCAAAAGGCTCTGTGATATTTGTCACCAAAATGCTCCATGAAATTTTAATCACAATGCTCTGTTACCCATGTCATCACTATGCTCCATACCTTTGTCAGCACAATGCTCCATGACCAGTGTCATCACAATGCTCCATGCGCTTGTCCGCACAATGCCCCATGACCTGTGTCATCACAATGCGTCATGCGCTTGTCATCACAATGCTCCACAACTTTTCATCACAGTGCTCCATAAATCTTGTCATCACAATGCTCCATGCACTTCCCATCAAAATGCTCTCCCAACACGGATAACATAATGTTCCATCAATAGTCATCACAATACTCCCTCACCCCTTTCATCACAATGTTCCAGGACCCCTGTCATCAAAAGGCTCCATGACCCTTTTCATCATAATGCTCCATTACCCCTGACATCACAATGTTCCATAACCCCTGTCATCAAAATATCCCATGACACTTTTCATCAAATTGCTCCATGACCATTTCATCACAATGCTCTCTGCCCTTCTCATCACAGTGCACCACGCCCTTGTCATCAAAATGCTCTATGACCTTTGTCATCACAAAGCTCCATGACCCTTGGCATCACAATGCTCCATGCCATTGTCATCAAAATGCTCCATGAACACTCTCATCACATTGTGCCATGCAATTGACATCACAGGCTCCATGATGCTTTTCATCACAATGCTCGAAGCTCTTCTTAACACAATGCTCCATGCGCTTTTCATTAAAATCCGCCATGACCCATGTATCACAGTGTTCCGTGCCGTTGTCATCACAATTCTCCATGCCCCCTATCATCACAATAAGCCATGAAACTTTTCAGACCAATGCTCCATGCCCTTGTCATCAAAATGCTCCATTACCCGTTATAACAATGCTCCATGACACCTGCCATTACAATATTCCACGGCCTTGTCATCACAAGGCTCCATAACCCATGTCATCACAATGCTCCATGTCCTTGTCATCAAAAAGCTCCATGACGCATGTCATCAGAATGCTCCATGGCCTTCTCATTCACGATGCCCCATGCCCTTGTCATCACAATTCTCCTAGACCCCTGTAATCACAATGCTCCATGCCCCTTTTCATCTCAATGCTCCATGAACCGTGTCATCACAATGCACCATGCCCATCATCATAATGCTTCATGCTATTGTCATCAAAATGAAATCAAAATGATCCATGACCTCTGTCATCACAATGCTCCAAACGCTTGTGATCACATTGTTCCATAACACTTGTCATCACAACGCCCCATGACGCTCATCATCACAATTATCCATGGCCTTCTATTCACAATACTCCATGAACTTTGTCATCACAATGTTCAATACACTTGTCATCACAATGCTCCCTGACACTTGTCGTCAGTATGCTCCTTGAACCCTGTAATGACAAGGCTCCATGCCTTTTTAATCACAATGATCCATGCCCTTTTCCTGATAATGCTCCAAGACCCCTGTAATCACAATGCTCCATGCCCTTGTCATCACAAAGCTTCATGACATATGTCTTCAGAATGCTCCATGGCCTTCTCATCACCATGCTCCTTGCCCTGTTCATCACAATGCTCCTCTCCCTTGTCATCAAATTGCCCCATGACCCATGTCATCACAATACTCCTTGAATATTTTCAGCCCAATGCTCCATGACCTACTCATCACAATGCCCCATGAATCCTGTCATCACAATGCTCCATGACCCCTGTCATCACAATGTTCCGTGACACCAGTCATCACAATGCTTCATGACTTTTGCCATCAGAATGGTCCATGCCCTTGTCACACAAGGCTCTGTGTCATTTGTCACCACAATGCTCCATGAACATTTCATCACAGTGCTCTGTGACCATTGTCATCACAATGCTCCATGCATTTGTCAGCACAATGATCCATGAAACTTGTCATCACAATGCTCCATGCGCTTGTCATCACAATGCTCCTTGACCCATGGCATCACAATGTACCCTGTGCTTGTCATCACAATGCTCCACATCATAGTCATCACAATGCTCCATAAACATTTTCATCACAATGTTCCATGCACTTCTCATCAAAATGCTCTCTCACCACTGGTATCACAATATTCCATCACTAGTCTTCACAATATTCCCTCACCGCTGTCATCACAATGTTCCATGACCCCTATCATCACAATGCTACACGCACTTATCATCACAATGCTCCATGACCCCTGCCATCACAATGTTCCATAACCCCTGTCATCAAAATGCTACATTTCCCATTTCATCTCAATGCTCCATGACCCCTGTCATCACAATTTTCCGTAACCACTCTCATCAAAATATTCCATGACATTTTTCATCAAATTGCTCCATGAACCTATTATCACAATGCTCGCTGCACTTCTCATCACAACGCACCACGACCTTGTCATCAAAATGCTCCATGACCTTTGTCATCACAAAGCTCCATGACCCTTGGCATCACAATGCTCCATGCCATAGTGATCACAATGCTCCATGAAGCCTCTCATCACATTGCTCCATGCCCTTGTCATCACAAAGCTCCATGATGCTTGTGATCCCAATGCTCGATGCCTTTCTCATCACAATGTTCCATGGCCTTGTCATTACAATCCTCCATGACCCATGTATCAAAGTGTTCTGTGCCGTTTTCATTACCATCCTCCATGACCCATGTATCAAAGTGTTCTGTGCCCTTGTCATCAAAATGCTCCATGCCCACTCTCATCATAATAATCCATGAAATATTTCACACAAGTGCTCCATGCCCTTGTCATCACAATGTTCCATTACCCCTGTCATAACAATGCTCCATGACCCCTGCCATCACAATGTTCCACGGCCTTGTCATCACAAGGCTCCATGACACTGGTCATCACAATGTTCCAAGACACTTTAATCACAATTCTCCATACACTTGTCATCACAAAGCTCCATGACACATGTCAACAGAATGCTCCATGGCCTTCTCATTTACGATGCTCCATGCCCTCATCATCACAATGCTCCAAGACTCCTGTAATCACAATGCTCCATGCCCCTTTTCATCTCAATGCTCCATGAACCGTGTCATCACAATGCACCATGCCCATCATAATAATGCTTCATGCAATTGTCATCAAAATTAAATCAATATGCTCCATGACCTCTGTCAAGAGAATGCTCCAAACCCTAGTGATCACAGTGTTCCATAACACTTGTCATCACAACGCCCCATGACGCTCATCATCACAATTATCCATGGTCTTCTATTCACAATACTCCATGAACTTTGTCATCACAATGCTCAATACACTTGTCATCACAATGCTCCCTGACACTTGTCGTCAGTATGATCCTTGAACCCTGTCATGACAAGGCTCCATGCCTTTTTAATCATAATGATCCATGCCCTTTTCCTCACAATGCTCCAAGACCCCTGTAATCACAATGCTCCATGCCCTTGTCATCACAAAGCTTCATGACACATGACTTCAGAATTCTCCATGGCCTTCTCATCATCATGCTCCATGCCCTTTTCATCACAATGCTCCATTCCCTTGTCATCAAAATGCCACATGAGACCTGTCATCACAATACTCAATGAACATTTTCAGCCCAATGCTCCATGACCTTCTCATCACAATGCCCCATGAAACCTGTCATCACAATGCTCCATGAACCCTGTCATCCCAATGCTCCGTGACTCCAGTCATCAAAATGCTTCATGAACTTTGTCATCACAATGGTCCATGCCCTTGTCACACAAGGCTCTGTGACTTTTTCCACCACAATGCTCCCTGAAATATTCAAAACAATGCTCTGTGACCCTTGTCATCAAAATGCACCATGCCTTTGTCAGCACAATGATCCATGACACTTGTCATCACAATGCTCCATGCGCTTTTCAGCACAATGCTTTTTGACCCATGTCATCACAATGCTCCACATCCTTGTCACCACAATGCTGCATAAACCGTGTCATCAAAATGCTCCATGCACTTCTCATCAAAATGCTCTCTCACCACTGATATCACAATGTTTCATCACTAGTCTTCACAATACTCCCTCACCCCTGTCATCACAATGTTCCATGACCCCTATCATCACAATGCTACATGCACTTATCATTAAATGCTCCATGACCCTTGACATCACAATGTTCCATAAACCCTATCATCAAAATACTCCAATACCCTTTTCATCACAATGCTCCATGACCCCTGACACCACAATTTTCCATAACCACTCTCATCAAAATATTCCATGACCTTTTTCATCAAATTGCTCTATGACCCTGTTATCACAATGCTCCCTGCCCTTCTCATCACAATGCACCTCGAACTTGTCATCAAAATGCTCCATGACATTTGTCATCACAAAGCTCCATGACCCTTAGCATCACAATGCTCCATGCCATTGTCATCACAATGCTCCATGAAGCCTCTCATCACATTGCTCCATGCACTTGTCATCACGAAGCTCCATGACGCTTGTGATCCCAATGCTTGATGCCCTTCTCATCACAATGCTTCATGCCCTTGTCATTACAATCCACCATGACCCATGTATCAAAGTGTTCCGTCCCCTTGTCATCACAATAATCCATGAAACTTTTCAGACCAATTCACCATGCCCTTGTCATAACAACGCACCATGACCACTGTCATAACACTGCTCCATGGCACCTGCCCACACAAGGTTCCACGACCTTGTCATCACAAGACTCCATGACACTTTTCATCACAATGATCCAGGACAATGTAATCACAATTCTCCATACCCATGTCTCACAAAGATCCATGATACATGTAATCAGAATGCTCCATGGTCTTCTCATTCACGATGCTCCATAACTTTGTCATCACAATGCTCCAAGACTCCTGTAATGACAATGCTCCATGCCCCTTTTCATCTCAATGCTCCATGAACCCGGTCATAACAATGCACCATGCCCATCATCAAAATGCTTCATACTATTCTCATCACAATGAAATTAAAATGCTCCATGACCTCTGTCATCACAATGCTCCAAACCCTTGTGATCACAATGTTCCATAACAATTGTCATCACAATGCCCCATGACTCTGGTCATCACAATTATCCATGGTCTTCTCATCACAATGCTCCATGAACTTTGTCATCACAATGCTCAATACACTTGTCATCACAATGCTCCATGACACTTGTCGTCAGAATGCTCCTTGAACCCTTTCATGACAAGGCTCCATGCAATTTTCATCACAATGATCCATGCCCTTTTCATCACAATGCTCCAAGACCACTCTAATCTCAATGCTCCTTGCCCTTGTCATCACAAAGCTCCATTATGCATGTCATTAGAATGCTCCATGGCCTTATCATCACTATGCTCCTTGACCTTGTCATCTCAATGCTCCAAGACCACTGTCATCATAATGATCCATGCTCCTTTTCATCAGAATGCTCCATGAGACTTGTCATCACAAGGCTCCATTGTTTTCTCATCACAATGCTCCAGGACCTTGTCATCACAATGCTCCATTCCCTTGTCATCACAATGCTCCATGACCCCTTTCATAACAATACTCCAAGAACATTTTCAGCCCAATGCTCCATGAACTTCTCATCACAATGCTCCATTACCCCTATCATTACAATTCTCCATGCTCCTTGAAATCAAACTGATCCATGACCTCTGTCATCACAATGTTCCAAATCATTGTGATCACATTGTTCCATAACACTTGTCTTCACAACACTCCAGGATTCCTGTCATAACAATACTCCATGCCCTTGTCTTCACAATGCTCCATGACCTTTTTCATCACAATGCTCAATACACTTGTCATCACAATGCTCCCTGACACTTGTCGTCAGAATGCTCCTTGAACCCTGTCATGAAAAGGCTCCATGCCTTTTTCATCACAATGCTCCATGCCCTTTGCATCACAATGCTCCATGCCATTGTCATTACAATACTCCACAAGCTTGTCATCAGAATGCTACATAACATCTGTCATCACAATGCTCCATGACCCCTGCTATCACAATGCTCCATGACACCTGTCATCAAAATGCTCCTTGCCCCTTGTCATTTCAGTGCTCTATGACGCTCGTCATCACAATTATACATGGTCTTCTCATGACAGTTCTCCACGGTATTGCCATCACAAGGATCCATGACACTTTTCATCACAATGTTACATGATCTTGTCATCACAATTCTCCATGCAATTGTCATCGCAATGTTCCATGAACCCTGTCATAGCAAGCTCCATATGTTTTTTATCACAATGCTTCACGACCTTGTCATCAGAATTATCAATGGCCCTTGTCATCACAATGCTTCATGCTCTTCTCATCAGAATGCTCCATGACCCTTGTCATCACAATGCTAAAAGCCCTTGTCATCACAATGCTCCATTACCTTTGTCATCACAATCCTCCATGACACTTGGCATCACAATGCTCCATGCCATTGTCATCACAATGGACCATGACATATGTCAAAAAAACACTCCCTGACACCTGTCTTCACAATACACTTGACTTTGTCATCACAATTCTCCATGCCCTTGTCATCACAATGTGCCTTGCCCACTGTCATCAAAATAATCCATGAAACTTGTCAGACCAATGTTCCATGCCACTGTTATCACAATGCTCCATGCCCTTTTGATCACAATGCTCCGTGACACCAGTCATCACAATGCTTCATGACCTTTGTCATCACAATGGGCCATGCCCTCGTCATCACAAGGCTCAGTGTCCTTTGTCACCACAGTGCTCCATGAACTTTTCATCACAAGGCTTTGTGAAACTTGTCATCACAATGCTCCTTGCCTTTGTCTGCACAATACTCCAGAAGCTTGTCATCAGAATGCTCCATGTCCATTGTCATCACAATGATCCATGACACCTGTCATCACAATTCTCCATGCCACGTGTCATTACAGTGCTCAATGACACTCGTCATCAAAATGCTCCATGTTCTTGCCATCACAATGCTCCACGGTCTTGCCATAACAATGCTCCATGCCCTGGACATCACAATGCTCCATGTCCCTTGTCATCACAATGCTCCATGACACTTCTCATCACCATGTTACATGCTCTTGTCATCACAATCCTCCATGCCATTGTCATCACAATGGACCATGACATATGTCATCACTATGCTCCCTGACACCTGTCTTCACAATACTCCATGCCCTTGTCATCACAATGCTCCATGCCCTTGTCTTCACAATGCACCATGCCTACACTCATCACAATAATCCATGAAAGTTGTCAGACCAATTCTCCATGCCACTATCATCACAGTGCTCCATGCCGTTGTCATCACAATGCACCATGAAACCTGTCATCACATTGCTCCCTGACTCCACACATCACAATGCTTCATGAACTTTGACATCAGAGTGGTCCATGCCCTGGTCATCAGAAGTCTCTGTGACCTTTCTCACCACAATGCTCCATGAACTTTTCATCACAATGCTCCATGACCCTTGTCATCACAAAGTGCATGTGCTTCTCAGCACAATGCTCCATGTCCAATGTCATCACAATGTGTCATGCGCTTGTCATCACAATGCTCCACAACCTTGTCATCACAGTGTTCCATAAACCTTGTCATCACAATGCACCATGCACTTCTCATCAAAATGCTCTCTCACAACTGATATCACAATGTTCCATCACTAGTCATCACTATACTCCCTCACCCTTGTCATCACAATGTTCCATGACCCCTGTAATCACAATGCTCCATGCCCTTGTAATCACAAAGCTCCATGATGCATGTCATCAGAATGCTCCATGGGCTTCTCATCACAATGCTCCATGCCCTTGCCATCACAATGCTCCATTACCCCTGTCATCACAATGCTCCATGACAACTGTCAACAGAGCGCTCCATGACCCCTGACAGCACAATGATCTGGGACACATGTCATCAAAATGCTCCATGACACTTGTCATCACAATGATCCATGTGCTTTTCATCCCAATTATCCATGAAACTGTAATCAGAATGTTCCGTGACGCTTGTCATCCCAGTGCTCCATGACCCTTGGCATCACAATGCTCCATGAACCCTCTCATCACATTGCTCCATACACTTGTTATGACAATGCTCCATGACCCCTGCCATCACAATGTTCCACGGCCTCATCATCACAAGGCTCCATGACCCTTGTCATCACAATTCTCCAAGAACACTGTAATCGCAATGCTCCATGCACTTGTCATCACAAAGCTCCATGACGCATATCATCAAAATGCTCCATGACCTCTGGCATCTCAGTGCTCCAAACCATTGTGATCACAATGTACCATAACTCTTGTCAACACAATTCCCCATGACGCTCCTCATCACAATTATCCATGGTCTTCTCATCACAATGCTCCATGACCTTTGTCATCACAATGCTCAATACACTTGTCAGCTCAATGCTCCCTGACACTTGTCCTCAGTATGCTCCTTGAACCCTGTCATGACAAGGCTCCATGCCTTTTTCATCACAATGATCCATGCACTTTTCATCACAATGCTCCAAGACCCCTGTAATCACAATGCTCCATGCCCTGGTCATCACAAAGCTCCATGACCCATATCATCAGAAGTCTCCATGGCCTTCTCATCACCATGCTCCATGCCCTTGTCATCACAATGCTCCCTGACATTTGTCTTCAGAATGCTCCTTGAAACCTGTCATGAAATGGCTCCATGCCTTTTTCATCACAATGCTCCATGCCCTTTTCATCACTATGCTCCAGGCCATTGTCATCACAAAACTCCACAAGCTTCTCATCAGAATGCTCCATGACCCATGTCATCAGAATGCTCCATGACCCCTGTCATCACAATGCTCCATGACACCTGTCATCACAATGCTCCATGCCCCTTGTCATTACAGTGCTCCATGACTCTCGTCATCACAATTATCCATGGCCTTCTCAGCACACTGCTCCACGGTCTTGACATCACTATGCTCCATGCCCTGGTCATCACAATGCTCCAAGTCCCTTGTCATCACAATTCTCCACGTCCTGGTAATCACAATACTCCATGACTCTTCTCATCACAATGTTACGTGGTCTTGTCATCACAGTTCTCCATGCACTTTTCATAGCAATGCTCCATGTCCCCTGTCATAGCAAGCTCCGTGCGCTTGTCATCAAAATGCTTCACGACGTTTGTATCAAAATTCTCAATGGCCCTTGTCATCACAATGCTCCATGTCCTTGTCATCACAATGCTCCATGACCCTTTTCTTCACAATTCTAAAAGAAATTTTCATCACAATGCTCCATTACCTTTGTCATCACAATCCTCCATGACACTTGGCATCACAAGGCTCCATTACAGTTGTAATCACAAGCCTCCATGACACTTGGCATCACAATGCTCCATGCCATTGCCATCACAATGCACCATGACATATGTCATCACAGTGCTCCTTGACACCTGTCTTCACAATACTGCATGACCTTGTCATAACTATGTTCCATGCTCTTGTCATCACAATGTGCCCTGTCCACTCTCATAGCAATAATTCATGAAAATTGTCAGACCAATGCTCCATGCCCCTGTCATCACAATGCTCCATGCCCTTGTAATCACAATGCTCCATGACCTTTCACATCATAATGCTCCGTGACTCCAGCCATCACAATGCTTTATGAACTTTTTCATCACAATGGTTAATTCCCTCGTCATCACATTCCTCTGTAACATTTGTCATCACAATGCTCCATGCCATTGTCAGCACAATGCTCCATGACCCTTGTCATCACAATGCTCCATGCGCTTGTCAGCACAATGCTCCAAGACACATGTCATCACAATGTGCCATGCACTTGTCATTGCAATGCTCCACAACCTTGTCATCACAATTTTCCATAAACCTTGTCATCACAATGCTCCATGCACTTCTCATCTAAATGCTCTCTCACCACGGATATCACAATGTTCCATCACCAATCATCACAATACTCCCTCACCCCTTTCATCACAATGTTCCATGACCCCTGTCATCAAAATGCTACATGCCCTTATCATCACAATGCTCCATGACCACTGACATCACAATGTTCCATAACCCCTGTCATCAAAATATTCCCTGACCCTTTCCATCAAATTGTTCCATGAACCTGTCATCAGAATGCTCCCTGCCCTACTCATCACAATGCACCACGCCCTTGTCATCAAAATGCTCCATTACATTTGTCTTCACAAACCTCATGACCATGGCATCACAATGCTCAATTCCATTGTCATCACAATGCTCCATGAAACATCTCATCACATTACTCCATGCACTTTTCATCCCAAATCTCCAGGACGCTTGTCATCACAATGCTCGATGCCTTTCCCATCACAATGCTCGATGCCTTGTCATTACAATCCTCCATGACCCATGTATCACCGTGTTCCCTGCCCTTGTCATCACAATGTTCCATGCCCACACTCATCACAATAATACATGAAACTTTTCAAACCAATGTTCCATGCCCTTGTCATCACAATGCTCCATTAACCCTGTCATAACAATGCTCCATTACCCCTGCCATCACAATGTTCCACGGAGTTGTCATCACAAGGCTCCGTGAACATTGTCATCACAATGCTCCAAGACCCCTGTAATCACAATGCTCCATACCACTTTTCATCTCAATTCTCCATGAACACTGTCATCAAAATGCACCATGCCAATCATCATAATGCTTCATGCTATTGTCATCACAAAGAAATCAAAATGCTCCATGACATCTGTCATCAAAATGCTACAAACCCTTCTGATCACAATGTTCCATAACACTTGTCATCACAATGCGCCATGAGGCTCGACATCACAATTATCCATGGTCTCCACATCAAAATGCTCCATGACCTTTGTCAACACAACGCTCAATACACTTGTCATCACAATGCTCCCTGAAACTTGTCTTCAGTATGCTATTTGGAACATGTCATGACAAGGCTCTTTGCCTTTTACTCATAATGATCCATGCACTTTTCATCACAATGCTCCAAGACCCCTCTAATAACAATGCACCATGTGCTTGTCATCACAAATCTCCAGAACGCATGTCATCAGAATGCTCCATGGCATTGTCAACACCATGCTCCATGCCCTTGTCATCACAATGCTCCAAAACCCCTCTAATCACAATGCTCCATGCACTTGTCATCGCAAAGCTCCATGACCCATGTCATATCAAGACCCAAGCGCTTGTCATAACTATGCTTCATGACCTTGTCATCAGAATTCTCAATGGCCCTTGTCACCACAATGCTCCATTACCTTTGTCATCACAATCCTCCATGACACTTGGCTTCAAAATGCTCCATGACATTGTCATCACAATGCACCAGGACATATGTCATCACAATACTCCCTGATACCTGTCTTCACAATAATCCATGACCTGGTCATAACAGTGCTCCATGCCCTTGTCTTCACAATGCGATATGCACAATTTCATCACAATAATCCATGATACTTCTCAGACCAATGCTCCATGCCCCTGTCATCACAATGCCCCATGCCCTTGTCATCACAAAGCTCCGTGACTCCAGTCATCACACTGCTTCTTGACCTTTGTCATCACAGTGGTCCATGCCCTCGTAATCACAGGGCTCTGTGAACTTTGTCACCATAATGCTCCATGAACTTATCATCACAATGCTCTGTGACCCTTGTCATCACAATGCTCCATGCCTGTGTCAGCAGAGTGCTCCATGTCCCTTGTCATCACAATGCTCCATGCGCTTGTCAGCACAATGCTCCATGACCCATGTCATCACAATATGCCATGCGCTTGTCATCACAATGTTCCACATCTTTGTCATCCCAATGCTCCTTAAACCTTGTCATCACAAAGCTCCATGCACTTCTCATTAAAATGCTCTTTCACCACAGATATCAAAATGTTCCATCACTAGTCATTACAATACTCCCACACCCCTGTCATGACAATGTTCCACGGCCTTGTCATCACAAGGCTCCATGACCCATGTCATCACAATGCTCCAAAACCCCTTTAATCACACTGCTCCATGCTCTTGTCATCACAAAGCACCATGACGCATGTAATCAGACAGCTCCATGGCCTTCTCATCACAATGCTCCATGCCCTTTTCATCACAATGCTCCATGAACTCTGTCATCACAATGAACCATGCCCATCATCATAATGCTTCATGCTATTGTCATCACAATGAAATCAAAATGCACCATAACCTCTGTCATCACAATGCTCCAAACCATTGTGTTCACAATGTTCCATAACACTTGTCATCACAACTCCCCATGACGCTCATCATCACAGTTATCCATGGTCTTCTCATCAAAATGCTCCATGACCTTTGTCATCACAATGCTCAATAAACTTGTCATCACAATGCTCCCTGACACTTGTCGTTAGTATGCTCCTTGAACCCTCTCATGACAAGGCTACATGCTCTTTCATCACAATCATCCATGCCCTATTCTTCACAATGCTCCAAGACCCATGTAATCACAATGCTCCATGCCCCTTTTCATCAGAATGCTCCATGATACTTGTCATCACAAGGCTCCATGGTCTTCTCCTCACAATGCTCCAGGACCTTGTCATCACAATGCTCCATTCCATTGTCATCACAATGCTCCATGGCCCATGCCATCACAATACTCAATGAATACTGTCAGTCCAATGCTCCATGAACTTCTGATCACAATGCTCCATGACCCCTGTCATCACAATGCTCCATGACCCCTGTCATCACAACGCTCCATGACACCAGACAACACAATGATCCGGGACACTTGTCATCAAAATGCTCCATGACACTTGTCATCACAATGATCCATGCCCTTGCCAACACAATGCTCCATGACTCCAGTCATCACAATGCTTCATGACCTTTGTAATCACAATGGTCCATGCCCTCATTTTCACAAGGCTCTGTGATATTTATCACCACAATGCTCCATGAAATTTTCATCATAATGGTCTGTGACCATTTTCATCACAATGCTCCAAGCCTTTCTCAGTACAATGCTCCATGACCATTGTCATAACAATGCTCCATGACATTGTCAGCACAGTGCGCTATGAACCTTGTCATCACAAGGCTCCAAGCCCTTATCATCACAATGCTCCATTACTTTTGTCATCACAAACCTCCATGACACTTGGCATTACAACGCTCCATGGCATTGTCATCACAATGGGCCATGACTTATGTCTTCAAAATGCTCCCAGACACCTGTCTTCAAATACTGCATGACCTTGTCATCAAAATGCTCCATGCCCTTGTCATCACAATGCGCCATTCCCACTCTCATCGCAATAATCCATGAAACTTGTAAGACCAATGCTCCATACTCCTGTCATCACAATGCTCCATGCCCTTGTCATCACAATGCTCCGTGACTCCAGTCATCACACTGCTTCTTGACCTTTGTCATCACAGTGGTCCATGCCCTCGTAATCACAGGGCCTTGTGAACTTTGTCACCATAATGCTCCATGAACTTATCATCACAATGCTCTGTGACCCTTGTCATCACAATGCTCCATGCCTTTGTCAGCAGAGTGCTCAATGTCCCTTGTCATCACAATGCTCCATGCACTTGTCAGCACAATGCTCCATGACCCATGTCGTCACAATATGTCATGCTCTTGTCATAACAAAGTTCCACATCTTTGTCATCCCAAAGCTCCATAAACCTTGTCATCACAAAGCTCCATGCACTTCTCATTAAAATGCTCTTTCACCACAGATATCAAAATGTTCCGTCACTAGTCATTACAATACTCCCACACCCCTGTCATGACAATGTTCCACGGCCTTGTCATCACAAGGCTCCATGACCCTGTCATCACAATGCTCCAAAACCCCTGTAATCACACTGCTCCATGCTCTTGTCATCACAAAGCACCATGACGCATGCCATCAGACAGCTCCATGGCCTTCTCATCACAATGCTCCATGCCCTTTTCATCACAATGCTCCATGAACTCTGTCATCACAATGAACCATGCCCATCATCATAATGCTTCATGCTATTGTCATTACAATGAAATCAAAATGCACCATAACCTCTGTCATCACAATGCTCCAAACCATTGTGTTCACAATGTTCCATAACACTTGTCATCACAACTCCCCATGACGCTCATCATCACAATTATCCATGGTCTTCTCATCAAAATGCTCCATGACCTTTGTCATCACAATGCTCAATACACTTGTCATCAGAATGCTCCCTGACACTTGTCGTTAGTATGCTCCTTGAACCCTCTCATGACAAGGCTCCATGCTCTTTCATCACAATCATCCATGCCCTATTCTTCACAATGCTCCAAGACCCATGTAATCACAATGCTCCATGCCCCTTTTCATCAGAATGCTCCATGATACTTGTCATCACAAGGCTCCATGGTCTTCTCCTCACAATGCTCCAGGACCTTGTCATCACAATGCTCCATTCCATTGTCATCACAATGTTCCATGACCCATGCCATCACAATTCTCAATGAATACTGTCAGTCCAATGCTCCATGAACTTCTGATCACAATGCTCCATGACCCCTGTCATCACAATGCTCCATGACCCCTGTCATCACAACGCTCCATGACACCAGACAACACAATGATCCAGGACACTTGTCATCAAAATGCTCCATGACACTTGTCATCACAATGATCCATGCCCTTGCCATCACAATGCTCCATGAGCCCTGTCAAAACAATGCTCCATGACTCCAGTCATCACAATGCTTCATGACCTTTGTAATCACAATGGTCCATGCCCTCATTTTCACAAGGCTCTGTGATATTTGTCACCACAATGCTGCATGAAATTTTCATCATAATGGTCTGTGACCATTGTCATCACAATGCTCCAAGCATTTCTCAGTACAATTCTCCATGACCATTGTCATCACAATGCTCCATGCCATTGTCAGCAAAGTGCGCTATGAACCTTGTCATCACAAGGCTCCAAGCCCTTATCATCACAATGCTCCATTACCTTTGTCATCACAAACCTCCATGACACTTGGCATCACAACGCTCCATGGCATTGTCATCACAATGGGCCATGACGTATGTCTTCAAAATGCTCCCAGACACCTGTCTTCAAATGCTACATGACCTTGTCATCAAAATGCTCCATGCCCTTGTCATCACAATGCGCCATTCCCACTGTCATCGCAATAATCCATGAAACTTGTAAGACCAATGCTCCATACTCCTGTCATCACAATGCTCCATGCCCTTTTCATCACAATGCTCCGTGACTCCAGTCATCACACTGCTTCTTGACCTTTGTCATCACAGTGGTCCATGCCCTCGTAATCACAGGGCCTTGTGAAATTTGTCACCATAATGCTCCATGAACTTATCATCACAATGCTCTGTGACCCTTGTCATCACAAAGCTCCATGCCTTTGTCAGCAGAGTGCTCCATGTCCCTTGTCATCACAATGCTCCATGCGCTTGTCAGCACAATGCTCCATGACCCATGTCATCACAATATGCCATGCGCTTGTCATCACAATGTTCCACATCTTTGTCATCCCAATGCTCCATAAACCTTGTCATCACAAAGCTCCATGCACTTCTCATTAAAATGATCTTTCACCACAGATATCAAAATGTTCCATCACTAGTCATTACAATACTCCCACACCCCTGTCATGACAATGTTCCACGGCCTTGTCATCACAAGGCTCCATGACCCATGTCATCACAATGCTCCAAGACCCCTGTAATCACACTGCTCCATGCTCTTGTCATCACAAAGCACCATGACGCATGTAATCAGACAGCTCCATGGCCTTCTCATCACAATGCTCCATGCCCTTTTCATCACAGTGCTCCATGAACTCTGTCATCACAATGAACCATGCCCATCATCATAATGCTTCATGCTATTGTCATCACAATGAAATCAAAATGCACCATAACCTCTGTCATCACAATGCTCCAAACCATTGTGTTCACAATGTTCCATAACACTTGTCATCACAACTCCCCATGACGCTCATCATCACAATTATCCATGGTCTTCTCATCAAAATGCTCCATGACCTTTGTCATCACAATGCTCAATAAACTTGTCATCACAATGCTCCCTGACACTTGTCGTTAGTATGCTCCTTGAACCCTCTCATGACAAGGCTACATGCTCTTTCATCACAATCATCCATGCCCTATTCTTCACAATGCTCCAAGACCCATGTAATCACAATGCTCCATGCCCCTTTTCATCAGAATGCTCCATGATACTTGTCATCACAAGGCTCCATGGTCTTCTCCTCACAATGCTCCAGGACCTTGTCATCACAATGCTCCATTCCATTGTCATCACAATGCTCCATGGCCCATGCCATCACAATACTCAATGAATACTGTCAGTCCAATGCTCCATGAACTTCTGATCACAATGCTCCATGACCCCTGTCATCACAATGCTCCATGACCCCTGTCATCACAACGCTCCATGACACCAGACAACACAATGATCCGGGACACTTGTCATCAAAATGCTCCATGACACTTGTCATCACAATGATCCATGCCCTTGCCAACACAATGCTCCATGACTCCAGTCATCACAATGCTTCATGACCTTTGTAATCACAGTGGTCCATGCCCTCATTTTCACAAGGCTCTGTAATATTTGTCACCACAATGCTCCATGAAATTTTCATCATAATTGTCTGTGACCGTTGTCATCACAATGCTCCAAGCCTTTCTCAGTACATTGCTCCATGACCATTGTCATAACAATGCTCCATGCCATTGTCAGCACAGTGCGCTATGAACCTTGTCATCACAAGGCTCCAAGCCCTTATCATCACAATGCTCCATTACCTTTGTCATCACAAACCTCCATGACACTTGGCATCACAACGCTCCATGGCATTGTCATCACAATGGGCCATGACTTATGTCTTCAAAATGCTCCCAGACACCTGTCTTCAAATACTGCATGACATTGTCATCAAAATGCTCCATGCCCTTGTCATCACAATGCGCCATTCCCACTGTCATCGCAATAATCCATGAAACTTGTAAGACCAATGCTCCATACTCCTGTCATCACAATGCTCCATGCCCTTGTCATCACAATGCTCCGTGACTCCAGTCATCACACTGCTTCTTGACCTTTGTCATCACAGTGGTCCATGCCCTCGTAATAACAGGGCCTTGTGAAATTTGTCACCATAATGCTCCATGAACTTATCATCACAATGCTCTGTGACCCTTGTCATCACAATGCTCCATGCCTTTGTCAGCAGAGTGCTCCATGTCCCTTGTCATCACAATGCTCCATGCACTTGTGAGCACAATGCTCCATGACCCATGTCATCACAATATACCATGCGCTTGTCATCACAAAGTTCCACATCTTTGTCATCCCAAAGCTCCATAAACCTTGTCATCACAAAGCTCGATGCACATCTCATTAAAATGCTCTTTCACCACAGATATCAAAAAGTTCCGTCACTAGTCATTACAATACCCCCACACCCCTGTCATGACAATGTTCCACGGCATTGTCGTCACAAGGCTCCATGACCCTTGTCATCACAATGCTCCAAAACCCCTGTAATCACACTGCTCCATGCTCTTGTCATCACAAAGCACCATGACGCATGTCATCAGACAGCTCCATGGCCTTCTCATCACAATGCTCCATGCCCTTTTCATCACAATGCTCCATGAACTCTGTCATCACAATGAACCATGCCCATCATCATAATGCTTCATGCTATTGTCATTACAATGAAATCAAAATGCACCATAACCTCTGTCATCACAATGCTCCAAACCATTGTGTTCACAATGTTCCATAACACTTGTCATCACAACTCCCCATGACGCTCATCATCACAATTATCCATGGTCTTCTCATCAAAATGCTCCATGACCTTTGTCATCACAATGCTCAATACACTTGTCATCAGAATGCTCCCTGACACTTGTCGTTAGTATGCTCCTTGAACCCTCTCATGACAAGGCTCATTGCTCTTTCATCACAATCATCCATGCCCTATTCTTCACAATGCTCCAAGACCCATGTAATCACAATGCTCCATGCCCCTTTTCATCAGAATGCTCCATGATACTTGTCATCACAAGGCTCCATGGTCTTCTCCTCACAATGCTCCAGGACCTTGTCATCACAATGCTCCATTCCATTGTCATCACAATGCTCCATGACCCATGCCATCACAATTCTCAATGAATACTGTCAGTCCAATGCTCCATGAACTTCTGATCACAATGCTCCATGACCCCTGTCATCACAACGCTCCATGACACCAGACAACACAATGATCCGAGACACTTGTCATCAAAATGCTCCATGACACTTGTCATCACAATGATCCATGCCCTTGCCATCACAATGCTCCATTAGCCCTGTCAAAACAATGCTCCATGACTCCAGTCATCACAATGCTTCATGACCTTTGTAATCACAATGGTCCATGCCCTCATTTTCACAAGGCTCAGTGATATTTGTCACCACAATGCTCCATGAAATTTTCATCATAATGGTCTGTGACCATTGTCATCACAATGCTCCAAGCCTTTCTCAGTACAATGCTCCATGACCATTGTCATAACAATGTTCCATGCCATTGTCAGCACAGTGCGCTATGAACCTTGTCATCACAAGGCTCCAAGCCCTTATCATCACAATGCTCCATTACCTTTGTCATCACAAACCTCCATGACACTTGGCATCACAACGCTCCATGGCATTGTCATCACAATGGGCCATGACTTATGTCTTCAAAATGCTCCCAGACACCTGTCTTCAAATACTGCATGACCTTGTCATCAAAATGCTCCATGCCCTTGTCATCACAATGCGCCATTCCCACTGTCATCGCAATAATCCATGAAACTTGTAAGACCAATGCTCCATACTCCTGTCATCACAATGCTCCATGCCCTTGTCATCACAATGCTCCGTGACTCCAGTCATCACACTGCTTCTTGACCTTTGTCATCACAGTGGTCCATGCCCTCGTAATCACAGGGCCTTGTGAACTTTGTCACCATAATGCTCCATGAACTTATCATCACAATGCTCTGTGACCCTTGTCATCACAATGCTCCATGCCTTTGTCAGCAGAGTGCTCAATGTCCCTTGTCATCACAATGCTCCATGCACTTGTCAGCACAATGCTCCATGACCCATGTCATCACAATATGCCATGCGCTTGTCATCACAAAGTTCCACATCTTTGTCATCCCAAAGCTCCATAAACCTTGTCATCACAAAGCTCCATGCACTTCTCATTAAAATGCTCTTTCACCACAGATATCAAAATGTTCCGTCACTAGTCATTACAATACTCCCACACCCCTGTCATGACAATGTTCCACGGCCTTGTCATCACAAGGCTCCATGACCCTGTCATCACAATGCTCCAAAACCCCTGTAATCACACTGCTCCATGCTCTTGTCATCACAAAGCACCATGACGCATGCCATCAGACAGCTCCATGGCCTTCTCATCACAATGCTCCATGCCTTTTTCATCACAATGCTCCATGAACTCTGTCATCACAATGAACCATGCCCATCATCATAATGCTTCATGCTATTGTCATCACAATGAAATCAAAATGCACCATAACCTCTGTCATCACAATGCTCCAAACCATTGTGTTCACAATGTTCCATAACACTTGTCATCACAACTCCCCATGACACTCATCATCACAATTATCCATGGTCTTCTCATTAAAATGCTCCATGACCTTTGTCATCACAATGCTCAATACACTTGTCATCACAATGCTCCCTGACACTTGTCATTAGTATGCTCCTTGAACCCTCTCATGACAAGGCTCCATGCTTTTTCATCACAATCATCCATGCCCTATTCTTCACAATGCTCCAAGACCCATGTAATCACAATGCTCCATGACCCTTTTCATCAGAATGCTCCATGATACTTGTCATCACAAGGCTCCATGGTCTTCTCCTCACAATGCTCCAGGACCTTGTCATCACAATGCTCCATTCCATTGTCATCACAATGCTCCATGACCCATGCCATCACAATTCTCAATGAATACTGTCAGTCCAATGCTCCATGAACTTCTGATCACAATGCTCCATGACCCCTGTCATCACAATGCTCCATGACCCCTGTCATCACAACGCTCCATGACACCAGACAACACAATGATCCGGGACACTTGTCATCAAAATGCTCCATGACACTTGTCATCACAATGATCCATGCCCTTGCCATCACAATGCTCCATGACTCCAGTCATCACAATGCTTCATGACCTTTGTAATCACAATGGTCCATGCCATCATTTTCACAAGGCTCTGTGATATTTGTCACCACAATGCTCCATGAAATTTTCATCATAATGGTCTGTGACCATTGTCATCACAATGCTCCAAGCATTTCTCAGTACAATTCTCCATGACCATTGTCATCACAATGCTCCATGCCATTGTCAGCAAAGTGCGCTATGAACCTTGTCACCACAAGGCTCCAAGCCCTTATCATCACAATGCTCCATTACCTTTGTCATCACAAACCTCCATGACACTTGGCATCACAACGCTCCATGGCATTGTCATCACAATGGGCCATGACTTATGTCTTCAAAATGCTCCCAGACACCTGTCTTCAAATACTGCATGACCTTGTCATCAAAATGCTCCATGCCCTTGTCATCACAATGCGCCATTCCCACTGTCATCGCAATAATCCATGAAACTTGTAAGACCAATGCTCCATACCCCTGTCATCACAATGCTCCATGCCCTTGTCATCACAATGCTCCATCACCCGTCATCATAATGCACCGTGACACCTGTCATCACAATGCTTCATGACATTTCTCATCACAATGGTCCATGCCCTTGTCATCACAAGTCTCTTTTACATTTGTCACCACAATGCTCCATGAACTTTTCATCACCATGCTCTGCGACCCTTGTCATCACAATGCTCTAGGACCCTTTTCATCACACTGCTCCATGACCCCTGACATCACAATATTCTATAACCCATGTAATCAAAATGTTCCATGACTCTTTTCATCAAATTGCTCCATGACCCTGTCATCACAATGCTCCCTACCCTTCTCATCACAATGAACCATGCCCTTGTCATCAAAATGCTCCATGACATTTCTCATCACATAGCTCCATAACCCTTGGCATCACAATGCTCCATGCCATTGTCATCACAAAGCTCCAAGACCCCTGTAATCACAATGTTCCATGCACTTGTCATCCCAATGCTCCATGACCCCTGTCATAGCAAGCTCCATGTGCTTGTCATAACAATGCTTCACGAACTTATCATCAAAATTCTCAATGGCCCTTGTCACCACAGTGCTCCAAGCCCTTGTCATCACAATGCTCCATTACGTTTTTCATCACAATCCTCCATGACACTTTGCTTCACAATGCTCCATGACATTGTCATCACAATGCACCATGACATATGTCATGACAATGCTCCCTGATACCTGTCTTCACAATAATCCATGACCTGGTCATAAAAATGCTCCATGCCCTTGTCATCACAATGCTCCATGGCCTTGTCATCACAATGCTCCGTGACTCCAGTCATCACACTGCTTCTTGACCTCTGTCATCACAATGGTCCATGCCCTCGTAATCACAGGGCTCTGTGAACTTTGTCACCATAATGCTCCATGAACTTATCATCACAATCCTCTGTGACCCTTGTCATCACAATGCTCCATGCCTTTGTCAGCAGAGTGCTCCATGACCCTTGTCATCACAATGCTCCATTCGTTTGTCAGCACAATGCTCCATGACCCATGTCATCACAATATGCCATGCGCTTGTCATCGCAATGTTCCACATCTTTGTCATCCCAATGCTCCATAAACCTTGTCATGACAAAGCTCCACCCACTTCTCATTAAAATGCTCTTTCACCACAGATATCAAAATGTTCCGTCACTAGTCATTATAATACTCCCACAACCCTGTCATGACAATGTTCCACGGCCTTGTCATCACAAGGCTCCATGACCCTTGTCATCACAATGCTCAAAGACCCCTGTAATCACAATGCTCCATGCTCTAGTCATCACAAAGCACCATAACGCATGTCATCAGACAGCTCCATGGCTTTCTCATCACAATGCTCCATGCCCTTTTCATCAAAATGCTGCATGAACTCTGTCATCACAATGAACCATGCCCATCATCATAATGCTTCATGCTATTTTCATCACCATGAAATCAGAATGCACCATAAACTCTGTCATCACAATGCTACAATCTCTTGTGTTCACAATGTTCCATAACACTTGTCATCACAACTCACCATGACGCTCATCATCACAATTATCCATGGTCTTCTCATCACAATGCTCCATGACCTTTGTCATCACAATGCTCAATACACTTGTCATCACAATGCTCCCTGACACTTGTCGTTAGTATGCTCCGTGAATACTCTCATGACAAGGCTCCATGCTCTTTCATCACAATCATCCATGCCCTATTCTTCACAATGCTCCAAGACCCATGTAATCACAAAGCTCCATGCCCCTTTTCATCAGAATGATCCATGATACTTGTCATCAAGGGCTCCATGGTCTTCTCCTCACAATGCTCCAGGACCTTGTCATCACCATGCTCCATGACCCCTACCATCACAATACTCAATGAATACGGTCAGCCCAAATCTCCATGAACTTCTGATCACAATGCTCCATGACCACTGTCATAGTAAGCTCCATGTGCTTTTCCTCAGAATGCTTCACGACATTGTCATCAGAATTCTCAATGGCCCTTGTCACTACAATGCTCCAAGCCCTTGTCATCACAATGCTCCATTACCTTTGTCATCACAATACTCCATGACACTTGGCTTCACAATGCTCCATGACATTGTCATCACAATGCACCCGGACATATGTCATCACAATACACCCTGATACCTCTCTTCATAATAATCCATGACCTGGTCATAACAATGCTCCATGCCCTTGTCATCACAATGCGACATGCACACTTTCATCACAATAATCCATGATACTTCTCAGAACAATGCTCCATGCCCGTGTCATCACAATGCCCCATGCACTTGTCATCACAATGCTCCGTGACTCCAGTCATCACACTGCTTCTTGACCTTTGTCATCACAGTGGTCCATGCCCTCGTAATCACAGGGCTCTGTGAACTTTGTCACCATAATGCTCCATGAACTTTTCATCACAATGCTCTGTGACCCTTGTCATCACAAAGCTCCATGCCTTTGTCAGCAGAGTGCTCCATGTCCCTTGTCATCACAATGCTCCATGCGCTTGTCAGCACAATGCTCCATGACCCATGTCATCACAATATGCCATGTGCTTGTCATCACAATGTTCCACATCTTTGTCATCCCAATGCTCCATAAACCTTGTCATCACAAAGCTCCATGCACTTCTCATTAAAATGCTCTTTCACCACAGATATCAAAATGTTCCGTCACTAGTCATTACAATACTCCAACATCCCTGTCATGACAATGTTCCACGGCCTTGTCATCACAAGGCTCCATGACCCATGTCATCACAATGCTCCAAGACCCCTGTAATCACACTGCTCCATGCTCTTGTCATCACAAAGCACCATGATGCATGTCATTAGACAGCTCCATGGCTTTCTCATCACAATGCTCCATGCCCTTTTCATCAAAATGCTGCATGAACTCTGTCATCACAATGAACCATGCCCATCATCATAATGCTTCATGCTATTGTCATCACAATGAAATCAGAATGCACCATAAACTCTGTCATCATAATGCTACAAACCCTTGTGTTCACAGTGTTCCATAACACTTGTCATCACAACTCCCCATGACGCTCATCATCACAATTATCCATGGTCTTCTCATCACAATGCTCCATGACCTTTGTCATCACAATGCTCAATACACTTGTCATCACGGTGCTCCCTGACGCTTTTTGTTAGTATGCTCCTTGAACCCTCTCATGACAAGGCTCCATGCTCTTTCATCACAATCATCCATGCCCTATTCTTCACAATGCTACAAGACCCATGTAATCACAATGCTCCATGCCCCTTTTCATCAGAATGCTCCATGATACTTGTCATCACAAGGCTCCATGGTCTTCTCCTCACAATGCTCCAGGACCTTGTCATCACAATGCTCCATGACCCCGGCAATCACAATACTCAATGAATACTGTCAGCCCAATGCTCCATGAACTTCTGATCAAAATGCTCCATAACCCCTGTCATCACAATGAACTATGACCCCTGTCATCACAATGCTTCATGACCACTGTCAACGCAACACTCCATGACACCAGACAACACAATGATCCGGGACCCCTGTCATCAAAATGCTCCATGACACTTGTCATCACAATGATCCATGCCCTTGCCATCACAATGCTCCATGACCCCTGTCATCACAATGCTCCATGACTCCAGACATCACAATGTTTCATGACCTTTGTCATTACAATGGTCCATGCCCCGTCTTCACAATGATCTGTGACATTTGTCACCACAGTGCTCCATGAAATTTTCTTCATAATGGTCTCGGACCGTTATCATCACAATGCTCCAAGCCTTTCTCAGTACAATGTTCCATGACCATTGTCATCACAATGCTCCATGCCCTTGTCAGCACAGTGCGCCATGACCCTTGTCAACACAAGGCTCCAAGCCCTTGTCATCACAAAGCTCCATTACCTTTATCATCACAAACCTCCATGACACTTAGCATCACAACGCTCCATGGCATTGTCATCACAATGGGCCATGACTTATGTCTTCAAAATGCTCCCAGTCACCTGTCTTCAAATACTGCATGACCTTGTCATCACAATGCGCTATTCCCACTGTCATCGCAATAATCCATGAAATATGTAAGACCAATGTTCCATGCCCCTGTCATCACAATGCTCCATGCCCCTGTCATCACAATGCTCCATGCCCCTGTCATCACAATGATCCATGCCCTTGTCATCACAATGCTCCATGACCCGTCATCACAATGCTCCGTGACTCATGTCATCACATTTCTTCATGACCTTTCTCATCAAAATGTTCCATGCCCTCGTCATCATAAGTCTCTGTGACATTTGTCACCACAATGCTCCATGAACTATTCTTCACAATTCTCCATGACTCTTGTCATCACAATGCTCAATGTGCTTATCAGCACAATGCTGCATGACCCATGTCATCACAATGCACCATGTACTTGTCATCACAATGCTCCACATCCTCATCATCACAATGCTCCATAAAACTTGTCATCACAGTGCTCCATGCACTTCTCATCAAAATGCTCTCTCACCACTGATATCACAATGTTCCATCACTAGTCATCCCAATACTCCATCACCCCTGTCATCACAGTGTTCCATTACCCCTGTCATCAAAATGCTACATGCACTTATCATCATAATGTTCGATGACCCCTGACATCACAATGTTCCATAACCCCTGTAATCAAAATGCTCCATGACCCTTTTCATCACACTGCTCCATGAGCCCTGACATCACAATATTCTATAACCCCTCTAATCAAAATGTTCCATGACCCTTTTCATCAAATTTCTCCATGTCCCTGTCATCACAATGCTCCCTGCCCTTCTAATCACAATGCTCCATGCCCTTGTCATCAAATTGCTCCATGACATTTGTCATCACAAAGTTCCATAACCTTTGGCATCACAATGCTCCATTCCATTGTCTATCACAATGCTCCATGAACCCTCTCATCAAATTGCTCCATGCACTTGTCATCACAAAGCTCCATGACGCTTGTGATACCAATGCTCGATGCCCTTCTCATCACAATGCTCCATGCCCTTGTCATTACAATCCTCCATGACCCATGTAACACAGTGTTCCGTGACCTTGTCATCACAATGCTCCATGCCCACTCTCATCACAATAATCCATGAAACTCTTCAGACCAATGCTGATGCCCTTGTCATCACAATGCTCCATTACCCCTGTCATAACAATGCTCCATGACACCTGACATCACAAGGTTCCACGGCCTTGTCATCACAAGACTCCATGACCCTTGTGATCACAATGCTCCAAGACCCTGTAATCACAATGCTCCATGCACTTGTCATCACAAAGCTCCATGATGCATGTCATCAGAATGCTCCATGGCCTTCTCATTCACAATGCTCCCTTACCTTGTCATCACAATGCTTCAAGACACCTGTAATCACAATGCTCCTTGTCCTTATCATCACAAACCTCCATGACGCATGTCATCAGAATGCACTATGGCCTTCTCATCACAATTCTCCATGCCCGTGTTATCACAATGCTCCAAGAACCATGTCATCTCAATACTCCATCAATATTTTAAGCCCAATTCTCTATGATATTCTCATCACAATGCTCCATGACCCTTTTCATCACAATGCTCCATGCTCCTTGAAATCAGAATGATCCCTGACCTCTATCATCACAATGCTCCAAACCCTTGTGATCACATTGTTCCACAAAACTTGTCATTGCAACGCTCCATGATACCTGTCATCATAATACTCCAAGCCCGTGTCATCACAATGCTCCATGGACTTTGTCATCACAATGCACAATACACTTGTCATCACAATGCTCACTGACACTTGTCGTCAGAATGCTCCTTGAACCCTGTCATGAAGAGCTCCATGCCTTTTCCATCACAATGCTCCATGCCCTTTTAATCACAATGCTCCATGACCACTGTCATCACAATTCTCCATGCACTTTTCATCGCAATGCTCCATGTCCCCTCTCATAGCAAGCTCCGTGTGCTTGTCATCAAAATGCTTCACGACGTTGGCATCAAAATTCTCAATGGCCCTTGTCATCAAAATACTCGATGACGCTCATCATCACAATTATCCATGGTCTTCTCATCACAGTGCTCCACGGTCTTGCCATCACAATGCTCCATGACACTTCTCATCACAATGTTACATGCTCTTGTCATCACAATTCTCCATGCACTTGTCATCGCAATGCTCCATGACCCCTGTCATAGCAAGCTCCATGTGCTTTTCATCACAGTGCTTCACGAACTTGTTATCACAATTCTCAATGGCCCTTGTCATCACAATGCTCCATTACCGTTGTCATCACAATCCTCCATGACACTTGGCTTCACAAAGCTCCATTCCATTGTCATCACAATGCACCATGACATGTGTCATCACAGTGCTCCCTGACACCTGTCTTCACAGTACTCATGACCTGGTCATAACAATGCTCCATGTCCTTGTCATCACAATGTGCCATGTCCACTATCATCACAATAATCCATGAAACTTGTCAGACCAATGCTCCATGGCCCTATCATCACAATGCTCCATGCCTTTGTCATCACAGTGCTCCGTGACTCCAGTCATCACATTGCTTCATGACCTTTGTCATCACAATGGTCCATGCCCTCCTCATCACAGTGCTCTTTGAAATTTGTCACCATAATGCTCCATGAACTTATCATCACGATGCTCTGTGACCTTTGTCATCACAATGCTCCATGCCTTTGTCAGCAGAGTGATCCATGACCCATGTCATCACAATGTGCCATGCGCTTGTCAGAACAATGCTCCATGACCCATGTCATCACAATGTGCCATGCACTTGTCATCACAATGTTCCACAACCTTATCATCACAATGCTCCATAAACATTGTCATCACAAAGCTCCATGCACTTCTCATCAAAATGCTCTTTCACCACTGATATCAAAATGTTCCATCATTAGTCCTTACAATACTCCCTCAGCCCTGTCATGACAATGTTCCACGGCCTTGTCATTACAAGGCTCATTGACCCTTGTCATCACAATGCTCCAAGACCCCTGTAATCACAATGCTCCATGCCCCTTGTCATCAGTGTGCTCCATGAGACTTGTCATCAAAAGGCTCCATGGTCTTCTCATCACAATGCTCAAGGACCTTGTCATCACAATGCTTCACGACCTCCTCATCAAAATTCTCAATGTCCCTTGTCATCATAATGTTCCAAGCTCTAATCACAATGCCAATTATCTTTGTCATCACAATCCTCCATGACATTTGGCATCACAGTGCCCCATGCCATTGTCATCGCAATGGAACATGACATATGTCATCACAATGCTCGCTGACACCTGTCTTCACAATACTCCATGACCTTGTCATCACAATGCTCAATACACTTGTCATCACAATGCTCAATACACTTGTCATCACAGTGTTCCCTGACACTTGTCGTCAGTATGCTCCTTGAACCCTGACATGACAAGGCTCCATGCATTTTTCATCACAATGATCCATGCCCTTTTCCTCACAATGCTCCAAGACCCCTGTAATCACAATGCTCCATGCCGTTGTCATCACACAGCTTCATGACGAATGTCTTCAGAATGCTCCATGGCCTTCTCATCAACATGCTCCATGATATTTTCATTAAAATGCTCCATTCCCTTGTCATCAAAATGCCCCATGATCCCTGTCACCACAATATTCCATGAATATTTTCAGCCCAATGCTCTATGACCTTCTCATCACCATGCCCCATGAACCCTGTCATCACAATGCTCCATGAACCCTGACAACACAATGATCCGGGACAATTGTCATCAAAATGCTCCATGACCCTTGTCATCACAATGATCCATTCCATTGTCATCACAATGCTCCATTACCCTTGTCATCACAATGCTCCAAGCCCTTGTCATCACAATGCTCCATTACATTTGTCATCACATTTCTCCATGAGACTTGGCATCACAATGCTCAATGCCATTGTCATCACAATTCACCGTGACATATGTCACCACAATGCTCCCTGACACCTTTCTTCACAATAATCAATGACCTTGTCATCACAATGCTCTATGCGCTAGTTATCCCAATGTTCCATGCCCTCAGTCATCACAATGCTCCATTAACCCTGTCATCACAATGCTCCGTGACTCCAGTCATCACAATGCTTCGTGACATTTGTCATCACAATGTTCCATGCCACTTTTCATCTCAATGCTGCATGAACCCTGTCATCACAATGCACAATGCCCATCATCATAATGCTTCATGCTATTGTCATCACAATGAAATCAAAATGCACCATAACCTCTGCCATCACAATGCTCCAAACCCTTGTGATCACAATGTTCCATAACACTTGTCATCACAACGCCCCATGAGGCTCGTCATCACAATTATCCATGCACTTCTCATCACAATGTTCCATGACCTTTGTCATCACAATGCTCAATACACTTGTCATCACAATGCTCCCTGACACTTGTCGTCAGTATGCTCCTTGAACCCTGTCAGGACAAGGCTGCATGCCTTATTCATGATAATGATCCATGCCTTTTTCATCTCAATGCTCCACGACCCCTGTAATCACAATGCTCCATGCCCTGGTCATCACAAAGCTCCATGACGAATGTCATCAGAGTGCTCTTTAGACATCTCTCACAATGCTCCATGCCCTTGTAATCACAATGCTCCACGACCCCTGTAATCACAATGCTCCATGCCCCTTTTCATCAGAATGCTCCATGAGACTTCTCATCACAAGGCTCCATGGTCTTCTCATCACTATGCTCCAGGACCTTGTCATCACAATGCTCCATGACCCCTTTCATCAGAATACTCCATGAACATTTTCAGCTCAATGCTCCATGATCTTCTCATCACAATGCTCCATGACCCCTGTCATCACTATGCTCCATGCTCCTTGATATCAAAATGATCCATGACCTCTGTCATCACAGTGCTCCAAACCCTTGTGATCACATTGTTCCATAACACATGTCATCACAACGCTCCATGTTGCCTGTCATCACAATACTCCATGCCCTTGTCATCACAATGCTCCATGACCTTTGTCATCACAATGCTCAACACACTTGTCATCACAATGCTCCCTGACACTTGTCGTCAGAATGCTTCTCGAAACCCTGTCATGAAGAGGCTGTATGCATTTTTCATCACAATGCTCCATGCCCTTTTCATCACAATGCTCCATGCCATTGTCAACACAATACTCCACAAGCTTGTCATCAGAATGCTCCATGACACTTGTCATCACAATTCTCCATGACCCCTGTCATCACAATGCTCCAGGCCCCTTGTCATTACAGTTCTCCATGACGCTCGTCATCACAATTATCCATGGTCTTCTCATCACAATGCTCCACCGTCTTGCCATCACAATGCTCCATGACACTTCAAATCACAATGTTACATGCTCTTGTAATCACATTCTCCATGAACTTGTCATCGCAATGCTCCATAACCCCTGTCATAGCAAGCTTCATGTGCTATTCATCACAGTGCTTCACGAACTTGTCATCAAAATTCTCAAAAGCCCTTGTCATCACAATGCTCCATGCCCTTTTCATCACAATGATCCATGACCATTGTCATCAAAATGCTCCATTACATTTGTCATCACAATCACCCATGACACTTGTCATCACAATGCTCCATGCCGTTGTCATCACAATGCACCATGACATAGGTCATCACAATGCTCCCTGACACCTGACTTCACAATACTCCATAACCTTTTCTTCACAGTGCTCCATGCCCTTGTTATCACAATGTGCAATGCCCACTGTCATCACAATAATCCATGAAATTTTTCAGACCGATGCTCCATGCCCCTGTCATCACAATGATCCATGCACTTGTCATCACAATGCTCCATGACACCTGTCATCACAATGCTCCGTGTCTCCAGTCATCACAATGCTTCAAGACTTTGTCATCAGAATGGTCCATGCCCTCATCATCACAAGTCTCTGTGACCTTTGTCACCACAATGCTCCATGAACATTTCATCACAATGCTCTGTGTCCCTTGGCATCACAATGCTCCATGCACTTCTCAGGAAAATGCTCTCTCACCACTGATATCACAATGTTCCATCACTAGTCATCACCATACTCCTTCACCCCTGTCATCACAATGTTCCATGACCCCTATCATCACAATGCTACATGCCGTTATCATCACAATGCACCACTCCCTTGTCATCAAAATGCTGCATGACCTTTGTCATCACAAAGCTCCATGACCCTTGGCATCACAATGCTCCATGCCATTGTCATCACAATGCTTCATGAAGCCTCTCATCACATTGCTCCATGCACTTGTCATCGCAAAGATCCATGACGCTTGTCATCACAATGCTCGATGCCCTTCTAATCACAATGCTCCATGACCTTGTCATTACAATCCTCCATGACCCATGTATCACAGTGTTCCGTGTCCTTTTCATCAAAATATTCCATGCCCACTCTCATCACAATAATCCATGAAAATTTTCAGACAAATGCTCCATCCCCTTGTCATCACAAAGCTCCATGACGCATGTCATCAGAATGCTCCATGGCCTTCTCATTCACAATGCTCCATGCCCTTGCCATCACAATGCTCCAAGACACCTGTAATCACAATGCTCCATGTCCCTTTTCATCTCAATGATCCATGAACACTGTCATCACACTGCACCATGCTCATCATCCTAATGCTTCATGGTATTGTCATCACAATGAAATCGAAATGCTCCATGACCTCTGTCATCACAATGCTCCAAACCCTTGTGATCACAATGTTCCATATCACTTGTCATCACAACGCCCCATGACGCTCGTCTTCACAATTATCCATGGTTTTCTCATCACAATGTTCCATGACCTTTGTCATCACAATGCTCAATACACATGTCAACACAATGCTCCCTGACTCTTGCCATCAGTATGCTCCTTGGACACTGTCATGACAAGGCTCCATGCCTTTTTCATTACAATGATCCATGCCTTTTTCATCACAATGCTCCAAGACCCCTGTAATCAAAATGCTCCTTGCCCTAGTCATCACAAAGATCCATGACACATGTCATCAGAATGCTCCTTGGACATCTCTCACAATGTTCCATGCCCTTGTAATCACAATGCTCTAAGACCCCTGTAATCACAATTCTCCATGCCCATTTTCATCAGAATGCTCCATGAGACTTCTCATAACAAGGCTCCATGGTCTTCTCATCAGAGTGCTCCAGGACCTTGTCATCACAATGCTCCATGACCCATTTCGTTAGAATACTCCATGAACATTTTCAGCTCAGTGCTCCATGATCTTCTCATTACAATGCTCCATGACCCCTGTCATCACAATGCTCCATGCTCCTTGATATCAAAATGATCCATGACCTCTGTCATCACAGTGCTCCAAACCCTTGTGATCACATTGTTCCATAACACTTGTCATCACAATGCTCCATGATGCCTGTCATCACAATACTCCATGCCCTTGTCATCACAATGCTCCATGACCTTTGTCATCACAATGCTCAATACACTTGTCATCACAATGCTCCCTGACACTTGTCGTCAGAATGCTTCTCGAACCCTGTCATGGAAAGGCTCTATGCCTTTTTCATCACAATGCTCCATGCCCTTTTCATCACAATGCTCCATGCCATTGTCATCACTATACTCCACAAGCTTGTCATCAGAATGCTCCATGACCCTTTTCATCACAATGCTCCATGACCCCTGTCATCACAAAGCTCCATGACACCTGTCATCACAATTCTCCATGCCCCTTGTCATTACAGTAATCCATGACGCTCGTCATCACAATTATCCATGGTCTTCTAATCACAATGTTCCACCATCTTGCAATCACAATGCTCCATGACCCTTGAAATCACAATGTTACATGCTCTTGTAATCACATTCTCCATGCACTTGTCATCGCAATGCTCCATGACAACTGTCATAGCAAGCCTCATGTGCTTTTCATCACAGTGCTTCACGAACTTGTCATCAAAATTCTCAAAAGCCCTTGTCATCACAATGCTCCATGCCGTTTTCATCACAATGCTCCATGACCATTGTCATCACAATGCTCCAAGCCCTTCTCATCACAATGCTCCATTACCTTTGTCGTCACAATCCTCCATGACAATTGGCATCACAATTCTCCATGCCATTGTCATCACAATGGAACATGACATATGCCATCACAATGAACCCTGACACCTGTCTTCACAATACTCCATGACCTTGTCATCACAATGCGCCATGCCGACTGTCATCACAATAATCCATGAAACTTGCCAGACCAATGTTCCATGCCGCTGTCATCACAATGCTCCATTCCCTTGTCATCACAATGCTCTGTGACTCCAGTCATCACAATACTTCATGACATTTTTCATCACAATGATCCATACCCTCGTCATCAGAAGGCTCTGTGAACTTTGTCACCACAATTCTCCATGATCTTTTCATCCCAATGCTCTCTGAGCCTTGTCATAACAACGCTCCATGCCTTTGTCAGCACAATGCTCCATGACCCTTGTTATCACAATGCTCCATGCGCTTTTCAGAACAATGCTCCATGACCCATGTCATCACAGTGTGCCATGCACTTGTCATCACAATACTCCCCAAACTTGTCATCACAATGCTCCATAAACATTGTCATCACAAAGCTCCATGCACTTCGAATCAAAATGCTCTCTCACCACTGATATCTCAATTTTCCATCACTAGTCATCACAATACTCCCTCACACCTGTCATCACAATGTTACACGGCCTTGTCATCACAAGGCTCCATGACCCGAGTAATCACAATGCTCCATACCCCTTTTCATCTCAATGACCCATGAACCCTGTCATCACAACGAACCATGCCCATCATCATAATGTTTCATGCTATTGTCATCACAATGAAATCAAAATGCTCCATGAACTCTGTCATCACAATGCTCCCAACCCTTGTGATCACAATGCTCCATAACTCTTGTCATCACAACGCCCCATGAGGCTCGTCATCACAATTATCCATGCACTTCTCATCACAATGTCCCATGACCTTTGTCATCACAATGCTCAATACACTTGTCATCACAATGCTCCCTGACACTTGTCGTCAGTATGCTCCTTGAACCCTGTCATGACAAGGCTCCATGCCTTTTTCATGATAGTGATCCATGCCTTTTTCATCACAATGCTCCACGACCCCTGTAATCACAATGCTCTATGCCCTGGTCATCACAAAGCTCCATGACGAATGTCATCAGAATGCTCCTTAGACATCTCTCACAGTGCTCCATGCCCTTTTCATCACAATGCTCCAAGACCCCTGTAATCACAATGCTCCATGCCCCTTTTCATCAGAATGCTCCATGAGACTTCTCATCACAAGGCTCCATGGTCTTCTCATCACTATGCTCCAGGACCTTGTCATCACAATGCTCCATGACCCCTTTCAACAGAATACTCCATGAACATTTTCAGCTCAATGCTCCATGATCTTCTCATCACAATGCTCCATGAGCCCTGTCATCACTATGCTCCATGCTCCTTGATATCAAAATGATCCATGACCTCTGTCATCACAGTGCTCCAAACCCTTGTGATCACATTGTTCCATAACACTTGTCATCACAACGCTCCATGATGCCTGTCATCACAATACTCCATGCCCTTGTCATCACAATGCTCCATGACCTTTGTCATCACAATGCTCAACACACTTGTCATCACAATGCTCCCTGACACTTGTCACCAGAATGCTTCTCGAACCCTGTCATGAAGAGGTTGTATGCCTTTTTCATCACAATGCTCCACGCCATTGTCATCACAATACTCCACAAGCTTGTCATCAGCATGCACCATGACACTTGTCATCACAATTCTCCATGACCCCTGTCATCACAATGCTCCAGGCCCCTTGTCATTACAGTTCTCCATGACGCTCGTCATCACAATTATCCATGGTCTTCTCATCACAATGCTCTACCGTCTTGCCATCACAATGATCCATGACACTTCAAATCACAATGTTACATGCTCTTGTAATCACATTCTCCATGAACTTGTCATCGCAATGCTCCATGACCCCTGTCATAGCAAGCTCCATGTGCTTTTCATCACAGTGCTTCACGAACTTGTCATCAAAATTCTCAAAAGCCCTTGTCATCACAATGCTTCATGCCCTTTTCATCACAATGATCCATGACCATTGCCATCAAAATGCTCCATTACATTTGTCATCACAATCATCCATGACACTTGTCATCACAATGCTCCATGCCGTTGTCATCACAATGCACCATGACATAGGTCATCACAATGCTCCCTGACACCTGACTTCACAATACTCCATAACCTTTTCTTCACAGTGCTCCATGCCCTTGTCATCACAATGTGCAATGCCCACTGTCATCACAATAATCCATGAAATTTTTCAGACCGAAGCACCATGCCCCTGTCATCACAATGATCCATGCACTTGTCATCACAATGCTCCATGACACCTGTCATCACAATGCATCAAGACTTTGTCATCAGAATGGTCCATGCCCTCATCATCAGAAGTCTCTGTGACCTTTGTCACCACAATGCTCCATGAACATTTCATCACAATGCTCTGTGACTCTTGGCATCTCAATGCTCCATGCACTTCTCATGAAAATGCTCTCTCACTACAGATATCACAATGTTCCATCACTAGTCATCACCATACTCCTTCACCCCTGTCATCACAATGTTCCATGACCCCTATCATCACAATGCTACATGCCGTTATCATCACAATGCACCACTCCCTTGTCATCAAAATGCTCCATGACCTTTGTCATCACAAAGCTCCATGACCCTTGGCATCACAATGCTCCATGCCCACTCTCATCACAATAATCCATGAAAATTTTCAGACAAATGCTCCATGCACATGTCATCACAAAGCTCCATGACGCATGTCATCAGAATGCTCCATGGACTTCACATTCACAATGCTCCATGCCCTTGCCATCACAATGCTACAAGACACCTGTAATCACAATGCTCCTTGTCCCTTTTCATCTCAATGATCCATGAACTCTGTCATCACACTGCACCATGCCCATCATCATAATGGTTCATGCTATTGTCATCACAATGAAATCAAAATGCTCCATGACCTCTGTCCTCACAATGCTCCAAACCCTTGTGATCACAATGTTCCATAACACTTGTCATCACAACGCCCCATGACGCTCGTCTTCACAATTATCCATGGTCTTCTCATCACAATGTTCCATGACCTTTGTCATCACAATGCTCAATACACTTGTCATCACAATTCTCCCTGACTCCTGCCATCAGTATGCTCCTTGAACACTGTCATGACAAGGCTCCATGCCTTTTTCATTACAATGATCCATGCCTTTTTCATCACAATGCTCCAAGACACCTGTAATCACAATGCTCCTTGCCCTGGTCATCACAAAGCTCCATGACACATGTCATCAGAATGCTCCTTGGACATCTCTCACAATGCTCCATGCCCTTGTAATCACAATGCTCAAAGACCGCTGTAATCACAATGCTCCATGCCCCTTTTAATCAGAATGCTCCATGAGACTTCTCATAACAAGGCTCCATTGTCTTCTCATCAGAGTGCTCCAGGACCTTGTCATCACAATGCTCCATGACACATTTCATCAGAATAGTCCATGAACATTTTCAGCTCAATGCTCCATGATCTTCTCATTACAATGCTCCATGACCCCTGTCATCACAATGCTCCATGCTCCTTGATATAAAAATGATCCATGACCTCTGTGATCACAGTGCTCCAAACCCTTGTGATCACATTCTTCCATAACACTTGTCATCACAATGCTCCATGATGCCAGTCATCACAATAATCCATGCCCTTGTCATCACAATGCTCCATTACCTTTGTCGTCACAATCCTCCATGACAATTGCCATCACAATTCTCCATGCCATTGTCATCACAATGGAACATGACATATGCCTTCACAATGAACCCTGACACCTGTCTTCACAATACTCCATGACCTTGTCATCACTATGTTCCATGCCCTTGTCATCACAATGCGCTATGCCGACTGTCATCACAATAATCCATGAAACTTGCCAGACCAATGTTCCATGCCGCTGTCATCACAATGCTCCATTCCCTTGTCATCACAATGCTCTGTGACTCCAGTCATCACAATACTTCATGACATTTTTCATCACAATGATCCATGCCCTCGTCATCACAAGGCTCTGTGAACTTTGTCACCACAATTCTCCATGATCTTTTCATCCCAATGCTCTCTGAGCCTTGTCATAACAACGCTCCATGCCTTTGTCAGCACAATGCTCCATTACCCTTGTTATCACAATGCTCCATGCGCTTGTGAGAGCAATGTTCCATGACCCATGTCATCACAGTGTGCCATGCACTTGTCATCACAATGCTCCATAAACATTGTCATCACAAAGCTCCATGCACTTCGAATCAAAATGCTCTCTCACCACTGATATCTCAGTTTTCCATCACTAGTCATCACAATACTCCCTCACCAATGTCATCACAATGTTACACGGCCTTGTCATCACAAGGCTCCATGACCCGAGTAATCACAATGCTCCATACCCCTTTTCATCTCAATGCTCCATGAACCCTGTCATCACAACGAACCATGCCCATCATCATAATGCTTCATGCTATTGTCATCACAAAGAAATCAAAATGCTCCATGACCTCTGTCATCACAATGCTCCCAACCCTTGTGATCACAATGCTCCATAACACTTGTCATCACAACGCCCCATGAGGCTCGTCATCACAATTATCCATGCACTTCTCATCACAATGTTCCATGACATTTGTCATCACAATGCTCAATACACTTGTCATCACAATGCTCCCTGACACTTGTCGTCAGTATGCTCCTTGAACCCTGCCATGACAAGGCTCCATGCATTTTTCATGATAATGATCCATGCCTTTTTCATCACAATGCTCCAAGACCCCTGTAATCACAATGCTCCATGCCCTGTACATCACAAAGCTCCATGACGAATGTCATCAGAATGCTCCTTAGACATCTCTCACAATGCTCCATGCCCTTTTCATCACAATGCTCTAAGACCCCTGTAATCAAAATGCACCATGCCCCTTTTCATCAGAATGCTCCATGAGACTTCTCATCACAAGGCTCCATGGTCTTCTCATCACAATGCTCCAGGACCTTGTCATCACAATGCTCCATGACCCCTTTCATCAGAATACTCCATGAACATTTTCAGCTCAATGCTCCATGAACTTCTCATCACAATACTCCATGACCCCTGTCATCACTATGCTCCATGCTCCTTGATATCAAAATGATCCATGACCTCTGTCATCACAGTGCTCCAAACCCTTGTGATCACATTGTTCCATAACACTTGTCATCACAATGCTCATGATGCCTGTCATCACAATACTCCATGCCCTTGTCATCACAATGCTCAATGACCTTTGTCATCTCAATGCTCAATACACTTGTCATCACAATGCTCCCTGACAATTGTCATCAGAATGCTTCTTGAAACCTGTCATGAAGAGGCTGTATGCTTTTTTCATCACAATGCTCCATGCCCTTTTCATCACAATGCTCCACGCCATTGTCATCACAATACTCCACAAGCTTGTCATCAGAATGCTCCATGACACTTGTCATCACAATTCTCCATGACCCCTGTAATCAAAATGCTCCAGGCCCCTTCTCATTACAGTTCTCCATGACGCTCGTCATCACAATTATCCATGGTCTTCTCATCACAATGCTCCACCGTCTTGCCATCACAATGATCCATGACACTTCAAACCACAATGTTACATGCTCTTGTAATCACATTCTCCATGAACTTGTCATCGCAATGCTCCATGACCCCTGTCATAGCAAGCTCCATGTGCTTTTCATCACAGTGCTTCACGAACTTGTCATCAAAATTCTCAAAAGCCCTTGTCATCACAATGCTCCATGCCCTTTTCATCACAATGATCCATAACCATTGTCATCAAAATGCTCCATTACATTTGTCATCACAATCATCCATGACACTTGTCATCACAATGCTCCATGCCATTGTCATCACAATGCACCATGACATAGGTCATCACAATGCTCCCTGACACCTGACTTCACAATACTCCATAACCTTTTCTTCACAGTGCTCCATGCCCTTGTCAGCACAATGTGCAATGCCCACTGTCATCACAATAATCCATGAAATTTTTCAGACCGATGCTCCATGCCCCTGTCATCACAATGATCCATGCACTTGTCATCACAATGCTCCATGACACCTGTCATCACAATGCTCCGTGTCTCCAGTCATCACAATGCTTCAAGACTTTGTCATCAGAATTGTCCATGCCCTCATCATCACAAGTCTCTGTGACCTTTGTCACCACAATGCTCCATGATCATTTCATCACAATGCTCTGTGACCCTTGGCATCACAATGCTCCATGCACTTCTCATGAAAATGCTCTCTCACCACTGATATCACAATGTTCCATCACTAGTCATCACCATACTCCTTCACCCCTGTCATCACAATGTTCCATGACCCCTATCATCACAATGCTACATGCCGTTATCATCACAATGCACCACTCCCTTGTCATCAATATGCTCCATGACCTTTGTCATCACAAAGCTCCATGACCCTTGGCATCACAATGCTCCATGCCATTGTCATCACAATGCTTCATGAAGCCTCTCATCACATTGCTCCATGCCCTTGTCATCGCAAAGCTCCATGACGCTTGTCATCACAATGCTCGATGCCCTTCTCATCACAATGCTCCATGACATTGTCATTACAATCCTCCATGACCCATGTATCACAGTGTTCCGTGTCCTTTTCATCACAATGCTCCATGCCCACTCTCATCACAATAATCCATGAAAATTTTTAGACAAATGCTCCATGCCCTTGTCATCACAAAGCTCCATGACGCCTGTCATCAGAATGCTCCATGGCCTTCTCATTCACAATGCTCCATGCCCTTGCCATCACAATGCTCCAAGACACATGTAATCATTATGCTCCATGTCCCTTTTCATCTCAATGATCCATGAACCCTGTCATCACACTGCACCATGCCCATCATCATAATGCTTCATGCTATTGTCATCACAATGAAATCAAAATGCTCCATGAACTCTGTCATCACAATGCTCCAAATCCTTGTGATCACAATGTTCCATATCACTTGTCATCACAACGCCCCATGACTCTCGTCTTCACAATTATCCATGGTCTTCTCATCACAATGTTTCATGACCTTTGTCATCACAATGCTCAATACACTTGTCATCACAATGCTCCCTGACTCCTGCCATCAGTATGCTCCTTGAACATTGTCATGACAAGGCTCCATGCATTTTTCATTACAATGATCCATGCCTTTTTCATCACAATGCTCCAAGACCCCTGTAATCACAATGCTCCTTGCCCTGGTCATCACAAAGCTCCATGACACATGTCATCAGAATGCTCCTTGGACATCTCTCACAATGCTCCATGCCCTTGTAATCACAATGCTCCAAGACCCCTGTAATTACAATGCTCCATGCCCCTTTTCATCAGAATGCTCCATGAGACTTCTCATCACAAGGCTCCATGGTCTTCTCATCAGAGTGCTCCAGGACCTTGTCATCACAATGCTCCATGACCCATTTCATCAGAATACTCCATGAACATTTTCAGCTCAATGCTCCATGATCTTCTCATTACAATGCTCCATGACCCCTGTCATCACAATGCTCCATGCTCCTTGATATCAAAATGATCCAAGAACTCTGTCATCACAGTGCTCCAAACACTTGTGATCACATTGTTCCATAACACTTGTCATCACAACGCTCCATGATGCCTGTCATCACAATACTCCATGCCCTTGTCATCACAATGCTCCATGACCTTTGTCATCACGATGCTCAATACACTTGTCATCACAATGCTCCCTGACACTTGTCGTAAGAATGCTTCTCGAACCCTGTCATGGAAAGGCTCTATGCCTTTTTCATCACAATGCTCAATGCCCTTTTCATCACAATGCTCCATGCCATTGTCATCACAATACTCCACAAGCTTGTCATCAGAATGCTCCATGACCCTTGTCATCACAATGCTCCAAGACCCCTGTCATCACAAAGCTCCATGACACCTGTCATCACAATTCTCCATGCCCCTTGTCATTACAGTTCTCCATGACACTCGTCATCACAATTATCCATGGTCTTCTAATCACAATGTTCCACCGTCTTGCAATCACAATGCTCCATGACCCTTGAATTCACAATGTTACATGCTCTTATAATCACATTCTCCATGCACTTGTCATCGCAATGCTCCATGACCCCTGTCATAGCAAGCCTCATGTGCTTTTCATCACAGTGCTTCACGAACTTGTCATCAAAATTCTCAAAAGCCCTTGTCATCACAATGCTCCATGCCCTTTTCATCACAATGCTCCATGACCATTGTCATCACAATGCTCCAAGCCCTTGTCATCACAATGCTCCATTACCTTTGTCGTCACAATCCTCCATGACAATTGGCATCACAATTCTCCATGCCATTGTCATCACAATGGAACATGACATATGCCATCACAATGAACCCTGACACCTGTCTTCACAATACTCCATGACCTTGTCATCACTATGCTCCATGCCCTTGTCATCACAATGCGCCATGCCGACTGTCATCACAATAACACATGAAACTTGCCAGACCAATGTTCCATGCCACTGTCATCACAATGCTCCATTCCCTTGTCATCACAATGCTCTGTGACTCCAGTAATCACAATACTTCACGACATTTTTCATCACAATGATCCATGCCCTCGTCATCACAAGGCTCTGTGAATTTTGTCACCACAATTCTCCATGATCTTTTCATCCCAATGCTCTCTGAGCCTTGTCATAACAACGCTCCATGCCTTTGTCAGCACAATGCTCCTTGACCCTTGTTATCACAATGCTCCATGAGCTTGTCAGAACAGTGCTCCATGACCCATGTCATCACAGTGTGCCATGCACTTGTCATCACAATGCTCCCCAAACTTGTCATCACAATGCTCCATAAACATTGTCATCACAAAACTCCATGCACTTCGAATCAAAATGCTCTCTCACCACTGACATCTCAATTTTCCATCACTAGTCATCACAATACTCCCTCACCCCTGTCATCACAATGTTACACGGCCTTGTCATCACAAGGCTCCATGACCCGAGTAATCACAATGCTCCATACCTCTTTTCATCTCAATGCTCCATGAACCCTGTCATCAAAACGAACCTTCCCCATCATCATAATGCTTCATGCTATTGTCATCACAATGAAATCAAAATGCTCCATGACCTCTGTCATCACAATGCTCCAAACCCTTGTGATCACAATGCTCCATAACACTTGTCATCACAACGCCCCATGAGGCTCGTCATCACAATTATCCATGCACTTCTCATCACAATGTTCCATGACCTTTGTCATCACAATGCTCAATACACTTGTCATCACAATGCTCCCTGACACTTGTCGTCAGTATGCTCCTTGAAACCTGTGATGACAAGGCTCCATGCCTTTTTCATGATAATGATCCATGCTTTTTTCATCACAATGCTCCAAGACCCCTCTAATCACAATGCTCCATGCCCTGGTCATCACAAAGCTCCATGACGAATGTCATCAGAATGCTCCTTAGACATCTCTCACAATGCTCCATGCCCTTTTCATCACAATGCTCCAAGACCCCTGTAATCAAAATGCACCATGCCCCTTTTCATCAGAATGCTCCATGAGACTTCTCATCACAAGGCTCCATGGTCTTCTCATCACAATGCTCTAGGACCTTGTCATCAAAATGCTCCATGACCCCTTTCATCAGAATACTCCATGAATATTTTCAGCTCAATTCTCCATGATCTTCTCATCACAATGCTCCATGACCCCTGTCATCACTATGCTCCATGCTCCTTGATATCAAAATGATCCATGACCTCTGTCATCACAGTGCTCCAAACCCTTGTGATCACATTGTTCCATAACACTTGTCATCACAATGCTCCATGATGCCTGTCATCACAATACTCGATGCCCTTGTCATCACAATGCTCCATGACCTTTGTCATCACAATGTTCAATACACTTGTCATCACAATGCTCCCTGACATTTATCGTCAGAATGCTTCTCGAACCCTCTCATGAAGAGGCTGTATGCCTTTTTCATCACAATTCTCCATGCACTTTTCATTGCAATGCTCCATGTCCCCTGTCATAGCAAGCTCCATGCACTTGTCATCACAATGCTTCACGACGTTGGCATCAAAATTCTTAATGGCCCTTGTCATCACAATCCTCCATGACACTTGGCATCACAATGCTCCACCCCATTGTCACCAAAATGCACCATGACATATGTCATCGCAGTGCCTCCTGACACCTGTCTTCACAATACTACATGACCTTGTCATAAAAATGTTCCATGCCCTTGTCATCACAATGTGCCATGCCCACCCTCATAGCAATAATCCATGAAACTTGTCAGACCAATTCTCAATGCCCCGGTCATCACAATGCTCCATGCCCCTGTAATCACAATGCTCCATGACCCCTCACATCATAATGCTCCGTGACTCCAGTCATCACAATGCTTCATGACCTTTGTCCTCACAATGGTCCATGCCCTCGTCACACAAGGCTGTGTGATCTTTGTCACCAAAATACTCCATGAAATTTTCATCACAATGCTCTGTGTCCCTTGTCATCACAATACTCCATGCCTTTGTCAGCACAATGCTCCATGAACCCTGTCATCACAATCCTACATGCGCTTCTCAGCACAATGCTCCAAGACACATGTCATCACAATATGCCATGCACGTGTCATGACAATGCTCCACAACCTTGTCATCACAATGCTCCATAAAAGTTGTCATCACAATGCTCCATGAACTTGTCATCTAAATGCTCTCTCACCACTGATATCACAATGTTCCATCACTAGTCATCACAATACTCCCTCACCCCTGTCATCACAATGTTCCATAACCCCTGTCATCGAAATGCTACATGCCCTTATCATCACAATGCTCCATGACCACTGACATCACAATGTGCCATAACCGCTCTCATCAAAATATTCCCTGACCCTTTTCATCAAATTGTTCCATGACCCTTTCATCACAATGCTCCCTGCCCTACTCATCACAATGAACCACACTCTTGTCATCAAAATGCTCCATGATCTTTGTCAACACCAAGCTCCATGACCCTTGTCATCACAATGCTCCATGCCCTTGTCAGCACAGTGCTCCATGAACCTTGTCATCACAATGCTCCAAGTCCTTGTCATCACAATGCACCATTACATTTGTCATCACAAACCTCCTTGACAATTGGCATCACAATGCTCCATGGCATTGTCATCACAATGGGCCATGACTTATGTCTTCACAATGCTCCCAGACACCTGTCTTCGCAATACTGCATGACCTTGTCATCACAATGCTCCATGCCATTGTCATCACAATGCGCCATACCCACTCTCATCGCAATAATGCATGAATCTTGTAAGACCAATGCTCCATGCCCCTGTCATCACAATGTTCCTTGCCCTTGTCATCACAATGCTCCATGAGCCGTCATCACAATGCTCCGTGACTCCTGTCATCACAATGCTTCATGACCTTACTCATCACAATGGTCCATGCCCTCATCATCACAAGTCTCTGTGACTTTTGTCACCACAATGCTCCATGAACTTTTCATCACAATGCTCTGTGACCCTTGTCATCACAATGCTCTATGCGTTTCTCAGCACAATGCTCCATGACACTTGTCATCACAATGCTCTATGAGCTTTTTAGCACAATGCTCCATGACCCATGTCATCACAATGCACCATGTGCTTGTCATCAAAATGCTTCACATCCTTGTCATCACAATGCTGCATAAACTTTGTCATCACAGTGCTGCATGTTCTTCTCATCAAAATGCTTTCTCACCACTGATATCACAATGTTCCATCACTAGTCATCCCAATACTCCATCACCCCTGTCATCACAATGTTGCATGACACCTGTCATCAAAATGCTACATGCACTTATCATCACAATGTTACATGCTCTTGTCATCACAATTCTCCATGCACTTGTCATCGCAATGCTCCATGACACCTGTCATAGCAAGCTCCATGTGCTTTTCATCACAGTGCTTCACAACCTTGTCATCTAAATTCTCAATGGCCCTTGTCATCACAATGCTCCATGCCCTTGTCATTTCAATGCTCCATGACCATTTTCATCACAATGCTCCAAGCACTTGTCATCACAATGCTCCAAGACACCTGTAATCACAATGCTCCATGCCCTTGTCATCAGAAAGCTCCATGACGCATGTCATCAGAATGCTCCATGGCTTTCCCATCACAATGATCCATGCAGTTGTCATCACAATGCTCCTTGCAGTTGTCATCACAATGCTCCAAGACACCTGTAATCACAAAGCTCCATGCCCCTTTTCTTCTCAATGCTCCGTGAACCCTGTCATCACAATGCACCATGCACATCATCATACTGCTTCAAGCTATTGTCATCACAATGAAATCAAAATGCTCCATGACCTCTGTCATCACAATGCTCCAAACCGTTGTGATCACAATGTTCATAAAACTTGTTATCACAACGCCCCATGACTCCCGTCATCACAATTATCCATGGTCTTCTCATCACAATGCTCCATGACCTTTGTCATCACAATGCTCAATACACTTGTCATCACAATGCTCCCTGACACTTGTCGTCACTATGCTCCTTGAAACTTGTCATGACAAGGCTCCATGCATTTTCCGTCACAATGATCCATGCCCTATTCATCACCATGCTCCAAGACCACTGAAATCACAATGTTGCATGCCCTTGTCTTCACAAAGCTCCATGACGCATATCATCAGAATGCTCCATGGTCTTCTCATCACAATGCTCCAAGATGCCTGTCATCACAATGCTCCATGAGCATTGTTATCACAATGCTCAATACACTTGTCATCACCATTCTCCCTGACACTTGACGTCAGAATGCTCCTTGATCCCTGTCATGAAAATGTTCCATGTCATTTTCATCATAATGCTCCATGCATTTTTCATCACAATGCTCCATGCCATTGTCATCACAATACTCCACAAGCTTGTCATCAGAATGCTCCATGACCCTTGTCATCACAATGATCCATGACACCTATCATCACAATTCTCCATGCCCCATATCACTACAGTGCTCAATGCCACTCGTCAACAAAATGCTCCATGGTCTAGCGATCACAATGCTCCACGGTCTTGCCATCACAATGCTCCATGCCCTGGACATCACAATGCTCCCTGTCCCTTGTCATCACAATGCTCCATGACACTTCTCATCACCATGTTACATGCTCTTGTCATCACAATCCTCCATGACACATGGCATCACAATTCTCCATGCCATTGTTTTCAAAATGGACCATGACATATGTCATTACAATGCTCCCTGACACCTGTCTTCACAATACTCCATGACCTTGTCATCACAATGCTCCATGCCCTTGTCATCACAATGCTCCATGCCCTTGTCTTCACAATGCGCCACGCCGTCACTCATCACAATAATCCTTGAAAGTTATCAGACCAGTTCTCCATGCACCTATCATCACAATGCTCCATGCCATTGTCATCACAATGCACCATGAACCCTGTCATCACAATGCTCCATGACTCCAGTCATCACAATGCTTCATGACCTTTGTCATCACAATGGTCCATGATCTCGTCATCACACGTTTCTGTGACCTTTGTCACCACAATGCTCCATGAACTTTTCATCACAATGCTCCGTGACTCTTGTCATCATAATGCTCCATGCCTTTGTCAGCACAATGCTCCATGACCCATGTAATCACAATGAGCCATGCGCTTGTCATCACAATGCTCCAAAAACTTGTCATCACAATGCTCCTTAAAACTTGTCATTACAATGTTCCATGCTCTTCTCATCAAAATGCTCTCTCACCACTGATATCACAATGTTCCATCACTAGTCATCACAATACTCCCTCACCCTTGTCATCATAATGTTCCATGACCAATGTCATCAAAATGTTCCATGCCCTTGTCATCACAATGCTCCTTAAAACTTGTCATCACAATGCTCCATGCACTTCTCATCAAAATGCTCTCTCACCACTGATATCACAATTTTCCATCACTAGTCATCACAATACTCCCTCACCCCTGTCATCACAATGTTCCATGACCCCTGTCATCAAAATGTTCCATGCCCTTGTCATCACAATGCTCCTTGATGCATGTCATCAGAATGCTACATGCCCTTGCCATCACAATGCTGCATTACCCCAGTCATCACAATGCTCCATGACCACTGTCATCACAGCGATCCATAATCCCTGACAACACAATGATCCGGGACTCTTGTCATCAAAATGCTCCATGACACTTGTCATCACAATGATCCATGCGCTTGTCATCCCAATGCTCCATGACCCCTGTAATCAGAATACTCTGTGACGCTTGTCATCCCAGTGCTCCATGACCCTTGACATCACAATGCTCCATGCCATTGTCATCACAGTGCTCCATGAACCCTCTCATCACATTGCTCCATGCACTTGTCATCACAAAGCTCCCTGACGCTTGTCATCACAATGCTCAATGCCCTTCTCATCACAATAGTCCATGAACCTTTTCACACTAATGCTCCATGCCCTTGTCATCGAAAGGCTCCATTACCCGTGTCATAACAATGCTCCATGACCCCTGCCATCACAATGATCCACGGCCTCATCATCAGAAGGCTCCATGACACTTGTCATCACAATTCTCCAAGACACCTGTAATCACAATGCTCCATGCCCTTGTCATCACGAAGCTCCATGACTTATGTCATCAGAATGCTCCATGGCCTTCTCATCACAGTGCTCCATGCCCTTGTCATCACAGTGCTCCAAAACCCCTGTAATCACAATTCTCCATGCCACTTTTCATCTCAATGCTCCATGAACACTGTCATCACAATGCACCATGCCCATCATCATAATGCTTCATGCTATTGTCATAACAATGAAATCAAAATGTTCCATGACCTCTGCCATCACAATCCTCCAAACCCTTGTGATCACAATGTTCCATAACACTTGTCATCACAATTCCCCATGACGCTCCTCATCACAATTGTCCATGGTCTTCTCATCACAATGCTCCATGACATTTGTCATCACAATGCTCAATACACTTGTCATCTAAATGCTCCCTGACACTTGTCGTCCGTATCCTCCTTGAACACTGCCATGACAAGGCTCCATGCATTTTTCATCACAATGATCCATGCGATTTTCATCACAATGCTCCAAGACCACTGTAATCACAATGCTCCTTGCCCTTGTCATCACAAAGCTCCATGCCCCATATCATCAGAATGCTCCATGACCTTCTAATCAACATGCTCCATGCCCTTGTCATCACAATGCTCCCAGACACTTGTTTTCAGAATGCTGCTTGAACCCTGTCATGAAAAGGGTCCATGCCTTTTTCATCACAATGCTCCCTGCTTTTATCATCACTATGCTCCATGTCATTGTCATCACAATGCTCAATGAAATCTCTCATCACATTGCTCCATGCCCTTGTCATCACAATGCTCCATTACACCTGTCATAACAATGCTCCATGACCCCTGCCATCACAATGTTCCACGAACTTGTCATCACAAGGCTCCATGACCCTTGTCATCACAATGCTCCAAGACCTCTGTAATCACAATTCTCCATGCCCCTTTACATCTCAATTCTCCATCAACCATGTCATCACAATGCACCATGCACATCATCATAATGATTCATGCTATTGTCATCACTATGAAATCAAAATGCTCCATGACCTCTGTTATCACAAAGCTGCAAACCTTTCTGATCACAATGTTCCATGACACTTGTCATCACAATGCCCCATGACGCTCGTCATCACAATTATGCAAGGTCTTCTCATCACAATGCTCCATGACCTTTGTCAACACAATGCTCAATACACTTGTCATCACAATGCACCCTGACACTTGTCATCACTATGCTCCTTGAACACTGTCATGAAAAGGCACCCTGCATTTTTCATCACAATGATGCATTCCCTTTTCTTCACAATGCTCCAAGACCCCTGTTATCTCAATGCTCCATGACTCCAGTCATCACAATGCTTCATGACATTTGTCATCACAATGGTCCATGACCTTCTCACACAAAGCTCTGTGACTTTTGTCACCACAATGCTCCATGAAATTTTTATCACAATGCTCTGTGACCCTTGTCATCACAAAGCTCGATGCCTTTTTCAGCACAATGCTCCATGACTCTTGTGATCACAATGCTCGATGCGCGTGTCAGCACAATGCTCCACAACCAATGTCATCACAAATCGCCATGCACTTGTCATCACAATGCTCAACATCCTTGTCATCACAACGCTCGATGCCCTTCTCATCACAATGCTCCATGCCATTGTCATTACAATCCTGCATGATCTATGTATCACAGTGTTCCATGCCCTTGTTATCACACTGCTCCATGCCCACTCTCTTCACAATAATCCATGAAACATTTCAGACCATTGCCCCATGTCCTTGTCATCACAATGCTCCATTACCGCTGTCATAACAATGCTCCATGTACCCTGCCATCACAAGATTCCATGTTCTTGTCATCACAAGCCTCCATGACCCTTGTCATCACAATGCTCCAAGACCCCTGTAATCACAAACCTCGATGCCCTTGTAATCACAAAGCTCCATGACTCATATCATCAGAATGCTCCATGGCCTTCTCCTCACAGTGCTCCATGTCCTTGTCATCACAATGCTCCAACACCCCTGGAATCACAATGCTCCATGCCCCTTTTCATCTCAATGCTCCATCAACCCTGTCATCAAAATGCACCTTGCCCATCACCATAATATTTCATGCTTTTGTCATCACAATGAAATCAAAATGCTCAATGTCGTCTGTCATTACAATGCACCAAAACCTTGTGATCACAATGCTCCATAACACTTGTCATCACAATGCCCCATGACGCTGGTCAGCACAATTATCCATGGTCTTCTCTCACAATGCCCCAAGCCCTTGTCATCAGAATGGTCCATTACATTTGTCATCACAATCCTCCATGACACGTGGCTTCCCAATGCTCCATGCCATTGTCGTCACAATGCACCATGACATATGTCATCACAATGCTCCCTGACACCTGTCTTCACCATATTCCATGACATGGTCATATTAATGCTTCATGCCGCTGTCATCACAGTGCGCCATGCCCACTATCATCACAATAATCAATGAAAGTTGTCAGACCAATGCTCCATGCTCCTGTCATCACAATGCTCCATGCCCTTGTCATCACAATGGTCCGTGACTCCAGTCATCACAATGCTACATGACCTTTGTCCTCACAATGGTCCATAACCTCGTCATCACAGGGCTCTGTGAACTTTGTCACCATAATGCTCCAAGAACTTTTCATCACAATGCTCTGTGACCCTTGTCATCACAATGCTCCATGACTTTGTCAGCAGAGTGCTCCATGACCCTTGTCATCACAATGCTCCATGTGCTTGTCAGAACAATGCTCCATGACCCATGTCATCACAATGTGCCATGCACTTGTCATCACAATGTTCCACAACTTTGTTATCACAATACTCTATAAAACTTGTCAACACAAAATTCCATGCACTTCACATCAAAATTCTGTTTCACCGCTGATATCAAAATGTTCCATCACTAGTCATTACAATACTCCTTCACGCCTGTCATGACAATGTTCCACGTCCTTGTCATCACAAGGCTCCATGACCCTTGTCATCACAATGCTCCAAGACCCCTGTATTCACAATGCTGCATGCACTTGTCATCACATAGCTCCATGACGCTTGTCATCAGACAGCTCCATGGCCTTAGCATCACAATGCTCCATGCCCTTTTCATCACAATGCTCCAAGACACCTGTAATCACAATGCTCCATGCCCCTTTTCATCTCAATGCTCCATGAACTCTGTCATCACAATGAACCTTGCCCATCATCATAATGCTTCATGCTATTGTCATAACAATGAAATCAAAATGCTCCATAAACACTGTCATCACAATGCTCCAAACCCTTGTGTTCACAATGTTCCATAACACTTGTCATCACAACTCCCCATGACGTTCGTCTTCACAATTATCCATGGTCTTCTCATCACAATGCTCCATGACCTTTCTCATCACAATGCTCAATACACTTATCATCACAATGCTCCCTGACACTTGTCATCAGTATGCCTCTTGAACCCTCTCATGACAAGGCTCCATGCTTTTTCTTCACAATCATCCATGCCCTATTCATCACAATGCTCCAAGACCCATGTAATCACAATGCTCCATGCCACTTTTCATCAGAATGCTCCATGGTACTTGTCATCACAAGGCTACATGGTCTTCTCCTCACAGTGCTCCAGGACCTTGTCATCACAATGCTCCTTTCCATTGTCACCACAATGCTCCATGACCCCTGCCATCATAATACTCAATGAATATTTTCAGCCCAATGCTCCATGAAATTCTGATCACAATGCTCCATGTACCCTGTCATCACAATATTCCATGACCAGAGTCATCACAACGCTCCATGACACCAGACCACACAATTATCTGGGACCCTTGTAATCAAAATGCTCCATGACACTTGTCATCAGAATGATCCATGCCCTTGCCATCCCAATGCTTCATGACCCTTGTAATCACAATGCTCCATGACGCATGTCATCACAGTGCTCCATGACATTTGTCATCAAAATGCTCCATGCATTTGTCAGCTAAATTCTACATTACCTTGTAATCACAATGCTCCATGCCTTTGTCAGCACAATGCTCCATGACACGTTTCATCGCAATGCTCCATGCCCCTGTCAGCATAGTGCTCCGTGACCCTTGTCATCACAATGCTCCATTACCTTTGTCATCACAAACATCCTTGACACTTGGCAGCACAATACTCCATTGCATTGTCATCACAATGGGCCACGACTTATGTCTTCACAATGCTCCCAGACACCTGTCTTCACAATACTGCATTACCTTGTCATCACCATGCTCCATGCCCTTGTCATCACAATGCACCATTCCCACTGTCATTGCAGTAATCCATGAAACTTGTAAGACCAATGTTCCATGCCCCTGTCTTCACAATGCTCCATGCACTTTTCTTCACAATGCTCCATGACCCGTCATCACAATGCTCCATGACCCCTTTCATCACAATGCTCCATGCTCCTTGAAATCAAAATCATCCATGAACTCTGTCATCACAATGCTCCAAACCCTTGTAATCACATTGTTCCACAACACTTGTCATCACAACACTCCATGATGCCTGTCATGACAATACTCCATGCCCGTGTTATCACAATGCTCCATGAGCTTTGTCATCACAATGTTCAATACACTTGTCATCCCAATGCTCCCTGACACTTGTCGTCAGAATGCTCCTTGAACCCTGTCATGAAAAGGCACAATGCCTTTTTCATCACAGTGCTCCATGCCCTGTTCATCACAATGATCCATGCCATTGTCATCACAATACTCCACAAGCTTGTCATCATTATGTTGCATGACCCTTGTCATCACAATGCTCCCTGACCACTGTCATCACAATGCTCCGTGACTCCAGTCATCCCAATGCTTCATGACCTTTGTCATCACAATGGTCCATGCCCTCGTCATTACAAGGCTCTGTGACAATTGTCAACACAATGCTCCATGAACTTTTCATCATAATGGTCTGTGACCGTTGTCATCACAATGCTCCATGCCTTTCTCAGCACAATGCTCCATGACCCTTGTCATCACAATGCTCCATGCCCTTGTCAGCACAGTGCTCCATGACCCTTGTCATCCCAATGCTCCATGCGCTTGTCATCAAAATGCTCCATTACCTTTGTCATCACAATCCTCCATGACATTTGGCATCACAATGCTCCATGGCATTGTCATCACAATGGGCCATGACATATGTCTTCAAAATGCTCCCAGACACATGTCTTCAAAATAATGCCTAAGCTTCTCATCACAATGCTCCATGCCCTTTTCATCACAATGTGCCATTCACAGTGTCATCGAAATAATCCATGAAACTTGTAAGACCAATGTTCCATGCCCCTCTCATCACAATGCTCCATGACACATCATCACAATGCTCTGTGACTCCTGTCATCACAATGCTTCATGACCTTTCTCATCACAATGGTCCATGCCCTCGTCATCACAAGTCTCTGTGACCTTTGTCACCACAGTGCTCCATGAACTTTTCATCACAATGCTCTGTGACATTTGTCATCACAATGCACTATGTGTTTCTCAGCACAGTGCTCCGTGACCCTATTGATCACAATGCTCCATGTGCTTGTCATCAAAATGCTCCATGATCTTTGTCATCACCAAACTCCATGACCCTTGGCATCACAATGCTCCATGCACTTGTCATCAAAATGCTCCATGATCTTTGTCATCAGCAAGCTCCATGACCCTTGGCATCACAATGCTCCATGCGCTTGTCATCAAAATGTTCCATGATCTTTGTCATCACCAAGCTCCATGACCCTTGGCATCAGAATGATCCATGCCATTGTCATCACAATGCTTCCTGAAGCCTCTCATCACATTGCTTCCATGTCCTTATCATCACAAAGCTCCTCGATGATTGTCATCAAAATGCACGATTCCCTTCTCATCACAATGTTCCATGCCCTTGTCAATACAATTCTCCATGAACCATGTATCACAGTATTCCTTTCCCTTGTCATCATAATGCTCCATGCCCACTCTCATCACAATAATCCATGAAAAGTTTCAGACCAATGCTCCATAAACTTGTAATCAAAATGCTCCATTACCCCTGTCATGACAATGCTCCATAACCCCTGCCATCAAAATGTTCCACGGCCTTGTCATCACAAGGCTCCATAACCCTTGTCATTACAATGATCCAGGACCCCTGTAAACACAATGCTCCATGCCTTTGTCATCACACAGCTCAATGACGCATGTCATCAGAATGCTCCATGGCTTTCTCATCACAATGCTCCATACCCTGGCCATCACAATATTCCATTACCCCTGTCATAACAATGCTCCATGACCACTGTCAAAATGATGTTCAACGGCCTTGTCATCACAATGCTCCATGAACCCTGTCATCACAATGCTCCGTGACTCCAGTCATCACAGTGCTTCATGAACTTTGTCATCACAATGGTCCATGCCCCCATCATCACAATTCTCTGTGACCTCTGTCACCACAATGCTCCATGAACTTTTCATCACAATGCTCTCTGACCATTGTCATCACAATGCTCTATGCCTTTCTCAGCACAATGCTCCATGACCCTTGTCATCACAATGCTCCATGTGCTTCTCAGCACATTGCTCCATGACCCATGTTATCAAAATGTGCCATGTGCGTGTCATCACTGTGCTCCACAACATTGTCATCACAATGCTCCATAAACCTTGTCATCAATATGCCCAGGCACTTCTCAACAAAATGCTCTCTCACAAGTGATATCACTATGTTCCATCACAAGTCATCACAATACTCCCTCACCCATCATCACAATGTTCTATGACCCCTGTCATCACATTGCTCCATGTACTTATCATCACAATGTTTGTTAACCCCTGACATCACAATGTTCCATAACCACTGTCATCAAAATGCTCCATGACACTTCTCATCACAATGCTCCTTGCCCTTGTCATCACAATGTTTCAAGATCCCTGTAAACACAATGCTCCATGCCTCTTTTCATCAGTGTGGTCCATGAGACTTGTCATCACAAGGCTCCATGGTCTTCTCAACACAATGCTCCAGGACTTTGTCATCACAATGCTTCACGACATTCTCATCAAGATTCTAAATGGCCCTTGTTATCATAATGTTCCAAGCCCTAATCATCACAATGCCCCATTATCTTTGTCATCACATTCTTCCATGACACTTGGCATCACAATGCCCCACGACATTGTCATCGCAATGGAACATGACATATGTCATCACAATGCTCCCTGACACCTTTCTTCACAATACTCCATGACCTTCTCATCACAATGCTCCATGCCCTTGTCACCACAATCCGCCATGCCGAATGTCAACACAATAATCCATGAAACTTGTCAGACCAATGCTCCATGCGCTTGTCATCACAATGCTCCATGCCCTTGTCATCACAATTCTCCATGACCCTGCACATCATAATTCTCCGTGAATCCAGTCATCACAATGCTTTATGACCTTTGTCATCACAATGGTCCATTCCCACATCATCACAGTTCTCTGTAACACGTTTCATCACAATGCTCCATGCCTTTGTCAGCATAATGCTCCATGACCCTTGTCATCACAATGATCCATGCGCTTGTCAGCACAATGCTCCACAACCTTATCATCACAATGCTCCATAAACCTTGTCATCACAATATTCCTTGCACTTCTCATCTAAATGCTCTCTCACCACTGATATCACAATGTTCCATTACTACTCATCACAATACTCCCTCACCCCTGTCATCACAATGATCCATGACCCCTGTCATCAAAATGTTCCATGCCCTTGTCATCACAATGCTCCGTGATGCATGTCATCAGAATGCTACATGCCCTTTCCATCACAATGCTCCATTACCCCAGTCATCACAATGCTCCATGACCACTGTCATCACAGCGATCCATAACCCCTGACAACACAATGATCCGGGACTCTTGTCATCAAAATGCTTCATGACACTTGTCATCACAATGATCCATGCACTTGTCATCCCAATGCTCCATGACCCCTGTAATCAGAATAGTCTGTGACGCTTGTCATCCCAGTGCTCCATGACCCTTGACATCACAATGCTCCATGCCATTGTCATCACAGTGCTCCATGAACCCTCTCATCACATTGCTCCATGCACTTGTCATCAAAAAGCTCCCTGACGCTTGTCATCACAATGCTCAATGCCCTTCTCATCACAATAGTCGATGAACCTTTTCACACTAATGCTCCATGCCCTTGTCATCGAAAGGCTCCATTACCCGTGTCATAACAATGCTCCATGACACCTACCATCACAATGATCCATGGCCTCATCATCACAAGGCTCCATGACCCTTGTCAGCACAATTCTCCAAGACCCCTGTAATCACAATGCTCCATGTCCTTGTCATCACGAAGCTCCATGACTTATGTCATCAGAATGCTCCATGGCCTTCTCATCACAGTGCTCCATGCCCTTGTCATCACAGTGCTCCAAAACCCCTGTAATCACAATTCTCCATGCCACTTTTCATCTCAATGCTCCATGAACACTGTCATCACAATGTACCATGCCCATCATCATAATGCTTCATGCTATTGTCATAACAATGAAATCAAAATGTTCCATGACCTCTGTCATCACAATCCTCCAAACCCTTGTGATCACAACGTTCCATAACACTTGTCATCACAATTCCCCATGACGCTCCTCATCACAATTATCCATGGTCTTCTCATCACAATGCTCCATGACATTTGTCATCACAATGCTCAATACACTTGTCATCTCAATGCTCCCTGACACTTGTCGTCCGTATCCTCCTTGAACACTGTCATGACAAGGCTCCATGCATTTTCATCACAATGATCCATGTGATTTTCATCACAATGCTCCAAGACCACTGTAATCACAATGCTCCATGCCCCTGTCATCACAAAGCTCCATGCCCCATATCATCAGAATGCTCCATGGCCTTGTCATCAACATGCTCCATGCCCTTGTCATCACAATGCTCCCAGACACTTGTCTTCAGAATGCTCCTTGAACCCTGTCATGAAAAGGGTCCATGCCTTTTTCATCACAATGCTCCCTGCTTTTATCATCACTATGCTCCATGCCATTGTCATCACAATGCTCAATGAAATCTCTCATCACATTGCTCCATGCCCTTGTCATCACAATGCTCCATTACACCTGTCATAACAATGCTCCATGACCCCTGCCATCACAATGTTCCACGACCTTGTCATCACAAGGCTCCATGACCCTTGTCATCACAATGCTCCAAGACCTCTGTAATCACAATTCTCCATGCCCCTTTACATCTCAATTCACCATCAACCCTGTCATCACAATGCACCATGCCCATCATCATAATGATTCATGCTATTGTCATCACTATGAAATCAAAATGCTCCATCACCTCTGTCATCACAAATCTGAAAACCCTTCTGATCACAATGTTCCATGACACTTGTCATCACACTGCCCCATGACGCTCGTCATCACAATTATGCAAGGTCTTCTCATCACAATGCTCCATGACCTTTGTCAACACAATGCTCAATACACTTGTCATCACAATGCTCCCTGACACTTGTCATCACTATGCTCCTTGAACATTGTCATGACAAGGCGCCCTGCATTTTTCATCACAATGATGCATTCCCTTTTCTTTACAATGCTCCAAGACCCCTGTTATCACAATGCTCCGTGACTCCAGTCATCACAATGCTTCATGACATTTGTCATCACAATGGTCCATGACCTTCTCACACAAAGCTCTGTGACTTTTGTCACCACAATGCTCCATGAAATTTTTATCACAATGCTCTGTGACCCTTGTCATCACAAAGCTCCATGCTTTTTTCAGCACAATGCTCCATGACTCTTGTCATCACAATGCTCGATGCGCGTGTCAGCACAATGCTCCACAACCAATGTCATCACAAATCGCCATGCACTTGTCATCACAATGCTCAACATCCTTCTCATCACAACGCTCGATGCTCTTCTCATCACAATGCTCCATGCCATTGTCATTACAATCCTGCATGATCTATGTATCACAGTGTTCCATGCCCTTGTCATCACACTGCTCCATGCCCACTCTCTTCACAATAATCCATGAAACATTTCAGACCATTGCCCCATGTCCTTCTCATCACAATGCTCCATTACCCCAGTCATAACAATGCTCCATGTACCCTGCCATCACAAGATTCCATGGTCTTGTCATCACAAGCCTCCTTGACCCTTGTCATCACAATGCTCCAAGACCTCTGTAATCACAAATCTCGATGCCCTTGTAATCACAAAGCTCCATGGCCTTCTCCTCACAGTGCTCCATTTCCTTGTCATCACAATGCTCCAACACCCCTGGAATCACAATGCTCCATGCCCCTTTTCATCTCAATGCTCCATCAACCCTGTCATCACAATGCACCGTGCCCATCCCCATAATATTTCATGCTTTTGTCATCACAATGAAATCAAAATGCTCAATGTCGTCTGTCATTACAATGCACCAAAACCTTGTGATCACAATGCTTCATAACACTTGTCATCACAATGCCCCATGACGCTGGTCAGCACAATTATCCATGGTCTTCTCTCACAATGCTCCAAGCCCTTGTCATCAGAATGCTCCATTACATTTGTCATCACAATCCTCCATGACACGTGGCTTCCCAATGCTCCATGCCATTGTCGTCACAATGCACCATGACATATGTCATCACAATGCTCCCTGACACCTGTCTTCACCATATTCCATGACATGGTCATATTAATGCTCCATGCCGCTGTCATCACAGTGCGCCATGCCCACTATCATCACAATAATCAATGAAAGTTGTCAGACCAATGCTCCATGCTCCTGTCATCACAATGCTCCATGCCCTTGTCATCACAATGGTCCGTGACTCCAGTCATCACAATGCTACATGACCTTTGTCCTCACAATGGTCCATAACCTCGTCATCATAGGGCTCTGTGAACTTTGTCACCATAATGCTCCAAGAACTTTTCATCACAATGCTCTGTGACCCTTGTCATCACAATGCTCCATGACTTTGTCAGCAGAGTGCTCCAAGACCCTTATCATCACAAAGCTCCATGATCTTTCTCATCACAATGCTCAATACACTTGTCATCACAATGATCCCTGACACTTGTCATCAGTATGCTCCTTGATCCCTCTCATGACAAGGCTCCATGCTTTTTCTTCACAATCATCCATGCCCTATTCATCACAATGCTCCAAGACCCATGTAATCACAATGCTCCATGCCACTTTTCATCAGAATGCTCCATGATACTTGTCATCACAAGGCTACATGGTCTTCTCCTCACAGTGCTCCAGGACCTTGTCATCACAATGCTCCTTTCCATTGTCACCACAATGCTCCATGACCCCTGCCATCATAATACTCAATGAATATTTTCAGCCTAATGCTCCATGAAATTCTGATCACAATGCTCCATGTACCCTGTCATCACAATATTCCATGACCACAGTCATCACAACGCTCCATGACACCAGACAACACAATAATCCGGGACCCTTGTAATCAAAATGTTCCATGACACTTGTCATCAGAATGATCCATGCCCTTGCAATCCCAATGCTTCATGACCCCTGTAATCACAATGCTCCATGACGCATGTCATCACAGTGCTCCATGACACTTGTCATCAAAATGCTCCATGCATTTGTCAGCAAAATTCTACATTACCTTGTCATCACAAGGCTCCATGCCTTTGTCAGCACAATGCTCCATGACACGTTTCATCGCAATGTTCCATGCCCCTGTCAGCATAGTGCTCCGTGACCCTTGTCATCACAATGCTCCATTACCTTTGTCATCACAAACATCCTTGACACTTGGCATCACAATACTCCATGGCATTGTCATCACAATGGGCCACGACTTATGTCTTCACAATGCTCCCAGACACCTGTCTTCACAATACTGCATTACCTTGTCATCACCATGCTCCATGCCCTTGTCATCACAATGCCCATTTCCCACTGTCATTGCAGTAATCCATGAAACTTGTAAGACCAATGTTCCATGCCCCTGTCATCACAATGCTGCGTGACTCCAGTCATCCCAATGCTTCATGACCTTTGTCATCACAATGGTCCATGCCCTCGTCATCACAAGGCTCTGTGACATTTGTCAACACAATGCTCCATAAACTTTTCATCATAATGGTCTGTGACCGTTGTCATCACAATGCTCCGTGCCTTTCTCAGCACAATGCTCCATGACCCTTGTCATCACAATGCTCCATGACCTTGTCAGCACAGTGCTCCATGACCCTTGTCATCCCAATGCTCCATGCGCTTGTCATCAAAATGCTCCATTACCTTTGTCATCACAATCCTCCATGACATTTGGCATCACAATGGGCCATGACATATGTCTTCACACTGCTCCCAGACACCTGTCTTCACAATAATGCCTGAGCTTCTCATCACAATGCTCCATGCCCTTTTCATCACAATGTGCCATTCCCAGTGTCATCGAAATAATCCATGAAACTTGTAAGACCAATGTTCCATGCCCCTGTCATCACAATGCTCCATGAAACATCATCACAATGCTCCGTGACTCCTGTCATCACAATGCTTCATGACCTTTCTCATCACAATGGTCCATGCCCTCGTCATCACAAGTCTCTGTGACCTTTGTCACCACAGTGCTCCATGAACTTTTCATCACAATGCTCTGTGACATTTGTCATCACAATGCACTATGTGTTTCTCAGCACAGTGCTCCGTGACCCTTTTGATCACAATGCTCCATGTGCTTGTCATCAAAATGCTCCATGATCTTTGTCATCACCAAACTCCATGACCCTTGGCATCACAATGCTCCATGCACTTGTCATCAAAATGCTCCATGATCTTTGTCATCAGCAAGGTCCATGACCCTTGGCATCACAATGCTCCATGCGCTTGTCATCAAAATGTTCCATGATCTTTGTCATCACCAAGCTCCATGACCCTTGGCATCAGAATGACCCATGCCATTGTCATCACAATGCTTCCTGAAGCCTCTCATCACATTGCTTCCATGTCCTTATCATCACAAAGCTCCACGATGATTGTCATCAAAATGCACGATTCCCTTCTCATCACAATGTTCCATGCCCGTGTCAATACAATTCTCCATGAACCATGTATCACAGTATTCCTTTCCCTTGTCATCATAATGCTCCATGCCCACTCTCATCACAATAATCCATGAAAAGTTTCAGACCAATGCTCCATAAACTTGTAATCAAAATGCTCCATTACCCCTGTCATGACAATGCTCCATAACCCCTGCCATCAAAATGTTCCACAGCCTTGTCATCACAAGGCTCCATAACCCTTGTCATTACAATGATCCAAGACCCCTGTAATCACAATGCTCCATGCCTTTGTCATCACACAGCTCAATGACGCATGTCATCAGAATGCTCCATGGCTTTCTCATCACAATGCTCCATACCCTGGCCATCACAATATTCCATTGCCCCTGTCATAACAATGCTCCATGACCACTGTCAAAATGATGTTCAACGGCCTTGTCATCACAATGCTCCATGAACCCTGTCATCACAATGCTCCGTGACTCCAGTCATCACAGTGCTTCATGAACTTTGTCATCACAATGGTCCATGCCCTCATCATCACAATTCTCTGTGACCTCTGTCACCACAATGCTCCATGAACTTTTCATCACAATGCTCTCTGACCATTGTCATCACAATGCTCTATGCCTTTCTCAGCACAATGCTCCATGACCCTTGTCATCACAGTGCTCCATGTGCTTCTCAGCACATTGCTCCATGACCCATGTTATCAAAATGTGCCATGCGCGTGTCATCACTGTGCTCCACAACATTGTCATCACAATGCTCCATAAACCTTGTCATCAATATGCTCCAGGCACTTCTCAACAAAATGCTCTCTCACAAGTGATATCACTATGTTCCATCACAAGTCATCACAATACTCCCTCACCCGTCATCACAATGTTCCATGACCCCTGTAATCACATTGCTCCATGTACTTATCATCACAATGTTTGATGACCCCTGACATCACAATGTTCCATAACCACTGTCATCCAAATGCTCCATGACACTTCTCATCACAATGCTCCATGACCCCTGTCATCAAAATGTTCCAAGATCCCTGTAAACACAATGCTCCATGCCTCTTTTCATCAGTGTGGTCCATGAGACTTGTCATCACAAGGCTCCATGGTCTTCTCAACACAATGCTCCAGGACTTTGTCATCACAATGCTTCACGACATTCTCATCAAGATTCTAAATGGCCCTTGTTATCATAATGTTCCAAGCCCTAATCATCACAATGCCCCATTATCTTTGTCATCACATTCTTCCATGACACTTGGCATCACAATGCCCCACGCCATTGTCATCGCAATGGAACATGACATATGTCATCACAATGCTCCCTGACACCTTTCTTCAAAATACTCCATGACCTTTTCATCACAATGCTCCATGCCCTTGTCACCACAATCCGCCATGCCGAATGTCAACACAATAATCCATGAAACTTGTCAGACCAATGCTCCATGAGCTTGTCATCACAATGCTCCATGCCCTTGTCATCACAATTCTCCATGACCCTGCACATCATAATTCTCCGTGAATCCAGTCATCACAATGCTTTATGACCTTTGTCATCACAATGGTCCATTCCCACATCATCACAGTTCTCTGTAAAACGTTTCATCACAATGCTCCATTCCTTTGTCAGCATAATGCTCCATGACCCTTGTCATCACAATGATCCATGCGCTTGTCAGCACAATGCTCCACAAACTTATCATCACAATGCTCCTTAAACCTTGTCATCACAATGCTCCTTGCACTTCTCATCTAAATGCTCTCTCACCACTGATATCACAATGTTCCATTACTACTCATCACAATACTCCCTCACCCCTTTCATCACAATGTTCCATGACCCCTATCATCAAAATACTACATGCCCTTATCATCATAATGCTCCATGACCACTGACAACACAATGGTCCATAACCCTGTCATGAAAATGTTCCCTGACGATTTTCATCAAATTGCTCCATGACCCTGTCATCACAATGCTCCCTGCCCTTCTGATCACAATGCACAACGCTCTTGTCATCAAAATGCTCCATGACCTTTGTCATCACAAACTCCATGACCCTTGGCATCACAATGCTCCATGCCATTGTCATCACAATGCTCCATGAAACCTATCATCACATTGTTCCTTGCTCTTGTCATCACAAAGCTCCATGATGCTTGTCATCACAATGCTCGATGCCTTTCTCATCACAATGATCCATGCCCTTGTCATTACAATCCTCCATGACCCATGTATCACCGTCGTTCTGTGCCCTTGTCATCACAATGCTCCATGCCCACTCTCATCACAATAATCCATGAAACTTTTCAAACCAATACTCCATGCCCTTGTCATCACAATGCTCCATTACCCCTGTCATAACAATGCTCCATGACCCCTGCCATCACAATGTTCCACGGTGCTGTCATCACAAGGCTCCAGGACCCTTGTCATAACAATGCTCTAAGACCCCTGTAATCACAATGCTCCATGCCCCTTTTCATCAGAATGCTCCATGAATCTTGTCATCACAATGCTCCATGGTCTTCTCATCACAATGTTCCAGGACATTGTCATCCCAATGCTCCATTCCCTTGTCATCACAATGCTCCATGAGCCCTGCCATCACAATACTCAAGGAATATTGTCATCTCAGTGCTCCATGAAATTCTGATCACAATGCTCCATGAACCCTGTCATTACAATGCTCCATGACCACTGTCATCACAACGCTCCATGACACCAAACAACACAATGATCTGGGAATCTTGTCATCGAAATGCTCCATGACCCTTGTCATCACAATGATCCATGCCCTTGCCATCCCAATGCTCCATGACCCCTGTAATCACAATGCTCCATGACGCTTGTCATCACAATGCTCCATGACACTTGTCATCAAAATGCTCCATACATTTGTCAGCAAAATGCTACATGACCTTGTCATCACAATGCTCCATGCGCTTGTCAGCACAATGCTCCATGACCCATGTCATCACAATGTGCCATGCTCTTTTCATCACAATGCTCCACATCCTTTTCATCGCTATGCTCCATAAAACTTGTCATCACACTGCTCCATGAACTTCTCATCAAAATGCTCTCTCACCACATATATCACAGTGTTCCATCACTAGTCATCACAATACTCGCTCACCCCTGTCATCACAATGTTCCATGACCACTGTCATCACAGTCCTACATGCCCTTATCATCACAATGCTCCATGACCCCTGACATCACAATGTTCCATAAACCCTGTCATCAAAATGTTCCATGACACTTTTCATCAATTTGCTCCATGACCCTGTCATCACAATGCTCCCTGCCCTTCTCATCACAATTCACCACAACATTGTTATCAAAATGCTCCATGACTTTGTCATCACAAAGCTCCATGACCCTTGGCATCACAATGCTCCATGTAATTTCATCCCAATGCTACTTGAAACTTCTCATCATATTGCTCCATGCCCTTGTCAACTCAATGCTCCCTGACGCTTGACATCAAAATGCTCGATACTCTTCTCATTACAATGCTCCTTGCCCTTGTCATTACAATCCTCCATGACACATGTATCACAGTGTTCTGTGCCCTAGTCATCACAATGTTCCATGCCGAATCTCATCAGAATAATCCACGAAATTTTCAGACCAATGTTCCATGCCCTTGTCATCACAATGCTCCATTACCCCTGTCATAACAATGCTCCATGACCCCTGCCATCAGCATGATCCACCGACTTGGCATCCAAGGCTCCATGACCCTTGTCATCACAATGCTCCAAGACCCCTGTAATCACAATGCTCCATGACCTTGTCATCACAAACATCGATGACACATGTCATCAGAATGCTCCATGGCCTTCTCATCACAATGCTCCATGCCCTTTTCATCACAATGCTCCAAAACCCATGAAATCACAATGCTCCATGCACCTATTCATAAGAATGCTCCATGAGACTTGTCATCACAAGGCTCCATGGTCTTCTTATCACACTGCTCCAGGACCTTGTCATCACAATGCTCCATTCCCTTGTCATCACAATGCTCCATGACCCCTCTCATCACAATGCTCCATGACACCTGTCATCACAATGCTCCATGCCCCTTGTCATTACAGTGATCCATGACGCTCTTCATCATAATTATCCATGGACATTTCATCACAATGCTCCACGGTCTTGCTATCACAATTCTCCATGCCCTGTTCATCACAATGCTCCATGTCCCATGTCATTACAATTCTCCACGTCCTTGTCATCAAAATGCTTCGTGACACTTCTCGTCACAATGTTACATGATCTTGTCATCACAATTCCCCATGCACTTGTCATCGCAATGCTCTATGACCCCGGTCATAACAAGCTCCATGCGCTTGTCATCACAATGCTTCACGACGTTGTCATCAAAATTCTTAATGGCCCTTGTCATCACAATGCTCCATGCACTTGTCATCACAATGCTCTATGCACTTGTCATCACAATGCTCCATGACACTTGTCATCACAATGTTCCAAGTCCTTGTCATCAAAAGGCTCCATTACCTTTGTCATCACAATCCTCCATGACAATTGGTATCACAATGCTCCATGCCATTGTCATCACAATGGACAATGACATATGTCATCACAATGCTTCCTGACACCTGTCTTCACAATACTCCATGACCTTGTCATCACAATGTTCCATGCCCTTGTCATCACAATGCCCCACGCCCACTGTCATCACAATAATCCATGAAATATGTCAGACCAATGTTCCATGCCCCTGTCATCACAATGATCCTTGCCCTTGTCATCACAATGCTCCATGACCCCTGTCATTACAATGCTCCGTGACTCCAGTCATCACAATGCTTCATGACCTTTGTCCTCACAATGGTCCATGCGCTCGTCCCACAAGGCTCTGTGATCTTTGTCACCACAATGCTCCATGAAATTTTCATCAAAATGCTCGGTGTCCCTTGGCATCACAATGCTCCATGCCTTTGTCAGCACTATGCTATATGACACAAGTCATCACAATGTGCCATGCTCTTTTCATCACAATGCTCCACATCCTTTTCATCGCTATGCTCCATAAAACTTGTCATCACAATGCTCCATGCACTTCTCATCAAAATGCTCTCTCAACACATATATCACAATGTTCCATCACTAGTCATCACAATACTCCCTCAACCCTGTCATCATAATGATCCATGCCCACTGTCATCACAGTGCTACATGCCCTTATCATCACAATGCTCCATGACCCCTGACATCACAACGTTCCATGGACTTGTCATCTCAAGGCTCCGTGACCCTTGTCATCACAATGCTCCAAGACCTCTGTAATCACAATTCTCCATGCCACTTTTCATCTCAATGCTCCATGAACACTGTCATCACAATGCACCATGCCCATCATCATAATGATTCATGCTATTGTCATCACAATGAAATCAAAATGCTCCATGTCCTCTGTCATCACAATGCTCCACACCCTTCTGATCACAATGTTCCATAACACTTGTCATCACATGCCCCATGAGGCTCGTCATCACAATTATGCAAGGTCTTCTCATCACAATGCTCCATGACCTTTGTCACCACAATGCTCAATACACTTGGCATCACAATGCTCGCTGACACTTGTCATCAGTATGCTCCTTGAACACGGTCATGACAAGGCTCCATGCCTTTTTCATCACAATGATCCATTTCCTTTTCATCACAATGCTCCAAGACACCTGTTATCACAATGGTTCGTGACTCCAGTCATCACAATGATTCATGACACTTGTCATCACAATGGTCCATGACCTCGTCACACAAAGCTCTGTGACCTTTGTCACCACAATGCTCCATGAAACTTTTATCACAATGCTCTGTGACCCTTGTCATCAGAAAGCTCCCTGCCCTTCTCATCACAATGCACCACGAACTTGTCATCAAAATTCTCCATGACGTTTGTCATCCCAAAGCTCCATGATCCTTGGCATCACAATGCTCCATGCCATTGTCATCACAATGCTCAATGAAATCTCTCATCACATTGCTCCATGCCCTTGTCATCACAATGCTCCATTACACCTGTCATAACAATGCTCCATGACCCCTGCCATCACAATGTTCCACGGCCTTGTCATCACAAGGCTCCATGACCCTTGTAATCACAATGCTCCAAGACCTCTGTAATCACGATTCTCCATGCCACTTTTCATCTCAATGCTCCATGAACACTGTCATCACAATGCACCATGCCCTTCATCATAATGATTCATGCTATTGTCATCACAATGAAATCAAAATGCTCCATGTCCTCTGTCATCACATTGCTCCAAACCCTTCTGATCACAATGTTCCATAACACTTGTCATCACATGCCCCATGACGCTCGTCATCACAATTATGCAAGGTCTTCTCATCAAAATGCTCCATGACCTTTGTCACCACAATGCTCAATACACTTGGCATCACAATGCTCGCTGACACTTGTCATCAGTATGCTCCTTGAACCCTGTCATGACAAGGCTCCATACCTTTTTCATCACAATGATCCATTCCCTTTTCATCACAATGCTCCAAGACCCCTGTTATCACAATGCTCCGTGACTCCAGTCATCACAATGCTTCATAACATTTGTCATCACAATGGTCCATGAACTCGTCATACAAAGCTCTGTGATCTTTGTCACCACAATGCTCCATGAAATTTTTATCACAATGCTCTGTGAACCTTGTCATCACAAAGCTCCATGCCTTTGTCAGCACAGTGCCCCAAGCCCTTGTCATCGCAATGTTCCATTACATTTGTCATCACAATCCTCCATGACACTTGGTATCAAAATGCTCCATGCCATTGTCATCACAATGGACAATGACATATGTCATCACAATGCTCCTTGATACCTGTCTTCACAATAATACATGGCCTTGTCATCACAATGTTCCATGCCCTTGTCATCAAAATGTGCCATGCCCACGGTCATCACAATAATTCATGAAACATGTCAGACCAATGTTCCATGGCCCTGCCGTCACAATGCTCCATGTCCTTGAAATCACAATGCTCCATGATCCCTGTCATCACAATGCTCCGTGATTCCAGTCATCACAATGCTTCATGACCTTTGTCCTCACAATGTTCCATGCCCTCGTCACACAAGGCTCTGTGACCTTTGTCACCACAATGTTCCATGCCCTTGTCATCTCAATGCTCCATGCCCACTGTCATCACACTAATCCATGAAACATGTCAGACCAATGTTCCATGCCCCTGTCATCACATTGCTCCATGCCTTTTTCATCACAATGCGCCATGACCCCTGTCATCACAATGCTCCGTGACTCCAGTCATCACAATGCTTCATGACATTTTTCCTCACAATGGTCCATGCCCTCGTCACACAAGGCTATGTGATCCATGTCACCACAACGCTCCATGAAATTTTCATCACAATGCTCTGTGTCCCTTGTCATCACAATGCTCCATGCCTTTGTGAGCACAATGCTCCATGACACTTGTCATCAAAATTCTCCATGCCCTTGTCAGCACAATGCTCCATGACACATGTCATCACAATGTGCCATGCTCTTTTCATCACAGTGCTCCACATCCTTTTCATCGCTATGCTCCTTAAAACTTGTCATTACAATGCTCCATGTACTTCTCATCAAAATGCTCTCTCACCACATATATCACAATGTTCCATCACTAGTCATCACAATACTCTCTCACCCGTGTCATCACAATGATCCATGACCACTGTCATCACAGTGCTACATGCCCTTATCATCACAATGCTCCATGACCCCTGACATCACAATGTTCCATAACCCCTGTCATCAAAATATTCCATGACCCTGTAATCACAATTGTCCATGCCCTTGTCATCACAATGCTCCAACACCACTGTAATCACAATGTTCCATGCCCCTTTTCATCTCAATGCTCCATGAACCATGTCATCACAATGCACCGTGCACATCACCATAATATTTCATGCTATTGTCATCACAATGAAATCAAAATGCTCAATGACCTCTGTCATCACAATGCACTAAACCCTTCTGATCACAATGTTCCATAACACTTGTCATCACAATGCCCCATGATGCTGGTCATCACAATTATCCATGGGCTTCTCATCACAATGCTCCATGATCTTTGTCATCACAATGCTCAATACACTTATCATCACAATGCTCCCTGACAGTTGTCATCAGTATGCTCCTTGAACCCTCTCATGACAAGGCTCCATGCATTTTTCATCACAATGATCCATTCCCTTTTCATCACAATGCTCCAAGACCCCTGTAATTACAATGCTCCATGTCCTTGTCATCACAAAGCTCCATGACGCATGTCATCAGAATGCTCCATTGCCTTCTCATCACAATGCTCCATGCCCTTGTAATCACATTGCTTCAAAACCCCTGTAATCTCAATGTTCCATACACCTTTTCATCAGAATGCTCCATGCCCTTGTCATCACAATGCTCCATGACCCTTGTCATCACAATGTTACAAGCCCTTGTCCTCAAAATGCTTCATTAACTTTGTCATCACAATTCTCCATGACAATTGGTATCACAATGCTCCATGCCATTGTCATCACAATGGACCATGACATATGTCATCACAATGCTCCCTGACACCTGTATTCACAATACTCCATGACCTTGTAATCACAATGTTCCATGCCCTTGTCATCACAATGCGCCATGCCCACCGTCATCACAATAATCCATGAAACATGTCTGACCAATGTTCCAAGCCCCTGTCATCCCAATGACCCATACCCTTGTCATCACAATCCTCCATGACCCCTGTCATCACAATGTTCCGTGACTCCAGTCATCACAATGCTTCATGACCTTTGTCCTCACAATGGTCCATGCCCTCGTCACACAATGCTCTGTGACCTTTGTCACCACAATGCTCCATGCCCTTGTCATCTCAATGCTCCATGCACAATGTCATCACAATAATCCATGAAACTTGTCAGACCAATATACCATGCCCCTGTCATAATATTGCTCCATGCCCTTGTGATCAAAATACTCCATGACCCATGTCATCACAGTGCCCCGTGACTCCAGTCATCACAATGATTCATGACCTTTCTCATCACAAGGGTCCATGCCCTCGTCACACAAGGCTCTGTGATCCATGTCACCACAACACTCCATGAAATTTTCATCACAATGCTCTGTGTCCCTTGTCATCACAATGCTCCATGCCTTTGTGAGCACAATGCTCCATGACACTTGTCATCAAAATTCTCCATGCCCTTGTCAGCACAATGCTCCATGACACATGACATCACAATGTGCCATGCTCTTTTCATCACAGTGCTCCACATCCTTTTCATCGCTATGCTCCATAAAACTTGTCATTACAATGCTCCATGTACTTCTCATCAAAATGCTCTCTCACCACATATATCACAATGTTCCATCACTAGTCATCACAATACTCTCTCACCCGTGTCATCACAATGTTCCATAACCACTGTCATCACAGTACTACATGCCCTTATCATCACAATGCTCCATGACCCCTGACATCATAATGTTCCATAACCCCTGTCACAAAATGCTGCCTGACCCATTTCATCACAATGCTTCATGACCCCTGACAGCACAATGTTCCATAACCCCTGTCATCAAAATGTTCCATGACACTTTTCATCAATTTGCTCCATGACCCTGTCATCACAATGCTCCCTGCCCTTCTCATCACAATGCACCACAGCCTTGTCATCAAAATGCCCCATGACATTTGTCATCACAAAGCTCCATGACCCTTGGCATCACAATGATCCATGCCATTGTCATCAGAATGCTCAATGAAATCTCTCATCATATTGCTCCATGCCCTTGTCATCACAATGCTCCATTACACCTGTCATTACAATGCTCCATGACCCCTGCCATCACAATGATCCACGGCCTTGTCATCACAAGGCTCCATGACTCTTGTCATCACAATGCTCCAAGACCTCTGTAATCACAATTCTCCATGCCACTTTTCATCACAATGCACCATGAACACTGTCATCACAATGCACCATGCCCATCATCATAATGATTCATGCTATTGTCATCACAATGAAATCAAAATGCTCCATGTCCTCTGTCATCACAATGCTCCAAACCCTTCTGATCACAATGTTCCATAACACTTGTCATCACATGCCCCATGACGCTCGTCATCACAATGATGCAAGGTCTTCTCATCACAATGCTCCATGACCTTTGTCAGCACAATGCTCAATACACTTGGCATCACAATGCTCGCTGACACGTGTCATCAGTATGCTCCTTGAACACTGTCATGACAAGGCTCCATGCCTTTTTCATCACAATGATCCATTCCCTTTTCATCATAATGCTCCAAGACCCCTGTTATCTCAATGCTCCGTGACTCCAGTCATCACAATGCTTAATGACACTTGTCATCAGAAGGGTCCATGACCTCGTCACACAAAGCTCTATGACCTTTGTCACCACAATGCTCCATGAAATTTTTATCACCATGCTCTGTAACCCTTGTCTTCACGATGCTTCATGCCTTCGTCAGCACAATGCTCCATGACCCTTGTCATCACAATGCTCGATGTGCGTGTCAGCACAATGCTCCATAACCCATGTCATCACAATGCACCATGCACTTGTCATCACAATGCTCCACATCTTTGTCATCAAAATGCTCCATAAACCTTGTCATCACAATGCTCCATGCACTTCTCCTCAAAATGCCTTCTCACCACTGATATCACAATGTTCCATCACTAGTCATCACAATACTCCCTCACCCCTGTCACCACAATATTCCATGACCCCTGTAATCACAATTCTCCATGCCCTTGTCATCACAAAGCTCCATGACGCATGTCATCAGAATGCTCCATGGCCTTCTCATCACAATGCTCCATGCCCTTGTCATCACAATGCTCCAACACCCCTGTCATCACAAAGCTCCATGACGCATGTCATCAGAATGCTCCATGGGCTTCTCAACACAATGCTCCATGCCTTTGTCATCACAATGCTCCAACACCCCTTTAATCACAATGCTCCATGCCCCTTTTCATCTCAATGCTCCATGACCCCTGTCATCACAATGCACTGTGCCCATCACCATAATATTGCATGCTATTGTCGTCACAATGAAATCAAAATGCTCAATGACCTCTGTCATCACAATGCACCAAACCCTTCTGATCACAATGTTCCATAACACTTGTCATCACAATGCCCCATAACGCTGGTGATCACAATTATCCATGGTCTTCTCATCACAATGTTCCATGATCTTTGTCATCACAATGCTCAATACACTTATCATCACAAATCTCCCTGACAGTTGTCATCAGTATGCTCCTTGAAACCTGTCATGACAAGGTTCCATGCATTTTTCATCACAATGATCCATTCCCTTTTCATCACAATGCTCCAAGACCCCTGTAATCAAAATGCTCCATGCCCTTGTCATCACGAAGCTCCATGACGCATGTCATCAGAATGCTCCATTTCCTTCTCATCACAATGCTTCATGCCCTTGTAATCAAATTGTTTCAAAACCCCTGTAATCTCAATGCTCCATGCACCTTTTCATCAGAATTCTCCATGCACTTGTCATCACAATGCTCCAGGACCCTTGTCATCACAACGTTCCAAGCCCTTGTCATGAAAATGCTCCATTACATTTGTCATCACAATTCTCCATGACACTTGGTATCTCAATGTTCCACGCCATTGTCATCACAACTGACAATGACATATGTCATCACAATGCTCCTTGATACCTGTCTTCACAATACTCCATGAACTTGTCATCACAATGTTCCATGCCATTGTCATCACAAAGTGCCATGCCCACTGTCATCACAATAATCCATGAAACATGTCAGGCCAATGTTCCATGCCGCTGTCATCACATTGCTCCATGCCCTTGTCATCACAATGCTCCATGACCACTGTCATCACAATGCTCCGTGACACTTGTCATCAAAATTCTCCATGCCCTTGTCAGCACAATGCTCCATGGCACTTGTCATCACAATGTGCCATGCTCTTTTCATCACAATGCTCCACATCATTTTCATCGCTATGCTCCATAATACTTGTCATCACAATGCTCCATGCACTTCTCATCAAAATGCTCTCTCACCACATATATCACAATGTTCCATCACTAGTCATCACAATACTCGCTCACCGCTGTCATCACAATATTCCATGACCACTGTCATCACAGTGCTACATGCCCTTATCATCACAATGCTCCATTACCCCTGACATCACAATGTTCTATAACCCCTGTCACAAAAAGCTCCATGACCCATTTCATCACAATGCTTCATGACCCCTGACATCCCAGTGTTCCATAACGCCTGTCATCAAAATATTCCATGATCCTTTTATTCAAATTGCTCCATGACCCTCTAATCACAATGCTCCCTGCCCTTCTCATCACAATGCACCACGCCCTTGTCATCAAAATGCCCCATGACATTTGTCATCACAAAGCTCCATGACCCTTGGCATCACAATGCTCCATGCCATTGTCATCACAATGCTCAATGAAATCTCTCATCACATTGCTCCATGGCCTTGTCATCAGAACGCTCCATTACCCCTGTCATAACAATGCTCCATGACCCCTGCCATCACAGTGTTCCACGGCCTTGTCATCACAAGGCTCCATGACCCTTGTAATCACAATGCTCCAAGACCTCTGTAATCACAATTCTCCATGCCACTTTTCATCTCAATGCTCCATGAACACTGTCATCTCAATGCACAATGCCCATCATCATAATGATTCATGCTATTCTCATCACAATGAAATCAAAATGCTCCATATCCTCTGTCATCACAATGCTCCACACCCTTCTGATCACAATGTTCCATAACACTTGACATCACATGCCCCATGACTTCCGTCATCACAATTATGCAAGGTCTTCTCATCACAATGCTCCATGACCTTTGTCACCACAATGCTCAATACACTTGGCATCACAATGCTCGCTGACACTTGTCATCAGTATGCTCCTTGAACACGGTCATGACAAAGCTCGATGCCTTTTTCATCACAATGATCCATTCCCTTTTCATCACAGTGCTCCAAGACCCCTGTTATCACAATGCTCCGTGACTCCAGTCATCACAATGCTTCATGACACTTGTCATCACAATGGTCCATGACCTCGTCACACAAAGCTCTGTGACTTTGTCACCACAATGCTCCATGAAATTTTTATCACAATGCTCTGTGACCCTTGTCATCAGAAAGCTCCCTGCCTATATCATCACAATGCACCACGACCTTGTCATCAAAATTCTCTATGACGTTTGTCATCCCAAAGCTCCATGACTCTTGGCATCACAATTCTCCATGCAAATTCATCACAATGCTACATGTAACCTCTCATCACATTGCTCCATGCCCTTGTCACCACAATGCTCCATGACGCTTGTCATCTCAATGCTCGATACTCTTCTCATCACAATTCTCCATGCCCTTATCATTACAATCCTCCATAACACATGTATCACAGTGTTCCGTGCCCTAATCATCACAGTGTTCCTTGCCGAATCTCATCACAATAATCCATGAAATTTTCAGGCCAATGTTCCATGTCCTTGTCATCACAATGCTCCATTACCCCTGTCATAACAATGCTCCATGACCCCTGCCATCACAATGTTCCACTGCCTTGGCATCCAAGGCTCCATGACCCTTGTCATCACAATGCTCGAAGACCCCTGTAATCACAATGCTCCATGCCCCTATTCATCTCAATGCTCCATGAGACTTGTCATCACAAGGCTCCATGGTCTTCTCATCACATTTCTCCAGGACCTTGTCATCACAATACTCCATTCACTTGTCATCACAATGCTCCTTGACCACTGTCATCACAATACTCCATGAACATTTTCAGTCCAATGCTCCATGACCTTCTCATCACAGTGTTCCATTACCCTTGTCATCACAATGCTCCATGACCCCTCTCATCACAGTGCTCCATGACACCTGTCATCACAATGCTCCATGCCCCTTGTCATTACAGTGATCCATGACGCTCTTCATCATAATTATCCATGGTCTTTTCATCACAATGCTCCACGGTCTTCCTATCACAATTCTCCATGCCCTGTTCATCACAATGCTCCATGTCCCATGTCATTACAATTCTCCACGTCCTTGTCATCACAATGCTTCGTGACTCTTCTCATCACAATGTTACATGATTTTGTCATCACAATTCTCCATGCAATTCTCATCGCAATTCTCTATGACCCCTGTCATAGCAAGCTCCATGCGCTTGTCATCACAATGCTTCACGACGTTGTCATCAAAATTCTCAATGGCACTTGTCATCAGAATGCCCCATGCCATTGTCATCAGAATGTTCCATGACCCTTGTCATCACAATATTCCAAGCCCTTGTCATCAAAATGCTCCATTACCTTTGTCATCACAATCCTCCATGACACTTGATATCACAATGCTCCATGCCATTTTCATCACAATGGACAATGACATATGCCATCACAATGCTCCCTGACACCTGTCTTCACAATACTCCATGACCTTGTCATCACAATATTCCATGCCCTTGTCATCACAATGTGCCATGCCCACTGTCATCACAATAATCCATGAAACATGTCAGACCAATGTTCCATGCCCCTGTCATCACAATGCTCCAAGCTCTTGTCATCACAATGCTCCATGACCCCTGTCATCACAATGCTCCGTGACTCCAGTCATCACAATTCTTCATGACTTTGTCCTCACAATGGTCCATGCCCTCGTCACACAAGGCTCTGTGACCTTTGTCACACTAATGCTCCATGCCCTTGTCATCTCAATGCTCCATGCCCACTGTCATCACAATAATCCATGAAACTTGTCAGACCAATGTTCCATGCCCCTGTCATCACATTGCTCCATGCCCTTGTCATCACAATGCTCCATGACACCTGTCATCACAGTGCTCCGTGACTCCACTCATCACAATGATTCATGACCTTTCTCTTCACAATGGTCCATGCCTTCGTCACACAAGGCTCTCTGATCTTTGTCACCACAATGCTCCATGAAATTTTCATCACAATGCTCTGTGTCCCTTGTCATCATAATGCTCCATGACCCCTGACATCACAATGTTCCATAACCCCTGTCATCAAAATGTTCCATGACACTTTTCATCAATTTGCTCCATGACCCTGTCATCACAATGCTCCCTGCCCTTCTCATCACAATGCACCACGACCTTGTCATCAAAATGCTCCATGACCTTTGTCATCACAAAGCTCCATGACTCTTGGCATCACAATGCTCCATGCCATTTCATCACAGTGCTACTGAAAGCTCTCATCACATTGCTCCATGCCCTTGTCACCACAATGCGCCATGACGCTTGTCATCACAATGCTCGATACTCTTCTCTTCACAATTCTCCATGCCCTTGTCATTACACTCCTCCATGACACATGAATCACAGTGTTCCGTGCCCTAGTCATCACAATGCTCCATGCCGAATCTCATCACAATAATCCATGAAATTTTCAGACCAAAGTTCCATGCCTTTGTCATCACAATGCTCCATTACCCCTGTCATAATTATGCTCCATGACCCCTGCCATCACAATGTTCCACCGCCTTGGCATCCAAGCTCCATGACCCTTGTCATCACAATGCTCCAAGACCCCTGTAATCACAATGCTCCATGCCCTTGTCATCACAAAGATCCATGACATATGTCATCAGAATGCTCCATGGCCTTCTCATCACAATGCTCCATGCCCTTGTCATCACAATGCTCCAAGACCCCTGTAATCACAATGCCCCATGCCCCTATTCATCAGAATGCTCTATGAGACTTGTCATCACAAGGCTCCATGGTCTTCTCATCACACTGCTCCAGGACCTTGTCATCACAATGCTCCATTCCCTTGTCATCACAATGCTCCTTGACCACTGTCATCACAATACTCCATGAACATTTTCAGACCAATGCTCTATGACCTTCTCATCACAATGCTCCATGACCCTTGTCATCACAATGCTCCATGACCCCTCTCATCACAAGCTCCATGACACCTGTCATCAGAATGCTCCATGCCCCTTGTCATTACAGTGATCCATGACGCTCTCCTTCATAATTATCCATGGTCTTTTCATCACAATGCTCCAAGGTCTTGCTATCACAATTCTCCATGCCCTGTTCATCAAAATGCTCCATGTCCCATGTCATTACAATTCTCCACGTCCTTGTCATCACAATGCTTCGTGACACTTCTCATCACAATGTTACATGATCTTGTCATCACAATTCCCCATGCACTTGTCATCGCAATGCTCTATGACCCCTGTCATAGCAAGCTCCATGCGCTTGTCATCACAATGCTTCACAACGTTGTCATCAAAATTCTCAATGGCCCTTGTCATCACAATGCTCCAAGCCCTTGTCATCAAAATGCTCCATTACCTTTGTCATCACAATCCTCCATGACACTTGCTATCACAATTCTCCATGCCATTGTCATCACAATGGACAATGACATATGTCATCACAATGCTCCCTGACACCTGTCTTCACAATACTCCATGACCTTGTCATCACAATGTTCCATGCCCTTGTCATCACAATGCGCCCTGCCCACTCTCATCACAATAATCCATAAATCTTGTCAGAGCAATGCTCCATGACCCCTGTCATCACAATGTGCCATGCCCACTGTCTTCAAAGTAATCCGTGAAAAATGTCAGACCAATGTTCAATGCCACTGTCATCACATCGCTCCATGCCCTTGTCATCACAATTCTCCATGACCCCTGTCATCACAATTCTCCGTGACTCCAGTCATCACAATGATTCATGCCCTTATCCTCACAATGCTCCATGCCCTCGTCACACAAGGCTCTGTGATCTTTGTCACCACAATGCTCCATGAAATTTTCATCATAATGCTCTGTGTCCCTTGTCATCACAATGCTCCATGCCTTTGTCAGCACAATGCTCCATGACACTTGTCATCAAAATGCTCCATGTGCTTGTCAGCACGATGCTCCATGACACATGTCATCACAATGTGCCATGCTCTTTTCATCACAATGCTCCACATCCTTTTCATAGCTATGCTCCATAAAACTTGTCATCACAATGCTCCATGCACTTCTCATCAAAATGCTCTCTCACCACATTTATCACAATGTTCCATTACTAGTCATCACAAAAGTTGCTCACCCCTGTCATCAAAATGTTCCATGACCACTGTCATCACAGTGCTACATGCCCTTATAATCACAATGGTCCATGACCCCTGACATCACAATGTTCCATAACCCCTGTCACAAAATGCTCCATGACCCATTTCATCACAATGCACAAAGACCCCTGTAATCACAATGCTCCATGTCCTTGTCATCACAAAGCTCCTTGATGCATGTCATCAGAATGCTCCATTGACTTCTCATCACGATGCTCCATGCCCCTGTAATCACATTGCTTCAAAACCCCTGTAATCTCAATGCTCCATGCACCTTTTCATCAGAATGATCCATGCCCATGTCATCACAATGCTCCATGCCCCTTTTCATCAAAATGCTCCATGACTTTGTCATCACAAAACTCCATGACCCTTGGTATCACAATGCTCCATTCCATTTCATCACAATGTTACATGAAACCTCTCATTACATTGCTCAATTCCCTTGTCACCACAATGCTCCATGACGCTTGTCATCAAAATGCTCCATGCACTTGTCATTACAATCCTCCATGACACATGTATCACAGTGTTCCGTGCCCTAGTCAGCACAATGTTCCATGCCGAATCTCATCACAATAATCCATGAAATTTTAAGACCAATGTTCCATGCCCTTTTCATCACAATGATCCATAACCATTGTCATCAAAATGCTCCATTACATTTGTCATCACAATCATCCATGACACTTGTCATCACAATGCTCCATGCCATTGTCATCACAATGCACCATGACATAGGTCATCACAATGCTCCCTGACACCTGACTTCACAATACTCCATAACCTTTTCTTCACAGTGCTCCATGCCCTTGTCAGCACAATGTGCAATGCCCACTGTCATCACAATAATCCATGAAATTTTTCAGACCGATGCTCCATGCCCCTGTCATCACAATGATCCATGCACTTGTCATCACAATGCTCCATGACACCTGTCATCACAATGCTCCGTGTCTCCAGTCATCACAATGCTTCAAGACTTTGTCATCAGAATTGTCCATGCCCTCATCATCACAAGTCTCTGTGACCTTTGTCACCACAATGCTCCATGATCATTTCATCACAATGCTCTGTGACCCTTGGCATCACAATGCTCCATGCACTTCTCATGAAAATGCTCTCTCACCACTGATATCACAATGTTCCATCACTAGTCATCACCATACTCCTTCACCCCTGTCATCACAATGTTCCATGACCCCTATCATCACAATGCTACATGCCGTTATCATCACAATGCACCACTCCCTTGTCATCAATATGCTCCATGACCTTTGTCATCACAAAGCTCCATGACCCTTGGCATCACAATGCTCCATGCCATTGTCATCACAATGCTTCATGAAGCCTCTCATCACATTGCTCCATGCCCTTGTCATCGCAAAGCTCCATGACGCTTGTCATCACAATGCTCGATGCCCTTCTCATCACAATGCTCCATGACATTGTCATTACAATCCTCCATGACCCATGTATCACAGTGTTCCGTGTCCTTTTCATCACAATGCTCCATGCCCACTCTCATCACAATAATCCATGAAAATTTTTAGACAAATGCTCCATGCCCTTGTCATCACAAAGCTCCATGACGCCTGTCATCAGAATGCTCCATGGCCTTCTCATTCACAATGCTCCATGCCCTTGCCATCACAATGCTCCAAGACACATGTAATCATTATGCTCCATGTCCCTTTTCATCTCAATGATCCATGAACCCTGTCATCACACTGCACCATGCCCATCATCATAATGCTTCATGCTATTGTCATCACAATGAAATCAAAATGCTCCATGAACTCTGTCATCACAATGCTCCAAATCCTTGTGATCACAATGTTCCATATCACTTGTCATCACAACGCCCCATGACTCTCGTCTTCACAATTATCCATGGTCTTCTCATCACAATGTTTCATGACCTTTGTCATCACAATGCTCAATACACTTGTCATCACAATGCTCCCTGACTCCTGCCATCAGTATGCTCCTTGAACATTGTCATGACAAGGCTCCATGCATTTTTCATTACAATGATCCATGCCTTTTTCATCACAATGCTCCAAGACCCCTGTAATCACAATGCTCCTTGCCCTGGTCATCACAAAGCTCCATGACACATGTCATCAGAATGCTCCTTGGACATCTCTCACAATGCTCCATGCCCTTGTAATCACAATGCTCCAAGACCCCTGTAATTACAATGCTCCATGCCCCTTTTCATCAGAATGCTCCATGAGACTTCTCATCACAAGGCTCCATGGTCTTCTCATCAGAGTGCTCCAGGACCTTGTCATCACAATGCTCCATGACCCATTTCATCAGAATACTCCATGAACATTTTCAGCTCAATGCTCCATGATCTTCTCATTACAATGCTCCATGACCCCTGTCATCACAATGCTCCATGCTCCTTGATATCAAAATGATCCAAGAACTCTGTCATCACAGTGCTCCAAACACTTGTGATCACATTGTTCCATAACACTTGTCATCACAACGCTCCATGATGCCTGTCATCACAATACTCCATGCCCTTGTCATCACAATGCTCCATGACCTTTGTCATCACGATGCTCAATACACTTGTCATCACAATGCTCCCTGACACTTGTCGTAAGAATGCTTCTCGAACCCTGTCATGGAAAGGCTCTATGCCTTTTTCATCACAATGCTCAATGCCCTTTTCATCACAATGCTCCATGCCATTGTCATCACAATACTCCACAAGCTTGTCATCAGAATGCTCCATGACCCTTGTCATCACAATGCTCCAAGACCCCTGTCATCACAAAGCTCCATGACACCTGTCATCACAATTCTCCATGCCCCTTGTCATTACAGTTCTCCATGACACTCGTCATCACAATTATCCATGGTCTTCTAATCACAATGTTCCACCGTCTTGCAATCACAATGCTCCATGACCCTTGAATTCACAATGTTACATGCTCTTATAATCACATTCTCCATGCACTTGTCATCGCAATGCTCCATGACCCCTGTCATAGCAAGCCTCATGTGCTTTTCATCACAGTGCTTCACGAACTTGTCATCAAAATTCTCAAAAGCCCTTGTCATCACAATGCTCCATGCCCTTTTCATCACAATGCTCCATGACCATTGTCATCACAATGCTCCAAGCCCTTGTCATCACAATGCTCCATTACCTTTGTCGTCACAATCCTCCATGACAATTGGCATCACAATTCTCCATGCCATTGTCATCACAATGGAACATGACATATGCCATCACAATGAACCCTGACACCTGTCTTCACAATACTCCATGACCTTGTCATCACTATGCTCCATGCCCTTGTCATCACAATGCGCCATGCCGACTGTCATCACAATAACACATGAAACTTGCCAGACCAATGTTCCATGCCACTGTCATCACAATGCTCCATTCCCTTGTCATCACAATGCTCTGTGACTCCAGTAATCACAATACTTCACGACATTTTTCATCACAATGATCCATGCCCTCGTCATCACAAGGCTCTGTGAATTTTGTCACCACAATTCTCCATGATCTTTTCATCCCAATGCTCTCTGAGCCTTGTCATAACAACGCTCCATGCCTTTGTCAGCACAATGCTCCTTGACCCTTGTTATCACAATGCTCCATGAGCTTGTCAGAACAGTGCTCCATGACCCATGTCATCACAGTGTGCCATGCACTTGTCATCACAATGCTCCCCAAACTTGTCATCACAATGCTCCATAAACATTGTCATCACAAAACTCCATGCACTTCGAATCAAAATGCTCTCTCACCACTGACATCTCAATTTTCCATCACTAGTCATCACAATACTCCCTCACCCCTGTCATCACAATGTTACACGGCCTTGTCATCACAAGGCTCCATGACCCGAGTAATCACAATGCTCCATACCTCTTTTCATCTCAATGCTCCATGAACCCTGTCATCAAAACGAACCTTCCCCATCATCATAATGCTTCATGCTATTGTCATCACAATGAAATCAAAATGCTCCATGACCTCTGTCATCACAATGCTCCAAACCCTTGTGATCACAATGCTCCATAACACTTGTCATCACAACGCCCCATGAGGCTCGTCATCACAATTATCCATGCACTTCTCATCACAATGTTCCATGACCTTTGTCATCACAATGCTCAATACACTTGTCATCACAATGCTCCCTGACACTTGTCGTCAGTATGCTCCTTGAAACCTGTGATGACAAGGCTCCATGCCTTTTTCATGATAATGATCCATGCTTTTTTCATCACAATGCTCCAAGACCCCTCTAATCACAATGCTCCATGCCCTGGTCATCACAAAGCTCCATGACGAATGTCATCAGAATGCTCCTTAGACATCTCTCACAATGCTCCATGCCCTTTTCATCACAATGCTCCAAGACCCCTGTAATCAAAATGCACCATGCCCCTTTTCATCAGAATGCTCCATGAGACTTCTCATCACAAGGCTCCATGGTCTTCTCATCACAATGCTCTAGGACCTTGTCATCAAAATGCTCCATGACCCCTTTCATCAGAATACTCCATGAATATTTTCAGCTCAATTCTCCATGATCTTCTCATCACAATGCTCCATGACCCCTGTCATCACTATGCTCCATGCTCCTTGATATCAAAATGATCCATGACCTCTGTCATCACAGTGCTCCAAACCCTTGTGATCACATTGTTCCATAACACTTGTCATCACAATGCTCCATGATGCCTGTCATCACAATACTCGATGCCCTTGTCATCACAATGCTCCATGACCTTTGTCATCACAATGTTCAATACACTTGTCATCACAATGCTCCCTGACATTTATCGTCAGAATGCTTCTCGAACCCTCTCATGAAGAGGCTGTATGCCTTTTTCATCACAATTCTCCATGCACTTTTCATTGCAATGCTCCATGTCCCCTGTCATAGCAAGCTCCATGCACTTGTCATCACAATGCTTCACGACGTTGGCATCAAAATTCTTAATGGCCCTTGTCATCACAATCCTCCATGACACTTGGCATCACAATGCTCCACCCCATTGTCACCAAAATGCACCATGACATATGTCATCGCAGTGCCTCCTGACACCTGTCTTCACAATACTACATGACCTTGTCATAAAAATGTTCCATGCCCTTGTCATCACAATGTGCCATGCCCACCCTCATAGCAATAATCCATGAAACTTGTCAGACCAATTCTCAATGCCCCGGTCATCACAATGCTCCATGCCCCTGTAATCACAATGCTCCATGACCCCTCACATCATAATGCTCCGTGACTCCAGTCATCACAATGCTTCATGACCTTTGTCCTCACAATGGTCCATGCCCTCGTCACACAAGGCTGTGTGATCTTTGTCACCAAAATACTCCATGAAATTTTCATCACAATGCTCTGTGTCCCTTGTCATCACAATACTCCATGCCTTTGTCAGCACAATGCTCCATGAACCCTGTCATCACAATCCTACATGCGCTTCTCAGCACAATGCTCCAAGACACATGTCATCACAATATGCCATGCACGTGTCATGACAATGCTCCACAACCTTGTCATCACAATGCTCCATAAAAGTTGTCATCACAATGCTCCATGAACTTGTCATCTAAATGCTCTCTCACCACTGATATCACAATGTTCCATCACTAGTCATCACAATACTCCCTCACCCCTGTCATCACAATGTTCCATAACCCCTGTCATCGAAATGCTACATGCCCTTATCATCACAATGCTCCATGACCACTGACATCACAATGTGCCATAACCGCTCTCATCAAAATATTCCCTGACCCTTTTCATCAAATTGTTCCATGACCCTTTCATCACAATGCTCCCTGCCCTACTCATCACAATGAACCACACTCTTGTCATCAAAATGCTCCATGATCTTTGTCAACACCAAGCTCCATGACCCTTGTCATCACAATGCTCCATGCCCTTGTCAGCACAGTGCTCCATGAACCTTGTCATCACAATGCTCCAAGTCCTTGTCATCACAATGCACCATTACATTTGTCATCACAAACCTCCTTGACAATTGGCATCACAATGCTCCATGGCATTGTCATCACAATGGGCCATGACTTATGTCTTCACAATGCTCCCAGACACCTGTCTTCGCAATACTGCATGACCTTGTCATCACAATGCTCCATGCCATTGTCATCACAATGCGCCATACCCACTCTCATCGCAATAATGCATGAATCTTGTAAGACCAATGCTCCATGCCCCTGTCATCACAATGTTCCTTGCCCTTGTCATCACAATGCTCCATGAGCCGTCATCACAATGCTCCGTGACTCCTGTCATCACAATGCTTCATGACCTTACTCATCACAATGGTCCATGCCCTCATCATCACAAGTCTCTGTGACTTTTGTCACCACAATGCTCCATGAACTTTTCATCACAATGCTCTGTGACCCTTGTCATCACAATGCTCTATGCGTTTCTCAGCACAATGCTCCATGACACTTGTCATCACAATGCTCTATGAGCTTTTTAGCACAATGCTCCATGACCCATGTCATCACAATGCACCATGTGCTTGTCATCAAAATGCTTCACATCCTTGTCATCACAATGCTGCATAAACTTTGTCATCACAGTGCTGCATGTTCTTCTCATCAAAATGCTTTCTCACCACTGATATCACAATGTTCCATCACTAGTCATCCCAATACTCCATCACCCCTGTCATCACAATGTTGCATGACACCTGTCATCAAAATGCTACATGCACTTATCATCACAATGTTACATGCTCTTGTCATCACAATTCTCCATGCACTTGTCATCGCAATGCTCCATGACACCTGTCATAGCAAGCTCCATGTGCTTTTCATCACAGTGCTTCACAACCTTGTCATCTAAATTCTCAATGGCCCTTGTCATCACAATGCTCCATGCCCTTGTCATTTCAATGCTCCATGACCATTTTCATCACAATGCTCCAAGCACTTGTCATCACAATGCTCCAAGACACCTGTAATCACAATGCTCCATGCCCTTGTCATCAGAAAGCTCCATGACGCATGTCATCAGAATGCTCCATGGCTTTCCCATCACAATGATCCATGCAGTTGTCATCACAATGCTCCTTGCAGTTGTCATCACAATGCTCCAAGACACCTGTAATCACAAAGCTCCATGCCCCTTTTCTTCTCAATGCTCCGTGAACCCTGTCATCACAATGCACCATGCACATCATCATACTGCTTCAAGCTATTGTCATCACAATGAAATCAAAATGCTCCATGACCTCTGTCATCACAATGCTCCAAACCGTTGTGATCACAATGTTCATAAAACTTGTTATCACAACGCCCCATGACTCCCGTCATCACAATTATCCATGGTCTTCTCATCACAATGCTCCATGACCTTTGTCATCACAATGCTCAATACACTTGTCATCACAATGCTCCCTGACACTTGTCGTCACTATGCTCCTTGAAACTTGTCATGACAAGGCTCCATGCATTTTCCGTCACAATGATCCATGCCCTATTCATCACCATGCTCCAAGACCACTGAAATCACAATGTTGCATGCCCTTGTCTTCACAAAGCTCCATGACGCATATCATCAGAATGCTCCATGGTCTTCTCATCACAATGCTCCAAGATGCCTGTCATCACAATGCTCCATGAGCATTGTTATCACAATGCTCAATACACTTGTCATCACCATTCTCCCTGACACTTGACGTCAGAATGCTCCTTGATCCCTGTCATGAAAATGTTCCATGTCATTTTCATCATAATGCTCCATGCATTTTTCATCACAATGCTCCATGCCATTGTCATCACAATACTCCACAAGCTTGTCATCAGAATGCTCCATGACCCTTGTCATCACAATGATCCATGACACCTATCATCACAATTCTCCATGCCCCATATCACTACAGTGCTCAATGCCACTCGTCAACAAAATGCTCCATGGTCTAGCGATCACAATGCTCCACGGTCTTGCCATCACAATGCTCCATGCCCTGGACATCACAATGCTCCCTGTCCCTTGTCATCACAATGCTCCATGACACTTCTCATCACCATGTTACATGCTCTTGTCATCACAATCCTCCATGACACATGGCATCACAATTCTCCATGCCATTGTTTTCAAAATGGACCATGACATATGTCATTACAATGCTCCCTGACACCTGTCTTCACAATACTCCATGACCTTGTCATCACAATGCTCCATGCCCTTGTCATCACAATGCTCCATGCCCTTGTCTTCACAATGCGCCACGCCGTCACTCATCACAATAATCCTTGAAAGTTATCAGACCAGTTCTCCATGCACCTATCATCACAATGCTCCATGCCATTGTCATCACAATGCACCATGAACCCTGTCATCACAATGCTCCATGACTCCAGTCATCACAATGCTTCATGACCTTTGTCATCACAATGGTCCATGATCTCGTCATCACACGTTTCTGTGACCTTTGTCACCACAATGCTCCATGAACTTTTCATCACAATGCTCCGTGACTCTTGTCATCATAATGCTCCATGCCTTTGTCAGCACAATGCTCCATGACCCATGTAATCACAATGAGCCATGCGCTTGTCATCACAATGCTCCAAAAACTTGTCATCACAATGCTCCTTAAAACTTGTCATTACAATGTTCCATGCTCTTCTCATCAAAATGCTCTCTCACCACTGATATCACAATGTTCCATCACTAGTCATCACAATACTCCCTCACCCTTGTCATCATAATGTTCCATGACCAATGTCATCAAAATGTTCCATGCCCTTGTCATCACAATGCTCCTTAAAACTTGTCATCACAATGCTCCATGCACTTCTCATCAAAATGCTCTCTCACCACTGATATCACAATTTTCCATCACTAGTCATCACAATACTCCCTCACCCCTGTCATCACAATGTTCCATGACCCCTGTCATCAAAATGTTCCATGCCCTTGTCATCACAATGCTCCTTGATGCATGTCATCAGAATGCTACATGCCCTTGCCATCACAATGCTGCATTACCCCAGTCATCACAATGCTCCATGACCACTGTCATCACAGCGATCCATAATCCCTGACAACACAATGATCCGGGACTCTTGTCATCAAAATGCTCCATGACACTTGTCATCACAATGATCCATGCGCTTGTCATCCCAATGCTCCATGACCCCTGTAATCAGAATACTCTGTGACGCTTGTCATCCCAGTGCTCCATGACCCTTGACATCACAATGCTCCATGCCATTGTCATCACAGTGCTCCATGAACCCTCTCATCACATTGCTCCATGCACTTGTCATCACAAAGCTCCCTGACGCTTGTCATCACAATGCTCAATGCCCTTCTCATCACAATAGTCCATGAACCTTTTCACACTAATGCTCCATGCCCTTGTCATCGAAAGGCTCCATTACCCGTGTCATAACAATGCTCCATGACCCCTGCCATCACAATGATCCACGGCCTCATCATCAGAAGGCTCCATGACACTTGTCATCACAATTCTCCAAGACACCTGTAATCACAATGCTCCATGCCCTTGTCATCACGAAGCTCCATGACTTATGTCATCAGAATGCTCCATGGCCTTCTCATCACAGTGCTCCATGCCCTTGTCATCACAGTGCTCCAAAACCCCTGTAATCACAATTCTCCATGCCACTTTTCATCTCAATGCTCCATGAACACTGTCATCACAATGCACCATGCCCATCATCATAATGCTTCATGCTATTGTCATAACAATGAAATCAAAATGTTCCATGACCTCTGCCATCACAATCCTCCAAACCCTTGTGATCACAATGTTCCATAACACTTGTCATCACAATTCCCCATGACGCTCCTCATCACAATTGTCCATGGTCTTCTCATCACAATGCTCCATGACATTTGTCATCACAATGCTCAATACACTTGTCATCTAAATGCTCCCTGACACTTGTCGTCCGTATCCTCCTTGAACACTGCCATGACAAGGCTCCATGCATTTTTCATCACAATGATCCATGCGATTTTCATCACAATGCTCCAAGACCACTGTAATCACAATGCTCCTTGCCCTTGTCATCACAAAGCTCCATGCCCCATATCATCAGAATGCTCCATGACCTTCTAATCAACATGCTCCATGCCCTTGTCATCACAATGCTCCCAGACACTTGTTTTCAGAATGCTGCTTGAACCCTGTCATGAAAAGGGTCCATGCCTTTTTCATCACAATGCTCCCTGCTTTTATCATCACTATGCTCCATGTCATTGTCATCACAATGCTCAATGAAATCTCTCATCACATTGCTCCATGCCCTTGTCATCACAATGCTCCATTACACCTGTCATAACAATGCTCCATGACCCCTGCCATCACAATGTTCCACGAACTTGTCATCACAAGGCTCCATGACCCTTGTCATCACAATGCTCCAAGACCTCTGTAATCACAATTCTCCATGCCCCTTTACATCTCAATTCTCCATCAACCATGTCATCACAATGCACCATGCACATCATCATAATGATTCATGCTATTGTCATCACTATGAAATCAAAATGCTCCATGACCTCTGTTATCACAAAGCTGCAAACCTTTCTGATCACAATGTTCCATGACACTTGTCATCACAATGCCCCATGACGCTCGTCATCACAATTATGCAAGGTCTTCTCATCACAATGCTCCATGACCTTTGTCAACACAATGCTCAATACACTTGTCATCACAATGCACCCTGACACTTGTCATCACTATGCTCCTTGAACACTGTCATGAAAAGGCACCCTGCATTTTTCATCACAATGATGCATTCCCTTTTCTTCACAATGCTCCAAGACCCCTGTTATCTCAATGCTCCATGACTCCAGTCATCACAATGCTTCATGACATTTGTCATCACAATGGTCCATGACCTTCTCACACAAAGCTCTGTGACTTTTGTCACCACAATGCTCCATGAAATTTTTATCACAATGCTCTGTGACCCTTGTCATCACAAAGCTCGATGCCTTTTTCAGCACAATGCTCCATGACTCTTGTGATCACAATGCTCGATGCGCGTGTCAGCACAATGCTCCACAACCAATGTCATCACAAATCGCCATGCACTTGTCATCACAATGCTCAACATCCTTGTCATCACAACGCTCGATGCCCTTCTCATCACAATGCTCCATGCCATTGTCATTACAATCCTGCATGATCTATGTATCACAGTGTTCCATGCCCTTGTTATCACACTGCTCCATGCCCACTCTCTTCACAATAATCCATGAAACATTTCAGACCATTGCCCCATGTCCTTGTCATCACAATGCTCCATTACCGCTGTCATAACAATGCTCCATGTACCCTGCCATCACAAGATTCCATGTTCTTGTCATCACAAGCCTCCATGACCCTTGTCATCACAATGCTCCAAGACCCCTGTAATCACAAACCTCGATGCCCTTGTAATCACAAAGCTCCATGACTCATATCATCAGAATGCTCCATGGCCTTCTCCTCACAGTGCTCCATGTCCTTGTCATCACAATGCTCCAACACCCCTGGAATCACAATGCTCCATGCCCCTTTTCATCTCAATGCTCCATCAACCCTGTCATCAAAATGCACCTTGCCCATCACCATAATATTTCATGCTTTTGTCATCACAATGAAATCAAAATGCTCAATGTCGTCTGTCATTACAATGCACCAAAACCTTGTGATCACAATGCTCCATAACACTTGTCATCACAATGCCCCATGACGCTGGTCAGCACAATTATCCATGGTCTTCTCTCACAATGCCCCAAGCCCTTGTCATCAGAATGGTCCATTACATTTGTCATCACAATCCTCCATGACACGTGGCTTCCCAATGCTCCATGCCATTGTCGTCACAATGCACCATGACATATGTCATCACAATGCTCCCTGACACCTGTCTTCACCATATTCCATGACATGGTCATATTAATGCTTCATGCCGCTGTCATCACAGTGCGCCATGCCCACTATCATCACAATAATCAATGAAAGTTGTCAGACCAATGCTCCATGCTCCTGTCATCACAATGCTCCATGCCCTTGTCATCACAATGGTCCGTGACTCCAGTCATCACAATGCTACATGACCTTTGTCCTCACAATGGTCCATAACCTCGTCATCACAGGGCTCTGTGAACTTTGTCACCATAATGCTCCAAGAACTTTTCATCACAATGCTCTGTGACCCTTGTCATCACAATGCTCCATGACTTTGTCAGCAGAGTGCTCCATGACCCTTGTCATCACAATGCTCCATGTGCTTGTCAGAACAATGCTCCATGACCCATGTCATCACAATGTGCCATGCACTTGTCATCACAATGTTCCACAACTTTGTTATCACAATACTCTATAAAACTTGTCAACACAAAATTCCATGCACTTCACATCAAAATTCTGTTTCACCGCTGATATCAAAATGTTCCATCACTAGTCATTACAATACTCCTTCACGCCTGTCATGACAATGTTCCACGTCCTTGTCATCACAAGGCTCCATGACCCTTGTCATCACAATGCTCCAAGACCCCTGTATTCACAATGCTGCATGCACTTGTCATCACATAGCTCCATGACGCTTGTCATCAGACAGCTCCATGGCCTTAGCATCACAATGCTCCATGCCCTTTTCATCACAATGCTCCAAGACACCTGTAATCACAATGCTCCATGCCCCTTTTCATCTCAATGCTCCATGAACTCTGTCATCACAATGAACCTTGCCCATCATCATAATGCTTCATGCTATTGTCATAACAATGAAATCAAAATGCTCCATAAACACTGTCATCACAATGCTCCAAACCCTTGTGTTCACAATGTTCCATAACACTTGTCATCACAACTCCCCATGACGTTCGTCTTCACAATTATCCATGGTCTTCTCATCACAATGCTCCATGACCTTTCTCATCACAATGCTCAATACACTTATCATCACAATGCTCCCTGACACTTGTCATCAGTATGCCTCTTGAACCCTCTCATGACAAGGCTCCATGCTTTTTCTTCACAATCATCCATGCCCTATTCATCACAATGCTCCAAGACCCATGTAATCACAATGCTCCATGCCACTTTTCATCAGAATGCTCCATGGTACTTGTCATCACAAGGCTACATGGTCTTCTCCTCACAGTGCTCCAGGACCTTGTCATCACAATGCTCCTTTCCATTGTCACCACAATGCTCCATGACCCCTGCCATCATAATACTCAATGAATATTTTCAGCCCAATGCTCCATGAAATTCTGATCACAATGCTCCATGTACCCTGTCATCACAATATTCCATGACCAGAGTCATCACAACGCTCCATGACACCAGACCACACAATTATCTGGGACCCTTGTAATCAAAATGCTCCATGACACTTGTCATCAGAATGATCCATGCCCTTGCCATCCCAATGCTTCATGACCCTTGTAATCACAATGCTCCATGACGCATGTCATCACAGTGCTCCATGACATTTGTCATCAAAATGCTCCATGCATTTGTCAGCTAAATTCTACATTACCTTGTAATCACAATGCTCCATGCCTTTGTCAGCACAATGCTCCATGACACGTTTCATCGCAATGCTCCATGCCCCTGTCAGCATAGTGCTCCGTGACCCTTGTCATCACAATGCTCCATTACCTTTGTCATCACAAACATCCTTGACACTTGGCAGCACAATACTCCATTGCATTGTCATCACAATGGGCCACGACTTATGTCTTCACAATGCTCCCAGACACCTGTCTTCACAATACTGCATTACCTTGTCATCACCATGCTCCATGCCCTTGTCATCACAATGCACCATTCCCACTGTCATTGCAGTAATCCATGAAACTTGTAAGACCAATGTTCCATGCCCCTGTCTTCACAATGCTCCATGCACTTTTCTTCACAATGCTCCATGACCCGTCATCACAATGCTCCATGACCCCTTTCATCACAATGCTCCATGCTCCTTGAAATCAAAATCATCCATGAACTCTGTCATCACAATGCTCCAAACCCTTGTAATCACATTGTTCCACAACACTTGTCATCACAACACTCCATGATGCCTGTCATGACAATACTCCATGCCCGTGTTATCACAATGCTCCATGAGCTTTGTCATCACAATGTTCAATACACTTGTCATCCCAATGCTCCCTGACACTTGTCGTCAGAATGCTCCTTGAACCCTGTCATGAAAAGGCACAATGCCTTTTTCATCACAGTGCTCCATGCCCTGTTCATCACAATGATCCATGCCATTGTCATCACAATACTCCACAAGCTTGTCATCATTATGTTGCATGACCCTTGTCATCACAATGCTCCCTGACCACTGTCATCACAATGCTCCGTGACTCCAGTCATCCCAATGCTTCATGACCTTTGTCATCACAATGGTCCATGCCCTCGTCATTACAAGGCTCTGTGACAATTGTCAACACAATGCTCCATGAACTTTTCATCATAATGGTCTGTGACCGTTGTCATCACAATGCTCCATGCCTTTCTCAGCACAATGCTCCATGACCCTTGTCATCACAATGCTCCATGCCCTTGTCAGCACAGTGCTCCATGACCCTTGTCATCCCAATGCTCCATGCGCTTGTCATCAAAATGCTCCATTACCTTTGTCATCACAATCCTCCATGACATTTGGCATCACAATGCTCCATGGCATTGTCATCACAATGGGCCATGACATATGTCTTCAAAATGCTCCCAGACACATGTCTTCAAAATAATGCCTAAGCTTCTCATCACAATGCTCCATGCCCTTTTCATCACAATGTGCCATTCACAGTGTCATCGAAATAATCCATGAAACTTGTAAGACCAATGTTCCATGCCCCTCTCATCACAATGCTCCATGACACATCATCACAATGCTCTGTGACTCCTGTCATCACAATGCTTCATGACCTTTCTCATCACAATGGTCCATGCCCTCGTCATCACAAGTCTCTGTGACCTTTGTCACCACAGTGCTCCATGAACTTTTCATCACAATGCTCTGTGACATTTGTCATCACAATGCACTATGTGTTTCTCAGCACAGTGCTCCGTGACCCTATTGATCACAATGCTCCATGTGCTTGTCATCAAAATGCTCCATGATCTTTGTCATCACCAAACTCCATGACCCTTGGCATCACAATGCTCCATGCACTTGTCATCAAAATGCTCCATGATCTTTGTCATCAGCAAGCTCCATGACCCTTGGCATCACAATGCTCCATGCGCTTGTCATCAAAATGTTCCATGATCTTTGTCATCACCAAGCTCCATGACCCTTGGCATCAGAATGATCCATGCCATTGTCATCACAATGCTTCCTGAAGCCTCTCATCACATTGCTTCCATGTCCTTATCATCACAAAGCTCCTCGATGATTGTCATCAAAATGCACGATTCCCTTCTCATCACAATGTTCCATGCCCTTGTCAATACAATTCTCCATGAACCATGTATCACAGTATTCCTTTCCCTTGTCATCATAATGCTCCATGCCCACTCTCATCACAATAATCCATGAAAAGTTTCAGACCAATGCTCCATAAACTTGTAATCAAAATGCTCCATTACCCCTGTCATGACAATGCTCCATAACCCCTGCCATCAAAATGTTCCACGGCCTTGTCATCACAAGGCTCCATAACCCTTGTCATTACAATGATCCAGGACCCCTGTAAACACAATGCTCCATGCCTTTGTCATCACACAGCTCAATGACGCATGTCATCAGAATGCTCCATGGCTTTCTCATCACAATGCTCCATACCCTGGCCATCACAATATTCCATTACCCCTGTCATAACAATGCTCCATGACCACTGTCAAAATGATGTTCAACGGCCTTGTCATCACAATGCTCCATGAACCCTGTCATCACAATGCTCCGTGACTCCAGTCATCACAGTGCTTCATGAACTTTGTCATCACAATGGTCCATGCCCCCATCATCACAATTCTCTGTGACCTCTGTCACCACAATGCTCCATGAACTTTTCATCACAATGCTCTCTGACCATTGTCATCACAATGCTCTATGCCTTTCTCAGCACAATGCTCCATGACCCTTGTCATCACAATGCTCCATGTGCTTCTCAGCACATTGCTCCATGACCCATGTTATCAAAATGTGCCATGTGCGTGTCATCACTGTGCTCCACAACATTGTCATCACAATGCTCCATAAACCTTGTCATCAATATGCCCAGGCACTTCTCAACAAAATGCTCTCTCACAAGTGATATCACTATGTTCCATCACAAGTCATCACAATACTCCCTCACCCATCATCACAATGTTCTATGACCCCTGTCATCACATTGCTCCATGTACTTATCATCACAATGTTTGTTAACCCCTGACATCACAATGTTCCATAACCACTGTCATCAAAATGCTCCATGACACTTCTCATCACAATGCTCCTTGCCCTTGTCATCACAATGTTTCAAGATCCCTGTAAACACAATGCTCCATGCCTCTTTTCATCAGTGTGGTCCATGAGACTTGTCATCACAAGGCTCCATGGTCTTCTCAACACAATGCTCCAGGACTTTGTCATCACAATGCTTCACGACATTCTCATCAAGATTCTAAATGGCCCTTGTTATCATAATGTTCCAAGCCCTAATCATCACAATGCCCCATTATCTTTGTCATCACATTCTTCCATGACACTTGGCATCACAATGCCCCACGACATTGTCATCGCAATGGAACATGACATATGTCATCACAATGCTCCCTGACACCTTTCTTCACAATACTCCATGACCTTCTCATCACAATGCTCCATGCCCTTGTCACCACAATCCGCCATGCCGAATGTCAACACAATAATCCATGAAACTTGTCAGACCAATGCTCCATGCGCTTGTCATCACAATGCTCCATGCCCTTGTCATCACAATTCTCCATGACCCTGCACATCATAATTCTCCGTGAATCCAGTCATCACAATGCTTTATGACCTTTGTCATCACAATGGTCCATTCCCACATCATCACAGTTCTCTGTAACACGTTTCATCACAATGCTCCATGCCTTTGTCAGCATAATGCTCCATGACCCTTGTCATCACAATGATCCATGCGCTTGTCAGCACAATGCTCCACAACCTTATCATCACAATGCTCCATAAACCTTGTCATCACAATATTCCTTGCACTTCTCATCTAAATGCTCTCTCACCACTGATATCACAATGTTCCATTACTACTCATCACAATACTCCCTCACCCCTGTCATCACAATGATCCATGACCCCTGTCATCAAAATGTTCCATGCCCTTGTCATCACAATGCTCCGTGATGCATGTCATCAGAATGCTACATGCCCTTTCCATCACAATGCTCCATTACCCCAGTCATCACAATGCTCCATGACCACTGTCATCACAGCGATCCATAACCCCTGACAACACAATGATCCGGGACTCTTGTCATCAAAATGCTTCATGACACTTGTCATCACAATGATCCATGCACTTGTCATCCCAATGCTCCATGACCCCTGTAATCAGAATAGTCTGTGACGCTTGTCATCCCAGTGCTCCATGACCCTTGACATCACAATGCTCCATGCCATTGTCATCACAGTGCTCCATGAACCCTCTCATCACATTGCTCCATGCACTTGTCATCAAAAAGCTCCCTGACGCTTGTCATCACAATGCTCAATGCCCTTCTCATCACAATAGTCGATGAACCTTTTCACACTAATGCTCCATGCCCTTGTCATCGAAAGGCTCCATTACCCGTGTCATAACAATGCTCCATGACACCTACCATCACAATGATCCATGGCCTCATCATCACAAGGCTCCATGACCCTTGTCAGCACAATTCTCCAAGACCCCTGTAATCACAATGCTCCATGTCCTTGTCATCACGAAGCTCCATGACTTATGTCATCAGAATGCTCCATGGCCTTCTCATCACAGTGCTCCATGCCCTTGTCATCACAGTGCTCCAAAACCCCTGTAATCACAATTCTCCATGCCACTTTTCATCTCAATGCTCCATGAACACTGTCATCACAATGTACCATGCCCATCATCATAATGCTTCATGCTATTGTCATAACAATGAAATCAAAATGTTCCATGACCTCTGTCATCACAATCCTCCAAACCCTTGTGATCACAACGTTCCATAACACTTGTCATCACAATTCCCCATGACGCTCCTCATCACAATTATCCATGGTCTTCTCATCACAATGCTCCATGACATTTGTCATCACAATGCTCAATACACTTGTCATCTCAATGCTCCCTGACACTTGTCGTCCGTATCCTCCTTGAACACTGTCATGACAAGGCTCCATGCATTTTCATCACAATGATCCATGTGATTTTCATCACAATGCTCCAAGACCACTGTAATCACAATGCTCCATGCCCCTGTCATCACAAAGCTCCATGCCCCATATCATCAGAATGCTCCATGGCCTTGTCATCAACATGCTCCATGCCCTTGTCATCACAATGCTCCCAGACACTTGTCTTCAGAATGCTCCTTGAACCCTGTCATGAAAAGGGTCCATGCCTTTTTCATCACAATGCTCCCTGCTTTTATCATCACTATGCTCCATGCCATTGTCATCACAATGCTCAATGAAATCTCTCATCACATTGCTCCATGCCCTTGTCATCACAATGCTCCATTACACCTGTCATAACAATGCTCCATGACCCCTGCCATCACAATGTTCCACGACCTTGTCATCACAAGGCTCCATGACCCTTGTCATCACAATGCTCCAAGACCTCTGTAATCACAATTCTCCATGCCCCTTTACATCTCAATTCACCATCAACCCTGTCATCACAATGCACCATGCCCATCATCATAATGATTCATGCTATTGTCATCACTATGAAATCAAAATGCTCCATCACCTCTGTCATCACAAATCTGAAAACCCTTCTGATCACAATGTTCCATGACACTTGTCATCACACTGCCCCATGACGCTCGTCATCACAATTATGCAAGGTCTTCTCATCACAATGCTCCATGACCTTTGTCAACACAATGCTCAATACACTTGTCATCACAATGCTCCCTGACACTTGTCATCACTATGCTCCTTGAACATTGTCATGACAAGGCGCCCTGCATTTTTCATCACAATGATGCATTCCCTTTTCTTTACAATGCTCCAAGACCCCTGTTATCACAATGCTCCGTGACTCCAGTCATCACAATGCTTCATGACATTTGTCATCACAATGGTCCATGACCTTCTCACACAAAGCTCTGTGACTTTTGTCACCACAATGCTCCATGAAATTTTTATCACAATGCTCTGTGACCCTTGTCATCACAAAGCTCCATGCTTTTTTCAGCACAATGCTCCATGACTCTTGTCATCACAATGCTCGATGCGCGTGTCAGCACAATGCTCCACAACCAATGTCATCACAAATCGCCATGCACTTGTCATCACAATGCTCAACATCCTTCTCATCACAACGCTCGATGCTCTTCTCATCACAATGCTCCATGCCATTGTCATTACAATCCTGCATGATCTATGTATCACAGTGTTCCATGCCCTTGTCATCACACTGCTCCATGCCCACTCTCTTCACAATAATCCATGAAACATTTCAGACCATTGCCCCATGTCCTTCTCATCACAATGCTCCATTACCCCAGTCATAACAATGCTCCATGTACCCTGCCATCACAAGATTCCATGGTCTTGTCATCACAAGCCTCCTTGACCCTTGTCATCACAATGCTCCAAGACCTCTGTAATCACAAATCTCGATGCCCTTGTAATCACAAAGCTCCATGGCCTTCTCCTCACAGTGCTCCATTTCCTTGTCATCACAATGCTCCAACACCCCTGGAATCACAATGCTCCATGCCCCTTTTCATCTCAATGCTCCATCAACCCTGTCATCACAATGCACCGTGCCCATCCCCATAATATTTCATGCTTTTGTCATCACAATGAAATCAAAATGCTCAATGTCGTCTGTCATTACAATGCACCAAAACCTTGTGATCACAATGCTTCATAACACTTGTCATCACAATGCCCCATGACGCTGGTCAGCACAATTATCCATGGTCTTCTCTCACAATGCTCCAAGCCCTTGTCATCAGAATGCTCCATTACATTTGTCATCACAATCCTCCATGACACGTGGCTTCCCAATGCTCCATGCCATTGTCGTCACAATGCACCATGACATATGTCATCACAATGCTCCCTGACACCTGTCTTCACCATATTCCATGACATGGTCATATTAATGCTCCATGCCGCTGTCATCACAGTGCGCCATGCCCACTATCATCACAATAATCAATGAAAGTTGTCAGACCAATGCTCCATGCTCCTGTCATCACAATGCTCCATGCCCTTGTCATCACAATGGTCCGTGACTCCAGTCATCACAATGCTACATGACCTTTGTCCTCACAATGGTCCATAACCTCGTCATCATAGGGCTCTGTGAACTTTGTCACCATAATGCTCCAAGAACTTTTCATCACAATGCTCTGTGACCCTTGTCATCACAATGCTCCATGACTTTGTCAGCAGAGTGCTCCAAGACCCTTATCATCACAAAGCTCCATGATCTTTCTCATCACAATGCTCAATACACTTGTCATCACAATGATCCCTGACACTTGTCATCAGTATGCTCCTTGATCCCTCTCATGACAAGGCTCCATGCTTTTTCTTCACAATCATCCATGCCCTATTCATCACAATGCTCCAAGACCCATGTAATCACAATGCTCCATGCCACTTTTCATCAGAATGCTCCATGATACTTGTCATCACAAGGCTACATGGTCTTCTCCTCACAGTGCTCCAGGACCTTGTCATCACAATGCTCCTTTCCATTGTCACCACAATGCTCCATGACCCCTGCCATCATAATACTCAATGAATATTTTCAGCCTAATGCTCCATGAAATTCTGATCACAATGCTCCATGTACCCTGTCATCACAATATTCCATGACCACAGTCATCACAACGCTCCATGACACCAGACAACACAATAATCCGGGACCCTTGTAATCAAAATGTTCCATGACACTTGTCATCAGAATGATCCATGCCCTTGCAATCCCAATGCTTCATGACCCCTGTAATCACAATGCTCCATGACGCATGTCATCACAGTGCTCCATGACACTTGTCATCAAAATGCTCCATGCATTTGTCAGCAAAATTCTACATTACCTTGTCATCACAAGGCTCCATGCCTTTGTCAGCACAATGCTCCATGACACGTTTCATCGCAATGTTCCATGCCCCTGTCAGCATAGTGCTCCGTGACCCTTGTCATCACAATGCTCCATTACCTTTGTCATCACAAACATCCTTGACACTTGGCATCACAATACTCCATGGCATTGTCATCACAATGGGCCACGACTTATGTCTTCACAATGCTCCCAGACACCTGTCTTCACAATACTGCATTACCTTGTCATCACCATGCTCCATGCCCTTGTCATCACAATGCCCATTTCCCACTGTCATTGCAGTAATCCATGAAACTTGTAAGACCAATGTTCCATGCCCCTGTCATCACAATGCTGCGTGACTCCAGTCATCCCAATGCTTCATGACCTTTGTCATCACAATGGTCCATGCCCTCGTCATCACAAGGCTCTGTGACATTTGTCAACACAATGCTCCATAAACTTTTCATCATAATGGTCTGTGACCGTTGTCATCACAATGCTCCGTGCCTTTCTCAGCACAATGCTCCATGACCCTTGTCATCACAATGCTCCATGACCTTGTCAGCACAGTGCTCCATGACCCTTGTCATCCCAATGCTCCATGCGCTTGTCATCAAAATGCTCCATTACCTTTGTCATCACAATCCTCCATGACATTTGGCATCACAATGGGCCATGACATATGTCTTCACACTGCTCCCAGACACCTGTCTTCACAATAATGCCTGAGCTTCTCATCACAATGCTCCATGCCCTTTTCATCACAATGTGCCATTCCCAGTGTCATCGAAATAATCCATGAAACTTGTAAGACCAATGTTCCATGCCCCTGTCATCACAATGCTCCATGAAACATCATCACAATGCTCCGTGACTCCTGTCATCACAATGCTTCATGACCTTTCTCATCACAATGGTCCATGCCCTCGTCATCACAAGTCTCTGTGACCTTTGTCACCACAGTGCTCCATGAACTTTTCATCACAATGCTCTGTGACATTTGTCATCACAATGCACTATGTGTTTCTCAGCACAGTGCTCCGTGACCCTTTTGATCACAATGCTCCATGTGCTTGTCATCAAAATGCTCCATGATCTTTGTCATCACCAAACTCCATGACCCTTGGCATCACAATGCTCCATGCACTTGTCATCAAAATGCTCCATGATCTTTGTCATCAGCAAGGTCCATGACCCTTGGCATCACAATGCTCCATGCGCTTGTCATCAAAATGTTCCATGATCTTTGTCATCACCAAGCTCCATGACCCTTGGCATCAGAATGACCCATGCCATTGTCATCACAATGCTTCCTGAAGCCTCTCATCACATTGCTTCCATGTCCTTATCATCACAAAGCTCCACGATGATTGTCATCAAAATGCACGATTCCCTTCTCATCACAATGTTCCATGCCCGTGTCAATACAATTCTCCATGAACCATGTATCACAGTATTCCTTTCCCTTGTCATCATAATGCTCCATGCCCACTCTCATCACAATAATCCATGAAAAGTTTCAGACCAATGCTCCATAAACTTGTAATCAAAATGCTCCATTACCCCTGTCATGACAATGCTCCATAACCCCTGCCATCAAAATGTTCCACAGCCTTGTCATCACAAGGCTCCATAACCCTTGTCATTACAATGATCCAAGACCCCTGTAATCACAATGCTCCATGCCTTTGTCATCACACAGCTCAATGACGCATGTCATCAGAATGCTCCATGGCTTTCTCATCACAATGCTCCATACCCTGGCCATCACAATATTCCATTGCCCCTGTCATAACAATGCTCCATGACCACTGTCAAAATGATGTTCAACGGCCTTGTCATCACAATGCTCCATGAACCCTGTCATCACAATGCTCCGTGACTCCAGTCATCACAGTGCTTCATGAACTTTGTCATCACAATGGTCCATGCCCTCATCATCACAATTCTCTGTGACCTCTGTCACCACAATGCTCCATGAACTTTTCATCACAATGCTCTCTGACCATTGTCATCACAATGCTCTATGCCTTTCTCAGCACAATGCTCCATGACCCTTGTCATCACAGTGCTCCATGTGCTTCTCAGCACATTGCTCCATGACCCATGTTATCAAAATGTGCCATGCGCGTGTCATCACTGTGCTCCACAACATTGTCATCACAATGCTCCATAAACCTTGTCATCAATATGCTCCAGGCACTTCTCAACAAAATGCTCTCTCACAAGTGATATCACTATGTTCCATCACAAGTCATCACAATACTCCCTCACCCGTCATCACAATGTTCCATGACCCCTGTAATCACATTGCTCCATGTACTTATCATCACAATGTTTGATGACCCCTGACATCACAATGTTCCATAACCACTGTCATCCAAATGCTCCATGACACTTCTCATCACAATGCTCCATGACCCCTGTCATCAAAATGTTCCAAGATCCCTGTAAACACAATGCTCCATGCCTCTTTTCATCAGTGTGGTCCATGAGACTTGTCATCACAAGGCTCCATGGTCTTCTCAACACAATGCTCCAGGACTTTGTCATCACAATGCTTCACGACATTCTCATCAAGATTCTAAATGGCCCTTGTTATCATAATGTTCCAAGCCCTAATCATCACAATGCCCCATTATCTTTGTCATCACATTCTTCCATGACACTTGGCATCACAATGCCCCACGCCATTGTCATCGCAATGGAACATGACATATGTCATCACAATGCTCCCTGACACCTTTCTTCAAAATACTCCATGACCTTTTCATCACAATGCTCCATGCCCTTGTCACCACAATCCGCCATGCCGAATGTCAACACAATAATCCATGAAACTTGTCAGACCAATGCTCCATGAGCTTGTCATCACAATGCTCCATGCCCTTGTCATCACAATTCTCCATGACCCTGCACATCATAATTCTCCGTGAATCCAGTCATCACAATGCTTTATGACCTTTGTCATCACAATGGTCCATTCCCACATCATCACAGTTCTCTGTAAAACGTTTCATCACAATGCTCCATTCCTTTGTCAGCATAATGCTCCATGACCCTTGTCATCACAATGATCCATGCGCTTGTCAGCACAATGCTCCACAAACTTATCATCACAATGCTCCTTAAACCTTGTCATCACAATGCTCCTTGCACTTCTCATCTAAATGCTCTCTCACCACTGATATCACAATGTTCCATTACTACTCATCACAATACTCCCTCACCCCTTTCATCACAATGTTCCATGACCCCTATCATCAAAATACTACATGCCCTTATCATCATAATGCTCCATGACCACTGACAACACAATGGTCCATAACCCTGTCATGAAAATGTTCCCTGACGATTTTCATCAAATTGCTCCATGACCCTGTCATCACAATGCTCCCTGCCCTTCTGATCACAATGCACAACGCTCTTGTCATCAAAATGCTCCATGACCTTTGTCATCACAAACTCCATGACCCTTGGCATCACAATGCTCCATGCCATTGTCATCACAATGCTCCATGAAACCTATCATCACATTGTTCCTTGCTCTTGTCATCACAAAGCTCCATGATGCTTGTCATCACAATGCTCGATGCCTTTCTCATCACAATGATCCATGCCCTTGTCATTACAATCCTCCATGACCCATGTATCACCGTCGTTCTGTGCCCTTGTCATCACAATGCTCCATGCCCACTCTCATCACAATAATCCATGAAACTTTTCAAACCAATACTCCATGCCCTTGTCATCACAATGCTCCATTACCCCTGTCATAACAATGCTCCATGACCCCTGCCATCACAATGTTCCACGGTGCTGTCATCACAAGGCTCCAGGACCCTTGTCATAACAATGCTCTAAGACCCCTGTAATCACAATGCTCCATGCCCCTTTTCATCAGAATGCTCCATGAATCTTGTCATCACAATGCTCCATGGTCTTCTCATCACAATGTTCCAGGACATTGTCATCCCAATGCTCCATTCCCTTGTCATCACAATGCTCCATGAGCCCTGCCATCACAATACTCAAGGAATATTGTCATCTCAGTGCTCCATGAAATTCTGATCACAATGCTCCATGAACCCTGTCATTACAATGCTCCATGACCACTGTCATCACAACGCTCCATGACACCAAACAACACAATGATCTGGGAATCTTGTCATCGAAATGCTCCATGACCCTTGTCATCACAATGATCCATGCCCTTGCCATCCCAATGCTCCATGACCCCTGTAATCACAATGCTCCATGACGCTTGTCATCACAATGCTCCATGACACTTGTCATCAAAATGCTCCATACATTTGTCAGCAAAATGCTACATGACCTTGTCATCACAATGCTCCATGCGCTTGTCAGCACAATGCTCCATGACCCATGTCATCACAATGTGCCATGCTCTTTTCATCACAATGCTCCACATCCTTTTCATCGCTATGCTCCATAAAACTTGTCATCACACTGCTCCATGAACTTCTCATCAAAATGCTCTCTCACCACATATATCACAGTGTTCCATCACTAGTCATCACAATACTCGCTCACCCCTGTCATCACAATGTTCCATGACCACTGTCATCACAGTCCTACATGCCCTTATCATCACAATGCTCCATGACCCCTGACATCACAATGTTCCATAAACCCTGTCATCAAAATGTTCCATGACACTTTTCATCAATTTGCTCCATGACCCTGTCATCACAATGCTCCCTGCCCTTCTCATCACAATTCACCACAACATTGTTATCAAAATGCTCCATGACTTTGTCATCACAAAGCTCCATGACCCTTGGCATCACAATGCTCCATGTAATTTCATCCCAATGCTACTTGAAACTTCTCATCATATTGCTCCATGCCCTTGTCAACTCAATGCTCCCTGACGCTTGACATCAAAATGCTCGATACTCTTCTCATTACAATGCTCCTTGCCCTTGTCATTACAATCCTCCATGACACATGTATCACAGTGTTCTGTGCCCTAGTCATCACAATGTTCCATGCCGAATCTCATCAGAATAATCCACGAAATTTTCAGACCAATGTTCCATGCCCTTGTCATCACAATGCTCCATTACCCCTGTCATAACAATGCTCCATGACCCCTGCCATCAGCATGATCCACCGACTTGGCATCCAAGGCTCCATGACCCTTGTCATCACAATGCTCCAAGACCCCTGTAATCACAATGCTCCATGACCTTGTCATCACAAACATCGATGACACATGTCATCAGAATGCTCCATGGCCTTCTCATCACAATGCTCCATGCCCTTTTCATCACAATGCTCCAAAACCCATGAAATCACAATGCTCCATGCACCTATTCATAAGAATGCTCCATGAGACTTGTCATCACAAGGCTCCATGGTCTTCTTATCACACTGCTCCAGGACCTTGTCATCACAATGCTCCATTCCCTTGTCATCACAATGCTCCATGACCCCTCTCATCACAATGCTCCATGACACCTGTCATCACAATGCTCCATGCCCCTTGTCATTACAGTGATCCATGACGCTCTTCATCATAATTATCCATGGACATTTCATCACAATGCTCCACGGTCTTGCTATCACAATTCTCCATGCCCTGTTCATCACAATGCTCCATGTCCCATGTCATTACAATTCTCCACGTCCTTGTCATCAAAATGCTTCGTGACACTTCTCGTCACAATGTTACATGATCTTGTCATCACAATTCCCCATGCACTTGTCATCGCAATGCTCTATGACCCCGGTCATAACAAGCTCCATGCGCTTGTCATCACAATGCTTCACGACGTTGTCATCAAAATTCTTAATGGCCCTTGTCATCACAATGCTCCATGCACTTGTCATCACAATGCTCTATGCACTTGTCATCACAATGCTCCATGACACTTGTCATCACAATGTTCCAAGTCCTTGTCATCAAAAGGCTCCATTACCTTTGTCATCACAATCCTCCATGACAATTGGTATCACAATGCTCCATGCCATTGTCATCACAATGGACAATGACATATGTCATCACAATGCTTCCTGACACCTGTCTTCACAATACTCCATGACCTTGTCATCACAATGTTCCATGCCCTTGTCATCACAATGCCCCACGCCCACTGTCATCACAATAATCCATGAAATATGTCAGACCAATGTTCCATGCCCCTGTCATCACAATGATCCTTGCCCTTGTCATCACAATGCTCCATGACCCCTGTCATTACAATGCTCCGTGACTCCAGTCATCACAATGCTTCATGACCTTTGTCCTCACAATGGTCCATGCGCTCGTCCCACAAGGCTCTGTGATCTTTGTCACCACAATGCTCCATGAAATTTTCATCAAAATGCTCGGTGTCCCTTGGCATCACAATGCTCCATGCCTTTGTCAGCACTATGCTATATGACACAAGTCATCACAATGTGCCATGCTCTTTTCATCACAATGCTCCACATCCTTTTCATCGCTATGCTCCATAAAACTTGTCATCACAATGCTCCATGCACTTCTCATCAAAATGCTCTCTCAACACATATATCACAATGTTCCATCACTAGTCATCACAATACTCCCTCAACCCTGTCATCATAATGATCCATGCCCACTGTCATCACAGTGCTACATGCCCTTATCATCACAATGCTCCATGACCCCTGACATCACAACGTTCCATGGACTTGTCATCTCAAGGCTCCGTGACCCTTGTCATCACAATGCTCCAAGACCTCTGTAATCACAATTCTCCATGCCACTTTTCATCTCAATGCTCCATGAACACTGTCATCACAATGCACCATGCCCATCATCATAATGATTCATGCTATTGTCATCACAATGAAATCAAAATGCTCCATGTCCTCTGTCATCACAATGCTCCACACCCTTCTGATCACAATGTTCCATAACACTTGTCATCACATGCCCCATGAGGCTCGTCATCACAATTATGCAAGGTCTTCTCATCACAATGCTCCATGACCTTTGTCACCACAATGCTCAATACACTTGGCATCACAATGCTCGCTGACACTTGTCATCAGTATGCTCCTTGAACACGGTCATGACAAGGCTCCATGCCTTTTTCATCACAATGATCCATTTCCTTTTCATCACAATGCTCCAAGACACCTGTTATCACAATGGTTCGTGACTCCAGTCATCACAATGATTCATGACACTTGTCATCACAATGGTCCATGACCTCGTCACACAAAGCTCTGTGACCTTTGTCACCACAATGCTCCATGAAACTTTTATCACAATGCTCTGTGACCCTTGTCATCAGAAAGCTCCCTGCCCTTCTCATCACAATGCACCACGAACTTGTCATCAAAATTCTCCATGACGTTTGTCATCCCAAAGCTCCATGATCCTTGGCATCACAATGCTCCATGCCATTGTCATCACAATGCTCAATGAAATCTCTCATCACATTGCTCCATGCCCTTGTCATCACAATGCTCCATTACACCTGTCATAACAATGCTCCATGACCCCTGCCATCACAATGTTCCACGGCCTTGTCATCACAAGGCTCCATGACCCTTGTAATCACAATGCTCCAAGACCTCTGTAATCACGATTCTCCATGCCACTTTTCATCTCAATGCTCCATGAACACTGTCATCACAATGCACCATGCCCTTCATCATAATGATTCATGCTATTGTCATCACAATGAAATCAAAATGCTCCATGTCCTCTGTCATCACATTGCTCCAAACCCTTCTGATCACAATGTTCCATAACACTTGTCATCACATGCCCCATGACGCTCGTCATCACAATTATGCAAGGTCTTCTCATCAAAATGCTCCATGACCTTTGTCACCACAATGCTCAATACACTTGGCATCACAATGCTCGCTGACACTTGTCATCAGTATGCTCCTTGAACCCTGTCATGACAAGGCTCCATACCTTTTTCATCACAATGATCCATTCCCTTTTCATCACAATGCTCCAAGACCCCTGTTATCACAATGCTCCGTGACTCCAGTCATCACAATGCTTCATAACATTTGTCATCACAATGGTCCATGAACTCGTCATACAAAGCTCTGTGATCTTTGTCACCACAATGCTCCATGAAATTTTTATCACAATGCTCTGTGAACCTTGTCATCACAAAGCTCCATGCCTTTGTCAGCACAGTGCCCCAAGCCCTTGTCATCGCAATGTTCCATTACATTTGTCATCACAATCCTCCATGACACTTGGTATCAAAATGCTCCATGCCATTGTCATCACAATGGACAATGACATATGTCATCACAATGCTCCTTGATACCTGTCTTCACAATAATACATGGCCTTGTCATCACAATGTTCCATGCCCTTGTCATCAAAATGTGCCATGCCCACGGTCATCACAATAATTCATGAAACATGTCAGACCAATGTTCCATGGCCCTGCCGTCACAATGCTCCATGTCCTTGAAATCACAATGCTCCATGATCCCTGTCATCACAATGCTCCGTGATTCCAGTCATCACAATGCTTCATGACCTTTGTCCTCACAATGTTCCATGCCCTCGTCACACAAGGCTCTGTGACCTTTGTCACCACAATGTTCCATGCCCTTGTCATCTCAATGCTCCATGCCCACTGTCATCACACTAATCCATGAAACATGTCAGACCAATGTTCCATGCCCCTGTCATCACATTGCTCCATGCCTTTTTCATCACAATGCGCCATGACCCCTGTCATCACAATGCTCCGTGACTCCAGTCATCACAATGCTTCATGACATTTTTCCTCACAATGGTCCATGCCCTCGTCACACAAGGCTATGTGATCCATGTCACCACAACGCTCCATGAAATTTTCATCACAATGCTCTGTGTCCCTTGTCATCACAATGCTCCATGCCTTTGTGAGCACAATGCTCCATGACACTTGTCATCAAAATTCTCCATGCCCTTGTCAGCACAATGCTCCATGACACATGTCATCACAATGTGCCATGCTCTTTTCATCACAGTGCTCCACATCCTTTTCATCGCTATGCTCCTTAAAACTTGTCATTACAATGCTCCATGTACTTCTCATCAAAATGCTCTCTCACCACATATATCACAATGTTCCATCACTAGTCATCACAATACTCTCTCACCCGTGTCATCACAATGATCCATGACCACTGTCATCACAGTGCTACATGCCCTTATCATCACAATGCTCCATGACCCCTGACATCACAATGTTCCATAACCCCTGTCATCAAAATATTCCATGACCCTGTAATCACAATTGTCCATGCCCTTGTCATCACAATGCTCCAACACCACTGTAATCACAATGTTCCATGCCCCTTTTCATCTCAATGCTCCATGAACCATGTCATCACAATGCACCGTGCACATCACCATAATATTTCATGCTATTGTCATCACAATGAAATCAAAATGCTCAATGACCTCTGTCATCACAATGCACTAAACCCTTCTGATCACAATGTTCCATAACACTTGTCATCACAATGCCCCATGATGCTGGTCATCACAATTATCCATGGGCTTCTCATCACAATGCTCCATGATCTTTGTCATCACAATGCTCAATACACTTATCATCACAATGCTCCCTGACAGTTGTCATCAGTATGCTCCTTGAACCCTCTCATGACAAGGCTCCATGCATTTTTCATCACAATGATCCATTCCCTTTTCATCACAATGCTCCAAGACCCCTGTAATTACAATGCTCCATGTCCTTGTCATCACAAAGCTCCATGACGCATGTCATCAGAATGCTCCATTGCCTTCTCATCACAATGCTCCATGCCCTTGTAATCACATTGCTTCAAAACCCCTGTAATCTCAATGTTCCATACACCTTTTCATCAGAATGCTCCATGCCCTTGTCATCACAATGCTCCATGACCCTTGTCATCACAATGTTACAAGCCCTTGTCCTCAAAATGCTTCATTAACTTTGTCATCACAATTCTCCATGACAATTGGTATCACAATGCTCCATGCCATTGTCATCACAATGGACCATGACATATGTCATCACAATGCTCCCTGACACCTGTATTCACAATACTCCATGACCTTGTAATCACAATGTTCCATGCCCTTGTCATCACAATGCGCCATGCCCACCGTCATCACAATAATCCATGAAACATGTCTGACCAATGTTCCAAGCCCCTGTCATCCCAATGACCCATACCCTTGTCATCACAATCCTCCATGACCCCTGTCATCACAATGTTCCGTGACTCCAGTCATCACAATGCTTCATGACCTTTGTCCTCACAATGGTCCATGCCCTCGTCACACAATGCTCTGTGACCTTTGTCACCACAATGCTCCATGCCCTTGTCATCTCAATGCTCCATGCACAATGTCATCACAATAATCCATGAAACTTGTCAGACCAATATACCATGCCCCTGTCATAATATTGCTCCATGCCCTTGTGATCAAAATACTCCATGACCCATGTCATCACAGTGCCCCGTGACTCCAGTCATCACAATGATTCATGACCTTTCTCATCACAAGGGTCCATGCCCTCGTCACACAAGGCTCTGTGATCCATGTCACCACAACACTCCATGAAATTTTCATCACAATGCTCTGTGTCCCTTGTCATCACAATGCTCCATGCCTTTGTGAGCACAATGCTCCATGACACTTGTCATCAAAATTCTCCATGCCCTTGTCAGCACAATGCTCCATGACACATGACATCACAATGTGCCATGCTCTTTTCATCACAGTGCTCCACATCCTTTTCATCGCTATGCTCCATAAAACTTGTCATTACAATGCTCCATGTACTTCTCATCAAAATGCTCTCTCACCACATATATCACAATGTTCCATCACTAGTCATCACAATACTCTCTCACCCGTGTCATCACAATGTTCCATAACCACTGTCATCACAGTACTACATGCCCTTATCATCACAATGCTCCATGACCCCTGACATCATAATGTTCCATAACCCCTGTCACAAAATGCTGCCTGACCCATTTCATCACAATGCTTCATGACCCCTGACAGCACAATGTTCCATAACCCCTGTCATCAAAATGTTCCATGACACTTTTCATCAATTTGCTCCATGACCCTGTCATCACAATGCTCCCTGCCCTTCTCATCACAATGCACCACAGCCTTGTCATCAAAATGCCCCATGACATTTGTCATCACAAAGCTCCATGACCCTTGGCATCACAATGATCCATGCCATTGTCATCAGAATGCTCAATGAAATCTCTCATCATATTGCTCCATGCCCTTGTCATCACAATGCTCCATTACACCTGTCATTACAATGCTCCATGACCCCTGCCATCACAATGATCCACGGCCTTGTCATCACAAGGCTCCATGACTCTTGTCATCACAATGCTCCAAGACCTCTGTAATCACAATTCTCCATGCCACTTTTCATCACAATGCACCATGAACACTGTCATCACAATGCACCATGCCCATCATCATAATGATTCATGCTATTGTCATCACAATGAAATCAAAATGCTCCATGTCCTCTGTCATCACAATGCTCCAAACCCTTCTGATCACAATGTTCCATAACACTTGTCATCACATGCCCCATGACGCTCGTCATCACAATGATGCAAGGTCTTCTCATCACAATGCTCCATGACCCTTGTCAGCACAATGCTCAATACACTTGGCATCACAATGCTCGCTGACACGTGTCATCAGTATGCTCCTTGAACACTGTCATGACAAGGCTCCATGCCTTTTTCATCACAATGATCCATTCCCTTTTCATCATAATGCTCCAAGACCCCTGTTATCTCAATGCTCCGTGACTCCAGTCATCACAATGCTTAATGACACTTGTCATCAGAAGGGTCCATGACCTCGTCACACAAAGCTCTATGACCTTTGTCACCACAATGCTCCATGAAATTTTTATCACCATGCTCTGTAACCCTTGTCTTCACGATGCTTCATGCCTTCGTCAGCACAATGCTCCATGACCCTTGTCATCACAATGCTCGATGTGCGTGTCAGCACAATGCTCCATAACCCATGTCATCACAATGCACCATGCACTTGTCATCACAATGCTCCACATCTTTGTCATCAAAATGCTCCATAAACCTTGTCATCACAATGCTCCATGCACTTCTCCTCAAAATGCCTTCTCACCACTGATATCACAATGTTCCATCACTAGTCATCACAATACTCCCTCACCCCTGTCACCACAATATTCCATGACCCCTGTAATCACAATTCTCCATGCCCTTGTCATCACAAAGCTCCATGACGCATGTCATCAGAATGCTCCATGGCCTTCTCATCACAATGCTCCATGCCCTTGTCATCACAATGCTCCAACACCCCTGTCATCACAAAGCTCCATGACGCATGTCATCAGAATGCTCCATGGGCTTCTCAACACAATGCTCCATGCCTTTGTCATCACAATGCTCCAACACCCCTTTAATCACAATGCTCCATGCCCCTTTTCATCTCAATGCTCCATGACCCCTGTCATCACAATGCACTGTGCCCATCACCATAATATTGCATGCTATTGTCGTCACAATGAAATCAAAATGCTCAATGACCTCTGTCATCACAATGCACCAAACCCTTCTGATCACAATGTTCCATAACACTTGTCATCACAATGCCCCATAACGCTGGTGATCACAATTATCCATGGTCTTCTCATCACAATGTTCCATGATCTTTGTCATCACAATGCTCAATACACTTATCATCACAAATCTCCCTGACAGTTGTCATCAGTATGCTCCTTGAAACCTGTCATGACAAGGTTCCATGCATTTTTCATCACAATGATCCATTCCCTTTTCATCACAATGCTCCAAGACCCCTGTAATCAAAATGCTCCATGCCCTTGTCATCACGAAGCTCCATGACGCATGTCATCAGAATGCTCCATTTCCTTCTCATCACAATGCTTCATGCCCTTGTAATCAAATTGTTTCAAAACCCCTGTAATCTCAATGCTCCATGCACCTTTTCATCAGAATTCTCCATGCACTTGTCATCACAATGCTCCAGGACCCTTGTCATCACAACGTTCCAAGCCCTTGTCATGAAAATGCTCCATTACATTTGTCATCACAATTCTCCATGACACTTGGTATCTCAATGTTCCACGCCATTGTCATCACAACTGACAATGACATATGTCATCACAATGCTCCTTGATACCTGTCTTCACAATACTCCATGAACTTGTCATCACAATGTTCCATGCCATTGTCATCACAAAGTGCCATGCCCACTGTCATCACAATAATCCATGAAACATGTCAGGCCAATGTTCCATGCCGCTGTCATCACATTGCTCCATGCCCTTGTCATCACAATGCTCCATGACCACTGTCATCACAATGCTCCGTGACACTTGTCATCAAAATTCTCCATGCCCTTGTCAGCACAATGCTCCATGGCACTTGTCATCACAATGTGCCATGCTCTTTTCATCACAATGCTCCACATCATTTTCATCGCTATGCTCCATAATACTTGTCATCACAATGCTCCATGCACTTCTCATCAAAATGCTCTCTCACCACATATATCACAATGTTCCATCACTAGTCATCACAATACTCGCTCACCGCTGTCATCACAATATTCCATGACCACTGTCATCACAGTGCTACATGCCCTTATCATCACAATGCTCCATTACCCCTGACATCACAATGTTCTATAACCCCTGTCACAAAAAGCTCCATGACCCATTTCATCACAATGCTTCATGACCCCTGACATCCCAGTGTTCCATAACGCCTGTCATCAAAATATTCCATGATCCTTTTATTCAAATTGCTCCATGACCCTCTAATCACAATGCTCCCTGCCCTTCTCATCACAATGCACCACGCCCTTGTCATCAAAATGCCCCATGACATTTGTCATCACAAAGCTCCATGACCCTTGGCATCACAATGCTCCATGCCATTGTCATCACAATGCTCAATGAAATCTCTCATCACATTGCTCCATGGCCTTGTCATCAGAACGCTCCATTACCCCTGTCATAACAATGCTCCATGACCCCTGCCATCACAGTGTTCCACGGCCTTGTCATCACAAGGCTCCATGACCCTTGTAATCACAATGCTCCAAGACCTCTGTAATCACAATTCTCCATGCCACTTTTCATCTCAATGCTCCATGAACACTGTCATCTCAATGCACAATGCCCATCATCATAATGATTCATGCTATTCTCATCACAATGAAATCAAAATGCTCCATATCCTCTGTCATCACAATGCTCCACACCCTTCTGATCACAATGTTCCATAACACTTGACATCACATGCCCCATGACTTCCGTCATCACAATTATGCAAGGTCTTCTCATCACAATGCTCCATGACCTTTGTCACCACAATGCTCAATACACTTGGCATCACAATGCTCGCTGACACTTGTCATCAGTATGCTCCTTGAACACGGTCATGACAAAGCTCGATGCCTTTTTCATCACAATGATCCATTCCCTTTTCATCACAGTGCTCCAAGACCCCTGTTATCACAATGCTCCGTGACTCCAGTCATCACAATGCTTCATGACACTTGTCATCACAATGGTCCATGACCTCGTCACACAAAGCTCTGTGACTTTGTCACCACAATGCTCCATGAAATTTTTATCACAATGCTCTGTGACCCTTGTCATCAGAAAGCTCCCTGCCTATATCATCACAATGCACCACGACCTTGTCATCAAAATTCTCTATGACGTTTGTCATCCCAAAGCTCCATGACTCTTGGCATCACAATTCTCCATGCAAATTCATCACAATGCTACATGTAACCTCTCATCACATTGCTCCATGCCCTTGTCACCACAATGCTCCATGACGCTTGTCATCTCAATGCTCGATACTCTTCTCATCACAATTCTCCATGCCCTTATCATTACAATCCTCCATAACACATGTATCACAGTGTTCCGTGCCCTAATCATCACAGTGTTCCTTGCCGAATCTCATCACAATAATCCATGAAATTTTCAGGCCAATGTTCCATGTCCTTGTCATCACAATGCTCCATTACCCCTGTCATAACAATGCTCCATGACCCCTGCCATCACAATGTTCCACTGCCTTGGCATCCAAGGCTCCATGACCCTTGTCATCACAATGCTCGAAGACCCCTGTAATCACAATGCTCCATGCCCCTATTCATCTCAATGCTCCATGAGACTTGTCATCACAAGGCTCCATGGTCTTCTCATCACATTTCTCCAGGACCTTGTCATCACAATACTCCATTCACTTGTCATCACAATGCTCCTTGACCACTGTCATCACAATACTCCATGAACATTTTCAGTCCAATGCTCCATGACCTTCTCATCACAGTGTTCCATTACCCTTGTCATCACAATGCTCCATGACCCCTCTCATCACAGTGCTCCATGACACCTGTCATCACAATGCTCCATGCCCCTTGTCATTACAGTGATCCATGACGCTCTTCATCATAATTATCCATGGTCTTTTCATCACAATGCTCCACGGTCTTCCTATCACAATTCTCCATGCCCTGTTCATCACAATGCTCCATGTCCCATGTCATTACAATTCTCCACGTCCTTGTCATCACAATGCTTCGTGACTCTTCTCATCACAATGTTACATGATTTTGTCATCACAATTCTCCATGCAATTCTCATCGCAATTCTCTATGACCCCTGTCATAGCAAGCTCCATGCGCTTGTCATCACAATGCTTCACGACGTTGTCATCAAAATTCTCAATGGCACTTGTCATCAGAATGCCCCATGCCATTGTCATCAGAATGTTCCATGACCCTTGTCATCACAATATTCCAAGCCCTTGTCATCAAAATGCTCCATTACCTTTGTCATCACAATCCTCCATGACACTTGATATCACAATGCTCCATGCCATTTTCATCACAATGGACAATGACATATGCCATCACAATGCTCCCTGACACCTGTCTTCACAATACTCCATGACCTTGTCATCACAATATTCCATGCCCTTGTCATCACAATGTGCCATGCCCACTGTCATCACAATAATCCATGAAACATGTCAGACCAATGTTCCATGCCCCTGTCATCACAATGCTCCAAGCTCTTGTCATCACAATGCTCCATGACCCCTGTCATCACAATGCTCCGTGACTCCAGTCATCACAATTCTTCATGACTTTGTCCTCACAATGGTCCATGCCCTCGTCACACAAGGCTCTGTGACCTTTGTCACACTAATGCTCCATGCCCTTGTCATCTCAATGCTCCATGCCCACTGTCATCACAATAATCCATGAAACTTGTCAGACCAATGTTCCATGCCCCTGTCATCACATTGCTCCATGCCCTTGTCATCACAATGCTCCATGACACCTGTCATCACAGTGCTCCGTGACTCCACTCATCACAATGATTCATGACCTTTCTCTTCACAATGGTCCATGCCTTCGTCACACAAGGCTCTCTGATCTTTGTCACCACAATGCTCCATGAAATTTTCATCACAATGCTCTGTGTCCCTTGTCATCATAATGCTCCATGACCCCTGACATCACAATGTTCCATAACCCCTGTCATCAAAATGTTCCATGACACTTTTCATCAATTTGCTCCATGACCCTGTCATCACAATGCTCCCTGCCCTTCTCATCACAATGCACCACGACCTTGTCATCAAAATGCTCCATGACCTTTGTCATCACAAAGCTCCATGACTCTTGGCATCACAATGCTCCATGCCATTTCATCACAGTGCTACTGAAAGCTCTCATCACATTGCTCCATGCCCTTGTCACCACAATGCGCCATGACGCTTGTCATCACAATGCTCGATACTCTTCTCTTCACAATTCTCCATGCCCTTGTCATTACACTCCTCCATGACACATGAATCACAGTGTTCCGTGCCCTAGTCATCACAATGCTCCATGCCGAATCTCATCACAATAATCCATGAAATTTTCAGACCAAAGTTCCATGCCTTTGTCATCACAATGCTCCATTACCCCTGTCATAATTATGCTCCATGACCCCTGCCATCACAATGTTCCACCGCCTTGGCATCCAAGCTCCATGACCCTTGTCATCACAATGCTCCAAGACCCCTGTAATCACAATGCTCCATGCCCTTGTCATCACAAAGATCCATGACATATGTCATCAGAATGCTCCATGGCCTTCTCATCACAATGCTCCATGCCCTTGTCATCACAATGCTCCAAGACCCCTGTAATCACAATGCCCCATGCCCCTATTCATCAGAATGCTCTATGAGACTTGTCATCACAAGGCTCCATGGTCTTCTCATCACACTGCTCCAGGACCTTGTCATCACAATGCTCCATTCCCTTGTCATCACAATGCTCCTTGACCACTGTCATCACAATACTCCATGAACATTTTCAGACCAATGCTCTATGACCTTCTCATCACAATGCTCCATGACCCTTGTCATCACAATGCTCCATGACCCCTCTCATCACAAGCTCCATGACACCTGTCATCAGAATGCTCCATGCCCCTTGTCATTACAGTGATCCATGACGCTCTCCTTCATAATTATCCATGGTCTTTTCATCACAATGCTCCAAGGTCTTGCTATCACAATTCTCCATGCCCTGTTCATCAAAATGCTCCATGTCCCATGTCATTACAATTCTCCACGTCCTTGTCATCACAATGCTTCGTGACACTTCTCATCACAATGTTACATGATCTTGTCATCACAATTCCCCATGCACTTGTCATCGCAATGCTCTATGACCCCTGTCATAGCAAGCTCCATGCGCTTGTCATCACAATGCTTCACAACGTTGTCATCAAAATTCTCAATGGCCCTTGTCATCACAATGCTCCAAGCCCTTGTCATCAAAATGCTCCATTACCTTTGTCATCACAATCCTCCATGACACTTGCTATCACAATTCTCCATGCCATTGTCATCACAATGGACAATGACATATGTCATCACAATGCTCCCTGACACCTGTCTTCACAATACTCCATGACCTTGTCATCACAATGTTCCATGCCCTTGTCATCACAATGCGCCCTGCCCACTCTCATCACAATAATCCATAAATCTTGTCAGAGCAATGCTCCATGACCCCTGTCATCACAATGTGCCATGCCCACTGTCTTCAAAGTAATCCGTGAAAAATGTCAGACCAATGTTCAATGCCACTGTCATCACATCGCTCCATGCCCTTGTCATCACAATTCTCCATGACCCCTGTCATCACAATTCTCCGTGACTCCAGTCATCACAATGATTCATGCCCTTATCCTCACAATGCTCCATGCCCTCGTCACACAAGGCTCTGTGATCTTTGTCACCACAATGCTCCATGAAATTTTCATCATAATGCTCTGTGTCCCTTGTCATCACAATGCTCCATGCCTTTGTCAGCACAATGCTCCATGACACTTGTCATCAAAATGCTCCATGTGCTTGTCAGCACGATGCTCCATGACACATGTCATCACAATGTGCCATGCTCTTTTCATCACAATGCTCCACATCCTTTTCATAGCTATGCTCCATAAAACTTGTCATCACAATGCTCCATGCACTTCTCATCAAAATGCTCTCTCACCACATTTATCACAATGTTCCATTACTAGTCATCACAAAAGTTGCTCACCCCTGTCATCAAAATGTTCCATGACCACTGTCATCACAGTGCTACATGCCCTTATAATCACAATGGTCCATGACCCCTGACATCACAATGTTCCATAACCCCTGTCACAAAATGCTCCATGACCCATTTCATCACAATGCACAAAGACCCCTGTAATCACAATGCTCCATGTCCTTGTCATCACAAAGCTCCTTGATGCATGTCATCAGAATGCTCCATTGACTTCTCATCACGATGCTCCATGCCCCTGTAATCACATTGCTTCAAAACCCCTGTAATCTCAATGCTCCATGCACCTTTTCATCAGAATGATCCATGCCCATGTCATCACAATGCTCCATGCCCCTTTTCATCAAAATGCTCCATGACTTTGTCATCACAAAACTCCATGACCCTTGGTATCACAATGCTCCATTCCATTTCATCACAATGTTACATGAAACCTCTCATTACATTGCTCAATTCCCTTGTCACCACAATGCTCCATGACGCTTGTCATCAAAATGCTCCATGCACTTGTCATTACAATCCTCCATGACACATGTATCACAGTGTTCCGTGCCCTAGTCAGCACAATGTTCCATGCCGAATCTCATCACAATAATCCATGAAATTTTAAGACCAATGTTCCATGCCCTTGTCATCACAATGCTCCATTACCCCTGTCATAACAATGATCCATGACCCCTGACATCACAATGTTCCATAACCCCTGTCTCAAAATGCTCCATGACCCATTTCATCACAATGCTTCATGACCCCTGATATCACAATGTTCCATAACCCCTGTCATCAAAATATGCCATGACACTTTTCATCCAACTGCTCCATGACCCTGTCATCACAATGCTCCCTGTTCTTATCATCTCAATGCACCATGCCCTTGTCGTCAAAATGCCCCATGACCTTTGTCATCACAATGCTCCATGACACTTGGCATCACAATGCTCCATGCCATTGTCATCACAATGCTCAATGAAATTTCTCATCACATTGCTCCATGCGCTTGTCATCACAATGCTCCATTATACCTGTCATAACCATGCTCCATGACCCCTGCCATCAAAATGTTCCTCCGACTTGTCATCACAAGGCTTCATGACCCTTGTCATCACAATGCACCAAGACCACTGTAATCACAATACTCCATGCCCCTTTTCATTTCAATACTCCATGACACATGTCATTAGAATGCTCCATGGCCTTCTCATCACAATGCTCCATGGCCTTGTCATCACAATGCTCCAACACCCCTGTAATCACAATGCTCCATGCCCCTTTTCATCTCAGTGCTCCATGAACCCTGTCATAACAATGCACCGTGCACATCACCATAATATTTCATGCTATTGTCATCACAATGAAATCAAAATGCTCAATGAACTCTGTCATCACAATGCACTAAACCCTTCTGATCACAATGTTCCATAACACTTGTCATCACAATGCCCCATGACGCTGGTCATCACAATTATCCTTGGTCTTCTCATCACAATGCTCCATGATAATTGTCATCACAATGCTCAATACACTTATCATCACAATGCTCCCTGACAGTTGTCATCATTATGCTCCTTGAACCCTGTCATGACAAGGCTCCATGCATTTTTCATCACAATGATCCATTCCCTTTTCATCACAATACTCCAAGACCCCTGTAATCACAATGCTCCATGTCCTTGTCATCACAAAGCTCCATGACACATGTCATCAGAATGCTGTATTGCCTTCTCATCACAATGCTCCATGCCCTTGTAATCACATTGCTTCAAAACCCCTGTAATCTCAATGCTCCATGCACCTTTTCATCAGAATGCTCCATGCCCTTTTCAACACAATGCTCCATGACCCTTGTCATCGCAATGTTCCAAGCCCTTGTCATCAAAATGCTCCATTACCTTTGTCATCACAATCCTCCATGACACTTGGTATCACAATGCTCCATGCCATTGTCATCACAATGAAAAATGACATATGCCATCACAATGCTCCCTGACACCTGTCTTCACAATACTCCATGACCTTGTCATCACAATGTTCCATGCCCTTGTCATCACAATGTGCCTTGCCCACTGTCATCACAATAATCCATGAAACATGTCAGACCAATGTTCCATGCCACTGTCATCACATCGCTCCATGCCCTTGTCATCACAATGCTCCATGACCCTTGTCCTCGCAATGTTCCAAGCCCTTGTCATCAAAATGCTCCATTACATTTGTCATCTCAATACTCCATGACACTTGGTATCACAGTGCTCCATGCCATTGTCATCACAATGGACAATGACATATGTCATCACAAGGATCCCTGACACCTGTCTTCACAATATTCCATGACCTTGTCATCACAATGTGCCATGCCCACTGTCATCACAATAATCCATGAAACATAACAGACCAATGTTCCATGTCCCTGTCATCACAATGCTCCATGCCCTTGTCATTACAATGCTCCATGACCCCTGTCATCACAATGCTCCGTGACTCCAGTCATCACAATTCTTCATGACTTTGTCCTCACGATGGTCCATGACATCGTCACACAAGGCTCTGTGACCTTTGTCACCACAATGCTCCATGCCCTTGTCATCTCAATGCTCCATGCCCACTGTCATCACAATAATCCATGAAATTGTCAGACCAATGTTCCATGCCCCAGTCATCATATTGCTCCATGCCCTTGTCATCACAATGCTCCATGACCCTTCGCATCACAATGCTCCATGCAATTGTCATCACAATGTTCAATGAAATATCTCAACACATTTCTCCATGCCCTTGTCATCACAATGCTCCATTACACCTGTCATAACAATGCTCCATGACCCCTGCCATCACAATGTTCCACTGCCTTGTCATCACAAGGCTCCATGACCCTTGTCATCACAATGCACCAAGACCTCTGTAATCACAATACTCCATGCCCCTTTTCATCTTAATGCTCCATTAACACTGTCATCACAATGCACCATGCTCATCATCATAATGATTCATGCTATTGTCATCACAATGAAATTAAAATGCTCCATGACCTCTGTCATCACAATGCTCCAAACCTTTCTGATCACAATGTTCCATAACACTTGTCATCACAATACCCCATGACGCTTGTCATCACAATTATGCAAGGTCTTCTCATCACAATATTCCATGACCTTGTCAACACAGTGCTCCATGCCCTTGTCATCACAATGCTCCATGACACCTGTCATCACAATGCTCCGTGACTCAATTCATCACAATGATTCATGCCCTTTCTCATCACAATGGTCCATGCCCTCGTCACACAAGGCTCTGTGATCTTTGTCACAACAATGCTCCATGAAATTTTCAGCACAATGCTTTGTGTCCCTTGACATCACAATGCTCCATGCTTTTGTCAGCACAATGCTCCATGACACTTGTAATCAAAATGCTCCATGCACTTGTCAGCACAATGTTCCATGACCCATGTCATCACAATGTGCCATGCTCTTTTCATCACAATGCTGCACATCCTTTCATCGCTATCCTCCATAAAACTTGTCATCACAATGCTCCATGCACTTCTCATCAAAATGCTCTCTCACCACATATATCACAATGTTCCATCACTAGTCATCAAAATACTTGCTCACCCCCGTCATCACAATGTTCCATGACCACTGCCATCACAGTGCTACATGCCCTTATCATCACTATGCTCCATGACCCCTGACATCACAATGTTCCATAACCCCTGTCACAAAATTCTCCAAGACCCATTTCATCACAATGCTTCATGACCCCTGACATCACAATGTTCCATAACCCCTGTCATCAAAATATTCCATGACCCTTTTATTCAAATTGCTCCATGACCCTGTCATCACAATGCTCCCTGCCTTCTCATCACAATGCACCACGCCCTTGTCTTCAAAATGCCCCATGACATTTCTCATCACAAAGCTCCATGACCCTTGGCATCACAATGCTCCATGCCATTGTCATCACAATGCTCAATGAATTCTCTCATCACAATGCTCAATGAAATCTCTCATCACATTACTCTATGCCCTTGTCATCACAATGCTCCATTACATCTGTCATAACAATGCTCCATGACCCCTGCCATCACAATGTTCCACGGCCTTGTCATCACAAAGCTCCATGACCCTTGTCATCACAATGCTCCAAGACCTCTGTAATCACAATTCTCCATGCCACTTTTCATCTCAATGCTCCATGAACACTGTCATCACAATGCACCATGCCCATCATCATAATGATTCATGCTGTTGTCATCAAAATGAAATCAAATTGCTCCATGTCCTCTGTCATCACAATGCTCCAAACCCTTCTGATCCTTATATTCCATAACACTTGTCATCACATTCCCCATGACGCTCGTCATCACAATTATGCAAGGTCTTCTCATCAAAATGCTCCATGACCTTTTTCCCCACAATGCTCAATACACGTGGCATCACAATACTCGCTGACACTTGTCATCAGTATGCTCCTTGAACACTGTCATGACAAGGCTCCATGCCTTTTTCATCACAATGATCCATTCCCTTTTCATCACAATGCTCCAAGACCCCTGTTATCACAATGCTCCGTGACTCCAGTCATCACAGTGCTTTTTGATACTTGTCATCACAATGGTCCATGACCTGGTCACAGAAAGCTCTGTGACCTTTGTCACCACAATGCTCCATGAAATTTTTATCACAATGCTCTGTGACGCTTGTCATCACAAAGCTCCATGCCTTTGTCTGCACAATGCTCCATAACCCTTGTCATCACAATGCTTGATGCGTTTGTCAGCACAATGCTCCATAACCCATGTCATCACAATGCACCATGCACTTGTCATCACAATGCTCCAAAACCCCTGTAATCACAATGCTCCATGCCCGTTTTCATCTCAATGCTCCATGAACCCTGTCATCACAATGCACCGTGCCAATCACCATAATATTTCATGCTATTGTCATCACAATGAAATCAAAATGCTCAATGACCTCTGTTATCACAATGCACCAATCCCTTCTGATCACAATGTTCCATAACTCTTGTCATCACAATGCCCCATGACGCTGGTCATCATAATTATCCATGGTATTCTCATCACAATGCTCCATGATCTTTGTCATCACAATGCTCAATACACTTATCATCACAATGCTCCCTGAAAGTTGTCATCAGTGTGCTCCTTGAACAGTGTCATGACAAGGCTCCATGCATTTTTCATCACAATGATCCATTCATTTTTCATCACAATGCTCCACGAACTCTGTAATCACAATGCTCCTTGTCCTTGTCATCACATAACTCCATGACGCATGTCATCAGAATGCTCCTTTGCCTTCTCATCACAATGCTCTATGCCCTTGTAATCACATTGCTTCAAAAACCATGTAATCTCAATGCTCCATGAACATTTTCATCAGAATGCTCCATGCCCTTGTCAACACAATGCTCCATGACCCTTGTCATCACAATGTTCCAAGCCCTTGTCATCAAAATGCTCCATTACCTTTGTCATCACAATCCTCCATGACACTTGGTATCACAATGCTCCATGCCATTGTCATCAAAATGGACAATTACATATGTCATCACAATGCTCCCTGACACCTGTCTTCACAATACACCATGACCTTGTCATCACAATGATCCATGCCCTTGTCATCACAATGCGCCATGCCCACTGTCATCAAATAATCCATGAAACATGTCAGACAAATGTTCCATGCCCCTGTCATCACAATGATCAATGCCCTGTCATCACAATGCTCCATGACCCCTGTCATCACAATGTTCCGTGACTCTATTCATCACAATGCTTCATGACCTTTGTCCTCACAATGGTCCATGCCCTCGTCACACAAGGCTCTGTGACCTTTGTCACCACAATGCTCCATGCCCTTGACATCTCAATGCTCCATGCCCACTGTCATCACAATAATCCATGAAACTTGTCAGACCAATGTTCCATGACCCTGTCATCACATTGCTCCATGCACTTGTCATCACAATGCTCCATGACCTCTCTCATAACAGTGCTCCGTGACTCCAGTCATCACAATGATTCATGACCTTTCTCCTTACAATGGTCCATGCCCTCGTCACACATGGCTCTGTGATGTTTTTCACCACAATGCTCCATGAAATTTTCATCACAAGAATCTGTGTCCCTTGTCATCACAATGCTCCATGCCTTTGTCAGCACAATGCTCCATGACACTTGTCATCAAAATGCTCCATTCGCTTGTCAGCACAATGCTCCATGACACATGTCATCACAATGTGCCATGTTCTTTTCATCACAATGCTCCACATCCTTTTCATCGCTATGCTCCATAAAACTTGTCATCACAATGCTCCATGTACTTCTCATCAAAATGCTCTCTCACCACATATATCACAATATTCCATCACTAGTCATCACAATACTCGCTCACCCCTGTCATCACAATGTTCCATGACCACTGTCATCACAGTGCTACATGTCATTATCATCACAATGCTCCATGACACCTGACATCACAATGTTCCATAACCCCTGTCACAAAATTCTCCATGACCCATTTCATCACAATGCTTCATGACCCCTGACATCACAATGTTCCATTATCCGTGTCATCAAAATGTTCCATGACACTTTTCATCAATTTGCTCCATGACCCTTTCATCACAAAGCTCCATGACCATTGGCATCACAATACTCCATGACACTTGGTATCACAATGCTCCATGCCATTGTCATCACAATGGACAATGACATATGTCATCACAATGCTCCCTGACACCTGTCTTCACAATAATCCATGACCTTGTCATCACAATGTTCCATGCCCTTGTCATCACAATGCGCCATGCCCACTCTCATCACAATAATCCATAAATCCTGTTCTCACGATGCTCCATAACCCCTGTCATCACAATGCTCCGTGCCTCCAGTCAACAGAATGCTTCATGACCTTTGTCATCACAGTTGTCCATGCCCTCTTCAAACAAGGCTCTGTGATCTTTTTCACCACAATGCTCCATGAATATTTCATCACAGTGCTCTGTGTCCCTTGTCATCAAAATGCTCCATGGCTTTGTCACCACAATGCTCCATGCCCTAGTCATCACAATGCTCCATGCCCACTGTCATCACAATAATCCAAGAAACTTGTCAGACCAATGTTCCATGCCCCTGTCTTCACATTGCTCCATGCCCTTGTCATCAAAATGCTCCATGCCTTTGTCAGCACAATGCTCCATGACACTTGTCATCAAAATGCTCCATGCGCTTGTCAGCACAATGCTACATGACCCATGTCATCGCAGTGCGCCATGCGCTTGTCATCACTATACTCCACATACTTATCATTGGTATGCTCCATAACACTTTTCATCACAATGCTCCATGCACTTCTCATCAAAATGCTCTCTCACCACATATATCAAAATGTGAAATCACTAGTCATCACAATACTCCCTCACCCCTGTCATCACAGTGTTCCATGACCACTCTCATCACAGTGCTACATGCCCTTATCATCACAATGCTCCATGACCCCTGACATCACAATGTTCCTTAACCCCTCTCACAAAATGCTCCATGACCCATTTCATCACAATGCTTCATGACCTCTGACATCACATTGTTCCATAACCCCTGTCATCAAAATATTCCATGACCCTTTTCATCAAATTGCTCCATGACCCTGTCATCACAATGCTCCCTGTCCTTCTCATCTCAATGCACCATGCCCTTGTCGTCAAAATGCCCCATGACCTTTGTCATCACAAAGCTCCATGACACTTGACATCACAATGCTACATGCCATTGTCATCACAATGCTCAATGAAATCTCTCATCACATTTCTCCATGCCCTTGTCATCACAATGCTCCATTACGACAGTCATAACAATGCTCCATGAACCCTGCCATCACAATGTTCCCCGGGCTTGTCACCACAAGGCTCCTTGGCTCTTGTCATCACAACGCACCAAGACCTCTGTAATCACAATTCTCCATGCCCCTTTTCATCTGAATGCTCCATGAACCCTGTCATCATAATGCACCATGCCCATCACCATAATGATTCTTGCTCTTGTCATCACAATGAAATTAAAATGCTCCATGACCTCTGTCATCACAATGCTCCAAACCCTTCTGATCACAATGTTCCATAACACTTGTCATCACAATACCCCATGACACTCGTCATCACAATTATGCAAGGTCTTCTCATCACAATGCTCCATGACCTTTGTCACCAAAATGCTCAATACACTTGTCATCACAATGCTCCCTGACACTTGTCATCAGTATGCTCCTTGAACACTGTCATGACAAGGATCCATGCCTCTTTCATCACAATGATCCATTCCCTTTTCATCACAATGCTCCAAGATCACTTTTATCACAGTACTCACGGACTTCAGTCATCACAATGCTTCATGACATTTGTCATCACAATGGCCCATGACCTCGTCACACAAAGCTCTGTGACCTTTTTCACCAAAATGCTCCATGAAATTTTTATCACAATGCTCTGTGACCCTTGTCATCAAAAAGATCCATGCCTTTGTCAGCACAATGCTCCATGACCCTTGTCATCACAATGCTCGATGCGCGTGTCAGCACAATGTTCCATAAACCATGTCATCACAATGCACCATGCACTTGTCATCACAATGCTCCACATGCTTGTCACCCAAATTCTCCATAAACCTTGCCATCACAATGCTCCATGCACTTCTCCTCAAAATGCTCTCTCACCACTGATATCACAATGCTCCATCACTAGTCATCACAATACACCCTCACCCCTGTCACCACAATGATCCATGACTCCTGTCATCACAATGCTACATGCCCTTATCATCACAAGGCTCCATTACACCTGACATAACAATGTCCCACAACCCCTGTAATAAAAATGCTCCATGACACTTTTCATCACAAAGATCCATGACCCCTGGTATCACAATGTTCTATAACCCATGTCATCAAAATATTCCATGACACTTTTCATGAAACTGCTCCATGACCCTGTCATCACAATGCTCCCTGCCCTTCTCATCAAAATACACCACGCCCTGGTCATCAAAATGCTCCATGACCTTTGTCATCAAAAAGGTCCATGACCCTTAGCATCAATATGCACCATGCCATTGTCATCACAATGCTGCATGAACCCTCTCATCACATTGTTCCATGCACTTGTCACCCCAAATCTCCAGGACGCCTGTAATCACAATGCTCGATGTCATTCTCATCACAATGTTCCATGACGCATGTCATCAGAATGCTCCATGGCATTCTCATCACAATGCTCCATGCCCTTGTCATCACAATGCTCCAACACCCATTGTAATCACAATGTTCCATGCCCCTTTTCATCTCAATGCTCCATGAACCCTGTCATCACAATGCACCGTGCCCATCACCATAATATTTCATGCTATTTTCACCACAATGAAATCAAAATGCTCAATGACCTCTGTCATCACAATGCACCAAACCCTTCTGATCAAAATGTTCCATAACACTTGTCCTCACAATGCCCCATGACGCTGATCATCCCAATGATCCATCCCCTTTTCATCACAATGCTCCAAGACCCCTGTAATCACAATTCTCCATGTCTTTGTCATCACAAACCTCCATGACGCATGTCATCAGAATGCTCCATTGCCTTCTCATCACAATTCTCATTGCCCTTGTCATCACAATGCTTCAAAACCCTTGTAATCACAATGCTCCATGCACCTTTTCATCAGAATGCTCCATGACACTTTTCATCAAAATGCTCCATGACCCTTGACATCACAATGTTCCATAACCCCTGTCATCAAAATGTTCCATTACCTTTGTCATCACAATCCTCCATGACACTTGGTATCACAAGACTCCATGCCATTGTCATCACAATGGACAATGACATATGTCATCACAATGCTCGCTGACACCTGTCTTCACAATATTCCATGTCTTTGTCATCACAATGTTCCATGCCCTTGTCATCACAATGCGCCAGGCCCACTGTCATCACAATAATCCATGAAACTTGTCAGACCAATGTTCCATGCCCCTGTCATCACAATGCTCCATGCCCTTGTCATCAGAATGCTCCATCACCCCTGTCATCACAATGCTCCGTGACTCCAGTTATCACAATGCTTCATGAACTTTGTCATCACAATGGTCCATGCCCTCGTCACACAAGGCTCTGTGACCTTAGTCAACACAATGCTCCATGCCCTTGTCATCACAATGATCCATGCTCACTGTCATCACAATAATCCATGAAACTTGTCAGACCAATGGTCTATGCCCTCGTCACACAAGGCTCTGTGATCTTTGTCACCACAATGCTCCATGAAATTTTCATCACAATGCTCTGTGTCCCTTGTCATCACAATGCTCCATGCCTTTGTCAGCACAATGCTCCATGACACTTGTCATCAAAATGCTCCATGCGCTTTTCAGCACAATGCTCCATGACCCCTGTCATCACAATGCTCCGTGACTCCAGTCATCACAATGCTTCATGACCTATCTCATCACTATGGTCCATGCCCTCGTCACACAAGGCTCTGTGATCTTTCTCACCACAATGCTCCATGAATATTTCATCACAATGCTTTGTGTACCTTGTAATCAAAATGCTCCATGCCTTTGTCAGCACAATGCTCCATGAGACTTGTCATCAAAATGCTCCATGCGCTGGTCAGTACAATGTTCTATGACACATGTCATCACAATGCGCCAGGCACTTGTCATCACCTTACTCCATATACTTATCATTGCTATGCTCCATAACAATTGTCATCACAATGATCCATGCACTTCTCATCAAAATGCTCTCTCACCATATATATCACAATGTTCCATCACTAGTCATCACAATACTCCCTCACCACTGTCACCACAGTGTTCCATGACCCCAGTCTTCACACTGCTACATGCCCTTAACATCACAATGCTCCATGAGCCCTGACATCACAATGTTCCATAACCCCTGTCACAAAATGCTCCATGACCCATTTCATCACAATGCTTCAATACCACTGACATCAGAATGTTCCATAACTCCTGTCACAAATGCTCCATGATCCATTTCGTCACAATGCTTCATGACCCCTGACATCAGAATGTTCCATAACCCCTGTCAACAAAATATTCCATGACCCTTTTCATCAAATTGCTATAAGACCCTGTCATCACAATGCTCCCTGTCCTTCTCATCTCAATGAAACAAGCCCTTGTCGTCAAAATGCCCCATGACCTTTGTCATCACAAAGCTCCATGACACTTGGCATCGCAATGCTCCATCTCATTGTCATCACAATGCTCAATGAAATATCTCATCACATTGCTCCATGCCCTTGTCATCACAATGCTCCATTACACCTGTCATAACAATGCTCCATGACCCCTGCCATCACAATGTTCCACGGCCTTGTAATCACAAGGCCTCAAGACCCTTGTCATCAAAATGCACCAAGACCTCTGTAATCATAATTCTCCATGCCCCTTTTCATGTCAATGCTCCATGAACCCTGTCATCACAATGCACCATGCCCATCATCATAATGATTCATGCTATTGTCATCAAAATGAAATTAAAATGTTCCATGACCACTGTCATCACAATGCTCCAAACCCTTCTGATCACAATGTCCCATAACACTTGTAATCACAATACCCCATGACGCTCATCATCACAATTATGAAAGGTCTTCTCATCACAATGCTCTATGACCTTTGTCAACACAATGCTCAATACACTTGTCATCACAATGCTCCGTGACACTTGTCATCAGTATGCTCCTTGAACACTGTCATGACAAGGATCCATGCCTATTTCATCACAATGCTCCATGACCTTTTTCAACACAATGCTCAATACACTTGTCATCACAATGCTCCGTGACACTTGTCATCAGTATGCTCCTTGAACACTGTCATGACAAGGATCCATGCCTATTTCATCACAATGATCCATTCCCTTTTCATGACAATGCTCCAAGACCACTGTTATCACAGTGCTCTGTGACTTCAGTCATCACAATCCTTCATGACATTTGTCATTACAATGGTCCATGACATCGTCACACAAAGCTCTGTGACATTAGTCACCACATGGCTCCATGAACTTTTAATCACAATGCTCTGTGATCCTTGTCATCACAAAGCTCCATGCCTTTATCAGAACAATGCTCCATGACCCTTGTCATCACAATGCTCGATGCGTGTGTCAGCACAATGCTCCATAACACATGTCATCACAATGCGCCATGCACTTGTCATCACAATGCTCCACATCCTTGTCATCAAAATGCTCCATAAAACTTGTCATCACAATGCTCTGTGCACTTCTCCTCAAAATGCTCTCTCACCACTGATATCACAATGTTCCATCACTAGTCATCACAATACTCCCACACCCCTGTCATCACAATGTTCCATTACCCCAGTCATCACAATGCTACATGCCCTTATCATCACAATGCTCCATGACACCTGACATCACAATGTTCCATAAACCCTGTAATCAAAATGCTCCATGACCCTTTTCATCACAAAGCTCCATGACCACTGACATCACAATGTTCTATAACCTCTGTCATCAAAATATTCCATGACACTTTTCATCAAATTGTTCCATGACCCTGTCATCACAATGCTCCCTGCCCTTGTCATCACAATGCACCACACCTTTGTCATCAAAATGCTCCATGACCTTTGTCATCACAAAGGTCCATGACCCTGGGCATCACAATGCTCCATTCCATTGTCATCACAATGCTCCATGAACCCTCTCATCACATTGCTCCATGCACTTGTCATCCAAATCTCCATGACGCTTGTAATCACAATGCTCGATGCCCTTCTCATCACAATGCTCCATGCCCTTGTCATTACAATCCTGCATGATCGATGTATCACAGTGTTCCGTGCCCTTGTCATCACAATGCTCCATGCCCACACTCATCACAAAAATCCATGAAAATTTTCAGACCAATGCCCCATTTCCTTGTCATCACAAAGCTCCATTACCCCTGTCATAACAATGCTCCATGACCCGTGCCATCACAAGGTCCCACGGCCTTGTCATCACAAGCCTCGATGACCCTTGGTATCAAAATGCTCCAAGACCCCTGTAATCACAATGCTCCATGCCCTTGTCATCACAAAGCTCCATGACGCATGTCATCAGAATGTTCCATGGCCTTCTCATCACAATGGTCCATGCCCTTGTAATCACAATGTTCCAACACCACTGTAATTACAATGCTCCATGCTCCTTTTCATCTCAATGCTCCATGAACACTGTCATCACAATGAACCGTGCCCATCACCATAATATTTCATTCTATTTTCATCACAATGAAATCAAAATGCTCAATGACCACTGTCATCACAATGCACCAAACCCTTCTGATCAAAATGTTCGATAACACTTCTCATCACAATGCCCCATGACGCTGGTCATCACAATGATCCATGCCCTTTTCATCACAATGCTCCAAGACCCCTGTAATCACAATGCTCCATGTGCTTGTCATCACAAAGCTCCATGAGGCATGTCATCAGAATGCTCCATGGCCTTCTCATCACAATGCTCCAAGCCCTTGTAATCACAATGCTCCAAGAACCCTGTAATAAAAATGCTCCATCCCCCTATTCATCAAAATGCTCCATGAGACTTGTCTTCACAAGACTCCATGGTTTTCTCATCACACTGCTCCAGGAACTTGTCATCACAATGTTCCATTCCCTTGTCATCACAATGCTCCTTGACCCCTGTCATCACAATACTCCATGAATATTTGCAGCCCAATGCTCCAAGACCTTCTCATCAAAATGCTCCATTCCCTTGTCATCACAATGCTCCAAGACCCCTGTAATCACAATGCTCCATGCCCCTTGTCATTACAGTGCTCCATGACGCTCGTCATCACAATTATCCGTGATCTTCTCATCACAATGCTCCACGGTTTTGCCATCACTATGCTCCATGCCCTGGTCATCACAATGCTCGATGTCCCATGTCATCACAATTCTCCACGTCCTTGTCATCACAATGCTCCATGACACTTCTTATCACAATGTTTCATGATCTTGTCATTACAATTCTCCATGCACTTTTCATTGCAATGCTCTGTGACCCCTGTCATAGCAAGCTCCATGCGCTGGTCATCACAATGCTTCACGACGTTGTCATCAAAATTCTCAATGGCCCTTGTCATCACAATGGTCCATGCACTTGTCATCACAATGCTCCATGACCCTTGTCATCACAGTGTCCCAAGCCCTTGTCATCAAAATGCTCCATTACCTTTGTCATCACAATCCTCCATGACACTTTTTATCACAAAGCTCCGTGCCATTGTCATCACAATGGACAATGACATATGTCATCACAATGCTCCCTGACACCTGTCTTCACAATACTCCATGACCTTGTCATCACAATGTTCCATGCCCTTGTGATCACAATGCGCCTTGCCCACTGTCATCACAATAATCCATGAAACTTGTCAGACCAATGTTCCATGCCCCTGTCATCACAATGCACCATTCCCTTGTCATCACAATGCTCCATGACCCCTGTCATCACAATGCTCCGCGACTTCAGTCATCACAATGCTTCATTACCTTTGTCATCACAATGGTCCATTCCCTCGTCACACAAGGCTCTGTGACTTTTGTCACCACAATGCTCCATGTCCTTGTCATCACAAAGCTCCATGACGCATGTCATCACAATGCTCCATTGCCTTCTCATCACAATGCTCCTTGCCCTTGTCATGACAATGCTTCAAAAGCCCTGTAATCACAATGCTCCATGCACCTTTTCATCAGAATGCTCAATGACCATTTTCATCAAAATGCTTCATGACCCCTGACATCAAAATGTTCTATAACCCCTGTAATCAAAATATTCCAAGACACTTTTCATCAATTTGCTCCATGACCCTGTCATCACAATGCTCCCTGCCCTTCTCATCACAATGCACCACAACCTTGTCATCAAAATGCTCCATGACCTTTGTCATCACAAAGCTCCATGACCCTTGGCATCACAATGCTCCAACAGCCCTGTAATCACAATGCTCCATGCCCCTTTTTATCTCAATGCTCCATGAACACTTTCATAACAATGCACCGTGTCCATCATCATAATATTTCATGCTATTGTCATCACAATGAAATCAAACTGCTCAATGATCTCTGTCATCACAATGCACCAAACCCTTCTGATCACAATGTTCCAAAACCCTTGTCATCACAAGGCCCCATGAGGCTGGTCATCACAATTATCCATGGACTTCTCATCACAATGCTCCATGATCTTTGTCATCACAATGCTCAATACACTTATCATCACAATGCTCCCTGACAGTTGTCATCAGTATGCTCCTTGAACTCTGTCACGACATGGCTCCATGCATTTTTCATCACAATGATCCATTCCCTTTTCATCACAATGTTCCAAGACCCCTGCAGTCACAATGCTCCATGTTCTTGTCATCACAAAGCTCCATGACGCATGTCATCAGAATGCTCCATTGCCTTCTCATCACAATACTCCATGCCCTTGTCATCACAATGCTTCAAAACCCATGTAATCACAATGCTCCATGCACCATTTCATCAGAATGCTCCATGACCCTTTTCATCAAAATGCTCCATGACCCCTGACATCACAATGTTCCATAACCCCTGTCATCAAAATGTTCCATGAAACTTTTCATCAGTTTGCTCCATGACCCTGTCATCACGATGCTCCCTGCCCTTCTCATCACAATGCACCACGACCTTGTCATCACAATGCTCCAAATGCTCTGTAATCACAATGCTCCATGCCTCTTGTCATTACAGAGCTCCATGACCCTCGTCATCACAATTATCGGAGATCTTCTCATCACAATGCTCCACGGTCTTGCCATCACAATGCTCCATGCCCTGGTCAACACAATTCTCCATGTCCCATGTCATCACAATTCTCCACGTCCCTGTCATCACAATGCTCCATGACATTTCTTATCACAATGTTACATGATCTTGTCATCACAATTCTTCATACACTTGTCATCACAATGCTCTATGACCACTGTCATAGCAAGCTCCATGCGCTTTTCATCACAATGCTTCACGACGTTGTCATCAAAATTCTCAATGGCCCTTGTCATCACAATGGTCCATGCACTTGTCATCACAATGCTCCATGTCCCTTGTCATCACAATGTCCCAAGCTCATGTATTCACAATTCTCCATGTCCCTTGTCATCACAATGTCCCAAGCCCTTGTCATCAAAATGCTCCATTACCTTTGTCATCACAATCCTCCATGACACTTGGTATCACAATGCTCCATGCCATTGTCATCACAATGGACAATGACATCTGTCATCACAATGCTCCCTGACACCTGTCTTCACAATACTCCATGACCTTGTCATCACAATGTTCCATGCCCTTGTCATCACAATGCGCCATGCCCAATATCATCACAATAATCCATGAAACTTGTCAGACCAATGTTCCATGCCCCAGTCATCTCAATGCACCATGCCTTTGTCATCACAATGCTCAATGATCCCTGTCATCACAATGCTCCGTGACTTCAGTCATCACAATGCTTCATGACCTTTTTCATCACAATGGTCCATTCCCTCGTCACACAAAGCTCTGTGACCTTTGTCACCACAATGCTCCAAGTCCTTGTCATCACAAAGGTCCATGACGCATGTCATCAGAATGCTCCATTGCCTTCTAATCACATTGCTCCTTGCCCTTGTCATCACAATGCTTCAAAACCTCTGTAATCACAATGCTCCATGCACCTTTTCATCAGAAAGCTCCATGACCATTTTCATCAAAATGCTCCATGACCCCTGCCATCACAATGTTCCACGGCCTTGTCATACAAGGCTCCATGACCCTTGTCATCACAGTGCTCCAAGACCACTGTAATCACAATTTTCCATGCCCTTGTCATAACAAAGATTCATGACGCATGTCATCAGAATGCTCCGAGGCCTTCTCATCACAATGCTCCATTCCCTTGTCATCACAATGCTCCAAGACCCCTGTAATCACAATGCTCCATGCCCCTTGTCATTACAATGCTCCAAGACGCTCGTCATCACAATTATCCGTGATCTTCTCATCACAATGCTCCACGGTCTTGCCATCACAATGCTCCATATCCCATGTCATCACAATTCTCCAAGTCCTTGTCATCACAATGCTCCATGATACTTCTTATCACAATGTTACATGATATATTCATCACAATTCTCCATGCACTTGTCATCGCAATGCTCTATGTCCCCTGTAATCACAAGGCTCCAGGTCCTTTTCATCACAAAGCTCCATGACGCATGTCATCAGAATGCTCCATTGCCTCCACATCACAATACTCCATGCCCTTGTCAACACAATGTTCCATAACCCCTGTTATCAAAATGTTCCCTGACACTTTTCATCAATTTGCTCCAAGACCCTGTCATCACAATGCTCCCTGCCCTTCTCATCACAATGCACAACGACCTTGTCATCAAAATGCTCCATGACCTCTGTCATCACAATGCACCACGCCCTTGTCATCAAAATGCCGCATGACATTTGTCATCACAAAGCTCCATTATCCCTGTCATAAGAATGATCCATGGCCCCTGCCATCACAAGGTTCCACGGCCTTGTCATCACAAGCCTCCACGGCCTAGTCATCACAAGCCTCCGTGACCCTTGTCATCACAATGCTCCAAGACCCCTGTAATCACAATGCTCCATGCCCTTGTCATCACAAAGCTCCATGACGCATGTCATCAGAATGCTCCATGGCCTTCTCATCACAATGCTCCATGCCCTTGTCATCACAATGCTCCGACAGCCTTGTAATCACAATGCTCCATGCCCCTTTTCATCTCAATGCTCCATGAACCCTGTCATCACCATGAACCGTGTCCATCACCATAATATTTCATGCTATTGTCATCACAATGAAATCAAAACGCTCAATGACCTCTGTCATCACAATGCACCAAACCCTTCTGATCACAATGTTCCATAACACTTGTCATCACAATGCCCCATGACGCTGGTCATCACAATTATCCATGGACTTCTCATCACAATGCTCCATGATCTTTGTCATCACAATGCTCAATGCACTTATCATCACAATGCTCCCTGACAGTTTTCATCAGTATGCTCCTTGAACCCTGTCATGACAAGGCTCCATGCATTTTTCATCACAATGATCCATTCCCTTTTCATCACAATGCTCCAAGACCCCTTTAATCACAATGCTCCATGTCCTTGTCATCACAAAGCTCCATGACGCATGTCATCAGAATGCTCCATGGCCTGCTCATCACAATACTCCATGCCCTTGTCATCACAATGCTTCAAAACCCCTGTAATCTCAATGCTCCTTGCACCTTTTCCTCAGTATGCTCCATGACCCTTGTCATCACAACGCTCCATGGCCCACTCATCACAATGCTCCAGGACCTTCTCATCACAATGCTCCATTCCCTTCTCATCACAATGCTCCATTACCCCTCTCATCACAGTACTCCATGAATATTTTCAGCACAATGCTCCATGACCTTCTCATCACAAAGTTCCATGACACATGTCATCACAATGCTACATGACCACAGTCATCAAAATGATCCAAGCCACTTGTCATCAGAATGTTCCATGTGCTTGTCATCCCAATGCTCCATGACCCCTGTAATCACAATGATCCTTGACGCTTGTCGTCACAGAGCTCCATGACACTTGTCATCACAATTCTCCATGCCTTTGTCAGCAAAATGCTACATGACCTTGTCATCACAATGCTCCATGCAATTGTCATCACAATTCTCCATTACCAGTGTCATCAGAATCCTCCGTGAACCTTGGGATCACATTATTTCATGCCCTCGTCATCACAATGCTCCGTGATTCTTGAAATCAAAATGTTCCATGACCTGTGTCATCACAATACTCCAAACTCTTGTGATCACAATGTTCCATAACAGTTGTCATCACAACGCTCCATGATGCCTGTCATCACAATACTCCATGCCCTTGTCATCACAATGCTCCATGAACTTTGTCATCACAATGCTCAATACACTTGTCATCACCATGCTCCCTGACACTTTTCGTCAGAATGCTCCTTGAACCCTGTCATGAAAAGGCTCCATGCCTTTTTCATCACAATGCTCCATGCCCTTTTCATCACAATGTTCCATGCCATTGTCATCACAATACTCCACAAGCTTGTCATCAGAATGCTCCATGACACTTGTCATCACAATGCACCATGACCCATGTCATCACAGTGCTCCATGACACCTGTCATCGCAATGCTCCATGCCCCTTGTCATTACAGTGCTCCATTACGCTCGTCATCAAAATTATCCATGGTCTTCTTATAACAATGCTCCACGGTCTTGCCATCACAATGCTCCATGATATTTCTCATCACAATATTACATGCTCTTGTCATCACAGTTCTCCATGCACTTGTCTTCGCTATGCTCCATGACCCCTGTCATAGCAAGCTCCATGTGCTTTTCATCACAATGCTTCAGGAACTTGTCATCAAAATTCTCAATGGCCCTTGTCATCACAATCCTCCATGCCCTTGTCATCAAAATGCTCTATTAACTTTGTCATCACATTCCTCCATGACACTTGGCATCACATTACTCCATGCCATTGTCATCACAATGGACCATGACATATGTCATCACAATGACCCCAGACCCCTGTCTTCACAGTACTCCATGACCTTCTCATCATAATGCTCCATGCTCTTCTCATCAGAATGCGCCTTGCCCACTGTCATCACAATAAACCATGAAACTTGTCAGACCAATGCACCATGCCCCTGTCAACAGAATGCTCCATACCCTTGTCATCACAATGTTCCGTGACTCCAGTCATCACAATGCTTCATGACCTTTGTCATCACAATGGTCCTTGACCTCGTCATCACAAGACTCTGTGACCATTGTCACCACAAGGCTCCATGAACTTTTCATCACAATGCTCTGTGACCGTTGTCGTCACAATGTTCCATGCCTTTGTCATCACAATGCTCCATGCGCTTCTCAGCACAATGCTCCATGACCCATGTCATCAAAATGCGCCATGCAATTGTCATCACAATGCTCCACAGCCTTGTCATCACAATGCTCCATAAACCTTGTCATCACAATGTTCCATAAACCTTGTCATCACAATGCTCCATGCACTTCTCATCAAAATGCTTTGTAAACACTGATATCACAATGTTCCATCAGTAGTCATCACAATACTCCCTCACAACTGTCATCACAATGTTCCATGACCTCTGTCATCACAATGCCACATGCCATATCATCACAATTCTCCATGACCGCTGACATCAAAATGTTCCATATCCTCTGTCATCAGAATGCTCCATCACTCTTTTCATCACAATGCTCCAAGACCCCTGACATCACAGTGTTCCATAACCACTGTCATCAAAATATTCCATGACCCTTTTCATCAATTTGCTCCATGACCCTGTCATCACAATGCACCATGTCCATCATCATAATGCTTCATGCTATTGGCATCACAGTGAAATCAATATGCTCCATGACCTCTGTCATCAAAATGCTCCAAACCCTTCTGATCACAATGTTCCATAACACTTGTCATCACAATACACCATGACGCGCATCATCACAATTATCCATGGTCTTCTCATCACAGTGCTCCATGAACTTTGTCATCACAATGTTCAATACACTTGTCATCACAATGCTCCCTGATACTTGTCATCAGTATGCTCCTTGAACCCTGTCATGACAAGGCTCCATTCCTTTTTCATGACAATGATCCATACCATTTTCATCATAATGCTCCAAGACCACTGTAATCACAATGCTCCATGACCTTTAATCACAAAGCTCCATGATGCATGTCATCAGAATGCTCCCTGCCCTTCTCATCACTGTGCACCATGAACTTTTCATCATAATGCTCCATGACCTTTGTCATCACAAAGCTCCATGACCCTTGGCATCACAATGCTCCATGCCATTTCATCACAATGCTACATGAAACCTCTCATCACATTGCTCCATGCCCTTGTCAGCACAATTCTCCATGACGCTTGTCATCACAATTCTCGGTACTCTTCTCATCACAATGCTCCATGCTCTTGCCATTACAATCCTCCATGACACATGTATCACAGTGTTCCGTGCCCTAGTCATCACAATGCTCCATGCCGAATCTCATCACAATAATCCATGAAATTTTCAGACCAATGTTCCATGCCCTTGTCATCACAATGCTCCATTACCCCTGTCATAACAATGCTCCATGACACCTGCCATCAAAAGTTTACACGGCCTTGTCATCCAAGGCTCCATGACCCTTGTAATCACAATTCTCCAAGACCCCTGTAATCACAATTCTCCATGCCCTTGTCGTCACAAAGATCCATGACGCATGTCATCAGAATGTCCCATGGCCTTCTCATCACAATGCTCCATGCCCTTGTCATCACAATGCTCCAAGAACCCTGTAATCACAATGCTCCATACCACTTTTCATCTCTATGCTCCATGTACACTGTCATCACAATGCACCATGCCCATCATCATAATGCTTCATGCTATTGTCATCACAATGAAATCAAAATGCTCCATTACCTCCCTCATCACAATGTTCTAATCCCTTGTGATCACAATGTTCCATAACACTTGTCATCACAATGGCCCTTGACGCTGGTAATCACAATTATCCATGGTCTTCTCATCACAATGCTCCATGACCTTTGTCATCACAATGCTCAATACACTTATCATCACAATGCTCCCGGACACTTATCATCAGTATGCTCCTTGAACACTGTCATGACAAGGCTCCATGCATTTTTCATCACAATGATCCATTCCCTTTTCATCACAATGCTCCAAGACCCCTCTAATCACAATGCTCCATGTCCCTCTCATCACAGAGCTCCATGACGCATGTCATCAGAATGTTCCATTGCCTTCTCATCACAGTGCTCCATGCCCTGGTCTTCACAATGCTACAAAACCCCTGTAATCACAATGCTCCATGAACCTTTTTATCAGTATGCTCCATGACACCTGTCATCACAAGGCGCCATGGCCCTCTCATCACAATGTTCCAGGACCTTCTCATCGCATTGCTCCATTCCCTTCTCATCACAATGCTCCATGACCCCTGTCATCACAGTACTCCATGAATATTTTCAGCCCAATGCTCCATGACCTTCACATCAAAAAGCTCCATGACCCATGTCATCACAATGCTACATGACCACAGTCATCAAAATGATCCATGACACTTGTCATCAGAATGTTCCCTGTGTTTGTCATCCCAATGCTCCATGACCCCTGTAATCACAATGCTCCTTGACGCTTGTCGTCTCAGAGCTCCATGACACTTGTCATCACAATTCTCCATGCCTTTGTCAGCAAAATGCTACATGACTTTGTCATCACAATGCTCCATGCACTTGTCATCACAATTCTCCATTACCAGTGTCATCACAATCCTCCGTGAACCTTGGGATCACATTGTTTCATGCCCTTGTCATCACAATGTTCCATGAGACTTGAAATCAAAATTATCCATGACCTGTGTCATCGCAGTGCTCCAAACACTTGTGATCACAATGTTCCTTAAAAATTGTCATCACAACGCTCCATGATGCCTGTCATCACAATACTCCATGCCCTTGTCATCAAAATGCTCCAACAGCCCTGTAATCACAATGCTCCATGCCCCTTTTCATCTCAATGCTCCATGAACCCTGTCATCACAATGCACCGTGCCCATCACCATAATATTTCATGCTATTGTCATCACAATGAAATCAAAATGCTCAATGACCTCTGTCATCACAATGCACAAAACCATTCTGAACACAATGTTCCATAACACGTGTCATCACAATGCCCCATGACGTTGGTCATCACAATTATCCATGGACTTCTCATCAGAATGCTCCATGATCTTTGTCATCACCATGCTCAATACCCTTGTCATCACAATGCTCCCTGACACTTTTCGTCAGAATGCTCCTTGATCCCTTTCATGAAAAGGCTCCATGCCTTTTTCATCACAATGCTCCATGCCCTTTTCCTCACAATGCTCCATGCAATTTTCATCACAATACTCCACAACCTTGTCATCAGAATTCTCCATGACCCTTGTCATCACAATGCTCCATGACCCCTGTCATCACAATGCTCCATGTCACCTGTCATCACAATGCTCCATGCCCCTTGTCATTACAGTGCTCCATGACGCTCATCATAAAAATTATCCATGGTCTTCTCATCATAATGCTCCTCGGTCTTGCCATCACAATGCTCCATGACACTTCTCATCACAGTGTTACATGCTCTTGTCATCACAATTCTCCATGCACTTGTCATCGAAATGCTCCATGACACGTGTCATAGTAAGCTCCATGTGCTTTTCCTCAGAATGGTTCACGAACTTGTCATCAAAATTCTCAATGGCCCTTGTCATCACAATCCTCCATGCCCTTGTCATCAAAATGCTCCATGACTGCTCTCTTCACAGTACTCCATGAACTTCTCATCACAATGCTCCATGCGCTTCTCATCAGAATGCGCCTTGCCCACTGTCATCACAATAAACCAGGAAACTTGTCAGACCAATGCACCATTCCCCTGTCATCAGAATGCTCCATACCCTTGTCATCACGGTGTTCCGTTACTCCAGTCATCACAATCCTTCATGACCTTTGTCATCACAATGGTCCTTGAACTCCTCATCACAAGGTTCTGTGACGTTTGTCACAATGCTCCATGAACTTTTCATCACAATGGACTGTGACCATTGTCATCACAATGTTCCATGCCTTTGTCAGCAGAATGCTCCATGACCCTTGTCATCACAATGCTCCATGCGCTTCTCAGCACAATGCTCCAGGACCCATGTCATCAAAATGCGCCATGCACTGGTCCTCACAATGCTCCACAGCCTTGTCATCACAATGCTCCATAAACCTTGTCATCACAATGCTCCATAAACCTTGTCATCACAATGCTCCATGCACTTCTCATCAAAAAGCTTTCTCACCACTGATATCACAATGTTCCATCACTAGTCATCACAATACTCCCTCACCACTGTCTTCACAATTTTCCATGACATCCGTCATCCCAGTGCTACATGCCTTATCATCACCATGCTCCATGACCCCTGACATCAAAATGTTCCATATCCTCTGTCATTAAAATGCTCCATCACCCTTTTCATCACAAGGCTCCAAGACCCCTGACATCACAATGTTCCATAACCACTGTCATCAAAATGTTCCATGACACTTTTCATCAAATGGTTCCATGACCCTGTCATCACAATGCACCATGTCCATCATCATAATGCTTCATGCTATCGTCATCACAATGACATCAATATGCTCCATGACCTCTGTCATCAAAATGCTCCAAACCCTTGTGATCACAATGTTCCATAACCATTGTCATCACAATGCACCATGACACTCATCATCACAATTATCCATGGTCTTCTCATCACAGGACTCCATGACCTTTGTCATCACAATGCTCAATACACTTGTCATCACAATGCTCCCTGACACTTGTCATCAGTATGCTCATTGAACCCTGTCATGACAAGGCTCCATGCCTTTTTCATCACAATGATCCATACCATTTTCATCACAATGCTCCAAGACCACTGTAATCACAATGCTCCATGACCTTTAATCACAAAGCTCCATGATGCATGTCATCAGAATGCTCCATGGCCTTCTCATCACAATGCTCCGTGTCCTTATCATCACAGTGCTCCAAAACCCCAGCCATCTCAATGCTCTGTGACTCCTGTCATCACAAGGCTTCATGACATTTGTCATCACAATGGTCCATGACCTCGTCACACAAGGCTCTGTAACCTTTCGCACCACAATGCTCCATGAACTTTTCATAACAATGCTCTGTGATCCTTGTCATCACCATGCTCCATGACTTTGTCAGCACAGTTCTCCATGAGCCTTGTCATCACAATGCTCCATGCGCTTGTGAGCACAATGCTCCATAACCCATGTCATCACAATGCGCCATGCGCTTCTCATCAAAATGCTCCACATTCTTGTCATTACAGTGCTCCAAAAACCTTGTCATCACAATGCTCCATGCACTTCTCATCAAAATGCCCTCTCCCCCCTGTCATCACAATGTTCCATGATCCCTGTCATTACAATGATACATGACCTTATCATCACAATGCTCCATGAACACTGACATCACAATGTTCCATAACTCCTGTCATCAAAATCCTCCATGACCCTTAGCATCACAATGCTCCATGACCCCTGACATAACAGTGTTCCATAACCACTGTCATCAAAATATTCCATGATATTTTTCATCAAATTGCTCCATGACCCTGTTATCAAAATGCTCCCTGCCCTTCTCATCACAATGCACCACGACCTTGTCATCAAATTGCTCCATGAACTTTGTCATCACAATGCTCCATGACCCTTGGCATCACAATGCTCCATGCCATTTTCATCACAATGCTCCATGACCCCTGTAATCACAATGCTCCATGCACCTTTTCATCAGAATGCTCCATGAGACTTGTCATTACAAGGCTCCATGGTTTTCTCATCACAATGCCCCAGGACATTGTCATCACAATACTCCATTCCCTTGTCATCACAATGCCCCATTACCCCTGTCATCACAATACTCCATGAATATTTTCAGCCCAATGCTCCATGACCTTCTTATCACAATGCTCCTTGACCCTGTCATCACAATGCTCCATGACCACTGTCATCACAGCGCTCCATGACCTCTGACAACACAATGATCTCGGAATCTTGTCATCAAAATGCTCCATGACCCTTGTCATCACAGTGCTCCATGCCCTTTTCATCACATTGCTCCATGAGGCCTCTCATCACATTGCTCCATGCCCTCGTCATTACAATCCTACATGACCCATGTATCACAGTGTTCCATGCCCTTGTCATCACAATGCTCTATTCCCACTCTCATCACAATAATCCATGAAACTTTTCATACCAATGCTCGATGCCCTTGTCATCACAATGCTCCATTGCCCATGTCATAACAATGTTCCATGACCCCTGCCATCACAATGTTCTATGGCCTTTTCATCACAAGGATCCAATACCCCTGTAATCACAATGCTCCATGCCCCTTTTCATCAGAATGCTCCATGAGAATTGTCATCACAAGGCTCCATGGTCCTCTCATCACAATGCTCCAGGACCTTGTCATCACAATGGTCCATGCCCACGTCATCAAAAGGCTCTGAGAAATTTGTCACCACAATGCTCCATGAAATTTTCATCACAATGCTCTTTTACCCATGACATCACTATGCTTCATGTCTTTGTGAGCACAATTCTCCATGACAATTTTCATCACAATGCTCCATGCGCTTGTCCGCAGAATGCCCCATGACCTGTGTCATCACAATGCGCCATGTGCTTGTCATCACAATGCTCCACAACCTTGTCATCACAGTGCTCCATAAACCTTGTCATCACAATGCTCCATGCACTTCACATCAAAATGCTCTCCCACCACTGATATCATAATGTTCCATCACTAGTCATCACAATACTCCCTCACCCCTGTCATCACAATGTTCCAGAACCCCTGTCATCAAAATGCTCCATGGCCCTTTTCATCATAATCCTTCATGACCCCTGACATCACAATGTTCCATAACCCCTGTCATCAAAATGTCCCATGAAAATTTTCATCAAATTGCTCCATGACCCTTTCATCACAATGATCCCTGGTCTTCTCAACACAGTTCACAACGTGCTTGTCATCAAAATGCTCCATTACCTTTGTCATCACAAAGCTACATGACCCTTGGCATCACAATGCTCCATGCCATTGTCATCAAAATCCTCCATGAACACTCTCATCACATTGTTCCATGCCCTTGTCATCACAGGCTCCGTGACGCTTTTCATCACAATGCTCGATGCTCTTCTTAACACAATGCTCCATGCCCTTGTCATTACAATCCGCCATGACCCATGTATCACAGTGTTCCGTGCCCTTGTCATCACACTGCTCCATGCCCCCTCTCATCACAATATACCATGAAGCATTTCAGACCAATGCTCCATGCCCTTGTCATCAAAATGCTCCATTACCCCTGTTATAACAATGCTCCATGACACCTGCCATTACAATATTCCACGGCCTTGTCATCAAAAGGCTCCATAACTCTTGTCATCACAATGCCCCATGAGGCTGGTCATCACAATTATCAGTGGTCTTCCCATCACAATGCTCCATGATCTTTGTCATCACAATGCTCAATACACTTATCTTCACAATGCTCCTTGAAACTTCTCATCAGTATGCTACTTGAACCCTGTGTTGACAAGGCTCCACGCAATTTTCATCACAATGATCCATGTCCTTGTCATCACAGAGCTCCATGATGCATGTCATCAGAATGCTCCATGGCCTTCACATCACAATGCTCCATGCCCTTGTCATCACAATGCTACAAATCCCCTGTAATCACAGTGCTCCATGCACCTTTTCATCAGAAAGCTCCATGACACTTGTCATCACAAGGCTCCATGGTCCTCTCATCACAATGCTCCAGGACCTTGTCATCACAGTGCTCCATTCCCTTGTCATCACAATGCTCAATGACCCCTGTCATCACAATACACTATGTACATTTTCAGCCCAATGCTCAATGACCGTCTCATTACAATGCTCCATGACCCAGGTCATCACAATGGTGCATGCCCTCGTCATCAAATGGCTCTGTGACATTTGTCAACACAATGCCCCATGAAATTTTCATGACAATGTTCTCTTACTCATGTCATCACTATGCTCCATGCCTTTGTCAGCACAATGCTCCATGACCCTTGTCATCACAATGCTCCATGTGCCTGTCCGCACAATGCCCCATGACCTGTGTCATCACAATGCGACATGCGCTTGTCATCACAATGCTCCACAACCTTGTCATCACCGTGCTCCATAAACCTTGTTGTCACAATGCTCCATGAACTTCCCATCGAAAGGCTCTCCCATCACTGATATCCTAATGTTCCATCACTAGTAATCACAATACTCCCTCACCCCTGTCATCACAATGTTCCATGAACCCTGTCATCACAATGCTCAATGACACTTTTCATCACAATGCTCCCTGACCCCTGACATCACAATGTTCCATAACCCCTGTCATCAAAATGTCCCATGACACTTTTCATCAAATTGCTCCATGACCCTTTCATCACAATGCTCACTGCCCTTCTCATCACAGTGCACCACGCCCTTGTCATCAAAACCCTCCATGACCTTTGTCATCACAAAGCTCCGTGACCCTTGGCATCACAATGCTCCATGCCATTGTCATCAAAATGCTCCATGAAACCTCTCAACACATTGTTACCTGTCCTTGTCATCACAGGCTCCATGATGCTTTTCATCACAATGCTTGATGCTCTTCTTAACAGAAAGCTCCAATGCTTGTCATTACAATCCTCCATGACGCATGTATCACAGTGTTCCGTGCCCTTGTCATCACAATGCTCCATGCACCGTCTCATCACAATAATCCATGAAAATTTTCAGACCAATGCTCCATGCCCTTGTCATGAAAATGCTCCATTACCACTGTTATAACAATGCTCCATGAAAACTGCCATTACAATGTTCCACGGACTTCTCATCACAAGGCTCCATGACCCTTGTCATCACAATGCTCCAAGACCCCTGTAATCACAATGCTCCGTGCCTCCAGTCATCACAGTGCTTTATGAACTTTGTCATCACAATGGTCCATGCTTTCATCATCACACGTCTCTGTGACTTTGTCACCACAATGCTCCATGAACTTTTCATAACAATGCTCTCTGACCCTTGTCATCAGAATGCTCTATGCCTTTCTCAGCACAGTGCTCCATCCCCCTTTTCATCACAATGCTCCATGTGCTTGTCAGCACATTGCTCCATGACCCATGTTATCACAATGTGCCATGCGCTTGTCATCACAATGCTCCACAACCTTGTCATCACAATGCTCCATAAACCCTTGTCATCACAATGCTCCATGCACTTCTCAACAAAATGCTCTCTCACAACTGATATCACTATGTTCCATTACTAGTCATCACAATACTTCCTCACCCCTGTCATCACAATGTTCCATGACTCCTGACATCACTATGTTCCATAACCCCTGTCATCAAAATGCTCCATGACCCTTTTCAGCAAAATGCACCATGACCCCTGACATCACAATGTTCCATAACCCATATCATCAAAATCTTCCATGACCTTTTTCATCAAATTGCTCCTCGACTCTGTCATCACAATGCTCCCTTCCCTTCACAACACAATGCACCACGCCTTTGTCATCAAAATGCTCCATGACATTTGTTGTCACATATCTCCATGACAGTTGGCATCACAATGCTCCATGCCATTGTCTTCAAGATGCTCCATGAACCCTCTGATCACATTGTTCCATGCCCTTGTCATCACAAAGCTACATGACATTTGTCATCACAATGCTCGATGCCCTTCTCATCACAATGCTCCATGCCCTTCTCATTGCAATCCTCCATGACCCATGTATCACAGTGTTCCGTGCCCTTGTCATCACAATGCCCCCTGCCCACTCTCATCACAATAATCTATGAAATTTTCAGACCAATGCTCCCTGCCCTTGTCATCACAAAGCTCCATGACCCCTGACATCACAATGTTCCATATCCCCTGTCATCAAAATTATCCATGTCCCTTTTCATCAAATTGTTCCATGACCCTGTCATCACAATGTTCCCTGCCCTTCTCATCACAATGCACAACGCCATTGTCATCAAAATGCTCCATGACCTTTGTCATCACAAAGGTCCATGACTCTCGTCATCAAAATTTTCCATCGACTTCTCATCACAGTGCTCCATGACCTTTGTCATCACAATGCTCAATACACTGGTCATCACAATGCTCCCTGACACATGTCATCAGTATGCTCCTTGAACCCTGTCATGACAACGCTCCATGCCTTTTTCATCACAATGATCCATGCCCTTTTCATCACAATGCGCCATGCCATTGTCATCACAATACTCCACAAGCTTATCATCAGAATGCTCCGTGACCCTTGTCATCACAATGCTCCACGACCACTGTCATCACAATGTTCCATGACCCCTGTCATCACAATGCTCCATGACAACTGTCATCAGAATGCTCCATGCCCCTTGTCATTACAGTGCTCCATGAAGCTCGTCATCACAGTTATTCATGGCCTTCTCATCACAGTGCTCCACGGTCTTGCTATCACAATGCTCCATTCCCTGGTAATCACAATGCTCCATTCCCTGGTAATAACAATGCTCCATGTCCCTTGTCATCAGAGTTATCCAAGTCCTTGTCATCACAATGCTCCATGACACTTCTCATCACAATGTTACATGCACTTGTCATCAAAATTTTCCATGAAATTTTCATCTCAATGCCATATGACCCCTGTCATAGCAAGCTCTATGCCTTTGTCATCAAAATTCTTCACGACATTGTCATCAAAATTCTCAGTGTCCATTGTCATCACAATGCTCCATGCTCTTGTCATCACAATGCTCCATGACCCTTGTTATCACAGTGCTCCAAGCCATTGTTAACACAATGCTCCATTACCTTTGTCATCACAATACTCCATGACACCTGGCATCACAATGCCCCATGCCATTGTCATCACAATGGGCCATGACATATGTCATCACAATGCCCCCTGACACCTCTCTTCAAAATACTCTATGACCTTGTCATCACAATGCTCCATGCCCTTGTCATCACAATGCGCCATGCCCACTCTCATCACAATAGTCCATAAATCTTGTCAGAGCAATGCTCTATAACCCTGTCAGGACAATGCTCCATGCCCTTGTCATCACAATGCTCCGTGACCCTGTCATCACAATGCTCCGCGACTCGTCATAACAATGATTCATGACTTTTGTCATGACAAAGGTCCATACACTCGTCATCACAAGTCTTTTTGACTTTGTCACCACAATGCTCCATGAACTTTTCATCACAATGCTCTCTGACACTGGTCATCACCATATTCTATGCCTTCCACAGCACAATGCTCCCTGACCCTTGTCATAAGAGTGCTCCATGTGCTTGTCAGCACATTGCTCCATGACCCATGTTATCACAATGCACCATGTGCTTGTCATCAAAATGTAACCAAGTTGAGGTTCTTGTAAGCAGTGCAGCCCTAAATTTTGGGGTGGCTCTGTCATATTGATTTTCAGTTTTCCCAAGGTATATTCCCTAGCCTGGAAGTACCCTTGGCTCTGTAGCTCTGTTGTTTAATTGTTTTAGAGAACACATTGCACTCCTCCAGAGAGGCGGTTGGCAATTTATATCCTGCCCATCAGCATAACTAGGCACCCTCTTCTCCAGGACCTGTCTTGCCTTTCTGGTTTTTACACATTTTGCAGATGTCCCTTTTGACCGCAGGGAAGTGATACTTCTTTGTACTGCAGAATTGCATTGCCCGCTTTCTTGCTTGGCCAAAAAGGGCGTATGCGTTTCCTCCTGAATATATTCAGGAGGAAACGCATACGCCCTTTTTGGGCAAGTGCATCATTGTTGAAATTGTGCCCCTCTTCCTGTGCTTTAAATGCGATTCCAATGTACTTCTTGAAATCTGTTTCCTGATATTCTGGCTCGATTTCAAGTCCACCTCGTTGCCTTGCCTCAACAGATTTTTGGACGATAGTTGCCCTTTATTACTCTGCCAGTTTGTGAATTGCCGTGCCCCTGAGCTCAATTTTTCAAGTCGTTTTTTGTGAGCTGACCGCATGTCCAAAATTTTGGTTCAGGATCTATACTGGTTCCCGGTGGGTGGCTGAGACTTTGGTTAATTCTTCTTTCTGCCTGGAAATTAGAGTGACATGTGCCCATCCAAATGCCTAACAGCTACTCTCTCATTGGTTGCCCATCTTTCTTTTCATCCTCTGCCTAATTTGCAACATGTGAGAACAAGGAGTTTAAAGGGGCTGTCTCTCCAAGTTGGGAGATTGATAGTAAAGCAGTTGGAAATTCAAACCAAAGCACCAGGAGAGGGACTATTAGTTGAGTTTTAGAAACCTTTCTTATTCACAGTGTGTCCATTCTCTTGGTTTCCTGTATATTTTATAGCTGTATTAATATTCCCTTCAACCTGGAGAGTTGGGAAACTTGGAATGTGTGCCACGTATTATTGCTCTAAATGGTCTGCATTTGCTGACCCAATCTCACCAATCCTCTCAGTCCCAAGTGTCCAGCCTTATGCCACATCCAGCTGTCGTTGTAGATAGGGTCATTCCAGGTTTCATCAGAGCCCCTGAAGGAATTGTAAAGAATTTCCCTATTTTTTTGTTTTGTTTTTGAAATTCATTTTTATAGTTTGTTTGAGCTGATTCTCACTGCCATGTTTATGCCTGTCTAGACACACTTGATTCCCTTACGGAGACCTACGAATACATAGGTTTTAAGATTCTTACTAGACACATATATTCCTCTGTGGGAAATATGGGGTTTTGAGTCCCTTTCACTGAGGAAGGTGTAGGTCTTGTCTATTCCGTATTTGGTTTTTGGAACGGTACCTGTACTAATATCAAACTCTGGTTTTATGCATCACCCCACCACTCCTTCCCCCTTAAGCAGGCATAAGAGTGTTTTCTCAATGTGAGACTCTGTTCTCTTTCGTAACTCAGTTCATGTGTAGCCATGTTTACAGGACCTTCATAAGTGATATTTATGATAAGTTTCTTTTTCTCTGTGACTTATTTCACTTAGAATCATCGTACCTGAATCCACTCATTTTGCTGCTACTGGCCTTATGACATTGATTTCATGGCTGAGGGATATTCCATCATTCGTAAGTACCACAATTTCTTGAACCATTTTTCTCTTTCCTGGGATATTTAAGGTGTACCCAAGTTGAAGTTCTTGTAAGCAGTGCAGCCCTAAATTTTGGGATGGCTCTGTCTTATTGATTTTCAGTTTTCCCAAGGTATCTTCCCTAAACTGGAAGTGCCCTTGGCTCTGTAGCTCTGTTGTTTCCTTGTTTTAGGGAACACAATGCACTCCTCCAGAGAGGCAGTTGGCAATTTACATCCGTCCCATCAGCATAACTAGGCTCCCTGTTCTCCAGGGCCTGTCTTGCCTTTCTGGTTTTTACACATTTTGTGGATGTCCCTTTTGACCGGTGGGAAGTGATACTTCTTTGTAGTGCAGATTTGCATTGCCAACTTGCTTGCTTGGGCAAAAAGGTCGTTTGCGTTTTCTCCTGAATATATTCAGGAGAAAACGCATACGCCCTTCTTGGCCAAGTGCATCATTGTCGAAGTTGTGCCCCTCTTTCTGTGCTTAAAAGGCGATTCCAATGTACCTCTTGAAATCTGTTTCCTGCTATTCTGGCTCGCTTTCAAGTCGGCCTCGTTGCCTTCCCTCAACAGATTTTTGGACGATAGTTTTCCTTTATTACTCTGCCAGTTTGAGAATTGCTATGCCCCAGAGCTCCATTTTTCAACTCGTTTTTTGTGAGCTGACCGCAAGTCCAAAATTTTGGTTCAGGAACTATACTGGTTCCCGGCGGGTGGCTGAGACTTTGGTTAATTCTTCTTCCTGCCAGAACACCAGAGTGACATATGCCCGTCCAAATGCCTAACAGCTACTCTCTCATTGGTTCTCTCTTTTCCCTTTCATCCTCTGCCAAACTGGCAACCTCTGCGAACCAGGAGGTTAAAGGGGCTGTCTCACCAAGTTCGGAGATTGATAGTAAAGCAGTTGTAAATTCAAACAGGAGCACCAGGAGAGGGACTATTATTTGAGTTTTAGAAACCTTTCATTTTCACAGTGTGTCCATTCTCTATGTTTCCCGTACATGTTATAGATTTAGTAGTATTCCCTTCAACGTGGAGAGTTGGGACCCTTGGAATGTGTGCCACGCATTATTGCTTTAAATGGTCTGCATTTGCTCACCGAATCTCACCAATCCTCTCAGTCCCAAGTGTCCAGCCTTATGCCACATCCAGCTGTCGTTGTAGATAGGGTCATTCCAGGTTTCATCAGAGCCCCTGAAGGAAATGTAAAGAAATTCCCTGTTTTTCTGTTTTGTTTTTGAAATTCCTTTTTATAGTGGGTTTGAGCTGATTCTCACTGCCATGTTTATGCCAGTCTAGACACACTTGATTCCCTTACGGTGACATATCAATACAAAGGTTTTAGGATTCTTTCTAGTCAGATATATTCCTCTGCGGCAAGTATGGGGTTTTGAGTCCCTTTCACTGAGGAAAGTGTAAGTCTTGTCTATTCCGTAGTTGGTTTTTGGAATGGTACATGTACTAATATCAAACTCTGGTTTTATGCATCACCCCACCTTTCCTTCACCCTTAAGCAGGCACAAGAGTGTTTTCTAAATGTGAGACTCTGTTCTCTTTCCTAACTCAGTTCATGTGTATCCAGCCATGTTTACAGGACATTCATAAGTGATATCTAATGATAAGTTTCTTTTTCTCTGTGACTTATTTCACTTAGAATCATTGTACCTGAATCCACTCATTTTGCTGCTACTGGCCTTATGACATTGATTTAATGGCTGAGGGATATTCCATCGTATGTAAGTAACACAATTTCTTGAACCATTTTTGTCTTTCCTGGGATATTTAATGTTTTACCCAAGTTGAGGTTCTTGTAAGCAGTGCAGCCCTAAATTTTGGGGTGGCTCTGTCTTATTGATTTTCAGTTTTCCCAAGGTATATTCCCTAGACTGGAAGTGCCCTTGGCTCTGTAGCTCTGTTGTTAAGTTGTTTAAGGGAACACAATGCACTCCTCCAGAGAGGCAGTTGGCAATTTACATCCTGCCCATCAGCATAACTAGGCTCCCTGTTTTCCAGGGCCTGTCTTGCATTTCTGGTTTTTACACATTTTACGGAAGTCCCATTTCACCGGTTGGAAGTGATACTTCTTTGTAGTGCAGATTTGCATTGCCCGCTTGCTTGCTTTGCCAAAAAGGGAGTATGTGTTTTCTCCTGAATATATTCAGGAGAAAATGCATACGCCCTTTTTGGCCAAGTGCATCATTGTCGAAGTTGTGCCCCTCTTCCTGTGTCTTAAAGGTGATTCCAATGTACCTCTTGAAATCTGTTTCCTACTATTCTGGCTCGCTTTCAAGTCCACCTCGTTGCCTTCCCTCAACAGATTTTTGGAAGATTGTTGTCCTTTATTACTCTGCCAGTTTGTGAATTGCTGGGCCCCTGAGCTCCATTTTTCAACTCTTTTTTTGTGAGCTTGCCGCAAGTCCCAAATTTTGGTTCAGGACCTATACTTGTTCCCGGCGGTTGGCTGAGACTTTGGTTAATTCTTATTCGTGCAGGGAAATTAGAGTGAGATGTGCCATCCAAATGCCTAACAGCTACTCTCTCATTGTTACTCCCTCTTCCCTTTCATGCTTTGCCTATTTGGCAACCTGTGCGAACCAGGAGTTTAAAGAGGCTGTCTCTCCAAGTTGGGAGATTGATAGTAAAGCAGTTGGAAATTCAAACTGGAGCACGAGGATAGGGACTATTAGTTGAGTTTTAGTAACCTTTCGTATTCACAGTGTGTCCATTCTCTAGGTTTCCCGTACTTGTTATAGCTGTAGTAATATTCCCTTATATCTGGAAAGTTGGGACCCAAGGAATGGGTGCCACGCATTATTGCTTTAAAGGGTCTGCATTTGCTCACCCAATCTGACCAATCCTCTCAGCCCCAAGTGTCCAGCCTTATGCCACATCCAGCTGTCGTTGTAGATAGGGTCATTCCAGGTTTCATCAGAGCCCCTGAAGGAATTGTAAAGAGTTTCCCTGTATTTTTGTTTTGTTTTTAAATTCTTTTTACCGTTGGTTTCAGATGATTTTCACTGCCATGTTTATGAGAGTGTAGACACACTTGATTCCCTTACAGAGACATATCAATACATAGGTTTTAAGATTCTTATTAGTCAGATATATTCCTCTGCAGAGAATAGGGGTTTTGAGTCCCGTTCACTGAGGAAGGAGTAGGTCTTGTCTATTCTGTATTTGGATTATGGAATGGTACTTGTGCTAATATCAAACTGTGGTTTTATGCTTCTCCCCACCAGTCCTTTCCCCAAAAGCAGGCATAAGAATGTTTTCTATATGTGAGACTCTGTTCTCTTTACTAAATCAGTTCATGTGTACCCATGTTTACATTTCCTTCATAAGTGATATCATATGTCAGAATGCTCCATGGCTCTTGTCATCATAATGCTCCAAGATGCTTGTCACCACGATTATCCATGGTCTTCTCATCACAGTGCTCCACTGTCATGCCATCACATTGATCCATGTCCCTTGCCATCACAATTCTCCACCTCTTTGTCATCACAATATTCCATGACATTTCTCATCACAATTTTACATTCTCTTGTCATCACAATTCTCCGTGCACTTGTCATCGCAATGCACCCTGAAACCTGTCATAGCAAGCTCCATATGCATGTCATCACAATACTTCATGACATTGTTATAAAAATTCTCAATGACCCTTGACATCACAATAATCCCTGCCATTGTCATCACAATTCTCCATGACACTTGTCATCACAATGCTGCAAGCCCTTGTCATTACAATGCTCCATGACCGTTGTCATCACAATGCTCCAAGACCGCTGTAATCACAATTCTCCATGCCACTTTTCATCTCAATGCTCCATGAACAGTGTCATCACAATTCACTATGACCATCATCATAATGATTCATGCTTTTGTCATCACAATGAAATCAAAATGCTCCATGTCCTCTGTCATCACAATGCTCCAAACCTTTCTGATCACAATGTTCCCTAACACTTGTCATCACATGCCCCATGACGCTCGTCATCACAATTATGCAAGGTCTTCTCATCACAATGCTCCATGACCTTTGTCACCACAATGCTCAATACACTTGGCATCAAAATGCTCGCTGACAGTTGTCATCAGTATGCTCCTTGAACACTCTCCTGACAAGGCTCCATGCCTTTTTCATCACAAAGATCCATTCCCTTTTCATCACAATGCTCCAAGACCCCTGTTAACACAATGCTCCGTGACTCCAGTCATCACAGTGCTTCATGACACTTATCATCAAAATGGTCCATGACCTCGTCACACAAAGCTCTGTGATCTTTGTCACCACAATGCTCCATGAAATTTGTATCACAATGCTCTGTGACCCTTGTCATCACAAAGCTCCATGCCTTTGTCAGCACAATGCTCCATGAACCTTGTCATCACAATGCTCGATGCGCATGTCAGCACAATGCTCCGTAACCCATGTCATCACAATGCACCATGCACCTGTCATCACAATGCTCCACATCCTTGTCATCAAAATGCTCCATAAACCTTGTCATCACAAAGCTCCATGCTCTTCTCATCAAAATGCTCTCTCACCACTGATATCACAATGTTCCATCACTAGTCATCACAATACTCCTCACCCCTGTCATCACAATATTCCATGACCCCTGTAATCACAATTCTCCATGCCATTGTCATCACAAAGCTCCATGACGCATGTCATCAGAATGCTCCATGGTCTTCTCATCACAATGCTCCATGCCCTTGTCATCACAATGCTCCAACACCCCTGTAATCACAATGCTCCATGCCCCTTTTCATCTCAATGCCCCATGAGTACTGTCATCAAAATGCACTGTGCCCATCACCATAATATTTCATGCTATTTTCATCACAATGAAATCAAAATGCTCAATGACCTCTGTCATCACAATGCACCAAACCCTTCTGATCAAAATATTCCATAACACTTCTCATCACAATGCTCCATGAACTTTGTCATCACAATGCTCAATACACTTATCATCACAATGCTCCCTGAAATTTGTCATCACTGTGCTCCTTGAACCCTGTCATGACAAGGCTCCATGCATTTTTCATCACAATGATCCATTCCCTTTTCATCACAATGCTCCAACACCCTGTAATCATAATGCTCCATGTCCTTGTCATCACAAAGCTCCATGACGCATGTCCTAAGAATGCTCCATTGCCTTCTCATCACAATGCTCCATGCCTTGTAATCACATTGCTTCAAAACCCCTGTAATCACAATGCTCCATGCACCTTTTCATCACAATGTTCCATGCCTTGTAATCACATTGCTTCAAAACCCCTGTAATCTCAATGCTCCATGCACATTTTCCTCAGAATGCTCCATGACCCTTTTCATCAAAATGCTCCATTACCCCTGACATCACAATGTTCCATTAACCCTGTCATCAAAATATTCCATGACACTTTTCATCAATTTGCTCCATGACCCTGTCATCACAATGCTCCCTGCCCTTCTCATCACAATGCACCACGACCTTGTCATCAAAATGCTCCATGACCTTTGTCATCACAAAGCTCCATGACACTTGGCATCAAAATACTCCATGCCATTTCATCACAATTCTACATGAAACCTCTCATCATATTGCTCCATGCCCTTGTCACCACAATGTTCCATGACGCTTGTCATCACAGTGCTCGATGCTCTTCTCATCACAATGCTCCATGCCCTTGTCATTACAATCCTCCATGACACATGTATCACAGTGTTCCGTGCCCTAGTCATCACAATGTTCCATGCCGAATTTCATCACAATAATCCATGAAATTTTCAGACCAATGTTCCATGTCTTGTGATCACAATGCTCCATTACCCCTGTCATAACAATGCTCCATGATCCCTGCCATCACAATATTCCACCGCCTTGGCATCCAAGGCTCCAAGACCCTTGTCATCACAATGCTCCATGACGCCTGTAATCACAATGCTCCATGCCCCTATTCATCAGAATGTTCCATGAGACTTGTCATCACAAGGCTCCATGGTCTTCTCATCACACTGCTCCAGGACTTTGCCGTCACAATGCTCCATTCCATTGTCATCACAATGCTCCTTGACCACTGTCATCACAATACTCCATGAACAATTTCAGGCCAATGCTCCATGACCTTCTCATCACAGTGCTCCATGACCCCTCTCATCACAATGCTCCATGACACCTGTCATCACAATGCTCCATGCCCCTTGTCATTAGAGTGATCCATGACGCTCTTCATCATAATTATCCATGGTCTTTTCATCACAATGCTCCACGGTCTTGCTATCACAATTTTCCTTGCCCTGTTCATCACAATGCTCCATGTCCCATGTCATTACAATTCTCCACGTCCTTGTCATCACAATGCTTCGTGACACTTCTCATCACAATGTTACATGATCTTGTCATCACAATTCTCCATGCACTTGTCATTGCAAAGCTCTATGACCACTGTCATAGCAAGCTCCATGCGCTTGTCATCACAATGCTTCATGACGTTGTCATCAAAATTCTCGATGGCCCTTGTCATCACAATGCTCCATGCCCTTGTCATCACAATGCTCCATGATGCTTGTCATCACAATGTTCAAAGCACTTGTCATCAAAATGCTCCATTACCTTTGTCATCACAATCTTCCATGACACTTGGTATTACAATGCTCCATGCCATTGTCATCACAATGGACAATGACATATGTCATCACAATGCTCCCTGACACCTGTCTTCACAATAATCCATGAGCTTCTCATCACAATGTTCCATGCCCTTGTCATCAAAAGGCGCCATGCCCACTCTCATCACAATAATCCATAAATCTTGTCAGAACAATGCTCCATGACCCCTGTCATCACAATGCTCCGTGACTCCAGTCATCACAATATTTCATGACTTATCTCATCACAATGGTCCATGCCCTCGTCACACAAGGCTCTGTGATCATTTTCACCACAATGCTCCATGAATATTTCATCACAATGCTCTGGGTCCCTTGTCATCAAAATGCTCCATGCCTTTGTCAGCACAATGCTCCATGACACTTGTCATCGATATGCTCCATGCGCTTGTCAGCACAATGCTCCATGACCCCTGTCATGAAAATGCGCCATGCGCTTGTCATCACAGTACTCCACATCCTTATCATTCTATGCTCCATAACACTTGTCATCACAATGCTCCATGCACTTCTCATCAAAATGCTCTCTGACCACATATATCAAAATGTTACATCACTAGTCATCACAATACTCCCTCACCCCTGTCATCACAGTGTTCCATGACCCCTTTCATCACAGTGCTACATGCCCTTATCATCACAATGCTCCATGACCCCTGACATCACAATGTTCCATTACCCCTGTCACAAAATACTCCATGACCCATTTCATCACAATGCTTCATGACCCCTGACATCACAATGTTCCATAAACCCTGTCATCAAAATATTCCATGACCCTTTTCATCCAATTGCTCCATGACCCTGTCATCACAATGTTCCCTGTCCTTCTCATCTCAATGCACCATGCCCTTGTCATCAAAATGCCCCATGACCTTTGTCATCACAAAGCTCCATGACCCTTTGCATCACAATGCTCCATGCCAATGTCATCACAATGTTCAATGAAATCTCTCATTCCTATGCTCCATGCGCTTGTCATCACAATGCTCCATTATACCTGTCATAACAATGCTTCATGACCCCTGCCATAAAAATTTTCAACGGTCTTGTCATCACAAGTCTCCATGACCCTTGTCATCACAATGCACCATGCCCATTATCATAATGATTCATGCTATTGTCATCACAATGAAATCAAAATGCTCCATGTCCTCTGTCATCACAATGCTCCAAACCTTTCTGATCACAATGTTCCATAACACTTGTCATCACATGCCCCACGACGCTCGTCATCACAATTATGCAAGGTCTTCTCATCACAATGCTCCATGTCCTTTGTCACCACAATTCTCAATACACTTGGCATCACAATGCTCGCTGACAGTTGTCATCAGTATGCTCCTTGAACACAGTCATGACAAGGCTCCATGCCTTTTTCATCACAATGATCCATTCCCTTTTTATCACAGTGCTCGAAGACCCCTGTTATCACAATGCTCCATGACTCCAGTCAACACAATGCTTCATGACGCTTGTCATCACAATGGTCAATGACCTCGTCACACAAAGCTCTGTGACCTTTGTCACCACAATGCTCCATGAAATTTTTATCACAATGCTCTGTGAACCTTGTCATCACAAAGTTCCATGCCTTTGTCAGCACAATGCTCCATGACCCTTGTCATCACAATGCTCGATGTGCGTGTCAGCACAATGCTCCACATCCTTGTCATCAAAATGCTCCATAAACCTTGTCATCACAATGCTCCATGCACTTCTCCTCAAAATGCCTTTTCACCACTGATATCACAATGTTCCATCACTAGTCATCACAATACTCCCTCACCCCTGTCATCACAATATTCCAGGAGCCCTGTAATCACAATTCTCCATGCCCTTGTCATCACAAAGCTCCATGACACATGTCATCAGAATGCTCCATGGACTTCTCATCACAATGCTCCATGCCCTTGTCATCACAATGCTCCAAGACCCCTGTAATCACAATGTTCCATGCCCCTATTCATCAGAATGCGCCATGAGACTTGTCATCACAAGGCTCCATAACCCTTGTCATCGCAATGTTCCAAGCCCTTGACCTCAAAATGCTCCATTACATTTGTCATCACAATCCTCCATGACACTTGGTATAAAAATGCTCCATGCCATTGTCATCACAATGGACAATGACATATGTCATCACAATGCTCCCAGACACCTGTCTTCTCAAAACTCCATGATCTTGTCATCACAATGTTCCATGCCCTTGTCATCACAATGCGCCATGCCCACTGTCATCAAAATAATCCATGAAACATGTCAGACCAATGCTCCATGCCCCTGTCATCACAATGCTCCATGCCCTTGTGATCACAATGCTCCATGACCCCTGTCATCACAATGTTCCTTGACTCCAGTCATCACAATTCTTCATGACCTTTGTTCTCACAATGGTCCATGCCCTCGTCACACAAGGCTCTGTCACCTTTGTCACCACAATGCTCCATGCCCTTGTCATCTCAATGCTCCATGCCCACTGTCATCACAATAATCCATGAAACTTGTCAGACCAATGTTCCATTCCCCTGTCATCACATTGCTCCATGCCCTTGTCATCACAATGCTCCATGACCCCTGTCATCACAATGCTCCATGACTCCAGTTATCACAATGATTCATGACCTTTGTCCTCACAATGGTCCATGCCCTCGTCACACAAGGCTCTGTGATCTTTGTCACCACAATGCTCCATGAAATTTTCATCACAATGCTCTCTGTCCCTTGTCAGCACAATGCTCCATTACCGTTGTCATCACAATCCTCCATGACACTTGGCTTCACAATGCTCCATGCAGTTGTCATCACAATGCACCATGACATATGTCATCACAATGCTCCCTGACACCTGTCTTCACAATACTCATGACCTGGTAATAACAATGCTCCATGCCCTTGTCATCACAATGTGCCATGCCCACTATCATCACAATAATCTATGAAACTTGTCAGACCAATGCTCCATGCCCCTATCATCACAATGCTCCATGCCTTTGTCATCACAGTGCTCCGTGACTCCAGTCATCACATTTCCTCATGACCTTTGTCATCGTAATGGTCCATGCCCTCCTCATCACAGTGCTCTTTGAAATTTGTCACCATAATGCTCCATGAACTTTTCATCACAATGCTCTGTGACCCTTGTCATCACAATGCTCCATGCCTTTGTCAGCAGAGTGCTCCATGACCCTTGGCATCACAATGCTCCATGCCATTGTCATCACAATGCTTCATGAAGCCTCTCATCACATTGCTCCATGCCCTTGTCATCGCAAAGCTCCATGACGCTTGTCATCACAATGCTGGATGCCCTTCTCTTCACAATGCTCCATGACCTTGTCATTACAATCCTCCATGACCCATGTATCACAGTGTTCCGTGTCCTTGTCATCACAATGCTCCATGCCCACTCTCATCACAATAATCCATGAAAATTTTCAGACAAATGCTCCAGGACCTTGTCATCACAAAGCTCCTTGACGCATGTCATCAGAATGCTCCATGGCCTTCTCATTCACAATGCTCCATGCCCTTGCCATCACAATGCTCCAAGACACCTGTAATCACAATGCTCCATGTCCCTTTTCATCTCAATGATCCATGAACCCTGTCATCACACTGCACTATGCCCATCATCAAAATGCTCCATGCTATTGTCATCACAATGAAATCAAAATGCTCCATGACCTCTGTCATCACAATGCTCCAAACCCTTGTGATCACAATGTTCCATAACACTTGTCATCACAACGCCCCATGACGCTCGTCTTCACAATTATCCATGGTCTTCTCATCACAATGTTCCATGACCTTTGTAATCACAATGCTCAATACACTTGTCATCACAATGCTCCCTGACTCCTGCCATCAGTATGCTCCTTGAACACTGTCAAGACAAGGCTCCATGCCTTTTTCATTACAATGATCCATGCCATTTTCATCACAATGCTCCAAGACCCCTGTAGCACAATGCTCCTTGCCCTGGTCATCACAAAGCTCCATGACACATGTCATCAGAATGCTCCTTGGACATCTCTCACAATGCTCCATGCCCTTGTAATCACAATGCTCCAAGACCCCTGTAATCACAATGCTCCGTGCCCCTTTTCATCAGAATGCTCCATGAGACTTCTCATCACAAGGCTCCATGGTCTTCTTATCAGAGTGCTCCAGGACCTTGTCATCACAATGCTCCATGACCCATTTCATCAGAATACTCCATGAATATTTTCAGCTCAATGCTCCGTGATCTTCTCATTACAATGCTCCATGACCCCTGTCATCACAATGCTCCATGTTCCTTGATATCAAAATGATCCATGACCTCTGTCATCACAGTGCTCCAAACCCTTGTGATCACATTGTTCCATAACACTTGTCATCACAACGCTCCATGATGCCTGTCATCACAATACTCCATGCCCTTGTCATCACAATGCTCCATGAACTTGGTCATCACAATGCTCAATACACTTGTCATCACAATGCTCCCTGACACTTGTCGTCAGAATGTTTCTCGAACCCTGTCATGGAAAGGCTCTATGCCTTTTTCATCACAATGCTCCATGCCCTTTTCATCACAATGCTCCATGCCATTGTCATCACAATACTCCACAAGCTTGTCATCAGAATGCTCCGTGACCCTTGTCATCACAATGCTCCATGACACCTGTCATCACAATTCTCCATGCCCCTTGTCATTACAGTTCTCCATGACGCTCGTCATCACAATTATCCATGGTCTTCTAATCACAATGTTCCACTGTCTTGCAATCACAATGCTCCATGTCCCTTGAATTTACAATGTTACATGCTCTTGTAATCACATTGTCCATGCACTTGTCATCGCAATGCTCCATGACCCCTGTCATAGCAAGCCTCATGTGCTTTTCATCACAGTGCTTCACGAACTTGTCATCAAAATTCTCAAAAGCCCTTGTCATCACAATGCTCAATGCACTTTTCATCACAATGCTCCATGACCATTGTCATCACAGTGCTCCAAGCCCTTGTCATCACAGTGCTCCATTACCTTTGTAGTCACAATCCTCCATGACAATTGTCATCACAATTCTCCATGCCATTGTCATCACAATGGAACATGACATATGCCATCACAATGAACCCTGACACCTGTCTTCACAATACTCCATGACCTTGTCATCACTATGCTCCATGCCCTTGTCATCACAATGCGCCATGCCGACTGTCATCACAATAATCCATGAAACTTGCCAGACCAATGTTCCATGCCGCTGTCATCACAATGCTCCATTCCCTTGTCATCACAATGCTCTGTGACTCCAGTCATCACAATACTTCATGACATTTTTCATCACAATGATCCATGCCCTCGTCATCACAAGGCTCTGTGAACTTTGTCACCACAATTCTCCATGATCTTTTCATCCCAATGCTCTCTGAGCCTTGTCATAACAACGCTCCATGCCTTTGTCAGCACAATGCTCCATGACCCTTGTTATCACAATGCTCCATGTGCTTGTCAGAACAATGCTCCATGACCCATGTCACCACACTGTGCCATGCACTTGTCATCACAATGCTCCCCAAACTTGTCATCACAATGCTCCATAAACATTGTCATCACAAAGCTCCATGCACTTCGAATCAAAATGCTCTCTCACCACTGATAACTCAATTTTCCATCACTAGTCATCACAATACTCCCTCACCCCTGTCATCACAATGTTACACGGCCTTGTCATCACAAGGCTCCATGACCCGAGTAATCACAATGCTCCAGACCCCTTTTCATCTCAATGCTCCATGAACCCTGTCATCACAACGAACCATGCCCATCATCATAATGCTTCATGCTATTGTCATCACAATGAAATCAAAATGCTCCATGACCTCTGTCATCACAATTCTCCCAACACTTGTGATCTCAAAGCTCCATAACACTTATCATCACAACGCCCCATGAGGCTCGTCATCACAATTATCCATGCACTTCTCATCACAATGTTCCATGACCTTTGTCATCACAATGCTCAATACACTTGTCATCACAATGCTCCCTGACACTTGTCGTCAGTATGCTCCTTGAACCCTGCCATGACAAGGCTCCATGCATTTTTCATGACAATGATCCATGCCCTTTTCATCACAATGCTCCAAGACCCTTGTAATCACAATGATCCCTGCCTGTTTTCTTCAGAATGCTCCATGAGACTTCTCATCACAAGGCTCCATGGTCTTCTCATCAGAGTGCTCCATGCCCTTGTCATCACAATTCTCTATGACCCCTTTCATCAGAATACTCCATGAACATTTTCAGCTCAATGCTCCATGATCTTCTCATCACAATGCTCCATGACACCTGTCATCACAAAGCTCCATGACACCTGTCATCACAATGCTCCAGGCCCCTTGTCATTACAGTTCTCCATGACACTCGTCATCACAATTATCCATGGTCTTCTCATCACAATGCTCCACCGTCTTGCCATCACAATGCTCGATGCCCTGGTCATCACAATGCTCCAGGTCCCTTGTCATCACAATTCTCCTCTTCCCTGTGATCACAGTGCTCCATGATACTTCTCATCACAATGTTACATGCTCTTTTCATCACAATGTTCCATGCCCTTGCAATCACAATGCTTCATGACCGTTGTCATAACGATGTTAAAAGCCCTTGTCTTCACAATGCTCCATTACCTTTGTCACAACATTCCTCCATGACACTTGTCATCACAATGCTGCAAGCCATTGTCATCACAATGCACCATGATGCATGTCATCACAATGCTCCCTGACACCTGTCTTCACAGTAATCCATGATCTTGTCATCACAAAGCTACATTCCCTTGTCATCACAAGGCACAATGCCCAATGTCATCACAATAATCCATGAAATTTGTCAGACCAATGCTCCATGCCCCTGTCATCACAATGCTCCATGCCCTTGTCATCACAATGCTCCATGACCCCTGTCATCACAATGCTCCGTGACTCCAGTCATCAAAGTGCTTCAAGACTTTGTCATCACAATGGTCCGTGCCCTCATCATCACAAGTCTCTGTGACCTTTTTCACCACAATGCTCCATGAACTTTTCATCACAATTCTCTTTGACCCTTGGCATCACAATGCTCCCTGCCATTGTCATCACAATGCTTCATGAAGCCTGTCATCACATTTCTCCATGCCATTGTCATCACAAAGCTCCATGACGCTTGTCATCACAATGCTCGATGCACTTCTCATCACAATGCTCCATGACCTTGTCATTACAATCCTCCATGACCCATGTATCACAGTGTTCCGTGGCCTTGTCATCAAAATGCTCCATGCCCACTCTCATCACAATAATCCATGAAAATTTACAGACAAATGCTCCATGCCCTTGTCATCACAGTGCTCCCCAAACTTGTCATCTCAATGCTCCATAAACATTGTCATCACAAAGCTCCATGCATTTCGCATCAAAATGCTCTCTCACCACTGATATCACAATTTTCCATCACTAGTCATCACAATACACCCTCACCACTGTCATCACAATGTTCCAGGGCTTTGTCATCACAAGGCTCCATGACCCGAGTAGTCACAGTGCTCCATACCCCTTTTCATCTCAATGCACCAGGAACCCTGTCATCACAACGAACCATGTCCATCATCATAATGCTTCATGCTATTGTCATCACAATGAAATCAAAATGCTCCATGATCTCTGTCATCACAATGCTCCAAACACTTGTGATCACAATGTTCCATAACACGTGTCATCACAATGCCCCATGACGCTCCTCATCACAGTTATCCATGGTCCTCTCAGCACAATGCTCCATGAACTTTGTCATCACAATGCTCAATACAATTGTCATCACAATGCTCCCTGACACTTGACGTCAGAATGCTCCTTGATCCCTGTCATGAAAAGGTTCCATGCCTTTTTCATCACAATGCTCCATGCCTTTTTCATCACAATGCTCCATGCAATTGTCATCACAATACTCCACAAGCTTGTCATCAGAATGATCCTCGACCCTTGTCATCACAATGATCCATGACCCTTGTCATCACAATTCTCCATGCCCCGTGTCATTATAGTTCTCGATGACACTCGTCATCAAAATGCTCCATGGTCTTGCCATCACAATGCTCCATGACCTGGACATCACAATGCTCCATGTCCCTTGTCATCACAATGCTCCATGCGCTTCTCAGCACAATGCTCCATGACCCATGACATCACAATGTGCCAAGCGTTTCTCATCACAATGCTCCACCACCTTGTCATCACAATGCTCCATAAACCTTGTTATCACAATGCACCATGCACTTCTCATCCAAATGCTCTCTCACCACTAATATCACAATGTTCCATCACTAGTCATCACAATACGCCCTCACCCCTGTCATCACAATGTTCCATGACCCCTGTAATCAAAATGCTCCATGCCATTGTCATCACAAAGCTCCATGATGCATGTCATCAGAATGTTCCATGGCCTTCTCATCACAATGCTCCATTCCCTTGCCATCACAATGCTCCATTACACTTGTCATCACAATGCTCCATGACCAGTGTCATCACAGCGCTCCATGACCGCAGACAACACAATGTTCTGGGACTCTTGTCATCAAAATGCTCCATGACACTTGTCATCAAAATGATCCATGTGCTTGTCATCCCAATGCTCCATTACACCGGTAATCAGAATGCTCCCTGACGCTTGTCATCCCAGTGCTCCATGACCCTTGACATCACAATGTTCCATGTCATTGTCATCACAGTGCTCCAAGAACCCTCTCATCACATTGCTCCATGCCCTTGTCATCACAAAGCTCCATGACGCTTGTCATCACAATGCTCGATGCTCTTCTCATCACAGTGCTCCATGCCCATATAATTACAATCGTCCATGATCCATGTATCACCGTGTTCCTTGCGCTTGACATCACATTTCTCCATGCCCACTCTCATCACAATAATCCATGAAAATTTTCAAACAAATGCTCAATGCCCTTGTCATCAAAAGGCTCCATTACCCGTGTCATAAGAATGCTCCATGACCCCTGACATCACAATGTTCCACGGCCTCGCCATCACAAGGCTCCCTGACCCTTGTCATCACAATTCCCCAAGAACCCTGTAATCACAATGCTCCAAGCCCTTGTCATCACGAAGCTCAATGACTTATGTCATCAGAATGCTCCATGGCCTTCTCATCACAATGCTCCATGCCCTTGTCATCACAGTGCTCCAAGACCCCTGTATTCACAATGCTCCATGCCCCTTTTCATCTCAATTCTCCATGAACTCTGCCATTCCAATGCAGCGTGCCCAACATCATAATGCTTAATGCTATTGTCATCACAATGAAATCAAAATGCTACATGACCTCTGTCATCACAATGCTCCAAATCCTTGTGATCACAATGTTCCATAACACTTGTCATCACAATTCCCCATGATGCTCCTCATGACAATTATCCATGGTCTTCTCATCACAATGCTCCGTGACCTTTGTCATCACAGTGCTCAATACACTTGTCATCTCAATGCTCCCTGCCACTTTTCTCAGTATGCTTCTTGAAACCTGTCATGACAAGTCTCCATGCCTTTTTCATCACAATGATCCATGCGCTTTTCTCACAATGCTCCAATACCCCAGTAATCACAGTGCTCCATGCCCCTGTCATCACAAAGCTCCATGACTCATATCATCAGAATGCTCCATGGCCTTCTCAACGCCATACTCCATGCACTTGTCATCACACTGCTCCCTGACACTTGTCTTCAGAATGCTCCCTGAACACTGTCATGAAAAGGCTCCATGCCTTTTTCATCACAATGCTCCATGAACTTTCATCACTATGCTCCATGCCATTGTCATCACAATACTCCACAAGCTTGTCATCAGAATGCTCCATGACCCATGTCATCACAATGCTCCATGAACCCTGTCATCACAATGCTCCATGACACCTGTCATTACAATGCTCCATGCCCCTTGTCATTACAGTGCTCCATGATGATCGTCATCACAATTATCCATGGTCTTCTCATCACAATGCTGCACAGTCTTGCCATCACAATGCTCCCTGCCCTGGCCATGACAATGCTCCATATCCCTTGTTATCACAATTCTCCACGTCCTTGTCATCACAATACTCCATGACACTTCTCATCACAATGTTACATGCTCTTGTCTTCACAATTCTCCATGCACTTTTCATTGCAATGCTCCATGTCCCCTGTCATAGCAAGCTCCATGCACTTGTCATCACAATTCTTCACGACGTAGGCATCAAAATTCTTAATGGCCCTTGTCATCACAATCCTCCATGACACTTGGCATCACAATGCTCCACGCCATTGTCATCAAAATGCACCATGACATATGTCATTGCAGGGCTCCCTGACACCTGTCTTCACAATACTACATGACCTTGTCATAAAAATGTTCCATGCCCTTGTCATCACAATGTGCCATGCCCACCCTCATAGCAATAATCCATGAAAATTGTCAGACCAATTCTCAATGCCCCGGTCATCACAATGCTCCATGCCCCTGTAATCACAATGCTCCATGACCCCTCACATCATAATGCTCCGTGACTCCAGTCATCACAATGCTTCATGACCTTTGTCCTCACAATGGTCCATGCCCTCCTCACACAAGGCTCTGTGATCTTTGTCACCACAACGATCCATGAAATTTTCATCACAATGCTCTGTGTCCCTTGTCATTACAATGTTCCATGCCTTTGTCAGCACAATGCTCCATGAACCTTGTCATCACAATCCTACATGCGCTTCTCAGCACAATGCTCCAAGACACATGTCATCACAATGTGCCATGCACTTGTCATGACAATACTCCACAACCTTGTCATCACAATGCTCCATAAAAGTTGTCATCACAATTCTCCATGAACTTGTCATCTAAATGCTCTCTCACCACTGATATCACAATGTTCCATCACTGGTCATCACAATACTCCCTCACTCCTGTCATCACAAAGTTCCATAACCCCTGTCATCCAAATGCTACATGTCCTTATCATCACAATGCTCCATGACCACTGACATCACAATGTTCCATAACCGCTCTCAACAAAATGTTCCCTGACCCTTTTCATCAAATTGTTCCATGACCCTTTCATCACAATGCTCCCTGCCCTACTCATCACAATGCACCACACTCTTGTCATCAAAATGCTCCATGACCCTTGTCAACACCAAGCTCCAAGACCCTTGTCATCACAATGCTCCATGCCCTTGTCAGAACAGTGCTCCATGACCCTTGTCATGACAATGCTCCATGCCCTTGTCAGCACAGTGCTCCATGAACCTTGTCATCACAATGCTCCATTACATTTGTCATCACAAACCTCCATGACAATTGGCATCACAATGCTCCATGGCATTGTCATCACAATGGGCCATGACTTATGCCTTCACAATGCTCCCAGACACCTGTCTTCACAATACTGCATGACATTGTCATCACAATGCTCCATGCCCTTGTCATCACAATGCGCCATTCCCACTCTCATCACAATAATGCATGAATCTTGTAAGACCAAAGCTCCATGCCCCTGTCATCACAATGCTCCTTGCCCTTGTCATCACAATGCTCCATGAGCCGTCATCACAATGCTCCGTGACTCCTGTCATCACAATGCTTCATGACCTTACTCATCAAAATGGTCCATGCCCTCGTCATCACAACTCTCTGTGACATTTGTCACCACAATGCTCCATGAACTTTTCATCACAATGCTCTGTGACCCTTGTCATCACAATGCTCTATGCGTTTCTCAGCACAATGCTCCATGACTCTTGTCATCACAATGCTCCATGAGCTTTTTAGCACAATGCTCTATGACCCATGTCATCACAATGCACCATGTGCTTGTCATCACAATGCTCCACATCCTTGTCATCACAATGCTGCATAAACTTTGTCATCACAGTGCTCCATGCACTTCTCATCAAAATGCTCTCTCACCACTGATATCACAATGTTCCATCACTAGTCATCCCAGTACTCCATCACCCCTGTCATCACAATGTTGCATGACACCTGTCATCAAAATGCTACATGCACTTATCATCACAATGTTACATGCTCTTGTCATCACAATTCTCCATGCACTTGTCATCACAATGCTCCATGACACCTGCCATAGCAAGCTTCATGTGCTTTTCATCACAGTGCTTCACAACCTTGTCATCTAAATTCTCAATGGCCTTTGTCATCACAATGCTCCATGCCCTTGTAATTTCAATTCTCCATGACCATTGTCATCACAATGCTCCAAGCCCTTGTCATCACAATGCTCCAAGACACCTGTAATCACAATGCTCCATGCCCTTGTCATCACAAAGCTCCATGATGCATGTCATCAGAATGCTCCATGGCCCTCCCATCACAATGCTCAATGTACTTGTCATCACAATGCTCCAAGACAACTGTAATCACAATGCTCCATGCCCCTTTTCTTCTCAATGCTCCGTGACCCCTGTCATCACAATGCACCATGCACATCATCATACTGCTTCAAGCTATTGTCATCACAATGAAATCAAAATTCTCAATGACCTCTGTCATCACAATGCTCCAAACCGTTGGGATCACAATGTTCATAAAACTTGTCATCACAACGCCCCATGACTCCCGTCATCACAATTATCCATGGTTTCTCATCACAATGCTCCATGACCTTTGTCATCACAGTGCTCAATACACTTGTCATCACAATGCTCCCTGACACTTGTCATCAGTATGCTCCTTGAACCTTGTCATGACACGGCTCCATGCCTTTTTCATCACAATGATCCATGTCCTTTTCATCACAATGCTCCATGCCAATGTCATCACAATACTCCACAAGCTTATCATCAGACTGCTCCATGAACCTTGCCATCACAATGCTCCATGACCCCTGTCATCACATTGTTCCATGACCCCTGTCAACACAATGCTCCATGACACCGGTCTTCAGAATGCTCCATGACCCTTGTCATTACAGTGCTCCATGATGCTCGTGATCACAGTTATTCATGGTCTTCTCATCACAGTGCTCCACGGTCTTGCCATCACAATGCTCCATTCCCTGGTATTAACAATGCTCCATGTCCCTTTTCATCACAATTCTCCATGTCCTTGTCATCACAATGCTCCATGACACTTCTCATCACAATGTTACATGCTCTTCTCTTCACAATTCTCCATGAACTGGTCTTCACAATGCCCCATGACCCCTGTCATAGCAAGCTCCATGCCTTTGTCATCAAAATGCTTCAAAACCTTGTCATAAAAATTCTCAATGTCCGTTGTCATCACAATGCTCCATGCCCTTGTCATCACAATGTTCCATGACCCTTGTTATCACAATGCTCCAAGCCGTTGTCATCACACTGCTCCATTAACTTTGTCATCACAATCCTCCATTACACTTGGCATCACAATGCTCCATGCCATTGTCATCTCAATGGACCATGACATATGTCATCACAGTGCTCCCTGTCACCTGTCTTCAGAGTATTCCATGCCCTTGTCATCACAATGTGCCATGCCCACTGTCATCACAATAATCCATGAAAATTGTCAGTCCAATGTTCCATGCCACTGTCATCACAATGCTATATGCCCTTGTCATCACAAAGCTGCATGACGCATGTCATCAGTATGCTCCATTGCATTCTCATCACAATGGTCAATGCCCTTGTCATCACAATGCACCTAGACCACTGTAATCACAATGCTCCATGCCCTTGTCATCACGAAGCTCAATGACGCATGTCATCAGAATGCTCCATTGCATTCTCATCACAATGGTCAATGCCCTTGTTATCACAATGCTCCAAGACAACTGTAATCACAATGCTCCATGCCCCTTTTCATCTCAATGCTCCATGAAATCTGTCATCACAATGAACCATGCCCATCATCATAATGCTTCATGCTATTGTCATCACAATGAAATTAAAATGCTCAAAAATCTCTGTCATCACAATGCTCCAAACCCTTGTGATCACAATGTTCCATAACACTTGTCATCACAACTCCCCATGATGCTCGTCATCACAATTATCCATGGTCTTCTCATCACAATGCTCCATGACCTTTCTCATCACAATGCTCAATACACTTATCATCACAATGCTCCCTGACACTTGTCGTCATTATGCTCCTTGAACCCTCTCATTACAAGGCTCCATGCTTTTTCATCACAATCACCCATGCCCTATTCATCACAATGCTCCAAGACCCCTGCAATCACAAATCTCCATGCCCCTTTTCATCAGAATGCTCCATGAGACTTGTCATCACAATGCTCTATTACACCTGCCATCACAATACTCAATGAATATTGTCAGCCCAATGCTCCGTGAACTTCTGTTCACAATGCTCCATGAACCCTGTCATCACAATGCTCCATGACCACAGTCATCACAATGCTCCATGACACCAGACAACACAATGATGCGGGACTCTTGTCATCAAAATGCTCCATGACATTTGTCATCACAATGATCCATGGCCTTGCCATCCCAATGCTCATGACCCCTGTAATCACAATGCTCCATGACACTTGTCATCACAGAGCTCCCTGACACTTGTCATCAAAATGCTACATGACCTGTCATCACATGCTCCATGCGCTTGTCATCACAATACTCCATTCCCATTGTCATCAAAATCCTCCATGAACCTTGGGTTCACATTGCTTCATGCCCTTGTCTTCATAATGCTCCATGCTCCTTGAAATGAAAATGATACATGACTTCTGTCATCACAATGCTCCAAATCCTTGTGATCACAATGTTCCATAACACTTGTCATCACAATGCTCCATGATGCCTGTCATCACAATGCTCCATGACCTTTGTCATCACAATGCTCAATACACTTGTCATCACAATGCTCTGTGACCCTTGTCATCACAATGTTCCATGCCTTTCTCAGCACAATGCACCATGACCCATGTCATCACAATGCTCCTTGTGCTAGTCAGCACAATGCTCCATAACACATGTCATAACAATGCTGGATATTCTAGTCAGCACAATGCTCCATGACATATGTCATCACAATGTGCCATGCACTTGTCATCACAATGCTCCACAATCTTGTCATCAAAATGCTCCATACACTTCTCATCAAAATGCTCTCTCACCAATGATATTACAATGTGCCATCACTAGTCATTAAAATACTCCCTCACCCCTATCATCACAATGATCCATGACCCCTGTCATCACAATGCTGTATGCCCTTATCATCACAATGTTCCATTACCCCTAACATCACAATGTTCCATAACCACTGTCATCAAAATGCTCCATGACCCTTTTTATCACAATGCTCCATGACCCCTGACATCACAATGTTCCATAACCCCTGTTATCAAAATGTTCGATGAAACTTTTCATCAAATTTCTCCATGACCCTGTCATCACAATGCACCTTGCCCTTCTCATCACAATGCACCACTCCCTTGTCATCAAAATGCTCCATGACCTTTGTCATCACAAAGCTCCATGACCGTTGGCATCACAATGCTCCATGCCATTGTCATCACAATGCTTCATGAAGCCTCTCATCACATTGCTTCATGTCCTGGTCATCACAAAGCTCCACGATGCTTGTCATCAAAATGCTCCATGCCCTTCTCAACACAATGCTCCATGCCCTTGTCATTACAATACTCCATGACCCATGTATCACAGTGTTCCATGTCCTTGTCATCACAATGCTCCATGCCCTATCTCATCACAATAATCCATAAAACATTTGAGACCAAAGCTCCATGCCCTTGTAATCACAATGCTCCTTTACACCTTCATGATAATGCTCCATTACCCCAGCCATCAAAATGATCCACGGCCTTGTCATCACAAGGCTCCATAACCCTTGTCATCAAAATGCTCCATGACACTTGTCATCACAATGCTCCATGCCCTTGTCATCCCAATGCTCCATGACCCCAGTAATCAGAATGCTCCGTGACGCTTGTCATCACAGTGCTCCATGACCCTTGTCATCACAATGCTCCATGCCTTTGTTAGCAAAATGCTACATGACCTTGTCATCACAATGCTCCATGTGCTTGTCATCAAAATACTCCATTACCTTTGTCATCACAATCCTCCATGAACCTTGGGAACACATTGCTTCATGCCCTTGTCAACACAATGGTCCATTCTACTTGAAATCAAAATGATCTATGACTTCTGTCATCACAATGCTCCAAGCCCTTGTGATCACAATGTTCCATAACACTTGTCATCACAACGCTCCATTATGCCTGTCATCACAATACTCCATGCCCTTGTCATCACAATGCTCCCTGACATTTGTCATCACAATGCTCAATACACTTGTCATCACAATGCTCTCTGACACTTGTCATCAGAATGCTCATTGAACCCTGTCATGAAAAGGCTCCATGCCTTTTTCATCACAATGCTCCATGCCCTTGTCATCATAAAGCTCCATGACGCTTGTCATCACAATGCTCGATGCCCTTCTCATCACAATGCTCCAGGCCCTTGTCATTACAATCCTCCATGACCCATGTATCACAGTGTTCCTTGCCCTTGTCATCACAATGCTCCATGCCCACTCTCATCGCAATAATCCATGGAAATTTTCAGACCAATTCTCCATGCCCTTGTCATCACAATGCTCCATTAGACTTGTCATAACAATGCTCCATGAACCCTGCCATCACAATATTGCACGGCCTTGTCATCAAAAGGCTCCATGACCCTTGTCATCACAATGCTCCCAGTCCCCTGTAATCACAATGCTCCATGCCCTTGTCATCACAAAGCTCCATGACCCATGTCATCAGAATGCTCCACGGCCTTCTCATCACAATGCTCCATGCCCTTGTCATCACAGTGCTCCAAAAACACTGTATTCACAATGCTCCATACCCTTGTCACCACAAAGCTCCATGACGCATGTCAGCAGAATGCTCCTTGGCCTTCTCATCACAATGCTCCATGCCCTTGTCATCACAATGTTCCAAGAGCCCTGTAATCACAATGTTCCATGCCCCTTTTCATCAGTATGCTCCATGAGACTTTTCCTCACAAGGCTCCATGGTTTTCTCATCACAATGCTCCAGGACATTGTCATCACAATGTCTCAGCACCTTCTTATCAAAATTCTCAATGGCCCTTGTCATCATAATGTTCCAAGCCCTAATCATCATAATGTCCCATTATCTTTCTCATCACAATCCTCCATGACACTTGGCATCACAATGCCCCATGCCATTGTCATCGCAATGGACCATGACATATGTCATCAAATGCTCCCTGATACCTGTCTTCACAATACTCCATGACCTTGTCATCATAATGCTCCATGCCCTTGTCATCACAATCCGCCATGCCCACTGTCATCACAATAATCCATGAAACTTGTCAGACCAATGCTCCATGCCCCTGTCATCACAATGCTCCATGCCCTTGTCATCACAATGCTCCGTGACTCCAGTCATCACAATGCTTCATGACCTAAGTCATCACAGTAGTCCATCCCCGCGTCATCACAATGCTCCGTGACCCTTGTCATGTCAATGCTCCTTGCCTTTGTCAGCACAATACTCCAGGACCCTTGTCATCACAATGTGCCACATGCTTTTCATCACAATAGTCCACAACCTTGTTATCACAATGCTCCATAAACATTGTCATCACAATGCTCCATGCACTTCTCATCAAAATGCTCTCTCACCACTTATATCAAAATGTTCCATCAGTAGTCATCACAATACTCGCTCACTCCTATCATCACAATGTTCCAGGACCCCGTCATCACAATGCTCCATGCACTTATCATCCCAATGTGCCCTGACACATGATATCACAAAGTGCCAAAACACCTGTCATCAAAATGTTCCATGGCATTTTTCATCAAATTGCTCCATGACCGTGTCATCACAATGCTCCCTGCCATTCTCAGCACAATGCACAACGCCCTTGTCATCAAAATGATCCATGACATTTGTCATCTCAAAGCTCGATGAGCCTTGGCGTCACAATGCTCCATGTCATTGTCAGCACAATGCTCCATGAACACTCTCATCACATTGATCCATGCCCTTGTCATCACAAAGCTCCATGACGCTTGTCATCACAATGCTCGATGCATTTCTCATCACAATGCTCCAAGCCCTTGTCATTACACTCCTCCATGACCAAGGTATCACAGTGTTCCATGACCTTGTCATCGCAATTCTCCATGCCCACTCTCATCACAATAATCCATGAAAATTTTCAGACCAATGCTCATTGCCCTTCTCAACACAAAGCTCCATTACCCCTGTCAGAGCAATGCTCCATGACCCCTGCCATCAAAATGCTCTACAGCCGTGTCATCAAAATGCTCCATGACACATGTCATCACAATGCTCCAAGACCCTGTAGTCACAATGCTCCATGCCCTTGTCATCACAAAGCACAATGACACATGTCATCAGAATGCTCCATGGCCTTCTCATCACAATGATCCATGCCCTTGTCATCACAATGCTCCAAGACCCTTGTAATCACAATGCTCCATGCCCCTTTTCATCTCAATGCTCCATGAACCCTGTCATCACAATTCATCATGCCCATCATCATAATTTGTCACGCCATTGTCATCACAATGCACCATGACATATGTCATCACAATGCTCCCTGACACTTGTCTTCACAATACTACATGATATTGTCATAACAATGTTCCATTCCCTTGTCATCACAATGTGCCATGCCCACCCTCATAGCAATAATCCATGAAACTTGTCAGACCAATTCTCCATGCCCCTGTCATCACAATGCTCCATGGCCTTGTAATCACAATGCTCCATGAACCCTCACTTCATAATGCTCCGTGAATCCAGTCATCACAATGCTTTATGACATTTGTCATCACAATGGTCCATTCCCTCGTCACCACAGTGCTCTGTAACACTTGTCATCACAATGCTGCATGCCTTTGTCAGCCCAATGCTCCATGACTTTGTCATCACAATGCTCCATGCGCTTCTCAGCACAATGCTCCAAGACACATGTCATCACAATATGCCATGTACTTGTCATCACAATGCTCCATAAACCTTGTCATCACAATGCTCCATGCACTTCTCATCTAAATGCTCTCTCACCACTGATATCACAATGTTCCATCACTAGTCATCACAATACTCCCTCACCCCTTTCATCACAATGTTCCATGACCCATGTCATCAAAATGCTACATGCCCTTATCTTCACAATGCTCCATGACCACTGACATCACAATGTTCCATAAACCCTGTCATCAAAATGTTCCCCGACACTTTTCATCAAATTGCTCCATGACCCTGTTATCACAATGCTCCCTGCCCTTCTCATCACAATGCACAACGCTCTTGTTATAAAAATTCTCCATGACCTTTGTCATCACAAAGCTCCATGACCCTTGGCATCACAATGCTCCATGGCATTGTCATCACAATGCTCCATGAACCCTATCATCACATTGCTCCTTGCCCTTGTCATCACAAAGCTCCATGACGCTTGTCATCACAATGCTCAATGCCTTTCTCTTCACAATGGTCCATGCCCTTGTCATTACAATCCTCCATGACCCATGAATCACCGTGTTCTGTGACCTTGTCATCACAATGCTCCATGCCCAATCTCATCACAATAATCCATGAAACATTTCAAACCAATGCTCCATGCCCTTGTCATCACAATGCTCCATTACACCTGTCATAACAATGCTCCATGACCCCTGCCATCACAATATTCCATGGCGTTGTCATCACAAGGCTCCATGTCCCTTGTCATAACAATGCTCCATGACCCCTGTAATCACAAGGCTCCATGCCCCTTTTCATCTCAATTCTCCATGAACACTGTCATTACAATGCACCATGCCCATCATCATAAAGCTTCATGCTATTGTCATCACAATGAAATCAAAATGCTCCATGACCTCTGTCATCACAATGCTCCAAACACTTGTGATCACAATGTTCCATAACACTTGTCATCACAATGCCCCATGACGCTCCTCATCACAATTATCCATGGTCTTCACATCACAATGCTCCATGACCTTTGTCATCACAGTGCTCCTTGACACTTGTCATCAGTATGCTCCTTGAACTCTGTCATGACAAGGCTCCATGCTTTTTTCATCACAATGATCCATGGACTTTTCATCACTATGCTCCAAGACCCCTGTAATAACAATTCTGCATGCCCTTGTCATCACAAAGCTTCATGACGCATGTCATCAGAATTCTCCATGGCTTTCTCATCACTATGCTCCATGGCCTTGTCATCACAATGCTCCAATGCTCCTGTAATCACAATGCTCCATGCCCCTTTTCATCAGAATGCTCCATGAGACTTGTCATCACAAGGCTCTAGGGTCTCCTCATCACAATGCTCCATTATCTTTTTCATCACAATCCTCCATGATACTTCGCATCACAATGCTCCATGCCTTTGTCATCACAATGCAACACGACATATGTCATCACAATGCTCCCTGACACCTCTCTTCACAATAATATATGACCTTGTCATAACAATGCTCCATGCCGTTTACATCACAATGAACCATGCCCTTGTAATCACAATGCCCCATGACACCTCACATCATAATGCTCGGTGAATCCAGTCATCACAATGCTTTATGACCTTTTTCATGAAAATGGTCCATTCCCTCGTCATCACAATGCTCTGTAACACGTGTCATCACAATGCTCCATGCCTTTGTCAGCACAATGCTCCATGACCCTTGTCATCACAATGTTCCATGCGCTTGTCAGCACAATGCTCCAAGACACAGGTCATCACAATATGCCATGCACTTGTCTTCACAATGCTCCACAACCTTGTCATCACATTGCTCCATAAACCATGTCATCACAATGCTCCATGAACTTGTCATCTAAATGCTCTCTCACCACTGATATCACAATGTTCCATCACAAGTCATCACAAAACTCCCTCACCCCTTTCATCACAATGTTCCATAACCCCTGTCATCAAAATGTTTCCTGACACTTTTCATCAAATTGCTCCATGATCCTGTCATCACAATGCTCCCTGCCCTTCTCATCACAATGCACCATGCTCTTGTCATCAAAATGCTCATTGACATTTGTCCTCACAAATCTCCATGACCCTTGGCATCACAATGCTCCATGCCATTGTCATCACAATGTTCCATGAACACTATCATCACATTGCTCCTTGCCCTTGTCATCACAAAGCTCCATGACGCTTGTCATCACAATGCTCGATGCCTTTCTCATCACAATGATCCATGCCTTTGTCATTACAATCCTCCATAACCCATGTATCACCGTGTTCTGTGCCCTTGTCATCACAATGCTCCATGTCCACTCTCGTCACAATAATAGATGAAACTTTTCAAACCAATGCTCCATGCACTTGTCATCACAATGCTCCATTATTCCTGTCATAACAATGCTCCATGACCCCTGCCATCACAGTGTACCAAGGCGTTGTCATGACAAGGCTCCATGACCCTTGTCATAACAATGCTCCAAGACCCCTGTAATCACAAGGCTCCATGCCCCTTTTCATCTCAGTTCTCCAAGAACACTGTCATCACAATGCAACATGCCCATCATCATAAAGCTTCATGCTATTGTCATCACAATGAAATCAAAATGCTCCATGACCTCTGTCATCACAATGCTCCAAACCCTTCTGATCACAGTGTTCCATAACACTTGTCATCACAATGCCCCATGACACTCCTCATCACAATTATCCATGGTCTTCTCATCACAATGCTCCATGACATTTGTCATCACAATGCTCCATGACACTTGTCATAAGTATGCTCCTTGAACACTGTCATGACAAGGCTCCATGCCTTTTCCTCACAATGATCCATGGACTTTTCATCACAATGCTCCAAAACCCCTGTAATCACAATGCTCCAAGACCCCTGTAATCACAATGCTCTATGCCCTTTTTCATCAGAATGTTCCACGAGACTTGTCATCACAATGCTCCATGGTCTTCTCATCACAATGCCCCAGGACTTTGTCATCACAATGCTCCATTCCCTTGTCATCACAATGCTAATTTACACCCGCCATAACAATACTCAATGAATATTGTCAGCCCAATACTCCATGAACTTCTCATCACAACGCTCGATGACCCCTGGCATCACAATGCTCCATGACCAATGTCATCACAATGCTCCATGACACCAGACAACACAATGATCTGGGACTCTTGTCATCAAAATTCTCCATGACCCTTGTCATCACAATGATCCATGTCTTTGACATCCCAAAGCTCCATGACCCCTGTAAACACAATGCTCCATGACGCTTGTCATCACAATACTCCATGCATTTGTCAGCAAAATGCTACATGACCTTGTCATCACAATGCTCCATGCGCTTGTCATCAAAATACTCCATTCCCATTGTCATCAAAATCCTCCATGAACCTTGGGTTCACATTGCTTCATGCCCTTGTCATCACAATGCTCTATGCTCCTTGAAATGAAAATGATACATGACTTCTGTCATCACAATGCTCCAAATCCTCGTGATCACAATGTTCCATAATACTTGTCATCACAATGCTCCATGATGCCTATCATCACAATGCTCCATGACCTTTGTCATCACAATTCTCAATACACATGTCATCACAATGCTCCCTGACACTGGTCGTCAGAATGCTGCTGGAGCACTGTCATGAAAAGGATCCATGCCTTTTTCAGCACATTACTCCACAATCTTGTCATCAGAATGGTCCATGACAATTGTCATCACAATGATCCATGACACCTGTCATCACAATGCTCCATGCGCCTTGTCATTACAGTGCTCCATGACGCTCATCATCACAATTATCCATGGTCTTCCCATCACAATGCTCCACGGTCCTGCCATCACAATGCTCCATGCCCTGGTCATCACAATTCTACATGTCCTTGACATCACAATGCTCCAAGACACTTCTCATCAAAATGTTACATGCTGTTGTCAATACAGTTCTCCATGCACTTTTCATTGCAATGCTCCATGACCCCTGTCATAGCAAGCTCCATGCGCTTCTCATCAGAGTGCGTAACGACCTTCTCATCAAAATTCTCAATGGCCCTTGTCATCACAACTCTCCATGATCTTGTCATCAGAGTGCTCCTTGACCTTGTCATCACGATGCTCAAAGTCCTTGTCATCACAATGCTCCATTACATTTGTCATCCCAATCTTCCATGACACTTGGCATCACAATGTCCAATGGCATTGTCATCACAATGGATCGTGACATATGTCATCACAATGCTCCCTGACACCTGCCTTCACAATAATGTATGACCTTGTCATCACAATGCTCCATGCCCTTGTCATCACAATGAGCCATGCCAACTGTCATCCAATAATCCATAAAACTTGTCAGAGCAATGCTCTATGCCTCTGTCATCACAATCCACCATGCCCTTCTCATCACAATGCTCCATGACCCCGGTCGTCACAATGCTCCGTGACTCCAGTCATAACAATGATTCATGACCTTTGTCATCAAAATGGTCCATGCCCTCGTCATCACAAGTCTCTGTGACCTTTGTCACCACAATGCTCCATGAACTTTTGATCACAATGCTCCATGACCCTTGTCATCACAATGCTCCATGCGTTTATCAGCACGATGCTCCATGACCCTTTTCATCGCAATGCTTCATGCGATAGACAGCACAATGCTCCATAACACATGTCATAACAATGCACCACACACTTGTCATCACAATGCTCCAAAACCTTGTCATCACAACGCTCCATTAACCTTGTCATCACAATGCTCCATACACTTCTCATCAAAATGCTCTCTCACCACTAATATCACACTGTTCCATCACTAGTCATCACAATACTCCCTCACACCTGTCATCACAATGTTCCATGACCCCTGTAATCACAATGCTAAATGCCCTTATCACCACAATGTTCGATGACCCATGGCATCAAAACGTTCCATAATCCCTGTCATCAAAATGCTCCATTACCCTTTTCGTCACAATGCTCCATGAACCCTGACATCACAATGTTCCATAACCACTGTCATCAAAATATTCGATGACCATTTACATCAAATTGCTCCATGACCCTGTCATCACTATGCACCCTGCTCTTCTCATTACAATGCACCACGCACTTGTCAACAAAATGCTCCATGACCTTTGTCATCACAAAACTCCATGACCCTTGTCATCACAATGATCAATGCCATTGTCATCACAGTGCTTCCTGAAGCCTCTCATCACATTGCTTCCATGTCCTTGTCATCACAAAGCTCCACGATGCTTGTCATCAAAATGCTCGATGCCCTTCTCATCACAATGCTCCATGCCTTTGTCATTACAGTCCTCCATGACCCATGTAACACAGTGTTGTAAGACCTTGTCATCACAATGCGCCATGCCCACTCTCATCACAATAATCCATGAAACTTTTCAGACCAATGCTCCATACAATTGTAATCACAATGCTCTATTACCCCTGTCATGACAATGCTCCATTAGCCCTGCCATCAAAATGATCCAAGGCCTTGTCATCACAAGGTCCCATAACCCTTGTCATAACAATGGTCCAAGACCCCTGTAATCACAATGCTCCATGCCTTTGTCATCACAAAGCTCCATGATGCATGTGATCAGAATGCTCCATGGCTTTCTCATCACAATGCTCCATACCCTTGCCATCACAATACTCCATTACCCCAGTCATAACAATGCTCCATGACCACTGTTATCACGATGTTCCACGGCCTTGTCATCACAAGGATCCATGACCCTTGTCATCACAATGCACCATGCCCATCATCATAATGCTTCATGCTATTGTCAACACAATTAAATCAAAATGCTCCATGACCTGTGTCATCAAAATGCTCCAAAAACTTGTGATCATGATATTCCATAACACTTGTCATCACAACGCCCCATGAAGCTCTTCATCACAATTATCCATGGTCTTATCATCACAATGCTTCATGACATTTCTCATCACAATGCTCAATACTCATGTCACCATAATGGTCCCTGACACTTGTCGTCAGTATGCTCCTTGAACCCTGTCATGACAAGACTCCATGCCTTTTTCATCACAATGATCCATGCCCTTTTCATCATAATGCTCAAAGTCACGGTATTCGCAATGCTCCATGCCCTTGTCTTCACAAAACTCCATGATGCATGTCATCAGAATGCTCCATGGCCTTCTCATCACAATGATCCATGCCCTTGTCATCACAATGCTCCAAAAGCCATGTAATCACAGTTCTCCATGCCCCTTTTCATCTCTATTCTCCATGAAACCTGTCATCACAATGCACCATGTCCATCATCTTAATGCTTTATGCTATTGTCATCACAATGAAATCAAAATGCTCCATGACATCTGTCATCACAATGCTCCAAACCCTTGTGATCACAATGTTCATAACACTTGTCTTCACAAAGCCCCATGACTCTCGTCATCACAATTATCCACGGTCTTCTAATCAAAGTGCTCCATGACCTTTGTCATCACAATGCTCAATACACTGGTCATCACAATGCTCCCTGACACTTGTCATCAGTATACTCCTTGAACCCTGTCATGACAAGGCTACATGCCTTTTTCATCACAATGATCCATGCCGTTTTCATCACAATGCTCCAAGACCCCTGTAATCACAATGCTCCTTGCCCTGGTCATCACAGTGCTTCATGACGCATGTCATCAGAATGCTCCATGGCCTTCTCATCACAATGCTCCATGCCTTTGTCATCACAATGTTCCAAGGCTCCTTTAATCACAATGCTCCATGCCCCATTTCATCAGAATGCTCCATGAGACTTGTCATCACAAAGCTCCATAGTCTTCTCATCACAATGCTCCAGGATATTGTCATCACGATGCTCCATGCCCTTTTCATCACAATGCTCCATGACCCCTGTCATAACAGTCCTCCTTGACTCCAGTCATAACAATGATTCATGACCTTTGTCATCACAATGTTCCATGCCCTCTTCATCACAAGTCCCTGTGACCTTTGTCACCACAATGCTCCATGAACTTTTGATCACAATGCTCCGTGACCCTTGTCCTCACAATGCTCCATGCTTTCCTCAGCACAATGCTCCATGACCATTGTCAGCACAATGCTCCATGTGCAAATCAGCACAATGCTCCATAACACATGTCATAACAATGTGTCATGCACTTGTCATCACAGTGCTCCACAAACTTGTCATCACAACGCTCCATAAACATTGTCATCACAATGCTCCATACACTTCTCATCAAAATGCTCTCTCACCACTGATATCACAGTGTTCCATCACTAGTCATCACAATAGTCCCTCACCCCTGTCATCACAATGTTCCAGGACCCCTGTCATCACAATGGTACATGCCCTTATCATCACAATGTTCAATGACCCCTGACATCACAATGTTCCATAACACCTGTCATCAAAATTCTCCATGACCCATTTCATCAAAATGCTCCATGAACCCTGACATCACAATGTTCCATAACCCCCGTCATGAAAATGTTCGATGACACTTTTCATCAAATTGCTCCATGACCCTGTCATCACTATGCACCCTGCCCTTCTCATCACAATGCACCAGGCCCTTGTCATCAAAATGCTACATGACATTTGTCATCACAAAGCTCCATGACCCTTGGCATCACAATGTTCCATTCCATTATCATCACATTGCTCCATGCACATGTCATCCCAAATCTCCATGACGCTTGTCATCACAATGCTCGATGCCCTTCTCATCACAATGCTCCATACCATTGTCATTACAATCCTACATGATCTATGTATCACAGTGTTCCATGCCCTTGTCATCACACTGCTCCATGCCCACTCTCTTCACAATAATCCATGAAACTTTTCAGACCATTGCCGCATGTCATTGTCATCACAATGCTCCATTACCCCTGTAATAACAATGCTCCATGTCCCCTGCCATCACAAAATTCCACGGTCTTGTCATCAAAAGCCTCCATGACACTTGTCATCACAATGCTCCAATACCCTTGTAATCACAAATCTCGATGCCCTTGTCATCACAAAGCTCCATGACTCATGTCATCAGAATGCTCCATGGCCTTTTCCTAACAGTGCTCCATGACCTTGTCATCACAATGGTCCATGCCCTTGTCATCACAATGCGCCATGCCCACTGTCATCAGAATAATCCATGAAACTTGTCAGGCAAATGTTCCATGCCACTGTCATCACAATGCTCCATGCCCATGTCATCACAGTGCTCCATGCCCATGTCATCACAATGCTCCATTACCCATGTCATCAAAATGCTCCTTGCCTCCAGTCATCACAATGCTTCATGACTTTTGTCATCACAATGCTCCATGCCCACTGTCATCACAATAATCCATGAAACTTTTCAGACCAATTGTCCATGCCCCCGTCACTCAAGGCTCTGTGATCTTTGTCACCACAATGCTCCATGAATATTTCATCACAATGCTCTGTGTCCCTTGTCATCACCATGCTCCATGCCTTTGTCACCACAATGCTCCATGACACTTGTCATCAAAATGCTCCATGCGCTTGTCAGCACAGTGCTCCATGACCCCTGCCATCACAATGCTCCGTGGCTCCAGTCATCACAGTGCTTCATGACCTTTGTCAACACAGTGTTCCATGCCCTCTTCACACAAGGCTCTGTGACCTTTGTCATCACAATGCTCCAGGCCCACTCTCATCACAATAATCCATGAAACTTGTCAGACAAATGTTCCATGCCACTGTCATCACATTGCTCCGTGCCCTTGTCATCACAATGCTCCATGACCCCTGACATCACAATGTTCCATAACCCCTGTCACAAAATGCTCCATGACCCATTTCATCACAATGCTTCATGACCCGTGACATCACAATGTTCCATAACGCCTGTCATCAAAATATTCCATGATGCTTTTCGTCAAATTGCTCCATGACACTGTCATCACGATGCTCCCTGCCGTTCTCATAACAATAAAGCACGCCCTTGTCATTAAAATGACCAATGACATTTTTCATCACAAAGCTCCATGACCCCTGGCATCACAATGCTCCATGCCATTGTCATCACAATGCTCAATGAAATGTCTCATCACATTGCTCCATGCCCTTGTCATCACAATGCTCCATTACACCTGTCATAACAATGCTCCATGACCCCTGCCATCACAATGTTCCACGGCGTTTTCATCACAAGGCTCCATGACCCTTGTCATCACAATGCTCCAAGACCTCTGTAATCACAATTCTCCATGCCACTTTTCATCTCAATTCTCCATCAACCCTGTCATCACAATGCACCATGCCCATCATCATAATGATTCATGCTATTGTCATCACTATGAAATCAAAATGCTCCATGACCTCTGTCATCACAAAGCTGCAAACCCTTCTGAACACCATGTTCCATGACACTTGTCATCACAATGCCCCATGACGCTCGTCATCACAATTATCCATGGTCTTCTCATCACAATGCTCCATGACCTTTGTCAACACAATGCTCAATACACTTGTCATCACAATGCTCCCTGACACTTGTCATCACTATGCTCCTTGAACACTGTCATGACAAAGCTCCCTGCATTTTTCTTCACAATGTTGCATTCCCTTTTCTTCACAATGCTCCAAGACCCCTGTTATCACAATGCTCCGTGACTCCAGTCATCACAATGCTTCATGACATTTGTCATCACAATGGTCCATGACCTCGTCACACAAAGCTCTGTGACCTTTGTCACCACAATGCTCCATGAAATTTTTATCACAATGCTCTGTGACCCTTGTCATCACAAAGCTCCATGCCTTTGTCAGCACAATGCTCCATGACTCTTGTCATCACAATGCTCAATGCGCGTGTCAGCACAATGCTCCACACCCAATGTTATCACAATTCGCCATGCACTTGTCATTACGACGCTCAACATCCTTGTCATCAAATTGCTCCATAAACCTTGTCATCACAATGCTCCTTGCACTTATCAAAATGCTCTCTCACCACTGATATCTCAATGTTCCACCACTAGTCATCCCAATACTCCTTCAACCCTGTCATCACAATGTTCCATTACACCTGTCATCACAATGCTACATGCCATTATCATCACAATGCTCCATGACACCTGTCATCACAAAATTCCATAACCCCTGTAATCAAAATGCTTCATGACCTTTTTCATCACAAAGCTCCATGATCCCTGACATCAGAATGTTCTATAACCCCTGTCATCAAAATGTTCCATGACCCTTTTCATCAAATTGCTCCATGACCCTGTTATCACAATGCTCCCTGCACTTCTCATCATAATGCACCATGTCCTTGTTATCAAAATGCTACATGACATTTTTCATCACAAAGCTCCATGACCCTTGGCATCACAATGCTCTATTCCATTATCATCACAATGCTCCATGGACCCTCTCATCACATTGCTCCATGCACTTGTCATCCCAAATCTCCATGACACTTGTCATCACAATGCTCGATGCCCTCCTCATCACAATGATCCATGACATTGTCATTACAATCCTGCATGATCTATGTATCACGTTGTTCCATGCCCTTGTCATCACACTGCTCCATGCCCACACTCTTCACAATAATCCATGAAATATTTCAGACCATTGCCCCATGTACTTGGCATCACAATGCTCCATTACCCCTGTCATAACAATGCTCCATGTCCCCTGCCGTCACAAGATTCCACGGTCTTGTCATCACAAGCCTCCATGACCCTTGTCATCACAATGCTACAAGGCACCTGTAATCACAAATCTCGATGCCCTTGTAATCACAAAGCTCCATGACTAATGTCATCAGAATGCTCCATGGCCTTCTCCTCACAGTGCTCCATGCCCTTGTCATCACAATGCTCCAACACCCCTGGAATCACAATGCTCCATGCCCCTTTTCATCTCAATGCTCCATCAACCCTGTCATCACAATGCACCGTGCCCATCACCATAATATTTCATGCTTTTGTCATCACAATGAAATCAAAATGCTCAATGTCGTCTGTCATTACAATGCACCAAATCCTTGTGATCACAATGCTCCATAACACTTGTCATCACAATGCCCCATGAGGCTGGTCATCACAATTATCCATGGTCTTCTCTCACAATGCTCCAAGCCCTTGTCATCACAGTGCTCCATTACATTTGTCTTCACAATCCTCCATGACACTTGGCTTCACAATGCTCCATGCCATTGTCATCACAATGCACCATGACATATGTCATCACAATGCTCCCTGACACCTGTCTTCACCATATTCCATGACCTGGTCATATTAATGCTCCATGAGGCTGCCATCACAGTGCGCCATGCCCACTATCATCACAATAATCAATGAAAGTTGTCAGACCAATGCTCCATGCTCCTGTCATCACAATGCTCCATGCCCTTGTCATCACAATTGTCCGGGACTCCAGTCACCACAATGCTACATGACCTTTGTCCTCATAATCGTCCATAACCTCGTCATCACAGGGCTCTGTGAACTTTGTCACCATAATGCTCCATGAAATTTTCATCACAGTGCTCTTTGACCCTTGTCATCACAATGCTCCATGCCTTTGTCAGCAGAGTGCTCCATGACCCTTGTCATCACAATGCTCCATGGGCTTGTCAGAACAATGCTCCATGACCCAGGTCATCACAATGTGCCATGCACTTGTCATCACAATGTTCCACAACTTTGTCATCACAATACTCTATAAACCTTGTCATCACAAAACTCCATGCACTTCACATCAAAATGCTCTTTCACCGCTGATATCAAAATGTTCCATCACTAGTCATTAAAATACTCCTTCACGCCTGTCATGACAATGTTCCCCATGCTTCTCATCACAAGCCTCCATGACCCTTGTAATCAAAATGCTCCAAGACCCCTGTAATCACAATGCTGCTTGCTCTTGTCATCACATAGCTCCATGACGCTTGTCATCAGACAGCTCCATGGCCTTAGCATCACAATGCTCCATGCCCTTTTCATCAAAATGCTCCAAGACACCTGTAATCACAATGCTCCATGCCCCTTTTCATCTCAATGCTCCATGAACTCTGTCATCACAATGATCCTTGCCCATCATCATAATGCTTCATGCTATTGTCATAACAATGAAATCAAAATGCTCCATAAAAACTGTCATCACAATTCTCCAAACCCTTGTGTTCACAATGTTCCATAACACTTGTCATCACAACTCCCTATGACGCTCGTCTTCACAATTATCCATGGTCTTCTCATCACAACGCTCCATGACCTTTGTCATCACAATGCTCAATACACTTGTCATCACAATGCTCCCTGACACTTGTCGTCAGTATGCTCCTTGAACCCTCTCATGACAAGGCTCCATGCATTTTCATCACAATCATCCATGCCCTATTCATCACAATGCTCCAAGACCCATGTAATCACAATGCTCCATGCCACTTTTCATCAGAATGCTCAATGATACTTGTCATCACAAGGCTACATGGTCTTCTCCTCACAATGCTCCAGGACCTTGTATTCACAGTGCTCCTTTCCATTGTCACCACAATGCTCCATGACCCCTGCCATCATAATACTCAATGAATATTTTCAGCCAAATGCTCCATGAAATTCTGATCACAATGCTCCATGACCCCTGTCATCACAATGTCCCATGACCACAGTCATCACAACGCTCCATGACACCAGGCAACACAATTATCCGGGACCCTTGTAATCAAAATGCTCCATGACACTTGTCATCAGAATGATCCATGCCCTTGCCATCCCAATGCTTCATGACCCCTGTAATCACAATGCTCCATGACGCATGTCATCACAGTGCTCCATGACACTTGTCATCAAAATGTTCCATGCATTTGTCAGCAAAATTCTACATTACCTTGTCATCACAATGCTCCATGCCTTTGTCAGCACAATGCTCCATGACACGTTTCATCGCAATGCTCCATGCCCCTGTCAGCATAGTGCTCTGTGACCCTTGTCATCACAATGCTCCAAGCCATTGTCATCACAATGCTCCATTACCTTTGTCATCACAAACCTCCATGACACTTGGCATCACAATACTCCATGGCATTGTCATCAAAATGGGCCACGACTTATGTCTTCACAATGCTCCCAGACACCTGTCTTCACAATACTGCATTACCTTTTCATCACCATGCTCCATGCGCTTGTAATCACAATGCACCATTCCCACTGTCATTGCAGTAATCCATGAAACTTGTAAGACCAATGTTCCATGCCCCTGTCTTCACAATGCTCCATGCACTTGTCTTCACAATGCTCCATGACCCCTTTCATCACAATGCTCCATGCTCCTTGAAATCAAAATCATCCATGACCTCTGTCATCACAATGCTCCAAACCCTTGTAATCACATTGTTCCACAACACTTGTCATCACAACACTCCATGATGCCTGTCATCACAATACTCCATGCCCGTGTCATCACAATGCTCCATGAGTTTGTCATCAAAATGTTCAATACACTTGTCATCCCAATGCTCCCTGACACTTGTAGTCAGAATGCTCCTTGAACCCTGTCATGAAAAGGCACCATGGCATTTTCATCACAATGCTCCATGCCCTGTTCATCACAATGATCCATGCGATTGTCATCACAATACTCCACAAGCTTGTCATCATTATGTTGCATGACCCTTGTCATCACAATGCTCCCTGACCCCTGTCATCACAATGCTCCGTGACTCCAGTCATCCCAATGCTTCATGACCTTTGTCATCACAATGGTCCATGCCCTCGTCATCACAAGGCTCTGTGACATTTGTTACCACAATGCTCCATGAACTTTTCATCATAATGGTCTGTGACCGTTGTCATCACAATGCTCCATGCCTTTCTCAGCACAATGCTCCATGACCCTTGTCATCACAATGCTCCATGCCCTTGTCAGCACAGTGCTCCATGACCATTGTCATCACAATGCTCCATGCGCTTGTCATCAAAATGCTCCATTACCTTTGTCATCACAATCCTCCATGACATTTGGCATCACAATGCTCCATGGCATTGTCATCAAAATGGGCCATGACATATGTCTTCACAATGCTCCCAGACACCTGTCTTCACAATAATGCATGAGCTTGTCATCACAATGCTCCATTCCCTTTTCATCACAATGTGCCATTCACAGTGTCATCGAAATAATCCATGAAACTTGTAAGACCAATGTTCCATGACCCTGTCATCACAATGCTGCATGCCCTTGTCATCACAATGCTCCATGACACGCCATCACAATGCTCCGTGACTCCTGTCATCACAATGCTTCATGACCTTTCTCATCACAATGGTCCATGCCCTCATCATCACAAGTCTCTGTGACCTTTGTCACCACAATGCTCCATGAACTTTTCATCACAATGCTCTGTGACCTTTGTCTTCACAATACACTATGTGTTTCTCAGCACAGTGCTCCGTGACCCTTGTCATCACAATGCTCCATGTGCTTGTCATCAAAATGCTCCATGATCTTTGTCATCACCAAGCTCCATGACCCTTGGCATCACAATGCTCCATGTGCTTGTCATCAAAATGCTCCATGATCTTTGTCATCACCAAGTTCCATGACCCTTGGCATCAGAATGATCCATGCCATTGTCATCACAATGCTTCCTGAAGCCTCTCATCACATTGCTTCCATGTCCTTATCATCACAAAGCTCGACGATGATTGTCATCAAAATGCACGATTCCCTTCTCATCACAATGTTCCATGAACTTGTGAATACAATTCTCCATGACCCATGTATCACAGTGTTCCTTTCGCTTGTCATCATAATGCTCCATGCCCACTCTCATCACAATAATCCATGAAAAGTTTCAGACCAATGCTCCATAAATTTGTAATCACAATGCTCCATTACCCCTGTCATGACAATGCTCCATAACCACTGCCATCAAAATGTTCCACGGCCTTGTCATCACAAGGCTCCATAACCCTTGTCATTACAATGATCCAAGACCCCTGTAATCACAATGCTCCATGCCTTTGTCATCACACAGCTCAATGACGCATGTCATCAGAATGCTCCATGGCTTTCTCATCACAATGCTCCATATCCTTGCCATCACAATATTCCATTACCTCTGTCATAACAATGTTCCACGGCCTTGTCATCACAATGCTCCATGAACCCTGTCATCACAATGCTCCGTGACTCCAGTCATCACAGTGCATCATGAACTTTGTCATCACAATGGTCCATGCCCTCATCATCACAATTCTCTGTGACCTTTGTCACCACAATGCTCCATGAACATTTCATCACAATGCTCTCTGACCATTGTCATCACAATGCTCCATTTGCTTCTCAGCACATTGCTACATGACCCATGTTATCAAAATGTGCCATGCGCGTGTCATCACTGTGCTCCACAACATTGTCATCACAATGCTCCATAAACCTTGTCATCAATATGCTCCAGGCACTTCTCAACAAAATGTTCTCTCACAACTGATATCACTATGTTCCATCACAAGTCATCACAATACTCCCTCACCCGTCATCACAATGTTCCATGACCCCTGTCATCACATTGCTCCATGCACTTATCATCACAATGTTTGATGACCCCTGACATCACAATGTTCCATAACCCCTGTCATCAAAATGCTCCATGACACTTTTCATCAAAATGCTCCATGACCCCTGACATCACAATGTTCCATAATCCCTGTCATCAAAATCTTCCATGACCCTTTTCATCAAATTGCTCCATGACCCTGTCATCACAATGCTCGCTTCCCTTCACAACACAGTGCACCACGAACTTGTCATCAAAATGCTCCATGACATTTGTCGGCACACATCTCCATGACAATTTGCATCACAATGCTCTATGTCATTGTCATCACAATGCTCCATGAACCCTCTCATAACATTGTTCCATGCCCTTGTCATCACAAAGCTCCATGACGCTTGCCATCACAGTGCTCGATGCCCTTCTCATCACAATGCTCCATGTCCTTGTCATTATAATCCCCCATGACCCATGTATCACAGTGTTCTGTGACCTTGTCATCAAAATGCTCCATGCCCACTCTCATCACAATAATCCATGAAACTTTTCAGACCCATGCTCCATGCCCTAGTCATCAAAGTGCTCCATTACACCTGTCATAACAAAGCTCCATGACCCCTGCTATCACAATCATCCACGGCCTTTTAATCACAAGGCTCTATGACACTTGTCATCACAATGCTCCAAGACCCCTGTAATCACAATGATCCATGCAATTGTCATCACAAAGCTCCTTGACGCATGTCATCAGAATGCTCCATGGCCTTCTCATCACAATGCTCCATGCCCTTGTCATCACAATGCTCCGAGACCCCTGTATTCACAATGCTCCATGCCCTTGTCATCAAAAAGCTCAATGACGCATGTCATCAGAATACTCCTTGGCCTTCTCATCACAATGCTCCATGCCCTTGTCATCACAATGTTCCAAGATCCCTGAAAACACAATGCTCCATGCCTCTTTTCATCAGTATGGTCCATGAGACTTGGCATCACAAGGCTCCATGGTCTTCTCAACACAATGCTCCAGGACTTTGTCATCACAATGCTTCACGACCTTCTAATCAAGATTCTAAATGGCCCTTGTGATCATAATGTCCCAAGCCCTAATCATCACAATGCCCCATTATCTGTCATCACCTTCCTCCATGACACTTGGCATCACAATGCCCCACGCCATTGTCATCGCAATGGAACATGACATATGTCATCACAATGCTCCCTGACACCTGTCTTCACAATACTCCATGACCTTTTCATCACAATGGTCCATGCCCTTGTCACCACAATCCGCCATGCCGAACGTCATCACAATAATCCATGAAACTTGTCAGACCAATGCTCCGTGACCTTGTCATCACAATGCTCCATGCCCTTGTCATCACAATTCTCCATGAACCCACACATCATAATTCTCCGTGAATCCAGTCATCACAATGCTTTATGACCATTGTCATCACAATGGTCCATTCCCTCATCATCACAGTTCTCTGTAAAACGTTTCATCACAATGCTCCATGCCTTTGTCAGCACAATGCACCATGCGCTTGTCATCACAATGCTCAACATCCTTGTCATCAAAATGCTCCATAAACCTTGTCATCACAATGCTCCATGCACTTCTCCTCAAAATGCCTTCTTACCACTGATATCACAATGTTCCATCACTAGTCATCACAATACTCCCTCACCCCTGTCATCACAATATTCCATGACCCGTGTAATCACAATTCTCCATGCCCTTGTCATCACAAAACTCCATGACACATGTCATCAGAAGGCTCCATGGCCTTCTCATCACAATGTTCCATGACCTTGTCATCACAATGCGCCATGCCCTTGTCATCACAATGCTCCATGACCCCTGTCATCACAATGGTCCGTGACTCCAGTCATCACAATGATTCACGACCTTTCTCATCACAATGATCCATGCCCTCGTCACACAAGGTTCTGTGATCTTTGTCACCACAATGCTCCATGCACTTCTCCTCAAAATGCCTTCTCACCACTGATATCACAATGTTCCATCACTAGTTATCACAATACTCTCTCACCCCTGTCATCACTATATTCCATGACCCCTGTAATCACAATTCTCCTTGCACTTGTCATCACAAAGCTCCATGACGCATATCATCAGAATGCTCCAAAACCCCTGTAATCACAATGCTCCATGCCACATTTCATCTCAATGCTCCATGCCCCTTTTCATCTCAATGCTCCATGAACCCTGTCATCAAAATGCACCGTGCCCATCACCATAATATTTCATGCTATTTTCATCAAAATGAAATCAAAATGCTCAATGACCTCTGTCATCACAATGCACCAAACCCTTCTGATCACAATGTTCCATAACCCTTGTCATTACAATGCCCCATGACGCTGGTCATCACAATTATCCATGGTCTTCTCATCACAATGCTCCATGATCTTTGTCATCACAATGCTCAATACATTTATCATCACAATGCTCCCTGACAGTTGTCATCAGTATGCTCCTTGAACCCTGTCATGACAAGGCTCCATGAATTTTTCATCACAATGATCCATTCCCTTTTCATCACAATGCTCCAAGACCCTTGTAATCACAATGCTCCATGTCCTTGTCATCACAAAACTCCATGACTCATGTCATCAGAATGCTCCATTGCCTTCTCATCACGATGCTCCATGCCCTTGTAATCACATTGCTTCAAAACCCCTGTAATCTCAATGCTCCATGCACCTTTTCATCAGAATGCTCCATGCCCTTGTCAACACAATGCTCCTTGACCCTTGTCATCACAATGTTCCAAGCAACTGTCATCAAAATGCCCCATTACCTTTGTTATCACAATCCTCCATGCCACTTGGTGTCACAATGCTCCAGGCCATTGTCATCACAATGGACAATGACATATGTCATCACATTGCTCCCTGACACCTGTCTTCACAATACTCCATGACATTGTCATCACAATGTTCCATGCCCTTGTCATCACAATAATCCATGAAACATGTCAGACCAATCTTCCATGCCCCTGTCATCACAATGCTCCATGCTCTTGTCATCACAAAGCTCCATGACCCCTGGCATCACATTGCTCCATGCCATTGTCATCACAGTGCTCAATGAAATCTCTCATCACATTGCTCCATGCACTTTTCATCAAAATGCTCCTTTACACCTGTCATAACAATGCTCGCTGACCCCTGCCATCACAATGTTCCACGGCCTTGTCATCAAAAGGCTCCATGACCCTTGTCATCACAATGCACCAAGACCTCTGTAATCACAATTCTCCATGCCCCTTTTCATCTCAATGCTCCATAACCCATGTCATCACAATGAAGCATGCGCTTGTCATCACAATTCTCCACATCCTTGTCATCAAAATGCTCCAAAAATCTTGTCATCACAATGCTCCATGCACTTTTCCTCAAAATGCTTTCTCACCAGTGATATCACAATGTTCCATCACTAGTCATCACAATACTCCCTCACCCCTGTCATCACAATATTCCATGAACCCTGTAATGACAATTCTCCATGCCCTTGTCATCACAAAGCTCCATAACGCATGTCATCAGAATGCTCCATGGCCTTCTCATCACAATGCTCCATGCCCTTGTCATCACAATGCTCCAACACCCCTGTAATCACAATGCTCCATTCCCCTTTTCATCTCAATGCTCCATGAACCCTATCATCACAATGCACCGTGCCCATCACCATAATATTTCATGCTATTGTCATCACAATGAAATCAAAATGCTCAATGACCTCTGTCATCACAATGCACCAACCCCTTTTGATCACAATGTTCCATAACACTTGTCATCACAATGCCCCATGACGCTGGTAATCACAATTATCCATGTTCTACTCATCACAATGCTCCATTATCTTTGTCATCACAATGCTCAATACACTTATCATCACAATGCTCCCTGAAAGTTGTCATCAGTATGCTCCTTGAACCCTGTCATGAGAAGGCTACATGCATTTTTCATCACAATGATCCATTCCCTTTTCATCACAATGCTCCAAGACCCCTGTAATCACAATGCTCCATGTCCTTGTCATCACAAAGCTCCATGACGCATGTCATCAGAATGCTCCATTGCCTTCTCATCAAATTGCTCCATGCCCTTGTAATCACATTGCTTCAAAACCCCTGTAATCTCAATGCTCCATGCACCTTTTCATCAGAATGCTCCATGACCCTGTTCATCACAATGCTCCATGTCCCATGTCATTACAATTTTCCACGTCCTGGTCATCACAATGCTTCGTGACACTTCTCATCACAATGTTACATGATATTGTCATCACAATTCTCCATGCATTGTCAACGCAATGCTCTATGAACCCTGTCATAGCAAGCTCCATGCGCTTGTCAACATAATGCTTCATGACGTGGTCATCAAAATTCTCAATGGCACTTGTCATCAGATTGCTCCATGCCATTGTCATCACAATGCTCCATGACACTTGTCATTACAATGTTCCAAGCCCTTGTCATCAAAAGGCTCCATTACCTTTGTCATCACCATCCTCCATGACACTTGTTATCACAATGCTCCATGCCATTGTCATCACAATGGACAATGACATATGTCATCACAATGCTCCCTGACCCCTGTAATCACAATTCTCCATGTCCTGGTCATCACAAAGCTCCATGACGCATGTCATTAGAAAGCTCCATTGCCTTCTCATCACAATGCTCCATGCCCTTGTAATCACACTGCTTCAAAACCCCTGTAATCTCAATGCTCCATGAACATTTTCAACAGAATGCACCAGGACCCATTTCACCAAAATGCTCCATTACCCCTGACATCACAATGTTCCATAACCCCTGTCATCAAACTGTTCCATGACACTTTTCATCAATTTGCTCCATGACCCTGTCATCACATTGCTCCCTGCACTTCTCATCACAATGCAAGACGACCTTGTCATCAAAATGCTCCATGACGTTTGTCATCACAAAGCTCCATGACCCTTGGCATCACAATGCTCCATGCCATTTCATCACAATGCTACTTGAAAACTCTCATCACATTGCTCCATGCCCTTGTCACCACAATGATCCATGACGCTTGTCATCACAATGCTCGATACTCTTCTCATCACAATGCTCCATGCCCTTGTCATTACAATCCTCCATGACACATGTATCACAGTGTTCCTTGCCTTAGTCATCACAATGTTCCATGCCGAATCTCATCACAATTATCAATGAAATATTCAGACCAATGTTCCATGCCCTTGTCATCACAATGCTTCATTACCCCTGTCATAACAATGCTCCATGACCCCTGCCATCACAATGTTCCACCGCCTTGGCATCCAAGGCTCCATGACCCTTGTCATCACAGTGATCCAAGAACCCTGTAATCACAATGCTCCAAGCACTTGTCATCACAAAGATCCATGACACATGTCACCAGAATGCTCCATGGCCTTCTCATCACAATGCACCATGCCCTTGTCATCACAATGCTCCAAGACCCCTGTAATCACAATGCTCCATGCCCCTATTCATCATAATGCTCCATGAGACTTGTCATTACAAGGCTCCATGGTCTTCTCATCACACTGCTCGAGGACCTTGTCATCACAATGCTCCATTCCCTTGTCATCACAATGCTCCTTGACCACTGTCATCACAATGCTCCTTGACCACTGTCATCACAATACTCCATGAACATTTTCAGGCCAATGCTCCATTACCTTCTCATCAGAGTGCTCCATGACCCTTGTCATCACAATGCTCCATGACCCCTGACATCACAATGTTCCATAACCCCTGGCACAAAATGCTCCATGACCCATTTCATCACAATGCTTCATGACCCCTAACATCACAATGTTCCATAACCCCTGTCATCAAAATATTCCATGACACTTTTATTCAAATTGCTCCATGACACTGTCATCACAATGCTCCCTGCCCTTATCATCACAATGCATCACTCCCTTGTCATCAGAATGCCCCATTCATTTGTCATCACAAACCTCCATGACCTTTGGCATCACAATGTTCCATTCCATTGTCATCACAATGCTCAATGAAATCTCTCATCACATTGCTCCATGCCCTTGTCATCACAATGCTCCATTACACCTGTCATAACAATGCTCCATGACCCCTGCCAACACAATGTTCCACGGCCTTTGTCATCACCATGCTCCATGACCCTTGTCATCACAATGCTCCAAGACCTCTGTAATCACAATTCTCCAAGCCACTTTTCATCTCAATGTTCCAATAACACTGTCATCGCAATGCACCATGCCCATCATCTTAATGATTCATGCTATTGTCATCACAATGAAATCAAAATGCTCCATGTCCTCTGTCATCACAATGCTCCAAAACTTTCTGATAACAATGTTCCATAACACTTGTCATCACATGCCCCATGACGCTCGTCCTCACAATTATGCAAGGTCTTCTCATCACAATGCTCCATGACCTTTGTCACCACAATGCTCAAAACAATTGGCATCACAGTGCTCGCTGACACTTGTCATCAGTATGGTGCTTCAACACTGTCATGACAAGGCTCCATGCCTTTTCATCACAATGATCCATTCCCTTTTCATCACAATGCTCCAAGACCCCTGTTATCAAAATGATCTGTGACTTCAGTAATCACAATGCTTCATGACATTTGTCATCACAATGGTCCATGACCTAGTCACACAAAGTTCTGTGACCTTTGTCAGCACAATGCTCCATGAAATTTTTATCACAATGCTCTGTGACCCTTGTCATCACAAAGCTCCATGCCTTTGTCAGCACAATTCTCCATGACCCTTGTCATCACAATGCTCGATGCGCGTGTCAGCACAATGCTCCATAACCCATGTCATCACAATGCACCATGCACTTGTCATCACAGTGCTCCACATCCTTGTCATCAAAATGCTCCATAAACCTTGTCATCACAATGCTCCATGCACTTCTCCTCAAAATGCCTTCTCACCACTGATATCACAATGTTCCATCACTAGTCATCACAATACTCCCTCACCCCTGTCATCACAATATTCCATGACACCTGTAATCACAATTCTCCATGCCCTTGTCATCACAAAGCTCCATGACGCATGTCATTAGAATGCTCCATTGCCTTCTCATCACAATGCTCCATGATCTTTGTCATCACAATGCTCAATACATTTATCATCACAATGCTCCCTGACAGTTGTCATCAGTATGCTCCTTGAACCCTGTCATGACAAGGCTCCATGCAATTTTCATCACAATGATCCATTCCATTTTCATCACAATGCTCCAAGACCCCTGTAATCACAATGCTCCATGTCCTTGTCATCACAAAACTCCATGACGCATGTCATCAGAATGCTCCATTGCCTTCTCACCACAGTGCTCCATGCCCTTGTAATCACATTGCTTCAAAACCCCTGTAATCTCAATGCTCCATGCACCTTTTCATCAGAATGCTCCATGCCCTTGTCAACACAATGCTCCATGACCCTTGTCATCACAGTGTTCCAAGCAATTGTCATCAAAATGCTTATTACCTTTGTCATCACAATCCTCCATGACACTTGGTGTCACAATGCTCCATGCCATTGTCATCACAATGGACAAGGACATATGCCATCACAATGCTCCCTGACACTTGTCTTCATAATACTCCATGACCTTGTCATCACAATGTTCCATGCCCTTGTCATCACAATGCGCCATGCCCACTGTCATCACAGTAATCCATGAAACATGTCAGACCAAAGTTCCATGCCCCTGTCATCACAATGCTACATGCCCTTGTCATCACAATGCTCCATTTCCCCTGTCATCACAATGCTCAGTGACTCCAGTCATCACAATGCTTCATGACCTTTGTCCTCACAATGGTCCATGCCCTCGTCACACAAGGCTCTGTGACCTTTGTCACAACATTGCTCCATGCCCTTGTCATCTCAATGCTCCATGCCCACTGTCATCACAATAATCCATGAAACTTGTCAGACCAATGTTCCATGCCCCTGTCATCACAATGCTCCGTGATTCCAGTCATCACAATGATTCATGCCCTTTCTCATCACAATGGTCCATGCCGTCGTCACACAAGGCTCCGTGATTTTTGTCACCACAATGCTCCATGAAATTTTCATCACAATGCTCTGTGTCCCTTGACATCACAATGCTCCATGCCTTTGTCAGCACAATGCTCCATGACACTTGTCATCAAAATGCTCCATGCGCTTGTCAGCACATTGCTCCATGACCCATGTCATCAGAATGTGCCATGCTCTTTTCATCACAATGCTCCACATCCTTTTCATCGCTATCCTCCATAAAACTTGTCATCACAATGCTCCATGCACTTCTCATCAAAATGCTCTCTCACCACATATATCACAATGTTCCATCACTAGTCATCACAATACTCCCTCACCCCTGTCATCACAATGTTCCATGACCACTGTCATCACAGTGCTACATGCCCTTATCATCACAATGCTCCATGACCCCTGACATCACAATGTTCCATAACCCCTGTCACAAAATGCTCCATGACCCATTTCATCACAATGCTTCATGACCCCTGACATCACAATGTTCCATAACCCTTTTCATCAAAATATTCCATGACCCTTTTATGGACATTGCTCCATGATCCTGTCATCACAATGCTCCCTGCCCTTCTAATCACAATGAACCACGCCCTTGTCATCAAAATGCCCCATGATATTTTTCATCACAAAGCTCCATGAAAATTTGCATCACAATGCTCCATGCCATTGTCATCCTAATACTCAATGAAATCTCTCATCACATTGCTCCATGCCTTTGTCATCACAATGCTCCATTACACCATTCATAATTATTCTCCATGACCCCTGCCATCACAATGTTCCACGGCCTTGTCATCACAGGGCTCCATGACCCTTGTCATCACAATGCTCCAAGACCTCTGTAATCACAATTCTCCATGCCACTTTTCATCTCAATGCTCCATGAACACTGTCATCACAATGCACCATGCCCATCATCATAATGATTCATGCTATTGTCATAACAATGAAATCAAAATGCTCCATGTCCTCTATCATCACAATGCTCCAAACCTTTCTGATCACAATGTTCCATAACACTTGTCATCACAATCCCCATGACGCTCGTCATCACAATTATGCAAGGTCTTCTCATCAGAGTTCTCCATGACCTTTGTGACCACAATGCTCAATACACTTGGTATCACAATGCTCGCTGACACTTGTCATCAGTATGGTCCTTGAACACTGTCATGACAAGGCTCCATGCATTTTTCATCACAATGATCCATTCCCTTTTCATAACAATGCTCCAAGTCCCCTGTAATCACTATGCTCTCTGCCCTTGTCATCACAAAACTCCATGATGCATGTCATCAGAATGCTCCATGGCCTTCTCATCACATTGCTCCATGTCCTTGTCATCACAGTGCTCCAAGACCCCTGTCATCTCAATGTTCTGTGACTCCAGTCATCACAAGGCTTTATGACATTTGTCATCACCATGGTCCTTGTCCTCGTCACACAGGGCTCTGTGACCTTTCTAACCACAGTGCTTCATGAACTTTTCATCACAATGCTCTGTGATCCTTGTCATCACCATGCTCCATGCCTTTGTCAGCACAATGCTCCATGACCCTTTTCATCACAATGCTCCATGCGCTTGTGAGCACAATGCTCCACAACCCATGTTATCACAATGCGCCATGTGCTTGTCATCACAGTGCTCCACATCCTTGTCATTACAGTGCTCCAAAAACCTTGTCATCACAATGCTCCATGCACTTCTCATTAAAATGCTCTCTCCCCCCTGTCATCACAATGTTCCATGATCCGTGTCGTGACAATGATACATGACCTTATCATCACAATGCTCCATGAACCCTGACATCACAATGTTCCATAACCCCTCTCACCAAAATGCTCCATGACCATTTTCATCAAAATGCTCCATTACCCCTCACATCACAATGTTCCATAACCACTGTCATCAAAATATTCCATGATACTTTTCATCAAATTGCTCCATGACCCTCTCATCAAAATGCTCCCTGCCCTTCTCATCACAATGCACCACGACCTTGTCATCAAAATGCTCCATGAACTTTGTCATCACAAACTCCATGACCCTTGGCATCACAATGCTCCATGCCATTTTCATCATAATGTTTCATGTCCCCTGTAATCACAATGCTCCATGAACATTTTCATCAGAATGCTCCATGAGACTTGTCATCACAAGGCTCCATGGTTTTCTCATCACAATGCCCCAGGACCTTGTCATCACAGTGCGCCATTACCCTGTCATCACAATACTCCATGAACATTTTCAGCCCAATGCTCCATGACCTTCTTACCACAATGCTCCATGACCCTGTCATCACAATGCTCCATGCCCTGGTCATCACAATGCTCCATTGCCATGTCATCACAATTCTCCACGTCCTTGTCATCACAATGCTCCATGACACTACTTATCACAATGTTACATCATATTTTCATCACAATTCTCCATGGACTTGTCATCGAAATGCTCTATGACCCCTGTCATAGCAAGCTCCATGTGCTTGTCATCACAATGCTCGACGACTTTGTCATCAAAATTCTCAATGGCACTTGTCATCACAATGCTCCATGACCCTTGTCATCACAATGCACCACGCAATTGTCATCAAAATGCCCCAGGACCTTTGTCATCAGAAAGCTCCATTACCCCTGTCATAACAATGATCCATGAACCCTGCCATCAAAAGTTTCCGTGGCCTTGTCATCACAAGCCTCCATGACCCTTGTCATCACAGTGATGCAAGACCCCTGTAATCACAATGCTCCATGCCCCTTTTCATCTCAATGCTCCATGAACCCTGTCATCACAATGCACCGTGTCCATCACCATAATATTTCATGCTGTTGTCATCAAAATGAAATCAAACTGCTCAATGACCTCTGTCATCACAATGCACCAACCCGTTCTGATCACAGTGTTCCATAACACTTGTCATCACAATTCCCCATGAGGCTGGTCATCACAATTATCCATGGAATTCTCATCACAATGCTCCATGATCTTTGTCATCACAATGCTCAATATACTTATCATCACAATGCTCCCTGAATGTTGTCATCAGTATGCTCCTTGAACCTGTCATGACAAGGCTCCATGCATTTTTCATCACAATGATCCATGCCCTTTTCATCACAATGCTCCAAGACCCCTGCAATCACAATGCTCCATGTACATGTCATCACAAAGCTCCATGACGCATGTCATCAGAATGCTCCATTGCCTTCTCATCACAATACTCCATGCCCTTGTCATCACAATGTTCCATGCCCTTGTCATCACAATGCGCCATGCCCACTGTCATCACAAGAATCCATGAAACTTGTCAGACCAATGTTCCATGCCCCTGTCATCGCAATGCTCCATGCCCTTCTCATCAAAATGCCCCATGTCCCCTGTCATCACAATGCTCCGTGACACCAGTCATCACAATGCTTCATGACCATTGTCTTCACATTGGTCCATGCCCTCGTCACCCAAGTCTCTGTGACCTTTGTCACCACAATGCTCCATGTCCTTGTCATCACAAAGCTCCATGACACATGTCATCAGAATGATCCTTTGCCTTCTCATCAAAATGCTCCTTGCCCTTGTCATCACAATTTTTCAAAACCCCTGTAATCACAGTGCTCTATGCACCTTTTCATCAGAATGCTCCATGACCCTTTTCATCAAAATGCTCCATGACCCCTGACATCTCAATGTTCCATAACCCATGTAATCAAAATCTTCCAGGACACTTTTCATCAATTTGTTCCATGACCCTGTCATCACAATGCTCCCTGCCCTTCTCATCACAATGCACCACGACCTTGTCATCAAAATGGTCCATGACCTTTGTTATCACAAAGCTCCATCACCCTTGGCATCACAATTCTCCATGCCATTTCATCACAATGCTACATGAAACCTCTCATCACATTGCTCCATGCCCTTGTCAGCAGAATGCTCCATGACGCCTGTCATCACAATGCTCGATACGCTTCTCATCACAATGCTCCATGCACTTGTCATTACAATCCCCCCTGACATATGTATCACAGTGTTCCGTACCCTAGTCATCACAATGCTCCATGCCGAATCTCATCACAATAATCCATGAAATTTTCAGACTAATGTTCCATGGCCTTGTCATCACAATGCTCCATTACCCCTGTCATGACAATGCTCCATGACCCCTGCCATCACAATGTTCCACGGCCTTGTCATCCAAGGCTCCATGACCCTTGTCATCACAATGCTCCAAGACCCCTGTAATCACAATGCTCCATTCCCCTTGTCATTACAGTGCTCCATAACGCTCGTCATCACAATGATCCGTGATCTTCTCATCACAATGCTCCACGGTCTTGCCATCACAATGCTTCATGCCCCTTGTCATTACAGTGCTCCATGACGCTCGTCATCACAATTATCCGTGATCTTCTCATCACAATGCTCCACGGTCTTGCCATCACAGTGCTCCATGCCCTGGTCATCACAATGCTCCATGTCCCATGTCATCACAATTCTCCATGTATTTATCATCACAATGATCCCTGTCCTTCTCATCTCAATGTACCATGCCCTTGTCATCAAAATGCCCCATGACCTTTGTCATCACAAAGATCCATGCCATTGTCATCACAATGCTCAATGAAATATCTCATCACATTGCTCCATGCCCTTGTCATCACAATGCTCCTTTACACCTGTCATAACAATGCTCCATGACCCCTGCCATCACAATGTTCCACGGCCTTGTCATCACAAGGCTCAATTACCCTTGTCATCACAATGCTCCAAGACCTCTGTAATCACAATTCTCCATGCCACTTTTCATCTCAATGCTCCATGAACACTGTCATAACAATGCACCATGCCCATTATCATAATGCTTCATGCTATTGTCATCAAAATGAAATTAAAATGCTCCATGACCTCTGTCATCACAATGCTCCAAACCCTTCTGATCACAATGTTCCATAACACTTGGCATCACAATACCCCATGAGGCTCATCATCACAATTATGCAAGGTCGTCTCATCACAATGCTCCATGACCTTTGTCACCACAATGCTCAATACACTTGTCATCACAAAGCTCCCTGACACTTGTCATCAGTATGCTCCTTGAACACTGTCATGACAAGGATCCATGCCTATTTCATCACAATGATCCATTCCCTTTTCATCACAATGCTCCAAGACCCCTGTTATCACAATGCTCTGTGACTTCAGTCATCAAAAACCTTCATGACATTTGTCATCACAATGGTCCTTGTCCTCGTCACACAAAGCTCTGTGACGTTTGTCACCACAATGCTCCATGAAATTTTAATCACAATGCTCTCTGATCCTTGTCATCACAAAGCTCCGTGCCTTTGTCAGCACAATGCTCCGTGACCCTTGTCATCATGATGCTCGATGCGTGTGTCAGCACAATGCTCCATAACTGATGTCATCACAATGCACCATGCACTTGTCATCACAATGCTCCACATCCTTGTCATCAAAATGCTCCATAAACCTTCTCATCATAATACTCCAAGCACTTCTCCTCAAAATGCTCTCTCACCACTGATATCACAATGTTCCATCACTAGTCATCACAATACTCCCTCACCCCTGTCATTACAATGTTCCATGAACCCTGTCATCACAATGCTACATGCCCTTATCATCACAATGCTCCATGACTCCTGACATCACAATGTTCCATAACCCCTGTAATCAAAATGCTCCGTGACCATTTTCATCACAAAGCTCCATGACCACTGACATCACAATGTTCTATAACCCCTGTCATCAAAATATTCCATGACCATTTTCATCAAATTGCTCCATGTCCCTGTCATCACAATGCTCCCTGCCCTTCTCATCATAATGCAAAACGCCCTTGTCATCAAAATGCTCCATGACATTTGTCATCACAAAGGTCCATGACCCTTGGCATCACAATGCTCCATTCCATTGTCATCACAATGCTCCATGAACCCTCTCATCACATTGCTCCATGCACTTGTCATTACAATCCTGCATGTTCTATGTATCACAGTGTTCCGTGCCCTTGTCATCACAATGCTCCATGGCCACTCTTATCACAATAATCCATGAAAATTTTCAGACCAATGATCTATGACCTCTTCACACAAGGCTCTGTGATCTTTGTCACCATAATGCTCGATGAACTTTTCATCACAATGCTGTTTTTCCCTTGTCATCACGATGCTCAATGCCTTTGTCAGCACAATGCTCCATGACCCTTGTCATCACAATGCTCCAAGAGCCCTGTAATCACAATGCTCTATGCATTTGTCATCACAAAGCTCCATGACGCATGTCATCAGAATGCTCCATGGCCTTCTCATCACAGTGCTCCATGCCCTTGTCATCACAATGCCCCAACAACCCTGTATTAACAATGCTCCATGCCCCTTTTCATCTCAATGTTCCATGAATCCTGTCATCACAATTCACCGTGCCCATCACCATAATATTTCCTGCTATTGTCATCACAATGAAATCAAAATGCTCAATGACCTCTGTCATCACAATGCACCAAACCCTTCTGATCACAATGTTCCATAACACTTGTCATCACAATGCCCCATGACTCTGGTCATCACAATTATCAATGGACTTCTCATCAAAATGTTCCATGACATTTGTCATCTCAATGCTCAATACACGTATCATCACAATGCTCCCGGACACTTATCATCAGTGTGCTCCTTGAACAGTGTCAAGAGAAGGCTCCATGCATTTTTCATCACAATGATCCATTCCCTTTTCATCACAATGCTCCAAGACCCCTGTAATCACAATGTTCCATGTCCTTGTCATCACAAATCTCCATGACGCATGTCATCAGAATGCTCCATTGCCTTCTCATCACAATGATCCATGTCCTGGTCATCATAATGCTTCAAAATCCGTGTAATCACAATGTTCCTTGCACCTTTTCATCAGAATGCTCCATGACCCTTTTCATCAAAATGCTTCATGACCCCTGACATCACAATGTTCCATAACCCCTGTAATCAAAATGTTCCATCACACTTTTCATCAATTTGCTCCATGACCCTCTCATCACAATGCTCCCTGCCCTTCTCATCACAATGCACCACGATCTTGTCATCAAAATGCTCCATGACCTTTGTCATCACAAAGCTCCATGACACTTGGCATCACAGTGCTCCTTGCCATTTCATCACAATGCTACATGAAACCTCTCATCACATTGCACCATGCCCTTGTCAGCACAATCCTGCATGACGCTTGTCATCACAATGCTCGATACTCTTCTCATCACAATGCTCCATGCCCTTGTCATTACAATACTCCATGACACATGTATCACAGTGTTCTGTGCCCTAGTCATCACAATGCTCCATGCCGAATCTCATCACAATAATGCATGAAATTTTCAGGCCAATGTTCCGTGCCCTACTCTTCACAATGCTCCATGCCGAATCTCATCACAATAATCCATGAAATTTTCAGACCAATGTTCCTTGCCCTTGTCATCACAATGCTACCTTACCCTGGTCATAACAATGCTTCATGACCCCTGCCATCACAATGTTCCACGGCCTTGTCATCCAAGGCTCCATGACCTTTGTCATCACAGTGCTCCAAGACGTCTCTAATCACAATGATCCATGCCCTTGTCGTCACAATGATTCATGACACATGTCATCAGAATACTCCATGGCCTTCTCATCAAAATGCTCCATTCCCTTGTCATCACAATGCTCCAAGACCCCTGTAATCACAATGCTCCACGCCCCTTGTCATTACAGTGCTCCATGACGCTCTTCATCACAATTATCCTTGATCTTCTCATCACAATGCTCCACTGTCTTGCCATCACAATGCTCCATGCCCTGGTCATCACAATGCTCCATGTCCCATGTCATCACAATTCTCCACGTCCTTGTCATCACAATACTCCATGACAGTTCTTATCACAATGTTACATGATTTTGTCATTACAATTCTCCCTGCACTTGTCATTGCAGTGCTCTATGACCCCTGTCATAGAAAGCTCCTTGCGCTTTTCATCACAAAGTTTCACGATGTTGTCATCAAAATTCTCAATGGCCCTTGTCATCACAATGCTCCATGCACTTGTCATCACAATGCTCCATGACCCTTGTCATCACAGTGTCCCAAGGCCTTGTCATCAAAATGCTCCATTACCTTTGTTATCACAATCCTCCATGACATTTGTTATCACAAAGCTCCATGCCATTGTCATCACAATGGACAATAACATATGTCATCACAATGTTCCCTGACACTTGTCTTCACAATACTCCATGAACTTGTCATCACATTGTTCCATGCCCTTGTCATCACTATGCGCCATGCCCACTGTCATCACAATAATCAATGAAACTTGTCAGACCCATGTTCCATGCCCCTGTCATCACAATGCACCATGCCCTTTTCAGCACAATGCTCCATGACGCTTGTCATCACAATGATCGATACTCTTCTCATCACAATGCTCCATGCCCTTGTCATTACAATCCCCCATGACACATGTATCACAGTGTTCCGTGCCCTAGTCATCACAATGCTCCATGCCGAATCTCATCACAATAATCCATGAAATTTTCAGACTAATGTTCCATGCCCTTGTCATCACAATTCTCCATTACCCCTGTCATAACAATGCTCCATGACACCTGCCATCACAATGTTCCACGGCCTTGTCATCCAAGGCTCCATGACCCTTGTCATCGCAGTCCTCCAAGACCCCTGTAATCACAATTTTCCATTCCCTTGTCGTCACAAAGATTCATGACGCATGTCATCACAATGCTCCGAGGCCTTCTCATCACAATGCTCCATGCCCTTGTCATCACAATGCTCCAAGACCCCTGTAATCACAATGCTCCATGCCCCTTGTCATTACAGTGCTCCGTGACGATCGTCATCATAATTATCCGTGATCTTCTCATCACAATGCTCCACAGTCTTGCCATCAGAATGCTCCTTGCCCTGGTCATCACAATGCTCCATGTCCCATGTCATTACAATTCTCCAAGTCCTTGTCATCACAATGCTCCTTGACACTTCTTATCACAATGTTACATGATATTTTCATCACAATTCTCCATGCATTTTTCATCGCAATGCTCTATGACCCCTGTAATCACAATGCTCCATGTCCTTCTAATCACAAAGCTCCATGATGCATGTCATCAGAATGCACCATGCACTTGTCATCACAATTCTCCACATCCTTGTCATTAAAATGCTCCATAAAACTTGTCATCACAATGCTCCATGCACTTCTCCTCAAAATGCTTTCTCACCACTGATATCACAAAGTTCCATCACTAGTCATCACAATACTCCTTCACCCCTGTCATCACAATATTCCATGACCCCTGTAATCACAATTCTCCATGCCCTTGTCATCACAAAGCTCCATGACGCATCTCATCAGAATGCTCCATGGCCTTCTCATCACAGTGCTCCATGCCCTTGTCATCACAATGCTCCAACACCCCTGTAATCACAATGCTCCATGCCCCTTTTCATCTCAATGCTCAATGAACACTGTCATCACAGTGTGCCGTGCCCTTCACCATAATATTTCATGCTATTGTCATCACAGTGAAATCAAAGTGCTTAATGACCTCTGTCATCACAAGGCACCAAACCCTTCTGATTACAATGTTCCATAACACTTGTCATCACAATGCCCCATGACGCTGGTCATCACAATTATCCATGGTCTTCTCATCACAATGCTCCATGATCTTTGTCATCACAATGCTCAATACACTTATCATCACAATGCTCCCTGGCAGTTGTCATCACTATGCTCCTTTAACCCTGTCACGACAAGGCTCCATGCATTTTTCATTACAATGATCCATTCCCTATTCATCACAATGCTCTAAGACCCCTGTAATCACAATGCTCCATGTACTTGTCATCACAAAGCTCCATGACGCATGTCATCAGAATGCTCCATTGCCTTCTCATCAAATTGCTCCATGCCCTTGTAATCACACTGTTTCAAAACCCCTGTAATCTCAATGCTCCTTCCACCTTTTCATCAGAATGCTCCATGACACTTTTCATCAAAATGCTCCATTACCGCTGACATCACAATGTTCCATAACCCCTGTCATCAAAATGTTCCATGACACTTTTCATCAATTTGCTCCATGACCCTGTCATCACAATGCTCCCTGCCCTTCTCATCACAATGCAACACGACCTTGTCATCAAAATGCCCCATGACGTTTGTCATCACAAAGCTCCATGACCCTTGGCATAACAATGCTACATGCCATTTCATCACAATGCTACATGAAACCTCTCATCACATTGCTCCATGCCCTTGTCACCACAATGCTCTATGAGGCTTGTCATCACAATGCTCGATACTCTTCTCATCACAATGCTCCATGCCCTTGTCATTACAATCCTCCATGACACATGTATCACAGTGTTCCGTGTCCTAGTCATCACAATGTATTTTGCCGAATCTCATCACAATAATCCATGAAATTTTCAGACCAATGTTCCATGCCCTTGTCATCACAATGCTCCATTACCCCTGTCATGACAATGCTCCATGACCCCTGCCATCACAATGTTCCACCGCCTTGGCATCCAAGGCTCAATGACCCTTGTCATCACAATGCTCCAAGACCCCTGTAATCACAATGCTCCATGCCCTTGTCATCACAAAGATCCATGACACATGTCATCAGAATGCTCCATGGCCTTCTCATCACAATGCTCCATCCCCTTGTCATCACAGTGCTCCAAGACACCTGTAATCACAATGCTCCTTGCCCCTATTCATCAGAATGCTCCATGAGACTTTTCATCACAAGGCTCCATGGTCTTCTCATCACACTGCTCCAGGACTTTGTCATCACAATGCTCCATTCCCTTGTCATCACAATGCGCCTTGACCACTGTCATCACAATACTCCATGAACATTTTCAGGCCAATGCTCCATGACCTTCTCATCACAGTGCTCCATGACCCCTCTCATCACAATGCTCCATGACACCTGTCATCACAATGCTCCATGCCCCTTGTCATTACAGTGATCCATGACGCTCTTCATCATAATTATCCATGGTCTTTTCATCACAATGCTCCACGGTCTTGCTATCACAATGCTCCTTGCCCTGTTCATCACAATGCTCCATGTCCCATGTCATTACAATTCTCCACGTCCTTGTCATCACAATGCTTCGTGATACTTCTCATCACAATGTTACATTATCTTGTCATCACAATTATCCATGCACTTTTCATCGCAATGCTCTATGACCCCTGTCATAGCAAGCTCCATGCGCTTGTCATCACAATGCTTCATGACGTTGTCATCAAAATTCTCAATGGCCCTTGTCATCAGAATGCTCCATGCCATTGTCATCCCAATGCTCCATGACCCATGTTATCACAATGTTCCAAGCCCTTGTCATCAAAATGCTCCATTACCTTTGTCATCACAATCCTCCATGACACTTGGTATCACAATGCTCCATGCCATTGTCATCACATTGGACAATGACATATGTCATCACAATGCTCCCTGACACCTGTCTTCACAATACGCCATGACCTTTTCATCACAAGGTTGCATGGCCTTGTCATCACAATGCGCCATGCCCACTCTCATCACAATAATCCATAAATCTTGTCAGAGCAATGCTCCATGACTCCAGTCATCACAAAGCTTCATGACATTTGTCATCACAATAGACCATGACCTCATCACACAAAGCTCTGTGACCTTTGTCATCACAAAGCTCCATGCCTTTGTCAGCACAATACTCCATGACCCTTGTCATCACAATGTTCGAGGCACGTGTCAGCACAATGCTCCATAACCCATGTCATCACAATGCATCATGCACTTGTCATCACAATGCTCCACATCCTTGTCATCAAAATGCTCCATAAACCTTGTCATCACAATGCTCCATGCATTTCTCCTCAAAATGCTTTCTCACCACTGATATCACAATGTTCCATTACTAGTCATCACAATACTCCCTCACCCATGTCATCACAATATTCCATGACCCCTGTAATCACAATTCTCCATGCCCTTGTCATCACAAAGCTCCATGACGCATGTCATCAGAATGCTCCATGGACTTCTCATCACAATGCTCCATGACCTTGTCATCACAATGCTCCAACACCACTGTAATCACAATGCTCCATGCCCCTTTTCATCTCAATGCTCCATGAAACCTGTCATCACACTGCACCGTGCCCATCACCATAATATTTCATGCTATTGTCATCAAAATGAAATCAAAATGCTCAAAGACCTCTGTCATCACAATGCACCAAACCCTTCTGATCACAATGTTCCATAACACTTGTCATCACAATGCCCAATGACGCTGGTCAACACAATTATCCATGGTCTTCTCATCACAATGCTCCATGACCTTTGTCATCACAATGCTCAATACACTTATCATCACAATGCTCCCTGACAGTTGTCATCATTATGCTCCTTGAACCCTGTCATGACAAGGCTCCATGCATTTTTCATCACAATGATCCATTCCCTTTTCATCACAATGCTCCAAGACCCCTGTAATCACAATGCTCCATGTCCTTGTCATCACAAAGCTCCATGACGCATGTCATCAGAATGCTCCATTGCCTTCTCATCACAATGCTCCATGCCCTTGTAATCACATTGCTTCAAAACCCCTGTAATCTCAATGCTCCATGCACCTTTTTATCAGATTGCTCCATGCCCTTGTCATCACAATGCTCCATGACCCTTGTCATCGCAATGTTCCAAGCCTTTGTCATCAAAATGCTCCATTATCTTTGTCATCACAATCCTCCATGACACTTGGTATCACAATGTTCCATGCCAATGTCATCACAATGGACAATGACATATGTCATCACAATGCTCCCTGACACCTGTCTTCACAATACTCCATGACCTTGTCATCACAATGCTCCATGCCCTTGTCATCACAATGCGCAATGCCCACTGTCATCACAATAATCCATGAAACATGTCAGAACAATGATCCATGCCCCTGTCATCACAATGATCCATGCCCTTGTCATCACAATGCTCCATGACCACTGTCATCACAATGCTCCGTGACTCCATTCTTCACAATGCTTCATGACTTTTGTCCTCACAATGGTCCATGCCCTCGTCACACAAGGCTCTGTGACCTTTGTCACCACAGTGCTCCATACCCTTGTCATCTTAATGCTCCATGCCCTCTGTCATCACAATAATCAATGAAACTTGTTAGACCAATGTTCCATGCCCCTGTCATCATATTGCTCCATGCCCTTGTCATCAAAATGCTCCATGACCCATGTCATCACAGTGTTCCGTGACTCCAGTCATCACAATGATTCATGATCTTTCTCATCACAATGGTCCATGCCCTCTTCACACAAGGCTCTGTGATGTTTCTCACAACAATGCACCATGAAATTTTAATGACAATGCTCTGTGACCCTTGTCATCACAGTGCTCTATGCCTTTGTCAGCACAATGCTCCATGACACTTGTCATCAAAATGCTCCATGCGCTTTTCAGCACAATGCTCCATGACACATGTCATCACAATGTGCCATGCTCTTTTCATCACAATGCTCCACATCCTTTTCATTGCTATGCTCCATAAAACTTGTCATTACAATGCTCCATGCACTTCTAATCAAAATGCTCTCTCAAAACATATATCACAATGTTCCATCACTAGTCATCACAATACTCCCTCACCCCTGTCATCACAATGTTCCATGACCACTGTCATCACAGTGCTACATGCCCTTATCATCACAATGCTCCATGACCCCTGACATCACAATGTTCCATAAACCCTGTCACAAAATGCTCCATGACCCATTTCATCACAATGCTTCATGACCCCTGACATCACAAGGTTCCATAACCCCTGTCATCAAAATATTCCATGACACTTTTATTCAAATTGCTCCATGACACTGTCATCACAATGCTCCCTGCCATTCTCATCACAATGCACCACGCCCTTGTCATCAAAATGCCCCATGACATTTGTCATCACAAAGCTCCATGACCCTTGGCATCACAATGCTCCATGCCATGGTCATCACAATGCTCAATGAAATCTCTCATCACAATGTTCCACGGCATTGTCATCACAAGGCTCCGTTACACCTGTCATTACAATGCTCCAAGACCTTTGTAATCACAATTCTCCATGCCACTTTTCATCTCAATGCTCCATGAACACTGTCATTACAATGCACCATGCCCATCATCATAATGATTCATGCTATTGTCATCACAATGAAATCAAAATGCTCCATGTCCTCTGTCATCACAATGCTCCAAACCCTTCTGAACTCAATGTTCCATAACACTTGTCATCACTTGCCCCATGACGCTCGTCATCACAATTATGCAAGGTCTTCTCATCACAATGCTCCATGACCTTTGTCACCACAAAGCTCAATACACACGGCATCACAATGCTCGCTGACACTTGTCATCAGTATGCTCCTTGAACACTGTCATGACAAGGCTCCATGCCGTTTTCATCACAATGATCCGTTCCCATTTCATCACAATGCTCCAAGACCCCTGTTATCACAATGCTCCGTGACTCCAGTCATCACAATGCTTCATGACATTTGTCATCACAATGGTCCATGACCTCATCACACAAAGCTCTGTGACCTTTGTCACCACAATGCTCCATGAAATTTTTATCACAATCCTCTGTGACCCTTGTCATCACAAAGATCCATGCTTTATCAGCACAATGCTCCATGATCCTTGTCATCACAATGCTCGATGCGCATGTCAGCACAATGCTCCATAACCCATGTCATCACAATGCACCATGAACTTGTCATGACAATGCTCCACATCCTTGTCATCAAAATGCTCCATAAACCTTGTCATCACAATGCTCAATGCACTTCTCCTCAGAATGCCTTCTCACCACTGATATCACAATGTTCCATCACTAGTCATCACAATACTCCCTCACCCCTGTCATCACAATATTCCATGACCCCTGTAATCACAATTATCCATGCCCTTGTCATCACAAAGCTCCATGACGCATGTCATCAGAATGCTCCATGGCCTTCTCATCACAATGCTCCATGCCCTTGTCATCACAATGCTCCAACACCTCTGTAATCACAATGCTCCATGACCCTTTTCATCTCAATGCTCCATGAACACTCTCATCACAATGCACCGTGCCCATCACCATAATATTTCATGCTATTTTCATCACAATGAAATCAAAATGCTCAATTACCTCTGTCATCACAATGCACCAAACCCTTCTGATCACAATGTTCCATAACACCTGTCATCACAATGCCCCATGATGCTGGTCATCACAATTATCCATGGTCTTCTCATCACAATGCTCCATGATCATTGTCATCACAATGCCAAATACACTTATCATCACAATGCTCCCTGACAGTTTTCATCACTATGTTCCTTGAACCCTGTCATGACAAGGCTCCATGCATTTTTCATCACAATGATCCATTCCCTTTTCATCACAATGCTCCAAGACCACTGTAATCACAATGCTCCATGTCCTTGTCATCACAAAGCTCCATGACGCATGTCATCAGAATGCTCCATTGCCTTCTCATCACAATGCACCACGCACTTGTCATCAAAATGCCCCATGACATTTGTCATCACAGAGCTCCATGACCCTTGGTATCACAATTTTCCATGCCATTGTCATCACAATGGACAATGACATATGTCATCACAATGCTCCCTGACTCCTGTCTTCACAATACTCCATGACCTTGTCATCACAATGTTCCATGCCATTGTCATCACAATGCGCCATGTCCACTGTCGTCAAAATAATCCATGAAACATGTCAGACCTATGTTCCATGGCCCTGTCATCATAATACTACATGTCCTTGTCATCACAATGCTCCATGACCCCTGTCATCACAGTGCTCCGTGACTCCAGTCATCACAATGATTCATGACCTTTCTCATGACAATGGTCCATGCCCTCTTCACACAAGGCTCTGTGATCTTTGTCACCACGATGCACCATGAAATTTTCATGAAAATGCTCTGTGTCCCTTGTCATCACAATGCTCCATGCCTTTGTCAGCACAATGCTCCATGACACATGTCATCACAATGTGCCATGCTCTTTTCATCACAATGCTCCACATCCTTTTCATCGCTATGTTCCATAAAACTTGTCATCACAATGCTCCATGCACTTCTCATCAAAATGCTCTCTCAATACATATATCACAATGTTCCATCACTAGTTATCACAATACTCCCTCACCACTGTCATCACAATGTTCCATGACCACTGTCATCACAGTGCTACATGCCCTTATCATCACAATGCTCCATGACCCATTACATCACAATTTTCCACGGCCTTGTCATATCAAGGCTCCATGACGCATGTCATCAGAATGCTCCATGGACTTCTAATTACAATGCTACATGCCCTTGTCTTCACAATGCTCCAACACCCCTGTAATCACAATCCTCCATGCCCCTTTTCATCTCAATTCTCCATGAACCCTGTCATCACAATGCACCGTACCCATCACCATAATATTTCATGCTATTGTCATCACAATGAAATCAAAATGCTCAATGACCTCTGTCATCACAATGCACCAAAACCTTCTGATCACAATGTTCCATAACACTTGTCATCACAATGTCCCATGACGCTGGTCATCACAATTATCCATGGTCTTCTCATCACAATGCTCCATGATCTTTGTCATCACAATGCTCAATACACTTATCATCACTAAGCTCCCTGACAGTTGTCATCAGTATGCTCCTTGAACCCTGTCATGACAAGGCTCCATGCATTTTTCATCACAATGATCCATTCCCTTTTCATCACAATGCTCCAAGACCCCTGTAATCACAATGCTCCATGTCCTTGTCATCACAAAGCTCCATGAAGCATGTCCTAAGAATGCTCCATTGCCTTCTCATCACAATGTTCCATGCACTTGTAATCACATTGCTTCAAAACCCCTGTAATCTCAATGCTCCAAGCACCTTTTCGTCAGAATGCTTCATGAACCATTTCATCAAAATGCTCCATTAACTCTGACATCACAATGTTCCATAAACCCTGTCATCAAAATGTTCCATGACACTTTTCATCAATTTGCTCCATGACCCTGTCATCACAATGCTCCCTGCCCTTCTCATCACAATGCACCACACCCTTGTCATCAAAATACTGAATGACGTTTGTCATCACAAAGCTCCATGACCCTTGGCATCACAATGCTCCATGCCATTTCATCACAATGCTACATGAAACCTCTCATCACATTGCTCCATGCCCTTGTTACCACAATGCTCCATGACGCTTGTCATCACAGTGCTCGATACTCTTCTCATCACAATGCTCCATGCCCTTGTCATTACAATCCTCCATGACACATGTCATCAGAATGCCCCATGACCTTCTCATCACAATGCTCCATGCCCTTGTCATCACAATGCTCCAAGACCCCTGTAATCACAATTCTCCATACCCCTACTCAGTAGAATGCTCCATGAGACTTGTCATCACAAGGCTCCATGGTCTTCTCATCACCCTGCTCCAGGACATTGTCATCCCAATGTTCCATTCCCTTGTCATCACAATGCTCCATGACCCCTCTCATCACAATGCTCCATGACACCTGTCATCACAATGCCCCATGCCCCTTGTCATTACAGAGATCCATGACGCTGTTCCTCATAATTATCCACGGATTTTTCATCTCAATGCTCCACGGTCTTGGTATCACAATTCTTCATGCCTGTTCATCACAATGCTCCATGTCCCATGTCATTACAATTCTCCACGTCTTTGTCATCACAATGCTTCGTGACACTTCTCATCACAATGCTTCGTGACACTTCTCATCACAATGTTACATGATCTTGTCATCACAATTCTCCATGCGCTTGTCATCACAATGCTTCACTACATTGTCATCAAAATTCTCAATGGCCCTTGTCATCACAATGCTCCATGCCCTTGTCATCACAATGCTCCATTACCTTTGTCATCACAATCCTCCATGACACGTAGTATCACAATGTTCCATGCCATTGTCATCACAATGGACAATGACATATGTCATCACAATGCTCCCTGACACCTGTCTTCACAATACTCCATGACCTTGTCATCACAATGTTCCATGCCCTTGTCATCACAATGTGCCATGCCCAATCTCATCACAATAATCCATGAAACTTGTTAGACCAATGTTCCATGCCCCTGTCACCACTTTGCTCCATGCCCTTGTCATCACAATGCTCCATGACCCCTTTCATCACAATGCTCCGTGACTCCAGTCATCTCAATGCTACATGACCTATCTCATCACAGTGGTCCATGCCCTCGTCACACAAGGCTCTGTGATCTTTTTCACCACATTTCTCCATGAATATTTCATTACAATGCTCTGTGTCCCTTGTCATCAAAATGCTCCATGCCTTTGTCAGCACAATGCTCCCTGACAATTGTCATCACAAAGCTCCATGCGGTTGTCAGCACAATGCTCCATGACCCATGTCACCTAAAAGCGCCATGTGCTTGTCCTCACAATACTCCACTTCCTTATCATTGCTATGCTCCATAACACTTGTCATCACAATGCTCAATGCACTTCTCATCAAAATGCTCTCTCACCACATATATCACAATGTTACATCACTAGTCATCACAGTACTCCCTCACCCCTGTGATCAGAGTGTTCCATGACCACTGTCATCACAGTGCTACATGCCCTTATCATCACAATGCTCCATGACCCCTGACATCACAATGTTCCATAACGCCTGTCACAAAATACTCCATGACCCATTTCATCACAATGCTTCATGACCCCTGACATCACAATGTTCCATAACCCCTGTCATCAAAATATTCCATGACCCTTTTCATGAAATTGCTCCAAGTCCCTGTCATCACAATGTTCCCTGCCCTTCTCATCTCAATGCACCATGCACTTGTCATCAAAATGCTCCATGACGTTTGTCATCACAAAGCTCCATGACCCTTGGCATAACAATGCTCCATGCCATTTCATCACAATGCTACATGAAACCTCTCATCACATTGCTCCATGCCCTTGTCACCACAATGCTCTATGACGCTTGTCATCACAATGCTCGATACTCTTCTCATCACAATGCTCCATGCCCTTGTCATTACAATCCTCCATGACACATGTATCACAGTGTTCCGTGCCCTAGTCATCACAATGTATTTTGCCGAATCTCATCACAATAATCCATGAAATTTTCAGACCAATGTTCCATGCCCTTGTCATCACAATGCTCCATTACCCCTGTCATGACAATGCTCCATGATCCCTGCCATCACAATGTTCCACCGCCTTGGCATCCAAGGCTCAATGACCCTTGTCATCCAATGCTCCAAGACCCCTGTAATCACAATGCTCCATGCCCTTGTCATCACAAAGATCCATGACACATGTCATCAGAATGCTCCATGGCCTTCTCATCAAAATGCTCCATCCCCTTGCCATCACAGTGCTCCAAGACACCTGTAATCACAATGCTCCATGCAAATATTCATCAGAATGCTCCATGAGACTTGTCATCACAAGGCTCCATGGTCTTCTCATCACACTGCTCCAGGACCTTGTCATCACAATGCTCCATGACCCTTGTGATAGCAATATTCCAAGCCCTTGTCATCACAATGCTCCTTGACCACTGTCATCACAATACTCCATGAACATTTTCAGGCCAATGCTCCATGACCTTCTCAACACAGTGCTCCATGACCCCTCTCATCACAATGCTCCATGACACCTGTCATCACAATGCTCCATGCCCCTTGTCATTACAGTGATCCATGACGCTCTTCATCATAATTATCCATGGTCTTTTCATCACAATGCTCCACGGTCTTGCTATCACAATTCTCCTTGCCCTGTTCATCACAATGCTCCATGTCCCATGTCATTACAATTCTCCACGTCCTTGTCATCACAATGCTTCGTGACACTTCTCATCACAATGTTACATTATCTTGTCATCACAATTCTCCATGCACTTGTCATCGCAATGCTCTATGACCCCTGTCATAGCAAGCTCCATGCGCTTGTCATCACAATGCTTCACGACGTTGTCATCAAAATTCTCAATGGCCCTTGTCATTCAAAATGCTCCATGCCATTGTCATCTCAATGCTCCATGACCCATGTTATCACAATGTTCCAAGCCCTTGTCATCAAAATGATCCATTACCATTGTCATCACAATCCTCCATGACACTTGGTATCACAATGCTCCATGCCATTGTCATCACAATGGACAATGACATATGTCATCACAATGCTCCCTGACACCTGTCTTCACAATACTCCATGACCTTGTCATCACAAGGTTGCATGGCCTTGTCATCACAATGCGCCATGCCCACTCTCATCACAATAATCCATAAATCTTGTCAGAGCAATGCTCCATGACTCCAGTCATCACAATGCTTCATGACATTTGTCATCACAATAGACCATGACCTCGTCACACAAAGCTCTGTGACCTTTGTCATCACAAAGCTCCATGCCTTTGTCAGCACAATACTCCATGACCCTTGTCATCACAATGCTCGAGGCACGTGTCAGCACAATGCTCCATAACCCAGGTCATCACAATGCATCATGCACCTGTCATCACAATGCTGCACATCCTTGTCATCAAAATGCTCCATAAACCTTGTCATCACAATGCTCCCTGCATTTCTCCTCAAAATGTTTTCTCACCACTGATATCACAATGTTCCAACACTAGTCATCACAATACTCCCTCACCCCTGTCATCACAATATTCCATGACCCCTGTAATCACAATTCTCCATGTCCTTGTCATCACAATGCTACATGACGCATGTCATCAGAATGCTCCATGGACTTCTCATCACAATGCTCCATGACCTTGTCATCACAATGCTCTAACACCACTGTAATCACAATGCTCCATGCCCCTTTTCATCTCAATGCTCCATGAACCCTGTCATCACAATGCACCGTGCCCATCACCATAATATTTCATGCTATTGTCATCACAATGAAATCAAAATGCTCAATGACCTCTGTCATCACAATGCACCAAACCCTTCTGATCAAAATGTTCCATAACACTTGTCATCACAAAGCCCCATGACGCTGGTCAACACAATTATCCAAGGTCTTCTCATCACAATGCTCCATGATCTTTGTCATCACAATGCTCAATACACTTATCATCACAATGCTCCCTGACAGTTGTCATCAGTATGCTCCTTGAACCCTGTCATGACAAGGCTCCATGCATTTTTCATCACAATGATCCATTCCCTTTTCATCACAATGCTCAAAGACCCCTGTAAAAACAATGCTCCATGTCCTTGTCATCACAAAGCTCCATGACGCATGTCATCAGAATGCTCCATTGCCTTCTCATCACAATGCTCCATGCCCTTGTAATCACATTGCTTCAAAACCCCTGCAATCTCAATGCTCCATGCACCTTTTCATCAGAATGCTCCATGCCATTGTCATCACAATGGTCCATGACCCTTGTCATCGCAATGTTCCAAGCCTTTGTCATCAAAATGCTCCATTACCTTTGTCATCACAATGCTCCATGACACTTGGTATCACAATGCTCCATGCCATTGTCATCACAATGGACAATGACATATGTCATCACAATGCTCCCTGACACCTGTCTTCACAATACTCCATGACCTTGTCATCACAATGCTCCATGCCCTTGTCATCACAATGCGCCATGCCCACTGTCATCACAATAATCCATGAAACATGTCAGAACAATATTCCATGCCCCTGTCATCACAATGATCCATGCCCTTGTCATCACAATGCTCCATGACCCCTGTCATCACAATGCTCCGTGACTCCAGTCATCACAATGCTTCATGACTTTTGTCCTCACAATGGTCCATGCCCTCGTCACAAAAGGCTCTGTGACCTTTGTCACCACAATGCACCATGCCCTTCTCATCTTAATGGTCCATGCCCACTGTCATCACAATAATCCATGAAACTTGTCAGACCAATGTTCCATGCCCCTGTCATCATATTGCTCCATGCCCTTGTCATCAAAATGCTCCATGACCCATGTCATCCCAGTGCTCCGTGACTCCAGTCATCACAATGATTCATGACCTTTCTCATCACAATGGTCCATGCCCTCTTCACACAAGGCTCTGTGATGTTTCTCACAACAATGCACCATGAAAATTTAATGACAATGCTCTGTGTCCCTTGTCATCACAGTGCTCTATGCCTTTGTAAGCACAATGCTCCATGACACTTGTCATCAAAATGCTCCATTTGCTTTTCAGCACAATGCTCCATGACACATGTCATCACAATGTGCCATGCTCTTTTCATCACAATGCTCCACATCCTTTTCATTGCTATGCTCCATAAAACTTGTCATTACAATGCTCCATGCACTTCTCATCAAAATGCTCTCTCAAAACATATATCACAATGTTCCATCAGTAGTCATCACAATACTCCCTCACCCCTGTCATCACAATGTTCCATGACCACTGTAATCACAGTGCTACATGTCCTTATCATCACAATGCTCCATGACCCCTTACATCACAATGTTCCATAACCCCTTTCACAAAATGCTCCATGACAAATTTCATCACAATGCTTCATGACCCCTGACATCACAATGTTCCATAACCCCTGTCATCAAAATATTCCATGACACTTTTATTCAAATTGCTCCATGACACTGTCATCACAATGCTCCCTGCCCTTCTCATCACAATGCACCACGCCCTTGTCATCAAAATGCCACATGACATTTGTCATCACACATCTCCATGACCCTTGGCATCACAATGCTCCATGCCATAGTCATCACAATGCTCAATGAAATCTCTCATCACATTGCTCCATGCCCTTGTCATCACAATGCTCCATTACACCTGTCATTACAATGCTCCATGACCCCTGCCATCACAATGTTCCACGGCCTGGTCATCACAAGGCTCAATTACCCTTGTCATCACAATGCTCCAAGACCTCTGTAATCACAATTCTCCATGCCACTTTTCATCTCAATGCTCCATGAACACTGTCATCACAATGCACCATGCCCATCATCATAATGATTCATGCTATTGTCATCACAATGAAATCAAAATGCTCCATATCCTCTGTCATCACAATGCTACAAACCCTTCTGATCACCATGATCCATAACACTTGTCATCACTTGCCCCATGACGCTTGTCATCACAATTATGCAAGGTCTTCTCATCACAATGCTCCATGACCTTTGTCACCACAATGCTCAATACACACGGCATCACAATGCTCGCTGACACTTTTCATCAGTATGCTCCTTGAACACTGTCATGACAAGGCTCCATGCCTTTTTCATCACAATGATCCATTCCCTTTTCATCACAATGCTCCAAGACCCCTGTTATCACAATGCTCCGTGACTCCATTCATCACAATGCTTCATGACATTTGTAATCACAATGGTCCATGACCTCGTCACACAAAGCTCTGTGACCTTTATCACCACAATGCTCCATGAAATTTTTATCACAATGCTCTGAGACCCTTGTCATCACAAAGATCCATGCTTTGTCCGCACAATGCTCCATGACCCTTGTCATCACAATGCTCGATGCGCATGTCAGCACAATGCTCCATAACCCATGTCATCACAATGCACCATGCACTTGTCATCACAATGCTCCACATCCTTGTCATTAAAATGCTCCATAAACCTTGTCATCACAATGCTCAATGCACTTCTCCTGAGAATGCCTTCTCACCACTGATATCACAATGTTCCATCACTAGTCATCACAATACTCCCTCACCCCTGTCATCACAATATTCCATGACCCCTGTAATCACAATTCTCCATGCCCTTGTCATCACAAAGCTCCATGACGCATGTCATCAGAATGCTCCATGGCCTTCTCATCACAATGCTCCATGCCCTTGTCATCACAATGCTCCAACACCCCTGTAATCACAATGCTCCATGCCCCTTTTCATCTCAATGCTCCATGAACCCTGTCATCACAATGCACCGTGCCCATCACCATAATATTTCATGCTATTGTCATCACAATGAAATCAAAATGCTCAATGACCTCTGTCATCACAATGCACCAAACCCTTCTGATCACAATGTTCCATAACACTTGTCATCACAATGCCCCATGACGCTGGTCATCACAATTATCCTTGGTCTTCTCATCACAATGCTCCATGATCTTTGTCATCACAATGCAAAATACACTTATCATCACAATGCTCCCTGACAGTTTTCATCACTATGCTCCTTGAACCCTGTCATGACAAGGCTCCATGCATTTTTCATCACAATGATCCATTCCCTTTTCATCACAATGCTCCAAGACCGCTGTAATCACAATGCTCCATGTCCTTGTCATCACAAAGCTCCATGACGCATGTCATCAGAATGCTCCATTGCCTTCTCATCACAATGCTCCATGCCCTTGTAATCACATTGCTTCAAAACCCCTGCAATCTCAATGCTCCATGCACCTTTTCATCAGAATGCTCCATGCCTTTGTCATCACAATGGTCCATGACCCTTGTCATCGCAATGTTCCAAGCCCTTGTCATCAAAATGCTCCATTACCTTTGTCATCACAATCCTCCATGACACTTGGTATCACAATGCTCCATGCCATTGTCATCAAAATGGACAATGACATATGTCATCACAATGCTCCCTGACACCTGTCTTAACAATACTCCATGACCTTGTCATCACAATGTTCCATGCCATTGTCATCTCAATGTACCATGCCCACTGTCATCAAAATAATCCATGAAACATGTCAGACCAATGTTCCATGCCCCTGTCACGATATTGCTCCATGCCCTTGTCATCACAATCCTCCATGACCCCTGTCATCACAGTGCTCCGTGACTCCAGTCATCACAATGATTCGTGAACTTTCTCATCACATTGGTCCATGCCCTCTTCACACAAGGCTCTGTGATCTTTGTCACCACGATGCACCATGAAATTTTCATCACAATGCTCTCTGTCCCTTGTCATCACAATGCTCCATGCCTTTGTCAGCACAATGCTCCATGACACATGTCATCACAATGTGCCATGCTCTTTTCATCACAATGCTCCACATCCTTTTCATCGCTATGTTCCATAAAACTTGTCATCACAATGCTCCATGCACTTCTCATCAAAATGCTCTCTCAACATATATATCACAATGATCCATCACTAGTTATCACAATACTCCCTCACCCCTGTCATCACAATGTTCCATGACCACTGTCATCACAGTGCTACATGTCCTTATCATCACAATGCTCCATGACCCATTACATCACAACGTTCCACGGCCTTGTCATATCAAGGCTCCATGACGCATGTCATCAGAATGCTCCATGGACTTCTCATTACAATGCTCCATGCCCTTGTCATCACAATGCTCCAACACCCCTGTAATCACAATCCTCCATGCCCCTTTTCATCTCAATGCTCCATGAACCCTGTCATCACAATGCACCGTGCCCATCACCATAATATTTCATGCTATTGTTATCACAATGAAATCAAAATGCTCAATGACCTCTGTCATCACAATGCACCAAACCCTTCTGATCACAATGTTCCATATCACTTGTCATCACAATGCCCCATGACGCTGGTCATCACAATTATCCATGGTCTTCTCATCACAATGCTCCATGATCTTTGTCATCACAATGCTCAATACACTTATCATCACTAAGCTCCCTGACAGTTGTCATCAGTATGCTACTTGAACCCTGTCATGACAAGGCTCCATGCATTTTTCATCACAATGATCCATTCCCATTTCATCACAATGCTCCAAGACCCCTGTAATCACAATGCTCCATGTCCTTGTCATCACAAAGCTCCATGAAGCATGTCCTAAGAATGCTCCATTGCCTTCTCATCACAATGCTCCATGACCTTGTAATCACATTGCTTCAAAACCCCTGTAATCTCAATGCTCCAAGCACTTTTTCGTCAGAATGCTTCATGAACCTTTTCATCAAAATGCTCCATTAACTCTGACATCACAATGTTCCATAAACCCTGTCATCAAAATGTTCCATGACACTTCATCAATTTGCTCTATGACCCTGTCATCACAATGCTCCCTGCCCTTCTCATCACAATGCACCACGACCATTTCATCAAAATACTCCATGACGTTTGTCATCACAAAGCTCCATGACCCTTGGCATCACAATGCTCCATGCCATTTCATCACAATGCTACTTGAAACCTCTCATCACATTGCTCCATGCCCTTGTCACCACAATGCTCCATGACACTTGTCATCACAATGCTCGATACTCTTCTCATCACAATGCTCCATGCCCTTGTCATTACAATCCTCCATGACACATGTCATCAGAATGCCCCATGGCCTTCTCATCACAATGCTCCATGCCCTTGTCATCACAATGCTCCAAGACCCCTGTAATCACAATTCTCCATACCCCTACTCAGTAGAATGCTCCATGAGACTTGTCATCACAAGGTTCCATGGTCTTCTCATCACACTGCTCCAGGACATTGTCATCACAATGCTCCATTCCCTTGTCATCACAATGCTCCATGCCCCCTCTCATCACAATGCTCCATGACACCTGCCATCACAATGCCCCATGCCCCTTGTCATTACAGAGATCCATGACGCTCTTCCTCATAAATATCCATGGTCTTTTCATCTCAATGCTCCACGGTCTTGGTATCACAATTATTCATGCCCTGTTCATCACAATGCTCCATGTCCCATGTCATTACAATTCTCCACGTCTTTGTCATCACAATGCTTCGTGACACTTCTCATCACAATGTTACATGATCTTGTCATCACAATTCTCCATGCGCTTGTCATCACAATGCTTCACTACGTTGTCATCAAAATTCTCAATGGCCCTTGTCATCACAATGCTCCATGCCCTTGTCATCACAATGCTCCATTACCTTTGTCATCACAATCCTCCATGACACGTAGTATCACAATGCTCCATGCCATTGTCATCACAATGGACAATGACATATGTCATCACAATGCTCCCTGACAGCTGTCTTCACAATACTCCATGACCTTGTCATCACAATGTTCCATGCTCTTGTCATCACAATGCGCCATGCCCAATCTCATCAGAATAATCCATGAAACTTGTTAGACCAATGTTCCATGCCCCTGTCACCACTTTGCTCCATGCCCTTGACATCACAATGCTCCATGACCCCTTTCATCACAATGCTCCGTGACCCCAGTCATCTCAATGCTACATGACCTATCTCATCACAATGGTCCATGCCCTCGTCACACAAGGCTCTGTGATCTTTTTCACCACATTGCTCCATGAATATTTCATTACAATGCTCTGTGTCCCTTGTCATCAAAATGCTCCATGCTTTTGTCAGGACAATGCTCCTTGACCCTTGTCATCAAAATGCTCCATGCGCTTCTCAGCACAATGCTCCATGACCCATGTCATCAAAATGCGCCATGCGCTTGTCATCACAATACTCCACATCCTTATCATTGCTATGCCATAACACTTGTCATCACAATGCTCCATGCACTTCTCATCAAAATGCTCTCTCACCACATATATCACAATGTTACATCACTAGTCATCACAATATTCCCTCACCCCTGTCATCACAGTGTTCCATGACCACTGTCATCACAGTGCTACATGCCCTTATCATCACAAAGCTTCATGACCCCTGACATCACAATGTTCCATAACGCCTGTCACAAAATACTCCATGACCCATTTCATCACAATGCTTCATGACCACTGATATCACAATGTTCCATAACCCCTGTCATCAAAATATTCCATGACCCTTTTCATGAAATTGCTCCAAGACCCTGTCATCACAATGTTCCCTGCCCTTCTCATCTCAATGCACCATGCACTTGTCGTCAAAATGCCCCATGACCTTTGTCATCACAAAGCTCCATGACACTTGGCATCACAATGCTCCATGCCATTGTCATCACAATGCTCAATGAAATCTCTCATCACATTGCCCCATGCCCTTGTCATCAAAATGCTCCATTACACCTGTCATAACAATGCTCCATGACCCCTGCCATCACAATGTTCCACGGCCTTGTCATCACAAGGCTCCATGACCCTTGTCATCACAATGCTCCACATCCTTGTCATCAAAATGCTCCATAAACTTTGTCCTCACAATGCTCCATGCACTTGTCCTCAAAATGCCTTCTCAGCACTGATATCACAATGTTCCATCACTAGTCATCACAATACTCCCTCACCCCTGTCATCACAATATTCCATGACACCTGTAATCACAATTCTACACGACCTTGTCATCACAAAGCTCCATGACGCATGTCATCAGAATGTTCCATGGCCTTCTCATCACAATGCTCCATGCCCTTGTCATCACAATGCTCCAAAACCCCTGTAATCACAATGCTCCATGCCCCTTTTCATCTCAATGCTCCATGAACCGTGTCATCACAATGCACCGTGCCCATCACCATAATATTTCATGCTATTGTTATCACAATGAAATCAAAATGCTCAATGACCTCTGTCATCACAATGCACCAAACCCTACTGATCACAATGTTCCATAACACTTGTCATCACAATGCCCCGTGACGCTGGTCATCAAAATTAGCCATGGTCTTCTCATCACAATGCTCCATGATCTTTGTCATCACAATGTTCAATACACTTATCATCACAATGCTCCCTGACAGTTGTCATCAGTATTCTCCTTGAACCCTGTCATGACAAGGCTCCATGCATTTTTCATCACAATGATCCATTCCCTTTTCATCACAATGCTCCAAGACCGCTGTAATCACAATGCTCCATGTCCTTGTCACCATAAAGCTCAATGACGCATGTAATCAGAATGCTCCCTTGCCTTCTCATCACAATGCTCCATGCCCTTGTAATCACATTGCTTCAAAACCCCTGTAATCTCAATGCTCCATGCACATTTTCATCAGAATGCTCCATGCCCTTGTCATCACAATGCTCCATGACCCTTGTCATCGCAATGTTCCAAGCCCTTGTCATCAAAATGCTCCATTACATTTGTCATCTCAATCCTCCAAGACACTTGTTATCACAATGCTCCATGCCACTCTCATCACAATGGACAATGCTCCCTGACACTTGTCTTCTCAATATTCCATGACCTTGTCATCACAATGTTCCATGCCCTTGTCATCACAATGTGCCATGCCCACTGTCATCACAATAATCCATGAAACATGTCAGACCAATGTTCCATGCCCCTGTCATCACAATGCTCCATGAACCCTGTCTTCACAATGCACCGTGACTCCAGTCATCACAGTGTTTCATGACTTTATCCTCACGATGTTCCATGCCCTAATCACACAAGGCTCTGTGACCTTGGTCAGCACAATGCTCCATGCCCTTGTCATCTCAATGCTCCATGCCCACTGTCATCACAAAAATCCATTATAATTGTCACACCAATGTTCCATGCCCCTGTCATCATATTGCTCCATGCCCTTGTCATCACAATGCTCCATGACCCCTGTCATCACAGTGCTCCCTGACTGCAGTCATCACAATGATTTATGAACTTTCTCATCACAATGGTCCATGCCCTCGTCACACAAGGCTCTGTGATCTTTGTCACCACAATGCTGCATGAAATTTTCATCACAATGCTCTGTGTACCTTGTCATCACAATGCTCCATGCCTTTGTCAGCACAATGCTCCATGACACTTGTCATCAAAATGTTCCCTGCGCTTGTCAGCACAATGCTCCATGACACATGTGATCAGAATGCTCCATGGCCCTCTCATCACAATGTTCCATGCCCTTGTCATCACAATGCGCCATGCCCACTGTCATCACAATAATCCATGAAACATGTCAGACCAATGTTCCATGCCCCTGTCATCACAATGCTCCATGCCCTTGTCATCACAATGCTCCATGCCCCCTGTAATCACAGGGCTCCGTGACTCCAGTCACCACAATGATTCAAGAACTTTCTCATCACAATGATCCATGCCCTCGTCACACAAGGCTCTGTGATCTTTGTCACCACAATGCTCTATGCACTTCTCCTCAAAATGCCTTCTCACCACTGATATCACAATGTTCCATCACTAGTTATCACAATAGTCTCTCACCCCTGTCATCACAATATTCCATGACCGCTGTTATCACAATTCTCCATGCTCTTGTCATCACAAAGCTCCATGACACATGTCATCAGAATGCTCCATGGACTTCTCATCACAATGCTCCATGCCCTTGTCATCAGAATGCTCCAAAACCCCTGTAATCACAATGCTCCATGCCCCTTTTCATCTCAATGCTCCATGAACCCTGTCATCAAAATGCACCGTGCCCATCACCATAATATTTCATGCTATTCTCATCACAATGAAATCAAAATGCTCAATGACCTCTGTCATCACAATGCACCAAACCCTTCTGATCACAATGTTCCATAACACTTGTCATTACAATGCCCCATGACGCTGGTCATCACAATTATCCATGGTCTTCTCATCACAATGCTCCATGATCTTTTTCATCACAATGCTCAATACACTTATCATCACAATGCTCCCTGACAGTTGTCATCAGTATGCTCCTTGAACCCTGTCATGACAAGGCTCCATGCATTTTTCATCACAATGATCCATTCCCTTTTCATCACAATGCTACAAGACCGCTGTAATCACAATGCTCCATGTCCTTGTCATCACAAAGCTCCATGACGTATGTCATCAGAATGCACCCTTGCCTTCTCATCACAATGCTCCATGCCCTTGTAATCACATTGCTTCAAAACCCCTGTAATCTCAATGCTCCATGCACATTTTCATCAGAATGCTCCATGCCCTTGTCATCACAATGCTCCATGACCCTTGTCATCGCAATGTTCCAAGCCCTTGTCATTAAAATGCTCCATTACATTTGTCATCTCAATCCTCCAAGACACTTGGTATCACAATGCTCCATGCCACTCTCATCACAATGGACAATGGCATATGTAATCACAATGCTCCCTGACACCTGTCTTCACAATACTCCATGACTTTGTCATCACAATGTTCCATGCCCTTGTCATCACAACAATCCATGAAACATGTCAGACCAATGTTCCATGTCCCTGTCATCACAATGCTCCAATGTCTTGTCATCACAATGCTCCAATATCTTGTCATCACAGTGCTCCATGACCCCTGTCATCACAATGCTCCGTGACTCCAGTCATCACAATGCTTCATGACCTTTGTCACCACAATGCTCCATGCCCTTGTCATCTCAATGCTCCATGCCCAATGTCATCACAATAATCAATGAAACTTGTCAGACCAATGTTCCATGCCCCTGTCATCACATTGCTCCATGCCCTTGTCATAACAATGCTCCATGAACCCTGTCATCACAGTGCTCCGTGACTCCAGTCATCACAATGATTCATGCCATTGTCATCACAATGTTCAATGAAATCTCTCACCACATTGCTCCATGCCCTTGTCTTCACAATGCTCCATTACACCTGTCATAACAATGCTCCATGACCCCTGCCATCACAATGTTCCACGGCCTTGTCATCACAAGGCACCATGACCCTTGTCATCACAAGGCTCCATGACCCTTGTCATCACAATGCACCAAGACCTCTGTAATCACAATTCTCCATGACCCTTTTCATCTCAATGCTCCATGAACACTGTCATCTCAATGCACCATGCTCATCATCATAATGATTCATGCTATTGTAATCACAATGAAATTAAAATGCTCCATGACCTCTGTCATCACAATGCTCTAAACCTTTCTGAACACAAAGTTCCATAACACTTGTCATCACAATACCCCTTGACGCTTGTCATCACTATTATGCAAGGTCTTCTCATCACAATGCTCCATGACGTTTGTCACCACAATGCTCAATACACTTTTCATCACAATGTTTCCTGACACTTGTCATCAGTATGCTCCTTGAACACTGTCATGACAAGGATCCATGCCTATTTCATCACAATGATCCATTCCCTTTTCATCACAATGCTCCAAGACCCCTCTTATCAAAATGATCTGTGACTTCAGTCGTCACAATGCTTCATGACATTTGTCATCACAATGGTCCATGGCCTGGTCACACAAAGCTCTGTGACTTTGGCTGCACAATGTTCCATGAAATTTTTATCACAATGTTCTGGGACCCTTGTCATCACAAAGCTCCATGCCTTTGTCAGCACAATGCTCCATGACCCTTGTCATCACAATGCTCGATGCGCGTGTCAGCACAATGCTCCATAACACATGTCATCACAATGCACCATGCACTTGTCCTCACAATGCGCCACATCCTTGTCATCAAAATGCTCCATAAACCTTGTCATCACAAGGCTCCATGCACTTCTCCTCAAAATGCCTTCTCACCACTGATATCACAATGTTCCATCACTAGTCATCACAATACTCCCTCACCCCTGTCATCACAATATTCCATGACACCTGTAATCACAATTCTCCATGCCCTTGTCATCACAAAGCTCCATGACACATGTCATTAGAATGCTCCATGGCCTTCTCATCACAATGCTCCATGCCCTTGTCATCACAATGCTCCAACACCCCTGTAATCACAATGCTCCATGCCCCTTTTCATCTCAATGCTCCATGAACCCTGTCATCACACTGCACCGTGCCCATCACCATAATATTTCATGCTATTGTCATCACAATGAAATCAAAATGCTCAATGACCTCTGTCATCACAATGCACCAAACCCTTCTGATCACAATGTTCCATAACACTTGTCATCACAATGCCCCATGACGCTGGTCATCACAATTATCCATGGTCTTCTCATCACAATGCTCCATGATCTTTGTCATCACAATGCTCAATACACTTATCATCACAATGCTCCCTGACAGTTGTCATCAGTATGCTCCTTGAACCCTGTCATAACAAGGCTCCATGCACTTTTCATCACAATGATCCATTTCCTTTTCATCACAATGCTCCATGACCGCTGTAACCACAATTCTCCATGTCCTTGTCATCACAAAGCTCCATGATGCATGTCATCAGAATGCTCCATTGCCATCTCATCACAATGCTCCATGCCCTTGTAATCACATTGCTTCAAAATCCCTGTAATCTCAATGCTCCATGCACCTTTTAATCAGAATGCTCCATGCCCTTGTCATCACAATGCTCCATGACCCTTGTCATCGCAATGTTCCAAGCCCTTGTCATCAAAATTCTCCATTACCATTGTCATCACAATGTTCCATGACACTTGGTATCACAATGCTCCATGCCATTGTCATCACAATGGACAATGACAAATGACATCACAAAACTCCCTGACACCTGTCTTCACAATACTCCATGACCTTGTCATCACAATGCGCCATGCCCACTGTCATCACAATAATCCATGAAACATGTCAGACCAATGTTCCATGCCCCTGTCGTCACAATGCTCCATGCCCTTTTCATCACAATGCTCCATTTCCCCTGTCATCACAATGCTCAGTGACTCCAGTCATCACAATGCTTCATGACATTTGGCCTCACAATGGTCCATGCCCTCGTCACAAAAGGCTCTGTGACCTTTGTCACCACAATGCTCCATGCCCTTGTCATCTCAATGCTCCATGCCCACTGTCATCACAATAATCCGTGAAACTTGTCAGACCAATGTTCCATGTCCCTGTCATCACATTGCTCCATGCCCTTTTCATCACAATCCTCCATGACCCCTGTCATCACAATGCTCCGTGACTCCAGTCATCACAATGATTCATGCCCTTTCTCATCACAATGGTCCATGCCCTCGTCACACAAGGCTCTGTGATCTCTGTCACCACAATACTCCATGAAATTTTCATCACAATGCTCTGTGTCCCTTGACATCACAATGCTCCATGCCTTTGTCAGCACAATGCTCCATGACACTTGTCATCAAAATGCTCCATGCGCTTGTCAGCACAATGCTCCATGACCCATTTCATCACAGTGTGCCATGCTGTTTTCATCACAATGCTCCACATCCTTTTCATCGCTATCCTCCATAAAACTTGTCATCACAGTGCTCCATGCACTTCTCATAAAATGCTCTCTGACCACATATATCACAATGTTCCATCACTAGTCATCACAATACTCGCTCACACCTGTCATCACAATGTTCCATGACCACTGTCATCACAGTGCTACATGCCCTTATCATCACAATTCTCCATGACCCCTGACATCACAATGTTCCATACCCCTGTCACAAAATGCTCCATGACCCATTTCATCACAGTGCTTCATGACCCCTGACATCACAATGTTCCATAACCCCTGTCATCAAAATATTCCATGAGACTTTTATTGAAATTGCTCCATGATCCTGTCATCACAATGCTCCCTGCCCTTCTAATCACAATGCACCACGCCCTTGACATCAAAATGCCCCATGACATTTGTCATCGCAAAGCTCCATGACCATTTGCATCACAATGCTCCATGCAATTGTCATCACAATACTCAATGAAATCTCTCATCACATTGCTCCAGGCCTTTGTCATCACAATGCTCCATTACACCATTCATAATTATGATACATGACCCCTGCCATCACAATGTTCCACGGACTTGTCATCACAAGGCTCCATGACCCTTGTCATCACAATGCTCCAAGATCTCTGTAATCACAATTCTCCATGCCACTTTTCATCTCAATGCACCATGAACACTGTCATCACAATGCACCATGCCCATCATCATAATGATTCATGCTATTGTCATAACAATGAAATCAAAATGCTCCATGTCCTCTGTCATCACAATGCTCTAAATCTTTCTGATCACAATGTTCTATAACACTTGTCATCACAATCCCCATGATGCTCGTCATCACAATTATGCAAGGTCTTCTCATTAGAGTGCTCCATGAACTTTGTTACCACAATGCTCAATACACTAGGTATCACAATGCTCGCTGACACTTGTCATCAGTATGGTCCTTGAACACTGTCATGACAAGGCTCCATGCATTTTTCATCACAATGATCCATTCCCTTTTCATCACAATGCTCCAAGACCCCTTTAATCACAATGCTCCATGTCCTTGTCATCACAAAAATCCATGACGCATGTCATCAGAATGCTGCATTGCCTTCTCACCACAATGCTCCATGCCCTTGTAATCACATTGTTTCAAAACCCCTGTAATCTCAATGCTCCATGCACCTTTTCATCAGAATGCTCCATGCCCTTGTCAACACAATGCTCCATGACCCTTGTCATCACAATATTCCAAGCAATTGTCATCAAAATGCTCCATTACCTTTGTCATCACAATCCTCCATGACACTTGGTGTCACAATGCTACATGCTATTGTCATCACAATGGACAATGACATATGTCATGACAATGCTCCCTGACACCTGTCTTCACAATGTTCCATGCCCTTGTCATCACAACAATCCATGAAACATGTCAGACCAATGTTCCAAGCCCCTGTCATCACAATGCTCCGTGAATCCAGTCATCACAATGCTTCATGACCTTTGTCCTCACAATGGTCCATGCCCTCGTCACACAAGGCTCTGTGACCTTTGTCACCACAATGCTCCATGCCCCTGTCATCTCAATGCTCCATGCCCACTGTCATCACAATAATCCATGAAACTTGTCAGACCAATGTTCCATGCCCCTGTCATCACATTGCTCCATGCCCTTGTCATCACAATGCTCCATGACCCCTGTCATCACCGTGCCCTGTGACTCCACTCATCATAATGATTCATGGCCATTGTCATCACAATGTTCAGTGAAATCTCTCATCACATTGCTCCATGCCCTTGTCATCACAATGCTCCATTACACCTGTCATAACAATGCTCCATGACCCGTGCCATCACAATGTTCCACGGCCTTGTCATCACAAGGCTCCATGACCCTTGTCATCACAATGCTCCAAGACCTCTGTAATCACAATTCTCCATGCTCCTTTTCATCTCAATGCTCCATGAACACTGTCATCACAATGCACCATGCCCATCATCATAATGATTCATGCTATTGTAATCACAATGAAATTAAAATGCTCCATGACCTCTGTCATCACAATGCTCCAAACCCTTCTGAACACAATGTTCCATAACACTTGTCATCACAATACCCCATGACGATTGTCATCACAATTATGCAAGGTCTTCTCATCACAATGCTCCATGACCCTTGTCATCACAATGCTCGATGCGTGTGTCAGCACAATGCTCCATAACCCATGTCATCACAATGCACCATGCACTTGTCATCACAATGCTCCACATCCTTGTCATCAAAATGCTCCATAAACCTTGTCATCACAATGCTCCATGCACTTCTCCTCAAAAAGCCTTCTCACCACTGATATCACAATGTTCTATCACGCGTCATCACAATACTCCCTCACCCCTGTCATTACAATATTCCATGACCCCTGTAATCATAATTCTCCATGCCCTTGTCATCACAAAGCTCCATGACGCATGTCATTAGAATGCTCCATTGCCTTCTCATCACAATGCTCCATGCCCTTGTCATCACGATGCTCCAACACCCCTGTAATCACAATGCTCCATGCTCATTTTCATCTCAATGCTCCATGAACCCTGTCATCACAATGCACCATGCCCATCACCATAATATTTCATGCTATTGTCATCACAATGAAATCATAATGCTCAATGACCTCTGTCATCACAATGCACCAAACCCTTCTGATCACAATGTTCCATAACACTTGTCATCACAATGCCCCATGACGCTGGTCATCACAATTATCCATGGTCTTCTCATCATAATGCTCCAGGATCTATGTCATCACAATGCTCAATACACTTATCATCACAATGCTCCCTGACAGTTGTCATCAGTATGCTCCTTGAACCCTGTCATGAGAAGGCTACATGCATTTTTCATCACAATGATCCATTCCCTTTTCATCACAATGCTCCAAGACCGCTGTAATCACAATGCTCCATGTCATTTTCATCACAAAGCTCCTTGACGCATGTCATCAGAATGCTCCATTGCCTTCTCATCACAATGCTCCATGCCCTTGTAATCACATTGCTTCAAAACCCCTGTATTCTCAATGCTCCATGCACATTTTCATCAGAATGCTCCATGCCCTTTTCATCACAATGCTCGATGCGCGTGTCAGCACAATGCTCCATAACCCATGTCATCACAATGCACCATGCACTTGTCATCACAATGCTCCACATCCTTGTCATCAAAATGCTCCATGACCCTTGTCATCACAATGCTCCATGATTCCTGTCATCACAATGTTCCATGACACCTGTCATCACAATGCTCCATGCCCCTTGTCATTACAGTGCTCCATGACGCTCGTCATCAAAATTATCCATGGTCTTCTCATCACAATGCTCTACGGTCTTGCAATCACAATGCTCCAAGACACTTCTCATCACAATGTTACATGCTCTTGTCATCACAGGTCCCCATGCACTTGTCATCGCAATGCTCCATGACCCCTGTCATAGCAAGCTCCATGTGCTTTTCATCACAATGCTTCAGGAACTTGTCATCAAAATTCTCAATGGCCCTTGTCATCACAATCCTCCATGACCTTGTCATCAAAATGCTCCATGACCCTTGTCATCACAATGCTCCAAACCCCTGTCATCACAATGCTCCATTAACTTTGTCATCACATTCCTCCATGACACTTGGCATCACAATACTCCATGCCATTGGCATCACAATGGACCATGACATATGTCATCACATGCCCCCAGACCCCTGTCTTCACAGTACTCCATGACCTTCTCATCACAATGCTGCATGCTCTTCTCATCAGAATGCGCCTTGCCCACTGTCATCACAATAAACAATGAAACTTGTCAGACCAATGCACCATGCCCCTGTCATCAGAATGCTCCATACCCTTGTCATCACAATGTTCTGTGACTCCAGTCATCACAATGATTCATGACCTTTGTCATCACAATGGTACTTAACCTCGTCATCACAAGGCTCTTTGACCATTGTCACCACAATGCTCCATGAAATTTTCATCACAATGCTCTGTGACCGTTGTCATCACAAGGTTCCATGAATTTGTCAGCACAAAGCTCCATGACCATTGTCATCACAATGCTCCATGCACTTCTCATCAAAATGCTTCCTCACCACTGATATCACAATGTTCCATCAGTAGTCATCACAATACTCCCTCATCACTGTCATCACAATTTTCCATGACCTCTGTCATCACAATGCCAGATGCCATATCATCACTATGCTCCATGATCCCTGACATCAAAATGATCCATATCCTCTGTCATCAGAATGCTCCATCACCTTTTTCATCACAATGCTCCAAGACCCCTGACATCTCAATGTTCCATAACCACTGTCATCAAAATGTTCCATGACCCTTTTCATCAAATTGCTCCATGACCCTGTCATCACAATGCACCATGTCCATCATCATAATGCTTCATGCTATTGTCATCACAATGAAATCAATATGCTACATGACCTCTGTCATCAAAATGCACCAAAACCTTGTGATCACAATGTTCCATAACCATTGTCATCACAATGCACCATGACGCTCATCATCACAATTATCCATGGTCTTCTCATCACAGTGCTCCATGACCTTTGTCATCACAACGCTCAATACACTTGTCATCACAATGCTCCCTGACACTTGTCATCAGTATGCTCCTTGAACCCTGTCATGACAAGGCTCCATGCCTTTTTCATCACAATGATCCATACCATTTTCATCACAATGCTCCAAGACCCCTGTAATCACAATGCTCCATGACCTTTAATCACAAAGCTCCATGATGCATGTCATCAGAATGCTCCATGGCCTTCTCATCACAGTGCTCCATGTCCTTGTCATCACAGTGCTCCAAGACCCCTGTCATCTCAATGTTCTGTGACTCCAGTCATCATAAGGCTTCATGACATTTGTCATCACAATGGTCCATGTCCTCGTCACACAGGGCTCTGTGACCTTTCTAACAACAATGATCCATGAACTATTCATCACAATGCTCTGTGATCCTTGTCATCTCCATGCTCCATGCCTTTGTCAGCACAATGCTCCATGACCCTTTTCATCACAGTGCTCCATGCGCTTGTGAGCACAATGCTCCACAACCCATGTTATCACAATGCGCCATGTGCTTGTCATCACAGTGTTCCACATCCTTGTCATTACAGTGCTCCAAAAACCTTGTCATCACAATGCTCCATGCACTTCTCATTAAAATGCTCTCTCCCCCCTGTCATCACAATATTCCATGATCCGTGTCATGACAATGCTACATGACCTTATCATCACAATGCTCCATGAACACTGACATCACAATGTTCCATAACACCGTCACCAAAATGCTCCATGACCATTTTCATCAAAATTCTCCATTACCCCTAACATCACAATGTTCTATAACCACTATCATCAAAATATTCCATGATACTTTTCATCAAATTGCTCCATGACCCTGTCATGAAAATGCTCCCTGCCCTTCTCATCACAATGCACCACGACCTTGTCATCAAAATGCTCCATGAACTTTGTCATCACAAACTCCATGACCCTTGGCATCACAATGCTCCATGCCATTTTCATCATAATGTTTCATGACCCCTGTAATCACAATGCTCCATGAACATTTTCATCAGAATGCTCCATGAGACTTGTCATCACAAGGCTCCATGGTTTTCTCATCACAATGCCCCAGGACCTTGTCATCACAGTGCGCCATTACCCTGTCATCACAATACTCCATGAACATTTTCAGCCCAATGCTTCATGACCCCTGTAATCACAATGCTCCATGAACATTTTCATCAGAATGCTCCATGAGACTTGTCATCACAAGGCTCCATGGTTTTCTCATCACAATGCCCCAGGACCTTGTCATCACAGTGCACCATTACCCTGTCATCACAATACTCCATGAACATTTTCAGCCCAATGCTCCATGACCTTCTTACCACAATGCTCCATGACCCTGTCATCACAATGCTCCATGACCAATGTCATCACAGAGCTCCATGACACTCGTCATCACAATTATCCATGATCTTCTCATCACAATGCTCCACGGTCTTGCCATCACAATGCTCCATGCCCTGGTCATCACAATGCTCCATGTCCCATGTCATCACAATTCTCCATGTCCTTGTCATCACAATGCTCCATGACACTTCTTATCACAATGTTACATCATATTTTCATCACAATTCTCCATGGACTTGTCATCGCAATGCTCTATGACCCCTGTCATAGCAAGCTCCATGCGCTTGTCATCACAATGCTTCATGAGGTTGTCACCAAAATTCTCAATGGCACTTGTCATCACAATGCTCCATGACCCTTGTCATCACAATGTTCCAAGCCCTTGTCATCAAAATGCTTCATTACATTTGTCATCACAATCCTCCATGACACGTAGTATCACAATGCTCCATGCCATTGTCATCACAATGGACAATGACATATGTCATCACAATGCTCCCTGACTCCAGTCATCACAATGCTTCATGACGTTTGTCCTCACAATGGTCCATGCCCTCGTCACACAAGGCTATGTGACCTTTGTCACCACAATGCTCCATGCCCTTGTCATCACAATGCTCCATGCCCACTGTCATCACAATAATCCATGAAACTTGTCAGACCAATGATCCATGCCCTCTTCACACAAGGCTCGGTGATCATTGTCACCATAATGCTCCATGAACTTTTCATCACAATGCTATTTGTCCCTTGTCATCACAATGCTCCATGCCTTTGTCAGCACAATGCTCCCTGACCCATGTCATCAAAATGCGCTATGGGCTTGTCATCACAATGCTCCACATCCTTTTCATCGCTATGTTCCATAAAACTTGTCATCACAATGCTCCATGCACTTCTCATCAAAATGTTCTCTTAACACATATATCACAATGTTCCATCACTAGTAATCACAATACACCCTCACCCCTGTCATCACAATGTTCCATGACCCCTGTCATCATAGTGCTACATGCCCTTATCATCACAATGCTCCATGACCCCTGAGATCACAATGTTCCATAACCCCTGTAATCAAAATGTTCCATGACACTTTTCATCAGTTTGTTCCATGACCCTGTCATCACAATGCTCCCTGCCCTTCTCATCACAATGCACCACGACCTTGTCATCAAAATGGTCCATGACCTTTGTCATCACAAATCTCAATCACCCTTGGCATCACAATGCTCCATGCCATTTCATCACAATGCTACATGAAACCTCTCTTCACATTGCTCCATGCCCTTGTCAGCAGAATGCTCCATGACGCTTGTCATCACAATGCTCGATACTCTTCTCATCACAATGCTCCATGCACTTGTCATTACAATCCCCCCTGACACATGTATCACAGTGTTCCGTGCCCTAGTCATCACAAAGCTCCATGCCGAATCTCATCACAATAATCCATGAAATTTTCAGACTAATATTCCATGGCTTTGTCATCACAATGTTCCATTACCCCTGTCCTGACAATGCTCCATGACCCCAGCCATCACAATGTTCCACGGCCTTGTCATTCAAGGCTCCATGACCCTTGTCATCACAATGCTCTAAGACCCCTGTAATCACAGTGCTCCATGCCCGTTGTCATTACAGTGCTCTATGACGCTCGTCATCACAATTGTCCGTGATCTTCTCAACACAATGCTCCACGGTCTTGCCATCACAATGCTCCATGCCCCTTTTCATTACAGTGCTCCATGACGCTCGTCATCACAATTATCCATGATATTCTCATCACAATGCTCCACGGTCTTGCCATCACAATGCTCCATTCCCTGGTCATCACAATGCTCCATGTCCCATGTCATCACAATTCTCCATGTATTTATCATCACAATGCTCCTTGACACTTCTTATCACAATGTTACATGATCTTGTCATCACAATTCTCCATGCACTTGTCATCGCAATGCTCTATGACCCCTGTCATAGCAAGCTCCTGCGCTTGTCATCACAATGCTTCACGACGTTGTCATCAAAATTCTCAATGGCCCTTGTCATCACAATGCTCCATGCCCTTGTCATCACAATGTTCCATGACGCTTGTCATCACAATGTCCCAAGCCCTTGTCATCAAAGTGCTCCATTACTTTTTTCATCACAATCCTCCATGACACTTGGTATCACAATGCTCCATGCCATTGTCATCACAATGGACAATGACATGTCATCACAGTGCTCCCTGACACCTGTCTTCACAATACTCCATGACCTTGTCATCACAATGTGCCCTGCCCACAGTCATCACAATAATCCATGAAACTGGTCAGACCAATGATCCATGCCCCTGTCATCACAATGCTTCATGCCCTTGTCATCACAAAGCTCCATGACGCATGTCATCAGAATGCTCCATGGCCTTCTCATTCACGATGCTCCATGCCCTTGTCATCAAAATTCCCCTAGACCCCTGTAATCACAATGCTCCATGGCCCTTTTCATCTCAATGCTCCATGCCCAACATCATAATGCTTCATGCTATTGTCATAAAAATGAAATCAAAATGCTCCATGACATCTGTCATCACAATGCAACAAACCCTTGTGATCACAATGTTCCATAAAACTTGTCATCAAAATGCCCCATGACGCTGGTCATCACAATTATCCATGGACTTCTCATCACAGTGCTCCATGATCTTTGTCATCACAATGCTCAATACACTTATCATCACAATGCTCCCTGACTATTGTCATCTGTATGCTCCTTGAACCCTGTCATGACAAGTCTCCATGCATTTTTCATCACAATGATCCATTCCCTTTTCATCACAATGCTCCAAGACCCCTGTAATCACAATGCTCCATGTCCTTGTCATCACAAAGCTCCATGACGCATGTCATCAGAATGCTCCATTGCCTTCTCATCACAATGCTCCATGCCCTTGTCATCACAATGCTTCAAAACCCCTCTAATCACAATGCTCCATGCACATTTTCATCAGAATGCTCCATGACCCTTTTCATCAAAATGCTCCATGACCTCTGACATCACAATGTTCCATAACACCTCTCATCAAAATGTTCCATGACACTTTTCATCAATTTGCTCCATGACCCTGTCATCACAATGCTCCCTGCCCTTCTACTCACAATGCACCATGACCTTGTCATCAAAATGCTCCCTGAACTTTGTCATCACAAAACTACATGACCCTTGGCATCACAATGCTCCATGCCATTTCATCACAATGCTACATGAAACCTCTCATCACACTGCTCCATGCCCTTGTCAGCACAATGCTCCATGAAGCTTGTCATCACAATGCTCGATACTCTTCTCATCACAATGCTCCATGCCCTTGTCATTACAATCCTCCATGACACATGTATCACAGTGTTCCTTGCCCTAGTCATCACAATGCTCCATGCCGAATCTCATCACAATAATCAATGAAATTTTCAGAACAATGTTCCATGCCCTTGTCGTCACAATGCTCCATTATCCCTGTCATCACAATGCTCCATCTGCCATCTCAATGTTCCACGGCCTTGTCATCCAAGGCTCCATGACCCTTGTCATCACAATGCTCCAAGACCCCTGTAATCACAATGCTCCATGCCCTTGTCGTCACAGAGATGCATGACGCATGTCATCAGAATGCTCCATGGCCTTCTCATCACAATGCTCCATGCCCTTGTCATCACAATGCTCCAAGACCCCTGTAATCACAATGTTCCATGCCCTTATTCATCAGAATGCTCCATGAGACTTGTCATCACAAGGCTCCATGGTCTTCTCATCACACTGCTCCAGGACCTTTTCATCACAATGCTGCATTCCCTTGTCATTACAATGCTCCTTGACCACTATCATCACAATACACCCTGAACATTTTCAGCCTAATGATCCATGACCTTCTCATCACAATGCTCCATGACCCTTGTCATCACAATGTTCCAAGCCCTTGTCATCAAAATGCTCCATTACCGTTGTCATCACAATCCCCCATGACACTTTGTATCACAATGCTCAATGCCATTGTCATCACAATGGACAATGACATATGTCATCACAATGCTCCCTGACACCTCTCTTCACAATACTCCATGACCTTGTCATCACAATGTTCCATGCCCTTATCATCACAGTGCGCCATGCAAACTGTCATCAAAAGAATGTGTGAAACTTGTCCGACCAATGTTCCATGCCCCTTTCATCACAATGCTCAATGCCCTTGTCATCACAATGCTCCATGACCCCAGTCATCACAAAGCTTCCTGACCTTTGTCATCACAATGGTCCATGCCCTCGTCACACAAAGCTCTGTGACCTTTGTCTCCACAATGCTCCCTGTCCTTGTCATCACAAAGCTCCATGATGCATGTCATCAGAATGCTCCATTGCCTACTCATCAAAATGCTCCTTGCCCTTGTCATCACAATTTTTCAAAACCCCTGTAATCACAATGCTCCATGCACCTTTTCATCAGAATGCACCATAACCCTTTTCATCAAAATGCTCCATGACCCCTGATATCACAATGATCCATAACCCCTGTCATAAAAATGTTCCATGACAATTTTAATCAATTTGTTCCATGAACCTGTCATCACAATGCTACCGGCCTTTCTCATCAAAATGAACCACGACCTTGTCATCAAAATGCTCCATGACCTTTGTCATCACAAAGCTCCATGACACCTGGCATCACAATGCTCCATGCCATTTCATCACAATGGACAATGACATATGTCATCACAATGCTCCCTGACACCTGTCTTCACAATACTCCATGACCTTGTCATCACAATGTTCCATGCCCTTGTCATCACAATGTGCCATGCCCACTCGCATCACAATAATCCATAATCTTCTCAGAGCAATGCTCCATGACCCCTGTCATCACAATGCTCCGTGACTCCAGTCATCAAAATATTTCATGACCTTTGTCATCAGTGTGGTCCATGTCCTCTTCAAACAAGGCTCTGAGATCTTTTACACCATAATGCTCCATGAATATTTCATCACACTGCTCTGTGTCCCTTGTCATCAAAATGCTCCATGCCTTTGTCACCACAATGCTGCATGCCCTTGTCATCACAATGCTCCATGCCCACTGTCATCACAATAATCCATGAAACTTGTAAGACCAATGTTCCATGCCGCTGTCATCACATTGCTCCATTCCCTTGTCATCACAATGCTCCATGACCCATTTCATCACAATGCTCCGTGACTCCAGTCATCACAATGCTTCATGACATTTTTCCTCACAATGGTCCATGCGCTCGTCATACAAGGCTCTGTGACCTTTGTCACCAGAGTGCTCCATGCCCTTGTCATCTCAATGCTTCATGCACACTGTCATCACAATAATCCATGAAATTTGTCAGACCAATGTTCCATGCCCCTGTCATCACATTGCTCGCTGCCCTTGTCATCACAATGCTCCATGAGCATGTCATCAGAATGCTCCATAGCCTTCTCACCACAATCCTCCATGCCCTTGTCATCACAATGCTCCAACACCCTTGTAATCACAGTGCTCCATGCCCCTTTTCATCTCAATGCTCCATGAACCATGTCATCACAATGCACCGTGCCCATCACAATAATATTTCATGCTAATTTCATCACAATGAAATCAAAATGCTCAATGACCTCTGTCATCACAATGCACTAAACCCTTCTGATCACAATGTTCCATTACACTTTTCATCACAATGCCCCATGACGCTGGACATTAAAATTATCCATGGTCTTCTCATCACAATGCTCCATGATCTTTGCATCACAGTGCTCAATACACTTATCATCACAATGCTCCCTGACAGTTGTCATCAGTATGCTCCTTGACCCTGTCATGACAAGGCTCCATGCATTTTTCATCACAATGATCCATTCCATTATCATCACAATGCTCCAAGACCCATGTCATCACAATACTCCATGTCCTTGTCATCACAAAGCTCCATGACACATGTCATCAGAATGCTCCATTGCCTTCTCATCACAATGCTCCATGCACTTGTAATCACATTGCTTCAAAACCCCTGTAATCTCAATGCTCCATGCACCTTTTCATCAGAATGCTCCATGCCCTTGTCATCACAATGCTCCATGATTCTTGTCATCACAATGTTCCAAGCCCTTGTCATCAAAATGCTCCATTACATTTGTCATCACAATCCTCCATGACACTTGGTATCACAGTGCTCCATGCCATTGTCATCACAGTGGACAATGACATATGTCATCACAATGCTCCCTGACACCTGTCTTCACAATACTCCATGACCTTGTCATCACAATGTTCCATGCCCTTGTCATCACAATGTGCCATGCCCACTGTCATCACAATAATCCATGAAACATGTCAGACCAATGTTCCATGCCCCTGTCATCACAATGCTCCATGCCCTTATCATCACAATGCTCTAAGAACACTGTCATAGCAAGCTCCATGCGCTTGTCATCACAATGCTTCACGACGTGGTCATCAAAATTCTCAATGGCCCTTGTCATCACAATGTTCCATGACACTTGTCATCAAAATGCTCCATGCGCTTGTCAGCACAATGCTCCAACACCCCTGTAATCACAATGCTCCATGCCTCTTTTCATCTCAATGCTCCATGAACCCTGTCATCACAATGCACCGTGCCCATTACCATAATATTTCATGCTATTGTCATCACAATGAAATCAAAATGCTCAATGACCTCTGTCATCACAATGCACCAAACCCTTCTGATCACAATGTTCCATAACACTTGTCATCACAATGCCCCATGACGCTGGTCATCACAATTATCCATGGTCTTCTCATCACAATGCTCCATGATCTTTGTCATCACAATGCTCAATACACTTATCATCACAATGCTCCCTGACAGTTGTCATCAGTATGCTCCTTGAAACCTGTCATGACAAGGCTCCATGCATTTTTCATCACAATGATCCATTCCCTTTTCATCACAATGCTCCAAGACCTCTGTAATCACAATTATCCATATCCTTGTCATCACAAAGCTCCATGCCTTTGTCAACACAATGCTCCATGACCCTTGTCATCACAATGCTCGATGCTCGTGTCAGCACAATGCTCCATAACCCATGTCATCACAATGCACCATGCACTTGTCATCACAATGCTCCACATCCTTGTCATCAAAATGCTCCATAAACCTTGTCATCACAATGCTCCATGCACTTCTCCTCAAGATGCCTTCTCACCACAGATATCACAATGTTCCATCACTAGTCATCACAATACTCCCTCAGCCTTGTCATCACAATATTCCATGACCCCTGTAATCACAATTCTCCATGCCCTTGTCATCACAAAGCTCCATGACACATGTCTTCAAAATCCTCCATGACCTTCTCATCACAATGCTCCATGCCCTTGTCATCACAATGCTCCAACACCCATGTAATCACAATGCTCCATGCCCCTTTTCATCTCAACGCTCCATGAACCCTGTCATCACAATGCACCGTGCCCATCACCATAATATTTCATGCTATTGTCATCACAATGAAATCAAAATGCTCAATGACCTCTGTCATCACAATGCACCAAACCCTTCTGATAACAACGTTCCATAACACTTGTCATCACAATGCCCCATGAGGCTGATCATCACAATGATCCATGCCCTTTTCATAACAATGCTCCAAGACCCCTGTAATCACAATGCTCCATGTCCTTATCATCTCAAAACTCCATGACGCATGTCATCAGAATGCTCCATTGTCTTCTCATCACAATGCTCCTTGCCCTTGTCATCGCAATGCTTCAAAACCCCTGTAATCACAATGTTCCATGCACCTTTTCATCAGAATGCTCCATGACCCTTTTCATCAAAATGCTCCATGACCCCTGACATCACAAAGTTCCATAAGCCCTGTCATAAAAATGTTCCATGATACTTTTCATCAGTTTGCTCCATGACCCTGTCATCACAATGCTCCCTGCCCTTGTCATCATAATGCAACACGACCTTGTCATCAAAATGCTACATGATCTTTGTCATCACAAAGCTCCATCACCCTTGGCAACACAATGTTCCATGCCATTTCATCACAATGCTACTTGAAACCTCTCATCACATTGCTCCATACCCTTGTCAGCACAATGCTCCATGACGCTTGTCATCACAATGCTCGATACGCTTCTCATCAGAATGCTCCATGCCCTTGTAATTACAATCCTCCATGACACGTGTATCACACTGTTCCGTGCCCTAGTCATCACAATGCTGCATGCCGAATCTCATCACAATAATCCATGAAATTTTCAGACCAATGTTCCATGCCCTTGTCATCACAATGCTCCATTACCCCTGTCATAACAATGCTCCATGACCCCTGCCATCACAATGTTCCACGGCCTTGTTATCCAAGGCTCCATGACCCTTGTCATCACGATGCTCCAAGACCCATGTAATCACAATGCTCCATGCCCTTGTCGTCACAAAGATCCATGACCCATGTCATCAGAATGCTCCATGGACTTCACATCACACTGCTCCATGCCCTTGTAATCACAATGCTCCAAGACCCCTGTAATCACAATGCTCCATGCCCCTATTCATCAGAATGCTCCATGAAAGTTGTCATCACAAGCCTCCATGGTTTTCTCATCACACTGCTCCAGGACCTAGTCATCACAATGCTTCTTTCCCTTGTCATCACAATGCTCCTTTACCCCTGTCATCACAATACTCCATGCATATTTTCAGCCCAATGCTCCATGACCGTCTCATCACAATGCTTCATGACATTTGTCATCACATTGCTCCATGACCCCTCTCATCACAATGCTCCATGACACCTGTCATCACAATGCTCCATGCCCCTTGTCATTACAGTTATCCATGATGCTCTTCATCATAATTATCTATGGTCCTTTCATCACAATGCTCCATTGTCTTGCCATCACAATTCTCAATGCCCTGTTCATTACAATGCTCCATGTCCCATGTCATTACAATTCTCCACGTCCTTGTCATCACAATGCTCCATTCCATTGTCATCACAATGCTCCATGAACCCTCTCATCACATTACTCCATGCACTTGTCATTACAATCCTGCATGTTCTATGTATCACAGTGTTCCGTGCCCTTGTCATCACAATGCTCCATGGCCACTCTCATCACAATAATCCATGAAAATTTTCAGACCAATGATCCATGACCTCTTCACACAAGGCTCTGTGATCTTTGTCACCATAATGCTCCATGAACTTTTCATCACAATGCTGTTTTTCCCTTGTCATCACGATACTCCATGCCTTTGTCAGCACAATGCTCCATGACTCTTGTCATCACAATGCTCCAAGACCCCTCTAATCACAATGCTCTATGCATTTGTCATCACCAAGCTCCATGACGCATGTCAGCAGAATGCTCCATGGCCTTCTCATCACAGTGCTCCATGCCCTTGTCGTCACAATGCCCCAACAATCCTGTATTAACAATGCTCCATGCCCCTTTTCATCTCAATGCTCCATGAATCCTGTCATCACAATTCACCGTGCCCATCACCATAATATTTCCTGCTATTGTCATCACAATGAAATCAAACTGCTCAATGACCTCTGTCATCACAATGCACCAAACCCTTCTGATCACAATGTTCCATAACACTTGTCATCACAATACCCCATGACGCTGGTCATCACAATTATCAATGGTCTTCTCATCAAAATGTTCCATGACATTTGTCATCTCAATGCTCAATACACTTATCATCACAATGCTCCCGGACACTTATCATCAGTGTGCTCCTTGAACAGTGTCAAGAGAAGGCTCCATGCATTTTTCATCACAATGATCCATTCCCTTTTCATCACAATGCTCCAAGACCCCTGTAATCACAACGTTCCATGTCCTTTTCATCACAAATCTCCATGACGCATGTCATCAGAATGCTCCATTGCCTTCTCATCACAATGCTCCATGCCCTGGTCATCATAATGCTTCAAAATCCGTGTAATCACAATGTTCCTTGCACCTTTTCATCAGAATGCTCCATGACCCTTTTCATCAAAATGCTTCATGACCCCTGACATCACAATGTTCCATAACCCATGTAATCAAAATGTTCCATCACACTTTTCATCAATTTGCTCCATGACCCTGTCATCACAATGCTCCCTGCCCTTCTCATCACAATGCACCACGATCTTGTCATCAAAATGCTCCATGACTTTTGTCATCACAAAGCTCCATGACACTTGGCATCACAATGCTCCATGCCATTTCATCACAATACTACATGAAACCTCTCATCACATTGCACCATGCCCTTCTCAGCACAATCCTCCGTGACGCTTGTCATCACAATGCTCGATACTCTTCTCATCACAATGCTCCATGCCCTTGTCATTACAATACTCCATGACATATGTATCCCAGTGTTCCGTGCCCTAGTCTTCACAGTGCTCCATGCCGAATCTCATCACAATAATCCATGAAATTTTCAGACCAATGTTCCATGCCCTTGTCATCACAATGCTCCCTTACCCCGGTCATAACAATGCTTCATGACCCCTGCCATCACAATGTTCCACGGCCTTGTCATTCAAGGCTCCATGACCCTTGTCATCACAGTGCTCCAAGACGTCTCTAATCACAATGATCCATGCCCTTGTCGTCACAATGATTCATGACACATGTCATCAGAAGGCTCCATGGCCTTCTCATCAAAATGCTCCATTCCCTTGTCATCACAATGCTCCAAGACCCCTGTAATCACAATGCTCCATGTCCCTTGTCATTACAGTGCTCCATGACGCTCTTCATCACAATTATCCTTGATCTTCTCATCACAATGCTCCACTGTCTTGCCATCACAATGCTCCATGCCCTGGTCATCACAATGCTCCATGTCCCATGTCATCACAATTCTCCACGTCCTTGTCATCACAATGCTCCATGACAGTTCTTATCAAAATGTTACATGATTTTGTCATTACAATTCTCCCTGCACTTATCATTGCAATGCTCTATGACCCCTGTCATAGAAAGCTCCTTGCGCTTTTCATCACAAAGTTTCACGATGTTGTCATCAAAATTCTCAATGGCCCTTGTCATCACAATGCTCCATGCACTTGTCATCACAATGCTCCATGACCCTTGTCATCACAGTGTCCCAAGGCCTTGTCATCAAAATGCTCCATTACCTTTGTTATCACAATCCTCCATGACATTTGTTATCACAAAGCTCCATGCCATTGTCATCACAATGGACAATAACATATGTCATCACAATGCTCCCTGACACCTGTCTTCAAAATACTCCATGACCTTGTCATCACAATGTTCCATGTCCTTGTCATCACTATGCGCCATGGCCACTGTCATCACAATAATCAATGAAACTTGTCAGACCCATGTTCCATGCCCCTGTGATCACAATGCACCATGCCCTTTTCAGCACATGGCTCCATGATGCTTCTCATCACAATGATCGATACTCTTCTCATCACAATGCTCCATGCCCTTGTCATTACAATCCCCCATGACACATGTATCACAGTGTTCCGTGCCCTAGTCATCACAATGCTCCATGCCGAATCTCATCACAATAATCCATGAAATTTTCAGACTAATGTTCCATGCCCTTGTCATCACAATGCTCCATTACCCCTGTCATAACAATGCTCCATGACACCTGCCATCACAATGTTCCACCGCCTTGTCATCCAATGCTCCATGACCCTTGTCATCACAGTCCTCCAAGACCTCTGTAATCACAATTTTCCATTCCCTTGTCATCACAAATATTCATGACGCATGTCATCACAATGCTCCGAGGCCTTCTCATCACAATGCTCCATGCCCTTGTCATCACAATGCTCCAAGACCCCTGTAATCACAATGCTCCATGCCCCTTGTCATTACAGGGCTCCGTGACGCTCGTCATCATAATTATCCGTTATCTTCTCATCACAGTGCTCCACGGTCTTGCCATCACCATGCTCCATGCCCTGGTCATCACAATGCTCCATGTCCCATGTCATCACAATTCTCCAAGTCCTTGTCATCAAAATGCTCCTTGACACTTCTTATCACAATGTTACATGATATTTTCATCACAATTCTCCATGCATTTTTCATCGCAATGCTCTATGACCCCTGTAATCACAATGCTCCATGTCCATCTCATCACAAAGCTCCATGATGCATATCATCAGAATGCTCCATTGCCTCCTCATGACAATACTCCATGCCCTTGTCATCACAATATTCCATAACCCCTCTTATCAAAATGTTCCATGACATTTTTCATCAATTTGCTCCAAGACCCTCTCATCACAATGCTCCCTGACCTTCACATCACAATGCACAACGACCTTGTCATTAAAATGCTCCATGACATTTGTCATCACAATGCACCACGCGTTTGTCATCAAAAGGACCCAAGACCTTTGTCATCACAAAGCTCCATTACCCCTGTCATAACAATGATCCATGAACCCTGCCATCGCAAGGTTCCACGGCCTTGTCATCACAAGCCTCCATGACCCTTGTCATCACAATGCTCCAAGACCCCTGTAATCACAATGCTCCATGCCCTTGTCATCACAAAGCTCAATGACGCATGTCATCACAATGCTCCCTGGCCTTCTCATCACCATGCTCCATGCCCTTGTCATCACAAGGCTCCAACAGCCCTGTAATGACAATGCTCCATGCCCCTTTTCATCTCAATGCTCCATGAACCCTGTCATCACAATGCACCATGTCCATCACCATAATATTTCATTCTATTGTCATCACAATGAAATCAAAACGCTCAACGACCACTGTCATCACAATGCACCAAACCCTTCTGATCAAAATGTTCCATAACAACTTGTCATCTCAATGCCCCATGAGGCTGGTCATCACAATTATACATGGACTCCTTATCACAATGCTCCATGATCTTTGTCATCACAATGCTCAATACACTTATCATCACAATGCTCCCTGACAGTTGTCATCAGTATGCTCCTTGAAACCTGTCATGACAAGGCTCCATGCATTTTTCATCACAATGATCCATTCCCTTTTCATCACAATGCTCGAAGACCCCTGTAATCACAATGCTCCATGTCCTTGTCATCACAAAGCTCCATGATGCATGTCATCAGAATGCTCCATTGCTTTCTCATCACAATACTCTATGCCCTTGTCATCACAATGCTTCAAAACCCCTGCAATCTCAATGCTCCATGCACCATTTCATCAGTATGCTCCATAACTATTCTCATCACAAGGCTCCATGGCCCTGTCATCACAATGATCCAGGACCTTCTCATCACATTGCTCCATTCCCTTCTCATGACAATGCTCCATGACCCCTGTCATCACAGTACTCCATAAACATTTTCAGCCAAATGCTCCATGACCTTCTCATCACAAAGCTCCATGACCCATGTCATCACAATGCTACATGACCACTGTCATCAAAATGATCCATGCCACTTGTCATCAGAATGTTCCATGTGCTTGTCATCCCAATGCTCCATGACCCCTGTAATCAAAATGCTCCTTGACACTTGTCGTCATAGAGCTCCATGACACTTGTCATCACAATTTTCCATGCCTTTGTCATCAAAATGCTACATGACCTTGTCATCACAATGCTCCATGCAATTGTCATCACAATTCTCCTTTACCAGTGTCATCACAATCCTCCGTGACCCTTGGGTTCACATTGTTTCATGCCCTTGTAATCACAATGCTCCGTGATTCTTGAAATCAAACTGATCCATGACCTGTTTCATCACAATGCTCCAAACTCTTGTGATCACAATGTTCCATAACAATTGTCATCGCAACGCTCCATGATGCCTGTCATCACAATACTCCATGCCCTTGTCATCAAAATGCTCCATGAACTTTGTCATCACAATGCTCAATACATTTGTCATCACAATGCTCCCTGACACTTTTCGTCAGAATGCTCCTTGAACCCTGTCATGAAAAGGCTCCATGCCCTTTTCCTCACAATGCTCCATGCCATTGTCATCACAATGGACAATGACATATGTCATCACAATGCTCCCTGACACCTGTCTTCACAATTCTGCATGACGTTGTCATCACAATGCTCCATGCCCTTGTCATCACAATGAGACACGCCCATTGCCATCACAATAATCCATGAAACTTGTCAGACCAAAGCTCCATGCCCCTGTCATCACAATGCTCCATGCCATTGTCATCACAATGATCCATGACTCCAGTCATCAAAATGCTTCTTGACCTTGGTCATCACAATGGTCCATGCCGTCGTCATCACAAGGCTCTGTGACATTTGTCATCACAATGCTCCATGAACTTTTCATCAAAATGCTTTGTGACACTTGTCATCACAATGCTCCATGCCTTTCTCAGCACAATGCTCCATGAAACTTGTCATCACAATGCTCCATGCCCTTGTCAGCACAGTGCTCCATGACCTTTGTCATCACAATGCTCCAAGCCCTTGTCATCACAATGCTCCATTACCTTTGTCATCACAATCCTCCATGACACTTGGAATCACAATGCTCCATGCCATTGTCATCACAATGGGCCATGACTTATGTCTTCACAATGCTCCCTGACACCTGTCTTCATAATACTGCATGAGTTTGTCATCACAATGCTCCGTGCCATTGTCATCACAATGCACCATTCCCAGTGTCATCACAATAATCCTTGAAACTTGTAAGACCAATGCTCCATGCCCCTGTCATCACAATGCTCCATGCCCTTGTCATCACAATGCTCCATGACCCCTGTCATCACAATGCTCTGTGACTCCAGTCATCACAATGCTTCATGAACTTTCTCATCAAAATGGTCCATTCCCTCTTCATCACAAGTCTCTGTGACCTTTGTCACCACAATGCTCCATGAACTTTTCATCACAATGCTCTGTGACCCTTGTCATCACAATGCTCTATGCCTTTCTCAGCACAATGCTCCATGACCCTTGTCATCACAAAGCTCCATGCGCTTCTCAGCACAATACTCCATGACCCACGTCATCACAACGCGCCATGTGCCTGTCATCACAATGCTCCACATCCTTTGCATCACAATGCTGCTTAAACATTTTCATTACAGCACTCCATGCACTTCTCATCAAAATGCTCTCTCACCACTGATATCACAATGTTCCATCACTATTCATTCCAATACTCCATCAGCCCTGTCATCACAATGTTCCATGGCCCCTGTCATTAAAATGCTACATGCACTTATCATCACAATGTTCGATGACCCCTGACATCACAATATTCCATAACCCCTGTCATCAAAATGCTCCATGACACTTTTCATCACAAAGCTCCATGACCACTGATATCACAATATTCCATAACCACTGTAATCTAAATATTCCATGACCCTTTTCACCAAATTACACAATGAACCTGTCATCACAATGCTCCCTGCCCTTCTCATCACAATGCACGTCAAACTTGTCATCAGAATGCTCCATAACATTTGTCATCACAAAGCTCCATAACCCTGGGCATCACAATGCTCCATGAACCATCTCATCACATTGCTCCATGCCGTTGTCATCACAAAGCTCCATGACGCTTGTCATCACAATGCTCCATGCCCACTCTCATCACAATAATCCATGAAAATTTTCAGACCAATGCTCCATGCCCGTGTCATCACAATGCTCCATTCCCCCTGTCATAACAATGATCCATGACTCCTGCCATCACAAGGATCCACAGCATTGTCATCACAAGGCTCCATGACCCTTTTCATCACAATGCTCCAAGACCCTGTAATCACAATGCTCCATGCAATTGTCATCAGAAAGCTGCATGACGCATGTCATCAGAATGCTCCATGGACTTCTCATTCACTATGCTCCATGCCCTTTTCATCACAATGCTCCAAGACCCATGTAATCACAATGATCCATGCCCCATTTAATCTCAATGCTCCAAGAACCCTGTCATCCCATGCACCATGCCCATCATCATAATGATTCATGCTATTGTCATCACAATGAAATCAATATGCTCCATGACTTCTGTCATCACAAAGCTCCATGACGCATGTCATCAGAATGCTCCATTGCCATCTCATCACAATGCTCCATGCCCTTGTCATCACAATGTTCCAAGACCAATTTAATCACAATGCTCCATGCCCCTTTTCATCTCAATGCTCCATGAACCATGTCATCACAATGCACCATGCCCATCATCATAATGCTTCTTGCTATTGTCATCACAATGAAATCAAAATGCTCCATGACCTCTGTCATCACAATGCTCCAAACCGTTGTTATCACAATGTTCCATAACACTTGTCATCACAACGCCCCATGACGCTCATCATCACAATTTTACAGGGGTTTCTCATCACAAGGCTCCATGACCTTTGTCATCACAATGCTCAATACACTTGTCATCACAATGCTCCCTGACACTTGTCATCAGTATGCTCCTTGAACCCTGTCATGACAAGGCTCCATGCCTTTTCCATCACAATGATTCATGCCCTTTTCATCACAATGCTCCAAGACCCCTGTAATCACAATGCTCCATGCCCTTGTCATCACAAAGCTCCATGATGCATGCCATCAGAACGCTCTATGGTCTTCTCATCCAAATGCTCCATGCCCTTGTCATCCCAATGCTCCAAGACCCTTGTAATCACAATGCTCCTTGCCCCATTTCATCAGAATGCTCCATGAGACTTGTCATCACAAAGCTCCATGGTCTTCTCATCACAGTGCTCCAGGACCTTGTCATCACAGTGCTCCATGACTCCTGTCTTCACAATACTCCATGAACATTTTCAGCCCAAAGATCCATGACCTTCTCATCTCACTTCTCCATGACCCTTGTCATCACAATGCTCCATGACCTCTGTCATCACAACCCTCCATTACCCCTGACAACACAGTGATACGGGACTCTTGTCATCAAAATGCTCCATAACCCTTGTCATCACAATGATCCATGCCCTTTTCATCCCAATGCTCCATGATCCATGTAATCACAATGCTCCGTGAGGATTGTCATCACAGTGCTCCGTGACCCTTGTCATCACAATGCTCCTTGCCTTTGTCAGCACAATGCTACATGGCCTTGTCATCACAATCCTCCATGACCCCTGGGATCACATTGCAACATGCTCTTGTCATCTCTGTCTTTATTTTCTGATTTTTACAGATTTTCGGATGTCCCTTTTGACCGGTGAGAAGTGACAATTCTTTGTAGTGTGGATTTGTATTGCAGGGTTGCTTGATTGGCCAGAAAGGGCGTATGCCTTTTCTCCTGAATATATTCAGCAGAAAATGCATACGCCCTTTTTGGCCAAGTGCATCATTGTGGAAGTTGTTACGCTTTTCCTGTGCTTTAAAGGCGATTCCAGTTTAACTCTTGAAATATGTTTTGTGCAATTCTGCCTCATTTTCAAGTCTGCTTCATTGCCTTCCCTCAACAGATTTTTGGAAGAGAGTTGACCTTTATAACTCTGTAGGTTTGTGAATTGCTGTGCCCCTGAGCTCCAATTTTCAACTCGTGTTTTTGTGAGCTGACCGCAAATCTACAATTTTGCTACAGGACCTATACTGGTTCAGGGGGTGCAGGCTGACGCTTTGGTTAATTCTTCCTTCTGGACGGGAAATTAGAGTGACATGTGTCCGTCCAAATGCCTACAGCTACTCTCTGATTTGTTATCCCTCTTTCCTTTCATCCACTGTACAATTTGCAAACTGTGCGAACCAGTAGCTTATAGGGGCTGACTCTCCAAGTTGGGAGATTGATAGTAAAGCAGTTGGAATGCCAAACTGGAGCACAAGGAGAGGAAAAATTAGGAGCCTTTTAGAAATCTTTTGCCATCACAGGGTGTCCATTCTCTAGGTTTCCCATACATGTTATAACTGTATTGATATTCCCTTTTACCTGGAGAGTTGGGACCCATGGAATGGGTGGCATGCATTACTGCTTTAAAGGATCTGCATTTTCTCACCCAATCTCACAAGTCCTCTCAGCCCCAAGTGTCCAGCCTTATGTCTCATCTAGCTGTCTTTGCAGATAGGGTCGTTCCAGGTTTCATCAGAACCCCTGAAGGAATTGTGTAAGAATTTCGCTGTTTTTTTTGTTTTGTTTTTGAAATTCATTTTTATAATGGGGTTAAGCTGATTTTCACCGACGTCTTTATGCCTGTCTAGACACACTTGATTCCCTTATGGAGACATATCAATATATAGGTTTTAAGATTCTTACTAGTCAGATATATTCCTCTGTGTGGAATAGGGGTGTTGAGTCCCGTTCACAGAGGAAGGTGTAGGATTTGTCTATTCTGTATTTGCTTCATGGAATGGTACCAGTGCTAATATCAAAGTCTGGTTTTATGCATCACCCCACCTCTCCTTTCCCCTTATCAGGCATAAGAGTGTTTTCTCAATGTGAGACTCTGTTCTCTTTCCTAACTCAGTTCATGTGTAGCCATGTTTACAGGACCTTCCTAAGTGATATCTTATGATAAGTTTCTTTTTCTGTGTGACTTATTTCACTTAGAATCATCGTACCTAAATCCACTCATTATGCTGTTACTGGCTTTATGACATTGATTTCATGTCTGAGTGATATTCCGTTGTACAAAATTACCACAAGTTCTTTACACAATTTTCTCTTTCCTGGAATACTTAAGTTGTACTGAAGTTGAGGTTCTTGTATGCAGAGCAGCCTTAAATTTTGGGGTGCCTGTGTCTTGTTGATATTTAGTCTTCCCAAGTTATATGCCCATGAGTGGAAGTGCCCTATGCTCGGTAGCTTTGTATTTTAGATGGTTTAGGAAACAGCATACACTTCTTCAGAGTGGGTCTAGGATATATATACCACACCCCTCAGCGTGACTAGCTCCCTGTTCTCCATTGCCTCTCCTGCATTTCTGGTTTGTACACATTTTTTGGATGGCCTTTCTGAGCAGTGGAAATTGAGACTTCTTTGTTGTGCGGATTTGCATTTCCCGCTTGCTTGGTTGGCCAAAAACTCTGTATGTGTTTTTTTCCTAAAGATATTCACGAAAAAATGCATACACCCTTTTGCCCAACTGCATCATTTTAGAAATTCTGCTGCTTTTAATATGCTTTAAATGTGAGTCCAATCTACCTTTTGAAATCTGTTTCCTGCAATTCTGCCTCTCATTCAGATCCTCTTCGTTGCCTTACCTGAATATATTTTTGGACGTTGGTTATCATTTTTATCTTTGCAGGTCTTTGAATTGTTTGCTCCTGAGCCCCATTTTGCAACTTGCATTTTTTGTGAGCTGGTCGCCAAACCATTGTATTGCTTCCGGCCCTATTCTGGTTCTGGGGAGGCAGGCTGAGCCTTTGGTTAATTCTTCTTCCTAATGGGAAATTAGAGTGACATGTGCCTGTCAAAACTCCTACAGCTAATCTCTCATTGGTTCCCCCTCTTCCAGTTTATCCTCTGCACAAATTGCAAACTGTGTGAAACAGGAGGTTAAAGCTGCTGATTCTCCAAGTGGGAAGATTGTTAGTAATTTGGCTGGAATGGCGAACCCCAGCACCAGGAGATCAAAATGAGGTGTATTTTAGACACCTTTCCTGGTCACACGGTGTACATTCGTCTCGGTTTCCCAGGCATGTTTTTGCTGTCAGAAGATTCCCTTAAACCTGCAGATTTGGGACCCAAGGAATGGGAATCAGGCAGTATTACTTTAAAAGGTCTGCCTTTACTCACCCAGCCTCTCTAACATCTCTTAGCGTGCATAGTTTCCTGCCTTATATATCATCCTGCTGTGGGTCTACATGTGTTCAATCCATGTTACATCGTAGCCCTTCAACAAAAGTTGTAAGAAGTTTTGTCTGTCTCACTGTTTTTCTAAATATTTATAAATTTATTTTTATATTGGTTACAGCTGATTTTCAAAGCTCTGTTTTTTGCTGCTGTACATCCACTTGATTCATGTACTGTGAGACAACAATAAATTATTTTTCAGATGCTTACCAGTCATATATATTATTTTCCAGTGACTTGAGTGCGCTGAGTGCAGTTCTTTGAGGTACCATGTAGGCCTTGTCAGTTATTCAATTTGGTACTTGGAATGGTGTCTTTGCTAATTTCAACCTCCTGGATAATACCGCACCCTTCCCCACCTTTTCCATTTAGCAGCCTTATGTCTATTTTCTACATATTTGACTATGTTTCTATTTTGTAATTTATT